>NC_057817.1:13475000-18475000 GCF_910594005.1 Cervus elaphus | reverse complement strand
CTAAAGAGCCTCTTGATGAAAGTGAAAGAGGAGAGTGAAAAAGTTGGCTTAAAGCTCAATATTCGAAAACTAAGATCATGGTGTCTGGTCCCATTACTTCATGGCAAATAGATGGGGAAACAGTGGAAACAGGGGCAGACTTTATTTTGGGGGGCTCCAAAATCACTGCAGATGGTGATTGCAGCCATGAAATTAAAAGACGCTTCCTCCTTGGAAGAAAAGTTATGACCAACCTAGACAGCATGTTAAAAAGCAGAGACATTACTTTGCCAACAAAGGTCTGTCTAGTCAGGTTATGCTTTCTCCAGCGTTCATGTATGGATGTAAGAGTTGAACTATAAAGAAAGCTGAGCGCCAAAGAATTGATGCTTTTGAACTGTGGTGTTGGAGAAGACTCTTGAGAGTCCCTTGGACTGCAAGGAGATCCAACCAGTCCATCCTAAAGGAGATCAGTCCTGGGTGTTCATTGGAAGGACTGATGCTGAAGCTGAAACTCCAATACTTTGGCCACCTGATGCGAAGAGCTGACGCATTTGAAAAGATCCTGATGCTGGGAAAGATTCAAAGCGAGAGGAGAAGGGGACAACAGAGGATGAGATGATTGGATGGCATCACCGACTCTGGACATGAGTTTGAGTAAATTTCAGGAGTTGGTGATGGACAGGGAGGCCTGGAGTGTTGCGCTTCATGGGGTTGCAAAGGGTCGGACACGACTGAGTGACTGAACTGAACTGACTGAAAGGCGCTGGTTGTCAGATTGATTTAAAAAATGCAAGATGCCTGTTATGAGTTGAATTACGTTCCCTGAAAAAAAAAGATATGTTTAAGTCCTACCCTCCAGGGCTTCAGAATATGATCTTATTTGAAGGAAGTTTTGTTACAGAGGTAATCAAGTTAAAACAAAGTCATTAGGGTGGGCTCTAATGAGATATGATTGGTGTTCTTTAGAAAGGAAATTTGGAAAGAAAGACAGGAAAAAACACACATAGATAGAAGAAAACATGAAGATGCAAGGAGAACACCACATGGAGATGGAGGACTAGAGTGATGTATAATATCTGCAAGCCTAAGAATGTCAGAGGCTACCTGGAGCTAGGACAGAGGCTTGCAACAGCTGGTTCCTTCTCTAGCACGATAGGAGGGAACAAGGCCTTGCTTACACCTTGACTTAAAACTTCTGGTCTCCAGACATGAGATACAATAAATTTGTAATTTCAACACTTCCTTCTTCATAATAGATTAAATGGATGGATTAAATAAAGCAACTTGACCTAATTGACATGTATAGAATGTATGCTTTTATTATAGCCAATGAAAGTATAATATATATTCCATATAATATTATTATATTATATTATATTATATATATTCCTTTTAAGATGAAGTCTATTATGAACCATAAAAAAGTCTCCATTATTTAAAATGACTCATATCATAAAAGTATGTTCTCTGACCATGATGAGATTAAACGACCTCAATTACAGAAAGATGAAATATGAAAAAAAATCCCCCAATATTTGTAATCCAAACAACATAATTCTAAATAACTTGTGAGTTTCAGAAAGAGATCAAGAATATCAAGAATGAGGGAAATGACATCACTAGAAATTCCATGATGTAAAAAGGATAATAAAGAAAGATTATGAACAAACTTCTTGTCAAATTTGATTAAGTTAGAGAAAATGGACAGATTCCTTGAAAGACACAAGCTGTCAAGGCTAACTCAAAAAGTAATATTTAGTATGAATAACACTGTATCTACTAAAGGAACTGAATGAACTTTGCAAACTTCCCACATAGAAAACTCTAGGCCCAGAGAGTCTGACTCCTGAAATCCATCAATTATTTAGGAAAAAGTAATTCTGATTCTACATAAATTCTTCCAGAAAATTGAAGTTAAGGAAATCTGATATTCCAACCAAAAACATTAGTAGAAAAGAAAAAATGCATACCAGTAGAAATGGCCATCATCAAAAACCCTACAAATAATAAATGCTGGAGAGAGTGTGGAGAAAAGGAACCCTTCCATACTGTTGGTGGGAATGTAAATTGGTTCAGCCACTACGGAGATCAGTATAGGAGTTCCTTAAAAAAACTAAAGACAGTTACCATATGATCCAGCAATCTCACTCCTGGGCATATATCCAGAAAAGACAAAAACCCTAATTTCAAAAGATATATGCACCCCAATAGTACATGCCAGTATACCAGTTACTATTTACAATAGCCAAGACAGGGAAGCAATTCAACTGTCTATTGACAGATGAAAGAAGATGTGGTATATATACATATATTGAAAGTCACTTAGTTGTGTTCAAGTATTTGCGACCCCATGGACTGTACAGTTCTCCAGGCCAGAATACTGGAGTGGGTAGCCTTTCCCTTCTCCAGGGTATCTTTCCAACCCAGGAATTGAACCCAGGTCTCCCGCTTTGCAGGCAGATTCTTTACCAGCTGAGCCACAAGGGAAGCCAGAGAATATTGGAGTGGGTAGCCTCTCCCTTCTCCAGGGGATCTTCCCGACCCAGAGACTGAACCAAGGTCTCCTGCACTGCAGGCAGATTCTTCACCAACTGAGCCATCAGGGAAGCCCTCATATATATACAAATATATATATATATTACTCAGCCATAAGAAAGAATGAAATAATGTCATTAGCAAAACCTGATCTACCTAGATATTATCATACTAGTGAAAGAGGTCAGACCAAGACAAATATCATAGAGACCACTGATATATGAAATCTAAAAAATGTTATAAAGGAACTTGTTTACAAAACAGAAACTTAAAGACATAAACAAATTTATGGTTGCAAAAGGGTAAAGATGGGGGGAGGAATAAATTAGGAATTAACAAATACAATACATTATATATAAAACAGATAAACAACAAGGACCTAATGTATAGCACAGGGAACTGTATCCAATATTGTGTAATAACCTATAATGGAAAAGAATCTGAAAAAGAAAAAAATATATATATGTATTTAACTGCATCACTTTGCTGTACACTGCAACACAATAAATCAACTATACTTCAATTTTAAAAAATTGTTTAGAAGAAAACAAGCCACTATCTTTGTGTTCTTATTAAAATTTTATCAAATTATAAAATAAATAAAAAGGACAACATACCATGACCAAATGGGGTTAGTCTTCTAATGTAGTTAGCTTAACATTAGGAATTAATTAGCACACTTCACCATATCAACAGAAAATTAAAAAATGAAAACCATATCATCATCTCAATAGATTCAGACAAATCATTTGACAATATCACTCCAATTCTTATAAAAGCTGTCAGCAAACTAGAAATATAAAGGAACATTTTCAACCTGATAAAAGACATTGTATTAATTTTTTGTTGCTACAATAGCAAATGCCACAAACTTAGTGGTTAAAATAACACAGTATATTCTCCTTTAGTTCTGGAGGTCAGAAGATTAAAATAGTTGGCAGGGCTGTTTCTTCTGGAGGTTCCAGGGAAGAATCCATTGTTTCTTCCTTTTCATATTCTAGAAGCTCCCTACATTCTTTGATTTGTGGTGAATAGATAAATACATTGTGGTATATCCATGAAATATAATACTATAATACAATAGTAAACAAAAGAAATAGACTACTGATACATATAAAAAAATGAATGAATCCTAAAATAACTTTGCTGAGTGACAAAAGCCAAACCAAAAAAGACTACATGCACTATGATTTCATTTACTAAAAGTTCTAGAAATTACCAACTAATTTGTAATGATAGAAACCAAATTAGTGATTGCCTAAAAATGGTGGGGAGCAAGAGGAGTGGAAAGTGTCTAGAGAGAGATATTACAAAGGGGCATGAGAACACTTAGCTCCGTTGCTCCAAGTTTGTGCTCAGTCGTGTCCAGCGCTTTGTGACCCCATGGACTGCAGCCGGCCAGGCTCCTTGTCCATGGGATTTCCCAGGCAAGACTACTGGGAATGGGTTGCCATTCCCTTCTCCAGGGGATCTTCCCAACCCAGGTATTGAACCCGTGTCTTCTATGTCTCCTGCGCTGTAGGGGGATTCTTTCTTTGTTTACTTTCTTGACCTCGTTGTGGTTTAATGGCTGTATACACATGAGAAAACCTCAAATTGTACACTTAAATATGAGCAGCTGTTTCATCAGTTATACCTCAATAAAAGTTTTAAAACAGATTAACTAAATCCTTTAACAGTTCTTGGCTTTTCATGTTCCAAAATATAAAATACATATTACAATAAACAGTAAGCATGCTAGCTTATTTTGTATCTGAGAGTTTGGATACATATCCAAGATGTTTGACCTCAAGAGTCATACTGCCAGACGTTAATCATGGATTAGACTCCACAGAATTTGTACATGTGTAGGACTTCTGAAGAATGAATCTGAAATGAATCAGAAACAAATTAAATTTAATGATATTTAAGGAAGAGCTCAGATCTATGTGATTATTTGAGTTTTCTTAGACATTAAGATCTTTTAGATGTCTGAACATATTTATTTAGTGCTCTAGAATTTTATTAAAAAAGGAATGTCTGTTGTTGGGAAGAGGAGGGAAGAGGAGTTAGGCTAGGGAGGGAGAATTAATGGTGAAGTTTAGTTTTGTTTTGTTTTTTTATGAGCACAAAAAGGTAATATCCAAGAATCCCTGAGGTCCAGGAATAGGCTAAAAAACATGTGTGAATGTTTCATAGATACGTGTATTTTTCCTGAGGAGAGAGCCCATAGTTATGATTAAATATTGGGAGGCTTCATAATCTAAAATATTAATGACTGCTCAGTGATTTGTATCAAGAAAGTATTTATGGCAAAATCTGGTGGAAGCAGTCTAATCTGTTTGATTGTTAGTTCTTTATTAAGATGGTTTTATGATCAACTGGCTGATTTTTATGTTCTTTGTAATATATTGTAACCACATATTGTGTCTGTTAGGTTCCCTTGGTATGGAAAATAGGCCCTCACCACATGTGTTATTCAAGCTTTTTTCCCCATTAAATGCTAGTCTTGCTGAGCAAAAGAAAACTGAACCAATCAGATCTTTCCAACCAGTTCTTTCATCATATATATAGAGTTATCAAATTTAGTAGATACAATCAACAGTTTAAATTATTATGTCAATATTTTTATTGCAAATATCCTGTTAGGATGACATTCAGTAAATTAGTGGAAAGTCACCCAATTTTATTAAAGCTAATCAAACAATTTATCCAACTGAACCACCTGCATATGCTTTCTTAAATCCTTACCACTTTTCAACATCAACTTTACCAAACATTGTAAAATGATGATTGTAAAAGGCAAATGGTATGTGGATATACCTTAACAATGAATCCTTAACAATCTTTACTTCTGTTTCAATTGTCCTCTTTTACATTTTCTCTCTCAATTCTTATAATAATTTATAGCTATTATGATCTTATTTATTTCTGACAAAACCTTATTAAGACATTGGTCAAATTGGTTAAATGATTTATCAGTGAAACAAAATATGTAAAATTAGAACTATTCTGGAAACTCCAAGTACCTCTCAATCACTCCCCTCCAATCAATCAATTATAAACATCCAGATGCTGAGAACTCATTCCTCTGTGTGGTGTTAGTACCTGTATGTATATTTCCATCAACCTCTTCTATCCCAAGTTGTTCAAAGCAACATCTTAGAAATGAACTGGATTATGTCCTGCCATTCTCCAGTTCATTTCTAAGATGTTGCTTTGAACAACTTGGGATAGAAGAGGTTGATGGAAATATACATGGAAGCAACCTAGATGCCCATCAGCAGATGAATGGATAAGGAAGCTGTGGTACATGTACACCATGGAATATTACTCAGCCATTAAAAAGAATTCATTTGAACCAGTTCTAATGAGATGGATGAAACTGGAGCCCATCATACAGAGTGAAGTAAGCCAGAAAGATAAAGACCAATACAGTATACTAATGCATATATATGGAATTTAGAAAGACGGTAATGATAACCCTATATGCAAAACAGAAAAAGAGGCACAGATGTACAGAACAGAATTTTGGACTCTGTGGGAGAAGGTGAGGGTGGGGTGTTTTGAGAGAAAAGCATTGAAACATGTATATTATCTAGGGTGAAACAGATCACCAGCCCAGGTTGGATGCGTGAGACAAGTGCTCGGGGCTGGTGCACTGGGAAGACCCAGAGGAATTGGGTGGAGAGGGAGGTGGGAAGGGGGATCGGGATGGGGAATACATGTAAATCCACAGCTGATTCATGTCAATGTAAGACAAAAACCACTACAATATTGTAAAGTAATTAGCCTCCAACTAATAAAAATAAATGAAAAAAAAATAAATGAATAGAAATGAACTGGAAAACAGATCTGAACTCAGTTGAAGTGATTATGTTTTCAAATATTTATATTCAGTATGGTTGTCTCAATATTCTTTGAATTATCCTCACTTTTTAACATCATCTTTCTGCAATCCTTGTTTTTACCCAATTTAACACAGTTTTCATTTTTTTTAACAACCAAAGCCCTCTTCCACTCTCTCACTGTAGCTCTTTCTCAGTATGCTTTTATTTACCTTTCTAAAAAAAAAAACATCAAGCAGCAAGTTTATCTCCTTTGTTGTGTTCATCTGCCACCCCCTACCTACCTCTTCTACCCTGACAGCCGAGAGGTGAGGTTCTACTTAACTGTAGTCTCATTGGTATGACATTAACATGTGCTTCTTTTCTTTTTCATATCTGATTCAAAGATATATTAACAATAAAGAAATAATTTACCAATTAAATTATCTCAGAGGAAGAAATGTGTGGATTGTAGCAATCACTTTACTTTATTAAAGTAAGTCTGCAAAAATATTAGGGCTTCCCAGGTGGTTTAGTGGTAAAGGATCTGCCTACCAATGCAAGAGATGCGGGTTTGATCCCTGAGTTGGGGAAGATCCCCTGGAGGAGGAAATGGTAACCCACTCCAGTATTCTTGCCAGGAAAATCCCATGGACAGAGGAGCCTGGTGGGCTACAGTCCATAGGGTTGCAGAGTCGGACATGACTGATCACGAACACATTGCTTACTAAAAATCTATAAAAATAAAAACTCTAAACCCAAACATCTCTTCAAAGATAATCTTTAAAAATTATTTGTTTCATTGTTTTTTAACATCAGACTATTATGAATATTTTGTTTAATGTTACATAACATTCACTTTGTAGCATCTTATTCAATCACAGAAATTTACCCGTGATACATTCCACTGGCTTTTCACTGGACGCTTTCTTTTGTGGGTCATCTAAATATGAGTGGATGGTGACCTGAGGACATTGGCTATAGTTCACAAAGACATAATGTTTGTGCCTTGCATTTATTTGTATGATGCTGTATGCATTCAAGGAAAAAAATGACATGATTTTGTATTTCTTTTTAGGATCAATAAAGGATGGGGAACCACTGTGGGTCTGCAGACTGACTTGTGAAGAAATGAGCAAGAGATATAAAGGGTGTGGTCTTACTGTATTTCTTGTCTATCACAAAACCCAGGAAAGACTAAGGAGTCTTTCTGTACCTAAGAAACAGTCCTGGGTTTAGAAATTCAAAAGTCATAATGAGATTACTATTTTTTCTTTTTTTTTTTTTCAAAAATCTAGCCAGGTTAGATTCCCTCCCATGAAGATAAATAGACTCCTCTTTCTTACAAATACATTACAATGAAAGCCCAGCTAAGAATCTAAATATTTTCAATGCTGCCTCCAGCACCATTACTTTGTAAATCAAGAACTTTCCTGAGCGTCTTTTATTAGTTTCTGCTTCTGGAAATTATAACTTGACACTTTCATCCACTATCTAGCCCAAACTGTAGGATGACTGCATTTCAAACTACTTTATCTCTACAGTTGAAAATTCCCCTTGCCGTAAGTGTTTCCATCTGGACAATCACCTTTCTAAACTGATAAAAAAAAAAAAAAGAGGCAAATTCTGCAGAAAGTTCACAGCAGCATCATTACAGATTCACATCCAATTCTTGGCACCAAGGCAAATTCACAACCATATTGTGAACTATACCCATGATACTTGTTTCTGAAATAGCAGGACTGAAGAAATATCAGTACTGTATTCCAAGTGTAGTTTCTTCTGATTACTTATTCTCTCCAGGATTCTCATCTTTATACTTCTCTCCACTTACTTCTCTGTCTCAACCTTCCTAAAAAGCAACAACAACAAAAAAAACTGGTCTTTCTCTCCAACATCTCTCACTCCACAATGGGATAAAATCTTCCTAACTTCTAGAGAAACCTCCAACTTGCCACAATCATGTTAAATACTTATCTGAGATTCTTACTTCCAGCAATGGCATGATCTATTTCTAAAAGTGACAGTAATTTGGATCTCCTTAGATTTTCCTAATTACTGAGATTTTAAGGCTTATGGTTCAGTGTCTTTCAAATCAGTGTCTTTGCAGTTATTCTAGATAATTTCATCATTCCTAGGGAAAATACATCCAGGATAGTAATTTCATATTCTTTGCCTTCAAAACTAGTGACTTGTATCTGTATTTCACATCGGGAGCACAACTAAATGACCTGGGATTTCAGACATCATTTGGAAGTACTCTACCTACAAACTTTAGCCCTCAATTTCCATTCTCAACCAAAGACTCCTATGTTTCATCTTACTTACCTCTCAGCAGTCTTTAGCATTGTTATTATTGCTTTTGGTCTATTTTCTTTCACCAAATCTTTGTTATCCCATATCCTCAGTTCCTCCATGCTAACATTCCCCCATGCTCTATCCTTTGTTCTTTCATGCTATTAAGTGATTAAAATGATTTCACTCACTCTCAAGAACTGAAGACCATCTCCCAAGCCTACACCTCCACCCAAAACCTTTCTCATAAATACTAGTCCTGTTTAACTCCCTGCCTACCAGTATATTGCCTTCCCAGGTGGTGCTTGTGGTAAAGAATCCGTCTGCCAATGCAGGAGACATAAAAGATGTGGGTTCAATCCTTGGGTTGGGAAGATCCCCTGGAGAAGGGCATAGCCACCCACTCCAGTCTCTTGCCTGGAGAATCCCATGGACAGAGGAGCCCCTGCAGCCCATGGGGTCACAAAGAGTTGGACACGACTGAACTGACTTAGCACATAACACACCAGTATATTACAGATGCATTTTAAACCCTGTGTCTAAAAATTAATAATCTTCTAATGAAATTCTATTCTTCCTCCTGTATCTCTGGCATTACGAACATCAATCCAGCCACTAACATAATAAATCTGGGAGTTATCCTAAACTGTTCCTAATTCATTACTCCCCATACATGCTTAGTCCATATCTCATTAATTCTTGCAACTCCCTTTTCTCCTTTTCATCTCTGGTACCATAGCCTTGATATAATTCATGATAATTATTTCCAGCAACTTGATAAATGAATTCAAAGCTCAGACTCAGTGCCTTTCTATTAAACTTGATTTTTATGTTTTAATTGTTATTATTCTCTTGTATAGCTGGAATTAATCCTGTACCAATATAAATTTTTCTGGAGACTGTGACATATTTTCTGAATCTTTGTTTATCTGAGGATGCCTTTCTTTTGCCTGTATTGCTAAAAATAATCTAGCTAAGTACTAAATTTTAGATCAAAGGCATTTCCACCTAGGTATTATAGAAGGCACACACTAAAATAAAAAGAGCACATTTTGGAATCAAATGTAGGTTAGATTTTAATTCTATAATGACTTTCTGACTGTAGGATCTTTGTTATGCTAAATGTCTGAATCTGTTTCTCCAAATGAGATTACCTATTCCATAGGGCTGTTTTTTCAGTTAAGAATATAAAATGTGTAATCATGTTCATGTAGAAGGCACTCGATTAAATGGGAAGTATGATTATTATTGGATATTGTTTGTTATTCTGGTACTGTGGGTTGAAGAAACAGTCTTCATGTATCTTAATTTTAATTCCTATGCTGGGATTAAGATTTTGTTGTTTGTTTATTCATTTTCAGTATTTTGGACAAAAAGAGGACTTTTAACTTCTAGTTATAAATCAAAAATTACTCCAGGGTATGTATGTGTGTGTATATACACACACTGCTTTTTTTTTTTTTTTTAATTAGTAAATTAGTATAGCATTTTATTTTTTATTTTTTTATTTTTATTTATTTATTTATTTTTTGTCATACATTGATATGAATCAGCCATAGATTTACACGTATTCCCCATCCCGATCCCCCCTCCCACCTCCCTCTCCACCCAATTCCTCTGGGTCTTCCCAGTGCACCAGGCCAGAGCACTTGTCTCATGCATCCCACCTGGGCTGGTGACCATAGATAGTATACATGCTGTTCTTTTGAAATATCCCACCCTCACATTCTCCCACAGAGTTCAAAAGTCTGTTCTGTATTTCTGTGTCTCTTTTTCTGTTTTGCATATAGGGTTATCGTTACCATCTTTCTAAATTCCATATATATGTGTTAGTATGCTGTAATGTTCTTTATCTTTCTGGCTTACTTCACTCTGTATAAGGGGCTCCAGTTTCATCCATCTCATTAGGACTGATTCAAATGAATTCTTTTTAACGGCTGAGTAATATTCCATGGTGTATATGTACCACAGCTTCCTTATCCATTCATCTGCTGATGGGCATCTAGGTTGCTTCCATGTCCTGGCTATTATAAACAGTGCTGCGATGAACATTGGGGTGCACGTGTCTCTTTCAGATCTGGTTTCCTCAGTCACACACTGCTTTTTATTTATAGCTTTCATTATGAATTATTCTGATCTTGATGAGATTTCTTTTCTGCTAAATCTATTATCATTGTATTGATTCTCTATTCTTTTAAGTTCATGTTTCATCATCTGTATTATAATTTTCTTACTTTTGCCCTTTCCCACTATGTTTTGGAAAAGTTTTGGAAGTTTCTTTAAATCACTGATTTAACTTTATGCAATTTCACTTCTGCTTCTTTGCTTCTGCAATATATTTTAATCATGCTAATTTTTCTTACTTCCTTGAAATCTTTAGTCATCTCCCTTTTTACCTGTTTGTGTTATCCTTTCAACCAACCGTATTTTTCTCTTATGAAAAGGCCAAGCCTTTTTGCATTTTATTGAGCATGTCTACTCATTTTTCTAAACCTTAGAATGGATTATATTCTTAGTTTTGGGGTTTTTTTTTTTTTTTTTTTTTTTTTGAGAAATTTTCTCTCCCTATGCTTTAGTTCCTGTTTCCTTCCCTTTCTCTGCAGCATTTTTACATTGCTCCCTCTTGCTTCTTTTTGAAGCAAGAGATTGAACAAAGCCAAATCTTTTCAAATTTTACACTTCTCAACTAACAAATTGTATGGATTGCCCTTGGTTCAATTCATACATTCTTGGATAATGGTTAAATCTCTCTTTCAAATCTATACCTGAAGAGAAGGTTGCTATAAACAGCACCTGAGTCAATTCTCAGTTTCTTTCAAAGATATGCCTAGTTGGGCTAAGTACCACTGTGATGGCTATTTATTCTATTAAAAAAAAATTTCTACTCTATTCTAAATGGCAAACTAAATAAACTACTGCAATTCCTAGGACATACTCTTTCTAGGAATTTCTGATAGTATCCAACTCTTGCTTTAGTGTTCTATTTTTGGAAACTTATCTCTTGGACAATAATGCTTCATTACAAAACCTCCATGAAGTATAACAATACAATTTTCGTTGTCCCAAAGTGCAATAAATGCATGATAAAAGGATAATAATCTAATATTCTGCTTGCTACTGATGTTGAGCAATCACTGAAACTGCAGTGGGTCAGGTGCAAAGTATCTCTATAAGGTGAAATCTGGTGAAATTTGTATAACCTAGTGAAGTGAACTTAAGTAAGTTGTTTTTTTTTCCCTAATCATATCAACTGTCACATATTTAAACCAGGACTGTTCCCCAAACCTGATTTTAGGTAATCTATGAACCTGAGTGTTCAGTGTTGTTTTGTAACATTTTCTACCATTGTCTTCACAGATATTTCAGTGGGAAGTAAGGGAGAAAACACTAGGAACCACCAGCCAAATGCTATTTGAATGAAAAGTTTTAGATGGGGACATTTTTGCTTCATTTATTAGCAGTTTTTTTATTAAAAAATATTAAGAATTGGTTCCCTTATTGGTTAGCTAGGTGTCCATTCAATTGTTTTATTTATAAGCATATTCTGTAACTTTGTCTTCAAGTTCCCAGGTTGCTTTGTTGTCAATCTTGTATTCTTATCATGTGTTACTACTAAGAGTTATATTGTAGAAATAATACAGAAGAAAAATACAGCAGAAGTTTGACAGCATCTGACAGGCTTGATTTTATATAATTTTTCATTAAAAAAATAACTAATGCATTTTGGACATCTATCTGACCAGCACCAGGCTAAATACCTTGGGGAATCTTCTCCTATTTAAACTTTTGAAAAAAGGGACTTCTAACTATCAGAGGTGAGACAAAATGAGCCTCAGAGAAGTCAAGTGAGATGTTCAACGTCCTGCAAATTGTAAGTGGCCATCTAACTTTCTAGCCCAGTTCGGCTCTGTGTGCCTAGTTCATCCTGGACCATTCCAGCACACCATGATGAACACTTAGCATATGGAAGCAATTCACATTCACATTTTGTGTACTGTCTTTAAGCAAATTCTTAACCAGATACAATCATTGAATTGCATGAAAGATGACATTTCCAGATATTTGTTATTCTGCCTTTTGATGACAGAAAAAGTTTGGCAAAGTAAATAGTTTTGAAATGCTATTTGAAATATTTTTGAAAGTCTTTCTACTCTCTCATAATACACCATAAAGTAATTGAAAAATTAAATATTTGAATCATTTTCTCATTATGCAATAACAATCTATTCTTTGGAAGTATTTTGTTTTGATAGCTGGAATCCATAATATGGGGAAAACAGAAGCTTTTGGATAGAAGGAATTTAGAGAGAAGTGGGTTTGGGGCCCTGTCCCTACCCTACCATCTGGAAATGCCAGGGAACCTACCCCTTTGTCATATAAGCCATAAAATACTCAACTCTAACTTCCATCAGGATGCTACCACTGTTCTCAAGAGAACACCACTGTTCTCTGATGACCATAAAGCCTTCTGGGAAGGAACTAGGGTCAAATTTTCTGGAGGTAGTTACTATCAGTATGTAAGAGACAAAACAAGGATTAAATCTGTAGCCTAACTGTGGAGAGGAAGTAACTGAGAAACAGCCTCCAAAGAAACTCAAGCAAATACAGGATATTTATGGACCAGATAGAAAGAACTTAGGGGAAATAAGGTGAACTTCAGGGGTGAGTCATGGCAGGACTTCTGCTTGAAAATGAGACACAAGAGATCTTGGATGGGGCCCAACAGACAGGCCAGTTAGTTCACTCAGAGTCATGTCTGCTCAGCACAAGTGCTCAGAGTTGGAAAGGCAAAGAAATCCTGGATAGTGAGAGGACCTGGGACAAGGGAACATACACCACTTCCCCCAGACCTCCATTATCATGTCATACACACATATATATAGGCAAGTATATTTTGCAAAAATGTGCTTCAGTTCAGTTCAGTCACTCAGTTGTGTCGGACTCTTTGCCACCAAATGGACTGCAGCATGCCAGGCTTCCCCGTCCATCACCAACTCTCAGAGATTGCTCAAACTCATATCCATCCAATGGGTGATGCCATTCAACCATCTCATTCTCTGTCATCACCTTCTCCTCCTGCCTTTAATCTTTCTCAGCATCAGGGTCTTTTCCAATGAGTCAGCTTCTCGCATCAGGTGGCCGAAGTATTGGATCCTCAGCTTTAGCATCAGTCCTTCTAATGAATATTCAGGACCGATTTCCTTTTGGATTGACTGATTGGATCTTCTTGCAGTCCAATGGACTCTCAAGGTCATCTCCAACACCACAGTTCAATTCTTCAAAGCAACAATTCTTCATCACTCAGCCTTCTTTATGGTCCAACTCACATCCTTACATGACTACTGGAAAAACCATAGCTTTGACTATATGGACCTTTGTCGGCAAAGTAATGTCTCTGTTTTTTAATATGCTGTCTAGGTTGGTCATAGCTTTTCTTCCAAGGAGCAAATGTCTTTTAATTTCATGGCTGCAGTCACCATCTGCAGTGATTCTGGAGCCCAAGAAAATAAAGGTTGTTTCCATTGTTTCCCCATCTATTTGCCATGAAGTGATGGGTCCAGATGCCACGATATTAGTTTTCTGAATGTTGAGTTTTAAGCCAGCTATTACTCTCCTCTTTCACTTTCATCAAGAGGCTCTTTAGTTCCTAAAGGAACTAAAGATATGCAAAGGACTGTGCTTATCCTTTTAGAATTTTAAAAGAGGGACAAAACAGGACAGGTAACTTGACAGCCTTCCTGTATGCATCTTGTTCAGGCACTGTTCTATAAGAAAAACAGGGTTTTTTGTGTTTGTTGTGGGTTTTATGTGGGGAGTGGTGGGGTGGTTGGCCACATCAGGCAACATGTGGGATCTAAATTCACAGAGCAGGAATCAAACCTGTGCCCCCTGCATTGAAACGGCAGACTCTTAACCACTGGACTCCCAGGGAAGTCTGTCAAACAAGCTTCTTAACAGCAGTTTTCACTCTGACACTTAGAGAATTGCAAATATCTGTGGGATCTTCTTACTTGAGTATTTCCCATGAATAACAGCAGAAAGGGAATCTTTGTCTTCTAGGCTTAACAAAGATGAGTAAAAATTGCAACTCATTACAGAATTAAGTTTAGAAGAATAAAAGAGAAATATATATTGATGGTCTATTATATATAGCATGACTATATGAATATATAGAAAATACATGTTATATAATAGATATCTAAAATGTGGGCATAATACATAATCACTTAGAGCTATAAAACTGTGATTCTGGTATTAATGATCAACTCCTCCCAAGGATGATTGGTGACACTTATCCACTCGTACTTCTCCTATTAGTTACAGAGACACCTGGAGTCATCAGATCCTTTTACTAGAAGTGATATACAAATCACAGTTATTTCTATGTCTCTAAGTTAAACCTAAGTGTTCAAATTTAAGGCATAAGAACTGACTTCATCTGTGCTGGTTCTCTTGCTTTCAGTTCAGTTCAGTCACTCAGTCATGTCTGACTCCTTGCGACCCATGAACCGCAGCACGCCAGGCCTCCCTGTCCATCACCAACTCCTGGAGTCCACCCAAACCCATGTCCATTGAGTCGGTGATGCCATCCAACCATCTCATCCTCTGTCGTCCCCTTCTCCTCCTGCCTTCAATCTTTCCCAGCAACAAGGTCTTTTCCAATGAGTCAGCTCTTCACATTGGGTGGCCAAAGTATTGGAGTTTCAGCTTCATCATCAGTCCTTCCAATGAACACCCAGGACTGATCTCCTTTAGGATGGACTGGTTGGATCTCCTTGCAGTCCAAGGGACTCTCAAGAGTCTTCTCCAACACCACAGTTCAAAAGCACCAATTCTTCGGTGCTCAGCTTTCTTTATAGTCCAACTCTCACATCCATACATGACCACTGGAAAAACCGTAGCCTTGACTAGATGGACCTTTGTTGGCAAAGTAATGTCTCTGCTTTTTAATATGCTGTCTAGGTTGGTCATAACTTTCCTTCCAAGGAGTAAGTGTCTTTTAATTTCATGGCTGCACTCACCATCTGCAATGATTTTGGAGCCCAGAAAAATAAAGTCAGCCACTGTTTCCCCATCTATTTGCCATGAAATGATGGGGCCAGATGCCATGATCTTAGTTGTTTCAATGTGGAGCTTTAAGCCAACTTTTTCACTCTCCTCTTTCACTTCCATCAAGAGGCTCTTTAGCTGTGTCTTTATTTCTTTCCTACAATATAGATCCTTGCAGATACAAGGATTTTCACTAGATTCACTTTCTTCTGAGTCATTTTCTGAAAAACATCTATTACAAAATATCTTCTTGGACCCCTCTAGTGGCCCAGTGGCTAAGAATCCACCCACCAATGCAGGGGAGATAGGTCTGATCCCTGGTCCTGGAAGATTTCACATGCAACTAAGCCCATGAACTTCAACTATTCTAGAGCCCATACTGCACAACAGGAGAGGCCACTGCAATGAGAAGCCCAACATCACGACTAGAAACTAGCCCCTGCTCGCCACTAGAGAAAGTTCATATGCAGCAACAAAGATCCAGTACAGCCAAAAATAAATAAATAAGTAAAATTCTTAAGAATAACTTCTCAATGCCTTCCTGTTGCTTAAAGACATTTTTGACTATTGGTGGAAAGTGAATATTAAGGACAAGGTCTAAGAAAAGACTTTCCTTTCTTCATCCCTAAAACACTTTATGATCACTTAATTTGATTAAAAATTGAATATATCCTTGATAGTAAAGGTTATCTGAATCAATTTTCTTATGATTTTACTGTTTAATAGTTGCATGCACTCTGAATTAGCTGTAGGAACTAGGTGATACAGAAATGCATAAACATTTCCACCAGAAGTCATTCAATAATACCTATCAAATTTTAAATTACATATGCCCTGGCATTTCTATTTACATGAGTTTGTCCTTAGATATATATGTACAAATCCTTAAAGATATATATACAAGCACATTTACTGCAGCGTGATTGGCATATTGGAAATAGTTTAAATGCTCATAAGTAAACATTTGGTATTTTAGTTAAGCATCCTTGTGATAGAATACTAAGCAATTTTAAAAGAATGAGGTAGATTCTTATGACTCACTATAAAAAAGACATTCAAAATATATTAAAGAAAACAAGGTACAGATTCTTGTGTATAATTCAATCACATTTGTGTTTAAACATATGTATTTGAAAATGCTTATACATACCTAAAACATTTATAGAAGGATATGAAAGATATGGCTCACAGTGCTTATCTCTGGAAAATATCACTGAGGTAGGATGGGGGGAAGGATGATTGTCATGTATAAAGTCCACATTGGTTGACATTGTTAATCATATATTATTTTTATAATAAGAAATTTAGTATATATTTTCTACTCTATTGACCAAAGAGTTTCATGAAAGTAAGTATTCCTAACACCCAGCCCCTAAACAGAGAAAAGAGATCTTACAAGATATAGGAATCCAAGAAGGAAATATTGGTATCAGTTTCCCTACCCACTACTCACCTAATCTTCAGTCCATGCTAGTTTCTGTAAAAGTTTAAGCATTCCCTAGGGGCTTCCCTGGTGGCTCAGTGGTAAAGAATCCTCCTGGCAATGTAGAAGACTCAGATTTGATCCCTGGTTGGGAAGATCCCCTGGAGAGGAAAATGGCAACCCACTCCCGTACTCTTGCCTGGAAAATTCCATGGGCAAAGGAGCCTGGTGGGCTACAGTCCATGGAATCACAGAGAGTCAGACACAACTTAGCAATTAAACAACAACAGCGACTGTAATTGAAAATGGAGATCTTGTAAATGATGTCTTTTGATCTTGACTTGAATAATTTCCTAGGGCTGCTGCAATTACTGCAGAAGGCAATGGCACTCCACTCCAGTACTCTTGCCTGGAAAATCCCATGGACGGAGGAGCCTGGTGGTCTGCAATCCATGGGGTCACTAACAGTCGGACACGACTGAGCGACTTCACTTTCACTTTTCATTTTCATGCATTGGTGAAGGAAATGGCAACCCACTCCAGTGTTCTTGCCTGGAGAATCCCAGGGACAGGTGAGCCTGGTGGGCTGCCGTCTATGGGGTCGCACATAGTCGGACACAACTGAAGTGACTTAGCAGCAGCAGCAGCTGCAATTACTATGAGCTGGATGGCTTAAAATAACAAAACATTATTTTCTCACAGCTCTGGAGACAGAGATGAGAGGGTTGGATGGCATCACCTACTCAATGGACATGAGTTTGAGCAAGCTCCAAGAGTTGGTGATGGACAGGGAATCCTGGCATGCTGCATCCATGGGGTCACAAAGAGTCAGACACAACTGAGCGACTGAACTGAACTGAATTAGAAGTCTGTAACTAAAGTTATGGCAGGGTCACACTCTTTCCGAAGGCTCTAGGGGAGGATCTTTCCTTGCCTCTTCCTAGATTCTGGGGTTCCCCAGGTGGCTCAGTGATAAAAGAATCTGCTTGCAATGCAGGAGACTCAAGAGACATGGGTTCAATCCTTGGGTTGAGAAGATCCCCTGGAGAAAGAAATGGCAACCCACTCCAGTATTCTTGCCTGGAGAATCCCATGGACAGAGGAGCCTGGTGGGCTGCAGTCCATGGGAGTCACAAAGAGCCGGACACACGGAGCACTCATGCACACTACTAGCTTCTGGTCATTATTGGTAATCCTTGGCCCTCCTTGGCTTGCAGCTCATTCCAGTCTCGCCCCAGTCTTTACATGGCTTTCACCCGTGTCTGTTACTCTGCTCTTATAATCATAAGATAGGATTAGGACCCACCTAATACAGTAGACTTCATCTTAACTTAATTACATCTGTAAAATCTCTGCCAAATAAGTTCACAGGTACTGGGGGTTAGGGCTTCTACATACCTTTTTGGTGGGACACAGTTTAACCCACAACAAATTGATTTGTTTTGGATCCTCTATTTTAAATTGCTTATTCCATGAAGTGAATCCTGGAGAATTGTATAATGATGTGTGTAGCCGCTGATTTAGCAGTGCTAATCCCACAGTAACCTCAGTCTCTGATGTGGCTCAAGGGTCGGCATGCTGCTCCTCCCCGTCCTCCTCAAGAACATCTCTCACACTGTATTTATATCAGAAGGGGAGGCTTATCTTTCAATGGGCTTCGTAAAACCCAATGAGAAAATGGAATACTGTACTTAAATACCCTTGGTTCAACTGCTTTATATAATCTAGGATGATGATGCTCAGGAATTAAGACATTAAAACTTGCTGTATGAAACACATGATCTCTGACGTAGTAAGTGTTTAAATACACTCATTATCTGAAACGAAGCACAGAGTAGAACTATTCTCTGTTAACAAGGGAAAATAGCCGTAACATCATACTTTAGACTTTCATGATACATGGAAGCCAGTTTTGACTTTTGTTTTGCTTAATTCTTCAAAGGGATGACCAGAACTTCCCTTGTGGTACGGCAGATAAGAATCTGCCTGCCAATGCAAGGAACATGGGTTCCATCCCTGGTCTAGGTAGATTCCACATACCATGAAGAGACCAAGCACATGCGCCACAACGACTGAGCCTGTGTTTCAGGGTAAGATATGCGCCGTAAGGAGAACTCTGGAGCCCAGGCCCCGCACCTAGAGAAAGCCTGTGTGCAGCAAAACAGACCTAGCACAACCATAAATAAGCAAATTTTTTAAAAAGAGCAGGGATCATCATAAAGAGTCAATTACATAGTCTCCTACTTACCCACGTAAGTAAGCCTTGTGTGAGTTTGCGAAGGTAGAATCCTTCTGCTCTTTGACTTTTGAGAAATCTCTTTGGCTGCTTAATTGTATGAATATTCTGGGCCTCGAGCAATCTGAAAGTCAACCAACTGTTGCTTCTTGCCTGCTGAAAACTCATGATGATGCTGGATAATACATTTTTTAAGTTTTAAATAATAGCTGAACTCACAAGAAATAGAAAAAAAAGTTTAATTCCCAGGTGTCAGAAATGAAGAGAAAATTTAAGCCAGTGTGATCAGCAGCTGAGCAACCCAAAGAACTCTTCAACCATGTAAACGTGGGGCTAATACTTTGTTGTTATCGTTTTATATTTTATTTACTGTTAAGTGGCTAATGCATGCACATGATTCAAAAAGTTATAACTATTAATATATAATAAGTTTTATTCTCACCCCATCTGTCACTTCCCCTTCTTCTTATAAATCATGTATTTTACTAATTTATTATGATCATTCCAGTGTTTCCCAGGTAATATTAAGTACATATCAAAGTACATTTGTTCTTCCTTTATAGGCAAAAGATAGCTTATCTTTTTATGCAATCTTATGAAATTTCTTGTTTCAGTTAGCAGTATATCGTGGAGATATTTCCACATCAGTACATGGAGACTTCCTTGAGCTTCTAAAACACTGCATAGTATTCCTTTGTGTGGGAAGCAGTCATTTATTGATCAACACAGGTTGCTGCAGTAGATAAACTTGTAATTATATAATCACAAACATTTGTAAATATAGCTGTAGCATTAATTTCTAGATAGGGGATCCTTGGATCATAGAATAACTTCACTTTTTTTGAGAGCTGCTACCAGATTGACCTCCATAGAGATTTACCATTTTGACTGACTTTGTAATGAGTGTCTCTTCCTCTGCAGGTTGACACAGAAAGCTTGTCAAATTTTTGGATTTTTTTCCAGTCATAGATGGGAAATGGCATCTCGTATTTGCATTTACTTTATTATGTATGGTAATGAGCATTTTTTCATATATTTAAAGAGGTTTCATATTTCCTCCTCCAAACTGTTTGTGTCCTTTGTACATTTTTCTATTGAGCTTTTGATGTTTTTGTTACAGATTACTGAAAACACTTGATACGTAAAAAAAAGCATTATCTAGATGGTGGTACTTCCATACTTCACAAAGAACAGAAAATACTACCGAAAGCTGATATCCTGCAAAGAATGATTCTCAGAAAAGGATCAGAAAAAGAAATGAGTCATAAAAATCTATCCACTAGGTCAGGGAAGAGACAAGAATTTTTGGTTGTTTCTGACAAGCTTATTCCTGATTAGACTCTAAGGAAGAATAAAAAGTTCTCGGGGAGAAATTTCTGTGAGTTTATATTTATAGCACCCACTTAGCATGGAGATTCTCAAAGCTTAGATTAATATAAACACTAGTCTGCCTGTTCAGTTGTTCTGTACTATCTGACTCTTTGCAATCCCATAGAGTCTAGCCCGCCAGTCTGATTGGTCCATGGGATTTCCCAGGCAAGAATACTGGAGTTGGGTTGCCATTTCCTTCTCGAAGGTACCTTCCTGACTCAGGGATCAAACCCAGGTCTCCTGCTTGGCAGGCAAGTTCTTTACCACTGAACCACCAGGGAAGTTTGGCTCATACATAAGTCTTAACAAATTTTAAAATGAAGATATTCTACACCATACATTCTCTGATCATAATTCAATTGAGTTAAAAATAAATTAAAAATATATATTTGAACCTTTTAAGATATAATTCTAATTTTTCATGGTCAGATCAAAAAAGAAATCAATAGGTAAATTAGAGAGATTTTGAACTGAATGACACACATATTTCTTATTTAAAACTATGGTATGCAGGTAGGATTGTGCTTTAAGAACAATTTGAAGCTTTAGATGTTTCTGTTAGAAAATAAGAAAGCCTGAAGTGAGCTAAGTGTGCAAAAAAATAAGCTTACAAAAGGAACAATATAAATCCAAGGAAAGAAGTAGGAAGGTACTACGTAAAGAACAGAAATCAATGAAACTGAAAATAACACAGATGATCAAGAAACTAACCAAGTAGACCAGTCGATGGTGAGATTAATCAAGAGGAAAACTAGAAGATGCAAGTAAATGTATAAATCAAATCCACTGATTAATGCAAAGTTAAATGAGAACAGAATTATTTTATCAACAACTCTAGGCCAATAAATTTAAAAACTGGGATGAAAGGACAATTTCATATAGCAGTATGTCAAAAGAAAATGGAACAAAGAGAGAACCTAAAACAATTCATAGGGTGAAGTATTCGATAAAAAAACACCCCAAGTTTAAATGTGTGGACTGTAGGAGAAATGGTGTTTCATACGGGGGGGAAATAAGGCAGATGCATTATTGGACAACATTTGGCTTCTTCTAAATCCACCCATCTATATCCTGGGTAATCTCAGCACAGCCAGCTGGGAAGTGTTGGGCCTTCTAAGTGGAGAAGGGAACTGTACTACTTCACAGTCTGTTTTCTGCTGAAATTCTAAGGCATTAAAATGCATTTTGGAGGACAATTTCAGAGCCCAAAGAATTGATGCCTTTGAACTATGCTGCTGGAGAAGACTCCTGAAAGTCCCTTGGACAGCAAGGAAATCAAATCAGTCAACCTTAAAGGAAATCAACTGAATACTCATTGGATGGACTGATGCTGAAGCTGAAGCTTCAGTATTTTGGTCATCTGATGCTAACAAGTGATTCACTAGAAAAGTCCCTGATGCTGGGAATGATTGAGGGCAGAAGGAGAAGAGGGCATCAGAGGATGAGATGGCTGGATGGCATCACCGATGCAATGCACATGAATTTGGGTAAACTTCAGGAGACGTTGAGCTACAGACAGGCCTGGCATTCTACAGTCCATGCGGTTGCAGAGAGTTAGACATACTGAGCACTGAATACAGCAATGGCAACAACGTATGCAAGACATAAATAGTTTATCACACTTTCTTTCCTTCAGGCCAGTTCAGTTGCTCAGTCATGTCTGACGGCAACCCCATGAGCTGCTGGACACGAGGCCTCCCTGTCCAGCACCAACTCCCGGAGCCCACCCAATCTATTTCCCCATCTATTTGCCATGAGGTGATGGGACTAGATGCCATGATCTTAGTTTTCTGAATGTTGAGCTTTAAGCCAACTTTTTCACTCTCCTCTTTCACTCTCATCAAGAGGCTCTTTAGTTCCTCTTCACTTTCTGCCATAAGGGTGGTGTCATCTGCATATCTGAGGTTTTTGATATTTCTCCCAGCAACCTTGATTCCAGCTTGTGCTTCCTCCAGTCCAGAGTTTCTCATGAGGTACTCTGCATATAAGTTAAACAAGCAGGGTGACAATATACAGGCTTGACATACTCTACATTTGGAACCAGTCTGTTGTTCCATGTCATTTCTAACCGTTGCTTCCTGACCTGCATACAGGTTTTTCAAGAGGCAGGTCAGGTGGCCTGGTATTCCCATCTCTTTAAGAATTTTTCAGTTTGTTGTGATCTACACAGTCAAAGGCTTTGGCATATTCAATAAAGCAGAAATAGATGTTTTCTGGAACTCTCTCCCTTTTTTGATGATCCAGCGGATGTTGGAAATTTGATCTCTGGTTCTTCTGCCTTTTCTAAAACCAGCTTGAACATCTGGAAGTTCACGTATTGCTGAAGCCTGGCTTGGAGAATTTTGAGCATCACTTTGCTAGTGTGTGAGATGAGTGAAATCGTGTGGTAGTTTCAGCATTCTTTGGCATTTCCTTTCTTCGGGATCGGATGAAAACTGACCTTTTCCAGTCCTGTGGCCACTGCTGAGTTTTCCAAATTTCATGGCATATTGAGTGCAGCACTTTCACAGCATCATGTTTTAGGAATTGAAATAGCTCAACTGGAATTCCATCACCTACACTAGCTTTGTTTGTAGTGATGCTTCTTAAGGCCCACTTGACTTTGTATTCCAGGATGTCTGATTCTAGGTGAGTGATCACACCATCATGATTATCTGGGTCATGAAGATCTTTTTTGTACAGTTCTTCTGTGTATTCTTGCCACCTCTTCTTAATATCTTCTGCTTCTGTTAGGCCCATACCATTTATGTCCTTTATTGAGCCCACCTTTGCATGAAATATTCCCTTGGTATCTCCAATCTTCTTGAAGAAATCTCTAGTCTTTCCCATTCTACTCTTTTCCTCTATTTCTTTGCACTGATCACTGAGAAAGGCTTTCTTATCTCTCCTTGCTATTCTTTGGAACTCCCCATTCAAAAAGGTTTATCTTTGCTTTTCTCCTTTGCTTTTGGCTTCTCTTCTTTTCACAGCTATTTGTAAGGCCTCCTCAGACAGACATTTTGCTTTTTTGCATTTCTTTCCTTAATTGCTCCATTTTCAACAAGATTCCTTCTGAGTCCAACTCTCAGGATGTCTAAGGTATCGGTGACAATACACAGGCAAGGTTAAACCCTTGAGTTAAAATGGAGATGACTGACAATCCCAGATATTTGTGTGGGTACATGTACGCTTAGTTGTTCAGTTGTGTCTGACTCTGCAACCCCATGGACTGTAGCCTACCAGGCTCCTCTGTCCATGGAATTTTCCAGGCAAGAATACTGGAGTGGGTTGCCCTTTCCTACTCCAGGAGATCTTCCCAACAAAGGGTTAAAACACCTGTGTCTTACCTCTCCACATTGGCAGGCGGATTCTTTACCACTGCGCCACCTGGCAATCCCCCAGATATTTGAAGCAGTTTATTTACAGGAGGACAAGGAATTATTGTTATCACAATGCCTCTATAATAAGGCTTATTAAAGAAGTTTGTACTTTAACAATTGAAGTTTATGCCTTTGGCTACATAAAAGAAAGAGGTAAATTAAATTGATTTCTGCTTATTAAGGTAGGAAACATAGAATGATGGCAGTGTGAGAAGGAGAAAGGTTGGATTTAAAGATTACATTTACGCATGGAAGATAATGAGCTGAATTAACTAATCAAACAATTCTATGAAACAACGACAACAAAAACCCAGAAAACTCCACTATCCTACAAAGCATTTATATTGTAAGGACTAATCAATTATCTTAATTTCGTCTGAAAGGCATTCAAGTTCAGTTTTAGTTAAAATTATTAAATGAACTAAGTGCTTTCAAAGTCTTTCCATTCCTTCTCTCATTCCTTCTCTCTTTGCCTTTGTTCTCTCTTTGTTTTTACCCCTAGGCATCAATCCTAATACCCCATCTTTACTCTCTTCTCCCATGTTTGCCTCATTTAAGCATTGTCCCATGTTCCAAAATAACTTCATACTTTCTTGTCAAAGTTTAAGGATTTCCGCTGTGACTTAACAGCATTTTCAGCTGTGACACTAGAATTCTAACAGTTAAAGTTCACATCAGCAGCAGGCTCCCATGGGGATTCCGAGTATGAGAGCTTTGATTCTTCCTTTTCTCAAGAAACAATTATAGGATGCAGGGGACTGAGAAGGATACGGGTCTAAGAACAAAAAGTTCTCTTCTGTTTTGAAAGTATGTCGTTAGTATTAGTAATAGTAGTATTATTACTAGTAACAAAAGTTGTTATATTTTGCAGTTAATCACTGCGTTAATGTGTGAAGACAGCATAGTTAAGGGTGGTGAATTAGAGTAAGTATAGGCTGATTTTCATCCTAAAGGCAAACAGTCTCTTTCAGGAAATCTAAAACATTTTTTTTCAACTGTTTTAATTTCTAAAGATCAAGTTGCAAATTGAGAAATTCCATGCAAAATGATTGTACATTTTTGTCTCTTTTTATCTACTTAACTTGCTTTTATCTCCCAGTTTTAGGCCATATTTAAGTGTAGATAGGAGGATAATTAACTTTTTAATAGGGCTTATAATAGGCCAGGATATTCTAACTTGCCTATAGGACCTGTGAGAAGGAAACTGATTTACCTAGATGTCAGTTCATTTTGTTTTGTGAAAGTGGAAAAAAGTAGAGTTAGATAAAGACTAACAGAGTTAAATAATATTACTCAGATACCTTGAGGACAACTATACACTAATACGCAAATCGAGTTTTCTAAATTGGAGGAAGATAAGGGGGAAGGGGAAGGAAAAAAGAGGGAAGGAAGGGAAAGAAGGGAAAAAGAGAGAGAAAGGGAAGGAAAAAGAGAAAGAAGGAGGGAGGGAAAAGTTAAGGGGAAAAAAGATAAATTCATAACAAGATATTGTGTCTTCAAGGGAACTCTCAATTCCTGGAGGAGTCAGGGACTGAATTTTACATGGCATTGCTTTTGAATCTTCCTCTGAATCTACTCCAGCAGTGGCTATATGGTGAGCATCCAATAAATATACATTGTTTGTTAGAAACAAATATACAAGATATATATGGAGATTTTGTTTGTTTGTTTGTTTTTTAGAGATTTTTTGTTTTCTTTTAGAGAAATCCTAAGCTATGAAAAAGAAAAAAAAATAATGTATTTCTCACAAAGTTGCACAAGCTACAGCATAAAGGGTCATATTTTTCCTGTGAGACGGTTCCGCTTGATGCTTTACACGCAGCATCAACTCACAGTTACCCTTACAAGTTCTGGCAACTCATAGGTCAGGCTACTGAGGAGAGATCTCCAGGGACTAAAACTATTAGTGGAGTGTGCTAGCTGTAAAAAGAGGAGAAGTGAAAAGCAAAGGAGAAAAGGAAAGATATTCCTATTTGAATGCAGAGTTCCAAAGAATAGCAAGGAGAGATGAGAAAGCCTTCCTCAGTGATCAGTGCAAAGAAATAGAGGAAAACAGTAGAATGGGAAAGACTAGAGATTTCTTCAAGAAAATTGGAGATACCAAGGGAATATTTCATGCAAAGATGGGCTCAATAAAGGACATAAATGGTATGGGCCTAACAGAAGCAGAAGATTTTAAGAAGAGGTGGCAAGAATACACAGAAGAACTGTACAAAAAAGATCTTCATGACCCAGATAATCACAATGGTGTGATCACTCACCTAGAGCCAGACATCCTGGAATGTGAAGTCAAGTGGGCCTTAGGAAGCATCACTATGAACAAAGCTAGTGTAGGTGATGGAATTCCAATTGAAATATCAAATCTTAAATGATGATGCTGTGAAAGTGCTGCACTCAATATGCCAGCAAATGTGGAAAACTCAGCAGTGGCCACAGGACTGGAAAAGGTCAGTTTTCATTCCAATCCCAAAGAAAGGAAATGCCAAAGAATGCTCAAACTACCACACAATTGCACTCATCTCACACACCAGCAAAGTAATGCTCAAAATTCTCCAAGCCAAGCTACAGCAATATGTGAACTGTGACCTTCTGATGTTCAAGATGGTTTTAGAAAAGGCAGAGGAAGCAGAGATCAAATTTCCAACATCCGCTGGATCATCGAAAAAGCAAGAGAGTTCCAGAAAAACATCTATTTCTGCTTTATTGACTGGAAAACTGAGTACCAAAGAATTAATGCTTTTGAACTGTGGTGTTGGAGAAGACTCTTGAGAATCCCTTGGACTGCAAGGAGATCCAACCAGTCCATCCTAAAGGAGATCAGTCCTGAATATTCACTGGAAGGCCTGATGTTGAAGCTGAAACTCCAATACTTTGGCCACCTGATGCGAAGAGCTGGCTTATTTGAAGAGACCCTGATGCTGGGAAAGATTGAGGGCAAGAGGAGAAGGGGACGACAGAGGGTGAGATGGTTGGATGGCATCACCGACTTGATGACATGAGTTTGAGTAAACTCCGGGACTTGGTGATGGACAGGGTGGCCTGGCGTGCTGCAGTTCATGGGGTTGCAAGGAGTCAGACATGACTGAGGGACTGAACTTAACCGAACTGAATGAATCAGAGCATTCTCCTCTCTTTTATCACTGATGTTTAACCTCTCCTACGCAAAACAATTGCTTTGTCATACATGACTTTTAAACTCGAAGATGTTAGTCACTCAGTCGTGCTCAGCTCTGTGACCCCATGGACAGTTGCCCACCAGGCTTCTCTGTCCATGGGATTTTCCAGGCAAGAACACTGGAGTGGGTAGCCATTCTCTTCTTCAGGGGGTCTTCCTGACCCAGGAATCAAACACAGGTCTCCTGCACTGCAGGCAGATTCTTTACTGTCTGGGCCACCAGGGAAGCCCCGCTTTCAAGATTAAGTACCCATAAAATTTATTGTGCCTAAAATGACTCTAAAAGGAGGTTCAGACATATAGTTCTAGTCTAGTCAGGATCTGAGTAAATTAATGACATCTAAATGACTCTAAAATCAAGAGATTATCCTTGGAAAAAGACTCAGAAAAATTCAAATGTGTAAATAATGTTGAGTATATCAAATTAATGGGAACTTTTTTTCCAGATTCTTAGCTTCTAAGAATCATTCTTCCTCTGAAAACCAGCTCATGGAAATAGATTTAGCAAAAAACCATAAGGAATTAATTAGTTCAAAAACTGTATATGAATGCATCTTAAGGGAGGCATAGTGTTAAATGCCAGGAAGAAAAAAGAAAGAAAGAAAAGATCCTATTTTTCTCTAGTGATGAATGGAGAGAAATGAATAGATTCTTTTTATTCCACAAACACATCTGAATATTTACATGTGCTAAACATATGATAGTTTCTGAAGTTGAAGAAATGGAGAGGACAGACCCAGATCTTGCTTAAAGAAGTTCAGCATTGAATCTGGGCACAGAATACAAAGAAGTGATTGGAGTATGGTTTACTAGACATTAAGGAGGTATAAACTGAATGCTATGAAAACTAGCTGATTATTGAAACCCAGGTCATTTGCAGTTTAAAGTTAAGTACAATAACAGAGGTATGAATATGTAATGTGGGAGCATAAAGGGCTTCAAAATACTTATTGGAAAATCACTGAAGGCTTCCCGGAGAGGAGGATATTCGAGCTGTGGTAGAAAAGATGTGTAGGATATGCCAGGTGAAAAAATTTAGGTGGGGATGCAGAAGGAACATCATATCAGAAAGCATAAATCTGTTAAAAAGCCTGGCTTGGGCAGGAAACAGTAAGTAGAACAGGGTACATATCAGGAAATGGTGTAAGTGACACCAGAATGAGATTTTAGCTACGGAATGTGAAAGGTAGGACTTCCCTTGTGGCTCAGACAGTGAAGAATCCAGCTGCAATGTGGGAGACCTGGGTTCAATTCCTGGGTTGGGAAGATCCCCTGGAGAAGGTATTCTGGCCTGGAGGATTCCATGGACAGAGGAGCCTGGCATGCTGTAGAGTCAGACACAACTGAGGGACTTTCACTTTCATAGAATTTCAAAGGTGGCTTGGAATAAGCCAGAAAAGAAAGCTGCACTTCTAGGAAAAAGGCAGGGAGCCAAAAGAAGCAGAGGAGGAATGTGATCAAAATTTTCTTTTCCCTTGTCTCTTTCTCTCTCTCTTCCCCTCATTCCTTTCTTCCTAATCTCGTGACTCCCTCTCTCCCTTCCTTGCTTCTTTCTTTCCACTGTTCTTTAGAAAATGAACTGGAATAAAAGGAGAAACTGAGGAGGGAAAACCCAGTTAGGAGACAGTTGCTGAAGTTCAGATGAGCAACAATAAGCACCTGAGAAAAGGCAGTGATAGTGGAAATGAAGAGGTGAAGACAAAATCAAAGAGTATTTCTGTGATAGAAATCATAGGGTTCAGTTACAATATGAGCAAGTTTACTGGAGAGTAACATAGCAAGAGATAAAGAATAAGATGTAAGCATCAATAAGACTGAAAAGATTTTCAGCTTGAAGTCTGAGCAACATCACTGACTTAGATGAATGATTCAGGAGACAAGTAGTTTTAGGAGCAAGGAAAGTTTTAGGAAATTTACTTCATGAATTTAAATTCCAGGTATCTTGATGGGTATTAAAGAAATGGAAGAGGACATTTCAAGAGATTGATTTTTCAATGCATGATCCAGTGTACAGTGAGAGGCTCTGAAAATGTAAGTGAAACACATCATAGCCTAGAGGTGAAGAGTGAGGAAACGGAAGGAATTTTTCTAATGAACTTTCCTTCCGCTGATAAGAAAAGTCACTGTTACTACTGAGTTCAGAGCAAAGTCAGGCTAAGGTTAAGAAAAGTGAACACGGATTGGAGAGACCAATTGAATGTGGAGAAGGAAAATTTACTAAATATAAGTGAAAGGTTTACCATGTAGTCAAAGTCGAGATGAGCATAAAACACCTAAATTTATAGCTCCATGGTTCCCTATAGCAAAAAAGAGAAAGTAATGGTTCAGTTAATCTAGAAGGTAAAATTCAATTCCTGTCTGGAAAGCCACAATTGAAAGCTTCTAAAGTTGTGCCACAAGCTAAAAACCTATGTACTAACATCAAGGATCTGTAAATAGATTAGATTTGGTTAAGCACCAATTTTTTATATGGGAGAGAACTGGAAAGAAACAGGCAGACTAGAATCAGACAGACTATTGGTCATTAAAATCTCATTATTAACAGAAAATTACTATACTAGATCACTTTGTGTTAGACAGTTTGGAAACATGAAAATTATCTTCAAATTTATCTCAATTAAAGATCAGTTCAGTTCAGTCGCTCAGTCCTGTCAGACTCTGCAAGGCCATGGACTGCAGCACACCAGGCTTCCCTGTCCATCACCAACTCCCAGAGCTTGCTCAAACTCAAGAATTGAGTGGTTTGACCCAGCAATCCCACTCCTGGGCATATACACCGAGGAAGCCAGAACTGAAAGGAAGCCAGAACTGTATCCCAATGTTCATCGCAGCACTGTTTATAATAGCCAGGACATGGAAGCAACCTAGATGCCCATCAGCAGATGAATGGATAAGAAAGCTGTGGTACATATACACAATGTAATATTACTCAACCGTTAAAAAGAATACATTTGAATCAGTTCTAACGAGATGGATGAAACTGGAGCCCGTTTTACAGAGTGAAGTAAGCCAGAAAGATAAACACCAATACAGTATACTAACACATATATATGGAATTTAGAAAGATGGTAATTATAACCCTATATGCAAGACAGAAAAAGAGACACAGATGTACTGAACAGACTTTTAGACTCTGTGGGAGAAGGCGAGGGTGGGATGTTCAGAGAGAACAGCATTGAAACAAGTATACTATCAAGGGTGAAACAGATCACCAGCCTAGGTTGGATGCATGAGGGGTGCTCAGGGCTGGTGCACTGGGAAGACCCAGAGGGATGGGATAGGGAGGGAGGCGGGAGGGGTGTTCAGGATGGGGAACACATGTAAATCCATGGCTGATTCATGTCAATGTATGGCAAAAACCACTACAATATTGTAAAGTAATTAGCCTCCAATGAATAAAAATAAATGGAAAAAAAAAATAAAGGTCACAATGTTTAACTTAAAAAAAAAAAAAGAATTGAGCGGTTTGATTTCCTTGCAGTCCAAGGGACTCTCAGGAGTCTTCTCTAACACCACAGTTCAAAAGCTTCAATCTTTAGCACTCAGCTCGCTTTATGGTCCAATTCTCACATCCATACATGACTACTGGATAAACCATAACTTTGACAAGACAGACTTTTGTTGGCAAAGCAATGTCTCACCTTTTTAATATGCTGTCTAGATTGGTTTTAGCTTTTCTTCCAAGGAGCAAGCAAGTGTCTTTTAATTTCATGGCTGCAGTCACCATCTTCAGTGATTTTGGAGCCCAAGAAACTAAAGTCTCTCACTGTTTCTATTGTTTCCCCATTTATTTGACATGAAGTGATGGGACTGGATGCCATGATCTTTGCTTTTTGAATGTTGAGTTTTAAGCCACCTTTTTCACTCTCCCCTTTCATTTTCATCAGGAGGCTCTTTAGTTCCCGTTTGATTTCTGCCATAAAGGGGTTATCATCTGAATATCTTAGGTTATTGATATTTCTCCTGGTAATCTTGATTCCAGCTTGTGCTTCAGCCAGCCCAGCATTTCACATGATGTACTCTGCATATAATTTAAATAAGCAGGGTGAAAATATACAGCCTTGACATACTCCTTTCCCAATTTGGAACCAGTCCATTGTTCCATGTCCAGTTCTAACTGTTGCTTCTTGACCTACATACAGATTTCTTAGGTGGCAGGTAAGGCGATCTGGTATTCTCATCTCTTTAAGAATTTTCCACAGTTTGTTGTGATCCACACAGTCAAAGACTTTGACATAGTCAATAAAGCAGAGGTAGATGTTTTTCTGGGACTCTCTTGTTTTTCCTATGATCCAACGGATGTTAGCAATTTGAGCTCTGGATCTTCTGCCTTTTCTAAACCCAGCTTGAACATCTAGAAGTTCTCAGTTCAGGTACTATTGAAGCCTGGCTTGGAGAATTTTGAGCATTACTTTACTAGCATGTAAGATGAGTGCAATTATGTGGTAGTTTGAACATTCTTTAGTATTGCCTTCTTTGTGATTGGAATGAAAACTGACCTTTTCCAGTCCTGTGGCCACTGCTGAGTTTTCCAAATGTGCTGGCATATTGAGTGCAGCACTTTAACAGAATCATCCTTCAGGATTTGAAAAAGGTCAGCTGGAATTCCATCACCTCCACTAGCTTTGTTTGTAGTGATACTTCTAAGGCCCACTTCATTTCACATTCCAGGATGTCTAGGTCTAGGTGACTCATCGTGGTTATCTGGGTCATGAAGATCTTTTTTGTACAGTTCTTCTGTGTATTCTTGTCACCTCTTCTTAATATCTTCTGCTTCTGTTAGGTCTGTACTGTTTCTGTCCTTTTTTGTATCCTTCTTTGCATGAAATGTTCCCTTGGTATCTCCAATTTTCTTGAAGAAATTCTAGTCTTTCCCATTCTATTGCTTTCCTTTATTTCTTTGCGTTGATCACTCAGGAAGACTTTCTTGTCTCTCCTTGCTATTCTTTGGAACTCTGCATTCAGATGGGTATATCTTTCCTTTTCTCCTTTGCCTATTGCTTCTCTTCTTTTCTTGGCTATTTGTAAGGCCTCCTCAGACAACCATTTTGCCTTTTTGTGTTTTTTTTCTTGGGGATGTTTTTGATCACAGACTCCTGTATAATATCACGAACCTCTGTCCATAGTTCATCAGGAACTCTATCAGATCTAGTCCCTTGAATCTATTTCTCACTTCCACTGTATTATCATAAGGTTTTATTTAGATCATACCTGAATGGTCTAGTGGTTTTCCCTACTTTCTTCAATTTAAGTCTGAATTTGGCAATGAGTTCATGATCTGAGCCACAATCAGTTCCCAGTCTTGTTTTTGCAGACTACATAGAGCTTCTCCATCTTCAGCTGCAAAGAATATAATCAATCTGATTTCAGTATTGACCATTGGGTGATGTCCATGTGTAGAGTCATCTCTTGTGTTGTTGGGAGAGGGTGTTTGCTATGACCAGTGCATTCTCATGGCAAAACTCTGTTAGCCTTTGCCCTACTTCATTCTGTACTCCAAGGCCAAATTTGTCTGTTACTCCAGATAATCTTGACTTCCTACTTTTGCATTCCAGCTGCCTATGATGAAAGGATATCTTTTTTTTTGGTGTTAGTTCTAGAAGGTCATGTAGGTCTTCATAGAACCATTCAACTTCAGCTTCTTCAGCTTTTGTGGTTGGGGCATAGACCTGGATTACTGTGATACTGAATGGTTTGTCTTGAAAATGAACAGAGATCATTCTGTTATTTTTGAGATTTCACCCAAATATTGCATTTTGGACTTTTTTGTTGACTATGATGGCCACTGCATTTCTTCTAAGGGATTCTTTCCCGTAGGAGTAGATATAATATTCATCTGAAGTAAATTCACCCAGTCTGGTCCATCTTAGTTTACTGATTCCGAAAATGTTGATGTTCACTCTTGCCATCTCCTGTTTGACCACTTCCAATTTACCTTGTATCATGGATCTAACATTCCAGCTTCCTATGCAATATTGCTCTTTACAGCATTGGACTTTACTCCTATCACCAGTGACACCCACAACTGGCATTGTTTCACTTTGGCTCCATATCTTTATTCTTTCTGGAGTTATTTCTCCACTGATCTCCAGTAGCGTATTGGGCACCAATCGACCTGGGGAGTTCATTTTTCAGTGTCATATCTTTTTGCCTTTTCATACTGTTCTTGGGGTTCTACAAAGCAGCTAATGATCTAATTAATTTATTATGTTTAACTAGTCTTGCCTCTTAAACTGCATGGTATCCTTGAAGAGTGTTATATTTTCAGCCATTCTCTAAAAAAAAAAAAAAATTCAATTAGTACTTCCGACTGAATGTAGCCAAAACTTTCTTTTGCTCCTCTTGGTCCTTGACCAATATCCTGAGTTTACCCAACATGATGCATACTAACTGGTGCTTGGCCTTTTGCTGACTCAGGTCCAATTAATAGTAAATACAGACGGAGAATCTGTAACAAATAGTGGAATACACAGACATTATTTTTTTCCTTTGTCCCTTGACCCTTTAAGCTGAGAAAAGTGCCAACAGAAATGTAGCAAAGCACAAACATTCTCTGCTTGATATGCATGGGCTTATCTTGTGTGACCTTTTCTGAATGGCACAAAGGGAATTGCTTCAGATATTTAGGCAAAATATGCATGCTCAAGCACAGGAGTCTCCTTGTATCCTGAAAACTATATTTAGTTTTGTTTTCAAAGATGATTAGCTCCTTAAAGGATAAAAGGACAGCTTAAACATCATAAAGTGAAGTTTACAAGTTAAATATATTAAAAGAATGTCTGGAAGCCAGGCACACAAGCTTAGAAAAGGACTCCTCATAGAGCTTAAGTCCATGTGAACATAAAACTAGTAAAGAAAATTTTCCTCCTATTAAGAAAAAAATAAGGAAACCAAAGTAGGGGATGACAGGCTGATGGTGGGAGTTGAGACAGGAAATGAGGTTAACTGTTAGGAATTAAGATCAATGAATGAAGATGGAGCTTCTCTGGTTGAAGGTGAAACTGTCTCCAAGGAGAGGGAGCATCAAGGGAAAATTAGAGAGGGTTCTCCAACATGGAACCCCAACTCCAAAGGAAGATAAAGCTTTGCCTCAAGGAAATATGCAAGTGAGACTCAGGCCTCCCTGGGCCCACCCTGGTGCCTGGCACCTGGAATCTGTGGCAAGAGATGGTGGTGGTAACGACAACATTTTTTTTTGTCGGTGGGACAAAATGGCAGCTGTGGAGGATTTCCAGTAGCATGTGATAGAATTACCAGTGGCAGGACCACCAGCTAATAGTTTTGAAAGATAAGAAGCGCTGGAGTCTGGAAAGATGCCCCTGGCCCCCCACAGTGCATGGCGACACTGACAACTTAATTTGAGATCAAAGAGCTATAACGGTGTTTATGAAGACTAACAGTGATCAATTCTCTAAACGTTGCTTGATTCTGATGATTAATCTTAATCTAAGGTAAGTAGGTAAAGTCTTTAAAATTTTTTTATATTGGCGTATAGTTGCTTTTTCAATTGGAGTATAGTTGTGTTGGTTTCTACTGTACAAATACACACACACACACACACACACACATACACACACACACATATATCCCCATCCTCTTGAGCCTCCATCCCACCACCCACATCCCACCCCTCTATGTCATCACAGAGTGTGGAGCTGAGTCCCCTGTGTTAGACAGCAGCCCTCACTGGTTATCTATTTTATACATGGTAGTGCATACATGTCAATGATATTCTCTCACTTCATCCCACTTCTCCTTCCCCTCCATATCTGTAAGTCTGTTCTCTACATCTGTGTCTCTATTCCTGCGCTGAAAATAGGTTTGTCAGTACCACTTTTTTAGATTCCATCTATATGAGTTAATATATGATATTTGGTTTTTCTCCTGACTTACTTCACTCTGTATGATGGACTCTGGATTCATCCACATCACTACAAATGACTCAGTTGCATTCCTTTTTATGGCTGAGTAACATTCCATTGTATATATGTACCACATCTTTATCCACTCATCAGTTGATGGACACCATGTCCTGGCTATTGTAAATAAACTCTTAATCCAACTTCAACAGACAAGTTTCATCACAAGTTTAGATTCCTGGGCTGCTAAGCATACATTTCACATAGTTAACTAGATAAAGGTATAGACAAAGCACACCATATTGGTTGGGAGAAGAGACTCTAAAATCAGATTGGGTTTGGATCTTATTCTGCCATTCATTAGCTGTTTGACTTTACTTGCTAAATTTCTCTGTGCTTCAACTTCCTCATCTATATCCTGCAAACAATAGTGATAATGTCTTCATGGGATTGGTAGAATGATGAACACATATAAAAGACTTAAACCAATCCCTGGTACTAAGTAAAAATTGAATAAACACTGGTAATTATTATTACATGCCTTATCAAGGAGAGTTTATAAGGCCTTCCTTTCTGACACTGTTCCCCTTAAACTAAGACCCTAATAAAAGTACTAAGGAATGGGAGACAAGACCATATGTGATTCAGTGATAAATTCTCAATAATTTTGCCTTTGTGTGTGCTTGTTTGAGTGTGTATTGGGGTAAGAGAGATACCTCTGTTCTCTCCTTCTCCTGGCTGTGGCCTGGGAAACGAGTAGACAAGAACGCCAAATTTTGCATTGTAGAAGAAAAAGATAGATGATAGAATTACCTTGGTAATGCCCTGGCTCCTGGGTGAGTGGTATGTTTGCCTTCCCCTTTGTTCTGACTTTCAGGGTTGCCTGCTTTAATGAAACAGTTCAGATTGAATACATTCATTCTGGAATAAACATTACTAAATTTGGAAGAAAGGCAGTTTGAAACTAATGGAAAGTGACAAGAGCAAAATGCAGAATTCAAATTACCAGTATTTATTACATAGGGAAAAGAGGAAGTCTGAAATCAATGTTACTTCATAATATAATACTGATGTGTAATTATTTCTAATTTTATGCATACTTAATCAAATACTCATGGGCTAGATGAGTCTCTATTAATTATTAAGAGAGTACACACAAATGAAAATTTCATTAACAGAGATCAAATCTTATAAGGAATCACAGGGTACCTGAATGAGATTTCCTAAAATTAAAAAAAATTCAATGAAAACTAAATGTGAGGGTTTGGTAAATAACTTACAGCATGAAATGACTATAATGCAGCCACTAAAATATGCTATAGCTCAAGATTTTTGAAATCTAAATATGTCCATGATACATATTCTGTGATTAAAGCTAATGGCTTTATAACATTAAATAACTTTAATTATTTAAATTTAAAGGAGAAGGCAAGATTTTGTGTCTCCCTGTAATTCTGTGTGTATGTCTACTAAACATCTTGGAAAGAAATATATAAAAATGTTAATGCTGTTCATCTTGGATGATAGGATAAACAATAATATTTTTCTTTGAAATTATTTGTTATTATTACCATAATGTAAAGTTGTATAAACATATATTTGAATGCTTGGCAAAACCATAAAGCTCAATGGAATAATTTATATATAATATCACAAAAAATAATACGTAGAACAGTCAGGTCTGACTGGCTAAAAGCTTCCTTTTGAAACTGCCTGAAAATAGTGGGAAAACTGTTGAGTTCATGGTAGTGATCTTGTACTTGGCCTGCTATGAATAGTTTATCAAGAGCCTGAAAAATTACTTTCATTCCAGTATGAGCTTTCTGCAGTGTAGGAGGCCCGGGTTTGATCTCTGGGTTGGGAAGATACCCTACATTCTTGCCTGGAAAACCCCATGGAACAGAGGAGCCTGATGGGCTACAGACCATGGGGTTATAGAGAGTCAGACACGACTGAGTGACTAACATAACATAAATATATATTTATTATGAGTTTAAAGAGAAAAAGCTAGAAGGCAATTTCCATTTTTAAAGTAGTTTGGTTGAAAAAGTTAAGCTTACTTATATATTTAAAAATCTGATTCTTCATTCATATAAATCATTTTTGAAAAGCAGCTGAAATAGTGACCAAAAGAGATGGCAAATCTTAGGGGAATAAGTTTGCTATTTTAATGTGCAAACTTGAATCAAATTAGACTTTCAGGAATGATGATGATATGAGAACATTTTTGCATAGCACACTAACCAAAATAACAAGCACAACAGAAAACAAAAGAATCTCCACTTATAAGGAAGTTAGTCAATTATCAAAATCCTGTACTGTAGAAGCTATATGTTGCTATTTACAAAGATATTTGATCTAAATAAGAGGAAAAAGCTCAGTTTTGACACATATTTTCCACAATCAAAAGTGGGATGCTGTTGGGGAAGAAAATCAAAAATCGTTTCTTTGGAGATAGGGTCCCTTGTAGTTTGGGTGCGTTGTAGAAACATGGGTCACCGTTTTGGATACCCTAGATCACAAGTTCTGTGAAGTCGGTAACTGTAATGTTTTTTGTTAACAGCCTTATCACCAGTTTCTGGAGTATAGTAAGGGCTGAATAAATATTTGTTGGCATGGTTTTCCCGCCTACATAATGGCAGTGCTAGAAAGAGAAATAAAATGGCAAAGTCATTCAAGTTGACCCAGCCTTGCTTCATCACCAGGGGCAAACAGAGGTTCATCACAAAGCAGTTCACCAGACAGATATTACAAAGTATTTATTCATCAGGTAAAAATTCTGTGAGCCTTGTGGCATTATGCTGATATACAAGGCACTACTCTAATATGGAGATATTAGGATGACCCAAATCAGACTCTCTAAAATGGAGGAACAACTGAAATCCAGGAGACTTAAGATTTGAAATAACTCAAAATATCATGCTTTTGATCATTGCATTGTACTGCTTCTTTTTCTGAGAAGAATGTAAGTAATCTTCCCAATGACTGAATTATAATAACAGATATGGTAAGATAACATTAGACTAAAACACTACCTTGCTCTTCTGTTGTTGTTTTTTTTTCTCTCAGTCGCTAAGTTGCGTCCTTGAGACCCATGGACTGTAGCCCATCAGGCTCCACGTCGCTCTTCTAGATGGCCCTAAATTAATTAGAGTAATAAGAGAACTTCTCTGATGCACTTTCAATCAATGATTTGATGATCCAGACTACACAAAATAGATAGACTACACAAAAGCTCCGTGAGACTCACAGGAAGTCAGCATGCAACCTAACCAGGATCTGGTCTCAGGCTGTGTCCTATGGCATCAAGAGGTCGTAGAGTCCTGCTGGGTTTAGAATGGACTCAAGATTTTATGGCCGTGCCTTCTGAGAATATTTTCTATATTTTATTCTATATATGTTGTCAGGGTACAGACTCATCAAAAGTCATAACTGCACCTTATTTTGGTTAGACATTTGTCAATGTCACTTTGACTATACATTTTTTTTAATTGTGGTAAAAAAATATACAAGATCTACTCTTTTAACAGATTTTTAAGTATATAATACAGCACTGTTAACAATGAACACTATGGTGTACAGAGGATCTCTACGACTTTTTCATCTTGCAGGACTGAAATTTTATACCTACTCAACAGCAACGTCCATTTCCTCTTCCCTCCGCTCCTGACAGCCACAGTCTACTTCCTGCTTCTATGAATTTGAGTACTTCAGATAAATCATGTAAGTGGAACCATGAAACATGTGTGTATAATTTATAACACATCTGTAATTATGTGTATATATAAAATTATACCAGAATTCAAATCAAAATAAATGAGAAAAGTGGGAGAAAAGTGTTAACTGGGACTGTAGAAAAGCTAACCAACAAGATATCAAGTAGGAATGCCTTAATTACTCATCTGTATATCCCATAGATCAACTGAAATGAAAAAACAGCACCCAGATGCTAGGAAGGCCAATTATAGTCATCATTCAAAAAGCCAGAAAAATGAAGATGTTCCAAACATGTTGAATGTTCTAAAGGATATGAATAAGGTTAAACTATGTGCTATTGAAAGGTCCCCTGGAGGCAGACCCATTCATAAAAGGAAAAGAGAAGACTCACCATGGGATCTAGTGCCTCTAATATCCCATGCACTTAAGCAGAAATTTGCATTCCAAGAAGAAGATTCCTTTGAGAAAGAAAATAATTGTTGGGAGTCTTCTCCATTTTCTAGTCCAGAAACTTCAAAGGTGCGCTTATAATTTTAGACATCATATCTCAAGTCAGAAGTATATTGAACTAAAGGAAGAACCAACAAACCCAGCAGGTGTAGACCAAGCCATGAGCAACAGGGGCTATGTCTATACCTAGAAGGCAAGACCGCAGAAGTATACCTACATACCTCTTCCTGCATGTGAAAGGATCACATCTCCTGTTAATGAAATTAAATGTAGTCCATACACTGGGGTATGTTCGTGCAAAGGTATGAAGGATCTTAACTTGTCTCTGGTTTTATAAGATCCAACAGTTAATGGGCTACTGATGATAGCTAGGTGTATGGATCTTTTTCATTTTTTTCCACATATGCTGGGCTTCCCTTGTGGCTCAGCTGGTAAAGAACACGCCTGCAATGTGAGAGACCTGGGTTGGGAAGATCCCCTGTAGAAGGGAACAACTACCCACTCCAGTGTTCTGGCCTGGAGAATTCCATGGACTGTATAGCCCATGGGTCGCAAAGAGTCGGACATGATTGAGTGACTTTCACTTCACTTCACTTCATATCCCATAAATCCCTGCTCTAGTAAATCTATGACTATAATAAATATATACTTCTTTACTTACTCAAAAAAAGTCATAAATAATTTAGTCATAAAAGCAGTTCATTTTTTTTAATAACTCACCTGTGTGGAAGACTAATACACAGATTTTAATAACCACAGCCTTAAAGCAGAAGTTTATTTATTACAGGTGATGTAGTGGATAAATACAGTAGGTCAAGGCATAACTATTAGACAATTGAAAATTATTATGGCTAACTCAAGCAAGAAAATTAAATTTATTAAATTAACACAAAGATGTGCAAAACATAATAAGCCTTCATCCTGCCTTCATAAAGTCTGGGAATGAAGGCTGTTCTGGGTCTTCAGCATCAAAAACTTGAAATCTTCTCTTGCCTATTGATTTTAGCTACAGCAAGCACTCATAACCCTCAGTCTCTATGTGGCTCTGTTTAAGTGTCATCCTTCCAAGAAAAAGAACTGGATTTGCCCAATATAGATCAGACATTCCTGTCTTTGGTAAATCCGCCAAGTAAGTGTTTCAGGGCAGAGGCTGGTGACATTGACACAACCACGAGGTAAAAACAGAGCCACTTGCCCAATTTGTATCACTGCAATGGCTTATCCTCCTGGTCAGAGGTTCTCCTGGCGTAGAAGTAGATAGTGATGCTTGAAGAGTCCTCTCAGAATATGGCTTGACCACAGTTGGGTTTACTCTAAGACTAAACCAAGTGAATTTATATGTCTTACATTGATGTGATAAGGAGGATACAGTTTGCCAAATCCTACAAACCTGACCTATGACTCAGATTTAATATTACCATTCCCTCCTCTTCCCACTTCCTCCAGTTTCTGTTATAGAAACAGTGGCCACGTTTTCTTTGTTTCACTTTTCTCAAGGTTGCTTCATGGAGAGCTGTCTCCTTATTGACTTATGCAGTCCTGTGTTACCTCAGTAGACGTGAAAGGATTACATCTTGTTGGTTCATTGCTCATGCTAGCAATTATTAGCCCATATTGTGGCAAACATTTCCTAAAAAATGCAAGATTGTATCTATCTCTTTTAACTCGAAATGGTATATTTTTTGAACACAGCCTAACAGCTCATAATTCTTAATTTTTTAAGGTGAAATAGTCATAAAAATATACTTGTAAAACTTCTATTAAGTAGGAGTATCAGAAAAGATATATGGCCAGATGTTTTAGTTATGTTAGTTCATAACACATTATTCCAAAAGTTAACAGCATAAAAAACAAACATTATCTCGCTCTCTCTGTGGCTTAGGAATTCAAGTGCAGTTTAGTTGGGTGCCCCTGGATCAGGGATTTTCATAACGTCATAGTTAGGGTGGCAGATAAGACTGTGATTCTACTTGAAGGCTCCACTTGGAGAAGATCTGCTTCAAACCTGCCTCAGTATAATTACTGACCAGATTTAATTTCTCATGGGCTACTGAAATGATGGCCTTAGTTTTTTACCGGCTGATGGGTAGAGGCCTCCCTCTTTCTCTTGCCTTATGAGACTCTCCATAGAGCAGCCCAAACATGCCATTTGGCTTCTGTCAGCAAGCAAGTGAGAGTGTAAGAGAGATCGCCAAGATAGAAATCATAATTTCTTTGCAACCTCATCTTATAAATGACATCTCATCATCTTTATGAGAATCATTTAGATCCAATCTAAACTTAAGAGGAAATGTTTATATAAGTTTGCAGATCCCAAGAAGCAAGAATCATTGGCATTGGAAGGTGAAGTGTTAACCACTGGACCACCAGGAAAGTTTCCCAGGAGCAAGAATCATTGGGAGCTCTCTTAGAGTCTCCTTATGACACCAGGGAAAATCAGATCTGTGATTCTTGAAATTTGAATTAGAGGTATATTCTGACATTTAGCAAACAGAAGGAAAGTCAGAAAATAGTGCACAACAAAGTAACATTAAACCTAAGGAGAGACTTTGGATAAAAATGAAAAGCATTTATTAATATGGTTCTACAAACCAGGAGAGAAAGTGGTTTGATTTCTGAGACATATTTTCATTCACAAACATGAAAAATTTTATACCAAACATCCACTAGGCCACAGATTTCTGCACAAGTGTTAAGAATGTGCCTAGTTACGCTCTACAAGGGTAACTGCTCATCATGACTTGTGGTTACAAATACAAATAGTTAAGTAAAGATATTGACAATGCAGAAATGCCCTGTAAGAGAAACCTTTGTCAACGCAAGAAAAAAATGTGAAAAAGTATTAAATAATTTTAACAAAAAAAAAATCTAATAAGAAAGTGCAATAATTTAAAAAACTTACAATAACACTAAAGCAAAATATTTTTAGGCAAAGGAGTTTAGCACCTATGGCTCTAAAAGAGACTAGCCAATTATACCTCTTCATAATGAAAAACAAGGAGGATAACCAAATTCCTTAACAGTTAAGAATGTTATATTTAGATATACTAATCTTCTTAATTAAATACTCTGATATACATACTCAGAATGAAAGCTATTTTGGGTGAGGGAGTAGCTGAAAAAGTAAACAGAGAAAGAAAATTAACAGACATTGGTAGAACAACTTAATACATCCAATTTGGAGATGTTGAAATCAACACATTTTATTTAAGAATTGGCAGATACTCTATACCACTAGCTACTCTGAAGATTCACCCCCCAGATGGCAGGAAATTCTCTTAAGTGTTTTATTTCAAGGGGAAGAATGGATAGGTGAAGTAATACATTGGTACCCTATTTGGAAATGCAGGGAAAAAATTTTTAAGTAAACATTTTCAGATCAATTCATCAGAAAGTTTATAGGAACAAAATGATTAAAAGATTTTTAAAAATGTCAACAAACTAGTGGCCCCAATATACCTAGCAATTCACCACGGTTTATAGAAGGTCGACAATGGGAAGAGCACTGTGCACCACAGGCAGCCAGAGAACCACAGTTTACATAATTATTTTGTTTTACAATAATATTTTTCTAGTTATTATTTGGAAAAAAATTGAAGGGTATAGAGAAGAAAATGTAAAATCACAAAAACATAGTTAACATTTTGGTATGTTTTCTATTAAAATTTTAAAATTTATATGTGTTTTTATATATGCATATGTGTATATAAATTTTAAATATTGACAAGTAATTTTTAAAAATTACTTTGCAAAAATAAAATAAAATAAAAAATAAAAATTACTTTGCACCTTTCGTTTTTCCCACCTATGATGTCAGGGTTTTTTTTCTTATGTTACTACATATCCTTATAAAAACATCCTTTCAGTCTTTATCCTAAAGACTTAGAATATATTTAGTATTCTGTTTGTGATTGTAACAAATTAGTTTATTTAATTGTAGCATTAACAAAATTTAATATAGTAATGTAATTATAAATATATATTATATTCTTAATTTACATAAAAATATAATTCATTAAATCTCCTCATATAATAGATATTAAGCTATTTCCAACCTTAACATTTATTTTGTCTATTTTTGACATTCATGCACTGGTAAATATCTAAAGCAAAAATGTGCTGGTCATTTACAATGACTCAATCTGTGCTTTTAAAATTCTTTCTTTAGTGAGAACAAAAAGCAGTACAAATAATTGTTTTGATGTGGTAAAAGCTAAAGGATAAATATCAATTTCAATGCAAGCACAGGTGATGCAGAACTACCTGCCTTCTGCCTACCTGTAAGGGTCTCACAGAGATCTCTCTTGCTTGAGTCTTTTAGCAGGAGACATAAGAGGTGTGGATTTGACCCCTGGGTTGGGAAGATCCCCTGGAGAAGGGCACAGCAACCCGCTCCAGTATTCTTGGCTGGAGAATTCCAGGGACAGAGGAGCCAGGTGTGGGGGTGCTACAGTCCATGGGGTCACACGGAGTCTGACGTGACTGAAACAACTTAGCACGCACACACAGACAGACCATGAGCTTAGAGAAATCCAGGCACAGAGTATAAGGTGCAAGCATGACATTTGAACAGTGATTGACTGTTTTATTCTTGAAACATTCTCCTCTCTTGATTTCCATGACTAAATTCCTCCTCTTTTCCTCCTGTCTCTTGCTGGAGGGGGAGTACATGTATTATCCATTTCTCTTGCTTCCAGTGGATGGACTTCACTTACATAAATCCCTGGCCGCTTGCCCCACCCTTTAATCACTCTTCCCTGTGAAGACTGCAGATTGTGTTATGGTTAAAAGTCACTGGCCCAACTTTTATGTCAATCATCTGCTATCACTGAGGATCTGAATGTCTTTTCTTCTTTCTCTAGCTGACCAGTAGGAGGCAGAGGAGCTTAAGTTACTTTTTCAAAACCAAATTAACTCCCAGAAGAACTTTCTGAAGACATAGATGGGAGGTAGGAGAGGAGACAGGGGCTACAAGGACTTTCTAGCCAGTCCATTTAGCTCTCATCTAACTTCAGGAGTTCAAGAGCAATCAAGATAGTATTTAATTTGGTGCAGCCATTATGGAAAATAGTGTGGAGATTCCTCAAATAACTGAAACTAGAACTACCATATGAAGCAATCCCACTGTTTGGTATGTATCTGGGGAAAACAGAATCACTAAGTTGAAAAGATACATGCACCTCAATGTTTGTAGCAGTGTTACTTCCAAGATATGGAAGCAGCCTCAGTGTCCATTAACCAGACAAATGGATAAAGAAGATGTGGTATATATAGAGCTTAGCTGTAAATAACAAATAAAATTTTGCCATTTGCCACATGAGGGACCTGGAGGGGACTGTGTTTAGTGAAGTAAGTCACAGAAAAAGATAAATTCTGTATGTTATCACTTATGTGTGGAATCTAAAAAATAAAACAAATTAATAAATATAACAAAACAGAAACTGACTTACAGATATAGAGAATAAACTAGTGGGGAAAAGGAAGGTATGAGGGGCAAGACAGGGGTATGGGATTAAGAGGTACAAACTACTAGATATTAAAAAAAAAAAAAGCCAATATTATGATCTCCACTTTCTAACACTCTTCTCAGTTACTTCTGAAGTCGACAAAGAAAATGGGGGTACTGTGTTACTGGCCACCTGAAATCCCAGTAATTTGTATCCCATTTGTAATTATTTTCTGTGTGCCATGAGAATTGGTGGTTGGTTGGATATGGAAGGTGAGAGAGAACTAGAATGATTCCCCAGATGCTAAGAGAACCTTTACAGGAGAAGTGGCAGAAAGCAGTGAATACTATAATTCTGTTCTCTGAGCTTACGGCATCTGTGGGACTTCAAATAGAGACGTCAAGTAAGAAGTTACAAGAAGAGTTACAGCCTTGTTATGCAAGGTGCCAAAAATTCATTCCAGAATACATTTCATAAGTTAAGAGAAGAAAGTTGACTTACAGATTACTAAAGGCAACACAGCTTAGTAACAAATGGCCATGGTCTCATAAAAAGACCACCATATCCTAGAAGAAAAATTTTAGGAATTAGAAATATTTAAAGCATTTCATTAATTTGAAAATCTGTGTATGTGAGGAAAACCAGCAGTGACAATGTTTGCTGATATCTCTGTTTCTCTAAAATGAGACTGATATTCAGTCCCATTTCCTTCCTCTGCCCTGATCTCCACAGCAGTGCTATTACATGATTAACTGAAAAATGTCAGTGACTTGGAAGCCTAAATAAAATCTTACGAGGCGAGGTAAGGGAAATGTTCAAGATTATAATTTAATGTGTGAACTCTGACAGTGGGAAGCATGCCAACTTTTAAAGAATAATTTATGAGTCAAAAGGAAGCAGGAAAGTACCTAATGAGTATGTGAAAGTACTAGCTACTAAGATAAAATATATCTTCCAAGAGAAGTGTATTTGCAGTGGGTGACAACCGTCCTTATCATTTTTATCTTAATAAATATGTATATGTTCGTAGCACTTTGTCATGTAGCTAGTTCAGTAAAAGCTACACACATTTTGTCACATAAAACAGTTATATGTCAACCCAGGCTTCTGTAAGTTTTCAAACCTTAAAGGCCAGTTTGCTATTTCACTGTGCTGACAAACTTGTGTTCTTTACAAATAGTATAAAGAAAATCTGCAGAATTTTAAAGGGGGGAATGAGAAATCACATCCAATCGGGGGACCAAAGAAGATTTTAGAGAGGAGGTGGAACTTGAACTAGACCATCAAGAATTCTGACAGATGAATCTGTGGCAGAAAGAAAGGAACTGGAAATATAAATGTTTCTCAAAGTACATTAAACACTGTAATGCAAAATTGATATTTTGAAATTAGTTATTTCTCTTTTCTTGCTACCTTAACACACTGCATTGAAAGCAGCCTAAACTCTTTGGAACCAGTAACCCAAATGAAAATGAGCCCCAGACCCATCTGGGGAATTCATGGCAATCATCAAGGGCCCCATCAGTTCCTCCGTATCATGCTCCTATTCTCATTCTTATTTTCAATATGGTTCTGACTCTTAGCCCTGGCTCTTATTTGAAGCTACATGTTTCACCTTTTGTATCTGGGAGTCTATATTCAGTCTCCCTGACTTTAGTTATTGATTCTCTTTAATCAGTTTTTGACGTATCAGTTCAGTTCAGTCGCTCAGTCATGTCTGACTCCTTGTGACCCCGTGGACTGCAGCACACCAGGCTTCTCTGTCCATCACCAACTTCCAGAGCTTGCTCAGACTCATGTACGTATTTTGACATATATGCCAATGGTAAAGAACCTGCCTGCCAATACAAGAGACACAAGAGACATGGGTTCAATCCCTGGGTCAGGAAGATCCCCTGGAGGAAGGCACGGCAACCCACTCCAGTATTCTTGCCTAGAGAATCCCATGGACAGAGGAACCTGCCGGGATGCAGTCCACGGGGTCACAAAGAGTTAGACATGACTGAAGCGACTTAGCAGCAGTAGCAACCCTGTTACACTTCCCACTCTAGACCGCCTCCGGTAGGATGGTTCTTCTTTGTTTTGGCCTTTTGGGATCCACTCCCAGTGCCAAGATTGGTTGGTAGCCAGAGTAGCCTAACACAAATCCACATGAAGGATTTGGACAGTGTCAATGTCACATGGAAGTGACTTTTGTTTTATTGGTTTTTTTTTTTTTTTCTGGTAACAAAACAAACACATGTTCATTGGAGGAAAGTATAAAAAAGAAAGAAAAATCAGCTGCAGTTCTACTATTCATGATAAACACTATTAACCTGTTGATCTAGTTCTTTCTAGCACTTTTTCTATGTTTGTTTATATATATATTTTTTAAACTAAATTTGTTTCATAACACATATACAGTTTGTATGTTTGCCTTTACATACTTACCTTTTTATCATGATCATTTCCCAGTATCATTAGATAGTTTTGGCTCAAAAAAATGTTTTTTCATGGCCGTATATTTCAACACATAACTATAACAAGATGAAACTCTATTATTAGGCATTTATGTTGTTTTGATTTTTTAATGAGAAACACTGCTATCCAGTGGGCTATGTAGTTCAAGTCACAATCAAGGGACTAAAGGTATAAAACTAAATGTACTAAAAATAACACAAATTCTATACTTGAATCGTGGAAAACATCCTTAGGGAACCAACACAGAGGTCACTGAAAATTTCTGTAACATTCCTAATCATTTCAGTCTATGCAAATATCCTGTTTCTTCTTAAAGTTTTGCCCACTAAATACATACAGCATTCATCAATGGATCTTGTCTATAGGGAGTATTACTGTGATATTCTAATGGTGATTTTCTATTTACCTCATTTTTTCTTCATCTATTATTTGGAATTTTTCTGTAAGAAAGACAAAAACTTGAAGGAAATCAAATGCAAAGTTTAAAAGCCTCTTGTAGAAATTTCAGATTATAACATAAATAAGTACTATAGATGTGCTGCTGCTGCTAAGTCACTTCAGTCGTGTCCGACTCTGTGTGATCCCATAGACAGCAGCCCACCAGGCTCCCCCATCCCTGGGATTCTCCAGGCAAGAACACTGGAGTGGGTTGCCATTTCCTTCTCCAATGCAGGAAAGTGAAAAGTGAAAGTGAAGTCACTCAGTCGTGTCCGACTCTTAGCGACCTCATGGACTGCAGCCTACCAGGCTCCTCTGTCCATGGGATTTTCCAGGCAAGAGTATCGGAGTGGGGTGCCATTGCCTTCTCCGAGATGTAATGTACAACATAATAAATATAAAGGGAGGAAATCCTACCACTTGCAAAAACGTGGATGAAACTTGAAGGCATTATGCTAGCTAAATAAGTCAGACAGAGAAGGACAAATACTGTACAATTTCACTTACACATGGGACCAAAAAGAATCAAAAACAAACCCAAACTCATAGGAAAAGAAATCAAACTCGAGGTTATTGGAGGCAGAGAGTGTGGGGCAGGGGAACTGGAGGAAGGTGATCAAAAGGCACAGACTTCCAGTTGCAGATACAATGAACAATGTGATGACTATAGCTAGCACTTCTGTATGATACAAAAGTTTTTAAGTGAGAAAATCCTAAGAGGGAAATTTTCTCATCACAAAAAGAAAATTTTTTTTCCTCTTTCCTTTCTATTCTATGTATATAAGAAGTTAAATGTTAGCTGAACCTATTGTAATCATTTCACAATATATGTAAATCAAACCACCATGCCCAACATCTTAAAATTATACAGTGATATATGTCTATTTCTCAATAAAAGTGAAAAATAAAATTACGTTTGATTAGTAGCATACTCTGGAATTTCTGGAGTCAGATAAGGTAAAAGAAAAAGATTTTCAGAGATGTCAAAACTTAGAACTGGCTCACTAGTCCTCCTCAGGGACTGAAATACTAAAGACAAAATGTTTAGTATGTTAAGATGAGAGTTTACTGGATGAGCCAATTTTCACAGCAAAATAAACATCAAGTTAAGCAATCAAACACAAAGAAACTTGAATCCTGAGTCCTGACACTTTTGAAATCTAAGAAAATAGATGAGCAAATACTAAGTATGGTTGACAAGATAAAATCAACCATGTAGGATTTAAGAAGAAATATATATATAGATATTTCAAAGACAACAAACTACTATAAAAATGGAATAAGAGGGAGAAGGAAACATTTGTTATTAATTATTCTAATTAGGGCTCTTATACCAAAAAATCTAGGCAGTAGATTTCAGTTAGCTCTGCCTCTTAAGAACTGGGAATTTAAACCCCTCAAACCTCAGATATATCCTTCACAAGGCTGGAATAATGATAGTAACCTACCTTATGGAGTGCTTGTGAGGACTAAATGATGTAATAAAAATTATGCTCTGAGATCTAAGATCAAGGATTGAATTAAGTTCTCAACAAAAAGTTGATAATGATAATGATTCAGTTCTTCAGTCCAGTTTCACAATTCCTCCAATACAATGCAGTGGGGGTGGGCAGAATCTAGGAGTTAAGAGCTCTCAAGTTTGTATCATTTTTTAAGTAGCAGAGTTGCATTAGTGAAGTCATTTGGACTGAATTTTCTCATATTTCTAGTACATTTTTAGTCCCTCAATGCTCAAATATATTGCACCTCTTTATGCAATATAAAATTAATGAAGAGTCAGTTATCTCTGGAAAGCAAAATACATGCCACATGACAACAATCTCACTTTTAAACTATTAGGAAAAAAAAGAAAATATCATTTTTCAAGTATTTGAACATTGTTTGTCACACTTAGGTTGATTGAGTCATACAGAGTTGAATAGTTTACATGTATGGTAGAAGTTAAAATCTGTTTTGACATTTTCTTGGCCTACTGTTTGAGAATTTTTAGAGTAATTTTTCATAAAATCTGATAGGAAACAATTGTTTTGAAGAACTGCTTCTTGAGACCTTTTTTTATCCTGATGGAAACACTGTTTCCTGTCTGTTTAGTTTTTACCAAGTTACTTGAACAGCTACACTTACTTCCAGAAACACTTGAAAATATTGACTTTAATCATACATTAATTGAGAAAAAATTCAACTGAGAAAATTACTCAAGAAAATGAACAAAATGTAGAGAGTTATCTCAAACAATCCTAGAGAAAAAAATTTTTTTAATACAAACTAAATTAATTTTGAAAGTTGTGTATATGTGTATGCTCAGCTGTGTCCAACTCTCTGCAGGCTCATGGACTGTAGTCCTCCAGGTTCCTCTGTCCATGGAATTTTCCAGGCAAGAATACAGGAGCAGGTTGCCATTTGCTACTCCAGGGGCTCTTCCTGACTCACAGATCAAACCCACATCTCTTGCATCTCCTGCATTGGCAGGTGGATTCTTTACCATTTCCCTGGTGACTCAGACAGTAAAGGATCTGCTAGCAATGCAGGAGACCTGAGTTCAATCCCTCAGTCAGGAAGACCTCCTCCAGAAGGGAATGGCTACCCACTCTGGTGTTCTTGCCTGGAGAATACTACGGACCAGAGGAACCTGGCAGGCTAGTTCATGGGGTTGCAAAAAGTCAGACTAGACTGAGCAACTAACACTTTCACTTTTTCTTGACTACTAGGGCTACCTGAGAAGATTGAAAGTTAATAGACAATAAATGGAAGACACACCACAGTTTTCGGTTTGAGGTTTTAAAAATGTACATTTAGTTGGGGATGGTGGTAGTGGTTTAGTCGCCAAGTTGTGTCCAACTCTTGGGACTCCATGGACTGTAGCCTGCCAGGCTCCTCTGTCCATGGGATTATCCAGGCAAGAATACTGGAGTAGGTTGCCATTTCCTTCTCCAGGGGCTCTTCCTGACCCAGGAATCAAACCCAGGTCTCCTGCACTGCAGGCAGATTCTTTACCAACTGAGCTACTGGGGAAGCCCAGCTGGGGATATCTGTAAGATAAGATAAGATATATGAGCAAAAGAGCATCTAATTTCTTAGGAAAATATTTAAAGAAACATGCAAATCTTATGGTGTTTCCCCTTCAAGTTTGAAGTACCTTCCACGGGAAAGCAGTGTGAGTTTAGTTTTATTTGGGAAATTTTAAATTATTCTGGTACTACTACTACTATTGTTATTTTCAGAGTCAAAGTAAAGAAAACTGAAAGTAGAAAGTAATCATTCTCATCATAAAACACTTTCTTTTTGTATCATTTTTAAAATTATGCTATACCTGTAAATATTATTTTATAGTTGGGTGAATTTTTCTGTTAACACTTCTAATTGTCTGATTTTTATGTCAGTGAGACTATATTATTTATAATTAAAGTTTATCTGTAAGTAACTAAGGAATAACATAGTTATTTCATTAAGTGAGACATACACCAAATTGTGGATGAAAAAAAGTAATTCATCTTACATGAAAAATTTTCTAAATTACACAGGAAGATTTTCTCGTTGAGAGAAGGCTGGCATTAGAATAAATTACTGAGGTTGGCTAGAGATTATAAATCTTTGGAAATATTTATATGTCAAATAAACAGTGATGTGATGTGCATATTCTTCACTTTGCATATCTGTCAATATAGATAAATAAATAAACATTTACTTATTTATTATTTATATGTTTCTTACTTCATTTAAGCTTCTGCTTAGAAATGAGCATCTTGAAAAGATTTACCCAAATCATTCTATTTAAAATAGTCCCATTACTTTACATTATTTTTGTTTGTAGCACTTTATGGCTACCTAATATTAATATATTTATTTATACACTTATTTTGGAGAAGGAAATGGCAACTCACTCCAGTATTCTTGCCTGGAGAATTCCATGGACAGAGGAGCCTGTGGACCCTAGTCCACAGGGTCACAAAGAGTTGGACACGACTGAGCGACCGGCACATACATACACTTATTTTTTCCCCTCTCAATAATGTAAGTTCCATGTTGGGAGGGACTTTGTTTTGGGCTTCCCTGGTGGCTCAGCAGCAAAGAATCTGCCTGTGATGTAGGAGCCGCTGGAGATGAAGGTTCTGTTATTAGGTAAGGAAGATCCCCTGGAGGAGGGCATGGCAACCCACTCCAGTATTCTTGCCTGGAGAATCCCACAGACTGAGGAGCCTGATGGGCTACAGTCCATAGGGTAGCGAAGAGTCAGAGGCAGCTGAAGCAACGTAGCACGCAGGCACAGGAACTTTATTTACTAGTGTATCCCAGAATCTATTAAAGTGACTGGAATACAAACGTGATCAGTAAAAATATATTTGACTAAATGAATGAAAAACTGTCTTCCCTAGTAGAGGTTGTTGTTGAGAGCCAGGATATTCACATTCTCCAGCAAAATATTTTGCCTTGTAAATAGCTGGCTTATAATAGATAGAAAAGAATTTTATTTTAATGCTACAAAAATCCTTAGAGGAGAAAGATAATATGGCATTATGTGGAAAATATTTAGAGTTCTCATTTCCTAAGATGTCACTTATCTAATATAGGCATGTAGTATAACCTAATGTAATGTTCAGATTTTTCCTATGAGGTCAGATAAATTCATTTTCCAAATGATGACCTACATGAGCAAAACTATACATATTGATATTTCTCAGTGCTTGACCTTGCCTCTTATTGAAACTCCTTCTCAGTGGAATTATCTGCCTCTGGTCCCAATCCACTCCTCAACAACACCACTACTGCAAGAGCTCGGGAAGGCTGAATAACATTTCATGATCTAACTTGGATTATCAAATTTTAATATCTGTACGATCCTCTTTTTAGTTTCCATTTTGTATTACGGTATTCTGATCAATTCCTTAGCTTACCTTTCTCTCTCTCTCTAAACTTACAGGTTAATATTAACTATATTAATAGGCATCAGTATTAACTTATTCACTATTAATAGATAAGCATGAAGTTCCCTTTCATGTCTTACTTCCTATATTTTATATGATATATTATCTCTTCAAATTCTAACTAGCATAATTAGATAACTGGGGAAAATACATTCAAATTACTTTTATTTAAAACATATGTTTCTAAAAATAATTTTAACTTTAAAACAGAAGTCATTTGATCTTAAACTCAGAACATGATCTGCTCACTAAGAGCCAATGTTTATTTACACATCAACACTTTCTAAATTAAATAATTACTTGGTTATTATAACAAAGCTAAATTAGAATTGATTTTACTTACAATTGGGTTGGACTTCCCTGGTGGTTAAGTGGTAGAGAATCCACCTGCCAACATAGGAGACCCGGGTGTGATCCCTGGGTTGGGAAGATTCCCTGGAGAAGAAAATGGCAACCTACTCCAATTTTCTTGCTTGAGAAATCCCTTGGACAGAGGAGCCTCCTGGCTACAGTCCATGGGATTGCAAAAGAGTTGGACCCAATTTAGCAACCAAATAACAATTAGATTACTCTTCTAATAATTTTTATTTGTCTAAATTATATTACAGCATCACATGATCTAGTAATCTAAATTTTTCTTTCAAGCTGAGACCTATTTACTATCATATACACTACTTTTATCATACTACTAGATTTATTATCTATTGTTAATGTGTTGCGACTAGTATTACCTGCCAAATGAAAAAAATAAAAAATAAAAAAAACAGAGATTCCGGGAAATAAATTATTCAAACACTGGTAACATCTTTTATTTTCCTCAGTTACACAACTGTGAAAAACTGAGAAATGAAAGTACTAAATTATGTTATCTTTACATTTTTAAACAATATCAATCACACCTTGTCTCTTTTTGCATCTGTTTTAACACTAAAATCGACATTTTCTCACATCATTACAGTCTATTTTTTAATAGCTTTAATTTTCCAACAGTTTTTCCAGTTATCTACCACTGCATACCAGAAAACTTAAACCTTGTTGCTTAAAGCAAGAACTGCTTTATTGTATCTCAAAATTCTGTAGGTTGACTGGGCTCAGCTGAGAAGTTCTAATGTACTACATCATGTTGACTGGGGCCACAGTCATGCGGAAACTGCACGTCTCATATTGGATTTGAACATATGTACCAGGACTCACATCCAGCCAAAACTCAGTCTGAGACTTGAACCCATGAGCTGGGCCTCAAACCAGCCAGAACCATTGTCTTTTCTTTGAGATCACACACCTGGTCTCAGAACATAATAAAGCTCAGTTCTTTATGTCTCGGGCTTCCCTTGTGGCTCAGCTGGTAAAGAATCTGCCTGCAATGTGAGAGACCTGGGTTGGGAAGATCCCGTGGAGAAGGAAAAGGCTGCCCACTCCAGTATTCTGGCCTGGAGAATTCCATGGACTGTATAGACCATAGGGTGGCAAAGAGTTGGACATGACTGTCTTTCATTTTCACTGTCTTTATGTCTCACTGAAGAATGAATTCAGTGAGAGACAAAGTGACAGATAAGTAGAAGATTGATTTAGAGAGAAACACACTCCACAGACACCGCGTGGGCCATCTCAGAAGGCGGGAGGCCCCAAAATATGTTAGTTTTTAGGGGCTGAATAATTTCATAGGCTAATGGCTGGGAGGATTATTCCAACTGTATTGGGGAAAGGGAGGGGGTTTCTAGGAACTGGGCCACTGCCAGTTTTTGGCCGTTTATGGTTGGCCTGAGAACTGTCACGGTTCACTGGTGCGTCACTCAGGATACTGGTGCATTACAACGAGGGCATAATGAGGCTCAAGTTCTACTGGAAGTTGAATCTTCCACCACCTTGGGTCTAGTTAGTTCTAACCACCTTTGGTCAGGCCCTATGGCTATGTCATTCTTTTAAGGTTGTGGCCTGTCCCCTTCTTTCCTGTTTCAATCTGGGGGCTCACTTGGGCTGAAATGTGCCAGGAGACTCACTCACATGGCTGACAATTGATCCAGGTTATCAAAAACATCATTTTTAACAGCAAAGATTTATACTCCATCATAAGAGAAAAATCTCTAGATGGTGGAATTGCATGTGATTTTTATTTTCTTTTCTTCCACCTTATCTGTAATGTCTAATTACCTTGTGCACATATATTGCTTTTGTGGCAGGATATTACTCAGTAATTATTATTCATAATAGTAAAAAGAATCTTTCTAAATCAGATTAGCATTGTATATACCAGCAAAAAATAAATAGTACAGTATTTAAAGAGGTAAATCACAGGGACTTTATATGTACTTTAGAAGATTTAACAGAAGTTTTTAAAGAGTGCTCTGTCCTTTAAGTAGCATTAACTCTGTAAAAGTTAAAATGTTAATTCCTATCATAGTTAAATAATATTTAAAGCATATCTTTTTTTCCTTCCTTCTCCTTCTCTTTCCCTTCCACCCACCCAAGTATAGAGTAGGAAAACATTTCAGTGCTTTTTACTTTTTGTCTGCTAATTTTTACATTGAAAAGAACAAAGTTAAGAATATCCTTAATAATCAGGTTTAGGGACAGATGGCCATACAAAAATAACCAAGTTTGCCAAAATGATGGCAAAAATGCCACATTTCTCTGAACATTGTCACTGAGCAACAGCAATAAAATTCAAGGTTTTTATGCCCTCTTCCTCAAAGATGAAGAATGTGGTGAAATAGCAGTATGAGATCAGTTAATATTTTCCCCATTTATTTCATTTGTATTAGTTAAACTAGGGAGTTACATGAATAATTCAACCTTTCAGTAGTCTAGTCTTTAAAACCCACCAGAGAAGTTCCTGGTGGTTCAGTGGCTAAGACTGCACTCTCTCAATGAAAGGGGCCTGAGTTTTTACTAGATCCCCACATGCTGCAACTAAGGGTTCACAAGCCACAACTAAAAGATCCTGCCTATGCAACTAAGACCTGGCATAGTCAACCAAAGAAATTTTTTTCCAAAAACAAAAACCAACCCCAGTCCCACTAGGCTGTTACTCTCTTTTCCTCCGTGCTATCAAAATTGTTGTTGCTATTGTTGTTCACTAGCTTTGTTTGTAGTGATCTTTTTTGTATAGTTCTGTGTATTCTTGCCACCTCTTCTTAATATCTTCTGCTTCTGTTAGGCCCATACCATTTCTGTCTTTTATTGTGCTCATTTTGCATGAAATGTTCCCTTGGTATCTCTAATTTTCTTGAAGAGATCTCTAGTCTTTCCCATTCTATTGTTTTCCTCTATTTCTTTGCACTAATCACTTAGGAAAGCTTTCTTATCTCTTCTTGCTATTCTGTGGAACTCTGCATTCAAATGGGTATATCTTTCCTTTTCTCTGTATCCTGGAATGTGAAGTCAAGTGGGCCTTAGGAAGCATCGCTATGAACAAAGCTAGTGAGGTGATGAAATTCCAGTTGAGCTATTTCAAATTCTAAAAGATGATACTGTGAAAGTGCTGCACTCAATATGCCAGCAAATTTGGAAAACCCAGCAGTGGCCATGGGGCTGTAAAAGGTCAGTTTTCATTCCAATCCCAAAGAAAAGCAATGCCAAAGAATGCTCAAACTACCACACAATTGCACTCATCTCACACACTAGCAAAGTAATGCTCAAAATTCTCCAAGCTATGCTTCAACAGTATGTGAACCATGAAGTTCCTGATGTTCAAGCTGGATTTAGAAAAGGCAGAGGAACCAGAGATCAAATTGCCAACATCTGGTGAATCATCAAAAAAGCAAGAGAGTTCCAGAAAAACATCTACTTCTGCTTTATTGACTATGCCAAAGCCTTTGACTATGTGGATCACAACAATCTGTGGAAAATTCTTCAAGAGATGGGAATACCAGATCACCTTACCCACCTCCTAAGAAAAATTTATGCAGGTCAAGAAGCAACAGCTAGAACTGTACATGGAACAACAGACTGGTTCCAAATCAGGAAAGCAGTACATCAAAGCTATATATTGTCACCCTGCTTATTTAACTTATATGCAAAGTACATCATGCGAAATGCTGGGCTGGATGAAGCACAAGCTGGAATCAAGATTGCCAGGAGAAATATCAATAACCTCAGATATGCAGATATGCTTATGAGAGAAAGTAAAGAGGAACTAAAGAGCCTCTATATGAAAGTGAAAAAGGAGAGTGAAAAAGTTGGCTTAAAGCTCAACATTCAGAAGACTAAAATCATGGCATCTGGTCCCATCATTTCATGTCAATAGATGGGGAAACAATGGAAACAGTGACAGACTACTTTTTTGGGCTCCAAAATCACTGCAGATGGTGACTGCAGCCATGAAATTAAAAGACGCTTATTCCTTGGAAGGAAAGTTACTACCAACCTAGACAGCATATTAAAAAGCAGAGACATTACTTTGCCAACAAAAGTACATCTAGTTAAAGCTATGGTTTTTCCAGTAGTCATGTATGGATGTGAGAGTTGGACTATAAAGAAAGCTGAGTGCCAAAGAATTGATGCTTTGGAAATGTATTGTTGGAGAAGACTCTTGAGAGTCCCTTGGACTGCAAGAAGATCAAGTCAGTCAATCTTACAGGAAATCTGTCCTAAATATTCATTGGAGGGACTGAGGCTGAAGCTAAAGCTCCAATACTTTGGCTACCTGCTGCGAAGAGCTGACTCATTGGAAAAGACCCTGATGCTGGGAAAGATTGAAGGCAGGAAGAGAAGGGGATGACAGAGGATGAGATGGTTGGATGGCATCACTGACTTGATGGACATGAATTTGAGCAAGCTCTGGGAGTTGGTGATGGACAGGGAAGCCTGGCATGCTGCTGTCGATGGGGTTGCCAAGAGTCAGACATGACTGAGCAACTGAACTGAACTGAACTGATTGTTGTTCAGTTACTAAGTCAAGATCAACTATTTGTGACCCCATGGACTGCAGCACATGAGGCTTCTCTGTCCTCCACGAGTTCCTGGAGTTTGCTTAAATTCATGCCTACTGAGTCAGTGATGCTATCTAACCATCTCATCCTCTGTTGCCCTCTTCTCCTTTTGCCATCAATCTTTCCTAGCATCAGAGTTTTTTCTAATGAGTCAGCTCTTCGCATCAGGTGGCCAAAGTATTGAAACTTCAGCTTCAGAATCAGTCCTTCCAATGAATATTCAGGACTGATTTCCTTTAGGACTGGCTGGATCTCCTTGCAGTCCAGGGGACTCTCAAGAGTCTTCTCCAGCCCCACAGTTCAGAAGTACCAATTCTTTAGTGCTCAGCCTTTTTTCAGAGAAGGCAATGGCAACCCACTCCAATATTCTTGCCTGGAAAATCCCATGGACGGAGGAGCCTGGTAGGCTGCAGTCCATGGGGTTGCAAAGAGTCAGACATGACTGAGCAACTTCACTTTCACTTTTCACTTTCATGCATTGGAGAAGGAAACGGCAACCTACTTGTGCGTACTTGCCTGGAGAATCCCAGGGATGTCGGAGCCTGGTGGGCTGCCGTCTATGGGGTCTCACAGAGTCAGACACAACTGAAGCGACTTAGCAGCAGCAGCAGCAGCCTTTTTTATGGTCCAATTCTCACATCTGTACATGACCACTGGAAAAACCACAGTTTGACTATACAGGCCTTTGTCAGCAAAGTGATGTTTCTGCTTTTTATATGCCATCTAGGTTTGTCATAGCTTTTCTTCCAAGAAGCAAGTACTTTTTAATTTCATGGCTGTAGTCACTGAACATAGTGATTTTGGAGTCCAAGAAAAGAAAAATCTGTCAGTGCTTCCACTTTTCCCCCTTCTATTTGCCATGAAGTGATGGGACCAGATGCCATAATATTAGTTTTTTGAAGTTTGAGTTTTAAGCCAGTTTTTTCACTCTCCTCTTTCTTTTCCCTCCTCTTTCTCCTCTTTTTTTTTTCACTCTCATGAGGCTGTTTAAGTTCTCTTTTGGTTTCTGCCATTAGAGTAGTTTCATCTGCATATCTGAGGTTATAGATATTTCTCCTGGCAATCTTGATTCCAGCTTGTGATTCATCCAGTCCAGCATTTCCCATGATGTACTCCTCATGTAAGTTAAATAAGCAGAGTGACAATATATAGCATTGTCATACTCCTTTCCCAATTGTGAAACAGTGTTTCTACGTAAGGTTCTAACTGTTGCTTTTTGACCCACATACAGTTTTCTTGGGAATCAGGGAAGGTGGTCTGGTACCCCCATCTCTTTAAGAATTTTCCATAGTTTGTTGTGATCCACAGTCAAAGGTTTTAGCATAGTCAATGAAGCAGAGGTGTAGATATTTTTCTGGAACTACCTTGCCTTCTCCATGATCCAAGGAATGTTGGCAATTTGATCTCTGTTTCCTCTGCCTCTTTGAAACCCAGCTTGTACATCTGGAAGTTCTTGGTTCACATACTGCTGAAGTCTAGCTCTAAGGATTTTGAGTATAACCTTGCTAGCATGTGAAATGAGTACAATTGTAAGGCTTCTTAAATTACTCCATCTTTCAGCTTCCTCAGCTGTAAAATAATGAGTTACATCCTTGGATGTTTTCTAACTTTGCAATGCTTTTACTCCAGATGTGAGAAAGTGACAGTAGCTGTGACTTCCTAAGAGGTCTTGTTCTTACTCTTCACTCTGTTCACACCCTCTCTCAGAACCCCACACACAATTCAACTCTGTATCCTTTGTTAATGTCTATTAAGCTAAACATGTGTTTTTAGTTAAGTGATAAATTAGGTCAGTCAGTGGTTAATTGAGGACTTTGAATTTACTAAAATGTGACTTTAGTCCCAGTAATCAGTAATTTTAAATCTCCAATGAAAAATGGGATTCCATTCTTCTGATTTTGATCAGAGGACTTCCACATACTTAGGAAAGGCAACTACAGGCATTAAAAAGAGAAATTACTCATTTTAAAGTCCGAAACTGGTAGGAACTTCTGAGAACCAAGAGAACAGTCTTTTGGAGAAATGATAGGAACTATTAGATTAAAATGTTATTTTTTTTAAAGTATTATTGTGTCTTTTAGTTCATGTTGGTGAAATTCAAATCTCTAAACTCTTTTCATTCATTCACACATTCAACATTCACTGTATTAAGTACTAAAATTTATATTAAGTACTAGAATATGGAAGTAAGACATCCTCATTACATTCATGAATCTTAAAACTTCTTCATTTATAGAAGGGGAACATCTTAAGAAAAGATCATTTAGCAACTTGCCTGTTTCTATAATGAAAACATCTCCAAAATATGCTAATAGATTTTCAAAGCCATTTGAAAAGGGTGTTAGTGAAAAAAGGTAGAGATGAGAGCCATTTAGCTTGTCCTGAGGAGGTATTTTCTATATTCAGAGTGTTGTCAATGAATACAGACAATGTACTCATTGTCTGTAAAGATGATCTTTGGTGGGGCAGAGGTGAAGGGAGAGAGTTTATGTAGATAAGCTGACAAAGGAACATTTCTTTGCAATTCTGTATTAAATTTCACTTTCTCTATTGAACTAACTGCCTTTATTAGTGAGGTCTCCAGTTCTTTCACTGCATCTGTACTTTGTTACGTGACTTGGTTGCTAAAGATGGCTAAGCTTTATAACACCAGCTACACCTCAGCAAAGTGTGTGTACATTATTCCTTGACAGGGCTCCTTCCCCAAATCCCTGCCATAACGTTTGGTTGGATAAGTCATAGACATCAAAGATCACTACCCCCACTTTAAAAAATCTCTCCCTTAAAGTTTAGTTCACAGCTAGTCCATCTCCCCTTGATCCTTTCCCTTTGATCCTATGCTGGCTCCAAATGGCCATCCAGGTTGAGGATCTCCCAGACTGTTTTATAGTCCTATAGGGAGGTATTAGTCTCTTATCAGAGAATCTTTCCCAGAGAAGTTGCCAATCCAATCATAACATTCTTTTCTTCCCCTCAAAATCTCCACCCGAGTATAGGAATCACATTGTGTACCCATTAAGAAACCATTACATAGCTCTCTCTGAAGCTAAAATGATGAGAGTGTGGGAAGTAATCTTTACTGAAAAGAACAAGATTATAGGAAATCCAGTATTTGAGAAAATCTTAGCCATTGCATTGTTCAACCAGAGGAAAAGACAGATGCAGAGTACCCAACTTGGGTAATAAAAAAACTGCTGTCAAACTTTTACAGAAAGGAGACAATCTTAATTTTATCTTTGTCAATATCTCCGAGATAAATATTGCTGAGCAGCAAATGATGCTAACTCTCTGTTATAAAGTCTGAATGATAAACAGTTCCTGCTGGGGACATTGAGAGTACTGGGCAATTGTATTTAAAACCCTGATACACCTCTCTGATATAAAGGAAGTGGCTACTCCAATTCAGACAAGATTCAACACAGATATGAAAGATGGAGAAATGAATGGAATAATTGAGTAATTTTAAAAGAGATTTGAAAAAAAAAAAGAGATTTGATCTCTTTAATCTGTTTTAATCTCTTTAGAGATCTTCTTTGGCCACATATGCCTAAGGATTTTTACCAGAGAATTAAGAATGGAGTTTCCAAAGGACTTCATTGTTTAGAGCAGGTTGTATTTATAGTTATTCTAGAGGATGAGATGGGTAGATGGTATCACCAATTCCATGGACATGAATTTGGGCAAATTCCACCAGATGGTGAGGGACAGGGAAGCCTGGTATGCTGCAGTCCATGGGGTCTCAAAGAGTTGGACACGACTTGGCGACTGAACAACAACATAGTAATTTACATATTTTTCAAGTCTTAGTGTATATTTGTTTAGCTTCAAGATATTCTTACTTTTTAAAATAAAATCCCAAGTAAAATAACTCTACACTAAAGGCAATTAGGTAATGTGATAGAAACAAAGGAATGACTAACATTCACAAGTCCTGAATACCTGGAGAAGCAGAGCCCTTTAAGAATAGTATTTTAATACAATGATTATTGATTATTGATTCTTGCTGAGCTGTGCAGCAGCCTTTCAGGGACCCTGCTATAAGTTGGCCAATAGGAGTAAATTTTGTACAGTAATTTGGGTTGTCATTGAGCTAAAATATTTATGTACCTCCATTGTCACTGAGAGGATTTCTGGTTCTCTAAACAAAACTGTAGGACAGGAATTATAAGCAGCAATAAAAATTAGTACCACTTAATATAATCCTAAAAGAAACAGATTCAGAATATAGATTTTAAAAGTGCTTTAATTAAAATATTAACTAAATCGATGGTGGAACTGAGAACTTAATGCATCCTAAAAGTTATTCTAGACTTAAGGTGTATTTGTTTTCTCCTGATTTCAGATGTATTAGCCACTCTTGCTCAACTCCTTAAGACCCATCTCAAATGCCACCTCTTTGCTGAAGCTGACTTTGTCCTCTCTCTGCAAATACATGCACTTGCTCCAGCTGCACTCACTGTTTTCTGCATGGACTCCTAGAACACTCTGTACATAGCTCTGGCATAATTTATTATTAGAGTGAGTTGTTGTTACATATTCCTTTCCCACTAGCTGTGAAATTATCTAAGGCATGGACAGCATTTTATTAGTATGTTTATCTCAGTGCTTAATACAGTGTCCAAAACTGAGTGGTCACTAATTAAATATGAAGTTTGGTGGAATGGTGGATCTGCAGCCAGTTACACTAAAAAGTGACCATGGATAACACTAGCGGCTGCCATAGATAACATGTGTTAGCCATAAAAATTCTACATTGTTTGTTTATCTTTGGTCCCTTAGATCACTGTCCACGTGCATCTGTATCTTTAACATTCTCTGTGGATTATGTTCAGCCGAAAAACAAAATGCCTACTGTCTTAAATTAAACAGACTTCTCTTCTGTTAAGGGCTCTTTAAGCAAGTCACAGAATTTGATGCCTTTGTACAGCTATGGAAATAAATTATAAAATGTAATATAAAATAGATGGTATGTCTGGATCAAACTTTTAAATTGTATTTTATTTAAAAGTGCTATGATTCATCAGGAAACAGATCAACCACTAAGAAACAAACAAATGGAAAAAAATGTGAGCAGCTACTGAAGCACCATACATGTTGGGTCACGTCCTTCAGAGTACCTGGTAACGGGTTTTAAAGGGCTTCTGACAGATGACTAAAGGAGTTCATCTTTATTACCCTCGTAAGGCTAAAAGAATATATTGCTGTTAAATAGTAGCTAGCTGACAACAGGGAGTCTTGAAGTCTTCTACTGACTTTATTTTGAAGTACCCTAACTAAAGTTGCTTACAAAAACCTAACTCACTTGTGGTAAAGTTCCAATAATCATGAACACATGGTGATCATTAGACTCACTAGAAATAAAGTTTTCCTTTTTGTGTGTGTGTTTATAACCATTTGTTTATAGCACTATTAATGTAGTGTTTTTATTGGTGTTTGTTTAGATGGAAACTATGAAAATTTTGGTTAGGTACAAAAGATAAAGAATTACTTTGGGATTTCACTGATCTTTTTAATCTAGCCCACACACAGGAGGGAACACTATCACAGATATCCTCAGCTAATGAAAGGATTACAGTGTAGAGAAGGTACTGGCTTAACACTGAAGTTCAACTTTAAATATCCTGTTTGGTGATTAAACAATTATTCCTACTAGAAAAACAAGGGCATCCCTCATTCACCAGTAAGACATTAAGGATAGCATCAATCTCAATCAATACCAGGAGGCTTTTTCCTTTTTTTTGTAAAAATGGGGAAGCAGATTTTAAAATGTATACAGAAATGTAAGACCCCAGCATATCCAACACAGTCATGAGAAAGGAGATTAAAATTGGACAGCTTGTATTACCTGGTTTCAAAACAAAATATAAAGCCACGATTATTTGAGGGCTTCTCCCGTGGCTCAGTGGCATAGAATCTGCCTGCCAATGCAGGAGACTCAGGTTCGATCCTTCGGTTAGGAAGATCTTCTGGAGAAGGAAATGGCAACCCACTCCAATATTCTTGCCTGGGAAATCCCATGGGCAGTGGAACCTGGAGGGCCACAGTTCATGGCATTGAAAAAGAGTTGGATACAACTTAGAGACTAAACAGTAACAACAATTATTTGAATAGTGTTGTACTGGCATATGGACCAATAGATAGATAAATGACAAAATAGAGAGCTCAGAAACTGACTTACACTTTCATGCGGTTTGTTGGTTTTTGACAAAGGCTCCAAAGCAATCTGTAAGAAATGAAAATCTTTTCAGCAAATGGTGCTAGAAAAAATAGATATCCATATGAAAAGAATATACAAAAGTTTAAGTCATACTATTTGCAAAAATTCATTTGAGATGAATGATAGACCTAAAATGTAAAAGCTAACATCATAAAAATTTTATAAGGAAATATAACAAAATACATTTGTGACCTGGGGGTAGACAAAGATTTCCCAGAAAAGGCAGTAATAACCATAAAACAAAAAAATGACAGCTTAGAACTAATCAAGATAATAATTTCTACCATGAAAATGTATCATGAAGAAAATAGACAAGATACATAATGTGAAAAAAGTATTTATAAAACTTATGTCTACTAAAGAACTGGTATCCTTTATTATAAACATAGATATGACCATATCAAGAGTATGGTGGTTTTCTTTGCAGTTAACTGATAGGAATTTAATGGAAACAGTAGCCAGGTCAGCCTTGGTCTAAGGAGGTTCAGATTGTTGAGCCCATGCATAGCCTCTATCCTTGTCATCATGACCACTTTTTCTGTGAGTTCATTGAGCAACCACTGAGGTGGTTGGGGAAAGGAGGCATCTAGCCAAGAAGCAAGACTACAGTGGTGAGAGCAAGTAAGAGACAGAACTGTTTAGATTGCTTCATTTCCTCCATTAGAATATCAAGAGCTTGAAGGACCTGTCTCACAGAGCCCTCCTGTTGTACAGAAACACTTTCTACCCAGTAACAGAAAAGCAGCCAAGCTTGCTGATACTCAAAGGCAGCAGGGGGAGATGACATAGGGAAGGGAAAATAAACAAAAAAAGAGTCATTTTTTCTGGCCCCAGGGGAGAAAAGGAGACAGCAAGAAAGAAAGGTAAGCATGAGCTGAGTGTATGACAACCTCCTCTGGTCCAACATCTTCTGACTTAGTTTAAGAAAGTTGATTAGGTGATTTAGAAAAGTGAAGGCAACATGGGGGTCAGGAGAAGACAGTGTGGCTGTTCCTCAACCTCTTAAGTTATAGAAAGAGTTTACCTTGGGTAATGCTCTTGTAGGAAATGTATAATGCTCTTTTGGGAAATGGCAAGCCACTCTGGTATTTTTGCCTAGAGAATTCCATGGACAGAGGAGCCTGGTGGGCTCCAGTCCATGGGGTTGCAAAAAGTCAGACATGACTGAGCAACTGACACTTTGATGGGCTTCTCTGGTGGCTCAATGGGAAAGAATCCGCCTGCAATGCAGGAGACTCAGGAGATGCAAATTCAATCCCTGGGTCAGGAAAATCCTCTGGAGGAGGGCATGGCAACACATTCTAGTATTCTTGCCTGGAGAATCCCATAGAGAAACCTGAAACCTACAGTTCAGAGGGTCGCAAAGTGTTGGACATGAAGTGACAGCCCAATCCTCTTGTACTACTCTGGGGCTGGGCCATACTTACTTGATGTTCTATGAGATAGTTGAGATAGGGGTCTTAGGAATTAACTTTCTCAAACCTTTCCACCTTGAGTGACATGGGTGAGCAATGACAGAGGGTTTGCCATGGAGCCAGTTGGAAGGAGCACAGTGATTCCTGGCAGAGATTTAGGGTTGAGAGACAGAGGACGTGGAAGCACCTCTTGATTCTGTAGCTGGAAGGAGATGAAGTCAGCTAGGCAATGCAATTCAAAATCCAGCCAAGAGGTGCCAGTTTACAAGTTATAATACATTAGTTACAGACCAGAATTGGAGACTGCTCTGAGACCAAAGGTAACCAGGCATGCCCCACAGCTATTCTGTCTTCCTTTTCAACACAATCTTGGGAATTTCTTACACTTTTCCTTGGTTAGAATACTCGTTTCCTGAATCCCATATTTCTTTGTTTTCATCCTCAAAATTTTCTGGAGCCTGGTAGTTTCCTGAAGAGGCATGTTTGGGAGGAAAAGTCTCTGAGAAATTGGGCACCTGAAAATGTCTTTATTACATACTTATCCCTCAATTAACAGTTTTAGTTTATTTCTGAAGACCCTGTTGTTAAGTAAACAGTTATTAAATGAAAAACTAGTCCCATTAATTTAATGGGGGAAGCAATGATACATTCTTTCCCAATCCCAAATACACATATTATTTTCACAGATAGAAAAAATATATCAACTGAGCATTAAAAATGTTTCAGTTCAGTTCAGTTCAGTCGCTTAGTCGTGTCCGACTCTTTGCGACCCCATGGACTGCAGCTCACCAGACCTCCCTGTCCATCACCAACTCCCGGAGTTTACCCAAACTCATGTCCACTGAGTTGGTGATGTCATCCAACCATCTCATCTTCTGTCGTCCCCTTCTCCTCATGCCTTCAATCTTTCCCAGCATCAGGGTCTTTTCCAATGAGTCAGCTCTTCACATCAGCTGGCCAAAGTATTGGAGTTTCATCTTCAACATCAGTCCTTCCAGTGAACACTCAGGACTGATCTCCTTTAGGATGGACTGGTTGGATCTCTTTGCAGTTCAAGGGACTCTCAAGAGTCTTCTCCAACACCGCAGTTCAAAAGCATCCATTCTTCAGTTCTCAGCTTTCTTTATACTCCAACTCTGACATCCATACATGACCACTGGAAAAACTGTAACTTTGTCTAGACAGACATTTGTTGGCAAAGTAATGTCTCTGCCTTTTAATATGTTGTCTAGGTTGTTTGTAACTTTCCTTCCAAGGAGTAAGTGTCTTTTAATTTCATGGTTGCAATCACCATCTGCAGTGATTTTAGAGCCCCCCAAAATAAAGTCTGCCACTGTTTCCCCATCTATTTGCCATGAAGTAATGGGACCAGATGCCATGATCTTAGTTTTCTGAATGTTGAGCTTCAAGCCAACTCTTTCACTCTCCTCTTTCACTTTTATCAAGAGGCTTTTTAGTTCCTCTTCACTTTCTGCCATGAGCGTGGTGTCATCTGCATATCTGAGGTTATTCATATTTCTCCCGGCAATCTTGATTTCAGCTTTGTGCTTCCTTCAGCCCAGCGTTTCTCATGATGTACTCTGCATACGAGTTAAATAAGCAAGGTGATGATATGCAAATGTTTATATAAACATATAAAAATGTTTATATAACTAAATATAATAATTTGAAAGCAAATAAATGCAAAGTGTAGCACAATAAATACTTATTGTACTCACCAAGGCATGACAAGTAGATTTGACAGTGGGTTATGGCTGGTGGAACAAAGTACAAGCAAGCAATTCTTTGAGACTTTGGTAAAATAAAGCTATGTATAAGAGCACTTTGAAATACATTAACATAATATAACATAATATACATGCTCTGAAGGGTCATAGAAAATCTCCTCTTTGTCCTTCTTGGCTGTTTACTTATATTTAAGAATGAAGCCCTAAAATGCTGATAGGGGTGAGATGCGTTGATTGGGGGATTATGACCATATGTGGTGATTGTGTATGCTTGTTTTAGGATCCTCAAACTATAGAATCTGTGGCACTTTTAGACTGGTTTGTTTCCTCGGAAAGTACTCCTCCAATCTTTGACTAAGGAATTCATATGATAAATGGCATAGGCTTAGCTGTCAGTATTATTTAAGTTAAATATAGGAAGAGGGTTGGGATCTCATAGTTCACTCTTTCAATTAATCATCAAGTCTTTAGTATATGTCTCTAAGTATAGTGCCAGTTGGATTCAATTTCTCCAGAAAGCAAATTTCTTTTTAAATAACAGGATGCAGGAAAGTAGACACTAGCAAAAGGTAAGGATGGAATCAAGATGCCTAAATACCTCTTAAAGAGACTTTCAATCTTTCTATTTTCCTGGGTAACTAATGTCTATGATTCCTGAATCTTTGCGGTGCTATGACACTGCTGTTGTGTCTTATGACATCTCTCTTTAAAAAAAAAAAAAGATTTCTGTTTTTTTCTTCAATTAATTCAGTTACCAATTCATCCATCAGATTTCCATCTTCGAAAATTTGTTGATGTGTAATATTTTATGTTCCATTATCTCCCATTCCTTTTGCCCCTTCTAATTCACACATTGTTATTCCTTTACAATAGTTTTGGAAACAGAGAGAGCAAACAGGAATTCACCTGTAATCTTTAAGAAGACATTCTTCTCACTCTTTTTCTCAGACTCAGTAAAAATTTGCTCATATCAAATGACTTTGAGTTAAAATTTCAATAGAGACGGAAGAGTAAATGTGACAGACTAAAGTGACAAAAAATTAGAACCTAAGAAGTGTTCTAGTTGGCCTGAAAGTGAAATTTGGAATAACATGTTATTAGGAGTTCCAGTATTATTAAGTGATACCACACTGATTAACATGTAGAAGGAAAAACTTCAGATCCAAGTAAGTAAAAAAAAGTGAAAGTCGCTCAATCATGTCTGACTCTTTGCAACCCCATGGACTGTAGCCCACCAGTCTCCATTGTCCATGGAATTCTTCAAGCAAGAATACTGGAGTGGGTAGCCATTCTCTTCTCCAGGGGATCGTCTCAACCCAAGGACTGAACCTGGGTATCCTGCATTCCATTTGGGCTCTGCCATTTATTAACTGTGGGACCTAGAGAACATTGCCTTGGTTTCCCCCTTTATAAAGTGAGGATAACTAATGCCTTCTCGATACGTCTTTTTTTTTTTATAATATCAAATGCTTAACTGAATACCTCACTCAAACACAGTGCTCTATGGTAGTTATTAAATTTGGCTACCCATCATAATATTTTGTACTCCTGAAGAGTTTTACATTTTACAGCACCATTATTCTCATTGTTTTATAGAGGATATATATGGTATATACAGTATATGCACACCATATACTATATTATGTGGCATACAGTACAGGTGAGCAATTTGAGAGGCACTAGTGTTCTTGCCTGGAGAATCCCAGGGACAGCGGAGCCTGGTGGGCGGCCGTCTCTGGGGTCGCACAGAGTCGGACATGACTGAAGCGACTTCGCAGCAGCAGCAGCAAGAGACATAAAGCAGGACTGGAATCTAAAGCTCCACCTTTGAAGCCACCTTTTCCTATCCTACTCTACCTGCCAACCACATTGTAAATATATTTCTATAGTGCTAGCGGATCTATGCCAAAAGAAAAAATCACAATAAAACTCATAGTTGAGATAAACTTTTGATTGCTATGAAGTGCTGACATTATAAACTGACGCTTCACCTGGCTTTTCCATTGACTGTATTCTCTCCTTCTCTGTGATCTTCTTTGGGCTTTTAGCCTAAGGATATCTTTATAACTACAGGCAAACTTAAGAGTCCTTGACCACGAACAACACGTGTAGTATCATGTTCAGGTATTTGCTTGAGGTCCCTATGGGTGTCAAATCTAGCAAAGAAACCCTGGAACAATACATCTATTGGTCCTTCACTAAAATCAACTGTGCTGAAGTTCTAAATCTAAAACTTGAACACCAAAAGGAAAATTATGAATATTAAAACCACTTTTTATCATTATCCAAACCAGTTAAATGCCCTTTAATCCAGGGAATAGAACTGTAGTATCTATGCCTGACTATCCTCTATACCATCATGGAGTTACTAAAATAGTTATCTTATGCAAAACCCTTTTTTAAAAATTGGTTTCTCTTTTCTTCTTTAATTAAATTAATTAATTTTTGGCTGCGCTCGGTCTTTGTTGCTGCATGGGCTTTTCTCTAGTTGAAGTGAGTCAGGTCTACTCTTTAGTTGCAACTATTCTGGAGTGCAGGCCTCTCGCTGCAGTGGTTTCTCTTATTTCAGGCTTCAAGGGTGAAAGCTTTGAAACAAGGCTTCACCCTGAAGTCTAGGGTGTCCAGGCCTCAGTAGTTGTGGTGTGTGGGCTCAGCAGTTGCAGTTCCTGGACTCTAGAATGCTGGCTCAATATTAATAGCTGTGGCACACAAGCTTAGTTGCTCCGTGGCATAGGAGCTCTCTGGACCAGGGATCAAAGCTGTGTCTCCTACATTAGTACACAGATTCTTTACCGCTGAGCCACGAGGGAGACACCCTCAAAACCTTTTTTTCTTTTTTAAAAAAAGAAAACAAAAACTCTAGGTTGAGCATGGCAACAGACAGGATTGAAATGTCAAAATAATTTTTTCAAATAAATTATACTGAAATTTTCAGTGAGAGGAAGAGAGAGGAGCTCTGCACATGCATGAAACACTACCTAAATTAATAATATTGCATGCAAACACAAGCACTTTTTGTCCTATTTTAACAACTTTCAATAGTTTGATTCATCCATACTTATTCTTTTGACACCTTGAATTAATATCCAGATTTATAGCCTGAAAATTTCTTCTGGGCATAGAGAAATCTTCTTTTGTCTATGCGAAGACAGGGAAATAGATTTTCCACCTCATTATCTTTAATTATATAGTTTGTCTTCTCAGTTATTTGCAGGGAGAAAATGACTACAAGGCAGTTACTTATAAGAGAGTCTTTAAAGACTTCAAGGAAAGGCATCAGGTTTGAGAGTGAGTTTAGTATCTTTTAAGGCCAGAAACAGACTGAAGATTTTTTTTTTTTCCTAGCACAGTAAACTATAATTTTTAAAATTTCATGTGTGAAAACTAAGTTGGCATCTTACAGATTTGGGGGCCCAGTATAATCACATGAATTTTTCAAAAATGGAGAATTTTCTTGGCTGTGATGAGAGAGATGGGACAGGAGGATCAGTGAAATGCAACATGGGAAGGACTTAATAACATGACTGGCTTTGGGGATGGAGGAAGGGGAGCACAAGCCAAGGAATGAAGTGACCTCTAAAATCTGGAAAAACAAAGAAATGAATTCTCCTCTGGAATCCCCAGACAGGAACATAGCTCTGCCAACACCTTGATTTTAGCCTAGTGAGACATAGGCTTCTGTTTGATTTCTGATCCACAGAACTGCAAGACAATGAATTTCTGTAGTTTTATGTTATTACGTTGGTGGTAATATGTTATGGCAGCAATAGAAAACTAACAATCACTAATACATTTTATAATCTATGTACTTCTTTAGGGTTCCAACTGTGTTAAAATAGAAATTGTCTTGGTAAAAAGATTTCCAATACCAGAAAGAGTAAGTAATTAAACATTTTCAAAATATGACAGGTCTAGGAGTGAATAGCTTTATACACAAAGTCTTTGCTCACAAGAAGGCATACAGTTATCTTCATGACAAGTAAGTCCTAAAACTCAAAAATAACTAAGTTATGGGGAGTTAATGTACAGCTTGAAGACTATAGTTAAAAGTATTATATTGCATACTTGAAAGTTGCTAAGAGAGTAGATTTTTAAAGTTCTCATGACAAGAAAAATTTGTAACTATGTGAACTGAAGGATGTTAACTAAATTTATTGTGGTAATCATTTCACAACATATTCAGATATCAAATCATTATACTGAACATCTTTGTTGTTGCTGTTGTTCAGTCACCAACTTGTGCCCACCTCTTTGTGACCCCATGAACTGCAGCACATCAGGCTTCTCTGTCCTTCACTGTCTCCCAGAGTTTGCTCCAACTCATGTCCATTGAGTCAATGATGTCATCCAATTAAAATGTCCATCCTCTGTCCGCCCCCTTTCTCCTGCACTCAATCTTTCCCAGCATTAGGGTCTTTTCCAATGAGTCAGTTCTTTGCATCAGGTGGCCAAAGTACTGGAGCTTCAGCTTCAGCATCAGTCCTTCCAGTGAAATTTAGGGTTGGTTTCCTTTAGGATTGACTGGTTTGATCTACTTGTTTTCCAAGGGACTGTCAAGGGTTTTTCTCCAGCACCACAATTCAGAAGCATCAGTTTTTCAGTGCTCAACCTTCTTTATGTTCTTACTCTCACATCCGTACATGACTACTGGAAAAACTATAGCTTTGAGTACAGAGACCTTTGTCAGCAAAGTGATGTCTCTGCTTTTTAATATACCTTTTAATATACTGTCTAGGCTTGTCACAGCTTTTCTTCCAAGGGGCAAGTGTGTTTTAATTGTATACCATAAACTAATACAATGTTATATGCCCATTATATCTCAATAAACCTGGAAAAATATAAAAATTCAAAGGAAAAAGTACTTTCATAATGCCAAAAAATTAATCTTATATAAATTGTAAAATAATATGCAATATCTCTTGTCACAAAGGAACTACTAGACTAATTTCCTTTACTAATTCTAAGATTCTATACCAGTCATGCTTAAGTCCCAAGTGATGAAATATCTTTATCAAGGCTTAAATAAATGATTTAATTAAAGCTATTTGTGACATGTAGTAGGTACATCTCAATTCCAGGACTTTTGTGTATGAATAAAACCAAATATCAAGATTCACAGATGTTGAAGAAACCCATCAACATCTGGAAATTAAAATCATGGAAGAGATAGTATAATGATAACAAAGGAATGAAGAATTAATCTGCTGGGAATGTTTGCTTTCTGGAAACTAAAGGCAATTTTCCTCCAAAGTGAGAAATGTTTTGAATACAAAAACAGACTAGAACAAAACAAGCTAACATAACCAAAATGAAACATCTATAAACTTAATAAACAATATTTTTATCATAATATTACACTTATTAGCATATTTAATTAGAACTCCAGAATTAAGGCACCAAGATATTTAGATCTCCAGTGTACAGAGCACTCTGCTACGTACTGTGGTTGATTTAGAAAATCTAGTCTCTGACGTTAAGGAAGGAGTCAAGAGAAGAGCAAGCAAAATGACAGAGAATTACTCCATGGCTCTTATTAAGAAGGATATGTTATTAAAATCATGTAGAAGACTGATAAGAGTAAAACAAGAGACAGGGAAGACAAGAGATAGGCAGCCATACCCAGAAGTAAATTGGGTTGCCAGGTTCATGATGCAAATGGATATGTACTGAGAAAGCCACTTTTAGAGAAAAAATATTTTTCCTGCCAGCGTTCTGCATACATGTGTGTGTGCTAACTCACTTCAGTCATGTCCAACTCTTTGCAACCCTATGGACCATAGACTGCCAGGTTTCTTTGTCCATGGGGGATTCTCCGGGCAAGAATACTGGAGTGGGCTGTCATGCCCTCCTCTAAGGGATCTTCTTGACCCAGGGATTGAACCCATGTCTCTTAGGTCTCCTGCATTTGTAAGCGGGTTCTTTACCTATAGCACCACCTGGGAAGCCCTCCCAGCCTTCTAAGATGACTTAAACTTTTATCATTAATCTGACCCATTAGCTATTCATTTAACCAGAACATACTTATTGAATACCACACACCAAGTTGCATGGGTACCAGTGCAAGTATTTTCTTTTCTTCCTCATTTCTTTCAGTTTTGGGTCATTTTAAAGATGATTGTTTCCTGAAAGAGTAACATAGAAAGTCATTAACAGATGGTAACACAAAATTATTACTTGTAAGTTCCTTTCCTTCCTCATCCCTAACTTCACTGAAGAATTAAAGTTAGCTTTTAGGTATGTTCCAACTATCCATTTTCTACGTTATTGCTAGAGATAGTCTAGAATCATAACTCTTATCATATTCTCATATTTACTATTAAGTGATCAATTATTCAGGCCCTAAAAGGGCCCTAATAGCTGAAGTGAAACTAAGAAAAGTTTTGACAGTGCTGGGGAAGAATTCAGGAAATGACTAGCACTCGATCACTTTTATGATTCTGGTAAAAGAGATAATAGGTAATAATACAAAGGATAATGAGTGGATGAACATATTTTTAAAAGGTATCAGTTTTGCTAAAGAAAGATAAGAGTTTAGTATTTGATATTAGTATGATTGATCTATAGAAAATTATTGAGAGTTTGGAACTTAGGGTAAATATTTAGCAATTAATCCATACAAAGTTGATAGTTCATTATGAGAAAGGAGGAGTTTCTGAAAATAATAAATGTTAAGGGAAAGGAGGAAAGACTAATAAGACATTAATGCCTGAGAATTCCTAAAGGATCATAGGGGAAAAAAGGAATCAGAGAAAGAGTATTCAAGGAATAACTGATAGAAGAAATGAATGCTATAAATTTTGCATTAGGGCTTTAAGAAATTCTATTTTATTTGCAGTCAGACAGTTTATGTATGGGATGTTGTAACTAAAATAAAGTGTTCTGTGAAATTCTTTCTGATTCTCCTTTGGGTCAGGTAGGTTTTGATATTAAGCAGGCTAAATGGTTCCAATTCTTCTTTTCTGAGAATTAAATAAACCAGAGCAGCGTTTTGGACTGTTTATAAAAGAAGAAAGTGAGCTGCCAAGATACAGTTAATAATATTGTATATCTTTGAATTTGTCATGGAGGAACTTTTAACAAGCCTTAGCATGACATCTTATTTTGGCATAACCCAGCCAGATAACTTCCCAAATTTCTTATTCTTAAGACGGCTCATTAGTGTAAGCTGGTAGCCAAAATATAGCAATAGCACAGAAACATTGCTTATTCAGTCACAGTTGCTTTAAGTGATTTTACCTACTGACTCATTAAAATGAACTATGATAATCTAATCTTTTTATTTACAATTCGTAGATAAAGGTTAAAGGTGTTTTAGCCTCATAACTATATATAGAATTGACTAAAAAAACAAAACAATCATTTTGTGATGTTATCCATAAACCCTGCAAGAAAAGACAGGAATCAAGGAAAGAAAAAGCAAAAGAAGAAGAAAGTTTATACAGTCCTGCAATTCTTAATTTCCCATTATCAAAGTGTTTCAGAGGTTGGTATACCCAGGGAGGGCATATAGTGCTAACCTCTTGCCCGTTGCTCACTGTCATTGATCACTCTCCTCCTTTCTGCTGAACAGGGATGAACCAGCGTAGGATTCTAGGCAGCCACTATCAACTGATCTGAGCTAGCATACTACTTGAAAACAAATTGCCATGCTCACAACATTCAAAAGTTATCCAGGAAAAGACTGAAAGTGATGCAGTTCAGTTGAGTCGCTCAGTTGTGTCTGACTCTTGGGGACCCCATGGACTGCAGCACACCAGGCCTCCCTGTCCATCACCAATTCCTGGAGTTTATTCAAACTCATGTCCAGTGAGTCAGTGATGCCATCCAACCATCTTATCCTCTGTCATCCCCTTCTCTTCCTGCCTCAATCTTTCCCAGCATCAGGGTCTTTGCAAATGAGTCAGCTCTTTGCATCAGGTGGCCAAAGTATTAGAGTTTCAGCTTCAACATCAGTCCTTCCAATGAATATTCAGGACTGATTTCCTTTAGGATGGACTGGTTGGATCTCCTTGCAGTCCAAGGGACTCTCAAGAGTCTTCTGCAACACCACAGTTCAAAAGCATCAATTCTTCAGCACTCAGCTTTCTTTATAGTCCAACTCACATCCATACACAACTACTGGAAAAATCATAAGTAACGTCTCTGCTTTTTAATATGCTGTCTAGTTTGGTCATAACTTTTCTTCCAAGGAGTAGGCGTCTTTTAATTTTGTGACTGCAGTCACCATCTGCAGTGATTTTGGAGCCCCCCCAAAATAAAGTCTGTCACTGTTTCCCTTGTTTCCCCATCTATTTGCCATGAAGTGATGGAACCAGATACCATGATCTTAGTTTTCTGAATGTTGAGTTTTAAGCCAACTTTTTCACTCTCTTTAACTTTCATCAAGATGGATTATTTTAAAGCATTTTTGGGATAGTATATGATCATAGTTTCATGAATCCTTAACCAAGAAGGGCACACAATTATCTCTCTTATCGATCTATCATCTAGTCATTCACCCATCCTTCAATCAAGCAATCTTTTTGTTCACATCCCCTTAGCAGAGGCTCCTGTGAGTTACTGCTTTAGAAAGAGCTTAAAATTGTCATTTTGAGTTTCACTCAAATTATTAATTATACTGCATGAACTCTATTTAGATGCAAAGAATTCCTAATTACACTTGTGATGGTCTTATATTGGCTTTATTGTGAATTTTTAAGAGAAATCTCTGCTTTATTTCATCTAATCTGCAGCATCCTCTAGGGCCAACTCTTTCAATTCCTAAGACATAAGGAAAGCACAGCTACCATGTACGCGCTTGTATTTACCCGGAATGTCGCAAACATGTGATTTGCAGTAACAGGAACTAGGAAGACAATAGGCAAGTCACTTAAAAATATGCCATGAGAGCAAAGCTAAGTGATCACTTACTCTTCTTAGGGGAGAAAGAAAGCCTTGATAGAAGAGGTGATGTTTTCCAGAAAAATAAGGTTAGAGGTCCTTCAGTGGAAGGGGGGAAAAAAGGGGGGGGGTTTGATAGTTGTTGTCAAAAGTATTCAGAGGACCCATGGGATACAGAGGTGAATAATGAAATCAATCTCTTATGTAAGACCAGATGTGAAATAACTTTAGGTCCCGAGATAAAGTGTTTGGATTTTTAAGCAGTAAATGAGTCAGTAGAGATTTGCTAAACTGGGTAGTAAGTTCATACTCAGATTTGGAGTGGAGGTGAGAGTAACCTTATTCTTTTATCAAATTTGGTTTTTCTTCTTATCAGAAAAGAATATTTATGTTTAAAATTATAAATATAGATAAGTATAATAAAATCACAGAAAATAAAAATCAACTACAATCCCATCCACTCAGAGATGAATCTCTGTTAATATTTTGTCAGCTAATATAAAGTACTTTCCCCCATGAATCAGGATAAATATAAATATCCATGTGATATATTTAATAGTAATTATAATATAATTAAATATAATTATCTTTTAAATAATATTTATATTTAAATGTCTTTTAATGAATCTTATTATATATAGCTTTTTTAATCTACTTTTGTCCACGTAATACTGTAAACATCTTACCACTAAAGTACCATTATTTTCAATTTTTCAGTTACCATAAATAATACTGAAATGGTGGTTCTCTGTATTTATATTCTTATATATCTATTTCTCTAGTGCTAATTCACAGAAATGAAACTGGTGGATCAAAGAGCATGCATATTTTAAACCTTATGCTCCCGTTTTCTATTTATTCCCTCTAAAAGGCTGTATCCATTTACATTTCTAATAGCATTTATGGGAATGTATGTTCCTCCCATGTCTGCTGTTATCTGGTGTTAACATTTCTTAAACACTCGCTCATTTGATTGGGAGGAAAGCCTCACTCTAATTGTTTTCGATACTTGCTGATTGTTCCTGATGTTAAACATTTTTAATATTTGTTTTGCCTTTTAGGGGCATATTATCTATTCATTTTCTACTGGAGGGATTACTATTTTATTTTTTATTTGAAAGAGTGTTTTAAGTATGCAAGTAAACTTTCAACTTTATGTAGTGTATAAATGTATACTATGTAAACATATTATGCACTATATATGTTTCAAATATTCTTCCACATTTAATTTTTATTTATGATGTTCTTAAAGCATGAAATTTTAACTTTTGGATAATTTTTTAACTTAGTGACTTTATAATCTCAGAAATTAATTTTGAGAAATGATGTGACAGAGGGTTTTAAACATTAATCCCAAAACCATATATTTATTTATTTATTTATTTATTTATTTTTTAAAATTTTTTTATTAGTTGGAGGCTAATCACTTCACAACATTTCAGTGGGTTTTGTCATACATTGACATGAATCAGCAATAGATCTACACTTATTCCCCATCCCGATCCCCCCTCCCACCTCCCTCTCCACCCGATTCCTCTGGGTCTTCCCAGTGTACCAGGCCCGAGCACTTGTCTCATGCATCCCACCTGGGCTGGTGATCTGTTTCACCATAGATAGTATACATGCTGTTCTTTTGAAACATCCCACCCTCACCTTCTCCCACAGAGTTCAAAAGTCTGTTCTGTATTTCTGTGTCTCTTTTTCTGTTTTGCATATAGGGTTATTGTTACCATCTTTCTAAATTCCATATATATGTGTTAGTATGCTGTAATGTTCTTTATCTTTCTGGCTTACTTCACTCTGTATAAGGGGCTCCAGTTTCATCCATCTCATTAGGACTGGTTCAAATGAATTCTTTTTGACGGCTGAGTAATATTCCATGGTGTATATGTACCACAGCTTCCTTATCCATTCATCTGCTGATGGGCATCTAGGTTGCTTCCATGTCCTGGCTATTATAAACAGTGCTGCGATGAACATTGGGGTGCACGTGTCTCTTTCAGATCTGGTTTCCTCAGTGTGTATGCCCAGAAGTGGTATTGCTGGGTCATATGGCAGTTCTATTTCCAGTTTTTTAAGGAATCTCCACACTGTTTTCCATAGTGGCTGTACTAGTTTGCATTCCCACCAACAGTGTAAGAGGGTTCCCTTTTCTCCACACCCTCTCCAGCATTTATTGCTTGTAGACTTTTGGATAGCAGCCATCCTGACTGGTGTGTAATGGTACCTCATTGTGGTTTTGATTTGCATTTCTCTAATAATGAGTGATGTTGAGCACCTTTTCATGTGTTTGTTAGCCATCTGTATGTCTTCTTTGGAGAAATGTCTGTTTAGTTCTCTGGCCCATTTTTTGATTGGGTCATTTATTTTTCTGGAATCGAGCTGCAGGAGTTGCTTGTATATTTTTGAGATTAATCCTTTGTCTGTTTCTTCATTTGCTATTATTTTCTCCCAATCTGATGGCTGTCTTTTCACCTTACTTATAGTTTCCTTTGTCGTGCAAAAGCTTTTAAGTTTCATTAGATCCCATTTGTTTAGTTTTGCTTTTATTTCCAATATTCTGGGAGGTGGGTCATAGAGGATCTTGCTGTGATTTATGTCGGAGAGTGTTTTGCCTATGTTCTCCTCTAGGAGTTTTATAGTTTCTGGTCTTACATTTAGATCTTTAATCCATTTTGAGTTTATTTTTGTGTATGGTGTTAGAAAGTGTTCTAGTTTCATTCTTTTACAAGTGGTTGACCAGTTTTCCCAGCACCACTTGTTAAAGAGGTTGTCTTTTTTCCATTGTATATCCTTGCCTCCTTTGTCGAAGATAAGGTGTCCATAGGTTCGTGGATTTATCTCTGGGTTTTCTATTCTGTTCCATTGGTCTATATTTCTGTCTTTGTGCCAGTACCACACTGTCTTGATGACTGTGGCTTTGTAGTAGAGTCTGAAGTCAGGCAGGTTGATTCCTCCAGTTCCATTCTTCTTCCTCAAGATTACTTTGGCTATTCGAGGTTTTTTATGATTAAAACTCTCCAAAAAGCAGGAATAGAAGGAACATACCTCAACATAATAAAAGCTATATATGACAAACCCACAGCAAGCATCACCCTCAATGGTGAAAAATTGAAAGCATTTCCCCTGAAATCAGGAACAAGACAAGGGTGCCCACTCTCACCACTACTGTTCAACATAGTGTTGGAAGTTTTGGCCACAGCAATCAGAGCAGAAAAAGAAATAAAAGGAATCCAGATAGGAAAAGAAGAAGTGAAACTCTCAATGTTTGCAGATGACATGATCCTCTACATAGAAAACCCTAAAGACTCTACCAGAAAATTACTAGAGCTAATCAACGAATATAGTAAAGTTGCAGGATATAAAATTAACACACAGAAATCCCTTGCATTCCTATATACTAACAATGAAAAAACAGAAAGAGAAATTAAGGAAACAATACCATTCACCATTGCAACAAAAAGAATAAAATACTTAGGAGTATATCTACCTAAAGAAACAAAAGACCTATACATAGAAAACTATAAAACACTGATGAAAGAAATCAAAGAGGACACAAACAGATGGAGAAACATACCGTGTTCATGGATTGGAAGAATCAATATTGTCAAAATGGCTATTCTACCCAAAGCAATCTATAGATTCAATGCAATCCCTATCAAGCTACCAACGGTATTTTTCACAGAACTAGACCAAAGAATTTCACAATTTGTATGGAAATACAAAAACCATATATTTAAAAATTAGTTTTTCTTATGAAACTTAAATGCCCCCTTTATCACATTTTAGATTATTAAAGTCAGTTTCACAGAGGGTATAAGCACATAGGATTTGTCATCACAGAAAGCCAACTTTTACCATTTTGACCTCTTTAAATCTTAGCTTCCATGAGAGGGAAAGATGAAAGCAGCACAATAGCAATAGCTTATTACATTAAATTAGATAATGCTGTAAAATACTTAGCACAGTGCTGGGCTCACAATAAGCATCAGTAGTTCATAGTGATGTTACTTTTATATTAGAGTATGGTGTTTTATTTTTTATCCTCTTCATTGTTGGTGTATCTATTTTTGCATCAGTGACATAGTTTTGATTATTTTGTTGTATTAAGTCAAATCCTTTTTAACATATAGTAGAGCAATCTTATTCAACCACTCAAAACTATTTGTTGAATGCCTTCTATTTGTCTCAAAAAACCAGGATATGAAGGTATATGGTTTAGCAAATGAGCCCTGGTCCCTGATCAATTAGCCTTCAATCACTTCTTTCTGAGGATTTGACCATGATAAAAGTTTTTAAACTACCCTGTACTTTTTATTTGATTCTGAAGATATCTTTGTCCAAAAGCAACATAACTTTAGCAACATATCATTCAAGCTAGTTTATATCTACTGATGGTTAGTTTCATCCATTTTAATATTGAATTTACTAATTGCAGTATCAAATAATAATTTTTTATAATCTTATGACAATATGCTTGAATATATCTTACAAGATTAGAATACTGTCCTCTTCTTGAGTAAATCATGTTAATATCTAACAAAAATAACACTTTAATTATTTCACTTGACATACTACATAAAACAGATGTGTTTGCTGGTAGATTTTTGAAAAGATGAATTGAACATTTGCATTTGTTAATATTTACACTGTATTGTCCAGGAGACAGAAATATAAGCAGAGAATATGCATCATGTTTGAAAAGCAAGGGACTCTGAAAGAAACAGGTCTGGATTTTGAACCCCTTTTCTATTCATTCCCAAGGTGTTTAAGGTAAAATTACTGTAATTTTCTTACTGTCATTATAACAAATTACCACAAAAACTTCATGGTTTAAAACAAATAAACGTATTCTTTCACAGTTCTGGAGGTCAAAAGTCTAAAAGCAAGTTGTTTCTAAGGCTATGTAACTTCTGGATGTTTCTGGGGAGAAGCTCCCTCCTTGTGCATTCCAGTTTCTAAAGGCTGCCTCTTGTGGTCCCTTCCTCCATTCAAAGCACACCACAACAACCTCTTGCATTGTGAGTCTCATTTTTGCTCCTGACATTCTTGCCTCTCTCTCATAAGGACACATGACTATATTGGATCCATCCAGATAAACTAGCCTAATCTTCCACCTAAAGACGCTTAATTTAATCACATCTATAAAATCCCTCTTGACCATATAAAGGACATCTTTATACATTCCAGGGATTAGGATACGGGCATCTTTTGGGTGCCATTACTCAGCCTACCACAATCACTATAGTAGGGAATTCATAACTAATTGGAGAAGACACGCAGCTGATCCACACACTTATTTACTCATCTTTAACCTGCTACTTTCATAAAAAAACAGTTCATTGTACGGATACACATTTGGGCAAGTACAAGTTCCTTGAACCCTATATGTGTCCTTCACAGGTAAAATGAACTAATGCCTACTTACTCAGAGATGTCCTGAGAACTAAATGACATAGTATATAAAGAGCTATTCCCATTCTATCATGTAAGAGTATGTGGGTATTTTGCTAAAAAGTGACCCTTGAGGGCAAAAGGGATAAACTCGGTGCTTTCGTTGCATGCTTGCCGTACACTGAAATTTCATTCCAGTCACACCGAAATTACTTGAATTAACTTCTATGCTTGAAGAGAGAAAGATAAATAATGTAAATAATATATGCCATCCCACCTATCATTCCACTCAATGGGTACATGAAAGAGTGACTGTAGACTACTTGATTCTGCTCTTACTTAGGTTCTATTTTCTCATGTCTTCCACAGCATGAGTCTCTTGGGATCAACTGTTTAAATATATACACTCTTTCAGATATCACTGCAGTTATTCATTAAATGTTTTGTTTCTAAATCTGAAGTTTAACACAATACCTAACATGTAGTCAGTGTTCAATGTATGACAAGTATTACTATTATGCAAATAAATACTTGTTTAACAAAAAAGTGCTCACCAATAAACTGGCAACATATAAGGAGAGAGAATAGACTAGTGGAAAGAACAAATTTCAAAGTCAGATACATCTGAGTTCAAATCCTAAATTTCCCACTAGCTATTTCTTTGGATATTTTACTTAACCTCTCTAAACCTCAATTCTATCATTTTAAAAAGAGATATTGTAATTTGATCTTTTTAGATGTGAGGATCAAATGAGAAATATACTTAGATGCCTAGAGAAGTTTCTGTCAGTAAACAGTAATTATTATAACCTAAATAAATATTTTCTTCATTTAAATATACTTAGCAAACAACTTTCTGAATAACAAATATAGCTATCATAGGTGGAAAAAACAGAATTATTTAAATTCCATCTAATCATCTAGATTTCTGAAGTATATGAATTTAAAGGATCTGTGACCCATTAATAGTTTATTACTAAGTGGATTTTGAGTACTTGTACTGGTGAGGCTATTTAAGGTCACATGCACAATCACCAAAGCACCTTCAGTGAAGGGGTTTACGAGAATACAAACAAATACTAGTAGCACAGTTCTTAATGTTAGCAACAGCACAGTCAACCCACGTTCTAGATCTTCTGTGACTGGGATATGCAATAGGCTCTACCGATAAGGGATTTGGTGTTCCTCTCTTCAATTACCGTGGCTTGATTGACTCAGCTTCTCTATTTTCACAAAACATTTAATTTGGAAACTACTCAAGCCACCACAAAGGTGCTTGGGTTTCCTCTTACTGAATCACCTTAAAATTATCTCTGATTCACAATAGCCAAGACACAGAAGCAACCTAAATGTCCATTGACACATGAATGGGTAAAGATGTGATACATATATACAACGGAATACTACTCAGCCATAAAAAAGAATGAAATAATGTCAATGTCCAATCCCTAAACTGTCTGTAAGTGTCAAGGCATTGACTGCTTGTTCCTTTCCCATTTGCTGCTACATGGAATTTTGGGCCCACATTTCTATGTCTCATCATTCCAGCTATGCCTTAAGGTAGGAAGTAAAGTGTTGTCTACCTCACAGGCCCTATCCTTTGACCAACACCTCAGTCACCTTTGGCTCCTTAAGATTTTCAATGATTTTCTTCTCAGGAGTGTTCCTACATGGGATCCCACATATAAACTAACCTGGAATGAGGATAACTAAGGACAAAGGAATAATAATCAAAATAAACACCAAAAAGAAGAGAGCACTATGCAGAAGAGAGAATTATTAAAAGAACATACTTTACAGGATCACAATATGGTTACCTGAGTCCCTGGCATCTTCACAACCTCCCACAGTTACCCTCGTATATTCTGACCCTACGGACATATATTCTAGGAAGGCAGTGTCCTAAGCTGCGGGCTCTGAAGACTTAGCCTGCATGGTAATTAATTAATTTTTCATTTTTAATAATTCTTTGGCCTATAATCAAGTGTTTCCTCTTTTACAGATCTTTATACTTATGTACCCTTCAAATTTTCACTGTGCCTGGTGTTCAGTTTTGTTTGAAAAGAAATGCAAAGAATTTTTGGAACCCATGTAGATTCATGAAAGAAGAGTTTTTAGGCAGAGAGAATGGGAAGTATAAAGGCCCTGGGGTGGGAGTTCAGCAAGAAGGCTGGCTGAGATGGAATGAAATGGATGAAGTGGAGAGAGACAGGAGATTAAGCCAGGAGGAGGGTCATGTGGGACTTTTAAAAGCACATTAATCAGACTTTTTTTTTCGGTACAGATTTTTGAAAGAGGATACAAAACTCAGAAAAGTGAAGAACAATTCCTATATTCCCACCTGTTGAACAATTTTACCAGTTCCAATCTGTCTTTGATTAATGTCAGACTGACTTCGGAAAAACATGCTGCTTTGAAAAAGGTTTTTCTTGGATTACAAAGCATTGAAAATGTATTTAAATATTTAAAAAAACTATCAGTGGATTTTATTTAATTTCGTGTAACAGGAAATCCAATGCAATGGGTTTAAGAACAAAAGGGAAATAATTACTTCATGTGTCTAAAAAAATCAATTTCTGGCTTCTACTGCATCTTGACTAGGTACCAAATGATGTCACCTGGACCCAGATTCCGTCTGCTTCTGTTCATTCATTGTGCTCCTTTACTGTCAGATCTCATGCCCTTCATGCTCTAACTCCAGAATTAGATGGTCTCTCAAGCAAAACTAGTGGAAAAGAGCAAGAGATTTTGGGAAGTTCCAGCATCTTACTAATTTTGACACATACAATTCCTAAACTTATGTCTACAAATGGCAATGGTCCAGGGGATGAAATGTACTTATTTCTTTCAGGGTGGCTCAATTTCTCCCTTCCAGAAGAGCATTCCTGAATGAATCTCCAAATGGCAGTACTAGAAAAGAGTGAATTGATGTTGAACAGCAAACACAACCAAAGAAATATCCATTCTTTTGTCTAGTCCATATTCCCATTCAATCATATAAAAAAAAAAACCCTGCCTACATAATAAATCTATGCTACGTCCCATCAAAAACACACTCTCCTCTGCCTTCCCAAAGTATTAATAATAACACTTAAAGTCCCATTCATTTACAGCTACAGCCAGAAGTCAAAAATATGTTTAGCGTACAGTCTTCTTAGTCAGACCTATCTGATTCCTTTGTGCCCAGAGAACTAATGCTAAATAGTACATTTCTGAATCCCTAAACATCTAAAACACACTTTTCCCATAGGCTGTCATTGGACAAGGGGAACAACAAAAAGCAGTTTCTGGTACATAACTTACATTGCATCTTATGTGGAGGATAAGGTAAGGACCCCTCAGTCTAGAAGTGAAATGTAGTTTCTTGGTCAATGAGTCTGGCTGTTCTAGACCTGCTCTCTGGAAGGATCTCTGTTCCATTGTTGAGGAGAAAATGGTAAATCACAGGTCAATAAACCACTTCTCCCCTAGTGGAGATAACAGGAAAAAATGATTTTTGCCAGATCTCCTTACATACACGAATTCCCTACCTATAAAATGTTTTAGTAGGATATTTCTGATCCATCTGTTTTTCTTATTGTACGCAAATCTGAAACTTATGGACTTTAACCTATATCTGGTGTTTGCTTATATCTTCTGATATAAAGTTGAGAATAAAGTAAGATTTATGATTTGCATGTGTCTGCTTTGACAATTCAATCTATTGAGTAAACACAACTGTCTTCCATGACCACATCTGAGATGCCTCTTGTAATTCTTTATCAATGTACTTTAACTTCAGGTTCTGGAGTTTGAGGATTATTTTAAGGTTTGAGCAAACTCAGCCTCTTGTTTGTAGGACTTGAGATTTCTCTAATAATAAAATTTATTTAAACTCTTGGTATACTTTTAACTATTTCCATTCACTCTATATGATGGTGTAGTAAACAAAGAGATATCAAGAAGAATCATTCTTTCAAACAGGAAATCACCCGTGGATTTTCTGTCTTCTAGAAATTGACCATGGCCACTTTTGTGGCTTGAATTTTGTCCCTCTAAAAATATACTGAAATTAGAAATCTCTGTACCTAAGAATGTGACCTTATTTTCAAATATGTTTGTTGCAAACAATATGAGTTAAGATGAGGTCATACTAAAGTGGGTCTTTAATCTGATACTATAGATTAAAAGGGAAGGAGACAAAGACACATACACATAGTCACAGGGACACAAGATGAGAGAGAGAGAGGGGAGAGAGAGAATGCCATGCCATATGAATGTTGGCAGAGATTAAAATGATACATCCACAAGCCAAAGCACATAAAAAAAAGACTGCTAACAACTGCCAGAAGCTAGGAGGAAGTTATGAAACAGATTTTCCTTCAGTGCTTCCATAAGAATCAACTCTGTCAACACTGTGATTTCAAATTTCTAGTCTCTCAACTGTGGGACAAAGCATTCTGTTGTTTTCAGCCAGCTAAGTTTGTGCATCTTGTTACAGCAGCCCCGGGGACCTAATACAGCCACAGTGCACTGCCACTCCCTTTGACCTTGAGCTGAATGTCCCTTTTCTTAGTATTTGTGCCTCTGGATTGCATCTTCTCAATAGGAGTAATTTGTCCCTACTTCAGGCAATGTTTGGTTAAACGGAAGAACATGAAAGGGACCTGAGATACTAGATTACAATTTCAACTACCATTCTTGGTAAGTCTCCCAGCTCTGATTTTGCTTGAAGTCAATTTTAGTTTGGGGCAGAGAACCTGGAGTGCTAACCCTTGCCAATCCTGCTACTGTATAAGCAGCTATCTCAGGCGTCAGACTGCACGTAGACCGGGTCCTTATACTAAAATAATTCTCAGATCTGGTTGCAGAGAGAATGGATCCACCTTAAGACTTTCTTGTTCTTGTTGACCTTCCTAAAGGTTCTAACAAGTTGATTTTTCAAAACAAAGACTCTTAACATATTGACTTTTCAAAACAAAAATTCTCTTACCTGTTGCCTTGTTCAGCACAAGACACTCAGTTGTCTTACACTTAAAACTGCTAACTTCCAAGACTTGGATGGAACGTCCCATGCTGCCCTTCATATGACTTCAGGAGCTTGGCCAGACTACATAGAAGGTCTAGTCCCTGTTCTAAAGTTGGCACGACTCAGATATAGCTTAAGTTGCTTCCACTTTATTGTCTTTTCAGATGCAGTTTGACCAGGTCTCCAACAAGATCTCTGACCCAGTTTCCTGTCTCTGTGATCTGCCTACTCTCTCCTGACTCCATTCTCCATAGAACCTCTTGTTATGGTGGGAAGGTGGCTGCTACAAATATAAACTTACATTCTCTCTCATTTTAAGTCAATAAAAGCCTCACTTGGAGAAATTTGAGCATTACTTTGCTAGCGTGTGATGAGTGCAATTGTTCTGTAGTTTGAACATTCTTTAGCATTGCCTTTCTTTGGGACTGGAATGAAAACTGACCTTTTCCAGTCCTGTGGCCACTGTTAGTTTTCCAAATTTGCTGGCATACTGAGTGCAGCACTTTCACAGCATCATCTTTTAGGATCTGAAATAGCTCATCTGGAATTCCATCATGTCCACTAGCTTCACACTGCAGGATGTCTGGCTCTAGGTTAGTGATCCCATCATCGTGGTTATCTGGGTCATTAAGATCTTTTTTGTATAGTTCTGTGTATTCTTGTCACCTCTTCTTAATCTCTTCTGCTTCTATTAGGTCCATACCGTTTCTGTCCTTTATTGTGCCTATCTTTGCATGAAATGTTCCCTTGGTATCTCTAATATTCTTGAAGACATCTGTAGTCTTTCCCATTCTGTTGTTTTCCTTTATCTCTTTGCATTGATCACTTAGGAATGCTTTTTTATCTCTCCTTGCTATTCTTTGGAATTTTGCATTCAGATGGATATCTTTCCTTCTCTCCTTTGCCATTTGCTTCTCTTCTTTTCTCAGCTATTCGTAAGGCCTCCTCAGACAACCATTTTGCCTTTTGGCATCTCTTTTTCTTGGGAGTTTTGATCACTGCCTCCTGTACAATCTTATGAAACTTCATCCATAGTTCTTCAGACACTCTCTCAGACATAATTCTTTGAATCTATTTGTCACTTCCACTGTATAATCATAAGGGATTTGATTTAGGTCACACCTGAATGGCCAAGTGGTTTTCCCTATGTTCTTCAATTTAAGTCTGAATTTGGCAATGAGTTTGCTGACAAATAGCCATAGTCAGCTCCAGGTCTTGTTTTTGCCAGCTGTATAAAGCTTCTCCATCTTCAGCTGCAGATAATATAATCAGTCTGATTTTGGTTTGATCATCTGGTGATGTCCACGTCTCAAGTTGTCTGTTGTGTTGTTGGAAGTGGGTGTTTGCTGACTAGTGCGTTCTCTTGGCAAAGCTGTTATTAACCTTTGCCCTGCTTCATTTCATACTCCAAGGCCAAATTTGCCTGTTATTCCAGGTATCGCTTGACTTCCTACTTCTGTATTCCAGTCCCCTATGATCAAAAGGACTTCTGTCTTTGGTGTTAGTTCTTAGAAGGTCCTGTAGGTCATCATAGAACCATTCAACTTCAGCTTCTTCAGCAGTAGTAGTTGGTACATAGACGGGTTACTGTGATATTGAATAGTTTGCCTTGGAAACAGAGATCACTCTGCCATTTTGAGATTGCACCCAAGCACTGCATTTTGGACTCTTTTGTTGACTATGATGGCTACTCCATTTCTTCTAAGGGAATCTTGCTCCCAGTAGGAGATATAATGGTATCTGAATTAAATTCGCCCATCTGGTCCATTTTAGTTCACTGATTCCTAAAATGTCCATGTTCACTCTTGCCATCTCCTGTTTGACCACATCCAATTTACCCTGGCTCATAGACCTAACATTCCAGGTTCCTATGCAACCTTGTTCTTTACAGCATCAGACTTTACTTCCATCACCAGTCATATTCACAACTGGGCGTTGTTTTTGCTTTGGCTCAGCCTCTTCATTCTTTCTGGAGCTATTTCTCCACTCTTCTCCAGGAGCATATTGGGCAACCTACTGGCCTGGCGAGTTCATCATCAGTGTCATATCTGTTTGCCTTATCATACTGTTCATCTAAACCTAATTAACTGCCAAAGGCTCCACCTCTAAATACCATTAGAGTTTGGGCTACAACATATGATTTTGGTATAAACATATTCAGTTCACTGCACAGTGAAAGAAGTCACACAAATATATATAAATTTTTAAAAAGGTAAACCAATCTATAGAGACAGAGAGTAGATTAGTAGTTTAGGGACAGGGCTAGAAGGGAGGGATGGAACTGGAAAGGGGACAAAGGACATGAGGAAATTTTCAGGGGGTGGCAAATAGGTTCACTATTACAACTGTGGTGATTCTTTCACAGGCATGTTATATTGTCAGAACTTAAATTACCCAATTAAATATTCTACTTTTCATGAATATTTTGGCTATTTGTCGGGGCCCTAATAATCCTCCTAAGAACCATCTGGTGGCTGTCTTTTAGTGTGCTTTATATGTATTTCTTTCGTCCGTACAACCTGGAGTGGGATTACTAGGTATGGATACTTACATAACCCTGAAAAGTTCCCTCAGGCGTCTCAGGGGGCGCAGGGGCAAAGGCGGCACCTGCCAATGCAAGAAACACAAGAGATGTGGGTTCAATCCCCGGGTCAGGAAGATCCCTTGGAGGAGGAAATGGCAACCCATTTCAATATTCTTGTCTGGAAAATCCCATGGACTGATAAACCTGGTGGGCGACAGCCCATGGGGGAGCAGAGTCGGACACGACTGACTACTGGCAACAAGCACAAAAAGTTCCCCTGGGCTCCGCTGCTCCTGCCTTAACCTGTAGTTCTAGGCATCCACTATAAACTGCTTTACCTGGGATTTCATATAAAGGAAATGGCACGTAATGCACTCTTGTGTGTGGCTTCATCTGTTCAGATTCATCTATGTAGCTATATATGTGATTTTTTTTTTTGTAATTGCTGAAATGTATTTCATTGTTTGAACATTACAACCTATTTATCCATTCTGCTGATGAACATTTAGCTTACTTCCAGTTTTGTGCTGCTATGAATAAAACTCCTATGAACATTTGCATTATGGTCAAAGAACATCATCTCTTAGAATTTACTAAAGGCCTTTGTGGCCTGATAGTCTACTTTTGTACCACACTATTTATTGCCCTGTCTCCATTACATTTCACTGGAGTGAGCTTTCTTATGATTACAAGTCAAATTTTTTGTGTGTATATTTATTTTTAATGTAAGTCCCATAACTATGTTTATTTACCCTAAAAGTGAAAGTCACTCAGTTGTGTCTCTTTGCAACCCCATGGACTATACAGTCCATGGAATTCTCAATGCCAGAATACTGGAGTGGGCAGCCTTTTCCCTTCTCCAGGGGATCTTCCCAACTCAGGGATTGAATCCAGGTCTCCTACATTGCAGGTGAGCTGAGCCACAAGGGAAGCCTGAGAATATTGGAGTGGGGATCCCTTCTCCAGGGGATGTTCCCAACTCAGGAATCGAACTGGGGTCTCCCGCATTGCAGGCGGATTCTTTACCAACTGACCTATCAGAGAAGCCTTATTTATCCTACTGATGTCTTAAACTTGGACACTGTTTTGAGTATTTGAGTAGATACTAAACCGTTAGCAAGATTTCATGTCCCTTTGGATCCTACTTCACTTTTCTGCTTTAAGTTGGATATATTTTTTCTTTATTAAACTTATTCAGTAGGCAAAGCTTCCCTGTTGGTTCAGATGGTAAAAAGTCTGCCTGCAATGCAAGAGACCTGGGTTTGATCCCTGGCTCAGGAAGATCCCCTGGAGAAGGGAATAGCAACCCACTCCAGTATTCTTGCCTGGACAGTTTCATGGACAGAGAAGCCTGGTGGGCTACAGTCCACAGGGTTGCAAAGAGTTGGACACGACTGAGTAACATTTAGTAGGCAAGAAATTTGTAAGAGGATGGGGGAATGAATGCCTGTGGATCTGGGGTTCAGTAGACCACTGGACTCATACGTCAGGTGCTTAGAGGAAATCTGGGCTAGAGATTCGGAATCACACATAGCCAAAACCCAGGCTTCCCTTGTAGCTCAGCTGGTAGAGAACCCACTTGCAATGCAGGAGACCTCAGTTCGATTCCTGTGTCGGGAAGATCCCTTGGAGAATGGTTACGCTACCCACTCCACTATTCTTGGACGTCCCTGATGACTTAGATGATAAAGCATCTGCCTGCAATGTGGGAGGCCTGGGTTTGTATCTGGGTTGATAAGATCCCCTGGAGGAGGGCATGGCAACCCACTCCAGAATTCTTGCCTGGAGAATCTTCATGGACAGAGGTGCCTGGCGGGCTACACAGTCCATGGGGTAGCAGAGTCAGGCATGAATGAGCAGCTAAGCACATTGACAAAACCACTGCTCCAAGGAGGGGGGAAGGAAGGGTAGAAGAGAGAACACTAAATATTAAGGTATAGGCAGAGAAAAAGCCTGCAAATGATACTGTAGAGTCACCAAAGGAAATGGTGTCATACAAAGAGACCATTTAAAATGTACACACTACATCTACTTCCAGGAATTCATTTTACAAATACTGCTATTAGGCTAAGGTATATTTTTGTTGACAACCCAGTACTGCTGATTCCACTTCCAAAGGGCAGTCACTTGGCTTGCCAGGGCCCACAAAAACAGGGCTCTGGTCAAGAATGGCTTCATGGTTACAAATCTTTTTTTAGCCTCTTTCAAATCTATGCAGAATTCTACCTCAATTTTTAGGCATTGATAAATTCCGTAGCTCTCAAATAGCTGCTACTACCCTGCCTGCAACTTTACAAAATACGAGGCTCACTTGACTTACCTGTCAAGATGGCCACCCATTAGGTATTCTGTTCAAGGCAGGAAACATGAAGGTAACAGGTTCTTAGAGAATATAAATGCTACTTTATGGGAAATATGCTATACATTACTACAGTCACGGAATTCACCAAGAAAGTACATAAATTTGCCTGAAATCATCTTCAGAGACTTTTAGGTATATTTTATCTTATACTGATTCCTAATAGCAGTGAAGAGCAAGAATGCTTTTAAGGTGTCTTAGTTTGAGTTCTTATTTGTGCATTTTAATAATTTATTAAATAAGTTTATATACCTCATATCTAATGAATATATTTTATTTTGGATTATTTATATACCTGCTGGTTTAGATGCCTATGAACATCTAATTAGTATTAAATTTCTAGTAATTTGTTTGCAATCATTGATATTATATATGCTAATACATATATAAATCATATACAACAATTGCAAGTCTGAATCTTGCAATTACACTAATAACTAGTATGTATCATTTACTATTGTCCCAAGTAATTTAAATATGTTAACATGTTTAATATAAATATACATCATCTATTTACATTTGCTGAACTTATTAAACAAACCAATTTAGAAATGTCATAGAATTAAACAAAACTTTGACATGTAAACACTGCGTCACGTTCCTGAAACAGATGTTGGTATCTGATAAAAATTAAAAATTGCTTGTTGGAAAGCTGTCCGTAAATAAGTTTCATCTTCATCAAAACTAAAAATATATTGATTCGTCTGCTTTTCCAATCTGACAATGCAACATGATCAAACTATGAAAGTGAAAAAGTGCTAGTCAGTCAGTCATATCCAAATCTTTGCGACCCCATGGACTGTAGCCTCCTCTGTCCATGGAATTCTTCCAGGCAAGAAAACTGGGTGGGTTAGCATTTCCCTTCTCCAGGGGATCTTTCTGATCCAGGGATCAAACCTACGTCTCCTGCATTGGCAGGAGGATTCTTTACCTGCTGAGCCATCAGGGAAGACCAATATATATAATCCAATATAATAAAGACAACAGTGAATGCATCCATCTGTATCACTGGTTACACAGCTGTTAAAACTGTTTCATTCTTTGAGACACATAAAAACAATTTAGCCAATCACATCCAATAATTTTCATGACTGAAAAAGAAAATCACAAAATTCACTGAGTGACGTTAATTGTGGTTGTGGTCAAAAGTTTTGGTAAAAGTTATTTACAGTGTGCATGGCTGACCATGCAGTATTTATAGATACTTGCCTATTTATTACAATAGGAGATATATATCTACTGTAATACATACATAAATATATATACAACATACATGTTACATATATATACCTCCTTTTAATAACTTTATGAGGAAAAGTATTTTCCCCAAGCTGCAGATAGGGAAACTGACAACACAGGGTTAAGCAACTTCTCCTAACTTGCACTTTTTTAGCATGGTGGTACCAGTATTTGAATCCAGGTAGATTCATAATTCAGACTAATTACTTCACTACACTGACTTCCAACTGTGCATGTACATAAAATTTCACATTGGAATTTGTCTCATTTTCTTAATTGAGTTTCTGTCACTTTGGGTTATAAATGTATCACTCTTAGGAACTAAATTAACACATTGGGCTTCCCTGGTAGCTCAGATCGTAAAGAGCCTGCCTGCAGTGCAGAAGACACAGGTTTGATCCCTGGGTCGGGAAGATCCCCTGGAGAAGGAAATGGCAACCCACTCCAGTACTCTTGCCTGGAAAACCCTATGGACAGAGGAGCCTGGCAGGCAACAGTTCATAGGGTTGCAAAGAGTCAGACATGACTGAGCACTTCACTTTCTTTCTTTCATTTCTCATATCATTGCTAATAAAACTACCCGCCAGCTCTTCTCTCTTTGTGGGGGCTGAAATGTTTTGAATTGCTATTATATTTTTTTTCATTTTAACACTAAAAGGCAATTCAGGTTAACATTTAAAAAGTATCAATTTAATACTGAATACTTAGAAATACGGTACACACAGATGCCATAGAAATATAAAATGCATACAACTAGCAACTATTTTATGAAATTTTAACAAGGATGGTGACATTTTCCAACAAATAAAACTCTACAGACAAAGGTACCAGATATATTTGAGGTTTCATTTTAAATACCATTTAGTCATGCAGACAATTAGGAGGTTTTTAAAAAAATAAATATGACAAATATATGGATTTCTGAAGTATAAATTGACATACAAATCTATATATTTTCATAATATTTTTCATTAAAGCATCTTTAAAGAAGCATTCTGGACATGAAGTTGAGAGCTCAAATTAGATGAAAGGCATGAGGTTTTATAGACTTGAGTAAGTCACATTCCAGATATCTACATAAAGGTAAAGACAAAATTGCAAACATATTTGTTTTATCCTCCAAGTTATCAACTTCATAAAAATTACTTACTGGAATAATTATTATAAGACAAAATTCCCAATTCTGAATGTTAGTAAGGAAACACATATAGGAACAGCATGAGAGTTAATTCTTCCTTCTGAGAAGCAGTGAAGGAAAGTGTAGCACAATTACCCCTTGGGGATTGTCAAAGCTTTCCTACACCTCCTAGAGAGTAGGTTCTTTTGTAAAACAGCAAGAACTAAAACTACATCTCCTTACTAATACATAAACCTATGATAAGCTTTCTTTTACAAACTTACAGATGCTTACAACTCTGGAACAAGTTAGTGAACTGGGCTAAAATATCCCTACACTCCATTTCCCCAAAATGGCAGCTCCATAGGAAAAAAATATTCATTCCCTTTTTCACCTGAACAATTTGAATAAACTTTGTATTATGAATTTAAAGAGAAGAAATCATCTTATACATACGCAAGCTTGATGAAACTTAAGAGGAAATAAATACTAGGTATCAGAAGAACATATTCCTTAACGAAGTTAAAGCATCAGAAATTAATTGGATTATATCACTAGTTGAAAAGTTAACATGGGAGAGGGAAGATTTTCTTGAACTAATTTAGACTAGTGGTCCTTAACCCTCACTATGAATTAGAATCACTCTGAGAGCCTTTGGAAAAACTGAAGTACAGCTTGACAATAAGAAATTCAGATTTCACTGTTGTAGGGTGGAGTCTAGATGATTCTAATATGAAATGAACGTTTAGAAACAATGATTTGGAAAAATTATTACAGTGAATTTGATTTAAATAAATTAGTCAAAATATGAACATTTCCAACATGACTGGCATTATTTTAAGTTCTAATATGGAGAACATTTTTTTCTGTAAAAATCATTAGATAATATTAATATATCTTTTGAATAGTTACATCATTAAAATATTATTCAAAGTTTTTATTATGGTCTGCTGTCATAAAAGATTGCCTTTTCACAACTATCCTCACTTGATATTGTAAAAGAAGACATTAAACTCAAACTTCTCAAGATATGTGCAGAAAATGTAATAACAATTTCATTTTTCAAGTCATAGTATATGAGGTATTCTCCATCATATATCTAGAGTAACAAAGCTGTAATTTAAAAATTGAAATTAGATATTGCTTTAATGCTTTAATGAATCAAAAATGAACTTAACCACTGTTGCCAGTGCTTGGTTTATATTGCCTAAAAAATAATCTATGACAGAGCCTCAGAGAACCTAGTAAAAGTGGGTCTTTAATGCAGACCATGTTTCTTATGATCTATTTATAAAACACTTAAGAAAAAAGTTACAAGAATGTGGTTTTTGAAACATTAGAAATTATCTCAAAGGAACAGAAATAGTTTTTGAAATGCTACATTATTAGAAATTAGTTACTATTCCAGAATGATAGCTTGAGCTTTAACATTTTAAACTAAAACCAACTATATTAGTATTATAAAACACATTTTAACTCAAGAAAAAAATCAGATTTAAATTAATAAATTGATTTGTATCTACTCTTCAAACACTTTTCAGCTTTAAATGTGTTAAAACCAGCAGACTAATTTGTTAATCCTATATTAGGCTAATTACCTTTTCTTCTAGCTGGACAGTAGGCCAAATATGATGAAATTTTGGTTAAACTATAATATATGCCTTGGAAGCCTGGCATGTTGCAGTCCATGGGGTCTCAAAGAGTTGGATATGACTGAGCAACTGAACAATAACAACAAATAATATATGTGTGCAGAGAAAAAATGCAATAGCATTTCCCATACTTGATGGAATTAAAACAGTGTTAAAAATTTTATGAAAGCTCAGTAGTCAAAATAAATATTTAATAAAAATATACACCATAACAAGCTATCAAGAACTTAGTGTTTAAAAATACTTTGTCATATTGTTTTGCCTTCAGTTAAACAGAACTCAATTTAGGTATCTAATTAAGGTGTGTTTTGGAAACAAAATTAAAATTCAAGTAACGCTAGAAAGATTAACACTAACATGAAAGAGAATCTTCCTACATTTTTAACTCAAAAGTTTAATGAAGTTATACTTACTGGGATTTCTCAATATGACTATGACCCTAAGAAACAGGAATAGTTTGGGAAATAAAAGTCAGAGTCAATGATTATGTGGTGATTATGTGGTTCAGGCTGTGAAACTCAGTACACAAAAGAAATGAAAGTCCAGTATAAATGAGCACCATCAGAAATGTGTGTATATATACTCATTTAAAACTTTCCCTGATTGAAAACTGCCATATAGATAGGGAAGTTAAGGACAAGCACACAGTTATGGAAATATTAATACATTCTAAAGCTAACATGTCAAGTGACTTATTTTAAAATGTCTCATCTGGCTTTCCTTCTAAAAATCAAAAAAGAATACAAAGTAAAGAAAGCCAGCCAGTATTCTTTTGTAGTGCAAAGTCCCTTGGTTAAATAGAAGGTCACAAAGGAAAAAAGTATGTGTTCAATAGTGTTTTCAACTCACAGTCAGACTCCAATAGTTAAAGGAAAACATGGTTAGCTAATCAATGTGAATTCACAGAATAAACCAGCACATGTTGGATTTGCCACCATGGGATTATCATTCAGACCTCAGATTATTTTTAATTGAGAGTAGTCAATATTATTCTGCTGAAAGAATCTGCCTTCTATAAGAAAAGATACAGATTTGCCACCTGTGATTACTGAAATTTCTGCTACAGTCCCCAAAACTCAAAGAACTACTGTCAAATATAAAACATATCCTGGGGTAATGAAAGGGTTTTTAATGAAAATCGTATTTTGATACTACGTAGAGGCAGCTCATGAGAGACTCAGTATGCTTGCTATTTTTCAAAGCTCCCAGTATAAGTAATCACATGATATAGACTGAAGTTCTTTGAAACCCTGTCACATGATAAAGAGTAATGCTATTCACCATTTAAAATACGTTCAATCTCTTCTAGTCTTTTTAAAGCAGCAACTCTTTTCTTCTCAATTTCTTTGATTTCTTTTGTTGTTTTGTGGGGAATTTCTTTGTCTATATTTTTTCCTAATTGTTTGCTGGCTTTAGATTGACTCTTATTATCATTTGTTTTTATTATCTGTGTAGGTCTGGGCTCGCTTTTTATTTCTTTTACATTTTCAGTCGGAATTTTATCTCCTTCTACACCTGAAGTCTTACCAGCTGGGAATATAGGTTGTTCTACAAAACTAGATGAAGAAATTTTATCCCTGACTATACTCAAGTGGCGTTGAATATATTCTTCATGCGGTGCTAATGCCAATGTTTCAACCAGGCATCTTTCAGCTTTTAATAAGTCCTTCTCTTCAAAATAAACAACACAGAGATTGTGTTTTCCTTGCACATTGCTTGGATCCATCTCCAAAATCTTTTCAAAACATTTTTTTGCTCCATATATATCTTTCTTTTGATTCATCAGGATGTCTCCCTTTAAAATGAGACCCTTGATATGATCAGGATAGTATTTGAGTAATTCCTCCAAGACTGGCAAAGCCATTAATTCCTTTGCAGTCTGAGAATACAGGAGAGCCAGATTAAACAAAGCACTTCTGAAGTCGGCTTGTAATTTTATGGCTTTCTTCATCCACATCTCTGCTTCAGAGTCCTTTTTGTCATCCATGGCAAGCATTCCCAAATTGAAATAACCATTAGCATCTTGTGGCTCTTCATTTATATAGCTTAAAAGTCGTTTTCTAGCTTCAGGTCTGAGTCTAACTTCTCCTAAGAATTTTTTAAAAAGAAAAAAAAATTACATCATTAGCAAATGAGTAAGTCTGAGGTAAAAAATGGAGGTGAAATTATTTATCTAGATTATAAAAACATAGTATCAAAACAGGTGATGGACCGGGGGCATGCAGCAATCCATGGGGTCGCAAAGGTTCAGACACAACTGAGTGACTGAACTGAGCATCAAAACAACTAATTGATGTACCTAAATTAAAATGCAGAAAGCAAAACCCTCAAAGTTTGCATAAGACAGCCAGTGTGTTTGATGCACTGGATTGATAGCTCATTTCCTTTCCTTTAAAGTAGTACGAGTTCCTCAAAAACCAAAAAAGGGTGAAATATTTCCTGATAAGTTTAGATTCTAATGGGAGTTGAGGAAGAATAGAGGATTAAGAGGAAGATGTAGGGAATTTGAAAATAGAGACATATTCAATCATGATTCTGTTAATAGTATGACTTTACTCACTAAAATAATTACTTGCCTGGGTTAACCTATTGAATCTTCTAAGAATTACATGAGATATATAAAAAATGCTCAGCAAACAGTAACTATATTGGATAAACAAAATGTTTCAGTCTTACTAAATTAGATATATTTTGTACATTACTTAAAATTTTTTAGGAAATTTCAAATATAAGAAGAATACCATTATATCTAAAGTCTATAAATATAAATTAAGATTCAGGAAGCAAATATTTATTGAGATGACTTCTACTGCAAATAAGTACCAAAAAAATTTCAACTTCTACAACTACACACCCCAGGGTATAATCTTGTGTTAAATTATAGGCACTTTTCATGATTACTAAGGTTAGCTAACTTTACAAAAACATTAGTTTTCTAAATTAAGCTTTTTTGAATGCCAAGCATAAAGATCTTTATCCTTTTATTTGATATCATGATGATTAAAGAAATCTGAAATGAATCAGTAGGCTTAAGTTCTTGTTTTGGACTAATTCCTAACCTAGCCATATGAAGTTAGGGTAGTTATTACATCTATTTGGTCCTCACTCTCTAGCCTATAAAATAGATGACTGGTAGAAATAAACTCAAAGACTCTCTTTAATTATAAAATATCATTCTTATATTTTTTGCAGAAGTTTTATGAAAGTATTTAATAATTAATATAAAGATATTTCCAAACATAAAAATTAAGAAAACCATAAATTATATATACTGTCTTCTGGAGCAGAACTAAAATTCTGATATATCAAAGATCCTATTTTATTGTGATGGATAATTTGGTTCTGCTAATTTATAGAAAATACAGGAAATTATAATAATATCTCAGAAAACAGTAACACTGGATATAACATGATATTGAAAATATTTGGACTTATAGATCAAGGGAAAATAGAATACTACTTTGTTTAAAACATATAATGCTCTTGACACCCTAGAAATAATTACTTAAAACTGTTTTTTTAAAAAAATTCAGATTATTTGAATAGCATGATACTTATGCATAAGAAATACACTTCCAGGTATAAAATGACAAAATAGATGAATAAACTATTGCTTAATAGACTGAGAAGTCATTTTTAGCATATACTAGAGAAATTAACATTTAGAATGACACATATGCTAGGGTGTATTACCTGAAAGGTTTACATGAAGTATTTAAAATATTCTTCTTATAACAGTTTATACAGTTTTGATAAAAACCATCCATTCATAAAATGTTTGCTTGGGTAACATAATATACGACTTTATTATATTTCAAACTAGAGTATGTTTAAATATAGAGAAATTTTGAGAAAACATACCTGATTCTTGCATTAATATAGCAGAATTGAATAATGCTAGTTTATGCTTTGGATTTAGTTCTAAAGCATGATTAAAGTTTTTCAGCGCATCATTTGGTTCCTTAAGTTCAATATGAACAATTGCCAAGTTGTACCAAAGATCTGCATTATTTCTGTCCAGCTCTAGGGCTTTAAGATATGCTTCTTTTGCTTTGACAGGTTTGTTCATTTTTAGAAGCAATTCTCCTCTGTGGAAAAAACACAAGTTTTACTTATACTATCATGTCAGTCTGTAGATACTATTTTCACAAGTTTTAAGCTTTTCCACATAGTCACAGCTTTCCTTTTAACTTAGATTCTTAAATTTTTTTTCAAAAATAACTATCTGAAACTGTCCTTAAACCTAAACACATTAATTTTGCACATTTGGTTTGATATGTTTTCAAATATTATTAAAGAAGGAAAAAACACGCCTGACTCCAGGGTAAGATGTCGGGAGGTATCCAAGAAAGGGGAACAGAAAATATATCCTTTGAATGTATCTTGAAAAACAGCAGACTAGTCTGCATCAGAAAAATGATAATAAATAGAGTGGGAGATCAATTTGTCAGAAGATGAGTAGCATCTGGAGAAGGAAAATAAACATAGTAGTGATGGGGAAATTCCAGTATTCAAATCTTTGTTAGCAATGTCTAACTATACGAAAAGCAGAACATTTGGAATTGTTTACCCCTTATAATTATTTCATTTTCTTCAATGAATTCTTACAAAGGAATTAAAAAGCCGATCTGGTAGGATGGAAGGGCAATACTGCCACCTGTAGATACTTTTGAGGAACATATCTGGAACTGATGATCAGTCTGAAAATCATTCTAGTCAGGTTATATTTTCTGTTATAGAACTTAAAAGGTCATTTTTACATATGTGCAAATCAATTTAAGTACTGATATAAGAGTCAATTTTAATACTACTCTTTCCTAAAATATTAGCATAGGCATGAAGTCAAACAAACTATTAATATTCACACTTCCTAGAATAAGTGTCCAAAATGTGATTTTTAAAATAAATGCAGATTATTAAGCAATTCTTTATAAGTTAACTTAATACAGGTTTTATTTATTGACACAACCCCAGTAAACTTAGTGAATTTCAGCAAGTACTAGATAATGTTGAAGAAAGACAGCTTTCAGCTTATGAACAGATTTTATTTCAGAAACTTAAATTCTGAATGCATTTTCCATATAAACAATGTGACAAATTATAATTAGGACTGGAGCAGGCTTCAAAACAAAGTTTAAAACAATTTTTTCTCAAGTATAACACAAATGATAACATTTACATGAGAAAATATCTAAGATTCTGACAGTGTCAAATTTTTTGTTTTTTACTGGCAACTGAAGTTTCTTTGTAATAAAAACATAAATAACCAGTCAATTCCCTTGATAGTTGGATATTATACAATTAGTTCTTAATTATTTTATATATGATTCCATAATTATACAATGATTTCTTAATCTATAATAATTAAGAAGTAATAACTTCTTGCAAAAATAACAATTACTTTGTTACAATTAAGAAGCAATTATAAAAGGTAAATTCTGGCTGTTTTAGGTAAAAATGAATTTGGTGCTGAGAAGCAAAAGAAACTGAAGAGCTTTTCCTACCCTTCCTTTTGTATAAATAAACCTAAGTTTGCTGTTTTACGATATGGATTCTCTTGTCAATTTAAAATAAATTAAATTTGTTAGTCTAAAACAAGCTATGTTTCTATGCTCCTGGTTGTCAACTAAGATTTACTAGAAGAAAAAAAAGCCAAATTAGTGAAGATAGCCTAAATGTATATTCAGATGAAGCTTCCATCTTTTTTTTTTTTTCCATTTATTTTTATTAGTTGGAGGCTAATTACTTTACAATATTGTAGTGGTTGTTGCCATACATTGACATGAATCAGCCATTGATTTACATGCGTTTCCCACCCTGAACCCCCCTCCCACCTCCCTCCCCACCCCATCCTTCTGGGTCTTCCCAGTGCACCAGCCCTGAGCACTCGTCTCATGCTTCCAACCTGGACTGGCGATCTGTTTCACACTTGATAATATACATGTTTCAATGCTATTCTCTCAGATCATCCCACCCTCGCCTTTTCCCAAAGAGTCCAAAAGTCTGTTCTATACAGTATATTAACGCATATATGTGGAATTTAGAAAGATGGTAATGATAACCCTATATGCAAGACAGAAAAAGAGACACAGATGTATAGAGCTTCCATCTTTTATAGTGAAAGCCTAAAGCGAACTACAATACCTGCTAATGTAAGCCTGCTTGAAGTCTGGCCTCATGCTTATTGCTTGTCGGTACAGCTGATCTGCTTCTTCCAGTCGGGACTCATTTGCTCGGATCAGGTTAGCCAGATTAATATAAACATTTAAATGGTTAGGTGCAATTCTGGCTGCATATTTTTTACCAGGAATAATCTGTTAATAAAAAAACAAACATTTTTATAAGTTGATATTTCAGTACCAAATAAAATCTGAAGTAGAAGTCCTAGTGTCTTATTTAAAATTTACAGAGCATAAAAAGCTAAACTGTTATATTAAAGTAAAACATAAAAATATGAAATAATCTGCAGTATTCACAAAATATAAGTAAAATAATGCTTTGAAGCAATGAAGGATGTATTTTTTCATTCATGCTATCTCAGTAATTATCATTAGATTTTCATTTATGTGTTATTTTATGAAGTCATATAAATCAGAACTTCCACAGGCTAAAGTCCCTTAGTATGCTTGAGTCAGACCAGGAACAGAACTCAGGTCTTTTTCCTCAGTCTAGTATATTTGTTACACCATGTCAACTTTCAAATTGTCAGCAAGATGTTTCCTGGTTGTGACTGTTAACTTTACTTCAGAGCTTTACTAATTCCTCACTTGTTTGCTGGAGTTAAGACATAAAATTATCTAATTAACTCTAAAAGTTATTATGTATAATATATGTGAACCCCAATTTTCAATGAATATAATAAATTATATCTGATAAAAACCCACTGAACACAATTTAACTTTAGAATCTTAGAACTGAAAGAATTCTTAATGTATCATGTGGTCTAATTGTTTTTAAAACATTTATCAAACTATCAAAATCAAACTATCAACTCATTTCAATATTGTTACAGTATTAATATAAACTACTATTGAGAAAATTATAGCCCAATGTAAACTATCTTTTCTGATTACACACAGCTGATAAAGGGCAGTGTCAGATTTTCTAACTTTGTCTTGTGATATCCAAGAAATCTTGTACTTGTGACATTATAGCAACTGACAGGCACAGATATATATCTACTCATTTTATCACTTTGCTTTGCTCATTTATTGATAGGAATTAATGTTTACTGCTTAATGTATATAAATAAAATTATTTTCATTTAAAGTCACTTAAAGTCATAGATAACTTACAATAAAAAGTATCTAAAACTCATAATTTCATAGATTTAGTTTTCATAGACTATGAACTTTTTAAATTAAGTGAGCTAGATAGGTAAATGCAATCTTTTATAACAAAGTAATAGATGGTTCACTGGACACCTTAGTTTTAATCCAAATTAAAGAAAAGATAAAGATTTTCCATCTGGATAATTCTATTCAATACAAACATCCAGCAGACACGACACAATAGGAATAATTTTTGACAACTTACCTGAGGCATCAGTGACTTAGCTGTCATGTAAGACTCTTCAGCTTCTTTGGTTCTATTTAAATTTTTGTAAGTTCTTCCTACATTCATGTGGGCGCCAATATCATCTAAAATAAAAAAATCACTTGTTGGCAGATACACTAACTAGTGTCCCGTGTAAACTATCACTGCTACTAAGAAGACATGTCTTGAGCAGCAAACTAAGCAAAAAACGCAAAATCAGGCAATAGGTCCTGCTTTCTCCTTAAAGCTCTTCTAATACAACTTACTACAACTTATGAGCAAGGCTACACTAGAAGACTATTTACAAAGTACTGGAAGAACAGGAGACCACATATGACATGAAAAAAACCTATCTGAATGGTTCCTGGAAGGGTTAAGAGACAAGACAGGAGAAATAAAAGTAATGAAGGAATCTACGTTTTGTTTTTCTTCACTATATTTTACTGTCTTATACTAAAGCTTACTTCCATTTCCTTAATCACATGGCTTTGGAATTCACTCAGAAAGTATGGCTCAACTCTAAAGGTGAAAAGGATCACTGTGATTCCCAGAATAATCTCAAGTATTACAAATTGCAAATATGCATCCACGGTGGGAAAGGGGCAAAGAGACTGTGAAAAACTTTGGAACTTTAAAAAAAATTTTTGTGAATATGGTTAGAGTGTAAGTTATCAGGATTCTATAGTATTATTTAAGACGCAGCAGCCCAGCTCCCTTAAATGATGATATATAACCATATAATTTAATTAAAATTTTTAAAAAGGTTGTGTTAATATCAGAATGTCAGGAAGTTTTGTCTCATTTTGTGATACAGAAAATTGAGCCCTCAGCAAATCTGTTCAGAGACAGAAAAATATGCAATTTAAATTACAAAGATATGAGGGTTCACTGTACACTAGTTTTAAGATATACTTTCCAGTAAATATTTCAAAGGTTTGGAATAAAGATAGAAAGAAGGGAGATCTTAATTTAGACAAATTTTACTCAACATGAATCGCTAACAGACATGACAGGTTTCAAATTATGATTACTACTTGCCTGTGACACCGATGATCATTTTGCAATTGTGGAATAGTTCTCTGCCTGCAACTCCCAGGACACATAGGGGCCAAGCATTTATATCTTAGGCATTCCCCTAGGAGGAGAGTAACAGTCCTAAGATCTTGCTATATTATGTTTCAGGTTGGCAATTGTGTGTACTGCACAAAAGCTGTTAGATGCAATACAGCTTCAGTTAGAGAGCTAAGGGACAAGATTAGGGGAAAAAGGTTGATTTTTTTGTTTTTAGATACATTACTGAATCTCATGGGGTTTCAGGAGGGGGTCAAGTCAAAAAGAAAAAAAATGCTTCCCAATACTGGTTGCATTCAGAATACTTGTGTAGCTTTGAAAAATTCAGACATCTTATCCCACTCAGTTCTATCAAAACAGAATCTTCACAAATAGGACTGCAAAGATGTTTTTTTAAAAGTTTCAGAGGCAATTCTAATGTAGAGCGAAGGTTGAAATACACTGCATTACCAAGAGCATATAGAGTTTTGCTCTTAAAAAGCTCTTTTTTAAAAATCTACTTTTTATTGAAGCATAGTTGAATTACAATGTTGTGTGAATTACTGCAGTACAGCAAAGTGCCTCAGTTACACACACATAACCACTCTTTTTCATTCTTTTCCATTATGGTTTATCAAAGGATATTGAATATAATTTCCTATGCTATACAGTAGGATCTTATGTATCCAAGCTCTTTATTTTTTTTAAACATCAGATAAATCTATACCAATTACTCTAGAGATCAGAAATTTACCCATAAAAAAACTAAAGAGTGTACAGAACCTGAAAAACTTAATTATATAGTGAAAATTTAATCTAAGAAAAGAATAAACTGGAAGTTTAAGTAAATAAAAGTGCAAGTAGGTCAGCTAAATATTTAATATATCACTGAAAGGAGCCCCGATTAATCTTAGAAAAGAAAGAGGTTATCCATTAGGATGAAAGACATGGCAAATTACTACACACTGGTCAGGTTCTTAGAATTATGGCAAGGAGGTATTGATGAAGACTACAGACATTCAGTAAGGCATCCTTACTTTCTCAAAGAACAAAGATAGAAATTAGATAGCTTTTGGCATCAAAAGAACTACATGACACATCTAAAAGGAAAAAAAAATGAAAAAACACAATTTTTAAAGCAATTTTCTATATAAGTTACAAAGTTTTAAGATTCCAGGAAGAAACAGCATTACTGTTAAAGTAAATTTAAATTTGGAAAAAAAAAAAGTAAGCAAGCAGGCAAAATATAAAAATCAGTTACATTTGAATGACCAAGAAGCTACAGAGTTTCCAAAACAATCTTGCTATTGAGTGCACCAGCCAAACCAACAGCAGCATGAATTTAGCAGTCTGTCTTTAATTCAACTTAAAGGAGGACTGGCAAATATCAGGCAACTCTGTGCCTAATAATTCTTCAGCCATCAGCAGTAGAGCTACGTATTCTCACACCGATAGCCTAGGCATCTGTGTTGCTTTCCCATTATTTCCTGTGCACAAATTTGTCAATTTATTTAAAAAGATAAATTATAAACATCTGGAAACTTCTGAAAACTTCAAAAATCATTCCCTTCTTGATGGCATCAAATCTGAACTACAGGCCCATGATTGTTTTCTGATATAAACAGTCTCAAAGCTTTGCTGGAGTTAGATAAAAATGAAATTACTGATTTTAAGGCAAAAATAAACCATAGGGGAAATCTGGTGTTTCCTGAGAAAAATCTACCCTTACAATGTGTTTATGGAAACTTTAATTCTATTTGCAAAAATTTAAGCTTGTGAATTGATATTTTAAAAACACTTGTAACCATCAAAACAAACAAACAAAAACCCATAATCAATTGTTTGTGTAACATGCATGTCGCCTGGTCAAAGACCACTCTGTACTTTATATTCTTTTTCTGGCTAAGCAAGAAAAGCCTTCAGATTGAATGTCTTCTTTTTTTGTTTTTTTTTAAGCTACTTTAAATGTTAAGAATCTCTACTCTCTGTGATCCCACACTTCTCTAGGGTTTTAATTACTACCTACATGCTTGTTACTTCAAATCTTTATCTTTAGTCCTGACGATTCATACCCCTTATCTCCAAACTTATAGATCTGTCTCCATCTGTACATCTAATAGGGACACAAAGACTTGATTTCCTCCTCTCCATGTTGTTTCACCTGTCAAACCTATCTATGAAGAACATAGCTGAAAAACACAGAATGCGCCAGAAGTCTCTGAATGCCAAATTCAATGTTTCTAAGATTACACACTTTTTCATAATAAATTGTAATAAATGATTTGCCTATTTTTCTAGCTCACTGCTTATTATTAATAGAAACAACAACTTTGAGAGGATAGTAGGTAAGTCATACTAAAGGAGATAGGTTTAGTAGTATCTCAAAAACAGCCAAAAGTGACAACTGACAATGAGAGGAAAAATGATTTTAAGCTAAACATCCATAATTTACATCCACTGGTAAAGAACCCGCCTGCCAATGCAGGAGACACCAAAGACGTGGGTTTGATCCCTGGGCTGGGAAGATTACCTGGAGGAGGGCACGGCAACACACTCCAGTATTCTTGCCCAGAGAATTCCATGGACAGAGGAGCCTGGTGGGCTACAGTCTATGGGGTCGCACAGAGTTGGATACGAATGAAGCTACTCAGCACTGGCTGCTGCTGCTGCTAAGTCACTTCAGTCGTGTCCGACCCTGTGCGACCCCACAGACGGCAGCCCACTAGGCTCCCCCGTCCCTGGGATTCTCCAGGCAAGAACACTGGAGTGGGTTGCCATTTCCTTCTCCAATGCATGAAAGTGAAAAGTGAAAGTGAAGTCGCTCAGTCCTGTCCGACTCTCAGCGACCGCATGGACTGCAGCCCACCAGGCCCCTCGGTCCATGGGATTTTCCAGGCAAGAGTACTGGAGTGGGGTGCCATTGCCTTCTCCAACTTAGCAGTAGCATGCAGCACCAAACACAATTTCATTCAGTTTCAACAATACAATGAGACAGAAATTACTGTGCAATTTAGGATAAGTCTGAAGGGGCCTAAATCCCATCTCCTAAGTCTCAAAGTCCCCGCATGCCTGACATAAAGATGACTTTGCTTCTCTAAAAACTCCCAGAATGAACCTAAAAGGCTTTAGAAAGCAATGAATTAAAACTGCCAGAGTTAGTGACCACTGACTGTGTATAAAACTGTGCTAGATGATGTAGGAGGTAAGAAGATGAGCCAAATGTTCATGCTACCCCTAGGGAGCCCCATAGTTTAAATGTAACATACATATTTTAAATAAATAAATATTTTAAATAAACATTTAAGTAACAGATATCACAGGAAAGATATCAAAGTTGTAAGGAGTCTTGAAGATGAGAAACATTTGCTTCTAATTGGAAAGATAGAAGGGTTTTTTTTCCCCTCTAGTAAGAAGAGAAGCCATGTGAGATGGCTTGTAAGAGATGGGTAGGATATGGTGGAAGGTGGATTGGAAGGAAAGGAGAAGGGAGGAATTCTAGGTTCAAACAACATGAACAAATGCAAAGAGGTGAGGAAGCCCACCACATATGCCCTATATTTCAAGAGAAAACTAAACTGCATGAAGAGCTAGGGGAGATAAAACTGGAAAGATGGCCAGACCATCAGTTATACATTTCTACAACATTCTCTAACTAGAATTCAGCTTTGCCTTGGGGAAACTGGTAGTTTTTCCAAGTGATGACTGTGATCTTTTTATCTTTTGCAACACTGGGCCTGGAGTTAAGTGTCCTCCTAGATCCATACCACTTGCAGACCACTGCTACTGCTTAAAACCACTCCTTTCTGAATTTCAGGTCATTACACTCTGTTATCCAATATCCCTCCTTATTGTAGTGACCAATTGCAAGCTTCTGGTTCCTTGTTGTTCTCACCTTCTCTCCAACATCACACAGTTGTCAAAATTCTTTAGTGGTTTCAAATCTATGTAAGGTGTATCTTCTAATACTAGCTTTGATATCCTTTCTTCCAGTGATTTTCACCCCCATTCTCCTTTAATTAGTCAGTTCAATGGTCACAGTCTTGTCCAGCACAAACATAGGGGGCCATGCACAGCACTCCCCACCCCACCAAGTATATTGAGAAATGTGTGTGTGTGGTTTTGGTTACTGTGCTGAATGGAAAATAATGAGTATATTTGGTAGGTGAGGGCCATATTTGGTACATACCCTGGAATACAGACAGTTCTGCATACTTGAAATGCCAACAGCATTTCTACTGAAAACAAGCAATGCTTCAGCTAGACCCTCCTCAGAAACCAACAATTTCAGATCTATAAACCACTCATCTGACCATCTTTCCCTCATGTTTCACCCTCTCTCACATCTCTTCATAACCAGCTTAGACTATGTCTCAATATTCCCTTAACCTTTTGTTTAGTAGTACACATCTGACAAAACCCTAATCCTGTTTAACCAAATTCTCTGTGCCTGTCTATACTATATATAAAGTAGTGGGAGAAAAACATAACCACATCAATCGGTTTAATTTTAATTAAGCACTGCTAGCCTCAAGAACGGTGTTACAGCTGCTTGGCAATCATACTGCGTTTTCCTAGTCTATACATTTTCCTAGATCTTAGTTTCTCAATACGTGATTCATGGGCTAAGTATCACCTAGGAACTTATTAGAAATGCAGAACTTCAGGCCCTACTCAAAATCTCTATACACCAGAACATGCACCATTAGATCTCCAGGTGATTCACACACACATTCAAGTTTCTGAAGCCATGTCCTATATGACTACTTCAGACTCTCTCCTGGTCTTAGATCTCCAGAACGTCCTCTCCCTTCCCCACACTCTACTGTTGATCCTGCTTTTATGTCACTGAGAAAACAACCAAAGAATAACTTCCAGAAGTTATCTGTCTATTATTCACCTGCCTATCTATACTCATGTTTCTGCACTCTGCTTTCCCTGTTACTGTATGGTAACTACTGATTCAGCTGACTGAAATCCTCATCCTGAGTACCAGATCCTAATTATCTATTCATCTATTCAAGAACATCAATCCTTTACTCCATTCCCCAACCTTGAATTACCACTTTGCCCAGCTTCAATGCACTAGTCACATACATGCCTTGTTTCTTTCATCTTTAAAACCAAAACAAACAAAAAAATAAAACCCAAAACCCCCAGCTTCCTACTGCCCTCTCTTGACCCCACACTCAACACCAACACATCTTATCAGTTTTTAATATCAACTGCCTCCAGTTCTTCTTCTACCCTAACAGGCCTTTGTATCTATCACTCCACCAAAACTGCTCATCAGTGCCATCCAACAATCTGTATTTAAAAACATCCCTAAATGTCTGATATAAATAGCTCTAACATATAACCCAATTCAAAAAATAAGCCAGCACCAAACATTATAGTATTCAAGTCAGTTGGAATAAAGCTTGAAAATAAACTCCACCTACTTTCTACAAATGTAATCAAATTTTCAAAAAGAAAACAAACTATTAACAATAGCTTTATTAATCAATAATGCTTACCTGGCTGAACATGCGTAGCCTGTAAGAAGTATTTCAAAGCTCTCTCAAAGTTTTTTTCATTTTCCAGAGCATGACCCACATTATTCCATAATTTGGCATTATTTTTATTTACCTTAAATACAGAAGTACAGATAGAAATTAGTTAAATTTTAAAAAATGAGTCTAATTAACACAGATTTTGTTTGGTATACTATTAGGAAAGGAGTACTCCATAGAAGTGTCTATGAATGGACGAAGGTAGTTCAAAGGTACAAACTTCTGAGTTACAAGTAAGGTCTAAGGATGCAAATATATAGAACAGGGAATACAGTTAACCGTACTATATTGCATGTTTGAAAGTTGATAAGAAAGTAGATTTTAGAAGTTCTCATCACAAGAAAAAAAAGTAACTAAATGAAGTGATGGATGTTAATTTATTCTGGTAATTGTTATATATATATAAAAATAATTATATTATACACTTTAAAGTTAAGATGAAGTTATGTGTCAATTATATCCCCCAAAACTGGAAATCATTCAGATTTCTTTCAGAGGAAAAAAAGTGTATGTACGTGTGTGTGTATATGTATATATATAACTCCATATATGTAACTCCAATTAACACAGATAACTATCTGATATATTATTAGGAATAGAGTGTTCCATGGAGATGAAGAAGGGGTCAAAAAGAAAACGGCTTCATGAAATTTAACCTCTCCTCCTTTTCAACATCAACATGCTAAAACTTCAGTTCATCTATTTTATATATTAAAATTTTACTTCATCAAAGCATAGAGTTGTTTGAAAATTCCTGCTCTATTATTTATAGTCTTTTGGGAAAGAAGGAATTTGCACGAGAGAACATGTTTAAACACTGCACTGATGACTTATTTTGAGGCTTGACATAAAGCTACTTATGTAGTCTATTAGAATAATGGGAACTGTGCAGAGTACAGAAACAGCCAAAAAGGAAGTTAAGAGTTTAAAGATTTGAAGAAAAGAAGCAACTGAAAAAAAATCTTTGCTTATAACTTTTACAGAAAACAAATCATATGATTTTTAAAAGAACTTTTCTCATTTATATTGTCCATTCCATAGAGATGCAACATCCCTCCTGTCTGCCAGTACCTATCTTTCCTATAGTTTTATAACCATTGGTTATCCTCAGTATGATAGGGTGCCATTTTCTGCCATGTATTTTATTTCATTGAATTTAAGATGCCATCAGTTGTAAGGCTCATCGTTATCTTATATATCATTAAGAAACAAAAAAGGTCATTAATTGTAAGATGCCTTTCACTGTAAGATTTATTCTGATTTCAGACATGTTAAAAGCTTAAAAAAAAAAGTACACCTTAAGAATAAATGAAACAAAGTATTCACATTTAAACATTTTATCATTTCAGCATCTAACAATTGTATAGCATTTGGTGAATTATTCATATATGCTCCAGACATACAACTAAGTACTATTCAGAGCACTGGTTATGGTATAGATTATACAAAGAACAAATTATTTTTATAAATTTTTTGATGACGTATGTAACATTGAGAAGTAACTGTCTAGTTAAAAATAAAGTTAGAACACTGTAGCAGAAATGGCAATAGGAAATAATCGGTGATATATTTTGAATAACATTTTACCTTCAAGGCTGACATAAACAGCGTATATTCAGACTCCCAATCCCAATTCCTGTGGAGTGTTTTTAAGGCATGAGTGAATATCACCAAAGATAGACAAACCCAGGATAACTTTTTAAATACACTGTTTAAGGAAGAAAAAGCAGAACAAAAAAAACATTGTCTTCATCACCAAAAAGAGGTAAGAAATACGTTAAATATATCTAAACGTTGTGTTTGAGTTTATTCTAAAGACTAGGGATTGTTCTAATAATCATCCAGCTTGAGAGAGAATAACACCAAAACAATTAAACATTATAAACACTACTGTATAAAGTTCAATGACAAAAAAACTGATAAACCAAATTTTTAATTGTGACTTCTTACAGTTCTTTTGTATCATTATCTATAACCTGAATACTCTTAGTGGTGTTTATAAAGGGTCAATCTTATCCCTGGCTATATTTAAAACCATTACTGCTTACAATATACACCACAGGTGATCATGATATTCTTCAAAGAATCTTTTGTGTATGTGTGTGTGGCTGTGCTGGGTCTTCGCTGCATACAGCTTTCTTTAGTTGCGGTGTGCAGGCTTCTCAACGTGGTGGCTATCCTTGCCACAGAGCATGGACTCTGGGGCACGTGGGCTCAAAAGCTGTGGTGCGCAGGCCTAGCTGCCCTATGCACGTGGGATCTTAGTTTCTGAACCAGGGACTGGATGTCTCCCCTGCACTGGCTGAGGGATTCTTAACAAGTAGACCACCAGGGAAGTCCCAGAATTTTACATTTTAAAAAGCTAGAATTATTCATTAAAAGTCATAGTAAAATTAACCCTTTATAAAATAGATGCAAATTACTTCCACAGCTTTAGGTTAATCACTTGGGACACAATTTGTCACTTACACAACGATCGTTATACTTCGATAATCACTATGATCTTATTTGGTATTAGTAGGATTAATGTTCTTTGAGCTTTTGCTTTTTGCCTCAGTTACAAAGTTCTGTTTCTTTCACTTTCATAGATCCACTTAGCCAGGATAAAAGTACATGGATCAGAAGGACCATGGACATGAGAGATAGTCAGATATAAATTTAAATCAAGACTCTGCTGTTTACTAGCTGTGTGGTCTTTTGTAATTCAGGTAACTTATATGAGCTTCAATTTTCAAATGTGCAAAATGAAGTTAAGGGATTTCTAGATTAAACGAGAAAACAAATCTACATAAATGTATTACAGAGCTGACACATGGGAGGCACTACAAGATTGGTAGTGATTATAACTGGATACATGGGTAGAAGCTACGAGAAAGTTTATATTAGAGTGAAAATTGTAGTCATGGATGAGACTGTCAGGGAGAACATGCAATGTGAGAAAAACAGCTATTTGTAAAACCCTGAGAAATAAAAAACATTTAAAGAGCTGGTACAACAGCAAGAATGTGAAAAGAGGTTGAGCAGAAATGAACACAGGTGGCGGAGAGTCAGGACAGAGACTTTGACAGCTGCCAGGAGATACACTTTAAACCAAGCAGGGACCGGATTTGGCCATAAGACTCAACGTGTTACAAAACAGTCAAGTGATGAAGACAAGTCAATTCTGTGGGTTGAAAGGGGACGGGAAAGTAAGAAAAAAGAAACAGTGACTATTTTTTGCATATACAATCAGTGATTATTCTGTTCCTTAACAGTGAGTTTAAGGCAACTAGAACATGGTGGTTTCTATGAAGCAAGAAATTACTTTTACTTTCTATATGCATTTTACATGTATTAATCCAATATGACTCATTTAAGACGACTGTATCTTAATTCATTACATATGAAAGCAGCAATGATCATTTGAAACTTTAGTCTCAATAATGTTCTTTGTAGCATCTGCATCTGAATTAAAGTCTCTTATGTGTTAGACTGTAAAATAAAATTATATAAATATGAGGAAAAACATAGATAAGGTAGGAGTTAAGGAGCTAAGGAGACTATCAATGTGAAAAACAAAAAGGTATAAAAAGATGACATAAAAATAGAACAAACATTTTAAACACTTAAATGCATCATACTAAATTCTACAGTTAGTAAGCATTAAATGCACTAACATTTTAATTCACCTTTTGTTTGATATTTTCTGCCATCCATGGGCTACCAAAATACAGAACCCCATGCTAGGAACATATAATACTCGTTCAGCAACAACAAATCCAACTGGGAAAAAAAGATTTGATGCAGGAATAAATGGTAATGCCATTAAACAAAGCGCCTACAAAGAGAAAAAAGATAATTTATTAAATTAAAAAATATACACACAGCAACAGTCAAATCCAAATATTTTATCATTTAATTTGGATAATACTGGTGGATCAATTTTAATAACACTATAAAGAATACTGATTTAAACACAGAGAAGGAAACTTAAGGATGGTAACAATAAACATGAGGATGTATGTCAGCAAGGTGAGATGACATCTTCCTAAACACTAGAGCTTACACCTCAGCCTCATCAAATAAAAAATTTTTGAAAATATATCTAAAAAAAAATCAGTACTTTTTATATGTCTAACTAATGTGCGCAAAGAGTCAGACATGACTGAGCGATTAACATTTTACATAACTTATGTGCACGTGGTAAAAATAAACTGACAGGAAAAGATATCAGTATTACTACTATGTGTAAAGAATACTGGAAATTGATCAGCTACGTTTCAACAAGACAGCAGACTACTTCTATACGTTACTTCAGCGTTGCTCTGCATAGTATTCTGATAGGTCACATACATTTAACAGACTTAGTATATGAATAAAAATAAAACTGGCCCCTTTAAATCAAGTCACTTATTCCGTAAGAATTTCTAAATTTCCAACACTGTGCACTGTGTTAGAAATAAACATCACAAAATGCTTAGATGTTTTTGCCATTTTGAAAATGGGATGGCATACGGTTTCCAGATTACAGTCATTACAAAAGATAAGAGAAAATAACTAGCACACAAATAACTTATGGAAAGAAATAAGCTGGTTGTCAGTAGGACATCTGTTTCTACGGACATCTGCTTCCATATTCTCTTACTCTGATTTGTTTTATAGTACCTTGTGGAATAAATATGTTGTTTTTTCAATTTCAGAAGTCTGACAGTCTTCTAACAGTTTGAGACAAACCAATGCTTCTTATTATACTTTACTACTGAAAATCAATGTAGAAATGTAAATAGTGAAAAGAATACTTTCTCCATGAATCACAAATTAGTAATTTGTAATGATCCAACACTGAATCTGAAGAAAAGCACTACCATCAAACTGCTCATTTATTAGCAATTTGTAAGTCTGAAATTTTAGTGCTTTCTTTCTATTCAAAAAGGTAAAACATTAAGAGTGCATAATTCACTTTCCACTTTCCAGAAATGTTTGACAAAAACAACCAGGTAGCTGTGAAACAGAGGTATTTGTTCCTAAATACATGATCCTTTTTAAAAAAATTTCCTGTTAATTCATGGATGCCCTAAGGCAATTTCATTTGAAAGAATAAAGTGTTAAATTCATCCAAAGAGGCATCATGGATTGATGAATAAGCTACACAAAAAAAGAAAAGCCATCTCTCAAAAAAAAATCTATTGATTCTTCAATAAGAAATGTCTCAATGATTGACTTACTCAGATGTTCTAATACGCTGTTACTGTATGCCAACCAAGTTAACTATAATGCAATATCTTCTCAAAGAATGGAAAGAGCGAAGAGTTCTGGAGGCAAATCTGGAGTAAACTACTCCAATCACCTTGTGACTCCATTTTTTTAAATAAATAAATGGATTAACTACTTATACTATTGAGATACACATGACATCTTATTTATTAAGTGCTTAACATACCTGGTGCTTGCTAGACACTCCTTTGGTTTACTTACCTCTTTCAGATAGCTTCAAATAATATTACCACTAAAAACAGTATGTTTAGTTTTATACATACATTAATTTATTTTCAGACTATTTTCTATAATAGATTATTACAAGCTATTGAATATAGTTTTCTATTTTTTATTTTATGTATAGTATCAATAGCTTGTATCTGTTAATGCTATATTCCAAATTTATCCCACTTCTTCCTCCCCTTTCCCACATTGCTAAATTGCTAAGAGTCCTGTCCAACTCTTTCGCGACCCCATGGACTGTAGCCCGCCAGGCTCTGTCCACGGGATTTCCCATGCAAGAATACTGGAGTGGGTTGCCATTTCCTACTCCAGGGGATCTTCCTGACCCAGGGATCAAACCTGTGGCTCCTGGGTCTTGCACTGGCAGATAGATTCTTTACCACTGAGACACCAGGCAAGACCCTTCCCCTTTGGTAGCTAACTTTGTTTTCTACAAAACTAACACAGTATCATAAATTGACTCTATTTCAATTTCAAAAAATTTAAGAGTATGTTTAGGACTATATTTAAAGCAGTTATACCTAAAGTCACAAGGGTTCCTTTTTTATACATACAAAATATAACATAATTAATGTAAATCTATGTTAATTTCATTGGCAATATCCGTTCTATTTTTTATTGTTTGCATTATACAAATCATTATTTTACTTGCCAAAACTTTGTATTTAACTACTCTTTATTTTGCTTTTTAGTAGAAACTCAGTTTTAGATATATTCTACCATGTATCTGCTTCGTTTTTATTTATGTGAGCTGCAAAGCATCATTAGACAAAGTCCCAAAGCAAAAATAAATCTTTATCATCATAAATTCATAATCAACTTCAAATTAAATCCTTAAGATTGCTCAAGATTCTAGGTTTCTTTGGTAGGCTCACTCTCACTCTCTTTTACTATTTTCAATCTTGACTATTTTTCTCAAATTTCTGACCCACATCACTTTTAGGAGGTGACTACACTACCAAACTTTCAGAAAAAACAAAAGCAATAAAACAAGAATTTCTTTAATTCTCTGCTACTAAATCTATTAACATCTACGTTCACGACCATTTCCATCCTTCCTATAACATAAGCAGTGTCTCCATCTATCTGAGGCCAAACCTGAGCTCTACACCTCTAATCTTAAAATCAATCAACCTTTCATTTACCTAATCACTTTCTTATAACAATTTTCTATGCTAAAAACACTTTTGCCTTTCCAACCTTAAAAATCTTCTCCTTTGACAATATTATCTTTAAGTTATCTTAACCATTCATTATGACCCTTAGGTAAAAACAAGTTCCCACACTCTTAGGGAAAGATTTTTGTGGACATGGTTAACAAGCAGTTGGTTGTAACCTCACTTAATGTTTCAACTCAGAGTACCTTTTTGTAAGCAAACCCATTAGTGATATCTCTGTGTGTAAAGGTCAGCCAACTGAGTACTCCCATGAAAGTGATTCTAAATGCCAACCAAGCAATTCTTCCCCCCAACATCAACCCACTTCAGCCTCAGAAGGTCCATCAATTCCAGGTCTCTATGCTTCCCCCAAGCCCTGATCCCCCAACAAAAGATCAGTTGCTTTGTTATACTTGAAGCCACTGCCTGACTGGCTATCTTCTCTAAATTAGACCTTGTCTCCTTCTTTGAAACATTCAGTTAAATCATTCCTAAAGGTTACCTACACTAGCAATCTTCCCTTCCTCACCTCCTAATCAAATCACTCCACAGATACAGATTTCATTTAAGTAACTACATGAATGAAAAACGAAGGCGCTCAGTCGTGTCCGACTCTGTGACCCCATGGACTATAGCCTACCAAGTTTCTCCACCCACGGGGTTTTCCAGGCAAGAATACTGGAGTGGGTTGCCATTTCCTTCTCCAGGGGACCTTTCCAACCCAGGGATCAAACCCAGGTCTCCAGCATTGCAGGCAGATGCTTTACAGTCTGAGCCACGAGAGAAGCCAAGTAACTACATAAAAGAAGTCAAATCCAACTGATCTCACTATTTGACAGCAACTGTTGGTGTTAACCATTTTTCCAGAAACGTTTTCCTACCTTTCTGTCCATTTGGTCTATTTCCTATTTGGTACTCTTGCCTGAAAAATCCCATGGATGGAGGAGCCTGGTTGGTTGTAGTCCATGGAGTCGCCAAGAGTCGGACATGACTGAGCGACTTCACTTTCACGCATTGGAGTAGGAAATGGCAACCCACTCCAGTGTTCTTGCCTGGAGAATCCCAGGGACAGGGGAGCCCGGTGGACTGCTGTCTATGGAGTCACACAGAGTCAGACAGGACTTAGCAGCAGCAGCAGCTATTTGGTTTATTTTCCTTTACACAACACCTAAATATGGAAGCTTTTCAAGACTGACTGAGATACAGCCTTCTTCTCTATCATTCTATTCAGCCCCTTCAACTATTTATTGAGGGAAAATTAAGAACAAATAGTCTAAGGCATGCATTACGTGTATGAATTAACTTCTATGCATCTAGAATGGTGATAGCTAGTTACCACCTCCAAGAGATGTGACAAAATCCCAGTTGAGAAAGGCTGCTCTATAACCCCTCCAAAGGTCGTCTTCTTTACATCTTGCTTTCAATTACTATCTCTATGGCAACTGTCAAATTTCTCTGTGGCAATTTATCAAATTTTTTTATGCGTATCTCAGGCTTTGCCACAAAACTCCAGGCACTAAGCGCCATTCAAAATCTCCGTTAGAAAATTTCAAAGATACCTCAAACTCAACAAGTCCAGGCACTAGTAAATATATCTTTCTTCAATCCCTATTGGAGAAGGAAATGGCAATCCACTCCAGTATTCTTGCCTGCAGAATCCTATCGACGGAGAAGCCTGGTGGGCTGCAGTCCACAGGGTCGCAAAGAGTCGGACACGACTGAGTGACTTCACTTCACTTCAATCCCTATAGTCTTTCAAATTTCTCTAGAATGTGAGTTCTCTGGCAATGGGGGTCCTGTATTTCTTTTTACTGTCATATACTCAGTGCCTAAAATGCTCCCTGCTACATAGGCTACAAATCAAAAATTTTATTGAATGAATAAATGAATCTAGTGGCTGCAGCCAGAATATACTTGCAAAGTATTAAAACACTTTCTGGCAAACAGTAAATTCTTAAGAAAATGTTGAAGATGATTATTTTCTTCCATAATTTAAAGAGGCAACACAATTATTATGAGTAAGAAGTGAGGGCAGAGCTAAGAAAACTACAAAGAAACAGATGTCATAAAAACAAAAAAAGACTTTCAAATAATTAGAATTCTCTGAACATAGTCAAGAAATACCTCAGGGAGTAATGAAAGTTTTGCTAATGAAAAATAAAGAGCTATGCATTTCTAGGGGCTTATCTTACATGATCCTCTTCTCTGTGCCAAGAAAACAAAGTAGTATACAGTATACTGAATAATTTCTTTAAAAGGGTGTATAATCTAGTGGGGTAAAGGTAAGAAATAAAAAAAAAAAATGCTAAAAAGGATGCTCCATGATTTCAGAGTTCCCACCAAATTAGGGAAATTCATAATCACTCTTTGTGTCACATGCTGAATGTGCAGCATTAATCAAACTCTGACATATAATTATAGTATAGCCTAAAATAAGTTCATAAATTAGGATGACACAAACAAAGACAGACAGCAATTTTTCAAAGATGCTTTTGAAAAACTAAAGGCACTCAATTAATAAACTGTATATAGTATCATCTGAAAATTTACGCAACTTTCTTACCATTAAAACAGTCTTGGAGGAATTACTAGGATACCTGAGACTAAATACTCCCAAAGCTCCCAAAAAGCAAAAAAAAATAAACGTGGCAAGATTTCGAACATCTAGAAATGACTCTATCAGTGGTATTGTTCCCATGGTCCAATCACAGCAGAGCTCTGAAGGATTTAATAGAAGCCAAGCATTCACAGGAAGCAGGTAGTTAAAAGTCAGCTGCCTTGTAGGAGTTGGGCTTACAGCAGCTGGGTTATCAAACCTGTGTAAAGAATGAAAAAAAAAAAAAAGTTACTGAAATTAAAACACTTTAAACACAAAGTTAATATATAAAAGATACAAATACTGAACAACAATAATAAAAACAGCATTTTACATGTAATCTTGCTAAAGACATAAACTCTTTATGGATACCTTAGATTCTTGCCTGAGTTCAAATTTCTTTATGAAATGTCTAATTGAGAGGTATGATATTTATGAAGAACTGTTTGAGAGGCAAGCAGGTTACCTATTTCTAGTTTATTATGAGAATGATTCAGACAGGTATTCTATAATATTATGACATTCTGTAGAAATGCTTTTATTAAATTATGGCTTTCTGCTTCAATATCATAAGAAAAGTTTTGTACGATTCATTGTTGTATGAATGCTTCTGAGAACACTAATTAATGTTTTCCTTTTAAGAGATGTTTCTTTCATCACCAAATGTTAATGAAAATTATGTTTTCTAGAACTATGTTTTCTTTTGTCACAGAGACAACTAAATCATCTATGAGCTTTTTCTTTTCGTTTTGACTTCTACAAAGCTAAAAACCAAATTCTAGTACAGAGTAGTAACTGCACAGCCATACGGCACATTTTATTTGTGCTCTACTTAATACAACTTATATCCTAGTTTATATAGGCCATGATATATTACTAGTCTGTTTACTGCAAATTAAGTGAAATCATTTTTTAAAAGTACATTTAAATTAATCATTCCAGATTTTTAATTCTTTACACTATGTTCTAAATTGTATTAACATATCTAAATTGTGTTAACATATAGTTGTTTAAATCTTCCCTGGTGACTCAGATGGTAAAGAATCCGCCTGCAAGGTAGGTAGAGTCACTGGGTCAGGAAGATCCGCTGGAAAAGGGAATGGCCACCCACTTACGAATTCTCGCCTGAATTCCATGGACAGAAGGAGCCTGTGAGCTACAGCCCACGGGGTCACCAAGAGCTGGACATGACCTCTATCACTTATTTGACTTGGTCTTCTTAAAAATATCAACTGGTTGAGAAAAATGAATTATTTTTTGAACAAATAATATTTCCTAAACTTTCATGCTGTTCTAAGTCGCTTCAGTCGCGTCCGACTCTTTGCAACCCTATGAGCTGTAGCCCTCCAGGCTCTTCTCTCCCTGGGATTCTCCAGGTGAGAATACTGGAGTGGACAGCCAATCCCTTCTCCAAAAGGTTCATACCTCAATATATACATGTATGAAAAATACTATATCTTGAAAGTCAGGATTTGAATTCTCAACATGACCAACAAAACTGAACACAAAACCTTGTCCTGTCATCCACTTGTCAGAGTTCATTTAGAAAGATTAACTATTTAGGATAAATTATTTGATAATTGAACTTCAGTCAAAGAATACATGTCAAAGCAAGTCTAATCATATTACAATCAACCTCAAAGGATAACAGAATAAAATTTATATAACACACGTACATATATACACATTTTAAAATGCTTATATTTGGAAAATACGGTGTTAAACATAACATACTCCATATACCCGTCTACATATATATACAAAAAATAAATACATTCACACCTATAAGGCACACTTTCATATTACAGAACCAGAGATGCAAAAGACTTGATTCAAATTCCCTAAAACAAATGATAAACAGGAAACATTAGGACTAAGGAGTGAAGAAGGAAATACAAAATATCTATCTACAATTCAGTCTACTTTCCACACTATCATGCTTAAATGAGCTTTTAGTTTAGCATGGCTAGACTCAGAAGTAAAAATTCTGGTAGTAAAAAGTAAATATTCTTTATAGAAAAAAATGCTATTAAGGATAGTTATTATTCAATGGAATATTACTCAGACATAAAAGAACAATGAAATAATACCATTTACACCAACATGGATAGACCTAGAGATTATCATACTTGGTGAAGTAAATTAGGTAGAGAAAACCAAATATCATATGATATCACTTATATGTGGAATCTAAAAGAAGATACAAATGAACTTATTTACTAAACGGAAAGAGACTCAGACATAGAAAACAAATATATGACTACCAAAGGGGAAAAGGTAAGGGAGGGATAAATTAGGAGCTTGGATTTAACAGATATACCTTACTAAATATAAAAGAGATAAACAAAGTCCTATTGCATAGCAAAGAGAACTATATTCAGTATCTTGTAATAACCTATAATGGAAAAAAATTGGGCTTTTGTTTAAAAAAAATTTCTTGCATGTAATGTCAGTCACTTGAATAAAACTATGAATAGGCAACTTTATAAATTTTCTTTTAAACTTTGCATGAGTGAGGTGTGGAAAAATGCTATAAGAGCAGGAAAAAAAAGATAAGAATGTTAAAATTCAGTATAACTTTTGTTTCTAGCCTTAAACAAAATAAAAAAAAAGGAAAAGTAAACTTTCCTTTAACATTCTAAGCATCAAGCAAAGAAGGACAATGACACTTGATTGATAGGAAAAATAAAAACAAAAAACAGATGAGGGAAGTCCTACCTAAAGAGTTTAGAACTTGGATAGAATTTTTAGTCTGTGCAGCAACAAGAGAGAATCTGAGTGGAGACCATTTGTATCCCTAAATTGAGAAGATAGAGCTGGGAGCCCTAGAAGTCCAGGGGGATTAGAATTAGCAGGCAGAATACCAGGAAGAAGAAAACTGTTGAGAAAGAGAACTCATATCTGTAAAGGCTCTCTCTCCAGTTTTCAGTACTAATGAGAACTGATCAGCATATATACACAAAGAAATACCTAAGGACAGTATAGGGGGTTGATTTCTGTCTCCCCAAAGTTTATGTCTACCCAAAACCCCAGAATGTGACTTTATTAGCAAGAAGGTCTTTGTCAATGCAGTCAGAGTTAAGATGAGGTCACACTGGATTAAGGGTGGGCCCACTATCTAATGAGGGCATGGTGACCCACTCTAGTACTCTTCCCTGAAGAATCCCCATGGACAGAGGAGCCTGGGAGGCTGCAGTCATGGGGTCGCAAAGAGTCGGACATGACCGCACGACTAAGCACAGCACAGCACCATCTAATGACTGATGTTCTTACACAAAGAAGAGAAAATACAGAGAAACACACAGGGAAAAAGGCTAGGCAAAGACGGAGCAGATTACAGTGAAACAGCAACGTGCCAAGGAACGTCAAAGACTGCCAGCAGCCGCCAGAAGCTAGGCATAGAACAGATTCTTTCTCAGAGCCTTCCGAAGGAACGAACTGTGCCTGACACCTTGATTTTTGGACTCTGGCCTCCAGCGCCGTGAGACAGTAAGTTCCTGCTCTTGAAGCCACTCAGTTTCTGGTCAATTGTTACAGCAGGTCTAGGAAAACTAATACAGTTTGGAAAGTACCTTCTGAGAGGATCAGATAAAAACTCACAACTGGGAACAGTTCTTCAGCAGCCAGAATGGAAATCCTCATAACGCGAAGTCTATCAAGGAGAGCTCAGAAGGGTCTTGTGTCAGCAAGGGAGCAAAATTAGCCCTATCCTAAATGCTGCTATGCTTCCCAGGTGGCTCAGTGGTAAGAAATGCTCCTGCCAATGCAGAAGTGGGTTCAATCCTTGGGTAGGGAAGATCCCCTGGAGAAGGAAGTGGTAACTCACTCGAGGATTCTGGCCTGAAAATCCCACGGACAGAGGAGCCTGGCATGCTACAGTCCATGGGGTTGCCAAAAGAGCCAGACACGACTTAGCTGTTAAACAAACACTGCTATGGTCTTCTAAAACAAAGCTTAAAAGCAGCACCTGAAGATGAAACATCTTTCAAATAACTTACATGCATCTGAGAACAATGCTCTACAATATTTATAGGAATACATTAGGTAAAATCAGATACAGTACCTATTAGAAAAACTACCAAGCATGTGAAGAGGTAGAAAAATACAATCCATGAGGAGAAAAATTATTCAATCTAAACTGACCAAGAAATTACACAGATGACAAAATCAGTGGAAAAGGACATTAAAGTCCTAACAGTTAGAAATATGGAATACATACACAAACACACACACACACAGCTCAAACAGAACTCAAATAGAGATGAAAATGTCTGAGATGAAAAATAAAAGAAATTAAGGGCAGATTAGAAATGCAGAAAAAAATTAGTAAACTTGAAGCTACAATGGAAGAAATTATCCAAGATGAAAATGGGAAAAATAGCTTTGGAGGGAAGAGAAATAAATATAGAGTAGCAGCAGTATTTCAAGAAGCCTAAAGTACATGTAATTGGTGTCCGCAGAAGAAGAAAGGAGAGCAAAGAAAAAATGTTTCAAGAAGTTTATAACTGAAACAATTCCAAAATGTATATGAAGTAAGACCTACATATTCTAAAAAGCTAAATTAACCTAAGCACAAGAAACATGAAGATAACACAAACAGTAACTGAAAGCTTGCAACTTCTGGCCATTTTCAGCCAGTTTGTTATAAGTCCTGAAGTTGTAATGTACAGGATCATGATTGTAGTTAATAATACTGTATCATATATTTGGAAGTTGCTAAGAGTATAGATCTTAAAAGTTCTCATCAAAAGAAAAAAAACTTTTTGGTAATTATGTGTGGTGATGGATGTTGACTAAATTTATTATGGCAATCATTTGTGTGTGTGTGTGTGTGTGTGTGTGTGTAAGATTCATTATGTTGTTCACTAATAAAATGCTATATGTTGATTATGTCTCAATTAAAAAATACAGAGAAGAGAAACAACGATAAAGAGAAACTATTAAAAGCAAACATTGAAAAAAAAGACATACTACATGCAGAAACATAAAGATAAGGATGAAAAGATTTTCCATTTAACATAACACAAGCCATAGAATATAGAGTAATATTTTTAGGTTAGTGAATGAAAACCAGCATTGTAGAATTCTACACTCAAGGAAAATATCTTTCAAAAACAAAGGTAAAATAAAGGTATTATATATACAAAAGCTTAAAGAATTCATCACCAGCGCAGTCCTACATGTTAAGAAATGTCAAAGAAAGTCCTTCAGCCACAAGGAAAAATGGTACCAGATGAAAATCTTGATCTAACAAAGGAAGAACACTAAAAATGGTAACTCTATGGGGTAACACAAAATTTTTAAAAAATTTAATCTTTCAAATATAACTGTTTACAGGAAAAAATAACAATGTATTGTGGGATTTATAATGTATACTCAATAAAAAATATGAAAATAGCACAAAGGCTACATTATTATTTAAAGTGTTTGTATAAAAACATATTTATTATATATGTATTAGTACTATATATATTTACATTTATAATTTACATACATACAATTATAATATTCCTTAAAGATAAATTGTGATAAATAAATGATGTAAACCAAAAAAACCCCTAAAGCAATCACTAAAAATACACAGCAAAGATTTATAGCTAATAAGCCAACAAGGAGATAAGAATGGGGTAATACAAAATACTCAATTCAAAACAGAGAAAAAATAGAACAAAGAACAGATGAGACAAAGAGAAAACAATTAGTAAGATGGTAGATTTACAACAAACTGTATCAGACAGCTGAAGCCACCATTTAAAAGACAGATTATCTGACCAAACAAAAAAGGAAGACCCAACTATATGTAGCCTATAAAAAATCTACTTTAAATATAAAGATATAGATAGAATTAAGAGGTAAAAGAATGAAAAAAGATAGACCATTTATCACTAACAAAAAGACAGCTGGAGTAGTTATATTAATATAAGGAAAAGTGAATTTCTTAGTAAAGACTATTACTAGGGATAAAAAAGCTCATTTAATAATGATAAAGGGATCAATTCATCAAGAAGACATCAAAATCCTAAATATTGATATACTTTATTGTAGAGTTTTACAATAAATACAGGAAGCAAAAATTGACAGAACTGAGGAGAAACAGACAAATCAGTCAGTCTGTAACTCTGATCAGTTACAGTCAGAGATTTCAACATCCTTTTCTCAATAATTAATAGAACAAGTAGACAAAAATGACCAAGGATATGGAAGACTGAACACTTAACCAACTGGGGGAGCATTATCTTGACTGATGCTTCCATGAGTGTACACGTATATCAAACCTATTAATCTCAACATTTTAAATACATGAGGGTTCTTAAAAAGTATAAATTATAACTCAATAAAGCTGTTAAAAAACCTTAATATAAACCAAAGACTTTCTGAAACATTTGCAATCACTTAAAACTCAAAGTTTAAAAAAAAAAAGAAAAAAGAAAAAGAACCAGAATTTCATACCTGGTGAACACTGGAAGTTGCGACTGAATAACCTGGACTCTAATCACAACAAGTAACAGTGTACTGAACATCAAAACAATGAGTTTTATTAGTGTCTGCAGCATAGAAAATGGAATACTACCCTTCCCACGAAGAAACTGTCCAGCAGTAGTACATAACAATGGCAAAGTATACTAGAAAAAGAAAAAAAAAATAAGTAAAAAATAGCAATTTACGGTAACGTTTTCAACAACTGTACTTTCTAATTGTAAGATTAAATAAAAATTGACTATAATTATAAAATCAACATGGAACTGGTGGAACTGATAATGAATAAAACTGAGCCCAACAGTCTTATCCAATAATGAATTATACTATACAGTATTACTGGTGCTTTTGCAAACTGCCCAACAGTTCCTTTATTGAAACTTAAAAATCTGTCCTTAAAAAACTGAAGCTGTAATATAAGATGTTAAGTAATATTCAGTGGGTATGAAGGCAAAACATGCTTGTTTCTTGCAAATTTTTGCTAAATATTATTGGTAAAGCAATTTATATGATGATACATTTAGAAAATATATCATTAGAATCTGAATCAAACAATATAAAAGACAGCAACAAGGAAATTTATATTTCTCCTTACCCCTTGGGCAATAAATACTTCATATACACAGCAAATTCCCACAACTGTTATTCCTTGTTCTTTACATAGTGTTGCAACAGCCACTAAAAAAACTGTCAATGCAATTGGAGTCCACGCTACAATTCAGGAACAGAAAAATATAAAAACACACAAAAACAATTTTACAATATCATAAAAGAATAAGACAACAATTAGATATTACTGAAAAACTTCAAATGTTGTAAGCAATTTTTGCTTTATATATTCAAAACAGTACATTAATATATATAATTTGAACTAAAAAACTTTTGTGAAGAGGAAAATTACCTAATCAAATGCTAACATTTAAAAACAAAGGTAGGGTGGCCAATTTGGAAAAGAGAAATTTAGTGTTGAGTGCAGTGATTAATGAACTATCAATTTGAAATGAAGATAAATATCTGAAATTATCATAGAGATATCTATACACTTTATTATATCTGTAAGTAATTAAAAATTTGAAACTGAAAACTACTGGGCAAAGTACATTACCATTGTTACTGGGAAAAATAAGACGAGGAAAACTAAAACAGGTTAACAATATGCATTTAAATCAATACTATAACAAAAATTTGTAATAGAATATTCACAAGTTCTATTTAAGGGGAAAATTTACATTCATCAATTGTGAGTAAATGTCTTTTGTACTGTGTGCTTCTACTTAGTAGTAATCTGATTAAAGAATAATGAATTGTGAGACTAAATCTGGATTTACCACTAATTTGCTTTGGGATTTTAGGCAACTTTTTTGAGCTTCAGCTTTCTTATCAGAAAATATGATTTATAACTCTTCCACATGGTAGAATGATTGTGTGACCTCAGTTTTTAATAAGAACATTAATCAAATAAAACTCAAATAACTGACTTAAATCCAGGTATAAATAACAGAATTCATGAAGCTATTACATTTTTATTTTGTCATTGGGTTTAATATAGAACTATGTTTTCGAAATCATTTTCAATTTTGAAGAACTCTAAAATTACCTAAAGGGAAAAAAACAAAAAAACAAACCTAGAACACCATTAGAAATATTGAGTATAACAGTATTCCTTCCTCAGAAAATCTCTCATATTCTAGTTAGGCCCAAACTGTTAATACTAATGTAACAGATTATATTAAGGGCTGAATTATCTGGCTAAAAGTCAACAAGAAATTCACAGAGCCAAGAAATTAGTAGATGATTATTTACAAAACAAATTGAACCGAAAGCTGGACCTTGAAGGACATATGAGACATAAAAAAACTGGCAAAGGGGTATCTATGAATAAAGGAGTAGAGGAGGGAATAAGCTTGGCAAGTGAAGGATACAGAGAATATAGTATGACTGAAATGGTATGCGTATAATAAAAAAAGTGGGAAACAATGGCCTTGATAACAGGTATATTAAACAGTTTAGATAACCAGTTTAGTGTATTTCATAGCATTTCAATCACTCTATGGGATATGAGGGCAGTTGGAATCATATTCAAGATGAGGAAAGAATTTTGGAGGTTTAACCAGAGTCATACACAGTAAGCAGACCATGACTTTAACTTGGTTCTTCTCATATTAAATACAAAACTAAATACAAAACTTGCTAATTTGCATTATACTTTCACTCCAAGGAATAGAAACCAAACAGCTGCATTCCATGATGCTGGATTTAATTTAAGCAACTAATAGTTCTAATAAAGGCAAAAGTTTTGCTAAAAACAGTCACTTTAGTTCTTCAACCTTTGGTGACTATGAACGTACACACTGATTTTTATAATCAGATCTCTGTGGCTGAAGTCACTATGGTGATTTAGTCCCAAGTAAGTATTCCTGCTAAATAAACTGACATTAAAAAAAAATACATATGTTCAGTATAGAATCAATTTCAATAATCAAAATCTATTCCAATTTCAAACACAGGTTTCCAAGTTGATTTTACATGTGTAAAGACACATATCTTTGGTATCATGTATTTATTTTTAGTTATTTTTAGTATTTACTACATTTGCAGGGGTCACGTACGGATGTGAGAGTAGGACCATAAAGAAGGCTGAGTGGCGAAGAATTGATGCTTTTGAACTGTGGTGTTGGGGAAGACTCTAGAGAGTCCCTGAAGAGCAAGGGGATCAAATCAGTCAATCTTAAAGGAAATCAACCCTGAATATTCATTGGAAGGATTGATGCTGAAGCTCTAATACTTTGGCTACCTGATGTGAAGAGACGACTCATTGGAAAAGACCTTGATGCTGGGGAAGACTGAGGGCAGGAGGAGACAGGGCAACAAAGGGTGAGATGGTTGGGTGGCAACAACAACAGTGATCAGAAGCGGCCCTGGGAAGCCTGGAAATTTCCATCCTGGGTTTAATTAAGTCACTGGATGGACACAGTGGCCCTGGTCTTTTTCATTATTAGACAGTGGTCAATAACTTTCAGAGAACATGTGGCCTGAGATCAAAAGCCTTTTAAAATATGCTAAGTAGATATCTGAAGGGTACTACAGTTAAAAAAGAGAGAGTACAAACACAATAACATACATTAACTAAATAAGAATTACCTGAAAAGATAAACTAAGAAGTTAAAGTAATTTAAAACAAGTGATTCTAAAGGAAATAAAGAAACTGGAGTTACAAAGAATAAGAAATTTTTAAAAATAACCAAGTAAAATTACTAAGAATGAAAAAATATAATAAAATGAAAGGCTACTTTAGCTAGAACGAAGAAAGTTTCTCTAAGAGGGAAACCGCTGAGCTGAGGCCTGATGACGCAAAGAATATAACTATGTGAAGATCTGACGGAAGAAAATTGAAGCAAAAGGGGACAGCAAGTGTAAAGGCCAGTGCTTCACCTGTTTGAAGATCAGCAAGGCTTGCTTGGCTATAGTGAAGAGACTAGGGTAAAACTGTAGGAGACACCAAGTTTAGGGAAGTAGGCAGAGGCCTGATTACAGTCTTGAAGTTCACAATATATTCTAAGTTCATCATTCATGTTTAGGATGGTATTTAAAGATGATCTTGGCTTGCAATTCCGTATTAGTTACTGAACTACCTCTCACTGCATGACAGGCAACAGGGAAAATAGGGTTACTGCTTCCGATGAGCCAGGTACAGATTTAAATGCCTTAACATGCTTAACTCAACTAATCCTCAACAGGTAGAGACTCTTATTACCTACATTTTATAAAGAAACTAAAGCACAGAGGTGATGTAATTTGACCAACACAGTAAATGAAGCTACTAAACGGTGGGCCTGAAACGTGAAACTGGACTCCACAGGCCATGCTTTTAACCACTTTGCTACGCTGAACCCAAATTGTTTTAAAAAGGCATTACGCATAGCAGCATAAAGCAAACCTACTTACATGACAAATCTAAGAAGCTGTTTAGCTGAACTGCTTATTTCTTGAAACCTCATTTTCATACATATAAAAATGAGGCTCCTTATCATCAACGCCTTGGGTCTATAGTGAGAACATTCTCCAAGAACACAGGAAAAAAACCTCAGAAATAAATTTTAAGATTAACCAGATTAAGACCATTATGTGAAGTCCCTTTCATGTTCACTGTATCCACAGTCTTTAAAAATCATTTTTACTGCCTGGAATTTGTTTTCTGACAATGCCAAGCATCACTAGGACTAGTGGGCTAATGTATACAAGGCATTTTCCAATGCAGATGACATAGAGGGGAGTCAATGAACAGCTGAACTATGATCGACACAATGAAAGTTATACTCTAAGAGGATTTTAATCTTGCCTAAACAATACATGTTATAGCCTTCACAGGCGTTATTTATAGAAAGACAGCTAAGTATTGCTACTTTAATTATTTGGAGGTAATGGCAGACAGAACTAAGAATAACCCTAAAACTCCTATATTCTAGGGAAATTTTAAAAAATTAGATCAACTAGAAATTGCTAGTCATGATAAAATATAAACTACACTCAATTTTTAATACTGACAATATTGCATACTTTTCTTACGTCCATAGATGCTAAAGTGACATGATATATAAACAAATATGGCATAATAAGAACCACTTGAAGTAAATACAAATTACTTGAGTTTTACAGCTAAAGGAAAAGTATTGAATATTAGACATTTACCTATGGAATTATCTGGTCCTTTTGATTTAGTATATGACAAAAATGCAGCTAGAAAAAAGATAGATGACAGAAGTTCTGCTCTTCCTACAACACCTGTTACCTGGAAAGGGAAAGGCAGGGGGGTCCATATTAATGAAAAGCATTTTGAAATTTTAAGTATAAAATTGCAACAGCAGTTTAATTAGAAATTAAGCTGCTGTAACTTTTCAAGTGCACATTTCTGTTTTTTAGGCATTCCTTGAGTGCCCTCATGTGGTGAATTTGTGTATCTTACATAAAAATATATTCTTCAGTAACTATTAGCTTTTATTATTTTAACTATCAATAATTATAGACTCCGAGGAAGTTGCAGAAATAGTATAGAGAAGTCCTGTTTACCCTTTACCCAGCTTCCTTCAACAGTAACATCTTACACAAATAAATAGTATACCATCGAGACTTAGTTCTAAATTTTTTTTTAAAATACAAGTGTTCTTAAAATATAAGTATATAACAAACTCAATACATCATATCTCACAAATAAAACCTGCAAAGTTTAAAAAGACAATACACTTTAAAATATCCTTTTAAACTTAAAAAAATTTAAATATAAAATCCCCCCAAACTCTTTAAAGTATTCTGAACTCACTATAAAACTTAAAACAACCAATCATTTTTGTAGATGTATAGAGAAATGTTCAGTTAAATACCAAAAGGTTCAGGATATTGGGAGAAACACACGACGACACTGCATCGCACACACACAGCTCTACAGAGTTTAAACACACAGACCACTGTTTCAAACTAAAAGCTCATAATAAAACAACTGAATAGACTCCTCCTTGCTCTGCTGAGAGGCAACTCTGGAGTCTCAAGATTACCAAATTAAGTAAGGTTATAATTTGAATATGTGTTGGTCATGAGCAATACTGAAAATAGTAGAGACAGTGCCCAATTTTTAAACATATGGTAATAAATAATATGAAATAACTGAGCATCATTTGTTAGGATGTCTGCTTACGTTTGCATGTATTTTGATACATTTTCATGCCTTACATAAGTTTCTATTATTTTCTGTCCTTTGAAACACAAACAAAGCCAAGTTGACAAATACTTAAAATCTTTATTCACAAAAAAAAAAAAAAAATTGCAAAGAAAAGAATTGTATTCATTTCCACTTTACATTGCTAAAGCTGAATAATTACATGCTATAATCATGAATAAATGTTTGTTTCAAAAATTGTTTTAAATTGAAAATTTTTACACAACAGGAAAGCTACATCCAGTGCATTAGGAAGGTAAGACACTGTACCAACTTAAGGAGTCTTTAAATACTTGAAGTCATGGTTAATTTTTTTTCCTTAAAAATATATACCATTATAGTCATGTGTAGGAATAATGCAAAAAATAAATTTTACTTACTGCTTCTGTGTGTATTGGGTGCACTGCAAAAAGTAAAGAGGCAATCATACTACTCTGGTTATTCAGAAAAAGTCTGCAGACTTTCAGAAATATCACACTAACCACAGCATGAAAAATCATATTTAGGAGATGATATGACATTGGTGTTAGTTCACTGAACAGATAATTTAAGCGAAATGTCAATACTGTTAAGGGACGGTAAGACTTGTGGCTTCTCTCCTATAAGGAAAAAAAACAATCACTGATTATTAAAGTATCTTGGTTCTTCTGGACACATAAACTAATCACTGCTTTTACTACTAAAGAATCTACATTTGGCTGAGAAATAACAATAAAATAATGAAGTCTCAAGAATAACACAAATGTAAAAGATAGCTTTATGTGTTTGTGTGTGTGTGTGTGTGTGTGTGTGTTTCCCTATTTGTCCAAAAACAAGGCAATCTCCTCTTTGATATATAGTTGAGTTCAGTTCAATTGCTCAGTCATGTCTGATTCTGCAACTCCATGGACTGCAGCATGCCAGGCTTCCCTGCCCATCTCTTACTCCTGGAGCTTGCTCAAACTCATGTCCATTGAGTTGGTGATGCCATATATATATGTGTATCAGTATACACACACGCTGACATATAGTAATCAAAGAAAAGAAGAAAAACATTTGATTACTAATTCCTCTTCAATACACAGATTAAGAAAATAGGATAATAGTGGCATTAATCAATTGTAGTACAGGATTTCCCTCCAAAGCCTGTTTCCCAAACTATTACCAAAAAGCATTCATGTAACTGCTGGCTAGATTTTCAAAAGGAAATGTAAGAATAGAATGATTACCCAGTGCAATTTAAATAACAATGACTCAAAAAGGTACTGCCTAGTTGTCTTATGAAAAGATACCTCCATAATGTATAAACCTGAATATATTAAACCAAAAATTCCTAAGTACTACACAGGGAGTATATAAGAGAAAAACTTTCTTAAAGAATAAACATCTTTGCTATTGTAGTCTCTACTTGTGGTAGATCAAATTTTATGTTAGGGACTGAATTTCTTCATAAAATAAAAGTTACATTTAACAAGAAATATTTTTACTCTAAGACAAAATCAAAGCAGATTAAGAATAAAACACAAGTTAAAAAGATAGAAAATATTACCCTAGTCATTTTTTGGTAATTTTATATAAAGGCATCCGCACTCACATTCCTTGCTCTCCTACCTCTACCGTATTTCGCTATAACCCTGTTTTATAGCTATAGACTTAAACCTGCTCATCCCCAATAGGGAACACTGGGAAGCACAAGAACCAAACATTACCTATTTTGAAACTAAGAACATTTTAATATATCCGTCTGTACTGACTACATACAACATGAGAGCTACCTACCTTGAATGTTTTTTCTCTTTCTTGCCTAATTCCTGTACATCCTTCAGATTTCACCTCAAACATATAGAAATGTTTTTAAGGCAATGTATTAAACTGAAATCACTTATACCAGAAAGCACCTTTTAAGGTCAAAATATAATGTCATGACTAAAACCACAGTAGATACTAGCATAATTTGGGGACAGAGGGTATGGGCACAGGGGAATGAATTATCTAGAAAATAATGTAGTAATTATCAAGACAATAATATCATGACAGGACCATATTTTCCCCTTGTTATCAAAAGACATTTCTTCTAAAGGCTAGAACTGGGTGAGAACAGAAAGGCTGCAGGAAAATAAATAACCTGCTTCTCTAGTAAGAAAAAATAATACTTGTTTGTGACTGAAAGAATGAAAGATTCCATACCCCTTCTTGAGAAGTTTCCAAGTTTGGAGAATTTGGAAAGGGGCCATGAATGACAAATGACAAAAAGAGTGTTACATGCTGTGTTTCAACAACTATGTGCTACGTATTACAGACAGATTCATTAATGAATCCTCAAAGTTTATTCTTTTATAGATCAGGAAAATACCTCATCACCTAAAAGCTGTGTTCCCACCTACTTCACAGCTTTTATATCATACAATTAAAATTAGAATCCAGTCTATATGATCCCAAGCTGCAGGTGTTTGGTCCCTAATAGTTTAACATTGACCTTCAAAATAAAGTTACTAGCAAAGGAAAAATACCTTCATAAAAACAACCTACCCTTTTGGGTTCTCAGTATAAAATCAAAATAATTATTAGATATGAGATATGGCACAAATAAAAATTTTTAATAAATCATTTTTTTCTGCAGAAAAAGTTAATATGTGTACTTCACATTTTTACTCAATCTATATTGAAGCTATATAATTTTTAAATGGTTAATGCTTAGTTGCTCAGTCGTGTCCGACTCTTTGCAACTCCATGGACTGCAGCCCGTCGTGCTCTTCTGTCCATGGTGAGTCTCCAGGCAAGAATATTGGAGTGGGTTGCCATGCCCTCCTCCAGAGGATCCTCCCAACCGAGGGATCGAACCCAGGTCTCCCACATTGCAGGTGGATTCTTTACCAACTGAGCCACCAGGGAAGCCCTTTTAAATGGTTAAATATACTAGAAATAGTTATCTCCTTGGCTTGACTCATAAGAAAGAAAAAAGAAATGAAGTCAGTTAGCAAGAAATAGATATGTATTGCCCTTATTGTTCTCCTAATACATTTGGTTTATACACACACATATTAGTTTTAAAACATTTAAGCCAAGGTACACAATCAAGGAAAGAATCAGGTACTACTTTAAAAATGATAATCATGTTTTCCGCTTCCTATCTCATTTATTATAAACATTCATGTCTTATATAAAATTTCTGAGGAAGAACTCTATAATTGTCATGATGACAATGTAGACAAAATATAAGAACTACCAAAACATTTTAAAATCTGAGATACATATAATTCATACTTACTTCAGACATAGGGGTCCCCCAGAAATCATTCTGAAATAAAGTTTTTAAAGGTGTAGATGGATGCAGGTCTTTATTATCCAGTATTGCTGAAACATCGTCAAAAACAAAACCACAAAACAGGCTATTCCAATAGCAAACAGCAACCACACCAACTATTAAGGTTACTTCTTTGAGGTTAATATCAGCCATCTTTTCCATAAGCACTCGTGGACAGTATCTGGGGAAAAGAACATGAAGATACAATGAAATAGTGAAGTTGCTTAGTCGTGTTTGACTCTTTGCGATCCAATGGACTGTAGCCTACCAGACTCCTCCATTTGTGGAATTTTCCAGGCAAGAGTACTGGAGTGGGTTGCCATTTTCTCCTCCAGGGGATCTTCCTAACCCAGGGATCAAACCCAGGTCTCCTGCATCGCAGGCAGACGCTTTACCCTCTGAGGCACGAGGGAAGCCCAAAATGAAATAAAGAACATTTTTTTAAAAAATAAGCACAGTTTTAATAGAAGGATAATAAGTAAAATAAAGACAAAATGTGAATTCTCACAGAGAATTAATTCTTTAAAACGCAGTTCAAAAGCCATCCACCTAAGAAGCATTAGTAGACCACCTCTCCATATTCCAAAGGTAGAGGGAAATGGCAACCCACTCCAGTCCTCTTGCCTGGAAAATCCCATGGACGGAGGAGCCTGGTAGGCTACAGTCCATGGAACTGCAGAGTCGGACAGGACTGAGCAACTTCACTCACTCACTCACTCTCTTTCATGTGTGTTTTCATACCTCTGCTACAGTTGTTTATCACATCAATCAATCTTTAAGCCTATCTCTTTAGTTAACTAGTTAACTAACTTCTTCAGCTGTCACAGGTCAGGTTACCTGGGAAACAAAGATAACTAAAGAAAATCTGGTATGATATGTCCCAGCAGGATCTAAATGAATCCTTGTGGGAAAACAAATGCATACTTTAAAAGACACTGATCATGGGTTTTCTAAAATGTAGATAAATCTCAAGTTTTAGTATCTTATGAACCTAAAGATCAACTATTACTTAAATCAAGAGTCCAAACTTGTAGCCTGAAGCCTTGCTCAGATTGATCAAGTCTTTTTAAAATGTCTGTCTTGAATGCCTTTAAGCTCAATGTATACTAGCCAGTTTAACTACAGTTCCATTATCTTTCACTGAGGTTGAGTTATTCCATGGATTTATGTTATCTGCTTGGCCCCTGGGGTATAGAAGCAGTTTATGATCCAGATATAAACTATGGTTTTCCTTTTTCCCAATGTAACAAAAACCTTTAATCTACAGACTGGCCTTCATTCATACATGACAATGCATAATTTAAGTCACTGCTTTAAAAAGAATCCAGTGAGAGAATGTTTCTAGAGTAGAAAGAACTATATGAACTGGAGGTTACTGAAGAAACAACCCTATTTAAAAAATAAGGATGGAAGGCACTGTAAGAAAGTGAGCTGATGAATTACTTTTCTAGCTTGAGTAGTGTCATTAGCATAGTTTTAGTTTTAACACTTGTGGAAGGAAGAATAAGGTCCTCCCCAAATATGTAAATCATCTTAACCTGTGAATATGTTAACTTACATAGCAAGAGACTTCACAGGTGGGACTAAATTTAGGATTTTGAGATGAGGAAATTATCCTGGACCATCTAGGTGGGCCAATTCAATGAAAAGAAAACTCACAAGTGAATGAGGGACACAGGAGAGTCAAAAAAAAAGTAGAAGTCAGAGTGATATGATGGTTAGCTGGGGGCCACAAGTAGCACAGCAGAAGCTGGAACAGGCAAAGAAACACAGTATTCATTAGAGTTCCTCAAAGGACTACAGCCCTGTTGAGGATCTGACTTCCAGAACTGTAAAATAATAAGTCTGTTATTTTAAGCTACCACATTTGTGGCATGTGTTACAGTAGGAACAGGAAATTAATGTATCACTCACAGAGCCAGAAGATCTGGAACTTGAGTTAAATCTCTAGGAGTTCTGGTCAGATCAGAGAAGAACAACAAGAGGCTTCAAATCAGATGTAAAATTTGTATAAAAATGCATACACAAGAGCCTATGAGAAGGTATTAAATTATTTTAGTTAAGAAAACTTTGAAGTGAAGTCCCTCAGTCGTATCCAACTCTTTGGGACCCCACGGACTGTAGACTATCGTGCTCCTCCATCCACGGGATTTTCCAGGCAAGAGTACTGGAGTGGGTTGCCATTTCCTTCTCCAGAGGATCTTCCCGACCCAAGGATTGAATCCGGGTCTTCCGCATTGTAAGCAGATGCTTTATCGTCTGAGCCACCACTTTAGACTACATTAAACCTTTTAAGTGCTGCACTCAATATGCCAGCAAATCTGGAAAACTCAGCAGTGGCCACAGGACTGGAAAAGGTCAGTTTTCATTCCAATCCCAAAGAGAGGCAATTCTAAAGAATGCTCCAACTACCGCACAATTGCACTCATCTCACACACTAGCAAAGTAATGCTCAAAATTCTCCAAGCCAGGCTTCAAAAGTACATGAAGTGTGAACTTCCAGATGTTCAAGTTGGATTTAGAAAAGTCAGAGGAACCAGAGATTAAATTGCCAATATCTGTTGGATTATCGAAAAAGCAAGAGAGTTCCATAAAAACACCTACTTCTGCTTTACTGACCATGACAAAGACTCTTGACTGTGTGAATCACAACTAACTGTGAAAAATTCTTCAAGAGATGGGAATACCAGACCACCTGACCTGCTTATTGAGAAATCTGTATGCAGGTCAAGAAGCAACAGTTAGAATTAGACATGGAACAACAGACTGATTCCAAATAGGGAAAGGAGTACGTCAAGGTTGTATATTGTCACCCTGCTTATTTAACTTACATGCAGAGTACATCATGAGAAACACTGTGCTGGATGAAGCACAAGCTGGAATCAAGATTGCCCGGAGAAATATCAACAACCTCAGATATGCAGATGACACCACTCTTATGACAGAAACTGAAAAAGAACTAAAGAGCCTCTTGATTAAAGCGAAAGAGGAGAGTGAAAAAGTCGGCTTAAAACTCAACATTCAGAAAACTAAGATCATGGCATCTGGTCCCATCACTTCATGGCAAATAAATGGGGAAACAATGGAAACAGTGACAGACTTTTTTGGGGGGCTTCAAAATCACTGCAGATGGTGACTGCAGCCATGAAATTAAAAGACGCTTACTCCTTGGAAGGAAAGTTATGACCAACCCAGATAGCTTATTAAAAAGTAGAGACATCACTTTGCCAAAAAAGGTCTGTCTAGTCAAAGCTATGGTTTTTCCAGTAGTCACGAATGGATGTGAGAGTTGAACTATAAAGAAAGTTGAGCATCAAAGAATTGGTGCTTTTGAACTGTGGTGCTGGAAAAGACTCTTGAAAGTCCCATGGACTGCAAGGAGATCCAACCAGTCCATCCTAAAGGAAATCAGTCCTGAATATTCACTGGAAGGACTGATGTTGAAGCTGAAACTCCAATACTTTGGCCACCTGATTTGAAGAACTGACAGGGTCTTTCAAAAGACCCTGGGGGAGGTGCTAAGATGGTGGAGGAATAGGACGAGGAGACCACTTTCTCCCCTACAAATTCATCCAAAGAACATTTGAACGCTGAGAAAACTTCACAAAACAACTTCTGACCACTAGCAGAAGACATCAGGCGCCCAGAAAAGCAGCCCATCGTCTTTGAAAGGAGGTAGGACAAAATAAAAAAGAGAGACAAAAGAGCTAGGGACAGAGACCCGTCCAGGGAGGGAGTCGTAATAGAGGAAGTTTCCAAACACCAGGAATCCCTCTCACTGGCAGGTCTGGGGGCAAGTTTTCGAATCTCGGAGGGCAACCTAACTGGGAGGAAAAATAAATAAAACTCACAGATTACATGCCTAAAAGCAGCTCCCAGCAAAAAAGTACCCCAGACGCCCACATCTACCACCAGCAAGTGGGGGCGAAACGGAGAGGAGAGGGCAGCATTGCTTAGGGTAAGGACCAGGCCCGAATGCCCTGAGGGCAATTGGACGGAGCTAAGGTGAGATACCAACTTAAACTGTGGGATATAAACAGAGAGAGAGAGAAAATTAACCGGCCCAAACACACTGCGGGCCCCTTTGCAGAACAAAGCGACTGAGCAATTCCAGAGAAGAGCTAGCTGGTGGCGGACTGGCCCATCCCCCGCCGGAGGCAAGAGGCAGGGGGGAGGGGAAAGGAGCAAACTCGGCCCCAGAGATGGCACCCTCTACCAAACTGCAAACAGGCCTCCAGTTTCTAACCAAAGACTTCCTGAGATTCTGGATGGTGGATATCCGCCAGGAGGGTCGTGGCTAGAGGCCAGCTACCAAGAATAGACACAAGGTGCATACACCTGACTGGCGCGCGCGGAAACTGAGGCTGGGACCGCGGAGGGGAGAAGGCGCGCCGCACCCGGGGAGAGTGCGCCCGTCAAGCTCCTGGCTGCCGGGAGCTGCTCCGGCCGGGAAGGCATGAAACGCAGGCCCAACCGAGTCCGCGCTTTTGTGTAGTACCCGAAAACTGGAACCACACGCAACGCAGGGCCCGCTCCATATAGAGCAGCCGGGAGCCTGAGCAGTGTAGACGGGGAGAGCACACACCCACAAGCGGGGGCAAACCCAGTGTGGCCGGAACACTGTGAGTGCTCCCCACACACAGCGATATCTGCCTGCAGCGCCCCTCCCTCCCCGCAGCAGGACTGAACTAGCGAACCTGAACAAGAGACCACCTCCGCCCGCCTGTGTCAGGGCGGAAATTAGACACTGAAGAGACGGCAAACAGAAGCCAAATACACAAAGGGAACCACTTCAGAAGGGACCGGTGCAACAGATTAAAAGCCCTGTAGGTAACACCGACTACACCGGAAGGGGCCTATAGATATTGAGAAGTGTAAGCTGGAACTGAGGAGCTATCTGAAACTGAACCAAACCCACACTGACCACAACAGCTCCAGAGAAATTCCTAGATATATTTTTGCTTTTTTTTTGGTAATTAAAACAAAACAATTTTTTTCTTTTTTTTTTTATTGAAATTTCATTTTCATATATTTTTCTATTTTTTTTTAATTAGGAAAAAATTTTCTTTTTTCCTCTTATTTTCTTTTAAAGTCCTCTGTTACTCCTTATTTTTCATTTTCATTTCACTATAACCTTGCAAAAAAAAAAAAAAAGAGAAGCCCTATTTTTAAACCAAACTTCATATATATTTCTAAAATTTTTTGTTTTTGTTTTTAATATTGTATTTTTAAGAGTCTAACCTCTACTCTAGATTTTTAATCTTTGTTTTTCAGTATTTGATATCAATTTTGGACATTTAAGAATCCAATATTCAGTACCCATTTTTACTCAGGAGTGTGATGATTACTCTCTCCCCCTTTTGACTCTCCATTTTCTCCCCCAGATCACCTCTATTTCCTCCCTCCCCCTTCTCTTCCCAATCCAATTCTGTGAATCTCTGTGGGTGTCTGGGCTGCGGAGAACACTTAGGGAACAGAGTACTGCATAGATCTGTCTCTCTCCTCTTGAGTCCCCCTTTTTCTCCTCCTGCTCATCTCTATCTCCCTCCTCCCTCTCCTCTTCTTCATGTAACTCTGTGAACCTCTCTGGGTGTCCCTCACAGTGGAGAATCTTTTCACCATTAACCTAGAAGTTTTATTATCAGTGCTGTATAGTTGGAGAAGTCTTGAGACTACTGGATGAGTAAGACTGAAATCCAGGGGCAGGAGACTTAAGCCCAAAAGCTGAGAACACCAGAGAACTCCTGACTACAGGGAACATTAAGTAATAAGAGACCATCCAAAAGCCTCCATACCTACACTGAAACCAACCACCACCCAAGAGCCAGTAAGTTCCAGAGCAAGACATACCACGCAAATTCTCCAGCAACGCAGGAACAGAGCCCTGAGCGTCAACATACAGGCTGCCCAAAGTCACACCTAACGCATAGACCCATCTCAAAACTCATTACTGGACACTCCATTGCACTCCAGAGAGAAGAAATCCAGTTCCACACACCAGAACACTGACGCAAGCTTCCCTAACCAGGAAACCTTCACAAGCCAATCGTCCAACCCCACCCACTGGGTGAAACCTCCACAATAAAAAGGAACTACAGACCTCCAGAATACAGAAAGCCCACTCCAGACACAGCAATCTAAACAAGATGAAAAGGCAGAGAAATACCCAACAGGTAAAGGAAAATGAAAAATGCCCACATGTCAAACAAAAGAGGAGGAGATAGGGAATCACCTGAAAAAAAATTTAGAATAATGATAATAAAAATGATCCAAAATCTTGAAAACAAAATGGAGTTACAGATAAATAGCCTGGAGACAAAGATTGAGAAGATGCAAGAAATGTTTAATAAGGACCTAGAAGAAATTAAAAAGTCAATTAAAAATGAATGCAATAAATGATATCAAAAACACTCTGGAGGGAACCAACAGTAGAATAACGGAGACAGAAGATAGAATAAGTAAGGTAGAAGATAAAATGGTGGAAATAAACAAAGCAGAGAGGAAAAAAGAATCAAAAGAAATGCGGACAACCTCAGGGACCTCTGGGACAATGTGAAACGCCTCAACATTCGAATCATAGGAGTCCCAGAAGAAGAAGACAAAAAGAAAGGCCATGAGAAAATACTTAAGGAGATAACAGCTGAAAACTTCCCTAAAATGGGGAAGGAAATAGCTACACAGGTCCAAGAAACCCAGAGAGTCCCAAACAGGATAAACCCAAGGCGAAACACCCCAAGACACATATTAATCAATTAACAAAGGTCAAACACAAAGAACAAATATTAAAAGCAGCAAGGGAGAAACAACAAATAACACACAAAGGGATTCCCATAAGGATAACAGCTGATCTTTCAATAGAAACCCTTCAGGCCAGAAGGGAATGGCAGGACATACTTAAAGTAATGAAACAGAATAACCTACAACCTAGATTACTGTACCCAGCAAGGATCTCATTCAGACATAAAAGAGAATTCAAAAGCTTTACAGACAAGCAAAAGCTGAGAGAATTCAGCACCACCAAATCAGCTCTTCAATAAATGCTAAAGGATCTTCTCTAGACAGGAAACACAGAAAGGTTGTATAAACATGAACCCAAAACAATAAAGTAAATGGCAACGGGACCATACCTATCAATAATTACCTTAAATGTAAATGGGTTGAATGCCCCAACAAAAGACAAAGATCGCTGAATGGATACAAAAGCAAGACCCCTATATATACTGTCTACAAGAGACCCACCTCAAAACAAGGGATACATACAGACTAAAAGTGAAGGGCTGGAAAAAAATATTTCACACAAATGGAGACCAAAAGAAAGCAGGAGTCACAATACTCACATCAGATAAAATAGACTTTAAAATAAAGGCTGTGAAAAGAGACAAAGAAGGACACTACATAATGATCAAAGGATCAATCCAAGAGGAAGATATAACAGTTATAAATATATATGCACCCAACATAGGAGCACCGCAACACGTAAGGCAAACGCTAACGAGTATGAAAGAGGAAATTAATAGTAACACAATAATAGTGGGAGACTTTAATACCCCACTCACAACTATGGATAGATCAACTAAACAGAAAATTAACAAGGAAACACAAACTTTAAATGACACAATGGACCAGCTAGACCTAATTGATATCTATAGGACATTTCACCCCAAAACAATCAACTTCACCTTTTTCTCTAGTGCACACGGAATCTTCTCCAGAATAGATCACATCCTGGGCCACAAATCTAGCATTGGTACATTCAAAAAAACTGAAATCATTCCAGTCATCTTTTCTGACCACAGTGCAGTAAGATTAGATCTCAATTACAGAAAAAAAATTATTAAAAATTCAAACATATGGAGGCTAAATAACAAGCTTCTGAATAACCAACAAATCATAGAAGAAATCAAAAAAGAAATCAAAATATGCATAGAAACGAATGAAAATGAAAACACAACAACCCAAAACCTATGGGACACTGTAAAAGCAGTGCTAAGGGGAAGGTTCATAGCATTACAGGCTTACCTCAAGAAACAAGAAAAAAGTCAAGTAAATGACCTAACTCTACACCTAAAGCAACTAGAGAAAGAAGAAATGAAGAACCCCAGGGTTAGTAGAAGGAAAGAAATCCTAAAAATTAGGGCAGAAATAAATGCAAAAGAAACAAAAGAGACCATAGCAAAAATCAACAAAGCTAAAGCTGGTTTTTTGAAAAAATAAACAAAATTGACAAACCGTTAGCAAGACTCATTAAGAAACAAAGGGAGAAAAAGCAAATTAACAAAATTAGAAATGAGAATGGAGAGATCACAACAGGCAACACTGAAGTACAAAGGATCATAAGAGACTACTACCAGCAGCTCTATGCCAATAAAATGGACAACTTGGACAAATTCTTAGAAAAGTATAACTTTCCAAAACTGAACCAGAAAGAAGTAGACGATCTTAACAGATCCATCACAAGCAAGGAAATCGAAACTGTAATCAGAAATCTTCCAGGAAACAAAAGCCCAGGACCAGATGGCTTCACAGCTGAATTTTACCAAAAATTTAGAGAAGAGCTAACACTGATTTTACTCAAACTCTTCCAGAAAACTGCAGAAGAAGGTAAACTTCCAAACTCATTCTATGAGGCCACCATCACCCTAATTCCAAAACCAGACAAAGATGCCACAAAAAAAACTACAGGCCAATATCACTGATGAACATAGATGCAAAAATTCTTAACAAAATTCTAGCAAACAGAATCCAACAATATATTAAAAAAATCATACATCATGACCAAGTGGGCTTTATCCCAGGAATGCAAGGATTCTTTAATATCCGCAAATCAATCAATGTAATACACAACATTAACAAATTGAAAGATAAAAACCATATGATTATCTCAATCGATGCAGAAAAAGCCTTTGAAAAAATTCAACATCCATTTGTGATTAAAACTCTCCAGAAAGCAGGAATAGAAGGAACATAACTCAGCTTAATAAAAGCTATATATGACAATCCCACAGGAAGCACTACCCTCGATGGTGAAAAATTGAAAGCATTTCCCCTAAAATCAGGAACAAGACAAGGGTGCCCACTCTCACCACTACTATTCAGCATAGTTTTGGAAGTTTTGGCCACAGCAATCAGAGCAGAAAAATAAGTAAAAGGAATTCAGATAGGAAAAGAAGAGATGAAATTCTCACTGTTTGCAGATGACATGATCCTCTACACAGAAAACCCTAAAGACTCTACCAGAAAATTACTAGAGCTAATATTTACTACGAATATAGTAAAGTTGCAGGATATAAAATTAACACACAGAAATCCCTTGCATTCCTATACACTAACAATGAGAAAACAGAAAGAGAAATTAAGGAAACAATACCATTCACCATTGTAAGAAAAAGAATAAAATACTTAGGAGTATATCTACCTAAAGAAACCAAAGACCTATATATAGAAAACTATAAAACACTGATGAAAGAAATCAAAGAGGACACAAATAGATGGAGAAATATACCATGTTCATGGATTGGAAGAATCAATATTGTCAAAATGGCTATACTACCCAAAGCAATCTATAGAGTCTAATGCAATCCCTATCAAGCTACCAACGGTATTTTTCACAGAACTAGAATAAATAATTTCACAATTTGTATGGAAACCTCGAATAGCCAAAGTAATCTTGAGAAAGAAGAATGGAACTGGAAGAATCAACCTGCCTGACTTCAGACTCTACTACAAAGCCACAGTCATCAAGACAGTATGGTACTGGCACAAAGACAGAAATATAGATCAATGGAACAGAATAGAAAGCCCAGAGATAAATCCACGAACCTATGGACACCTCATCTTCGACAAAGGAGGCAAGAATATACAATGGAGAAAAGACAACCTCTTTAACAAGTGGTGCTGGGAAAACTGGTCAACCACTTGTAAAAGAATGAAACTAGAACACTTTCTAACACCATACACAAAAATAAACTCAAAATGGATTAAAGATCTAAATGTAAGACCAGAAACTATAAAACTCCTAGAGGAGAACATAGGCAAAACACTCTCCGACATAAATCACAGCAAGATCCTCTATGACCCACCTCCCAGAATATTGGAAATAAAAGCAAAAATAAACAAATGGGACCTAATGAAACTTAAAAGCTCTTGCACAACAAAGGAAACTATAAGCAAGGTGAAAAGACAGCCCTCAGATTGGGAGAAAATAATAGCAAACGAAACAACAGACAAATTATTAATCTCAAAAATATACAAGCAACTCCTGTTGCTCAATTCCAGAAAAGTAAATGACCCAATCAAAAAATGGGCCAGAGAACTAAACAGACATTTCTCCAAAGAAGATATATAGATGGCTAACAAACAAATGAAAAGATGCTCAACATCACTCATTATCAGAGAAATGCAAATCAAAACCACAATGAGGTACCATTACACGCCAGTCAGGATGGCTGCTATCCAAGTCTACAAGCAATAAATGCTGGAGAGGGTGTGGAGAAAAGGGAACCCTCTTACACTGTTGGTGGGAATGCAAACTAGTACAGCCACTATGGAGAACAGTGTGGAGATTTCTTAAAAAACTGTAAATAGAACTGCCATATGACCCAGCAATCCCACTGCTGGGCATACACACCGAGGAAACCAGATCTGAAAGAGACGTGTGCACCCCGATGTTCATCGCAGCACTGTTTATAATTGCCAGGACATGGAAGCAACCTAGATGCCCATCAGCAGACGAATGGATAAGGAAGCTGTGGTACATATACACCATGGAATATTACTCAGCCATTAAAAAGAATTCATTTGAATCAGTTCTATTGAGATGGATGAAACTGGAGCCCATTATACAGAGTGAAGTAAGCCAGAAAGATAAAGACCAGTACAGTATACTAACACATATATATGGAATTTAGAAAGATGGTAATGATAACCCTATATGCAAAACAGAAAAAGAGAGACAGATGTACAATACAGACTTTTGGACTCTGTGGGAGAAGGCGAGGGTGGGATGTTTCGAGAGAACAGCATTGAAACATGTATATTATCTAGGGTGAAACAGATCACCAGCCCAGGTTGTGGGCTGAGATGCATGAGACAAGTGCTCAGGCCTGGTGCACTGAGAAGACCAGAGGGATCGGGTGGAGAGGGAGGTGGGAGGGGGGATCGGGATGGGGAACACATGTAAATCTACGGCTGATTCATGTCAATGTATGGCAAAAACCACTACAATATTGTAAAGTAATTAGCCTCCAACTAATAAAAATAAATGGGGAAAAAAAAAAAAAAAAGAAAAGACCCTGATGCTGGGAAAGATTGAAGGAGGGAGGAGAAGGGGACAACTGAGGCTGAGATGGTTGGATGGCATCACCGACTCAATGGACATGAGTTTGAGTGAACTCCAGGAGTTGGTGATGCACAGGGAGGCCTGGAGTGCTGCAGTCCATGGGGTCGCAAAGAGTCGGAGACAACTGAGGGATTGAACTGACTGACACTTTTTAAAGACATGCTAAATTGAAATCAGCAAATCATAAAGGTAGTTAGCTGTACCTTTTTTTTCCCCCTTTTTCGTTTTTTTTTTTTTTAGCTGTACCTTTTGAAGATGTATAGAAAAATTATCTAAGGGTTTATCTTCAATCCAGAAGCAATTTAGCATATCTAAATGGTATGGACATGTACACACTTATTATCATGATAAAGTTGATACTGCTTATTTAAAGACTGGAGAAATCTGCACAATTCTTTCTCAATCACACTAAAATAACAGTTGTTACTTCTTAAAAAAGGAAGGTTATAAATTCACAAGGATAAAGACAACTGGAAAGGAGATCTCAGCATGTTTTGGAAGCTGAAAAGGCAAAAGGATTCCTAAATGACTCAACAAAGCTCTGGAAAGTGAATTCTTAACTGAAGGGGGAAAAGCTGGAAATTTTTCTACACCCCTTACAGCATCAATCTCAAAAATTGGTGCAAAGGAACTCAAGAAATAGGGTGAGGAACAGATAGATTCATTCAAGTTTAGACCCCTCTCTCGCTGCATAGAGTCAAGTAACTTTCCCTCCTAGGTCAAGGCAGAAGACTGGAGAATTCCTCTCTGGAGCAGGTGAAACAGAGTGTCTGCCACTGGAGACAACGGAAAGGACACAGTGTAGCGAAAGTGAGGGTTAAGCTAAAAGTATACTTTTAGACCCTCAAGCTGTCTTCTACCATTTGAACCCAGAATCCTCTACAAAAAGAGAGGGTACTAAAACTTTCAGAAAGAAATAAGGCAGGTTCCATACCAAAGGTTAGAATCCAATTAAATCACTTTTTTTTTTCACCAACAACAGTAGCAGCCAGAGAAAAAAATCCAGAAAACAAAAAGGAAATAATGCTTCAAATTTCTGCTGGATAATCATTTCCAAATTAAAATTTTATTTTAATAAAGTCTAATTTACCAAGTAGGAAAGCAGATTAAAAATGCTGTAAAGCATTCAAGGTCTCAAAAACGTACCTCCAACAATTCTCCTCTCAGGAAACTAATAGAAGACTTACTCTAATAACATGAGGGAGTAACAAACACAAAGACAGGGAAATCAGGAGACAGGGAATCAAACACAAGAGAGTGACAAAGGAAATACCCAAACTACAGCCATTCAAGTAGTAATACCTAGGCAACAACAGAACAAGCCAGCAGGCTACTGAATGACAGTCTCAAGAAGATATAATTGACAGAACACTTGACGCACTTAAACATAGCATGAAGAATGATTTTACATCATGTGTGTCTTTAATTCTGAAGAAGGCAATGGCACCCCACTCCAGTACTCTTGCCTGGAAAATCCCATGGACGGAGGAGCCTGGTAGGCTGCAGTCCATGGGGTCGCTAAGAGTCAGACACAACTGAGCGACTTCACTTTTACTTTTCACTTTCATGCATTGGAGAAGGAAACGGCAACCCACTCCAGTGTTCTTGCCTGGAGAATCCCAGGGGTGGCGGAGCCTGGTGGGCTGCCGTCTATGGGGTCGGTCGGACAGAATTGGACACGACTGAAGTGACTTAGCAGCAGCAGCAATCTTTAATTCAGAAAAACAAAACAACTCAAGACATTCACCATCAGGTAGTGAAAATCAAGTCTTGTGTATGGCGTCAGAAACCTCTCAGGTTGCTGACCAGGTAACACTTGGGGTGACAAACTGCTGCTTGGCTATATGTTTTCACATAAAGAAAGTTTAAAACTAATAGAGAAAAAATAAGTAAATTAAATCGATGGTTTTAATACTTTGAAATTATATATGGGAATAATGTGTATTTGATTTTTAGAGAATTTATAATGTTGAAGAGTATTTAATATATATATACGAGAAATTCTGATAAACTAGCTTCAAAACTGTAAGTTAAAATACAATATTATGCAAAATACATAACATGCAATTTATGGATTTAAGACTTTTAGTTGAAAGTATAAGAATTTATAGAATTATAAAAATATTGAGATTTTTATAAGGCCAAGGGAGTTGCCATAGTTTTAAGTATAGTTTATTAGCTTTATAGAAGTTGTTTAAATTTTGAGAAAGTTTTGCTTGTTAAGTCAGGCATCTTAAGTCCCTGAATAAAAATGAAAATACTAAAATTATAAATGCAGCTTTAAATTAGGCAAATCAAGCATTAAATGTAGCTAAGAGCATTTAGTCCTTTCTACCTCTTGTGGCCATATTCTTCAACAGGTTAACCTGAACTTCTTTAAATAAAGGTACTGTCAAGAGAGCCAGATGGTATGTCCGAATGCACAAGCACTTTTCAAGTTCTTGCTTACTGCATTTTTTTTTTTTTTTTTTTTTTACTATCAAGCAAGGTAAACCCAGAAACAATGTGGGAGAGGTTATAAAGGGTCAAGGCAATAGAATTTTTGAAGATTCACTAAGGAAGCATATTATGAGAGAAAGGGAGGAGAGCTACTTCTCATGTATGTCCCGAGCTCAGTTCTGGAGTTATCTTGGGTTTTGTCCAAAAGAGCCACCTGCAAGGGCAGAGGTTAGGGCAAACAGAGGAGTTCCATAAAGACACAGAGAGAGGGCAACAAGATTCACTTTACTGCAACACTGTGACACATCGCCACTGAATGTTAGTTGTAGGAGTGCTATAGACTGGATGTTTGTGCATCTCCCCCACTCACAAATACATGTTAAATCCTAATGCCCGATGTTATTTGGAGGAGGGGGCCTTGGAGAGGTGATCAGGTTATAAGGGTGAAGCTTCATATTATTATAAGGGCAATAACCCTATTAATGGATCTGAGAGATCCCATACCCCTTCTGCCACGTGAGGACACTGTGAAAAGATGCCTGCTATGAACCACATCCTCACTAGATACTGAATCTGCTATGCCTCGATTTTGGACTTCTCGGTCTTCAGAATTGTGAGAAATTCCTATTGCTTATAAATTACCGAATCTACGGTATTCTGTTGGCAGCACAATCAGACCAAAGGGAACTTCCAGTTCTTTTCCTAGGCACAAAAGCATATTCACACAGAGCACAGTGTGAGTGCATGGAAAGACTGATTGGCTTACCAAATGAGGGGTCACTATATGCAAAGAGTCCAAATGCAACTGACCATTCATAAGCACACTATGAACATAGAAAACAATGTAATTCCTTCAAAATTGTACTGAGTGCTCATTCTTCCTAATACCCCAACAATAAAATCATGGGGAAAAAAAAATCTATAGGACTATTTTATGAAATATTTATATTATATGAAATCTGGGAGTATTAGCCTGGAGAGGAACGTCTTCTCAGCTCAATAATTTCATGATTATATCTTCTTCAAAAATAAAACTTTGGCTTGCATGGTCTGTATTCACACTGACTCCTACTAATCTTTCCAGTCTCCTCATGTTGAGAGAAGACAAGTGTTTGCTTGCTGCACACTGATTCCTCTTCATGAGTGCAAGGCAAAACACTTTCTGTACATAGTAGAGACTAAATTTTTCAACACCATGCTTTATGTTAGAAACTGGAAAAGTAAGTTACTATTCATTTTCTTGATAAGGCAGCATAAAAGAGATGGGAATTACATCTAGAATGTAGGTTGGTTGGTACAGAGAACAGAAGTAGCAATTATAAAAGGCAAGTCTTTCTTATGAAGTGATTCTGGGAAGATAAAACTGCTCATAAAACCAAAAAGATGAAAGAAGGCAGATTTAGGCAAGTGCTCCTATAGTAAAGCCACTTATAAAATTGTCAGATAAATCCCTTCTCTTGGTGAAAATTGAGTGATTTAGAAAACTGCATGAAGAATAATAGTGGGTTTTAGGGATTTTCCTCAAAATTATACATAGGGAGTGACTGAACTAGAATCTAAGTTAAATTTCTTTGTCCACAGTTAGGTACAAACATACTACAGTGCATTAGAGCCTAGATCTTAGTTAACTCATTTCCTACTGCATCCCCAGTGTCTAGCAGAGTGAAAAAGCCCTAAGATACTGTTAGAATGAGTAAAGTATATAAAAAAGTAGAGACATTACTTTGCCTAGAAAGGTCCTAAGAGTCAAAGCTATGATCTTTCCAGTAGTCATGTACAGATGTGAGAGTTGGACCATAAAGAAGGTTGAGGATCGAAGATTTGATGCTTTCTAACTGTGGTGCTGAAGAAGACTCTTTGAGAGTCGCTTGGATAGCAAGGAGATCAAATCAGTCAATCCTAAAGGAAACCAACCCTGATTATTCATGGGAAGATCGATGCTAAAGTTGAAGCTCCAATACTTTAGCCACCTGATGTGAATAGCTGACTCGCTGGAAAAGACCCTGATGCTGGGAAAGATTGAGGGCGGGAGGAGAAGGAGGTGACAGAGGATGAGATGGTTGGTTGGCATCATCAACTTAATGGACATGAGTTTGAGCAAACGCTGGGAGATAGTGAGGGACAGGGAAGCCAGGCATGCTATAGTTCTTGGGGTCACAGAGTCAATACATGACTTAAGAGACTGAACAACAATAACAAAGTTATCAAATTTAAGCAAGATTTTGCATTTAATCAGTACTGCTATTGAGATCTGGGTTATAACTTTAGTGTCATTAATTATTACAAAATTACTTAGGTTCTCTGAACCTGTACTCATTCAGTTTTGAAAAATGAGAATAAAACTTACTATTAGGCCAGGTACCTTAAATGTGAATAAGAAAGCGAGGAGAGGTAAAGGTAGAAAAGACTAAAACAGACAGAACAAAAATAATAAATAAATAGAAAATAATAGTCATAATGAATGAAAAAACAAGAACAAAAATAAGGTGCTGCAGTAATAATAACAGATAACTACTACAAAAGTAAGTATGTAGTTTTAAGCACAGTAAATGACATATGTGCTCCAAAAACACCAGCTTTCCTCTCTGCCTCCCCCTGCTAAATTATGAATTGAAAACACTGAACATGAAGAATATTTAATTCAAATTCTTGAGTAAACAAAGTAATCAGAATACATATTTTAATATAGACAGCAAGACAGAGGAACAAGCACTTTACAAGTATTGGTCTCCAGCATGCAAGAGAAAGGCATGTATCAGTTATAAACATATCCTTTAACCAGAAAGATTCGTGTGCAATCATACTATTCAAGTCTGAGCAGAGTTCTTAAACTCTCCAAGCCTTGATTTCTTAACTTAGTTGGAAAATGAGAACAATATAAGCAGCTACTTCACTGAATTATTATGAAGATTAAATGAAATAAGGAATAAGCTATGGTAACCAGAACAGTTTGTAACTAGCATAAAAACAAACACACAGATTAATAGAACAGATTCAGGAGGCCAGAAATAAAAGAATCAAGAATATACAATGGGGAAAGAATAGTCTCTTTAATAAATGGTTTTGAGAAAACAGAACCACAAGCAAAGGAATGAAACTAACCCCTGTTTCACTTCACTCACAAAAATCAACTCAAAATGGATTAAAGAATTGAACATGCAACTGACAACCATAATTCTTCCAGTAGAAATAGGGGATAAGCTCCCCGACATTGGTCCTGGCAGTGATTTTTTGGATTTGGAACTAAAGCACAACAAAAACAAAATAAAAATAAATAAACGGTCCTATGTCAAACTAAAACATTTTCACATAACAAATGAAATACATGGAATGGGAGAATCTATTTGCAAAAACAGATATGAAAACAGGTTAACATTCAAAATAAAAACTCATACAACTCAGTCACAAAAAAACAAAACCTAAAAAAAAAAACAAAACAAAACCTGATTCAAAAATGGCACAGGAACTTCTTCCAAAGACATATAATGGCCAACAGGTACATGAAAAGGTGCTCATAATCATGCAAGGTCAGGGAAGTGCAAATCAAAACTACAATCAGAGTATCAATTACTTCACACCTGGTAAGAATGACTATCATCAAAAAGACAAGAGATAAGTATTGGTGGCAAAAATGTAGAGAAAAGGGAACACTTGTGTATGGCTGGTGGGAATGCAAACTGATGAAACCATCATAGAAAACAATGATACAGGCTCATCAAAAACTTAAAAACAGAACTACCATACTATCTAGCAGTTCCACTTCTGGGTATATATTCGAAGAAAACTAAATCACTTTTGAAGAGATAGTCATTCAGCCTTACTCACAATAGCCAACCCATGGAAACAACCTAAGTATAAATGCATGGATGAAAAGGATAAAGAAAATGTATTAATAGTATGGACACACAATGCAATATTACTCAGACACACACAAAAAGAAATCTTACCATTTATGACATCATGACAACATGGATGGAACATGATGACATTACGCTAAGTGAAATATCAGAGAGATAAAGAAAAACAACTGTGATCTCCTTTATATGTGGGATCTAAAAAAAGCAAACTGACGGAAACAAAGAACAGATCTGTCAACGGGTACAAACTTTCATTTTTAAGATAAATAATTTATGGGGATATAGGGCATAGCCAAAAACGGGTTAACCAACAGTGTTTGACACACCATCTTTCAGTAAAGGACTACACAAAATGATCATTACTACAAATCCGATGAATGTCTCTAAATGGATCACAAAATTATGTTTTTTATTTTTTACTGAACGGCTTGGAAAGAAATTATTTTCAAAAGTAAACTTCGGTAACAATCAGAGTTAGCACATGAAAGAAAGTGCTTAAAATTTAAAAAAGATGGAGGCACTGGTCCAAACAGTTGAAAATGTATTTTAGATGTCGAGTCTACAGCTTGAGAAAGTTTTCCTAGCGGTGTATTCACATTCCAGAATGGTTGAGAGCAGCCCGATGGGCAAAACTTGCAAAAAGCAAAGCTGCAAGCGTTTAAGAAGGCGGCTGTCAGGGAAAGCCACCCTTGGTCACCAAGCAAGTAACACCAACAGGGCTGGTGAGTACAGAGGTGACTTCTCCTTCTACCCCCTAGCAGTGGCCTGGGCAAGTTCTAACCTCTCTGGAACCTTCGCTCAACCTTCAAGTCCGTCAACCCGCGAAGATAATGGGGCTACAGGTAAGGCGGCCGAGGCGGAGCATGCGGTGTCCTCTTCCCAAATCTTCACTCGCCCCCAACCAAGCTCGCGGCCCCCAACTCCACTGTGCAGAGACAGACGGTGAAATCGAAGAAGCTAAAACTTCTGCCTTCTTACAGAAGGCACCACCCAGGGCGTCGCCAGCGAACGCCCAAGGAGAGGGCGGCGTCTTCCCACCTCTTCAGACTCTGGCTGGGCCCCTCAGCCCCAAAGGCAGGAGCGTCTCTCCCCCGGGACCGCCCACATCAACTCCTCCCCAGCCACTAACCAATACCTGACGTCACCTGGGAGCAGTTCCACGCGGGGTTGACTTAGAGAAACCTCGGGAAGAGCGGTCCGGCGAGCGACGCCACCGAAGGTACAGTCATGTTGGGCCTCTTTCAGGTCACCAGCGCAGACACGCCTCGGCCGCTGCGCCTCCCGCCTCCGGGCGGTTCCCCCGCACCTCGGTACCGCCGCAGCCTCCCGCACTGCACGCCGGGAACGGCCTACCTCCACTTCTCAGAGACATCAACGTCCTAAATGTCCCGGCCTCCAAGCAGAACTGCATTTTGGGATTTGGAGTCCTCATCTCACGCCTTCACTTCGTCCTTAACACACAGTGCCGGGAACTCGCGGGGGAATCTGAACGTAAAGCATCACCCACGGTCGTGAAATGTAGGCATCGCTAAGCATCCGGGCTCTTGTTGCGGCCTCGGCGAGGGTGGGGAATGGTGTCGCCTAGCAGCCGCCGTCGCTATTACTCGCTCGGGACCAGTTGGCGGGATCCAGTGTCCGACTGGAACGGCGCTGGAGAGCGGTCAGGTTTGGCGGCTGGGCCGGGCCGAGTGGGCAAGGTAGCTGAGAGGCAGGCCGCCGCTGGTTGCCAGGTTTGGTGTAGGTAGGTGGATCCTGGTGAGCGCAAACCGAGAGTCTGTTCCCACGCAGGTTCTTTAACCTTCGGGGCCCAGATAGACGACAGCTCAGTTTCCCCGTTCCTTAGCCTCCTGTCCGCAATCGGTTTGCTTTCCCTTCGCTTCAGCCCTCATTTCCCAGGCCCAATTACACTTGTTTCAATCGTATATTTATTTCCTCACTTTCTTTTCTTTCTTTTTTTTTTAAATCCTAGCTCTTGTTTCTCAGAATCAGGGCTCAATTTTAGCCTTCTAAGCACCCCCGCGCTTGGCACCATTAGGTGTTCCAGCGCTCTGGTGGCAAGGGAGCGTGGAGGAGCAGGACTGAGTCTTAGTTCTGCCTTAGACTTAGTTTAAGCGTGGAAGCCTTACATAAATTATTTGACCGATAAAATATGATTTGTTGCAACTGCTGTACTTTTCATACAGACTATTTAATCGACATATCTGTTACACAATTAAGGAGCAATAGCTCTTTGCAAACACCCTAGAGAGTTGTAACAATGTGATCTGTAACAACTTTAAATTACTGTAAAAACAGTAATGCTACTTAACCTTGTAAATGCTAATACCCACTTGTTTTGTTACTGAAGGTAAAGCACAGTGAAAGAATTCAAGATGCCACCTAATATAAACTGGAAAGAAATAAGAAAGGTTGACCCAGATGAGCTGCCTCGTCAAGAAGAATTGGCAGATAATTTATTGATTTCCTTATCCAAGGTACTTAATTGATAAAGAAAGCATAGATACATACATACAACTATGATTAATTTAAATTGTCCCTGAAATCACTGAATGGTACAACTGAAAGAATTCTTATATTTTGCTTAAGGATTATAAAATATGAAATTGTTGCTTTTCTCTTTACTTAGGTGGAAGTAAATGAGCTAAAAAGTGAAAGTCAAGAAAATGTGATACACCTTTTTAGAATTACTCAGTCACTAATGAAGGTTTGTATGCAGTACTAATAGCTTTGACTATTAGAGAAAGCTTAAGAATCTCTTCTTAGATAAGTTAATCTAAAGTACTTTGTAAAATCTAAATGGCAGCTAAAGTTCCTAAAATAATGTGTAGGGGAAACAGAATGGTTGTGTTTTAAAAAGCATAGGGATGTCTTATGTTAGTGAGTGAAAGTCGCTCAGTCCAGTTTGACTCTTTGTGACCCCATGGACTATATAGTCCATGGAATTCTCCAGGCCAGAATACTGGAATGGGTAGCCTTTCCCTCCTCCAAGGGATCTTCCCAACCCAGGGATTGAACCCCCATCTCCCACATGGTAGGCAGTTCTTTACCAGCTGAGCCACAAGGGAAGCCCAAGAATACTGGAGTGGGTAGCCTATCCCTTTTCCAGCAGATCTTCCCGACCCAGGAATCAAACCAGGGTCTCCTGCATTGCAGGCAGATTCTTTATCAACTGAGCTATCAGGGAAGCCTGTCTTATGTTAATTATGTTATAATTTGTTAGAGTAGCCAACCACTGTAGGGATTTATTAGAAGAGAAAGAGATTTAGATGTGAGAATACCTTATAAGGGCTTTCCTGGTGGCTCAGCTGGTAAAGAAGCTGCCTGTAATGCAGAAGACCTGGATTCGATCCCTGGCTTGGGAAGATCCCCTGGAAAAGGAAAGGACTACCCACTCCAGTATTCTGCCCTGGAGCAAAGAGTCAGACAGGACTGAAGGACGTTCACTCACTCTCTTACCTTATAAAGGTCAAAGACTATTGAGTAAGTGGAGGCAGTGGTAAAGGGTTAACGAGATTCTAGCGCTGGTGTGCATACGTGCTAAGTCACTTGAGTCATGTCCAACTCTTTGTGACACCATGGACTGTAGCCTGCCAGGCTTCTCTGTGCATGGGATTCTCCAGGCAAGAGTACTGGAGTGGGTTTCCCTGACCTCCTCCAGCAGATCTTCCCGACCCACCTCTTTTATGCCTCCTGCATTGGCAGGCAGGTTGTTTATTGTTAGTGCCATCTAGGAAGTCCTCTAGAGCTGAAAGTGAAAAGTGAAAGTGAAAGTCCTTCTCCAGGGAATCTTCCCAGCCCAGGGATTGAACCCAGGTCTTCCACATTGCAGGTGGATTCTTTGCCAGCTAAGCCACAAGGGAAGCCCTCTAGAACTGAATGTTACTGTAAATAAAAACTGGGGATAGAAAATATGCATATTCTTTACATTTGAGGAGACAAGTGCAGAAAGTTTATAGCAGGTTGTAGAAGAAACAGATGTTGGATATAGTTTGGAATAGGCTGTCCAGGGCCTTAATGGCATATCTTAACGCTCAACAGTTAGAAGCCATTAAAGGTTTTTGAGCTATACAGTTGCCTTCAGAAGGTTAAATTAGTTATGTTAAATGACAAATTGAAGAGAATTGAAGTGGTTTAGACATAACATTATGTAAGAAGTTAGACATAAAATTATGGACTAGAATAATGAAAATTAAAATAGAAAAGAGAGATAGTTGAAAACATTACAAAGGGAAAGTTGCAATGCTTGAAATAAGACTTGAGGGAAGAAGAGGAATCAAAGATGTTTCAAACTTTTAGGAATCTAGAAATTATAACCTTAAGAAATTCACCTATTCATTCAGCAAATATTTGCAGAATGTCTCCTTGTGCCAGGCATTGCAGGCCCTAAGTAGTAGGATAGTAAATAGAACTAAATTATTTTTAGTGCTTATGTTCTGATGTAAAGGCATACTGAAATAACTTTTTTTAATGTTTAGATGAAAGCTCAAGAAGTAGAGCTAGCTTTGGAAGAAGTTGAAAAAGCTGGAGAAGAACAAGCAAAATTTGGTAAGTGCCCTGGAGAAAGGATTACTGTGGTGTTAAAGAGTGGATTCCATTTATTCACTAAGCAATAGAGAATCAACTTTAATATAGAGTCTATAATATTTGCATAGTTTATTTCAAAAGGTTTTTCTAGAACTCCTGTTTCATGGAAAATGTACAAAATAGTTATTTTCTCTTGTGTTAGCTTATTATAAATATAGAGTTTAAAAATTAGTTTTATTATTTTATTGAAATTTATATAAAGTTTGTTTTGAGATAAATCTAACCAGTTCAAACATTTGTCTTTTTTAATAGAAAATCAATTAAAAACTAAAGTAATGAAACTGGAAAATGAACTAGAGGTATGTTCTTTTGTATTCCTTAGGGTGTAATTGTCATAAATATTATCATTTTCAATTATTATTTTCAAATTTTTTCATTATATTTGGCTGGAAAATCAGTGAAATGATACTGTGTTTATAATTACTTGTTCAGTATATATTTTATATGCCTATTTATGTACCTTAAATTCTATTAAGGATTGCACATCTAATTGTGAACAAAATAAAAATGTTGAGTAACCTCATGGAGCTTACAGTCTAGATTAATATACAGAGAGATTACTATTACTGAGGTGCAGTGAGGCATGTTGGAATTTGAAGAACAGTGACAGAAAGGTATAGGAGAAGAGGAGCTTTCTGAGAAAGCCAAGAGCCAAAATGTGAACATAAATTTTCAGTGAAGGAACTGAATACATTGAAATTATGGAGATTATTGGAAAGAATGTGATACAAATGGATTAGTCTTTATAAAGAGGAAGGACCTTTATCCTTTGTACTTGGAAGGAAGGAAGAATGGATGTTTACAGAAGCTTTTCATGTTGGTAGGTTTAGTGCCTGGAATTTGAGAGGATGAAGAGGTCATCTGCTAAAAATAAGAGTGGGAGATGTGTAGTCAAATTTTAAGGAAGTCAGATAAAACCAAAAGTATATGGAGAATGAACTGGAGATTTCAGGATCTGGAATGTTCGGATCTTGGTTCTTTCACATATTAGCTCTATGGATTCAGATGGTTTTATTTTTTATTCCTTATTGTATATCCAGCTTCTAGGGAAATACCATTCTCAATAAGTACTTGTTAACTGAATTATGAGAGCTTCCCCAATGGCTCCGTGGGTAAGGAATCTGCCTGCAATGCAGGAGATGTGGGAGACGCGGGTTTGATCCTCAGTTTGTGGGATTTTCCCGGCAAGAAAAAGTGGGCTGCAGCCCACTCTGGTATTCTTGCCGGGAAAATCCCACGAACTGAGGAGCCTGGTTGGCTATAGTCCAAAGGGTTACGAAGAGTCAGACACGACTGAGCAACTAAGCGCAAGCACAAGTGAGTTAACGGAGTCAGATCAGGTCTGTGCTGGTGTTTAGCAGGGCAACTGCTACAGGACAGAAGAATAGGGCAGTTGGCGATATTGGTTGAAGCAGTGATTATAAAAAGCTAAATAGGCAAGGAAATCAAGATTGGGATGTTAGGGAGAGATTAAGGAGAAGAGGAGTCAAGGGATGAAAGGGTCTTGTGAGGTAAAAGGGCAGATGTTTTTGTGAATAATTGGAGAATGTTTCTGCTTAGACAAAGTCCTGGTGTGGGGATGGGAGTATGAGGCTATAATGCAGACACGAAGAGAGTTTAAAAAAAGAAAGTCCAGAATGAAAGTTACATATGTATAGAAATTGCTTGGGGACTTTTGATGGAAGACTGTGAGCCATGTGCCAAAATTTCTCAGCGAATTTTGTGAAGGAATGACTGGGAAGTTGGTAGTTTGCTACTTTCATGAATAGGTAATGTTAAGAAAGCTGGCTATCATGTGAGATTCAAAGCAGCAGGAGGAGTTTTTACAGGATGACGGAGGAATGATAGCCTAGAAATTATAGTTTGGGGTAAATCAACACCTTTTCTTAACCTCTAATTATATGAGATGTGAAAGAATAAGCATTTCCAATCTGAAAAAGTTCCAAATGAAGTAGTGTACTAAAAGAGCCAAGCTATAGCTAAAGCAAGAAGATAGAAAGGATAAGTCAGTGGAAAGGCTAGGGAAGTAAAATACTAGTTTACCTTGGAAGAAGATTTTCTTTGAGAGCATAATGTAGAGCTTTTTGAGGGAGGTAAAGAGTGAAAAATTTGGTTAACATAGAAGAATAACAGAACTGAATGGCAGGGAGATGACTTAGAGACAGATTAGAGGACCAGAGGATTTTTGGTGTTTTTGACCATGACCCAAAGTAACTGGAATATGAAGCAAAATGTATTTAGTCTGCTGCAAGATTTTAAAGGTATCTAAGTCTGGATGTCTAATATAATAGCACTAGCTATGTGTGGCTGTTAGCCTTTAAATTAATTACTGTGTAAATTAATTACAACTTAAGAATTCAGTTCATTACCTGCACTAGTTGCATCTCAAGTTCCCAGTAGACACATGTATATAGTGGCTATTGTATTGGGCAGTGCAGAGAACATTTCCATTAACCTAAAAAGTCCTTTTAGATAGCACTGGTGTAAATATGAGTCAGTGATATGAGGGGAAGGGCTGCTTAAAATCTCCGTGGGTCAGTGACTAGGGTGGAGGCTCAGGTGGATTTTGGCGTTGTTTCAGAGCTCTGGTACTCAGGGAAAGACTAAATAGTTCATTGCATAGACCATTATATGCCTTTGTAGTTTACCCTGATGCCTGTGGCTCAGCTATAACAGAATCTGAGTGATTGACAGTCAGTTCTTTGTAGCTCTGGGTGGCTTAGGAAGAGCTTAAAGGGTTGCCTGTGAACTAAAGCCTAAATACACTTAATAAAAATGGTTCTTAAGCAACTTGATTTTAAACACCTGGTGCTGATTATAATAAAATTTAAAAGTCGAAATAACTGTTTGTTTGCTGTTGATTCATTTGACTCTCCAAATGTAATAGAATTAATTTTTACTTTTGGTTTATTACTTTCAGATGGCACAGCACTCTGCAGGTGGGCGTGACACTCGGTTTTTACGTGATGAAATTCGCCAGCTTGAAAAGCAGTTGGAACAAAAAGATAGAGAATTGGAGGACATGGAAAAAGAGTTGGAGAAAGAGAAGAAAGTTAATGAACAAGTGAGGCACATTTTTCTATTGACAGTTAACTGTTCAAGTTACCAAAAAACACTACCTGTTTATAGTTTTTATCATTTTTTGTAATGATACCAATTTTTATGTATTTGTGGAAATTGATCTTTATGTATTTCTAAGGTTTTATATCATAGCTGATGTTGTCATCCCGTCTTTAAAATACAATGGATCAGAAGGTCTAGTGAATGAATATGACCTAGACATTAATTCTTTATATATGGAGGTATCTTTTTCTGCAGATGTTAAGAATTCTTTACATAAAGTTGATGATTAGGTCTGGAATATTGACATGAAAAAATTAAACATGCAAAAAACAACTGATTTTCTTATTTGTCATAATTTGGGGAAAAATTTATATTTATATTAGTACTAGACTTGGAAATTAATGTTTAATGATATATTCAATAATAATCAAATTTTTTATTTTCTGGCATACCTCACTTTATGTAATATAGAGGTTCTTAAAGAGTGTTAATGTCACCATTTTGTAAATCAGTTCATATATTAAATCATAATGTGTCATCTTTTGTACAAGCACAGTTTATTACTACCTCTTATACTTGTTACTTATAAAATAATTTAATGTTCACTATAGTTTGAGAAAAAATTATATTTTTACAGATAAATTTATATTTCCTTTTAGAAAATAGTATGTTTTCTTTTTTTGCCTCCACTGTCACTGACTTAGTGAAAAATTTGGTGTCTACATGTATTAGTTGTCCCATTCCTGATGCCCAGAAGCTTTTGTGTCCTTTATAAGGTCAATGTCGTATTATGTCCAGATAATCTTATTTTGTCCGTCATTCTCTTGGAAACAGATGGTTATAAATATAAGTAGATGACATTGATTATGAGGTAATGTTGATATTTAAAAAGAATTCATCATAGACTGATATATAAGGAAAAGTGTTCCTATTATTTATGTATTTATTTTCGGCTGTGCCACAGCACATGTGGGATTTTGGTTCCCCTACCAAGGATCAAACACCTGACCCCTGCTTTGGAAGCATGGAGTCTTAACCTCTGGATCTCCAGTGAAGTCCTGAATTCCCATTCTTGATGTATCTATTTTATTAGATAGTTTGGAAGTAATGTAAAACTGAGCTATTAATATCTATATAGTTTTTGCAGTGAAAAAAGTGTAGATTGATGCTGAAAGGTGGTGAATGGTGGCTTAGTGGTAAAGAATCCACCTGCCAATGCAGGTGAGGATCCTCAGCATGCCAGCAAATTTGGGAAACTCAGCAGTGGCCACAGGACTGGAAAAGGTCAGTTTTCATTCCAGTCCCAAAGAAAGGCAATGCCAAAGAATGCTCAAACTACTGCACAATTTTACTCATCTCACACACGAGCAAAGTAATGCTCAAAATTCTCCAAGCCGGGCTTTAGCAATACATGAACCGTGAACTTCCAGGTATTCAAGTTGGATTTAGAAAAGGCAAAGGAACCAGAGATCAAATTGCCAACATTCCTGGATCATTGAAAAAGCAAAAGAGTTCCAGAAAAACATCTATTTCTGCTTTATTGACTATGCCAAAGCCTTTGACTGTGTGGATCACAACAAACAGGAAAATTCTGGAAGAGATGGGAATACCAGATAACCTGACATGCCTCTTAAGAAACCTATATGCAGGTCAGGAAGCAACAGTTAGAACTGGACATGGAACAACAGACTGGTTCCAAATAGGGAAAGGAGTACGTCAAGGCTGTGTATTGTCACCCTGCTTATGTAACTTCTATGCAGAGTACATCATGAGAAATGCTGGGCTGGAAAAAGCACAAGCTGGAATTGAGATTGCCGGGAGAAATATCAATAAGCTCAGATATGCAGATGACACCACTCTTACGGCAGAAGGTGAAGAAGAACTAAAGAGCCTCTTGATGAAAGTGAAAGAGGAGAGTGAAAAAGTTGGCTTAAAGCTCAACATTTAGAAAACTGAGATCATGGCATCCTTTCCCATCAGTTCATAGCAAATAGATGTGGAAACAGTGGCTGACTTTATTTTTGGGGGGCTCCAAAATCACTGCAGATGGTGATTGCAGCCATGAAATCAAAAGACGCTTACTCCTTGGAAGGAAAGTTATGACCAACTTAGACAGCATATTAAAAAGCAGAGACATTACTTTTCCAACAAAGGTCCATCTCTAGTCAAGGCTATGGTTTTTCCAGTAATCATGTATGGGTGTGAGAGTTGGACTATAAAGAAAGCTGAATGCCAGAGAATTGATGCTTTTGACCTGTGGTGTTGGAGAAGACTCTTGAGAGTCCCTTGGACTGCAAGGAGAGCCAACCAGTCCATCCTAAGGGAAATCAGTCCTGGGTGTTCATTGGAAGGACTGATGTTGAAGCTGAAACTCCAATACTTTGGCCACCTGATGTGAGGAGCTGACTCATTTGAAAAGACCCTGATGCTGGGAAAGATTGAGGGCAGGAGAAGGGGACGACAGAAGATGAGATGGTTGGGTGGCATCACCGAGTCAATGGACATGAGTGTGGGTAAACTCTGGGAGTCGGTGATGGTCAGGGAGGCCTGGTGTGCTGCAGTTCATGTGGTGGCAAAGAGTTGGACACGGCTGAACAACTGAACTGAACTCGAGAAGGAAATGGCAACCTATTCCAGTATTCTTGCCTAGAAAATCCCTTGGACAGAGGAGCATGGTGCGCTGCAGTCTGTGGGGTTACTGTAGAGTTGTACATGACTTAGTGACTAAATAACAACAAAAGTGAAGGATAAGCTCTCAGCAAATTATCTGTTTAGTTGACTCAGTGAAACATAACAGACTTACAGATTTCTTATCATGAAGGATCCTACCTATCTGTACAGTAATAGAATTGCTTAGGGAGATGTCTTTGTGTGTCTTTTTCTAGGCTGTTGTTTTTTGTCTAGCCTGTATATTCATCAACTTCTCATCACTGATACCGCTCACTTTTAGGTAATCAGAACTATCTTGTCCATTCATATCCTAGACTACTATCTTTATTCTTAGGCACACACACAGACAACCTGTTCAGTCACTAAGTCATGTCTGACTCTTTGCAACAGCATGGAATGCAGCATGTCAGGCTTCCCTGTCCTTCACTATCTCCCAGAATTTGCTCAAGCTCGTGTCCATTGAGTCGATGATGCCATCCAATTATCTCAGCCTCTGTCACCTCCTTCTCTGCTCTCAATCTTTCCCAGCATCAGGGTCTTTTCCAGTGAGTCAGCTCTTTGCATCAGGTGGCCAAAGTACTGGAGCTTCAGCATCAGTTTTTCCAATGAATATTCAGGGACAACTTGAATACAGTTAATGTACCTTTCCAGCCAGTAGGTTACTTGAAATAGAATATGGATATGAGTTGCTTTGGCAATTTGTTTTTCCCCTTCGCCAGTCATTCAGTTTTACTGAGTACTTATAGCATGCAAAATACTAAGGATACAGTGGGCATACTGTTCTGCTTCTTAGCCATATTCACTGTCAATTACAAAGATAATATAAGATAATAGGATACTCAGGATACATTCGGATATAAGAATACTCTGGGATACTATGGGAAGGTATACCTAAGTCAGTCAGTTTTTTTTTTGAGTTTGAATTTTTATAAAACAGTTTTTCAAATTTATTTTTGGCTACACTGCATCTTCAGTGCCGTGCGGGCCTTCTCTAGTTGCAGTGAGTATGGTCTACTCTTTAGTAGCATTACGTGGGCTTCTCGTTGCAGTGGCTTTTCTTGTGGAACATGCATATTCCAAAAGGATATTTGTGGATAGGAAATCATGAGAGACACTGGATAGATGATAAGAGTTTGTGGGTCATGGATATTGAAGCAATAGAAGTGATTGGAAGGCTGATCTCTGAGGCATAGAAATGTCTAATGAAATAGAGTGTTTCAAGGAACAGCCCAAGAAAAGATATCAGGAGTATGATGTTTCAAAAACCAAGGAAAATGAGCATTAGTGTAAACAGTTTTGCCTTTAAGTTCTTGAAATGCCTTTTCTTGTTAAATTTCCCAGTTCAAAATAGGATAGGACTGTTTCTTAATTCCCAGATGATAATAATGATAATGGTAAACTTCTAATATTTGTAAGCATGCTTGCTAAGTCACTTCAGTCGTGTCCAACTCTTCACAACCCTAGGGACTGTAGCCCTTCAGGCTCCTCTGTCCGTGGGATTCTGCAGGCAAGAATACTGGAGTGGGTTGCCGTGCCCTCCTCCAGGGGATCTTCCCGACCCAGGGATTGAACCCCGGTCTCCTGTGGTTCCTGTACTGCGGGCAGGGTTTTTACTGCTGAGCCCCCAGGGAAGCCCCGAAATTCGTATAGCATATTGCATTTTATTATGAACTTTCTTTAAACTTTTTATTTTGAAAACTTTATCTTCATGAAGATTTGAAGAAAAGCAATAAGCACTCACATACTCCTTACATAGGTTCACCGGTTAACATTGTGCTAGATATGCTTTATCTGTCCGTATCTTGGCACAGAGACTTACTGCCCTCCCCTCCCCTCCTCCTCTTGCTTCCCTCTCCTCTCCTTTCTTTTTTGGTGAGCCATTAGAGTTAATGTGAGATATTGTGATACTTCTTATTTAAATATTACAAATATTATATTTTATTCTTAAATATTTCAGTATATTTCCACTGAAAGGAGAGGTATTTTTCACTACAACTACTTATATAATTAGCATACTCAGGAAATGTAGTATCAACTCAATGCTGTTTTCTAATAGATAGTCCATAATCAGGTTTCCTCTGTTGGCCCAGTGATGTCTTTTTAGTTTTCCCACCCACAATCCAAGCATTCATGCTTCTTTTTAAGCATTGTGTTGTACTGCTTTATATTTCTAAGTAAGTTAATGCTCCCTGAGAGTGGAGTCTTTCAGCTCTGATGATAGAACTGCAATACAGTAAAGATCTTGGACAGAAGACTGCTCATTAATAGGTTTTAGGCTGGGGAAGAAGAGTAATGGTTTTGTTTTCTGTATCCTTTGGTTAGAGTTTTCTGTTTGTTAAGCTCAACTTGCTTAATCCTTCCTATCCTTAGTTTTTAAAATTTTGGCTTACTCTTCATGTCTTGGGTCAACGTGAAGTCCTCAGTAATTAAACATTCTCTGTTTTATTGAAGAGAAATTGAAAACCTGAAATTACATTGAATTAATGCTGAATTTTCTTTTTTATCTGTTTTTTGCTATTTTAGTTGGCTCTTCGAAATGAGGAGGCAGAAAATGAAAACAGCAAATTAAGGAGAGAGGTTGGTAAAAAAAAATTCAGTAGTTGTGGTGCTTCAACAAAGATACTTATTAAAAAAGTTTCCATAAATTAATTCTGTAACCAAAACTGGAATTGTCTAAGTAGTTGATGTTTTTGAACTGTGATTTTTATGATATGACTTTGTCTTAGAGAAGTAGAAAATAAATAGAAAGGTGAGACCGTTAAGTACTACATTCATTTGTTAGATCTCTTTGGGTAAATCTTTCTTTTTTAGCTGTTCTTTGCTTGTTTGCTAACTGAATATGTGAGTGAATTTCTGCCTTACTTTCTCTTGTTTTATCTGGCATTCTTTTAAAACTTTTGTTTCTTAATGAAATCTTACAAATTCTGTTAATTATTTGGTTCTTTTGAGCCAAACAATGTACATTGTTTATCATGAATTTTTATTTTTTAATATAATCAAAATTTTTTTGGTTTGGTTGGTAATTAATATTCTTGCTTTCTTTGATTATCCAAAATAATATCTTATTCTCCTAAATTTTTTTTCCTTTAATTTCTTATTATTATACTTAATTATGTATTATCTTTCTCATTTCTAATTACCTCCTTCTTGTTCTTTTCTGGAGAACAAACGTCTAAAGAAAAAGGTGAGGCTTTAAGGGTTGTGAAACCTTGGGATTTTAAAGGTGTGTTTTGAGATCATTACTTAGAGGGTGAAATTTTGTTTCTTTGGATAGTTTTTTAAATAGAATATTGTGTTTAATCTACATTCAGAATGAACAGCTTCGTCAGGATATTATTGACTATCAAAAACAAATAGATTCACAAAAAGAAACACTTTTATCGAGAAGAGGAGAAGACAGTGACTACCGATCACAATTGTCTAAAAAAAACTATGAACTTGTCCAATATCTGGATGAAATTCAGGTAAAATGGATGGAAATCAGTTCAAAGCGATAATTTTTTATAAAACTTTCATTTATAATGTAAATCTAGTGTTTAGACCTACATTTAAACATATTTAGTGTAAATCTACAAATGTGTATTTGTAAAACATGAAATAAATTGCATCTTTGGAGTTCCAAATCTTGCAAATTCATTCTTGTTATATGTCTATCTTGTGCATTTCTTAAGAACTGAGATTCTTATAGTTTTCTTGATATTTAATTTGATTTAGTTGGTAATTTGATTTAGTTGATACTAAATATGTATAAAGTTCCATTTTCTCCAGCAAACACTTATGATTCCATTTAATTTTAATTTAAATTTGTTTTATTAAATTGTTTTTAACTGTAATGCCTTTACCTTTCCTAGACTTTAACAGAAGCTAATGAGAAAATTGAACTTCAGAATCAAGAAATGAGAAAAAATTTAGAGGAGTCTGTCCAGGAAATGGAGAAGATGACTGATGAATATAATAGGATGAAAGCTGTTGTGCATCAGACAGATAGTATGATGGACCAGTTAAAAAAAGAAAATGATCATTACCGGCTTCAAGTAAGGATTCTTGTTAGATTAACTTATTTGGACAGACTTCATATTGCCTCATTACTGTTTATTTGAAATTGGAAAGTATTTTTTACTTTCTAGGATATGAGATTTTTGTCTTATGCTCTAATATACCATCTTACACTGTAATATGTTGCCATGCTGATATATTTGTCTCTCTATATATGGTTTTCTGGTTTCCTTACACATACCTTATAGTTCTTGCCATGTAGGATGTATAGGTGATATCTGAATGAATATATAGATAGCAGTCCTGCAAAGCTATTAATTTGGGGAATTTTCTACTAAAGACTCTTAGAGGTCCTGTGAACCATGAAGTTTAATTTTACACCTTAGAGTAAATGCACTCTGCATGTCATAGAAACCAGTTTATTGTTCACTACTTACACAGGATTAAACTTGTTAAAAAATAGAGTAATACTTAAAAATATAATTACCTTGTAACAAAAAGTAATTTTACAACTATAAAGATGCACAGACCATTTAATGTCACCCTAGCTATAGAACTGCTTCAATAATGAATATGCCTTTAAATATATATGTATATGTGTGCATGTGTATGCTTATCACTGTGTATAATGCATGTATAGATATTCAGTTATAACAAATATGTTTGTGTTACACTATTTTACAACATTCTTGAAATAATTGTTGCCTTTAGGTACAGGAGCTTACAGATCTTCTGAAAGCAAAAAATGAAGAAGATGATCCAATCATGGCAGCTGTCAATGCAAAAGTAGAAGAGTGGAAGGTGCTTTCTTTCAATTGCTATAATAGCTTTTAATTTTAGATTTCAGTTTTTAGTCTTAATTTTCTTTAAAGGCTTTGTACTGGTTAGTGCGATTTTTGTTAGTTATTTCCAAAGGTATATGAAATGTCCTAGCTAGAAAAGTTTTAGGAACTGCCATGTATAGATCTCTAGAGTTGTTTTTAATCATTTAATTTTGGAGGAGAGATGTTAGTAAATGTATTCTTCACTTTGTTTTTACTTAGTGTCTTTTAAGGATTAGTTTACATCAGTACATATAGTATTGCTTTGTTCTTTTTAATGACTGTATGACTGTAATTTTTCTTTGTAGATATGCCTCTTTCATTCAAGATATTTTATGCTTCTTCGTGTCATTTTAATGTTTTCTTTTTAAAGATTAGTTGTACACACTTTGTAATTGCAGGGAGCTAGTTATAACTTCTTGTTTTAGGAATGGGTTTTGGAAACTTAAAGTTGTTTAATTGAAAAGATTTAATTCCTTAAAAAGAAAAAACCACAGTGTATATCTTTGAATCATTTCTTATTCGAACCTCAGGCTGTATGCACAAAAGGGACAATAGTCATTCCAATTGTTGCTGTTTTCTCACTTCCAAAATGTTTTTGCCTGTATTTTCTTGATCTGTTAATGGTATATATTGAAGTATGGATCATAAATGAGGAATGGTTTATTAATTTTCCTCTTATGTAACAGACCCTATTTTGTTTATTTCTAGTTAATTTTGTCTTCTAAAGATGATGAAATTATTGAGTATCAGCAAATGTTACATAGTCTGCGGGACAAACTGAAAAATGCCCAGCTTGATGCTGATAAAAGTAATGTTATGGCTCTACAACAGGTAAAACTTTCTCAAAATTTGATTTGTCAATGAATTTTATTAAAGTTGGCAGTGAAACTCTGAACTGTCTTTCATTTATCTCCTGTGCCTAATCTAGTCACTGGCAACTTTGGGTAGATAATAAAGTCTTTAGAAGTTTCTTATACCATACATTCCTAAGCAAAAATTATAATTAGATTAAGAGTTAAGAATAGAATTATTTTGTGTATTTTTCTCTGTTGATGCAGATAATACATTTATTGTTTGGGAATTATTTACAAGGAACTATTAAAAACTTTTAGACATTTAAATATCATAGTGCTCTTACTATATTATACTGTGTTTTAGTGCTGAAATATGCTGTACAATGTAAAATAAACTAAAATATGGCTATAATTTGTACTATATAAAATTTTTATATTTAATACCAATGTATTCATATATGCCTGGTAGTCCAGTGGTTAGGACTCCATGCATCCACTTAAGGGGACATGAGTTCGATCCCTGGTCTGGGAACTAAGATCTGGCAAGCCATGTGGCATGACCACAAATAAAAGAAGGAAAGTAAAAAAGGAAAGACGTTACACTTGCATAAACTGTTTTCTCTAGTCATAGTCTAAAAGAAAGAAGGAAATTTGGGAAGTATTTGGAGACTAAGGACAGGTGCAAAGGACAAGATTTTCAAATGAAGTACACTATAAGGGTGAAAGTGAAGAGTGGTGAGGAAAAAAAAGCACAAGGCAAAACGGAAACATATAAAATGATAAAAAGATAGTTGGATGATGAGGAAAAATAACACAAAAGGCGTCATAAGTCACAAACATCAGAGAGTTCTGGAATTTCTGTTTGCCAGAGTGCTAGCTCTTGTATTGTCTTTAAGTATTGGAGAGACAGCAATATACCTACAGTGATTAGTGTAGTTGAGGTATACAAAATAGTAAAAGACAGAGTTTGATTTTTAAAAAATATATTTTATAATTCTGTTGAATAAAACAAGCCCTACCTTTTTCTTACTTCTAGTGAAAGTCGCTCAGTCATGTCTGACTCTTTGCAACCCCATGGACTATACCATCCATGGAATTCTCCAGGCCAGAATACTGGAGTGGGTAGCCTTTCCCTTCTCCAGGGGATCTTCCCAACCCAGAAACAGAACCCAGGTCTCCCGCATTGCAGGCAGATTCTTTACCAGCTGAGCCACAAGGGAAACCCTCATACTTCTAAATTGTATATTAATATTCAGAAAGTGAAAATATGTGATATTCAAAATATTTTATAGGGTATACAAGAGCGAGATAGTCAAATTAAAATGCTCACTGAGCAAGTTGAACAATATACGAAAGAAATGGAAAAAAATACATTTATAATTGAAGATCTGAAAAATGAGCTCCAAAGAAATAAAGGTAATTCAATGTTTTATAAGTATGTAGTTATTTTAGATACCATTAAATTTTTAAAATGTTTTATTTTTATTAAAATGGAATTATGTTATAGCACTATATTGTTGATTTTTCTCTATTTGAATTTTATCATATTTAAAAAAAGTTTTACCTGATATTATTAACTACTTTACATGTGATACTAGTGTTTAAACTTGTAAATGGTGGCAGTATTTTCTATAGATTTTCTCTGATGAAAATTACATTAATCTCTATTACCAGATTGGCTGTATAAAAGAAATGAAAAATGGTGATGGTATTTATCCTCCTCTTTGTAATCAACAGAGAATGAAAGAAAATAAACTTTTGATAAGTGTAACAATGTTGCAGAGATTTTTTCAAAAGTAATTGACTTGTCAACATTTGAATTAATCTTACCCAACTTGATAATGTCATTTTCTACCTACCCTGGGTCATGCAAACTTACCTAACTGATCAAATCTTTTGAATGTAAGCCCTTACAACATCATTGATCCTGTATTTCCATAACACTACATGGTATAGTTATACCAGAGCACATTAATGCAAACTGTTCATAATTTCATGACATAGTAAGTCCATTTATTGTGGTTGCCAAGATAAAAAAAATAAGACATGGGAAATAATGAGTGAGTCTATGCCTGTGTTTTTGTGTAAGTGAAATAACAGTGGTGGTGGTGGTGGTGAAGGTGTGGTTGTAATTTAGATAGTGAAGCAAAAGCTTCACTGAGGAGATATTTAAACAAAGGCTTAAAGGAACTGAGGGAGGGAGCCATGCACATGTTCCTGAGAAGGGGGCAAATGAGCTCAGGGCACTGAAGCAGGAGTGTGTGGCGCATGTTTGGGGGACAGCAAAGACGTCATTCTGACTGGAGTGGAGTGAGCAGGTGGGCAGTCATCGGTGTGCAGTCAGAGAGGTAAGGCTCTATCCTGTGGGGCCTTACGATTCATTGCGAGGACTTTGGCTTTTCTTTTAAGTGAGAATGGATATCAAGGAGTTTCTGAAGAAAGGAGTGATGTAGTTTGACTTGGACTGTGTCCTCCATAGACTTGAGGAGTGGTAAGGACAGAAGCAGGGAAACCTGCTCACAATAAAACTATTGTAGCAACTTAGGGAAAGGTGACGGTAGCTGAAAGCATGGAGGTAGCAGTGAAGGTATATGTAGTCAGTTCTGGATGTATTTTGAAGGTGATAGAAATGAAATTTGCTGACAGATAAGATGTCAAAGGTAAGAAAGTTATCAGGGTTTTTGGTCTGAATGCTGGGGAGAACTGTGGAAAGAGAAGGTTTAGAGATGATTGGATACTTAGTTAAACAAGACCTGGTAAGTGAGAGATGCTTATCAGACATCAGAGTGACAGTGTTAAGTAGGCGGTGATGGTGGTGCTGCTTTAGCCGCTAAGTCATGTCTGACTTTAGTGACTCCATGGACTGTTGCCCTCAGTCTCCTCTGTCTTTGGGATTTTCCAGGCGAGAATACTAGAGTGGGTTGCCATTTCTTCCTCCAGGGGATCTTCCTGACCCAGAGATGGAACCCAGGCCTCCTGCAGGCAGATTCTTTACTGACTGAGCCACCAGGGAAGTCCATTAAGTAGGTACTTGTATATAAAACTCTCAGGTTCAGGAGGACAGTCTAGGCTAAACATACCAATTTGGGAACTAGATGCATAAAAATGGTAGTGGAAGTCATGAGGCTGGCTGAGATGATCAAAGGAGAAGGTGGACAATGTTGGCTAAGAAGAAAAATCTTAAGACTGAGCTCTGGGATGCTCCTACCTTAGAGCTTGGGGAGATGAAAAGGAACAACCAAAGAGACTGAAAAGGAAAGACCAGGGAGATGGGAGGAAAACCAGAAGTGTGTGGAGCCCCGAAACTCACCTGAGGAATGTCGTTAAGGAAGAGCATAAGCGGCTGTGTTAGGGCTGTGTTCACTGCTGCTGCTATGCCAAGAGGAGCACTGAAAACTGACCACTGGATTTCTTAGTGGTGGTTTTTAGTTCAAGAGAAAATACAGAGATGAAATAGGGCAAATACAAAGACTTCTGAAGGCTGTTTCTGCAAAGGAAAGGAGAAAAATAGAGTGGTATCTTGGGGGAAGAAGGGTAAAAAGTGTTTTTTAAGTGGATGAAATAATCATGTTTCTAAGTTAATAGGAAAGATCAATTAAAGAAGAAGCAATTCATGAATTGATGACTTAGGGGAGTGACAGAAGGACTTCTGGACTAATAGCCTTGAGGAGGCAATGGGATGGGATCTAGTGTTCACTGGAGTAGCAGGCTTAGGAGCACAGAGAGTTACCCATAGTAGCAGGAAGAAAGCTGGAGTGTATACGTAGAGTTGAATGTGGTTGGGTAGATGTCCTGACAGTAAAAACTTCTATTTTCTCAAAAAACAAGGAAGCAGAGTTCTTGGATGAAAGCAAGGATAGAGGCAGATGTATTAGAAGTTTCAGATTAAAGTAAAGAGAAGGTGTGAATTGGTCATCTGGAAGAATGAACAGACTCAGGAAGTGTACTGTGATTATTGAGCACCATCAAGGTCCACTGGATATACTTATTTCTATGTGTGTCTGTGTTATATATGTTTGAGAGTTATACTTTGCCAGTAGCTTAAATTCCTTTAAAAGGATGATAGGTATTGTGGGGTTTGCATATTCCGGTCAAGAGGAGGAAAACTGACAGTTGATCTCTGATATCAAATAAGGAAGGGGTCTTATTTAATGACACTATGTTGGTCTGAAGTCATATGACCCCGAAAGCCCACAGAAGGTGTGTGTACTACATATTCTTTTTCTTTTTATAACATATTCTTTTTGTCTTGACTTTAACATGTATATGTCAGTTAATAGTGTTCCCCCTTCATTGATTTGGATTAGTTTTAGTTCTCAGGAGCATCTGAAAAATGGCAAAATCACGATGGAGGTTTATTTCTCACTTGTGTACTGATCTAGAATTAGGTGGTCTAGGGTATTGCCTTCATTTGCCTCATGTAAAATATAACTTTACCTTCACATCTTGTCCCAAACAGCAAGATAGAGCAAGAGGAGGCAAGAAGCAAAGAGCATGTACTAAAGGATAGGCAGTAATTTACTATGGAAGGGTCATGCAGCAGAAGTCCTTACAGACTCAAGGAGATCAAACCAGTCAGTCCTAAAGGAAATCAACCCTGAGTATTCATTGGAAGGACTGACGGCTGAAGCTGAAGCTCCAGTTATTGGTCACCTGATGCGAAGAGCCAAGTCATTGGGAAAGACCTTGATGCTGGGAAAGATTGAAGGCAAAAGGAGCAAGGGGTGGCGGAGGATGAGATGATTAGATAGCATCACCAACTCAATGGACATGAATTTGAGCAAACTCTGAAAGGTAGTAAAGGACAGAGGAGCATGGCGTGCTGCAGTCCATGGGGTCGCAAAGAGACAGACACTACTTAGCAACTGAACAACAATGCAGAAAATAGAATAGATTTTGGGGACAGCAGCCTCTTTCACATTCTCTAGAAAGCAGGGCTCACTTCTTATAAACATGTGTGATCTCCCACACTAGTCCAATGCCTTATATAAGTATAGACTGTATAATTCAGTAGATGTTTACTATGATAAGAGTGATTATTGGCAGTACAATTTAAAATGATGGGAATGCTTATTTTGGTCTTAGCAACAATTTGGTAAGATGTACAAGTAGGAATTTTTAGCAACTAGTTACAGTTAAGTTTAACTGCAAGTGATAGAAAAAAAAATCAAATGTGACAGTAGTTTAAAAAGGATGGAAATGCGCTTTTCCATAATCGAAGTTGAGGCAACTTGTATAGGGTTGCTGAGCTAGATGAACAAATACCAGATACCAGGTACCTATATCTTGTTGCTCTGCCTGTCTCAACATGTGGTTTCCATCTAATGGAAGAAGTTATAAGTTATATGCAGTTAAAGGAAGACTGTTTGAGTCTGGCTGGAGCCCTAATGCACATATTCCAGCTGGTAGGCAGAAGGAAGGAGAAAAGAAAATTTCATTCCTCTCCTTTAAAAAACATTTCCTGAAAATGTGCACATAGTCTTTCTGTTTATATCCATTAGTCACATAGCCACCCTTGGCTACTGAAATATAAGTGGAAATTTAGTCTTTGTTTGAAGTGGCCATGTGTCCAACTGAAAGGCCATAGTTCTATTACAGTGGACACAATGGAGGATGGCTGATAGAAACGGATTATCAGCCTTTGCCACAATGATCATTCCTTGTAAAGTAGAGCTTTCCAATCTTTTATAATTCATACCCTTTCTGCTAAGATTTTCTTAGAATCCTTTTTAGTTTTATTAATAAAATAGAGTTAAAACTTATTTTATAAATATAAATTTATAATATTAAATGGACTTTTTAAAGTGACATACCACTCTTCCTGCTTCCCATATTGGAACCAGTCATTTATAGGAGTAAGGAATCACTTCAGTTCATTGATGATTTTAATTTTTACCCTGTAGGAGCTTCAACACTTTCGCAACGGACTCATTACATGAAAATTCAGTCTAAGGTTCAAATTTTAGAAGAGAGGACTAAAGAGGCTGAGAGAACAGCTGAATTGGCTGAAGCTGATGCTAGGGAAAAGGATAAAGAACTGGTTGAGACTTTGAAGCGATTAAAAGATTATGAATCCGTATGTATTTTTATCTTGTCAATGACGGAGCCACTTCAAGTTAGACTGTTCTGTGCCATTTACTGTGTGCATTTAAAAACATTCCAGAAGTATCTCATGATAAAGGTTATCCTAACTGACTTACACTGAAGTGTTCAAACTTCTGTGTAGCATTAACATTTTGGCAGGAAAATTGTTTTCAAACCATTTGGATAAAGCCTTTTGCCCAGATAATCAGCTTTGCTGAGGCAGCAGGATTGGGTTCTTTATAATCTATGCCATTGTACCACCATGTGACGCCACTGATTGTATAAAAGTTGTAAGGGGGGTGCTGCCTACTGTGCCAACACAGCTTTACCTTGTACTTTTTATATTTTTAAATCTGGTTACTGCTATATCACACCACTGATAACCTCCTTATTCTAATGGTATTGCTGATTCTCCCTTACTGTTCTTTTTCCATATGTTGTTAAGTGTTTAATATGTAATATTCTGAGTTGCTTTGCCATTAGGATGCTGTAGTGGGAAATGTCAATTGTTCCATTTCCTGTTACTATTACTACTGGATTTGTTTTTAAAAGTACCATAAAAAAACACAGTTTAAAGATATAAATCTTAGTTTTATGTGCACTTCCCCTCAACTTAATAAGAAATAAATAAGAAAATAAATTTATGAACTTGAGAATTTATTCAAATAAACAATGTTATATTTAAATCACATTGGGTATTTTTCAGGGAGTTTATGGTTTAGAAGATGCTGTTATTGAAATAAAGAATTGTAAAAACCAAATTAAAATAAGAGATCGGGAGATTGAAGTATTGACAAAGGAAATCAATAAGCTTGAGTTGAAGATCAATGATTTTCTTGATGAAAATGAAGCACTTAGGGAGCGAATGGGTAAGTCATCTTTTAAGATAAGGAGTTTGCTCAACCCTAATGGTCAAGTCCTTTTTTTGTTGTTTATTTTTATTGTTAATAATTGGATATACTTTTTTTCCAAATAACTCCTCCTATAAAAATATTTAAAATTAGTACAAGTGGAACTGTTCCAATTGAAGTGGGATTATGGATTTGATGGAATTGGGATGATAGTTGGCCAGATCTGGAGCATTGCTATATTCAGTCCAAGATCGCCTCAATAATAATTGCTTGTTTAAAAATGAAAGTCTACTAACTTAATACCACATATTACAAGTTACCTTTATTTTCAACAAAAGTAATTTGTTAGTTTGCAAAATGCTCTAACTTCAGATGAATGTTGGGAACATTTAGAAATACTGTTCAATCCTTTTTAAGACTTTATTTGATAAATATTTGAATTTTATAGTTTAGATTAAGTTTTACTTAGGTTGAGGATTATAAGGTTACTATTGATTATAAGAAGTAATTAGTAAATGTAGCGTGAAAGTTTGTATGTTGATATCAGTAAATAGTTCACTAGTGAATAGTTCATTAGTTTGAATGTTATGACAGTCTAGTGTAAATTGCTACTTTAAAATGAAAATAAAGATGTAAATAATGATTTCATTATACTTGGTAGATACCAATTAATGCTCTTCTAGTGTTAAAGTGATCACCTGTAAAAACTATTCTCCAAAGGAAAAAAAAGTAAATATTTTATACATACTATTTATTTGTAAAAGAGTTTCTAACTAGGACCCAGAGTCATGCCAGGACCTCAAGTTAGACTTAGTCTAATCAATTTGACCTATCAGATTATGGCCAACTTCAATCTGGATGTTCGTAAAGATGACTGAACTACATAGATAGTAGTCATAAACATTAGACTTTCTGTATTTTAAAGGCCCCAAATCTTGCTTCATAATTATTGAGACAATCTTGATATTTGGTTTTCAGAGCATGGTAGCCTCTTAGTAATAGGAAGTTAGGAAAGAGAACGTCAGTCTAGTCTTGATAATATAATTAATATTGATATCAGTAATGACTACTCTGTGCTAAGCACTGCTATAAGTACTTTATTTGGGTTAATTTTATTATACCCCTGACAACAAGTCAAAAAGAAATGCATACATACATGTTGCTGCTGCTAAGTCTCTTCAGTCGTGTCCGACTCTGCGCGACCCCACAGACAGCAGCCCACCAGGCTCCCCCGTCCCTGGGATTCTCCAGGCAAGAACACTGGAGTGGGTTGCCATTTCCTTCTCATACATACATACATACAATATTATCCCTACAACTAATTAATAATTAAAAGTGGGAATTGAACCCAACTGTTTTATTCCAAAGCTTCTGTTCTTAATATATTATAGTACCACTATGACAGTCCAACATGGAGAAGACAGATCATAATGTTTTTATCAGGATTTCCATTAAATTGTGATAAAATTTTAGCTTATACAGTTCAAATACCTGAAGAATTCTTGCACAAAAAGTACCCCGTTCTTCAGTGATGGTGGCTAAATAGATTATAACCAGTTGCTTGATGATAACCAGTTGTTATATGAAGTTTTTTGTAGCTCATTAGAATATGAATAAGGTTTTAATCATACTGCTTTTTATTTTAGGCCTTGAACCAATGACAATGATTGATTTAACTGAATTTAGAAAGAGCAAAAGTTTAAAGCAACAGCAATACAGAGCTGAAAACCAGATTCTTTTGAAAGAGGCAAGTGCAGTAGTCAACTGGTTATTTTCCTTGTTGAAGCAAAGAGAAATACTAATAGTTTATACCTTGTAGATTGAAAGTCTAGAGGAAGAACGACTTGATCTGAAGAAAAAAATTCGTCAAATGGCTCAAGAAAAAGGAAAAAGAACTGTCACTTCAGGTACTCTGTTACTCCAAACCTTTAAATAATCATTAGAAAATGAATTGTGTGGATATAGAATTTTCTGTAAGTTGGAAATAGTATTGCTGTATTCCTGTGGTTTTGCTACAAGTTTAATAAATGAAAATAATGGCTTGATGAGAGTGTATGAGTGTCATTGAGTTCAGTCCTAAATCTGAAACAGTTAAAAAGAATAGTAAGATAAGTGAACAAAAAACAAACTTCAGAATCATGGACTTTAGAAAACTTTCTACTATAATCTTACTAATTTCTAGTCAATCACAATATGTTGTGATTAGTAATGATAAAACTTAGTATTTCATTAATATATATTACTGTTAATATTTTCTCTCCTTAAAAGCTATGCATTCGAAGCTTTCTTTGTACATTTTTCTTTGCTAAGTGAAAATAATGTTTTATTGAATAAAAATTAACATCTTTTTTTGTTTTGATTTATCTTACATGATATAAAGAGAACAGTTGGTTTAGTTCTTTAATAGCTATTGCTTTTTTGTAAGAAGACCATAGAGACAGATTTTTTTTTCTAACTTGGCCCAAGCTCACAAGTATCTGTGAATAATAAAGGTTTTTTTCTTTTTAGCATTATGCTCTCTATAGTACATCAAAAATTTCTAGAAGGGCAAAACTTTGTAATTTATTAATATATTAAGCAATTTAGTAATCATTCATGATTCTTTATGTGTATATATTTTAACTATTTTAGCACTTATTAATATGTGAAAAAAGAATGATAGAGAAGATAGAATTTGTATTGTTTCTTATTAATATCTTATTAAAAGTGGCCTAAATCAGGCAGTTGTAAAGGAGGCTACATATGGATCAAGGATTTTGGAAATAACTATTTTACCTTTTGTTTGAATTAAAACTTGATTTAGTTTTTAAGAATTAAAGTACTGGGGGCTTACCAGTGGTTAAGAGTCCGTGCTTCCACTGCAAGAGGTGCAGGTTTGATCCCTGGTCTGGAAACTAAGATCCCACGTGCTGTGAGACATAGCCAAAAAAAAAAAAAAAGCATTAAAATATTGGGATAATTAAAGAGTTATTTTTATGTTGCTCATTTGTGCATTCTTTTATTTGTAGGATTAATTGCTGAGGACCTGAACCTAACTGAACACTTTTCTCAAGAGAATAGAATGAGAGAAAGAAAATTTGATTTCATGAGCCTCAAAAATATGAGTGAAGAACAGTCAAAGGTAAATAGTAAAGTATTACTATGGCAAAGAGAATGAATATTATTATCAGGCTTTCATTTCTTCCACTATTATCTCCTTTTGGACATTGCTTCTTTTTATACTTGTTAAAAAATCTCAGATAGATCCCAAGATTGATTCATGAAATGTTGTTTACTCTGAATACAGATTAGGAGTTCAGATAAAGTAGAGCTGCCGCATAGGAGACCATCATTCAATATTCCACAGTCACATCAGAATGAGCCAGAAGAGACTATGACCATGGGATCGTTATCGAGAATGTTATCTGAAATTCACCAGAATGTAGAAAGTGAAGTGAATCCTTTTGTCTCTTTAACTACACATTCTTCATCTGTACAAGTGAAAGATAATATTTCACCTCCAGGAACTATTACAATAAGGGAGATTTTTAAAGCACCCTGTCTACAGTCTTTAAGAAATCTAGAATCATTAATCAGTACCTTTAGTAAAGATAGTCATGAAGAAATAAACGAATATTTATGTTCTTTTTCTGATGAGTCTGTGAAGAAAGTGACAAGAAGCCATCAGGCACTTGAAAAGACTAATTTCACACAAAAAAGTGATTCATCTTTACGAGCCTTATCAATAGCTTCAGATTTAACGCAGAAGTTATCACTTAGGCAAAAATCAGCAATATTTTGTCAACAAATTCATGATAATAGAGCTGGCATGGAAAAATCACAAGTAGCAACATTAGAAGATGAACAGGTTCATACCCCAGTCAACTTTGCTGATACCAGTTTGAAAGAAGATATAGGAAAAGGTGAAGTACCCTTACAGACAGAAATCTGGAAAGGTAAACTTGAAGTTGATGTTCCAGACCCTGTGCCAGTTACTGCACAATCAAAATTACCTCAGATAGATCCACTTGAAAATCTTATAGAACAACTACGGACAGAACTAGTATTTCTTAGATCTCAGGTGAGCTATCCTCCAAATAACGTTCCTAGGATTTTCTTTTAATTCATTTTTATGACTTTTTAACAAAATTCTATAAGTATCAATTGTAATAATGTTTCTGTTTGCACATTAACACTAATTTATTCACATTCTTTCTTTTAAAAATCTAAAAATGCAGTATGTTTGAGATGAACTCATTAACTTGCCTAATTTGTTACATGTTTCTTTAGAATGAAGTCATAGCACAGGATTTATTGATCAAAGAAGCACAGAATAGAAATGCAGAAATAGAGCTTGAACATCTTAGAAGCCAGGCAGATCAGGTAGTGTAAAGGCAGATCATTAAAAGAGATGATTGTGGTGCTAAAGAGAAAAACCTTCATTATCTGCTTGCCTTTTGCCGTGGTGTTGCAGGGAGGGAGAATGGGAGGCGTGATCATTGCCTGTTTCACCTTTTAAGTTTTATTTTATTTTTATGACTGCGGCTATGTTTCTGTAGCTTGTTTTAGGTATTTTAAACCTCAGTTGGTCAAACATTTCTTTAAACTTCAAAACTATAAACTATTCTAATATTTTTTTAAAAAAACAATTTTCTCTTTATTTTGTTTAGAATGAATTTCTTTCAAGAGAACTAATTGAAAAGGAAAGAGATTTAGAAAGAAGTAGAACAGTAATAGTGAAATTTCAAAATAAGTGTAAGTCACTGTTATCTCTTATTTTTCTTTACTTACTTAACCTGTACTGAAAATTATGGGTCTGAAAGGACTTTAATACATTCTGTTCTCTAGTCTGTTTTAGCCTTAACTATGTCTATAATGCATCAATGTCAGTCTCTCATTTATTTGGTTTGCCTTGCTGTATTTCTTTTTCAGAGAATGTTATTAATCTGAATTTATTGTAATGATAAATAAGTCTATTTTTTCTCTTTTGTCTTCTAATGAAAGTGAAGTTAGAAAATAAATGTAAAGGTTTTAATATAAAGTGAAAGCAAAGTATGCTTATGATTTATTTCTTTCAGCCATGAGCTATATATGTGTATTATTTAAATAGGTGTCCAGTGTTATTTAACTATTTACACATTGGATTTATACTTGAATTTTTTGTACATTTATTTGTATTCACATTTTATAAATGGGTTATTTTTGCTATATGTGAAATACTTGTCATCTCTATAGCATAGTATAATTGTAAATTTATACCTAGTGTAAATTATAAATTGTAAATCTCATTCATTCAATAAATATGTCATTTTTAGTAAAAGAATTAGTTGAAGAAAATAAGCAACTTGAAGAAGGTATGAAAGAAATATTGCAAGCTATTAAGGAAATGCAGAAAGATCCTGGTGTTAAAGGAGGGGAAACATCTCTAATTATTCCCAGTCTTGAAAGACTAGTTAATGTAAGTTATTTTTATATTTAATAGTTTTATTTTGTTGTTTCATCACTTTAAAAATGTTGTTCTACTCTCATTGGTCTCCACAGCTTCCAATGAAACATTACTGTCATTTGAGTCATTCCACTGCATGAAATGTATAGTTCTCAGACTACTTAAAAACTTTCTCTTTTTATTTTGTTTTCACCAGTGTGACTGTAATGTGCCAAGGGGGGTGTGTGTGTGTGTGTGTGTGTGTGTGTGTGTGTGTGTGTGTGTGTGTGTGTGTGTGTGTGTGTGTGTGTGTGTGTGTGTGTGTGTGTGTGTGTGTGCGCAAAAGGGGGGTGTGTGTGTGTGTGTGTGTGTGTGTGTGTGTGTGTGTGTGTGTGTGTGTGTGTGTGTGTGTGTGTGTGTGTGTGTGTGCGCGCGCGCGCGCGCGCTCCTTGTTTGGGGTTTCGCTTGTTCACTTGTTATTCACCACAGTTGAGAAATTTTCTGCCATTAATTTCTTCATTATTTTTTCTGCCCCCATTGTCTCTAGGACTCCAGTGATACATGTTAGACAAATCCCTGAGGCTCTGTTCATTTTTTCCCTAATATTTTATCTTTTTTTCTCTGAGTTGGATAATTGCTATTGATTTATCTTCAAGTTCACTGATACTTTCTTCTGTCATCTCCACTTTTTATTTTAAGGGTCACGCTGAGACAGAGGCAGCAAGATGAGTAAAATCATATGTAATCTCATCAAGAGTGTGATCTGGGATTTAACTCAAAGCAGTAGATTTCTAAGAGTAAGCCTTTAACCTAAGAAGAGCAGAACAGGCCACATGAAGTAATAACTTATACTAATTCAAAAGGGATAGCAGGAAGAAATAGGCAGAAGGAGGTACTCTGACAGATGACAGAGTAGTCTAGTTAGTTGTCTTGTTGTCTATAAGGTCTTTTGGAAAATGAGATTGAATTAGACAGTGATTAGGGACCCTGAAAAGTATCCTATAACAATAGAAAGTGGACTTAAGTGCATAACAATTATCTGATCTAAAGTGCCATTCTGATGATCTCTTAGAGGAGGTACTGCTATGTCATTGGATGGGGCATATCAATCAGAAAAAAGGAAAAATAACAACTCAGAAGAGAAGCAGATGAATTCTATGGAAGCAGTAGTATTAGGAACGCCAGAGGCTGTCAGTTAAAATAGAAAAAGTTAGAATTTTACTGGGCTGTTTATTTTGTCAATATTTGATTACTAAATAGAGTTCCCCTTGTAGAATAGAGTTTGATCTGAGACATAGTATTAGAAGTGGGTTGGTGACTTCAATATTCATACTATTTTTGTTTATCCAGAACTCTTGGATAAGACTATTTTATCATACTTTGCTTTTATTATCTTGTATGCTTCAACTGTATGGAAAGGAAGCAGTGAAATTTTATCTAATTGAATGTAGTAGCTATTTCATTCCATTGCTTAAGTTTTACTTTAAGATGCTTCATGGTTTCAAAGTACTTACATATAAATTATCTCATTTTGACTGTATAAAAGCTTTGTGAAGTGAACAGAGCTAACATTATTTCCCCTTTTTTAGAGATAAAGAAGCTAAGATTTAAGGAATTTTAAGTCACTTGCCCAGCTAGTAAGAGATTGGTTTATATTTGAACTTTAGTCATCTTGTTCCTGTTTAGTTGTTTTTCTGGTCTACCAGTCTACTTGGGTTAACTCAATATTTGTTAATTGTTAGAATGAGGTGATCAGTATGTTTGGTAATACTGATGTAGGTTAACTGGTTTCTTATAAATTTGTAAGAGATAGAGTTGGTATACATTATTACACATGGGAGTAGTATCATGCTTAAATATGAGTGTTATTTAAAGATGGATTATTATACTATGATTTTAATGTTTTTCTTTACATTTCAATATAATTTAAATATATTAGGCTATAGAATCAAAGAATGCAGAAGGAATATTTGATGCCAATCTACATTTAAAAGCCCAAGTTGATCAACTTACTGGAAGGAATGAAGAATTAAGACAGGAGCTCAGAGAATCTCGGAAAGAGGCTATAAATTATTCTCAGCAGTTGACAAAAGCACATTTAAAGGTGAGAATTTTTTTAAATAAAAGAAAATGCTAAGCTTATGAACAAAGGTTTAATGTGAAACTTTTTTTTAAATGACTGTTTTATGAGAAAATGCCCCTTGAATTAATTCTTTCTATATTAGAAAAGCTTCTGTTTGGATTTTTAAAATAAATTTAGTGGAAAAATGAGTACCTTATAATGTAAAAATGTTTGTGTGTTAGTTGCTCAGTCGTGTCTGACTCTTTGTGATCTCATGGACTGTAGCCTGCCAGGCTCCTCTGTCCATGGGATTTTCCAGGCAAGAATATTGGAATAGGTTTCCATTTCGTTCTCCAGAGGATCTTCCCTGACCCAGGGGTCGAACCCCTGTCTCCAGCATTGCAGGCAGATTCTTTACCGTTTGAACCACTAGGAAAATATAAAAGGATACAAAGATTTTAAATGTATTCTTAGGCATCTCTAAGCAGAAATTACATTATAATTTAATTAGTACCTGGCAGAGCATTCATATATCTACTTGTTAAAGTTACTCTTTAGGAAATGTAAGTTACTGCTTTTTAATTTGTCTTTCTTTTTTTGTAAGAGATGAGATTCTCATTTCTGAACTGTTTGTTTCCAGATAGATCATCTTGAAAAAGAAAGCAGTCTTTTACGACAAACAGAAGGATCAAATGTTGTGTTTAAAGGAATAGACTTACCTGATGGGATAGCACCATCTAGTGCCAATATTATTAATTCTCAGAATGAATATTTAATACATATCTTACAGGTACTGAAAACTTTATATGTGAATAGCATAATAACAATTTAATCATCAGCTGTTTCTTTGAGTTCTTAGACTTTTAACAGTGAGATGTATTTTTACTGGATTTTGATGTTAGATGGAATGTTATGAATAAAAGCAGTTTATTCTGTTCATCTGAATGAAAAGCATGTGTGCCATGCATATGAAATACATGATTGACAGATAGAATAACATGCAGCTACTATAAGGTAGTAATATATAAGTAAGGTGAGCTCTTTTATCTATTGCTGGTTGGAAAAGCAATTCAGATGAATAAAGTCTGACACAGTCTTTTGTGTAATGATTAGAATTGTTCCTTTTTTGTGTGTTGACTACAAGAAAAACTTTTAAGAAAAGCTGTCTTAAAATTATCTTTTATTTCTTTCTTCCCTTTGCCCTGTAAGATGTTAGTTAATCCATTAGCAAATCAGAGAGGATACTGCTTGCTCTATATTTGTTTGTCAGCTTTGCTGTCTCTGTTTTGGTCGTTATGAATGGCCTAATGAGAGTTGCTTTTCATTTTTTCATTTGGAGTCTGAACAGCCATAAAATCACCTACTTTGCAAATATAATTACAAAAATGTGTTCAGAATCAATGAAAATAAGTTTTTGGTTATAAGCACTGCTGTTTCCCTTTCCTAAGTAATCCACTTGTGAATATACTTGAGTTATGCTTATCAAATGCTTGTATTTGTAAATTACATCACTTAATCTTTGAGTATTAGAATTGAACTGTTTATTAGATCATTACTTTATAATTCATGTTGTATCATTATTCTTAAATTTCTGATTTTAACACTCTTCCTGAATTTATTCTTCTTTGCTTCAGGAACACTGTCAATAGTAGTGACAGTATAACCTTGTCATGTTACTTATGATGATTCATTATTTTTTCATCTTTGTGTAAAAACACACACACACCCAAAACACATAGAAAGCATTGTGATAGATTAGCAAACACCAGTTAAAAATCTCCCACTGTTCAAAGTGGAAAAGCAATACTTGAACTCCCAGTCATAAGGCAGCGCAGAGTGCTGGAAGTAGCAAGGTCTTTGGAGTCAGCCAGACCTGACTGCAAGTGTTAGATCTGCAAATATGTAAGGCACCTGGCACCAAGCTTGGCATACATCTCAGAAAATGGTTACCAAGCAGAGTACTAATGAGTTTTTTAATGTTAAATAAGTTACTTGATATTTCTGAGGCTCAAGTTTCTTCATCTTCAAAAGTAAATAATTGGAGAGGACAATTTGAGTGGAGGGATGGATGCATATGTTCACTAAAGGGTATGTGGGGCTGAGTGGCTAGAGGCAAGTTTGTAACCACTGTATCTGATCACTTGTATGGTTCCTGTAACTATTAGAAATATATGATGAAAATAATCTTATCTGTTTCATAGCACTTCTCTTTTACACATATTATCTCATTCCATATGCCATAAGATGTTCAAAATAATCATAGAAATGATCTGGGCTCCTTATGGATTTGTTGTCTGTTATCTCATATATTTTTCTATAATCTTGTCATAATATGAATTTATAGTTTCATATTTAAAATATATCCTGATGCTTTTTTCATTCTCATTTCTAAACCAATTTTTAGGAACTAGAATATAAAGAAAATAAGTTAAAGAATTTAGAAGATTCTCTTGAAGACTATAACAGAAAATTTGCAGTAATTCGTCATCAACAAAGCTTATTATATAAAGAATACCTAAGGTATAGGTGTTAGCAAAACTTTATAAATATAAATGTAGCATATTCTTATTAAAGTTAAGTAACAAAAAATATTTAGATATTTTCTTCTCTTTTTTCTTCTACTCTTCACCTCTGCTTTGTGTTTTAGTTCCTTGTCCATAAAATTCTGTGATAGTAATACTTTTTCATAGTTACTATTAATGTAATGACTTAATTATGTAAAATAATTAATTATGTGGAAATGCCCAGATCTGAGTGTTTTGTGAATATCATGGCACATATGAACAGTTTGTGTCAGCAGTTAGTAGTTCTTTTTCATCACCATCATCATTATTCATGTGTTTTCATAGAGAACTAGCCTTTCTTATCTCTGCCATCTCATCTGTACTAATGGACTAATATCTTTAGAAATAATTAGAATATCTGATCAAAGATGGTTTAAACACTAAGAGTGATTATGATTTAATCCAACAGGAAAGCCAAAGCTAAGTATAGGGTAGGTCATGTTTGGGAATCTTCTAGTGTATGTCAAATTAGGAGGTAGGAGTTCAAGGAAGATGGAACCATGTCCATTGAAGAAGAGGGGTGTTTTCTTTTCACATAATTCTTTGTTTTTATTTATAAAATTTTTTCTAGAGGCCTCCGGCAGACTTAGATCTCATTAGCCAGAATAGTAAATGAGCTCTCCAATTCATATGTCCAGGTTTGAACCATTCAGTGCTGACACCGTAAGTGGTTTATGCCAACCAGATTGGAGGTCTGGGTAGGCAACAATATATTATACACCTTCTTTAAGTCTAATGATGTATTACTTTGTATGGATTCTAAGTATTTCACGATTATTTAACACTCAAATTTAAGAATAGGGTCAGAATACCGAGACTTGATTTCCAGAGTAAGTTTGGAATATTGATTATTTTCTCAATTATCGTCTGTTTTTAATAAAATATTTACAAGATCCATTATCATTATAATGTAATAGTTATAGAGTAGTAATTTGTAGTTTAAATAATTTGATAAAATAATTTCTTTACCTTCAATTTATTAAATAATAATAATAACTTCCAGGGTTAACCCTTTCAAATGGCATTTTAACTTATGTTACCATATGTTGATTAGTTATAATTTCTCTTGTTTTATGGTAACTAAATTTCCATTATCTAAAGTTATCTCTTCCTATAGATTTACTGTGTTGCTTTTTTTAAAAATTCTTTTTAAGTGAAAAGGAGAACTGGAAAACAGAATCTGAAACAATGAAAGAGGAAAAAAAAAGACTTGAGGATCAAATCCAGCAAGATGCTATAAAAGTAAAAGAATATAATGTAAGTAAAGCACTTTTAAAATCAATATGCAGTATTATTCAAACTAAGATAGCTAGATTCAACAAGTAATATAAATGTGACTTTGTGCAGAATTTGCTCAGTGCTCTTCAGATGGATTCAGATGAAATGAAGAAAACACTTGCAGAAAATAGTAGAAAGATCACAGTCTTACAGGTGAATGAAAAGTCACTCATCCGGCAATATACTACTTTGGTAGAAATGGAGAGACAGCTTAGAAAAGAAAATGGGAAACAGAAGAATGAATTGATGTCAATGGAGGCTGAAGTTGGTGAAAAAATTGGACGTTTGCAACGTTTTAAGGTATGTCTGATTTTTCTCAACTCTGAAAATTTTCAGATGAGAAGGATAGTATGATGACTAACTGTCACCTGGATTAATAGTAAACAGTTATTAACATTTGACCATAATCGCTCCATTTGCTTTTTGTAAGAGTATTTTAATTGCAGACATTTCTCCCCTTAGGATTTTAGTATGCATCTCTAAAAAGAAGTCTTCTTCTGTTTACATAACCACAGTAACTTTATCATACTTAACAAAATTGACAACAATACTTTATATATTGTTGAATGTCCAGATCACATTCACATTTCCTTAGTTGTTCCTGGATCCAGTCAAGGACTCTGCATTGTCCTTGGATGTTTCATATCTTAAATCTTTTTAATATAGAATCTCCCCCTTTTCCTTTTCCCCTCTCTGGAAAATATTGAATGTTTAATTATATTCTGTCATAATTTTATTTGTTCCTCTAACCATTATATTTACTAAAAGTTAACTTTGAAGCTGTGGTTGTATTCAAGGAAACATTTTGGCAAGAACACTTTGTTCTTTATAAATAATACTTTATATTGTATCATTCAAGAGATGGAATGTCTGGTAGTCCCATGTTTCATGATTGATAACTGTGTTAAGGGGGAGACAGCCATATATCTCTTTTTAAGTGATTTAGTTAATTAACTCTTTGGTAATATTTTGATACCATGCAAATAACCAGTTCTTTATCAGTTCTCTAATGATTTTAACATCCACTGGTAATTGTTGTTGCCTGACCCAATTATTTCATTAAGAGTTGCAAAAGTCATTATTTTTCTAGTTTATTGTGTACATTTCATTTATTAGCCAGAGAAGGCAATGGCATCCCACTCCAGTACTCTTGCCTGGAGAATCCCATGGACGGAGGAGCCTGGTAGGCTGCAGTCCATGGGGTCGCTAAGAGTCGGGCATAACTGAATGACTTCACTTTCACTTTTCACTTCCATGCATTGGAGAAGGAAATGGCAACCCACTCCAATATTCTTGCCTGGAGAATCCCAGGGACAGAGGAGCCTAGTGGGTTGCCGTCTATGGAGTCGCACAGAGTCAGACACAACTGAAGCAACTTAGCAGCAGCAGCATCTATTAGCAGACATTCTTTTATAAAATAAACAGCTTTTCCTCATAAGCCAAAGTTCTTTAGTTATCTTGAAACATGGTTCCTACTGTCAGGTGTAGTTTAAAGTTTCTTTACAGTTCTTACTGTCTTTATAATATCTCTAAGGATGTGTCATCAAAATAATATATTCTATAGTGATGTGAAGTAATTCTTTGTGTGGTTATGATATACATTTGCTGTGGTTAGGCTATTTATTTTACATTTGTTTTCAATTTCAGGGATAACTTTTTAAAAATTAAATTTGAATACATAAAGCATTTACACAAAAGATGTCATCAGAGAAATCTTACTTCAGTCCTTGTACCTTTTGCTTTATCATATTCCACCCATTCGCCTCTTTGTTGTTGTTGTTGTTTCGTTGCTAAGTCGTCTCCAACTCTTCTGTGACCCCATGGACTGTAGCCTGCCAGGCTCCTCTGAAATCTTGAGTGGGATTGCCCAGGCAAGAATACTGGAATAAGTTGCCACTTTCTACTCTGGGGAATCTTCCCAACCCAGGGATTGAACCTGCGTTTCCTGCATTGACAGGTGGGTTCTTTACTACTGAGCCACCTGGGAAGCCCTTCATCCCCTTTAGGTAACTGAAAATCCTTCTGTTTTCTTTTGCAAGTGTTAGCAAAGACACAAAAAATTGCATGTCATATGTATTCTTCTACATCTTGCTTTACATCTGATCTTATAGCTTATTTAAGTATGCATATATTCCTTTGACATGTCTGAATTTATATAGGAGCATGTAAATCTTCCCTGGTGACTCGGTGGTAAAGAATCCGCCTGCAGTGCAAGAAACATAGGTCCAATCCCTGGGCCAGGAAGAGCCCCTGGAGAAAGAAATGACATCCCACCCCAGTGTTCTTATGAGAGATCTCATGGACAGAGGAGCCTGGTGGGCTCCAGTTCATGGAGTAGCAAAAGACTTGGGCATGACTTAGTGAGTAAATGACAACAACAATGTAAACCAAAGAATTCAAAGAAAAATTAAAATGTTACTTGAGTTCCTTGCCATTTCCTTTTAAATGTAATAATGAGTGAAATTGTCATGCTAATAAACCTATCTACAATATGAAATATTCTTATTTTTGTGTTATATTTTGTAGAATGTTTTCCTTGGGAGTATTACAAATATGGTTAGTATTTGAGATAGAAGGAAGAAAGAACTGGAATTTTCTTCCTCTTCAGCCTGAATTTTTGTTTGTTTTTGCAACACTTTGAAAGCTAAAAAGAAAAGGGAGAGGGTTATTTTTTTTTTCATTTATTTATATTAGTTGGAGGCTAGTTACTTTACAATAGTGTAGTGGTTTTTGCCATACCTTGATATGAATCAGCCATGGATTTACATGTGTTCCCCATCCTGAATCCCCCTACCACCTCCCTCCCCATCCCATCCCTCTGGGTCATCCCAGTGCACCAGCCCTGAGCACTTGTCTCATGCATCAAACCTGGACTGGCGATCTATTTCACAATTGATAATATACGTGTTTCAATGCTATTCTCTCAGATCATCCCCCCTCGCCTTCTCCCACAGAGTCCAAAAGTCTGTTCTATACATCTGTTTTTTTAAAGATGGGAAACATGATCTCCCTCACCCCACAGCAAAAGTGAAACAGAATCCCAAGGGTAAGGTAGAATAGGGGATATTTATTTATATAAGGAAGTTTTCAAAATGAGATCTGAAGTACTATTACAAATATTTTCCCCTCATTATTCTACTTCAGAATGAATTATAACTGTAAATCATTCTTTGTGTTTTTTTACTTTTTTTTATTTTTTATTTTTGGCTCTGCCACTTGACTTGCAGGCTTTTAGTTCCCCGACCAGGGATTGAACCCTGGCCCCCACAGTGAAAGTGCTAAGTCCTAACACTGGACCATCGGGGAACTCATAAATTCTTTATCTTTGTCATGTCATAAATTTGGTTTTCTGTTCAGACATTTCTTTTTGGTGTTAATACGATGTCTTTAAGTAATGACTTTTATAGCTCTGTAGTTAAAGAGTTGAAGATGAACCAAGTAATTTAGACTTTGATATTATTTATCATAGATAGCTATGATTCAAAGAACTTTTTTCTCCCTGAATAATATTTTTCAAAATATCTTTGAATATTCAAACTTTTTCAAAACAAAAGATCTTCTTTAATTTTATAGCAAGTATTTTTAATTATAAATAATCAGAAATAGGGACTTCCCTGGTAGCTCAGTGATAAAGAATCTGCCTGGCAGTGCAGGAGACATGTTTTCAATCCCTGGTCTGGGAAGATCCGGCATATTGTGGAGCAGTTGAACCTGTGTGCCGCAGCTGTTGAGCCTGTGACCTGGAGCCGGGGAACCGCGACTACTGAAGCCCGCACGTCTTGGCGCCCGCGCTCTGCAGCAAGAGAAGCCGCCCACAGTGAGAAGCACCACACAGTGAGGAGCTCCACAACTAGAGAGTAGCGGCTGCTTGGCACAACCAGAGAAGAGCCCTGCACCGCAGCAAAGACCCGGCACAGCCAAAAAAATAAAAATAAAAACAGCAGAAATAGCTAAACTGCATGTTACCTGCAGGGATGCAAATTTTGCCTTTCAGTTTTCAAAAGACAAATTTTTTAAAATCTCATATAACATTTTAAAAAGCCATCCAAAGATATATTCTAAGTGATATGCTTTCTTGCTGCTGTATATACACTTTTCTCAAATTAATTGAATTTCATTTAACTATGACAGGAGTTATAAAAGAATTCATTTTATTTATGTTAAGATTTTCAATGTCCAAATATCATTTCTTGTATGAAAGTAATTAATAATTATTGCAATATGTTTTCATACAGGATACATCTAATTTTTTTTTAATGATTCTGAAATCTGTTTTGCTTTCAGCTGTATTATCTCAAAAGTGGCTAGTGCTTTACCAGAAAAAAAAATACAACACTTCAATTCAGTGTATCTTTATTTACATAGGAAATGGCCGTTTTCAAGATTGCAGCACTACAAAAAGTTGTGGATAATAGTGTCTCTCTGTCAGAACTAGAATTGGCCAATAGACAATACAATGAACTGACTGCTAAGTACAGAGATATCTTGCAAAAAGATAATATGCTTGTTCAAAGAACAAATAACTTGGAACACCTAGAGGTAAGTTGATGTGATCCATAAACCTTGTGATATTAGCCTTTTTGTGTGTGTGTGTGGGGGGTGATATCTGTAGGTAGAGAATAATTTCTGGACAGCTTCTTCCAGGTCATCATTCTTAGCCCATTTAGATAATTTAGCTGAATCAGACCTCTTAAGCCAGGCACTTAAGAAAAAAGAACGTGAAACATATAGGATAATGTAATCAAAAGAGAAAGCATTATTAAGCATCCACCACTTTCTCTTACCCTGATCTCGGATTCCCTCATGGCCCATAGTTTTTGGGGATGGATATAGCAGAGAGTAGATGAGACATAAGTCGCTCTTTCTGGACCATGGGTGACCTCTGCAAATCCGGAGCCTTTCTTAATACCCAGAGAGAGGAGTGGCATGGAGGGTCTTGGTTTAATTCAAGGAGTCTATGAAAGAACCCTGGTGGCTCAGATAGTAAAGAAGCTGCCTACATTGCAAAAGTTCTGGGTTTGATCCCTGAGTGGAGAGGATCTCCTAGAGAAGGGAATGGCTACCCACTCCCAGGATTCTTGGAGAATTCCATGGATAGAGGAGCCTGGTGGGGTACAGTCCATGGGGTCTCATAGAGTTGGACAGGACTGAGCGACTAACACTTTCACTTTCATGAATAGGACCCAAGACCCTTTATAATTCTCTTCTAGCTGCTTGATCTTCATACGTTTTACATTAAACTCCTGTTTTTGTTTCTCTTCTTCATCAAAACTAAGAAACTATGTCTTTTGGTTCATTTTCTTTTATGATACTCTGATTGAAGTAGAATGAGATCTAAATCTTTTGGTTGGAAAGCTCTCACTTGCTTAGGGGGACATATTCAAGAAAATATTCTGAATAGCTTTCAGTGGCTCCTACACAATTACCTGTTTTTGTTGTTCAGTTGTTCAGTCATGTCCAACTCTTTGCAACCCCATGGACTGCAGTATGTCAGGCTTCCCTGTATCACAAATTCCCGGAGCTTACTCAAACTCATATCCATCAAGTCGGTGATGCCATCCAACCATCTCATTCTCTGTCATCCCCTTCTCCTCCCACCTTCAATCTTTCCCAGCATCAAGGTCTTTTCCAATGAGTCAGTTCTTCGCATGAGGTGGCCAAAGTATTGGAGTTTCAGCTTCAGTATCAGTCCTTCCAATGAATATTCAGGACTGATTTCCTTTAGGATGGACTGGTTGGATCTCCTTGCAGTCCAAGGGACTCTCAAGAGTCTTCTCCAACACCACAGTTCAAAAGCATCAATTCTTCAGTGCTCAGCTTTCTTTATAGTCCAACTCTCACATCCATACATGACTAATGGAAAAACCAAGGCTTTGACTGGACAGACTTTTGTTGGCAAAGTAATGTCTCTGCTTTTTAATATGCTGTCTAGGTTGTCGTAACTTTTCTTCCAAGGAGCAAGCGTCTTTTAATTTCATGACTGCAGTCACCATCTGCAGTGATTTTGGAGCCCCAAAAAATGAAGTCTCACAGTTTCCACTGCTTCCCCATCTATTTGCCATGAAGTGATGGGACCAGATGCCATGATCTTAGTTTTCTGAATGTTGAGTTTTAAGCCAACTTTTTCACTCTCCTCTTTCACTTTCATCAAGAGGCTCTTTAGTTCTTCTTTGCTTTCTGCCATGAGTGTGGTGTCATCTGCATTTCTGAGGTTATTGATATTTCTCCTGGCAATCTTGATTCCAGCTTACGCTTCATCCAGTCCAGCATTTCTCATGATGTACTCTGCATATAAGTTAAATAAGCAGGGTGACGTACTCCTTTTCCTATTTGGAACCAGTCTGTTGTTCCGTGTCCATACCCTCATTTCAATGTTACATCCTACTTGCTGCCACCAGAATGGTCATTCTAAACAGGAATCTGACGATGCCCTTCCCTTCCTTAAGGGAAGGTTGTGAAACCATTGAGTATCCCTGTTGGCCAAAAGTGAACATGGCATAAGCTACTACTCAGAAGGTTAGGATGTACAAGATATACAAGTATACAATTTTATATACTGGATATACAAGATTTTGATGATTATTTTAAAATAATATTTTATATATGTGTTTATACAACATATATACATGTGTATGTCTATATTTGTGTTACATCTAGGGAAACTTCTACTTTTGTTAAAAAAATAGATGGTGAGCTTTAGCAGATTATTATGTAAAGTTATGACAATGTCACTTCTGTGGTATTAGTCTGAATTACAGGGTACTTTCTCAGTAATGTTGCTGTTTTATTTAGTGTGAAAATGTATCCCTAAAAGAGCAAATGGAGTCTGTCAGTAAAGAACTGGAGATTACCAAAGAAAAGCTTCACACCATTGAACAAGCCTGGGAGCAAGAAACTAAATTAGGTAAGCATTATGACTCTGATAATATAAAATAGTTAAGATCTAATAGTGAATATTTTTTTCATTTAAAGTTCTCTTTCTATACCAGATAGATAAATAGAAAGTTGTTTGATAAAAAATGAACTCTCTGCCTCACTGTGTAATTTAACAGGCAGTTGATGGATACTATGCTGTACTAACCTCTACCAAGATTTGGTTTTTAGTTATTAAATTGGGTTTGTTTCTAATGAAATCATATGTGCTAAAATGTATGAGTTAGCATTAGGTATATTGAACCGTTTAAGAATTAATGCAGATGATAATTTTGAAATATCTGTATTTTAATGACAGTATAATGAGCTCTTTCACTCTGTGTAAAGTTATATTAGCAATATATCTTTTGATATTTTTAAATTAAAAGATGACCTTGAACATATTGCTCATAGTTCCACTAATATATCTTTTATGTGTTACCTTATACATGTTTATATATTTTATATACTTAAAATTATAATAAACATTGTATGCTATATTTAGTAGATACAAAATATTTTTTATTCATCATACTTATATTCATGCCATAAATTACTGTGTTTGAGGGATTAAATCACCAGCTTTTCTAAGTTTGCTATTGCTTATTTATTGCTGTAGTCAACATTTTCATGTGTATCTAACAGAGATATTGTTTCAAAGGGTATTAAATTATATGTGGCTTGCTAAGATTTTCCTTATTAGTTTTTCAAATGGTTTTCCTAGTTTCCTAGTTCATAAGATTTAAGTTATTTTATCTTACTAGCATTATGCTTTATACTTTACAAATAAATTTGCTCCTTTGGGTAAGGTGTTTCTTTTAATTTGTTTGTTTTCTATACCTTGGAGCTCTAATATTTTTCAAGGTTTCTGTTACTGTTAAATTGTTAACTGACACATAGTTTAGAGAGAGGCTTGATATTGGGAAGTCTAAAATAAACTACTTTTAGAAATGTGATTTTTAATTCATTAAGAGATTAAAAGTGATTTGACTTTCATGTAACCCTTAAATGAAAGAAGATGCCATTTTAAATAAGATAGAGAAAAGAATATTATATACAGTTTCAGTAAGCTCATCCTATCCTATGTCTCTTTAATAAGTGCTGAATTCCTTGTAGAAATTCCTTAATTTCAAATACTTTAATCTCTCTGATACATGGCTTTATATCATTGAAGTTTTAAAAGCTTTTATTTCCTGTTGCCCTTCCTTATCTCTTTGTTTATAAGTGTCACTTTATTAGCTTTTTTCCCTGCAGGAATTGAATGGTGTTGGCTGTTACTCTCCCTCAGTTCAGGTCAGTTCAGTTCAGTCGCTCAGTCGTGTCCGACTCTTTGCGACTCCATCAATTGCAGAACACCAGGCCTCCCTGTCCATCACCAACTCCCAGAGTTGACTCAAACTCATGCCCATCAAGTCGGTGATGCCATCCAGCCATCTCATCCTCTGTCGTCCCCTCCTCCTCCTGCTCCCAATCCCTCCCAGCATCAGGGTCTTTGCAAATGAGTCAGCTCTTCACATCAGGTGGCCAAAGTATTGGAGTTTCAGCTTCAGCATCAGTCCTTCCAATGAACACCCAGGACTTATCTCCTTCAGGATGGACTGGTTGGATATCCTGGCAGTCCAGGGGACTCTCAAGAGTCTTCTCCAACACCACAGTTCAAAAGCATCAATTTTTCGGCACTCAGCTTTCTTCACAGTCCAACTCTCACATCCATATATGACCACTGGAAAAACTATAGCCTTGACCAGACGGACCTTTGTTGGCAAAGTAATGTCTCTGCTTTTTAATATGCTGTCTAGGTTGGTCATAACTTTCCTTCCAAGGAGTAAGCATCTTTTAATTTCATGGCTGCAATCACCATCTGCAGTGATTTTGGAGCCCAAAAAAATAAAGTCAGCCACGGTTTCCACTGTCTCCCCATCTATTTCCCATGAGGTGATGGGACTAGATGCCATGATCTTAGTTTTCTGAATGTTAAGCTTTAAGCCAACTTTTTCACTCTCCTCTTTCACTTTCATCAAGAGGCTTTTTAGTTCCTCTTCACTCACTGCCATAAGGGTGGTGTCGTCTGCATATCTCAGGTTATTGATATTTCTCCTGGCAATCTTGATTCCAGCTTGTGCTTCTTCCAGCCCAGTGTTTCTCATGATGTACTCTGCATATAAGTTAAATAAGCAGGGTGACAATATACAGCCTTGACGTACTCCTTTTCCTATTTGGAACCAGTCTGTTGTTCCATGTCCAGTTCTAACTGTTGCTTCCTGACCTGCATACAGGTTTCTCAAGAGGCAGGTCAGGTGGTCTGGTATTGCCATCTCTTTCAGAATTTTCCACAGTTTATTGTGATCCACACAGTGAAGGCTTTGGCGTAGTCAATAAAGCAGAAATAGATGTTTTTCTGGAAGTCTCTTGCTTTTTCGATGATCCAGCGGATATTGGCAATTTGATCTCTGGTTCCTCTGCCTTTTCTAAAGCCAGCTTAAAACATCTGGAAGTTCACTGTTCATGTATCGCTGAAGCCTGGCTTGGAGCATTTAGAGCAATACTTTACTAGCGTGAGAGATGAGTGCAATTGTGCGGTAGTTTGAACATTCTTTGGCATTGCCTTTCATAGGGATTGGAATGAAAACTGACCTTTTCCAGTCCTGTGGCCACTGCTGAGTTCTCCAAATTTGCTGGCATATTGAGTGCAGCACTTTCACAGCATCATCTTTCAGGATTTGAAATAGCTCAACTGGAATTCTGTCACATCCACTAGCTTTGTTCGTAGTGATGTTTCCTAAGGCCCACTTGACTTCACATTCCAGGATGTCTGGCACTAGGTCAGTGATCACACCACTGTGATTATCTGGGTCGTGAAGATCTTTTTTGTACAGTTCTTCTGTGTAATCTTGCCACCTCTTCTTAATATCTTCTGCTTCTGTTAGGTCCATACCATTTCTGTCCTTTATTAAACCCATCTTTGCCTGAAATGTTCCCTTGATATCTCCAATTTTCTTGAAGAGATCTCTACTCTTTCCCATTCTGTTGTTTTCCTCTATTTCTTCGCATTGATCGCTGAGGAAGGCTTTCTTATCTCTCCTGGCTGTTCTTTGGAGCTCTGCATTCAAATGGGAATATCTTTCCTTTTCTCCTTTGCTTTTCGCTTCTCTTCTTCTCACAGCTATTTGTAAGGCCACCTCAGACAACCATTTTGCCTTTTTGCATTTCTTTTCCATGGGGATGGTCTTGATCCCTGTCTCCTGTACAATGTCATGAACCTCCGTCCATAGTTCATCAGGCTCTCTATCAGATCTAGTCCCTTAAATCTGTTTCTCACTTCCACTGTATAGTCATAAGGGATTTGATTTAGGTCATACCTGCATGGTCTAGTGGTTTTCCCTACTTTCTTCAGTTTAAGTCTGAATTTGGCAATAAGGAGTTCATGATCTGAGCCACAGTCAGCTCCTGGTCTTGTTTTTGCTAACTGTATAGAGCTTCTCCATCTTTGGCTGAAAAGAATATAATCAGTCTGATTTCGGTGTCGACCGTCTGGTGATGTCCATGTGTAGAGCCTTCTCTTGTGTTGTTGGAAGAGGGTGTTTGCTATGACCAGTGTGTTCTCTTGGCAAAACTCTATTAACCTTTGTCCTGCTTCATTCTGTACTCCAAGGCCAAATTTGCCTGTTACTCCAGGTGTTTCTTGACTTCCTACTTTTGTATTCCAGTCCCCTATAATGAAAAGGACATCTTTTTGGGGTGTTATTTCTAAAAGGTCTTGTAGGTCTTCATAGAACCATTCATCTTCAGCTTCTTCAGCATTACTGGTTGGGGCATAGACTTGGATTACCGTGATATTGAATGGTTTGCCTTGGAAACGAACAGAGATCATTCTGTCGTTTTTGAGATTGCATCCAAGTACTGCATTTCAGACTCTTTTGTTAACTATGATGGCTACTCCATTTCTTCTAAGGGATTCTTGCCCACAGTAGTAGATATAATGGTCATCTGAGTTAAATTCACCCATTCCAGTCCATTTTAGTTCTCTGATTCCTAGAATGTCGACTCTTGCCATCTCCTGTTTGACCACTTCCTCTCCCTAGGACACTCCAAATACAGGAGTGTCTCTTTTCACTATCAGAGTTTAGCACAAAAGAGAATGGAAAGGGGTTTTATGTTCTTTGTATGTTTATATTTACTGCAACTTTTTTTCTGTCCTTCATGATGCTTACTTGCCTAAATGGTTCCATAATGTTTTCCTAACACATTTAGCTTTTCAGTAATGTTACTACTAGTTATTTGATCACTGTCTGCAGCAACTATTCTAAAATCATATACTATTTTAAAGATACATACAGGAAAAAATGAAGTACTTCTTAAAACTGATGTAGACACCAAAACAATTTGCCTGGTTTCAAAAAATTTTATGTACTTTTGAGCAAAGTCAGTTATAGAACGCAAGCTTTTGAAGCTAGAAAGATAGGAGAAGGGCATTATTGTAAAAGACAAAATGAATCACTGCACAGTTCCTAAAAATAATTGACTTCCCTGAACATAATGATTAATTGATACTCTAAAAAATAAAACTCTCTACCAAATTTTCTCTTTTTCCTGGAGCACATCTGTTATGCATAACAGAAATATTCATTTTCTTTTCTTAAAAAATGACTAAAGACTTTCCTACATGATACCTTTCCATTGTAAATTGGGGTGGTTTTTTTGTTTTCTATTCATTTAAGCACAAACTTTTGTGTCCAAAAATAAGCTATACAACTGCATATATGAGATGAGGGCATAATAACTAATAAAATTAACTAAAATAAATAATTTGATGGTGGTCCAGTGACCAAGATTCTGCACTGCTACATCAGGGGGTCCCGGTTCGATCCCTGTTCAGGGAACTAGATCCCATATGCTACAACTGAGAGTTCTCATGCCGCAACTAAAAGACCACACATTCTGCAACAAAGATTGAAGACCTGTGTGTGGCAACTGAGACCTGCTACAGCCGAACAAATAAATAAATATTTAAAGATAATAATAAAATAATGGGATTCTCCAGGCAAGAATACTTGAGTGGGTTGTCATTTCCTCTACCCAGGGGATCTTCCCAACCCAGGGATCAAACCCGCATCTCTTTGATCTTCTGCATTGGCAGACAGTGTCTTTGCCACTAGCGCCACCTGGGAAGCCCATTAGATATATACAAAAGCCAAATAATATTCAGGGTTAAAGAAGATATTTGGTGAAATCCATAAATCACATGGCTTCAGGTTTTACTTTTTTACTCTTTAAGACTTTAAAAGTAAAGTCATTGAACTTGCATTCACAGAGTAGTGTAACTTCACTGTATTTCTTCTGATAGTGTGTTTCTCAGTTAACAAAATGTATTTATTTGCCCTTTTTTGACTTCCTATTTGTGATACCTCCTATACTACATCTTTTACATTGTTACTTCTGTACAGGCATATGTTGGATATACTACAAGTTCAGGTCTAGACCAGCACAACAAAACAAATAGTGCAATAAATGAGTCACAGAAACTTTTTGGTTTCCAGTGCCTATAAAAATTATGTTTACACTATACTATAGTCTATTAGGTGTGCAATCGTATTATATATAAACAAATAATGGGCATACCTTAATCCTAAAATACTTTAGTGCTAAAAAATGATAGCCATCATCTGAACCTTCAGTTTGTCATAGTAGTAGCATCAAAGATCATTCATCATGGATCACATAACAAATATACTAGTCATGGAAAAGGGTGAAATATTGTGAGAATTCCCATTGTGACTCAAAAGCACAAAGTGTGCAAACGGTATTGGAAAAATGGCACCAGTGGACTCCCTCAGCTCAGGCCTGTTGCCACATACCTTCAATTTAAAAACAAAAAGAAAAAAATGCAGTTATCTGCAAAGCTCAGTAAAGTAAAGCACGATACACCTTTCCCCTATGAAGAATAATTTTTATGATCATTTGATTGATGAAACATGGAAGTTCCAGAGAGATTAAATGGGGTAGGCAGCATACAGACAAGCTGTAACAGCTACGACTAGTGTCCAGGTCTGTCATAATTCAGAAGGCTCATGTGTTTTCCACAGAACCGTACTCCCTCCTTATATGGTGTCTAAAATATTGGGGATAACATTTTGATAAGAAGAGCATGAGATTTACCAACATATCGTTGCATATAGGAAATGAATCTAACATGGATAAGGCAAAGAAGTCTGTAACCAACAGTGAGATTGTTTCTATTTCAAAAAAAATCACTATGCTGGAGATGAAGGAATTAAATGAAAGGCAGCGGGCTGAACATTCTCAAAAAATGTACGAACATGTGAAGACTTCACTACAGCAAATGGAAGAACGCAATTTTGAATTGGAAACCAAATTTGCTGAGGTTTGATATTATAATTTTTATCATACAGTTAGAGAGTAAAGAATTATTCATGGTAGCCATTGTATTATTGGAAGAAGTTTGTTTGTAACTCTGAAGCAGCATATTAATATGGTGCTTATGTTTCATGTAATGGATAAATAATGTAGTTTAATATCTGAAATGTTTAAAAAGAAACCATGTATTCCTGTGATTAAGTTGTTATTTCATACCAGCATTACAAAATTTAGATTTAATGTGCAAAATGATGTTATTTGCTTAATAATGGAATTTCCTTCCATTGTCATCCATTCATTTAACAATTATTATTTCTGAGTGCCTATAACATTCCAGATGCTGTGTGGGTGCTGGAGTTATAGCACAAAATAAGAAAGACAGTTATCTCTCCTCTCAGGGACTTCATTCTAATAGAAAGTTTTTAGACTTTTTTGATATGGTCAAAATTATTAAATTGTCTGGCAATAATATAGTTTGCAAATATTCAACAATTTACAATGAAGAAGCACTCTTCCTTGAGACTTAGTAAATTTCTCAGGTCATTCATGTTATTTGTTTGTTTTAACTGAGTCATTAAGTAATATATTAAAATTTTACTAATATTAACTAGATTTATTTATAGATGATATAATTGAAGTAAAATATAACAAACATTTAAAGTAAATTAATAGTATCATAGATTCATATCTTATTAGATTATGAGTTGACCAATATAAATGACTTGGTGAGTTGACATACAACTAGAGTTTTCCTAATTTGTTCCTGGCTTTTTCTCTCATCATCTTCAATCTATTCTTAATACTTGACACCCAAATTAGTATCTGGACTAAAATAAAGAAAGACTGTAGGATGCTTAAGGGTATATTAAAAGGAAAGACTTCACCAAAAACTAGTATTTCTGAACATCTTTTGTTATTTTCCCAGCTTACCAGAATCAATTTGGAGGCACAGAAAGTGGAACAGATGTTAAGAGATGAATTAGCTGATAGTGTGAGCAAGACAGTAAGTGATGCTGACAGGCAACACATTCTAGAATTAGAGAAGAGTGAAATGGAACTAAAGGTTGAAGTATCAAAGTAAGTGCATGTGCAAGTTTTGGTCTTTTGATTAGCTGTGTCCATGTTAGTCTTTTGGTTAGCTGTATCCACTGTACTTTGTGTTTATGAAACCTCGTTGCAGTGGTAAAGGACAATATCCTTAGTGGCAGTTGATGCGGTTTCTTTTTGTAAGAACTCTGTTAAGTAATGTTAACAAGGTTGATATTTAACTGGCATACATAGTAATGTTGGAGAGGAAATAACTTCTCAAGATTTTCATTTATCAGAGTCCAGTATTACAGAAAACACAGAACTTGGCATCAGGACCCTGTGAGATCTATTTTTTTTCACATACTAGTATCTTTTTGGAAGGAAGGGTTGTGGCATTTATTTAAACTTACTAAGAGAGTAATAGTATATCTACTTACAATAGGGTTGCTGTAAAAATATAAAGAACAATTCAGATTTGATTCAGTTTGCACATCTTGGGTATCTACTGTCTACTGTGTGTGGGCTCATTCGTTGTCGTGTCTGACTCTTTGTGACCCCATGAGCTGTAGCCCACCAGGCTCCTCTGTCCATGGAATTCTCCCTTCAAGAATACCGAGTGGGTTGCCATTTCCTTCTCTAGGGAATCTTCCCAACCCAGGGCTCTAACCTGCATCGCCTACACTGGCAGGTGGACGAGCACCTGGGAAGCTACCCACTATGCGCTGTGCTTTGTATTAAATATATATTGAATCATCCTAATCCACTTAATAATCCAGATAACATTTGTTGTTTTCATTTTACATAAAAAAACAGTTTATTCTCTTAGAATTCAAAATATATGTAGGAGGAAGTACTATACACCAGTAGTGCTTGTATTCATTTGTTTGTAATCATGTGTTAACCGCTTTAGAGTGGTATGAGGATCCTGGAGTTGATTCCTCAATCTCAAATAATTAGTAAAAAGAGTTATGGCTTACCCATAAAGTTATAGCCACTGTTTTGGAACCTTGTTTTGGTAATATCACTCATTTTCAGCCCTTTCACTATGAAGGACTCCTTTATTCTTCTTATGTCATGGACCTCACCTTTTTTAGTAAACTAAGTTATAATTAATCATTTTGTTGTATTTTAATTGATTAAGACTTATATAACTGGCAGTGAGAGTTTCTAATCAATATGAGGAAACCAAACTTAGCAGTTATACTGAACTAAAATTTCTCCAGTCCAAAGTAAAATGCATTTTACTTTACCTATTTAATCTTATCACAGTAGTCATATAGGACATTTAATAATTATCATTAAGCTCCCCTCCTTTTTTGGTAATTGGAATAAATGTATAATCTTTTTCACATTTCTGCTAACTTATAAATTAGTCAATTAAAGCATTCATTAATTGACCTTGAAATTTTAAATTTCTGTAACCATAACTGTACAATTTGTCAAGTAAGCTTACCTAATACCTTATTCCAGCTATACCAAACCATGGTAACAAATGTCTCATGAAAAAAATTGTGACAGGAGTTTGTTGGTCATTTATGTTTGGAAAATGTATATGTACAGATTGAGATCCTTTTTTACTTTAGAACTTCTCAGAGCATTTGATGTGATACTGTGTATATGAATTTTCAAGGGAGAGGAATGTTGGGAATGCAGAGGTTAAAACTTATTAACCTCTCATGGAATTATGTTTCATGAAATACTTCAGGAAACTTTACTATTTCATAAAAAGAAGAGATGCTGCCGGCTAACAGCTTTTCTACAAGGGTCTAGAAATTGGAAATTCTAGTATTTATTTACTTAGAGTATATACCTAATCATATCTGAAGTATCTTACTACTTTCTAGACTAAAAGAGATTTCTGATATTGCCAAAAGGCAAGTTGAAATTTTGAATGCACAACAACAGTCCAGGGAGAAGGAAGTAGAGTCCATCAGAACACAGCTGTTAGACTATCAGGTATGTGCAGTATTAACTCTTCGACACAGAGTCTTTTCCTTTCCAAAATTTACATTAGATATTGGATCATTTTGTATTTTTAATCAGGATATATCAAATCGAGGCTCCTGTTTTCTTTAATTGTAACTTGATTAGAAAAACTTTAATTTGAAATGCCATTGATAACACAGAAAAGCATTTAAATGCTTATAGATGCATTGTGCCAACTACTGATCACAGTTCAGACAATGGGGAGAAATATCTTTCATAACAGTATTGTTTCTTGTATCTATGTATAGTTTTTCACATATTCTAACATTATAGTTTTTTTAGGATTAAAAAAATTGCCCGTTGTCTACATTAGTATTATTATCAGTATTGTTATTTACATATGGAAGTATAAAAAAAGCTTTGTAATATTCCAACTGGTATGTAGTTAGGCGCCAGATTTAGATTTTAAATAAGTTGCATTCTAGTTCTTTTTCTTCTTCATTCTTTTGCAATTTATGTTAAAGCAATGTTAGATTTTTGTCAGATCTCATGTAGCATATTGTTTTCAATTAGTAAATTCTGATTTTTAAATCCATGGTAAGTTTTACTGGGAAAACTTGAAACTTACTACAAATATTTATTTTTATATTAGGCACAGTCTGACGAAAAGGCGCTCATTGCCAAGCTGCACCAACACGTAGTCTCTCTCCAAGCTGGTGAGGCTGCTGCTCTCTGTAAGCTGGAGTCACTTACAGCTAAACTGCAGAAGGTGGAGGCCCAGAATTTGCGCTTAGAGCAGAAACTTGATGAAAAAGAACAAGCTCTCTTTTATGCCCGTTTGGAGGGGAGAAACAGAGCAAAACATCTGCGCCAAACAATTCAGTCTCTACGACGACAATTTAGTGGAGCTTTACCTTTGGCACAACAGGAAAAGTTCTCTAAGACAATGATTCAGTTACAAAATGACAAACTTAAGATAATGGAAGAAATGAAAAATTCTCAACAAGAGCATAGAAGTCTGAAGAACAAAACACTAGAGATGGAATTAAAGTTAAAGGGACTGGAAGATTTAATAAGCACTTTAAAGGATGCCAGGGGAGCCCAAAAGGTAAAACACTGATTTTAAGTTCAGTATTTTTGAAAGAGTTACATAATAATTTTGAGTTAATATGTGCCTAAGTGGAAAATGCTTAATATATGAGCAAAATTCCAGATATAATTTATTAATTTAGATTTTATTAGGAGTTTGGGCTATTAGAATATCTGTTTATAAATAAAATGTGATTCCTCTAAGCCATAGTTTCAGTAGAAATGCTTAGATTGTAATATCAAAGAATTTTAAACACTCTAGGGAAGTATATATTAATTAAATATTAATTGTAATTATCCTTAAACATTATAGTGATTAAACAAGTAGTTGGCCCATTTATTTTTTAATGTAATTTTGTTTTTACTCTTATTTGGAAGGAACTAATGAAAAATAATTATTTTGAAATTAAATTTTATTCTCTAGGCTAGAAACATTGGGATTTTTGTTTATGAAAGTTAAACCAATGTTGCAATTACACACAAACACTAAGGACCCAACAAATACATGAAAGTAAATGAATAAATAAATGTGAATGTTAGTGATATCCATTTCAGCATCTTCTGAAAAATGTTTTATGGTACGAGTCTACTTATTAAAAAAGTCTATAGAAATTCTAAATAAACTTTTCTTTTTGGCACCACCAAGGATAATTTTATATCTTATTTTAGAATGTCCATTAATTTGTATTAAAATCATTAAGATTGGTAGAGAAATACATTATTTATTAACATAATATTAACATTTATATATGTAATTTATAAATATTTAGGTAATCAGTTGGCACACAAAAATAGAAGAACTCCGTCTTCAAGAGCTTAAACTCAATCGAGAATTAGTCAAGGATAAAGAAGAAATAAAATATTTGAATAATATAATTTCCGAATATGAGCATACAATCTGTAGTCTGGAGGAAGAAATTGTGCAGCAGAATAAGGTTTCATTTTATATTTATTTTGGTGTTTTGTTGCTAAGGTTTTTAATATAACGACATTGCATTGATGACTATGTTATTTTCGTAATCAAGTATAGCTTCTATTATTATTCTTATAAAATATCCTCTTATTTTTTAAGCTATACGAAAAATACATTATTCATTTATTTAGTTTCATTAGTAGTCTTAAAAGGAAGAATTCATAAACAAGTTTATTTGGTAAGTTAATTTTTATTTCACTATTGGTTATTTGAATTCACCTTTACAAGTTTCTACTGGCAGTCACTGATGGAATAAGAGAAGGCAGCTTGGTATAGAATAAAGCACCGAAGCTTTGGAGGCAGATGAAATTCACTAAGCAGATGCTGACTTGCCTTAGAAATTTTGTTGTTCCTTCTGCTTAAATTGTTCTTACCTAAGATACCAGTATTATTTATGCTTTCACTGCCTTCTGATCTTACCTCTCATGTCTTACCTTCATCAGTGAGGCCTTCACTAGTTACCCAACATACAACAGTAAATTTTATCATCAAGATTCCTTAAATAGGGATTACCTAGTTTCATTTTACTCCATAGCACTCATCGCCCTCTGACATATGACATACTTATTTGTTTACTATCTCCCCCTCAGTAGTATATAAATCCTGTGGTAAAAGGGACTTGGTTTTGTTTACTGCTGTGTTCTCATTGTCTTGAATAGTACTTGCCACATAGAATATGTCATTAAACATGTTTTGGATGATTGAATGGATGGGTACATGGATGGGTTGAAATCCTGACTCCACGCCTGCCTGTCTTTGTGATCTTAGGCAAATTACTTAATCTCTGAATTTTCTTCCTTTTTCCTTAATATGAAAATAATAGCAGTGACCTCAAATGGTTATTGTGAGGATTAAAGGAGAAAAATGTATGTAAAAATTCTTCTAATAGGCCTGGTGAGTGTCTCTGTGTGTATATGACCCAACTATCTTTTTTTAGTTTCATGAAGAAAGACAAATGGCTTGGGATCAGAGAGAAGTTGAACTGGAACGTCAACTAGATGTTTTTGACCGTCAGCAAAATGAAATACTAAGTGAAGCACAAAAGGTATAAATGATTAATCCTGTTTGCTACTCTATAGCAGGACCTATAGTGTTAACCAATAGAAGTATTTTCTAAGGTTGGATGGAATTTTATTTTATTTGTTTTTTTCTTTTTTTTTTTTAGTTGGAGGATAATTGCTTTACAGTGTTGCATTAGTTTCTGGTATACAATATTGTGAATCAGCTATATGTATACATATGTCCCATCCCTCATAAGCCTCCCTCCCAGTCGCTGCATCCTGCCCTCTAGCTTGTTAAGAGTACTGAGTTGAGCTCCCCATGTCATACACTGGTTTACCAGTATCTCTCTATTTTACATGTGGTAGTGTATATACCCTTTCAATTCGTCCCACCCTCTCCTTCCCCCACTGTGTCCACCAGTTCATTCTCTACATCTGTGTCTTTATTCCTGACCTGCAAATAGGTTCATCGGTACCATTTTTCTAGATTCCATGTATATGTGTTATAATACGATGTTTGTTTTTCTCTTTTTGACTTACTTCACTCTGTATGACAGACGTAGGGTCATCCACATCATTACAAATGACCCAGTTTTGTTCCTTTTTATGGCTGAGTTGGAATTTTAATTGATGATATCTTTTTATGTGTCAGCTATAAGTGGAGTTTAACCATGTCTTGTCATATAGTTGTAAAAATTGATATTGTTATTTCCAATGTTGCAACTGCTTTTTTAAAAAAAATTCTATTTCTCAATAGTTTGAAGAGGCTACAGGATCAATGCCAGACCCTAGTTTGCCCATTCCGAATCAACTCGAGATTGCTCTAAGAAAAATTAAGGAAAATATCAGAATAATCATAGAAACCCAAGCAACTTGCAGATCACTGGAAGAGGTAATTAGAAGAATTTGCATATTTTTTTGTTGTTTATTCAGTAAGTCTGACTCTTTGTGACCCCGTGGACTGTAGCATGCCAGGCTTCCTGGCCCCTCACCATCTCCTAGAGTTTGCTCAAGTTCATGTCCATTTCATTGGTGATGCCATCCAACCATCTCATCCTCTGTTGCCCTCTTCTTCTTACATTTTGATAAGTGTATTATTGGATATACTTCTGGAGTTTTCTAAATAACATTTTTAAATGAGGATGAAGCATAAAATGATGAATCTGTTGCTTATTCCACTCTCTACTTTTCTTTAGTCTTGTCTTTTGCCGATAAAGAACAGTAGATATGGCTAATTTGAAATCACTCTTCTTTTAGTCATTACTTGTCCCTTTTGGGCACACTCATCAGTTGCTAGCATGAAAGAACATTTGACTGCAGCTTTATGAGCAATGTGTTTCCTTACCCTCAATGATCAAGAATTGTTTTCATCTTTATTTTTATATTTTATTTTGAAGCGTATGTTCTAAACTCTGGATCAATTTTCAGTTCAGTTCCTCTTTGTGGATGGTTAAAAGGCTTGAAGGTAAACTAGAAATTGTTTCTTAGTTTAATCTAGGTCTTAAATTTGGTTAATAGATGGTCACATCTCTCTTCTTTATTAAATTATACAGAAAATAGTATAAACTGAATATATTTAGATGTCAACTAAAATGAAAATCTTATTATTGTAAATACATTTAAAACAATTGTTTAAATTGTGCATTTTTAAATAAACCAAAGAAACTTAAATTGTCTTCTATATTGTAAATTTCTCATTTATGTGAATTGCCACTGAGTTATTTGATTTTTGAGTATTTGCTTAATTCTTTGATTCTTTAATTATTTGAGAAATAAATACTATTTTCTGTTTTGTTTTGAGAAGCTGCACATTTTATAATGGAAATCCATTGGCTCAGACCACCAAAATTCCAACTTTTGTACTTTGTTGACTTCTATGGGTTACTCTTCTGGTGCTCTAATGAGTCAGTGAATCAAAATAAATGATTTATTACATTTTCTTTATAGATCTATCACCACCACACATTCCTATTTCCAAAACTATAAGGTCTAAATAAAGTATTGTAACTAAATTTCATCTTCATCATAACAATGAAGTTGCTAACCTATATAATAATCTTATAAATAAAATAGGCATGTAGATAACTGCTGTCACATAGAAATGCAGTTTAACCTTATTAAGACTCTTGAGAATCCCTTGGACTGCAAGGAGATCCAACCAGTCCACCCTAAAGGAGATCAGTCCTGAATGTTCATTGGAAGGACTGATGCTGAAGCTGAAACTCCAATACTTTGGCTACCTGATGCGAAGAGCTGACTCATTTGAAAAGACCATGATGCTAGGAAAGATTGAGGGCAGGAGGAGAAGGGGACGACAGAGGATGAGATGGTTGGATGGCATCACCGACTCAACTGACATGAGTTTGAGTAAACTCCGAGTGTTGGTGATGGACAGGGAGGCCTGATGTGCTGCAGTCCATGGGGTCTCAAAGAGTCGGACACAACTGAGCGACTCAACTGAACTGAAAGTAGCATTTGACTATAGTGGGCTTCCCTTTTAGCTCAGTTGGTAAAAAATCTGCCTGCAATGCAGGAGACCTGGGTTCGATTCCTGCATCGGGAAGATCCCCTGGAGAAGGAAATGGCGACCCACTCCAGTATTCTTGCCCAGAGAATCTCATGGACAGAGGAGCCTGGCAGGCTGCAGTCCATGGGGTAGGAAGAATTGGACACAACTTAGTGACTAAACCACCGCCACCAGTCTGACTAAAATTCAGATGAAGCATTTAAAAAAAAATTACATTTTTTTTAATGATTTATCATTACAGAAACTAAGAGAAAAAGAATCTGCTTTACGGTTAGCAGAGGAGAATATTCTATCAAGAGACAAAGTAATCAATGAACTGAGGCTTCGATTGCCTGCCACTGCAGAACAAGAAAAGCTTATAGCTGAGTTCTGTAGAAAAGAGGTGGAACCCAAATCTCATCACACATTGAAACTTGCTCATCAGACCATTGCAAACATGCAAGCAAGGTTAAATCAAAAGGAAGAAGTGTTGAAGAAGTATCAGCATCTGCTAGAAAAAGCCAGAGAGGTATTTTACTATGTTATGCTGTCTTATTTCTTATGGTGTTTTTTAGACAAATGCCAAATACTATTCTGCCCTGAAGTGGTGTTTCATTTCTTATTTTCAAATGATTCTATTCAGGTATTGTTACTTTCACGTGATTGGATTACAGATCTGTCAGTAAAACTGGCAGTTTGTGTTATTGACTGAGTAAACCAGTAATGGCGTTCATGGTGAAACTGTGATTTCAAGTTAATAGGTAAAGATTGAGGCAGTAAGTTAGAAAGAAATCCATCACACTGGTATCAGTGGAAATCAAATTTGCTGGAACTTTAAGGGGTAAAATCTAAAATTTAAAAATTTGCTAAAACAAGTTAAAAGATAATGAATACATATTATTCTAATATTAAGAATAAATTATACTCTAAGGCTAGGCTTGTCAAGTTGAACATGTGCTAGGGAAATGTATGCACATGTTGTTCCTTCCCTCTCATAAGGATTTTAGTATATTAAAGATAAAATATTTAAGACTTTTACAATGTAAATTTATGAATCACAATGTAAGCTATGGTTTTAATTTGTTATAAAACAGGAGCAAAGAGAAATTGTTAAGAAACATGAAGAAGAACTTCATATTCTTCATCGTAAATTAGAACTTCAGGCTGATAGTTCACTCAGTAAATTCAAAGAAACAGCTTGGGTAAGATTACAGGTTGGGTAAGAGTCTAGAAACTTTGTTCTATTCTTTATTGATTTTTCAGACCATACAGTTGAAAATTTAGTTCTGTTTTGGGGGAGAGGGGATTGGTAGCCATCCTACTTTTTCTTTCTTTTTGCCAGAATAATCTGAGAACACAGCTCTGATCATTTTTTTCCCTAGACCTACATTTGTTATAGCTTACTGCTGCCTAGAAAATCATGTTTGTATTTCTTCCTCTGACCTCTGTCTTTCTTTTCAAATCTGCACATTATTAGTTTACCTGTATCTAACTGCTTTCTATGTTCTGAATTCAGTTTATTCTTGCCTCTTGATCATTGTATTCTGTATGTGCAAAATGACCTGTCTTTCTTCTCCTAACATGCAAACCTTAGCTTCCTCAAACTTTAACTCATTAATTCAATCAACATTTATTTATTGATCCTTCCCTACATGTAGGTACTTTGCCAGATGCTGGGAATACAAAGAATAAGATCTCTATTTCCTGTCTTTAAGCCTTCATTGCCTTCATTACATTTTAGATTTGATATTGTTTTGATCACTTAAGGAACCAAGTTAAAATTATGAGATAAGTATGACATTGCATTGTACCTGCTCATGGCTAATATAATGATATTTCATAGGATTTGATAAAACAGTCTCCCACTCCAGTTCCTACCAACAAGCATTTTATTCGTTTGGCTGAGATGGAACAGACAGTAGCAGAGCAAGATGACTCTCTCTCCTCACTTGTGATCAAACTAAAACAAGTATCTCAAGATTTAGAGAGACAAAAAGAAATCACTGAATTAAAAATCAAAGAGTTTGAGAATATGAAATTACGGTAAGTCTTAGAAATATATTGTAAATATAGGAAAATGGGAATAATGATATAATAAATATAAGTGTAAGCATTTGTTATATCATGCACTGGTTTAAAAATATTGACTATACTATCTCATTTTATCCTCAGTGCTACTGATGATATGGGAAAGTCATTCCATTTTGCAGATAGGAAGCTAAGCTACAGAAAGCCTCAGTAACATGCCTAGGAGAAGATGGGAAAGCCATGATTTGAATCTAGTCAGTCTGACTGAAAAGATTCTTGTGTAGAATCTCATCTTTAACCTTTGAAAATTTCCTTTTTATTATCTGTAAAGGAAAATGACAATACTTACTCTGGCTCTTTCAAGGTGGTTATATGAAGGCCAAATGATGCTATATATGGAAGTAGTTTGAAAATTGTAAAGTAACATAAATACAAAACTTTTATTTATATACCTGTAACAGTTTGTGGCATACGTTTAAGGCTCAAATATTTGTTGAATGAAATATTAATCTTTTTTATTAACTACATAAACAGTAGAGGGCTCACAGCATTCTCTATATTAGAAATTCTAAACATTGTCCAGTCATTTATCAGAATATGTATTTTAAAACTAAAATAGGTATAGGAGTTCCCTGGTGATGCAGTGGTTAAGAATCCAGCTGCCAATGCAGGGGACCAGGATTCAGTCCCTGGTTCGGGAATATTGCACATGCAGCATGGCAACAATGCGCATGCACCACAACTGCCGAGCCTGCGCCCTGGAGCCGGCCAGCCTCAGCTGTTGAGCCCAGGGGCTGCAACTGCTGAACCCTGCATGCTCTTGAGCCCATGTTCCACCACACCTCAGTGAAATGCCCACACTGCAACCAGAGAGTACCCCGCCTACTCGCCGAAAGCCTGTATGCAGCAACAAGGGCCCAGCGCAGCCATAAATCAATAAATAAACAAATAAAATAAAATAAGATAGGTTTATATTTAGGTGTTTTGTAATCACTGTAGAACTATCTCTGGTGCTCAGTTTCTTATCTGAAAAAAAAAATGAGAAAGTAAACTACTTGACTTACAATTCTATTCCATCTCTGAGGTCCTTATTAGAACCTTTGATTTTTTATTCATTTATCCAATATGCTTCTGACAAAGTTAACACTATTTTTGCTTTATTAAGAAGCTGCCACTTTAAATAAACTATTCTCTAATAGAAAAGAGAATTAAAGTAGCATGTGGTATATTTTCAATCTGTATTTCCTCTTTCTGTTAAACTTTATACATGAGGTGCTGTTTTTGATATATAAAGTTTCTGTCATATTTTAGAGCATAACAGTTCTTTCATTTCTGAATCTGATTCTTGGATGTTGAAAATAATCAACTTTTGATATTACCTTGTATATTTAATATTTTGCCACCTGAAACACTTGAAGTTGTTGTCTTGTACCTTTGTCATTTTAGCCTAAAGCTAATACTTTTATTCTCTGTGTGCACAACGGTATGCATGCATATTTTAATACTTCTTAGACAATTATAGTTCTGTGTGATTTCTTTAGTGAAACCTTATATTTTTATAGTTTGATGATTATTTAAATTGACTTAAGTTTTTGCTGTAAGAAAGAAGTCTCAGATTGTTTAATACTGTACCTGTTGATAGTTTAACATACCTTTCTCTCATTGAACAAAGTTTAATAATTTGAATCTCCATATTGATGGCCTTATTAATGTAATATCTATATAAATACAGTGAACTGGATGTAATGATGTAATTCCATTTATAAGACTAATGTTGAATGAACAGTAGGATTAATTGAATTAACTATGTTTTTGTACATGCATGCGTGCATAATCACTTCAGTTATAAAAAGTCTTTGGTTACTACTATAGTGTCTACTTCCAAATAGTATACAGCTACAGAGTTTTAGATACAATGCTAGTGACTTTAAAACCATATACAAATTAAGAGTACACATGGACGGTTTCTGTGAAAGTTTATCTTTTGTCTTTGTAAATGTCACTATAGGGCAGTGGTTCTCAAGCAGAAGTGATTTTGCTCTCCTCTCCCCTCAGGGACATTTGATGTAGACATATTTGATGAATGACTAGAAGGTACTACTTGCATCTCGTGGGTAGAAGAAAGGAATACTGCTAAATGTTTTAAAATGCATAGACAGTAACCCCCACCCCCAAAGAAGAATTATCCAGCAAAAATGTCAATAGTGCCATGGTTGAGAAACCCTTATATAAAGGAAGCAGTTGCATCTTGCAGGAACCATAATATTTAAAGTGTTATTTTGTTCATTCTCTATATTATTTCATCTAGAGCCACAAATTACTGATGCAGTTGTTGCAAAAACAGTAGGCAGAAACTGAAAGAAAGTCTATTTTATGTTAAGTTAAATAGTAGTTAAATGGAGTAACGAATTGTTCATCTTTCAGGATTTGGATTGAGACTTAGATTTTTAAGGATACTGAGGACCAAACATTTGTTCTTTAAAATTTGTATCAATCAAACTGTTAATTGCAGCAACCACTCTACTAAATACATGTGTTTGCTGTATATTAGGCTCCAAGAAAATCATGCAGATGAAGTGAAAAAAATAAAAACAGAAGTAGAGAATTTGAGGTGTCTTCTGGTGCAATCACAAAAGGAGTCACAAAGTTTAAAATCTGAACTTCAGACTCAAAAAGAAGCAAATTCAAGAGCTCCAACAACTACAATGAGAAATCTAGTAGAAAGGTTAAAGAGCCAGTTAGCCTTGAAAGAGAAACAACAAAAAGTAAGTAACAATAGAAAGTTACCAAGATTTCAGAAAAACTTGTGGTAGAATGCTTTTAGCGAAGATTTGTAAAAGATGATAGCATGCATTATCTTAAGCTGTTAAGCAAGGTTGGGTCTTTCAAGATAATTCTTTTAGAAAGCCCTATAAATTGGTGGTGTTTTTAAGTTCAAATATAGTCCAACTTGGGCTTTCCTGGTGGCTCAGACAGTAAAGAATCTGTCTTCAATGCGGGAGACCTGGGTTCGATCCCTGGATTGGGAAGATCCCTGAAGAAAGAAATGGCTACTCACTCCGTGGAGAATTCCATGGGCAGAGGAGCCTGGTGGCTGCAGCCCATAGGGTCACAGAGTCGGACACGACTGAGCGACTAACACATCTACACATCGTCCAACTTCTCTCTCTGTGTTATCAGTCTGATTTGCGGGCTAGCTATAGGAAATAAAGAGAAGTCTTCTTGAAAATATTTTCTCTCCTTTTCTGTTAGGATGCTCTGTTACTGAGGCCTTTTTTTTTTTCTTTTCTTTTTTAAACTGAGGCCATTTTGAACAATTTAAATAATTGAAAAATTTTAAACAATTCTGGGGGTTAAGAGGGAGATAGGATAAGAGGAGGAAAGATTAAAGAAGGAGACCTCAGAGTTAGTGCTGTGAAAAGGAGTTGGTCAGTGGATTAACAGATTGGTTTGTTTTCCATTTATCTCAGATTTTGTATATAATTAACTGTTTTAGAAGGTGCTACTGTTTTTCTGTGCTAGCTCATGAAATTTATTGGCAAATTTTAAGTCTTTTCTAATCTTAGCAGCAGCAGCAATCTTGTAACTTTGTCTTCTTAAATTCAATTAATTTCACATGGAAGCATATATTGAGTGAGTAATTTAAATAAATATTTCAGCATAGAATTTTGAGAATAAAACATGCAGGTTGTATAATGCAGGTATAAAACATGTATAATGCAGGTTGTTTGATTTAATGCTAGATTTCCACAATTATCATTATCAAGATTTTGAATTCTCACACTCAATTTGGGAAGAATTGAGTTCACTTACTAATGGAAATCCATTTGAAACAGTTGGGTTGTTTGTGAACACTGATTAAACTCATGATATTATAAGAGGATAGTGTAAAGTAGTGAATCTTGTGTATATTTTATATTACATGTTTCTCATATAAAAGTGTCATTTTTTAAAAATTATGTGTTTTGGAACTTTTAGGCACTTAGTCGGGCACTGTTGGAACTTCGGGCAGACATGACCGCAGCAGCTGAAGAACGTATTATCTCTGTGACTTCTCAGAAAGAGGCAAATCTCAATGTCCAACAGATTGTGGATCGACAAACTAAAGAGCTAAAGGTGAACGTCAACATGTGCATTCATGTAACAGAATTCCCACCAATTCCTGTTGGAAGAAAATTCACCTAGATATATAATAATTCTGATAATGAATAAGGAATTTATTCTAATAAATAATTGGTGGGATAGATGTACAAATACTCACAGTTTTGAACACTAAACATCTTTATCATATTCACTGAATATTGTCTTGAAGGTTAGTAAAGGGTAGTCCTTTATAAGATAGTCCTCTTAACAGAATTAAATTTAAGAAACATTTTTCTTAGGCCTTTTTAATTCTGTATTGATGAGTGAGATTAGTTTTTGCTGAGTTCATAATATGACTTAGTTGGCTTTCCTTTTTTAGCCCCTGAAATAGATTATGGAAATCATGTAGTCCACATTTAATCTATACGGCTGCCTAACATTAAAGCCTTTTCTTTTTAAAATTATTTCTTAATTTTTGACAGTGTATTATTTTCTTACCCAGTTATTAGGTTTATTACTGTATGAAATTTTGTTTTCTAAAATGTGTACATTTAATTGTGATTTTTAAATTTTTTTACATAAAGTTTCATATAGTTTGAATAAAATGAAAAATCTAGTTTTTATATGTTTTGTTTGTAATTTTTATTTACTTTTGCTTAATTTATATATACCCTTTATCACCATTAAACCATGTAAGGACTGGATTTTACTCAGATTTTTAAAATCTCCTATTGGACCTATTGAGATTATTAACATAGTTGACAGTAAAAATCCAGTAAGTCATAAATATGTAAATAGGTATAGTCCTGTGATGATCAGTGCCTTTCTCTTTGTCTGCTGAAATGTACAAAAATTCTCTTTGTCTGAAATTTCTGCTCTGAATTCCTCAAATACTTCCAGTAATTTTTCTTGAAACCATTTTTGACTTTTCCAAGGGAGTTTGTATTTTGTGTAACTGTAATAATACTACTAATTTCCTATTAGGGCTATAGGTAATCCCTTTGGGCCTGTAATAATGTATTCAACAAAACATATATTAAGGACCAATATTCCCATCAATGTTGCTACCTAGGACAGCTTGGAACTCCTTTCTAGTGGCTTATGTATACCGTCTAGTACTGTGAGCTGCCCTTTTATGTCTTGTCTTTACAAAATAGATTACAAACTACTAAAAGACTTTTGTTTTATGCTGTTCTGAGGCTTCACAGTGTTTTTAAAAAGTGCTTTATACAGTGATATTTACTTATTTTTCTAATAAATTAATTCAGCCAAAATGAAACATTTGCTTAGTTGATGAAGTTTTGGCTCTAGGTGTTTGCTGAAGATGAATTGCTTTAGACTGGTTTTTCATGTTTTGTTTTTTCCCTGAAAGTAGACTTAGTTCATTTGAAATGAAGATAGAAGAATTTATGTAGTTTGTGGTGGGTTTTTTTGCATGTGTGTACTTAAAAATTTAGATTGAAACTTTCTTATTAGTAAGTATTAGTGGTGTACTTTATTATTATTGCTTTTATCACTGATATTTGCTGACGATTTATGATTTACACCTTTCTTTGTCTTGTATTAGTCACAAATTGAAGATTTAAGTGAAAATATTTTAAAACTTAAAGAAGCTCTTAAAACAAGTAAAAACAGAGAAAACTCACTAACTGATAATTTAAATGACTTAACCAATGAACTGCAAAATAAACAAAAAGCCTATAGTAAAATGCTTAGAGAGAAAGATGGAGTTGATCAAGAGAATAATGAACTGAAGAGGCAAATTAAAAGATTAACCAGTGGATTACAGGTAATCTTACATTTAATTGTGATAATGTTTTGATTTACAATATACAGGTAGTAGTTTATTTCCACTTTTTCATTTTATCTGTAATATTTGCTAAAACTAGCTTTCAGATCAGTTTGATTACTGTAGCTGCTAATTCCTTCAGTGACCTCTATTATATTTGTAGTTTTAAAGTAGATATCTTTTTAAAATATAGAAGTAGTTACCATGTTATGCTTAAATATCAACAGTGTCATTTAGAACATATGGTTAGTTGTAGTCTCAAAGTTTCTACAGTTGGAATATTTATCATGTAAAACTACATCTTGTTTTTTAGGGCAAACCTCTGATGGATAACAAACAAAGTTTAATTGAAGAACTCCAAAAGAAAATTAAAAAGCTAGAAAGTCAACTGGAAAGAAAGGTGGATGAAGCAGAAATGAAACCTATGAAAGAAAAGGTATGTGAAGAGATGTACTGATATGTTTAAGGTAGTGATAGTTAAATATGTAGTTAAAGACTAGATAATTTGTTGATCTGTGGATCTGATACATATACCATACGTGGTACTGGGTAACATAGGGACATTCAAGACAAATGTCTGTCTTTTAGGAATTTACTAGTCTACTTGAAGAGACACCAGTAACTCTTAGTCAGAAATTACTCTTCTTTCTGACATTACAGTATCCAAAATCCTTTTATATGTATTCAGCTATATTTATCACTTTTCTCAGTGTAATTGTTTATATAGATTGGTTTGTACAGACCTTTAGGAAAGAAGTCTGGGCATGTTTATCCTTCCTTCTTGACCCAGATGTGTTCTCTTTAATCCTTCAGTGGACTGGATTATTATTATTTCAGAGTAAACGGAGGGACTTAGATATATTCAGTGTTTGCAGTAATAATCAATAACCAAACCACTCATAAATTGATTCTGTAGTATGAAAAATAGCTTGAAATTTTCTTACAAGTTAACTAGTAAACTATTTTGTAGTAAAAAATAACTAATAGAAATAATCTAAAGAAGAACTCAAATTGGCCAAAATCCATATAATTAAACTTGTTGTAAATAATTTGTTATTACTTACAGAGTGCCAGAGAAGAAGTAATTAGGTGGGAAGAAGGTAAAAAATGGCAAACCAAAATAGAGGGAATTCGAAACAAGTTAAAAGAGAAAGAGGGGGAAGTCTATATTCTAACAAAGCAATTGACTACTTTGAAGGATCTTTTTGCCAAGTGAGTTTAATGTAAAACAATTTAATTATGTACACTTTTTCATTTACCTGAAAGTTACATAGTTTTTGTGTACTTGCTAAAATGAGAAATTCTCTAGCATTATCATTTATTATCTATATTTCAGTTTTTATTTTCTTTAAAATATGTGCTAAATATATTTTAACAATTTCTAAGTGGAATTTCTTTAAGTTAGCTCATAGCAAATAGCGAATAATCTGGTTTTTGCATATATGTCTTATAATAAGGAGGCTGCAATTTAATAAATTGAACAAACCAAACAGTGAATGGTACGTTTTCATGATTCTGTATTAAATCCCACAGAGCTGATAAAGAGAAACTTACCCTGCAAAGGAAACTGAAAACAACTGGCCTGACTGTTGATCAGGTTATGGCAGCGCGAGCATTGGAGTCAGAAAAAGAGTTAGAAGAATTGAAAAAGAGAAATCTTGACTTAGAAAATGACATATCATATATGAGGTAAGCTAATACACTGACATGCAGAAGCATATAATAAACCATACATATACCATAAAAGGTACTGGGTAACACAGGAAGTTCAAGACAATTCCTTTAGGAATTTACTAGTCTGCTTGAAGAGACTGCAGTAACTCTTGGTCAGAAATTACTAAGCATGGCCCTGCACATCAGAACAGGACCCAGTTTCCCCCTCAGTCAGTCTCTCGCATCAGGAGGCTTCCAGAAGCCCCTTATCCTTGTCCCTCAGAGGGCAGACAGAATGAACACCACAGTCCCAGAAAACTAATCACACCGATTACCTGGACCACAAACTCGTCTAACTCAGTGAAACTATGAGTCATACCGTGTAGCGCCACCCAAGACAAACGGGTCATGGTGAAGAGCTCTGGCAAAACGTGCTCCACTGGAGAAGGGAAGGGCAAACCATTTCAGTATTCTTGCCTTGAGAACCCCATGAACAGTGTGAGAAGGCAAAACAATAGGACACTGAAAGATGAACTGCCCAGGTCGGTAGGTGCCCACATGCTACTGGAGAAGAGTGGAGAAATAACTCCAGAAAGAATGAAGGGACAGCGTCAAAGCAAAAGCAACGCCCAGTTGTGGATGTGACTGGTGATGGAAGTCTGATGCTGTAAGAAACAATACTGCATAGGAACCTGGAATGTTGGGTCCATGAATCAGGGTAAATTAGAAGTGGTCAGATAGGAGACACAAAGGGGGAACATCGACATTTTAGGAATCAGGGAACTAAAATGGACTGGAATGGACAAATTTAACTCAGATGACCAACATATCTACTACTATGAGCAAGAATACCCTAGAAGAAATGGAGTAGCCATCATAGTCAACAAAAGAGGTCAAAATGCAGTACTTAGATGCAGTCTCAAAAATGACAGAATGATCTCTGTTCGTTTCCAAGGCAAACCATTCAATATCACAGTAATCCAAGTGTGTGCCCTAACCAGTAATGCTGAAGAAGTTGAAGTTGGCCGTTTCTATGAAGACCTACAAGACCTTCTAGAACTAACACCCAAAAAAGATGTCCTTTTCATCATAGGGGACTGGAATGCAAAATTAGGAAGTCAAGAGATACCTGGAGTGACAGGCAAGTTTGGCCTTGGAGTACAAAATGAATCAGGACAAAGACTAACAGAGGTTTGCCAAGAGAACGCACTGGTCATTAGCAAACACCCTCTTCCAACAGCACTAGAGAAGACTTTACACATGGAGAACACCAGATGATCAGTACCAAAATCAGATTGATTATATAATTTGCAGCCAAATATGGAGAAACTCTATACAGTTAGCAAAAACAAGACCGGGAGCAGACTGTGGCTCAGATCATGAACTCCTTATTGCCAAATTCAGACTTAAATTGAAGAAAGTAGGGAAAACCACTCAGGTATGACCTAAATCAAATCCCTTACGATTATACAGTGGAAGTGACAAATAGATGCAAGGGATTAGATCTGATAGACAGAGTGCCTGAAGAACTATGGATGGAGGTTCATGACATTGTATAGGAGGCAGTGATCAAGACCATCTCCAAGAAAAACACAAAAAGGTAAAATGATTGTCTGAGAAGGCCTTACAAATAGCTGAGAAGAGAAGTGAAAGGCAAAGGAGAAAAGGAAATATATACCCATTTGAATGCAGAGTTCCAAACAATAGCATGGAGAGATAAGAAAGCCTTCCTCAGCGATCGATGCAAAGAAATAGAGGAAAACAACAGAATGGGAAAGACTATAGATCTTTTCAAGAAAATTAGTGATACCAAGGGAACATATCATGTAAAGATGGACACAATAAAGGACAGAAATGATATGAAACTAATGGAAGCAGAAGATATTAAGATGAGGTGGCAAGAATATACAGAAGCACTACACAAAAAAGATCTTCATGACCCAGATAACCATGATGGTGTGATCACTCATCTAGAGCCATACATTCCTAGAATGTGAATTCAAGTGGACCTTAGGAAGAATCACTACGAACAAAGCTAGTGGAGGTGATGGAATTCCAGTTGAGGTTTTTCAGATCCTAAAATATGAAGCTATTCAAGTGCTGCACTCAGTATGCCAACAAATTTGGAAAACTTAGCAGTGGCCACAGGACTGGAAAAGGTCAGTTTTCATTCCAATCCCAAAGAAAGGCAATGCTAAAGAATGTTCAAACTCCCCCATAATTGCACTCATCTTACATGCTAGCAAAGTAATGCTCAAAATTCCTCAAGTGAACCTTCAATAGTACGTAAACCATGAAATTCCAGATGTTCAAGCTGGATTTAGAAAAGGCAGAGGAACCAGAGATCAAATTGCCAACATCTGTTGGATCATTGATAAAGCCAGAGAGTTGCAGAAAAACATCTACTTCTGATTTATTACCTACTCCAAAGCCTTTGACTGTGTGGATCACAACAAACAGTGGAAAATTCTTAAAATGATAGGAATACCAGACCTCCTTACCTGATTCCTGAGAAATCTGTTTGTAGGTCAAGAAGTCACAGTTAGATCTGGACATGGAACAACAGACTGGTTCCAAATAGGGAAAAGAGTACGTCAAGGTTGATATTGTCACCCTGCTTATTTCACTTATATGCAGAGTATATCATGTGAAATGCCAGGCTGGATGAAGCACAATCTGGAACCAAGATTGCCGGGAGAAATATCAATAACCTCAGATATGCAGATGGCACCACCCTTATGGCAGAAAGAGAAAAAGAACTAAAGAGCCTTTTGATGAAAGTGAAAGAGGAGAGTGAAAAAGTTGGCTTAAAACTCAACATTCAGAAAACTAAGATCATGGCATCTGGTCCCATCACTTCATGGCAAATAGGTGGGGAAACAATGGAAACAGGGAGAGGCTTTAGTTTTTTGGGCTCCAGAATCACTGCATGTGGTCACTGTAGCCATGAAATTAAAAAACGCTTGCTCCTTGGTAGAAAAGCTATGACCAACCGAGATAGCATATTAAAAAGAAGAGACATTACTTTGCAAACAAAGGTCCGTCTAGTCAAAGCTGTTGTTTTTCCAGCAGTCATGTATGGATGTAAAAGTTGGACTAATAAGAAAGCTGAGCACCGAAGAATTGATGCTTTTGAACTGTGGTGTTGGAGAAGACTCTTGAGAGTCCCTTGGACTGCAAGGAGATCCAACCAGTCCATCCTAAAGGTAATCAGTCCTGAATATTCACTGGAAGGACTGATGTTGAAGCTGAAACTCCAATACTTTGGCCACCTGATGCGAAGAACTGACTCATTAGAAAAAACCCTGATGCTGGGAAAGATTGAAGGCAGGAGGAGAAGGGGGTGACAGAGGATGAGATGGTTGGATGACGTCACTGACTTGATGGACGTGAGTTTGAGGAAGCTTCAGGAGTTGGTGATGGACAGGGAAGCCTGGCGTTCTGCAGTCCATGGGATCTGAGAGTCAGACACGACTGAGTGACTGAAATGAACTGAACTGATAATAAATGTGTGTTATCTTAAGCTTGAGTTCTGGTGATTCTTTCCCCATGTGAGTAGAGGTTTTCCTGGTTCTTTTATATCACAGGATAGGGATTGTATTATTGAGCTCTGAACATTATATTCTGAGACTCCGGATCTGACTGAATTGTGTGGGAAATGCAGTGTTTTTGTTTTAGTGGGTCTGGATAGGCTCAGCCCCGTTTTCTAGCCTGCTTTCTGTGGCCTCTGGTTCCAGTACCGTTTTCAAAGCTTTCACCGGGCTCGTTGCTTTCTCATGCCTGAGCTCCTCCCTGCTGACAGTCTGGGATGTTGACTGTCTTCTGTTAGGTCAGTTCTCAGATTCTTTGATGTTCTGATTAGGACCAGATCCATACATGCATGCCCAGGGGTGAGCTCACTACTTCATTAACTGCTTTATAAGATTCCTTTCTAGAGCTCTTTTCCTTCTGTGATCTCACGGATAGAATCGGTTTCCTTCAGGCTCCCCTTTTTGGTTGTTACTGTTGCATCACTAAGTCGTGTCCAGTTCTTTGCAACCAGTTCTTTGCAACCCCGTAAACTGTAGCCCACCAGGATCCTCTTTCCATGTGTTTTCCCAAGCAAGAATACTGGAATGGGTTGCCGTTTCCTCCTCCAGGCCATCTTCCTGACCCAGGGATCGAACTTGTGTCTCTTGCATTGCAGGCAGATTCTTTAATGCTGAGCCACCAGGGAAGCCCCCCATTTGGGTACTTTAAGGCACATCTGAGGCTTTAGTTGCCCGGTTGTACTGTGCGCTTCAGCTGTTGTGCTCTCGTCTGCATCTAAGGAGAGCAGAAAAGGGGACATGTGGAGGTGGGGTCCCTACTTTACCTTCCCCCTTTACTAATCACAGCTCTACCAATTGGAGAAGATTCCTCTCCCTAAAAAATCTGGCTCCTATGAATTTCCTTTGCAGCCTTTGTCACCACTGCCTTGGAATTGCCTCAGGGTTGAGACAGGAGAGTTAAGTTGGAGAGAAAAATAAGAATTTTTGCAGTGCCTAAGAATATTGAGTGTTCTTAAGTGCCCTTGCTCCTGCTGCAGCTGGAACTTGAAGCTTTGCTGATGCTCATCTTCATGTTTCAAGCTGTGTTGTATTGAGGCTAGGAAATACTAGAGGAAAGGAAGAGGTAAATTCACCTCTGTGCTGATATTTCAAATTCCGGAACTTTGTCCCAGTCTGTAAAATATTTATTTCTCAAAGTCCTCATGAGCTACCTATACATTCCATTCCCTTTCCTTCTAAATGATTGTATCTTAAAGTCTTCAGAATTTTCCTTGATGGTAAAGAACAAAGTGATTGAAATTGTTTTCTTCATTTTGACACCTGTTTATAGCTACTGTCTGGACCTAGCTTCCTTGTTTTTCTTAGTCTAAGCATATATTCAGAATAAAACCACATCCTTTTATTCTTCTTTGCAGTTTTCAGAAGGATCAAAATATTTTACTTTTGAAACCTTCTAATATTTTTAGATATTTAATAGCTTTTTTTCTAGTACGAATAGTATGACTCTATGTAAGCTGAAATAATTGATTAGACTTTATAAAAGATAACTTCAACTTTTCTTCTCTCTCAGTTCAAATGTGAATTTCTGAATTTTATGAATCACATCTAGCTATTAAAGGGAGAAAGGACATCCCAAGCAAACAGAACCCTAGCAGAGACATAGAGGCAGAAGTGATCCTGTGTGGGTAAGAGTGGATGTATTTGCCTTAGTAAGGGAAAATCCCTGGACAACTGTGTTGAACAGATGTGATTGTGCCAGATAGTGGAGGGCCTTGTACATCATGCAGATGAGTATAAACTGAAAAAATAATTATTATCTGGCACCACTAAGAGCCTATTAAAATCCTTGAACTTTTTGAGAAGCACATGAATGTTATGAAATTATTATGTAATGTTTTAAAAATAGTAGGTATTTTTTCAGTTATCTTACACAATCCCAAAATAGATGTATGTTCTTTACAAATGTTAATGCATTTCTTTAAATCAAAATACACTTTTTAACTCTAAAGGAGGCCAGCCATGAAATCATCTGTAGAGGATCATTTTATAGGATAGTCATATCCCAATTTAATTTTTATACAGTTTTGAAGTTTTGTAGAATTTAAAATACAGTGTTAAAAATATATTTTTCTTTATTTTAATGTAATAAAACAGTATAGAGTTGGCAGTTTGAATAATAAAGAGTCTGTGATTATTGTTCATAGGACTCATCAAGCTCTTCCTCGAGATTCTGTTATAGAAGACTTACGTTTGCAAAATAAATACCTCCAAGAAAAACTTCATGCTTTAGAAAAGCAGTTTTCAAAGGATGCATATTCTCGGCCTTCAGTAAGTGCATATCTTTTCATTGTTTTAATTCTAAAGCTTAAAAGTGAAATAACTCCTGCCTTTATCTGGCTAGAAATAGTAGATCCTTCTCATTAATATTAATATAATAAATCCAGCTTTTATTTTTACTTGGTAGAGATATATGTTAACTTCTTTAATTCTTTTTACATAATATAAATTTGTGGTTCTTATGCTTTGCATAAAACTTCATTACAAATGATTTCTGTAGATTTTAAATGTAGTTATGAGTTCTGCTGTGACAAGAACACATAGTTAAATAAATTAGGAAGATACGTTATAACATTGTATCCATTTATGTGTGTGATACATTTCTAGTGTGTCTTTATAAAGTCTCATTAAGGTAGAATTATTTGTTGTATCTTATTTTAAAACATTCGTGTGTGTATTTTTATTATTTTTTCCTTTTCTTTTCCTGTTTCTTTTCTTCTGTCTGCTTCAAGCAGAATCTGTTATGTGACACCACTGCGCGTTCTCCTCTTGCCGCCAGTGTTAGTAAATGCAGGCATAATATTTTTCACAAAAAGAATACTTTACCCAGGAACCAAAACAGCCGCATGACAGTGCTCAGAGTTAAAAATAGGAAAGAGATAGACGTTAGTGCCAACTTACATCGTCAGTTACCTAGACACAATCTACAGTGTTACAGTAGTGAAGAAAAACCCAAAGCAGAAGATATTGTAGATCCTACTGAGTTAAATAAATCTGAATCAAGAACAGACAATACATCAAGTCCATTTAGGTCAACTGAAGGTACCGTGACCGATTTTAACCCCAATTTTGAAAATGATCCAGATCCTAAAGTTCAGAAAATTAATGAAGACTGTTGTGAAAATGATGAGCAGGAAGATAAAAACAGGGAAGAGAAAGCTACGCAAGATGAGACAGAAAAGGGACACGTAACTGAAGAAGAGAGTCCCAGCAAGCACGTGGATCCAGGAGAACCTTCTGGGGAGGACCGCGGCCAGGCCGCAGGGTGCTGCATGGAGTCGGCGTGCGGAGGAGGGCGCAGAGGCACGTTCTGAGGCAGCGCGCCGGTCCAGCCGGGGAGTGAAGCGGCCCGGGTGTGAGCACGGGCAGTCCTTATTTCTCTGTTGGCCGAGTTTTCTCATAGCAAGCAGCATATGCGTCTGGTACAGATGGAAACAAACTGTGTCAGATTTGTAAAAAACATTAACTGTTAATAAACTTCTTAAACCCTAATGTTTGACTCGTTCCTACTAAAACTTAGTGGTCATGCATTTCTCTAATTCATTTTAGTATTCTGTTTTACTACTGGTATTCACTTAAAAAGTATTAGATTAGATAACAGAATAACAAAAATAAGGCCCTTTTAGAAGTGTTCGTTTTGCTTTAGAAATTCCTAATTCAGCATGTTGTAAAATCTCACTGCAAGTCAGATTTCACTACAAGGAATAATATTGATAAAAATCTGTTATGATGCTGTGTAACATTCTAATATACACAGCAAGTTCCTTTGATGATCTTTTTGCCTTGTATTATAAGATACTTTTTTATATAATGAGAAAAGTGAGTTATATGTATTGCCTAGGTATAGTTCTCACAATACTCTGCAGAGAATTATTTCTGTTTTACATGGGAAGCTTGGAGAAACATCTCTAGTGATCAAGAAGATGCAGAACTAGGATTTATATGGAGGTCTAATTCTACAGTTAATGAACTTTCTACATATGCTCTACTTTTGGTCAATTTACATGGCAGTCCAGACTAAGAAGTTCATTCTGAGTTGAAATCAAATAGCATTCATTCATTTGTTCATTCCTTTCCACCTTGGATATTCTAGTCACTTAAGTCATCATTAAATTAGGCATTTAAATTAAGAGAAAATGGGCAAAAATGACTTAATTCTTATTTCCTTTTTCAGGCACATAATGCTTCTTTTTTTTTCATTTGATAATAAGTAATTGAGAATTTGAGACTTCCCCTGTATACCTTTTAATAAGATTCTCCTTCTACAGAACAATTTGTTAAGTCTCCCTGAAATTGATTATACAAGAATTTTTTTATTTTACTTTTATAGATGAGTTTTATTAGATTTGTTTTCCAAAAATTTGAACAATCTTAGCCCTTTTGTTTTCTGAGAACAGGAAGAAAAAATAATCCACATTCACTTACTTGAATAACTGCATCTGTATTTTAGTGAGGAGAACTGTTGAAAAAATATCTTCATGTAAGATCAGATAGAATTAGTCTCTCCTGTGAGTGAAATTTAGTATATATCTATCAATCAGGGGTACTGATTATCATTGATTAATTATTGTTATTTTTTGCTATTGTAAAAATTGCTATTGTAGACTGAAGAGATGAAGTAAGGGAGACAGAAGAGCTCAGGGATAGGAAACTACAGCTTGCCATGTCTGAAGAGACCTTAAAAATCATCCTACCTAGTGCCTTCACTTGCGAGATGCAGAAACAGAGGACCTGACAGGCGGTTGGTTTTGCTTAGTGTTAACCTTAACAGTAGTGAAACCAGAATGTAGACTTGGATCATCTGACAAAGGAGGGACATATTGTGTAGTTTACTGACACCATGAAGCATGTCTGTCTTCTTTCACTTTCCACTGTTAAATTCCTATGCACACACGTTCTCTCAGACAGAAATCAGGTGGATACATGCAGTGTTTCTGCCAGGGTTGTGTTATATGCTCTCAGCTCAGAATCATAGGTCAGCTCAAGAATCTCTTTACTTTTCTACATCCTATTTTCAAATTTCTTTACTTTAACTCTGTTTTACCTAAGAAAACTTACTCCTTTTTAACTTTTTTTTTAACCAAAGAGTGAATGTGTCAGAATGTATTTAACCTACTGCTAATTCAAATGATGTTACAGAGCCAGGTGTAATAAATGTATTTATAGACTATTATACCTTAATAATAATGTATAATATATCAGTCTATAATAATATGATGATCATAATAATGTCTCTGGAATTATTGACTTGATAGTTAATCAAGCCAAGAGAATAGAATGGGAGAGAAAAAACTAAAACTGTTCTGAGTTGCTTTCACAAAATTATCTCATATAATGCTCTTTAACGGTCTTATAAGTGGGTATCTTTACTACCTTGTAGTAAAAAATAACCAAGCACATATTTCTCTTTCAAATAATGTACAGTTTAGAATGAGAAATAAGTATGAACATTGATAATAGCCCCCCAAGGTGGATTCATGCCAAAACAAATGCAAATAAAGTGTTACTGGATTTCAGAGGAGGGAGTAATTATTTTAGCTCCAGGAATGAGGAATAACTTTCTAAAGGAGGAAGGAATTTAGGCACCTTTTGTAGGCTTGTGTATTCATCTGCTATGGCAACCATAACAGAACACCAAGGAGTTGATGCCTTAAGCAACAGAAATTTATTCTCACAGTTCTGAAAACCAGAAGTCCAAAATCAAGGTATCGGCAGAGTTGATTTCTTCTTTATTTAGGCTTTGGGGAAAGGATCCCTTCAGGCCTTTCTTCTGGCTCATAGATGGCTAGCTTCCCCCTGTCTCTATAGTTACTCTCTTCTGTATATATCTATGTGTCAAATTTCGTTTTTGTGTAAGTACATCAGACATTGGATTAAGGCCCACCTTAGTGACCCTGTTTCATCTTAATTATCTCTGAAAAGGCCCTATCTCCAAATAAGGTCATTTGAGGTACTGGGAATTAGAACTTAAACATACGAATTTGGGGGTTTGATGGGATTTGGGGCAAAATGCAATCTATAACAGATAACAATGTTTTATTTTGGACTGAAAGAACCACAAATTATATGTGTGGACATCATTGAATCATACTGGCTTTGTTTTCTGTACTAATTTCAACAGACTGATTACCTTTTGTGAGTTCGTTTGTTTATGGTTGTTTTCTCTAGAGCTCTCCAATTTTCTCATTCTTTTGAGGAACAGTGTTCCCTTTTAGCATAGTGTTCTCTTACCCAGCATGTCTTATACAGCTTTTATTTGCCACACCTTAAAAATACTCCTAACTTCATTTTCCTGAAGACTTCAGGAGTAGATTCAGATGATCATTATCAAAGAGAACAGGAGCTCCAGAGGGAAAACTTGAAGTTGTCATCTGAAAATATTGAACTCAAATTTCAGCTTGAACAAGCAAATAAAGATTTGCCAAGATTAAAGGTAAATTTAATATTCTTTATTACAGTTAGAAAATCTAATGCCTGAAAACTTTCTCCCTACTTGTTATGTTTACCATGTTAGCTCATGAAGAAGCCAGAAACTCATATGCATAAAATATGGTAGTGTTTACACTGTCTACATTCACTCATGTGACAGTTATTTGTTGAGGGCCTTCTTTGTATCAGGTGCTCTTCTATGTGCTGGGAAAGAAAAATTCTTGCACTTGTAGAGCTTATATTCCAGCAGGAAGGCTCCTAATAGGTAAGCAAGTCAGTATATTGTATGTCAGCTGATGTTAAATGCTAAGAAGAAAAAGCACGGTTTGTGTGTGTGTGTGTGTTGGATAGGGGTATAGTTGACCCTTGAACTACGAGGGTCCATTTATATGGGGATATTTTTCAATAGTAAATACTGCTGTTTTACCTGATCCATGGTTGGTTGAATCCACAAATGCAGAGAAACTGCAGATATAGAGGACCAACTATGCTATACCTCCACATTGTTTAGCAGTCAACTGTATATGGGATTGCTCTTTAAAATAAGAGTAGTAAGGGGAGGCCTTACTAATAAATGATATTTTAGCAGAGAACTAGGGGACAGGTAAGGAAGTGGGTCATACAGATACTAGAAAAAGGATTCCAGACAACAGAACTGGCAAGTTCAAATGCTGTGTGTGTGGCAAGATGATAGTTGGTGTGTTTAATTAACAGTTACCACATTTCAAAATATTCGGATAAAAAAGTAATAAAATATTAGGGTAGCTCTTAAAATATAAAGTCTTTAAAAAATGTTTAGGATAATTGTCTCTGTTAGAAATTTTACTTTATTTTGATATTTATAATAAATTTATTTTTGGTTTTTGAAATCTTATCCTATTTATTGGAGTATTTTTCTCAACTGGCTGTTTCATTTCTGTTTTTTAACTTAGAATATTAGCAACGTGTTAATTCCACTGGTAATAGTATAATTAACCTATGTCCTTCTTATTCTGGTTTTTACACTGTTAGAACGTGTCAGAAGAGCAATTGTTTATATCTTTGTACCACGTGGATATGGTTCTACATATGTAATTTATGGGACAGTTAAAATCAGGAGTTCTGAACTCAAACTTATTATTGTATACTAAGGCAATAATGATGGACAGGGAGGCCTGGTGTGCTGCAGTCCATGAGGTCACAAAGAGTCGGATACAACTGAGCGACTGGACTGAACTGAACTGAACTGATGGCAATAATGTAGGAAATATATATTTAAATCCATATATAAAATCTCTTGTATTAGTACACTTTACTTCAACATATGTCACATTTCAAAATTCTCTTATTGGTAGGAAGATCCATTTGTTTACTTAAGCTATACAGTTGAAGAGACTGGTAGTTCAGATGAAGTGTTTGCCTTTCCTTATCAATGACTACAACTGTGTTAAATTGTTACATGTTTCTTTAATATTCAGAATCAGGTAAGAGACTTGAAGGAAATGTGTGAATTTCTGAAGAAAGAAAAAGCAGAAGTAGAGCGGAAACTTGGCCACGTTAGAGGGGTGAGTATGTGAGAGTATGCCATGTGTTTGTTTTGGCTTCAGAAGGGATAAGCTGGAAGTAAGAATAAAAGGTTGGATATAGCAGTACTGATATGCCTTTACTAGTGCCTCTGGTTTCAGTTTTATTCTGCTGCATGTACAGTGTAAAACATCACTAAGCTTTCTCTTTGTTTCAAGTTAGTAAATTTCATCATCTGTCACATCTTACATGCTTTTTATTCCACTTGGACTCTATACCATCTCTTTTTCCTTTGCATCTCCCTCCACACCTTGAAAACATTTAATTTCCAGGAATCTTCTTTCTTCTATTCATCGAGGTAACTACTAACTGCTTCTTGGTCTGATTCTAACACTTTGTAACTACTTTTTATGATATTCATGGCAGCTTCTTAGTTATAATGCTAATATAGTAATGTTGGGTTTAAGCTGTTCCTTATTAGCTACATGAGTTTAGGAATATCAAATTCTCTGAGTGTTGATTTTCTTGTATGTAAAGTGAAGACTGTAATTCCTCTTTCATAAGGTTATTATAATGAGTTGAAATAATACAAACTTTGGCTTCGAATGTTAGGAATCAACAATGAGTTTAATAATAAACCTCTTGTATTCTGGGTACTTTATATTGTACTTTCTAAAACATTTGATTAAATAAAAATTTAACATTTTTTCCCAGTCTGGTAGAAGTGGAAAGACAATCCCAGAACTAGAAAAAACCATTGGTTTAATGAAAAAAGTAGTTGAAAAAGTCCAAAGGGAAAATGAACAGCTGAAAAAAGCATCAGGAATATTGACCAGTGAAAAAATGGCTAGTATTGAGATGGAAAATGAAAATTTGAAGGTAATATTCTTAATGCCATTTGTACAGAATGTTATACTGATACAATTTTTATTAATTTTTAAGGACAGTTTTAAATATAGTATATAAAGTGGCTTTAATGGATGAACAGATACTTTACACATGTGGAAAATAATATTGGAGACAATAATTGAAGTGTTACAGTAGCATCATGTGGTCATCTTACTATTTCCAGACCATTGGTTCTCACTCTGGCAACATAAAATAATTAACTGTGTCTATTTTCAAAAATACAGTTGCCTAAACCGCCGTTTTTGAGATTGATCAGTTATGGGATTGGTCCCACCATTGGTATTGTTTTTTTTAAGTCATCAACTCATTCTAAGCCAAGATTGGAAACCTCTGCTCTAGATGACCAGTATTAAAGGGAAGAATTTAATTCTAATTGTGTGAAATATGATCTCTAAAACTACATTGAACTAAGTTTTATAAGTTTATGGGATCATCATTTATTTCCTCGTTTTGATAATGTAGAGTTTTTTAAATTACCAGGTTGAATTAGAAAAACTCAAAGTTCATCTTGGACGTCAGTTGAGCATGCACTATGAATCCAAAACCAAAGGCACAGATAAAATTGTTGCTGAAAATGAAAGACTTCGTAAAGAACTTAAAAAAGTATGACTTTCATTATTGACTATACTTATTTTTATGTTAGTTAATACATTTGTGGAAAACTGAATGAAAGAGTTGATGAGTGTCTATTCAGAATAGGTATTAAGAGATTTAGGAATTGTGTCTTATGCCCACCGTTGTTTTGTAATGAGGAACACTGAAAATAAAAAATAAATTAACAGGCAGTATAATGTAGAAGCTGGGCTTCCCAGGTGGTACAGGGGTAAAGACCTCACCTGCCAGGGCAGGAGACAGGGTTCAGTCCCTGGGTTGGGAAGATCCCCTGCAGGAGGAAGTGGCAGCCCACCCCAGTATTCTTGCCTGGGCAATCCCATGGCCAGAGGAGCCTGGCGGGCTATAATCCAGGGGTTGGCAGAAGAGTCGGACATGACTGAGCACACACGCACACATATATAGATGCCACACAGCCGGGATCAATTTTTAGCTTCATTACTTCTTAATTCTGGGAATGAGGGCAATCTACTATTCCTTCTCCTCCTCTCAGTTTCCTCATCTATAAAACTGGGACTATTAGGTGTATCAGTTTCACAGAGCTGCTACAGGGTTTACATGCGTTACTATTTATGCATGTGTATTTATGAATTACACTTGATGTACAAGACAGTATATGAAACTATTTTGTTAAACAGTAAGATTCCTTTCTATTTAAGAGACAGAATATATTCCTTGCCCCAGACAAATGTGTCCTTATTTATATGGATGATCCAGTGCATTAACTGAAAATTAATATTTGTAAACTAGTTACAATGGAATCTGAACACATTTTGAGGCCAGAGTGATACTGTGCTTTGAATGTAGATGTTTAATCGTGGAAATAATCTGTGGTGCTTACACATAGTTTATAGTTATGTCTCAGGTATTAAGGAGTCAAACATCTTTTAAAAAAAATCTAAAGACATAAACTATTCCCTTTTCTGTAACTATTATAACAAATATGACAAAGTAACAATGGAGTAAAATATTCTAAATGTATTTTTACAACCTCATTACATGCTCTGTTGTAATTATGACCGCCATATTGCTGTTCTAGAGTTTAAAAAATACTGGATATTTATTGGACTTTTAATCAGCATTTAGAACTTCAGGTTATTTTTCTTTCTAGTTTGTAGTGATAATTTTGAATATATTACATTCATGAGAACAGTATTACCTTTTGGCATAATATACTAATTAGCTTTTAATGACAGGAAACTGAAGCTGCAGAGAAATTACGGATAGCTAAGAATAATTTGGAGATATTAAATGAGAAGATGACAGTTCAACTAGAAGAGAGTGGTAAGAGATTACAGCTGGCAGAGAGCAGAGGCCCCCAGCTTGAAGGTGCTGACAGCAAGAGCTGGAAATCAATTGTTGTTACAAGGTAGGAACAAGCAGCTTAACATTTGCAGTTTTATCAGTTCTAATTCTGCCATTATTGTTTTTAAAGAATATGACACTATTCTAATTCACTTAGTTCTTCGTGAAGAACTGTTGGGTGGTTTGTTTTAACATGATCCTTACTCTTCCTTCCTTAAGAGATTTAACTAACTGGGGTGTCAGGGCACGGATCAGAGCAGAGCTGGGGCTGGGCTGAGGGTGTTGGAGCCCAGCAAGTTTCCTGAAGCTACTGTCACCCATGAGCCCAGACTGATGGTGCCCAACTTGTCCTGCTTTTCTCTGTGCTGCATTCGTTTTCTACCCCAAGTATAAGCCAGGCACAATGGAGCCGTCTCGTCACAAGCTGTGGCATACCAGAGTAGGCTGTGCTGCAGTTTTGGAGCTGTGTTCTGGGCAGCTTGGTCTTGAAATACCTTCAACAGGTGAACTCAGCAGACAGTTTTAGTGTCTTTCAGCCTCTACTTTCTGGCACTTGATTTTCTCCCACCCCTTGAGCCTTTTCTACAAGTATGTGTGATTCCTGCCTGTCAAATAAACTTTGTGGCTATGAAAGAGGTTCAGGCTATAATTCACTGGCAGGCTGTAATCCAGCGGGTGGCAGAAGAGTCGGACATGACCGAGTACACATGTGCACATGAAGCCACACAGCCGGGATCAGTTTTTAGCTTCATTACTTCTTAATTCTGGGAATGAGGGGAGTAGGAATTCACCAGCAAATATTTGTATGTCCATTGTCACTACACCAGGGGTGGTTCATTGTGACGGATGAGTCTCTACAAGGCTTTGGTGTCATTCTCATTTCAACCTTAAGCAACTGCTTCAAGGAGTATATGCAGAAGTGGAGACCAATGAGATCCTGCCCACATCCTTGCCTGTAACATCATCCTGAATGAAGTTGTGTCCTTTACATCTGCTGACCCCATTTCAGAAGGCAGACTCATCTTTATCTTACTGTATTCCTAGAGTTCCTTCTGCCTGTGCATCTGAGTACCCCCTTGGATGTCTGCCTGCCATTTAGAATGGACTGGGTGTGGGTTTGCGGTCACCGTCACTGCAGCTGGGATGGGAATCTTAGCACTGTGAGGCTACAGCAGGTCTCAGAGAGGGCCTGCCTCACTGCACTTGCCCTGTCAGACAACTCTGAGGAGGAAGGTTTTACAGGTAGATTAGGGGGCCCAGCCAGTCCTGAAGAAGGGGCCCTTTCTAACATCATAATGACAGTACTCAGAATCTACTCTCCTGCCTCCCTACGGCTGTTTCCTTGATTCTGTCAGAGGGCTAATGTCAGGGCTGAGTGGAACAGTACATGTGATAGTATAAAGGGGAGAAGGAGTCTCTCCTTTTGTCTGCTTGAACGCCAGCAGAGGCTCGCAACCAGCAGGCCTATTGATTGGTTTCTTGGTTGGTCCTTTATTTCCTGCTACTATCATGTAGGGACTGAAAACATTCTGAGTTGCTTTGAGATGTATTTATCCAGCAGGTATTTTCTCAGTACCTGCTACATGCTAGACTCTCCTTTATGTTAGATGTATTTCTAAAAGGCCTACTTTAACTAGGTTTCTTCAGAAAGCCAGGTAGCTTCTGGGGCTTGTTGTTGTCTAGTCACTGAGTTGTGTCTGACTTTTGCGACTCCATAGACTGTAGCCCACCAGGCAAGAATTTCCCAGCTGAGAATACTGGAGTGGGTAGCCGCTTCCTCTTCCAGGGGATTTTCCTGACCCAGAGTTCAAACCTGTGTCTCCTGTGTTGGCAGGCAGATTCCTTACCCTTTAGCTACCAGGGGAGCCCTTCCACGCCTAGAAGTACCTTGGACTGGCAAATAGAGGCCCGGGTGGGGGTGGGTCAGTGTGCCTCAGTTTCCTCCCCAATAACAACTGACTTTTTATAATATTTGAAAATTGAGGGGGCTTCCCTGGTGGCTCAGACAGTCAAGAATCCACCTGTAATGAAGGAAATGTGGGTTCAATCCGTGAGTCAGGAAGATCCTCTGGAGAAGGAAATGGCAACCCACTCCAGTATTCTTGCTTGGAGAATCCCTTGGACAGAGGAGCCTGACAGCTCCAGTCCCTGGGATCGCAGAGTTGGACACGACTGAGCGACTGACACACACATTTCTCACTATGACCTTAAGTAAATTACAGTTCTTCTGTGATTTCAAGTTTTTTTAAAAATCTGTGGAAATGATAAATCCCCTGTCCTTTCTTTTCTAAAAAGGGATCTGTGAAGTTGCACACAAAAAAATTATGAATGTGAAAAGGATTTATAAATATTTGAGCAGGGTAATGAGAGACCTTTTAGATCATTTCTGTGTTTTTAATCTGAAAACTGCATGGGTAACAGCATAGAATAAGCCTTCAGTAAACACTTTTCAAAAAAACGTAACTTGACAGAACGCTACTTCTGGTCTGTAGCCTCATATATCCCTAAATCCACATTAAAAATGGCTCAAATCTGCAGCTGGGTTTAGACACCCAGGTCAGCAAAGTGATTGGTATCCATGACACATTATGCTCATACTGAAATCCTTATAGTTGCTCTGTTATTCACTCAGTAAACGAATGACGTCTATTCTATGTCTGGCTTTATCACACCACGCTGAGACAGTGCAGGGTGGTGCGGGAGCTGCTCTCTGGGGTGGTCAGAGGCGGCCTCCCGGCACTAGGCCCGGGAGGTGAGTGAAGCCAGCAGTGCCCTTCAGGGTCTCTCTGCAGGTCGCCCCACTCCCACAGTTTCTGTTTAGGGTAACAGTGTTGCCGTCTAAGTTCCTAAGGTTTATCAAATACTCTGATGATAATTACATTACTGTGATGTAACATTGAAATAATCATTTTTCTTCCTTGTCCTGCCTTTAACCTGATTTTGTTGCTAACGTGTTTCTTCTTTTTCTTTTCTCTGGAGAAATTTGAATGTTATGAACATTGTCTCTTTTAAGATGGAATATGCTTGTGGAAACTGTTTTGGCTCAATGTTTTAGAAATTTCTTTTGGGGTCTTTTTTTTTTTTTTAACTATTGATCATTTCCTGAAAGGTTACAAATCTATTCAGAGATACCATTTTTCTTTTCCCTACTTTCACATATTCTATTCCCTCTCCCAGGAGTGTTGTACTGGTTTTGTTCTAACTGAATTAACTCAAGTGTGTGTGTGTGTGTGAGAGAGAGAGAGACAGAGAGAGAGAGATGCTTTAGTTATCTTTAAATATATTCCTAAGAATATCCAGCAATATAAAGTTTTATATTCTTATGAATTTAGTTTCTATTTCTTAGTTTTGTGACTGAAAAAGGTATTAATTTTAATCTTTTACAGTGGTCAGATTCATCAGGCTATATCCTTGTTTATAACTTTGGGAAACACCTAAATCCTCAATTTAATTGGCCTGTTAATTAAGGGGTACTTCTCCCTTGCTGTCATGTAATGCTAAATAAATACGTAGGAGAAGATTTGACCAGAAGAACCGGTATAATAAGATATTCTTTTATTTTTAATGCAGTAATTTGCAGTGGCTTTTAAATCAGTAAGAGAAATTGTTTTCCATGTCTACACCATTTTTTCCCTTTATACTTTTAGAATGTATGAAACCAAGTTGAAAGAATTAGAAACTGATATTGCCAAAAAAACTAAAAGCCTTACTGATCTTAAACAGCTTGTAAGACAAGCAACAGAGAGGGAACAGAAAGTTAAGAAATATACAGCAGACCTTGAGCAACAGGCAAGTAATGTCCTTGTTTCACCTTCTCTGTATGTGTGTGTGTTTTTAGTTGCTCACTTGTGGCCAACTCTTTATGGCCCCATGGACTGTAGCACTCCAGGCTCCTCTGTCCATGGCATTTCCCAGGCAAGAATACTGGAGCGGGTTGCCATTTTCCTAGTCCAGGGGATCTTCCCAGCCCAGGGATGGAACCTGCGTCTCTTGTCTCCTGCATTGTAGGCAGATTCTTTACCACTAGCGCCACTTGGGAAGCCCTAAGTGAAAGTCGCTCAGTCATGTCCGGCACTTTGCAACCCCACAGACTACACAGTTCATTGAATTCTCCAGGCCAGGATACTGGAGTGGGAAGCCTATCCCTTCTCCAGCAGATCTTCCCAACCCAGGAATCGAACCAGGGTCTCCTACATTGCAGGCGGATTCTTTACCAACTGAGATAGATATCAGGGAAGCCCCATCCCTGACATATTTTCCACGTATTTACCAAGTAGTCCTTTTAAAGTATAAAGCACATCATAGCAGTCCATCCTTAGAATCTTCCAATGGTTCCCATACCCTAGAATAAAATCCTGAAGCTCTCTTCATAGCCTGCAAGGACCTACATGATGACCTGGCATCTTGTTTCCTCTCTAGCCTCATCTTTACTTTCTCTGGCACTCAGTGTCCTAGCCAAATTAACTTCCTTCAATCCTTGGAACAAACCAAACTCATTTGGTTTATTCAGGGTCCTGCTTGTTTCTCTTGTTTAGAATACTGTTGGCCCAAATATTCCCATACCTCACTCCCCACTTGCACGTCTCTCCTTAAATGCAGGCTCCTCAGACCCTCCCAATCCCCACACTGCATTCCATTCACTGCCCTCTTACTGTTATTTTTAATAGGCTCCTCCATCTTGAAATGTAAACCGATGACATCACATGACATGTTCATTGTCTTCCCACCAACATCCAGAGAACCACAGGAACATGCAGGAAGGGATTTGGCCTGTTTTTTCCACAGCTGTATCCAGTGTGCCTGGAACAGTGCCTGGCATGCAGTAGTTCTTCAGTAAATAATTGTTGAATGAATAGTGGATAGATTCACCACGGATGTGTAATCATACATACTTTTGAAAGCACAAATTCGAAAATTATGCTTTACTGAAAGTATGGATCTTTATAAAACCCCATATTTCCATGTCAAACTTTGTCTTCTAACTTTTCATTGGGCACAGATTGAGATTCTCAAACATGTTCCTGAAGGTGATGAGACCGAGCAAGGCCTTCAACGGGAGCTTCGAGTTCTTAGGTATATTATTTGTTGACTACTTTTTAAAAAATCATTTTTTAATACAACCAGGTTTGCTGTATCTAGAGTTAAGAGTTTTCACCCTTGCTGCCTAATTGGTTTATCAGCTTTATTTCACCCTTCTAATGCTAGTCACTCTTTTATATAATAGATGGTATAAAAGATAAACCAGATCCTTATGTAGGTGTCGTCTGTAATTTAGTTTCTTAATAGCATAGAATATATTAAACCTTAGCTTGCAAAGCCAAGTATTAATGGAATGAGAAAAAAATCCTTTACTTTCAAGGCTGTGCAGCATGCTCTTGTGAGGCTCCTCCCTCCAAAACTACTCTTGAAAATGATATACAGTTTTAAGAAAAACATGGATTTTTAATCTGTGATTTCTGTTTGAGAATGGTAGCACTGCAGTAGTTGAAGCAGATGAACAAATGTTTACCTTTATAAATATTAGCAAGTTCTAAGCACTGTGTATCACACAGTTAAAGAAATGCTCAGACCTATTTTGGGGTGCAGTATCTGGTTTATGTTTTAACACATTATCATTGTGTTCTAGATTAGCTAATAGTCAGCTGGAAAAAGAAAAAGAAGAATTAATCCATCAGATAGAAATTAACAAAGGCCAAAATGGACCTGAAAGTACCATATCTGGTAATGTATTTTTTAACATACTCATAGCATGTTAGCTAACCCAAGTTTTTTAATTAGGATTTGCCTTGTTTACAGATTTAACTGTCTTCCTAAAAAATCAAATCCTTGATGTAAGTTTTTAGAGCTGTCTCTTTCCTCCACACAGCAGTATTCCCATTGAGCTCTTTATTTGTAACACTGAGTAGCAAGTATTCAAACCTTTCTCCTTGAGTCCCTTCCGGATGTTACAGATTTATCATCACACAATGCTAAGTAATAAATACTAGGTCTGTTGCTTCCCGTTTCTCAGTATAGGCCCTTTGAAGCCCATTTAACATTTTCTTCTAAATGTTATGTTCATCTTGTTATTAATTTAAAAACTATGTGTGTATAAGCAAACATTGCCTATATCCTTTCTTTTTTCCTTTTACAAAGTAAAGTCTAACCTAGTTTCTATTTGCATTCAGAGTGCTTACTAATCATTTTGCGATTCCAGTGTGCATAGGTAACGTATTAATAAGCACTTGGTAGCTCAGAGGTAAAGCATCTGCCCACAATGCAGAAGACCTGGGTTCCATCCCTGGGTTGGGAAGATCCCCTGGAGAAGGGAAAGGCAACCTACTCCAGTATTCTTGCCTGGAGAATCTCATGGCAGAAGAGCCTGGCGGGCTTCATGGGGTTGCCAAGAGTCGGACATGACTGAGCAACTAACACACACACACACACACACACACACACGTCATGTATATACGTGGGTACACATATAGTGAACAGTCGATCCTCATTATTTGCAGATTCTGTATTTGCATATTCACTTACTACAATTTACTTGTAATCCAACATCAGTCCTGTATGGTACTTCTGCAGACATAAACAGAGCAGTGAGAAATTTCAGTTCTAAGATCCACAGTTTTCCAGATGAGATTCAACAAGGTGACGCTCTGCGTTTGTGTCAGCTGTCATACAGGGATGACCAGGGGGTGGAGACGGTGCTGGGGAGAGCGCACAGGGCAAGAACCTCTGGTTCTGGGACCAGCCAGATTGGATTTAAATCTCAGTTCTGATACCTGCTCCTGGGGCAGACTCAGCAGTCTCTTGACACTTCTGAACCTTGTTTCTCTCTTGTAAAACAAAGTAGAACAAGTTGTTTCTAGGATGAGTTGTTTCCAGGATTTCAGATATAAAATCTATGTGAGATATATGTGTGTATTTTCCCTAAGGACAGTGGTTCAAAATTCACTAATTCATTTTTCATGTTATAGAACTTAACTACTGCAAATAATAAGAATCTGTTGTTTGTATGCATATTGTACTAGACAGCTTGATGGAAATGCCAAATTCTGTTCCAAAGGATTTATAGTAACTTATATCTGAGCAGTTTTTTACTATTTCACATAGCTTTTCAGTATCCTATCAAGTAGCTTTTATACAAAACAGCAACAAGACGATCATGTCCAACTACCATGGTACAACTATCAGTTGTACCAAACACTATGCTAAATGCTTTATACGCATTTTATAATTCTTGTGACCCTGAATTTTGAGTACTTCTGTCTCCATGTTACCTCTGTTCAAAGGGGTTAAGTAACCTGTCCCCAGGGCTGCAGCAGCTAGGAGGCAGCCAAGGCAGGATGGAGCCTGAAGCTGGGAAACTCCAGCGTTCACTGCCAGTCTCTGCCGATGACCACTGCACTGCATCTCCTTTGGTGATCTGGAGTCCGTGCACAAACCTCTTCTGACAGCATCTCTCACAGCGGCCAGTCTGGTACTACACCAGGCACAGTACCCAAGAGCTGTCAGCGCTGCTGACAGTCAGCAAGTTTTCTCTCTCTAAACGTCAGCCTCCCGAGAGGGGATTTTTGACCCTCATATTCTTTATCTCCTATTTAAAAATGAGGATATCAGTAAGATTGTTAAGGCTCAAAAATCAAATTGTTTTGGAAATTTTAAAGCACTATTTAACTGTAAGTGGTTAGTAAGCTAGCTTTTGGAAAGTGCTGTACATTGTAACTGGGCTTCCCAGGTGGCACAGCGGTCAAGAATCCCCCTGCCAATGCAGGAGACACAAGAGATGCGGGTTCGACCCCTGAGTTGTAAAGGTCCCTGGGAATAGGCAGTGGCAACCCATTCCAGTCGTCTTGCCTGCAAAATTCCATGGACGGAGGAGCCTGGCGAGCTACAGTCCACGGGTGACAGAAAGTCAGACACGACTGAGCACACACTTATACATCAAGTTTACTGCACTGTTTCATTACCAAAGTGTGTAATATATAGCATCCCACTGATTAAGACAACTCATATAGCGTTTCAATGATCAAGAATCAACTCTGTAAAAAAAAATCATTAGCACTTTATGCAAAGGTGAGGAAAGGTTTGAAAAGTATGAGGAAAATACTTGTCTCCAACTTAGAGGAGCATTCCAAGGTCACCTTAATAGAATATGCTTCCTGTTCCATTAATGAAAATGTGTTTGCTGACGTTATTTTCTCAAAATTTAGCATTTTAAAAAATTTTACCTTTTGATGGCTATATAATAAGACACATTATATGCAGTTTAAAGAAAATGTTTCTAGCCAAGATGGTTAATTAAAGAAAAACTCCTATTGCACATCGACTCTCTTTATAAAATTAGAGATATGTTTAACTCTGGAGGAAATCAATAAATTAAACTAATGCCCTTATGCTTTCTATGTTTTCCTACCAAAACGTCAAGATGTATTCATCTTTGTGTATCCATCCTGCCCAGGGCATTCTTCACACAGTAATTACACAGTAAATACATCCTGACACACAGGGAACAGCCAGAGCTGCTGGTAGCCGGAGCCCCTTCCCTAATCATATACTTATTCTAACGTTGTACGTTTAGACCTAAAAAATTTTCTTGGTTCTTGAATTTTCCTCTGCAAATGATTTCTTCCATGTAAAAAATTAACCTGACTCTATACTTCTGACAACTAGCGTATGTCTCTTTGTTTGCTATGGAATTGTAATACTTGATATAGAGGTTAACATACAGAATTCACAGCCTGAACTGATCCAGCTATAAAAGCCACATTTTCCAGGCTCTAGTTCCAGAAGTTTCATCTTTCTCTTCTAAAATAAGTCCATTATCTTGAACTCAGAGTGGGAAAAAGCTTAGTCTAATTTTTACTATGTGGGGGCAGATCCTGATCAACTAAAGGAAAAGGTCAAAGATCTAGAGACACAGCTCAGAACCTCAGATCTGGAAAAGCAGCATTTGAAGGTAAGCATTTAATTGTATCTAATCATAGTATTATAAATGTTTTGTGAAAACAGCTGTTGAAAACTATTTTTATGATCGCCATCTCTGAATTTTAAGTTTGTATCCTAAATATTCCTGGAATCACGTTTTATACTTACATTTAAACCTTGATATTAAGGTTTTTATATTCATCTGACTTTATTCAAAATATTATATAGAACCACCAAAAAATTGAGACAGAACAAATGGGATTCTTTAAAGAGTTAATTATTTTTAATTGTCACAGATATAGCTTATTATTTTAATATTTTCCTAAGTTTTGGATACTTGATATCTTTTATGCTTTATCTGTTTAAGACTCTAAACAGAACGAAAGAGCATAAATATGAAAATTAACTAGTGCTCACTGGCTATTCTACCTGGCCATTAAAGCTTGAATTGTTTCTTTACCACATGCTTAACTTTTAGCCAGGCAGAAGCCATACAGTTTCCCTGATCATAAATACATTTATAACAGGTGACTACTATTCATTAAAAATTAGATACTTGTAAAGAAAATAGAAATGAAGCCTAAACCAAAGAATTGTAACCAAAATAACTTCAGTGTTGTGAATAACTAAGTTTTTTCACTGCCTCACACTGAGAACATCTTAATATTCTTTTGGGGAAAGATTAAATCCCCTCTGATTTAATAGTTGATAAATTATAGTGCCAGACTAGGACATAACTTAAGAGAATAATTTGACTTCTGCCTTATATTTGACTATTCAGGTTTCTTTGGCTTTCATGTTTGTAATTCATTCTCTTTAGTTCATACCTAAAGAATGTATTTTTTTCCTCTGTATACCTTTAAAAGATAATATGTTCTTATTAGGAGGAAATAAAAAAGCTGAAAAAAGAACTGGAAAATTTTGATCCATCATTTTTTGAAGAAATTGAAGATCTGAAGTATAACTACAAAGAAGAAGTGAAAAAAAATATTCTCTTAGAAGAGAAGTTAAAGAAACTTTCTGAACAATTTGGAGTTGAATTAACTAGTCCTGTTGCTGCTTCTGAACAGTTTGAAGATGAGGAGGAAAATCCTGTTAATTTCCCCATATACTAAAAGGCCATCTCTAACTATATAGTTTTATTTAACTATTTACTAACTTTGTAAGTTAAAATTCCATCTGGAAATCAAGCAAGTCTGACCTACATGATTTCCTTCCCAATACCTCATAGCTTTACTTAAACTGGAATTTTTAGTAAATAAAATTATATGAAAATTTCAACATATTAGGGAAGTATATTTTTGAAGACTGTTCGGACATGTTATATCTGTCAAATAGGCAATAAGCTATGGTAAATTTTTATACATTTACAATGTTGTACTAAGTTTTTTAAACATTTAAAACTGGGGTTTTATATATACTTACATATTTATATATGTGTTAAGATTCTCAAATTATGTCTATATATGTTATTAAGTTGAGCCATATGTTTTGTTAAATGTCTAGCAATTTTAAATTCAGTTTAAACTATTTAATTTTTAAAGTAATGGTCCAAAATTGTTGGTTTGTCTTTTAAACTACCCACGTACAATGGACTGAATCCAACCTTTGTACAAGGTGGAGAGCTTATTATTATATTTTTATTTCCAGAGGTTAAAATTCATTTGCTGTTTCTAAATAAAATTTTGAATAAATATTTGCAGCTGGAAAATTGATTGCTTCAAATGCTAAAAGACATATTGCTATATTAAGACACTGAACAATAAACTAAAACTGAGATATTTTTACCTTATAAACATGGCAGAGTATTCAACACTGAAACGCAACAACAATGAAGCTGGTTTTTAATTGCACTTCCAGTTTATACATTAAGTATTATATCTTTGAGCCTACCAAATTTCTGATTGTCTATTTTTGAAAAATGATTAAATAAACACTTAGCATCAAAGGCATACTCATATTTGTTCAGATTCATGTTGATAAGAACTGGTTTTGAATTCATATAAGTATCTGGGATCGGCCAACATAAACCAAGATGGTGGCGATGGACCTGAAAAGAAAAAAAAAAGTTAGCTTTAGCCTATGTTATCTTTACTCACAAATCTTTTGAGTGCCTACTATTTCTCAGCCACTGGGAGTTATTTAAGGCTCCATTTCATCTAACCCTTTTTTTTAATAGCTGTTTTCCTCCTGACATAGTACATATTTACTTGCTTATTGTCTATCTTTCCCATTAGAATGTAAGCTTCATGAAGGCAGAGACACTGTTTTGTTAACTCTGTACTGTCAGCACCTGGAAACGTTCCAGGAACATAATCAGGGGCTCCATAAAAATGGTAATGAATAATAGAGTCTGTTGCTAAATACAGAAGGCAGCCAGTTGAAAAATGTGGGTAGAAGTCATTCTAACCAAAGGGAATAATGTGATAGAATAGTGCGTTTTGCTCTGGTTGCAGTTAGTTAAGAACATACACAATGTGTGTATGTTTGAGAGATGGAAGTGGAGAGTTCTAGAAATTTTAGCAGGTGCCAGATCATGAAAAATCTTAAATGTCACTACACAGGGGAATAGTATTCTCATTCATTTGTGAAGAAAGGACAGTACAGGGATAAGACTGAAAGATAATGCTTAGGATGGTGATAAAATAATTCAAGCATGAATCTTGGTTTAAATTAAAATTAACAGCCAACTGATTGGTGAGAAGTACACAGATACAATAGATGAGAATCTTTCAGAACTGATAATTAGATGTATGAAGTGATGGAAAGGTGTTAAAAATGATTTCTAACTTTTTGGCTTAATTGTTTGGAGTCTGGGTTGGTCCAAACTGGATTAGTTCCAGTTTTGAACATTACAGTGTGAACCTATGTGAAATTAAATAGACAAGTCCAGGACACAGAAAGAGCAAAAAGTGTAAAATAATTCATTCTGTATATATTAACGGTCACCTTGGCACTTAACAAATTCTATAATCAAGCGAGTTTGAGAAATGCTTTCATGTGAAGTCATAATACAGATGATTCCGAGAACACATGTTCAACATGTGTAGGGTCTTCCAGATGTTTCCATCACTTTAATTCTGAAGCACATCTAGAAGAACCAAAGCCCCACAGCATGCATATTGGGAAACAATGTTAACATATGAAGATGGTGGCACGTGAGATGAAGAAATTACTGCCTATCAGAATTACTACAATTTGCAGAGTACTGCAGTGCCACTTCTACTTTGTTTCAGGAACATAAAATGACGTAATCCTACAAATTCTTTTCTGCCATTACCTTGATTAAACAGCCATCATTGCAGTGCCATACTATTCCTTCAATTTTACCCTCTCTGCAACCATTAAACCAGGACAACAGATCACTGTGCTTCAAGGTAGGTAGATTTCTTATTTGAAATGCTCCATGTGGTATAAGAAGATGTAATGGATGCTTTTTGCTTCCTAACCCTAAAGTGATAAAAATTTGCCATTAGCCTTACGGAAGTTTCCAAAAGAATTAGAAAATTTCTCTCTCCAAGTAAAAAAAAAGCCTCTTAAAACACTCAGGAATAAATTTACCAAAAGGTCTGATTACTTGAGAAATATATTACAACTGCCTTCACTCAAAAGTTGGTGCTTTATCCCACTAAGTCTAAATTCTACCGTCAAGTGCTCTATACCAGGAGTTGGCAAACTTTAACCTTCAGACCAAGTCCAGCGAAATGCCTATTTTTGTAAATTGTTTCAATGGAACACAGCCAACCCATTCATTTAAGTACTGTCTATGGTCTTTCAGAGATATGGCCCCCAAAAACTAAATATTTACTATGTAGCCTTTTATAGAAAAGTCCACCAACCACTGCTCTACACCACTGGCCACAATCATTCAATGTTTGCCAAACGGCCACACTGTATCTGGTAACTTGCATAGTTACTGCCTTAGCTTCTTTTCACCTGCCAATCAATCTCCTTCTGATCTCTATATTGGATTTTGTTATTACAGCTTTAATGACCTTGGGTCTGTCTTCATCCGCCTGTCAACAATGCTACATAGTGCCCTCAGGACTTGTACTCAAATCTTCATGGTATATATTCTGATGCTTGATATGGTATTGCTAATTCTTTCATTTATTTTACTCTTAGCTGTTATAATTAAACTAATTACCTCACTATGAATGGATAAAGATATAGGGTACACATACAGAAAATGGAACATTAGGTATAAAAAAAGAATGAAATCCTGTCAACTGTAACAACATGTATTAACCTAAAGGATATTATGCTAAGTGAAATAACAGACAAGTACTACTAAACGAGGGAATCTAGAAACAACTCCAAGTTTATTAGTCACGTCTGTAGTGTGTATTTCTTTCAGTTGAACCTAGGAAGTTTTCTTTATAAATGATTGCTATAACTAAACAAGAAAAGGCTTTTACTCACCATAAGGATTTCCATTAATATTGGTTCCTATAAGCTCCAGTGTTTGTTCTAGAAGGTCTGCGAGCGGCACTGCACTAATTTCCAAAAGGCCAGGATCATCGGGATGATGCCTCAGGACCAGGGCGATCTCAAACTCATAATCGACTACAGACGAATGCCAACAGTACTGCTTGTTGCTTTTCTCCACTGGCACCCAGCCTGGCATTTAAAGAGACAGGTGCTTTTTTTTTTTTGCATTGTTTTTCTCTGGATTAAGACTAAGGTAATTTTAATTTTTGTAGCAAATTCTCTGGATGTTCTATCACACGCAGGTATCATTCAACATCAGTGGAGATGTTAACAGTTTTACTACTTTGTAAATCATCCTCTTTTTCTAATCATAAGGTCTCGAATCTGCTGAGGTATTAACCTGTTTGATTATTTACTACAGAGTACCCAGAATTCTTTTTAAAGAAAATTCATATTTTCAGTAAGAACTGAGCACCATTCTAAGACACAGCACTAAAACTTTTTTCAATTTTCCCTCTACCTCCTCTCCAGTTTCAGGGATAACAGACAGATGCAATTGTTCCACAATTTATTGTATTGTTCCAGTATTTATTGAACAATTTATTGATTCTACATTTATCAAATGCTATTCCCTTCCTAACTCCTGTTGCCAGATTAGGCTTCTTTGTTGTGAAGAATTCCTTACCAAAAAAAAAAAAACTATAACATAAACACTATTATGACCATCACATCTTTGGTACTCATTATTCACCCAGACTACTGTAATAACCTCTTTGCTAGTCTACTATCTCCAACTCCCTACCCTTTTATCACAGTTCAAGAATTTAAATTTAGTTCTGCTGTACCACTGCTTAATAGTCATCTTTAGGATAAGCTTCACAAAGCTCTTCAACTAGAATACAAAGCCTTAAGATGTGACCCCATTACACATCTCCAGCGTCTACTTTTATAACCCCAGTTATAAACATTCCAGCCACACTAAGGTGTTATTTAAAATTTCCAAAGGATGCCATGACCTCTCCCCTTTGTGGGAGTTTGCCTAAGCTAGCCTCTCATCCCTTGCCAACTAACCTCCTGGTTCTTGAGCTTCAGGATAAATGTCCACTCTCCTTAGGTGACTCTACTAGCCACCACAGGTTGAGCTAGGAATTCTTCCCCTTTTCTCCAACTGTACCTTGTGTATTATTTCCTTCTAGTTCTTAAATCATACTATTATTGGTAGACTTTTTTTCCTGCTGTCTACAAGATCATCAAGGATAAGGGTTCTGATCTTCATTTTTATGTTACTAAAATCTATGCACATTATAGGTACTTAAAATATATGCATATTGTTAACTTCAGTCTAAAAAGTAAAGGCTTCTTAATATAATGTAATCGGTCATACATCTATCCTAACAATACTTCAAGGCTATTCCCAAACTCAATGCTTTATTAATTTTTACAGACTATAGGTAATAAACTGTCCATCTAAGAAAATATTCTAAAACTGAAAGGACATTCTTGATATGAAACATCTTTTGTATAAATACCATGAACCACCATATTAAAATTATATTCTACCATTTTCAATTGCATGTATCTTTTGTTCTTTTTACTAGTAAACACAAAATTGTATTTTAGAAGAGATCTAGTAATACCAGGAATGTGTCCATTTTCATCAGGCATTGGATTCCCATTTAATTGTTCTATTTCCTTCGCTGGTATCCAGCACTCTGGAACAGGTTTGAAGTCCTCCTCAACATTCCAAAAAAATTCTAAAAGAATTAAATAATCTTATGTGTGGTGATACTTTAAACAACATAAAACACTGAACAAATTCAAAGTAGGAACAACTCATAAACCCCTCAAATCAGATACCATATTAATTAGTCTCCATTCATTACCACCACCACACTTCTCAGGTTAAGGTACTAACACTTCAAATTTTCAATTTTGATCCCACCATCTGTAAAAGTAGGTTAACAGTCTCATTAAAGCACCCAATGTTACAGTGTGTATAGATTTATGGTGAATTTTTAATGCACTATGAATACAAATATATAAAGATTATATATATGAGTGGATGTATAATGATACATGTATATATCTACTTAGAGGAATTTAATAATTAAAACTATGAATAACCCTTTGAGATTTGTGCCTGATTTATAAAATTACCTACTTGTCTTTGGGCAAACAAAACCAAATGTGTCACTCATAGTAACTTGTATGTTTTAATAAAATTGACAAACTACAATGAAGAGTCACAGAAATGTTAGGAAAATATTTTGAAATATTTTTCAAGAATATTATTTTACATAAAAAGATATTCAGTTGTAAGTTTTTTCTTTTCCCAAAGTGCTTAAACTGTAAAGATGGATATAATGTATAGAACACCACAGCAAGAAATAAGACAAAAATTTCAACTTAAATCATGAAAAGCTTTAATTAAAAAAAAGAACCCACTAACCTTTTGAGTTTTGTTTTGAATGTAGAAAATTTTTAAATCTTTTCTCAGCTAATTTGTTAGGTTTCCTATCTAGCCGAGCCCAAAGGTATGGCTGACCTAAAAAATAATAAGGAAAAAAAAAAGTTTAAGAGGCAACAATAAAATTCAGCTTGAAAGACATTTCAGTATAACCTTTTTCAATAAACGTAGGGTCATTTCCTCTAAGAGAAACAACTCAAAAGGCAAAGAGAAATATGCAGGATAACAAACAAACAAATCTGACCCTTTCATAATGACATCATCCCACAGACATATTAGAAACTAGCAATCCCGAGAAACTGAAGCTATCTCTTTGCTAAACGGAAACATAACCAGAAACTGCATTCACACCTTCTCTAAACCGTAACTATGTTAAGTTATGCTATGAGGGTTAACCCCAAAAATGTGGAGTGAAAGAAGCTAAGTTGTTTTACATGGGTCTGACCCCTGGGGTCAAGGCCTAGAACGCTGATGAACAGTGATGCTTTGCAGTCAGGGGTCTGAGACATTTCAGGGCAGGTACCAGCGTTTTTCTCGACAACAGTGAGACTAAGGAGTTGCACTTGGTCTCACTGAGCCTCCTGGGGGGATGCTGCTGAAGCTGGTTACTTAGCAGGAAGATGCCTTCATGATCAGCAAAAAATAAAAATCCCCAGCTGGGACTCCATTTCAGATTCCCTCTTTCTGAGGTGTTCCCTGCCTACATCAGTAGTGGTCCCTAATTTTAAAAAGTTTGTCTTTCCTAGATTTGTCAGGAAGGTAGGAGAGGCGTCAGGGGAGGACCACAGATGCTTTCACCAGGTCTCATCAGACCCTTCACTGAGAGAGTCTCTGGTTGTGATGTGCACCCTTTGAGTCCCCTTACTGTATCGCCTATCCTATACGTAAGTAACTGTGGATTTATAAGCACTGCCACTCTGGGTTCTCTAAGTTTTCTTTAGCAATCCAATTTTGTTTAACTGACACTATATCGATAGTAATTACACAATGTGATGCATACTTAAGTTTCTTAATATAAATATGTGCCTGTGTGCTAAGTCGTTTTAGTCATGTCTCACTCTTTGTAACCCTATGGACTGTAGCCCACCAGGCTCCTCTGTCCATGGGATTCTACAGGCAAGAATACTGGAGTGGACTGCCTGGCCCTCCTCCAGGGAATCTTCCTGACCCAGGGATGGAACCCACTTCTTTTATGTCTCCTACATTGGAAGGAGAGATCTTTACCACTAGTGCTACCTGGGAAGCCCATAATATAAATATAAAACCCTAAAAAAAACTTTCAGTTTCTTCATATATAAATCAGTTATTTGAAAAATTATTGATTACAGTTTGGGTAAGGCATTCTACATTACTTATTAGCTATACCAATAAATAATATGAAGAACCAGATTAAAACTACACTGTCATTTCTGTTGACTGAACCTTTCGTTCTTTTTAAAAATAAACATAAAAAAATGCATTGCACACCCATTAAGATGGCTACTATCAAAAAAATAGAAAATAACAAGTGTTGGTGAGGATATGGAAAAGCTGGAACTCTTCTATACTCCTGGTAGGAACATAAATAGTGCACTTGCTACAGAAGACAGTATGACAGTTCCTCAAAAAAAAATAACTACTATATGATACAGCAATTCTACTTTTGGATATATACCCTGAAGACTGAAAGGAGGGATTCTAAGAGAGATCTGTGTACCATATTCATAGCATGGTTGTTCACAACAGCCAGTAGGTGGGAGCATCCCAAGTGCACACTGATGGAAGAACAGTATACACACACAACTATGTGGCATACACAAACGTGTGGTATTCATCCTTTTATAAAGGAAGGCAATTCTGACATGCACTACAACACAAATGAATCTTAAGGACAATATGCTAAGTGAAATAAGCCAGTCACAAGATGACAAATACTCTAAGACTCCACTTACATGAGTTACCTAGTCAAAATCCTAGAAACAAAGTAGTGTGTGAAACAGGGTGGGAGGCTGAGTTATTTAAAAGGTATAAAGGTTCAGTTCTGCAAGATGAAGAGTTTTGGAGATGCATGGTGTTGACAGCAACACAACAATGAGAACTGTACATACCACACTGAACTGTACACTTAAAAATGGCTAACATGGTAAATTCTATGTTATGTGTATTTCATCACAACAAAATGAAAAAAGATGCACTTCAGAAGAGATTTCCTATTATGAAGGCTGTATCCAATATGCATTTAACTTTTATTTCTCTTGCTGGAATTGAGAAGTAATTTCAATATCCAGAAAAATAATTACAAAGATTATTTCTCTCTTTTCAATGCATTTTTTTCCCATAACATAGTTGACAATTTTGATTTTAATTTCTACCTCTTTTAAAGTACATTAAAATGAAACAAATTAGAGACACTGACAATAGTAATAAAACAATTGAATTAGCACTGGGATCAGCAGAATAAGAACAAGCTTTAGGGTCACATAAACCTAGGTCCTATTACCAGTTGAGCCTTCATTAATTAAATGGTCTTGAACAAATTATTTATGTTCTCTGAGCTTTGGTTTCTGTTTCAGTGAAATGGGAGAGGCTTATTGTGCAGATAGGTAAAGATAACACATAAAGCATTTATCATACTGTCTGGCCCTCAACCACTATTAAGTAAATATTAACTTATCTTCCTTTCTTCCCCCAAGAGAAAGATACAATGGTATATAGTAAGTATAATGTATCAATTGTGACTTTATTATTTTCCCATTATACTTAGGTTTCCAAGGGTTTATGAAGAGCACTTCAGATATATACAGTTTAAGTGATTAAGAAAAATAAATAATATTTGTAGTACAGTTTTAGTTTACCTTTGTAGTTAGTAACATAACAACATGTTCCATCCACTTTTTCTGTTGGAATTGCATTGTATATATCTGCATCTAATGCCTTGTGACTTACAGTTTCAGTTGCCAAAACTTTAAATGGCTTAAAAGAGAAAGAGAAAACTGGTTTAAGATAAACAGCCTCTATGCCTTCTACATGCTCTCACCTGGAAGTTTTTAACTTCCCTAGTTCCAAGGTATGATCACCAGTTTATCCTTCAAAATATTTTTCCTGTAAAGTCCTTATAAATCATCTCCTCCTCTTCTATGCTATCACAGCAACACATATTTGTCCACCGAGATTTGTTAAGTACAGTTGACTTGACCAACACGGGTTTGAACTGCATGGGACCACTTACACGCAAATTTTTTTTCAATAGTAAATACTGCAGTACTACACACAGTTGGTTGAATCCTGGATGCAGAAGACTTGTTACGGAGGAAGCTTGAATATGAGGGCCAACCACAAGTTATACTCGGATTTTAAGGGGTCGGACCCCGAATCCTGGCATTGTTCACAGGTCAACTGTATTCACGTTTCTTTACCCACCATAATGAGCTTGACACCAGGAATCATATCCTATGCAGAGCTGTATGCCTAGCTCAGGTGTTACGTGTGTTCATTTACTTGATAATCACTTGCTAAAAACCTCCAAAGGGTTAGCACTGTCCTCAGCACTAGGATAGAGGTCAAAAGGCACCTGCCTTCGGTGGAACATTGATTTTAAGGAAGGAGACAACAGTCATAAAATGCATAATATAATGTTAAGTATGTTAAGTACTAAGGAGAAAAACGGGCACCGTTCAGCTTTATCAGTAGTAAACTGCGTTTTAAATTTATGATTTGCTTACTGTCAGGAAGCCAAAGAGCATCAAGAATGAAGGGGAAAAAAGTTCCAACCAACTTAGTGATTTCACTTCTGAGAAAGACTATGCCACTGTTTTACAGTCTTTATAGTCTATGACACTTTTATCTGAAGGAAGACCTGTACCCTAGGGCCGCCCGAGCGGAACCTGCAGAGAGATCCCCGGGCTGGAGGGCGGCTCTATCGCGCCTGGAAACGCTCGCGGGTTCAAATGTAGCCCGCGCCGCGAAGAGGAGCCCACCCGCGGCCGCCCCGCGGGCCCGGCGGGCCGAACCCGCGCTCCTCGGTACCTGATGCTCCCTTTTGGTGGAAGGCTCCTCTTTCACCTCCGTCACAAACACACACGGCATTTTCCGCTGCACCGACCCCAAGCGCCTCATGGTGGGTCCTCAAGCAGTGCTAGTGGAGAGGGCCCTTCCGAACAGCGCCGGGTCCTGACCAGGGGAGCGTCCAGAGCGGTCAGCCGCGTAGTCAAGTCGCGAACGCGCCGCGAGCTGGCCAGACAGCAGCGCTCCCCATTTCCCCGGTTCCGAGCGTAGGACGGGGACGTACGCCCGGAAACGGCCTCCTGGCCGCGGAGCCTTCTGGGAGTTGTAGTGCGGAAGCCGAGGTACCTTCGTGTGCCCAAGCCGAGGTACCTTCGTGTGCGCTCTCGAGAGCGCCCCTCAGGGTTCTAATGACCGTGAAAATACAAAGATCCGTTTCTGGTTTTATCCGTTTCTGGTGTGTGTGTATTAGTAGCCGATGATATTTATGAAAATTAAATGTTATCAAGTGATAAGTAATGAATCATTGCAGGTGGCTATTTAACATCATTTTGATGAAACCGACTTGCGTGTTCCCTTTAACATGTTCCTGGGGAAAGCACTGTGGAAGCTTAGAAATATCCGGAGACATCTCAAAACGAAATGAAAAGTAATTTCCCAGGAAAAATGTTAGAAAAAACGCTACAATTAAAACACCTGGGGCCAAAAAAAAAGAAAGAAAATTACCGTTTGATTTACGCCTCATTGTAAGGCATCAGTTCAGTTCAGTTCAGTCGCTCAGTCGTGTCCGACCCTGTGACACTCCAGGCCTCCCTGTCCATCACCGACTCCCAGAGTTTACTCAATATGGTCGAAATTGTTTCTGGTGTTTTTTTTTTTTTTTTTTTCCCAGAGTGAGTGCAAAGTTTAGCATTAGACCAGTTCCAAACCACAGGAATACCAATAACCAGATTTCAGTCTCAATTTTTTCATAGGAATCTCACTTAGTTAAGTATGAGCTCCAACAGAGTCCGAATGGCTTGAGTACTTGTCAGCAATCAACTGCAGAGCTAAAAACAGCACTGACTTACTCCTCCAAAGAATTTCGGAGGGTAAGTAATAACAATCAATGGCTGAAAAAATAAATAAATTTTTAGTAATAGTAGCCTTTCTCACTGAAGCAAGTAGTTGGGAGTAGGGACTTTTAATTACTGCCATCTTTTAGGTGCTTTGACAATGCCCGAGTCTCATTTTTATAATTGTCTTATCTGCAGGTATCAAAGTGCCCAGCATTTTCCTGATTTAGCCCTCAGAAAATTAAACTACTATATTTCACTTGGGGGTATCTATGTATAAGGGAATTCCCAAAGAATAAAATATCCCTCCCAAAAAGTCACTGTTCTTTGATTGCTGGATTCAGAGGGGAGGGAGGGAAGAAGAGATCTGCCTTAAAAAAGTATTTACTTTTTCTTTTACTATCTTTGACTTTCTCATAGGAAAAATAAATAAATTTAAAAAGGGCTTCGGGGTGTGGGGTCGGGGGGGCGGGTGGTCCGGTGGCTGAAAACATCTAATGTGAGATCCTGAGACCAGAAAGGCCTTAACATTGCATAGTCAAAAACCAGTGACTTTTTGTTCCTCCACAGGAGTCCTAAACAGAGCTTGTTTCATGGGACTCAAGGAGGCAACAATGAAATAACTTAAAATTTGCAACTGTCATTTCCCAAACTGCCACAGAATCTTTTAGGTCCAACCTTCTATCTTTTCTGAAGATCATCTTCCAAAATATTCCACTTGCTGTTTGAAACTAGCAGCAAAGCTAACCCAAGTTTTAAGAAGCAAAGCTGACCCATGTTTTAAGAAGCAAAGCTGACCCATGTTTTAAGAAGCAAAGCTGACCCATGTTAAGAAGCAAAGCTGACCTAAGTTTTAAGAAGCAAAGTGACCCAAATTTTAAGAAGCAAAGCTGACCCATGTCAAGAAGCAAAGCTGACCCAAGTTTTAAGAAGCAAAGCTGACCCATGTTTTAAGAAGCAAAGCTGACCCATGTTTTAAGAAGCAAAGCTGACCCATGTTTTAAGAAGCAAAGCTGATCCATGTTTTAAGAAGCACTCTGTTTCTAATGCCTTGGTTTCATCAGTGCCTGGAGTAAAGCCTCCGGCAGAAAGAGGTAGTCCAACACTAGGGGAAACCACTGGACCAGTTCACACTTAGAGTCTGGACTCCCACTTTGACAAGGAGCAGCCTGCCCCTTTGATTCTCCTAAGTCTGAAGAACCAGCAAGGACGGACTACCAGCCCCAGTACTTAAAAGTGGTGTTACAGGATGCCACAATCTGGAAGAAAGACTTTTTTCTCTAATGTGTTAGTGTTCTGACATGAACCCAAAATGAAATATTCAGTGCTGAGTATACTTTGGCCAACACACTCAAAAAACAAAATTTGCAGGCCCACCCTGAGTTGTGCAGGCAAATTTCTCATAACTCTGCTTTACTCATTACAGAGAAAAGTCATCCTTGGTATGGTCATAGCTTTCTCTGAAAAACTAGAAGGAATTTCACAACAGGAAAGAAGTGAAGAGAATAAGGAAAAGGTGGGGGAGAGAGAGTAGAAAGAAAGAAAGGAAAGGAAAAGAGAGTTGGAAAAAAGATGAAATTAGGGTTCCAGGCATGCTAAAGACTACCAAAATTCACAGATCTATTTACAACGACCCCCCCCAAAAAAAAAATCCCCTTGTGGGTTTGTGTTTTTGCTGTTTCTAATGGAACATAGTTGTTCAAAACTAACTTCAACTAACTTCAAGAGGTAAAGCATTTTTTCAGCCTTTCTCCTATGTAAAACATGGATTCTCACAATGGCTTTAATCAGGTTGTTAATGTAATCATGCAATAATGGTGTTTGGTAACAGTATTTGATAATAGTACAATGCAGCTAGCTGTAAGTTCATATGTGGAGAGGAAGTTTATCTGGAGGCGAAGACCACTTAAAGCTGTTTCTTAGGGGTGTTTCTCCCAGTAAGCTATGTGCTTGAGATGGGTGCACTGTTATTCTAGAATTAGAAGGTAGGGCAAAACAAAAGTTGAGATATTAGATTTTTCTATATATCATTGCTAATATTTTCAAGGATTTAAGTCAAGTCTTTATTTTCTACTTCATTTACTTTCAATGCTGCATGGCTCTTTTTGTTTTTCATTTTTGACTTTATTATTTTCCCTTATTTATAATTATAATTCTTTTCTAAATTTTAGCATACTTTCTAGATTTTTATTCTAAAGCAGTGCACTCATGTTCATACCAACTTAGTCTGTTTCACTTAACCAAAGTGAATATATGTCTTGATCTTGTAAATTTCCAATTAAAAGTACAAAGGCATATAAAAATACATGCTGATCTATTGTAATTTCTCATCTCTATGGCATCTCCTAAATTACCTACTATGAATATTTTTATTAATTTCTTCTAGGTTCTAGTTTTTAGTAAAGATACTAAGATGAAGAAAGACCTCAATAACTGCTGATTGAAATGTCTCATTCTGGGAATCGGAGTACTTCACTTTGCTTTCAACAAATTCTCAAAATTTGCAAGCATCTGGAAACTTACTGGTATAGGAAGAAGCTCTTTCCCTTGTAGTGATGGATGAAGAATGAATGGACTATAGCTACAAGATGAATAAGTAGTCCAGCTTATTTTCAGGTGCTATTAAATATCCCAATCTGAATGGTTTTTTTCCCAAATCAGTGGATAGAGGTGAGTACATAATTTTGTTTTTATCTTGAAATAAATATAGCATATTTACTTATATAAAATTTTTAGTTTTGTTTTCAAATCATACATAGAAATAAGTCTAAAAAATAATTAACTTGTAAAATATTTAATACTTCTTAATTATGAAAGTATGAGCTAGTTTATATTCCATATTTAATCAGAACATTGAAAGATAAAATACACTGTTTTATTTGTATTAGCTTTTTCCAACCAATAACTAAATTGAGTAACAGAAATACTGTACAGTATTCACTGAGGTAAACTAGCCTACAGTTAGATGTGAGGTCATTTATGATGAGCAAATAATGAATTAGGTAACAATGAGGAAAATTCTGGAAGTTTGAGTTTGTGTGCTTACTAGCAACCACTTTCAACATTTCTGCAAAGCTAGAGAAGGTATCTTCTAATTTAAATTTCTTTAAGAATTATCTATTGTGTAATATACTGTCAACAGGAGGTCAGTTTTAAAGGAATACTACTGATAGCCTGAAAGACTGTGGAAAAGAAATTCTTTTTCCCCTTACACACTGATAGTTCTTATATTTGCATTCCTGCAATTCTTATATTAAAAAACATTGGATTAGCAGCAAGAGAGTTGAAAATGGCAGAAGTTGGGAATGACTGCTATTTCTTTTTTAATTCCACATGCATAAAGGTAAATATTGTACAACTTATGGTACATATTCCACATGCTTAAGCTTTTTAGTAGAATGAGGGAAAATATGGCAACAGTTTATTTGCATGGCTGAGTCAAAATTTACTATTTTCCCACAAAATATTGTACATACCTAAAATATGAAGTAAAACCTTATCATGTATTTTTGATATGTTGAGTTTCTCTGAGGAAATCTGGTAATATTTAAAATTATCTGAAACTATCCTTCTATATGCCAGTTACAAGCCTATGGCTTTTTAATCCTCATGTGGTACTTTTGCCTATATTATGGCTCCTTGAAACTTCAAATTACCAATATTGAAGCATATGATATTTTGGTTAATGTGATTCCAGTCATATAAATTCAAATAGTTAAATTCAGGTTCACTATCAAACTCAGTTTAATAAATCTAATTGATTCCCTATTTCGGAATTTATTAATGAAATTACTGAATTTTCCTTTGTCAAAGTAATAGTAAATAATTAATATCATGGAAAAAGGCAAAAAATAATACAAATTGGCCAAACAAGAATTCAAGGTTACAAAGTTAAAATGGGGAAAAATGTCTAAGTGATTTGGATTAGTGGATCTCAATGAAGCCAAATAGATGTAGAAATTCAATGTTTGGAGCTTCATGTTCATGTCAGAATGATTCCAGTGAAAGACATGCTATGTCTGGTTTGAAGCATTTCATCTCTGCTAGGACAACGGAGTAGAGTCAGCCTCTTAGACTGTAAGAATTAGATCCACTTCTGTTACCTGTTACCTTAAGATTAAACCCTGGGATGATGATAAATAAGAGAATTTATGTTCCATGTGGGCAGAGAGTTTTGTCTGTTTCACTGCTATATCCTCAAATTCTAAGTTATCAATAAATGATTAAATGAAAAAAGTAAAAATAATAATAGCAATCACATTACCGTATCTCCCATAATTTTTACAACAATCTGTGAGAAGGGCATTTTATTCCCTTTTTACAGGTGAGGAAACTGAGGCACAGAGAGTGAGTAATGGATTGATTTTGTGATTATGGGCAAAATAGAGTCAGGCATTCAAATACTGGTTTATCTGGTTTCTGCCTGCTCTCCAGGTCTGTGAGATCTACAGAGCCACCTTAAAAGGGAGAGAGAGTGAAGACAGTAAGAAGGTGGGAAAAAAAATAAGGAACAACCCTGAAACCTGTCAAAAAAGGGATGAGCTTAATAGGATATGTTTACTTTTATTCTATGTCACCTACCCTCTGCCAAAAAAGACAATGACCCGCAATTTTCCCAGCTGTTGATTTATGTGTAAAAGATATAGGAAAAAAATAGCAGCCCATTCAAATAATCCACATCTGCTTTTGTTGAGATATAATGATGTAAATTTATAAATATATATGTGTGTATAGCTTAGCACAATGTGCTAAATATTTTAAATTTCACAATAAAATAAAGTTTAAACTCCGTTCACTTTCCCTCTATAAGCACACTTAACAGTATGTTCCTAATCTGAGTGAGAAAAGTTATCTAATAAAAGTTATGATTAATAGAGATCATCTCCACAATTAGAATATGGATGATGACTTAAAAATAATTTTGGCTTTCATAAGGAAAATTAGATCCCTCTGTCATTAGATTGTGATCAAGGGTATCACTGACCTTTTACATATTTATCCTTAGCCATATGGATTAACTCTTAACACGAAGGAGAATTTTATCAGTGACTTATGGAATGTACTATTTAATTATTAGATTATTTTATCAGTCTCACTAAAATTAGACTACTTTGCTAAAATTTAGGCTTGATGGTCTTGGATTTGTAGTATTTTTTAATTTTAATTTGACCTCATATTTTATTTAGTTGATTAGTAATCTGTTGTTAAACACTGACATTCATACATTGAGTTTTCTACACTGTTTACTTTTTCCTTTTAGGGTTCCCAGTGCCGATTCCGACACTGCGAAGAGGCTCTTGGCAGTGACACAGTGTGTGCATTATGGAGAGAGGGAAAATGTTTAGATCCACTTTGCAGATTTAGACACATGGAAATGCAGGTAGAATTATTCAACATTATCATGTTTGTTAAAAGCATCTCCCTCCGATAAGATTGAACTCTGTACTCTTACAACACAATAGAAAAGAAATTATTCTTTCCTCCAATGACTTAATTTTAGGCATTTTACACTTTGCTCAACTTAAATTCCTAAAAAAATGGGCAAATGTGTTGGAGGAGTACCCATTGCATCTTTTAAATAACAGAGCTTGGAAATGAAGCTGAGGGCCACACACAACCCTAAACCAGCAGTTACAATAGTTTTTGTCATGTTGTGTGGTAGCACACTGTATTTGTTGTGATTGTGGCATCTCATCATTACATTTGCCTCCCATCCTTTATCTAGCAAAACTGCAGTATTTCATGCTTCTGGGAAACTCAACCTCTCGGTTGTGTGAAGATCAGTTGTATCTTTTATCACAGCAAACCTCGAAATATCAATGGATTATTTTTGCCACCAAGTAGCAGTGAGTATATTTTTTGAATAACATGGTTATACCGTATTACAATCTGATGTTGGAATAGCAACATAGAATGACACGTTAAATAAAGTATAGCAAGGTGAGTAATACAGTTTAATAGCCAGTGGATGATTTAGGATGGTTTATATCAAGAATTATGAGAATGAGCCATCAAGGAGCTAACCAAATGGAATGACCAGAGTTAGTTAAATTTTCTCTGACTGTGTTTCTAAAGTGGACTTTATTCATGTGAAAAGTGAGATGACTCCTGCCCTCACTGGATAGAGGGGAGCTGTCTCAGCAATTCATCATATGACTGGAGCAAAGCTGGGAGGTTCTGGCCTCACCGCTGCTCCCCGTAAATGTGCAGAAACCTCTGCCGCATGGGAGAGCAAGGGCATGCTCTGGTTTTCATGCTTCTGCTTCTACAAGAGCAGCTACATGTGTGGTTCTTCCTAAGACTTCATTTGTGGGAAGATGCAATCCCATTGTTGCTAAATAAGTGGCACCCTTGAAACCAACTAAATGCTACTGAGACTCTACTGCGTGGTGAACCTTAAACTAAGTTATGGGAAAGGGGTATGGAAGACACCATGTCCTAGGACAGTAAGTGGCAGGAACTTTGAAAAGCTGGGAGAGTCAGGTTTCTCTGATGCTGTAGCCGCTTCCCTCTCCTGCTCTGGCCACCGTTATTTCTTATAATGGAATTATTCTAGAAATGAGCTTATCAGTCCTTTGTATTTGAAAATTTGGCTTCAGATAATCCTTGGCAAATGAATGATTAAAAACCATGTCTCTTTGTTATAGTCTTCTGGAAAATGCTGTTCTCAGAGCATTCTTCATACATGTAATACCTGGATCAATGTTTTTCTTCACTAGCCTGTAAACATAATAAGGATGGGGCTCATGGCTAGTTTCCCTACCAATGCTTAGCACACTGTCTAGAGCCCAGATGCTCAGTAAAACTGAATGTTTGGATAGATGGATAGGCGGTATGGATAGAAGGTAGGAGGAGAAGGGGATGACAGAGATGAGATGGTTGGATGTTATCAACAACTCGATGGACATGAGCTTGAGCAAGCTCCAGGAGTTGGTGATGGACAGGGAAGCCTGGTGTGCTGCAGTCTATGGGGTCGCAAAGAATTGGACATGACTGAGTGACTGAACTGAACTGATAGATGTATAGATGACTACTGAAGGTAACCTACTGGGATGAAAGTTATTACACCTACTAAGTGGTTAACTTGGTCCCATTGTTTAACATCTAGTGTGATTTTATTTCATTAAGAACATTGTATTAAATCCTCTCTATATAGTGTACTAGCCTACTTCCTAATGGTCTATGGGTAAAATTGCTATCTTTCAAACTAATTATTTCAGTACTAGAGGAAAGACTGCATCTCTGAGGGCAAAGGAAAGGTAGGATGTCTGTGGAACAAATAGTGGGCTCCCCACTGTAAGGCATGTCCTCGGCTAAGTTCTCTAGGGACACATTTCATTATTCTCATATATTAGGCATAGAATCTGGGGGTCAAAAATAGATTCTGGCTTTACTGGAAGTCTCAATTTCAACACATGTCAAAACTGCTCCTGACTCTTGGAATAAGCTTTCCCCTCTCTTGACAGGGTCAAACCAGACCCATGCACTGATTTTGGAAGGACCAAATCCTTCCCCTAGCCACTCTAGAAATCATCATGAGAGGAGATAAGCTCTGCTTTCTCTTTGCCACTTCCCTATCATTTTCTCAGATATATTTCTTCACTACATCTATTGTTTGTCTGACTTCTCTCTATAGAATGAAAATTCAGTAAGAATAGGAATCTTTGTTAGCTGATAAATTCCAACCACCAAACATAGAAACATAGTATTACCTTTCACATAGTGGCCACTTCTATTCCAGGAAGTCCTGAAAAGTATTTATTCATGTTAAGAAGGTAACTATTTTTTCTCTGCCCAGGCACATTTCTGTGCTTTAGGAAAGAGGATTCAATTCCCAGGCTGTAGGAAACTGCTACGCTGGAGAAGGAAATGGCAGTCTTCTTGCCTGGAGAATCTCAAGGACAGAAGCCTGGCAGGCCACAGTCCATGGGGTTGCAAGAGTCACACACGACTTAGTGACTGAACCACCACCACAGAAAACTCCTAAGCTCATTTGCATTATGTATTGAACTACTGCATCATCTATTCATTCTAAGAATATTTCAATACCTCAGAAGTTATAATGTGATCTTTTGTAGACCTAATATTTCCTAAAATATTTCCAGAAACATCTACCTACCAAGGTTCATATTAACCAAAACCAGGAAAATAAATCATCTCACCTTAGACAAAAATTAAATTACAAAGTTATAACTTTATTAAAATTTACCTTTATGTTTCAGTGGGTACATGTGATTGACAGATTCAGGGTAGGATTGTGACAGGGTTTTTTTGGGCAGCAAAATATAACTATTGTTTCATACATGGCATTGGGTAATTCATGTGTAAGTTTGTATCCCGTTAAAATAAGATAAAACCTAGGTATTTAAATGGGTAAACTGTGAAAATTACTAAGGCTTCTGATCAAGGAATTGAGACCCATGATGTGGTCCATATTAAGTAGGTGATGCTATCTAAGCAATCTATCTAAGTTACCAGCTGTGTTCTTCCAGAATGAGGTGTTTGCCAAAAGCAATTTTCCATTAGTTAATTTGCCATTGTCTGTTATCTTTAAGGACCAAGTTCAATTATCAGGAGTCTGACATTTTTTTGTCTGGACGTGTAAAACTGCCAGTTAGTCTTCTTGCAATTTAAACTTTAATCTGCTAACAAATTAAAAAAAGGTCTTGGACTCTTTTGAAAAAAGATTTCATTTAAATGTTGTTAAACCAGACATTTTCAAAGGCGGCCTAATCCCTCTGGTTATCATCTCTAAGTTTAGAAGCAAATAGCTGTTAAAACCAAATGATAGTGCTAAGAAAAACATAGCTCAGTTAATGTTTGCTCTAATTGTAAGAATTTGCTAGGCATTTCTGAGTACATTTTGCATTTTCTTTGTGAGCTTGATGGATTCCTGTTCTTTCTCCCATGGTACACAGTAGAGGTTAGTGTACCCAATTGAAGTTTTCCTCTTGAGAAGCTCCTTAAATTTTGCTAAGGGACAATTTATTCAAAACAGAGGAGCTCAAACATTGAAGCAAATGCTCATATCCTTGGGAATTTGCCATGTTATTCTAAAATGCATACCTGAAAGGATAATTTGATTTTTATTTATTCTGAGTCACTGTCTTGGAGATGCCTTGGACAACTGACTATTTGACCACATTAAATGAATCCTGGGTCAGCTCACTTTACAAGGTCTTGCCTAAATGAATATGTGTACATGACCTTTTCATTATGTCTTAAAAAACCATTGTCTAATGTTTTTAAAATAATTTAACAAACACCTTGACTTGAATATATGAATCAGTAAAACACAGACTAGTTTTGTGTGTGTGTGTGTGGATAAGACACAGAGTAAGACAACTGTTAATAGTTATAAGAGGAAAAACTGTTCAATGAACACCCAACCATGTACTCGTCACCAGGATTCACCAATTTATCAATTTATTTTCTCTTTTCCCTCTATTGTACTTACATATACACACAAAATGTACAAACATATATTTCTGTCCTTGTTTTTGAGCCATTTGAATGTTAGTTGCAAATATCATGACACTTTATCCCTAAATGCATTGACATAGATCTCTTATGTTTAACAACACTCTCAGATATAACCATGGGCTTCTGAAGCGGCGCTAGTCCCACCTACCAATGAAGAGACACAGGTTCAATCCCTGGGTTGGAAAGATCCCCTGGAATAGGAAATGGCAACCTGCTCCATTATTTTTGCTGGAAAAATCCATGAACAGAGGAGTCTGATGGGCGATGGTCCATGGGGCCACAAAGAGTTGATTGCAACTGAGCACACATATACCTAACCACACTACACAGCCATCACACACAGAATCTTTACTCATATATCCCACTGTTACTGAAAATAATTTAGTATTTGTCATTTACTGAGGTTATTTTTAGCCTTTGGTAAGTACAGACCTTGATCTTGTGAACATTAAATCAAAATAGACCACAAAGACCTAAATATGAGCTAAAATTATAAAATTCTTACAAGAAACTATAGACTACTCAAACAATTCTTAGTTATGGCACCAAAAGAAAAAAAAACAAGCAGTAAAAAAATTAATTGGATTTCATCAAATTAGAACTTTTTGTGTTTCAAAGAATATCATCAAGAAAGTAAAAGTATAACCCTCAAAATGAGAGAAAATAAATGCAAATCATATATCCAGAATATATGAAGAACTCTTGCAGCTCAGTAATACAAAGACAATTCCATTACAAAATGGGGAAAGAATCTGAATATACATTTTTCAAAGATACAAAAATGGCTAAAAGATATATACATCTGAATGCAGAGTTCCAAAGAATAGCAAGGAGAGTTAAGAAAGCCTTCCTCAGTGATCAATGCAAAGAAATAAAAACAATAGACTTGGAAAGACTAGAGATCTCTTCAAGAAAATTAGAGACACTAAGGGAACATTTCATGCAAAGATGAGCACAATAAAGGACACAAATGGTATGGACCTAACAGAAGCAGAAGATACTAAGAAGAGGTGGTAAAAATACATGGAAGAACTATACGAAAAAGATCTTAAACCCAGATAACCACGATGGTGTGATCGCTCACCTATAGCCAGACAGCCTGGAATGTGAAGTCAAGTGAGCCTTAGGAAACATCACTACAAACAAAGCTAGTGGAGGTGATGGAATTCCAATTGAGCTATTTAAAATCCTAAAAGATGATGCTATGAAAGTGCTATACTCAATATGCCAGCAAATTTGGAAAACTCAGCAGTGGCCACAGGACTGGAAAAGGTCAGTTTTCATTCCAACCCCAAGAAAGGCAATACCAAAGAATGTTCATACTCCTGCACAATTGTACTCATCTCACATGCTAGCAAAGTAATATTCAACATTTCCAAGCTAGGGTTCAACAGTACTTGAACCGAGAACTTCCAGATGTTCAAGCTGGATTTAGAAAAGGCAGAGGAACCAGAGATCAAATTGCCAATATCCACTGGATCATAGAAAAAGCAAGAGAATTCCAGAAAAACACCTACTTCTGCTTCATTGACTACACTAAACTAAAGCCTTTGACTGTGTGGATCACAACAAACTGTGGAAAATTCTTCAAGAGATGGGAATGCCAGACTACCTTACCTGCCTCCTGAGAAATCTGTATTCAGGTCAAGAAGCAACAGTTAGAACTGGACATGGGACAACAGACTGGTTCCAAATTGGGAAAGGAGTACATCAAAGCTGTATATTTTCACCTTGCTTATTTAACTTATATGCAGAGTACATCATGCGAAATGCCAGGCTGGATGAAGCACAAGCTGGGATCAAGATTTCCAGGAGAAATATCAATAACTTAAGATATGCCAATGACATCACCCTTATGGAAGAAAGGGAAGAAGAACTAAAGAACCTCTTGATGAAAGTGAAAGAGGAGAGTGAAAAAGCTGGCTTAAAACTCAGCATTGAAAAAGCTTCAAGATCATGACATCTAGTCCCATCACTTCATGGCAAATAGATGGGAAAAAAGTGGAAACAGTGACAGACTTTATTTTCTTTGGCTCCAAAATCACTGCAGATGGTGACTGCAGCCTTGAAAGTAAGACACTTGCTCCTTGGAAAAAAAGCTATGACTAACCTAGACAGCATACTAAAAAGCAGAGACATTATTTTATTGACAAAGATCAGTCTAGTCAAAGCTATGGTTTTCCAGTAGTTATATATGAATGAGAGAGTTGGACCATAAAGAAAGCTGAGCACTGAAGAATTGATGCTTTTGAATGTGGTGTTGGAGAAGACTCTTGAGAGTCCCTTGGACAGCAAGGAGATCAAACCAGACAATTCTAAAAGAAATCAATCCTGAATGTTCACTGGAAGGACCAATGCTGATGCTGAAACTCCAATACTTTGGCCATCTGATGTGAAGAACTGATTCACTGGAAAAGACCCTGATGCTGGGAAAGATTGAAGGCAGGAGGAGAAGGGACAACAGACGATGAGATGGTTGGATGGCATCACCAACTCGATGGACAGGAGTTTGAGTAATCTTGGAGTTGGTGCTGGACAGGGAAGCCTGGCATGGTACAGTCCATGGGGTCACAAGGAGTTGGGCACAACTGTGCAACTGAACTGAATAAGCTCATGAAAAGATGCTCATTGTAACTAAGCAGTTCAGTTCAGTTCAGTCGCTCAGTCTTGTGTGTCCAACTCTTTGCTACCCCATGAATTGCAGCACGCCAGGCCTCCCTGTCTATCACCAACTCCTGGAGTTTACACAAATCCATGTCCATAGAGTCGGTGATGCCATCCAGCCATCTCATCCTCTGTCGTCCCCTCCTCCTGCCCCCAATCCCTTGCAGCATCAGGGTCTTTTCCAATGAGTCAGCTCTTCGCATGAGGTGGCCAAAGTATTGGAGTTTCAACGTCAACATCAGTCCTTCCAATGAACACCTAGGACTGATCTCCCTTTAGGATGGACTGGTTGAATCTTCTTGCATTCCAAGGGGCTCTCAAGAGTCTTCTCCAACACCACAGTTCAAAAGCATCATCAAACCACGAGGTATCACTCATATGTACTCAGATGGTTTAATCAAGTAGATAATAAGAAGAGTTGACAAGAATGTGGAGAAATTGGAATCTTGATACATTTCAGATAGGAATGTAAATGATGAAATTTTGGAAAACAGTTTGGCAGTTCCTCTAAAGAGTAAACATAGAATCACTGTGTGTGCATATGCAAGTTGCTTCAGTCATTTGCAGCTCTTCCTGACCCTAAGGATTGTAGCCCACCAGGCTCCCCTATCCATGAGATTCTCCAGGCAAGAATACTGGAGTGGGTTTCTGTGCCCTCCTCCAGGGGATCTTCCCGACCCAGGGATCGAACCCATGTCTCTTACGTCACCTGAATTGGCAGGTGGGTTCTTTGCTGCTAGAGCCACCTAGGAAGCCCCCAGAATCACCACATGTCCTACTTACTCACTTCTAAGTATATATCCAAGAAATGTGAAAATATATGTCCTCACGAAACTTGTACAACAATAAATATTCATACTAACATTATTTAAAACAACTAAAAAAGTGGAAATAAACCAAGTGTCCATCATTTGATGAATGGAAAAATTGTGGTATATGCACACAGTGAAATATTACTTGACTATTAAAAAACACTGTGATGGGACTTCCTTGGTGGTCCAGTGGCTGAGACTCAGCACCCTCAATCCAGGGGACCCAGGTTTAATCCTTGGTCGGGGAACTAGATCCCATATGCTGCAACTAAAGATCCCTCGTGCTATAACAAAGAGCCAGTGCAGCCAAATAAATAAATATTTTAAAAGCACAACACTATGGTAAGTTGAAGAAGTCATGTACAAAGGATCACATACTGTATGATTTCATTTATATGAAATATCTAGAATAGGCAAATCCATAGACATAGAAAGTATTAAAAAAAAAAAAAAAAAGAAAGTATACTAGTGCTTGCATGGCTGGGAACATCGGGCAGACATGAACAGTAACTGCTAATAGGTATGGGTTTCTTTTTTGAGGTGGTCAGATATCCTAAAATTGATCATGGTGATATTGCACACCTCTATGAATATACTAAAAAACCATTTAAATGTGTGAATTTTATAGTATGTGAATCTCAAGAAAGCTTTTAAAAAATGGGACTAACATTTACTAACATTTGAATGTTCAGTGAAGCTTTTCTTTGCAGCTAATGACAAGTCTTGGGAATAGGTATTTAGAATAGCAGAAAAGTTCTGTTTAAAGCCATCTTTTTCCTTCAGAATTTCTTACTGTGCTCTCTTTTCATTGATGCCACCAAACTTTTCTTCAAGAATGACATATTCTTTAACATGAGTCTAGAAATGGAGGAAGCAAAAATTGTCAATAAAAATTCTTAACTACCAGCATACTCTATCATGAATGTGAATTCAGACCATTCCAGTCTAAACCCCAATAGCACTTTTGTTAATGCCATGTGTTTTTGTTTCCTGTTACTGCCGTAACACATTACCCCTAACCAAGTGGCTTCAACAACTCAATTTTATTAGCTTATAATTTAGGAATTCGATGAAATCTCTCTGAATTAAAATTAAGGTGTCTCCAGGGCTGCATTCCTTCTGGAGATTCTGAGGGAGAACCTGTTTACTTACCTTTTCCCGTTTCTAGAGGTCTTCATTATTTCTTGGTTCATGTCCCCCTTCCTCCATGTTCAGAATCAGTAATGGGTAGTCAAGTCCTTCTGACACTGCATTACTCTGACCTAGCTTCCACTGTCACACCTCTTTCCTGGCTCTCTTCCTCTGCAACTCTCTTCTACTTCCAAAGGACCACCTGAATAATCAAGGATAATTTGCTAATCTTGAGGTCAGCTGATTAGCTGTCTTAATTCCTCCTTCTTGTATAATATAGTGTATACACAGGTTTCAACGATTAAAACTTGAACATCTTTGGGAGGCCATTATTCTGCCTATTACAACATGATTTTCTAGAAATGTGTATAAATCAAGGTAATGGAAAAAGCCTTATGGGTTCCTGGTGATTTGATTAATCACTAACAGAGGATTTCTCTTTTGGGCAGTGTGCTATAGAAAATTTTGGCATGAGTAAAGGGTGGTTGTTCAGTTGCTAAGTCATGTCCAACTCTTTGTGACCCCAAACACTGCAGCATGCTAGGCTTTCCTGTCCACTTTCATTTTGTAAAGTAGAGAAAAGGCTATTATGCACTGAGGCCTGTTCTCAGGCAAACTAATTAGGTGAAATAGATGTGGAAATTAAGAATTTGGAATACAATTGATTGTTTTCAGGGCTTCCCTGGTGGCTCAGATGGTAAAGAATCTGCCTGCAGTGTGGGAGACCTGGGTTCGATCCCTGGGTCAAGAAGATCCCCTGGAGAAGGGAAAGGCTACCCACTCCAGTATCCTTGCCTGGAATATTCTGTGGACAGAGGAGCCTGGCAGGCTTTCAAATTATTGTGATGGCAAACCCGCTAAAAGGCTTCCCATGACCCTGGACCCCAGATAGATGATCCTTGATTTGGGGTGTGGTTTCCAGACTTGACTGATTTTGCAATTATCTGAGACATTTGAAAAATAGCATCAGATTTCTAGGCTTTAATCTTGACCTTCAGAATCAGAAGTTTGGAAAACAGAGACAGAAAAGATGATTTGAATAATTTCTTTAGTTGATTCAGATATTTAGCCAGATTTGATAACCATTGGCTTGAAAAATAAAGGGACTCGAATAAGTAATGATCAAAGATATATGTGTTCACTAGCTTTTTCTATTATTTGCTGGTTAGTTTTGAAGGTTACAGAACACTGAAATATAACCTAGAGCTTTGTTCAACCTGACCAACGTGTAGCCAACAGAGAAATCTGAAGGTATTATTCTCACTTCCAAGTCATCAACCCCCAACCACAGAAAACTAGAACCTCTGGATTTTTTCCTCTTTTAAACATGTATACTCTGACATTATAAGCTATGTCTTATATGAGTTTACCTTTGTTAAATTGTCATAATGTGATTAAGTTATTCTTATCCCATAGATGTAATGGAAGAATACAGTAATGCTTGTGATCACTTTGTGTTTATACCAAAATATGATATATACCATTGTGGTTATAATTACTATCTAGTCTGTGAATTAGCACATTTTCGACAGCAAAATGCTGATTTTTATAAGTTAGTTTAATAACCTTTCTAGAAGTGAGATGTCTTTTAACAAAATATGCAGTTAATCAAGAGGACAATAGTTAATCATTGAACATGTGCCAAAATGTATATCTTGAAGACTAAAATGTTGTATTTTCTCTATAGATATCACACTACAGAAAGACACTCAGGAAGGAATTCCACCCCCAACCCAGAGTCAGGAACCTCTAAAACCTCAGGAGAATATATCACGACCTATTCACCATCCCTTAGTTTTAAAAACTAACTTTGAGGAAGAGGAGGAGGAAGAAGGTGAACAAAATGGTGAGTAAACCTTTTCTCACATTTATAGTGCACATTCAAAAACCTCATGATATTTTCTACATACTCGTTTAACTTTTAGAAGTTTATAACTAATATATAAGGCAGATTCTGGTGAGAAAGTAGCTTTAATTTTATTAAATATATTAAATTCGTCATGTTCTAATTTGTTCTATGTCTACACATATATTTATGATTGTTTGGATTGAAAGTTTTTTGTTGTATGATGGCTAGGAGACAGATCTCATGTTTAAATATACACAGTTGCTTGTAGGTATACTAATAACATGTTTTATTTGTGTATAATTTAACATTGGTAATATGATTTATATAATTATAAAAATTTATATATAACAACATCATCTGTTTATATATAACAACACTGACATACATAAGTGTCAGTCTGTCTGTCTCACATTTAATCCCTGAAGTTATAGAGATCAATAGAGTAGTTTGTAATGTGTAAAGCATTATCATCTGCATTATCCCAGTAATCCTTGCCAGAATAAAGAAGATTAGAACCCAGGTCTCTTACATTGTAGTCCATCTTATTCCTCCCATATCACCACAGCACTGCAGTACCAATAAGTATGTACAAACAAGATAAACATCCAGAAAAATAAGCTCTAAGTCTGTCTCTGCCCTGGAATTTGTCCTTCTATGGAGACTCAGAATGTGGGCACATTGAAAAGACTGAAATATTACTTTTTTTTTTTTTCCTGTAGCTATCTTACTAGAGAAAGATACTTAATAGGGAATTCCAGCCCTGATCCAGAGTCAGAAACACCTGAAACCTCAGGAGGATATATTACAACCCACTCACCATCCTTTAATTTTAAAACTAACTTTGAGAAAGAATAGGAAAAAGGAGATGTGTCATTTTCTGCTGTTTAGCTCTATGTCTCCCACACCAACATCCTCTTTCTCCAGACAAACATAATCTCAAATGTGAATCTATATGGCCAGTCTCTCATCTCAAAACACATAATGTACAGACATTTTTCTCTTGACTGATTCTTTCTAAAACATAAAATATAGCAATAAGAAACATTTGTTAGTACACAAATTATTGACTTTAAATGTTTTTAAAACAGTAATCCATTTATGAGGACAATGTGTGGGATTTTTCATTCTGGTTTATAAATTTTCAGATTATTTGGCTTTGGGACAATTTAATTTAAAAAAAATATATCCTATAGATGCTTCTAGTTTATGGACAAAGACTCCTGAAGAAATTGAAGAAAAAAGAGCAATAAAGGAGATGTGTTATAAATCTGGTAAGAAATGAAACATTTGTGCATTTTCTAATATTTGATGTGAGAAGTACACTAACCATTGATTTTCTTGTGGGAGATTAGGTGAATACTACCGAGTTCACACTCCTTCAGATATTTCATCATCTAAAAGCATAGCCTCTATAGTGGAAAAAGAGATAGAAAAGTCTTTGGAAAGTGGCAGTGAATTGCAAGAAGGTAAGGAATGAAAAGGAAGCTTTTCAAGGTGGTGAATGAGAGATACTTGATGTGATAGGCTGTAAATTATTTAGTTAAGTGTGCACTGGAGTCAAATGATAAATAATACATCAGAATTGAGAGTGAGAAGGAAGTGATTTTATTGAATGACCTAAATTTAATATGAAAAGCTGCAATTAATGTAATTATATTTTCCCAGAGGAACCACAGAATGAATAGACTCCATAAACACCTGGTGACACTACATAGCCCATGCAGTAATTCTGTAAATAATTCGGTTTTACCACTTCATTTGTCTATGAAAGCAAATCTCCCTATAAAACAAGTGTAAATTTTTCTTTAGAATGGACAACTTAGCCCTGGAAGGACAAAAGGGAGGTCACGGAATAACGTTAGTGGCAGAACAAGGGTACATTTGTTCATTGAATGAGTGCTTCCTGTGTACCAGCCAATTTCAAGGGCAACACAGGTGAATAATTATAAGACTGTGCCTTTTATGGATCTTATGTTCTGGTGAATCTGACTTTTCTGTTGGTGAATGTTTTGCTCTTGAAGGCAAGATAAAAAGAACATTATTTTCTGAATATAAGACAAGGAACTCAGAGAAAAATCCATGGATGCCATGGGTTTAAGTAGTTTTCTTGCCTCTGGGATGAGCTTAAAAAATAAAAAAAAGCTTTATAGCAGTAAGCAAAATCAGAATTCTTTCCTCCTCTTAGATACCAAAAAGATAGTTGGAAAAGGTTCCCAGGATCAAGATGAATATAAGATCAAGAGTAGAATGTGTGTCTTGCAAGTATGTGTGGCAAACCATTTAAACATATATGGCAGTAGGTGGCAGCAACATACTGTCAAATGGTAGAACAGTCGAAAAACCCAAGCTGATAGGTGGGAGCCTCCAGTGAAGGACAGATAGTCCGAATTACACAGACAAGGGCTTCCCCGGCGGCGCCAGTGGTAAAGAAGCTGCCGGCCAATGCAGGGTACGCAGGAGACATGAGTTTGATCCCTGGGTAGGGAAGATCCCCTGGAGAAGCAAATGACACAGACAAGAAAAACAAAACAAGGACAAACATGTTAGCAATGAGTATTAAAAATGTCAGATATAAAGACAATAATATGCATTTCACTTTATATTATGGTTTTAAAAAGCTTTTTATTTTTAAATAATTCCAGTTAATTCATGAACCCTCTTTACCCAGATGTCCCCAAATGTTAGCACTTTACACATTTGATTTTTCATTCCCTTTCTTCTCTCTCTCAATATACACATTGTTGTTATTTTTTTTTCAAATTGTTTGAGAGTAAGTTGCAGGCTTACGTAACTCTCACACCAATGTAGTATAAATACCAATATCAGAAAATTACTAGTGATATAATATTATTTACAAACTTAAAAAAAATTCACCAATTGTGCCATCAATGTTCTTTATACTAAAATGAAGTCTCCCTGATTTAGAATCCAGTTCAGAATCACAAGTTGTATCAGATTATCATAGCTCTTTTATTCTCCTTTTAATATTTTATTTTAGGAGAAAATTATCTGGAAATGTATAAAGAAAATGGAGAGACTTTAATTATCAGTATAATTAGCATTTTTCAATCAGTAGTAGATCCTAATACATTTTACTCAGTTTATTCATGGTGAGTAGATAAAAACAAAAGAAATATTATAAAATTCATTATATGTCAAGCACATCAACTAAATTAAATATATATATACTATAGCATTAGATTGCTTACATTTTTAAACTGCCACTTGTTACATTACCCACATAAAAAACTAAACTTGCCTTCTGCTTTCCTGATAATTATAAATTGGCTTAAAATGTATATAATTATAAATTTATTGTCATCAAATCATTGGACAAACAATACTGCCATTAACTTTTAGATTCTTTACTATCATCATAGATTCTATCAGAAACTTAGGTAAGCACCTAATGGTTTCTGGAGTGATTTTTTTTTTTTTTTTTTTTAATTTCTAGGGGATGGTCTGACAGTTCCAACAAAATTCAGCCTATTTGAAAGTCAAGGTGAAATAAAAGCATCATTGGATAGGAAACCAAGGACTGACATTGCTGCTTTTGAAAATGGAGGTTGGTTAATTTATTACTGATTTATTACTGAGTATATCACCATATAATAAATAATAATAAATAATTCTGAGTTTTTTCTCTCATAAGCAACTTGCTTCATCAATGTCTCTGACATTTTATCACTGACTTTGGATAAGCTCCTTGAGGCCAGGAATTGTGTAGAATCAATTGCTCTCTGCAGTAGAATTCCTGGCACATGCAGTACACTTTGTAAAGATTTGTGGAATAAATGGCTTTATGTTTAAACAATTGAACAATTACATGTATAGAGACATTGTTTATAAAATGTACAGGTGACTGGAAGCTAATATGCTGGAACAGTGAGTCAAATGTAACAAGGTAAATGCAAACTGTGATAAACATAACCTCTTGCAGTTAAATTCAAGACATAACTGGTAAGCTTTCTTCAAGTGGGGAAAGACTTGATATGATACAGACTGTGAGGGAAAAATAAATGCTTTTGTTGGCCACAAAGTTTCAAAATGATTAAGTAACTTGTGTCAGCTACCAGATAGCTAAGGTAAACTTACATTGCTTTATTAGGAGTACTATAGAAAAATAATTAAAATATTCAGCAGACTATCTGACATATAGAAAGATGCTGTATAAATGTCATCTATTATTGTACTAGTTCCAGTGATATCTGTACAGGGCAGTCCATACTTGAGAATCATTTTTAAACAAGGTTACTTGAAAACAAGTATTCTAGTTAAGAAACAGAAACTTGTATGGTGAAGACCTGAAATTAAGTATTTAAGTAAATTTTAAAGCAACTGTGGATATTTATCCTGGAAAATAGATCTTTAGGGATTATAAAAACTGCTTTCATATACCTGAGGATATTATATGGAAAGCAATTATATTTATTGAGTATCTCTAAGGTGTGGTAAAGATTGTTAGATGGAAAATTGTGTTGACTGAATTTTCTTATAATTACCTGTAAGTGTACATATTGAATATTCATATACATGTATATTAATCAAAGCATATATGATATGTATAGAGATGGCAATAGTATCACTGAGAAGTATTTAAATAGTGTTTTAGAGGAGGAGTATGCTGTATTGAAGGATAGCTTTGTACAATTTTCTGCCATTGTTGCCACTGACAGTAAGTTATTGTCCTAGGAGGTGACTGCTACATTCCACAGAGAATCATATTTCTTGGAGTAGATGAAAATGAAGCTTTAACTGAAGAGAAAGAAAGCACCATATCAAAATGTTCAAATGCTAAAGGTAGTGAGCCAGTCTCTATTTTGATCCATTTGTGATTTGTATAGATAAGTTCAAAACCTAAAATTTGATTGTGTTATATAGTTGTAGAAACCAATACAAGAGGCAAGGTAATAAATGAAAACATACACCAAAATAGACTGGATGGGAGCCAGGATCCCTCAGTATCCAGTCCTGGCTCTATGACTAATTATTTGCCTGTGGAGCTTTATCTTTCTTAGCTTCAGTTTCCTTATGGGAAAAACTGGCCTGTTGGACTACCCAATTGCTGAGAGTCTTGCTAGCTCTAAAGTTGTTGATTCTCATCAATGGTAATATCCAGTCCTCTTTAGTTTTTTTTTTTTTTTCCCCAGCTTCTAATATTCGGTATGATTGAATTTTCTTAGAAAGCTTTTGTGACGATATATATACTGAGAAGAGTACTAATCTCATGCTGAATTCCCTCTTTAGGATTATTACTAACTGTAGTCTGAGAATAATCCAGAGATATGTTAATAAACTACATTCGCTATAGTTTTATGCTGCCTCTACCTTGCTAAGAATCCCCCAGCTGGGACCTCGGCTGGGAAGCTGTCTAAGCCACAGACAGGATAGCTGTCCTGTAATTAGAGGACTTCGTGTATTTTCCATATAAGTGTTAACCAATTTTACCTACTGTCTTCTCCACCATTAAATAAATATTCTCAAAGACAGGGAAAGACACTTGTGATCGAACTCTTCCTATGGAAAATGATATGTATATCTCTTTTCCTCTCTTTTTTTCAGTCTATCAAAAAACACACCTCTAACTATACAAATAACGGTAGCCATCATTCACATATGGTTGTTTACATTAATTTAATCAAAGTTAAATAAAATTTAAAAATTCAGTTTTTCAGTTGCACTGGCCATATTGTTTGTGCTCAGTATTCACATGTGACCAGTGGCTATCATTTCAGATGGCACAGATTTAGAATGTTTCCATTATTGTAGAAAACTCTGTTGGATTGTTCTGCTCCCAAGCTTAGAACAAGTGAAGTGTTTTACAGATATTTCTTCATCCTTGGTTTAAATTGGCACACTTAGAACTTCCCAGATGGTCCAGTGGCTAAGACTCCATGCTCCCAATGCAGGAGGCTTGGGTTTAATCCCTGGTCAGGGAACTAGATCCCATGTGCTGCTACTAAGACCAGGCCAGCCAAATAAATAAATGAAATCAGTAATTTTTTTTAATTGGCACATTTGATATAAAATTAATAACCATTTTTATTAAAAAATTTGTATGGAAGTATTAAAAATATTGCCACAAATATATATTTACCTATTGAAGATAATGGCTGTATTTCAAATTTTTTATGTTTTGATACTGACAGATTTGGAGGACTCAATGTGCTAACTAGGGAATTTCAATGGTGGGTTCTAGAAATTAATATGCATATATATTTTTAAAAGAGGTATGCCCATCATATAATGCTTGCAAAGTGAAATACCAACAGAAATACTTCTTTTTTTTTCTTTTTTTACTAATACTGACATTTTATTTTCTTAATTTGCTTTAAAAGATAACAAGGACAGCCCTCATCCAAAGCGTTCCCTAACTACCCGACTAGTACCTACAACGCATGTATTAAATGCTACTGAGAATATCAGTATGAAGTGCAGAGAGGACCTTTCTTCAAGTGAGACATTAGCTCTATCACTTTTTGGCCTTAGATATATTTGTCTTATGGATTTGTTTTGCTTATTTGAAATAGAATTTTTTAAAAGAAAGAAAAAAGGGTGGTTTGAAAATTATTCAGGATTAAGAATTAAAGACACAATAGTCTTCTACTAACTCTGACAATGAATTGTGATGTAGGTCATAGTAAATTAAAATACTTTCCCATTAGTTTAATTTAGATATTAAAATGGATAGTATAATACTATGTTCTTAGAAGATTCATTAGTATGACATTTTAAATTTAACCTGTGGTAGGATTCATTGACAGATTTTTTTTTGTATTATCTTTCAGATTATTTTTCTTGATTTCACTTCTCCTTGCCATTTAGTACTCTAAGCCTCTTCTCTTGATACAATCAAGACTCATGAATCTTCTTTCCCTCCCTCCTTCCTTCCTTCCTTCCTTCCTTTTCCTTATTTCATTTATTGAACCCCTGTAATATTCTTCAACCCCAGCTGGGCAACGGGAACCATGATGGTTTACCTCAGAGGAGCTTAGTTCAGTGATACTTGTGAAAAATATAGTTTCCAAATTCTAGGAAGGGGAGCATGAGAATAAGGATGGAGCATGATGTTTGGAGAGGAGGTAGTGAATCACGGGTTCACTGAAGTCTTCCTGCTTAAGCTGAAGATGAGAGCTAGGGCAAAGAGAGATATATCAGCTCACTATAGAGAGCTAATGTAATCTACATAGTGATTTTGATGTTCATTTTTACTCTGGAGAAATGTACCTTAGAAATTCTTGGAAAATTGAGCCTACATATAAAATTTTCCATGTAAAAACAAGCAAGCAAGAAGTGAATAATTTAGTAATATTAGCACTTACAAATTTTGCTTATTGAGTCTTGTTTCACCAAACTATCCATGACCCCAAATTAGAACAATAAGGTAATAGTCACTAAAAGTATTTTACACTAATCCAACTTCTTAAGAAGTAGTAGTTTTGGCTTAAAAAGTAAAGAAAGATTTATGTTCACAATGACAATTCTAAAACTCCTAAAAATAACATTATAGTGAGATATATAATTATATTTGGATTGTAATTTTATGTTCTTTTCAAAGGAATGTTACTTATTGAAAGTTTTCTCATCAATCAATTTGATGAGAAAAATCAAGATAGAATTTTTTTGGTATTTAAAAATAAATCACCCTTTGTTCTAGAAAGTAAAGTATTAGGATGGTACATTTTTTTCCCCCTTGCTTGACATGTGAATGCACAGATATGTAATTATCACCTACAGTAATTTTTCACATGAAAGCATCTTAAAAACTGTAAAAATTTGTATCTTCTTTAAGTGAATGATGTCCATCCAGTGAAGAAGCCTCATTTTAAAGGTGTGAAAAAAAGAAAATGGATGTATGATGAACCAAAGAACTTTCCTGGCCCAGGGATGCGGAGAGGTAAAGTGTCTATGTATTTGGTATTCCTGAATTATAATTTGAAAATAGATTAAATAATATTTTCTAGGCGACAAGTCACTATCATGCACCATGTTATTTGAGATGTCAATTCCTATACAGTTCTTTTAGCTTACATTATTTTCCATCATGCTATTAAACATTTAAAGTACAATGCATTAATTACAGGTGTGAAACCAGCTGGCTTTATCCCTTGTTCCCTTTCCCCTTTCCTGTATTACAGCAGTGCAGACTTCAAATCCCAAAAGTAAAATGAGTTACCATCGGAATAATAAAAACAAAAATTCTGAGAATGCGTCCTGTATCCACGTTCAGAGAGATGCTGTCAGAACTGTCTCACTGAACGCACCTCCCCACGGCAGGCCTTCGCATGGGTCCTACATTAAAGCTGATGTTAACAAGGAACCCAAATTCAACCTCTGTTCAGGTGAGGTTCTACACTTACATAGGCTTTTTACTCACGTCTGTGATTTGCGTCCCTGTGGAATGTCCAGGTGGTCCAGCTAATCTTAGCTGCTCCCCACCCGCTTCTCTTTCCAGGCCCTCACCACCATAACATCTTAGAAAACAGGTGAGAGGATTTCTGTCCGTGTGCAGGAGTACGCATGATTTAAAGGATATTGGAGAGAACGTGTTAGGTGCAGGTGGCTTGCCACTGACCCTCTTAGAGTTTTGTCTCAGAGCACTGCCCTTTGTTCCCCTGATGGCTTTATTTCACTCTTGAGGATTGTTTTGGAATGGTTGACATTTCTTGTTCCACCAACTGCATTGTTCTATTATCACTTTCTGGCTAGTGCCTTGGTTTTTCTTTAGGCCTTCATGATTCCTTTCTGAAAAGGTTAGTTTGGGGGTTAACTGCAGTATTTTTGACAACCTCTCATCTCTCCCACCCATGTCCAGATTGCTTTTAAATCATTTCATCATGTAATAGGCCAGGTCCTAGTGTAAGTGTCAGGAAGTACAAGGCCTTGAGGGAAGAGGGAACTAGGTTTCTTTTTTTATCCTTGTCTCAGATGAATTTGGTTCTTTTAAAGCTGGGTTTTGGTTTTCTCAATCTAACAAAAGGCCACTCAATTCCCTGTGATTTTGTTTGTATTTGCCTATTTTTGCCTCTAGTCAGTGGAGTTCTGATTGTTGTATACTTTTTGAAGCATAAGTAAAAAACTCTGTGTCCCTCTTTGGTCCTCCTTTTACAATTTACATAGAAGCTAGTTTTTAAATTACTTTTCTTCTGTTTGTTTTAGAATAGAATCATGTATGGATTTATATACATGATTATTTATATTTACTACTGTTGTTATTGTTTAGTCGCTAAATCATGTCCACCTCTTTTTGCGACCCCATGGACTGTAGCCTGCCAAGTTCCTCTGTCCATGGGATTTCCCAGGGAAGAATAAAGCCCTTTACTTCTATTATCATTTTATTATTATTTTACTGTGAGTGGACATTTGTGAAGAATACAGTGACTACTGGACAGTTAGATGCCATTGTCTAGAGTTGTATTTAGGGGGCCTTGGACCTTCCTTTCTTCCTTTCCTTCTCTCCTTCCTTTCTTTAGCTCTGCAAATATTAGCAGAATTATATGTAAAATCACAGCAAGGCCAGACAATGAAATATTTTGATCACGTACATATATTATACTTTTCTCTAGCTTAGCCTCGTGGGAGCAATTCTTATTTGAGGAACTGAACAGCCAATTAAGAGATGTGTAACCATGGTCATTGATAACTTAAATGGTCTTAATAAGCTCACTTGTATCCCTGATGCCTTACCCTTGAAATGGTAAAATGAATTACATAGAGACTAGCTTCACCTCTGAGATAATAACTTTGAAATATGCCTGGAATATGATTTTAACATTATAAAATATTTAATTCCTGTTTCCTTTTTCTCTCAGATAAATATATATCAACGTCATATAATGGTTCAACCTGGCGAAAAAGAATTCCTTTTTCAAAAACGTATTCAAAAAATGAAAAGATATATACAGGTAAACATATACTAGTGGTTTTAATGTATCATATAACTCTAAAATGAATGACAAGTGTTAAGCTCAAGGAACATATTTTAGAAAATTTTCATGATATATATGATTATAATTCTTGGAGTTTAGCAGAGATCTCATCTACTAGCAATTTTTTTAGCCTTTTATTTATTTATTTAATTGGAGGATAATTGCTTTACAATTGTGTTGTTTTAATTTTAGCTTTTTTTAAATTGGGTTTTTCTTTGCTTATTTTTATCAGAAATCTTTTGATATATTTCTCTCCTTAGCCAGAAGCATAGTAGTTTCAGCAACTATATAATCTGTTAAGATGCATTCTTTGTTGAACTACAAAGCAATATATAAGACCATATTCTGACACAAAATATTAAAGCCCTGTTATATCCTGGCTAGTGAATACATAATGGCTAGTGCAGGCTGACGGGGCACCTAAGTTGTAGTTTCCAGCCTGAGAGGTTCAAAGTGACTGTGGTCTCTTTTGTGCTATTTGCCCTGGGAGGGTGTAGGGATTCTGGGGACCTCCCGAGGGTAAAAGTTTATAGCGGCTCCAACCTCGGGTTCCAGATGTGGTTCTTTTACTAAAAAGCTTGGTGTCTTACCCTAGCTTATTCTGAGGCTGGCTCAGTAGGTTTGGAAGATCACACAGGACAAACTGGTTTCGGTCACTTCTTAGAAACCTGAAACTTTGCAGAAAAACTCCTAGGTAGAGAGTTCCTACCTAAATCAGTAGCCTAGAACTTTCAGAATCATCTGAAATTCATAAAATCTTATACAAGAGATTCCCAGAGAAATCAGAACACATCCAGACTAGAAACTGTACACTTCCCAAAATAAGGAGCCAGGATCTTCTAAAGCAGTATTTCCCTATAAACTCCACTACAACTGTGATGCAGTATGTAGACTTGTATATATATTTACAGGTCTTCCCTAGGGGCTCAGACAGTAAAAATAAATCTGCCTGCAGTACAGGAGACCTGGGTTCAATCCCTGGGTTGGGAAGACCCCCTGGCAAAGGCAATGGCAACCCACTCCAGTATTCTTGCCTGGAAAATTCCATGGATGGAGGACACTGGCATGCTGCAGTCCATGGGGTCACAAAGAGTTGGACGTGACTGAGCAACTAACACTTTCATGTATATTTACACTGGAGTCAATCACTTTTCTTTTTTTCCCATCTCTTCATCATATGTTACTACAACAGAATGCTACTGCAGTGCTGTTTGTTTATATTTCATCTTAAGTTCACGTGGGCTGCACTTAATTTTGTGAGGAAAGAGGTGAAAAGTCAGTGAAAATCCTAAATAAAACTACCAATTGTTAAGCCACGTCTTTTTCTCCCATGACTTACTTGTGGGTGGGATGTTTCCACCCCTGTCCCAGTGACAGCTCCTGTATCCCAACAGCCTTCTCTTACATAGTTAAACATGAATCACCAAAGGTTTGGGAGCAAAGAGGGGTCACTTCAGAATATGAAACACGTACCATCCCTGTATGTGACAGGGGAATGCAAGCTAACAAAACTGCTTTATTCTTTCAATTTTGGAGAGTGTGGAGGAAGGTATGCGAAACAGACGGCAAGAGAACAGAAACTTTGTGGAGCCAATTTACTCAGCACTAGTCATCTCCTCATCTTCCACCACCTCCAGCTCTGCCGGGGCCCAGGGGTAGAAAAGTCAAAGACAGAATTTCCCTTGAATTTTTAAGAATTGGCGCATAGAGAGGACCTGGAGTGCACTTCTCAGATGCAACCTAGGGGGAAAAACTTCGGAGAGAATTTCTCAATGCCCTCTGGTGATGTGGTTGTGGGGAGGGTAAACCCGTCTAATGCTAGAGGGCTGGAGACAGAGTCTCTTGAGGCTGCCAAGCTCCAAGGTTGCTTGGGAGGGCATCACATATTCCTGTGAGTTTCAAGCAAGAGTGAGTTTCTGGGAGAGAGGATCCGTGGATGTACAGAGAGTCTCGTGGCTGGGACTGAAGGGAGAGCATCAGAAAGATGCTTTTGTGGTTGGGTTCTCTTCCAGGGGAGGACTCAGCTGGAACCACAGCAGATTTCCAGGGAGGTGATTAGAAACCAGGCCATCACTCACTGATCAAACCCTTGTTGCTTGAAGTATGGCCTGAGGGCCACCAGCAATGACTTGGGAGCTTGTTAGAAACACGGAATCTCCATCTCAGACTTACTGAATCAGTATCTGCCTTTTAACAAGATTCCCCAGGTGATTAGGATACACATTAAAGTTTGAGAAACCTTAGACTATGTTATCTGGGCACTGCTCCCCAGCATAGGACCCAGACCTTGTTGAAACCCAAGATTGTTGAGATGACATTCTTTTCCTAACTGTCACACACGTGTGCTAAGTCACCTCAGTCGTGTCTGACTCTTTGCAAGCCCATGGACTGTAGCCCGCCAGGCTCTTCTGTCCATGGGGATTCTCTAGGCAAGAATACTGGAGTGGGTTGCCATGCCCTCCTCTTGGGGGGGTCTTCCCAACCCAGGGATTGAACCCAAATCTCTTATGTTTCCTGCACTGACTGGGCAGGTTCTTTACCATTAGCACAACCTGGGAAGCCCAGTCCCAACTCTAGAAATTAGGATAAACAGCAAGAAGGTAAGGGAGGGGAAAAAAAAAAACAAAACCCAACCCTGGGAAAGAATTTCAAATTTGAATGTGATTGAAAGATACATGTGAAGTAACTACGGAACCACTGAATTGGACTAAGTTTATAGGCAAAGGACTAGATAAATTTTCGACATCAGGCAGAATGGGAATTTAGAGTCGAGAAATTAAGTAGGCTTCTAACAAAATGAAGTTAGTTTTCTTAGTTGCCTAAGGTTTGGCTGGGAAATGTGTAACCCCTGAACACTTCCCCTTTCCAGTTGCTGTTTTCCCCGGAATAGGGAGAGAAAGGTTAGTTTGTGTCTTCTCCCCCGCACTTCCTGCTAGGGCACAGTGGGGAGGTTGCAGCATTCCCCAGTGGACAGATGGACTGTGGAGACAGGAGGCAGAAAACACAAGCTGCCTAGTCTGTTCCTCTGAGGAGTATCTGAGCGCCAAGGCCAAAGAAGTGTAAATGGGTGAGAGGAGCCCTTTGGGAAAATGTTTTTGGACGCTATGAGGATAATGCAAGAGGAGAGGAAAATGTGTCTGTGAGAATCTAGGAAAGGAGCTGAAGGCAATTAGAGATGTCATTGTCAGCCTTCCCTTGAGGTCACATGTCCCTTACGATAGGGATATAGCTGGTTGACTGGAGGTGCCTGTCTGCACAAAAGGGAACATTCATTCTCTTCATTCTGGGTGCCCCATGGTGCAGCCTTCTGTATAGTATTATTTCTATTCCTTTCTATCCTCCCCTTCATCTAAATTCAAATCACAGCAAGCTTTGGAAAGAAGTGGAATTAATTTGAATGGCGTTCTGCAATTTTATGAATTAAAACAAGCTTAGTTTTTGTTTTAAGATTTATGGGACGTAATTAACAAAAGAAATGCAAAATGTTTGTACCCTGAAGAATGCTGAAAAACAGAATAACTGAAATATGTTTTGTGTTTTATTATTAGAGCCAAGAAGAAACGGGAGCAAGTAAACCTGGAGGTTGAGAGAAGAGAAAAATGAGAAAAGAGAAAAGTGCCAGAAATCATCTGATTTATAATCAAAAATGAAAATTCGAATGAGATACTCAAGTACTCCATACTATATACTGGATAGCCAAAGATGATAAAATGCAAATTCTGAAAATAAGATGCAGGAAGTACATTGTACTCTTTCAAAACTGATAAAAATGCAAATTACAAACAGCTGCCTGTGTATTTGTATAGGTCTGGAATTCATTCAATGCATTGCCACAAACATTTAATAAAATTTAAAAGTTTGACAATTAAGATCATTCTTTAATTGTAAACTAAGTTAGATTGCACAGATTGAGGAGTAAAATTGTGCTTTTGGTCTCTGTTTTGCAATATTCTTTAAGGAAGAAACCTCACATTTTCTTTCTTTACCTAAATTTTAACTGGGCCCTCTGTGATAGTTACAGATAAAATGTAAACAAATTCAGTGAAGTCCCAGGGTTACAGTGTGGTGATGAGTATGAGAGGAATTCTGATAGATATACATTTCGATCTGTTGTAGAAAGAGACAAAGTCTGGCTTATCATTCTGGGTCATTGCTGAACAGTGTCTTTTAATTGGCAGCTACAAAATCTACCTGCTGGAATGTGCTACATTCAGAACTGAAAAACAAATATTTTCCTACCATGAAAACAAAAGTTATTTGATCATACTGGAGAAAAGGACTCATAAAAGAAAAAAAGTGAATTAATGACAGAGTATCCCAAAAGTCTGAGTGAGCTTTTAAGGTTTCAGAAACTCAAGAAGTATAAATGCTTATGAATGTAAGAGAGAGACATCATTTGAAAACTTATTTCCATTTCTTTTGTGCTCGTTTAGAATTGTGAATCTTGAATAACAAAATTTTCTTACTTAAAAAATTTCATCTGCAGAGTTACTGAAACAAAAACTTGAAATTAAAAATTCATTCTTCAAACAAAAAACAAGTATGAGAGCAATATAAATAATTAACCTTTCAAATGATATGTTTGTAAATTTGTAACATTTGTACTCCCACGTTTATGAAAGTTCAGAACTTCACTAAGACTTTGGAACCCCCTGTATTTGTATTTGCTTGTGTCTTGTGGTTACTGGGAGCCTCTTGCTCAACATTTATTGGAGAAGAGAGGCAATCAGGACTCTTAGAAATATTTTATTTTTAAAACATTTTTCTAAAATCACTGCAGATGGTGACTGCAGCCATGAAATTGAAAGACACTTACTCCTTGGAAGGAAAGTTATGACCAACCTAGACAGCATATTAAAAAGCAGAGACATTACTTTGTCAACAAAGGTCCATCTAGTCAAGGCTATGGTTTTTCCAGTGGTCATGTATGGATGTGAGAGTTGGACTATAAAGAAAGCTGAGCGCAGAAGAACTGATGCTTTTGAACTGTGGTGTTGGAGTAGACTCTTGAGAGTCCCTTGGACTGCAAGGAGATCCAACCAGTCCATCCTAAGGGAAATCAGTCCTGGGTGTTCATTGGAAGGACTGATGTTGAAGCGGAAACTCCAATACTTTGGCCACCTGATGTGAAGAGCTGACTCACTTGAAAAGACCTTGATGCTGGGAAAGATTGAGGGCAGGAGGAGAAGGGGATGACAGAGGATGAGATGGTTGGATGGCATCACCAACTCAATGGACATGGGTTTGGGTGAACTCCTGGAGTTTGTGATGGACAGGGAGGCCTGGCGTGCTGTGGTTCATGGGGTTGCGAAGAGTCGGACACGACTGAGCGACTGAACTGAACTGATGCTGTGATTCCATCTTGTGGAGCAATAAACCCTAGTTTCTTGCTTTTAATGGGGCTCTGTCTCCACACTTTCAAAAACTTGAGGATGTAATTTTTTTTTTTTTTACACATAGATATTAATAAAAACTGGGCCAGCAAAATATCCTGGTAAGATAAACTTGAGAGGGAGGTAAGAAAAGAGTTGAGTTGAAAAGCTGTCTATTAATCGATGTAGGAAGAAATGCTTATAGACTCTTAAGTGTACAATTAGTGCTTTTAAGCTTAAATTCCATAATGCTCCTGGTTGGGCAGTTGCTTTTTTGGCACATAAAAGAGCTTTGATGAATTTTACTGGTGTTCAATGATTCTATTCATTTCAAAATGCAGTAGTAATAAAAATAATTAAAATAGCATTTATTGGAAATGTAGTATATTAGTTTGCTGGGGCCACTATAATAAAGTACTCACAAACTGAGTCACTCAAACAACAGAAATTTATTGTCTCACAAATCTGGAGGCCAGAAATCTGAAAACAAGGTGTCAGTGGGTTGGTTCCTTCTGAAGGATCTATTCCAGGACTCTCTTCTTGGCTTACAGATCACTATCTTTCTCTTGGTGTCTCTTCATATCAAAATCCCTTTATATGTGTTTCTGCATTCATATTTCTTCTTTTATAAGGTTACAGTCATGTTGGATTAGGGCCTATCTTAATGACCTCATTTCAACTGTATAGACCTTATATCCAAGTAGGTCCCATTCTGAGGTGGTGGGGTGTTAGACCTTGCAAAACATATGAATTTGGGAGGACATAAAGGTGGCTCTGGGACCCTTCCATGGGGGATGAATAATTCTTAGGTGACAAATCCATTCAAAGACTCCAATCTCCCTAAACCTTTGAGTTTAGGGAGTCCCTAAATCTCCCTTCCTCTACAGTAAATCAAGGCAGGTCTGGCATTTCTAGCTTACTCATTCTGGACTACTTTTTAGTCCATATTTAAACCAACCAACAAACCAAACTATTGGAACCCTTTCTAACTCCCTGAGCTACAACCAAGTGCAGAATTTCTGCTTAGTGGGAGAGATTCAACAAATTAGGCTTGATCTTTTTGTTCTTTCCATGATTATTCCATATCTTTAATATTCATTCCCACATGAATTCTCTGAGTTTTTGCCTGTATAAATTAGAAAACTTAGGTAGTTACTTTGATGTGTAGCATACATCCTTATGGGCCACACACTGTACTTTAGGAGCCTGCTGGGACTTGAGTCTAGTTATAGATGGAGAAGCAAAGAGGTGTCGTGGGGGTGGATCCTGAGGGAATCAGCATATCTGGCATGGCAGCTGTCTCAAGGTTAATTTCACATAGGGGTGGAAAGGTTGCTTCTACTGTGGGATAGAGAGACTACTTCTACTGGCAAAGAAGATATCAAAATTTAGGGGCTCCATGTTCCCAGCTTCGTCAGAGTCTTCCTACATATTCCTATTTCAATTTTCAGGATTATGTTCCTTCCCAATCAATACCATCATTGTAACAGTAAATAACCTATGAGCCTGGGAACTCAATTTGCACTGTATTAATTCACTCATTATAACAATTCAGCCACTTTAGGATGAGATTTTGGCTCTGTTTTCCAGCACTCTCAACACCGCCTATGAGAAATAGGGAATATTCCTTCAGGGCAGACATAGAGGGATGGGATGGGGAGGGAGGTGGGAGGGGGGATTGGGATGGGGAGCACATGTAAATCCATGGCTGATTCATGTCAATGTATGGCAAAAACCACTACAATATTGTAAAGTAATTAACCTCCAACTAATAAAAATAAATGAAAAAAAAAAGAACTTTTCAGGTCATTTATGTGTTGTATAAGCTAGGAATTTACATTTATGTAAATTAAAAATTTACATAAATGCATAACACATTTGCATTTGTAAGTGTAAAGAAAAATGCACATGACAGTTGCGAGTTTAAGTTTTATTCAGGGTCTTCTTTGTGGATTATTGCTGGGGAGATAGCTTCTCAGTACCTCTGAGTAACCAGCTCTGAAGAAGCAGAGGAGAAGCCAATACATATATATATATGAATTTTTTGGCTAGGAAAAATGTAATCAAGCATATATATATCAATATCTTAGTAAAAGATTACTGCTAATCACAAAGAACAGGTATCTCACAATGATTTTAGAGCTTTCTTATGTATGGGAAGATGCACAAATCTGGGGTTATTGAAGTTCTTCCTGAGATGTTTAACTATCCAGTGGCCTGTTTGTTCCAAAGCTCAGCATGTCTTATCCTGTTTTCCCCATCCTCATTCCTCTCAGGGCATGCTGTGTCAGCAACTGCAGTGGGCTGTGATTTAACCCTTAATATAACTACTCTGTGTTCCTTTTTGTTTGTCTTTAAATATCCAAATTCCTGAGCTCATTTTTTTCCTTTTGTTCAGTGACATTAGGAGAAATCAACCAATCTCATATTTGTTAGCTTGACAAAAATGTATGAAAGTATCATATACATAGTCACATGGATCCTTGCCCTACCTATGTATTTGATAATGAGTATACAGTGGTGATATTTTTGCATATTTCTATTGCCACATCACACCATGAGCTAGCAGTGCTTTATTGCTAGAAACAGAATAATCAGTGTCTTCAAAACTAATCAGGTTAGAGACCCAAGGGCAGAAAACCCAGGAACAATCCAGAATACACATCCTTACGTTCCCATAGAGTCACCAAAATTTTGATTAGGATTTTCTAGAGAAACATAACCAATAGGGGGTGTGTGTGTGTGTGTGTATAGAAAAAAAGGAAGAGATTAGTTTAAATAACTGACTCATGAATGGGCAAATATTTTGTACATAAATCTATAAAACTCTAATGAAAGTTATTAATAACACCTAAGAAAATAAATAACATTCTAGACCATGATCATGGGTAAACAAACACAATATATTAAAAAAATGTCAATTGTCTACAAATTTGATCTAGTCACGATATCATGTGAACCAAAATTCTAACAAGTTTCTTCATGAAACTTGACAAGCTTATTCTGAAATTAATATGAAATTCCAAAGCCTTAAGAATAACCAAGATACTACCAACTGAGAAAAATAAAGTGTGGGGCTTTGCCTGTCATATATTTAGATTTTCTCTAGAGCTTTCTAATATTGTAAAACTATATGTTATACCTGAAACAGCATAGTGTTGACATTATTATGATATTTGAGGCAAAATTAAAGATAATAGAGAACCTAAAAAACCAACCTACATATCTATGTCAATCTGATATATGGCAAAAATGGTCCTGTAGATCAGTTGAAGAAGAAGAGGTTATTAAATAAATGTTTTGGGAAATTGAGTATCTCGAAAGAAAAAAAAAAAAAAGGCAATGGATCCCTAATCTTACACAGAAAATAAAGTTCAAATGGCTCAAACATAATGTCACAGGCAAAATTTTAACTCTGCAAAAACTACTTGTTGAATGAATACACGAATCTTAGAATATTTAGAATGCACCACTGAATGAAAAGTTTGTTAAGCTTCTATTTACTGCTACGCTTGCCAATATTTGAGTAGTGGAAGGAAGGCAGGAAGAGGAACAGGCAAGCATGTTCAACTCCTGAAGTCGCAAGAACATGCTAGGTATACTTTCCAAATAAACAAGGGCACGTGTAAAAACTAGGCGTCAGTACTCTTGCATTTATCACCTAAGAGGCTGTGTTTTACTTCTCTTCTTATTTAAACTGTGTTTTACTTCTCTTCTTATTTAAAACTCTATTCCTTTGATGTAGATAACTTCTTACCTTCTACTATGACTATTATACATTTTAATCTAAATTCTCTTAGATTTACCTGAGGGAATCCAAATAGCTTGTTTTTCATTCTTATCTTAGGACATATCTATGCTATCTTGAAAAACAGTTTTCTATAGACAGCCTTTCTTTCAAAAATAATTTCTGGACCCTTTTACCAGAGGCTGCCATTTGACCTGGAAATCAATTTTTTTTACTTACAGTTATTTTGTCACAATCTGGAGTCTAAAGTGCCTGAAAAAATAAAAACCACAACTTCTAATTGCCTCCTGGAAAAACTCAGAAGGACAATTTGTACCATTTGAAAGCTAATCAAAACCAATCATCCACAGTAAGGCTGGGAGAATTTTCATTTCAATTCAATCTGCTTTGGGTTGGCTTTGGATGGCAGTGTTTGTGGAGATAATTGCCCCTATTGCCAACTTGATATTTATGCTCTTTCCCCCAGGGAAAGACTGCTGTAGAACAAATTAAGGGTGATTATCAAGGAGAGTAGGTAATTGCCAATGAGTTCAATAAATTCACATGGGCTTTGGAACCAAGGGACATTTTCAGGCTCCTGGCTTTGCCCTTTGCTAGTTGTTTGACCTGGTAGAAAATCTTTAGTCTCTTTTGTGCATAAATTCCCTCACTTGTAGTAATAATACCTTTCTGATAGGGTTGTTTTGGGCATTAGAGATAATACATGAAATGCCAAGAGTTGTGTCTGGGATAGAGGAGATTTTCAGGGCTTCCCAGGTGGTGCTAGTGGTGAAGAGCCCAACAGCCAAAGCAGGAGACTCAAGACGTTGGTTCGATCCCTGGGTCAGGAAGATCCCCTGGGGGAGGGCATGGCAGTCCACTCCAGTATTCTTGCCTGGAGAAACCCACAGACAAAGGGGCCTGGTGGGCTACAGTCCATAGAATCATGAAGAGCTGAACACAACTGAAGCAACTTATTATGCAGGCAGACATATGATACTCATTTATTATTATTGGAAGTTATCTGTCAGGTTATCACTACTTGTTGATCAATATAATAGAAACAATGTGACCATACTCTCAGGACTTAACCTGATGTCTACTTTTCCTGATATTGAACAATGACTGAATATAATAAAATCTGTATATTTCTGCTGGAGAATAGGCAGAAATACAGTTTGAAGTTGTTTTTGAGACCAGATTGATAATTCTCAGGCTCACTAGCTCCTTTCCTGAAGTCTCCTGGTGACTAAAGGATGAACAAATGTTTCCCTTTTTTATATTTGATTCAGAAACAAATCAATGTCCAATTTTAATAGGTATATGTGTGTATATATATATATATATACATATATATAAAACACAATAAGAAGGAAATAAATTTGATACATTATACCATTAAAAATTAAATAAGTCATAAGTTGTAGGAGAATTTTTTAAAAGATTCTTTTTTATTTTCCTTTTCAAAATTATGATTTAATAATTTATACCCTCCAGGCATGCAGTGCTAGAAAACTTCTAGCCTAGGGCACTGTAACTGCATGTACTGCCCTGTGCTGAGTTGCTTCAGACTTTGTGTGACCCTGTGGACTGTAGCCTGCCAGGCTCCTCGTCCATGGGATTGTCCAGGCAAGAATACTGGAGTGGGTTGACATAACCTCCTCCAAGGGATCTTCCTGACCCAGGCATCAAATCCATGTCCCTTGAGTCTCCTGCATTTGCAGGCAGGTTCCTTACCAGTAGGGCCACCAGAGTGAATTAAGTGATTTTCTTGAGAGTTTCCACAGGGAAATGATTTCATTTGCCTCCTCCTGACATACAAAAACTTCTTTTTTCCCTCTGTAGTGGGTTATATTTAAAGGATATGAAATTGCTTTCATCATACTACATGAATTCTTATTCAAAATCAAATTGTTTTATTAAAAAAGTTATTTAAAATTATAGAGAGAACATTTGTTAGTTGGTTGATTTTATGGTTTATCCACATTATGCTTCTTGTATGGGCCTGAATAATCAAGAATGGTTACTTATCATTGGGAAAAAATAGTTCTATTGATGCAAGTATATATACTTTTGAATCATCTTCAGACTAGCATTGTGCTGTATAATTTGTAAATTTGACTCTCTGAAACAATATATTAACATGCTATTATAGTAATATATGTTAATATATTAACATGGTATACTAAGGGTTATTTATTTCCAGAAGTGCATAAAATTCAGACCCCACACTTGGTCAACCTTTGTCCAGTGGTGTGTTGATAAATGTTTGACAGCTGATCCTCAGCAAACACAGCTGCAGTTTGTTTATTTCTGTAGTGTAAAAGCCCTCACCATGGTTGATTTCAAGCTACCAGTTCGAAGTCATCGAATACAGAATTAGGAAGAAATGCACTTGAGAGTCCCTTGGACTGCAAGGAGCTCCAACCAGTCCATCCCAAAGGAGATCAGTCCTGGGCGTTCATTGGAAGGACTGATGCGGAAGCTGAAACTCTAGTACTTTGGCCACCTCATGCGAAGAGTTGACTCATTGGAAAAGTCCCTGATGCTGGGAAAGACTGGGGGCAGGAGGAGAAGGGGACGACAGAGGATGAGATGGCTGGATGGCATCACCAACTCGATGGACATGGGTTTGAGTAAACTCCAGGAGTTGGTGATGGACAGGGAGGCCTGGCGTGCTGCGATTCATGGGGTCGCAAAGAGTCAGACACAACTGAGCCACTGAACTGAACAGACTTTCCTAAGATGGAAAGAACTCACTTCAGCACCCCTCTGCATGTTCTCTTTGTTATAATAAAATAATTCTAAATAATCAAATTTAATTCAGTTCTGAACCAGTTCTTATTCAAGAGGTTTGCGATATCCCATTAACTACATAATATGTATATCGTATGTTTGTTTGTTATTTCCAGTTTTTATCCTTAAGAATAAAAACATCATGAAGGTTAGGACTGTTTATCATTGCTTTCTCTGAGCCTCAAATGATGGCTCACACATAGCAGGCAATAAATAAGGACTTGCTGAATCAAAGGAAGGAGACTCAATCTCTGTCTTAAACAAGATTACACTCTATCAGAAAATGAAATAAAATAATTATTTAAGGAGAAAAACAGATTAGAACATGTAATAAATAAGTCAGTATTTTTCTAAAGTTGAATATTAAATTATAATAAAATCCATAATATTATAATTAATAACTTTTCCTCTAGCATAGCTATATTTTACTGAAGTTTCATGTGCTGATTGTGACCAAAAATAAGAAAACAATGACACCAACAGTAATAGCAAAATTTTATAGATTGCTTACTCCATAGTAGGTATATGCTAAGTGAATTACATGCATTATTGAATTTAACTCTCGTAATATTCTTTCAAATATGTACTAATTTTACCTTTCCACCTCATAAAATGAGAATGCTGTGATTCCGAATTTCTTAGTAACTTGTTCAAGTCAATAGCTGCCGGGAGCCAGCACACGAGATCCCGCCCATGACAAGGTCGTGAGGAGGAGACCTGACAAGCAAGGCAGATCAGGACTTCAGGGATTTCGAAAAGCTGCCCCGGCGCTCACCTTAAAGATGATCTCTGTCTTTCTGATGCTTGCTATATTAGACTACTCCCTAATTTCTGTGACACGGGTAGAAGGCCTTCCCCGATCTCTCTCCAAACAGAATCAACTTAGAACTTTAATCAGTATGTCCCCCGGACGGCGGTATCCTATAAGATTATCCAGGATGAAAGGAGTGTTTCAATTTAGACCCCTTTGCTGGCATTCTAGCCTGCTTGGCAAATGCCTACTAATGCACATGACTGCTCACAACACCTTAATCATACACAGCATAAAGAACCTGATCACATAAAGGCCCTAATAGGCACAGAGCCCTTCAGGGGGTGAGGAAGCCCTATTAGAGAACTTAAAAATATTATTCTAAAAGTGGTTATAGTTAAAGATTTAGAAAAATAAGAGTTCAGAATTGTTCATTTTAACCAGGAATGCTAAACAGGGGCTGCCTCACCTGACCTGCAGAGTCTTTGTGTTTTAAACCTTTTAGATAAATTTAACTGATAACTTCTGCAAAAGGACTGACCTTTGTGTTCATTAAAGAATAGATTACAGGAAAACAGCTTTGCATTCACCTAGGTCACAAAATGTCAATAGGCCCCGAGGCCAGAAGATAATGTATAAGACTCTCACAAAGAAGTTGCAGGAAACACCCTGGTTTCATGAAGGACAAGCAGATGTAATATTAAACTATCTTCCCCTTAAAAATGTACTAACTTAGAATATAAAAGCTACGGTAAAAAAATAAAGATTTGCCAGCCTCTATTACACACCCCCAGTCTGGTCTCTCTCTCTCTCTCTCTCTCTCTTTCTCGCCGACGCCGTTCATCCTGAGGGTACCCCTGGATCCTGCTGAGGCTGGACCCCAGCAAATAGCCAAAAAGTGCAGCACTCAATTTTGTACCTAAGTCTTTCTGATTCTAGGATGTATGTTCTCCACCTTTATATTCAATTTTGTAAACACTAACTTCCTTCTTGGTTGTTACAGAATGGTCCTGGAGAGTTCATGGTTTCATTTAGATGCCTTGCAAAGTGCAAAATACTTTAAGAAAAGGGATATCAGTGGCTTAGAGTCAGGAAGAACCCTGTCGAAATTTTAGTCAAGCTGAAGAGAATTTTCAGGTCTTCTTGGTTAATGCCTTTGTTTATTAAATAGCCAAGAAACCAATAGATGGACTGGAAAGAGAGAGAGGGAGTGCTGTGAATGATGGGGTTAGAGAGGTGGGCTGTGGAGACAGGTCAGAAGGGGGTTTGTGGTTACCTCCAGACTTTAGTCTTTTCTCTGAGAGCCCAGGAAGCCATCTGAAGGTTTTGGGCAGCAGAATGCCACAACCTGCCTTCCATTTCTAAAGGAGCACGGTGGCTGCTCAAGCTAACAGACTCCATGTAGGATGAAAGCTATAGGTTCAGAGAGACCAGTTAGAAGGTTATCGCCATAACACCAGTGAGGGAGCACGTGGCTTGGGATGGGGAGGTGGTGGAGAGGGTGAAAAGTGCAGGACTGTGATGTGTTCAACAGCAGAACCCACTGGATTTATCATGGACTTGTAAGGTGAGAGAAAGAAAGGATGTAAGGTTAACTCCAAGATTTTAGGTGTGAATAAATTGGAAGGCTAGAGACTGAAGAAATTTTGTTTTAAGTTATGTTCAGTTTGAAATGCTTCAAAGGGAATGTCTATGATGACAATTGAAAATGTTCACATATTTTCTAATAATTCCTATTTTAAAAATTCCCCAAGCCTTAAGTCTCAGGTTCAGTACTTATATTAAAAGGCAATTATTTACTTACTAGTGAACTTAGAATTTTTATGTTTCCACTAATAGACTTCCTTCACAGCTCAGACGGTAGAGAATCCACTTGCAATTCAGAAGACCCAGGTTCAATCCCCGGGTCAGGAAGATCCCCTGGAGGAGGGCATGGCAACCCACTCCAGTATTCTTGCCTGGAGAATCCTACAGACTGAGGACCCTGGAGGGCTACAGTCCACGGGGTCGCGAAGAGTCCGACATGACTGAAGCACCTCACACACACACACACACTTTCCACTAATAGAAGAGCCAAACCTGAGTTTTAAAAATACTAAACAAAAGTCAAGTTAAAGAAAATATTGGTGTTCTGTACACTAGAGGTCAGCAGTATCACACTAACAGAAAACGAATGGAGGAAGAAATCACAGTAAGACAGTTTGGGAGCATTTATTTCTAACTTACTGATACTAGCAGCAGGAGTCTTCAGAAATGAAAACAAACAAAAGCATAACCTTTTCATCGAAGACATCTTGGATAAAGAAAAAATAGTTTATTTCAGGTTATAGGGATCCAGAGGAGCTATAATGTAGCTGGAGGGCTTCTATAGTATCTGAAAATAAATAAAAGCATAAAGACAGACGGAGTGGAGGACACTCTGGGGCATATTTTTCTCTGGATGCCCTTGCTGAATCCATGCTAGCAGCAATGAATTGCATTAGGATAGGGAAGACAGCAGCGCGGCTTGTCCCAGTTCAGATTTGGTATTCCTCTCAAGGGCCAGGCTGCAGCTTTGGTATGTGTGCCTCCTAGGACAGGTGATGCTGCTGCCCGAGGCCCTACTTAAATCAGCTGCGGCTGCTGGGCCCAGCGGGTCAAGAGTGCTTGAGTCAGGGATGGTAATCTTCCTTCCACTGGGGAATAGACGAAGATGTAAGAAATAAACCACAAAAAGAAACAGTGCACAAAGGAAGAAAGCGCAGAGTCACAGGAAAACTAACAAAACTAGTGTTTGCTGAAAAGGATGAGAAAAAACAAATATGTATTTATTTTAGAAAGGAACACACAGCCTTGTGTAAAATCGGTGGTATATCTATTTGTGTTAGAAAATAGAGTAGCTGCTGATATGGGTAAGTAAACTGTCAGAAGATACTAGATTTAAATTTGAGGGAGGGTGATTATTTATTGGCGAAATTCAGTTATTTTGATGAACAAATTGAAACGGTGTGTGTGTGTGTCTGTGTAAGAGACACAGAGACAGAGACACACAGAGAGAGATTATTTCTCCAGGTATTGCTTTACCTTCTGTGAAACTGCTGTTGGCCAGTGTTCCCGTTGGCTTACCGGTAAAGAATCTGTCTTCAATGCAGGAGCCGCAAGTTCGATCCCTGGGTCAGGAAGATCCCCTGGAGAAGGGTATGACAACCCACTCCAGTATTCTTGCCTGAGAAATCCATGGACAGAGGAGCCTGGTGGGCTACAGTCCATGCGGTCGTGAAGTCAGACATGACTGAGGCAAGCTAGTAAGCATGGACAAACTGCTATCGAAAGCTAAAAAGACATTCAATCAGGATATATTTCTTGACAACAATATTTAAAAATATGAGCTCACAGAAAGGCTTTGCTATGTGTCAAAGTTGCCGCCTCATGTTTTCTGTGGAATAGGGAAATATATAAATGTTTTTACCTTTTTTATAGGATAAAGGGAAAAATAAATTATAGTTTACTGTCCCCAAGCCCTGAAGGGACAAATGGACTAAAAAACTATTAATGCCAATCAGGCACCCATGATTATAAAGTTATGTAAATATAACTCACTATTTGCATTCACTTGAAGTTCTTGCTTTATCCTTACTTCTTTCATCTGTGAGATGAATTACATACCTTTGCGCCTTTCATATCACACTCCCCTTAGGACTTTGACTAGGGCTTTAGGTACTGACTGGAGAAGGAAATGGCACCCCACTCCAGTATTCTTGCCTGGAAAATCCCATGGATGGAGGAACCTGTAGGCTACAGTCCGTGGGGTCACAAAGAGTTGGACACGACTGAGCGACTTCACTTAGGTACTGATACATTCTGTTTCTCTTTCTTTCTTGGATCACTAAGGCCAGCCTTCCTTTCCATCCCATCCTTCCTTGGCTCCTACTTCCCCTCCTCCCCTCTTGCTCTGTCCCTTGTTGCCTCTCTCCCTGGCTCCTTTCCTTGTTTCTTGCTGCCCTCACTCTCTCCCACACTTCCCCCTGTCTTCTTGTATCAGTGAGGACGTGTTAAGCTCACTACCCAGCAGACACCATGCCGTATGCCATGATTAGAGAGACGAAGAGGACACATAATCCCTGCTCCCGAGAAACGCAGGTTCAGTTAGACAGATATCAGCATAAACAACTTAAGCACTGCTCGATAAATACTATGTCAAAGGAATTAGTCTTTTTTCTATTGTAAAGCTCATAAATCCAGGAAAGTAGAATATCTATCATGATTCTTGTTTTACACATATGATAAAAGGATTAGAGAACTCCAATGGCACAGGAATAATTCACCATCATCAAACAGTGAGTAGGATGCATGGAGTTATTTATGTTGCTGTTTCCAGAATTACTGCGATGCCACTTCAGTCTCATCTTTCATGACATCTTTTTTTCATGTTTCTATAGAATCCTTGTATTACTTTTTTTCTTTGTGACTCTTCTTTTACTTCTAGTTCCTTTGCGTCAGCTTCATTGATAGCTCTCTTTCTCAACTACCTCTGTAGCTAACATTGAAAAATTGTTTTGCAACAGGGAATTTCATGACTGTCTTTCTCCTGCCTATATTCCAACTGTTCAATACAATAGAGAACAGTGTTACTGTTAACAGCATTAATTCAGTGTTACAAATTAGTTTATTAGTTTGCATCCTGTTAAAAGCTAGGGAGATCCCAGCTCTTGAAGGATGAGTTGTGGTTTATAATAATTTTTTAATTAATAAATTTTATTTTTAGGGTAGTTTTAGATTCAGTACAAACTTAACAGAAGGTACAGAGTTCCCATATATTCCCTGCCTACTCCTACCCACCCACACATATCCCACTCTAGCATGGTTCATTTGTTGTAACAGATAGACCTATAGTGAAACGTTGCTATCACCCAAAGTTTACACTAGGATTCAGTCTTGGCACTGTGCATCCTGAGTTTTGACAAATGTATAATGATGTATCCACTACTGCAATGTCAGATGGAATCGTTTCACTGCTCTAAAAAAGCTTCTGTGCTCTGCCTGTTCATCCCTTCCTCCCTTCAAAACTTTGATCCTTTTATTGTCCCTACAGTTTTCTGACGTTCAGAGTGTCATATAGTTGGAATCAGACAGTATGTATGTAGTCTTTTCAGATTGGTTTCTTTTATTTAGTAATATGCATTTCAAGCTCCTCCATGTCATTTCATGGATGGATAGAGCTCATTTCCTTTTCGTGTTGTATAATATTCCACTGTCTGGTTGTACCACAGTTTATTTATCTGCTCACCAACTAAAGGACATGTTGGTTGCTTCCAAGTTTTGTTAAGTTCTTTCCTTTCTTAGCACATTGATATTATTTAAATATATACAATGAGATTTTTAGTGGTTGCCCTAGAGTTTCCAATATACATTTGCAATGAATCTAAATATACTTTCAAATAAGACTATACTACTTTATGAGTAGTACAAGTATCTTAAAAAAACAAAATAATACTAATTCCTTCTTTCTGTCCCATTTTTCATTGCTGTCATTCATTTTACTTATGGGTAAGCTTACATAAACACACACATATATACATCAGCATACCCAACAATATATTTGTTGCTATTATTAAGAAAAACCTGATTTTAAATTGAGAATAAGTAAAATGAACGTTTTACTTTCATTTAATCTTTCTCCTCTGCTCTTCCTTTCTTTATGTAGATCTAAGTTTCTGACCTAAATTACTTTCCTTCTCTCTGAAGAATTTCTCTTAACATTTAAAAGGCAGGACTATGTGTGTGTCTGTGTGAGTGAAGGTCATTCCATCGTGTCTAACTCTTAGTGATCCCATGGACTGTAGTCTGTCAGGCTCTTCTGTCTATGGAATTCTCCAGGCAAGAATACTGGAGTGGGTAGCTATTCCCTTCTCCGGGGACTCTTCCTGACCCAGGGATTGAATGCAGATCTCCTGCATTGCAGGCAGATTCTTTACCATCTGAATCACCAGGGGAGCCCAAAAGGCAGGTCTACTGGTAACAAATTCCCTCAATTTTTCTTTGTCTGAGAAAGTCTTTATTTCTCCTTCATTTTGGGGGGATACAGAATTCTAGGTTGGTGATTTTTTTTTTTTCTCAACACTTTAAACATTCCACCCATTCTCTTCTTCCTTGAATGGTTCCAGAGGATAAGTCAGCTGTAATTCTCATCTTTGCTCCTCTATAGGTAAGGTGTTTTTCTCCTCTGAGCTCTTTCAAGATTTTTCTTTATTTTTAATTTTCTAAAGTTTGAATATGACATGAGTAGGAATAGAATTTTTTTCTTTATTGTTTTTTTTTTTTGCATTTACCCTGATTGATGTTTTCTGAGCTTCCTGGATCAATGGTTTGGCATCTGACATTAACTGGGGGGAAATTCTTAGTTATTGCTTCAAAGATTGCTTCCCTTCCTTTTTTCCTCCCTCCCTCCTTTCTTTCTTTCTTTCCTTTCCTCCCTTTTTGGTATTCTAATATATATATGTTACACAATTTTAGTTGCCCTACATTTCTAGGATATTAAATTCTGTTTTTTGTTTCACTCTTTTTTCCATTTCCTTTTCAGTTTTGGAAGTTTCTATTGTCATATCCTTAAATTCAGATTCCTTTATTCTTTTACAGAGGCATAACTGACCAGCCTTCGATATTAATTTTAGGTGTGTGCATGTGTGCTCTGTTGCTCAGTCATGTCTGACTCTGTGACCCCCTGGACTGTAGCTGCCAGGCTCCTCTGTCCATGGAATTTTTCAGGCAAGAATACTAAAGTGCCATTTATTCCTCCAGGGGATCTTCCTGACCCAGGGATTGAACCTGTGTCTCCTGGGTTACCTGCATTGACAGGAGGATTCTTTCCCACTGAGCCACCTAGGAAGCCCATAATTTTGGGTGTACACCATAATGATTCGCATTACAAAATGATCATACAGTTAACATCCAGTTAGGTGCAGTAAACATCTATCACCATACAGATTTACAAATGTTTTTTTCTGGTGATGAACTTTCAAGATCTACTCTCCTTTCAAGATCCAAGCTACTTTCAAATAATCAATGCAGTATTATTAACTATAGTCATCATGCTGTAATCCTCACAATACATTCATTTTGTAAATGGTAATTACAAAATGATCTCCTTTACCTCTCCTCAGGCATCCAAAAATTTGTTTTCTATATCCACGAGCTCATTTTTTTAAAAGAAAGACTTCACATATAAATGAGATCATGCAACATTTATCTTTTTCTGTCATGGAGAGATTCTTTTTTCAACCATTTCAAGTCTACTAACGAGTCCATCAAGAGTTTTATTCTGTTACAGTGTTTCTGATCTCCAGCATTTCTTTTTGATTCTTTCTTACAATTTCCATATTTCTGCTTACATTATCCATCTGTTTCTTGAATGTTGTCTACTTTTTCCATTAAAGCCTTTAGCACACTCATCATAGTTTTAAAAATTCCTGGTCTGATAATTCCGTTATAGCTGACTCTGGTTTTCAAGCTTGTTCAGCCTTTTCAAATTACATTTTCTGCCTCTTAGTGTGCCTTGTAAATTTTGTTGAAAAAAGGATATGACAGACAGCATAAGAGGAACTGCAGGAGGAAAAAAGCCTTTCTAACATAGAGTAAGGTATGGGGGAAGGGTAAGCCTTCTGTGGTGGTCCCATGATTAGGTCTCAATCTTTTTGTGAGCCTGTGCCCTTGGACTAGGAGTTCCAGTTTTTTCCCCCACTTGGATGAGATGGACTTTCTAAAGGGAGTTTGCATTGACTATTTCCCTCTCTCCAGATTGGTTAGGCTCTGATAAAACCCCAGTATGTTAGGTTGTAGTAAAGGCTTTGTGAACCTATTTCCAGGGCAGGAATAGAGATGCAGACATAGAGAACAGACATGTGGACACAGTGGAGAAGGAGAGGGTGGGAGGAATAGGAAGATTAGGATTGACATATATACATTACCGTCTATAAAATATATAGCTAATGGGAGCCTGCTATGAAGCACAAGAAACACAGCTTGGTGCTATGTGATGACCTGGAGGGGTGGGTGTGGGGGAGGTATGTGGGAAGGAGGTCCAAGAGGGATATATATATACACACATCCCTCTGATTCACTTCTTTGTACAACAGAAAGTAGCACAAGATTGTGAAGCAATTACACTCCAATAATAATAATAAAAACAAAACAGAATACTCTGGTGTATTTGGCTACTTTTCCTCATCCCAGCCAGTAACATTTTCTCTAATATTCACTGTGAGGACTTGCTGGACTCCTGGAGGTAAAACTCCCGCTGGAGGCTTTAACTCTCTGAGTTGCCCACACCAAGCCTCCAGCAGTTCATCATTTGCAGCTTCCCTGGTGGCTCAGAGGTTAAAGCGTCTGCCTTGGAATGTGGGAGACCTGGGTTTGAGCCCTGAGTTGGGAAGATCTCCTGGAGAAGGAAATGGCAACCCACTCCAGTACTCTTGCCTGGAGAATCCCATGGAGGGAGGAGCCTGGTAGGCTACAGTCCATGGGGTCACAAAGAGTCGGACACGACTGAGCGACTTCACTTTCACTTTTCTCCCATCCCAGCACTGATTTCTTTTCTTTTTTTTTTGCATTTTATTTTATTTTTTTATTTTTATTTTTTTTTAAATTTATTTGTTTATTTTTTCAGTGGGTTTTGTCATACATTGACATGAATCAGCAATAGATTTACACGTATTCCACATCCCGATCCCCCCTCCCACCTCCCTCTCCACCCGATTCCTAGATTCAATGCAATCCCTATCAAGCTACCAACGGTATTTTTCACAGAACTAGAACAAGTAATTTCACAATTTGTATGGAAATACAAAAAACCTCGAATAGCCAAAGTAATCTTGAGAAAGAAGAATGGAACTGGAGGAATCAACCTGCCTGACTTCAGACTATACTACAAAGCCACAGTCATCAAGACAGTATGGTACTGGCACAAAGACAGAAATATAGATCAATGGAACAGAATAGAAAGCCCAGCACTGATTTCTAAGGAGGTTTGCACTACTGTAGAGTTTCATTCTGGCATGTTATGATTCTCTGTATCTGTCTGTTTCTCTTTCCGATTTTGGGGGCAGTGGTTTGCCTTGAGACATCACTTTTCTGCCAGATCTAAGAAGAGTTGTTAATATTTTCAGTTTGTTCAGTTCTTCTTGATAGGAGTGAGTGGCAACTTCTAATCCCCTTATGTGCCAGACTGGAAACCTGGAGCCAGTTTATACTGATTATAACAATGATGGAGAAGGGAAACCATGTTAATGGTAGTGGGACAGGTAATAAGAATAAGATATTTTACACCAGATTAAAATTTGTGGTTATAAAGGACCAGATTGCCCATCAGAGTGAATCAGCTATAGGATAATTGCTTTAAAATGTTTACATAATTTAGTTATCATCTGAAAATACTTAATCTTTGTGAATTCTAATTTCAAGTGATTTTACATATTGCTGCTTTAATTTGTTCCCAAAGTGGAACAAAAGCCTAGAAAGTTATTATATTGACTAATTTGTGGTCAGATTATTTTAGGAAATTTCGTATATTATGGACTCCCCTTATGGCTGAAAAATTCACTTTAGTCCATTAAAAGTTCAGGTAGAATAGTTAGCTCAGGAGCAACCTACGGCTTGAAATCACTTCTTAATGTGAAAGCTACTTATATAATTTGACCATTATTTCCTTCTCTAATGTGCTATTACAGTAGGAAACGGGGTATTCATTCATTAAGATTAAAAGGGAAACACGAACAAAGAACAGAATGGATAAAATGTGAGTCCAGAGTAAGCCAAGCTAACTTGTGGACTTCCCTGGCTGTGCACATTTCCAGTTATGTGACCTTGGCTAAATGATCCCACCTTTCTAAGCTTCTGTCTCAACACCCCTTCACCACCCGTGTAAGGAGAATATTGGGGTGCCTATCTCAAAGGACAGCTGTATATGGACTATTCAGCACTGTCTGGTATATGGAAAGTTCTCAATAATTTTTGGTCCTTATTTATTTACCAGATATCGCTGGGCTCCAAATAATTACATGCCAAGCTTTATGCTAGACACTGGAGATTAAATGGCAAGCTGAAAAACCCAACAAACACAGGCCCCTTTTCTTATGAAGCTTAATGCTGAGGAGATGTGAAAGACATAAACCAAATAACCACATAAATGAATCATATTTTGTGGCTGTCGTGAAGAGAGCTACGTGGAGCTATAACTTACGACAGGAATTTGACCTCCTCTGGATCCCAAGGGGCCCTTGGAACACCCTGCTTGTGGACTAAGAAACATTTTGGATTTTTGTCTTGTGACATCTCTTCTTTCATCAATATGGAAAAATGGTCACTGGGTTCCTAGAGTGAGGTACTGTAGGTTCTGATTGTTCCATCTGAAGATATATATAATTTGTAAATGTTATAACAAAGGGAGAACATAGGAATGAGCAATGTTTTGGAATTTGTGTCTGCTACTTGCTAGTTTTTAATTGTCCCACAGAGAATAGAAACAATGCCACTGTCTCTTAGTGGCTTGAGTACGAAAAGAGAGGTTGCTCTTCGGTCTTATCACCACTAACCACCCAGTTTATAAAAGACAGGGCTGGATATCGGTGAGACTGGGAACAGTCTCTTTTGTTGCAGCTGCTGGGTTGTGTCAGCAGAATATGACTGTTGCTCTCTTGCTGTATCTCTCCCTTTGTCTACAATGGCAGGGGACGGAGGACAGCTCACACTTCTCAGCTATTTAAACAAATATTGGAACTACAATAATCAAGATGCTTTCTACAAAGATTAAAAATGGATGCTATGTTAGATTAAAGTAGAATAAAAATGCATGGGATTGTCTCCAAAGTTTCTACACTGTGAAGTTTTTTAAGATAATGATCTGTTTTATTCATTTTTATAACCCTAATAACTATCATAATGCCTGGCTTATATCTGATTTTCAACCAGTTTTTGTAGCACTAGAATCTTCTTAGCACTCTTGGTGTATTCATGTGGATTTTCTCTCATATGAGCAGGTACAAGCCAGCCAACAGTCTCCTGTGATCATTCACAAAGAAAGTGAAGCAACAATGGTTTAATATAAGCTTTTAAATCACTTTCTTAGCTGGAAGTTTTATTCACTTTTTCCCTAATGGCCTGAATATAAATGAGCACTTTGAGTTTCTGAAAATACTAACTTATCTGCCTTTTAAAATCTAATGGTACAATCAATGAAATTTCTTATATTTGTATAGAGCATTACATTATAAAAGGGTTCCTCATATGACTTCTCCTTTAATTTCTAGAAACAACTGAAGTAGGGATATTGTTTTTCTTTCAGACACCAGCAAACCAGGGTTTGGATATGCAAGTTGCCTCATGATTAAGGCTCTACTATATGAAGTTTTAGCATTCATAATATAATGTTTTATATATTATTTTTAAATAAGCTACATATGAAGACAGTTCTATCAATAACATCAACATTTTTTTTTTGTATTGGAAATTATAAAAATATATAAAGAAGAGAATTAAAGTTATCTGTAATCTCACAGTTTCAAGATGACTACTAACATCTAGACATATTTCCTTCTGGTATATTTTCTATGTATATGTATACAACTTTTAAGTTAAAGATCATATAACATACTCAGTTTTGCATTTAGTCTTTTTATTTCTGTGTCAGCCCAGTTTGGAACCTTTGATTAAACCTACCTGGGCAATTAAGTTTTATTACTATGGGACCTAGAATAATAATATCTAGATCATTTCACAAAAGAGGTAAGCAGGAAGACTTTGCATTTCAGAGTTAATTTTTATTGCTCTAATGTAGCTTACGGTGTGTTAGACATTATTCTATCATTCCAAGTACTTTATGTGCATTAATTAATTTAATCCTACATCAACCCTAGTGAATCCTGGGGACAGAGGAGCCTGGCGGGCTACAGTCCATGGGGTTGCAAAGAGTCAGAATGACTAAATGGCCAAGCACATGCATGCACATCAGACTGTAAGGTAAATAATGTTATCATTACTATTTGGCACAGGAAAACACAGGCACAGATTAGTTAAGTATTTTACCAAGGTTCACACAGGTAGTAAATAAAAGGGCTGCAAATTGAATCTCAGCTGTTTGGATCCAGAGTTCATGTTCTTCTCCACTATACTCAACTGCCTCTCAGAGTCCTAACTCTCCTCTAGGTTAGTATTCTGAGGAATCAAATACTGAATGCCTTAAAAACTTAACATTATAAACCTTGGGACCTTAAATGAGGGTCACTTGTGGCCAAACTGGAGAGACTGGAGTTGCTGGTACATCAGCTTTCTTGAAATGATCAGGGGGAAGGAGCTTAGCCAGAAAGACCTGGACAGACCTGGGGAGAGACTTCACAGTGGCATGGGTCAGCAGGGCTGGGATAAAACCTTCTGCACACACACCGGTTAGGTTGGGAGGACCAACTGCAGTGATGGCACCCGCAGACTGATAGACAGTGGATCTCTCCCCAGCCAGGGAGAGGATGGCTGGCCTAGCCCTCTTTCGTACTGCATAAGCCCTCATGTCTCCTGGATGATGGGGAAGGCATATGAGATGATGGGAAGAGGAGGTGTTCCAAGACTGTGATAAGAACCTTTCTGCCAATATGTTAGATGGAGGCTCAAGTCAGTTCCAATATAATTTAAGTTATAAATAAATACAATGGGCACAAAAAGATCTACCACACTTATATAACCTTTGCTCTATCCTTGAATGTTTACTGATATAAATAATGCTGTAATAAACATGTTTGAAATTTCACATTTTAGAACAAGAATTTTGTAAAATAATAAATCCTCACAGTACTGAGCAACAGAAACATCATTCAACAAATTATAAACTGATTCCCTTTATATGGCATTCAAGAATAGGCAGCATTAATTTACACTGATTAAGTAAGAATGGGGTCACTTCTGTGAGTAATTAATTCAGAGGGGAGGTAAGAGAAACTTCTGAGGATGTTGAAATGTTCTATATCATGATCTGTGTCATCCTACATATATATATATATATATATATACACACACATATATATGTATACGCACTCATATATATGTATGTATATTTTAAGTAAATATGTCAAGCTGTACACTTAAGATTAAATGTCCTTAACTGTTGGAATATTATATCTTAAAAAAGTAAAAGGATGAATAATCAATAGAGGTAGGATATTTAAGACTTCTTTTTTTTCTTTTTTCCTACTTACAGGAGTTTCTATTTTATTTTTCCATCTCATGGCTCAATAGTCTAGATCAAGGATCACAACCTTTGACCCATGGGCAAAATCCAGCCCACGGCCTCCAGTATTTGTGGGTAAGAATTGGTCAGAATATAGTAATGTGTGTTTGTGTGCTGTAGGCACAGCTTTGATGCTGCAGTGGCAGACCTGAACATTATTTTAGAGACTCTACGGCCCACGAAGCCTAAACTATTCAGCATCTAGCCTTTCACAGGAAACGTTTGCTGCTTCTTGATCTAGATGACCTTTTGGTTCCCTTCTCATACCAAGATTTTGACTCTATGATTCTTGAGTTCAGCACATTTTCCTCTGGAAAAATCTACAGAACTAATACCAATACTCCTTAAGATTTATTATTTGTAAGGAGTAAGAGGACCACAGCCCGTTTTGTCTTTATCTTCAATTTCCACCTTATATGTTTCCATTTTTAAGAAAGTATAAACAATTTGAGTATAAACAATTTCAAAACACATGAGTTTGACTGAAACTTAGGCCACGAATCATATTAAAAGTGTTCATCTTTGTACAGGAAGGATGATGAAATCCACAAGAGAAGATATTGAACTTGAATGTTATTCCCATCAGTTTCTGAGATATGAAGGCAGAAAAAGAAAAAAGAGAAAAATTGGGAGAAAAAGCATCCTGAGAAGTCTTTCCGCTCCACCTCTGCAATGTTTCAAGTGTGAAAGTTGGTTAATGCTTAATACTTCTTACCTTGGGGTTGTGGATACCTGTGGTTTAAGGCATTAGAAAAGCGATCAGCTTGCTCTGGATGAAATTGCTGCAGAATAAACAGCCTTACAAGCCTAGCACTACTGTGCTTTTAGTGTATTATTCACCCGTTCAGTTTCTCTTCACTCTTTGGAAGCTTCACAGGGTTTCACAGCATCTATTCTGAACAGATGATATTAATGAGGCCAATAGGCAGGCCCCAGAGATTGCTGTTTTAAGAAAGCTTTACTGGAGCAATCTTAATATAACTTTCCTGAGTCTCTTCAGATTTTAAAAATTTTCTTTGGTTCTTTTTTCCCTTTGCCCTTGAGAAGCCCACAATTTGCTATTTCTTGTTGCTACTTACATTTTCTCCTCTACTGACACTTTGGATTAAGGTTGTTATTAAGTTACCACTCCATTCCTTTGGGACAACCATATCTCCATACATTTGTAGGTGGAACCTTGCCAGCAACCTGCTGTTCACAAATTGGGAACTATAGCAGAAGCCAAGCAACTCCTTTGTTGCTGTCATTTCAGAGATATTGAGCATTATCAATGTACTGAGCATACAAAACAGAAGGCTCCTACCCTCTACACGCTTACAATATTGGCCTTCAAAGATAGGAAAGCTCTTAGGGCAAGCAGAGCAGTTAAAATGAGTCAGGGCAGTGATATTAACAAGCTCTAAAAACAGAGTAAAACTTGTTGCTCTAAGAGCATTTGAAAAACTAATTCTTCAGCTTTAAAGTCATCTTCTCTATCTCCCATTTATTCCGTTAGCACACCTCACAAAAGTTTGAAGTTCTTTAGACAGAGTCTGATACTTTGTCATTCAGCCATCTTTCTCTTGGCCCTTGACAAGCCAGGATCCAGCATGCCACATTCTCTGAAGAGAGGTGTGGCCATCTCTGATCCCACAGGAGAGGTCCCACAGGGCTGCAAGCCAGACTTCTGAGGAAGGGGTGCCAGTGAGATAGAGTGGGTTCTGCAATCGCTGGGGAGATGAAAACTGGATTCACCTGCTGCTGTGGAAAGGAACTGCCTCTCTCGGGGTGAAAACGTGTTGCTGTCTTGATGATCCCAGCAAACTAATGCAGAGATGAATCCTGGAAGAACTATACAGGGAACGCATGGAAATAGCATGTTTCATTTTTTTGTGTGTCTGGATTCCCAGTCTTCCTCTATCATTATAAGGGAAGAAACGGCCATGTCCAGGATGAGGCAGCCTTGCTGATATGACACTTAAAGTTACTGTGGCAGTCAGGAAACCCACCAGAAACCAACAGGAACAGGAAAGAGAAGAAGAAAAAGATCCTTCTCCTCCTCCAGCCTAGGAGACGTCGAGCTCCTCTTACTGTCAAAGCTTAACAGGCAGCAGTCTGTGAACAAGAAAAGTGGTTTGCAGAGTCCCATCAAGAAGAGTAAGAGAAGGGAGGTTTGGAGCTGAGACACGGTGACTTCATATGTGGCATAATTCCTTTCCCCGCAAAGTTGTGTTCTGTCTTCACTGATTGTATGGAAACAATGATGGGTACTAAGAAATACATTTCTCAGCTGTGCTGTGAACCATTAACTAGACTATCTGGGAGTGAAGAAGAGAAAGGGAAAGAAGAAAGACTTTGAGGAGGGAGCTGGAGATAATGTCCCAGGGATGGACTTCACTCTCAATTGGAAACTATTATTGGTTAGTTAGACATGTTCTCCATATGTAGGGAATGGAAGAAAATGAGAAAAAGCAAGTCGAAAGAGAGGCAATCATTTCACAGGCAAGTTGTCTCCACTTGCCAAACACCATACTGCTTCTCTAAACTGTTTATCCTGTTCCTCACACCCTCTGCAACACTCTGGGCAGAACACAATACAGAAAATATCTAGAATAAGCTGAGTGCCTTCAAGTAAGAAGGGCATGGTGAGAATAAGCATGCCATTCTCCACGTATGGAAGCCTCAGTGTCGTTTCTGTTCGTGTTACTGACTGAATGCCATGCAGTTGGCTGTCATCTGCTATGTCAGTTGGTGTGGTACACAAATGGCTCAACCTCTTCATTTCCCACAGGCTGTATTTATAATGGCATAATTATGTGTCCAGAATTCAAGTTAAGAAGAAAAGGGAAAAAAGTCATAAGCTGAGCACTGCAGCCTTAAACTTCAGTGCTGCTGCTCCTGAGTCACTTCAGTCGTGTCCGACTCTGTGCGACCCCATAGACGGCAGCCCACCAGGCTCCCCCGTCCCTGGGATTCTCCAGGCAAGAACACTGGAGTGGGTTGCCATTTCCTTCTCCAATGCATGGAAGTGAAAAGGGAAAGTGAAGTCACTCAGTCATGTCTGACTCTTCGAGACCCCATGGACTGCAGCCTACCAGGCTCCTCTGTCCACGGGATTTTCCAGGTAAGAGTACTGGAGTGGGGTGCCATTGATTTACTGGGAAGTGTTCCTTGCTGCAAAAAATAAAGAAGAAACTCTGTGTGCTGTAAAATTTTCTTTTATTTTAACCTTCAGTTTATTCAGATTGTTGTGTGTTTTATTTTTCACATCTTTGGAGTGAAAGTGGCCATACTGTATATCTTTAAGGATTTCAAAAACTTCAAGGAAGATACAACTGAATGTGAGTCTTGCTTCTGGCACTTAAAAGTGAGATATCTTGGATTAAAACATATGAATAGGTCCCAAGTTCAGTTTCTTTTCTAAAATGGGGACAAGGAATAGGCTGAGGGTGGTTAAATACATCAACACCTTGACTTATCCATATGTACCACCCAAATATTAGCTATTATTAGCTAGCATTATTATAATCTCAAGCGGTAAACAATCTACCTGCCAATGAAGGAGACACAGGAGATGTGGGTTCGATCCCTGGACCAGGAAGATTCCCTGGAGGAGGAAATTGCAACCCACTCCAGTATTCTTATCTGAAAAATCCCATGGACAGAGGAGCCTGGTGGGCTACACTCCATGGGGTTGCAAAGAGTTGGACACAACTGAGCATGCACATGCATGTATTATATAGTTATAATATTATTTGTCCCTATTAGTATTATAATTACTACTGCAAAACATTGTTATGGTAATTTTGTCATTTGCCTCTTTGTTATCTCTTATTTCTCTGAAGTCTAATTTATACTTGTAGACTAAAAGCATTGCTTGCTTTCCTTGCCCATGTGTCTTGCCTGAAGGAGCAGCAAGCTGGAGAAAATAAAACTCGATTAAGAGAAGTGAGCACAAGGCTATTCTGCAGCTGCTCTGCAGAATCCAGCACATCTGTGGGCAACATTCTGTTTGCAGTGTGAACTTACCTGTAGGGGTACTCACTGTGGGCAGATTCAGTTTGCATGTCTGATATAACACCTTGGTGATCAAGAAGGCATTTAAAATTCAAATTGGTATCATCTATCAGTGCCAATACCAATGAAATAACCATTTTATTCCTATATGCTAACAGTGATATGAGAAATCAGTTAAAAATAATACTTGATCTGTATAACGTTGAGGAACACTTTGCAGTTTATTGTTAGATCAACACACAAAAATCTGAACTTTCAGCATGGAAGATAAATGAAAGATTCCTAATTTAGTCCTAATAACTGCCTGGGATACTGCTAGAGCTTGTGGGATTTCAGTGAATGATTTGAACAGGCTTTTTATCTCTCTGAATAATAACACACTTGGGATGTATATAAGAGAAGTAGAATTTGGAGACACATGGCAAGGCTGCAAGATGGAAATAATTTGGAAAAATTTCCTAAGGTTTTGGCTAGATTACTTAAACTAATTGGTAATCTCTTTCTGAAATGTCAAATAACTCTGACACATCAAAATGATGTGCTTGGTTTTAACCACTTGCAAGTGAAGTTCCAGGACTCTAGCATCTGCTCCTGTGCCAAGATTGTGACTAATACCTGCTGTTAGTGTTACTGGAAAAGGATATCGTTCTTGGGCATCCTTTCTTGGTAATTAAAGAACGTCTTCAAACTCACTGTCCTTAGGGGGGCATTTCCGTCCCCAGTCTATTTCTCTACTTAGAGCAAACACTTAATTTATAATCATTGCATGGTAGTGAAGATAATTATTCTATAACCCCAGCCCTTCATCAAATAGAGTAAATTATCCCTCCAAAAGAGAAGGTTCAGATATTTGTTTTTATATTCAATGAATATAATGAAGGTTCATGAGTGGCTCAATTGTAATTGATATAAACAATGCAATTTCTTATTCAAAATAATCTAATATAACTCAAATTTATTTACTTCTTTCCAACCCTAATGAGTTTTTAAAAATTCGCGTGTGGTGACCAGATCTTAAGATGCCTCCACTACCCAGTCCACGTTGGGGAAATCCACATGGCAAAGAGCTTCTGAGAATGGAGGATGGCCCCTGGCAAAGGTCAGTAAGAACTGAAGATCTTAGTTTTACAACCACAAGGATCTTAAGATTGTCAGCAACCATGAAAGGGGGGAAGCAGATCCTTCCCTAATCCCCAAATGAGAACACAGCCCTGGCTGATACTTCGTAAACATAAAAAACCTTCGGCCAGAGAAGCTGTCCTGTGGCTGGCACGGTTCAGTGAACCCAGGGTAGATAAGGCGCGACCAGGGAAGCTTTCTTATTTAAGGAGTAAAGTAGAATTTTCCCAGAAAACTCTAGCACTCCTCTTCACTGAAGTGGATACTAGCCCTCTCCAGAAGAATCAGTGACAGGAAGGATCATTTTCCTTTAACCATATTCTACCTTTGATTTGAGGTCAGTTGTAAAAACTGAACTTTTACTTCTCATTCAGTTCAGTTCAGTTGCTCAGTCGTGTCCGACTCTTTGTGAGGAGAATATTAGTGAACTACAGAATTCACTACATTTTATTTCTCAATTATAAAATGAAGAAGATGGATTAAATAATTGGTAACATCCTTCCTATCACCGGTGTTTGATCAGAGAGCAGAGGTTAGAAGTTCTTACCATTTTTCATCAAATTGGAATAACTGCAACACAGAACATCTGTATTGGCCTGTAGTTGGTAGAACACCAAACTATTAGGAACAGTAATATTTGAGGGTTTCAATGGCACATTATATAATAATAGTTACTATAACTTTGAAGTAGTGTTAAGATTAAACAATAGCTTAAGATCTCTATTATGGTTTCAGATATTTACTAGTGTAAATGTTAAAAAAATGTTAAAACTAGTGATTTACTAATATATTAGCAATGCAAAAAATTATAAATGTCACTTAGAAGCTAATGAAAATAAAGATATAATTATTTCTTCCACCTTAATCTATCAAGTTCCTTCTATTCATGAACCTCTTAGAATTTCACGGACCCCCAGATCAAGAACCTTTGTCATAGAACATTGTTTCAGAAAGTTAATAAAACACATAATATGAATGATTGCAATCTTGGGGATTCAGTTGTAGTTCTCTTCTAGCATTTCCCACAATTTTCTCATAATCCAATTATGAAAGTATTTGGTTTATTTTCACAGCTAGATTGTGAGTGGTTTAAAAGTGAGAGCCATATCATCCACACTGTTGATTTCCTTCTACCACTATTCTTAAAACTGACTTTTCAATAAAATAACTTTGGAAATTTAAAAAAATACAGATATTCCCCACCTATCTTAGACCCTCTGAATCACAGTGACTGCACAGGAACCTGGAAGCCTGTATTTCTAACGGCTTCCAAGATTATTTTGAAAAGCAGTTAGCTTTCACCAAGTAGATGATTCACATTAAAGAACTACTGTCATTTAACACCTGGCATAATACCTTTACACAAATTACATTCTCAGTAAATGGTTGGGGATTGGAATGAGAGAAACTAGAACATACAAAAGGAGTTTACATTTCAAAACACCACCAAAAAGCCCCTCACTTAAATATGACAGGAAAATATTCCCAAGAAAAAGGTTCTGTTTCTAGGTTTTTAAATAACAAAATTATGTTTGAAGACATACTCCGTTGCTCTTACATAAGAGTTCTTAATACAAATTGCTCCTACAATTCAGTGCCAGGGAAATTTTAATTCCTCAGATGAACAATTATGGTTCTATTTATTATAATATAAATGCCAGGTAGCTTTGCCTTGGCTTTATAGAATATACTGGAGAGACAAGGAGTGGAGCTATTGTTAGATCATTTATGCTAGTTGCATTGCAAATGTCACTGTGACAGATGACCTGGAGGAATCAATCAAACATAATTATTTGTGAGAGTTGGACCATAAGAAAGTTGAGCGCCAAATAATTGATGCTTTTGATGTGGTGTTGGAGAAGACTCTTGAGAGTCCCTTGGACTGCAAGGAATCAACCCAGTCAATCCTAAAGGAAATCAGTCCTGAATATTCATTGGAAGGACTGATGCTGAAGCTGAAGCTCCAATACTTTGGCCACCTGATGTGAAGAATTGACTCATTGGAAAAGACCCTGATGCTAGGAAAGATTGAAGGGGATGGCAGAGGATGAGATGGTTGGATGGCATCACTGACTCAATGGACATGAGTTTGAGCATGCTCGGGAGTTAGTGATGGATAGGGAAGCCTGGCATTAGTCCATGGGTCACAAAAAGTCAGACATGACTGAGTGACTGAACTGAACTGATACTGAACCAAACCATGATCAGCTGGCCTTTTGGATCCAAATTTAAGATATATTAAGCCCCAATACCACAGTGTTATCTCTGAAACATGAGAATACCTTTCTTGAGAAGACAGCCAAAGAACCTATGAAATAACTATTTGCAGATTTATTTAAATATTAATCAATGTCCATTTATTACAAATTAACCATAGCTAAGATGTGTCCGTGTCCGTATACTACTTGTGTCAGTTGACTAACAAGAGTGCTCTTAATTAATTGCAAATCCTTTACAAATGGATTAGAAAACTCTTCTTACCATGGATGGCTAGAGCCCATGACAGAGTGTACCCGTCCCTTTTATTTTGCGTATTCAGTTCTGCCTGTTCTGGAATATGCTGCTGCTCTTTGATTGAACTCTGGTGCTCTCTACATTCCTTTGCATTTTCTCAGTTTCTTATCTCAAGACCACGCCATAACAATTTTATTCTTCCTACTGTCTTTCCCTACTGTATATATTGCACAACTTTGCTCTGTGTGTAGCCTTGTTTCTCTTTGAATCCCTTCTTTTTGCTTAAGCTCTCAGAGTTGCAATTTCATATTTTGCTACCTATCTTCCTCCCAAACTAACCTTGGGCAAACTACTCCTTTAATAAACTGCATTTACAGACACACGACAAAAAGACATCAACCTAGTTGACACTTCCAACAGGAGTCTTCCTTGACACCTGAAGTACAGATTAGGGTTGCTTGGTTACAAACAACAGTGACCAAGTTCAGCTACTAGCAGCACAACAGCATTTCTAGGATGACTATTAAGGCTCTTAGAACTGACAAGCAGGGGGAAAGTGTTGGAAACTATAGAAGCAGGAAGCTCAGCAACTATCTTATCATAGGAACCATTTGCTTTGGCTACTTCAGTAGGGATCAATGACGAATTCCAATAGTTTATTCTATATTTTTAATACTCAAGGAGTGAACTCTGGGAAAAAAGCAACCAATTACTGCCTTGAGCTAATACATCCATGCCCTGAATTAAGTGGGCTGTGAAAAGAAAGAACTTGAACGTATTATTTCTATAGAATGTCAGGCATGTGAATTTACCATTCTATAAAATACTCCATGGAAAAGTAATTCTCCAAAAGGAAAGACAGGAGCTTTGTTGGTGTTGGTTAGTCACTTAGGTCGTATGCGACGTTTTTGCAACCCCTTGGACCATAGCCTGCCAGGCTCCTCTGTCCATAGGATTTCCCGCTCTAGAATACTGAAGTGGGTTGCTATGTCTACCTCCAGGGGATCTTCCTGACCCAGGGATGGAAACTGTGCCTCTTTCATCTCCTGAACTGGTAGGTGGATTCTTTACCACTGAACCACCTGAGAAGCTCACAGGAGCTTAGGAAAAGAGGATAAAGCAAGGGTCTTCAGAAATACAAATGTGCACTATGTTGTGGCTTCTGACTATTCCCATAGTACTCTATGCTTCCTTCCTCATGACACATTCCATGTTATCTTGCCTATTCTCCAAATACTTCTCTGGGTTCTAAATTCTGCGAGGGTAATGACCATGCTTGTCTTATTTATCATGGCTTGCATCTTCTGGACTTAACAGAGTGTGGCTCATATTTTAAATAAATATTGAATAAATTAAAATATTTTTGACAGATTTGACTATAGTCATTATGCTGCCTTGTTCTCACTATACTTCTGTGGCAACAGCAGAAAACCTCCCTTAAACATACTAAACCAATAATGAAAATTTATTGAGTCATATAACTATAAAGACAAGAGGTAGAGTAGGTTTCAGGTATCATGAAAAATCATTTTATTTCTCTCAGTCCAGCCTTGGGTATGGTCAATTTCCTCAGTTACGGTTCCCTCACCATCTTGAAATGGTTGCCAATAGATACTAGAACTATGAATGTCTTTTTTTTTTTTTTTCTTTTTAATGTCTAACATACAAGAGAGAGATTTGGATCCAGAATTCCTGGATCTGGGTTGAAGAGAATAGCTCCTTGATACACTGGTTTGGTCATATGTTTACCCTTGGACTAAATCCTTTGCCTAATAGCAGGAAATGAATTTCTTTTTCAGTCTGGTACTAGGACTGGAGTCCATTTTCCTCAGTCTCCTTCCACTTTTTTTATTCATTTGGGAAGTGGCAGGAAGAAAATGTTTCTGGTGAGACTGCTAACAAATCTTATCACCAGTCAAGTTTTATAGCCAGTAATGGCCACACACTGACTTCTTGGGTATGACCTCATCCCACAGACTGTACTGTCATCCTCTTTAGTCTGCTATTCTTGCCTTTCTGAATCCTAGAAAAGTATATTAATCTTGCTTCTGTGGTTGAAGTGAAAAACAAACAACCCCACAAAGACTCCTGTGTGGTCAAGGAGAATTAAACTCTGAAACAACAGATCTTTCTTGTAATAGTTTCTTGTTTTTCATTCTTCCTTCCTTGCTGTGTCTGGCTGATGGAGACGGTGAGTACACTTTTGCTTCCATCAAAGGTTATCCAGAAACAGAAACGTCTTAGTCTCAGTCCTTTGTCAAATCCTATATTCCCTTCTCTCAATCCCACAACTATAATTTGGTTCTGCTGACACAATTATGGAGAGTGATTTAGTAGGCAGGGAAAAGAGGAAGCTGAAATAGCTTTTTGCCTAATCCTCAGAAACCTTTATGTATTCTTCTTCAAGCAAAAAAAAAAAAAAAAAAAAAAAAAATTCCAGAGGGAAGCTTTATAGAGGCTGTTCCAACAGCTGCACTTATCAAAATACCATAAAGTGCACCAGTCATTCAAGGGTGTTAATGGAGTGAAGTATTTAACCAATTCAGCATCTTATTTTTCACTTGTTAGCAACTTGTTATGTGTTAGTACCATTTGCTTTCAAAACACTAAGCTAGGCACTTGTCCATCATTGGTAAAACACTTGTTCTTAGCTATTCTCTGAGAACATCTGGCAAAGCAGAGCGATTTCTTATCATAAAGACATCATGTGTGAGAGAGAAACAATATTAGTATAAATTACCCTAATTAAATATAAGGTACATGAGTGCCCAAGTCATGACCAAAGTAAAGCATTGTAAACACTTTTAGTGATTTAGGAGTGAAATGCCACCTCAAACAAGCCCACAAGTTCTCAGAATTCTCCAGTGTGCAGAATGAACATTTGGGGGAATTACATTCCTTATTTTCTGTCTGCAAGACACAGTGCAATATCCTGCCACAGCCTTAAAGGTGCTTTTAAGCAATGGACTATTATTAAAGCTCTTTTGCCCTAGAATTGATATTTTAACAAATTTGAACTCATTTGCAAAGGTTAAAGGGTGAATATTATCCTGTTTACTCAGAATTCTATTTTAACATTTAAATAATTAAATTTGAAAACCATGTCAAACCTTTAAAATAGTTAATACAATTCAGAATGTAGATCATGGCAAGCAGAATACTGGATTTTTGGTCTAAGAATTCATCCAAAATCAGTGACATTTTAGCCCCAAGAGGTGGATCTTCTGAATATAAACAAGTATTTTCTACTTGCAAACAATGTTCAATACCTGTTTTTAGGCTTTAATTTTCTTTTGCCTTATTTTCTTTTTTGTTTTTCACCTAAAAATCAATGATCCCTAAGGATTTGTCGATGGATTTCTTCCTTTCCTTAGGCAAGCAGCCTTTAATCAGATTTGCTCTTTTTCAATGGTTTCTCTACCCTCCATAGAGAGAGCAAGATTTCAGCAACAATTGTCAGCTAGCACAAATAAATTGTGATTATATATGAAACGTCTGTGAACATTTGCAGAAATCGGAGTTTTATGTTGAATAGCACCTGAAACATAATTAGATGTTGGAGATGAGAGGAAAACGCTTCTTGAGGCAATAAAATGTCTTTGCAAAGTGTTCATTTATTTACATATTTTAAAATACATATATCATGAACTTTGAAGGCCTCTGAAAACATTCCGTGAATTCTGACGGGTGTCTTCTGCCTTTGTAATGGCTGACTGGAAATATTTCCAAGGGTTTATTTATAACTTAATATTAAAGGAAATAAATCCTGAATATTACTGGGAGGACTGATGTTAAAGCTGAAGCTCCAATACTTTGGCCACTTGATGTGAAGAGCTGACTCATTGGAAAAGACCCTGATGCTGGGAAAGACTGAGGGCATGAGAAGGGGGTGATAGAGGGTGAGATGTTTGGATGGGATCATCAGTTCAACGGACATGAGTTTGAGCAAACTCTGGGAGACTGTGAGGGATAACGAAGCCTGGTGTGCTGCATTTCATAGGGTCACAAAGAGTCAGACATGACTGAGGTACGGATTAATACTAATAAGTGAGGTACAACTTAAGATACCCTTGAGAATGATAGGAGATTGACCCTTATATTGCTTTCTGCCAAACATTTCAAAATTTCTTTCCATTTTTTCTCCTTTCAATGTTCTTTCTGGATATTATGTCTTACAAGGCTTTTTATTATTTTCTATCATAATACTGCTGTTTTGTTGTTGCCTGTGGAGGGCATGGGCTGAGTTCCTGTAAAACCAAAATTGGTTTTGATATGGAGACTGAGGACACCACACATGCACAAAGACAGTGTGGAAAGGTTTATTACTCATATAATGAGACTTTCCTGGGATAACAGGGCAGACGCCCAAACCAGTCTGAGATGGCTGACCAAAGGAATAAAAGAAGGCTTGGGTTTTCACTGTGGTTAAGGGGTGGGGCCACAGAGAGGGTTCCTGGCAGGGCTCCAAGTTTGTGAGCTTTGAACTTCCTGCTGACATCAAGAGAAGGAGAACCTTCTCTTGACTTGACTCTTTTATTGACTTTCTTAGATTGAGGGCGAGAAAGGAAGGGGCAGGGGTGATGCTGGAAAGCTGTGTTTAAACATCCCAAATCGAGAACCCCATGAAAGGTATAAAAAGGCAAAAAGACATAACACTGAACTATGAACTCCCCAGGTTGGTAGATGCCCAATATGCTACTAGAGATCAGTGGAGAAATAACTCCAGAAAGAATGGAGAGATGGAATCAAAGCAAAGCCAACACCCAGTTGCAGATGTGACTGGTGATGGAAGTAAAGTCCAATGCTGTAAAGAGCAATATTGGTTAGGAACCTGGAATGTTAGGTCCCTGTATCAAGGCAAATCGGAAGTGATCAAACAGGAGATGGCAAGAGTGAACATCAACTTTTTGGGAATCAGCAAACTAAAATGGACTGGAGTGGGTGAATTTAACTCAGATGACCATTATATCTATTGTGGGCAAGAATCCCTTAGAAGAAATGGAGTAGCCATCATACTAAACAAAAGAGTCTGAAATGCAGTACTTGGATGCAATCTCAAAAATGACAGAATGATCTCTGTTCGTTTCCAAGGCAAACCATTCAATATCACAGTAATCCAAGTCTATGCCCCAACCAGTAATGCTGAAGATGCTGAAGTTGAACAGTTCTATGAAGACTTACAAGGCCTTCTAGAACTAACATTCCCAAAAGATGTCCTTTTCAGCATAGGGAACTGGAATGCAAAAGTAGGAAGTCAAGAGACCCCTGGAGTAACGGGCAAATTTGGCCTTGGAGTACGGAATGAAGCAGGATAATAGAGTTTTGCCAAGAGAACGCACTGGTCATAGCAAACACCCTTTTCCAACAACACAAGAGAAGACTCTACACATGGACATCACCAGATGGTCAACACTGAAATCAGATTGATTATATTCTTTGCAGCCAAAGATGGAGAAGCTCTATACAGTCAGCAAAAACAAGACCAGGAGCAGACTGTGGCTCAGATCATGAACTCTTTATTGCCAAATTCAGACTTAAGTTGATGAAAGTAGGGAAAACCTCTAGACTATTCAGGTCTGAACTAAATCAAACCCTATATGCAAAACAGAAAAAGAGACACAGAAATACAGAACAGACTTTTGAACTCTGTGGGAGAATGTGAGGGTGGGATATTTCAAAAGAACAGCATGTATACTATCTATGGTGAAACAGATCACCAGCTCAGGTGGGATACATGAGACAAGTGCTCGGGCCTGGTGCACTGGGAAGACCCAGAGGAATCGGGTGGAGAGGGAGGTGGGAGCGGGGATCGGGATGGGGAATACGTGTAAATCTATGGCTGATTCATATCAATGTATGACAAAACCCACTGAAAAAATAAATAAATAAAAGACCTGTGGTAATGATAAAAAAAAAAAAGATTAAATAGTGGAAGTGACAAATAAATTCAAGGGATTAGATCTGATAGACAGACTGCCTGAAGAACTATGGACAGAGGTTCATGACACTGTACCAGAGACAGGGATCAAGACCATCCCCAAGAAAAAGAAATGCAAAAAGGCAAAATGGTTGTCTGAGGAGGCCCTACAAATAGCTGTGAAAATAAGAGAAGCTAAAGGCAAAGGAGAAAAGGAAAGACATGTCGATTTGAATGCAGAGTTCCAAAGAATAGCAAGGAGAGATAAGAAAGCCTTCCTCAGTGATTAATGCAAAGAAATAGAGGAAAACAATAGAATGGGAAAGACTAGAGATCTCAAGAAAATTAAAGATGCCAAGGGAACATTTCATGCAAAGATGGGCTCAATAAAGGACAGAAATTGTGCGGACCTAACAGAAGCAGAAGATATTAAGATGAGGTGGCAAGAATACACAGAAGAACTGTACAAAATGATCTTCATTATCCAGATAACCACTACAGTGTGATCATTCAGCTAGAGCCAGACACCCTGGAATGCGATGTCAAGTGGGCCTTAGGAAGAATCACTACAAACAAAGCTAGTGGAGGTGATGGAATTCCAGTTGAGCTATTTCAAATCCTAAAAGATGATGCTGTGAAAGTGCTGCACTCAATGTGCCAGCAAATTTGGAGAACTCAGCAGTGGCCACAGGACTGGAAAAGGTCAGTTTTCATTCCAATCCCCACAAAAGGCAATGCCAAAGATTGCTCAAACTACCGCACGATGCACTCATCTCACATGTTATCAAAGTCATGCTCTAAATCCTAGAGACAAGTCTTCAACAGCACGTGAACTGTGAATTTCCAGACGTTCAAGGTGGATTTAGAAAAGACAGAGGAACACCGGAGATCAAATCGCTAACATCCGTTGGATCATTGAAAAAGCCAAGAGAGTTCCAGAAAAACATGTGCTGCTGCTGCTGCTGCTGCTAAGTCACCAGTCGTGTCCGACTCTGTGTGACCCCATCCCTGGGATTCTCCAGGCAAGAACACTGGAGTGGGTTGCCATTTCCTTCTCCAATGCATAAAAGTGAAAAGTGAAAGTGAAGTTGCTCAGTCATGGCTGACTCTTCGCGACCCCATGGACTATAGCCTACCAGGCTCCTCCGTCCATGGGATTTTCCAGGCAAGAGTACTGGAGTGGGGTGCCATTGCCTTCTCCGAGAAAAACATCTACTTCTGCTTTATTGACTATGCCAAAGCCTTTGACTGTGTGGTCACAATAAACTGTAGAAAATTCTGAAAGAGATGGGAATTCCAGACCACCTGACCTGCCTCCTGAGAAATCTTGTTGCAGGTCAAGAAGCCACAGTTAGGACTTGAAACAACAGTTAGGACATGAAACAACAGACTGGTTCCAAATGGAAAAGAAGTACGTCAAGGCTATATATTGTCACCCTGCTTATTTGACTTAAATGCAGAGTACATCATGAGAAATGCTGGACTGGATGAAGCAGAAGCTGGAATCAAGATTGCTGGGAGAAATATCAATAATCTCAGACATGCAGTTGACAACACCCTTATGGCAGAAAGTGAAGAAGAACTAAAGAACCTCTTGATGAAAGTGAAAGAGGAGAGTGAAAAAGTTGGCTTAAAACTCAACATTCAGAAAACTAAGATCATGACATCTGGTCCTATCACTTCATTGCCATGAGATGGGGAACAATGGAAACAGTGAGAGACTTTATTTTTTGGGCTCCAAAATCGCTGCAGGTGGTGACTGCAACCATGAAATTAAAAGACACTTGCTCCTTGGAAAAAAAGTTATGACTAACCCAGGCAGCTTATTAAAATGCAGAGACATTACTTTGCCAACAAAGCTCCGTCTAGTCATAGTTATGGTTTTTCCAGTGGTCATGTATGGATGTAAGAGTTGGATTGTAAAGAAAGTTGAGGGCTGAAGAATTGTTGCTTTTGAACTGCGGTGTTGGAGAAGACTGTTGCAAGTCCTTTGGACAGCAAGGAGATCCAACCAGTCCATCCTAAAGGATCATTTTTGAACATTCATTGGAAAGAATGATGCTGATTTTGAAACTCCAATACTTTGGCCACCCAACATGAAGAACTAACTCATTTGAAAAGACCGTGATGCTGCGAAAGATTGAACGTGGGATGAGAAGGGGATGACAGAGGATGAGATGGTTGAATGGCATCACTGACTCAATGGCCATGAGTTTGAGTAAAGTCTGGCAGTTAGTGATGGACAGGAAGGCCTGGCATGCCGCAGTCTATGGTGTCGCAAAGAGTCGAACACGATTGAGTGAATGAACTGAATTGAATATGAGCTCTCCCTTCGTCCTTGCTGGGGTTGTAGGGGAGAGAGAGTGTTTTAGGAGGGACTGGTTAGGTCAGCTAAAGTAGCATTTCATATTGGACCTGGAATCACTCTTCCCTCTGCATTCCATTTCTTGCTTTTATTACCTATTCTGCCAGACTTCTTCACTCAGGTAATTTTTATCTTTTTGAAGTTCCACTCTTTTTAATCTCTTGCCTAATAAGCTTCCATTGGGGCCCTCCATCCATTAGAGAGTTCTTTACCTACCTACATCTCATTTATGGGCTGTGTTTGTTTTTTTACCCATAGGATGTACAGGCTCCAGGCAAGTCAAGGATATGGCTAAATATTTATTTCAGAAATCAAGTGAAAATGTGTTTAAAAGGGAATGTGAGCTATGTTACATGTATTGATAGACTGAGTAAAACAAAGCCTGAGAATTGATAAAGCTTTGGAAAGTAGAGGTCATTTCTAATCTTGGCTTTTGATATTTTCAGGGAATTTGGGGGATAAAATCCTCATGGACAGAGTTCAAGTGAGAAAATGATGAGTGGGAGTGGAGACTGTTGAATGTGAAAAATACTAAAGAATTGTGCTGTGTGAGGATCACTAGAGACAGAGAGAGAGAGAAAAACATCATTGCATTGCAAAGGCAATGGCTTTTAGTAGTAAAAAGGAATATGAAAAGATTGATGACAATTGAAAGTGTGCATCGGCCTTAGAGAGGAGCATGAATCGTTTATCCGTTGTAATAGGAGATAAGGCAGAGGAAATAGGAAAATAGGAACAGATGTTGGCAGTTTTGTAGTAAGCACTAGAAGAATCCTCTAGTGATTCTTTCCATTTTTGGAGTGAAATGAAAAGCAAATCACTAGTGTATACTTAGGCTTAGGTTGAAGGTATATGGTTTATGAGATCATTTGAATTAAAGTCTTCACAATTTTTTCCTTCCAGCATCAGAATACTTAATATTTAAGAAACCATATATAACGTAAGGGAGATGTTCTTGAATCAGGTGGGCTCAAATCAGAGAAATTGCAAATTGGTGACTTTCCTCCCAGAATAGTCCTGTAGATGGATTTTTTTTAAGCTCTAACATAGTTTCAATATTTTAAAATTTAGCATTATTTAAATATAGGATATTTTATATTGAAACTAAATTTCAAATTGCTTAGAAAAGTGGATTTCCCAGTTGCACTGGGACTGCATTCTTGAATGGCACTAGTAGGATGGAGTTGAGTAACACTGAGTCTTTACGGAGGGAATTCCAGTGGTTTTCAGTTCCTCACACTCCCCATTATTGCCTTATAATCAGCTTGATTTATTCCAATAGTTGCTCCTGTAAATGATCTGAAATTGAGGCATAGGCTATGCATGGTACAACTCCTGGAAGCACCGTTATAACATTTGTGACTGTTACACCTGGAAAGGTGTCCATTGGAGATCCTTGGTCTGACATATATTTGCAGTTCCTTTCTTGATGCCTTCCCTGGTAGCTCAGAGGTTAAAGCATCTGCCTGCAATGTGGGAGACCTGGGTTCGATCCCTGGGTCTGGAAGATCCCCTGGAGAAGGAAACGGCAACCCACTCCAGTATTCTTGCCTGGGGAATCCCATGGATGGAGGAGCCTGGTGGGCTACAATCCACAGGGTCACAAAGAGTCGGACACAACTGAGCTACTTCACGACTTCTTGATGCCCACATTGAGTTAAACAACCAAAGTGCACACCAAACAGATTGGTTCTCATACTTAAATTTATTTCTATTTGTTATGCCACATTTTTCTTAGGAAAAACCTCTTCAATGTAATTTTCTTTCAGGCCCTTTCATTCAGGGGTTAAATTGTATCCTCCAGAAAGACATATTGAAGTCCTAACTGTCAGTGAATGGGATCTCATTTGGAAATCTCATTTGGTCTTTGCAGATATAATTACCATAGAAGTGAAAACAAAACCACACGGGATTAGGGTGGGCCTAAATCCAGTCACTGATGTTTTTATAAGAGGAGAGACAGAGAGAAACTGGCACAAATACACTCAGGGAGAAGACTATGTCTGAGGCAGAGATTCCAGGCGGTGCTGTGGTAAAGAATCCACCTGCCAATGCAGGAGGTGCAAAAAATGCAGGTTCAATCCCTGGCTCGGGAAAATCCTATGGAGGAGGAAATGGCAATCCACTCCAGTAATCTTGCCTGGAAAATTCCACGGGCAGAGAAGCCTGGCAGGCAACAGTCCGGGGGTTTCAAAGAGTCAGATGCAACTGAGCAGGCACGCATGAGGCAGAAGTTAGAGAGATGCAGTTGGGGGACTGTTGGCCATCACCAGAAACTGGGAAAAGGTGAGCAGAGGGAGATGGCTTTATGACACGTTGATTCTGGCCTTCTATTCTCAGAACTGTGAGAAAGTAAACTTGTTTTTTGAAGCCACCCAATTTGTGGTAATTTGTGACAGCAGCTCTAGGAAACTAATACATGCCCGTACTTCTAAAATTTTCTTCACTACTTTTTTCCTGAGACACTTCGAAAATTCTTAACGTTCATATTCATACTTTACCTTTATCTTATTTGAAAGAGTTTTGATTTTCAGGATTAAATAAGGATCCTGCATTTGAAATATGCTTATTGCCTTTTATCAGTGCTGAAGTAATTTAAACTCTCTAGGCAATCTATATTCACATATTTTCTCCAATAAAATCTATGCATGTCTTTAGGTTCTACATAATATACTTAAAGATTCCTAAAGAAAATCAGATACTCTGATGCATTTTTTAACTTTTGAACTACTAAGTGAATAAAGATAATTATGCCATCCAGTGATTAAAGCAGAGCTTCATTCTGTTCGTACATTTAGAAAAAACTAGGAAGAATCTTATTTAAGTATTATTTTAGTGGATAAATATGAAGACCGTCAAAATTAGTTATCTGGTAAAAATCAACACTTACGGTGTTGCCTAGAGGTAACTTACCAAATGTAGAATTTACTTTAGAAAAAAGATACCATTCTACTTAGAAGAAAGAAATGAAAAGAAATATTCTTAAAATGCTTATCAAAAACTTTTATGTGCTATTTAAATTTGGTTTCAGACTTTGGAAATGCCAGGGGGTAGCAACACTTTAAACTAGTTTGCAGTATCGTGTAGAAAGATAGCAATAAATAAAAAGTGAACATAAATATTGTGACAGATGACTTACTCAAAGTCAGGAAAATATGAACCCTAGCGTGATCCTCACTCTCCAGTGAGCAGTATATTGAATGAATTTGAATTCTTGAACTTTTCTTCCATAGTTATATATTTTTAGTCCCATCAGAAAATAAGCCATGCAAAAGAAAATGCATCAGGCATTGAGCTTTGTGATAGTTACATTATTAATTACATGAAAAAAATATGAACATTTTATTAACATTTTGGTAACCAGAAAATTGTTAGATGAAAGTCTTTCTTTCAAATGAATGACTCCATTAAAACATTTAATAATCTCCATCTCACTGAAGTAAATTCCACTATTAAAAATCTTCTGAATAATTAAACTGTTCTAATGGTTACAGAGTTAGATATAATCTGTTATTTTTTAAATGCTGTAGCTTTAAGTATATGAATGTGTAACCCTCACAGGGAAACAATCTTCCAGAATCCAGAGTCAGCTTTCTTAACAAAAGTTATCAAATCATAGATATATTATCTTTGGTAGTAACATGTTCAATTACTTTGCAGAGATATGTTAATATTCAGTCACAAGTAATGAATTATTAGTATGGTACAAAGCTAAAGCCTTTCATATTTAAAATTTATTAGTACTTCTTTACTATAATAAGAATTTTTACTCTTTCTGATACTGATTTTTCATGGAGGAAGCAGCAACTGTATGACTACAGCAAAATATTTTTCTGAATGTAGTCTTATTGTTATCATTAACAACCCTAACAATCTACCCTATCTAATACAAATTTACCTATAATTATAATGTATAATGACTAACTTGGTCACCATGATATGACTGTATGAATAAGAACCAGTCTAACTCCATTGAACCAATCCATTCTGAGTAATTGTGATATGTTCAAACTTTACTATGCCATGAACACAAAGGCAATATTAAATGAGAAATTATTTATTCTTCATTTATCAAAAATTAACTGAATTCTTACTATGTTTCCAATACCAGGGATGTAACTATGAGCATGACATAGAGCTTTATGAACTTTATCATCTATGGGAAAATAAATGAATATTTCTACATAAGAGATTTTCTTTTCACAAGTTTTATTGTATATAATAAGTGGGTGCAGGCTTTCCTAGTAGCTGAGACAGTAAATCATCCACCTGCAATGCAGGAGACCCGGGTTTGATTCCTTCTCCAGGAAGAACCCCTGGAGAAAGAAATGGCAACCCACTCCAGTATCCTTGCCTAGAGAGTTCTGTGGATCGAGGAAGCTGGTGGACTATGGTCCATGGGGTCACAAAGAGTCAGACATGACTGAATTACTAACACACTCATAGATGAAATGTTTGTGTACCTGTCAAATTCATGTGTTGAAAATTAATTCCCAATGTGATAGTATTTGGAGGTAGGACCTTTTTAAAATTTTAATTAATTAATTAATTTTATTTATTTATTTTTGGCTGTGCTGGGCCTTTGTTGCTGCATGGCAGCAAGAGGGGGCTATTCTCTACCTGTGGTGCATGGGCTCCTCGCTACACTGACGTCTCTTGTTTGAGTAGCACAGGCTTCAGTAGTTGCGGCACATGGGCTCATTAGTTACGGCTCCTGGGCTTCAGAGCACAGGTTAAACAGTTGTAGCGCATGGGCTCAACTGCTCTTCAACCAAGAGCATGTGGGATCTTCCAGGACAGGGGATCTAACCCATATCTCCTGCATTGGCAGGTGGATTCTTTACCACTGAGCCACGAGGGAAGCCCTGAAGGTAGGGCCTTTAGTTGGTGATTAGAATGTGAGGGTGAAGCCCTCATGAGTGGGATTAGTGCCCTTGAAAAAGAGACCCTAGAGAGCTCCCTCATCTCTTTTACCGTGGGAAGACATTGCAAGAAGACAGCCATCTGTGAACTAGGAGGCGGCTTCTCACCAGACACAAAAGGGTCTTGATCTTGGACTCTAGCCTTCAGAGGCATGAAAAACAAATTTGTTTTTTTATAAGCCATCCAGTCTATGGTATCTGTTATAGCAACCTGAATGGACACTAGGTGGGACAGATGTAACTGTCTGGCTGAGTCAAGACATTCTATATTTCTTGCTTCTATCGGAGGGAACAGGTTAATCATTTTGCTCTTGTGTCAAATATTTTCTTTACAAAGTCAGAGTAGTACTTCTTTCCTGCCTTACTCTCCCATCCCAGGTACTGACAATGATAGTAGACAGTTTCTTATTACTCAGTTTCTCCCGATGTTAACATTTCATATAAACATGGTGCATTTGTTAAAACTAAGGTTGATACTGGTATATTACTATCTACTAAATTTCTGACATTATTAGGATTTCACCAATTTTTCCACTCATGTCCTTTTCCTATTCCAGAATTCAATTTAGCATACTACATTGCATTTAGTGGTGCATCAATTTTGTGATTTTCTTAATATTAAATCAACTGTTTTGACTATAGAGATTATATATTTTTCTTGCTTTTCCCTCTTCCTATTTATTTTTTTAAAAAGTACTGTGATTTTTTAAAAGATTTTTTATGTCTATTGAACCACTCAATAAGTTGACAGCTCTGCTGAGTTTCAGGAGGTAGTTTTGAACACAGAGTCAATAAAGAATACATTAGGAGGAGAAAATATGATGAACTCTTAAGTTCATAAGACATTTGAATATCATAAGACCCAATTTACTTTTCCCATAAAATTTCAGAAAACATTTTGTACTTCTAAGTTAGAAGAAAAATTGATCATATCGCTGCTAAATCATTTCAGTCATGTTCGACTCTGTGCGACCCCATAGATGGCAGCCCACCAGGCTCCTCTATCCCTGGGATTCTTCAGGCAAGAATACAGTAGTGGGTTGTCATTTCCTTCTTGTATTGCTGCCTGACCTACAAATACATAGTGTTCACGGAGACTGAACTCCTGTTTGTAGGAAATCAAACTGAAATAACCTAAAGAATTACACAATCAGACTTACAGAGAGGTCCTGGTGAAACAGGTAGGCCAGAGCACTGCAAACTTATACAGGATTCCTTGCATTGCTTTAGTCTTCTGACATCTGTGAACACCATGAGTGAACAAGACATTGAGTGACACTGTTGCCCTTAATTTCCCAATGTTCCTTGTACATTACATAGTTTTAGTACCTCACGAGTTTCTCTTTCATTTTACTTTGACTATGAAGACTTGTTTCTGGTCTAAAAAAGAATGTCTAGAAAAGTTCAATCATTTTCACGTTCCTTAAGATGAACACTTCATTTTTGTTTTATATTTAAGTAAATTTTATCCATTCATTTTACTATTACTATTTCTAAAAATAGAAAAATTGTGCATATGGTTAAAAAATTTTACCATTAACTTTATAAGAAAAACAACAGGTACTCTTCCGTTCTTCCAGACTCATTATCTCAGAGGTAAATTCTTTTAACCATTTCTGTTTGGGTTATTCTGGTGGCTACATTTGAAAATCTAAACAGTGTGTTTATGCTACCCTACTAGCAACTTCTCTCTGGAAAATAAGAAAATTTAATCTATACTCAGTTATTTGCCTCTTCTACCTCAAACTGGCTTTTGCTATCTTCCCAGGCTTTGATAGTCATTATTTTCCCTTTTCCCACAAGTCATCTTTATGATTTAATACTAGATTAAGCACCTAATTCTTGTTCCACTGACTTTAGACAAACCTTTTATTTTTCTCTTCCCATTATGTACAATAGAGTTATTATAGCCCTATTTCTTCCCCACTTATTTTTCTAATATCCATTATGGAAGCTTTCATTTTTTTGTTGTTGAGATTAATAACATTTATGTTTTATTTTATAATTGTCTTGTATAATTTATCTATAAAATTTAAAATATGAAAACCAGTAAATAGCATTCACATTATGGTCATAAAGCAAATCTTATTCCCTACTGATCCCTTAGGGGATGCTAGAAAATTACATTTCCATTTTTATAGGCCCAAAGTAATGATCACTCTTTCACTCAAAGGTGAGTGTTCTTAGAATTGATATTTTACTGCTCATACCCTATTAATTCAGGGTATGGATGAATGGCTCAGTAAGCAAAGAAAAAAGTGAAAGTAAAAGTATTTCACTTGCAGTCTTCTGCAGCTCTTTGCAACCCCATGGACTATATTCTGCCAGGCTCCTCTGTCCATGGGATTCTCCAGGCAAGAATACTGCAATAGGTAGCTACTCCTTTCTCCAGTGGATCTTCCCAACCCAGATTGAACCCATGTCTCAGGCAGCTTCTTTACAATCTGAGCCACCAGGAAAGCCCCAGTGGGTAAAAAATCTACCTGTAATGCAGGAGACTTGGCAGACTACTCAGTAAATTGTAGTGAATGATGACACAAACAGAAATCTCTGTCTCCTAGAAGTAGAGATGGAGTGTAAGAGGGCGGTGCTGATTGTGGTTATACTTTAATATAAGGTACTTAGAAAAGACCTCCTTGAGTATGCAGTAGTTGAACAAGTTGAAACCAAAGAAAGGGAAGGAATGGTGAGTTTGTGGACAGCACAAATTTTAATTGTATTGAGTGTGCAGGGAGCCGAGGCTTGAGTAACATTAAAGTTAGCCTTTTTTGTAGACAAAACACCCCCAAACTCTGTGGCTGACCACCATCACCACAAAGTACTTCTCATCCTCTTCTGTTTGTTTCATTTGGGTTCACTCACGAGGGAAATCCACCAGGATTTCCCTGGTGGCTCAGAGGGGAAAGCATCTGCCTGCAGTGCAGGGATGAGACCTGGGTTCAATCCCTGGGTTGGGAAGACCCCCTGGAGAAGGAAATGGCAACCCACTCCAGTATTCTTGCCTGGAGAATCCCATGGATGGAGGATTCTGGTAGGCTACAGTCCATGGGGTTGCAAAGAGTCAGAAACGACTGAGCGACTTCACTTCACTTCATGTGGGTTCATTCGGTTGGAAGTTTGGCTGAGATTGATGATCTCAATTCTGAGGCTTGGAAGGCAGGGCCAGATAGGGAGGCAGGCTTCTTTATGTGGTCTTCCATGCTGGGATTTCAAGTGGACAAGGACATGAGTTTCCAGAACTCACATAAGGTGGTTTTTGCCACATTCTGTTGTTCAAAATAAGTCACAAGGAGCAGCCAAGATTCCAGGGATTGGAAAAGAGATTCTACTTCTCAATAGGAGGAACTGCAAAATATAGCCTTGTTGTTTTCAATGTACAAAAGGTCAGTTGCCTCACAAATAACAAGATGAGGGATACGCATTGGGTGTTAATGCTTATGTGAGTTTCCCTTATTTATCTTCCCACAAGTATTTAGAGAAAAGAAATTAATTTTGGTCAATTTAAACTGTTTCTGATTGTGCATAAGACTGCAGAGATGGGAGCAATTGGCACAGTGGTTAATAAAAAGATCTTTAGTTAATCTTTATCTGTACATTCACATTTTCTTTATCTTCTATACCTGTTCACCCTGAGGCTATGCCTGTTCATAATTACACTGCAAGAATGGGCTACCTCATTCACTGCTGCTTGATCATTTGTGTATTCTAGACCGCTGCCTTTTTCCACTTTGTTTCTTTATCAGAACCCTTCCATCTGGTTTATGTCTTCATGAAGTATGTTGCAATTTCTTGATGCTGAGTTTTCTCTGAATCTCTTTGTTGGCTGTGTCATTAATTTCCACTCTTTTCTATGCTTTCTTCTCTATCACAAGGGACTGAAAATCTGGAAATTACATTTCCAGAATACGCTGGTTTAACAGTTATGATGCAATTTATGTTCTTCTAATAAGAGGCACTCACAAAAGATTTGGAAAGAAAAAGAGAAGCAAAAACCATTGTTCCTCTGGCAGTTGCATTAAGCTTGAGCAGATGTGTGTTTCTGCAGCATCCCGCTAGACTCCATGTTCCACTGCCATCATTGGCTTGGGGGTCGAGAGCAAATGGGGCTTTTTGAACTTGCGTGGTGGTTTTCTGACCTGATTGCAGTTTGCTGATTTGTGATCTAAAGAACTAGTAACTGTTTATTCCTTATATTTTTCTTCAAGTTTTTCCAATTTTTCTGTAAACTCCCATTTTTTTCTTCTGTATTAATTCCCTTGTGCTTGAAATACCTAGTGTTTTTTCTAATTTCCTAACAGGTTCTTGAAGTTACTACTTTCATTCCTTAATTTGCAATTTTGGCCCACTTGGGAGAAAAGGGAGACACTGCATGTGCTTAGTCTGTTGTGTTGAACTGGAAAGCATTTATGCTTCTCTCAGGCTTCCCTGGTGGCTCAGCTGGTAAAGAATCCGCCTGCAACGTCGGAGACCTGGGTTCAGTCCTTGGTGTTGGGAAGATCCCCTGGAGGAGGGAAAGGCTACCCACTCCAGTATTCTGGCCTGGAGAATTCCATGGACAGTATACTCCATGGGGTTGCAAAGAGACGGACACGTCTGAGCGACTTTCACTTTCACTATGCTTGTCGCTTCTTTTGCTTTTATCCTACACATTTCTTGAGAAAAAACTTACAACATATTGAAAGGTAGGAAAAGAGCATTTCTTAATTTTTTAAAATAACTTTAATATGATGTCTCTTGGACACTGAGAACACAGCCCTCCCTTGAGAACACATTTTTTCCCATGGGATGGACGGGTTTTTGTGTCAGCTTGGAGAGGCTACAGTCCCCTGGTTTATTCAATCAAATGCTAAACAAGGTGTTGCTGTGAAGGCATTTTATTGATGCAGTAAAGGAATGTAACCTCAGTAACCTGGATAGGCCTGAAAACACCAGTGGAAAAAACTTCAGAGCAGAAATGATGTCTCTGAGAGGAAGAAGAAATTTCACCTGTTGATTGCAGCGTCAGTGCCTCCATGCATATTTTCAGCCTGTCCTTCCCGATGGTCTGTACTCCAGATGTTGGTCTTGGCTCTAGCCAGCCCCACCCCCACCCCTACATTCCATAATAATCCAAACCAATTCCTTGAATTAAATCTATCTATCTCCTTAGCTATCCAGCTTCTCTTTCCCTGGTACTACTAACTACTGCAACCTCCAAGCCCTAAACTGAAAAGTCTCCATAGCCCAATCATTCAAGAGGATTTTTTCAAGTTTTAGTCTTTTTTTGTCCCTCTGTTCTCTAGATTAACAGTGAAAGTGTTAGTCACTCAGTCGTGTCCAACTCTTTTCAACCGCATGGACTGTAGCCTGCCAGGCTCCTCTGTCCATGGAATTCTCAAGGCAAGACGGAGTGGGAAGTCATTCCCTTCTCCAGGAGATCATCCTGACCCAGGGATCAAACCCATGTCTCCTGCATTGCAGGCAGATTCTTTACCATCTGAGGTTCTCTAGATAGATCATGATTTTATTTTTATTCTCAAATCTTTGATTTAGAGTTTATTCTGAAGTATAATATGAAGTAAAGATCCAACTTTATCTTTTTCAAGATGACTACACAATTGCCCAATAACATTCATTAATATCTTAAGTCCATTAATATATCTGGGTATATTTCTAGACCTTCTGTTTAAACTTTGAGGCTCTATATTTTAATAACCAATAGAGCTGTCCCCACCTTGTTGCTGTCCTTTTTTCAGACATGCTACTCTTGCTTTTTAGCTTTTTTCTTTTAAAACTTTCAGTTATACAGTTTCATTAAAATGTATTAGTAATTTTATATGGATAACATTACATTTATATACATAGAGATTTGATGTCATTATAAAATTGTTTTCCTAATTATAAATATGGAAAATCTTACCATTTGTTTAAACCTACTTTTATGGCCTTTCAGTTTTTCTCATATAGGTCTTGTATATTTCTTGTTTATTCCTAGGTATTTTGTCATTTTGCTGCTATGATAATTGCAATATTTACTTTACAGCTTTGTTCCCTAATAGTTATTCTTTATATAAAATGGAGGAAATTACTTTCTGAATACCAAGGTACTAAACTAACTTTTTTTGGTTTTGTAGAAATTTTATAGATTCTTTTCTGTTTCCACATACACAATTTCAGCTGAAAGTAGTTATAGTTTAATCTTTTCTATTTTTAATTTTTAATATCTTTAATTTTCTTTTATTATCTCAATTCATTGCCTAATACATTTAGTAGAATATTATTACAATGTTGTCAGAGAAACTGTTTGCAGTATCATTTTGTTTAAATGCCTCCAGTGTGGTCCCATTCAATATAATGCTGGCATGCTGTTACAAGAAAGTACCAATCAGTTCTAATTTTAATGAGGATTTTTACAATAAAAATGAGTGTTAAATTTTTGTTGAATGTTTTTTCAGTGTCTATGAAATTGATCACACTTTTTCTTAGATGTGTTAACAAGACAGTTATTAAGTTTTTCTACTGTTAAATTATTATTGAATACATGGAATGAATCCCAGTTTGTAAAGTAATAAACTTTCATTCATCTTACTGATCATTTGCATCGACATTCATAAGTGAGATACAACCAAGTATTTCTTTTTAAATCAGGTTTGTTATCAGGATACAATTAATTCAGAAGTAGATTTTGTTGTTGTTTTGTACTAATTTTTCACCTCTAATCCTTGTGAAAGATTATAATTCCTCATTCAACTATCATCAGTTTGGCCCCATTCCTTGCTCTGAGCACATGAGCAGTTGTGACATATGTTACTTATTGACAGAAAGTTTAAGGACTATCAGCCTTTCCCTTTGCCACGAGGTCACCATGTCCTTGATAGAGGTGCTTTTTCAGCCTTCATCCCAAAATGAAGAAAACATGAAAATAGAAAGAGCCAACTCTCCATAGATGTGGAATATAAATGAGGAACAAACATTTCTTCTAGTAAACCAAAGACATTTGGAACATTTACTACTGAAACATAACCTTCTTGTTAAAATTATTCCTAGGGATTTAATCATGTTTGCTGACATTTTATTCCATTAATTATTCATAATGGTTGTTCTTTGTATGCAAAATCAAAGTTGTTTTCTTATATGACCGAGAAAAAACACTAAAAAGTTTTACTCCTTTTTCTCCTGGGTAGGTTAAATTACATATAATTTTCCTTGTGAAGTCAACTGGGACTAACAATATTTTTGGAGAGCAGAGTATCTCTTTGATAATTTTAAAATTGTTTTGGGAGGTTCTTTTTAGACTATTTTTTATTGTCAGTTTTGATAAGCTTATTTTCCAGAAAATTATTATTTCAGATTTTCATATTTACCAACAAAAGTAGCTCAAATTAGTTACTTGTAATCTCTGTATTCTGTCTCAAATTTTTAAAAATGTCCTATAGAAAACAAATTCATGGTTACCAGGTTGGGGGCAGGGAGGGATAAGTTGGGAGATTGGGATTAACATATACACACTACTGTCTATAAAATAGATATATAATAAGGACCTACTGTATAGCACAGGGAACTCTACTCAATACTCTGTAATGGCTGTATGGGTAAAGAATCTAAAAAAGAGCGGATATATGTATATGTACAACTGATTCATTTTGTTGCACACCTGAAATTAACACAACATTGTAAATCAGTTACACGCCAATAAAATTTCATAAAAAATCTTTATTTTTATTTGCACAGCAAAATATATGAAAGACAAAATTAGCAACTAAATTTGAAACATTAACTTCTAAATATAAAAATCAGTATTTATTTGGATCAAAATAAAGTTAAATGTTACTTTTTCTAGTTATAAGAAATGAACTTAAGTGTTAAAATCTATTACTATTTATGTTAATATGTATGCTTCAACTTTCTTGCTTTCTATTTTTTCAATCAATTACAAAACCTCCATCTTGAAAAAAGTAGACAAACTTTTATTAAAAAATTGAAGTTGGTGATACATGAGGAACATGACAAAACCTCTTTCATTATCACTGTAGAAAAATAGATACAGCAGTCAAATCAAAGATCAATTTGGAACTGGTTTAGTAGTAGAAAAATATTGATTAATCATCCACGTTTTAATCAGTAACTTAGAGGGTGACAGAGAAACCATGTTACTAACATTTGTTGCTGACAAAAAAGCTAAGTGAGGTAACTAATATGATGGATGATAAAAAGAATGTTCAAAATGATCTCGGTTGAAATAGGTGAAGGTGGTCAAAAGGTAAAAATTTTCTGTAAGTCCTAGGGATGTAATGCAAAGCTGGTAACTCTAGTTAGCAATGTTCAGTTCAGTTCAGTTGCTCAGTCGTGTCCGACTCTTCGCAACCCCATGAATCGCAGTATGCCAGGCCTCCCTGTCCATCACCAACTCCCGGAGTTTACTCAAACTCATGCCCATCAAGTTGGTGATGCCATCCAGCCATCTCATCCTCTGTCATCCCCTTCTCCTCCTGCCCCCAAGCCCTCCCAGGATCAGGGTCTTTTCCAATGAATCAACTCTTCACATGAGGTGGCCAAAGTATTGGAGTTTCGGCGTCAGCATCAGTCCTTCCAGTGAACACCCAGGACTGATCTCCTTCAGGATGGATTGGTTGGATCTCCTTGATTTCCAAGGGACTCTGTAAGAGTCTTCTCCAACACCAACGTTCAAAAGCATCAATTTTTCGGCGCTCAGCTTTCTTCACCGTCCAATTCTCACATCCATACATGACCACTGGGAAAACCATAGCCTTGACTAGACGGACCTTTGTTGGCAAAGTAATGTCTCTGCTTTTTACTATGCTATCCAGGTTGGTCATAACTTTCCTTCCAAGGAGTAAGTGTCTTAATTTCCTGGCTGCAATCACCATCTGCAATACTGTATTATAAATTTGAAAGCTGCTAATCTGCCTGCCAATGCAAGAGACACAAGAGACGCGGGTTTGATCCCTGAGTTGGGAAGATTCCCTGGAGTAGAATGGCAACCCCCTCCAGTATTTTTGCCTGGAAAATTCCTGGCAGGCTAGAGTCCATGGTGTTGCAAAGACTCAGACATAACTGAACACATATGCAACAACCAAAAGAGTAGATATTAAAAGCTTTCATCACAAGAAAAAAATATTTTTAACCACGTGTGATGATGGATGTTAAGTAAACTTACTGTAGTAATCACTTTACCATATATACATATATAAAATCATAATGCTGTACTGTTAAAACTAATATAGTTTAGATCAATTATACCTCAATAAAAAAAGAAAAAATGATCTCAATAGTTTAGAATACAGGCTGAGATAAATAAGATGCAATTTTATGGAATAAAAGTAAACACCAGTATTTTGGTATTTATGAATTTGTCACTCTGTATAAAGAGGTTTAGCAGCAGTATGATTGCTAGGTGACTTTAGTCAAACATGAGTGGGCTGCACCCCATCCTGAATGCAGTCATCTTTCCCTTCCCTGCGTGGACGATGGTGATCAAAACACACCTAGCAATCTTCCCTCTTGTGGTCAAGGACCACTACTAGGTTTGCAGCCACATCATCATGACAGAGCAAGATAAAACTGCCAGCACAGGTTGGCACCGGTGCACCAAGATGTAAAAGATGACTCAAAGTGTCCTGGGGTACATTATGCCATAATTATAATAAGTTAGCATTGTGGTTTTTGCTTTCCACCGTGGGTTTTGCCTGGGCACTTATGGGTAAGCACCTGCATGCTAGGAGGAAAGCTATATAACCTAAAGCTGTCAATCAACTTGTCACTCAAATGATGCAGGACACAGGGCGGGACCTGTTCTTAGTTTGGACTAATAGAAATGTGAGGAATAAAGCATAAGCAGCACACATCTGATATTCTATTCTCTATGCCAGACAGACTCTTTTGGCATTATTGTATTCAGTTTTGGATCTATAATTTTTGAATCAGAAATTAAAAATTTTAAGAGATTTACAACAGAGATATGTCAAATAAACAGTTATTTGGATTGTGAAACTGGTAAGATCTAGGAACTACATTATTGGAAGAAGTTTTAGAAGCACCTGAAATTTTGAGTATACAGAATAAAAGACTGAAGGCAATTTCTCTTCTAAGAAGTCTTGCAGGAATCTCTGTGTTTGTCCAAGGGCTCTCCTTCTTTGCCTATCTCACATACTGAATATTCATTCATCCTTAGTGGAATATATTATTCCACTCCACTAAGAATTGTGTGTGATACCTGCTGTATGCCTGCTAAATGCCAGGAGCTGTTGTACTCTGTGGGGCACAGAGTGATAAAGAAAACAGATAAGATTCCTGCTCATAGAACCGACTGTGGCATCACAGACATTAAAGTACACACATTAGTGACAGAGACTGTGAGAAAGTAAAATATAAATCATTATTATTATAATTCTCAAAATTATGGTTATTACAATTGAAAGAGAAACATAAAGGAGTTGATTTTTTGAGTTGAGTTTTGAAACATAACGGAAAGTCAACATGGTTAATTCTAATTTTGCTTATATATTTGAAGAATAGAATTAATACAAATGGCTGAAGTGATAATCAATTTCATTTGTGTAAATTATTTCTTCCTCCTCTGCCCAGACTGATTGTGAGTTGGATGCATATCTAATATTTTCAAAAGCAGAAGATCTAACTATTCCTAGAGATGGTATTGTTTTTACCTTCCTGTTATCACACTCATTTCTTTATAAAAGCAACCATTTCAGAATATGAACTTTTAGATTTAGTTTATTTAGTTTATTTAGTTCATTTTAAAGCACCCATCTTTTTTAACTTTTGTTCATTTCCATTGATATATGAAGTCTGTAGATTCTATGCTACTTAGGATTTGTGAAGCAATTATTAAAAGTCTTTGATATTTATCAATTATCTGGAGCTTTCAGACTGATTAATTATTGATAAGCCAAATGAATCAACCTATCAGGCCATAATGCATATTTAACATTTTCTTGGCATGAAGTGACAAATTTCATGAAGTTTTTTTCATATATTATCCTTCTCTGTGTTTAAATTTCCAGTGTGCTGTACTGTAATTAGATGTAATCCACATTCAGCAAAGTGAATTTTTTGGTCCTCATATCATACCATGTTTTAAGCAAACCAAGCATATAATATAGTTAATCACCATATATTTTTCATTCAAATGTAGATACTTTAAATGTATCTGTGTTTGGGATTTGGGGGAGTCTGATAGTCTTTATTAACAAGCAAAAATATATGTATTTTTCACCAAGAAGAGGATGTTTTTGCTGTTCTGACTGGGTATAAGTAAGGTCACTTTTCAAAAATTGATTGGTTCAGATTAGTATTTGCAAAGAATTGTTAAACTGAGACTATAAGGTGCTGTTACCTGTCTCCATGGAATCAATGCTGCATAAACAAATCATCATTCAATCATGAAAAATACCAATTTACTCAACAACATAGGCTTTCACAACAGCAACTGCACTCAAACAATGAAATACTTATAATAACATACTCTTTGTGTAATCATATTCAGGAATCTTTAAAGAATACAAGTGTGTTAGCAGTATTATCCATTCATTAATTTAACAAACATGTATATATACTCTGCACATTATGGTAGATTCCGAGAATGTAACAACGGAAAGGACAGACAAGGTTTCTACCTCTCAGAGTGTGTAATGTGAGAGATAAATGCAAGGCCAATTATAGAAGTCTGCTGTGATAATGAAAACATCCAGAACTAAGGTAGCAGGTAGTGAACATAACTAACCCTCTGCATTTGTGTGTAGGGGTGGCAGAAAAGGATAAATACAAATTTGCAAGTTGAAGTTGGAGGAAAATAGTTGAAACAGAAGGAAGGGTCCATGCAAATACTCAGGGTTTTGAAAAGGGTAATTAGTGACAAAGAGAGGAAGGAAGAGGAATAAGAAACACTTAAATGAACCTAATGGAGCAAACAGTGCAGGTGTTTTAAATAAACATTAGTGACTAAGTAAACAAATGAAATAGTTAAAAGTTTGTGAGCAAGTGGGGGAACAATAGTGGAAAGATGCAAGAATTAAAAAAGAAAAGGAAGAAAACAGAATAATATTAAAATTTAGAACATTTATGAATTTATTGTCTAAAAGGTAAGTGTGATAATGACAGACATGGATTGGATAATGGGTTGTATGGGTGCTAGTTAATATTGTTTTAAATAAATCTTCATTGCAGTAGATATTTGGGAAAAATTGGACAGATTTATTTATCATAGGATTTGTTAGAGCCTTTAATATTCTAGTGTTCTTACAGAAAAAATATTACTGTGTAGCTTTCTCCCATATTTCTTGACCATGATATTTTTTCCAGTACTATTCCCAGGGATTAAGCTTCTGAGAAACACAATGGGAAATGTATTAACAGAGATATATCCAAAAAATGGAAGGGAGAAGGGGATTAAAGCAATCTTTTTTGTTTTTCCTGAATTCGGTGTCAAGTCTTCCTTGAGAATTGACAAGGAAAGGAAAACCCCTTTCTGTATGTCACATCTCTTCCTACCAGGTATTTGGTCTGCTATAATTTATTTTTCAAGCACAAATCCCATGATGTCCTGTATGTATCTATGCGGTGGTTTACTTGCTAAGAGGTGTCTGACTCTTGTGAACCCATCAGACTCCTTTGTCTATGGTATGTATGTATGTTTGCATGTATATATATGTATATATATGTACATGTGTATATACATACCTGTATACAAAGGTATACATGCATACATTATATTATATATACATATATATATATATTTGATTTTCCTTAGAAATCAGTTTTCTATCTTCAAAGGAAAGTAGAACACATTAGCCAAATATATTCAACAAATTTGACAGTTGTTAAGAGTACTTTATGCACAAAAAGTAGTAATAGAGACATATGATATAAAATAAATATGAAAAACTTATAAGAAAAAGTACAAAAATGTGGAAAATGCTATAGAAACATTTCCCCAGTATTCAAATGTATTACAGCACAGAAACTCTTAAGGGATCACTAACCAGAGTGTTTATGCATGCCATATGGAAATAGCTCCTCTGCAGTGTGCCTGCACTGCTATTTAAATGGAGAATAAATGTTATGTTAGCAGTATTTTTATATAGCCTAGAATTTTATTTTTTAATTTTTTCTCCATTGCATCTGGATGGTAAATAAAAGATAAAATTCAACTAGGAAGTAGTTGTTTGTATAATTTAACACAATAATATGATTTAAAAGGAAACTTTTATAATTTCATCCTTGAAAGAATAAGTGGCTTTTCCTTTTTTAAAAACTAAGTTCAATTGGTAGGTAAATATGTGCTCCAACAAAAATAATAAAAGATTTTATGGACTATTATTCTATACCTTTGAGATAAAGCTAAACCTAACAATGAACCTTATATTTAAAGTGTTAATTCAAATAGAACAATTCAGTAACTTTGTAATTTCTAAAGCTAGATGTCTATCTAGAGAATTTTCATAATGTACCAATTTGTTTTCATGATTTTTACTGACCAAGTAAGAGTAAAGATGAAAATCATCTTAACACTGTTAACTGTTCTTATTATAAAGTACTGCATCTTATAAATCATACTTTCTAATCACAGGAAAAATGGAAAACAGAAAATTATATAAAGAATATTCAAGTTGCAGATATCCAACCACCCAGTGTTAACTGCTCTTAACACTTACCATATTTGTCTACACATGGATTCTATCTGTACTTCTCTATTTATGATGTGTTATAGACACACACTGTTTACTTTCAACACAGCATCACGCTGTATGGATTCCAAGGCATATATTGCCATTTCCCCCCCCCAACTGCACTCTAGGCAGATTCTCCTGTCTACTCAGACATAAGTCCTGTAGTGTACTACGTGGTATCCACAGCTTGCTTCCTTTCCTGAGTTCTAGCAGCCTTTTCATGTTGTCTATTATTATCACTTCTCCTAGATACTGTTATTGCATACTGCACTACATGCCTACAACAAATCCTCCTCCATCCTCCATGGGGCCCCAGCAGAGCTGAATTCTGTGAAACTCCTGAAGCCTGAACATCCTTCTACACTCTGGGCAGGAGGGAAGGGAACACTTCCGTAAGCCCGTAAAATTGTTTCCCTCAGTGTATTAAAGCTGTGAGGTTTGGCCTCCAATTTTTGCAGATTTTTTTTTAAAGGTGTTTTATTGTTTACTTATGATTGTAATTTCATTCCTCCATGAAATGAGAGGGTTGGGCAGGAGACACATCTAAGTGACAACTGTCACTGTGTACCAAGAAAATCCTCTCACACCACTAAAATCTTGTGATTTGTCCGCACTTACGGCTCTCTGGTGCAGTAGTATAATATTCCTTGTTAGTTCTGGGCCTCCAGGGTACAGAATATCATGTCTGGCACATGATAAGCCCTGAAAATTTGAGTCTCAGTGTGGGTGTGTGTGGATAGGGTTCAGTTCATTTTAGTCGCTCAGTCATGTCCGACTTTGCGACCCCAGGGACTGCAGCACACCAGACTTCCCCGTCCATCACCAACTCCCAGGGCTTGCTCAAACTCATGTTCATCGAGTTGGTGATGCCATCCAACCATCTCATCCTCTGTCATCCCCTTCTCCTCTGACCTTCAATCTTTCCCAGCGTCAGGGTGTTTTCCAGCGAGTCAGTTCTTTGCATTATGTGGCCAAAGTGTTGGAGCTTGTAGAAGCTCAAGGAATCCGCCTGCAATACCGGAGACCCAAGTTTGATTCCTGGGTCAGAAGATCTGCTGCAGAAGGGATAGGCTACCCACTGCAGCATTGTTGGGCCTCCCCGGTGGCTCAGCTGGTAAAGACTCCGCCCGCAGTGCCAGAGACCTGGGTTCGATCCCTGGATTGGGAAGATCCTCTGGAGAAGGGAACGGCTACCCACACCAATATTCTGGCCTGGGTCACAAAGTGCGTAGGGTAGGAATAGCATTTACTTGTGTGTGTGTGTGTGTGTGTGTGTGGCCTGGGTCACAAAGTGCGTAGGGTAGGAATAGCATTTACTTGTGTGTGTGTGTGTGTGTGTGTGTGTGTGTGTGTGTGGCCTGGGTCACAAAGTGCATAGGGTAGGAATAGCATTTACTTGTGTGTGTGTGTGTGTGTGTGTGTGTGTGTGGCCTGGGTCACAAAGTGCGTAGGGTAGGAATAGCATTTACTTGTGTGTGTGTGTGTGTGTGGCCTGGGTCACAAAGTGCGTAGGGTAGGAATAGCATTTACTTGTGTGTGTGTGTGTGTGTGTGTGTGTGTGTGTAGTGAGAGGTAGCCATTTTTTCCTGAATAAATGGTGACTATGTTGGCAAAAAATGCAGAAGGAAATATATATTTTGTTTTAGTATGAAGAAGCATTCACTTTTGCTAAATATAGCACTAAATTTAATCCCAGGTATTTCTCATGTATATTAAGACACTAAAGCACTCATATATAGAGAAACCATTGGTTATCTGAGTGCATAAAACTACACTACATTGCAGGTGCAAAGTTATGCCACAGGAGTGCAGAGATCCTTCTCAGAATGAATGATCATTAGAAAAATCCCCAAAGAGCCTTTCAGTGAAGTTGTTCCATTCATCCCTTTTTTTTTTTTTTTTGAGACTTTAGGAAAAGAAAAATATACTGCAAACATAGAAAACGGCTAATTTCATAAAAGATAGAAAAACAGCTATTAGAAAGACTCCCAGTTTCACTGAAATTTCTGATTCTCTTCAATTGACTTGCATCCTTTTCTGTTCAGTAAATCATATTTCACAGAGATCTTAGAAATTCTTTTCATGATTTTGGTATATACCCCTCTGGGCCCCAACTCACTAAACAGTCCTGTCAACTTCCACTAAGAAACTATTTCTAGTCCCTACCCAACACAAAGTTCTAGAATTACCATCCTTTTGGGGGATACAAATGAAATATGCCTGTCTTCATCCTCAGATTCTCACCAATGAGATTTTCAATATGGGAAACTCAGCAGTTTAAAAAAAGTACAAGCAATTTTTTTTTAAATAGCAAACACTGGTCAACTTATTATCTACCATTTTCTTAAATTTCCTAAAAGCCACCATGTAAGCACAGATGTAGAATTTACTGTTAGCCAGAATACTAAGTAAAAGATACAATTCATGTTTATATTATATAGTTTTTCTTTAATAACCTATGCTAAATCTCTTCTCTGTATTTATTTCTAAACTGTCAAATATTAACATTTCTGAGTTAAATATAACTAAAGTGTATTTCAATTAATTTCTCATTATTTAAAAATTAAAGTAGATATCAATGTATGGCAAAAACCACTACAATATTGTAATTAGCCTCCAACTAATAAAAATAAATGGAAAAAAATAAAGATAACCCTGAGATTATAAAAAAAAAACAACAAAAATGTAATGATACTTTTTCAAGACACTCTTTAGAATAATTTTTAATCAATAAAGTCTTGGTTATTGAGTTCACACCTAATAAGGATGCATAATTTTCACTTAAGCTGCTCAATTATGCAGTGGCCACCCCAGATCGTTAGACATCCTTCTGACTTCTCACCAAGTCATCTTTTCCAAAGGGCAACTGATTTTTATTCTTGTTACAATCCTTCAGTTACCTGCAGGTGAACCTAAAATTCAGTTTGTTTGAGGCCAATTCTGTCAGTGGTAATGTAATTTTGTAAACATTAATAGGTATATAAACACATTATTGTTTAAGATTAGTAAATAGGACATGAGTGGAGAACTCTTAATTCCGAGAGACAGCTAGACCCAGGGAGATCAAAAAAGAGAAAGATGTGGGTAGGGTGGGGTGAGGTGAGGGAGTGGGGAGCTCTGGGTACCTGGGTCTTGGTTTGATTCTAGGCCCACGAACTGGCGCTTGAGAACCCTCTAATTATATGCATCATGCCGGGATCCCTGAGATGGCAACGGTCAGTACCATCCCGTCTGCCAATGGAGTGCAACCTCCATTTCTGTCTGGCCACGTTTTGGGGGGCTCCCAACCTGATAATGGAGCTGCCTGTACACCCAAGAATCCAAGAACCCACATACCCCAGTCAGGCAGAAAGCCGAGTTCTCAGGACACAAAAGGAGACAAGAAGGCCATGGCTGTCCCTGAGAGGGAACAGGTCAACAACCAGTGGGTACCCGAGAGCAAATTCACAAGGCGCCATCCGATTCGGACCAAGTCTTACAAATGTATTTGCCTGCCAATCGAATCTGGAAAGAAACAACGTGAAGTTTCCCTCCCTCCACCAGGCCCCACGGAGATCTAGGCGAGCTGACTTAGATAAGAATTCTTACCCTGTGCCGGCTTCTGCCAGTTTCCCCAGGATTCTGCAGGTTCTGGAGCCAGCGGGGTGTCCCAGGGGTCTCATCTTGGCCAGGAGAACCTGAGGAGGAGGCGAAAGAGTTTTCCTCTAAGCTTTACAGTGAGTGCTGGCCTGAGACCCCTTTTCACTAAGGTGCCTCCTAAACCGCTAAGCTTACCCAAGTTAAATGTTCTCAGCTGCAGCCACTGTAAAGCAAGATGACCCTGGGGAAGGATACCCTGCTTGTTTGACTTAAAATTTTATTCACCTGACTCCTCACGCTGGGCCCAATCCTGCTTAAGTGGACCCGGTCAGACCCGGAACCGGTTCTGTGCTCCCACTCCCGACCGAGCTCCTGAGTCAGCCCCTCAGTCCCGCACCGACCGAGCTCCTGAGTCAGCCCCTCAGTCCCGCACCGACCGGTTTCCAGACCGGGTCTGGAGCAAGAAACGTTCAAACGAAGCCTGAAGGCTCCGGGAGGGACCGCCCGACCGACCCAGCCGCTCCCGAGGCGGGAGACGCCGCAGCTCGGAGCTCAGCAGGTATCTCGTCTGGTTTGCTTGTTGCTCCTGGGGCCGCCGGGGTCTCCGCTTCTGCTGCTGCTTGTTACTAACGGAACTGTTAAAAAAGATAAAGTGAAGTGTGCTAAACATTTGAAGTGTTTATTTGAGCAAAAATTAATTTGAATTGGGTAACATCTGGTCTAGAACATGGAAAGGAGGAGCTCCAGGGAACTGTTCAAAATGAAAGACTTTTTAAAGGAGAAGGGAGCAGGAAAGAGGGAAAAAACAAAACAAAAAAACCGACGTAGGCCAAGAAGAGGTTGGTGAACGCAAAGTTGCTTTCCTTCAGAAATGGCACCCGTCTGTCAGGCAGAGAACCCTGCTAATGCTGATCAGGTGGTTCGTGACTGACTAGTTTAAAACTGCCTTTCTGGGAGAGCCAAAATGGTGATCGTCTGTTTGGTGATGTGGGGATTAGCATAGCAACTCCATCTTGGACCCGTTGTCTTGCTTTTAATACTTTATGATTAAATGTAATGTCATGCTTCAAAAGTCTTCTTCGTTATAATTGTGAATTTAAATATTTAGTGCTTTCTTGAATATTTCACCTTAACATGTTATGTATTTGCTTTTATTTTCAAACTTTTTGGTAAGAATACAAAAAGGATTGTTGTTGCTTAGTCCCTAAGTTGGGTCCGACTCTTTGTGACCCAATGGACCACAGCCTACCAGGCTCCTCTGTCAGGCAAGAATACTGGAATGGGTTGCCATTCCCCTCTTCAGTAGATCTTCCTGACCCAGGGAGCAAACCTGCATCTCTCGCATTGGCAGGCGGATTCTTTACCGCTGCGCCACCAGGGAAGCCCTCCACAAAGGATACAGCTGTGTAATATTTTTCCAAATGAATAGTTGATATTCCCAACTTCCTTAATTGATTTATCTATCTTCTTCCCATCTATTTGGAATACATATTTTCCAAATGTCCTATTTAATCCATCTCTGAATACTGTTTAATTGACCTTATTGTCTACTATGTTTCTCAAATAGTTGTTCATTAGAGAAGATGTCTCTTTAGCTAATATGATTGGCGTTAGTATTTTCTCATTTAACAATAAAAAAAAACAAAAAACAAAAAAAACCTAGTGGCTCCCCTGGTCGTTCAGTGGTAAAGATATGATGCAGGAGAGGACGGTTTGATTCTTGGGTGGGGAAGTTTCCCTGGAGGAGGAAATGGCAACCCATTCGAGTGTTCGGAAATCCTATAAACAGAGGGCTGGCAGGCCACAGTCAATGGGCTCTCAAAAGAGTTGGACATGACTTACTGAATAAACAACATCATCATCTAATAATAATAATAAAAACTGGTTAGAGCAGAAAATCATAAAAATACATCATACCATAAATATTTTAATTTAAAATGTATGACTGCATGTTTGCTGGTCTCTTGAATTAGATCTCAGGCATTTATGGTTCTACTGTTAATTTTTGCATCATCAATTTTGCATTTAATGATGCTCTTATACCTTTTTAAAAAGTGGGACAAGTCAAGTCTTAGAGGAAGACTTTTATGAGTAATCTGAGTAAGAATCCTAGCTTTTTATGATTGCTACCGTAGTCTGTTGGAGTTTTCTCATCCATACTAGTTCAAAATATTTTTTTCAGCAATTTACTGTTGTATTTTTCTAAAACATTTAACTTAGTTTTCATAGAAACAATCTTCTTTCAGAACTTATATTTTGTGGGTTTACATAGTATTTAATTAAATTAGGTAATTATTTGGTATAAATAGGTATAGACAATTCTGAGTTTTAGTTTTTCTTCTAGGAAAGGAATCAGTGGACTCACCCTTGGGAACAGAGTGTGAATGCAACAGAATGTGGTCCATTGGCTCTGTTTTCAGGATGCAGAGGGCATCAGATGATATGTTTCATAGTGGAAATAGAGCTGATGAGTTAAATTGGTAGATTAGTTAAGGGAAGGATAATTGTACTTCACTTGTCTTGTTATCATCTGGCAATCTTGTTATAAGAAATGCATATTTTTATGCTCTAGCCTTGACCTAGAAAATCAGAATTTTTAGTGTTTGACTCATAGGGAAGTTTGAGAGTTAAAATGCATCCTAGGTGATCCTTCTGCATTATTTTAGAGCCAGGGTTATATAACTTCACTGGTATCAAGCTACTCTAATTTATGTAACTCTATTATACTTTTAATATTCTGTCGTGCTTCTCCCTCGGTTTTCTTAATTTCCTTGGCTAGTTCTGTATGTTTATTTTAACAGATCAAAGTTAAAATTTTACTTTCAAATTACTTCATTGCAGGTCATATTGATTCAATGGATTATTTTAGAGAGAATTAGCATCTTAACATTGTGACATTTTGTTATTCCACAAACAAGTTACGTGTTTCCATTTATTCAAGGCTTTTAATATGCCTCACTAGGGCTTTAAGGTTTTCTCTGTATAAGTCCTAGGCAATTGTTAAGTTTCTTCCAAAATGTTTTATCTTTTTTTATTCCCATTGAAAAGAAGATTGATTTACCTTTAACTTTTCTAACTCACTTTGGTTTATGTATTGAAAAGCTTTTGCTTTTATATTTTGATTTTGTAATGTCTCCTGATTCACTTTTTAAATTGTTTCTAGTAACTTTTCTCCCCAATTCTTTTGTGTTTTCTAAATATATAGTCATATCTACTGCAAACAATAATCCATTTTTTCTTTTCCTTCTTACAATTTTTATTTCTGGTTTCTCTTTCCAAATGCACTGACTTTCAGAATGGCAGTTTGCTGTTCTGCAATGTAGAACTGGGTCTACATGGGGATCTTGTTTATTTGTCTTGTTACTGGCCCATGCCAATAACTCTTAGCAGTCTAAGGAAATGATGCTGAGGCCTTACAGAGCTGCACCATTTCCTTCTTGAATAATCTTCTCCAAAGTGTGGAAGGTTGCATCTCCCCATTTGCTTCCAAGTGCACAGTATTTGGCAAATCCTTTTCTTAATTTGAGTTTTAAATTTGTAGGTTTTTTTCTTAAGCAAGGAAGATGCTATGCTTTTGTTATTATTGGGTTTCATGTAGAATAATTACTTTTACCTATCTAATTATCATAGGAGGGCTTTGTTAGCTTTATAAAGACTTTCTGAAAAATATATCATTTGGATTTTAATTTTGTCTTTATTTTTTACATGAATTTACATAGTCAAAAATGTAGGCTTTTTTAATGTGTAACTTGGTTCATCATTGTCATAGAAGGTTGCAGAAGGTGAGTAATTGTTGAAGCTGGATAACGAAAACACAGGAATTGGTGCTATTATCATTCCTTTTTGTATGTTTATAGATTTTCAAAATTAAAAAGATTAAGAGGACATTGAGTACAAAAAGATATTTTTCTATTTTGAGATTTGACATTTACCAAGTGTTTTCTCTTATGATTTTATTTGCAGTTAATTATTTAATTTAGAATTGTTTTGTATGATGTTAGGTGAGCATATGATATTCCCACCCCACAAAGAGGTAATCAATTATTCCAGCACTATTTATTGAAGAAATTTTCCACTTTCTCTGTCCTCCCTCCCCAGACAGAATTATGACGCTGCCTTCATTGTCGTGTAATATCATCATGTTAGTCTATTTCTGGACAAATTATCCATTTGTCAATTCTTATATAATAATCTAATTACAGCTTTTGTGGTTTTAATTAATTTTAGTATTGGTCATAGCAAATCTTTATTTTATTTAACAGTTTACTTGGATCTTTTAACCTATTCACTCTTCTTGATAAACTTTGGAACTCATTCTGTCAACTTCTGATAACAATCACTGGGGTATTATTTTTTATTCAAGAATACTAGTTAATAAAAACTTTAACATATAAGTGATATATATGAGAGTATATATTGAAACCACAATTTTTAAATATGATTATTTAGCCTTATTATCACAAAATGATAAACAGTTTACATCTTTTTTAATGGAAATGTATTTTTATTTTAATTATATCAGTGTGTACATGTCAGTCCCAAATCCTCAATCTTTCCCTTCAACTACCCTTCCCAACTAGTAACCATAAATTTGTTTGCTAAGTCTGTGAGTCTGTTTGTTTTGTAAATAAGTTCATTTGTATTTCTTTAAGGTTCTGCATATGAGTGATGTCATATGATATTTCTTTCTCTGACTTCAATTAGTATGAAAGTTTCTAGTCCACCGTGTTTCTGCAAATGGCATATTTCATTATTTATAATGACTGAGTAATATTCTATTGTTTATACACATCTTTTATGGGGTATAATATAAAGAGAATTAAATCTACATAGTAGAGAAGACATTCAGTGTCTTTTCAGCTTGGTGCTTAGTGTGGTTTTTCAATGATTTCAGTTTTAAGATTCTCAGTAAAATTTAGTAGTTTTTTTTTCATATATGTCTAGCATATTTTTGTAATTTTTTATGAAGTTTATGCACTTTGTTAGCAATTGTGAATTAGATACATATTTTTCCTAATAAATTTTGTATTCTTAATGAGTTATATAGTACTAATGGCATTTTTGCTTGCTTATTTAGTGTATACCTCTTTATTAACTAATTTATTAATTTTATACTTTTTTCTAGATTTTTTTTGCATTTACTGAGAAGATAGCTGTTATCAATAAATAATTGACTTTTCATTTTATTCTTTATATTATTCACTGGACAAGGGCTCCAGAATAATCTCATATGATACTGATGATACTGGCTAAACTTATACTATTTCTAATTTTAATAGGCATTTCTCTAGTGGTTTATTGTTAATTATGATATTATAGGTTGATTTCATTTTAAGAAAATAATTTTGGAACTCTGCTAGTTTGTTTTTGAAATTTTGTTTTTAATACTGACAGATTCTGATTTGTGTTTCAACTTTACAATGGTTTGACTTTAAAATTGTAAAGGGAAAGTGATTCGGTAGAAGCCATATTTGAATTTTGATCTTTTCCTGGGCCAGTGATATGTGGTAGATACTCACTCAATACTCTTGTGATGCGGAGCAGTGGCAGTGAGCTGCAGCTCTTGACCAGCCATATGATCATGAGTGTAAACAACTAATATACTTAATATACATTCTGTACCCTGGAAGTACCCTGTTTATTCATTTCAGTTCAATAAATTCCATGCAATATTCAACACTTTATTATAAAGTAGGCTTTATGTTAATAATTTTGCCCAACTGTAGGCTACTATAAGCGTTCTGAGTGTGTTTAAGATAAGCTAGGCTAAGCTATGGTGTTTGGTAGATTAGTGTATTAAATACATTTTATTTTTTAATTTTTATTTATTTATTTTACTTTACAATATTGTATTGGTTTTCCCATACATTGACTTGAATCTGCCATGAGTGTACATGTATTCCCCATCCTGAACACCCCTCCCACCTCCCTCCCCATCCCATCCCTGTTGGTCATCCCAGTGCACATTTTCAACATGATATTTTCCTTTTTGATTGAGTTTATTAGGATGTAACTCCATAGCAAGTTGAGAAGGATCTGTACTTCAACTCTATCATGTGTCAAAATGGATCTTATTCAATATTTCTTCATTTGTCATCAGTTTTATATTTCTTTCTATTCTTAATTTTATGTTTATGCTTTCCATTTATTAGACTTATTCAAAATTTGACTCATGATTTAACAGAAAAAAAATCTAGTTCTTAGATTTACTCTTTATTCTATTTTTAATTCATAGTTGCTTTCATCTTTATTCCTTGGGCTTTATACAGTGATGCTTTTTCTAACTTTTTGAGCTGAGCATTTTACTACATGCTTTCATTCCTTTCATTTACTAATGAAAGTATTCTATAAGTTTTCCTTTAGTATAACTTTGGCCATAAAGCGTATGCTGTTTCGTTTTTCAATTTTTACAGTGTTGTGTTGGTCTCTACCATACAGCAACGTGAATCAGCCCCAATTACACATATATCCTCTCCCTCCTAAGTCATCTTCCCCTCCTCCCACCCCACCCTCCAGGTCATCACAGAACCAGACTGGGCTCCCTGTGCTATACAGACACTTCTCACCAGCCAGCCATCTGACACATAATAGTGTCTATATTTTGGTGCTACTTTCTCCATTTGTCTCACTCTCTCTCTCCCCTACTGTGCCCACAAGTCCTTTCTCTCCATCTGTGTCTCCATTTCTTTGTCGCAAATGGGCATTGATATCATTTTTCTAGATTCCATATGTATGTGTTAATATACTTTGTTTTTCTCTTTCTAACTTACTCTACTCTGTATAACAGGCTCTAGGTTCATCTACCTCTCTGGAACTGACTCAAATTTGTTCTTTTTCTAATGACAGTGATATTCCTTTGTGTATAGGTACCACATCTTTATCCATTCATCAACCATATACTTTTGATAGCATATCAGTTACTATTCAAGCAAGAACTGAACTTTGAACTTTCTCAAATAATGCTTTATTTGAGAAATCTGTAGACTCTTTATTATTGGATTTTTCTCTGTGAATGTTAACATATGCCTGGTATTGAGGTTCCCACCCATTAGAGAGAGGACCCTCTATACTTCCACATCAATAGTTAGAAAGACTAGTTATTATTCTTGATAGTACTGTGTATTAATCAACTGAAAATTCTTATGATTTTCAATACAGAGATTTATTTTCCATTCTGGGCTTAGAAAGTCAGCCTGAGCAGCTTTCCTTCAGGCTCTAGTCAAGATCAGCTCTCTGCTCATAACTACGTGGTCTGGCTTCTACTCATTCCACTGGTTAAAACAGAGCATGTGACCATGTCCAAATGGGTTGGAAAAGTATACTTTGTTTATACAGAAATTATGGGAAGGATAGAGAAGGAAGAATTGTGAAACAGTAACAAAGTCAACTCTAATCATGATGATAGAACAAATGTTAGATTTTTCTTTCCTGGTCTTTTAGAAACAGCAGATGAATAGGACCATGGACTTAGTCACTCAGTCTTGTGACCCCATGATCAGTAGCCTACCAGGCTCCTCTGTTCATGGGATTCTCCAGGCAGGAATACTGGAGTGGGTTGCTATTTCCTTCTCCAAGGGAGCTAAATTTGAATTGTTAACTAGGCCCAGAATCCAGTAACTCTCCTACTTAATGCAGATTTAGAGACTGGAGTAATTCTTGCCGTCTGTGTAAGGGGATGCTGGTGTGTATGTGTTCAGTTGTGTCTGACTCTGCAACCTTGGGGACTGTAGCTCTTCAGGCTCCTCTGTATATGGGATTCTTTACACAAGAATACTGGAGAGGATTGCCATTTCCTCCTCCAGGGAATCTTCCTGACCCAGGGATCGAACCCATGTCTCCTGTGTCTCCTGCATTCAGGTGCATTCTTTACCACTGAGTCACCTGGGAAGCCCCGGATGTAAGGGGGAGAGGTAACCAGGATAAAGGTTATTTTTTAAACTCGGGTGTGAATGAAATGTCACATTTCCTTTATTTCTTTAAACTATGTTAGGCTCTGAGTTTACCTAGGGATTTATAACAATAATATTCCCTCTCTTTCCCATTCTGTCCCTGAACATTACAAAACAATTTGGGGAACTTATGTGGTTCCCAGAAAATGTGGGAAAGGTCTCTGATTACCAACCTATCAAAATTGTTCCAGATATCTTTATCCTCCCACAGCTGTAGAAAAGAGGAGGGATACACAACAAAAGGTTAATAGCAATAACTTTGAGAATGGAAATGCACAGGTGAAAGATGTGATTGGAGAGAAGGAGGGGATTTTATTTTTTTTCCTTTTCTATGTTTGTAATTATAAGTGGTGGGTTTTTAATCAGCATTTTTGTGTTCTTAATATTTTTCAGGTAAAAATAAAGATAAATATAGCACTAATTTCATAAGGTTGTTAGGAAGATGAAATGAATAATACATATAAATGATTTAACACAGTGCCTGCATAGTAAGCTCCTTAACTTGCTGTGTGGGATGGTCCTGTTGTTAACATGGTTACACTAGAAGCTATATTACCTAGAATTTCCTTCCTTGTGTTCTACTGCATAAGAATTGGCTGAAAGTGAGGTTACTTTATATTTGAGAGGCAGAAGAGAAGCTGCAGCTCTGTTCTGAAGGTCACTGCGGGTTAGAGATTGTGAGAAGTTGCAGTTACGTGAACAGGATTCATCTTGTCCTTGCTCTTGCTCACTGCATTTCTGGAATCTCCCTGTCTTTCCTCCTAACCCACAGCAGCTATTCCCATCACAATATGCTTAATTATGAACTAACAGAGGAGGCCACGGAAAGTTAAGCTCTTTTGATAGCTTGTACTAGCTCCTCTTTTTAATAACTTTCCCAGGAGCCAGATGCTTCAGGCTTCCATATAACCCTCCAAGCTCCAGCTCATTCAGCTGTGTCAGGACTGGTTAGTGAACATTCTTTATTTTTATTAAAAATATGCAAATGTGTATTGATGTTATTAACAATGTGATGTGAATTGAGGATAATGTGATTTAATATCATTTTAGATCAAAGGTGAATAAAGTGTGAAACATTCTATCACATTGTCACTTTCTGTGTTTTAAAGATGATAGAATAATAAACATTCCTTAGTGATAACATAAATAATGTGGTCAATTATTGTAGCTACGTTGTCAAGTGATGAAAGAGCTTAATTACCCATTTCCTAAAATCATTGCATTTTCTACTTACAACTGCATAGCATAGAGCAAAAGAGTCCTCCTGTCTTTGAAAAGAAATCAAAGCATTCATATCAGGCATTCAAAACTTGAGAACCTGCAGTGAGAGAATCACATCAACTATGATAAGAAAATATCCTCTGACAAGTAAGATTTCACCCGCATAATTGAATGATCATGACAAGCTGTGATCAATAATACCAAATTTCCCCAGGGACTCTTTCTTACCCATTGTTACGTTTTTGAAAACCGATTTGTAGTTCAGAATTCACTCACTTCAAAAGCAGATTTAAGAATCTTGTGAAGAAACAAGAGATAGATTTACTAATATCTCCAGGGCATTTATACCTAAATATTATCATATAGAATTTATATTATTGTGGACATCAGTATGTGTTTAATTAGAAACTGAATAGATGATGTCTGTAATTCATGATTATTCATTTAATGAACACCAAAAATTTATAGTGGTAAAAATAAAAGAATGTGAAACATACTGGGTGTATAAAATATGTATTTTCAGTGCTAACATTAAAAAAATACTATCAGCATGATAAACTTATTTACATCACCATCTGTACAAGTGTTAAACTACACCAATACAAATTATGTCATAGCTCTATAAATAAAGGCAGTGAAATATAATAAAAATGTATAGTATCATAATACAGTATATTAAAGCACATCAAGATTTCAGTCACCAAGGTATTGATTTCCCATGGAGTCATAATTAATTCATATTCTATTTCCCTTGGAGTCATAATTAATTCATATTCTATCTCTTCTGTGTACAGAGAAAAGTACACAAACAAGAGGAGTTTTCATTCACAACTCTTCTGCCAAATTCCAAATGAAATGAAACCAAAGCAAGCATGCTACAAAATTTGATTCAAAGGAAACCTCAGACACTGAAGCTATTAAGCACACATTTCTAAATAAAAAATGAGTTGTCTTCAAGCTGTCTTGACACGGTCTGCAAAGTCTCACTGCATAAAACAGCAGCTCAGCAGTTTGTCAGAGAGCTCCTGAGATAAACAAAAAGCAAATCAGACTTCTTTCTCCCTGTCTTTGCATTTCAGCTTCATCTTGACAGAAAAAAAAAAAAATGTTCTTCACTCTCTAAGAGATCTGCAAATATAGCGTTTGGGCATTGCCTTTTGATTTGAGAATAGGTTTTCAAAAATGGAGAAATAATGCACTGACTTATATGAAAAAGATGCCTACTAATTCATTTAAGATTTTGAAAACTAATTACTTTTATTAGGTATATCAATTGCTGGTAATTAAAACTTAATTTCAGAAAAATTTAAGGTGATTATATTTAAGAGCAGAGGATCTGGATTCAGGCAGTTCGCCTTGAATTCTATTTATACATATTCTGTCTCCAACTTTGGCAAATATATTTGACCTATCTGGGCCTCAGTTTCTCTGTCTTTAATGGGAGTATTGAAGGTACCTACCTCACAGTTGTCTTAAGAGTTAAATTAGTTAATATATAATTTGGAACAATGTTTCCTGCTATGTAGTAAATTTTATATGTGCTAGTTCTAATATAAAACTATTATATTATTTGTTTGCTTATTGTTCAATTCCTAGATGTTTTCTGTAACCTGTAACCTCTGCTACTATTCAGTCATCTAAGTTTCATTAGCCATAGTCTACTATCATATTCTAGAAACCTACTTCTGCATTTCTAGACCTATGATAAACCAAATTGTATATCCAGAGAGATGAGATAGGATGGAAAGTAAGCGACAGTGGGTGCCCCTAACTTTTTATTTTATTTATTGACTTATTTAATTTTTATTGGAGTGTAGTTGATTTACAATGTGTTTCAGGTATACAGCAGAGTGAGTCAGTTATACATATATAAACTCTTTTTTAGGTTCTTTTCCCATATAGGTCATTACAGAGTGTTAAGTAGAGTTCCCTGTGCTATATAGTAGGTTCTTATTAGTCATCTATTTTATATATAGTAGTATGTATGTGTCACTTCCAATCTCCCAATTTATCCCTGGGAAAACTACGTGTAGCTATCCAGTTTTACCCCTTCTTCTCCTCCTGGTTTAGTTCAGTTCAGTCACTCAGTCATGTCCGACTCTTTGTGACCCCATGAACCGCAGCAAGCCAGTCCTCCCTGTCCATCACCAACTCCCGGAATCCACCCAAACCCATGTCCATTGAGTCAATGATGCCATCCAGGCATCTCATCCTCTGTCATCCCCTTCTCCTCCTGCACCCAATCCCTCCCAGCATTAGGGTCTTTTCCAATGAGTCAGCTCTTCACATCAGGTGGCCAAAGTATTGGAGTTTCGGCTTCAACATCAGTCCTTCCAGTGAACAGCCAGGACTGATCTTTAGGATGGACTGGTCGGCTCTCCTTGCAGTCATGATTATTTTCCATTGAATTATCAAAAAAGTTCATTTGAGTTTTTCTGTAAAATGTTATGGAAAAACCTGAATGAACTTTTTGGCCAACCCAATGCATCTGTGATTGTGTTTCTGTTTTGTAGATAAGTTCATTTGTGCCATTTTTAGGTTGCATGTATAACTGATATCACATGATATTTGTCCTTCTCTTACCTCCTTTACTCAGCATGACAATCTCTAAGTGCATCTATGTTGCTGCAAATGGCATTATTTCATTCTTTTTTGTGGCTGAGTAATATTCCATTGTGTATATATAACACATCTTCTTTATTCATTCTTCTGTCAATGGGTATTTAGGTTGCTTCCATGTCATGGCTGTTGTGAATAGTGCTGCAGTGAACAATAGAATCCATGTATCTTTTTGAATTATAGTTTTCTCTAGGCATATGCACAGTAGTGGGGTTGCTGGGTCTTATGGTACTTCTATTTTTAATGTCTAAGGGAACCTCCATACTTTTCTCCATAGTGGCTATACCAGTTTGTATTCCCACCAACAGTGTAGGAAAGTTCTCTTTTCTTTCTACTCTTCTCCAGCACTTACTGTTGACGGATTTTTTTTCATGATGCTGTTCTGACTAGTGTGAGGTGATATGTCATTTCTTTAGTAATTAGCAATGTTGAACATGTTTTCATGTGCTTTTTGACCATCTGTATGTCTTTTTGGACAATAGTCTATTTAGATCTTTGCCCATTTTTGGATTTTTAAAAAGTTTCTTAATACATATATTTTGTTGAAGTATAGTTGACTTACAATGTTTCAGGTGAAGAGTAAAGTGATTCAGTTATACATATATGCCTATATTATTTTTCAGATTATTTTCCATTATAGATTATTACAAGATATTGACTATGGTTCCCTGTACTATACAGTAAATCTTTGTGGCTTGTTGCATATCTATTTTTTTTTTAATTATAAATTGAGCATACTAGGGGGGGTCAAAATGTCATAAATTTTTTAGTTAGATAAAAGCTCATAAATTTTCTAAGATAAACTACTATATATATATTATATATATATACACACACACACGCACACACACACACACACACACACACACCCCCAAGGATTTTCTATTACAATTGATAAAGGCTTGAGAAAGAGCACTGAAAAAATAAAAGATGGAGAAATTGGAAAACATAAGCTAAATGAAATGGGAGCATTGAATATGAAATAGAAAAAGTGAAGCAAACTAGATAAAAGTCAAAGATCCTCATATAGTCCAGTTGTTTTTTAAGCATGCATGGCTGCACGTTAGAAACATATCTGGTGCTTTGAAGAAAAAAAGTAATAACTGAGTAATTGTATTTTTCAAAAAGTTCCAAGATTCTGATATGTATCTGGATTTTATTTTATTTTATTTTTATTTATTTATTTTTGCTTCTGGATTTTAAAAAGTGATTTCAGCTTTTTTTTTTAATTAAATGGTAGTTCTGATGATATAGAAGTCTATTATTTTTCTGTTGACCAATCATGATACAATGGTGTTAACTGAGTAATAGTTACATAATCACAATAGTAAAAGATGTTTATCAGTTTTCACAGTTAATAGTCAGACAAAAAATAATTGCAATTGCAAGCCATAATGGAAACATGATTAATGTAACAATATAAAAGAATTGCATACAGTTTCGGGGGGTCAAGCAGAGTGATGTGGTAACATGCACATGTTTCACCCACCTAACCACTCTATGTCTTTTGGTTGGCTCATTTAATCCATTATCATTGAAGGTAATTCTCGATACATGATCCTATTGTTGTTGTTCAGTTGCCCAGTTGTGTCTGACTCTTTGTGACCTCACTGGGGTCACAGGTCTCACCATCTCCCAAAGTTTGCTCAAGTTTATGTCCACTGCATCGGTGATGCCATCCAGCCACCTCATCCTCTGACTCCCTCTTCTCCTTCTGTCCTCTAGCTTTCCCAATAATTTCCCCCTCAATATTTTCCCAAAGTATCAAGGACTTTCCCAATGAATCCTATTACCTTTTTCTTAATTGTCTTGGGCTAATTTTCTGTAGGTTTTTTCCTTGCCTTGTTTCCTGCCTAAAGAAATTCCTTTAGCAGTTGTTATAAAGCTGGTTTCGTTATAAAGCTGAATTGTCTTTACATTTGCTTGTCTGGGAAGCTTTTGATTTCTCCATCCAATCTGAATGCGAGTCTTGTTTGGTAGAGTATTCTTGGTTGTAGTTTCTTCCGCTTCCTTACTTTAAATATATTTTTCCGTTCCCTTCTGGCTTGTAGAGTTTGTTGACGAATCAGCTGATAACCTGGTGGGAGTTCCTGTGTCAGATTAGGTGACCATAGATGCATGAATTTATCTCTGGCTTTCTATCTGTTCCGCTAATCTGTATTTCTGTTTCTGTGCCAGTACCATGCTCTTCTGACTGCTGTAGCTTTGCAGTATAGTCTGAAGTCAGGAGCTTGGTTCCTCTTAGCTCTGTTTTTCTTTCTCAAGATTGCTTTTGCTATTTGGAGTCTTTCGTGTTTCCATGTTGTTGTTCAGTTGCTAAGTTGTGTCCAACTCTTTTGTGAACCCATTTTCTGTAGCCCACCAGGCTCTTTGTCCATGAGATTTACCAGGCAAGAATACTGGAGTGGGTTGCCATTTCCTTCTCCAGGTGATCTTCCTGACCCAGGGATTGAACCAGCATCTCTTGCGTTGGCAGACAGATTCTTTACGACTGAGCCATCTGGTAAACCCTGTGTTTCCATACAAATTGTAAATTTTTTTGTTCTAATTCTGTGAAAAGTGTCATTGGTAATTTGACAGGAACTGCATTGAATTTGTAGATTGCTTTGGGTAGTATAGTCATTTTGATGATATAGATTCTTCCAATCCAAGAATGTATCCCTAGATCTATTTGTGTCATCTTTGATTTCTTTTGTCAGTATCTTACAGTTTTCTTACTACAAGTCTTTTATCTCCTTAAGTTGGTTTATTCCTAAGTATTTTATTCTTTTCGGTGTAATAGTAAATGGAATTATTTTCTTAATTTCTCTTTCTGATCTTTTGTTGTTAGTATGTAGGATGCAAGCAATTTCTGTGTATTAATTTTATATCCTGAAACTTTACCAAATTCATTGAGGAGCTCTAGTAGTTTTCTGGTAGCATTTTTAGGATTTTCAATGTATTGTATCATGTCAACTTCAAACAGTGACTGTTGTACTACTTCCTTTCCAATTTGGATTCTTTTTCTTTTTCTTCCCTGATTGCCATGACTAGAACCTCCAAGACTATGTTGAATAAGCCCATAGTGTTTCAAGAACACTTATAAGGAAAGAGAATTCTGTTTTTCTATTTCTTAAGATTACTCATAAACAAAACTGAAGTTAGCAGATTGTTCTAGATTTTATTCTGTGGTTGTTGTTCCTTGCTATACCCCTGCAACCAATGCTTGAGAGGAGTTCTTGCCTTGAGAACTTGTGTTGGGTTTAGCATCTTGACACAATGGTCCACACTCTGCATCTTTCCCTTATTCTTCAGTTCATTTGCTGTCATCCCACTCCCAGTGATACATACCCAAATTTTATATCTCTCATAATCTTGGCCTCTGTTAGGCAGTGCTGGATTATAGTGTGTTCATAAAAAAAAAAAAATGAATCCCACCTAGAACATTAGCTAAGGAATATGTTACCCTTTCTAGATAGTGCCTCAATCTCCCTCCTTTTGCCTTGGATAGCTCTTACACATAACACTTACTAGCTTATTTAATATATAAATTTTGAATCAATTTGAAGGCCATCAGAGTTCATATGTAAAAGATAATACTTCCTCATACACTAATCTATCATGGACAAAGTGCTCCTTGGAACGGGCTTCACAGGTGGCACTAGTGGTAAAGAACCCGCCCGCCAATGCGGGAGATGTAGGAAATGTGGGTTCAATCCCTGGGTGGGGAAGATCCCCTGGAGGAGGGCACAGCAACCCACTCCAGGATTCTTGCTTGGAGAATCCCATGGACAGAGGAGCCCGGCAGGCTACAGTCTATAGGGAGGGACACGAAGAGTTGGACATGATGGAAGTGACTTAGCAGGCACACACGTTCCTTGGAATACCCTTTGGAAAATACTGCCTTACATGCAATGGAGTGGAATATATTCAAACATTTAAATGATTATACTTGCAGAAAGACTTGATATAGATGAAAAATAGGCATAAAATTAAAAATTACACTTACTCTATTAGTAAAAATATTTGAGCTAAGTATTAATTTTTTCTTCTTCTAATTTGAGTACTTGACTCTCTAAACAGGCAGGTTTTGATTTTTAAAACTGATAAATAACAGTGAATTAAGATTTACACATTAAAGATACGGCAAATGGTAAGTGGCTCATGGCTTAGCCTCTGTGTAGCTAATTGAATGAAGTGAGAAAATTAGGTTGTCATAGTCCATGGACTGTACAGTAGCTCACACTGTGCTGGGAATTAGCCTAAATTAAATCTAGATCACAGGAAGCTTTACATGTTATTAGAAAACTGTAGTTATCAATCCTTTCTCTAATGAGAAGTCAGAATAATTGAAACTGAACTGGACTAATGTGTCTACAACTCTTAGTACAGTTGCTGAACGCAGAAGCAGAAAGTTTACAATGATTGTTATTTTTATAGTTAAGTAACTCTGCCAAATGTGCATTATGTTGGAAAACATAGGAATATTAAATGCTTTAGCTCCCCATTAGGGGCTGGAAGAATGTTAATTCACTTTATCTTACGCAGGACCATGATTATTCTGAACTTGAGTCAGTTGGACACAAGTTGTCCCCATGTACCAATGCCTACTAGAAAACTCCTCATGCTTCTTCTTTCTTTTCCCAGAATATTTAAGGGCACCATATGCTTAAGTAAAGTAATGTAATGATAGCAGCTAGACATGCTTCTTCATTTTCCCCAAATAATCATTCCCCAGTTTTTACTGACATCAGAAGTACCAAGTAGGATTGTACTTCTAATGTTGTCTCTAATTTGGTAGTTTTGGAACCCTCATCTTTCTTACTGTTAGTCTAAAAGGCTTATTTATAGTAAATTAGTCTGGTATTAGAATTCATCCCAAACCACCAAGAGTTGAAGTCATATTTTTTCTTGCTCTTGAATACATTCTCTGAGCATAGAAGGGACTAGAGAACAGAAACTTACTGGTCTAAAGGCTTTCTATTCCTCTTTATTCATTTTAATTTTATTCATACAATATATATATTTTTTAATGAGCATGGAATAGTGAAAGCTGGAAAAAAAATTATGGTGAAATTAAAGAGGGATATGATGGGTGTGAGGAATGTGTAGGAACAGGGAAAATAAGGATGAGAAGGAAATTTCTCCAGTTACAAATGTGCTTCCAAGAGCTTTTATAGCACATGAAAATATATCTAATTGAGGCTGGCAGTTAAAATCAGCTAGATAGGAAAAGCTGACAAGAAAATCCTTGTTTAAAAATTGTGGGAAAAAACTCAGGTATTAAAATAGACACAAGTAGACGCAAGAATAAATTGAGTACAAATGAGACTGGAATAGATGGAGTGATTATGAGTCCCATTGGGGAAGATTGAAAATATACTCAAATTTTTTAGACATAAAAACTCAGAAAAGGCATTCAAGAATTGGTAGTCTTAGTGTTTGGAATCGCTATTTCAGCTGATGCTTAAGGTGAGATAAAGGAGATATTTGTATGTAAAACATAAAATGAAAAGAATTAGTAACCAAAGATTAGAAATTCATATAAATTTGAAGTATCACTTTGAATTAATCAACAACTAAATACATTCATCTTAAGATAAAGTGGGGTTAATGATAGAAATATTAGTCTCTTCCTTTTACCAAGCACTTTGTCTTTAATAGCCCTTATTATAATGTCAACTCACACTTTTAAGCTTCCAAGCAGTACATAGGGATTAAACATGTTGTAGGAGTGTGTAGACTCTCTCAAGTAATACGATAGGTAAACTGAGTCACAGAGCTTCAAGAACAAGCGAAATTAGTCCACTCTAAATAAGATCGTGATGGAAAGATATATTTAAGAGAGAATGCTGAAAGAATACTTCGAATTAAAGGCCTGAATAAATGGACCAAGAAATCAGTAATGGATTAATTTTGCGCCAGTGCACAACAGATGGGCGCCATAAGGCATGTTACAGTTACAGATATTTTCTTGAGGAAGAACTAGATCTTTAGACTCTGAATTATTTTCCTTAATATCATCACATCTGTCATATAAAGTTGTTCTTTAGTTGCTAAGTCATGTCCAACTTTTTGCGACCTCATGGGCTGTAGCACCCCAAGCTCCTCTGTCCATGGGATTTCCCAGGCAAGAATACTGGAGTGGGTTGCCATTTCCTTCCCCAGGGGTCATATCAAGTAGTTACAAGGAATAAGAAATGATGATTATGACTTCCAGTTTCCTAAAGGATATGTTAGCTAATTAAATCAGAATGTATAAACATTTTCCCCAAAACTATGCATGCAGGTCAATGAGAAGAGCAAATAAAATTACCTGTAATTGACACCTAGGGGATGATTAGAATACCAAAATTACTATAAGTTTCAAGTTATTTGTAGGTAGTAAAATAAACATGCAAATTCAGCAGATTCTCAGAACACATGTCTGTGTAGGGAGTCTGTGGGAGACTGAGCAGAAAATAGGAAAAGTAGATAGGAACCTAACAGTGATAAATACTGATAAAATCACACGCAGAAGGAATCAGCATCTTGAGTGCAGAAGTGCTGAGAACAAGTCAGAGATCTTGTTGGGCACAGCTCTGGTTACTGGAGGATAGAAAGGAGGAGAATTGAAAGTGCATGAAACCAGTGGTGGAAATTCTGAAGAAAACTCTTCTTGGGTGAATTGGGGAGATTGAGACTGGGGAGTATCTTTGGAGTCTTAGTGGTGAGAGAAAGGAAGCAAGCAGTGGATGTTAAAGATCCTATAGAAATTGAAAGGCAGAGAAGGATAATCTTGAATTAAAAATCCTATTAACACAAAATTCCAACATTGGTTAGAAAAACCTAATACTTTTGTGTACAAAAATATTAAATGAACTTTGCCAACAAAGGTCCGTCTAGTCAAGGCTATAGTTTTTCCAGTGGTCATGTATGGATGTGAGAGTTGGACTATAAAGAAAGCTGAATGCCAAAGAATTGATGCTTTTGAACTGTGGTGTTGGAGAAAACTCTTGAGAGTCCCTTGGACAGCAAGGAGATCCAACCAGTCCATCCTAAAGGAGATCAGTCCTGTTCATTGGAAAGACTGATGTTGAAGCTGAAACTCCCAATACTTTGATGATCTGATGAGAAGAGCTGACTCATTTGAAAAGAGCCTGATGCTGGGAAAGATTGAAGGCAGGAGGAGAAGGGGATGACAGAGGATGAGATGGTTGCATTTTGTATGATGTATTCTGCATATAAGTTAAATAAGCAAGGTGACAATATACAGCCTTGATGTACTCCTTTTCCTATTTGGAACCAGTCTGTTGTTCCATGTCCAGTTCTAACTGTTGCTTCCTGACCTGCATACAGGTTTCTCAAGAGGCAGGTCAGGTGGTCTGGTATTCCCGTCACTTGAAGAATTTTCCACAGTTGGTTGTGATCCACACAGTCAGAGGCTTTGGCATAGTCAATAAAGCAGAAATAGATGTTTTTCTGGAAGTCTCTTGCTTTTTCAATGATCCAGCAGATGTTGGCATTTAGATCTCTGATTCCTCTGCCTTTTCTAAAACCAACTTGAACAACTGGAAGTTTACAGTTCATGTACTATTGAAGTCTGGCCTGGAGAATTTGAGCATTATTTTACTAGCGTGTGATATGAGTGCAATTGTGCGGTAGTTTGAACATTCTTTAGCATTGCCTTTCTTTGGGACTGGAATGAAAACTGACCTTTTCCAGTCCTGTGGCCACTTCTGAGTTTTCCAAATTTGCTGGCATATTGAGTACAGCACTTTCAAAACATCATCTTTTAGGATTTGAAATAGCTCAACTGGAATTCCATCACCTCCACTATATTTGTTCATAGTGATGCTTCTGAAGGCCCACTTGCCTTCACATTCCAGGGTGTCTAGCTCTAGGTGAATAATCATACTATCATGGTTTTCTGGGTCATAAAGATCTTTTTTTTTTTTTTTTTTTTTTTTTACAGTTCTGTGTATTCTTGCCACCTCATCTTAGTATCTTCTGCTTCTGTTAGGCCCATACCATTTCTGTCCTTTATTGAGTCCATCTTTGCTTGAAATGTTCCCTTGGTATCTCTAATTTTCTTGAAGAGATTGGTAGTCTTTCCCATTCTATTGTTTTCCTCTATTTCTTTGCATTGGTCATTGAGGAAGGCTTTCTTATCTCTCCTTGCTATTTTTTGGAACTCTGCATTCAAATCATTCAAATAGGAATATCTTTCCTTTTCTCCTTTGCTTTTTGCTTCTCTTCATTTCACAGCTATTTATAAGGCCTCCTCAGACAACCATTTTGCTTTTTTTCTTTTTCTTGGGGTGGTCTTGATCACTGTCTCCAGTACAATGTCATGAACCTCTGTCCATAGTTCATCAGGAACTCTGTCTATCAGACCTAGTCCCTTAATTCTATTTCTCACTCCCACTGTATAATTGTAAGGGATTTGATTTATATCATACCTGAATGGTCTAGTGGTTTTCCCTACTTTCCTCACTTTGAGTCTGAATTTGACAATAGGGAGTTCATGATCTCAGCTACAGTCAACTCCAGATCTTGTTTTTGCTGACTGTATAGAGCTTCTCCATCTTTGGCTGCAAAGAATATAATCAGTCTGATTTTTGTGTTGACCATCTGGTGATGTCCATGTGTAGAGTCTTCTCGTGTTACTGAAGGAGGGTGTTTGCTATGACCAGTGTGTTCTCTTGGCAGAACTCTATTTTCATTCTGTACTCCAAGGCCAAATTTGCCTGTTACTCCAGGTGTTTCTTGACTTCCTACTTTTGTATTCCAGTCCCCTATAATGAAAAGGACATCTTTTTTGGGTGTTAGTTCTAAAAGGTCTTGTAGGTCTTCATAGAACCATTGAACATCAGCTTCTTCAGTGTTACTGGTCGGGGCATAGACTTGGATTACCGTGATACTGAATGGTTTGTCTTGAAAATGAACAGAGATCATTCTGTCGTTTTTGAGATTGCATCCAAGTACTGCATTTCAGACTTTTTTGTTGACTGTGATGGCTACTTCATTTCTTCTAAGGGATTCTTGTCCACAATAGTAGCTATAATAGTCTTCTGAGTTAAATTCACCATTCTATTCCATTTTAGTTAACTGATTTCTAAAGTTCGATGTTCACTCTTGCCATCTCCTATTTGACCACTTCCAGTTTGCCTTGATTCATGGACCTAACATTCCAGGTTCCTATGCAACATTGCTCTTTACATCATCAGTTCCTGCTTCCATCACCAGTTCCTGCTTCCATCACCAGTCACATCTGCAAATGGGTGTTGTTTTTGCTTTGGCTCCATTTCTTCATTCTTTCTTGAGTTATTTCTCCAATGATTTCCAGTAGCCTATTGGGCACCTACCGACCTGGGGAGTTCATATTTCAGTGTCCTATCTTTTTGCCTTTCATATTGTTCTGAAGTGGTTTGCCATTCCCTTCTCCGGTGGAGCACATTTTGCCAGAACTCTCCACCGTGACCCATCCATCTTGGATTGCCCTACACAGCATAGCTCATAGGCATGTCTCATAGTTTCCTTGAGTTAGAGAAGGCTGTGTTCCATTTGATAGATTGATATGACCTTATTTAACCTTAATTAGCCCCTAAAGCTCCTATCTCCAAATACAGTCACATTGGTGATTAGAACATCAACATAGAACTTTTGGTGACAGGGGACACAGTTCAGTCCCTAGCAAGTAGAAAGTGTTTTAGCTGATGAATAGTCTTTCTTCAAGGCCAGCAAAGAGGCCAGAGTTAGTAACACAATACTCCCTCTAATATTAATTAAATAGCCTAAGCAAGTGTCTGTGGGACTTCCCAAGTGGTGCTATTGGTAAAGAACCCACCTGCCAATGCAGGAGACTTAAGAGATGTAGATTCGATTCTTGGGTAGGCAAGATCCCTTGGAGAAGGTTATGGCAACCCACCCATTCTTGCCTGGAGAATCCCATGGACAGAGGGGCCTGACAGGCTACAGTCCATGAGGTCACAAAGAGTCAGATGCATTGAAGTGACTTAGCATACATAAGCAAGTGTGTGCAGATGGGAACAAGCACTTCCCATTAGAAATATAAAATCTTGGAATAGAAATAGACAAAAACCAGGACGATATGAATTAAAGTCAATTAGGCTCAGAAAAGAAATGGAATAAAAGGGCAAAAATATAAAGGAGAAATCATCTCAAAAAAATTTATGAAAGCTCAAGGAAAAATTTATTAGCCTAAAAATACTAGAAGATTTCATTTAATTAAATGAAAATAGGAGAAAAAAGTGATCAATGAGAAAAAGATATAGAGCATAGATAAAGAATAAGCAACATGTACGTAATTGAATATCTGAAGAAGAAAATAAAGCAATGAAACATAACTTAATAGTTAACATCATAAACCAAGAAAGTTTTCTGAAGATAAAATATTTGAATTTGATATTAAGGAGCTTCCGTGTGCCTGGAATAATAAATATATCAATAGAACAGTCACATTTGAGAAGTATTTCAATAAATCCATTACACTTTAAAGATAACACATCTTATGGGCCTTGAAACAAAGACATAAAATAAGAAAGGAAAGAAAGATAAGTTGACATCAGATCTCTTGAAGCAAGATGTAAAACAAGAAAGTAGTGTTAAAATTTTTCTAAGAAATCAAGAAAATTAAGGATTTTATATCTAACCAACCTGTTATTCAGCTTGCCTTAAAAAACCACGGTTAAATATGCGTTGCCTCTGGGGATACTCTACTTAGGAACTGTTTCTGAGGTATTGACTGTAGGATGACTTCCCCAGCACAAGTGTTGACTCTGAAACCTTAGATACAAAGAGTGATGTTGAATTGAATTCATTTCACATCCAATAATAAAACATAGATAGGGACACTGATAGAAAAAGTGTATATAATTACAAAGCAGAGGTAAGGAAACTAAAAAGTAGGAGGAAAATGAAATAAAGTAAAATATTGAATAAGCTCATTGTCATGTAAGTATTGGGTGTATCAATGGATATAAGTAGATTTGACAAATGAAGTAGTTAAAGTCTAAGTAAGGAAATAATCCATCCATTATGATCTCAGTTATGTCGAATTCTTTGTGACCCCGTGGTCTGTGGCCTGCCAGGATTCTCTGTCCATGGGATTTTCCAGGCAAACATGCTGGAGTGGGTTGTCATGCCCTGCTCCAGGGGATCTTCCCCACCCAGGGATTCAACCTGTATCTCCTGAGTCTTCTGCCTTGCAGGAGGATTCTTTACAGCTTAAATCATGGGGAAGCCCAAGAAAACCTTAAGAACACTTAAAATGTATTTAGTTCAGTTCAGTTCAGTTGCTCAGTCGTGTCTGACTCTTTGCGACCCCATGAATGGCAGCACGCCAGGCCTCCCTGTCGATCACCAACTCCCGCAGTTTACCCAAACTCACATCCATTGAGTTGGTGATGCCATCCAGCCATCTCATCCTCTGTCGTCCCCTTCTCCTCCTGCCCCCAATCCCTCCAAGCATCAGGGTCTTTTCCAGTGAGTCAGCTCTTCACATGAGGTGGCCAAAGTATTGGAGTTTCAGCTTCAGCATCAGTCCTTCCAATGAACACCCAGGACTGATCTCCTTTAGGATGGATTGGTTGGATCTCCTTGCAGTCCAAGGGACTCTCAAGAGTCTTCTCCAACACCACAGTTCAAAAGCATCAATTCTTCAGTGCTTAGCTTTCTTCACAGTCCAACTCTCACATCCATACATGATCACTGGAAAAACCATAGCCTTGACTAGACGGACTTTTGTTGGCAAAGTAATGTGTCTGCTTTTTAATATGCTATCTAGGTTGGTCATAACTTTCTTTCCAAGGAGTAAGTGTCTATTTCATGGCTGCAATCACTATCTGCAGTGATTTTGGAGCCCAAAAAAATAAAGTCTGACACTATTTCCACTGTTTCCCCATCTATTTCCCATGAAGTGGTGGGACCAGATGCCATGATCTTAGTTTTCTGAATGTTGAGCTTTAAGCCAACTTTTTCACTCTCCTCTTTCATTTTCACCAAGAGGCTTTGTAGTTCCTCTTCACTTTCTGCCATAAGGGTGGTGTCATCTGCATATCTGAAGTTACTGATATTTCTCCCAGCATTCTTGATTCCAGCTTGTGCTTCTTCCAGCCCAGCATTTCTCATGATGTACTCTGCATATAAGTTAAATAAGCAGGGTGACAATATACAGCCTTGACATACTCCTTTTCCTATTTGGAACCAGTCTGTTGTTCCATGTCCAATTCTAACTGTTGCTTCCTGACCTAAAGTATATTAGCATAAAAATAACCATTAAGAATAACAATACAAAACTTTGCTATGCCACAGAGGAAATACAAAAGATCAAAATAGACCACCGATAAGAGAAAAAAGCACAGCAAATAATACATAATACACACTAAATATGGTTATATAATATTAGAGAGTTATATAAAGTTCTTAAGTCACTTTTAAAAGAAAAATAGTTTCAGATTAGCTTTCATCAATTTTTTATCAGGTGACTACAAATGATAAGACAATTTCAGTTTTAATATAAAAAGTAGATATCAGGTAAAAGTTAAATAGTAATAAAAATGGGTATTTCATCATGTTGAGGACTGAAATTTACAATGAAGATTCAACAGTAGTGAATACATAGCAAATAATACAGCATTTGCTTTTAAAAAAGATATAAAATGAGTTTTAGGATATAATATGAAGTGAAGAACAGAGTACAAGGTAGATATAGCTTTGCCTTTTTTGTAAACAGTAAGGAAAATAAGACCTGTATATGTGTGTGTGTGGTTATTTTTAGGGGAAAAAAAAGCACTGAGAACAGAAAGGATGAAAAAACAACGATATATGCCAAGTATGTTGGAATTGATTGGAAAGTATAGTAGATAGAAATGAAAGTTATCTTTATTTGTAATACATATTTATGTACTTTTATGTTTTATGTGTAATGTATAATTATATATTTTGACTTGCCTTTTGAAATATTTGAATGATCTACATATTTTAGAAATTTATATAAAGATAAAAATTCTATAGTTAATTGTATTAGAAAAAAACCTGTATGTATACCAAACAGATAATGTCATCACCCAGTAAAAGAAGTTTTTTAAGGAACTTGAAGACATAGTTCTTTGAAAACTCTTAGTGAGTAGTAGCTGCTGCTGCTAAGTCGCTTCAGTCGTGTCCGACTCTGTGTGACCCCACAGACAGCAGCCCACCAGGCTCCCCCGTCCCTGGGATTCTCCAGGCAAGAACCCTGGAGTGGGTTGCCATTTCCTTCTCCAGTGCATGAAAGTGAGAAGTGAAAGTGAAACTGCTCAGTCGTGTCCGACTCTTAGTGACTGTATGGACTGCAGCCTACCTGGCTCCTCCATCCATGGGATTTTCCGGCAAGAGTACTGGAGTGCCACTGATTCTCCGAGTGAGTAGTAGACTTAGGATTAAAAGAAGTAAAACAAACAAAGAAACAAAACTCTAAAAATATGTGTTTCCTTTAGTAGATTTGCTATTAATAGTGACATTGCTTTAACAGTTCTGAAATTATTTTGTGTGTTCTAAAGGATAAAACAAATAAGTTAATACATTGATACTGTTGAGAATTGGTGTTCCTTTTGTGTGAAAAATGGAGATGAAATCCATAGGTGAAGAAAAATGTGTACTATGTATGCTTTTCCTAGCTCCATTCATAGAACTGGGCCAGACATAATGATATATCATTAACAATGATAACAACTAGTCCCTAGATCTTGGTTTCTAAATAATATTTCACCTTAAAAGAAACCAAGATTCTATGGAGAAATAGGTGATTCTAGGTTTGTGGCAGAAAAGTGATAATGTAAACCTAGAATATTTTGATGTGCCAGAAAGCTAGAAATCAATACTATTGTGCTGAGAAAAGAACATGGGAAGAAATTTTGTTTAAATTAAAATAGGAGCAGCCTTGAGGGACCTTACATGGTCAAATTTGGGACAAATAGAGTATCAAAAACAGTGACATTAATGTATTATAAAAATGATTTTTAAAAACTCAGATACTTTTACTGATTGAAAAGGGATTAAATAAGATTTTGACATATTTTACAAATAAATTATGCTAACCACATTCTAGGGACTTTCCTGATGGCTAAGTGGTAAAGAATCTGCCTGCAATTCAGGAGACTTGGGAGGCAACAGCTTTGACCCCTGGGTTGGTAAGATCCCCTGGAGGAGAAAATGGCAATCCACTTGAGTATTCTTGCTTGGAAAAAATCTCATGCACAGAGAAGCCTGGTGGGCTACAGCCTATGGGTTGCGTGACTCAGTTGGATATGACTGAGTGACTAAGCAGGAGGAGGAATAATATTCTAAGAGTTGAACAATAAGGTATATTTCACTTGCCGTAAAACTTGAAAAACTCAATAGTCTAATTAGTACAATCATTTATTAATTATCAAGACAAAGCTTAGAATGCCCTTTAACACAGTTCTAAGCATGTTTTATAACACAGTTCTATTACATGCTTTGTCTTATTTAATTCTCCTAATGTCCCTGAAGTGAAGTTAAGTGAAAGTCTCTCAGTCATGTCTGACTCTGCGACCCCGTAGGCTATACAGTCCGTGGAATTCTCCAGGCCGGAATACTGGGGTAGGTAGCTGTTCCCTTCTCCAGGGGATCTTCCCAACCCAGGGATGGAACCCAGGTCTCCTCCATTGCAGGCGTATTCTTTACCAGTTGAACCAGAAGGGAAGCCCCTGAGGGTTAGCTTTATTTTATAGCTAGCAAAATCCATTTGGAGAATTTAAGAAAATAAAATAGCCAGGAAATAGCCAGGATTTCAACACAGGTCAATGTATCTCTAAAGTTTATGTTACTGTTCTTTGACCTATCATTTGTCCAACTCAGTTGTTTTAAAGGACCTTGCAAGTCACTAATTCATTTGGTCACCACAACATTCTGTGAGCTGGTCAAGTTGTTAACTATTTATTACATTTGTTTTACAAGCAAAAAAAAAAAATTGAGGTTCACAAACATTAAATATATCGATCTAATTAGTGGTATACTAGAACTTGGATCCAAGGTTTTTGAATCCTACTCAATGCATTTTAACAGTAGCATGCTTCCAAGAAGTTACTATCTTGGGAAAGTTTTGAAAGAATGAAATGAAAACTTGTTTGATGAATAAAGGCTGCATTTATGTGTGTTTTCAGGAGGGAATGCTGGAGGAACTCCTAGCGACCATAGTAGGTAGAATAATGGTCCCCAAAGATGATTGCATCCTCATCTCCAAAATTTATGAATATTTTAGGTCGCATGGCAAAGGGCAATCAAAGTAAATGATAGGATTAAGATTGCTAATCAGCTGATACCAGAATAGGGAGGTAATCTTGAATTTTCCTAATGGGCTCAAAGAAATAACAAGGGTCCTTAAACATGGAAGAGGGGAGACTTCCCTGATAGTCAGGTAGTTAAGATTCTGCAACCCCTTAGTTCTACCCTGCAACTAAGACCCCACATGTGGGAGGGCAACTACTGAAGCTCCAGCACTCTGGAGCCCACATGCCACAACTAGAGGGAAGCCGGTGTACTGCGAGGAAAGATCCCACATGAAGCAACTAAGACCCAATACAGCCAAAAATTAATACATTTTTTTTAAGTGGGAGACAGAAGAGTCAGAGTCAAGACAAGATATAGGAATGATAAAAGCAAGGTCATAGTGATGCCAGGTTGATAAGAACTTTCTAGCTTTAAAGATATTTGAAGGGAGTCATGAGTCAAGGAATACAGGTCTGTACATGCCAGAAAAGGTAAGGAAACAGATACCTTTAGTGCTTTCAGAAGGATGCTTTCTGACACTTTGATTTTATTCAGGGAGATCCTGCATTAGACTTCAGACTCCAGAGTTGTAAAATAACATATTGGTGTGTTTTTAGTTACTCTGGTACAGTAATCTGTTATGGAAACAATAGGAGACTAATACAGAAAGTGAAGAGGAACTAAAAAGCCTGTTGAGGAAGGTAAAAGAGGAGAGTGAAAAAGCTGGCTTAAAACTCAACATTCAAAAAACTGAGATCATGGCATCCAGTCCCATAACTTCATTGCAAATAGATGGGGAAATAATGGAAACAGACTTTATTTTCTTGGGCTTCAAAATCACTGTGGACAATGACTGAAGCCATGAAATTAAAAGATGCTTGCTCCTTAGAAGAAAAACTACGACAAACCTAGACAGTGTATTAAAAAGCAGAGATGTCACTTTTCCAACAAAGGTCCATATAGTCGTTGAAGCTATGGTTTTTCCAGTAGTCATGTGTGAATGTGAGTTGGACCATAAAGAAGGCTGATGACCAAAGAATTGATGTTTTTGAACTGTGGTGTTGGAAAAGATTCTTGAAGAGTCCCTGGGGCAGCAAGGAGATCCAACCAGTCCATCCTAAAGGAAATCAGTACTGAATATCCATTGGAAGGACTGATGCTAAAGCTGAAACTCCAATACTTTGGCCACCTGAATTGAAGAATTGACTCATTGGAAAAGACCCTGTTGCTGGGAGTGATTGAAGGCAGAAGGAGAAGGGGACGACAGGATGAGACGGTTGGATGCATCATCGACTCAATGGACATGAGTTTGAGCAAATTTAGGGAGATAGTGAAGAACAAGGAAGTCTGGTGTGTTGCAGTTCATGAGGTTGTGAAGTGTTGGATATGGCTTATCGACTGAACGACAATAAAAACAGACAAAAAGATTTAAACAGAAAGGAAGTTAGATAAATAGTACTGGGTTCTTTTTGAGTCAGTCCTCATGAGATGAACATGGATAGATGTACTGATACCGTCAATTCTAAGAAGGCTCGAAAATTATAACATGTTTGAGGTTACAAGTTAAGATATCAGATTGGGGGATTATGAAATGTATCTAGGCTAGGAAGGTATAACTAAATCATAACTCTGCTTCAATTTCAGTCACTTTCTCATTTGCTCTCCCATCTTTGGAGAAGAATCGATGCCTTTGTTAAGAAATGTTATTGTGTTGAGAAAAGAACATGAGAAGAAAATTCTGTTTAAATTAAAATCAGAGAAAAATTTAAAAGGGACAGAGCAAGGGGCTTCGTCTGATCTCACATTTTTTTCTCAGCCCCTCTGACCTGCTGTGCCTATGGGTCATGGAAGACTGCTTGGCATTCTCTTCTGTGAATCTGAAATGTGTGCCTCAAATTTCACTAAATCTTCTAAGGAAACTTCAGAGGCATATGTACAAGAGAAATGGAGAAATTTTAAGTCCCTTGCAGATTGCTAGCTAAGACTACATTAGGCTGACCTGCATTGTTTCAGTATGACTGAAGAGAATCACTTGAAAATGAGTAGATAATTGATTGAGTATCTCCTTTTTCATTTTCATGTTGCATGCTTGAACAGATATATATTTCTTCTCTATTGTAAAATCTTTCAGTTAAGGGGTTAAAGGTCTATGGAGCATTGGCAGTTTGGATATAGTCATTTTTAATATTGTTGTACTAAAATGGGCATAGTGTATTTCCATTTTCAAATATACTTGTGATAATGTATATGCAGGGTTAGTTTCTCTAAAGTTGGAGGAATTATAGTATTTTAGTCAATGGCTACATTTTGACATTGTTTTCTTTGGGAAAGCTTTTAGACTTCTAAACCCTAATTATAGCAATGATTGGATTTATAATGATGTGGTGTTGCCATAATGTGGATCCAACAGAGACATTAAGGCAAATGAAACACTTAACCCAGCATTATTATGGAAAAAGAACAAGTACCCCAAATCAAGCAGAATGAGCCAGAAAACAGTTTGACCTGCCAAATAAGATAAGACCATAATAGATTGTCTCAGATTTTCACTTTTTCCTTTACATAAATCAAGCCATGTTAATGATTTTGATGTTAGATTGACATATTTCATCTTAACTCTCTAGCAGCAATGAACTATCTAGGATGGTCTAGTATGTGTACTTTTATTTGGAGGAGTCTAGGTGACATACCAAACCCATCAGAGATTTAGTTTATGGCACTGCAGTTTCTAACCCATTCTTTAGAGTGATGCCACTGTTAACAACTCTTTAAAACCAATTCACGTGAAATTGCAACTCAGGTGATATACGTTGTAGTTTCACTCAACCCCAGTACATCAACTAGAATAAAAATGAATTTTAACTTCATGAGAAGTTTATGTATGTTTAAAAAAGTATTCCTTGGCAAGGCTGGAAAATGGACCACTTTATGCTGTAGCAGGCTTGATTTACAAACTCTCTGGATTTGTATAAACAGGTTTTCTCCAGTCCTTTGTATGCGAGCACACTGTAGCACCAAAGGACTGTTGGGTATAATTCACCAGAAACACAAAAGCATGAGCTGTGCTTTGGGCCTCTTAGAAACCTGAATACTAGTTTCTTGGTATAACAAAATATCGGAGCTTTTTATTCTATTTCCTTAATTGCCAACTTGTGATCTTATTAGGGTTAGAATGAAGCTCTAGTGACTACTCATCTTAAGTGAGTTTTGTTTTTAAGTTGCTCAGTCATGCCCAACTCTCTGTGACACCATGGACTGCAGCCCGCCAGGCTTCCCTGTCCTTCACCATCTCCCGGAGCTTGCTCAAACTCATGTCCATTGAGTCAGTGATGCCATCCAACCATCTTGTCCTCTGTTGTCCCCTTCTTCTCCTGCCTTCAATCTTTTCCAGTATCAGGGTCTTTTTTGATGAGTCGGCTCCTTACACCAAGTGGCCAAAGTAACGGAGCTTCAGCTTCAGCATCAGTCCTTCTAATGAATATTCAGGGTTGATTTCCTTTAGGACTGACTGGTTTGATCTCCTTGCAGTCTTACATTTAGTGTCATATTCTTGTATATAAGCTAGGTTCTCTGGAGGAATCCTTCTGCTGGTCTAGGTTGATTTCTCCATCATTGTTCTACATCACATTCCCTCTCACGTTTTGAGTTTGTTTCAATAATTATCCCCTTGATTATTAGCATATTAACAGGCCCAAGCTAATTCTGTATTTAAAGAGAAAAATAAAGCCAAAATTTTCACTGGACCCAATCATCCTTCATAGATACTTTTCTCCTTTTTGGAGTTCTACATGTTATACATGGGCCTCACACTCACATATCTGCAGAGATCAAGCTGTTGATGGAAATGAGATATGTGAAGCCTGGGAAGACAATGGAAAATTGCAGAGTTGGTGCCTGTCATCAGCCAGGGCTGATGGTTGCCTTGCAAAAGTGAAGATTCAGATGTCAGAGCTGCTTCTTTTCCAAGAGACCTTGGAAATCTGGATTTTAACTGATATGTCCTAAACACTAAATGTTACTGATGAATTAAACCAAATCAAAGCTAAAACAGAACACTTTGGCGTTTGGTTAAAATTTTCCTATGGACTGAATTCAACTCATCACTTGCTAATTTGCAGTCTTTGAATATTCTTATTGTTCTCACTTTCTTCTCTTCTTACTAGTTTTTCAAGTCATGATTGTACAGGTCTACATAAATTAAACTGTAAATAAAATATCACACAAATAATTCAGCTCTTACTAAACTCACTTATGATCTTCTAAATATAGAAATCGATGGCTCCCTCTCTGTACCACTTGCTATTCCACATCACTCCTTTTTGCAAACATGATCCCCTGTACTGATGTCTCAGGCATTCTACTCAGCATCTTCCAATGTCTTTGAAAGTATCTTCTTACTTTTTCGCTAACTCCTTTTCTTCTACATTTTCTTTAATATTGACATTCTTTAAAATTTCTATGTTTAGTCCTCTTACTGTTCTTCTCCTTCTTTTCCTCTTTATTCTTACTATTATTTTATGCAGTTTTTCGTGACTGGTGTCATCTATATTACTTCAGCTCCTACCTGTATAATTGTGACTTCTATATGTGGATTTCTGGCTCATATTTCTTTTCTTAGTTTTGAATTTTGTAATAGCCTACTAGATATCTGTATTTACTTCCCATAAGCAGTTCTTGCTCAACTAAATACACATTTCTTTTCTAAATTTTTGGTGATCAACCATCCAGTTTTGCCCAAGACAATGGTACCCTATCTTCTATATTGAAGTTAAGAGATTTTTTTTTTTTTTGGTGTGGTATGTAAACCTATTTTGGAGCTAGTTTCTCCTTTATAATTATCTCAAAGCCCTTTCACAGCTGGTTACCACTATCAATCTATGTGTTTTGAGTGAAATTGGATGCAATTGACTCTACCCCGAGATCTAAGCATAACCAAACAATTTTAACTTCCTCAAAGCAATATGATTGGAAAGGCAAGTCACATGATCCAAGTCAGTCTGGTCTAACCAAAAACCAATTCCAGGATACTGCAAGTATAAACAACAACAAAAATGATGTACTATTCTTGAGCCTGGGGTGTGGGCCTTGAGCCTCTGTGAGCGTTCTACCTAAGAATGAAAGCAATATGGAGGAGAGAAAAGTAAAAAAATGGTCTCTGATGACATCTTTTATGCTCCTGGATCAATCTTTGCTGGATGTGCAGGTGGTAACCTATTATCCCTTAACTCCACACACATAGCTCTAATTTTAGGAGGCTGGGACTCTGCAAACTGTCTTCGTTGACTCACTTGATGGTCAGCTTTTCATTAGGTTCTGCTACTGGAGGTATTATAGTGAAAGTGAGAGGATAGAAAAGAGGGTAGAGGGATTTCCATACACAGCATCTGTGGTTCTAGAAACTGAAGACATTTCTAGCTCTCAGTTCAGTCAGTCAGTCATATCTGACTCTTTGTGACCCCAAGGACTGCAGCATGCCAGGCTTCCCTACATGCATCACCAGCTCCGGGAGCTTGCTCAAACTCATGTCCATCGAGTTGGTGATGCCATCCAACCAACTCATTGTCCCCTTCTCCTCCTGCCTTTAATCTTTCCCAGCTTCAGGTTCGTTTCCAATGAGTCAGCTCTTCACATCAGGTGGTCAAAGTATTGGAGTTTCAGCTTCAAAATCAGTCCTTCCAATGAATGTTCAGGACCGATTTCCTTTAGGATGGACTGGTTGGATCTCCTTGCAGTCCAAGGGACTCTCAAGGGTCTTCTCCAACACCACAGTCTGAAGGCATCAGTTCTTCAGCACTCAGCCTTCTCTGTGGTCCAACTCTCACATCCATACATGATCACTGGAAAAACCATAGCTTTGACTAGATGGACCTTTGTGGGCAAGCTAATGTCTCTGCTTTTTAATATGCTGTCTAGGTTGGTCATAACTTTTCTTCCAAGGAGCAAGTGTCTTTTAATTTCATGGCTGCAATCACCATCTGCAGTGATTTTGGAGCCCCCCAAAATAAATTATCTCATTTTCGTTGTTTCCCTATCTATTTGCCATGAAGTGATGGGACTGGATGCCATGATCTTAGTTTTCTGAATGTTGAGTTTTAAACCAACTTTTTCATTCTCCTCTTTCACTTTCATCAAGAGGCTCTTTAGTTCTTCTTTACTTTCTGCCATAAGGGTGGTGTTATATGCATATCTGAGGTTATTGATATTTCTCCTGGCAATCTTGATTCCAGCTTGTGCTTCATCCAGCCCAGCATTTCTCATGATGTACTCTGCATATAAGTTAAATGAGTAGGGTGACAATATGAGCCTTGACATACTCCTTTCCCGATTTGGAATCAGACTGTTGTTCCATGTCCAGTTCTAACTGTTGCTTCCTGACCTGCATACAGATTTCTCAGGAGGCTGGTCAGGTGGTCTGGTATTCCCATCTCTTGAAAAATTTTCCACAGTTTGTTGTGATCCACACAGTGAAAGGCTTTGGCATAGTCAATAAAGCAGAAATAGATGATTTTCTGGAACTCTCTTGCTTTTTCTACGACCCAGCAGATGTTGGCAATTTGATACATGGTTCCTCTACCTTTTCTAAATCTAGCTTGAACATCTGGTAGTTCACAGTTCATGTACTGGTGAAGCCTGGCTTGAAGAATTTTGAGCATTACTTTATTAGCATGTGAGATGAGTGCAATTTTGAGATAGTTGGAGCATTCTTTGGCATTGCCTTTCTTTGGGACTGGAATGAAAACTGACCTTTTCCAGTCCTATGATCACTTCTGAGTTTCCAAATTTGCTGGCACATTGAGTACAGCACTTTCACAACATCATCTTTTAGGATTTGAAATAGCTCAACTGGAATTCCATCACCTCCACTAGCTTTGTTTGTAGTGATGCTTCCTAAGGTCCACTTGACTTCATATTCCAGGATGTCTGGCTTTAGGTTGGTGATCACACCATTGTGATTATCTAGGTTGTGAACATCTTTTTTGAATTGTTCTTCTGTGTATTCTTGCCACCTCTTCTTAATATCTTCTGCTTCTGTTAGGCCCATACTATTTCTCTTCTTTATTGAGCCCATCTTTGCATGAAATGTTCCCTTGGTATCTCTCTTTTTCTTGAAGAGATCTCTAGTCTTTCCCATTGCAATCTAGTCAATCCCAATGCAAACAATCTTTGCATTGATTGTTGAGGAAGGCTTTCTTATCTCTTCTTGTTATTCTTTGGATCTCTGCATTGAAATGGGTCATCTTTCCTTTTCTCCTTTGCTTTTTACTTCTCTTTTATTCACAGCTATTTGTAAGGCCTCCTCAGACAACCATTTTGCCTTTTTGCATTGCTTTTCCTTGGGGATGGTCTTGATCCCTGCCTCCTGTACAATGTCATGAACCTCCATCCATAGTTCTTCAGGCACTCTATCTATCAGATGGGCTATGGAAAATGGTCATATATTTTAAAAAAGCATGGAAAATCATCATTGCAGTGTTAGAGTCCTGCTAACCCCAGTATAGTCTCATAACTCTGAAGTCCTTTGGCTCTTCCTTACATAAAATCATCACGAATGCTGCTGCCCCTCGGTAGCTGTGTGTCCTCTGAGGGCTGCCTCACCTGAAGTAGTCACCGTGATCCCCGGAGTCTCTTCTGTCCCATCAACGAATAGCTTGTTACTATTGAATAAGTTGACACCGCCAAACTTCATAGTTCTGCTGAAACTACCACGTTTGCAATCTATTAAAATTCTAAGTATACTTTTTAGAACTTTTAGTTTATATTTGATACTAAGATTTACCCACATCATTATATAATATTCTCTGGGGTTAGCTTCATTTGGAAATCTCAGGCTATTTCAATGCAACTTCATTTAAAAAATATTAGTGCTGATAATACTAAGTTCCTTGCCATAGTGTATGATTTCTTGACTTCTGTCTTTCAGTCCAGTAAAATTTTAAAAAATAACGGAAACATGTAGGTTTGATAATGTCTAATTTTAGCTAAAAAAGACATGAGAAACCTCTGCCATCTACTGTCACTACTGCTTTAAGATAAAAATATGCTTTATTCTAATAAAGGATAATCTCCAAATTTAAAAAAAATATGAATATATTCTACTTTTAGGAAAACTCCATAATCATAAAAATTTTCCTAATTTTTATACAGTTTAATCAAGATTTTTGTTCTATTGGCTTAGGAGAAAGTGACTCAAGAACTAGGGTATAGATTTTGAAATCAGAGAGACTTGGGTTTACATCACATTTTGTCATTATCTAGGTGTCTGAACTTGGTTAATTTAATTAACTTCCCTTAATCAGTTTCTTTACTTGTAAAATAAATAAAAGGAGAATTATCTGTTTTGTCCCAGCACATGGTTAATGGAGACATTAAAAGAGCTAATGTATGTGTAAAAAATTATTAACTGATACATGTCATTAAATGTAATTTAAAAAAATTCTATTGAGGACCTTGAGGCAATTACAAGTATTTCTCTCCTCCCAGTGTGAAGGAAGAGGAAGTTAGGAGAGCTAACAATTAACTTTGTGCCTTCTATATCTCAGGAACAGATGTAGCTCTCTTCATTTATTTTAATTATTCTAACAAAGCCAAAATTGCATATTTTAATCAACTTTTTATAGCTGGAAAAAATTATGATCTCAGAGAGTCAAACAGTTTGCTCCAATCACACAACTGATGAAAGGTGAAATTAAGAATTCACACCAAAGCTCGTTCAACTCACTATTTCATGCTCTTCTCTGAGAAAAATCAGCATAGGCTACATCATCAAAAATATCATCCTTTTTTTCTTTTAGCGCTTAAAGTATGAAATGTTAACTTGGGGGTTAGCATATAGCAGTAAGGCTGCCTTCAAGGACAGATTCTGTCAATATAGTTTATCCTCTAGGAATTAAGGCCCTGGTTTATGTTCAGAAAACCCTCTCCTTTATTATAATTAACTGTCAAATTAACTTTCATTATGAATAATTTAGCACAATAATTCACATGTACTTTAGAAGATTCTTACAAAAATTAAAGAATACCATGACATTTAAAATAAAGCTTCTCCAACTTCCTTTTTGGGCTAAAACAAAATGATAATACAGTCTTAGAAACTAATCACATAATTTTGAACTTTGGAACCAGTTAAAATATTACACTCTGTATTGGTGTAAGAATGGCATATGAAACTAATTACTGTTGAATTACTTCCATTGATGTTATTTCACATTTCTTTAATAATGAAGATAATGTATTTGAGGTCTGGTTTATAGTTTTGTGATATTTTAAAATGGTTTTCTCTCACAATATATAAAGAATTTTAAGTTATGAAAGCATTTATCTTTTCCTACATATTTAAGAAATACAGTGGCTGAATTTTAGTTTCAAAATTTTTTAAACTTACAGATCAGATGTTTTAATATCATATGAGTCTTCAAACCATGGATACATTTGATGGAGCACAGACTTTGTAGACATCGTTTATATGCTATACTGAAATATGACAAAATGAAAAGTGGATGGGAACAGAGTGGAAGCCAGGTATCTGGACTCACTGTAAAATATTACATACAGACATATGTGTTCCTTATGTGCATATGTGCTAAGTTGCTTCAGTCATGTCTGACTCCATGAGACCCTACAGTGCCTGGTGGGCTGCCTCTGTCCCTGGGATTCTCCAGGCCAAGAATACTGGAGTGGGTTACTGTGCCCTCCTCCAGGGGATCTTCCCAACCCAGGGATGGAACCCAAGTCTCTTACATCTCCTGCACTGGCAGATGGGTTCTTTAATTCTTGTACCACCTGTTGCTTCAGTTGGTTCCTTATGTACTTCCAGTATATATCACAGAGAAAATTCCTCTGATTCCTTTTACCTCCATCTTGTAGTATCTAGTACAGTGTATGGTACAGAGGAAACACTGGCAACCATGCATATCTGGAAGATATCTTGGTGTTTGGCATTGTAGAATAATACTTCTCTATGGCTAATATGAAGTTCTCATTTTGTATATGTTCAGCTCTTACAAAAGTCAGATATATGGAGCTGAAAAGAAAATAAAGTTTTTCTAAGTGAAACAAGGCATTAGTGGTGTTTATGTCTCTTTGCCCTGGGCAATCTTTGATATGGCTTTAACAGAAGGGAGCAATCAGTTGTATATTAGATATTAAACTATCCTATTAGACATCTACTTTGATCTCTGGGGCATCAATGGCAATATCAAGCCAAGGTGCTCTCCTTGTATAAATTGTTGGGATTTACCTTTATTCTATAAAATGGCAAATATCAATGTGCTCCTTTTTTTTCCTTTCTTAACCTTCATGTGTCGATTCTTAAAAAATCATTACTAAGCTGTATTTGCTTCCTGAGTATGGTTTTTCAGAAACCTAGACAGAGAATCTAGAGATAAGTAGCAAGCAATTTCATTCTTTACTTCCCACTGAGCTTTCCTATTGCAGCTGAAATGGTATGTGACCTTTGTATCACCTAGTCACAGCAGGGTAACTTTAAAGGACATTTGACTGGAGTTAACATTAAGCCCTTGAACATTCAGGTTACTTTTGACATAAGACCAAATATATATAGTGTTATTGGCTGAGCACAAAGTGATTTTTTTTTCCTCCGGTCAAATACAATTTACTCTTTGTTCAAAAGTACTATTTTGAACTAGTATTGCCTCAATTTATCCATTTTCCTCTGGAAATAAATTCTTTATTCCCATACCCATAAGTTAGAACACTTTGCTATTTCTGTTAGATGTACTTGGCTTATATTTTATCCAATGGGATCTTTGAGGATGAGATGCGTGTGTTTCTTGGTTATTAGTACCCCAAGATCTGCTTTATATTCTGTATCTTTTTAGGTACTTGTAAAACATCAGAAAGGAAATAGTTTGATTTTTATGTCTCTGTATTTACATGAGTCTTGAATATCAATCTTTATTGCAAGAACGATACTTACATATTATTGTTATGAATGAAATCAACAACAGCTAATAGTCCTGATCATTTTTTAAATATGCCAAACACAAGCACTGTATTTGTGCACGTGGATAGCCCAGGGAATCTTGTTAAAATGCGGATTCTGATTTGGTAAGTCTGGGGGAGATCTGAAAATCTGCATTTCAAACAGGCACCTGGGTGATATTCCTGTTGCTTGTCCAAGGACCACACAACAGGCATATGAATTAGGTACTGATTTTTTACATAAAGGAAATTGAAATTAAAGAGATGAAATAATTTGCACAACATAATACAATAAGAGTTTGGCAGAGTTGGGACTCAAAATGATTTCAATTTGTTGCCAAAGCTCATCATTAACCAATGGTTCTAAGAGTTACTTGAGGGAAAATACTCATTTTTCTCTCCTCAGACTTTTAGGATTTATAAAGGATAATATAAATGAACTAGTAGAGAAATAAAATGGAAGCTTGTATGTGTTCTTTTTATTCAACAATCTCAAAAACAACAGAATGATCTCTGTTCGTTTCCAAGGCAAACCATTCAATATCACAGTAATCCAGGTCTATGCCCCAACCAGTAATGCTGAAGAAGCTTAACGGTTCTATGAAGACCTACACGACCTTCTCGAACTAACACCCAAAAAGATGTCATCTTCATTATAGGGTACTGGAATGCAAAAGTAGGTAGTCGAGAGACACCTGGAGTAACAGGCAAATTTGGCCTTGGAGTACGGAATGAAGCAGCGAAAAGGCTAATAGAGTTTTGCCAAGAGAACGCACTGGTCATAGCAAACACCCTCTTCCAGCAACACAAGAGAAGGCTCTACACATGGACATCACCAGATGGTCAACACCAAAATCAGATTGATTATATTCTTTGTAGCCAAAGATGGAGAAGCTCTATACAGTCAGCAAAAACAAACAAACAAAAAAAAACAAGAAAAACCAAAAACTGGGAACTGACTGTGGCTCAGATCATGAACTCCTTATTGCCAAATTCAGACTTAAATTGAAGAAAGTAGGAAAAACCACTAGACCGTTCAGGTATGACCTAAATCAAATCCATTATGATTATACAGTAGAAGTGACAAATAGATTCAAGGGATTAGATCTGAAAGAGTGCCTGAAGAACTATGGATAGAGGTTTGTGACATTGTACAGGAGGCAGTGATCAAAACCATCTCCAAGAAAAAGCAATGCAGAAAGGCAAATGGTTGTCTGAGGAGGCCTTACAAATAGCTGAGAAAAGAAGAGACGCTAAAGGCAAAGGAGAAAAGTAAAGATATATACATTTGAATGCAGAGTTCCAAAGAATAGCAAAGAGAGAAACGATAGCCTTCCTCAGTGATCAATGCAAAAAAATAGAGGAAAACAATAGAATGGGAAATACTAGAAATCTCAAGAAAATTAGAGATACCAAGGGAACATATCATGCAAAGATGGGCTCAACAAAGGACAGAAATGGTATGGACCTAACCATACCATTATGGTTAGAAGTAGAAGATATTAAGATGAGGTGGCAGGAATACACAGAAGAACTATACAACAAAGATCTTCATGACCCAGATGATCACGATGGTGTGATCCACTCACCTAGAGCCAGACATCCTGGAATGTGAAGTCAAGTGGGCCTTAGGAAGCATCACTACAAACAAAGCTAGTGGAGGTGATGAAATTCCAGTTGAGCTATTTAAAATTCTAAAAGATGATGCTGTGAAAGTGCTGCACTCAATATGCCAGCAAATTTGAAAAACTCAGCAGTGGCCACAGGACTGGAAAACGTCAGTTTTCATTCCAATCCCAAAGAAAGGCAATCCCAAAGAATGCTCAAACTACCACACAATTGCACTCATCTCACACGCTAGTAAAGTAATGCTCAAAATTCTCCAAGCCAGGCTTTAACAGTGTGTAAACTGTGAACTTCCAGATGTTCAAGCTGGATTTAGAAAAAGTAGAGAAGCCAGAGATCAAACTGCCCAAATCTGTTGAATCATCGAAAAACCAAGGCAATTCCAGAAAAACATCTACTACTGCTTTATTGACTATGCCAAAACATTTGACTGTGTGGTGCACAACAAACTATGGAAAATTCTGAAAGAGATGGGAATACCAGAGCACCTGACCAACCTCCTTAGAAATCTGCATGCAGGTCAAGAAGCAACAGTTAGAACTGGACATGGGACAACAGACTGGTTCCAAATCGGGAAAGGAGTACATCAAGGCTGTGTCTTGTCACCCTGCTTATTTAACTTATATGCAGAGTACATCATGAGAAACACTGGGCTGGATGAAGCACAAGCTAGAATCAAGATTGCCGGGAGAAATATCAATAACCTCAGATATGCAGATGATATCACCCTTATGGCAGAAAGTGAAGAACTAAAGAGATTCTTGATGAAAGTGAAAGAGAAGAGTGGAAAAAGTGGGTTAAAACTCAACATTCAGAAAAGTAATATCATGGTATCTGGTTGCATCATTTCATGGCAAATAGATGGGGAAACAATGGAAACAGAGAATTTATTTTGGGGGCTCCAAAACCACTGCAGATTGTGACTGCAGCCATGATATTAAAAGACACTTGCTCCGTGGGAGAAAAGCTGTGACCAACCTAGACTGCATGGTAAAAAGCAGAGACATTACTTTACCAACAAAGTTCTGTCTAGTAAAGCTATGGTTTTTCCAGTAGTCATGTATGGACGTGAGAGTTGGATCATAAGGAAAGCTGAGTGCTGAAAAATTGATGCTCTTGAACTGTGATGCTGGAGAAGACTCTTGAGAGTCCCTTGGACAGCAAGGAGATTCAACCAGTCTATCCTAAAGGAATTCAGTCCTGAATATTCATCGGAAGGACTGATGCTGAAGCTGAAACTCCAATATCTAGGCCACTTGATGTGAAGAACTCCTTGGACAAGACTCTGATGCTGGGAAAGATTGAAAGTGGGAGAAGAGAACGACAGAGGATGTGATTGTTGAATGGCATCACTGACATGAGTTTGAGTAGGCTCTAGGTGTTGGTGATGGACAGGGAGGCCTGGAGTCTGCAGTCCATGGGGTTGCAAAGAGTTGGACATGACTGACTGACTGAAATGAACTGATAGAATTTTCAAAACACATCCAACATTACTTTATTTCTCTCTTTATTCTGTTGTATATCAGTAACAATTCAAAGACTAGAACTGATCTTCCAACCCCACTTTGAGTTGTGTTTCTGTAAACCACTATGACATTGAGGAGATTTTTATATGTACTTGCCCACTCAATGGAAATGAGAATGTTAGTTTTGTTTTTTTAATTTAAAAATGTAGCTATTTGCATTTAAAACATCGTTTTGGATTTGAAGTGAGGAAGGGAGAAACAGAGGAAAGGAAGAAAGAGGAAAGAAAAGAAAGACCCAAAGAGAAAAATGAAAATAAAATTTAATTCTGCCTTTTATGATTTTAAAGTAAAATCTTACAGATGGGTCTTATGATATGACTTTTGCTTTAAAAAGCAAAGTGAATTGATCCTTTTGTTTCATCCCCAGTTATTTAGAGAAAAGTATTTTTTTTTTTTCCTAAAAAGGATTGCTATTTACTTAGTTCTATTGAATTTTTGTTCCTTCTAGTTTTTCTGTTAGTATGTGTGACATTATACACCTCATCCTTGGTTCTGAGTGTAAGGTCAAGCAGAGGTTACATCAATATTTTTTCTATCATTTCATAAGAAAAATAACACATTGGATGATGTATTGATTTTAAACATTCTTCCCTTCTTCAGTCATCTCAGTAGAAAATAGAAGATAAAGCAGAAAACAGAAGGTAAACTTGTGAACACGTTGTGTTATGGATTTGTAGGTCAGCATGGAGAATGTCTGGTCTTTCTCCTTTTATCTCATTTATCTGGAGCACTTAAGCATCTTTTTTAGAAGAGAATCTGCAGCCCACTCCAGTATTCTTGCCTGGAAAAACCCAAGGACAGAGGATCCTGGTGGGCTGCAGTCTGAAAGGATCTCAAAGAGTTGGGCATGACTGAGCACCACCTCCAACACACACACACACACACACACTGCCACAGTTTCAGATTCTTACTCCAGAATCTTTTAAAGTCAATCTCTTTTAGAAAGAATGATTAGCTTTAGTTCCTTTATGGTGTTTAAACTTCTACTGAAAAGATTTCAATGTTTTCAGTTGTGACTGTCTGCCTAGCATCTAATATCCAATATTTTATCTTTGATATAATATTAATACTTTTGTCTCTCTGTTGAATGTATTCAAATTCCAACATTCAGCAGTTTAAGACTTCCTTTGCTTTTAGGTTTTTTTTTTTCCCATTATGTTGAAATTAAACTAAAAATTGTTCTGAATAGTAAGGAGCTCAGGAGTTGTAAATCCCTAAAAGTTTGCAATAATATTGTCTAGGAAATAAAAGTATTTTGAGTAGCTAATTCCCGAGATTGTACCATGATATTGTAAGGGGATGTATATATCAACATCCTGAAAAAAAAGAGTTCTGCAAATTTTCCTAAAATCTTTCTTTTGGAGAGTCATTTTCACATTGGAAACGCAAACTGACCTGGTGTGTGTATCAGCTTTGTTGCTGGAAGCTTCGTGGCCTTAAACAAATGACTTCCTTCTTTATTTATTTATTTTTTGTATTATTAAATATAAAATGGGATTAATATATTCAGCTCAGTTTTTTTGGGATTACATGAGATAACATACGAAAAGAACATATCTTTATGATGTTCACATAGTGTTTATTTCTTTCCTGTAAACTTTATTTTTGAGGGAGCATATTGATAGTTTTGTATTCATGAAAAATATCTGTGAAATAATTTTATGCAGAATGAATTCTTTACTGTTTTGTGATCAGATATCATATGTCTATGTCTCAATCAATATTTATTTGTACTCTTATTCCTACATTGATATCTATATCCAACTCTATTTTTTCACTCTGTATTGGTCTTCTTTCTATAGTTTCCTTTTAACAGGGCTTGGAATCTAATCACCTGAATCAAGATATCGCTTTATGCTTTATTGCTCACCAGGTAGCTTTTGGTGCCATGGAGTTCCCTTGCTGTCTTGATGATCAGATCTCAACCTCCGGGGAGCCTTTGAAAGCTCATCTCTCAGATCTTGTGCTCAGGCTTCAGGTGACTGCTGCAATACACTCGACAGTGAAGGCTAAGTGCTTTGTGAGGGATTTCTGTAAACTCTCCTGCCGTGCACTGAGTTTTCAGTGAACTGTTATAAACATAAGAAAGTGTTAACCTAATTATTGTGGCAGAGTGCTGATGGGCAGAAATGATCTTGATGTGTGCCACTGGAGGTGGGCCTTGAAAGATAGAATTTGGCTTGATAGGAGTGGTAATAGGAGGACCTTAATCCATATGCTTTAACAGTTAGATCATTTACTTTACCTTATAACATCCCTAAGAATGCTGATCCTTAGCTTGTGTACCTTTCTTTCACTTTTTTTTTTTTTTTTAAGGGTAAATACAACTACAATAACCCCATCATTCACGTGTTATGTGTTCAAACAGTCAATAATCAATAAGCCCGAAGTTACATTCCAAATAGTTAAGCCTGTGCTTACATTCTGATAGATAGTGTCCGGAGGCAGGGGTGATTAGTGTCTGTTTTCTCTTCTTCAAGATTCCCCTGCCCAGAGGGGGGTCTTATCCTTCCACTGTCATTCCCACAGGCACTAAGCACAGAGTTCAGAGTCCACTGGAGAGGTGGCCGCGCATGATCAGCACAGACAGGCCTGAGATGGAGTCCAGGCCCTATGAATTCCTTCTTCATTCCCCCCTCTTGATGCTCTTAGTTTCCATAACGAGCATCATTTATTGAGATATATTGTACCTTAGCCCTCCTGCCACCCACATGAGAGAATGCTATCAATCTCTGGGTTATAAAATTCACAAGGCATTGTAGGAAGCAGGGCCCACAAAGCAGTATGATCAAGATTACTATAACAGTTCATTAGACATGGCTTTCACTTGATTTTGCATATCCTCCAAGGCAGCAGATACATCTTCAGACAGGTCAGGGATGTACACACCATTCGCCAAAGTCCCTTCTTGGGCTGCTGTGAGTATGTCTAATGCCATCCTATTTTGAATTACTGCCTTCCTCATCTGAATCTGTTCTTCGTTCAAAGCTTGAATGGCTTTAGTACTGTCTAAGAGGGCCTGTTTAATGAAATTAGTTAAGGCCTCTACCTTAACCATGATATCCGTTGTCCCTACAGAGGGTATAAACAAGGCAGCAAGATAGTCATACCACTGGAACACAGATCGTGTCCATCTTGCATGCAGATAAGGCAGGTTTACTGGAGGCTGGTGTAGGCTAGGCTTAATTCTGCCATGGGCGAAAGCAAATCCTAATGTGCAACGCCGCACCCAGCCAACTGGTAACCATGGCCATAAGTTAAGCCCACAGAGCCACTGGGTCCCATTGGGGGCTACCCAGCGGATTCCAGGATTATATTTCCAGTCGGAACCGGGCCACTGAGCAGACTGATTGGGGTGATAGGTAACCTCCAAGATTTGTTTACTTTTTTCAGGGGACAAATAACAATTCTTTTGGGTCTAGGGGATGGTCTCCAAATCCAACTTTCTGTTCTTTTTGTTCCCAGCAAATAGTAGCAGGGGCAATCAACTGTCCCTTCTCAGGAGTCATCCAGAAATATTCATCCCAGACCTGGTAGTATTGCTCAAGGCACCGGGAGGCCTGTCCCCCTTTTGTAAGGGAGCCCTTTTCCTCTTTAATTCTCATATATGAGGTATAAGCCTTTGTTATCTCCGTAAGGCTGGTGTTCATGTTAAATGTAACCCTATGTCCCTGGCCCATTGATGGCTTCTTCTAACACCAGAGGGCAAAGAAAGGTTATGGTTGGTGAGAGAGAGGAAAGTTCCTTTCTGTTGTTAAAGTCCCCATAACAGAGTGACGATACTCACCAGGGGAGTCTGTCTATTACTGACAGGGTCATAGCCCCACATACCCAAAGTCAGAATTGCATTGGTGAGGCCAAGCAGCAGGAGTCGTTTACCCAGCTCCATCCTGTAGAGGGCTCGTCCGGGACCTCGTTTTCTTCCTCCTCAGAATGATCTTGGTTTCCCGTGGGTTGGTGGGGTCCTTCTGGGTGGTCCACTCGGCGTCCTCCGGGTCAGCGTGGTATGCCTTCTTCGCTCTGGTGTGATGGATCAAGGGACAATACCTGCAACTTTAACTGAGCGCTCAGTTCCCCTGCTGCCGTCCACTACCTGTCAAAAGGACAATGCAGATAGTGGAGTGCAGTTTATTACACCGGCGGGCCCAAGGCCGAGTCTCCTCTTAGCCAAGGACCTCTTTCACTTTTAAAATATTTTATAGTCAAAATTTTATAATCAGATATGTACTGTGTGTTAGTCACTTAGTTGTGTCTGACTCTCTGTGGCCCCGTAGACTGTAAGCTCACCAGGCTTCTCTGTCCATGGGTTTTCTCAGGCAAGAATACTGGAGTGGGTTGCCATTTCCTTCTCCAGGAGATCTTCCTGACCCAGAGATTGAACCTGGGTCTCCTGCATTGCACCACATCAGAACCACCAGGGAAGCCCCAGATATGTACTATTTTATATGTTTCCTGACAAAATATAATTTTGTCTGACATGAAAAAATCACATTTCAGTCGACATTTTCTTCTTCCTAGTTGTGTATTGTTAAGACTCACTGATATTATCACTGTATCTTGATAGAAACAGCCCAAGGTGGCCTGGATATAATAATCACAGGTAATATTTAAAAGATGGTTACTGCATTTCAGAGGGTGGTCTAAATGCTTTATTGGAACAATCTCAACAGAAATTTTGATGTAGGAAATAATTTTACAGTCATTTTATGGGCAAGAAAATTAAGACTGAGAAGAGTTTTATGACTTACGCAAGGTGACATGGACTAGCAATTGATGAAACCAGGGTCCTAACGTGGTTTACTTCAGTCAGCAGTAAGACATATTCATCACGCAGTTCTACTGCTTTTTGCCAGTGAAAGTGAAAGTGAAGTCGCTCAGTCGCATCTGACTCTTAGCAACCCCATGGACTGTAGCCTACCAGCCTCCTCTGTCCATGGGATTTTCCAGGCAAGAGTACTGGAGTGGGTTGCCATTTCCTTCTCCAGGGGATTTTCCTGACCCAGAGATTGAACCCCGTTCTCCCTCATTGCAGGCAGACTCTTTACAGAGGCTTTTTGCCAGTAAGAGGAGACAAAATCAGTAAGTCACCTGTGGACTATCTTTCCTGTGATCTTATAATAAAAATAGCACTGCTGATAGAAAATCAAAGACTATCCTAAGTACCAGCTCCTGCTATCACCTTGAATATTACACATTGTTATTGCTTGCTAAGTATTTATATGGTGTCTGATAAAATGTTGTTTAACTTCTCTCATTTTCTATTGCTCTTCACATATTTGCTTGGCACCAGCTAACTCATTTTTATCCGCATTTATGTATTTTTGTACAGTATTTCTGTACTTTTGCTTTTTTTTAAATGTGAAAGAGCATTCAGAGTTCAGTACCTCAACCTTATTTTTTTCAAAATATTCAACATATTAAATGAGCTGGTTAAAAATAAAAGTTTCCGCAATATAGGATTATTAAAGTATTTTACATTAATTTATACACATCAGTTTTACTTATTGAATGTTCAGGGTAAGTTTAAGAAAAGTAAAATGGCCATCAGTAATATTTGTATGTACTTATGTATTATTTAGGGCTTTCCTTGTAGCTCAGTGATAAAGATTCTGCCTGCTAAATGCAGGAGACGGGGGTTTGATCCTTGGGTCAGGAAGAACCCTTGGAGAAGGAAATGGAAACCCACTCCAGTATTCTTGCCTGAAAGTCCCACGGACAGAGGAGCCTGGTGGGCTACAGTCCATGGGGTTGCAAAGAGTTGCATGTGATTTAGCTACTAAGCATGCATGCACAAGCACATAGTATTTATATTTCTATTTATACACATGCAAGTATTTATGTTTTATGCTTTCCCAAGTTATACGTTGAAATAATCATAGAAAAATACCCAAGGAAAAGGAACTGTTTGGTTTGCATTTTGTATGATCTTTATTGTTGATTTTTAGGGGGTGCCATGTGTGTCTCCCTGAATGTTTTGCTTAATGCAAGATTTTAAATACTATACAAGTATTTAAGTCAGAGTTATTTTTTAAAATGTAAATCAGATTATGTCATTTTCTCATTTTCAACATTTTAATAATTTTTCATCATGCTTACTATTAAATCCAGAGTCTTCACCATAACTTACAAGGTCTTATATCAGTTGGATTTTCTTACCTTATTTCTGACTGTTTTTATCCTGACTTACTCTGTTCTAGGCAACTGGTATACTCCTTGCTCCTTAAACATTGTAAGAAAGAGTCAACATCAAGAGATTTTAGGTTTTCTTCCTTTGTTATGAAGTACTTATCTCCCAGCGAATCACATGTTTTGCATTCTTCCTTCTGGTCTCTGCTCAGATATCGTCTCCTCTGTGGGACCTTTTATGATTCCACTATCTGGAGTAATGCACCACTTTACTCTCTGTTTGCATACTGCTTTTCAACGCAGGGCCCCTCCTCTTGCTAGAAATCTTAACTCTCTGGAACTTTCTCGTCTCACTCCACTTTGAAAACAAAATTCCCTGTATATAAGGCGAGTCTAGTCTTTGACTGGGGAGAGTTCTCAGATTCATTTCCAGTTGTTGCCCAAAGATTAGTGCTTTCTGCCTAAGTCCTTCCCAGATGGTATGGGAGCTGAAGGAAATAATATAATGTGTTAGAAATACAGAAGGAGGTTTTTTTTTTTTTTTCCCTTAAGGTGAGAATGCCTACACATTAACAGCACAGAGGAGAATGTAGGAACAGAAGTTCCTGAAACCCTCCCAAAGCTGAGAGTTAAAAACAATGACAATGACAAAGCTGATATCAAAACAAGAGTTGAGTGATATAAACAGAAAAACTAGATAGGTAGTCTTGAGAACAGAAGATTGACAAACTAATGGAGTGGAGCCTGGGGCAAATACCTAGGAGATTCATATTCGTTTGCTGACTTACACAGGTATTGGTTAAGAGGTGATAGACCTCAAGACAAACAGTGCTAGGAATTTGTACAATATGTACAGTGTTAGGTGTTTGAAATGTTTTCCTTATAATGATGTTGTATGTTCTATAGAGGAAGGAAGCATAACAGGAAATCATGCCCAATTCCATTTGATTTGCTTATGGACATGATATTATATTTCACTTGTGAGGTGTGATTTGAGTTGAGGTTTGAGTGTCGGGTAATAGTTATAAGCAAAGGTGGGTAGTGAGATGGGAAGAGACGTACCCAGGACTGAGATAGAATGTCAATTAAGGGCTGAAAGGGAGGAACTTGGGGGCCATGTGAGAGGAATAAAAGGGGTTTTTAAAGTTCTCCTTTATTAACATCAGATTCAATTTGACATGTGCAAAATTATGCAAAAAATCTTGACTATATTTTGTCTATATTCAAGAACATATGTAAAATTTGATAATATCTGAAACAAAACTTGAATATCAACTTCTGTAGGTTACCGAATTTATAAGACGGAAAAAAATCTTAAGGTTTTTCTGACTCTAATCACCAATTCAATAAGCACTTGGATGTAACTTATTTGAACAAACATTTATTGAATTCCTATGTGATAAGAAAGTATGTTCAAAGATGGAGATGTGAAGATAAATAAGATAGTCCCTTCAGGGACCTTGAGTAGTGGGAGAGACAGATTGGTAGATAATTAAAATGCAGCCTTGTGCATGTACTGTTAGAAGTAGGTTCTCACCAATATTGATACTTCCTTACAGCTGCAATTATTCTTCAAACTAAAAAGGAATTGTGTAATTGTTAAGGAGAAGTACCCCTGATTTCTAGGTTTTTAGTGTTTGTATTTATTTTGTTTGAACAAAATATACATTTTGAAAAAATGTATATTGAAAAAATATACATTTTTTGGGGTCTACATTACATATAACTTTAGGCTTTAAAAATGATTTATAGGGGATCAAGATGGGGAATACATGTAAATCCATGGCTGATTCATGTCAATGTATGACAAAAACCACTACAATATTGTAAAGTAATTAGCCTCCGACTAATAAAAATAAATGAAAAAAAATGATTTATAAATACTAAGGAATAACTTGAACTGGGCACTGAATGTATTTTTAAGTCAAAGAGAAATAAAGACAATAATAATGGAGTATGCTATTGGTAATAAATAAGGATTCCTTTGTCTGAATTCATATTTTTTTTGGCCTTATGTCATTGTATTCCAAGTTTTCACTGCACTGCTCTCAATTGCATGAGCTTTCTTTCATATATCTCTTGGAAGCACAGTGATTTATTCTTTGTTGTTGTCCCTGGTTGATGTCAGGGTGTTTGCCTGCCATCTCATGTGTGTTTGAGTGGCATAAAATGAATAATTGGCTCCAGATATAAGTATCCTACAGGTCAGTGTTTCTAAGTGGCATCAAGGGCAGAAAATCCAACAATAGTTTGATTCTTTGGAAGATTTTATGTAACATTTTAAAGCAGCCAATATCTTTAGAAAACTCTATTGAGTAAATTAATATTTTTATGTACAAGTAGGAATTTGAACATAGGAATGACAACAAAAACCAGAACCCATGATTCTACAATAATAGGTTTTACTTCGTGTGTGATAAAGTAGCTGTAGTAATAATAGGAATGGAATGCCAAGTCACTTAGTTGCTTGACAGGCATATATATTTGAAGTCAATAGGCATAGGATACAGATATAAGCATGGCTAATATTCTGTAGGAGGAAGCACAAAATAGATTTTATAATTTCTCTTGCCAAGGGCTTTATCTTCATAACTAGACAAACTACCAGAGAATAGGAAGTCAGGGTTAATCCTTACTTGTCACATTTACTGCTATACTTTGCTAAAATCTAATTTGATAGACTATAAAAATGATGATTTACTCAACATATTTTAAACAGAGCAGTAATCATTGTAAGCCATGACATTCAAAGGCCATTTTCTTATGGTGAGCATGTCTCAGATCTACACAAAGGGAGAAAAGAAGTTTAGAGGTGTAGCTATGATGGGTGAGGGGCTCAGTAAGTATTGAGGGACTGTAATATGATCATATTGTATGAAGTACTATGTGCAGAGTACATCATGAGAAACGCTGGGCTGGAAGAAGCACAAGCTGGAATCAAGACTGCCGGGAGAAATATCAATAACATCAGATATGCGGGTGACATCACCCTTATGGCAGAAAGTGAAGAGGAACTAAAAAGCCTCTTGATGAAAGTGAAAGAGGAGAGTGAAGAAGTTGGCTTAAGGCTCAACATTCAGAAAACTGAGATCATGGCATCTGGTCCCATCACTTCATGGCAAATAGATGGGGAAACAGTGGAAGCTGTGTCAGACTTCATTTTTTTGGGCTCCAAAATCACTGAAGATGGTGATTGCAGCCAAGAAATTAAAAGACGCTTACTGCTTGGAAACCTGGATAGCATATTAAAAAGCAGAGACATTACTTTGCCAACAAAGGTCCGTCTCGTCAAGACTATGGTTTTTCCAGTGGTCATGTATGGATGTGAGAGTTGGATTATGAAGAAAGCTGAGTGCCGAAGAATTGATGCTTTTAAACTGTGGTGTTGGAGAAGACTGTTGAGAGTCCCTTGGACTGCAAGGAGATCCAACCAGTCCATCCTAAAGGAGATCAGTCCTGGGTGTTCATTGGAAGGACTGATGATGAAGCTGAAACTCCAGTACTTTGGCCACCTCATGCGAAGATTTGACTCATTGGAAAAGACCCTGATGCTGGGAAGGATTAGGGGCGGGAGGAGAAGGGGATGACAGAGGATGAGATGGCTGGATGGCATCACCGACTTGATGGAAATGGGTTTGAGTAAACTCCGGGAGTTGGTGATGGGCAGGGAGGCCTGGCGTGCTGCGATTCATGGGGTCGCAAAGAGTCGGACACGACTGAGCGACTGAACTGAACTGAACTGACTATGTGCTGGGAAAGAAGAACCAGGTGGGAGTTTTGAAGAGTGTCAGAGAGGAGGATCGTTGTGTTGAAACTTTGGGAAGAGGAGACTGAGGGCAAACCACACATCTGTGACATTTGATTGAGGTCATCAAGATGATCACACCCAAAGGAGGGAGACACACAGTGTTATGGAGTAGAGAGATGTCAGGTTTTAGCTCATCAAATCAGGTCCTAGAGACTAATCCTATTCTGACTCTAATTTGCTCTTTCAATTTAAGCAATTGACTTTTTAAAGAATATTTATTTATTTGACTGAGTCAGTTCTAAGTTGCTGTGTGTGGGATCTTTCGGGGCAGCCCGTGGATTCTCTAATTGTGGTGTGTGGGCTCAGCAGTTGTGGCTCACAGGCTTAGTTGCTCTGAGGCATGTGGGATCTTAGTTCCCTGCCCAGGGATTGAACCCACGTTCCCTGCATTGCAAGGCGAATTCTTAACCTCTGGACCACCTGGGAAGTTCCTAAGCAATTGACTTTTTAAAACTGAGCTTCAATTTTGTCATCTGTGGAATGGCCTATTTTATCTGTAAGAGTTTCAGTTTTAACTCAATAGATAGATTCTTTCTCCAGTTCCACTGAGGAAAGAACAGAAGAAAAGGAATTTAGGTTATAACATGTGGGGTTATGGTTAGAAATAAAGATACATTTCTGGGAAGTGAGAAGAATTCAGCATTGGGAAATATTTCTGAGAAACCAAGATGCCACTGTTTGAGCAGATAGGTGAAAATGTTTGACTTTGAACACTGCTGATAGAAGCCATGCTAGGCTTTAGTCAAGTGTCTTGATGTGTGTGGGAGAGGAATGGACAGTCATCTGTGCTGAGGATCTTTATGCTACGGAAGTCTGCAGTTCTCAGAAAACAAACTGTATAATTACACCATTAGCTTTCAGGGTGACTATATTTTCCCTCCATTTTGTACAGAACCTTCTTCGTCAGAACTATAATCATCATCTCATATCTTAGGTTTACCGTGCAATGTCACTTCAGTTGTATCCGACTCTTTGAGACCCCATAGACTCTAACCCGCCAGACTCCTGTCCATGGATTCTCCAGGCAAGAATACTGGAGTGGGTTGCCATTTCCCTCTCCGGGTTAGCCTTACTAGCAAGATGGAAAATTAGGGAACCGTCTTGTTAGAACCGCTGAAGCACACCTGGTCTAACGTACTTCCCCGCTAGGTGGCGCTCTAATTATATAAGAAAACCCAGTTAAAAATCAGTAATGCTGACTTGATATAGGAAAAATTTCACTTGCTTTGTTTGTAAATTATTTCCCCCTTACCACTCAAATGAAAAGTCTAGCTCTCAGAACACTTGGTTTTGTATGTAATTTTAGAAAATTTTCAAGTTCAGTTATTTTGTTGGGCATTCAATAATTTAAAAGGCCTTTTAATATATAACAAGCAAAATTCAATAAATACATGGGTGGTATAAAATATTAGTGTATGTTGGTTCAGTTGGGCTTTTGTAAGGGAACTGTACGGGTTTTAAACTTTACAATGGGATAAGTGATGTAGAAAGTTTTAAAGTGTTTTAAAAATACAAGAGAGGGGACTTCCCTGGTGGTGCAGTGGGTGGAAATCCACTTCAGTGCGGGGGACATAGGTTTGATCCCTATCAGGGAAGATTCCACATGCCACAGAGCAACTAAGCCAGCATGCCACATCTACTGAAGCCTGTGCCCTCGAGAGCCTGTGTGCCACGACAAGAGAAGCCCCTGGGATGAGAAGTCCGTGCGCTGCAGCCAAGAGCAGCAGCCCCCGCTCACTGTAGTTAGAGAAAGGCTGTGCGTGGCCACGAAGACCCAGCACAACCAAAAACAATAAATGATTATTAACAAAAACGTAAGGGAGGTATGAACAGAAATGCTATTGCTGTGAAATAAGCCAGAAAAAGGACTTTTCTGCATCCCCATAACTATTCTGCAGTGTATTTGTTGCTTATAACGGTGGGAATATTTAATGGAAATAAATGTGTTTTAAAACACTTTCTATAAAAGTCCCTTTCAAAGATCTCATCTTTGATTACTTTCATCTTTCAAAGATGAGTAATTGTCCTCTCTCCAGAACCTTCTTGGTATTTCAGGAGCCTGGCTTTCACTGTTAAACGATGGATTATTGACATGTGTATATATTAGTCAACAACAGGAAGCTTTTAAAGTGAAACTGCAAAGTGACATTTCCATTTCTGGAATGACTTAAGAATATCAGAAACCAAAACCAAGTTCATCTATGGTTTAGCTTATTTGAGTTGAGTGGGAAAATAAAGACATTGAAAAGTATGTGTTGTAAAACTGATTCCTTTTAAAGAAATAGAACAAAAGACATATAGCCAAGTAGCAAAGAGGCCAATGTTTAGGGTTGGTTTTCAACAGCAACAACAATCCAAATTAAAAACAGAATAAAATACTAAATAAAAAGTCAAGCAATGTACATTATCTTTTCTAAAATTAGTACCCATAAAATATGACTTTCATATACATTGATACATTCCATAAAATTTAAAAAATCAAAATATAAATGTGTCCTGAATAAACATCTGATTTTACTTTACTTATTTATTTTTTTAAACATCTGATTTTAAAATGTAGAAGTAAAAGGTAGACAACTGGGGGAAAAACCACTTCTCAAAAGGATTAATTTTGCTTTTTGTGTGTGTGTGTGTTATACGAAGTCATCTGGAATATGATTGTCTATTAAGTACACACCCTAACTTACAAGAACACATTCATAGGCACCTATGGTTTACTTACCCTTCTGAAGCAATTTATTCACTCCTTCCTCTTTGTTTTGTTAACACTTTAAACTCCTTATTAAAGTTTACCTCTCCCTAGCTAAATCAAATGTAGGTCATGTAGTAGATACTGGGTAAATGTGTAAATAAATTGATGATGAAGAGACATTGGTTTACACAGATAAGTAAACATGTGATTGAAATTTATAATGTAGTTTGAAAGGATTGAAAAATTTCTCTTCCAAATGACCAAAATGTCCTTAATATTCCACTCAGCTTGAGTAAACCTTTCACAGATTTCTTTCTGACAGTAGCTCCCTTTCTTCTTCTTTGAGCATTTACTTTGAAAACCTTGGAATTCTAAATTCTTTACTGAAGTCTTCTGTCAGCCTCTAGCCAGTGTAACAACCCAGGAATGTCTTTCTCTAGGACCTGGGAGTCATTGCTTTGAAATGTAGTCTTATGTATCCCAGTGTTTATTGCAGCACTATTTACCATAGCCAGGATATGGAAGCAACCTAAATGTCCATCAAAAGAGGAATAGAAGATGTGGTACATGTATATTCAGTGGAGTATTAGTCATAAAAAAGAACAAACCTTTGTCACTTGCAGAGACATGGACGGACCTCAAACCTGTCACACAGAGTGAAGTTAAGTCAGAAAGAGAAAAATATATAATATTGCTTATGTGTGGAGTGTAGAAAAATGGTACAGATGAACTTATTTGCAAAGCAGAAATAGAGACACAGACATGGAGAACAGATGTATGGGTACCAGGAGGGGACGGAGGCTGTGAGTTGGGAGGTTGGGATTGACATATATACAGTGCTGTGTATAAAATAGATGCTACTGAAAGCCTCCTGTCCAACACAGCAGACTCTCCTCATCGCTCTGTGGTGACCTGAATGGGGAGGAAATCCAAACAAAGAGGGGATGTGTGTAGCTGATTCCCTTTGCTGTACGGCCAAAACTAATAACAACATTGCAACTATACGTGTACATATGAGTCACTTCCGTCGTGTCTGACTCTGCGATCCTGTGTACTGTAGCCTGCCAGGCTCCTCTGTCCTTGGGATTCTCCAGGCAAGAATACTGGAGTGCGTTTCTATTTCCTTCTCCAGGGCATCTTCCTGACTCAGGGTTTGAACCTGCGTCTCTCAAGTCTCCTGCATTGGCAAGCAGGTTATTTTACCACTAGCGCCACCTGGGAAACTACAATCCAAAAACATTTAATAAAAAAAAAAAAAAGTATCTGTATTTCCCTGGCTCTGTGGGAGGGTATATAAGTTAGATAAGTGCAAATTAGCATACACTGGTGGCCTGATCACACTGACCACCCTCCCCACAGAAGTCCTTCCCCCACTACCTTTCTAATAGCTCACCCTAGTACTTAAAAACTTTCTTGCTGTTGTTTCAATGGAGTTGAGTTGTTTCTCTACCCTATTGCAGTAGTCTTGAATGAAACCTTCCTTGCTGTTTAATTTGTTTAATTTTCTTTGATCCTAGTTTCATTTTTAAGAATCAGATATTGGAACACAAAATATATTATACTCGGTCACACTGATGTTCATTTGGGTCATTATTAAGTCTCTTATTAGCAACACCAGGGTGTATGATTTTTCTTATGCATATCAACTTCATGGGTTTAGAATATCCTATAACAATTTTTATAATTTTAATGTGTAATCTTCCTTTTCAGAGAAATCATCAAAAATATAATAGATAATTTATCCAGTAAAAATGTTAACAGGGGTCTGGAGTGTGTGTGTGTGTGTGTGTGTGTGTGTGTGTGTGTGTATGGAGGTATGTGATAGAGCAAAGAAACCATTCTGAGAGGTCAATCAGAATTAGAGGAGCATTTGTTTCAGAGTACACTGTAACATCTTAAGGATACATCCCTCATAGGATCAATGTGCTTGAAATTAAGCATGAAATTGTTTAGAGTAGTTCTACAGTTGGTAAGTTGAGGACCCAGATTTAGGAATTATACAACTTGATAGTCATGTTTTATAGTATTTATAGTATTTTCTTATAAGAATATTTTTCTATATCTTGAAGGGGTAAGTTGAATTCTATGTTTTTAGTATTTGTTAAAGTTTTATACATGATGATACAGACTTTGATCAAATATTCCCAGATGCTCCCTTAATGTAACTCCTTAGTTCTAAAGAGATCAGATCTTCTGACAAGATCTATAAAGAGCAACTATAAATTTTCATTTGGAAAGGAAGGAAGCTTCTCCCTCTCCATTTCCTTGAACTTAGCAGTCAAGATTTTAATAAAAGTTTTAGATTTTCTTTTTCTTTTTTTTAAATGCGGTTTTGACTTCATTTCAAGTCCTAGCTAGAGGTTGACCGGTTCTTCTTGCTGTGCTTAGCCTCTCAGCCATGTCTGACTCTTTGCGACCACATGAACTGTAGCCCGCCAGGCTCTTCTGTCCATGGGGATTCTCCAGGCAAGAATACTGGAGTGGGTTGCCATGCTCTCCTCCAGGGGATCATCCCAACTTAGGAATCAAACCCAGGTTCCCTCATTGCAGGTGGGTTCTTTACCATCTAAGCCACCAGGAAGCCCAATTTCTTCTTGATTAGCTGATTAGGTCCACACCCCAATCACTTCTCTTACTGGGCTTTCATACTCCAAGCCCACTGTACACACATGCTAATTGTCCCAGGGTGAGGTACCAATATCCGGGGATAGCTCCTATGCCCCTGAGTTGGGAAACTGACATTATACAAATTAGTCAATGCACAGGGAGTCCTAGAAATCTAGACAACTTAGACTCCTATGTAAACTGCCCTCTACATCTCTAGCTTGCCCTTACCCTCTTCCAGGATGTAGTGCTCTCCAGGGCTCTGATTGGCAGACTTCTCTCCTTTGGTGTATAAGTAGCAGGAGTTTGACAGCTCTTCTATTTGTGCATCAATTTGTTGTGTCCTGCCGTTAAAGAATTTTCAAATCTTATGAATCATTGGTGAAGTCAGTAAATTCCATGTTCTCTGCTGTTGCTTGCAGACCCATTGGTATGACCCTGTCACTGACTAGTCTCTCTTTATGGTCTATGCCATGTGATCATGCCACTTTTCCATCTTCTTATGACTATTGTCCTTCAGCATCTATATTTTATTCTTATTTTAAAAAATTAAACACTTATTATCATAAGATATTCTGTATTTCTGTATTATTCCAACTTTGGACATTGGATATCAGCTTCTCTGATAGCTCACTTGGTAAAGAATCTGCCTGCAATGCAGGAGACCTGGTTCATTTCCTGGGTCGGGAAGATCCGCTGGAGAAGGGATAGGCTACCCTCTCCAATATTCCTGGGTTTCCCTTGTGGCTCCGCTGGTGAAGAATTCGCCTGCAATGCAGGAGACCTGGGTTCGATCCTGGATTGGGAGGATCCCCTGGAGAAGGGAAAGACTACCCACTCCAGTATTCTGGTCTGGAGAATTCTATGGACTGGGTAGTCCATGGGGTTGTACAGAGTGAGACACAATTGAGCTAATAAATTAAACACATATTACCATAAGATGGAGAAGGAAAAGTCTACCTACTCTAGTATTCTGGCCTCGAGAATTCCATGGACTGTATAGTCCATGGGGTCGCAAAGAGTCAGACACAACTGAGTGACTTCACTTTCACATTTTTATCATGAGATTATATTTCCATATTATTCCAACATTGGGTATTATTTTAGTAATTAAGATTATTCAGTAATTAAGAATTCTTAATATTAATCAAGTCTTTTAAGACCTTGTTCTCAGGATCCCTCAAACTTTGCAATCATATTTAACTTGAAAAATCAGCCCCTCACTTTCATCACCATCCTTTCCTTTAGATCGATTTGTGGGATATCTACACTTTTAAGATCTTGAACTACAGAAATTCCTCTCTACAATCAATCTTACTTTTGTTTAATTAAACTCAATCAACATTGCTCTTTATAATACATACATTATAAAAACCAAGGAGGGAGCAAAGATCAATGAGGGATTACCCTTGTTTTAAATAATTTATAATCTGAGAGAGGAGACATGTATGCAAATAACAGTGTTACTATGTATAACTTCTGACAGTCAAAATGAGATGAAACCAAGATCTCAGGAGAGTGACTGCAACTGTTAGAGGAAGCATACCGTCCTGCCCTTATTATTACTTACCTTCCTCAATTACCTTGTCTTTATCACTTACTAAATCACTTAGCAGTTTATATTCCCTGTTTTCCTAGTACATTACCTGCTCACTTGGCTCAGTAACAATTGGAACACATATATTTCAACAATATTTTGGCCAAACACACTTGCTATATTAATGATTATTTCAGGGGGGAAATTACCTAAGACATCAATCTATAATTATCATTAATGTATCATTGGAATGCCATATTATCATTGGAAATGTAAGGTGATGGAAATAGCTATAGTTAACAGAAATTCTCTCAATGAACATATTGTGGCTTCATATTGCATGAATGACTATTTGATAAGCCCCTTGAGTTTATGTTCTTGCTTGAATGAAATGATGGCCATTCTGAGAAGGAGAATCAGTGCAATGAACTGTAGGCATTTTTTTTTCATAGTTGGGTATGCATGTTTGGGGCCTGAACTTAACTGATTTTCTTGAAAGAATAAACAATATTCTCTTAGTTCTTCTTTTCCCAAATGTGTCGATCAGCTTTTCTTCTGAACACAGATGTAAAAAAGCTATTTTTAAAATAACCTGTCTGAAGCTTTATTTAGGCGTTCACACGCTTCATTCAAACCCTGAGCGCACAAAACTTCCTGCGCTTTAAACTTCAGTTATGCTTGCACTGTCATTCCCCAGAGACTGAATAATAGAATCTAAATTATTGAATCAGAAATAAAATGAATCATCTAGATTAGACTGAACTCTTTGGAAACAAATTAACTTCTTGAAGGACTATGAATATGAAAAAAAATCTCATTTTATGGAAAGGAAATTTTTCACTAAAATATACACACAGATACACATACCTATCTATCTATATCTATACAAACTAGCTTAACGGAGTTCAGATTGTATGTCTGCCTAAACTTTCCTATACCGAGTTAATGATTTTGAACTCATAGCTCTCTAGTTGACTATGAGCTTAAAATAGTATTTTTGTATAAATTACGTTTGCTACTAGACCAGGATTGTATTTAATTATATCCCTAATAAACATTTCAGCTTTATTTCTCTCATTAATACAAGAAATATTTCCTTACTTATAATTCTCTTGTTCCTTATAGAATTAAATCTATATATTTCTGTTGGCTGTTCACATGACCTGTAATGAAAATGTAAAAATATGTGGCTGTATCCATAGAAACAGGTGGTAAGCTTACATCAATATTTTATCATACTGACAACCAGCAATTTCAGTGATTACATTTTCTGTATCAAACTTGATCAAGAGTGCACATAAGGATTATGGAGGGATTTAATCTGTTTTCTTTACTTATTAATGAAAATAGGAAAATGTTGAAGGAAAAAGATTTACCTACAAGTATTTATAGAGTGTTTTCAGGTATGAGAATTTACAGTACTTTTCAGGTTGTGGTCTTCAGTGCAAACTAAACTAGGGTAGAATAGTGTACAAGCTCCTTTTCTCAGAGTTTGACCACCTGCAGTGAAATTAACCTTATTTTTAAATTAAAATCAGAATGTTTCAGGCGGAACCTATTGATATATATTTTAATAAACTTAGATGATTTTTTTAAATGCATGCAAAGGTTTAAGAATCAGTGCCCTATGGGTAATTCATGTTTATAACTCTGAAAATACAGTAAGGTTACAGGTATACAAAGCATGGCACAAGAGATTTAAGACTCTTCAGTGGCTCCAAGTAGACTTTTATCAAATGAAGCAGGTTTATTGAAATAATAGTATCATAAGAAAAATAATCCAGGAAATAAAGTAGGAGCAAGAATTAAAGAAGCAAACAAGTAGGCACAGTGTGATTTCTACTCAAATAGAAAGGTGTATTCTAGGGTGTATTCTCAAATCTCCTTATGAAGACCAGGCTTCCTAGGATAGAAATCTAAATTGAGTTGCAGAGAAACATTTGAGGCTGCTGATCTACTTAGCCAGAAAGGCCTTAGTTGCTGTGTTATCTTCCTGACTCAGGGATGGAACCCGGGTCTCTCGCTTCGCAGGCAGATTCTTTACCATCAGAGTCACGAGGGAAGCCCCTATGTTACTACATAATGACCTTTTTCAAAGTAAAGTTTTTTTAATCTGTACTGTCTAAAGGAAAGAAAAACACATTAATGCTGTCAGAGACTATTTATTTCTCAGAGATTAAAGTTTAGAAAAATTCTCAGAATAAAAATTATTCATATTTCCCATTTTAAAATGCTTTTTAGCCCCATAGCTGTACTTTTAAAAGGTAGAGTCACTGGGAGTAACTAGAATGTAGAAGATTTGAACAGGGCAGCCGAAGGGAGAAGTGTGTCTGATTTTCATATTGCAAATGATTGCTTTGTTGAATAATCTAAAAATTTATTGTTGTTGCCCCATATTGAATGGAAGTATTGTGTAGACAGTGTCAGAACTATGCTTTTGTATACAGGAGTATTAAAGCTTGATGGTAAAGAAGTGTTTGGTGATTGTGAACATGTTGTTTAGTGTCTGTTCTCTCTGTTTGCCCATTTTTGAGTGGAGATGATAATAATAGTGCTTACTGTATAGATTCCTGTGAAGATATGTAATAATAAGTGGAAATAGCTTGGGACAGGGCTTAGCAATAACTAATAATCAGTAAATATTTATTCATCTACAAGAATATTTAAATGTTTGTTGGAGAAGACTCTTGAGAGTCCCTTGGACTTCAAGGAGACCCAACCAGTCCATCCTAAAGGAGATCAGTCCTGAATATTCATTGGAAGGACTGATGCTAAAGCTGAAACTCCAATACTTTGGCCACCTGATGCAAAGAACTGACTCATTGGAAAAGACCCTGATGCTGGGAAAGATTGAAGGCAGGAGGAGAAGGGGACGACAGAGGATGAGATGGTTGGATGGCATCACCAACTCCATGGACATGAGTTTGAGTAAACTCTGGGAGTTGGTGATGGACAGGGAGGCCTGGGGTGCTGCAGTCCTCGCGGTCGCAAAGAGTTGGACACGGCTGAGCAACTGAACTGAACATCCAGAAAGTTCCTGCTTTGAGATATTTGTAAAAATTCTGCTCATAGCAGTTGAAACCTTTTTCTTAAAAAGAAAAACCAAAACCAAGTAGCATAACTTAAAAAAAAAATACTCATGATACTGGTGAAATAGCAAAAGCATTGAAAACAAAATTTCTGTGGCTTAGCAGAATCAAACATTATTTCTCACTTATAAATCTGTCAAATGCAATGTTTATAGCTGGTGGACTCCCCCTGAGAATTTACTACCATTTTCTTAAAAACTTTGGCCCCAGAAGTTCATACATCACTGTTGCTCATTGTTTGTGAATTCTACTCCTGTGACTATACCTTAGGACAAAGGAGGTGAATCATATAGTTGGTATTTAGGTCTTGCTTCTCTCTGACAGGGAAGCTCCAATTTTTGGTGGATAGCCAGCCATTTTTCACACAGCCTCCACTTACATTACAAAATGTTTGAATCAGTAGTTCTACATTTCAAGAGACAAGGTGATTCATGATTATGGCACTTTAGCTATGTTTGAAAAAAACTTCTTTAAGGAATCTTTTATATTTGACCCAACATCTGAATCTTTTGAGAACAATTTGTGAATAACTGATCCTTCCGTGAAAGCAGGCTAGATGAATAGTGAAGAAAATAAATGAATACATCTATTGAACTTAGAAGGGGAAGCATTTCTGCTTCAAGGAAAAGAAAGAAAAGACTTTGGTTTGGTTTCTCATTGTGGCTGATACAGAATATTTCTCCATATTTGTGATACATATTTGCGATAAAGCTATACCCCTCCAAATTTGTCCATCTTATGATCAGTGCTTTTTGTACAACTCACGTCTGGAGAGAGAATAATAGTCTGTTGTTTTGATGTAGGTGTATTAATTGACAACCTCTTCTGGCATGCTAAGATTCTGAACAACATTAATCTTTGAGTACTCTAGAAATCCATAGAATGATTCAAACTTAGCCCTATAGAAGCAGATTTACTTTTAGGACTTATTCTTAAAGCTGATTCATTTGACATTGACTTGACTTCTAAACAAATAATGTTTCCTAGTTTGTTCTGGTGAATTCCACCCATCCAGTGTCTATCTAGCCCACCTTTATCTACATAGCTCTGCCCCCCACCCACCCCCTAGCTCTCTTTGTCTAGCTCCTTTATGTATACTACATGCACAGTCATTTATTAAAGTCCTTTTCCTGGAGAAGAGGTCATCACCATACACTCAAAGGAATCTGGACATGCTCAAATCTTTCTCACCTGAAGATACTCCCTCCCTTCACTTTCCAGGCTTTACTGAGCTGTTGTCCATCTGCACTTTACTATATTCATCCCTTGCATTTGCTTGGCCAATTGACTGTCTGACACTTTCTATCTCTGGCAGCACAATATAGCCTAGCACATACCAAGTGGCACATAATCATACATTCTAGTTATAGCTTAGAAAGATATCAGTGGCTATAAAAAGTTATTGTGTTAATTTTCAGCTTTCTTTTCAATAGAATCAGAATGATAGTCTCTACCAAATGTGGCTTTTGACAGATAAAGGAGGAATGAATGTAAGGTGGTTAGCCCAGTGCTTATTTTAAAATTATTATTATTGTAGTTATAAACATTGTTGTAGTAACTTTGATTTCTTAAGTGCTTACTTGTCCCATCTGCCGTACCTCTTCTCTCCTCCACATATTTCATGCACACAGCTTCAACCCTCCCAGTGGGGTCAGCGGGTCCCAAATCTATACCAATAGCCCTACCAGTCCTCGCGAAGTTCAGGTCTGTGTTTCCATCTGCCTGGATGTACTCAGTGGATTGCTTCAGTGAGATTTTCTATTTCTGTGCTCCACACCACATTCCTTTCTCATGTCATTCTTACTACAATGCAGTGTTATGTGCTATTACCATTCCCATCTTATAGATCAGGAAACACGGAAACCTGTAAAGTTGAATCCACTGAAATATCCACTTGAGGGATCTGGGCTTGCTCTTCATCCTCTATGCCTAGTAATTTTACCTCTTTCTCATATTCATCCCCTCTTTTTCATGCTTTGTTGTTTGTGATCACAGAGGACATCTAGGATTTTTTTCAAAGATGGATTTCTGTCTTAGGTCTGATTTATTGGTGATTTTTTGAGAGGAAAGGAGGGTTATATATTTTTGTATTATACCATGATGAATCTGGAAGCCCCATAGCTGTACTTTTAAAAAATAGTTACTGGGAGTAACTAGCATGTAGAAGGTTTGAACAGGTCAGTCAGAGGGAGAAGTGAATCAAGATTAAAGAGGAGGCATGTTTCAAAGTAGATAGAATGGGTTGTATACAGTAGAGAAATAGGAGGTAGACAAAGTGTGGACTTTGGTGTCCACTGAACTAGGTTAAAAGTCTAGCTATTATGGTCATTGATGATGTGGGGTAAGTTATTTTATCTCAGAGACTTGGTTCTGTAAAGGGTGCTTTTCTTTCCTTCCATGTTCAGCTCCAAAATTACACATACCTAAAATACCTTAGCTGTGGACATTCAACTGTATTATGGGTAAAGTCATCTGCACCTGTACGTAATTAAGATTCTTGCTGAAGGTTATTTAGCTGCTGATAGAGGTTGCTTAGTAGATTCATTGTTTTAAAATGTTCTTCAGACCACCTGCTGGATGTTAGCAGTTGAATGGAGTGGTGCTTTGAATCTTGATACATTATGTATAATTTATACACATATACCATGATTAGTTACATTCATTTAATAGGCACTTAGCAAATGCACTTGTGAAAGTGAGGAAATGTGGGCAACTGCTCAATGTATTTCATACTTCGTAAGAGCATTCCTTGATAATGCTGATGAATAATTAATCAGCTAATTGTCCTGTTTAGTGTTCTCTATTTTGGAAGTGAGATGACTTCCTTTATATAGATATTGATAATCCTATTTCAGTTCTGCAATATAGATATGAATTATTGTTGTTCTGCAGCTTAAGTGCAGAGACGGCTTGTGCAGAACTTCTGGCCCCCTAAAAATCTGTTCTCTCTTTTGCAGGAGGACTAACTTGTTGCATTTTCATTGATACTTTGTATATTTCTTATTGTGTGTGCATCTCTATTGGATCCAGTTGAATTTACTAATTTTGAATGTATTATTTTTTATAGTTGTGTCTCAAATATATATACTTAACACCTTTATCTTAAAATGTTACAATCCATTAAAATGGTACAAAATTCAATAATATTTGAAATTAGTAATGTTTTTATTTTGTCTAAAATCAGCACACTCACAGGCTTTTACTTTGGTAAGCCTTTCTATCTGACACATTTCTCTTTTCAGATTGAAGCTTTGGAATTTGTTTCATTTTAAATTTCCACAGATTGCTTAGGCATGTTTGATGAACCTGTACAGGAGATTTGGGTGGGGTAACATCTGTAACACAAATCTGGATCTATCCAAGTGAAAAAATTTAAACTTATTAAATTACTTCAGTGTTCAAGGGGCCCTGATTAAGAGCTCCTTTAGTCTAGGAGTTGAATAATTTCATTGCCACTTCAGGCTATTCGATGTTTGACATTGTCTCTAGTGGTGTCCTTTTAGGTTAAACATAATCCTATTAAGCAATGCTCCTGGCTTTTTGGGCTACATATACCAAGTTGTTCTTGGTATGAGTTGAGTTATGCTCTGCTGTTATTTGGGGCTGTGTTTCTTAATTCTTCATCTTGGATGACTGGCATACTCTGGCAATAAGCTTATATACAGTAGATGGATGGATTCTTCATTAGTAAGACTGATTAAATTGTTGTAAAATATTTATGACCCAGATGTCCTCAGGCCACATCACTCTTAAACCTAAATTTCTTTGGTTCAAATTCCAGTCTGTTGAAAATATGCCTTTTCCCCCATCTTTCCGAGCTGCTACCAGGTTTTTGAGGACTCTTACATACACTGACAGATGAGTTCTGATTTTCATTCTCCACAGCAGTTGGCTTCTGATGAATGTAAACTCTATTTTGCTAACTTGTTGTGTGACCATTATGGAGGAGCCTGGTAGGCTGCAGTCCAAGGGGTCGCTAAGAGTTAGAGACGACTGAGTGACTTGACTTTCACTTTTCACTTTCATGCATTGGAGAAGGAAACGGCAACCACTCCAGTGTTCTTGCCTGGAGAACCCCTGGGACGGGGGAGCCTGGTGGGCTTCCGTCTATGGGGTTGCACAGAGTCGGACACGACTGAAGTGACTCAGCAGCAGCAGCAGCAGCAGCAGTGTGACCATTAATAAAGTTAGATAAGATGGGAATCTTCCCATATCATCACTACCATTTCTGGCAGGTTAATTCTGTAGTAGAAATAAGGATCTGTGAAAACTCTTCATCAAAGATGCTCTCAACTTGGCAAAATTACCGCAATTATAACACAGTGCCGGACACTATTCTAATAGTTTGCATATACTAACTCACCCCTTGAGAAAAATTCTGTGATGAAGAGATTATAATTATTCCTGTTTTGCAGATGGAAAGACTTGAGGCATAGACCAGTTAAAGTAGTTTACTCAAGTTTACATGGAGTCAGATGGATTCAGTTTATACTCTGGTCAGATACTTGGTAATCTGTGCCCTAGAGATTTGTTTTGTAATCCCTTTCAGCAAAAGATGTCCTCATCTATAAAATGCAGTTACTGAGAGAATTTGTCTTCTTTAGTTGAGTGTGATTGAGTGTGATAATTCACATCAAATGCATAGCAATTGCCAGTTACACAAATGCTGGCTGCTATTATTTTTTCTAATAAAATGGATTTAAATTGAATTTGAGAAAAATATGTTCTCTCAAGTCATTCTATTTTATTAGCTGAGTTCTCTTCAAAGTCATAGAAGTAAATCAGAAAGATCTTCCTGTTATTGAATTTAAAAACAAAATGGGTTAATATTTCTCAGTTTGAGAAGTGAAGTCAAGGTTGAAAGCTCAGAACAAGTTAACACAATACTTATCATCCATCTCAGCTCTGGGGGTAGAGACTTTTGCATCCAGACGGCAGTTAAGTTGTTGTATCCAACATTTGTTGAATGCTTCTTATGGGCCTGGATCCATGGTAAATGCCCGAAGGTATTATTTCTTTGAATCCTTTTGACAATTGTACATAATAGTTATTATTATCCGTGTTTTAAAGAAGAGAAATGGAGACATGTGGGAATTCAGCAATTTGTCCCAACGTTGCTTGGTTGTTCAGTGATGGAGCCAGGATGCTAACCCAGGCCCTCTGACTTTAGATGCTAATCTATTTACCACAGATACTTCCCACATTCTGTGCTCCTAGGCATTGCAAAAATGTTCCATTGGCTAGAATTAATTCTGTGTCCTGACTGTTGAGACTTCTGGGAGAATTATATGACTGCTCTTAGAATTAGTATGGGCCATGAGACCAATCTTACCAGTTGCTGCGAAGAAAGCAAGACAGAGCTGATGCATTTCTATTGACCGCAAATCTTAGGAATTTAATTGTGTCCAAGGGAGTGGGTTTGATCCCCAGGTCAGCAAGATCTCCTGAAATAGGAAATGACAACATGCTTCAGTATTCTTGCCTGGAAAATTCCAGGGACAGAAGAGCCTGGCAGGCTATAGTCCATGAGGTCTCAAAGAGTAGACCCTAAAGAGTTACTGAGCATGTACACACACAGGGAAAGAAAGTGGAGAAGATCTTCTTGGCTTCAGGTTCACTAAGTGTCTGGGGAATTCAGACACTGTGCATTTACCACATGTGAGGTAAAAATTACCTCTTCTCTCAGGGGCATTTGAGACATTTATGTATGTGTAATAGTGCAAGCCTCTAGTCCATTAGGTCTTACTGAAGGTCTTTCTTTTCTAAATAGCATTTTCAGAACCTTTTGTTTTCACTGCCTCTTTCAACTTTGTATTATTGATACCCCAAAGTAGCCAACAGATGTGGACTCTGTCTAGTGACCAGATAGCCTGTGCAAGTTGCCTTTGTCATGTTATAATGGCTGTTATCCAGCCTAGACAGCATATTAAAAAGCAGAGACATTACTTTGCCAACAAAGGTCTGTCTAGTCAAGGCTATGGTTTTTCCAGTGGTCATGTATGGATGTGAGAGTTGGACTGTGAAGAAGGCTGAGCACTGAAGAATTGATGCTTTTGAACTGTGGTGATGGAGAAGACTTTTGAGAGTCCCTTGGACTGCAAGGAGATCCAACCAGTCCATCCTACAGGAGATCAGTCCTGAGTGTTCATTGGAAGGACTCATGTTGAAGCTGGAACCCCAATACTTTGGCCACCTGATGCAAAGAACTGACTCATTTGAAAAGACCCTGATGCTGGGAATGATTGAGGGCAGGAGGAGAAGGGGATGATAGATGATGAGGTGGTTGGATGGCATCACCAACTCAATGGACATGAGTTTGAGTAAATATCATCTGTTGATGATGGACAGGGAGGCCTGGCGTGCTGCAGTCCACGGGGTCGCAAAGAGTTGGACATGACTGAGCAACTGAGCTGAACTGATGGCTGTTATCACTGCCTCTTGCTATATAACTGTTTATGTATATAAACTTCTTTCCTTAAAAAAGGCTTTTCCCTCTTTGCTCTATTTTATCTTTCAACTGGTGAATCATCTTCAGTAGATTTCTGAGCCAAAGCTACTGCTGATTTTTTCATAAACTACACACCAAGATCTGAGTAAGAACTGTAAGTATGCCTTTTACCTTCATGATCATCTCACCTCAGCTTTGGAATTTTTAGATTGTGAGCATTTCTTTCTCCTATATGTCTATCCTCTAGTGTTTCTCTTCCTCCTTTATAAAAAAGGATTGGCTATATTTCTCTTTTTCTTCTGGACTCAAGGTCTTATTTTTCCTCTCCTATATGTGTAATCTGTCTTCTGAGATCTCAGTATTTTCCTTAAGGAAGTCATTCTCCATCTCAATTAACTTGTTTCCTATTAATTTGCTTTCAATCTAATTTTGGTCTAGTAGTAAAACAGAATCGTACTTAAAAAACTAATTAGGTTCCTTTAGGACCTCTTGGACTAATGAGAATTTTCTCTATAATCCTCTTAAATTATCCATATTAAAATTAAGGCGAAAAGAACATACATTGAGATGAGTAGATCTTACACGTTCATATTGGTGAGTTGTAATAAATGACTATATCATGAATATTGCATCAAGATATAGAATATCTCCTCTGTCTCAGAAAGTCCCCTTGTGTTTACTTCCCAAATGAGTCCTATATCCATGGATGAGAAAAGTAATGATTTCTATATCAGACTAATTTTGTCTATTTTTGAACTTCATAAATATGGAATCATACAGTTTATACTCATTTATTTCTAGTTTCTTTTGCTCAGTGTAAGGTTTTAAGATTGTGTTGTTTCATGTGTCTGTTGTTTTCTTTTTTTACATGTTTTACATTTTTATTTTATAAAATAATTATTTTTTTCTTTTTTTAAAATTTATTTAATTGGAGGCTAATTACTTTACAATATTGTAGTGGGTTTTGCCATACATTGCCATGAATCAGCTATAGGTTTATATGTGTTTCCCATCCTGACCCTCCCTCCCACCTCTCTCCCCTTCCCATCCCTCCGGGTCATCCCAGTGCACCAGCCCCAAGCGCCCTGTCTCATGCATCCAACCTGGACTGGCGATCTGTTTCATATATGATATTATACATGTTTCAATGCTGTTCTCTCAAATCATCCCACACTCGCCTTCTCCCAGAGTCCAAAAAACTGTTCTATACCTCTGTGTCTCTTTTGCTGTCTTGCATATAGGGTCATCGTTACCATCTTTCTAAATTCCATATATATGTGTTAGTATACTGTATTGGTGTTTTTCATTCTGACTTACTTCACTCTGTATAATAGGCTCCAGTTTCATCCACCTCATTAGAACTGAGTCAAGTGTGTTCTTTTTAATGGCTGAGTAAAACAATTATTAGCAAATATACCATTTTATTTTATTTATACCTATTTTCCACACATACCCCTACTGTATTATTTAATTAAATTAGTTTTTCAATTGAAAAAATATTTATCTTTAATGGAGGTAACAATTCACTATGTTGTGAGTTTCATGTGTATAGTATGTTTCTTCTTCCGTATTTTCTGCAGTGTGCTCACCACTAAAAATTTATTTTCAATTTCTCATCTTACAGCTGATTTCCTTTACCCATTTCACTCTCCTCCACTTGTCTTCATTCCTTCCCTTGTGGTAACCACTATTGTGTTCTCATTCTCTATATTTTTGTTTATTTTGACTTGTTTTCCTTATTTTTTTGACTGCATTTTATATTTTTGCTTTTTAAATTTTGTACCACTGGGTAACTTAAATCCTCCATTTTTTCCCTTTAAATAATTTCTATTGGAATACAGTTGACTTACAATGTTATGTTAGTTTCTGCTATGCAGCAAAGTGAGTCGTTTATACATATATCCACCGTTTTTAGATTATTTTCCCAGATAGTCCATTACAGAATATTGAGTAGAGTTCCCTATGTTATACAATAGGTCCTTATTTATTAGTTTTTTAAAATATTTCACAAATGAGTGAAATTATGCAATATTTGTCTTTCTCTATCTGAATTATTTCACTTGCATAATAGAAGACTTTTGGGGACACATGTTTTCATTTGTCTTTCTTATTTTTTCTTTTTTTAAAACAATGATTTACTTTAATCGAAGGATAAGTGCTTTGCAATATTGGTTTAATCTCTGCTATACATCTACATGAATTAGCCATAGATGTGCATATGTCCAGTCACTCTTGAACCCCCCTCCCACCCTTTTCTGTCCCTCTAGGTTGTTACAGAGCCCCTGAGTCACACAGGAAATTACCGTTGGCTATCCGTTTCACATATGGTGGTGTATATGCCTGCATGCTCCTCTCTATTCGTTTCACCCTCTCCTTCCTCCACCCTCCCCGGCCTGTGTCCATAAGGCTGTTCTCTACGTCTGCGTCTCCACTGCTGCTCTGCAAACAGATTCTTCAGTACCATCTTTCTAGATTGCTCCTATATGAGTTAATATACCGTACTTGTTTATCTCTTTCTGACTTACTTCACTCTATAACAGGTTTGAGATTCATCCACATCATTAGAACTGACTCAAATGTGGTCCTTTTAATGACTGAGTAGTATTCCATTGTATATATGTACCACAGTTCTTTATCCATTCATCTGATGCTGGACATCTAGGTTGCTTCCATGCCCTAGCTATTGTGAATAGTGCTGCAGTGAACATTGGGGTATGTGTGTCCTTTTGAATTTTGGTTTCCTCAGGGTTTATGCCTAGAAGTGGTATGGCTGGGTCATTTGGTAGTTTTATTCCTAGTTTTTTAAGGAATCTCCGTACCATCTTCCATAGTGGCTGTATCAGTTTACATCCACACCATCTGTGCAAGAGGGTTCCCTTTTTTCCACACCCTCTCCATTGTTTGTTGTTTGTGGATTTTTTGAAGATGGTCATTCTGACTGGTGTAAGGTGATATCTTGTAGTTTTGATTTTTATGTCTAATAATGAGTGATGTTGAGCTTCTTTTCATGTGTTTGTTAGCCATCTGTATGTCTTCTTTGGAGAAATGTCTGTTTAGGTATTTTTCCCACTTTTTGATTGGGTTCTTTGTTTTTCTGGTATTGAGTTGTGTGAGCTGCTTGTATATTTTGGAAATTAATTCTTTGTCAGTTGTTTCATTTGCTATGATTTTCTCCCATTCTGAGGGTTGTCTTTTCACCTTGCTTATAATTTCCTTTGCTGTGCAAAAGCTTTTAAGTTTAATTAGGTCCCACTTGTTTATTTTTGCTTTTATTTCCATTATTCTAGGAGGAAAGTCACAGAGGCTCTTGCTACAGTTTATGTCATATAGTGTTCTGCATATGTTTTCTTCTAAGAGTTTTATAGTTTCTTTTCTTATATTTAGGTCTTTAATCCATTTTGAGTTTATCTTTGTCTGTGGTGTTAGGAAGTGTTCTACTTTCATTCTCTTACATGTAGTTGTCCAGATCTTCCAGCACCATTTATTGAAGAGACTATCATTTCTCCATTGTGTATTACCTCGTTTGTTAAAGATAAGGTGCCCATAGGTGGGTGTGTGGGTTTATCTCTGGGCTTTCCACTTGTTCCACTGGTCTATATTTATATTTTTGTGACAGTCCCATACTTTCTGGATGACTGTAGCTTTGTAGTCTGAAATATGGTAAGTTGATTTATCCAGCTCCATTCTTCTTTCTCACAATTGCTTTGGTTATTTGGGTCTTTGTGTTTCCATATGAATTGTGTAATTTTCTGTTCTACTTCTGTGAAAAATGCCATTGGTAATTTGATAGGGATTGCATTGAATCTGTAGATTTCATCTGGTAGTATAGTCATTTTCACAATATTGATTCTTCCAACCCAGAAGCATGGAATATCCCTCTATCTGCTTATGTCTTCTTTGATTTCTTTCATCTGTGCCTTGTATTTTTCTGTATTCAGCTCTTTTGTCCCCTCAGGTAGGTTTATTCCTGAATGTTTTATTCTTTTTGTTTCAATGGTAAATGGGATTGGTCTCTTAATTTCTCTTTATGATTTTTCATTGTTTGCTGTGTATTGATTTTGTATCCTATGACTTTACTAAATTCCCTCATTAGCTCTGCTAATATTGTGATAGGGTTTTCTATGTGCAGTAAGTATCATGTCATCTGCAAATCGTGAGAGTTTTCCTTATTCCTTTCCAATCTGGATTCCCTTTATTTCTTTTTCTTCTCTGATTGCTGTAGCGAGGACTTCCAAAACTATATTTAATAATAGTGGTGAGCGTGGGCACCCTTGTCTTGTTCCTGATCTTAGGGAGAATGCTTTCAGTTTTTCACCATTGAGAACAATGTTCGCAGTGGATTTGTTGTATATGGCCTTTATTATGTTAAGGTAGGTTCTTCTGTGCCCATTTTTTTGAAGAGTTTTTATCATAAATGGGTGCTAAATTTTGTTGAAGCATTTTTCTGCATCTTTTGAGATTATAATATGGTTTTTATCTTTCAATTTGTTAATATGGTGTATCACATTGATTGATTTGCATATATTGAAGAATCCTTGCATCCCTTGGATAAACCCGACTTGATCACAGTGTATAATCTTTTTAATATGCTGTTGAATTCTGTTTGCTAAAATTTTGTTGAAAGTTTTTGTATCTATGTTAATCAGTGATAGTGGCCTGAAATTTTCTTTATTTGTGATATCTTTGTCTGGTTTTGGTATCAGGGTGATGGTGGCCTCATAGAATGAGTTTGGAAACATTCCTTCCTCTGCTATTTTTTGGAAGAGTTTCAGAAGGATAGGCATTAGCTCTTCTCTAAATGTTAATTGAATTCCCTTGTGAAGTTGTCTGGTATTGGGCTTTTGTTTTTTGGGAGATTTTTATCACAGTTTCAATTTCAGTGTTTGTAATTGGCTTGTTCTTAATTTCTATTTCTTCCTGGTTCAGTCTTGGAAGGTTGAATTTTTCTAAGAATGTATCCCTTTTCTCCAGATTGTCCATTTTATTAGCATGTAGTTGCTTGTAATAGTCTCTTAGGATCCTTTGTATTTCTGTGTTGTCTGTTGTTACCTCTCCTTTTTCATTTCTAATTTTGTTGATTTGATTTATTTTTGCCCTTTGTTTTCTCCATGAGCCTGGCTAATCATTTGTCAATTTTATCTTCTCAAACAGCCAGCTTTTAGTTTTATTAACTTTTACTATTGATTCCTTTATTTCTGCTCTGATCTTTATGATTTTTTTGATACATACATAGGAGTGGGATAGCTGAGTCAGAGGGTAGGTGCATGTTTATTTTATAGAAAACGCCAAGTGGTTTTCCAAAGTAGTTTTTCATATTCCTGCTGGCAATGCATGAGAATTTTAGTTGCCCTACATCCTTTCCAGCATTTGATTTTGATAGGCATTTTAAATTTGGCTCTTCTAGTGAGTTAAGAGGCATTTTTACCCAGGGCTTTAATTTACATTTCCTTGTCGACTAAATATGAAAAATACTTTTGATCCAGATACATTTGGGCTATTCATGAGAACTGATCTACTTTGATTTTTTATTTCGTCCTAGTGTGTGCTGCTTACACTGGTTTTGAGCCTTTCTTCTTAAACATAATCTTCTAGAATTCTCAATTGAATATGAGAAGTACTTTGTGAGATTTCTGTATTCTTGCTTGGCTAGAGTTAGACTATCTCCCAATAGTGTATGACATCTAATATCTCTATTTACTTAACAACCTTGTAACAGACACTGTCTCCTAGACTTCATGAATTCTTGCCCTGAACTTATCCTGTCTTTGCCTTTTCACCCTCGCTAAACTGCCATATTCTGCTTAGAGTCTCCCTTTCTACAGTATGGTCCATGAAGTTTCCCTGGACCAAACCTGGGTCACACACAGGGCTCATCTCCTGTGTTTCCTTACTCACAATGGTCACAGTTCCGCACTGGTGGACTCACAACACCTAAAACAGTTTCATATACAGACTGTCCACTTGGAAGATTGTCTACAGTGTGTGGGGAAGCTGGGTACTAGTTGCTCCATCTTGGCCAAGTGCAAGACTTTCTCCTTTGTTACTTACTAGTTAACTCCGGTGGCTCGGTGGTAAAGAATTCCCGTGCCAAGCAGGAGGTCCAGGTTCAATCCCAGAGTTGGGAACGTCCCTGGAGACGGGAATGGCAACCCACGCCAGTATTCTTGCCTGGGAAATCCCATGGACAGAGGAGCCTGGCGGGCTATGATTCATGGGGTCGCAAAGAGCTGGACATGACTTAGTGAATCAAAAACAACAAGGTAAATACTTAGGTGTTTGACCATAACCTAATTTTATTGTCATCTTTTCTATTTCTCCATTCAAATTGCTATCATTTTAGATGATAATTATCTGTATACATACCAAAATATCCTGGGAATACATAATTGTGTAGTATGTTGATTTTTTCTTTTGTAACTAAAGGTACTTAGGTATGGGTATAATAATTTTTCTTCAATAAAATGAAAGGAATTAAAGTTGATATTTATCAATATCACTCCCACTCACTTATATCTTATGTGCTTCCTTAAGTTGATGAGAGAAGAATAAATCTACAACTTTGTGAATTTTGGATAATCTTGCATGTATCAATGGGGATATATCTACCATATCTGTCTTGCATATTAGGAAAAAAGAGGTTGAACTGGTAATATGAAATGACTGCTCTAAAAGGCATTAGAATGTGACACCATTTTTAACTTATATTTTATTTCTGCATATTAAAGACAAACTGTCTTAAAGATATTCATTTTTTACAGTCATTAATCTTAGAATTTGTTACTGAAATAATGGAAACTTACTGAAAACATGTGGTACTGGTAGGAAGTCAAATTAGAACATCAAAGAATTCTGGGAAATAAAATATTTCAAGGGGCTCTTTACAATTTTTATACTGATGTGTAAAGAAAAAAAGAAATAGAATTCTTGTAAAAACAGATTAACCAATTTAGAAACAAGAATGTGTATTTCAGATGAAGAAATGAAACTACTATTTTAGTCTGTAGAATTTTTAATTGTATAATTAAATATCATTACTATAAACAAAACAAATGAGAAACATTATAAAGGAAACAGCACTGGACTCAGGATGTGACATGTTTCTTTTTTTTTTAATTTGTTTAAGCATTTTTATTTTTTAATATAAATTTATTTATTTTAATTGGAGGCTAATTAGTTTACAATATTGTACAGTTTTTTTGCCATACATTGACATCATTCAGCCATGGGTGTACATGTGTTCCCCATCCTGAACCTCCCCCCCACCTCCCTCCCCATCCCATCCCTCTGGGTCATCCCAGTGCACCAGTCCCGAGCACCCTGTCTGATACATTGAACCTGGACTGGTGATTCATTTCACATATGATAATATACATGTTTCAATGCTATTCTCAGAAATCATCCCACCCTTGCCCTCTCCCACAGAGTCCAAAAGACTATATGCGTGACATGTTTCTTATATCTGGCTTTCTGTTGGAGTCTGATGGTCATTAAATCAGTTTGGGTCAATTTTTTTTCTTTATTACCTATAAAATGAACAGATATGCCAAATAATTCTCATGTTCTTTTTTAAAATTTTATTTATTTTTTATTGAAGGATAATTGCTATACAGTATTGCATTTGTTTCTAGCAAACATCAACATGAATCAGCTATAGGTTTATCCATGTCCCCTCCAATCTGAACATAACTTGCACTTCCCTCTCAATCCCACCCCTCTAGATTGTTATGGATCTTGGGTTTGAGCTCCCTAAGTCATACAGAAAATTCTCATTGGCTATCTGTTTTACATATGGTAATATATGTTTCCCCATGAAACATATGATCATGAACTCCTTATTGCAAATTCAGACTTACATTGAAAAAAGTAGGGAAAACTACTAGGCCATTCAGGTATGACCTAAATCAAATCTGTTATGATTATACAGTGGAAGTGACAAATAGATTCAAGGGATTAGATCTGAAGACAGAGTGCCTGAAAAACTATGGATGGAGGTTCATGACATTGTACAGGAGGCAGTGATCAAGATCATCTACAAGAAAAAGCAATGCAAAAAGGCAAAACGGTTGTCTCAGGAGGCCTTACAAATAACTGAGAAAAGAAAAGAAGGAAAAGGCAAAGGAGAAAAGGAAAGATATACCCATTTGAATGCAGAGTTCCAAAGAATAGCAAGGAGAGATAAGAAAACCTTCCTCAGTGATCACTGCTAAGAAGTAGAGGAAAACAATAGAATGGAAAAGACTAGAGATTTCTTCAAGAAAATTAGAGATACCAAGGGAACATTTCATGCAAAGATGGGCACAATAAAGGACAGAAATGGTATGGCTCTAACAGAAGCAGAAGATATTAAGAAGAGGTAGCAAGAATACAAGAAGAACTGTACAAAAAAGATCTTTATGACCCAGATAACCACGATGGTGTGATCACTCACCTAGAGCCAGACATACTGGAATGCGAAGTCAAGTGGGTCTTAGGAAGCATCACTACAAACAAAGCTAGTGGTGGTGATGGAATTCCAGTTGAGCTATTTCAAATCCTAAAAGATGATGCTGTAAAAGTGCTATACTCAATATGCCAGCAAATTTGGAAAACTCAGCAGTGGCCACAGGACTGGAAAAGGTCAATTTTCATTCCGGTCCCAAAGAAAGGCAATGCCAAAGAATGCTCAGACTGCCGTACAGTTGCACTCATCTCACACGCTAGCAAAGTAATGTTCAAAATTCTCCAAGCAAGGCTTTAACAGCATGTGAACCGTGAACTTCCAGATGTTCAAGCTGGATTTAGAAAAGGCAGAGGAAGCAGAGATCAAATTGCCAACATCTGTTGGGTCATTGAAAAAGCAAGAGAGTTCCAGAAAAACATCTAGTTTTGCTTTATTGACTATGCCAAAGCCTTTGACTATGTGGATCACAACAAACTGGAAAATTCTGAAAGAGCTGGGAATACCAGACTGCCTGACCTGCCTACTAAGAAATCTGTATGCAGGTCAAGAAGCAACAGTTAAAACTGGACATGGAACAACAGACTGGTTCCAAATCGGGAATGGAGTATATCAAGACTGTATATTGTCAAGCTACTTATTTAATTTATATGCAGAGTATCTCATGAGAAATGCCAGGCTTGATGAAGCATAAGCTGGCATCAAGATTGCTGGGAGAAATATCAATAACTTCAGATATGCAGATGACACCACCCTTATGGCAGAAAGTGAAGAAGAACTAAAGAGCCTCTTGATGAAAGTGAAGGAGGAGGGTGAAAAAGTTGGCTTAAAACTCAACATTCAGAAAACTAAGATCATGGCATCCAGTCCCATCGCTTCATGGCAAATAAATGGGGAAACAATGGAAACAGTGAGAGAGTTTTTTGGGGTCCAAAATCACTGCAGATGTTGACTGCAGCCATGTAATTAAAAGACACTTACTCCTTGGAAGAAAAGCTATGACCAACCTATATAGCATGTTAAAAAGCAGAAACATTAGTTTCCTGACAAAGGTCCAGCTGGTCAGAGCTATGGTTTCTCCAGTAGTGTCATGTATGGATGTGAGATTTGGACCCTAGAGAAGGCTGAGAGTCGAAGAACTGATGCCTTCAAACTATGGTGTTGGAGAAGACTCTTGAGAGTCCCTTGGACTGCGAGGAGATCAAACCATTCAATCCTGAAGGAAATCAGTCCTGAACATGTGCTTCATTGGAAGCACAGATGCTGAAGCTGAAGCTGCAATACTTTGGCCACCTGATGTGAAGAAGTGACTCATTGGAAAAGACCCTAATGCTGGGGAAGATTGAAGGCAGGAGGAGAAGGGGACAGCAGAGGGTGAGATTATTGGATGGCATCACCGACTTGATGAACATGAGTTGAGCAAGCTCCTGGAGTTGGTGATGGATAGGGAAGCCTGGTGTGCTGCAGTCCATGGGGTCGGAAAGAGTCAGAAATACTGAGCGACTGAACTGAACTGAATATATGTTTTCATGTTACTCTCTCCGGATCTCCCACCTTCTCCTTCTCCCCTGTCCCAGCAGTGTCTTATCCTAGGCTTTATTTTCTAAGTTGAGAAAAGCCTTTTCTTTCAAATTAAAGAAAAACCCATTTTAAGGAACTTTGTTTTAATTAGATATACTACTGGGGAAAAGTTGAAATAAATTTTTTTTTGAAGAAAATGAGGTATCACAAGCTATTCCACCGTCTTGGGTATCATCATGCTTATATGTCATTAGAAATGCCATTTTTATTACTTTTTTAAATTGGTAACTATTACAGATTTGACAATCTTTCTTAACACTAGCCTGCATATTAAATAGTCAGTCTGGTTGGCATTATGTCCATGAGGCAATGTGATGATTATTGGCTATTTTTTTATCTTATAAATAAATTGGCCTAGATAGATAGAGATGTAGATGTTCATCCATAATCATTCATATTAGTTCACCACATAATTTTATATTTAGAAATGCCACATGTCTATGATTATGTCTCATAGTCACATCCACAAATATGCTTTGGAATTGGTTTTAGTAATTTAATTTTTCCTGTTGTTAACATTCTGTTTTCTGAGATTCTCATGGGAGCTTCTTATTTCTGGTCTGATAAAAAATCCATTCCACTTCCTGCAATCAATTTTAATTTTCATGGCTCTACTAAACATATGAAACAAAGATGTTAAGTCTGTATGTCTTCACTGAGTTTATATTTGCTAATTCAAAGTTTAGGAGAGTTCCATTAATGTAATGAAGAATTACTCTTGGACTGTAAACCAATTTACATTTTTTCCATGGTCTTTTCTTTGATTTCTACCATTTAAATGATTCCCAGCTCTTTTATTTCCCTAATGATTTAGAGGTTAATAACATTGCTGAAATGGAATGTAACCAAGGGAAGTGTGGAAGAATGTCTCCAAGACTCTAAATATTTTTTTGATTTTTTTTCCTATATGTGATTACTTAAAGGGATTCAATGAAAATGCAATTTTTAGATGATATTTTTGAGAGTATTCTGCTGATTACTTGAATAGGATGATGAGGAATAGAAAGAATAGCAACATTTTAAATGCTTTGGGTTTAATCTCTGCCAAGAAGGGAATTGTTAGATGTGGATTGCTGGAGAGTCTCAGTAGAAAAATGGAAACAAAGATAATGATTACTAATTTGTACATTAGCAAGGGGTCAAGATATGAAACACAAAGAATAAGAGAGGGGTAGAATTGCTCATTTGCATAAATATAATTATTCAAATAAAAATTGAAAAGTAAAGATGAGCCATAAAAACCAATAATTATATTATCTTTTCATGTTTTATAAACATCTTCATTTAAATGTTTACATTGGGTTCTTACCACAGTCCTGTGAATCTAAGCTTGAAGTGTTATCTCATTTTTATAATTAAGAAATCTGAGTCCCAGAGAATTTAGGAGATTTGACCAAGTTCATATACTTTTAATGTGGTATGTACAACAATAGAGTTGATGTTTTCTCCACCTGTAACAATGCTCCCTTGCGTGATCCAGTCACATGTGTTTTCAAACATTTGGAGACTCATGTTACATTACTTTACCTATTCAGAATCTACGTGAATGAGTGTGGCACTTCCCTGAAGGTTCAGACAGTAAAGAATCTACCTGCAATGCAGTAGATAGTGGTTTGATCCCTGGGTTGGGAAGATCCCCTGGAGGAGGGCATGACAGCCCACTCTAGTATTCTTGCCAGGAGAATCCCCGTGGACAAAGGAGCCTGGTAGGCTACAGTCCATGGGGTCACAAAGAGTCAGACATGACTTAGCAACTGAACAACAGCAATTCAGAACCTATAGTAATGAGTGTATCTAGATAATTAATTATACCATATAGCCAAAAGAATAGTTACTTTTACATTTTAATTTTCATGGTTAAATACTGTAAATAAGTGAAAGGGTTATAATAAGATCTTTAAAATTTTTATGACATTAGTTATTGTGATATGTATGTATAAGTGTATGCATAAGTGTTTTGAAGTAAATGAATCACAAGTATAAAACATAATCTAGGTGATTTAAAAGCTGGTATAACACTACCCATTAATTTTTGAAGGTCACAATTGCATAATATATAAATCAGTATGAAAGAGACTTATGGAAATTTGTTTATATTACCTTTCCCCATTTATGACAGTTGTCCATTTTCCCTTTGAAAGTAACAGTCTAATGTCTCTTCTGCTTGTTATTTCTCACAAGAGAAATTGTAATTGCCTAGATGCTGCTACTGCTGCTGCTAAGTCGCTTCAGTTGTGTCCGACTCTGTGCGACCCCATAGACGGCAGCCCAGCAGGCTCCTCTGTCCCTGGGATTCTCCAGGCAAGAACACTGGAGTGGGTTGCCATTTCCTTCCCCTGCCTAGATGCTACTCTTGGTCAATTAATTCAAGCTGTGTACATTTTGAGTTAAACTTCTAGACGGAATGTGAAAAGGCAATATAAAGGCTTGTTTGTACGTCATGGTTGACATGGACAAGCCCCACGTGATGGACAGGTGCTAAGTTGTTGGTCTTTGTTTCCAGAGTAGTGGGACTCTTGGGGTGAGCTTTATCTGCAGAAATAGCACTCTTTTCTTTTTTCTCTTTCTCTTTCTGTTCCTGGAAATCCTCCTCAATGTGAGAAAGGAAGTTAGTTTCATAGGATTGATGGACAGACGTTATGTGCAGTTGTGGTGTGTGATGATGAGGAGATATTCAAGATTGTCCTTGAGAGAAATCTGAGCTTAATTAAACACAGTTCTTTTTGACCAATTTGTATTGTCAAGAGATAACTCAGGCGTCAGAGTGAATCTTGGAGCAATTGAAAAACTGGGGGTAATGAAAATGAGTCAAAAGGAGAAGTGGGAGGGGGAAAATTCCAGAGAGGTTGACATGGGTACGCTTGTGAGTGGTTATCTTGTACTTTTGAGTTGGGATAGCCAGGTTTTTAAAAATGGGTTAGGATGGGTCAGACTGAAGGACTTGCTAATCTTGGTGGGCTGGACTTGAGAAAGCTGATATTTTTTAATAATAGTTTAAATATGTTTATGTATCATCATGATGCCCCTTTCTATTCATGTCAGAAATTCAGTTACTAGCTGAGTTCTTATTCTCATGGCTATGTGCTTATGAAATACTCTGTTTGTTTTTGGTATGTCAAGGATTTTACTTATTTGGCTATTTTAAAGTTTGTTTTTATTTATCTTAATTTAGTTGGGTGCTATATAGATATTACCAGAATCTCTGTTTCAGAGGTGACAATGTGCTCCCACCTTTTTTGCAAAATAGATAGTGATCTTTGTTAAGTATTGGAAGACATCCATGTTTACATTTATTTAAATGATTTCAATTCATCCAATTCAACATAACTTGAATCCTCTTTGTAACCAAAACAGTAAAATTTAGCAAGGAAACACAAATTTAAGTTTGCACAATGAGTGTCCTGGGCAGCCTTCATAGACATGCTCTAATTTCCACACATAAATGCTTCAGTTGTGTTTATAAGACAAAATTCGATATGGCAGCCCACTTAATAGCAGGCTTTTAACATCTGTGCTATCATTGTGAGTTATAAATATGCCTAGTAAAAGGGATGTTTTCCCCTTCATTTCCATTATCTACAAGTAATGAGACTAACTTCCTAAGAGAAGGATAACAAGTGTAAACTCAAAACATTTTTGATTGCTGATATTCTAGAAGACTGTTGATTGCTATGAATGCTCATGATTTCTGGGTTCTTGTCCTCAGGCTCTAACTTCAATTATCTGGCTGGTGATATGAGCAGCTATATCAATTTCTCATTTTCTGTGTCATGGGAAGGGGCAAGATTTGTCCAAGGTGTCTGCAATGGTCCAAACATCCTGGAAGCTTATATATCTGTGAAAGTCCTTGTTGGCTCAGTGTTTTTCTGTGCTGTTTATCCATTCACATGGAAAAATATTGACTTTCTTAAAAATACTTATGCAATATCTTTAGAAATTAGAACTCATATGATTTTAAAGGTGATATATATGTTTAATATTACAAACAAATAAGAATTGAATAATCAAGTAATTTATTTTTAAGACTTTTATATTTTTTTGTTTTTGTTTTTAGATTTTTTTTTTATCTTTCCTTTTCTAGCTTTAAATTTTTCTTAGTGCAGAGATGGAAAAAAGCATATTCCTGAATTTCAGTGCTTAAGAATGTTACTAGTTCCTTTTTTGCTGTTCATCCAATGCTAAAATTGGGTTTCTTATTATTCTCAAAAATATTTTTTAAAGTTCTGATATTCCATAAAAGCTCTCAAGGCATTCTTAGATCGTGTACTCTTTTACTGCATATTTTTAATGAGGATATATCAGAATTTCATCACCTATCAAAAAGAACCCTTAATTAAAATAAGTATCTGTTTCAACAAACCTACTAAATGTTTTTGTCTTTGAGGTTTAGCCAGAATTATTATTTTTGGTAAGAATTCAAAAGACAGTTTTTAAATACTGGTACAAGACACATCACTTACTTCATTTAAAATGTATGGTAACAAGAAAACAGATTGTCAAATTAGTCAAATCTCAGAGGGAAATAATTCTTTTTATTATAGATTTTATATCCCTATTTTATGGCTTTTAATTGTCCTTCTGCAGATTAAGAACAGGTAAGCACTATGAAGTATAATGGTTGATGATTTGGATTTGAATTTCAGTGCTTCAAAAAGGCTATGCCAAAGGATTTTGCATTACCAATTGTAGCATAATAAATTTGGTACATAGGCTCACTACATAGTATGAAGTAGTAGATGCTAATAATTTCACATCATATTTAACACTGGTTAATGTTAACATTGCTGATTGTGCTCTGAGCACAATCAACTCTTGTTCTTGATTTCCTCTTAATTACATTTGGAAGTTATGATATAATTTAAGTGGTAGGTGTTCTATTTGCCTATGAGTTCCTTAGAAGAACTAAAAATCAAACAGTATAGATAGGTTAGAAATTAAGTAGTATAGTATATATTTTATTTCCTGTCAGACAGTAATTAATTAATTAGAACACTTAATTGACACGATAAAACAGTTTGAAGAAAAATTCAGTGACATGATTGCATAAGGAATGGGAAGAAATAAACATTTTATTATTAAGTGTTATCTGCAGTTAACCTACAAACTGCACAGATAGGGCAGTTTGGCATGCTAGCTCCAAAAAACAATTTAATTTTCTGTTTTAAAACTTTTTCCTATACTGTAAACTCTAGGAGGGAAGGTTCTATGTGTGCCTTCTCCATGGTTTATCTTCAGTAAGTGTACAAAAGTCACTCAAACATGTTTGCATTTATGCCTGTCATTTAATCCTGTAAAACTGTAAACTAAGAGTCAGATAAGTTATATATATATATTTTTTTAATTTTAGAAAAGCTATTTATTAATATGTTAAGAGTGATTATCTTTGTGTGTTAGGATTTTATGCAGTTCTTTTTTGTTTAATTATTATGTAATGCAATGTATTTATATTGTTTTTTTTTTTTTTAATTTTTTTATTAGTTGGAGGCTAATTACTTCACAACATTTCAGTGGGTTTTGTCATACATTGATATGAATCAGCCATAGATTTACACTTATTCCCCATCCCGATCCCCCCTCCCACCTCCCTCTCCACCCGATTCCTCTGGGTCTTCCCAGTGTACCAGGCCCGAGCACTTGTCTCATGCATCCCACCTGGGCTGGTGATCTGTTTCACCATAGATAGTATACATGCTGTTCTTTTGAAACATCCCACCCTCACCTTCTCCCACAGAGTTCAAAAGTCTGTTCTGTATTTCTGTGTCTCTTTTTCTGTTTTGCATATAGGGTTATCGTTACCATCTTTCTAAATTCCATATATATGTGTTAGTATGCTGTAATGTTCTTTATCTTTCTGGCTTACTTCACTCTGTATAAGGGGCTCCAGTTAGTTATATTTTTTTAACATTATCATCCCAATCACTGTCATTAGTATCATAAGATTAAAAAAAAAATGCTACAATGCTGAGACATAAAGGTTATTTTTTCTTCACTTTAGGATTTTTCTGTTTTAGGGGCAGATACAATCAAGTAGACTATATATAAACTCATTACATGAAAATCAGATGAAAGCTCATGGAGTAAACCCAATATATTTTGTGCATAATGTAGAAAGAAAATCTTTTTAAAGAAAACACAAACTTCCTGGAAAATATTTAAACAGGAGTTATAAAAAAAATGTAAACTCTGTTAAATGGTAAAAAGAATATTCAACATGTAATTGAGTGAAATATTGGAAAAAATGGAATAACAGTTGATTTTTGTGTAAACTGGAGAAAATGAGTCACTCAGTTATATGAATTATATGAAGAAAATTGAGATTGATTCTTGTCTCTGTATTTTAAAACAAGAAAGCACTGTATTCCACAAGCCATTAGAAAGTTGGCCTTTTTCTCTCATGGCTATTCATTTTAATGCTCTGGTTTCACTTAATAGCTATCATGGCAGAGAATAATTTCAGTCTATTTCAGTCTAGGCATTGTAATGTTAAAACCAACTGCACTATTAGGGAAACGATGTGGGCTTGGTGGGAATATAAGCATGAAAATTCTAGCTACCATGGTATGATGACACTAGTTATTACGGATTTTGGAATTATACATGCATCCATTTGGGTACATTAAAATGATATATTTGATTGTAATTCTCAATACAGAGCTCATACATCAGCCTTTGCCCATCACAGGACATTGTTGAAGCGAATTAGACCCTTCGAGTTACTGTGCAAATGGCTGTCATGGCAGTACTTCAGAGATAATAATGCCTGGTTATATTTCAGTAATGCAGTAGACCATTTCAGTGATTTTTCTTCCACATAACTAGATATGCTGCAAAGGCTCAGATGCTAACATTGAAATAAATGAGTTGAAATAAGATACAGCAAAGAACAATAAGCATGCTTCAAAGGTGGCTGTTGGCAAAGTGAAGCTAAATATTAATGTCAATGAATTGATGTAATAGAAATTGCAGTGTTTTGTGGTTTCTTTCTGCTTCATTGCAAACATTAAGGGAAAAAGTATTCCTAGAAAAGTAAAATATTCTGAAAACAGTCCGAAAATTACATGATTTAATATATGGCTGAAGATTGCAACCTTAGTAAAGAATAAAATACTCTTCATAGGAAGAGATGTTATGTTATCTCTATAACATCTATAGATGTTATAGAGATGTGTCTAATATATCTTTAAAAGAAGAAATAATTTAAGCATTTCATGTCTGTCTTCCCACTGACTTGGTTTTTATGACAGCCAACTTCTGACATCTCATTTAGCTATTTGTGAAATTACTAAATACTGACCTTGGAACAGAAATTGAAACATTCTTGTAAGTGTTTAACTGTAGTTGTAACCCCCAGTTCAACATGCCTAACCTCTTCATCACTGAAGTGTATACGAGTATCACTGGTAAAAGTCTAAGAAAATGTACAGACCATTACTGTCATTCTTTGTTCTTGGCTTCCCAGGAGACTTCAAATTCTGCACGAATATTCAGAGTTCCAGAGCAATTACAATAGAATATTAACAGAAGGAGAGCTGATGATTAAATCATTTGGTTGATGATTAAATGTCCTCATGAGTTTAAGTAATTCAGTGTCATCTTTTTTATGACTTTCCTCAAGTTGAATACCCTAAGTGGTTAAAATAGGATCAAACCTCTCAGTGAGTTGGTGTGACAGTGTCTCTGCCTGTCTGTAGGTCCAAAACAGAGGAGAAGTGATGGAACTGTCTTCCTACCACTTTGTTTTGGAGGTTGTGCATTCATTTCCTAGGGCTGGCATAGCAGATGGCTATAAATGAGGTGGCTTAAAATAACAAGCTTATTCTCACAGGATTTTGGAGGCTAGAAGTCTGAAATCAAGATGTTAGCAAGACTGTTTCATTTTAGAAGCTCTGAGGAAGAATCTGTTTCATGTCTAGTTTCTGGCAGTTGCCGGGAATTGTGGCTTTCCTTGGCTTGTGCGTGCAGCACTCCAGTCATCACTAATCTCTGTTTTCAAATGGTGTCTCACTGTGTCTTTAACTGACTTTCTCATAAGGGCACCAGTCATTGAATTTAGGGCCCATTCTAATCCTGCCTGACCTCATCTTAACTAACTATATTTTCAAAGACCATTTTTCTTAATGAGTCTCATTCTGAGGCTCCTGGTGGGCCTTAATTTGGGGGGTGTTAGTCAACCAAGTCCAGAGAAGAAAAGCTTTAAGACAAATCTGTCTTACTATGATGGAGTTTTGAGGTTAACATTATATGTGTTCACCAATATCACAAGTTCTTCTCACCTTTTTGCACTTAAGAAAAACAACATTTGCACCAGGTGGGACTATGTGACTAGTCTCTCCCACAATCTGTGACTGAGGATGATAAGAATTACTATGGGCCTTAACTCCTTAAAAGCTCGTGTGATAATTTCCATGTTCACCTTTATTCTGGTGAAGCCTGAAACCTGGAGTTGAGAAGGAAAGACAACAACATCAAGGATGCCCTTTCTTATTTTAAGTTGACGTATGTAGGTTCTTCAAATGTATGATATGGTAGAGGGCATCCGTTTAATCACTCTGGATAGTGGACCTTATCTGAGTGAGAAATAAACTTTGTTGTATTATACCACTTTGATTTTGGTGGCATTTGTCACCAAAGCGAAATATAGGCAATTCTGATTATTATGTTTCTTCAACTTCTAAAGCATCTTTAAATATAAGTATCAGTTCAGATTAGTCACTCAGTTGTGTCCAACTCTTTGCAACCCCATGGACTGCAGCATGCCAGGCCTCCCTGTCTATTAAAAACTCCCAGAGTTTACACAAACTCATGTCCATTGAGTTGGTGATGCCATCTCATCCTCTGTTGTCCCCTTTTCCTCCCACCTTCAATCTTTCACAGCATCAGGGTCTTTTCAAATGAGTCAGTTCTTCACATCAGGTGGCCAAAGTATTGGAGTTTCCAATGAACACTCAGGGCTTTTCTCCTTTAGCATGGATGGGTTGTATCTCCTTGAAGTCCAAGTGACTTTCAAAAGGCTTCTCCAGCACCACAGTTCAAAAGCATCAATTTTTGGCGCTCAGTTTTCTTTATAGTCCAACTCTCACATCCTTACATGACTACTGGAAAAACCATAGTCTTGACTAGATGGACCTTTTTTGGCAAAGTAATGTCTCTGCTTTTTAATATGCTATCTAGTTTGGTCATAAATTTCCTTCCAAGGAGTAAGCGTCTTTTAATTTCATCGCTGTGGTCATCATCTACAGTGATTTTGGAGCCCAGAAAAATGAAGTCTGCCACTGTTTCTACTGTTTCTCCATCTATTTGCCATGAAGTGGTGGGACCAGATGCCATGATCTTAGTTCTCTGAATGTTGAGTTTTAAGCCAACTTTTTCACTCTCTTTCACTTTCATCAAGAGGCTTTTTAGTTCCTCTTCACCTTCTGCCATGAGGGTGGTGTCATCTGCGTATCTGAGGTTATTGACATTTCTCCTGGCAATCTTAATTACAGCTTGTGCTTCATCCAGCCCAGCATTTCTCATGATTTACTCTGCATATAAGTTAAATAAGCAGGGTAACATTATACAGCCTTGATGTACTCCTTTTCCGATTTGGAACCAGCCTGTTGTTCCATGTCCAATTCTAACTGTTGCTTCCTGACCTGCATACAGATTTCTCAAGAGGCAGGTCAGGCAGTCTGGTATCCCCAACTCTTTCAGAATTTTCCACAGTTTTTTGTGACCCACACAGTCAAAGGCTTTGGCATAGTCAATGAAGCAGAACTAGATATTTTTCTGGAACTCTCTTGCTTTTTTGATGATCCATTGGATATTGGCAATTTGATTTCTGTTTCCTCTGCCTTTTCTAAAACCAGCTTGAACATTTGGAAGTTCACGGTTCACATATTGTTGAAGCCTGGCTTGGAAAATTTTGAGCATTACTTTACTAGCATGTGAGATGAGTGCAGTTGTGCAGTAGTTTGAACATTCTTTAGCATTGCCTTTCTTTGGGACTGGAATGAAACCTGACCTTTTCCAGTCCTGTGATCACTTCTGAGTTTTCCAAATTTGCTGGCATATTGAGTATAGCACATTTACAGCATCATCTTTTAGGATTTGAAATAGCTCAACTGGAATTCCATCACCTCCACTAGCTTTGTTCGTAGTGATGCTTCCTGAGGCCCACTTGACTTCACATTCCAGGATGTCTGGCTCTAGGTGTGTGGTCACACCATTGTGGTTATCTGGGTCATGGACATCTTTTTTTGTTTAGTTCTTCTGTGTATTCTTGCCACCTCTTCTTAATATCTTCTGCTTCTGTTAGGTCCATACCATTTCTGTCATTTATTGGGTCCATCTTTGCATGACATGTTCCCTTGGTGTCTCTAATTTTCTGAAGAGATCTCTAGTCTTTCCCATTCTTTTGTTTTCCTCTATTTCTTTGCATTGGTCATTGAAGAAGGCTTTCGTATCTCTCCTTGCTATTCTTTGGAACTCTGCATTCAAATGGGTATATATTTTTTTCTCCTTCGTTTTTCACTTCTCTCCTTTTCACAGCTATTTGTAAGGCCTCCTCAGAGAGCCATTTTGCTTTTTTGCATTTTTTTTTCCTTTAGATGATCTTGATCCCTGTCTCCTGTACAATGTCACGAGCCTCCGTCCATAGTTCATCAGGCACTCTGTCTATCAGATCTGGTCCCTTAAATCTATTTCCCACTTCACTGTAAAATTGTAAGGGATTTGATTTAGGTCATACCTGAATGGTCTAGTGGTTTTCCCTATTTTCTTCAATTAGATTACAAATTAATCAGTAGTCTGAACTTGAAAAAATATATAGATACAGTTTTAATCCAGCATTTTTATTTGATAATTAAATTTCATCTTTCCTTGAAAATTAAATTTCATTCACGGTTATTTGCTGAATACATTTATATTGAGGACTACCTACATGTACATATTTAGAAAAGATTTGATTTATATTACGTTTGGCACTTTGCAACATGGGCAAATAAAATCAAAGATTGGTGCTAACTCATAAAAAAGCTATTTGTGCTGAAAGTTATGACATATATTTTTGTCATTTAACTATTATAAAATTCCCAGTGGTACCACACATTGGCAGGAAATAAAATTTTAAAATATGTTGTTTCTATACAGAAAAAATTGTTGAGCTGTGCTTTAAACCCTAGAACTTAGCTCCAAAAGAAAGACTTTTATTATTGAAAATATCATAATCTATAGATAGTCTTACATTGGCTGCAGAGAATGCTGTGACGTTTCAGATGTATGTTCAACTTTCAGCTCCATAATGAGTTTATTTTGAGTCTATTTATATACAGTTCACTTGAAGGGCAAAAACAAGAAGTTATACACAAATGGCAAGGGTCCAAAACTGATGTCAGTTAAGCAATGCTTTTATGTGCAATACAACCCCCTGCTGGGATGTCTGGAGTTCATTCTAGAACGTTACATAAAAACTCATTACTAAAAGACAATGTGAAAACTACTTTAAAATGGAAAGAATTACATGTATTTCTCAATAAGATTGGCCTAGAAAATGTTTCAGAGGTGAAAGGGCAGTGTTCATTGACCTGAATATGCTTATCTATGGAACTGCTAAATCTGACATAGCATAGTAAATAGTCTGACCCTCTAGAAAGCTGGCTGATTAAACAGCTTTATTAATGTGTCATGAGACAGACTGTCAAGGGTGACCTTCTATTCTCAAAAGCATTTTTTATCTCAAAGGTCTCTCAAAAACACCTGTGTGCTTATTGGCACAAGTGACCTGGAAAGGATCAAGATCTTCTAGAGGCCTTGAAACCAATCTGATCTCTTGACATCACTCAAAATGAAGATGACCTTGAGTTCAGTGAGATATTGCATTGCCCTTAACACAACCCCATAATCCTGGCTACTGTGGATTTGAAGAGCTCATTTGAGCCTGCTTCATGTCCTATTCACAGTCCTGAAATATAGCCTAAGTTGTGTTCATTCTCCCATGATTGAGATTTTTCTAGAGTTGGATGAGCAATGATGAATCACATTATCACACAAATGTCTTTATATTCGTGAAACTTACACTCAAATGGGGAAAGCAGGCAAACAATAGATAATTATTATAATAGATAAAAATTATGATTTACAAAATGCTTTTATGAAAGATAGAGGGAATACACGATGAAGTTTTTCTGTATCTCCTTACCTCACCTAAAGGAACTCAAGCTGATAATACTTTAACAACTGGGAAAACCCCAGTTAGCATTGCAAATAGAAGATCTTTACTTCCGTATATTTAGCCTGTCTTTTCCTGCCAACATGCATAATTTAGGATGTGTGATTTGTTATTGTTAAAACCTGCAGTTGTTCAGTCACTCAGTCATGTCTGACTCTGTGATCCCATGGACTGCAGCACACCAGGCTTCCCTGTCCTTCACTATTTCCTGGAGTTTGCTCAAGCTCATGTCTATTGCATCAGTGATGCCATTCAACCATCTCATCCTCTTTTGTCCCCTTCTCCTTCAGCCTTCACTCTTCCCCATCATCAGGGTATTTTACAATGAATCAGCTCGTTTCAGCTTCATCATCAGTGTTTCCAATGACTATTCAGGACTGATTTCCTTTATGATTGACTGGTTTGATCTCCTTGCTGTTCAAGGGACTGTCATGAGTCTTCTCCAACACCACAGTTCAAAGGTGTCAGTTCCTTATCTCTCAGCCTTCTTTATGGTCCAACTCTGATATCCGTACATGACTACTGGAAAAACCATAGTCTTGACTATATGGACCTTTGTCAGCAAAGTAATGCCTCTGCTTTTTAATACACTGTTGAGTTTTGTCATAGCTTTTCATCCAAGGAGCAAGCATCTTTTAATTTCATGGCTGTAGTCATCATCTGCAGTTATTTTGGAGACCCCCAAAATAAAGTTTCTCACTGTTTCCCCATCTGTTTGCCATGAAGTGATGGGACCGGATGCCGTGATCTTACTTTTTTGAATGTTGAGTTGTAAGCCAGCTTTTTCACTCTCTTCTTTCACTTTCATCAAGAGGCTCTTTAGTTCCTCTTCACTTTCTGCCTTTAGGGTGGTATCATCTGTGTATCTGAGCTTACTGATATTTCTCCCTGCAATCTTGATTCCAGCTTGTGCTTCATCCAGCCTGGCATTTTTCATGATATACTCTACATATAAGTTAAATAAGCAGGGTGACAATATGCAGCCTTGGTGTACTCCTTTCCCAATTTGGAACCAGTTCATTGTTCCATGTCCAGTTCTAACTTGTTTCTTGACCTGCATATAGGTTTCTCAGAAGGCAGGAAAGATGGTCGGGTATTCCCATCTCTAAGAACTTTCCACAGTTTGTTGTGATCCACACAGTCAACGACTAGCACAATGAAGCAGAAGTAGATGTTTTTCTGGAATTCTCTTGCTTTTTCTGTGATCCAACAGATGTTGGCAGTTTGATCTCTGGTTCCTGTGCCTTTTCTAAGTCCTGCTGTACATCTGGAAGTTCTTGGTTCATATACTGTTGAAACCTGGCTTGGAGGATTTTGACCATCACCTGATAGCATGTAAAATGAGTGCAATTGTGTGGTAGCTTGAACATTCTTTAGCATTGACCTTCTTTGGGGTTGGGATGAAAACTGACCTTTTCTAGTCCTTTGGCCACTGATGAGTTTTCCAAATTTTCTGGAATAATGTGCAATGCTTTCACAACATCATCTTTTATGATTTGAAATAGCTTAGCTGCAATTCTATCACCTCCACTAGCTTTGTTTGTAGTGATGCTTCCTAAGGTCCCTTGACTTCACACTGCAGGATGTCTGGCTCTAGGCGAATGATCACACCATCATGGTTATCTGGGTCATTAAGATCTTTTTTGCATAGTTCTGTGTATTCTTGCCACCTCATCTTAATATCTTCTGCTTCTGTTAGGTCCATACTGTTTCTGTCGTTTATTGAGCCTATCTTTGCATGAAATTTCCATTGATATCTCTTAATTTTCCTTAAGATATCTTTAGTCTTTCCCATTCTGTTGTTTCCCTCTACTTCTTTGCATTGTTCACTTAAAAAGGCTTCCTTATATCTCCTTGCTATTTTTCAGTACTCTGCATTCAAACGGGTATATTGTTCCTCTTCTCCTTTGCATTTTGCTTCTTTTCTCAGCTATTTGTAAGGCCTCTGCAGACGACCATTTTGAATTTCTTTTTCTTGGGAATGGTTTTTATCACTGCCTCCTGTACGAACCTCCATCCATAGTTTTTCAAGGACGTTGTCTATCAAATCTAATCCCTTGAATCTATCTGTCATTTCTTCTGTAAAAGCAAAATGTCTGTTTTTTCAGAAGAAATGGAATTCAGAAACATCATCATATACTCTCCCATCTCTAATTGTATTAATTCTGAAGTACTGAAGACACTTAGATAGGGAAAAAATGGATGTGGAATACATCTCCAGTTATATTTATTCTGAAGTACTTAGGTGGGGAAACAGTAGATGGGGAAACAGTGGAAACAGTGGCTGATTTTATTTTTTGGGGCTCCAAAATCACTGCAGATGGTGACTGCATCCATGAAATTAAAAGATGCTTGCTCATTGGAAGGAAAGCTATGACCAACCTAGACAGCATATTAAAAAGCAGAGACATTACTTTGCCAACAAAGTTCCATCTAGTCAAAGCGGTGGTTTTTCCAGTAGTCACATATGGATGTGAGAGTTGGACTATAAAGAAGAGCACCGAAGAATTGATGCCCTTGAACTGTGGTGCTGGAGAAGACTCTTGAGAGTCCCTTGAACTGCAAGGAGATACAACCAGTCCATCTTAAAGATCAGTCCTGAATATTCATTGGAAGGACTGATGTAAAGGACTGAATATTCATTGGAAGGACTGATGTAACCAGTCCATCCTAAAGATCAGTCCTGAATATTCATGGAAGGACTCTAATACTTTGGTCATCTGATGCGAAGAACTGACTCATTGGGAAAGACCCTGATGCTGGGAAAGATGGAAGGTAGGAGAAGGGGACGGCAGAGGATGAGGTGGTTGGATGGAATTACCAACTCGATGGACATGAGTTTGAGTAGGCTCCAGGAGTTGGTGATGTTCAGGAAAGCCTGTGTGCTGCAGTCCATGGGGTCACAAAGAGTCGGACATGACTGAGCGACTGAACTGACTGGCTTCATTGCTTCAGCTTGAATGCTGTCCAGTTTGCATCTTGTTTGAGCTCCTCATATATCTTGAATCTTCTTATCCACAGGCAACTCATAGGTGCCATTTCATGTTCCAGACAATTACCCAAGATCCTCTCATGCTCTGCAGAAGTCTGATCCCATCTCTATTTGCCCTTCTTACATAAAGTACTGCTACCCCAACAGTCATCCCCACCTGAAGTCAGTCTGAACCCTCTGATATATGGATCTCGATTTTTCTTTTCTCAATCCCAGCCATATATACTCAGGTAGATATCAGAATCTCCAGTTGCTTTGTGAGGGAAATGTCAGCAGTAACCTCAGCCACAGGAAAAATGATCATTGTCTCTAAGTGATGCACTAGCCCATTTAACACCAGTGCCTGTGAGAACAAAAGGATTAGACTATCAGTCCTAAGTCCTTATCTCATTATTGCTGCTGCTGCTGCAAAGTCGCTTCAGTCGTGTCCGATTCTGTGCAACCCCATAGCCGGCAGCCCACCAGGCTCCGCCGTCCCTGGGATTCTCCAGGCAAGAACACTGGAGTGGGCTGCCATTGCCTTCTCTGTATCTCATCACTATGGCTTCCTAAAACTGATTTACCCTGATGCCTGGTGGCCTTTGGCTGCTGTTGTCTCTGCCAATCTGGACGTTTCCCAGCTGTCTTTAGTGAGCAGTCTGTCCTCTCTTCTGCTGCCTTTGGCTCTGACTTCATTGTTCTGGTCCTCGGTCTGTTTGCTTTGACCTTAGTTATCTATGAGATAGTTGACTCTTAACTGTGATCTGATTGTCTTATTTTTCTCCTATCCTTCCTCTCTTGACTTTCCACGTTTGATGACCTGTCTGTCTGTGTTTTCCACTGATATTTATATTTGGCACAACAAGATAGTTAGCTTTGTTAAGTAAAGGTGGGTCCTGGGTTTTTAGTCCTAAAAATTATGGTTGGACATATGAAATTCTCATTATATTTTCCAGGAAGCCAAGTATTTCTTTAAGTTATATGGTTTGAGGGCATAAAAATTATTACTGGTTTACAGTCAAACTCATTAGTGATGACGATTAATCATAGTAAGAGGCCAAATTAAAACTATAGCATTGTTTAGAGTTTAAAATGGGGAAACAAGTCTCCTTGGATTACCAAGGGGGATTTACTTTCCTAAATGTTCTGCAGGTAGTTTAAACTAAACATGTGCAATGGAGTAGTATTTTGAAGATTATTTATATGCTTTTTTATTTTGCCTTTCAGAGTACAAGACCATTGTCTTGGTTTGCCTGAGGCAACAGTATGCCAGTGAGACATTAAGATTTGTTACAGAGGGAATACTAAGAGAATATGCCCAAAAAATAAAAATGAGAAAGTAATAAAGAAGTATTTATAAGAAAGGCTTCTTAGAGTTGAGGTAAATGCTGGTAGTGTCCTGCCATAATTATAAATCACACTATTAGTTATGCTAGAGCGAGGAGTTCTATTATTTTTATATTTCCTATATTTTCAAATAAACAACACATTCTGAAGGAATCGTTTTAGAGCTCTCCTGTAATGTATAGAGCATGACACTCCCCTCCGTGGAGTCTTGGCCCAATGGATTTTGGAAGGAAGGAAGAGAGAGGAAATTAAAGCACCCAAACGTGGTTCCACATGTTCTCTTCTTAGCAAAGCTTTGCCCAAAGAGAATTGGAAAAGAGACAACACTGGAAGGAAGCTCCTGTTTCCTATTGAGACTTCAGGGAGAGGATTCTTGCCAGGTATTGGGTAAACAGTTGGTAAAAAATCCCTTCAAAGTGAGCTGCTCAGTGTAGCCTTTAAGGGTAAAAAATAATCTGAGGATGTGCTTTTCTAAGGCACCCTTGATTCTCATACGGATCTTGTCAGAAATGGGTCGCCATTGCTGGGATGAAGTGAGCTCTGTCAAGGGGACCACCCTTACCAGCACCAAATAAAAGTTGCAGCTAAGCATCAGGGTTTCACAGCCAGATCTGAGGTGAAGGTAGTGAGGTTAGTGGTTATACCACAACAAACAGTTTCTGTGCCACAGCAGTGGTATATAACAAACAGTTATGCCACAGCAGTGTTTGTGTCAAAAGCGTGGCCTCTGAGGTCTGTGAGCCATAGACTTCAGCTTCAGAAGAGACAGGTCAGCCAGGATCCAGGAGAGCAAAGGATACTGCTGAATCACCGGAGGGGTAAGAGCGAGACAACGTGAACGTCAGAGGATTTTATATTTCCTCTCCCATACCATAAGAATAATAAGCTGTACTCCTCCACAAGCAAGTGGCCAATCATCTGAGCATATTTTATCCAACAGACACTATATTTAAACTGATTTTAAGCTAGATTGTACCTTATCTATTTTTATCTCCAACTAATTAGAAATGAATAAGGTGCTGAACAAAGGCCAGATTACAGAAACAAACAGAGAAGTCTTTTTTTCCATATAGACTTAACTTCTAGTATGAGTATTTGGCAACATGACTACACATATCTAAAACAGAGTTCATGATTTTATCATGATTTTCTTCCTGTCTGCCTCATCCCTGCCAATAGTATTGATAGTCTGTCATTCAAACCTCAAAATCCAGAATCGTCTTTAATTCCCTTTCTTCTTTTCCTTAAATGTGTAAGCTGTGAACTGTTGCAGGTCTTATATTTCTGATATTCCTCTGGTTTCTCCCTCTTTCTCTCCTTTAGTAGCTTCCAAATTGGTCTCTTTTACATGACTGTCTCTCAGTCATTTCTCTGCATAGTTTCTGGATTGACCTTCTTAAATAAAGACTGATTTTATTATCCACTTCCTAAAAACATTCAGTAGTTTATCACTATCTACTAAATTACATGAAAACTTCTCAGTCTTACATAAGGACTCTTGCCAAAAATCACTAGAAGCTTTACTGTTTTCTATCCCTCCATTAGATGTTCCCTGTAGCTCAGTCGGTAAAGAATCTGCCTTCAATTCAGGAGACCCAGGTTCTATTCCTGGGTCAGGAAGATCCCCTGGAGAAGGGAATGGCAACCCACTCCAGTGTTCTTGCCTGGAGAATCCCAGGGACAGAGGAGCCTGGCAGACTACGGTCCATGGGGTCTCAAGAGACAGACATGACTTAGCAACTAAACCACCATCGTTCTTTATGTCTACAAATGTTTAGTGGAATGGCCAAAGTGGAATAAGTGGAATACTTTTTCAGAAAGGGCACTGTTGGCTTTTAAGTCCTGGTGCTACCTGATCCTCTGTGATGCATAATGTAGATGTTTGGAAATATTTGTGAACTTAAAAATACAGTGAGATAATAGTATAAGGTTCACCTCTGATGATAAGTGAAAATAATGACGCAAGAGAAACTAGCAATTATGCTCTGGACATAAAGGAGAAAGGTTAATGGGAAAAGAATGAAGAAGTGCCAACAGAATCAAAGGATAATGGAAGTAAGTTCTGAACATTCCTGTCTTTACTCTGGAAAAGGCCTTGACTGCAGTACTAGGGATTTGAGAATACACATAGCAGTTTGAATGCAACTGATATTTGCCACAAGCCTATAATGTCTGGCATGGGGATGGACCTTCAGCATATACTGGCACAAGACAGGTAGACCTAACGGGAGATCACAGTTCAGACATGAGGAATCTTGCCTTAGTGGATACTTTGCGCATCTTTATATTCGTCAAATGAATGCCTTACTCACAAAGTAAGTCATCTGTTGTCATAGATATGGAGAAGAGGATGTTTTCTATCTTTCTCTGTTAGCCACTGGTCACATGTTCAGTGTTATGTTTTTGTGGGTGAAGCTTATCAATATATTTCTGTGCTATACAAAATATAATTTTAAAGTGACTCAAAGAGATGATATAGGCTTTATTTAGCTGATGCAGATTGGGAGCGTCAAAGGACACATTGAAGAGTTGGAAAAAGTCTGAAATATTATTGAGAGAAGAAAGGAGACTCATGTGTCCTTATGGTTAGTGCTGGTTAACAGTTTTTGTATTAAATGCTAAAAACACTTTTGCAGTGGAAGGTTGTACTCATTTTTGTTCCACCTGCTTTGGATTTTGGTGCAATCTTATCTTGATAACTGTCAGAATAGTACTTTTTTAAGATTGCTTTTGCAAGGCTTATGGTTGGTCAGTTAGTCAAGATTTACCAAGTGAGAAGATAGACAAGGATTAAATACCAGGAGGAAACTGGATCCTCAATCATGTCTATTTCAGTTTTGTTAGTGTGCTGGCAGGGCCTTCCAGTTCTGTTGCCTTAGTTACTTATTTTTAACTCACCAGGATATCACATATTAACACTAATAATTTTAATTGGATTATAGCCAGAAGCATTCATTTTTTAATAGTAAATGTCTCTCTAATTGTTCAGAGTAGGTTAATTTTGTATTTTCAACAAGGGTGAAATATCCTTGATTGTAGGTGCAATGTCTTTTTCTATGTCCTCAAGACTTTGTACCATCTTGGGCATATAATGGCCCATTCAGAGTTGCTTTCCAAATCATTAACTATGATTTCCCAGGTGTATAAATTATATTTGAGTAATGTTTTGGATACTGAAGGTTTTTACTTATTTGGCATCTGGATGTGTCTGACATGATTTAAAATGTCTTATAATTATAAAATACGATCATTTATTGAGACCTGTACATATGGTGGACCTTTTGAAATTAAATGAAAAGTGCCTGAGTCTAACATCTGTGTTGAAGGCATCATCACAGCAGGTCTCCCAGAAACTATTTGATACTTTCCTGGTTTTCACTAGAAAAAGTCTTTTACCATGTCTGTTCTATAAACGTTTATTATTTTCTTTCAGAGACATAGCTTTAGAGATTTGATTTTGTTTCACAATCATATCTGCCCTTTACAGCCATGGCTTATCAGGTTAAATTATATATTGTGTTGCGATACAGATTAAACGGCTATAACAAAATACTCCAACACACAGGAGCTGAAATTCTAAATTTATTTTTCATGTGTGTAACAGTCCAGGAGTGAGCAGTCCAGGCTGAGCGGAGTGGCTCTGCTTTCCTGGGTCATTCAGGGACCACCCAGTTTCACTCCTCCAATGATTTCATCATCCCTTAGTGTGCTTACTTGTCTACTCTGTCAGAGCTAGTTCACCACTGTCCACCCTGTAACTAAAGTAATCAGGGAAAGTCCAGAGCAAACATCTTTGCCTTTAAGGCAACAACTTAGAAGTTACATAAATTCCTTTTCCAAAAATTGGCCAAACTTAGATACAATGGCTATGCGTAGCTGCGAAAACGCTAAGTGTGAATTTGTAAGTGAACAACTGACCAGCTAAAACCCCAAAGATTCTATTGTCAAAGGGAACATGTAGCAAACATATTGTTGGACAGTCAGACTCAGTCTGCTTCTCTGATCACCTCCATGGGTGCCTGCTTCCCACATGTAGACCATACTTTTTCCAGTAGAGGTCGTCAGATTTCTTTAAGTTATCCCATCTGCATAAAAACAGAGGCTAAATTAAGTGTTGTGTTTTCTTTTTTGCCAAGTTTGAACTTGGCCCTTTCCCATCTGGTAACTCATAAACTAATACGAAAGTGGTATATGTCTCTGACACAGGGTATACAGTGATGAAGCTGGAATAAAATAACCACCATGATAATCTCCTGTTAATAAAGTAGGAGGAATGGGAGCAGTCACTGGTCCATAGAAATGACAAAAATAAGAAATTTTGAGGAATGTTAAGATATTTATTCTAGTAGTGGAGTAAACTGTTCCATTAGACTCTTGTCCTGATTTCTGAGGGGAACTGTCATGTCTGTTTTCCATAAAATCCCCTAGTTCTTCTCTCTGGGGTAGGATAGGGCATTATTCTGTCAATTACCTTTTTTTGTTGTTGTTGTTGCCACCACTGAAATGGGCATTGAGAGTACTTCAAGAACACTGTCTTAGGGATAATTATAGGCTCTTGCTGGTCAAACTCACAGCTTCTTTGACAAGAGAGATCACTCAAAAACTTCATAATCTTCTAAGTCTACTTGCTTCCAATAAAATTCATGTGAAAGTCACCGCACTCTTTACTTTTATTAATAGTTCTTGAGTCTCTGAGATACTTTATTTTTTACTGTATCTTTGCATGAACTCTGCTCTCTTTAAATTTAATACTGGCTAGGTTAAGGTCTTTTTAAAAATATAGGCTTCAAGTAGAGAACTAATCTGACCTTTGTCCCTGGGCTGCTCTCTTTGTTTGACTAAAAAGTTGTATTTAAGAGAGAATTTAAAGAACGGCTCTGAAGGACAGACATAACTTCTGTTTAGACCATAAAAGGAGTTGACTTTTCTAGCCTTGCAAGTCAGAAAAGATAGATGCCACAGGTAGAAAGTGTCTCCATTAAGAAGTCTGTTTTCTTTAATCTCAACTTTCAGATTGGCTTGTTCATACATGAGCTCCTTTTTAACTTACAGAATTCTCTGAAAGAAGCAAGGAACTTCTGTCAGTCACCAATATTCTGAGCTTTGCAGTCAGTTTTCCGGAGGAGTAGGGTCAGCAAGCATGTTGTCTGCTTCCAGTTTTTCACTGTTTGTGTCTTAGTTTGGGTTGCTATAGTATGATTGCTTATTTTTTTTTATAAAAGATTACTGTTTACACTGGCTAGCTTAGACAATAGGTTAATATTTCTCACATTTCTAGAGGTTGAAAATCTGAGATCAGGTGTCAGCATGGTTGCATTCTAGTGAGAGCCATCTTCCTTATTTACAGATCACTGTCTTCTTGTATCTTCATGGTAGAGAGAGATCATCTTTCTTGTGTCTTCTCTCATGGGCACTAATTCAATTCAGGAGGACACTATCCTCATGATTTAATTACCTCCCCAAACTCAAATACCATCACATTGGGAATCAGGGCTTCAACCTGTTAATTTTCAGGGGTCATAAATTTTCAGTCCATAGCAGATTGCATTTTTTTCTACTGGTTTTCTGGGGAATAAAATAGGTGACCAGCTTCTGATGAGTTAAACCAATCACAAATATTTTGAATATTTATTGTCATAGTCTCTCACATTTCATACCAAATTTTACTTGAGATGAGGTACAAGATAAATCTCTATAACAAGTAACCCCAAACTATTGTTATTTTGAAGTTTGTCTTCTCATATTCTATAGGAAGAGCAAGATCAAGGTTGCTGGAATAAGTTTACTACAGAAAATCATTCATGATTATAAATTGCTCATAGGGTGATAGCCTAGTTAATGATGGGACTCATTGTCCACTTCTGTATGGATTAGAGATGGAGAAAAGAGAACATTCAGAGTAAAATGACTCCATCTACAAGACAATGACTCTGGGTTGAACATATCTCTTGAACTCACATTCCAGTTGACCCAGCCTTAATCCCATGGCTATACTTAGCTCCCCTGAGGGATGGGAAATTGAGTATGTGGTAGGGTATCTTAACTCCATGTCTCAAGCTAAGCTAACAGGGTTCTATTATCTAGAAAAGAAAGAAAGGAATCAAAGGCAAAAAAAAAAAAAAAAATGAATTCTTGAAGACATTTGGCAACATATAGTGTTCATTTATGAGGAAAGTTTTATTGTACTTGACTTCAAAGGCATATGTTATCTCTTACTAAGGATTGATTTTGTTCTGTGTTTCATAATTGAAGCATTATGAACAAATATCTCTTGGTGATTACTAAAAGTAAGACATAGGAAGTGTTTCTGTTTAGAATATCATCAAAAACACAATCAAATGGCGAATTCTTAATTTGGAGGAAATAGATGCATCAGAGCAACAAGTAAACACTTTTTTCTACTATTTCTTAAAAATGATCAATATTACTGGAAAACAGTATCTCTTAACTGATTTTGACTATCTTTCTTAAGCAACTTATTTGGGTCACTGTACTTTTTATATAACTCTTTAATATATTCTCTACAGAATTCTCAATTGACTGCAGAAATGATTAACAGTAGGCTCCCTGCTGCTCAACTCGGTCATTCATGACTTCACCAGATGGTTTTTCTTTTTGGGCCAATGATTTTTTTTTTTTTTTTTTTTTTATTGTTTCCCCTCCCCTGGATACAATCAAGATCAAAAGTGTGACATTCATTTTAATTTCATGACTAACGTATAAAATACTATATGAATCCATCTTTTATTTTCTGCATATTTAAAGCTAATGACCAGAATGTTTTCTATTAGTTATGAGCAAGGTAATTTTAAAGTTGGAGCAGGAAATGGCATCCCACTCCAGTATTCTTGCCTGGAGAATTTCATCTACAGAGGAGCCTGGCAGGCTACAGTCCATGGGGTCACAAACAGTTGGATACAACTGAGTGACTAACACACACAATTTTAAAGTATACATATTTTTCTTAATTATTTCTTTCATATACTCTCTTGTTTATTCCTGTTCTCTAATAATTCAAGTACCACTAGTTTTTACCACCCTTTGATTCTCATATTACTTTTATGAATTTGCTTTATTTAACAAATTTATTTAATGAGTTGGTCAAGTCCTGCTGAGGAAAGCTCATCAACTGTTACTCTTCTAATTATTTCTAGCCTATATAAATAGTTTATAGTTTGAAACATAGTTAAACAAAGAAAAAAAAAAGAGAGTAAACTACCTGAAAATTTCTCCCATATTTTAATCCAGTTATATCAATCCATCTGGCAGACAAAATTATATGAAACTCTTTCATTGGTCATAGAATATTTTCAGAAGTTGTTACAGTTTTAGCATATGATCTAGCAAGGTCCAGATATTTTAAAACTTACTTTAAAAATTATTGACTTACATATTGACAGACTTCCCAGGTGGCACAGTAGTAAAGAATCCAACTGCCAATGTAGGAGATGCAGGTTCAATTGCTGGGTTGGGACGATCCCTTGGAGTAGGAAATGGCAACCCACTTCAGTATTCTTTCCTGGAAGATTTCGTGAACAGAGGAGCCTAGTGGGCTAGTTTGTAGGTTCACAGAGTTGGACACAACTGAGAGACAGAGCATACACAAATTAAAAATTGAGAAGTTATTAATTTCTTATACTGTCTCTGCATGGCTTAACTGACATCTGTTTACCAAAAATTTGCTTTTCCATCTCCATGTAAACAATCTTCCTCCCAAACTACTACCTCCAACATCCTCTTTTGTCTTTAAGCTGAAGATGGTGTCTAAGTTGTGAACTTTGGCCGTTTTGGCAGGTTACTCCATTTTCTGGGGGTCTCTGCCATGTATACATGGTATTAAACTTTCCTTTTATTTTCTCCTGTTAATCTGTCTCAGACCAATCTAATTTTTAGAGTGGCCAGAAGCACCTAAAAGGTAGAGAGAAGTTTCTTCCTCCTCAACAACGCAATAGAGCATTGTAGCAAGGAGGAAAAAGCATAGACTGAGCATGTGACTTTTGGTAATCTGTTGTTGCTCTATCATAAAATGCATTGTAACAAGTACTAGGAAATAAGGTTGAAGACTGGGTTGGAGGCATGTTAGAAGCACGCTACTGTCAAATATATCATGGGGCTTTAGTGGAATAGTCTTTATAGACCCAGTTTTGTAGTCAATGAGCAAATATACTGACATCTTATACTGACACTTGCCCACCAAGTGCTGGGCACTTGCTTGTGATGTTTTGACAAACATGATCATTGCATAGAATTCATTTTTTTAGTTCTGGTTTTCTGTAGGGAAGTGTTTTGTATATAAAAATTAATCCTGTGACTCAAAGCTATTGTCTTTGTTTCTTTGGAGTTTCTATAACTGTTCCCTGCAAAAATTTGGGGCAAATTCAGTCACTTTATAAAAATTAAGGACTGTTTCAGTGAAGGCTCACTTTTCCCATTCACACTCTTTCCTGCTATCCAGAGCAGTAGAAATGCTGGAAAGCGTTTACACTGCGGGATATTTTCTGTCTCTAGAGTACTTTGAATTGAAGACAATCCAAATTGCTATGGGCTGTTATGGGCCTAATTGTGTCCCACTCAAAATTCATATATTAAGTATTCTCAGTATTTCAGAATGTGACCATATTTGGTTATGGGGTCTTTAAATAGGCAATTAAATTTAAAGAGAATTATTGGCATGGGCATTTATTCAATATGATTGATATTCTTATGGGAAGAGGAGGTCAGAATACGGACACGGGCACAGAGGGAAGACCATGGGGAGGCATAGGGAAAAAGATAGCCAGCTGCAAGCAAAGAGAAAAGTCTCAGAAGAAATAATGCTGAAGACAATTTGATTTTGGTCTTTAAGCCTCTAGAACTGTGAGAAAGTGAATTTCTGTTGTTTAAACCACCTGATCTGTGGCACTTTGTTTGGTAGCCTTAAGAAACTAGTATGGCCCTAAAAGACATTGATATGACATCTAAGTGTCCTGAAATTCAGTATTATCTTAGAATTCTAAAAAGTCTCATATCCCTTACTTTTTTTCTTTTAATCTACAATGGCTACAAAATATCTCTCATAATAGAATGTCAGTAGACTACCACCCCCTTATAGGGTTTAATTACCATGGACTACTTTAAAACTTACTTGTTAATTTCAGAATAGGAAAGTTTTTTGACATTATTCAAAGTTCCTTAAAATTGACATGATATTAAGGCCTGGGTAATTCTTTGTTGTGGGATACTGTCCTATGTGTGTAAGATGTTTAATAACATCCCTGGCCTTTACCTGTTAGATGTCAGTGGGACCCTGCCAGTTGTAGCAACCAAAAATGTTTCCAAATATTGCCAAATATCACCTAACAGTAGGCAAAATTACTGTTGGATGAAAACCATTGCTTCAGTTTCAGTATCTAGATAGTACTTTTTATGTATATTTATTATTCAAGGTAGATTATTGGAAGGAGGTCACCCAAGTGTACATCTGCGAGAAAGAATTACTTTTCCTGTCTATGTGTAAACTAGTTTTGCTGACACCAAGGACTCACTTTCTTTTTTTCTGACATTTCATTATTTGTTGAAAAATAGTCTAATTACTGTCTTCTTCTCTCAGAGTCATAGTTCTAATTATTAGTCACATTGACCTTTTCTGTTGAATAAAAAGAAACAAACGTTATAGCATAAACCATAAAAGCACTGGCATTAAATGCTAGTTGCAAAGAAGTACATTCATTATGTACTCCCAAATTAGAATGAAACATCTTTGCAAGGCCTTTATGTGAATATATTTGAGATTATTCCCTAAAAGATTTCTTGTTTTTAATGGAGCAGATAGCAGATTTCCATGACCATAAAGGTCTCTATGAAAAAATTAATCAAACTTTATTTACTACTAATGAAAAGACCCCTGTGGAGTTGGCATGCAACCTTATATCATTTCCGACTTTAAAAATCTGTAAAAGTCAAATAATATCCAAGTCATTTTTGTGGAGTGGGTTTGACAATGTAGACAGTTTTCTGCAAAAACCCATCAATGCTCAGTTCTTCTAGAGAGCTTGTGAACTGAAGGGACTGAAAGTCAGCTAGAGTCTCTGTAGTTGGATATTTGAATATGTTTGATGTGTCATATATGGCTGCAGTATTTCCTTAATGAAGGAGCTCAGATGTATACTCAAATCCTTTGCTGGCTTTTTACCAAATAGGGTCTGTGTACTAAAACAGCTATGACCTCATTTTAAAATAAAATTTCAAGAAACTCCTCTAGAATCCTTTTAGGGATTATCTCTGAGTAATGCTTACATTGATCATGCTATAGTTACAATATACTCTTCATTATTTAATAATTTTCACTGTTAAAATATATCTGTTTTTATTTATGTTTTCAGTAGGGTTTTTAAACTCTGAGTTCAAAATATTGATGATTAGAAAATAAATTTTTATTTAAGGAACAAAGGCTAATTAAGAAATCCAGAGGTAAATTTGAATGACTATCAGACTATAAAATTTAAAAGTTTGGGTTTAAAAACCTCAAAGCTTGGGAAGAATGTGTTAATGAACTAACTCTTAGTTGATAAGCAAATATAATATCAATGATCAGTGTTCAGTGTTGAGAGTTCAAAAGGACATAGAAGATCCAGTGCCCAATAGGATCATTCTTTGTTGCAGATGAACTTAATCCAGGTTATTAGATCCTAATGTTCTCAAGAATACAGCAATCTTTAAAAATAATGATAATAAAATAAATCCACTGTCCTATTCCATTTACTCATGCATTTTGCAATGCATATTTATTGAGTAACTACAATGAATTAGGTAGTTTTGGAGGCTTTGGAATTGAGTAATGAACAAAAAAAAAAAATTCCTAGTCTGTTAGATTTTACATGTCATTGGAAGGAAAAAGTGAATAAACAAAAGGAAATTTAAAAAACATATTATTCACTATGGTTATGGGTGCTATGTAAAAAAGTAAAGCAAGTTAAGGGAGAGACTGAATGCCTGGATATATGGTGGTCAGGGAAGGCATCTTTCTTAGGTTGGTTCCCTAGAAGGTCAGCCCAGGACTGGGATTCCTGCTGAAAAAATGTATTTGAGGGAGAGGGAGGTATTCTCAGGAGAAGGAAAGTGAGGCAAGTAGGATAGAGCTGGGTGAGAAGCCTAGCCAGAACGTGGTCTCCACTGGAGATGTTCACTTAGACCATGGGAAGCTCTGGCACCCAGGTTTTACCATAGAGTGTGTCTCGCCCTGAGGCAGGGTTCTGTAGCTGTGTCACTTGATTGCCAGCCGAAGTCATGTGGCATGGCCTGGTGGAAAAACACCTCCATTTGACTGAGGTCAATTATCTAAATTAAGATCTCATTAAAAAAAAAAAACCAAAAAAACACTAGAAATAGCTGGGGATGGCTGCACCAGCTTGGATAAAAGGGATCTGATTGAGGTTCCAGCAGTGTCCACTCACATATCTGAAAAGATGATGAGAACAGAGGGGACAAAAGTAGCTACCTACCTTGGAGAAGAACATTGCAGGGAGAGACAACAATGACTGCAGAGACCCTAGGGTGAAATTTTGCCAAAGACCTTGAGACTGGACTTCGCTTGGCTTGAGGAAATAGCACCGTGTCCCGTGTGATGATAATTGTGGGAACAAGGAAGAATGGAGGGTGACAAGAAATGCAGGGATGACAGCAGTCCATGTAGGAACCTGCAGGCCATTGAGTGAGAGAGAAAGATATCGGAGTTTTCTGAACAAAATACAAGATTTAAACTACTCACTTTAGCTTCCCTAGTGGCTCAGATGGTAAAGAATCTGCCTGCAATGCAGGAGACCCGGGTTCGATCCCTGGGTCAGGAAGATCCCCTTGAGAAGAGAATGGTAACCCACTCCACTATTCTTGCCTGGAAAATTCCATGGACAGAGGAGCCTGCTGGTCTACACTCCATGGCATTGCAAAGAGTCGAACACCATTGGGCAACTGACACTTTCATTCACTTTAGCTTCCATGGAGGAGAGTGGACTGAAGACAGCAAGGATTTAAATTGCAGAATCAATCCTTGCCCTTTTGGCATCCTTTTATTGAGCTACCACATGCTTTCAAGGGGCTATTGTCACTTTATGAATGCTTTCACATGATATTGCCTATAATGATTATAGTTACACTCAGATTTTGTAAGCAGGGGTGATCCAAAATATCTGTGCTCAATTGTGTCCAACTCTCTGTGGCTCCATCAGCTATAGCCCACTGGGTTCATCTGTCAATGGAATAGTCCAGGCAAGAATACTGGGGCAGGTTGCCATTTCCTACTTCTGGGGGTTTTCCCAACCCAGGGATCAAACTTGCATCTCATGCATTGGCATGTGGATTCTTTACCACTAGGGCCATCTGGGAAGCCCCCCAAATATTCAGTAAACAGAGGTTCCAACCATCAGTATGGAAGCTGAATTTTAGCTCAATGCATAAATAAGATTCAGTATTTCTTCAATCTGCAGACATTTCTTAGTGTACAAGTAGATTTGGGGACCCTTTGTAATAAAATCCCTTGGATTATATGCTCAAGGCTGCAATACCAAATGGTAATTTTTGGCTTATTCTGAGGAAAAAAAAGAGAACTTACCTGGGTCAAGTGGAGTGACATTTTATGATGAGAAGTAGAGGTTGTTGAAAATGCTATATATAGAATATATAAGGAGGGTTTATCAATAAGTTAGAAAATGAAGGGTTTTGTAATTCAGCAAGTAGGGATCTATATACAAGTTGAAGCCTACAATTGAGCCTAAGGGTATGTCCCTACTAGGTACTTTTTTTGGACACTGTACTTTCTTTGTAGACCTGCATCATTATACATGTTATTACTTATTTCTTCTATTTTGTAGATTTCTTTCTCTCTAAAAGCAGGGACCAAATCTCTTTTATTTATTATTGTATATTCATACTCGAGCATAGTGCCTGACTCTCCATGGACACACAGTCTGGATACCAGAGGGCTGTGGCCATAGGATAACAAAATTAGATTATGGGGTTGACTATGTAAAAACGTGCATTTGGTTTGAAGACAGATATTCTATGGGTTAAATCAATAAAAGTCCTTCTCTAAATTAGCAATAACTTGACCACGAGTTAGTTGAGTATCCTCTTACCACTAGACTTTCATATGAAAGAGAAATGCATTTCTATCTTATTTAAGTCACTATATTTTTGGATCCTTCTGTTTCAGCATGATTGTATCCTAACAAACATAGCAACCCTAAAGGAAAGCCTACTAAAACTATACCTTCAGCCTTGCCATTTCCTCTGAACCCCAGACATATATTCAATTGCCTTTTCAACATTGTTACTTGGATATCTGTTCATTAGAACTGTTGATGAACCTTGTTCTTTGAATCTACTCTTCCTTTATTTTCCTATTTCAGTAAAGAGTACCATCCTTTATTAAAGTATCCATGGAAGAAAAGGTGCTATTTTTGATTTATGCAACCTGTTGTTATTGTTGTTCAGTCACGCAGTTGTGTCTGACTCTTTGCGACCCCATGGCCTGCAGCTCACCAGGCCTCCCTGCCCCTCACCATCTCCTGGAGTTGGCCCAAGTTCATCTTCATTGCATCAGTGATGCCATCTAACCATCTCATTCTCTGACGCCCTCTTCTCCTGCCCTCAGTTTTTCCCAGCATCAGGGACTTTTCCAATGAGTCTTCTGTTTGCATCAGATGACCAAAATACTGGAGCTTCAGCTTCTGCATCAGTCCTTCCAGTGAATATTCAGGGTTGATCTCCCTTAAGATTGACTGGTTTGGTCACCTTGCTGTCCAGGGGACTTTCAGGAGTCTTCTCCAGCACCACAGTTCAAAGGCATCAGTTCTTTGACATCCTGCCTCCTTTATAGTCCAGCTCTCACAACCGAACATGACCACTGGGAAGACCATAGCCTTGACTATACAGACCTTTGCTGGCAGAGTAATATCTCTGCTTTTCAACAACACACTGACTAGATTTGTCATTGTTTTCCCACCAAAAAGCAATAGTCTTCTGATTTCCTGGCTGCAGTCACTGTCTGCAGTGATTTTGGAGCCCAAGAAGAGAAAATCTGTCGCTACTTCCACCTTTTCCCTTTCTATTTGCTATGCAGTAATGGGGCCAGATGCCATGATCTTAGTTTTTTTTAATATTTAGTTTTAAGCCAGCTCTTTCACTTTTCTCCTTCACCCTCATCAAGAGGCCCTTTAGTTCCTCTTCACTTTCTGTCTTTAGAGCGATATCATCTGCATGTCTGAGGTTGTTGATGTTTCTCCTGCCTATCTTGATTCCAGCTTGTGACTCATCCAGCCCAGCATTTCTCATGATGTGCTTAGGGTATAGGTTAAACAAACAGGATGACAGCAGACAGCCCTGCCATACTCCTTTCTCAATCTTAAACCAATCAGTTGTCCCATACAGAGTTCTAACTGTTGTTTCTTGACCTGCATACAGGTTTCTCAGGAGACAGGTAAGATGGTCTGGTATTCCCATCTCTCTAAGAGCAACCCACTCACTTCCTTTTCATCAGCGTCATGTTGAATCAGCCTTCAAAATACACACCAAACCAGACCTTTCTTGCCAGTCCTCACTCTAAATCCTGGTCCAAATCATCCTCATATTTTTCTCAAATGTAACTGATCTTCATTTACCCACTCTTGTGTCTTGAAATCTATTCTCTGCATAATAGCCAAGGTAATTTTTCAAGATTAAAACTCAATTTGAATTAAGTCTCCTCTAAAAGCTCTCCAAAGATTTCTCTTGTCATACTTAGAACAAAATCTAATATCCTAATCATGCCTTAAAATCTGATTTCTGGCTATCTCTCTAATTTTGTCTTCAAGTATTCTCCCTCTTATGAATTTCATTCTGACCACGCTGCTCTTCCTGCTATTTTCTTGGGAAGTCCAATTTTGTTTCTGCCTCAGAGACTGCACTCTTTGCTGCCTGGGATATTCTTCCTCCATAAAATGTTATTACTACTATTGTCATTTTAAACTGATTTCTACTTTAAAAGACCTTCATGACAGTAGTTGCTTCTGGCTACCCTGTCTGTATTAGCACTACAAGAGAGACATTGGCCCCTCTACTCTTTCCTTTCTTTATTTTATCTCCATATACCTAACCAATTTTGTATTATGTATTTGTTTAATGTCATTTCCCTCCATCAGAATGGCGGTCCCTTGAGAAGAGGAATTTTGATTCTCATTTGCAGTTTAATCCTCACAGTCTAGAATAGTGCCTGATAACTGTCAGACTCTAAAATATTTGCTGGTGTCATTAGCCTTTTAAGGCTCAAACCTTCACGGAGATTCATTCAGTGCTCCATCCTTGGGAACAATAATCTGGCTTGCTCCAGGGCTGTTCTGTTCTTTAAACCCCTTGTTTCTTTTTAACTGTTATGTATGTGCTTGGGTGTGGATGAACATGTCTCTGTGTGTTAAGTTTAAAGCTGTTATTCCTCACTTTAGAAATACATATCCTTCCTGAATATTTTCTAAAGAGTGCAAATAACTTCCAATCCTCCAGCCTTTGAATAATGCAAACTGTGCATTTTAATACAGAGGAGCTGGGTCAACTACTGCACTGCAGTCAGCTGAAAGACAAACTAAGAGAAGCTGAGTTACACGTTTCAAAGAGAGAGTTTACTGAAGGTAACCACCTAAGTGCTCTAAGTTACAGAAATTGCCATGGCTAGTTTTCCTAACACTGTGTCAGTCACTTACAGTTATTGAAGGTGAACAGGAATGGGGATAGACTGGAATGGTATAATCACAACATAATATAAGTTCTATCTCTTTATCATATCCAGAGGCACTTGGTATTCTTATCAGTACAGAGTCTAGAGAGGCAAATACAATGGCTATATCAGAATTCACAAAAATATACATCACCAAACATTTTTCTTTCCATACTTTTAATTGATGGAGGGACACTATGATTAATAATGTACTTTGCAATGTTTCTTGGGACCAGTTTATGTTTAGGAGTTATTTATGTTAATATTCTCTTTGAGATTTGTGGATTTCTTCCTTTTCAACCAACTTAAAGAGGTTAAGGATTTATTTTTAAAAATATCACTAGCTGTACAAAAGTGTCAAAAATGTTTTACAGCAAAGAATAATTATAACTCACTTGAACAGAAGTATAAAATTATGAAAAATAATGCTCTTGCTTTTTGGAGACTATATTAGATAAAGAATAAAGAAATCTTAATTGCGACCTCTTTTGTTGTTTTCATGGAATCCTTATTTTGTAACAGCTTTATTAAGATATAGCTCATATTATCATACAATGCACCCATTTAAAGTGTATAATTATATTTTTAATATATTCAGAGTTGTGAAACTATAAATAAATTTAAGACATTTTAATCCCTCCCCATATAAACCTTTTATTACAAACCTTTTAGCAGTCACCTTCCATGTCCCAATCACCCCCATCCTTTCTTTGCAATCACTGATTTAGTTGTTTCTATAGCTTTGCCTATTCTCGACACTTCAAGTAAATGGAATCTTTTTTTCTGAACATGTGCCCTCAACAGTGAAAGTATGAAGTCCTAAACACTGGACTGCCAGGGAATTCCATGTAAGTGGAATCTTACAATGTGGTCTTTGGTGATTTGATTCTTTCACTTAATATATTGTTCTCATGGTTCATCCATGTTGTAACATGAGTCAATACTTTGTCCTCTTTCATTGACAAAGGTACAATTCCATTGTATGGATGTGCATTTTATCTGTTCAACATTTGATGGGCATTTAAATTGTTTCCACATTTTAGCTATTAGGGATATGCTGCTATGAACATTCATGTATAAGTTTTATATGGACATGTTTTCTTTCTTATTTTTAAATTTAATTATATACCAAGGAGTACAATTGTCAGGTCATGTGGTAAATGTATCTGGTGCTAATGATGTTGAACATCTTTTCATGTGCATATTGACCTATTTTTATTTCAGTGCTAATTCTTCTGTAATGTAATGTGCTTTGCTCTGTTACTATTTTGATATTTCTATTCTTTGTAATCCTGAAAATCACATGTTTAAACTTGTTCAGTTCTGTTCAGTCACTCAGTAGTGTCCGACTCTTTGCGATTCCATGAACCGCAGCATGCCAGGCCTCCCTGTCCATCACCAACACCCTGAGTCCACCCAAACCCATGTCCATCGAGTCGGTGATGCCATCCAACCATCTCATCCTCTGTCGTCCCCTTCTCCTCCTGCCCTCAATCTTTCCAAGCATCAGGGTCTTTTCAAATGAGTCAGCTCTTTGCATCAGGTGGCCAAAGTATTGGAGTCTTAGCTTCAACATCAGTCCTTCCAATGAACACCCAGGACTGATCTCCTTTAGGATGGACTGGTTGGATCTCCTTGCAGTCCAAGGGACTCTCAAGAGTCTTCTCCAACACCTTAGTTCAAAAGCATCAATTCTTTGGTGCTCAGCTTTCTTTATAGTCCAACTCTCACATCCATACATGACTACTGGAAAAACCATAGCCTTGACTAGACGGACCTTTGTTGGCAAAGTAATGTCTTTGCTTTTTAATATGCTATCTAGGTTGGTCATAACTTTCCTTCCAAGGAGTAAGCGTTTTTTAATTTCATGGCTGCAATCACCATCTGCAGTGATTTTGGAGCCCCCCAAAATAAAGTCAGCCACTTAAACTTGTTAGATGTATGTATAAACCAAAATGAGTGTGTGCTTATATGTATGTTTATATGGGTTTATTGATAGATTTTGTCCAATATATATAACTTGCCCAGATACCATTTTTTGCTTAATTTCCAGTTTTTGTTTCCAGACAAAGTGATGGATATTGAGATGTCATGCTATCATTTGAATAGTATGGCCTATAGAGTTGATGAATTTATTGGCAGTCTATTTATGTAAACATAAAACAGCTTATCTTTGGATTAAAACAGCTTATCTCTACTTAAGTATGCAGTTTTCTAATTAGAAATATAGTGTATATATGATAGAAGTGATTTCATATTTCATAAAGATGATTCTAAACATTAGGGGAATAGAATTACTTCTTTTAAAAGAGTTGGCTGAATCAGCTTAATTCTACCTTTTGATTATTTGAACTTGATTTTGACAATAATATTACAAATGGAATGAAAAAAATGATTCTAACTAATGGGTTCATCAGAGCAGGAGTTGCTGCTTTTCTTATGATATTTCATTATAGCTGATATCTGGCACTTGGAGCAGGTGCGTGTGTTTTTAACTAGGAATATTTCTGATGACTCTGCACTGTCATTTTCTAAAGAGAATATGTGAGATAGTTCAGGATATTAGCAACAATTATATTTTGTAATCTGCACATATCTGAGATTTGACTTTTGCTGTTTTATTTAAATCTATTTGATATTTTAACATAATTATATTCATATAATTAATGTTCTTATTTTGATTGATGTAATTTTGATCTTTTAAATATTTTCTCTTGGGTACAAGGCCTTTGTTCCTATATTAGTTTTTTGTTAATTTACGTTTTGATTCTTTCCTTCAATGAAGGTCAATTCCTATGTCTCTCATGGGACAATGGAACATGTGACTCAGGTTTCAGAACTTCAACACCCTTTTAATTCGTCAGAAAAAGGAAAGAGGCACAAAGATAATTTTACTACAGAGACTGAAATTATAGTAACATTTCCCCCCAGAATAATTGGCAAATTTTTTTCCAAGGATCTTTTAAGAATTAGACATTTTCACTTGATTTCTTTCACTGCTGATCTAAGAGGCTACCACTGCCTTGGACAATCCTCAGAAACACTGCTGATTGGCTTAGCAACAATTCTGTGTGATAACTTCCCAAACCAAGTAGCTAAATTCAGTGGCCTTGTAATGTAGGTTATTTTAATGTCTTTTTCTGGGGCAAAGATTAGGGAGATTTGCTAAGCATCCCTTTCAAAGCTTAGAGTGTCTGAAACTCGGGAGTTGCTTACCTGTTACACAAGTCTAGTGTGTATGTAGCATCTACCCGGACTGCTTCTCATCATCCTCATAGGATCTGGGGGCAAAGGCACACAATACAAGCATGACACTAACGTGGCCGCTTTGCTGTGAGTAATGAAGCTCTGTGCTTCTGATCCTGAAGTCTGATGTCTTCTATTAGCTTCTTTGTAAGCACAACAGGCTAATTTGTTAATGTGCAATAGGTTAAAGTCTCATACCATTCACAGTTCTTGAAAACCATGTGAGTTTTGAAGCTGTGTGCAGTCCTTCAAGAAAGATGTTCTGTGGGAGAATTAAACCTTAATGTCTCAATCTATCCATTATATGCAATGAACTATCTTTGCTCCTATACATGTGGAATGGTAGTATGTAAAATTAGAAAATTAAGATAACAGCCATATCTGAAGATAGGGCTTAATTTTCTCATGGAATCCAGTTGATGACAAATGTTTGGCTTCACATATTCTCTAACTAGCTGGCACTGTGAACATCTTTTGCAAGCCGAAGATTAGGGATAGTTCTTCAGATAGTAATAGATATAAAACATTCCCTCTTCTCAAAAGATTGAATATGTTATTTATGTCAATATTAGTAGTTTGAGGAAGCAGTTCTCATGAGATCATGATGTTCTAACTCCATGTCTTTGATGAGTATGATATGGAGAGAAAAATCCTAGGAGTTAGTTAAAACTGGGCTAATGGAAGTGAACCTGAGGAAGGCAACTGAGCAAACTTGCTTTTTGTTTGCAGACACAACACTGAAGACTCTCAGGGGCTATCTTGTATCCTTGCCCTTTCCTTTGCTTGTTAAAGAAGAATAAACAGCTCCATTATCTCTGCAGAAGCCAAGGGAATTTAAAGCAGCTTCAGAAAGTTGACATAATGACATTTCTAAGCAGAAGAAATTCTATCATAAATAGTGTAGTTAGAAAGTAATATTTATAAGTTTATCTTTTCTACTGTATCATAAACCAAATATTAGCTGCTAACACACAGCCAGTTGTGGATTTGGGAAAAGTTTCCCCACCCAAGTGTAGGGGACAGAAAAAAGGGGAACTAGGTATATAGTTTTCCCACTTGTCTTCACATTATTTTCACAGTCCATAGTGAAGTTCTCCTGACATGAAATAATTTCATCCTTAATAAGGTTATTTCTTGGACATCTTTGTGTAGTTCATAATTTGAGTCTTTATTTTACAAAGATGCTAGACCTTGGAAGGAAAGAATGAGGAGTCCATGGGGTCACAAAGAGTTGGACACGACTGAGCGACTGAACTGAACTGAGTATCTTCTGACTTCTTTTTCTTTACCTAAAAGCCCTGGCTCTTTTCTTCTGAAGATTTTGATGAGTAACCAAAGAGTTGCTTCATATCTAAACCACTTCTTTTTGTTGTAGCCTTTCATTCCTCTGGCTCTTGTGTTTTGTTTCACTTTCTTCCTTTGTTGGAACATTTTCTGGTGTTCATGACTTCTCTGCAGGCCGACCTGCTGTTTTTCCTAAGCTTCCACATTTATAGGAAATCTTCTGTATTGTTTTACCTGTATTACTTCGTTAGGGCACACTATAGATATTGGTTCCTAAAATGTTTTTACCTTAACTGTTTGCCTTACTAATTTCTTGGCATATGTCTTTCTAAGCTTTTAGTTAAGGCCGATGGTTTGATATTATTCTATCATTTGAAGGATGCTCTGACTTTTTAAAATTTGTAGATTTTTAAAAATAGAAGTGTAATTGATATATAGCATAGTTTTAGGTGTACAAAATAATGATTCAATATTTGTAAATATTGTGAAATGATCACCACAATAAGTCTAGTTAATATCCATCACCATATAGTTACATATTTTTTTTCTTGTGATGGGAACTTTTAAGATCTATTCTCTTAGCAACTTTTAAGCATACAATACAGCATTATTTACTACAGTCACTATGCTATGGGCTTCCCTCATAGCTCAGTTGGTAAAGACTCTGCCTGCAACTCAGGAGACCCTGATTTTATTCCTGTGTCGGGAAGATCTACTGGAGAAGGGATAGGGTACCCATTTGAACTTCCCTTGTGGCTCAGCTTGTAAAGAGTCTGTCTGCAATGCAGGAGACCTGGGTTTGACCCCTGGGTTGGGAAGACACCCTGGAGAAGGGAATGGCTACCCACTCCAGTATTCTGACCTGGAGAATTCCATGGACTACAGTCCATGGGGTCGCAAAGAGTTGGACATGACTGAGAGATTTTCACTTTTCACTTTCACTATGCTATACATAACATTCCAATGACTTATGATTTATTTATTTTATAGCTGAAATTTTGTACTTTTGACCCTTTTATCTATCCCCTACTCAGAAGCTCTGGCAACCACTGACCTATTCTCTGGATCCACGAGCTTGCTTAATACACACACACACACACACACACACACACACACACACATTCCACGTGTAAGTGAGATCATATGGTACTTGTCTTTCTGTGTCTGATTTATTTCACTTAGCCCAATGCTCTCATCCATCATGTTGTCTCAAATGGCAATATTTTTATTCCTTTTTATGACTGAATAATATTCCATTGTGTATATAGTCCAGAATTTATATGTTTTCTTCTTAATTTCAGTTTTCAAAATTATTTAAAATTTAAAATGATGCAAAGTTGAAAATGAATGTTAGACTCTGGCAACTCTTCTACATAAATTCTGACTACCTCCTTGTTAGGTATAATATTATTGATAATAATTCTACACAAAGTCATAAATCCTGAGGTTTTTGTAGTATATACATGCTTTTTAAATGAAAATTTTTATGTGTGTATATAATTATATATTCTGTACCATAATTTACTTTGATATTTAGCTATAAAGAAAACTAAATACCTCAAGGACTTCTCAGGAATGTTTTAGGGCTCTATGTATTTTTGTTCAGAAGTTAAAATGGGCTTTCCTGTAGCTTAGCTAGTAAAGAATCTGCTTACAACACGGGAGACCTGGGTTCAATCCCTGGGTTGGGAAGATCTCCTGGAGAAAGGAACGGCTGCCCACTCCAGTATTCTGGCCTGTAGAATTCCATGGACTGTATAGTCCATGCGGTCACAAAGAGTCAGACACGACTAAGTGACTTTCACTGAAGTTAAAATGGTTTCTGACAGTTCTGTGAAAGGGTTGAAAATGGACTCTAGAACAAAAGTGCAAAGGTATTACAGAATTAATGAAATAGAAGGACAAGAAGAAGCTAATGGTAATTTTAAAAAGGTTCATGGAAAATGAAAAAAATATGAATATTTGCAGAGGTTATTTATACAGTCAACAATATCACATATTTGGTTATAGTGGGATTATATTGACAGTTTGAAGCTCTCTAGAATTAAACCTAGTCTCTTAAATCAGTTAAGTCTTTGAAGATGTCAGTGATAACACAAAGAATATCCAAACAAAGATAATTCATTTTTTTTGGTAAGTATACATTTGTGACTATCCCTACCACTCGCTAATCCCCAAAATGGTGTCCAAGGGCAACAGAGATTGAATAGTATCACCACAGAGACAGAAGATAATAATTGAGAGCATTTGTCCTCAGATTCTTAGGCAGTGGGAATTCATGATGTGCTGATTTGTGTAGCAATCCAGTGAGTTTGAAAATATTTTGGGGACATATGTGCTTTAGGGTCAGGCAGTAGTAGTAGAGAGAGAAAGTGAGAATAACAATTAGGTTCTCAAAGGTACACTTATAATCTGATCTGTGTCAGCATTTCTTATTTATTTAAATTTACCATCACATGCTTGTTAAAGAATGCACACAAAAAATGTTGCTAATGAGAAGAATAGCAATAAAGAGATATTTGCTCTTGATTGATTGCCAAGTGACAGATTACAAGCTAGATGCTTGACAATTACAAGGAAACAAGATTTTTTTGGGGAAAATGGATCCATTAGAAGAAATAGTTATGAGAATTTTTATGGGTGAAATTAGTCGTCAGAATAGTGATAGCTCTCATATTGAATTGCTGAGGGGTTGCCACAGAAATGCCTGTGTAGACAAGTCTCCATAGTTACTAATTTTGCATACTAAAACACATTAAATGCCAGTTGTAATTTTTCCTTATTGATTTTTTTCTCATCATTTTTGTTTAATTGGTTACTTGGACAATGTTTTACTACTGAAAACAGGTGTCACTTTATGTTTTAAATAAATTGCTCCATAAAAATTAATCTCTACCTTCAAGAGAAGTATTTTGACCCTACATTACTTCTGGAAAATTCATACTTTGGCAGACTACACCTTGGAATTCAAGCCAGAGCACAGTGCAATTTTCTTTTTTCATAAAATTTTTTGGAGTCTAGATATATTTCAAAAAGGGTTTTGTTTGAAACTATAATAGGCTGTTTAATTTCTTTTATTGATAAGCCCAAATACTTTAGGATTCTGACACCAAAGATAAAACTAAGCCTTTATTGTTTTAGTTGAGTTTATAACAAATATCCTCAAGTAAGTCAGAGAAAATACTCTGAACCATTGATCTTATCCCTAAGAACCAGGAAAAGATATGATAATGCTGTTCTAAAAGTGTGGTTCAAATATAGGGTATTAAATTTGTTTCCTTTTCTGTTCAGTCTGAATGTTCAGAAAGTACTGAATATAACTTCATTTTTTTCCATGTAGTAGTTATTAAGATAATTTTACTATTTATCCCTTTCTAAAAGATTTTTTTGCACTTTTTGATTAATTTATAATAAACTTGTCTGTAACAAGTAGATATTTCAAAAACTTTCAAGTAAATATTGATGCAATAATCAGTGCACAGTGTGTGGATATCAGATCAGATCATAAACTTGAAAACCGACTTGGATATATATTGCAGTTTTAATATCTTCTTTTAACTGCCCCCTTTGGGAGACTATGATTCTTAAAAGTAAGGAGCAGGAAGACTTTATAGGTGAAACCGCTTACAAATTCTGCATAAACTGATTGTTAGACTGTTCGTAAAAGTTAAAACAACTTCACTTGGATATAGAAGACATAGAAATTAAATATATGACTACAAAGCCATATGAACTTAAGCAACTCACTTAATTGTACTAGGTTCCAAAGTCTTTATCTGTGAAATAATTTACTCTTGGGATTATTTTTAGAATTTATTAAGAGAATTCTTGTAACTAAATACCGTGAGGAAAGTATGACTTTCAGAGTAAAATGGACATTATTTTGGATTAATGAAATTTTGTCATTTTCTTGTCTTCTTGGTTAAAAAAAAACAAACCTTATTAAATGTATTAGTTTAATTTCTCTACTTAAATTTGAGTGGAGAAATTTTTAAGGAAAGTAAGGATAATAGTAATGCTGATCTGTAAAGAGAAATATCCTTAAAATATTTCATTTTCCTGCATAGATATATTTTCTTAATCCCTTATTATGCTGTAATTTCCTCGAGAATAGACATATTTAAGTGGTTTGTCTTTGTATATAGCACTTTGGGGGATTTGTAGAGCATTGAATAGAACTTTATCACAAACACAAGGCATGGTAGTGCCATTATATAATCACTAATATGAACAAATTTTGTTAGGAAAAACTGTGTTTTTAAGAATATTTTATCAGAGCATAGTTGATTTACAATGTTATGTTAGTTTCTGTTACATAGAAAAATGTTTTAGTTATATATACACATTCTTTTCTATTATGGCTTATCATAGGATATTAAATATAGTTCCGTGTGCTATATATTAATAGTAGGATCTTGCTGCTTATCCATTCTGAATATAATAGTTTGCATCTGCTAATTCCTAACTTCCAGTCCCTCCCTCCTCCAATCCACCCTCCCTCTTGGCAACCACAAGTCTGTTCTCTATATCTGTGTTTATAAGAGGAAGGCAGGAGGGTAGGGGAATAGGGGAGATATGATGACAGAAGCAAGTAGGTGGAAGGATTGATGGGAGGGGTTATCAGCCAAGGAATGTAGACAGACATTAGAAGCTGAAAAAGGGAAGAAGACAAATTCCCCCTTGAAGTTTCCAGAAGGAATGCAGCCCTGCCAGTTCATTAGATTTCTGATCTCTAGAAGTTGGAGAGAGTAAATTTGTGTTGTTTCAAAACCCTGAGTTTGTGGTGATTTGGTACAGTGGCAATTGAATACAGTACTTCTTCCTCTCATAATCAAGAAAATTCAAATTTAAAAATAACAAAATGTTGTTTTACACTTAGACAAATAGTTACAAACCTACAATATAATGTTTGAGCATAAAGAGAGATAAGAGTTCTTGTGTGTCTTCATGAGTATATGTAATAGAGTCTAAAATGGTATGGCCATTTTAGAGAGAAGATACCAATGACCTAGGTATTTTTCTGCTAAGAATATACCACAGAGAAACTGACAGATGGTGCAGAAAGAAGTATGATAAGAATGTCCATTACAGAGTTAGTTGTAAGAAAATTTGGAAACAACTGGAATGTTCATCAGTAGTAGAAAAAATACACATCAAGTTCTTTCTGAAATGGAAAACTCTGCAGCCATGAGAACAAGTGACCTAGAGGTACATTTTTCCATAGAGGGAAAAGAAGCTGCAAAAAAGGCTCAAAATACTGTTATTTATATTACTACATTTATTTCCATAAAATCCATATATTACCTTTGAATATCTGAATATTGAGTAAAGGAAATACTTGTGTGAATAATAAATGCCAGCAATATGATAGTGGCTATTTCTGAGGAAAGAAGTTATCAGAGAGTAATACACAGGCTCTTCACCTTTATTTATGCTTTATATCTTAAAAATAAGCTGAAGTGCACATGGTGAAATTTTAAAATTTTATAAAACCGGGTGTTTAGTAAATATAGACTTACATTATTCTTTGTATTTGTGTGCATATATGAGCTATTCCATGATTTAAAAGCAGAACTCATCCTCTCTTTAAAACCCAACTTCAAAAGTTTTCTTTCAGAAATAATGTTCTTGATTTATTGTCCTAGAACATCAAAGTTAAAAATGATAAAGATTTTTCAGTCCCTTTAAAATAGTGTAATATATTTGCCAAAATCATAATTAAACTTCTATATACTAAGAACTTAAGCACTAAACTTTATAAGAGCGGTATCAAATATTGGAAGTGATTTTCAAAGAATATGTGATATAGTTGGAAAATGTCCTAGATCAGCTACTATAGGCCAGAATTGTGGCTCTGGCCACAATTTACCAGACCAAGCTATATGACACTAGATAAATCTCCAAATAATTCTCTCTAGTGCTTAGATCCAGTGACCTGAGGCTCCATTCCGAGATGCAAGGGAGATCAGAGGAAGGATGTGATGTACCTGTCAAAAGAAATAAAAACAACTATTTTTGGAAAAACCTAGTTTGTAGCTATTTCACTAGATTTGTCCAGAAATTTATCCCTACTTACTTCTAGTCATATAACACTTAGGGTTTGCTTTTTGAGATATCTGGAAATAATCTTGGAGCCTTTTTAGGTTTCAGGCGAAAATAGGAAAAATCCTTTTCTTTGGTAGTGAATATTTTGTTTGCAGATTAAATGTTTAAACTGAAATGTCCTATATTACTGAAAGAGAAACTGTTCAACTTCAGATTCAATTTAAGTATTTTTCCTTCTAATGGAGCTATGTCAATTTAGAAAATGATTGCTATTTAAAATGCCATTCCATAACCTCCTTTAATTAAAGTAGCAGTATACCATCAATCTGTTCCCATTAATGAATTTTTAACCATTACAATCTAGGCTGTATGATATACAGTTTAATTTTTTTTCCCAGAAAGTATGGACAGATTCCTCAGAGATTTGAAGAGGGAGATTAAAATTCAGGGTTTTAGAAGTGGTAGCTCAGATACAAGCTGATATAAGGGAAAAGAGCAAAAGAGAAAACAAGATAGAGACAGTAGAGACGAATGAACTAAGAGAGAGACAGATAAACAGAAAGGTGAGGATGGGATGGTGGATGTGAATGTCAGGAATTTGTGGAAATGAAATGATGACCTCAAGTAAATGAATAGCCCATTTAAGATCCTAGTAGAGTATGTGTAGTGGATTGGGGGTTATATCTTTCTTAGCACAGAGTTAATAAAAATCTATTCTCTGGGAGGTGAATATATTTCTTGTGTTCACTTCAGTCTAATTTCCTGTGATTTCAGTTAATTTATTTTCAATTATGATTCTGTTCACATTATTGATATGGCAAATTCAAATAATGAATGACAAGAGGCAGAACAAGGTAGAAAAGACTAGACTAGTTCAAAAGAATGAAGCTAGACAAATTTTGAACAAAAGGTACAGTTTTATAGGTGCAAAAAATCAGAAAGCCAATTAAGTGGCTTATGGATGGAGGGGTGGGGAGAAAGGGCATTGTGTATTGTCAGGGTACAACTTATCATGGCATACTTATCCAGTATCAAGAAACAAAATAAGTCTTACCTCCCGAGAATAAGAACCAGCCAAAAATCTACAAAATCTGGAACACAGGATACTTTCTCCACAGCTCAGGAGTTTCATGGCATCTCTCATCTTTGCCTATCTCTATCTGCATGTTTTGTTTTACTCTTATTCTTGACTGCATTTCTTTCCTGCTCACTTGTTCTACTCGTGAACCTGTATCCTTGATATGACCTGATTCAGACCAAAGTTGGTGAATCTGCTGTCTCTTTTTGTACATCATGTAAGAGCTGCTCGGAACAGCTCAATTCCTCTTTTTTTGAACCAGATACCCTCATTCTTATCCATTATCATCCTCCCCATAGTCACTCTTAACCTTTATTGAGTATTTACTATATGCTGTGTACTATTGCATGTGTAATTTCATTTAATGTTTATACTTCTTTGAGGTAGACATTATGCTATTATTTCTATTTTGTAGACATAAAAACTGAAGTGTAGTTAAGTAATTTCATTAAGGTCACAGCTACCCTGTGTAGTGTCCATATTTGAATCCCAGAGACCGACTTCAGAGCCCATGGACTTGTCTTCTAACCCCCAGGCCATGGGCTGGTACTAGTCTGTGACCTGTTAGGAACTGGCCACACAGCAAGAAGTGAGCAGTTGTCATCTGGAAAACCCATCCTTGGTGCCGAAAAGGTTGGGGACTGCTGTTCTACACCAAACCATACTATTATGTAAGTCAGTTGTATATCCCTACTTCATTCAGAAAAGATAGGGCTGGATTATATAGCTCTCTGATCACTCATTGTGAATAGTGGCCAAAGATTTTCTCAAGTGAGGGTGCAGTTGAGACAAATAATGACCAAACTAGCATCTCTTAATATATTAAAAGAAGTAATATTATTCAACAATACATGAACCATGAACTTCTAGATGTTCTTTCTGGTTTTAGAAAAGGCAGAGGAACCAGAGATCATATTGCCAACATCCGTTGGATCATTGAAAAAGCAAGAGAGTTCCAGAAAAACATCTAGTTCTGCTTTATTGACTATGCCAAAGCCTTTGACTATGTGGATCACAATAAACTCTGGAAAATTCTGAAAGACATGGAATACCAGACCATCTGACCCACTTCTTGAGAAATCTATGCAGGTCAGGAAGCAACAGTTAGAACTGGACATGGAACAACAGACTGGTTCCAAATAGGAAAAAGAGTACGTCAAGGCTGTATATTGTCACCGTGCTTATTTAACTTATATGCAGAGTACATAATGAGAAACACTGGGCTGGATGAAGCACAAGCTGTAATTAAGATTGCCGGGAGAAATATCAATAACCTCAGATATGCAGATGACACCACCCTTATGGCAGAAAGTGAACAAGAACTAAAGAGCCTCTTGATGAAAGTGAAAGAAGAGAGTGAAAAAGTTAGCTTAAAGCTTAACATTCAGAAAACAATGATCATGGCATCTGGTCCCATCACTTCATGGCAAATAGATGGAGAAACAGTGGCAGACTTTACTTTTTGCCAAAATCACTGCAGATGGTGATTGCAGCCATGAAATTAAAAGATGCTTACTTCTTGGAAGAAAAATTATGACCAACCTAGACAGCATATTAAAAAGCAGAGACATTACTTTGCCAACAAAGGTCCATCTAGTCAAGGCTGTGGTTTTTCCAGTGGTCATGTATGGATGTGAGAGTTGGACTATAAAGAAAGCTGAAAGGTAAAGAATTAATGCTTTTGAACTGTGGTGTTAGAGAAGACTCTTGAGAGTCCCTTGGACTGCAAGGAGATCCAACCTGTCCATCCTAAAGGAAATCAGTCCTGAATGTTCACGGAAGGATTGATGCTGAAGCTGAAACTCCAATACTTTGGTCACCTGATGTGAAGAGCTGGCTCATTTGAAAAGACCCTGGTGCTGGGAAAGATTGAAGGCAGGAGGAGAAGGGGACGACAGATGATGAGATGGTTGGATGGCATCACTGACTCATTGGACATGAGTTTGAGTAATGTCTGGGAGTTGGTGATGGACAGGAAGGCCTGGCATGGTGTAGTCAGTGGAGTTGCAAAGAGTCGGACATGACTGAGCAACTGAACTGAATGAATATTTCTATAGCAAGACTGGCTAATACCTCGAGACCTGAGTTGCATTATCTGGATGGAGTCAGCCAGGTCTTAGACCTTCTGTGTGCCTCAGAGTTAACTGGGCTGAAGTATAGACACTGGAACACCAACTTACAGATGGGCAATGCATTATGATGAGTCTGCTTATAATCAGAAGCATGTCTGAAGAATAAGGAGAATTAGCTGTGTAGATAAACTAGATATTGGACTCTGTTTAGCTTTATGAATCAATCTTTTCATGAAAAGTACCTACCGCATTAGCAGAAAGAGTTGTTTGGATGCCCTCCCCCAGCTAGTGCTAGTGTTAGTTGCTCAGTCGTGTCCAGTTCTTTGCGACCCCATTGACTATAGCCCACCAGGCTCCTCTGTCCATGGAATGCTCCAGGCCAGAATGCTGGAGTGGGTAAGCATTCCCTTCTCCAGGGGATCTTCCCAAGCCAGGGATCGAACCTGGGTCTCCCACGTTACAGGCAGTTTCCTTACCATCTGGACCACCAGGCCCTTCTCCAGAATAGTTTCCAGATCAGCACTGCCACTAGTTTCCTTTGATACTTTTTTTTTTAGTTGATAATTTAGTCTGTTTCTTTTTCAAATTGTTCACACTCTGTCCTTAGGTGTATTTAATGACATAAATTATCTCACAGCTATAGCTTGCTCAAGCCTGCAATTTATTTTATTTCTTTACAGTGACTTTGCTTATTTCTTATATCATATGTTATGTGCTAATCGTAAAGTTTAACTCTCAGAGGACAACTCACTTTACCTATATATCAATATGTTATTGAGGTTCTGTCATTGGTTCTTAAGAAGATTCTGTAGGGGTGGTGGTGTTTAGTTGCTGGGCCATGTCTGGCTCTTTTGCAACCCCATGGACTGTAGCCCACCAGGCTCTTCTGCTCATGGGATTTTCCAGGCAAATGTACTGGAGTGGATTGCCATTTCGTTCTCCAGGGGATCTTCCAGACCCAGGGATCAAAACCATGTCTCTTGAATTAGCGGGTTAATTCATTACCACTGAGCCATCTGAGAAGCCTCTATAGAGGTAGTGAATAAGAATACAAATTTTAGATCCAGATGTAGCTAGTTTTGAATTTGTTATTACCAAATGTAACTGTCTAATCTTGTGCACATTCACAAAATACCTCTGTGTCCCAGTTTTCATGACTAAAATGTTAGAAAAAAATAGCACATATCTTAGGGTGTCATAAAAGCAATTAAATTTTTGCAATTCTTGGAATATAGTAGCAATAAGCATTCAATAAAGTTGGAGATATTATCATTAGCTTTCTGTTTAATAGGATCATTTTATTAAATGAACCACTTTCACCTGTAGTCTTTTTAATGACATACTCCAAGGTGAGACATTTAAGAAAGTCAGAAGATTTGAAAGTCTTCTTATATGATGGAATTTGGCATGAAAGCCTTGGTGAAGCAAAGCTAATTTCATTGACATAGCACATATATATATATACACACACACACATATATATATGTGTATATATATTTTAATTGCATGTAGATGTCTGTCCTTCAGTGTGAAAGGTTTGAAGTGTAATGTGTCAGTTCAGGTAATGTATCAGTTATCTATGGTGGTATAAAGAACTTTTCCCAAATTTATTAGCATAAAATAATAGCTTATTTCTTTTGATTCTGTGTTTTAATGGATCTCATCTGGGCCGCTCTATGTGGTACAGCTCCAGAACAGCCTCTTATCATTCAGGGTCTCTTGCTATGTGACCTGTCATCATTCAGCTGTGAGTCCAATTTCTTCACGCTCCGTCTATTGGTTTCTAAGAGAATAAGGCCCAATGTGCAAAGGTTTAACTAAGCCTTTGCTTACATCTTCCTTGCCACTAACCCTTTGGCCACAGCATGTCACTTGACAATGCCCAGATTTCATGTGGGAAGAGTCCATATGGGAACATGGATACTGCAAAGCATGGTTCATTAGAAAGCACCACTGTTTAAGTCTACTATGGGTGGTGCTTGTTTAAATCTTTCTATTCTCAGTGACTGCATTGAACTGAATACACAAAATGTCACTGAGCTGTTCTGGAGCAGCTTAGTTCTGGTCAGTTCTAATAAATTTTTAGTGGTTAGAACAATGTCCACTGATAGGCTTTGTCCACCAATGTCTATTCAGAGAACCTTAAATAAATGAGATACTAGCAATGAAGTTCTCCATGGTGATTGGATAGTTGTTGAAATGTTACATAGATGGCTTGTCTGGAATTGGTAATGAGGGCTTTGATCTTCACCTTTTATTTTTATTATTTATTTATTTACTTTTTATTATCAAACCACAGGTCAAATTTAAATTTAATGACTTTGATATTAACTATACACATACTAGTAAGTGCTAAGACTTAACATCTTCCAGTTCACTTGTGACTCCAGACAGGATCCAGAGAGGAGTTCTAAAAATCTCTTCTCTGGGTTTTTGGAGACTTTCTTTACCCTCCTGTGTTAGCCTCTTAAGGCACTGCATCAGCCTTAAAAGGGCACTGGAAAGGGCGATGATCTTCACCTTTTAGAGTTCATAATTCTGAGTGTCTATTGAAAACTAATGTTACAAACACTCTATTCTATAGATGATGCAAGAGTATCTGTTTAAAGTCAGACAAACTTGTATTAAAAGAACAACTGTACCATTTACTAGATATATTAAGAGGCCAGCTCACTCCACCCCTTTGCCTTAACTTTTTCATCTGGTAAGTGGAAATAACAACACATACTTTTTCAGTGTTGCCATGACAAATAGCATAAGGTATATACAAAGTAACTGGAAAGAAGTAGGTGCCCAATAATTGTGAGAAGACTTGGGGAGCATCCAGTCTAGTCAGGAAAATATAAAGAGCTTCAGAAATTTATTTAACACTTCGATTTAAAAATATTCTCCAAATTGGTGTTGTGGGGTCAAGATGGAGAATAGACATTGATCGGGAAATACCTGAAATAATAATATTAAAATCATCTATCATTTCAGTTTACTTGAATATAATGACTTTGAAGTTGGCTGTGTAGTCCAAATACCCCTGTAAGACTTTTCTTCCCTTTAATTTTTTAAGACATTTAATGAAAATTCCTATTTCAAAATATTAATAGAGAAGTCAAATCTTTGCTTCCTGTTACATTTATTGTCAGATAGATAAAAGTCCATACATGTTTCTGACAAGAAAAGAATACAGATGGGTAAGCCCAACCAAAAAACACCCACAGGTCTATTGTAACATCTTTCCTCAATAATATTTACTTCCTACATATTGGGTATGAAAGATAGACTTTAAAAAGTTATTTTATATTATTTCTTCAGTATCCCAAATACATTTTTAGAGATGCTGAAAGAGAAAGGACACTAGGTTATCAACTGGGCTCATGCAGTAGTCACCTGGGCAATTCATGGGAAGATTGATGAAGAGGCTATTGCTTCAGAAGACTGGTACTACAGAGGAAAATATTGCAGAATCACTAAGCACTGCTAAGTTCAAACAGTTTAAGGGCTTTTCATGTTTGATTCCTATTCCCCTCTCTAACGCGCCTAGAGATCAACACAAAGGTGGATTGAAATGTGTTTTGGAATAAAACTCTCTTTTGCATGACTTTTCTTTCATCAGAAAACTTTGATTTATTTAACCTTTGTTTTCAGAAAAGTGCATCTTGGTTTCACATTTCCTAGGTGATGGATTTTTCTCTTTCATGAATCTGTACCATCGGGTTGTATTAGTCACACTGCATTATGTTGCACTAAATCAAGTAACACAATGTGACTATTAATGTTGTGATGTGCAAGAACATGTCTCACTCGGGACTGGGGGAAATATGATTTTCTGAAAACAGCTGTCTGTGCATTTATTCAATAAAACTTTTCACCTTGGAAGCTGCATTGTTTGCCATCTAAGCATTTTCATTGGCAATTTTGAGGTTTATTTTAAAGCTTATTTTTTTCCCTCTAGTGTCATTAAATATTCATGATTCCTTTAACGCTTTAAATAATGAAATAAGCTATGATGATGATTACAGTGAATGCCTATCACCTCAGTATTTAGATAAATCAGAGAGAGTACAATCAGAATGTTCAAGAACAGATCTTTCCAATGGATTGATCACTGTCAATCAATAGAATTTAATATTGATCTGTCTGTTGTCCCTACATCACTCACTTCTCTAAGATGATTTATAGGAATCAGAGAAGCAGGCACCACAGGTATATTATCTCTGTCTCTAGAGCCCCTCTTTAGCCTACTCCCTCTGTTTCTCTGCTCAGCAACTTCACAGCCATTGCTCTAAGTTCATGAGACGTGAGAAAAAGAAAGAACAGTTACCCCATCAAGAAAATGTGCACAAATATTGATCCTTGATTCTATTAGGAAGGAATCTATTTATTCTAAGGCAAGAAATTGTTCCTTGGTTTCTGTTAAGAAAAAAAAGTCAATAATACTGTTTTGTTTTTGGCCTACTGAGGTATAAGATATAATGATGTTCTTAGGGCTTTATAAATGTTTAGTCATTCCCATTTCCAAGCATTTCCTTTCTTTTTTATAAGAGCAAACAATACTTCTTTGATTGCTTGAATAATATACAATCTTCATCATAATTAGGCTAACCTTGCATATTACAAATTAAAATTTTCAAATTATTAAATGAAATATGAAAAAAAGTCAAAAAAGATGAAAAACCAAAATGTTCCAAACTGTTTCTTTCTCTTTATTTTCCATTTCACTTTTTCTACTATTTAGTACTATTCATCTTATTCGACTTTCCTGGTGGCTCAGACGGTAAAGAATCTGCCTGTAATGTGGGAGCCCTGGGTTCGATCCTGGGTCAGGAAGATCCCCTGGAGAAGAGAATGGCTACCCACTCCAGTATTCTTGCCTGGAGAATTTCATGGACAGAGGAGCCTGGTGGGCTACAGTCCATGGGGTCACAGAGAGTCAGACATGCCTGAATGACTAACACTTCAGCTCTCACTTTTCATCTTGTTGATATCTAACAGAATTGCTTTTTTATCAAGATAAAATATACACATAGTAAAGAATAAAGCAAGTATTTCAAAGGGCTTACATGTCAGATGGTGACAAGTGCTGGGGGTGGGGGGAATAAAGAATAGTGAAGTTCATAGGGAGTGCCAGGAGGTGAGATGAAGTTGATAAATTAAAACGTTAAAAATCAATAAATATATTTTCCCTTTCTCTGTTCTGAATGCACTGAAAGGTATATATACCTACATTCATACATACATGTGCTCAAAAACAAGAGAAATAGCTCCATGGGACGAAAAAGAGAGAAAATCCGTAGTTTCAAATACATAGTGGTCGCATGGTCCATAGGAAATAAAGATTTGACTCGAGAACTGAAAGAACCTCAAAGCTTGGTCAGAGGTAAGTTTAAAGCAGGTGGTTTGCATTACATCCTGAGATTTGGGGATGAAGTAAAGACAGCGATCAAGACCTGGGAGCTTGGCCTCTGCTTGCACAGAATTACCACCTAATATGTCATTACCAGTTCCACCTGGAGAGATGGGCCTAAGGTGTAAGAGAACCACAAGATGGGAAAAACTTGCATGTTCAAGTGCATATCTGATGAGGATTTTAACAAAAAAATGAAAAGCATACCAGAAAACAAACCATTATATGAAGACCTACAGAGAAACTAAAAAGAATAATTAAATCTTGCGGAAATCCAACAGTGACACTATATGAAAAAAGCCTTAATGTTTAGAGGTAAAATGTCCTGAAAAAATAATAAAAGTCAAAAAACAAGAACAGATAGATGTGTGAAAGAGTGACACTCTTTGGTGAGGTGAGGTCAATAGACAAGATGAATAGCAAATTCTCTTTAGTTGAAGTGGTATATTTAACAATACAATAAAGCAAACTATAAAAAAAAAACAGTATAATGAAACAGAAAATATGAGAGAGAAATTAAACAGAATACAGACTGATAAACTACAATGTATTTTTAATAATTAACATCTATATTAGGGAAGGAAATGGCAACCCACTCCAATATTGTTGCCTAGGAAATCTCATGGACACAGGAGCCTGGTGGGCTACAGTCCATGGGGTTGCAGAGTCAGAAACAACTTAGTAACTAAACAATAATATAATATATATAAAGCAATAAATTTTAGGATAAAGAAATAGATAATTTATTATTTCCAGAAACTAAGTAATATAGCTCTTCAAATTAAAAATATTCAGTGAAATCAGGATACATTAAAAAGATGCACATTGAGAAAAGAAAAATTACCTGTATGCTGCTGCTGCTAAGTCGCTTCAGTCATGTCCAACTCTGTGCAACCCACAGATGGCAGCTCACCAGGCTCCTCCATCCTTGGGATTCTCCAGGCAAGAATACTGGAGTGGGTTGCCATTTCCTTCTCTAATATAACATTGCTGATAATGAGAAAATCTTAAAGAGAATATTAAAATTACTTATAAAGGAAAGAAGAATCCATTGACAGAAGTCTTCTCATCCACCAAAATGTATGCATGAAAACAAAGAGCTGAAGGAAGATGACTGTCAACCTAAAATTCAATCCCCAACTAAGCCATCATTCAGGAGTGACAGTAAAATAAAAATATGCAAAAACTAAGAGTTTATTTTTCATAGACTATCTCTGAAAAACTATTAGAAGATTTACTGCAGTATAAATGAATTGAACCAAGAAAAAAAAGCTGGGGGTAAAATGAATGGATTAACAGTATACAAATAAAGTAATAAAATAAATGTCAAGCCCAAATATTTACTATTAGAGTAAAGGCAGTAAAACATGAACAAACTAAGATGAGGATAGAATTCTGGTTAACAGTAAAGTGTAATAAGTGTGCAGGAGAGCTCAGGGAAAAGTTAAATTCTATAAAATTTTAACTGTCCTTGTCTTATTTGGGTAGGGAGCAGAGATAATTAATTTGAGATATAGTTTACAAAGCATTTGAAGAGCATTATGTTATAAAGTAGGAGCTAATAGGAAAGACCAACCTAGATAGCATATTAAAAGGCAGAGACATTACTTTTCCAACAAAGGTCCGTCTGGTCAAGGCTATGATTTTTCCAGTGGTCATGTATGGATGCGAGAGTTGGACTGTGGAGAAAGCTGAGCACCGAAAAATTGACGCTTTTGAACTGTGGTGTTGGAGAAGACTCTTGAGAATCCCTTGGACTGCAAGGAGATCCAATCAGTCCATCCTAAAGGTGATCAGTCCTGGGTGTTCATTGGACGGACTGATGCTGAAGCTGAAACTCCCAATACTTTGGCCACCTCATGTGAAGAGTTGACTCATTAGAAGAGACCCTGATGCTGGGAGGGATTGGGGACAGGAGGAGAAGAGGACGACAGAGGATGAGATGGCTGGATGACATCACCAACTCGATGGGCATGAGTTTTAGTAAATTCCGGGAGTTGGTGATGGCCAGGCAGGCCTGGCGTGCTGTGATTCATGGGATCGCAAAGAGCGGACATGACTGAGAGACTGAACTGAACTGAATGGGGAAGAAGAGAAATTAGCTATGAATATTATTTGAACTGTTAGAGGATAGACAGAAAAGCTTAAGAAAGGAGAAAAAAGAAGAAAAAGTATAATAGCACAAACTATCAGGAATAATTTTATATATGTTTAAATAGTCAATTAATATAAAGCTCACATCTTACAAACTCATTTCTTAAAAGAGAGACTTTCATAACAACTCATGATGGAATACGGTGCAGTGGTTGAAAGAAATGAATTACATCTTTACTTTTGACTGTGGAGAAATCTCAAGAACATATTGTTGAAGGAGAAAAAAGCAAGTATAGTTATTTTACAATATGCTGCCTTAATCCAAATAGCACACACAGATAAGAATTCTTTATGCAGTCTGTTCAGCTATAGCTCATGTTTCTTGTCATGCCAATTAACACATATGACTGGTGACTAAGAAAATAATGCTGATGTTTCAGCAATTCATAAATGATTTTTCTGCAACAGATCAATATTTTGTGCTGCAATCAGACAGTGGCTGATTGAAAGTGTACTGTTACAGCCAGAGACACTAGTTAGGAATGTAGTGCAGTGTTTTACCAGATATTCTTTCACTCCATGTTCTTCCCTTTGCCTCATTCTCTTGCTCATCTCTTCCTTATCTTGCCCAGTTTCTATTTCTTGAAGCATGAAGCACCATCTTCATGTAGTCTTCTGAGCAAAGGTGTATGTAATACACCTTCTCTGAATTTTCAGAAATAAACATATGTCTCTATTCTGTTTTGGAGAACTGTTTGCAGCTACTGCACAGAAGTAGTAAAAGGAAGAGAGAGCTTTCCTTAAAAGCCTATTGCTGTTGTTTAGATGCTGAGTCGTGTCCTACTCTTTGGGATCCCATGTACTGCAGTATGCCAGGCTTTCTTGTCCTTCACAGTCTCCCAGAGTTTACTCAAACTCATGTCCACTGAGTCTTTGATATTCTTGTATTTTATATCCATTCATTCTCTATGACAAATTTTCATTTGCTTTGTTGTTGTTTGGTCACTAATTTGTGCTCAACTCTTCGTGACCCATGGACTGCAGCATGCCAGTCTCACTCCTCTGTCCTTCACTGTCTCCTGGAGTTTCCTTAAATTCATGTCCACTGAATCAGTGATGCTATCTAACCATCTCATCCTCTGCTGCCCCCTTCTCCTTTTTGCCTTCAATCTTTCCCAGCATCAGGGTCTCTTCTAGTCGGTCAACTCTTCACATCAGATGGCCAGAGTATTGGAGCTTAAGCCACAGTCCTTTCAATAAATATTCAGGGTTTCTTTCCTTTGGATTACAGGTTTGATCTTCTTGCAGTCCAAGGGACTGTCAGGAGTCTTCTCCAGCACCACAGTTGAAAAGCATCTGTTCTTTCTCACTCAGCCTTCTTTATGGCCCAACTCTAACATCCATACATGTCTACTGGAAAAACCATAGCTTTGAATATATGGACCTTTGTTTGCAAAGTGATGTCTCTGCTTTTGAATACATTGTCTAGGTTTGTCATACTTTCCTACAAGGAGCAAACATCTTTTAATGTAATGACTGCAGTCACTGTCCACAGTGATTTGGAGCCCAAGAAAATAAAATCTGTCACTGTTTCCAATTCTTCCCCTTCTATTTGCCATGAAGTAATGGTACCAGATGCCATGATCTTTGTTTTTTGAATGCTGAGTTTCAAGCCAGCTTTTTCACTCTCCTCTTTCACCTTCATTAAGAGGCTCTTCAGTTCCTCTTCACTTTCTTCCATTAGTGTGGTATCATCTGCATATCTGAGGTTGCTGATATTTTTCCTGGGGATCTTGATTTTAGCATGTGATTCATCCAGCCCAGTATTTTGCGTGATGTACTCTGCAAAGAAGTTAAATAAGCAGGGTGACAATATACAGCCTTGATGTACTCCTTTCCCAGTTTTGAACCAGTCCAATTTTCCATGTCCTGTACTAACTGTTGTTCTTGACCTTCATACAAGTTTCTCAGGAGGCAAGTAAGGTGGTCTGGTATTCCCATCTCTTTAAGAGTTTTCCACAGTTTGTTGTGATCTACACAGTCAAAGGCTTTAGTGTACTCAATGAACCAGAAGCAGTTGTTTTCCTGGAACTCTCTTGCTTTCTCCATGATCCAACAAATGTTGGCAATTTGACCTCTGGTTCCTCTGTCTCTCCGAAACCCAGCTTTTACATTGCTACAATGAAAGCATAGGCCATCTAGAAGTTTAAAAAATGCCTTTTGTTGTTTTGCTGGGAGAGTTAAGGATAGAAACTGTATGTTCAGTTGATTACAGGTGTGGTCTTAAGAGGAAAAAATGGCTAAGTAGCATCTTCCCTGGTGGCTCAGTGGTTAGAGAATCTACCTGCAATGCAGGAGCCTTGCAAGAGATATGGGTTCAATCCCTGGGTTGGGGAGATACCCTGGAGAAAGAAATGGCAACCCACTCCAGTATTCTTGCCTGGAAAATCCCATTGACAAAGAGTCCGACACGATGAGTGACTGAACAACAACAAATTTTTCATTAATTGATACCCATCTTGATCATTGTGTTCTTCTTGCATGTAGCTTCCTAGTACTGCCTTTAAGAGAGATAACTATTAATACTGCCTAGAAGACCAACTATAAGACCTTGCCTTCATCCAGACCACTTTGCTGCTGCCTTGTAAACTCCAGTGCTATCATAAAAAGTAAGGACTCTTCATCCTGAACTCTTTCTTTGGCTTCAGGGCAAACATTTTCCATTGAAGTTACTTGAGTTTAACCTCATCCACTATCATCAATACTTGTCTCATGATAATTTACAATTCTGCTCCAGACATGAGCACTCGTGTATTCTCAGCTCCCATTAAGCTTACTCCATTCACTCTTCAATAAGTTGTTTAGACAATTACTTATTCTTAGACTAATATTAGAATAGCTATTGAATTAATGAGGCTCCGTTACATTACTGAAATAAACAGCTCAGAAATAGCAGTAGATTATGACAATCAAGGTTTATTTCTCTCTCATGTGCATTCTGTGCTTCATGTGCATTCTGAGTCAGCTGCAGGTCTGATCCAAGGCTGTGTACCACACATTGTCTTCAATTTTGGATCCAAACTAAAATAGCCTTGATCTGAGACATTGTTGACCTTATGTTTAAGATAAAATAGAAGATATTAATAATAGAACCTTGCAAATGTTCTTAAAATTTATTCTTGGAAATGCACCATATCACTTCTAATCCCGTTTCATCAGCCTACATAAGTCTTAGGACAAAACATGGTATCGATAGCTCGGTTCAGTTCAGTACTCAGTCATGTCCGACCATTTGGAACCCCATGGACTGCAGCACATCAGGCTTTTCTGTCCATCACCAACTCCTGGAGCTTTCTCAAACTCATGTCCATCAAGTCGGTGATGCCATCCAACAATCTCATCCTCTGTTGTCCCCTTATCCTCCTGGCTTCAATCTTTCCCAGCATCAGGATATTTTCTGATGAGTCAGTTCTTCTGGTGGCCATCAGGTGGCCAAAGTATTGGAGCTTCCGCTTCAGCATCAGTCCTTCCAATGAATATTCAGGACTGATTTCCTTTAGGATGGACTGGTTGGATCTCCTTGCAGTCCAAGGGACTCTCGAGTCTTCTCCAACATCACAGTTCAAAAGCATCAATTCTTTGGCATTCAACTTTCTTTTTGGTCCAACTCTTACATCCATACATTACTATTGGAAAATCCATAGCTTTGCCTAGACAGACGTTTGTTGGCAAAGTAATGTCTCTGCTTTTTAATATGCTGTCTAGGTTGGTCATAGCTTTCCTTTCAAGGAGCAAGTGTTTTTTAATTTCATGGCTGCAGTCACCATCTGCAGTGATTTTGGAGCCCAAGAAAATAAAATCTGTCAGTGTTTCCACTGTTTTCCCGTCTATTTGCCATGAAGTGATGGGACCGGATGCTGTAATCTTCATTTTTTGAATGTTGCGTTTTAAGCCAGCTTTTTCACTCTCCTCTTTCACTTTCATCTGGAGACTCTTCAGTTCCTCTTTGCTTTCTGCCTTAAGGGTGGTGTCATCTGCATATCTGAGGTTACTGATACTTCTCCCAGCAAACTTGATTCCAGCTTGTGCTTCATCCAGTCTGGCATTTCTCATGATGCACTCTGCATAGAAGTTAAATAAGAAAGGTGATTTTACAGCCTTGGCATACTCCTTTCTCAATTTGGAACCAGGCCGTTCTTCCATGTCCAATTTGAACTGTTGCTTGTTGACCTGCATACAGATTTCTCAGGAGGCCCATAAGATGGTCTGATATTTCCAGCTGTTGAATATTTTTCCACACAGTTTGTTGTGATCCACACAATAAAGGCTTTAGCACAGTCAATGAAGCAGAAGTAAATGTTTTTCTGGAATTCTCTTGCTTTTTCTATGATCCAACAGATGTTGGCAATTTGTTCTCTGGTTCCTCTGCCTTTTCTAAACCCAGCTTGAACGTCTAGAAGTTCTCTGTTCATGTACTGTTGAAGCCTGGCTTGAAGAATTTTGAGCATTACTTTACCAGCGTGTGAGATGAGTGCAATTGTGCAGTAGATTGATCATTCTGTGGCATTGCCTTGCTTTGGGGTTGGAATGAAAACTGACCTTTTCCAGTCCTGTGGCCATTCCTGAGTTTTCCAAATTTGCTGGCTTGTTGAGTGCAGCACTTTCACAGCATCATCTTTTAGGATTTGAAATAATTCAGCTGGCATTCTATGACTTTCATAAACCTGGTGACTTATATAGTTTTGTTTCAAAATGTAGAGAAGTGAAATATACATTAACATCATTAAGTCCTTTAATTTTCTCCCACATAAACACAGCTGTAACCCACAGATTTAAATATCTTCAGTATGAATTTGCTTATACATGGGAATTCCTCATGAATTATGTTTTTTAATGTCCGAAACATTTACCTTGCTTCTCAAGAATCCTAAGTATTGAAGTGAATAGGTAATTGCAGTTAGCGTTAAATACCCTTAACACAGACCAGTGGTGGGGAAATAGTTGGAGAGTTGCAGATAAGGTGGAATCCGTCTCTGGGGTACAAGTTGCATGTTTACATTCGTTCTTCTTCTCAGTGGCACGCCACAAATGACGATGACAGATCTTCAAAAAACATTGTACTGTTCAAATTCTGAATAGTATGCATTTTTATATAGATGACTTGTTTTCTCTGGAGAAAATATTTTCATTGCCATTATGTTACACAATTATTTCATCATCTGACATGCATATAAAATGAAGAACAAGGACAAACGTTTTGAAGTATTATCAAAAATGTCCAGTTGGAAGTATGTAAAGTCTTCTACATAAATTTACATTTTAAAAGTATTAGTAATATATTAAAGAGGAAAATAATCCCTAAATTATAGTACTGGTATTACCATACCTAAAAGATTAGGTTGAGTTCATGCATAATTTGATAGGACAAAATTTTCTGTTCTTTTTTTTGTCAGTTATCTTTCTTATCTCTTCAGTGATACTAGACTATTTTATGAATGCTAAATTTCTCTGTACAACTTCAAGGAATCTAGATCTGATAGTCCAGTGATATTATTTCCTTTCCCTAATAAAAAATGTTGAGCTCCTACTACATGGTAGCACTTTATAATGATGGGATGCAGCAGAGAGCAAATAGTCTCTGCCCTTAGGGCTTATTCTATTTGATGGAATCAGATGATAAATTAATAGAACATTTGTCAGATTGTGATAAGAAGCCTAAAGATAGGGTAAGAAGAGAGCAGTGATAGGCAGATAGCTCTAAAAGGCAGGCTTTTACACAGATGAGTGAAGTGAGGGAGTGAGTCCTCATGACAACTGGGAGCAGAGCTCTCAAGGCTGAAGACACTGTGTAGGGTAGCCCTGAAGCAGGAGTCTGCTCCCTGTGACTTGTGTTGCTGGTGAACAAGAAGAAGGTAGAATGGGGCGGTCTTGAAGCCTTGTAGATCATAGTATTATTCCATGTGAGACAGGTAAGTCATAGAAAGATTTTGAGAAAAAGAACAGCTTTGTAAACTTTTGCATCTGTATAGAATTTATACTTTTTAAGAGAAGTTTGTAGTGGTTCACACAGGCTATGAAATACAACTTTGCCTGCATTTCAGAGAAGCCTTTCCCATAACTACTTTCTGTGGTCAAAAAGTTATCAAACTTTTGAGTTCATTTAACAAACACATAGGAGAAGGCAATGGCACCCCACTCCAGTACTCTTGCCTGGAATATCCCATGGATGGAGGAGCCTGGTAGGCTGCAGTCCATGGGGTCGCCAAGAGTCGGACAGGACTGAGTGACTTCACTTTTCACTTTCCTGCATTGGAGAAGGAAATGGCAACCCACTCCAGTGTTCTTGCCTAGAGAATCCCAAGGATGGGGGAGCCTGGTGGGCTGCCGTCTATGGGGTCGCAGGGAGTCGGACACTACTGAAGCGACTTAGCAGCAGCAGCAGCAACAAACACATAAAAGTGTTAATTTTATTGATTCAATACTTTAATGGCTAGTTTTAAAAATAGTTGGGTAAAAGAACAGCATATGAAACTGAGCTGAACAACATTTTTTATTTTTATGCTAATTGATAGTGTTGATTCAAATTCAGGGTTAGATGGAAAGACACGTCTTAGTTAGAATTCTAAATGTAAAGGAGTATTTTTAAATTTAAATTTAAAGAAGTATTTAAAGGCCAATACTTTGGCCACCTGATGCAAAGAACTGACTCATTGGAAAGGACCCTAATGCTGGGAAAGACTGAAGGCAGGAGGAGAAGGGGACGACAGAGGATGAGATGGTTGAATGGCATCACCGACTCAGTGGACATGAGTTTGAGCAAGCTTTGGGAGTTGGTGATGGACAGGGAAGCCTGGTGTGCTGCAGTCCATGGGGTCACAAAGAGTTGGACACTACTGAGCAACTGAACAGAACTGACTGAAAAGATTATTTTCACATGGCAGATATTTACTTTTGTAGTACACATTATATAGGATATGCTTGCTAATGATAGAATAGTAGTCTCTTCATCACATAATATCCTCCAGCCCCAGTGGTGGCTTAAATATCTAATTGGATTTCTCCTCATGAAGCTTATAAAGTACGAATAAAGGTGTGTATTTGTTCTGGGTGAATAATGGGCAATTTGCTGTTGGTATGCAGTGTATTATGTTCCTTATAATGTCATTCATTATTCTGTTTGATGTGTATAGCATTCTCAGATTGATATACTTAAAATTAATGAGGCATTTGTCCTCCCTGTGAAGAAACTAATAAGGAAGTTTTACCCCAATGAATTATGTAGATGGAATTAAACAAATCAATTCTATTTTGGAGTAGGTATTTTCTGAATGCAAAGGAATCCTGACTCCTACTATGAGTTGATACAATGCTTTGGAAAAAATGGTGGTTTACTTCAAATCATAACCAGATAAATTAAATACACTGGGAATGCTAGTAGTGGGGTTTTATTCCTGGATCTTAAATTTGATACAGTTTTCTCCCCAGATTCTGTCTTCTAAAGGAATAATTCATGGAATCTGTAGCACTTATTGAGTGTTTTTTGTGTTGCCAGACTTTAGGGTAGTTACTAGGTTACTGCTCATTCAAAGATAATTAGGCATCTAGTTTGTTCTTAGGTCATATTTATCTGAGGAAAAGTGCATATAGCTAACTAAGAGGTGCAATAGCCAGCAGGGTTTGCAGCTAGACTATGTAACAACTTGTGTTAATGAGAACCCCTCACCTTTTCTAAGATGTGTAAATTAAAACAGACTCTCCCTCTAGTAGAGAGCAAAGCTAGTCCCATTAGTAGATGGCTCAGAAAACTAATGACATTTTATGGAGTACCAAAAAGGCACCCTCCCATCTGCCACCCCATGCTTTTTTATTTTCTCCTGCAGGTTGCCTCCTTATGCTAGGACACAAGGCATAGCAAGAGGAGTACTGGTTGTATTTATGGTGTCCTTCTCTCCCCTGGGTAATTTTGTGCAGTGCACAAACTGCACAACTACACATAACAGCCCCACAGTTAGTAATTCTCATAGTAGAAATCCTAGGCAGACAGTTATGCAAGACAGAAATCGGGGAAGATTCCTCACAGGGTGGGATATTTGAATATCGAACGTAAGAGCTAGAAGGAAATTTTTGACAACCACTGAAGAGATAGGCAAACTCAGTAAGAACATAAAAAGGTGGGTATATGGTATTTTCACTATATTTTGTATAATGGCAAGAAATTTAATGGAGCTCGAATAAAAGATTCATAGTTGGGAGTGATATGAATTGTGTCTGGAAAGAAAGTCTTTTTCCTGATTATGAAAAGCCTGAAATGCCCTGATAAGAAGTTTGATCTAAACAAAGGAGGTTTGGATTATTTGGGAGAAAAATTAGGAAATTATGTAAAGGATACTTGAGTTGGAAAAACATTCTATTTAACACAACTTACAAGTGAAAATAAAGACAGAGCAACTGATAGCTGCTTTGACTTGCAGTATGGCGGAAAGGGCTGCTGACTTTTTTCTTCGTAAAGATTGGAATATGTCATGGAAGCTTAAATGACATTGTTAAATGTAAGAATCCATTGACCATTTCAACTTTTCACAAGGCTATTTCTCTAAAAAGGCCTATCTTATTATCATTGTCAAAATAATAGGTGAAATAAATAAAATAGTTAAATAAGTAGGTTATATGTGTAAGGAAAAATATATGAATACAAAAAACAATGAATTATTCATAATGTCCACTATGAAACTTTGAGTGTCAGCCTTACAAGGGCTCGATTCAGTTCAGTCACTCAGTCGTGTCTGACTCTTTGCGACGCCATGGACTGCAGCACACCAGGCCTCCCTGTCCATCACCAACTCCTCAAGCTTGCTTGTACACATGTGCATTGAGTTGGTGATACCATCCAACCATCTCATCCTCTGTTGTCCCCTTCTCCTCCTGGCTTCAATCTTTCCCAGCATCAGGATCTTTTCCAATGAGTCAGTTCTTAACATCAGGTGGCCAAGTATTGGAGCTTCCGCTTCAGCATCAGTCCTTCCAATGAATATTCAAGACTGATTTCCTTTAGGATGGACTGGTTGGATCTCCTTGCAGTCCAAGGGACTCTCGAGTCTTTTCCAACACCACAGTTCAAAAGCATCAAATCTTTGGCATTCAACTTTCTTTTTAGTCCAACTCTTACATCCATACATTACTATTGGAAAATCCATAGCTTTGACTAGATGAACCTTTGTCACCAAAGTAATGTCTCTGCTTTTTAATATGCTGTCTAGGTTGGTCATAGCTCTCCTTCCAAGGAGCAAGTGTTTTTTAATTTCATGGCTGCAGTCACCATCTGCAGTGATTTTGGAGCCCAAGAAAATAAAATCTGTCAGTGTTTCCACTGTTTTCCCGTCTATTTGCCATGAAGTGATGGGACCGGATGCTGTAATCTTCATTTTTTGAATGTTGCGTTTTAAGCCAGCTTTTTCACTCTCCTCTTTCACTTTCATCAGGAGGGTCTTCAGTTCCTCTTTGCTTTCTGCCTTAAGGGTGGTATCATCTACATATCTGAGGTTACTGATATTTCTCCCAGCAATCTTGATTCCAGCTTGTGCTTCATCCAGTCTGGCATTTCGCATGATGCACTCTGCATAGAAGTTAAATAAGAAAGGTGATTTTACAGCCTTGGCATACTCCTTTCTCAATTTGGAACCAGGCCGTTCTTCCATGTCCAATTTGAACTGTTGCTTGTTGACCTGCATACAGATTTCTCAGGAGGCCCATAAGATGGTCTGATATTTCCAGCTGTTGAATATTTTTCCACACAGTTTGTTGTGATCCACACAATAAAGGCTTTAGCACAGTCAATGAAGCAGAAGTAAATGTTTTTCTGGAATTCTCTTGCTTTTTCTATGATCCAACAGATGTTGGCAATTTGTTCTCTGGTTCCTCTGCCTTTTCTAAACCCAGCTTGAACATCTAGAAGTTCTCTGTTCATGTACTGTTGAAGCCTGGCTTGAAGAATTTTGAGCATTACTTTACCAGCGTGTGAGATGAGTGCAGTTGTGCAGTAGTTTTAACATTCCGTGGCATTGCCTTTCTTTGGGATTGGAATGAAACTGACCTTTTCCAGTCCTGTGGCCATTCCTGAGTTTTCCAAATTTGCTGGCTTGTTGAGTGCAGCACTTTCACAGCATCATCTTTTAAGGCTTCAGATAGCTCAACTGGAATTTGTAGCGATTTGTAGTGATGCTTGTGGTGAAGTAATCTGTAGTGATGCTTCCTAACTCCCACTTAAATTTGCACTCCAGGATGTCTGGCTCTAGGTGAGCGATCACACCATCATGGTTATCTGGTCATGAAGGTCTTTTTTGTATAGTTCTTCTGTGTATTCTTGCCACTTCTTCTTAATATCGTCTACTTCTGTTAGGTCCATGCAATTTCTATCCTTTATTGTGCCCATCTCTGCATTAAATGTTCCCTTGGTATCACTAATTTTATTGACGAGATCTCTAGTCTTTCCCTTTCTATTGTTTTCCTCTATTTCTTTGCATTGTTCACTGAGGAAGAGCTAGTATACAAGGGGTAGTATATCTTTAAAATTTCTGCACATATACATTGCTAAATAATCTTTTTCATGCCAGTTTGATTTACTATAGATACTTCTGAAAGGAGCCTCATTTAATTATAGTGGAAAAGGGTTGACTTTTTGATAGGTATGGTAACTTTATAATCACAGAACGATATACTTTACTTTAATGCTGTGTCAGAAGCATAATATTTTAGTTTTGACTGTTCTAGTACAAATTTGTCTTCTGTAGTACATTTTAAATTCAAATTATTAAAGTTCATTTTAAAATATATGTTAAAGATGAATACATTTATGCTCAGATTTAAGTGAAACTAACTCATGTCCTCTTAAAATGATGTATGACTTAAGTGTGTGATCCTACTCAGTGGGGAAGTTAACTTTTAGCTTCATCAGAGAAAATACCATCAAAAACAGTAATGAGAAATGGTTCTTCTTAACATCTTTATATTTTCCCAGATTTATTCGTACTGTTTTCCTTATTACCTTCTTTTTCTCTGCTTTCTGACTTCCACAGTAAGGTCACTGGTAAGACAAGCCTGGGACAATATTTCCCAGTTACTTCTTGTGTATCAGGGAGAATACTCAACATGTGGATCAGTAAAGAGATATTTTAAATTAACTCTAGAATTCTGAATGTTTAAAAACATTCTAGTGATTTTTTTTTAATCATGACAAATTGACAAATGTTGGAAAAATGAAATACTTTCTTAAGTCTCTCTCATCTCTAAGTGTAATCACTGATAGATTTGGGAGATATTCTTCCGTATAGAATGCTGCTTAGTTGCTTCAGTAATGTCCAACTCTGTGTGACCCTCTGGACTGCAAACTGCCGGACTCCTCTGTCCATGGAATTCTCCAGGCAAAAGTACTGGAGTGGGTTGCCATTCCCTTCTTCAGGGGATCTTCCTGACTCAGGGATTGAACCCAGGTCTCCTGCATTCTGGACATATTCTTTACCATCTGAGCCACTAGGAAAGCCCCAAATATGTTTCTCTTATGTATTCTCTTGGATGAGGCATGCACACACAGACCCACACACACACACACACACACACACACACACACACACACACACAGAGTATGCTATTAATATACAGACAGAATTCAAAGGTTTAATTAGCTTTAAGATTGTCACTGCTTAACTTTCCATCTGATACTGAAATCTATAAAAGATTCTTGAGTTTGATAGAATTTTGTCTTGGTTTTTAAAAGTTTAGAAACCCCCATAGATATTTCATAAATTACAAGTCACATTATATTTTACATATATATTTCAGGCAGCTTTTAAAGATTCATTATAAGCTGAGGTTCCTAATACTTAAAATTTTAGAAATTGCTTACTAAAAGTATATTTTTGTGTGTGTGGGTAATGAGATATTTACATGAAGAGAAATTGTTGAAAAATTAGAAGGTAGACTGGAGATATATTGTACAGGAGACAAGGAGGTAGGTTAAGAGATGTGGCTGACAGACAGGAAAGAGTCTCATTAGCAGCATGGCCAGGCCATAGGACGAACTGAAATTTCACCCATTGCAGCTCAGATTGCAATAGTAGTTACTTTTTACTGAGAGTGAGTCTGAAGGTAGTTCTAATAATCTACTGTGTTCATGACCTATGCGTTCTTTCCATTTCAAATTCAGATTGTCATCAGAGAATGAATTTGGCTGGATTCATTAGTCATTATCCAGTATGAGTCTGAGGCTACCTCTCAGACCAAGATCTCGGCATTTCTCCACATGCTGTCTTTGCGATAGGATCCATGACTGATCCAGTTAACCATGTCTGGGGGATGGGCCATTGTAGCATGGTGACTACTGCATAATGAATCTTCCAAAATGTGTCTATGAATATTGGAGGCATTTTAGGGATTTTTAGAGCATGGCAATATGATTTAAAGGCTGAATTTGTTGTCCTGCATTAGAAGAACATTAAGATGGGAACCTAGATCATGGGCCTTTAGTAAACTGAGTTATTTGCCCAATTTCTTGTCCCTCCAATATCCACTATCAATGCCTTTTGCTTTTTTTTTTTTTTTTAGGTTGAAGACAAAATTTTAATAGATAATTATATTTATACCAATTTACATGGAGGATTGAGTCCACAAGGGAAAAATGCCTAGACCCTTCAAAAGTTGCCATGTGGCCTGCCTTCCAGACTCGGCCAAGGCATATGGGGCACAAGACAATATTCAAACTTTCTTCAGCCCCTTCTGCCTCCTGGCTGGTCTTTGGGACCCCTGAATCAGTATAGCTATTCTCAGCCTGGGCCTGTAAATCACCCAGAATTTGATGAAACATGCTGTGTGCTTTTCTGGGGGAAGCAAACCCAAAGCTTTTATTAAATTCTCAGAGGGATCCAAAAAGATGTAGCACTGCTTTTCAAAATTAACCATGTTGAAGTGAGAGGCACCATGATGATGTAAGAGATATATAAGATGATGAAAAATAACTCAGAGAGGCACAGTGATAACGTTAGAAACCCCATAGTGATGAGTAGATATTCCCAGAAGATGTAGAGAGACACCGTCGTGACTCAAAGTCTCCTAGAGACCCAAAGAGGTGCTGTGATGACATGAAAGGAGTGTGCTGACACAAGAGGTGTGTGATGACTTGGAAGACTTTGAAACACATGGTTTACTTCCCAATTTCATTCCCATTTACTTCCCAATTTCAATGGGGTTTGGATCCAGACAGGAGCACTCTGAAGTTGGGCTCGAGGTTCTCTATGGTCAAATCCAGTGTTGCTTCTCTTGTGTGTTTAGGTTCTCCATCCCCAAAGGAGTTTTGCAAAGCTAAATACACTGCTGACATACTGAAGTTGACATCTACAAAATGTTTTGTCTTAAGTTTGTTGAAAGTGGAAGTCTTAGTCGCTCAGTTGTGTCTGACTCTTTGCGTCCCCATGGACTATAGCCCACCAGGCTCCTCTGTCCATAGTATTCTCCAGGCAAGAATACTGGAGTGGGTAACCATTCCCTTCTCCAGGAGATCTTCCCAATCCAGAGATCGAACCTGGGTCTCCCACATTGCGGGCAGATTCTTAACAGTCTGAAACACCAGGGAAGCCCCATTGCTCACATACTGAACTTGACACCTACAAAACCTTTTGTCTTAAGTTTAAATAGTTGCAAATGTGGAAATGTCCTGCTGTTGATGATTTTTCTGTGTGTAGTGTAATAGACATAGTACAAAATCCAGCATTTCGAGCTGTTTGAGGATACAGCTCAGTGGTGTTTCAGGTACCTTCACACTGCTGTGTGGTCATCACCACCCTCCGTCTTCAGAACTGTCCTTTGCTGTTTGACCTTGCAGTTCCTTCCATCAGGAGTGTATATCACCTCTTGACTTTGGGTCTGGTCATGTGTTTTTCTTTGGCCAAAAAAAAAAAGAGGCATCAGTGATAATGTGCCAGTTCTAAAACTAGGACTTTAAGAGAAGTCACGTATTTGTCCTCTTGTGTCTCTGATTTGGATGTGAGGAAAACATTCTCAAGGAGAATGAGAGGTGTGTGAAGCAAGCTCAGACTTGACCTTTAGTTTACAGTTGCCCAGGTATGACCAGATTAAATTTAGAACACCAACTGACTCGCTGATGAATGGCCAAAATAGATACTGTTATATAACACAGATTTTTGTGGTTGTTTGTTATGCAGCAGTATATGACTTCTACTGACTTAAACTTGACTGATAGCAATGGGAAAGGAGAGGATAATAAAGATCATGCTTTCTTTCTTAAAACACTTTTAATTTTTGAGTTTTGTGGCATCATACTCTCTTGTATATTGTTCTGTTTCTCTAGCTATTACTTCTCAATCACCTTTCTACTTTAGCATTGAAATTCCACAATGATTGATTTTGATCTTTCAGACTAACCTAACATTCATGGAACAAGTTCCACTTGGTCATATTCTGTTATCTTTTTCTCTTTTAAAATTGAGTTCTTAAAAACATAGTGTTTAGAATTTTTGCACCTATATTCCTGAGAGATATTGGTCTATAATTTTCCTTTCTTGTAACATGCTATTAAGATTCAGAATAAATATTATATTAATCTTATGAAATGAACTAAAATTCTTTTTCTCTCTTTTCTGAAGAAGTTTGTGTAAAAAGCTTTATTTTTTCTTGAATGGTTTGAGATCATTTGGCAAAAAAAGCCAACTAATCCTAGAGTTTCCTTTTGAGAAAGTTTCTATTTACGTATTAATTTCTTTTAACATACCTAGCACTTTTCAAAACTTCTAGTTACTCTTGTGTCAGATATAATACTATGAATTTCTCCTTTCATCAGAAGTATTGAATTTATTGTTAAACATTTGTTCATAAGGTTTTGCCTTTTTATGATTGAATCTATGTAAAAATGATGTATCATTTTTATTCCTGAAATTCATATTTTCTTTTTCTTTGATTAGTTTTTAAAGGGATTATAAATTTGCTTTTTCATTTCAAATAATTTATTAGTAGTAGATCTGTTGAGTTTTATAATTGTACATCTGTATTCGATTTCTTTGACTTCAGTTCTTAAATGATTAAGAACAGAATCATTTATTAATGAAAGGATTTTCCTTCTTACTTTTTTGTCTTTAATTTGCTGTTCTTTCTTAAGTTCTAGGAATGAAAGTTTCAGTAGTTTATTTTCAAAATTTCCTGTGATGTCCTGAAAAGAATCTTTTCATGTATGTTTTCTTCTAGTAATTGCAGAATGAGTTTTCCCTTGCTATATCTATCTTCCCTCACTGAATGGAAAGTTCTTCCTTTTTCTAAAAAATAATTTTATTTATTTACTTATTTACTAGCTGTGTTGGGTCTTCATTGCCGCATGGGCTTTTTCTCTAGCTGCGGCGAGTGGGAGCCACTCTCTGCTTGTGGTGCGCGGACTTCTCGTTGCAGTGGCTTCTCTTATTGTGGAACACAAGGCTCTAGGTCATGAAGGCTCCAGCAGTTCCGCTCTGTGCCCTCAGCGGTTGTGGCTGCTGGGCACTAGAATGCAGCCTCAGTAGTTATGGTGCATGGGCTTAGTTGCTCGGGGCATCTTCCCGCATCAGGGATCAATCCCGTGTGTCCTGCATTGGCAGGTGGATTCCTTACCATTGAGCCATCAGGAAAGCCATTCTTCTTTCTTTTAATGCAGTGTTTCTATCTCAGTGAATGTCAGCATCATTCAGTTGGCTGTAAAAACCCAGATACCTGTTGGCGTCCCAAAATATTCTCTTTTCTCTCCTCTGTCAGTCTCTACAACAAATCAGTTATCAAAGCTAGTAGATTCTAATGTCTAAATATATCATATACCCATCCACTTCTGTTTCCTCTCCTAAATATGCCTCATATCCATTCACTTCTCTTTACTTCTATTTTGCAAAAAAAAAGAAATAAATTTGAATTTCTTTTCTTCCTTTTAGATACAATCTGCCAGAATAGTTTTCTCTAATTTTTAAAAAATGATACTTCAATGGATTCTGATTTCTTTTAGTATATCAAAATGATAACAAAAATCAAAAGCTTTTTTATATTGTCAAGTTTCTGCATGACCATATTTCCCTGCCTTTCCTATCTCCTCTTTTGCTGTGCTTTCATTTCTTATTCATGCTTTATATAGAATTTCCTTCTCACTCTTCTAACATGCCACCATTCTCCTTCCCGAATCTAGTCATTCACAAAAGCTACTTCCAATATTAGTGTGTTCCTTTTCTTATCCTTGTAAAGGATTCAACTGAAAATCACTTTTTAAAGAAAGTCCTCTTTGATTCTCCAGACCTAGAGCAGGTACCCCAGAATATATTCTCAAAGAATTTGCATTTCTTCTGCATAACACTTTTCCAACCTATAAAAACTTGATTTTTATTTCTTTGGTGCCACTTTTAGAATGTACATTCCATGAGAGGAATGATTGTATTTGATTTGTTATCCCTTATATTCCTAGTTTATAGGAAGAACTTTGAACATAAGTAATATTCAATAAATACCTAAACTTTGAAATAAGTGGACTTATCAGAAACTTGGCTGCTCTGATAGATAAAAGATTTTGGAAGGCAGATAAATATGCAAGGGAGATGGTTTCAACCATGAGAGATTTAGGAGGGGGGACATTCTTTGTCTCTTCTGTGTTATCACTGTATTATAACATACATATATAATTGAATAAATAATAATAATGTATAACTATGATAAAAATAATACCCAGATACTGGCATTTATTGAGTACTCACAATATGTTTGATGCTGTTTTAAGCACTATATATATATAAATATATATATAATTTAATTTTTATAGAAACCTTGTAAAATATTACCCCAACTTTATAAGTGAGAAAACTGAGATACTGACTAACTTTCCAAACCTCACTATTAATCATTATGCTATATGCTCTTGAAAGATTTCCTCCCTTCAAATGACAAATAGGAGTTTAAAAAGAGGGCAATTGGTGGTGTCACTGTTTTTCCCTTTTTTTGTGTTTATTAAATCCAATAAAATGGCACACTCTATAATTATATTTTAGTGCCTGATGTTTAAAAATTCTGTGTTGTGCTAAAAGTATTCAGTGGGCAAAGAAGAATTGAAAGACATTTTGATTTACCCAAAAGATAGCCTGAAAGAGCCAATACCCTTATTGCTAGTATGCTAAACAGCAACGTAAATCTTAAACTCATATTAACCATCCAGAAGGATGTCTGGGCTTCAGGCATGCGTGGATCCACAGACTGAGATGATGTCATTAGAGCTCAATTCGCTCTATTGTTTTTATGAAAGTTCTTCTATGTGGTGGCAAGATGGCTTCAAAAGGGGCTTATAGCCTGTTAGCTTAACAATCAAAAGGGAAGAACAACTAGAAGTTTTCTCAATGAGTAAAGCAAAAGTACTTTCTAAAGTTCTTATTGCCCTCCCTTTGATCGCCTGTCTAGCTATGAACTGATTACTGTGGTTAGAGAAATTAAGTAGTCAATCTATATCCCCATACCCTAAACTGAGAGGGTGGAGGGTAATTTTTCAGAGAAAAATCAGGAAGTTCTTCCCAAATTAAAGTGAATGAATAATGAACAGAAATTGCAGATGACAGCTATAGATACTGAGAGAAGAAAATTAGAGACTTTTTTTTTTTTTTTTGCTTGAACTCAAATTTAAGTAATAAGGACAATAATATGACTTGCTTTATTATTTGTAGTTATAAAGAGAGTGTGAAGGTAACTGTCTGATATTATAGTTTAACTCATGACACTGATACTCTTGAGACCTAAATAGTTTTCAACAAATATAGTTATCACCACTGAATGCCAGTAATCTCTTCCTTAAAATCAGTTGTTCTACTTGGAAATACTAACCCAGAACCTAGTTCTCATTATTCTTAAGTGGGAAAAGCAAAAGTGCGTTTTACAAAAACCCACACCTCAACAATTGTCTAAAATGTAACTAAAATATACAGGAATGCCTATAACACATTATTGTATTAGAATGTAGAAGTTTAAAATATGTGTTCTGACCACCAAACAGTAGGGTTTATAATTAAAGGTACTTTGGACATGACCGATATGACACTTATCCCCTTCACTGGTACTTTTGCAAAATATATTCACCTGATTCTGACAGTTTAGTAGTTCTATATGAAATGCAATTCAAGATTTTCCCACTTTTTTAAAATTAAAAATATTGGAAGATAAAAATTTACAAATTTTTCAAATATAAACACTTTCTAAAAATTTTTTCAAAGATATATTCCTCCTTTCAAATTTGGCTTGTGTTTTGTGTGTATGTATATATGTATTAATATATAGAATTTTCTGTTTATTATATTTTGATATTTAAAGAAAATTTTCTTGCTGAAGAGAGATTGCCCCTTCCAGGGCTAGATAATTCCCAATGATGATAACAGCTTGTCTCTAAAAATTCTTTTCATATACAGTTGACTCCTGAACAACAGAGGGGTTAGAGGCATTGCTTTCCCCCACAATTGATAATCTATGTACTGCTGTCTCTGCCTCAAGACCAAAGGAATTGATAAATGATTTATCCCAGGGGAAGAAGCTAAAATGGTTTAGATAAAATCAGGACTCAAACCCTAGGTTTTTTTTTTTTTTATTCTACATACTGTCATCTCTAATCAAACACAAACTTTCCCCCAAGCTTAGTTAAAGATCTGTAAAATGAAAATACATGTACTATATTTATTGGGAAAAAAAATTCTACAAAAAATTCCACATATAAGTGCTGCCTGCTGCTGCTAAGTTGCTTCAGTCGTGTCTGACTCTATGTGACCCCATAGACGGCAGCCCACCAGGCTCCTCTGTACCTGGGGTTCTCCAGGCAGGAATACTGGAGTGAGTTACCATTTCCTTCTCCAAGGCATGCTAAGTCACTTCAGTTGTGTCTGACTCTGTGCGACCCTATGGACAGCAGCCCACCAGGCCCCTTTGTCCACGGGATCCTCTAGGCAAGAATACTGGAGTGGGTTGCCATTTCCCCCTCCAACATGTAAGTGGACCCATGCGATTCAGATCATGTTGTTCAAGGGTCAGCGGTATACACCAGCCTATCCTGCTTGTACCCCCAAGTGCCTCCTCATTTGGTTCTCACACAGCAGGCTGATATTTCCCTGGACCTATATTATTCTAGGGCCGGGTACCCAGCAACTAGCGACTGCCACTATGTCCCGAAGCCTGCTGGCATAATTTAACCTAGCCAACCCTGAACTGTTTGTTGTGCCTTGTTTTGCTTTTCCTGTGGACACCCCAACAAGGGCCGTGGCCTAAGCTCCGCTTTTGCTCCATTCTTCTGCCTCCAGCTCCCTAGTGACTTCCCTTTGACCTTGTGTGGCATGTAGAAAACCCTCTTTCTAGACGTGTGAGTAACAGAAACCTTTACTGAGTCTCATTCTCAGCTCTTGCTGTGGCTGCACTGATTTTATCATACCATATCCAACATATACATTTTTAACACGTGAGTGTAGAAAAACCAAGAGGCATTTTGCCAAGGAAATGTTGACCAGAGAGATTTCTACAGGGTTCTTTACAGTGTGCTTGTTTTGGAAACTTGAGAGGAGCCTATTATAGAAAAAAAAAAAAAAAAAGACAGTATATAATACTGGCTAGATATTGGTTGGATACTGAGACTTGGAAAAATGCTTGGCAAAAGCAATAGCAAAATATCTATACTCAAAACTCAAGTGTCAGAGTAAGCAGGAATGGGGGATGAGTTCTGTTTTTCACAACTCTCCTAAATAATGCATAATACTTTAAAAATGAGCAGCCATAACCTGAGCCAAATGTTAGCATAAGCAATTTTAGTAAGAATGGAAAGCAATTATATGATATTAATAACTAAAGTGAATACTAGATAAGAGAAAAGTAAGAACTACTGAAAAAATCTTTCTGAATGTATGAGCCGTTGCAGCTCTGCAATCCTTAGATGAGGAAAAGAATTCATAGCCTGGCAGCTTTGTCAGAAGGTAACTGTGAAAATAGTGGTGAAATGTTCAGAGTGGAGCTTGTAGCTGAGCAAAGAAAGCAAAAACAACACTTTAAACCACTTCTGACAGCAAAATAAACAATTTTTTAATGATATATCTTTTTTCAGCTCAAGTATCTCTCACCAAGGAAAGAGAAACACTTCTAAGGTCTAACAGGAAGCATGAGATAAGAATAATTACTTTATTAGTATGCTGTGGAGGGAAGAGGATAAGTTTTATTGTCACACAAACCTGCATTCTTTCAATTTCTAGGGACCCAGGAAGGACATTTTTAGGGAGCTGTTGATAGGAATGTCATAAGTTCTATGAGACTTGGCCTCTTTATTGGTAAAATTACATAGTATCTCAGACATGATAAGGCTTCTGTGGATTTAAAATTAGATTAAAATTGTAGAACCTATCATGTTTATTTTTTATCATCAGCTCTACCATATCTTATTTATGTTAAAATTAACTGCAGAACAGACTCCACATAGTAGTCCATTAATATAAGGAACTAAATTGTAATCCGCACCCATATTTTGAAGATTCTTCTCTTGCCATTTTAGAAATGGTGTATTTGGTTTTATATATCCATAGAAGACAGAGAAAAAATTATAAACCTTTTTTCAGACTTTGTTGGAAACTGAGTCTGTGTTTAGAGCATGTATTTATTTATACCATTTGTTCTGGCATTGTGAGTTCTTTGACTGACAGGTTAATAAATTCAGCTTTGATATAGACTGTTTTGTTGGTCTCAATTCATTCTTCAACTGTAGTACCTTAGTACACATTTAGGACAGCTCCACAATTGGTGGTCACATGGGTGTCTGATATAGCTCAGGTACAGGATCTGTGAATGGTAACTGTCTAATTCTTTGAGATGACATAGGGATCTGCTGACTTGAAGCAAATAGACTGCCAGATATTTCTACAGCAAAGATAGGTTTATTCAGGATCAGTGGAGAATTGCAATTTGGGATCTATAACCATGACAAGTCACATGCAAATTCCAGCAGAGCAAGGGAGGGAGTGAAGAGGAGAAATTAAAATTTTATATAACCTCCTGCTCCTTCTACCTCTTTAACCCAGCTTGCTCCTTGCAAAGTCTAGATCACATAGGTCTCAGAAAGTGGGGACTCAAAATACTAGAAACTGGAGCTTATCTCACTCACCCTTGTCCTGCTCTTTGTAATTGCCTTAGCCCTTGCAAACCCAGTTAATCATGCCTGTCCGTGTATAAAAAAAAAACCTCTGTAACCCCTTTGTTCGGGGCTCAGAGCTTGGAGTGTTAACTCCTCTGGGCCCCCCAGCATAATAAACCTGAGTTCTCCAACTCTTTGAGTGTGGTACTTGGTTTCTCGAGTACTGGTTTCTGCAACAGGAGAATATTTTTATAGAGGGGAAGATGAAGTTGACTGACCTACAGTATCAATAAATAAGGAGTCCATGACTTTTTATTGGCTGAGTCCTTGTCAGGAAAGAAGAAGAGTCTTTCTTCTTCCTGTTGGGTTTTGTTATCATTTCAGGGCATGAGAGCTCCTCCCCACTGCCCCTGTCTCTCAACTATATTTAAATGAGATTTCTCTTTACTAATTTTTACAGATCCAGCAAATAAATTTCATATTTTCCACCCACTCTTCAGTGTGTTAGTCATTCAGTCGTGTCTGACTCTTTGTGACTGTATGGACTGCAGCCAGTCTCCTCTGTTCATGGAATTCTCGAGGCAAGAATACTGGAGTGGGTGGCCATTTCCGTCTGCAGGGGATCTTCCTGACCTAGAGGTCTCCTGCTTTGCAGGCAGATTCATTACCATCTGAGCCACCTACCCTTCAAGTTTAGTGAAAATTCTTTTATTTTTTACTCTGTGATGTCAGGACAGATAAGACAAGAACATGGTATTTATTATATATATGACTTCATTTGGCATTAGTTTTAGCTCCAAATTTGGTCATCCATAGCAAAATAGGTTCTACTGTATGTTTTTATTTTCCTTAACAAATAATTTAACAAGAAGTCTTGGAACTGATGAAATTCTGAAGTTTCCTGTGCCCACTGAGGTTTCTTAGAATTTAGCTGCTTTTCATTTATTCAGTACCTCTGTGATACTGTGATTTATAAGAAATATATACCTGGTCATTCAGCTGACTAAAATATGTTTCTCTTATATATTCTCTTGGTCTTTTTTCCTGGTTCCTGGCTCTTGACTCCTTAACTGTTGTAATTTCCTGTGACAAGAGTGATAAAGGTATCTTTTGTTATGTTACTAAGGTGATTTCAAAAAGCCCTTAGGTCATCAAAAAGTGAAGAGGGCTGGTTGCTAGGAGAACCACCCACGTGTTTCAGTTCAGTGGCTCAGTTGTGTCTGACTGCAGCAAGCCAGGCTTTGCTGTTCATCACAATCTCCCAGAACTTGCTTAAACTCATGTCCATTGAGTCCATGATGCCATCCAACCGTCTCATCCTCTGTTGTCCCCTTCTCCTCCTGCCTTCAATATTTCCCAGCATCAGGGCTTTTCTAATGAGTTGGCTCTTCACATCAGGTGGCCAAAGTATTGGAGCTACAGCTTAAGCATCAGTTCTTCCAGTGAACACTCAGGACTGATCTCCTTTAGGATGGACTGGTTGGATCTCCTTGCAGTCCAAGGGACTTTCAAGAGCCTTCTCCAGCACCACGGTTCAAAAGTATCAATTCTTTGGCACTCAGCCTTCTTTATAGTCCAACTCTCAAATCCATACATGACTACTGGAAAAACCATATCTTTGACTAGATGGACCTTTGCCACTAAAGTAATGTCTCTGCTTTTTAATGTGCTGTCTACGTTGGTCATAGTTTTTCTTCCAAGGAGCAAGTGTCTTTTAATTTCATGGCTGCAGTCACCATCTGCAGTGATTTTGGAGCCCAAGAAAATAAAGTCTGTCACTGTTTCCATTGTTTCACCATCTATTTGCCATGAAGTAATGGGATCGGATAACATGATCATAGTTTTTTGAATGTTGAGTTAGAGGATATAGTTAAAGGATAGATTGTCAATTCCTCACACTTCCTTCTTCGGGTATGGGGCTAGAGATTGAATTCAGTTGCCAGTGGCCAGGGATATAATCAATCATGCAGAGTACTCTTGTTGTTCAGTTGCCCAGTCATGTCATACTCTTTGCAATCTCATGGACTGCAGCACACCAGGCTTCCCTGTCCCTCACCATCTCCCGAAGTTTGCCCAAGTTCATGTCCATTGCATCGGTGATGCCATCCAGCCATCTCATTCTCTGACACCCTCTTCTCCTTCTGCCCTCAATCTTTCCCAGCATCAGGGACTTTTCCAATGAGTCGACTGTTCATATCAGATGACCAAAATGCTGGAGCTTCAGCATCAGTCCTTCCAGTGAATATTCGGAGTTTATCTCCCTTAAGATTGACTGCTTTTCAACAAATCAGAGTAGAAATCAAAAAAGAAATCAAAATATGCAGAGAAATGAGTGAAAATGAAAACATGACAACCCAAAACCTATGGGATTCAGTAAAAGCAGTGCTAAGCGGAAGGTTCATAGCAATACAAGCTTACCTCAAACAAGCAAAAAATCAAATAAATAACCTAACTTTACACCTAAAGCAACTAGAAAAAAGAAGAAATGAAGAACCCCAGGGTTAGTAGAAGGAAAGAAAGTATAAAAATTAGGGAAGAAATAAATGAAAAAGCAACAAAAGAGAGTATGGCGAAAATCAATGAAACTAAAAGCTGGTTCTTTGAGAAGATAAATAAAATAGACAAACCATTAGTCAGACTTATCAACTGCCATGTGACCCAGCAATCCCACTGCTGGGCAAACACACCGAGGAAACCAGAATTGAAAAAGACACGTATACCCCAATGTTCATCACAGCACTGTTTACAATAGCTAGCACATGGCAGCAACCTAGATGTCCATCGCCAGACGAATGGATAGGAAAGCGGTGGTACGTATACAGAATGTACTCAACCATTAAAAAGAATGCATTTAAATCAGTTCTGATGAGGTGGATGAAACTGGAGCCTATTATACAGAGTGAAATCAGAAAGAAAAACACCAATACAGTATAATAACTCATATGTATGGAATTTAGAAAGATGGTAACGATGACCCTATATGTGAGACAGCGAGAGGCACAGGTATAAAACACAGACTTTTGGACTCTGTGGCGAGGGTGGGATGGTTTGAGAGAACAGCAGTGAAACATGTATATTACCATATGTGAAATAGATCCCCAGTCCTGGTTTGATGCATGAGACAGGGCGCTCAGGGCTGGTTCACTGGGATGACCCTGAGGGATGGGATGGAGAGAGAGGTGGGAGGGGATTCAGGATGGGGGACACATGTACACCCACAGCTGATTCATGTCAATGTATGGCAAAAATCACTACAATATTATAAAGTAATTAGCCTCCATTAAAAAAAAATGATTGGCTGGTTTGATCTCCTTGCTGTCCAAGGGACTTTCAGGAGTCTTCTCCAGCACTACATTTTGAAGGCATCAATTCTTTGGTGTTCTGCCTTCTTTGTGGTCCAGTGTCTCTACTTTTCAAAACACTGTCTAGATTTGTCATGGCTTTCCTTCCAAGAAGCAGACGTCTTCTGATTTCATGGCTGCAATCATCATCCTCAGTGATTTTAGAGCCCAAGAAGGGGAAATCTGTCACTACTTCCACCTTTTCCCTTTCTATTTGCCATGAAGTAATGGAGCCGGATGCCATAATCTTAGTTTTTTAAATATTTAGTTTTAAGTCAGCTCTTTCACTCTCCTCCACCCTCATCAAGAGGGTCTTTAGTTCCTCTTAGCTTTCTGTCATTAGAATGGTGTCACCTGCATATCTGAGGTGGTTGATTTTCAGAGTACTTCAGAGTACTGAAGTCTCCTTAAAAACCCCCAAACAAAGTGTTTGGAGAGCTTCCTGGTAGGTGATCACATGGAGAGTTAGGAAGAGAACATGTAAGTTCTGAGCCCTTTCCCCATACCTTGCCTCATCTCTTTTGTCTGGCTTTTTCTGAATTATTGCCTTTTACAATAACCTGGTAACCTAGTGAGTAAATAGGTTTCCTGAGTTCTTTGAGTTGCTCTAGCAACTGTCTACAACTATTTAAAATAAAGCAAACCCAAGGAGAGCGTCTTGGGCACTTCTGATTTACATGTTGACTTAAAAAATAGAACCTGAAAATTGAGAGTTGTTTTATTCAGTGGGAAATCTTAGGACTTCAAGCCCAGGAGGCAACATCTCAAGTAGCCCTGAGAAACTGTTCGGAAGAGGTGGGGGATGAAGTTAGGTTGTATAGAAGTTTGCAATAAAGGGGGGCAGGTAATCTGAATATCAAAGATTACTGTTAATTAAGGAAAATCAAATATCTCAAGTTAAGGAATTTAGTTCTCTGCTATGTATGGGAAGATGCAAGGGTCTGGGCTTACTGAAATCACTTCATATGCATCTCAGCTCTGTGGGGTCAGCATCCTGCATTTTTACTTTGTCTGTAGAGAGTGGTTGTAGCCTGATAGCCAGTATCCTTCTCCTTCTTGGATTCCCTTAGAGCTTACCTGCTCACATGGGAGGGCCATAGTCACTGATGACTGTGACATCCTTGCTTGTAGACATGGCAGGAGATACTCCATTTCGCATATGTATAGACAGCTGTTGAGGAATACAGACAACGACTTAGGCTTAGGACTGGCATCTGAAGTTGTGGTGGAGTTGGGGGGGACTAGTATTGTAGGACTGAATCCTTAACCTGTAGGATCTGATGCTGTCTCCAGGCAGATATTGACTAAAATTTGGTTAATTTATCTGAAACCAGGACTTCTGAGAATTGTTTGTTGGTGTGGTAGGAACCTCCTCACCTTACTCATGTTGAAATTGGGCCCAGGAATTAAAAAGAATTCCCTCATTCTTTGATTCCCTTTTGTATCCTCTAAACTGTTGGAATTCTTCATGGTGCTATTATATCCAAGCCAAAATTTCTGAAAAAGACCCTTATTCTGAATGTCTCACTTCATAGTGGATAACACACTATAGTGATCCCAGTAAAGTTTCCAAAGGAATTGATCTCGGATGGCCTCGGCTTGCAGCAACTTGAAACAGGTTCCTGGCCATAGACTGAAGTCAGACTAATAGAGTGAGAACACTGACTGAACTCTAGCCATTAGACCAGTGGCCGTGACAAGGTCCTGGCCTCTATAGCTTTTCGGAAATGAATGCCTGCAAAGATGTAATTGGTGAAACAAGTAAAGTGTTTATTAGAAAGAAAAAAAAAAGAGTATGTGTGAATAGGCACACACAGGCAGACTTAAAGGGTTGTGCCCTCATGGTAGTTTGAGCCACTTATATGGGGCATTTCTTCCAGGTTTCCTTTGTCTAGCATCTTGCTTTGCCTGGTTCTGAGTCTGTATTTGGTGTATCTCAGGATCCACCCATATGTGAGGGTACATATCTTAGCCTAGATGGATTCCAGTGAAGAAGCCTATTTGTAGATTGACATCACCTACTATGGGGTGGTGTCCCCTCTCTTTTGACCTTCAGGGAGCCTTTCCACTCACATGTAGTCGGGGAGATCTCCTTGACTTCAGGAGTGACATATATGTGGCCTTTTACCTGTTATCTGCATAGAGCTCAGCTTGTTCTCCCTCCTACTGTTGTCTTCATCTTGGAGTATCTGTCCATGGGGGACAAATTCCAGCTGATCAGCCTGCTGCTCATCTATTTCCTGGCTCCAACTCACTCAATAAATAATTATAGAAAAAATGATAGTAAAGTGGCATATTCATATTTTAACAGCAGCCTTCTAGAAAGTGGTTCCGTGAGCAAAGTACTATAAGTTAGAATTTTAGACTGTGAAAGAGAACTTTGGGCTGGTGGCCCTCAAATTACCTCCCATTGCTTTGTTCCATCAATAACTTGGAATTTAATCCAATAGAATTTTTTTCCTCTGAGTTAAATAAATTTTGATAACATTTATTTATAAGCAGGCTAAATCCTGAAGAATATAACATCAGTTTCCTAATAAATGTGAGACTTGGAAGTGGAAGTGAAACAATGGTAAAGAGAGAGAAAGGGGAGAAAGAAAGCAGAATTTCAACATCTTCCTCACTAAGCAACCTTTTCTTTTGGAAATAACTTGTGGTGATGCTCAGATAATGTGTATGGGCATGAAGATTAGTTTTCTTTAAAATAAATGTAAAGTTAAGCCTCATATTTTTGGTAATATTATTTTTACTTGTGGCCTTCAGATAAAACAACACTTTGCAGTTGTAGTTATTCTTCATTTGAACAAGAAGAACAAGAATTATTATTTAGAAGACTTTTCAGTAATCCATAATGAAAGTATTCAGTTTCCTAAGGTTGTTTTTATTCCCTCATCTCACCAGAAGACAAAATCCTTATTTAGTCTTTTCAAATTTCCTGGTAGGAGATTTAAAGCTTTAGGTGAGCAAGTCAATACTTTCTTTTGAACATCTTGCTGGTAATTCTTCCTTTATGAGACACATGATTAGTCCTGAATTTGAACAAAAAGGCTCATCAAACACATCTCTGGGTTTCTTTCTTTGCAACACTGAAGTTTTATGTAACATTGGTGTAGTAAAGCTTTTTCTTCTTCATAAGTCACTTGGATTTAACATAACTCCTTTGGACTCTTTTAGTTTACTATTATAACAAATGGTAGTTTTCTGATTAAAAAAATGAATTTTATTCTAATGCTTTAACTTAAATCATTCCACTTATGGGCCTTTCTCAAACTTTCTAGGAGAAATTAATTGATGAGTCACTAAAATCAAAATGCCTAAGCGCATTTTATTTAGGCTGAATGAATTTTTGAATGCAAATGAAACAAACATTTTTGATATATAAAATGTCCTATCTCAATTAGTTAGTTTTATTTAATATCTTAATTGTTAGTGGAGAGATATGGATAATACTGATTAGTAGAATGTGATTAGGTTGATTCCAAAGAATTTCTCTTCAGGATATGGCATAGGATTTTGTTTTTTAATAAATAAAAATTATATACTATACATACACAGCACTACACATATATTACATAACTTCATTTGTTTCTTCAGAACATTGACACTTCTTCCAGGTCTCATCATATTCTTCTTTTTTTTAGCTGCCACTGCTTTAGCAAATTTTAGTGAACCTTGGGGGTCAGTCAGGATCATGAGCTTTCTCCTCAGTGAGCTTCCTTCTTTTTGTATGCTCCATTGTAGGTGTGAAATGTCTGGTATGCTATTGAGACAGTGTTTGCTGGAGGAAGGCATTAAGAGGACATGACTGCTGGTTGACCCCCAAGCAAGACCCAGGCAATCGGAGACTCTTTACCCCCATTCTGCCTACCACTCCCATATTGTTGTTCGGTCACTCAGTCGTGTACGACTCTTTGTGACCCCATGGACCTCAGCACGCCAGGCATTCCTGTCCTTCACCATCTCCCAAAGTTTGCTCAGACTCATGTCCATTCGGTCGGTGATGCCATCCAACCATCTCATCCTCTGTCGTCCCCTTCTCCTCCTGCCCTCAATCTTTCCCAGCATCAGGGTCTTTTCAAATGAGTCAGCTCTTCGCATCAGGTGCCCACAGCATTGGAACTTCAGCATCAGTCCTTCCAGTGAATATTCAGGACTGATTTCCTTTAGGACTGACTGGTTGGATCTCCTTGCTGTCCAAGGGACTCACTCTCAAGAGTCTTCTCCAACATCACAGTTCAAAAGCATCAATTCTTTGGCACTCAGCTTTCTTTATGGTCCAACTCTGACATCTGTACATGACTGCTGGAAAAATGATAGCTTTGACTGTATGGACCTTTGTTGGCAAAGTAATGTCTTGGCTTTTTAATATGCTGTCTAGGTTTTTCATAGCTTTTCTTCCAAGGAACAAGCCTCTTTTAATTTTATGGCTGCAGTTACCATCTGCAGTGATTTTAGAGCTCAAGAAAATAAAGTCTGTCACTGTTTTCATCATTTCCCCATCTATTTGCCATGAAGTGATGGTACCAGATGCCATGATCTTAGTTTTTGGAATGTTGGGTTTTAAGCCAGTTTTTTCACTTTCCCTTTTCACTTTCATCAAGAGGCTCTTTAGTTCCTCTTCGCTTTCTGCCATAAACATGGTATTATCTGCATATCTGAGGTTATTGATGTTTCTCCCGGTAATCTTGATTCCAGCTTGTACTTTATCCAGCCCAGCATTTCTCATGATGTACTCTGTGTGTAAGTTAAATAAACAGGGTGATAATAAACAGCCTTGATGTACAGATCAAATGGGCTTCCCAGGTGGCACTTGTGGTAAAGAACCCACCTGCCAGTGAAGGAGACATGAGAGACACAGGTTCGATCCTTGGGTCAGGAAGATCCCCTGGAGGCAGGCACAGTAAGCCACTCCAGTGTTCTGGCCTGGAGAATTCCATGGACAGAGGAGCCTAGCGGCTGTGGTGCATAGGTCGCAAAGAGTCAGACAAGACTAAAGTGATTCAGAATCATTCCCATAGCTAGAGCTATTTCAAGGATGCAACTTTTAACTAATATTGTGGTGTTGGGACCATCTGGACTCTATACTCGATTGAACCCTGTTAAGAGCTTTATATAAACTTAAGATTCTGGTGGTTGAATATAGAGATCTACTCATCTTGTGGCTGCCCAAGACAAGCATATGTAATTTCCCTTGCTTATTAAAGCTGCCACCTACCAATTGGAAATGGTCTGCCTCTTCAGTCCTTCCTTGCCCTCTGTGTATGAGGACCAATTTCAGATTTCACCTGGGGGATCTCCTGAGTTTGCTAAACAACAGTATTTTTCCAGTGTTTTCACTTAAATAGATTGTAAATAAATATGGAACTATCCCTTCTGGAGAATCTGAGACAAATCTTTTTTGACTACTGGCTAATGTCAATGATAACAGTTCATTAAATTAAAATGTTGTATAATTTTAGAGAGTACCTGATGAAGACAACATAATTCAAAAAACAAAAGATATTAAAAGTTTACTATAGAAGCATGAAGAAATTAAGGCTCAATTCTTATTTGTTTCATTAACACCTCCATGAAGAAGGTCTCTGAAGAAAGGGTATTCAGTTTTTTTTTTTTAATGTTATTAAATTTCATTTTCTTGTCTAGAAGTCTTTGATATTAACACAGAGACTTCCCTCTTCTATGATCAATTCATAAAAGCTACTGACAATTTTCTTAAGTTTTACTATATTGAAATATAATTGATTTATAATATTATTTTCATTTCAAGATAACAATTCAGAATTTTTTTTATAGATTATGCACCAGTTAACGTTATATAGCAGTGGCTATAAGTCCTGTGCTGTACAATGTATCCTTGTAGCTTGTTTATTTTATAACAGCTTGTACCTCAGTTTGCTACCCCTTTCTTGCTCCTCTCCACTTCTCTCTCCCCGCTAGTTTATTCTCTGTGAGTCTGTTTTGCTATATATCTTTGTATTATTTTGCATTATTCATTTGTATTATTTTTAAGATTCCACATATAAATGATAAAATACAGTATTTGGATTTATCTGACTTATTTGACTAAGCATACTACCTTCTAGGTCCATCCATGTTGTTGCAAATGCTTTTTTATTGCACAGTAATATTACATGGTGTGTGTATATATGTGTGTGTACACACACACACAGTCCCATCTATTTTATCCATTCATTTCCTGTTGACAGACACTTGGGTTGGTGATTTTCTTTTATATTGTTTAAGATGAAGTTTCTCATGGAAGAGAATTTCAGGGTACTGCTTATTAATAATTTTAATGTTTAGAAAGTATTTCTATTTACAGAAAAATTGTGATAATAATAAAGAGAGTTGTATTATATTACACACTCAACTTTCCTGATTATAACATTATTTTCATATGGTGCATGTTACAATTAATGAATATGTATCAATACATCATTATTTAAGTTCATATTTTACTTAGATTTCCTTATTTTTTACCTAATGTCCTTTTGCTTTTCAGTGTCTAAGATACAATATTAAATTTGTGTGTATTAAATACAATATTAAAAATGTGACTTCACATTCACATTCATTCATTAAATTTAGTTATCATATCTCTATTCTCTTTTCAACTTTTAGTTTATTTTATACTTTTTTTGATTCTCTTTTTTAAATAACCTTGAGAGTTTAGATGAGTACTAGCTGGTATTGAATATTCTGTAGAATGTCCTTCAATTTGAGTTTATCTGTTTTTCTCATCATTATACTGAGGTTTATGTGTTCTTTGGAGGAGACCACAGAGCTAAAGTTACATTATCATCACTTTATATCAACAGTACATATTGTTCACATGACTTATCACTGTTGATTTTAACCTTGATCAACAAGAATTAATGTTTGCCAAGTTTCTCTACTTTAAGGTCACTACCTACTTATCTTCCCTTTCCCTGTTAACACTCCTTGGAAAGAAATCACTCAGTATAGCACCCACGTTAAGAGTGGGAATTTGTACTGTACCTTTCTGAGAACAGAACAGGTACATACATTATTTGGAATTCTTCTACACTACTTATGGATTCAATCAATTATTTCTATAAGTATGGAATTATGCATATTGTTTTATATATTTTGGTTATATATTGACACTATTTAATTTATTAGCTCAAAATGTTCCAGCTTTGGCCATTGGGTGTGCTCTTGAGTATAACCTTGCTAGCATGACGTAGTGGAGAAGGCCATGGCAACCCACTCCAGTACTCTTGCCTGGAAAATCCCATGGACAGAGGAGCCTGGTGGGCTGCAGTCCATGGGGTCGTGAAGAGTCGGACACGACTGAGCAACTTCACTTTCACTTTTCACATTCATGCATTGGAGAAGGAAATGGCAACCCACTCCAGTGTTCTTGCCTGGAGAATCCCAGGGACGGGGGAGCCTGGTGGGCTGCCATCTATGGGGTCTCACAGAGTCGGACACGGCTGAAGTGACTTAGCAGCAGCATGATGTAGAATGAGTGCAATTGTAAGGAAGTTTGAACGTTCTTTGACATTGTCCTTCTTTGGGATTGGAATGAAAATTGACCTTTTCCAGTCCGGTGGCCACTGCTGAGATTTCCAAATTTGCTGATGTATTACATGCAGCACTTTAACACCATCATCTTTTAGGATTTTAAATAGTCAGCTGAAATTCCATCACCTCCACTAGCTTTATTTGTAGTAATGCTTCCTAAGGCCCACTTGACCTCACACTCCAGAATGCCCAGCTGGTAGGTGAGTGACTGTACTTTTGTGGTTATCTGAGTCCTTAAGACCTTTCTTGTGTAGTTCTTGTATTTTTGTCACTTCTTCTTAATCTCTTCTGCTTCTGTTATTAATAGGTCCTTATTGTTTCTATCCTTTATCCTTCCCATCCTTGCATGAAATGTCCCCTTGATAAATCCAGTTTTCTTGAGGAGATCTCTAGTCTTTCCCATTCTATCGTTTTCCTCTATTTCTTTGCATTGTTCATTTAAGAAGGCTTTCTTATCTCTCCTTGCTCTTCTTTGGAACTCTACATTCAGAGTTATATGATAGGAGATGCCATACTTTCATCTCTTAGATCTATAATGTGGCTCTAATCTCATCTACTCCTCAAACAATGTGATATTTTTCCTTATTGGCTTTTTATGAGGGAGCATTCCTAAAGAACCAGAGCATTCCAAAGTGAAATTTGGTGCTTCAGGGATTAAATAATTTTGCACTAGTATCCAGTAATGGCCTACATTCCTTCCTCCAATGTATATGAATAGGCTTTTCTGGTAATAGCTGCAGGTTCCTTTGGAGAAAACTAGGATAAAATTTTACAGTATGTAACTTTCTTAAGCAGATTCTACCTTTTCCTCTTTGTAGAGGCTCTGAGTTTGTAAACTGGAGCAGGTCTTGGAACTGAATGACAAGTTAAGACTTTGTTGTGGTGACATTCAGGCCTCTATTCTGAAATGAAACTGATGTAAGTAAAAACTAGTGCAGTGCTAGACATACATGGCATCTTTTAAAATTAAGTCCTGAAACCCAGATTGTCCTTAAAATTTTTGGTTATATGTGCCAAAAGATTACCTTTTATTTTTTATGCCCTGTTTACTTTAGGTTTCTGTTTCTCACATCTGAAAGAATCATTCACAAGTACAGATATTCTAAAACAGATGTGTTGATTTGCACTTGCGTAGCTTCTCGTGTGGACAACTGAGTGTTTCTTCTTTTAAGGTGTATAGCAGCTGAGATTTAATTACTCAGTGGTAATTAAAAATTCTTGCAAACAACAATGGGCAGATGATTTGTATATAAGAAAAATGGTAAGAGAGAATTTCTGATTTCTTTTCTCTCAAACCTTTCTTCTGTTATCTCTCCTTTTTATCTATAAAGCTCAGTTTACAGATACTACTAAAATCTTCATTCACTATTTCACTCAAAATGCATTAGTAGTAGCTGCAATAGGCCGAAGGGGAAAAGTGCTTCATCAGTTAGATTCTCAGTAAGGCAGAAATCACACTGATTTTTATCAATTTGTTTTTTTTTGTACCAAAAGAGTAAACTTGCTCAGAAGCATCTATGAAGACAGTGAAACTAAGTTTTCTTCTTTCGTGTGATTACTATGTTATCTGGGAAATCTTTTTAAAAAAGGTTCCTTCAAAAAGATGCCTTTTTACAGCTATAATAGGAAAGAATTGATAGAATCTGATCATTTCCTTTTATCCAAAGCTCCTCATGTGACCTGTAAAGAAGTGAATATACTGGAATAACAAACCTGGGTAAGATAAATATTCTAGGTATTTTGTTTGAGAAAAGTTTCATATGTAGTTAAAACAATCTCACAAAATCTTTTGTTATGGTCAATTTCTTTTATGAATTACAGTTCTGCTCAAGTATATTATTGATAAGAATCTGAGTTATTAAAGCTCAACACTTCAGTTTGGATGCACAGACAAAATTCTTAAAGGCACTTATGATAATGATTTTACCATGTTTTTTTTTTCCATGATATGGGATAAAACTGTGTTGTTTATTTTCTAAGCTACAATATGAAATACTTAGACCATTCATTGTTTAAACATATGGTTTCAAATTTGTACTTGGGATAACCTTTAAGGAAATGCTCATATACTTCTCTATCATTTACTTTAAAAAAAAAATTAATATTCATCCTTTAGCTTTTTCACCTTAAAACAAGAGTTCTGTTCTTTGTTCAAAATGCCTTTCTTCCTTGATAGAAATGTAATTTTAGTTTATCTACATTGACATTTGAATTTGTGTGCATTCATTAAACATTCAGATTGTATAAATAATGCGATCTGTATTTTAACAAAGGAAGCTTTCATGGATGAATAACTTCTTCACTTGGCATCATGACAGCTTTTGAAAATGGGAAATTTCTGCATAAAAAATACTGTCTGAACATATCTTTACTGAAGGAGAGAATCAAATAGAATAACTTTTAAAAGAGCAGTTTGTAAATGTTTTTGATCAAGTGTATAAAATATATACCACATTTTATATCTTCTCTGGGAGAGTAGATTCATTAAAAAGATATTGTGTCCTTCACCAAAATGTTCTGTTTTCTATTAATTTGTAATGTCTGCACTCTTCTTTACTCCTAGAGTAACTTCCTTTATGTTCTGAAAGGATCTCTGTCCTTCTGTCTTCTTAGCAACATAGCCTTGAAATTTTATTTGTACAATAATTCATGGTACGATTCTCATGAACTTTCCTTCTGCAGTTCATTGTTCAGCATGCCTAATCTCTTGTTTTCTTGACCAGTGACCATTACACACATTTCACCTTGGACCTGGGCATGTTGTTCAAACACCTTTATTCATTTGTCACATTAGAGAACAAATGTACTATTTGTTCTCATGAGAGAATACAAAGGAGAGTAACTGTTAGACTCTGTTTTATTCTTTGAAAAGCTAAAACAGCAAATTACCTGGTGCATAGTAGGCACACAACAACAAATATTTGCTGAATGATTAAGAATAATGCTTATTGTGCATGCAAAGAGAAATATCAGGAAAAGCAACCGTAAGCTGTGCAATAGTACTACATACAGAAATAAATCATTAGGGAAAAGAAAAGTTAAAGGGAGAAATAAGAGTAAAACCATAGAAAACAGTGAGGGGGGATCCTGCAACATGCTTAGATTAGGAGAAGGCAAGAATAAGCAAGAGATTGTATAGTGAATAGGAAAAGATTAATCAAATAGCTAGAATGGGCCACACATTCTGAAAATTCATCATTAATTTAGCCTGTATTTATTGTGTTCAGTCATGTCCGACTCTTTGCAACCCCATGGACAGTAGCCCATCAGAGTCCTCTATCTATGGCATTTTTCAGGCAAGAATACTGGAGTGGGTTACCATTTTCTACTCAAGGGGATCTTCCTGACCCAGGGATTGAGTCGAAATCTCTTGTGTCTCCTGCATTGGCAGGCACGTTCTTAACCAGGGAAGCCCCCATACTATTCTTGATCTTAGGCAAAAGGCTGAGAACTGATGTATATATTAAGCACCAGCTATATGCCAGGCACTGTTTTTGTTCCTTGAGATCCAACACTGAATAAAAAAGAGGAAGACCTGCTCTCATATAGCTCTGCTTTAGCATTTATTTAAATGGTATATAATAATCATTTATAAATAAATTATATACTAAGGGAAAAGGTGAAAAATACTATGGGGAAAAATGAAATTATAGAACAGGATAAGGGGGATCAAGTGTTTCAATAGAGTGATCAGAAAGTCAGGAAGGTATAGTGTGAATAAAGAGGGATGAACTGGGAATCAGTTAAGTATATGGAGGAAAATAGATCTATGCAGTGAAAACAGTTAAAGCAAAGATCCTTAGAAAGGAGATTTCTTAGGGTTTGGAAGGCACAACAAGGAAGCCAAAAAGTTAGGAACAGGGAGAGCAAGGAGAAAAGCAGTAAGAGATTCAGTTCAGTTCAGTTCAGTCCCTCAATAGTGTTCCGCGCTTTGCAACCCCATTTAGGTCAGATTTAATGGTGGGATAAGGGAGTGGAGAACAAATCATGAATACCACAAGACATTTGGCTTTCACTCTGAGAGAGATGGAAGAGGAGGGGTTAGAATAGAGGAGTAGTTTGTCATTTGTTCAGAAAGAATCACCGTACTGCTCTAGAGAAATTTTATAAGGACTGAGTATTTCAGTAAGGATCATTTTAGATGCAAGCAAACCAAGTGAAATTGGATTTCACAGTGAGAATTTGTTTTCCTCCTGTAACACTGGGCCTGGAGGAAGGTGATTTAATGAATGATGCTTAATTCTTGGAGCATCACTGTGTACTTTTGATTCTGCTAGTCTTCACATCATGCATGGCGATAAGATAGTTGCTTTATCTCTAAGAATCACATCATCACACAACTGTCCTCAAAGGCAGGAAGAAAGAAAATCTTCTCACTCTTGACCTTGAGCTACCTCTCACCCTTTTACTCCGTCTTTATCAGGGAGTGAAATCTTTTCTAGAAATCTCTAACTTCCACCCCATGAGGTTCTTTTGAATAAAACTGAGTCATATCTCATCTCCCATAGTAAACCAGTTACTAACTGGTGGATGGAAATGGGATTCTGTCAGTTGAAAGATATCATCTGAACGGGACACTGCTACTTCATATATGAATAAAATTAGAGTTATATGTTAATCAAGAATAATGAGAAATGACTGATGAGTTGGCATGTGATAGTGTCCTTCAGAGGCAGTAGATTTTACTATCTGTATTAATGGGTAAATAGAGATTTAGAGGATCTTTGTTATTCTCCTAGCATGATACAGCTAGAAAAGACAGAGAAAGGATTGAACTTGGGTCTATCTGGTTACAAAATTATGTTTCTTTTTTGCTAAACCAGACTAGCCCTTTCATAACTATGCCACATTGCTGTGGGGATTCTTGTAGGAAGACCTTTGTCCAGATGGGAAATGCTATTATCTTACAGTTGTTACGTGAACTGTTTAGTGGTTGCTAACAAGACAAGCATATCTTATCTCTTTAAGCAGAGTTCATGTATAAAGCCAAACATTGTCTGTAGATTTGTGGATAAGAAGAATCTCTCACAGTGGTCTAGTTACAAACCGCAGAACTCACTTTAGCTAGTTTAATCAGAAATAGAATTTAATAAGAAAATATGATAGATCACAGAATCTCTGGAGGCTATACAGTCAGGAACATTACTGAGGTCATTTCAATAGCCTGCTGGCAAGGCATAATCCCTTTGTTCCCGAGTCCAAGAAGTAGGTGATTGCTGGACATCTCCACAAGGACATCTACCACTACTCTCCATGACATCTCTCATGGAATGTGTCCTTCTTAATTTATTTTTTCTGTTTATATCCTCCTAAAGATATGTCATGTTTGCAGAGGCAAGGACATATTCCTGTACTGTTTGTAATTTGTATCTTTTCACTTTTTCTCTTGGTTAGCTTAGCTAGATGTTTATCAGATTTGCTGATTTTTTTTTTTTTCAAAGAACCAAATCTGTTGTTGTTTGGTCACTAAATCATATCCGGCTTTTTGTGACCCCATGGATTGCAGCATTCTGGACTCTTTTCTCCTCCACTATTTCCTGGAGTTTGCTCAGATTCCTGTCTCCTGAGTCAGTGATGCTCTCTAACCACCATGGTTAGATGATGGTCTGTGGTCCTCTTCTCCATTTGCCTTCAGTCTTTTTCAGCTTCAGGGTCTTTTCTAATGAGTTAGTTCTTCACATCAGGAGGTCAAAGTATTGGAGCTTTAGCTTTAGCAACAGTCCTTCCAATGCATATTCAGGATTGATTTCCTTTATTATTCACTGGTGTGATCTTGCAGTCCACAGGACTCTCAAGTGTCTTCTCCAGCACCACAGTTTGAAAGCATCCATTCTTTGGCACTCGGTCTTCTTTGTGGGCCAACTCTTACATCTGTATATGACTACTGGAAAAACTAACTTTGACTATATGGAGCTTTGCCAGCAAAGTGATGTGTCTGCTTTTCAATGAGCAGCCTAGGTTTGTCATAACTTTCCTTCCAAGGTACAAGTGACTTTTAATTTCATGGCTGCAGTCACCATTCACAGTGATTTTGGAATGCAAGAAAATAAAATCTGTTACTGCTTCCACTTTTTCCCCTTCTATTTAAAAGTGACGAAACTGGAGGTCATGATCTTAGTTTTTTTTTGTTTTTTTTTTTAATATTGAGATGCAAGCCAGCTTTTTCAGTCTCCTCCTTCACCCTCATCAAGAGGCTCTTTAGTTCCTCTTCAGTTTCCGCCATTAGAGTGGAATCATCTGCATATCTTAGGTTGTTGATATTTTTCCCAGTGACCTTGAGTACAGCTTGTGATTCATCCATCCTGACATTTCACATGATGTACTCTGCATAGAAGTTAAATAAACCAGGTCAAAATAAGCAGCCTTGATGTACTGCTTTCCCAATTTTGAACCAGTCAGTTGTTCAATGTAAGATTCTAACTGTTGCTTCCTGACCTGCATACAGATTTCTCAGGAGGCGGGTAAGATGATCTGGTATTCCCATCTCTTTAAGAATTTCCCAAAGTTTGTTGTGATTCATACAGTCAAAAGCTTTACATAGTCAATTAAGCAGAAGTAGATGTTTTTCTGGAATTCCCTTGCATTCTCTATGATCCAATGAATGTTGGCACCTTGATTTCTGATTCTTCTGCCTTTTCAAAACCTAGCTTACACATTTGAAAGTTCATGTAGTGCTGAAGCCTCTCTTGAAGGATTTTGAGCATAACTCCGCTAGCTGTGTGAAATGAGTGCAATTGTATGGTAGTTTGAACATGCTTTGGCATTGGCCTTCTTTGGAATTGAAATGAAAACTGACCATTATCTCTTGCCTTTCACTTCTCTTCTTTCCTCAGCCATTTATAAAACCTAATCAGACAGTCTCCTTTTCTTCTTGCATTTCTTTTTCTTTGGATGGTTTTGGTCACTGCATCTTGTACAGTGTTGTGAACCTCTGACCATTGTTCTTCAGGCCCTCTGTCTACCACATCTAATCCCTTGAATCTATTTGCCATCTCCACGGTTTACATAATCGTGCACATTTGGAGTGGAATATCCCGTCACATTCCTTGAGTCTTTTATTGCTTCAGAAGCAGAATTATTATAGTTTAGAAAGACCTAATGAAAGACCTAAGACAGGTAATTGCCCTTTTTTATTACACGGGATATATTCAGGAGATCCAGAAAGGTTCCTTTACTTTTCTTCAATTCTTTTAATTCCCTGATCAGTGTGAACAGGGTATCTTTTTAAATCACAAAACTATGGCTCAAGAATAATATAAAAATGTAGATTATACAGAAAAAGGAAGTACGTCAGCATTATTACATATTAAATTGGAAATTACTACTATAGAGTCCCTGAGATAGGGTACAAGGAAGAGAAGTAAATACAAAAACTCTGGAAAGTAAATATGGATATGGGACACTAATGTTACTAGCTGATAAATAAAAAGATTGAGTCTGGAAAAGAGAAGTCTACATGGTCATTTCACTGGTTATGTCAGAAAAAAACTGACGATGATAAAGAAGAAACAGGCTGTTTTCCCAACAGATTCTAATTCTTTTTTAAAAAATTAATTAATTAATTTTACTTTACAACATTGTATTGGTTTTGCCATACATTGACTTGAATCCGCCATGGGTGTTCTTCCTCTTCTTTTTAAAGTACACCTATGGGGATAAAAGAAAAGAAAAATTGACCTGAAGTCATCATCATTTTCATTTCAAAGTGTAAGGAAAATGTTTCAAACATTTTTTTTTTTGCAATACTGTAGTAACTCATTTATGCAAATTGTCAGGGGAGTGTATAATTTCCTTGGTTCTGTCTCGTCGCAACGAAAATTTGAAGCAACAGACGGACCAGTGTTATAGCTCAGTTTTATTAGGAAAAACAAAGGATAGTACACCCTCAAGGAGTGAGGGCGGGCCGACCCAAAAGATGAAAAGAGGCCTCAATCCTTTACTTTTTCTATTTTTGCAGGCGTTCCCCTTCTTTGTCTTTTAGCCACTGCCATTTTGGACTCCTTTTTCCTATTCTAACTACCTAACATTCCCCCCTCAAGAAGTGGGAGGCCTAATTCTTTGGGGATAGGGGTGTCGAGGTCTCTCTGGCTACTTCCTGCTGAACTGGGACAGCAAGGGGCATTGGGCCTCCCCCTCTTGCTAGTCTCAAGCATCAGAATCCTTATAGCAGTGTCCATCCAAGTGTGAGTGATATTTTCTGTGGTCAGATGGTTTTATATATCCTTGTTGAACCGGCACTGCATGCTGTAGCTTGTTGACCTGGGCAGAGACAAAATGGTTTAGACAATTGATACTACGTGGTGCAATCATAAGCAGCATCAGTATGGTGATAACAAGGATTAATTAGGGGCATTAGCCAACTCCACATTTCCCCCTCACCAGGAGAAGGATCCCCCACAGAGAGGCTGTAGCCACCCCAAGAACTCCCCAGATCATTCTTTGAGACCCTGTAGGGTCTGAATGTTTTTCTTGAGGGCTGTGAGACTTTCTTTAACTTAGCTGGAGGTATTTTCCCAGAAACAATGCGTCTCATTCAAGATGGCTTGAGTCCCTCTTTGTTCAGGGATCAGGAGATCTAAGTACAATCCCTGCCAAGCTGTGTTGGCTCCTTAGTGCTGTCCTGAGAAATCTGATCCCCAGAAACTTAATTTTGGGGGTGCCCATTAGAATGGCACTCATTTGTAGTTCTGAATAGGTATCTGAGATCTCCCAGGGGCTCACAGGTGTATTGAGTGTCCTCTTCTGTTTTCTTCCACGGCTTGACTCGTGAGTAGTGAATCCAGAAGTGGTGTCATGGTACCTTGACTGCTATAGGGGTAGAAAGTATTACAGGGAAGGGGCCTTTCCATGTGTGCTGGAGTTGAGCCTTTGGGGACCCATCTTTCCAGACTTTAATTAGGACTTAAGTCTCTGGAGCATATAGTGGTGACTCTTTGGAATCTTTTGGTCCTGGTTGACACCCCACAAGCTTATATCCTGTTGGAATTGCCCAATGACCATGGTAAAGGACTGGAGGGTCTGAGCCTCTGGATGTAGGAAGAGATCATTGACATAAACTAAAGGTCTCCATTATAGCATCTCATAAGGACTAAGACCAACCTGTTCCTTAGGGGCAATATGGGTGCAGAGGAGAGCTATTGGTAAAGTCTCCTTCCATCCCAGGTTGGTCTCCTGGGTTATCTTTTTTATCACTGATTGTAAGAATTTGTTGGATCTTTCTACTTTTCCTGAAGACTGAGGCCTCCAGGCCCAATGGAGGTAATAAGTAATGCCCAATGTTTTAGAGACTCCTTGGGTGACCTTAGAAATAAATGATGTCCCATTGTCACTTTGTAATGACCTGGGCAAACCAAATCTTGGAATGATTTCATGGAGCAGTATTTTTACCACCTTATCAGCTTTCTCAGTCCAGGTGGGAAAGCCTTTAGTCCATCCTGTGAATGTATCTATCATGACTAATAGGTATTTATACCCTTGAGAAACTGGAATCTGGGTGAAGCCCATCTGCCAGTCCTCTCCAAGCTCATTGGGGGTTGTTTAATTGGCAAGTGGAACAAGAGGAGACCACTTGCTTTGTAGTTGTTTGGAGGCCTGTTCCTCTGAAAGACCTTTCTAGTAATCTTTGAAGGGCCTTTTCCCCAATATGAGTGGTGGCATGTAAGAAGTTAACCAACTTCCACTGGAGGTTTCCAGGCAGAAAAAGGAGTCCCTCCTTGTGCAACCACCCCATATGGTCTTCTTGAAAGCCCTCACTCTTAGCTTTAAGAGTCTCACCTTCAGTACATGAAGGAGTTTCTGGCAAATCAGTCTGTGGAATTAGGGTGGCAACCCCTATTAGGTCATGGTTCTGTAATGCTGCTCTCTTAGCTGCCTGATCAGCTGCTTGGTTCCCTTGTGCCACTTCCGTGCTCCCTTTTTGGTGTTCTTTACAGGGGAGAACTGAAACCTCAGTGGGCAGATGGACTGCCTCCAAGAGTCTAAGGATTTGATCACTATATTTGATTGGGGACTCTTGGGTGGTCAAGTGACCTCTTTCTTTCCAAATAGCAGCATATGCATGTAGCACCAGAAAGGCGTACTTGGAGTCAGTGTAAATAGCTATTCTTTTTCCTTTTCCTAGCTCTAAAGCTTGAGTCAGGGTTACGAGTTCAGCTAATTGGGCTGAAGTATCTGTGGCCAAGGTTTAGCCTCTATGGTCTTGAAATTGGAGACTACTGCCTATCTGGTTCTTCTTTTTCCATCCAAGACAAAGCTGCTTCCATCAGTGTACCAGATTTCCTCAGGGTTGGTCAGAGGATCTTCCGACAATCCCTCTCAGGGTTTTGTCCAGTGGTCCATAGTTTCTAGGCAAGGGTGAAAGGGGAGAGAGTCCTTGGGGGTAGGCAGGAGGGTAGCTGGTAACCTCACAAGGGGATACAGTCAGGCCAGGATTTTCCATCAGCACTACTTGATATCTGAGGATCTTTTGATCAGAAATCCATAAATGACCTCTCCCATTCAGGAGTTGTTTCACTTGGTGGCTGATAAAAATAGTTAGTTTGCCCCCAAGAGAGAGTTTTAAAACATCTTCTATCATGACTGCAATAGCTGCAAGATTTTGAAGGCAGGGAAAGATCTCTTCCCAATAAGGGAGTAGGATGCTCAGGGACCACCAGAAACTGGTAGAAAATATTTGTCCATCCCAGCAACAAAGAAGTTCTCAGGTGAATATTTTTGTAGTTGTTTTTCCTGTAGCACCCACAGTGTTACGGGTTTGGGAGGAGAAGGCTCTGGAGCAGGAGGTCAGGACAGAGTAGGTAGGCCCTGTGTCAACCAGGAAAATCTCGGACCTACCTGCCTCATCCAGTTGCACCCTTGGCTCCAGCCCCATGATGGTTATCTGTGACAGGCGGGCTGGCTGGAGTGGGCCACTGCAGTCCTGTTGAACCATCGTGAGGGAAGGCTTGGCACTTGACCTTGAGGCTCTTGGGACCTGAGGGCAGAGTGCTGTCCAATGTCCCAATTGATGGCATTTGTAGCAAGCCATTTTAGGAGACTTTTCATGGTTTGGACACTCTTTTGCCCAGTGTCCCATCTATCTACAGATTATGCGTTTGCCTCATGCCTTGTCCTTTAAGGACTCGGGGTTTGCCAGAGGGGTTCCCTGGAGGGCAGCCAGCATCTGGGCATGCCTTGTCTCTTTCCTTTTCTCCCTTTCCTGGGCCTTGGCTTCCCTCTCCGGTTCTTTGTTATAAAAGGTATTGATGGCTGTCTGGACCATCTCATCTAAAGAGGCAGCAGTGCCCTGCTGTTGGAGCTACTGTAACTTGATCCTGATGTCTGGTGCACACTGGGACAGGAATTTGTCCTTTAAAATCACCTGTCCCTCATAAGAGTCTAAGTCCAGATTGGTAAACTTTTGGAGGGCCTCTTTTAGACTTTCCAGAAAGGCAATGGGGTTCTATTTGGACTCCTGAGTTATTGCTGAGACTGGGTACAGTCCCTCAAGTAATAGGCTTCCTTCTGTTTCCAAGGCACTGTCAAAAGACTGAGGAGTGGGTGCTTCCCCAATGGTTGGAATGATCCTCCCACTCATTAGCATATGAAATCTCCCAGCCTGAGGAAACTAACCACATCACATTCCATGGCCTCTGCACTCTCCTCTGTGATGGCCGACACCCTGTGGAATGTGCTTCTCTCTGAATCCGAACAAACCCACCTCTTACCTATTGCTATGCTCTCACTGATTTTTTTTTTGCAATGAGACATCAAGAGCCTGAGCTCTTTTAGGTCCTAAAACCAGGCACTGTGCATTTTGGCCAGGCTCAAGTCCCAGGAGAGAGGGAGAGAGGAACTGAAGGATGGGAGGAAAGAGCAGTGGGAAATATATGCCAAGGAATCCCCTTCATAACCTGCCAGAAAGTCTGCTAAATACCTGACCTGTGCTCACATTTTTCATTGACCTGATCCTTGGCACAAAGAAGATTAAGGACAGAAGAACCCCCACCTGCTTGGGGAACAGCTACTGGGGTCCAGCAGATAGTGGAGCCTTTGGGGCACAATGACGAGCAGCCCCTGCCAGAGTCCCTCAGTTGTACCCACTGCTGCTCACCTGTTCACTGGGGGGTTCTAGGAAACAAGAAATGAAAGATTGTAAAAGAATTAAGATTTGGTTAGCCATATGTCCTTCCAGCCATAGGAATGAAGACCTCCTACCTTAACGGAAGGGCTTCTGGAATCTGAGACTGAGCCGCATATGCTTTCTGCCGAGTTTCTCTTTGCTGTCCTGGTTTCCAGCACTCTGGGCTTCTTGTCACTTCTCCGGCGCTGTGTTTTCTTCATGTTCAGCTTCCACCATGGGAGCTTTCGCCAAACTGGGCTTTGGCTGTGCCTGGCTTCCACCTTGTGGGGGCCGAGCTGAGATTGTTTCAGCTGGGTTAAATCTGAGAAATGGCACCATAGATGTTGGGCGAGTGTACAATTTCCTCGGTTCTGTCTCGTTGCAGCAAAAGTTTGAAGCAACGGATGGACCAGTGTTATAGCTCAGTTTTATTAGGAAAAATAAAGGATAATACACCCATGAGGAGTGAGGGTGGGCTGACTCCAAAGACAAGAGAAGAGAGGCTTCAATCCTTTCCTTTGTTCTATTTTCAAGGACTCTTCCCGTCTTTGTGTTTTAGCCACCGCCATTTTGGACTCCTTTTTCGTATTCTAAGTACGTAACAAAATGAATACTACACTTAAAACAACTCCCAATCCTTGTTATAAAGCATGTGGACATTTGTACCTCATTAGATTAGTCACTAATGCATTTCCTTTCAATTAAAAGCCATATAATTATTTTTGTAGTAGGCATATAACTATTTTTGTAGTATGTTAGTCATTCAGTTAATATGCTTACCATTAAGAACACCAGTGGTGCCATATAAGGTATTCTGTCTCATTTATTTGAGAGAACAACAGAAGAGAGAATATAAAATGGAGAAGAGTTAGTCTCTTTAATAAGTGGTACTAGGAAAACTCTACAGCCATGTACAAAACAACGAAATTAGGACATTCTCTAACACCATATAAAAAATTAACACAAAATGGATTAGAGACCTGACTGCTTAGTCACTAAGTCATGTCTGGCTCTTTGTGACCCCATGGACTGTAGCCTGCCAGGCTCCTCTGTCCATGGGATTCCCCAGGCAAGAATACTGGAGTGGGTTGCCATTTCCTTCTCCAATATAAGACTGGATACCATAAAATGCCTGGATACCATAAAATATCATAAACAGAACACTCTTTGACATGAATTGTAGCAGTGTTTTTGGGTTCTGTCTCCTAAAGCAAAGGAAGCAAAAGCAAAAGTAAATAAATGATAGCTTATGGTGATGATGTCAGTTTTGTTATCGCCAAAGATGATTCAGCTTTGGGACCAAGGACCAGGCTTGATCACTCAAGACCTTTTGTGGAGCATTTTTACTAAAGTGAAAAAGGAACAGAGAAAGCTTCTAACATAGACATCAGAAGGGGGACAGAGAGTACCCCCGCCTTGCTAGTCTAGCAAGGGAATTATATACTTTTTAAATTGGTTATTCAGTTCAGTTCAGTTGCTCAGTCATGTCTGACTCCTGGCGACCCCATGAACCACAGCACGCCAGGCCTCCCTTTCCATCACCAAGTCCCGGAGTCCATCCAAACCCATGTCCATTGAGTCAGTGATGCCATCTAACCATCTCATCCTCTGTAAACCCCTTCTCCTCCTGCCTTCAATCTTTCCCAACATCAGGGTCTTTTCAAATGAGTCAGCTCTTCACATCAGGTGGCCAAAATATTGCAGTTTCAGCTTCAACATCAGTCCTTCCAAAGAACACCCAGGACTGATTTCCTTTAGGATGGATGGGTTGGATCTCCTTGCAGTTCAAGGGACTCTCAAGAGTCTTCTCCAACACCACAGTTCAAAAGCATCAATTCTTCAGTACTCAGCTTTCTTTATAGTCCAACTCTCATATCCATACATGACCACTGGAAAAACCATAGCCTTGACTAGGTGGAACTTAGTTGGCAAAGTAATGTCTCTGCTTTTTAATATGCTGTCTAGGTTCGTCATAACTTTCCTTCCAACGAGTAAGTGTCTTTTAATTTCATGACTGCAATCACCATCTGCAGTGATTTTGGAGCCCAGAAAAATAAAGTCAGCCACTGTTTCCACTGTTTCCCCATCTATTTCCCATGAAGTGATGGAACCAGATGCCATGATCTTAGTTTTCTGAATGTTGAGTTTTAAGCCAACTTTTCCACTCTCCTCTTTCACTTTCATCAAGAGGCTCTTTAGTTCTTCTTCACTTTCTGCCATAAGGGTGGTGTCATCTGCATATCTGAGGTTATTGATATTTCTCCTGGCAATCATGATTCCAGCTTGTGCTTCATCCAGCCCAGCATTTCTCATGAAGTACTCTGCATATAAGTTAAATAAGCAGGGTGACAATATACAGCCTTTATGTACTTCTTTTCCTACTTGGAACCAGTCTGTTGTTCCATACCCAGTTCTAACGGTTGCTTTAAACTCAGCAGTGGCCACAGGACTAGAAAAGGTCAGTTTTTCATTCCAATCCCAAAGAAAGGCCAAAGAATGCTCAAACTACTGCACAGTTGCACTCATCTCACATGCTAGTAAAGTAATGATCAAAATTCTCCAAGCTAGTCTTCAACAGTACATGAACCTTGAACTTCTAGGTGTTCAAGCTGGGCATAGAAAAAGCAGAGGAACCAGAGATCAAATTGCGAACATCTCTTAGATTATCGAAAAAAGCCAGAGAGTTCCAGAAAAACATCTATTTCTGTTTTATTGACTATGCCAAACCTTGGACTGTGTGGATCACCACATACTGTCACACATCACCACAGAATTCAGAAAATTCTGAAATAAATGGGCATACTGGATGACCTGCCCAGCCTCTTGAGAAATCTGTATGCAGGTCAGGAAGCAACAGTTAGAGCTCGACTTGGAAAAATAGACTGGTTCCAAATAGGGGAAGGGGTACATCAAGGCTGTATATTGTCACCCTGCATATTTAACTTATATGCAGAGAACATCATGAGAAATGCTGGGCTGGATGCAGCACAAGCTGGATTCAAGATTTGCTGGGAGAAATATCAATAACCTCAGATATGCAGATGATACCACCCTTATGGCAGAAAGCGAAGAAGAACTAAAGAGCATCTTGATGAAAGTGAAAGAGGAGAGTGAAAAAATTGGCTTAAAGCTCAAACATTCAGAAAACTAAGATCATGGCATCTGGTCCCATCACTTCATGGCAAATAGATAGGGAAACAGTGGAAATAGTGACAGACCTTATTTTTTGGGGCTCCAAAAATTACTGCAGATGGTGATTGCAGCCATGAAATTAAGATACTTACTCCTTGGAAGAAAAGTTATGATCAACCTAGTTGGCATATTAAAAAGCAGAGACATTACTTTGCCATCACAGGTCCATCTAGCCAAAGTATGGTTTTTCCAGTAGTCATGTATGGATGTGAGAGTTGGACTATAAAGAAAGCTGAGTGCCAAAGAATTGGTGCTTTTGAACTGTGGTGTTGGAGAAGACTCTTGAGAATCCCTTGGACTGCAAGGAAATCCAACTCATCCATCCTAAAGGAAATCAGTCCTGAATATTCATTGGAAGGACTGATGTTGAAGCTGGAACTGCAATATTTTGGCCACCTGATGTGAAGAGCTGACTCATTTGAAAAGACCCTGATGTTGGGAAAGATTGAAGGCAGGAGGAGAAGGAGTTTACAGAGGATGAGATGGTTGGATGACATCACTGACTCAATGAACATAAATTTGAGAAACTCTGGGAATTGGTGATGGACAGGGAGGCCTGAAGTGCTGCAGTCCATGGGGTCGCAAAGAGTCAGACATGACTGAGCAACTGAACTGACTGAAGTGAAGGAATGTAGGAAAAAAAAGCTTATCCTTTTCTCCTCCTTGAAAATTCCAGACCCCGATCTTCTCTGAGAGCCCCAGAACCCTTTCTCCTCCTCCAGGACCCTGGACTTCTTATCAACCTGCCTAGGAACTGACTCACAAATGAAATGTAACTTTTGCATAGCAAAGGAAACCATATCAAATGAAAAGACAATTATACTGAATGCATGAAGATATTTGCAAATGATTTGACCAGTAAGAGGTTAATATCCAACATATATAAACAGCTCATATGACTCAATATAAAAAAAAAATGACCTGATTACAAAATGGGCAGAATAACTGAATGAACATTGTCCAGAAGAGGACATTCAGATGACCAAAGGCAAATGAAAAAATGCTCAACATCATGAGTCCCCAGGGAAATGCAAATCAAAACCACAATGAGAAACCACCTCACACCTGTCAGAATGGCTATTGTTAAAAAAAAAATAAACACAAATAGCAAATGTTGGTGAAAATGTGGAGAAAAGGGAACTGTTGTACACTGTTGGTGGAAAAGTAGATTGGTGCAGCCACTGTGAAAAAGAGTATAGAGATTTCTCAAAGAGCTAAAATTAGAACTACCCTATGACCCTCAGTTTTATTCCTGAGTATATCTCTGGGGGAAAAAAACACTAATTTGAAAGGTACATGTATCATAGTGTTCATAGCAGCATTATATTCTATTTTGGAGTATGGAAGCAACCTAGGTGTGGTATATATAACCAGTGGGATACTTCTCAGCCATAAAAAAGAACAAAATTATGTGGCTTGCAATGACTTGGATGAACTTGGAGGACAGTATGCTAAGTCAGATAAATGAAAACAGAGACAAATACTATGTACTATCACTTACACGTGAAATCTAAAAAATGAAATAAACTAGTGAACAAAGCAAAAAAACAGACTCACAGGTATAGAGAACAAATAAGTGGTTATGAGTCAGAAGTAGGTGAGGGGGAAAGGAGAATATAGGAGGAGGGGAAAAGGACTTATTATAGGATTATATGGACTTTTCAGGTGGCTCAGTGGTAAAGAATCCACCTGCCAATGCAGGAGACTCAGGAGACGTAGGTTCGATCCTTGGGCTGGAAAGATCCCCAGGAAGAGGAAATGGCAACCCACTCTAGTATTGTTGCCTGGGAAATCCCATGGACAGAAGAGTCTGGTGTGCTACAGTCCATGGAGTTGCAGACTTGGACATGACTGAGTGACTGAGCACATAGGACTATATAAAATAATATGTGTAGAACTTGAAAATCATAAAGCACAATAGGATTTAAAGAACGTTTCATTCAATAAAATCTAAGTGTATATATATATATATACACTTTATATATATATACATATATATATAAAGAAAATCAAATAAGTAAACCACAAATTTCCTGTTGGTTTTATTTCATTTTGCTTTGTTTTTCCTCTTCCCATCCACACTGTTCAATATGCAATGAGTAAGATCACTTTGTGGTGAGTTCTTTACCATACTGTTCTAAAATAGGGAATAAAGGGAGACTGTTAAGCTTACAAAAGAATGAGGAAACCATATACATATATTTTATATAGTTGTATGTAAAATTAACTTTTATACTGGTGTGCTTTTTGTGTGACAGTAAGATATGCAGGAAGAATAGCATTCTCTAGTTTTATAGCTTAATCTCAGTCTTTTATTTGTCCATTGTCCTCTAGCCTAGAGGCTATGGCAAGTGCTTTTTTAGATTTTTGTTTCCCCCTACTTAAAATAGGTGGTTGGAGTAGGAGAAATGCCCTACTGGGAAGAGTCTGATAAAATCTGTTCCTTGGATAGTAGGCCTTTGTTATGTTGAAAACTCTGGGCATATTTTCACAAACATCTGGAATGGGATCTTAGATCTTCACATTAAGAAGTGAACTTTCAACCCCTTAGAATTTGATCTCCCCTAAGCCTAGTCCCCAGGAGATTTTCAGTTACTCTCGCCTACATTCAGTTTCTGGCAATTCATCAAAATAACCATTAAATTTTCCTACCAGTTTATGACTCCAGTGACTTCTGTTCAGTGTTAGCTGACCCTAGCTCTGTCTCACTGATTTTGCCTATATCGCCAATATTGCTGTGAAGTTTTACCCTGCAGCACATAGTTCCTTTGAAGTAGGACATGGCAAAATAGCAACCCACTACAGTATTCTAGCCTAGAAAATTCCATGGACAGAGGAGACTGGTGGGTTACAGTTCATGGAGTTGCAAAGAGGTGGACACAGCCGAGCCCGCATGCACACACACACACATATGCTCTAATAGTCTAAAAAGAGACATTGGCTTTCCATTTGTTTAGTTTTGTCTTAATGTAAAGGAATGAAATAATGACTTCTGAACTTACAAATCACAACTGAATCTAGGAGTCCAGGAATCTGAATTTTGACTTTTATAGTAAGGAACCATGACTTATAATAATGGAAATTCCAACATTATAAGAATATAAAAATATTGAAACTTATAGGAATAAAGCACAGAATGAGTATTCAAGACATGGAACACTTCCGTAAATATCACAAATCAGCAAAACAAAAAGGGGTCAGAGATGATGTACATGTTTAATCACATTCAGTTTAGCTAGATTCACAAAGGTGTTGGTTGGCTACTGGGATCAGAATACTTATTCTGTTGTCTAATTTCTTTAGATGCCATTTGAAAGGGTAAAGGCAATATTTTCCATGATGACTTTTCGCCTAAACTTCTCATGCTGACCAGAATACTGTGCTATTCTGTTGATTGACATATTCTTTCCTTAGTTAAGGTTAGATAGATTGCTAACAGACAAATGCTGGGAGCTGTTTTTGTGAAAACATTTCTTTGTCCCTGATCTGCTTTATTATGTAATCTATTACGTTTTAACAGTAAGTACATAATTGTTTTGCTTCATTTGCCAATATATATGTTATCTTATTCTAAATACTGAAAACAGACTAATTTCCCAGGTGATAATATATTTTTACCCTACTCCACATATCATAATCTGTATTGGGATATCTATTTTTAGAATGTTTTGGGAGAATTCTGCTGCTGCTGCTAAGTCGCTTCAGTCGTGTCCGACTCTGTGCGACCCCGTAGACGGCAGCCCACCAGGCTCCCCCGTCCCTGGGATTCTCCAGGCAAGAACACTGGAGTGGGAGAACAGAGATACTCAAATAGTCACTTATGTCCAGTACTTGACTGGGAAAATATTCTGATGCTCTTGACTTAATGAGGTTTGAAGTTTCTCTTAAATTCCATTTCTTTATGCTCTCTTTGCTGGCTTTTCATATGGGTGAATGTGATGCAAGGGTGGACAGCAAGTGCTTGTTGGCTGACTATAGCACAAATGTTAGTTGACACAAAGTAAAGTCTCCTACTAAAAAGCAACAGGGCCATAGCATTTCACCCTAAATGAATTACTTTTTGACAATTTTGCTTATAAAAGAAGTTAATAATTTTAACAGGAGCTACAGTAATACTGTTGGTTTTTTCACAGTATGTACAGTACTGAAATATGTAAATGTAAGAAGTCTATTTTAATAAGCTCTTTTCAAAGGTATGAATATGCCCTTTTGATTGTAAGAATAAAAATAAGAGATAATTAGGTTGACTGCTATGAAAGAACTCACATTTCTACCCTGGGCGATAGTGAAACATTCTGTCTGAGTTACACAGCTTGATATATCCCAGAAAATTGCATTTATAGTACTCCTAGAGCAAGGAAGTATAGAAACTAATATCATGACCTTAAATAATAATTCCAAATCTAATAAGAGCCTATTTTAATGTAAGAGTATGATTTAGAAGATGTATTTTAATAGCACTTATTAATCCTAATATATAGGAAAATTTATACCTGAAATATGTTGTTGAAGCTCTTAAAAATGGGTGGAAAACTTTGACTTCGAAATCAGAATATTAGCATTACAAGATATATTAGTTTCTTAATCTTCCTGGATTCTTGCTCCATTGCAGAATCTCTGTCCATGGGTTAAACTTCATGTATGGATGTGACACCAGTCAAATTTTGGATAGCAAAGTGAAAAGGTGAAAGTGATGGTGACTCAGTCATGTCTAACTCTTTGTGACCCCATGTACTGTAGCCCATCAGCCTCCTCTGTCCATGGGATTTTTCAGGCAAGAATGCTGGAGTGGGTAGCCACTTCCTTCTCCAGGGGATCTTCCCAACCCAGGGATTGAACCTGGGTATCCCTCATTGCAGGCAGATTCTTTACTGTCTTATCCACCAGGGAAGCCCTATCATCACACCAAATTTGTAGTTAATCCTTCTCTGGCCATCCAGCTGAGTTGCCTGTAATCAGAATCCTGTTCCATTTCTCAGGACCAAGGACCTACCATGTATTCTGTCATCACATTTCCATTTATATTTTCTAATTCTTCATCAACGAGTTGCTGTCATGGCACATTAAATCTGCAAATGCTTGGATTCATGCTCACACATTTTTATCCCTTTTTCTGCTTGATGCTTCTGAACTTCCGTTATCATTTTCTTATCTTTATTTATATATAATGTCTGGTTCTAAGATTCATTTTAAATTTGCTTTCAGCATGTAGTTGAAGGTTGTAATTGTATCTAGATACTACACATTTTAAGAGAGTCTCAATCATAAGAAAATATAAAACTGTCTCGTAAAATGAAAAGTAATTTCAAGAATTTGAAGTTTGAGTTTATCTTTAGCATGATTGTTTTGAGAAACAGAATCATACTTGCTACAATAAAATGAAGAACACATAGTATTTGTGGTTCTTTAAGTCATATGAATTAAAATTAAATATCCTCCACTGAAACATATGTTTGAAGCTAGAAATGTCCAATAAGTTAAACTACTCTGTATGTTTGTAGAGACATAGTCTGTATATTTATAGAGTCAGCCTTCTGTGTTGGCAGGTTCCACATACTCAGATTCAACAAACTACAGATCTTGCATGTTTATGATCTGCAGTTGGTTGAATCTGCAGATGACGGAACCCATGGATATGGAAGTCCAATGGTTGGACTTGAGCATCCAGGGATTTTGGTGTCCCAGGCACGTCCTTGATCTAATCCTCAGTGGACACTGAGGGGTGGCTGTATAGTTTCATCTTTAAAGCTTCTTTCTTTTAAAAATATAGTTATTTTAAAAGCGCGGGCTTAAAATGTCCTCTGACTTCGATAAGCTCTGTATTTTAACTATGTATATTGCCCACAGTGGTTTGGAAACAGAAGCTTCAAAGACTTGGGAAGGTCTAGTTCCATCTTCCTCTTTAACTTTGAATGAAAAGAGAAATTGAAAAGGGGTTGCATGGTGCTTTGTCATCTTAATACAAACTATACTACCAGTTCCCTAAATATAGACTGAATAGCAAAAGAATTATTTGCTATTGGACTATTAAACCATGTACACGTTAGTTGTCCTGAAGGAACTACAGGAATCTCTTTGTAGGGAGGACCCACTTTTTCCTTAAGGAGGTAGCTCTTCCTAATGTTAGTCCTCTTGGGAAAAGATTACTCTCAGGACTGTGTTGCAGAATTTGGGAAAGGTCAGCAAAGGAGGGAGGCTAACAGAAGGTGGTTGCAGCTACTATTACTGTTGTAGGAGGCTTGTGCCCAGGAGTAAGGATAGGCTATATAGGCAATATAATAGGAAACAGATTATAATAGAAGAGATTTTGAGAATATTTAATGATGTGAACTTCCAGATGTTCAAGCTGGATTCCTCTCCTTTCCAGCAGAGGAACCAGAGATCAAATTGCCAACATCTGTGGATCATTGAAAAAGCAAGAGTTTCAGGAAAACATCTACTTCTGCTTTATTGACTACACCAAAGCCTTTGACTTTGTGGATCACAAAAAACTGTGGAAAATTCTTCAAGAGATGGGAATACCAAACCACTTTACATGCCTCCTGAGAAATCTGTTATGCAGGTCAAGAAGCAACAGTTAGAACTGGACATGGAACAACAGGCTGGTTCCAAATTGGGAAAGGAGTACGTCAAGGCTGAATTGTCACCCTGCTTATTTAACTTACATGCAGAGTACATCTGCAAAGTGCTGGACTGGATGAAGCACAAGCTGGAATCAAGATTGCAGGGAGAAATATCAATAACCTCAGATATGCAGATGACACCACCCTTATGGCAGAAAGTGAAGAAGAACTAAAGAGCCTCTTAATGAAAGTGAAAGAGGAGAGTGGAAAAGTTGGTTTAAAACTCAACATTCAGAAAACTAAGATCATGGCCTCCAGTCCCATCACCTCATATAGATGAGGAAACAATAGATGGGGGAAGAGATGGGGAAAGCATGTAAATAGAAATGCAAATAGAAAATAGAAATAATGCAAATAGAAATAAATAGAAAGCAAATAGATGGGGAAACAATGGAAACAGTGAGAGACTTTCTTTTTGAGGGCTCCAAAATCACTGCAGATGGTGACTGTAGCTCTGAAATTAAAAGACGCTTGCTCCTTGGAAAAAAAACTATGACCAACCTAGACAACATATTAAAAAGCAGAGGCATTACTTTGCCAACACAGGTCCATCTAGTCAAAGCTTGGTTTTTCCAGTAGTCATGTATGGATATGAGAGTTGGACTATAAAGAAAGCTGAGTGCCAAAGAATTGATGCTTTTGAACTAAGGTGTTGGAGAAGACTCTTGAGAGTCCCTTGGACTGCAAGGAGATCCAACCAGTCTATCCTAATACTTTGGCCACCTAATACGAAGAACTGACTCATTTGAAAAGACCCTGATGTTGGGAAAGATTGAAGGCAGGAGGAGAAGGGGATGACAGAGGATGAGAGGGTTGGATGGCATCACTGACTCAATGGACATGAGTTTGGGTAAACTCCGTGAATTGGTGATGGACAGGGAGGCCTGGCATGCTGCAGTCCATGGGGTCACAGAGTTGGATACAACTGAGCAACTGAACTGAACTGAATGATGGGGAACATTTGCTGGTAGAGGTGGTAGTGATGGGGAGGTTAAAACTCTAGAAGTCAAGACTATGGAGTCCAAGTCAATATAGTTTGAATATTTAATAGAAAATATAGCATTTCTTTGGAGTCACACCAAATGATGCCTAGAAATTTGAACTTTAAGTTGTCTTTCTGGACTGATGACCTTATTTTATTCTTAGTTCTAGACTGTGCTTCAATATTAGAGTTCCTCTTAGGTCAGTTTATAAGATATTTGTAGGTATAATTTATAGTTACTTCTAATTCATCAAATGAAGTTTGATATTATTACTCTTCCTGTCAAGTGAAGTTTCAGGATTTTTTTTTTTTAATTTCTAGTTACTTAGTGAATCTTAAGGACTTCTTCATATTGCTATTTAAGTTCATTATCAAATTTGAGGTTTTTCTAGTGTGACTTTGGTTCTACAGAAGAGTATGCTAAAATGTTGGCCCCTCCCAGGGAAAAGTAATTTTATTCTTTTTACGGTCCATGTTACTTTTGTACCTTGTTTTGACTCGGTTTTCATGAGGGTCAATATTACTATTTTTGTGCATATCCTACATGTTCTGTGGTACTATTCTTGAGAGCAGGATCTATAATTTCATTTGTTTAATTAGAAAATGTTACCTGCTATGTTCTTGTTCCTCCTCCTCCTAGCACTTCACATAATACAGAACACACATACAGTATGTGCTCAATAAATGTTGGCAAAAAGCTAGCAAAAGGAAATGTTTTTTTTTTTTTTGAATAGCTTTCCTCAATACGTCCTTAGCGATCAGAATGGAAAATTGACAGAGAGGGTGTCTGTATGTGTGTGTCTTTTCCCTAATTAAAAGAAACCTCACATCCCACTATTATGATGGGCAGTGGAAATTCCTACTGTGGACATGTAAATTGGTACAATCACTATGGAAAACACTATGGAGGTTCCTCAGAAAATTAAAAATAGAACTACCGTATCACCCAGAAATTGCACTTGTGGATATTTAAAGAAAGAAAAATCACTAATTTGAAAGAATACGTACACCCCGATGTTCATTTCAGAATTATTTATAACGTCTAAGACATGGAAGCAGCCTAAGTTTCCATCAATACATGAGTGTGTAAAGAAGAATAAATATATTCATAATATTGTTGTTGTTGTTCAGTCACCCAGTCATGTCCGACTCTTTGCAACCTCATGAACTGCAGCACGCCAGGCCTCCTGTCCCTCACCATCTCCTGGAGTTTGCCCAAGTTCATGTTCATTGCATGGGTGATGCTGTCCAGCCATCTCATCCTCTGATGCCCTCTTCTCCTTGAGTATATGTAATATTACTCAGTCGCAAAAAAGGATGAAATCTTGTCATTTGCAACAACAACATGGATGGACGCAGTGGGTATTATAATAAGTGAAATAAGTTAGAGAAAGACAAGCACTGTATAATACCATTTATATGTGGACTCCAAAGCACAAAACAAATAAACATAACAAAACAGAAATGGACCCATAGATACAGAGAACAGCTTGGTGGTTGCCAGAGGGAAAGTGGGCAGGGAATAAGTGATTAAGGTAAGGGAGGTTAAGACGTACAAACTTCCAGTTACAAAATAGGTGTCATGAAGATACTAGGCACAGCAGAGATAATATAGTCAATAATACTGTTCCTTTGGTAACAGATGATAATTAGACTTCTCAGGATGATCATTTCATAAGGTATCAAAATATGAACTTACTATGTGATATGCCTGAAACTAATATTGTAAATCAGTTATACTTCAATATAGAAGGAAACACATTTTAAAAATATCATCTAGAAAAGTATCTTATTTCTAAATAAATGATGAGAAATTTGTTAATATGGGATAAAACTCTTGACTGGATTACAGAGAGTTAGTCTACCGATTAATATTAAAAGTTATGAGACAGAAGCAGAATATCTGTTTATTCCTTTCAGAGATCCTAAGGTGACAGAAGTTGCTGGTGATGCTTAGGAATATTAAAAAAAGAATCAAAATACATCTAATCCGCTCTCATTTTAGTAGCATATGGCTCATTTGGATAAAGCAGTGATAAACTTTTCAGAGCTCACAAATACGTCATTCACATTGCAGTAATATTTTGTTTCCATCAGAAGAAACACATGTTGTCAGTGCAACACAAACTACCAGCATTACAAAGGAGATGAAAGAAAAGGGAAACATGAAGACAGAATAGTATTTTTTAAAAAAAACTGTGTAAAGTCACAAATTTTGGATTATCCTTATTTACTGACATTGTTTCTAGGATTTCTGTAATTTTAATTTCTTCTGCAAAGTATAAGTTGAATAACTTATGGTTTGAAATAAAAACCTTGGCCAATTATATGTTAAAAATATGTTTTTCCTCTTCTAGGTTGTGAGTCTCTTGAGAATAGGGATTATTGTGTCCTTTTTATCTCTGAATCCCCAGCGTTTATACAATCCCTGATAAGTACTGTGCTTAGCTGTTCAGTCGTATCCAACTCTTCGTGACCCCGTGAACTGTAGCCAGCCAGGCTCCTCTGTCCATGGTATTCTCCAAGCAAGAATCCTGAAGTGGGTTGCCGTGCCCACCTCCAGATCTTCCCAACCCAGGGATTGAACCGAGGTCTCCCACATTGCTGGCAAATTCTTTACTATCTGAGAGCTCCAGGAAAACATGTTTAATATTCACTAAATGAAGTAATTAATTTGGTATTTCCTTATTGACCTCTTCACTCCAAGCTTTGTTGTAAAATGTGATGTCGTTTTTTTTTTTTTTTTTGCTTGTTGTATTTACAACATTCCTCCTCTAGAGTAAATTAAAGATAAACAACATGGGATATATTTTTTTTAACTGAAAATTGTGCCCCAGTGGGGGAGAGTGGATACATGTATATGTGTGACTCAGTCCCTTCACTATCCACCTGAAACTATCACAGTATTGTTAATTAGCTATTGTTGTTCTTGTTTGGTTGCTAAGTCGTGTCCAACTCTTTGCGACCCCATGAACTGCAGCACGCCAGCTTTCTCTGTCCTCCACTATCTCCCTGAGATTATTCAAACTCATGCCCATTGAGTCAGTGATGCCATCCAAGATCTCATCCTCTGCCGTCCCCTTCTCTTGCCCTCAATCTTTCCCAGCATCAGGGTCTTTTCTAATGAGTCAGCTCTGGGCATCAGGTGGCCAAAGTAATGGAGTTTCAGCTTCAGCATCAGTCCTTCCAATGAATATTCACTGGAATATTGATTGATTTCAAAACTTTAGGATTGACTAGTTTGATCTCCTTGCTGTCCAAGGTACTCTCGTGAGTCTTCTCCAGCACCACAGTTCAAAAGTGTCAATTCTTTATGGTACAACTCTCACATCCATACATGACTACTAGAAAAACCATAGCTTTGATTATATAGACCTTTGTTAGCAAAGTGATATCTCTGCTTTTGAATACACTGTCTGAGTTTGTCATAGCTTTTCTTTCAAGGTGCAAGCATCTTTTAATTTCATGGCTGCAGTCACAATTCACTTTGATTTTGGAGCCCAAGAAAATGAAATCTGACACTGTTTCCACATTTTCCCCATCTGTTTGCCATGAAATGATGGGACTGGATGCCTTGATCTTTGTTTTTTAAATGTTGAGTTTTAAGACAGGTTTTTCACTCTCCTCTTTCATCTTCATCAAGAGGCTCTTTAGTTCCTTTTCACTTTCTCCTTTAAAGTGGTATCATCTGCATATCTGAGGTTGTTGATATTTCTCCCAGCAATCTTGATTCCAGCTTGTGCTTCATATAGCCCAGCATTTCCCATGATATATTCTGCATATCGGTTAAATAAACAGAGTGACAGTATACAGCCTTGATGTACTCCTTTCCCAATTTGGATCCAGTCCATTGTTCCGTGTCCGGCTCTAACTGTTGCTTCTTGTCCTGCATACCAGTTTCTGAGGCAGGTGAGGTGGTCTGTTATTCCCATCTCATTAAGAATATTCCACAGTTTGTTGCTATTCCCACAGTCAAAAGCTTTCGCATAGTCAATGAAGCAGAAGTAGGTTTTTTTGTGTGTGAATTCCCTTCCTTTTCCTATGCTCCAGCACATGTTGGTAATTTGATCTCTGGTTCCTCTGCCTTTTCTAAATCCACCTTATACATTACGAAGTTCCTAGTACACATACTGCTGAAGCCTAGTTTGAAGGATTTTGAGTATAATCTCGCTGGCCTGTGAAATGGGTGCTTCTGTACTCATTTCACATGTACTCATTTCCAGCTACTTTGAGCAGCTGAAGGGCGTGTCCCTACCAGTTGCTGCTGCTGCTGCTGCTGCTGCTAAGTCGCTTCAGTCGTGTCTGACTCTGTGTGACCCCATAGACGGCAGCCCACGAGGCTCCTCTGTCCCTGGGATTCTCCAGGCAAGAACACTGGAGTGGGTTGCCATTTCCTTCTCCAATGCATGAAAGTGAAAAGTGAAAGTGAAGTCGCTTAGTCCTGCCCAACTCTTAGCGACCCCATGGACTGCAGCCCACCAGGCTCCATCCTGATTTTAATTTCAAGAAAATCCATCCCGTCCATGGGATTTTCCAGGCAAGAGTACTGGAGTGGGGTGCCATTGCCTTCTCCCCGTACCAGTTAGGGCCTGACAAGACATGGTCCACTGGAGAAGGGAATGGCAATCCACTTCAGTATTCTTGCCTTGAGAACCCCATGAACAATATGAAAAGGCAAAAAGTTATGACACTGAAAGATGAACCCCCCCCGATTGGTAGGTGTACAGAATACAACTGGGGTAGAGTGGAGAAATAGCCACAGAAAGAATGAAGAGGCTGAGCCAAAGTGGAAATGACGCCTACTGGTTGTATCAGGTGGTGAAAGTCAAGTCCGATGCTGTGAAGAACAATAATGCATAAGAACCTGGAATATGAAGTTCATTAGTCAAGGTTAATTGGCTATATCCCAGTACAAAATAAAGTTTTTAAAAAAAAAAAATTGTGCCCAATCTACACATGCTATCATATTATGGTTATTTGCGCTTTCAAACATGTTTCTTTTGAAAACAAATTCATTTGTACTCTGGTTGTGATCAAGAGAGGATTTGCAAAAAACAAACAAACAAACAAACAAAAAAACAACACAAAACTTTAATCATTGAAAGCCCCACGATGTGGGAAAATATATGAACTGAAAATTGTAGAGAATGAAAAGCACCTAAGATATCAATGAAAGGAGTTAGCTTACATTATTAAATGAGATATCTATGTTGGGGACAGATATAGTATACAGGGAAAAAAACTGCAATAGAGGAAAGAAGCTAAAAAGACAGTTGGTACACATTGTCAGAGTTTTTTGTTTTGTTTTTGTTTTTTGGAGCTGGTTAACCAGAACACTACTGCAAAAGTTATGGAAACTTGATTAGAATCTTGAAATTAAAATCAGTTATTCATCATACCTCTTACAGATCTGATCTCATCTTCTCTCCACTCTTCCTGGTTTCACTCTATCTGTGAGATAAAATGTAACCGTCTCAACTTAACACACAGGGCGAACTATCCATCCATCTCTACATTTCCTCAACTGTTTTAGTCACATATGTAAACATTCCACGTTTTCCTGCTTCTGTGAACCTTGAATGTGGTGGTCTCTATACTTAAATATCTCCCCTGTTGACTTCTCACCAAATTCTACTTAGTCCTTAAAACTCAGCTACAGTATTTATCACTCATTAGGGTAACCTTTTCTTGACCTCTCCCGTCTCTACCATGATTTGAATTCAGCTTTCTGCTTTGTAATCCCACTGTAGGCTCTGATTACCCTTATTGATGCATGTTTATGTCATAGAGTCTCTATTAGTTTTCTATTACTACTGTAACAAATTACCATAAATTTAGTGGCTTAAAATAACATGAATACATTCTTATAGCTCTAGAGGTCAAAAGTTTGAAATGGGTCACAGTAAGCTGGAATTAGGTATTGGTGAACCTGTATTCCTTTTTTGAGGATCTAGGGGAAAATCTGTACCCTTGCTTTTTGCAGCTTCTAGAGGTTCCCCATATCTTTGATTCAAGGGTATCTTTCATCTTCAAAGCCAGTAATGGCTGATTGGTCTTTCTCATATCATATCACTCTGACACTGATTTTTCTGCCTCTGTTTTCCAGATTTAAGGACTCTTGCGGTTATATTTAACTCACTTGGAAAATCCAGGAAAATCTCCCTATGTTAAAATAAGCCCATTAACAACTTTAATGACATCAGTCACCTTATTTTCTCTTTGCAGTGTAACATAATATACTCAAATTCTGACAATTAGGACTTGAATCTCTTTGGGGGCTATTTTCTGCCTACCACAGAGTCATAAATATTATTTAACTTTCATGTATATAACCATAGTTTGCACACTGTGTAAGTGATCATTCAGTTCAGTCGCTCAGTCATGTTTGACTCTTTGTGACCCCATGAATTGCAGCACGCCAGGCCTCCCTGTCCATCACCAACACCCGGAGTCTAACCAAACTCAAGTCCATTGAGTTGGTGATGCCATCCAGCTATCTCATCCTCTGTTGCCCCTTCTCCTCCTGCCCCCCAACCTCTCCCAGCATCAGGGTCTTTTCCAATGAGTCAACTCTTCGCATGAGGTGGCCAAAGTACTGGAGTTTCAGCTTCAGCATCAGTTCTTCCAGTGAACACCCAGGATTGAGCTCCTTTAGGATGGACTGGTTGGATCTCCTTTCAGTCCAAGGGACTCTCAAGAGTCTTCTCCATCCAACCTGGGCTGGTGATCTCTTTCACCCTTGATAATATACATGTTTCGATGTTGTTCTCTCGAAACATCCCACCCTTGTCTTCTCCCACAGAGTCCAAAAGTCTGTTCTGTACATCTGTGTCTCTTTTTCTGTTTTGCATATAGGGTTATCGTTACCATCTTTCTAAATTCCATATATATGCATTAGTATACTCTATTGGTCTTTATCTTTCTGGCTTACTTCACTCTGTATAATGGGCTCCAGTTTCATCCATCTCATTAGAACTGATTCAAATGAATTCTTTTTAATGGCTGAGTAATATTCCATTGTGTATATGTACCACAGCTTCCTCATCCATTCGTGCTTGGGCCTGGTGCACTGGGAAAACCCAGAGGGATCGGGTGGAGAGGGAGGTGGGAGGGGGAATCGGGATGGGGAATACATGTAAATCCATGGCTGAGTCATGTCAATGTATGACAAAAAACACTACAATATTGTAAAGTAATTAGCCTCCAACTAATAAAAATAAATGGAAAAAAAAAAAAGGAAAAAAAAAAGTCTTCTCCAGCACCACAGTTCAAAAGCATCAATTCTTCAGTGCTCAAGTTTCTTCACAGTCCAGTTCTCACATCCATACAAGATCACTGGAAAAACCATCACCTTGACTAGACAGACCTTTGTTGGCAAAGTAATGTCTCTGTGTTTTAATATGCTATCTAGGTTGGTCATAACTTTCCTTCCAAGGAGTGTCTTTTAATTTCATGGCTGCAATCACCATCTGCAGTGATTTTAGAGCCCAGAAAAATAAAGTCTGACACTGTTTCCACTGTTTCCCCATCTATTTCCCATGAAGTGATGGGACAGATGCCATGATCTTAGTTTTCTGAATGTTGAGCTTCAAGCTGACTTTTTCACTTTCCTCTTTCACTTTCATCAAGAAGCTTTTTAGTTCCTCTTCGCTTTCTGCCATAAGGGTGGTGTCATCTGCATATCTGAGGTTATTGATATTTCTCCTGGCAATCTTGATTGCAGCTTGTGCTTCTTCCAGCTCAGCATTTCTCATGATGTACCCTGCATATAAGTAAAATAAGCAGGGTGACAATATACAGCCTTAACGTACTCCTTTTCCTGTTTGGAATCAGTCTGTTCCATGTCCATTTCTAATTGTTGCTTCCTGACCTGCATACAGGTTTCTCAAGAGGTGGATCAGGTGGTCTAGTATTCCTATCTCTTTCAGAATCTTATACAGTTTATTGTGATCCACACAGTCAAAGGCTGTGACATAGTCAGTAAAACATAAATAGATGCTTTTCTAGAACTCTCTTGCTTTTTTGATGATCCAGCAAATGTTGGCAATTTGCTCTCTGGTTCCTCTGCCTTTTCTAAAACCAGCTTGAACATCTGGAAGTTCACGGTTCATGTATTGCTGAAGCCTGGCTTGGAGCATTTAGAGTAATACTTTACTAGTGTGTGAGATGAATGCGATTCTGCAGTAGTTTGAGCATTCTTTGGGATTGCCTTTCTTTGGGATTGGAATGAAAACTGACCTTTTCTAGTCCTGTGGCCACTGTTTTTCCAAATTTGCTGGCGTATTGAATGCAGCACTTTCATAGCGTTATCTTTCAGGATTTGAAGTAGCTCAACTGGAATTCCATCCCCTCCACTAGCTTTGTTCATAGTGATGCTTTCTAAGGCTCACTTGACATTCACATTCCAGGATGTCTGGCTCTAGGTGAGTGATCACGCCATCATGATTATCTGGGTCGTGAAGATCTTTTTTGTACAGTTCTTCTGTGTATTCTTGCCACCTCTTCTTAATATCTTCTGCTTCTGTTAGATGGAGAAGCTCTATACAGTCAGCAAAAACAAGACCAGGAGCTGACTGTGGCTCAGATCAGGAAATCCTTATTGGCAAATTCAGCCTTAAAATGAATAAAGTGGGGAAAACCACTAGACCATTCAGGTATGAACTAAATCAAATCCCTTATGACTATACAGTGGAAGTGAGAAATAGATTTAAGGGACTAGATCGGGTAGAGAGCCTGATGAACTATGGACGGAGGCTCGTGACATTGTACAGGAGACAGAGGTCAGTAGCATCCCCATGGAAAAGAAATGGAAAAAAGCAAAATGGTTGTCTGAGGAGGCCTTACAAATAGCTGTGAAAAGAAGAGAAGCGAAAAACAAAGGAGAAAAGGAAAGGTATTCCCATTTGAATGCAGAGTTCCAAAGAATAGCAAGGAGAGGTAAGAAAGCCTTCCTCAGTGATCAATGCAAAGAAATAGAAGAAAACAACAGAATGGGAAAGACTAGAGATCTCGTTAAGAAAATGAGAGATGCCAAGGGAACATTTCATGCAAAGACGGGCTCGATAAAGTGCTCATTATACACTTTTAAATAAATTAGCATTTACAAATATTACCAAGTTTTTCTTAGAATTATACAAGTTCAAAAAAAATTTTAGCAACAACGTTAAAGTTTATCTCTTTCACATTTCTTGAGCTGTAGTAGGAGTTTTAAAAGTGTACTGGTTGTGTATTCTTGTGTAAGTTTTCGTTCTTGCCTTTGTAAAGCTCACATTCTTAGCATGATACATAAAAATTTACTGAATACCTCACAAATGATGACACCATATTTAGAGGTGCTCAACTTTAATAAAAACCCATTGGACAAATTTCCTTAAACTCCTATTTAAACATGGTCATAAACTGCAAGTATTTTTGAGTATTTCAAGAATATACTGACCATTTTGTACAGTTTTTAAACATTCATCAAAAATGTGCTGTCCTCTAAACAGAAATTTTCCTCCTTAAATGATAGCATAAATGATAGCTCACAGTTGATTTTTGTGTCTTGCTAAACTAGAAATGAAAAATATGTCATATCTGAAACCACAGAAAACAAATCTAATCTGTAAGCCCTTACTATTAAAATAGGAAATAAATTTTTTTTCTGTGAGATATAGGTTGGTGGCTAATTTGGGCTGAGAACCCAAAAGTAATGAAAAGTTACCTAACAATAAAGAAAATTTAAAGAAATATCTTGCCTCGTGGTCCAATGAAAATATATCCTCTGTGTAAATGAGTACAGAAAGATAATATTTTCGTCTTTGAATAAATTTCTATTCAACATAAGTTGTTTAACTCTATAGCCCTCCATAAATGCACTGATTTGTGGAATGTGATATTGGAGAGGCCAGTTGTCATGTGAATGTATGGATTAATGTGATTTAACATATAGTAACAATCAGAGTGTTACTATTCAAAAAGACTTTTTACACAATGTTTAATACTCTATAATGCAATTTTAGGGTATTATTCTTATGGTTCTGGAGAGGCAAATTGAAAGAGGGCATAAAAATTCAAAGGAACTTAACACTGTTTATAAAGACATGGAAGGGATTCTGGTACAGGGAAAATCAGTCAGTTATATTATTAACAAAGCTAGATAAATAGTCAGGCAACAGACAGTTTCTGGGCTTTTTTTTAAGTACCTTATCTAGTTCGAAGTAACTTGAGATAATATTGAATATATAGTTGGCTTCCTCCTATCTTAGGTATTAACATATATGAAAAGCTGTGTCTTTCTGTTGGTGTGATAGGATTTTTTATTTTTGGCCGGTGATATTCTTTGTCTCTTCAGGTTATTGTCATCAAATTGTTCTTATTAAATACAAAATATGCAAAGTATTATGCTGTACTATATAAAGAACATGCCGCAGACATGGTCCAGCACTTGCATTTCTATAATCTCCCTGGTTCTGGTATAGAGTTCCTGATTGCATAATTTTGTTCTTTCTTTGGTTTTCATGATGTAGAATTGCTGATGCAATTACAGATTATGGACAAAACTGTAGACTTCTTGATCATAGACAGTGTAATGAACCAGGGAATCATGAGTGTGAATATATTTTTATATTTCGATTTTCTTATATGATTAAATAAGATTGAGTAAAATTCCTAGCACAGTTCTAGTACCTACTAGTGATCAAAAGATATTGTAACTTTCCTCTCTGGAATGACTGAAAAGAACAACAGAAGTTTTGAAACAAGTGTAAGTCCATAAGGAAAAGACAAGAGTTAAAATAACAATTGTAAAAGACAAGGATGCTATGAATATTCATTAATGTTTCCACTGCTGTATTCAAAGTTACAAAGAGTATACCCTGATGACAAAGGTTAATGATAATGGTATAAATAGAAATCCTCCAATATTTTATCCCATTGTGCTGTTCACAAAAGAAATTGGAGATAATTAATGTCTAATCCACCATCAGCTATTCCAGAAAATGATCATTTTTTTCTAATTGTAATTCTTAGGCATGATTAAAGATGATTTTATAAAATGTTATTTTTCTTATGGAGTATTTATGCCCTTTATGTCCTTAATTTTAACTGCAAAAGTTAAATAATTGTTATTCAGCAATTTATTTCTGTTAGCTTTTTCTTTAGTAGAACGGAGCATGTGGTCAATTTTTGATTGATTTATATAGAAATGGTCCCAGATTACTTTGTTTTTATATCTCAGTGAAATCTTTGGTGAATGCCAAGTCATGCACAGCTTAAAGTTGAGGCTAAAGTTCTAGATGAAATTAATGTGTCCCATGTTTCACGGCACAGCTTGGGTATCAATCATCTGGTTAATATGTTCTATTTATTGAGCACCTGCTATGAGTAAGAAACCTACTAGATGGTTCACATGCGTTATTTCATTTAACTTATAACAGCAGGGTTATGAAAGTATATAATGTTATACTTTGATGACAGATGAATAAATTAGTCTCAGAAAGTTTAAGTGACTTTTCTAAGAAGTCACACAACCAGGGAATGCTAGAGTTGAAATTCCAGTGCTGAACCATTTGATTCTGAGTGGAAGATGTTCCATTCCCTTTCTGCCTATTTTAGCCTTTGTTGTTGTTTTTTCAGTCTCTAAGCCATGTCTGACTCTTTGCAACCTTGTAGACGGTAGCCTGCCAGGCTCCTCTGTCCGTGGGAATTCCCAGGCAAGAATACTGCAGTGGGTTGCCATTTCCTTCTCCAGGGGCTCTTCCCAACCCACGTCTCCTACTTTGGCAGGCAGATTTTTACTGCTGAGCCTTAGACCCTCCACTTTTGGAGAGAGAGTTACCAAAATCTTGTTAAGGTGGGTTTATACTGTCAAGTAGTTAAGCTTGAACTATTTTCCAGAATTTCTTTTTCTGCATAAGTGTGTGTTAGGGTTAACCACAGGGATGATGCATACAATTTGGAAGGTAGAAGCAAAGCAGCAGCTATTGTGGTCTGAAGGTCAGTGTTGAACTCCAGGTACCAACGAAGCTTGCCGAACTCTGCTGATAGGCTGTTTCACCTTGTTATTGTGGGTCAGCCACCAGGCCCTCAGCTCTCTTGTCATACTTTGTGAGTCATGGACCAGGTAGAGGAGCAGTTCTGTGGTGAAAGCCCTGGCTTCTTCTGCACATCACCCGGATTCGCAAAGTAGTAATTTGCGGAAAGACATAGGTAGTTCCTGTGTGCCCTCTGGGTTGCAGATTTTTTGAAGGTCTGACATTTTTCTAGCCTTCCTCTGGTATGTGTCAGTTTTTCTTCCTTTCTCCTGGTCCTGCTGCCCCACGGTGACTTTAGGGCCACTTCCAGATTGGAAAGAAACAACTTTCTGTAGAGATCTCCACCAACTCCCTTGAAGTAGGTGAGGTTTAATTTTTATAATAAATGGCTTACTCTGCATCGCCCCTAGTGGTCCTGTCTCCCTGACAGAACCATGACTCCTGCACCTGTGAAATATATCTTGCAATAGTCATGGTAGACAGTTTATTTCTGGACCATTCTGACAGTGTATCTTTGAAGAAAACTATAAGCTGTCTCTGTTAAATCACAAGTAAGACAAAGTAATTTTTTCCCTTGAATGATTTCAAAAGCTAAGGTAATCTCTCTAAAGCTCATTTTATTGAACAACTGCATGAAGCATGTTATTCACATTAGGGTTTACTGCTTAAATTTACATTCATGAGGTGAAAATGCCAGTTTGTATTGTTCATTGGCTCTTGACTATGAATCTCCTATAAGTCATCGAAATTAATTTGCATAGGATCAATTCTAATCTCTGCTATTTAATGTTTTGTGCTTTGTATTAATTAAGGTGATCAGCTTGTAATTACTCCATTTACTTATACCCCTCCTCAGTTTTTGTATTGCTAACAATTACTCTGCCTCTAATACTACAAGATATGAATTAAATCTATGTTTAAATTGACTTTAAAATATTTAAAATCGGTGTGACAAATCAATGTGTCTTCTTTTTCCAGATTATATAGAAGTAACTTAATTTGTTACCTCGTTTCAGATTTTTGGATTATCCATACATGTGAACCTGTGTAGTGTCAGGCTACATATCTAATCAGATTTTCCTCCTGCCTAAAAAGAAATAAGAACTGGAAATAAAATGCTTCCAGTATGTGCTCCACTTCCCCTCCTTTAACCCTTTGTTTACAGTTCATAAGTCTTCATATCTGTAAAGAAACTGAGACATGTATTCTTGACAACAGAGACCCATTAACTGGACAATAATAATAACTGGTAAAGGTGTCAGAAATATAACTGCCTCTCTGGGACCTCTTTTTGTTTAAAATGTTTCTCCATGCATTAACTTAATAGTCAAGAAAAGTATGGACTAAGCAAATATCATCAGCCTTATTTCAAAGGTGAGGAAATTGAGGCTCAGTGATTTTAATGACAAAATCATGAAGCCAAAAAGTGACTGAGCTAAGATGTAAAGTCTGTTTCATCAGTTTTTGACTATGTAATATATTTAATTATTTTAATAGAAAGCAGACGCTGTAGTGGAAATTGCACGTATTTTAGAGTTTTATGACTGTTCGAATGAAAGATCTGTGATCTTAACCAAATCCCTGTGATTTTGACCAAGTCATTTAATTTGTCTGATCCACTATTTTTCTGATTTATAAATGAGGATCATAACTTTTAACTTGCAATTTTATTATGAAAATTCTCCCACAATGTTTTATAGTATGGAATCACTGCTTATCAAACTTGTGGATGATTAACATATTGTTCTCTTAATGAATATGTGCTTTATCTTTGAATAATTAGTTTTAAAACATTTGAATCCCTAAGTAATTATCTTATTTTTTCAGGTTTTTTTATCCTTAAGAATATGTATCTAGCATCATATGATAGTGGTTCTCAGATTTTAGCATCTATTCAAATCACCTGCTTGATAAAACAAAAATTGTTTCAGCTTCAGATTTTGTGATCCAGTAAACTAAAATTGGATCTAAGAATTTGCATTTCTAATAATTCTCAATTGATACTGCTGCTAGTGACTCAAGGATGATACTTTGAGAACTTTTATTATTGGTGAAAATATAAAACAAAATATAACATGGAGAAGAGAACTTTACTTTTCAAATAAGTGAAAAAATTCACATGTAAATAAAAAGTACTTGCCTTAATATATATTTTTAATACTTTGTTTTTTTAGAACCATTTTAGATTTAGGCAAATATTGAGAATATAGTACCGAGTTACCATATATCACACACTAAGTTTTATTATAATTAATATTTTATATAAACAGTACATTATTATTAATGACAGACTGTAGTTTATTTAGATTTTCTTAGTTTTCCCCTAATATCTCTTTTTTTGGTTTCAGGATACAACAGTTGTTTGTTTTTGAATACTTCTTTTTGTGTGTGTGTTAGTGTCTTTGTTTTTTGGGCAGTTAGATACTTTCTGGCAATACAAGTTGCTCCAGATTCATTTTGTATTATGTTCTTCCCAAGACTTAGAATCAACCATTTCTCCAAGGATCCTGGTTACTTTTATTGGAGAATAATTTCAGAAACTGAACTCTAGAGACTCAGTGTACTCATTGCTGCTGAGTTCTTTCTTTTTGATCAGCTCATCTGCTAGAGGAAAATATGTATGTATTTATATTGACCATGTTTATGCATATGATATCTTGGGTCGCCATAACAAAATACCACAGACAGGATGGCTTAATAACTGAAATTTATGCTCTCATAGATCTAGAGGCTAGAATTTGGGGATCAAAGTGCCAGCCTGGTCAGGTCCTGGTGAAGGCTTTTTTCGTAGCTTACAGATGACCCCTTTTCACTGTGTCTTCAAATGACCTTTACGCAGTGTGTTCACCTGGTAGGGGGAGCCGGGATTGAGACAGAGATCTTTCTTTTCTTAGAAGACCACTAGTTCCACCATGAAAGACCTACCTTCATAATCTAATCTAGCTCTAATCACTTCCCAAAGGCCCCATCTTCAAATACTATCACTTTGGGAGTTAGAACTTCAACGTGTAACTTAGGGAAGAGCATGCAAGCATTGAGTCTGTGGCAACACACATGTGTAAGAATGGAAACTAAAGACGTAGGATAATGGTGGAAGAACCATAAAGTTAGATCAGGTTAAATTTATTAATATGGGTTCACAAAGCAAAGAACTGCAGTTACTGAGCTGGGGAACGTAAATGCAGTCGCAGTCATTGGATCCCAGAATGGCAGCAGCCCAATGGCTACACTTAACCACCAAAGGCAAGATGGGCCTGGTTACAATAACGGACAGCAAAGTCATAGCAGCAATCAGAATAGTCTGATCTGTGTGCAGACTTATAGTGTTGGCTGGTTGATCATGGTGTTCCTAGAAGTGAAATAGATGGGAAGTCTACTGAGTTCTTAATCTGTATAAGCAGAGAAGTCTAACCTGAGTCATGAAAACAATCATGGCCCTACAGTCAATCCCCAGACTTGAGCCAGTTTACAGACCCAGGACCCTTTGACTGAATGGAAGGCTTTATCCCCTTGAGGCAGGAACATGGTAAACTGCCAAAATTTTGTAATCTTTCAGTCTTCTCCAAAGAGATATATGATCTGTGGAAATAGGCATTAAATAGAACACATTAGCCAAATGTGTAATGGCAAAATCAATTGCTGATTTGTCAGAGATAGTAAATTCATTAACGTGATATTGGATATGGATGCCTTAATGCATAGGATCACAGAATTAAAGCTGTAATAATGTGAGCCAGTGTGAGCCATCGTCATTCCTTCCAGGTTTAAGAACAGGCAATATTGGGCTATCCAATGGAAAAGCAGTGGGAAAGCTATTTATTAATTAGGCCTTATAAATAGCAAGTTTGAATCCTTGAAGGTCAGGTTTAACTTGCATTAAATGTTTTAACTGGTAATTCTGAACATCCAACACCCCAACAAACTTCTTCCATATTCAGGTTATATGAGATGATTAGTTCAGATTCTCCCTATGATATCCTACAAGAAACTAAAATTAGCGGCCCAGGGCCTTTCCAAAAGACAGTATGGACTACCAAGAAGAGAAACAGAAAACTCCACTTAGTAAATTCAAATCACATTTAGAAGTAGGAATGAGATCAAGGTAATATCCCATGATGATGAAATCAGACAGCTCTTCCCTGGAAAGGAAAATCAACGTCAGAGAACAGAAGACAATCAAATTCAGCTGCCCAACCTTTCATGGTTACCCTGTGCCCAACATGCTGCTTACCTTTGATCTGGGTGCTTTATTTGGTTTGTGATCTGGAGGCCCAAACCTTCCAAATAAACTTCTGTTTCAACCAAGCATGGTGAATGCTGAGGCCCACATGTCATTAATTGTGCCTGATGCAAGCTCTGCAGCTCAAAGACCTGAAGTGACAATACAGAGATCCCATAATAATTAGATTAGAGGAGCTGATTACAAGCCAATACTAGTAGTCCAATCTCAGCCACAGATATTTTACTTAATAAACAACCTCATAACCTAATAACATATACTCAAATCAGTCCATATTTGAGTATCCATAAGATTCAAAACTTATTTTCAGCACAGCGGCCATCATCTCTTATCTGGGCACAATGTTGGATTATTGACAGCTTTTAGATTCAGCTATACTTAACCAGAGTTTTAATTAAGCTGCTCAAGTTCCAGTGGTTTAGTTTAGTTATGACAGTGACGCAGACGGCAGTGTCAGAGATTGCGGTGGTGACACATCACCTATGCTGGCTGTGCGATGATAAAACCCCTTAAATTAAAAAAAAAAAAATCTAAATCAAGTGCCCAAACCCAGTGTTGCCTTCAAATTCCAAGTGTAGCTCAGTCTTGTTAGGAGACTGAGTGAAAATATGAATTATGTCAACCTGAGTGTGATCCACTTAGGAAGAGTGCCCATATCACCTGGCCCTGGATTTCGCCACTGGAGATAACATTGCCTCAGATGGCATGGCCCTAGCCCAGCTCATCACCATCAGAGATGACATTTACTCCCGCAGTGGAGATGACTTCATCCCAGACAGTTATACCACTGTCCCATACATACCCGCAGCTCACAAATCAGGCATGGGATTTGTTGTTGTTCAGTCACTAAAGCATGGAATATGTGTTACTTTTCTTCCTTCAGTATAAGTGATTCTGTTTCTTGAGCTCACTGTTTGCTTAACCCATGATCTCATATGCATCTTGTCCTCTTCTTTTTTTTTTTTTTTTTGTCCTCTTCTAAAACATAAACTCTTACATTTCATACAAACCTAAAGAAAGATCTTAAAGTGGATATCTCTATGCTGCTCTTAAAATATACAGGAGATGATTGCCTTCGCCAAGAGCAACTGCCTTGAACAGGTCTACCCATTAACCTTGTGGGAAGAGGATCCTCACACTCCAGAGTCTTCTCATTTTCTGTCCCTTGGCCTTCTATCCTGACCTCCCACTGTGTCTCTGATCATGACTATTATACCTACCCCTTTCCCTTGGTTACAAAAAAAAAAAATACCGCTAACCTCTAAAGATAACTTTCTGAACTATCAGTTCATACCAACCAATATGATAACTCAAACTTGATCAAGGAATATAAGTTACTAATGTCATAAAAAATATTTACAGTTATGTCTTGAAAAACATCACTTTACAAGTACACAAAGATGCTGTTTGAGACTCCAGAAATTTCAGATCTATATTCTTGGCTTCAGTTCAGTTCATTTGCTCAGTCGTGTCCAACTTTGTGACCCCATGAACCGCAGCATGCCAGGCCTCCCTGTCCATCACCAAATGGCAGAGTCTACCCAAACCCATATCCATTGAGTCAGTGATGCCATCCAACCATCTCATCCTCTGTTGTCCCCTTCTCATCCTGCCCTCAATCTTTCCCAGCATCAGGGTCTTTTCAAATGAGTCAGCTCTTCGCATTAGGTGGCCAAAGTATTGGAGTTTCAGCTTCAGCATCAGTCCCTTCAATGAATATTCAGGACTGATCTCCTTTAGGATGGACTGGTTGGATCTCCTTGCAGTCCAAGGGACTCTCAAGAGTCTTTTCCAACACCGCAGTTCAAAAGCATCAATTCTTTGGTACTCAGCTTTTTTTGCAGTCCAAATCTCACATCCGTATATGACTACTTGAAAAACCATAGCCTTGACTAGTCGGACCTTTGTTGGCAAAGTAATGTCTCTGTGTTTTAATATGCTGTCTAGGTTGGTCTTAACTTTCCTTCCAAGGAGTAAGTGTCTTTTAATTTCATGGCTGCAATCACCATCTGCAGTGATTTTGGAGCCCCCCAAAATAAAGTCAGCCACAGTTTACCCATCTATTTGCTATGAACTGATGGGACCAGATGCCATGATCTTAGTTTTCTGAATGTGGAGCTTTAAGCCAACTTTTTCACTCTCCTCTTTCACTTTCATCAAGAGGCTCTTTAGTTCCTCTTCACTTTCTGCCATAAGAGTGGTGTCATCTGCATATCTGAGGTTATTGATATTTCTCCTGGCAATTTGATTCCAGCTTGTGCTTCATCCAGCCCAGCATTTCTCATGAAGTACTCTGCATATAAGTTAAATAAGCAGGGTGACAATATACAGCCTTGACGTACTCCTTTTCCTATTTGGAACCATCTGTTGTTCCATGTCCAGTTCTAACTGTTGCTTCCTGAACTGCATAGAGTTTTCTCAGGAGGCAGGTAAGGTGGTCTGATATTCCCATATCCTTCAGAATTTTCCACAGTTTGTTGTGATCCACACAGTCAAAGGCTTTGACCTAGTCAATAAAGCAGAACTAGATGCTTTTCTGGAACTCTCTTGCTTTTTCGATGATTCAGAGAATGTTGGCAATTTGATCTCTGGTTCCTCTGCCTTTTCTAAAACCAGCTTGAACATCTGGAAGTTCACAGTTCACATATTGCTGAAGCCTGGCTTGGAGAATTTTGAGCATTACTTTACTAGTGTGTGAGATGAGTTCAAATGTGTGGTAGTTTGAACATTCTTTGGTATTGCCTTTCTTTGGGATTGGAATGAAAACTGACCTTTTCCAGTCCTGTGGCCACTGCTGACTTTTCAAAATTTGCTGACATATTGAGTGCACATTTTCACAGCATTATCTTTTAGGATTTGAAGTAGCTCAACTGGAATTCCATCACCTCCACTATCTTTGTTCATAGTAATGCTTCCTAAGGCCCACTTGGCTTCACATTCCAGGATGTCTGGCTCTTGGTGAGTGTGAGTGATCACACCATCGTGATTATCTGGGCTGTGAAGATCTTTTTTATACAGTTCTTCTGTGTGTTTTTGCCATCTCTTCTTAATATCTTCTGCTTCTGTTAGGTCCGTACCATTTCTATCCTTTATTGAGTCCATCTTTGCATGAAATGTTCCCTTGGTATCTCTAATTTTATTGAAGAGATCTCTAGTCTTTCCCATTCTATTGTTTTCCTCTATTTCTTTGCATTGTTCAATGAGGAAGGCTTTCTTATCTCTCCTTGCTATTCTTTGGAACTGTGCATTCAAATGGGTATATCTTTCCTTTTTCCTTTGCTTTTTGCTTCTCTTCTTTTCACAGCTATTTGTAAGGCCTCCTCAGAAAGCCATTTTGCTTTTTTGCATTTCTTTTTCTTGGGGATGGTCTTGATTCTGGTCTCCTGTACAAATGTCACGAACCTGTGTTCATAGTTCATCATTCACTCTATCAGATCTAGTCCCTTAAATCTATTTCTCACTTCCACTGTGTAGTCATAAGGGATTTGATTTAGGTCATACCTGAATGGTCTAGTGGTTTTCCCCACTTTCTTCAATTTAAGTCTGAATTTGGCAATAAGGAATTCATGATCTGAGCCACAGTCAGCTCCCAGTCTTGTTTTTTCTGACTGTATAGAGCTTCTCCTCCTTTGGCTGCTACGAGTATAAGTCTGATTTCAGTGTTGACCATCTGGTGATGTCCATGTGTAGAGTCTTCTCTTGTGTTGTTGGAAGTGGGTGTTTGCTATGATCCGTGTGTTTTCTTGGCAAAACTCTATTAGCCTTTGCCCTGCTTCATTCTGTACTCCAAGGCCAAATTTGCCTGTTACTGGTAAATTTGGTTACGGGATGGTACACAATTAACTCCTTATGCTTCTGTTTGTTTGTCTCCCTTTTTCTCTAGTAAGAAAATCTTTCCTACACCACTGAGGGCCTCTTATACTCTCTGGAAGCCTCCTCTATTATTCAGACCACTCAAATACTTGAAACCATTAAGCACAAAACTTATGTCAAGACGTCAAGGAGTCAATTTGTGATAGAGAGTTTTTTAAAAACTGTCATGACCCAGTTTTGAGGTTCTAGCTGGAGGCCAGGCAGTTCTTCTTGATCAGCTGTATATCCACACCCCAACCACTTCCTTTGTGGGACTCTCCTACTCTAGATCCATTATGTCACTGCCCTAATTGCCTATAGAACCAGGTCCCAGACAACTAGGCACAGCCCCTATGCCCTGGAGCCTATGGGCTTATTCAACTTAGTCAATCCACAGGGAACCTGAAAAACCTAGCTAATCCTACCTACATGACTGCCATGTATGAACTGCCCTTTATACTGCTCCAGCTTGCTGTTAACTTGTCCCTCAATACAACCCCCTGTTTAGCCTTACCTAACATCCTTCTCTTGTGAGGATCTATAAAGAATAGTGTTTGACCTTTCATCGAACTGAGTGTCACTGTGTTGTGTCCTGTTATCAGAAGAATCTTTACATCTTACAAAACAACTTACAGGATTTGGAACCAACTCCAACACATGTCATATTAAGCATGCACACTTATAATAAAACCACGAGAGCTGCAATTCTTTTTATTGGACCCCACATCCACATTTCTCCTGGTGCCAACAAAGAAGCAAAGTGAGTTTCAGCTGACTTAGCAGCAGAATTCGTGTCAGAGGAACTAGAGGCAACAGTACTGATCGAAAGATCCATGAAGGATCTGATTTTCCCACACGTTAGGCCATGGTTGTTAACTCTGGTGACCAAGTAGAACCACCAAGGAAGATTGTACTGAATGCTGTGACTAGGCCTTTTACTCAGAGACTCTAATTAGATCCAGATATTGGTATTCATTGAAGTTTCCCAAGTGATTCAACATAATGACAAGTAAAGGAATCATTACTGAATTAAAGGAGGCTAACCCTGGGAAACAGGAATGCAAGTTTAAGTTGATGCTAGACTCAATTAAAGCAACTTAATAATAACCAATAAGAAATAGCTGACAATCAAGAGCTAAATGTATGATAGTCTCTGTGTGGCAAAATGGCTGGTTGTCTGATGATAATCCTTTTTCCTTCTATCATAGAGTGTTGTTGCTTGGTGTTGTCTACCTAGAAAAATGATTATTATTCCCCAATAGTCTTTGCATTTAGGACCTGCATTATTCTTGCTAAGAGAGTGCTACCAAAATGATGTGTCCTACTCTTAGGTCAAGTTATTTGAGAAAAATGATGTATGTTCTCCAAACACCCTCTCCTTTCCTTTCTTGGTCAGAGGTCAATGTGCAGAGTAACCTTAGCTTGTGTAAAAAATGTGGCCTTGTCTGTGTCATTCTGAGTCTGTATCAGACCACCCACCAACTTGGAATGCTTGCACTAGATTGTTATGCACACATAAGAAGTACGGTTATGTTATATATGTGCATAAATATTCATATATATGATATATGCATATGGCTTATTTACCGAGTAAATAAACCAAATACTAATTTAATACTGGAGTAGCTTATTGATAGAAACAACACTGTTAATATGAGTAGCAAGAATGATTTCTCCCAGTATAAGCTTTCATAAAAACAAATAACATACAAATAGTTCATAATAAAATAAACCTAAACTAATACCTAATTATGAAAGCATTTTTTAATGCAGCATAGGCATGCATCTGTGGAAAGATTCAATAAAGCCAAAGGAACTAGCGCCCAGCAATCTTTCCTATTTACCAAAACATAATGTATTGTGCTTGTGGTATTAGACGTACTGCCTTCTCAGCTCATCTGTGTGACAACTGGGGTATCCTAACCACGCAAAAGTAGCATCATCGTTTATCTTCTAAATAAGAATTTGCATGAATGGCCTCATGAGAGTTTTACTGTCTCTTCATCAGTGAGATATACTTTCCTGTGAAGAGACTGGAATAATATAAGACCTTATGGAGATTAATCTAAAAAAGAAATAATAATGAAATGTCACAGGATAATGTAGCTTTTAATGGATTAACTATTTTGACCATAGTAACCTTAGTGAATAAAGCAAACTCCAAGTGAATAAAATTTAGAACAACTGTTCAAAAAGCTGTATCATGTATTCATCCAAAACACTGATCACCAGGACAAGTTGCTCTGGGCATAACAGCACAATCCTATGCGAGAATTCATATCAACAATAGGGTTTAAGACCTCGATGTCATGTCAGGACATCTCAATAGTTCAATGACTTAGGTCACACATCATCTTAGTTCAGAGTGGAGTCATCCTGGACAGTTTCTCTCTGTTATAAATGTCTCGCAGTATGAGACGCAAAGAGAAGTAGGGCCTCATTTTGAAAAGTGCCTTCAGACTAATTGATGATAGAATTTAAATTCAGTTAGTTTGTAGGTATGCTACCATAGAACCAGATTTGATTGAGGGTTAGAGCCTTGTAATTCTGTTAAATGTAAATCTGTGAGGTTCAAGACATCTTCATAAGAAAATGTTTATAATCAACCTTGCATGACTTCAACGTGTCATTTTCAATGTTTTACTCACTTTTACATTACTCCCAGTTATCGAATACAAAGTCTCGGCTATATACAAATTTTCCAAGGGCCAAATGTTACCAGCCAGTATGTGTAATTACAACTTACTTGCTGAAGCATTGAATTACTTACTGAAGAACCACTGTGACCATCAAGCTCATCAATTTATGTAATTACTAATTGTTCCAGTTCTGACCTCAATCCTGGCTCTCACATTATGAATTGCTCCTTCTCCCCATAGTTTATCCACTAATTAATATAAACCTAGGCATACTATTTATGCTAGTTATACTGTTAATATTTACATTAAGCCTGGCCATGTATTATATCCTCTGATCTGCGTGAGCTTTGAATTCAAACTACCAGTTATCAGAGCTGTAGGCATAGTAGTGGAGACAATCTCTTATGAAGTAGGAGTAGCAGTCACTGTCTCATCAGTTGTATAATAAATGCGCTATTTACACTTTCAACAGTAATTATGACACAGGAAAACCTGTGACTATTTTTCCCATCCTGACCTCCAACCGTGATTTATCTTAACTCTAGCAGAAATCATAGAGCCTTGTTTTATTTAACAGGATGATCAGAACTTGTGTCTGGCTTCAATGTAAACAGGCTGCTTTTTACATTGTCCCTTTCTCACATTCTTCCTAGGAGAATATTTATATTTCAACTGAAAATATCAATGTATAGTTATACATGAAGGCAAGATGTAAAATCAATTAAAATAGGAAAATACCCCACCCCTTGGGAAAGAATGTGAATAAAAAGTCTGTTTGTTTTGCCTGCTATTATTTTAATTACTAGATTTCAGAGTATTTTATTCATCACACCCAAACAAGTGATTAACAGATATTTCAGAGAATAAAGGGTAATTTCTCTTCTATAGTTAGTAGTCTGTGTGTGTGCATGCATAAGTTGCTTCAATCATGACGAACTCTTTGTGACTCTATGGGCTGTAACCTGCCAGGCTCTGGGTTGCGCTAGTGCTAAAGAACCGGCCAATCAGTGCAGGAGACATAAGAGACAAGGGTTCAATCCCTGGGTCAGGAAGATCCCTTGGAGAAGGGCATGGCAACCCACTCCAGTATTCTTGCCTGGAGAATCCCATGGACAGAGTTAGTGGTTTAAGTGACGTCAAAACCAATACTGGCCATTAATAACTATAAAAGAGAAATTGAATATTTGTATTTATATTGCTTATCCATTAGTTTGACAAACTGACTAGGTCTCAGCACATTCATTTATAATCATGACACACCTTCCAATAAATTTGGGAATAGCAGTCTGTGAGCAGGAGCTCCTGTAAAACAAAAGCATCTCAATCCAACTTTCTGCCACAAGGAACATTAAACCTTCTTATCCTTGTGCTAGTAATTATTGAACCTATCAGGTTGCTTACCTAACTAATAGTTCTAGCCACACAAGTACTTGTTCATCAAGTACATCACAACTGGCCATGTATTTATTTACTTAATTAGAGGAGCAGCCCTGGCCCTAATAAGTATTAACATTCATGAAATGTGTTATTGTAATTATACTCACTTTCTTTGAGTTTGCAGTGTTGTTTGCAGTATTTGAGATTTTGCATTCACCCTGTTAGCTACCTAATAACACATAATGACCAACCAAAGCCCAGTCTATAACCTCTTATAGAAGCATCTTCAGCCCTTCTCAAAAGTTAGTTTAATTACACGAGTCCATTTAAACTCTATGTTTTATTATCTTTGTGCTTATGATGAGATACTTAAGAAGGCACTTTTCAGGGCTGTTTCATAGCAGTCTCTCAAAAAGGAGTAGTATATGGAATAATTTTATTATTTCCAGAAGCTGTCTTTTTAAGATTGACTTTTTAATAGCTTTAATCACTTAGGTCTTGCCACTACACTTGTACTAGGTAATTGCTGAGTACTGAGATGCATTTGTTCCCTAAGTCCAGTAGAGGTAAGAACCAGTTCCCAACATGTCTGTCTTCCTGACCTTTGGAGTATGTATTGCTTGAGTTCATCACAGCCTGGCAGATGGAAATCGTAAGTAAATAGTTCAAACTCTTTTTATTCCAATTTCTTCAGGAGTTTACCCTCCTCCAAGCCTCAGGATATTACAGAGCACAGTTTACAATGGCAGATGGAGTATGTAGAGCAACATTTTTCATAGCCACGGGCTTCCATGCCCTATACATGATCATTGGCTCTGGTTTTCTAATTGTCTGTTTTGTACACCAATTAAAATTTCACTGTATCTCTAATCATTTCAACTTTGATGCCACTGCCTGATATTGACACTTTTTAGACGCATTATGGATATTCTTATACATCTCCAGTTATTGATGCAGGTATTTTTTTCTTGTAGTTGGTAAAGCTGTCTTCCAGTCAGTTAGTTTTGGTAGAATCAGGAAAAGGGTAATTAACACTATATTTGCATTATTTATGAATATATTCCTAGTCTCATTACTTGCATTTATCACATTCTGCCTTCCTGAAGTAAACACAGAAAAATCAAGTCCTTATGAATGCCCATTAGCCTGTATAGGATAGTCTTGTTTATCTTATTTCAGAAACATTTTTAAAATGGCCATTGTATTTCTCCTTTTTGATGTTGAAATTGCCCTCTCTTTGCCTCTACCCCTAACTTGTCAAAGAAAAAAGAATATAAGAACACTAATTATAGTAACTGGTAGCAATAAGTGTAGCCTGCAAGTGCAGACAAAGGAGGTTCATGTGGATGAAATATCATTAGTTTAAGTGAAAATGTATACTTCTGACTTATTGAATTAGATTAAATTTATAGTTAATAAATTCCTTTAGTATATATAAATATTCTATTAGTTCAGCTTCCTTTTTAGGGGTATTAAAATACTGATTCCAGTGAACATCCTCCCGATTATGCCTGGAGGGAATAATATTATCCTCATTCATTATAGAAACTCTAATAATTCATAACATTCATTTCTCTCAGGCTAAGTTAATACCTACCATGTTAGTAGTATTTGTAGTTTGTGAAGCAGTAGTAGTTGCACCCTTTCTTGAATGGTGTCAAACAGTTATATGGTGTTGATTACATATACAATGTCAACCTATTTCAATGCTAAGAGTTATATGCCACTAAGAGAATTGGGCTTCCCAGGTGGCTCAGATGGGAAAGCGTCTGCCTGCAGTGTGGGAGACCGGGTTGGATCCCTGGGTCAGGAGATCCTCTGGAGAAGGAAATGGCAATGCACTCCAGTATCCTTGCCTGGAGAATCCCATGGATGGAGGAGCGTGATAGGCTCCTCCACGGGGTTGCAAAGAGTCCAATACGACTTCACTCACTTACTCAAGAGAATTGCCAAGAAATTATGTAATTTGAATTAAGGGCTTCCCAGGTGGCTTAAGGCATCACCAACTCAATGGACATGAGTTTGAGTAAACTCCGGGGGTTGGTGATGGACAGGGAGGCCTGGTGTGCTGTGATTCATGGGGTCACAAAGAGTCGGACATGACTGAGCAACTGAACTGAACTGAACTGAACTGGTGGCTTAATGGTTAAGAATCCATCTGCAGTGCAGGAGATGTAGGAGACATGGGTTCAATCTCTAGGTCTGGATGATCCCCTGGAGGAGGAAATGGTAACCCACTCCAATATTCTTGCCTGGAAAATTCCATGGACATGGGAGCCTGGCGGGCTACAGTCCATGGGGTCCTAAAGAGTCAGACACAGCCGAGCATACATGCCACACAAAGTTACAATTTACTAATTAGTTTTATTATTTTATTTCTATTTAGCAATTTAATGATGGCCTTAACTTTTCATTAACCTTCTTTGACTATGAGCACTGTTACTACTTTACTACTTTTAAGAGCATGACTCATGACTAGCATTGCTTATCACCTGATTCTATCTATCTTACTACTTTTGAGCAACGCAGTACTGAGGTCAAAGTTTACCTAAGTCTTCATCTAATGTTTTCATTGAATTATCATGTAGGATAAGTTCTATAGTAAAAGTATGCCTGTATGAGTTAGAAGAGAAGAGGGTGGCAGAGGGATAGCATCACTGACTCAGTGGACGTGAATTTGAGCATACTCAGATAAGCCTGGTGCGCTGCAGTCCATGGGTCACAAAGAGTCAGACATGACTTAGTGACTGAAAAACGACAATGGGTTAGAACTCTGATTACCGAAAGTGCATATAGAAACTTCTGTTGAGATAGATACAGTTATTGCATGTGTAGTACTGAAATTAGTGGATGTTTTATACCACCAATCACCATAATTGTAAATCTCTTAATCTACCACATAGTGTACCTGATCCTTATATCATTCATATGAGGAATAATTAATCACTTTGTGTCTAATAGACTTCTAAGTATTCATTACCTACTCCTTCATTGGTTCATTGGTTCACTTTTCATTGTATTATCGTCATTCTAACACCCTAAAATTATATAGGGACTAGCACTCTCTAATAATTGCCAACCCCATATGATGTGTAATATCTTGCCTGGAAAACATTTAACATGTTTTCATTTGCTTGTGGACCACTCATTTGTGCAATATTCTCCATCGTAGTGAGAAAACTTGCTTTTAGTTCATCTAGTGATATTATCATGTGTTTTTAATTCTCAAAAACCTTGTCATGTGTCAAATAGAGTTGCTTGGTTTACCTGTTGAAGACTTGAAATTTGTGATGTAGAGACATTGGATACTGTTGCAAAATGTTTTCCTTGTGGTGTTGATTTCATTCTGATTTCATCTGGTGCATGACTCATCTGTGTGATGTTTTATTGTTTGTTGTTGTGTTTGTGTGATTTGATTAGATGTGGATGCTCTAAGTGCATCAGAGGGGTAAGTCAGAGGGTACAAGTGAGGGAGTATGGATTAGGGCTAGGGGTCAGTTATTATTATTATCAATAATAATATGTTATTATTCTAATATACATAATATATTTCTAACATAAAATTTTAATATTAGGGTATTGTATAACAAATATAAAATATGTACCCATGGCTTAGTGGTTGGGTAGCTGTCAACAGGTTAAAAAAAAGAAAGCACGGAGAAAGTCAGGAGAGCATAGAGATGCTGTGGGTAAACCGTTGGCTTGCAATAGCTTTGAAGGCAGTTATGTGACTTATAGAACCTAAAGATTGAGAAGTTGTTGTGAAGATCCACAGCGTCATAGCGTGTTGGCTATTATTGGTTGTCTTTGTCAAGATATTGCAGTAAAGATATGAACTAAAAAAGTTGGTTCATTTGTCAAAGAAAAAATATATAATTACATGTGGATCATTTATATTTTCATATCATTAAATCACAAGCTTGTATATTTTCAAAATTAATCCTTTGTCAGTTGTTTCATTTGCTATTATTTTCTCCCATTCTGAGAGTTGTCTTTTCACCTTGCTTGTGGTTTCTTCTGCTGTGCAAAAACTTTTAAGTTTAAGCAGATTCCAGTTTACTTTTGTTTTTATTTCCATTACTCTAAGAGGTGGGTCATAGAGGATCTTGCTTTGATTTATGTCATTGAGTGTTCTGCCAATGTTTTCCTTTAAGAGTTTTATAGTTTCTGGTCTTACATTTAGGTCTTGAATCCATTTTGAGTTTATCTTTGTGTATGGTGTTAGGAAGTGTTCTAATTTCATTCTTTTGCATGTATCTGTCCAGTTTTCCCAGTGCCATTTTTTTTTTTTTGTAAATTAATGTATGTATTTTAATTGGAGGCTAATTACCTTACAATATTGTAGTGGTTTTGGCCATACATTCACATGAATCAGCCATGGGTGTACATGGGTCCCCTATCCTTAAACCCCCTCCCTCTTCCCTCCCCATCGCATCCCTCAGGATTATCCCAGTGCTAAGGTTGGCCTTTAGTGCCCTGTCTCATGCATCGAACCTGGACTGGCAGTCTGTTTCACATATGGTAATATACATGTTTCAATGCTATTCTCTCAAATCATCCCACCCTCGCCTTCTCCCACAGAGTCCAAAAGTCTGTTCTTTATATCTGTGTCTCCTTTGCTGTCTCTCATAAGGGTCATCATTACCATCTTTCTAACTTCCATATATATGTGTTATTATACTGTATTGGTATTTTTCTTTCTGACTTACTTCACTCTGTATAATAGGCTCAGTGTTATCCACCTCATTAGAACTGATTCAAATGCATTCTTTTTAATAGCTGTGTAATATTCCATTGTGTATATGTACCACAACTTTCTTATCCATTCATCTGCCAATGGATATCTAGGTTGCTTCCATGTCCTGGCTATTGGAAGCAGCCAGCATCATTTATTGAAGAGGCTGTCTTTGCCCCATTATTTATTCTTGCCTCCTTTGTAAAAAATAAGTTACCCACAGGTGCATGGGTTTATTTCTGGGCTTTCTATCTTGTTCCATTGGTCTATATTTCTGTTCTTGTGCCAGTAACATACTGTCTTGATGACTATAGCTTTGTAGTATAATCTGAAGTCGGGAAGGTTGATCCCTCCAGCTCCATTCTTCTTTCTCAAGACTGCTTTGGTTATTTGGGATCTTTTGTGTTTCCATATGAATCATGAAATTTTTTGTTCTAGTTCTGTGAAAAATGCCATTGGTAATTTGAAAGGGATCACATTGAATCTGTAGATTGTAATTGGTAGTATAGTCATTTTCACAATATTGATTCTTCCTACCCAGGAACGTGGGATATCTTTCCATCTGTTTATGTCATCTTTGATTTCTTTCATTAGTGTCTTACAATTTTCTGTGAACAGTTTTTTTGTCTCCTTAGGTAGGTTTGTTCTGAGATATATAATTCTTTTTATGGCAATGGTGAATGGGATTGCTTCCTTAATTTCTCTTTCTGATTTTTCATTGTTAGTGTATAGAAATGCAAGTGATTTCTGTGTATTGATTTTATATCCTGCAACCTTGCTAAATTCACTGATTAGCTCTAGCAATTTTCTGATACTATCTTTAGGGTTTTCTATGTACAGTATCATGTCATCTGCAAACAGTGAGAGCTTTACTTCTTTTCCAATTTGGATTCCTTTTATTTCTTTTTCTTCTCTGATTGCCATAGCTAGGACTTCCAAAACTATGTTGAATAATAGTGTTGAAAGTGGGCACCCTTGTCTTGTTCCTGATCTTAGGGGATATGCTTTTAGTTTTTCACCATTGAGAATAATGTTTGCTGTAGGCTTATCTCTATGACCTTACTATGTTGAGGTAGGCCCCTTCTATGCCCATTTTTTGAAGAGTTTTAATCATAAAAGGATACTGAATTTTGTCAAAGGCTTTTTTCTTCATCTATTGATATTATCATATGGTTTTTATCTTATATGGTGTATCACATTGATTTATTTGCATATATTGAAGAATCCTTGCATTCCAGGAATAAACCCAACTTGATCATGGTGTTAGAGCTTTTGAAGTGTTGCTGGATTCTGTTTGTTTAATTTTTCTTGAGAATTTTTGCATATATGTTCATCAGTGATATTGGCCTGTAGTTTTCTATTTTTGTGTTGTCTTTGTCTGATTTTGGTATCAAGTTGATGGTAGCCTTGTAGAATGAGTTTGGAAGTGTTCCTTCCTCTGCAATTTTTGGAAAAAGTTTTAGAAGGATAGGCATTAGCTCTTCTCTAAATGTTTGATAGAATTCTCCTGTGAAGCCATCTGATCCTGGGCTTTTGTTTTTTAGGGAGATTTTTGATCACAGCTTCATTTTCAGTGCTTGTAACTGGGTTGTTAATAATTTCTATTTCTTCCTGGTTCAATCTTGGAAGATTGTACTTTTCTGAGAATCTGTCCATTTCTTCCAGGTCATATATTTTATTACTATATAGTTGTTCGTAACAGTCTCTCATACTCCTTTGTATTTCTGCATTATCTGTTGTAACCTCTCCTTTTTCATTTCTAATTTTGTTGATTCTTTCTTTTTGTCTGATGAGTCTGGCTAAAGGTTTGTTAATTTTATCTTCTAAAAAAAAGCAGCTTTTAGTCTTATTGATCTTTACTATTGTTTCATTCATTTCTTTTTCATTTATTTCTGCTCAGATCTTTATGATTTCTCTCCTACTAGTTTTAGGGTTATTTTGTTCTTCTTTCTCCAGTTATTTTAGGTGTAAAGTTAGGTTGTCTATTCAATGTTTTTCTTATCTCTTGAAGTAGGATTTTATTGCTATAAACTTCCCTCTTAGAACTGCTTTTGCTGCATCCCATAGTTTTGAATTGTTGTGTTTTCACTGTCATTTGTTTCTAGAAATTTTTTTATTTCCCTTTTGGTTTTTTCAATAACCTGTTGGTTATTTAGAAATGTGTTGTTTAATCTCCATGTGTATGTGTGTCTTACAGTTTTTTCCTTGTAATTGATATCTAGTCTCATAGCATTGTGCTCAGAGAAGATGCTTAATATGATTCAATTTCTTAAATTTACTGAGGTTTGATATGTGACCCAAGATGTGGTCTATCCTGAAGAATGTTCCATGTGCACTTGAGGAGGTGTATTCTTCTGCATTTGGATGGAATGTCCTGAAGAGATCAATGAGATCCATCTCATCAAATGTATCATTTAAGACTTGTGTTTCCTTAGTAATTTTCTGTTTTGATGATCTGTCCATTGGTGTGAGTGCGGTGTTAAAGTCTCCTACTATTATTGTGTTACTGTCAATTTCTCCTTTTACGTCTATTAGTGTTTGTCTTATGTATTGAGGTGCTCCTATGGTGGCGCATAGATATTTACAATTGTTATGTCTTCCTCTTAGGTTGATCCCTTGATCATTATGTAGTGTCCTTCTTTATGTCTTGTTATCTTATTTATTTTAAGGTCCACTTTGTCTGATATGAGGATTGCTACCCCAGCTTTCTTTTGCTTCCCATTTGCGTGGAGTGTATTTTTCCATCCTCTCATGTTCAGTCTATATGTGTCTTGAGGTCTCAAGTGGGTTTCTTGTAGACAGCATATATATGGGTCTTGTTTTTTTAATCCATTCAGCCAATCTGTGTCTTTTGGTTGGAGCATTTAATCTATTTACATTTAAAGTAATTATTGATATACATGTTCCTATTGCCATTTCCTTAATTGTTTGGGATTGATTTTGTAGATTTTTTTCTTCTCTTGTATTCCTTGATTATATAAGTCCCTTTCACATTTGTTGTAAATCTAGTTTGGTGTTACTGAATTCTTTTAACTTTTGCTTGTCTGAAAAGCTTTTTATTTCTCCATTAATTTTGAATGAGATCCTTGCCAGGTACAGTAATCTTGGTTGTAGATTTTTCCCTTTCATTATTTTAAATATATCCTGACATTCCCTTCTGATCTGCAGAGTTTCTGCTGAAAGATAAGCTGTTAAGCGTATGGGGTTTCCCTTATATGTTACTTGTTGCTTCTCCCTTGCTGCTTTTAATATTCTTTCTTTGTGTTTAGTCTTTGTTAGTTTGATTAGTATGTGTCTTGGTGTGTTTCTCCTTGGGTTTATCCTGTGTGGCACTCTTTGTGCCTCTTGGACTTCATTGACTATTTCCTTTTCCATGTTGGAGAAATTTTCAACTGTAATATCTTCAAAAATTTTCTCATACCCTTTCTTTTCTCTTCTTCTGGGAACCCTGTCATTCAAAAATTGGTGCATTTGGTATGGTCTCAGAGGTCTCTCGGAGAAGGCAGTGGCACCGCACTCCAATACTCTTGCCTGGAAAATCCCGTGGATAGAGGAGCCTGGTAGGCTGCAGTCCATGGGGTTGCCAAGAGTCGGGCAGGACTGAGCGACTTCAGTTTCATTTTTCACTTTCATACATTGGAGAAGGAAATGGCAACCCACTCCAGTATTCTTGCCTGGAGAATCCCAGGGACGGGGGAGCCTGGTGGGCTGATGTCTGTGGGGTCGCACAGAGTCGGACACGACTGAAGCGACTTAGCAGCAGCAGCAGCAGCAGAGGTCTCTAAGACTATCCTCAGCTCTTTTCATTCCTTTTGCTTTATTCTGCTCTTCAGAAGTTATTTCCACCATTTTATCTTCCAGCTCACTCATTCATTCTTCTTCAGATATTCTGCTATTGTTTCCTTCTAGAGTATTTTTTTATTTCAGTAATTATGTTGTTTGTATGTTTATTCTTTAATCCTCCAGGTCTTTGTTAATTGATTCTTGCATTTTCTCCATTTTGTTTCCAAGTTTCTTGATCATCTTTACTATCATTATTCTGAATTCTTTTTCCTCTTCATGTATTTGGACTTCTGTGTTTCTAGTTTGTTCCTTGATTTGTGTAGTATTTCTCTGCCTTTTCATTATTTTAAGTTTCTCTGTTTGAGGTCTCCTTTCCCAAGCTTCAGGAAAGTTGAATTCTTTCCTTGAAGAAGATTGAATTCTTTCTTCCTTTTGGTTTCTGCCCTGCTAAGATTGGTCCAGTGGTTTGTGTGAGCTTTGTGATTGGGTGAGATTTGTGCTGAGTTTTTGTTTGTTTTTCCTCTGATGTCCAAGGCTGAGTGAGGTGGTAATCCTCTCTGCTGATGATTGGGTTTGTATTTTTGTTTTTTATTGTTTAGATGAGGTATCCTGCACAGGGTGCTACTGGTGGTTGTGTGATGCAGGGTCTTGTATTCAGGTGGTTTCCTTTGTGTGAGTTCTCACTATTTGATACTCCTGAGGGTTAGTTTTCTGATAGTCTAGGGTCTTGGAGTCAGTGCTCCTACTCCAAAGGCTCAGAGTGTGATTTCTTTTCAGGAGCAAATATTCCACAAGTGGTTTGTTACAGCATTAAGTGAGATTAGAACAAATATCCAAAAATGAGAAATGAAAGATGAACCCCAGACAAATGGCAGTTACAAAATCAGGCAAATAATAATTAAAATTAAAGAATATACACATATACATATACACCCATGAGCAAAGTGAAAACAGCCCAACAAAAATAAAGTACAGTAGATCGACCTGGTGAGTAAAGGTAATCAAAAATTATGTTTACCATCTAAGAACAAAACTAACTTAAGCACAAACTGGAAAACAAAACTAAAGCAAGGTGCCAACTTGGGAATAAAGCAAAGAAAACAAAACTAACACATATGTTGAGAGAAAAGGAAAGAAAGAAAAGAAAGAAAGAATAGATATACAGAGTTAAACAGAGGTAGATGAAGAAGATTTATATACATTAAAGATTAACTGCAAGGGAAAAGGAATAGTAGGAAAGGCAAACAAAGGAATAAATGTAGAAAAAATATAATAGGTTAAATTAAAATTATAAAAAGAGAAAAGAAAATGGAAGAAGACATAAAAAAGGAAAACCACAGAAGTGCAAAAGCCCAACATAAATGCAGAGATTTATGACAATAAAAAATTTGACTGAAAGAAATAAAGAAAAGCTCAAAAGCTTAATTGGATTTCTTTTGCTAATAAAGTTGACAACTACAACAGAGGGGGAAAAAAGAAAAAGAAAAAAAAAATCCAAATGTATCTACAGAGCAAGTCAAAAAATAAGAATAATATATGTTTTTCTTGAGTCACTGCTGTGAGAGTCCTTTCCCTCGCTGGGAGTCACAGTCCACCTCACCTCCCTAGGATGCCCTCTAACACTGTGCTCATCTCTGGACCTGCTGTGGGGGCAGCTCAGGTTCTAATCTGGTCCTACTCCTGTGTATTCTTGCCTCCAATGTCCACAGCCATCAGAACTAGCGCGTTTTCTTTTGAGGGAGCTCTCAATGTCCTTTTATATATTCCATAGACACAGAGTCTGCCTAGTTGATCGTGTGGATTTAATCTGCAGCTTGAACAGCTGGTGGGAGGGTTTTGGGTCTTCTTCCTTAGCCACACTGCCCCTGGGTTTCAGTTGTGGTTTTATTTCCACCTCTGCATGTGGGTCGTCCACTGTGGTTTAGCTCCTGAGGCTTCACTGGAGGGCTTGGGTTGGCCCCTGTGAGGGCCGGGTGTGGAGGTGGTGTAGCTGCTTGGGTCGCAGGGGTTCTGGCAGCTCCAGGTCCTCAGGGGCTTGGCGGCTAGGGCAGCAGGAAATGCAGTGCTCTAGAAGGGTGTGGCAACCAGTATTGGCCAATACGCTCCAGTCTTCTTGCCTGGAGAACCCCCTCCCTGCCAGAGAAGCCTGGCAGGCCACAGTCTACAGAGTCACAAAGAGTTGGACATGACTGAAGAGACCCTGCTTGCATAGAGGCAAGACTTTTTTTGCCTGTGGCAGCGCTACCCCAGGGAGAGTTGAGCGTGAAGGTCGCACAGCTGCTTGGCCTGCAGGGACCCTGGCGGCGCCAAGTGTGCAGGGACACGGACTGCCTCTGCTGCAGGAAGTGTGGCCCGATCAGAGTCTTTCTTTGAGTCTCTCATAGCTGGTGATCAGAAGGCCCCTTCGGCCAGTCTTTCTCCATAGCTCCGCCCATTCAGGCACTTAGAGGGCTCCCTTGCCTGGAGTCCTTGTCTGTTGTTCAGCGCGTCAGGCACATAGAGGGGCCCCCTGACTGGGGTCCTACTCTGTAGATTGGCGTGTCAGGCACTTAAAGGGCACCCGGAGTGGGGTCCTACTCTGTATCGGTGCGTTAAGCGTTTGATGGGCCATCCTCTCTATTCTTCAGCTGTCCATGCTGGTATGTGGGGAGAGAGAGGCTAAAGTGATGACTCCATCCTGTAGCCTGACTCAGCAGTATTGCCTTGCTTCCATGGCTGCCTGGCTTTCCTCCACCGGCATTTCCCACCACGAACCACCCCCCGCCCTCCACATCCCCTCAGTCAGTCTTTCTGGAGTCAACAGCAGCCCTCGCCCTGGGTTTGCTTCACAATCCCTCAATTCCAGTTCCCGCCACTGCGCCTTCCAGGAGACCAGCGTTCCTGTCCAGAGTGTGTATGGCTGAGGCAAGGACTGTCTGATTCTCATTCCATTTAGGCTGCCACAGATCAGCTGTTCTGCTCTCAGGCTTAAACGTTTCTCCACACTCAGACAGTTGCCCCGCTGTGTGGATCAGACCCCTGCTTCAGTTCCCTCACCTGCTGAGGGCAGGTCCAGTCCTGCTAACACTTCTGTTTCCCCCTCTAGTTCCTTTGTCCTACTGAGTTTTGTGTGGTTCTATATATTCTTTTCCACTGGTCAGGTACTCACGTCCACTCTCAGTAGGTGTTCTGCATGCACTTCTGTGTCTGAAGGTGTATTCCTGGTGTATTCTTGGAGAGAGATGTACTCCACCTCCACCTACTCCTCCATCATCTTGTTCTCATGCCTCTGCTTTTTATTATGCTGTCTAGGTTTGCCATAGCTTTTCTTTCAAGAAGCAAGCATCTTTTAATTACATGGCTGCAGTCACCATCTGCAGTGATTTTAGAGCCCAAGAAAATAAAGTCTGTCACTGTTTCCCCATCAATTTGCCATGAAGTGATGGGACCAGATACTATGATCTTTGTTTTTCTGAATGTTGAGTTTTAAGTCAGCTTTTTCACTCTCCTCTTTCACCATCAAGAGGCTCTTTAGTTCCTTTTCACTTTCTGCCATAAGAGTGGTGTCATCTGCATATCTGAGGTTACTGATATTTCTTCTGGCAGTCTTGATTTCAGCTTGTGTTTTATCCACCCCAGAATTTTGCATGATGTACTCTGAATATCAGTTAAATAGGTAGGGTGACAATATACAACCTTGACGTACTCCCTTCCCAATTTGGAACCAGTCCGGTTTTCCATGTCTGGTTTAACTATTGTTTCTTGACCTTCATACAGGTTTCTCAGGAGGCAGATGAGGTGGTCTGGTATTCCTATCTCTATAAGAATTTTCCACAGTTTGTTGTGCTCTGCACAGTCAAAGGCTTTGACATAGTCAGGAAAGCAGAAGATGTTTCTCTGGAATTCTCTTGCGTTTTCTATGATCCAGCAGATATTGGCAATTTGATCTTTGGTTCCTCTGCCAGTTCTAAATCCAGCTTAAATATCTGGAGGTTCTCAGACATGTTAATTAGCTATTGCTATACAATAAAATGACCTAGCAATAGCTAGGAAAAGTTCTTGGGGAAAAACCTCTGTTGCTGGGAAAGATTGAAAGCAAGAGGAGAAGAGGGAGACAGAGGATGAGATGTTAGGATGGCATCACCAATTCAATGGATGTGAACTTGGGCAAATTCAAGGAGAAGCTGAGGAAAGGGATGCCTGATGTGCTGCAGTCTGGGGGGTTGTGAAGATTTAGACACCCCTTGGTGACTGAACAGCAGCAACCACAGTACATAATGAACCATCTTAAAACTCAGTGACTTCAAACAGCTCTCACTTATTTAATCACATTTTATTAAATGTGTTTGGCAGTTTTGTCCAGCCTAAGCTAGGTAATTCTTTTGTTTTGACTGGGGTCGTTCACACATCTGTGGTCAGCTGCCAGATGGGATAGAGCCTGGCTGGTCTAAAATGGCTTTAGTTAGGATGACTTGAATGTGCTTCACGTAGGCTTGTTCACATGGTAGTTTCAGGGTTCCAAGAGTAAGTGTGGAAGCATGCAGAATCTTTTCTAGACCAGGCTCTAAAGTGGCTTGTTGCATCCAACTGCATTTTATTGATCAAAGTAAGTCATAAAGCCAGCCCTGCTTTAAGGAGTGGAGTAATAGTGCCAAAGGTATTATGCAAAGGGGAATGGATTCAGAAAGGAACATGGAATTATGGTCATTTTTGCAATTTGTTATGAACATTTTTTGTATCTGTGATGCCATCAGTTTAATTTCATGGTTTCACTAAGAAGAGTTTAAGTGTCCAAGTCACAGAACCTTTCTTTTTGGCACATCCTGGCATAATGCATACATACACCAAATTCTGGCATGGATGCATATCAACTGGTGATGAAAATTCAACAAGATATAGTCACTTCAGAAAGCAGTTTGGCAGTTGTTTATAAAAGTTTAATTATATACATATGCCATACAGTTATAATATATATACCATACAATATAGCAATCCTACTGTTAGGTATAGGGGCTTTCTAGGTGGCACTAGTGGCAAAGAACCCACCTGCCAGTGAAGGAAATGTATAAAGATGTGAGTTCAATCCCTGGGTCAGGAAGATCCCCTGGATGAGGGCACAGCAACCCACTCCAGTATTCTTGCCTGGAAAATTTCACGGACAGAGGAGCCTGGAGGGCTACAGTCCATAGGGTTGCAGAGAGTTGGACATGACTGAAGTGACTTAGCACACATGCACACAATGAAAAATTCTGTTCTTACTGAAATATATGTTCCACCTTTTGTAGAATACCTTCTATATTGAGTAAACTAAATTTTACAACTTGAAACCAAGATTCGTTATTTCTGTCTCACAAGTTCAATAAATTATTCAACAGACGTCTTTTTGTGTAGTGATTGAAGGTCCAGAATATTTCTTGACCTTGACTTTTGCATCTCAGTTGTTGTTTAGCCGCTCAGTTGTGTCCAACTTTTTGCGACCTCATGGACTGTAGCACACCAGGCTTCCCTGTCCTTCACCATCTCCCAGAGCTTGCTCAAATTGATGCATCTCAGTAGCAGATGTAAAAATAGAGTAAAATGAATTTACCAATTAAAAAAACTCTTCAATAATTTATTATGCATTAAAGAAGCAAAGTCAGAAATTCTGTGAACTAAATTCGCTTTATAAAGAATAAGAAGAGAACTTAATGGTATATTCTAAATCAAACCCCAGTTAGTCTGTGCTAGTAGCCAATTGACCCAGGAAGTCAATGGTTGCATTAAATGAAAACCAGTAAGTTTATTTTAGAAAAGTATGGGAGAAAAAATATGATGGATCAAAAAGAAAATAGGATATTGAACCAGGTTCATCAACTAAACAAATATAGGTTTTTATACAGTTGGACCTGAGTATTTATGTTTATGTTTATTATGACACTATTTAAAATTGGTTATAAAGGTATTATTGGTGAAATAACAGAAGACATATCTATGCAGCTAAAATTACTAGGCCAGAGATCACTGGTCAATATTACCTCATTGAGTAGATTCTTTTGCCTCACTCAAGGAGGATGATATAACACTTTTTATACATTCCTTTTCCAGAAAATAATCTATACAATTTACAACAAGCGGATTTAATGAAAGCATAATTTTTTTTTTTAATTTTGTCATGCAGCCTTTTGCTTGAGATATGTGATTGTTGGTCTTTCCAGGTGGCTCAGTGGTAAATCCATCTGCAATGCAGGAGACATGGGTTCAATCCCTGGGTCAGGAAGATCCTCTGGAGGAGGAAATGGCAACCCACTCCAGTATTCTTGCCTAGAGAAGCCCATGGATAGAGGAGCCTAGCAGGCCACAGTCCATGGGGTTGGAAAGAGTTGGACACAACTGACCATGACTATGAGCAAGTGCTTGTTACTTTGAATTACTACTGTTGAGAGAATGGAGAAAACCTGACTTCTAGGAATTGTATTGAGAGAGAAAATCTTGTAATTAGAGGCTCTCATAGTTCATCATTTTGAGTTAAAAAGAAAAATAAGTTCTGAGGATGTAATGTACAACACAGTGACTGTAGTTAATAATCCTGTAGTGTATATTTGAAAGTTGCTGAGAGAGTAGATGTGGATTCAGTCCCTGCGTCAGGAAAATCCCCTGGAGAAAGAAATGGTAACACACTCCAGTATTCTTGCCTGGAGAATTCCATGGACAGAGAAGCCTGGCAGGCTACGGTCCTTGGGGTCGCAAAGAGTTGGACACGACTAAGCAACTAACACGACACTATGAGAGGAGATATGAGTTCTTATCACAAGAAGGAAAATTTGTAACTGTATGAGGGGATGATGTTAACTAAATTTACTGTGGTAAATTTATATTATTTATATTGCAAAATGTTGTAATATATACATGTATCAGTCATGTTGTACACCTTAAACAAATGGAAAATTTTGTGTTAATTATATCTTAATAAAGCTAGAAAAAATATCCCATAAAAAGGAATGTTCACATCATGGGAGAAACTAGGTCATGTTCTTAAGATCTGAGCATGGATCAATTTGCTATTTCCTACTCTGAAGCATGGAAAATCTCTGCTACTTAAAAGTAGGAAATATTTTAAGGACAAGGGCTTCACTGGCAGAAAACTGAAGAAACATGTAATTTCTGATTTTCATGTTTTTATAATGAGTAGAAAATAAAAGAGATTTTTATCAAATACTTTTCTGTATCCTTTGAAATGAGAAAAGTATTGTTCCACATAAATCATTTAATATGACGGATAATATTTGGGAATTTTCTAGTATTGATCCAGTGTTAGATGTTGAAGTAAACCCTGTATGGTTAGGGTATATTGTTTTGTTTTTCAGTGTCTGGGCACTAGAATTTTGTTTACTAATTTTGCTTGTGTATACACAAGTGAGGTAAATCCATAATTGTTGTTTTTTGTAATGTCTTTGCCAAGTTTTATGCCATTATTCTGGCCTTATGGAATGAATTGGGGCATACTGTCTTTTTTCTCTGATCTCTGGAAAAGATTTCAAAAGTTACATTCATGAGTTTCTTAAAAATTGGTCAGATTTGGCTATCAAACTCTTACACTTTTGTGCAAAAAGTTTCAATTATGACTCAAATTCTTAATAGAGGACCGTTCACGCTTTCTGTTTCCTCTGGTGATATGTTGGTAAATTACATTTTATAAGAGTTTCCATTTACTCCAAGTTTCCCAAACTTTGTCATAAAATTCATATTAGCATTCTTATTTTTGAGATGAACAGTGAGATGTGCCACCAAGATTCCTTTTCAGGGCTAAAGACCTTGACTAAGTTGCTGCCATGAGATAACTGATAGGGCCCACATGGGGTCTCAATGATAAGATGGTTCATTATGTTGACCTTGCAAGCAAAGAATAAAATCACAGTGATCTGTGAGACTGAACAAATTTACCAAATGGCATTCTGTTTTCTCACTGGCGCCTATCTTCTCAAAGCTGCAAGACCACCAGATTCCAGACTGCCGGCTACGTGACTATAGGACTCAACTACAGGCTGAAAATTAACCATCTCTTCAGAGAATTTTTCATTGGTGGGGTATAAGAAGGACCCCATCAGAAAGGGAGAACGCTGGTTCTCCTTAATAGCTAGTCACCCTCTCTTTTCCCTCTAATAAGTTTCCCTTTTCTTGCCTGGCTGCCTGGCTCGCTGACTTTTTCTCTGTGCTCACCTTACAATAACCAGGCAGTCAGCCTATTCCAGAACTGACTCAGTAGAGAAGAGAAGCTTTGGCCAAGGTTGTGTTTCCTTTATGGGACAGCCTGAATCCACTAACTGATTAGCTAATGCATATAAAGGCATGTCCCCTCACCTGAATTGGAGACCTTATTAGGGAATCATTCTGGCTTCAGGTGTCCCCCACAAGGTACCTGAGGTCTTTGTTGAAACTGCATAGAAGCCCAGCTTCTCCTTTAGCCCAATTCTGCTTCATTCCTTTCCCTTCCATAGATAATAATCCTAAGAACACTCCCTAATAGATTCCCCCATGGATCAGTCAGCATCTTAGAGTTTACTCCATAGTGTATCCAAGCTTCAGAATTTGGTGCCAAAAATGGTCCAAGAAAGGAGATGCTAAAATGAGATTTGTAAGCTGGATAATCTACTGGTTATTTTCCTGGCATCAAGACTAATCACTGGAGGTTCATTTGCTTAGTAGTCTGAAGAATGAGGAGATATTCCCATATCTTATACTTCCTACAACTAAAACTGAAGCACAATGACTGATAACTCTCTGAGGTATGGAGGCAGGATGTTCCACATCCAGAAATAGTGCTTCAAACTACATGCTGGGTGGTATGGAAGTTCATAGCTCTGAGCAGAACTCAGAACAGAAAGGACTCTGTAAGTTCAGACTACCATGTAAGCAGCCCTCATGCTTGGACACTATGGCATAGTCCACTAGGGATATAATGGTGGGATTAGACCCTGTATGGAGCTGATAGCAAGCCACAAAGGAGATCATAAAGAAAATGCATGGGCTCTAGGATATCTACAGCAGAAAAATTAGACACCTTAAATAAACAAATAAATTAAAAAAATCTCCTGGTCTGTTACTGGGTTTTGATGGAGATGAGGTGTCTCCATCTGACCACGGACCAGAAAGTAACCATGAAGGCAAATTGCTAATCATGGTCTAGATTCTTTCAGATGTCATCAAGTCATGTGATCTGGGATGTCCAGCAGAAATCATTATAAGATGAAAGCTGTACATCCAGGATAAAGCATTAACAGGGCAAGATGGTACAAATAAGATAAGATGCACGATCAGGTGACTCAGGTTCTCACGTCACTTCTCTCCCAACTTCAGATGGACTGAAGCCTTAGAATGTCAAAAGTGAAACTTTGACGTTTTGAAAGAAAACAAAAGCGAGCATTTTTCTGATCTGGGGTTAGGAAGAACTCCTAAGATGCAAATACAAAAAGTCTCTACAAGATTGACACATTTAACTGTTTTAATAAGAAGAATTTTTGATTATGAAAAGATGCTTTGAAAAAAGTCATAAACTGTGAGAACATGTTTACAACGTGTAACTAATGACACTATTATTGGTTTCTGCAGTGGTAAAGAATCTGCCTGCCATTGCAGGAGATGCAAGAGATGCGGTTTAATCCCTGGTTTGGGAAGATCCCCTGGAGCAGGAAATGGCAACCCACTCCAGTATTCTTGCCTAGAATATTCCGTGGACAGAGGAGCCTGGTGGACTATAATCCATGGGGTTGCAAAGTCAGACACAACTGAGTGAGCACGCATACACAGACTATTATTAAGACTATATAAGACATTTTAAAAATTAATAAAGAAAAGCAAAAATCCCAAAGGAAAGTAGGCAAAACACATGAAAAGACATTTCATAGAATAGAAAGCCTCTTTGGCCCCAAATTGTGAAGACCCAAACCTCATTAGTGATCATGGAAATGCAAACAAAAAGATGGCATTCTGTTGGCAAAAAAAAAAAAAAAAACCAAGTCTGACAATACCTAAACACTGGAGAAAATGAGGACCAAACAATTCTTTATCTATTGCTGATTGGAGAATAAATTTGTTCAATCATCTTTGAAAATAGTTTGGCAGTGCCTTATAAGGTGAGCATCATATTTCCTACAACTTAGCAACTCCTTTTCTAGACATATCCAAGATGAACTTTTGTATAGGTGCACATGGAGAGATGCACAAGTATGTGTGAGCCATGTAGTTTTTTTAATTGCAAAAACTGGAAAAAACCTTCAATTGTCCATCAAGAAATAGGAAATAAATTATAATAGAACTACGAAGTGGAATGATAAATTATGATTATGTGGATGAAGTTATATGAATTTTAACTGCAATTTTCAGTGAAAATGAGAAGTCTTGGAATATTTCAACCATAATAATACCCATTTTATAAAGTTTAAAACAAACCCAGCCTAAATAATTTGTTCTTTTATTTAGACACACATGTATATCTGACAAAAATTTTAAAACATAAGATATAATTAAAAAAATAAACTAGGCTACTAAAGAGGAGGCAGATATAGAAGAGGGAAGAAACTTGTCGTTATGGTTATTTACTTTCAGACTTCTTTGCTGCGGTGGTGAGTTCACAGATACTCAATATATGTATTTATATAATAGATAATATATTATTGTATACAGAAAATAAGTCATTTTTATTGTTTTTCTTGTTTAATAAAAACAAACTTAGAAGCTTATTTTTTTTAAAACTCTGTGGACAGAGGAGCCTGGCAGGCTACAGTCCATGGGGTTGCAAAGAATCGGACATGATTGAGCGACTAACACTTTGCGATCAATTTAATTTTGCTCAATGAAGGCCCATTGTAAGAAAAAGGAAAGAAAGAAATTAAAAAAACTTGTCACCTATTATCCAGTTGATATCCGAGTCGTTCAGTTATATGTGTTTATATTTAATGACTACATATAGTAGTTCAGTTACTACTTTATTGAATTTTAATGCTTAAAGATTCTTTAAGGATGAGAGGATCCTCTGAACTTTGGTCAAAACTTCCCAAATAAAAATCATCTTTGATCTAAATCATTAACTTCCTTGAGCAAGTGTGCTAATATATGAAAAACGTGGTTGTAGCAGATCCTTTCTAAGAGTGTGGCTTTCTCTAAAATCCTGAGTCTATATTCCAGAGATTACTTTCTTGATACTTTAAGTATGGTTTAAGTTATTCAGTTATTCTAATTCATCAATATATCTGATACTGAAGAGTCTTATCCCTGGAGCCTGACTTCTTAAGTTTAAATTCTGATTCTGTCACTTATTAATTGAGTGGCCTTGGACAAGTAATTTAACTTCAATATGTCTAAGATTCCTTTTCTATAAAATGGGAAAAATATTTTAGTTTCTGAGAAATAACCTGGATACTATATATTAAAAAAGTAACACTTCATATAGACTTTGTCTATATCAGCTATGATTACACCTGTAATCATTTTATTATATAGGTTTATTTAAAAGTGTCCTAGTGCATATGACACCAATGCCTTATTTATGTATCCCTTTAGCTTTTTCAAAAGAACAAAAGATAGTTTATTGAATGTTTTATAATGTTAATTTTATTAGTTGCCCCCTTTATTGTTTTAAGTATTCTCTATTTGTGAAACATGTGTCATTTTTAACTTTGATTCTCTGTGGCTGCAAATCTCTTTCCTTTTCCATATCTTTTCGTGGTGTAAATCTTCTCAGTTCCAGTCTGACTGTCTGAAGTTCTTTTTTCTTTTTCAAATTGAAGTATAGTTGATATATAGCACTGAAGCTCTGAAAGTAAACCCACTGAAGTTTGCTAAGTCCTTTTGCTTTATATACTTTTGGGATTTTCCTCATTGATGTAATATATTGTGAACTGATAGGTTGTTGCAATCTTGTTTATTTTTCTATTAATTGCTAATGTTTTCATTAAAAGGGGACGGACAAATTGAAAGAGCTTGTGAAGCATTTGATTTTGTTTGTCCTTTATACCTCCTCTTATGAAGGAAATTTTTAGCACACTTCTCCTTTCAGTCTTACAAGATTTTGGTAAAATGCCAAAATGCTTTACAGTGAAATATGAAAGAGTTAGAGCACATCACCATTGAAGAAGATAACATTTATACATCTTTGTGCTTTGCTTGTTAAAGTTTTCAGAAACCCAGAGTGGCAGCATTGATTTTGCTTAGTTACAGCACAGTGATGCATTTCTTTTTCTGTTAGGAATTGGTAGTATGACAACTCCAGGGGTAACATGGTAAAATGAGAATTAGAGAAATCAAGTCAATTTTCCAAATGAATTTACATGCCATATGCTCAACATTTAGGTCAAAATATATGATTTAAAAATACCTGAAAATTATATCTCAAATTTATGCAAATAAACTCTCATAAAAGTGAGTAAATACAAAATAGAAAACATACATTTTTGGGATTCTTTCATTTTGAGATAAATATTGAAGTATCAGTTCTAGTACTTCAGAATTAGAAAGCAAACAATTTATCAGGTATAGACTTTTGCTTAGAATTCAGAGCAGAAGATGGAATTTGGTGCTCTCCAGAGTACTCGACCTCTGAGGGATGGATGTATGTAGTTGCAAATCCCGGGTTATTTAAGTTCAAGGGAGACCCCAGTGCAGACAAATAGTAGGATTCTGCCATTTCTATTAAGAGCTGGGTGTGGAGAAGGATCTCGCCCAAATGAGTTGTAAGTACACTGACTATTAGCTAGTCACTGGTTTAGGCAGGGCTGCTAAGCATCTAGTCTTTCAGTACAGCACAGTTAATTAAACAAATGATGAATTAAAGAGATTTTGTATATTGTCATTATATGTTTGCACTGATAGAGTAAAAACACTTTAAAAAAAAAAAAAAAACGTAAGCAGTTTAACTCAGGATGTGAAGAAAGTATGACAGCTGGATTTTGCAGATGGTGTAGCATCTATCCTATGAAGACATTTTATTTATAGACAATTACACACAAAATGCCATATCATGAAGATTCCATTAGTGATATATTTTGTATATACATATTAAAGTATGTTTTAGTAAACTCTGAAAATGATATTTCTGTTAGCTTCATTCACTCTCTCTTAACATATACTACATAAGGTCTCATATTTAATTGTGATGGGCTTCTCCAGGTACAACTCCCTGAGTGGTAAAAACAGATATCAAGTCTGCTATACTTAATTAAAAAAGGCACGTCTTATTCACTATGTGGTTGTTTTTTTTTTTTTTTAATGAATCGGATACCAATATTCGTATCTAGAACTTCCTAAATAATATGACTTCTGCAAAGTTTTCTACCTGTGCAGAAAGATAGATACTCAAGTAGGAGCTTTTCTTATCCCCACCTTCTTATTTAATATGTCATGTGTGGTCATTACACAGAGAGCCAGGTTTTTCTCTTACTAAGACTGCAAGATTCTTCATGACAAAAATAATTGGCAATGCCTTCTTATTTTAAGAGTCTACAGATAAAATATTTAGCTCTGGAAACACATCTTTAAACAAACCAAAAAACTGCTTATAGTGTTCACAGATATAATACAGTGCTGTCCTAGAGACACTAGACCATTCAGGTATGACCTAAATCAAACCCATTATGATTATACAGTGGAAGTAAGAAATAGATTTAACAGACTAGATCTGATAGACAGAGTGCCTGACGAACTATGGACAGAGGTTCGTGACATTGTACAGGAGACAGGGATCAAGACCATCCCCATGGAAAGAAATGCAAAAAAGTGAAATGGCTGTCAGAGGAGGCCTAACAAATAGCTGTGAAAAGAAGAGAAGCAAAAAGCAAAGGGGAAAAGGAAAGATATTCCATTTGAATGCACAGTTCCAAAGAACAGCCAGGAGAGATAAGAAAGCCTTCCTCGGCGATCAATGGAAAGAAATAGAGGAAAACAACAGAATGGGAAAGACTAGAGATATCTTCAAGAAAATTAGAGATACCAAGGGAACATTTCATGCAAAGATGGGCTCAATAAAGGACAGAAGTGGTATGGACCTAACAGAAGCAGAAGATATTAAGAAGAGGTGGCAAGAATACACAGAAGAACTGTACAAAAAAGTTCTTCATGACCCAGATAATCACGATTGTGTGATCACTCACCGAGAGCCAGACGTCCTGGAATGTGAAGTGAAGTGGGCCTTAGAAAGCATCACTACGAACAAAGCTAGTGGAGGTGATGGAATTCCAGTCGAGCTATTTCAAATCCTAAAAGATGATGCTGTGAAAGTGCTGCACTCAATATGCTAGCAAATTTGGAAAATTCAGCAGTGGCCACAGGACTGGAAAAGGTCAGTTTTCATTCCAATCCCAAAGAAAGGCAATCCCAAAGAATGCTCAAACTACTGCACAAATGCACTCATCTCACACACTAGTAAAGTAATGCTCCAAATTCTCCAAGCCAGGCTTCAGCAATATGTGAACCGTGAACTTCCAGATGTTCAAGCTGGTTTTAAAAAAGGCAGAGGATCCAGAGATCAAATTGCCAATGTCAAAAAGGTAAGAGAGTTCTAGTAAAACATCTATTTCTGCTTTATTGACTATGCCAAAGCCTTTGACTGTGTGGATCACAACAAACTCTGGAAAATTCTGAAAGAGATAGGAATACCAGACCACCTGACCTACCTCTTAAGAAACCTATATACAGGTCAGGAAACAACAGTTAGAACTGGACATGCAACAACAGACTAGTTCCAAATAGGAAAAGGAGTACGTCAAGGCTGTATGTTGTCACCCTGCTTATTTAACTTATATGCAGAGTACATCATGAGAAACGTTGGGCTGGAAGAAGCACAAGCTGGAATCAAGATTGCCGCGAGAAATACCAATAACCTCAGATATGCAGATGACACCACCCTTATGGCAGAAAGTGAAGAGAAACTAAAAAGCCTCTTGATGAAAGTGAAAGAGGAGAGTGAAAATGTTGGCTTAAAGCTCAACATTCAGAAAACTAAGATCATGACATCTGGTCCCATCACTTCTTGGGAAATAGGTGGGGAAACAGTGGAAACAGTGTCAGACTATTTTTTTGGGCTCCAAAATCACTGCAGATGGTGATTGCAGCCATGAAATTAAAAGACACTTACTCCTTGGAAGGAAAGTTATGACCAGCCTAGACAGCATATTAAAAGGCAGAGGCATTACTTTGCCAACGAAGGTCCGTCTAGTCAAGGCTGTGGTTTTTCCAGTGGTCATGTATGGATGTGAGAGTTGGATTGTGAAGAAAGCTGAGTGCCGGAGATTTGATGCTTTTGAACTGTGGTGTTGGAGTAGACTCTTGAGAGTCCCTTGGACTGCAAGGAGATCCAACCTGTCTATCCTAAAGGAGATCAGTCTTGGGTGTTCCTTGGAAGGACTGATGCTGAGGCTGAAACTCCAATATTTTGGCCACCTCAAGTGCAGAGTTGACTCATTGGAAAAGACCCTGATGCTGGGAGGAATTGGGGGCAGGAGGAGAAGGGGATGACAGAGGATGAGGTGGCTGGAAGATATCACTGACTCGATGGACATGAGTTTGAGTAAACTCCGGGAGCTGGTGATGGACAGGGAGGCCTGGCGTGCTGCAGTTCATGGGGTCGCAGAGTCGGACACCACTGAGCGACTGAACTGAACTGAACTGTCCTAGAGAAGATAAAGATGGGTGGATTTGTATTCATTTGATGATAAGTAACATAGGAAATGAAACAAAGAAACCTGCATAAAAGTAAATAACTGTGTGCAGTTATCTGTAATAATTTCTTTTCCAGATTTAGGATTATTTATATTTCATATTCTTTATTTAGTTTTAAAAAACTGTCTTAAAGGAATTTTGCATATTTTTAAGCATTTTCTTTTTCTTCTATTAACAAATCTATTTTGAATTATGTTTTGTATTATTTGGAATATATTTCTCTCTGGATTTGATTTTATGTTTGGAGAGATAGGGAAGGTTAAACATTTTTGAAGAGCAGATGGCAGCTGCTTGCTAACTTTGCTCACTACTTAACGCGTCTGTAAGAAATGTGTCAAGTGGATCAGAATATAAGAAGTGGATTGGCCCTCTTTGAGAATATTTTTTATAGTGTTTTATTGATCCTGACTTTTTAAAAAGCTTTCCCCAAATCCCTTAATATTTAATAACTTAAAGCTGCTTACAAATGAATATACTAGTGTTGACTTTAAAAATATGTAAAAAAAATGTAAAGTTTGAGAGTTATTGCTGGTGGGAGTTTTTAGGACTTCAGGCCCAGGAGACAGAATCTGAAGTAATTTTGAGGAAACTGCTTCAAGGAAGAAAGGTGGGGAGTCAGGTTATATAGAAGTTCTGTAACAAAGTGCGGGTTGTTAGCGCATCAAAATATTATTGTTAATTAAAGAGTCTGGGCTCACATAAATTTTTTTGATATGCACTTTGGCTATCTGGGATACATATCCTGTGTTTTTTTTTTTTTTTGTCCTTTTAATAGTGTTTTATTCATACTACTACGGAGGGTAATTAGTAGTTATGTATTATGTAAGGCATTCATAATTTATTCATATTAAATTATTGATGTGTACATTTTTAAACCTTTTGTCAGTGCTCCGTTGACTAGATACTGTTTGCAGAGAACTAAATTATTATAAGGACCATGGTTTCAGAGATCAAAAACTCAAGGTGATTACTTCACTTTGAGTAACTTTTAAAGATAACCACTCCCCAACCAAATAAATGGAACTGAGTACTATGTCTTCTTGGTGGTTTTGTCGCTAAGTCATGTCTGACTCTTGCGACCCCATGGACTGTAGCCTGCCAGGCTCCTCCGTCCATGGGATTTTCCAGGCAAGAATATTGGAGTGGGTTGCCGTTTCCTTCTCCACATATCCTGTGTTTTTATATGCTGATTTTCCTCAGGGTCACCGTAGGGAGTGGCTACAGTCTGATGGCTGCTAGATGTTAAGTATTGTTTCCCTTCCTGGTCCATCAGTGCTCACCAGCTCACCATTGGTGGTGGCTGCAATTGCTAATGCTTGTGACAGCCATTGTTTAACTGATATGGCAGAAAATATTCCATTTCTCTTTGGAAAATATTAAGAGTTCAGTTGAAGGCTGTAACTCCATCTTATTTTTTATAACATTCCTCTCCATAAAGCTAGAGACCCTCAGCAACTAGTTAAAGACCCAGTTTTGATCCTTTTGCAAGGACCACACCCCACTTAAACCTGGAGATCCTTGAAGCTCTGCTTCCGTCCTGTTTCAGGAATTTTGTTTGGTTATCTAGATTTGTGTTAAAGTTCTTCCTGAGTTATACTAGTTAAAATTAACAACCCCATCCTCAATTATTTAGCAGCTTTCATTAATATTTATTAATAAGACAGAGTTTTGATGAGCTTAGTGTGAGTGAAAGTCACTCAGTCATGTGTGACTCTCTGTGACCCCATGGACTATACAGTCCATGGAATTCTCTAGGCCAGAATACTGAAGTCAGTAGCTTTTCCTTGCTCCAGTGAATATTCTCAACCCAGGGATCAAACCCAGGTCTCCTGCATTGCAGACGGATTCTCTACCAGTTGAACCACAAGGGAAACCCAAGAATACCGAGTAGGTAGCCTATCCCTTCTCTAGCAGATCTTCTTGACCCAGGAATTGAACCAGAGCCTCCTTCATTGCAGGCAGATTCTTTACTAACCAAGCTATCAGGGAAGCCTTGGTGAGCTTACAGGTAGAAAAACTTCATGTTATTTTTTTATTTTATAATTAATCCAGTGGAGAAGTTTTATAAAATGAAGAAATTTCATCTTTCCCACCTTTGCAATATTCTATTATTTTCCTATTAAGAATTTTAATAAAATGTAAAATAAACAAGATTTCCTAAACATTCTTCAAATCCTCCTAATCCTTTGATCTACAGCCTCAGAGTTCTGCTGTCCCTGTGTTACCTGCTTGGCATGTGTTTTGTCAAATAGCTTCAACCAAGGAAGTCAGTGGAAGACTTGGACCTGCTATCTCAGTCCTTGTGATAGCAAGCAATGAATTGCAGACTACCACTTCAGGTTTAAGCTCCGAGCAAAGTTTATTAAAGCATAGTTACACTCTCAAAAGGAGAGTGGGCTGTTTTTGTGAAGGAGAGGAGAGGGGGAAACCACATGCAGATTTTATGATGATGATGGTATGATAAGTTTGGGTTTACTCTAGGTTAGGTGGGCGACACTGGTGGTAAAGAACCTGCAAGTCAACGCAGTAGACGTAAGAGACTCAGGTTCGATCCCTAGGTCAGGAAAATCCCCTGGAGGAGGGCATGGAAATCCACTCCAGTATTCTTAGCTGGAGAATCCCATGGACAGACGAGCCTGGCTGACTATAGTTCATAGGGTTGCAAAGAGGTGGACAAAACTGAAGTGACTTACTACACACACACACACACACACACACACACACACACACACACACACACACACACACACACACACACACACACACACACACACACACATGTTATACACCTGTCTAGTCTGGTCGTATGCAGCCCAGAGACATTCCCTCATGTTACCGTGCTTTCTCTTTATCAGGGTAAGTTGCTCACCATTCAACCAAGTTTTGCCCATTCAGGGTGGGATCAGCAGACGGTATCCGGATGGTTGGAGTATAACTTGACTACTCCCTGCTTGTCTTTTTGCCACTGTTACTTCCTTGATGCTAATGTCTAACTACCTGTCTTCTGAATATATTTTCAATTGATAGTTTTTAACTATTAGAAATTGTGGAACAAGTACCATGTCCCATTCCCAAGTATGTCCCATTCTTATTCAGTATAATACTCTATAGTATGCTGTGAGGAAGGTAGTACTGTCTGAGTTTTACATGTGGAGAACATGTTACATCGTAAGAGAGTTTCAGTTTAGTTTAGTCACTTAGTCATGTCCGACTCTTTGCAACCCCATGGACTGCAGCACACCAGGCCTCCCTGTCCATCACCAACTCCCGGAATCTACCCAAACTCATGCCCATTGAGTTGGTGAAGCCATCCAACCATCTCATCCTTAGTTGTCCCCTTCTCTGCCTGCCCTAATCTTTCCCAGCATCAGGGTCTTCGCATCAGGTGGCCAAAGTATTGGAGTTTCAGCTTCAACATCAGTCCTTCCAATGAACACTCAGGACTGATCTCCTTTAGGATGGACTGGTTGGATCTCCTTGCAGTCCAAGGGACTCTCAAGAGTCTTCTCCAACACCGCAGTTCAAAAACATCAATTCTTCAGCTCAGCGCTCAGCCTTCTTTATAGTCCAACTCTCACATTCATACATAACCAATGGGAAAACCATAGCCTTGGTTTTCTAGAAGGACCTTTGTTGGCAAAGTAATGTCTCTGCTTTTTAACATGCTGTCTAGGTTGGTCATAACTTTCCTTCCAAGGAGTAAGTGTCTTTTAATTTCATGGCTGCAATCACCATCTGCAGTGATTTTGGAGCCCCCAAATATAAAGTCAGCCACTGTTTCCACTTTTTCCCCATCTATTTGCCATGAAGTGATGGGACCGGATGCCATGATCTTAGTTTTCTGAATGTTGAGCTTTAAGCCAACTTTTTCACTCTCCTCCTTCACTTTCATCAAGAAGCTCTTTAGTTCTTCTTCACTTTCTGCCATAAGGGTGGTGTCATCTGCATATCTGAGGTTATTGATATATCTCCTGGCAGTCTTGATTCCAGCTTGTGCTTCCCTCAGTCCAGCGTTTCTCATGATGTACTCTGCATATAAGTTAAATAAGCAGGGTGACAATATACAGCCTTGACTTACTCCTTTTCCTATTTGGAACCAGTCTGTTGTTGCATGTCCAGTTCTAACTGCTGCTTCCTGACCTGCATTCAGGTTTCTCAAGAGGCAGGTCAGATGGTCTGGCATTGCCATCTCTTTCAGAATTTTCCACAGTTTATTGTGAGCCTTTATTATCAAAGGCTTTGGCATAGTCAATAAAGCAGAAATAGATATTTTTCTCGAACTCTCTTGCTTTTTTGATGGTCCAGCGGATATTGGCAATTTGATCTCTGGATCCTCTACCTTTTTTAAAATCAGCTTGAACATCTGGAAGTTCACAGTTCATGTATTGCTGAAGCCTGGCTTGGAGAATTTTGAGCATTACTTTGCTAGTGTGTGAGATGAGTGCAGTTGTGTGGTAGTTTGAACATTCTTTGGCTTTGCTTTTCTTTGGGATTGCAGTGAAAACTGACCTTTTTCAGTCCTGTGTCCACTGCTGAGTTTCCCAAATTTGCTAGCATATTGAGTGCAGCACTTTCACAGCATCATCCTTTAGGATTTGAAATAGCTCGACTGGAATTCCATCACCTCCACTAGCTTTGTTCGTAGTGATGCTTCCTAAGGCCCACTTGGCTTCACATTCCAGGATGTCTGGATCTAGGTGAGTGATCACATCATCATAATTATCTGGATCATGAAGATCTTTTTTGTACAGTTCTTCTGTGTAATTAGCAAAAGTATCACAAATAGTAAATGTGTGAATCTGCCTACTATATCTGTCACTCTCACACTATACATTACCCTTCTGCTAGAAGTTTGCAATATACTTCTCAATACAGAATCAAGGATAATGTTTTAAATCATTAGCCAGATAAAATAATTTTGCATAAATACTTTCAGTAGCTTCCCATCTCACTTACAGCCCACGGCCAAAACCTCTGTAATGATTCTCATGATCTAGCCCCTCAAAACCACTCTAATTTCATATCCCATACTCTCAAGTTGCCAGCAAATATCCTGAGAATATTTGAGGCCTGAGATTGGAGCTAACATGAATATACAGAGTAAAGAAATGTACCAAGAGTTATACTTGGTAGCGGAGTTTGCCAAGGATATTTCAAGTTAGATGTCCTTAGGTTATGTGATGATAAAAGTTGGATTGCAACTTTATGGCCAGGTTATGTTCTCACTAGAGTGTTAAATCTTTAAAGTCACTCTTAAGAATGCTTATTCTCATGCAAATATATCTTACAGCTTAGATTGTGGAGGCTTGATATTGTTTCATTTCTATGCTGCTTTTTGTTAAGTAGTATGTTATAAACTAGTTATTCTAATGTCATGAATCATGTAGGACTTGTCTATTTTGATTCAGCATTGTTTTATTGCTTTAAGACAAAGGAAATGGTTTTTAGTGGCATGATATTCTGTTTTGTTGTAAAGCTGTATTTATTAACAAATGTCCTTTCTTTACCTCAGAGAGTATATTGTGAAACTTGCTGTAAAGTAGATTTAAAAATACAAGGAGAAATAAAATGAGAAAAAACCCAAAGAAGATGAACTTTGTTTAAAATTTTAATTAATTATATTTTTCTATTATTTGGAAATTTGTTTTCAGAACTCTCTACAACTAAATAAGCCAACTTATTAATTGCTTTGGCATGAATACTGAAATATTGAGACTTAAATCAATTAGTTAGTGGGCTACTTTAAAAATATTAATTCTAAGAATGTGATATGAATTTTTCCGGTTCTTCTACAGACAACCAAAGTCCTTTGCCCTTATTATAAGTTAATGATTAGAAATTTCCAAAAATTTATGAGCCTGAAATGCACATTTCTCTATTCATTTTGCTTCAATTTTCTCTTCCCTCAAATCTCTATTTTTTGGTATATTCTTCTATGTATTTAATTTGGTTGCTTTTGTAAAGGCAATTAAGATTTTGGCAAATTTACAAAAGAAGCCGAGAAATTGCTGTGAACACAAAGGCAGACATAAAATAGCCATTTTGGTAAATTTGATGAAAGAGAGCTAAATCTACCAAGCTTTTCTTGGAAAAAATGGATAGCGGAATGTAAGACATGCCTTTAGCTGGCTCTAATTGAAGATGTATATAAAGCAAAGATGCTGGAAGCCATCATTAAGACTCTTTGTACTTAACAGCAAGCAAATACACTGGCAGTAAATAAATAGGAGCATACGTCTGTGAACGATAGGGTATAAATGAGCACTTTCTAGAATTTCATGTAGAAAGAAATAGTAGGAAGAGAGATGGGCCATTTAGCACAATTTAGAGATATCTTATATAAACAAAATTTTGTTAGAAAATGTATTTACAGCAATAGTCCTTGGCTAGATTATGAAGTTGGTAAAGTTTTGACCTGTATTCATGTTTCTTTCTTGAGGTGCAAGCTTCTCCACATCCTATGTCTACTCCCAGATCTGTGGTACTTCTTGTGAGTCTCCATTTGAAGATAAAACTAGACAAGAATCACTACTTTTACCCACAGCCAAATGAAGGGGCAAAATCAGGTAGTCAGGCAGCTCTCAGGAGTCCCTATACATAAAGGACCATGCAACATTAATAGGGTGCTAAGACACGGCTGGTAATATTGCAGAAAGAGGATCCCTTCCAGGGTCTGAGTGTGGGTTCTTATCTAACACCTGGAAATGAATTATCTGAGGGGATACATGTGCTGACAAAGCAAGAGAATTTGTTGGGAGGAAGTGCCTGGACAGAGAGCAGGAGTGTTATGGAACCCAGGAGGACTGCTTTGCCACAAAGCCTGCAGTCAAGGGTTTTATGGTATGACCTTAGTTTCCAGGTTGTCTCTGGCAAATTATTCTGACTCAGGGTCCTTCACAGTGGTGCACACATTGGTCAGCCAAGGTAGATTCCAGTGAGGAGGATATTGGGAGCTTGGTAGTACATGTGGTGTTTCCTTTTGACCTTTCCTGAATTCTTCTTGTTGGTGGTGGCTTGTCAGTTCTGCATTCCTTATCAGGACCTCCTGTTGTCAGATAACTCTTGCAAGTGGTTACTACGTACGGGGCCTGACCAGTGCAGGTGGTTTCATTCAGTATTTCCCCTAACAGTAATATAATATAAAAAATAGTAATAATAGGATAAAGAAAATTATATTTCCCAAACTCTTCTAAGGTACAATGAACTGTATCTTAAGTAAATTGTCTTCTGGGTTCCAGTAGCCCCTGGGCTTTTCTTTAGATAAAAGCTTTGGACTAGTATCAAATGTCTTTGAATAATGATATGAGACAAACATTCTCTTTTCTTCTCCAAAATGGCACTCAAACTCTCCTAGAAATAGATATTTCAAATATATACATATATATACACAAACTTAATTTTAAAGTGATTCTTAATTTTAGCTTGCTTGTAGGGCACTAATGTCCAGTCCAGTCATGTCTGAATTCTTCTAACCTCTGGCAGTTTGCATCCTCCTTCCTTGTTTTACTCTATCTCCTCAGCATTCATCACTAATGTACCATATGTACACACATATGTGTATAGAGATTTTTATTATATATTTGCTTATAATTTTATCTCCAGTGCTTAAAACAGTACTGGAAAATAGTAGGCACTCAATAAGGAAAATAATAAATATTTATAATAAATACTTATTGAATGAATTAATGGAAATTCATATTGCTAGGGATGGTTAGGAACAAGCTCTAAATTTAGAAAGCAACTACTGCTCCAGAAATGCTCCAGAGTTTTTCTGTTTTAAAATTTTGAAATTCAGTGTCCTCAGGCAATTCCCTTTATAGATCACATCTCATGCTAGCATTTGTAAAGTTTACAGAGGCCACAGAATAAAGATTGAATAGTTTCTAGGTCTATTGAGTTGTCCTGTTGTTCCATTTGAGCTCCCAAGAAAAATGCATACCCACGTCCACTTGCACCCACTCCTTGTGCTTCCTTGTGGAGATGCCAGGCCATCCCAGTCATTCTGCATAGGAGCAGGGCAATTGTCACATTGTCCAGAGAAGACCAGAATGTACTCTGTTTCAGGAGAGAGGAATTGACTAGGCAGAACCTGTTCACCTACTTCTCCCAACTCATTATCACTCAAATAATTTCTTCTACCACAAGAACTTCCAGATGTACAAGCTGGATTTTAAAAAGTTAGAGGAACCAGAGATTAAATTTCCAACATCTGTTGGATCATAGAAAAAGCAAAAGAACTCCTGCAAAAATCTACTTCTGCTTGATTGACTACATTAAAGCCTTTAACAGTGTGGATCACAACGAACTGTGGAAAATTCTGAAAGAGATTGGAACACCAGTCTGCCTTACCTGTCTCCTGAGAAACATGTATGCAGGTCAAGAAGGAAGAGTTAGAACCAGATATGGAACAATGGACTGGTTCAATATTGGGAAAGGAGTGCATCAAGGTTGTATATTGTCACCTTGCTTAATTAACTTATATGTAGATTACATCATGTGAAATGCAGGACTGGATGAATCACAAGCTGGAATCAAGATTGCTGGAGAAATATCAACAACCCCAGATATGCAGATGATATGAGTCTAAAGGCAGAAAGTGAAGAGAAACTAAAGAGCTTCTTGATGAGGGTGAAAGAGGAGAATGAAAAATCTGGCTTGAAATTCAACATTCAGAAAATGTAGCTTGTGACATATGGTCCTATCACTTCATGGCAAATAGATGGGGGAAAAGAGTGAAATTAAAGGATTCTTGCTCCTTGGAAGAAAAGCTATGACAAACTTAGACAGCATATTAAAAAGCAGACATCACTTTGCAGACAAAGGTCCATCTAGTCAAAGCTATGGTTTTTCCAATAGTCATTCATGGATGTGAGAGTTGGACCATAAAGAAGGCTGAATGCCGAAGAACTGATGATTTCGAACTGTGGTGTTGAAGAAGATTCTTACAAGTCCATTGGACATCAAGGAGAACAAACCAGTCAATCCTAAAGGAAATCAACCCTGAATATTAATTGGAAGGACTGATGCTGAAGTTCCAGTGCTTTGGCCACCTGATGCACAGAGCCAACTCATTGGAAAAGACCCTAATGCTGGGAAAGATTGAGGGCAGGAGGAGAAGGGGGTGACAGAGGATGAGATGATTGGATGGCATCACAGACTCAATGGTCATGAGTTTGAGCAGACTCTGGGAGATGGTGAGGGTCAGGGAGGCCTGGTGTGCTGCAGTCCATAGGGTCACAAAGAGTCAGACATGACTTAGCAACTGGACAACAATGACCAAGAGAAGAAATATGTGTGATTGAGAGTGGGGTCAGAGGGTTGGTTGAATGAAAGCCAAGGAGCCAGTGGAAATCCCATCATGGATATTTCAAGGCAGAAAAATGGTGGTCACCACTGTTCCTGACCAAGCAACATTCCCCAGCCTTTAATATTTGACCTGAAGGTCTGTTCAGTTCAGTTTAGTCACTCAATCATGTCCATGAAAGTCTGTAACCTGGATAATATCCTTAAGTACCATTGTGCCTTAGATAAAAATGTTGATTTCTATGCTGTTCCTCATAGTAAATGCATTCTAGAAACAGGCAGATTCTTTACCACCCGAGCCACCAGGAAAGCCCCAAGACTACTCCATTCCCCTTCGTCAGGGGATTTTCCTAATCCAGGGATCAAATCTGGGTCTCCCACACTGCAGGCAGATTCTTTACCATCTGAGCCACTGGAGAAGTCCATAAAATATAAGGGGAGGGCTAAAGGGCCATTTTGTGACAGGTAGAATTTATAATAGCTTAAGCACCTTTGATCATATTATCCCTGCTCTAAGGCATATTTTCTTCTTCTAGGTCTACTGGCTTATTTTTCACTCAGTCTTTAATTTTCAATTTAGATGGCATTTCCTACCAAATGCCTTTCTTGAACCTCCTTGGCTTGGTTAGTTGCCTCTCCTGTTTGACCTTTCTCTTCCTGCTGTAACCATTACACTTCTTTCAAAACCATATTCATCCCATAGGAGTAAAAGTTAGCTTCATTTTCTGACAACTTTTCTGAAATATATATATCTTACAAAGGCATATTCTATCATATCTCCTTTGCTCAGTTTTATCTCCAATTATTTGTGTGATATTGTTGCAGGTAGGGGGACCCCTTCCAGCGCTCAAAAGTGGGTCTTGTCTAACACTTGGAAATGAATTGTGCCAGGAGTCACATGCTGATAGAGCAAGAGATTTTATTGGGGAGGGCACCCGGGTGGAGAGCAGGAGGGTGAGGGAACCCAGGAGAACTGCTCTTTCGCATGGCTCACAGTCTTGGGTTTTATGGTGATGGAATTAGTTTCTGGGTGGTCTTTGGCCAATCATTCTAATTCAGAATCTTTCCTGGTGGCTCACGCATCACTCAGCCAAGATGGATGCTAGCGAGAGGGATTCTGGGAAGTGAACAGACATGTGGTGTCTCCTTTCAACCTTTCCCAAACTCTTCCGGTTGGTGGTGGCTTATTAGTTCCCTATTCCTTATCAGGATCTCCTGTCATAAAACCACTCATGCAAATGGTTACTATGGTGCCTGGCGGGGTGGGCGGTTTCAATCAGTGTGCTTCCCCTAACAATATCTGTGCTTTTCATACATTTTGTCAAATGGAAGAATGATTGATTCCAAAGAATTAAAGTTGTCAAGTCATGAGCCTTTAGATTTTATATTTTGGAAATTCACAGGCTGTTCAGATTGCTTATTACTTCTCACAGGTGGCTGCTATAGAAACATGCATCCAGGGTGCTGCATGTGGGAGGGTTCACTTCACCATGGAAATGCATAGCTCTACTGCCTTTGAGCCTGACCAGCTGCAGGTCTTTCCTCTTTATTTGCTATCTGAGTGATGGCATCTAGAGGTAAATAATCAAAGGAGGGTCTAGGATAGGGCTTTTTAATGTCGCGTTTATGAAAATCCCTTAGATTGTATACAACATAGTACAAAATGATGCTATTTCCTGATAAGAGTACATTTCTGCCACTACCCCAACCAAAAGGAGTGCTTTAGCTTCATGTGATGCATTCTAGTTCATAGGACTACTCTGAAGTTTGGGCCTCTTGTCTGGAATAAATCCTCTGCACATATTCCTTAAGAAACTGTGGCAATGGTAGGCGTCGAGTTGAGGACTGGAGATCTTGGATTGTAGCAATATCTGTCAGTTTCCTTTTCTGCCATAATTATAGACCTAGGAATAATCAGACCATAAGGAATTATAGTGAATTAAAAAAAAAAAAGAACACAGAATGGCTATCCACTCCAGTATTCTTACCTAGAGAATTCAATGGACTGAGGAGCCTGGTGGGCTACAGTCCTTGGATGGCAAAGAGTTGAACACAACTGAGCAATTGAAACTTTCACTCTGGTGTACTGAGACATGACCCCCCAAGCCTACAGGGCTGTGTGCTGGCAGAGAGCTCCTAGGTCCCCATTGCCTCTGCTCATAAGCATCTCTGGGAGTGGACCTAGGAGGGAAAAAAAAAAAAAAAAAGAACAATAAACTCGAGAATGACAAATTTCGGCAAGGATAGATGTGAGAAAGTAAGCCCAAAGGCAGTCCAAGATTATGGCTATCATGGCCTGAACTAGTAGAAAGGCCAGGAAAAGACAAACATATTCACTGAATAATTATACTAGCATTTGATTAGACTGACAGAAGTGGAGGGGGGGTGCTTCATTGAAAGACCTGTGCCATTATACCTCTTGCTCATCCTTTCAGATGAGACACTCTGTTACTAAGAATTATTAGCATTTTTAGACAAAAGCTTTATATTTTCTTACATTTAGAGAGAGAAGGCCAAATTTTTGGTAAATGTGCCATTGTGCTAGGCCTGCGTATGATTATAATAGTGATAATGATGATTGTTAACAATAAGAGTTCATTAGGTGCCAAGGATTTTTATCAAGTGGTTTATATGATTTATCTAACTTAATTCTAAGAACAATTCTATGAAGGACTATTATTGCCCTTATTTACAAATAAGTAAATTGAGTTACAGAGAAGTTACATTAGTAATCTAGAAACAAATGGCAGGACCAGGATTTTAAACTGTTGTTGTCTAGTTGCTAAGTCATGTTCAAGTCTTTTACCACCCCATGGACTATAGTCTGCCAGGCTCCTCTGTCCATGAGGTTTTACAGTCAAGAATAATGGAGTGGGTTGCCATTTCCTTCACCAGAGGACCTTTCTGATGCAGGGATTGAACCTGCATCTTTTGCATTGGCAGGCAGATCCTTTACTGCTGGGTCACCTGGGAAGCCCAGGATTTTAAACCAGGCAGACCAATCTCTTAGGCATACAGATGTGAATAAAAGGACATTCTGATTGAAGGAATATCATGAATGGAAATAGTCAAGGAGCCCAGGATTTATTCTGTGAAAGACATGATACAAATTTAGCAGGAACATATGGCTGGGAGAAGAGCAGTGAGTGTAAATTAAATTGTAAATACAGTTTGGGGGCAGTCTCAGAGGATTTTGTCATCTGTACTAAACTATTTATACTTGTTGTGGGTGTAGAATGTGAGGAAAGATGCATGTGGATGTAGAATGTGAAGATGAAAGCATGAGTTGAGGAATTAGCAATGCAATGGGTACTACCCAGGGGAGAATCCTCAGAAAGGCAAATATACATTGTAGACACAGGGAAATGTTTGCATTTCCAGAGGCCATTATGGAGAACAGAATCAGCATTTCTTTTCTTAAAGTTTCAAAATTAGGGAGAACTTTATAATAAAATAAGAGGCATAAAATTGAAAGGTAGGGCTATCATATTAGCAACTTTTGAGGTACAGAGAATGTGAAATTTCTTTAAATATTTTATTCGGAAACAAAAATTGTGAAACTCTTGTCTGTGCGTGTCAGCCACTCTTGAGTCGCGTCCGACTTTGACCCCAGGGATTGTAGCTCACCAGGCTCCTCTGTCCATGGACTTCTCCAGGCGAGAATACTGCAGCGGGTGGGGATCTTCCCAACCCAGGGATCATATCCAGGTCTCCTGCATTGCAGGCAGATTCTTTACCATCTAAGCCGCCAGGGAAGCCCCATAACACTCTTGGAAATGGGCAAAAATGCTATTGGGTGTCTTTTCCGTGTAGTGTTGGTCATTGTCTAGTGGATCCTTCTGGGCTTATCTGATTCTGTGTAGATTTGTGCCTTTAATTCTCTTTGAGATGTTTTATGCCTTTATAAATTGTAGAAACCAATAGTACTGCAAATGACTATCTATAGCAATAGAGTTGAATTTTGTCTGCGGAGGTGCAACTTTTAATTCCCTTATATATGGAACATTATTACACCATTTAACAAATCTAGTTCAGCTTTCTTTATGCATATGTATCTGTTCTTTGAATTCTTCTGAGTCTTTTTTTGTTTTACATTTTACTGATTCTCTTATTAATTAGTGTGATTAACTTGATATGTACCCATTTTATATTTTTATGTATTATTATTTATAAATCAGTATTGAAATTTGCTTACTCTACAATATAACTCTTGTTATTGCTGTTATTCATGGCTTATTTTGCTGATGATTATCAGTAAAACATTTAAATTAAATTGAAAATAATGACAATATTATTAGTAGTTAGTATTCATTGTACATGAGTTCCAGGAATATCTTTATTCATTATCCGATTTAATTATCACAAAATACAATGGGGTAGATAGTTATTAGAAAGCCTTTTTTCTTTTTTAGTTTAATTGTTTTGTATGAAGTATAATTGATTTGCAGTGTTGTGCCAAGCTCTGCTGTACACCAAAGCAATTCAGTTAAACACATATATAAACTCTTTAAAATTTTCATTCCCATTATAACTTAACATAGGATATCGAATATAGTTCTCTGTGCTGTTCAGTAGGACCTTGTTTATCCACTCTAAATGTAATAGTTTGCATCTAACCCCCAACCCCTCCCTCCCCTTCCCCTCTCCTGCAACCCCAAGCCTATTCTCTATGTCTGTCTGTTTCCTACATAGGTTCATTTGTGCCATATTTTAGATACAATGTCTATTTTATACACGAAAAAAAGTAAGACTTAGTGAGTTCTTTAAATTGTATAACACCTTGTAACAAATAAATGAGAGTCAGGACTCAACTCTAGCTAAATAGTGATTTTAGGTTTTAACAACTAGACCACATCTTCTGTTAACTTTACTGAAACTTTAATCCACAAACTTTGCTCTTAGAGGAGTGGTAGTTTTAATGCTAAGTTGTCCAACAATGAAAAATGAATTCAAAATAGCTCATTATATCTTCTTGATTTACTCTATATATACATAAACCCACTACAACAATATGTCATTTCACTCCAGTGTTAATTGGAATTAATTCAATTATACGAGTCAGAAAAATAATTCAAACTAGTTTAAAAAAAATGAAATAAATTCTTGTTCATTAAACTGAAAAGCCAATGGGGTCAACTGGTCCACATATACTGTAACTGATTGAAAGAGCTAAAAATAATGTTTTGGGCATTTCCCCCTCATCTCTTGCCTCAATTTTCCGTGTGGCCTCCTCCTCTCCAATTTAAGAGAGTTCGTGCCAATGCCCTAAAGGAAGGATACTGCATGCAGCTTGAATTTACTTATAATTCCAGAAAAGGAAGCAGCATCTTTGATGGTAGTCCCAGCAGAACAGTTCAAAGGAGGCTTCTGGCAATACATTCCACTAGACTAGACTGTCAAATCTAACTTCTGCTGCATTTTCAGTTTATTCAAATTACTTGAGTAATTTCCTTCCCTAAGTGTTAACCCAAATATGTGGATACAAAGGTTTCTTGTTCTTCTCTTCTCTGCATTCTATTTTCTCTTCATTCTACCTGAAAACATTTCAAATAACTAGTGAAATGGCAGTAGAAACTTTAATGAAGAATAAGACAGAGGAAGAACATGAGGGCAAATGTAGTCAAAAATTAACATATCGAGCCCAGCCTACTTTTTTTTCCCATGTAGGGTGATAGTGAGATCCTGTGTTTCCTTTAACATTTCAGTGGAGAGAGGAAAGTTCAAGGGAGCTTTGGTGCCAGCTGAAAAAAATGTGAAGAGAACATTTAGAAGATGGTTTGGACTTGAGAGGGAGCAGGAAAAGCTGTGTTGACGAATCAAGGTTCTGCTTTTTAATTTGATATTAATCTGTCAGAACAACTCATTTTATTTTTAAACAATTTTTAATGATGCTGCCTTAACCTGTGTTCCCAGTATCAAATGAATATCCAGAGTCCTTTGACGCAGGTTGAGTTAATTAGCTTTAGATCAGTGATGTTGCTGTAAGTTATTACTGCCCTATACATCCAGCTTTGAACCTTAAGTATTCATAAATATTTTAGCATTTGTAGTTTCCTGACAAAAATTATCTGAACTAAATGATATCAGGTTTTGTTGTTGCTATTGTTGTTCAGTTGCTAAGTTGTGTCCTATTCTTTGCAACCCCGTGGACTGCAGCACACCAGGCTCCCTTGTCCTCCATTATCTCCAGGAGTTTGCTCAAATTCATATCAATTGAGTCGGTGATGTCAGGTTTATGTAATTCTAATTTTTCTGAGCTTAAAACATGGTGGATCTAAGCTATTTTCCCTCACAGGGAACCTTTGAAAACTGTGGATCAAGTAAGTGATATGACCAGTGAGATATTTTAGGCAGAATAATGTTGTGTTTGAGAGAAGAATGGACTGGAGAAAGGGAAACCACATGATAAACAAACTAGTTAGGAAATAATGCCAATAATAGGTAAAATGTCATATTATTTGCTTTCTTATTTTTGCAGAGAGGCTGGAAAAGAGGGCATCAATATGAAAGATGTACTGGAGGTGTTAATACAGTTGGCAAGACTGCACAAATAACTAAATGAGTTTTGGGTAAGTCAAAGATAATTTTCTAATTTTGAGTCTACGTGACAAGGATGGATGACAGTTCTTTTCATTATGACATAAAACGCAAATGCTTGTCTCATTCTTTATGGAATCTGAAGTACAGATATTGAGTAAATTCTCTTACAAAGTTAAAATTGCATATATTTATGTGTAAAATTCCCATGATTCTCTCTTACTTGAGAAAAAAAATCATGTCTTACTTTCTGATGGCAAATCTGTGGCCAGAAGTCAGATATGCACACAGCACTCATGCAAATAGAAACAGCATGAATTAACAGCAGGAGAACTTTATGAACAAGATTCTTAGTACATTTTTGCTTGAAAGCACAAATAAATCAGTTCTGTAGAAAACCTCTGTCCTGATAAAACACCTCCCCTCAAGGTAATGAGGGTGCTTTCCTCATTTATTACTTGTCTAAGCTTTAACCTTTGTAACTTCCCCTGAGTCAACTTACAATTCCGGTTTTAGTGTGATGATTTATGTATCATATTATTAAATATTCAGTATAAAATGTACTTTTTTCTCAGTATCCCCTAAAGTCATTTTAGCTAGAGGTTTTTAAATTTTTTTTCACCCAGTCTACCTTTAAATCTCAAATTAAGATTGTTAATAATAGAGAAATAAAAGGGCAATCTTTTTTCTCTCTTTTAGCTCCTTAGGATACTTCAGTATTTTCTCTGTAGGTACGAAAAGGGAAAAAAAAAATCTTACTTTAACTTTTTTGTAGAGATGGAAGGCCTGTTCTCTAACTCAGGTTCAAATCCATAATTAGTTTCTCACCATGACCCTTTAACTAATCTCTGGCCTGTGAATTCAGCAGTGGAGCTGAGTGTCTTTGAAACAGTTTACTAAGTTCAGTTCAGTTCAGTCCCTCAGTTGTGTCCAACTCTTTGCTTCCCCATGGACTGCAGCATGCCAAGCTTCCCTGTCCATCACCCACCCTGGAGCTTGCTCATTGAATTTAGTAAGTTAGCTATGACCATTGAGTAAAATATAGATGCTGTATTTAGGTAATAAGCAAAAACTCACCAACTTAGGTGAACTAGCTTAAATTAGCAATATTTATATTCATTTTATATTAATTATTGGCTGCTCAGTTTTACTCAATCCATCTAGGATTCCTATAATTTTGACATGATACTAATAATGTAGCTAGTTGCCATGTATTGAGAACTTACTAATTGCCAGGTTCTGTGTTTCAAACAAGTGAAGTGAAGTCACTCAGTCGTGTCCGACTCTTTGTGACCCCGTGGACTGTAGCCTGCCAGGCTCCTCCGTCCACGGGATTCAACTAAGGCTCAAAAAAATGAGCTTGCTCAGGGTTATATAATTTAAGAGAAACAGAGGCATTTTATCTGATGCCAAAGGCCACTCTCTTAATCACTATACTGAGATTACTTGATTTTCCTTTATTTTTTTCTGATTCCTCACTATGAGTAGCCAAACTTATACTTTAGATGACATTTAAATGCAGTGATTTATTTTCAATGTGTTTCTTATATATTATCCAATGTCCTATTTATGCTTCTTCTGGTCCGTAAATTACTATTTGATTCATGCATGTAAAAATGTCAATTTTAATAGTAGAAATGAATAGATTACTAAAACTCTTATTCTGCTTTGAAAATTTGAACTTCAAAAAAATATTATTTTAATGGGGATTTATTAATAAGAGTGAAAATTATTGGTGGGTAAAACAAATAGCACTTCTATAAAGACTTTATAGTTGGTGCTTTGCCCATGATCTGTCACATATATTTACAAATGCTATACTTTCACAAGAAAGAAGAGAGAAGCTTCTGCATTAACTCAAAAAAGTTTCAGTTTGAAATATTAATGATAGATGTCAGATGAGTAAAGATTTATAACTGGTATTATTTTTATGGGCCTGAGAAATAGCATTATCCATGCCTAATCGTATGGTGGACTAGAATTATAAAACTCACCCATAAAAGTCCAGGTTCTCAGTTATCTTCCAAAGGATCACTTATGTGAAAGATGGAGTTGGTACTTCTCAACTACCTATTATTTACATTACTGCAGATTTCTATAGTTTTAAAAATCATTTCACCACAAAAGTTCCATGAGTTTTGAGGAGGTACATTTTTTCCTGAAATGTCTTTTGGATAATTTCACTATTAAATCAATATTTGCAATGTCAGGAACTGAAGAAAGATATGATCTATTTCTTGTGTGAAATCAGTTGAAAATGTGTATTGTGTGTATATGTGTGAATGTATACATGTTACTATGTTTATAATGACAATGTCATCTTATATTACATTACCCAGGCTTTAAATATTGGTTCCATGTATGAGATTATGAAAAAAATCAAATAATAATTGGAAGTAATTATCTTGAAAGTAATCTTGAATTAACACTTATTTGGTGCCTACTAGAACTTAATATAGAGAAAATTAAGCAAATATGATTATTGCCCTGGAGCAGATAAACTTTAATAAGAATGAAAACTGAATAAAAATGTAAAAGACATACACATTACTGTAAACACATCTAAGGGAGAAAATTAAAAGAACTAAAATGATAGCAAAATGAAACGTCGTTACTACTCAAATGTGCCTTTTCATAGCTGTTACACTGGAACTGTGCTGTGATTTCTTCAGTGGTCCTAACTGACAGAATATTTGGAATTTTCATAGAATGACTACTTGGTTTCTGATAAACATGTTTAGATAAGACAGAAAGGGAAGCTGCCCTCTCTCCCACCTTAGTTTTTCAGAATTATAAACAACTTTAGAGATTACTCTTATTTCTTCCTGTTGCTCATTGAGGAATTCTTTTTTCATCTTGTCCTTTTAGATGGCCATTCACTATTTCATTAAAATATATTGTATAAAGTATCTAAACTCTTCCAGGAATTGAATTAAATATATACTTCCTATTACTAAAGTAGTATTTGTTTTCGTGATTCTATGGGCCCCAAATTTGTTCCTTAATTTTAGAGAAGACCTACTTTGAAATTTCTACCACTAGTTCTGCTGGTTAACTTTCTGATTCAATACAAAATAATACTATTTATAAAAACCTACAAATAAGAAAATGGCTTTTTTTCTTCTTACACTTCTGCTATAGGAATTTAAACATCAATTTCCCTCAAAACATACACTTGTAATATTACTTTAGTGACTGCTTTGACATTACCAATGTCCTTTTCTGCAGTAATCTCAGAATTTGGCACAATATGGCACACATACTCTGAATAGAACATAATTCAGGGGAAATGCTTCTTTTTGGTGATGTGCTCAAAACTCTCATCAGTTTGAATAATTGCTCAGTTCAGTTCAGTTCAGTCGCTCAGTCGTGTCCGACTCTTTGTGACCCCATGAATCGCAGCACGCCAGGTTTCCCTATCCATCAACAACACCTCAAGTTTACTCAAACTCATGTCTGTCGAGTCGGTGATGCCATCCAGCCATCTCATCCTCTGTCGTCCCCTTCTCTTCCTGCCGCCAATCCCTCCCAGCATCAGGGTCTTTTGCAATGAGTCAGCTCTTTGCAAGAGGTGGCCAAAGTACTGGAGTTTCAGCTTCAGCATCAGTCCTTCCAATGAACACCCAGGACTGATCTCCTATAGGATAGACTGGTTGGATCTCCTTGCAGTCCAAGGGACTCTCAAGAGTCTTCTCCAACACCAAAGTTCAAAAGCATCAGTTTTTCGGCAGTTAGTTTTCTTCAAAGTCCAACTCTCACATCCATACATGACCACTGGAAAAAGCATAGTCTTGACTAGACAGACCTTTGCTGGCAATGTAGTGTCTCTGCTTTTTAATATGCTCTCTAGGTTGGTCATAACTGTCTTTCCAAGGAGTAAGTGGCTTTTAATTTCATGGCTGCTATCACCATCTGCAGTGATTTTGGAGCCCCAAAAAATAAAGTCTGACACTCTTTCCACTGTTTCCCCATCTACTTTCCATGAAGTGATGGGACCAGACGCCATGATCTTAGTTTTCTGAATGTTGAGCTTTAAGCCAACTTTTTCACTCTTCTCTTTCACTTTCATCAAGAGGCTTTTTAGTTCCTCTGCACTTTCTGCCATAAGGGTGGTGTCATCTGCATATCTGAGGTTATTGATATTTCTCCTGGCAATCTTGATTCCAGCCTGTGCTTCTTCCAGCCCAGCGTTTCTCATGATGTACTCTACATTTAAGTTAAACAAGCAGGGTGACAATATACAGCCTTGACGAAATCCTTTTCCTATTTGGAACCAGTCTGTAGTTCCATGTTCAGTTCTAACTGTTGCTTCCTGACCTGCATACAGGTTTCTCAAGAGGCAGGTCAGGTGGTCTGGTATTCCCATCTCCTTCAGAATTTTCCACAGTTTATTGTGATCCACACAAAGGCTTTGACATAGTCAATAAAGCAGAACTAGATGTTTTTCTGGAACTCTCTTGCTTTTTCTGTGACCCAGAGGATGTTGGCAATTTGCTCTCTGGTTCCTCTGCCTTTTCTAAAACCGGCTTGACCATCTGGAAGTTCACAGTTCACGTATTGCTGAAGCCTGGCTTGGAGAATTTTGAGCATTACTTTACTAGCGCGTGAGATGAGTGCAATTGTGTGGTAGTTTGAGCATTCTTTGGGATTGCCTTTCTTTGGGATTGGAATGAAAACTGACCTTTTCCAGTCCTGTGGCCACTGCTGAGTTTTCCAGATTTGCTAGCATATTGACTGCAGCACTTTCACAGCATCATGTTTTAGGATTTGAAATAGCTCAACTGGAATTCCATCACCTCCACTAGCTTTGTTTGTTGTGATGCTTTCTAAGGCCCACCTGACATCACATTCCAGGATGTCTGGCTCTTGGTGAGTGATCACACCATCATGACTGTCTTTTTTGTACAGTTCTTCTGTGTATTCTTGCCACCTCTTCTTAATATCTTCTGCTTCTGTTAAGTCCATACCATTTCTGTCCTTTATTGAACCCATCTTTGCATGGAATGTTCCCTTGATCTCTCTAATTTTCTTGAAGAGATCTCTAGTCTTTCCCATTCTGTTGTTTTCCTCTATTTCCTTCCATTGATCGCTGAGGAAGGCTTTCTTATCTCTCCTTGCTATTCTTTGGAACTCTGCATTCAAATGGGAATATCTTTCCTTTTCTCCTTTGCTTTTTGCTTCTCTTCTTTTCTCAGCTATTTGTTAGGCCTCCTCAGACAGCCATTTTCATAGTTTCAGAATGTAAAAAATTTAAGAATCCCAATCAAATGTCAACATTGTCTTTGAATTATAAGCCTGGGTTGCAGAATCCAGCAGATGGTGATACTTTATACTTTGGGCCTTGGCAAGTCCTGTGTTTAGCCTGAATCAGCTTCCTTCAGCTGGTCCTCCTGGAAACCATGTATAAAATTTAAAATGATCTCTTCCCTTCTAACATTGCAAAAATAGTACTGATTATAAGAAAACTTACACAAATTTCTGAATCAAATTTATCAAGTTACTGTATCTTCATTTCCGTCTTTCCTTTTAAATGGTTAAAGTGGTCCCAAATTAATTCCTTCCACTTTTCTCTAGATCCCCTTCCTTGCCATTTATTATTCCAGGATAATGCTTCTGCTGTGTCCCCAATACTTCCATGTTCCACTTTATTTCTGTGGTCCTCTATATAACAAACGTCCTCAGAAGGGTTGTTGTTATCAGATAGCTCACATCTTCTGCTTCCATTTCTTCCTTTAATCCGTTCCATTTATACTTTTGTCAATCCACTCCACTGAAACAGATCTGTTCATTTTAAAACTCTACCTAGTCCAGTGTCCATGTTATCTCAAAATAGTCAAGCTATTTCCTAATATTGATTTCCTAATATTGATTTCTCCATTTCCTAAATACTGATATGTCTCAGAATTTACCCCTCAAATCACTCTTTGGTCTATTTATATAAACATTATGAAGTGATCTCCTCTTGTTTCATGCCTTTTTATACATAAGCAGATGTCAAATATTTCTTTCCAGCACTAACATTTTTTGAACTCTAGACTCATATATCTAATTTAATATATTTCCATTTATATGTGTAATTGACTTATTAAACTTAAGTTTTCCAAAATCAAACTCATGAGTTCTACATTCCAAACTTATTCTTTCCATGATGCTTTACCTCAGTAGTTGGCAATGCAAATCTGTCAGTTAATTAGACCAAAATGTTTGGAGTTAGGCTTGATTCCTCTCCTTCTTTAATGAGCCACACCCAATTCATCAACTTTCCACTCTGCAATACCTTAAAAATAATACTTCAACTCCAACTACTTCTCATCTTGTATTGTCATCCTACTTCAAAACATTTCCATTTATCACCTGAATTAGTGCCATATCCTCCCAGCTCATTCCTATGCTCTTATTTCTAGTATTATAAAAATTAGACAGAAAAAATGATGAATAAAAGTAATGCATATATTAAGTAGGGATAAATTAGATTTAAATAGATGCCAGGTTTTTTTTTTTTTTTTTTTTTTTTAAGCAGAGTTTGGCTTATTCTTTGCTTAAACTGTGCATAAAAAGAAATGAAGGCATCTGCATAGGGATTTCCTTGAGTCTTTGAGTACTAAACTGCATATATGAATGGTAAAATTCCATAGGGCCATGTGAAGAATGAAAAATGGGGACAATCCATCACAAGGGATTTTTCAAATTAAATAATTACCTGAGCTTGAAAAAGGTTAACAGAACCTTGAATCTGATCGATCAGAATGGAGGGACCATATTAAGAATTCAGAAAATTCCATACAGAACTCAGGTCATGATAAAGAAACAGGGCTAAACTAGAAAGTTATACACGAAAGGTGATCTATACAATTGCATACTAGGTCAATATAGTTGACTGTCTTGTGTTTTTTAAAATTACCTTGAAAGATCATTATTTAAAGAAAATAATAGCCTTGTGTATGGGTTTTGTAGGGCTTCCTGGGTAGCTCAACTGGTCGAGAATCCAGCTGTAATGCAGGAGACCTCAGTACAATTCCTGGGTCAGGGAGATCCCCTGGAGAGGGCTAGGCTACCCACTCGGGTATTCTTGGGCTTGCCTGGTGGCTCAGATGGTAAAGAATCCACCCATAACATGGGACACCTAAGTTTGATCCCTGGGTTGGGAAGGTCTCCTGGAGGAGGGCATAGCAACCCCCAGCAGTAGTCTTGCCTGGAGAATCCTCATGGACAGAGGGCCCTGGAGGGCTGCAAAGAGTGGGACATGACGGGGCAGCTAAGCACAGCACAGAATATGGGGCTTGTAAGACAAAAAGAAGTATAATTAATGATAGCAAAAAAGATGAGGCTGGAGACTGTGATGAGTTAAAGATGCATATTTGTCAATTGATAACCTCATATAAGATAATTAATAAAAAGTCAAAGAGGAGATTTGGTTTAATACCAAAAATACTCAATTAATTCAAATTATGTGAGAGAAACAAAAAACTATGAGATAAATAGAAAACTGATTGCAAAGAGAGACTTAAATTCAATTATGTCAGCAAGCACATCATATATGGTGTATGCTGTCACCTCAGTCATGTTTGGCTCTGTGTGACCCTGTGGACTGTAGCCTGGCAGGCTCCTCTGTCCATGGGATTCTCCAGGCAAGAATTCTGCAGTGGATTTTGGGATCAAACCCAAATTTCTTATGTCTCCTGCATTGGCAGTTAGGTTCTTTTCCACTAGCACTACTTGGGAAGCCCACATTAAATATAAACACTCCAATTATAATTCAGTGATTCTTAAATTGGTAAAACAAAGCAATGCCCAATTGTATACTCTCATTAAGAATCACAATTTGATTCTAAAGACTCAGATGATCTAAAAATAAAGAGATGAAAAAAGTTATATTTATGTTCAAATCTCCATAGTAGAAAAACTTAATATACCTATGTTAATGTCAGACAGAGTTGACTCTAGTACAAGAAACATTGCCAAAGATAAGGGTGACATTTCCCGATGATGAAAGAGTAAATTACTGAAGAATCACAACAGACCTAAATGTGTATGCACCAAAAAGAAGCTTTAAAATACATGAGGCAAACACTGACAAACCTGAAAGGAGAAATAGATAAATCCACAATTAAAACTGGTAATTTTATGGACTCCTCTGTCAGTAATAGAACTAGCAGACAGAAAGTCAGGAAGCAGATAGAGTACTTGAACAACACTATCAACCAATTTAACCTAATTAACATTTATAGAACACTACACAAGGCACTGCAGAATACACATTACTTTCAGTTGCACATGGAACATTAGCCGAATAGAACCATATGCTTGGCCATAAAAGTCTCAATAAATTAAAAGAATTGAAATCACTCAAAATATATTCTTTGAAATTACAAAGTTAAATTAGAAATAAACAAAAAATGTATCTGGAAAATCTCAAATATTTGGCAACTGCATGTAATCATTCTAAACAACTCATGGTTCAAAGAAATATTAGAAGGGAAATTAGAAAATATTTGAAAGTAAATGAAAAATTTAAAAGACTATTAAAATTTGTGGGTTGCAGCAAAAGCAATATATTGAGGAAAATTTGTCCTTTAGAAATCTGTATCAGAAGAAAAGTTTGAGGCCAATGATCTAGGCTTCTGAGCCTGCACCTTTAAAACTCAAAAAATAGTAAATTATAACCCAGAAGATGGAAGGAAGGGATCAATAAAGGTAAGAGTAGTAATACGAGAAATAGAAAACTGTAGAAGATGGGGAAAATCGATCTAGTAAGGAGCAGTCAACTTAATCACAACACTCAAGTCTCCTTGAATTGATAGTCACAAATTATTATTAACTATATTCATGTGAAATTTATACACCACTAAGCTTTTGCTGATTTTATTTATATGTCATTTGGTTTCAAAAGTTGTCATTGACATATGCTAAAAGGACGAGAGATGTTATTTTTATGATCCCCAGTTTACATTTTATATTTGAATTAGGAAAAGTAAGTGGAGTGTTTGTTATCAGGGGTGAATGGTGCTCCTCCATAGACAGGAAATGTAAAAGAAAAAGGAGAGAGTGTAAGGGCCAAAACATCACAGGCCCAGAGGTTGGTCTCTGAGGGACCTTGCAGGTTTGACCTGGAGATGATAACCTTTCCACTCATTCAGGGTACTGAAATTAGACCCCCTGAAGAGCATGACCTCTGAAGTCCTCCTGTCCAGCCCCCAGCACCTGACTCCCTCTGTGAGCACTACAGAGCCTGCTTGCAGCTGGTCCTATTTTGGCCTGCACCCTCTGAAGGCCTCCTTGTCCTACAGGCACCCAGATTTCCACTGCCTTCACTACCGTCAGTTGCTGATTTCTGCATTCCAGAGAGTAGTCTATTGTTTGCTCAGGACCTCCAGAGCAGCTCTGGCCTGGCTAAACCACTGATGCTGTCTGGTGGCTGAGATACTTTCTCCAAGAGGTTTGGTTTGTCCTTCTTTGGGTGTTCCCCCCACCCTCATGCCTAGGGTACCATATAGTTTCCTTATTTCTCATAGTTCCTCTTGTATTTTAGATAATGGTTCATTATTTTAAATGCCCCTGTTTAATCTATTGTGGAGTTTCTAGTTCCTGATTCCACCCAGACTACTATCCACCCAGGATAACTGTCAAAGTTCATATGGCAATTTTAGAACAGTCACTTTAAAATTATAACAATCCTTAGTTTAGACTGGAGGTCTCTTGAGTATGCCACAGTTCTGATCCCCCATCCCTCTAATGCAGTTAGGACCTGTGGTCTGAATTTGTTAGAAGGGACATATTTAACAAATATTGAGATAGAGCTGTGACCATTGATGACTATGGGCCTTCTGTTTTATGTAAGACCAACTATTTTTTCTCACTTTTTATAAAGGTCATGTTTATGATGAAGCAAAACTGAAACCCTTGTTTAGAATCATGAACCTGGAAAATAAATAGTTTTTAAGCTTTCCTAGTTGTCTTTGATATCTATCTAAGGAAAGAGTTTTGCTAAAAATAATTGGACAATATATATGGGTTTTTTTAAAATAGAACTGAACCCTGATATTCATTTAATGTACGTGGACATAAATATCACCAAGTGATGGTAAGAGCTGTGGTCCTCAGTGTCATCTACAGACTAGCAGCATCACCATCACCTAGAAGGTTTATGGAAATTCAAATTCTCATATCCAATTCCAAAACTGGTCCCCAAAGTCTGTGTTTTAACAAGCCCTCCAGTTAATTCTTAGACATGCTTATGTATAAGAAGCACAAACTGGTAGTTATAATTGTCTACTGGAATTTTACCCAAGTGGCCTGTGTGCGAAGTCTCTGCAGTTTATTAGATTTCTAGCAGAAAGCCAATGCAAGTTTAGTTAAAACTCTTCTCTGTTCCTGGATTTTGAAAGAGAGAATAGGTAAATATCAAATGTCAAAATCAAATGTGATTTCATGTTACGTGGCTAAAATAAAGTGTCCCAAGAGCAGGTTACTTTCTCAGAAACATGTTTAACTGCAGCCCTTGGTGTTTTTACTTTTCTTTCCTCTTCTTACCCCTTACTCTTCAGCATTTCCTGTTTATTGAGGAACACCATGTAACACTTGACAACAGAGTGTCCCTTACTTTTCTAATCCAAAGATATAATCTGAGAATTGTAAAAATAGCACCTCCTTTCTCAAAATATTGTTATCAGTCAATATTATAATCTTTTAAACTGAAAGGCATATAAGCAAAATTAGGGAAAGTTTAGTGACATATGAATTTCACATGCTGTATATTAATGTGCTAGACATTTGTGACTATTACTATGAAGGGCTTGAATGTTGTTACAAGTTGATTCATACTTATGTTGAGATATCACTACTTTTCATTAGCTAACACTCTGAGGTTTTTGAGATCATGTAGAAATTACATATTCTGCACAAAAATCTCCCTTTAAAGCTCATTTACTTTTCTGTCGAAAGGCCCATGCTTTGCTGCGTTTTGTTTATGCTGAGGAAATTAGTTCAATGTGCAGTAAGAGAGAGAGGAAGGGAAGAGTTCAGAGTTGCCATTTCTAATCTCTCACTCTTGTCAGACCTAATGTTAAAAGCTACACTTCTTAACCTTGCCGAGGAAAATCGAAAATGTTGTGTTTCTACCAGCCGCATTGAATGTAAATTAAGTTAGTTATGCAGCTAAACTTTTTTTCAACTATAATTTCCCTGTATTGTATTACTTGAATTTGCATACCAGCAAAGAGTGATTGTCACTTGGTATGAAATTTTGTAGTGTTAGTTTAAAATGAGAAAAAAAGCAGCAAAATTATGCAATCACTAAGAGCAGTATTTCAAAGTAGTATTTACTGGTAGAACTTTTTTGTACTTCTGCTCAACTGTAATTCATTCTCTTTTTCAATAGAAAATGGGAATGACTGATTCCGTTTGGAAGTAGAGCTTATCATGCAACATGTTTGCACTATACAGTCAATAATAACAGTGTTCTCTTTACATAAAGCCCCCTTCTTCCAAATGAGGTAAAATGGTTTGTGCACAGGATTGTCAGAATCCTCTCAGGATCTCAATGAGGAAAGAAACAAGTTCTGCACACTTCTATTGCAAATATTTAGAACACAAGAGAGCAAAATGGCAGGCAAAGCCACTAGAAAAAAGTAGTTGATTTTCTTGAACCCACATCTAATATTAATATACTGTTCGTGTTATTTGTCATTGTTAATGTGAAGGAAATGTGCATTGAATTAGAAAGTTATAAAAATAAATTATATTTATTGCATGGATAGAACTAAGAATGTTTCTGTGCTAGGAGAACTAAAAATTAATTTCACTCTTAAGTGGTTGGCACAGTGTAGATATTCAGGTTTGCAGAATGATGCTCAGGAATACTAAAGGATGTGATCTGGGTCCCACAATTAGTTGTAACAGTCCCAGAACTCTTGCTTAGCAGTAAGGTGTTCCTTCCATTATGAAGCCACATTATTCAAAAGTTAGCTCCCTGAAATGCATCTTTGAAGAAGCTAAATAATAGCAAAACACCAAAACCATTTTTTATAACAAAGTCATACAAAACAGTAAAGAGAATATGCTGTTAGAAGAATTATCTTGAGATTACAGTGAAGCATAATAGGCAACAATGTAATTATATGTGACAACCAGATAGAGAATTGTACTTTGCATTGTGTAGTTTAAGATATTGAAAAGTAATTGATTTATTTTTTCTAATTTAATGATATGATCCAGTGATTTCAATTCTTTTCAAATGTCGTATTTGACTGATTAGGAAATGACAGTGGAACTTTGTAAATTAGTTTGAAATTTTCTGCCATATACATTTTTGATATAGAAACAGACATTTACTTTGTTGAAATGGTTCTGTGATTCACCTATGATTTATATTTTAATAATGCTTATTAATTTTGAAATACAGGAAATTATAGCATAAAAGCAAATGCAATTCATGATACCCCATCCAGATAACACCATTAAAAAATACATTTACATGTTTAAACAATTCAAGCAGTATAGAAATTCTGTTTTTATTTTTCCATTTTTCGGAGTATATACTCAGAAGTGAAATTGCTGGGTCATATAGAAGTTCTATTTTTAATTTTTTTGAGTGACTTTTGTTTTGTTTTCCATTGTGTTTGGACCAAGTCACATCCCCACCAACAATAAGAGTTCCTTTTTGTAACCACATCTTTGTCAGCACCTGTGTCTCTTGTCTTTTTCATGATAGCCATCTGGCAGACATGAGGTGATGCATCATTGTGGCTTTGACTTGCATTTCCCTGGTGATTAAGTGACATTGGGAACATTTTCATGTACATGATGACCATTGAACAGCTTTGGAAAAATGTCTCTTGATTTCCTCTGCCCAGTTTTCAATCAGATTTTTTTTTTTTTTTTTTTTTGAGTAGTATGAGTTCTTTACATGTTTGGGATATTAACCCCTTATCAGATATATGATTTGCAAATTTTTTTTTCCATTTTGGTTTTCTTCCACTTTTGGTTTTGTTGTTGGTTCCCTTTACTGTACTGAAGCTTTTTAGTTTCAGGTAGATTCACGTGTTTATTTTTACTTGTATTGCCTTTGCTTTTGATATCATATCTTAAGAAAAGAATTATTTCCGAAACCAGTGTCAAGGAACTTACCCTCTATGTTTTATTCTAGGAATTTTATGGCTCAGGTCTTAGATTCACGTCTATCAAATTTGAATTTATTTCTCTGTGTGGTGTAAGGTAGGGATCCGGTTTCATTCTTTAGCATGTGGCTGTCCATTTTTCCCTCATCACCATTTATTGAAAAGACTATCCTTTTCCCATATAGAGACTGAATCAGATCTGTAGATTGCTTTGGGTGCTATGGATTTTAACAGTATTATTTCCAGTCTATGAGCTGATAATATCTTTCCATTTATTTCTGTCTTCTTCAATTTTTTTTTCATCAATGTCTTATAGTTTTCAGCCTACAGGCCTTTTACCTCCTTGGTTAAATTTATTTCTAGGCTCTCTGTTTTTTAAAAATGCTATTGTAGGTGAGATTGTTTTCTTACTTTCTAATAGTTTGTTATTGTATAGAAACACAATTGATTTTTGAGTATTGGTTTTGTATCCTGCAAATTTACTGAATTTATTGACTAGTTCTAACAGAGTTTTTGTGGACTCTTTAGAGTCTTCTGTATATGATATCATATCATCTACAAATAGTGACAGTTACTTCTTCCTTGCTTCTTGGATGTATTTTATTTATTTTTCTTGCCTAATTACTCAAGTTAGACCTTCCAGTACTATATTGAATAAAAATGGTGAGAGACTTCCCCAACAGTCCAGTGATTGACTTTGCCTCCCATTGCACGGGGTGCAGGTTTGACCCCTGGTTGGGGAGCTAAGATTCCACATGACTAGCACCCAAAAAAATGAAAATGTAAACAGAAGCAATACTATAACAAATTCAATAAATATTTTAAAAATGGTCCACATCAAAATATATATATATATATATATATATATATATATATATATATATATATAAAATGGTAAGAGTGGACATCTTTGTCATTTTTCCTGATTCTAGAGGGAAAGTTTTCAGCTTTTCTGTATGGAGTATGATAACTGCGAGCGTAGATGCTTTTTATAGGTGAAGGCTTTCCCTTATGTTTTTTGCATGCTAGAATCTTTTATCCTGAATGTGTTTTGAGTTATTTTAAATATGATTTCTTTAACTACTGAGATGATCACATAGTTTTCCTTCTTATTCTGTTAATATTGTGATAAAACATTGATTTGTTCATAGTAGATCAACCTCAAATCCTCAAAATTGTCTTTGAACATTATGTTTTTTCCTTTCTGTATTTGCTGTGTTCAATTTTTCAAATGTATTTTAAGGTTTTCTGCATTTATATTTATAAGAAATTTTGGTCTATAATATTTTTTTCTTTGTAATGTTTTTGATTTTGCTATCAGTTTATTTCTGGCCTTATAAAATGAGGGGCTTCTCTGATAGCTCAGTTGGTAAAGAATCTGCCTGCAATGCAAGAGACCCTGGCTCGATTCCTGGGTCAGGAAGATCTGCTGGAGAAGGGGAAGGCTACCCACTCCAGTATTCTGGCCTAGAGAATACCATGGACTGTAGAGTCCATGGGGTTGCAGAAGAGCCAGTTGCAACTTTCACTTTCACTTTATAAAATGAACTGGGGATTATCCTTTATTTCTATATTTTCTGAATGAGTTGCTGTAGGCTTTGTACTGTTCTTCCTCAAATATTTGATCACTCTCTCCAGTAAAAACATCTGGTCATGGGGATTTTTTGTGGGGATGTATTTAATTGCCAATTTAATTTTTTTAGTATAAAACTTTCAGATTTGTTTTTCTTCTTGTGTTAGTCTTAGTAATTTTAATTTTTAGGGTATATTTGCATTTCATGTTGATCATTGAATCTATTGACATAAAATTGTATGCATGCTCAGTCATGTCCGACTCATCATGACCCCACAAACTGTAGCCCACCAGGCTCTTCTGTCCACGGGATTTCCCAGAAAAGAATACTGGAGTGGGTTGCCATTTCCTTCTCCAGGGGATCTTCCTGACCCAGGGATCAAGCCTAGGGTCCTGAATTGGCAAGTGCATTCTTTACCACTGAGCCACCTGACATAAAATTGTTCATAATAGTATTTTGCATTCTTCTTAAAAGTAGGATCTATAGAAATGTGCCCTCTTTGATTCTGTCTTGATCAATTTAGCTATAAGTTTATCCATTTTTACTGAAAATTTTCAAGAATGTGCTCTTGGTTTTGGTGGCTTTTTTCAGTTGTTTATTTACTCTTTCACTGATTTCTGTGATTATTTAAAAGTATTTCTTCTTTCTATTTTAACCACCTATGTTTTTAAATTTTATTTATTTATTTACTTGGCTGTGCTGCGTCTTCATTGCTGTTCGGGCTTTTTCTCTAGTTGAGGCGAGGGAGGGCCACATCCTGGTGTGGTGCGTGGGTTTCTCACTATAGCAACCTCTCCTGTTGCCGAGCACAGGCTCCAGGGAGCATGGACTGCAGTATTTGTGTTGTGTGGGCTCAGTAGCTGTGCTCCCAGCTCTAGAGCTCAGTCTCAGTAGTTGTGGGGCAGGGGCCTAGTTGCTCCATGGCATGCTCCTCCTTGGACCAGGGACTGAACCTGTGTCCCAGGCACTGGCAGCATCTCATCACCACTCTGTCACCAGGGAAGCCCTCACTTCCATTTTTTTCCCCCTAAAGTTTATATATATATATGTAGTGAAACCTGGGTTTGCTGAATTTGAAGCTTTTTTCTTAGTAGACTCATGAAGCTGTGAAAAATTTCTTTTTCATGCTTTTGCTGCATTCCACAAATTTCATTTTTTGCTTTTTCATTTGGACTCAGTAAAGTATTCTATAATTTCCAAAGTGAATCCTCTGATACATGAGGTAGTTAGAACTATGATGTTTAATATGGTATTTTAGGGACTTGCCTACTATTTATATTTACTGATTTTTAATTTTAATTCTATCTTAGTCTGAGACTATATTCTTGGACCAATTGTTTTTCTTGAAAATTTATTATGGAGTGTTTTGTCTATGTGAAATATTTATTTTTGCAGTTTTTGTGTACTATCCTATAGTTAGACTTCCCCCGTGGCTCAGCAGTAAAGAATTCGCCTACAATGCAGGAGACTCAGGAAACGTGGGTTCGATTCCTGGGTTGGGAAGATCCCCTGGAGGAAGACATGGCAACCCACTCCAGTATTCTTGCCTGGAGAATCTCCATGGACAGAGGAGCCTGGTGGACTACACTCCATTGCGTTGCAGAGAGTCAGACATGACTGAAGCGGCTGAGCAGGACATATCCTGTAGTCATCAACCAGATTATGTTTGCTGTTAGTATTCTTCAAGTATTCTGCAGTTTTACTTATTACTGATATATCTGTATTATCAGCTTTCAAGAGGAGTTTGGAGTAATTAACTGTGATTGTGGGTATATATATTTTCTTTTCAGATATATTTTTCTTTATTTTATGCTAGGGTTTGCATACATATTATAATTTGTTTTATATATGTAAACTATATATATATATATAAATTTGTTTTATATTTATATAATTTGTTTTATATATAAATATATATATAATTTGTTTATACATATAATATATGTTTTCTTGATAAATTTACACTATTATTATTATAAAATGTCATTTTTGCTTCTGGTAATATTTTTTCTCCTGAGGCCTGTTTTATCTTAAATTAACATAGTCTCTCAAATTAATATAGCTTTCTTGTTATTTCAGTTTGCATTATAAACATTTCCTTTTGTTTCATATTTAACTTATATCTGACTTTTCATTAATCACTTCCTTATAGACAACTTATAGTTTAATATTATTCATATCCAGTCTTACAATATATGCCTCTTAATTAGTATGTTTAGACCTTTAACATTGAATGCATTTGCTGCCAGGAAAGATTTCAGTATCCTTTCTTGTTATTTGTTTTCTATTTATCCAGTCTATACTTACTTCTTACTTCTTAACTTACTTCTTCTTTACTGCCTGTGTTGATTGGTTTTATATATCAAGTTGGTGAGGCTATAGTTCTCAGTTTTTCTATCAGACGCAATTTTATGTGTTGCTATGTTGGTATCTTGTAGATGTGACTACCATTTACAGTCAGTTGACTTTAGATAAGGGAGATTATCCTTGATAGTCTGGGTAGGCCTCATACAATCAGTTGAATGACCTTAAAACAAAACTGAGGTTTCCTTGAAGAATAAACTTTCCCTGTGGACTACAGTGTCTGTTCCTAGTTGAGAATTTCCAGAATACCATCTCATCCTAGAGAATTAGACGCACCTACCCATACTCTGGGGCTTCCCTGGTGGCTCAGTGGTTAAGGGTCCGCCTGCCAATGCAGGAGATGCAGCCTTGATCCCTGGGCCAGGAAGATCCCCTGGAGAAGGAAATGGCAACCGGCTCCAGTGTTCTTGCCTGGAGAATCCCATGGAATGTATAGTCCATAGGGTTGCAAAGAGTCAGACACAACTGAGTGACTTTCAGTTTCACTTTAAGGAATTGATTATCTAATATGAATATATTTAAAGGTACTAATAACTCTATTTCCAGTGTCAAAGAGGGCACTTGCAATCTATAGGTTGATACAGCAATAGGGATAAGTAAAATATAATCATTCACTACTACTAATCAAATATGGTTGTGAACTGAATGTATTTCCCTGAAGTTCATATGCTATGCTCAGTTGCATCTGACTCTGCTGCCCCATGGACTGTAGTCCACCAGGCTTCTCTGCCCATGGAATTTTCCAAGCAAAAATACTGGAGTGGGATGCCATTTCCTACTCCAGAGGATCTTCCTGACCCAGGGATTGAACCTATATCTCATGTCTCCTGAATTGACAGATGGGTTATTTTACCACTAGTGCCACCTAGAAAGCACCAAAGTTCATATATTAAAACCTAATTCTTAATGTGATGGTATTTGGAGGTGGGGACTTTAGGAGGTAATCAAGAGAGTGGGGCCATCTTGATGGCATTGCTGCCATTACAAGGAGATAAGAGTTTTCTTTTGCTATTCAAGAGATTTTATTTTAATTAAGTTTCATTTATTTATTTTTATTTTTATTTACATTACTCTGGGAGGCAGATTGAAAAAGATATTACTGCAATTTATGTTAAGGAGTGTTCTGCCTATGCTTTCCTCTAAGAATTTTATAGAATCTGGTCTCACACTTAGGTCTTTAATACATTTCAAGCTTATTTTTATGTATGATGGTAAAGAATGTTCTAATTTCCTTTTCTTTTTTTTATATGAAGATGTTAAGTTTTCCCAGCAGCAGCATTTATCGAGCAGACTGTCTTTCCCCCATTGTTTAGTCTTGCCTCCTTTGCCATAGATTAATTGACCATACACGTGTGGACTATCTATTCAGTTCTGCTGATCTATTTCTGTTTTATGCCAATACCATAATATTTTGATGACAATAGCTTTATAGTATAGTTTGAAGTCAGGGAACCTGATTCCTGCAGCCCCATTTTTCTTTCTCAAGATTGCTTTTGCTATTCAGGGTCTCTTATGTCTCCACTCAAATTTTTAGATTTTTTTGTTTGTTTGTTTTGGTTATATGAAAAATGCCGTTGTTAATTCGATAGGGATTGCATTGAATAGATTGCCTTGAGTAGTATAGTCATTTTTACAATATTGATTCTTCCAATCCAAGAACATGGTATATCTTTCCATCTATTTCTGTCATCTTTGATTTCTTTCATCAATGTCTTATAGTTTTCAGAGTCCAGGTCTTTAGTCCTTAGGTAGTCTTATTCCAAGTTATTTTATTCTTTTGTTATGATGTAAATGAGATTGTTTCTTGAATTTCTCTGTTTGATCTTTCATTGTTAATGGAAAGAAATACAACAGATTTCTATGTACTAATTTTGTGTCCTGCAGCTTTACCAAACTCATTGATGAGGTCTAGTAGTTTTCTGACAGTGTCTTTAGGACTTTATATGTATAATATCATGCCATCTGCGAACAGTGACAGTTTAACTTCTTCTTTTCTGATTTGGATTCCTTTTATTTCTTTTTTCTTCTCTGATTGCCATGGCTAAGACTTTTTAAACAATGTTAAATAAAGGTGGCAAGAGTGGACATCCTTGTCCTATTCATGATATCAGAGGAAAAGGAAACCATAAACAAAACGAAAGGACAACCTTAGATGGGTTAAGATATTTGCAAATGAAGTAATTGACAAGGAATTAATTTCCAAAGTATATAAATAAATCATGTATCTCAATATAAAAAAGAAAGAAAAAGCAAAAAATGGGCAGAAGATCTAAATAGACATTTCTCCAAAGAAGACATACAGGTGGCTAAAAAGCACATGAAATGATGCTCACTATTACTAATTGTTAGAGAAATGAAAATCAAAACTACAATGAGTTATCAAAATCAAACTCATCATGATGGCCATCATCCAAAAAATCTACAAACAATAAATCGTGAAGAGGGTGTTGAGAAATGAGAACCCTCCCACACTGTTGGTGATAATGCAAACTGGTACAGCAACTAAGGACAGTGTGGAGGTTCTGTAAAAAACTAAAAATAGAGCTACTGATCCAGTAATTCTACTCCTGGGCATATATCTGGAGAAAACCCTAATTTGAAAAGATGCATGCACCTTAATGCTCATTGCAGTACTATTTACAATAACCAGGACATGGAAGCAGTCTAAATGTTCATTTATAGAGGAATGGATAAAGAAGATGTTGTATATATATACAGTGGAATATTAATCTGCCATAAAAAGAATGAAATAATGCCATTTGCAGCAACATGAATGAACCTAGAAATTATCATGCTGAGTGAAGTAAGCCTGACAGAAAAGACAAATATCATATGATACCATTTATATATGGTATCTAAAAAAAAAAAAGATACAAGTGAACTTATCTACAAAACTTAAATGGAATTACAGATGTAGAAAACAAACCTATGATTACCAGGATATTTGGAGGGGTTAGGCATAGATTGGAAGATTGGGACTGACATATACACACTGCTATATATAAAATAGACAATAGGAACCTACACAAGAAAAAAGGAACTCTACTTGCTAATGGTCTATATGGGAAAATAATCTAAAAAGGAGTGGATATATGCATATGTATAACTGATTCAGTTTGCCGTACACCTAAAACTAACACAACATTGTAAATCAACTACACTCTGATAAAAAGTTAAAAAAAAAAAAAAGGATACCATAAATTAGCAATCTGCAGTTCAGAAGAAGGTCTTTGCTAATACCTAGTCATACTGTTACCAATTTGGACTTCTAGTCTACAGAACTGTGAGAAATAAATTTTTTCTTTATAAGTAACCCAATCTAGGGCCTTTTGTAGAGTAATAAATACCTGTAGCAGGCAAGGTGACCACATGTTCAAAAGTGAAACCAGAATTTCGGTATTTAAGTTTTATACATATGGCTTATAACATTTAATACATCTATGAGAATAATAGTTCAGTTATGCTGACCATATTTTTAAATGGGTGATAGGGTATTTCAGTGTGTATATAGTATGTTACCATAGATTTTCAAAATAAGTTTGAATAAACCTTTGTGGAATGATTCAAGCTTCTTGAATGGTCCTCAAGTGTTTTGTTATATATCTTTTGCCATAAATAATCCCTTACGATCTTTCCTTCCAATTGTAAAATACGCTGACTACATTTTCATATTTTAAAAAGGCCTAAATTTCAATTTATAAATCATGGCTGATAACTATTTTTAACTTGCTGTATTTACCATAATTCCAGCTTCACATATATATAATACAGTTTTTATATTGAACTTTCACATTAAGATTAGTCCCTGAATTTTCTCAACAGTAGAAATAGATGAAGGATTTAATATGACAGGTGTTGATTTAGTAGGCTCCAATGGAGAGTGAATTTTCTTCTTGAGTGTGTGCCTAATACTTTGGGAAGGCAGGCATTTGCCTGAGGCCTGTAAACATTGAACTTTTGGTTCAAAATGCTAGAATACATATTATGCAATTCTTTATGTGTGCTTCATTTAAAATAAAATAAAATTCTGTAGAAGTTTTCCTCATTAATATGCACACTTTGATTCAGCAGACTCTGAGTCAGAGCTTTGAAATGATTTGCTGACATAAGTGAGCTTGATGGGCATCAATACTTGAAACTTGAGCATAATTTATTCTGACTTTGCTTTCAAAGTTATTCTAAACTGTGAGTAACAAGGAGAACTTCCTCAAATTAACTTGCTTCTCAGTTCCGTTTATATTTTTTCTTATTTCAATATTACTATGAAAAATTTAGCATTATCTTTTTCATTTTAATAAGAAAAATTATTTGAAGGTTAATGTGACATATTTTGAAAATCAACAATAACCTTCTGCTGTCTCTTTTCCAAATATATACTTTTTACTTGATAATGAATTCACTATATATTTTGTAGCGGAATATTGTCATCTTGTGCATGTGAACCAGATCTGTGTCTCTAAATCTCCAATTCTTATCTTTCTTTCACAAATCAGATCTAATTTTCCTTTGTCTTTGGGACGTATTTATCTGTATTTCCTCTTGGTCACAACCGAGTTTTGACTGTTTCCACCTCAAAGTGATTTCTTTTTCCCATATTCCCTGTATATAAACTCTATATTTCCCACCCACCAAGGTGTGAAAACTTAGTTATTTCTTCCTTTATCTCTTCTTCCTCAAATTATTCTATGTATTCTATTAATAACCCTGCTTCTTAAATGCCTTTTGATGCTTCTTGTTATCTTTTTAGCTTTATATTTGGTTTATTTAAATATTATATTTTCCTTCTGATTCATTTGACATAACTGCCAAATTGTGTTCGACAATATTCATTTCTGATCATGTCATTCTTCTGTTTGAAATATGTTAATTCCTTCCCATTGCTTACTAAGGGAACCAGGTCAGCGCAAACCCTTAGAACTCTTTCTGCTTTCTGCAAACATAATCTTTTATTGATGTTTCAGAGAAGGAAAGCCTATACCTGCAGTTACTTTATCTTCTCATTATCCAAAGTTATGTCTGGATAATGTTTGCATAGATCTATGCTCTGTAGATAATAAGGTGACAATTGGCTAACACTAAATAAACAAGACAGAGAGTGGTGATGGCTGATTGATTACAACTCTGAGGTGAAACTGTCAGGCAGATGACTGAAATGCTTGGACAGAACATGTGACTACCCAGAGACTCATCACAAAATAGATAAAGAAGAGACAAAGAATTCTTGAGTTAGCTGAGAGCATGCATCCTCTTAGTAAGAAAGCGGGATCAAGAGTCCTTTCTGTTGAGTAATCTCACTCATCCCAGGTGAACACCTTAGGACTTTGGGTAAATGACCAGGTAATGGGTAAACCAATTTGTGGTGACAGCTCTCTAACCTTTTGAACAGAAACATATCTGGTAATAAAGCCAATTGCAAAGCATGATTATTCCAACAACTATCTTGAGAACTGAGATATCGGAGGTGATACAGCCCTAAGACTCATATAAGATTCTCCATGATATATGCTAGTCATTTTTTATACTTATCTTCCTTAACTTCTTCACACATACCCTTCATTCCAGCTCTGCTGAGTTGCATGCCTTTACTTCCCTCTTTGCCCGTGCAATGTTCCCTGGCAGCTTTGTAGGTCAGTTAAGACGAAAAGGACAGTCTCACTATCAGATACTGGTTTATAAACTGTGCTTAAATTGAACAAAAACAGTATTTTTAGAAGATGAGATGGGACTATCCTTAGCCATTCTCAGAAGGTACTGTAGAACTTAATATTCTCTTTCCACAACTCATCAACTATAACCTGTATCCTTTTAACTCTACTCATCTAGGTCCATTGTATTCTCTAAGGTAAGTTCTCAAATCTAATTTCTCAGTCTTCATTATGAATTGGAGATTTCTAAGCCACTTTACCATCTTCTGCAACACTTTGTCTCTCAGTGTTTTCTTGGTTTAAGAGCTATTTTTTCACACATGACAGCATAGCTCCTTAAATCAAGAACTGATTTGATTCTAATTTATATTTCTTACAGGGCACCTTGCATGTAGTAGATTTTTAATAAATATTTATTAAGTTGAATGTTAACAGATTTATAACAGTATCCAGAAAATTACATTTTAATAAAAGGAAAACAAAAGGGGATGTTTTCTTACTAAAATAAAAACTTTCATAAAGTAAAAATATTATATGAGAAACCTCAAGATATATGAGAGTTAGGATTTATTAATATGCCTCTGTAAAACTATTTTTTCACTTAAGAAAGATAGCAACCATAATATAAATAGACAGCACAAAAGGATATCTTAGTGTAAAATTTAGTGTGTTTTCTGATTAGGGACAAGAATAGAGTACTTGAATATATTTATAAACAGTTAATTGAAAACAACTATTTATCTTTGAGTGAGTATTATGAGTTACTTATATAGTTTAACTAGAATTTGTAGCTAATGGATAAAATATTTGAAAAAAATTAGCTATAGCATAATAAAGGATAAGTAAGTTTCCCTTTGGAAAAGGCGGTTAATACTGTGTGAAAAGACATCTACATAAAGAAAATTATATGTACAGAATACTGCCATTGTACTTTGATACCTAAATGATGAGACAAGATAAAATAAGAATTATATTCTTATTAAAAATGCTGAACGTAGACAGTTGATTTGGCATAAATAAAACTCACAAAACACTACCTTTATATGTAAAGTAAAACTGAAGAAAATTTTAGAAAGATCTGTATACACTTTTGAAATATATTTATTTCAAGATTCATAGTGCTTCTGACAAGACAAGTTGTCAATCCACCGGTTGCTAAAATTCAGACAATTTTCTTTGCTGAACACTGAGGTGCCATAAAAGTTGAAGGTTGGCTCTGACACACACTTTACTGCATGATAGAAAGAAACATTACAGTTTGTGGAATTTGAAGGAAGTGATTTGTACCTCCCTCAAAAGCCCATTCAATTACTCAGACATGCAGGCTTTCCAAGATCTGGACAGTGCCACATATAATGGGGTGTAACTTTCGTTCTTTCCTCAAATTCATCCACTAGTATTAAAATGAGGGAATTTGATAATGTGAACCAAGACAGAGGAAGAAAATGATCCCCTTTTATACAACAATTAACTAGACATATATTTTGTTAAAATCTCAGTTTCACTAGTTGTGGGTCTTCCTCTCTTCTTATACCTCCTGCACCATTCCACCAGCCGAAAAGTACAGGTCTTAAAGGAGCTGAATGAGAACCTGTGCTAGAATCAAAGATGAAAATTAGGCAAAAGAAGTGAAAAACAAAACAGAAATAGAGACTATCCTTAAGGAATGTGTGGATTTCCTGGGGGTTAGAATTGCTAGTCCTCCAGCTAGGACTGGAGGAAAGGAGGAAAAGGAAAGGCATGAGGAAAGGAGGTTTACATGAGGGAACAGGAGTCATAAAAAATTCTCAGTGCCCTGGAGAGTCCATATGACTACTTCCAGCTCCTCAAAAATGCCACCAAATAAACTGTCAATGATTTATCCTTCAGTGTAGATCAAGCTTATCACCAGTGCCATAAGGGAGACTTCACCTTGTTATTTTGCTATACTTTTTGATAGTGCATCTTAAGTGTGTGTTTGGGGTGGGGTCATATACATTCATAAGGTTTTAGGTTTTGGTATTAAGCAGGTCTAAATTCACTGACCTGAACATGAGACCTGGGTTCAATTCCTGGGTTGGGAAGATCCCCTGGAGAAGGGAAAGGCTCCCCACTCCAGTGTTCTGGCCTGGAGAATTCCATGGACTGTATAGACTGCGGGGTCGCAAAGAGTGGGAAACAGCTGAGTGACTTGCAAGTTCACTGATGCAGAAATTTTATTACTGCCAGGTTAAGTTCAAGACAGAATTGTTTAGGGTTGTTGAACACAACGATGTAAGAATTTGATGAATGTTTTGATAAGCAAGAAATGTGCCCACTTGAGTGACTTATTACCCTAAGAAAGGAGCTATTTACCATAAGAAGAAATCAATTGTCTGGAAAGAGGGCTATTGAGGAGTGTGTTTTCCTGAGAAATCTTTCATTTAGAAAGTTCCTGAAACAGACAGTATAGTTACAAATTTATCTGTTTGGTCTTTGGCTATGTTTAGTAGTGAGGTCTTATTAAAGCCAATTGCTGTAATAGTTCTTGATTCTACTAAACTGTATGGATGCAGGTAAGTTTTATTTTTTTAACATAAATTAGAAAAGCTTCACAAATCTAAAGTTAAGACTGACTTTAGATATTATTCTTTACTCTCTCTGTATGTTTGGATGTGTATAAATACAAGGTTTTATTATTATTATTATTATTATAAGACAATGAATAATCTAAGTCCTCCCTTCTATAATAATGATACTCACAAAAGTATATTTTCATACATAATTTAAAATTTTGTATCTTGAATCATGCCATAATAATAAAGACAAATTTAAAAAAATTCATCTTTAATATCAAAGATAATTTCATACCTATGTTCATCGTGGCATTGTTTACAATAGTTAAGATATGGAAGCAACCTAAGTGCCCATCAGCAGTTAAATGGATAAAGAAGATGTGATGTATATACTATGAAGCCATAAAAAATACATCTTGCCATTTGGATATTGTTAGGTAGTTAGAATCTGGAAAAGGAGTCCAAAATGGCAGTGGCTAAAAGACAAGGAAGGGAAAAGCCCGTGAAAATAGAACAAAGGAAGGTCCGAGGGCCGGAGTGAGGACCTCAGGTAGAACAAGCCCAATTTGCATAGAGCAGGCCCAGGGGGAAGAAAAAAACATAAAAAGAGGAGCCAAAGGGCTCTCTCTCTCCCCCATGCATCCGTCTGCGCGCTCTCTCTCTCTCCCCCCCACCCCCGCATGTGTACGCTCTTTCTCTCTTTTTCTCCCCTGCCTCCGCGCTGTGGCTCTCTTCTCTTCGCATCTCTGGGTGGACTTGCCCTCACACCTGGTAGATGGATTTTCCTGCTATTATCCAAACAAAATAGAGCTGTAACACTGAGCTGTAACACTGATCTGTCTAAGAGCTGTAACACGGGCCGTTGGAGACCTGAGAGCTATAACACAGTCTGCCCGAGACCTGAGAGCTGTGACCCGCGGGCTTTAATGTCCGTCCCTCCAAATCTTTGGTGTGATGAGACAAGAACTGAGGAGCATGCACTCGCCTGACAGATATGAATAGACCTTGAGGGTATTACACACAATGAGTCAGACGGAGAAAGACATATGCTGTTTGATTTCACTTGTATTTAGAATATAACAAACAAAATAAATGAGCAAACCAAGCCAAACAACAACACAAAAAAACCCTTGTCGATACAGTGAACAGAACAGTGGTTATCAGAAGGGAAGGAATGGGAACAAAAAGGTGAAATGGGTAAGGGGGATTAACTATATGGTGATGGATAAAAACTAAATACGTGGTGGTGTGCATACTGTAGGGTATACAGGAGTAGAAATATAGTGTTGTATACATGAAACTTATATGTTATAAACCAATGTTACCTCAGATAAAAAAAAATTAATTAAACATTTAGATATGCAGCTTCTTTAGTGAAGAGGAAAATATAATGAACTGTGAACTGTAGCCCACCAGGTTGCTCTGTCCATGGAATTTTCCAGGCAAGAAAACTAGAGCATGTTGCTGCTTTTTACTTCAGGGGATCTTCCTGACATAAGGATTGAACTCATGTGTCTTGCATTTCCTGCATTGGTAGGCAAACTCTTTACCACTAGTTCCACCTGGAAATGGGTAATACAGGGAAAAGTTGACATTAAAAAAAGACAAAAAATTTTAAAAAACAAAATTAAAAAGAACAAAAAATTATAGAAGGTATAACTATTAATAAAATTTAACCTAATCAGTAAATGTATAAGTGCATGTTAAAACATCAATAAGATGCTTTTGTTTAAAAATTAGTAAAGACTCAAGCATGAGAGTGTCCAGTGATATTTTGAATATTTTGAATTGGAACATTGATGCATTGTTTGTGTTACTGTATTTTGCTGCAGCTATTTTAGAGTGCAATTTGACAATGTCATTCAAATACAATTAAGCATGCATTCCATTTCTTGGAAGATTCCCACACAAAACAGAGACATGTAAGAGATTCATGTTCAAAAAGGTTGTTATAGAATGTTTATACATGAGTAGAGTTCCAGCCATTACACCTCATTCCAAGCAGCAGAATGAAAGAATGAATGAAGAGGAAGGGGCAGGAACTATGCAGCCACTCTGTGTTATGGACAGTTGCAGGAGGCTTTATCTGACATCTTACTGTGCAGCTGTTAGTCATATTGTATAAAAGTCTGGGAAATGTTTTCATTTCAGGCAGCCATGAGTCCAGCTAAAAATCAGCAGCTTTATTATAATATGAGAAAAGGAGTCTCTTTTACATTGCTTCACAGAGCAAATTAACTCCAGTTGGTCTCAGTCTTGCCAATCTACTCCAGCCTCTTCTTGGAATAGCTAAAAGGCTCATTAAAGTTTCTTACAAACAAACACACAATAATTGTTCTTTTCTTTGAAAATAGTCTACTACTGAATTGGAATTTTGGTGGCTGGACCAAAATAGCCATTGTTAAAAATAGCCTTTGTTTTCCTCTGAAAGATATATGATAAAAATTCATTCACACGGTTACGTGTGTTTACAATTTAAATTAAAACAATAATCTAGAACTGTGAGTTTAGGAAATAAAATACAAACAATTATTTATTTTCTGGGTGGTAGGATAGCAGATGATTCTTAACTTGTGCCTTGTTATTTATTAATAATACATTTTTGAATGTTTTAAAAATATATACACCCCAAAATCATGAGAATGTATATCAGTAAAAATACCATTACTTAATCTAATTTATTCCATAAATACATATTAAATATTTTATATTCCATATACCAAATATTATAAACAAAGCACAGTTCTCGTCTTTAAGCTACTTAAACTCCACTGGGAGAGGTAGAAACAGGCACCTAGAATATTCAGTAGAACGATTTGGATGCAATGGATGGAGATATGCATGGATTAGTATTGTAGTGCCAAGCAGATTCACTCTTCCAAACTTTAGGTGCCAGAAGACTATTTGAGCTGAGTCTAAATGTTGAAAACCTGAGTAAGAGCATAAGAAGGTGCCTGTGTAAATCTGTGAAACTTATGGATCTAAAAAGTAATCCTGTTGCAAAAATTGCATATATATTGGTGTTACTGGTGGAGTGTGTGAGTGTGTGGGTGGGTGTGGGTATGCGAAATAGAGTAAGATGAAAGTGTTTTGCCAGAGACCTGAAGGGCATGAAATGTCATCTCAAGAAGTGTGAATTTGTTGTGAGAAGTTTGTGTAGAGATTGAAAGATTGCAAGCAGGTAAATGCTGTTGTTAAGATTTCCATTTTAGGAAGGGTCATACTTGATGCCCCTTCAATAAGCAGTTTAAGTCTCCAAGTGACATTAGAAATACACAGGAAAAATCCAAACTCAAGTCAAGTCAATGAATATGTTTATTTGAAAGCCTTACAATGTCAGCCTAGTCCCATATCATTAGCTCATGATGTGACAGTAGCTATTAGCTTCTTTGAAGAGCCAAAATAAGAACTCAGTCGATTTCTGTTGTTTCCATTTAAATGTTCCATTTAACCAAAGTTTAGCTAGTCTGTGCACAGATTCCCACTTCTAGGTCAAATCCTTGCATGACTTATCTTTTAAACCCTGAATGCTACAACACAGCACTGCTTATCTCTTAAATAGGGTACACATGTACAGCATGTGGATCGCCTTGCCCTCAGCTTATCTCAAGCCTGGCATTGTGCATGCATTCATTTAGCTGCCCTGTGTTCTTTCTGCTTTAGCCCTTTTCACACCCTAAGAAAACGGTGTAATTCTGGATGGAACCTAAGGTTAGCACTGTAATTGACAGTGTAGGAGGGCTAAACTGTATTCAGGGAGAGCAACCTCACAAAATCAAAACTTGGGTATATTAAATTGGGAGATCGATTGAGTATAAGCAATACCAGAAGGTAGTAATTTTGAATACTTAGGTGTTTTTGTTTGTTTTGCCTGTATCATAATTTAGGTGAAAGATGTACCATTTTTTCATAGAGAGCTAAGGAGCATCATAGAAAATTCAAGGGTATGTAAGGTAAGGAGTCTGTGGAGCGTGGTGCACTTCCTCTCTTGCCTGTGAGAAGTCAAACAAAAACACAATAAAAAAAGTCTTAGATACATTTTTAAAAGATCTCAATCTCTGCATTCCTTAGGTAATCCACAGAGCATATGTGACCACTTACAGTATTTCCATTCATAAATGAATAATCTGAAGTTCAGAGAAGTTAAATAACTTGTCCTATGTCATTCTCCTACAGTATGACAAGATCATAGTTATGACTTTCAGACTTTAGAGCCTGTGCTATTATGCTATACTGTGTGCCTAGTCACACAGTCATGTCCTACTAGTTGTGACCCCGTGGACTCTAGCCTGCCACGCTTCTCTGTCCATGGGATTCTCCAGGCAAAAATTCTCTAGGAATGGGTTGCCATGCCCTCCTCCAGGGGATCTTCCCAACCCAGGGATGGAACCCAGGTCTCCCGCATTGCAGGCGGATTCTTTACCAGCTAAGCCATGAAGGCAGCTCCATTATGCTATCAGTTCAGTTCATTTCAGTTGCTCAGTCGTGTCCGACTCTTCGCGACCCCATGAGTCGCAGCACGCCAGGCCTCCCTGTCTATCACCAACTCCCGGAGTTTACCCAAACTCATGTCCATGGAGTTGGTGATGCCATCCAGCCATCTCATCCTCTGTCATCCCCTTCTTCTCCTGCCCCCAATCCCTCCCAGCATCAGTGTCTTTTCCAATGAGTCAACTCTTCGCATGAGGTGGCCAGAGTATTGGAGTTTCAGCTTCAGCATCAGTCCTTCCAATGAACACCCAGGACTGATCTCCTTTAGGATGGACTGGTTGGATCTCCTTGCAGTCCAAGGGACTCTCAAGAGTCTTCTCCAACACCGCAGTTCAAAAGCATCAATTCTTCAGTGCTCAGCTTTCTTCACAGTCCAGCTCTCACATACATACATGATAGATATTGTCAATTTAAAAATAAAATCCATTTCATAACATATCTCATTAAATATCTTATCAGATATCTGATAAGGACTGAAAATCTCCATGTTCAGTTGACCTAATGGACATTAACTGGAGCCTCCTTTTCCAATATTAGGTTTGATTTCCACAAATATTGATATTTATGGAACTATTTCAGGAATTCTGTGTAAACTACCTAATAATATGACTGATCAATTTTACTTCTAAATATATGTGCTACTATGTCATTATATTATCTGGGCAATCTGGTCATTTTTTTTTCATTATTAACATACTTAAAGCTGTATGAATCTAAATTCTCTGAAGATTTAATTAAAAAAATAACTTTAAAAATAGGTCAGTTATATTAGACTAGTGCTTTTCAAACTTTCCCAACTAGTGTGAAACAGGAGAATATTCATATCCATGGGTTCAGTTCAGTTCAGTCACTCACTTGTGTCAAACTGTTTGTGACCCGATGGACCGCAGCACACCAGGCCTCCCTGTCCATCACCAACTCCCGGAGTTTACTCAAACTCATGTCCATGGAGTTCGGTGATGCCATCCAACCATCTCATCCTCTGTCATCCCCTTCTCCTCCTGCCTTCAATCTTTCCCAGCATCAGGGTCTTTTCAAATGAGTCAGCTCTTCACATCAGGTGGCCAAAGTATTGGAGTTTCAGTTTCAACATCAGTCCTTCCACTGAACACCCAGGACTGATCTCCTTTAGGATAGACTGGTTGGATCTCCTTGCAGTCCAAGGGACTCTCAAGAGTCTTCTCCAACACCACAGTTCAAAAGCATCAATTCTTCAGCATTCAGCTTTCTTTATAGTCCAACTCTCACATCTGTACATAGCTATTGGAAAAACCATAGGCTTGACTAGGTGGACCTTTGTTGGCAAAGTAATGTCTCTGCTGTTTTAATATGCTCTCTAGGTTGGTCATAACTTCCTTCCAAGGAGTAAGCTTCTTTTAATTTCATGGCTGCAGTCACCATCTGCAGTGATTTTGGAGCCCCCAGAAATAAAGTCAGCCACTGTTTCCCCATCTGTTTGCCATGACCAGATGCCATGATCTTAGTTTTATTAATGTTGAGCTTTAAGCCAACTTTTTCATGGATATTTGGGAGTAAATCCTCTAGAGGCTAGCAATAAGGGTGAAATATCTTTATAGTCTCATGTCTTATCCTAAAATATTCATGTGAGTTTGCATCCAATTCTATAACTTATCCTTGCTTATTTTAATACAATCTCATTTAAATTATTTACTATCAGTAAAAATTCTCCTTGTTGTTTTGATTTATGGACTTGATTCTTTTGCATTAAAAATGAGCATATTGCATTGGGAAAAAAATTAAACAATCACAATTTTCTGTGCAATTGTCAATTGAGAGTACTGTGCCTTAAAAAGCAATTTCTGCAGTAAACTGACTCTGTGAAGAGCCATTTATCACTTAGGTCAGCAATGTGTTGAATTAACTTACATTGGTATAGCTTTTGTCAGATTTTCATTTCATTCAAGCTACAGTATAACAACTCAGTTTCAAAATGAAAATCCCCGAGTTGTCACCTGCTCCAGTTAGCCACTGTACACCTATAAGGGGAACAGGTTTTAAGAATCCTTTTCCTGGAGCATGACTATATAACTGAAGAGGTAGCCGTTTCTTCTTGAGAAGCTCATACCTACACCATTAACTCAGCAGAAGAGTCCTAGCCCATGCTATAAAGCAGTGTGTTTAAGGAAATGGAGAAGGGATGAAAGCAGAGTTTATTTAAAACTGAGACTTTTTACATGTTTGTTCTCACCTGAATGTGAGATAGGCATCTAGGATGACTTTACAAGATTCCAAATATAAATCTAAGTAGCAAAGGGACATAAACTAGTATTAATAAGAATAGCAAGGTATAGAGGGGAACACATTTCTAAATTTTGAGAGTTACAAGATGCCATAAGTGAAAACACTATGGCATCAGCTAAAATACAATACATGAGTGATCTTAGTGGAATACTTGAGACTGTCCCTTATAAAGACAAGAGATAGTATCACTTAGACATTGCTCTGATTTAAGTGTGTGTGTGTGCTTAATTTTAGACCAGACTTATTGTTACTTTGGCTGCCATTGTGCCAAACAGTTGAAACTGTTTTTTTTTTAAATGATGAAAAGACATTAAGTGTAAGTGGACCCTTATCTTTCATTTCTCCTGATGTTAATATTTTGCTTTCCTGCTCCTTTCATAGCTCCCTTCTCCATCCTTCCCATATATGACATTGCAGTGGGGGCAGGGTTCATGTTTTATTCTTTGACTATTTTTCTTGGTCAGAGTATTTGACCAGTAGTGGTCCTCTTACCCAAGGAGAGTCCATTCATAAATTGCATCCTAAGGTGTACTACAAATTAGTGATTTAATTCAAGTGCATTCCTCTCTTAAAAATGTGTTTTTATATCTAGGAGTCTAGTTTAATTTCATGGCCTAAACACATAAACTTTATACATTTTATTCCTTGGTTCTCTTTAAAGGATAGTAAAGGAAGAAAAAAGTGTAAACATATAGCAATAAACTCTTTATATATATGTGCATATGTTGTTTAATTCTGAATGACAGAAAGGAGATTGGGAGAGCTGCTGAACAGTGAATTCAAATGGAAAGGGCAGGGCAGAAGGTTAGAGAGATTCTGGATATAGAATCTAGGTTTATTAGTTGTGAATTTTTAAATTCTCTTAGAAAAAATTGATTTCTTTGTGATGTTAAACTTCCTTATTCAAGCACATGGCTTATCTTTCTGTTTGCTCAAATATCAAGGATGATATACGGCTTGAGATAACTTAATGTGTCTCTATTATTGCAATCAAAAAAGCTGAAAAAAACAAAAATGTATCTATTATAAGATCTGATAAAATCATGGCTTTTAGGGTATAAAAATAAAATTTAACTTGCTTATTCTAACACTTTATGGGTGTATAATAACTATAGAATGGAATCTTACAGCAACTTGTTCCATGCAGTAGATTTTATGTCAGAACTGAGACCAAATTTACCTCTCCTTTAGCATTTATCTTCATATGTAATTAAATTTATATAGAAGTCTAAGAAAACATGGATATCAGATACTTATTTAGTTTTATATATTTAAAATTTTAATACCAAGCCAATAGGTTATTTGCCAAATTTGTTTTAAACTCATGAAATACATATTAATGTTTGAACACTGAATATAAAAAATAATGGTATGTGTATTCCACTCTACTACACATAAATTAACTTAATATATTAATATTTTATGCTATACTGTCCATCTATATGTTTCCATAGAACTCTGATCATCAGTGCCTATATATGCTAAATTTTTCCCCATTTGGGGCCCTTTTATAGCAAACTTCCTGAAAGGAAAAGTTGGCTTCATGCAGATTCTGGCTCCATTTCCATACTTCTCATTTGCACTAAAGCACATCTTTCTGGCTTATGTTGCCCTCAACATCATTAAAATTCCTGTTGAAAAACATCATCAGTGACTCCCCCATGTTGTCCACTGAGATGGTGCATAAATGCCTTTAGGAATCCTGATCATCTTTCCCAATTCTCTGAATGATTTTCCTTCTCACCCACTGTTCTCGAGCCACGCTGGTCCTCTAAAAGTCCCTGGAATGTAACAAGCCGTTGCCTGCCTAATGGCCTTCTTGATTACAGTTTCTTCGACCTAAAATACTTGCCCCTTTTTCTTGTATAACTCACTTTTTCTAATCTTCTAGGACTTCATTTAAATATTTTCTAAATCTTCACAGATCAATTGCCATGTGGAAGGAGCCTCTACCTTCTCACGCATTATCTTGTCATCTTAACTACCTAAAATACTTATGATTTTTTTCTCTCTTATTTATTGTCTTATTCACCTTTGGATTCCTATCACTAAGCAAAGTAACTATGAGCACTAGTTTCTTAGTTAATAGTTTTGCAAGAAATGAATGAATGCACAACTGCTCAATTGAGAGCATATGTGTCTTTTCTCTATGAGATATAAGTGATAGTTTGGGAAATAAGCCTAAATTTAATAGATCTCAGTTAAATATACATTTCTTGATAACCTGTGGAGATCTAAACTGGTTGGAAAAATGATATGTCACTTGCCATCTGCAAGTCTTTATGTCAACTGTTTTTCTAATCTTTAGAATGAAAATAATGATATTATAGAGTATATTTGTATTTATTACCTAAAATGCTGTCTACTTTAGTCAGAAATGAAAGAGACTGTTTAAAAAGAAAATCTAAGACATTTCAATGCTACTATTATTCTTAAACTATTTAAGATCATTATCTTAGCTGCAATTCATGTGTTCTGTTTAATCACAACAGTTAGCATTTGACTATGCCAACCACCAAGTTAGAAAGGAGGAAAGAGAAATTAAAATTCTACAATTTTTATAAAGTATACTAAAAGACAGGCTAAAAAATATCCAAAAGACTTCTGTTAAACTTTATCTGAAAAATACTGTGGTTTATTTTAAGTGAACTTCCCTTCACTTTTCCTCCCTGTAGCCCATGGTAGATTTATGTCTTTTCAAAAGCAGTTTAGTTCAGAGGTAAGATGGAGAGGCTGTGCATCTGTAAAGAAGATGACCCAGGTATGAATGAAAGGTGGAGCACCGCAGTGTGCGAATAAGCTGATGGCAGAGATCAAGGCCTCAGACATGGTGAAAAAAGGGAGGAAAATTACAGAGGGCGTAGGGTCTAATGCCTCAAGATTTCAAAGATGTTGCTTTCATCATGGTCTACAAGAGAAAAAGAAGAAAAGATTGATGTTCAAAGCATCTCAAAATTTTTGTTGCTTATAAAACCCTGCCTTCCATCTTTTGATTTGACTACTAACAGCCATTCATTTTCAGAATCAATGGAGGGTTCTAAGATCACAAGCTCAGTATAGCTGCTACAAGTTTCTTAGCACTTAAGAAACTGAAAAAATTTCAGAGAAAACCATTGACTTCTGCTTTACTCTCCATTACCTGATGCTTTCTATTTGCCAAGCTCTTCCTGTGGAGGAGAAAAATCTTGGGATAAGAATGAAGGCATATAGTAGCAAAGAAGAAAGATGATAAGATAAAAAGATTGCTCCCAGACAGGTGTCTCTTACATGTGCAGTGTTAATAATATGTCTTAGCCTTAGAAAGTAAAGACCATGAAGGAGAATTGCTTTCTCTTCCTTGATTTACATCATCAAAATGATAATATTCAACTAATATTGGACAGAGAAACAAAATTAGTGTCAATTCTGGGACCTACTACATCTCAAGATAGCCAGTCTTTGCCATTTGGATTTTTCTACCTGTTCACATTATTTTCATCCTCCTTGCTCATAAGATAAGTTCTGTACTGAATCAAGAATGTTGACAGTCAAAATGCTACAATTAGGCTACTGCAAGGTAAATCTCTATGCAATCCCTTCCTCGGGCTTGTAGGTAGAAAAAAAGAAAAATTGAGCATTTAGGAATAGTGTTGCTTTCAAATAGAACTGGTTAAAATAGCTTTCTTTTGTCCTTTTTTGCAAGGTTTCATGAAAAATTATGAGAACGGTGTCATCTTTTTCTCAGAGTTAGGGTCTAACCCTAATCTTTGTGGATTAGGCAGGAATCATATGAAATAATTAAACAAAATAGTGAAGGAAATAATGAGAATGCTTGGAGTATTTATATTGTGGTCTGGTGGCTCAGTTCAGTAAATAAAAGACCAGATAATTCTGCTGCCCATACAACATGGATGAACTGGGGTGTCTTGTATCTGAGATTGTTCAGAAAACACTACCATCATGGGAAGTTGTGTGGTGCTTAAGAAGTTTAGGATTTTAATTTGAGTAGGTTTGACATTCACTTCAGATCACACCCAACTCTCACTTCATCTTGCTGCAAACTATATATGTTCTCAGAGTGGTTCTGTTACCCTTTAATATGTGTGTTTTATCTCCAAGTTGAGAGAAAGTTGAATGATCATTTTGCTTTTTTATGCATTCTATCAAATGTCAAGTGGATAGGGAAAAAAGGGACAATTTTTTTAAAAAAATTTAATTAAATTTTTAATTTTAATTTTTAATTTAAAAATTGTTAGGTTTTTGTTTATTTTCTTGTTTCTGTTTTTATAATTCAAGCTGTACTTAAAATATGGTGAGTGTTCACTATTTTGTGAACTTAATATTACCACTTTTGTGTATGTCTAGGAGTTGTATTTCTCAGAATCCTCTTCCTTTATTGTTTCTAGGTTGCAGTTAGCCAAGATTATAACCCATGCATGATTTGAAAAGTGAAACCATTACTGTAAGCAAGTTATAATCATCAGACATAGTGTCAGCAGGCTCTAGCTCTTAGCTTGTCTTCCCAACTATTGTCCTTGACAAAGAACAGAGGTCTTAAGCTAACCACCATGGGATGATTGTACTCTATATAGAGAAAACAGCTTCCAAAGATCTTTGCATATCTTTTCTCTCCCATCTCCTTAGTGCTACCGCTCTGATGGCTGGGTGCACTTTGTTTCTGGGATTTTCTCTATACACACCGGCCTATTCACACAGAGTGCTGTTGCAAGTATCATGGTTAGTGACTCAGTTCTTTGCCATCCCCTTTTCCAGAATTTTAACCTCCTCAGCTCTTCTTATATGTGTGTACACTGTAATTCGTATTTTAGACTACCTATTTGCAAAGTATTTTTTGTGGCTGTGGTTTCCTGATTAAGTCATAACTGACAAAGATTTTATGGATCTGTTCCTTGTGGGCAGAACCTTAAGGCTATGATTCTGGAATTGGTCCTTTGATCTGATGAATTTAAAGACATTAACGACCCCTTTGCCAGTGATAAGTGAAACACTGGAAGTCCATGACATTTAATGACAAAATAGTTACTGAAATCATCACTTTTAATTATCTAGAATTCAAGTGTTTATAAAAGTCTAGGCTTTGGATGACCACATAGCTTCTGCCATTTAAAATAATAGTGGGAATAAATAGCATAAGGACTTTGGATTTGTTTCCTATAAGTGCACTGGAAAAGTTGAAAATTTGAAGGAAAATAAATGATGAACTCATTGCTTTACATTTCCAAGTAAAACCATAGTACTAGCAAATTTCTGTTCTGTATCCTTATCCCCTGTAATCACAGATTTAATATTTATGAAACTAAACCTAAATTTGTTCCTGTGGTGGTTAAATTACTCTGTGAATTAAAATTACAGCTTCAGGGGTCTTATGGGGACATAAGATTACAATAAAATTTGACTCTCTAAATTCTGAAAAATCTGCTCTGTTAATGCACTCTAGCAGGAAAAGGGTAGCTCACTCTTGCCTGAGTATCCTGTAATGACCACTTATAGGTAAATAAATAAATATTTGGTAGGTATAGAAGGCTGAAAAATGTCTTCCAATGATATCGGTCCTAATCCCTGGTACCTGTAATGTTGCTTTATTTGGAAGAAAGATCTTTGTAGATATGATTAAGAATATTGAGATGAGGAGATAATTCAAGATTATTTGGGTGGCTCCTAAATGTTATCACATGAGATGTCCTTAAAGAGAGAGGTACAGTGAGATGCCCTACCACACAGAAAGAAGAGGGTAGGGTGATATAAGGTAGAGGCAGAGACTGGATTGGTAGAGCCACAGCCAAGGAAGGCTGTCATTCACTGGAAACTGGGAGAAGCAAGAAATGGGTTATTTTTGAACCTCCAGAAGGATAAAGACACCTTGAGCTTGGTGATGGAAACAGATTTTGTACTTCTGACCTCCAGAACTGTGGGAAATAAATTTCTGTTGCTTTAGTCTTCCAAGTTTGTGTTTCGTTTTTGTTTTTTTTCCCTCAAATAGCAGCCTTAGGAAACTAAAACATTAGAAAATTCTATATGCCTCAAAACATACTGCAGCACCTCTGTGACTTCTGGACCCACAGGCAGACTCAGATTTTGCGTGGCTTCAGGAGATTGGGTACATAATTCCATTAGTAAGAATTAGGTACCAAAATAATTGCAAGACTTCTGCAGTTGAAGGGACATATATATGAGAATGTATCCTAAAGGTAAAAGGAGGGGTAGGAGGATGTGATCTTGGAGTGGACTGAATTCATTAACACGGGCACACTTAATTAGAAATTCTAAAGGTAATTGGTTAACTTGAGAAACTTAGAGTGGGTCCAACAATTTCTTGGATTGGTTGACTGGGCTCTGGACACAAAGGCAAACTGAGGCATCAGAATTTCCTTGATATGGGAGAGAAAAACAAACCAAGTGTTAGAGAGACTGGTTGCTAGAATGTATTTACTATATATCACCTGCTCTGCTTTTCACGCCTCTCCTATATCTTCTAGGAAGGCACAGAGTCTTTGACAAATACTTTATTAAGAGGAGCATAAGCATCCTTGAAGAGCTTTGTGGTGATCTCAAGATCAGTAATGACAGTGTGAGAAGTTGCCACTAAAATGTACTCTCAATTCATTGAGATAATAGGATCCCAGAGCGGCAGGGACCAAGAGGCATAAGTTAACCTTCTGTGAAGTGATAAGCGTGATTACTGCGTGGACAGCAGAATTGATATAGTTAGTCAGAATGGTTTGACCTTCAGGAATCTTTGACTCTAATTGATTCAGGTGTCTCTACTACTGAAATAGATGGGCAACCTATCGTATAGCCTTTTATTTGATACACTTATAGATGAACTTTAAGTCTCGTTTAAAAAAAAATACTTTGAAACAGCACAAAATAGAGTTAAGGATCTTTAACCAAAACCCAGACTTGGAACTTTTAAGAGATTGTGAGTCACTTGAAAATCTTTTTTGTTTTCTTGTATCACCCCCTCACCTAATAAAATATTAATTGATAGTGATTATTAACCTTAAATCTCACTATGTAAGTACAGGATACTGAAGGAGAGGTATAGGGAAGGACTGATACTCAAGTTGATTATCAAATGAAAAGAATGGGAAAAATCCATGTGAGAAGTGTGAGTCTTGCAAGGAGTGGAAAACAGACATATGGGGGGAAAAAACAAACATACGGGATGTTTTTTACCTTCCCTTAAGAAGACAGCTACTGTATTTTTGGTTTTATGAATATAGCTGCACTATTTTAATGGAGTCATGATTTTGCTATTGTTTTACTTAGAATTAAATGTGATTAAAATATGTATGTGTGAATATCAAGTTGACAGGTTGGACTGTGCTGGATAGCGTTTTGTCAGCTTGTAATTACTACTCGTGTCTAAAGCTGGAAAAAAGTATTTTCCACAGTTCCTTTTCCTTATTAGTTTCAGGTTATCTTTAACTGAGGGAGGAATTTGAGTGAGACTGGAAGACGGAAGCATAGTGGAGGCCATTTTGCTCTCAATAGATTGATGTGTGGATCCCTGGCGGCCTCCAGTTCCCAGATCATCCTCCCCATTACTAGTCTTGTCAAAGAGCAGTGGCTTCAATCACTACAGTACACTTTCAATAGAGATGACAGTTTTGAAAGACCTCTTCATGAGCTCTTTTTGTGGGTCCGCTTCAGCAGCCAAAAGAGTATGGTTGGAGACATTTTCCTGCAAGCTCCGAGTTGCCCAGTCAAGTCAACGTACAGGCTGTGATGGTGAGTGGCTTTATTTCTCCAACTTCGATCTCCCACACCTCAATTTCTTCAGTCATAATTTTTCTTTTCCCTACTGTAGTTTTAACTCTGTTGTTTCCTGGCTAAACATTGACTGACATTAGTATTTTAATAATGTTTTATGATACTGGATTTCTTATTTATGTGGTTATGTAATGAAGTAGTCTCTGTAGGGACTGTTATTATCACATATTCATGGAATGCAATGGATACTAAAACTCAGCCCTAAAAGTGGTCACCAGCTAAAAAATAGTGTTTGTCAATAAATAGAAAAATATATTATTAACACATATTGTATCTATATTTGTATAGATTATGATTTTCTCAGTGACATCCTGCAAATACTAACTATATCATTAATACTTGATTGATATTTGCAACTCCACTAATTAGCCTTTTACTGCTCTTACAGATGCTATGGTTTCAGATATTTTTCCTTACTGTGTATAGGGTTTGAAGGTAAAATCCCTGCTTCTAAAATTATGGGTTATGACACAATTCATTGATAGATTGTATTTGCTTATGGCTTCTGTTCTTGTGATTGTTTGAAATCCATCCTACCACCATCTGACTATTCATTGGAAGAGTCACTAAAACATTAACTGCATTTGCAATAGGCAAAAAAGCAAACAAACAAAATTAAATCAGTAATTTAAAAAGATGACAAATAACTATGCAAAGTAGTCTTTTCCAAATGGCCCAGTTTTTCTTTGTTTTGCCTTTACCAGCAGTCTTAGATCTCTTGATCTCAGACAAGACAAATTTCTGCTTATCTTTGATATGTTCATAACACTGACCGTAGTGTATTTAATGTTTTGCTTTTCTAAAACTTTCTTGGAGAGTAATATCTCCTGCAAAGGTCATGACGTTAGAAAATGCATGAAGTAATGTGAGTGGCACAAAACAGTGGGTAGCAAGGCTTCATACAAGTCAATGAACAACAAGGTCAATTGCTTCATATCTACTTGTGGTTCAGCACAGCTGGAGTGAAAAAAATCATAATGCTTGACTGGCACTGTGCAGCAGTGTAATGCGGAATAATAAGGGAGCTGAAATCATCAGTTTACAAAAACTGTTAGTCTGACTAGGCAAACACAGAAAGAAAAGGCAAGTTGTCAAAAAGAAAGATGACGAAAAATTCATGTGAGAAATACAAGGATGGAATACAAAAGTGTGTGCCCTCTGCTCCTTTAAACAGCAGACCTGGAATACTAAAGTTGCTATCAAGTTCTGATTTAAACTGGTCTTGAACTTTCTTTGAAAGCGAGCTCTACTTTCTGCCATCGTCAGTCCTGTGAGCGAAAATAGGAATTTTATATACTGGGAATCCAAACACAGATTTTATTTGAGGAATAGCCATAAATACTTTAACTAGTAAATGCTATGATTATACTAGCATTTCTTATAGCATAAATCTTGGGACTAACCTCAAACAGGAAGGATTTTTCTTACATTTTTTTTGTTTGTTTTTCTCTGTAAAGCAGGTTATTACAACACATGCAATTAAAAATACGTAAATTCATGGAAACTTTAAGGAAAGAATTGTGAGAGATAGTACTATGTCTCGTAAAAAAAATAGCTTCACCATTGAGAGGGGGAGATCAAGCTATCAATTATGATGTTGCCTTGCTCTTTTCTGAGGCTTCCAATAGTCTTTAAGGCTATTTATACACTTTGACTTCCTAACCATTCACTGGGCTCTGATACCCAGAGAAGCAAAGTGTCCACTGACATCAGTGAGAGGTTTACTTGCACTAACAGCCGAAATGAAGTGCCCAGGGCAAGCTTTTTCCTAAACCAAAGTATTCATAGGGTGCATGCATTTTTCAAGGAGTCAAAGCCCCTGTAAGCTTGCCATCAGTGCTCTTTGTACTTGTCTGGGGTTGCACAATCAATTATGGGAACATTAACATGGAGAAGTGCTCAGCTAATGGTGCATTATTTCAGAGGTGTAGCCCTCTGCTTTTGCCTGACTTTGCACATTTGCTTTTTGAAGTGAGAAATCAATTAAGATGACTAGCAAAACATACCACAGACACTCTGAAAAAGTCTTTTCCTTCTCTTTTATGTGTTTGAGAGAGCTTCCCAGTCATTAAAAAAGTCATATTCAGTAAGCCTCTCCTATTAATTGTCTCCTTTTCACCTTTATGGGTGAGGCAGTTGACTTTCATTTAATAAAATGCATTTGTCGTTTCCAGAGATGATCAGAGAATACCACATGAGTGGACATCTGTGCAGTTTAATGTCTCCTCTGGAAAGAGATTCTCAAGTGTCAATGTTTAATAAAACAGAAACGTTGTCAAAATATATTCTTCTAATTTATACCCCCCAGGTTGAGCCAGGATGTCTCATCCATATTTGTAGAAATTAAAACATTAGAACATGTTTTCCTATTTATAGGGAAAAAAGCAGCAAGCAAATTACGGTAACCCATTTGCTTAGGGAAAGAAAGGATGACAATTGGACAGAAAAGAAGTGAAATGTTGACTATTTCTATTTTCACAGAAGATTTTTATTGATTAGATCTTGAATCTTGTTTTATACCCATCAAGTTAGTGTCCAGTTTAAATAAGTAATAGAATGAAATCAACCTTCTGCTTGGAGTAAATGGCAAGCTTTTACATCAGCGTTCGCAGTGTGATCAATGTATTAGACCAATATGTTAATAACAGCACGTCTGCTAGTAGTACGCGCAAAAATAAAACATGGATATGAAGCTGATTTTACTTTTCTATTCATAAGTTTTTCTTACTTTCATTTTATTTGTTCCTTAGCCTAACATATTTTTTTCCCAGCTCTGCAGTTTTAGTTTACTTTTCATAACTTTACAAATAGTATCACTTGGTAGAATGAGTCCTATTTCAAGACAATCACTCTAAATATAGGTAGGTTATGGTCTCTCTCCATCTTCATATTTATGCCCATTATAAATGAATGGTTTTACTTAGGAAGATATTTTTTCAGTGGTTTTTCAGCAAATAAGACGCTTTGACCACTACCTATGTATGATCCTTTCTTGTTGCAATGCAATCGATTAATTATGTTTGCTTTGAAGGGATTTAAGGTATCAGGGTTGTGAAGAGAGGGGAGGGAAGGAATAAGAACATGATTTATAAAACTTGGACTTCAGATTTCTATCAGTTAGAGGAGGCTGCACAAAAAAAAGTGTCCAGAGCTAGGGACCGTCTAGTTTACTAGAAACTGAAACAAACAAAAAATTTCCTTTAAAAATTGATTCTTCATTTTGTAATGATGCTCTGTGCATGATCTCTAGGAGGCATTTTAGATGCAGTATGTTAAAAAAGGTTTTCTGTCCCCTGGGAAATAACAACCCCAGTAGAAAAAGTTACATCTTGCTTTAGCTGCCGAGATGGAGAATGTCAGGCAAACTTTGTTGTTCTCATTCTGTCTTGCAACACAAGCTAGATTTCTGACAAGCTGTCAAGCTGCCCCAAGGTGTGCATACCCTTCTTCTTGTTGGTGATACCTTGCCCAGTGTGAACTGAAATGGGAAATATACCTAAAAATAGGATGGAGAGAATCAGGGAGCAAGATAATTAAGATTTTTCTGATCACCTATTCCTTGCTGAGGAAGAGATCAGTTATTTCACAGGACTCATTTGAAATGCTTTTCAGTGTGAATCATAGCATGTGAGAAAGAAGGTTCTTATCTGGAACTCTGTTGTACTCTTTTGTAATTTTGGTCCCTGAATTTTGAAACAGACACATGAAAGTGCTGGCTAAATGATTCAGTGGAATGCCACCTTCACCCTTTTTTTTTTAGAACAGTGATATATCTCTGAATAAATATTTTTGGCCTATTGAACCAGTTTTTGATATTTTGCATTTTACAGTTTTTCTTTTGTCCTTTAAAAACAGCAATAGAATGCTCTTTTTGAATATTTTCTTTTTCAAACTCCTTTTAATGAGTTAGTATTTCATTTTATTCCAGTTTTTTAAGATTTTTATTATCATGGCTATGACTTGACTCTACATGGTAAAAGAATATTATACAAAAGTCTAACTATCCTGTTGTAACCATTACTGCAGAGAATGAATATCTAAGCTGAAAGAAGAGAAGGTTACTCAATATGCTGTTTGGAAATGTCATTCCAGATATTACAAGACTGATCTAGGCAAGGGGTTTGAGGCCCCTGAATGAACCCTGTATACTTTGCAGAACTGTGGAGTGAAAGGCATGGGGTAGCCTTCGTTGATCTCTGACACTGATCTCATTCTAGCCTCATCTTTTTGTGAACCCTGCAGTCTCTAATTAACCTGCAAAGGAAAGTATCTCCTTTCTTGTTTTTGAAGATTCAAATAATGGTAATAGGAGAAAAAAAAAAAGATTTTTAAAGTTCTCTTTAATTCAGTGAGTCAGTAAAAAGCCAAAATGTTTTCTTTGTCAAGTCTTAGAGTTGTGATCTCTTTTTACTTCCGAGTAGCTTTTGGTTGTGTTAGCGACTGTGACAGAGCTGGATGTTTGAGACGAGTCCATCACCTCTGCTGCTGCCGGTGCAGCTTGTTGATTCTGACGTACACCTTAGGAACTGTGAATTCTGGAGGTTTGCCAGTTGACTGTTGCTCAGTACATTTTCTGTGTGTGTTTGTGTGAACACACACATACATGCTGGTATCTGCATGCAAGTTGAAAATACTGAAATTAAACCTTTTTCTTTTAGACACATGTCAAGTAGATGAGAAATGAAGATAATAGTCTTTGAGTACTTTGTAAAAATACTGTCTTAGACATACTTTGTGTACTTTGTTTAAGAAAAGAATATTTTTATTAAGTGACAGCACTGTGTGGTCTGAGAATGTGATCTTTTACATATACATTATCATTCATTGTCCTTACAGACAAACTTATCAAATAATAGTCAATGTCCTTACCACCACCCACCCCCTTTTAGCTTGGCAAACCTGTCTCATGGTTTCTTATGCATATAAGAATGCATAAGATCTGCACCTGAATAAGTTATTTCATTGAAATATGTGGAGAAATTTTTCACTTTAGGAAAGCCCTGTGATTTTAGACTCAAGGTCAATAGAAATACTGTTGCTCACTTATACTTCCAGGGGCTTTATATTTTATGTTTTGGTCTTCACACCAAGACTTTCTAGTGGTGTAACAACTTCCTCATTTTCTAGGTGAGGATACAGAGGCTCAGGGGAGCAAATGACTGACGTGATAGTACCTGGGCCAGATATTAGTGTTCTGGCAACAAGTCCATTTCTCTCTGAAGAGTTTCCTGGTTACTTTTGCTCAATTGAGTGGAAATTAACTCTTCGTATTTTCTAAAAACAAGCAACAAACTGAAAAATCAACACTTATAAGAAGGACTTGGGGCAATCTGCTTAAGGAATAATTGTTATAAGTTGACGTTAATACAGAAATAAAAATATACACTAATACTTTAATGCTTAATATCCCCAGTGTCTTTTTATACCAGAAGTCCTTACCATTATCAGCGATTAATTGCATAAATAAAATGAGTACAAGTGTTTGTATTTATCCCCTATTGGAAACTGAAAATCCTTTCCAAATCCAAATGGCTGTTACAGTGAACAAATATATTTTCAAATTCATTAGAAAACTTGAACTGAGTTGTTGAAGGCAGAAGAATTTTCCCTCATAATGAAACCAGTAGTTTCATGTGTAATTTATTAATTATATGGTATTTCTATACATAAATAGCCAAAGAGTTAATACAAATAAAAATTGCTTTCAAGCTTTGAAGTTCAACAGTTTTTCATAAAGAATATTGAATGAAAATACAGTATAAAGTTTCTTCATAAACTAAATTAAAAAAATCATCTTTAGGATATAATGATAAGTAGAACTATATTTGTTTTCATTTTAAGTGACAAATCAAGTTGCCACAGCAAGAGCCCATTTTAAACACCTTTTTCTTGTAATTAAAAAACTCAAAATTTTGAATATTATAAAAAAGCAACTCATTCTTGCTTACAGATATGTGATTCCAAATATTATGCACATCCTAAAAAACTTAGTAATAATAAAGTCTTTATAGTCAATGCCAAAAGTAAATGATGGCTTAGAGTCAGTGACTAAAATAATCTAAAAGCTCTCTGTACTTTTGAGGAACCTCAGGATCTTATAATTTATTAAATCATTCCACACTCAAAAATGATCTTCATAAATCTTCTTAACCTAAATCCAGGGATGTTAGGTTACTGGTAAGAATTTCTAGCAATGACAGCCAATATTCTACTGTTCTCTTGATTCTATTATTTTTATAAATTTATTTTAAAAGATTATATTAATCAAACTTTAAAATATTAAAATGTCTTTCCTTTTGAAAACATTGAATTCTTGTAACCAAGAACCAATTTTTTTTTTTGTATTCCTAGATTCGTAGATGAAAACAAGGAGTCATTGTTATGGATATGACTATAATAAAATTTCATTAATGAATATGCTGAATTTATTTCTTAATGATTTAATTAAACAGTTTTTATCTTAATATTGAGTAAAATTTTAGTAGTTAGAGACTTGGGCTTGTATTAGTAGCTAGATCTGAATCCTTACTTGACCTCTAACTGGGCTTCCCTGATGGCTCAGATGGTAAAGAATCTGCATACAATGCAGGAGACCCAGATTCAATACCTGTGTCAGGAAGATCCCCTAGAGAAGGAAATGGCAACCCACTCCAGTATTCTTGCCTGGAGAATTCCATGGACAGAAGATCCTGGCAGGCTACAGCCCATGGGGTTGCAGAGTCAGACACGGCCGAGTGGCTAACAGATTTCATCAGATTCTCAAACTATTGTGATTTTCAGAATTTCCTGAGTGTAAGGACTGCTGCATTTCTATTAAAATTCCATAAATGGTAACATATCATCAAAAAATAATCAGGATACCAAACATCTTCATTCTCTAAAGAAAAATAGTCATCAGATTATCATGATTTTTATTTTGTACACTTCTGTATTTTCTAAACTTTCTATGAACCACGTGTTAACTTTCAGATGAGAAAAAGAAATTATTACACCTGAATGTAATGTATCACAATTTAGTTGTAGAAAATTTTAGTCACCCTTCTCCCATGTAACTACTAATTTAATATCTGGTTTAGATATTTTCCTTTTTTGTCATTTCATTATAAATGGAGTCATACTTTATATGGTTTACATGTCAGACTTATTTTACTTTGCATGATGTTTCTGAAATTCAACCATATATTAGCATGAAAAGTGAAAGTGTTAATTGCTCAGTGGTGTTCAATTCTCTGTGACCCCATGGACTGTAGGGTCTGTCCATGGAATTCTCCAGGCAAGAATATTGAAGTGGGTTGCTATTCCCTTCTCCAGGGGATCTTCCTAACCCAGAGATCAAACCTGGGGTCTCCCACATTGCAGGTAGATTCTTCAGCGTCTGAGCCATCAGGGAAGTTCATATAATGGAATCAGTTCAGTTTAGTCACTCAATCAGGTACAACTCTTTGTGACCCTATGGACTGCAGCACACTGGGCTTCCTTGTCCATCACCAACTCCCGGAGTTTACCCAAACTCATGTCCATTGAATCGGTGATGCCATCCAACCATCTTATCCTCTGTCGTCCCCTTCTCCTCCTGCCTTCAATCTTTCCCAGCATCAGGGTCTTTTCAAGTGAGTCAGCTCTTCACATCGGGTGGCCAAAGTATTGGAGCTTCAGCTTCAACATCAATCCTTCCAATGAACACCCAGGACTGATCTCATTTAGGATGGACTGGTTGGATCTCCTTGCAGTCCAAGAGACTCTCAAGAGTCTTCTCCAACACCACAGTTCAAAAGCATCAATTCTTCAGTGCTCAGCTTTCTTTATAGTCCAACTCTCACATCCATACATAACTACTGGAAAAACAATAGACATGACTAGATGGACCTTTGTTGGCAAAGTAATGTCTCTCTTTTTTTAATATGCTCTCTAGGTTGGTCATAATTTTCCTTCCAAGGAGTAGGTGTCTTTTAATTTCATGGCTGCAGTCACCATCTGCAGTGATTTTGGAACCCGAAAAAATAAAGTCAGCCACTGTTTCCACTGTTGCCCCATCTTTTTGCTGTGAAGTGATGGGACTGGATGCCGTGATCTTAGTTTTCTGAATGTTGAGTTTTAAGCCAGCATTTTCACTCTCCTCTTTCACTTTCATCAAGAAGCTCTTTAGTTCTTCTTCACTGTCTGCCATAAGGGTGGTGTTATCTGTGTACCTGAAGTTATTGATATTTCTCCTGTCAATCTTAATTCCAGCTTGTGCTTCATCAGGTCCAGCATTTTTCATGATGTACTCTGCATATAAGTTAAATAAGCAGGGTGACAGTATACAGCCTTGATGTACTCCTTTCCTATTTGGCAACAGTCTGTTGTTTCATGTCCAGTTCTAACTGTTGCTTCTTGATCCGCATACAGATTTCTCAGGAGGCAGGTCAGGTGGTCTGATATTCCCATCTCTTTCAGAATTTTCCACAGTTTGTTGTGATCCACACAGTCAAAGGCTTTGGCATAGTCAGTAAAGCTGAAATAGGTGTTTTTCTGGAACTTGCTTGCTTTTTCGAAAGACTGGTATTTTATTGCATGATTTTTTTTGTGTACCCATTTACTAGTTGATGGTCATTTGGATTGTTTCCACTTTTTCTCTAGTATGAATAATGTTATAAACATTCATTCAAATCTAGGTCTTTGTGAACAGTTTTCATTTCTATTAAGATGGAATACTGAATGGAATTGTTGGGTCATATGGTAAACTGCTTAACTTTTTGAGAAACTGTCTGACTGCTTTCCCAAGTGGCTTCATCATCAGCTGTATATTAGTATATTTGTCCTCATCCTCACCAACACTATCTTTGTCTTTATTATAGTCCTAAAGACTGTGAAGTGGTTTCTCATTTTGGCTTTAACTTGCATTTCCCTCGTGACTAGTGTTCTTTTCACATGCTAAGCCATTTGGATATCTTCTTTGCTGAAATGTCTACTCAAATTTTGCTCACTTAAAAATTGAGTCTTATTTTTGAGTTTTAAGAATTCTTTATATTATCTGGATAATAAGTTTACTTGTTACGTACAGTATAAACCTTTTATGAAGTACAATTTGAAAATACTTTGTCCCAGTCTGTGGTTTGTCAATTCATTTCCTTAATGATTTCTTTTTTTTTCTATTATGTAAGTTTCAGGTGTACATTGCTCAGGATCACTTTATAGCATAGCCAACTTCTTTAAAGGAGTCAAGCCTAGACTTCCAGAAGTTTTCATCTTAAGAAACAAAAACAAAAAAACAAAAAAGACATTAATTTTGGCTAAATACGTAATCCAATATTTACTAGTATATTTCAATCTTTATGCACCTTCTGCTCTATCCCTTTCTATCTCACATTAATGGGACTGCATGAAATTCTCCAAACTAAAAAGATAAACAAGGTGTCAACACTAGCAAATTGAGGGTTTGTATATTTCCTTCTATCCCAGACAGTAATAACTTCTCTTTGGATGCAGCCTACATCCTGGAGTTGAGAAGGGCATGCTGCGCCTTGAGAAAACACAGATCTCTATTCGTTTTAATGCTTAAGAATGTGGGCTCTGGAGCCAAGCTACCTGGAATACAAGGCCTACCACTATTTAGCTCAGTGTTTCCGTTTCTCTATCTGCAAAATGGGATAATAATAATACCTACCTAGTAATGCAATGGTTGTTAACAGAATAAATGTAAGTAAGGTGCTAAAAACAGTGAACATTTTACGAACTCATTGAACATTCTCCTCATCTTTCCACTCTTTTTCCTTTTAAGCATCTTTTTGTCCTACCTCTTCAGGTAACACATTAATATCTTTACCTTTCTTTTCTTTTTTCAAATCTCTTCCTCTTTCCCATAAAAATTCACTCACTTTGTGTATCACTTCAAGTATTTACTAGGCTCCAGTGATTTTTAGGGAGAAAGCATTTATCTCTCCTCATATTATCTCACACATCCTAAGTGGCGCTAGTGGTAAAAACTTGCCTGCCACTGCAGGAGACATAATGAGAAGCAGCTTTGATTCCTGGGTCAGGAATGAGGGACTAGCAACCCACTCCAATATTCTTGCCTGGAGAGTCCCATGGATAGGGGAGGCTGGGTGGACTACAGTCCACAGGGTCACAAAAAGTAGGACATGACTGAAACAACTTAGCACACATGCACATATTACCTCTTCATCAAATTATGTAGAAACCTGATGAATTAATATGGTAGCTGTCTAAGAAACGCTAAAATCGAAGGGTTGAAATTAAGTTTAGACATTTTTGGTCCACTTGTAGGCTAGTCAAAAAGATACAGAGAAGCAGTATCTTTTAAAACATGTTAGCTTATACGTGGCTTTTATTCACATCTTGTCTACTACTAATGCCACCACCACCAGTTTACCATTCTATTTGTATTCTACTACTTCTACTACTGAAAAAATAATAAATGCTGCAATTTATTATATCCTTGTCCTAATCCCTGGAATGTTCACTGCATATGTTATATAGAAAAAGGAACTTTGTAGATGTGATTATGAATTTTAAATGTGGATATTATGCTGGATTATCTAGTTGGGTCTCATATGATCACTGGGGGCCTTATCAGAGAGAGGCAGAAGATCAGAATAACAGAATCACAGTGAGGCCAAACAAACCGAAATGTTGGAGTTTCGAGCAGGTAAAGGTTAATTGCAGAGCCATGAAAGGAGATGGGTGGCTCATGCCCTAAAAAGCTCCGGGCTCCCTGAAGTTTCACAAAGCATTTTTTAAAGGCAGATGAGGGAGGTGGGCCAGAGGTTACATGGTCAGCTCATGTACAGTTCTCTGACTGACAGAGTGAGGTAACAGGGTGGTGTCACAGAGGTTAACATCATCAGTCATTAGACAATAGGAGGCCTGGAGCTGTGTATTCATTTTCATCAAGTAGTTTACATCTTCCACTTGGTAGGAGGGGCTTCCCAGGTAGTGCTAGAGGTAAAAATCCCACCTTCCAATGCAGGACACGTAAGAGATATAGGTTTGATCCCTGGGTTGGGAAAATCCCATGGAAAAGGAAATGGCAACCTACTCCAGTATTCGTGCCTGGAGAATCCCATGAACAGAGGAGCCTGGAGGGCTAGAGTTCATAGGGTTGCAAAGAGACGTGCATGACTGAAATGACTTGACACACACACACATATATTTGGTGGGAGGTTTTTAGATCTGTGAAACAACTTAGGAGATGTACCTCAAATACTGTTGTGTAGGTATTTCAGAGAGAAGCTAAAGCAGAGTTTATGGGGAAAGGCCTGTTCAGGGGAGGCCCCATAGGGTCTTGCTTGGTTGCATATGAAAGTGGAAACTGAGAGAGGTTTGAAGATGCTACATTACTGGCTTTGAAGATTGAGGAAAATACCAGGAGTCAATGCATGGAAGGCATGTAGCTTTAGGAGACAGAGAAGTCAAGGAAAAGGGTTTTCCTCTCAGAGCCTCCAGAAGAAACCAGCTCTCCTGACACTTTGACTTTAGCTCAGTAGAACTGATTTTGGATTTGTGCCCTCTAGAATTAGAAAAGGATAAATTTGTGCTGTTTTAAAACACCAAGTTTGTGGTAATTCAATACAGTAGTAATAGGAAATGGATAAAACCATTTTCTGTGTGCTAAACTTTGAACTCATTATGCATAATCTCAACAGTCATTACGCATAATCTCACAACACAACAGTCTTGTGAAATCCCATCTCAGACAAAGAGCATCTAATTTGTATTCAGGTCGACCCAGCCCTTGGTGTCATGAAGTGCTCACTCTACATGATTGTACACAATAGTTGTGATTATCCGACTCTAGGTCCAACAGCAGATTTTTAGAGGCTATATTCTTCACATAAAAATAAAGAACTTGTTTCTTCAAACTGGAATTTTACGTTAAGCCACATAGGCCAGACATTAACAGCATGTGAACCGTGAACTTCCAGATGTTCAAGCTGGATTTAGAAAACGGAGAGGAACCAGAAATCAAATTATTAACATCTGTTGGATTATCAAAAAAGCAAGAAAGTTCCAAAAATTATCTATTTCTGCTTTATTGACCATGCCAAAGCCTTTGACTGTGTGGATCACAACAAACTCTGGAAAATTCTGAAAGAGATAGGAATACCACCTTACATGCCTGCTAAGAAATCTGTATTCAAATCAAGAAGCAACAGTTAGAAATGGACGTGAAACAACCGACTGGTTCCAAATCAGGAAAGGAGTACATCAAGGCTGTATATTGTCACCCTGCTTATTTAACTTATATGCAGAGTACAGCGTGAGAAACGCTGGGCTGGAAGAAGCACAGGCTGGAATCAAGATTGCCGCGAGAAATATCAATAACCTCAGATACGCAGATGACACCACCCTTATGGGAGAGAGTGAAGAGAAACTAAAAAGCCTCTTGATGAAAGTGAAAGAGGAGAGTGAAAAAGTTGGCTTAAAGCTCAACATTCAGAAAACTAAGATCTTGGCATCTGGTCCCATCACTTCATGGGAAATAGATGGGGAGACAGTGGAAACTGTCAGACTTTAATTTTTTGGGCTCCAAAATCACTGCACATGGTGATTGCAGCCATGAAATTAAGACGCTTACTCCTTGGAAGGAAAGTTATGACCAAGCTAGACAGCATATTAAAAAGCAGAGACATTACTTTGCCAAAAAACGTCCATCTAGTCAAAGCTATGGTTTTTCCAGTAGTCATGTATGCATGTGAGATTTGGACTATAAAGAAAGCTAAGCACCGAAGAATTGATGCTTTTTGAACTGTGGTGTTGGAGAAGACTCTTGAGAGTCCCTTGGACTGCAAGGAGATCTAAACAGTCCATCCTAAAGGAAATCAGTCCTGAATATTCAGTGGAGGGACTGATGCTGAAGCTGAAACTCCAATAGTTTGGCCACCTGATGCGAATAACTGACTTGTTGGAAAAGACCCTCATGCTGGGAACAATTGAAGGCAGGAGAAGGGGACGACAGAGGATAAGATGATTGGATGGCATCACTGACTTGATGGACATGAGTGAGCCAGCTCTGGGAATTGGTGATGGACAGGGCAGCCTGGCGAGCTGCAGTCCACGGGGTCACAAAGAGTCGGACACAACTGAGTGACTGGACTGAACTGAAGCCACTCTGAAGTCACCTTTGTTTCCTAACATTCAGCCTAAGAAATTAAATTTCTGAACAAATTGCATTTTTTTCTGTAGCACAGGTAGAGAATAGAGACATCTTCTAAGGTAGCTTCTGGATAGACAGACATCATAGACACAGAGATGATCTGACAAAAAAAGTAAAGCTCAAAATAAAACACAAAGTTAAAAACTTGCATTTATGAACAACTCAGCTATTGGATCAGTCTGAGAAAACAAATATCTCCAAAGGTTGCAGAATTCCATTATGAAATTTGTAGAATGTTATTATGTCATGAGGTATACATCTCTTACATTTTCCTTTTGACACATGCAGATGAAGAAGTTCCTGGTGTGATTGCATTTATTGAAATGATAGCTGAGTGCTAAAATGTGAAAAGTGACAGCAATTCTTCAAGGAGAAAAACACCCTTCAGCATACTGATGAGAGAAAACAGTGTGAATATAGACTTGGTAGGCACAGCTTTTATTTTCCTATCTTAACTTTGACAGAATATTCACATCTTGAAAATTGTACCTACAGTAGACACACAAAAAAGGCCAAATTGTGTGTGTGTTTGACAGAATATTACATGCAAATAATGGGCTTTTTCACAATCTCTTAGTTTGCACTAGTTTAGAAAAATTATCATGTGCAACTCATGAATATTCTGATTTTTGGTACATACCAAAGTATGGTTTTTGTAAATGGTCACAGGTGCAGAGTTTTGCATGAGCAATCACACTGCTGAGATTGGAGATAGTACACATATAAGAGGAAGAGGTGATATGCTTATAAAAGATTCAGAAACTGAATCTTTATGCTTTATTTACAATTAACCAGTGAACTGAAATGGCACTTTGAATTTGGTGTCTAAAGTAAGGAAAGAATGTACATGAAAATTTAAAATTGTCAGGTGTTTTTTATACAAATTTTGGAGGAATGTTTACATGTATACTAGACAGTATATATTTAAATATTTTTACACTTGAAAACAAGGAGAAGTTTATAGTAAGTAAGGAACTTGGTACTTTGAATATCAGATTTACTCTGATGAAACTCAAACAGGTTTGCATCTGGCTAGTGTTTTCAGGCAAGACTTCCAAGGAAAAGATAATGAGACAAATATGTCACTGTGGTTGAAAGATCCATTAGAAGTGTATCCAAGGAGGAAAGAGGTACCTAGCAGATTTGTTGTTGTTGAGTCTCTTAAGTCATGTCTGCCTCTGTGACCCCACAGACTGCAGCTCACCAGGCTTCTCTGTCCTTCACTATTTCCTGGAGTTTGCTCATACTCATGTCCATTGAGTCGGTGATGCCATCCAACCATCTCGTCCTCTGTCATCCCCTTCTCCTCCTATCTTCAATCTTTCCCAGCATCAGAGTTTTTTCAAATGAGTCAGCTCTTCTCATCAGGTAGCCAAAGTATTGGAGCTTCAGTTTCAGCCACAGTCCTTCCAGTGAATATTCAGGGTTGATTTCCTTTAGGATTGACTGGTTTGATCTCCTTGCAGTCCAAGGGACTTTCAAGAGCCTTCTCTGGCAGCATAGTTCAAAAGCATTAATTCTTCAGCACTCAGCCTTCTTTATGGTCCAACTCTCACATCCATACATGACTACTGAAAAAGTCATAGCTTTGACTATAGGGACCTTTGTCGGCAAAGTGATGTTTCTGTTTATTAATATGCTGTTTAGGTTGGTCATAGCTTTTCTTCCAGGGAGCAAGCATCTTTTAATTTCATGGCTGAAGTCACCATCGGCAGTGATTTTGGAGCCAAAGAAAATAATGCTTTACCGTCTGAGCCACCAGGGAAGTCATGAAGAAAATAAAATCTGTCACAATTCCCATTTTTTCCCCATCTGTTTGCCAGATAGGCACTCCCATAATATTTTGGCATAGAATTTCTTGTTCAATTTATTTCCAGATGTGACTCGTTCTGAGGAAGGAATTTTTGTTATTTAATGAGTATTTAATGTGCCTGAGGAATTGGATTTTATGATTATACTATAGTTACAGGGCAAACTTTGCAATTACAAATTCTGCTTGAAATGATACTCTCACCCTAATAATACTAATATCTGTAGCAGGTCCTGTAAACATGTAAACAACTGTTAGATGCTTTATCTGCATTATCTCTAATCCTAATTAAAAGCTCTTTAATATAGATATTCCTGAACACCCAAATCAGTACTATTTTTCATAATTTTTTCTCATATAATTGATTTATGGTTTATGACCTGATGTCAGGTGTCATATACCTGTTTTCTTATTTAAAATAATGTACAAATACTCTTAAGAAAAAAAAATTTATTTGGGAGTTGAACTATCGAAAATAATGAACTGCAGATAGCAGCTAATAAGTTTATAGACTAAACAATGGAACTGAGAACGCTCAGATAACTCAAAGTGTGAAATATGTTTCATGTCAGCAGATACCATTGCCCTTTTCTCCGTTTGCATGTCAACCTGTGAATCCTTGGTACTTGCTTCTGTGTTCAGAGGGCAACACTGACAGAACTTCTAGGGATTCAGTACAGTATTTCAGTATTCTTCCAACCTATGCTGGACCCATCTTTTGGAAAAGGAGTGTAGTTTGTATTCAGAAATAGAATGAGCTTTGTGGTCTAGGGAAGAAGAGATTCCTTCTGCCTCATCAAAGTTCAAGTCTAGAACTTTCAAAAACAAAACAAAAAAAAAAGCAGTGCTTAATTTTTTTTGAAGGTACCCAGGAATTTCCCTCAGGCTTTTATCTGAGTCAACTGCCTTTTCTTTTCTGCATCACCGCAACCTTCACCCCTTCCCCATTAGCTCAGACTCCTCTATCCTTGATCCTGCCTTCCTGGAAACAGCAGCCACTACTTTTAGTAGTTGCTGCCTTGGCATGCTCTCCACTCTGCCACACAATGCCTCCCTGAATGTTCAGACACAAAACAAAGAGTAGAGACTGGGGAAATTAATTCATTTTATGGAAAGTATCTCTTTCTACTGACACTTGTTTCTTTCCCAAGCAAGTTAGCTTTCTGGCATCACTCGTAGCAAGAATAAATTCAAGCTTCTTTCTTGCAACTTTTGTGCCTCCACATATCCAGACTCTGTTTCTTGTAGTATGTCTTATTAGAAAACCCATATTGTCTTCCTGTTTTCAGTTTTTCTGTGGTATCATATTCTCTTTATTTTATAAATAACTGGTTAAGTGAGCTTCCTATATAAAAAAATGGAGCAGTAAATTACTTAACTGATGGGACTGTTGAGAAGATTAGATTACTTAATATGTAGAAAGTGCTTTGCAAGAACTCAAAAAACTTAGGTATTTTTGTATTTTTATGCTCATTATTAAAGACAAAGTTGAACCAGATAATGAATGGTAGTTTTAGTGTTTGAGTGGGTTCATTTCCAGCATAACCTCCTTTGGTAGAAACTACATTTTTGGGGAAATGTTCTATCTGATGATGTAAAACTTTCAGAAAGATGCAATAATATCTTGGACTGTGGAGTAATCATCTTTAACTATTTTAAATTATTTTAACATGTAAGTTCTACAACATTAAAAATAAAATAAGTAAATAAGAGTGCATTGGAATAAAATCAGTACAAAAAATTTACTGTTTAATAATCCCAGGGTAGACGACTGTTGATGAAAAAATTCATTTTAACTCAGAAGGGCTTTCGTTTTCTACTTTCTTTTGTTTCTGTGTCTCAGATTCATTTACTAGAATGAACCGGTCTTTGAAGTAAAACCTGAGATTGCTGAGTATCAACTATGATTAGGCAAATTTCCTTATCTCTTTAAGTTTCATTTCCTCAACTGTAAAGTAATGATCATTAAAATAGGTCAGAATTAACTGTGTATTTGGGAAATGTATTCTAAGCATTTTACATTGATTATCTCAGATAATTCTCATGACAAACCCTATAGAGCAGAGGTCTTAATCCTAGATACATATTAGGATCATGAGGAGATTATTGTTAAAAATAACAAGATTCTCAAGATAAAGTGGGGAGATGGTGGCATGAGATACTTTTTTCTCCCCAAGATTATTGCAATGTGCAGCTCAGGTTGAGAAACATGAAAATAGAAGTAAGCCCTGTTAATATCCAAGGCAGAGCACATTCCTTGACTTGGGGCCCAGTTCCATCTTCAAAGCCAGAAGTGACTGGCCAAATTTTCTCCACCTCGCATCATTTGACACTGACTCCTTCGCCTCTCACTCCCACTTTTAAGAATTCTCAGCTAATTCATTAGCATCTCCCTGTTTTATGGTCAACCAGTTAGCAGCCTTAATTCCCCCTTGCATTGTGACAACATATATTCATAGATTCTTGAAGTTATGATATAGAAATTTTTGTGGAGACATTATTCTGCCTGCCACAGTCTCTTTTGATGGTTCTTCCTCTTCTCCAGGCATCTTAATATTGTTGTGCTCAAGGCTTAGTTGGCGTCTGTCCCCTGTCTTCTTTCATTCTTTCGGGGCTCTCATCTTTTAAAACCTGAAATGTCATCAGTACAGTGCATGTGTGTGCCTGCATGCTCAATTGCTCAGTCGTGTCCAGCTCTTTGCGATCCCATAGACTGTAGCCCACCAGGCTCCTCCATCCATGGGGTTTTCCAGTCAAGAATGCTGGAGTGGGTTGCCATTTTCTGCTCCAGGGAATCTTCCCAACCCAAGAATCAAACCCTGGTCTCCTGCATTGCAGGCAGATCCTTTACCACTGAGTTACCAAGGAAGCCTCATCTATAAATTACTTGACATAGTATTAGATATTAGTAGATATTTTTCAGTGTATTCTAAATGGAAATCTTGATATAAACATTACCAAACCTCCCCCAGGTTCACTTCACCCCATAACATTTCTCATTTCATGTGATGACAATTACATTTTTCCTGTTTTCTTAAGTCAGTTATCCTAGAATCATCCCTGACTCTCATCATCTCCAGTCCATCAGAAAATCCTGTTGGTTAGGTCTTCAAAATACAGATGTAACATTTTCAGTAAAACAAGCACCTTTTGACTTTTAAGTTAGATTTAGGTGAATGTACATATCTCTCAAAAAACAACCACTTTTCAGATGAATTTTACATAGGAAAAATTATATCCGTATTCTGAAACTCAATTGAATAAAATGTTTAACATTTTAACTAAATCAACACTTTAATGCAGTATTTAAAATTAACATTTTAACAAACCGATATTTTGAAAAAATCTTAAATACATTCCAAATGCAATTTACAAATGTCAGAATCTGGTGGAAACCTTTAAAAAAGAGTTTCATCACAAAAAACCAATTCAAAGAAACACGCACTTCAGTGTTCATAGAAGCACTATTTATGGTAGCCAATATGGAAGCAACTCAAGTGCCCATCAACAGACTACTGAATTAAGATGTGTGTGTATTATGCAATCATCAAAAAAAATTAAATACTAATATTTGCATCAATGTGGATGGACCTAGAGAATATTATTCTTCATAAAATAAGTCAGATAAAGACAAATACTATGGTCTCACTTATACATGAAATCTAAAAAATAATACAGATAATTGTGTATACAAACCAGAAATAGGTTCATAGAAAACAAATTTGTGATTACCAAAGGGAAGAAGGGACAAGTTAGGGGTATGAGATTAACACATGCAAACATCTAAATGTAAAGTAGATAAATAATAAGGATTTACAGCTCCCTGGTGACTCAGATAGTAAAGAATCTGTCTGCAATGAGGGAGACACAGGTTCAGTCCCTGGGTTGGGAAGATTTCCTGGAGAAGAGAATGGCAACCCATCCCAGTATTCTTGCCTGGAGAATTTCATGGACAGAGGAGCCTGGTGGGCTACAGTCCACAGGGTCTCAAAGAGTCTGACATGACTGAGCAACTAAAACTTTCATTATCATAGAGATATATGTCAAATACCTTGTAATAACCTATAATGAAATATAATCTGCACAAATAGTGAATCGCTATGCTATATACATGAAACTGGCACAATACTATAAAGAGTTTCAGCAGAGAAAATGACCCCATGGATTTCTCTAGTACTAACCAGTAAAATTGCTGACAAAAATAACATTATTCATATTCATATTCATTATTCATATTAATTGGTGATCACATGCATTTTGCTCTCCAACATAATAATTTGTTACAGGCATATTGTGTTTTTATTATATTTTAGTTATTGTGTTTAAAGAATACATTATGATTTAAATAATTTAAAATAAAGAGAACATTTTGGAACAGAGTCTGGCTTTTAGGAATGCTTAGTTACATTAAAAAGTCATTACTCATGCATGCAGAATCTGACCACTGTTCAGCACTTCCACTGCTTCTTCCTAATATGAGCTGCCATTATTTCTCACTGGATTGCTGCAGTTAGCTTCCCAACAGGTCTTGTTATTTTAACCCCATCATCTCTTCATTACAGTCTTTTCTCATGTCCCTTCTGGGCTCAAAACCCTATAAATGCTCCTCACAGAAGAAAAAACCGAAGTCCCTACTGGAGTCTTCAGGATTCATGTTATTTACCTCTCTCCCCAACTTGCCACATGGACCTGTTCTACTCTTTTATCCCTGGATAACTCTATTCTAGCTACAGAGAGTTCTTTCCACTTCTCACACCCTCGCACCTTAGGCCTTTTGCTTCCCTGTTCCCTGCGTTTCCTCTGGGTTAACATCACTCTCATTTTTTTCTCAAATCTCACCCTCATGAGGTTACCATGACTAATGTATTTAATATTGCAACTAGCCTTTTCTACTACCTTGTACCCCACATTATCCTTAGACCACTGTCTTCTCTTTTTCCTCTTGTAGTATTTAACATTCTCTCTCGTGCTATGTAATTCACTTCCTATGTTTCGTGTTGATTGTTGACCTCCCATCAGCTCTAAGATCAGCTCCATGAAGGCAGAGTGTTTTGGTTCATTGACGAATGTCAAGCAGTGCCTGACACCCTGACACAGAGCTATGATCAACAATTAATTTTTAAATTGATAATTGAATTTATAAATGAATTTTCCCCTTATTTCACAGTATTAGCAGAGCTGTATTTAAATACATGCAGTCTGCTAACTTCTGAGCCCACACATTTAAGCTCTCTCTTTCTATGTATATATGTGTGTTTGTTGATATACACACATGCATATATATTTAAATGTATTATTTATTTAATCTTTTAAACAATTTTAATAGAAAGCAAGATACTATACATGTGGTACAAAATATACTAAAATAAAAATAGATATAATATGGAAAATGTTTTTAGGAAGGAATAAGAAAAACTTTTAATGTAGGAAGCTGTTCAGCTTCAAAATAACTGTTTTGATTTAAAACATACTTGAAATATAGTAGATGTTCAAAATAGAAGCTATTGATATTTATAAAGCATGAACAATGACAGCTATTGATTAGGTTACTGTAAGGATTGAACTCTATGATATATGTAGACATTACTGGAATGTTAGTTCCCTCTCCTTTCTCTCTAGCCCCTACATTCAAGTTCAACGTAATTGAGTTTATAACCATCATAATTTTTATTTATTGTTTACTGTGAAAACAGACCAGAGACAGTTTCTTGTTAGAAAGGGAGTATGATGTAGTAGAAATTACATGAATTTGGACTCAATACAAATGTCCATTTTTCACTTATTAATTCCAATTTTCTTAACTGTGAAACAGGGATAATATTGCAGATCTTCTAGCACTGCTAATAAGATTAAGAATTAAGTAAGATTATGTAAGTCATTCTGCTAAACTCAAATTTCCTGTACTTAAGGGTATGGAGAGCATGTCCATATTTTTTTTTAATTTATTTTTTTATTGAAGGATCATTGCTTTACAGAATTTTGTTGTTTTCTGTCAAACCTCAACATGAATCAGCCACATTGCTTTTACACAGTGCTGAAGAGTTTTAAACACCATCTTTTATCTTAAACTAGTCGTGTGTGTGTGTGTGTGTGTGTGTGTGTGTGTATAAAACAAAAATTAACCTTTTTTTTTTAACTACTGGAAGTTTTATACTCTGGAAAGCTATTTTAATTGTGTTTCAAGTGCTCTCTTGCAGCAGATTTCACCCTTTTCTCATTTTAAAGGTAACTCAGAGGGGAATTTTATGAAGGCAGACTATAAGAAGCATTTTATACAATTTCTGGCACTTCATATGTGTTAGTAATTTTCACTGTCCCAAGCTTCCCAATAAAGCTTCATAAAATATTGAAATCAATCTCCCTTGACTAGTCTTTTCTCTTCCCCATCATATGCACAATAGCAGCTATACTGTTTCAAAAATTTTGAGTTAGTGAAATAGAGTACAGAACAATTCCATTGTTGACCTCATTTATGTCTTTCTATTTCTTTTCATTTGATGGAATATCTGCGGTTTGCTATTCCCTACCACCTCCTGGAACTTTCTTTGTATCCATTTTGCTTTACTGCTGAGCATTATCTCTTTTTTTCTCCTGTATATCAAATTTGACTTTTTTTCCTTTTTCTTGCCTTCCTTTTTCTGGGATGACTATTCAAAATACATGAAGACTGAGCTGTTGAAAAGATGTTAGTATTCATTTATGGATGATTCAATTTATTAGTTATTTGTAGTCAAATATGGAAAAAAAATAAATCACATTGCACACTACTGTTAAATGAAAAATTTTCCTTAAGAAATTTTTTCAAGTGAAGGCTCATTTCCCTCATGTATCTATTTTATAAATTTAGATAATGACTTTAGCTTCTTAAAATAAACCATATACATATATGCTTTTAGCCATTATAAGTATTATATGCATAGTATAGTAACTATATACATGTATGATGCTAATTAGTCAATATGGAAAATATATAATATTTAGCTTCTCTGAAATTTTAGGTATAGAATGTAATTCCAAAGGGGCACTTTTGAAAGAAATGATTTTGAAGATATTGCTGTCAGCCAAATCAAATGATGGACAGAATGTTTTCTCAGGCAAAACAGTCAACTGGGAACTGAAAAGACCTGTTTCAGTAAAGCAGAGAGTATTTTGACTTCTAGTAAGGTGGCCCTAAATTTGAAAAGAAAACAGAAATTAAAGGAACACTAACCTAGAGATTGCATTTAAAAAAATCATTGTTTTTAGTACATCTAAAAGTCAGGAGGATCATTGTCATATTCCTGCTCAAATTGCTTTAGACAGTTCCCTGTCTGAAATTAAACATGGCACAGATTAGTTTTTTTTTTCGCTTATTTTTTTAAGTTTTGTGTATAATAGAGCATAAAATGTACAAAGAAAGTCAACTATTTTGACATACAAGGGATTTTAAAAAATCCTTTTAAGGCTAAGTGAGTTTATATGTATTCATGTTCTTAATCAATACTTGTTTAATGAGTCAATGTTATGTCCTCATTTATTAAGAAATCAGTTGTTCTGTGACATATTTTAAGAAATGTGAATTATTTTAAGAATTATGTATATAATAGTCAGCAGATTATGGTCTAAAATGTACATATATTTAGAAAGATTTTACTGTGGATAGATGATTCAAATTGATTTTTACAGAGTGTAATGATGCTAAGTAGAATGATAAAAACGAAAGGTTCATAAGAATTTCAGACTTGAGAATATTATTGAGGGTTGTTAGAGAAAGCCTGTTTTCTTTATTTATTCCACCAGTATTTATGAAATGCCTACTATGTGCCAGACACAATGTTGGTAGCTGGGACGCACAGTTGGAAAGATAAGGACCTGGGAAGAAGCCCTGGTGAAGGGAACAGGCTCCACATAAAGAGTTCATAGTGGTCAGCACCACAATAGAAGTTTGCACGCGAGGTTATGCAGTTTTAGAGAAGGGGATACAGAGTGTATTTGATTGGTTTTGCATAGTTTCACAGAGGAAGTAATAACTGAGTTTAAGGCTTGAAAGATGTAATAAATAGAAGTTGTCCCGTGGAGAGGTATTTTCATGTTCAAAGGACAGGGAAAGGCACGTAGTTCAAAATGGCCATGTTTTGAATGATAGAGGTTAAATTGCACAGGTGGGTAGGGGCCATGAATTCTTGAAAATATTTTGATATTAAAGATGTGATTAAATAATTTTAAGGTGATTTTTCTTATGTAGCCAGAGAATTTAAGTCAAATAGCAATATATATCTATAAAAGAGCAGGTATTCACATGGTCTATAATAGTTTGTTAAATTAACTTTGTTTTCTTATTAAACATTAATATGAATGTTTCTTATTAAGTAGAAAAAATACATATACTGTCAAAATATAGGTACAATGAATAAAAGTAAAAGTAAGTATAAGTGTTATATGTTTCAGTTTTATAAATGAAGTATATGTGGTATATATTACTTTAGAAAGTACATTAAAAAGCCCTATGGGTTTCTTAAATTGTTTTTCCTACAAGTTTTATTTGGATTAATGTCTGTCTCATTTCTTTAATTCTGCTAGTTTTTTTTTTTCCTGCTACATACCAAGCACATCAGAGGACATAAATTCATTCTGTAGTAATAAGATTGATTTTAAATATTACACTCAAGCTTCCCTATCCAATGAGGTTTATCTTTGGTAATCTATATACTTACTAAAAATGCTGCAATTTCAAAAATTATTTTTTTTTTGGGGGGGAAAGGGAAAATTATCATAAAAACAGGTTGTAAGATGTGGAAACAAATTAGTTTTCATTACTTTAGATTTATTCCTGACCCAGACTCTAATGTTCAGCCTGATCATCAAATTTATTCCTAACACTTGCCTTCAGATAATTCCGAGATGTTATCAAAATTAACTCAGCTCTCAAGGGACAGATATTTTCACAATTATGGATATTTAAATATATGTGCTATAGGCACAGAGAGCAAATCCCAAGGAAAAATTACCTAAATATTTTGAGTAATAGCATCTATGTTAGAATAAATAAGTAGCCTCCTTAAATGAATACTTCAAAAAATTACTCATATAAATGTTCAATTATTGACATGCTTATTAAAATTAATCATATTTCTTTGGAGTCATACTCTATATTAATCAGAAAACATTTCAATTCAGTAATATTTCTTTCAGACATTTTGCCTGAATTGAATATAAATATCTGTTATGAGATTATTTTACTGTAGAAAAGCTAAGTCATGATGTGTTAAAAATTTTGCTGAATTTTTATAATACACTACTTACTAGTTAATAAAATATTAAATATAATAGACCTATTCATTCTAGATTTTGAAGTCCTTACAACTGACAATCAGCGCATTACTGAGTGATATTCACACAAACTATTTAGTTTCTCTGGGACCATGATAGTAGTTTCCTGATATTAATGATGATTATTTACATTAATTAAGTTTTGCTTGGCAAGTCAGTTGTCATGATGTTAATATCTTCACATGTCTGCAAGGATAGGATTAACATTCTGGTGTAATATGAAAAGTCAAATAGCTTACAGATCTACTATAAGATTAATTTGCTTGTATAGGAAAGATCACTTCCAGTGATAAAAACCAGAAGTTACAGTCTTTCTATGACAGGTTGACTTATGATCATTTTAATTGTTTTTTTGTTAAGTAGACATTGCATTTTAGAATTCACTCACTTCTGTTCTTATTGAAAGGAATATAGATCTTTGAATTTCTTCTCTCAAAGCAAGAATATCAAATGAATCTTAGAAAAGCCATAGATATATCTAATCAAATGGTAAATATGATAATAAAGTCAAGGGGAAATATTATCATAAGAACAAAAAGAAAATTTCATGTGTCACCAGTGCTTGCTGAAGTGTGACACATAAGTGGAGTATACAGTGCAAGGACCTATTTTATTGTTGACTGAAAAAAATGTACAACGTTTTATTCAGCAGACATTCTTAGGACTTCAAGCCCAGGAAACAGCATCTCATATAATCCTGAGAGACTGTTCTGAGGAGACAAGAGGGAGACTAGGACACATAGGAGTTTTGCCACAAAGGGCAGGTAGTTTGAACGTCAAAAGATTATTGTCAATTACAGAAACCAGATACCTCAAGTTAAGGGATTTAGTGCTTTTCTATGTGTAAAGAAAGAAAGTGAAGTTGCTCAGACGTGTCCGACTCTTTGCGACCCCATGGATTGTAGCTACCAGGCTCCTTCATCCATGGGATTCTCCAGGCACGAATACCGGAGTGGGTTGCCATTTCTTCCCCAGGGGATATTCCCGACTCAGGAATTGAACCCAGGTCTCCCGCATTGCAGACAAAGGCTTTACCCTCTGAGTCACCAGGGAAGCTCAATATGTAAAGATGCAATAGTCTGGGCTCATTGAAATCCTCCCTTTGATGTATACCTCAGCTATCTGGGGCAAGTATCCATCCCAGGTTTCCTCCAACTGCCCCGACAGGAGTGGCTGCAGTCCGATGCCTGCTAGATAGCTGGCATTCCTTGTTTCCTTCCTAAGGTCCCTCAGGGCTCACTGGTTGGGGCCTGTGGCAGCAGCAGCTGACTACCAGATGAGCTTGGCAATGGACAGGTGTTTTTCTGGGACTCACTTTTCCAACACTGGCAATATGATACAACATCTTTTGTTTACCGAAGGGGTTCCATGGTGAAGAATCCACCTGCCAATGCAGGAGACACAGGTTTGATCCCTGAGTTGGGACAAAGCCCTGTAGGAGGAAATGGCAAACTGTTCCAGTATCCTTGCCTGGAGAATCCGCTGGACAGAGGAAGACTGTGGGCTGCAGGCCACAGGGTTGCAGAGAGCTGGACACAACTTAACACAACATACACAAACACATAGGCAATATTTGAGTTCTCATTATTAAAATATGTATTTAACAGATAAAAGTAGATAGTAATAGATGTCTGCAGAGTATACTATGCTGTATAAAATAAGAAATTTGAAGGTGAAAGTTTGAAACTACAAAAAGCGACATCCCAAAGTTAAGGTATTAAATGATGATATGGCAGTGAACTATCAGTAGCACAGAAACATGAGAAATTCTATCTTGCTGTAAACATTATTGATTATTTCTCATTTGTCATGCTGAATATTTCAGTCATAAAGTTAACAAAGCATTCAGAGAAATTGTTACACTGGACATAATTTTCTTCATCAAAAGAAAACTGATTTGTGGCGGAAAAACATGGTAGAAAATGATAATGTGATTTCAGAGTCCATAATAACCAAAGAAAATTGATCTGGACATATCAGTCATGAGCCTTAAATCATTGACTCTCACACTAGTCCATTTCTCTAATCGCTTGGAAGATACATTGAAATATAGGCCCTCAGGCTTCTCTTTAGACTGACTGAAATCAGAATTCCTACCAGTGGAAAAGGCATCTGTATTTCCAGGGTTCCCATAGATATATCCTTCTGATAAATCAGTTTTCCCAGATAATTTTGCTGAGAACTAATAGAGGTTTGTCTTTCAGAGTGAAATAATTTACCTTTAATCACAATGCTCTTCAGCATTACTGGTCAAGGCATAGATTTGGATTACTGTGATATTGAATGGTTTGCCTTGGAAACGAACAGAGATCATTCTATTGTTTTTGAGATTACATTCAAGTACTGCATTTTGGACTCTTTGGTTGACTATGATGGCTACTCCATTTCTTCTAAGGATTTCTTGCCCACAGTAGTAGATATAATGGTCATCTGAGTTGAATTCACCCATTCTAGTCCATTTTAGTTCGTTGATTCCTAAAATGTCAATGTTCACTGTTTGCATCTCCTGTTTGACCATTCCCAATTCACCTTGATTCATGGACCTAACATTCCAGGTTCCTATGCAATATTGCTCTTTACAGCATTGGACTTTACTTTCATCACCAGTCACATCCACAACTGGGTGTTGTTTTTGCTTTGGTTCTGTCTCTTCATTCTTTCTGGGGTTATTTCTCCACTGATCTCCAGTAACATATTGGGCATCTCCTGACCTGGGGAGTTCATCTTTCAGTGTCCTATCTTTTTGCCTATTCATAATGTTCATGGGGTTTTCATGGCAAGAATACTGAAGTGGTTTGTCATTTCCTTCTCCAGCGGACCACGTTTTGTCAGAAATCTCCACCATGACCCATCTATCTTGAGTGGCCCTAAATGGCATGGCTCATAGTTTCACTGAGTTAGACAAGGTTGTGGTTCATGTGATAAGATTGGTTAGTTTGTAATGCTGAAGAAACTGAAGTTGAATGGTTCTATGAAGACCTACAAGACCTTCTAGAACCAGCACCCCCAAAAGATGTCCTTTTCATTATAGGGAACTGGAATGCAAAAGTAGGAAGTCAAGAGGTACCTGGAGTAACAGGCAAATGTGGCCTTGGAGTGAAAAAAAGGAAGCAGGTCAAAAGTTAACAAAGTTTTTCCAAGAGAATGCACTGGTCATAGCAAACACCCTCTTCCAACAGCACAAGAGAAGACTCTACACATGGACATCACCAGATGGTTAATACCAAAATCAGATTGATTATATCCTTTGCAGTAGAAAATGGAAAAGCTCTATACAATCAGCATAAACAAGACTGGGAGCTGACTGTGGCTCAGATCATGAATTCCTTATTGCCAAATTCAGACTTAAATTGAAGAAAGTGGGGAAAACCACTAGATCATTCAGGTACGACCTAAATCAAATCCCTTATGATTATACAGTGGAAGTAAAAAGGAGATTCAAGGGATTAGATCTGATAGAGTGTCTGAAGAACTATGGACAGAGGTTTGTGATATTATTCAGGAGACAGGGATCAAGACCATCCCCAAGAAAAAGAAATACAATAAAGCAAAATGGCTATCTGAGGAGGCCTTACAAATAGCTGTGAAAATAAGGGAAGCAAAAAGCAAAGGAGGAAAGGAAAGATATATCCATTTGAATGCAGAGTTCCAAAGCATAGCAAGGAGAGATAAGAAAGCCTTCTTCAGTGATCAGTGCAAACAAATAGAGGAAAACAATAGAATGGGAGAGACTAGAGATCTCTTCAAGAAAATTAGAGATACCAAGGGAACATTTCATGCAAAGATGGGCTCAATAAAGGACAGAAATGGTATGGACCTAACAGAAGCAGAAGATGTTAAGAAGAGGTGGCAAGACTATACAGAAGAACTATACAAAACAAATCTTCATGACCCAGATAACCATGGAGGTGTGATCGCTCATCTAGAGCCAGACACCCTGGAGTGCGAAGTCAAGTGGGCCTAAGGAAGCATCACCAGGAGCAAAGCTAGTGGAGATGATGGAATTCCAGTTGAGCTATTTTAAATCCTGAAAGATGATGCTGTGATAGTGCTGCACTCAATATGCCAGCACATTTGGAAAACTCAGCAGTGGCCACAGGACTGAAAAAGGTGAGTTTTCATTCCAATCCCAAAGAAAGGCAATGCCAAAGAAAGCTCATACTACCACACAATTGTACTCATCTCACAGGCTAGTAAAGTAAAGCTCAAAATTCTCCAAGCCGGGCAATACATGATCGATGAACTTCCAGATGTTCAACCTGGATTTAGAAAATGCAGAGGAACCCAAGATCAAGCTACCAACATCTGTTAGATCATCAGAAAAGCAAGAAAGTTCCAGAAAAAAACATTTAATTCTGCTTTATTGACTATGCCAAAGGCTTTGACTGTGTGGATCACAACAAACTGTGGAAAATTCTTCAAGAGATGAGAATACCAAATCACCTGACCTGCATTCTGGGAAACCTGTATGCAGGTCGAGAAACAACAGTTAATACTAGACATGGAACAACCGACTGGCTCTAATTTGGGAAAGGAGTATGTCAAGGCTGTATATTGTCACTTTGCTTATTTAACTTACATGCAGAGTACATCATGAGAAATGCTGGGCTGGATGAAGCACAAGCTGGAATCAAGATTTCTGGGAGAAATATCAATAACCTCAGATATGCATATGATATCACGTTATTTCAGAAAGCGAAGAAGAACTAAAGAGCCTCTTGATGAAAGTGAAAGAGAAGAGTGAAAAAGTTGGCTTAAAACTCAACATGCAAAAAACTAAGATCATGGCCTCTGGTCCCATCACTTTATGGCAAATAGGGAAACAATAGAAAAAGTGACAGTTTTATTTTCGGGGGCTCTAAAATCACTGCAGATGGTGATGGCAGCCATGAAACTAAAAGACTCTTGCTCTTTGGAAGAGGAGCTATGACCAACTTAGACTGCATATAAAAAGCAGAGATATCACTTTGCCAACAAAGGTCCATCTAGTCAAAGCTATAGTTTTTCCAGTAGTCATGTATGGATGTGAGAGTTGGACTATAAAGAAAGTTGAGCACCAAAGAATTGATGCTTTTGAACTGTGTTGTTGAAGAAGACTCTTGAGAGTCCCTTGGACTGCAAGGAAACCCAATCAATCCATCCTAAAGGAGATCAGTCCTGAATATTCATTGGAAGGACTGATGCTGAAGCTGAAACTCCAACAGTTTGGCCACTTGATGTGAAGAACTGACTCATTTGAAAAAAGACCCTGATGCTGGGAAAGATTGAAGGCAGGAGGAGAAGGGGACGACAGAGGATGAGATGGTTGTATGGTATCACTGACTCTATGGACATGAGTTTGAGCTATATCTGGGAGTTGTGATGGACAGGGAGGCCTGGAGAGCTGCAGTCCATGGGGTCTCAAAGAGTCAGACACAGCTGAACAGAAGTGAACCAGTGCTCTGGCTTTGAAAAACTTTCTGGGAGTTGTCTTTCCTTTGGATGGAGAAAGGGTTCCATTGAGAAGGGTATTAAGGATCAGCCTTACAGATATATAAAAAAACAGTATTCATTCCAAAAAGAGGTAGGTTTGCAATATTCTGCAGTCTTCAGTTTATTTTGTTTTGTTTTCAATGAGAATGACAAACAATGAAGAAGAAAACAAATCTCTCCTTACCTACTTTTCAGAAACCAGACAACTATAGCCTAGCACGGGAAGGCTTTCTGCTGTATTTCAGTGTAGTTCTCTCAGGTGTTTCCTAGATAAAAGTGTTTCCCATGTCTGTCATTTAGCTGACTGTCAGTCATTTTTCTGTTAGTTTTTTGCACTGGGAATTTTAAAAAATTTCTGCCTTTTGCATGTATATTAGTGGAAGTTGGAAGAGGATGCATAAGGGACCCCTAGTCTGATCTTATTTTAAACCTAACTTCTGCCTCATTGATTCTTTGTGACAGATGCAATTGTTTCATGTCCATTGTTTTTGTCTTGAAATGCCCTACTGACCAAGGAGTAATTGAAAAAGAATGGAACAGATCTATGAATATTCTATGTGTTTATGTAAATGTTGGTCACACAAGATCTGTAAGATCTTGTTACAGAATAAGATCTTACAGAATAAGATCTTACAGACTGTACTTTAGAGCCTCAGTTAAAAGAGGCCACAAATTACAATTGTTCTTGATAGTCACCATCTAATAAGCTTACATTTTGCATTGTTGACTTACCCTATACTTAACGTTATTTCATTTCAGGACATCAATTATTCCCTTTACTCACCTCACTGCAAGGCAGACATGAAGATATTTGTGTCCAGAGAAGCTTAATAACTTGTTCAGGTTTACACAGTGAACAGCTCCATGTATATTTTTATCTTCCCAGAAAAAAATTATTCCTTGGTATTTGAGAATAATTGAACCAAATACTTATTGCACAGATTAGATATAATTTGATGACAATATGCATATATGTTTCTATTATTGAGTCTTAAAGGTAAAACTCAGCCAATTTTTAAGAGTATAGAATTTTACAAATTAGTCTTGAAACTTGGACAGAGTAGTTCTGTCAAGATTTCTTGAGATTTAGAATATCATTACAAACGATTGTATCTTCTTTCTGTCTGCTTACATCTGATGTGTGTCATTGGGGAAAAAGCAGATGACTGTAGGCTATAGATTGCAAACTTAATGGTAAGTCAGTTTGACTACTGAATATAGAATATGAAAACAGTATTATTCCTTTGTCAAAGTGTTATTTATGCAGTTATATGTACAGTTGTTCCTTGCCTATATTGTAGTTTCATGAATTCTTCCTGTAAAAAGAATAACAATTCCTGTATTCATGCAGTCACTTAAAACTCATGTCAAATAGTAGTCAATATTGATGAGTTTCACAGAAGAATTTTATTTATTATTGTCCATTCTGGCTAGCCATTTTTTTTTTTTTTAAGTATAAGATTTAAGAGATCTATGTTCTTTATACATTGTTGTTGTTTAGTCACTAAACCATGTCTGACTCTTTCAGGATCCCAAGGACTGTAGCCCACCAGACTCCTCTGTCCATAACTTTTCCCAGGCAAGAATTCTGGAGTGAGTTGCCATTTCCTTCTCCAGGAGATCTTCCTGACCCAGGGATCAGTTCTTTATCACTGAGCCACCAGGGAAGCCCATTCTTAATACATACTTTGCCCTTAATTCATTTTCTTGTCTTGGCCTGGCTTTTTCTTACTTCCTTGTCCGTAAAGTAGGGAGATGGAGGTTGAAGGTTAAGAAGAATCATACACTGATATTCACACTCTATTCCCATGTAACTGTTAGCCTGTGACATGAACATATTTTCTGTTGCTAAAATCAAAGGGTAGGAATCTTTTTCCAGTTTATAGGAAGTAACAGGTGAAATTTAAGGTTAGGATATTTTTCTTATTGTAAAGCTTTCTCTCATAAAATTTTCCTAAAACCAGAAATCCTTATCAACAATGAATACTAGCAAGTGATAAAATTTGTGAACAAGTAGTAAATTTATATTAATTTGAGCTGTAGAAGAGGGAAACACCTGAGAGCTCATGGCAACCTTAGGCATGCCACAATTCCTAGATTGTTATAAACTCCATGAGGAAATATGTGTGTGTTATTAACTCAATCATGTCTGACTTTGCAAGTCCATGGACTGTAGCCTGTCAGTCTCCTCTATCCATGGAATTCTTCAGGCAAGAATGCTGGAGTGGGTTGCCATTTCCTTCTCTAGGGGATCTTCCCAAGCCAAGGACTGAACCTTGGTTTCCTGCATCACTGGCAGATCCTTTACCTTCTAAGCCACCAGGGACACCCCGTGGAAAGATGATATTATATTAATAATAATATTAGGCTCATCCTATTAAATACTACACAATAAAGAACACTAGCATAAGTGGACTAACTTTATATTGCATAAAAGTAATATTGCTAAGTCCTGACTTCTGACTCTGCATGTAAGGAGTTTGGAAGTCACCACTCTGTCTTAAAAATAAGTAAAAAGCTGAACAGACTGAAAAATCAATAACTCTCCTTAGATTCATAAGATGAGAGATGACCGAGGGCAAACGCCTGCCCCCAAACTGGAGATTCAGAAAAGCGAATACAGGGAGGCATAGCTTACTGGAGCAGATAATCACAAGCAGAATGGGAACCAGTGTCTGGGTAGGAAAATCTGAACTGTAATTGACAAATTGCTGGAGGCTCAGTGTGAACAACTGAGAGAGTTGAAAGTTCCCGGGGGACCTTGTCATCAAGAGGCTTACATGAGACCCAACTATATATTGTCTCTTAAAAACCCACTTTAAGTATAAAGATACACAGTAGATTAAAAGTGAATGGAAGGAGGGAAATATACTATACTAATGCTAATAAAAAGAAGCAGAAATAACTACTGTAATCTAAATTTGAGCTAATTTCAAAATAAAATTTATTAGGGATTAAGAAGGGTATTATATAACAATAAAGAAATCAGTTCTTCAGGAAGATGTGTTCCCCCTCTCCGAAAAGAGCATCCACAATATGGGATAAAAACCATTAAATTCTACAATTTTTGTTGAATTCTACCAGTTTTATATGGGAAAAATATTAATCCATTATTATAGTTGAAGAGTTTAACCCCCTCTATCGGAAATGGACAGATCCAGCAAACAGAGAATCTGAATGGAAATAGGTCATCTCAAGAACATCATCAATCAACTGGATATAATTGACATCTATAAATTACGTCATTCAACAGTGGCAAAATGCACATTCTTCTCAACATCTCATGAAACATTCACCAAGCTAGGCTACACTGTAAACCATAAAGCAAATTTTAGCAAGTTTAAAAACATAGAAATCATACAATATCTGCTCTCAGACAACAATGGAATTGAACTAGAAATCTATAATGTAAATATAACTAGAAAATCCCCAATACAGACATAACTTGAAGATACTTTGGATTCAGTTCCAGACAGCTATAATTTAGCAATATATCACATATTAAGTAAGTCACTTGAAACTTTTTGTTATGCTTACACTACACTGTAGTATATTAATTGTGCACCAGCATTATGTCTAAAAGAACAATGCATATACCTTAATTTAAAAATACTTTATTGCTAAAAAAGTGCTAGCCATCATCTGAGCCTTCTACAGGTTGTAATGTTTTTGCTGGTAAAGGTTCTTGCCTTGAAGCTAATGACTGCTGACTGACCAGGGTGGTGTTTGCTCAAAGTGGCTGTGGCAATTTTAAAATGAAGTTTGCTGAATAGACTGACTCTTCCTTTGACCAAAGATTTGTCTGTAGTGTGCATTGCTGTTTGATAACATTTTACACATAGTAGACCTTCTTACAGAATCAGTCACTCTTCTTATACCCTACAGCTGCTCTATTACCTAAGTCTGTGCAATATTCTATATCTCCTGTAGTCATTTCAGCAGCCTTGCCATCATCTTTACCAGAGGCAGAGTCTATGTCAAGATACCACTTTGCTCGTACATAAGAAGCAATGCCTGATCCTTTCAAGTTTTATCATGAGATTATAACAATTCAGTCACATCCTCATGTTAAACTTCTAATTCTAGTTTTCTTGCTATTTCCGCCACTGCATTACTTCCTCACTGAAGTCTTGAACCCACAAAATCATTCATGAAGGTTGAAATCAACTTCTTACAAACTCCTGTTAATGCTGATATTTGAACTTCTTCCCATTAATTATTGACGACACAAATGTTCTTAATGACATCTAGAGTAGTGAACCATTTCCAGTAGGTTTTCTATTTACTTTGCCTATATCCATCAGATGAATCACTATCGGTGACAATTATAGCCTTACAAAGTATTTTTCCTAAATGATGATATTTGAAAGTCAGAATTATTCCTTCATCCATGGGCTGCAGAGAGGATGTTGTGTTAGAGGCATGAAAACGTGAATCTTGTTATACATTTCCATCAGAGTTCTTGGGTAACCAGGTACATTGTAAATGAGAATTAATATTTTGAAAAGAATCTTTTCTTCTGTGCAACAGGTCTCAAAAGGGACTAAAATATACAGTAAATCATGTTTAAACAGATAGGCTGTCATCCAGGTTTTGCTGTTATGTTTTTAGAGCAAGACATTTAGTGTAGCCACCTTCATTACTTACTAGTTAGATCTTTTGGATAACTTGCTGCAGCTTCTGTATCAGCACTTGCTGCTTCACTTTGCACTTTTATGTTATGCAGATGACTTATTTCCTTAAAACTCACCTCCCTAAGTCTTCATAAAATTGAAGAGAACTGGATGGAGTCTTGCTATGAATTCTATTTTGGCTTAAGGAAATATTGTGGCTGGTTTGGTCTCCTAGCCAGACCACTTAAACTATCTCTTTGTATGCAGTAAGATTGCCTTACTTTCTTATCATTCATGTATTCACTAGAATAGCACTTTTAATTTCTTTCAAGAACTTTACCTTTGCATTTACAACTTGACTGTCTGGCACAAGAAGCTTAGTTTTCAGCTGGTCTTACCTTCTGACATACCTTCCTCACTAAGCTTAAGAATTTATAGCTTTTGATTTAAAGTGAGAGATATATTACTCTTCTTTAGACTTGAATACTTAAAGGCCATTTTAGGGTTATTAATTGGCACAATTTCAATTGTTTTGTGTCTCAAGAAATAGAGAGGCTTGAGACAAGGAAGAGAAATGGGGAAATGACTGTTCGGTGAACAGTCAGCATATACAACATTTATAGGTTGTTTGCTGTCTTATGGGTATGGATTGTGTCACTTCAAAACAGTGGTGGTAATAACATCAAAGATCATTGATCACAGGTCACCATAACAAGTATATTAATAATGAAAAAATCTGAAATAATGCAAGAATTACCAAAATGTGAGACAGAAATAAGAAGTGAGCAGATGCTACTGAGAAAATTGCTCCAATAGATTTAGGGATTTAAGGTTTCCACAGACCTTCAATTTGATAAAAATGCAAGATCTGTGAAGCACTATGAAATACAATAAATTAAAGTATGCCTTTATGTGGAGATTAAATAATATACTTCTAAATAACAGATGGACCAAAGAAGAAAATTTGGGGGATGCAATAAAAACAGTGCTTGAAAGGAAATTTATATTATTGAATGCATATATCAAAAAAGAAGAAAGATATAAAGTCAGTGATCTAAATTTCTCCCTTAAAAAACTAGAATAAGAAGAAAAAAATTAATATAAAATAAACAGAAGAAATAAATAATAAGACTTAGGACATAAGTCAATGAAATTGAAAACAGGAAATTAGTATAAGAATCATTGAAAATAGTATACAAAATCTTTTTGAAGAGATCAGTAAAATTGATAAGCCTCTAACCAGGTTAACTAAAAATAGAGAGAGTGGAAACAAATTGCTAATATCAGAAATGAAAGCAGGGATATCACTGTAGATCCCATGGATTCTAAAAGGATAGTAAAGGAATAGTATGAACAATTTTACTCCCACAAATTTGATAATCTGAATGAAATGGACTAACTCCTTGAAAGATATAATTTGTCAAAGCTCACAGAAGAAGAAATAGATAATCCAATGAGCCTTTATCTCGTAAATAAATTAAATCAATAATTAATAATCTTCCAAAACAGAAAGTACGAGGTCCAGATGGGTTCACCGGTGAATTCAACCAAACATTTAAGGAAGAAATGATATGAATTATCTGCAATCACTTTCAGAATATAGAAATAGAGGTGATATGTCCTAACTCATTCTTTGAGGCCACCATTACCCTAATAAGAAAACCAGATGAAGACATTGCAAGAAGAGAAATCTATAGACCAAGGTTTCTCATGAATATAGATGTAAAAATCTTAAAAAAAAATTTAGTGAATCAAATTTAATTATATATAAAAAGATTTACATACCGTGAGCAAGTAGAATTTATTCCAGATATGCCAGGTCAGGTCAACATATAGACTCAATTACCATGATCCATCACATTAACAGGTTAGAAAAGAAATATCACATGACTATATCAGTAGATATAGCATTTTACTTATAGTGAAAAAGTAGAAACCACCCAAATATTCAGCAACTAATGAATGCATAAACAAAATGTAATATGCCTAATTATGGAATATTACTGAGCAATAAAAATAATGAATGACTGATACAAGGTAGAATATGGATGAACCTTGAAACATTAGCTGGAAAAAAAAAAACCAGTCACAAATATTTACATATTATATGATTTCATTTATATGAAATGTCCATGATAGACCAGTTTATAGAGACCAGAATTAGATTAATAGTTGCCTTAGAATGGGTGATTTGCCTGTGACTAGGGAAAGTGATTGCTAATGGATATAGAGTTTCTTTTGAGAGTTGATGAAAATGTCCTATAATTAGATTGTGGTGACAGTTACACAACTCTGGAATATACTAAAAACAAGTTACAATAGGTGAGTTATATAGTATGTGAATTGTACATCAATAATACTGTTGAGAAAAAAGATATAAAGTCCTAGATTGGCCCTGCCAAGTGACGAGTTAGAAAATGATTCCAAGTTTATAAAAAGAATTGATTTCTACAGGTTCATCCAAACTGTGGAACATCAAATATTATTCAGTAATTTTTGCAACATGCTGGATTAAAAAATAATGTAAATTTCAGAGAAATGGCAGTCGAATAGGCAGTATACCACTCACAAAAAGGAAGAGATACTAGAAGGAAAACAATTCCTAGAATTTCAAACTAGCCAAGACATTCTTTAAAAATAAGGGCAAAATCAATATATTTTCAGGCATACAAAGACTTAAATGTTTCCTACTTATACAATATTCCCTGAAAAATTACAAAAGGATCTTCTATATCCTTAATATTAACCTCGAGAAAAGAAGTTGCACTTTTAAAGTTGTAATGAACCAAATATTGCTAGATATTTATATAATAATAACAACTTATTATTAAAAACTATAGTTTCAGAAACAGAATAATGAAAACATGTCTTACTCTGGATAGATGTATTTTAAGCACACTTAATATAAATAATATGAAATAATAAGTTGTAAGGTGAAGAAAACTGAAGAGAAATTGCAGTGTACTATTTTCCTTATTTATTGAGAGGGAAAATAGACGCTTTTAGACTTTTGAAATTGGATTAAATATTGCTGTTAAGAAATTTAATAGAGTTGTGCAGTAATGACAAATAACTCATGATAATCCTATTACTCAGTTCAACTAGGAAAAAAAAAGTTAAAAAAACCCAGCAAATTTAAAAACTCTCTGAATGCATAAGGAAATTAGTAGTATAGTATTAGTGGACCAGAAAGACAGAAATACAGAGTGTTGAGTCCTATATTTCTTTTGAGGAGGCGTTTGCTGATTCCAGGGAGAGGCAACCAAAGGCTTAGAAACTGAACGGCAGAGAAGGACAAAATTTAAAGTTGAGGTTCTAACCACAATTCAGAGACATATGTTTTTTCTTTTAGATCCTCAACAGCTATAGTCTAGCAACAGAAGAGAAAAAGGAGATGGGAGATTCTCTGGGAATTGTAGCAACTTGAGGAAATACAGTCAAACAGTGCTATAAAAGAGACATTTGTTAAAAAGAAAGAAAAGCTAAACTGTGAAGTCCCTATCTTAAGATACAGGACTCTATTTCAGGAAATATATTTTGGACTGTTGTTTTTCAATTTCTTAGACTACAACCAACAGTAAACATTGCCTTTTATATTAGGATCCAGTAGGAAACACACACAAGAAACTTTAAATTGACTTACAATTCAGGAAACATTATTTGATTTATATGTGCTGTGTGTGTTATAGTCTTATACCTCCATTTTATTTTCTTCTAATTTTTTAATGATGAGTGTGAATAACTATATTCATTTTAGAACTTACTACTGACTCACAACTCACAAATTTAAAATTACTAAAACAAAAAATTTATCACTCATGGGGATTAGAAAAGAGGCATCAACAAAGATAATTATAGAAGAATGGTTACAAATTATAAAAAAGTTGAATGACATCAACATAGGAAGGTACTACATACTTTAAATGCATATAATTAATTGTACATATTATACCAAAAATCATTAAAATATGGAATAAAAATGAGAAGCCACTATTTAAATCAAATATAATTTTGATTGCTAAAATATATTTTCTTGTAAGACAAGATATTTGAAAATTTCAATGCAGTGGATGGGTTCTAGAAATATATAAATAGTAAAAACTGGAACAAGTATTAGGAAGAATATTTTAATGAGCCCAATGTTCCTGAAATTTAAGTTAAAATATTGACAATAGTAATAATTTTATATGCACTTGTCCCCATTCATGAGGTTTCATCTATAAATCTATCAATCTAATCCCTTGAAAGTAGATTATGAAAGGGAGAGAGAAAGCATGTGCTATTCAATACTTTATATGAATCCATAATATTACTGATGGAGAAGGAAATGGCAACCACTCTAGTTTTCTTGCCTAGAGAATCCTGTGGACAGAGGAGCCTGGTGGGCTGCCCTCTGTGGGGCCACACAGAGTCGGATACGACTGAACCGACTTTGCAGTAGCAGCAGCAGCATAATATTACTGATACCAAAGCAGTGCAGGAAATAAGTTTTATAATACAGTTAAAATGCAATAAATTGACACTTGCTAGTGAGCAAATTGGTAATCAAATTAACTGTATTTAAATGTATGATCAGGTTGATTTTACCCCATAGATGATACAAAGATGGTTCAAAATAAGAAATTACTAATATAGTACAATTAATAATTTCTAAATTGGTACTACTAATTAGTAATATGGTGTTCAAAAGTAAACTCCAAATAGATTAAAGCCCAGAGTTAAGAATAATGAAAATTAAGAAAATACAGAATACTTCTGTTACTTTGTAGCTGGCAAAACTCTCTTAAATAATATTCCAAGGCCATATACACTAGTAAAAGATTTGAGTAAGTAATAATTAAAAACCTAAGGGTTTCTAATAAAGTGATAAGGATATTGTTAGGTGGCAGATTGGGTAAACATAAATGATAGATCAATATCCAGATCTTCAAGGGAAAGTCTGGAAATCAATGAGAAAATAATGGACAAGTATTATTGACAGGCAAGTCACAGAATGGGAAACCTGAATAAATAATTGTAAAAGAAATGCTCAACCCCTCTGATTAAAAAAAAAAGTCTAAGCTAAAAAATGAGAAATATGTGTACTCCCATCAGACTTGGGGAAAAAATAAAATGGAAAATGACACCAAATGCTGGTGTGATTGTGGGAGGGTAAGAGCCCTCATTTATTTCTGGTGGGGAGTTTAATGGCCAAACCATTCTGAAAGCAGTTTGGCAGAACCTCCTGCCGGTGATTAGTGACAGTACTTTAATATCCAGAAATGTCACCCCTTTTTAACATCTGATAGTAATTTGGGCAGGTGCATCAGAAGGTATATTTTAGAAAACTCATCATTCTAATGGCTAGGAAGTAGCAACAGATGTGATAGCTGTCTGTTTATTTTCCTCCCCTCCCCAACCTCAACGTGGCCTCCCTGGGGGCACAATAGAGGTCCATGCACCCTTGACTCTGCTTGAGCTCAGCAGGGATGTAATTGCATATCCTTGGGCAGGAAATGCATGTGTTGTAAACCACTGAGAATTTATTTTACTGCCTTATTGCAGAATAACCTGACTTAATACAATGAATAAATTGAGGAGTGTACATAGGATTGAATACAATGTAACAAGAATTTCATAATGACTTAAGTTTTTAAAGTGCAAACAGGATAGTTCTTATAATACACTTCTACATTAAAAGAAATTGTATTTATAGCAAAATATATTTTATATATATCTTACATTTAAGTAAAATAGGGGACAGGCTTGGCACATGATGGAGGTAGTATGTCATGAATTGTGCCTGATGTCCAAATTACACATAAATATAGTGAATATAGCAAAATACTGTTATTAATGGTGAGTTGTGGGAATATTGATATTTGAAATATTTTTATGTTTTTAAAGTCTTTATTAAAAATTACTTTTATTTTTGTCATTCTTAAATCACAAGCGTGTTTTACTTTCTTTTCTTTGTTTTATACCTTCTTATATTCATTACTTAAGCTTTTAAATTCACAATATTGTAGCTCATTATATTGTTTTCTTGCTCCAAATATTTGTGATTCATGTAAGAGTGCTAAGAGGATAGAGTCTGGCAGTATAACTTTCACAGAAAATAGTCTTGAATTGAGCTAAATGTATTGCCCACGTATCCCTCTGATATATATACATATCAAAGTGGTGCTCAGTTTTTAGATTTAAAGGAAAAATAATTTTCTTGTGAATGTGAATTTAGTAGGTTTTATTTAATTAAATTAGGTTTTGATTTAATTATGTTTTATTTAACTTTTCTATTTGTCCTCTTCTGCCGTACCATGGCTTGTCTGTGCTGTGTGTATATATCTCACCGTCTTCTCACTCATCTCACATCAACTCTTTCCTCCAGTTGTCAACATACGAGGTGCCTGTTCACTGTTGTACATTAGCATCTAAGTACTGCCGCATAGAGAGCAATGGATACATGTTAGTTAAGATAATGAAGGATTATCGTTGCTGATGATGGCAAAAGAACAAGAGTAATAGAGTAGTTTACCGTAGAGAGAATTTTCAGTAATGTTGATTCTCATGATACAGTTGTGGTTCTGCTCCGTTCAGTCGCTCAGTCATGTTCGACTTTGCAACTCCATGGCCTGCAGCACGCCAGGCTCCCTTGTTGATCACCAACTCCCGGAGCTCGCTCAAACTCATGTCCATTGAGTTGGTGATGCCATCCAAACATCTCGTCCTCTGTTGTCCTCTTCTCCTCCTGCCGTCAGTCTTTCCCAGCAGCAGGCTCTTTTCCAGTGAATCAGCTCTTTGCATCAGGTGGCTAAATTATTGGAGCTTCAGCATCAGTACTTCGAATGAATATTCAGACTGATTTCCTTTAGGATTGACTGGTTTCATCTTCTTGCAGTCCAAGGGACTCTCAAGAGTCTTCTTCAACACCATAGTTCAAAAGCATCAATTCTTCAGTGCTCAGCTTTCTTTATAGTCCGACTCTCATATGCATACATGTCTACTGGAAAAACCATAGTTTTGACTGTATGGACCTTTGTTGGTAAAGTAATGTCTCTGCTTTTTAATAAGCTGTCTAGGTTTGTCATAGCTTTTCTTCGAAGGAGCAAGCGTCTTTTAATTTCATGGCTGCAGTCACCGTCTGCAGTGATTTTGGAGCCCAAGAACATAAAGTCTGTCACTGTTTCCATTGTTTCCCTGTATATTTGCCATGATGTGATGAGACTGGATGCCATGATTTTTGTTTTTTGAATGTTGAGTTTTAAGCCAGCTTTTTCACTTTCCTCTTTCACTTTAATAGAGAGGCTCTTTAGTTTCTGTTTGCTTTCTGCCGTTAGGGTGATGTCATCTGCATATCTGAGGTTATTGATGTTTCTCTCTGCAATCTTGATTCCAGCTTGTGCTTCATCCAGCCTGGCATATCCTCGTGATGTACTCTGCATATAAGTTAAACAAGCAGGGTGATAATATACAGCCTTGACATACTCCTTTCCCAATTTGGAACCAGTCTGGATTATAGCAGTTAATGATGGCAAAAATAACTAACAGTATTAGAGTAGTTTACAGTAGAGGTAATTTTCAGTAATGTTGATTCTCACAATACAGTTGTGAGGTGATTTTTATTACTGCCATTTTGCAGCAAAGAAAACCGCATGCTAGGAAGACCAAGAAACCTCCTTGTGGTCATTAGGTTAGTACTTCAAAGATCCATCCTGTCATTTTATGTCTTCTGATAACCAAGAAATCCATAGATAAATATATTTTGAGTCCTAATATAGAAATCCTCAGAGTAATAATAATACAGTATTAGAGAAAATGTCACACAGCCATTTCTAATGCTATCCTCTGGCTGTTTGTCTGTCCCTGAATATCATGTTCTGCTCTTCCTTATTTTGTTAAAGAGCAGGAGCAACAAATGGTTGTAAATTGATTGATTATGTGATTGTTAAAGTTTTATGACCTCCATTACTTGTTAGACTCAGAGAGCTATTTCAGTTTTGGAAAAGCTATATATACTTAGAAATGTAATAAAACCTAAATGGGGCAGAGTGAAATTATATTCAAATAAGAGAGAGGCTAGAAAAAATAACTTTTTGAAAACAAAATAGCTTAAGTTTTTAGTATAATGCAAAGTCAGTTGAATTTTTCTTTAGTTAGCAATATTAGAATTATACAATAAATGTAAAGTTTTTCCTATCATATGTCATTTGTCATTTCCTATCATTTCCCAATAGGAAAAGGAGTATGTCAAGGCTGTATATTGTCACTCTACTTATTTAACTTCTATGCAGAGTACATCATGAGAAACGCTGGGTTGGAAGAGGCGCAAGCTGGAATCAAGATTGCCGAGAGAAATATCTATAACCTCAGATACACAGATGACACCACCCTTATGGCAGAAAGTGAAGAGGAACTACAAAGCCTCTTGATGAAAGTGAAAGAGGAGAGTGAAAAAGTTGGCTTAAAGCTTAACATTCAGAAAACTAAGATCATGGCATCTGGTCCCATCACTGCATGGGAAATAGATGGGGAGACAGTGGAAAGAGTGTCAGACTTTATTTTTTGGGGCTCCAAAATCACTGCAGATGGTGATTGCAGCCATGAAATTAAAAGACGCTTATTCCTTGGAAGGAAAGTTATGACCAACCTAGACAGCATATTAAAAAGCAGAGACATTACTTTGCCAACAAAGGTACATCTAGTTAAGGCTATGCTTTTTCCAGTGGTCATGTGTGGATGTGAGAGTTGGACTGTGAAGAAAGCTGAGTCCCAAAAAATTGATGCTTTTGAAATGTGGTGTTGGAGAAGAGTCTTGAGAGTTTCTTGGACTGCAAGGAGATCCAACCAGTCCATCCTAAAGGAGATCAGTCCTGGGTGTTCATTGGAAGGAATGATGCTGAAGCTAAAACTCCAGTACTTTGGCCACCTTATGCGAAGAGTTGACTCATTGGAAAAGACCCTGATGCTGGGAGTGATTGGGGGCAGGAGGAGAAGGGGACGACAGAGGACAAGATGGTTGGATGGCATCACTGACTTGACGGACATGGGTTTGAGTAAACTCCATGAGTTGGTGTTGGACAGGGAGGCCTGGCATGCTGAGATTCATGGGGTCGCAAAGAGTCGGACACGACTGAGTGACTGAACTGACTGAACTGATCATTTTCCTATCATAATATTTCTCTTATCATATGTAGGAGAAATATTATGATTATAATGTGTTCATATTATTTATTAATATTCTTGATTGCATTTGCTAAGTAATTAAGTGTACCTAAAATATTTAAAATAATACTTTTAAAGTTATAGTCATATGAAAAATCATAAATATATGCAATATGATAAATAAACTGATTAAGAATCAACTAAAGACCTTTCTTCCTCTAGAAATAGAGTCCTCATTGAATTGGCTCAATTCAGAATCTTTTCTTATAAATGCTGAATATCTCTAAAGAGTTGGGCAGAATTTAGATAATCTGACAACTGGATGGAAAATATATTAATCTTTATTTTCACTAATCTCTAACTGAAATTTCATTTTTCTTCTATTATGAATTTTGATGACTTCACAGTTGTAACAGCAGTATCAGATATCTCATTGCAGTTGTTACAGATAATCTTGAAATATCACTACTTAAACTTATGACAGTTATTAGACTCACTGCAAGATATTAATATTTAAGTATTATCAAGAAATGAATATATTGTTTTACAATATTACAGTTAAAATATTTAAGTAGTCATTTGAATATAATTACTTTTTAAAAAATTTTATATATGTTATTTAATATATTTACATGATTTTTCTGATTGAGATAGGTCCTTAAGCTTTAAAGACTATCAAAGAACTAAAACCCTTTTTTCTTGGTATTTAGTGCAGGAATATTAATATTTACCAGTTTAAAAATAAATATTGGAAGAAGCAAGTACATATTTATTAAAGTAGAACTGTGTCTTATAGATATGAATTGTATCCTTTTTAACTTATCATGGCTAATGTTATAACCTGCATCTGTGCTCATATGGTGGCTTTTAGGATGTTAGATAATGGTTGACACGTGTTGTTTAGAAAAATTTGCTTGAGGTCTTTATGTTTTGTTTTAGCTTTTGGTTTTTAACAGTTGGCTTCTTGGTTTGGTGTAATGTTGGAAATGTCTGGCTCTTGAAGCTCTAGGGATGAAGACAGGCATATTTCATTTATATTCCCCCAAAAGGATACTAATTCTAGAACTTTCCAACATTCAATGGGCAGGGACTAAAGAATAGTTATTTGGTGGAAGTTGACAGGATTATTTAATGAGTGGGGGCCCATGGGTATATTTCAAAGTCTTTAAATTTTTTTCCAAGATCCTTGTGAAATGTGATTTATTTAGTAGAAAAGGATGTTAGTATATTGAAGAGAACTAGAATTGTCAGAGAAACTAGTTCCCCTTAGAACTGTTGTTCTATCTTCCAAGAAATAAGTTAGCCATTTTCTAAGGTCTCAGTGAATCTCCCCTTTCCTAAAATCTCAAACAGAGGATGAACAGGGCAATGCCACTGAAAGCCTCTTTGGGTATTTCCCTATTGATAATTCATTCTGAGTAGGATCTCTGCATTCTTACTGTGTATTATCATGGCATAGCTTTGCACCTGCACTGAGGCATAGCTCTGTCTTCAGATAACCAATGGGAAACCTGATTTCTCTTCAAGATCTGAGTGCCTTATGTTTTAATACATATGGGAAATATCTGGGGGGAAAATATATTTAGCATCAATGAATTCTTCACACTGAAACAAGGTACAGTGCATATTTTCCTCTGCATCTCATTTTTGCAATATGATCAGAATTTATTCAGGGAAAAATAGTCGCCAGTCATCTCCAGTAAGAAATACACACACATTCTCCCGCAAAGAGCAGACGAAACTCATTTTCAGAGTTTCTCATATAGCAGTAACGATCAACTGTGATATTAATCCCTGGAGGAATAGACAAACGAGGCCATGCTACAGCTCTCTAAGGAGCTTATTTTGATTACTTTACAGTAGACACTTTAATATTGTCTTGCTTCCTCCCCTTAACAATTGGATATCTTTTAAGTCTGTAGTAGTCTAAAGGCTCATCCTTCATCTCTTTCTTTGATCAGCTGTCTGTGTGTCACTGATTTTATACTAATAGGTGCGGTTCAAGATATTAAAGAACCTGAATGGTTTAACCTATAGATTTCCCTCTAGTCTAAATGTTGATTTTAATTCAATGTGCACCTATGATGTAATTATGTTCACTGTTTGTTTTTCCTTGTATATAGGCAGGTAGGTTCAGAGGCTTATTCAGATCCAAATTCCATCGTTTTTACAAAACTTAAGTAAGTGGTGTAGTCTATCTTCAGGAGGAATATGTCTGCTTTTCTCTATTCTTATAGCATTTGTATCTGTAGATGGTCAATGCTTAGATCCTTTCTTTCACAGGAGTTTCAAAGCAATGGTATTGTACTTTAATGATTAAAAAATTATCAGCTAGAAATACTTCTATAAAGTAGCCCTTCCTTTAAAGTATTATTTTGGTTTGCCAGTGGTACAGTTCATTAAAAAAGGTAGGACATTCATGCTTGTTTTTCTCTCTTTATTTCCAAATGTCACGATAATGAATGAGTTCCCTTTATTATTCTCCAACGTAAAAATGCATTACTTTAAAAGTTTTTGATGAGTTTCAATCCATTGCAATGACTTTCCTTATTGCTTCTCAAATTCTTTCTTCTTTGATCAGTGTGTGTCTTTTAATGTTAGCCCTGAATTTTCTTTTGACATAACTCTAACAATCTTTGGTTGCTTTCATGCTGTCAAAAAACACGACAAGATATTTCATGACAGTTCTATATATTTACTGCTCAATTCCTGGAAGCAACCATTTCTGTAATGAACCCTGATTTCTTTCAGAAGGGAATGACATTGACAATCTGGGTGTTAGAAATACTCTTTGCTATTGAGTCACTAATTTCATCTAGGCCTTTCAGATAGAGCTTTTGTGTGTGTGTGTGTGTGTGTGTGTGTGTATGCTAATAAAATACTATGTAAGTAAGCAATAACATTACCAAATTAAATTCAGGATTACAGGGTTTACACTTAACCTCGTCCATGTCTATATCTCTTTTGTTGCACCCAGAGAATACTCAATCGCTTGTGCACAGGAGACAGTGCAATTAGAACGTTTCTTGATTATTTATTTACTTTAACCACAACACAGTCATTGTTATGGACTGAAAGATATCTTCTCAAAATTCATATGCTGAAGTCCTACCCATACATTTGGTGATAGAGCACATAAAGAGATGATAAGTGTTAAGCAAGGTTATAAGGGTGGGGTCTTAATTTGATAGAACTGTTATCCTAAATAAGAGGAAGACACACACACAGGAGAAGTCATAGGAGGATATAGCAAGAAGAGACTTACTTTAAAGCCAGAAGGAGTGTCACCAAAAAACATTCCTTGATCTTGAACTTGCAACCTCCAGACTGTGAGAAAATAAGTTTCTGCCATTTAAGCCAGCAAATCTGTGGTAATTTGTTATGGTAGCCCTAGCTGATTAATTACAAACATCTTAAATTAGCAATACTAATATTACTATTACTTGTATGACTTGGAAATCAGTTTTTTGCATAGGGTCTCCCTGTTCTCACAGTTGATTATAGCTCATATAGCTCTCATAGCTCACAGTTGATTATACCTTATCAGAATGTAAAGCCGTTAGTTGCTATTTCTCCCTTTTAATTTCCATTTAATTTTCATTTGTTCTTAGTTCAACGAGTAACTATACATATTTAGTGCTCATTGCTAGTCTTTATATCAATACCTACTCAGTTACATCAACTGTCTGTACCTTGTTCTCTATTATTTTTCAGGAAAGTCCTATGAAAATAGGAATCCATACATTTTTGGCAATAAATGTTTAGTTCTACTCTTTGTATTTAAAAGTCAATTTTTCTGGATATGAGTCAATGGCTCACACTTTCCCCATTAGGTATCTTAAATATGTTACTCCCTTTATTTTATGCATATCACAGTGCTTTTATGAAATCTGATGATAATAATCTACCCTTTCCTTTCTAAGTCACTTACTCTTTTCCTATAAATTCAAAGGAATTTTTACAGTTAAAGCTGAGTGATTTTACATAAACATGACTTGATTTGGGTTATTCCAAGTTGATATTATCGGTTATATAGGGTGCTCTATCAATATGTCTTTTTTTTTTTTTTTTTAAATTCAGGAAAGCTTTTGAGTATTTAGTATTTGTTCTCATGTTTGGTTTTCTTCTTCATGGGCAGCATTTATAAATATCTCAGGTCTTCTTTGCCTAATGTAAACATTGTTATTTTCTCCCAAATTATTCTGTTTTCCCTTCCTTTTGCTTTTAGGAAAATAAAGTCTCACTTTTCACTCTCTAGTTGCCTTATTATGGTTTTTATTTGCTCTTGCATTTCCTCTTAGTCTTTGTTTCTGAAAAGATTGGTTTATTTTATGTCTGTTTCTTTTCCAAATTTTCTTTTTAAGATAAAAATAAATGTTTCAGTTATGGTTTTATTTCAATTTATTTTGTGATTATGTCTTCCTAGTATCATGCTATTATTTATAGCAGTGCCATTTTGCAATTTTGCTCCATATTCTCTTTTTTCTTGGTCTAGATTGTGACTGCAATATTTTCTTACAGTCATTTAAAATGATAAATTATATCCTGTAGATTTTGGAAGGGATTAGGATACACAATATTCTTTTAAATTTGAGTCCCCATTGCTATGGTTTCCAGTCTTCACAAATATGGCAAATTACACTCTGAAATTCACAAGTCATTATTTTTTCTACTTTTATGTGTGCCTCCTCTCTCCTTCATCTCTCTCAGCCCTTTTTCTGTTCAGTTTTGAAACCAATCTTAGAAGATTTCCCTTAGTGAAGAGGCTTTTGTGTAAGGAATCCCTGGTTGTTCACTTTTGAGATTTTACAGATTGTAATCTTCTTTAGCATCTTCAGATGTGGCTGAGGGACTTTGTGATTACCTTCTATTGCATTCAATATTTAAGAAACTAAGATCATGGCATCTGGTTCTATCACTTCATGGCAAATAGAAGGGGAAAAGATGGAAGCCGTAACAGATGTTCTTTTCTTGGGCTCTAAGATCATTGCATATGGTGACTGCAGCCATGAAATTAGAAGACTATTGCTTTTTATAAGGAAAGCTACAACAGACCTAGACAGTTTATTAAAAAGCAAAGATATCACTTTGCCAACAAAGTTGCATATAGTCAAACTATGGCTTATCCAGTAGTCATGCATGTACTGTGAGATGTTGTGAGTTGGACCATAGATGTGAGAGTTGGACCATAAAGAAGGCTGAGTGAGGAAGAATTGATGTTTTCGAACTGTGGTGCTGGAGAAGACTCTTGAGAGTCCTTTGGACAACAAGGAGATCAAACAAGTCAATCCTAAAGGAAGTCAACCCTGAATATTCATTGGAAGAACTGATGCTGAAGCTGAAGCTCCAATATTTTGGTCACCTTATGGGAAGAGCTGAATCACTGGAAAAGACTAATGCTGGGAAAGACTGAAGGCAGAATAAGAGTGTGACAGAGGATGAGGTGGTTGGATGGCATCACCGATTCAATGGACATGACCTTGGGCAAATTCTGGGAGATGGTGAAGGACAGAGAAGCCCGGTGTGCTCTATGGAGCCCGGTCCATGGGCTCATGGGGTTGCAAAGAATTAGACACAACTTAGCAACTGAACAACAACAACAACTGTTTTGTATTGGGTAGGACCTCTCCCAGTTCCATCTGCTATGAATTCACATTGACTATTTTCATGTTCTCCTGTTTGTGGGTCTTTCAGAGGCTTTCCTCTGCTGCTTTCCTCTGCCTCCCCTGGCTCTGGTACCATACAGGTCTTATGAGTGATAGTAGTTTGTTTTCACCTGCATGTAATTGGGAGTTTCTGGTTATATCCTGCTGCCTGCTGCTACTGCTGCTGCTAAGTCGCTTCAGTCGTGTCTGACTCTGTGCGATCCCATAGACGGCAGCCCACTAGGCTCCCCCATCCCTGGGATTCTCCAGGCAAGAACACTGGAGTGGGTTGCCATTTCCTTCTCCAATGCATGAAAGTGAAAAGTGAAAGTGAAGTCACTCAGTTGTGTCCGACTCTTAGAGACCCCATGGACTGCAGCCTACCAGGCTCCTCCGTCCATGGATTTTCCAGGCAAGAGTACTGCAGCGGATTGTCATTTCCTTCTCCAGTCCTGCTGCCTAAATTTGTTGTTACTATTGCCCATGAGTTTTTGGCTATGCTATTTATCTGCCTAGTTTAATGTGGGAATTTGGAGATAGTCAAACATTACATAGCCACTACCACCAATTGCCACCCTCATGCCCCAAATTCTTAAAAACTTAGTAGCTACTCAGTAAGCTCTTACGAAGTGCCTGCTTTGATGCTCTATGTTGATTTATTTATGAAAGATTCCTTGACCTTTCCTCACTCATCTCTTGCAGGGTTTGTGTAGGCCTCTAACTATTTGTATTAAAACCTTCAGTGTATTTGAATGAATTCTGATATAATTATAATTTGAAAGAAAAAAAAAACAATATATTACTGTGAATTTGGAAGAAAGATTTTCTTTTAAAGAAAGTGTTTAAAGTGGTTGGCTGAAAAAATAATACCAGTTGTTTGATGCTATAAGAGGTAGAACTGAAATTCTAGAAAACAATAGTAAAATTTTTATTAATGAGACCTATGAGTTGAAGTTCAAGTGATGAGTGGAAGTGCTAAGTTCTCTATTACCCTCCTTTGGAAAAAGTTAGAGGTACTGGCTACATTTAGTGTTGGTTATTTTTAAAAATTTATATAAAAATAGTCTCAGCAACTTTGAAACAGAGAATCAAATAGCATGGTATATTTTGAAGGTGGAATGCCTTATCTCATGTATTCATAAGTATCCAAAGAGCTTTTAAAATATTTCAAGCTACGGCAGGTTACTAATTTAACATAAGTTTCTTGATGTCCTCTTTGATATTTAATTACTATAAATTAAATATATATACAAATTAGTAGAGTAGAATATTTCATACAAATATGTGGCCATTAAACCCCTCAATATTTATTTAAATGTTAGAAATAATAAGAGCTATTAAAGGGACATACTTGCACATATTGTCTATATGTGAAGTTCCAATGCTTTATAAATTAAACTTTTAGCAAATAAAAACACAATTTGATCATTGAAATTTGAAGAGGGACCAAAAAAAAAAAAACAGATCTTTTTTTTTTCATTCCCCTCCTGTGTTCTAAAACACTTAAAATAGAAGATAAAGAAGGCAGTTAAAATATTTCTTTGTTACTGAAGATACTGATAACTGGGACATGTAGGCATGTGACAGTAATGAGATGCCTAATACATGCGTGCTTAATCGTTTAATCCTGTCCAATTCTTTGCAATGCCGTGGACTGTAGGTCTCTAGGCTCCTGTGCCCCTGGAATTTTCCAGGCAAGAATACTGGAATTGGGTTGCCATTTCCTACTCCAGGGGATCTTCCTGACCCAGGGATCAAACTGGCATCTGCTGCATTGGCAGGAAGATTCTTTACCACTGAGCCATGTGGGAAAGCCAAGATACCTAATACTTAATGTCAAATTTATACAGATTTTCACACTGCACACTTCTCTGTGGTCTGGTCTCTGCCCCCGGAAGGTTTATAGTGCAGAGGAACAAAAGACAATGTATGTTTCCTGTGGATTGTTTATTGGGTCCCAAGATTAAGGAAGAGTTGGAGCCATGGCTTGCCAAGGTCATAATTTCAAACACATGAAGCAGATGACTTGTTCTACCTTCAGAGGAGATTAACAGATGAAGGAGGAGTGTTGTACTAGTGATAAGTAACAGCTAGAAATCAGAGATAGCAGTTTTATTTTGACCACATTGTGATATTTTACTTTAAAACAGTATAGCATTCATTTTGATCATTGGTAATTTAGTTTTGAAATTGAATTTATTAGTAGTTGAATTTAAAGGGATTAGGGAATTAACTGGGTGGATGGTTTATTTTTTGTTTTGAGGAATTACTTAGTTTTTCTTTTGAAAACGCATGAGAGGAAGATTGAATGGATGTCTCTTTCCTCAGTATATTTTTTCTATTGCCAACAAAAGTATTTCAAAACTATTTCATTGACCTTATATCAACTTGCAGTGCTTGAAGAGGGAGCTTAGAGCTTGGTGTATGTTTGGTTTTCTGACAGTTTTGTTCTTTCTCCCACAGAAAAGGATTTTTTAGAAAATATAGACTGATTCCCAAATTTTTACCTTCACCCTCTGCTAACCCTTTCAGGTTTTTCGAAGTCAACAAGAGTTCAGATCTTGTAGAGAAACAATATGTGACAGACACCAGAGCTCTTTACACATAAGTGGAAAATCACACACACACACAATTACTATGTAGTTAAGGGGCTTTGAAAGATACCTTCATCACAGTCCTAATTGAATTCCAGAAACAGGCATAATGGAGCATCTTTCTTGACTATGCGCTATTATGTGGACCTAAATCAGATAGTACAGATCTGTGACACTGAGAAGGAGCTTTCAGAAAGCAGAGAAAGCTAGTTTTCATACCATTGCTGTTTGTCCACAGAAAAATAAATGTTCCAGTTAATTTCTTGGTATGTTGATGGTATGAGTTAAATTTTGAATCACAAAGTATTTGTGTTGTTATCTAAACAGAATTCCAGAAAGATGAAACTACTAGAGACCATCTCATTTCCATGTAGACAGAGCTTTAGTCCAGTATGTGACTTGAACTCAAAGTTCCAGGATACTACTGGACAGGGTATGGAAGATACTTTTATTATTACTTCCATGTGCATGCGTGTGTGTGTGTGTGTGTGTGTGGAAAATGGCTTATTTCTATAAGCTAATATCAAAGTGTTAAAAATATCTTCATGATTCTAATAACTATTTTATGCCTTCGACCTGAATTTTCTTCTTTATGCAGTTTCCCTCCACTTCCAACTATTGCATACTTCATTGTATCAAAAAATACTTCTCTTACTGCCATATTTAAAAATCTATGGATCATATTTTCATGTTAACCAGAATGCTGGCTTATATTAAACTTAGTCAAAAGTACAATTACATGGAAATATTTGAGTCAGCTTATATGTTTTTCTTCACATTTATATGGAATTAAGAACCACACATTGATGAGTTCTTTGCAGATTCATTCATTCATTCAACTGATATTTATTGAGACCTTCATATAAATCAAGCATTGTTTTGTGTCCAGAGATACAGTAGTGAGTAAAGCTGTTAAAAATCTCCATCTTATTGGACTGCCTAATTTATGGAATGAAATATACAGAAAAATTTAATCAGAAAAATATATACTATATTAAATGATGAGAAACATTTTGAAGAAAAATAAAATAAGTGAATAGGAACAACTGGTAACCAGAAGCCTCACTAAAAGGTGCTATTTGGGCCAGGATTTAGGAAGGAAACTGGCAAGCCTCACAAATACCTTGGGAAAAAACATTTTAGGCAGAAAGAAGAGCAAATACAAAAGTGGGAACCTGCCTGAGAAGCTCAGAGAACAGCAAGTGAAAGACTGAATGCTGTGATTGTAGTAGATTGTATGAGGGTGTGAGTATTGCAGACTGAGTCCAGAAAAGATAAAGTGCAGGGAGCCGCAGATGTTGTAGGGCCGAGTGGGCACACACGGACACTTAAGCTTTTATGCTATGTGAGATCAGGGTTGGATAGTGTGAGCATCACTGGAGGGTTTTCAGAAAAGAAGTGATGTGTTTTCACTAATGATTTTAAAGAATCATGTTATCCACTATACTGACAAGAGATTAGAGGGCTACAGCGGAAGCCAAGAGTCCATTTCAAAGGCAATTTCAGTGACAACGTTTTTCTACATGTTACTTATAAATAAGGGCTTCCCAGGTGGCACTGGGAAGTGGTACGGAATCCGTATGCCAATGCAGGAGACACAGGAGACTCAGGTTCGATCCTTGGGTCAGGAAGATCCCCTGGAGTTGGAAATGGCAACCCACTCCAGTATTCTTGCCTGGAGAATCCCATGAACAGAGGAGCCTGGAGGGCTACAGTCTATGGAGTCACCTAGATGACTGAGCATGCAGGCATGCACGCATACTTATAAATAAATTGTTTTGGATTATAAGAAAAAACAATTATGATCCATGCGTAATTATCTGTAGTGGGTGCATTGTAGTCCCCCAAAAGTTCCATTCACATTCTAATCCCTGGATCCTGTGATGATTGCTTTCATTGGAAAGAGGGTCTTTATAGAGTTAAATAAATTAAGGATCTTGAGATGAGAAGATAATCTTGTACTATCTAGGCAGGCCTTAAATTCAATGGCAAGTATCCTTACAAGAGCAACACATACAAATGATATGTATATAGGAGAAGTTTACGGAGTGACAAACCTAGGAATACTAGCTGTCACTAGTGGAAGCTGGATGGGGCAGGAAACAGATGCTCCCCTAGCCTCTGTAGGAGGAGTGCCTACCGTAGTTTCATACTCCGGCCTTAAGACTGAAAAAGAGCAAACTTCTGTTGTATCAACCTACCCAGTTGTAGTAATTTATTACAGCACCACAGAAAAGTAATAGAACATCCAAAATGAAGTTCTTAATGGGTAATTTTTTTTTTAATTTTAAGAAATGCTATATATTTATATACATAGCACATATCTTTAACATTTCAAATATCCCCGGTCAGTAATGATTATTTCTGTTGGGTACACAGAAATGGCCATGTTTCTATGAAATTTGCTTAGGAATCACCATTGTACTTCCCATCTCTGTGAATTTAATGATTCTAATACTTCATGTAAATGGCATTATATAATATTTGTTCTTTTGTGTCTGGCTTACTTCACATAGCATAAGGTTTTCAAGGTTTATCTGTACATTAGCATATATCAGAATTTCCTTCCTCTTTAATTACTGATGAATCTTGTAACAAGATGCTGAATGAGACTTTCTTTGTAACCTGGAAATTTGGCTAAAGGCTTGTACCCAAATACAAAGGGCACATAGTTCATATCCTAAAAAGAGCCCCAATGCTACACCAGCTGACACATCCCTTCAGGATTTAGTAAGAGACTACAAAATTGGCCGTTTTATTACTGTGTCATCATTACCATGGCTTTCCATTCTGGTATACATTTTCATATTCAGAGTTCTATATGTTTAATAACAGTGAGTTAGGATTCATTGGCTTACAAGGGAGTTGTAACCAATGTAACTTTTCCCTCTCTTCTGCATGCTTGTACTCTGCAACCCCAATCAACACCAAGTAAGTAGGTTGCCAGGAAAATCTCTTGTGAATATCATAATAGCTGTGACATGGATCAGTTCAGTTCAGTTGCTCAGTTGTGTCTGACTCTTTGCGACCCCATGGACTGTAGCACGCCAGGCTTCCCTGTCCATCACCAATTCCTGGAGCTTGCTCAAACTCATGTCCATCGAGTTGGTGATGCCATCCATCCATCTCATCCTCTGTTGTCCCCTTCTCCTCCTGCCTTCAATCTTTCTCAGCATCGGGGTCTTTTCCAGTGAGTAAATTCTTTGATTCAGTTGGCCAAAGTATTGGAGCTTCAGCTTCAGCATCAGTCCTTCTAATAAATATTCGGGACTGATTTTCTTTAGGATTGGCTGGTTAAATCTCCTTGTTGTCCAAGGGACTCTCATGACATGGATAGAACAACAATATATTCTCAAGTTGGATTTTGATAGCAAGCTTGTGATTTGCTCTGTGTATCTTTGAGTAGAAGAGGACTGCAGAAAACGGAGAGTTTGAGAGAAAGGATACAGTAAGAACCATTGTCCCTTCCATCATGTGCTAAGTCAGGGATATATAAACTTAAGATGGCTGCCACAAAAATAAGGTTTGAAACATCTTGCAAGACCTGACCTAAGAGGGAAGGCTCACAGGTAGCGAAAATCCACAATCAAGAGGCCATGGGGCAGATTTTTGGTGAGGGTAGTTGAAGTTGTCCAGAGATGACAAACTAGATCACATTTCTCCTTCTGAGGAATATGTGGAAGGGAGATGTCTGCCATGCACCTCTTGTGTGCTCCATGGAACAACTGACTATCTCGTCTGTCTCAGAAAAGATATTGATAACCTGTGAGTGTGAGTAGAATAAACCCACAACACCTAGTTGATTAAAAAGAAAAGTTTTATCTTTTTCATGATTCAGCAGTGGCCTCAATACATATTTAAGGGAATTGGCTATATAGGAGGTGTATCTGTCTGTCTGAATATCACTAGAGAAACAGAACCAGTAAGAGGTATACATTAAGACATTTAATGGAAGAGATTAGCATCCATAATTGTGAGGTCTGGCCAGGCAGTTTGGAAATCTGAAGGTCGACTGTTGGGAAGAGTAGACTGAAACTCTCAGGCACAAACTGAAGCTGGATCCACAAGTCAAACTTCTTAAAAGAAGCCCATTTTTCTTATAAGGCCTTTTAATTGATTGATTCAGGTCCATCCATATTATATAGGTTAAATTTGCTTACTTAAACTGATTATGGACTTTAATCACATTTATAAAATACCTTCACAGCAATACCTAGTGTTTGATTAAATAACTGGTGACTATAGTTTAACCAAAGTGACATACAAAATGAACCATGATTGCATCAAAAGGGTAAAATGCCGATGAATGAAAAACAAACAGCAACAAACAAAAAACCAAAAAACTGGCCATCACAGAAGGAGCAAAAAGTATATTTCCATGTTCTAAAAGTCCCTCAGGATCATCCCAGTGCACCAGCCCTGAGCACACTGTCTTATGCATCAAACCTGGACTGGCGATCTGTTTCACATATGATAATATACATGTTTTGGATGGGGAGGGAGATGGGAGGGGGGTTCAGGATGGGGAACACATGTACACCCATGGCTGATTCATGTCAGTGTATGGCAAAAACCACCATTAAAAAATTTAAAAACTAAAAATTAAAAAAAAAGTCCTTCAGACTGAAACGTAGTAAATATTGGACATAAATGAAAATATAAGATTAAACTTTTGAATGGTATTAAGATGGCTTAATCTTTTCTTTTACTTGAAAATGATTTGAAGATTAAGGTGTCTTTCAAACATAGCCTTAAAAGACAAGGTACCTCATGTAAAGATTTACTGAACATGAACTATCAGAGGGACTGTTCTCTGTGATTTAGATGGATCACAGAATGAAACAAAGGCCCTTGTAATCATGGACATTACACTGTAATGGGAAAAGGTAAATAACAAAGAATAAACAGAAAATTAAGTAAGCTGGGACTTCCCTGGTCATCCAGTGGTTGAAAATCTGTCTGCCAATGTAGAGGACATGGATTTGACTCCTGCTCTGGGAAGATTTGGGCTTCCCTGATAGCTCAGTTGGTAAAGAATCTGCCTGCAATGCAGGAGACCCTGGTTTGATTCCTAGGTCGGGAAAATCTGCTGGAGAAGGGGTAGGCTACCCACTCCAGTATTCCTGGGCTTCCCTTGTGGCTCAGCTGGTAAAGAATCTGGCTGCAATGCGGGAGACTTGGGTTTGATCCCTGGGTTTGGAAGATCCACTGGAAAAGAGAAAGGCTACCCACTCCAGTTATCTTGACCTAGAGAATTCCATGAACTGTATAGTCCATGGGGTCGCATAGAGTGACATGACTGAGCAACTTTCACTCACTGGGAAGATCCTACTTCTGCCTCATTGACTACACTGAAGTCTTTGATTGTCTGGATCACAAAAAACTGTGGAAAATTCTTAAAGATGGGAAGACCAGATCACTTTACCTGCCTCCTGAGAAACCTGTATGCAGGTTAAGAAGCAACAGTCAGAACCAGACATGGAACAATGGACTGGTTCCAAATTGGGAAAGGAGTATGTCAAGGCTGTATATTGTCACACTGCTTATTTAACTTATATGCAGAGTACATCATGGAGATTTCTGGGCTGAATGAAGCACAAGCTGGAATCAAGATTGCTGGGAGAAAATATCAATAACTTCAGATACACAGATGACACCACCCTTATGGCAGAAAGTGAAGAACTAAAGGGCCTTTTGATGAAGGTGAAATAGAAGAGTAAAAAAGCTGACATAAAGCTCATCAGTCAAAAAACAAAGTCATGACATTCGATCCCATTACTTCATGGAAAATAGATCGGGAAACAATGGAAACAGTGACAGACTTTATTTTCTTGGGCTCCAAAATCACTGCAGATGATGACTGCAACCATGAAATTAAAAGACACTTGCTCCTTGGAAGAAAAGCAATGACAAACCTAGACAGCATATTGAAAAGCAGAGACATTACTTTGCCAGCAAAGGTCTATATAGTCAAAGCTATGGTTTTTCCAGTGATCATATTATAGATGTGGAAGGGGAACAATAAAAAAGGCTGAGCACCAAAGAATTGATGCCTTTGAACAGTGGTGCTGGAGAAGACTCTTGAGAGTCTCTTAGACAGCAAGGAGATCCAACCAGTCCATCCTAAAGGAAATCAGTCCTGAATATTCATTGGAAGGACTCATGCTGAAGCTGGAGATCCAGTATTTGGCTACCTGATATGAAGTGTGGACTCATTGGAAAAGACCCTGATGCTGGGAAAGATTGAAGGCCGGAGGAAGAGGGAGCAACAGAGGATGAGATGGTTGGATGACATCACCGACTCAATGGATGTGAGTTTGAGCAAACTCTGGGAGATGGTGAAGGACAGGGAACCCTGGTGTGCTACAGTCCATAGGGTCACAAAGAGTTGGACATCACTGAGCGACTGAACAACAGCAACTGGGAAGATGTCACATGCCACAGGACAACCAAGCCCACAGCTACTGAGCCTGATTGTGGCAACTGCTGAAGCCTGTGTGCCCTACAGCCCGTGCTCTGCAAGAGAAGCTTTTTCAATGAGAAGCCCATGCACTGCAAACTAGAAAGTAGCCCCGGGTTGCCACAACTAGAAAAATTACATGTGCCGCAATGAAGATCCAGCACTGTGAAAAATAAACAAATAAATTAATTTTAAAAATGAATCACAAATATGAGTTGCAGTCATTTGAAAAAATAAGTAAGTTGCATTCTGTGTTAGAAGATGAAACATGTTATGGCAAAAAAGAAAAAAAAAACATTGCAAGATCAGGGAAATCAGGTATTTCATAGGGAGAACAGCTTCATTTTAAAATAGACTAATCAAAGTTGACCTCAGTGAGAGGATGGGGTTTAAACAAAGACTTAGAGGTATTTAGTCAGACAACATTTCAGGAAGAGAAAACAACATGATTACCATGTTAATGGAAGAACAAGGAAGTCAGGAAGACAGGAGAGGGAGGGGAGAGCAGATGTGTAAACAGGGAAAAGAGGGGAAGTTTGTGATGATGTAGTCATTACAGACCATTGGTAAGAGTGTTGGCATTGGATCTATTATAGGGTTTTGAACAGAGTAATGACATTAGCATTGTATGGATGAAAGCTGATTGGGAAACATATAAAATATCTTGTGTTTATACCTCCCCTCCTTTCCTTAAATCAGCCTATTCTGTAAAATGGTTGTATACACATACTATAGTCAACAGCTAACCAGCATTTTTACAGGAATTAAAGATCTTCTAGCTTCCAAATATTTCCAATTTAATTTTCTTACAATATGAACCAATTGAGTATCTAACTTTAACTTTAACTCTAACCTATAACTTTAACTCTTTTTCTATAGTAGACACCAGTGTTCCTTACGTTAGCCACTAAGTGGCGTCTGACTCTTTTTTAATTTTTTTCTTTTATTTTTATTAGTTGGAGGCTAATTACTTTACAATATTGTAGTGGTTTTTGCCATACATTGACATGAATCAGCCATGGATTTACATGTGTTCCCCATCCCGATCCCCCCTCCCGCCTCCCTCCCCATCCCATCCCTCTGGTTCTTCCCAGCGCACCAGCCCTGAGCACTTGTCTCATGCATCCAACCTAGGCTGGTGAAACCTGGGTTTCACCCTTGATAGTATACTTGTTTCAATGCTATTCTCTCAGAACATCCCACCCTCACCTTCTCCCACAGAGTCCCAAAGTCTGTTCTGTACATCTGTGTCTCTTTTTCTATTTTACATATTGGGTTATCATTACCATCTTTTAAAATTCCATATATATGCGTTAGTATACTGTATTGGTGTTTATCTTTCTGGCTTACTTCACTCTGTATAATGGGCTCCAGTTGCATCCGTCTCATTAGAACTGATTCAAATGAATTCTTTTTAGTGGCTGAGTAATATTCCATGGTGTATATGTACCACAGCTTTCTTATCCATTTGCTGATGAGCATCTAGGTAGTGTCTGACTCTTCTGCGACCCCATGGACTATAGCTCACCAGGCTCCTCTGTCCATGGAATTTCCCAGGCAAGAATACTGAAGTGGGTTGCATTCCCTTCTCCAGGGGATCTCCCCAACCCAAGGATTGAACCCACATCTCCTGGGTTGGCAGGAAGATTCTTTACCACTGAGCCACCAGGTAAAAACAACTCAGCTTGTAAACATGATTAGTAATTAAAAGGACACAACTTTCATGTAAAAAGTCATTAAAGCTACAACAACTATAATTCTAGCTGGACAGAGTGAAAGTTGCTGCAGAATTAAAGGACCCTGAGGAAAAGTGACATTTTTGGATTTTTGATGTGTGTAAAGCCCCAGAATAATTTAGTGGCAAGAGGAGTTTCCCCCATCTACCTGTGGATTCATATCGCATCCCTAAATGTCAGCATGGTGGTGACAAGGCTGCTGCAGCCCAACTGACCTTTGACCTCGAGGATACTCAGCATAGAACCAAAAAGTAGTATCACAAGATGGAAGCAGGGCTTGGTGCTCTCACCCCTTGGCTCTTGCTCTCAAGGTGAACTCTGATTAAGATGTCAAGTTTGTATTTTCAATAAGCCATCTCCAGTGTTGCAGTGAGAGCCTGGGGACACTTAATACATTATTTGTAGAGTCAATTGATGATGTGTACACACACATGTAAATAGAAAAAGGGTATAGCATCTGCCCGACTTATAAGATGGGTGGGTCAATTTCACACTAATAAAAATATTTTCTCAAATCATTTCTGTCTCTGCAAATCAAGAGCCTCCACATTAAATAGTTTAGAATTATGAACTAAATTAGAGTTTTTCTTGTGTCTTTAGAACTTAACCTGCCTCACAAAAACTCTTATTCCCAACAAATCCAATCGAATACCTCAAACATCTAAAACTTTTGAAGATCAACTTCTAAAAATACTAGCCAGGAGAAGACCTTTGTGAATTTTGTGTAAGGGAGGGAAGGATCCAGCTAAAATAATAAGAAAATGAAAAGCAAATCTTCACAATTGATCCCTGGTCCTCAGTACAGTTTTTCTCTGTTGAAACTCACCACAAAATTTGATGGCAGCAATGTTTGTATACTAAAGATGCAGCCTATTTCACATGTGAGACCACTTGCTTAAATTTAAACTGTGAAACTCATATTATTTAGAAACTGTTGTGGTACATGTATGTGAACTTACATTGGGTTGCCCGTTAACTTAAACAATAATTTGTTTTCAGAGAAGTTACCTTTTCTCTTCTTAGGTGATATGTCCAAATTTTTAAGTAATTTTATTTTGTATTACAGAATAAATGTCAATCTTTAAAAAAGACTGTTTTTAAGCATTGATTTCTCCTTGATCTGAGAAGGAATAAGGAACAAAGAGAATCATGAAAAGCATATCAATATAGCATCCAGCAGTTAGAAAAAAAGATTTAAAATAACTGCTACCATTTTTTTTTTCAATGTGGCTCAAATTACTCGGGGAGAAAAAGGAATCATTAATGCTTTATTGCCTGAGCGATGGTCCATATATGGTGCCTTCTGCTCTAGCCCAGGCAGGCATGATTACATGGTGTTTGTTCTTTTAGCTGTATGGTACTTGAGAATGTCATAAACATTATATAGATACTAAGCCTTCCATCCGTTTTCACTGCCTTTTTCCCCTGCAAAATGACATGCTAAGTTCTGTCACCTGGGGGTAGTTATAATAATCACAGCTGCTGATATTGCCAAAGGCAGGAACAGAACTGGATCAAGGAAAATGTGACCCAAGTACATGACTTTAGCTCCAGTTGTGACAGCTAATGGAATCACTGCCGGAGGAAAATGAGTCCCCTGACTAAACTCACCCTGATTTGTTATCTGATTAAAAAATGTCTAGTGGAGGGAAAAGGCAACACTTGTGGGCATGGTTGGCTGTTGCACATAAATGTGATGATTGAGAATCGATAATGACCTTTCAGATGCTAAAGGCAGTGGGATCTCACATAAACTTTAGAATACGCTACATGTTGATAACATGACTGTTAGAGCTTATATTTTCATGGCAGAAATAAAGGCCAGAGATGCAGAATTGTAAAGACCCCCCAACACTTTGCCATGATTAAGAAGTGCATTACAGGACAGAGATAAATATGCAGTAGCCACCACCACACCCTCATTCTGTGATTCGGATTACAGGCTTTTGAACTTACAATACCATATGTAAAATCGCTAGCCACCTGGGAGTTTGCTCTATGGCTCAGGAAACTCAAGCAGGGCTCTGTATCAACCTAGAAGGGTGGGATGGAGAGGGATGTGGGAGGGAAGTCCGAAAGGGAGGAGATATATGTATACCTATAACTGATTCATGTTGAGGTTTGACAGAAAACAACAAAAGTCTGTAAAGCAATTGTGCTTCAATAAAAAAACAAAAAGAAAAAGAAATTTGTAAAAGTACAACCAGAGGGCTTTCCCAAGAGCCACACTGTGATCAGTAGACAAGGCTTTGTGATTCTCAGGCAGAGGAGACAGCTTGTGATACTCCTCAGATAAAGGGAAGTGAATCTTAAGTTAGTAAAGGTCAGAAAGACTGTTAGAAACTTAAACTAATAATACACTTGAAAACACTTACATTGTTTAATCAAATGAGTAGGCTCAATTACTATGTTGGGACTTTTTCTTTCCACTGACAACATCCATGTATTACAGAGGAATTGATTTCCTCATTAATGTGTTGATAATTTTTTTCTAAAACCCGACTTTTCACATCAAAAGAGTGCATTTTTATTTAAGTTTGAACACTTCCTCAGTTATTACTTTATTATAGAAATTCTGCTGAAACAGAAAATATTTATTTTTTGGAATTTAGAGTTAGTGGCTGTGACTGGTGAATGACCAGATGTATGAGAAAGCCCATCTGACTTTGTTGTGAAGCTGTAATCTTACTCAGGAGTCAATTAGGTTTTTCTTTTCCAGTAATGTTTGAGCAAGGGTCGAGTCTTTGGAGAAAGGAGATGAGTTGATTGCTTTGAAGATCAATATTCATTTGGTTGAATACAGTCAGAGAAGTTTCATGTCAATATTCAAAATGTACTTGCTACCATACTACGGGCTTAGACTGCTAGATTCTGAGTCAATGGTAATAAATAATAGTCTTCATAATGCTACTTACTGTTAATTATCTTCCTTAAAAAATGAGAAATTTGTAGTCTGTAATGTTGCAAAGTCTTTCCTGATGGAAGATACATATATATATATTTCATTTATTCAACAAAGAGGGATTAAGAGTAACTATTATGCAAGAAAATGTATGATTGGTAATCAAGTACCAAAATAGATGAAACGTTTCTTGTCCTCAGGAAGTTTATAATATAGAGATATATTCCCATTCCAATGATACAGGTGGTACAAAAAATAAGGTTATAGACTTAAAATTTTAAATAGTACCTCATAATTTATTAAAATTGCACATAAGAAGGATGAAGGGAGCACTCACACACCTATCTCTTAATCATGATTCAAGTTTTCTATTGTAAAAATAGAAAACCCATAAAATTCACTCCTCAGGACTCTGTTTAAAAATTGTCTTGTGATATTTAGGGATGACTGGGATTGGGGGCAGGGAGAAGACTGGTAAGATTTAGAAAAGGCAGATATTCCAGACATAAGATAAAATGTCAGCTTCAATATGTTTTCCCTAAAGAGTACTGTTTACATTTAATATATTTCAAAGCTACCATAGTGTCACCCAATAAAATATAAGATATGTATAAGTTTCTTGAAGATATAAATATTTATTTGTCTACTGAAGAGTTTGTGAATTTCATTGTTACAGTGGCTGATTTCTTTATCAAGGGTAGTATATTGAAGGTAGGGAAAGCTGAACCATCTGAATCCTGCCAAAGGTCATTTGCACCAGATATTCTTGCTGTAACCTGTGCCTGGAATATTTTTTTCAAAAGTCCAATTGTACTTTTCCTTACTTCTTTCAGCTCTGAGCTTAAACAGGACTGTTCCTGAAGTGCTACTGAAAACAGTCCCATCTATCTCCCACTTCAAATCTATTTACTCTTTCATTTTTATCTTAGATTTCCTTAGATTACAAAATTATATTGTTTACATGCTAAGTGAAGTAAGTCAGACGAGAAAGACAAATACTGTATGATTTTACTTTTATCAGTTCAGTCACTCAGTCATGTCCGACACTGCGACCCCATGAATTGCAGCATGCCAGGCCTCCCTGTCCATCACCGACTCTGGGAATGTACACAAACCCATGTACGTCGAGTTGGTGCTGCCATCCAACCATCTGATCCTCTGTCGTCCCCTTCTCCTCCTGCCCTCAATCTTTCCGAGCATCAGGGTCTTTTCCAATGAGTCAACTCTTCGCATCAGGTGGCCAAAGTATTGAAGTTTCAGCTTCAACATCAGTCCTGCCAACGAACACGCAGGACTGATCTCTTTTAGGATGGACTGGTTGGATCTCCTTGCAGTCCAAGAAACTCTCAAGACTCTTCTCCAACACCAGAGTTCAAAAGCATCTTTGGCACTCAGCTTTCTTTATAGTCCAGCTCTCACGTCCATACATGATCACTGGAAAAACCATAGCCTTGACTAGATGGACCTTTGTTGGCAAAGTAATGTCTCTGCTTTTCAATATGCTACCTAGGTTGTCATAACTTTCCTTGCAAGGAGTAAGCATCTTTTAAGTTCATGTCTGCAATCACCATCTGCAGTGATTTTGGAGTAAAGTAAAGTCAGCAACCATTTCCACTGTTTCCCCATCTATTTCCCATGAAGTGATGGGACCAGATGCCATGATCTTAGTTTTCTGAATGTTGAGCTTTAAGCCAATTTCTTCACTCTCCTCTTTCACTTTCGTCAACCGGCTCTTTAGTTCCTCTTCACTTTCTGTCATAAGGGTGGTATCATCTGCATATCTGAGGTTATTGATATTTCTCCCGGCAATCTTGATTCCAGCTTGTGCTTCTTCCAGCCCAGCATTTCTCATGATGTACTCTGCATATAAGTGAAATAAGCAGGGTGACAATATACACCCTTGACATACTCCTTTCCAGATTTGGAACCAGTCTGCTGTTCCATGTCCAGCTCTAACTGTTGCTTCCTGACCTGCATACAGGTTTCTCAAGAGGCAGGTCAGGTGGTCTGGTATGCCCATCTCTTTCAGAATTTTCCAGTTTATTGTGATCCACAAAGTCAAAGACTTTGGCATAGTAAATAGAGCAGAAGTAGATGTTTTTCTGGAACTCTCTTGCTTTTTCTGTGACCCAGCAGATGTTGGCATTTGATCTCTGGTTCCTCTGCCTTTTCTAAAACGAGCTTGAACATCTGGAAGTTCACGGTTCACATATTGCTGAAGCCTGTCTTGGAGAATTTGGAGCATTACTTTAATAGCATGTGAGATGAGTACAATTGTGCAGCATTTTAAGCATTCTTTGGCATTGCCTTTCTTTGGGATTGGAATGAAAACTCACCTTATCCAGTCCTGTGGCCACTGCTGAGTTTTCCAAATTTGCTGGCATATTGAGTGCACCACTTTCACAGCATCATCTTTCAGGATTTGAAATAGCTCAACTGGAATTCTATCACCTCCACTAGTTTTGTTTGTAGTGATGTTTCCTAAGACCCATTTGACTTCACATTCCAGGATGTCTGGCTCTAGGTGAGTGATCACACCATCGTGATTATCTGGGTCATGAAGATCTTTTTTGTACAGTTCATCTGTGTATTCTTGCCACCTCTTCTTAATATCTTCTGCTTCTCTTAGGTCCAGAACATTTCTGTCCTTTATTGAACCCATCTCTGCATGAAATGTCCCCTTGGTATCTCTAATTTTCTTGAAGAGATCTCTAGTCTTTCCCATTCTGTTGTTTTCCTCTATTTCTTTGCATTGATCACTGAGGAAGGCTTTTTAATCTCTCCTTGCTATTCTTTGGAACTCTCTATTGAGATGGGAATATCTTTCCTTTTCCCCTTTGCTTTTTGCTTCTCTTCTTTTCACAGCTATTTTTAAGGCCTCCACAGACAACCATTTTGCCCTTTTGCATTTCTTTCCATGGGGATGGTCTTGATCCCTGTCTCCTGTACAATGTCACGAACCTCCGTACATAGTTCATCAGGCACTCTGTCTATCAGATCTAGTCCCTTAAATCTATTTCTCACTTCCACTGTATAGTCATAAGGAATTTGATTTAGGTCATACCTGAATGGTGTAGTGGTTTTCTCCACTTTCTTCAATTTCAGTCTGAATTTGGCAATAAGGAGTTCATGATCTGAGCCACAGTCAGCTCCTGGTCTTGTTATTGCTGACTGTATAGAGCTTCTCCATCTTTGGCTGCAAATAATATGATCAGTCTGATTTCGATGTTGACCATCTGTTGATGTCCATATGTAGAGCCTTTTCTTGTGTTGTTGGAAGAGGGTGTTTGCTATGACCAGTGCGTTCTCTTGGCAAAACTCTATTAGCCTTTGCCCTGCTTCATTCTGTACTCCAAGGCCAAATTTGCCCATTACTCCAGGTGTTTCTTGACTTCCTCCTTTGCATTCCAGTCCCTATAATTAAAAGGACATCTTTTTTGGGTGTTAGTTCTAAAAGGTGTTGTAGGTCTTCATAGAACCGTTCAACTTCAGCTTCTTCAGCATTACTGGTTGGGGTATAGACTTGGATTACTGTGATATTGAATGATTTGACTTGGAAACAACAGAGATCATTCTGTCATTTTTGAGATTGCATCCAAGTACTGCATTTCAGACTCTTTTGTTGACTATGATGGCTACTCCATTTCTTCTAAGGGATTCCTGCCCAAAGTAGTAGATATAATGGTCATCTGAGTTAAACTCACCCATTCCAGTCCATCTTAGTTCGCTGATTCCTAGAATGTCGACATTCACTCTTGCCATCTCTTATTTGACTACTTTCAATTTGCCTTGATTCATGGACCTAACACTCCAGGTGTCTATGCAGTATTGCTCTTTACAGCATCGGACCTTGCTTCTATCACCAGTCCCATCCACAACTGGATGTTGTTTTTACTTTGGCTCCATCCCTTCATTCTTTGTGGAGTTATTTCTCCACTGATCTCCAGGAGCATATTGGGCACCTACCAACCTGGGGAGTTCATCTTTCAGTGTCCTATCTTTAGGTAATCTAAAAAAATGAAATAAACAAAAGAGGAAGAGTTATAAACACAGAGAACAAATGGGTGGTTGCCAGAATGTAAAGAAGTGGTAGGAGGAGAGAAATATCTGAGGGAGATTATAATGAGTATCAGTTCAGTTCAGTTCAGTCGCTCAGTCCTGTCTGACTCTTTGCAACCCCATGGAATGCAGCATGCCAGGCTTCCCTGTCCATCACCAACGCTCAAACACATGTCCATCAGGTTGGTGATGCAGGTATGCATTCTTTAGTTATAAAAGAAGAAATAATAAAAGTTTTAAAAAGACTTTCTTGAGTCTTTTGATTGAGCATGTGTCCTAAATATTACAAATGCAAAGTTTGTAATATTACAAATAAAATTTATTTAATATATTAAAAAGTACTGTATATTCATGTGGGATTTGTTTACTTGAGTTTGGAAAAACTGTTGAGGCCACTTATAAGGACATTAATAGCAAAAGAAATAAAAGTGATTTTATAAATACATTCCTACACCAACACATAAATTTTTCTTTCAAACATGTAATGTGATAAACATTTTCTTTCAAACATGCAATATGTAGTGGAGGAGAATATAGATTTATGGTATATGGTGGTATGTGTTTACTTTTGATTTTGATGCAAACTTCTAAAATACCTTTCAACATGGAACTTTAACCTTGACCAAGTAGGCCCATAGGTTATAGATTCATAATAAACGCAGACTATTGATTGTGTGGATCGCAACAAACTGTGCAAAATTCTTTAAGAGATGAGAATACCAATCACCTTACTTGCCTCCTGAGAAATATATATGCAGGTCAAGAAGCAACAGTTAGAACTGGACATGGAAAGCAGTATGTCAAGGCTGTATATTATCACCCTGCTAATTTAACTTACATGCAGAGTATATCATGCGAAATGCTGGGCTGGATGAAGCACAAGCTGGAATCAGGATTGCCGGGAGAAATATCTATTACCTTAGATACACAGACAGTAGAAAAGACCCAGATGCTGGGAAAGATTGAAGGCAGGAGGAGAAGGGGGACGGCAGAGGATGAAATGGTTGCATGGCATCACTGACGCGATGGGTATGAATTTGAGTAAGCTCTGGGAGTTGGTGATAGACAGGGAACCCCGGCGTGTTGCAGTTCATGGGGCTGCAAATAGTCAGATATGAATGAGTGACTGAACTGACTGAAAGTATTGACAATTTCAGTTTTATTTTTCTTCATGAAATTAGAGGTGAATATGCTTTCTCCCATGGCATAAAGTGGAAACTTTAATTTGCAATCATGTATATGCTATTTCTAAGTTTTAAACTTTAAAAAAAAAAATCCTGAGACATGTGAAATTTTCTAATACAATTTTAAAACTTTCAGAGCCAGAAGAAATAGTTGTGAAGAGAGAATATATCTTTCTATTTTTCTGCTCCAAGTAGGATTAGAAGAAGATTTTCAGATTTATTCTTGAGTAGAGTTTCTGAAAAGCTATAGGAAGATCAGTTCATTGATTTCTGGGTATTAGGCATTTGGCATTGGGTTAAAAAGAGGCTAATGGGAAAAGTTGTTTAGTCACAGTGACAGCCAAGTTCTGTAGTCAGTATTTTCAATATCTTGTTCCTCATTTTCCTAGATATGCCTTGTGTTAGGCACTGAATGTTTGTACCCTTCCAGAATTGATGTGCTGAAGTTCTAACCTCTAATGTGGTGATGTTTGGAGGTGGGGACTTTGGAAGATAATTAGATTTGGGTAAACTGGTGAGAATTAGGCTCTCATGACAGCATTGCTGTTGTTCAGTCGCTCACTTGTGTCCAGCTCTTTGTGACCCCATGGACTGCAACACGCCAGGCTACCCTGTCCATCACCAACTCCCAGAGCTTGCTCAAACTCATTCCCATAGAGTTGGTGATGCCATCCAACCATCTCGTTCTCTGTCATCGCCTTCTCCTCCCACCTTCAATCTTTCTCAGCATCAGGATCTTTTCAAATGAGTCAGCTCTTCTCATCAGGTGGCCAAAGTATTGGAGCTTCAACTTCAGCATCAGTCCTTCCAATGTATATTCAGGACTGATTTCCTTTAGGATGGACTGGTTGGATCTCCTCACAGTCCAAGAGACTCTCAAGAGTCTTCTCCAACACCACAGTTGAGAAGCATCAATTTTTAGGTGCCCAGCTTTCTTTACAGTCCAACTCTCACACCCATACATGACTACTGGAAAAACCAGAGCTTTAACTAGATGTACCTTTGTTGGCATGTAACGTCTCTGCTTTTTAATATCTGTCGAGGTTTGTCATTGCTTTTCTTCCAAGGAACAAGCGTCTTTTAATTTCATGACTGCAGTCACCATCTGCAGTGGTTTTATAGTCCCAAAATATAGCCTATTACTGTTTCCATTGTTTCCCCATCTATTTGCCATGAAGTGATAGGACCAGATGCCATGATCTTAGTTTTCTGAATGTTGAGTTTTAAGCCAGCTTTTTCACTCTCCTCTTTCACTTTCATCAAGAGGCTCTTTAGTTCTTCTCTTTATGCCATAAGGGTGGTGTTATAGCATTTCTGATGTTATTGCTATTTTTCCCAGCAGTCTTGATTCCAACTTGTGTTTCATCCAGCCTGGCATTTTTGCATGATATACTGTGCACATAAGTTAAATAAGCAGGGTGACAATATATAGCCTTGACATACTCCTTTCCCAATTTGGAACCATTCTGCTGTTCCATGTCTGATTTTAACTGTTGCTTCTTGACCCACATACAGATTCTCAGGAGGCAGGTCAGGTGGCCTAGTATTCCCATCTCTTGAAGAATTTTCCACAGTTTGTTGTGATCCACACAGTCGAAGGTTTTAGCATAGCAATAGTGTTCCTATTAGAGGGAGAAATCAAAACTCATTACCTTTCTTCCTGGGAATGCACAGTGAGAGTGTGGTGGTTTGCAAGCCAGGCACAGGGTTCTCACACTGAACCTTATCTACTGGCACCTTGATCATGGACTTCAGGCTCTAAAACTGTGAAAAATAAATTTAAATTGCTTAAGCCATTCAGTCTACCATACATATTTTTTTGGCCATCCCAAACTTACTAATACCAAAATTGAAACCAAAATTAACCTGTGGTTCACTTCTCTATGACCTCCAGTTCTAACATTTCCTTGACCTTGCGTCTAAGTAATTTAACTAAATCTTTACAAAAACCCTCCCTTGTGCTTTTTGGAATAAGACTGATTTCTTCAAAACAATACCAAAAAACCAAACAAAAATTTTTAAAGCATGATATTAAGTTCTAGTTAAGGAGTCTTATTATCATCTAATGCCCTCCAGATATGTTAGATGTCATCTAGAGGCTCAATTAGCGAGATTACAACCCAAACTCAGAACAAAACACAGCTTAAGAAAAGAAACTTCCTTTTACATATGACACAGTTTCCTTGCTCTGATTACCTAGGCTATTGCTTCTAATTTGTAGCAGACAAAGCCTCTGGTGGGTGTTTGCTCAGTTGTTCAGTCAATTCTGTCTCTTTGTGACCCCATGGACTGGAGCCCACCAGGCTACAGTAAAATCCATGGGATTATGCAGGCAGGAATACTGGAACAAATTGCCATTTCCTCCTCCAGGGAATCTTCTTGACCTAGCAATTGAACCCATGTCTTCTGAGTCACCTCAATATCAGGCAGATTCTTTACCACTGTGCCACCTGGGAAGCCTAGACAAAGCCTTGCATGCATGCACGCTAAATCGCTTCGGTCCTATCCAACTCTTTGTGACCCTATGGACACTAGCCTGCCAGGCTCCTCTGTCCATGGGATTCTCTAGGCAAGAATCCTAGAGTGGGTTGCCATTTCCTCCTCCAAGGGCGCTTGCCAACCCAGGAATCGAACCTGCATCTCTTACATCTCCTGCATTGGCAGGCAGGTTCTTTTCCACTAGCACCATCTGGGAAGCCTAGCAATGCTGAAACGGTTTTACTAATTTGCGCACAGAAAAATGAATTATATTCTGGGTTAACTTTAAAAAAGAAATAGAAGGTCCAGGTGGCTTTAATTTTTTACCTTTATAAACATATCAGATAAAAATATGCAGCTTGGTGAACGGCTCACAGGTGTTTGGCAGAAGTGATAGCAGTTTGCTTACCAAGGTGAAGTACAGAGCACAAAGCCAGGGGCAGCGCAACCTGGCACATTTCCTGATACACCGGAGCATGTCAAACAGTGAGACGGCCCTAATAGAATGATGTTTTTTAAAATCTGTTTTTCAGAAACTTTCAAAATCTTTCTTACCTCTGAATTAAAAATAAATGTCAAACAAATAGGATTTTTGAAACAAACTACATAAATGATAGAAAAAACACAGAATTTGCTTATAACAGCAAAGTCCAACCCACTCTGTTAGTGCACCTTAACATTTGCAAGTGCTTGAAGGATTATAAGAAGGATGTGGCAATGATTTTCATCTTTGAAATTTAAAACTCTTCCATGTGAGACAACATTTGATAGGTCAGAGTTATTTATGGCCTCCTTATCAGGTCCTACTAGGTTCATGCTGTCTCCTGTCTTCTCTGGACCTGCACTGATTCTCCCCAGCCCACTCTCTGATTTCTCTTGTAATGGTTAACGATGTGGATCATCTCTTCTTTCCATTACCAGATGGCTCTCAAGTCAGCATCCATGTTGATTCCCACCTAGAGTCTCCAGTAGCTGTTTAGAGTCTTTCTCACACTGTGGGCCCTGTGAATGGTAAGTAGCACATTATCTGATGAGTGTAATTTTCTGCTAGCTAAATTCTCCACTCAATCTCACTGTAAGAATCATGAGTATGTTAATCAGATGGTATACAACCAGCTCAGATAACCTGTATATAAAATCATTGTTTTGTGATCCTCAGTTTAAATGTATATAAATGTATCTTGTTATATAGCCCTAACAACTGGAACAGAACATGTTGGGGGAGAAAGAAGGAAAATCACTAACTTCCTTATTAATTAAATGCTTGATTGAAATACCTTAGTATATGCATATTTAATGGGAATTTTCACAATGTCAGAGATAGCTGTTACTGTCAGTCTGTTTTCTCTGAAGTAAGTAAGTATTAGTCACTCGGTTGTGTCTGACTGTGACTCTATAGACTATAGTCTACCAGGGTCCTCTGTCCATGGAATTCTCCAGGCAAGAATACTGGAGTGGGTTGCCATTTCCTTTTCCAATTTTTTTTGCTGAGTATACATTGAAATCCATTTCTTTTTGAGAGAAATACAAAGATTCTTAAAACTAATTGCATAATTATATATATCAACAATAGCTGCAAGACCTCTCAGTGATTAATGTCAATGGACTGTTAACTTCACTACTGTACCATTGATTGAAGTGAAGAAGTGGGATAGGCTACTACTGAAGAAGTTGGTATATACATTGTTCGAAGGTAGCACTTGGTGTTTTATACATACACACACACATACATATGTAGATTGTGTGTGTGTGTTTATGTGTGTGTATTCCAGCTTGCTTAATGGCTTATGATTGTATATGACTCAAGGTTATTTGGCAAAATGTGATCTTATTACAATGAAAGAGTTCAAGAGATGTGGAGAAAGCCCAGATCCTGTAAAATATAGTGTAAAAATTCTTGAGCTTTGAGTTAATGTTAAATGACAAATGTCCTAGAATTTATGCATTCTCACAAGAGTACCAGTATACCATAATTCATCTTGACACATCATGAACCACTCAGAATGTACCAACAGAAAGAGATACAAGAAAATAAATGTACAACATAGTGCATATTGTGGTGGGCACTTATCCCATCATTTAATGTGAAGAGGATCTTTGTAGTACATAAGAACTGCTGTGGCTATGTTTCCTCTGAATTCTGTACTTTATTAAAATTGATTTCAAGGAATAGTTCTTTTTATATAAAATTTGACTGATCTGTTATAAAACCATATGAAAATTGGACCATACTTATTTCATAGATTAGCTTCATATGGAATTTGTCTACATAAACCTCATCTGCCACAAGGCATAGAGGTTTATTTTAAAGTGTTTATAAAGTAAAATATGGTATATCAAAATTAAAATTCCATTAACATATTTAGAAGTTGTTAAATAATGTTGGAAATGCAATAATATTGGTGCAAATTACTACAAAATGTTGGGTGCAATTGAAAACTAATATTCCTTATTATCCTTTTAAACTTCACTTAGTGGAATAAATGTGTTTTTCTCTTTCAAAAACAGGGGAAAATCATTCTGTTTTTAGCTTTTCAAGTTATTTCTTAAAGCCAAAGCTTCATCTTTATCAGTTCAGTTTATTCAGTCGCTCAGTTATGTCTGACTGTTTGTGACCCCATGAACTGCAGCATGCCAGGCCTCCCTGTTCATCACCAACTCCTGGAGTCCACCCAAACTCTCATGTTCATTGAGTCAGTGATGCCATCCAACCATCTTGTCCTCTGTCGTCCCCTTCTCCTCCTGCCCTCAATCTTTCCCAGCATCAGGGTCTTTTCAAATAAGTCAGCACTTTGCATCAGGTGGCCAAAGTATTGGAGTTTCAGCTTCAACATCAGTCCTTCCAGTGATATTCAGGACTGATTTCCTTTAGGATGGACTGGTTGGATCTTGCAGTCCAAGGGACTCTCAAGAGTCTTCTCCAACACCACAGTTCAAAAGCATCTTTGGCACTCAGCTTTCTTTATAGTCCAACACTCACATCCATACATTACCACTGGAAAAACCATAGACTTGACTAGATGGACCTTTGTTGGCAAAGTAATGTCTCTGCTTTTCAGTATGCTGTCTAGGTTGGTCATAACTTTCCTTCCAAGGAGTAAGCATCTTTTAATTTCATGACTGCAATCACCATCTGCAGTGAATTAGGAGTAAAGTCAAGTCAGTCACTGTTTCCACTGTTTCCCCATCTATTTGCCATGAAGTGATGGGGCTGGATGCCATGATCTTAGTTTTCTGAATGTTGAGCTTTAAGCCAATTTTTTCACTCTCCTCTTTCACTTTCATCAGGCGGCTCTTTAGTTCCTCTTCACTTTCTGCCATAAGGGTGGTGTCGTCTGCATATCTGAGGTTATTGATGTTTCTCCCAGCATTCTTGATTCCAACTTGTGCTTCTTCCAGCCCAACGTTTCTCATGATGTACTCTGCATATAAGTGAAATAAGCAGGGTGACAATATACACCCTTGACATACTCCTTTCCAGATTTGGAACCAGTCTGCTGTTCCATGTCCAGCTCTAACTGTTGCTTCCTGACCTGCAATACAGGTTTCTCAAGAGGCAGGTCAGGTGGTCTGGTATGCCCATCTCTTTCAGAATTTTCCAGTTTATTGTGATCCACAAAGTCAAAGACTTTGGCATAGTAAATAGAGCAGAAGTAGATGTTTTTCTGGAACTCTCTTGCTTTTTCTGTGACCCAGAGGATGTTGGCAATTTGATCTCTGGTTCCTCTGCCTTTTCTAAAACGAGCTTGAACATCTGGAAGTTCACGGTTCACATATTGCTGAAGCCTGGCTTGGAGAATTTGGAGCATTACTTTAATAGCATGTGAGATGAGTACAATTGTGCAGCATTTTGAGCATTCTTTGGCATTGCCTTTCTTTGGGATTGGAGTGAAAACTGACCTTTTCCAGTCCTGTGGCCACTGCTGAGTTTTCCAAATTTGCTGGCATACTGAGTGCACCACTTTCACAGCATCATCTTTCAGGATTTGAAATAGCTCAACTGCAATTCCATCACCTCCACTAGCTTTGTTTGTAGTGGGCTTCCTAAGGCCCATTTGACTTCACATTCCAGGATGTCGGGCTCTAGGTGAGTGATCACACCATCGTGATTATCTGGGTCGTGAAGATCTTTTTTTGTACAGTTCATCTGTGTATTCTTGCCACCTCTTCTTAATATCTTCTGCTTCTCTTAGGTCCAGAACATTTCTGTCCTTTATTGAGCCCATCTCTGCATGAAATATTCCCTTGGTATCTCTAATTTTCTTGAAGAGATCTCTAGTCTTCCCATTCTATTGTTTTCCTCTATTTCTTTGCATTAATTGCTAAGGAAGGCTTTCTTATCTCTCCTGGCTTTCTTTGGAACTCTCTATTCAGATGGGAATATCTTTCCTTTTCTCCTTTGCTTTTTGCTTCCCTTCTTTTCTCAGCTATTTTTAAGGCCTCCTCAGACAACCATTTTGCTTTTTTGCATTTCTTTTTCTTGGGGATGGTCTTGATTCCTGTCTCCTGTACAATGTCATGGACCTCCATCCATAGTTTATCATTCACTCTGTCTATCAGATCTAGTCCCTTAAATCTATTTCTCACTTCCACTGTATAGTCATAAGGGATTTGATTTAGGTCATACCTGAATGGTGTAGTGGTTTTCTCCACTTTCTTCAATTTCAGTCTGAATTTGGCAATAAGGAGTTCATGATCTGAGCCACAGTCAGCTACTGTTCTTGTTTTTGCTGACTGTATAGAGCTTCTCCATCTTGGGCTGCAAGGAATATAATCAGTCTGATTTCGGTGTCAACCATCTGGTGATGTCCGTGTGTAGAGTCTTCTCTTATGTTGTTGGAAGTGGGTGTTTGCTATGACCAGTGCATCTTTATAGTATTTATCAAATCTTCTGGGGTATTTTTTCTAATTACTATTTTATAGGTAAGTAATTTTTGGCACTAATATTACTAATATTTTTATATCTTTGAAAATGTAATATGACAGCTTAAGTTATATGCAGTTCTTGATGTTAATTTAGTGATTTAATGCAGTTGGATAAGTTATGTGAATCATAAACGTCAGCTGAAGTTGCCCTATTCCTTCACACAGGCACAGGTACACACATACATAAACACTGGCACACAATTAGATTGTAGCATCGTAAACTAGATTCCATGGACTTCCTGGGTGGCTCAGTGGTAAAGAATCTGCCTGTAGTCCAGGAAATGCAGGAGACACGGGTTTGATCCCTGGGTCGTGAAGATCCCCAGAGGAGGGCACGGCAACCCACTCCAGTATTCTTGCCTGGAGAATTCCACAGATAGACGAACTTGTCAGGCTATACAGTTCATGGGATCGCAAAGATTTGGATGTGACAAGCGACTGAGCGTGCCTGCAGACCAAATCCCTGTCCAATGACCTTTAATAGAATTTAGTGAGTTGTCTGGGGCTTAAAATTTCATGGCACATTTGGCTTCCAAGTTTTTGAAGCTGCTGAAAATCCCTTGTGTCTCATCTCCTGGGGCTGTCCTTGTCTCTTTTCTCTGCCTTAACTTGAAACTCAGCCCTATTTCCCTTGTTTGCACAAAAGTAACATAAAAGCATTCTGGAGACATTTATATTTTATGATGGTCTTAACCTAAGATTAACAAAGGGGTTTACTTCACAGCAATGCTAGCATGTTACAGTTAAAGGCAGACATTGCCATCTTTAAACATTTGCTTAATCCGTCAACATGTATTGTGACACTTTTGCCCATAGGCTCTTAACTGATGCCAGCTGGCCTGGTCTTTCTCTTCTCTTATCCCTCTCATCTTCTCTTTTCTCTGTATTACCCACATGCCTCCATTCAGCTCCTAAGTTCTTAGTTGTTTTTTTTTTATAACATAAAAAAAATATGCACTTAATGCAGATCAATTCACTTCTTCTTCAAACATAGACCTAAATGCAGAAACCACCCATGCAATTATTGATGACTTTATTATAGTGCCAGAAGCTTCCAAATTCTTTTTCAAGAGTATGTTAGAGAAGGTCAATTTGTATCAACATAGGAAATGTAAGGATTTATTGGCCCTCATAAATCAACCCTGATGTAACAGGGGTTTTGGGCAGTGTATATACTTTTTTTATATGTTTATTCAGCAAACAATTAATGGATTAATACTTGTTCAGTCACAAAGATGGGTTCTGGTATTCAAAGTTGATCTGTCTCCAAGGACTTCCCAGGTGGCTCAGATGGTAAAGCGTCTGCCCACAATGAGGAAGACTCGGGTTCGATCCCTGGGTAGGGAAGATCCCCTGGAGAAGGAAATGGCAACCCACTCCAGGACTCTTACCTGGAAAATCCCATGGACGGAGGAGCCTGGTAGGCTACAGTCCATGGGATCGCAAAGAGTCGGACACGACTGAGCGGCTTCACATTCTTTCTTTTCTTTTCTGTCCCCAAAGAATTCAGGGATTCATATGAGAAAATGAGAAAACAGAGTAAAGAGCAATTACAGTTAACATCCCATGGTGAGGAGGGATAGATTCAGAGCAATGCATAGCATAAAGAGACAGGAACTTGGATACACACGTTGGGCAGAATATATACAGGATGCAGTGAGGTGAGTGAGAGAAGAGTGGAGAGAGGGTATTTTCAGGGGGACCATGCAGAAAAAAATTATAACTAGAAGATACATAAAGAATGAGCTAAAGTTATTAAGGCGAAGGAATGGCAGGTAGAAGATTTCAGGCTTAGGAAGCAAAATGAATGAATTTGTGGAGAAAATGCTTGAGTGTAGGATAGAAGAAAAGACTTGGAGAGAAAAAAAAAAGAAAAGGCTTGGTCAGAGAATAGGTTAAAGGGCTAGGTGAGAGGCTGTCATAAAAACTGTTTTCTACTTGCAAGTATTTTATAGTAAAGTTAAAATTTATTGAGAATCTTGAAGAAGGTTAATGATTCAGTAGTCATTTTTTTCTCAATATTTACCTTTGTTAGAATTTAATAAATCATTTTAAGAGAAAACAAAAATAAAATATATATTGTTTTTGAATCAACTGTGCTTCAAAACATGTTGCAAATATTATTTTAAGAAGGAAATTTTTTAGTAATAAAAGCTAGCTTTTATGGCCAAACATGACTGTCCCTTATATATGAATATAGTGATTGCATTTAGAAATCCCCTTTGAAATAACTCAAGTCTCTGAATAAGCCAGGTGTCTTTGTGAGTTTCCTTTAGCTCATTCTGGATTGAGTTTGTAAATGGGGAGTGACCTTGAGCTGTGTGAAAACTCAAAACTTAGGGAAAAAAATATACAAAGCCAGCATTTGGATAAGAGGCAATAAAAATATCTATGCAATAATTTTCTGCCTCAACACATTCTTTCTAAATTTTTATTTCTTTAAAAATACTTAATTCACCCAAATTATTATTTTCAACATTCTACCATAAATTCCTTTGAAACTATTTTATTTTAAACAAATCGCCCATAAATTATTTTATGTGATTTTTTAAAATAAACTTTCAGTTAGCTTTAGAATTGGTAGACCATGCTCTTCTGATAGGATGTTCTTCATTCTCCATCCCATTGTAATAAAACTGAAACTAGCCTGCCTCTCAAGACCAACTACCCCAGCAACCAAGGATTCAAGTGTAGATTTATCCAGTCAGTTCAGTATAGTCGCTCAGTCATGTCCGACTCTTTGCAACCCCATAAACTGCAGCACACCAGGCCTCCCTGTCCATCACCAAATCCCGGAGTCCACCCAAACCCATGTCCATCGAGTCGGTGATGCCATCCAACCATCTCATCCTCTGTCGTCCCCTTCTCCTCCTGCCCTCAATTTTTGTCTGCACCAGGGCCTTTTATAATGGCTCAGTTCTTCACATCAGGTGGCTAAAGTATTGGAGCTTCAGCTTTAGCATCAGTCTATCCAATGAATATTCAGAGTTGATTTCCTTTAGAATTGACTGATTTGTTCTCCTGGCAGTCCAAGGGACTCTCAAGAGTCTTCTCCAGCACCACAGTTCAAAAGCATGAATTCTTTTGTGCTCAACTTTTTTTATGGTCCAACTCTTACATCCATACATAACTACTGGAAAAGCCATAGATTTGACTATGTGGACTTTTGTCACAGAGTGATGTCTCTGCTTTATAATATGCTGTCTTGGTTTGCCATAGCTTTTCTTCCATGGAAAAAGTGTCTTTTAATTTCATGGCTGCAATCACAGTCTGAAATGAGTTTGTATATGGAGGTTCAAAATGATATTGTATAAAATATTTACAGTATTTTTCATAGCTAGAAACACTAGGTACTTTGCCCCTTTCAATGATCACAACTATTTTCAAACCACAGTATTAGGTCCAGAAAGGTTTGTATTCCCACTTACACATTCATTTCACTGTGGTTATTCCTCTGATACTTGATTATATGTACCTATATTACCTGCTTGTCGTATGACTGATCGTCTCATGATGGCTGTATCTGGGATGTATTATATCATTGCTGTGATATGGCTTCTTTTACTTATGAGCATTTCTATTGCTCTAATATTGAGCACTGTGGCAATACTGAGGCTATTTTAAATTGTACTCTAGAGTAACAATTGTTTCTGTGAACACATCCTAAAGATATTATCTGGTAAGAGGAATATTGTAAAGCCAAAAATGTCAGGGGTTATAAAGCAAGAAGATTAGTATATAATTCAGTTACAAAGTCAATCAACCATAAGTCATAAATCCTTAAGAAAACAAGCTTAATTAGTTTGGGTGCATGCCTTGTGAAACAATTTGTCAGGGAACTTAATTAATTTTATTAAAAAGAAAAACAAAACTAAAGCTTAGATTAGAGACAATAAAGTTCCCAGTGGCATTTTGCCATTAATATTCATTTTGTTGATATGTATGACCTAGAATATTACATTTTAGGATTATGTATTGCTAACCCGTAGATAATATTGCAAAATCTCTTTGTCTTTCTTGTATTCAGCTATCTTATCACATGGTATGCAATTTTAACTCAGTGAGTAAAATTCTCCTTTGGAACTTTTTCTTTCAAATACAGTTGATAATTTAAGAGCATAAACTGCACTTTAACCAAGCTTTCATGAGGGAACATATAATTTTGGAGTATATTTCTCTTTACTAAGTTGAAGTCAGGCTATAATTCTTTTCTATAATTTTGTCCATATTACTAATTTTGTGCTAATGTGTCTGTATTCTTCATAATTTATTCCACAATAGATTTTATTCTTGAGAAAATAAAAATTAGTTAAAGAGAAAGGACATATGAATACAATTTGGAACATCTACGAACAGTTTTCTCATGCACCATTTTCAACTGAAATGGTCAATTTGTATGACTGATTTTTATATTACTCCATTTATTTTAGTAATCCTTATCCAATAATTAAAACTTAAACAGTATTTTTTTTTGCTAACCATTGAGATATGGGAGGAAGGTGTATTTATCACATTTTATAAGTGCTAATGAAGGTATAAATCTAAAAATTCAGTGTAAGTTAAACCAAACCTAGAAACAGAAGTTCTCAGAAGAGTATTTCTGTTCATCTTTTTTGGGAGGACAATACTATCCCACAAAATTGGGCAAAGGCTTACCCAATTATAAATTGCATCCTACACTTGAATTTTTACATTTCTCACCAAAATTTAGTAATCATAGGCTCAAAGAGTAAACAAAGTAAGAACAGTCACTTAAATTCTGTAAAGTTATTAACAGTTAACTATATAACTCAAGATAGTTATACAGGTGCAGATACAAGGATTTGAAGGTTAACCACAGTAAAGAAGAATAATTGTCAGAATATTTGGGGAAAATACTTAAAATTAGCAAAAACCTATATATATAAAAGCATCTCTGTTTTTTTAGTATTATAGAATAATTACTAAACATATGGAATTACATCTTTTTGCAAACCAAAATCTCTTGAATATTAGACATTTTCAGTAGTTTGATTTAAGAACTGGTACTGTAGTTTGTTTACCAAGAGATAATCTGTTTAGCAATCATGCATTTGTTTGTCCACTTGAAATTTTTATTTTTTGGCTAAAATTAGAAGATTTTTAATCTTTAGAGTTTTTTCTTAGTTGAAAGGAAGGAAAAATACATTCTCAACGTGGCAGCCATGATGACTAATTTTAAATATTTCAGATCATGTTATTGCTCCATTCAGACCCTCCCTTGGCTAGACATTTTATTCAGATTTAAAGTTTAAATTCTTAAGATTCTCTAGAAGACCCTTTATGACCTTGCACTCTTTTGGCCATTCAGACTTCATCTGCAACCACTCTTTTACTCACATTGCTCTCCACACTGTGTGTGTGTGTGTGTGTGTGTGTGTGTGTGTGTGTGTGTGCATGCATGCATGCATGCTCATTTGTGTCTGACTCTTAGCAACACCATAGACTATAGCCCACCAGGCTCCTCTGTCCGTGCTATTTTCCAGACAAGACTATCTTGCTGTCTTTTTCTTTCTTTCTTTCACTCAGGGATTTTTGACTGTTTATTTTTCCTACCTAGAATGTCCTTTCTTTACATATAAAGATAGATTACATCCTTAGTTCCTCTAGGACTCTGCTCATCATGAGGGCAAATATTTCTCTCAATATTGAGAGACGGTGATACTGAGTGATATTGAGTAACAAATTCACCACCATTGACTTTATTACTTCTATTGCCACTTAGATTTTCTTCCTCTATTACATCTATCTCCATCTAACATAATACATATTTACTCATTTATTTGGTAATTGGATGTCTTCCCCACTAGAATGTAAGCTCTAAAGGTGAGGCTTTGTTTTTATCCACTTCTGTTATCAAAGATCCAAGCATGTAGTTGACACTTAATAAGGAACTGAAGAAGTGACTACGCTGAGTGATGGAAAGTCTCCTCTCTAGGGGAGATACTAGAGATCAAATTCTTGAACAAAAATGTAAGAATCTAGATGCTAAAGCTTTTTCCTAAAATCTTTCAAATTTGAATTCATTTTATCACTGACTTATCTTGCTAATCCAAACAAGTTGCTCTCAGTAAAAAGAAATGAATTTGAGGAAATTAATATTAAGACTTTGCAACTTTAAATTCTTAACTGACAATAATTTGGCTTAGATTGGTAGTACCTGGGTTTGGAAAATGAACAATGATGGCATTTCATGTCTTGAAAAAAAAAAAATTAAGAATATTGTGTTGAGAGGAAAGGACTGGCAGCAATGCACAGTCAAGAAGGCCTAAAGAGAGTAAACAGAAATAATTAGAAAGTCAAAAGTGAAAGCATGCTATTTCCTCTAGAGGTATTTATTCACTCGACTAATATTTCAGTGCCTGTCTCCTGTCAGGCACAACTCTGGGTTATGCAGTTTTGGATAAGTCAGAATTTTTGCTCAAAGTTCTAGTTGCAATAGAAAAATAAACTAGTGAATAAATAAAAAAGTTTTTAGATTGTGATAGAAAGAAACTAACTAGTTATCTAGTTATTAACTAGAAGTCTATAGAATAGGTTGGATAGATTCCTGAATGCTTGAAATAAACAATCATGAAAAAACCTGGGGGAATGGTTGTCAGGCAGAGGGAACAAGATAAGCAAAGGCATTAAGACTGGAAATACCTTAGTGTGTACAAGAGCAAAATGCAGGCTGACAGGGTTGAGTCACAGGCTGCTGGAGGAATAAAAAGAAGAGACTAACCATGAGGAAAATGAATAGATAAACAAGATGTGGCCTATATAAATCCCTTGCTGGTCGTAGGAAGAAAGGTTGCTTTATGTCAAGTGTCATTGGAAGATTTTAAGCAGATGACTGGCATGATGTCTTTTAAATGACATCTGACTGCTATGAGGGGATTGTCACATTTTAGCTAGATTTATTTAAGTAATTTTTTTCAGTAATAAAATATTTCATATATATTAATACTTTTGGATGATGCCTTTAGAATGGAAATAAATTCCTGAATACTGATGCAATTTTATATTATACTTTCATGAATTACTTCTTACAGTTTTGTTTTCCATTCAGATTTTTGAATTGCTTGTTTTTACCTTTCAAAACCCTCTGCATTCACCTGTGTATCTCTCTATTCTCCCTCACTCAATTATTCTAGTTCTTTGAAAACTGGCTAAAGTGAAAAATGAAATAAACATAATTGGAAAGCCTTAATTGTTAAGACTGGTTAGAAAACCGAAATTTTTCTCGTATCACTACCAATCTCATATATCTATCTTAAAACCTATAAAAGCTATTTTTTTTCTGACTTAACCTAATTTGTCTATTTCTTTCATCATTCTGTATGTACCAGTGTCCTGTAGCTGCTATAACAAATGGTATCTTAAAAAAACAAATTAATTTGCTTACAGTTCTAAAGGCCAGACATCCAAAATTTTATTGCTGTCCTGGAATGAACGTGTCAGCAGGTACACATTCGTGCCAAGGTTTCTAGGAAAGAATCCAACCTCACCTCTTCCAAATTTTGGTGGCTGCCAGCTTTCCTTGAATTCTAGCCACATTTTTCCAACCATCAAAGACAGCATCTTCATCTCTCTCTGCTTCATCCTCATTTCACCTTCTTCTGTAAGTGTATTCCTCTCTCATAAAGATATATTTAATTTTATTTAGGGCCCAACCAGAAAACCTAGCATAACCTCCTCATCTCAAGATCTTTAATCTAACTACATTCGCAAAGTCCCTTTTTTTTTGACATGTAATATCCACAGGTTTCTGGTTTTAAGACTTGGGTATCCTTGAGAGAGATTTTTTTTGGCTTATCAGATTGTATTTAGTAATTCAGTTTGTATGTCTCTAATCACTTGTCCTATATATGTATTTTGTTTGTTTTCATTGAAAAATATTTTCCTATAATTTTAGTATCTCAAATATCATTGAAAGAAAGAAACTTTTGAAAGATGAGTGGATTTTCAAAAAGTGATTTCATTTACATGAAAAAATCTGGGACTGTGAAAGACAATTCATATTGATAAATATGACACTCATAAGAAATTCTTTTTGTTGAGATTCTGTAAAATGCTTTCTTTTTTACCCTCTGGCATTGTGCCCCTTGATATCCTGAATTTCAGCAACTCCTAATATATTCCAGATTCACAGTTCTTTCGTGAAAGTTGATTCTGATATTACTGCTAACTGACCTTGGGTTGGAAGTTAAAACCCACCAACTGCTGCAGAGCCCGCTTAACTCTTCCCAGCCATCTCTCACTTCTAGTCCCCATACCTCCCTGGTGTGGACCACGGTTGGTGTTGATTCTATTCTGCAGTAGTGGCCTTCTATGCATATCCTGGGCTGTAATTCCCATTTATTCCTTTAGGTAGGTATCACCTACTTGTTTAGTATCACTAAACAGTATCACTACTGTTTAGTGAGTCCAAAAATTAAATTCATTATGAGTCAAGATTGCGATTGCATTTATCTTTTAACATGCAACCTTTCCTGATTTGCTATAAGAAAGGGAATATTTCCAGCCCACCATGTTTCACAAAAGTGAATTATAATCTCCCCACATACCAAGCACAGTCACATTACAGGACTTTCTTTAACATGATTTTACCACATAAACTTCACAACATCATTAATGTGATAGAAAAGGGGGGAAACTAAAATATTAGGGGTTTATAGAAGAGTTCACACTGGAGGAAACATTTGGGATGGATCTTGAAAAATGAGAAGGCAGAAAATGTGAGAAAAGGTTTTACAGGAATAGCTAAGAGCATGTGTCAAGACAAAAAGAAATGTGTGAAATGGCTGTGTAGTCTGTGAAAGGTGAGATGTTTAATGTCATTGGAACACAGAGTGAGGTAAAGTGGCAGAAGGTGAAGTTGAGCAAATGAAATAGGATGACTTTTAAACCTAATTTTTGTCTATAATTCAGTTAAAAAAAATTATCAAATGCATGTTATAAAGCAGACATTTCTTTCACACTGCTTGCTGCCCTCACAGATTTATATTGAGATGTCAAGGACTTTGAAATTTACATAAAAAAGAGAGAGAACCAAAATATATTCTTAATGACAGAAATAAAAAAAATTATCAGACTCGGTTTTGCTAAAAATCTTGGCTTCCAAGATTTCCCATCCCTACTATACACACCCTGCATATTCCACGGCACAGTGAATAGGATGAATTTTATTCCTGTAACTAGGTTAAATATATGACACAGTTGACCTTGACATAGAGGGATTATCCAGGGGGGTCTAGTCTAAGTATATGAGCCCTTTAAAAGCAGAGAACTTTTTCTGGCTGGTCACAGCAGAGAATGTGAGAGATTCAATGCAGGAGAAAGATTCAATGAGCCGTTGTTGGCTTCTAGATGGAGATGCCTTGTGACAGAGTTCTAGATGGCCTCCAGAAGCTATAGGTGGCCCCTGTAAACAGCAAGGGAAAGGGAAATTCAGTCACATAACTGCAAGGAACTGAAATTTCATAACAATAAGAATGTTCTTGGAAACAAATTTTTTCCCCAGAACCTTCAGAGAAATCAACCCATCCACCATCTTAATACCAGCTTTGTGATACTCTTTGTGATACTGTCTTAGCAGAGAACTTGTTATATCATGCTAGACTTCTGACCTACAACAACTGAATTAATAAATCAATGTGGTTTTAAACTGTAAAATTTGTGGCGTTTTGATGCACAATAATAGAAAATAAATAGAAAATTAAAACAGTACATATATATGTCAATATAAAATGATAAAATATGTAAAGCAAAACTTTCATGATAATAGAAAATACTAAGCTGTTACATAATTTAGAATTTTAATTAAGTTGAATAATTTTCCACAAAAAATATATAAAGCAATATCATATGGAAAACATGAACAGACTGGTCCAGTAACTATAGAAGAAATTGATCATATTGCCAAAGTGCTACTGTTACCAAATACAGAATGAAATGATTTTAGATTAAATTTTAAAGCTTATAAAAGCTTTCTATCTTTGGTATATTGATTATCTATAAGGAAAAACAGTATTTCTCAATCCACTCCCTGAAGCATGTATGAAAGAGGTGATAAACTTTCTTAAAATCAATCACACGTTATATATTTCCATTATTAAAAATACAATCATACATGTTTACATTTTACATGTGAACTAAATGTATTATTAATTACATTATTAATGTATTAAATAATACACATTAGTATTTGAAATATATAAAACATTGCATTAAATATTTGAAAACATCTTAAGCACAATTTTAAGAAATGTATGATAGGACAATATATAAAGAATCAGGGAGACATAGAAGAGATGAAACTCCAGATGAAACTCCAGTTTACTCAGAGCAAGTTGATGAGGTGAGGGTAAGTAGCAATGGGTTCTGAATATGAAGAGAGGTTGCAACAACATTGAGTGTATAAGCAGTACCTAGAAGTTCAAGATTTATCCTTTGTCTTAGCTAGAGCGCACAAGAGTTTTCTAAAGAGTGACATGGTAGGATATATTTCTCAGAAAGATATGCATGCCAGCATTATGAAGAATGGACTATAGGTAGAAGACAGTATCAGGGTGAAGCATATGTGCTCAGTCGTGTCCAACTCTTTGAGACCCCATAGACTGTCACGATCCTCTGTCCATGGGATTTCTCAGACAGGAATACTGGAATGGGAGCCATTTCCTTCTTCAGGGGATCTTCCCAACCCAGGGATGGAACCCGTGTCTCCTGCAAGTCTTTCGCATTGCAGGTGGATACTTTACCACTGAGCCACCAAGGAACCATCAGGATGAGTTAAGGTCCCAAAGAAAATAATTAATATAGTTGTTGACATACTATGGCAGTGTATGGCAGTGGTAATGAGGATTAACGGTTGAAATCATATTTATGAGAAATTTCTGATCAGAATTGACTACACTTGGAGGGGAAATGGACATTTTGTTAGTCAAATTTATTTTGAAGATTTTAATGGGTGGGCATGGAGAAATGGTCACTCCATTTGCTTACACAAAAGACCATGCTCATATAGGGTTTATCATAATTTGATTAGTTTTAGACTCATTGAACTTCAGATAACTTTGTTCAGGAAGAATAAAGACATGTGGGTCCACAGAAATATGAAGCAAGTTAATATATGTCAACTTATATCTGAAATAATCAGTGAAAAAATTAGGCCATAAAATTCTACTAATATTTTGATGACTCTAATGCAAAAGCTATCATATTTGGTTATATGAGAAGACACATTAAAAACAAAGAATATTTGTCATTTTCTGGTGATAAGATTCTAGATGTAAATTATAAAGAAGTTTTGAATGTCTTGTCATTCAGTAGCACCTAGTATTACTATATGTAAAATAGATAGTCAATGAAAATTTTCTGTATGATTCAGGGAGCTCACCCCAGTGCTCTGTGACTATCTCGACGGTAGTATTGAGTGGGAGGTGGGAGGAAGGTTTAAGAGGAAGGGGACATAAGTGTACCTGTGGCTGATTGATGTTGATGTATGGCAGAAACAAACACAGCATTGTAAAGCAATTATCCTCCAATTAATAATGAGTTTTTAAAAAAGGAAAAAGGATAACATCATTAGGTAAAAAATTATTGAAGAAATATATTTTTAAAGTTAGTTTTGGGATTCACCAAGAACATACATTTCTACTTTCATATATTTGAGTAAGATGGAGATGAACAAAATACATTTTGGATTGACTTATTGGAGATATCAAACTCTTTAGACTAATTAAAAAGAAATTTTGGTAAATCACATAGTAATTTAGGTATTTTGGCTCTTTAACATATTTAAACTAGCTGATTTTTAACTAGTTACTAAGACCTGCTACTTTTCCATGAGTATATTTTTGGTGGCTAGTGTTAAATTTTGACAAATGTCAAATATAGACTATTAAATTGTATTAGTAGTATAGTACAACTCTAATAATTCACAATGTTCCCAGCCTAAGTGCTAATAATATTGGTAGCTCCTAAATATTATTTTATAGTTGACAATAAAGCATAAATAGTAATATTTGCATCACAAGCCCCAAAGTTTTTCATGACCTACATAATGCTAAAACTTGAATTAGAGGAAATGGAAGTCAGAAATGCCAGGATTTAGGAAATTCTAAAAACTAATGACTTAAATTCCCTTTAAAAAATGATATAGTATGATGAAAGAGAAGCAAAATTGCTCTTGTGATGTTCTTCACCCAAATCCACAACCCTAATCATATCATGAGAAAATATTAGATCAAATTTGATGGACATTTTTTAAAACCCTGGCCATTATTATTCAGGTGTCAAGTTTATGAAAGAAAGGGAAGTCCAAAATGTTACAGATGAAAAAAACTAAAGACAACATATGACCTCCAAATGCAATTCGATCCTGGATTGGATCCTGGAACAGAAAAAGAATGCTGGTAGAAAAACTGGGGAACCTGAATAAAATCTATAGTTTAATTTAGAACTCTGCAGTCTATAACTCATGGATCAGATCAGTCGAGTTGCTTGTTGTTAAAGTTTTAGTGAGGTTCAACCGTATCTATTTCTTTATGTAATGTTTTCATAAAGGCTGCTTTCACTCTTTAAGGGCAGAATTGATGACTTGGGGCAAAGACCATAGGGCCCACAAGCCTAAAATAAAGACTAAGTGTCTGTTTACAGCGATGTTTACTTAACTTCTGGTTTAGTTAATAGTATTATATCAATATTAATCTCTTTAATTTGTATCATGATTATATAAAATGTTACCGTTAGAAGAATCTGGGTGAAGGGTATCCAGGAATATTTGGTATTCTTTGAAACTCTGGTATGAATCTAAAATTATTTAAAAATAAATAGCTTTTAAAAAGAGGTAATGGCTTAGAGTTCTAGCTTTGGGGTCAGACAGAACTAGATTTAAATCCCAGCCTTGCAACCTAATTGCTGTGTGATTTTCATCTCTAAAATTTGGGTAATAATAGTACCTATTTGCTTAAGGCACTTGCCAATATTAAATGTAATGATGTGCTTACAGCCACTGCATGTGATAAGCTCAAGTCATGATAATTTACATGTAGTAATGGTAGTTTTTCACAATATTATAAAGTATAATAATGACCTGAGAAAATATTACATTTGCTCTAAAAAACAATCAGTTCTCGCAAGTCACTTATTTTCTATTTTTACTCTACAGAATGGATTATCTCAAAACTACTGGGATTGGTAGATATTTATGGAGGAAGAAAGCCTTAATTTTCTCGTGGAATCAAGAGATATTGTATCTTTTTTCATTTTGATGAAAGTTTCTGAACAACTGTGCTGCCCAGAATTAATAAATCATTCACTGAGGTTTAAACTAATTCCAGGAAAATAAATAAATAAAAGGAAGTAGATATTCAGAACATTTATATTTATCAGTGCTCAGAAGTGAATGGTTTATTGGCCTTAATTATAAAATTCTTTAAGGTTCATATAAAATAAAATTAATTGCTTAAAATAATACAATTTTAGAACTAGTCGGGGTCTTACAAATCAATTAATTTAACTACCTAAGTCTTCTCATTTTTCAATATAACCCTCATTAAAAATCATGCAAATAGTGTCAATCTAGAATTTATCTCACTGCACCCAAGCATATATGACTATATTTTATAAATTACATCTCAATCCTATGATTATGTCCCAGCATTTAAAATAAAAATATGTGGAAATCTATCCTAAAATATTTTCATTTAGGGTATATTAATATTCTCATTGTCCCACTTTATTCAGAAGAAGTTTGGAGAAGAATCTAACTTGTGTATATGTTTAATGATAAAAAGCTGTCCCTCAGAAATAATGTTATAATTTGCTCTCCCAAACATATTGAATGATTGAAAAAATAACCTTATGGACATTGTAGAGAACTCTTGTGACTTTTATGATTGATACAGAATTGAATTAATTACATGTCCTCTTTGAGATTTGTAAACCTCTAGTATTATTGCCTCGGAGAAGGCAATGGCACCCCACTCCAGTACTCTTGCCTGGAAAATCTCATGGACAGAGGAGCCTGGTGGGCTGCAGTCCATGGGGTCACGAAGAGTCAGACATGACTGAGCGACTTCACTTTCACTTTTCACTTTCATGCATTGGAGAAGGAAATGGCAACCCACTCCAGTGTTCTTGCCTGGAGAATCCCAGGGTCGGGGTCGCACAGAGTCGGACACGACTGAAGTGACTTAGCAGCAGTAGCAGCAGTATTATTGCCTACAATCTTCAGCGTTACTATCTAAATGCAAAGTCACTTTTTGTGGCAGTTAGACTAAATCATTTCATGTCTCTTTAGATCTAAGAATAATTAAATGTGAAATATTGCTTTAACATAGTTTATGATATTAAATATTAAAAGTTATAAGGAATTGTTTCTGTATCTTTTTCACAGTGAATTTGAATCTACTTTGTGAGATCCTCTGCTCTTTACAGCTTTATTTCTCATTTTTTCCAATTTCTTTATTCACTATGCTATTCACATATTTTGGAACCTTAGATTCTAGATTGCCATGCTAAGACTTCTTAAAAAGTTAATCCAGTGTTCAACAAAGAAAGCCAATTAGAAGTTACACCATGAAAGGTCTACCTCAAAATGGCACTCTTCTGTGTTTTGGGAAAATACAAATTCTTTAACATGCCATTCTTCCACAAAGAAGTCAAAGTTAGCCTCAATGCCTTCCCAACACAGAGACTCAGAAAAACCATTGCTATTAAAGCTACCAGAAGTTGTGATAATTTTGCTATTTGTGCATTTGAACTATTTTTCATATTATTATAATACAGCTTCTTTGAGGGTGAGCCTGAAGACAGTGATGTATTGTCTACAGGATTTTGCGACTATAAACACCATTACAATTCAACATATTAAAAACTAAATATTCTGAGTCCAGTGTTAAGTGAACACTAGGACTATAAAGATAAACAGATGCCCTACCTCACTTACAGTTCACAGCACTGTATATGGATTTAACATGTCTTATTTTGTCCTTGAAAAACTTTTTTCAGCTATAGACCATATCCCTGTTTCACAGATGAGGACATTTAAACATTTGTTTAAGATCGCTATTTGAAGTTACTTAGCTAAGATTTGCAATGTCTGAATGACTTTGAAGCCCATATTTAGAATTCACTCAAAACTTTTCTTGTACTTATGTAATAAACATCCTCTCAGTCCATGCAATACCAACTTACCATACTCTCACTCCAGCAAAAATAGAGTAGTCTGTGGTAACATAGAGGTCTTACTGTAATACTGTGAGATATAGCTAATTTGGTTCCTAAAGAATGAGTGGAACTATTCCAAATCCTGGAAACAGTGTCAGACTTTATTTTTTTGGGCTCCAAAATCACTACAGATGGTGACTGCAGCCATGAAGTTAAAAGACGCATACTCCTTGGAAGGAAAGTTATGACCAACCTAAATAGCATATTAAAAAGCAGAGACATTACTTTGCCAACAAAGGTCTGTCTCATCAAGGCTATGGTTTCTCCAGTGGTCATGTATGGATGTGAGAGTTGGACTGTGAAGAAAGCTGAGCACCGAAAAATTGATGCTTTTGAACTGTGGTGTTGGAGAAGACTCTTGAGAGTCCCTTGGACTGCAAGGAGATCCAACCAGTCCATCCTAAAGGAGATCAGTCCTAGGTGATCATTGGAAGGACTGATGCTGAAGCTGACACTCCAATACTTTGGCCACCTCATGCGAAGAGTTGACTCATTGGAAAAGACCCTGATGCTGGGAGGGATTGGGGGCAGGAGGAGAAGGGGACGACAGAGGATGAGATGGCTGGATGGCATCACCGACTCGATGGACATGAGTTTGAGTAAGCTCCGGGAGTTGGTGATGGACAGGGAGGCCTGGAGTGCTGCAATTCATGGGGTCGCAAAAAGTCAGACATGACTGAGCGACTGAACTGAACTGAACTGATTCCAAACCCTGGTAGAAAGTAATGAGTAAATCCACTCATATATTAACATATGTATTCACCTATCAAACATTATGTGTTGTCTACAATATGCCAGAGGATATTCTACACCCTAGGGATTCAAGGACAGCAGAACACACATCACCTATAAAGATATTTTATTTTTTAATGAAAGAAAGCTTAAAATAGATATAGCTTAAGTCAGAGGGACTCTAACAGTGGGATCAAACCTTTGATTGGTGATCGTATCTTTTAAAGGACTATGTGTGTGTGTGTGTGTGTATTAGTATGCTGTGTGTGTGTGTATGTATATATGTATATATATATATATATATACACACATATGTACATATATATGTATACATATATCAAGTTTGGACTTGATTCTAAAAGATAAAAAGACAACTGAATATTTTAAGTAAGTCAGTGTAGAATTAGTTTATACAATATTCCAGTTTCATAACCATCACTGAAAAATTATGAGAAGCTAGACAAACAGGTAAAAATGGTTATTCCATCATTTTATCATTTTAGGTTAGAATGATAATTGTCATTGTACTCCTGCTGTAAGAGGAAAGATTCATTGAAAATGATCTACAGTTTTAAGAAAGCACACTTTTTGAGACCTTATGAATTTTAGTCATATGTTTAAGCAATGGAATCTATGTATGTGTTAGTTTACTGTTAAAGTTTAAATACAGTTAAAAATCCTCTCTGAATCTTTTATCCATATTAGCTCTGACCCTTTTCTCTTTATAGCTAGACTCTTTTAAAAACATGACAAATAATCACTTTCTATACAGTCTCCCCTCCAAATCTTTACATATTTATTGAGGAGACCTTTCAGCGGCATCTGATCGAGTAATCCTTCTTGAACATGCTATAGGAATTGCTTCTTTTTTCACTGTATTCAGTGAAATGCAGTTTACTTCATGCCCTGTTTATTGTGCTCCTTCTTCATCTCCTTTGATGGTTTCTCCCCATCGTCATGATCTGGAGAGTGAAGGGATCCTTTGCCTCTGCTTTCTCAACCCCCTTCCTGTACTTTCATTGGTTATCTTGTATTATCTGTTCTTTTTTTCTCATCTTTAAGGGTGATAGGGATAACACCTGTTCATCTGCTCATTCGTTATTTCAACAAATGTACACTGAACACGTTTTCTGTGTAGCAGTGTTGCTACAAATGAACAAAGTCCTGAGCTTTTTGAATGTATACCATGTATAAGAAATGTATTTAATAGATTATTAAATAAACAACTAAAACATATAGAATATCATATGAAGAACAGTGCTATGAAAAAATGAAGTTGGAAGAGGAAATGCTGTGAAGGAGGTGTGGTAATTTTATTTGGGTAACAAAGGAAAGTTCATGGAGACGAGTACATGTTAGCAAAGACCTGAAAAAAGAAATGAGAGGGACTTCAGGCAGAAGCAGCAGTAAGTTGGAGGAATTTATGCTGGATAAAGATGGCAGTAAGGTAGATGGTGAAGAGATGGTAAGATGAATATATCATGTCTTGATTGGGTTAAAATTGTAGTGGTTGAGTCAATAGTATTGTGTAAAAAATATAGATCAGAGATAGAGATGCTTAAAATTGAGATTATCAAAGTGTCAAAATGATCAACAATGATAAAGTCTAGAGTATGATAGAAATATATCATTATCATACTAGAGGATGATAACAGAAATGCAACTGAGTCAGAGTGGAGGAAAAGATCATTGGAGGAGAAAAGATCAAGACATTGAGATGCCAGAATAGTAAACAAATCATTTATGAATATAAATCTCTGAGGATTATGACAAAAATAATGTTGAAAGAAATGACCAGTCAGGTACTACATTCTTCAAAGACTGAGGAAAAGACTGATGCTGGGAAAGACTGAAGGCAAAAGGAGAAGGGGGCTGCCAAGGATGAGATGGTGAGATAGCATCACTGACCAAATGGACAGGAATGTGAGCAAATTCCTGGAGATAGTGGAGGACAGAGGAGCCTGGTATGCTGCAGTCCATGGGATCACAAAGAGTCCAGCATGACTTAATGACTGAACAACAGCAATGATGTGGAAGTGTGTAACAGAGAGAGTAAGATGGGCTGAACTAGGGTGAGACTGATGAGACAGTCACCTCAAGAACCAAATTTAAAGGGGTACCAAAAGCCCAGTTAACATGATGGATAATACTTTCATGCTATACAGTTGACCCTTGAACAACATGGGTTCAAACTGCATGGGTCTACTTATATTCAATTGTTTTCGGTAAATATGTACTTCAGTACTACGCATTCTGAGACAGGTTGTCTCTGGATGTGGAACTGCTGATATGGAGGACAGATTGTAAAGTTATAGGTGGATTTTTGACTGTGAGAAGTGTTGGCATCTATAACCCCTAAGTTATTCAAGGGTCAACTGCATTTTATTTTTTGCAAGTTACAATATCAAAATTATTGCAGAAAATTCCATGGCATAAAAAATGTCAAAGTTTTAAATGAAGACAGGATCATAGTAGATAAGGTTTTCTTCTCATTTTGAGATTCAAAGATCATGCCTCTAAAAATCACTTCTATTTGAGATTTCTGTTTTAGACCTCTGTTAGAGATTTCTTCCCTGAATTACTCAAATGTGCATTCGCCTTTCCATTTACACATTGGCTAACTAAAGGAAATCAACCCTGAATATTCACTGGAAAGACTGTTACTGAAGCTGAAGCTCCAGTACTTTGGCCGCCTGCTGCAAAGAGCTGACTCATTGGAAGAGACGCTAATGCTGGGAAAGACTGAAGGCAGGAAGAGAAGGGGGCAACGGTTAGAGAGAATGAGTTGGTTAGATGGCATCACCAAATCAATGGACATGGATTTGAGCAAACTTCAGGAGAAAGTGAAGGACAGGGAAGCCTGGCATGCTGCAGTCCATGGAGTCACGAAAATCAGACACTACTTTGTGACTGAAGAGCAACAACAAGCGTCTCCAGCTTTCAGTGAACAAAACGTAGCTTCAGAGTACTCCTTCTCTCTTTCCTGATCCTTTCCAGTCTTCCTCATCTCAATGACAGGAAATTCTGTTTTTCCTATTGCTCAGAAAAGGAAAGTTGTGAGTTCATTATTAAACTCCCTTTCCCTCAGAACTTCCTCACATCCATCAGCAAATTCTATAATCTCTTCCCTACATGTCTAGTTAGACTTCTCACCCTTTTGCACTATCTCCCTAGTTTATGCAAATAGTACTTCTCAGTGGATTGTTGGAACAGTTTCCCACTGGCCTCCCTTCTTTCACCTGAGGCATCTTATCAGGTATTCTCTACACAAGGGTAGAGCTATCACTTTATTATGAAGTCAGACCAGGTTATAGGTCTGCCAAGACCTTCTAAAGCTCTTCCATATCTCTCAGAGTAAAAGCTAAAACTCCTACATGAGTGAGTGAAGTCGCTCAGTCGTGTCCGACTCTTTGCGACCCATGGACTGTAACCTACCAGGCTCCTCCGTCCATGGAATTTTCCAGGCAAGAGTACCGGAGTGGGTTGCCATTTCCTTCTCCAGGGGATCTTCCTGACCCAGGGATTGAACCCGGGTCTCCCGCATTGCGGGCAGACGCTTTACCATCTGAGCCACCAGGGAAGCCCCAAGCATTCAGCCCAGCTCTCTTTGCAATATTGTCTCCTACAAAATTTTCCCCCAGTGGGTGTGCTACAATGGATCTGGCCTCTTTAGCATTTTTGTAACACATCATTCAGGGTCTTTGCACTTGCTGTTCCTTCAACCTGTAATGTTCTTTCCTAAATATCCATTTGAATCCCTGCCGTATGTGCATTAGGTTTCTCCCTAAGTATGACTTTATTAGACCATAATCTGGCTTAACCAGTTCACCTAGATGGGTAAAAACCAGCCTCGCCTCATCATTTCCTGCTCCCCATCAATATCAAATGTGTGCTCAGTCATTTGTGACTCTTTGCAACCCATATCCATCTTCATTTGTTTGTATTGTTCTTATAACCCAACAAAGTGTGTACATATTGGATTATTGTCTCATAAGTACATGAGAACATGTGGTATGTCTGTTTCACATACTGCTATACTCCTTTGACAAGAACAGTATCTGGCAATAGTATTTACTCACTAAATATTGTGAATAAATTAGCATGCTAAAGGAATTAGTCAATCTTTAAATATTTACAAATATAATTAGATTGAATTTTAAACATATTTGGAATCTAACTTTTAATAACATCAGGTTTTCCTACTTTCAAGTTTAAATCAGTTGACTGAAATATTTTTTTCTGAAAACAATTCTTTTACACCAGAATATATCACTATTTAAGATAAAGAGTAATAAAGTTAAAAGTTGTCTAAAAGTGGAGTTAAAATATTTTATTTATACATTTATTTTATACATTTTTCTACTGTGATTAGCATCTGATTTCTTTTCAAAAGTGACTTAAAATCAGTCAAGCAGATTATCCTGAAATGCTGTCCAGAATGGTCCAATTATTTTATAGCAAACTCTACACTATATTTCAAATAAGTAAATTCAGTGTTGTCTCTGAAAACTTATCAGCTGAAATTACCATACAGGACTGATCAGACATTTTTTACCTCAATCAAAAAGACTCCAGGGTTCATAATCAGAATAATTTATTTTCTTATTTATGTAACCTAGATTGCTTTATTCCACTTTATAAATGGAGAAAAACAGCCTTCCAAGACAAATGTCATAATGTTGTAATTTCAGAAAAAATCATGATTTAGTAGACTTCTTCGCTTTTTATACAGGTATAAGATGTTCCTATTGAATATTTCATTTAGCATTTTAAAAATGAATAGCTTTAATTTATTCTTTCTTTGACCTTTGTATTGAAATCTCTTTGTACTCTGAGATTTCTATCTAATCTTAACATGGTGAGATTTTTATCATCAGCAAGTCTTGTTAAATTCATAGACAGGAAGCACAAACGAGCAAAAAAGATAACCACTTGTGAAGAATTCTAGCATATCTTTTGTCAAATAACACACTGTAAGACTCTCTCAAATTCTTTGTGTAACATAGCAGGCCAGAGTCAACTGATTTCTCTATAAATCAGAAACAAAGGAAAACAAAATAATGATACTTAAGGGGAAAAAAGTGACAAGAGAGAAAGAAAAATGATATTTTTACAGGCCTATATAAACACAATTACCTTGCATGAGAAAAGAAACTAAATTATGAAAATCTTATAAGCTGTATTTTCCTCTTCTCATCCTCTTCCTCAGTTTCCCCTTTCTTCCCCCTTTTCCTCTCCTCCTCCTTTTAACTTAGAATCTACCTTACCTATTATACCTAGGACAGATAAATGGATTGGCTGTATATACATCTCAGGAGAAAATGTTTGAGAAGCTGTGTACATTTGTCAAAACACTCCATTTTATTATAGATGCATTTGTCTCACTTCAGAGATTCTGCTTAAACTCGAGTAAATTAAGTAGCAGCTTACCCAAACGATTAAACATTTCTCTATCCAAATGGTAAAGCTGTCTTACTATTTATATATTATGAGTTGACTTTTTCTCTCCAATTTTATATGCATTATAACTAAGCAGTTCTGTAGCCTGTGGTTTGGAGTTGCCATCACAAGCTCTCAGGTTTTGTGTTGCCTAAAGGGGTTTGATATCTGGAGTGGTCCTGAATTCTGCTTTTCCTGGGATAGTTTCTCTTCACGCCAAAACAGATTGCAGTTTAGAATATTCTATGGAGCGTTCATCTCTATTCTAGAATTTGACTGGTACACATATCAGGTGTAATAATACTCTTCCTCATCACACAATGAACATTTTTGGAAAATAAATTGCACTTTACCCACTTCTATATTTTTCCCATACCTGGGTACATAAGGAAAATTCATAAAGATCTTTAGATGTTAGGTTAAGTAACAGAGACCAAAAGCTGGTTTCTAGAGATCTATGTTCAGGGCAGAAAATAGCGTAAATTGAAGATGCATTCTGATAGGTACTATTCTAGTTGTTTTGCATATGTCATAGCACTGAATCAATAAGACACCTCTATGATAAAGCAATTATTTTCTACTATTCCTATTATTGCTAATAGATATTCTATTTGTTTTACATGTGATCATATGATCAAGCAATTATTATTGTTCTTGTTATTTTAATTGTTTTAAATGAAGAAATAAAATGTTAAAATGGGTTGAAACAAATTTTGTTGGACTAAATCGTGGCATATCACAGTATCAAGTTGATTGCCTTCAGAATACCTAGATCATTGCAATCATTTGGCCCTTTGCTCATCCAGCAAATATATCTTTCATTTCCTAAGGTATTGAGAATTCAGAGAGGAAGACTTCAAGGACACATTGAATTTAATCATGACAAGCATACAAAATACCATGATACAAAGCAAAGGTACTTGGCACCCTAAAATAGGTAGAAAAGTTGAGCCAAGATAAATGGATTTCTCACCAATCAGCGTTTTCCTGCACAAATTCATACTGAATATGAGTCCTAAATTCTTTTTCTAAGCATGTCATGTTCCTGCTCCAAAAAAGCTTTAGTGGTTCAACATTTCTTACTGTTCTATGCTTGGACTGCACTGATTTTTTCAGCTCTACTACTTATCAGTTTAACAGAATTTTTAAATTATTTAAATTTATTTCATTGAAGCATAGTTGATTTACAATGTTGTGTTATTTTCTACTGTACAGCAAAGTGATTCATATTCTTTTCCATTATGGTTTATCATAAGATATCTACTATAGTTCCCTGTGCTATACAGTAGGACCTTGCTGTTTATGCATTCTATATTGACAGTTTGCATCTATTAATCTCAAACCCCAATCTGTGCCTCCCTCACTCCCCCTCCCCCGTGGCAAGCAAAGATCTGGCTCCTATGTCTGTGAATCTGTTTCTGTTTCATATGTAAGTTCATTTGTGTCATATTTTAGATTGCAAATATAAGTGATATATGGTATTTGTCTTTCTCTTCCTGACTTCACTTAACGTGATGATCTCTAAGTCCATCCATGTTGCTGCAAATGGCATTATTTTATTATTTTTCATACCTGAGTAACATTCTGTATGTATATGTGTTCCACATCTTCTTTATCCATTCATCTGTTGAGGGTCATTTAGGTTGTTTCCATGTCTTGACTGTCGTAAATATGCTTCTGTGAACATTGGGGTACATGTATCTTTTTGAATTAGAGTTTTCTGTGAATATATGTGCAGGAGTGAGACTGAAGGACCATATGGCAGCTCTAGTTTTAGTTTTTTAGGAACCTCAATACTGTTTTCCGTAGTGGCTGCACCAGCTTACAACTTATATTCCTACAAAGTAGGAGGGTTCCCTTTTAGGAGAAATGTCTCTTTAGGTCTTTTGCTCATTTTTCAATTGGATTTTTTTTTTTTTTTTTTGCTATTAAGTTGTATGAGCTGTTTGTGTATTTTGTAAATTAAGTGCTTGTCTGTCATATCATTTGCAAGTATATTCTCCCAGTTCATAGGTTGCCTTTTCATTAGTTTATGGGTTCTTCGCTGTACAGAAACTTGTAAGTTTGATTAGGTCCCAACTGTTTCTTTTTGCTTTTACCTCTGTTGCTTTGAGAGACTGACCTAAGAAAATATTATACAATTATGTCAGAGAATGTTTTGCTCATGTTCTCTTCAAAGAGTTTTATGGCGTCATATAATATTTAAGTCTTTAAACCATTTTGACTTTATTTTTGTGTATGGTGTGAGGATGTGTTTTAACTTCATTGCTTCATCTCATTCAACAAATATTTTAGACTAACAGTCTTTAAAATGCTTATTAGGCACTCTTAGCAAAAGAAAAACATAGCCCCTTACTCTCCAATATGTGTATGTTTCTATTTACTATTGAATATGTACTGCTATCACTAGTTAGTAATTTTGCTCACAATATATTTTTTGAGTGCAGTTAAGCATAGTTGACATATTCTGCATTTCAAATAGTCATAGATAATTTTGATTATTTTGCTGTCATTTTTAAGCATTATAGAACAGTTTTTAAAATATTTTCTTTATTTCACTTTTAAGTTTACAAAGTTTCCAGAACACTGACAGTATCTTATTTTATTTAAAATGCAAAATAATGTAGAGAATAATCCTATATTTACACTTCGAACTTTATCTCAATTTGACCAATTAATTCTTCCCTTAACAATAGAAAATAATTATCTGATTGCAACTCACTTTTATATTTTGTAAGTTTATTCTGAAAACTGCATTCTTATAATAAGCTAGAGGAATTAGAAAAGAATGGCGTGATCTACAAAAAGAGCAATCTAAAAATATATACACACAAATATGTATATTATATATATACTCTATATTATATTATAACATAATATAAGCTTATGTTCATTTTAGGGAAAAAAAGTGTGACAAAGCCATGAATAAAATGTTAAAGTAAAAGGAAAAGAACAAAACAGAGCTGTAGTAAAATTAAAGAGACAAGAAAAAAATAAAGAATAGTATTAAAGTCTTCCCTTAGAAATCATTTGCATTCATTTAAGTTTTCTAAAGTCTGAGACATCTGAGACATCAGCTAGTGCAACATTTCTATTTTATGGTTGAGGAACTTTGTTTTCTTTGGGGGCAAATTATGCTCAGAGAATAAGATTACTTTTGCCAATATTTTATTTTAAACAGGTTCACTGCAGAAATTATAATAATTTCATAAGACAATAGCATACAGAATAATGTCTCTTAATAAGCTAATACAAAATAACATAATTCAAACCAATTGCTAGATCAGTTACACTGTTGTTCAAGGAAAGAGCAAATAAAAGGAATAAAGTCCAAATGTAGTTGAGGTGTATGGCTTTATCAGTTGGTTCTTGGGAGAGTCAGCTTAGCCAATCAAGAGCTGACAGTCCGATTGCTGGAGCAAAGGAGAAAGTTCCTTGTTGCTAGAGCATGTTGCTAGGAGACAAAGACACTAGTGTTGACCAATAAAATGATCTCTTTGAGGTTACTGCAAGGTTTTTTACCCCTGCATAGCAGGAACTATTGCCCTAGAGTCTTTGTAGAGCTATTTAGATTAGGAAAGAGTCACCTTGCTCAGATCCAGCACTCCAGGGTAGTCTTCACAAACTTGGGTTTTATAGTCTAAATGTCTCCTCCCCATAGTTGCTTCTCCACGTGTTCTTGTTGACAAGCCCCCCTCAGCCCCCTAGCTACTGAATGCTTATCAGCAATCACAGATGTCAGTGTCGACATTTTGATACAACAATTTCACTTTTATATCAAAAACAACTTTACCTATAAAAACAAGTTTATTCATGTCGGAGCCAAGCGGATTCGGGATCATGTCAAATCTCTACACAACAAAATGCAGGAATAAACTGGATGCGTGCATTGTCCAAGGTCAGATTTCCCAAGTCAGGCATAGAAAGCCAAATCTAGGTGTGCTGAAGGCCAGTTCCATGTTCTCCACCACATCCACAGCCCTGCGTTGCAGTGCGAAGCCCAAGAATGAAAAATCCAGGTAACAGCACCAAGTAAAACAGGACTGCTGCTCCTGAGTCGCTTCAGTCGTGGCCGACTCTGTGCGACCCCACAGACGGCAGCCCCCCAGGCTCCCCCGTCCCTGGGATCCTCCAGGCAAGAGCACCGGAGTGGGTTGCCATCTCCTTCTCAGGGCATGAAAGTGAAAAGTGAAGGTGAAGTCGCTCAGTCGTGTCCAACTCTTAGCGACCCCATGGTCTGCAGCCCACCAGGCTCCTCTGTCCATGGGATTTTCCTGGCAAGAATACTGGAGTGGGGTGCCATTGCTGTCTCTGAAAATAGGACAAAAGCCAAATAAATCAGGAAACAGATAAGAATACAAATGGAAATGTTAGTAAATCAGTGTTTCTCAACCAGGGATGACTTTGCCCCCAGGGGATACTTGGTGATTCCTGGAGGCCTTATTATGATAGTCACAATTTGAAGAGTAGGGATACTACCCGATTCTAGTGAATAGATTTTAGGGATGTTCCTAAATAGCCTAAAATATCCAAGACAACCTTCACAGCAAAAAAAAATTATCTGCAACAGAATGCCAATAATGCATCAGTGAAGAAACTTTAAATGTTTAAAATCCTAATAATTACAGAGAGACTGAGATAATGAGAATGAGAAAGAGTAGGGATTAAAGCTAAGAATAACATAGTGAAAACAACATGGAGACACAAATATTAATGTCAGAAGTAGAAAAAGTAGAAAATGATGCATAGCAAGATGTTACCCAATTTTAGTTATGTATATGAATAATTCCCTAGGGAAAACAAATGTCTTCACCTATTTCCAAGTAAACTCATTTTTCTGATACACAATGAAGAATATTTTATCTAGATAAATAATGCTTTCTTCATTGGATAGCTGTGAGCAAAAATGTTATTAAATGATTTTACTGGAGGAAAAGTGAAACACTAAAATGATACCTTTCATGTCAGACTTTGCCTCATAGAGAGGATTTGCACAGAAATATGGTGTGTTCTTCTGAACTCTAATTTATATAGGAAATGTTGTCATGCCTTAACCATCAGGGTTCTTTGCTGTTCAGAGATAAGAAGTTTCTATTTTTCATTTGTTGTATGTACGGTGTTTGTATCTACGTTCTGAATAATTTATTTTATTTCTTTGAGGATAAGTAAACATGTTTTCAAGTTGAGCTTCACATCAGCTATAACTGCATGCATTTCAAAAGAGTCCTTAAATTTTCCTCAAAACTCTAAAAATCAGAAGCAAAGAGATATATTTAAATGGTTATAAATTATGTGGCACTTATTAAGGGAATATGAGTTTCAGGAGCCAGTCTGTTTTGCATGATTTATTTTATATTTCTCATATATGAGATAGATAACATTAGTATTATATCTATTGGCTATATGAGAAAACGGCAGCACACTGAGGTTAAATAACTGGGTCACAGTCTCTCTGAACTGTGATGCAGGTTAGAACTTGAATTCAAATTCAGTCCATCTGGTCCCTGAGGTCTTATTCTTAATCACCGTGATATATTTTCTGTGCAAAATTTTATCTGGTTCCTGGGAAACTTTTTTAATGTGAAGCTTCAGGAGATTTCCATGCTTCTTTATAAAATATGTGGCAGGAATTCCCTGCTGCTATTGCTAAGTCACTTCAGTCGTGTCCAACTCTGTGCGACCCCATAGACGGCAGCCCACCAGGCTCCGCCATCCCTGGGATTCTCCAGGCAAGAACACTGGAGTGCGTTACCATTTCCTTCTCCAATGCATGAAAGTGAAATGTGAAAGTGAAGTCGCTCCATCATGTCCAACTCTTTGCGACCCCATGGACCACTGCCTACCAAGCTCTTCCATCCATGGGATTTTCCAGGCAAGAGTACTGGAGTGGGGTGCCATTGCCTTCTCTGAGGAATTCCCTATCAATTCACAAATGAAGAGTAGAGCCGGTAAATGGATGCTTGCAGATATAGTTGCCTAATATATATCTTCCTGTTATTATTTAATGAAATAATACAAATTCACTGTTAGTGACTCTTAAAAGAGGGGCAGTAGCCAGCATATCTCCTAATGCCTGCACCCATTGCTCCTATCTTCTGCCTGGAATGTCAGCTTTATATCTGGACAGTAGGATAACAATTACAAAGAACCTCACTTACTAAAAATGACAAAGTACCAGAAAATGCCTGAACCCTGCTGATCATGGGTTAGCTATACCAAACCTAGACTTTGTTTACATGAGAGAAAAATAAATTGCCTTCTTATTTAAATTATTACTATTGTAAGTTCTGCTATTGACAGATGAATCCAAGTCCTAATACAGATGCTACACCCAGATGACTTTTACTCTTTATTTTCAATGTTGATTTTTTTTTTTATTAAAGGGAAGAGAAAAGCATGATTTACTGAGCACAGATGTTTAAAGATTATATATCTGCTTCGCTGGTAGTTCAGATGGTAAAGCGTCTGCCTGCAATGCAGGAGACCTGGGTTCAATCCCTGGGCCGGGAAGATACCCTGGAGAAGGAAATGGCAACCCACTCCAGTATTCTTGCCTGGAAAATCCCATGGACAGAGGAGCCTGGTAGGCTACAGTCCATGGGGTCACAAAGAGTCGGACATGACTGAGTGACTTCATATATATGTGTGTGTGTGTGTATAGAGAGAGAGCAAAAACTGTACTGAAAGGAAAAAAGTAATTTATGAATGGAGCAGACATTTGTATGGAATTTCAGAAAGAAAACAAGTATTGAATATAATCGACTGAGAAATTGGACAAGTAAAATGACAACCCCAAACGTTCAGGAGACAGCTATTGCAGAGATGGCAGTAGCTATCCTCAGTGAGCCCCTGAAGGAACTATGAACTCGAGATAAGTACAGGAAGGGACCACTGTGTAATCTTTAGGGCTGTCAGAGCCTTGATCCGGAGTTGTCACTTCAGTTCAATTCAGTCGCTCAGTCATGTCCGACTCTTTGCGACCCCATGAACTGCAGCATGCCAGGCCTCCCTGTCCATCACCAACTCCCAGAGTCCACCCAAACCCATGTCCATTGAGTCAGTGATACCATCTAATCATCTCATCCTCTGTCAGTCCCTTCTCCTCCTGCCCTCAATCTTTCCCAGCATCATGGTCTTTTCAAATGAGTCAGCTCTTTGCATCAGGTGGCCAAAGTATTGGAGTTTCAGCTTCATCATCAGTCCTTCCAATGAACACCTAGGACTGATCTCCTTTAGTATGGACTGGTTGGATCTCCTTGTAGTCCAAGGGACTCTCAAGAGTCTTCTCCAACACCACAGTTCTAAAAGAACAATTCTTCGGCACTCAGCTTTCTCTCACACATCCATACATGACCACTGGAAAAACCATAGCCTTGACTAGATGGACCTTTGTTAACAAAGTAATGTCTCTGCTTTTTAATATGCTGTCTAGGTTAGTATAACTTTCCTTACAAGGAGTAAGCGTCCTTTAATTTCATGGCCACAATCACCATCTGCAGTGATTTTTGAGCCCCAAAAAATAAAGTCAGCCACTGTTTCCACTGTTTCCCCATCTATTTGCCATGAAGTGATGGGACCAGATGCCATGATCTTAGTTTTCTGAATGTTGAGCTTTAAGCCAAGTTTTTCGCTCTCTTCTTTCACTCTCATCAAGAAGCTCTTTAGTTCTTCTTCACTTTCTGCCATAACGGTGGTGTCATCTGCATATCTGAGGTTATTGATATTTCTCCCAGCAGTCTTGATTCCAGCTTGTGCTTCTGCCATCCCAGCGTTTCTCATGATGTACTCTTCATATAAGGTAAATAAGCAGGGTGACAATATACAGCCTTGATGTACTCCTTTTCCTATTTGTCACTTACTACACATTTACCACACATCTAATTTTTCAGTAAAACTTGCTACTCTAGCTGCCAGTCATGTACAAGTTACAATCAACTGTCACCACATTTACTGCTGCTATCATCATCTCATCTGAGTCAGTTCACAGACATACTTCTGAGAAACAACGGGCTCCATTCTAGACCACCACAATAAAACCAATATTGCATTAAATCAAATGACAATTTTCTTTGGTTTCCCAGGGCATATAAAAGTTATGTTACACTATCTGTAATCTATTAGCATGCAATAGCATTGTGCCTTATAAAAACTTCAAGCATTAATTTAAAAATATGTGAAAAAGGGGGGCAGGGGGCTTCCCTGGTGGCTCAGAGGTAACAATCACGCTTGCCAATGCAGGAGATGTAGGTTCAATCCCTGGGACAAGAAGATCCCCTGAAGAAAGAAATGGTAACCCACTCCAGTATTCTTCCCTGGGAAATCCCATTTGACAGTGGGGCCTGGCACGCTACAGTCTATGGAGCTGCAAAAGAGTCAGACATGATTTAGCGACTAAACAACAATGACAATAATCTGAGCTTTCAGGGAGTTGTAATAGTAACACCAAAGATCACTAATCACAGATCACCATAACAAAGAAGTAATAGTGAACAAGTCTGAAGTTTTGGCAGAATTACCGACGTGCCACAGAAATACCAAGCAAGCAAATGCTGTTGGAACCATGGCACTGATCGATGTGTCTGATGCTGGGTTGCCCCAAACCTTCAATTTGTAAAAAATGCAGTATCTGCCAAGTGCAATAGAAGGAGATATGTCTGTCTGTCATCTGCTCAAAACACTTCCATGGCTTTGCATCTTATGTTCCGGATGAAAACCAATGTTCTCCCAGTGGCCCACCAGGCCCTAGTGATTTTAACTTTCCATTCTTCCTCTAACATTGTTTCCTGATACTTTCCCTGAGTCACTGCCCTGCACCCACGCAGCCTCCCTGCTGTCACCTGAATATGCCATGACACTCCCAGATTGAGCCTGTGCAGTGACAGCTCTTTCTATGCCTGGGATGCTTACCCTGCAGGAAACCACATGGTTTCTTCTCTCACTTCCTTCTAGTGTGTCCTGAAAGGTCTCTTTCTCTGTAAGGCCTTGCTTCACTACATTAACACTGTCCCCCAACTCTCCCTGTCCCCTTGCCCTATTTAATTCTTAATATTTACCACCATGTGACATGCTGGGTGTTGGTCTTACTTGTCTTGTTTAGCGCCTGTGTCTTCTCACTAGAATTTACTATTTCTAAAGGGAGAGATTGTTACACTGAATTATATTTTTGTATTTACTGATATATCATGATCCTTTGAAATAAAACCTGACCCATGGTAAGGAACCAGTAAGTTATTTTTATGAATGAAGAACCAATAAGTTATTTTTATGAATGAAGAATTTAATTTTATGAATAAAGAATGAATACTTTAGGAGTTTTGGGTTAGTTGAAACCTCCCATTCCTTTGCTTGTACTGAGTCATCAAAAGTAATATTTTGTCTGCAGACTAAACTTAAAAGATCCTTTTTAAAAGTGTGCATAATCTGCTTAGTGGGGATCTTGGATGGGCTTTGGGGCTCACACAAAACAAAAAAGAATTCCAGTTTTCAATAATAGACATTCAGAAAAGTAGAAAATACAGTTGTATTATAAGCTGAAGTCAAGTTCTTCATCCCAAGAGGGAATTCACTTTCACTCAAACTTATATAAAAGGAGTATTTTTAAAATAATGAAATCAGACTCCCAGCCTGATGACCCCAGAAGAAACAGAAATCCAATGCTAATTTCAGTGAAACTAGACAAGAACTAAACTCTTCCCTACCATCCTTCCCCATCCAATACAAATGTAAGACCCTCTCTGGGAAGTGGAAACTGAGTCATAGTGCAACAGAGAAAAAGGGAGAGAAAATACCGTGGCTACAAATATAAGAGGGAGCCAGCAAAGGGCATTTCAAATGTGTAAGGAGCTCATTCTGAGTTTTAAAATCTTATTCCTTATAACTGAAATGGCAATCACTGCACTGGGATCAGGGGTTTTCTTAGACTTGGTTTGTTACTGAAAAGCAGAGAGCATAGAGGTGAATGAGGACTACACAGATATATAACACATGCAGTGATGAAATGGATACTTGCCTCATCGGTTTACCCAGAACCAATAGTCCTTACAGTAGGAAGGTAAAACTGAAGAATTGCTCAAGTTCAGCAACCTTACATTCTTTCAATTTTTTGGTGATTTCTGTAAATTAGGAAAAGATCTTGTATTAGTTTTTAGTTCCCTATATATTTGAATGACTTTAACATCTTGTGGAAAAATCCAAATGAACCTTTAGCCAATCCAATATCTAAATTTAGTCAGTGGTTCATAAAACATCCCAGTATTCTGCTGATGTCCAAATGAAAATAACATTAAAAATAACAAAGGTAAGAGGCAAAAGACTGATTTGAACCATAGATGTGAAAGTGGAGGGACCTGTCCGAACCATCCAAATATGATGACAAAAGAACTTTTTATCTCAAGGACCAAGCTGATGTATGGGGCTTCCCCAGTAGCTCAGTGGTTAAAAAAGAAATCCATCTGCAATGCAGGAGATGCAGGAGATATGGGTTCGATCCCTTGGTCAGGAAGATCCCCTGGAGAAGGAAGTGGTAGCTGACTCCAGATTCTTGACTTGGAGAATTCCATGGACAGAGGAACCTGGCAGGCTACGGTCCATGGGGTCACAAAGAGTCAGACACAACTAAAGTGACTGAGCATACACAAGTTGATGAAAGATACAGATGGAACATCATGGTGTCAATAAGTGAGAATTCCTAAAAGTCAGAGGCTTTTTGGCCACTGATTTTCTGGAAAGTGGAGACCCTAACAAGTCCTCACCCCCAACCCTGTACTCCATAGACCCTGGATGCATGCATGCTGAGTCGCTTCAGTCATGTCTGACTCTGTGAGACCCCATAGACGGCTGCCCACCAGGCTCCTCTGTCCCTGGGATTCTCCAGCAAGAGCACTGGAGTGGGTTGCCATTTCCTTCTCCCCACAGACCCTGATCCATGGTCTTTCTAACCTCCCTCTCCCAAATGGGAGTTGCTAGGTCTTATGTTGAAATGGTAACCTGATAGAAAGTCTTAATTCCTGCATTCATTTTTAGGCTATAATTTTGTATAATTTAACGGCATGATTACTGTCACAGAACTGTACTTCAAAATTATTTTTAGGTTGCTGATATCTTACTTTTGGAGGGTTTGACTAGATACCAGTTTCTGTCCTCCAGTGAGTCCCTAGGACAGGAGTATTATTTGGAGAGGTTGACCAAAGATACCCTCTCAGCTGAAACAAGCCATTTCTAGGCTGTTTTCTTGAGAAACATATCTCATTCATTCCCTACTTTCTCCTCATTCCTGGGGTAAATGGAATAAGAACACATTTCTGATTTTGTTCTGCCTTTCTAAATTTTCAAATAATATATACTTTCTCTGGCATTAATATACAAATCTTAAGTGAGAAACCAAAGCACAGAATTGACCCTCTGAATGTAAAATTTTCTTAAAAGTTCTAAACAATGTATGGGGAGGTTTCAGTTAAAAGGCAGAAAGTTGCTGTTATGTTGGAGGAATAAGTCTAGAGAGCTAATGTACAGTATGGTGACTATAGTTATTAATGACTATTAATACCATGTGGTTATTAATATTAATAGTATTAAGTACTGAAACTTTACAGAAAGAGCAGATTTCAGGTGCTCTTATCACACACACACACACACACACACACACACTAAATAAATAAAATGGTAACTATGGAGAAGGTGATGGCACCCCACTCCAGTACTCTTGCCTGGAAAATTCCATGGATGGAGGAGCCTGGTAGGCTGCAGTCCACGGGGTCGCTAAGAGTTGGACCCGACTGAGCGACTTCACTTTCACTTTTCACTTTCATGCATTGGAGAAGGAAATGGCAACCCACTCCAGTGTTCTTGCCTGGAGAATCCCAGGGACGGGGGAACCTGGTGGGCTGCCGTCTATGGGGTCGCACAGAGTAGGACACGACTGAAGTGACTTAGCAGCAGCATGTGAAGAGTTATGGTAATTAGCTTAACTACAGAAATAATTTCACTATGTATGTGTGTATCAAATTATCATGTTATACACCTTAAATATATACAATGTTTATGTTAAAAACATTTTAAAGCCCTAAACAATAGAATTGTGAAATACTTGGACACAGATTTCTTGGTAAATGTACTCTAACTTAGGTGGAAATATGAATTTTAATATTGTAGCATGAGATGAAAATTAGTGAATTATTTTTATGGCAAGGGAAAAGAGTGACCACTAGCATCATAGAAAATTATATCTTTAAAAGTGAAAATAATCACCTCCTCTCAAGTATGGAGTACAGTATATAACCTTAAGACATGGATTTATTCTCTGCTTATTTGAAAACAGCAGTCATATGTTAATATTCACATAGTTTCAAAAATTATATCTTATAAACCTTAGTATCATTAGTAATCAGCTTTTAATATAGAGACATATGAGAAATGTGGGCATTATTAAAACACAGATACCTGAGGAGAATATCGCAGCAGAAAGGAATCTAGGAAAGTAGAGGGTTATAGTTTTTCAATTTTTTTAACCCCTTTGTAACTTCCTGAATATATACTTTGTATACAGTTGTATATGGACGTATTAACAAAAATGTATAAACATAAATGTCAATGAGAATTATTTGTTTTTTCTTTTAGCCTTTTGCATGAAACATACCTCTGAAAACAGACCTGCCTCAAGCTTCTGTGTACCTTTGACCTTTTGTTTTCAAACTTTTCTTTCCTAAGGAGATAACTTTCTACTCAGACAGTATGTTTTTGCCCCTCTGTGATAGCTCTTGCTAGTTCTTGAGATTTTTATTTTGGTTTTCTCTTTCAAAGTAAGGTGTTTACTTTCAGAAGGATTCTCAGTTTTTCCCCTTAGATTTTGCCTTTACCTCAAGGTTACTCATTCATAGCTATCTTGGCTGACCTCTATGCCTTATGTCAAGTCAACAACACTCACCCTGAAAAGCAAGGTCAGAACCAGAAGTCAAGAGAAGTCAACAGTTCTTTCAGGGATATTATACTTAGTTTATCTTAATCGACCAGGTGAAAAATGTAGCTGAACACTATGAAAGACCAGAAATTAGTAGCCATTTAAATGAAAGTAATGAAAGTTCACTTTCTTTGTCCACAAATGACTTACAATAGGGATTTGTTTTTAAATGAAAAGAGTAAGTAGTTGATTTAAGAAAGCACTAGGATGTCAGGTAAGTTGGAAGGATGGAGACATGAAGTGAGAAGGGCACACAGAGGAAATCCAGCTAGTAAGCAGTGCTCTATGCAGAGAAAGACAATTTATAAATACAGAGTTATAATATTTAATAGGATTTTAGCTCTGCTTGATACAGCATAATACCCTCTATCATTTCCACATTTTCAGTAATGATCTTTTATACAAAGTTGCCTTGCACTTGTAATGTTTAGGAAACCACTAAAGGGAGATGTTTTCCTTACCTGGGTGCTGAGAGGCATGAAAACAAGATTTGTACAAGACTGAGAGTTGCCAACAGTAGAATGATAGATGAAAAATTGAATAGTGAGAATATCAATAGTTTGGGAATGAAAAATTATTTCCAACTCTCTGTGCAACTCACCTTCACTATGTAAGGTTAAGAGAGTAAACCATGAAGGTCCTGAGAACATTATGTTACCAAGTTTGTAGCATAACTCTTCTTTCAATGCAATTTGTGCATCTGGAGTTTGACAATAAGAATTAGTTTTGTTTTTAATAACAAAAGAGAGTGTTGGGAAGTTAGACTCAAATTTGCAAACTATGCACATGAATGTATTTTACCTAATTTCCTAAATACCTAGAAGTGATAGAAAAGACAATAAAAATATAGAGGGAAGAACGAAGAAAACAAGGAGAAAAAAATAATATACTGAAACTTTGTCCCCCAAAAGTGACATCAGGAGCAAAATATCTGGAGATCTCTTCCATGAAAGAAAGAAGCTTAAAATAAGGAAGAGAAGGTTGTAGAAGAGGAATTGCTGCTAAAGACTGGAGTGCTTTTGTGGTAACCAAAAATCAGAAAAATGGAAACCAGAAGCAGTTAAGAACCTGCATGTGAGTGACTAGTTGAGAAATTGCATTGGGAGTGGTGAGGCTGGGTCTTACCTATTCCATCCCCATTCTTTCTCTTCAAACGGGTGGGAGAGTCATTTGTCCCAAGAAGAAAGCAGTAAGAGTGATGTGAAATACGATAGCATCCTGAGAGTGATGTTGACCCCCTCCCTTCCTCAGTGAGAAGGTGGACTAATGACACACAGGGAACAGACATCAAATTCCAAGCAAATTATTTTGCGGATATTGACAAGCTGATTCTAAAGTTTATATAAAGAAGCAAAAGATCCAGAATGGCCAACAAAATGTTGAAGGAGACAGAGTTGCAAGGCTGACACTACCTGATTTCAAGGCTTACTATAAACTACCATATAACAAGACAGCATGGTATTGGCAAAATAAGAGACAGATAGATCAGTGGAACAAAATAGAGAGGCTAGAAATAGATCCCCATAAATACAGTCAACTGATCTTTGACAAAGGAGCAAAGGCAATACAATGAAGCAAAGGTAGTCTTTTTTAATAAATAGTGCTAAAATAGACATCTACTTCCAAAGGGGAAAAAAGAAGAATCTAGACACAGACCTTAAATTCTGGCACACAAAATAATGCAAGATGGATCATAACTCTAAAATGCAAAACTATAAAACTCCTAGAAGATAAAATAGTTTAGGGGCAGATAGTACGCAGGGAATCTTTATCTTCCCCTCAATTTTGCTGTGAGCCTAAAAGTGCTCTATAATATTGTTTTAACTGAAGGAGAATGGAAAGGTTTTGGTCTCCTGTCAAATGAATGTATAAAGAGATAAGTTGGAAATAAGCATCAAATTCCCATCTTGTATTTTTTAGAAAATTGGCCTATGAAATACAGGGAAGAGAAAGTCAGAGAAATAGTGGGTTTTGTTGAGAGGTAATGAACTCAGAATTCTATGTGTCATCCAGGTGTGATTTCTACAACTATGGAGTGAGATATTTGGTTTGAGATTGCTTCATACAACCAGATTCCGATTTCAGAGTTTTAGATATCTTAATATAGCAGAATTTACCACAGAAAGTAGCCAAAGTGGGTAGAGGAAAAGGGAATTCTTACTTGAGAGTTTTGATTTGAATGGTTTAACTCAACAATAATATTGATATATCATTACAATTAAAAATGCTAGTTTATGTATTAAGTTACTTAGAATTTGTTTTATCTCATTATTAAAATTGGGGTGGGAGTTTTGAAAGTAAAGACTGCATTCCTATGAGAAACAATTATTTTACAAGAGCAGAGTTTCTCTACTTAGCAAAAGTTTGTATGGTTTAATATTTCAGTTGATCTTTTTACAGCCTAAGGAATAAAAGCGCATCGGTAGAGAGCTGGAAAACTTAGATCCATTCTGTGTCTTAGAGTTTCTCTACTACCAAGCTGACTGAGTGGAGCTGTGTGTTTGTATTTGAGATGTGGATTGTTCTTCACTAGAGGTTAATACTTAAATTCTGGACTTGAAAAGGTCAGAACTTTTATCTATTAAGCCATCAAGTTTTCTTCTGTAATAGGAGTTGATGAAAGGTTTTAACTTGAATCACAAATGTAAAGTTCAGCAGAATGATCATATCTCAAATTTTAAGAACAAAGAAAAATAGCTTTGTCTTTCTGTGCATGGCAATCCAGTGGTCTAAATGTCAGTACAGAATGACAGAGTATAAAATCTTGGATCATGTCACCAAAAGACAGAAAAGGGCAATTTTCAGGTTTCCAAGTCCAAATTATATTTATAAATAGAATGCATAGTTTTAGCCTATTTATTTATCTGCTACTAGCATGAGTTTAGAGTTTATAAGAGCATGCTTATCTCTATCTGCTAATAACTTTGATTCTCCATGTAAAACCCAACTATTGCTACAACAATGCTATCATACGTCACACACAAGAAGCTAAAGCAGGTGTGAAACCTACTACTTAAGCAGAGTATAGCTGCATATTTAGTATGGTGAAACAAAGATTAGGTTTCATTTTCTTATGAAATATTGTATAGCATACTTATAGTTTGCATTGACATATTTATATCTTTTATTAAATTGTAACATCCAAATATTTTCCACAACATTACCAAGCTATTGTGTTTATAATTTTCTTCCTGAGTGACAAAAACTGCCATCCTTTTATTGTATTTTTTTCTTTTTTAATACTGTTTTATTAAAGTTAATATATTTATACAAGAGGAGGAAAAATACACTAGGAAGTTTTTCTGAAACACCATCTCTTATATTAGAGAACAAAGGAAGGGCTTTCATTGTGTTCTGACTTGGGGAAATCGAGATTCATCATGAATCATAGCAAATAAAACAACAAAACTGCACAAAGAAACTCTTATTACTCTTGTCTAATGAAATGATCTGGGAAACAAAATAGACACATCCTCTGCCATTACATTCAGCATACTTGTAGGCATATTCAACATCGTGCATATGGCTTACCTTTGGTGCTGACTTTTGAAAAGATGTACATGAGGGTTTGGTGTTTCATGTGGATTATTGGATTGTTTTGCACACAAAGGTATTTTCAAGCCCTAATGTGTGTGCCTCTGAATGTGACCTTATTTGGAAATAGGATCTTTGCATGTGTAATCAAGGTCAGTAAGTGAGTGTGTTCGTTAGTAACTCTGTTGTGTCTGACTCTTTGCAACCCCTGCCAGTTTCCTCAGGCAAGACTACAAGAGTGGGCAGCCATTCCCTTCTCCAGTGGATCTTCCTGACCCAGGGATTGAATCTCCTGCAATGCAGGCAGATTCTTGCCTGTCTGAGCCACCAGGGAATTTGTCTTGTCTTAAGCTCCTAATCATAGTTACTTAGTAGAAAAACCAAACATCCACTTCTCCAAAACCTAGGCCAATAGTCTTGGTGTCAGATTTGCTTCTTTTCTCTCTCTCAATCTATGTGTGATTTTATCAACTAGACTTGCAAGTTCTCGAAGTGTGACCAAAATAAGTTACTTTTATAACCCTCCTTACCTATGGCCTCCCTGTCATCTAGTTGAAGTCTTAGAATATGTTACCTGAACACCCGTTCTTCTAACTGATATTTTGCTTCTACTTTGCCCTTTCAGAGCAGTCAGAGTGGTTTTTAACAACATAAATTATAACCCTTTCCTGTGCTAAAATTTGTGCATGCTTTTTATCCCATAGAGAATAAAACCCCAAATTCCTACATGACTATGAAAATCAAAATGATCTGTTACGTAACAACACTTAATGTAATTGTGTCACATATGAGTTATGGTTTTTTTAGCTAAGTAAAGCAATCTTGCTTACTGTGTTTGAGGATATTATTAAGCTCTATTGCATACAACATATAGTCACATATTTCAAATTTCAAATATTTACAGTCATAGAGATTATATTAAAAACAGTTTTATATGTAACTTCTTAGACCCCATGTCCAGAAATTCTGGAAAAAAAAAATCAGGTTTTAGCCAAGAATTCAACATATCCTAGTGATTCTGATACAAATGATCCTCAAATACAGCCTGTCTAGTACATATAGTATATGTCTAAGATATACTTTTGTATCCCCTCAGCTAATTGTGTTCCTGAAATTTGCCATTAATTTTGAAAACACATAAATCAGTGAGCATGTACCTGTGCATGTGAATGTGTTAGTTGTTCAGTCATGTCCGACTCTGTGCAACCCCACAGACTTAAGCCAGCCAGACTCCTCTGTCCATGGGATTCTCTGGGCATGAATACTGGAGTGGGTTGTCATGCCCTCTTCCAGGGGATATTCCCAACCCAAGGATCAAACCCAGGTCTCCTGCACTGTAAGCAGATTCTTTACCATCTGAGCCACCAGGGAAGCCCAGTCCACGCCTAATGGTTTGTAAAATGCATTTGAACTCTTAATAGATCTATTCGGTAGGAAATAATATTTTCTGGATTTTTCATCTTTAGTTGTATTTTTTTTTATTTGAGATTTTGAGTTTTTCTCATGTTACATAATGTTCTAGAGCTGTGATGTCCCTATGGTAGGCATTGGGCACTTGAAATGTAATTTGTTCAAATCAATTTTTTGATTTGAAAAATCAAAATTTTGATCAATCAAAATTTAGATGTGCTATACAGTGCTCCATGCTCTTCATGAGCCCACACTCACGCTACACTCAGCTACTCCCCTTTTGTCAAACTCGTACCAGCTCCCACCTTTTTTTGTGATGGACAGGGAGGCCTGGTGAGCTGCGATTCATGGGGTCGCAAAGAATTGGACACGACTGAGCGACTGAACTGAACTGAACTGAATATGGGTAAATAGATATGTATATTGCATTTTAATGACAGTTTTTTAAAAAGTAGGATGTAGTGTTTTTAACATGGATTAAGTGGCCAAATACCGTTTGGGACATCTTGGATAAAAAAATGTTTGATACATTTAATTGTGTCTGTTTCTTTTACTTTCATGATATAACTACTAGAAAACTTAATTATTAGTAAGTATGGACTTACATCATATTTCATTGGACAGCAATAACTGGTTTTTATTGCTTTAATTCAGGTAGTCAGCAATTTTTTCCTCAACAAATTTAAGGTGCTTTTGTGATCCTAATAATCCTTAGGTCTTTGGACAGTCATGAAATTTTAAACTATGATTCTCTGCAGTTATTTTCACTGTAGATCTACCTTGGACATTGCTCTTTGAGTATCTGTGGAGTGCCATATTTTAAGGAACGAATGCATTGTTAAACATAAAAATTTAACGTTCTCTTTCTCATTTCAAATTTAATGTGTTTATATGTTTTTCATGAATGTTTTCCTTAATTGGGAAAAAATAATTTATATAAACAATCAGGCTTCCATAATAGTACTAATGATAACATACAGAAAAGTAAACAAATGTTGAGGAAGAGAAAAGCTACATATGTTTGAGGTATGTAAAGTCCTGTGACCCTTCAATTTGAGAAACAAATAAGAATCATCTATCAGAACTGGTCCATGGACAGTAAAAATGAGGGAAATGAAAATACAGATAGACCAGTCACCAGCTGCACTGGCTTGTCTTATGAGAGCAATTAACTTTGATGAAATAATATTGAGTGGGAGGAAAAGCTATAAAACTATTTTATGAAATAAATACATTCTCTGCAATTATTTAAAAATAATCCTTTGTATAGAGAAATAGTTGTATTTCTTACACTCTTTGCAAATTTAGATTCTTTTGTATGCAACTAATTTTCTTTTCACTTTTGTTTGTTTGCTATATTGCCTCATACAATGTGAAAATGTTCTTCTCCTTTAAATATATGCAAGTTTTTCAGTTTTATTTTCTCAAACCATTCACAATGTGATTTCAGATGAATACCAAAAATGAGTCACTGTGCAATTATCTAACACTGAATTCCAATTTAGAGAATAAAGTGAAAAACAGAATAACTTGTGATAAGATATCTACATTCAGTGCCCATTTTAAGATAGATAAAACTCCTCATTTTTAAGGAGGAGTTTAAAATCGTTAAATTTTAAACTTAAAGTTATTTTCAAGGCAAATAATTAAAAATTGCATTCCACCATTTTAATAACTAAAGAAGAAAAAGAAATATCACAAAGATATCCTCTGAATATTAATAAAATTGATTTTCTAGAATTTTCATTAGCACCTGGGCACAGTATATGATACATAGTACAGTCTCAATATATTGTTTATAAATAAGTGAATAAATGAAAGCATAAGTGGATAAATGAGTGTCCTTGATAGCTTAGAGATATTCATGTTTTGGAGTCAAAGTAGAAATGGTTTAGATAACTTCCTATTTGGGTATTTCTTATTTATCCAGATGCTGCTAATAATTCACTCTTCTTGATGATTTTCCCTTAAATGGATATTTGATGTTTTGGCTTGTTGAGCAACTACTTCCTTCTGTTTTTAGAGACACTTTTTCTCCTATGAGAACCCATTACATACATTTTAAATGAGGTTTAACCTACCCCAACCCTGGGTGGCTGTTTGTTGTTGTTCACTGGCTAAGTCATGTCCGACTCTTTGCGAGCCCATGTCCTTCACTGTCTCCCAGAGTTTGCTCAAACTCATGTCCATCAAGTCAGTGATGCGATCTAACCATCTCATCCTCTGTCACCCCCTTCTCCTCCTGCCCTCAATCTTTCCCAGCATCAGGGCCTTTTCAGATGAGTCAGCTCTTCACATCAGGTGGCCAAAGTATTGGAGTTTCAGCTTCAACATCAGTCCTTCCAATATTCAGGGTTGATTTCCTTTAGGATTGCCTAGTTTGATCTCCTTGCTGTCCAAAAGACTCTCAAGAGTCTTCTCCACCACAGTTCAAAATCATCAGTTCTTCGGTGCTCACCCTTCTTTATAGTCTGACTTTCACATCTGTGCATGATTACTGGAAAAACCATAGCTTTGACTATATGAACATTTTTGTCAGCAAGTGCTGTCTCTGGGTGCCTAGAGAAGTAGATAAATATCCTTGGGAGCTTAATCAGAGGAAGATTAAGCTGATTATTGGAGTTCTGATCAGGATTTTTCATTCAGAGCTAAGTAATTTCTCACCTACTTGCTATGCTTTAAGTAAATTCTGCTTTGTCCTTGCACACCCCAGTTATGTGAACTAACATATATCTTTCTGTTTAGACTAACTTGAAATATGTTTCTGTTACTTTTAGCTGTGACCCTTTCTCATTCTTTGACCACACGTATTTTGTGGGCTTATGTAGTGCTTCATTCATTTATTCATTATGCTTTTTTTTTTTTTGCTGAGAATTTAATGTCTGGTTTTTTATGAGGTGCTAAATATACTAAAACAAATTGTACTGAATCCCTGTCTTTGAAGAGTGAGTATTGGAGGCATACAGGGAGAAGTTTAGGGCTAGAATGGAAGAAGGTGCTATGCAAAGTGGAATGGGAACACAAGAAGAAAATAGGGACTAACTTGACCTGAGAGAAAGTCTCTAGGAGAAATTAGCATCTAAAATTCTTTTTTTTAAAGGGTGGCATTCATGAAAGGATAAAGCAGTTTTTTGCTGCTATCCTTTTAATAAAGTTGCATATATTTTAATAAGCATTCAGTGATGCAAGCTCATGTCAACCATGTTTATTGAACAATTATCCTGCTATTTTCTCTTCTCTATTATGGGATGATTAATTTATACTCACAAAACATTTCCCCAAAACATAATGTCCAACATTAGTGACACAGGATACGACCTCAGTATATCTCAGTCATCCATAAAAGAAAGGCCAGCTATTCACAAGGACACCGCACATCCTGCAGCCAATATTTTTCCTCTTTAATCTCAGAAATAACTCAAAAAGCAGACATGTCACTATCTGAATGGTGGTTTAGAAGCCAGTTTGATTTCAAAACCTGGAGAGAAAGCAGGTTATTGTGCTGCACAGCCAATAATTTTAATTGCTTTGCATTGTATCTCAGTCAAATGCATAGCGAAGCCATCTAGGCCTTTGTTCTATATATTGACCCCCTATATCTTAGAATGTCTGGTAAAGGGCCTTCTCTGTGGAAGAGGGATAGCAGAAATAGAGTTGTTCTCCACTACCATGCCATAAGACATGGTTTAGTTGAAATCAATTAAAGAAAAACATCATCCATTAGGAGAGCATCGTTTAGGTGATGATAAATTTAAGCAACACTAAAATATTTTTTAAACTAAAGGAATGTTGTTATTTTTGATGCTAAGTACATTTTCTCACTCTAGATTTTAGTACACATACACACATGCATGAACATTCTTAAACACCCACATTCTCCTAAATGTGGTCTCACATATCCCATTTATGGTGCACAATATTAGTCACTAAAATTAGCATATTTAATTTTATGTGTCCACATATGTAATTTTACTGCACAAATGGCAGTTTTATAAACAATCAACATTTAGCATTATTTTGGAGGGGATGGAGTTTACATATTAAATAATGGCATTTTATTTAATCAGATTCAAGTGTTCTTTTGTTAGGACATATTGAAAAATCTCTGAACCTCAGAAAATATAAGCACCATGGTCTCAATGTACACTGATTTTACATGATGCAGATAGGAGTCACATCCTGCTTTGTCTGATGCTGTAGTCAACACTCTATTATGCTCCAGGAGAGGTAAGCTAATGCAGTCTAATCCAAGGAGTGATCAATGAATGTGATTCTTATTCAGAAGACTAATTTTAATGTATGGTTGAAAATAATTTACAATCACCAAGCTAATTAGTGGTAGTTAGTGAATGGTATCTATCAAAGATATTTAAATTATTGTCCTAAATATTTTATAACTGTCAAGTCACACTAGCACAATTATTTTACACTTTGAGCTTTTTCAGGTGAAGTGTTTCAAAGTTTAACTTTTGCCTTATAACTTAGTGAATATTTTGGTATTTTACTTTTGCAGTTAAAAAACTTTGAGTTGTTTGAGAAGCCCAAAATGGCCATAGTCATCTCAGTAGTGTATGAATTCTCAAGTAGTGATTTTAAAAAATAATAATAATTCTTACTAAATTTTTATTCTACAGGGATTTTGTATTATCAACATGTCACAAAATCTTAATATATCCAACTATATATTTTTTTAATTTTATCTTTATTTTTTCTGTATATATTTAACTTAAACAGGAAAGGGTTTTTTTTTACAAATTAATATATTTATCATTAGAAACATTTGAAACTTCTTAAACAATATAAAATGTAGCTGGATCTCAAATCTGGTCAAAACCCAGTTTGGTTCTCTAACCCATGCAGTTAAAACTCAAACCCAGCCAAAACTCACAGTAATTAGTTTCAGGACATAATGAAGCTCAGGTTATTGATTTTTTCATCACAGAAAGAATTCAGTGAGAAACAGAGTGATAAGTAAGAAGTGGATTTATTTAGAGAGAAACACTCCACAGACAGAGTGTGGGTCATTGCAGTGGCCTTGAAATGAGGTGTGATTAGCTTTTATCAGTTCAATTCAGTCACTCAGTTATGTCCGACTTTATGTGACCCCATGGACTACAGCATGCCAGGCTTCCCTGTCTATCACCTACTCCCCAAGCTTGCTCAAACTCATGTCCATTGAGTCAGTGATGCCATTCAACCATCTCATCCTCTGTCATCCCCTTCTCCTCATGCCTTCAATCTTTCCCATCATCACTGTCTTTTCCAATGAATCAGTTTGTCACATCAGACTGGGTAATTTCATAGGCTAATCGGTGGGAGGATTATTCCAAGTATTTTGGGAAAGGGGTGGAGATTTCCAGGAAATGGTCTTTTGACAGTAGACCTTGGAATTGTCATGGTCCTCTGAGTGTGTCATTTAGCTTGCTTATTGAGGATCAAGGTCTAGTCGAAGTTAACTTGTCTGCCATCTTGTACCCATCTGATTCTAATTGGTTTATGTTGTGTCCTTGGACTGGACTATGTCATTCTTTCAAAAGTTGTGCCCAGTCCCCTTCCCTCCTGTTTCAGTATCTCTCTGAATGATTTATTGTTTAAAACCATGCTATACCCTTGTCTATAACTACAACACTAAGATCTTGCATAGCCTGGTAAATGCACATCAGATTTACTTAAAACTTTCGTAGATTCCATGATCTGCAGTCACTTTGTCATAGACTTCTAATTCTTCATATTTAATATTGTATTAGCTATTATTAGCCTTAGTAGATCTGTCTGCATTTTTAATAAATTAAATGAATTAACTTGTTAATTATTATGCCAGCACGTATTTAAATGACTACTTCAGGCCAGGGCCTGAGGAGGTAGGAGTTTTACAGAGATAAGGAAACATCACCTAAGAAGGGGAGACAATCTTTTGACAAAATAATTAAAATATGGTGAGATTAGAATATGATAGATGCCTAAAACAGATTAGTGAGGTGATGTCAGGCAAGTTTCACAGCAGATGTTTAAACTTAGACTTTCAGATATTGAATATGTGTTCATTGGGTAGAGAAAGTGAAGGTGGGCAATCCAGGTAAAGAGAATGGAATGGGAATGCACTGAGAATTCCCTGCATTGTGGAGTATATATGGCATGTAAGAGATGACCTTCTGGATCTGTACTCTAGATGATAGAGGGATGAAAGGTATTATTAAGAGAATAAAATAATCATACTTTTATTTAGATGAATAACTGGAAGCACTCTAATGATGAATTGAAGAAATGAAAACTAGAGGCAAGAACACTGTACAAATAGTATGGAAGCAGGATGAGTGGACTCTGAATTAAAGTGATGGTCTAGCAGATGGAGACAGCATATTAAAAAGCCGAGACGTTACTTTGCCTACAAATGTCCGTCTAGTCAAAGCTCTGTTTTTTCCAGTAGTCATGTATGGGTGTGAGAGTTGAACTATAAAGAAAGTTGAACACGGACGAATTGATGCTTTTGAACTGTGGTGTTGGAGAAGACTCCTGAGAGTCCCTTGGACAGCAAGGAGATCCAACCAGTCCATCCTAAAGGAAATCAGTCTTGGGTGTTCATTGTAAGGTCTGATGCTGAAGCTGAAACTCCAGTACTTTGGCTTCCTGATGAGAAGAATTTACTCATTTGAAAATACCCTGATGCTGGGAAAGATTGGAGGAAGGAGGAGAAGGGGACAACAGAGGATGAGATGGTTGGATAGCATCACTGACTCAATGGAAAGGAGTTTGAGTAAGCTCTGGGAGTTGGTGATGGACAGGGAAGCCTGGCATGCTGCAGTCCATGGGGTTTGAAAGAGTTGGACAGAACTGAGTGACTGAACTAAACTGAACTACAGCACACCAGGCTTCCCTGTCTTTCCCTATCTCTCACAGTTTGTTCAAACTCATGTCCATTGAGTCGATCCAACCATCTCATCCTCTGTTGCCCACTTCTCCTCCTGCCCTCCGTCTTTACGAGCATCAGGGTCTTTGGACTATGGACTGTCATTTATCTTCTCTCTTTTTAACATCAGCCTCTTCCTTTGTATTTGCTCCTTTCAGAACCTTTTAATACCCTTGAATTACTCACATTTTCAAAGCAAAACAGTCTCCTTGGAATAACTCCATCCCACCCCTTTACACTCTTATAACCATCTCTTTTGAAAAATAGAACTCTTGACAGAATATGTTACTTTTACTTCCTCCATTTTCCACTTCACATTCACTGCAATCTGTCACTTAACTAAATGTGCTAAATCACTTTTTGCAATTGTAACTGGATGTTAAGTTTGAAGTATCTCAAAACACCAGGATATGATGCATATGATAGCCCGAAATGAGGTACTAACCAAGTATTAACATTTGAAAATCAAGTGTTAAAGAAGAGTTTAGATGACTCTTAAAAGTCCTCAAACACATGGAAAGTATGAGAAGGTCTGGAGTTGAAGATTAGAGAGGATTTGAAGCAGAATATTTATTTTACGAGAGTTGCCAGGTTTCTATGATTTCTCCTTCCTCAGCTCAGCCACTAAGTTTTCTGACTTTGGCCTCCTGATGTGGAGATCCAACTCATTGGAAAAGACCCTGATGGGGGGAAAGATTGAAGGCAGGAGTAGAAGAGGATGGCAGAGGACGAGATGGTTGGTTCCCATCACCAACTCAATGGAAAAGAGTTTGAGCAAGCTCTGAGAGATGGTGGACAGGGAAACCTGGTGTGCTGCTGGCCATGGGATCACCAAGAGCCAGGCATGACTGAGCGGCTAAATGACAACAAAAAAGAGAGTTCCATATGTGTCCCACTGCTTGAGGCACAGTGAGGCCAAACAAACTGAAATGTCAGAGTTTGTAGCAGAGAAGGATTTATTGCAGGGTCAAGGAAGGAGATCAGTGGATTATGCTTAAAACCCCTCAAATCCCAGTGGTTTTCAGGGAGAAGATTTTATAAGCAAGCTTTGAGGTGAATGGTGCAGAGCCTATGATTTTCTTCTGATTGGTTGGTTGTGAAACAAGGAGACCATGTTCTAGGAATCTTATGCTCAGCCTGAAGTTACTGTCTGTCTTCCACCTGGGTAGGGTCTTAGTTCCTGCAGAAGGATGCACAGATATTGTTATGTTCTACCCTTGAGGGAGAACCAGAATCCTGCTTTAATAGCTGCACTGCTGTTTCTTGATTTTCTTTGTTTCTGCATCCATTGCTTTCTGGATTGCTTCCCTGAGCAGTTGCGCTTTAGTAGTGTTCAACTCTTTGGGGCTGTATGGACTCTCACCAGTCAGGTTCCTCTCTCCAAGAGATTCTCCAGGTAAGAATACTGGAGTAGGTTGCCATTTCCTTCTCCAGAGAATCTTCCAGACCCAGGAATCAAACCCCGGTCTCCTGCATTGCAGGTGGGTTCTTTACCACTAGCAATAGATGTCAAGTGTTGGCGCTTAACCACTAGAAGGCTGAGATCCACAGTTTTCACAATGACTTGCCAAGAGATCTTGACCCACAGGTGATTATGGAAAGATCAATGGAACAAGGTCTCTTTAGGGACAAATGAAAGGGCAGTCACTCAGTATTCTGTTTAATATCTATAATCAGAAATTTAAGGATGTGGAAGCAATAGGTTGAGGGCAATTGCTCCAACTAAAAGTCTCAATTCCCTCCCCAGTCTCCATACCGAACCCAATTATGCTGCTATACCACTGACAGAAGAGATGCCTTGGCTTATAAGAAGCATCCCCATAGACCACAGCAAGGACATATTACAGAGATTCCCTAGTAGAACCTAAAGCAATCTACTTAGTTGATTGAAGACTGGACAAAGAGGAATATTCCAATGTTTAGAGACAATTAGATCCAGGCTGTTAGCTGACATTGATATATAAAGATACAGAGCATTGTCATAGCCTCCTACTAGACTGAGAATATATAGTAGCCAGGAAATAAATGGATTTCTAGCTAAAATTAAGCTTAAACTAGATCCACCAACTAATCCATTAAAGAACCCACCTGACAATGCATGAGACATGAGAGATGCTGGTTCCATTCCTATGTCGGGAAGATTCCCTGGAGGAGGGCATGACAACCTCCTCCAGTATTCTTAGCTGGAGAATCCAATGGACAGAGGAGCCTGGCGGGCTACAGTTCATAGCGTCACACAGAGTCAGACATGACTGAAGCGACTTAGCACACGCACTGTATGAGTATATAATTGGGACAATATACTTTATTATTGAATAAGCTTGGAATCTTACTAGAGTCCATATAGAATCATAGCTTGGAGGCAGAAATTATCAAAATCTGGAAGGCCAACTGCAAACCTCTGAAACTGCATTCAGCTCTCTTTTCAAGAGAGACCCTGCTGTGAGAATTGACATTAGCTAATTGCATTCATCCGCTGGGGTATGCACCCAGGATTCCACCAAGGTGACTCTCTCCCCAAATCACTGCTGACTAATGACTGAGTGTAGTGCGGTTACTAGACCTGGACCCATCTTACCCAATGCAGAACTTCTCTAAAGTGCAGTCCCTAATCTGGGGTTCTTTCTGCTTAGATGGGCTTTATTAGAGCTGCACTGCAATCTTTAACTTATCCTACAAAATACTTCTTTTCCCCAAGTGTCAGTTCACATAAGTTCTTCCAACTACTATAAATGCTTACAGGCATTTTCTCCAGTACATCTCTTGAACTTCCAATTCTATCTTGGCATCATCTGCTTCTTGGAAGACTTGAACTGAAACAAAATCTGTAACTCGACCTAAAAGGCATTTAATAAATTGGACTTTTCCTTCATTACATTGACCTTGCCAAATGCAATTTTGCTTTTTGATATCTAAGAATAAAAAGTTATTTTTATTTTTTATGAAGCCACATAATATAGCACTTTATGAACTTTGCATATTTTCTTTTCTGCCTGGTATTCCATTCCTCTTGACCTGCTCATCTGTATTTAGTTATTGTGATTCTCAGGATGGGCTAGATAATATTCAGATATAAAAAATACCTTCCTGTACAAAAATATAAAGAATTCAAGAAAGTTACAGCAGAGAATGAAGCCAGATGTGCAGGTGTTAGCCCTACTGAATTAATGTAATGTGCACAGGTCACATACCTTTGAAGCTGGCACTGCCTACTCATTTGTGTGACTGAGCTGAAATATTTTATCAAAGTCTTAGATGATCCTCTGTATACAAGAAGTCTGCAGACTTGTGTTGATGACCTTTACTGTGGATTGATAACCAAGATTCACACTTTATCTAGGTAAATACTTTTTAAGATACCAGAGTAACCAAATCAAAGAAAAATTCATAATTTTTGAATGAACTTATTCCTTGTGTTGCGAAGACCACATTTAAAAAATTTATGCAAAATTTTGATTTTTTAAAATAGCCCTAATTCTATTTCTACTCAAACTTTGTCATTCCTATTGCCTACTAGCTGATTGCCCACTTACTATTCATTCCTTCCATATGTACTGCTGCTGACTTTCTTTAGGAACACATGCCCTCGTATTCTCAATACGTCCTTTCATTTCAAGGAGATGCACTGTAATGATTTAAACAGTAATCTGCAATGCTCGCAGTGTACTGGTGATGAGTGTCTGCCAAGATTTATTGTGCCCTTTACCTTTGCTTTGTCATTCTACCATTCTCAAAGGCTCTTATTGTTAATAAAATGCAAAGTAGTTAGTGGGATTCTTTGGAAGATATTACTTTGTCTCCTGACAAGGTAGAAAATAAAATCACCCTTGGGTTTTTATATGTGTTCATACATATTTTAAGATTATAGAATTACCAACTTTAGTCTCCAAAATGCTAATGATAATAGCAGACAATTTGGCATAACTTTTCTCCCCCCATTTTGAATATATGTTTATATTTAGACATATTTTCAAAGCACATTAAATTATAAAAATGGTATGATTTTATGGTGATAAATATATAATATACAGAGGAGTAAAATAAAGGTAGAACAAATCAACCATAATCATACCACATAGATCGTATTACAGCTAATCATTTTTACACATTTTTCCCCTATGTCTATATATGTATAATCTAATTCAAAGATGAACTTCCCTGACTTGATGACATAGGAAAGATTGGGTAGGATTGGCTCAAATCCCCTCTTTCTTTACACTCTGAAAATTCAAAGTTCTGCTCATGATTTCTGGGTATTTTCAGTCACTGATGGTTCTAAGCTTCTTTTTCCACTGAATTGGTTCTGTTTACTGATGTTCTAGATAATCTAACTGTATTATTTCACAGAGTAGTATGAGATTAATGACTGAATGATATTTAGTATATTTTCGTATGCTAATTTGCCAGCCATCTATCTTCTTTGATGAAATGTCTTATCAAATCTTTTGTCCATTCATATTAGCTTTTTTTTTGGTTTGGTCTTTTTTAATTTTTCAGAGTTCTTTGTGTTTCCATATCATGGAAAATGATTGAAGTTTGATGGCTGTTAGAGAGTAACAGAAAATAATTTTTTTTAATATTTAGGCTATTTTTAGGACCACAGATAGTTAAAATCTGTGAAACATTTAGAAAAATAGAATTACTTTTGGACTTATATAATTGTTCCTTATCTTAGAAAAAATGATTTCAGCTTTTCACATGATGTTAGCTGTGAGCTTGTCATATATGTGTTATAGGGTGGAAACGTTCCCTCTATACCCACTTTTCTGAGAGTTTTTATTATATATAGATGTTGAATTTTGTCAAAATTTTTTCTGCATCTATTGAGATGATCATGTAATTTTTATTCTTCAATTTGTTGTATAACATTGACTGATTTGAGGACACGGAACCATTCTTTCATCCCTGGAATAAATATCACTTACTATAGTATATAATTCTTTTAATGTATTATTGAATTCAATTTGCCAGTATTTAGTTGAAGATGTTTCCATCTATATTCATCAGTGATATTTACCTGTAATTTTCTTTTTGTGTGTGCAAGATACCATTGTCTGACTGTGGTCTCAGCGTGGTACTGGCATTGCAGAATGAGTTTGGGAACATTTCTTCTTTTGTAAATTTTGGACTAGTTTGAGAAGGATAGGTGTTAACTCTTCTCTAAATGTTGGTAGGATTCACCTATTAAGCCATCAGGTTGCAGACTTGTTTTGTTGGGAGTTTTTTTTTCTTTCTTTATTGTTGATAAAATTTCATTACTGTAGTTGGTCTGTTTATTTATAGTTTTTATTTATTCTTGTTTCAATTGTAGGAGAGATTGTACCTTTCCAGATTGTACCTTTCCATTTTTTTCTAGGTTGTCCATTTCATTGGCATATAATTGCTTATAATAATATTTTATGATCTTTTGTATCTCTGTTATGTCTTTGTAATCTCTTTTTTTAAATTTTTTATTGTTTTGAGCCCTCTATTTCTTTTCTTTCTGGATTATCAATTTTGCTTATCTTTTCAACAAGTCAGATTTTAGTTTCATTGATATTGTCTTTATTTTTAAAGTTTCTATTTATTTCATCTCTGATCTTTATTATTTATTTCTTTCTATTAAATCTGGGATTTGTTTGCTCTTTTTCTAGTTCATTTAGGTGTGAGGATAGATTGTTTATTTAAGATTTTGCCTTGTGTTGGTATAAACTTCCCTCGCAGAAGTGCTTTTGCTATGTCCCATAGATTTTGGATCATTGTGTCTTTGTTTTTAATGTCTCCAGGTATTTAGAAAAAATTCTTCTTTGATTTTTTTCTGTGACCATTGGCTATTTAGTAGCATATTGGCTAGTTTCCACGTGTTTATATTTTTTGCAGGTTTTTCCTCATGCATATTGTCATAATGTTGTGGCAGGAAATGATGCTTGATATTGAAGATCTTTTCTGCTAGGCATCTGATCTTTCTCATTAATAGTTACTTTATAAAGAGTTGTAATTTTGTTGTGCCTATGGGAGGAGGTGAGCTCAGAGTGTTCCTATATTGCCATCTTGGCCACCTCCTAATGGTTACTGGTTTATAAAGAGAATTCATGTGCCTTTTAATTTTTTAAGATAAAGTATTTTATTTCTGTACTAAATTTCCTTCTTTTCTCTATTTCTTTACAAGATTCATTTAGGCTGAGTACAATATAGGGACTAAAGAGTATTGACTAATTCAAGTTTGTGATTAATATTATAAATGATGTGTGCTTTTCTTATATCGATAACCAAGATAGCATTTTTCTTTTCTAAATAAGGCAATTCTTTTTCATTTTCCCTGACATAGCAAGGGCATTGTGTGTCAGAACTCTGAGACTCCCAGTTGGAAACAGACGTTGCTAGAATAAAAGCAGATGTACAGATCGGGAGCACTGCCAAAGTGGAAATACCAGTAAGAATACAAAATATTTTTTCTATGAGTTTGACAGTGCCTAAACAATTTTGGGTTGTTTTCAGCACTCAATCCCTGGGTTGGGAAGATCCCCTGGAGAAGGAAATGGTAACTCACTCCAGTATTCTTGCCTGGAAAATCCCATGAACAGAGGAGCCTGGCAGGCCTACAGTCCATGGGGTCGCAAAGAGTCGGACACGACTGAGCGACTTACCTTTCACTTTTCACTTTCAGCACTTTAGATCCTAGGAATTAGCTTGATTAGGAAAGTGGATATACTGCTAAAAAGAATTATAGCTACCTATAATTTTCAGCTACCTATTAGTCTCAAGTAAGGTATAGCGTAATTGGGTTTCCTTGGTGGCTCAGACAGTGAAGAATCTCCCTGCAATGCAAGAGATCTGGGTTCGATCCCTGAATCTGAAAGATCCCCTGGAGAAGGGAATGGCTAACCACACCAGTATTCTTACCTGAAGAAACCCGTGGACAGAGGAGCCTGGCGGGCTATAGTCTGTAGGGTTGCAAAGAGTTGGACATGATAGAGTGACTAAGACTTTCAGTTTCACTTTCATAGCATAATAGGCATACCACAAAATCAACAATTCTGACATTGAGATAAAGAAAAGTATCATTATCTGCAGGAGTCAAGTTTATGGGATGGGAACAATTACCCCATCAAATTATTGCCCCTATCCCCAAACCCACAGTTATATCTTGTTCAATAATGCTGGCTAAATTTTAAGCTGGGGGAAAAAAAAATTGCTGTCATACTGTGTAATATCTCAGGTTCTGTCCAGTCAGCTTGCTTAGATGTTCACTCCCTTGATTTCTTTCATTCTTCAGGTTCATCACCTTCTTCTCACCTACTAAGGTCATTTGTTGTGCAGTTTGGAGCCCGGTGTTTCACTGTGCTCCTTCTGATACCTTGCATTTTCTCACCCTCCTGTCTCTGCCTTTCTTGTGGTGAAGGTGGCTAATAAGGATCGACTATTTTTCTCTCCTACACTTACATGTTGTCTTGAAGGGATTTATGTGTTCACCCAGATTGATGCTGTCTCTACCTGTTTGTACTTGTCTCTACCCTTGATGTTTTGCTTTTATTTATAAGTTTCAACTGTGAAATTATTTTGTTTAGTGAGCTCTTTTTCACCCAAAACTGCTTTCAACTTCTTTGGTCCAGTGTGTTAACAACATCTTTCTCATACTCATAACAACATCTCACAACAACGTCCTCTCATACTCGGCAGAAGATTTCACCTCCTGAGTGGAATGAGTGCTCTGAGTAATCTTTTCCTCAAATTATAGCCCTTCTGTCCTTTTTTCCTAACATTTTGTCATGATGAATAGACTTCTTTTTTCAAGTTCAAGGCCATCAGCTCCATCTATGCCTTGGATGTCACTCCTCTTTCTGTCTATTAAGTATATCCTCACTTCTACATATTATCTATATTTTCTTTTCCATTGTTTCCATTTGGTCTTTAATAGTCATGAACATATCCCATCACCAAATAACCTCCTTCCATCTGATGTTGCTTCCTATCTCGCTGTTCCTCTTTCTGACTAACTTACCTAAAATAAGTGGTTTTCACATTTTTGCCCCTCACACTACTAGACTTCTGAAATCTGTGCTCCTGTTTACTCACTACAGTGACCTCTGTTTTACTAAAAAGAAGGAAAACATTTTCATACATAACTTCCTTTCACCTTCTGCATTTAACACTGCTGATCTGCTGACCACTCTCTTTAAATCCTCTCTTATGTGATTTCCAGTCTTTTTTCCTCAGTCTCTTTTGTGGACTTCTTACTCATTCTCTATCCTCCAGATGACTGTGTTCTCATGAATATTGTCTTCTGATCTCTTTTCTCCTTGCCCATTTTCTTTGGCATAGAATACCAGTTCCAACAGCTTCAGTAACCAGTTCTGTATTAATGATACTGGGATATATATTTATATATATTACAAATATATATATGTATATGTGTGTGTGTGTGTACACACACACACTCTGATTTTCTCTCCCAAGACCCTGTCTTGTTTGACCTGTTTCTATGATGGGCTCTGGTATTACCCTGTATCACTGTACAGTCTTGTGTCATTGAACCTATACCAGTCATTATAATTTCTTGTTTCTAGCTTGGTCTATTCAATTAAGAAGTATGGATAATGGGGGCTTGTAACTCAATTTTATTCTTTTCCATATCCTTATCTTATTGTATACTATTTAAAGCATATTCATATGTGGTTATAATATTTTTGCTTGATGAACTCACAATGATGGAGTAACTGATGGATTCCACAGGCAATCCTGTGTATTTTTTAATGTCTTTTTGTTAAAAAATATTTCTCATACTAAGTAATGTATAAATATAAAAATAATAAATGTTGGTTGAATACAAAGGCACCAACATTTAGAATCATTCATTATAAATTTGAATTTAATATATAATAATACATTATTATATTTATATTTAATTTTACTATATGTACTTTTTATTTCTATTTCAATAAATAATAAATTGCTATATCATTTCTTTGAGACATAGGCCTTTAGATACATTTTAAGGTAAAAGTTTAGGGTATAACAAAATGAAAGCAGGCATCGTGACTTATGTAGAAATATTGGTATTGCAATGGAGGCTTTCTCTGAGTGACAAATTTTTAAAAAGGAGATGGATTTTTGTTTGTTTGCTTTTCAAACATGAAGTCCCAAGACTATAACACTCTGAATTTTGAGTTATAGAACTAATTGTGCTTATTTAGTAGTCTGTTAAGATTTAGAGATAACTTTTTGATTGCTTTTTCTCCAAACTATTTTACAAATCAGTTATTTCATTACTTACTGTACTGATCCAATAAATAAGCATTTTTTTGCTTCAGTTGCTTGCAAAGCATAATGCTATTCACAAGTCTCATGAACTCATGGTCAGCACAAAGACTTACTCAAAAGTAATAAAAGTATTATTCAAACAAACATTATGTTCAGAATATCCCCAAGCTACAAATTGATTGTGCAGTGATTTCAAACAATATGTGAGGGAATATTTCCAGGACAAGTTATATACAAGCTTTTCCTTGGTGTTGTGAAGATTTTGATTTATAACACTTTACTGAAACGTTGAAAGCCAGTATATTTCCTGTTATCATTGTCCAAAAATTCACTACAAAGTCTTAGTGTTCTAATTAGCTCAGATAGAATTTGCCTTAATAATGATGATAATAAATTTAATACTAATTACATTAATGATAGTGTAGCATTGTTTTCCAATCATTATCATCAAATAAAGAATAAAAATAATTCAATCAGATGGTGATAATTTTCAAGGGCCCTGATAAACATTAAGAAAAGTTTTCTTTAAGAATATTATTCATTGAGTAAAAATAACTTTGTAGTGAAACTATTCTATATGATCCTATAATGGTAGGTGGATTCATGACTTTATGCATTTGTAAATCTTTTTATATTAAAAATTTTTTTTTAAAACAGGGAGAGGGAACTTTGATGTATATAAATTATAAATAAATAAGTAAATTCTTTGGAGTTTCTCATGAAAGAATGCAGACTATGATGAGCTAATTTTACTGTATGTAAATGTGTTTTAAAAATCTCCTGAAGGGGAAAGGGGAATAATGTTGACCTGTGTAACTTTGAAAATGACTGAAAGGATCAAGAAATTGTACATAAAAACTCTATTCTGTTTATGTTGTTTTTTGATGAGGGTATGATTATTAGCTATTAGGGTATGGATATTAGCTATTCTAATATTGCTATACATACATGTTTGAACTGAAAAATTACATAAATGAATGGCAGATTCATCCCATCTGTCTCCTATCTGGGATCAGGTTTCTTACTATTGGAGTAGAAATTTATAGATAATCAGGGAAAGAATCTAGAGTAAGCAGTGTGATAATGGATTGGAGTTGGAGGTATCAGTAAGTATTTCATTTAATATAAAGATGGTTACATGTACAAATACCATAGACATGTGGACATATGTAGGTAAGTGTATATACCTATATTTCTTTATTCTGTCAACTGAGATGACCTAAAAGAATTGACACCCCAGTATCAATGAGTGCATTTATTGCCCAGAATTTGGTTTCCAGTACCATTCTCCATTAAAAGAAATCAGGCATTCTTATAGGAATGGTTAATTATAGGTCTGGGGCTTCCCAGGTGGTGCTAGTGGTAAAGAACTTGCCTACTAATGCAGGAGACCTAAGAGTCGCAGGTTCAATCCCTATGTCAGGAAGATCCCCTGGAGGAGGGCATGGTGATCCACTCCAGTATTCTTGCCTGGAGAATCCCATGGACAGAGGAACCTGGTGGGCTACAGTCCATAGGGTTGCACAATGTCAGACATGACTAAAGCAACCATGTGTGCACAATTATAGGACCAGGGTAAGAAATGAAGCATCTTATAGTACCAGAAAGCAAGAAACTGTTTTACAAAACCAACCATGTAAGCAAACAAGCCAAAACCCACTGATGGAATGTTGGGGCAAAATGAAAGAATGTCAGTGATCAAAGATGAAACAATTTGAGTAACAAAATAGATAAATAATATTGTATTAAAATCCCCGAATAAAGTAAATATCCATGAGTCCATACTGATATAAATAAATTGCTAAATAAATAAATATGTTTAGAAGAAGAGAAACATATTTTGTAGAAAAGAATTTTAAGTAAATGTAGATACCCCATCCTATAAAGAATGTATAACTCCTGCTACTTAAATGTAAGCCCTGCGTAGTGATTTCCTTGCAAAGACTAGTGTGAAGGAGAAAAATACATAACTTTACAGTGGAGAAACCTGACAAACTCTACTTAGATTACTAAGGTGATCAAGGTCAACCTTAAAAATTATAATGTTGATAGCATGCACCTTTGTTATGATGTGATGAAAATGGCATTTTGTCTGTTATCTTCCTCTCAAAACCATCTTCTAAGAATAAAAAAAAAAAAAAGTCAAGTTACAATAGAGAGGCATCTCATACAATATACCTAACTAATGCTTCCCTTGAGGCTCAGTTGGTAAAGAATCTGCGTGCAATGCGGGAGACCTGGGTTCGATCCCTGGGTTGGGAAGATCCCCTGGAGAAGGGAAAGGCTAACCACTCCAGTATTCTGGCATGGAGAATTCCATGGACTGTATAGTCCACAGGGTTGCAAAGAGTCGAACGTGACCAAGCGACTTTCATTTCACTTCACTTCAAGGCCACCTCAAAACCATTAAGGTCACCAAATATAAGGAAAGTGAGGAAATGTCACAGCAAACAGGAGACTGAGAAGACATGGCAGCTAAATGCCTAACAGTAACTTGCATGGGATCTTGGAACAGAAAAAGACAGTAGTTAAAGAAGTTTGAATAAACTATGAGTGAGCGAGTGAGTGAAAGTTGCTCAATCGTGTCTGACTCTTTGAGACCCCATGAACTATACAGTTGACAGAATTCTCCAGGCCAGCATACTGGAGTGGGTAGCCTTTTCCTTCTCCAGGGGATCTTCCCAACCCAGGGGTTGAACCCAGGTCTCCTACATTGAAGGCAGATTCTTTATCAGCTGAGCCACAAGAGAACTATAGGCTTCAGTAAATGATATAGTTTCAATATTGGTTCTTTAATTCTAACAAATATACTAATAGAAAACCTTTGTGTGGTTGTGGGTGTGATATGGGGACTCTCTGTATTATATAGTCAATTTTTCTGTAAATCTAAAAGTATTCTAAAAGACAAAGTATATTAATAAAAAATAGGTTTGTTAATATTAAGAATTTCCATTTTAATATCCTTAATTTGTATTTCAGTGTCCTGGTAGAGTTTATACAAATATAATACTTAAGATTTCTTACTTATTGTGAAAGTTTTCCCAAGATGAATTATGTCTTACTTCATATTTGTAAAAGACATAAATGACACTATTGTGTTTAATATCTATACGGGCTGCAGCTCCACAAATTTGCTGTTAGAAATCACTTTAGGAAGACATTTAACTATTTTAGTTGTTATTTTAATAATTTCATGATAAGGAACAGCTCAGAAAAAAATTATGTAGTATAATGAAAATCCTTTTTCAATCTAGGATAAGAATTGTGTGATACATTGTAGTGCTTTTACCATTATACTGAATGATAAGCTTCCCATATAAATATTATTAATACAATTCTAAACACTGATAATGCTTTAAATGGATAAGAATAAAAAAATATCAAAGTAATCTAGCTACTGTTATGAACGCTTTTGAGGGAACAGATTATATTTTAGGAAATTATATTGAATTCATTTATATTATTAGCATATATAATCATCATGATGTTGAATAAACATGTCTGGAAACTAGTGGGTCGTTTGCCTTCCTTATTTGGAAGAATTCAACAAAGTAGAAGACTATTTTTTTGCTGCACTGGGTCTTCATTGCTGTGCTCAGGTTTTTTCTAGTTATGTCTCAGTGGTTGTGGCACATGGGCTTAGATGTTCTGTAGTGTGTGTGGACTCTTCCCAGACCAGGAATGGAACCTGTGTCCCTAGCATTGGCAGGCAGATTCGTAACCACTGGACCACTGAGGAAATTCAATGGCTATGTTTTAATTGGATTATATTTAGCCCTGAAACTTCTTAATATATATGTAAATATAATTTTAGAAATTGAGTGTACCTATTACAAACATTGATATTTCTCTCAGAGACCCCTTGCTCTTATTCTTTCTCATTGTAATGACACTTGAATATAAAGGCTAACTATATCCAATGGAAGGCTGCATGGATTTTGAACTCTAAGAGAGCAGAGTTCAAATCCTGACTCTTATTATTAATTCTGTGACTTTAAGTATATAACCTACTCTCTCTGTGCCTCAGTTTGGAAACTGATACTGATAGTACTATCTACCTGGTCATGTAATGAGTATACATCCATAAAGTATTATGTAAAGTTAGGACAATATTTCAAACAAGGCAATGGCACCTCACTCCAGTACTCTTGCCTGGAAAATCCCATGGATGGAGGAGCCTGGTAGGCTGCAGTCCATGGGGTCGCTAAGAGTCGGACACGACTGAGCGACTTCACTTTCACTTTTCACTTTCATGCATTGGAGAAGGAAATGGCAACCCACTCCAGTGTTCTTGCCTGGAGAATCCCAGGGACGGGGGAGCCTGGTGGGCTGCCGTCTATGGGGTCGCACAGAGTCAGACACGACTGAAGTGACTTAGCAGCAGCAGCAGCAGGACAATATGTAAACCTTACAGTGTTAAGAGTGGATGTTATTTTTTCCTGAGAAACTGAGCAGATGCAGTTGAGTTTAAACATGGAGATTATAGTTTGTAAAGATCAAGGAAGGAGTGAAAGCCTCCCAAGACCTTATAAATCTGTGGTGTCTGGTCCCTGCTTATGTTTCCCTACAGTGCTCCACTCTGCCAAGTCATACTGCTGCACCCCGGGACCTCATGATTGCTGAGTTCTCTCTTAAACCAGTCCTTCCCACCTACAGTCTCCTCTCCTAAAATGCTAAGTGAACACACCTATGTGTGTGAACGCACAACATCATGTACACACATGCTCACACATCTGCTTAATGAACTCCTAATCAGGCTGTGTGTCACATCCTCAAAAGTGATTTTTCTGAGTCTCTAAGTCAATTTTCTAGTATATACTTTCATACTACTCTGTATCTTGCCTTTGTGGATCATTTAACAAAACAACATCTCAGTTGCCTTGTGTGATTGATTAAATGTCCATCTCCCACACTACTTTGAAAACATCTTTAAGACAGCAACTCTATCTTGTTTTGTGCATCACTTACCCCCTAGTGTCTCAGCACTGCAAGACATAATAAATCCAAGATAAGCAAGTGTTGTGATATGCATGAAAAGGCAACTTGCCTCATCAAACTGGAACAAACAAGAAACAGGTGGGAAAGGAAGAGTGTTTCTTTAAACTTTCTTGACCATTCTTTTCCAGAATGAACTGAGTTCATTCATTGCTTCCTGAGAAAGAAAAATAAAATGCACCCCTTCACCCCCACATATAGTCTTAATGTTATCAATTCTTAGAGCAAGTTTTAGAAGATTGACTTTTCTGTTGACTTTTATAATTAACATGTAGATTAATCCAGATTTCATTCTAGAGCAAAATGATGCAACAAGTTATTTTAAGGCAGGCGCAGTCTACTTCTGGGCACTATAAATTTTAAATGTAACCTGTGACTGTAATGTGCATGAAAAATATTCCAAACATAAAGCAGGAGCATTAACCCACAAAAAAAGAAGAATCAGTTGAATGCATCCTAGCAGTTTGCATGATATTACCTTTTTCATTTTTCTTTAATATAATAGCTTTTTAAAAGATCATCTGATATGCATATCAATAAGCATCTTTGAAACCTTTTAATAATCAGCTCTGTCTGGAATAGCATTATGAGGTTTAGTCTTGGGAAATGCTATGGTAATTAAGGTTGCTTTCAGTCATATGAAGTTCAAAGGAGATTAATTTTAAGCTTTGAAAATCCCATGACACTTAGTATAGTGGCATGCATCCTAAAGCTAATCTAATTATTTGATGACAATTCCAGTGTTGAACATTATTTCACTTAATTGTTTTCACTTTGCCTCTTTGGGGATGCTACTATCTGAAACAAAGTTAAAAGTGTCTTTCTTTTTACCCTCAAGGCAACTGGACCCCCCCTTTGAAGTGAATCAGCTGACTAACTATGTCTCCTTTTTAGTTATAATTACTGTGAATATTTTAAACTATTAGAGTTATTATTATTTTAAAATATTCACTTACTAACCATGATACAAACAGCCTGTATCAATTAACATACTGACACTTTATATTATGGAACAACAGCAGCAGCACAACAAAACAATAAAACAAATCTCAGAGGTTTAGTTCTTTCTCTGATGTTCAGTGTAAGCCTAAGTATCTCTCCAGAAGAATGGTTATCCATGTGATGGCTCATTGTATCCGTCTACATCTACCACATGGAGTCAGGAAAGAGGAAATGGAAGTTGAACACATTATTCTACACAGAAATATCTAACATGAATTATGTTTGTATTTAGCTGCTCAGAGCAAGTCATGTAGCCCTGTCTTTCTTCACAGGAGGGAAGGTACAGTTCTCTCATTTGCCTAGAAGTAGAGAAACAAGTGATACCAGTGAGTTTTGGAAATACATGTTACATAGTCCCAGGAATAGAAAGTATAAAGTTGATTCCTTTCTATCTCCTTCCCAGTTTAGGTGGGTTCTGCAGAATGGCTATTGAAGTTATTTTCTTGATCACTTTTCTAGGCGTAAGCTGATTAAAAGTATCTGGGAATAACATGTTCTCTCCTCTTACAGTCATCACATTTAGCAATTGGACAGATAGTGATTGTATCTTTCATATTTAGTCATCATTTTTGGCCAGTGTCTCTTTTTGTGTTCAGTAGCATCCTCTTGAGAAGTATTCCTAGCCGTTAATGTGGAGATCTAAATTGTGGTTTGGGGATTTGTATTTTAAATCACCCTTGGGGAGTCTAATAAAAGTTGTTCATAAGTGGTACTTTGAGAAACATTGATCTAGTAGCATGAAATTCTCATATGCTTACCTAGTTGAAAGTTAAATTCAACTATACTTTTTAATCTAATATGACAGTTGAAGATTTTAATAAAAAATGGATGCATGGAGACATCCATAATGGTACCAGCTGCTTTTCCTCTAATAGACAGCAGAACAGAAGTAGAAAAAAACCCCAAAAAATCCAGAGACTGATAGATCTGGATATGAATCATGATTATTCTCACTGGACATGTGACATTGAGGAAGATGTTAGCCTTTCTACTTGAGTATCCCTCATGTTTAACAGGAGAATACAGTGTCTACCAAATAGACTTGTGAAGAGAATCTAATGAGTAATAATTATAAAGTAATTAGCACATATTAGTCATCTGACTCAACACTTGTGTGCCTCCAAAGTACTAGATACTGTATTAAATACATATGAAAATATATCATATAAATAACATTCAATACTTTAAAGCCCAATTAAAGATAGTTACATAGAAAAGTGAGTTACATTATTAGATTATTACATACTAGATGGCTAAAGTAGTTCATCTGAGACCACAGAGTTAAGAAGTAAATTTGAGCATGAATTTAAGTGCTGTAGTTTGACTTCACAATGCTAAAAAGAGAAGAAAGTCTGCATATGTTTGTGAGGAAACGTTCTCTTTACTTGAAGTCTGCAGTGAACCACTGAAAGAATTTTAGAAAAAGAGTACTATTTCCAGATTTCAGTTTTATGAAGAACATTCTGGAGGCAGTAAGGTGGCTTTCATTTTATTTTGTTTTGTTTGGAGGGAAGAAAGTCTGAATTCATGAAGAACCATTAAAAGGCTATTGTAGCAATCCACAATGGACAGAGCTTCGGAACACTGTACAGGAGACCATGATCAAAACCATCCCCAAGAAAAGGAAATGCAAAAAGGCAAAATGGTTGTCTAATAGCAAAGAGAGATAAGATAGCATTCTTAAGTGATCAATGGAAAGAAATAGAGGAAAACAATAGAATGGGAAAGACTATAGATCTCTACAAGAAAATTAGGACTGGAAAAGGTCAATTTTAATTCCAATTCCAGCCATAAGACTGGAAAAGTTCCGTTATCATTCCAGTCCCAAAGAAAGGCAATGCCAAAGAATGCTCACTACTGCACAATTGCACTCATCTCACATGCTAGCAAAGTAATGCTCAAAATTCTCCAAGCCAGGCTTCAACAATATGTGAAGCATAAACTTCCATATGTTCAAGCTGGATTTGGAAAAGGCAGAGGAACCAGAGATCAAATTGCCAATATCATTTGGATCATCGAAAAAGCAAGAGTTCCAGAAAAACATCTATTTCTGCTTTATTGACTACGCCAAAGTCTTTGACTGTGTGGATCATAACAAACTGTGGAAAATTCTTCAAGAGATGGGAATACCAGACCACCTGACCTGCCTTCTGAGAAATCTGTATGCAGGTCAGGAAGCAGCAGTTAGAACTGGACATGGAACAACAGACTGGTTTCAAATCAGGAAAGGAGTAGGTCAAGGCTGTATATTGTCACCCTGCTTGTTTTACTTATATGCAGAATACATCATGAGAAATGCTGGGCATGATGAAGCACAAGCTGGAATCAATATTACCAGAAGTATTAATAACCTCAGATATGCAGGTGATATCACACTTATGGTAGAAAAAGCAAAGAAGAACTAAAGAGCCTCTTGATGAAAGTGAAAGAGGAGAGTGAAAAGTTTGGCTTAAAACCCAACATTCAGAAAACTAGGATGATGTCATCTGGTCCCATCACTTCATGACAAATAGATGGGTAAACAGTGACAGACTATCTTTTTGGGCTCCCAAATCACTGCAGATGGTGATTGCAGCCATGAAATTAAAAGGCACTTGCTCCTTGGAAGAAAAGTTATAACCAACCTAGACAGCATATTAAAGAACAGAGACTACTTTGCCAACAAAAGTCCGTCTAGTCAAAGCTATGTTTTTTCCAGTAGTCATGTATGGATGTGAGAGTTTGACTATGAAGAAAACTGAGCACCAAAGAATTGATGCTTTTGAACTGTGGTGTTGGAGAAGACTCTTGAGAGTCCCTTGGACTACAAGGAGATCCAACCAGTCCATCTTAAAGGAAATCAGTCCTGAATATTCATTGGAAGGACTGATGCTGAAGCTGAAGCTCCAAAACTTTGGTCACTTGATGCAAAGAACTGACTCATTGCCAAAGACCCTGATTCTGGGAAAGATTGATGGCAGGAGGAGTAGCGGACAACAGAGGATGAGATAGTTGGATGGCTTTACTGACTTGATGGTCATGAGTTTGAGCAAGCTCCAGGAGTTGCTGATGGACAGGGAAGCCTGGGACATTGTAGTCCATGGGGTTGCAAAAAATTGGACATGACCTTGCAACCTAACTGTCGTAATCCACATGAGAAAAAGAAGATATGACACTATGAGAGAAAAAAAATATTTTGAAATGTATATACAATGTCGATCTGTAGAACTAAATAAGTAATTACATATAAATATTTAGGAAGGATGTATTTTCAAACTTGGTTCCAATTGTTTCCTTAGCAGTTGGATTATTATTTTTCACAATCAGCGTGGTTGGGAAACCACTAAAGAATGCCAGAATGAAGGGGAGGTGGTGATGGCTTCATATTGGGTATATTGAGGGTGGAATTTGTTGTAACATGCATATTATACCAGTGCAATGTGTGAAAACATATTCTGCATCCCAATAATTACAGCTTGGACTACAGATAGAAAAGGGTGTCATTAGTATTTGATAATGAAATTGTATATTTGAATAACCATGTCCATAGATGGTGAATAGAGATGAATAGGCAAAATGTTAACAATAAAATTAAACAGCCAACTTGTGTATTAGAATAACTGAAATGGTAAAACCTCATTGGTAAAGACAAATACTAACACCAGTGAAATATACTGTGCATTTGTGCTTTAGGCACTCTATTGAGTCCTTAATATGAAAAACCTCTTTCATATTTATTTGAGCTTCATGTGGGTAATATTTTATAACCATCTACTAGAAAAGAAATAATAATATGAAGAAACTGCTGCAAATGTCACATATAGAAAACGTGAAGAAGTTGGAGTTTAAATTCAAGCATTCTATCTTGTTAGCCACTATGTATCCTGCTTCCAGAGAATAACCACAGGTGGGAGAGAAGAGCAGGAACTACAAAGATTTAGAGCAAACAGGACTAAGTATCTGCAAATCTTCAAGAGATTAAAGAATAGTAGTGAGGCTTTGAAGTTAGGTGAAGGATAGACAGCTGTAGCTTGCAAGTAGAATACTGTATGTTTAAGATTTAAGAGACACAACTGTTAAGGAAATGAGAAAGTTCAGGGTGTGATAATAGGGGTGAGTGGCTGAAGTGGAACAAACATAAAGATCAATAGGATAGAGAATGAAAAAGAACTGCGAGTCTAGGTTATAAAGGCCACAATGCACAAAATTGAGGGCAGGGCAGATGCTGAGTTTCTTGGAGAGAGATATTGATATCGGCGTTAACATCTTAAAAAAATTGGAGGGAAGAATGTATCAGTGATGTGTAGGTATAGCAAAGGTATACAATGTATTTATTTAATTTTCAAACTTTTCCCTTATAACTCTCATTTAACTGCTCAAGCCTAGTATTAGTAATTTTTGAAATTCTGATAGGGCAAGAAAAAATAAATGGAGCACTGCCAAAAAGTCTCATTGATTCTCCTTCTATGCATTTATTTCTGTAGTTTTCTTCTCCAACATTCTCTGCCTTTGTTGACCTTCTGCTTTTGAGAACCTTGAAAGTGAAAATGAAAGTTAGTCGCACAGTCCTGTCCAACTCTCTGAGATACCATGGACTGTAGCCTGCCCGGTTCCTTTGTCCATGGAATTCTTCAGGCAAGAATACTGGAGTGGGTTTTCTTGTGTTATGAGAACCTTATGAGATGCCTTTGTATAACCTGACCTTGGGGTGTTTGACCCATAGGCTTTATTTAATATTCTCTGACTCAAGCCTAATCTTTACCCTATCATTATAGACTTACAGCTACCTTACTGACTAGGTTAACTACGTTCTGGCAACTTTCTGCTCTTTTAGTCTCTTAGGTCCTGACCTTGCATATCTTCCTGGCACTTCCCATAGGACCCTTGCTTGCCTAAGCATGAAGAGAATGAACATGCCATGTTTTCCTGATTAAAAGAAATTCATCTACCTGCTTTGGGTTAGAAGAAAATTCTATAAAGGCAGCCCCTACAATACTGTAAGACTAAAGCATTTTAATCATAAAGTACCAACCAAGTCATATGTGATCTAAGTCCTGTCCCCGAAATTTTTTAATAGACTTAACTGATAGTCTAGGAGATGGGGGGAGGGGCTGGTGGATAAGCAGCTCTAATTTAGTATGAGAGAATTTTGGATTTGCAGCTCAGTGGGGCTTTGACTTTTATAAGCTTCTTTCATTATGAAATTAATTATTTAAATAATTACAGTAATGTAAGTGAGCCATCCTCTCAAAATAGAACCCAATTTACTTCCTGCTAGTCCCCTAAGGGGCCTTTTTCTGTGGTTCAGTGTAACCATTTCATTGATTCAATCCACCAGTTTGTGTTTCCTGCTTTATGGATTGAGCACTGCAGGGGCTATAATGTTCTAACTACCTTTGTTTCTCCTTCTTCTCTAGCACCATGTTAGTATTTTACCAGCAACTGACAAGGTTTGGTGGGAGGTTGGAGGTGACAACAGCATGTTTGCAGAATAATTCAGGTTAAATATATGTACATTTAATTATTTACACTTAGATTTACATATTGCAATTTGGAATTCTGAAAAGTCATTAGAATCTCAGTTTATTGCTAATAGCATGGCACTTGGGTTTTCAGAGAAGAGTTGATATGGGGCTAATGAGATTTAGTATCAGATATTTGACTTTGCCTGAAATTGCCTTCTTCACTCTTTCAATAAGTACTAAGATTTCACTAAGTCCCTTATCTCAGGAATATTGCTTTAAACTGAGACCCTTAATACTGCTAAGTGATAAAAGAACTAAGTTTTAAAATGTATGACAAGCTTCTTTACTTATAAAAACCTTGGAAGAAGAAGAGTAAGATAAGTACTTGATTTCATCTGTGTGTATATAGTTTAAAAAAAAAAAAGCAGTGTGATAGATTAAAAAGTAAACATACTTTCAAAAGACTTATTTATATGGCATATAGATAAACAAAAATGTAGCCACTTAGGAGTCAATCAATAATGGTAAAGCATCCACCTACAATGCAGGAGACCCAAGTTCGATCCCTGGGTTGGGAAGATCCCCTGGAGAAGGAAATGGCAACCCACTCCAGTATTCTTGCCTGGAGAATCCCATGGACAGAGGAGACTGGTGGACTACAGTCCATGGGGTCACAAGGAGTTGGACATGACTGAGCAACTAACACACACAGGAGTCAATAAAAATATGTGATACTAATAACTACAGGGAAAGGTAACACCTTAATCAACACCTTATTCTTCACTAACTCCTTAGAACAGTTTAGGTTGTCAAACTAATCATGATCTAGTGTAAATCACTACTGAGGTTATGGATTAGATTTCATATGGGAAAGGAATCTGCTTGGATATGTTCATAGTTTTGCCAAGAAAATGATAGCTTTGTTATGGTTCCACATTGATGGAACACAGAGGTCAGACTAAGAATCTTAAGAACTGAGATAGTTTATCAGTGGGAAGATAGAGTCTGAAATGGTTGTGATCAAAGGCATGAAAGTAAGCCTTATTTACTTTTCAACAGTTTTACCCACATTTGTAGTGTTGTTTTTTTTTTTTTATAGTTTTCTCAGAGATGTTTCTTTATCACAAATAACATGAATTTGGATAATATTTGATTCTTACAGAAACACAAAAAGATGCCTTTTCATTCATGGGATGACTTAGTTTCCTAGAAGCTAAAGCAGATGGTAAAGCCATAAGGGACAAGAAAAGCACAAGAAGTAGGGCATTGGGAAAAAGATATAAAAAGTAATTTTATCACAAAATACCTTCTTAACCCCCATATGCCTTAACTGCCTTTCAAGTTTATTTTTGTGCTTCTCTGCAACGTTTGTATGATATCTCAATGTTGACTTCCACTTCATTAATTCTCTCCCTGCCTGGGTCTACTTATGGGTGTGTATCATCTATTGCATCTTAAAAAACAATGAACTCCCTATATTTAACATTTTCATTGGCTTTATCACACTCAAATTTTTGCTCATGTTACTTCTATTTTAGTTCACATTGTTAAGTGAAAGGTATCTTCATTTAAATGTTTGAACATAGACAATATACTATTTTAAAAGCATTTGTTTAGCTGCTTTGTACTTTATATTTCATTTTATGGGTAGTCCACTTTTTGTTTATCTGTTCATCAATTGATTTCCACTTTTCAGCTATTATAAACAATGCTGCTATATATATTGTGTGTATATGTATATCATACATATATTTGTATATTATTTGTGCACTCCTTTTTGTATGGATGTATATTTTCACTTCTTCTGGGTATTGAGAAGTAGAATGGCTGGGTCATATGGTATCTCTGTGTTTACTTGTATGAGGGATTGCCAGGCTATTTCCAAGATGGCTGCACTGTTTACATTTGCACTGGCCAGTGTCTCTTACTACCTGACTTTGATACTAGTCATTCTAATGGCCATGAATTATATTTCATTGTGGTTTTGATTGAAATTTTTCTGACGACTGATTACATTGAACATCTTTTCGTGTGCTTGTTGGTTATTTGTCTATTTTGGAGAAATGTCTATTAGAATTGTTTGACCATTTTAAATTAGATTCTTATCTTTTTATTATTGAGTTTTATGGGTCCTTTATATATTGTGAGTTCAAGCCCCTTATCAGATATATAAATTACAAATATTTTCTCTCAATTCAGTGGGTCATAGTTTCACTTTTTTAGTGGTGTCCTTTGAAGCTAAAAGGTTTCTTAAATGGTGAATCTAATATTTCTTTTTTTCCCTTTATCACCCTTGCCTTTGGTATTATATCTAAAAATCCTTTCTCAGATCATGATGGTTTACCCCTGTGTGTTCTTCTAATGGTTTTACAGTTTTAGTTCTTATGTGTAGGTCTTTAACCATTTTGAGTTAACTTTTATACATGGTATTAGTTCAGAGTCTAACTTCATTCTTTTGCATATTGTCTCAACACTCACTACCCTTGTCAAAAATCAGTTGACCATATATGTATGAGTTTATTTCATGACTGTAAATTTTATACCATTGATCTATATTTCTATACTTGTGCCAGCACCACATTGTCTTGATTTTTGTTGCTTTGTCTTAGCTTTGAAATCAGGATCTGTGAGTCCTCCTACTTTGTTCTTTTTTTTCTCAAGATTGTTTTGGCTATTCTGGGTCCCTTGAAATTCTGTATGAATTTTAGAATCAACATGTCAATTTCTAAAAAGAAGTCAGCTGAGCTTTTGATAGAGATTGTATTGAGTATGTAGAACACACTGGGGAGCATCACAGTATTAGCAACATCAAATCTTCTGACCTGTGAACACAGAATATTTCTCCAATTATTAAGTTTTTAATTTCTTGTAAAAATATTTGCCTCTTGAGTGCATTAAATATTGACTGATACTGGGATAACCGAGGAAAGAAAAGAGAAGATCCACATAAGAAAGGGGAATGTATTCTGAGGGGGGGGGAAAAAAAACAAAACAAAGAGTCACTTACCTTATTTATGTACCCTTCACAAAGGGTAAAGATGGAAACAATTACAAAATTTTATTTTCTTGAGCTTCAAATTCACTGCCAATGGTTACTGCAGCCATGGAACTAAAAGACTCTTGCTCCTTGGAAGAAAAGTTATGACAAACCTAGAAAGCGTATTAAGAAGCAGAGGCATCACTTTGATGACAAAGGTGTGTATAGTCAAAGCTATGGTTTTTCCAGCAGTCAGGTACAGATGTGAGAATTGGACCATAAAGAAGGCTGAGCACCAAAGAATTGATTCTTTACAACTATGGCACTAGAGAAGTCTCTTGAGAGTCCCTCGGACAACAAGGAGGTCAAACCAGTTAATCCTAAAGGAAATCAACCCTGGATATTCATTGGAAGGACTGATGCTGAGGCTGATGTCGAGAGTCAGCTCATTGGAAAAGATCCTGATGCTAGCAAAGATTGAAGGCAGGAGAGGAAGGGGGCAACAGAGGATGAGGTGGTTGGATGGCATCATCAACTCAATGGACATTAGTTTGAGCATGCTCTGGGAGATAATTAAGGACAGGGAAGCCTGGCGTGCTGCAGTCCACAGGGTTGCTTGGGCATGGCTGAGAGACTGAACAACAGCAACACAAAGGTATTAAAAGAAGGCGTTTTGTGAAATTAGAAAAGGCCACTAACCCTTGCCTTTTTCTAAAAGTTCAGGAAAACCAATTTATATTAAACATTAGTTCCAGGAAATTATCAAGTTTAAAACCCATTCAAAGTTAGTATAAGAAAAAGGAGAATAAGTTTCCCATAGAGAATAAATGGAATAAAATGCTCCATGAACATATGCCTTAGATGCTTTAGAGTGAGATGCTTGTGGAGAAGGACTTCTACTTCAAAATTAACTTAAATCTATAAAGAAAATGATACAAGGTATGAAAGAACAATACACATCAGAATTAGAAAATCCCAAAATTGAGATGATAGAACTTAATAAAGGATGATACAAATGAAAAAAAAATCATTTTCAGAAATTAAGAATAAGCTAGAAAAAATTGCAAATTAAGAAAACAAATACTGCTTTAAAAGAAGAATTGTAAAAGAAGGAACATTTATAAAAGAAGAAATGAATAAATACTGAATAAGCAAAGGATATCCAGTTTACAGATAAAAAAAACAAAACAAAACAAAACAAACAACAACAACAACAAAAAACACAACTCCCTAAAGAAGAAAAGCAGAGTAAGAAAAACAGAACAAATACTAAACAATATAGCTGGAGGAAAAATTTCTCAAATAAACATTACCAAAAAAAAAAAAATCTTTTGAAACTACATAGTAAGAGTATGCTTAATATAGGAGTATTGACCTAGAGTAACCTATTTCAATATCTATCTTAGTAAAGTTTCTGACCTTTACAGAATTAGAAAAGAAAAAAAAAACTTTTGCTATTTAGTCAAGAGTAGCAAGTGAATTATAAGAAAAAGAAATTAGATTATCATTAGACTCTTTGATAGCAATGCTTCATTATAGATCAAAATGAAATGCCATATGTAAAGCATTCAGTGAAAAAAAAGTTCACCAAAGAGTTAGTATAGAAATGACTTTCAAGCGTAAAGATCACAGACAAACTCTTAATTCAGGAAATATTGTTACCATGAGACCTAAGACTCTGTTACAGAATGAGTTTTAAACAACTAAATGACTAGAGACAGCATGAGGACTTGTGTGAGCTTAAAATATATTATTACTTGTACAACTAAGATTAAACATGGACTAAAAGGACAGAATAAGATGCATACTGTACAGTTGCTATATATTCAAAGAATGTAGATGAAATACAGGTATAAAATGGAGTTTAGAAACAGCAAAAGCAAAAGAAAAAAATTAACTAGTAAATATTTTGGTAGCAGTAGTATCATTACTGTTATTCTGTGTGTAATATAAGATAAAGTAAATTTTTTATTATGATAAAATGTAATTTACTTATCCTTGATAACCAGGATTCTTGATGTGGAAAAAAAGAAATAAAGGTGTATTACAGAAAATATTAAACAAATATGCATTCCTGGGTTTTAGTTGGAAATATGGGAGCTTCCAGTATTGAATTAGAATTATCACCATTTTCCATATGTAATTAATTAGTAGCTCTGGGCCTTGACATAAACAGTTGTTAATATCACACACACACACACACACACACACATAAAAAAACACAACCAGACAGTTGCTGCTTCCTAGTAAAAAAACACACCATCACCTGTAGGCTTGACTATTGGATTGAATGTAATTCTTATCAAAACTCTGAGTCCAGCAGCCAATTTGTAGGAAATATAGGACAAAGATACATGTTGAATTGTATCATGACTATGAAATCAGCAAAACCTATAATGTGGAATAATCTACAAATACTTTAAAGGCTAATTTATAAGTGATAGGATAGGATAAAAGGGAAATTTGTAAATGAAAAGCTACTTAACAGACATTTTAAAGAATGGACCACACTAAGTCACAGTATCTAGGGAATATAAGAAATAAAAGAAAATGATTTCTACAAGAGTCAAGAGTAATGTTTTCTTTGTGGAGGCAGAGATGGATGGAAACTAGGCACATGGAAGAGTTCCTAAGGTAGCTGGCCAAGTTGTACACCCTAACACAGATGGTGATTAAAAGTGCATTTGTCTCATACTATGTCATTAAACTACACATTTGTTTTCTGTGGTTTTCTGTATCACTTGTTTTACAAAAATTTTTTAAATTAATGTTTTTAAGTTATGAAGTAAAAATTTTTAAATAGAAATGTTAAAAGCAGAAATCATATATCATTGTTACACCAGCTCTAAAAGAAGTTCCCTGAGATGTAGATTTTAATAGTAATAGCTAGTAATAATAATAATTTAAACACATTCCAAACTACAATTAAATATTGGAATTCTGTGGAAAATGTCTCCAAAAAGAAAAAGTTAAATAAACTTGGTAGTATTAAGAGTATTGGAGTAATAACAAATACATATATACAAGATTTTATCATACTAAGCAGATAGTCTTTGTCAAGAAAAAATAGAGAAAGAGAACATAAAATCTACTAAGAAGAGAACCTTACAGCTTTATTTTTCCTGAATGTACTATTATGTTCCCTTTTATTATTACATAAAATTTGTTGTTCAGTTGCTAAGTTCTGTCCGACTCTCTGCAACCCCATGGACTGCAGCATGCCAGGCTTCCCCGTCCTTCACTATCTCCCAGAGTTTGCTTAAACTCATGTCCATTAAGTCGGTGATGCAATCCAACCATCTCTTTCTCTGTCACTCCCTTCTCCTCCTGCCCTCAATTTTTCCCAGAATTTGAGGTCTTTTTCAATGAGTCAGCTCTTCACATGAGGTGGCCAAAGTATTGGAAGTTCAGTTTCCGTGTCAGTCCTTCCAATGAACATTCAGGATTGGTTTGCTTTAGGATCAACTGGATGAACCTCTTTGGTGTCCAAGGGACTCTCAAGAGTCTTCTCCAGGGTCACAGTTCAAAAGCATCTATTCTTCATTGCTCAGCCTTCTTTATGATTCAACTCTCACATCTGTACATGACAACTGGAGAAACCATAGCTTTGACTATATGGATCTTTATGGCAAAGTGAAAATAGTTACCTTAATTAAGACAAATTTATAAATTTTTAATTCTAAATTATACTTAGTTAATTTGGGGAATAAGCATGAATTAGTTGCTTAGCTTAGTCAGAACTGACCCAAGAAGGCAAAGTGTCTCTACTGGAGATATAGATAGGCAGACATTTGTCTTTTACACTAGAAATTCATTTTGCTGTTTAATAAGGTATATGATGTATGCATTTAACTGAATTTAGGTTGTAGTAAGAAAACTTTTAATAAATGAGTGCTCCTAATTTTCTCCTTTATTTGCAAAATAAATTTTATAATTCTTTTCTTTCTTTGATTTCCCCTTCCTGAAATCAGAGGGGAGTTCTAATTCGACAGACTTGTTACAAAAATTATAAAACAGAATTTGTAGGAGTAAAAGATGAGAAGTTTGTAGACTAGAGCTGGGTTGGAGTTTGAAGTGAATGGTCCTTTGTAGTACTTAAGTTTGATGGGTAAGGGACAAAAGTAGCACTTTTAAAACATACTGATCTATAGATCCCTTTACATTACTTTGATGTTACTTTTAATTTTTGTATGTAGCCTTTTGACTTATGCTGTTCTGGGGGCATACCATTTGGAAAAAAAATTTACACGCAGCAAACATACAAGAAGGGACCCTTACATTACTAGATTATCATTGGATAGTATAAGCCACTGGAAAACATAATGAATTGACTAGGCAGTTCTGATGTAGTCCAGGCTCTGCTGATATGGGCTGGGCTTACTTCTGTATTAGCTAATATTAGCTCTGCTTCTGGGATTTATATACTGGGATTTCATCCTTCCTCCATATATTCTCTGTTCTTCCTATGATCTAGTACAGACTTGGTGCTATGGGTGAGTCAGGAATCCAGTGGCAACACAAGGTCTTTGAAACCTGTGCTCAGAAGGGGCACACCTTCACTTCTCTTGTTTTCTATTAGCCAAAACAAGTAACAAGCCTGACACAGATTCAAGGGGTGATAGGGAAAAAAAGTAAAGCTTCACCTCTTGAAGTGAAGAGTTTATGAAGTCACATAGCTTAGGGTATGGAGACAGGAAAGCCATTAACTGGTACTATAAATTAAATCAACCTACTGTAATATCCAATATAATTTAAGATTTAATTTTGTAAGTGGTATTCCAAAAGAAGAAGAGTTTCAGCTTTCTAAGCTCTCGAATTTCAAGTTTCCATGTTTCCTTTATAAATATAGAAGCATTTGATAGGTAGTCTTAACTTATTAGTTATTTGAGTATGTGGGTGAGATTTAACAAAGTTAATTACAGAAAGCTCTTGACTGTTAGAGAATGAAAGTAGGATTTAGTGGCTTATAAAAATAAGTGGTTAAAAACTAAAACACATTGTATTTGCATAGAATTTTGCATAAATCATTTAATTACTTTTGTAATTTTCATGCTTGTTTATGCATATGTGTTTGAGCTTGGCCTTGAATAATAGAAGACCAAAGTAGCAGTAGTTTATACACATTATAAATTTATTTATCTTATGCAGAATTCAGTGTCAGGGTCAGGAGTATAAGGCATTCCATGGTGTTATATCTAGACTTCTTTATGTTCCACCATACTTTAAAAATAAACTTTATACTTTGGAATAAGCTTAGATTTAGATAAAATTTATGAAGATAGTATAAAAAGCTAATATATATCCCTCATCAAGTTTCCCCCTGCTTGTTAACCTCTTACACTACTATGTAAAAGAAACCAGCATTGGTACATTACTATCAACTAAAATCCTGGTTTGTCTGAATTTACTAATTTTTCTATTGATATATTTTTCTGTTCCAGGATCCAGTCCAGGGTACCACATGGCTTTTATCTGTCATGACTAGTCTGTGACACTTTATTAATCTTTTCTACTTTTTCATGACCTTAATAGCCTTGAAGAATACTGGCCAGGTATCCTGTAGACTGCTCTCAATTTTTGTTTATTATTTTTCATGGTTATACTGGGGTTGTTTATTTAGCAAGAATGTTGCAGAGTCAAAGTGCCCTTCTCAACAGATCATATGAGAAGGCAGATGGTATTATTGGTGATTAACCATCACTTAAAGTAGTGTTTGCCAGATTTCTCTATAGTTACTTTGCTTTTCTTTCTATATTCTTTGTAATCACGTTACTAGATCCAGTGTACCTTTAAGAGGGAAGAGATTGAACTCTACCTCCTAGAGTGGGTAGACACTGCATATCTTAAACAGAAGTTTGTAAGGATGCAAGGAAGATTTATCTCTTCTCTTCCATTTAAGCACTTAATTGCTTATTTATATCACTATGGCTCATTTATATTTATTTTATACTTTGGGTTATAATACAGTACTGTATTATTCATTTTGTGGATCAAATTATTCCAGTTTTGACCTTTGGAAGCTGTTTAAGTTTGACTTCAGTTTTTCTTTGACTTGTCAGCATCCTTCTGTTTTTTTGTGGACACCCTTACATTCTGGTACGAAAAGGTGTTCCAAAGTCACCTTGTAATTTCCCTGTCCCCATCCTAGAATAAATCACTTTTCCAATAAGCCCTAATTCCTTTCATAAAAATTATACTTAGAAACCAAAATCTGAATGCTAGGTGTGCTTGTTTCTTCTGAGGTGTTATTATTTCTAGGATTTCTCAATAGACAGAACTAGACAATTTGAATGTATACTAGTCTGTGTATACACAGATGTTTATAATTGTTTCTTACCTGTTTCCTCTCTGTGTGCATACACATGTATGCATATACACACACACATATATTGGAGAAGGAAACGGCAACCCTCCAGTATTCTTGCCTGGAAAATCCCATGGACAGAGGAACCTGGCAGGTTACCGTCAATGGGTTGCAAGAGTTGGACATGACTTAGCAGCTGAAACCACCACCACCACACACATATATTTGTACACACACACAAATTTATGTATTAGATAAACATGAATTTATTCTCATGTCTCTGACCCCAATCCAGTACTATGTTGTTTATTATAACCTTCTTTCCTTACTTTTCTGTAGCTCCCCTCTATGAGAACAGGAAGTCTGGCCAGCTTCTATGCATTTATTTATCAGTACACACTATGCCTTTTGATCTTATTGTTTTAGAGCCTGCACATTGCAGGTATATATTGGCAGTAAGGACAGAAAATTATAAGGAGAGAAGACATATGAAGCTTCTTTTAAGAAAAGGTTTCCAGAAGCTACTCTGCAACTTCTGCTGATATCCCATTAGAAAAAAAAAAAAAATTAGTCACAAGGTCACCCAAAGATGAAAGAGAGTTTGGGAAATGTAATCTTTATCCTGGGAAGCAGAATGCCAAGCTTAAAAAAAAAAATCTGAAACATGAAAAAAAAAATACCCAAACTTAAAAACAAAGGAAGAAAGTATTCTTATGAAGGATGGAAAATAAGGGAAGAAAAATTGGAAAATAGCTAAGAGTTTATCCTACACATTACCTGGATATTATTTTTCATGAATATTAGTATTATAATGAATGAAGCAAGGAAAAGGAAATGGTCAATTTTGTAATTTCTTTCAGAATAATTATAGGTCACATAAATAGATTGGCACAATGACATTTTTCATCTTTTAAATCCATCTTTAATTTCCCTTCATCTTTGCCATTATCCATAGTCCAGTTGATTTAAGGAAAATGAATGAGCACTTAATATATTTAAAGCCAAAAGGGATCAGGGAATTAAGATGAAAAAGCCAATATCTGCTTTTATTAAGAAGTCTAGAGAGATTATTTCATTATGTTGTTTAAAATTTCCTTTAAATACATAAAAGAAATAGTACTTTTATTTTTATATCACAGTTTCCCCTTTTCTTCTAACAAGGATTTTGAGCAGTGACATTAATCTGTTGACTGTTCCTGAATATATCAGATACGCTTCATAAATACACACCTGCTGTGCTGCTGAAAGAAGCTGGTATTTTCTGATGCTCCATTGAATACAGTGGACTGACAGCTTAAAAAGGCAGAATGAAAGATAGGTGGGAGGGAAGTACAAGAGTAAATGGGTTAATGATACACCATAATACACTCTTCACTGAAACTAGTTATTACTGAAAAGAATGGAGGGACAACAGAGTCTTAAATAAAGGCTATCATATGAAATATAATAATATTAGAACTTGTGCTAAAATAGACATACTCCTCAGACTGAACTGATTAGAAACTCATAAATGCATGGTTCTGTGACTTTCTTTAAGAAAGTCTGAGTTATTTAGAATTGACAGCCTTGAGTGTGAGGTAGCCAAGTTATGCATAATACTTATACAATATTAAAATGCAAAGCAATTTTATCAGAAAAAAATTGACATATTATACTCCCCTATGTAACATTACATTTTAAAAGTTTCAACAAAAGGCCTATAAAACCTCTGTGTATAGCTGCATAATGGCTCCCAATTGTTCTAAGAAATAGCTCAGTCCGTGGAAGACATTATAAGGAAATTTCATTCAGCTGTGAATATATCTATTCCTTTGACATAGTCATAGCAATTCAAGCATGAGAATGAATACAAAATAGACCTTACAAAACCTGAAGTGGGATTTTTCTGTATTTTAAAATTATATTCCCCTTCTAAGAAGTGAGGATATTTGGAGATCATTCAATTAAAGCTATTAGACACATGAAACTTTAGGGTGAATGTATTCCAGTAATTAGTCTTTTTGTGTGTGTGTAATTATAGCTGTGGAAATGTACTTTCTTTTTTTCTTTCATAATTTTTGAATACCTCACTGCAATTTTCATACTAAAAATTTTATACTTTAAAAATAGTTGAAACTTCCATATTTAAACAGAATACAAAGTGTCTATATCCCTCTGTGCTGTGCTGTGCTTAGTCATGTCTGACTCTTTGTGACCCCATGGACTGTAGCCCACCAGACTCTCTGTCCATGGGGATTCTCCAGTAAGAATACTGGAGTGGGTTGCCATGCCCTCCTCCAGGGGATCTTCCCAATTCCGAGATTGAACCCAGGTCTCCCACGTTGAAGGCAGATCCCTTACCATTTGAGTCACCAGGGAAGCTCAAAAATGCTGGTAGCCTATCCCTTCTCCAGAGGAACTTCCCAACCCAGGAATTGAACCAGTGTCTCCTGTATTGCAGGTGGATTCTTTACATGCTGAGCTACTGGAGAAGCACCTACATCCCTTATTTAGTATCAATTTATTTCAGGATATTTTAGGATTCTACTTATTATCACATAAATATGTATTAACTAACATGGGTGTAAATATTATTACAGAAAAATAATTTAGGTTTTGTTAATTAAATCAGTAGCAATAATGATGGTCACAACACTAAAAGAATAGAAAGAGTTTGTCTACCCATGTTTTACAATCTGGTTTTTTACTGGATTAAAATAATTATTTTTTAACATGGAAACTTTTCTGAAATTTTTAAACATCCATAGAAATTATTGCAACCATAGGCATTTAACAATATTTTACACTGAAAAATATTTATCTTTTAGTAAGTTTTGCTGAATTCAGTCAGTTCAGTTCAATTGCTCAGTTGTGTCCGACTCTTTGCGACCCTATGAATCGCAGCTCCCCAGGCCTCCCTGTCCATCACTAACTCCTGGAGTTTACTCAGACTCATGCCTATCGAGTCGGTGATCCCATCCAGCCATCTCATCCTCTGTTGTCCCCTTCTCCTCCTGCCCCCAATCCCTCCCAGCATCAGGGTCTTTTCCAATGAGTCAACTCTTTGCATGAGGTGGCCAAAGTATTGGAGTTTCAGCTTCAGCATCAGACCTTCCAATGAACACCCAAAACTGATCTCCTTTAGGATGGACTGGTTGGATCTCCTTGCAGTCCAAGGGACTCTCAAGAGTCTTCTCCAACACCACAGTTCAAAAGCATCAATTTTTCAGTGCTCAGCTTTCTTCACAATCCAACTCTCACATCCATACATGACCACTGGAAAAACCATAGCCTTGACTAAACGGACCTTTGTTGGCAAAGTGTGTCTCTGTTTTTTAAAATGCTATCTAGATTGGTCATAACTTTCCTTCCAAGGAGCAAGTGTCTTTTATTTATTTATTTATTTATTTTCATTTAAATAGTAATTACTAATTAGTAATTACTAATTACTTTACAATATTGTAGTGGTTTTTGCCATACATTGACATGAATCAGCCACGGATTTACATGTGTTCGCCAGCCCAATCCCCCCTCCCGCCTCCCTCCCCATCCGATCCCTCTGGGTCTTCCCAGTGAACCAGCCCTGAGCACTTGTCTCATGCATCCAACCTGGGCTGGTGATCTGTTTCACCCTTCATAGTATACTTGTTTCAATGCTATTCTCTCAGAACATCCCACCCTCTCCTTCTCACACAGAGTCCAAAAGTCTGTTCTGTACATCTGTGTCTCTTTTTCTGTTTTGCATATAGGGTTATCATTACCATCTTTTTAAATTACATATATATGCATTAGTATACTGTATTGGTCTTTATCTTTCTGGCTTACTTCACTCTGTATAATGGGCTCGAGTTTCATCCATCTCATTAGAACTGATTCAAATGAATTCTTTTTAATGGCTGAGTAATATTCCATGGTGTATATGTACCACAGCTTCCTTATCCATTTGTCTGCTGATGGGCATCTAGGTTGCTTCCATGTCCTGGCTATTATAAACAGTGCTGCAATGAACATTGGGGTGCACATGTCTCTTTCAGATATGGTTTCCTTGGTGTGTATGCCCAGGAGTGGGATTGCTGGGTCATATGGCAGTTCTATTTCCAGTTTTTTAAGGAACCTCCACACTGTTCTCCATAGCGGCTGTACTAGTTTGCATTCCCACCAACAGTGTAAGAGGGTTCTCTTCTCTCCACATCCTCTCCAGCATTTATTGCTTGTAGACTTTTGGATAGCAGCCATCCTGACTGGCGTGTAATGGTACCTTATTGTGGTTTTGATTTGCATTTCTCTGATAATGAGTGATGTTGAGCATCTTTTCATGTGCTTGTTAGCCATCTGTATGTCTTCTTTGGAGAAATGTCTGTTTGATTCCTTGGCCCACTTTTTGATTGGGTCATTTATTTTTCTGGAATTGAGCTTCAGGAGTTGCTTGTATATTTTTCAGATTAATCCTTTGTCTGTTGCTTCGTTTGCTATTATTTTCTCCCAATCTGAGGGCTGTCTTTTCACCTTGCTTATAGTTTCCTTTGTTGTGCAAAAGCTTTTAAGTTTCATTAGGTCCCATTTGTTTATTTTTGCTTTTGTTTCTAATATTCTGGGATGTGGGTCATAGAGGATCCTGCTGTGATTTATGTCGGAGAGTGTTTTGCCTATGTTCTCCTCTAGGAGTTTTATAGTTTCTGGTTTTACATTTAGATCTTTAATCCATTTTGAGTTTATTTTTGTGCATGGTGTTAGAAGGTGTTCTAGTTTCATTCTTTTACAAGTGGTTGACCAGTTTTCCCAGCACCACTTGTTAAAGAGGTTGTCTGTTTTCCATTGTATATCCTTGCCTCCTTTGTCAAGATAAGGTGTCCATAGGTTCATGGATTTATCTCTGGGCTCTCTATTCTGTTCCATTGATCTATATTTCTGTCTTTGTGCCAGTACCGTACTGTCTTGATGACTGTGGCTTTGTAGTAGAGCCTGAAGTCAGGCAGGTTGGTTCTTCCAGTTCCATTCTTCTTTTTCAAGATTGCTTTGGCTATTCGAGGTTTTTTGTATTTCCATACAAATTGTGAAATTATTTGTTCTAGTTCTGTGAAGAATACCGTTGGTAGCTTGATATGGATTGCATTGAATCTATAGATTGCTTTGGGTAGTATAGCCATTTTCACAATATTGATTCTTCCAGTCCATGAACACGGTATATTTCTCCATCTATTTGTGTCCTCTTTGATTTCTTTCATCAGTGTTTTATAGTTTTCTATGTATAGGTCTTTTGTTTCTTTAGGTAGATATACTCCTAAATATTTTATTCTTTTTGTTGTAATGGTGAATGTTATTGTTTCCTTAATTTCTCTTTCTGTTTTCTCATTGTTAGCATATAGGAATGCAGGGGATTTCTGTGTGTTAATTTTATATCTTGCAACTTTACTATATTTGTTGATTAGCTCTAGTAATTTTCTTGAAGAGTCTTTAGGGTTTTCTATGTAGAGGATCATGTCGTCTGCAAACAGTGAGATTTTTACTTCTTCTTTTCCTATCTGGATTCCTTTTATTTCTTTTTCTGCCCTGATTGCTGTGGCCAAAACTTCCAAAACTATGTTGAATAGTAGTGGTGAGAGTGGGCACCCTTGTCTTGTTCCTGACTTTAAGGGAAATGCTTTCAGTTTTTCACTATTGAGGATAATGTTTACTGTGGGCTTGTCATATATAGCTTTTATTATGTTGAGGTATGTTCCTTCTATGCCTGCTTTCTGGAAAGTTTTTATCATAAATGGATGTTGAACTTTGTCAAAGGCTTTTTCTGCATCTATTAAGATAATCATATGGTTTTTATCTTTCAATTTGTTAATGTGGTGTATTACGTTGATTGATTTGTGGATATTAAAGAATCCCTGCATTCCTGGGATAAAGCCCACTTGGTCATGATGTATGAATTTTTAAATATGTTGTTGGATTCTGTTTGCTAGAATTTTGTTAAGGACTTTTGCATCTATGTTCATCAGTGATATTGGCCTGTAGTTTTCTTTTTTGTGGCATCCTTGTCTGGTTTTGGTATCTGGGTGATGGTGGCCTCATAGAATGAGTTTGGAAGTTTCCCTTCTTCTGCAATTTTCTGAAGAGTTTGAGTAACATAGGTGTTAGCTCTTCTCTAAATTTTTGGTAGAATTCAGCTGTGAAGTCATCTGGTCCTGGACTTTTGTTTGCTGGAAGATTTCTGATTACAGTTTCGATTTCTGTGCTTGTGATGGGTCTGTTAAGATCTTCTATTTCTTCCAGGTTCAGTTTTTAAAAGTTATACTTTTCTAAGAATTTGTCCATTTCTTCCAAGTTGTCCATTTTATTGGCATAGAGCTGCTGATAGTAATCTCTTATGATCCTTTGTATTTCAGAGTTGTCTGTTGTGATCTCTTCATTTTCATTTCTAATTTTGTTGATTCAGTTCTTCTCCCTTTGTTTCTTGATGAGTCTGGCTAACGGTTTGTCAGTTTTATTTACCTTTTCAAAAAACCAACTTTTAGCTTTGTTGATTTTTGCTATGCTCTTTTTTGGTTTTTTGCATTTATTTCTGCCCTAATTTTTAAGATTTCTTTCCTTCTACTAACCCTGGGGTTCTTCATTTCTTCCTTCTCTAGTTGCTTTAGGTGTGGAGTTAGGTTATTTATATTACTTTTTTCTTGTTTCTTGAGGTATGCCTGTATTGTTATGAACCTTCCCCTTAGCACTGCTTTTACAGTGTCCCATAGGTTTTGGGTTGTTGTGTTTTCATTTTCATTCATTTCTATGCATATTTTGATTTCTTTTTTGATTTCTTTTCTATGATTTGTTGGTTATTCAGAAGCGTGTTATTTAGCCTCCATATGTTGGAATTTTTAATAGTTTTTTTGCCCCTTTAATTGAGATCTAATCTTACTGCATTGTGGTCAGGAAAGATGACTGGATTGATTTCAATTTTTTTGAATTTACCAAGGCTAGATTTATGGCCAAGGATGTGATCTATTCTGGAGAAGGTTCTGTGTGCACTTGAGAAAAAGTTGAGGTTGATTGTTTGGGGGTGAAATGTTCCATAGATGTCAATTAGGTCTAGCTATGGTTTTTCCAGTGGTCATGTATGGATGTGAGAGTTGGACTGTGAAGAAAGCTGAGCACCGAAAAATTGATGCTTTTGAACCGTGGTGTTGGAGAAGACTGTTGAGAGTCCCTTGGACTGCAAGGAGATCCAACCAGTCCATTCTGAAGGAGATAAGTTCTGGTTGTTCATTGGAAGGACTGATGCTGAAGCTGAAACTTCAATACTTTGGCCACCTCATGTGAAGAGTTGACTCATTGGAAAAGACCCTGATGCTAGGAAGGATTGGGGGCAGGAGGAGAAGGGGACGACAGAGGATGAGATGGCTGGATGGGATCACCGACTCGATGGACATGAGTTTGAGTAAACTCCGGGAGTTAGTGATGGACAGGGAAGCCTGGCATGCTGTGATTCATGAGGTCGCAAAGAGTCGGACATGACTGAGTGACTGAACTGAACTGAACTAGAACATTGTGTCATTTAAAGTTTGTGTTTCCTTGTTAATTTTCTGTTTAGTTGATCTGTCCATAGGTGTGAGTGGGGTATTAAAGTCTCCCACTATTATTGTGTTATTGTTAATTTCCCCCTTCATTCTTGTTAGCATTTGCCTTACATATTGCGGTGCTCCTATGTTGGGTGCATATATATTTATAATTGTTATATCTTCTTGGATTGACCTTTTGATCATTATGTAGTGTCCTTCTTTGTCTCTTTTGACAGCCTTCAATTTGAAGTCTATTTTATCTGATATAAGTATTGCGACTCCTGCATTCTTTTGGTCTCTGTTTGCGTGAAATATTTTTTTCCAGCCCTTCACTTTCAGTTTGTATGTGTCCCTTGCTTTGAGGTGGGCCTCTTGTAGACAGCATATATAGGGGTCTTGCTTTTGTATCCATTCATCCAGTCTTTGTCTTTTGGTTGGGGCATTCAACCCATTTACATTTAAGGTAATTATTGATAAGAATGGTCCTGTTGCCATTTGGTTTGTTATTTTGGGTTCACGTTCATACAACCTTTCTGTGTTTCCTGTCTAGAGAAGATCCTTTAGCATTTGTTGAAGAGCTGGTTTGGTGGTGCTGAATTCTCTCAACTTTTGCTTGTCTGTGAATCTTTTGAATTCTCCTTCATATCTGAATGAGATCCTTGCTGGGTACAGTAATCTGGGTTGTAGGTTATTCTTTTTCATTACTTTAAGTATGTCCTACCATTCCCTTCTGGCCTGGAGGGTTTCTATTGATAGATCAGCTGTTATCCTTATGGGAATACCCTTGTGTCTTATTTGTTGTTTCTCCCTTGCTGCTTTTAATATTTGTTCTTTGTGTTTGATCTTTGTTAATTTGAATAATATGTGTCTTGGGGTGTTTCGCCTTGGGTTTCTCCTGTTTGGGACTCTCTGGGTTTATTGGACTTGGGTGGCTATTTCCTTCCCCATTTTAGGGAAGTTTTCAGCTATTATCTCCTCGGGTATCTTCTCATGGTCTTTCTTTTTGTCTTCTTCTTCTTCTGGGACTCCTATGATTTGAATGTTGGGGCATTTCACATTGTCCCAGAGGTCCCTGAGGTTGTCCTCATTTCTTTTGATTCCTTTTTCTTTTTTCCTCTCTGCTTCATTTATTTCCACCATTTTATCTTCTACCTCACTTATCCTATCTTCTGCCTCCATTATTCTACTGCTGGTTCCCTCCAGAGTGTTTTTGATCTCATTTATTGCATTATTCATTTTTAATTGACTCTTTTTTATTTCTTCGAGGTCCTTGTTAAACATTTCTTGCATCTTCTCAATCCTTGTCTCCAGGTTATTTATCTGTAACTCCATTTTGTTTTCAAGATTTTGGATCATTTTTTATTATCATTATTCTAAATTCTTTTTCAGGTAGATTCCCTATCCCCTCCTCTTTTGTTTGGCTTGGTGGGCATTTTTCATGTTCCTTTACCTGTTGGGTATTTCTCTGCCTTTTCATCTTATTTAGATTGCTGGGTTTGGGGTGGCCTTTCTGTATTCTGGTAGTCTGTGGTTCTTTCTTATTTTGGAGGTTTCTTCCAGTGGGTGGGGCTGGATGTTTGGCTTGTCGAGGTCTGCTAGTTAGAGAAGCTTGTGTCAGTGTTCTGGTGGGTGGAGCTGGATTTCTTCTCTCTGGAGTGCAATGGAGTGTCCAGTAGTGAGTTTTGAGATGGGTCTATGGGTTTGGCATGACTTTGGGCAGCCTGTATGTTGTCGCTCAGGACTATGTTCCTGTGTTGCTGGAGAATTTGCATGGTATGTCTTGCTCTGGAACTTATTGGCTCTTGGGTGGTGGTTGGTTTCAGTGTAGGTATGGAGGCTTTTGGATGATCTCTTATTAATTAATGTTCCCTGTAGTCAGGAGTTCTCTGGTGTTCTCAGATTTTGGGCTTAAGCCTCTTGCCTCTGGATTTGTCTTATTCTTTCAGTAGCCTCAAGACTTCTCCCTCCATACAGCACTGATAATAAAACTTCTAGGTTAATGGTGAAAGGATTCTCCACAGTAAGGGACACCCAGAGAGGTTCACAGAGTTACATGAAGAAGAGGAGAGGGAGTAAGGAGATAGAGGTGAGCAGGAGGAGAAAAGGGGGGATTCAAGAGTGGAGAGACAGATCTAGGTTGTACTCTGTTCCCTAAGTTTTGTCCACAGCCCAGAACACCCACAGAGATTCACGGAATTGAATTGAGAAGAGAAGGGGGAGGGAGGAAATAGAGGTGATCTGGGGGAGACAAAGGAGAGTCAAAAGGGGGAGAGAGTGATCAAACCAGTAATCACACTCCTGAGTAAAAATGGGTACTGAGGGTTGGATTCTTAAATGTCCAAAATTGATATCAAATACTGAAAAACAAAGATTAAAAATCTAGAGTAGAGGTTAGACTCTTAAAAATACAATATTAAAAAACCACAAAAACAAAAAATTTAAGAAATATATATGAAGTTTGCTTTAAAAATAAGGTCCTTTTCTTTTTTTTTTTTTGCCAGATTATAGTGGGTTATAAAAATGAAGATTAAGGAGTAATAGAGGAGTAACAGAGGACTTTAAAAAAAAAAAAGAAAAAAAAAGAAAGAGAAAAAAAAATTTTTAATTAAAAAAATAATAATAGTAAAAATATATCTAGGAATTTCTCTGGAGCTGTTGCGGTCAGTGTGGGTTCGGTTCAGTTTCAGATAGCTCCTTGTTCCAGTTTACACTTCTCGATATCTATAGGCCCCTTCTGGTGTAGTCGGTGTTACCTACAGGGATTTTAATCTGTTGCACCGGTCCCTTCTGAAGCGGTTCCCTTTGTTTATCTGGCTTCTGTTTGCAGGTCTCTTCAGTGTCTAATTTCTGCCCTGACACAGGCGGGCGGAGGTGGTCTCTTGTTTAGGTCCGCTGGTTCAGTGGTGCTGCGGGGAGGGAGGGGCGCTGCAGACAAATGTCACTGGCATGTGTGGGGAGCACTCACAGTGTTCCTGCCACACTGGGTTTGCCCCGCGAGCTTTCCCGTCTCCACTGCTCAGGCTCCAGGCTGCTCTATAGGGAGCCGGCCCTGAGTTGCATGCACTTCCCAGGCCTAAGCCGCTCAGATTCAGGTTTTCCGGTATTCCACAAAAGCACAGACTCGGTTTGGCCTGCGTTTTGTGCCTTCCCCGCCCGGGCAGCTCAGGCAGCCAGGAGCTTGACAAGCGCACTCTCCCCGGGTGCGGTGCGCCTTATCCCCTCCGGGGTCCCAGCCTCAGTTTCTGGGCGCACAGGTCTGGTGCGCCGTGTGTCTCTTCTAGCAAGCTGGTTTCTGGCTGCGACCCTCCCGGCGGATGTCAACCATCCAGAATCTCAGGAAATCTTTGGTTAGAAGCTGGAAGCCTGTTTGCCATTTGGTAGGGATCCCGTCTCTGGGGCCAAGTTTGCCCCTTTCCCCTCCCCCCTGCCTCCTGCCTCTGGTGGGGGGTGGGCCGGTTTGAAGTCGGTTAGCTCTTTGGTATTCGCTCAGTCCTTGTTCTGGGAATGGGCAGGTAGTGCCTAAATTTAGGGCTTTTCCCAAGTTAATTCTCTCTCTTGCTATCCCACAGTTTAAGTTGCTATCTCATGTTAGCTCCAGGCCCCGTCCTTACCCTAAGCAATGCCGCCCGCTCCTCTCCATTCCGCCCCCACTTGCTGGTGGCGGATGTGAGTGTCTGGGGTACTTTTCTGCTGGGAGTTGTTTCTAGGCATGTAGTCTGTGGGTTTTATTTATTTTCCCTCCCAGTGAGATTCGAAAACTTCCCCCAGACCCGCCAGTGAGAGGGTTTCCTGGTGTTTGGAAACTTCCTCTATTAAGACTCCCTTCCCCGGACAGATCTCCATCCCTAACTCTATTGTCTCTCTTTTTATCTTTTATATTTTGTCCTACCTCCTTTCAAAGACAATGGGCTGCTTTTCTGGGTATCTGATGTCCTCTGCTAGGGATCAGAAGTTGTTTTGTGGAGTTTGCTCAGCTTTCAAATAATCTTTCGATGAATTTGTGAGGGAGAAAGTGGTCTCCCCGTCCTATTCCTCCACCATCTTAGTTCCCTCAGCTTCAAACTTTTTAGCTTTCATCACTTCAGAAATTGTCTGTGCCTGGGATGCTGACTTGAGAACAGCAGAAGGGGACTGGGATCACAAGTGTCTTTTAATTTCATGGCTGCAATCACCATCTGCAGTGATTTTGGAGCCCCCAAAAATAAAGTCTGACACTGTTTCCACTGTCTCCCCATCTATTTCCCATGAAGTGATGGGACCAGATGCCATGATCTTAGTTTTCTGAATGTTAAGCTTTAAGCCAACTTTTTCACTCTCCTCTTTCACTTTCATCAAGAGGCTTTTTAGTTCCTCTGCACTTTCTGCCATAAGGGTGGTGTCATCTGCATATCTGAGGTGATTGATATTTCTCCTGGCAATCTTGATTCCAGCTTGTGCTTCTTCCAGCCCAGCGTTTCTCATGATGTACTCTGCATGTAAGTGAAATAAGCAGGGTGACAATATACAGCCTTGACATACTCCTTTTCCTATTTGGAACCAGTCTGTTGTTCCATGTCCAATTCTAACTGTTGCTTCCTGACCTGCATATAGGTTTTTCAAGAGGCAGGTCAGGTGGTCTGGTATTCCCATCTCTTTTAGAATTTTCCACAGTTTATTGTGATCCACACAGTCGAAGGCTTTGGCATAGTCAATAAAGCATAAATAGATGTTTTTCTGGAACTCTCTTGCTTTTTCGATGATTCGGCGGATATTGGCAATTTGATCTCTGGTTCCTCTGCCTTTTCTAAAACCAGCTTCAACATCTGGAAGTTCTCGGTTCACATACTGCTGAAGCCTGGCTTGGAGAATTTTGAGCATTACTTTACTAGCGTGTGAGATGAGTGCAATTGTGCGGTAGTTTGAGCATTCTTTGGGAATTACATTATAATTAATAATATTAGCCCTTTGTTTCCTCCAGGAACCATGTAATAACCCTTACTTTCAATGATGCTTAACTTCTCCATATACTTACAGATTATTGTTATATTTCCCTTTAAGTTTTATTTACCAAACTCACATATATTTATTCCTTTTGGTCTTTCCTGATGACTCAGCAGTAAATAATTCACCTGCAATGCAGGAGATGCAGCAGACGCAAGCTTGATCCCTGGGTTGGGAAGATCCCCTGGAGGAGGAAATGGTAACCCACTCCAGTGTTATAGCCTGGAAAATGTCATGGACAGAGGAGCCTGGCATGCTACAGTTCAAAGGGTCACAAAGAGTCAGACATGATTGAGCAGCTGAGCACACATGCATATATATTTATTTCTTTAATATTTGCTTCCTCTCCCAAAAAAATCTCTCTGGCTTGTTCAGAGCTTCAAGGATTGTTCTCTGAATTTCTTTCCATCTCATCTTTTGGTAGTGATTTTTGACATCTCAGGTGTGGCGGTGGTAGGGGAGAGCTGATTTTTAGCATTTTCCTATTTCTGTTTTGTATATAGCCATGCCAGAGTTATTTCAAACTACGAGATACACATTTGGCTTTTGAGAACCTATGGAAGAAGATTCTAGTTCACCAATGAATTTACCTATACCTGTTTTTCTTTGTGGTCAGTTATTTCATAATATACTAGAATGTGCTATCATTATTTAACAAAGGTTGTGCACCATTGAAATAATTTTCTAGGCCCAAAATGGAGCCATTTTTGCCTGGGGAGCCATGTCAACAAACTGACACGTAAGTAACTTTCTTGTAAATGCTCCACTTGACCATAAACTCAGTATATCCAGTCAGCCAATCCTGGACATTGGACATTCTTACTCTAGACAAGGTCTCTTGTGTAGCACCAACCAGTTATATATTTTCTACTTTTTTCTCCCTTGTTCTTTACCCTGTAAACATCTCCCGTCTTCCTTTTATTTTTCAGTTCTCTGAATGGAGACTGTTTGCTTTATGAAGTGTTAAAGTTTGTTTCCATCATCTAAATTGTCTTTAGTCATTTTTAATACCACTATTAAGTTTCCTGAATTGCTCATGATAGTTGTTTTCCTTTTATCCCCACAATATATATACATAATTTTCCACATTAGAGCATGACTGGAAGTTGGACATTCTATCTCTGAATAGATATTGTATGCTTTCAATCCAGCTTCCTATTATTTCATTAGTATTTGACTTTTCATAAATTTCAGTATATCAAAACAAGACCATTATTTTATTATTTTATTTATTTCTATTATCTTTGAGTTCTTGATTCAACAAATGAAGTGAGTTTCTTCTGAATTATTTCTAGTCTCTCAATCTTCTGATCACTTCTTTTAAGTTCCTCATCTTGGGCTCTTCCTTTTTTATCAAATTTATCAAAGAATTTCTTTGAGTAAAGAATCAATGGGCATCAAAAAATATTTTAATTAATTGACAGGTCTCTAGTTGTTCTGAAATTTCCTCTTAATTTTTTGTATGGAGCGTCTTACAAATGGGGTAAAAAATAAGTGCTGTCAAAATATGGCGGCCTGGTTTAAAAACTGGAATGATTCTGCCATGACTAATTATGTGAGTTTAGTAAATGCCTTAAGCATTTTCACCTTTCTCATATCTATTCTTGAAAGAGGCATGAAATTGTCTACATATTCAGATTATAGGTCCCTTACTAATCTATCTCAGGGCTCATTAACTCAGAATTTTGGGAGCTCAATAAGAAAACAAGTTGCCTCACTAAATTGTCAGTCATGCAAAATCTTTATTTTTTGAGCCAAATTGGTGCACTCTTCCATTAACACCCGCTCCTACTCTGGAAGGCCTTGCGTTCCTACATCATAAGTCTTATCTTCACACTCAGTGCCTACTCCCCAATAAACTGAACACCCCTTTGAACTTCACATGTATAAACCAAGCCCATTAATGTTTTATGGTATATCTTGTTGCATTTTTAGTATTAGAATATACTCATTCAGTTATTTATTCATAATTTGACATTTTATGTTCAAATAATTTATTCATTTTGCCATGCATGTTGTACTAGATATGGAGTTTAGGTAAAATGAGACTTCTTTTCCAAATAACCAATCAAATATTTTAACATAGTATTAAACAATTTTTATGTTCCTCACTAATTTAATACTTAATTAATTGTATGTTAGAGTATTAACTATATCTGTTTTTATTAATGGCTTGACAATTTCTTCTTTGATCTCTGTTAATTTTGACATCAATAAAATACTGATTTAATTAGTAGTTTTATTATCTGAGTCACTGTACCTCTCATTACTCTAAATTTACAATTTCACAATCTATTGCAGCCTTAAGTTTTTGAATATCTTTTTAAAAATTGCAAAAATTATCTGGAAAACTATATTGGAATTAGTTTTAATTTAGAAACTATTTTACAATGAACTTACAAATTCTTATCACTCAATGCTTCCTTGGTCTTGATATATAACATTAGAATTTTTCAATTTAATAGTATATCTTTTGTAGGTGAGTGTAACAATCTATAATAATTGTTATAACCAAGTGGACTAAATATATGGCACAAGAGCCACGAGGTTGGGTAGTCTGAGTAGACAAGATGAGAAATCTTGGACCTTATATTGGAGATGAGGAATAGTGACAGTTTCACAGCAGATGTTAGGATGGAATAATAACAACCAGTGTAAACAAATATGCAGGACCAGAACCAACCTCATCTTACTTTCCGCCCCAACTGTTTTGTCATTTAACTCTAAGACTGCTAGAAATTGAGACTTAGAAAAATGAGAATAAGAGGAAAATATGGGACAAATAGGAACTGACGAAGTTCACGTCCCCAGTGGCTCAGACAATAAAGAGTCTGCCTGTGATGCAGGAGACCCCAGTTCAGTTCCTGGGTCAGGGAGATCCCCTGGAGGAGGGCATAGCAACCCACTCCACTATTCTTGCCTGTAGAGTCCCATGGACAGAGGAGCCTGGAGGGCTACAGTCCATGAGGTCACAGAGAATTGGACATGACTGAGCAGCTAACATTTCATTTTCACTGCTGTTCTCAATTGAGGAGGTTCTATTTTTTCAATTCATAGAATGTGGGATATGGATAAAAATTATAACATCAAATTTTGGCATGCTGCCAACTTCTAGATGAAGGCTCAAAAACTTAAGGTTTCTTTTGATTAAAAAAAGCCAAATTTTGTATTAACATTCAGTCTAATTTTCAATAGCATTTCAGTTTTACTAGGTTGGAACTCATCTTGGAATCAATTAATATTAAAACCTTTTTCTTTTGCAGACACATAATTATTCCCGGTAAGTTGCTGTCTCAACCTTCAACATAAAGTTTCAAAAAGACTTCTCCCACTCATTTATCAATGAAAGTTTCGTGTTGGAACTAATTATTTTTAATTGAATATATAGAAGGTGACTTTTCCACATAGACAATAATTTTTGAGACTCTGAACTTCAGAACACTAATTTTAACTTAATTAGTTTATACATTTGTTCAACTCACAGTTTCAAGTCCCCTGTCCTATTTCAGAAATTACACATCCTTATCTGTAAAAACAGGAAGATTATAACTCACACATATTAAACAGAGTTGCTCATGGTTGAAAGTGATAAGATGTGTGTGAGCATAGAATTTTAATTTTTATTGTGTTTAGTCTTCTTTGTATTAGCTATTCCTTTAGAAAAAGGAGGACTCTGAAGGGCCAGGACTTTTTTTTTCTTCTCTCTTATTTATTCATTTATTTTTAGCTCTATGCATTCTCCCCGCTTCCAAGTAACCAACGTCTAAAATATTGGAATTTGTCCTTCTTCTTTCTGAATCAGGACTGTTTATCATTTTAAAGAGAGTAGGTGGATGTGTCTATTGTTAACTGATGCTTGATCACAAGTCACCTCAGAATCATTAATTGTATGTCTCATTTACCTTCTCCATGCCAGTTCTGTCTTCTGTTACAAATGCAGAGAAATTATCTCTTACTCAGGTTTATTTGCTTCTGCTTCATACTTAGATGATCCCCAGATGCTAGAAGCAGCCTCACGAGGCTTTTCATTTTTTTTTTTTTTTAAGTCTCTGTAACAAAACTGAGGAGAAAGAGTACAAATGCTAAGCTATTCTTCCCCACTATTGTGCTATCTCTTGCATCAAAACAGATATGAGGCCAAAAGAATGGAGGGATACCAAAATACCCAGACAGCCATGTAAATATATTTCAGTTCAGTTCAGTTCAGTCACTCAGTCGTGTCCGACTCTTTGCGACCCCATGAATCGCAGCACGCCAGGCCTCCCTGTCCATCACCAACTCCCAGAGTTTACTCAAACTCATTAGGGTCCCATTATTCCTCCATGGGCAACCCCTTTGTTTCCCAAGCAAGAACACAGTGAGGTAATAAAGGAAGTGGTAAAGGAACAAGTTCTTAGATCCTTTTTACTTCTTTTTTTTTTTTTTTGGTCTTCATTTTGAATGTACTGCCGTGTAGCTTTTACACGTCTCAGGAATGTAAGCTGAGCGACTCAAGCCCATAAAGTCTGATGAGGTCCCCAATCTGTAACACCTTGTTCTATCTGATTGTTTAGGTACATGTCAAAGTCAGAAGTAGGTTCTATTTAGGTCAGGTCTAGTTTCAGAGGCAGAAATTTTAGGATAAAATATACCTAGAGGTAAGACTAAATATTTTTTCTTATCACTCTTTATTTTTTCCTAAAAACACTGTTGCATGATTTTCATATATTACCACATTGATTTCAGTGCTCTTCTTATTGCAGTGGACTCTTTTAGAAAAGTCCATTTTGCTAGCCAGGTCCTCCTCATTTTATGGGGGAGTAGACAGGCCTGGCGTGTTGCCGTCCATGGGGTCACAAAGAGCTGGACACGACTGAGCAATTGAACTGAACTGAACTGAGAAAGAGGGTTTTGGCTGCAAGTGGGTTACTTCCTCAAAGAGAAGAAATGTTTTAGATATGTTGCTATCTATCCCAGGGAGCATCCGGTTATAATGCCATTACCTAATTAAAACAGGTTTAATGGTGACGTGCTTGCTTGTGCTTCAGTTTGAGCAGTAAAAGCAAGCTGATGGAACTTTTTAACCAAGGTTTCTTGTTGGAACTTTGAAAGCACTGCATGCTTCATTTACAGTAATTATGTGAAATTTATCTTTGTGAGAAAAGCATACACACATTTTGGCAGAGCCTTCCTGAGAAAAGTAGGTAACAGTCACAATTTGTTATATCCATCCTTTCCCATGGCCCCACCTCCCTTTTACTCTCTTTCTATTTTTCTGCATGTATAGCCAAAACAAGATATCTCTGTCAGCTTCCTGTATAGATAAGGTTATTTTTTTCTAATTTGCCTACTGAGAGGGTAATGGATTCCGGGAATTCTACTTTGTACAGGGTTTTCATTGTTTTGCCCTTTCACTCGAGTTATTTGGCTTTGTCTTCTATCTCTTGCACAAAGCCAGTTAATCTACAACCTTTAGGTCAGCAGGCATAGTCTGAAGTTACCAAGCAAACACTGCAAGCTTAATTCTTGGATTTTTATTATCCCTTCTTTTTTATCCACCAATCCAAGAAAATGACTGGGCCATTTGTGCTTCTATTCTTGGTTTTCTGGTCAAAATTGGAAACAGAATGAAGGTTGCCTTTCTTCTGTATCTGACTTTTTGAAAGTTATACTTTCTTAAACGCTCTGCTCACTGTTTTCGAAGGAAAAGATAAAGAAGCCAGCGCTCCTGAGGCAGTTAATGAGAGCTCAGTTCCCAGACTGAGCTGGAAACCAGTGTAGTTAACTTTTTTAGGAGACTGTGCCTCCATCCTTGAAAGCATCACAGGAGCCAAAAAGTACACCTAACAACCCCGTTTCATGTGCAGTGAGATTTACAGATATGTTGAGGATCCCTAAGCGCAAATGGGATACAGTAGCATAAAGTGTCTTGGATTTTTATCCAAGAGAATCTAGGATTGGAAGATTCTATAATAGCTGATGTTTCTTATATCATTAGACGTGGAAGCTGGGAAAGAGTGTTAGGAAAATTAAAAGGCTACGTAGCTTTGGATTTACTTTATTATTGTTATTTGGCTGTGCAGGATCTTCATCACAGAGTGCAGGCTTTCTCAAGTGGTGGTGTGAGGGCTCAGTTGTTGCAGCAAGGTTGCCCCAGAGCATGGAGGATCTTAGTTCCTCAACCACGGATTGAAACTGCATCCCCTGAATTGGGAGGCAGATTCTCAACCACTGGACCACCAGGAAACTCCTTGGATTTTAAATAATTTACATAACATGACAAATGTTATTTCTTTCTGCATATCTCATTCATACCTGCAGTTGTTTTCACATGTTCACTCTCTAGCATGGCGATTCTCCTTGAAGAGAACTGTTTATTGTCTTGTTCATATTCTCTTACTTCTTCGGGAAGCGAAGTTCTTGTATGTCCCGAGATATACATATGGGATTATTGTGTATGCTGACCTCACATTCAGATTTTTGTAGATACTGTGCTATGCTACATGTTTTACAGTACTTATCTTAATCGTCCACTGAACAGTTAACCTATACAACTGTTAGAATATATGTAAATTTTGTTTACAAATTGATTAGATTTGATGACAGAACTGTAAAATTCAGAAGCGGACAGTGCAGTGCAATGCAGGTCACAGCAATCATAGCTTCAGGCCATGAATTCCTTCCTTTGTCTCTATTGTCTCTGAATTTTTCCACTTACCTGAAGTACAATACACAGACGGGTTTTAAAAACTGATCTGCATAATTTATTTCCATAATTTAAGAAAGCGCTGATGATTCTGGGCAAATAGTGCGGAGGGATGAATTCTAGTCCAAAATAATAATTCCCTAGATATATTGTAGGTCTTTTCATTTGAAAAGCGAGGCATGTTAGTAACCAATTTCTTTCACAAAGTTATTGATTGATTTAAATGAGATGAAAAAGGTGAATGTGCCTTAACAGTAGTAAGTACTAAATATAAAGTATTATTATTATTCCCTTGTTCTTCCTATAGATAACCCAAATAACTTGTTTTTTGTTTTTTCAAAGAGAATTAGATACATTCATTTTACCATTCGTTAGACTATTCTGAGGTTTTGGTTGCATTTTATTTTCAGTTTTCAAACTTTCTGACAGAATTTTCTGTAGAAACTAATGACACTTTTCAACAGCTTCTGAATTCCCTGGAGTATGATTGCTGTAATATTTTCTAAGAACTACTAAAATTTGGCATGATTTTCTCTTCTCAATGTTGAAGTAACTGGGTTGTGTAGTAATAAGCTTTGCGAGTATTTGCTCCCTTAGAGCTCAATGCTTTCCTGAAATGCACATCTTCAATTGATTAGGTTATAATTTCTTGATTTATTTCTAAACAACAAAACAACAACAAAAAAGCAAAAAGGACTGTCATTTTTCTCTCCTTAGGAACATTTCTAAGTCTAATGAGACTTTTAAAAGGCCAGTTAAAAGTTTACTGATATCTTTTTTCTTTTCCCTTGCTTTTCTTAATGTTGTGTATGCCATCTAAAATTGGTTTTATCAATTTCAAGGGCATATCAGTCTTTTTAAAATTACTCTTATTTCTCTCATTTTTCATTATTGCTTGTCTGTCTTGCCTGAAAAACAAATCAAATATTTGAATCAATATAATATCCTATTGAACTGAAGTGAAGTGAAGTTGCTCAGTCATGTCCGACTCTGCGACCCCGTGGACTGTAGCCTACCAGGCTCCTCCGTCCATGGGATTCTCCAGGCAAGAATACTGGAGTGGGTTGCCATTTCAAATTTAAGATATGATTTAATTTTCTACTCTGAAGAAAGAAGAATTTGCTTTTATGAATGCATCAGCACATGCACAAACTACAGAAGAGATAATAAATCTCAAAATTATGCTTGTTACCTTCTTGAGCAACAATACGTGTGTGTGCTACGTTGCTTCAGTCGTGTCCGACCCTTTGCGATACCATGGACTATAGTCCGCTAGGCTCCTCTGTCCATGAGATTCTTCTGGCAAGAATGCTGGAGTGAGTTGCCCTGCCCTCCTCCAGGGGATCTTCCTGGCCCAGGGATCAAACTAGTGTCTCAAATGTTTCCTGCATTAGTAGGTAGCTTCTTTACCACTAGCACCACCTGAGAAAATATAGAGAAGTATTCTAAGAATTGTCATACAATTTTAAATATTTAGACAAATAAATTATCTTCCCATAAAATAATTAGGATTGCTTTCATGGCACTGATTCAACTGTCTGATAATAATTTATATCTTCTGGAAGCTTCATAATGTTCCTTAGGCCATGATAATTTATTAAACAGTTGCCAAAAGATAATAGTTAAAATTTGTAACATTTGACATTGAATGTGACGAGTAACATTGATATTGTAAATGTCAGAAAATATCCTTGTCTTTTTTCCTACAAGGTGAAAGATATTTTAATTGAACTTCACATGTGACATAAGTGTGCCGAGTGTGACTTCCAAGAGAGCTGGAAAGAAAATGAATTTCTAGTACATATCTCTATTGAAAAAAAATTATCTTGTCTTGTTGTTTTGTTTGTTTGCTGGTTTATTGTTTATTAGGTGCTTTTCTCAGGTATGTACTATAAAGGTGTTAATACTATAATTAAAAGTGAGAGGATATGAGTGTGTGTTAGTGGCTCAGGGATGTCCAACTCTTACAACACCATGGTTTATAGCCACCAGGATCCTCTGTCCATGGAATTCTCCAGGAAAGAATCTTAGAGTGGATAGCCATTTCCTTCTCCAGGGGATCTTCCCAACCCAGAGACTGAATCCAGGTCTCCTGCATTGCAAGCAGATTCTTGATGATCTGAGCCACCAGAGATAATTATCAAATTATTATCAAATGCCTACCTTATGTCAGATACCTTTCACATAATACTGTAAGACTTTCTCCAAAATAACTCAACAAATAAGATTTGTTTCTTATTTTATTTTGTGGTAGAGCACACACAAAAGGCCTGTGGGTGTTACTAAATATATTTCTCAGAAGAGGAATGCATAGTAGATTGCAGAGCCAGGATTCAGGGGTTCAAGCTAGGTCTTTCTGACTTACATGAGGATAGATGCTTTTAAACTGTGGTGTTAGAGAAGACTCTTGAAAGTCCCTTGACTGCAAGGAGATTAAACCAGTCAGTCCTAAAGGAAATCAGCCCTGAATATTTATTGGAAGGACTGATGCTGAAGCTAAAACTCCAATACTTTGGCCACCTAATGTGAAGAACTGACTCCTTGGAAAAGACCTTGATGCTGGGAAAGATTGAAGGTGAGAGAAGGGGATGACAGATGATGAGATGGTTGGATGGCATCACTGACTCCATGGACATGAGTTTGAATAAACTCCAGGAGTTGGTGATGGACAGGGAGGCCTGGCATGCTACAATCTATGGGGTCACAAAGAGTCAGACATGACTGAGCGACTGAACTGAACTGAACACAGTCTAAAATGAAGGACATGCCTTACGTCTCAACTTATGGTACATGAGAAAATTATCTTTCAAAACATATGGCATTCTCAAACAGGAAATGTAGATTGATCCTTTAGACTTCTCCCTTTATGAATGCATTTGCTGCTGCTGCTAAGTCACTTCAGTCATGTCTGACTCTGTGTGACCCCATAGATGGCAGCCCACCAGACTCTCTTGTCCCGGGGATTCTCCAGGCAAGAACACTGAAGTGGGTTGACATTTCCATCTCCAACGCATGAAAGTGAAAAGTGAAAGTGAAGTCACTCAGTCATGTCCGACTCTTAGTGACCCCATGGACTGCAGCCCACCAGTCTCCTCTGTCCATGGGATTTTCCAGGCAAGAGTACTGGAGTGGGGTGCCGTTGCATTTTGTTGCATATAAAAGAAAATTAAACTAAAAATGTGTCCAAAGAATACAAATGGAGGTCATTTTTAATGCATACCAAAAAGTTCAATGTGACTGGCATAGATGTTCAATAATAATGTTGAGAACCATGCGTCTTATTATATTTTTTCCTTAAAAATATGTTTCTTACAATTTGGGTTTTGTTCTTGATGTTGTTGTTGATGTTCATTGTTGTAACCTCAGGGCTACAAGATAGCTGCTGTATCTTAAGGCATCATAAGTCAGTCAGGTCAGTCAATCAGGTGTGTCTGACTCTGCAGCCCCATGGAGTGCAAAAAGCCAGGCTTCACTGTCCATCACCAACTCCTGGAGATTTCTCAAACTTATGTCGGTTGAGTAGGTGAGGCCATTCAACCATCTCATCCTGTCATCTACTTCTTCTCCTGCCTTCAATATATGTGAGCATGAGGATTTTTTCCAATGAGTCAGTTCTTCACATCAGGTGGCCAAAGTATTGGAGTTTCACTTCAGCATCTGTCCTTCCAATGAATATTCATGACTGATTTCTTTTAGGATGGACTGGTTGGATTTCCTTCCTGTCCAAGGGTCTCTCAAGAGTCTTCTCCAACACTGCCATTCAAAAGCATCAATTCTTCAGCACTCACATGTCTTTATAGTCTTACTCTCAAATGAATACATGACCACTGGAAAAACCACAGCTTTGACTGGTCGGATTTTGTCAGCAAAGTACTATCTCTGCTTTTTAATATGCTGTCTAGGTTGGTCATAGGTTTTCTTCCAAGAGGCAAGCATCTTTTAAATTCATGGTTGCAGTCACCATCTGCAGTGATTTGGAACTAGAAAAAAATACAGTTTGTCACTCTTTCCATTGTTTCTCCATCTATTTGCCATGAAGTGATGGGACAGGATGCCATGACCTTAGTTTTCTGAATGTTGGGTTTTAAGCCACTTTTTCACTCTTCTCTTTCACTTTCATCAGGAGGCTCTTTAGTTCTTCATCACTTTCTGCCATAATGTGGTGTGATCTGCATATCTGGATTTATTGATATTTCTCCCAGCAATCTTGATTCCAGCTTGTGCTTCATTCAGCCCAGCATTTCGCATGATGAACTCTGCATATAAGTTAAATAAGCTGGGTGCCAACATATAGCCTTGATGTACTCCTTTCCTGATTTGGAACCAGTTTATTGTTCCATGTCCAGTTCTAACTGTTGCTTCTTGACCTGCCAACAGGACACTAGGTCAGGTGGTCTGGTATTCCCATCTCTTGAAGAATTTTCCACAGTTTGTTGTGATCCACACAGTCAAAGGATTTGTCATAGTCGATAAAACAGAAGTAGATGTTTCCCTGGAACTCTCTTGCTTTTTCAAAGATCCAACAGATGTTGGCAACTTGATCTCTGGTTCCTCTGCCTTTCTAAATCCAGCTTGAACATCTGGAAATTCATGGTTCATATACTGTTGAAGCCTGGCTTGCAGAATTTTGAGGATTAGTTTGCTAGTGTGTGAGATGAGTGCAATTGTGCGGCAGTTTGAACATTCTTTGGCATTGCCTTTCTTTGGGATTGGAATGAAAACAGAGCTTTTCCAGTCCTGTGGCCACTGCTAAATTTTCCAAATGTGCTGCATATTAAGTGCATCACTTTCACAACATCATCTTTTAGGATTTATAATAGCTCAACTGGAATTCCATCACCTCCAGTGGCTTTGTTCATCGTGAGGCTTCCTAAGGCTCACTTGACTTCACATTCCAGGATGTCTGGCTCTTAGGTGAGTGATCACGGCATTGTGGTTAACTTGGTCATGAAGGTGCTTTTTGTATAGTTCTTTGTATTTTTTCCACCTCTTCTTAATATCTTTTGCTCTGTTAGGTCCATACCATTTCTGTCCTTTATTGTGCCCATCTTTGCATGAAATATTCCCTTGGTATCTCTAATTTTCTTGAAGGGATCTCTAGTCTTTCCCATTCTATTGTTTTCATCTATTCTTTTTATTGATCACTGAGGAAGGCTTTCTTACTCTCCTTGCTGTTCTTTGGAACTCTGCATTCCAAGGAATATAGCTTTCCTTTTCTCCTTTGCCTTTAGCTTCTCTTTCTTTCTCAGTTATTTGTAAGGCCTCCTTAGACAACCATTTTGCCTTTTTTCATTTCTCTTTCTTGAGGATGATCTTGATGACTGCCTCCTGTACAATGTCATGAACCTCCACCTATAGTTCTTCAGGCACTCTGTCTATCAGATCTAATGCCTTGAATCCGTTTGTCACTTCTACAGTGTAACTGTAAGGGGTTTGATTTAGGTCATACCTGAATTGTCTATTGGTTTTCCCTACTTTCTTCAATTTAAGTCTTAATTTGGAAACAAGGAGGTCATGATCTGAGTCACAGTCAGGTCCCATCTTATTTTCACGACTGTATAGAGCTTCTCCATAATGACTGCAAAGAATATAATCAATCTGATTTCTGTATTGACCATCTGGTGATGTCCATGTGTAGTCATCTCTTGTGTTGTTGGAAGAGGGCATTTGCTATGAATAGTGCATTCTCTTTGGAAAACTCTGTTAGCCTTTTCCCTGCTGGCCTGTTACTCCAGGTAACTCTTGACTTCCTACTTTTGCATTCGAGTCCCCTATAATAAAAGAGCATCTATTTTGGGTGTTAATTCTAGAAGGTCCTTTAGGTCTTCATAGAACCATTCACCTTCAGCTTCTTCAGTATGACTGGTTGGAGCATATGGATTACTGTGATATTGAATGGTTTGCCTTGGAAAGAAACAGAGATCTTTCTGTCATTTTTGAGATTGCATCCAAGTACTTCATTTCAGATTCTTTTGTTGGCTATGAGGACTACTCCATTTCTTCTAAGGTATTCTTGCCAACAGTCGTGGATATAATGGTCATCTCAGTTAAGTTCACCCATTCCAGTCCATTTTAGTTCACTGATTCCTAAAATGTTAAAGTTCACTCTTGCCATTTCCTGTTTGACCGCTTCCAATTTACCTTGATTCATGGACCTAACATTCCAGGCTCCTGTGCAATATTGTTCCTTATAGCATTGGACTTAACTACCATCACCAGTCTAATCCACAACTGGGTGTTGTTTTTGCTTGGGCTCCATCACGTCCTTCTTTCTGGAGTTATTTCTCCACTGTTCTCCAGTAGCATTTTGGGCACCTACCAGCCTGTGGAGATCATCTTTCAGTGTCCTATCTTTTTGCCTTTTCATACCATTCATGGGTTTCTCAAGGCAAGAATGCTGACGTGGTTGCCATTCCCTTCTCCAGTGTCAGGCATCATACAGCGAACATATTACAGGCCATTGGCAGGAGGAATAGAAAGGGATGTCTGTAGTTGACTTCTAGTGTTAATAGTGTTAGTTGCTCAGTTTTGTCTGACTCTTTGTAGCCCTATATAGTGTAGTACACCAGGCTTCTCTGTCCATGGAATTCTCCAGGCAATTCTCCATGGAATCCTGCATTGCAGGCAGATTCTTCACCATTTAAGACCACCCGGGCAGCCAGTTGACTTCTTCTTATAACTTATTCACCTGAAAAGGGCTACAGCTGCAATGGAAGCTAAGATATCAAGATTTAACATATCAAAGAAGGGATAATGAAGTTGATAATGGAATTTTGAACAGCTAACTTAAGATATCTGCTTTACACACATTACTCTATATACCTTACTTTTTCAGAACTTGCCTAAATCCTGTTTTCACTTATTCATATTTGTCAGACATTCAAGGACTATTTATTCAATTTTATTGCTGTGTGCTGAGAATATATCTGTGATTTAAAAAGGCAATGCATATCTTGAAAAATACACAAAAATCAATTCCAAATGAATTTTAGGTGTAAATGTTGAAGACAAATGAGTAAAGCTTTTTCAAGAAAAGATAGAATATCTTTGTGACCTCAGAGTATACAAAGGTTTCTTAAAGACGATACACAGGTACACAATCACTAACTGTATATACAGAGAGTGACATATTGAGCTAAATTAAGCTTGAGAACAAGGGACTGCAAAAAATCTCCATTAACAGAGTGCAAAGCAATCCCACAAGGCTGAAAACTGTCCCAATGTGTATAGGTGACAAAAATTTCTTCAGTCAACTGAAAAATGACATGTAACCCAGTTAAAAATAGGTAATACATACAAATAAGCATTTATTTAAAAGAATATATTATTGTCTATAAACATAAAAGGATCTTTAAACATGTTAATCATCAGGAAATTAAAATTAAGGCAACTACCACATACTCACAAAAATAGATAAAATTAAAAATACTGAAAATTTCCACTGTTTGCCAGGAAATAAGTATTTGAAACAGCTGAAACTCTGTAGTGAGCATACAAATTGGTACAATTACTTTTTGAAACCTGTTTAGCAGTACTGACTATAGCTGAACATATGTGCTTTTAGCCCTACATGTACAAGTCTAGGTGTATGAACAACAACAAAAAAAAATCCATATTTATCTTGACCAATAGACCATCAGCAGAAAGTTGGATTAAAGTTTTACTGAGCATGGCCCTGCCCATCAGAACAAGACTCAATTTCCCCCTCAGTCAGTCTCTCCCATCAGGAAGCTTCCATAAGCCCCTTATCCTTTTCCATCAGAGGGCAGATAGACTGAAAACCACAATCACAGAAAATTAACCAAACTAATCACATGGATCATAGCCTTGTCTAACTCAATGAAACTATGAGCCATACCCTGTATGAGAGTCATGTCACAGGTCATGGTGAAAGTTCTGAGAAAATGTGGTTCACTGGAGAAGGGAACGGCAAACTACGTCAGTATTCTTGCCTTAAGAGCCCCATGACAGCCAGGAAAGGCGAAAAAGATAGGACACTGAAAGAGGAATTCCCCAGGTTGGTAGGTTCCCAATATGCTACTAGAGATCAGTGGAGAAATGACTCCAGAAAGAATGAAGGGATGGAGCCAAAGCAAAACAACACCCAGTTGTGGATGTGACTGGTGATGGAAGCAAGGTCTGATGCTGTAAAAAGCAATATTGCATAGGAACCTGGAATGTTAGGTCCATGAATCAAGGCAAAATGGAAGTGCTCAAATGGGAGACAGCAAGAGTGAACAGCAACATTTTAGGAATCAGTGAACTAAAATGGACTGGGAATGGGTGAAGTTAACTCAGATGACCATTATATCTACTACTGTGGGCAGGAATCCCTTAGAAGAAATGCAGTAGCCATCACAGTCAACAAAAGAGTCCAAAATGCAGTACTTGGATGCAATCTCAAAAACAAAAGAATGATCTCTGTTCGTTTCCAAGGCACATCATTCAATATCACAGTAATCCAAGTCTATGCACCAACCAGTCATACTGAAGAAGCTGAAGTTGAATGGTTCTATGAAGACCTACAAGACCTTTTAGAACGAACACCCAAAAAAGATGTCCTTTTAATTATAGGGGACTGGATTGCAAAAGGAGGAAGTCAAGAAACACCTGGAGTAACAGGCAAATTTGTCCTTGGAGTACAGAATGAAGCAGGGCAAAGGCTAATAGGGTTTTGCCAAGAGAATGCACTGGTCATAGCAAACACCCTCTTCCAACAACACAAGAGAAGACTCTACACATGGACATCACCAGATGGTCAACACCGAAATCATATTGGTTATATTCCTTTAGCCTAAGATGGAGAAGCTCTATACAGTCAGCAAAAACAAGACTGGGAGCTGACTGTGGCTCAGATCATGAACTCCTTATTGCCAAATTCAGACTTAAACTGAAGAAAGTAGGGAAAACCACTAGACCATTCAGGTATGACCTAAATCAAATTCCTTATGACTATACAGTGGAAGTGAGAAATAGATTTAAGGGACTAGATCTGATAGACAGAGTGCCTGATGAACTATGTACGGAGGTTCGTGACATTGTACAGGAGACAGGGATCAAGACCATTCCCAAGGAAAAGAAATGCAAAAAAATAAAATGGCTGTCTGAGGAGGACTTACAAATAGCTGTGAAAAGAAGAGAAGCAAAAAGCAAAAGAGAAAAGGAACAATATACCCATTTGAATGCAGAGTTCCAAAGAATAGCAACAAGAGATAAGAAAGCCTTCCTCAATGATCAGTGCAAAGAAATAGAGGAAAACAATATAATCGGAAAGACTAGAGATCTCCTCAAGAACATTAGAGATACCAAGGGAACATTTCATGCAAACATGAGCTCAATACAAGACAGAAATCGTATGCACCTAGCAGAGAAAGAAAATATTAAGAAGTGGCAAGAATACACAGAAGAACTGTACAAAAAAGACCATCACAACCCAGATAGTCATGATGATGTGATCACTCACCTAGAGCCAGACATCCTGGAATGTGAAGTCAAGTGGGCCTTAGGAAGCATCACTATGAACAAAGCTAGTGGAGGTGATGGAATTCCAGTTGAGCTATTTCAAATCCTGAAAGATGATGCTGTGAAAGTGCTGCACTTAATATGCCAGCAAGTTTGGAAAACTCCGCAGTGGCCACAGGACTGGAAAAGGTCAGTTTTCTTTCCAATCCCCAAAAAATGCAATGCCAAAGAATGCTCAAACTACCGAACAATTGCACTCATTTCACAAGCTAGTAAAGTAATGCTCAAAATTCTCCAAGCCAGTCTTCAACAGTACATGAACTGTGAACTTCCAGATGTTCAAGCTAGTTGCAGAAAAGGCAGAGGAACCAGAGATCAAATTGCCAACATTCATTGGATCATTGCAAAAGCAAGAGATTTCTAGAAAAACATCTATCTATGCTTTATTGACTACACCAAAGCCTTTGATGTGTGGATCACAACAAACTGTGGAAAATTCTTCAAGAGATGGGAATACCAGACCACCTCACCTGCCTCCTGAGAAATCCATATGCAGGTAAGAAAGCAGCAGTTAGAACTGGACATGGAACAACAGACTGGTTCCAAATAGGTAAAGGATTACATCAGGGCTATATATCATCACCCTGCTTATTTAATGTATATGCAGAGTACATCATGAGAAACACTGGACTAGAGGAAGCACAAGCTGGAATCAAGTTTGCTGGGAAAAATATCAATAACCTCAGACATGCAGATGACACCACCCTTATGACAGAAAGTGAAGAAGAACTAAAGAGCCTCTTGATGAAAGTGAAAGAGGAGAGTGAAAAACTTGGCTTAAAGCTCAACATTCAGAAAGCTAAGATCATGGCATCTGGTCCCATGATTTCATGGGAAATAGATGGGGAAACAGTGGAAACAGTGGCAGACTTTGTTTTTTGGGCTCCAAAATCACTGCAGATGGTGAGTGCAGCCATGAAATTAAAAGACGCTTACTGCTTAGAATGGATAAATATATCATGGTATATTTGTAAAATGAAATGCCATACAGTGATGAAAATAACTTGCAATTGCATCAGCAATATGGATGGATTTCATAAACATAATGCCAGAAAAAATAGGCAGCAGTAGAACATAGGGTATGTTCCATTAATATAAAATACAAAAAAAGGCAAAGGTGACCTATGCTATTAAACTCGAAATAGTAGTTAGACCTTGCAGCTAGGAAGGGTGAGGACAGGAATAGAGAATGAATGAAATTTCCTGAGTGTTAGTAATAAACTGTTCCTTGATCTTGGAGTTTTTTATACAGGTGTTTTGTTTCTGAGAATGCCTCAAGCTCCACACTTGTAATATATTAATATGTAGTTTTCCTTTTAAACAGCATCCTTCAATAAAAAGCTAAAAATAAACATAAGAAATGAAAAAGAAAACAGATCTGATACTGACCTCAGAGAGATTATTGACTAATGGAAGAGAGATATGAAGTAATAATTATGAGCATAACTGCGCTGATATGAGTTTTGCTCCTAGCTTAAAGGATAATTGAAAGTTTGTTTTTTTTTTTTAAGAGATTTAAGTGAGGTACTCTAATTGAGGTGGAGGGTCTGGGAAGACCCCTCTGAGGGAGTGAGACCAAAGATATTATCTGAAGCATTAGGGAGTTTTCAGATGAAGATTGAAGTAGTAGGAAAAACTCATGTGAGGACCCTCCTGGAGAAAAAGAGCTTAATTTGTTAGAACACTTGAAAGAAGACCAATGTATCTAGAGACAGAACAGAGCTTGGTGTGATTAGATTCTCTTCAAACCTTTAAGACTGGGGTAGTTGCCACATTCATACCAGAGATTTAGTGTGTCCTAAGAATTTATGAAGTATTCATTAAGATAGTATTTGGTAATATCTCCATACTATGTACTTATAACTTGGTTGTAAATAGAACAAGTATATGAGTTGTAATGGAAAGACAAAAGTGGCATGTTTGTGAGCCATGAGGGATCAGAGAACATTTCTCAGAAGAGGTGATATCTAAGGTGAATCCTAAAGACTGGGGAGATATGCAAAGAATCTAGGACCTGAGCACTCCACTCCACTGAGAAAGGAATATAGACAAACCTCAGAAGCAAAATGAACAGCTGAGTGCGAATGGAAAATAGAGTTAGCCTGAAGAGAGGAGACAGGTTAGGAGGAACATATTAGAGAAAAAGTAAGCAAGGACCAGATCTTAACAGTTTTGATTGCCCATCTTTAAAGAATTAGAGTTTTATTCTAAATAGATGGGAAGAGTTTGAATGGTTTTAAATAATGACTTGAAATGATAACACTTTAGGGATCATACTGTTTCTGTGATGTTTCTATCACCAGATCTTAGAGAAATATGTGGCAGAAAATAAGACCCAACAAATATTGGTTGCTAAGTGAATTAAAAAAACATTTCATTGATTACCATATGGACATTTGCCCAATCAGTTAGAAAATCCTGTTGGGTCTACTTTGAAAATACATCCAGAATTTCTGATCCTTTCTGCTTTCATTTTGGTGCATCATTGTCTCTTAGATTTTTAATAGCTTCTTAACTGACTTCCCTATATCTGCACTTACTCCTCTACCATTTATTCTCAACACAGCAATAATAAGAATCCTTTAAAATGCCAGCTGGATGATGACACCTTCATTCAAAACTCTTTAATGTCCTTCCTTCTCGTTTAGAGTTAGAATTCAGTGACCTGCAGCTGCTTGCACAATCTGCTGCTTAGTTCCCTGAGCTCTGTGGTCTCCTTCCCTCTTACCTCCATTCATTCTTTCGCAGCCACCTTGAATCTTGCTCTTCCTGAGTCTCACCCACATTAACAAATCATTGTTGACATATGACTCAGAGTCTTTCCTTTATCTACATCAGCGCTTTTGATCTTTGAAGCCTATCTTGACCACACTTCTAAAAATATTTATTTTACCTCTTCCCAGCACTCTCATTCCTCTTACATGACTTAGTTTTTTTTCATAGGACTCATTAATTTCTAAAGTGTGAATTACCCAGATTATTTTTATTTCTATCTTTCCTTCCAGGAGAATGCAAGTTCTATGACAGCTGAATTTTTTTTTTTTTTCCCTTTCTTTTGTTAAATTAACTCTAGTACCAGGAGATGTCAGTCTTATGGTAGGTGCTTAAAAATATTCCTCAGATGACAAAGGGAGAAAGAAGCAGGGGATACACTTAGAAAGCTACTATCCATTGATTAAGATAGTACAGTGCAGAAAGAAAGTGGGTTAATATGTTGATTTTGGAAACTCTTGGTTCCCTGTAAAGTGCTATTTTTTAGCCCTAGTTTCTCACCTTCCAGTTGATTGATTGTGCTCACAACCTTCCCTAGTTCTTTATATTAATATATAGGTTTCTGGAACTGCTATGATAGACAGTGGTAGACTTGATGTGGAAGACTGAGAAAGAGAAGTGTGTTAGAGACTACTCTCAGATTTCTGGGATGAACCTAGGTATGCCATATCAGAGGTTAGGAGTACTAGAAGAGGACCATCCTTGGAGGCAGGCTCAAGTTTAAACTTGATCATGGTCAGTGACATCCAGGAGGCAAAACTATTTTGGCTGAATAGACTAATTAGTCAAATACTGAGTAGAGACTAGCTGAATTCAGTTACTTGCCCCAAACTTTGAAATAACTGCTTGCTAAATGACTATGTATTAAGTGAAAGGAATTATAAATATTATAAGACATTTAAAACCATGTGTCAGTGTCAGCCAGAGAAACATTAGCAGTAGGAGCAAACATTGAGATTTAGTGCAAGAAATTGACTTCCATGCTTTTAGGAGGTAAAGATGAAAATCTGAATCCCATAAGGTAGGCTTTCAGGAAGGATAGGCTGGAATTCTGGGACACAAGAAAATGCTCTTATCCTCAGGCAGCATTTTTTCCTCTTTGGGGAAGCCTCGGTTCTGTTCTTAGGGTCTTTCAACTAATTGAATCAAGCCTACTCAGATGAACTAAAAGAATCCATTTACTTAAAATCGGCTGTCACTGAACTTTAGTCATAACAACAACATGCTTTCACAGCTATATTTAGATTAGTATTTGATTGAATAACTAGAGGCTGGAGCCGACACACAAACTATCACACCCAACTCTCTTATGCGGCAACTTTTATAAGTTCTGTAATTTTAATAAGTTTTAGTTTTATGCACATCAAGAAGAAGTTTTTTTTGAACTCTGTGGGAGAATGTGAGGGTGGGATATTTCAAAAGAACAGCATGTATACTATCTATGGTGAAACAGATCACCAGCCCAGGTGGGATGCATGAGACAAGTGCTCGGGCCTGGTGCACTGGGAAGACCCAGAGGAATCGGGTGGAGAGGGAGGTGGGAGGGGGGATCGGGATGGGGAATACGTGTAAATCTATGGCTGATTCATATCAATGTATGACAAAAATAAATAAATAAATAAATAAAAATAAAAAACAAAAAATAATAAAAAAAAAAGAAGTTTTAATATAATCAGATATGTTAAGTGATCCATTTGAATTATCCATCACTAGACATTTGTCTTCACATGTGTGTCCTTGAACTTACCTGGTTTTAAACTTTTTCCTTACTTATTATAATGGATTCCTTTCTTATGATTCTGCTTCCAAGAGTGACTTCATTTTCTAAATGCTGTAGTTTAATTTGAAAAAAACAAGTCTGTATACCTCTTTGATATGCTAGTATTAGTTTCTCTGAGTACTAGGAATTTCAATGTCCTGGAAAAATAACTGTTTGAAAAAATACATATTTATATATTTTGGGTGTATAAATAATTTTTGTCTCTTATTTGTACATTTAGTACATGAATTTTTCAGTATAATCACAAAGTAAACTATTAGCTTTTCCCACCTTCCCAGTCTACTTTGTTGAAAAAGCAATTGAATTTCTCTCTAACATATTATTTAGTGAACAGCAATAGGTGTCTTTCACATTATTTTTTATAACATTAGATTTTTTTAATACTCTTTTTTCTTTCCCTCATTGTCTGTGAAAGTATTACTTCATGGTATAATTTTAATACTAATTTGAATGACGGAAGAACAAAACACTTATAGAATTCAGAGGAGGAAGTGAGTGGCTTTTGCTAGGGGATTTACGAAATGTTTTATTAATTAGGAAATAACTTAATCATGGTCCTAAAATAGGTAGGTGTTTCACAGGTTGAGAATGGGATATTTCAGGTGGGAGAGGAATATGTCATAGACAACATCAAACAGGAATACAAAGCACTGGAATATTCAGGGTGAATGGAGGGTTGAGTGCATGAAATAGAATAAAAAGAAATCAAGGTGCAGAAGTTGGTTGGGTTGAAATTGGAGTTATGTATGTCAAACGGAAAAATAAGCAATATAAAGAACAAGTAAGCAATAGGAAATTCTCGACATTTTAGGCTTTTATACTTTACTGATATTTATCTACACGTGCTTATCACAGTACTTGATACATGGCAGTTATTCAATAAATACTTTTGGTGATAGAACACATCCTGTGTTGTTTAGGAGCAGATCTGTTTTTAAACAAAGTAGCTCTTAGTTGCATTGAAGGTTGAATTTGCATGGTGAGTGGCAGAAAGAACAAACAGAAGGTTAGAAAAAAAGGGATTGAGTTTGAAAACTTTTCCCCCCTAACTATAAGCATTTTAAAAGATAGATTTTTTTTTTATTTGTATCAAAAGTTTAAACATGTTTTTACAAAAAAGAAGCAGTTATGCATTGTAGCATTAAATCACATTGAAACTTGTCTGTGAGCAATAACATTTACAAATATCTAAAACTATATCAAGTAGAGAATGATGTTATGCAGTTTCATAGAGTTTTTATATTCTTTTTGTTAGAGAATATTCTGAAAAACCACTTTTGGCATTAGATCAATGTTGTAAATTTGCCAACATATTTCTCTGTAACATCAAAGATATTCAAGAGATAACTAAAAATTGAATCTGAAATAATAGTCCAGCCCTGGGACTGCCTCTCTTTCTGCTGATAAGTAATTGGGTTGTATCTAAAGTTAATCAGTTCAGTTCAGTTCAGTCACTCAGTCATGTCCAACTCTTTGCCACCCCGTGAACCACAGCACGCCAGGCCACTCTGACCATCACCAACTCCCAGAGTCTACCCAAACTCATGTCCATTGAATCGGTGATGCCATCCAACCATCTCATCCTCTATCGTCCCCTTCTCCTCCTGCCTTCAATATTTCCCAGCATCAGGGTCTTTTCAAATGAGTCAGTTATTCGCATAAGGTGGCCAAACTATTGGAGTTTCAGCTTCAGCATCAGTCCTTCCAATGAACACCCAGGACTGATCTCCTTTAAGATGGACTGGTTGGATTTCCTTGCAGTCCAAGGGACTCTTAAGAGTCTTGTCCAACACCACAGCTCAAAAGCGTCAATTCTTTGATGCTCAGCTTTCTTTATAGTCCAACTCTCACATCCATACATGACTACTGGAAAAACCATAGCCTTGACTGGATGGACATTTGTTGGCAAAGTAATGTCTCTGCTTTTTAACATGCTGTCTAGGTTGGTCATAACTTTCCTTCCAAGGAGTAAGTCTTTTAATTTCATAACTGCAGTCGCCATCTGCAGTGATTTTGGAGCCCCCAAATATAAAGTCTGTCACTGTTTCCTCATCTATTTGCCATGAAGTGATGGGACCGGATGCCATGATCTTAGTTTTCTGAGTGTTGAGCTTTAAGCCAATTTTTTCACTCTCCTCTTTCACTTTCATCAAAAGGCTCTTTAGTTCTTCATTTTCTGTCATAAGGGTGCTATCATCTGCATATCTGAGGTTATTGATATTTCTCCCAGCAATCTTGATTCCAGCTTGTGCTTCATCCAGCCCAGTGTTTCTCATGATATACTCTGCATATAAGTTAAATAAACAAGATAACAATATATATCCTTGACGTACTCCTTTTCCTATTTGGAACCAAATAGGAAATATTAAAGGTAATACTTTCTGCTATACTGGAGTGTCCCATGTGTCTCTGAAAATTTTTTAATCTTCTTTGCACAAATTGAGACTGTAGATTAAAGAGTTCATGTTTGTGATTTCAAGTTGGACTTATTAACACCCATTCTTTTGAGTGCAAAAACAGATTGATGAGCAATTTGTTTGAATCCTCTTGGGAAAGGGATAGGATTACTTCAGAATGCCTTGTGGTTAGTTTTTCACTAGTGTCTGCCAACTTTAAAACCTACAATGAATTAATGTGTTTCTAAATTTGTATGATTTAAGAGAGATACTGCATACAAAGGAAAAAAAAAAAACAAAAAACACCTCACAGAGCTTCCATTTTGTTTACAGTTATAACAAAGTTGAAATAAAGCCAAGCAACCCAAACAACTATTACACACAAAAAAGCATCATATATTAAAAATATTTTTGATACTAATCAAATAGTAGTATCAAAATAGTAGTTTTGGTAGTGATCATTAATCTTAAAATAATTTTCTCAAAATTTCAATTAGGAATATCTTAAGCAGGAAGAACTTAAATATTTTCAGTACTAAAGTACAGACCAAAAAAAAAAGACAAAAAAAAAAAATAAAGTACAGACAGATTTTTTATGTGTGTGTGTGAGTGTATGTATATATTTGGTTATTTTTACACAACTATGCAGGCCTGAATAGTTCTTACTCTTTGAAAGCTCATGCTTTCAATCAGAGCCAGGAATCTTTCCCACCAACCCAACAATCTCCTTTTCATTAGACAAAAAGACCAGAAAGAGAAACTTTGGATAAACCAATATTTAAGGATTAGACAGGTGATGACCAACACATCACTTTAATTATGGACTTCTGGGGAGTGTACTTATTCCTCTCTTTTTTCCTCCTGGATTGTTCCCTGGGAAAGACTTATTATATAGTATGACCCTGACTAAAAGTCTCACATGATAGGCATAGAATGTTGCAGGAAATTAATTTTGACTAAGAATTTTGTATCCATCCATCAATTTTACTATCAAAAATTGCTTGTACTCCTAATACGTGTACTAATTGTCTACCTAATAGAACTTCACAAGTATATATATACAATTGCCTTGGGCTCTATCTTCATTTAGTAGGCATTAAAAATTCTATGCTTCAGTTATGAGTTCAGACTTATTTATACATCAACAACGAAAGAAGATATATCCCGTTCATTTAGTGCTGATATGTTCAGCATATGGTAAAAATGTCATAAGGCGCTTCACCTTCCTTATTGATGGACATTGGCAAGTTTCTTGCCTTGAAAGATATGGCCTACTTGTTCACTCAGTAATTTTTTGTCTACATTGGGCACTAAACAACTTGGTCTCTATGGAAATTAATTGAAAAAAAAAAAGGAAATATTTCATTTTTCCTGAGTTTTATAGATTGTATTATATTGATTTTCGATATATCAGTATGTCAATCTACCAAACCAAGCCTAGTTATAATTCAAAGAGCAATGCATATCAAGTTAAGAGGATGTGTACCTTTGTGTGAGAACTTCAATATCAACTGGAGCTGAAGATGAACTGCATGGGGTAGGACATGGATGATGGAGATATTTCAAGTAATAATTGAACCATATGTATTACTCAATTTACCCACCTTTTATAAATAGAAAATACTTGTATTGACTTGTTGAAACTTTTGATTGTTGTGATTATGCAGATGAAAATAATAGTTAGATTTCTATGAAATCCTAACCAAAGGCTTGACTAACTCCACTAGTTCCCCTTTAAAAATTCTTCCTAAAATTGAGGCACAGTGAGGAAAATGGTACTATCTGTGTTAGAAGGAAAATTGTAAAATATTTCTTTTTAAAGAATAAATTTCTATGCTGAATGGTTGCAAACACAGAAATGAACACATTCCCATTTATTAGTTATTTTGAATTTATCTCTTTCTCCTTAGTTGGAATGAATTCTTTGTAGTCCACTTTGTCACTGGCAATTTCGTGGTGTCTTCCTGTCATTAACTTTCATCTTTCCCAATTTCTGTCTCAGAGCTCTACTTAATATCAAGCACAGGTCACCAGTTTAAAATGATATCTGCTTAAAGATAAATAAACCCTTCATTGAAAATTAAGGAACAGTCTTAGGTTGCAGACTCTCTGAGGATCCTGTCTCATTTAATTTCGTATTTCTAAATTATAGAATAGTGTCAAGTATGTAGTAGTTGCTCAACAAATGTATGTTTAATTAAAAAAAAATATTTTCCAGAGCTTCACTGCTGTTACATTAAATTAACGTTTGTTAATAAACATTAATTATAATTGCACTAACAGTTTCAGTGCTTTGAGATGATAACAGACTACCTTGACTAAGCAAGCTTCCTCTTTGTCAGACACTGTATATATTTATGAATTAATTGCTCATTTATGAGTTAAGTTCCTTTCATTAGTTTATTTTTATATCTGAGGAAATTATGGAAGATACTAGTTAAGTAGCCTGCCCAATGTCCCAGTGCCATTCCTAAGGTTATGGTATGAACATAATCTGACTACAGAGCACACTTTCTTCACCACTCTGCTATGTAATAAAAACTGATCATTCATTTTAGCCAAGATTAGTATTTCCCAAATATTTGGATTTCATTATATGGTTGACAACTTTAATTTTTCCCAGAATGGTATGAACAAAATTACTAGAAGGGTAACAAGATGGTGGAGGAATAGGAGAATGTGGAGTACATCTCTCTCCACGGATACATCAGGGTTACACCTTCAGACACAGAAGTGCATGCAGAACACCAGCTGACAGTGGACAGGAGGACCTGACCAGCGGAAAGGAGTATATAAAGTGAAGTGAAGTGAAGTCACTCAGTCATGTCCAACTCTTTGTGACCCCATGGACTGGAGCCTACCAGGATCCTCAGTCCATGGGATTTTCCAGGCAAGAATACTGGAGTGGGTTGCTATATAAAAGAATATATAGACCCATGCAAAACTCGGTAGGATGAAGGAACTAGGGAGAAAAACAGGAGTTTTAGAAGGACTGAATCTGCCCTCGGTGGGTGAGGGAGCTGAACCAGGGGTCCAATCCCCACATCAGGGCAATTGTCTGAGTCAGACGAGAAACATTTAAGGCTGAGAGTAAAACAGCTGATCTGTGGCAGCCTAAATGGAATGAGAATCAGACAGCACTTGCATAGCCATACATGCCCCAGACAGGGATGCTGATTCCCCAGAAGGTGCAGCGGCTGGTAGCAGGGGTTTAGGGAGTGTGGAACAGGCCCCGGGTGAGGGCTGCTGTTGACTGTGGAGAGACAGATCGAGGGGATGTGAGGGAGGAGACTGTGGTGGGAAATGCCTTTGGAGGAAAGCCGGGCAGCCATGGAAGCAAGGTGATACTGCTGAGTCACGTATAGGGGGTGGAGCCATCACCATAGCCTCTCTCCCCCCACACACCAGCATTGGCAGCTGAACAATAGAGAGGCTGTGCCCATCAAATGCCTGATGCCCAGAACTACACAGTAGGACCCCACCCTGGTGCCCCTTTGAGTGCCTGATGCGCTGATCTACAGAGTAGGACCCTGGACAGGGGGGCCCCCTCTATGTGCCTGACGTGGGGAACAACAGACAAGGACCCCAGGCAAGGAAGCCCTCTAAGTGCCTGAACGGGGCAGAGCTACAGAGAAAGACTGGGCAAAGAAACTTTCTGATCGCTAGCTACAACAGGCTCAAAAAAAGATTCTGATCAGGCCATAACTCCTGCCGCGGAGGCAGTCTGTGTCCCTGCACGCTTGGCGCCGCCAGGGTCCCTGCAGGCGAAGCAGCTACACCACCTGCCTGCTCAACTCTCACTGGGGCGGAGCTGCCACAGGCAAAAAAAAGAAAAAAAAGTCTTGTGTGTATGCGCCAGGGCCGCTTTGGTTGTGTCCAACGCTTTGTGATCCTGTACTGTGGCCTGCCAGGCTCCTATGTCAGGGAAGGGGGTTCTCCAGGCAAGAAGACTGGAGCGTATTGGCCAATACCGGTTGCCGTACCCTTCTAGAGCACTGCATTTCCTGCTGCCCTAGCCGCCAACCCCCCTGAGGACCTGGTGCTGCCAGAACCCCTGAGACCCAAGCAGCTGCATCACCTCCACACCTGGCCCTCACAGGGGCAACCCAAGCCCTCCATGAAGCCTCAGGAGCTAAACCCCAGTGGGTGACCCACATGCAGAGGTGGAAATAAAACCACAATTGACACCCAGCGGCAGTGTGGCTAAGGAAGAAGACCCGAAACCCTCCCATCAGCTTTACAAGCTGCAGATTAAATCCACAGGATCAACTAGGCAGACTCTGTGTCTATGGTCATTGAGAACTCCACAAAAGAAAACACACTGGTTCTGATAGCTGTGGACATTGGAGGCAGGAACACAGAGGAGTAGGATCAGGTTAGAATCTGAGCTGCCCCCACAACAGGTCCAGAGATCAGCACGGTGTTGGAAGACATCCTAGGGAGGTGAGGTGGACTGTGACTCCCAGTGAGGGAAAGGACTCTGACAGCAGTCACTCGAGAAAAACATCTGTTATTCTTATGTTTTGACTTGTTCTGTAGATTCTTTTGGATTTTTTTTTATTCCTTTCACCCCTCCTCAGTTGTAGCTGTCGATTTTATTGGCACTGTGAAATCTAATTAAGCTTTTGAGCTTTTTTTTTTTTTTCTCAGTCGCATTTTTTATTGTTGTTATAAACTTCTGCCTCCATGTTGGGCTTTTGCAGTAGTGCAGAGTTTGCCTTCTTTTTTCCCCCTCTTTTTTTAATTTTAATTTTTTAAACCTATTATTATTTTTCTACATTTATTCCTGTTTGCTTTTCCTATAGTTCTTTCCCCCTTGCAGTTAATCTTTAATATACATAAATCTTCTTTATCTACCTCTATTTAACTTTGCATATTTATTCTTTCTTTCTTTTCTTTCTTTCCTTTCCTCTCAACATATTTGTTAATTTTATTTTCTTTGCTTTATTCCCCAATTGACACTTTCCTTTAGTTTTGTTTTCCAGTTTGTGCTGTAGTTAGTTTTGTTCTGGTAGACATAATTTTTGGTTTCCTTTGTTCACCAGGTCAATCTATTCTACTTTATTTTTGTTGGGCTATTTTGATTTTGCTTATGGGTATATATGTTTATGCATATATTCAATCACATTCTTTATTATTGTTATAAACCTCTGCATCAATGTAGGGTTTTTACAGTTCTGTGGAGTTTTCTTTTTTTTTTTCTTTTTTCTTTAACCTTTTTTTTTTCTCTTTTTTATAATTTTAACTTTTAATTTTTTAAACCTATTATATTTTATCTACATTTATTCCTTTGCTTGCCTTTCCTACTGTTCTTTTCCCCTTACAGTTAATTGTTATGTATATAAATGTTCATTGACCTCTATTTAACTTTGCATATCTATTCTTTCTTTCTTTTCTTTCTTTCCTTTCCTCTCAATATATTTGTTAGTTTTGTTTTAATTGCTTTATTCCCCACTTGGCACCTTGCTTTAGTTTTGTTTTCCAGTTTGTGCTTTACTTAGTTCAGGTCTTAACTGGTAAATATAATTTTTTATTTCCTTTGTTCACCAGAATAATCTATTGTATGTCATTTTTGTTAGACTGTTTTGCCTTTGCTCATGGGTTTATATGTATATGTGTATATTCCATAATTTTAATTATTCTTTGCCTGAATCTGTAACTTCCATTTGGCTGAAGTTTGGATATTTGTTTTAATCTCACTCTTTGTTCCTGGCCAGAGATCAAACCCTGAGCCTTTGGCATGGGAGCACTGACTCCAAGACCCTAGGCTACCAGAGAACTAACCCTAGGGGGTATCAAATAGTGAGAACTCACACAAAGAAAATCACTGTCATACAAGGCCCAGCATCACCCAATCACCAGTAGCACCCAGTGCAGGACACCTCATCTAAACAACAAACACAACAAAAATACCAACCCAGTCATCAGCAGACAGGATTAAGACCTCACTCAGCCTTGCTCATCAGAGAAAAAACAAACAAACACTCAGCACAAATCTCACCCTGTACAAAGCTTACACAAACCACTGGACCAACCTTAGGAGGACAGAAACCAAAAGGAAGAAAGAATTGAACCTTGAAGCCTGGGAAAAGGAGACCTCAAACACAATAAGTTAAAAGAAATAATAAAATAGTGAAAAGGCAGAGAAATACTACACAAATGAAAGAACAAACTAGAAACACAGAAGTCCAAATAAATGAAGAGGAAATAGGCAAACTACCTGAAAAAGAATTCAGAATATTGATAGTAAAGATGATCAAAACCCTCGAAAACAAAATGGAGAAAATGCAGCAATCAATTAACAAAGACCTAGAAGAAATAAAGAATAAACATAGAGACAAACAATACTGAAATTAAAAATACTCTAAAAGGAGTCAATAGCAGAATATCTGAGGCAGAAGAAGAAATCAGTGACCTGGAAGATAAAATGGTGGGAATAACTTCTGAAGAGCAGAATAAAGTAAAAATAATGAAAAGAACTGAGGATAGTCTCAGAGACCTCTGGGACAATATCAAACACACCATTTGAATTATAGGGGTCCCTGAAGAAGAAGAGAAAAAGAAAGGGTATGAGAAAATTTTTGAAGAGATTATAGTTGAAAATTTCCCCACCATAAAAAAGGGAATACTCAATCAAGTCCAAGAGGCACAAAGTGTCCCATACAGGATAAACCCAAAGAGAAACATGCCAAGACACATACTAATCAAACTGACAAAGACTAAACACAAAGAAAGGATATTAAAAGCAGCAAGGGAGAAGCAACAAGTAACATGCAAGGGAAACCCCATATGCTTAACAGCTTATCTTTCAGCAGAAACTCTGCAGACCAGAAGGGAATGGCAGGATATATTTAAAATAATGAAAGGGAAAAATCTACAACCAAGACTGCAGTACCCAGCAAAGATCTCATTCAAAATTGATGGAGAAATAAAAAGCTTTTCAGACAAGCAAAATTTAAGAGATTCAGTACCACCAAACTAGCTTTACAACAAATGTTAAAGGGACTTACATAGTCAAGAAACACAAGAGAAGAAAAAATACCTACAAAATCAACCCCAAACAATTAAGAAAATGGCAATATGAACATGAACATCAATAATTACTTTAAATGTAAATGGATTAAATGCTCCAACCAAAAGACACAGACTGGCTGAATGGATACAAAAACAAGACCCATATATATGCTGTCTACAAGAAACCCACGTTAGACCTCGAGACACATATAGACTGAACATGAGAGGATGGAAAAATATATTTCATGCAAATGGGAAACAAAAGAAAACTGGGGTAGCAATCCTCATATCAGACAAAATGGACCTTAAAATGAAGATTGCAAGAGATAAGGAAGGACAGTATATAATGTTCTAGAGATCAATCCAAAAGGAAGACATAACAATTGTAAATATCTATCCATGCAACATATATCTATGCAGAGTACATCATGAGAAATACTGGGCTGGAGGAAGCACAATCTAGAATCAAGATTGCAGGGAGAAATGTCAATAACATTAGCTATGCACATGACACCACCCTTATGGCAGAAAGTGAAGAACTAAAGAGCCTCTTGAAAAAAGTGAAAGAGGAGAGTGAAAAACTTGGCTTAAAGCTCAACATTCAGAAAACTAACATCATGGCATCCGGTCCCATCACTTCATGGGAAATAGATGGGGAAACAGTGGCTAACTTTATTTTTCTGGGCTCCAAAATCACTGCAGATGGTGACTGCAGCCATGAAATTAAAAGACACTCCTTAGAAGCAAAGTTATGACCAACCTAGACAGCATATTAAAAAGCAGAGACATTACTTTGCCAACAAAGGTCCATCTGGTCAAGGCTATGGATTTTCCAGTGGTCTTGTATGGATATGAGAGTTGGACTGGACTATAAAGAAAACTGATGCTTTTGAACTGTGGTGTTGGAGAAGACTCTTGAGAGTCCCTTGGACTGCAAGGAGATCCAACCAGTCCATCCGAAAGGAGATCAGTCCCGGGTGTTTATTAGAAGGACTGATGTTGAAATTGAAACTCCAATACTTTGGCCACCTGATGCGAAGAGCTGACTCATTTGAAAAGACCCTGATGATGGGAAAGATTGAGGGCAGGAGGAAAAGGGTACGACAGAGGATGAGATGGTTGGATGGCATCACCAACTCAATGGAAATGGGTTTGGGTGGATTCCGGGAGTTGGTGATGGACAGGGAGGTCTGGTGTGCTGTGATTCATGGGGTCGCAAAGAGTTAGATACGACTGAGTGACTGAACTGAACTGATGCACGCAACATAGGAGCACCTCAATGCATAAGACAAACACTAACAGACATAAAAGGAGAAATTGACACTATCACAATAATAGTAGGAGATTTTAACACCCTACTGACACCAATGGACATATCATCAAAACAAAAAATTACTAAGGAAACATTAGTCTTAAATGATACATTCAATGAGATGGATCTCATTGATCTCTTCAGGACATTCCATCCAAATGCAGAGGAACACACCTTCTCAACTGTACATGGAACATTCTACAGAATAGACTACATCTTGGGTCACAAATCAAACCTCAATAAATTTAAGAAAATTGAAATCATATCAAGCACCTTCTCCAACTACAATGCTATGAGACTGGATATCAATTATAAGAAAAAAAAAAAACTGTAAGAAATGCAAACACATGAGATTAAACAACATGTTTCTAAATAATCAGCAGGTTACTGAAGAAATCCAAAGGGAAATCAAAAAAGTCCAGAAACAAATGACAATGAAAACACAACAATTCAAAACCTATGGGATGTAGCAAAAGCAGTCCTCAGAAGGAAGCTTATAGCAATATAACCCTACCTCAAGAAACAAGAAAAATATTGAATAGACACCTAACTTTACACCTAAAACAACTGGAAAAAGAAGAACAAAAACCCGAAATTAGTTGAAGGAAAGAAATCACAAAGATCCAAGCAGAAATAAATGAAAACGAAATGAAAGAAATTATAGTAAAGATCAATAAAACTAAAAGCTCATTCTTTGAGAAGATAAACAAAACTGACAAACCTTTAGCCAGACTCATCAGGAAAAAAAGAGAGAAGAATCAAATCAACAGAATTAGAAATGAAAAAGGAGAGGTTACAACAGACAATGCAGAAATACAAAAGAATATAAGAGACTGTTAGGGACAACTATATGGCAAAAAATGGATAACCTGGGAGAAATGGACAGATTTTAGAAAAGTTCAATCTTCCAAGACTGAACCAGGAATAAACAGAAATTTTTAATAACTGAATTATAAGAACTGAAATTGAAGCTGTGGTCAAAAATCTCCTAAACAACAAAATCCCAGGACAAGATGATTTCACAGAATTCTGTCAAACAGTTAGAGAAGAGCTATTGCCATCCTTCTAAAACTCTTTCCAAAAATTGCAGAGGAAGGACCACTTCCAAATTCATCCTATAAGGCCACCATCACCCTAATACCAAAACCAGACCAAGACAACACACAAAGAAAACTACAGGCCAATATCACTGATGAACATAGATGCAAAAACCCTCAACAAAATTTTAGCAAACAGAATTCAGCAACACATAAAAAAGCTCATACACCATGATCAAGTTGGGTTTATTCCAGGAATGCAAGGATTCTTCAATATATGGAAATCAATTCAGGTGATACACCATATTAACAAATTGAAAGATAAAAACCATATGTTAATAGATGTAGAAAAAGCCTTGACAAAATTCAGCACAAATTTATGATTAAAGCTCTTCAGAAAATGGGCATAGAAGGAACCTACCTCAAAATAGTAAAGGCCATATATGATAAGCCTACAGCAAACATTATTCTCAATGGTGAAGAATTGAAAGCATTCCCTCTAAGATCAGGAACAAGACAAGGGTGCCCACTTTCACCACTATTATTCAACATAGTTTTGGAAGTCCTAGCTACAGCAATCAGAGGAGAAAAAGAAATAAAAGGGCTCCAGATCAGAAAAGAAGAAGTAAAGCTCTCACTGTTTGCAGATGACATGATACTGTACATAGAAAACCCTAAAGATAGTATCAGAAAATTATTAGAGATAATCAATGAATTTATCAAAGTTGCAGGATACAAAATCAATACACAAAAATCACTTGTATTTCTCTATACTAACAATGAAAAATCAGAAAGAGAAATTAAGGAATTAATGCCATTCACCATTGCAACAAAATGAATTAAATATCTAGGAATAAACTTACCTAAGGAGATAAAAGAACTGTACACAGAGAATTATAAGACACTGATGAAAGAAATCAAAGACAACATAAACAGATGGAGAGATATTCCATGTTCCTGGGTAGGGAGACTCAATATTGTGAAAATGACTCTACTACCAAATGCAATCTACAGATTCAATGAGATCCCTATCAAATTACCAATGACATTTTTCATAGAACTAGAACAAAAAATTTCACAATTCATATGGAAACACAAAAGACACTGAATAGCCAAAGCAGTCATAAAAAAGAAGAATGGAGCTGGAAGAATCAACCTTCCTGACTTCAAATTATACTACAAAGCTACAGTCATCAAGACAGTATGGTACTGGCACAAAAATAGAAATATAGACCAATGGAACAAGATAGAAAGCCCAGAAATAAATAAACCCATGCACCTATGGATGGAGGCAAGAATATACAATAGGGCAAAGTCAGCCCCTTAAATAAATGGTTCTGGGAAAACTGGACAACTACTTGTAAAAGAATGAAATTAGAACACTTCCTAATGCCATACAAAAAGATAAAGTCAAAATGGATTAAAGGCCTATATGTAAGACCAGAAACTATAAAACTCTCAGAGGAAAACATAGGCAGAACCCTCGATGACATAAATCAAAGGAAGATCCTCTGTGACCATCCTCTATGACCCACCTCCTAGATTAACAGAAATAAAAACAATAGTAAACAAGTGGGGCCTGATTAAGCATAAAAGCTTTTGCATAGCAAAGGAAACTATAAGGAAGGTGAAAAGACAGCCCTTAGAATGGGAGAAAATAATACCAAATGAAACAACAGACAAAGGATTAATTTCCAAAATATACAAGCAGCTCATACAACTCAATACCAGAAAAACAAGCAACCCAGTCAAAGAGTGGGAAAAAAAGACCGAAACAGACATTTCTCCAAAGGAGACATACAGATGGGTAACAAACTCATGAAAAGATGCTCAATATCGCTCATTATTAGAGAAATTCAAATGAAAACTACAACGAGATATTACCTCACAAAGGCAAAATGGCCATCATCAAAAAGTCTACAAACAATAAATCCTGGAGAGGGTATGGAGAAAAGGGAACACTCTTGCACTGTTGGTGGGAATGTAAATTGATACAGCCACTATGGAAGACGGTATGGAGATTCCTTAAACAACTAGGACTGAAACCACCATATGGCCCAGCATTCCCACTCTTAGGCGTATATGCTGAGGAACCAAAATTGAAAAAGACAACATGTATCCCATTATTCATTGCAGCACTATCTATAATAGGTAGAACCTGGAAGCAACCTAGGTGTCCATCAACAGATGAATGGATAAAGAAGTTGTGGTACAGATACACAATGGAATATTACTCAATCATAGAAATGAATGCATTTGAGTCACTTCTGATGAGGTGAATGAACCTAGAACCTATTATACAGAGCGAAGTGAGTCAGAAAGAGAAAGATAAATATCATATTCTAACACACATATATGAAATCTAGAAAAATGGTACTGAAGAATTTATTTACAGGACAGCAGTGGAGAAACAGACATAGAGAATATACTTATGGACATGGGGAGAGGGGAAAAGAGGGTGAGATGTATGGAAAGAGTAACATGGAAACTTTCACTTCCATGTGTAAAATCGATAGCCAATGGGAATTTTCTGTATGGCTCAGGAAACTCAAACAGGGGCTCCATATCAACCAAGAGGATGGGAAGGGGAGGGAGATGGGAGGGAGGTTCAAAAGGGAGGGGATATATGTATACTTAGGGCTGATTCATGTTGAGGTTTGACAGAAAACAACAAAATTCTGTAAAGCAATTATCCTTCAATAAAAAATAAATTTAAAAAATTGCTATTGCCCACAATATGTACAATGACATATAAAAATGTATTTTAGCACAAAATTAGAAATTGAAATAATCATAATAATGGACAATTCTTTCATGTTGACATTTAAAATTATGAATCAACCAGAGAGTTGTCCTCATTTTACTGCTTCTTGCTTACAATGCCATCATAGATGGCAATGGGAAGTATACTGACATTGGGGAAGTTCTTTAGTACATTATGCACTTTTGCCATGAATCTTTCTCTTTCTATTTGTCTTCTTCCAGCCAGGGTAGATTTTAACATGTCCTGGAAGTTGATACTCAGCAAAAGGGCCTGATTTGCTCTTTGTGGAAATGAGAACATGACCATTTCACCAGCTGACCCACATTGCAGGGTACCCTGGGCATGAAGCCAGCAGCCTTAGATAATGAGACTAGGTTGAAGTCCTCTTGAGTTCATATCCAAGAAGTTATTTTTCCGTGCCCTCAAGGATCAAAGGCGAGGATAAAGCTGTTTCTTTATGACTGCCTAACACAAATTGATAGTAACTTAAATAAACAGCAGTGTTTGAGGCTAAGATAAAACATGAGTAGCTCTTCAAAGGTACAGGTTCAATTTTAGCTGATTCTTTGACTACAGATTCAGTACTGATTCAGTTTTAGCACTTAATTATTTCTGATGACAGATAAAAGCGCACATTTTCCATGCATTTCCTCCCATGTCACAAATATTTCCAAAGTAGAACAGAAAATGGCACCCATGAGTAGTATACAGCTCCTTCCTTAACTTGGGATTGGTGGTATAGTTGCTAAGATGTGTTGGATCTTGCCAACCCATGGACTGTAGCCTGCCAGGCTCCTCTGTCCATGGGATTCTCCAGGTAAGAATACTGGAGTGGGTTGCCATTTCCTTCTCCAGGGAATCTTCCTGACTCAGTAATCAAATCCAGTCTCTTGCATTGTGTCCCAATAAACCTGTCACAGGTTGAAAATATTTTAAGTCAAAAATGCACTTAATATACCTAATTTGCCAAACATCATAGCTTAGCTTAGCCTGTATTAAATGCTCAGAACACTTACCTTAGTCTACAGTTGGGCAAACTAATCTAACACAAAACCTGTTTTATAATAAAGTAGGCTTTGAATACTGTACTGAAAGTGAAAAACAGAATGGTTGTAAGTGTATCAGTTACTTCCCCTCTTTATTACAAGGTTGATTGAGAGTTGCAGCTCACTGCCAATGACCAGCATCATGAGAGTGTCCTACTGAATATCACTAGCCTGGGAAAAGATCAAAATTCAAAACTTGAAGTGTGGTTTCGACTGAACACCTGTTGCTTTTGACCATCATAAAGTCAAAAAATCAAAAATCAGAGGCCATCTACATTTGTATTCTCCCCAGTTAAAAAAGACAGATTTAAAATATTTCCTATTTTAGTAGAAATAGGTTTACTTATGCCTGTATAGTCCATCAATTATATTTTATTACATTCATTTCATATTGGTAATATCAGATTGCATATTCTGACCCACGAATTTTCTTTTCTGATCACCAGCAAAATTGCCAGCATACTTGAATATTTACCCCATTTCTCACCTTCAGAGAAGTGAAGTGAGGGTAAAGTATTGCTCCTCCAGTCAAAGATGGATTCCTCCTTCTAGATTCTTCTAGATACCATCCAAGCTTGCATTCTTAAGAATTTTTCTTATGCATGTCTCCCTTCTCATCTACCTCACTCTCTTCCTGGATTATTCACTTAAGAGAGTATCTTCTATCTCAAAGCAAAACAATCAAACAACAAACAAAAAACAACTAAACAACTCTTCCTTATCCCTACTGTTCCACTTTCTGTTCAGTTTCATACCAAAATTTCATTTAAAGTGTTAAAGAGGCTTACCTGAAAAATCAAGGTTATGGTGAAATCAATGAGACGAAATAAGGAAGAAAGATAACAAATTTATTTTTAATAGAATGTTCTTTTAGGTATGAGCATATGTACTATGTTCTCTGTCTTTTTTTAAATGAGTTATCTTTTGCTGCATATTACATTGTCAAAAAACTAGGCTTAAAACAGCATATAATTATTATATCACAGTTTGTGTTGAACAGAAATGTGGGCCTGCAGATTCAGACTCTCACAGACTGTAATCAAGGAATCCTCTGTCTTTAGTTATCTCAAAACCTGCCTGGGGAGGGATTCACTACTCCTATTAACAAGAATCAGGCTCATGTGGTTCTTGATAATATTCAGTTCTTCACGGGTTGTTGGACTGAATGTCTCACTTCTTTGCTAGGCATGGAAGTTTTCTCCATCAAATCCTGTAAGCTAACAAAGCAGCATGGAACATCTGCTAACAAGACGTAAATCATACTCTTTTATAACCTAATCACAGAAGTGATATCTCTTCACGTTTGGTATATTTTACAGGTTAGAAGCAAGTCACTAAACCTGTATCAAGAGAAAGGATTACACAAAAGTATGAATATCAGGAGGTTAAGGACCACTGGGAGCTATGTTAGAAGTTTACGTTCATTTCCCAAATCCTAACCATTAAATGTCAAAAAATTATTCTCCAGAAAGGAAAATATACAATGTAATAGTGTTAATAATAATAAGCTGGATGTGATATTAAAATATATAAAGAAAATGAACTTATTAAGTGCATAAAAAACACTTATAAATGACCAAGTGCAATGCAATTCTAATTTTATTGAAATAAGCAAATGGAAAACATCAGAACTCTATGATGAGTTAAGTTGATGGCACAATTTCAGATTACAAGGGAAAAAATGTGTATAGTCTCCCATACTTCCCCCCCCCCCCCCGCATTGTGCAAAGTAGAAGACAAGGGCCTTAATTTCTCTTTCTGTTTTCTCTTTGTTAGTGTATAGGAATGCAAGGGATTTCTGTGTGTTAATTTTATATCCTGCAACTTTACTATATTCATTGATTAGCTCTAGTAATTTTCTGGTAGAGTCTTTAGGGTTTTCTATGTAGAGGATCATGTCATCTGCAAACAGTGAGAGTATCACTTCTTTTCCTATCTGGATTCCTTTTATTTCTTTTTCTGCTCTGATTGCTGTGGCCAAAACTTCCAAAACTATGTTGAATAGTAGTGGAGAGAGTGGGCACCCTTGTCTTGTTCCTGACTTTAGGGGAAATGCTTTCAATTTTTCATCATTGAGGATAATGTTTGCTGTGGGTTTGTCATATATAGCTTTTATTATGTTGAGGTATGTTCCTTCTATTCCTGCTTTCTGGAGAGTTTTTATCATAAATGGATGTTGAATTTTGTCAAAGGCTTTTTCTGCATCTATTGAGATAATCATATGGTTTTTATCTTTCAATTTGTTAATGTGGTGCATTACATTGATTGATTTGCAGATATTAAAGAAAATCTCTAACAAAGAGAAAACAGAAAGAGAAATTAAGGAAACAATACCATTCACCATTGCAACAAAAAGAATAAAATACTTAGGAGTATATTTACCTAAAGAAACAAAAGAACTATACATAGAAAACTATAAAACACTGATGAAAGAAATCAAAGAAGACACAAATAGATGGAGAAATATACCGTGTTCATGGATTGGAAGAATCAATATTGTGAAAATGACTGTTCTACCCAAAGCAATCTATAGATTCAATGCAATCCATATCAAGCTACCAACGGTATTCTTCACAGAACTAGAACAAATAATTTCACAATTTGTATGGAAATACAAAAAACCTCGAATAGCCAAAGCAATCTTGAGAAATAATAGAACTGGAGGAATCAATCTGCCTGATTTCAGGCTCTATTACAAAGCCACAGTCATCAAGACAGTATGGTACTGGCACAAAGACAGAAATATAGATCGATGGAATAAAATAGAAAGCCCAGAGATAAATCCACGTACCTATGGACACCTTATCTTTGACAAAGGAGGCAAGAATATACAATGGAAAAAAGACAACCTCTTTAACAAGTGGTGCTGGGAAAACTGGTCAACCACTTGTAAAAGAATGAAACTAGAACACTCTCTAACACCATGCACAAAAATAAACTCAAAATGGATTAAAGATCTAAATGTAAGACCAGAAACTGTAAAACTCCTAGAGGAGAACATAGGCAAAACACTCTCCGACATAAATCACAGCAGGATGCTCCATGACCCACCTCCCACAATATTGGAAATAAAAGCAAAAATAAACAAATGGGACCTAATGAAACTTAAAAGCTTTTGCACAACAAAGGAAACTATAAGTAAGGTGAAAAGACAGCCTTCAGAATGGGAGAAAATAATAGCAAATGAAGCAACAAAGGATTAATCTCAAAAATATACAAGTAACTCCTGAAGCTCAATTCCAGACAAATAAATGACCCAATCAAAAAATGGGCCAAAGATCTAAACAGACATTTCTCCAAAGAAGACATACAGATGGCTAACAAGCACATGAAAAGATGCTCAACATCACTCATTATCAGAGAAATGCAAATCAAAACCTCAATGAGGTACCATTACACACCAGTCAGAATGAATGCTATCCAAAAGTCCACAAGCAATAAATGCTGGAGAGGGTGTAGAGAAAAGGGAACCCTCTTACACTGTTGGTGGGAATGCAAACTAGTACAGCCACTATGGAGAACAGTGTGGAGATTTCTTAAAAACCTGGAAATAGAACTGCCATATGACCCAGCAATTCCGCTCCTGGGCATACACACCGAGGAAACCAGATCTGAAAGAGACACGTGCACCCCAATGTTCATTGCAGCACTGTTTATAATAGCCAGGACATGGAAGCAACCTAGATGCCCATCAGCAGACGAATGGATAAGGAAGCTGTGGTACATATACACCATGGAATATTACTCAGCCATTAAAAAGAATTCATTTGAATCAGTTCTAATGAGATGGATGAAACTCGAGCCCATTATACAGAGTGAAGTAAGCCAGAAAGATAAACACCAATACAGTATACTAACACACATATGTAGAATTTAAAAATGATGGTAACGATAACCCTATATGCAAAACAGAAAAAGAGACACAGATGTACAGAACAGACTTTTGGACTCTGTGTGAGAAGGAGAGGGTGGGATGTTCTGAGAGAATAGCATTGAAACAAGTATACTATGAAGGGTGAAACAGATCACCAGCCCAGGTTGGATGCATGAGACAAATGCTCCGGACTGGTGCACTGGGAAGACCCAGAGGATGGGATGGGGAGGGAGGTGGGAGGGGGGTTCAGGATGGGGAACACATTTAAATCCATAGCTGATTCATGTAATGTATGGCAAAAACCACTACAATATTGTAAAGTAATTAGCCTCCAACTAATAAAAATAAATGGGGAAAAAAAGGGAAAAAAAAAAAACCCCACAACTTAGTGACTAAACAACAATTTAAGACAGTAAAATCAACTATCCAGTGAAGGGAAAAAAAAAAAAAAGACAAGGGCCAAGATAATGAACCAAAAACATAATAGTATTGTGCCACGTAATGTTCTAAGTATTTTATTCATGTTACAATATATGTAATTTAAGTATTGCATGTCTGTCATCTTATAAGGAAGCAGCTGCTGTTAAACCCCATACTACAGATGAGGAAACTAAGAGCCAAAGTATCATGGTTAATAAGTGATGAGCTTAGAGTTTCTGACTCCAGAATCCATGCTCTTAAATACCAGACAAAGCTGCCTGTTCAGGTGTTACCTATAATAAATTTTAACAAGCCTTTCTTGGACAAATAAGACTTATGGACTTATTTGCTAGTTCCAAAGTGGCCATAATGGTCAACAAAAGAGTCTGAAATGCAGTACTTGGATACAATCTCAAAAACGACAGAATGATCTCTGTTCGTTTCCAAGGTAAACCATTCAATATCACGGTAATCCAAGCCTGTGCGCCAACCAGTAATGCTGAAGAAGCTGAAGTTTAACGGTTCTATGAAGACCTACAAGACCTTTTAGAACTAACACCCAAAAAAGATGTCCTTTTCATTTCAGGGGACTGGAATGCAAAAGTAGGAAGTCAAGAAACACCTGGAGTAACAGGCAAACTTGGCCTTGGAGTACAGAATGAATCAGGGCAAAGGCTAATAGAGTTTTGCCAAGAGAACGCACTGGTCATAGCAAACACCCTCTTCTAACAACACAAGAGAAGACTCTACACATGGACATCACCAGATGGTCAACACCGAAATCAGATTGATTATATTCTTTGCAGCCAAAGATGGACAAGCTTATACGGTCAGCAAAAACAAGACCAGGAGCTGACTGTGGCTCAGATCAGGAACTCCTTATTGCCAAATTCAGACTTCAATTGAAGAAAGTAGGGAAAACCACTAGACCATTCAGGTATGACCTAAATCAAATCCCTTATGACTATACAGTGGAAGTGAGAAATAGATTTAAGGGACTAGATTTGATAGAGAGCCTGATGAACTATGAACGGAGGTTCGTGACATTGTACAGAAGACAGGGATCAAGACCATCCCCATGGAAAAGAAATTCAAAATGGCAAAATGGTTGTCTGAGGAGGCCTTACAAATAGCTGTGAAAAGAAAAGAAGTGAAAAGCAAAGGAGAAAAGGAAAGATATCCCCATTTGAATGCAGAGTTCCAAAGAATAGCAAGGAGAGATAAGAAAGCCTTCCTCAGTGATCAATGCAAAGAAATAGAGGAAAACAACAGAATGGGAAAGATTAGAGATCTCTTCAAGAAAGTTAGAGATACCAAGGGAACATTTCATGCAAAGATGGGTTCAATAAAGGACAGAAATGGTATGGACCTAACAGAAGCAGAAGATATTAAGAAGAGTGGGAAGAATACACAGAAGAACTGTACAAAAAAAGATCTTCATGACCCAGATAATCACAATGGTGTGATCACTCACCTAAAGCCAGACATCCTGGAATGTGAAGTCAAGTGGGCCTTAGAAAGTACCACTATGAACAAAGCTAGTGGATGTGATGGAATTCTAGTTGAGCTATTTCAAATCCTGAAAGATGATGATGTGAAAGTGCTGCACTCAATATGCCAGCAAATTTGGAAAACTCAGCAGTGGCCACAGGACTGGAAAAGGTCAGTTTTCATTCCAATCCCTATGAAAGGCAGTCGCAAACAATGCTCAAACTACCGCACAATTGCACTCATCTCAAACACTAGCAAAGTATTGCTCTAAATGCTCCAAGCCAGGCTTCAGCAATACATGAACAGTGAACTTCCAGATGTTTCAAGCTGGTTGTAGAAAAGGCAGAGGAACCAGAGATCAAATTGCCAATATCCGCTGGATCATCGAAAAAGCTAGAGAGTTCCAGAAAAAACATATATTTCTGCTTTATTGAGTACACCAAAGCCTTCAACTGTGTGGATCACAATAAACTGTGGAAAATTCTGAAAGAGATGGGAATACCAGACCACCTGACCTGCCTCTTGAGAAACCTACATGCAGGTCAGGAAGCAATAGTTAGAACTGGACATGGAACAACAGACTGGTTCCAAATAGGTAAAGGATTTCGTCAAGGCTGTATATTGTCACCCTGCTTATTTAACTTATATGCAGAGTACATCATGAGAAACGCTGGGCTGGAAGAAGCACAAGCTGGAATCAAGATTGCCGGGAGAAATATCAAAAACCTCAGATATGCAGATGACACCACCCTTATGGCAGAAAGTGAAGAGGAAGTAAAAAGCCTCTTGATGAAAGTGAAAGAGGAAAGTGAAAAAGTTGGCTTAAAGCTCAACATTCAGAAAACTAAGATCATGGCATCTGGTCCCATCACCTCATGGGAAATAGATGGGGAGACAGTGGAAACGGTGTCAGACTTTATTTTTGGGGGGCTCCAAAATCACTGTGGATGGTGACTGTCACCATGAAATTAAAAGATGCTTACTCCTTGGAAGGAAAGTTATGACCAACCTAGATAGCATATTAAAAAGCATAGACATTACTTTGCCAACAAAGGTCCGTCTGGTCAAGGCTATGGTTTTTCCAGTGGTCATGTATGGATGTAAGAGTTGGACTGTGAAGAAAGCTGAGCACCGAAAAATTGATGCTTTTGAACTATGGTGTTGGAGAAGACTCTTGAGAGTCTCTTGGATTGCCAGGAGGTCCAACCAGTCCATCCTAAAGGAGATCAGTCCTGGGTATTCATTGGAAGGACTGATGCTGAAGCTGAAACTCCAGTACTTTGGCCACCTCATGCGAAGAGTTGACTCATTAGAAAAGACCCTGATGCTGGAAGGGATTGGGAGCAGGTGGAGAAGGGGGCGACAGAGGATGAGATGGCTGGATGGCATCACCGACTCAATGGACATGAGTTTGAATAAACTCCATGAATTGGTGTTGGACAGGGAGGCCTGGCGTGCTGCGATTCATGGGGTAGCAAAGAGTCGGACACGACTGAGTGACTGAACTGAATTGAACAGAACCACTGATAAAGGGTTATATTTTTTAACTTTGTCTCCTAAAATAGGACACTTTTGAGAGTGAAAGAAATTTTTCTTAATAATCACGCAGGAGCAACAAGTACAAGCAAGCCAGTATCCAGGCAAATTGGAATATTTGGTTACCTTATTTTCTAGAATGGACTAGGATTGTCTCATTGAGAAAGCTTTCCAAGGGAATTTTTCAGAGAAGTGATAACTGATAACTTCCTGTCTATCTTTGACTCTCTGGGAGCGTAAGCTTTTTTAATGGGCCAAATGCCATTGCTTCATTCTCATTGGACAGCAGCCTCTTCTCACACACCCACCAGAAGCTTCCTTACTTTACTGAGTAAAAACAGTTGAGGAACTAATGGTAGCAAGATGAAATTACCAATATCTAAGAGTGTGAACAAGGCTAAGACTGTAATAAAACATCTCTTAGTTAACATAGACATCCCTATTTCTGCCAGTTAGCATAACCGACTAATATATAAGGGAAATTTTGATTATAGTTATATCATTGGTATTTAACTGGGGATGATTTTGCCTTTTGGGACATTTTGGCAATGTCTAGAAATATTATGTTTTTGGTTGTCATGAATGGAGAGATTGCTAGCATCTAGTGGACAGAGGCCAGGGATGCTACTAAATGTGCTGCCCTGGACTGGATACTGCTCTCCTTACGGCTGACTGACCCTCCCCTCCCCTACCCGACTGCCTCAACAACAGAAAATTGGGAGGTGATTGCCAGTGGTGCTGAGCTTGGGGAAGCACACTTCAAAGAACTTTTGAGTTCTTTAATTATTTTTCCTCTTTACTCTGTGAAAAACTAGTACTTTAATGCTTAATAAAATGAATCTTTGTAAATGGTGAGGACAGTCATTAGGACCTTGGGTTAGTGAGTAGATTTTAATATAGAGTAAAAGAAGTTTGGAGTTTGGCTCTCCAAACTCAGGCCAGTTTTTCATTAAGAAACTCACAAGTGTATCTTCAACAAATTAAAGAAAAATGTGTCTTGATCTCTTCACCCTCTATATCAGGAATAATACATTAAACCATACTCCCCTTCAAAAACTTCAGAGTATTATTGTTATCAAGAACTGCTGTATGATTCCAAAAGGGCAATATTAGAGAGAAAGAGAGGGAGAAAAGTCCTGCTTGGCCAACTCAGTGATAAGTAAAAAGAGATTAAAAAGTGTTGACTTTCATAATTTTTAAAAGTAGCATGTTGGGCTTAAATTAATAAATGTATTTGAAGAAACTGTAAAATATTGTCAAAACATATATTTAAATAAAGGAGGGATACCTCAAATGTTCAGTCATTAGAGTGACTTATTCCTATCAGTGTCCATGCATTTTCTCTGAACTACAGGGAAAATATGAATTGCTTTGTGCTATTTTTTAGTATACATTTTTAGAAAAGCCATTAGAAAAATAATGTGGACATGTGACACCATTGTTTTATACTCACAAGCCATTTTGGAGAAAAAAGGAATTAGATAAAAATTTATTTTTTAATAGTTAAAACTTTGGATATAAAGCTAGCTTCTGTTTTGTTTTTGTTTTTAAATCAGTAAATACTTAAATACACAAGTAGGCAACTAAAAATTATATGGTATATCAATACTCACAAGACATCACTATTAAAATTTTCATTCTTCCAGTTTCATCCACATGCTGATATAAAAATTGAGTCTTTCTGTGCTTACTGTTTTATAATTTTTTTTTCTGTTATTTTAAAGATAATTTACGTTGCTGATTCATGTCAATGTATGACAAAACCCACTGAAAAAATAAAGAAATAAATAAATAAATTTTAAAAAAAAGGAAAGAAAAAAAATAAAGATAATTTGAAGTTCAGTACAAACAATCATTTAATACCAAGTTTGGTCAAAGTCTAATTGCTGCTTTTCAAAGTATATCTTAAGTATAATTAGCTATCTGATACTGGTTCTTTTCCTTCTTTTAGCATTATTATTTTAATTTTTTAAGAAGCGTTTTCCATTCATAAGAAAGTCATCTAGAAAATCCCTCTAAGATACTTCAAATGTAGTCTTAGACGGACGACAGTTTCCTTCATAAGTACATTTCTAAGTGATAGAAAATGCTTTGACTAGTCTAACTCAATTTTTCTATACCCTTTTCTTTAAGAGCCCATCAGGATGGCTGAATGGTGCTGTGTTTAGGTCATAGTCTCCCCTGGAGACGTGGGTTCATATCCCACTCCTGACAAGTTGTCCTTGGGCTTCCCTCGTAGCTCAAGTGGTAAAGAATCTGCCTGCAGTGTAGGAGACCCAGGTTCAATCCCCGGGTCGGGAAGACCCCCTGGAGAAGCAAATGGCTACCCACTCCAAAATTCTTGCTGAAGAATTCCATGGACAGAGGAACCTCACAGGCTACAGTCCGTGAGGTTGCAAAAGAGTTGGACACGACTGAGTGACTATCACTTTCCTACAAAATACACACATGCATACACACACAAAAGCATATAAGTACATTAATTGATCACAAGATTGAACTAGTGTTTAAGAATTATTTATGAGATCAGGAAACTTATATGGCCATCAGATATCTATCACAAACCTTCTTATACAAATCAAATGTTGTCAAGACAGTGATGGGATCTGAGACTTTATGCTACTTGGAAGTCAATAAGCTAGGTTACTGACATTTTATGGATGCTGGCAGCAAACATGAGATTCTGGGCTTAGACACAATAGTCTATTTCCAGTTGCAAAGGTAGTAACCAATGTGTGACCATATTTTTGTGTGTGTGTGTGTGGTGGTCCTAAGCCTAAATTTCCACAGGCTGATGCAGATAGACAAGATGGTGTCCTGACATGCAGTGTTTTAGGTGAAAAACCACCATCTCAGGAAACTCCACCTTTTCATAATGGGCTGTAAGCAAACCTGTCCCATTGCTTTGTAGGGAGACATTAACTTTATTATACTGGAAAAGAAATAAGCCTCTCTTTGCTCCAGATGGAGATACTGTCTTTCTCTTCTAAGTCTACCTGCTCTATAAATATCCTTGAAAAGAAAACCTAGAACATCTGACTCAGTGCTTCTGCTTACAAGACTGCAGCGATGTGAGAGATCTATGGAGAAATATAGATGTGATAACCTGGTGATAAACAGTCATTGATCTGAACAACCTCAGATGGGTTGTCTAGTTTTATAATATACATAGTTTAACATTGCACTAATGTGATCTGAAGCAGACATTAATAAACTGTTCTCTTAAAAAGACACAGTATAAATTTTTGAAATGGGTAATTGCCTATATGTAAATCTTAAAACAGTTGGGAAGTCACCATCTTTACCCAGTTCCTTTCCCTGTTATTTTTCTGACATCTGTTGTTAACCACTTTTTCAGTTTCTTAGATACTCTTTCAACTTTTCTTTATGTAAATATGAGCAAATGTGGACATATTCTTGTTCTCTCAGTTTCTTAAGCAAAAGGAGCATACTATTTCACAATTCCAATATTTTTACTTAGTACATAGTGAATCATTTCCCCCATGTCTGTCTATATATGTATATGTGTGTATGTATGTATATATATATGTGTGTGTGTGTGTATATATATACACAATATATATGGAGAGAGCTTCATCTTTTTATACCAGCATAATAATTCATTATATTGATATACTTTGGTTTCAATTATGAAAGACTTTATCATGGAATAGATGGGGTTTTTTCAGTCTGTTGCTATTTCAATCATTCAGATTTATGATATACTCATTGCTTTACACCTGTGGAGGAATAACTTCAGGATAACTTCAGAAATAGCTTTACGGATGAAAAGGGAAAATGTAGTTGAATATTTTTGATAGATATTGCTAAACTACCTTCCATAAGGGCTGTATCATTTTGTATTCTCTCCAGCAGTGTATAAGATTGTTTGTTTTCAGAGACCTTTATTTAAATTAATGATGCTTAAACTGGGTATTCATCTGGAAATGATAAAACTGGCCCATAATACGTACCATATATTAGTGTAAACTGCAATTGAATCAATGATTCAAATGCAAAAATATAATAATAAAGCCATGAATGCTAGAAGAAAACATAAGTGAATGGCTCACAAACTTGAATAAATAAAGGTGTTTCAAATACAAACACACGTACACATGCACACAGAGACGCCTTCTATATGACTGTTATAATAATAAAACAATAATGACAATGAGTGCGGGAGAGGGGAAATACTGAAAAGAAGAGCAATGAAGGGACAATAGCACTATAAGGTTTATTAAACCAGTGATAAAATAATGTGTTACTTGATTGTGAGTGGACAAGGAGACCATAAAAGCCAACAAACAAAAAGCTAAAAGGCATAATGCAATTGAAGGAGCCATTTCAATCAGAGCAGTTAAATATAGATTATTATACCTTGTTTGGCCTTTAACTTTTTCTCATTTCTCTAGGAGTTTTATTATACTTTGTTATCCTTTCTCTTTGGAGTTCTGTCAGTTCTTTCACTTGTATGGGTTGGCTGGCCATATCTTGCTCGAGTTCTTGTATTCTTCAACTTTCCCTGCATCCTCTGCTTGGTTCATCATTACTCAATTGTTTTTAATTCATGGTACAGGGCTTGTAATGCTTGTTCCATGGCAACATTTACTTAGGAATTACTTTGTAGAAAAATTTTAAGTAGCTCTCTGTCATTTATCTAATCTTTATTTGAATGTTTTCTGTCTTCCTTTTGATTACTTATATTTGGGCAAGTGGCAATTTCTGTGCTAGTTCTTTGCAAGAATTTCATTCCTGACAAGGCGGGGCATAAACAAGAGTGACTGGGTAAACTTCTCTAGCCTTTGCAAAGGGCTTCTTCCTCACTTGGTAAGATAATTTGAGATTTCTTTCCAATATTGTCTTCTGTCCAGCCATGACTTTTCTGCATCTCCAAATTTAAGCAGGTGCTAGAGGCTTTTCCCTACCTGACCTACACTCCCAAAGTTTCTTCATCAGCTGCTGCCTCCCATTAATGTATCCAACATGATTTTCCTGTTACTTTCGGAAGGTGTTTTTCTGCTGGTACTTTCAGAACAGTACACTCTGCATTTTCCTCACCTTCTCTCTATTTCTTCACTACTACACCTGCAAAGAAACAGTCCTGTTCATACCGTTTCTTACTAATGACAGGGACCGACCTCACCTTCTGGGGAGGATTTTTAACTGGAGGTTTCTGAGATTACCATTGATGGGGTTCTGCAGCTTGGCTCTCTGTGTAACTTCTTATAGAAATTCTTACACTGGTCTACTGGTCTCAATTAATTTTGATTATGCTTAAAGTCATATTGCAATTTTCATGTTTTATGTCACATAGGTTTTTTGTTGCTGTTGTTGAAAATCTGCTTATAGATATTTCCCAACTTTTACTTTGTTTCTGGATGAAAAAAGTGGTAAGATTCAGAATTAAGTTGCCGATATGTTAATACTAGTAATCTTTCATAGTTTTCTATTTTTCATGAGGGGCTTGAAGCCCATTTTACAATTAAAAACACAACATTTAATCAACTATAAATGATAGAGTCATCCATACAGATACTGCTAATAGGAATATGATTTGATTAAACCGGGAAATGTAGCCTCATAAAGTTGTTCTTTAGACATGATCTAGTTAGTGTAAAAAGTTATCTTCTTTATATTCTTGCCTAATCTTTATTGCAGCAGTTCAGAAAATACAAGGATAGCTTTAGGAGGATTGCTACTCTCTCGGGGGATCTTGAGTTATATTTGAGAAGCTATTAAGTGAGACTTTGAGTAACGTGATATCATTGTGAGAAAATTATATCAAGAAATGACTCTCTGGCTTCTTCTTACTTATTGGAAATTTCCCTATAGCTAGCCTGAGCATTATATTTCAAGTTGTTATTCACTCTGCTGCTCTAGAAAGAAAAAAAAACAAAACCTCCTATGTTTTAGATTTTCATCTCATCGATACTGGTTTTGTTCTGGTTAGGTGAAGTCACTCCTTCATTTAACTTTGCATGCTTTGTATTATTAATACATTAATTTATTACTTCATCTTGCTTTAAAATGTAAAAAGAAAAAAAAGAAAAAAGATTAAAAAAACTATGGCTTAATTAGTAGTCTGTCACAAAAGAACAATATTGTTTACATCTATTTTAACATTATTTATCATTTTATTTTAGCCACAAGATCTGTCCTTGTCTTATAATGATGAATTTTCTGATTTTTACTGACCACTTTCAGGACTTGCATCTCTTAGGCAATAAGATGGTTCAATTTAATAGACATAAGAGAACATTCACTTTAAAGAGTATTGTTTTTCATAATACCCATTGTGGGAAATTATAAAATTATTCCACTAGATGTTGTTGTCATTTACCTAATCTTGTAGGCAAATATTTTATTTTCTTTTGGAGATAATTTTAATCAAAAATGGAAATCCACTCATCATTTAATAGTAATTCAACATCTTTTTTTTTTTTGTTCAGTATGTATTTCTTTATCTAAAGTTGGTTTGGATTTATATATTTCTTTATCTAAAGTTGCTTTATCTAAAGTTGATAGATCTCACCTGAGTTCATTCATGCATATGTAGGAGACTGGAGGGCAGGGCAGCTGTATCTGGAACATGTCAGTATCTTCCCTAGGACAGATCAACACATGTCTCACAGTATCCATCGGTCTCACCAGTGCTTATTCCCATCATAGTTGGCAGCAGTCAAGAAAGAAAGCAGAAACATTCTATTGACCAAAGCAAGTTGCAAAGCCATCCCAGATTCAAAGGGTAGTGAAACAGACTCCCCACTCAGTAAAAGCTGCAAAGTCACATTGTATTGAAAAGGGTATGCAAACACTGAAATGTGAATAATTGAGACCCTTTGTGTAACCAAGGTACCCAACCCTTTCAATAAGGAACAATCCCATCCTTACCCCTAGTATGTCTGTTAATTACAGTAATCTTCTTTTTGCTTCTTGACTAGGCACACGTCCCAAGATCTGGGGCAATCAGTGTATACAAAACCTCTGATACAGTAATTGTTCAGGGCGGGGCACATGACCAAAAAGCTCTCTTCTTTTTAGAATAGAACCTGATGATGTACTTGAAAAATAAACAGAGGTTGACAAAAGGAGATATAAGAGATGAAGGGAGAACTAGAGCTCTGGTACATTATTTTAGCCCCCAGATCCAAATGTCTTGAGGTTTAATCAATCTAGATTTATACAAGTCATATTTACATTCCTAATAAATTCTTTTTCTTAACAAAGCCAATTTGAATTAGGTCAGTTCCTGCTTTAAAATGAAGCAGGCCTGAATAATATGTCACAGGTATACTTAAGAAGTGATACATCTGCAAATTTAGTATGGACTAAAATAAATTCAAAGCTAGTGGAGGTGATGGAATCCCAGTTGAACTATTATAAATCCTCAAAAATGATGCTGTGATAGTGCAGCACTCAATATGCCAGCACATTTGGAAAACTCAGCAGTGGCCACAGGATTGAGAAAGGTCAGTTTTCATTCCAATCACAAAGAAAGGCAATGCCAAAGAATGCTCAAGCTACCGCACAATTGCACTCATCTCACGTGCTAGTAAAGCAATGTTCAAAATTCTCCAAGCCAGATTTCAACAGTATGTGAACCATGAACTTACAGATGTTCAAGCTGGATTTAGAAAAGGCAGAGGAACCAGAGATCAAATTGTCAACATCCATTGGATCATTGAAAAAGCAAGAGAGTTCCAGAAAAAACATCTATTTCTGCCATATTGACTATGCCAAAGCCTTTGACTATGTGGATCACCACAGACTGTGGAAAATTCTTCAAGAGATGGAAATACCAGACCACCTGACCTGCCTCCTGAGATCTGTATGCAGGTCAAGAAGCAACAGCTAGAACTGGACATGGGACAACAGACTGGTTTCAGATCAGGAAAGGAGTATGTCAAGGCTGTATATTGTCACCTCGCTTATTTAACTTATATGCAGAATACATCATGAGAAGTGCTGGATGCAGCACAAGCTGGAATCAAGATTGGCTGGAGAAATATCAACAACCTCAGATATGCAGATGACACCACCCTTATGACAGAAAGCAAAGGAGTAAAGTGCCTCTTGATGAAAGTGAAAGAGAAGAGTGAAAAAGCTGGCTTAAAACTGAACATTCAGAAAACTAAGATCATGGCATCCGGTCCCCTCACTTCATGGAAAATAGATAGGGAAACAATGGAAACAGTGAGAGACTTTATTTTGGAGGGCTCCAAAGTCTCTGTAGATGGTGGCTGCAACCATGAAATTAAAAGATGCTTGCTCCTTGGAAGAAAAGTTATGACCAACCTAGATAGCATATTAAAAAGCAGAGACATTACTTTGCCAACAAAGGTCCATCTAGTCAAAGCTATGGTTTTTCCAGTAGTCATTTATGGATGTGAGAGTTGGACTATAATGAAAGCTAATTGCCGAATTGATACTTTTGAACTGTGGTGTCAGAGAAGATTCTTGAGAGTCCCTTGGACTGCAAGGAGATCCAACCAGTCCATCCTAAAGGAGATCAGTCCTGAATATTCATTGTAAGGGCAGATGTTGAAGCTGAAACTCCAATACTTTGGCCACCCAATGCAAAGAACTGACTCATTGGAAAAGACCCTGATGACAGAGGATGAGATGATTGGATGGCATCACCAACTCAATGGACCTGAGTTTGAGTAATCTCAGGGAGTTGGTGATGGACAGGGAAGCCTGGTGTGCTCCACTCCATGGTGTCACAAAGAATTGGACATGACTGAGCGACTGAACTGAGCTGATATAAATTTACTCAAATGGTTCTTGCCTATTGTTGGTGTCATACATTAATGATGCTTGTATAACCAAGGCAGTGCTACAATTATTTTCAAAAATCAATAACCTGAGAATTACCCAGCTGTGCATTTTGCTATCTTGCAGTGCTTATATTCCATAATGAAACTAAAAAAAGTATTCATTAAATTGATCACTTAGTTTTAAAAAGTATTTATTAAGTGAAACACACTGGGTTAAGGCCTTTGTTTTATGACTTAAAGAGACAAAGTAATTATCCTCATGGAACTTATATTTTAATGACATTTAAAATGTTGAGATATTTAGATTTTCAGAAATAATTGACTGTTTCAAATCTTAACGGTATCAGTGTTAAAATGGTGAAAGTTGAATGATGCACTGTTTGAAATTTAAGTTTCAAAAAAACCTTTTCAACTGTTTTTGAGACATGACCAGCAGAGTGAGAAAATCTATTTTATTCGTTTTTCAAAACTTGCCCTTTTCTAATGTCAAGCTACTACACAATGGATGAACTTTGGATGTGTCAGTCTTGGAGTGTTATGCAATTTGTTCTGAGTATGAATTAGTCAGGCTGAGTCTTTGAGTGAATTAGAAATAAGAAAGATGAGCTGAACACTTCCCAAAAGGGCAAAAATACTTGTATGTTTGCTTAGCTCAGTGTGTGCATTTCAGTAGAGAGCTCCTGGTTTTACTCTACTGTTGTCTTATCTGCCAACATATCTTTAAAATATTATAATCAGTACATAATGAACAGAAGACTTGGAATAAAGTAATGACATACTTTATTGGATTGACTTACTACCCCAAAATTAATAACTCTGCTTCTACAAAAGACAAAAGAATGGATTTTTTTTTTCTATAGTTGCTGTGGTTTAACTTTGTCTCAGTTTAAAATTAAATAATTCATTTACTCAATCATCATTTTATCTGAAAATATGAAGCTGTTTATGTGGTTGTGTTTTAACTGTATTCACACATTTTCTAGTTGAAGTGTAGTTAATGTCTTTAATATTGTAAAAGTACACAGTTATATCCTAAAGAGTCCCTTGACAGTGAAAGGTCTAGGACAAATGTAGTAATCAGTTCAGTTCAGTCACTCAGTTGTGTCCAACTATTTGTGACCCCATGAACCGCAGCATGTCAGGCCTCCCTGTCCATCACCAACTCCCGCAGTTCACCCAAACCCATGTCCATTGAGTCAGTGATGCCATCCAACCATCTCATCCTCTGTCGTCCCCTTCCCCTCCTGCCCTCGATCTTTCCCAGCATCAGGGTGAGTATGTGAGCATACTCACATACTAAAGCCACAGTGTGATCCTAGGATGCTGGGAAGTAGAGAGAGTTATTGAGGCCCTGAGGGGAGGGGAAGAATACAGTGGAGTAAAGGGGAGAAATAGTAGAAGCAGGTGAGTAAAAGGACCTGGCTTGAAAAATGTTAACCCATGTTTTGTTTCCCTTCCTTCTGCCTTCCCTAGATCCTGACAGCTTCTACATGAACACTGAAATATACCCTTGTTTTCAGCACAGTCTTAATGAAGACAGTTCACAGCTAATTATTTTTCTTCCTGCTCTGATTCTGAGAATTTCCCTCCCCCATTTTCATGTGATTCCTGTGACAATATCAGAGGTCTTCACTTCCCACCCTGCTTATTGGCTGTGTCATCACTCAGGGCACAGAGATCGGTTCACAGGTGAGTGAGTGCATTCCCCAGGCAGAGTCAGCCAGGACCCTTACAGTATTCTCACTGTGAAGGAAATTGGTTACACTTGTATTTATTTTTTAGATAATTTGAATAGAATGCTTCTCATATGCCAAACACTATTTGATTTATGCAGAAGAAATTATTTAGCTCTCTCAGTAACTTTATGAGCTTTAATACTATTATTATCCTCATTTTATAGAGAAACAGAAGCTCAGAGAAGCAAGGTCACTCTTCTAGTAAGTTTCAAGACTAGGATTCTAAGCAATACGGGTTCGAGCTGCTTTTTCTTAAAAAACTTATGATATTATTTTTCTTCTGAAATTGTAAATTATAAGCACCACGTAAGTCTGAGCATATGAGGGGTCTGGCTTGAAAACACAATCCATGGAATAAAAGCATAACTAGTAATAATAATAATATTATAATAGCAACAACAGCAGCAGAGAAGAAGAGACAGATAATAACACTATTTGAGCACATCTCTATTTAGTCTTAGAATGAACCACAACCCTTCCTCCTTCCATTCTATTCTCTTTGATAAGCTATTTCTTCTCTAACAAATACAGCCAGAACAAATATTATCATGTGATACTCAAGATCTAGGATATCATATTCTGATATCCTAGTAACAGATCAAAATGACTCTTTTGAGAATTGAACAACAGGATAAATGGCTATCTTGCCTGGTTATAGACGTGAATGTTTATTCATTTACCTTTCCTTCCTTCCTTCTTCCCTTTTAAAACCTTTATGTTGACATGGACTTTAATTCACATCTGTGATTAAATTCAGGTAAATGTGAGGGAGGTGGTGACAACCTAATTACATATCAGAAAACATTACATAGAGAAGGAAATCATCTGTGAGTGCTTTAATGCCTCGTGGCATGAAAGCATTACTTGCATGCATGTAAAGTTGCTTCAGTCATGACCGACTCTTTGCAACCCTATGGGCTATAGCCTGCCAGGCTCCTCTGTCCATGGGACTCTCCAGGCAAGAATACTGGAGAGTATTGCCTCTGGAAGGAAATTGCCATTTCCTTCTCCAGGGGATCTTCCTGACCCAGGGGTCAAACTCATGTGTCCTGGGTCTCCTGCATTAGCAGGCAGGTTCTTTACCCCTAGTGCCACCTGGGAAGCCAATGAAAACATTACTTAGGCCTCTTCATAATACAAAGAGAACTCTGTCCTTTTCTGTTTAGAACACTAAGAGTTGGATTGCAAATGGTAACTGAGAACGCAAGCAGAAGGCTCCCACAAGATTATCCTTGTACGCATAGTCTGCGCCCTCTTCTCTATGGTACTGTAGGCTCTCATGTCCTCATTCTGAACCAGCTGTTTAAGTCTCTTGGGTAGTTTTGGGTAGTAATTATAGACAGATATTTCAGAGTTTTCAATAAAGTGCTCCTTTACCAAAAAGGAAAAAAAAAATATGTTACTGTTATTGCACCCTAGACAGTATATTAAAAAGCAGAGACATTACTTGTCTGACCAAGGTCCTTCTAGTCAAAGCTATGCTTTTTCCAGTGGTCATGTATGGTTGTGAGAGTTGGACTATAAAGAAAGCTGAGCGCCGAAGAATTGATGCTTTTGAACTGTGGTGTTGGAGAAGACTCTTGAGAGTCCCTTGGACAGCAAGGAGATCCAACCAGTCCATCCTAAAGGAGATTAGTCCTGGGTGTTCATTGAAAGGACTGATGTTGAAGCTGAAACTCCAATACTTTGGCCGCCTGATGCAAAGAACTGACTCACTGGAAAAGACCCTGATGCTGGGAAAGATTGAAGGCAGGATGAGAAGGGGACAACAGAGGATGAGATGGTTGGATGGCATCACTGACTCAATGGGCATGAGTTTGAGTAAACTCGAGGAGTTGGTGATGGACAGGGAAGCCTGGCATGCTGCAGTCCATGGGGTCGCAAAGAGTTGAATATGACTGAGCGACTGAACTGATTGCACCCTATATCTTGTAACATATAACCAAAAGTATGCAAATGGGACTAGAAAATGAAATGGTAATATTAAAAAAAAAAAAAAAAGCCAGAGTTGTTTTTGCTTCCAGCATCCACTAACATACTGAACACTTTTCATCTAGCTGGTGAAATGTTTTAAACACAAAGCCAACATCCAAATGTGATATTTCCTTTGTCTGGGAAGAGAGTCTGCTGTTTATTCTTCAGCAGTTCCTTAAGGTCTGAACAAACCATGACTTTCTTTACATATAACTTGGTTGACTCTTCAGTACCTGTAGCTGAATATCTAACATCAAATACCTTTAGCCTTTCCATTTTATTTTTAAAATCTTTTCTAGTTTGCTCTGATAAAGCTGCTTTCTGCAAAGATCCAAATGAAACATGGACCCAGACAAAGCATAGCTCCAGATTAAAAAAAAAAAAAATTTTTTTTTTTTTTTTCTGTGGCTCTATTATCTATATGCTTCTTTGGTCTGAAACATTGTGGTTTCTTTCTGAGGAAGAATTCTTTTAGTACTTTGTTATAGTGAACTGTATCACCATACACACTTTTTAAATTGGGATGTGTATTTATAAGGAAAGAAGTTCTTAAACTTTTACTGAAAGTTTCTGCTGAAACAGATTTTTTTTCCCCTTAATATCATTTTTGTAGACTTTGGTTTGAGCCTTTATTGATCTTTGAGACTTGAAATAACATTGTCTTTAATTACAGGAGTAATAAGTATAGCCAGATGGGTGTTTGTAATGTTCATTTAAACCTTTTTAAACAAAATATCAGTTTGTTTCTATTCCTGTAGCTCTTTGTAGAGGCAGCTGCCTTCCTCTTACAGAAATTAGTGCATGGACTCAATTTAGATGTATTTACTTTGGCCTCTCTTTTAAATTCCCTTGGAGAGCCATTACACCTCTATTGAGAGTTACCAGTAGAAATTTTCAAGTGAGTGAGTCACACAATGCATTCAAATTGCAATCTGTAACGTCATTTCTGTTGACTGTATACCTAATTTGATCCCTCGTATGGAATTACCAATCTGGTCCATTATATCTGCAAAATATCGTTTGAATCCTTCCCGTGAGACCTATTGCAGGCAGTTGTCATCTCTTATCTGAGGTTTTAATTTTCTATATAATATGCATGTATCCATTCTCTTCTCTCACCATTCAGTTGCGTCTCAATATTGCTGACCTAGTTTTTTTAATAAAGAAAGTATTTGCAGATAGTTCTCTTGCTGAAGAAACTGATGATACTCTGTTTCAAGATTAAAAACTCAAGTTCTTAGCATAGTATGTTGGTAAGAACACACTATGTTTTTGAAATTTGTTTTTTGAAAACTATCTTTATCATAGTTTTCCAGCTTTATTTCCAGCCAATGAGAACCAAAAACACATTATACTATATCAACACATGTGTGCTTGAGAAGTCCCAAGCACTTTTTAGTTTCCCATTGTTACTGAGTCCAAGCTCGCTCTGCTCACCACATGATAGGCCAATGAATCCAGTGAAAGGGAGCAACAAGGTGTTGAGGCAAGAAAGAGACTAATCCCGGAGGCGGCAGACTGAGAAGAAGGCAGGATAGTGCTTCAAAATAACCATCTTATGCAGTCTGGATGTCAGGTTCTTTTATAGACCAGAAATGAGGGGAGGTGAGGAAGCAACGTAAAAAAGGTCATTAATCTTGCAAACATCTTCTAGAATGGCAAGCCTCAGGCAGGGGATGTGTTAATTTCTTCATTCCTGCCATTCACAAGTGGACAGGGTTCTGATCAAAGGCATTCTAGTTTATCAGTCAGGCAGAGGGGCAGGATTCTCTGAAGCAAGCCAATCTGTATGTTTATAATGAGAAAAGCAACAAAAACACGTCAAAGGAACAGGTCCAACATGGAGTCCGAATTGGCCTCCACCCTGCAACACCATCTATGTAGACTTCATTTGATGGTATTTACTTAGATTATACTTTGTGCAAGATAATTTTCTAAGAGTTGAAATATAGGAAAAATAAAACAGACAAGGTCTTTGTTGTTTTCAAAATTATCGTATAATGAGAGAGATCTGAACAAATGAGTAAACATATATATGAAAGGAGCCTACAATAAACATGCATGTTCATATATGTGATAATTTTAGACAGTAATAAGTGCTATGAAGAAAGTTAAAAAAATATAGTATTGGTGCTTTTTCAACAAATCGAAAGCAATTTAAACATAGCCATATTTATTATTTAACATAATAATAATAGCTAAAATGTATGGTATGTTTACTATTGTATTACATGTACTATTAATATTAGTATTAATGCTATGTATAGTATAAATACTATTAATATTTACATGTATTACTAGTACATGCATTATTCCAGACACTTTTTTCAAGAATTAAATTATAGTACCAGGTTGTCATTACCGATTAAAAAAAAAAAAAACAAACAAAAAACAAAGCTAGAGAAAGTTTAAATAAACTGCCTAAGCCATAAGTAGGGAAGCTAAGAAAAGCCTAAGCCATAAGTAGGGAAGCTAAGAAAAGTCTCCAGAATGTATATTCTTAATAACTGTGCTCTGCTGCCGCGTTCCACTTGTTATTGTTCCGTCTCTAAGTCATATCCAACTCTCTGCAACCCCAGGAACTGTAGCATGCCAGACTTCCCTGTCCCATCCTGTCTCCACTCGATACAGCAGTAATTTCTGTCCCTACAATCCCTACCTCCTGATCCCAACCAACTGTCTGTTAAGCTGCTTGTTGGAAGGGACCAGGCCCAATTCATTTTCAGTCATATGTGTCAATATGTATTCAATGTTCACTAACTTGTTATTAAGTTATACTCTTAAAGAATGCATGTTTTGAATGTACTAATCTTGTCCAGTTACACTTTGTGTGTGTTCAATGATGAAAAGAGTTTTCTCCATCATTTCAGGACAAATTTATTTTTGAATTAGCTTTAGGTTTTTTTACCTTTTCAGTAAAGTACTGTGTACGGAATAGAGGCAAGAGGTTGCCCACTTATTCATATGTTAATCCTTTGTAGAAGTATAAAGAGGCCTTACCTTTGCTAGAAATTAATTATCTGTGAATCTCTCATGTTACTTCATGTCTAGGCATTAATAATCAATTTTTTTCAGTTTTATTTATATTCCAGTATAGTAAAAATAGAGATGCCTCACTCCCATCTCTAGAGAAGATTCACTTACATTCGAGGGTAATAAATTAGATGATGTCCCTGAAAAAACAGGAAATTCAGGTTGGCAGCAGCCCCTCTTAAAGACCGAGGGCTTCCTAATCTCTGGCTTTCCTCCTGTATAATTCATTCTCACTGTGTAAGATTCAACACCCTTCCCTAATCATGTTGCTCTATGGGAACTGGGGCTCAGTTGAGCAGCACAAAGATAATATTCTGCTTACTGTCATTTTTGTGAGTAATAAACTTTGTCTTTCTGGCCCAGAGGTTTTATGTTTTTCTGCTAGCATATATGCAACTGTAGTAAGATAATTTATCTTGCAAGTAGAGTAAAATATCAATCTTTTTGTAATTCCAGACTTACAAACTCATTAAAATATCAGAAGAGGCCTGAATTCTGTGGAGTTAAAATCTGAAATTGTCCATTACAGATGGAGCAAAGTGTTTATATCAGGAACTATGTTTTTTCCACAGTTATTTACCTGATATCTAGTAGCACCTGGCTTTAAAAGATACTTGCCCTAGTATTCTTTAACAAATGAATGAATAGCAATACAACCAGTAATATCCCAGTTCTTACCATATAGTAGTGTGAGAAAAATCATTTTAAATAATATTTACCATTAGATTTCCTTCCAAGGAGTTCTAAGTAACACACAAATCAAGGATTGCTCCTGCACATCTGTTTCACTGTTGCTGAATAGTTCATGAGAGTTAGAGATCATTTTTATTATGATGTCACTTAGATGAATGATATGTTGTTGGTAGATACACCATCCAAATAAAATCTCATCTCTAATCCACCAATTCAAGGCCACTATTTAAATAATTATGAAATATAAATCAATACAGTTTTATTTTTTATGAGACAGATACCTAAAAGTAAAAAGATATATCTCAGCATAAACCAGCATATATACACATATATTTAGATAGATAAATAGATAGATGTAGATATAGACATATGTTGCAACTTTGACTTACTGTAGTACCTCATGAGAGCTCAGTACAGACATTCTGAAAATGTGTGCTTTTTCATATTTCTTCAGACTTCCACTCTTGACCAGCTAATCTTATAAACTAATTTTCTTCTAATTTTTAATAAGCAAATTGTGTCATTTGTGAATAAAGATGATTCTCCTTTTTTCAATCATTATATCTTATTTGTTTAGCCTTGTTGGAGAACCCAGGGTATTCAATACAATGATGGATAACAATTCTGAGAATGAATATCTTTTACCCAACTCCAGGGAAAGAGCATTCAGTTTTTATCATCCAGGTTGGTATTCGCTGCAGGTTTCCCATAGAGGCCCTTAACTGACTTAAGGAATTTCCCTTCTGTTCCTAGTATGACATCCTTCTTGAAGGTCAAGATTCTGACCAGCGTTGTTTCTTCTGTCTTATTCTATTGACTGAAGCAAGTCATTTGGATGAGCCCAAGTTAAGTGACATAAAATATAGTCTGTTTTGTGGGAGAAACTTCAGTCATGTGCCTTTGGTTAAAGGAAGGATGAATAATTGCAATAGATAATACAATCTACTCAATTCAGTTCAGTTCAGTCACTCAGTTGTGTCTGACTCTTTGTGACCGACCCCATGGGCTGCAGTATGCCTGGCTTCCCTGTCCATCGCCAACTCCCAGAGCTTGCTCAAACTCATGTCCATCGAGTTGGTGATGCCATCCAACCATCCCATCCTCTGTCACCCCCTTCTCCTCCTGCCTTCAATCTTTCCTAGCACCAGGGTCTTAAGCAAATATTGAAATGTGCTAATAATTGTTAAAACTATAGATAGTCACCATATTATTCTGTCTACTTTTATATATGTGTGAATATTTTAGTAGTAAAATATTTAAAAATTGAAAACATGTTTTTCAATGTATATAATATATATAAGCGTTTTAGGAATAGAAGATTTTAAGAGACCCATCACAAGCAAGGAAATCAAAACTGTAATCAGAAATCTTCAGCAAACAAAAGCCCTGGACCAAATGGCTTCACAGCTGAATTCTACCAAAAATTTAGAGAAGAGCTAACACCTATCTTACTCAAACTCTTCCAGAAAATTGCAGAAGAAGGCAAACTTCCAAACTCATTCTATGAGGTCACCATCACCCTAATTCCAAAACCAGACAAAGAAGCCACAAAAAAATAAAACTACAGGCCAGTATCACTGATGAACATAGATTCAAAAATCCTTAACAAAATTCTAGCAAACAGAATCCAACAATATATTAAAAAAATCATACGTCATGACCAAGTGGGCTTTATCCCAGGAATGCAAGGATTCTTTAATATCCACAAATCAATCAATGTAATACACCACATTAACAAATTGAAGGATAAAAAACCATATGATTATCTCAACAGATGCAGAAAAAGCCTTTGACAAAATTCAACATCCATTTATGATTAAAACTCTCCAGAAAGCAGGAATAGAAGGAACATACATCAACATAATGAAAGCTATATATGACAAACCCACAGCAAGCGTTATCCTCAATGCTGAAAAATTGAAAGCATTTCCCCTAAAATCAGGAACAAGACAAGGGTGCCCACTCTCACCACTACTATTCAACATAGTTTTGGAAGTTTTGGCCACAGCAATCAGAGCAGAAAAAGAAATAAAAGGAATCCAGATAGGAAGCATTTTAGGAAATGGGAAAAATATTCAAAATGAAAATAGCATTGGTTATGAATAGAAAATTTGAAATAACACATCTAAATTACCAATAAACAATAATATCACAAATAGCTTGAAGAACAGAAATAAAAGATGAGCAATACAAAATACATTTTTGAAAGATTAAATACTGTGAGTATGCTACAAAATAAATTAGTTTAAAAAAAAGATTAAATACTGCCAGAGCCAGTGATTCCAGAAAAAAAAATTTCCATACATTGCTGTTGGGTTTATGGATTATCACAGTCTTTCATTTGAAAACAATTTAAATTAAAAATTGACCCAGTCACTTCTGATAATCTATCCCATAAAAGTATAACATCAGTAAATGCTTACTAAAGCATTATAGTGAAAGAAGAAAGATAATGTCCTTCAACTGACAAACAGTTGAATATAGAATCATGCAGCCACTAAAGAAAGAATTAATTCTGTACCAGCTGACTGGGAGAAAATGCCACAGTGTATTCTTGACTGCAAAAACCCATATGAAGATAATCATAGATAATATGACACATTTTTTAAAATGAGCATTTTAAAAGAATTCTCTAAAAACAGGAGCTGGACACATCCCCATGAGTCTAACAGTGATTAAACTGGCCCAGTGATTGTCTCCCCAATATGCTACATAACAGAAGTCTTTTTATTAGGAATGAGCCTTTAAGGAAGGGATTAGAAAGAGAAGGAGCACTTGGGAATGTCCCTGTCTTGCCCTGAACCATAATTAGGGAAATTGAGCCCCTAAGAGAGATTGTCTTGTGGGTCTGAAGTGTATCCTCTACTCATTGTTTGTTGAACAAGAGTTTAAAAAATTTCTTGGAACATGCCCTCAAAGTTGGAGGCTACCAGATCTCACTCTTACCTGAAAGCTGTGAAAGCAGAAAGAGGAAAGCCATGGGCTAAAACTTTCCCACTTGATGGCGGTGCCATGATGCAGGGAGCAGCTCTGGCTTTAGTACATGGTGAAGCAAAGCTGTCTTAAAAGGACTTTACCTGCACAGGGCTTCATCGAAAAAACTCCGAGGTGCACATTGCCTGCCAGAAGCCAGGTCTGAGGGGTCAGTGTGAGAAGTCACAGTCAGCAAAGTCTGGTTTCCATGCCGGTCAAATCTGCAGCAGGGCAGGAAATGCAGGTGAAGAACCCACAAGTGTCCCTTCAGAAAAAGAGAAAGCAGAAGGACAGGAAATGGTGTTTGAGCATTTACACACTCATGGTAGAAGACATTGACACCCAGTAAAGTCTAATAGATAGCTCCAGTGATTGAAAGACACTGTGTATGTATGTATATATATTGTAATCATGGTTGTATATATATATTGTAATATATATAGTATATATATATTGTAATGTATATATATATATTGTAATGTATATATATATTGTAATCATGGTTGAGGCAGGGCTTCCTTAATGGCTCAGATGGTAAAGAACCTGACTGCAATGTAAGAGACCCAGGTTTGATCATTCAGTCCCTGGGTTGGGAAGATCCCCTGGAGAAGGAAGTGGCTACCCACTCCAGTATTCTTGCCTGGAGAACTCCATGGACTGAGGAGCCTGCTGGGCTACAGTCCATGGGGTCACAAAGCGTCGAACATGACTGAGCACCTAACACTTTCGTTTTCATAATCGTAATAGTTGAGGGAGAAGAAAAGAGGCTGAAAGAAAAGACCACACTTACATACTTTGTTTTTACCGCTGTTCTCTGGTCTAGGGAAAGAAAACAAACTTTGCATCAAATATAAGATAAAAGTATTTATTTTGCTTAGACTAAACTTTTTAATTCCCTGAAAGTTACTATTAAACTTTTGAGTTCTGACCGCATTGCTGACAACCCGGGGCAGGGAAGTGAGAACCATCAGAGCTTTTAAAAAGTAAAAAGTGAAAAATAAAACGGTTGCCTGATTTTACCCTAAAGATGTAAGTCCAGCACATCTTTATAAAGCTGTTAGTTAGAATAGGAAAAAGGAGTCCAGAATGGCAGTAGCTAAAAGACAAAGAAGGGAAAAGCCCATGAAAATAGAACAAAGGATGGTTCAAGGACTGGTGTGAGAACCTCAGGTAAAACAAACAGCGCTCCTGGCTAGCCCAATTTATATAGGGCAGGATCAGGGGAAGGAGAAAAAAACACATAAAAAGAAAGCCAAAATTGGGCCCAGGGGCCTCTCTTCTCTTCGCATCTTTTGTGTCGGCATGCCCTCACGCCTGGAGGATTTATTTTCCTTTACTTTCTAAATGAAGCTGAGTTGTAACACTGGTTGTGAGACAGAACCGAGGAAATGATACACTCCCCTGACAGAACCGGGGCATTTGAGAGTTTATCCTTTGTGCTTCACATGTATACCTACATACAGAGATGTATAGAAGACTCACCACTAAAATATTAATGTTATATCAAAGAAATGGGATTCTAAGTATTTTTCTTTTTACATGAAAGCACAATTCCATTCAGTTTTAACCTGAACTAGAAATCCGTGCTCATCTTCTTTTTTTTTTTTTAAAGCAAATGCATTTTCTTTAGTCTTATGTCTAACTGCAACTTCTCAGCCAGCAGCAAAACCTCTCTCCCAACACACACACATACATGAGCAAACATGCAATGATGCAAGGAAAAAAGTCTCCCAAATACTTCAACTCTAAGTTTCTGACAAACCTTCTCTGCAAAGATGAAATTTGTGTGGCTCATTAAAGTATGAGCCTCAATCAAAAAATATATAAAACCTTAAGTATTCAAATATGCAGCACAATCAAGGAAGCATACCAGCTGATTGTTAAAATATGCAGCCTGTTGAGTAAATCTTATTAAAGACAATTTTGGAGACCAAGCTATGTTTGAAAATTAGTAAAATATGCAATTTCAGTTGTCAAGTATATTCAAATATTTCAAAAGAAACAAGAAGTTGTGAGGAAAGATAGAAAACATTCAAACTGCAAATGACGAAAGCCTGGACTAAGTCTATGGTAATGGGTTCCAGGAGTGAAAAATGTGGTTCCCAACATCATAGCTCTGCTTTTGAAAATCTCAGAAAACCAGATCTTGGAATGGTGAATAGCAAATGGTAAGATTACTTCTTCCTTCATTCCCCCGAGGAAAAGCATCTTCTTAGTCTATTTGAAAAGATATAAAGTGCCCAGGGGATAGTAACTAAGGCAGAGAAATGGAGGTCTTTTTGCAAAATTGGCAGAAATTGCCTTCTTATCTTCCAACAAAATATTGTGAGGCAAAGCTGCCAATTTAGCATAGTTTTGCTTTAAAACCATCTCCTTATTTTGTACATTAATTTTTAAAACTCTTTTTCTCCCACAAAGAATGAAACTGAAATACTGTGGTTAACCCTTATATTATGCAGCTTGATTACGTTGCATTACCTATCTTATGTATCTTTATTTAATAAGAGAAAGAACATTTAAAAATATTTTTCTCTTCTTTCAGTGAATTCAATTTGCAATGGGAAAGGATATGTGTGGTTTCACATAAGCAGGCACTCTGCAGCCTTTCCATAAATATTCAGATGGTTAGTTGGTAATATCAAGTCATTTTTTGCACAGATGGAGGAATAAAAATGATTAGTGGAAATTACACAGGGAGATTCATTCAGGTCATGGCAAATGTAACTGTGTAGGAGTTATGGTTTATATTTGCAAGCTGAAATAGGACAAAAAGAGATTGGGCTACCGAAAAGCTATAATCAGTTTAGGAATCAGTACCCAGAAGTCCAATAATATATTAAATGTATGGTCATTTTTGAAATACTCAGGAAGCTATGGTTTAGCATTCTTCTTACTCAGGCTCTCCACTCAACTGATTGTGAACACATTTATTAGAAGTCATATTCACTCAGCAATAATAGTTTGACTTAGAAATACCTTTGAGAAACTTTACACATCTTAAGCTTTCTAGTTCTGTCCCTAATGGTTAAGCTATGCAAATTATGAGTATGTAAAGATTAGCATGACATTTATGTAAAACAAGCAAGCAAACAAAACCTTTATAGCTACCTTTGTGAGAATTCTTGGTTTTTCTCAGGTCAAAGCATCCCTGAGTTCTTTCACACTGCAGTCTAGAAAGTGACCATGTTGATTGTGTGTGTTTATTTCTCATCTACCCCTGGGTTTTAGTTCTAGGTTATTTAAATGTGTTGAGAAAAAAAGAATATTTCTTTTATATAGAGAGAATCACCATCTTGGAAAACAATTAGCAAAAATGACTCAACTACAATTCTAAAATATTTGTTTTAAATATAAAGGACCATGGGCTTCATTTAGAAAATTATGAATATATCCTTATCAGTACCTTTTTAAGAAAAATAAAGTTGATTTTTAAACTCCATGTAAATATAAGTTGATTTTGTCCATTTTAAGCTATTAATTCATATTTTATTAAAATAATTTTTATATGTAAAGTTTTAGTTCCATTTCGGTATGCTTTATGGCATTATAATGTATGTAGAGTTGCTGAGAATTTCTAATGTAAGGTCTTTCAAAGAGAAATTTAAACAGAGTTACAGTGTAGTCACAATGGCATACAATGATGACAAAATTGTAGCATACCTAGATGTAGACTTTTAAGAAATGTTCAGTCTACATATGAAGAAAACTATAACATCCTCTACAGGCACACACAAATGAAGCTTTGTGTGTTTTGAGATGAAGTTTTATAATCATAAATATGCATTGTCTTAGGATGACAATAAAAACATCAAATTTCTTTAAATGTTTTTTCAGAGTCAGTGCAATTCCAATTACAGTTTAAATAGATTTATGTGAAACTTGATTAAGTGGTTCAAAAGATCATCTACAAGAATATAAAGGCAAGAGTTTATTAGAAACATCCAAAGAACAAAATAGAGCTGGTTATGTCCTTTCATGGAGAAGGAAATGGCAACTCACTCCAGTATTCTTGCCTAGAGAATCCTGTGGACAGAGGAGCCTGGTGGGCTGCTCTCTCCATGGGGTCACACAGAGTTGGACACAACTGAAGCGACTTAGCAGCAGCAGCAGCATGTCCTTTTAGAATTAAATGTATTAGGGAAATATAGTAAAATTAAGTGTGTAATATTGACTTTAACATAGACATATTAATCTATGGACTACAGCAAAGAATCAAAATATAAATATGAATAAATATGAGAATTTAGTATATGATAAAGCTTGAGAAAAGGCCATTAAACATAAATAAGTGATTTATAAAGTAAAAATATATGATTTTTAAAAATTCATTCAACATTTTAAAATATCTGCTATATGCCAGAATCTGCTCCAGTTGCTAGAGATACAAAACTAAAGAAGAGACAATGTCGACACCCTCATAGAGTGTAATTCTAGTAGGGGAAGACAGACAATAAATACTAAATCAATATGTGGTATGTCAGGTAGTGAAAATACCATGAAAAAAGAAAAAGGGAGGCAAAGTGTGATCATTGAATAGAATTGTGCTTTTGTATAGAAGGTGACTAGGGAAGTTTTTCTTCCAAGTAGCATTTGTGCAAACTAATGTGATACTTTTTTATAAAAGATTGGCAAAGATGAAGAAAAGAGACAATATTAGCATAAGGGTATAGGGAAACCAGTAATTTTATTTGCAGTTGGTGGATGTAGAGACTGATAACAGCTTTTTTGCTGTGCATCTTGGCAATGTGTATAAAATTGTTTTCATTAAGGAGATAATCCAATAGCAAAGATTCATACTGAAGCACTATTTATATGGACATAAAAAAGGAAATAACCTCAAATTTATTAAATGATAGTGGTAAAAGAAAATTATGGTTTATCCAAACAAGCAGAAAGTATGCCCCCATGGAAAGACAGATAACATGCTTTGTTTAATAAAAACTGTATCAAATTGGAAGTATAGTGTAACTCCATGAATATGCAATTATGTTATCAATTTGCATTTCTCTCTCTCTCTCTCTCTGTCTCTCTCTCTTTCTCTCACACACACACACCCCCCTGAAATGTCATTCATCGAAATATTAACATAGATTTTCTAAGAGAGATGGAATTTTGAGTATTTTTTTCTTATTTTCTTTTCTATTGTCTGAATTATTTAGAGTAACGCTGTATTACTTTTATAAGGCTTATACAATAAAGTTATTTTTCTGTTTTAAAACACTCTATATAAATATTGGTTACATAGTAGTCGCAAAGACACTAACATAATGGTAATGCAGGTTAATTAATATAATTTTAAAAATAAATTTCAAGCAAACACTTTAAGTGAAATAGAAATATGAACTGAGAGTAATGCTATGTTTTGCGAATGGAACAAAAATGGTCATTGTAAAAGTCAATGATATAGGAGACAAACTTTTTTCTCCAGATTACCTTAAGTCAGATAGGAAGAAAGGAAGATATTTCAAGGAAATGGAGCTGAAGACATCTGTGTCATTATTTAAGTAGTCTATATAAGTGAAGTCGCTCAGTCGTGTCCGACTCTGCGACCCCGTGGACTGTAGCCCACCAGGCTCCTCCATCCATGGGATTCTCCAGGCAAGAATACTGGAGTGGGTTGCCATTTCTATATAAGGAAGGACAAAAATGTGAATAAATCCTAAAGCAGGGTAGGTCTTAAGTTGACATGACAAAGGAAGAGATTCCCTTTGTTCTCAATGCCTTCTCTTCTGCCCCTGATGTTATCTTTCTACTTGAATAGTCAGGCACTGAATGATTAAATAGCAATCTCTTTGAAAAATGCTTCATTGAGTTCTTCTTGAATCACACAGTGATATTAAATGTTTCTATCAATGAAATAATCAAAGATAAAGAAGAAACATGACAACGATTTATAACATTTGAAGTTTAGTGTAATTAAGTGCAGTTTGTATCTTCTAGTTAAAAATTCTGTAATGTTTTAGTCTTAAATGCTATTAAGCAATACTAATTCATTGTTTAATAATTTATCCTTGTAGAGGATCATGTTCTATTTTAATCATTATCAAATAAAAAACATGTTTATTTTTTAAAATGATCATTATAACAGTAAGGATTCTGGCTATTTGGAACACAAGAAATCATGACCCCATCCCAGATCTGTTTCTCTCTCTTTTATTTCTTTCCAGATAGATATTTTCACAATCTGAAAAGTGTGTCAAGCCACAAACTCAAGTGTCATCTTTAATTCTTTCCCATCTCTTAACACAATGCAGTATCTGTCACTGAAACTTATTGATTTCCTTTAATGTCTTTAAAATATATCCTCTTTTTTTTAATCCTCACTGTTAGTTCCTTAGCTCAGGCTTTTATGATTTCTCATCTGGCTTTCTGCACAATCTCAAAACTCTTTCCTTTACTTTCCTCTTTCTTGTTTTTTGCAATCCATCCAACCTTTTGCTGTCGATAGTGTTTCTTAAGCATAAATTGAATCTATTTCACTTTGATGCTTAAAAGCATTGAACAGCATCCTCAAATATAAAAAGTTATAGATGATTTATCCACTACACATCCTCCCACTCTCTTCTCCCTTAGAACCCAATATAATCACCCTTAAGTCATACTGAAATATATGTAATTTCTCAAGTGTGTTTATGAGTCTGTTTTTACACAAGATATTCTCTGTCAAACACAGCCTTACTTCTTTCAAACATCTCACCAACCCTGCTGTTATTTATTTGTTTTAAATAAAGTTAATGTTTTACTAGTTCTTTAAAATTCAACTCAGATATGATTGTATCTGAGAAGCTTTCTCTGTGTAATCCATTATGAGATACGTGACCTCAGTACCTGTCCTTGGTATATCATAGTCCATATTACATTGCATTGCAGCTATGTGCTCATTTGTCAAATTCCTCAATTTATAGCTCTTGATGGGAGGACATTTTTTCTAATTTTTGTATTTCCATAATCTTACAGAGTGACTGTGGTTAGTAAACATATTTTGAATATGGAAATTGGAGATAACATCTGACTCTATCAAACCCTACTGAATAGCTATACTTAGGCCATCTAAAGAGTGATAGTCTCTGGTATTTAAAAAAAAAAATTTGTGTAAGAATTCATAGCATATTCTATGTTACATTTCTAACAAGACATAACATCATTTTCCTAAAATTATACATTAACAACTGCTTTTCAGATGAAGTTTGGTTGTAATATTATAAGCATGATCCTTATACTATAACTCCAATATAAATTTTTATAGAGGTGAACAATTATTGATTCTCCAGATATGAATTGCCTTCTACTCTGTGTCAGGTACTGGACTAGAGTAAACTCTAAAGTGGAAGAAAAATGGCACATAGATTTTCTATCCTTAAGAGTCTATTTATCTTCATCTTCTATATTGGGTAAAAACAATGTAAAGACTCTTCCCTGCATAGAAATATGAGAAGCTTGTAAAAAAGAAACAAACTAGTAGGTTAGACAAAGAATAAGTGAAAATGGTAAAAAAAAAAAAAAAAATTGTCATAATAAAACTACTTATTGAGGTGACCAGCCTCCTTTCATGTATATTTAGGCCTTTTAAGAAAAAGTGGGTAACTGTCAAGCTTTTGTTATTTTGTAACATTGAACTACTTATGATTGTGACTTACAGATGTTTATACCAGCAAAATTATTGTAATATAGAAAGTAGGGTGAGATTTGGCATGGGCCTTGATGGAGAATATTATTTTTGGCAGGCAAGAAGAAGGAGGAAAAACTGTCTTAGTGAAGGTGCAAAGGTGCCAAAGTGAGACAGTGAAAACATTTATCTAGCTTGAGGGGGGATTTGAAGTAAGGGAAGAACAGGCTTACCTCTAGAAAGGCAAGGGAGTTAGATTAACCAGACCCTCCTACAACCCTTAAGTTGTAGCTTAAGGAGCTTGGAATTTATCCTGTAGGGAGGTGAGTAAGGAGTCTTTCTTTTTATTCTGCAAATGATACTATTAAAATAGCATTCTAGAAAGATTGATCTGGCTGGGGATTACATGATGCATTGAAAGGAGAAAAACCTCCTGTAGTGAGGGAGGAATTCATAAAAGACATGCTCATGGAAATAGAAAGTATAAAAGTATAGAAATTTAAATTTAACCATTTTGCTGAGTAGAATATATTATAATATGTGTTTCATGTCTGTTTAACCTGTCTCTCTTTTACTGTTACTGCAATCAACAAATTCAGATAAACTGGCGGTTTCAAACATTTGGATGTTTTGGGAGGCACCTAGCTGATTAACATGAATGCTGTTTGCATAAAGTTGATTTGTAATTTGGAAGACAGCTTGCATCCATGTTTTTGTCATTTCCTGGAAGATAATCAAGAAAAATGAAAGTGACCTGGACAAAGAAAAATAACTGATTCCAGGGAAGTGAAAAATAGAAGAGTCTAGTTTGGGACTAAGCACCCTGCTTTAGTACAGTCGATAGAACTGAAGAAGTTTTTTCAAGTACATTAGCATCAACACATTATCACTCAGTGCAATTGATGGAATTAATGTGGAATTGGAACTGGCATCAAAGCCAATGAATGCAAGTATGAAAGTCTACAGCATTCAAAATAAATGAAATAATAAAGAAATGAGTCTTTTGGAAATTGTACAGAGTTGGAAAATAGGGGACTGTGGAAGGGAAGCTGTCATTTTCAATTCAGACTATATTTACGTGAGAAGAATTTCTGTCAGGTTGCATAAAGATGGTTTTTTAGATAGGTATGTCATCCAGGTGTGAGAAGCACATCCTGCTGTGTTATTAGGAATGGTTTTCTGGTAGGGAATACCTCCTACTGTCAGACATAATGATCAATCTGCTTTATGGTAACAGTATAATTTTAATTTAGTCCTTGTGCCAGATTTCAGATAGTCACTTAAGAACTTGTTGTAATGTTAGTTTGTATGTAGTGTATGAGAATGTCTCCTTCGCCATACATGCCGCCAGAACAGAAGGAAACACAATCCCTAACTCTTATTTCATTGCAAAATCTCATTTTCTTGCCTTTGCCTATGGTTTTGTGTTGCTGCTGTTGTTTTCACTGATTATTTAGTCCTCTGGCTTTCACATAGCTATCCTCTTCAGAAATTCAACAATCTCACTAATGCTCACGTTTTCATCATTGCAGAATGAAAAAGAGAAGATCTTTTAACATAGACTGAGGAAAAAGATAACTGTCCTAGTTCATTTGGGCAGTTATAGCAAAAGTATCATAAACTGGAAGGCTTATAAATAATAGACATTTATGTCTCATGGTTCTAAAGGCTGAGAAGTCCAATGTCAAAGTGCTAGCAGGTTTGATGTCTGGTGAAAGCTGGCTTCCTCATAGTGGGGACCTTCTTGCTGTGTTATCAGATGATGGAAGGAACAAGAAAGCTCTCTAGAACCTCTTTTATAAGGCACTAATCTCTTCCTAAGGATTATGACCTAATCACATCCCCACACCCCTGCCTTCAAATGCCATCCCCTTGGGGATTAGGATTTCTACATTTTGAAGGGATATAAACATTGAGACTATAGCAATAACTCAGAGGTCTTTGAAACAGAGATTTTGTTGCCCACTTGAGAAAGTAAGATAAAATACCATTTCTTTCTTCCTTCTTTTCTGATGATCCACAGCCTGGAGAGAGAAAAAAAAAAAAAAAAAGATTGGGCTGATTTTTCAGTCAGGATAGTTTTGCTGTTCAAGAGCTCTTCTATGGATTGAGTGGATACTGACCTTACTATAGCTTTTAATCCTGGTTCTTAATTCTGCTTCTGGACATCACAACATGATAATAACAGAATAAAAATAGACAATTTTATAATTACTTATAATTTGCTAACATTCTATTTTTGAGACCACATAATTTAACCCTTTCTTTATAAGCACTGTTTAAACACCCTTTAATCTGTGTATTTATCCTTTGAGGTAGATGTCATTATTCCTATTAAGAGCCGAAGAAGCTGTAACCTAAAAAGTTTAAACAACCTTCATCCAACTAGTAAATGACTAATGCAAGTAAAGTAGAATTCAGTTCAAGGATAACTTTGTTAAGAATAGCAGAGCGCCACCTTATGTAGGTCTATAGCGCTGTGGGAAAGGTTCTTTGGAAGCAGTCAAAGGTCAGCAGGTTGTAGGGGTCAAGAATGGACAGGGTATTGTAGAACTCTTTTACTAAGAGCTGTTCAAATGATTTCTCCTTCTTCTCTAGAAATCCCCAACTTAATTGAAGTTCATACTGCTAGGTTGCACTCCTTATTTCCCTCTGAGATTCCCAGTACTACCTTGTATCATTTCATTTACTTATCCAAATACTTCTAATCTCACAATTATTTTTTTGCCTGCGTGATGAATTCAGTTTTCTCTGGTTCTGTGTTGTTTCAGCCACGTTTCAAAGTTTATCCCATGTTCACAGTTCCTTCCCTCCTCTCACAGTCTAGTTTAGATACAAGATTATTTTTCCTTATACATAATCTTTAATTCTTTGTCCCTCTGTCTTTTGTCGGAGTCATCCGATTAATCTCTTTCTCTAGGTAAACCCAACTGAGCAACTGGATAGTACTAGGGAAATTCTCTAGGATTTATGAATTGCAAATTGATGTTTAACACTGTCAGGTAATTTTAATACACTTTCTTATTTTGTTGCGATGTCTATCTTGTATTTTTCATCTATTTTATTTAACTCTCCTGTCCTCCCACTCACTATTTGCTGGGTGTTTGTTCCATAAGTCCTGGAGAAAATAGAAGCAGTCAGCTAAGAGTTATCTATACCTTTGATCACCTCAAGCTAATAATTTTACTTTACTTTTATATGCATTACACTCCTTTCTTCTCATATTTATAGAGTGTTCTTTTTATACATAAGCCCATTCCCTCCACTTGTGCTATAGAACTCTCTACTCAAATAGTCTTGCATTGGCTTTATTTCATTTATGGTAATTCAGAATACTAAGAAAACTGTTGTTTAGTTGCTAAGTTGTGTCTGACTCTTTGGGACCCCAAGGACTGCAGCACAGTGGGCTTCCTTGTCTTTCACAATCTCCTAGAGTTTGCTCAGACTCAGGTCTATTGAGTTGGTGATTCCATCCAACCATTTTATCTTCTGCTGCCCTCTTCTCCTCTTGCCCTCAATCTTTTCCAGCGTAAGGGTCTTTTACAATGAGTTAGCTCTTCACATTAGATGGCCAAAGTATTGGAGCTTCAGCTTCAGCATCAGTCCTTCTAATGAATATTCAGGATTGATTTCCTTTAGGATTGATTGGTTTAGTTTCCTTGTATATCCCTAAATACATAACACCATCATACAATAAATAAGTCCCTCACACAGTAGTTTAAGACCAGAGATGTCTCATCTACAAGTGACTTTTCTCCATTTGATGATTCAAAGACTAAGATTTCTTTTGTTTTATTAATTCAGATACCCTTGGGACTTGTCATTAAAAGGGAAAGAAGAATATGGAGAATGGTAGGCATATCCATTACTTAAAAGTGACACATATCACCTTCTCTCACATTCCGTGGGTAAAAACTGTAATTTACACAAGAAGTGAAGTAGACAATATAGTTTCTAATAACAGGCAACTACTTATGAAAGAATCCTCTATGTTTTAGAATGATGATCAGAAAATATGGTACACAAGTATCTTTTCCATAAGGACTCAGAAAAGAGATAAGTAAAAATCTAATCTATAGAAAATATATTGATTTTTTTTTCCTTTAAAGCATAAAGGAAAAAATTTTAAGACTGTACCAATAAAAGATAGACATCTATACTGAATCATTGTATTGTACAGTGAAACTAATATAGGTCAATTACACCTCAATGCAAAAATTAAAAGCAAAAGCAAAAATAAGTCCCTTGCATGTTGTCTACAAGAAACCAGCTTTAAATATAAAGGGACATGTAGGTTAAAATAAATGTATGGAGAAAAATATAGCATACTAACACTTCTTTTGATTAAAAGACAATAGGAGTGGCTTCCCTGGTGGCTCAGACAGTAAAGAATCTGCCTACAATACAGCAGACTCAGGTTTGATCCCTGGGTCGGGGAGATCCCCTGGAGAAGGGAATGGCAACTCATTCCAGTATTCTTGCCTAGAGAGTCCATGGACAGAGGAGCTTGGCGGGCTATCGTCCATGGGTGGCAATGGGTCAGACATGACTGCGTGACAACACTGTCATGTTAATTTTAGATAGAGCAGACTTCAAAGCAATGAAAGTTACCAGGATTAAGGGCTTCATATGATTATAAAGGAGTCAATTCTCCAAAACGGTGTAACCATTTTTAATGTGTATGTGCTAAAAGCAGAATGTCAAACTACATGAGGCAAAAAACTGAAAGAAATTCCAAAAGAAAATAGTTGAAACTCCTATCATGGTTGGAGACTTCAACACCCCTCGATCAGAAATGGACAGATCCACTCTCACAGTGTATACATGTATCAAATCACCATTATGTTTACTCTCAATATCTTACAATTTTACATGTCAATTACATCTCAATAAAGCTGAATAAAAAAAAGAAATGGACAAATCCAGCAGGAAGAAAATCAGTAAGGACACAGTGGAACTCAACAACATTATCAACCAATTGGATATAATCAATATCTATGGACTGCTTTATTCAAAAACAGCAGAATATGCATTCTTCTCAAGATCACATAGAACATTCGCTAACATAGACCACATTTGGGGCTATAAAACACATGTAAAAACTTTTATAAGAATAGAAATCATACAATGTCCTCAGACTAAAATGGAATTAAACTAGAACTCAGTAGCAAAAAGATAATCAGAAAATCCCAAAAGGTATAAAGATTAAACAAAACTTTTAAATAACACATGAATAAAAAAGACATACCAAAAGAAATTTTAAAACATTTTGAACTGATATATATAAATATAAAATGCAAGCTATTGGAATTCTTCAGGCAGGAATAATGGAGTGAATAGGCATTCCCTTCTCCAGGGGACCTTCCCCACCCAGGGATTGAACCTGGGTCTCCTGCATGACAGACAGATTATTTACCATCTAAACTGCCAGAGAACTACAAAACTACTAGAAGATAAAGTAGAAGAAAATCTAGATGACCTTGGGTTTAATGATGACTGTTCAGATACATTAGAGATCTTGCGTACTTAATTAAAGAAATAATTGATAGGTTTGGACTTCAATAACATTAAAAATTCCACTCTGGAAGAGCTAATGCAAGAGAATGAGAAGACAAGTTATAGGCTACAGTGTTTGCAAAAGACATATTTGATAGTTCAAAATACACAAACTCTTAAAACTTAGCAATAAAACTACAAACAACTCACTTAAAAGAGGACTAAAACCTTAGCAGACGCCTCATCAAAGAGGATACATAGAGATGTATGAAAAGGTGCTCTACAAAATGTCTCATCAGTAAAATGTAAATTAAAGTGATAATGAGATATTACTACTACAGTTGCTCGAATGATCAAAATCTGAAACACTGCCAACCAATTGCTGACAGGGATATAGAGCAACCAGAATCTCATTCACTGCTGGTGGGGATGTAAAAGGGCTCCACCACTTTGAAAGGCAATTCAGTGGCTTTCCTTTTACAGATTAAATCTATTCTTCCTGTATAGTCCAGCAATAGTGCTCCTTAGTATTTGTCCAAATGAGTTAAAAACTCATATCACACAAAAACCTGCATGAAAATATTAATAGTAGCTTTAGTCATAATTCCCCACGTTTGGAAGCAACCTAATTTTCTTTTAGTAGGTAAGTAAATAAACTATGGTACCTCCTAGAAATGGAATATTTTAATGCTAAAAAGAAATGAGCTATTACATTATCAAAGACATAGAAGACTTTTAAATTCATTTTACTAAGTGAAATAAACCACTTTGATGATTCCAGATATGTGATATTCTGAAGCAGTCAAAATTCCAGAGACAGTAAATGGATCAGAGCTTACCAGGAATGAGAACATGGAGGGTGGAAGTAGGGATGGATAGGTGGTGCATAGAGGATTTTTACGGCAGTGGAAATACTCTGTATGGTACTGTGATGATAGGTATATATCATTATACATTTGTTCAAACCCTTAGAAGGTACAACACCAAGAGTTGAAAGAAAGTGAAAGTTAAGTCACTCAGTCATGTCCGATTCTTTGTGACCCCATGGACTATACGGTCCATGGAATTCTCCAGGCCAGAATACTGGCATGGGTAGCCTTTCCCATCTCCAGGGGATTTTCCCAACCCAGGGATCAAACCCAGGTCTACCCACATTGCCTGTGGATTCTTTACTAGCTGAGCCACAAGGGAAGCCCAACTCTGATGTAAATTAAGACCTTTGGGTAATTATGATGTGTAAATATATGTTCATCAGTTGTAATAAATGCACCATTTTGGTGGAAGATATTTAAAATGGGGCAGGCTGTGTATGTGTAGGGGTAAGGGTATATGGGAAATCTTTGTAACGTCTCAATTTTTCTGTTTTTCTCAGTTTTGCCTATAACTGCTCTAAAAAATTATCTTTAAAAAAAGAAGGCAAATGTAGTCAACTGTTTTGAATGCCATTGAGAAACTGGATAAAATGAGAAGGGGTTAGGAACTATAAAAATTAGGAAGTTCTAAGTCATTTTTAACTTGAGCAAAAGTAGTTCTAGTAGGCATTTGGGAAATAAGTGTGGCTCTGCAGAAGGGAAAAGGAACTTATGGAACTGCTGGTTGTATGTAAACAACACTTTTGAAAACCTTTCCTGTGATGTTTACTTCAGAAATGATGCAGTAAATTGAAGGATGGCATGGTTATTTTCAGTAAGTGTATGTATATGTGAGTAAATGAGTAAAAGAAGGTATAAACACAATGCAGATATTTCTGAAATTCTTTGAAGTTTCTATTTGCATATAAATGTCAGGTAAAACAACACTTTTATTCATAATGTTGCATCTTTATCTCCCTGAAAGATGGATTTATGGCTTTTTTGTCTGTTGTTACTTTTTCATAAATAATGAGATTTTCTTGATTGGAATGCTGTCAGCCTTCAGAAACCTGTCTTGGAAGTGTGCCACTTCATTCTCCTCACTTATGTTACCTCTTCCTTTTAAATGAACCGATCCCACAGATAGGCTTCCATAACAAGAGTTCTGATTACTTGACTTTTAAAAATCTAAACCAGATGTTTATCATTATATTTCACTACCTGAATCCGGGACATTTAATTCAGAGGGATCACCACCATCTTTAAGGCCCTCCACAAAAGAAGGGAAATATAATCTAAAAATAATTGTATATATTTTTATGTCTTTTTTTAGACAAAAGATTTACCTATTTTAAAGGACCAGTTCTTAACAAGTATTCACATATTGTTTAGCTCTTAGACAGAGTCACATAAAAATCTGTTTTTTTAAAATTACTAACCTCTCCCAAATAGCACATTCTCCAACTCGACATCTTTTCTGAACTCAGGAAAAGATATTTCTAAATAGCTCAAGATCAAATGTCATCTTCTATCGATTGTCAAATTATTCCCTTTTGTCTGATGGTGTGGATTCTGAGCAAGAAGCCTTGGAGGTGAGAGAGTGATGTGAATGTATGCTGGGGGCTGATACCACCACGGCCTCTGTATCAAGCTGCACAATTTGTTCATTTCACAGTGACACCTGTCCTGGGAGTGACAGGCTGAAATCTAGTTTACAATTTGCTTGTTAAAGGGCTGTATCACCAGGAGCAAAAGGTGTCTTTCCCTAATTCATTCACACATTGTATTTATAGTTGTTGTTGTTGTTGTTTTTAATAAAAAACCAAGCGTACACTTCCTGTATAATCCAGCAACAGTGCTCCTTGGTATTTATCCAAGTGAGTTCTACTTATAGCTCATACGAGAAAGCTGCATCTACTGGTGATAGCCCTGATGCCCACTTTTTAGAAAACAATCAAGACAACACAAATATGTAGCACCTATGTACAGAGTTGTCTGTTATCTTTTCCACTGCTTCTTTCCCTCTCTTTTTTTAACTCCTTATTTCACAATTTAAGAATTAACACATTCATTAGCATTCTACCACATGCACGTTCCTAGGAATCTTGTATACTTTTTCCTTTAAAATTCTCTGTAACAATCTTTTAATGTAGGTACAGTTACTTTCACTTAGAAAAAGAGGTCATTGAGATTCAGTGACTTTAATTAACTTGCCAAACTCCTAATAAATAGCTGAAACTGTTTTTAAGTCCATGAGACTGAAAGCAAAATTTATTTTCTTCTCAATATGTATTTTAATATTTCCATGATCAGTTTTCTTACCATGGAAATGTCTCTTGTTGGTAAACTGCTTGCAATATTCCTTTTAACATACATAAACCATGCCATGCCACTGAAGCCTCACAATAACAGGGTAGAGTAGAAAGTTCAGATAATAGTATCTTAATTGCAAAGATCAGAACACTAAGTCTAGAAAGACTAAATGACCTGTCCTTGGCTATTGCCTCTAATTTATAAAAGTATGGTAAGACTACATCTTCAGATTCCTTTTTTCTTGCTCCATCCTTCTTTACTACACATACCCTGTTGAATGCATGTAATTTTTATATCCAAATCAAAAAGACTTTGATATTTTCATTTGTAGCTAAGATGATGTAAATGGATGTAGATGTAACCTCCTGTTTGAAAGAGTAAAAAAATAAAAAACTTGGCCAAATAGATATTAATAATAATTTTCAAGCTATCAGGCTACAAAGGACAATGAACCCTAGGATGGGAAACAGATAATATGAGTCTTTTAATTTCTCTGTCTTGAGAGACATTCCACAGCTGCCCAAGGAGAGACATAGCTTGGTGTTGAGAGAGTCAGTTTCTAGGTAGGTTGATAAGAAGTCTGGGGTCCCTGAGGAGGAGAGAGGGTCTGGGTCTTTCAAAGAGGAGATGAGGTCTGGAGTTCTCAAGGAGGAGAAAAAGACAAGCTTTTCTTCCCCTACATTCCTTAGTCATAGTCAAATAAAATGTGTTTTTTCTTTAAGCACAGAGCTGATTATTACACAGCAAAGCAACTCAGCTTAAACTCTGTACTAAGGATTATATAAGGACTTCCCTGTAGCTCAAATGGTCAAGAATTTGCCTGCAATGCAGGAGACCAGGGTTCGATCCCTGGGTCAAGAAGATCCTCTGGAGAAGGGAATGGCAATCCACTCCAGCATTCTTGCCTGGAGAAGTCCATGGACAGAGAAGCCTTGCGGGCTACAGTTCTTGGGGTCACAAAGAGTTGTTAGTTAGACTGAGTGACTAACACACACACACACACACGCACAAGGATTACATAACAATGTATCCTGCTTGAGGACAGTTTCTCCTTCTTGAGAACCTTTCGACTAATCCTGTTATCTTAAAATGTATATAATGGGAGTGGGTCTGGTAAGACCTTTTTATTGTTAGTTCTAATCCTGTCACCTTATAATGTAAATTGTGGGAGTGGGTCTAGTAAGATCTTTACAAACTTGAGACATTCTTTTGACTTATTGTAATAACCAATTGAAAAAGTATATAACTCCCTAAGACTAGCGAGGGGGACACTCTCCATCCCCCTTCTGATGTCTGTATCAGAAGCTTTCTCTGTCCCTTGTTATACTTTAATAAAACTCTGCTACAAAAAAGCTCTTGAGTGATCTAGCCTGGTCCCTGGCCCCAAAGCTGAATCTTCTTTGGAGATCACAAATCCGACATTGTCCACTGTAAGTTATCCCATCCTCTCTGAATTCAGGAGATGGGACCAGGTATCTGAAAAGCCAAGGTGACAAGCTTGTAGGGACGAAGGAGAGCTTCAGAGGTTCCTCTCCAGTCTCCGGTGGATAATGATCAATGGATACATATGGCAAAGTTACACTAGGTTGAGGAAGAATCAACAAAAAAGATTAGAAGAAACAATCTCTAAAATTTACGCATGACCAAAAGTAATTCCTTTTACCTTCAGTCAGAATGAAAAACCTTAAAATGCAGAGGATGTTGGATAGAGTTCAAGAAGGGTTTGGCCTCAGTAGGAGTGTGAATGATGAAAGAGTAATTAGCACTTGAGTAAATGTGACCTGGCCTCTCCTCAGTTCAGTTCAGCTGCTCAGATGTGTCCACTCTTTGCGACCCCATGAACCGCAGCACGCTAGGTCTCTCTGTCCATCACCAACTCCCGGAGCTTGTTTAAATTCATGTCCATCGAGTAGGTGAGGCCATCCAGCCATCTCATCCTTTGTCATCCCCTTCTTCTCCTGCCTTCAATCTTTCCCAGCATTAAAGTCTTTTCCAGTGAGTCAGTTCTTCGCAACAGGTGGCCAAAGTATTGGAGTTTCAGCTTCAGCATCAGTCCTTCCAATGAATATTCAGGACTGATTTCCTTTAGGCTGGATGGGTTTGATCTCCTTGCAGTCCAAAGGACTCTCAAGAGTCTTCTCTGACACCACAGTTCAAAAAAATCAATTCTTTGATGCTCAGCTTTCTTCATAGTCCAACTCTCACATCCATACATGACCACTGGAAAAACCATAGCCTTGACTAGACAGAAATTAGTTGGCAAAGCAATGTCTCTGCTTTTTAATATGCTGTCTAGGTTGGTCATGACTTTTTTCCAAGGAGCAAATGTCTTTTAATTTCATGGCTGCAATCACCATCTGCAGTGATTTTGGAGCCCCCCAAAATAAAGCCTATCACTGTTCCCACTGTTTCCCCATCTGTTTCCCATGAAGCGATGGGACCAGATGCCATGATCTTAGTTTTCTGAATGTTGAATTTTAAGCCAGCTTTTTCATTCTCCTCTTTCACTTTTATCAAGACGCTCTTTAGTTCTTCTTCACTTTCTTCCATAAGGGTGGTGTCATCTGTACGTCTGAGGTTATTGATATTTCTCCCAGCAATCTTGATTCCAGCTTGTACTTCATCCAGCCTGGCATTTCACATGATGCAGTCTGCATATAAGTTAAATAAGCAGGGTGACAATATACAGCCTTGACATACTCCTTTCCTGATTTGGAACCGGTCTGTTGTTCCATGTCCATTTCTAAGTGTTGCTTCCTGACCTGCATACAGATTTCTCAGGAGGCAGGTCAGGTGGTCTGGTATTCCCATCTCTTTAAGAATTTTCCATAGTTAGTTGTGATCCACACAGTCAAAGACTTTGCCATAATCAACAAAGCAGTAGATGTTTTCCTGGAACTCTCTTGTTTTTTCTATGATCCAAGGGATGTTGGCAATTTGATCTCTGGTGCCTTTGCCTCTCCTAAGATAACTTAATACCAGGAATTGAAAGGATAAAACTGTTTACAGTTAATCTAAATTCTATCCAAACTAATGGTTATAAAAACATAAATATACCTAGCACATAAGATATACAATTCTATAATTTATTTTCAGTTATTTTTTGTGTATAGGTTAGGTATAAACTTGGCTTTGAAAGCGTTTCAGCATCATTTGTTAAAAAAAAAATAAACAAGACTATCTTTTCTCCAACTATCTCCTTTTTACCTTTCTTGAAAATAAGTTGTATATGTGCCAGTTATTTCCAAACTCTCCTTTCTGCTTCTTTTATCTATTTTTATAACTTTGTGTCAGTGCCACTCTATCTTGATTATTGTAGCTTTATGATAAGTCTTAGAACTGTGAACTTTTTATTCCCTGAATTTCTTTTTTTTTTAATTTATTCTTATTCAAAATTATTTTGGCTATTTTAGGTCCTTTGCATGTTCATATGAGTTTAAGATTGCTGCTTCCCGCACACATCATACACAGACCCACACAAAATCTGCTAGGTTTTGATAAGTATTGCATTTAGCCTATCTATAGATCAGCTTCAGGGGAATTGTCATTTAAAGATATTGTCTTCCCTCCATGAACATGGTTGGTCTCTGTTTATATAGTCCTTAAAATCTTGTAGCCATACTTTGTAGTGTTCATTTACAAGTTTTATAGATCTTTGATCTGATTTATCGCTAAATACTTCATATTTTAGTAATATTGTTTCTCATATCTTAATATCAACTCCAATTGTTTGTGATTCATATATAAAGCCAAACCAAAACAATTGTTAATAGTGATCTTGTATCATGAAAATAGGCTAAACCCACTGGTTTTTTTATTTTCTGTTGTTGATTCCTTTACATTTCTACAAGACAGATGATTTCATCTGTGAGTAAGAACAATTTCACTTTCCCTCATCTCATCTGGTAGCTTTTTATTTCTATTTCTTACCTCTTTGCACTAGATATAATACACAGTAATATGTTGTGTAGAAGTTCTGAGAACTGTTGCGGATCTTAGGGTAAATCATTCAATCTTTCATCATTATGTATGACTTTAGGAGTAGTTTTTTTTTTTCTTTTTTTCCTTTCATGAATACCCTCTTCTGCTTTAACTAGACAGATTGATTTCTGTTATCTAGGAATTCTGACTGATACAGCTATTACATAAAGTAAACTGATACATTTTTTGTGAAATTAAAAGTACTTCTCATCACACCAAAGCACAGGTGAATCCATTCCCTCTCTTACTGTGTTATGTAAAGATCCTTACATGGGGGCTAGGGCTGGGCTGCCGTAATAAGATTTCTGTAAGACTAGATAACTTAAACAGCAGACGTTTACTTCTCACATTTCTGGAAGCTTGAAGTCCAGGATCAAGGTGTTGACCGGTTTAGTTTCCCTTGATGTGCCTTCCTTGGCTTGAAGATGGTTATCTTCTTGCTTCTTGCCTTGTCCTTATGACTTTTTCTGTGTGTGTATGCACATTTCTACTGTCTCTTCCTCACTGTATGATAACCCCAGTAATAACTGAATTAGAGTCCCACCTTTATAACTTAATTCATTCTTTATTACCTCTTTAAAGGGCCTATTTCCAAATACAGTCACATTGGGAGAGCCAGGTTTCAACATAAATTTGGGGAACGGGGGAAATTCAGTTAAATCCATAATGATCATATTATTAATTTCTAGTTATATGTCTTTTTTTGTTTGGTTGGTTGGTTGTTTTTTTTGTTGTTTTTGATTTTTGTGTTTTAGTAGAAGATAAATATCCAACTTTACTTTTTTACTTTTTTTGTCTGTTTGCACAGCGTGTGGGCTCTTAGTTCCCTGAACAGTGATCAGACCCACCCACTGTGCTTCAGCATTGGAAGCACAGAGTCTTAACCACTTGACTGCCAGGAAGTCCCTAATTTCTAGCTATATATCTTATTGTAGTTATTTTAATTTAGCTGACTCTCATATATTCCAACAATTTTAAACATATTTATGTAATTTTACAGCTCTATTACAGAGTATTAATATATTGCCATATTATCTGTCTTTATCTTAAACAATTAACTTGAGGGAAATAACTCCAAGTTTTGTACCACAGAAGTGATAAAGATGTCAATGGCATAGGCTTTGCAATTAAACATATCAAAATTTTATTTCTGGTTTCATTTTTAAAAGCCTCAACCTCTAATATCAGAAATAATGGGGTTTGAATCTTGACCCTACTGCTTAGCAGTTTTAATTCTTGTTCAAGTTGCTTTAACTTGCTCACTCTTATATCCTAATAGGTAAAAGAGAAAGAGCTTGTGACTATTAAGTGCATGTAGATGTAACCACTTTATGAAGTGTTCTTGGAACACAGTTAATGCCAGATAGATTGTTGTCGCTACTATGATTACTTCTTTTTCTAAACTGTGGGGACAACACTATCTAAGCGTGCTGGATTGTCTGTTGCTTGCTCAACATCAACACCTTTCCATTCTAACTAAAGCTGGGAATTGCCTCCCTCAGAATTCTCTTTGGGGTGCAGTTCCAAGTTAGAGTTTGCCAAGAACTCATGTAAGATTAAGAAGGAGGTGTAAATCAGACACCGTGACTTTATTCAGTGGCCTGGTTAGAACAGTAAGACAACTTCGCAGATCTTTCTTTGAACTTTCACTTGTGATCCTCCTTCTGAGGCATGGATTTTTCCATCTGTGCTTGTGATTCACGCTGAAGAGGTTAGTGACTGTTCTATATCCAAGCCATAATCTTCCTGACCTTCATCATTAAGGCTTTCCATAATTAAGCATTTTTAGTCATTATAATAGCTCCCATTTTACCTGTCACATGTGAAGGAGATATGCTTTCCAGCAGGAACTCAACTGATAAAGTAGTAGAGGGTCATGGGGGTTATTACATAAATTAGAGAGGAGGCAATGTGCTCAATCATATCCAACTCTTTGCGACCCCACCAGGCCAGAATTCTGGAGTGGGTGCTATTTCCTATTCCAGGGGATTAGATACATTAATACCCATCTTCAAAGATACTTATAGTGCCTGACACACAGGATGTGTTCAGTAAATTAATTCCTTTCCTCTTTCCATAATGTATTTCATGAGCACAGAAGTATATAACTATATCATACAGCTATATATTATATATGTATACATTAAAATTTATAATTATTATTTAATTATTAATATAATATAATTATTATTTAATTTTAATTATTTATTACTCTCATTTTATAGACCAGTTACCAAATTTAAGTTAATTTGCCCAATAGCTTATAGAGAAAAAAAATATACTAGACCTGGGATTTAAACCTAGGTCTGACTAATTCTAAGCCCGATATACTTTTCATGAATCCATTTTGTCTACACAGATCAAACTTAATGAAAGATTCATGCTTCACAGAATATGAATTCTGCTTCAGATGTCACTTACAGATCAGCTTCTGATTATCCTTAAGAAATAATAGTGGAAAAGATCCAGTCATGAGCTAGATAAACCCCACATAGAAATAAAGTTTTAATGTCTAGAAAAAGAGACAAAATTTCAGTCCTTGTATTTATATCAGTAAGTTTCTAAATACCTGATATAACAAGCTTTTTAAGACTATAGATGATTTGAGTATTTGTTCTGACTTTTAAATTTTGAACATGTATATAAGATTTTCCCACCATGAATGATATTTTAGTTAGGGTAATAAAAGCTGCTGTAACAGTTACACCCCACATTATCAGAGGCTAAATGCAACTGAAGTTTATTTTTCAATCATGTAAGTCCAAACAAGTGGATCTGTAGGTAGGTAGACAGTCCTCTTTTAAAACATGATGTAGAGACCCTAACCTCTTCACCCTGTGTTCTTTCTGTATTTAAAATGTGGATTCTAGTGTTGCCTTGCTCTTCTGAATGAAGAAAATAGACTGGGAAAAACCTAGAGGATTATGGTGAGAGGGCTTTAGGAGCCTGCCCTAAATGTGATATGTGTTATTTCTGCTCCATAAACTTTAAGTCAGCTACATTGTCAAACCTGCCTACTAAGGATACTGAAAAATACAATGCAGCCCTATGTACAGAAAAGAGAAATGAGATTGAAAAGTCAGAAAGGAGACTGCCACAAAATGTAATATCATTTTCCTGAAATCAAATATATTCTAAATCTAGAAATTTAGGAGGCAACGACAGGTTGAAAAAATGTTATGCATAGAAACTTAGATCAGTTTCTGTACTATAGTTCAATAAAGAGTGAAGTCTATTGGACATTCATAGAAATAATCCTGGTAGCAGTGTTTCTGGTTACACAATGAAACTAAAATATAATAATAAGATTAAAATAATGACAAATGCCAGATCATTTTCTAATACCTTTACAAAATTTTTACGTGAATCCTCTCATAACTCATGAGATAGGTTCCAATGACTTCAGTGTTCCATTGAAGAAACTGAGATTTACATAAATTGTTCAAAACTGTACAGCACATGGTAGACACAGATTTGAGCACAAATATTTGGACTCCAATGTCATGCTCGACACTGTAGGTAATCCCTTCTATAACTTCACATTCTAAATTAAAGTACTTTTGCTCAACTAATCTCTTCATCACAGCTAATAAAATCAGGATGGTTTATTTCCTGTTGGCAACATACATTTAAAACAAGAAGTCTTGTGTATTTTTATCGTAGCAGATTAAAGAAGCAAAGCATGGAACTAGGTACCTTCTCAGCTTCCTGCTATTCTCAGGTGTGTGTAATTTCAAAACATACTTTAAAGCACGAAGTAGCTGCTGCTGCTAAGTCGCTTCAGTGGTGTCCGACTCTGTGCGACCCCAGAGACGGCAGCCCACCAGGCTCCCCCGTCCCTGGGATTCTCCAGGCAAGAACCCTGGAGTGGGTTGCCATTTCCTTCTCCAATGCATGAAAGTGAAAAGTGAAAGTGAAGTTGTTCAGTCGTGTCCGACTCTTCGCGACCCCAAGTAGCTGCATGCAACCACAATGATTTATTTCACAAGAAACAAGAGCTTTCAAGGAAATCTTTTGAGAAGGTACCTTGGGCCAGGGTGTGAAATAGAGGAAGTGATGACGCATGCCTGATGGCAAATTATTCTTTGTTGTTATGTGATCACTCAAGCAATTGTTGGCTGAAGAGCTATGCTACCTGTTCTTGTGGCTCAGCTCACCCAGGCCATATTTCCTTTTAATGGATATTTTCATATGTTGTTTTCACTTTTCAACAAGCTTCAGAAGACCATAGCATCATGGTTCATATTTGCATGGTAGTCCCAACTCCTCTATTACATACTGTGTTTGGCATTTCCCTGCCCCTCCACCCACCCCCCACAGAATTGGAAAGATGTGAGTTTACTTTGCAAAAATAATTTCATTTTCTTAGAATGGCTTCTTCATATCTGGATATACAGAATTGGATAATGCCAATCTCAGTTTGATGATATTCTGCTATTAAATCATCATGATTGATAATGTCCCTTTCATTTTTCCTTCAAGTCAACATTGTTTTTCTGCTTAACATATTGCATAAATAAAACTCAGAAACTCAAGTCAGTCCACAGATTATTTAAATACATTCTTTGAAAATAATCATATATTTTTGATGGCACGAGAGCTAATTGGGATCAGTGGCTGGGTTTACATTTCAAATTTTTTTAGGAATGTGCAGGGTGCCTATAAAGGAAGTGTGAGGTTAAAGTTATTTGTCTTTAAAATTAACAAGTACATATTGATAGGGTGATTTTTTTCCCCTTCATTTACTGTAATAAGACCCTTGTGAAGATAAAACTCAGGAGGAAATATACTCGAGTGAATATGTCTTATCTTTTGCTTCAACATAGAAGACCCATTAAAAAGATCAATTTGGAGATCTTAAGGCAGTAGCATGGCACTCTCCCCAGGGATTGTGAGACCTGGTGTGACATTGCTAAGAGAAGAGGATGACTTGAGAATGAGCTTTTTTCAACTAAGGCATTTGGGTATTAGCACAAATATTAATATAAGTTAAGCTATACTACATAAAGTAAAAAGATATCATCCTTCTAATTACCTCAAAAAAAAAATGTTTTGATTAACTGCAATATAGGGCCATACAAAATATTCTGAAATGGGAGTCTAGAATACATTCTAATGATGTTCACACTGACACTTTGCAGAATTCCATTTTCTGTGAAATGTCATGAAAATTATAATGAAAATTATAATCTTATTACCATGCAAAAGTGCATTGATTTAATTTTTCAAATATATTTCTTTAAGATTAAATATTATAAAAAATTCTTCCTTTATAACTCACACATAGAAGCTATTATAATAGTACAATGGGTATGTTCTGATTTGGAATGCTATAGAACAATTAAGTTGGAATTTGTTTAAATTCTATATTTTAATTAGCATAGAATATGATTTGAATATTTGTTAAAATTTGATAATAACCTGGGTGTTGAATTTTACAGAGTTAGTAATAATTTTCTGAAGGTTTTGCTAGAGAATGTCCTTAGTCTTCACATGGTTAACTATTTAAAGCTTAAGTGTTATGATATCTGAAACACTCTAAAAGTGTTCAGTAAAATTTAGGTAGATGGTAGATAGAAAATAGATAAATACAGCAAATATGGCAAAGTATTGATAATTGTCAAACCTAGGCTGTGAGTATGGAATAGTAAAACTTCCTTTAACTCTTTTGTATTTTTGAAAAGATTAATAATAAAAATGTTGAAAACTAAAATAATTATAAGTCAGAAGAAAAATATCTTGCACAATTGTATATGCAATGCAAAATTTTATGGTTTGAAGGTAAATATTTTCTTATGTTCTCCTGCAAAAATAGCATAGTAAAATAGCTAAGTATGATTCTGTTTACTCATTATCAGCAGGATCTGTGTTTGCAATATTTTTTTTTGATGTTATATTCCTTCCTGCACTTCCTCTTCTGTATACTTGCAAGTGTCATATTTACTATAATTAATTTTAAATACTCAGTGATATCAATGGATGTGTGTGAGTGAACATTAAATATACTCTTGGGGTAATTGTTCAAATGAGTAATTGACATTAGGAATTTACTCAGCCTTTCAAAGAATTTAAATACTTAATTGTTGTTGGTTAGTCACAAACTCCTCTCTGACTCTTTGAAACTCCATGGACTGCCAGGCTTCTCTGCCCATAGGATTTTCCAGACAAGAATACTGGAGTGGGTTGCCATTTCCTTCTTCAAGGGATCTTCCTGACCCAGGGGTTGAAACTGACATCTACTGCATTGGCATTGGCAGACAGGTTCTTCACCACTGGCAGCACCTGGGAAAGCCTCCAACAATCTGTACACCTAGGCAAATACCTTGCTTATCAAACCACAATTTACTTGTCACGACTTGCTTGAAGGTCTTCCCTTCTCTGTTGTCTACCAGTTCTCAGTTATTAGGTCAACAACTACTTTGCTCAAAACAAGTCAATTTTATACCATTAAAAATCTGCTTCAAAAAACTTGAACCCAGATGATAAAACCCTATAACCTGTCATCTCTGACTTCTTCCTTTGGAGACCCTTCTAAGATCCATCAAAGTGGTGTTTTTGCTTCCCAAAGTGTTTTATAATCAACCTGATTTATAGATTGTCTAGCAATATTTGGGGATATTCAGCAATCTCAAAATAAACTCTCATTTGAACAATCAGACTGACTAACAGGTCAAAGTGCAAGGACTTTACTAATTTGACCAAAAATATCATATGATCACTTTCTATGCCTGCTTGCAAATTTATGTTTGATGTGGTCAAACTTGATCTGAAACTAGCTCTTATCAGAATATAACACCTATTGGTTAAGCTTGTGTGGGAGAAACATATAGCCATTCACTTGTCTCTAGTGTAGTATATTTACTAAAACTTCAGGGAAATTGGGAATGGTCAAATTGGCTTATATCAGTTTGCAAAGGCTAGGTAAATGACATAAGCATTGCATCATAAATAGAAATTTCTATTACTGAAATGTGTATTCCTGATGTGAAGTCATGACAAGAAATAATATTGCTTATATATATCCTCTAGTGTTTTATCCTCTGTAGGAAAAGACAAGTATCTTAGTAAACAAAGGAAAATATGTTAATAAAATGAACAAAAATCAGTATCTAGGGAACAAGATTAAAATAATAGCTTTAATGTCCCATTGTCAGAATGTTGCTATACCATCAGATAACCTTAAACACATATATATTTCCTTATGTTTGCTAGCTGAGTCACTTCAGTCAGGTCCAATTCTTTGCGAGCCTATAGACTGTAGCCCACCAGGCTCCTCTGTCCATGGGATTCTCCAGGCAAGAATACTGGAGTGGGTTCCCATACCCTCCTCCAGGGGATCTTTTCCACCCAGGGATCGAACCCAGGTCTCCTGTAGCTTCTGCATTGCAGGAGGATTCTTTACAGCTGAGCCACCGAGGAAGCCCATATTTTCTTATATAGAGACTCAAATTTGACTATATGACTTAAAGTGAATAGAATGTTGTCTTAAACTAAAATTTTAAATAATCTTTATCTTTGAAAATCACAAACCCACTAGAGTCTAGCATAAGGTAAGATTTTAATAATAATACATATCTGTGTAATACTTGCAAAATATTGATATATTGCTGTGGCCTTTAGAAGAAAATTGTATGGTAACTGAAGCTTGTTTATAGAATTATCCTCCTCTCTTCTTGATTTCCTCAAGATCTTAGTCTATGTAGAAATGGAGGTTTGAGTATTTATTCATACTAAAGTATGCGTGATGGAAAGCAGTCACAACTTGATTGTTCATTTCAAGTATTTAACTGAAAAAAAGCTCTATGTGTGAAACAGTATGATGGGCTTGAGTGGATTTCTGTGGGTGGGATATATCAGCAAACTTTAAGCTCTTGAAGTCTTTGGAGACACATTTGGGTATCAACTGTGGCTCAGCCTTTTATTATCTGTATTGCAATGGAAAACATTTTCTCCAGTTTTATTGAGAAATAATTGACATATATCACTATATAAGGTGAAGCAATACAGCATAGTGGTTTGATTTACATGCATTGAGGATGGGGACTGAGGGATGTACCATGGCTGAGAACAGTTGGATAGAACTACTGGCTTGGTTCTCTGTCCCAGTGAGACTGTACGGTGGCCTTCTGTAGCTGCCTGTTTTTCCTGATGAAGCTTATGACATGGTTGGGACTGGACCCTGGATTCACTAGCGAAAGGGCCATGAATTAACTTATCTGCTCTGATAGGGCAGCAGGATGGAACCTGGGACCTATATAGCTCTTTGTTTGGGGACCTGGATCAGGCCAGAGTGTGCACTAAATTCCCCGGTCAGATGAGGCCACAGGTTTTACTCTGCAGATGGGGGAAGCCATGGGCTATGTTCTCTGTGTGAATGCCACTGTACGTGGAGCCATTGAATGGGCTGTGCTGACTCTCGCCATGCTCTGGTGAGGTCCTCTGATAGAACAGGCTGAAACCTGTATTCACTTATGAGTGGGACTAGGCTTTAGTTTTTCAGCTCTGGGGCAGTGGGAGAAGCAGCTCTAAAGCTAGTAAAGATTTCTGTTTGTTGTCTTATCTCTAACTCAAGCCAACCCGTACTCCACGTCTCTGGACGGAACAGGACCACTGGCTTTGCTCAGCAAACTATCAGCTTTGCCCACCCACCTCTTGCCTCAAGTGCTGCCAGGCTGCACAGATTACGGACGTTGTCTTCAGCCCTTCTGGTTAGAGGGGGCCAGAAGACACTCTCCACCACAGGTGGGGCTGTGACTCAGCTCCCTGCCTTCGGGGAGGCAACCTGGGCTCTAAAGCCAGCAAAACTCCTCCTTTGAGGATCCAGACCAGGCAGATCTGCACCCCTTTGAGTCCTCCGGTCAGAGTGCACCCCCTATTTGCTTCTGCAGGTGGACAGAGCTGTTAGCTGGGAAGACCACTTGGGAACTGCAGGTATAAATTCAGTCTGCCAAGATCTGCCAAGATCCCTGTGATGGGTGTTGCAAGCCTTTTCATCATCACAGATCCCAGGGATTGAGCCCCACAGACTTCCCTGTGACCTCATGGTGCAAGACCAGAGCAGAGGCCGCAGCAAGCAGCCCACAGTCCTGGGGGGTGCTGCTGGTCCTCACTCTATGTTTTCTTTTCCCATTGGGGGAACTGGGTGCTCAGAAGAGATGTCCCCATGTGTTGCTGCCCTGGCCTGGGGGGAGCGACAGTGTGGTCAATGTGTAGCTACTTCTCCCCTTCGAATGTGGTCTGTCTCTGTCCTGGGGGTGCTTCAGCCTCACCCCTAGATCTGGGAGTCTCTCAGTGATATCCTCTTCTTTAACAGTGGTTATTTTTCTTGTGAGAGGTTGCAAAGTTGTAAGAAACAACCTACATCACCATCTTGGTGATATCAGAATGGGCAAATCTTTTAATCTGTCTGAGCTTTAGTTTTCTTGTCTTAGAAAATTGAGTTACTGATCCTAAAGCTCTTATAATAGTATGAGGATTAAATAAAATAATTTATAGGAAGCACCTTGTATTCTGTTTCCTACTTTCAAAGATACCACGATCTATCTGGAGAGAGAGAGAGAAATATAAACTTATAACTATGCAGTGACCGGAATCAATGTAGAAGTATAACCCATTAATTACAATTACATGCAGTGGGTAGAAATGATTCTTTTCATAGTTTATGGGATTTATGTCTTTTTGTCATAGAATAATTTCAGTGCTTCTGAGTACTTGACATCATACCAATAAGTTGTCACTTTTGCTGCCTCTGTTTTCCGTGGCATCACACAATTGTGAAAATCATCTTGTTTTTTACTTACCAAGGAATATATATATTTTTTTTAGATCATGGAATTAGATTGCCCACTGAAATATAAAGAAGGTAATACACCATGGGTGAGAGGATGTAATTATCATAACTGCCTTTCTCTTCACCTTGTCCCTTGAAGTGTAAATTGTAATAAGATAAAGACTTGAAGTAGAAAGTAGCTCTGTGGATTTTGTTTTTCATATGAAGAGAGGCTGAGTTAGGTTGAGCACACTGGCTTCATTCTCAGTTGAGGAGTAGATGTTTTAAATATGCTCTCACTCTGAAACACCTTGAGCAGCCCCATGATTGCATAAATTAATCTTGTAACTCCTGCTGCTGATTTTAATGATGTCAATATGCCATTTATTATCTACTTTTATATTCTTTATTATAAATATAAAGAGAAAAGTGATTTCTCTTTTGGTATTTTCATAGACTGCATTATTTCTGGAGGAAAAAAATATATAGGATACTCCTCCCTTTGAAAAAAAAATTTCTTTTGAAATAGAAATTTAGCAAATGAAACTTTGCTAACTCAAAGGAGCAGTATTCTGTCCTCAAATTATATATACAAATTTACTCCTTTGATTCCTTAGTTAATTAAAGTAGAATCCTATTATGATAGGAGTTGTTAGCAGAGTCCAATCACACCCCTTACAAGTCTTTGTTCTTGCAATTAACTCCTCCCACTGGAAATGACGTCTCTCTTTTTTTCACGTATACATATTGTTCACATTCTTCTGCAGGAAACTCTTCCTGATCTCTCAATTTTATATTTAATGTACTCTTTAATTCCCTTGGCACATTTTTAGATTCCAAATTGGTCAAGACTGTGAGAGGAAACATGGGTTTGATCCCTGGGTTAAGAAGATCTTCTGAAGGAGGAAATGACAACCCACTCCAGTATTCTTGCCTGGAGAATTCCATGGACAGAGAGGCCTGGTAGGTAGTAAGTCCATGGGGTAGTAAAAAGTTGGACATGGGGTAGTAAAAAGTAAAAAGTAAGTCCATGGGGTAGTAAAAAGTTGGACATGACTGAGCGACTAAGTATGTGTACCAATTGGCCAAGACTGTGCACCAAGTTACACTTTTTCTGAAACATTTAAAAAAAAAAAAAAAGGCTCTGTTTCTTGACTTTAATTTCCAACTATATCCATCGAAGCTCTAAATGTTATGGCTTTATCACCTTTAAAATGATAATAGTAATAGTATATACATGTAAGTTTGTTGAAGATTTAGGTAACACATACATAGGGTTTAATCAAGCACATAATGAACGCTTAAGAAAGTTAAGCTATTATGATAATGATTGATGTCTACAATTGCTATATTGGAATGCATGCCTCTAATAAGTATTTGCTACTTAAGTAATATACAGTTCGGTATCATTATTTAGATGATACTCTTAAATCTGTATTGGACCTGTAATAAAATTATGGCTCTCAAGGTTGTAATAATGTCATTAGCTTCTTTCATGTCAGTCTACTCTATTCAAGTGCTAAGTGCTCAGTCATGTCTGACTCTGCGATAACCTAGACTAACTAAGCTAGACTAGCCTAGCTCCTCTGTCCATGGAATTTTCTAGGAAAGAATACTGGAGCAGGTTGCTGTTTCCTACTCCAGGGGATCTTCCCAACCCAGGGAACCTGTGTTTCTTGCATTTCCTTCATTGGCAGGTGGATTCTTTAGTACTGTGTCCCCAGGCAAGTCCCACTCTATCCAAAGCTGTACTTTATTCAGAATTATGTATATAATAGGAATTTGCTATATACAATGTCAAATTGTTTGGTATAGTTATTAACTTAATAACCATTTGTTAAATTCCTACTATGTGGAAAAAATCTGTGACAGAAAGAAAAAAGTCTTATTTCCAGGAAATCACCTTTTAACAAAGATAAATTACAGTAGCAAAGAGGAATCCCAATAGAAAAGGACACTGCTTATGAAGTAAATGGAACCCAATAAATTCAGGACATTCAAAATGCACACATTTATTTAGCATATATTTTCGGCTTTATAGGCCATAGAGTTTCTGTTGCACCTATTTAACTCTATCATTATAGCATGAAAACAGCTATAGAAAATACCAAAACAAATATATGTGGCTAATGTCCTAATAAAATTTTATTTATGGATACAAAGTTTGAATTTTATATAATTTTTATGTCACAAATACGATTCTTCCTTTGATATATTTTTTCCAGTCATTTAATAATACAAAAACTATTCTTAGCTCATAGACTGTATAAAAACAGGTAGTTGGCCAGATAGGGCCCACAATCCACATTTTGCTGATCTCTGAGAGATGTAGATGCATCTTGTTAGGCAGAACTGCTTTGTCCCTTTTTATACTATGCTAAAAAGCCTACAGTGTAAAGTGCCAAAAGTAGATTAAGATAAGGTGCTCTGGAAATTTCAAGGAAGGCCGTACAAAGAGTGAAGGGTTTGAACTGACTCCAAGTTTGCTACCAACAGGGAGCAATTAGCTTCATTCTCTTCCTGACTGGAAGCTGCAGGCATAAATCGGGTTAGCAGGCTGATGAGGTGCACACTATTTGGTATACCAAAAAACAAATGAAAATTTCCCAGACTGTCGTGTTCGTATTTGTTTATTTTGCTCAGTCATTATCATGATCATATTTCCACAGAACTTTTTCTAGTCAGTCTTGGCGATGTATGTTGAATTTCTTAGAGTATTTGACTACATTTCACAAGTTAGGTGATTTTTTTCTTTCTCTCTCTAGCCTCCCACCATTTTCATCTTGAAAATGACCGAGATTTTCAGTGGACCTAGCTTATAGTTCTTTGTTGCCTAAGGCATGTCTCTGGCTTTTAGTCATTGTGACCCCAATTTGAAATTTTTGCTGTCCTTAAATCTGACCCCTTCTTGTCTTGCCCTCAAGCCTTGGCCCCACACAAAAGACAGAATGACCCTTTTATCATATCTAGGCTGTAGTCTCCTTTCAACAGATAACACGGCAGTGCCTTTGGAAAATATTTCCTGGGGTCTGTTTATAAAAAATTCTGTACGATGTAATGCCTTTTTTCAGTAATTGGAATATGTCTATAGTCACAGCTAATATCTGAAATCTGGAAATGTGTGACCCTTACTTGTTAACCTGTGATTTTCTTCTCTTGAGTGTTTTGTGGCTATGGCCACATTCATTTCATAAGCAATATCCTTTTTCCATTAGGACTCTTTTCTCTCACTGGGTTTAAAGAAAGATTTATTTTCACTCCCACTGTTAGTCTGGCTTCCCTGACTCCTCCATGCCTTTGCTGTCTCTTTGAGCTTGTCTCTTGGTGTTATGGATACTTAAATAGGTCATACACTATATAGGTATTATCTCCAGCTGAATTTTTTGGTCTCCCTCAAATGTCAATAGGCACCCTGATAATTCTCTAAAATATTCAGTGCTTTTCAGCTGATCCATCCTGGTAGAAAATTAAAACATGATTTATTCTCAAAATAATTTTTGTTTTCTCTTTCCAACTAGAATATTTATGCCAAGATATTTCAAATTTACAAGCTACCCTTACTTTTCACCCCCCAAAATGAATTTCAACAATATATATATCCAAATGCTTATTTTTATGTGAATAACAATAATATGTCTTAACCTCAATGGTCAGAAAAAGTATCAGATGTAGAATTCAAACTGAATTCAAAGTTTTAACTTTGTTTTTGTCTTTAATCAAGGCATTTCACTTTGTCAAATTTCTGTTTCCTTATCTATAAATTTGAGAATTGCAAGAACAATAATATCTACCTCAAAGGTATTTGTATTACATGTTTTATAAAAGTCACTTATTATAACAATAAATAATCTTGAAAGATTATTCCTTCTAATAGAATTGTAGAACTTGACTCTTCCAAATTAACTTGAGCTGCCGAAGTATTTACAAGGAATGGATGTTTAGAGATTTTGTGGGGTGAGAAGGAGAAGGGTTTCCATCACATCTCATATACCAAACTAAAACAGTCCCTTTTATGCATCTATTTTTTTTTCTGAAAGATTCTTCTCTTGTTAATTGCCAACTCATATCTCTTGTCCTGCAAGACCTCTTAAATCCTCTTTATTATTCCTCAAATTTCAGTCCTAGTGATTAGTTTATCTTTCCAATTAGGACATTGAAAGTCCACTAGTCCATTGACCCTATCCCCCACATGCATGCTTGCTCAGTCCCTTCAGCTGTGTCTGACCCTTTGCGACCGCATGGACTGTAGCCTGCCAGGCTCCTCTGTCCATGGGATTCTTCCGTCAAGAATACTGCAGCGGTTGCCATGCCCTCTTTCAGGGGATCTTCCCAACCCAGAAATGGAACCCGCATCTCTTATATCTTCTGCATTGGCCAGGGGGTTCTTTACCCCTAGCGCCATCTGGGAAGCCCAACCCTATTCCCCTAGGAATATATTTTAACAGCCATTGAATATATTTTCAAACATGTTTCCTGATGGTCTCATTGAAGCCTGTCTTCTGCCCCCTGTACCCAGTACCTCAAGAAGCTTATCAGAATATTCAGTGTAGGAAACTTGTCTTTTCTATCTGCAAGTCAACTGCTTTGATATTATATCACATGGTGGAAGGAATGTGAGCACAAGAACTGAGCACAATGTCTAAGTAAAACAATATTTTTGACCAGAAAAATCAGGATTTGGCATGAATTTGTGTAATCATTTGTTCATTACATAAATTCTAACTAAACAAACTCAAATTTATTCATCATGAATAATCAGTACTTTCTTCTACAAAATAGAATTGGGTTTAAGAATATCCCATTTATCCATACTCACCCACCTTTATGCACAATGACAAAACCATCCTACTGGGAAAACAGTACTTATTTTTGATATCTTTCTTTCCCCTTATATCCAATTTCATTGCCTATCTTATCCTGGAATTGAAAGACAAAGCAGAACAAACACTTCTAGGCTTGACATCACAATACCTTCTCTATCATTCACCTACATAATAGTTCCCACAACCTCATTTTCTCCTCTCCAAAATAATAACTAGACCCTAGAAGTATATTTATATTAATTGATATCTAATTCTTCCTCTCAAGTAAATCCATTTACATTTCATTGGTTATGTTTGGAATGGTGAGATTTTTACTGAAAAGTTTAGACATTTAGTGAGAGATCTTTTAGGTCAAACTTCCAATTTATGAGATAATGACACTCAGGCAGTCTATTTTAAGGGCTAATGTGAAATGTTCCATCTAATTGGGTTGGTTGAATGTGGCACCATTTGACTACAAGTGAGAGCAGAAATTTAAAGGCTGGTAAAGTTTAGGATCACAGACGTCTCAGTTGAATTGAGAACTTTAAATACGTTTTACTGTTGTAAGTAATTAAAATATGTTGTTTTATTATAAGGATATTGTTCAGAAATGTCCCACAATAATATAGTTATTACTATAGTTAGTATGTGTGTGGATCACTCTATGTATCTTATTTTTCTAACTTTATTAATCAACTTGTTCAATGAATTTTTTGTTATTTGTGAGATTTTTGCTAATTTGCAGGATATAGTGGTGATGAAAATATTGTTGCTATATTTGTAGAGGTCCTTAATTTGTGTGGGTGTATGTATGCTCAATCTCTGTCATGTCTGCCTCTTTGCAACCCCCCTGGAGTGTAGCCCACCAGGCTCCTCTGCCAGTGGGCTTTGCCAGCAAGAATACTGGAGTAGGTTGCCATTACTTACTTCAGGGGACCTTCACAACCAGGGATCAAACTCGCGTCTCCAGTGTCTCTTACATTAGCAGGTGGATTCTTTACCACAGAGTCACTTGAGGAGCCCCCTTAATCTGTGTACAAAAGTTTAAATTTAACATATTTGTTTTTGTTATTCCAACACAAATTAAAAAATTCCTGATTGAAGACATTTGCACAGCAGTGAAACTTAAGTCAATCGATTTTCAAAGTATGCAAATGAATTGTCAGGGAAAATCTAAGTAATAAAAACAATGGCATGTAACAATGGATTGCTAATGCAAGAAATACTGCTCTAAACCCATTACTTATTAACTTCATTAATCCTCACAATCCAATGAATTTTGCTGTGTTCTCATTTTACAGAGGAGGAAACTGAAGCAGAAGGATTAATTTGCTCAACGTCACACAAAGAATTGAGTGGTAATGATAAAATGTGACTTTCTTTTAAATTCCCCAGCTCCTAAATCAATTTAAAGCCACAAGAAATTCTAGAAAAATAGTCAGCAGGGCCCTTTTACCTGGATCAAGGGACTATCTTATTTCTGTTTCCACAGTTTACAGACATAGGAAGCTTTAGAAAGAGCCACTTATATGCACCTGTTTTTTGCCCCTATTGGGTGCTCACATTTCTATAATTTTTTCTTTATTTTGATTTCATTTGTAGTTTCTAGAGTACTGTTTATGTTCAGCCTTTATTGTTGGGTTCCCAGAGGTACAAAAGGGCTTCCCTGGTGGTTCAGACAGAAAAGAATATGCCTGAAATGTGGGAGACCTGGATTCGATCCCTGGGTCGGGAAGATCCCTAGGAGGAGGGCGTGGCAACCCACTGCAGTATTCTCCCCATGGACAGAGGAGACTGGTGGGCTACAGTCCACAGGGTCGCAGAGTCAGACACGACTGAGCGACTGAGCATACACACAGAGGTCACAGATTCTGTAGTGATTGTAGGTTTCATGGTCGGTTAGGTTTGTTTCCTTAATAATGGAATTCTTGTCTTCTCCAGTATGTTAATATGTACCGTGACTTCCCAAGAAAGAGGTTACACTCTAAAGAGCTTCTCATATTTATCTCACTCCATCTCTGATTCTTTGTGTTTGTAAGTGTGAATATTGCAGATCTTAAAGGTTCTCTGTAAGTCACTCTGGGAAAAAATGGACTGAATGATTTCAATTAAGGTATTTATAAAGATTGATAAAATGTATGCTAATTATGTGGCTATTAAAACATCTAACTGGAGTCATTCATAAAATGGGAGAAATAAATCTTTTCAATATACAGAAGAATATAAGAAAGAAAAAAATCACAAAATCTTTTGAGAATTCATGTTAATGTTGGGATTTTCCTGAAAAATAATTTCCTTGACGTCACTGCTCTGCCCTTCTGCTGACATGTGAAGGAAAGCACTAGCAAGCCACAACTCTCCATTTCTCTAATTTCATCTACATTCACTTTTCTTCTTTTTATCATTCTGTTCAAACCATATTTTGAAAATGTGAAGTCCAGAGGACCAAACACCTCAACCCAAAATTATATCCAAGCACGCTGAAAGCACTTGTTTCAATGATCTATTATTTTTCATTCATGTGAGTGACAAATAATTTGTGGTCATTTTAAAATCTATCCAAGGATTTTTTTCTTGCACATTTTACTTTCTTGTAACATGCAGATTTTGAACTGGGGTATTGGAGAAGACTCTTGAGAGTCCCTTGGACTGCAAGGAGATCCAGCCAGTCCATCCTAAGGGAGATCAGTCCTGGGTGTTCACTGAAAGGACTGATACTGAAGCTGAAACTCCAATACTTTGGCCACATCTATTTCCCATGAAGTGATGGGACCAGAGGCCATGATCTTAGTTTTCTGAATGTTGAGCTTTAAACCAACTTTTTCTTTCTCATCTTTCACTTTCATCAAGAGGCTCTTTAGTTCTTTGTTTTCTGCTGTAAGGGTGGTGTCATCTGAATATCTGAGGTTATTGATATTTCTCCCAGCATTCTTGATTCCAGCTTATGCTTCTTCCAGCCCAGTGTTTCTCATGATGTACTCTGCATATAAGTTAAATAAGCAGGGTGACAATATATAGCCTTGACATACTCCTTTCCTGATTTGGAACCAGTCTGTCATTCCATGTCCAGTTCTAACTGTTGCTTCCTGACCTGCATACAGATTTCTCAGGAGGCAGGTCAGTTGGTCTGGTATTCCCATCTTTTAGAATTTTCCTCAGTTTGTTATGATCCACACGGTCAAAGGATTTAACATAGTCAAATCCTTAAGACTCTCTATTTTTTATTTCCTTGGTAAAATTCATAAAAAAGAAAAGATGGTAAACAACCTGTTTCTGTTTGCCTCCTCTTTGCCAAGCTTTATATTACCTTTGACTCTGAAAAGAATACTTAAAAAAAACAAAAAACAAACCTTCAAGGGAAAAATATGGTACTCATTTAGCTGAATGAAGTCTCTTAATGATGATGAAATATATAATTTCCTCTCCTAGTTTGTTTTTAATTCCACTCCTGTCAAATATTTCTAGTAGTAATACCAAGCATGGTATGGAGATTTGATTAGTTTACTGTATTTCACATTAGACTTAAATTTCAGTAGATTTTTAATATACAGGCTAAATAGATATTGGTGATGAATTTGCTTTACAGAATGAGTTTTCTTTCTATACCTGGTGATTGGTCCCATATGCTATTATTCCTGAAATAAAACTGTTCATTGTCTGTGTAGCATCCTGTAGAGAATACACTTCTCCACCAAAGAGATTCCATTCAGTTCAGTTCAGTTCAGTCACTCAGTCATGTCTTTGTGACCCAATGAATCACAGCACACCAGGCCTCCCTGTCCATCACCAACTCCCAGAGTTTACCCAAAGTCATATCCATTGAGTCAGTGATGCCATCCAACCATCTCATCCTCATCTCATCTCATCTCATCCTGTCGTCCCCTTCTTCTCCTGCCCTCAATCTTTCCCAGCATCAGGGTCTTTTCTAGTGAGTCAATTCTTCACATCAGGTGGCCAAAGTATTGGAGTTTCAGCTTCAACATCAGTCCTTACAATGAACACCCAGAACTGATCTCGTTTAGGCTGGAATGGTTGGATCTCCTTGCAGTCCAAGGAACTCTCAAGAGTCTTCTCCAACACCACATTTCAAAAGCATCAATTCTTCAGCACTCAGCTTTCTTCACAGTCCAACTCTCACATCCATACATGGCTACTGGAAAAACCATAGCCGTGACTAGACAGACCTTTGTTGACAAAGTAATGTCTCTGCTTTTTTAATATGCTATCTAGGTTGGTCATAACTTTCCTTCCAAGGAGTAAGCATCTTTCAATTTCATGGCTGCAGTCACCATCTGCAGTGATTATGGAGCCTCAAAAAATAAAGTCAGCCACTGTTTCCCCATCTATTTGCCATGAAGTGATGGGACCAGATGCCATGATCTTAGTTTTCTGAATGTTGAGCTTTAAGCCAACTTTTTCACTCTCCTCTTTCACTTTCATCAAGCGGCACTTTAGTTCTTCTTCACTTTCTGCTGTAAGGGTGGTGTCATCTGCATATCTGAGGTTATTGATATTTTTCCCAGCAAACTTGATTCCAGCTTGTGCTTCTTCCAGCCCAATGTTTAACTGTACATATTAATGTTCATATGCATTTAACCCTGCATATAAGTTAAATAAGCAGGGTGACAATATACAGCCTTGACGTACTCCTTTTCCTATTTGGAACCATTCTGTCGTTCCATGTGTAGTTTTAACTGTTGCTTCCTGACCTGCATACAGGTTTCTCAAGAGGCAGGTCAGGTGGTCTGGTATTCCCATCTCTTTCAGAATTTTCCACAGTTTATTGTGATCCACACAGTCAAAGGCTTTGGCATAGCAGAGATTCTATTACTTGACCCCAAATTTGTGGGGTCATTTTATTTCCATGGTTTTGTTTCCCTCCGAGACTCTTTGACCTTTGTTTCTGAAGTTTCTGAAGAATGTGAAAAAGGTAAAGAATGGAAAAGTAAAGTGTTTGTGGTTAATGATCTTTGCTAAGCAAGTCTAAGGGCTTCCCTGGTGGCACAGCGTTAAGGGACATGCCTGCGAATTCAGGAGAGCAGGAGATGTAGGAGGGGCGAGTTCGATCCCTGGGTCAGGAAGGTCCGCTTCAGTAGGGAATGGCAACCCACTCCACTTCCCTTGCCTGGGAAATTCCATGGACAGAGACGCCTGGTGGGCTACAGTCACAAACAAGTCGACCATGAGCATAATCTAGTGACTACATAGCAGCAGCAGCAGCAAGTATGTCTAAATGCAGCCAAGTTCTTGCCTCAGTGAGTTAAAAGGAATGAAGGGAAGCCAAGCTAATGTCTATGTGTGGTTTCAGCTTGACCAGGGCCTTATTCATGTCAGTGAGCAGTGAAGGCTTTTATTCCTCAGAAGGTTTTAACAAAACATTTATGCCTTAGAGGCTGTCCCAGTGGTCTGTTATAGAAACAGTCTAGGTCTTGTCATGCTCAGAGAAAACTTCTGAAACTCACGATGAAAAGAGCATTTCGTGTCTTTGTGCTGTTTGTATGTCTCAAGACAATGTGCTGAATTGTCTTTCTTCTCAATGATATTTTTTGTCTTTACAAAAGAGCCTGCTTCTTTCCTTCCATGAAAGCAATTTTCAGCTCACTATTTTTCAGCATCACTGTGAATGTTACTTTGTTTAAATAATTACTCTTTGGTAATTTTCTGATACTTCTAAATGTATCCTTTCATTCATCCTGTTCATTTCTAAAGCTGTGTGTAAGTTAGATTTTAGTTGGTTAACAAACTACCTCAAATATTTAGTTGTTCAAAACAATAACTTATTATTGTGCCCTGTGAGTCAATAGATTAGCTGATTTGGCTCAGGCTCAGCTGACCTTGACTAGGTTCACTCAGGTGTGTGCAGTCACCTTGTTTAGGCTGGGGGATGCCTCGTCCTGGGTGACCTTTGCTAGGTACATTCAGTTCACGTTACCACGATAATCACATCATTCCATAGTCTAGCCTGGAAACATTTTCATGTAGTGGCAGAGGTCATGAAAGAAAGTTGGACTGCGTAAGGATTAATTTTATACTCTGCTTGAATTGGGTTTGCTAGTGTCTCACTAGCTGAAGTTTTCAAGTGTCTAGACCTAGAATCAGTGATGGGTACTACCAAAGGCTTGAATAGAGGTAGGCATGAGATATTATGTCCATCATTGCCTTATACCACAAGCCTTATCTGACTAAAATAAAGATGCTAACAAAATAACATATAAAGATAGTCACTGCAAGGAACAGTAAAATATGGAAATAATGGAATAAACCTAAGGAAGTGGTAAAATAAAAGATGATACATCCATATGATAAATACCATGTAGTCACTGAAAGAGCTTTTTGAATAATGTAAATGATGTAGGAAAGTATTTCTAATATTTTAAGTGAAAAAATGCAAAATTGTATATTTAGGAAGGTCTAGCAGTTTAAAACATTTACACATATGTATACAAGTAGAGACAATAGAGAAGAATCACCAAATTACCCATAAATGGTGAGTACAGAAGATGTGTATTTTTTATTCTTTACTTCAAAATTTTCATAATAAATATATAATATCAGTATTTTATAATCAGAAAATTATATAAAATAAACATCATGTATATAGTAGCATGTGGTAGGCGTCCTAATTCTAAGATGACATCCCAAATTCCCTGCCCTTGCTACACACACATGCCTTGTAATCTCTTCTCCTTGACTGTTGAGGGACTGTCTATTATAAGTGTCACTACCATGATGAGACTATGTTATATAACAAAAACTGAAGGATTTCAAACGTGTAATTAAGGTCTCAAATCACTTAACTTTGAGGTAATTAAAAGTTAGAGTATTCTGGGTGGGTCTGAGCAAATCAGATGAGCCATTAAAAGGGACTGGACCCTTTCTGCAAAGAAGGGATCTAAAGCATAGGAAAGATTCTCTTGTTGGTTTCAAAAAAGTAAGATTCCCCATCATGAATATCATCTATATGGCTAGGAATTGATAGCATCCATTAGGAGATAGTAAAGATACTCCATTACTCTAAAAAAGAGAACAGGGACCTAAGAGAACCTAAGAACTCTAAAAAGGACAACCCACAGCCTCAAGAAACTGAATTTCCACAAACAACTGATGAACTTGGAAGAGAACCTAGAGCCTCAGAGAAGATTGCAACCCTGAATTGTGTTCGGCATTGAGTCACTTAACCTAAACCTAGACTCCTGGCCCACAAGAACTGAGAGAGTAAATGTACTTCATTCTAAGATGCTAAATTTGTGGTAATTTGTTATCTATCAATAGAAAACTAATACATAGCCCTTTAGGGCCAGTACCTTTTTGCTTTTTCATTTCCTAGGCTTTCTAGATATTTGCTACAAGTAAAAAAAAAAAAAAAAATCACTCAAAAATCATGTCATCATCATAGACACAGTTGATTAGCATTATTGCATAGTATTCTTAAAATCTCTCAGAGTCACAATTTAACCTTATTTGTTTGCCAAATGGGTCATCAAGTGAATCACAAGACTCAGTTTGTACTACATGGACAGTCATAGAGCAGCAGAGTCATGAAATTTATGTGTCATCTGACTACACAGATGCAGAATTTTATGGGGTGGATCAATCAATATTTCATTAAACAATACATGATAGAGAATGTTTCCAAGGTCATAATTAATGGCATAAATATTCAACAAATTTAGAGCCATGTAAACATTTTTCACATGAAAAATGTGAAAAACCATCACAACTGATAGTAACAACCCAGAATTTGACAATGTATAATACTTGGTGTTCCTTCTCTCTTCATTACCTTTGGCAGATAATTATCTTTTTCTCCAAGCCCCAGCTTAGCATCCAAATAAGTTTCAAGACAGTACCCTAGGCAACTATATCCAATTCATCTGATTTGGCCTGGGAAATAAAATCAATTTTCCCTTGAGAACATAGCATTTACTCCATGATTTAAATAGCCTAACTTCTGCTAATGAATTTCAACGATTGAAGACTAACTAGATAAAATGTTTCACCCATTTTCATTAAAGTATTAAAATGAGCTAATAGAATTTGTTATAATATGTTCAAAATGAGAGTTAGTGTTTATGAGAAAATGGCATAAAATGTATACTGTTGATTTCTTTTTCCTGGTGGTTTACTTAGTCCCAAAGTGACTGAATATCCTTATAGCTTTAACGATGAATTTGGGCCTGGCCACAACCATGTTATCACAAGACTGACTCCAGATAAATTCTTCAGACAAATCTCAGTGGTCCTTTATTCTTTTTACTCTTCCAAGATCATTTTCTGTGCAACTTTGAATACACTGTCATCTCACTTCATTCCCGTATAAAATGAGTGGTTTAGACTGCAGTGGTGATTCTCAAAATATGGCCGTAGATCAGCAGCATCAGCATTGCCTCAGAAGTTTTTATAGGTGCAGTTTTTCTGGCTTCACCTAAAGACTTAATGAATCAGAAATTCTGAGATTAACACTGGGTAGTGATGTGAGTTTTAATTTGATGTATGCCAGGTGAGCTAGAGTATTTCTGAGAAACATATGATTTTTACTGCTTCTAGAAATTTTAAGTTGTTGCAAACACACTTTCCACCTTTGGTTTTTCAGTGTCCCATTGTGTACTGCTTAGTGGAACATGAGGATTTCTAGTTTAGGGAAGGGCCAAGGTCATTCCTCTTTGGGAATGGTGTCAGGTCTAAAGTGTTCATTTTAAAATCACAAGATTGCTTGCTTTTGACCTCAACACACTTTTCTTCTTCTCTACTTCCCAAAGGTCCTAGCCACCTATGTCTCCCATCTTGTTACCCTTAGCTCCAGGAAACCACATTCCCAAAAGAGGGTTCTTAATTTGGATGTAAATCAAAAGCAGCCTCCGCTCTGTAGGTAGATTTAACTTGTATATCAGAAATGCTTGCAAATTTATTGCTCATTGTCATTAAAAGTAAAGCATGAAAAAGAAGAGGTGATTAGCTTTGGATTTAGACAAAACTAAGAGTGAATTCAGATTCTATGATTTTAAATTGCATAGTGTTTTACAAGTTACCTGATGTCTCTGTCTCTTCCCTTACTTCTATAAAAATAGAAATACTGACAAGTGTGAAATTAGACAACATGAATGCAATTATCTGGCATGTAGCAGGTTCTCAGTAAGTTATACTTTGTTCCATTCCCCAGTCTCCACAAGCAGGGATTAAATACCAGACAGTTCCATTTTCCAAAACCATTTGCTGTCTGAACCAGCTTGTCCACATCTACAATCCCGACATTCCAGCCATACAAACTTCTGCCTACTGGTTGGAGACTTTAACTTTAAGACACCCTCATTTTCATTCATCATAGCACTCCTTTTGAGTATTCTTCAACCTCCCAATCCCTTTGCCAACAATGACTTCTGGTTGGTGGTGAACAGTCTAATCTGGGGGGAGCATCTGAGGTAGCAATGATAACAATTTTAAACAATAATGAAATTAAATTAGCATTTATTGAGAATTTACCATGTGTCATGTGCTCTACATGTAACAATAAATTGATTTCTAAAAGCAACCTTTGACATGGATAGCATTATTACCCCCATTTTATGGGTAAGGAAACTGAAACACAAAGAAGATAAGTATCTGTCCCCAAAATAGGAAGGCTGAGTAATGACAGAACTGGACTATAAGAAAGTAAATAAAATAGAAGTTCTTGCAATCTAAATCTTCATGGAAAATGTAAAAAATAACTAAGCATCTAAAGCAAAATATTTACAACAGCAATATGGTATTTTAACTCTTTTAACAAATATTAACAAAATCTACAACATGAGCCATGCACAATGTAGGATCAAGGATATAAGCAGGAGAGACAAGCTATTTTATATCATAACTCTAGTAATTTATAAACAATAGGATTACATATTTCTTATATATTAAATAAGAAGCCATAAGATAGTGGTACATCTTAAAATATAAAGCAGTATGTATTTGAGGTGCAGGAGGTGGGAGAAAAGGATTGCACTGTATTTTACATAAAGTGGACAGAAAATGCTTTTTGTGGAAGTTTTATTTACCCAATCAGATTTATACCTTTTGGAAGATTATTCAGACTACTGAGTAGACGTAGTAGAGGCATCAGTTAGGAGGCTAGTGTCCAGGTGAGGGATGAGTGAGGGTGAGAGCAGGGAAAATGTGCGGCCAGATATTCTCAAAATACGTTTCCCTAGCCAGCAGGGTCAGGCCATACTCCGCTTGCTGAATCAAAAGCTCTGGGAATGAATCCCCAAATTCTGTTTTAAGAAGTTCCCCAGGAAATTCTGATGAATGCTAAAATTTGAAAGCCACTAGTTAGAAGAAGAGGTGACAAGACAAGAAGATGGCAAATAAGCCACAGAAAAGAATCAGGATGATTAACTTTGAGTTTTGCGTGCTTATTTTTAGAGGAGAGAGTGAGCAACAGACTTTACTCACTCCAGAAGATTAAGGAAGATGAGAGAAGTTTCTCTTTGCAATTAGAAAACTGCAGAATCAGCATTGGGGATCTAGCTAACAGTTCCTCAGCCATTTCTGCAACTCCAGCTTTGGTATACTGCTCTTCTACTTGACTGCTCTTATTTTCCTCGTCCCTTCTCTCTTTTTTTGTGCTATCTCTATTTCCAATTTTCATTTATTTTTAAAGTTTAACACTTTTCTTCCTCCTTAGCTCATCCAATCTATAAGCTAAAAGCCAAAAGCCTAACTAACCTTTTTTCCTTTGGTATCATTTTCTAAACAAATGCAGTTCTTGTTCAATGGAGAATTCTGGATCAGCTGTTGAGAAAATATTTTTTCACCCCCACTGGCTGAAAAGGTCAGTTTTGACTTGTAAAAAGCCTTGAAAACATCTTAAGAATAATTTCAGTAACTATTAGAATATTTAGAAAAATTGAAATTAAAAATTAAAACCATGCTTAAATGTTCCCAAAGACATTCTTTAAGAATATTAAACTTAAAAAAAAAAAAAAAAAGAATATTAAACTTACTAGCAGCCTTGATGGATTTTCATATGCATTTGTTTGGGACTTCAAAGAGTATAATTTCAATTTAGAAAATTTATTGCTACTCAAATGAGTTTTTGTGACTGTCCTCTCAGAGTCTTACACCAAAACGACAGTGATCCCACTCCAAGTTTGTAAAAATTATCTTTCAAATTTTTATGTCAATTAGTACATACTTTAAAATGTGAGACAGAATTGAACTGACCGCTTAATAATTTATTATTAACATTGCAACAACATTGTCCCTCCTTTTGATATTGATGTGTAACTGTATAACACAGTTATTTTATTTTAGAACTGTAGTTCTTTTATAAGAATGCTGCTCTGTTAATCATAAGTTTGGCAGCTCATTGCTTGGATTGCAGCATAAAATGTAATTTATTAAAATCTGTTTCAGGCAGATCTGAGACAGGGAGTTCAGTATTTATTAATGCTTTCTCCATTTTAGGCTTAGAGAAAGCTGAATTAAATACAGTAAAACTTGTGACACTCTCTTCACATTCATTTCTCTGAGGCATAAAAAGAAGTCTCTATCATCTCAAATAGACTAAAATAAAGATCAACTTCTGAAAGCTGACATTTTGGTGCTTTTTCATCCCCTAAAGAATTGCCCTTATTATTAAGTGCTAAGCCACGGCACTTCATTAGGACAGTGAGATGGATTTTATGCAATTTTGATTCTGCATAGTCCAGACCAGGTGACTGAGCTGAATTAGATTAACTAATATGAACACCTTCATTGGATTTTCTTATACCCACCCATATGCTATAAAGGTAATCTACTGTATTACTGTATTTTGGTAGATTGATTATTTGAATATATATTTAACTACTTTATTAAGGAATAACATAATTTCTATTTCTGGTAGTCAGTGTGGGAAAAAAGACAATAATTGGTTGAGGGTAAGAAAGTAAATACCTTGTAAGCAGTTAATGACACAGTATTAAATGTATTCAAAATAATTAGCTGCTGTTCAGAATTTGACTTTCTTCTTTTCTTTTCTTTTTTTTTCCATTTATTTTTATTAGTTGGAGGCTAATTACTTTACAATATGGTACTGGTTTTTGTCATACATTGACATGAATCAGCCATGGATTTACATGTATTCCCCATCCCGATCCCCCCTCCCACCTCCCTCTCCACCCGATTCCTCTGGGTCTTCCCAGTGCACCAGGCCCGAGCACTTGTCTCGTGCATCCAGACTTTCTTATTTTCAAACTAGTTTGTGCAGTTTTACATAATATTTGTTAACAGCTTCTCCAGTATTATTTTAAAGAAAAAAAACTTTAAAGGCATTCCAATATCTATCTATTAAGGTCTATGATAGCTCTGCACTATGTCAGCTGGGTTAGAATTCTCAGAATTCCTTCCCTTGTATATGTCCTGTTGGGCCAGAAGGGAGATTCTTAGCAGATTTTGGAGGTGGAGAGGAGGCAGCCATCACTTGGTACCATGTTGCTCATCTGCTGACTCAACTTGTTGGCTGAAGGAGCATCTGGACCAGATGTGTTTATTAGGCTCTGTGGCATCTGCAGGATGCCCTCATCGCAGAGATTTTAAAAAGACAGCAAGAATGGACACAGGATTCAGACAGCCTTCATGCTCATGAAAGTCCAGTCCCTTCCTGACTGCTACTCTGTGGGCTTCAGGCTCCAGCATTAGAAGTGGAGAAGGTCTTGTAGGGATTATGGAAGCAGGTTCCTCCCCTGTGGAGTGTGTAGGCCAATTCCTGCAATAATCCTTTAGTGTACGTGTCTGTGTTTCCTAGTGGTTGACTCCTGACAGATACAAGGTCCCAAACCTCTTTTCCTGGTCATCAAGCATTACTTTATCTGTCCTAAATTGTCTTTTAAGTCTCATACCCATGCACAGTTCTCCACATAATATAAAATTAAACCATGATTATCTACTTATTACAGAAACAAACCAAGATCTCCTTTAACTTTATTAGTTTGGATGTTTCTTTAACTCCATAGTGCACATTTGGTACCTGTCAAAATATGATTTGGGGGTATGATGTTGTTTGTTTCTTCATGTTTTCTGCTGTTGGATTTTTTTATGCTTTTTTTTTTTTTTTTTTGGCATTTTGTCAGTATAATTTCTTCCTTGAATTACATTATCCAGGCTATTTTTTACTTCCCCACTTTATCTCCAATGGTAAATACCTTTAGAGCAAGTTAAGATGGCAGAGTAGAAGGACATGCACTCATCACTCATCTTCTCTTGCAAGAACTCCAAAATTACAACTTGCTACTGAACAACCATCAACAGGAAAATGTTGGATCCCACCAAATAAAGATACCCCACATTCAAGGGCAAAGGAGAGGCCCCAGCAAGGATGGTAGGTGGGGCAAAGTCACATTTAGAATCAAACACCATACCCGCCAGAGATGCTTGGAGGGCTCAAACAAACCTTGTATGCACCAGGACCCAGAGACCCCACCGAGACTGAGCCAGAATTGTGTTTAAGTGTCTCCTGTGGAGGAACGGGTCAGCATGGCCTGCTGCAGGGACAAGGGCTCTGGGTGCAGCAGACCTGGGTGTGGCATAAGCCCTCTTGGAGGAGGTCACCATTAACCCCATCATAGAGCTGCCAGAACTTACACAGGACTGGGGAAACAGACTCTTGGAGGGCACAGACAAAACCTTGTGTGCACCAGGGCCCAGGAGAAAGGAGCAGTGACCCCACAAGAGACTGACCCAGACGTGTCCATGAGTGTCCAGCAGTCTCTGGCAGAGGCGTGGATCAGTGGCGACCTGCTGCAGGATCAGGGAGCAGGAGGTGCTCCACTCCACACTGAGTGGAGCAGTGCATGCTGGGACCTTTTGAAGGAGGTCACCATTATCTTCATTACCTCCACCGTAGTTTGGCCTCAGATCAAACAACAGGGAGGGAACACAGCCCCTCTCTTCAACAGAAAATTGGATTGAAGATTTACTAAGCATGGCCGTGCCCATCAGAACAAGAACCAGTTTCCTCCTCAGTCAGTCTCTCCCATCAGGAAGCTTCCATAAGGCTCTTATCCTTCTCCATCAGAGGGCAGACAGACTGTAAACCACTATCACAGAAAACTAACCAATCTGATCACATGGATCACAGCCTTGTCTAACTCAATGAAACTATGAGCCATGATGTGTAGGGCCACCCAAGATGGATGGGTCATGGTGGAAAGTTCTGACAAAACGTGATCCACCAGAGAAGGGAATGGCAAACCACTTCAGTGTTCTTACCTTGAGAACCCCATGACAGTCAGGAAAGGCAAAAAGATAGGACACTGAAAGAGGAACTCCCCAGGTTGGTAGGTGCCCGATATGCTCCTGGAGATCAGTGGGGAAATAACTCCAGAAATAATAAAGAGACAGAACCAAAGCAAAAACAATAGCCAGTTTTGGATGTGACTGGTGATGGAAGTAAAGTCCAATGCTGTAAAGAACAATATTGCAATAAAAAAAAAAAGAGAACAATATTGCATAGAAACCTGGAATATTAGGTCCATGAATCAAGGTAGATTGGAAGTGGTCAAACAGGAGATGGCACGAGTAAAGATCAACATTTTAGGAATCAGTGCCCTAAAATGGACTGGAATGGGTGAATTTAACTCAGATTACCATTATATGTACTACTGTGGGGAAGAATCCCTTAGAAGAAATGGAGTAGCCATCATAGTCAACAAGAGAGTCCGAAATTCAGTACTTCGATGCAATCACAAAAATGACAGAATGATCTCTGTTCATTTCCAAGGCAAACCATTCAATATCACAGGAATCCAAATCTATGCCCAAACCAGTAATGCTGAAGAAGCTGAAGTTGAACAGTTCTATGAAGATCTACAAGATCTTCTAGAGCTAACACACAAAAAAGATATCCTTTTCATTATAGGGGACTGGAATGCAAAAGTAGGAAGTCAAAAGATGCCTGGAATAACAAGCAAATTTGGCCTTGTAGTACAGAATGAAGCAAGGCAAAGACTAAGAGTTTTGTCAAGACAACGCACTGGTCTGAGCAAACACCCTCTTCCAACAACACAAGAGAAGACTTTACACATGGACATCACCAGGTGGTCAATACCATAATCAGATTGATAATATTCTTTGCAGTCAAAGATGGAGAAGCTCTATACAGTCAGCGAAAACAAGACTGGAAGCTGACTGTGGCTCAGATCATGAAATTCTTATTGCCAAATTCAGACTTAAGTTTAAGAAAGTAGGGAAAACCACCAGACCATTTAGGTATGACCTAAATTAATTCCTTTATGATTATACAGTGGAAGTGACAAATGGATTCAAGGGATTAGATCTGATTGATAGAGTGCCTGAAGAACTATGGACAGAGGTTCGTGAAATTGTACAGGAGGCAGCAATCATGATCATCCCCAAGAAAATAATGCAAAAAGTCAAAATGGTTGTCTGAGGAGGCCTTACAAACAGCTGAGAAAAGAAGAGAAGCTAAAAGCTAAAGGCAAACTGAGAACAGGAAAGATATACCCATCTGAATGCAAAGTTACAAAGAATAACAAGGAGAGGTAAGAAAGCCTCCTTCAATGATCAGTGCAAAGAAATAGAGGAAAACAATATAATGGGAAAAGCTAGAGATCTTTTCAAGAATATTCGCGATGTGAAGGGAATATTTCATGTAAAGAAGGGCACAATAAAGACAGAAATGGTATGGATCTAACAGAAGCAGAAGATATTATAAAGAAGTGGCAAAAATAAACAGAAGAGCTATACAAAAAAGATCTTTGTGACCCAGATAAACATGATGGTGTGCTCACTCACCTAGAGCCAGACATCCTGGAATGCAGCGTCAAGTGGGCCTTAGGAATATTCACTGTGAACAAAGCTAGTGGCAATGATGGAATTGCAATCGAGCAATTTAAATCCTAAAAGATGATGCTGTTAAAGTGCTGCACTCAATATCCCAGCAAATTTTGAAAACTCAGCAGTGGCCACAGGACTGGAAAATGTCAGTTTTCATTCCAATCCCACAGAAAGGCAATGCCAAAGAATGTTCAAACTACTGCACAATTGCACTCATCTCACATGCTAGCAAAATAATGCTTAAAATTCTCCAAGCCAGGCTTCAACAGAACATGAACTGAGAACTTCCAGATACTCAAGCTGGTTTTAGAAAAGGCAGAGGAACCAGAGATCAAATTACCAACATCCGATGGATCATCAAAAAAGCAAGACAGTTCCTGAAAAACATCTACTTCTGCTTTGTTGAGTACATCAAAACCTTTGACTGTGTGGTTCACAACAAGATATGTAAAGTTCTAACAGATGGGAATACCAGACCACCTGACCTAGTCTCCAGAGAAATCAGGTCAAGAAGCAACAGTTAGAACTGAACGTGGAACAACAGACTGGTTCCAAATCGGGAAAGGAGTATGTCAAGGCTACATATTGTCACGCTGTTTATTTAATTTATATGCAGAATACATCATATGAAATGCCAGGCTGGATGAAGCACAAGCTGGAATCAAGATTGCCAGGAGAAGTATCAATAATCAGATAAACAGATGACACCACCCTTATGGCAGAAAGTGAAGGACTAAAGGGCCTCTTGGTGAAAGTTAAGGAGGAGAGTAGGAAAGTTGGCTTAAAACTCAAATTCAGAAAACTAAGAATATGCATCTGGTCCCATCACTTCATGGCAAATAGATGGGGAAACAAGGAAACAGTGAGAGACTTTATTTTGGGGGGCTCCAAAATCACTACAGATGGTGACTACAGCCATGAAATTAAAAGAAGCTTGCTCCTTGGAAGAAAAGCTCTGATCAACCTAGACAGCATATTAAAAAGCAGAGACATTACTTTGCCAGCAAAAGTCCATCTAGTCAAAACTATGTTTTTTCCAGTAGTCATGTATGGATGTGAGTGTTGGACTATAAAGAAAGCTGAGTATCAAAGAATTGATGCTTTTGGACTGTGGTGTTGGAAAAGACTCTTGAGAGTCTGTTTTACTGCATGGAGATCCAACCAATCTATCCTAAAGGAAATCAGTCCTGAATATTCATTGGAAGGACTGATGCTGAAGCTGAAACTCCAATACTTTGGCCTCCTGATGTGAAGAACTGACTCACTAGAAAAGACCCTGATGCTGGGAAAGATTGAAGGCGAGAGGAGATGGGGACGACAGAGGATGAAATGTTTGCATAGCATCACTGACTCCATGGACGTGAGTTTGAGTCAGCTCTGGGAGTTGGTGATGGACAGGGAAGTCTGATGTGCTGCAGTCCATGGGTTCACACAGAGTTGGACACGACTTAGTGACTGAACCGAACTGATGCCTCACATATCTCTTTGTTTATTTCCATGCAACATTGAACACAGTCACTTGTCCATTAATTTCTCAATAAATAACTGTTAGATCAAAATGAACCTGTCATAAATGATGAAGAGTCTTAGATTTTACCCAATTTCTCAGCTGATGAGATGCCTTGCCCCAGTTCATAGATGCTGGCAGATGGCAAGAGACCCATGGGATAGAGACAAAGGCCTTTTTGACATATCATCGTGCATGAGCTTCATGTTTTCATCAGGCACTCCTGCCTCCGATGGCCTATGGAGTCTGTGAGAAATAGCCCAGGAGGATGCTGCACAATGAGTCTGCATCATAGATGAATCCCAAGCTTACATTTTTCCCAGTCTTATTGGAAAGAGGAATTTGTTATCTGTATTTTCCTGGTCAATAAACAAACGCATTCACCACTTACAGGGAGAACATTTCTATCCTCTTAGGTTGCTTACTGTACAAACATTCTTGAAAAGATAGCGTAGGCTGAAATTGTCATACACTGTGTGAAAATACTATATAGAATCACCTCCTCACCATCCCTACTCCACCCCTCCCCCCCCAACAAAAAATCAGAATCATCTACTGGAAAATAGTAGCTATTTCTTAAACTCAGTGAAATGGCATTTTGAATATCCTTTACATTTAAAATGTAACTATGTTTTCTTATAATACAGTTTTTGTTTTCTATAGACTTCATCCTGAAATATTTACAGCTTGAGACAAAAAGTGGCTCATTCTCTATAATTAAGTACCATTGAATCTGGCACATTATCCTGCTTTAAAATCATGTTGCAAATCACATGCTATTAATCTCCATGGAGACAGCTGAGCTACCAGTCACCTCTTAAGTCCACACACACATACACAAAAACAATGGAGTGTGTGAAAAAAATTGGAGCGTTTGGGATTAGACAAAAATATTCATTTAGTTGAATTGACTTGTATATTTCCAGCAACATTGAGTGGAAATAGAAGTTCATATGCCAGTAAAATATGTTTTGGTCCAGTATGTGAAAGTTTGTTTCTTTGCAGCAATACAAATCAGACAGAGTACCAATTCATTCCTTCTTTTCTTGTTTCTTTATTTCCTCCAAGCTAGTCTTCTATATTCTATTTGGATATTTAAATCATGTTAAAGTCTCAGTGCCTAAATATTTCATTTCCATTACAGTCCCTAAGGTTCATCAATTTTAAAGATGGATTATAAATCTATATCAAGTTGTTCCTTGGAGACATGGTGACCAAAATAGCTTACTTGATATGTACATCCAATTTCACTCTTTTCCTGTGCTAAATTTTATAGCCAGGGTATTCCAAAGGGATAAAAGCAATATGGGACTTGTAGCGGATGGTTGCAGAAATAAACTTTTTTGAATACATGTTTGATAGTTAACTGTTAGGAATGAGGTAAAATAGCAATGAAAAGCACATTTCTAAAAAAGCCAAACTGTGAAAAATGTTGATATACAAGCAAAGTCTGCATAAAATTGCCAGCAGTTTGAATTTGAATGTTTTTTTTTTTCAAATACAGATTTATATAGAGAACATCAACTAATTTCATGATTCTAGAGGAAATCTGTGTGTGAAGGAAGATGATAAAATTAATAAACCCTAAAATAAAAGTTCATCTGGCTGTGTGACATGGTCAGATATGTTATTTTGTTTTGTCTTTATGTCAGTTTTTTTTTTGATGTGCAAGTTATAATGGAAACCTTTATTTTATAGCTACTAAAATAGATTCAGAGAGTTTATGTGCTTTTCCCAAGGCTGCAGAGCTATTAAGTAATAGTGTTTTTACTGGAGCTCCACATTTCCTGTCCAGGATTATTTTCACTGTGTTGTAAATTAACTTTTCATTAATAACATTTATTCTTCTTAAACATTCAATACATGTCTGCCACTATGTAAGACATTTGCTTGGTCTAGCTCGTTTAATTTTCATAATATCTCTATCAGACAAGGTCATTTATTATCTTTGATTATATCCAGTAAGTATTAATTAATTTTACAAGGCCACAAAGAGAGTAAAAACTTAATCCCAGACTCAAACCCTATGAATTTCAGAATCAGGCATCATCATTGAAATGCAATCTGAAAAATTAAATAGATCAGCAACCTCTCAATCACGCATATACATATCACACACTAGGGATTTTGAAATACTCTTATGTCGATAATAACATATACTTTTAAGATTCCATGAACCACTTAAATTTCAATATAAACTCATTAACAATGTAAATTCAAACATGTTCTCTTTAGCCAAAGGTTAAACCTTGGAGGAAAATGTCAACAAAGGATCCTGTTGATAAATAACAATATTTGTAATGCATAATGAATAAAATATCATTAAACAAAGCAAGGCATCTCTTTCAAAAGTCATTTTGAAATATGTTAGCAGGTGAAATATTTTCATCTCAACTGCAGAGTTAATGTTACATTCACTTTGTACAACAGCATCCAATGCTCATTTGATCTGGCTGATGATTCAGAGGCAGGAGCTAAGCCTAGGCTCTGTTTATTATTCTCTGCAAATTTCATATTACTTTGTGATACTCTGGAAACAAAACAATTATTATTCATCTCCCACAGGGAGAGCCAAGTTGTATATAATGCTGTAGACAGTCAGCTCTGTTTCTACGGCAGTGTTATATAAGGAGCATAGTTTCCTTGCAATTTTGTCAAGGAAAGAAAAGTAATCAGAATGCATTCAAGTTCAAAATCCTTCAAATCTGTCCTACCAGCATCTCTTACATCTTGATATCACATTTTAATGCAGTAGGAATTCAGAGAAAATTAGCCTGTCCTGCTAAAAAAAGAAAAATAATATGTAAAGATTCTTTGTTTTAGCTTTACCTTTTCAGAAATAGATAAGATATAATACAGTATTTACAAAAAGCTGTATCAGAAAGACTGAGACATTAGGTCAAATTTATGGTTAGAGAAATAGAGAAAAATGAATTTTTCTAGGTTTCTATATGAATTTCAAAATTTGAACTATTGAATTATGTGTATGATAATCTTAACTATACCCAGGACATTCTTATACATCTTTGTGATAAATAAGTTACATTTTATGGGAAAAGGAAAAGAAACACTCCAATGGCCCTTTTCCCAATTTATTCTTTGGACCAAACTTTCACCAAATCAGTACATGGAAGTCATTACACACTCTTACTCAATGTTTAAATCTACATGTTGAATGAATCTAGTGACAATTTTCACAGTATTCCAGTGGATGTGATATAGGTAGAAACATTTTTCATTCTTCTCTACAAATGAATTTATAGTAAAATATTTTTTATTTTTCTTCTTTCTTGTATTTCTAGATGACAAACAGAAGAAATCTCTTAATTTAACTTTTTATTTACAATAAGATGTTAAATGAATTATTTTATAGTGCAATTAAAACAATCTAATTTTCAAGTCATGCCAGTTTCAACAGTTTCATCTGGTTTAGTGATATCTAGTTGTAGGTAGGATTCTTTGAATGTATACCTTACTTGAACTAATAGAATAAACACATAATTTATTCCAACTATAATAAATTATGTGTTTTGTCAAGAAATGCAGCAATATTTGTAAAGTATGACTGTAGATAGAGCATTCCTAATAAACTTCCATTTATTAGGCCACAAAAGACCCAACCCCTAAAATATTCTAAAAATAGGAATAGTTGATCATGTTCTCTGATCACAATGTAATAAAACTATACATCTGAAAAATACAGAAAAAAAATTTCCTGTTCATCTGTTGTTGTTGTCTAGTTTCTAAATTGTGTCTGACTCTTTGTGACCCCATGGACTGCAGCACGCCAGGCTTCACTGTCCTTCACCATCTCCATGAGCTTGCTCAAACTCTTGTCCATTAAGTCGGTGATGCAATCCAACCATCTCATCTTCTGTCACGTGTTTCTTCTCCTGCCCTCGATCCTTCCCAGCATCAGGGTCTTTTCCAATGAGTCGGCTGTTCGCATCAGGTGGCCAAAGTATTGGAGCTTAAGTTTCAGCATCAGTCCTTCCAATGAATATTCAGGGTTAATTCCAATTAGGATTGACTGGTTTGATCTCCTTGCAGTCCAAGCGACTCTCAAGAGTCCTCTGCAGCACCATAATTTGAAAGCATCAATTCTTTGGCATTTAGCCTTCTTTATGGCCCAACTCTCATATCTGTACATGACCACTGGAGGAGGGAATGGCACATCACTCCAGTATTCTTGCTTTGTGAACCCCATAAACAGTATGAAAAGACAGATAGGTATGAAACCAGAAGATGAGCCTCCCAGATCAGAAGGTGTCCAAATGCTACAGGGGAAGAGCAGAGAAATAGCTCCGGAAAGGATGTAGATGCTGTGCCAAAGCAGAAATGATGCTCAGTTGTGGATGTGTCTGGTGGTGAAAGTAAAGTTCAATGCTGTAAAGAACAATATTGCATAGGTACCTGGAATGTTATGTCCACGAATCAAGGTATTTTGGATGTGGTCAAGCAGGAGATGACAAGAGTGAAAATCTACATTTTAGCAATCAGTGAACTAAAATGGATAGGAATAGGTGAATTTAATTCAAATGACCATTATATCTACTATCATGGGCAAGAATCCCTTACAAAAAATGGAGAGCAGCCCTCACAGTCAACAAAAGAATATGAAATACAGTACTTGGGTGCAACCTCAAAAGTGACAGAATGATCTTGGTTCATTTCCAAGGCAAACCATTCAACATCACAGTAATCCAAGTCTATGTCCCAACCATTAATACCAAAGAACCTGAAACTGAATGGTTCTATGAAGACCTTCTAGAACTAATACCAAAAAAAGATATCCTTTTCATCATAGGGGGTTGGAATGCAAAAGTAAGAAGTCAAGAGATACCTGGAGTAACAGGCATATTTGGCCATGGAGTACAAAATGAAGCAGAGCAAAGGCTATGCATCTATAAATTATATCAAAACAAATCATGAAACTGTCTCCTAAGCAACTCAGATGCTACAGAGAATGTTCAGTCACAAATTGCACACTCTTTAAAGACAATCACAGTTGAAGCCTGACATACAAAAGTGTATGGACAGCTAAATAAATCTTAGAGAAAATGCATAATCTCAGTACATAGACCCATGAAAAAGAAAAGAAGGAAAAATAACTCAGGCATTTAAGATACAGTGATAGGAAAGGAAAATTAAAGATAATGAAGGGAAAGCATAATGAAGAAAATGGCCAATGCTAAAGCAAGTAATAATGAGGTAGAAAAATGCAAAGGAGAACCAAAAGGGAACAATTCCTTGTCCTTTTTCAGTTCCCAGTTTGAAGAGATGATGTCTGCTGCCTTATCTTGCAAATATAAGAGAAAAATCTGAAGACCAGGGGGGTTGGCAGTGCAGAAAGATAAAAGACTCTGGCTTCTTCATTTATTGAATATACATTTATTGAGTAGTTACTCTGCTGTAGACATGATTCAGTCTTGGAAAATAATTATAAAAATTTCCTCACAGTGTTTCTATTCCAGTAACATTAGGGAAGATCAACCAGCAACAATAACAACAACAACAAAAAACTTAATAAAGCAAATTTTATACTATACAGAGATCTCTGGGGGGCAAAAAAAAGGCAGAGTAAGTTACATCGGGAAGCTGTGGATGGTTGTGATTTTAAATAGGTTGACCATGGTAAATCTCATTGGGAAGGTGATTTTTTAAGGGGATATGAAGGCGGTTCAGTTCAGTCGCTCAGTCATATCCGATTCTTTGTGACCCCATAGACTGCAGCATGCCAGGCTTCCCTGTCCATCACCAACTCTTGCTTGCTCAAATTCATGTCCACTGAGTCTCATCCTCTGTCATCCACTTCTCCTCTCACCTTTAATCTTTCTCAGCATCAGGGTCTTTTCCAATGAATCAGTTCTTCACATCAGGTGGCCAAAGAATTGGAGTTTCAGCTTCAGCTTCAGTTTCAACATCAGTCCTTCCAATGAATATTTAGGATCTGTTTCCTAGGAGGTAAAGACTCTGTTTATCCAAAGGCCTCATGGGAAGTATTTACTATGAAACCAGCAATATGATCACGTGGCCACATGTTTTTGTAAAATTTTCAAAAATTAGATTTTTGCTAGCTTCAATTGGATAAGGTTACTCACTGTCTCTCAACTTTAAATTCCCCTCCAGTATACGCCTATTTTTATATGGTTGTGTCCAGGTGACACAGGCATTTTTGGAAAACCAGCTAAATCGAAGATGAACAGAAGATACATTTAAAATGATTGCATATGATATGATTTTGGTGGTATATACTCAATCACTTCCACTTATGGTTGTGTTGTGCCTAGCCACACCTTCATAGGAATAACTTCCAGTAAATAATTCTGTGGCTTACGGAACTGATACTTTATGAGTTTTAACCTAAAGGTGAAAGACCAGAGACAATATAATGTTATTAATTACAGTGCCCATAATATTGTCTTATTACTGTAGCATCTAGAATTTTTCGTGTTTGTGGTATTTTTCACCTTCTTAGGAATTATAGTTCTTTTATTAATTCTAACAAATACTTACTTTTACCATATTTTATGTTAATACTGTTGTATTGTTTTCCTCGAGAAGATTCCAGAATTTTATTTGTTTATACAAAACTTAAAATTGCCCCTAAAAATAGGTGCATGTCTGATGTTTCTGTGGCAGGAGGAGGGTCACAAAAATATATACAAGAGTTTTTTTAACACAGTGAACAAAGGGAAGGGACACAGTAAGAGATTAACTCAGAGTGCCTTTACACGTCTGCTCATATAGGCAGTCAAACAAATATACTGCCAGACACATAGAATTTTACAGTTTAAAGTTGCCCCATAAAAAAGTAAAATAAAAGCAAATTAACTTAGCAATGTATTTTATTTAATCCAACACATGCAGAATAATATCTTATAAAATGTCTTACATTATTATATTAATGTAATCAACATATAAGCTATTAATGAGATATTTTGCATTCTTTTTTGTCATACTAATTTTCTCAAAGTATATTTTATACTTAAAGTGAACCGTCATTTGAAGCAGGCACATATAAAGTTAACAATAGCTGTACATGGCTAGTGGCTACTGAAATAGACAGCACAGCATTAGAACATTGTAATTTTAAATTAAATGGACAGAGAGTGGAGGGCTGTCAGCAGAGATGTGGCATGATCTGATTTACGGTATGAAAGGGTCACTCTAAGTTAAGAATAGACTGTAGAGACATATAACTAGAGAAACAGATTAAGAGGCTATTGCAATAATTCAGCAGGAGAGGATGGTATTTTAGGTCAAGATGATAATGGATCTCATAAACTATAGTCAGATTTTGTATGTGTTTCAAAGGTTAATACATCAGGATTTGTTGATGAATAAAATGGGAGAAAGAGTAAAATGTTATGAAACCTAGGCATATGATAATTCCATTTGTTGAGATAAGGAAGATTTTAATAAAAACAGCTTAAAGGGTTTTGTTTGTTTATTTTTGTGGTTTTTTTCTTTAGTGGTATTGTTGAGTCAATAAACCAACTAACCTTAACTCTTTATGTGAGATTATAAATTTCTTTATTTTGTAAATCATTTTGAGTTGTGTTTCTCTCTTTTACAGCTGAAGGATGAATACATATATTATTAAAGGTGGTGATAAGTTTGCATTTCATTTTCTAGGTTTTCCATAACCCTATAACCCAATAAACAATATGTAAACCTCATAAGTTAAAAAAGAAAATTTGGATAATGACTGATACTGAATGCTACATAAATAAGATGACTATATGCTTATTTATACTTGGGCAAGGCTAATTTATACCTGCTTTCTCAGTATAATTATTGATAGCAGTCCCTTTCATTCTTAAAACTCCTGGTTTGTATAATAAATTACATACTTGCTGTAGATCACCTATTACAACAATATTGTCATGGTACAAACTACCCCCACACTTAGTGGCTTAAAGTAACAATGATTTATTGCTTTTCACCTTGTCACGGATACAGGATGAGTTGAATGGATGTTTATTGAGCCAGTCTTGGTGCTCTTGGCTAGACTTATGCTTCTGTGGTCTACTGGCAGCTCAGTCGGTACCTGACTGGTCCGGCATGAGCTCAGCTGAGATGACTTGTCTCTTTCACTTGATCTTTCCTCTTCCCTGAGCTTGTTTTCATGGTAGATTCGGAGTTTCAAGAAGATAAATAAAAGTTGTACAAGCTCAAATCTAGCACACCATCACTCTTGCAGTGTCTTGTGTATGCCGTGTGCTGACTCATGTCCAACTCTTTGTGCCCGCATGGACTGTAGCTCGCCAGACTCCTCTGCAATGGGATTCCCCAGGCAAGAATCCTGGGGTAGGTTGTCATTTTCTCCTTTAGGGGATCTTCCTGGCCCTGGGATTCAACTCACGTCGCCTGTAGCTCCTGTATTGCAGGTGGATTCTTTACCCACTGAGCCATCAGAATATAGTACTATTCTGTTAGCTAAACAAACTCTCAAGGCCAGCTCAGAATCAGGGAGGGAGAAAATAGATAAGTTACAGGGCAACATTTGTTAGATATACTCTGGTTATTAGTTGGGTGTGTCAATGTGATCTACCAGTTATATGTATGTATGTGTATATGTATGTACGTATGTATAAATATATCACTTTACATATATATGCACACATGTATAAAATATTTGATATTTGCCTCTTCCTTAAGTTCCCTTGTTTTTCTCTAGTCAACTATAAGTGCATTTTCAACATTATTAAAAATTTTACATATTTCATATATATATTTATATATTTCATAAATATTTTATATTCTGCAGTCTCTACAATGGGCTCACTAAAATATATTTGTCACACTACTTATATAACACATTTCCTTTACATGTTTCTCCAAGATATATTTCCATGAAAACTTACAAATTCCCTTAAATTCATTTTATTTTATAAAGATGAAATTATATTTTTGTTTGCTTCTTCTTAAAATGTGTTTTTCCTTCCTTTATAAGTAAGTTTGCCAGAGAAATATCAGACAAGACACAATCATCTAACAAAGCTTGCCAGAAAGATTTGTATTTTAAAATTCGAATGATTATTTCTTTGGAAACTACTGTGTGCCCTTTATGAAATATATAACATTTTTTATAATTATCAAAATGTATGTTTGAAAATGCATTTTAAGTTTTTCCATGAAATAAAATTTTATACACTTTCCCAAAGTAAATATAGAAGAAAAAAAAATGAGGTTTTTCTTTATTTCTTTTCAGCTTTAACAGACAACATCTGTTAAAACAGAGTATATTTTCATTGATTTTAAATATTAACAATTATTTATTTACATTTCTATGTTTTAGAGTAAATGATCCAATAAGCTCTTATATAGTTGCGGAAAACCCATGAAAACATGAACATACATGTACTCAGGGGGAATAACCATTTGGTATGTGCCAGTAATCCTTTAGTATAGTAAATGGAGGACTGGAACAAACATATATTTGGTTTATTTGGTTTTTTCCATGTGTAAGAGGCGCACACAAGGAAATGTCTATATTGTTTGTCTGTTCCTCTATAATGAAGCCATCTATAACAAAGAACAAAAAGTTGGGTCAAAATGAATAAGTTGTTGCTACTATTTTAGTTATCCAAGCCATGTTACAAAAATATATCTGATGAAGATCATAATAACCAAGTAAAAATATTATATTCTTCATATAAGGAATTTGATATTACCTAGAAATATGATAAATGGTATTTTATAACAAGTAAAATTTGACTCTCAAGAGCAAAATAGATAACCTACTCATCATTGTTGACATTCTAGTTATGCAAGTGCTTATCTCTTACAGACCTAATTATCTAATTATCAAAACTACAAAATACTGTATTCTATTAGTGTAGTTGATTCCAGAAACAAGCTCTTTGGTTGTGATATTCAAATGAGCAAAAACATAGGGATCTAAATAGGAAAGTATCTATAAAATCAAAATGCAATGGCTCACAATATCTATTATTATGTGAACTTTTCTAGAGAGATTGTCATGGCCCAAGATTTTGGAATTAATATTTCATGAAAATAATCATATTCATTCTCTTAGGTCTTAGAAAAGCCATCCATGGTAATATTAAATCACTTGTCTTCTTATTCTGTGTCCATTATTTTGTGTGTGTGTTTTTCTTCTCTTGTGTAGGAGTTCAAAATCTCAGATCATTGGAAATAAGTACAAACCCAAGTCTTCATATCACTTAGTTGTCCCATAATGAGTTTAAATTGTTACATTCTAAGTTTAAGCTCTGGTAACTAATTTGACAGTTACTCTGCATTTTAATATCTTGATTCTCGGTTTGTTTGTTTTTTTCTAATATTAGGGAATTACTGTTCATTTTTTGAGGTACATAATGGTATTATGGTTGTTTTTATGAGATGCATGCTTACTTGTTTAGGGGTGAAATGCCTGTGAGTTACTTTCCAATCGTTCAGTAAAACATATGGCAAAATGTTAATTCTTTAATTATGAACATCTGGTTTGTTTTATTATTCTTCAAGTTTTCTGTATATTTGAATATTTTCATAATAAAATATTTTGGGAAATAATACTATTTGCTTAAAAAAATAAAAATAAAATAAAACCTTGAAAGCATGGTTCCAACTACTGTAAAAATAGAAAACAGAGAGAATCAAGATATTTAGCGGTGTACCTCTCCCTACAGATTTTCCCCTGGTCTTGAATTCTGTATCTGTCTCAGAGTTTGGAAAAATGTTTTTCTCAGCGATTATTTGACTTTCAGTTCCAGCAGAATAATTGCCCAGCTGACTTCAGGCCAAATGATCTACTGAAAATCAAATAAATGCTTATTGTTTTAAGCTCTCAAGTTTTAAAGTGGTTTTTCCTACAAAAGTAGGTAATTGCTAGTTCCCCACCCCAGAATATTTGAACTGTGTTTTACAGGAGCATTTTTAAAGTTCTTCAAATGATTCTAATATGAAGCTCATGTTGAGATCAGTAGCCTCAGAAAATTGAGAGATTTATCCATATAAACACTAAATTAAAGTATCTGAAAAAGTTTACTTTTCAAAATTAGGAAGTATAGAGCTTAATATATAATAAATGGCTTAGGGACCTATTTCTTAACAAAAGCCTTTATATTAAGTATAGATTTTTTAAATAAAGTAAAAGAATTGTTACTTATATGTGAACAGTTTTAAAAAAGTGAGTTGACTAAGAACAAACTTGATCACAATGAACTAAGTTGCTTATTTGATGTTCTGTTAAATTAGTAGGTAGTGATTTTGTTAAATTACTAGGTTTTGTTAAATTACTTGATATGGTAACATTTTATTAAATTATTAGGCAATTTTGGACAACTAATTTGCCTTTCTTTTTTGCGGGATAGGGGGTTGAATTTCATTCTTTTATTATCAGTTCAATCCTTGATTATCTTTTCCTAAGTTTTTGTTTGTTTTCATGTATATTTTCTTTCTTTGATTTTTATTTTTTTTAACTTTTAAAAATTGAAGCAAAATTAATTTACAATGCTGTGTTAGTTTAAGGTATATAGCAAAGTGATTCAGTTACATGCACACACATACACACATACATATTATTTTTCAGAATTTTTCCCATTATAGGTTATTACAGTACATTGAATGTAGTTCCCTGTACTATACAGTAGGTCTTTATTGTTCATCTTTTTTATATATGGTGGTGTGAATTTTTAATCCCAAACTCCTAATTTTACCCCTCTCCCCGTATCCTTTTTGGTAACTATAAGTTTGTTTTCTGTGTCTGTGAGTTCATTTCTGTTTTATAAATAAGTTTATTTATATACATTTTTAGATTCCACCTATAAGTGATATCACATGGTCTTTTTTATCTGTCTTACTTCACTTTGTATAATCTTCTCTAGGTCCATCTATGTTGCTACAATGACATTATGTCATTTTTTATGACTGAGAAGTATTCTACTATATGTATATATGTACCACATCTTTATCCATTCACCTGTCAGTGGACATTTAGATTGTTTCTATGTCTTCACTACTGTAAATAGCACTGTAATGAGCACTGAGGTGCATGTGTCTTTTATCCAGATATCTGCCCAGGAGTGGGATGGAAAGATCATATGGCAACTCTAATTCTAGTTTTAAACTGTTCTTTTCTAACTGTTCTCTGTATGTTCTCCAAAATATACTAATTTACATTTCCACCAACAATGTAGGAGGTTTTCCTTTACTCTACACCCTCTCCAAAGCTATGTTGAATAAAAGCAAGAGTAGATACCCTTGTATTGTTCCAGATGTTAGACAAAATGCTTTCAGGTTTTCACCATTGGGTGTGATGTTAACCATGGGTTTGTCTATATGTTGAGGTAGGTTCTCTCTATGAAGAGTTTTTATCATAAATCAATGTTGTATCTTAGCAAAAGCTCTTTCTGCATCCATTGAAATGACCATATGGTTTTTATCTTTCAATTTGTTAATGTTGTCATATCACATTGATTTGCAGATATTAAAAAATTCTTTCATCCCTGGGATAAATCCCACCTGACCATGGAGTATGATCCTTTAAATGTATTGCTGCATTCAATTTGCTAGTATTTTGTTGGGGATTTTTGCATCTATGTTCATCAGTGATATTGGCCTGTAATTTTCTTTGTTGTGTGATATCTTTGGCTGGTTCTCATATCAGGGTAATAGAGTGGCTGCATACAATGAATTTGGAAGTGTTCCTTCCTCTATATTTTTTGAATATTTCAGAAAGATAGGTGTTAACTCTTCTTTAAATGCTTTACCTATGAAGCCATCTGGGTCGTGTCTTCGGGTATGATAAGCAGGTTGGTCTGGCCCAAGCTCCTAGGAAATTACTGCTTTTGCCCTTGGTCCTGGTGCATGTGAGAGTCTGTGCATCCTCCAAGTGTGAAGTCTCTATTGCTCCCAATTCTGTGGCGCTTCTGCAACCCAGCCCCACTGGCCTTCAAAGCCAAATGCTCTGGAGGCTCCTCTTCCTGGTCCTGGACCTCCCGGCTGAGTGGGCCTGACATGCAACTCAGACTCATCTGGAAGACTTTCTGAAATATAGTGATTCTCCAGTTTGTAGTTCTTTGGGGATTTAATCATATCAGGCATTTGGGATTTAATCATATCAAGAGTCCACCCCTCCTACCAATCTTGTGGTTCTTTCTTTATGTCTTTATTTTCTTTATTTTATTTTCTTTATTTTCTTAGAGTCTCTTAATCTATCCCAGTGGACAAGATACAGAAAGTTGCAATAAAACGGAAAGGGCTTTTAAGTAGCTTGCGGAATTATCATCAGTTGAAACACTGCACAAGTTTAAGATCATTGATCCCATCCTATTCAGTAAGTTTTTTAAAAATCATGTTAAAGATGAGTAATAACATTAAAATTTCTTAACACTGATACAAATAGACATATACAGAATTAGAATCAAAATACATGTTTCCTCATTGAATATACATACATATATATATATATATATATATATATATATATATATAAATTTTATGATCTTTCTCTTAGAGAATTTGCCTATAGTCCCTTACTTTGTTAATTAAAATGCCCAATCTTAGATAAAAATTAGAACTACTAACTTAATTGAAAGCTAAGGCTTTCTCAGTCCCTGGTTTCAGCATGCTCCAGGTATGAAGTCAGCAGTTGAATATGGAAAGCGTGATCACCTTCCTTTTTCCTCATTTAGGCTCTTCCTCTGGTCCCATCAAACACCTTCCTAACTTCTGTTTTTGGCCCTTTCAGGTTTGGCAACTTGGAAAGGAAAGAGAAGAAGAGAAAAAAAAGAAGAAGAAGAATCCTCCTGACATAGTAAGTACCGCCTGCATTGCCCTGCATTGTTTGACACTGACTTATTTTTCCATGAATATTGTGCCATAGATAGGTCAGGAGACTCCATACCCTCAGCAAAAGGAATCTCTCTTCTTCTGTTCACTAAGCAAGGATCAAGTTTCTATTTTGTTTGTTACTTTTTCCATTATTTCTTGTATCCTGGTGATACCTTCATTTTCTTTCTACTAAGGTTTTATGCCTCCCTATGAAATCCTCTTTGACACGACCTGACAAATATAACTTTTCTCCTATATGAATGGCTCACATCAACTCCATAAGCATTTATAATCCCTATTGGGAGAATTTTTTTAAGCTTATGCCCCCCCCATCCCCACATAGTTACTGCTCTTTTGTTCCATGATGAAAGTAGCTAGCACATGTATCTTTAACTCACCAGACCTCCCAGATAGGAATAAAATACTAATTTACTATGTCAGTACAGGAGCACATGTAAACTCTTTCAAGGATCCCTTCAAACCCTTTGTCCCTAGGATGGATCCTCTCATTCTTCTCTCAGTTTCAACTCCAGTTCTTCAACAACCTTGATATTATCAAGTGGGAGTCATCTTTGACTTCTCCTTTCTCAGTGTTTACTAGCATATGGTTATATTAATAATATTCTGTTAGTTTTTCTAGATTTGAACTACCTTTCCTCCTTTCTACAGCTCCTCAAATCATCCAAACTATCACCGTCTCCTACTAAGATCTCCTAGCACCAACTCAAAATGCTGAGTTTCTCCCCATCTCCTTTTCCTGTTTGATTTTTCTTTATACCATATTCTCTGCCTGTTTTTTCTCTTGTCACTAGGATATAAGCCCCATGATAGCAGGAGCTTTATTTCACAGATTTCAACTACTTAATAGTGCCTGGTGGATAGCTGGTCTTCAATAACTATTTGTTGATTAAATAACTGAAGCAATTTTAATTATCAAAAGTTGTTATAACTTTCTTGGTCATTTTGATTAGTTTTTTTACTGTCAAATAGTCTTATTCTTTTAAGACTCTAATAAGTCAATTTAGTCAACTCTGGCTGATATAAATGTGTTCATTTAAAGTAAAATAAACCCTTGCAGGTGTTCCATTTTCTTAATGTAAACATTATGAAAGAGATTGCATTAAGTGATACCTAATTACCCGGGTAGTTTGTGGTGTTTCTGAGAGACAGATTTCTTTACATGTATGGTTTGTAGTAATTTCCATAAATGTTAGTGACTGATGTTCTTTTTAGCATATCTTTTCACTCTCTTTAAAATCTGTTACTAAGGTGTAACAAATATTAGCATGATAAGATATCCTCCTATCTGCTCAGTCTTACTAGTCATGGTATTTTTCTTATAGTGTCCAAAAAGGTCTTATAAAAACTGTTGTGTTTCATGTTTGAAAATCTATTTCTTCATGAGCTGGTGGAGGGCAAATGGTTGGATAAAGAGACAGTGAAACTAGAAGAATGATGTTATCCTTCAGCTGTAGTTCCAATTTCAGATAAATATACAGAGAGATTCAAAGTAGACGTGGGTTTATTTCTGAAGGAGAGGCACTACTAGTACAAATTCTCACACTAAACAAAACAGTGACACAGCTGTGTATTGGTTTATTTAGCTGTGCTCACCATGGCGCGTTGTGTTTCTGCTTGTAGGACTATTTCTCCTCCCACACTATGAGTTTCTCAGTTACAGACTCATTTGTTTCAGCATCAAAATGAAGAGTCCATAGAAGCCTTTATGTTAAACTTTGTAATTAAATTTACTTGTATATTTCTTATAAATGATTTATACTTTTTAAAACTTGCCATGATGATTTTGAAAAATCATTTAGGGATTGTCTTTTTGGAATCATCTTGTATAATATTTTGTTGCCCTAAAAATGAAGGCATTTTTATTTTATCCTTTTTTTTTGTTTGTGTGTGTATTTTTTTATACTAGGCATTAATTATTTTTTAATTTTAAATACAGATTTAAAAAGTCTAAAAATCATTCTTTATTGCTTCATTGTCTTAATATGTCTTCCTAAATGGCTTTACACAGCAAATAATTACGGTGTGCCTGCTAGGTGTAAGGGCTTCCTTCCCTGGTGGTTCAGATGATAAAGAATCTGCTAGCAATGAAGGAGACTCCAGTATCGTCCTTAAGTGGGGAAAAATCCCTGGAGAAGGAAATGACTACGCATTCTAGTATTCTTGCCTGGAGAATCCCAGACAGAGGAGTCTGGCGGGCTACAGTCCATGGAGTCGCAAAGAGTCCATGGGGTCGCAAAGACACGACTGAGCGACTGACTTTTTCACTTTGGTAGGCGGAAGGTCCTTTATTACATACTTTGAGAAGTACCTGTGTGCGTAGCTGCTCAGTTGTGTCCCACTCTTTGCAGCCCTTTGGACTGTAGCCTGTCAGGGTCCTCCATCCATGAAATTGTTCACGCAAGAATACTAGAGTGCATCGTCATTCCCTTGGCAAGTGAGTTACCATTTCCTTCTCCAGGAGATCTTCCCGACCCAGGGATCAAACCTGGGTCTCCTGCATTGCAGGTGGATTCTTTACTGCTGAGCCATCAGGGACGTCCTTGGGAGTACTAAAAAAAATTGTGTGTGTGTGTGTGTGTGTATCTATCTATCTATCTATATATATATGCTATCTTTAGCTGAACCTCTGAAAATGTGGTCTGGAACTCATCTAGAAGATGTTTGTGTGAGTGTACGGCGGGGATGGTTGAAGAGATAAAAAAGCTATTCAGACCTTTTTATAACTTTTCTCATGGTAGAAATAGTGACCCCCCCACCCCCCATAATGAGCTTCTTTGACACTTCTCATGTTATTTGGCATGTTGATGAATAAGTCCTTTTATATTTGTAGAATAAAGCAGAATGAAAATGCCAAAATGGTTTCCAGGTGAAGGGATTTAAACAGGGGATTTGTAGATATTGCTTATAGATGTGTGCCAGTCTCTAAAACTGGCAGATACCTTGGCGTACTTTGCTTAAGAATAACGCATAATAGTCACAATCTGCTTATTCCATCTGTTGTCTGTGAGAGAAAAATCCATTACACATACTGACCAGGATTATCAGGTTACATGTTGAGGATTTTCTGATGCTTTCCCATGATATTAAGAAATGTAAAACAAATCAGGCTGAAAGAAAATGTGCTTAATTAGAACTAATGTGGTGGGCATCAAGTCTGATATGTTTTTAAAATGGGCCATCAAGTGCAGCTTGAAATGAATAATAAGAATGGGAAAGACTCCCATGGGTCATTGAATGTTAAAAGCAAGGTTGAAATGAGTAAACAACTTACATAATTGAAACACCTAACAAAGATGATGTTTTGGGGCTCAATAATTTGAATTAATAGCGGAAGAGAATAATTTTGGAGGAGAAGACATCAGTAGAATGCCAAAGAGTGAGATTAGCTAAATTTAGTCTGGGTATTTGGATTTGAAGATTCAGAAAGCAGGGCAAAATCTTAAGAATGCCAATAAAGAAGGGCCAATTAAACTGATCTTATAAACTGACTAAAATCATTTCAAATTAAGGGAGTTAATTCTTCCATCATGCTTCACTTTAAAACTGGCTGCCTATGAAAATGAGCACACTTTTAAACAGCACATCTGTAAGGCTTTGGTAAAAGTGGACTCAGGCAGTTCACCCTCTTTGTTCTGGAAGTTTATTTACTATGCTCACTGCTATTGCAACTTCTTCAGAAAAATATCATATCTTTGTGCCCATGGTAGATCAATTTGAAGTATTTATTGTATTTTTTTTTAATCTGAGGAGAAAACAACCCTTTTTTCCTGACCTTCTCAAATACATTTTCTTCTTTGTTAAAAGTCTAAAGGCAACAGAATTTGAAGCACAACAACTTGAGAACCTACCCTGAAATTCCACTATAATACATTATGGATTTAATAGAGATAGATGTTTCCATGAATCTAGAGCTTTCTGATTTTTATTTTTGCTTTTTTGTTTGTTTGTTTTTGATTCCCTTGCTCTTTTCCAATTTTAAATATGTATATGTATTTATTTATATATGTATAAAGTGATTCTGATATTTAAAAGTATTTCTGTTAATAAATCTTTTTTCATTGCCTTATTTTCTTTCAGTCATTTAATAGTTTGTAATTTTGATTAGGCAGAGCAATAGGTCAATTGTAAAATTAGACATTCTTTATTGAGTATAAATCTAATTATATGTGGGATCACATTACTCTGTATTTTTTAACATCAAGTTTTATACAATGTAATATATTTATATATATGTTCAATTCTATAATGTACTTTAAATTTTTTCTAAAAAATGCCTTATAGTGTTTCTAAGCATATTGGTCACTTACTTTTGTTTTCTACTGATCATTTACAATTGCTTTGAACTATTCTATATAAAAATGTAAAATACTTAAATGAATTAGAAAAAGCACCTATAAAGTATGAGATTGAACACCTACTACTTAAACCAATGATAATCCCAGATTGTACAACTGCTGTGTTAGTATCTGATTGCAGCTATAACAAATTACAATTAATTTAGTGTCTTAAAACATCACATTTATCTTAAAGCTCTGGAGGTCAGAGCTCCTAATGAGTGAAATGGAGGACAGCATCAAGGTGCTGGTAGACTGCGTTCTTTCTGGAGGCTGTGCGGCGGGAATCCCTTTCATTGCCCTTTTCAGTTCTTAGAAGTCACCCATCCTTAGCTTTTACCCCTCTTCCAGAAAATTATATCATCCCAATCTCTGTTTATGTTGTAACTTCTTTTTCTCTGGCCCTGACCTTCCTCCCTTCCTCTTATTAGAACCCCTGTGATTACCTTGGACCCACCTGAATAATCCAATATAATCTCTGTCTCAAGATCCTTTAATTTAATCACATTTAGAAAGCCCCCTTTACCATGTAAGGTACTATATTTACAAGTTCTGGTGATTATCCATACACATATTTGAAAGCTCATTATTCTAACATATTTAGTAACTTAAAAACTTGGCAATAGTGAACAATCAGCTTCTAGATTCGGGTTTTTACAAAACTAATTTCAGAGTCTGTCTGTTGACCTCACCATATCTTATTAACTCTATTTTGACTCACCTCTTTGAATGGCCTTGTGGTATTAATTCTCTTTGGCTTCTTGTGTTTGGGGGGGGTCATGATGCATGATGGCTCCTGGAGAAGGAAATAGCAACCCACTCCAGTATTCTTGCCTGGAGAATCCCATGGACAGAAGAGCCTGGTGAGCCCCAGTCCATGAGGTCACAAAGAATCGGACACGACTGATCTACCAACACTTCAACACTTGCCTAATGGCTACGCTGACAAGAAGAGACAGAGGCTGTCACCAGACTGTAAATATGCAAATAAATGTTGCAATATAAATATGGAGGCATAGTTATGAGCTTATTTAATTGTGGCCCGGAGAACTCCAGAGGACCCTTAGTGTCCACCTGGTCCTTAGCTCATCACTGTGTTCTTGATTCAGTATCTCTCCCTGTTTGATGTCATAGTGTGAATCTGTCTTTGTATCTCTGATCCCCTGGTTACTAGTCTCACACAGAAAGCTAAGTATCTCTTACAGATTCCTATAAAAAAACTGCCTTCACTGACATAACTTGGAAGGGGCAGTCATGATCCACTGTTGGTCTTAAGGATTATGTTTGCACACCATCACTTTAGTCACAGAATATTTCAGGGCTGCCCTACAGATGCTGCTGCACCTGACCCCCTTAGAGAGAAAGGCCCACCACTGATGGTGAAGGACAAATGGCAAAAGCTTTTGACAGTCCATGTCCAAGGTACATTCTGAATGACAAGGACAGTACCAGTTTCTTTCAGTTATTCTTGCTTTTCCAGAAAGTCCATAGTTGTTGAGGAAGCCCTGCAAAGCTGCAAAGAGAGACTTCAAATCTTATAAGGATATGAAGTCTATACACCTTCTCCTGGAATAATCAGAAGTGATTATCTTAATTTACAAATTCATGGAGTATGTCCACAGGAAGGTACAAGTTGAGAATGACAACAGTCTGTACAATATGGGGAAAGGGAGTTGTTATTTAAAAAACAAATTTTTAAATTTGCAAAATTTTGCAAAACTTTAGCAAATTTTGCAAAATTACATGATCATATCCAATACTGATAGAGCCTTTCTAAGAAGGAGTCGACAGAAAATGAGCTCTTTGACAGTCAGTTCACCCCTGAATATTTGCCTCCCATTCACATAAAATTAGCACCTTGCTTGTTCAGTGTATGCGTGCTGTGCATGCCAAGTCGCTACAGTCAGGTCCAACTCTTTGCAATCCCGTGGACTCTAACCCCGCAGGCTCCTCTGTACATGGGACTCTCTAGGCAAGAATACTGGAGTGGGCTGTCATGCCCTCATCCACTCAGTGTATAGTAGAAATGAATAACTCTTTACCAACCTTCTATTATCCCCCCCACCCCGGCTTTTTTAGAGATTCCAACCATTACACCAGCCTTATACTACTGCCTAAGAACACTATCCCTTCATATTGCTCTAAGCAGCAAAAGCAGATGTTTCTCTGCTCCTATCCCCCAAAATATACAAGCCAAGATAATTGTCAGCACCTCACCCAGAGAAATAAGCAAAGGGTGATTTCTTTAGGCACTAGCATAGCCAGCATTCAAGATAAATATTAACCACCACTCCCTAGCTAATGCCTACAATATGTAATTTCATGCTGACCTCAGAGTCACAGTTACTGATCGGGGAGCCCTTTCAAATTCTGGGTTTCTGTAATAATTGATTATTCTGCATTTTCATCCTGCTCAAGAATTGACCATATGTAAAGATCATATGAAGATAAGTGCAACATTAACACCTTAATGTAATATGTTTTAAAGCAACCAATTTAGTATGTGTTTAACTATATAAATGAAGAAACTATTATATCACTTAATTTTTTCAAATCAATGGCTTGTATGTTTTCACAACACTCCTATGTAACAAGCATAATTTTGAATATGCAGTTATGCTTGTGAGATAATAAAATAAATTCTTAAGGGCAAAAGAAAATTAAACAAGCAAGAAAACATGGTTACTGTTTTAATTCTATGTGTTTTTATGGTTAAAATGGCTTAGATAAATTTAAAGTTAAAAGCAGCTGGGAAGGAATTGGTAGTTTTAGGGACAGACAAATTTTTTCCCTGAATCTGTAATTTAGGAAAGAGATTTCTGGTTTCTTTTAGGCTTTAATTTCTCCTCTTTAATCCTCCTTACTTTATAATCCTGAAGGTCTTTAAATGTAGTAATGTTTATCACTCCTTGATTGCAGTTCTGTGATTACTTTGTCAAAGTAGAAGCCTCATTCCATTTACAAGGCAATGGGGGATAGAGGAAGGTATCTATGTTAAGTAAGAAAAAACAAGACAAAATACTCAGCTTCCTATACAGTTTTCCACTCAAAGCCTTGCAGAGCAAATAACAGAGATAACGTCTAGTGCACATGATGTGCAAGGACATTGAGTTAAAACCTGGGGATATAATTAAACTCAATATACTGTTAGCTTATCTGAACAATGGGAATAAAATTACTTGAATTACCTAACTCATAAAATTGCTTTTAATATACTGTCTTGAAAGATTTTTTTATTTTGTCCGTGATATCATAGATTTACCAAGTATAAGGCAAAAAGATAATATTTTCGCTTCAGAAACACATTTTCATTTAGAAATGTTCTTATCCAAATGAATGTTTTATCTATTCTTAGTGATCTTCCAAATCTGGTGTGGAAAAAGTTCATCTAAGACCAGTTTTAAATCCTTGTCCTTCAAGTAATTTCAACTAAGAGTGAGATTAAAAAACATATCCATGTATCTTTTTCAAAAATATACTGACTCATTTTATGGAATATTTCTGAAAGGAAATATATCTTAGGGATAAAATGTTTATATTCATTGAAAAGATGAAAATCTGCATTATAATTATTTGATTCTATTTTATAACAATTTAGCAACAAGGAGTCTGGCATGCTTAGATTATAATCCTGTCTTGCAAAACAGGGTGAAATACAGAGTTGTGTAAAGGACAAATATAACTATCCTTAAGGTCAGGGATCCCCAGCCTCCAGGATCTAATGCCCAATAATGTGAGATGGAGCTAATGTAACAACATTAGAAATAAAGTCCACAAGAAATGTAATGCACTTGAATCATCCTGAAAGAATCCCCTCCTCCTCTTCCCCACCCTCGTTCCTCATTCCATTCCTTCATGGAACCATTTCCTGATGCCACAAAATATGGGGACCACTGCTTAAGGTCGTTAGCTCTAGAATCTTTTGGAAAATCAATGTGCCCCCAGTAAAATGAATATCCTTGTTATCTCATAGGCTGTAATTGGTATAATTTTATAGCTAACAACAACTATTCTTATTCTTTTTTAACTTGGATAAAATTATACTAATGCTTACTTCTAGAAGTCTTATAGAAGTGGTATGCAATCAGATATAAATATATAAATTGCCTGATATGGATAAGACACTGTACAACGTTAACACCTTTAATCCTTTATTATCATGTAGGGATAAAGTAAATACATCTAAGGATCACAATAGGATATGTATATTTTGTTTTATATGTGTTTATCTTCCTACAGTTTAGCTTAGTTAAAGCTTGAATTATTTCAGATCTTAAAAGATTAGATAGTATGATTGTAGAGAATTTATTTTGCTTCATATGTCTTCTATAAGTTAGATAGCAGTTTCCACATTAAAACTGTGTACATGATTTTTTTTTTTTTTATTATCTGCCAATTGGTGATAAGTGGTAAACAAAAGAAAAGTGATTGTTTTGTAACCCATTCTGCCTCCCAAGGGGGCACCAGGAATAAAAGAAGAAAGAAAGAGATAGGAAAAGATCAACCTCCCTGTTAACGTACCTAGCAAACCCAGATGACATTGACCAGTAGAAACACAATTTGAAATTCATGATCTATGGAATGATTTCAGTAGGGTACCGCTGGTTAGTCAAGGTTGTAAATGGTAAACAAACTTAAATTTTAAGCATTTATGGGACATGATTCGCTGAGAGATGTTGGTGTCAGCTTTATAATTATCAGAGTATATGATGGACGTTCTTTATAAATTAAGTAGCTTTCTTTATGGAAACTATTCCCTACTTACAATGTTTGAAGATTTTGTCTGTCAACTCTGGGCCAGGATATCCCCGGTATGGCAAGAAAGATTGTGGAGATCTGGTGGTCTCAGATTTCTTTGTATTTTATTGGGTAATTTGTGGGTTTTGAGTCTTTGCTTATTCTGTACTGAATTCTCCATTTTGCCTGATGCTATATTATCTTCTTTTCCCATATATGTTCAACTCTATCCAGCTATTTCACCATGAATAAGAATGGGTATCTAATATGAAATGGGCTTCCCAGGTGGCTTGGTGGTAAAGAATTGCCTACCAATGCAGGAGACATGGGTTCAACCCCTGAGTTGGGAATATCCCCTGGAAAGGGAAATGGTAACCCACTCCAGGATTCTTGCCTGGGAAATCCCATGGGCTGAGGAGTCTGGTGGGCTAGAGTCCATGGAGTTGCAAAGAGTTCGACATGACTTGACTACTGGAAAACAACAACAATATGAAACACATCTGCTTTTCTCTCCCTATAGATATCTATATAGTAATATTTCATTCTTTCTGACCTGACCAAAGGTCATTTATTCAACCTAAAATTTGAGTCAGTCATGGTGTTGGGAATTGAAGCTATAATGACAAAGAATACAGATTTTTTTGCCTGACAGCATGGGATTATGGTCTAGTAAGCAAGACATGTATTAATGTAATATAATAATTCTTTAAGTGTCTCCAGTTTTGCTATGCCCTAACCTAATATGTGGAGTTAGGAATATTTCCTTAGTGAAGTGTCATCTAGAACAAGACCTAAATATTAGACAAAGTGGAGAGGAAGATGAAAAAGATGGTTACAGTGCTTGCTTCGGCAGCACATATACTAAAATTGGAACAATACAGAGAAGATTAGCATGGCCCCCGTGCAAGGATGACACGCAAATTCATGAAGTGAAAAAGATGGTTACAGACAAAGAGAGAAGCCTGATCGAAGGCCCTGAGAACAGCACATGAGGACTGGAGGCAGGCCACATGGCTAAAGCATAGGGCCTGATAGGGTGAAGAAGGGGAGGGCTAGACTGGGGCTAGGTAATGGAAGGCTATGAACGCCATCTGAAAGGGCTGTGGCCTTCAACCTCAGAACGATAGAACACCATGGAAGACAGTTTGCATTGTTTTAGACGAAACATCATCATCTTTCTCCCCCGCCCCCCAGATTGACTGTTACTTGTGTTTTATGCTAATTCCCTCCTATCCTGTTCAAGATCAGTCATCTCTTTTACTTTCATCTTCAAATCCTGTTTACCTGTCACCAACTTCCCCTCCTCAATATTCCCAGGCAGACCTAGACTATAGAATTGTTTTTCTTTTTTTTTTTTTTTGCATTATTGTTTTTACAAACCATTTGCTGAGTGCCAAGTGTCATATCAACATTGAATGTATTGCTTAATTGTCTTCTGTGATTAAAACTTCAGCTTATTGTAATGAGTTACTTACTCCGCAGGGTTATCAAGATACAACAACTTGATTCTTCCTTTAACAAATGTCTACTGGGTAACTATTAGGTGTGAAATTGGGAAATATGGATGAGGTAAAAAAACAGACAAGGTCAGTGACCCTCAAAAAACTTAGAAGTGATCGTGGCTCAGGTTGAAGAGAAGGAATACGATAAGAAAGCAAGTGAATATGTGCTAATTGCACATGAAAATATCTACAGGAAAAAGTGATTTTAAGCTATAAAGTAGCTTAAATTTGTACATTAATTTATTCATGAATTCAAATCTGTTCTGTGAGTTTACTATGTTCAGTAGGAAACATCAATAAGAGAGGGTGCTGATCTTACAGAACTCACATTCCCAGGGGGCAAATAAATGAACTGATAAACTGCTTTACAATGAGAAAGGTGATATAACAGAGGAGAGAGTAAACCACTGGAGGGGAGACTCAGTATACGAGACAAGACGTCATAGAGAAGATAAATCTAGGGAGATGGATTTTAAATTAAAATGAGTAAAATGCTTTAAAAGATGGGGTTCAGTCTTTAATAACTGAAAGATTAGCATGAGTGTATGGATAAATGAGGAAGAGTTTGGCATGTGATCCTGTGAGACTGGTTCAGTGGCTGGGACACAGAACAGAAGAGAAATATTCGTGAGCTCCTGTAGCCCTATATTCCAAATTAATGTTATTAGGATTAAATTTCGTCAGGATTGAGGCATTAGCCTTGAATCAGCTATTCAGCTCAGCTAGATTATCAAATAAATAAATTAAATAAGTTCATAGTATAATTAGCTATTTATCCCATTACCTTTCATAGTGAAATCAAGCCAACAACTAATTAAATAGGATTAGTCTTTTCAGGGAAGACAGAACCACATTTTTCTTTCTCTTTGGGATTAATGAAACTTTCCATTCAGCAATATGCATTTCATCACCAAACTCAAATTCCCACTGGGCTTCAAGACATTAGTATTTGAATATTTATGATGATGTTGAAGTATAGCCAGTGATTGTGTTTTCCGTTATAAAAGTAACAGTAAGAACAACCATTTCTTATGTATTATGAGTTTGCTGCCTGCTACCAGAACCCTTAGGGAAAAAATTCCATTAAAGGAAATCAAATTAATAAACGTGTGTCTAGCCACACCATCACAGTCATCATTTTAAAATTACATTATCATTCACTTTCTTTGATAGAAATGTAGTTATTATTATAGATCATCATCACAAAATCAATGTTTTGAGCTTCAAAAATATATGTCTCTTTTGGCTTTAAATTCATCTGCTAGCAAGAGTCTGGTGTTACTGCAGTGTATTAGTATGAAAATATATCCATGAATATTCATTCATGAGCATCAGCTTCTCAGTTTAGATAGTTAGCTTTTTAGTATAGTTTCTTTCATTTTACTTGGCCACTATCCATTATTACTTTGCATTTACACAGCCGCTTTTCTCTAAGGAATCTAAAGTACTGTAGTTTAATTGTCCAAAAGAAATGGTGTCAGGGTAGAGGAAAGGGAGGTAGAAATATGTGTTTCCTGATTGTCTCAGGGAATTGGGAGATACTTAATTTTAGTTCTGGCTTTAAGCCCAGACAGTGAGGCTGTGTCTACACAAGTGAGGTTGTATGTGAGACTTCTAAATTTTGCATGTTTCAAGAAATTCACAACGTTATTCTACCTAAACCAGTAGTTCTCAACCTGGAACAGTGTTCCTCTTCTCTCCATCCACCCTACTTAGCAAAATTGGGCAACGTCCAGAGAGATTGCTAGGTTGGGGAGGAGTTATGCTGTTATCCTGTGGATAGAGGTCAAGGATACTGCTAAAATCCTGCAATGCACAGAACAGCCCCCCACACGAAGAATTATCCATCCAAAATTTCAGTAGTGCCAAGATCAGAAAGCTTGATAAGTCTTAATACTATAAGCAAACAATTTGTCTTTTACTTATTGAAGAAGTCTAATACCAAATAATCATGGCAGGTGCCAAATATAATGCTCATTTTACTGAAATATCATTTGTAATAGGGAGAATTTCTACATGTGGTGTAACATGAATCCTTAATTCATCTCTAAAATATTCCTGTTATGTATCTAAAGTAATAAAGGAACTCTCTTCTGATTCTCATTTTATCTGGAGTGTCTGAAACCCTCCCTGCTTTTTTGTGGAGTCAAGTCATCTTCTGACCAGTGTTCCCAAGTTAACCCATACAGATACTAACAGGGCCTCTTATTTCAAGTCAAGGAGATTAACTCTAATCATTGTCATTCTTTCCCCCTCCAAAGGAATTCAGTGCCTTCCTTAAAGTATCCAAGAACAGGAAGTGCACTAGAACTGAAGTTTTTATAGGAAAGAATATATTAGCCCAGACATATACACAAAGTAACCATTTAAATAAAGAAATTTATTTTCAATTTTCACTTTTAGAAGTGTGTTAAAAAAATGGGAAGAAATGTTGTATTGTTTGTAACATTTGGATACAGTTATATGTATATAAGATAGTTTAAGTTTTTGTCTCATCCCCTTCAAATTTTTTCATGCAATATATTAATTCCATATACTGCAAAAAGTATTCTTGCCTGGAAAATCCCATGGACGGAGGAGCCTGGTAGGCTACAGTACATGGGGTGCCAAAGAGTTGGACACGACTGAGTGACTTCACTTTCACTTTCACGACTAATAGGTAATTCTGATTGACATTCTTTTCCCTGCAAAGATAAGCTCTTTATGTGTGTGTGTGTATATATATACATATATATGTATATATATACATATATGTGTACATATATATGTATATATATACATATATATATATATATATATATATATATATGTACTCATTAAGCATATAGCCTGTGACTCCTTCTAGAATGTGTCCCTCCATCTCAAGAAACATCTTAATTCCTTAAGCAAATAGGATTCCTGTAGATGCATCCAACCATGCCATGAACATATCCAGACTGGTTGATATCTCAGAGGGTTACATAGTTTAAAATTAGTCTAGGATTTATAACCATATAATATTCAAAAACAAAAACAAAGCTGTATCATTTCAGAAGTAAAAATAAAAAGAAAGAGAGCAGCTTGCAAGCAATTTCTAATCATCCATAAGTGAAACATCTGGTTCCAAATGTGGCCAGTTTTGTCTACTTATTTAGCTCTTACACACATACTCCAGTCATCTTTTCTTATATGCTGATTTTTTAGAAGCATAAAAGTTAGAACAATTTTTGTTCATTTGGTCATTTTGAATACCCACGTGTTATGGATTGAATTGCATTGCTCCCAGATTCATATTTCGAAGTCCTCACCCCAATGTGACTATATTTGGAGATAGGATCTTTATGGGGAAAGGACATAGCCTATTTTCCTGTATCACCTAGCACCATATCATCATAGGTGGTTTAGTCACTAAGTCGTGTTCGACGCTTGTGAATCCATGGACTCTAGCCTGCCAGGCTCCACTGTCCGTGGGATTCTCCAGGCAAGGATACTGGAGTGGGTTGCCATTTCCTTCTCCAGAGGATCTTCCTGACCCAGGGATCGAACCCGGGTCTCCTGCATTGTAGGCAGACTCTTTATTGACTGAGCTACAAGGAAAGATAAAGCATTAGGTGACAATCAATTATTTTTTGAGTGAAGGATATTTTCTTGAATGCAAATGACTCTTTGCCATGACATTTCTATCATCCTTTTGCCATGGTTTTAAAATACCAAGTTTATCTAATAACTGGAGTATGGCATGTAATTTCCATGGGTATAGTTTTATTTATCTCATACATTTATCTAAATTGGTTTGTTCAATCAACCTTAGGTACACTTTGCAATGTTTAAGGATTTTATAAGGTTTCAGACAATTAACATCTTGCAATACTGTTGGTTTCTGATAGAAATGTCTTCAATGACTTAATGATATCTGGCTGACTGCTTAAATTTCTAATTACATATTCTTTGGTGTATATAGGTAGATCACTGGTTAAAAACTAATTTATTCATCTAATTATTTCTTTTAAAAAGGAATATTCTGTTGGGAAGCTATGGAGCATATGTATTAGATCTCCATTATCTTCCTTTAGTAGGGTATCTCTCACCAGTGAGTAAATTAAGCTTAAGCTTTTGGACTGTAGCACTATATTGCTCTATGATATGGCCAATTCGCTTTTTTTGTGAGCAGAAAGAGTGAATAAGCTGCTGTAAAATTCCTTAAGAGCACAGAAAATGCCCTTTGCTATGCAGGTTGGGAAAGAGCAAAAGCAGGGGATGAAATAGGAAGGAGAATGAAAAATAATCCCTCCTAGTGAGATGCCTATAGCAACTGATGAGGCAGTATTGCTAATGAGCTCCTTAGAGGTGGCCCAACTGAAGCATATTAAAAATCTGGTGAGAAGAAACCGATCTTATGTCTTCAGCTAGAATTTCATTAAACCTTTCTGACAAGATGTGACGAATAGTACTCTATTTGGGGTCGCACAGACTTCAACCTCCCCAAGCTTGGACAGCAGCAAGAGTAATAGAGCAATGATCATAATAGCTACCATCAATTAAATGCCTCCTAGGTGCCAGGTACTGTACCAGGCATTTTATGGCATCATTACAGTAAATATTTTCATTACCTCTGGGAGTCAGAATTATACTTTTATTATAATGATTTTTTTTAAAGGCAAAAAAAAAAAGAGAGAGAAGTTACTTGCTCTAAGGTACACTTGGGTAGAAATGCTAAAATTTGAACTACATATATCTGAACTGCTTTCTAACCAGGAGTTTAATACAGTCAGGATACATTTATTGAGCATAAACTATAATTGAGATTCCAATTGTGCAATTCTGGAATAAGTTGAAAAATGTGCTCTCCCCAAAAAACTCTAGAGCAAAGCTTATTTCTTCAAAACTGAGAAGTTTATATTTTAAGGACAAAGCTTCTGGTCCTCCCCAAATTATGAGAAAACTGAGGAATCCCTTGTGTCTGAAAAATGATACAGCTGATATTTGAACAACCTGAGTTTGAACTGTGTCAGTCCACTTATATGCAGTTTTTTTTCTCAATAAATATTTTGGAGAAATTTTTGGAGATTGATGACAATTAGAAAAAACTCACATATACCACAGATATACCAGATGTACCACATAACCTAGAAATATCACAGAAAAAGAAAAGTTTATGTATGTCATGAAGGCATAAAATAGATGAAATTACTAGGCTATTTTATTATCTACTATAAAATATACACATATCTATTATAAAAAGTTAAAATTTATTAACACCTGTACAAGTGCAGATATGAAGGCATTTGCAGTAGTGAGGTGTAAACAAATGCAGAGATGCATTAAATCATAACTGCATAAAATTAACTGCAGCACACCCTAAACTGCTGCTAATGTTCTAGCCACCTCCTGTTGCTATTGTGGTGAGTCCAAGTGTAGTATCTGCTATGTGACGCTAATCGTCTCTGCCTGAGGACTTTGTCACTCCAGTAAATTGTAAATCTCAGTAAAAAGTGATCTCTTGTGGTTCTCGTGTATTATTTTTCATCATGGTTTGTGCAAAAACGTAAACTTTGAAGAACACCATGGGACTCATGAAGTGCCACCGGTGACACAGGAAGCACTCCCAAAATAGAGGAAAGTCCAGTATTAGAAGAAGAAGTTGAGTTGGCTTGACATATACCACAGGTTGAGGTCTGCAGCTGCAGTTGCCTGCCATTTCAAGATAAATGAATTCAGCATAAGGACCATTGTGAAAAAAGGAACGGAAATCCATAAAGTCATTGCCACAGCTACTCCAGCAGATGCAAAAATTTGCAATTTTTTCAAACATCCTTTATCTTAGACTGAAAATGCAGCTTTTATGTGGATGCAGGATTGTTATAAGAAAGACATACCTATAGCCTCTAAGTCAAGAAAAAGCGAAGTCATTATATGACAACTTGAAGGTAAAGGATCTAAAGATGGAGAATTTAATGCTACCAAAGAATGGTGTGATCATTTTAGAAAAAGAATTGGCTTTAAAAATATCAGGTGACATGAGAAGCAGTGTCTGTTGACCAAAACCCAGCAAAGTTCCCAGACACCGTTTAGAAAATCATTGAGAAGAAAGGGTTGAGAAGAAGCCTGCACAGGTTTTTAAAGCATATGAAAGTACCCTGTTCTAGAAAAAAAGTGCCACAAAAGACTTGTTAGTGAGAAGAGAAATAAGCACCAGGATTTAAGGCAAGAAGTTAACTCTCCTGCTTTGTGCAGATGCAGTCAGGCTTATGGTTAGGACTACCCTTACCTATAAACCTGCTAAGCCTGAAGCCTGGAAGGGAAAAATTAACATCAGCTGTGAGTCTTTTGGTTGTAAAAGAAGAAGGCTTGGATAATGAGAAACATTTTTCTGGATTGGTTCCACTGATGCTTAATCAGGGAGTACCTTGCCAATAAGGGATGGCCTTTAATGTTTTCTTGATATTGGACAATGCCTCATGAACGCAGAACCTCATGAGTTCAAACTGAAGGCATCTAATTGGTCTACTTGCTCCCAAACCAACTCTAATTCAGCTTCTAGGTCAGAGAATTGTGAGGACCTGTAAGACTCATTGCATGCAGTTCTCTATGGAAAGGATTGACAGTGTTCTGGAAGGAAATCCCAATAAAGAGACCATCATGAGAATCTGGAATGATTACACCTTTAAAGATGCCATTGTTATACAAAAAGCCATTTAAGTCATGAAGCCTGAAACAAGAAATTCCTGCTGAAAAAACTGTATCCAGATGTTGTGTATGAATTCACAGAATTTACAACAGAGCCAATCGGGAAATCATAAAAGAGTGCCTCTAAACCAGTGCCAGACAATGGGGAAGACGACATGAAAGAATAGTGTCAGAAACATACTGACATTGGACAGTCTGACAAAAAGATTCTAATTATTCAAGAGTGCTTTTGACTTCTTTTGTGATGTGAACCCTAAGGTCACTGAAACTAAAGAAGTGGAGGAAGAGGGGTTGGTATAGTACAGAAACATTTTTAGAGAAATGAAAAAGCAAAAAATAATGTATTATTTACTTTTGATTCCAATGAATGCTCATAATGTAAACAGAACAGTGAACTTCAAATACATTGATGGATATTTAGACACAATAGAGTATTGTTATCAAATTAGATAACAAAGCATTGTGTTTATTATTCAGTGACATTATCTCTAGGCTAAACAAATAAAATATAAACATTACAACTCTAAGCACCCACAACAATATCTGTAATCCACAAAAGCAACGTCATTAATATTAGAAAATTTAAAATGAAATATTGTACCACAGCAGATAGAATAGAAAATAACCAAAGTAAGTTTCCAAGTGGGTCACTTGATATAAGATCAGTACCTGTCTTTGTGAGAGTCATTTTCAAACATGAAATATATAAAGTCTCATTACAGATGAGCATTAACAGATACACATTTTCCAGTCAATTTGGATGATAGAGAACAGGAACTTGGGACTCTAAGCAAAATACTCCTCAAATTTTCATTTTTCTCAGTGATAAATCTGTCTCTCTCACACAAACACATCACATACACGCAATTGTTATCAATCACTATTATTTAATTTGAACTTCATCAATTAAAACAATTTTGGAAATGTTTTCTGTCTTGCCATGTAAGTCCCTTATACAGTCTTCCCTACGTGCCTTTTGATCTTGCTGCTGTTGTCACTAAGTCATGTCTGACTCTTTGCAACCCCATGGACTCTAGCCCTCCAGGCTCCTCTGTCCATGGAATTTCCCGGCAATAATACTCGCACGGGTTGCCATTTCCTACTCTAAGGGCCTCTTAACCTACAAAGCCTAAAATATCTACTGCCTGGCTCCTTTACTGAGTGTTTGCCAACACCCATCTAAAGAACATAAAATGTTGCTTTCTACAAAGCAATATTTTATGCTACATAGTTTAAATATTTTAATTCTGCACTTAATTCTGTAGTTGTTTTTAACCTACAGATTAGGTATATGCTTATTATTGATTTATACATTTAAAAAAATTCAGACATAATCACATTGTCTAGTATCTTTGCTATCATTCTTTTTAATGCCTCAGACTTTCCTTTTTTAACACTATTCCTTCTTCCTTAAGTATATCATTTAGAAGGCCTTTAAGGGTGAATTCTGCCTTTATTCCTAATGCATAATTTTTCTGACTATACTTTGAAATTTATTTTCATTCAACATTGGGAAATATTTTACTCTGTCCCTGGGCTTCCACTGAGGCTGCTGAAAGTTCTGCTATTAGTGCAATATTTTCAAATACCCAAAAGGTTTCTAACCTTCAAAATACTAATTACCCATCTAGAGGGTATACCATAGCTAATTTTAGTAATAATCTATAGTCCATAAATGATTTAATATCTTAAACTCCAACATACCTTGCCCTCCTTTTAAATTTTTTCTATATTTTAAATCTGAGCTATAGATAAATTTTAGGTTATAGTGAAATTTTCAAATACAACACCATTGTTGAAAATTTATCTAAATTTTATACTCTGGATAATGATGATTGATAATATATTATTAGGTAATAGTGCCTTTCCTTTGTGCATTCACATACATAGGTGATTTAATTTGATTACAGAAATTAAAATATTGCAGACTTCTTTTAGATATCTTGTTCCATTCATTCATGCAGCAGTCTTAGATACCTGTGGTAGAGGGTAGATTTGAAAACTACACTAGTTTTCAAAAATTGGTGCAATAGCATCTCCCACTGCATACTTGTCTTATATTCTGACTCAGACCCCTCCTTTTGAATTTGGATGTGCTTGTGATTATGATAGATACTGTAATTTCTGAGCTAGAGATGTGATTATGATAGACACTATGATTTCTGAGCTAGGGTTAGAGAAGTGATATAATACCCTCCTGCTTGATTTGGGTGCTCACTATTGGATCCCAGTCATAGTGAGAAAACCTTGGAGCCTTGCAGACGCTGGTTCAATTGAGAAGCTAATTGAGATTCCTGGTGACGGTATCGACCACCAGGCAGAGGGAGGGAGTCTTCACACCCTTTCAGCCCAAGTCCTTGGGTTACGCCCAGCATGTAGTGTCCTGTAGAGCAGAGATAGGCTGTTCCCATTGAAGCCTGTGACAAAAAGCAAAGTGCATCTGTATTATTTTAAGCCACTATCTTTGAGGCGCTTTTCACCCTGCCACGAATGACTAGACTAGTTATTATTTTCATCAATTTAAACAAAATTGGTATGAGTTTTAGAATAATAAGTGAATTGGCTTTTTCAAAGTTCACAGGGTAACTGAATAGGGATACAGGATTCAAAGTGAAATTTTAAATTCTGCAAGCTCTGTATATATTAACGTTTTTAATTTCATGTAGGACCCCAATAGGTCTTTCCTGGTAGTTCAGACAGTAAGGAATCAGCCTGCAATGCAGGAGACCAGGGTTAAACCTCTGGGTTGGGAAGATTCCCTGGAGAAGGAAATAGCGACCCACTCCAGTATTTTTGCCTAGAGAACCCCATGGACAGAGGAGCTTGGTGGGCTATAGTTCATGGGGTCGCAAAGAGTCAGACATGACTGAGCGACTAAATACGAATGCAGGATACATATTGCTATTGTCCTCATTGATGATAAACATAGGGTCCAGAGACATTAAACCAAATTGTCCAAATTTGCATAAGTTGTAAGTGGTCATAGCCCAGATTCAAAACTGGTAATCTCTCCCTCAAATATGTTTTAACCATTATACAATCAGGCTTTTTGACCTCTTCCTCTTTCCAGTAATTCATGTCATCTTGACAACTCTAGAGTTATAAAAGTTTAAGAAAGGAATTGGGTTGTCTGCTTTAATTGTTGGTTTAGTGGTCTAAAAAGAAACACAAAAAACAGAAGTTCACTTTGCTAACAAATGCATGTGTATCCAAAATATGTGCTCATTTTTCAGAGGGTTACGCACTCGCTGGAAGCCAAAATATTTCACTGAAACTCACAATCTCTTTTTACACTATAAATGGACCTCTACATTTCTAATGTGGAGGAAATTCTAAAAGAAGGAAATTTTACACATAATGACTAAAAATGAGGAAATTTACTGTAGGCAAAGAAGAAATAAGATCCTTTAGACAGTTTCCCTATCTCCTTAATCATCATGGATAACATTCTCCTTTTCCTACAATAAGTTTAATTGAGGAATGCCCTTTGATAATACTCCTGGCTCTAATTCCTTCTTTTTATTGAGAGATCAGCCTTCAGTGTTAATTATGTATCTGATGATCTAGGCCTTGGGCCAAAACATTGATATTTAGTAGAATTCAAATAATAAGCTAACATCTAAAATGTTTAAGTACAATGAGAATGTATAGGTATCAAAAAAAAAAAAACCAAAAAAAAAAACCCCTTTGATTATATAATGGTTAGGAAAATGTATGGTAGTGAGGCTACTGGGTTTGAAATTAGGCTGTAGCCACTTACTATGTGAGCAAATTTGGAAAATTTTGTTAAAGTCTCTGAACCCTAGCTTTGTCATTAGTGAATTGAGAATATAACATTGCATATCTTATTGAAACCCAGTATGAAATTAGGTAATTTAATAACATTTCTGCAGCTAACCCTGGCAAATAATATGTTATCAACGCCTGCGTGCCTGCCAAGAAGCTTCAGTTGTGTCTGACTCTTTGTGACTCTATGGACTGTAACCCTCCAGGCTCCTCTGAATACTGCAGTGGGTTGCCATTTCCTCCTCCAGGGGGATATTCCTGACCCTGGGATCAAACCTGAGTCTCTGGTAGGCGGGTTCTTTACCACTAGTGCCCACCAAGGTAGCCCCCAGAGCCCCCTGGAAGCCTAAATGATACCTCAAATCTGTGTGTGTGTGTGTGTGTGTGTGTGTGTGTGTGCATCCTGAAATAAGCTTATAATATAATCCTGTAACTTTGCAATTGTTGTTTTTCATTTCAGTTATACCAACAGTCTTAGTTTATTATTTTTTAATGCAAGAAATAAGATGTGTGTTTCAAATTTGTGAGAGCCTGACAATTTTTTTTTTTCTTTCTTTATATCAGCTCTTTGGCAAGGGGGAAAAAAAAGATATAGAGTGAGAGTAAGGTACGGAGGCATATTTCCTTTGACTGAGGTTGTTCAAATTTTATGCAGAGCAATCACATTAAGCTAGCAATAGCACCCATTGTTTACTAGTTATGACTACACAATTCAGTCTGTTAAATTGTAAACTAGCAATAGAAGGTCTACACGGATATGCTGATAGGCTAAGATGCAGAATGTAAATCTCTAACATATGTTTAAATCCTCTGGTAGGTGAAGAATTATTTAGAAGCATCAGGAAACATTAATAAACACACATATATACAGGAAATACCCCATTTTCAACTGCCAATTCAGTCTAATATGAGTAGGAATATCATTCTAATACCACAAAGTTAAATTGCATTGCACTTCCCTTTCTCAGCAACTGGCTAATTCAATCATAGCACATAGATTTTTCATCAGTTTTTAATTTGCTTAATTTTTATGAGCTGGTGGTTTAGAAAATTTCCCATTTTTCAACCCTAAGACTGTAGGGATAAAGTCATGCACTATTCTTTCTGCGTCATTTTCATTTTAATATAGATTTTATAGTTCATTACCTGTCAATCAGTTTTAAATGGCACAGTATTCATTTTATCATGTTCTGTAAAACTGTTTTATGCTTCTTTCAATGTCTTACATTCATTTTAGACTGAGCCCTATTTATTTCTCTAAGAGCCATAGCCATCTGTAGTTGTGCACATTTGAACTTGTATTTATTTTAGCAAATGCAATATTTTGCTTTATGTGGTATTTTCATTTAGGATATTTATTCAAGCAAGTGAATTCTGAGGAAGCCGAACTATGTAAATGCTTTATCTGTGGCAAGCTATTTTATGTCCTATGTTTTTATTTGTCTCAAACTTTGAGGGATACAATTTCAAACACAACTTAAAGCACTGACACAGTTTACTTTGTCACCTATTTCTAATCTAACAAACCATACTTACATAATTAACATTCAAAGCCATTGAGCAAACAAACATAAATTTTGAGCCTTAGCATCTTCACATAAATTAACACAAATATTTAACAAATGGAAAATAGGATATTTTTTAAAATTAGAAAGTATCTTTTTTTTCCACATAGATCTGTTCCTTTTTTCCACCATCAAATGTCTTCTTCATTTGACAACTTACTCTTCATTAAATAGATATTAACTTTATTTCTCCTCCTTTAAAAATATAAAGAGGCTTTTAATGTTAAAAAATTAGGTACATCATAAATCAAACAAGAAAATTTAGAAAAATTTCCCGAGGAGCTAGTTAGTATAGGTACAGTTTTACTGAAGGGACTATGTTTGGACTTTTGTTCTATGAAATAATGTAAGAAATAATTTAAGAAGATATTTATGACATTCTGTTAAAATATACCAGAAGATTATTACCATAACAGGAATTTGTGTGGAGTGCTGGTAAAGCAACTCCCTAGAAAAGCAAAGGAACAATATCCTGACTTATATAGCATTGGTAGATTTCCATAATGTAAATATTTCCACCACTGTCAATTTAAAGACAACAACATTTAAATAATCATCTCTTTTGTACTGAAAACCCAGATCAGCGTACCACTGCTTCCTAAAATCGAACATAAAATTTCTTATTGTATGTGTAAATTAATTCCTATAGGATAAAGAGAATTATTTCCTCACTACTCCAGGATCCTTAGCATTTTCTTTAACCAAATAACTAATTTTTCCTTCCAGAATTCACATGACCTACTGTCTCTCATACCCTGTTGCATTAGATAAAGTCAATATATTTGCTATCCTCATTTTGCTTTTGCTCACCTCTCATATATTGGATTGACATTCTCACCTCTAGTCCATGACTTTTCTTGTTTTTGAAGTTCATGTCTAAGCTTGCTACCTCCCTGAAAATATTCCAGCTAGCTATATTTATTTTACTTACAAAGTCACTTCAGAAATTCTATGCTTTATATTTCCTCATTCTTTTAAAATACATATCACTTTTGTATCTCAGTTCAACTAGTTTATTTTTATAATTTTGTTATATGTATGTATAATAAAATGCATTTTGTTTGAGGCATTTGCATGTAAAAATATGATATACTCTTTTACTTTTGTGTGTATAATCTTTTTAAAGGTAAAACTTTTTTCCAATAAAATTTTTTGAGTAGTTAGTTTGCAATGTTTCAAGTATACAGCAAAGTGATTCAGTTAAATGTATATATATTCTTTTTCAGACTCTTTTCCATTATAGGTTATTATAAGATATTGACTAGAATTCACTGTTCTATACAGTAGGTCCTTGTTGTTATCTATTTCATAGTAGTGTGTATCTGTTAATCCCAAACTCCTAATTTATTCCTCCTCCACCAGTCCCATCAGTGCATGCATGCTAAGTCGCTTCAGTTGTGTGCGACTGTTTGTGACCCTATGGACTGTATCCCACCAGGATCCTCTGTCCGTGGGATTCTCCAGGCAAGGATACTGGAGTGGGTTGCTATTTCTTTCTCCATGGGATCTTTTCAACCCCGGGGAATCTTCTCGATCCAGGAATCAAATCCGCGTCTCTTAAGTCTCCTGCATTGGCGGGTGGGTTCTTTACCACTAGCGCAACCTGGGAAACCTGTCCCTTTGGTAACCATAAGATTATTTTCTTTGTCTGTGAATCTGTCTCTAGTTTGTAAAGTTATTTATGTAATATGTTAGACACCACATGTAAGTGATATTATATGGTGTTTATCTTTCTTTGTATGACTTCTCTCATGATCATAATCTCTAGGTCCATCCATGTTGCTGTAAATAGCAATATTTTATTATTTTTCTGGCAGAGTAATATCCCATTATGTATATATATCACATCTTCTTTATCCATTCATTTGTTGATGGACAGTTTGATTACTTCCATGTCTTGGCTATTGTAAGTAGTGCCACTATGAACTTTGGGATGCATGGATCTTTTCAAGTTAGAGTTTTCTCCAGATACATGCCCAGGAGTAGGAGTGTTGGATCTTGTGATAACTCATAACTCTATTTTTAGTTTTTAAAGGAACCTCCATAGGGTTCTCCCTAATAGATACAGGGTAATTCTTAATAATTGCCTGACTTTCTCTAAGTGCATTTTTAATATTGTCTTTATCAGGCTAAAAACTGTGCTGTCCATATAAATGCACTTATTAAAACATTTAGGATTCTTTTAGAACTTAAAGAATTATATAACCTCTCTATTATAACCTTTCTTTAAGTTTCCCAGAAGAATTAATACAATTTTCAAAGAAAACTTTGACTTCCATTATTTTATTAGCTTCCTGATATTTTGTACTTCATTTTCTTGTTTATTGTGAATTTTATCTTTATAATTCACACTAAGGGACAGGGGCACCAAAATTTTAATTATTTGACAATTTATTCCCAAGATTAACACCAATGAAACCACGAAGTAGTATTACATGTTATTTTTTTATTCCAAAACATACAGTGAAAACAGAATGTATCAAATACATTTTGTTCATTTTTGTTTTATCCTAAGCAGATTTTCATATTTTTTTACAAATGAAATATTTTCTCTTTCAAGGAACTCACATTCTGTAAAAACAGCTTGAAAAACCACTGGCCCAGAATATGTGATTGGTAGGGGAAGCTGAGAGGCTTGTAAAATGTAAATTGAGTAAGCAGTAGGAAGCAGTTGAGTTAGGAGAAATGCCAAAAGTATTTGGAAGCTCTTAACATAGGGGAATAATAAACACAACCTCAGAAACAAAGCTGAATATATGCTTCATGTCTTTGGGATGAGTTTTTCTGTTGAGTATATAAGAACCATACAGAGAGCCAGCATCAGTAGATTTCAGCATCTGATACTGGGAATACATCAAGCCAAACACTATAGGGAAAGATCCTGAGATTTAGCAGTGCAAAGAAGCAATCAAATTGTTGTTTTCCTTTCCTCCTCTGAAAAAGAGACCACAGAGTTATGAGCACAAAGTGTATGCAGATCCTACAAATCTGATTTCAAATGTTGGCCCCACCATTTACTAACTGTGTTATCTAGATAGGTTTTCTTGATAATATTTAGGATACTCAGCTAAACTTGAATTTCAGCTTACTGATAGATAATTGTCTAGTCTAAGAAGGGCTCAAATATTGCACATTATATAATTGTACTACAAATATACATTCATTTGATATCTGAAATTCAAGTTTAACTAGGCATTCTATATTTTTATTTGATAAATCTTGCAACCTTATATCTAGGTGAGTTATGTAATATCTCTAAGTCTCATTTATCTCATCTACAATGAAATAGCAATAATTATAATGATGGGATAAAATTTATAAGAATACACACTCAACATTAAAAAAAACTAAGATCATGGCATCTGGTCCCATCACTTCATGGCAAATAGATGGGAAAACAATGGAAACAGTGACAGACTTTATTTACTTGGGCTGCAAAATCGCTGCAGATGGTGACTGCAGCTATGAAATTAAAAGATGCTTGCTCCTTGAAAGAAAAGCTATGACCAACCTAGACAGCATATTAAAAAGCAGAGACATTACTTTGCCAACAAAGGTCAATATAGTCAAGGCTATGGATTTTCCAGCAGTCATATATGGATATGAGAGTTAGACCATAAAGATGGCTGAGCACTGAAAAAATTGATGCTTTTGTAGTATTGGAAAAAACTCTTGAGAGTTCCTTGGAAAGCAAGGAGATCAAATCAATCAATCCTAAAGGAAATCAGTCCTGAATATTCATTGGAAGGACTGATGCTAAAACTGAAGCCTCAATACTTTGACCACATGATGTGATAAGCTGACTCATTAGAAAATACCCTGATGCTGGGAAAGATTGAAGGCAGGAGGAAAAGGGGATGACAGAGGAACAGATGGTTGGATGGCATCACCGACTCAATGACAAGAGTTTGAGCAAACTTCAGGAGATGGTGAAGGACAGGGAAGTCTAGCTGCTGCAGTCCATGGGGTCACAAAGAGTCAGACATGACTGAGCAACTCAACGATGGTAACACACACATATTCTGTAAAAATACTATATATGTACAACACCAGGTACAAGGGAGCTCTTATAATTCTTGATTAAGCAAGCTTTATTCTTGCCAGGCAACTTTAAAGAGACTTTATTTTTCTTCCCGTCCCAGCCCTTCTCCTTACTTTTGATGAAATTTTGGGCAAATCCCATCACTGTTATCAAATTATGATACTGTTTCTCTTTGCGTATGTGTGCTGTTCTCAAGTCACTCAGTCGTGTCCAACTCTTTGCCACCCCATGTAGAAAAGCCAGGCTCCTCTGTCTATGAAATTTCTAGGCAAGAACACCTGAGTGGGTTTTTATTTCCCTCTCCAGGGGGTCTTCCTGACCCAGGGATCAAACCAGTGTCTCTTACATCTCCTGAGTTGTCAGGCAGATTCTTTACCACTACTGCCATCTGAGAGAGCTTCTCTAGTCAGTAAATTAAATATCAATTTTCATTTAGTAGTCTTCATACGGGGCTTCCCTGGTGACTCAGCAGTAAGGAATCTGCATGCCAGTGCAAGAAACATGGGTTTGATCCCTGGCTTGAGAAGATTCCCTGGAGAAGGAGATGGCAACCTGCTCTATAGTCTTGCCTGGGAAATCTCATGGACAGAGGAGCCCATGGAGCCCTATCATCCATGAGGCTGTGAAAGAGTCAGACACGACTTAGCAACTAAACAATAAAAACAACGTTCCAGATGTAGATTTTGATTTAAAGTTGAGACCTTTCCTCTTCTCCAGGTTAGTCCTACCTCAGATAGAAGCTAGGTGTGACATTTTTTTTTTCCATCATCTATTTTCTCTAATCCTTTTCTCCTAGCTCTCAAATTATGGTTTGTGACAAAACTAAGGTACATGCAATGGGACATAAGCGCAGGATGGGGGAAAGTCTAGGAGGGAAAAGAGAAGAGAAATGTGAAAGGTCTTATTTGGCTGGGTGCTGAAAAGTTGTGTGTCTATTTTGTAGATTTATCCTTGATAATCTGTATGTTTGGGAAGTATGTAAAGAGATTACTGGTCTCATGACTCTTTTCATAGGTTGTTTGCAACCACCATCCTCAAAAAATTATATATCCATTTCAGCAGGTCTGACTCCCCATTCAGTCCCTTATTACATCTGTGCATCTTATTTTAATGGCTGGGTTATAGTCTCAACAGGTAAAAGTTCATGTTACTGAGACAAAATCATCTAAGAACTTCAATACTGGAGGATCATTGTTTAATGCAGTACTAAACTGTAAAGTGTGTGTCTTATTTTAGTTTTTATTTTGTATTTTTGCAAATGGCACTTTAAAAATGTTTTCAATTGAATGAAAGATTCTTTAATTTCCACAGTGCTTTACAATTTTCAAAAGTTTCAAACACATGATTTCATATAATCCTGTAATATAAAATAAAAATAATCCTTTTTTTTAAACTCCATCCCTGTATTGACCTTCCCTCCTTCCCTTGCCCCATTGGTAACCACTAGTTTGTTCTGTATATCTGTTAGTCAGACTCTTGTTTTGTTTTACTCACTAGTTTTATTTCTTAGATTCCATGTAAAAGTGATATCATATGATATTTGTCTTTCTCTGACATATTTCACCTAGTATTATATTCTCTAGGTACATACATGTTGCCACAAATAGCATTATTTTGTACTTCTTTATGGCTGAGTAGTATTCCAGTATATGTGTGTGTGTGTCTTTATCCATTAATCTGTTGATGGACACAGGTTGCTTCCATACCTTAGGAATTGTAAATAACACTGCTATGAGCATTGCATTGCATGTATCTTTGTGTTGGTGAGGATGTAGAGAAAAGGGAAGCTTCCTATGCTGTTGGTAGGAATGTAAATTGGTGAAGCCACATGGAAGAGAGTATGGAGATTTCTCAAAAATCTAAAAATAGAACTACCATCAGTTCAGTTCCGTTCAGTTGCTCAGTCGTGTCCTACTTTTTGCAGCCCCATGAATCGCAGCACACCAGGCCTCCTGGTCCATCATCAACTCCCGGAGTCTATTCAAACTCATGTCCACTGAGTCAGTGATGCCATCCAGCCATCTCATCCTCTGTCGTCCCCTTCTCCTCCTGCCCCCAATCCCTCCCAGCATCAGGGTCTTTTCCAATGAGTCAGCTCGTCGCATGAGGTGGTCAAAGTATTGGAGTTTCAACTTCAGCATCAGTCCTTCCAATGAACACCCAGGACAGAACTACCATATGACCCAGCAGTTCCACTCCTTTCATAAAACTGAAACAAAAAGCAAAAGCACTAATTCAAGAATATAATACATCTTATTTTAAATAACATTCATTATATTTTTGTTTTGCTTAAGGTTTATCACCTATTTTAAAAGCTTAAAGCAGTATTTATTTCTCAGTGACATATTTTTTATATATTTTATCTCTGCCAAAAAGAGAGTAAGATCATAAAGACGTAGACTGTTATATGATATTAATTTATTTTCAGCATCCTGATGTATACTGTTGTTGAAGTAGAAGTTTCAACTTCTAGTTGGCCAGATTAGGAACTGAGGTGTTGAATTTTAAAGAATGTCAGTTTAATTAATGCAGGGAAACACCAGGAGAAGTTGTCCTGTGAACTGTTCTTACAACACTTAAGACAACAGATATGTGTTTTTTTTTTCACCCAACAACCAATTTTTCCATTGACTAGATGTCCTGTGTCTGGCTTGGTTCTGACACTAACTATGCAAATTAGCACAAGTCCACAGGTGAAGCCCTCAGTCCCATAGACTGTCCCCATTTCAGATGCTAATCCCAGGTCTGGCCAGTCAGAATTCTAACCAACTGTCTATCAACACCTCCTCAGTTTGATAATTTGCTAGAACTTCTCGCAAAACTCAGGAAGGTAATTTACTACTATGGTTTATTATAAAAGATACAGCTCAGGCACAACCAAATTGAAGAGATGCACAGGGCAAGGTATGAAGGAAGGGATGCTCCCCATTCCCTTTCTGGACATGTCACCCTCCCAGTATCTCGATGTGTTCACTCCCCAGAAGCTATCTCAACTCCTTTATAGTGTTTCTTTCTTTCTTTTTCTTTTTTTTTATGTTGGTTCCATTATGTTAGCACCATTGATTAAATTGTTGGCCATTGATGACTAGATTCAACCTCCCCTCTGCAAGTGGGGCTAAAAGTTCCAAACTTCAAAATCGTGAGGTTGGTTCTTTGAACAACCAGCCCCCATTCTGAAGCTATCCAGAGCCAACTAAGAGTCACTTTGTTAGCATAAATTCAGGTATGTGGAAAAAAGACATGTTATGAATGCCAAAAGATGTTCTTATCAACAAAGACTTTAGAAGCTCTAGTTCAGAAACTGGGGACAAAGACCAAATATATGTATTTCTTATTATCACCATGTCTTAGTTAGCTCAGGCTACTATAATAAAATGCCAGAGACTGGGTGGTTCAAACAACAAATCATTTATTTCTCAGTTACAGAGGCCAGGCAGCATAAGATCAATGTGTTTGATGGTTTGATTTCTTGTGGAACCCTCTTGGCTTGGACTGCTGCCTTCTCAATACATCCTTCTAGGGTGGAGACAGATAGACAGAGACAGAGAGACTTGGTCTCTCAACCTCTTCTTATAAGGGTAAGAATCCCATCATGGAGATTCCAGTGTCATGTAAACCTAATTAACTCCTCCCAACTCCAAATGCCATCACACTGAATTGAGGAGGGGGACTCAAGCATTCAGTCATAACAAAATGGATATTCATTGTGTCAGAGCATAAATAAAGGTCTTTCAAATTTTCAGTTCAATCTCTTTTTACAATCAAAACCACATAGAGAATCTGGTAGAAAGGTAAATAACAGATTACCTCTTCCTTTACCACAACTCTCTTGCAAAAAGAAAAATGTTTATTGTCATTAAATATTTACTAACTAAATGGAGGCATGTAAGCATGGAATTGTGAATTCATGAATGAATAAAAAGATAGATGATGCCATTTAGGCTTGAAGTTAAATAGAAATGATTCAACTAAAATTTATTTTTAATCATGAACTATAAAGGCAGAGGAGAAGGGGACGATAGAGGATGAGATGGTTGGATGGCATCACCAATGTGATGGACATGAGTTTGAGTAGGCTCTGGGAGTTGGCGATGGACAAGGAAGCCTGGTGTGCTGCAGTCCTTGGGGTTGCAAAGAGTCGGACATAACTGAGCAACTGAACTGAACTGATAAATGCTAATTATAGGAATTGTTTTATTTACTCATATTTTAAACAACATATTTTATTATATTACACACATATACCACATCTCTGCAAATGTTATCTTCTAGTATTTGTACAGTATTTTTTTCCTCTTGGGTGAATTAGCTTCCTTCAACCTCAATACTCAAACCTAACTTGTTGACATCTTCCTATGCATCAACTTGTCAAGTTTTAAAATGTTATCCTATTCTTCAAGGTGCCAACCAACTCATTCAAATTAATGTTGTCAGTAATTTAATGAATAAGCTTTCTACTCTAGCATCCTCGAATGCTGAATGCACTTGTCATAGCAAACTTGGACGTGAACAACATAATAATGACCTTTGTTCCATATAAAACGAGTGTGACGGCAACATCTGTAATTCATATAACCTGATTATTATCTCCAGTAGAAAAAACAGATATATGCTGAGCCAAGTTCAGTCTCACTAAGACCTCATTTTCTGCGTTTTTGTGAACTGTGGGTCTTTGGTCCACTCAGGAACTGAGTATTTGAGATTCTCCCATATTTACTTAGCTAAGTGGATGTATCTATATGATGTTTAAGGCACTTAACTGTAAACAGATATAATTAGCACTTAGTTAACCAAAGTTGATTCAAGTTAATGGTCTAAAAGAATAAATGACCCAATCAAAAAATGGGCCAGAGAACTAAACAGACATTTCTCCAAAGAAGACATACAGATGGCTAACAAACACATGAAAAGGTGCTCAACATCACTCATTATTAGAGAAATGCAAATCAAAACCACAATGAGGTACCATTACACACCAGTCAGGATGGCTGCTATCCAAAAGTCTACAAGCAATAAATGCTGGAGAGGGTGTGGAGAAAAGGGAACCCTCTTACACTGTTGGTGGGAATGCAAACTAGTACAGCCACTATGGAAAACAGTGTGGAGATTCCTTAAAAAACTGGAAATAGAACTGCCATATGACCCAGCAATACCACTTCTGGGCATACACACTGAGGAAACCAGATCTGAAAGAGACACATGCACCCCAATGTTCATCGCAGCACTGTTTATAATAGCCAGGACATGGAAGCAACCTAGATGCCCATCAGCAGATGAATGGATAAGGAAGCTGTGGTACATATACACCATGGAATTTTACTCAGCCGTCAAAAAGAATTCATTTGAACCAGTCCTAATGAGATGGATGAAACTGGAGCCCCTTATACAGAGTGAAGTAAGCCAGAAAGATAAAGAACATTACAGCATACTAACACATATATATGGAATTTAGAAAGATGGTAACGATAACCCTATATGCAAAACAGAAAAAGAGACACAGAAATACAGAACAGACTTTTGAACTCTGTGGGAGAAGGTGAGGGTGGGATGTTTCAAAAGAACAGCATGTATACTATCTATGGTGAAACAGGTCACCAGCCCAGGTGGGATGCATGAGACAAGTGCTCGGGCCTGGTGCACTGGGAAGACCCAGAGGAATCGGGTGGAGAGGGAGATGGGAGGGGGGATCGGGATGGGGAATAAGTGTAAATCTATGGCTGATTCATATCAATGTATGACAAAACCCACTGAAATGTTGTGAAGCAATTAGCCTCCAACTAATAAAAAAATTAAAAAAATAAATAAATAAATAAAAAAGAGGAAAAAAAAAAAAAAGAATAAATGTGTTAGAAAAGAGTTCTTGATGTTATAGTGTATTATACAAAAGTACAAAAATGTATTCATTTAAAAATATTACATATAATTGCCATTGTATTACATATAATTTCCATTGTACAGTCATCATACCCTAGAAATAGCTCAGAATTATACTATAGGTTGAAAGATTAAAAATATTGGTACAAGTTATAAAATAGAGGCCTGACCATGCCTTAATATGCTTACTATTCTGAAACTAGAGAGCAATTAAAAAAAAAAAAAAACTTAGGAGAAGAAATATCGATGCTTCAAAACTTATCAAAAGAAAAACATATTCTATAACAAGCTTCCTTCAGAATTCTTAATAAAAAAGAAAATTATGCCATTGAAGAAGATACGTTTTAAGAAGGAAAAGTTTTAAGTAATCAAAAGGAAGAATTTTTTACCTCTGTAATTTAGAAGGTTTTTTGAAAGCAACCATACCGGGAGCAGATATGCATATGAATAAAGCAAATTATTAAGATAAATGATCCTTCATCTGTGAGAAGATTAAGCTAAATGATCTCTGGTGTTTCAGCTAAGGCTAGTATTTTATGGTTAGTAGATAATGGACAGTTTACAGAGTTGAAATGGTAGCCAAACACTTTAAAATTATGTTATTAAAAGATTAGTGTTTTTATTTTTCCTTCCTCATTCCTCACTGAACTTTGAAAGTAACCTGGGAAAATAATTATGAAATAATAAAATTGCAAAAAAAAATTCCTCTTTAATTTTTATGAGTCCACTTATATGTCAGCTTTTAAAGCCAATCAATCATTCTACAAATAGATGCATTTCACTTGCTTGAGGTGTGCCAGATTTCAACTGGAAACAAACACAGCCAGGTATTTCACAATGAGAGGGAAGTGGAAAATGATAAAAGTTCTAAAGCCTGATTCATATATTTATAAAGCTTAAAACCAAGCAAATGAAGGTAAGTGTGTGCTAAGTCACTTCAGTTGTGTCTGACTCTTTGATCCCATGAACTGTTAGCCCACCAGGCTCCTCTGTCCATGGGATTCTCCAGGTAAAGTTATGTAGTAATTATGAAATAATTTAGGGCAGAAATCAAAGATTAGTTTATGTAAAGGATGCTATTCTGCAGACATCTAGAACAGAGAGGCAGACTGCATTGGTTTTCCTTCTGGCTTATTCGCTTACTGGCTAAGTGACCTTGGACTGATTAACCGAGCTTCTCTGTACCTCAGTTCAGTCTCTCAGTCATGTCTGACTCTTTGCAATCCCATGGACTGCAGCACACCAGGCTTCCCTGTCCATCACCAACTCCCGGAGCTTGTTCAAATTCATGTCCATTGAGTCGGTGATGCCATTCAACCATCTCTGTGATCCCCTTATCCTCCTGCCTTCAATCATTCCCAGCATCAGGGTCTTTTCAAAGGAGTCAGTTCTTTGCATCAGGGACCAAAGTACTGGAATTTCAGCTTTAGCATCAGTCCTTCCAATGAATTTTCAGGGCTGATTTCTTTTAGGATGGACTGGTTGTGTCTCCGCGAATTCCGAGGGACTCTTACGAGTCTCCGACACCACAGTTCAAAAGCATCAATTATTTGGCACTCAGCCTTCTTTATAGTCCAACTCTCACATCCGTACATGACTACTGGAAAAACCATAGCTTTGACTAGACAGACCTTTGTTGACAAAGTAATGTCTCTGCTTTTTATGTGCAGTCTTGGTTGGTCATAGCTTTTCTTCCAAGGAGCAAGCATCTTTTAACTTAATGGCTGCAGTCACCATCTGCAGTGATTATGGAGCCCAAAAATATAAAGTCTCTCACTGCTTCCATTGTTTCCCCATCTATTTGACACGAAGTGATGGGACCAGATGCCATGATCTTAGTTTTCTGAATGTTGAGCTTTATGCCAGCTTTTTACTCTCCTCTTTCACTTTCATTAAGAGGCTGTTTAGTTCCTCTTCACATTCTGCCATAAGGGTGGTGTCATCTGTGTATCTGAGGTTATTGATATTTCTCCTGGCAATCTTGATTCCAGCTTGTGCTTTGTTCAGTCTGGCATTTCGCATGATGTACTCTACATATAAGTTAAATAAGCAGAGTGACAATGTATAGTTTGACGTACTCCTTTCCCAAATTTGAACAAGTCCGTTGTTCCATGTCTGGTTCTAACTGTTGCTTCTTAACCTGCATTCAGGTGCCTAGTTGTCCTCATCTATAAAAAGTATTTAGACTCTGTGGGAGAAGGCGAGGGTGGGATGTTCAGAGAGAACAGCATTGAAACAAGTATACTATCAAGGGTGAAACAGATCACCAGCCCAGGTTGGATGTATGAGACAAGTGCTTGGGGCTGGTGCTCTGGGAAGACCCAGAGGGATGGGATGGGGAGGGAGTTGGGAGGGGGGTTCAGGATGGGGAACACATGTAAATCCAGGGCTGATTCATGTCAATGTATGGCAAAAACCACTACACTATGGTAAAGTGATTAGCCTCCAACAAATAAAAATAAATGGAAAAATAAGAAAAGAAAAAAAAGTTTGTAGTAATGTGCTTATCTCATTAACTTGTAAAGCATTCAGCAGTATGGACCATGTTCATAATCAAGTATCTGTTTTTGTTGCTGTTAGGCAAGAAGTCTTAATAATTTGTTTTTAATAGGGGTTGAACATGAATGCTGGAAGTGGAAATGTTAAGTCTCTAAAAAATTATGTGTCACTGGAATGAGCTATTTTGTTCAGAATGTGAATTTGATTTGTTAGAAATATTGAAATGCTGAATGGTTAAGAAAGAGAATGAGAGTCTATCACAATGGTTTCTTTATATTTATTATTATTATTTATGATTGTAAGAACTCTCAAGTCTATTCTCTTAACAAAGTTTAAGTGTACAACATGGCACAAGTTAACCATAGATACAATATGTTGGTTGGTTTCTAAAATAGTTTAATTCAAGACACGTTCAAATAAGAAATTATTTCCAAAGAAATAGAAGTAGCATATTTATATACATTGAGACTAAGTAAAATATAAAATTTTATATTGATTTTTCTGAACATAGGTAGAATACATCTTTATATTTATGACATATGCATGTCTTTAATCAGTTTCTTAGCCATATCTGTCTCTAGTACTATGTCAGTGGCATTTTTCTGAAGAACTTTTTTTTCAATATGGACATAATGTTTTTAATTGTTTTCAGAAAATGTTTCTTGCAACATTCTTCAAAGTTTTATTTTATAGCTGATCAATTTGAAATTGTTGACCTCTTCAACAGACCATTCCTAAAAGACCATAGCTGAGATAACATTCTCCCTAGCTACTGAGCAAATTGTTCCTAAGTGTTAGATATAATTCCACTTTTATAACTAAATTTTATAAATATTTCAGCCCATTTATTTTCACAAATATCTACCAGAAGCAAAATTCCTAAAATACCTTGTCAGTGTTGAGTCTTTTAAATGTTACAAAAAGGACAGATGTTTCAAAATCATAGGTTTTATTCCATTTCCTTCAGCCTCCAATTATAGAGTTACACAGTTAAAAACAGGAGTTCCATCTTATTATAGTTCAGATATTAAAGGTTAATTATAGTATCTCAAAACTAAATCTTTTAAACTAACTTCTCATCGGTTTGGTTCAGTTTGGTCCTTGTTTTTAAAGAATAATTTCAATATCTTCTTGTTTGCAGGGTTTATTTTTATTCATCACAATTCACTTAACACTTCAAAATTTAAAATTTCCTGGTCTTGTTTCATTGATTGCTTTAATGAAGTATTTTTAACTAATTATAAATAAGATACAACCAACATTTAGTGAACTAACACTGTTGATTAGAGAATAGTCCTTCAAATCCTGAAACAGTTCTAAAATCTGTTTAATGATGGGGCTGCAAAGAAATCACTTGCCATGTCAACTCTTTTTATATGTTTCTATTTTATGATCAGTTTTGTCACAATTTTTGGTTTAATTTTCCTATGATTAGATTGATTTAAAAATTATAAATTTTCAAAAATTTAGTTTCTTTTAAGAGTGATTAAATATCCTACATCTATTGGAGCAGTCATAGATTGTATACTTGTATACACACCACGGCCAATTCCAAGTTTCCAAGTACATTTCTGGTCCACTGTATTTTAAATTAGTAGTAAGTATTAAAAAGTTCCATGAGAATAAAATTCACCAAAGTGTATGTTGATAACATCATAGGAAAAAAGACAAAAACATGTAAGTTTATTTTCAATACTGATATTTTAAATTGAATTTGGAGCATTCACATAATATCAAATATTTTGCCATTGAAAAATTGAACTTTGAAAGATTCCTCTGCATAAATTGATTGAGAAATATCAAATCTATACTGAATTGACTTCACTAATTTTGTAATTGAAGTACTTAATTCCCCAGGTGGCTCAGTGGTAAGGAATACACATGCCAATACAGGAGGCTTGAGAGACAAGGGTTCGATCCCTGGGTCAGGAAGATCCCCTGGAGGAGGACATGGCAACCCACTCCAGTATTCTTGCCTGGAGAATCCCATGGACAGAGGAGCCTGGCAGGTTACAGTCCGTGGGGTCGCAAAGAGTCGAAATGCCTTAGAGACTTAGCACACATACTGAATTGACTTCACTGATTTTCTATTTGAAGTACTTAATATCAATGATACAAAAGTGTTTTCTAAGTTCTTCTGCCAGGGGAGCCTATACATGTGTGGTTATTACTTCACTCTTCATATGTGTACAGGAAACTGTAAATGGATAAAATTAGTTAAGAACATTCTATGACCCTGATTCAGTCTTTACTAAATATTCAAATATATGTATGTGCACAGAGGGATTTAAATGTTTACATGATGATTTCTGTATAGAGCCCTGCAAATTTGAGATGTCATGAAATTTTAAACTGGTTGTGAATTAAACCCCACTTAAAATGGCATTAAGTGAGGTGCCTTTTCTTTTTGAATGTTGACTTAGTGAGTATTACTTGGAAAAACACACCAGCTAAAGCCTACTTACCTACTTGTGGAAACCTTCCAATGTGTAAGTAAATGTCAGAAATATTGATAGAATGTTGTTTTATTTTCCTTTTATAGAAATTGGAGAGCTAAAGCTTGATGCTAAAAGCACTGTTTCACAGTCGTGTGTTTTTTTGGAGGCTATATATATTCATATATATTTTTAAACTCATTCTTCCTGGAAGATAGCCTCTGAGAAACATTTCCTTATTTAGTTTCACAGATTGTCACAGACTGTCATCTAATCATCTTCATATCTTTCTCTGAAAAAGGAAAATACATCTAATCTTTGTAGCAACATAAAACCTATGATGAATTGCAAATGGCCAGCAATTCAGTTCAACTTTGATTTTTGAATGGCAGCCTTACTTTGTCTTTCTATTCTTCCTCCCTGTTGAGTTGTCATTTCATTGTTTTCACTTCTGTGCTAATTTTAAATGAAGTGTGCAATCATCTGTGAAATACTTTGTATTAAAGCTGTATGAAATATTTCATTTTTGCTGCATCCTTTCAAAACTAATTCTCTGTTTCAGATTGAAATGAGTATCTATCCCCTTCCATCCTGCCTGGGTCAATGCCTCTTTGCCTATTCAATTTGGAGTTCTAAACTTCATTTGACTTTTCCTACAGCTTCTATCTTATCAGAACATCTGAATTCACTACTTGTTTCACCATCGTTCATTCTCCTAGTCTATGACTTGATAGGAGTTAGGTTAGTTGATTTTTATATTCTATTTAGATAGAAAGAAGGACAGAAGGATGAAAGGAAGGAGAGGAAGGGAGAAAGGAAGGAGGGCGGAGGAAGGGAGGAAGGAAAAGTGATAAAAGAAAGAAGAAAAGGTGTAGTTGTGTATTCTGAATTATGGAAACAGATATCTATAATGTATTATGCTCTTAGGCCAGAAGTTTATGCGTCCCATCCTCCACCCTCACTTCCTTTAGAGTGGCTTCTTAATTTATTTCCGTTTGAATGATCAGGACCTCAGTACCATTAAGAAAGGGTGCCCAAAGAGCATATCTGGTCATGAGTGAGTTGTGGTTGATAGAAATGCCTGCCTCAGAATTATCTACGTTCTCATTCAGCGTCTGGGAATCCTGCAGTCATCTGTACCATCTGGTGGCGGTGCTTTAAACTCACTGTGAACCCAGATGGAGTCTGCGTGAAACCTGTGCCAGTTTGTCTCAGCAGGGCACCCTATGCCTCTCTACGGGCTTTCCTGGTGGCTCAGACAATAAAGAATTTGCCTGCAATGCAGGAGACCCGGGTTTGATCCCTGGGTTTGGAGGATCCCCTGGAAAATGGAATGGCAACCCACTCTGGTATTCTTGCCTGGAGAATCCCATGGACAGAGGAGCCTGGCTTCCCACACCCTCTCCACCCATTCCTTTTATTGACCTGACGACACCAAGAAGCTTCAGTTCTAGTGTCTAAGGGATGTCACAGACCCTACAGCTGAGCCCTCATTCCAGGAGCAAGCCTGATAAGGATCATCCCTGCTGGTTGCAGCATATATTTTTACTGCCAGAATGGTGCTGATGAGTTGACTTAGGAGCTCTCATTCCATTGGATTCCAAATGAATGATGCTGTGGCTGCCCATGTTTCACAGCCAATAACCATGAAATTGGGACTTTTGCCTGTCAGCGGTTAGACGCTGTGCTGCCTTAAATCTGTAGCACCCCAGGGCAATGAGTGTGATGGCAGGCTTCCTTTATCCTGTGTGCCAGCCACTGGCACTAAAGGCTGTCTCCCCATTTCCTCCCCAGACTCCACGATGTATGTCAAGCAGTCTTTTTATGTGTCTGTGCCTCTTCTTATGGCTTATAAGAAGTGCCAAATGGGCTTTCTCATGGATTTTCTCTCCTATTGTATATCATGCTTTCCTGGGTGAGTCTTAAGCATGCCCAACAGGGGCAGGACAATCCTTTAGCAAATGTGGCCACTCTTCTCGTTCCATGCATAAGCCTTTTGTCTGTCCTTCCTGCTAGTGGCGATACGGAGGTGCAGAAGGCAGAGATGTAGTCATCACTGGAGATTACATTCTAGGAGAAGTGATTATAGCCTAAAATATTCAAGAGAAGAATAAATGATTGGCAGCTGTATTGGTCCTTGTTTACATTGTAAGATTATCAATGATAGATTTAACATAGTAGAGAAGTAAATTAACATTCATAATTTCCCCTATAATCTGAGTAAGGCTTGCATTTGTTGTTATCATTAATGGAACACAGTTACTGTCTTTGAGACTTCTTGGAATCCATTATTTCTGGAAGTACAATGGAGGGAGCAATCATAAAAAATCATGCCTCTAGCGTTAAATGTTTTGGGGGAACTGCTGAGGGATGGAGATCTATATTGTTATAATACAACCTGATTCCAGAGACTTATGTTGTAATAAGAGCTTTGCCACCTTTTTATCATAATGAAGACAGGAAAACTAGTCAAAAATGGTGCACATATTAATAACTAAGGTAAAGAGATAGTTGTTCTTGGACCTTAATGTGAAGAGATGGCTCCTGGGTAGTATGAAGAATCTCCATGTGTACTAGTAAAACAGAAAAGCAAATAGGCAATTACCTCTTCTCTAACCATTATTGTCCCATTATTCTAAATCCTCTAAATTGATAAATTACTATGCTACATATGGGCCTATAAATTTAGTAATATTTTTAAAGTCAAAGTGTATATATTGATAGAGGCCTCACACAGTATGGCATCAAGGACAGTTTTATATTCTATGAATATCATGCATTTGATATACCTTTAATCATATTTTTGTCTTCTGATTTGACTGGTAGTCAGTAATGCTAGACACTCAGTTGGATTTGACATGGTCCTAGGCACTCTCGTGGCTCAGTGGTAAAGAACCTGCCTGCCCATGCAGTAGCTGCAGGTCCGATCCTTGGGTTGGGAAGATCCCCTGGAGGATAGCATGGCAACTCACTCCAGTATTCTTGCCTGGAGAATTCCATGGACAGAGGAGTCTGGCAGACTACAATCCATGGGGTTGCAAAGAGTCAAACAGCACTGAAGCGACTTAGCATGCACACACCTAGGCACCCCAGATAATCCTCGTTCCTGAAAAGGATCATAACTGTAGTATTATGAATCTTAACTGTAGTATTCCTGTTGATCATTAACATCATTTTTTAAAAAATTATCACTCTAATTAATGGCTGAAAGAGAACTTAGTAGTTCATTAGGAGCTGCTGATCTTAGAAATGCCTACTATGTTAATTTGCTTAAATTTTGATTTTTAGTTTCATTCACTTTGTCACTATTAACATCTTTCTGTTTTCATATAGATGTCAATAATTGAGTTATTTTAAAAATCATTATTTTAGAAATATATAGATATCTAGTTGTCACTGTAAACATCTTGTTTTTCACTGTGCATTGCACAGATTTTTTTCATTCCTTTTGCCCTTTGTGGTTGGATCTAATACTAGATGTATTGATTTGTTACATCAAATAAACATTTTCTGTGGATCAAAAAGAAAAAAAGAACAGTAACTAGAACCTAGAACAATGTCAATATACACTGGGAACTTAACATGTTCATGGATGGTATAAGCAAAGAGAAAAAACCTGAATGTGAATAATGAATTAATTTTGTCTTTATTATAATGCAATGTTTATGCTGCTTGGCTATGTATTATGCTAAGTCAGAAAAAGTGGAAAATTTTAATGCGAGGAAATAGTTATATTACTTGAAATCAACAGTAATCCTCTTTTTCTAATGTGCTGAGGGCATTCTAACCAAGCACACTCTCTCTGTTTTTGTTTGTGTATTTTATCATTAAGAAAGAGATATCTTAAAACATATTTGACTCAGGCACCATTAGAGAGAGAGAACAAGTGAGAAGGAAATTATGGGGTAGGATATAAAGTTTCCACAGGAGGCTAGTTTTCCATGCTTGGGATATGAATAAACAGCAAGAGGTTCAGAGGTTTGGCAGTACAAATTACAGTCCTTCAGTTGTGTGGATCCTTGAAAGGAGCCATCTGGCAGTGTTAGCTCATGGAATCTGAAGCAATTGATTGCATTGCATTAAATCTGACAACCAAAAGTTTCCTCTATCTTTGTATTGGTAACTTAAGCTACAAATACTTGTAGTATGCATCTGATTTACAGAGGCTTGATCATATACCTTTCGCTCAGTGAATCCATGAATAGTTATAGGAACACTAAGATTTCCTGAGCTTCTCTTATGGGAGGCATCAGAAAGGGAGTGGCCAGAATTACTCTACTGAGATGATCACACAGTAAAGAATCATCTTCAAATTAAGATGTGGAAATTGAGAGGAAATTTGGAATGGGGTGAGAGGATGGATTGTAATCAAACAAAAATATGATAGATAAATGCCACAGAGTGCAACTTAGTTTAATTAAGTGCAGAGTTTAATTTTAAGGGAATTGTTGTATACTATTAATATGTTCTGTCACTAGCTTTGGTAAATTGCTTTATCTTTTTGAACTTATGTTTTCTCATCTACGGAAAGAAGAAGGCTGCAAGGGTTGAAGCAAATGCTATAAAAGGTAAATTCCACTTTTAAAATGCAATTTGTTCTATGCCACCTTTTCAAACTTTTGCCTGATATTTTCTAAATCCATTCTTGTTTATCACGTAATGTCAACAAAACGAGCTGAAAACTTAAGATTAAATTTATGTAGAATGAAGAAACATCAATGCAATTTCAATGAAAGGTGAACTCTTGCTTGCATATGCTAATGTGAACAGAGTGAATGACTTCTGATTCCAAGATGCAAGATGTTGTTCCATCTGAATGAAAAACATGAGAAAATTCCAATAATTCTTTATTTTTGTTATTTCATAAAGGAAGTCAAAGAATTTTAGAGTTGTGGGAAAGAAAGTTCAAGATGCTGACAAGCACTGTATTCTTTAATAACCACTGCAGACTATCTGGATATTACTATTTTTATAGTAAAATTAATAAATTATATTCAATATATTGATGTAGAATGAGTGCCTGGTATATGAAAAACTGTTAGTTGCTCAGTTGGGTCTGACTCTTTGTGACCCCATGGACTCGTAGCCTGCCAGGCTCCTCTGTCCATGATATATTCCAGGCATGAATATTGGAGTGGGTAGCCATTCTCCTCTCCAGGGCATCTTCCTAGTATATAGAAACATTCAATATATATTTGGGAATAAATGAATAAATGCATTTGAAAGAGTAGATCAACAAATTGTTAAAATTTTAATTCAGTCACATATTCTGGAGCCATACAATTTGAAAGCATTTTGGTATTAGATTGATATTCAGTTTCATCTGGATGCTTTCCAGCATGAGAACTTCAGAATGATTGCTCTTTGTACAACCATTAAGCAAAAGATTCATTTAAGAAGTAGTTAATAAAAATATTATAGGTTATGGGAAAATGAAAATAGTACTGTTCTTTTGCAATATGGATAGCGTGAACTGTGTGCAGGAACTAGTCTCTAGAAATTATTCTGAGATTAAGAAGCAGATCAAGGAAGTCATTGGCAACACCTGTGATTTCTTACAGGCAAGTTTGTCATTATGGATAGACCAAGCCAAGAAGCATGAGAGCAGATGGTGAAATGCCAACTATGAAAAACTTCATGTCTCTCTCTAGTATCCTAAGCATATACGGACCTGGATATAGACCAATGCTAACTACTGTGGGCCCACTCAGGAGCAAAAATTATCCAGCGATCCTCACAGTGAGAAATAGAACCCTGGCGAGAAACCCCAACACTCCAGCCATCTCGATTACAAATTCGTCATGGTCTTTTGAAAGCCATTTGGAAGGCAGGGAACCTACCAGTGCATTTACTTAAAGTTAGCTTCATCTCTGAAGAAGCCTCTAGAAGAGCCATTCAGAGCATTCCCCTTTTTCTTTCCTATTGATCCATCTCAGTAGATTCATTTGGGGATTTAATAAGATAGTTAAATAAGAGTACTTGGAAATATTATGAAATGCTATTTGAGCTGTTTACTTATACTATTTTTATTATAACAAATTAAAAATGCCCTAACAGTACCAAAGCTTTTCAAATTGAGGTTAGTTAGAATGATGATGTTTGTGGAAATATGTTCTCTTTCTTTCAAGAAAATAGTGATATTTATAGGTAAAGATACTGAATATTTTCTAGTATACTATGACATTTAAAATGTAACATTATATAAGCAATTAATTATCTTTTATCTTGATTATGTTTGAGAAATGATAACTATATTATGTGAAATAACCCAGAGCCTTAATTCATTTGATTCTACACTAGAGAGATATATATAAGAATCAATCAACCTAAGAATGAATTTAGTAAAATAAGTCTAAAGGAATCAATGGAATAAATAATGATACATTCAAAATATGTTCTAGGTTCCTTTAAATATACAAGACTGGAAAAAATGGGTATATAGCAAATATTTCCCAACTTACAAAACAAACAAAATTAAGGAAATATTTTAATTGATAGTGTACTTTCTGTTTCAATATGCTTTCCTAGAAGAGAAATGAGGATTATTTTCTTTCTTTGGATTATTTAGGCATTTAATCACAAATTTGTGTGTCTTTGTGTGGGTGTGGAGTTGGTGATGGATAGGGAGGCCTGGTGTGCTACAGTCGATGGGGTCGCAGAATCAGACACGACCGAGCAACTCAGCCCAAGACAGCGCCACACAGCACCACCTTAAATGGTTTAATGACCATTCTTTTGATGTCTCATTGTAAACATATTGTAGCTTTTTACCAAAACATATACCAAGAAGTGGTGTGACTGAATTATATGACATGCATCATCACCTATCCCGAATATTGCCAAAATGCTTTTCAGTTTTAGATCTCATTCAGCATTGCCTACACACTTGATATTCGTGTAACTTTTGATTGCTGCCAATCTGATAGGTTTGGAATAAAATTGTAGTGTTTTAACTTGCATTTTCCTCAATAGTAATGTAATTGAGCAAATGTTCTGCTTATTGCCAGTCAGCTTTGCTTTTCTGTAAATTAACTGTTCATATGTTTTGAATTATGTATTTTTTCTGCTGTTTTTCTTTCTAGTTTAAATGCTAATCCACTGTGATGCACACACACTATCACAGTTGTTGTCGTTCAGACTCTAAGTCGCGTCCAAGTTTTTGTCACCCCATGGACTGCAGCATGCCTGGCTTCCCTGTCCTTCACTGTCTCCTGGAGTTTGTTCAAACTCATGTCCATTGAGTCAGTGATGCTCTCCAACTATCTCCTCTCTCATGCCCTTCTCCTCCTACCCTCAATATATATGTTTACTTTTATACTTTGATAATGGTTTTTTTTAACCATATCATAGCCTATGTATTTTAATTGCTGTTAAATGCATTCTTTTGCAGCACTTTCCAAATTTTGAAATGTGCTATGTTACTAGCTTGAAGATATTTTCTTCAATATTTTTTCATGTTTTACCTTTAATCTTTATTCAAAATATGCATAATTGTATATGAGTGTAAGTGAGTGTGTGTGTGTGTGTGTGTAGTAAGAAGCAGTGGTTTTTATTTTGTGTGTCTGCGTTTTTATTCCAAGAGGGTGCTCAATTGTCCAAGAACAGTTTAAAAAAATAACTTATAATTCCCTAATGATATAAAATGCTTATACTATTATGTGGCAAGTTCCATATATGCATAAGTGTAGTTTGAAAATTCGAATGCTTTTCTTTTTACATATTTTTCCACTGCAATTTTTTACATATTTTTCCACAGCAAATACCACACTATTTAAATTATTACAGATATTAAATATTGATTTTCCTTTATTGTCTTTTTACTGAAAACTTACTTTGATTCTCTTTTGATCTTTATTTTTTAAAATAAATTTTCCTTCTTATAAATGTTAATATCATCTTGGAATTGACTGGTTGAGAATAGATTGAAAATTAATTATAATATTGAGTCATCATGGCCATTAATAATGCATCATTTTATTTAACTGGTTTTTAAAATCCTTCAATAAAGTTTAATTTTTATATAAAAGTTTAGCATAAATTTTGTTAGAATTATTACTAGGTACCTATGGTTAATGAGATATTTTTATTTTTTAAATCATTTCTAATGAGTCACAACTGGTTTAGGAGATTCTATTGTCTTGCTATGTTTCCCCTCTTTTGTTCTATTCCTTTTTATGTATTTATGTTTCATCTTTGGCATTTTGTTCATCCTTTTGCACATCTTAAAGGTTTTGGAGGTTGTGTCCTCAGTTCTTTTCAGTACAGAGGAGCAGCTGTGATGAGGACCTCGTCCATAACTGTGCAAAGGAAACCCCGAATATTCGCTCTGGGTCTCCCTTTATCCCTGTGCTGTGTGCTGGAATGTCTTTTCGAGACAGTGACTGTGGACACTTCCAGGGCTCACTTCATTTATTTTCCTCCTCTCAAGGACTTCGAGCACTGTCGTGTCCAGTGTTTGAAAATTGTTGTTTCAAATATTTTGTCTGCTTTCTAGTTTCTGGTGTGGACAAGCAGGTTTATTCCTGTTATCCCATTATAGCCTAAAGCAGATATCTAATTTTCAAAATAGTTTATATTTCTGCTTTCTTGGGATGTATACATCTTGCACTTCATTGTAAGAACGAATTGCTTATTTTGAGGTATGCTTGTCATATTCCTCATCCTAAAGAAACTTTTAATTTTGGGGAGTCTGGCTAATTTCAGGTTTATGGCTACTTGAATATATATACTGTCTAGTCAAGGCTATGGTTTCTCCAGTAGTCATGTATGAATGTGAGAGTTGGACCATAAAGAAGGCTGAGCACCAAAGAATTGATGCTTTTGAACTGTGGTGTTGGAGAAAACTCTTGAGAGTCCCTTGGACTGCAAGGAGATCCAACCAGTCCATCCTAAAGGAGATCAGTCCTGAGTGTTCAATGGAAGGACTGATGTTGAAGCTGAGACTCCAATACTATTGGCCAATACTCCAATGCTGATGTGAAGAACTGACTCATTGGAAAAGACCCTGATGTTGGAAAAGATTGAAGGCAGGAGGAGCAGGGGAGGACAGGATGAGACGGTTGGATGGTATCACTGACTCAATGGACATGAGTTTGAGTAGACTCGGGGAGTTGGTGATGGACAGGGAGGCCTGGCGTGCTGCAGTCCATGGGATCGCAAAGTGTCAGACATGACTGAGTGACTGAACTGAATATATATACAATTAAAATCACATTTTTCCTGTATGTCAGCCACATTGTACAAGTTTGACTCATTGTACAATGACTGTTGTTCAACTGTCTTTCTTACTTGGCTTTATGATTTTTCATTTTTACTCACCGATTATTTAAATATTTGTTTTAAACCTTGAAATTCATGTTCTATAATTTTTTTATCAATTATTTGAAATGAGTTGAGATGTGATTCATTTCCATTTTTATAAGGACTACATATGTGCGTAAAAAGAATGTGTATTTTCAGAAGTAGTTGCAGTTCTCCATCCTGCCGCCGCCGCTGCTGCTAAATCACTTCAGTCGTGTCCAACTCTGTGCGACCCCATAGATGGCAGCCCACCAGGCTCCCCCATCCCTGGGATTCTCCAGGCAAGAACCCTGGAGTGGGTTGCCGTTTCCTTCTCCAGTGCATGAAAGTGAAAAGTTAAAGTGAAATCGCTCAGTCCTATCCGGCTCTTAGCAACCCCATGGACTGCAGCCCACCAGGCTCCTCCGTCCATGGGATTTTCCAGGCAAGAGTACTGGAGTGGGGTGCCATTGCCTTCTCCGGCAGTTCTCCATGGCTCTGTGGTAAGGAATATACTTGCCAGTACAGGAGGCACAAGTTCAATACCTGGGTTAGGAGGATCCCCCAGAGGAGAAAATGCAAACCACTCAGTATTCTTGCTTGGGAAATCCCATCTACAGAGGAGACTGATGGGCTACAGTCAAGGGTTTGCAAGAATTGGACACTACTGAGTGACTGAGCATACACATAGATGTCTATGCAAACAAACTCAAACAAATTTGTTATTTAAATTGTTGAAGTATTTTATATATTTACTTACACATATCACACATATACATATTTTATGATTGTGTATACAGAGATAAATAATTAGAAATAATATAGGGATGTGTAATATCATACCTACATACTAGTTGTAAAGAACCCACCTGCCAATGCAGGAAACATAAGAGATGCAGGTTCGATCCCCGGGTCAGAAAGATCCCTTGGAGAAGAAAATGCAACCCACTCCAGTATTCTTGGCTAGAGAATTCCATGGATAGAGGAGCCTGGCAGAGTACAGTCCCTGGGGACTTATTGAAAGTGAAAGTCGCTCAGTCGTGTCTGACTCTTTGTGACCCCATGGGCTATACAGTCCAGGGAATTCTCCAGGCCAGAATACTGGAGTATTCTGGAATACTGGAGAAAGCCTTTCCTTTCTCCAGGGGATCTTCCCAATCCAGGGATTGAACACAGGTTTCCCACATTGCAGGCAAATTCTTTACCAGCTGAGCCACAAAGGAAGTCCAAGAATACTGGAGTGGGTAGCCTATCCCTTCTCCAGCGAATCTGCCCTACCCAGGAATCGAATCAGGGTCTCCTGCATTGTAGGCAGATTCTTTACCAACTGAGCTATTAGGGAAGCCCTTGGGACTTATTAGCTGATGCCTTCATTTTATTGATATTGGCTTCTTTTGATTTGTTTGTTTTGTTTTATTTTTCTTTTTTCCATTTATTTTTATTAGTTGGAGGCTAATTACTTTACAATATTGTAGTGGTTTTTGTCATACATTGGCATGAATCAGCCATGGATTTACATGTACTTTTGATTTTTTAAAACGCAGTCTGAATTACTGGCGTAGCAATTTTCAGTTTTTCTGATGTTGAAATATTTCCATCAGAAGCTATGATTTTGCCTCTATCTACAGTCAAATTCTAGTTGAGTTAGAGTTGGTGATGGACAGGGAAGCCTGGTGTGTTGCACTTCATGAGGTTACAAAGAGTTGGATAGGACTGAGTGACTGAACTGAACTGAACTGGACAGTTAAATGGAATCTCACAAGCTTTGAAATGAAATTAGCCACTTAAAAGTTGCACTATTATTTCATAATAATGAAATAAATATTTCATTATTTCTCTGATAATTTATTTTTTCCTTCCATGAATTATTTTGGAGTTTGTTTCTGTAGGTTTCAAATATAACTGGATTTTTCTTCTAAGTTTGAATACTTTATTTCATTTTACCTAACAAATCACAGAGGCATACCAACTATTCAGTCAGTAATACAACACTATGAAATAGCTAAGGCAGATAAAATTAAATTATTGTTAATGAAACTGTGGGTTCAGAAAGTTAGGGAATACTAAGCAACATGAAAGTGAAAGTCACTTAGTCGTGTCTGACTCTTTGTGACCCTTGGACTACATAGTCCATGGAATTCTCTAGGTCATAATATAGCCTTTCCCTCCTCCAGGGTACCTTCCCAACCCAGGGATCGAACCCAGGTTTCCTGCATTGCAGGTGGATTCTTTACCAGCTGAACCACAAGGGAAGCCCAAGAATACTGGAGTAGGTAGCTTATCCCTTCTCCCTGGATCTTCCCAGGCCAGGAATTGAACTAGAGTTTCCTGCATTGCAGGCAGATTCTTTACCTACTGATCTATGAGGGAAGTAAGCAACATAACTAGGACTTAAATGCAGTTATTTTTACCCTAAACTTGGATTTTTCTTTCTTCCCAGTATTAAAAGAATAATCCAATTGTTACACTTTTCTTTCATACTTATATATAGAAAACACAATTGGCTGATATAGCTTCTAACATGCAATGTTGTGATCCCAATACATACAGATTCATTTTCTCAATCTTCTATTCAATGTTAATAAGTGCCCCCCACCACTTCCTCATGGTCTTTTAATGTTCCTAGGTAAGAAAGCATGACTCTGAGTTATTAGAATCTCATGCTGTGTTGCACTTATTATGAATTATAGTTATTAAAACTAACTAAAGCATGAGAAAAGTTTTTATTTATACAGCTATAATTATTTTCAACTTTATAAACATTAAGATATTTTAATTATCCTTCAAAGAATTTGGATATTTAGAAATGATAGACTTATAGGTTTGTTAAGCAAAAACTCTTAGAGCAAGAATTTTTTTCAGTCACTTTCAAGTTCATTTCTGGTCTGTTATCTGAAGAAGTCACCATCAGCATTTTGTTTGTTCTCTAAAATGCTGAATGTGTTAATTACAAGTCACCTACATAAGGTAAAATAATTTTGACTGTGTTTTGAAAAGTTTTGTTATGTGGGTCTTGTGGGATTTTAGAAAAATTAGAAACATGTTGTAGTGAAATGTACATTGATTTTATGTTCCAGGCCTTGGCTTTAGCATGTGGCTTTACCAATGTGACTAGATGACCTTAAGCTTTATTTACTCATAGGAGAGATTTATTTTGGAGAAGGAAATGGCAACCCACTCCAATATTCTTGCCTGGGAAACCCCATGGACAGAGAAGCCTGGCCAGCTACAATCCATGGGGTCAGAAAAGAGTCGGATACAACTTCATGACAACAACAGCAAGATTTATTTACTAAGTTTCATTTACTCGTAGGTAAGATTTCTAAATCTAGCTAAGATAAACATTTATAAATAAGTATGAAAATGAAAGCAACACATCCCATCAATATAGAACTGTTGGTATCTTTTGCTTTACACAGCCATCGTGATCTTGGCATTACCATATGCCACTCAGTGTATAGTGTAGAAGATAGTGATACAACTTCAAGAGTGCCATGCCAACCTACACTTTCAGCCGATGTCACCTGATGACTAGAAATCATTAGAGTTTCGTATTTTTGTCTTATATTTGCTTCCCAGTTAAAATGCAGTTAAATAGAGAATGTTAAGCTGTTATAAGTCATTTATGCCACTGTGTGAAGGCAGAAAGGGAGAAATCTATTTTTGAAGAAGAAGTGAACTACTTTGGATCTTATTGTCCCAAGTTGGAACATGTGTATTGAGATTAGATATCACCAATGATGTTAAAGACTTTTTTTGGTCTTTGGTTATAAGAAACTTATATAGAGGAAAAATTTGACAAAAAACTTTCCAACAAATAATGACTCTATAAATTGAATGGCACTGAAAAATTTAACTTTAATAAAAGCTATGCATGCATGCTAAGTCATGTCAGTCATGTCCAACTCTTCGAGACCCCATGGACTATAGCCCACCAGTCTCTTCTGTCCTTGGGGTTCTCCAGGCAAGAATACTGGAGTGGGTTGCCATTCCATCCTCCAGGGGATCTTCCCCACCCAGCTAGTGAACCCACATCTCTTATATCTCTTGCCTTGGCAGGTGGGTTCTTTACCACTAGCGCCACCTGGGAAGAGCCCCAAATAAAAGATAAATTTGACATCAAAACTACATCATAGGAAAGAGTGCAAAAATCATATTAATATTTGGATGTTATAGCAACATCCCTGTGATATGGAAAAGATTCCTCTTAAAGGGAGGTTCAGATGTCAAAATATGACAGGTATCCTTTGGGACAATCAGTGGACAAATTATTTTGATTCACAAGAATGGGATATCCCATGACCAGGGGCAAAGGATGGGAAGACATCAGGAAAGCAAGCCAGCAAAATATGCAGTCATTTCTGGAGGAAAATCTTGCTGCTGGAGGAACTGAAAAATTTCATATTTGGCACCAAATGTAAAAGAAACAGCAACATAGCATAAATGCTTGTATGTGTTTATGTGGATGTATAGTGAATAGCGAAAGGTACTCAGTCATGTCCAACTCTTTGTGACTGTACAGTCCATGGAATTCTTCAGGCCAGAGTACTGGAGTGGGTAGCCTTTCCCTTCTCCAGAGGATCTTCCCAACTCAGGGATCAAACCTGTATCTCCTGCATTGCAGGCGGATTCTTTACCAGCTGAGCCACAAGAGAAGCCCAAGAATGCTGGAGTGGGTAGCCTATCCCTTCTCCAGCAGATCTTCCCAACCCAGAAATCAAACTGGGGCCTCTTGCATTGCAGGCGGATTCTTTACCAACTGAGCTATCAGGGAATATCAGGTATTTAATATTCCTACATGGGTGTAGGGGGCTTTCTCAGAAAACTAGAGAGATGATGGGCCAGGATATAGAGAGGAAATGAAGCTTAAAGTTTGCTGGTTGAATCAGTTCTAATGCGATGGATGAAACTGGAGCCCATTATACAGAGTGAAATAAGCCAGAAAGATAAAGACCAATACAGTATACTAAAGCATATATATGGAATTTAGAAAGATGGTAATGATAACCCTATATGCAAGACAGAAAAAGAGACACAGATGTACAGAACAGACTTTTGGACTCTGTGGGAGAAGGCGAGGGTAGGGTGTTTTGAGAGAACAGTATCAAAACATGTATATTATCAAGGGTGAAACAGATCACCAGCCCAGGTTGGATGCATGAGACAAGTGCTCGGGCCTGGTGCACTGGGAAGACCCAGAAGGATGGGGTGGGGAGGGAGGTGGGAGCGGGGATCGAGATGGGGAACACATGTAAATCCATGGCTGATTCATGTCAATGTATGGCAAAAACCACTACAATATTGTAAAGTAATTAGCCTCCAACTAATAAAAATAATTGGAAAAAAATAAAATAAAATGGAAAAAAAAAAGTTTGCTGGTACTAAATCAAGAAGTCAGTTGTTCAGTCAGTGGGGATCCTAAAATGTTCCTTTGGTCTCTGTATGCATATTTTAATTATAATGATACTATTACTAATTTGATAAAATTAATAGCAATAGCATTACATATTTAATCAAAAGAAAGCAAACGCAGTGGTGCACCATTCAGATTATAAAGCTGAAACTTGCTTATATCTTAGAAATATTCTGTTTGCCTCTTCTTCCACTGCCCAGTATAAATCACTGAGTTCTGTGTTTATTTAGTTTTGCTTATTGTATCTTCAGTATATAAGTATATTAATATCCATCTCTATGAATTCCATATAATGGTACAATATTGCATGCATAGAAGCTCATTTCCCTTAACGTTATGTTTTTTGAGTTTCAAACACAGTGATACGTGCAGTGATAACTATAGCTTATTTATGTCTTTGGTATATACTATTCCACTGTGAGGAGGGCGTGGCAACTCACTCCAGTACCCTTGCCTGGAGAATCCCGTGGACAGAGGAGCCTGGCAGGCTGCAGTCCATAGGGTCTCACAGGATTGGACATGGAGAAGCAACTTAGCATGCACGCATGCACATTCCACTGCACAAATACATGGGGATTTGTTTACTCATTCTGAACTTGAAGAACTCTTGTATTGTTTTCAGTTTTAACCTATTTCCTGTACAGGTTATCACACGTTGTTTTATATGATTTCCTGTGCTATACAATAGATCCTTGCTGTTTATTTTTTAAATTAATCAATTTATCTTAATTGGAAGATAATTACTTTACAAAATTGTGATGATTTTTGCCATATATCAACATAAATCGGCCACAGGTATAATGTCCTCCCCATCCTGAACACCCACCCAATCCCTCTGGGTTGTCCCAGAGCACTGATATAGTGAAAATGTTTATCAATTTTTTACATAGTAGCTTTTATCTGCTAATCCCAAACTCCTTATTTATTCCTCTATCCACCCTTTCTCCTTTGGGAACCATAAATTAGTTTCCTACCTCTGTGAATCTATTTCTGCTTTTTAAATATGTCCATTTGTATTACTTTTTTTTTTAAGATTCCGCATATAAGTGATATCATATGATAGCCGTCTTTTTCTGTCTGACTTACTATGCTTGATATGATAATCTCTAGGTCCATCCATAGCCTCAAACACTATGCAAATGAATAAAGTTGCTATATATTTGTCTTTCAAATGACACTTCTCTCTTGATCCTGTCTGTTCAGATAAGGAAATCTAATTAGGCAGGACTAGACAGTGTCCATCTAATAACTGCTTCATATCACAAATGAATAGTATTTTGTTCTTTAATTAATTTTATGTTGCCATATATGTCCATCTTTTAACAGTTTTTATTCAATTGCTTCTGAATTTAGGAGGGTATTTCCCCACCAAAATTGTAACATTAATTTTCTTTCTTTCCTTTTTGGGTATGCTATTTAAAGTTGTTGCTACATTTGTAATTTATTTTATTGTAGAAGTAAAGTGAAGTTCTCATTCTTTTTCAAAACTGCTGGTATGAAAGGATAATGTTATACTACCAGACTCATGTTTTGACCCATTCTTCTTATCATAGTAAAGTAAAACAAAAATAAAGGGACTGACAGATAAGAGGAAAGGGTACAGTTGCAGTTTCCTTAATCACATGGGAGTCATTGTCCTTTTTCTGGCTTTTTGACTTTCCTTAGATTTAAAGTTTGTAACTTACTGTTCACTTAAATTTTAGCAGTAAGGATCTTTAATTAGTAGAAAAAAATCCCTGGAATTCTAAAGAGGATTAAACAGAAAGATTATTTAAGAGTAGAAAACACCCCTCTGGTGCAGGAATATTTATTGATTAAAAAAAGTTGCAAGCGAATGTATTAGTGAATTTGTTTTGAAGACCTGAACTTTAGGAATTGGTGTTAGGTAATGTGCCCATGAAGTCTGTCAGTCAAGGAGGGACACTATTGGGAGTGAAATGTGTTATTACTTTGAACTTGGACACTTTATATCCAAGAAACTAAAACACATGGTTATTCTTTTTTAAGAGGATGACTTTGACCTTGCAAGCTTTAAAGGAAGTCATTTGTTCTCGGTACACAGCACAATGCCTGTGGGATAGAAGGTACTTAAACATTTGTTGAAAAAAATAATGTTGCCACAGGATTCAGACATTCTATGCATCTCCAAAAGAAATGAGAGCAGTGACTCAGACAGGTATTTGTACACCCATGATCATAGGAGCACTATTCACAATAGTCAGAGGGTAGAAGCAACCTTGGTTTTATGGACTGCGAGCCTGGCTCCTCCCCAAATGTCGTGTATTGAATCCTTTAACCTTCTGTGTGTCTGTATTTGAAGATGAGTCCTCTAAGGAGGATGACTAACGTTAATAGAGGCCATAAGTGTGGGACCCTAATCCAATAGGATTCATGAATATGTGTGTGTGTGTCTATATATATATATATATAGAGAGAGAGAGAGAGAGAAGCTTTCTCCCTGTTTCCCTATGCATAATCTGAGGAAAGGATACATGAGGCATCACAAAAAGATAGCCATCTATAAGCCAGGAAGAGAGCTCTCTTCAGGAACCAAATTGACCAGCACCTTGATCTCAGACTTCCATCTTCTAGAACTGTGAAAAAATAAATTTCTGTGTGTTTGCCCACCCAGTCTAAGATATTTATTTATACTTTAACAAATACCTTAAAAAGTGGAGGTGACTTTCAACAGGCTGATGGGTTGAGACTAGAAGAGTTTTGAGATGTCTATATAAAACAGCCTAGATTACCTGAAGGGACTGTTCACAGAAATGTGGACATCAAAGACAATTCTGTTGAGGGCCTAGGGTAAAAAGAAGAGAGCCATAGAGAAAGCCTCTATAATTTTAGAGAATACATATATTATTATGAAGAAATATGAACATTAAAGGCCTTTTTTTTGGTGAGGTTTCAGATGGAAATGAGTAATAGGTTATTGGAAACTGGAGGGAAGGTGATCCTTGATATAAAGTGGCTATGAACTTGTCTAAATTCTGTTCTACTATTGTATAGAAGGTAAAACTTGCAAAACAGAAGATTGTATATTTAGCTAAGACTATTTCTAAGCAAAATTTATAGGAGCAACCTGGTTTGTCCTTACAACTTACAGAAAGAAGTGAGAAGAGAAAAATAAATTGAAGGAATTCTTTGTCAAAAAGAACAAGAACATAAAGATTTGAAAGTTATGTTATAAAAAAAATGAGAAAGTGTGTTGTGAAAGCATTAAGAGTGTGACTTATCAACCATTTGATAAAGAGATCTGTATGAATGTGAACTGAAATTTTAATCTGCTGTGTCAGCGGAAGCTAGGGGTAGAGATGGGATTATACCAGCAGAAACACTGTTAGGTGGGAACAGAGGAATCAGAATGGGACAAAATAAAGGCAAGTTGCTAACATACTTCATCCTTCAAAAAAGGAAAGAATGACCCAGAAGGTGATTGAGAGATCAATAGAGCTGTCACCGCCACTGCAGGCCCAGGGAGCAAGGTTGCTTCAGTCTCAATTTCAGAGGGCAAGGCCTTTGAAGGCAGTTTTAAAAGAGGGGCTGCCCTGAAGAGTACTGGGGGATATTGCTGCTGGCCCTGTGGGCCTGGAGAGCAGAGCATGGAACAAAAAAATTATTCTCCAGCCTTAAAATCAGTTGAATCTTAATCAGATAAATCTTAGTGAACCTAAATCCTAAAAGCAGCAAGTGATCCATTTGAAGGATTGTAATCAGATTAGACAGACAGGTAAAATTTCCCTCTTCTATAAGAAGGGAATATAAGTTTGCCACAAAGGAACCAATTCCATTGCAAGTGTTTTTAAGTCCATTTTGTTTTAAGTCCAACAAAGTTAGCCTAGATACCCAGCTAACACAATAGGCTATATAGTTCTGTACTGTGATGAGTTTATAATGCTTTTCACACAAATAATACTAAAAACAAATATTTTTTTTAAATGTTTAATTTTACAGTAAAGTGCTTTGAAAAGTACAGTAGTACAGTACAACACTTGGCATACAGGAGATGGCATTGAGTGAACAGGCAAGAAGAGTTCCTGATTGGAGGAGGGAGAGGAGATGGGAGATGGTAGAGCTGAAGGATCCTTAGCAACAGGACACAGAGGGCAAGCCTCAATTTCACTCGTGCCTGACGCTGATGGCACAGGTTCTGGTTCCTCGGTGGAACCAGGTGCATGTTCACGTCTTTGAAAATTCGCAATTGAATGTTTGTATGTAGGGGACTTACTGTACAGAATTGAAGGGAAATGTTCTGTTCAGACTGAAATGTACTCAGTCCCTGTATTGCTGAGAAAAATGAACAAACTGTCTTCATGGAAAAAAATCTTTTTTCTTTAAGTGTTAGGTTTTGGATTTGCATAGGATCCTTTTCTTCCTGAATTGTTACATATCCAAAGATTTTTATGATTTGTCTCCCCGGTCTTACAGTTAATAAATACAAATCACATGTTCATGCCTACTATCCATAAGACAGAGAGGGATAAGTAGGCTATCTGCCTGGAAAATGGAGAAATAGGAACTGGAGAAAGGCACTGATAAATAACTCTATGGGTTTGGAAGGAAAGGAGATGGACTTGTGAGATCATCTGTCATATTTCACTGATCAACCCTATCAATCCATCACATTTAAATGAATGATTAGTATTCATGATCTTACACATAGAGAAATAGAGTCTCTACAAGGTTATATAATTGAAAAGATCACAAGACAGTGGCAGTTTGTTAAGTACTATCAAGTAATTTCTCAACTCCATCCTCTTGTTCATTGTCTACTGCTCCCAACTCACTCCAAATAATTATAATCTCTTCAGAGACTAGCAGGTAACTTCTGAACCATGTTCATTACCATCATGTTGTATCCCCTCCACATTTTGAAAACATGTAGGTTATGTAACGTTAGCCCACTTCGGTATTACAGACTGGGAAATCACACAGACAGGAGCCTGTCGGGCTGCAGCCGGCAGGGTCTCAAAGTGTCAGACCCGACTGAGCACACACGTACTAGGTACTCTTGTGGCTTAAGTCCATTTCGTGACTTAACTGACATTTTAGGACTGAGACCAGTACCCTGCCTGGACTGCACTCTGACTGCCTCTAAACTTCATGTTGTATAACTTACTGTTCCCATTCCCTGATCTTTTAGTTTGTCATGTTCTCATAACAGAATATTTACATGTAAAGTTCATATTCTCAGTAGAGTTTTTCTCCCTCATTCTTTGCTCATTTAATTTCTTTCTCATCCTTCAGATTTCATGTCAAGGGTTGCTTTCAAAGGCATCTTATCTGAGCCTCTTCCCAGGGTAGATTAGATTCCTCTGTGTATCTACATAAATTTATTAGTTTTGTGTTTTTCCTTTCATTATGTTGTTATTTAATTAATCTCTCTCACACATGCTGTATAGTAAACTATAGGACTAGGACTGTTTACTAATCACGTATCGTCTATAAACTGGAATTGAAATTACCCTTATCTTTTGTAAAATGTTTAATATGTAATGGATACTCAATAATCTATTGCTAAATGAATACCAGAGCCAAAAGAGAAAGTACATGTCAGTGCTTATTATTATGCTATATCTAGTGCAGAGTACTTCCCCAGAATAAAAATGAGGGCAAGTGGAAATCTAAAAAATAAAATATTTTATCAGTACCATATTAAAATTTGGAATAAAATACCACATTCTCATTATTTCATAGTCTTATTTTAATCTGTTATCATATATCAGTGGTATAGAATCTATAAAAACAAGATCCCTTTCAAGTTACATAAAAATGTTTATGTAATAGCATGATTTATAGGGGCATTGGAATATAATTTTTTGGACAACAATCTCTATACTACCTGAGGTATTTTAGCCATTAACTGATTGTTTTATATTTGTGATGTATCTGAAAATAATTATAATTGAAATTACATTATTTCCTAGATAAAAATCAAAGTACATTCTTGAGAACATCATTGAATGTTCATAAATGTTTTTCTTGCTCAATGTATCTGTCTCAGTGGGATAGACAAATAGAAAGATTGAAAGAAGTTTAAATTGTACTGTCCTTTTGTCATTAAATGTTATTTTAATATGCCCCTCCCTTACTTATGTCTCATCAGCATAGACATAACGAAGCTTTAGGTTTGTTTTTGATGTCACAGAAACCCTGCAGGACAAAGAATAATGTGGACTTTAAAAACAAGCTTTTTTTTTTTTCCAAAAAGCCAGAATATTACAACAGCATTCATTTGTTTTGTATCAAAACAAAGGTTGTTGTGATTTAAACTGAATTGTGTGTGAGAAATATATATAGTGTCCCTTGGAAAGGAAAGAACTACGTAATTTTCAAATCTAGTAACAAGCTATGTCACCTATTTGGAAAATGTGTCATTTCTATGATGAGTTTATGTCAGCACAAGGTGTCAGATGGGTAGCTCTGGGGAGTGAAATACTGTTTGTCCACCTACTTTACATCCTATTTTTGATCTTTAAAAACAGACTGAAGTGATATGCATGTGTTGTGATTCTGTGGCTCTGTTATCTCTGACACCTTCCCTCATATGCACTTCTTAATATTATAAGGATGTCAGAAAAGGAAACTTTACATCAGCAGCAGCAGCGCCTCTACAAATGCTACAGGGAAATATTAAAAAAAAAACAAAACCTGGACTTCTTACACAAGCCTTTATTTCCCAGACATTTACATTTCTTCTGCTTTGCCTAGAGATAACAGATGGCTAGATGGTGATTTGGGATGCTAATTAGGCTGCTGAGTTTTTCAGCTAACCTTAGGTAGACACAGTCCTTTGAGGGCTGATTACCACTATGCCATTTTAAAATGCTAGCAGATAACCATTAAACACCCTTTCATAATGAACTTTTTATAAACAATAAAGAAAACCATGATTAACTCTAGAATAAAAATATATATCAGCAAGATAGTAATGAAATGTGCTATAGCATTATAAGAGTGATTTTGAAGTTTATTTAAGCTCCAGAACCAGTAGGTTAAAAAAAAAAAAAAAAACCTAGTATGTAGTATTTTTATGTGATTCAGACTCTCTATAATATGGTAACATATTGATGTCCACTGGCAGTGGACAGACTCTCCAGGGGAAGAGTTAAGGGATGGGAAAATTGAGTCTAACTTAGTTACCTTGAATAAAACATTAAAAGCTGGAGGGAAAAAATGTGCACATTATTTTTGGTAGGATGTGTTAGGAAAGAACTAAGATTAGATTCATGAATAGGTAATGATATTCTATACAAAGGAACATTTATATTCAATTAGAGTATTCAAGTTATTAATATACCACCAGGATTGTAAATTATATTTACATCAATATTTATTATATAGCATCTTAATTTTATTAATTGATCAAAATATCCATGTTATATATGGAAAACATACTTAATTCAAAAATTGCTACATATTGAAATAGACTGCCTTTTTGTGAGCCCAAAACAATATTTTTAATAAATATGAGCAATTTTTTTCAAGGATTGTGATAAAATTATTTAAAATTTAAGTTTGAACTCAGGTCTGAAATATTTATATATGCACAGTTTTTGCAAGGTTAACACTGGAGGTAAGCCTGATATCTGAATCACTGCTGAACTTAGTTGCAGTGTAAAACGACCTCAAGTCTGCCATACAATGTACTTATCTGTACAGAAGCAAGAGCAGAGTAAAGAAGTTAAGAGAAAACCTTCTGGAATTAAAATCCCTGGTTCAAATTCTGTTTCCACCATTTATCATCCATGTGAAATTGCTCAAATTCTGTAACCTACGTTAACTTCACTGTCCTCAAGTGACTTAACTTGATATGGCCTCTGTGAAAACTAAATAAGACAATTTACATTAAATATTTAGCACTCAGCCTAAAACATGGTAAATACTCTCTAGATGATTCTAGGTATTATTATTATTATCATCATTTTTGGAGGTATGTGAGAGGTAAAGTTATGTGTAAGTGTAATATGTGTTCTAATAGCAAGCACAGATTAGAAAAATAATGTTTTCTAGGATAGGAATTTTACAAAAAAATTCCTCCGATGATTTATATATTTAAGTTTACGTGTTTGGTGGTGGTGTTCAAGAAAAATTAAAAAGAACTAGAAAATTTCAAAGGTACATTAACCGGATTTGAATTAGGAAAAATCTTTCTTCTCAATATACCTAGAAAACAGGATATGTTTTAGTAAACTGAATCAGACATAATGTGTTTCCAATATATGGAAAATTTCTGTGGAAAGATGTTTTAATTTATATTTCCCACCTTTGTTAATATGTTCTCCTTCTAATATTTGTGTTTCTATATCAAGTATAGTTTAAGCAATATCCAGTGAAGCAGAAACCTCGGGGATCAAATAGTGTTGATAAATAGCTTATCTTTTTATAACTTTGGAATAAATTCATCAAAATTAGAATATTGGGGATTCAGTTCTACTTAGCACCAGTATTTTGCCTGTGGAGTTTAAAAGAGAATTATATGACAATATATAAATCATATATATGTAAGCATGCAAATATAGTAAATACATTAATATGTTTCCTATTTTAAGTTAAATTAGTATATGCTACCAAAGAATTTCATTATTTCAAGTAAAATTTCACATGTGATCTCATCTTGTTTTCCAAAGGATCATTACCTGTGTTCTATTTTACAGATTAGATTTCTCTCAGAGGTGTAGTTTCCGTTCTAAGATCATTGATGCTCAGAGGAGCTAAATGACTTGTTCTTAGAAACACAGTAAATTACGGGCAGACCCGCAATGACAGTCCAAATATTTTTAGTTCCCATGTAATGTACTTTCTACCACCTGCTGTTCGTTGACTGTGTGTGTGTGCATGTGAGCATGCATGAATTCTTACAAGGGATGTATTTCAAGTCTCAACTGATGTACATTTGTCATACTATTATACTGTGAAATCATATTCGTGAAATACCCTAAAGCTTGAGAAGATTGCCCACCTTCTCTTTATGAGTCACTTGATTACTCTCTATGCACCATCCACACTTCTTGATATTTGTCTATTTCGATGACAAGAAACTTACTAATTTACTTCCTTTAATAAAGAGAAAAATTTTTTTAAAAATAGCCACAGACTGATATTCATTTTAATCCAGGATTCTGAGTTAGCTAGTAACACCAAGAAATAATTGAAGAGTATGTTGTTTTTTAGGAAAATATTCAAAGCTCTTTAATTTCAACTTTTTATGAAATTAGCATAATATGAATTTATCGTGTCTCTGTTGCCATGTGTTGTGACTGTATTTATAGTAAGAATGTATGAAATGCTTAGAAATAAATGACTACTCACTTTGGCTTACTTTAAGATGGCTTTTACCATTTTAAAAAGTACCCTCCCAGTTAGTTAGACCTGAGGTTTGGTGAGTATGACAATTAGTAAGACTTAAACGGCAACCCACTCCAGTGTTCTTGCCTGGAGAATCCCAGGGACAGAGGAGCCTGGTGGGCCGCCGTCTAGGGGGTCGCACAGAGTCGGCCACGACTGAAGCGACGCGGCAGCAGCAGCAGCGATCTTCTAAAAGTCTTCTTCTGACTTTTAGGGGCTTAAATCTAGTGCAGCTGGGGAGATTTAGACATCTTTTTGTGATTCAATGATTTAGGAAAATGAATGAGGAGTGTAGTAAATTTGGCGTTAGGAACACTAATTAGTAGACTGCCATACAAGAGAAGATAAGATTCAAACTCTATCTGTGGTTGTGCAATGAAAAAAGAAGGATCACACTAAGGGTCATTTTAGATACATTCTAATCTGGCTCACTCATGTTTAATTAAGCCTTGTTTATTTCTTGCTTGTCTGTTCCCTGAGAGGGACGTATATTCTAGCTTTCCCCCCCATATTACAGAAAATAATAATAATAACCATTAGATATAAAGGGAAAAAATGGCTGATTTCCAATTGTTTCATTTTTTAATTTTTAATTTCAATAATTCCAGACTTACATTAAAATTATAATAGTATAGAAATTCATAATTCCCAAATATTTCCCAAATTACCCTTTATCACATTTACATTATCATTCTACTCCTTACACACACACACTTGCAAACACAAACCCATGTATAGACACACAAACACAATTTTTTGGAGAACTTTTTGGGTGTGAAGTGTAGATATGGTGTCCCTTTATCCCTGGGTTGAGAAGATGCCCCGGAGAAGGGAATGGCTACCTACTCCAGTATTCTAGCCTGGAAAATTCCATATAATTACTTGTCTGTGTGTTTCCTTAAAACTAGGACAGTATCACACAGGGGGCTCTACTCAATACTCTGTAATGGCCTGTATGGGAAAAGGATCAACAAAAAGGCTAGATGTGTGTGTGTGTGTTTGTGTGTGTGTGTGTGTGTATACATATATATACATAACTGATTCATTTTGCTGTACATGAGAAACTAACACAACATTGTTAATCAACTAGACTCCAAAAAAAAAGGACAGCATCCTACCTAACTGCATACAATTATCATTTTTGGGACCAGCCCAACAATGAACCGACCAGAGGGAGCAGTGCTGCAGAAGAATAAAGAAAAACAAGACTAAGAAATAAAGTGGGGGTTGGGGGGCTGATGCCATTTGCAGGCAAAAGCCCAGATCCTAATCCTTGCATGCCTTTTATTGTTAACTTCTACCTCCTTATTCCTGCTCTAGCTATATCTGTTCTTTACAATCTCAGATGAGGGATAAAGATATACAACGCACAGTCCTCAATGTCAAAGGTTCAGGCCTTTCACGACTTTGTTTAGCCCTTTGGCTAGTGATGCCCTTTCTCAGCGATTCCCTCAGGGCTCTGGTTACCGGAACAGTCACTAATGGTTCTCCATCAGTCACATCAGTACCTCAACATCTTGTTTTCAAGATGTCTTTCCATGATGCACTTTTTACTGCTCCCAGCCCTTTGCCTGGGGGTGATGAGAGAGTCATTCTTATTTTCAAAGAAGCCCCGTTAATTATAGTACAGGCCTTTGCATAGCATGTTCCCTACAATCAAATTTCCTCATGTTTCTGTGTTTCCAATCCAGTCTTCAGCCACTTAATAGTCATTCCCAGGACAAGTACTTTTTATCATCTTTTCTGTGCTTACCCATTTATTTACCATTTCATAAGTTGGATTTCCAAGCACAAGCTTCTACATAACTTCCAGCAAATGATGCCTGGCCCTAAATAGGATGCTAACCGCACCTAACACATTCCACAGAAAAAAATCTACCCTGACAAGTAGAGTCTCTGAGCTCTCCATCCAAGACAATGACATGAAACTAATAGTCATCTGGCCAGAAATGATGCTTCAGCCTTCATGAGTCTCATCTGTCTTAAGGAGGAAAACCTTTCCTATACCAACGTCCATGAAGAGGAACTATGCTAAAGCCTGTGCCCTTGAGCACAAAAATGGGAAGTAAGAAAGGTGATTTATTCAATACAAGTCTAACTTCTGCCATAGGAAGAAGTTTCTTGTGGAAGAGAGTATGGTAAATCAACTTCATTTTTATTCTCTCTCTCCTTCCACACACCCCCAACCTTGAGAATTTTTTTCATAATAAAACCAAAGGAAAATATTGCAAATACAAACAGTAATGCTCTCTTAAAAAAGTTCCTTTAAAAATACAAGTACAAAATATAGCTATTTACATATATATAAAGCACATATTCTCAATAATCTGTAACATGCATCAGTTCAGTTCAGTCGCTGAGTCGTGTCCGACTCTTTGCGACCCCATGAATCGCAGCACACCAGGCCTCCCTGTCCATCACCAACTCCCGGAGTTTACTCAAGCTCATGCCCATCGAGTAGATGATGCCATCCAGCCATCTCATCCTCTGTCGTCCCCTTCTCCTCCTGCCCCCAATCCCTCCCATAATTATACTTTAATTATGCACCTTATATAAATGTATTCTTCAGTAACAGAATATGTATCTTTCTCTCTCTAACCACGATATAACTATTCACATAATTTATGCAGGATACATTCCAAACACTGTGTAGTTGAATAATTGTACACTAAATATGTACTTTACATAAATATTTCCCACTGGTAAAACACCTTTCCCATATAAAAATGAGTGTACTGCCCTTTCTCATAAAATTATACTTAAATTCTTATTTGTTTTTAAGGTAGGAGAGAGTACTTATGGAACTGGTTCTAGTCAGAAATCAGTTCATGCATTATGTCTATTGTTCTGGGTGTCTCAGTTTACTAATTTGACTCTAATATCTGACTTGTTGGAATATCTTAGAAACTGGCCATCTCACTCCCAATTTACATGCCATTAATTGGTAGTTACATTTCATTGCAAGAAATAAAATCAAGATCTCAAGTGTGATGCTGCTTTGGATATTCTTCCTGTTTGGGTTCACAAGTTTAATTCACCAATTTATGGCTACATTGGTGATAAAGTCGATAGGGAAGCTATTTTCTTTTCTGGTTTCTAGATAAATAAATAAAGCATTTCATATACTTTTACTTTAAAAATACCTCCTATGGAAAAAATAAATAAATAAATAAAAATTTAAAAAAATAAAAATAAAAATACCTCCTATGTATGGTGTTGAATGTGTTCAGAATCCTGACAGTAGTGGTGGATATAAAAACCTACACATAATAAAATTGCATAGAACACAGTAAACACACGCACGCAGATACATAGAAAAATGACTACAAGTAAAATGGAGCAAATCTGAATAGATCAGAATATTGTATCACTATCAATACTTTGGTTTTGATATTACACTAAAGGATTACAGTGTTACCCATTTAGGGAAACAGAAAAATGTATAATGGATCTCCTTGTACTAGTCTTAAAACTGCATGAAAATCTAAAATTATTCCAATGAAAGTTTCAATTAAAAAAAAACTTCATATTACTCTTAAAAATTTTTCTTCCTGTTGAATGTAACTACGAATAATTTTTGACATTACATACATATTTATTCTTTGTCATTTTGAAGTCCATCTCAAGGCATTTTATTAAATGTATCTAGTTTGCAGTGAGACTCTAGGCAAATGAATATCATAAAATATTTAAATTTAATATCTGATTATTTAAAATAAAGCACAACTATTATTTATTATATTTTGGGAGAAAAAATATATATATTTTGCCTTTAGCTTTAAAGGAATTTATTACGTTGCTATTTGGGCTTGTTTTGGGAGAAGAAATATGGACATTTTCTTTCTTATATTTTAGTCTCATTTCTCTTGCATTTTCCCCCTTTTCTTTACTCCCAACTTCTGTACCTCCATTTTAACCCATTCTCCACAGCACATCTAAAGTAGTCTTCATTTTTTTTTGTTTTTTTAAAATGCAAACTCTGCCGCTCCTACTCCATGCCAAATTTATCAGCAAGTTTTATGGCAAGAAGCAGATTTGCCATGAAGCTAAGTCAGTTTAAGCTTCAAGGTCTCTCAAATGCATGGATTTCTCCCACAGCTTCATGCTTATTTTTACGTCTGTAATTTTCTATTCTGTTCTTAAAGAGAGAAAAATATGATTATACTTCAAGTCTCATGAAGCTGCAAGTCAATGTTGTCTGTCATTTTAATTTCTAGGCTACTTATCCCACTTTTTAACTTCTCTATATTGCTTGTGGTTTAATTTCTCTATATTGCTACCCTCCCAGTCTCTCATTTTCTTTTTTGCCTGGATTGCATAACTGACCAAATTATCTTATCTTCCCATGCCAAATAGACCAAACCTCCCTCAGATTTCTAGTTCTAAACCTGTGGTTTTATTTGCATCCACAGCCATTTCCTATTTCCCTTCCTTAAAATTGGAGAAGCCCCTTTTTCTCTAAAGGTAATGACTTCAATCTTCTCACTTTCTCCTCTCCCTTAGTCAATTTGCTCATTAATCATCTATGTGTTCTGATTTTCCTTCAATTTAAAAATTTTTATGTCTATTGAAACTTATTCTGGTTTGTTTCTTCTCAAACGCTGTAGCAGCAATACAACAATGAAGTGCAAACAAAAAGTTCTTAGAATTCCTGTCCTTCATGCACGAAGAACCCAATTACTGTTCATGTCACAGACTTTCCAAACTAAACTGTGAACAATTCATATTTCTCAGTTCTCACCTCTCCCATTAATCTCTGATTCACTCCCAAGATTATTAATAATCTCTCTATGTTAAATGCAATGATTTTTCATCAACCCTAGTTTACCCTTTGTCATGACTGATTTCTCCTTCAAATGCTCTTCCTTTGGCTTCTGTGACAGCATCATCCTGGTTTCCTTACTGGCCTGAGCATTCCTTTGGGTTCCTGTTTCATTGTTCATCACTGAAATGTCCCCATACTCATATTTTTAACAGACATTATTTTTAGAGCAGTTTTAAGTTTATAAAAATACGGAGAGGAAAATACAGAGATATACTCTCTCTCTACATAGCCTGAGCCTCCTCTATCATCAACATCCTCCACCAGAGTGCCACATTAGTAACAATTAATGAACTTAACATGGACACATCATTATCAAATGTCCCTAGATTACCTTAGAGTTCACTCTTGGTCGTGTACATTCTATGAATGTGGCCCTATTTATAACGACGCATACACACCATCATAGCTTTATACTTAATGCTTTCACTGGCCTAAAAATCCTCTGTGCTCTGCCTACTCATCCCATTCTTCTCCCTAACCTCTGGCAACCACTGATCTTTTTACTGTCTTCATAGTTCTTTCCTTTTACAGAATGTCATGTAGTGGGAATCATGCAGTATGTAGTCTTTTCAGATTGGTTTCTTTCACTTAGTAAAGTGGACTTACAGATTTCCCATGTCTTTTTATGGCTTGACAACTCATTTCTTTTTAGTGTTGCAAAATATTCTATTGTCTGGATATATCACAATTTATTCATTCACCTACTGAAGTGCATCTTGGTTGCTTACAAGTTTTGCAAATTATGAGCAAAGCTGGTATAAACATTTGTGTGCAGGTTTTTTGTGAATATGTTTTCAAATCCAAATTGAGCAAATACCAGGGAACATGACTGGGATCATATGGTCAGAGTATGTTTAATTTTGTAAGAAACTACCTCACGGTCTCTGAGTGTCAATGAATGAGGGCTCCTGTTGCTCCTTGTCCTCGTCAGCATCTGGCATTGCCAGTGTTCTAGGTTTGGGCCATTCTAATAGATATATAGTCGTATCTTAATGTTTTAATTTTTATTTCTCTGATGACATATGATAGGGTGTCTTTATATGCTTATTTGCCTTCTGTATATCTTTTTTTTTTTTTGGTAAAGAATGTGTTAAGGTCTTTTATCCATCTTTAATGAGGTTGTGCTCTTACTGTTGACTTTTAAGAGTCCTCTGTATAGTTTAGAAAACAGTGCCTTGTCAGATATGTCTTTTACAAATATTTTCTCCTCTTTGTGGCTTGTCTTCTCATTCTCTTACGCAGAGCATACGTTTTTCATTTTAGTGAAGTCCAACTTACTAGTCCTTTCTTTTGTGGATCTTATATCTAAAAAGCAATTACCAAACTCAGGGTCATCTAGGTTCTCTCATATGTTATCTTCCAGAAGTTTTATAGTTTGCGTTTTACATTTAGGTCAGTGATACTTGGGGGATAAACGTTTTTGGAAGGGCATAAGGTTTGTGCCCCGATTCTTTCTTTCTTTCTCTGTGTGTGTGTGGATGTGCAGTGTTCCTGTACCGTTTGTTGAAAAGACCATCTTTGCTCTTCTGCTTTCGTTCCTTTATCAAAGATCAGCTAACTATATTGGCCTAATTCTGAGCTCTCTATTTTGTTCTGCTGTTCTTTCAACAATACCACACTGTCTTGCTTACTTGATTCCATTCACCCTCATGATATCAAAGAGCAACTACATGCTTATTCATTTATTCAGCTAGTGTATGTTGAAGACCTGCTTCGTGAGAGGTACTATGTTTGGTACTTGGAATACAATTTGGAAAAATAAAAGTGATATACTCGTTGTGGTTGTTCAGTTGCTAAGTCATATCCAACTCTTTTTGACTGCATGGACTGCAGCATGCCAAGCTTTCCTGTACTCCACTATCTCCAAGATTTTGCTCAAGTTCAAGTCCATTGAGTCAGTGATGCTATCTAAGCATCTCATCCTCTGTTACCCTCTTCTCCTTTTGCCCTCGATCTTTCCCAACACCAGGGTCTTTTCCAGTGAGTCAGCTCTTTGCATCAGGTGGCCAAAGTATTGGAGTTTCAGCTTCAGCATCAGTCCTTCCAATGAATATTCAGGACTGATTTCCATTAAGATGGACTGGCTGTATGTCCTTGCAGTCCAAAGGACTCTCAAGAGTCTTCTCCAGAGCATTCAAAAGCTTCAATTCTTCAGCACTCAGCCTTTTTGATGGTCCAACTCATTAACCTTAATCAAATAAATATAAGAGTAAATTGCTAAGTGCAATCTGTGATCATTGTTATACAGGAAAATTACACTAGACCCAGTGAATATATATGAAAGTTAGAATTAATATGGGAAGGGTTTCACTGGGAACATATATTTGATATTAATACAAGCAAAAGTGGGAATTTACTTATTAAAAGGAAGATAGAATATTTCAGGCAGTGATGGCAGCAGAATAAAGGTCCTGAGCCAGTATATAGGGTTTTAAAATTTTGGCCGTCTACCATGAATTGCAGACTCTTTTGTAATAACCCTTTAATTTACTTATGGAGAGTTATCATGTCTCCTCCGTAAGGTGCCAGCAGTGTTGTTGATCAAGGGTCCTGCCTTTCACTTGCCAGGGAATTTGTATATAATCCGAGTTAGGCCAGTCATATGTTCCCTTCTGGAAACATGAATTTTGAACAGAATTTTTAAAATATGAAAGTAAAATGGAAGCTCCTTCATTTTTGTAAGGATGCTGATATGAAACTGTTGAATTGATTATGCTGTGTAGATTCCAGGCAACCACATTACTCTGTTTTATCCTGTACCTGTTTCTCTGGCCTTTCTGTTAGTTCTATGAATGCTCCCATATAATTCCTGATAATTTCTTTTTCTACTGAAGGTAGCTCAATTCAGTTTCAATTTTTTACGTTGAAAGATACCTATCTATCTATTTACTGCCTGTGTATTCATACTCAATTGGGTTGGACTCTTTGCAACCTCATGGACTGTAGCCCACCAGGCTCCTCTGTCCATGGAATTTTGGGGGCAAGATTACTGGAGCAGGTTGCCATTTCCTACTTCAGCGGTTCTTCCAGACCCAGACATTGAACCTGCATCTCTTGTGTCTCATGCACTTGCAGGTGGTTTCTTTACTGCTACATCACCTGAGAAGTTCTAGTGATTATATATATATATATATATAAAGGGAGCATCGAAGTTTTGAATTAAAAATTGGTCATTGTGAGTGAAATGAAAGAAAGGAGAAGTGAATCAAGATAAAGTAGGGTCACAGGAAGGGATAGATATTACCCATTTTCAGTCCAGTTTAAGAATTAAGTAGTATTCTTGCCTGGAGAATCCCAGGGATGGGAGCCTGGTGGGCTGCCATCTATGGGGTTGCACAGAGTCAGACATGACTGATGTGACTTAGCAGCAGCAGCAGCAGCATTTATCCTAAGATCACAGGTAAGGCATTGTTATAAAATTTTGTAAGTATTATAGGATTCCATAAGTATTTAGATGGCAAAGCTCTCAGATCAGTCTTTCATGGTAGCACAAAGGAGAAGCAAACATGTAGGAGGACCCTTGAGTGTTTGAAACCCCAGAGTGTCAGAAATGGCTTTCAGGCAAGAACTCCTTAAGTCCCTGGCCTATAGACCAGATGATTAGAAATGCCATTTGGTAATGAAATGGTGAATAATGGTTTGCAGGTTTAGGTAATGGCATATTTGGGGTTAGGTATTGAATCTGCTAAATTATTAGGTTTTTTTTGAAATGTAAAAAATGTTCATAGGGCATTGACTATTTGTACCTGAGAGCTGAGAAATAGTTTTGGGGATTATCTCCAGCCTAGACTCTTTGGAGTCCCAGATCTAAGGAACCAACTTCTTATTTGGCATCTCCAAGTGGAGTCCTCCAGTACACCTAAACTCTATGTATTAAAAAGAAAAATGAACTCTGTTTGCACACCTCTCAAAAAGCACACTCTATTCTTCCTTCATTACTGCTCATCTCAGTGCAATTTATTACTATTCACTTAGTTGCCAAAGCTAGTAACCTAGGGAATATAATTATTTGTTCTTTCTTCTACAGTTCTCATTTAAAAAACAATCAACAAAATCTCTCTACATTGAAAACTGCTCTTAAATTAAGTTTGATTTTATATCCTTATGTCATACCATAATTCTTTGCATTTATTATGTAATTGTGAACATTATAATTTGCATTTTATTTGGAAGTCGAATAGGTTCCAAAGAGTGATATGTGTTCTCCTTTTATGTCAGTCATTATTCTCTCTGGTTTTACTATTGTTATTAGGTTGCTATATTTAAATTTAATGAAGCATTTATTCTCAATCAAGGAGACCATTGAGATGATACAATTCTATAAGTCTGTGGTGTGAAATCAGAGTAATAAACTTTATTTGGTGTGAGATGAGAAATGATTGAATATGCTTTCTATTCATTAAAGTTCTTTTATTCTTCCTCTATGATATTTATAAGTGAGGTAAATAATAAAAGGTGTTAGATTTTTTCCCCAGTCTTCTCTTTGAACTTCTGATAAAGTGTTGAAGACAAAACTTCCTGGACAAGGACAATCTGTTCTCTTTTATGATTCCAAGGCTGCAACAATATAATACAGGGTTCACTCCTGACATCCCATTGTAAAGTAAGTCTTCATCAAATAAGTCTTCTCCTAAATATGTTCTTTTTTTTAAAGAATAGAGTAAGAAACAAAATGAGAAAAATTACCATATGTTGTTTAATAAAGCCTAGGTTTTGAAATAGTTACATCAAATACCAACATAGGAAATTCAGAAATTTTGTAACCAAATGAAGTAAAAAACTAGTGCATTATTTGTAATATGTAAGATCCATGTGACATTTATTCTATTGTTCCTGAATTACCTAGGATAATTAAAAAAACAAAGAAACAGGGACTTCCCTGGTGGTCCAGTGGTTAAGAATTTGCCTTGCAATTCAGGGCACATGGGTTTGATCCCCTGGTCTGGTCAGGAAACCAAGATCCCACATGCTGTGGAGCAACTAAGCCTGCATGCCCCAACTAAGACCTAATACAGCCAAATAAATAAATAACAGCAACAAACAAACAAAAAAGCCTGAAGAGGCAAACAAAAAATATTTTTTATGCAACTGTTTTTCATTTTCTCTAAGCACACAAGCAAAAGCTATCCATAGTTTGAAAATTATTCACCCAGTGAACTATTTTTCGGTTAAACAGCCTTGGGTATTTCACCTTTTAAAGTATCTTTCACATGCTAAGTATTTCTTAGATTTGATCCATGAACCACTATACCTACTTAAAAAAATAAAATCAGATTTCTGATTCTTGCCCCAAACATACTTTAGTAGAATTTATAGATATGGAACCTAAGAATGCATTTAAATAGTACTGTTGACCAATGCTTGTAGTCTTCTAGAAATGCTGAGAAGACTCAGAAAAGGTTATTGTTTGGTCATTCAGAGAGTAAGACATAGAGTAACCAACAAGCAAGAAAAAGTTATCAAGTTTACATTGAAAGTGAAAGTGAAGTCGCTCAGTCGTGTCTGACTCTTTGTGACCCAATGGACCGTAGCCCACCAGGCTCTTCCGTCCATTGGATTTTCCAGGCAAGAATACTGGAGTGGGTTGCCATTTCCTTCTCCAGGAGACCTTCCTGAGCCAAGGACTGAACCCAGGTCTCCCTCATTGTAGGCAGACACTTTACCATCTACATTACTAAGAAGTAAAACTGATAAATGCTTGCTCCTTGGAAGAAAAGTTTTGACCAACCTGGACAGCATATTAAAAAGCAGAGACATTACTTTGCCAAAAAGGTCCATCTAGTCAAAGCTATTGTTTTTCCAGTAGTCATGCCATTTTTGTAAATCAAGTTTTATTGGAAAGTAGACACACCCATTTGTGAATGTATTGTCCCTGGCTAGCTTCACGATACAACTCCAGAACTGAGTAGTTGTTACAGATACAGTATGTCTAGCGAAACTATCTAGCTCTTCGTAGAAAAGTTTTCTAAGCTCTGTGGAGTGTACCTAGAGTATTGTACAACTGAAGCAGATCAATTTGTATTTCTTCCTATTATGAAAGTTTATATACAGTAATACCTGTGAAATGAACTGAAAATAATGGCTAGAAAGGAAGTGCAGGCAGTGAAATTTTTCTTTTGTTGCATTTTATTTTTATATTAGTACCAGTAGAAAAATAATTAAGTAAAATTTTTTTGAACAATGAAATAATATATCATAATTCAAAAAAAGAAAAGAGTACTACTTCTACATTCAATTAATTTGTTTTGAAATGAGAAAGTATCTACCTGCCATCAATCCATTACAGCCATCAGTAATAGTTTCACAATATCATAATAACTCATTCTGAACGAACCCTGCTTCTTAGGGCTTCCCAGGTGGTACTAGGGGTAAAGAACCTGCCTGCCAATGCTAGAGATGCAGGTTCAATCCCTGGGTCAGAAAGATCCCCTGGGGGAGGGCATGGCAACCCACTCTAGTGTTCTTGCCTGGAGAATCCCCTGGAGCCGGGTGGGCTACAATCCATGGGGTCACAGAGAGCCAGACATCACTGAAGCAACTCAGCACAGCATACACAATAACTTATAAGTGAATTTTAATAAAACTGGAGTATCTCTGAAATATATATTTTAGGCATATAGCAAATTGTACCACTGATGCACATTTTCTTAGTTTTACCAAACACAAAGAGTATAAAGAGGAAGGAGTTTAAATATTAAAGAAATTACTAAAATAATCTGTAGTAAAGGAAAATTATTGCATCCACAATTTCCACTCACTGCTTTAAATTTTAAACACAAGTTAAAACCTTCATGTAGACTCATGAAGGACTTAATGAAAATTAAGAAACACAGATTTTGTCTCATTGTCTTTACAATCACTGTATGATCATTGTTTATTTCTAATCTATTATTTAAACACTAGAATGTGAATTACTACAGGAGCTTGAGACACAAACTGTGCCCACAGCAACACTGAATGACTTTGAACTGTTGTGAATTTGTTCTTTAATGAGTGTACATATTCTTCCAGATAGAATACAAAGTTTTTTAAGGTAATAAAAATCTGTTGTTTTAAGCTTCCATATATTTTGAAACTCAGCAGCTACTTTAGCAATTATGTAGCAGTTGTTAAAGTTCTCTATACACTGCACCTTCTCACGGCCTACACTGCTGCTGCTTATTCTTGCCTCCTTTGGCCCTGTCTATTCTTGAATCTTTGCAAGTGTCTATAATTCCTTATCATTTACCTGTTTAGCTGTTTAATTTTTATTTTTTACCTACAACGTAAACCTGCCACAAATCCTAAATATTCTTCCTTTCCATTCTACTTTTCATTCCATGCCCTTTCCTTTCCCACTTGCTTTTCAAATTTCAAGCCCCAACACATGTCATTTCATTTATTTGGTTCTTTATCCACCCTCATAGGCAGAACTAACAGCTCTCTCCTGTTCCTCCAACACCTCTTTCACACTGCAAACCTACAAGTTGTCATATTAAGACCATTCTCTCTCTCTCTCTCTCTCTCTGACTTCCGAGGCTAGATAATGTACTATGATCATATGACCTTCACCAGATGAAGTGAAGTGCTCAGATGATACATAAACATTTGGGACATTTTCTGGAGATAAATGGAATCAGTCTATATAAAGACTGCTGGTATATCTTATGGTGGCAATTACACCTCTGTAATTTGCAGTATTGAATCTTTAATTTTATAGCATTAGAAGGTGCTACATATTTGAAAAGATAATGTACCTCTTGAATTCTGAAGAATAAGAAACAGCACAAACCAAAAAAAAAATAATAAATAAAACAGATAAAAGAAATTTCTTAGTTTCTTATCCAAGTTTGCTATCCTCCAATTTTCATTTTTTCACCAGCTGAGAAATTTATATGAAAGCTTTTGCCATGAACACTTATATTTAGACTTTTCTTTATTTGCTTAATTATTATTATTATTACTGAATGTTAACATTATGTTTATTATGTATGTAAGTGGCTGCATTCATTTTTAAATAATTTAAAATTATTAAGGTAACTTTACTTAATGCATACTTTGTCATTCTATGAACAAATGGGAAGAAAGTAATTACTTGCTACAAGAAATTATATATCATTAAAATAGAACAGATTCATTATGTGTATTAGGAACATAGAATAAAATAGATTCTTACTATGGAAAAAATAAAGGAAAAATACTATTTCCATATTATTTCAGAAGCTTATAGTTTACTTGATTTTTTCTTTTTCTGGAATTCATTTTGTCCAATTCTCTATTCTCATCTCCTTTATTATCCTTGATTTTTCTTGGAGAATGAAGTGAAGTATTTTCTTTTAGATGGTAAATATGAAAAGAGATAAGAATATTCTGTTAGCATTGGAATCCTGGCCCTAGTCTAGTTGTGAAAACTACTTTATAATAATGTCTTATCATTTGGTCTAAAATATATATATTTTTTTCTTTCTGAAATATACATCTATCTCAATCTAAAGAAAGTAGAAACAAACAAAAACAGATCTGTCTTTCAATTATACTATTAATAGAATATTAGGGAACTATACCAATTTAATGCTCAAAACTATTCATTTCCTTGAATTATACTTTGGTGTTTTTTCCACAGTTTGTACTGAAGGTAATGTGTTTTCATGTTTTCCCTTTATGAATATGGTGGAAGATTCAGCAGGTAGAAAATCAGGGAGGGCATAGTGGAACTCAACAATATCATCAATCAACAGTGTATAATTGACATCTCTAGAGTACAACAGCATGATACGCATGCTTCTCAAGCTTACATAACATTCACCAAGATATACCACATTTTAGGACATAAAACATGTCTTAACAAACTGAAAAAAAGAAAGAAATACAAAGTCTGCTCTCACATGTTCTCTTAGTGGCAATACTTCCTAACTCATTACGTGAGGCCAGTGTTAGCCAAATATCAGAAACAAAGATATTTACAAGAAAACTAAAGACTAAGATCTTTCTTGAACATGCATGAAAAATTCTGAAAAATTCTTAGTAAACTGAATCCAACAACATATAAAAAGAATTATACACCATGACCATGTGGCTTTTATCCCAGGTGTGCAAGGTTACTTCAACATTGATTATTGTGATGTATCACATCAATAAGATAAAAAAGAAAATCACACAGTCATATCCATAGATGCAGAAAAAGCACTGGGCACATTCCAACCCCCATTTGTGATAAAAACTCTCACTAAACTAGGAATAAAGGGAAACTTCCTCAACTCAATAAAGAATATGCACCAAGATGACTCAGATAGTAAAGAAACCACCTGCAATGTCAGAGGCTTGGGCTTGATTCCTAGGTTGGGGAGATCCCCTGGAGAAGGGAATGGCAACCTACTCCAATATTCTTGCCTGTAAATATCCCAAGGACAGAGGAGCCTGGTGGGCTACATGGGGTCACAAAGAGGTGGACATGACTGAGCAACTAACACCTTCACACTAAGATCAGGTGAGAATGTATTTTCTTGCTGCTTCTTTTCAACACTGTGCTGGAAATTCTAGCTAACACAGTAAGAAAAAAGGAAATAAAAGGCATACATATTGGGAAGAAAGAAATAAAACTGTCCTTGTTTGAAGATAAGATCATCTACGCAGAAAATCCCAAAGAACTCACCAAAAAAAAGTCCTGGAATTAATAAGCAATTATACCAAGATTGTATGATACAAGGTCAGCAAGGGAAAGTCAATTGCTTTTCTATATATCAGTAATGAACAAGAACACAATACCATTTACATTAACACTCCCCCAAATAAGTACTTCAGTGTAAATCTAATCTGATGCTTGGTGCATCTCTTCAAATTGTGTTATTTATTTATTTATTTTGCTATGCCTTGTAATTTTTCTTGATCAGCTGACATGAACTGGTAGGTAAAAATAGCTGCTGCAAATAGGCCTTTCCTAAGGTGGTAGTAAGATGTGGAGGGAGGGGAAGCAGTCTATAGTCCTATAATTAAATCTCACCTTTTACTTAAGCCTCAGCCTCTGGACTGTATCATGAATGGATATCATGAATGTTTTCAATTTTTTCCCTCTTCCTTTTTAGGTGGGATAGGATGGCTAGAGCAGGCTAGAGATGGGTATTTCCTTTCCCCAGATCAGTTAGCTTGTTGTGTTGTTATTGGTGGTTTAGTCACTAAGTCATGTCTGATTTTTTGTGACCCCATAGATGGTAGCCCTTGAGGTTCCTCTGTCCATGGGATTTCTCAGGCAAGAATGTTGGAGTGGGTTGCCGTTTCCCTCCCTACAGGGGATCTTCCTGGCCAAGGGATTAAACCCTCCTCTCCTGCTTGCAGGCAGATTCTTTACCACTGAGCCACCTTGGAAGCCCAGGCGTTGGTTCATTAGTTTCCCTGGAGGAAATTCCTTGTTAAGAACAGAATGCTCTGGCATATTTTAAAATGGTTCCTTTCCACTCCACTGCTGGAAGACTGAGGGAATTTTACTCTGATATCTACTGTGGAGTCAGTGGAAGCAGTACAAGGCAAATCTCACAAAATTGTAGGGGCTCCCCTGTTAATTGGGTACCCCAGAGTTTTGACTGAGGTGTCTATGCTGAATCTCCAGCAATTATAGTTCAGGTTTTCCTAACTCTATGTGGATTCCTGTGATGGCTTTCATGCGGGTAAGTCATGACTTTCCTGTATTTGCTGGTCTGTCTCACCAGTGTTGGGGGCAGCAATTTGCCTTATGTTCAACTCTTTCTTGTGGATCCAAGAATTGTTGATATTTCAGTTTGTTCAGCTTTTTACTTGTTAGGAGAGAGTGGCAGCTTTCAAGCTTCTTACATGTGGAAACAAAAAAATGAAAGTTTAATTTCTTCTTGAGATGTTAATAATGTATAACTTAGGAAAAGAGAATTTTGGTACAGTGTATGTTGAAAAGTAACAAAGATAGCAGACATTATTCAGTGAGCACTATTTTAAAGCAGGCACTGGAGTAAGTGCTTTCCCTGGGATTTCCTATTAACAGAAACAGTAATAACACCTGCTCTGAGAGTTAATTCATTTCAGGTTAAAGTATACAAACTTTTTAATACAATTTTGCCATATTGTAATATGAAATCATAAAATCAAAATTTAACTTCATTAATAAGGGAGGAACCATCTTATAGAGAGTTACACATAGTTTTTCTGAAAATGTCAAACTTGTTCCAGATCATTTCATTTAAAGTAGATTGTTCAACATTGAAACCTTGATACCTAGCTCATGGCAATGCATTTGTCATACTATGTTCTTATTAAAATATTTTCCTAGCAAGATAAATGTGTCACTTAGAAGATAAATATCAGAATCAATCTTTGCCCTCAAACCTAAAACACTTTTTCTTAAAGTAGAATGTAACTGGAAAATACCACTGTGGAAAAAACAAACAAGAACAAATATCTCCTAGAATACTTGCTTCTGACCACATTTTTAAAATGCCTCTTAACAACATTTGTAAATATTATAAGCTTTGATAATATACCATGGTGATTTCTTAACGAAAGTGATTTTTTAATTTCAGTGTCATTGAAAATCATATATTTAACTCAGATCACATTCATTTCGTTGATAAAAATATCTCTTTCCATAAAAGCTGGCAATCTTGGGGGGGAAGAGAATTCATAGAACCATTTCTATACTTTTCTTTCTTTATGTATGTTTAAATACATTATAGAGCTCACATAAATGATTCCAATAATTTGCAATAATAGAAAGTGTTTGGTGTACTTTAGTGGGTAATATATGCCTGTGGAGATAATTTTCTGAACCCTAAAATGATATACTTTGTTGGTATCCAAAGGCAAATGTTTGTCTTTCATTCTTTTCATATAATAAAAGATGTTTAAAATAACCAACACTTAAGTTTAACAATAGTTTAGATTTATAAATATTTATCTTGCTCTTGCCATATTGCCCAATATCACCACCTACCCAACAAACAAGAACACTGCCCAAAATGTTGGGGAAAAAACACAAAGGATTGAAAATATGATGATAATAGGCAAAAATAGCCAATAACTTATTTTCAACCCCCCAAAATAGCCAGCAATGATCAAAATAAATAAGAGTGATGTGACTAGCCTTCTTTTCAACTATTCCTTTTATATATATAGTGTAGAGTTGCTTTACAATATTGTGTTAATTTCTGCTGAATCACAAAGTGAATCAGCTGTATGTATAGTATACATATATCCCTCCCTCCTGGACCTCCCTCCCACCCTCCTGCCCACCTCCCCATCCCACCAATCCAGGTTACCACAGAGCGCTGAGCAGAGCTCCCTGTGCTATATAGCAGGTTGCCACTAGCTATCTATTTTAAACATCAGTTCAGTTCAGTCGTTCAGTCATGTCCGACTCTTTCCAACTCCATGGATTGCAGCACGCCAGGCTTCCCTGTCCATCACCAACTCCCAGAGCCTGCTCAGACTCATGTCCATCGAGTCAGTGATGCCATCCAACCATCTCATCCTCTGTCGTCTCCTACTCCTCCTGCCCTCAATCTTTCCCAGCATCAGAGTCTTTTCCAATGAGTCAGCTCTTCGCATCAGGTGGCCAAAGTATTGGAACTTCAGCTTCAGCATCAGTCCTTCCAGTGAATATTCAGGACTGATTTCTTTTAGGATTGACTGGTTTGATCTCCTTGCAGTCCAAAGGACTGTCAAGATTCTTCTCCAACCACAGTTCAAAAGAATCAATTCTTTGGTGCTCCGCTTTCTTTATGGTCCAAATCTCACATCCATACATGACTACTGGAAAAACCATAGCTTTGACTAGATGGACTTTTGTCAGCAAAGTAATGTCTCTGCTTTTTAATAAAAGATGGTATATATGTCAGTCCCAATCTCTCAGTTCCTCCCAGTCCCCTTTCCCCTCACTCTGTGTACATACATCTGTTCTCTATGTCTGTGTCTCTATTCCTGCCCTGCAAATAGGATTCTCTGTACCATTTTTGTAAATTCCCCATGTATGCATTAATGTATTTGCGGTTCTCTTTCTGACTCACTTCACTCTGTGTAACAGTCTCTAAGCCCATCCACATCTCTGCAGATAACCAGATTTTGTTCCTTTTAATGGCTGAGTAATAGTCCATGGTTTATATGTACCACATCTTTATCCATTCATCTGTCAATGGACATTTAGGTTTCTTCCAAGTCCTGGCCAGTGTAATACAGTAGTGCAGTGAGCATTGGGGTGCAGGTGTCTTTTTGAATTGTGGTTTTCTCAGGGTATATGCCCAGTAGTGGAATTCCTGGGTCATATTCTTCCCTGGTGGCTCAGAGGTTAAAGCGTCTGCCTGCAACGCGGGAGACCTGGGTTCGATCCCTGGGTCAGGAAGATCCCATGGTGAAGGAAATGGCAACCCACTCCAGTATTCTTGCCTAGAGAATCCCATGGATGGAGGAGCCTGGTGGGCTACATTAGTCCATGGGGTTGCAAAGAGTCTGACACGACTGAGCGACTTCACTTTCACTTTCATGGTAGTTCTATTTCTAGTTTTTTAAGGCACCTACATACTGTTCCCCATAGTGGCTCTATCAATTCACCTTCCCACACCTTCTCCAGCATTTACTGTTTGTAGATTTTTTGATGATGGCCATTTTGACAAGTGGAAAATGGTGTCTCATTGAAGTTTTAATTTGCATTTCACTAATAATTGGTGATGTTAATAAGCATCTTTTCATGTGCCTCTTGGCTATCTGTATGTCTTTCTTGAAGAAATGTCTGTTTAGGTTTTCCTCCCATTTTTTCCTCCCATTTTTTGTTGTTGTTATTGAACTGTTTGTATATTTTAGAGATGAATCCCTGGTCATTTGCCTCATTTGAAAATATTTTCCTTCATTCTGAAGGTTGTCTTTTCATCTTGTTTATGGTTTACTTTGCTGTACAAAAAGTTTTAAATTTCATTAGTTCCATTTGTTTATTTTTGTTTTTATTTTCATTACTCTAGGAGGTGAGTCAAAAAAGATCTTGCTGTGATTCATGTCAAAGAATGTTCTTCCTATGTTTTCTTCTAAGAGTTTTATAGTGGTCATTTAGTTATTTAATCCTTTTTGAGTTTCTCTGTGTGTGTATGTGTGGTGTTAGTGAGTATTCTAATTTCATTCTTTTAAATGTAGCTTAATAAAACAAACAAATGGCTACTTTATGTGCTTTGAAGATGATTCAGTAGTGGCTCACAGGCAGAGCAGATAGCTATCACTAGGACACAGGTGTATACACTGATTTCTTATTTGCCTGCAGTCCTCAAGTATTTAAGTAAATAAATATCTTAGAATTAAATTTTTACATCACACAGAGATACATGCAATTTTTATTATCCCATATTTCAACATTGTCAGCTATTTGGCTAAAATAATTAGAAAGAATACATTGTTTTTTTTTTTTTGAAAGAATACATTGTTGAAATAAGCAGACATTAAAAAAAATCACTTCTACAGTGTGAGTGTTCACTTGTACAACCATATGCATTTATTTCCATTTTGTCCAGCTCTGTGCATGCTATGATTTTCTAGGTCAAAAATCTTTTCACAATGTAGTTTTCAAAACACGCAAACCACATTTTTGTGCCTGGAAGCTAGATGCTGATCTTCTAGCTTCATATCTTTTTCATTCCTCACCCTAATCACAATCAAATTCTTCACTTGGTTCCATGATTGGCTTGAGAACGATTTGGATTGAAATCAGATGAGCAACACAGATGGTATCTAATATTGCATCTCAGTTTTTGGCTTTACTCTGTAAGCTGCTTACTCAGTGGTAGAGGAGAAGGGGAAGGCTGCTGACAAATGACACTGTTATGACCATCATAGCCAAGCTAGACTGGCACCATTAGAGTGCTCAACAATCTGTTTTATATCTCTATGTTTCTAAGCCCATATTCTTAAACAAAGGTGTTCTTTCCTCATGTAACATAATACCTGGGACTGGGGACACTTTTTCCTCTTGAAATGGCTTATTAAGCATAATGATTTTTAAGGATGTTTATATTGAGAGGCTGTATCCTTTGGAGATTAACTCTATGTTGTAGTAATATATTAACTTCTACTAACTTGTCTCATTTTCTCATTTAAATCTATAATATACATTTATTTGACATATTTTGAAGAAAAAAAACTTTGTTATAAACTCATGAAAGCTAAGGGTGGGCATATAATATCAATAGTTGACTATTGATTTTAAATAAATATGCATTATGATTTAAGTGAAAGTGTTAGTCACCCAGTCGTGTCCAACTCTTGTGACCCCAAGGACTGTAGCCCGCCAGGCTCCTCTGTCCTTGGAATTCTCCAGGCAAGAAACTGGAGTGGGTTGCCATTTCCTTCTCCAGGGGATCTTCCTGACCAAGGGATTGAACTCAGGTCTCCCACATTGCAGGCAGATTCTTTACCATCTGAGCCACCAGGAAAGTCCTATGATTTAACATGGATATTATTTTGAGAAAATGATATGCATTTCAAAAGGGTATTTCTTTTAAGTAAATTATAATTAAAGTCTCTTTTCTGATTATTAGATTTGTGTATATGCCATGAAGAATATGCTTTTAAATAAAAAATACAGAAAAGAAAATGCAAGTCAATCATATTTCAATCATAGTGTTAATTTAATGATATAGTTCCTTTTGTATTTTATGCCTATTTCTCAATATGTATGACATACAATTTACACTGTTTAGGAATATTATCTCTAATTTTATTTGTAAGATAAGTTAGAAAATGAGAGAATTTGGTTGTGAAAATGTAGCAATTTATGCATAATAACAGTTGCAACCAGAGTTGTGAGGTTCTGCATATAAAAGAGTAAGATGTCAACAGTTGTGTTTATCATTTACTAAGAAATTTTTCGTATTCATATCATCTGATTTTTTTAAAATGTTTATTTTTAGCTCTGCTGGGTCTTTGTGGGGGCTCAGGCTTTTTCCCTAGTGGTGGTGCAGGCATCTCATTATGGTGGCTTCTCTTGTTGCAGAGCATGGGCTCTAGGGCACGCGGGCTTCGGTAGTTGTGGCCTGCGGGCTCAGTAGTTGTGACCCAGGCCCCAGAGCACAGGCTCAGTACTTGAGGTACACAGGCTTAGTTCCTCTGTGGCATGTGGGGTCTCCCCAGATCAGGGAGGGAACCCATGTCTCCTGCATTGGCAGGTGGATTCTTTACCACTCAGCCACCAGGGAAGCCCTTCATCTCATCTGGTTTTGATAGCCACTTTCTGAGATGAGCATCCCATTTTTCACTTTTAACTCGAGAAGACTCTTTTCAGAAAAGATAAAGGAATTTACCCAACTTGATGTAGCCTGGAAATAATGAAGTCAGAACATGATGCTGGTTTTTCCAAATTTAAATACTGTATTCTATCTCTACACTTTGGTGTAGAAGAAATGAATAATAATTTGTGAATTTAATAAATAATAATAATTTGTGAATTTTGAAGAATACATCAGCAGAATGAACTAACCAGTAATATTTTAGGGAGTGCATTAAAGACAAAGAAATGTGTCTAATTTTGTGTCTGGGAACTCTACAGTTGCTTGGGGTGACTGAAGATTGTAGGTACAATCCAGACTTGATTACCTTCTATTCCACAGAAGAGCTCCTCCAAACTTTCCCTAAGCTAGATTATTACAATTGTTTGTAATAAATTTTCTGCTTTAGCCAATGAACAGTCAGCATAAGTTGCTTTAATTAGCCATCTTTCAGAATGAAAATGATGAAAACTCAATGACCCAGTCTGCCACACAATAATCATGTGTGTGCTGTCCCTCCAGTCATGTCCAATTCTTTGTGACCCTGACCGAAGCCCGCCAGGATCCTCAGCCCATGGGATTCTCCAGGCAAGAATACTGGAGTGGGCTGCCATTTCTATCTCGAGGGATTCTTCTAGACCCAGGGATGGAGTCTGCGTCCCTTACATCTCCTGCTTTGGCAGTCAGGTTCTTTACCACTAGCACCACCTGAAAAGCCCAGAAAAATTTTAGTCTGCTTAAATGCTGAATTTAATGTTTTCTGTTGGATATAGAAAATTATATAAAAACCTGATAATATGTGATGCCTGTTTCAATATATCTTGAAGCTAAAGTTTGATTTTCCCTCCTCATGAACATGTTAATGCTACTTTAAAGAAATATTTCAAAGCAAGTTTTCAGTGGCACATGAAATGAAACCTTATTCTCACATAGAAGCTGATGTTGTTGGAATATTTGTACTTTTTAATAAGGTTTCCATTTACTTATTTCATTGATTCTATTTTCATATAATTACAAAGTGAATAATTGGAGCAATTATTTGTATAATAGATAAAAGTCTTTTTATCTGTGCAATGTATACATTTTATTTTAAAAAGTAAAATTAGAGGATTATATCATTATTAGTAATAACTATCAAAACTAAAATACTATTATAAATTTATTCTTAAAGGTTTGTCTTCATGAAGCCCTAGGAAGGAGTAGGACATAGTTTTTATTAAAGATACTTCAGAGGAATTCCCAGCAGATGATTCTGAGCATATAGACTTAAATAAGATGCTCCACATCATACTTAACATCAAAACATGTACAACTTTCCCCTGCTTTCCAAAAGAGGACCTTCCTATGAAATCTTTTGCAAACCAAAATGGTGTAAAACAAACAATTGACTTTTATTATGAAAGTGAAAATCCTCTTGGAATTATTTCAGTTAGCAAAAACAAGTACTAATATAGGTCTTGTAAAAGCCTGGTGCTAAAAAAAATAAATAAATTAAAAAAAAAAAAAAAAAAAAAAAGCCTGGTGCTATAAAGTGAACTTTCAAAAAGTGGAGGATACCTGTAACTGCAAATTAAAACATCCAGGAGCTGTGACTACACACTTATAAGAATGGCTAAAAGTAACACCACCAGATGTTGGTGATGTGGAGCAATAGGAATTTTCATTCATTTTTGGTGGTGATGCAAAACAGTACAGCCACTTTGGAAAACTCCCAGTTTCTACAAAACTAAGTATGCTCTTACTTTAAGAGCCAAAAATCATGCTCCTTGGTATTTTAAAAAAGGAACTGAATGTTCATGCCCACATAAAAAGCTGTACAAGAATGTTTATAGCATGTTTACTTACAATTGCCAAAACTTGACAGCGATAACAATGTCCTTTAATAGGTGAGTGCTAAGTCACTTCAGTCATGGTCAACTCTTTGCAGCCCTGTGGACTGTAGGCTCCTCTGTCCATGGTATTCTCCAGGCAAGAGTGCTGGAATGGTTGCCATTTCCTCCTCCAGGGAATCTTCCCCACCCCAGGATCAAACCCGCATCTCTTTTGTCTCCTGCATTGGCAGGCAGATTCTTTACTGCAAGCATCACCTGGGAAGCCCATTTAATAATAAATGAGTAGATACATAAAAGGAGGTACATCCACTTAGTGGAATAGTTAAATATACATGAGCCACGAAGTTACAAAAAGATAGGGAAGAACTTCAAATGCTAAGCAAAGGAAGCCAATCTGAAAAGGCTGCATATGTAATTCCAACTCAATGATATTCTGGCAAAGGCAAAAGTATGGAGACAGTTTAAAGATCAGTGGTTGCTAGGAACAGAGTAAAAGGGATGGAGGGGTGAATAAGTGGACCATGGGAGATTTGAGGACACTGAAGTGTCCTGTATGATGCTATAATTGTGTATACATATTACACATTTATCAAAAGCCATGGAATGCAAAACAATGAATGAACCCTAATGTAGACTGTGGACTTTAATTAATAATAACTGACATCAATTGTAACAAATGTCTAACTACTGCAAAATGTTATTAATAATATCAGAAAATGTGTGTGGAATGGGCAGTAGGAGAATGTATGGATTTTTTGCATTTTCTGCCCAATTTTTCTATAAACCTAAGACTGTTCTAAAATATTGTTAAATTGTGTAGTAAGAAAAATTGGGGGAAACATCATTTTAGGTTAGAGTTGGGTCATAAATTCAGTGATCTAGATATTTGAAAAAGTTTTCTCTTTATACTCCACATCATGTTTCAACAACCATTGATTGCTCATTTTTTCTTTTTTAAAAAATTGAAATATAGTTGGTTTATAATGTTTCAGTTATACAGCAAAGTGATTCAGTCAGACTTAGAACCTACACAGTTGTAAGCAACCAAATTTTTGTTGCTTTATGTCACAAAGTTATATATATTTTTATATATATATATTTCAGATTCTTTAAAATTATAGGTTACTATAAGATATTGAATATAATTTCCTGTGCTAAAGAGTATGTCCTTGTTATTTATCTATGTAATACATTCTAGTGTATATCTGTTAATCCCATTGTTAATTTATCCCTTCTCCTCCCATCCCTTTGGGTAACCATAAATTTGCTTTATGTGTTTGTGAGTCTATTTCTTTTTTGTACATAAATTCATTTGTGTCTCCTCTTTTAGACTGCACATAAGACAAACAAGTGATATTTGTATCACTTAATAATAAGTAATCACTTAATCACTTAATAAGTCTTCCACTGTCTGACTTAATTCACTTAGTATGATAATCCCTAGGTCCAACTATGTTGCTGGAAATAGCATTCTTTCATTCTTTAAATGGCTACTATTCCATTTTATATACATATTATAAAACACACCTTTAGCCATTCACCTGGCAGCAGGCATTTATATAGCTTCCATGTCCTGGCTACTGTATATAGTGTTGTAGTGAACATTGGGGTGCATATTTCTTTTCGAATTAGAGTTTTTGTCTTTTTCGGATATATGCCTAGGAGTGGGATTGCTAGATCATGTGGTAACTTTATTTATAGTTTTTTAAGGAGTCTCCATTGGAGAAGGAAATGGCAGCCCACTCCAGTGTTCTTGCTTGGAGAATCCCAGGGATGGGGGAGCCTGGTGGGCTGCCGTCCATGGGGTCACACAGAGTCGGACACGACTGAAGTGACTTAGCAGTAGCAGTAGCAAGGAGTCTCCATGCTGTTTTCCATAGTGCCTGTACCAGTCTATGTTCCTACCAAAAGTGCAGGAAGGTTCCCTTTTTGCACATCCTCTCCATCCATATGGACTGACCATCATAAATGTCTACAAATAACAAACCCTATGTATGGATGTGAGAGTTGGACTGTGAAGAAAGCTGAGCACCAAAAAATTGATGCTTTTGAACTGCAGTGTAGGAGAAGACTCTTGAGAGTCCCTTGGACTGCAAGGAGATCCAACCAGTCCATCCTAGAGGAGATCAGTCCTGGGTGTCCATTGGAAGGACTGATGCTGAAGCTGAAACTCCTATACTTTGGCCACTTCATGTGAAGAGTTGACTCATTGGAAAAGTCCCTGATTCTGGGAGGGATTGGGGGCAGGAGGAGAAGGGGATGACAGAGGATGAGATGGCTGGATGGCATCACCGACTCAATGGACATGAGTTTGAGTAAACTCTGGGAGTTGGTGATGGACAGGGAGGCCTGGCGTGCTGCGATTCATGGGGTCGCAAAGAGTCGGACACAACTGAGTGACTGAACTGACTGATGATGGTCAATTTACTTCACTTAGCTCATCCAAGGGATTCCAGAGCTCATTTCAGATCATAGTTGGGTGAGGTGGAGGGCCTGTTCTTGACACGGTTGAGTATGGTCCTGGTTGTCCTAAAGCTCGTGTTGGTCTGCAAGTGTGGAGTGCGTGTGCCTTGCTCGTTCCAGGTTAGGGTCTGGCCTGCTGTGGGCAGTCTGGGTCCCAGGCTGCAGGATTCTGGTTTTCTTATGTCTGATGTCTGACCCCTACTGGGCAGAGATGGTCTAGGAACCGTTGCAGGCTTCCTCGAGGGAGGGGGCTGGTGCCTGTCCCCTGGTGGGCGGGTCTGTATCTTGGCCCTCTGGTGGGCAGGGCTGTGTGAAGTGGCATGTCTTGAAGTGGCTGTGGGCTCAGGAAGACTTTAGCCAGCCTGTCTCCTGATGGTTGGGACTGTGTCCTTACTTGGTTGTTTGGCCTGAGATGTGCCAGCACTGGTGTCTATGGGCTCTTTTGTGGGGCCAGGTCTTGGTGCTATGGAGCCAACACAGCAGCTGCCAGGAGTGTTCACACATTCGAGTGTTCCCCACTCTGTCTGCCACCAGCGTCTATGTCCCCAGGTGAGCCAGAGCAGAACCCCACCTGTCCAGTACACTCTCCACGACCAGCAGGTAGTCTGGCCCAAGCTCCTATCAAATTACTGCTCTTACCCTGGGTCCTAGTGTGTATGAAATCTTATGTGTGCTCTCTAATCTGTGTTCAGTTGCTGAGTCGTGTCCAACTCTTTGCGACCCCATGGACTTCAGCATGCCAGGCTTCCCTGTCCATCACCAACTCCTGGAGCCTGCTCGAACTCATGTCCATTGAGTCGGTGATGTCATTTATTAGGTAGTTAGAATAGGAAAAAGGAGTCTAGAATGGTGGAGGCTAAAAGACAAGGAAGGGAAAAGCCTGTGAAAATAGAACAAAGGAGGGTCCAAGGACCAGAGTGAGGACCTCAGGTCAAACAAACAGTGCTCCTGGCTAGCCCAATTTACATAGGACAGGCCCAGGAGGAGAGAAAAAACATAAAAAGAGGAGCCAAAATTGGGCTGGGGGGCCTCTCCTCTCTTCGCATCTTTTGGGTCGGCATGCCCTCACACCTCGAGGATGTATTTTCCTTTACTTTCTAAAGAAACTGAGCTGTAACAGAGCTGTAACACTGGTCCATCCATCACTTCAATTTCTGTTGCAAGAAGACAGAATCGAGGAAATTACAAACTCCCCCGACACATGCAACCATCTCATCCTCTGTCATCCTCTTCTCTTCCCGTCTTCATCCTTTCCTAGCATCAGGGTCCTTTCCAATGAGTCAGTTCTTCACATCAGGTGGCCAAAGGATTGGAATTTCAGCTTCAGTGTCAGTCCTTCCAATGAATATTCAGGACTGATCTCCTTTAGGATGGACTTGTTGGATCTCCTTGCAGTCCAAGGGACTCTCAAGAGTCTTCTCCAACACCACAGTTCAAAAGCATCAATTGTTCAGCGCTCAGCTTTCTTTATATTTCAATTCTCACATCCATACATAACTACTGGAAAAACCATAGCTTTGACTAGATGGACCTTTGTTTGCAAAGTAATGTCTCAGCTTTTTAATATGCTGTCTAGGTTGGTCATAGCTTTTCTTTCAAGGAGCAAGTGTCTTTTAATTTCATGGCTGCAGTCACCACCTGCAGTGATTTTGGAGCCCCCCAAAATAAAGTCTGTCACTGTTTCCACTGTTTCCCCATCTATTTGCCATGAAGTAATGAGACCAGATTCCATGATAGTTTTATGAATGTTGAGTTTTAAGCCAGATTTTTCACTTTCCTATTTCACTTTCATCAAGAGGCTCTCTAGTTCTTCTTCACTTTCTGCTCTCTAATAGTGAAGTGTCTTTTCCCCCGTTTTTTGTGGCTCCTGCAGTTAAGCCCTATTTTGTCAAAGCCAAATATTCTAGGGGCTTCTCTTCCCAGTGCCAGACCCCTGGGCTGGGGAACCTGAGATGGGACTCAGAACCCTTACTCCTGTGGCAGAACACCTCTGCAATAGAGATAGTTGCTATCCTGACACCACCTCCTCTACCTATTTTTCCTACTAGCAAAACTCCCAGAGAAAGTTATCACTATTCACTATCTCCATTCTTTCTCTGTTTCTCTCTTTAACCCATTTCATTTATAACACTTAACCAAAGCTTACCAAAATCTTTGATAATTATAGACTGCAAAATACATTGACCGATTTTTAGATCTCTTCTGAACTATTTGACACAGAGCATCATTCCTGATTCCCTAAATTTTTTCTCTTACTTTCCACCCACAAATTTCTGCTTTTCTTCCTTCCTCACTAGTGTGATCTTCTCAGTTCCATTCACTGGTTTTCTCTCATGTCTCTGACCACTAAGGTTAAGAGTGCACTGGGGCAGTGCTTCAGAATTGCTATCCTTCTCTTTCCAAGTTCATTCATTCATTCTGTGAGCTTTATATCCCACTTACAGGCTAATGAGTCACAAAAGTGTAATACTCAGCCCCTGTCTTACTTCTGAAAAATAGATAATTTATCCAAATTTTTACTCAAGATTTTCAATCTTACCATGTCTCAAACTGAATCCTTACATGAAATCTGCTCCCCTTCGGGCCCTCTCCATCTCAGTAATTGACACATTCTTTCAGTTGCCTGAACTGCCTGAACTGAAACCATAGGCCTTTCTTCATAATGCACTTTCAAAATATCCACAAATATCATTGGCTCCACCCTCAAAATGCATGCAAAATATGAATACTTCTCACCACCTCTATTTGTTACTGAGAGGGTAACAGGCAGGAAGGCCAGGGGTCTCCAAACGGAGGAAATAGGCTGCAAGTGCCAGACATTTTTATCTCTCTTAAGCAGCAGGAGGAAACAAACCAGCGATATTTTTTTCTTCTCTATACAAATTTAAAAGGAGGTTTCTCTTAAAATGCTGTGTTTGCCATGACACCTGGTTTCACCTGAAGCTAACTATTCTCAAACCTTGAGCTAACCAATACATTTTTTTCTTATGGAAATGTTTGTCTTAAGATATGTTAATTTACCCCAGACTCTGTAAATTCTGTCAAATGGCCCAACCTACTTACTCAGATATTGTTCCCCTAATCTATGTAAATGAAATTATTTGTTTGGTAATCTGCCCTTCTACAAGATTCAAGTCAATCGTTTTATGGCTGGGGATGAATTATCTGATGCCATTCTGAGTTTTAAGACATTCCTTTCTTTTCATTAACAGACTGCGAGTGACTATATAACATCCAGCTGAACACTAGAAGCGGGGTACTCTTTCTGCCCCCTTCTGATGCCTGTGTCAGAAGCTTTCTCTATCTCCTTTATACTTTAATAAAACTTTATTACACAACAGCTCTGAGCGATCCAGCCTCGTCTCTGGCCCCGGATTGAATTCATCTCCTCCGGAGGCCAAGAATCCCGGTGTCTTATTGTTCAGCAACAACCTTTCATTACCTTCTTTCTATTCCAATTATCTGTCATCTTTTGACATATAACACATATTATCATTTCAACATGTAATTAGCATGAAATTTATTGAGATATTAACATTTATTTTTTCATTCTAAGTCTTCAAAATTTGTGATACATGTTATATTACCATAACATCACACGTTGAACTAGCTGTATTGCAAGAGCTCAGTATTATCTAACTTATCGGTCAATACGTTATAGAATCTGTCACAGTACTCTTCACAGCAACTCATTGCCTCTTTGCTCTCAGCCTTTATTACACTTCTTACTTACTTTTTTCTGTGGGTTTTCTGCGGTTTGAACAGATCAGACCTTAATTTAAGCCTACTAAACTTGCCATTTCTTCTTCTTGAGCCTGTTTTCTTATCAGCTACAAAGCTCACTACTTTATCTGCCTCAAGTGTTTGCTTGAATTTACAGTGATTGTGCTGCCTCCCTAATTCCCCCATAGCATCTCAATTGCATTGGGTATAATTCTACATTTCACCGTGTGAGGTTATAAGTCAGTAATTTTCCTACATGTGCATATGTATATATCATATGTGTATATGATGTGTTTGTGAGGGTAGATTTGTATTGTTTGTCATTAAGCCCTAGAAGTTAAACTGCATGAAGGAACGTATTTTTGTCTGTGCAACTCTGTATCACCAGCATCCGATGCTGGGATGGTTTATGATAGGTACTCAATAATGAAACATTTGTTTAACAGATTGTTGTAAAATCCAAAAGTCTAGATTTATTATAAATTAGAAATAACAAGACAATGTAATATTATATTTAATGGAAGCAACGATTTCTGGAAATATATATAAATGAATATATTTACTTATTCCTGGGCAACAGTTCACCTCAAAACATAGTGGCTTAAAATAGGGGTCAGCAAATATCAAAACATAGTGGCTTAAAATAGGGGTCAGCAAATATTTTCTGTAAACGACTAACTAGTTGGTGATTATTTTAGGCTTTTAAGGTCATAAGATCCCTGTTGTAATTAGTTGACTCTACTGTTATCGTGAGAAAACAGCTTCAGACAATATATAAACAAATGGATGGGGCTGTGTTCTATTAAAATTTCATTTATAAAAACAGAGGCCAACTGGTAGGCCATAGTTTTCCAAACCTTAAGGCAACAATCATTGGTATCACTCATGAGTCTGTGGGGCAGGTGGATAGCTCTGCACATCTAGACCAGACTTGGCTGACATAAGTTTTCAATGTGTCTGAGATCAGTTGGCAGGTTTCCTGAGCTGACTGTCTACTCTGGCCTCGCTCATATGCCTGGTGTTTGTCTGTGGGCTGAGGCAATGTGAGTAACTGGGCCAAGTGTCTTCCATCTTCCAAAAGTCTAGGCTGGAAATGTTCGTATGGAGTATTGGCAGTGAACCAGGGAAGAGAATGGGACCAAAGGAGGCCTCTTGAGAACACATTTGACCAAAGTCACAAGGCCATCCCAAATTTAATGACTAGTCTATTATGTTCACTCTTATTGGAAGAGAAGCAGAGTAAAACTGCAAAGAGGTATGGATACATAGAAGTGAAAAATGACATCCTATTTGCATGCGACCTACCATTACAGGAGTTTCATATTTTAAGCCAAACAAACTAAATCCCTATGAAGTGGTTCATTATCAGAAATGTTCTATTGTGTCAAGTAAATAAATATGAACCCAAGATGTTTTCCTACTTAAAACAGCATTGTCCTAGCTTAGAGCATTGTTTGAATTTGGTGAATATTTATCTTTGCCAATACTTATAGTTATCTCTGCACTGCTTTAATCATACTTCCCCTATTCTGAACATTATTTGACTCATCAGAACCATCTGGACCTGTACTGTGACTTTCGCTTTGTCATTTCAGCTAATGATTGTTAGGATTTCTGTTTTATTATTTACATTACGATAGCTGAAACCCTTCTCATATTAAGTACGTTAGTTAATTCTCTTATTTTGGTAAAGAATGCTGATTTTTCAACTTCTGAAAATAAATAATTCTAGATTTTGATCTCTAGTGTTAAGCCCAAATATCACCACAGCGCCTTTTTATTTTGGTGGTACCCTAGAGGTACTGATTCAGTCAAATATTTTATTACCTGCTTATCTCTGTTTGCCTCACCAGGCTGTTTGGAAAATGAAAGCAGATGGAGCTGGCCAGAAGTGTAGTTCATAAACGCAGTTACTTGCTCATTAAAGTTTGTAATAGATCTAAACAGGCAGTGCAGAAAGGACTTGTTTTTTATGGCAGCAATTGATTTTTTCAAACATACACTATCTTATCCCCAAAGTAAATACTCTCCAAAATTATCTTCAGAGTAATTTACTTTTCATAAATATGTGTAAAAGTTATAAAAGGTAAGATCTACTAAATTTACATTTTAATCACAGGAAAAAAAATCACAATATATTATTTTTAAATGAAAGATATTAATCCAATTAACAGAAAGTTGCCTAGCCTATATTCACTCAAGGCACATCTATATTAGGAGAAGTAGAATTAAGGTGAAATGGAAATAGAAATTAATTATGCAAATAATTCTAACTGATCAAGGCCTTTTTTCTCAATAATCTAAATATTTTGAATAACTTGTTTTGAAAACTGTCACATTTCTCCTTATGATTTTGAGTTAAATTTATATTTCTTTCAATTTGGTGAATTGATATGAATATTGAGATGTACTTTGGTATGCTTGAATGGTGAGTGATGATTATAACAGTTATTTATGGAAACATGCAAAATTAATTTAACCTGAAAGCATTTCTGATTCAAGGAAGCCACAGTAGGGACAAATAGTGATTAGAACTGAATGTAGTGTTAAAAAATTTACATATGTATTTTCCATTAAAAAAAAAAGTCTGAGAATTCAATCCTGAAAATGTGTATGGCTTAGAATATTCCTCAAAGTTTCTTTTATATGTGTTGTATCATTAGTAAAATGAGAAACTTTACATTAGGACATTTTCCCTAGGAATAAATGGTTACAAATTATTGAGAACATAAATTCCCCGTTTATTCTTTATTCAGCAACAGCGGCTTTAGCTTCAAAAGTACTCAGGCACTCCTATGTTCATACATATATAAGCACACACATGCACACACACATAAACCACACACATACATACCTATATACCTATATACCTGGCATATATTGTGTTTATAAGTTACTTTTGCGGTTTTGAATTTGAAAGAATAGAGTTCCTTAGACAGTAATTTTAATTCTAGTATTTTTAGCTTCTCAGTCTATCTAAAATGATCATATGACTTTATTGAAAGAGTTAATTGGCTTATTTAAAGTTGATCCATATTATTACAATAAGAGAAAAGGAACATAATCATGAAATATTATACTATAATAATGTTTACTCTGCATTTTCTTTGTTTCTTTTTCCTTCGTAAACTTAAAGACAAATCTTACCTGATTATTATTTTTATGTTAAAATTCCTCTTACTTTAGATCTTGGGGGGATTGGATTCCACTGAAAAGGATTTTATCTTCTTTAGCTTGGGTTAGCTAGTTACTCCCTAACTTAGCAAAAGCAAAACAAATAGCAAGCTCACATTAAAATGTAGAAATAAAAAGAGAAGCTTTCCAAGATCTTGTTTGCTTTCACCACATCCTATTAGCAATAAACCATATGAGAAGAATATGTTACATATTATTTCTGCTTATCAGTTATTAAAACTCTGAGACAGTCTTTTCCATGTAAAATGCCACATTTCATGTCATGGTGCAGAAAACTTCCAATTTTTATTAGATATCTCTCTATTTCATTTCACTTTGTGTTAGCTGTTACTGATTTAACTATAAAAAACTATAGGTTTTAAAGGATTTCTGGATTAAAACCTCTGCAACTGATTTGTTTAAAGTGAAGTGTTTAAGTCTCTTTCAATAGAATATAATTCACTGTTAAAAAGTAAAACAATAACTTAATATCCTGAAATCAAATAATCATCTCACATTTAATTAACCTCTATATATCTTACAGAAATATCTATGTATGATCTCATAAGTAATAATATAAGCAATCTTTTAGGTAGTTTGAACTTTCAGAAACTGAAAATTTTTAATTCTCATTATTGTTGTCCTGCCTTTCCATGATTTCTATTAGTTTTTATATCATTTAATGTCCATGAAACTAAAAAAGCCAATGTCTATGCATTATCACATAATTTAAATTATGAATATATTGTTCAGACATTTGAGTCAACATCTAGGAAGACTTCTATAATAGTTTTAAGCAAAATGGTTACTGAAGAGACAGAGACACAAACAAAATTGGAGAAAAGTTACAAGAAAGGCTATGGAAATCTTGTCTTTGATTATGCCATTCCTGGAGTATCTGCCAGTGGCAAACAGACACTCAATTGCCATTTATGACTTGCTGAGCAGGAAGCCATGATGCTCGGTAGGTGTTCAGTGAGTGCTGGAAGACTGCCGTGCTGTGAATTAGTTTCATCCTCTTACTAAACGAAGGCAAAAGAGTACATAGTATGAGGGAGAGAAATGAGAGAAAGAGGTTGTGAATATTAGTGAATATTGCTACATAGGATTCATGAACACTTGTTATTTTAAACATATGGATTATTTTGCATACATTATTTTATATTCATACATTATTTTAGATACATTTGTGATATTTTTCCATATAGACCATGTTTTATTTTGTCATTTGCCTACTGTTATATTATTTTATAATGGGCTATAAAGGGAATTTAGGACTATACTGTTCCACTTTAAAGATGCTATTGCATTTCAGAGTTATGATACTATAAAATGTAAGCATTATTTTTTCTAGTGAGATGGAATCTCATGAACTTGACAAAATAGAGTCCAATGAAATCTAGAACAAGAGAGATGGGCAGTAGATTTGAAGAAGAAAGGAAGACAGCAGAGGGACTTTCTGGTTAACTATCCTAAATGCCCATTCTAAGGGAAGGTGAGTCAGATGACTATTCTCAAACACCATTTTACCTACAGAAAACACAGAAAACCTAATCAAAAAGACACTCAGTAAATAGACAAAACAGAAGAGCTGGAGTCAAAAGTATCAGGGAAGTCTGCCTTTCTCCTTCACAGAGTGACTGCAGCGTTTATCCAGCTGTTGTTTTTGTTTCTTTTCCTGCTCAACTCAATAATCTTTTCCTTTTTATTTCCTGTCCTTTTAAAATAATCTATTAAGGGCCTCTGCTCACTTTATATCATCCAGTTTTTTTTTCATTTTTATGTATAATTTACCTAGTTTTCTTCTCCATCTTTAAATATTGCCTGTTCCTTTTTTTTATTCCTCCTCCAACATACAAAATAAAAATAGCGAACTATGTTGTTTTATAGGTAATATTTTCCCAAAGTGTATGAATGAATTTAGAAAAAGTTTCCCTAATTCTGGTTAACAATTTCATATTATGATGCTTAATATGAGATGTAATCTACAATATTTGAAATTCTACATCAGAAAGACTTCCGAGAAAAGACATACTTCTTGTATATTGAAATTTTTGAGATCTAGCACATCATTATTTATAGAGTAGTGCCATATATTAATAAATTGTCTCTGTAATTTAATATTTTTTCTCCTAAGATGTACGTTTTCATAGTAATACCAGGGCATAGAAGTACTTAAATGAAGAAAATACATCATCTTTATTAGTATTTTGATTATAATGGTTAGTTGCTGTCTTGATTAGCATTATTAAAAATATTGGTAAGCTACAGCTTACCTTTTCTCTCTGGATATCATATACAGCATAAAAATTTGCAATAACTTATTTTATTTGATGTTGCCTGAGGCAATTTATAAAATAACTTGGAATTCTTTAAAAACAGTAAAGGTGATAGTCTAAAAGAAAAATGGATGTGATTCAACACAAAAGTAAACTGATGTCAAGGGCTAAGGGAAAAAATACATTGTCTGCTTAACACATAATAAGTACTTCATAAATGTTGAGAGTAATGATTATTATGAAGATAATGATGATCAAAGACCCACTAACTTGATGGATGTTCAAGTAAATCACCCTTAAAGGTGATGGAATAATGTGTGATGAAATATATCCTGTTAGATGAAGAATATAATCTAAGTAAATAAATGGCATACCTATAAAAGGAAGTAATATCAGAAAGTTTGAGAATTTAACACAGTCCTGGACTACATTTTGCTGTTGTTTTATTTTTGAAGTGCCATGGTTTGCTTTTAAAATTAATGTATATGCACACACATCTATTTTTTTGTCATTTGTTCCACACGTTTCAGTCAGAGATTTTTTTTCCCTCTCATTTATTTAGAAAAACTGTGTTATAGTAATGAAAGTCTGGATCTATTTTTTTTTTGACATTATAAAAATGATATAAGCTTTAGTATTAAAATAATAGTCCCAACATTTAAAAACTCATACAACTGCTGAATTTAATATGTGAAATAAAGGACAAGCAGATATTACTAATCATCATTTTACTATGCATGCTTAGAATGCTAATACTCATAAATCATTTCAAATAGAGAATTCTCTACTGTTTCTTCTTCCAAATAGAAGGAATCTAATTTAATTCTGTTTCATAAACTAGCATCTTGTTGATTTTTCTCTAATCAGACCAAGCATTATCTGTAGTTACTTCTATTTAAAGCCTTAATATGCTTTCTACTGACCAATCTTTATCATTAATTATTGAGTAAATTGTATTTTTTTTCTAATTAGTTTTAACATTAATAGTCAGGAAAATACATGTTTGTAGATCTTCGGAGTCGAATTCATAGAATGGCTTGATGAACATTTATTTCAAACTATACAGTGCCTTAGAAGTTAAGATTATATTCTAGTATGTGTAGTTCAAAATCATGACATTCCTTGAAGCAATTACTTCCGATGGAATAATATGTATGACTGGAAAATGTCTATTACAGTAATGAGACAAATTTTAAACAATGCTGGAAGTATTTGTGTTTATTTTGTGTGGCAACATCTTTCAGATTTGCCTTCCAAATTTAAATTTTGCTGGATGTTGGCTCTTATCTAGCTTTCAATGGATGCTGTTTATGTGAACCAATTAACCTGGAGTCCATATAAAATTACTATTCTTTGCTTTTTTTTATATGAATCACGCTTCTGTGTTACCTAAGAAGCATTCTGAAATATCAGGTCTGACACTTTCTCCAAGTTAATGAAGATAATTCAGTATATAGGAGGCATGTATTTTATAGTTCTAAGTTCATAGATTTAAAAACTAAGAGAAAACATCAGTTAAAACTATAACTTGTATAACTTATTACCATTTGTGACAGACCCATTGGAATAAGCATATTGGAGGAGGCTGTCAAAAACATAAATTACTTTCTGAGAACAAGTCTTTCACTAAGGAGTTTTAACTACTGTAGTTCTCTAGAAAAGCACTTACTAAATTAGTATTGTAACGTTCGGGTCTAAAACACCAATGTGTTGGCTATATTCTGACACTTGATCTTTTTTCATCTAGCACATAGGGGTTGAAAATATTTCTTCTCTGAAGGTTTTGCTCTATCAAGATGTAACTGTATTTAGTCAAGAATATCCTTGAAAAGCCTCTTGGATTTAGAACTCCTAAAGTTTTATATTTCTGAGAGTTTTGAGTCTTCATGAAACCCCAGGTTAGTCACATAACTTCTCTGTACCTAGATTTATTCTATGTTGAACTAGTAGTGTTGTATTAAAATGTCTTGAAATTCACAAATTTAAAAGTTTTTACAGAGTAAAACCCTCGTAGTTTACTTACAGGCAAGAGAAAGTTTAGACTCGTTAATATGAAATAAGTCAGTTCTGTGTGCTTGCCAGCAATATCAAACCAGGCCTCTGCAGTGACTGGGCCCCTGGCTAACTTTCTTGTTCTGTTCTAGTTCATGACTTCTATCTCTGGCATGAGTATAGATTCTCAATAAATATTTTCTAAATAAAATAATTCACTACTCATCCATTTATTCGAAAGATATTTATCAAGTGGCAAACATCAGCCCATTGATAGCAGAATGTTATATTCCATTAATTCTGAGGGTTATTTTTTCCCAGTTTTTTAAAAGGTGAATTAATAACTTTATTTTTTACTGAAGTATAGTTGACTTATTATATTCAAGTGCACAATTTTGTGATTCAAAATTTTTATAAATTATATTCAATATTAAGTTATTATAAAACATTTGCCATATTCTCTGTACTTTACATTAAATCCTTCTAATTAGCTATCTACAAACAGAACATTTGGAGAAGGCAATGGCACCCCACTCCAGTACTCTTGCCTGGAAAATCCCATGGAAGGAGGAGGCTGGTAGGCTGTAGTCCATGGGGTCGCAGAGTCGGGCACGACTGAGCAACTTCACTTTCACTTTTCACTTTCACACATTGAAGGAAATGGCAACCCACTCCAGTGTTCTTGCTTTGAGAATCCCAGGAACGGGGGAGCCTGGTGGGCTGCCGTCTATGGGGTCTCACAGGGTCGGACATGACTGAAGTGACTTAGCAAACAGAACATTTGTTCATTAAATTATTCAAAACATTATTTATGATAATTCAAATAAAATATACCTACTTCTTCAACAGAGGCATAGTATTCATTAGTTATTTAAAGGGATTATAATAGTCCACACCTGGTGTCCTGCAGTAAATGGGTGTGCTGAGTGACTGAACAACAACTGCCAATTGAAAGGTATATTAATCAGGGGTTTTTATTCACTTTGGAAGATTTTTTGGAAAAATATACAACAGTGCAGTGTCTTCGTAGTATATATTCAATGTATAGAAGAGTTTTGAACCTGACATCTGAAATATGATTTCTATGAGTGATGGTATTACAGGCAAGCTGTTCTTTACTTTTTAAATTGAAGTATACTTTATTTACAATATTACATTAGTTTCGAGTGTCCAATGTACTGATTTGATATTTTTATAGATTATACTTCATACAAAGTTGTTATAAAATTTTCGCTATATTTCCTATGCTATACATTACATTCTTGTATCTTATTTTATGCGTAGTTGTTTGTAACTATTAATCCCTTTCTCCTATTTTGCCCCACCCTTCTCTCTCTTCTCATTCAATTCAGTTCTATCGCTCAGTTGTGTCCGACTCTTTGTGGCCCCATGGACTGCAGTACGTCAGGCTTCCCTGTCCATCACCAAATCCTAGAGCTTGCTCAAATTCATGTCCATCAGTGATGCCATCCAACCATCTCATCCTCTGTCGTTCACTTCTCCTCCTGCCTTCTATATTTCCCAGCATCAGGGTCTTTTCCAGTGAGTCAGTTTGTCACATCAGGAGGCCAAAGTATTGGAATTTCAGCATCAGTCCTTACAATGAATAGTCAGGACTGATTTCCTTTAAGATGGACTGGTTGGATCTCCTTGCACTCAAGGGACTCTCAAGAATCTTCTCCAACACCACAGTTCAAAAGCATCAATTTTTTGGTGCTCAGCTTTCTTTTATAGTCCAACTCCTACATCCACACATGACTACAGGAAAAACCATAGCTTTGACTAGATGGACCTTTGTCAGCAAAGTAATGTCTCTGCTTTTTAATGTGTTTTCTAGGTTGATCATAGCTTTTCTTCCAAGCAGCAAGCATCTTTTAATTTCATGGCTGCAGTCACCATCTGCAGTGATTTTGGAGCCCCCCAAAATAAAGCCTCTCACTGTTTCCATTGTTTCCCTGTCTATTTGCAATGAAGTGATGAGACCAGATGCCATGATCTTAGTTTTCTGAATGTTGAGTTTTAATCCAACATTTTCACTCTCCTTTTTCACTTTCGTCAAGAGACTCTTTAGTTCTTCGCTTTCAGACATGAGGGTGGTGTCATCTGCCTATCTGAGGTTATTGATATTTCTCCTGGCTGTCTTGATTATAGATTGGGCATCATCCAGCCCAGCGTTTCTCATGAAGTACTCTGCATATGAGTTAAGTAAGCAGGGTGACAATATACAGCCTTGAGGTACTCCTTTTCCAGTTTGTTGTTCCCATGTCGAGTTCTAACCGTTGCTTCCTGGCCTGCATACAGATTTCTCAGGAGGCAGGTAAGGTGGTCTGGTGTTCCCATCTCTTGAAGAATTTTCAACAGTTTGTTGTGATCCACACACTCAAAGACTTTAGTGGTCAATAAAGCTGAAGTAGATGTTTTTCTGGAAATCTCTTGCTTTTTCGATGATCCAACAGATGTTGGCAATTTGATCTCTGGTTCCTCTGCCTTTTCTAAATCCAGCTTGAACATCTGGAAGTTCACAGTTCAGATTCTGTTGAAGCCTGGCTTGGAGAATTTTGAGCATCACTTTGCTAGCTTGTGAGATGAGTGCAGTTGTGCAGTAGTTTGAACATTCTTTGACATTGTCTTTTTGAGATTGGAATGAAAACTGACCTTTTCCTGTCCTACTGTGTTCTCTGTATGTGTGAGTCTGTTTGTTTTATTTTTTATATTTTATATTCAACATATAAGTGAAAATATACTGTATTCATCTTTCTCTATCTGACTTATTTCTCTAAGTATAATACTTTACAGATCCATCTGCATTGTTGCAAATGGCAAGATTTTGTTCTTTTTCTATGGCTGAGTAATATTCCAGTATGTGACTGTCTGAATATAACATTCATATAACACATCTTTATTGATTCATCTGATGAACATTTAGGTAATTTCATATCTTGGCTTTCATAAATCATTCACTATAAACATTAGGGTGCACATATATATTTCAATTAGTGTTTTTGTTTTCTTTGGGTATATACCCAGGAGTGGATATGCAGGATTGAATGATAGTTCTATTTTTAGCTTTTTGAGGAAACTACATACCATTTTCATTGTGCTATACTGATTTATGCTCCCACCAACAGTATGGTAGTGTTCTCTTTTCTCCACATCCTTGCCACCACTTATTTCTTGTCTTTTTGACAATAGCTATTTTGACAGATGTGAAGTAACCTCTCATTTGTATTTGTCTGATGATTAGTGGTACTCAGCATCTTTTTCTATGCCTGTTGACTATCTAAAAGTCTTTTGGGAAAAATGCTTATTCAGATCTTATACCCATTTTTAACATTTTTTATAATGAATTGTATGAGTTCTTTATATATTTTGAATATTTACCCCTTATAAGATATAACACTTGCAGAAATCTGCCATTCAGTAGGTTGCCTTTTCACTTAGTTAATGGTTTCCCCAATGTGCAAAATTTTTAAGTTTTATTATACATTACACCCATTTGTTCATTTTTGCTCTTATTTCCCTTGCCTGAAGAAAATGGAAAGAAATATTGCTAAGACTTATGCAAAAGAGTGTACTGCCTGTGTTTTCTTCTAGGAGTTTTATTGTTTCAGGTCTTAGATTTAGGTTTTTAATCCATTTTAGGTTTATTTTTGTATGTGGCATGAGAAAATATTTTTATTCCATTCTTTTATATGTAGTTTTCTGGCTTTTCCAGACCCAATTTTTGAAGAGACTGGCTTTCCCTCATTGTATATTCTTGCCTCCTTTGATCTAGATTAATTGACCAGATGTTCATGGGCTTATTTCTGGTTTCTATATTCTGTTCCATTGATCTCTGTGTCTGCTTTTTTTGCCAGCACTGTTCTGTTTTATTACAGAAGCTTTGTTGTATAGTCTGAAGTCTGGAAGCATGATATCACCCACTTTATTCTTACTCTCAACATTGCTTTGGCTACTCAGGGTATTTTGTGTTTCCGTACAAACTTGAGTATTTGTTCTAGCACTGTGAAAAAGTTATGGATATTTTGATAGGGATTATATTACATTTGTAGATTGCTTGGGGAAATATGGACATTTTAACAATTATTCCAATCTATGAGCATGAAATATCTTTCCATTTCTTTGTGTCAGCTTCAATTTCCTTCTTCAGTGTTTTATAGTTTTCAGAATATAGATCTTTCACCTTCTTGATTAAATGCATTCCTAGATAGTTTATTTGTTTTTATGAGATCCTTAAATAAGAGGGTTTTTTTTTCCTTTCTCTTTGTGATATTTTATTTATACTATATAGAAAAGCTACAGATTTATCTATATTAATCCTGAATCCTACAACTATATTGAATTACTTTGTTATCTCTAAGAGTTTTATGGAAGAGTCATTAGGGTTTTCTATATAATATCACATCATCTGCAAATACTGACAGTTGTATTTCTTCTTTTCAATTTGAATGCATTTTCTTTATCTTTTTTTTTTTTCTGATTATAGTGGTGGGGATTTCCAATACTATGCTAAGTAGAAATGGTGAAAGTAGGCATTGTTTTATTTTTTAATATTAGAGAAAAACTTTCCAGTTTTTCACCCTTGAGATACTAGCAGTGGGTTTATCATATACAGCCTTTGTTATGTTGAAGTATGTGTCCTCTACATCCACTTTGTTGAGAATTTTTATTAATGGATGTTGAAATTTGTCAAGTACTCTTTCTTCATATATTGAGATGACCATATGATTTTTATTCCTCACTTTCTTAATGTGATCTATCACGATGATTGATTTGGGGATATTAAGTCATCCTTGTATCACTCAAATAAACTGTACTGGATCATCATGCATGATCACTTTAATATATTGTTGGATTTAATTTGATAATATTTTGCATCTTTATCACTGATATTGGTCTGTAATTTTGTGTGTGTGTGGTGTTTTTCAGAGTGAGTTTGGGAGTGTTCCCTGCTCTTCAATGTTTTGGAATAGTTTGAGGAGGATAGGTATCAACTCTTCTTTAAATGTTTGATAGAATTACCTTGTGGAGCCATCTAGCCCTGGACTTTTGTTTATTGGGAGCTGATTACTGACTCCATGTCAATACTAGCAATTGATCTCATCAAATTATCTGTTCTTCTTGATTAAGTCTTGGAAAATCACATATTTCTAGTAATTTATCCATTTCTTCAAGGCTGTCCATTTTGTTGGCATATAACTGTTCAAAGGTTGTTATAATTGTTTATATTTCTGTGAAATCAGTTTCAATATCTTCTCTTTCAAATCCTATTTATATGAATTCTTTTTTTTCTTGATTCTGGCTAAAGGTTTATCAAATTCATCTTTTCAAAGAATTAGCTTTTCAATGAATCAGTTTTGTTAATCTTTTCTGTTATTTTTTGGTATCTATATTATTTATTTCCACTCTTTTTTTTTTTCCCCTTGTAATTCATTTAGGTGAAAAGTTAGGTTGCTTCTTTGAGATTTTTCTTATTTCTTGAGGTCGACCTGTAGAGCTATAAACATATCTTAGAACTACATTTGCTGTATGCTACATATTTTGGAAAATTGTTTATATTTTCCATTTTGGCTCAACATATTTTCTGACTTCCTCTGTGATATTCTCTTTGGCCCATTGGTTTATCTGCAGATTGTTTAATTTTCACATGTGTGTTTTTTCCCCATTTTTATTACTGTATTTGATTTCTAGCTTCATACCATTGTGGTAAGAAAAGATGCTTGATATTAGTTCAGTCTTCTTAAATTTACTGAGACTTGTTTAGTGGTTTAGCAGGTGATCTATCCTGGAGAAAGTTCCATGTGCACTTGAAAAGTTGAAAAGAATGCTTATTCTGTTGTTTTTAGATGGAATGTCCTATGGACATATATTAAGTACACCTGGCCTGATGTGCCATTTAGGCCATGTTTCCTTACTGGTCTTCTGTCTGGATGATCAATCCATTGATGCAGTATTTTAAACAGCCATACTTATTATTGGATTACTGTCAATTTCTTCATGTCTGTTAATATGTGCTTTACATATTTAGGTGCTTCTATAATAAGTGCATATGTTTGTAAATGTTATATCCTCTTCTTGAATTCACCCTTTAATAATTATAATGTCCTTTATATTCTTTGATTATAAACTTTAAAGTTTAGCTTGTCTAATATGAGTATTGCTAACCTTTCTTCCTTGTCACTTCTATTTGCATGAAATATCTTCTCCATTCCCTCACTTTCAGTCTGTGTGTGTCTTAGCTCTGAAGTGAGTCTTTTATAGGGAGCATGTAGATGGATCTTTTATCCAATAAGCCACCCTATGGCTTTTGATTGGAGCATTTAGTACATGGACTTTTAAAATGATTATTGATAGGTAGGTTTTTATTGCCATTTTGTTACTTGTTTTCTGGTTGTTTTTATAGTTCTTCTCTGTCCCTTTTTTTCTTCTATTAGTCTCTTCCCTTAATGATTTTCTGTAACATTATACTTGGGTGCTTTTCTCTGTAGTATTTGTATATTTATTGTAGGTTTTTGATCTGTGGGGTTACCATGAAGTTTATATATGGTGAACTATATCTATTTGTCTTAAACTGATGGCCATTTAAGTCTAAACACATTCTCAAGATCTACACTTTTTACTTCCTCTCCATGTTTTGCATTTCTGGTGCCATATTTTACATACTCATATCTATCCCTTAACTATTTATTGTAATTATAGTAGGTTTTACAATTTCTTTTAGCTTTCATACTAGCTTTTTTCAATGGTTGATTCACTGCTTTTACTATATAATTGCCTTTATCAGTATTTTCATGTTATTGCCTTTCATTTTTCAATTAAATAAGATATTTGAATATTTCTGATAAAAATATGGTGATAACTTCGTTTTTGCTTCTCTGGAAAACTTCATCTCTCCTTAAATTCTAAATCATAACCTTGCTAGGTAGAGTTTTTGGTTTTTTTTTTTTTTTTTTTTGCTTTCAGCACTTTAAATACATCATGCCATTGCCTTCTGGCCTGCAAAATGTTTTGCTGAAAAATCACTTCATAGCCTTCTGGGGTTCCCCTTGTATATGACTTTTGTTTTTCTCTTGCTACCTTTAGGAGTCTCTATTTATCTTTGAGTTTTGACATTCTACGTCTTATTTTGGATCTTTTTGGGTTCATTTTGTTTAGAACCCTCTGCGCTTCCTGTACCTGGATGTTTGGTTCCTTCCCCGTGTTAGGGAAGTTTTCAGTCATTATTATTCAAAGTACGTTTTCTGTCCCTTCCCTTTTCTTTTTTCTGAGACCCCTATAATGTTAGTATGCTTAATGTAGTCCCTCAGGTCCCTTAAATTCTCATTTAAAAAATCTTTTTGCTATTGTGATTGGGTGATTTCCACTATTTTATCTTCCAGGTTGCATATACATTCTTTTTGTATCACTTAGTAAAGTAAGTAAGTAAAGTCACTCAAAGAGTTGCGTCCGACTCTTTGCGACCCCATGGACTGTAGCCCACCAGGCTCCTCTGTCCATGGGATTTTCCAGGCAAGAGTACTGGAGTGGGTTGCCATTTCCTTCTCCAGGGGATCTTCCCGACCCAGGGATCAAACCTGGGTCTCCCACATTGCAGACAGATGCTTTACCATCTGAGCCACCAGGGAAGATACAATCACTTAATCCACTCTTAATTCCTTCTAGTATATTTTTCATTTCCGTTATTGTATTATTCAGCTATGGTTGGTTCTTTTTATATTGTCTACTTCCGTGTTGAAGTTCTTGCTGAGCTCTTCTGTTCTCTTCCAGAGTTCAGTTAGCATTTTTGTTACTGTTGTCTTGAACTCTTTATCCAGGTAAGTTATCTCCATTTCATTAGTGTTCCCCCCCTCCTCCCCAGGTTTTATGTTGTTCTTTTATTTGAAACATATTTCTCGGTTTTCTTTGTTTGACTTTCTTTGCTTCTGTGGATTTTGGTAAAACAGTTACCTGGTCTTAAAAGTTTTATATGAGAATGCCCCTATGCAATCTGTGTATGCCGAGTAGCTTTGGTGGATGACTTGCATCTGAAGTTTGCAGAGGCTGCATCTTCTCCCAGGGTACAATGGCAGCCACTGCCTTGGTAGAAAGTAAGACTGGGAGTTGAAGGGGCAAGAACTAGAGTCAGGAGCTAGCTGGGGTTTCTCTTGGGGATAGAGGTGGTTGCAGCACTATTGGGTAATGGGCCTGAGGGGCTGGAGCAGGAACGCTGAGAGAGTTGGGCTTCTCCCCAGCATGATGGTAGTTTCTGCCTGGTCAGAGCATGGCCAGAGCCTGTGGTCTTGGAGCTGTACCTTTGAGTTGGTTCTTCTTCTGAGTGTGTGTACCTTGGTTAGGGGTAGAGTTTGGGCCCAAGGGATTGGGTATGCACTACTGAGTGTGTTGGTTCTGGGTTCCTGCTTTGGACAGAGGCAGAAAGGGACAGGGCTGGAGCTTGAGCTGGTGCTACTCCTTCCCTAGTGTGTGGATGTATTGACGATATTGGCCTCTGCACTAGCAAGGAGCAGTGATAGAGCAGGTGGGACTGGAGCAGGATCCTAGTGTGGCCTGGGGTGCACACTAGTGTGCTGATGCCAGACAGACTTGAGCACCAGAAAGTTTTCAGTTGGCTGCTTCCATCCTGCAACTTGGAGCAAGCAAATCTATGTGCGTTCTCAAGAGCTCAGCCTGTTTCTTCCATCCCTCTGGTATATGCCACTGGTTTTGAAACCACCTAAGGTGAAGGGGGAGCATCTTCCTCAGTATTGGACCCCAGGACTGAGGTGGGTCTCCAACCCTTTGCTCTTTAGGGCGGATCACCTACTTTCTGATATTCCCCTCCTCTTATGGGTTATCTGCTAGGGGCATAGGTCATATCTAGATCATTTCTCCTTCCTTCCTACCAGATTCTGTGTAATTCTTTGTGGCTTTTGTTGTATAACAGCCATTGTTCTAGTCTATAGGTTGTTTTCAGCGAGAGTTGCTCTGTATGTGTTTGTAGTTTTGATGGGTTTATGGTGGGAGGTGAGCTCAAGATCTTCCTGCTCTGCCATCTTGATCCTGCTGCCTCCTAAAATCAATAATTTTTTTTTAGTTGATATTGAATACTATTGACAGATACCACACAGAAACAGATTTCGTGATTTCCAAAAAGATCAATAGTAAAGTAATATGTTTTGTCCCTTTATTAAATACAAAACCCCATAATTAATGACCTAAACATATTGACACCATATCTGTATAAGATGCCTTTATGAACTATTTACAGATGAAGGAAATGAGAACAAAAGGAGTTAAGCAATGAACTAACTTCATACATGTGTAACATTAGAATTGGTAATCAGTGGTCATAATATAGACTACAAGTTCTCAAAAAATCATAGTTGGGAAAATATTTCCATTCCTAGAATTTTTTTTTACTATTTATGTGTGTATTATTATCTATAATCACTCTCTCCTTCTAATAAATGGGCAGGTAATGTAGAATATACTTCAGCCTGACTGGTTAATAGACCAGAGTTCTCCTGTTAGCCAAAAATTTTAAACTTTACCCTTTAGCAAGAAGATTGTAATTATAATCAATTGGAGGTAAAATTTTTCAAGTTTGGAAAAGCAAGATTTAATAATTTACTGGGTTAGAGTTGAGTAAGGAATCTTTAAAAAGATCAAATTAAAGAGTTTTGGGGGAATGAAACAATGTTTTTCTTTTTTCACAATTTTATACTGAAGCTGTCTCAAATTTTATTAGATAAAGCAAAATGTTTTCTTCCAGTTGATTAATACAAAGATGGAGTTAAACGTCCAAATGGCGGCTCTAACTACTAGTGTGCGTCAGTCAGAATCGGTAATTTGTTACTTTAATAAAAGTTCTTCAGAGATTATAGTTTATAATAACAGCAGTACTACTAGTTATACAGATTTATTTCTGGATCACTCTGCTCTACCTTATTCTGAGTCAAGGATGAAGGCTAAGGAGAATGCACCTCAGTGTTCGCATGACTGCTGAGGCAGAAGAAAGAAGAAACAAACCACAATCTGGCTTCTAAAAATCTCTTCTGGGAAGGGCCATATATCATTGCCAATCATGTTCTATTTGCCAAAGGAAGAAACACTGCTGTTACAAACTTCAAAAGTCACAGGTAAGAGAAATCCTACCATACACTTAGGAGAGAGAAAACAGAGAATGTCTGGAGAACAGTGCAAATACCTCATGGTGCCATTTCCAAAGAGAATGAGTGAACAAAAGAATTCAACAGGAGAAAAAAAAGAAAAACTTCTCAAGGTCAACTGAGGAGAAAAGTTTTGCTTAGCCAAGGCATCTAGGATGCCACTAGGTCCATATTTTATAGTTTTTAGAGGAACCTGGATGTTAGTTTCTAAGAAATGACTTTTATTAAAAAAAAGTTCAGTTTCACAAAACTATCAAAACAAGAATCTGTCATTTTTCAACTGTGCTGCAAACTTGTTTCTAACACCACCCTACCCCCAGCCCAAGAGCACACTCCTTCACATATATGTAGATTATCATTGTAAAGAAGTCAATGATTTAAGGTGCTTGTCAAATTATATACAACATGAAGGTACTAATTATTTCCAGTCATATTTCACAACTGATGGCTGTACATTGTTTATTTTCTCTTGCCCAAGAACTGCTGGTCAGTGAAATTCCTCCAAAGACAGCTTTTGAATATTTTAATAGTAACAATTCTTGAATTCTTTAATCAATATAATATTTTTTATTGTTTTTAGAGTCTATGCTAGTGTTATTCTTCTCCAGACATAAAATTCTACAAAAGTCAATAGACTTACTTGAAATTGTTTCTCATAATTCCCCAAATAGCTAAGGGCGAAAGTCCATTTTTGAAAATTTGCTTTCGGCTTATGGAAAACTTGAGCAGACTGTTCAGAGAGTTCCAGTACTCTCTCTGTCCCCTACCAAATCTCCCAACATATGTAGTTTCTCTTGTAATGAATGTCTTGCCTTGGTGTGGCATATTTGTTAACAAACCAATAGTGACACACTATTATTAACTAAATAGCATAGTTTATATTATAGTTCATTTTTACAGTTTATGGTTTTGATTGATTTATTATGCCACGTAGTCACTATTAGAGTATTGACATGGATGGTGTCCCCTCAAAATTCTATATTTCAAAGTCCTAACTCCTCATGTGGTAGCATTTGAAAGTGGGGCCTTTGGGAGGGTTACATGATGTCATGAGGGTGGGGACCTCATGATAGGATTAATGCCCTTATAAAAAGACAACGAAAATTTCCACCCCGCCCCCCCCCCCCAGTCTTTCTCTCCATCTCTCTCTCTCTCTCTCTCTCTCCCCTTGCCTACACTAGGGATAGCTGTGTGAGGATATAAACAGTCAGAGTGTCCTCACCAAAACCCAACCATGCTCTCATCCTGACCTCAGACTTCCACCCTCCAGTACTGTGAACAATAAATATTTGTTGTTTAAGTCATCCAGTCTAAGGTGAGTGTTAGCAGCCCAAGTAGACTGAGTACCATAACACCTGTGATGTTCCACCTATTCATCCTGTCCTCCCTTCCCCAAACTCCCAGCGACCAGGATTTGCCTCCATAGTTTTGCCTTTTCAAAAACTGTTGTGCAGTTGAAATCATGTAGTAGGTAGCCTTTTCAGACTGCCTTCTTTTATTTAGCAAAATAGACCTAGAAGTCACTCATCTATTGATATGGTTTGGTAGTTCATGCCTTTATATTACTTATGAGAACACCATGGTATGAATCTATAACAGCTTATTCATCCATTCGCCTATTAAAGCCTTTCTATTTGCTTCCAGTTTGTATTTGTTATGAATAACACTGACATTAACATTTGTGCAAAGTTTATCTAGAGATAAATTTTCAAATCAGTTGGGTAATACCTAGGAACAAGAATGCTAGATTCTATAGCACTAGTATGCTTAGCTTTGTATGAAACTGCTATAAACTGTCTTCCAAAGTGGTTGTAACATTTTGTATCCCACCAAAAATGGACGAGTCACTGTTGTTCTGCATGTTGTCCAAAATTGGCATCTGTTCTTTCGTTTTTGGATTTGTACATTCAAATTGGTATGTAATTATATCTCATTTTTGTTTTAATTTGCATCTTCACAATGACAAATGGTGTTGAGCACTTATAAAATGCTTAGTTGACATTTACAAACCTTCTTTGATATAGCATCTTTTGAGGTCTTTTTCCCATTTCTTGGCTGTTTTCTGTTTTTATTTTGAATTTTAGGAGTTCATGTATTTAGGATAAAAGTAATTTAACTGATCTGCATTTTGCAAATATTTTCTCTCAATTGGTATCTTGTCTTTCATTCTGTCAAGAATATATTTTGTGGAATAGAACATTTTCATTCTGTAATTTCTATAAGTAGAAATAAACTAAAAATTGTCTCCTTAAGTTGTTCAGAACAAACAACTGCAGTGGTTGCTTGCTCTTTTCTGCTGAGAAAGCTATCTTCCAGGATGGTATTAATTCTATGAGTATTATAAGGGAAGGGGATGAAGAAAGTCACATCACAACTGGAATTCTAGTATGGCCTTCATGCCTGGTCTGCTGATTATCTTTATTTAAATATGAATTAATATGGTTATAGTGCTTCATCATAAACTTGATATGTGGTGTGCAAGCATACCTTGTTATCATCACTTACCTTAAGTGGGTGGTTTGGGATAATAATTCTCTCATATGAATCTTATGATAAATTTTAATTCTGAAAAAATGTTAACATTCAAAATTTTTAAAAAATCAAATAGATTTTGTGTATTTATTGTTTAGCTTGGACTTATGGATAGACTAGAAAACCAAAAAAGCAGATAATTATGAGTACAGACGGTTTGCAACTCATTTCTGCCACTTAATAGCTGTCTGACCTTGAATACCTCTTTTAGCCTCTCTGAAACTCAGTTCCACAGTCTGAAATATAGAATTAAGAATAAAACATACATTATGTCTAAAATGGGGATAAGTTACCAGTGATAAAGTGTTTAGTGGCATATAGTAATTTACCAATAAATTGTAAAGATTACTGCAGAATATATATACTAGTCATTATTTAAATAAAATTTTCTATTTTTATTTCTCACTATTTATTGATGAGTGTAAACAGGAAAATTTGGGCTTTGTTTAATTATGTCTCCATCCACTCATTCAGGTTCTCCTGTTAATTCTAACAGGTTTTATTTTTTTATTGGAGTATAATTTTTCCAGGTGTAGAATTATGATTTAAGTGATTATTTTAGCCCATCTGCTAGAAACCCCAGAAATCCACTGAAGTGTAATGACCAAAAAGTGAATCTCTCTGATGTTCATAATATTAATTTTAAGATGTCTGATATTTAAACTGCTTCTCCTATAGCCTTCTATTCACATTTTACTTTAAAAATGACTGTACAACTTGAGGAATGCCTTTTAATCACCAATTAGCAAGGTCTTTTCATTGGGTCATTATTTTTCTTTGTAATAAATAATGATATATTATTTCTGATATTTAGCAATCTTTTATACTGTAATATTTCATATGTAAAATAACCTCCTAATAATATATTCACTCATTGTTTCACTCTGTTTATGGTTTTGTGGTATTAAAATTGTGTAGGATTCAGAAAATTAAACATGAAGCTCTCAGATTTCCTGCCCTCTCTCCTTGCCATGGAATAATTTCAAATGTAAGTTTTTTGTTTTTTTTTTATTAACTGGAGGCTAATTACTTCACAACATTTCAGTGGGTTTTGTCATACATTGACATGAATCAGCCATAGATTTACACGTATTCCCCATCCCGATCCCCCCTCCCACCTCCCTCTCCACCCGATTCCTCTGGGTCTTCCCAGTGCACCAGGCCCGAGCACTTGTCTCATGCATCCCACCTGGGCTGGTGATCTGTTTCACCATAGATAGTATACATGCTCTTCTTTTGAAATATCCCACCCTCACATTCTCCCACAGAGTTCAAAAGTCTGTTCTGTATTTCTGTGTCTCTTTTTCTGTTTTGCATATAGGGTTATCGTTACCATCTTTCTAAATTCCATATATATGTGTTAGTATGCTGTAACACCATGGAATATTACTCAGCTGTTAAAAAGAATTCATTTGAACCAGTCCTAATGAGATGGATGAAACTGGAGCCCCTTATACAGACTGAAGTAAGCCAGAAAGATAAAGAACATTACAAATGTAAGTTTTATTAGAGAAGGATCCTTGGTTTATTTTTCACTGCAACATTCCCATCACCTCAAGTGGCTGACAGCAAAATGCTAAACAAATATTAGTTAAAATAATTAGCATTAAAATCTTAGATATATTTTGGCTAGAACTCACTTGTGAAAGATTCTAAACCTGTTTTTTTTTAATTTTTTTTTAAGGTATCACTTTACTTTTCTAGGCCAGTTTATGGTAATTGGCCTTTTTTTAAAACTTGGATCAGTTTTGGTATTTTGCCAGAGAAAGTATCTATTTCTCTAGGTGATACATAAAGTGCCATGTATCTTTGAAGTACTTTTCAATGTAACAGTTTAACAGGTATTTTCCTATTTTCACAATATTTCTGAATACCTCATGAAAAAGTACTTTTGTAATTTTCATATATAATGCTAACACACTACTACACTTTTACTATAGTTTAATAAAATATTATAAATGTTTTATTTGATGATTGTGCCCTAAAGTCTAAAATGAGGAATCATTTTATTTTTTGAAGCCTACATGTACTTCCTCACATTCATTCCTTTTCTTTTTCAAAGACAAAGAGAAAAGAGAAACAAGACAAAGTCTGCCTTTACTGAGTTGCCTGAGTGTGTGTGTAGTGTATGCATGTGCTGTTATAAAGAGAGATAACTGTCATCTACAATTTATTATTATAAATAAGTTTAACATTTAAGCATATTTTTCTCTCTTCATCCTAAGCTAGGATTTTCCTAGGCACCCATTTCTAGGCACCTAGGTTTTCCTAGGTTAACCTGTTATGCCCGCTGGGGGCAGCAGGAAAAGAGAAGACCTCCAGGACAATGCAACACGCAAAGGAAGGGAAATTTATTGCAGACTCGAGTCTGGGCCCCTGCTGCAACCAACGCAGTGGTGCAAAGTCAGAGAGCCCCGAGCCCCAGTTTCCACGCACGTTTATAAGGTGCTCGATTTCAAACATAAGCAGTGGGTAGTGGGCGCAAGCGGATTGGTTACATGTTTGCAAAGCAATTTTATTGATACAAACTTTCCTGTGTGCGGGACTTTCCAGGGGACCTTCTCTGAGGTTTACTGGGTACGTACTGATTAGCTGGTCTCTGGTGGCCTGTTGAGGGCAGATAATTACCCTACCCTCGGGAGAAACTGAAACTTACTCCTAGTTCAGGGCGCCTGTCATGGTGCTAGTCTTGACAGTCTCACAAACCCATCTTAGGCACGTGGATTTTCATTGGCTTTCTCTATCAAAAAATTAGCACAGAAACTCAATAATAAAATAGTAAAAAAATTCCTATATAAAAAGTCTGCCTGAATGGAAGCATCTTTTAAAAATGTTGACAGCCCATTGAATAGCCAATTGTAACAAAAACCTTTGAAAAATGTTGACAGAAGAGATATTTCACATATACCAGTGTAGCTTTTACATTTCTTTGATAAAATGGAAAATTTTATTTTCATATTTCTTTTATTATTATTAGAAATTATTGATTTACCAATTTTAGGATTAAAAGTGGGCCATTTAGTTAAATGTGTAATTTACATGAGATTTTGTAACAAAGCCCAAATATGCATTTGATCTTACAGCTTTGTAAAAAGGGATTTTCATTTTGATGTCATAGTATTACATGTAGGAATTATTTATTCCCTTTCCTTCTGAAGAGTTTTCAGAAAGCATCAGTGATTTAGCATTTTATGCCCTTTGATCATTTTGAACTGTGAAACTATCTCTTCTGATGAGATGCATTTTATTTTAGTTTAGTTTTATCAAAGTAACGTTATATATCCACATCATTTTACAGTCAAAGAGTACCATAGAACTCATGACCATTAAAAAAAAAAAAACAAAACTTATTCTCTCTACTCCCTGGTTTTATTTCTCAGAAACAATCATTTTCAGTGCTTATATACTTGATTCATGGTATTTGTTTTCTATTTATGTAGTTTTGCATCTATTTATTGGTTTATTCACTTCAGATAACTACTGACTTCTGATTTTTACTTCTACTAACCAGTAATAATTTGTGTTTTTTATAACATATACTTCCATCCTTTCATATATCCATGTTACAGTGTATGATTGGTTTCATATAATTGTGTTTATTTTTAGTGTGAGATGTATTTTGAAATTTTGCCCATGTCAGTAATAACCTGCTAAGATTATTTAATTACTGTATAGTATTTCACCATGTGGCTGCTTCACATTTTTAAAATAATCTAGTGTTGTTAATTTATACTTCATTCTATTCAATTATTTTTCATTCAGTTACAGTGATACATATCTGTCCATCAATGTGCTGAAAAATTTAATTATTCAGATCATAGCCAAGAAACTGAAACTATTCAAAAAAGCCCCCCCTCTCTACCTATACCCACAACACATCATAGAATCTATGTTAGGACACTCATCTTTGTTTTAAAGGTAAAGCCTAGCAGACACTCAGAGCTTAATTATTCATATGAATTACAAGGCCTCCACAAATGCTGTGTTAAGAGGATGCCTTTCAAAAGTAGATAGCCTAGTTGTTAATTTTGGCTGTTATCTAATACCAAGAGGAAAAACAAGTTGAGACAGATAAGACCTAACACCAAACAGATACACCAAGACAGATACACTAAACACCAACAAATTCGATGGTAAAACCATATGATCATCTCAATAGTTGCAGAAAAAGGTTTTGACAAAATTCAACATCCATGTATGATAAAAACTCCAAGAATAAGATAAAGTTGTCTACTTTCATCACTTTTATTCAACATAGCTTTGGAATACATAGCCCCTGCAATCAGAGAAGGAAAAGAAGTAAAAAGAATCCAAATTGAAAAATAAGAAAAACTGTCATTGCTTGAAGATGACATGATACTATACATAAAAAATCTTAAGGATGCCACCAGAAAATTACCAGAACTCATCAATGAATTTGTTGAAGTTGCAGGATAAACACAATTAATACATCAAAATCTGTTGCATTTTTCTACACTGACAATGAAAGATCAGGAAGAGAAATTAAAGAAACAACCTCATTTACCATGTCATCAAAAAGAATAAAATACCCAGGAGTAAACCTCCCTAAGGAAGCAAAGGACCTGTTCTCTGAAACCTGTATGATGAACAAAATCAATGACACAGATACATGGAAACATATACTATGTTCTTGGATTGGAATAATCAATATTATCAAAGTGACTACAACACCCAAGGCAAGCTACAGATTCAATGCAATCCCTATTAAATTATCAGTGGCATTTTTCACAGAACTGGTAACAAAAAAATAACTTTTTTGTATGGAAACAAAAAAGACCCAGAATAGCCAAAGTAATCCTGAGAGAGAAAAAGAGAGCGGGAGAGCTGGAGGCTCCCTGAGCTCACACAATATTGCAAAGCCACGGTCATCAAAACACTATGGTTTTGGCAAGCAACAGTCAGAGAGATCAATGGAACAAGACAGAAAGCTGAGAACCAACCCCACACACCTGTGGTCAATTAATCTGTAATACAATAAGAGAGTCAAGAATATACAATGGAGAATGTCTCTTCAGTAAACTGTGCTGGGAAAACTGGACAGCTACTTATAAAAGAATAAAACTAGAGCATCCTCTAACACCATATACAAAAATAAATTCAAGGTGGATTAAAGACCTAAAAGCAAAACTGGATACTATAAAACTCTTAGAAGAAAACACTGGGAGAACTCTCTTTTGACATAAATTGCTATGTGCTAAGTCGTTTCAGTCTTGTCCTACTCTTTACCACGCGATGGACTGTAGCCCGCCAGGCTCCTCTGTCCGTGGGATTCTCCAGGCAAGAATACTGGAGTGGGTTGCTACGCCCTCCTCCAGGGGACCTTCCTGACCGGGATTTAACCCTTGTCTCACATCTCCTGCATTTTCAGGTGGGTTCTTCACCACTAGCACCACCTGGGAAGCCCTTGACATAAATTGCAGCAATATCTTTTTGGGTCTACCTCTTAGAATAATGAAAATAAACAACTTGATCCTAATTAAATTTAAAATCTTTTGGATAGCAAAGGAAACCATAAACAAACAAAAGACAGTCTACAGAACAGGAAAGATATTTGCAAATGAAGTGACTGACAAGAGATTAATCTCCAAAATATACAAACAGTTCATGTGGCTCTATATCAAAAAAAGAAAACACACAGAAAATAGCAATCCAATCAAAAAATGGGAAGAAGCTCTAAATAGACATTTCTCCAGAGAATACATAACAGATGTCCATGTAAAAGAATAAAAGAATAGAACATGGAAAATAAATAGAAAATAAAATAGAATAAATTAAATAAATAGAATAAATTAAATAGAAAATAAAAAGCACATGGAAAGATGCTTAACATCACTAATTATTAGAGAATCATGAATCAAAGCTACAATAAGGTGTAGTCAGAATGGTCATCAAAAAGTCTATAAAAAATAAATGCTGGAGAGGGTGTGGAGCAAACGAAACTCTCTTTTCTCTTGGTGGAATTGTAAGTTGGTACAGCCGCTATCGAGAACAGAAGGAAGATTCCTTTAACAACTAAAACAAGAGCTACCATATGATCTAGCAATCCCACTCCGGGGAATATTTACAGGAAAAAAAAAACAAACAAAAAAACGACAAACATGATTTGAGTAGTACATGCACTCCAATGTTCACTGCATGCCTGTGTATATGTTCGGTCCTGTCCAACTCTTTGTGACCCCAGGGACTGTCAGGTGTCAAGGCTCCTTTGTCTATGGGATTCTCCAGGCAAGAATACTGGAGCAGGTTGTATTTTCTCCTTCAGGGGATATTCCCGACCCAGGGATCAAGCTCATGTCTCTAGCATCTCCTGCATTTGCAGGCAGATTCTTTACCAGCTGAGCCACCGTGCTGTGCTGTTTATAATAGCCAAGACATGGAAGCAACCTAAATGTTCATCAACAGAGGAACTGATAAAGAAGATGGTACATATATATAATGGAATATTACTCAGCCTGAAAAACAAATGCAGTAACTCCATTTGCAGCAAAATGGATGGGACCTAGAAATTATCATACTAACTGAAGTAAGACAGACAAGTATAAATAACACATGATATGACTTATTGTGGACTTAAAAAAAAAGATACAGATGAATTTATACATAAAACAGACTTTGAAAACAAATTTAGGGTTACCAAAAGGGAAAGGTGAGGGGAGGGATAAATTAAGAGCTTGGGATTAACATATACATACTACTATATATAAAATAGATCATTAACAAGGATCTACTGCATAGCAAAGGGAACTCTGCTCAATGATCTCTAATAAACTATACAGGAAAATAATCTGAAATAGGATGGATATATGTATAACCAAATCACTTTGCTGTATATCTGCAACTAATGCAACATTGTAAACCCACTATAATATAAAATAAAAAATTATAAAAAGAATAAAAGGAATTATAAAATAAAATACAGAGAGATAGGAGAATGATAGGAAAGTCTGCCATAGAACTTCTAAATCCCTGGAATTTCCTGGGTGATAGAAGTTTCCTTTATTTGCATGATGTGACACTTTGTGGGCTCCTTGATAGGGGCTGGTTACCAGGAGAAGCAAGACATGGTTAGAAGCTTGGAAATATCAGCCCTGCCTCCTATTCTTTGGAGAGGGGACAGGGGCTAGAAGTTAACAGCCAATCATACCTATGTGATGAAACCTCCATAAAAATCCCTAAAGTACAGAGTTTAGTGATCTTCAGGGTTGGTAGCCATATCCACATGATGGGAAGGGCCACGTTCCAATTCAACAAAGACTAAACTCATGAGCTCAGGACACTTCCAGACCTTCTACTATGTATATTTTATCTGTATTCTTTAACATATTCTTTATAATAAATTGGCATAAATAGTTAAACTGTTTTCTTGGGTTCTGTAAGCCAGTCTAGCAAATTCTTCAACTCAGAGAGTCTTGGGCCGCTCTGATTTGTAGCTAATTTGAGGTGAAGTTGTGGGTAACCTGGGGACACACTCGTTATTGGAAGCTGAAGGAGAAGCTCATCTTGTGGGACTAAGACCTTAGCCTGTGTCTCTTATGCTTACTTTGAACAATGTGAGAAGTGAACTGTAGGACACCTAGCTGATGGCAGAGAACTGATTGATGTGGAAAATCTCCCATACATCTGGTTAATGAAGCATTCTGTGTGAGTTGTATAGGAGAAACAGGGCTCCCCCCACCCCACTGACAATGTAAAAAAAGAAAAGAGCAGAGACTGAAAAAGTTAGGTTTGCTTTTGAATCAGATGTCCACTGTGTAATATTGTGCACAAAAATGAGTGTCCTAAATTTCAATCTTTTCCAAATTAGAATGAGCATATTATATTGAGAAATATGGGTATTGTAAAAAAAAAAAAGTCCTGGCCTATAGTAAACATTTAGTGAATGAATCCTATCATAATTATTCACTAATATTGCATTTTTCACACTCTGATGACAGTGGAATAAATGTAAAGCTACAGCAGAAAGAAAAAAAATGTTAAAACTTTCCATTCACCTCATACAGGATAGACATGTCTTCATAAATGATTCTTACCAAATTGTTCTTTAAAATATTTTTTCAATTACTTCTACCTGGAGCTAGACTATCTATTCCTCTAAGGCTGAAGTAAATCACTATATTTAATTATGTCAAGCAATTCAAAAACTCTTCAAAGTGTTCACTTCTACTTAGCATTTTGTTGTCCATATCAGATAAACTTCTATTTGGTCCTGAAAGTGAAAGTGAAGTTGCTCAGTTGTGTCCAACACTTTGCGACCCCATGGAGCATAGCCCACCAGGCTTCTCCATCCATGAGATTTTCCTGGCAATAATACTAGAGTTGGTTGTCATTTCCTACTTCAGGGGATCTTCCCAACCCAGAGACCGAACCCAGGTCTCCCACATTGCAGGCACTCTCTTTACCATCTGAGCCACCAGGGGATCCCTATTTGGTCCTGCAACCTAACAATAAAATCAGAGACCAATCTGCAGTGCTTTCAGACTGGAGAGTTCCCTTCAGAGACTGTTCACATGAGCATTCTGCCTAAACGGTATGAGGATAAATGCAGCTGGCGTGTCCACAAGGATATGAGATCATGAAGTCGGTGGTTTAATTATACCAAGAAGAGAATTGGAGCCAGTTTCCAATGGACTGTATGGACTGTGGCCCCCCAGACTCTTCTGTCCATGGGATTCTCCCCATATTTGCCAAATAATTCCTATAGAGTGTAGGGAAGCTGTGAATTAGATGTGTAAAAGCTATTTCATTGAAAACCCTATAAATTTATGAGGAAACAAGCAGTGCAGTTTGGATAAGAGCACAAAGACATGGTTCTTCTCAGTCACCCTGTCTGTTGCCTCAGATATTTGTCACATTAGCAAATACTGATACTCAACAATTATGAACTTATTCATGACCACAAGAGAGATGCCTTCAGCAAAGTACCAGGTATGTGAGGAAGGCTGTTCTAAATAATATACACAAAATTTCAGTCAAATCTGATTCCCCATAAACCAATTAGCATTACTGGACTGGCAAGAATTAGGGAAACATAAATTTGGAAATGGAATGTGTTATACCTTAAATCTAAACAAAATAAACAGGACCACATTGTAAACTTTAGATTGAGTTCTAGTGTTTAAAAGAATGAAGCATATAACCTTATGAGATCCTTCCAAATTTATGTCTGTGTTTGAAAAAAGCTAATATACACATGAATTATAAAAAGCTAAAAATGGCATAATTTTGAACTTGTTAATACAAAATCATCATAGCATGACTGAGATGCATAGGAACATGCAATATACATTTAAATGAGAAGATATCAGTACAAATTATTCCTAATGTTCTCCCAAATGGCTAGTCTAAACTCATGAGGATTATAACAAAAATGGTATGCTCCTTTACATGTTGAAGTGAAGTGAAAGTCATTCAATCGTGTCCTGTATAGTCCATGGAATTCTCCAGGCCAGAATACTGGAGTGGGTAGCCTTTCCCTTCTCCAGGGGATCTTCCCAACCCAGGGATTGAATCCAGGTCTCCTGCATTGCAGACAGATTCTTTACCAGCTGAACCACAAGGGAAGCCCTTACATGTTATTTGGTTTTATTATAAATCTGCATAATCTTTAGACTATACGAATCTAACATTTAGGGAGAAATGTAACTAGCTAGAGAAAATCACAAATAACTTTTAAATTATCTTCTTAAATTTCTGGATTCATAAATTTAACCAAAAGCTAGTTGATAAAGTTGTAAGGGGACGATGTTTTCTCCTAAAGTTTCATTTCATTATAATCTGTCAGAGAAAAATGGCTTTCATTTATTCTTTACAAAGATTGAACCTTTATGTATGGCGTTCTCTATTCCTTCCTAGCCAGGAGATCAGAGGCACAAAGTGAAACTAAAGCTTCTGAGGAAAGCATTTCAAAGTTTATTATTATTACCTGTGGATTTATATTACAGTTGTTTCCTAAGAGTTTATTCCCATATTCTTTTGAGTGAATTATCTATCCAAATGCTTGAATGAGGGAAACTAAGATACAAAAAGTACAAGGAAGGGAAAACTTAGGGAAGATCTTCCTCATAAAATAGAACAATCCCCTTTTTTCATGAGTGGCCATCCCTAACATGGTGATTTTCCCAGGAAGTAGTAAAATGGAATCACCCAAATGTAGACACATGTGATCTGCTGTTTGGTTAACTGCCATTTTCCTTCACCTCAAATGTTACTTTCCTAGGAAATCCTTTCCTGCTCTCTGTGACAATATCAGTTCAGTTCAGTCACTCAGTCATGTCCGACTCTTTGCGACCCCATGGACTGCAGGACGCCAAGCATCCCTGTTCATCACCAACTCCTGGAGCCTGCTCAAACTCACGTCTATCAAGTCTGTAATGCCATCCAGCCATCTCCTCCTCTGTCATCCTCTCCACCTCACTATTATTCTCCAAGAATCCTGTGTTCTTCTTTTTAGAAGCACTTATCACAGCAATGAATGACATGGAGTGTGAGATCCTTTGGTGTCCATCTCCCCCGTAAACTTCAGCCTCAAAAAGACTGGCTAGTGTATATATCTGCTCCACTTGCGTCTGTATCTCTTAGTATAAAACCAGGGCCCTGTTAGTTGAATAAATATAAGAATGAATGATTTAATATGTCTCAAGTTTTCCATCCAGTACTTGTACTACTCACTTGATACAGACAAAATAGATATCAGACCATGCATAATTATTCAATGAAAACATCTAGTACACACACAAATACATACACACACACAGTGCATTTATCAATTCACCTGCAGAAACTCCCTGACTGATTGGAGCCTGGTGGCCCTACAGTCTATGGGTTCACAAAGAGTCAGACACAACTGAAGTGATCTGGTATGCTCGCATGTATGTATGACATATCTAAATAAAACAACACAGTCACTCAAAATCACCTTACTGCCTGGTGCGTTCTTTCCTGGGTCCAGCTCACCCCACTGATTCCTGCTTTCTTTAAGATGAATCTTTCAAAGAGGCTCTTTGATCTTGCAGATAAAAAAGTGAGGTTACCCACTAGTTAATCTGACATACTCAAACATGTTTGAATTCTAGTGTGGGCTACCTGAGACTTTCACCAAATGCCTACTATGTTTTGGAAACCACGTCTGACCTGAAAATTCAGAAATATGAGATATGGCATCTATCCTAAAGTAACTTAAAATCTATCTGGAAATATAATCATGCAAGTAATTCCAATGGCTTCCCAAAAATGGAAGTGGTAAAGAATCACCCGCCAGTGCAGGAGATCCCTGGGTCAGGAGGATCCCCTGGAGGAGGAAATGACTCTCCACTCTAGTATTCTTGCCTGGGAAATCCCATGGACAGTGGAGCCTGATGGGCTTCAGTCAGTGAGGCCTCAAAAGAGTCGGACACTACTTAGTGAGTAAGCAACCACATGAAAGTCACACCAATATAAATACCATGTGCTATGGGTGTGCAAAGAAGCTGATCACTACCTTTTTCATAATTATTTCCAGACTTAACTTGGGGGAGGTTATTATTTTGTCTGATATGTGATTTGCTTCATCTAGGAGTCTCACAAAATCTTAAATGAAATTGATGGATCAGTTTATTTATGAAAGAGAAATCCGATTTGTGCAACAAAAACAAATAAGTATGTGTGTGAGAGAGAGAAAGAGAGGGAATAGACTTAGTGTGTACTGTGTTAAATAGTGTTCCCTCAAAACCCATGTCCACCGAGAACCTTAGAATGTGACCTTATTTGGAAATGGGGGCTTTGTAATGTCAAAGAGAACCAGAGCTATGCACTAAAGTGGTAAAAAGAGATTTTATTCCATAACTATTGTAATAGTGGGAAAGGGAATTTAATATAGAAAAGAGATCAATTCTGGTATACAGCCAAGGAGCCTCAATTGGGATGTATCGCCAAAGAGCAGGGAGAGGGGTTCGGTGGATGGAAGTTTACTGAGTGGGAGACATCAAAGGTAATGGATTCTTGAAAAACATGATTAACAGGATTTTTCATCCTTGATATCTGGCCGCAGCAATCAGATATCAAGGATGATCATATACAAAGGGTGGGAGGGTTGACTTAGCACAATTATTTTCTAAGCCTGGATTGTGCAGGCCGCAGACAGGATTGGGGCCAAGGAGGAGGCTCAGTGATAAAGAATCAGCCTGACAAGGTAGGAGAGATGCAGGTTCCATGCCTGGGTGGGGAAGATCCCCTGGAGGAGGAAATGACCAGCCACTCCAGTATTTTTGCCTGGAGAATCCCATGGACAGAGGAGCGTGGTGGGCTACAGTCGTGGGGTCACAAAAAGTCAGACACAACTGATACAGAGTATGCACTCACAGAGACCTTGTCCAGAAAAGATCTCAGAGGAACCTGACTGAAGTTTGCTCAAGGAGAGAGTTGTTTTTTTTTGTTTTTTTTTTTAATCAGATGCAATTAATTAAGATGAGGTCATACAGGGTTAGGGTGGGCCTTAATTCCACTGGGACTGAAGACCTTAAAAGACCACAGAGCCACAAACACCCAGGGAAGAACTTGTGATTATGGATGCAGAAACTGGAATGACTCATCTACAAGCCAAAGAATTCACAAGGACTGCTGAAGACCATGAGACACCATGAGAAAGCAAGCAAGTTTCTTCCCTAGAGCCTTCAGGGGAAGCACGATCCATCTGACACCTTAATCTTGGATTTCTCACCTCCATAACTATAAAAGGCTAAATTCTGTTGTTTTAAACCTCCCAACATGTGGTACCCTCCCAACTTGTGGTACTAGAAACCCAACATAGGGTCCTGTATCTACAAGAGCCCAGGGACAGCAAAGATTAAGAATATGAACCATCATAGCAACAAGGCTTTCTGTTTGGTGAGGAAGGTTGGAATGAGGAGTAAAGGAGGTGGTTTCACATTGTACATTTTCTGTAATTCTTTTACATGGTGGACTCATATGTGCTTTATCCTTTCAGAAGTATGTGTAAAGCATTACCAACAAAGAAAAAAAGAATTTATGCAATGGATATGGGAAAAATTTAAAACTTTTCTCTGAGGAAGGCTAAGGACATCTACATATGCATTAGTTTAGTGAATATTACCATGTTAGGATGCCTTGGTTTTACCTCTTTACAATTACCACAGACAGACCCTGAGATATCATGAATATATGGATCTGGTAGCTTTTTGTTTTCTATTTTAAAATCCTGTTATTTTGTGTTCCTAATGTAAAGTGACTCTGCATATTTTGGCACCAACCTGACAATTCCCATCAGAAGGGAAAAAGGCCAGTTTTCTTTCTTTGATTTTGTGGCTTATATCTGGTATCTTATTCACCACATACTTATATGGGTTATGATGAAAATACAGAAAATAAATATTTGAACCTTTAGCTTCAGAGAGAAAACTATAAAATTGCATGTTATGTGAAGACAAGAATTGTTATCCATTTTGTTTACTGCTGTATACTCAGCACATTGAACACATTTTTGCACATAGTTGCATTTGATAGCTGTTGATGAATGAAAGAATATAAGTTGTTATCTTTGCTTTTTATTGAGAGTGCGAGGGAAATGATATAAATGACATTGACCCAGATATTCAAACAGAAGCAAAATATCTGCATAAAAGCATTCAGGTAAGATCCTAGATTGAGAACATCAAACTTTAGGATGATTTACTTGTTAATTATACCATGTAGTGTGATCAAAGACACACGGGTCATGGTAGAGAGTTCTGACAAAACATGGTCCACTGGAGAAGGGAATGGCAAACCACTTCAGTATTCTTCCCTTGAGAACCCCATGAACAGTATGAAAAGGCAAAAAGATAGGACACTGAAAGATGAACTCTCCAGGTCAGTTGGTGCCCAATATGCTACTGGAGAAGAGTGGAGAAATAACTCCAGAAAGAATGAAGAGATGGAACCAAAGCAAAAACGACAAGTGATGGATGTGACTGGTGATGCAAGTAAAGTTCGATGCTGTAAAAAACAATATTGCATAGGAACCTGGAATGTTAGGTCTATGAATCAAGCTAAATTCAAAGTAGTCAAACAGGAGATGGCAAGAGTGAACGTCTACATTTTAGAAATCAGTGCACTAAAATGGACAGGAATGGGTGAATTTAATTCAGATGACTGTTATATCAACTACTGTGGGTAAGAATCTCAGAAGAAATGGAGTAGCCCTCATAGTCAACAAAAGAGTCCAAAATGCAGTACTTGGGTGCAATTAAAAACGACAGTCAGTGATGGCATCAGTGAGTCAATGGACATGAGTTTGAGTAAACTCCGGGAGTTGGTGATGGAGAGGGAGGCCTGGTGTGCTGCAGTCCATGAGGTTGCAAAGAGTTGGTCATGACTAAGTGACTGAACTTAACTGGAAAATGACAGAATGATCTCCGTTTCAAAGGCAAGCCATTCAATATCACAGTAATCCAAGCCTATGCTCTGACCAGTAATGCTGAAAATGCTGAAGTCACACATTTCTATGAAGACCTACAAGACCTTCTAGAACTAATGCCCAAAGAAGATGTCCTTTGCATCACAGGGGACTGGAATGCAAAAGTAGGAAGTCAAGAGATACCTGAAGTAGCAGGCAAATTTGGCCTTGGAGTACAGAATGAAGCAGGGCAAAGGCTAACAGAGTTTTGCCTTGAGAATGCACCAGTCATAGCAAACACCCTCTTCCAACAACACAAGAGAAGACTACACATGGACATCACCAGATGGTAAATACTGAAATAATATTGATTATATTTTATGCAGCCAAAAATGGAGAAGCTCTATATAGTCAGAAAATACAAGACCGGGAGCTGACTATGGCTCAGATCATGAACTCCTTCTTGCCAAATTCAGACGTAAAGTGAAGAAAGTAGGGATAACCACTAGACCTGTCAGGCATGACCTAAACAAAATCTCTTAGGATTATACTGTGGAAGTGACAAATAAATTCAAAGGACTAGATCTGATACACAGACTGCCTGAGGAACTGTGGGTGGAGGTTCATGACATTGTATAGGACGCAGTGATCAAGATCATCTCCGAGAAAAAGAAATGCAAAAAGGCAAAATGATTGTCTGAGGAGGCCTTGTAAATAGCTGAGAAAGAAGAGAAGCAAAAGGCAAAGGAGAAAAGGTAAGATAAACCTATTTTTATGCAGAGTTCAAAAAAAAAATAAAGGAGAATTAACAAAAGCATTCCTCAGTAATCAGTGCAAAGTAATAGAGGAAAAAAACAGAATGGAAAAGACTAATTTTCTTCAAGAAAATTAGCGATTCCAAGGAAAGATTTCACGCAAAGATGGACACAATAACGGACAGAAATGGTATGGACCTAACAGAAGCAGAAGACATTAAGAAGAGGTGGCAAGAATACACAGAAGAACCATACAAAAAAGATCTTCATGACCCAGATAACCATGATGGTGTGACCACTCACCTAGAGCCAGACATCCTGGAATGCAAAGTCAAGTGGGCCTTAGGAAGCATGACAACAAACAAAGCTAGTGGAGGTGATGGAATTTCAGTTGAGCTATTTCAAATCCTGAAAGATGGTGCTGTGAAAGTGCTGCACTCAATATGCCAGCATATTTGGAAAACTCAGCAGTGGCCACAGGACTGGAAAAGGTCAGTTTTCATTCCAATCCCTAAGAAAGGCAATCCCAAAGAATGCTCAAACTACTGCACAATTGCACTCATCTCATATGCTAGCAAACTAATGCTCAAAATTCTCCAAGTTAGGCTTCAAAAGTATGTGAACCATGAGCTTCCAGATGTTCAAACTGGATTTAGAAAAGGCAGAGGAACCAGAGATCAAGTTGCCAACACTGTTGGATCATCAAAAAAGCAACAGAGTTCCAGTAAAACATCTACTTATGGTTTATTGACTACGCAAAAGCCTTTGACTGTGTGGATCACAGCAAACTGGAAAATTCTTCAAGAGGGGGATACCAGACCATTTTACCTGCCTTCTGGGAAATCTGCATGCATGTCAAGAAGCAGCATTTAGAACCAGACATGGAACAACAGACTGGATCTATATAGGTAAAGAAGTATGTCAAGGCTGTATACTGTCACCCTGCTTATTTAACTTATATGCAGAGTACATCATGTGAAGTGCTGGACTGGATGAAGCACAAACTGGAATCAAGATAGCCAGGATAAATATCAATAACCTCAGATAGGCAGGTGATACCACCCTCAAGGCAGAAAGCAAAGAAGAACTAAAGAGCCTCTTGATGAAAGTGAAAGAAAGAGTGAAAAAGTTGGCTTAAAACTCAACGTTCAAAAAACGAAGATGATGGCATATGGTTCCATAACTTCATGGCAAATAGATGAGGAAACAATGGAAACAGTGACAGACTTTATTTTCTTGGGCTCCAAAATCACTGCAGATGGTGACTGCAGCCATGAAATTAAAAGATGCTTGCTCCTTGGAAGAAAAGCTATTGACCAACCTAGACAGCATATTAAAAAGCAGAGACATTACTTTGCAAAAATGGTCTATCTAGTCAAGGCTATGGTTTTTCCAGTAGTTATGTATGGATGTGAGAATTTGACTCTAAAGAAAGTGGAGCATTGAAGGATTGATGCTTTTGAACTGTGGTGTTGGAAAAGATTCTTGGGAGTCCCCTGGACTGCAAGGAAATCACACCAGTCAATCCTAAAGGAAATCAGTCCTGAATATTTGTAGGAAGGACTAAGGCTGAAGCTGCAAGTCCAATACTTTGGCCACCTGATGGGAAGAACTGACTCATTGGAAAAGACCCTGATGCTGGGAAAGATTGAGGGCAGGAGGAAAGGGGATGACAGGATAAGTTGGTTGGATGGCATCACCTGACTCAATGGACATGAGTTTGAGTAAACTGCAAGAGTTGGTGATGGACAGGGAGTCCTGGAGTGCTGCAGTCCATGGGGTTGCAAAGAGCTGGACATGATTGAGAGACTGAACTGCCTTATTAATTGGTATTTTACAAGTGTTTCTTATTTAACTCACTAGTTTATCTATCTAAAATATGTTACTATAATAGGTAAAATAGGTTACTATACTAATAAATCATCATAATTTGAAAATCTCCAATTAACCTTATGAATTATTAAGGGTGTGATATTCTACAGAGGCATAATTGCACTAAAATAATCTCTCCATCTCCAAAAGACTACTTTCAGTGACTTGCAGTTTTTCAACCTTTTAGCACGCCTATTTTATTGGAAATTACTTGCTCTATATTCTATTTTATTGTTCTTATAGCTTGATTATATTTTACTACAAACGATTAAGAATCCTAAATACTTATTAAATCAATGGTGCTTTGAAAGACATTTTTTTAGATTCACAGAAGAATGCAAATACATTTGAAAAAGCCCTCATTTTAAGCATTCTTATTCATATGTACATATATGTATATGCATGTGTGCATGCATGCTAAATTGCTTCAGTTGTGTCCAGCTCTTTGCGACCCTATGAACTATAGCCTACCAGACTCCTCTGTCTATGGAGATTCTCCAGGCAAGAATACTGGAGTGAGTTGCCATACCCTCCTCCAGGGGATTCTCTAGACCCAGGGATGGAACCCACATTTTTTATGTCTCCTGCAATGGAAGGCGGGTTCTTTACCACTAGCACCACTGAGAAGCCCATATACATGTATCAGTTCAGTTCAGTTCAGTTCAGTCGCTCAGTCATGTCCGACTCTTTGCGAGCCCATGAATCACAGCATGCCAGGCCTCCCTGTCCATCACAAACTCCCAGAGTTTACTCAAACTCATGCCCATTGAGTCGGTGATGCCATCCAGCCATCTCATCCTTTGTCATCCCCTTTCCTCCTGCCCTCAATCTTTCCCAGCATCAGGGTCTTTTCCAATGAGTCAGCTCTTTGCATCAGGTGGCCAAAGTATTGGAGTTTCAGCTTCAGTATCAGTCCTTCCAATGAACACCCAGGACTTATCTCCTTCAGGATGGACTGGTTGGATCTCCTTGCTGTCCAAGGGACTCTCAAGAGTCTTCTTCAACACCACAGTTCAAAAGCATCAATTTTTCAGCACTCAGCTTTCTTCACAGTCCAACTCTCACATCCATACATGACCATTGAAAAAACCATAGCCTTGACCAGATAGACCTTTGTTGGCAAAGTAATGTCTCTGCTTTTTAATATGCTGTCTAGGTTGGTCATAACTTTCCTTCCAAGGAGTAAGTGTCTTTTAATTTTATGGTGGCAGTCACCATCCACAGTGATTTTGGAGTCCCCCAAAAATAAAGTCTGACACTGTTTTCACTGTCTCCCCATCTATTTGCCATGAAGTGATGGGACCAGATGCCATGATCTTAGTTTTCTGAATGTTGAGCTTCAAGCCAACTTTTTCACTCTCCTCTTTCACTTTCATCAAGAGGCTTTTTAGTTCCTCTTCACCTTCTGCCATAAGGGTGGTGTCATGTGCATATCTGAGGTTATTGATATTTTTCCTGGCAATCTTGATTCCAGCTTGTGCTTCTTCCAGCCCAGCGTTTCTCATGATGTACGTATAGTGAGGTCTTATTGATTGCTAGTTTTTAAATAGAAAGAAAACATGGCATCTTTTATATAATTCCATATTTCATAACTAGTTATATACTTTTATGTGTCACATTAGAAGATACAGATTTTGGGGGACTACAGTGTGTATCATGAGGTCTCATTAGAAAATAAATTCCTTCTTTAACAAAACAAGAACATGTAATAGGAAAACTTCAGTGCTCAGAATGATTTCTCCCATTGCAGTAAAGACTGGCTCAATGATAATTAGTTAACTTACATTTCAATAGTTTCTGATTAGGGCTACAATGAGTTTTTCATGAGAGATCAAATATTAAAAACAAGGTGTAATAAAGAACAAATCTGACTCCACATTGGATCTGTTTCTTTTATTTTAACCTTTATATTCTGTTAGATTTTGCTACAAGTTAATCACCAAAGGGATATTTCCTATAAGCTTAAAGTATACATAATGGCCCATCTCAGGGAATTCTGCCATTGGTGCTTAAGTTTTAACCTAAGATATCTTTGTTTAAGCTCACAGGGAACATCTTGACCAGACCCCCCAGTGAAATGCTGCAGGAAAGAAGAAATTAACACATTCTCGCCAGAGACTAGCCAGAACAAGGAGACATTTGCAAAAATGTGTCACTGTTCTTTTTTTATGTTGCTTCCTCACCTCCCCCATTTTGTTCTCTGAAAGAAATTATCATCCAAACCTAGGCAAGATGGTTCTTTGAGATAGTCCACCATCTTCTTGGTCTGCTGGCTTTCTGAATAAAGGCACTATTCCTTGCTCCAACAACTCATCTCTTAATTTATTGGCCCGTCATACGGCAAGTGCTATAAACTTGGACCCAGTAAGAAAACAAAAGTACATGATGTTCATCCTAATTTTTTTCAAGGAAAGCAAACATTCTTGCTAGCCTCATAGCATATGGAAACCTCAAGTCAAAGACCAATGCATTGTTGTTGGACTATTTCTCCTTTGATTGAGTGGAAAAGTCCTGGCTTGTTCACAACATGTGGTAGAAGAATGTTGCCACAGTCTGAGAATGAGGTTGTGGATCACAAATACCTATTGTTTCTGTCCTCAGTTAATGGTTATTGAGCTCTAAATGCAGTAGAGAGCATATAATTAGGGATGGTTTCTGACCATGGATATTAACAACCAATGTTCAAGGGAAACTGTCTAGGCGCTAAAACTATTTATTCTCCTTATCTTTGGTAACCTTAAAGCATATCAAATTAGGTGCCTATGAATAATAAATTTTTTTCAAAAGGTTTTAAAGAGTTCATAGGGCTTCAGAATCAGACTTTATCGAATGACCTCAATCTGGCTGTCAAACACCATTAAAACTAAAATATCACATTACTTGGATTAAAGTTGATTCTATTTTAATTACAGAGTATAAATTTCTTCATTGGTTAGCCTCCATAAAAAGTTCAAGATATCCCTTGGGCATTTATCAGTCAATATATCTCCTTTGTCTTAATACATTGGGAAAGAACTAATACATATTAGCTAAAGACTATGGACCACCTTATATTTTTCTAGTATGGCCAAATGTAACAGAAGATAGAGGTGACAGCTGGGTAGACAGTAGTCAAAAGAGGTACTTTCTTACCATAAAAGATTGACTATTTGTACACGGGAAAAATAATGCAAAAATATATAAACAAGTTTTAAAATTTAAAAACTATATATAGTAAAAATTCCATCCCTAACTTTTAAGATACAATAATATGAAATTTTAAAAAATCAGAGGATTTAACAGCAGTATGTAATGCAAATTATAAATATTAAATTATAGAATATATTTTTCTAAGAGGAAATAAATACATGTATGTTGATTTATAGTCATTTGTCAATCTTTATATCATCTATTTCCTAGAATAAACTTCAGTTAATCACACCTCTGTCAGCATGTATAGTGGAGGCTGAAACTGCCAGTATAGAAGCTATTGCAGGCAATAACTGAAGCTGAATATGATAATAAAACATATCCATCATACAATAATTTGGCTTCTAAGAATTGTCTCTCATAGTCCCTTTGCATACTTAATAAATCTTATATCTAATTTCTTGCCTTTGTTTTACTAGCTTGAAATTTTTCAAAAACATTTTGCAATTTTTAACACAGTGTATGATGTACTGATGCTAAATAACAGTTTTAATTACTTTTTACCTTAGAAATAGGAATACAAACCCCAATAGAAGTAAAGTAATAGAAATAATTTAAAGTCAATTAAATGAAAGCATGTTTTGGACACTTCAATGATAATACTTGTTTCCTGAGTTTAATTAGACTTAATTTGCTTCTTCTACTAGATCAAAATTCACTTAAAGATACTTAAATTGATTTTTTTTTTTTTTTACTAAGTTCAATTCTGGGAAACCCGAAGATTTACCTGCAATTGGGACAATAAAATAGGGTTTTGAGTTTAATGCTAATAACACAATCTATATTAAATTTTAAATGACGGTTAAAGCCAAAATATGTGTCAAAAACCTGTATCAGGTAAAAGTACCCACTATTAGAAAAAGTAAGAAATAACAAAACAAAACAAAAAAAAAACAGTGGAGTCATTACAAAAAGTGGATTCTTACAAAATTTAAATAAGTATACTAGAAAAAGAACTTCCCCCAAGGGACAAACTATTTTATTTTAACAAAAAGTTCCTCATGTATCAGTGTGGAACAGGTGGGAAAAATCTGAAATAATGTGAGACTTTGTTGAAGACTAAATTATCAGAGTGACATACAACTTCAGTCCAGAATTACACAATTTTTATAGTTTTTAGAATTTAAGAGAATTAATGTTCATTGAGAACATATTATTGACCAGAATTTATGATACACAATTTCCTTTGGAGTTACCACGGTGATTTTCTTTTTAAAAATGCAAGTATGCCTGGTAGTGACAACGTATTTAAGTAATTATCAGATCACTTTTCCTTAGATAGGTGACTGATAGAGTTGGAGTTTCCTGGGGAGAAATATGGGGGAACCAAATAAAGAAATAAAAGGCACAGTCAAATTTTGAGCTTGATTGTCACAGATTCAGTGGATTAAGAATCTAGTATTCTGTGTCAATGCAACAATGCCCTATAAATATACAACTTATTCAGTGGTATCACTAAAAGGTGAGGGAAGTTTGTGAACAATATTAATTTCTTATCACAATAATAATTTCATGCATTTTAATTGTTCTTGAAATTATGCCCATTTTCTACTTTTACCATTTTGAAATGTATTAAATAAACAAATATTTTGTTTTAGGTATTAGAATCTTCCCCAGAAATATGGGACCTAATAGATGAGATTCCAGGAATAAGCAGCCTACAAAATAAAGCCCACTCATGTTAATGGATGGAGAGGATAGAATAAAGGGTTAAGATGACTTTGAAATTGCAGACACAGCCCAAAGATATACTCCATATAGGTCATTTATAAAAGCTAAATAAAATAAAATAAAGCAAATAAATGCATGTTTAGTGTTGAATAGTGGGAAAGCTAAGTTCTGGATAATGAATAGAAGGTGGATTTGAGGTTCTCATTTTCTAAGATATCATTAGTTTATCTTATCTCCTGTATTGCTAAAAGCAAAATCAAAGAGGGAGTTGCCTTTGTGATAATTTTAAGTGCTAGAAATATTTTCATATTTATATTTTGTTCTGATATATAGTTATATGGACCTGGACAAATTTTTGAGTCTTTTAAAAATGAGTTTATTAATTAAAACAAGAACATACCACTTAGTGTTCCTAAGAGAGTTATATAAATGCTTATAAAGTGTTTAGCACAGTGCCTGGAACCGAGGGAAAAAATGTTAAGCGGTTATTATGTCACATTACAGATTGTTCCATTCGCTATAATCTGGTTCTGTAATCAGACTTAATTTATATAACAAAACTTTATCCTAGACCTCTTAATTTCAGATACATTGAGATTTGTGCTAACTTTATGGGCAGTTTAACTGTAATTTGCTTCTGTCTACAAATAAAAGGTTTAATTTTTTTCTTCATCTTTTAAAAAATAACACATTTAAGTGCATATTTATGCTAGTGTTAATACACTTAAATTGACATACTAATTAAAGAAGGTTGACAAATGTTTCCTTGTAACATTAGAAAATGTCATTAAATAATACTTGTCAAACACCTGACTCCCTAAGATTTTATTTTAGAGAGAATGATGGGTTTTTACTTGCATCTTTTGTTTCTTCCCTAAGATGAGCCATCAGGGCACTTTGATTGCAATTCAATTCTAGCAGAAATTTTGAAAAATGACACTGCAGAGTTTGGATTATGTAGAGCTGTGGCTCTGCAGATGGCTTATCAAAACATTCTTAAGTTATTTTAGGCTTTTCTCAAAAAATATTTTTGGATTAACATATCATTTGTTAACTAACCACTGCCAAACCACTCGAGGGAGGGAAAAAAAGCACTATCATTCATTCAAGGAAATAGATCAATAAAGAAATATAATCTTTATGTAAACACTTGTTGTTATACAGGAAACAAAGGAAGCCTTATGGATAGTTATTATGGAAACTGTTTGAAAACTGCAGTTGCCCTAAATTTATAGCTTTGCTGTTTTCTATATCACTTTGCAGTTTGCAGCTCAAGAGAAAATACTGTTGCTTAATGACAGAGAGAGTTTTGTTAGGGCTGCATTTTCTTGGTGGAACAGAATTAGCACTATAGGAAATATGAAATTATATTTGCTTTAAACTGGCAGCTTCAAAAACATAGGAAAAACAGAAGATTAAAGTACAAAGGAAAGGTAATGTAGGGAAAATAACAGGTTTGTATGTAAGTAAACCTTCACAAACTTAAGATGTCCATTTAAAGACAAAGGATGTATTTTATGTCTGAAGTGCCTTACTCAAATAAGCTGTCTACAAAACTTCTGCACCTAGATATCTATCACCTTAATTTATTGAAAGCTAAAACTATCAATGTCTTTAAAAAATAATTTCAATCTCTGGAGCAATTCATTTCTGAGCACTCATTTTCATGATCTTTTTAATTTGTGAAATGTGCTTATTTGCTAACATTCATACAGAAATTTTATTAGCAATGTTATGTGTACTTTTTCTCAAAAAGTTATTTTTATTTTAGTCAATTTTCAAAGGGAATTTTCCTCCAAGACAACTCTATGTTTGTCATTGCACAAAACTTGAAAAAACAATAATAAAAATAAAATGATCTTCAAGACGACCACAACAGTTACTGTTTTGCTCCTAACATTTTAGAAATTATCAATAATCTGTTGCAGTGGTTGACAATTTTTTTTTCTATAAAGGTGAAATACTAAATTTAGACTTCTTGCACCATATGGTTGATCTCAACTCTCAATTATGCTACAGCAGTGCAAGAGCAGCCATAGACAATATATAAATAATGGTGTGGCTGTGTTACAATAAACATTTAATTATAAAAACAGAACATAATTTTGTCTGATCTATACTATGAAGTATTTATCCCAGGTATCAGAAGCTGCCTCTTTATTATGTGAGATATCTGTTTGAAATAATTTTTCTGTGGATAGTGATAAGTTGGTGTGTATGTATATAATGGATAAATGTCACTGCTTTTTGTTGCTCTGCATCTGAACTCTCTTCCAGTTTGGATTCTTTTCCACTTTGAATATTGACTGGATACACTTCTTCTTATAGGAAAATGAGATCCTCTCTTTCCCACTCTTGCACCTGAGACACCAGTGTTTAAACTTAGGTATATCTGGCAGTGAAATTGAATATACAATTATCAACATAAAGAAGCAAATTTCAGGGAGAGTTCATTTTAGCTGAGTCTGGTATCAGAGACTCAATGGCACAACATTGAGTTTCCAAGTAAGAAATTATTGAGGTACAGCAGTTGATTCCAAAGACTGGGGCTGTCATAGCAGTATAATTTGAGGTGTGCTCTGTTAAGCAATGGAAACATTAATGTATTCAGCAGATTTGATTTATGCTAAATCCTTGTTTGTTTTGCAAATCTCATGCTGTCATTTACCTTGCAAGTGTGCTCACTATCAAATTTTCCTCAAGGAATTACTTTGAGATAATTATTCAGTGGAAGATCTTGTTGTTTGAAACCAATTTCTATGATACAGAAATTTGTAATCTGAGAAGTTGTGGTGAGTCAAGGAATGATAGATTAGTGAATTGGAATCAAGGCTAGTAAATTCACACTAATAAGCTAAGAAATTTGTCTCTGAAATCTCAAAGTTTTTAAAAATTGTAATAGGTCAAATTGTTACGTATTGTGACCTAAAATGAATTAACCAGCAAAGATAAAATTTATCAAGAACTTGTAGCTGCTGTTATAGAATACAATGAACATAGGACTAATTTGGCATCACTGTGGTGGAGTAGTTATTGCTAATTCCAAGACTGAGGAGGAGAAGGGCAACTTTAACTTTCTAATTCCAAAATTTTATCCCATAGTACAAACTTCCCATTATTTTAGGCAATTTCTTATATATGAACCTAGAATGCCATAATATCAAAAAGAAAAAAAAATTCTGTACGCTTCCAAATTATACTATTAATCAGATTGACAATCTCATGAATTATCTCACATGAAATTCAGGGAATTGATAGAGAAAGGGTGGGACCCAAAGAACAGGAATGCACTATATGGAAGGGTCAGAGAACTCAGGTTTATCTGAATTCATTAACCCATTAAGTTTCTCTTGCCCACTGTGTAAGTTGTCATATCTTTGTCTATTGTGGCAGTCCCCTCTTCCTTAAAATACTGACTGTCCTCACTTAAGGGAATTGTCTAATAAAAGGAAGTCAATATGCCTAATGTAACCACCTAAACACATACTGTTTTAACACAGTTTCTAACTATAATCAGTTTCCATCAAGTGCATGGAAACATTTGCAAGATTTGGCCTTTTACCGTGGAATATTGTATTATTTTTAAAAATGATTTGGTCGTTCCAAATGACGAGAATTACACATCATCATACGAAACTTCTTTCCTCACCTTATTGTTAGGCATGGACACATGACTTGTTTTGCTCAATACAAAATGAGAAAACCCAAAGTGTACCATATCAAGTAGAACCATTTAATGCATATGACTGAGCTTCATACATTGACTCTGTCCACTGCCATAAGAACAGAAAGTATTGACTACTGATTCCTGCTTCAGTCTTGGTCCTAGAATCGGTCTGTACATGGAGCAGAGACACAGCTGACCCACAGTCCATGAAGAATATGATCGTGTTTTTGAACATGAGTATTGATAATTATTTTTGTTGTAAGCTACTGAATTGTAGGGATTTTTTTCTTACTGTAGCAGCATTGATAAAAAATACGAGGAATAGATTTCAGGAACAGATTATAAGTGTGATTCCAAAGACAGAAGTGTGTAATGTTAACTTGGATTGAAATTATCAATGTGTGTTCAGTTTCTACTTATTCTAGACTGTCTTTTCTAGAGTAGCAAATTTGAACTATTAACCTAGTATGTTGACAGAAAGTAGTTTAAATACTAAAGCTGTCTTTAAGTAACTAACACTGTCCAAGCAAAGTGGTCATGTATAACCTGTTAACCTGTTTATAAATACGTCTTCCAGGAAGGTCCAGAAGATAGTATTTTCTCTAAAGCCTTAAATGCATTGGAGAGATGATCACTAGCATTCATTAGATACATATACATACATTTAATATACAATGTATATTAATTTCAGGGAGTGAGGGACACAACATATGCCTATTGACATCAATACAGATACTAGGATCTTGAGGTGACAGAAGATAAGTAATGATTTAACTATGGTTACAAGGTGGGCAAGGTTACCATAACGGGTAACTTATCCAAAATTTCCCCCATTGTACATAGATGAGCATTCCATTAAAGTCTTAATGATTTGTATAAAGAAAAACACTACGCCTAATTTAAGCTGTACTATGGAGAGTCAAGGAACCATTTTTTTCTTTGCAGTCTTGAGTTTGTCCAATACCCAGAGCTCCTTGACAGAAGGGATATAATGTACATAATATAGAAGCGCATAAGAAGCAACTGATAAAATACAGCGTATAAAATGATTAGGTATTTCGCATTTCTGGAGGGGAAAAGCAAAAGGAGCAAAACTTATAAAAGATAAATTATTTAAGATGGGAAAAGCTTGAACACAATAGAAATGACTTGGTCTAAATACTTAAAGAGTCATTATGAGCAGTGGTTTAAACTATCAGCTTCAAGAACAGTGAAAAAATATTTTTATTAGGTTGGTGTAAAAGTAATTGTGGTTTAGCATTGCTGAACTTCACCTTGATCTTGGAATACATTCTTAAATGTGGTTATGTTATACATCATTTTAATGCACATTTCTCACTTTGTTTTTTTGCTAACGACTTACTACTTGCTGTGCATTTTATATCAATTTTAAACTATGGAAATGATGTTAGACTAAAAAGCAAATCCAAGCGATTTTCTTATTTGAGTTCAAAATGGGACATAAAGCAGCAAAGACAACTTGCAACATCGACAAATTTGGTCCAGAAACTGCTAACAAATATACAGTGTAGTGTTCATTTTGAAAAGCAGACAACAGCCTTGAAGATGAGGAGCATAGTGGCCAGCCATTGGAAGTTGACAAAGACCAATTGAGAGCCATCATTGAAGCTGATCCTCTTACAACAACATAAGAAGTTGCTAAAGAACTCTACAGCAACCATTCCATGGCTGCTTGTCATTTGAAACAAACTGGAAAGGTGAAAAATCGAAAAGTGAGTGCCTCATTAGCTGACCGAAAATCAAAAATAGTTGTTGTTTTGAAGAGTTGTCTTCATTTACTCTATGCAACAACAAAGGACCACTTCTTAATGGGATTGTAACGTGCAAAAAAAATATATTTTATACAACAACCTGAGATGACCAGTTCAGTGGCTGGACGAAGAAGAAGCTCCGAACCACTTCCCAAAGCCAAACTTGCATCTAAAAAAGGTCATGGTCACTGTTTGGTGGTCTGTTGCCCATCTGACCCACTGCAGATTTCTGAGTCCCAGCGAAACCATTATAATTGAGAAGTATGCTCAGCAAACCAGTGAGATGCCCCGAGAACTGCAGCGCAGCCAACATTGGTCAACAGAAAGGGCCCAATTCTGCAGGACAGTACCTGACAGCTTGTCACACAACCAATGCTTCAGAAGCTGAGTGAATTGGACTAAGAAGTTTTGCTTCATCTCCCAAATTCACCTGACCTCTTGCCAACCAATTACCGCTTCTTCAAGGATCTCAACAATTTTTTGCAGAGAAAATGCTTCCACAACCAGCCGGAGGCAGAAAATGCTTTCCAAGAGTTTGTCAAATCCTAAAGCGCGTATTTTTACGCTACAAGAATAAACAAAATTATTTCTTGTTGGCAAACATGTTGATTGTAATGGTTCCTATTTTGATTTATAAAGATGTGTTTGAACCTAGTTGTGATTTAAAATTCATGGTCCAAAAGCGCAATTATGTTTGCACCAACCTAATAAAATGCTAAATTGTTATTTACATGAAGGATTTTGTCCACTTATCTACTAGACAATTTAGCAAATTGAAATAATCGAAATAGGAACAACATTTTTAATTAGTAATGGATAGAACTAACTTGCCTTAAACTACATAGATAATTTTAGAAATTATGGATGGTGGTGTGAATATTGAATGATTCACATTATTATACTGATATAATTACTGTTTTAATTATTTAAATCCATAGAGCAAATCCATTTTTAATCTTCTTAAGTTAATAAATCCCATTTAATATGGAGAAACAATGTTTAAGATACATTTTTTGGCTAAGATTGAGATTTATGAATTGCTGCCCTTTTTGGTAAGATTTATGCCCTTTATTGTGGGGCTTCCCTGGTGACTCAGAGGTTAAAGTGTCTGCCTGCAATATGGGAGACCTGGGTCAATCCCTGGGTCGGGAAGATCTGCTGGAGAAGGAAATGGCAACCCACTCCAGTATTCTTGCCTGGAGCATCCCATGAACGGAGGAGCCTGGTGGGATACAGTCCATGGGGTCACAAAGAGTCAGACACGACTGAGCAACTTTGTAAGAACTAGATAAAATATCTTTTACTGGTATCAGTATATAAGATCGTATGTTTCCTTGTTTGCATGTTATCATATGTGTTTTAATCTTAAATCCAGTGGATAGTTTCAAATGAAAGGAAATTATTTTATGACAAATAGTCTTTCAAGTCATACATTAATAATCAAGTTAAGAATTTAATAACCTATGTAAAATTGGTTTTATTTAAACATTGCAACCTTGATTCTTTTCTGTTAACGTAAGAAAGCACTTTGCTAAAGTTGAAAGGAGACCTTTGGTTGGATGGCAACAATATCACACCATGGGTAAGGACAGTAAGTCTGGCAACAAAATGTCTAAGTTTGCATTTTATACATACATATTACATATCTGTACATATTATAAATGTATTATAAATATTTGTAACCAGATCATTTGAAGGCTTGATAAAATTTTATCAAAGTTTGTACATATTTTATGAAAGTTACCAGTTATGCTTTACTAACTAGTGCAATGGATTCTCAGAGAAGGCAATGGCAACCCACTCCAGTACTCTTGCCTGGAAAATCCCATGGACAGGGGAGCCTGGTAGGCTGCAGTCGATGGGGTCGCTAAGAGTTGGACATGACTGAGCGACTTCACTTTCACTTTTCACTTTCATGCATTGGAGAAGGAAACGGCAACCCACTCCAGTGTTCTTGCCTGGAGAATCCCAAGAATGGGGGAGCCTGGTGGGCTGCCATCTATGGGGTCGCACAGAGTCAGACACGACTGAAGTGACTTAGCAGCAGCAGCAATGGATTTTTACTTTTAATCCCTGTGCCCAATTTTGGAGTTAAGAAGATTGTTGGTAATAAATGTATGATGTACACTTAAGAAAAAATAAAAACCTGCTTACTCTTCCCTGATATATTTACATTTAACTCCCTCACAGTGTTGCTGTCATTGTTAAGTTTGCAATGCATCTAAAATGCTTATAGAAGTACCCAGTACATATTAAGACTATATATGCTATAAGCTAAATCTCGATCTTAATCTTGGCAAGAAAGGTATGTGCAACTAAGACATACTTGGTAAATTCAGGTATTAATTTTTACATTCAGAAATACTAAAGGCTTGAGCAGCATCAAAATACCAGAGTGATTCCTGTGGTGTGTAGAGAAGTCTAGTTTAGGATTAGAATAAATAAATTCTCATGACACTATTTACATAATATACAATTTAAAAAATCATAAGCCCTTCATTACTCTAAATAAAAATATGAATAATGACCCTAAACCATATAATTAGGAGAATCTGATGAAATAACCACGTGTTTTATAAACTTCTGGTTATTCATTCTTGAAATGGGAGCTCAGGAGCCAGTTTTCTGCAGCGGGATTCTAATATTTAGGGTTGGATATCCGAGTGCAGGGGCTTCCCTGGTGGCTCAGAGGTTAAAGCGTCTGCCTTCAATGCGGAAGACTCAGGTTCAATCCCTGGGTCAGGAAAATCCCCTGGAGAAGGAAATGGCAACCCACTCCAGTATTTTTGCCTGGAGAATCCCATGGACGGAGGAGCCTGGTTGCAAAGAGTCAGACACGACTGAGCGACTTCACTTATCAGAGTGCAGGACCTGGCCCTGCTCTTGGGATAAAAAGGATGGCAAGGTTGGTTTGAAGCCACAGGAGAGGCAGGTGGAAGGAAAGCACAGGATCAGAAAAGATGGGTCTGTAAAAGGCAGACAAAGTGAAATGTACAGGTTCAATGACTATTCTGGAGACACTAAGAAGGGAAAGACTTTTTAAAATCCATGAATAGAAAGAGAATACTTTAGTGTACTCAATTGGATCAACCTGAACACTCTAAACCATGAAGTATAAGTCATATGTATTAAATAGCAGCTCCCCACCCCATTCAATGGTGTCTTAAGCAGACTCTTATTCTCTTCCCTAGTAGCTCATTGGTAAAGAATATACCTGCCAAGCAGGAGATACAGGTTCAATCCCTGGTTTGGGAAGATCCCCTGGAGGAAAAAAATGGCAACACACTCCACCATTCTTCCTTGGGAAATCCCATGGATAGAGGAGTTTGGTGGGCTACAGTCCTTGGGGTTGCAAAAGAGCCAGACACAACTTAGCAACTAAATAATAATTATTATTTTCACAGAAGGGAAGCATCTACTGTCTTCCCCCATTAGTTAATCCACATGAAACAATACATTTAAGGTAGAAGATTGCTTCAGCTCTCTGCTGTGGATCCCCTGTTTTTTAAGGCTAGCTCCTCTTCAAGGCATGTAGACACAAGGCATACAAGCGAAGCGGGTATCAGTGCTGTTTTTCAGTGAATTCTGGGTAATTCCCATCACAGTAGACTATCAAAACCTTCCTGGACCTGCCATACTTTCAATTAGGGGCTTCCATTTGTGACCTAGTGCTGATCCTGATCGTCTTATTTTCTCCTTTAGACTAGGTTGCATTTACATTATGTATATTTTTTTTCTTCTTCTTCTTTCAGCATCTATCTTTTCTACTTTGGAGCTTAAGACAGATGATATTTTCTAAAAATGTACACAGTAACAAATATATATATATGTATTTTTCTTATCATTTCATGTTAATACCCTTCTTTTGAGAGATGAAGGTCTCCATCGTCTATTCTTGAAACAGGTAGACCCTGTAACTCTTTTGATCAATATATGATAATGAAAGTGATGCTATGTGACACCTACGGTTTCTGCTTGACTCTCCTTTAAAAAGTTTTTTTTGTTTGTTTAATTTATTTTAAATTGGAGAATAATTGCTTTACAATATTCTGTTGGTTTCTGTCATACAAGTGGAACCGGCCCTAAGTATGCGTATGTTCCTTCCATCTTAAACCTCCCTCCCACCCCACTCCCCACCCTGCCCCTCGAGGTTGTCTCAGAGACGGGTTGAGCTCCCTCTTATGCACAGTACATTCTACTTGTTATCTATTTTACATATGGTGACATATACATTTCAATGCTGCTCTCTCAAGTCATCCCACCATCTCCTTCCCCTGCTGTGTCCACAGTTCTGTTCTCAGTGTCTGTGTCTCTATTCTTGCCTTGCATCTCGGCCTCTCTCTTGAAGAAGAGTTTGAGGAGCCGTGAGTTGGAATATAAGAAATGTGATGACATTGATATCACTATCCTGGACAGCCCCCATGAGGAGGCCACACAGAGTCGGAGCTGCTGAGGAAATCCAAGAGTTCTGTCCCCCAGGTGTTCCCTATGTTCTCAGCACGCCTTCAGATGATTCTAGTCCCATTCTCCAAGACACCTTAGGTTATACAGAGTACTGTCCTAAGCAAAATGGCTTTTGTTGTGTTAAGCCACTAAGTTATCGAGTGATTTGTATACAGCCCTAATAACTGGGACTGGGCTTTTTAGAAATTGATTTGTAGAATGAATAATGAGTGCCTGTTTATATTTGTGACAGCATAATACTGCATTTTCCACTCTGATTTGGCTCTCTTTTTTGGGTCATTGAGCAAAAAGACCTTACTATTAAAGCTTGTTTAACTTAAGGTGACATTTGGATGTTAACTGTACTTATCTTACATCTAAACTTTGTTCTCTCCCTTTTATGACCATCGTATGAAGAGGTGTTTACCAAGCATATTTAAATTTTTCACACGTATTTATGAAAAATCTAGTAGAACTTTTCTAGGATATTGTGAGCAGTAGCACTGTTCAGATCATTCTAATTTGAATAGGATGACAGTCCTGTCCAACTGTTAAAGTAAATATAGCTAAAATAATACCATGTATCTAACAAAATGATATATTTAACATGACCTGCATTTTCTTATGGATTAGGTCCAGCAATTTATCAATTGCCTTCTGGCTAGCAACGCTTAGTGCAATTGAAAGCTTTGACAAAATTCCAAAACTAAATCTGAATTTAATATAATTCAGCAGCAATATATCACTTCTATTAAAGAATAAGATATTAAAATTTAATTCAAAATTGTATACCAATTATATTTTATTTTCTATATATTTCATGGTTATATTAAACACATATATAAATCTATTTATATATATATAATTCTATTTGATAAAATATTATATTAACAAACTCTCAAATAATAAAGTGTGAGGTTGTGTATGCTTTGATAAATTGACCAAATCAAGTGAAGAGATAAACATCAAGACGATGTGTAGAAGTAAAGTTAATTGTGGTTTTGTCAAGGGTGAACTTCCCTTTGGTGAGTTATGTGTATTAGTTGCAGCTCAGTGAATGGACTTAGGAAGTAGGCACTTTTACATCTGGACACAGGTATGTTTCTTTGAAAGAAGAGGCAGGTGAAGTTGGACAGGGTTGTACTACAAACAGAAAATAAAATCAGTTCTTATCCTTATTTAAACTCTGATAAGTCTCAGATATTGAAGCAGAATTTTAAGACTACAACACAAGAAAGAATGTGTAAATGTAGGAGACTTTTGTGGTTAAAAATTTTCAAATACATACTTTACTAAGAAATATCATTTGTCTTCAATGTCAGAAAAATAATTTGCTATATAGTCAAATGGTAGAATGGTAGACATAATATAATATCAGATTTATCTTATTCTTAAAATATCTTTCATTTGATGCATCTATGTATATAATGCATCCATGTATTTATCTATGTGTTACTTGATATTCATAAGAGAAATAGTTCAGTGATATAAAATACCTTTAAATTTCTGTACCATCTCAGTTTGTCACTAACTTAAATAATAAAATATAGTAATAAATAAAAACTGATAAAAGTACTACAAGTATTTAACATAGAAAATTAAAATACAAAGGAGTTAAATGACTTTGCAAAATTTATGCATTGCTGCATGCAAAATCCAGTGTCTGAACAAGTGTTTTAATTCAATATTTATTTGTTCATTTATTAAATAAGTATTTACTGTGATCTGGGAGAATATATTTGCAAGATACATATCAAAACAGATTAGTATCAGACTAGTATCAAATGTATGACAAAATTAAATAAATAACTAAGAAAATTATAAATATTCCAAGAAAAAGTGGCATTAAATATCTATGTTGACATGCACATATCTGTATCTATCTATCTATTTGGGACATGCACATGGCCAAGAACATATGAAGACATGTTCAAGCTCATTAGTGTTTAAGGAAATAAAAATCACAGCAATGTTAGTATAATATTGTATACTCATGTTATTAGCAAAAATTGAAAGATTATAATGAAAAATAAACCTGATGAAAACACATTTGAAGAGAATATATATCCACTGGAATCCATTCTTAATGAGAGAGTTATATAGCCACTTTTAAAATGTTCAGTGCTACAGTGTAACATGTTCCTATAATTATGACTCTATACATGCCCTTCTCTGGAGGAATGTAACTGAAAGGTGTCTGGGTGCCTGTCCAGGGGAACTATTTCCCACATGCTCCATGCCACAAGCACAAGGATTTCCATAGATTACTACTCTCAAAAGTGAATTCCTGGGGACAATGTCAAACATTCACAAACATTCATGAGAAAGTAATGTAAAATAATAAAAAACAGGTGTGCATTCACACAACTGAATATATCAAAATATCAAAAATACAGAGGATTCTTAGCAATAAAGTGAATAGTTCTCAAATACATAGAAATGTGATACCAAGAATACAAAGTTCCTTGTGAAAAATTAGCCTATAGCTGAAAGTAACTGTAACACTGAAGAAAAGATATGAGGTAACAGTTCCAGGCACGATACAGGGAGAACTGAGGAAGTTTTACCATTGAAAGAAGGGAAATGCCCAAGGTAAGCCTGAGGGAGATTATGACCGCTGTGTTTCTCTCCAGGGACACTTCCTGGGGTACAGAGTGAGGAATAAGGAAGTGGTGATTTGATCTTGTGATAAACAAGCTCTAGTATAAGACCCTCTGCTTAAGAGTGGGCTAGCTCTCTTGAATTGCTTTTGTGGGATAGTATACAGAAAATGTGATGATGTCTTTTCTGAGATTAGGTTAAAAAGAATGACTTCCATTTTGCAGCCAACTCACTGTACAGCCTTGCTGGCTTGCACAGTTTGATGAAGCAATCTGCTATATTGGAAAGATGCATGGGACAATATATTGATGGCAGCATCTGGCCAAAACCCAGCAAGGAACACAGGTCCTCAGTCTAACTGCCTGATTAGCATTTCATTCTGCCAATAACCACATGAGCTTGAACGTGATTCTTGAGATTCAGATGACTGCAATGAAATGACATTTTGATTGCAACTTGTGACAGATCCTGAGATAGAAAACCCTGCTAAGTTTTGCCTGGCTACCTGACCCATAAAAACTATGAGAAAATCGGTGTATGTTTTAAGTTTCACGGTAATTTGATATGTAGCAAAATATAACTAATACACCTCTTAAGTATTACAGTGGATATTCACTAAGGTATATCATATTCAGAGTCATAAAACAAGCCTCATGATATTTAAAAGAACAAAAATTATACCAAGTATGTTTACAGAGCATAATGAAATTAAACTAGAGATTAGTAACAGAAAGATATATAATAATACACATATATCTGACAATTGAGCATCACATGGAACAAAGGAGAACTATGCAGGCAAATTGAAACACATTTTGAATTAAAATCAAAATTCATTGTACAGAGATTTGTGGAAAGAAAGGATCAGCCAAGCCAGTGGAGTAGAAAGACCCCAAGTTCTCCTCTCAACAACCACAGCAAAACCATAACTACTTGCAGAGAAACATCTAAGAAAAAGACTGAAACCGGTGAAAACAAACTGCCACAGCTAGATATAAAGAGAGAACCATAGTGAGACAGGTAAGAAGGGTGTACTCTCGATTTAATGAAGCCCCCTCAGGTGGGTTACCCACAAACTGGAGAATAATTTAAAGCACAGAAACTCTCCCACAGGAGTAAGTGTTCTGAGCTTCAGACTCAGTTCCCCAGCTCAGGAGTCCTGCACTGAAAGAAGAGCTCCCAGAGCATTTTAAGGTCAGGAGGGCTTAATTTTGGGGCGGGGGGTACCAAAAAACTATCAGAAATAGAAACTTTACTCATAAAGGGTGTATACAAAATCCCATGTGTACTGGGACCTCAGGCAAAAGTAATTTGAGAAGAACCTAGGTACTTACCTGCTGGTCTCAAAGAGTCCTCAGGTCAGACAGCTAACTGGATGGGGACACAGCCCCAGTCATCATCAGACAGGTGCCTAAAAACTTCCTAAGTCCTCCAGACATGCCTCCTCACACAGCCCTGTGCACCAGAGGGCCAAATCCCAACTCCACCCACCAGTGGGCAGGCTCTGCCCTGCCCTCAGCCTCTAGACTAGCCTTACCACCAGGGGGCTGACAACAGATGGGAGGAAACCAAAGTCCAGCAGCCTGGGACCCAGACTACACAGCAGGCTACACCCTAACCTGGGACCAGTGGGGCACTGGCCTTGTCCACTAGCAGACCAACACAAGCCTTGTGACAACCATGGCCTCATACCCAGCTATGCCAGAAATAGGCCCTCCCCTCCTCAAAGATCTAATATGTGCTCTGGACCCCAGAGCCCCGCGGCCAGACTCTAGGACCTGACTCTGTCTGCAAGTAGTCCGGCACTAACCCCAGGACCTTGTTTCACCTGCACGCGGTGGAAGGGAATAGCACCAGAGTCTTCTGAACCCTGACTCTACCCACTAGCTAGCCAGCACTAGCCTCAGAGCCCCCTGGGGTCCTTCAGTCAGCAGTCTCATGACCAGACCCCTCTAACAAGCAGCCAGCACCATCCACACGAGGCATCCACCTGGCAACCAATCAGGATAAGGGTCAACTAAGCCTGTCAAGACTGACCACATAGCTCCCCAAAACAGAAGTACCCACACAACCCTCTGAGGGGGAATCCCTAGAGCATATACCTTGGGTGATGACAGAGGAGTGTGCTGCAGGGACACATACATACACAAAGATGTAGGGTGCCTCTTATATACAAAAAAATACCAATAGCAACTTAGACAAAACGAATCAGCTGAGGAACATGTTTTAGATTAAAGAATAAGATAAAACCTCAGAAGAAGAACTTAGTGAAGAAAGATAGTTTACCCAGGCAAAGAGTTTAGAATCATGATTGTAAAGATGATCAAAGAACTTGGGAAAATAATGGATGCACAGAATGATAAGCTAGAAGTTTTCAACTGATAGTTAGAAAATATAAAGAATAACTAATCAGAGATGCAAAATACAATAACTGAAATTAAAAATATACTAGAAGGGATCAATAGTAGACTAAATGATAAAGAAGAATGGATCAGTGAACTGGAAGACAATATAGAAATCATTGCCACTGAACAGAAAAAAGAATGAAAAGAAAGACATGAGACACCTATGGCAACATCAAACACACTAATATTTGCATTATAGGGTTCCAGATGGAGATGAGAAAGAAAAAAAACAAAAAGGGCTAAGAATATATCTGAAAATATAATAGCTGATATTTTTCCTAACCTGGGAAAGGGACAGTTACCCAAGTCTAAAAAGCACAGATACTCCCATACAGGATGAATCCAAAGAGCAAGACTCCAACATGCACTGTAATTAGAATGACAAAAATTAAAGATAAAGAATAGTAAAACCAACAACAAAAAAAAAGTAACAAATGATAAACAAGAAAACTCCCGTAAGGTTATTTAGCTGATTTTTTGGCAGAAACTCTGCAGGATAGAAGGGACTGACATTGATATATTCAAAGTAATGAAAGGGAAAAACCTGTGACCAGGGACTCTACCCAGCAAAGTTCAAAGTTTGGTGGAAGGAAAGAAATAAAAATCAGAGCAGGAATTAATAAGATAGCAAGTAGAAGACAATAGAAAAGATTAATGAAATTAAAAGCTAGTCCTTTTGAAAAGATAAATAAAACTGATAAGCTTTCAGCCAGAATCATCAAAAAAAAAAGAAAGAAAGAAAGAAAGAAATAAAGGGAGAGGGTCCAAATCAATAAAATTGGAAATAAAAATGGATAAGTTACAGCTGACATCACAGAAATACAAAGAATCACAAGGGACTACTATGAGCAACTATGTGCCAATAAAATTGGCAACACAAAAGAAATTGATGGATACTTGAAAAGTACACTATCCCAAGACTGAGCCAGGAAGAAATAGAAAATATGAACACCTCAATTACCACTGCTGAATTTGAATCAGTAGTTTGAAAACTCCCAACAAAAATCCAGGAACAGATGACTTCATGGGTGAGTTCAACCGAATGTTTAGAATCAAAATAACACGCATCCTTCAGAAACTATTCCAAAAAATAATTTCAGAGAAAGGAACACTCCCAAACTCATTCTGTGAGGCCACCATCATCTTGACACCAAAACTAGACAAAGATGTCATAAAAACGTTATAGACTAATATCACTGATGAACATAGATGCAAAAATCCTCAACAAAATAATAGTAAACTGAATCCAACCATACTTTGAAAGGATCACACACCACAATCAAGTGTAATTTATCCAAAATATGCAAGCATTTTTTCAGTACTTTCAAATTAATTAATAGGATTAACCTCATTAACACATTGAAGAATAAAAACCATATGATTATATAAATAGATGCAGAAAAAGCTTTTGATAAAATTCAACTTTTCTTTATGATAAAAGGTATCCAGAAAGCAGGCATAGAGGGAACATACTGCAACATAAAGTCAATATATGACAAAGCTGCAGCTAACATCATACTTAATTTTGAAAAGCTGAAAGCATTCTAAGATCAGGAATGCCCACTCTAGCCACTTATACTAAATATAATTTTTGAAGTCTACCAACAACATATAGAGAAGAAAAACAAATGAAAGGAATCCAAATTGGAAAGGAAGAAGTAAAACTGTCACTGCAGATGAAATGATAATATATATATATAATCCTAAAGATGTCACCAGAAAAGTCCTAGAGCTAAGCAATATATTCCGTAAAGTTACAGGATACACAATTAATATGCATATATATGTTGCTTATCTATACACGAACAACAAAATAACAGAAAGAGAAATTAAGGAAATAATGCCCCTTTACCACTGAATCAAGAAGAATAATATACCTTGGAATAAACCTACCTGAGGAGGCAAAAGACCTGTATTCTGAAAACTATAAGATGCTGGTGAAATAAATTGAAGACAAGATAAATGCATGGAAATGTATTACTGTATTCTTGGATTGTAATAATCAATATTGTTAAGATGACCATATTACCCAAGGCAATCTACAGATTTAATGCACTACATATCAAGTTACCAATAGCGTTTTTCATAGAATGGGAACAAAAAAAAAATAATTTGTATAGAAACACAAAAGATACTGAATAGCCAAAACAATATGGAGGAATCATGCTCTCTGACTTCAGACTATACTGCAAAGCAAAAGTAAGCAAAACAGTATGAGACTGGCATAAAAACAGACACATAGATTGGTGGAAGAGAATAGAGAGCCCAGAGATAACCTCACACACATATGGTCAATTCATCTACAACAAAGGAGGCAAGAATATACAAAGTAGAAAAGAAAATTTCTTCAATAAGTGGTGCTGGGAAAACTGGACAGCTACATGCTAAATAATGAAATTATAACATTCCCTAACACCATATACAAAAACAAACTCAAAATGGATTAAAGACCTAAATGCAAGACTGGATAGTATAAAACTCCTAGAGGAAAATATAGGCAGAACAGTCTGACATAAACCACAGCAATATTTTTTTAATCCATCCCTTAGAATAATAGAAACAAAAGCAAAAATAAACAAATGGGACCGAATTGAACTTAAATGTGTTTCATTAGCAAAGGAAGCCATAAACAAAGTGAAAAAATAACCTATACAAAGGGAACAAACATTTGCAAGTGATGTGACTGATAAGGGCTTAATTGCCAAAATAAAATATATGAACAGCTCACAGCTCATATGACTCAATAACAAACAACCCAAACAAAGAATGGGGAGAGGAACTAAACATTGATTTCTCCAAAGAAGGAATACAAATGGCCAGCAGGCACATAAAAAGATGCACAGAATTGCTAATTATTAGAGAAATGCAAACCAAAACTACAGGGTATCATATCACATCAGCAGTCTGGCTAACATCAAAACATCTGCAAATTATAAGTGTTGGAGGGAGTGTGGAGAAAGGGGAACTCTCCTACACTGTTGATGGGAATGTAAGCTGCTGAAGCCTCTATAGAGAACAGTATGGAGGCTCCTTAGAAAACTAAAAATTGATTTACTATATGATCCAGTCATCCCACTCCTAGTCATACATCTGGAAAAGATAGAAACTCTTAATACAAAAAGAATATTGCACCCCAATATTCACAGCAGCACTGTTTACAATAGCCGAGACATGGAAATAATCTAAATACCTAAATGTTCATTGACAGATGAATGGATTCACAAGATGTGGCATACACCCCCACACTCACCAATACACATATATATAATTAAATTCTGTTTAGTTGTTAAGTCGTGTCTGACTCTTTTACAACCCTATGGGCTGTAGCCCTCCAGGCACCCTCTGTCCATGGGATTTCCCAGGCAAGAGTACTGGAGTGGGTTGTCATTTCCTTCTCTAGGGGATCTTAGAGAACCCACATCTCCCATGCTGGCAGGCAGATTCTTTATCACTGAGCCACTGGGAACCCCTGAAGGAAATGTTATTCAACCATAAAACAGAATGAAATAATGCAATTTGGATGGACCTAGAGATCATCATACTAGGTGACAAGTCAGGCAGAGAAAACCAAACATATGATATCACTTATATGTGGAATCTAAAAAAAGATACAGGTGAACTTATTTATTGGAGAAGGCAACGGCACCCCACTCCAGTACTCTTGCCTGGAAAATCCCATGGACGGAGGAGCCTGGTGGGCCGCCATCTATGGGGTCGCACAGAGTCAGACACGACTGAAGTGACTTAGCAGCAGCAGCAGCTGCCATTTCTGAGCCCTCCAGGATCAGAGCAAAAATAAGAAAAATGATACATAAAATTCCTAATGATGGCTACTTTCATGAAAGAGCTTAAAATATTCTGTTCTTTACTAATCATTAAAGCTCACTCCTTTTCTCCTTTATTCATTCTGGTCCCATCTACATAAGCAGCACTGACTTAATATTGACCATGCATTCCTTTCCCTGGGAATTCTTTTCCAGAGTCTAACTTTCCAGCAGTACACTCCATACAATTTTTTTTTTTCCATTAGGACAATTCTCTTGACCTGGACAGGACTTAACCCCATCCTGGTTATCTGCCAAATGAACGATACGTGGTCCACAAGAAATATTTCTATGGTCTTTGGCCTGATTAAAAATAAGAGTAGCATCTAAATCCAACCCAGAAGCAACTTGCTCCTTACTCCAATCACTGGAACACCTAGTCAAACTAGCTCATCCTCTTAGGTTTCCTCTGTGAAATTTCTTATCTCAACTAATGAAAATATCTTTGTTTCTTCGGTCTGACACAGCAGAAAAACACAAACTGAGCAACTGAAAACAGTAAGAAATTTGTCTCACTGTTCCGAATGCTAGAATTCAGAAATCTTAGGGAGAAATGGTTTTGTGCTTTTTTCTAGCTTCTAGTGGCTTGCCAGCAATCCTTGTATTCCTAGGCTTACAATGGCAGCACATCAATCTCTATCTCTGCCTCTTATCATGCCATGGCATTCCCCTTGTGTGTCTTTTCCTCTTCTAAGGACAATGGTTATACCGAATCAGACTACCTTAATAACCTCATCTTAATTTGGCTACATCTGCAAAGACCCTGTTTTCATGTAGGTCACATTCATAACTACCTGGGACTAACATTGCAATGTATCTTTTTGGAGGACACAGTCTAGCCGATAACAACATCTGACCAAGCTCTCTAAATGGTCCCTCTCACGTTGCATTTAAAGATCTCTCCACCCATTCTCTCCTTAGAGTACAGATGTGATAGTAGTAGTAGTGGGGTTTAAGGGAAGGACATGAAAGTGAAAGTTGCTCAGTTGTGTCTGACTCTATGCAACCCCTTGGACTATACAGTCCATGGAATTCTCCAGGCCAGAATACTGGAGTGGGTAGCCATTCCCTTCTCCAGGGGATCTTCCCAACTCAGGAATGGAACCCAGGTATCCCGCATTGCAGGCTGATTCTTTACCAGAAGAGCCACCAGCAAAGCCCAAGAATACTGGAGTGGGTAGCCTATCCCTTCTCCAGCGGATCTTCTCAACACACTGGAGAAGGGATGGGCAGGCATCAGTTCAGTTCAGTTCAGTTGCTGAGTTGTGTCCAACTGTTTGCGACTCCATGGACTGCAGCACACCAGGCTTCCCTGTCCATCAACCAACTCCCAGAGCTTACTCAAACTCATGTCTATTGAGATGGTGATGCCATCCAACAATCTCATCCTCTGTCATCCCGTTCTCCTCCCACCTTCAATCCTTCCCAGCATCAGGGTCTTTTCCAGTGAGTTAGTTCTTTGCATAAGGTGGCCAAAATATTGGAGTTTCAGGACTGATTTCCTTTAGGATTGACTGGTTGGATGTCCTTGCAGTCCAAAGGACCCTCAAGAGTCTTCTCCAATACCACATTTCAAAAGAATCAATTCTTTGGCACTCGGGTTTCTTTATAGTCCAACTCTCACATCCATATATGACTACTGGAAAAACCAAAGCTTTGACTAGACAGAACTTTGTGGGCAAAGTAATGTCTCTGCTTTTTTTTTTTTTTTATGTCTCTGCTTTTTAATAAGCTGTCTAGGTTGGTCATAGCTTTTCTTCCAAGGAGCAACTGTCTTTTAATTTCATGGCTGCAGTCACCATCTGCAGTGATTTTGGAGCCCCCCCAAAATAAAGTCTCTCACGGTTTCCATTGTTTACCCATCTATTTGCCATGAAATGATGGGACTGGATGCCATGATCTTAGTTTTCTGAATGCTGAGTTTTAATTCAGCTTTTTCCTCTCCTCTTTCACCTTCATCAAGATACTCTTTAGTTCCTCTTTGTTTTCTGCCGTAAGAGTGGTGTCATCTGCATATCTGAGGTTATTGATATTTGTCCCAGCAATCTTGATTCTGGGTTGTGCTTCATCCAGCCTGGAATTTTGCATGATGTACTCTGCATATAAGTTAAATGTGCAGGGTGGCAATATACAGCCTTGACATATTCCTTTCCCAATTTTGAACCAGTCTGTTGTTCTATGTCCAGTTCTAACTGTTGCTTCTTGACCTACTTACAGATTTCTCAGGAGACAGGTGAGGTGATCAGGTATTCCCATCTCTTAAAAATTTTTTCACAGTTTTCGTGATCCACACAGTAAAAGGCTTTGGTGTAGTTAATAAAGCAGAAATAGATATTTTTTTCTGAAACTCTCTTGCTTTTTTGATGATACAACAGGTTTTCGATCTCATTCCAATTTGATCTCTGGTTCTTTTGCCTTTTCTAAATCCAGCTTGAACATCTGGAAGTTTGTGGTTCATGTACTGTTGAAGCCTGGCTTAGAGAATTTTGAGCATTACTTTGCTAGCATGTGAGATGAGTGCAATTGTGCAGTAGTTTGAACATTCTTTGGCATTGCCTTTCTGTGGGACTGGAGTGAAAACTGACCTTTTCCAGTCCTGTGGCCACTGCTGAGTTTTCCAAATTTGCTGGCATATTGAGTGCAGCACTTTCACAGCATCATCTTTCAGGATTTGAAATAGCTCAACTGGAATTCCATCACCCCCACTAGCTTTGTTTATAGTGATGCTTCCAAAGGCCCACTTGACTTCACATTCCAGGATGTCTGGTTCTAGGTGAGTGATCACTCCATCATGGTTATCTGGATCATAAAGATCTTTTTTGTATAGTTCTTCTGTGTATTCTTGCCACCTCTTCTTAATATCTTCTGCTTCTGTTATGTCCATACCATTTCTGTCCTTTATTGTGTCCATCTTTCCATGAAATGTTCCCTTGGTATCTCTGATTTTTTTGAAGAGATCTCTAGTCTTTCCCATTCGGTGGGAAAGGATTCTTTGCATTGAATCCTGAGGAAGGTTTTCTTATCTCCCCTTGCTATTCTTTGGAACTCTGCATTCAAATGAGTATATCTTTCCTTTTTCCTCTGCTTTTTGCTTCTCTTCTTTTCACAGCTATTTGTAAGGCCTCCTCCAACAACAATTATTTTGCCTTTTTTGCATTTCTTTATCCTGGGGATGATCTTGATCCCTGTCTCCTGTACAATGACACAAACCTCCATCCATAGTTCTTCAGGCACTCTGTCTATCAGATCTAATGAATTTATTTGTCACTTCCACTGTATAATCATAAAGGATTTGATTTAGATCATACCTAAATGGCCTAGTGGTTTTCCCTACTTTCTTAAGTCTGAATTTTGCTATAAGGATTTCATTATCTGAGTCACAGTCAGCTCCCGGTCTTGTTTTTGTTGATGCTTTTGAGCTGTGGTGTTGGAGAAGACCCTTGAGAGTCCCTTGAACTGCAAGGAGATCCAACCAGTCCATCCTAAAGGAGATCAGTCCTGAGTGTTCATTGGAAGCACTGATGTTGAAGCTGAAACTTCAATACTTTGGCCACCTGATGCAAAGTGCTGACTCATTTGAAAAGACCCTGATGCTAGGAAAGATTGAAGGCAGAAGGAGACGGGAACAACAGAGGATGAGATGGTTGGATGGCATCACTGACTCAATGGACATGAGTTTGGGTAAACTCCAGGAGTTGGTGATGGATAGGGAGACCTGGCATGCTGTGGTCCATGGGGTTGCAAAGAGTCGGACACAACTGAGCGACTGAACTGAACTGGACTGATAGAGCCTCTCCATCTTTGGTTGCAAAGAATATAATCAATCTAAATAATTTTCTGATTAAAACTCCTTTCTTAAATATATGTAACCTTGTCCTGTATTTTCCAAGTCTCTAGTAAATGGGTTGTCATACTTTCATAATTTAAATAAGTAAAAAGAGAAAAATAATTTTTTTAATTTAAATAATTAAAAAGGAAGTAAAAAGAATTTACTCTTCTCTGTATTTTTTCCAGTCTTTTTTTTTCTTTTTTAGAGTGGTGAAATTTTGCATTTCAAAAGTTTTAATACTGAATCTTTTGAAAACATTCAGTGAGATTTGGTCACAGTTTGGCATTTTATACAGGTAACATTGTTTAAGTCAAATAAACCCATTTCATGTAAGTATATGTGTGTATGTGTGTGTGTGTGTGTGGTAGTGACATACTTATATACCCAAGTAACTACTAAAGAAGAAATAAAGCTGAAACCAAGCCTTTAACCCAAATATTTAATATTTCTCAACCATTTCAAGAGTACGTCCCAAAACCATCACCACCACCACCCCTTTGTTGTCCCACCACTCGCTTGGCCCAGGAGAGTAGTAATCTCATTTCTGTTATTAAAAAGATTAGTTTTGGTAGTTTTACAATTTCATATCAGTGGACTTATCTACTATATATTCATTTTTATGGGCATATATTTTCATTTCTTCTTTATAAATATCAGTAGGATTACTAGGTTTTATGGTCAAAGTCATCCTTTTTTTAAAAGACACTTCTAATTTTTAAATGTTTGTCATTCTAATGGGTTTATATTGATATTTCATTTTAGTTTTAATTTGTGTCCCTGACTAGTTATATGGAATATCTTTCTATAAATATTAGCTATTGTATACATACTTTTGCCAAATATCTGTTCAAATATTTGCCTATATATAACTGGCTTAGTTGTGCTATTAGTACATTGTAAGATTATTCTAGATACAAGTTTGAATATATGTATACACACACATACATAGACATACATAAAAGAACATTCTCAAGTAGAAGAGGTTTTAAATTTTGATGACAAAATTTTAACAGTTTTTTAATAGTTCATGCTTTTTGTGGTCTGGTTAAATGTAATCTTTTCATAACCTAATATGTCAAAAGATTTCACCACTGTTTTCCCCTAGAAATATTATAGTTTTAGCTTTTAAATTTAGTTCTCTGATCTATTTTCAAGCTAATTTTGGTGTATGTTTTGATGTGTGTTTCAAGGTTTATTTTGTCTATATGAATGCCAGTTGTTCCAACACAATTTACTGAAAAGTGGAGCCTTTCCTTCTTTGAATTGCTTGTTTAAAGTCAATTGACTGTATAAGTGTGGGAGTGTGGGTCTATTTCTGGACTATCTATTGTGTTTCATTGATCCATTTCTATCTTTATACCAGTAATGCACTGTCTTGATTATTGTAGTTTTATAGTATGCCAGTGAATTAGATAGTGTTAGTTCTTTAAATTTGTTCTGTTTTCAAAACTGTTTTGACTAAGCTGTGTCCTTAGAATTTCCATACACATTTTGGAGTAATCTTGTTGATTTCTACAGACTTTGATGGAATTTTTGTTGGCATATCAGATAATATATAGATTATCCATGTGAGGATAAATTACATTGTAACCATATTGAGTCTTCCAATCAAGCAACAAGGTATAGCTCTTGGCCTATTTCAGCATTTGTTACTTTCTGTCAACAGAATTTCATAGTTGTCAGTTTAGGGAGTTTGCACATATATGTTGTTAAAATGAAAGAAAGTGAAAGTCGCTCAGTCGTATGTCTGACTCTATGAGACCCCATGGACTATACAGTTAATGGAATTCTCTAAGCCAGAATAAACTGGAGTGGGTAGTCTTTCCCTTCTCCAGGGGATCCTCCCAACCCACAGATTGAACTCAGGTCTCCTGTGTGGCAGGCGGATTCTTTACCAGCTGAGCCACAGGGAAGCATGTGTTGTTAAATTTATTCCTAAATACTTCATGTCATTAAAATCTAAGTAATAGTTTACTTTTTCAATATTAAGTTCTAATCATTTGTATATATAATTGCTTTTCATAAGTTTACTTATCATTTTATGACATGATAAACCATGTTACAGTGTATTAGGTCCAGTAACTTTTCATAGATGCCTTAGAATTTTTCACATACTTCATCACATCTTCTGTAAACAAAAGAGGTTTGCTCTTGTGTTCCAATCTGTCTCTGTCTCCCTTACCCTCTACCATTCTCTCTCTCCCTCTCCCTCTCTTCCTCCCAGTCTCCTCACTCACTCTGGTTTACTCATTGCCTAGGATCATGGTGGGGTTCCCTGGTGGCGGAGACAGTGAAGAACCTGCCTGCAATGCAGGAGACCTGGGTTCAATCCCTGAGTCAGGAAGATCCCCTTCAGGAAGGAATGGCTACCCAGTCCAGTATTCTTGCCTGGAGAATTCCATGGACTGAGGAGTCTGGTGGGCACCGTCCATGGAATTGCAAACAGTTGGACACAACTGAGTGATTAACACTAACAAGATCATAATACAACACTGATTAGAGATAGTGATATCCATCCTTGACTTGTTCCTGATTTTAAGCAGAAAACATTTCATATTTATCATTAAGTATACTGCTAGCTTTATTTATTTAATCTTTTTAGTTATACCTCATTAGGTTGAAGGAGTTCCTCTTATCTGAGTTTTCTGAGAATTCTTATTACGTATACTTAATTTTGTCAGATAATTTATCTGCATTTAGTGAAATGATTGCTTTTGTTCTGATTTATTAACATGACGTGTTTCACTGATTAGTTTTCAAAGTTAAAACAATCTTGAATTCCAGGAATAAATTCTACTTTGTCATGTTGTAATCTTCTATACTGTAATTTAGAAGTGGGTTCTAAATACTGTTTTATGAAATATTTTACAGATATATTCATATATATGTAAATATATATATATATGTGCATGTACACAGACACACACATATTGAGCTGCAGTTTCCTGGTACTATCAGTCTGGTTTTGTTCTATCAATATCTGAAATCAGCATTATTAAATCTCCAACTGTGATTGTAGATTCTCTAAATTTCTTCTTTTAGTTTTGTCAGTTTTTACCTCATTTATTTTAAAAATCTTCCTAAAAATGATATTTATTTTATAATATTACCATACATATTGCCAGCTAGTGTTAATAACTTTTAGAGTTTAAGACAAAACTTCTTTGGAAGTTTTCAGTCACATATGTCAAAGAAATATGAAAATTTTATAATATTCTTCCTTCAAACATAAAATGTGTTTATTAAAGCTATATAGAAATATGAGATAGAGTTTGTCACCACAACTCTTTACAATGTTGTCTTCAATAATAAATAAGCCATTTGGTAAGTGAAAGTCACATATATCCTGGTATGGGAGTAATAGAAAAGCAGCATGGGTTGAGTTTAGGTGAAATTGAAATTAATTTTCACAGTTTAGTTGATGGGTGGTCTCAGATGACATGGTTGTTTAATCTTAGCTAGTGCAGGTGTGAAAGTCATAATATGAAAACTGACACATTCAAATAGAAAAAGAGACAATATTATAATTAGACTTCATACTCATAGTAAAGTGTGAAAACAAAAACTTTTATTAAAAATAATTTCTCTGTATTGTAGAAAAGCTACAGAACTTTTTGTAAGATAAATATGGACATTATGTAGCTTTTATTCTCTGCATTACCCATAATAAAAAGCATTGTTTGGCCAATGTTTATGTTGAAGAACTTTCATTTTACTAGTGCCTCAAATCAGTTTTTTGAGCCCTTGCAGCAATGGAAATATGCCTAATTGCCCCGTGCAAGATCTTTCCCCCCCACTGTGGAGAGTGCTGTTTTTAAATTAGAGCACATTCTGTCCCTTTCTCTATCTAATTAAGACACAAGTTTGATTTGGCCTACTCACCACAAGGCTGGATGAGGATATATATCTATTAGTTGCTCTTACTTTGTTACTTAGTTACTTTGATAAGCCTTTACAAACAAAGTTATATAAATGATATTTATAAAGTAATATACAGTGAACAGCATGCTATATATTAGACATGCTGAGTATTGGAAGTATGTATTAGTGGCTGTGTAGATGACACTGTGCTTCAAGAACATTCATAACAGTTTGCCTTGAAGTACATATACAAGTGTATTGAGTTTTTCTCTATGAACAAAGTTATATTACATAACAGAAAAGTATATTGTTATTTTGACTAAAATATCACATTTTAAAATTCTACTACAAAAAAAAAAAAAAAAAAAAAACTCTACTGAAAAGGCTGCCGTTAAAACCATTGTTTTCATCTATCCCAGGTTCATTTCTACACATATAATACGTTGTAAGCTTATTATTTCTCATGGAAAAAACCCACATTATGTAATTCCCTAAGCCATAAATTTCTTAAATTGAAGGCTGTATCAATGGTAACTTAGTATAAATTACCTTTGAATTGGTAGAAGACTCATCTATGATTAGGTAAATTTGCAGGCTAAAAATAGCATTCAAGTATACAAAATAATCCTAATTCTTCATTATTAATGATGCTAAATTGAAAATATATCAAAAGTGTTTCCAAGACTGCCTACTATGATTTAATTCATTTATTCAAATTATGAGAGTAACAGGAAGTTTTATATTTGCTCTTTATTTTATATGATCCTTAAAATGACCTCTAAATGTTTATATTCACTAAAATTTACTTAAAGTATCATAGCTAGTGGAGGTGATGGAATTCCAGCTGATCTATTTCAAATCCTAAAAGATGATGCTGTGAAAGTGCTGCACTCAATATGCCTGCAAATTTGGAAAACTCAGCAGTGGCCACAGGACTGGAAAAGGTCAGTTTTCATTCCAATCACAAAGAAAGGCAATGCCAAAGAATGCTCAAACTACCACACAATTGCACTCATCTCACACACTAGCAAAGTAATGCTCAAAATTCTCCAAGCAAGGCTTCAATAGTACGTGAACTGAGAACTTCCAGATGTTCAAGCTGGATTTAGAAAAGGCAGAGGAACAAGAGAGCAAAATGCCAACATCTACTGGATCATCAAAAAAGCAAGAGAGCTCCAGAAAAACATCTATTTCTGCTTTATTGACTACACCAAAGCCTTTGACTGTTTGGTTCACAATAAACTGTGGAAAATTCTTCAAGAGATGGGAATACCAGACCACTTTACCTGATGCCTGAGACATCTGTATGCAGGTCAAGAAGCAACAGTTACAGCTGGACATGGAACAACAGATTGGTTCAAAATTGGGAGGGGAGTACGTCAAGGCTGTATAATGTCACCATGTTTATTTAACTTATATGCAGAGTACATCATGGGAAATGCCGGGCTGGATGAATCCTAAGCTTGAATCAAGATTGCCAGGAGATATATCAACCATCTCAGATATGCAGATGACACCACTCTTAGGGCAGAAAACAAAGAGTAACTAAAGAGCTTCTTGGTGAAAGTGAAAGGAGAGTGAAAAAGTTGGCTTAAAACTCAACATTCAAAAAACAAAGATCATGGCATCCAGTCTCATCACTTCATGGCAAATAGATGGGAAAACAAAACAGTATAAGACTTTATTTTGGGGGGCTCCAAAATCACTGTAGATGGTGACTGCAGCCATGAAATTAGAAGACACTTGCTCCTTGGAAGAAAAGCAAACCTAGACAGCAAATCTAGATGACAAACATATACAGCATGTTATAAAGTAGAGACATTATTTTGATGACAAAGGTCCGTATAGTCAAAGGTATGGTTTTTCCAGTAGTCATGTATGGATATGAGAATTGGACCATACAGAAGGCTGGGCACTGGAGAACTGATGCTTTCCAACTGTGGTGTTGGAAATGATTCTTAATAGTCCCTTGGCCGGCAAGGAGATGCAACCAGTCCATCCTAAAGGAGATCATTCCTGAATATTCATTGGAAGTACTGATGCTGACACTGAAGTGCTGATACTTTGGTCACATGATACAAGGCGCCAACTCATTGAAAAGGATCCTGATGCTGGGAAAGATATGAGGCAGGAGGAGAAGGGGACGACAGAGGACGCGATGGTTGGATGGCATGACCAACTCAATGGACATGAGTTTGAACAAGCTTCAGGAGTTGGTGAAGGACAGGGAAGCTGGCATGCTGCAGTCCAAGGGGTCGCAAAGAGTCGGACATGACTAGGCGACTGAATAACAGTGAGGTTATATAGACTTTGGATACATAATGCTAGTTGTTGTATTAAAAGATCAAATTCTCAGTGAATTAACACTGAAAATTGATTATTCAACTGTCAGTATTAATTCAATGTCATATGGTTACCATTAGAAAGCAAATCCTTTCTATCTGTTCTTTTTGTTCTATAGATCTCCTTTTGCATGGTCCGGGAAATAGCAGCAGAGGAGCCAAGACAGAAAATGGAGGATTGTGTGAGAGAGAGTACAGTCCAAAATTGACTGTGGTATATCCCTTCTCACATTTTAAATGCGAAATGAAATTGGTCACAAACTAACACCTAACTTTATGCAAAGGATGGAGACTGTAAAATGTCACACTCTCATGGGATTTCTAAGGCAGCAGTATCTGTGCAGATACTAGATATGTTTAGAAAGAATAACGAGAATAGCTAATTGATAAACCACAGTGCTCTATTCACTTACTTTTCTTCAGGAAATAAAAATTAACTTCTTAAAAAGTGAGAGCTTCTTCTTCTACTTTTCAAAATAGTGTTATGTATTCATTATTACTACAAAGTAATTCATTTTGATTTTTTTTCATTTTTACTAGTTTGGTATTTATTCAATGAAAAATTATCTTTTTAAATTGGAAATGTAATTTTCTTTTATTGTGGATAAAAATCTGATTAAAAACACACTTCAATCAAAAGTTAATGGGTTCTAATAAAGTGTCACTAAACAATTACAGTTAGAAATACTGTGTTAAGTATTTTCATACATCTTTTTAATATACATGTGATATTTATACTGAAATGGATTTCTATTATTAAAGGAAATAAAAAGATCATTTTACAGTTAATAAGGCCCAATTTACAAACTTATACTGTCATGAACTACAAGAATAAAACAATAATTATTCTTTATTGAAAAATATTTTACCACGTAATTAATTTGCCATAATTTTCCATGGTGATACATTATATTCTTCATTCAGAGTACTCGAGTCTTGCATTATGGTTGTTTAATAACCACTATAATGTTCAAAAAGTATAAAAATATTTTCCCCATTATTTTATTTACTGATTTTTATAAAATCTTAAAAGCAAAAAAAAAAAAAAATCTTGAAAGCAAAAGACATACTAAAACTTGCTGGATGCACTCTTATACTATCTATAAGACTGCATATTTCTATAGAATACCCATTAGGGTTATTTATATAAAACTATTTATGATATTTACTTGAATCATAGATATTTTTCTAGTAACATAGCACTAAAGTAGAAGTAGCATCTCCATGAAACAAATGGAAGCTAGAACTCCAAAGATTATAAAAGATTTTTCAAATGAACTACCAAGCTACTGAAATGAGATGAAAATTAAAAATAAATATTTGGTTATTACAGTTTTCTTCTATATGCAATGTATGGTTACCCAAAACTTCAACTTTTCTGGATATTTTTTGAGTAATATTGCACTGCATATGATTGAATCAGAATATAAAAGGGAGGTAGAAGGACTTGTGCTCACCTTCCCCAGCCAGAGCACCAAAATCACAACTAGCTGTTGAACAACCATTGACAGGAACATACTGGAACCAACCAAAAAAATATACCTCACATCCAGGGACAAAGTAGAAGCCATGACAAAACAGTAGGAAGATCACAATCGTGATAAGATCAAATTTTATACCCACCAGTTGGGTGACCTGCAAACTGGAGAACAAAAATACCAAAGAAGTTCTCACACTGTTGTGAAGGTTCTAGACCTCACATCAGGCTCCTTAGCCTGGGGATCTAGTCAAGGGACTGGGAATCCCCAAGGAATTTTACTTTGAAGGCTAGTAGGATTTGACCGCAGGACTTCCACAAGACTGGGGTAAACAGACTCCACACTTGGAGGGCACAAACAAAATTTTGTGTGCACCAGGATCTAGGGGAAAGGAACAGTGGCCCCACAGGAGACTGAGCCAAAACCTGTGTGTAAGTGTCTGAGGGTCTCCTACAGAGGCTTGTGTTGGCAGTGGTCCACCATGGGGATGGGGAACTGGCAGCAAGAGTCCCTGGAGATATGTCTCAGCTAAGTCCTCTTGTAGGTCATCAATAGCCCTACCATAGAGCCTGTGGACTCTGGGAGTGGGTCACTGAGGCCAAACAACTAATGGGAATCAGACAATTGAATTCAAATTTCACTGAGCCCTGCCCACCAGAGCAAGATCTAGTTTTCCCCACAGCCAATCCCTCCCATCAGGAAGGTTGCACAAGCCTCAACCTCATCCACAAAAGCACAGACAGAAGAATTAATAACTACAATCCAAGCAGCCTCTAGAACTAATACCACAATCACAGAAAGCTAATCAAAATGAGAAAAATAGAATTATATCCCAGATGAAGGAACAAAATAAATCTCCAGAAATGGAGATAGGCAACTTCCCAGAAAAAAATTCAGAATAATGATAGTGAAAATGATCCTTGATCTCTGAAAAAGAATGGGAAAAGATACAAGAAATGTTTATCAAAGACCTAGAAATTTTAAAGCACTAATAAACACAGATGAACAAAATAAATCAATAGCAGAATAACTAAAGCAGAAGGATGGATAAATGACCTGGAAGACAAAGGTGGAAATCAAGGCTGCAAAACAGAATGCAAAAAAAAGAATGAGAAGAAATGAAGACAATCTATGAGACCTTTGGGACAAGAGCAAATACACCAATATCCACATTATAGTGGTCCCAGAAGGAGAAGAGAGAAAGGACCTGAGAAATATTTGAAGATATAATAGCTAAAATTTCCCATCATGGGTAAGGAAATAGTCAAGCAAGTCCAGGAAGTTCAGAAAGGCTCATGCAGGATCAGCCCAAGCAGGAACACACTGAGACACATAGTAATCACACTTATTAAAAGCAATAAGGAAAAAAAAAGAAAAAAACACACACAAATAATATACAAGGGAAATTCCATAAGCTTATCAACTGATTTAAAATAGAAACTCTACAAGCCAGAATGGAATGCATGCATGATATATGTAAAGTTATGAAAGGGAAGAATCTACAACCTACAAGAATGCTCTACCCAGCAAAACTCTCACTGAGATTTGGTGAGAAAATCAAAACTTTTCCAGAAAGCAGAAATTAAGAGAATTCAGCACCATGAAACCAGTTTTACAACAAATGTTAAAGGAACTTCTCTATGCAGGAAATACAAGAGAAGGAAAAGAACTACAAAAATCAACCCGAAACAATTAACAAAATGGTAATAGGATCATATATATAGATAATTACCTTAAATGTAAATGGATTAAACGCACCAACCAGAAAACATATGTTATCTGCAAGAGACTCACCTCAGACCTACAGACACTTACAGACTGAAAGTCAGACGATGGGAGAAGGTATTTCATGCAAATGGAAATCATAAGGAATCTGGAATAGCAATGCTATCAGACAAAATAGACTTTAAAACAAAGACTATTATAAGAGTCAAAGAATGACATTACATAATGATCAAGGATTCATCCCAAGAAGATATAACAATTGTAAATATATATATGCACCCTACATTGGGAGCACCTTGATACATAAGGCAACCACTAACAAACAAAAAGGGAGAGATCAACAGTAACACAGTAATAGTGGGGAACTTTAATATCCCACTTTCATGAATGGACAGATCATCTAGACAAAAAATCAAAAAGGAAACGCAGGCCCTAAATGACACTTTAGATGAGTTGGACTTAATTGATATTTATAGAGCATTCCACCTAAAAGCAGCAGACTACACATTCTTCTAAAGTGCTCACAGAACATTCTCCAGGATTGATCACATGCTTGGCAAATTTAAGAAATCAAAATCATAATTTTTCTGATCACAATGCTATGAGATTAGAAATAAATTGCAAGAGAAAAATTAAGGAATACAAACATGTGGCAGCTAAACAATATGCTAATAAACAACCGTTGGATCACTGAAGAAATCAAAGAAGAAATTAAAAAAAAAAATACCCAGAAGCAAATGAAAATGAAAGCACAACGGTCCAAAACTTATGAGATACTGCAAAAGCAGTTCTAAGAGGGAAGCTTATAGCAATACAATCTTACCTCAAGAACGAGAAAAGTCTCAAGTAAAAAGCCTAACCTTATATCTAAAACAACTAGAGAAAGAAGAACAAACAAAACCTAATGTTAGTAAAAGAAAAGAAATCATAAAGATCAGAGCAGAAATAAAAGAAACAGACAGAAAACAATTGCAGGGATGAAAGAAACTCAAAGCTGGTTCTTTGAAAAGATAAACAAAATTGATAAACCTTTAGCCAGACTGATCAAGCAAAAGAGAGAGAGGACTCAAATCAGGAAAATTAGAAATGAAAAAAGGGAAATTACAACTGACTCCACAGAAATACAGAGGATCATAAGAGACTACTATCAACAACTGTGTGCCAATAAAATGAGCAAACTGTAAGAAATGGGCAAGTTCTTAGAAAGGTACAGTCTCCCTGGACTGAACCATGAAGAAATAGAAAATATGAACAGACCAATCACAAGACTGAAATTGAAACCATGATTAAAAAACTCCCAACAACATAAAAAAAAACCTCCTAACAAACAAAAGCCCAGGACCTGATGGCTTCACAAGCAAATTTTATCAAACATTTAGAGAAGAGTTAACACCTATCCTTCTGAAAGTTCCCAAAAGTCACAGAGGAAGGAAAATCCCAGCTCATTTTATGAGGCTACTCTCACCCTTATAACAAAACCAGACAAAGATACAACCAAAAAATAAAATGACAGGCCAATATCACTAATGAACATAGACGCAAAAATCCTCAACAAAATATTAGCAATCTGTATCCTACAATACATTTAAAAGATCATACACCATGACCAAGTGGGGTTCATCCCAGGGATGCAAGAAATTTTCAACATCCACAAATAAATCAATGTGATACACCACATCAACAAACTGAATAATAAAAACCATACAATCATTTCAGTAGGTGCAGAAAAATCTTTTGGCAAAATTCAGCACACATTTATGATTTAAAAAAAAAAGCTTCCAGAAAGTGGTCATAAAGTGTACATACCTCAAAATAAAAAAGGCCATATATTACAAAATTATAGCTAGCATCACACTCAATGGTGAAAAGCTGAAAGAGTTCCCTCTAAGATCAGGAACAAGACAAGAATGTCCACTCTCCCCACTTTTATTCAACATGGTTTTGGAAGTCCTAGCTACAGCAATAAGAGAAGAGAAAGAAGTAAAGTGAATCCAAATCGGAAAAGAAGAGGTTAAACTGTCTCTGTTTGCAGATGACATGACGCTATACATGGAAGATCCTAAAGATGCTACCAGAAAACTACTAAAGCTCATCAATGAATTTGGTAAAGCTTCAGGTTACAAAGTTAATACACAGAAATCTGTTGCATTTCTATATACTAACAATGAAAGACCAGAAAGAGAAATTCAAGAAGCAACTCCATTTACCATTGCATCACAAAGAATAAAATACCTAGAAATAAACCTACCTAAGGAGACAAAAGACATGTACTCGGAATACTATAAGATGCTGATGAAAGAAATCAAGGACATAAACCGATGGAAAGATATACTATGTGGATTGGAAGAATCAATATTGTCAAATAACTATACTACCCAAGACAATCTACAGATTCAATACAATCCTTATCAAATTACCAATGGAATTTTTCACAGAACTGGAATAACTCCAAAGAGCCAAAGCAATCTTGAAACCGAAAAATGGAATTGGCAAATCAGGTTCCCTGACTTCAGACTATAACACAAAGCTAAAGTCATCTAAACAATATGGCACGGGCACAAAAATAGAAACACAGATCAGTGAAACAGATAGAAAACCCCAAAATAAGCCCATGCACCTATGGTTGATTCAGTTCAGTTGCTCATTCATGTCCAACTCTTTGCGACCACATGGACTGCAGCACGCCAGGCCTCCCTGTCCATCACCAGCTCCCAGAGTTTACTCAAACTCATGTGCATTGAGTTAGTGATGCCACCCAACCATCTCATCCTCTGTCACCCCCTTCTCCTCCCACTTTCAATCTTTCCCAGCAGCAGGTCATTCTTTGCATCAGGTGGCCAAAATACTGGAGTTTCAGCTTCAGCATCAGTCCTTCCAATGAATATTCAGGACTGACTCCTTTTAGAATTGACTCATTGGATCTCCTTGCAGTCCGAGAGACTCTCAAGAGTCTCCTCCAACACCACAGTTCAACAGCATCAGTTCTTTTTTTTGCGGGGGGGGGCAGGTTATACTATTAGCTTTATTATTTTTTTTTCATTTATTTTTATTAGTTGGAGGCTAATTACTTTACAGTGTTGTAGTGGTTTTTGCCATACATTGACATGAATCAGTCATGGATTTACATGTATTCCCCATCCCGATCTCTCTGGGTCTTCCCAGTGCACCAGGCCCGAGCGCTTGTCTCATGCATCCAGCCTGGGCTGGTGATCTGTTTCACCCTAGATAATATACATGTTTCGATGCTGTTCTCTCGAAACATCCCACCCTTGCCTTCTCCCACAGAGTCCAAAAGTCTGTTCTGTACAACTGTGTCTCTTTTTTTGTTTTGCATATAGGGTTATTGTTACCATCTTTCTAAATTCCATATATATATGTGTTAGTATACTATAATGGTCTTTATCTTTCTGGCTTACTTCACTCTGTATAATGGGCTCCAGTTTCATCCATCTCATTAGAACTGATTCAATGAATTCTTTTTAATGGCTGAGTAATATTCCATGGAGTATATGTACCACAGCTTCCTTGTCCATTCCTCTGCTGATGGGCATCTAGGTTGCTTCCATGTCCTGGCTATTATAAACAGTGCTGCGATGAACATTGGGGTGCACGTGTCTCTTTCAGATCTGGTTTCCTCGGTGTGTATGCCCAGGAGTGGGATTGCTGGGTCATATGGCAGTTCTATTTCCAGTTTTTTAAGAAATCTCCACACTGTTTTCCATAGCGGCTGTACTACTTTGCATTCCCAACAGTGTAAGAGGGTTCCCTTTTCTCCACACCCTCTCCAGCATTTATTGCTTGTAGACTTTTGGATAGCAGCCATCCTAACTGGCATGTAATGGCACCTCATTGTGGTTTTGATTTGCATTTCTCTGATAATGAGTGATGTTGAGCATCTTTTCATGTGTTTGTTGGCCATCTGTATGTCTTCTTTGGAGAAATGTCTGTTTAGTTCTTTGGCCCATTTTTTGATTGGGTAATTTATTTTTCTGGAATTGAGCTTCAGGAGTTGCTTGTATATTTTTGAGATTAATCCTTTGTTGCTTCATTTGCTATTATTTTCTCCCATTCTGAGGGCTGTCTTTTCACCTTGCTTATAGTTTCCTTTGTAGTGCAAAAGCTTTTAAGTTTAATTAGGTCCCATTTGTTTATTTTTGCTTTTACTTCCAATATTCTGGGTGGTGGGTCATAAAGGATCCTGCTGTGATTTATGTCGGAGAGTGTTTTGCCTATGTTCTCCTCTAAGAGTTTTATAGTTTCTGGTCTTACATTTCTTCAGCGCTCAGCTTCTTTATAGTCCAACTCTCACATCCATCCATACATGACTACTGGAAAAACCATAGCTTTGACTAGATGGACCTTTGTGGGCAAAGTAATGTCTCTGCTTTTAAATATTCTGTCTAGGTTAGTCATAACTTTTCTTCAAAGGAGTAAGAGTCTTTTAATTTCATGGCTACAGTCACCATCTGTAGTGATTTTGGAGGCCCTCAAAATAAAGTCTGTCACTGTTGCCATTGTTTCCCCATCTATTTGCCATGAAGTGATAGGATCAGATGATGTAATCTTAGTTTTCTGGATGTTGAGTTTTAAGCCAACTTTTTCACTCTCCTCTTTCACTTTCATCAAGAGGCTCTTTAGTTCCTCTTTGCTTTCTGCCATAAGGGTGGTGTCATCTGCATATCTGAGGTTACTGATATTTCTCCTGGCAGCAGAAAATTGGATTAAATATTTACTGGGCATGGCCCCACCCATCAGAACAAGACCCAGTTTCCCCCTCAGTCAGTCTATCCCATCAAGAAGCTTCCATAAGCCTCTTATCCTTATCCATCAGAGGGCAGACAGACTGAAAACCACAATCACAGAAAGCTAACCAATCTGATCTCATGGACTACAACCTTGTCTAACTCAATGAAACTATGAGCCATGCCATGTAGGGCCATCCAAGACTGAATGGGTCATGGTGGAGAGTTCTGACAACGCATGGTCCACTGGAGAAGGGAATGGCAAACCACTTTAGTATTCTTGCCTTGAGAACCCCATGAACAGTATGGTCAATTAATCTATGACAAAGGAGGCAAGACTACACAGTGTGGGAAGACAATTTCTTCAACAAATGGTTATAGGAAAACTGAGCAGCCATATGTAAAAAGATGAAATTAAATCGATCCTTAACTCCATACACAAAAAGAAACTCAAAATGGATTAAAGCCCTAAATGTGAGGCTGGACACTCTAAAACACTTAGAGGAAAACACATAACTCTCTGATATAAATCATAGCAACAACTTTTTCAATCCATTTCCCAGAATAACGGATATAAAATAAAAAATAAACAAATTTAAACTCAAAAGCTTTTTCACACCAAAGGAAACAATGAACAAAATGAAAAGAAAATCCACAGACTGGGGGAAAACATTTGCAAATGATATGACCAATAAGGGACTGCTGCTGCTGCTGCTGCTAAGTTGCTTCAGTTGTGTCTGACTCTGTGCGACCCCATAGACGGCAGCCCACCAGGCTCCCCCGTCCCTGGGATTCTCCAGGCAAGAACACTGGAGTGGGTTGCCATTTCCTTCGCCAATGCATGAAAGTGAAAAGTGAAAGTGAAGTCGCTCAGTCGTGCCCAACTCTTAGCGACCCCATGGACTGCAGCCTACCAGGCTCCTCCGTCCATGGGATTTTCCAGACAAGAGTACTGGAGTGGGTTGCCATTGTATTCTCCACAATAAGGGATTAGTCTCCAACATTTACAAACATCATATGATGCTTAATAGCATCAAAATAAATAACTCACTAAAAAAAATGGGCAGAATAATTGAACATACATTTCTCCAAAGAGGACATACAGACAGTCAATAGGCACATGAAAAGATGTTCAGCATTGCTTGTTACAAACTGAAAGTCACTTAGTTGTGTCTGATTCTTTGTGACCCCATAGACTATACAGTCCATGAAATTCTCTGGCCACAATACTGGAGTGGGTTAGCCTTTCCCTTCTCCAGAGGATCTTTCCAACCCAGGTGGCCCACATTGCAGGCATATTATTTTACCAGCTGAGTCACAAGGGAAGCCCAAGAATACTGGAATGGGTAGCCTATCTCTTCTCCAGCGAATCTTCCTGACCCAGGAATTGAACTGGGGTCTCCTGGATTGTAGGCAGATTCTTTACCAATGGAGTTATTAGAGAAATGCAAATTAAAACTACAATGAGATATCACTTCACATAGGTCAGAATGGCTATCATCAAAATATCCACAAACAACAAATGTTGAAGAGGATTTGGAGAGAAGGGAACCCTCCTGCACTGTTGGTGGTAATGAAAATTGGTACAGCCACTATGAAGTACAGTATTGGGGTTCTTTAGAAAACTAAAGCCTTCCTCAGTGATCAATGCAAAGAAATAGAGGATAACAACAGAATGGGAAAGACTAGAGATCTCTTCAAGAAAATTAGAGATACCAAGGGAACATTCCATGCAAAGATGGGTTTGATAAAGGACAGAAATGGTATGGACCTAACAGAAGCAGAAGATATTAAGAAGAGGTGACAAGAATACACAGAAGAACTGTACAAAAAATATCTTCATGATGCAGATAACCACAATGGTGTGATCACTCACCTAGAGCAAGACATCCTGGAATATGAAGTCAAGTGGGCCTTAGAAAGCATCACTATGAACAAAGCTAGTGGAGGTGATGGAATTCCAGTTGACCTATTTCAAATTCTGAAAGATGATGCTGTGAAAGTGCTGCACTCAATATGCCAGCAAATTTGGAAAACTCAGCAGTGGCCACAGGACTGGAAACGGTCAGTCATCATTCTAATCCCTATGAAAGGCAATCCCAAAGAATGCTCAAACTACCGAACAGTTGCACTCATCTCACATGCTAGTAAATTTTCTCAAAATTCTCCAAGCCAGGCTTCAGCAATACGTGAACTGTGAACTTCCAGATGTTTAAGCTGGTTTTAGAAAAGGTCGAGGAACCAGAGATCAAATTGCCAACATCCGCTGGATCATCAAAAAAGCAAGAGAGTTCCAGAAAAACTATTCTGTTTTATTGACTATTTCTGTTTTATTGACTATGCCAAAGCCTTTGACTGTGTGGATCACAATAAACTGTGGAAACTTCTGAAAGAAATGGGAATACCAGACCACCTGACCTGCCTCTTTAGAAACCTATATGCAGGTCAGGAAGCAACAGTTAGAACTGGACATGGAACAACAGACTGGTTCCAAATAGGAAAAGGAGTACATCGAGGCTGTATATTGTCCCCCTGCTTATTTAACTTATATTCAGAGTACATCATGAGAAACTCTGGTCTGGAAGAAGCACAAGCTGGAATCAAGACTGCTGGGAGAAATGCCAATAACCTCAGATATGCAGATGACACCACCCTTATGGCAGAAAGTGAAGAGGAACTAAAAAGCCTCTTGATGAAAGTGAAAGAGGAGAGTGAAAAATTTGACTTAAAGCTCAACATCTAGAAAATTAAGATCATGGCCTCTGGTCCCATCACTTCATGGCAAAAATCGGGAAACAGTGGAAACAATGACTGACTTTATTTTTTGGGCTCCAAAATCACTGCAGATGGTGATTGCAGCCATGAAATTAAGAAATGCTTACTCCTTGGAAGAAAAGTTATGACCAAGCTGGATAGCATATTTAAAAGCAGAGACATTACTTTGCCAACAAAGGTTCGTCTGGTCAAGGCCATGGTTTTTCCAGTAGTTAGGTATGGATGTGAGAGTTGAATGGTCAATAAAGCTGAGCGCTGAAGAATTGATGCTTTTGAACTGTGATGTTGGAGAAGACTCTTGAGAGTCTCTTGGACTGCAAGGAAATCCAACCAGTCCATCCTAAAGGAGATCAGTCCTGAGTGTTCATTGGAAGCACTGATGTTGAAGCTGAAACTGCAATACTTTGGTCACCTGATGTGAAGAGCTGACTCATTGGAAAAGACCCTGATGCTGGGAAAGATTGAGGGCAGGAGGAGAAGGGGATGACAGAGAATGAGATGGCTGGATGGCATCACTGACTCAATGGACATGAGTTTGGGTAGACTCCGGGAGTTGTTAATGGACAGGGAGACCTGGTGTACTGCGATTCATGGGGTCGTGAAGAGTCGGAGACAACTGAGCGACTGAACTAAAGGCATTAGGATGGAAAGGACAGCTCACCCTGTTTCAAAAATTAATTGATAATAATGAGAACTTATTTTTAATTAAAGAAGACCATGAGATGAAATTTAGCTTTACTACAAGAAATAAAACAAGGTCATGATCATCATGTGATCCATTGTGTGAAACTGGAGATGGGTTAAGACAGTGACTGACTTTTTCTCTCCATTATACTCTTATCTGGTTTGTGCCTCTGCACAATGATCATTTTAGGAAGACATTGCTTAAAAGTAAGTACACATTATAAGAAATGCTCAAGAACCCAATACTAGCAATATATACTCTCATTTAAAATGAGTAAGGTTATGTTGCCAATATGAAGATATTTGCTGCATTTCATCTACTGTATATCTATCTACACAGCTAATATTTTCAGTTTATTTTTATTTCAAAAAACAAATCATTTGGCTTTCTGGTTCAATTTCTAATCTATATTTGAATTTATTGTATAAAACTTAAGGTTTTCTACTAGAATTCTAAACAATATGAACAAGTTAAAATACTTTTTGCCTGTTTTTCTGCTAAATCTTCCTATAGTAAATAAATACCATGCAAGATTACATTCTTAACCAAGTTTTTTTTAAATACTTCAAGTACCTTCAACTGGAAATCTCATGTTGATTTGAATTTCTCTTCAAGATATTTTGGGACGTACAAACTAACTATAATTACAGAATACCTTTCAAACTTATGTAATGAATGTGAAATCTGTAATAAAATATCCTTTATGTATTACCACTGCACTAGAGTAATAAGATAAGTTCACTCAGGAATATTACTGTGATGCTGCCCTCTCTCTATTGATTAAGTTACTTAAATGTAACAGAGGCAAGCAAGGTAGTACCAGTCCAGAGTAATGTAGTACAATAGATACAAAAACAATTTTAAGTTTAATAATTTTATACAATAATCAAAATGATTTAGCATAAAAATCTTCAAAAATCACAATGTTGACTCTAATTTTTAATGTGGAGAAATTCTTAATTTAAATAGCAGGGTATTCACTAAACAGCTGAAATCACAGTTTATTTTAGGAAAAATTATTTCATTCAGAAATATTTAACTTGGCTTTTTTTCTATTGTTATTTCATTTAATCTGATGCCTTACTTTATGGTATCATAGCCTCACAATTTTATTCACTTCAGCAAGGAACACCACATAAAAAGAACTGCTTGAAAGGGTAACTGCATCACTAATGTGAATGGCATCAACTGCATTACTAATCTGTTCTTTCAACCACTGATTAGCATTGAAATTGATTTTGAACTTCTTGTGACTAAAATGACATTAATCTAGCATTTGCTGTTAGAAACATAACACCTATTTCATGTTTGCAGGTGATGACACATCATTAATTTGATAACTTGATGTCGAAACTCTTTACAAGCCATTGGAAATGTTAGTCCAAAAGAACTCTATAAGATAAAGTAACTGTAAATGTCTTTGAATACTAAGAAGTGAAAGTGTCTTTTTTTTTTTTTTTTTGGAAAGTGGACTAGGCAGTTCTGGAATTTACATTAGTATTTCCTTTATTATAAGTCGGGAATTCTCAGCTGTAGCTGTGTGTTGTCATCACCTAAAGAAACTTTCACATATTAATATATTGACTGCAAGCTCAGTGGTTCTGCTTCATTTGGTCAGGTAAGAGACCAAAGCATCAGGATCATTTTAAGCTTCCCAGATTAATTTAACTTGAAAGCCAGTTATAAGAATCAGTTTTAATCCAGCATTCAAATATCCACACTAATTTATACCTATTATCATGCAAATACTCATGCATATTCCAGAATCTTTTTTAAACATCAAGTATAAATATTTTCAATCTCGATTCTTATGAAAAACTCTTGTGCAAGTGAAGAGTACAGTAATATCTATAGTTACATTATAATATCCATAACAAAGAATGCTTTACTTTAATGCTAAAGATTTTCAATACTTTCAGTACAACTTTTATTCATGTGGGGGAAAATACCACCATAAAATATTTTAAATCTCTAAAAATATTTTTAAAACATAGAATTATATTAAAAATATTTTTTTCAAAAATATGAATCTCTGGCGTTTGAATGAAATGCAAGAGAGATGTGCATGCGAGTTCAGTCGCGTCAACTCTTTACGACCTCATGGACCCATCAGTCTCCTCTGTCCATAAAATTCTTCAGTCAAGAATACTGGAGTGGGTTGCTATTTCTTCCTCCAAGGGATCTTCCCGACCCAGGGATTGAACCCACAACTCTGGCATCTCCTGCATTTCAGGCAGATTCTTTAACACTTGAGTCATTGGGGAAGCCCATTTGAATGAAATATTGATTTTCAATATTTCTTCCATTGTTCTTTACAACTATTCATGTTTTATTCTATTAGAAAAAACTTAGGAATAACTATTCCTGAAATAATAATTGTACATACAAACAACTATTTCTTAAAAGAAAATATTGCCCTAGATATTCGAGGCCAGGCTTCTAGGGATGGCTCTGATGCTTGTTTACTTTAAGGCCTAGGTAAACTATTAACTCTCCCTCTCTCCACTTGTATAAAACATGAGGTTCACACTAGGTTAATTTTAATATTTTTTAGAGGCATTTATCCCCCTTCCAGTTCTATTCCTAATACATAAGGAACATTTAACTGACTTTTCCCAGGTAACTCAGCAGTAAAGAATCCGCCTGCCAAGCAGGGGATAGGGGTTTCATCCCTGGGACAGGAAGATACACTGGTGGATGAACGGTCAGCACACTCCAGTATTCTTGCCTCAGAAATCCCGTGGACAGAGGAGCCTGGAAGGCTACAGTTCATGGGATTGCAAAAGAATTGGGCATAACTTAGCAACTAAACAACGTTAGATCAACAGCCGAACCAAATTTGATCGGCACTTGAATGGTGCTCAAAAATATTCAAAATAAATGAATGAATGCTTTCCTCTCTCTGAATATTTTACTTTAAAACCCACACATTTTCCAAAAGTTAGGGTTTCATCTTTAGCTTCTACTAGTAAAATCTAAAATATTGCTTGGCAAGCTCCTTATTCAAATCTCATCCCATATATGTCACTTCAATAATACTATTAGACTATTAAATATACTGCTAACACAACAATAGCAATCTTGCTAATTTCACTTTATATGGTACTTATGCTGCTAACATGTTTTCATGATGTTGTCAAGGAAAGTTATTTTGATCCCACCTAACAGGTGAGAAAACAGTCTTGTTTGCAAGTTGGGAAGTGGTTGAACTTTCTTCCCTTTCTCTCTCCATCTCTTATAACTTGCTTGCTCTTTCTTTCTGGTAACCATGTGGTGAGTTACCTTATAAAAAGGTCATTTGGCAAGGAGTGAAAGGCAATCTCTGGCTAACAGGCAGAAAGGAATTAAGGCCCTTGTGACAGCACATAAACTGAACCCAGCCAACAACCAGGTAAGTGACCCTAGATGCAGAGCGTTACTTAGGGTTTAAGAGGCCTGTAGCCCAGCTGACTTGTCTATTGAAGAGAGAGATCCTAAGCCAAAAGACATAGCTAAACCACACCCAGATTCTTGGGAAGAAAAATAGAAACTGATATAACAAATATTGTTATTTTATGACACTAAGTTTTGGGTAATTTTATATGCAGGAATAGATCACTAATACAACCAATCTGAGTCCGAGCTTAAATTATTTTCACTATGGCTATAATTTCTGTGTTTCATTTAGACACTCACATGATACTCCTTAACTATTATTTGAGTGTCCACTTTCTATTGTAAATAATGGCACATAATTTTTCAAGTGTCAATATAATAGAAAATAAGAGTGTTTTTCAGAAATTATATCCTTGGTACTATTAAGAGTAACCATTCTTCTAATGCAAGAGTTGGACCATAAAGAAGGCTGAGTGCCAAAGAATTGATGCTTTCAAACCATGGTGCTGGAGAATACTCTTGAGAGTGCCTTGGACAGCAAGGAGATCAAACCAGTCAATCCTAAGGGAAATCAACCCTGAATATTCATTTGGAGGGCTGGAAGCTGAAGCTGAACCTCTAATACTTTGGCCACCTGATTCAAAGAGCTGACTCATTGGAAAATACCCTGATGCTAGGAAAGATTGAAAGCAGGAGAAGGGGGCAAAGAAGATGAGATGGTTGAATGGCATCACCAATTCAATGGACATGAGTTTGAGCAAACTCTTGAGAGACAGTGAAGGACAGAGAAGCCTGTCTTGCTGCACTTCATGGGGTCATAGAGAGTTGGACACAACTTAGCAACTGAACAACAACAACCAGTGTAGAGGGTCATTGAACTGCTTGACACACAACAGTCAAAGAACATGTCTTTGACTCTCTGGATTGTCGTATCTGATATGTGAATGCATGAGTTAGAGAAGTCGCTATCTGATCCCTGTTAGCAGGTAGTGTGCACTTTGGGGGAAGTCTCAGGTCTCAAAATGTAGACACGCTGTTCTTTCTCACATACTCTCTTTGGAAGGTAACATTATGCAAATCTGAGATACTATATGAAGACGTCTTGTATTGTGAATTCTGAAACTGCATGGAGTCAAGTTTCTCCACATGCAGTCCTCAAGTCTCGATTTGAGGCCTCTGGTAGGAAAACCTCATCTGACCCTAGCTTGAATTTGTGCACTGTATCTTATATTTAATAATGAGTAAGAAAATTTGAGCTATTGAGTCACTATTATAAAGTTAGATAACCATACCAATCTGTTTGTTTGTTTTTTAAATATTGTTTCTAAGAGTAGAAACCAGTGATCAAGGGAGTTAAGATTCTGAACAAAGAATCTCCCACACATTCCATATGTACTGTTTATTTCTTAATGTTAGGTAAGTCATAACTCCTTATCTCCTCATCTATAAAATTCACGGACACATTTATTTTTAGAATTGCAGAGCCATTGTCATGGCTAAGAGAATAATATATGCTATTTTTGATACTTAAATTATTACATAGTGCTCCAAGAAAAATTAATAATCGATATGAATGAACAGATAACATTCATGTAGTATTTTAAAAGATCTCAAACTCACATCTCTGAAATGAGAATTAAAAATGTCATTTACATCTATTTGATTTCAAGTATTTTCTTCCCAAAGGAAGGCAATGCAAAAGGATGTTCAAATTACCATACAACTGCACTCATTTCACATGCCAGCAAGGCGACGCTCAAAAATCTTTCAAGGTAGGATTCAGACATCAAATCTGTATATTGTCACCCTACATATTTAATTTGTATGCAGAGAACATCATGCAAAATGCCAGACTGGATGAAGCAAAAGTTGGAATCAAGATTGCCAGGAGAAATATCAATAACCTCAGATATACAGATGACACCACCCTAATGGCAGAAAGCAAAGAGATACTAAAGAGCTTCATGATGAAACTGAAAGAGGAGAGTGGAAAAGCTGGCTTAAAACTCAACATTCAAAAAATGAAAATCATGGCTGCTGCTGCTGCTACGTCACTTCAGTCATGTCCGACTCTGTGCGACCCCACAGATGGCAGCCCGCCAGGCTCCTCCATCCCTGGGATTCTCCAGGCAAGAGCACTGGAGTGGGTTGCCATTTCCTTCTCCAACGCATGCATGCATGCAAAGTTGCTTCAGTCGTGTCCGACTCTGGGCGACCCCATGGACAGCAGCCCACCAGGCTCCTCTGTCCACGGGATTCTCTAGGCAAGAACACTGGAGTGGGTTGCCATGTCCTTCTCTGGAAAATCATGGCATCTGGTCCCATCACTTCAGGCAAATCATAGGGAAACTTAATTTTCTTGGGCTCCAAAATCACTGCAGATGGTGACTGCCGCCATGAAAATAAAAGACACTTACTTGCTCCTTGGAAGAAAAGCTGTGACAAACCTAGACAGCATTATTAAAAAGCAGAAACATTACTATGTCAATAAAGGTCCAGCTAGTCAAAGCTATGTATGGATGGAGTCATGTATGGATGCAAGAGTTGAATCATAAAGAAGGCTGAGTGGCAGAGAATTGATGCTTTTGAACTGTGGTGTTGGAGAAGACTCTTGAGAGTTCCTTATACTGCAAGGATAACAAACCAGCCAATCCTAAAGGAAATCAATTCTGAATAGTCATTGGAAGGACTAATGCTAAAGCTCCAATACTTTGGCCACCTGATGAGAAGAGCTGACTCATTAGAAAATGCCCTGATGCTGGGAAAAATTGAAGGCAGGAGAGAAGGGGACAACAGAGGGTGAGGTGGTTGGATGGCTTCACCAACACTATGGACTTGAGTTTGAGCAACTTTTGGGAGATGGTGAAGGACAGGGAAGACTGACATGCTGCAGTTCATGGTGTCACAAATAGTAGGACACTACTGAGTGACTGAACAACAATAAAAAGGATAATGCAGTCAAGGTGTTGCATTCAATATGTCAGCAAATCTGGAAGACCAAGCAGTGGCCACAGAACTGGAAAAGGTCAATCCTCATCCCAATTCCCAAGAAAGGTAGTACCAAAGAATGTGTGAACCATCAGACTATTATACTCATATCCCATGCTAGTAAGGACATGCTTAAAATCTTGCATGCTAGACTTCAGCATTATGCAACCCAAGAACTTCCAGATGTCCAAGCTGGGTTTAGAAAAGGAAGAAGAGCCATCAAGTTGCCAACATTCCCTGGATCATAGAGGATGATAAAGAATTCCAAGAAAATATCTATCTCTGTTTCATTGACTATGGCAAAGCCTTTGACTGTGTGGACCATTTAAAAAAAAAACAAACCAACTATGGATAGCTTTTAAAGAGATGGAAGTAGCAGGCCATCTTACCTTTCTCCTTAGAAACCTGTGTGTGGGTCAAGAAGCAACATTTAGAACCCTGTATGGAAAAACTGAATGGTTCAAGACTGAACAAGGGATATGACCAGGCTGTATGCTGTCACCCTGTTTGTTTAACCTATATGCTGAGCACATCATGAGAAATGCCAGGTTGGATGAGTTAAAGCTGGAATCAAGATGGGCGGGAGAAACATCAACAACCTCAGATATGCAGATGATACCACTCTAATGGCAGAAAGTGAAGAGGAACTAAAGAGCTTCTTGATGAGGGTGAAGGAGGAGAGGGAAAGAGCAGGCTTAAAACTAAATATTAAAAAAAACAACAACTAAAATCATGGTATCAAGCCCCATTACTTTATGGCAAAGAGAGGGGGAAAAGGTGGAAGTAGTGACAGATTTCCTTTTGTTGGGCTCTAAAAATCACCGTGGATGGTGATGGCAGCCATGAAATCAGGTGTTTGCTTCTTGGCAGGAAAGCACGACAAACATAGATGGTGTGTTGAAAAACAGAGACATTATTCTGCAAATTAAGTGGGGTTTTTTTTTGCCAATTAATATAGTCATTTTTCTGCCATTTTTCTGCCAATTAATATAGTCAAATCTATGGTCTTCCCAGTGGTCATGTACAGTTATGAGGGCTGGACTGTAAAGAAGGCTGAACACTGAACAACTGATGCCTTCAAACAGTGATGCTGGAGAAGACTCCTGAGAGTCCCTTGGACAAGGAGATCAAGCCAATCAGTCTTAAAGGCAATCAACCCTGAATATTCCTTGGAAAGACTGATGTTGAAGCTGAAACTCCAGTATTTTTGTCACCTGATGCAATCAGCTGACTCATTGGAAAAGTCCCTGATACTGTGAAAGATTGAGGGCAGAAGGAGAAGAGGACATCAGAGGATGAGATGGCTGGATGGCATCCCCAAAGCAATGGACATGAACTTGGGGCAAACCTCGGGAGATGGTGAGGGACAGGGAGGCCCGGCATGCTGCAGTCCATGAGGTCACAAAGAGTAGGACAGAACTGGGCGACTGAACAACAACAACAAAGTATATCTTATCTCCAGCTATCGAGTTCCTCTGAACCGCAAAGTCAAACCAGAAGAGAGTTGGTTTAGCAATTACTAGGTGGAGATATAAACTGGCACCAGAAAATTGGCTTTGCAATTCTGCATCCTAATAAACTGATAGGTGTTAAAAAAAGGATGAATAAAGGTGTTAAAATAAGGTGTTAAATAAAGGTGTTAAAAAAGGTCTGATATTAAGGTAGTGATGTTAGTCAATAGTCAAGAAGAATATAAAGACACTGTCATATAACATATGACAGAATTTAAAACCGCATGATACATGGGTAAGCAAAAAGGTATAGAGGGCAACAGGATACAAAGGCCCTCTGAAGAAACTCAAGGGACTTCAGAAAGTTTTAGAAGGACAAGGGTAAGAGAGCAAACATTAGGGACAACAGGAAACAGAGGGAATGCCATTACTGCCAGGTAAAATCTATTTATCTTTAGTAGCTATTGAACAAAGTACTCCCTATCTCTTAGTGACCCACCATATCTGGGTATTTTGATACCCCAAATACCAAGATTTGGTGCTATTTCATTTTAAACCAACAAACCTTGTCCATCTAAAATCAAACTACTCACAGGCACTTTTAGCTCTTCCTGAACCCCAGTCATTGACACTGTTTGACATACAAGAGATGCTCAACAAATGTGGACTTGAATGATAGGCACAATTCATTTACTTCTGATCCTAGAAGAGCTTCACTTCTTTCCTAAGAAGGTATTTAAGCTTTTTTTTTTTTTTTAAGAGTAGAAGAATTAACAGAATGGAACTGTACTAAAGATTAAAGTCTTTTTAGGAAAAAAGGATTCAAGACAGACTTGTTTTTCAAATAAACCATCAGAAAAGTTTAATCCTTTTTATTAAACAGGACATTTACATTCTTTAATCTCCTCATATAATCCAGAAATTTCACAATGCTAATGTGGGTTCAATTTGAAAATAAAAAGACTGAAATGCTACCTTACTCTGAAAATGATCATTCTGACAATGCTTTTGTTACATTCAAGGTGAAAATAATAGCAAGGGTCTATAGTACTGCCATTTTAAAATAAGTAAACTAGTAAAAAATAATGAAAGAATCCTATGAAACAACTTGGTGATCATAAAAGTGGGAAAGCAACAATAAAAACCTCAAGAAGACAAACATGTAAGATATGTTAGAAAACAAAATGGAACCCAAGAAAAATCTGATATGGCCATGAACTTTAAAAGTAGCTATAAAATGAATAAAATAAATAACAATAAGAACATATACTATTAAATATGTGACTCCCTTCCAAAAAGTGCATGTGGGGGTGTGGGGGGAAGGTTCTCATGCACAAATGCAAGTATACCAGAAAATAGCTTCCCACTTACCACCATGTGGTGCAAGACACAATCATTGTAGCAGAAGCTTGCATGATACTTCAATAGTTAGAAATTTACTATAAAAATAAAGGACTGATTTGGAATTTCCAGCTAAGTATAATATTCTATACGTTACGATATGTAATCACTTCCTGATACTGAATATATAGATGAAGGCCGAGATGCACTTTCTGTACTGAGAGTCTAGTATTTGGAACAAAGCACATAGTTTAATGGAATAAAAATGAGTTTTTTCACAACAATTGTACTGACATGTATCTTGATTATGGCAAACAGCTTGGCCCTAAAGACCTATGATCAGGACCATCTTACCTGTAGTTACTCAGCTAATGATTATAATATATTTGTAATTTAAAGGATGATATAATAAAGAGAAACTGTTCTCTATAAAATATTTTTTCTTGAAAGGAAGGGAAGACTTCTGAAATATTTCAAAATAAGCAAAATAAATATTAAATGATGAGTCAGTTCAGTTGCTCAGTCGTGTCCGACTCTTTGTGACCCCATGAATCGCAGCACGCCAGGCCTCCCTGTCCATCACCAACTCCCGGAGTTTACCCAAGCTCATGTCCATCGAGTCAGTGATGCCATCCAGCCATCTCATCCTCTGTCGTCCCCTTCTCCTTCTGCCCACAATCCCTCCCAGCATCAGGGTCTTTTCCAATGAGCCAACTCATCGCATGAGGTGGCCAAAGTATTGGAGTTTCAGCTTCAGCATCAGTCCTTCCAATGAACACCCAGGGCTGATCTCCTTTAGGATGGACTGCTTGGATCTAATGATGAGTAAATGTAAGTTATATAAATGCTGAAAATATAGACTATTAATCAAGAAAAGTATACAATTAAGTACAATTAAACATGAGATGATAAAATAAAGACTGAATTGCGAAAAACAAAGATTACTGCTGAATATCAAGGCTAGAATCCCGGGGAGGTCACTAAGCTTTGAGTTTAGGCAAACACAGTACCTTAAGAGCAGAAGCTTATTCAAGTGTTAGCCTTTTTAAAAAATACTTAGAATTACTTTTCCATTTACTTGGAATTCTGGAAATTAAAGCTCTCATAAACTTTTCCTTTATGCTTATTTTTGCCTAGTATTTTTTTAAAATAAAATCAAATTGATATTTTTCATACTGATGTTGGATTTTGAGTCATGACTGGAAGTCCCCATACTCCTTGGCTAGAAAGAAATTCACTCATTTTATTGTCTTAATTTTATGGTACATTTTATACATTTACATAGTTGATCCAAAGAGAAAAGATTTGGAATTCAACTTCTTATAAAATGGGGAAATATTCAATTTTCCCCCCAACATTGGTTATTAAAATGTCATTCGTTCTCTGCTAATTTAAGATGATATATTTAGGGTGAATATTTTCATTGACTGATGCTGAAGCTGAAACTCCAATACTTTGGCCAGCTGATGCGAAGAACTGACTCATTTGAAAAGGCCCTGATGCTGGGAAAGATTGAGGGCAGGAATAGAAGGAGACGACAGAGGATGAGATGGTTGGATGGCTTCACTGACTCGATGGACATGAGTCTGAGTAAGCTCCAGGAGTCCGTGATGGACAGGGAGGTCTGGCCGCACTGCAGCCCAGGGGGTCGCAACAAGTCAGACACGACTGAGTGACTGAACTGAACTGATTTTCATTAGTCTCTGTTTATGTGCCATTCTCCTTGTTCTTTTCCCAGGGTTTCCTGGAAAGTCTCACTTATTTGTTCTTCAGAGTACATTTTCTAATCAAAGTTGCCTAGCTCAAAGTTGGAGGCAGGGACTTGACACTACTTTAGTTGAAATTTTAAAACACTCAAAAATTAAGGAATACCTATTTTTTATTTTGAACTTTTCTATCCAAGTAAATGATATCTTTTCCATTTTTAAGTCTAGTTTTGTGTCTTTAAATATGTGTTTTACAGCTATCTGTTGGTTCTTCAGTATTACTATTTATGCATAAGAATATTTAATTTTTGCTAATAAAATACCTTCTCTTTTAATATTTTAATATTAATATTAATTATTAATTAAAATTATTTTTAATATTATATTTTAATATTTCCTCCTACTCATTTTTTTTTGTTTTTGGTTTGCATTACTGATGGTTATTTGTTTTTGGAATGTTGATTATAAAGCCATAGGTTTGACTGAATTATCTTGATACTTGTTTTCACTTTGTAATTGATTTCGGGGGAGATTCCCAGACATATTTTTTCAGGTTATATGCAGAGAGATATGAGGCTGTTTTCCTTTCCAATTCTAATTATGCTCATTGTCTTGTTTCATCTCATTGCAATAGCTAATATCTCCGAAACCATGTATCATTAACTGTGAAATGTCTGATAATTTACCCTACTTGCAAGCTAACAAATTAGACTGACACACTCCCAGGGATGTTGACAGAAGGCATGCAATTCCTGGGTCAGACACAAAGGAATTTACAACTCACAACAAAGCAGACAGCATAGGTTTCATATATCTAGTGGTTTTCCTTGCTCTCTGAGTTTTACAAGGATGATATGGAGCAGGCTAAGTGGATGCTGGACATGCAGTGGGTCTGTGTTACAATTGTTTAACTTCCAGCTTGGAATACCCCCAAGAACATAAGGCTTTCCTAGTAGCTCAGTTGGTAAAGAATTTGCCTGCAATGCAGGAGCCCTGGGTTAGGAAGATACCCTGGAGAAAGAAATGGCAACCCACTCCAGTATTTTTGCCTGGAAAATCTCATGGGTAGAGGAGCCTGGCAGGCTACAGTCCCCGGGGTATTAAGAATCAGACACAACTTAGCTAAACCACAACAACATAAAGAGAAAAAAAGCAAAACTATTAACCCTTTCATCTCAGAGGAAGACATATTATCTTTATTCACCTGGTTAGTAAACAAATCTGGCCCCCAGCTCTGCGATGAGACATTGTGTCTATATTCCAAGCCTGCTTACTCTACAAATGCAATTGAGAGTATGTTCTGGAACAAAAGTTGATATAAGATCTGCAGGAAGACCATGGACAACTTTTTCCAAACACAAGGTTTAGTGAAGTTAAAACATATATTTTCTTGTTTCTGACTAATAGAAAAATTCTCAATATTTCTCTATTATCTGGCTTCAATACTGAGATATATTGAGTATATAACATACGAGATATGTTAAATGCATATCTGCTGATCCAAAATGACTCTCTTAAAAAAAAAAGGAAGTAATATTTTGTCAATTAACTTTTAAGAATATGCAGAAGATCACATGCTATTTTATGTCAATTAATATATAATAATGCATAAATGAAAGGCTCAATGGAGAAATTAATGAATTTTAATATATTTCTATTATTATTATAGATATTATATATTGGGTTGGCCAAAAGTTTGTTCCATAACACAGAAAATCTTGAAAGAATTTTTTGGCCAACCCTATGTTATAGAAAGAAATCTATGACCCACAATCATCCATGCCCTGTTCAATCCCTTCAAGTTGATTATATCCGGGACCTGTAACTTCACTCTAACCAACAGAATATTGTAAAGGTAATGGAATATTCATCAAGTGATTGCATTCCATTATATGAAATTTTCAAAAGGGATTTTGTAGACACAAGATCCTAATAAGTTTATATTAATTAAAAGGGAGGTCATCTTGGGTAGGCCTGATCTAATCATGGTAGTCATTTAAAAGAGTGTGTAGAGGTCAAAAACAGGAGTAGAAACTAAAAGCAACACAGATGTTCTCTTTCTGGCCATGAAGATGCTAACAGTCTTGGTACAAATTACCTGTTGAGAGAGGTGGCCTCTTGGAACTAAAGCCTCAGTTCTACCACTGTGAGCAAGTGAATAACATCAGCAATCATGTGATCTTAGGATAGAACCCTGGAAATCACATGCGACATTTCAACTGCAGCCATGAGAGACCCTGAACAGAGGAATTGATTAAGCTGTGTTTGAACTTCTGAGTCATGAAGCTTCGAGATAATAAATGTACATTGCTTTAAGATGCTAAGCTTGTGATAATTTGTTGTGCAGTGTGTGATAGATGTATTAAAGGACTTAAAGTACATAATGGATTTTTATGACTCCTGAAATAAACCATATTTTAAAATATTTTTGAGGATGTTGGTTTTGGTGGATAATATTTTATTTCAGGCTTTTACATACATTTTCATAAGTGAGTTTGGCCTGTAGTACTTTTTAATGGATAGAACATGCATATATTAGAGATGGATAGAGCTCTCAATAAATTTGATAAGCATTTTACTTGTATTACCTATTGCCATATTTATATTTCCTTTGCAGCAAGAGACAAGGTTTGCTGTCATTTGCCCAAGAGTAATAGCCTGATATATATTTTTTTTTATTCATAAGAAAAACATAAGATTTAACATTGATTTCAGAAGATAGTTAACTTCTCATTCTTTTCTTTTGGGGGCTTTACATTTTTGTCCATCTGAATATATAGTCTAATAATTCTTTCAACTTAGACTATGCTTGATAAATCTCCTGACTTTCTGAATGCTAAAAAAAAGATATTTATTTTACACTGCCACTTGAATGCTCATTTGGTCATTGGCAGTTAGGTTCAAAATGACTGATGATAGAGGGCAGGTAGGAACATTTTTTCTGTTTTCTTTATAGATATATTTCAAGCACTTGGAACCATGACTGAAAAATAATAGTTGCTCCATTAAGTGTTTTGATGATGGAGTGGCTATTTCATTATCGCTTTTTAAGAGCCTTATACATGATTTTACTATCTTTATTCTTTTACCATGTTCTCCATTTAGCATGTGCATATGCATGTATTTACTTGTTTTTATTGTAGTTTCTTTTTTTTTTTTGTAGTTTCTCTTTTTAAGAAATACTTAGAGTTGTATACCTAAGGCCTTTGTATTCTTTCCATTCAGTACTTGGATATTATTGGATGGTATTTAATACTTTTCATATGAAACATAAATTTCTTCACCTCTGGAGAATACTTCTTGTTGTTTCTTTGATAACATTATTTTTCCTCTTTGCTGTCATTGTTGTAGCTTATATTTATATCTTATATTTTTAAAGTTCCCTTCATATTTTCATGTCTTTGTCCTCTATTTTACTACCTTTAAAAAAAAAAAATCTAGCTCATTATTTCTAATACATTCCATTCTGCTATTAAGCCCATATATATTTAGTTTTATTACTATGATTATTAGATATATTTCAAGTAACTCTAGTGGTCCCATCTTATGTTTGGTTTGAACTATTTTAGTTTTTAAGATGAGGTGTCTGCTACACACCTTGTCTATTAACACATACTATTTATCAATGTTAATTCAACAATTATATATTGATGAACCAGTACATTTCAGACTTTCCTAGCACTTGGTTACTGTGATTCACTAGAAAAAAATAATTCTAATATTTGTGTTATGCAGCTTAATTTTACTGAGGAAATATTATTTAAAAAAAAACTTATGTGTTTGTGTATGCATGATACACACAGAGAGAGGGAGACACACACAGATGTTTGAAGGGAATATTGTTAAGTAATGAGGAAAAAAATAGGTGTAATCCTTGAGGAAGAACCAGAGAAAGTGAAAAAGCAAGTCATGCAGAAATTAGACAAAGAGATTTTTGAGGAGGAGGAACAGTATGTAAAAAGGTCTTTTTGGTGTATTTAGCATTACTGATCTTGTACAGAAAATGTTAATAACATTTCCCCCTTGGTATACCTGTTAACTATTTCTAAGTTAAGTTTATTTACATACATGATAACTTAAAACAGCAACTGGCTCTTGTTTTTCATGAATTAGATTATCCTACTGATTTGAGGGAGGCTCAGTTTACCATGTCTAACGTTATGTGTTTGGGAAGAGCTGGTGGATTAGTTAGAGGCTGGTTACCTTAAGATATCTCCATCTGGGATATTTTCCTGTTCTTCCTGATCCTACTTTAGTGTACTTTTGTCTTCATGGTAGTGGCACAGTTTTAAGAGAGAAAGTAAAAATAAGTATTTTCTCAAGACTCTAAGTGTATCAAATTTGCTACTCTTTCATTGCGCAAAGTAAGTTACATGGCTGGACCCAAAGTCAAAGTGAAAACATGATACAAAATTATAGAAGGGCATACATACAGGGAAACTCCTTAATTAGGGCCCATAATACAATTAAACACAATGTCTTAATTTGTGAAATAGAACTTTTTTCAACTATCATTAACTGGGTCATTCTAGGCTTTGTTATCCCAGATTGTTTGGACACCAATGTGTAGATGTTGGGTTTGTGTTATCATAGTAAAACTGTTAATTATAGAGAGAACATGCTTCTTTATAATATGAATGCATTCTACATCTTAAGTTCATTTTTGAAAATACTTTTCAAAGTCTTCCAGTTTTAGCTGATGGATTAGCTTATATTGGACTGGCTTTTCTGTTAAAAATAATTATAAATATAGACAAAATATGCAAAATACTTTTTAAAGTTTTGGAAAAGAGTCAATAGAAGGAGGATCTGTGCATCTACAATCATTAAGAAAGCATATAAAGCATGTGAAATAAGCCATGCTTACATTTTTTCCATAAGGGTAGGTTTATTTTTCCCTAAATTATTTTGCACAGAAATAGAATACAAGCTAAACATACCAGTATTACTGGCTTGAGGAGACAGATATTGGAGCTCTGGGTGGCCAAAGACACTTTGAAAGGAGAAGGACCATGCATAAGAAATGAGTCACAGCCTAGGAGTTAGAACTACACTTTATAAGTAAGAGGAAAACTAAAATAAACCCAATTCAGCAAAGCGTTGAGGATGAAAATGTTTTCACACATTTAAGCAAAGACTGATTATTTTGTAGTCATTATAAATAGTCATCAGAATTTGTTGTTTAATCCATCACTGGAAACTCAGTGAACACACGCAAGCAAACCAATCTGTGTCAGCCTCTCACTTGGGACAGTCAGCTAATCAAGGGCAGATGATTCCAGTAAAGGTATATCGGCTTAGAAAGAAAGTGAAGTCGCTCAGTCGTGTCCGACTCTTTGCAGCCCCATGGACTGTAGCCTTTCAGGCTCCTCCCTTCTTGGAATTTTTCAGGCAAGAGCACTGGAGTGGGTTGCCTTTTCCTTCTCCAGGGGATCTTCCAACCCAGGGATGGAACCCAGGTCTCCTGCATTGCAGGCAAACACTTTACCGTCTGAGCCGCCAGGGAAGCCGAGCTTGGTAAGTAATAAATAACCTGCTTCTGAGTAGTCAGACTTTTACATTTGATGTGGGTCTACTCATACCTCTGAAAGCCTACCAATCTATAAATGTTTCTCTCAGATTTATTTGTAAAGAGTGTGCCTAACAAGCAAATTCTCCCTTAATATTGTAAATAATAATTTCAACTTTGTCTTTTTAATTCAGATTATCAGTGGTGGCATCGTGGTCCTCTGACACTAGAACCAAGCCAAGATAGTACCAGGATGATCCACTATTTACTTGGTAGGAGAAAAATTAACCTTGCATTAAAAATAACATCACCCAGATCTTCTAAAATGTTTTTATCCACAATAGCTGGGATACTATTGAAAATGCAAAGGCCTGAAGAAATCTATAGCTAGATGACTGAAAAACAATACAAGAGACTGGAAATAGATCCTTGGGTGATGCATAGAGAAATCAAACAATTAATTTTAAAATATTGATAATATATTTCAGAAAAGACCTAAAAGGACAAATTTTAAATGTGGAGGTTTTTAATAGAATTTCAATCTACAAAAAAGTGTTGAAAGGACATTTAAAAACTACAAACACACAATATCTGAAATTAAAAACTTTCTAGATGAAATGTGCAGCTTGGAGACTGAAGTTAGAATTAATAAACTTGAAGAAACCTATTGTAATAGAATAACTGTAATAGCAAAAGATTGGTAAATTGACGATATATACTAAAATTAAACAAAGTAATTCCATTTCTAGGTATATACCTATAAAAACGAGTGAATATATCCAACAAAATATATGCCTTAAAACATTCATAGCAGCTTTATTTTAATTTATTTATGCGCTGTGCTCAGTCGCTTCAGCTGTGTCTGACTCTTTGCGGCCCCATGGACTGTAGCCCGCCAGGCTCCTCTGCCCATGGGATTCTCCAGACAAGCATGCTGGAGTGGGTTGCCATTCCTTTCTCCAATTTATTTATAATTGCAAAAATATAAGAAAAAATCCAAATACTGCAAAAGCAGTTTATATATTACATAAAATGAAAACTATGAACTAATGCAAAGTACCAAAATACAAATATGCTAAATAAAAGAGGGTATATGCAGTTAGGTTTTACTTATACTACATTTAAAAACAGAATCAATGTATGATGAAAAGTGACATGTATTAAAGGAGAAAATGGAGTTACATGACTGCTGCTAAATTCATTCCAAAGTCTGAAACAAAAGTAAAAACACGTATCTAATCCTTCTTGTGTGAAAAAAAATGCAAAACAAACACAAGAATTCTAAAAAGAAAAGGAAAGAGAATTAAAGTAGCCAGCAAGAAACTACCCTTTTCTCTAACTCTATTTTTTTTTTAAGTGCTTAACCTCTTTTCTTCTAGGACCCAATTAAATGAGAGTCAAAGGTACATCTAGATTATAATATTCTGAAAATTATCTATTTTACAATTTTATTTTACATATTTTCATTAAAGACTTTGGGTAATGCTGTTTTCTTCCTTAAAATGAATTCTTTGCAAATGGTATTTAAGAACTCTGATAACAAACAATGAACTAATTCTGAACAGTTGAGAAAGAGGTGATGTCCCAGGTAACATCTCAAAGGGACAGAAAATGAAGCAGCTATTTCCCATTATCACTCACCTTTGAGGTACAATAGTGATATTTCTTCACCATCCAAAGATCTAAGGTGATAATTAGATGGTATGGTCTCTCTCCTTTTATCATAGACAGCATAGCCTATAGAGAGGACTGATTCAACCTTGTTGACTATATTACTTTCAGCTATTAAAATGGCAAAGTATTTTCTGAAATGACTTACTACACATCTGGGTTTGGTAGATTAAATTATAAGCTCATCTGAACTTTGTATGCATAAATTAGAAATACTGATAGATGAAACTGTACCCTTAAAAGCATTTTATATTTTTTTCTATGAAAACTTTTTTGAAAAATCAGGTACTGTGAATGAATGATACTTTAACACAATTGACATTGAAATAGTTCCCATTCCAGTAGCATCACTCTGACTGTAGTTTTTCACGGTAGTTTTCGTCAGGATGTTTGCATTCTGTGTGCTACGCTCATCCCTGTCTGAGTCACTCAGTCATGTCTAACTGTAGGCTCTTCTGTCCAGGGAATTCTCTAGGCAAGAATACTGGAGTGGAACACCATTCCCTTCTCCAGGGGATCTTCCTGACTCAGGGATCATACCTGGGTCTTCTGTATGGCAGGCAGACTCTTTACCATCTGAGCCACCGGGGAAGCCCCCTACCCTGTCTATAATGATACTTAAATGAACGTATCCAAGGTTTTATATTTTTTAAATGTATATCCAGTAGAAATTAATGAAAAAAACAGATGAGGTATTACAGAATAGTCTATACATTTTATTAAAAAATAAGAAAAGGTATTCTATTTTTATTTCATTATATATAGAGTATAAAATCAAAATTTTCAAAAAAATTTTGGAAAAGAGTTCTAAAATTTCCTTCTAAATATGACATTTTACACTTAAATATTTTGAAGCAATGAGGATGACTTTTGTGGCTGTTTTAGTTGCATGCATGTGTTTGTGTAAGACAACAATTGTTGGATGATTAATAAAAAAAGTTTATAATTGCAGATAATGTGTGAATTAAAACAGGAGTACAAGAGTAAAATAACTAATAATTGTCTAAAGAATCAATTCCCATAGGAAGAAAATACCTCTTGAAATAGAAATTTGGTATTTATATTCATTAAAAAGCTGAGAGACATTAATATTCACTGGCAATGCTATTCTCTTTAGTTGGAAAGATTTTCCTCATGTGACTTTAAAAATCACCACTTAGAAGCTTTTTATTCTCATAGAAATTAAATTTATATTTGGTTATGGTAGATATACTGTAACATCAAGATTTCAAAAGGCATGTTCAAGGGAATAGTCCCATCTCTTCACCAGTTCTAATTTACATGTAAAACCCCAGAAAAGCACCCATTTTAGCTAATGCCTAAGAGTCAGATGTGTTAAGTAATTTTCAAATAAAATATGAAAAGGAAAGATAAATTCTTACAACTGATCATCTTCTGATTGACCTGCTAGAAAAGGTGGTTTTCTTCTTCAAAATATTACTGAAAATGACTTAGGCTCATGGCTTATGATAACTCAATCTGATCAATTGAAAGTAAGGGGCAATAAGACTCGATTCCCACCTCTTTTTTAAAAGGGAATGTTTGATTCTTTAAGAAATAAGAAGCTGATATGGTCACGCCTTTGCACCAGGTAGGCTATTCCCACCAGGTGTGAAGAACTGACTCATCAGAAGGGACCCTGACATTGGGAAGGGTTGAGGGTGGGAAGAGAAGGGGGCGACAGGGGGTTAGGTGGTTAATGGCATCAATGGATATCAATTTGAGAAAATTCCAGGAGATGGTAAAGGACAGCAGAGTCTAGCATGCTACAGTCCATGGGGTTGCAAAGAGTCAGACATGACTTAGTGACTGAAGAGCAACATGGTGACATCTGCCACTTGTGACTCCATCATATAGATGCAGCCATAAAAGATTGAACACTAATCCCTTGATAATGTCATAAAAGTGACTGGTTCTTCCACTAAGCACTAATTCTGACCTTTCAGGATGAAGCTGGAGCCAATATTCTGAGGAGTCACATTGCTAATATATCCTGGTCCCTACCACAGGAGGCAGGGGACCAGTACGTAACAGTCAGTACAAAATTCCTTACAAGTTGGGTCCAGTTTTAAAAATCTTAGAATTTACTGAGAAACCTTTTTTTATTTTTTCTTTTTCATGATCTGTCAAATATCTTGATATTAACATTTATTAGAGGCTCCTTATGTAAGTAGCTTTGCAAAAATATCATCATATACTCAAACTTGAAAAAAATACATTCAAAAAAAAATAAGACCAGTTACCATATCATTGATACATTTAATACTATTTTATCAATTTGAATTAACTATAATTTTAATAATGAAAACCATTTCCTAGATGCCCTATTGCTGTCAGTTCATCTTTAATGTATATTGATATATATTGATACATGTGTATATATGTTTATAGTTACATATAATATGTAGTATTCACTATTGACTCCTCTTTGTCTTTATAAATAAAACAGACTTAGTTTCTATAGCGCTAGGACAGATATTTCCAGAACACCTAGCTAAAAGAAAAATAAAATAGATTTTTTCAGCCAAGCACTGTTTTATTATTCCAGACAACACTTTGTATTGATCCTCTCCTATTTATTTCTAATTTTGTTGCCACTGATTGAGTTGAGCTCTAAATCTTGTGATGGCTTACATGCTGTTAGGATGCTGCATTGCTACCAAAAGAACAGGGTAGCAATGTTCTCATTTTAAACTCTAATTTAGTCTTATTTTCAGCCAATTAAGGCACCTGATGCAGCATTTTAAAACTAAAATTGTTTTATTTTATGTCTTTCTTTACTCACCTTCACAGAAAACAGAGTGTACACAATCAATAGCAATTTGTGCATTACATACCCCGCATTGAAATTGTGAAGCAGATAAACACAGAAAATTTTCAGCAATCTACCAATATACATGGCAGATAATGTGTGCCTATATGGCTATATTTCAAGTTTTCTGTTTAAAGTTGTCAGAAAAGTAAAATGTGATATGAAAAGGGTTGCTGCTGCTGCTAAGTCGCTTCAGTCGTGTCTGACTCTGTGCAGCCCCACAGATGGTGGCCCACCAGGCTCCTCTGTCCCTGGGATTCTTCAGGCAGGAACACTGGAGTGGGTTGCCATTTCTTCCTCCAATGCATGAATGCATGCTAAGTCACTTCAGTCGTGTCCGACTCTTAACGACCCCATGGACTGCAGCCCACCAGGCTCCTCCGTCCATGGGATTCTCCAGGCAAGAATACTGCAGTGGGTTGCCATTTCCTTCTCCAGAAAAGGGTTGAAAGACACACTAATCTAAAGATTTCCTTCTCTCTTAGACTGTAAACTCTCTCAGTGAAAGACTGCATCTGTGGTATATTTATTCATCAGTACACATTGAGGGTATTGATTTCTCATACTAGCAAGTTTCAGAATATACAAAATTGAGGTAGTAAAATTTGTAAACAATATAATGATAAAGAAAAGGAATCTAGGAAGAAGACAGAATGTAGGCTATTGCTATAAGCATTTGAGTAAGGTTCCCTGCAAAAAATACAGTATAGGTTTTTGTTTGTTTGTTTGTTTGTTTGTTTTTGCTACAAGGAAACAACACAAAATAGAAAAAAAAAGTAGACTTTTATAATTATAGAAAATATAGTTAAATATATATTATAAAAACTGGTTTTACATTTTGCCTTCTGATGTGCGATATTACAAGTGCAGCATTGACTTTTTTTCCTTTTAACTTCACTTCTTGTTTTCCTTTTAGATGGCCTTATTAATCTTTCGTACAATTTTATCAAATGCTACTTCATTGAGGCTAGGGGTCAGAATTCAGCCATTTTATTTCATGAAAACTAATAAAATAATTAATAGGAAAAAAGTAAATCAGAGATCAAGTTGTTAGCATCTGCTGGATCATAGAAAAAGAATCATAGATCACAGAAAAAGCATAAGAATCCCAGAAAAACACCAACTTCTGCTTCATTGACTACACTAACACCTTTGACTGTGTGGATCACAATAAACTGGAAAATTCTAAGACACAGGAATATATAACCACCTAACTTGCCTCCTGCAATATTTCTATGCAGGTCAAGAAGCAACAGTTAGAACCAGACATGGAACAATGGACTGGTTAAAAATTGGGAAAGGAGTACTACAAGGGTGTATATTGTCACCCTGCTTATTATATGCAGAGTACATCACGTGAAATGCCAGACTAGATGAATCACAAGCTGAAATAAAGATTGCTTGGAGAAATATCAATAACCTCAGATATGCAGATGATAAGACCCAACCGGCAGAAATGAAGAGGAACTAAAGAGCCTCTTGATGAAGGTGAAAGAGGAGAGTGAAAAATCTGGCTCAAATGTCAACCTTCAAAAAACTTAAGCTTCCCTTGTGGCTCTGGTAAAGAATCTGCCCACAATGCAGGAGACCTGGGTTCAATCCCTGGGTTGGGAAGATCCCCTGGAGAAGGGAAAGACTACCCACTCCAGTATTTTGGCCTAGAGAATTCCATGGACTGTACAGTCCATGGGGTCGCAAAGAGTTGGACACGACTGAATGACTTTCACTTCAAAAAACTAAGATCATGGCATCCAGTCCCATCACTTCATGCCAAATAGATGGGGAAACAAAGGAAACAGTGACAGCCTTTATTTTCTTGGGCTCCGAAAGCAATGTGGATGGTGACTGAAGCCATGAAATTAAAAGACATTTGCTCCTTGGAAGAAAAGCTATGACAAACCTAGACAGCATATTAAAAAGCAGAGACATCACTTTGCTGAGAAAGATTTGTATATTCAAAACTGTGGTTTTTCCAATAATCATGTATGGATGTGAAAGTTGGACCCCAAAAGAAGGCTTAGTACTGAACAATTGATGCTTTCAAGCTGTGGTGCTGGAGAAGACTCTTGAGAGTCCCTTGGACACCAAGGAAATCAAACTAGTCAACCCTAAGGAGATCAACCCTGCATATTCATTGGAAGGACTGATGCTGAAGTTTCAATACTTTGGCCATCTGATGTGAAGAGCTGACTCATTGGAAAAGAACCTGATGCTAGGAAAGATTGAGGTCAGAATGAGAAGGGGTGGCAGAGGAAAAGACGGTTGGATGGCATCACTGACTCAATGGACATGAGTTTGAGAAAACTCTGGGAGATCGTGAAGGACAGAGAAGCCTGGCATGCTGCAGTTCATGGGGTCGCAAAGAGTTGGGCATGACTGAGCAACCGAACAACGGCAACAAAGCAAAACAATTATTAGACCAAATTTACATCTCTTGACAATCGAGACAGAGTCTCTTGATCTTTTATAAGGAAATTAAAACCCAGACATAATGTTTGTTAAACATTTTTCTAATTACATTTAAAAAATGTCATGGGAGAATGGCATTGAAACATCTAAATTATCATATGAGAAACGAATTGCCAGTCCAAGTTCGATGCATGATACAGGGTGCTAGGGGCTGGTGCACTGGAATGACCCAGAGGGATGGGGTGGGGAGGGAGGTGGGAGGGGGGTTCAGGATGGGGAACACATGTACACTCATGGCAGATTCATGTCAGTGTATGGCAAAACCAATACAATATTGTAAAGTAAATAAATAAATAAAACTGAAAAAAAAAAGTCTCAAGCAAACAAAATTATTCCATATTTACTATCCCAGAATAGTGAAGAGCAAATGACTTTTGCCACAAAGGGTAACACATGACACATGACCTTCAGCAACAGGAGACTTCATAGCATTTTTACATGACACTCTCCTGTGGCTTTTGTCATCATGCCATGTTATAGCTGTGGGAACTTAAGTGCAGAGAGGGCCAAAATCCAAAACTAATTTTTCCATTACTCTTACTTTTAGCCCCAAATCTCACATTCACTTCTACCATCATTGTATTATCTTCAGTGTCCTATTGACTGATTCCAATGATCAAAACCTATGTGAATTTGCATACCAACTAGTAACCCCTGGGATGCATTATTCTTAAAGATAAGTGAAGAATTACGATTTTAAAATCATCCTTTAAAAGATGAAAGATTTATCTATGTTTACAGCTGGGCCATTAAATATTAAATGGTACAAAGAGAATTGCTAAACAAATGCAAATATTCAAAGTAAAATAAAATGACCAGTTTATATTAATCAGACTTAAAAAGTATAAGATCTATTTGTGACAAGAATTTATACATTATTGTTGGTAGAATTGTGATTTTTATAGCTTATTTGGAAAGCTACCCTCAGTTATTCTCCTGGTTATATCCTACCAAAGCAGAAGTAAGGCAAGTTTCCAGGACGTTTTGAAGAATGGATTGTAGGGCTAAAACATGGAAATAGAGGATATATTCTTAAATAGAGAAAATGCTTTAAAAATGATGGTATCATATATTCTCATGTGGCTACTAAAAAGGTTAAAGGAGATGTATATTAGTTGATTGATTCTATAAGGTCTTCTTGAGAAAACAGACTCAGCATGTAATCGGATATAGTCCCATATGCATTTGCTTATAATTATGTAACCATGGATAAATACATTTACAACACATTCCAGGAGTGAAAAGAAGTAGATGGTGGTAATATTGAGAGATGAAAAGTGAAGAGGCTAATGGACAGACAATAAAGAAAGGAAAATTAAGGAAGTAAACTGTACATGAAAACTGCACAACCTAATCCCATTTATGGAATTTTAAAATACATAGACTGTAAATTTAAGAACGATCCCAAAGTTTAAGGTGTAATGCATCACATTTTATAACTCAACATGAAATAGTTTACATTTTCAATTAAATTGCCATCATACACATATTAGGAGGCAAAAGGTATAATGGATGTCTGTATATATAGCCAATAAATAGTAAGGAAACCTACAAATAGTTCTTTTTTAAGACAGAGGAGGGAAAAAGAAAAATAATCCATTAACTCACTTATTAATCATACAATGAAGTCTGGCTCATAGACAAAGCTGGAAACTACATTAGTTGAATGTTTCTTATTTTTCAGACATTTTATTCAATATTTCTTGGCTTCTACTGTTTCCCATGTGCCAAGTTCAGCATAAGACATGTGGAACATAGCAGTGAACTGGATAGGCATAATCTCTATCCTGAAGGGAAGTGTAGGACACAGGAAATAAAAATAGACAAAAAAGGTCACAAATATAAAGGCAATAAACATAGTTACTGAGACTTATAACAGTGGAAAGTTATATATGGAAGTCAGAAAAAATTTACATAGGCCTGCAATCTTCAGGTACAAGGAGGAAGAGGCAAAATGTTTCAGGCATTCAGTTAAAGAGTTGTGATGGTCAGTTCTATGTGTCCATTTGTTCAGGCTACTCAACCAAACACCAGTTATTTGACCACTCACTAATCTAAGTCTTGCTGTGAAGTTATTTAGTACATGTGATTAACACCTACTATCAGTTTACTTTAAGGAGAATATCTTCAATTTTTTTGGTGGACCTGATCCAAGTAGTTGAAAGACCTTTAGTACAGAACTGAAGTTCCTTCTGCAAGGAAGAAACTCCACCTATGAACTGCAGAGTCAGCACATGCCCAGGACTTTCCAGCCTGCCCTTCCTAGTGACCTGTCCTACAAGTTTTGGAATTGCATAGCCAGACTTCAGGCTTGTAAACCAATTATTTGCAATAAAATGTGTATTTTATATATTATCCTTATGAACCTGTTTCCCTGATGGAACCTTAATTGATACAGAGATGCAAAGGCTTTGATGTTAATAAATAAATATTTTCAAGGACTTGAAATATTTTCAAGGAATTTTCAAGGAATTGAAATATAGCACAAGGCTGGAGCAGAGTGTGAAAGGGAGAGGGCTAAGGATAAGATGGGCCAATCCATCATTTTGTTAAGTCCACATGATGCTCTTGAAGTATTATAATTGCCATTTCAAAGAAGAAGAAAGTACACTTAGTGAAATTGCATAATCTTACCACTAATTAAATGTCAGGCAAATGATATAGAACGGGGATTTGAAGCCAGGTTTTTCTAGCTCCACAGCTCATGGATTTCCCATTTATTCTGTTACCTTCTCATTCATACATAGGGGAAATGATAACGTGCCAATGATAGACTGAAATATAACCAATGTAGTTGGTTCATAAACCTAATCTTAAAGTTGGTTTTCAAACCTATACGTTTCTCCATCTCTATTTTTTTAAGGGTCATTTCTCTCTTGATTATTTCTACTATTGTTTAATGTCTATCCTTTATCAAACTGTTTTCCTACAGATTATAAACTTATAATCTTAAGTGACCTCATCATCCAAATTGTTTTCTGTCCTCAGCTATATTGCCTTGACTGAACTCCAGTGAACCTACAAATCTACATCCACTTCCGGCATACCCTGAGCTTGTCTGCAACAAGAACAATGCCACCTGTGAAATCTTAAAGTTTCCTCACTCTGACTACTATCTTTCTAGTTTCTTCTCTGTTATTTAGCCTCATCAAATGCCAAAGTCCTTGGCATCTTTAAGCGTCGCTAATGCATCAATGCTTTCCAATTCTCATCTCTCTATATGCAGACTAGGCTTTACAAGACACATTTTTGCTTTGTTTTAGCATCCATCTCCTGTTCTGCCCAGGGGAGCATAATGGCAGGCCTGGAGCCACTTAAAAGAATGCACTCTCAGCCTTTGCTCCTGGGTTGCTGAACACCATTGCAGACAAATGACCCAACTCGAATCAGACTGATCAGTAGAATTTTCTGCAGTGATGGAAATGTCCCATATCTGTGATGCCCAACAGAGAACACACCAGTCACTGGTAAGCAGTAGGTATGTGACTAGTGCGCCTAAGGAACTGAATTATTACTTTATTTAAAAATTTAATTTAATAAACATTGATGGCTACTGGCTACTGTATTGGACAGTACAGCTCTAGACTGCTATTATTACACATCTGTGGCTCCAAACTTACATCGACTTTCAATACAGCCCAGAAATCTTGCTGCTTCCCTTCTGAGCGTTCCCTCTCAATCTTTACAGCTGTAGCTCAGAGTTGGGCTTCCCTAAGTTCTTTCAACATAACCTCCAGTTTCTTCCTCATTTTCAGTAAATGACTTAGACTTTTCAACACAACAAATATTTCATTAAATTATTGCCACAAACACCATGGACTTACTTATAGACACCAGTCATTTTTATCTATCTAGGCATACCAGATAGTGTCCTAAATATTCTTCAAAAAATAATTATCCCATATGTGGTTTGGGGCTCTTTGAACATTTTTCACTTCAGCTAGTTCCCCTTCCCTCTGTATCTTTAACATATTCCTTTATTCTGGATATTTCCCGTAATGTTTTAATATACTCGATTTTCCTGATAATTGACCTGAAAAAAACTTTTTTCACTCCAACCCATATTCCACTCTAACATTCTTTCTCATTTTAAAATGCAGTCAAAAACTTGCAAAATAAAACAGTTGCCCCATAAATCAGTATTTTTCAATCCCTGCACTTTTAAATTTTGAATGAAACTCCAAAATTTACCTTGAAAAACCCCCAAACTTCTAATCTTCTCGCTCTACACTTCAGACTCTGCATCCTCTGTTGGTGCGGTGTTTCCTCAGGGCTCCTTTATTAGCTCGCTCCTGCTCAGCTTTCTTGTGCAACGTCAAATCATGATTCCCAGCTGAGGAAGAGAGATGCCCTACTCCAATCCCTTTTCAGAGGCAGACTTTTAGCCCAACTGTGGGGAGTACACTCATGAGATATACTCCAGGTCCGCTACCTCAGGATCCGCCCCAGCTGCAGAGAAGCCCCCGTCTGAGGTCCAATCCCAGGCAGACCTGCTGAGCTCCCGACCAGCTAGGCTGAGGCGTTGTCAGGCCTGCATCACAGCACAGTTGCTGCTTCTACCCAGTCCTACTTCCTTCACAAGCAGTTACAAGATAAAATGGAAGAGGAAAACACATTGTAAAAACAGTAAAAATATATGATGCCAAAGAATCAGTATTTTAAAAATGTGCCAGTTTTTATTTCTTTCATCAGTACCTTATAGTTTTCTGAGTACATGTCTTTTTGCCTCTTTAGGTAGATTTATTCCTAGGTAATTATTATTTTTGTTGCAATGGTAAATGGGATTGTTTCCTTAATTTCTCTTTCTGATTTTTTGTTGTTAGTGTATAAGAATGCAAGAGATTTCTGAGCATTAATTTTGTATCCTGCAACTTTACCAAATTCATTGATTAGTTTTCTGGTGGCATCTTTAGGGTTTTCTATGTACAGCATCTATGACACGTACTGTGTACAGTATCATGTCCTCTGCAAATAGTGATAGCTTTACTCTTTTCCAATTGAGACTGTCATACAGAATGAAGTACGTCAGTAAGAAAAACAAATATTGTATATTAATGTATAAATATGTAATCTAGAATAAATGGTACAGATGAGCCTATTTGCAAAGCAGAAATAGAGACACAATATAGATAAAAAATGTTTTGGACACCAAAGAGGAAAGGGGAGTGGGACGAATCAGGAGGTAGAGGTTGGCATGTATACACTGTGTGTGTGCTCAGTCGCTTCAATGTGTCCAACTCTTTGCGACCCCATGGACTGTAGCCCGCCAGGCTCCTCTGTCTGTGGGGTTTTTCCAGGCAAGAATACTGGAGTGGGTGGCCATGCCCTCCTCCAGGGGATCTTCCTGACCCAGGGACTGAACTCCCATCTCTTGGGTGTCCTGCTGGTGGATTCTTTACTGCCGAGCCATCAGGGAAGCCCCATGTATACACTACTATGTATAAAATAGATAACCGGTGAGAACCTACAGTATAACACAGGGAACTCTCCCCAATGCTCTGCGTGACCTAAATGGAAAGACAACCCAAAAAAGAAGGGATATATGTATGCATAGAGCTGATTCACTTTGCTATGCAGCAGAAACTAACACAACATGGAAAAGAAACTATATTCCAATAATTTTTTTAAATGTGCAAAATCTGTAAGAAAAATATTACTGAAAGTCTTATGAGTATATTCAAACAAATGGGAAGTCATCCTACGTGCACAGAAAAGTTTATTGAACATCTTAAAGATGTAAAGATAAAATAATAATAATAATAAAAAGATTTAAAGATGTATCTGATTAATTTATTTTTTCTGGTATATCTAATCATCTCTGGTATAGATATATCATATCCACTGATCCCAGAAACAGCCTAAGTACAAAAGTACAGTTTACTTAAGAAAATATATGAATCTATCAAAATCAACACAATCTCAAGACAAAAGTCTCTTGCGTCACGGTTTTATGTATTTTTACATATAATTTACCCTGGAGGAGGGCCCAGAAACCCACTCCAGTGTTTTTGCCTGGAGAATCCCATTGACAGAGGAGCCTGGCAGACTACAGTTCATTGGGTTGCAAAGAGTCAGACAGGACTGAAGCAACTTAGCACACACATATATAATTTAACCCAAGTACAAATGTCAACAACCAAAATTAGGATTTTTCTAGAACAACAAATATTAGTAGTGAAGCTCCTATGGGAAAATAAACACTCAAGAAGTTAATACCTTAAAAAAGAAGAGCTATAGCAGGTACTGGACAGTCTAGACATCACAACATGCTATTACTGTCTGTATAAGATTACGGCTATATCATTGATTTGTATCTTGACCTCATATCCTAGGTTAACAGGTTTAAATGCATTAGCCTTTGTAGATAATTTGGAATTATTTATATAAAAGGAGATCTGTGAATAGATTTAAATTTTCTTTACAATCTGTATTTTTTCCTTTTTTTCTCACTGCCCTGGCTTGGACTTCCAGTACGATGTTGAATAGCAGTGGTAACAGTGAACATCTTGTCTTCTTCCTGAACTTAGGGAAAAAGTATATTCTTTATTATGTTAAAGTCATTCTCTTATTGTTTGCTAAGAATAATTGTCATAAATGAGTGTGGAATTTTTTCAAATGTTTTTTCTTCATTAATTGAATGACATTCTTCTTTAATTATTAGTATGGAGAATTACATTTTTTTTTTTTTTTCACTGATGAGCCTGTTTTGCATTCCTGGAATGCATCATCCTTGGTGGTAATGTTTTATCCCTTATACATGGTATTGAATTTAATATGTTAATATTTTGGTGAGGATTTTTACATCTATTTTCATAAGGTAAATTGGTCTGTAGTTTCCTTTCATTTTAATGGTTCTGTTTGGTTTTGGTATTAAAAAAATATTGGCACTTTAGAGAAGTTGAGATTGTTTAATTCCCTTCTATTTCTGGAAGATATTGCTTAGAGTTGGTATAATACCTTCCCTTCAATCCACTGTAGTGAGTTTCTGAAACTGCCTTAAGGCAGCAGATTTTTTTGCTTTCTCTTTGCAGATGAAATCATTTATTCTGATTGGGAAATAGAGGAGGTGGGATCTGGATTAGGCTTCAGGAGTCAGTGCTGTTCTACATTCCCAACCAGTACCAGAAAAATAACTCGCTTGGATTCTCTCTGATTTTTTTTATTGAGATCTCCCGTTTGAGTTCAAGGAGGTAGAATCTGCAAAATGTTGTGACTCCTCAGGTCTTCCTTTCCACACTGGTCTAGCCCACACTTGGTCTTTAGCAATTTGTTTAAATTTTTAACTTGTATTTCTTATCCATTCCAAGTAAGCAAATGAGAGAGTTCTGTTTCGCTCTCTTTCCCAAGGCTTCAGATTACTTAATTGCCCTGAAATTTTAGTTCTGTGCTGGGTGCAAGAAAAGTAATTATTGTGCCCTTTGTCCAGCTTTATCAACGTTGTAAGGACGAGGATAATTCTCTTTCAGTTCTCTACATCTCTGAGCTGAAACCAAATAGACTATTTTCACAGAAAATAAATCTAGCCTTTAAATTTGTCTTGACAATTTATTTAACGAAATATGTTAAGAACTCATCAAAATCAACACAATCTCCATGTGAATATTTTCTGCTTCTCTGATTAATCCTTTATAAAAATCACCAAATTAAGCTTTCCTTTAATATTGAACTAGGATTTTTCAACCTATTAAATTTCAAGTTAACTGAAATAATAAAACTTTGTGTTTTCAAAGATATTTTATTTAATACTTATTTTAATATTCTATAAGACATGGCACATGTATTCAAAAACTTAATTTTAAAAGCTGATTATGAATATTAGAATAAGCTTTGTTTATTAGAAACAAAACTTTCACTAAACATAATTTTGCTTATGCATTCATTTTTTAAAATATTCTTGGAAGCTCATTATTTATAAAAATTGAGAATAGCCTAATACATGCCTAAAATGTTTTTTATTCAGATACATTAGCCTAGTGTAGACAATATTTTGAGACAGTAATTTATTATTTTTTTATATCTACATTGTATCATACTACATTATAGTATATTAGCATTTTTCTTTTCCAAATTCATGAATTTAAGTGACAAGTAGCAAAAACAGCTTGTCATTCTTCCTGCCTTTTTTTTCCCCTAAAAGCCAAAACTTGTGTCTAGGAAGAAGTACTTGAATAGGAAAAAATATCTGTATCTACATCTATCTATCAATTTATATCTATCTATTATCTGTCTGTCTCCATGAGGAGGCATAGCAAGTGTAGGTTCAATCCTGGATTAGAAGATTCCTCAATTTGAATTCAGAGATGGCAAGGAAGCCATGAGAAGATGGGTGAAAAAAGAATAACTGGACCATGCTTCCTGGAAGTGCTAAGTGAATTCAACAATACCCTTTGGTTAACTGGATAAGATGGAGTTTCACAATGCCAGTGAATTGAAAGGGTTCAAAGAGGAATGATGTATGTTTTAACACTAGACAAAACCACAGGTGATCTTATGAAGTTTTCCCTGTGGTCTCTTGAAACTGAGGCCTTAGACAGGTGCTGAATCTGAACATTCATTTGACTGAGGGGTGTTCCAAATGATATTTTCTATAGATAATGGTCTTTGCCCATGTCTCAGCTCTCTGAAATGTCTCTCTGAACTTTGACACCAGCCTGCCTGTGGAACCCTGAGACGCTGGAGTTATACAATAGAGTAGGTGTTGAAAATAGTTATTACCTTGAACTTTATAAAATATAGCTTTTATATAGATATTCACATGGTTCATATGAGATGGTTTATTCTGGACTACTAAAATCCCAATGTTTTGATTGACTCTCATCTTTGAAGAGACTAAGAGATATTACAAATGACTAAAATTATGTTTCTCAGCAGGCAGGAAAGATGGGAGCTCAAAATTAGAATTAATTTGAGTTTTAGGATACTGCCACAGTTCTTGCTCCTGTGTTTCAATATTATTGCTTTATTAAAATAAAATTTATTTTGGTTTATATAATTCAGCTAACGAATTCTTCTATATTTTTCCCCACAGGATTTCCTTTTTTTATTCCAAATGAATACTTTAAGAGAACTGAAAGAAAATAAAAGAAAAATCAAGTATTTGTCACTTTCCCAATGGTATTGTCAAGTTTCTCCTTATTCTTATTACTATACTAAGGCATTTAAACATTTTTCTAAAATTCTCACAGTGACAGAAATAGTTTTTTTAAAGGGCTGTCATTGCCTTTCCTAATATAGATTGATAGCAATGTTTTTATTAATCTTCATATTTTTAAAATGAGCATTATTTTTATACTTCTCAATGTATGTACCTTAACTGGCAGTTTGAGATATTAATGTTAATAATTGGTGGCTGATTTGTGCTTTTTATGGCCCAATAAAACATTGGAAGTATATAGATGAGAATCAAATAACTTAAACATATTATTTAAAAATAATTCTTAAAATTCTGGTTTCCAACAAAGTAAAAATACAGACCCAGCTCTTGGTTGAAAAGGCATTTACATTAATGGTAAATATTTTATTTTTTATATATTAAAAGTCTTGGAATGATTAGAACAATTTGCTAAAGTTTTTTTTAAAATATAGTAATGGAATCATAGAGCTTTTGATGTATTAGTTTTTGAAGTGTTTGGTGTTTTAATTTCTTTAAAATGTTGAAGGTACCATAAACTAGTGAGAAGGTATATAGAACTTTGAATGCTACATACCATGTATTTCTCCCCTGTTGCAAATCCTGATTTTAACTAGTTTTTTAGTTGTCTGATCATCCACCAAACTTCTTTCCCTCAATTTTTTACAGCATCTTAATTGACATGTAATTCATATATCACAGAGTTAATCCTTTTAAAGTGTAGCAGGTATCAAGACTTCATCCCCCCAAACCTTATTGTTTTGGGAATTCAGTGTTTCTTTAAAGAAAATGCATTCACAGTTATGCAACCATCACTTCTAATTTTAAAACATCTTTCATCACTCTCTTCCTCCAGCAAGCATTTACCTACTCGTAGTCTGCATACCGTATTTGACTTACTGTGACTGGCTTCTTTAAATTAGCATAATGTTTTATGGAATAGTTCAAATAATTCATGTTGTAGCAGGTAATAATACTTCACCCCCCGGACCCTGTTGTCTTGGGAATCATGGTCCAAATATAGATACTCAAAGCAGGACATAGTCAAATACATGAGCAAGTTCATCTTCACTATCAGAGATACAACACAGCTAAAAGGTAGTCACAAAGACCATCCATTACCTGTGTTGTTGGTTAAGTAGTGGTTCCTCCCACAATTTGGCACTCATCATTTACTTTAGTCCTTTATTCTTGGGGATGGGGGTAAGGAAATAGGCTGAAGGTTGGAACCACTGGAGTAGTTTCTTGTATTTTTGTCACTTATATTACTTCTAATAGTTTTTGTATTTCTTCCCTCTCCCTGTTCTCTAGATATCATTGAATATGTACTTAAATGTAGGCAGATCTGTGATCTCTATCAATATTATAGTTGTATTCATTACCTTTTCGTCTTCATTTTATATTTCCCTACTTTAACATCATCTATAAAATGAATCTACTAAAAAAAAAAAATGAATCTACTCATATCAGAACCTGTTTCTATGCTACAGTGAAATGAAGTTTTCATTTAAATTTATTCTTTAAATTTGTATTTTATGTCAACTATGTGGCCAGGTATGGAGTAAGATTCAATACAATATCTGGGGACATTGTGATCAATGAAATGTAGTATCTGACTTCCTCAGAACCGGAACTGTCTGAAGGAGCTATACATGTAAATTCGTAATTTTAACAGTGTGATAAGTGCCATAATAAACAATTGACCAGCACATGATAGGAGACCATTGTAAAGGATGATATTGAATTGTGTTTCAAAGGATAAGTAGAGTTTTGCTAAATGAATGTATGGAAGACAATTTTGGAGAAAAGATCACTTAAGGATGGAGAGATATTCTGAGAACTTGAAGTCTCTGTGTCTGAATTATGTCCCAAACTCCTAGGAGAGTGACATTATACTAAAAAGAGAAAGTTAGAGAAAGACAATAATCTATTAAACTTGTGCTAAAACATGCCCAGAGGCACAGTCATTAAATTGATCCATTCAACTCTCCAGGTTTGACTAAATTTGAAACAACTTTCATTCTCACCTTGTCTGCTCTGGCCCCCTAATACAGGCATTCTATAATTTTTTTCTTCAGAGATTTTCTTGGTATTTTTGAAGTCTATTTTCCATAATATAAACATGCTTGCTTTGTTAAATTTTAAATGCTGCTATTATGCTAGGCTCCAAAATAAGTATTTTACACTCATTATTTCAGTCAGCTGTTAGTCTGATGTTGGACTGGCTACATCAGACCTCTGTGAAAGCTTAAAGAAAAACAGAACTATTCCTTTCTAACCTTATGTTATATGCACACTTCATTTATTAACCATCTTCAGGGTACCAAGCTTTTCTTCATGGGATTTTATGGACTGTAGCCCACCAGGCTCCTGTCCATGGAATTCTCCAGGCAAGAATACTGGTGTGGGTAGCCAATCCTTTCTCCAGGGGATCTTCCTACCCAGGGATCAAACCCAGATCTTCATTGCAGGTGGATTCTTTACCATCTGAGCTACCAGGGAAACCCCATATTGAAACACATTTGAAATAAATATAACTAGGGAGTAGTTCATGATTAGAGATTAAGCTGTACTTAGTCATAAATGTTTTATTGTAGCATTTATGCACCTGTTAAGTATAAGCTAGTGTTCTTTGTAAGGATGAGAAGACCTACAAGCTGTTGAAATTAGCTCAACTGTGCCCATACATAATGTAATGCATTACGTTTTGCTGAGGTCACAGACTCCAGCTATGTCTCTCCCCCCTCTTCCCTCCTTTCCTTGATTTTATTTCTTTTTTCCCCTGAGAATAATTTGAGAGCCAAATGAGATGTGGGGCTTAGAAGGACTGAATCAGTGAATTCTAGGCATTTATAGCAGGACATTATATATTCTGAAGTGAAAATCAGTATGCTTTTTTAATTGTTTCTTGCCACTATGGAAAGATTCAAATTTTCACAGTAGCACTGCTACATACCTGCCTTACCTGCAGAATGTATCTGAAAACTGACTATTCCTTATGTTTGAAAAAATATTTAAATGTGTGTCTGTTGGTTGACTTGTCAATTTTTAATCAACTTTTATTATATCTCCTAAAAATCTATAGTGCAAAAATAGAAAGTCTTTATTTATAGATATAGATGGATAAAGAATAAGTAGCCAAATGAAAGAAAAAGTATCCATGACGGCTTATGAATTGGGCTTTACAATGTGAAGACTTGAGGCTAGAAGAGTGACAAAGGGCATGTGGTGATGGGGATTCCTAGAAAGTAGTTGGTTAAATAGACCAAGAGAGGTACCACTCTGAATAACTACATATTTTGAGGAGTTGCATTGGGTAGTGGTCTTTACCTGACTAGGAGCTTTCATCCTTCAATTCTTTACTCCAGCTATCAGCCAGTTTATCACGCCACATACCTCAAAGTGAAATTCCATTCCTTTGCTACCAAAGTCACAACTCCGACCGACCAGCAATAAGGGATGGTCACTTCCCTGCCTATTCTGATGGCAGTTCACCAGAATCTTGCTCAATATCCATGTGACTACTATAGATGCTGCCTTCCCAATACTTCTTAAGACATATGTAAACCCCAAGTGATCCCTGAATTTCTAGCAGAATGTTGGGGAGGAACTTTTTCCTGATCTCAGAGGTTTATAATGGAACAGACTCCAGACTCTGAAGTCAGGATGAGACATAGCATTGTATAACTAGTGTCAGCTTCACAATGCTGGCCCTGCCTTTGGCCACCATGTATATCATAAAACAGTCATGGTAGAAAAAATGGGTCGTCTTGTTGTCTGAGGCACTTGGGTTAGAATTCAGAAAGCATTAACATGGCAACGAGGGGGGAAAATGTTTTTCAGTAATTCACAGGCACTGAGATTACCATTAAGATCCAAACATAATTTTAAAATAGCTAATGTTCTTCTCTAGATCTTCCAGTCTCAGAAACTTCTCACATTTCTCTTTTGAAAAAGCATTTGAAATACTAACTTGCTTTGAAAATTCAGTAATGTAATAAACATAGCTAGTCCCATACCATTTCAATACATGGTAGCTTTTACTACTAATGATATATTATTATTGGAGAAGGAAATGGCAACCCACTCCATTATTCTTGCCTGGAGAATCCATGGACAGAGGAGTTGGCAGGAAACAGTCCATAAAGAGTTGGACAGTGAGCAATTAAGAACCAGCAGCATATATTATTATATAGTGACATGGGTGATCAGTTGTGCTTGACTCTTTGTGACCCCATGGATTGTAGGCCACCAGGCTCCTTTGTCCATGGAATTTTCAGGCAAGAATACTGGAGCAGGTTGCCATTTCCTACTCCAGGGTGTCTTCCTGACCCAGAGATCATACAGAATCTATACATACAGCTTACAAAATCTGTACACACTCATCTACTAGAAAAACAACTTTGTTATATCAAGTGATTTGCAACTATGAGTGGCTTGAAAAAAATGTATACTGTCACTTCTTACTGTTGGGGGTCTTTTTTCCTTTTCTTGCCTTCCAAACCTTCAAAGATACTAATCCTGGACGTTAGAATCTATAAACTATGATACTCAACCATATCCTTTCATTTCTATGAGTAGCTATATACCCCCATTGCTTGATAAGATACTTATTGAAAACTACATGCTAGAATGTGTAAATGTGAGTAAAGATCTTATTGAAGACAAGAAAATTATATTGAAGATCTTCATAAATAAGAGTACATGTGTTGTGGTTTCAGACTGTTTCCCTTCTGATCTATTTTCCATTCTGGAGTCAGCATGATCAATTATGAGTAAAGCTGGAACACCATGACCATCTCAAAGCCAAAAGGCCACATTCATTTGCTGCTCTCTAAGCATGAGTATAGTTTTGGTGCATTCTGAGCGTTGTGATATTTAAAGTTACAGTTCTTTCCCAACTGTCTTTGTTGTTCTTTCCTTGTTCTTGCTGTCGTGATCACTCTACCCTTTCCATTAATCAGAAGGCTTTTGTATATTTATAGCCAACCCCATTCTGAGGAACTAGTTTATTCTTGGCAAATATTCATATTTAGCATCTAGCTCAATGTCACATTTTATATGTATTCTTTAAATTACTTATCATTTTGGAATATCAATAAATAAATAACCATGGGGCAGCTGGAACTATGGTTAGAATTCAAAATCACCTGATGTGCCTCTTACTACATCCAGATCTAGACATGAAAGTTAGTGAAAAATCTTCAACTCCATAATGGCAAGACTATTGAAACTCAGGCCTTTGGGAATGTGGGTTTGAGTAACACAGTCAACTAAAGACCTCTGACCAAAAAAATGCAGGTTGAAGGAAAAGTGACATAAAATGGGTAAGAAAGACAGCAGAAATATTTGGAACCAGTCTCTTCTGATCACTTGTCCTGGCACATTATTTCTTTTTACATTCTACACTTGTCCTAATATGTTATATAAGGAGAAGTGACTTTTTCTTTTTTGCAACTTAGTTTATGGCTATAGAATATCCAGATGGGGGTGTGACTACAACAGTCAAAAATTATGATTATCTTGTGATATCCAGTGTACTGAGGATTTCTAGCTTCTATCAGCTTGATGCTTTAATATTTGCCCTATAAGCCCGTGTCAAGTAGACCTGGTTTTAGACAACTTGATATGCATCACCATGCTTTGGTTTCCTGACTCTTTCATGTCACCCCTGTTCTTGAAGAGAAGTCCTCTTTCTTGGGGTTTTTCAAATACTAACCAACCCATCCAGAATCCACACTCCCAATCACTTCTTTTATTGGGCTCTCACATTCTTGGTTACTATAAACCTGCCCTAATCACCTCAAAACCAGGTACCAGACAATTAGGGACAGCCTCTATGTATCAAAGCCTGAAAGCCAATTCTAAGCCTATTTATCCTTGTCCGTTACTTCCTGAGGAAAACAACGCTCTTTCCATCTGCTTAGTGACCAACCCAGGCACTTTCCCAGGCCCGTGACTCACCATTCCCTTTTATCTTGGGAACTGTAACGAACTATCTTTCCAATGGCAACCATTTCCCAATCTTTCGACCTTACTCTACTTCACGTTTTCCAGTAATACATTATATTTTAAAACATTCATGTTGGGAGACGGTCAGATATCTTTAGTTGCATAAAAGAATGGTTGCATCATGTAATGAAGAAGATGCTGTTATCATTACTGTCTAATGTATGGGTAGAAGAGAGAGAAAGAGAGAGAATACTGGGGAGCCAAGCGATGGACGTTCTATCACTTATCTGTAGGTGCTCAGTCCACAGATACACTTTTCTATGCTAATACCATCACTTAACTTAACTTAACTTAACACTTAACTTAACTTAACTTAACACTTAACTTAACTTAAAAAGCAGTTGGCTTTGATCTCTGGGGCACTTTATGTGCATTGAAGATAACTGATGAATTAAGATATAATTTATATTATGAATTACATTATTTTAAAATCAACAGTTGAAACAATAGGACCTTAACTTAACTTAACTTAACTTAACACTTAACTTAAAAAGCAGTTGGCTTTGATCTCTGGGGCACTTTATGTGCATTGAAGATAACTGATGAATTAAGATATAGTTTATATTATGAATTACATTATTTTAAAATCAACAGTTGAAACAATAGGACCTAAAGTCACAGAGAGACATTAAATAATTTCACCAAGTCTACAAGCAAATCATTTTGGAAGTCAGGATTTGAACATAGGCAATCTGATCCCAACTTTCATATTCTTAGCAGAGTCTACAATATATTAAAAGCATTTTACATGCTTTAATTGTTTTCTTAACGTACTTATGAACAGTATATGATTGCATTATTTTTATCATATTGTCACATTACTCAACAGTTATTTTCAAAACTGCAAACAAAAATGCCACAGGGACAGCACAGTTGGACATACTATGAAAAATACATTCACTTGTATTCTTTTATAATTTATCTACCACTACTAAGTTTGTTTTTTTAACAAAAAAATAGAAGTTTATTCTTTTATGGTCCCACTGGTTGATATAGTAACTATTGGCAGGCTATAGTAATGTATGGTATAGCAACTATTTAAAAATATTCATGAGACTTCCCTATAAAACAGTATTTGTACCATTTATATATTGAAAATACTCATTACAACTATTCATACAACTTTATGATGTAATTCAAGTAATTATTTTTTACTTAATTTTTTAAAATTTCACTATGGATCTGATAGGTCACTTTACATTTTTGATACTGGACTATTACAATGTTGTGTATAACACTTTATTCCTTAGCACTAAAATATTTTTTATAATTTCTGCAATAGCCCTTTTAAGATTTAAAGTAATAATTTTTAATCACCATAACTATATGAAAGATATATATTTGGCTGAAACACAAAATCGATTACTTTATGTAAAAAGATGCTTTTAAAGAAGAATTAATTGAGTCATGACAGATTGAGTTAAAGGAAAAATTACCTGCTTTTATAATATTTTCTTTTCTGTTATCCTCATAGGATTGAGAGGGATCATTAATAGGAAAACAGGTAAACAGGAAAATAGAGTACTATGCATATGTCATAAACTTAAACACATTTTTGCTAGAGTGAGATTATACCAGACTGAAAGGCATTTCAGGGTGACTCATATTCCCAGTTTTGAAAAAGTACCTCAGAAAAATGACCCAAAATCAGAATAATCTCCATTAACAGCTCCTCAGACAGAGACATGAAGATACATCAGAAGAAGCTAAGCAAAGAAACAGAAATGTGACTTCCATCTCCAGTGAATAGTGATTTGTGAGAAGCTAATGTAGCGAAGATTTCTCTAAGGCTAGTTGAGCAGGGAAAGTAAAAATCTGTAGGCAGGATTTTAAAAAACAGGAAAGAATTGCAGAACACCAAAGTACAATGATTGCCTCTAACAGAAATTAGAGACAACAGCTTTCCTAGAAAGGATACTCATAAAACAAGAAGTATTCTGAATATATCAAAGCAAATATCATTCTGATATATTTATTGTAACTTACTCTTTCTATCCTTCTGGAGTTTTAAATACCTTTCCTCTTTTTGTAATCGGTGCTATACTCAGTATATTTTGTGCCCTGGACCAATCTACATATTCTTAACCACAGATCAGGCAAGAAATAAATATAGAAAATAGAGGAAGCACTTAGAAATGTTTAAAGCAAATTGGCATTCCTATGACATTATTATTGTAATTCATTCTTATGGTTAGAATTCAATAGTTTAGAATTGTGTGACCCTCACATTCATAAGTTGATGGCCTAACCATCAGTAACTCATAATGTGATCTTTTCTGGAAATAAGACCTTTGAAAATGTAATTTATTAGGATGAGGTCAGTGAGCCCTAAAGCAATAATACTGGTAATCTTATAGGAGGGGAAATTTGGACCCAGAGCACACACATAGGGAAAAAGCCATGTGAGGATGAAGGAAGAGATCAAGCTGGACTTTTGTACACCAAGGAACATCAAAGATTGCCAGCAAACCACCTGAAGCTGGGATGGAACAGATTCCCCATTACAACCCTCAGAAGCCAAACCTGCCAAGAAATACCCTGGTCTCAGATTTCCAGCCTTCATAATTGTGAGGCAAAAATTTTCTGTTTAAGACACTTAATTTGTGGTACTTTGTTACAGCAGCTTTAGAAATCTAATATATTTATTAAACTGCAAATTTTAATGTGAAATTAAACCTATATGTATATTATCTATCTATCTATCTATCTATATATATATATATTACAAAATGGGGCTTGTTCCTTCATCAAGATATTTTGATAGGATTTGTTCTCAAGTATGTTACATTCACAAATCAAATGCATGTAATTTGGATTTCCCAATGCTTCATAGCAAATAGAAGGGGAAAAAGAGGAAGCGGTGACAGATTTTATTTTCTTGGGCTCCAAAATCACTGCAGATTGTGACTGGAGCTATGAAATTGAAAGATCCTTGCTCTTTGGAAGGAAAGTCAAGACAAACCTAGACAGCATGTTAAAAAGAAAAGATACAACTTTGCTGACAAAGGGCCATATAGTCAAAACTATGGTTTTTCCAGTAGTCATGCACAGATGTGAGAGTTGGACCAGAGAGAAGGCTGAGCACTGAAGAACTGATGCTTTTAATCTGTGGTGCTGGAGAAGACTTGAGAGTCCCTTGGACAGTAAGGAGATCAAACCAGTCAATCCAAAATGAAAACAACCTGGAATATTCATTGGAAGGATTGATGCTGAAGCTGAAACTCCAACACTGTGGCCATGTGATGGGAAGAGTCAAATCATTGGAAAAGACCCTGATGCTGGGAAAGACTGAAGACAAAAGAAGGGCGGCAGAGGATGAAACATTTAGATAGCATTACTGATTCAATGAGATAGAGACTGGTGGCTCAGTCTCTATCTGGTGTCTGTCTGCAATGCTGGAGACTCGGCTTCCATCCCTGGGTCGGGAAGATCCCCTGGAGAAGGAAATGGCAACACATTGCAGTATTCTTGCCTAGAAAATCCCATGGATTGATTCAATGGACATGAACTTGAGCAAACTCCAGGAAATAGTGAAGGACTGGGAAGTCTGGCATGCTGCTCTCCATGGGGTTGCAAAGATTCAGGAACAACTTAGCAACTGAAAAAGAACAAGTCCTAAGACTATCTGTTGTTTTCATCTTAAGCAAGGCTTAAGAACCGAAGTAACTTCAGTAGACATGCAGATAACATAAATTAGTGAAGGCAATCATGGTAAGACAACAAATGAGTGGGAAAACCTACTAACTGGAGAATATAAGCCATACCTAAAATCAAACATGTTGATTTTTTATTCTTTTTTTTTTCTTTTTTAAATTTTTTTTAATTTATTTATTTTTTTGTCATACATTGATATGAACCAGCCATAGATTTACACGTATATATTACATTAAGCAAATAAAACACAAGTGCAGAACCACCAGTTTGAGATCACTGTTACATTTTTTTTCTAATTATCTCAAATATAGCTTTTATTTCACTTATTTTGTTCCCTCAAATATTTACCTAAGTCCTGATTTCTAAACTATGCAGTCAGCTTCTTCATTTGATTGTACTAGAGGTAGAGATATAGAGTTCTACAGAGGTACAGAGGTTCATGTCCCAAAAGAAAACAATGTTCAACTCCATAAAATCAATTGGGTTCTACCTTGTACCAGAGACTAACGCCTATGGAGAAGCTGTGAAGCAATCTGCCATACATGACTACTGGAAAAACCACAGCTTTGACTAGATAGACTTTGTTGGCAAAGTAATGTCCCTTTTCCTGTCATGGACTACTGAATTCAATGTTATGTGATTGATATTTTGGGGGGAAAGTCTATGGTGAATAATGATGAGTTTATTTTCTTGTGAAATATTCATAATTATGTTCTATCTCTTCCTGATTAAGAGCATCTAATATCAATTCAGTTCAATTCAGTCGCTCAGTCGAGTCTGACTCTTTGCGACCCCATGGACTGCAACACACCAGGCCTCCCAATCTATCTCCAACTACCAAAGTTTATTTAAGCTCATGTCCATTGATGCCATCCAACCATCCCATCCTCTGTTGTCCCCTTCTCCTCCCTTATTCAATCTTTCCCAGTATCAGGATCTTTTCCAATGAGTCAGTTCTTCGCATCAGGTGGCCAAAGTATTTGAGTTTCAGCTTCAGCATCAGTCCTTCCAATGAATATTCAGGACTGATTTTCTTTAGGATGGACTAGCTGGATCTCCTTGCTGTGCAAGGGACTCTCAAGAGTCTTCTCCAACATCTTAGTACAAAAGCATCAATTCTTTGGCACTCAGCTTTCTTTATAGTCCAACTCACATCCATACATGACTACTGGAAAAACCATAGCTTTGGCTAGATAGACTTCATTGGCAAAGGAATGTCTCCGCTTTTTAATATGCTGTCTAGGTTGGTCATAGCTTTTCTTCCAAGGAGCAAGCGTCTTTTATTTTCATGGCTGCAGTCACCATCTGCAGTGATTTTGGAGCCCACAAATATAAAGTCTGTTACTGTTTCCACTGTTTCCCCATCTATTTGCCATTAAGTGATGATCTTAGTTTTCTGAATATTGAGTTTTAAGCCAGATTTTTCAATCTCCTCTTTCACTTACATCAAGTGCCCCTTTTAGTTCTTCACTTTCTGCCATAAGTGTGGTATTATCTACATATCTGAGGTTATTGATATTTGTCCCGGCAATCTTGATTCCAGCTTGTGCTTCATCCAGCCCAGCATTTATTGTGATGTACTCTGCATATAAGTTAAATAAGCAAGGTACAATATATAGCCTTGACATACTCCTTTCATGATTTAGAACCAGTCTGTTGTTCCATGTCCAGTTCTAACTGTTCTTTCTTGACCTGTGTACAGATTTCTCAGGAGGCAGGTCACGTGGTCTGGTATTCCCATCTCTTTATGAATTGTGCACAGTTTCTTGTGATCCACACAGTCTAACTCAATAAAGCATAAATAGATGTTTTTCTGGAACTCCCTTGTTTTTCCATGATCCAATGGATGTTGGCCATTTGATCTCTGGTTCCTGTGCTTTTTCTAAATCCAGCTTGAACATCTGGAAGTTCACAGTTCACATACTGTTGAAACCTGGCTTAGAGAATTTTGAGCATTACTTTGCTAGCATGTGAGATGAATGCAATTGTGCAGTAGCTTGAACATTCTTTGGCATTTCCTTTCTTTGGGATTGGAATGAAAACGGACCTTCTCCAGTCCTGTGGCCACTGCTGAATTTTCCAAGTTTGCTGGCATATTGAGTGCAGCACTTTCACAGTATCATCTTTTAGGATATGAAATAGCTCAACTGGAATTCCATCACATCCACTAACTTTGTTTGTAGGGATGCTTCCTAAGGCCCACTTGACTTTGCATTCCAGATGTCTGGCTCTAGATGAGTGATCACACCATGTGATCTGGGTTGTGAAAATCTTTTTTTATAGTTCTTCTGTGTATTCTTGCCACCTCTTCTTAATATCTTCTGCTTCTGTTAGATCCATACCATTTCTGTCCTTTATTGTGCCCTTCTTTGCATGAAATGTTCCCTTGGTATCTCTAATTTTCTTGAAGAGATCTCTAGTCTTTCCCATTCTATTGTTTTCCTCTATTTCTTTGCATTGGTCACTGAGGAAGGCTTTCTTATCTCTCCTTGCTATTCTTTGGAACTCTGCATTCATATGGGTATATCTTTCCTTTTCTCCTTTGCTTTCCACTTCTTTTCTTTTCACAGCTATTTGTAAGGTCTCTTCAGACAGGCATTTTGCTTTCTTACATTTCTTTTTCCTGGGGATGGCCTTGATCCCTGTCTCCTGAAAAATTTCACAAACCTCCATCCATAGTTCTTCTGGCACTCTGTCTATTAAATAATCCCTTGAATCTATTTGTCACTTCCACGGCATAATCATAAGGGATTTGATTTAGGTCTACCTGAATGGTCTAGTGGTTTCCCCCACTTTCTTCACTTTAAGTCTGAATTTGGCAATAAGGAGTTCATGATCTGAGCCACAGTCAGCTACCGGTCTTGTTTTTCCTGACTGTCTAGAGCTTCTCCATCTTTGGTTTCAAAGAATATAATCAATTTGATTTTGGAATTGACCATCTGGTGATGTTCATGTGTAGAGTCTCTTCTTGTGTTGTTGGAAGAGGGTATTTGCTACGACCAGTGTGTTCTCTTAGTAAAACTCTATTAGCCTTTGCCCTGCTTCATTCTGTACTCCAAGGACAAATTTGCCTGTTACTCCAGGTGTTTCTTGACTTCCTACTTTTGCATTTCAGTCCCCTATAATGAAAGGACATCTTTTTGGGGTGTTAGTTCTAGAAGGCCTTGTAGGTCTTCACGAATCGTTCAACTTCAGCTTCTTTAGCATTACTGGTTGGGGCATAGACTTTGATTACTGTAATATTGAATGTTTGCCTTGGAAACAACAGAGATCATTCTGTCATATTTGAGATTGCATCCAAGTACTGAACTTAGAACTCTTTTGTTGACTGTGAGGGCTACTCCTTTTCTTCTAAGGGATTCTTGCCCACAGTAGTTGATATAATGGTCATCTCAGTTAAATTCACCCATACCAGTCCATTTGAGTTCGTTGATTCCTAAAATGTCGACGTTCACTCTTGCCTTCTCCTGTTTGATCACTTCCAATTTGCCTTGATTCATAGAGCTAACATTCCAGGTTCCTATGCAATATTGCTCTTTATAGCATCAGACTTTACTTCCATCACCAGTCACATCCACAACTAGGTGTTGTTTTTGCTGCGGCTCCATCTCTTCATTCGTTCTGGAGTTATTTCTCCACTGATCTCCAGTAGCATATTGAGCACCTACCATCCTGGGGGGTTCATCTTTCAGTGTCCTATTTTTTTGCCTTTTCATAGTCTTCTTTTGGTTCTCAAGGCAAGATACTGAAGTTTTTTGCCATTCCCTTCTCTAGTGGACCAGGTTTTGTCAGAACTCTCCACCATGACCCACCAGTCTTGGGTGACCCTACACGGCATGGCTCATAGTTTCACTGAGATAGACAAGGCTGTGATTGTGGCTTTCAGTCTCTCTGCCTTCAGATGCAGAAGGATAAGAGGCTGCTGGAAGCTTCCTGATAGGGGAGACTGATTGAGGGGGAAACTGGGTCATGTTCTGATGGGCAGAGCCATGCTCAGTAAATCTTTAATCCAACTAATATACTTGTTGTTGATCAGTCACCCAGTCATGTCCTACTCTTTACCACCCCGTGGACTGCAGTTTGCCAGGCTTTCCTGTCCCGCACTATCTCCCAGAGTTTGCTCAAGTTCATATTCATTGCATCAGTGATGCCATCTAGCCATTTCATCCTATGGCACCCTCTTCTCCTTCCGCCCTTGATCTTACCCAGCATCAGGGACTATTCTGATGAGTTGTCTGTTTGCATCAGATGACCAAAATACTGTAGCTTCAGCTTTAGCATCAGTCCTTCCAGTGAATATTCTGGGTTGATCTCCCTTAAGATGAATCGGTTTGATCTCCTTGCTGTCCAAGGGACTCTCGAGAGTCTTCTCCAGCACCACAGTTCAAAGGCATCAATTCTTGGGCATTCCACTTTGTTTATGGTCTAGCTCTCACAACAGTATGTGACTACTGGGGAGACCATAGCCTTGTCTATACAGACCTTTGTCGGCAGAGTCACGCCTTAGCTTTTCAACACACTGTCTAGGTTTGTCATCACTTTCCTGCCAAGAAGCAGTCATCTTTTGATTTCATGGCTTCAGTCACCATTTGCAGTGATTTTGGAGCCCAAGTTGAGGAAATTTGTCACAACTTCCACTCTTTCCCCTTGTATTTGCCATGCAGTAATGGGTCCAGATGTCATGATCTTAGTTTTCTTCTCTCTCTCTCTTTTTTTAATATTTAGTTTTAAGCCAGCTCTTTTACTCTTCTCCTTCACCCTCATCAAAAGGCTGCCTGTCTTGATTCCAGATTGCAACCCAGCCAGCCCAGGATTTCTCATGATGTACTCAGCATATAAGTTAAACAAACAGGGTGACAGCAGACAGCCCTGTCATACTCCTTTCTTGATCTTGAAACAATCAGTGGCTCCACATAGGGTTGAAACTGTTGATTCTTGACCTGCATACAGGTTTCTCAGGAGACAGGTAAGATGGTCTGGTATTCCCATCTCTCTAGGTGTTTTCCACAGTTTGTCATGATCTATGATGTCAAAGTCAAGTCAAAGTCTACTCAAGGCTATGTATGGTTTTTCCACTGGTCATGTATGGATGTGAGAGTTGGACTGTGAAGAAGGCTGAGCGCCGAAGAATTGATGCTTTTGAACTGTGGTGTTGGAGAAGACTCTTGAGAGTCCCTTGGACTGTAAGGAGATCCAATCAATCCATCCTAAAGGAGATCAGTCCTGGGTGTTCATTGGAAGGACTGATGCTGAAGCTGAAACTCCAATACTTTAGCCACCTCATGCGAAGAGTTGACTCATTGAAAAGACCCTGATGCTGGAAGGGATTGGGGGCAGGAGGAGAAGGGGACGACAGAGGATGAGATGGCTGGATGGCATCCACCGACTCCATGGACATGAGTTTGAGTGGACTCCAGGAGTTGGTGATGGACAGGGAGGCTTGGCTTGCTGCAGCTCATGGAGTCGCCAAGAGTCGGACACGACTGAGCGACTGAACTGAACTGAGGCAGTCAGAGGCTTTTGTGTAGTTGATGAAACAGAGATAGATGTTTTTCTGAAATTCCCTTGCTTTTTCTATAATCCAGCGAATGTTGGCAATTTAATCTCTATTTTCTCTTCCTTTTCTAAACCCAGCTTGGACATCTGGAAGTTCTTGGTTCACATAATGCTGAAGCCTAGCATGCAAGATTTTATGCATGACCTTACTAGCATGGGAGATCAGTGCAACTGTCCAATGGTTAGCACATTCTTTGGTACCACCCTTCTTGGGAATTGGGCTGAGGATTGACTTTCTCCAGTCCTGTGGCCACTGCTGGATCTTCCAGATTTGCTGATATAATGAATGCAAAACCTTGATGGCATCATCCTTTGGGGATTTGAATAGTTTGCTAGAATTTCATCGCATCCACTAGCTTTATTAACAGCGGTGCTTCTTAAGGCCCACTTGACTTCATTCTCTAGAATGTCTGGTTCTGGGTGACTAACCACACCGTTGTAGTTAGTCACACCACACTAGTGCAGCTCCTTAAGACATTTTTAATACAGTTCTTCCATGTATTCTTTCCATCTCTTCTAGATCTCTTCAGCATCTACTAGGTCTTTCCCATTTTTACCCTTTATTGTGCCCATCTTTGGGTGGAAATCTCCCTTGATGTTTCCAATTTTCCTGACGAGATCTCTAGTCTTTACCCTTTTTTCTTTTCTTTTATTATTAAGTGATGTTTATTGAAGAAGGCTTTCCTATATCGTCTAGCTATTCTTTGAAACTCTGTATTTAATTGGATGTACCTTTCCCTCTCTCCCTAGCTTTTTGTACCTCTTCATTCTTTCACTATTCATAAAGCCTTCTCAGGTAACCACTTTGCCTTCTTGCTTTTCTTTTTCTTTGGGATGGCTTTGTTCATCACCTCCTGTATAATATTACATACCTCTGTCTAATATGTATGTAGTTATAAATTTTTTGTTCTATATAGGGTGCGAGATATTTATAGCAAGTTAGGTCTTTAATAAACATTAAGTAATTCAGCATTCCTACACCTCACTTCATTGTGTCTATGCTGATAGAGCAAAGTTCATTAGTTTGTTTATAGAATATATTTTGCAAGCTATTTTATGATCTATTATCAACAAAGAGGCATACAGTCCAATTTAATGGCAAAAGGGTCAGCCTCAGGACCTAGTCTTTGTATCCTAATAGAAAGTTGCAACATAAGTAACAAAGTGACCAAAGATGATAAAATAACTGATGCATATTTGAGAAATATTTAACATAAATGAGCCAATGACGATTTATGATGAAATCAATGGTACAAAATTTAATATAATTCAAGTCTTCACATATTAACAAGCTTATAGTAGGAAAAAGAAAGAATGACATTTGTGATTAATAAAGATTCATTTAAAATTTCCCCATCATAATTACTAAAAAAAGTGTGAAATTACAACTTTTCATCTTGCTAATTTTTCAATATATGTCAAATTTTAATTTTCATATGCATAGATATCTTTTATGGATATTCTCCTCGTTGTAAACAACCAGAAATTCTCAGAATGACTTGGATTCAAATATTCGTATATTAATTCCATTTATAATGGTGACCATGAAAAATGCAAGATATGAAGAAGTTTATTCCTGGCCTTTTAAAACCTTCGCCAACCTATGAGTCACAATGTTTTTATGTCAAAATCACAATGCCAGGCCTCAAACCTGATTTTTTTTTAACATGATGTCTATATTCCTGGATGTTTTCCTTCCACAAATGCTTATGAGAATCCCAAGGGTGTGATTTAGTCTTGGTCATCTTCAGGCATGTCAATAGAGAGGGAAAAAAAGAAATATTCCAACATGAGAATGGTTATTTTTACTGGGTTTTAGTTTGGTTGGTTATTATTTAGCATTTTTTTTTATTTCCTAATCTTTTCAAATTGAATAAATATTTCTAATATCAATGAAAATAAAAGATGCTATTTAAAAAGTATAATCAAATACATATAGTAGACAAATTACTTTTAATATGTACCTATTTCACAAAAGTTGTTCAATTTATGTACTTGGTTTTAAGCCTCTAAACTTTAGTTTCTTGTTCTACTTTTTCTTTAATATTCTGTTAGTTGGCCTAAAATTAATGGTGCAAGAAACAACAATCACTGTGTGACAGATATGGAGTTCTGCAAGAATCTTACTTAAATGGATCTGTCCTTATTATAAGGAAAAAGCTTAGCTCTGACATAAATGAGAACTAATCATGTTAAATTTCTCAGCCTACAGAATTCTAACACTGACTTGTCTTATCAAAGGGATAGCTGTAAACAGACATCCAGTCATGAATAACACTACTGAAATTCCACACACTATTATCTCTTATTTATAATATGAAATTGAAAAGTAAGAAAATGCATAGCTTTTTAATCTTAATGAAAATCATTTAAAATGATATATAATTATGTGTTTGCTTGTTTAATAAGATTGTAAAAAATAGTATTATGTTAAATAATTAAATAGTGTTAAATAATTAAATATGTTAAATAATGTTAAACCACTGAGGTTCAGAGCAAGATCTATTTATTTCTAGAATCATTATTTAATCCAGTATCATGTTAAAAGCTGTGTAATTAATTGTACAATTAGAATTGTAATAAGTATATATTGTACTTATAAATATGTATTTTCTTTCATGGACAGAGTAATACAACTTGTAACCCAGATGAGTTCAAGAATCATCTAAAATGCACATGGGAAAAATAAAGTGGAAATTAGCATAATGGCTGTCACAACATATTGGGTTAGCCAAAAAGTTTGTTCGAGTTTTTCCATATGAAGTTACAGAAAAACTCAGATGAACTTTTTGGCCAACCCAATATATTGTACAGTAATACTTGATTCATTTGGTTAATTCAACCAATATTTATTTAATGACCATTGTTTATGTGGTACCTGATAGGAGTTGTGGGCATATGCAAAAAAGAAAAAGACACAAAAATATCCCTAACTTCATGGAGCTAATTTTCAAGAGAGGAAAATTGTAAGAAAAAATGAATATAGAATCCAGTAAATATCTGTCACCTGCAAATTGTTAAAGGTGATTAGAAGGAAATAAACAGAATGTATAAGCAGAAAATGAGGGATCAAAATACCTCAAATAATCTGGTCAGTTCCTTGGAGGATATGATAAGAAAGCTAAAATCTTAAGACTAAGGACTGAGGCACATGAAGAGGGAAAATCATTCAGACCAAGTGAACAGCAGCTGTTGAGAAGATGATGGAGGAAATAGCTTTATGTCCACATAAAGCAGAGATCTGCTTCTGTTTGTGGTTCATGTGACTTTTTAGTGGCCTCCAAGACAGGTGCAAGGTGATGCCTTTAGCAATGCATATGCTCTTCACAAATCAGAGCTTCAGAATTATTTGGAAATATTTGAAAAATGTTCAAGGACTGTTTTCATTATTATTAGAAATGTTAGAATGAGATAGTTGCCAATAAAAGAAAAGGATAATTCTGAGGATTTTAAAAATAAAACTTTAAGCTTTGTCTTCAGAATTTCCCAGCCAAGCTTTATATGATTCTCCTTCTCACAGAGGTTCAAAATCTGAAAAATATATTGAAGGGATTCTGGCCATGTGCTAGAGTCTAGCTGCTTCCCCCCGGGAGGATTTTGTTTGTTAACACCCAGGATGGCAGGGACATTTCAGTCTATCTTTCAGAAAATTTCTCTTAACTCCCCAGACTCCCACGTGGTCCCAGAACTCAGAAGACATCCTATGGAGAGAACTGGTCAAGCATTTGAGTCCCCTCAATTTTCTGCTTTGTTATTTTAATACTGCATGTCAACTGAAAATGTTCTGGTTTCTCCTTCCTCCAGCAGAGTCTCTCTGCTTGAGATAAGTCTCAGTTAAGCCTGTGCCCAGAGTCAGTGAATTATCTACAGGGGACTAAAAAAGACTGCAGTTTATCAGCTCATCCAAGAAAAGTTAGCACCTCCCAGGAATTTTTTAAGTCTAGATTTTCTTTCCTTGATAGCTGTCTCATTACTTTGAAAATATTATTTTTGTGATACATACAATTTTTGCTAGTTTTTGAAGCAGAATCATGGCCTGCTGCTACCTACCTAGAACCTACATAGAAACAGAAGTATTCAGTACTGTTTTAACTTACTATTTTGATGTGAGAGGGTGAGGTTCTATAGTCTTGCACTTGGTTATCTTTTTTGTAATAGCTCTCAAAATGTAGTCTGAGAGTCAACGTTGCTTTTCTGCTAAGGTTGCATATTTCTATTCTAATTAATCTCTTAAGAACTGAGGAAAGAACCAAAAGGCATATATATTGACATACATTGTAACAATGAAATGGATTCAAGCAAAATTTTTAGTTATCACCTGATCCCCGTAAAGCTTTTTCCCTCTCTTTTAGTATTTGTATTCAACAGGGGTTTGTGATTGCTAGGTATCAGTGTTCCAAAGTCTGAAGAATGACCACGTATTTCATTTCCCCTAATGTACCATTACTGTTTAATGCCTGTAAGTCTTTTTAGGGGAGATAAAGAGGGAAATACAAACTATGTACTTCACATGTATGTCTCCCTCGATGTATCAGTCTTACACTCAATGAAGAGACTTTAGGTCTTTGAACTGACCCAAGTCTGGGAATTACTCAGGGACCATAACTACGGGTGCTTCAGTTCACACTGGCCACATTAGATGCATGTTGTTGTTGTTATTGTTAATATTTGTTATTGTTGTTGATGATATTGTTTTAGTTTTATAGTCCAAACAAGGCCTTAGTGTATAGCGCATCCATTTTATTCCTGGAGACCTCATAAACAGCTAACTATTGAAGATCTGTGTGGGTAAAACCATTCAGATTACCAGACTTAATAAAATGTTACTGCAAGAGCTGTCAGATTGTTATGGCAGTGGAAAAGAAATGCAAGAGCAGTGGTCATTAAACAGAGTAAGTGCTATGACAACTGTAGATTTTACAGTGGAGGGAGCACATAAATATATGGAGAGAGAAGAATATTTATTTCTAATTTGTGGGTGGGAAAATGGCTGAAGATTATATTTTTATGGAAATTAGAAGATACAGTCCAGTTTCCATGACTATTTGAATTATAGTTCTGTCATCTGTCCCTGGAAAAGCAAGAGGGTATAACCAAACTACAGTGTAGAAGCCTGAGGTCACATCTTTTTCAGATCATCTATACTCTGTTTTCCAGTTGCAGAGACACGAGACCTTCATTGAAATGTTACAGAATGGAGGTAAAGATGACAAAAATTTGCCCTGGCTCCACCTTCAACAGAAAGTGGAAGAATACTTTGTAGATAAGTGGCAGAAGATAAAATGACAAAACAAGGTAAGAGAATAGTGATCAAATATGTGAATGGGAAAAGGACTGTTAGCAAAAATAAGACATTGTATTTCTTCACTGACCTTCCTGAAAAGAGCGCCCAGAGGGAAAACTAGTTCCAAGCTAAGGTTTATAATAGTGAGTAAATCTATTTTAAAATCTGTGCTATGTTTATTTGTTTAGGTAGCATTGACCTTGAGATTCTATTTGTGCATATGTATTAGGAATGAATTGAGTTAGTATTCAAAGGTTAACGAGTTTACATAAGTGAGAACATATTTCCAAAGGTAAATTGGTAGGCAAATTATTTATGATGCTTAAATGATAACAAGTTTGTGTGTTTACAAACATAATCTTGAGTAGATTTTTAAAAATAAGTTTTATTATTTCCAAGGTAGTCCATAATTTCTTAGTGATTAAATTAAAATAGGCTTATAGCAATTAAACAATAACCATAAATTTAATTACGCTACTGTGGCAGATTACATGATGGTTCCCAATTATGCATGCCTCCCTGTAGCCACACTCTTTACATAGGGGTTGTTTTAACCAAAGGGATGGTAGCAGATGCAATGGCAGAGGAACTTTAAGAGTGTCTGAGTAGATGAGCTTGGGCCCTATCATTTCTGATTCTGCATGAGAAGAGCTTCTCTCAAACAGCTAAGAACCATTTTACCCTCATCCTCAGAATGAATACTTTTGGGGCCTATCTGAGCCCAACATAGTCAAAATCTCAGCCTATTTAGAGCTATAGTTTGAAGAAGAGCCACTCTGTGAAGGCTCACTTGGTTAGCTGATTCACAACAGTATTGGAGACCCGTGATGTGGGAATAAATGCTTATCATTGTTTTATGTAACTGAGGTTTGGGAATCCTTGTTACTAAGCATTTTTGAGTCAGTAGCTGACAGATCAAGACATTGGCACCTAGAAGAAGTAGCCATAACAAAAGTTTAAGATATACGGCACATAGGCTTTGGGACCGGAGAGCAGGAGTTATGAAAACTGTTATAAGAGATTTAACAAGGAACAGGCTAGTTTACAAATAGAATTAAGAAGTATTACTATGAACTTAGAAAGGCTGACACACGATAGATTTGAAAATAAGTAATAAAGCTTATTTTTTTCATCTTTGTTCTCTCCAGCCAAAATAATTCAAAACTTGAGATACATCCAGACTTGGGGCAAAGCTCAAAAACTATATACCCTTAAAATACTTCCTGTGGGTAAAAGCAAACAAAACCTAGGGGTTGGCTGCTCCACTGCTTGTGAAGACTTCTGATTTACATAGGGTGGCGCCTATTAAATGCTCATAACTAGGTAAACAGACATCCAGTAAGGTGAAGTATATGGTCCCACAAAACATGATAAGAAAAACACCTCTAAAGGATTTGTGGGTGAGGCTTTAGCACGTATTGCTTACTGGTTTTGAATCTATTTTAAAAAAACCCAAATTTTGAGAGATCTATATTTGTGAGAAGATCACCTGTTTGTCCAGCATATTACAAACAAACAAGAGAAGCAAAGAGCTCTGGTCCTGCCTTAACTATAGGCAGAGAATAATAGAAAATGCCCAGGAGGCAAAAGAAAAGATTCATAGAGAAGAGCCTCTTTGAGGAAGTAGATCCAGGCTCTGGTCAAGAAAATTTTCTGCCCCAAGATTGGGAGTACATGATAAAGCTTGCCCAGCGGGATTTCAGAATTCCTAGATCAGAGGCTCCTGTCTGTCTCCCATTTCTCTTTTCAGAGTAAAGTGCTAATTGCAGCTTTTCTGTCCCTAGTCCACAGTCATATGCTGGATATGTGGGTGGAGAATAATGTGTCTTTTTAGTTAATAGGTTAATAATAATAACTAATTCCAGACATGATATAGACTTGAGATCCTAAGCAACAATAAGTAAATCTTGAAAAGAGCAGATGAGTGAACTTTGTGTGTGGAAGGATCATAAATAATTATGATGAAGAGAGTAGGCAATGGTCGATTTAATTAATTTTGGCAATTCCTAAAGCCTGTCTCTGAATCTGTGTTCCATGCCATGTAACTTTGGCCAACTGAGTTTTAATAACAACATGCCTGACAGAGTAAGGGGTTAGAAACATGCTTCGATGAACGGGCTTTCTTTCTTGCCCCACTGGCTTCCCTTGAGTTAATATAACACAGGCAAAGTCTAACTTAGCTGAACCTGTAAGGAAAAAGCCCAGCCCTGTCAACCTCTGGTATGAAGAAGAGCTTTACAACTGAGCTCAACTTAAATGTGCTATCCTGTAGCTGCATTCAGATTCATGAATATAGGTATAGAGGCTTATTGACGCATGAATCTTTGTTTTGGAGTAGCTTCTATGCGATAGCATTGTGACAATAGCTGACTGACACAGTTAAAACCATAACTAAAATTTTATATTGGAGGCACAACTAATTTTAGAGAAAGATAAAGCTTTTTGACTTTAAAATAGATAAAAAAGACACTTTTATGTTAATATAATCAAATATGATAATCAAAATGTTTTCCCCCAGAGCTCAACACTTTGAAAAAAGTGTTTTTTTTTCCCTTGGGTTATTTTAGAAAATTAGCTTTAGGCCATGGATGGGAGAAATAAAAACTCAAAGAATCTATCTTTCTATGAAAATAATTTGTCTCTTCTTAGTACTCCCAGTGTTAAAATTTTTTAAAGTAAAAATTTAGTGATGGAAGTATATAAAGTTTATAGAATAAAACTGAAGAAATCAATATATCTTAGTTTTGATTTCCCTACCTGATACCACAGCTTGAAGAGAAATGTTTTTTGGTATAGTAGGTTATTATGAGAAGTTTAAGTTTGTCAGGTTGGCTCTGTATTCTAAATTTCATGTCCTTGAAATTACCTCAGAAAGCAAATAATAATGATCATCTTCCTCCTCATCATATATTTCTTTTAAAATTTTCTATAGCTATATTAAATACTTTCTGTATTCATACCATATGTGTATCAAAGATTTAAGGGCATTTATTTTATATGGACATTATCTAAACATAATGTAAGTTTATAATTGAAAATTACGTAATTGAAGACTATTTTGGACAAACAAAAAGTGAGGGAGCTCATTTCCATCAGACATACCCTGCAAGAAATATATAAGAAAGTTCTTCAGTTAAGAAGGGAAACTCTACTGGGTATTTTAGTGCATTAATAGTTTCCTCAAAGGAGTATGTCCAAATGCTAAACCCTGGTACATGTGACTGTGGTCTTATCTGAAAATATGATCTTGACTATGTCATTAAGTTAAGGATGTTGAGATGAGATCATTCTGGATTAAGCATGGGGCCTAAAACCAATGGCTTTTTTCATAAGTTAAAGGACACAGAAACTAAAATGATACATCTAAAAACAGGAAAATCAAGACAGGCTGACAGTCACCAGAATCTAGGAGAGAGGCCCAGAACAGACTATTCCTAAGAGTCCCCAAAAGGAACCATCCCTATTGACACATTGATTTTGGACTTATGGCCTCCAAAATTATGAGAAGATAAATTTGTGTTGTTTTAAGTCACCGTTTACAGTAATTTATTATGACTGCCCTAGGAAACTAATGCACATTCTGTCACTAGTAAGTGAAGTGCTACCACAACAAAGTTTTATCAATCTGTAAATGGCTTTGGAATTGGATAATGAGAAGAGACCGAGAGACTTTAGATGCACATGATGGGAAAAGTCTAGGTTGTCCTGAAGAGATGGCTGGTTAAAAACATGATCACTGAAGATGACTGGTGAGAGTTCACAAAGAGATGATAAATGTGTTACTAGAGACAGCAGGAATGGCAATTCCTGTTATGAAGCAGCATTAAACTTGGTTGATTTTATTTTACTCTTAAATGGTAAACAGAATTTGTAATAGATAAAATTAGCTGAGGAGATTTCCAAGAAAAATGTTGAAATCATCAACCTGGTTTCTCCCTGTGCTTATAGTAAAATGTGAGAGCAAGTTAAATTGAGGAAGGAATTTCCCAACAAAAAGAAACATCTGGTGACTTGGGAAATTCTCAATCTACCCAGATTGCAAAGGAAATGAGGAAATTTAAATTTCCTAGCTAAAACTATGAAATTTAGCCTTGGAAAAGCATGCTCTGGAGGGAAGGCAAGGGTATAACTGGAAAGATTTTTACCGAAAGATTAAGTATATCATGTTTGTCTCTAATAAACCATTTCAGCAGAAGGAAGGATTAAAGATTGGATTATCCAGGAAGGATCTGTAGAGAACTCTTGCCTAATGATGTGGCCCTTCATGTATTACACGGGTGACCAACAAGGTTCCTGGGAATATTATGCAGGCTGAAACACTGCTAGAAAGAGACTAAGACTGGAAAAAATCATATATTTTTAGACTCCTGAAATTCTACTTCATCTCTGTGAAAGACACTGTTAACAGAATAAAAATTACAATCCACAGACTGAGAGAAAAAACTTTCAAAATATATATTAATAAAGGACTTTTGTCTAAGATATACAAAAATGCTCTTGAAAATTAACAATAACATTTTTAATAACAGGAAAATATTAGTACAGACACCTCACCAAAAAAATTGAAAGGTCAAATAAACCTGTGAAATACTAAGTCAACATCATTTTTTCATTAGGGAATTTTCAATCAAAATAACAATGAACTATTACTACATATCTAGTAATAAGACAAAAAAAAAACACACAAAAAAACCTGATAGTACCAATTGCTAGCAAGGATGCAGAACACCAAGAACTCATTGCTGGTGAGAGTGACAAAAGACAGACCCTTTGGAAGACAGTTTGGTAATTTCTTATAGAGGAAAACATAGTTTATATCATAATTTACTTTAGAGGTAAACATAGTAAACACAGGGCTTCCCTTGTGGCTCAACTGGCAAAGAATCCGCCTGCAATGCGGGAGACCTGGGTTCGATCCCTGGGTTGGGAAGATCCCCTAGAGAAGGGAAAGGCTACCCACTCCAGTATTCTGGCCTGGAGAATTCCATGGACTGTATAGTCCATGGGGTTGCAAAAAATCAGACACAACTGAGTGACTTTCACATTCACTTTCACACATAGTTTTGTCATAGGATCTAGCACACCTAGGTATTTACCCAATTATTTTTGAAAGCTTACTATTCACACAAAGACCAAGACATGAATGTTTATGGCAACTTCAGTGGTAATTGCCAAAAAGTGGTAGCAACCAACATGCTTTTCAATAGGTGAATGGGTAATTTGATACATCTATACAATAGAATCAGGAAATCAGTCCTGAATGTTCACTGGAAGGACTGATGTTGAAGCTGAAACTCCAATACTTTGGCCAACTGATGTGAAGAACTGACTCATTTGAAAAGACCTTGATGCTGGGAAAGATTGAGGGCAAGAGGAGAGGGGGACAACAGAGGATGAGATGGTTGGATGGCATCACCAAATCAATGGACATGAGTTTGGGTAAGCTCTGGGATTTGGTGATGGACAGGGAGGCCTGGCATGCTGCAGTCCATGGGTCACAAAGAGTTGGACATGACTGAGCCACTGAAATGAACTGATACAATAGGATATTATTCAGTAAAAACAGGAAATGAGCTATCAAATCACAAAATGACATACATGAATATTAAATGCATATTTAATACAAAGTGAAGAAAGCAAATGTGAAAAGACTACCTACTGTATGATTTCAAATATATGACATCCTGAAAAAGATGAAACTATAGACATGGTAAAAAGATCAGTAGTAACCAGGTTTGTGGGTAGAGAAGGAGAGGATGATTAGTAGGTGATGTAAAGGGGATTTTTAGGGTGTTTTAACTCATGAGAAACGCTAGGCTGGATGAAGCACAAGCTGGATCAAGATTGCCAGGAGAATATCAATAACCTCAGATATGCAGATGACACCACCCTTATGGCAGAAAGCGAAGAAGAACTAAAGAACCTGTTGATGAAAATGAAAGAGGAGAGTGAAAAAGTTGGCTTAAAACTCAACATTCAGAAAACTAAGATCATGGCATTTGATCCCATTTCTTCATGGCAAATAGATGGGGAAGCAATGGAAACAGTGATAGACTTTATTTTGGGGGGCTCCAAAATCACTGCAGGTGATGACTGCAGTCATGAAATTAAAAGATGCTTGCTCCTTGGAGGAAAAATTATGACCAACCTAGACAGCATATTAAAAAGCAGAGACATTACTTTGCAACAAAGGTACATCTAGATGAAGCTATGGATTTTCCAGTAGTCATGTATGGATGTGAGAGTTGGACTATAAAGAAAGCTGAGCACCAAAGAATTGATGTTTTTGAACTGTGTTGTTGGAGAAGACTCTTGAGAGTCCCTTGGACTGCAAGAACATCCAAACAGTCCATCCTAGATGAGATCAATCCTGGGTGTTCATTGGAAGGAGTGATGTTGAAGCTGAAACTCCAATACTTTGGCCACCTGATGCAAAGAACTGACTCATTTGAAGAGACCCTGATGCTTGGAAAAATTGAGGGCAGGAGGAGAAGGGGACAACAGAGGATAAGATGGTTGGATGGCATCACTGAATCAATGGACATGCATTTGAGTAAGTCTGGGAGTTGGTGATGGACAGAGAGGCCTGGTGTGTTGCAGTCCATGGGGTTACAAAGAGTCGGACACAACTGAGCAACTGAACTGAACTGAAAGTATTATCATTCATTTTTAAGGACATATATAATGTTATAGTAGAAATAGCAACTCTCTGTGTATTCAATGACTTGAGGTATGCCTGGAAGAGATGAAAGAATGGAATGAAGAATGTGAAAAAAGTGGTATAACTATACTGCAAATATGTGAATCCACCTCACTGACCTAAGTAACTTTGAAAAATGTAGATTTTTTTAAACCAACACCCAAAACTGTACAAAACCACTATATTCTGGTTAACAAGCTTGTTTCATGTAGTGGTAAAATTCCAAACTGATATACATATTAGAGTTAAACAATTATGTACAAAATGGTGATGGTGGGAACCAGGTTTTTCACATTTGCTGGAGGGAGATTAACAAGAATAGAAGGTAAGATTTATTCATTTGGTGACAGATTAGAATTGGCAACAAGAGTGGAAGGCTAGATTAGAATTGGCAAGCAAAACTGGAACATTAGATTTATTCATGTGGTAACAGATTAGAACTGGCAACATTAGTATAAACTCATGAGAGGCATAAGGTAGATACAAATGATAATGTGTATGTGTTTATGTGTGTGTGCTTAAACAAGTGACTATCCATTTATAGGTTTCCTTTCTCTTTCGCTGAGTTAATTTAGCAGTAATGACACCCCAGTATCCATGAGTACATCTAAAACCAGATCTTGATTCCTGATAGAATTTTCCAACAAAAGAAATGAGGAATCTTTGGGGAAATGGCTGATTCTGGTAGTAAAAAAAATGCACCATATGAGTGCAAAGCATATTGTAGTACCAGAAGTGCATGCAAAGAAAAACAGAAAAAGACCAGAAAAGAAAGGAAAAGAATAAAACACCAATGTAAGTCTATGTCAAAGGGGCAAATGAGCCTACTGAAAAAACTACCAATGGGAAAAACTAGAAGCATTTAAGCATAAAATTAAGAAGCTTTGGATTATAACCTAAAATATAAAATGAAAATCTATTAATCCAAGCCGATCTCAGATATCTGCAATGAATAAAAAATCCAAATTAATCATATATTTTAGAAAACTAATTATGATAACACTTATTATTTATACAGTTTTGACACTACAATTTGTTTATCCTAACTAAACCTCTCCTTGGAATGTAACTAACTCCAAACTAAGCAACTCTGATCCACTTCACCAATACCACATGTTCTCTCACCTATGCTTCCTGTTGCTCAGATTAAAATCCTTGGAGATATGTCTTACTTTTCACTTTTATTATATTGCATATTCACTATATCTGCAAATTTTATTGCTTGTACCCTCAGAATATAATCAGAATATCATCATGTATTTACTCATCTGTATTAATATTCAGTTCAGTTCAGTCACTCAGTTGTGTCTGACTCTTTGTGACCCCATGAATCGCAGCACGCCAGGCCTCCCTGTCTATCACGAGCTCCCGGAGTACACCCAAACCCATGTCCATTGAGTCGGTGATGCTTCCAACAATCTCATTCTCTGTTGTCCCCTTCTCCTCCTGCCTTCAATCTTTCCCAGCATCAGGGTCCTTTCAAATAGTTAGCTCTTCACATCAAGTGGCCAAAGTATTGGAGTTTCAGCTTCAACATCAGTCCTTCCAATGAACACCCAGGACTGATCTCCTCTAGGATGGACTGGTTGGATCTCCTTGCAGTCCAAGGGACTCTCAAGAGTCTTCTCCAACACCACAGTTCAAAAGCATCGATTCTTTGGCGCTTAGTTTTCTTTATAGTCCAACTCTCACATCCATACATGACTACTGTAAAAACCATAGCCTTGACTAGACAGACCTTTGTTGACAAAGTAATGTCTCTGCTTTTTAATGTGCTGTCTAGGTGGGTCATAACTTTCCTTCCAAGGGGTAAGCGTCTTTTAATTTCATGACTGCAGTCACCATCTGCAGTGATTTTGGAGCCCCCCCAGAATAAAGTCAACCACTGTTTCCACATCTACTTGGCATGAATCGATGGGACCGGATCCCATGACCTTAGTTTTCTGAATGTTGAACTTTAAGTCAACTTTTTCACTCTCCTCTTTCACTTTCATCAAGAGGCTTTTTAGTTCCTCTTCACTTTCTGCCATAAGGGTGGTGTCATCTGCATATCTGAGGTTATTGATATTTCTCCCAGCAATCTTGATTCCAGCTTGTGCTTCATCCAGCCCAGCGTTTCTCATGATGTACTCTGCATATAAGTTAAATAAGCAGGGTGACAGTATATAGCCTTGACGTACTCCTTTTCCTATTTAGAACCAGTCTGTTGTTCCATGTCCAGTTTTAACTGTTGCTTCCTGACCTGCATACAGGTTTCTCAAGAGGCAGGTCAGGTGGTCTGGTATTCCCATCTCTTTCAGAATTTTCCACAGTTTATTGTGATCCACACAGTCAAACACTTTGGCATAGTCACTAAAACAGAAATAGATGTTTTTCTGGAACTCTCTTGCTTTTTCAGTGATCCAGCAGATGTCGGCAATTTGATCTCTGGTTCCTCTGCCTTTTCTAAAACCAGCCTGAACATCTGGAAGTTCACGGTTCATGAATTGCTGAAGCCTGGCTTGGAGAATTTTGAGTATTACTTTATTAGCATGTGAGATGAGTGCAACTGTGTGGTAGTTTGAGCATTCTTTGGCATTGCCTTTCTTTGGGGTTGGAATGAAAACTGACCTTTTCCAGTCCTGTGGCCACTGCTGAGTTTTCCAAATTTGCTGACATATTGAGTGCAGCACTTTCACAGCATCATCTTTCAGGATTTGAAATAGCTCAACTGGTATTCCATCACCTCCACTTGCTTTGTTCCTAATGATATTTTCTAAGGCCCACTTGACTTCACATTCCAGAATGTCTGGCTCTAGGTGAGTGATCACACCATTGTGATTATCTTGGTCATGAAGATCTTTTTTGTACAGTTCTTCTGTGTATTCTTGCCAACTCTTCTTAATATCTTCTGCTTCTATTAGGTCCATACCATTTCTGTCCTTTATTGAGCCCATCTTTGCATAAAATGTTCCCTTGGTATCTCTAATTTTCTTGAAAGATCTCTAGTCTTTCCCATTCTATTGTTTTCCTCTATTTCTTTGCATTGATCGCTGAGGAAGGCTTTCCTGTCTCTCCTTGCTATTCTTTGGAACTCTGCATTCAAATGGGAATATCTTTCCTTTTCTCCTTTGCTCTTTGCTTCTCTTCTTTTCACAGCTATTTGTAAGGCCTCCTCAGACAGCCATTTTGCCTTTTTGCATTTCTTTTCCATGGGGATGGTCTTGATCCCTGTCTCTTGTACAATGTCATGAACCTCCGTCCATAGTTCATCAGGCACTCTGTCTATCAGATCTAGTCCCTTAAATCTATTTTCACTTTCACTGTATAGTCATAAGGGATAGGTCATACCTGAATGGTCTAGTGGTTTTCCCCACTTTCTTCAATTTAAGTCTGAATTTGTCAATACAGTGTTCATGATCTGAGCAACAGTCAGCTCCCGATCTTGTTTTTGCTGACTGTATAGAGCTTGTCCATCTTTGGCTGCAAAGAATATAAAATACAAAGGTATTAATATTACCATGCTACAAATCACCATCTTATACTTCTTTGGTTATCCTAAAGCTTCCTAAATGCTCTCCTATAATATGTCCCAGTCCTTATTCAGTTTATTTTTAACAAGGAATCAGTGTTATATTTTTATAGTCATATATGTGTTCAGTTTCCCCATTCAAAACCATCAACTGCTATAACTTTATAATAAAATATAATATCTAATATATAATCTCTTCTTTGTTCTTCAGTATTTTCTTAACTAATTTTGTCAATTGGCATCTCAATATAAATTTTAAAAAGATTTTGAAAATTTTCACTGTATACCAAATTTTATACAGTCATTAGGAATGTGACACTTTTAGCAACATTCAATCGTTGTGTAGGAGAATTTTGTTGGAAATAGAAAGATTTTATGTATTTCAGACTAGGTTTTAATGAACATCATTTTGCAGTTACATTCTCTATGACCCTACAAAAATGTGAATATTCTTTTATTGTTCCATTAATAGTATAGCTTAAATAAGTTTACTGGTTGCAAGAAGTAATGTGACCTTTCCATATACCTTTCATTCCTGCAGAAGATAATTTCTATTAAATAAAAATGAAAATAATCAGAATAAGTAAGTGCTCACTATAGGTATCTCTTCATCATTCATCATTATGATACAATTAAAGGATTACATGAAGATTAGTCTTTGATTTTAATTTAAATGGATTTTACTGGTAAATTGGATTTTGTTATGCTTCATAAAGATATATTTCCTGTAGTAAACTGAGTTGCCTACCTTACAAATTGATATGAATCATGGAAGAAACATCATTTCATGCAAACTTTTTAATATCTAGGCAGAAATGTAAAATTTACTCTTGCAATCATTTGTGGTTCTACTGCATTAAGAATTCTATTTATCCAAGCAAATGGAATAGCTTGTATTTAGGCATGCTCCTCTGTGCTTTTCTTCAGTATTACATGTTAATATATTTACTCTATTCAACATCTTTGGATGTTTTAATCATAATCACATGCATTTATGCTAGAGCCTTAGCATACTTTTACTACTTGTAATGAATTTGACCTATCAGCAAAAGCTCTGTAAGCTTTTGTCTAGTAATATACATAGATTAGCATTAAACACATTGTTTTCTTGGAAATTTGCATTTTCAGTTTTTCTTCATGTTATATATACAGTATTTTAAACAATTTTTATGGAAGTCTAAGTCACTGTTTTATTGTAAAATCTCTAGCTCTTTCTCCTCTTAAAATAGCAATTAGCTATTAAAAATTATGTTTCCACATTGATTACAATTAATATGGCATTAAAATTAATTGGATATAAAAGTATATAATCTTACTTTACAAATAAAAATTACACAGAAATGCTGTTGATACTACATTTACCAAATAATTAACATTCAGCTCTTCTATAGAATCTGCTCACTGCAAAAACTAATTCTTAGTTTTATTTAAAAACTAACTTCTTTTACTGTTTCAAAGTTTGGAAACCAAATAATAAACATAAATAACAATGGCTACTATTTGGGTTAATAATAATAAAAAAATAATAGCTAACATTTATTATACAATTGTTATGGTTCTAGTCCTTTTGCATAGGTTATGTCCTGTAATCAGCATAATAATCATATACATAATTTCTTATATCTGCTTTACAGATGAAGAAAAGAAGGCATAGAGAGGTAGATAAAGTTAACACAGACTAGAAACTGCACATTGTTATCTAAGCAGTCACACTCTAGAGCTCCAACTCCTTGACAAAGCTAAATACTATGTGATTTCATTTACATAAGAATCTAAAAAACAAAACAAATGAGCAAATATAACAAAGCAGAAACAGAGTCACATATACAGAGAACAAACAGGTGGTTGTCAGAGGAGATGGGGAGGAAGGGATGAGTGAAATAGGTGAGGGAAATTATACCTCTGTATAAACTTCCAGTTACAAAATAAATGAGTCATGAGGATGAAATGTGCAGCACAGGAATACTGTCAATAATAAAGTAATATACTTGGATGGTGATAGATGGTAACTAGACTTACAGTGGTGATCACTTTGTAGTATAGAGAACTATTGAATCACTATGTTGTGTCCCAGAAACGAACACAATGCTGTAGTTCAATTATACTTCAAAACACAATCTTGTAGAAAAAGAGATCTGCCTTGTCGTTTTCAGAGGTGGGAGGTTGGGAAGGAAAGAGAATTGGATGGAGGTGGTCAGACTTCCAGTTGTGAGGTAAAAACGTCCTAGGGATGCAAGTTACATGATCAATATAATTAACACTTCTGTATGTTATATTCGAAAGTTGTAAAGAGAGTAAATCCTGAGTTCCATCACAAGTAAAATGTTTTTCTTTTCTTTTGTATCTGCATAAAATGATATATATTTACTAAAAGTATTGTAGTAATCAGTTCTTGATGTATGTAAGTCAAAGAATCATGGTACACCTTAAACTTATACGGTGTTGTATGTCAACTATATCTCATTAAAACTGGAAGGGAAAATTAATGCAAAATAAAGTTGGAAGGTTATATTTTGTAACATTTTCTATTGCTATTACCTCTTGCAATGTATATACTAGATATTTCACTTCAGTTAATGTAGTTTAGGCATAGATGTTTAAAAATAATTTAATGTGACTTTTGCTTTTTTTGTGCGTGTTTATGTGACATTTATTTTTACCCAGTATGACTTCCTCTAACAAAGGATAAACCATCTGTATTATTTTTCTTTTTTTCTCCCAGTTTTATTGAGAAATAATTGACATGCCTCACTGTATAAGCCTGAGGTGTATAGCATGATGATTTGATTTACCTGTATTGTGAAATGATTACCATAAGAGGTTCTTAAGATGTTAATTCATCTTCTCATAAAACAAAGCCAAAAGAAAAACAAAGAGGAAGGAAATGTTTTTCCTTGTGATGAGAACTCTGAGGATTTATTCTCTTAACAACTTTCCTATTTACCATACAGAGGTGTTAGTTATAGTCATCTATTTTTTATTTCTTTCATGAAACATTTTAATAGGCATTAGAGAAACCTTGAAATGCTACTTACTGCAATACTTAAGTAAACTTGAATCTGTGATTCACTATACCTCTGGGATCCATTCCTTCAAGAAACATGTCATAATAATGACATATTCAAAATATGGAATTAGAAGACATATTTACCACTGGTTAAGGAATATATAATGCTAAGTCCCTAAACCAAATTTCATGACTTCAGCTTCACAAAGAATGAATGAAATAAGAACAACTTGATTTATTTCTTATTTCCTCATAGACTAGAGTTCTATTTACTAAGATATTATAGGAAAGAAAACACGTGGGTCACTTTCCTAATGCCTGAGATAGTACAAAGAGCATACTACACAGTTCATCTATACAACTGTGAATTTTAAAATATAATCTCCCCAGATCCTGCTGCTGTAGTAGATAACTCTGAACTTTTTATCCGGTGATCTTACATTTTATCATGTAACAGACAATCTTCATTCCCTTTTCCATTTCTCCCGGGAAAATTAGTGTCTGTTTCTTTTTATGGTTCTAGTCTTCCCCTCTTCAGCTAATCCTATGTTGATGCTATACTTTTATAATAATTTTATAATATAATAATTTATAAGCAAATTAAAGAATAATGTGATTCTTACATTATTCTTATCATGTGATCGAGTTGTTTAACTATATATTTCTGAGTATTTTCAGCATATATTAAAAGTAATGTTTTTACTGACTACTCAGTTTGATTACACATTTCATATTTAGTTTTAATGATAACTGTGCTGCCAAAATCACTACTGGATGGAAAGAAATTTTGAACCATATATGAAATTGTTTGCACAGCATACATAGTATTTTCATTTACAGAATTCTGCCATTTTGAAAGCATGGCTTGATAATAAAATATGATAGCTCAAAACAGATTGAGGGAATGCTTTTTGGGACCACACAGAATTGCATTTATGGTCAACAAAAACACTTTCAGGTCATTGCTTAGCAACCTACATGCAAGGAACAATTTGCATTAGTGCTTAAAGAATAAAGGTTGATAATATTAAATTATTTCACATTGTTATTTTTAGTCTTTAAAGTTCACCAACAGTGTTAACTTGGCTGGTTTTCTAAATTCATTTGTAACTCTCAACTTAAGTATTAACTTTTACATGAAAGCACAATAAGACATATGCCTATAAAACTTTGGAGAGAGACAAGAGGGAGAAAAAGAGGGGAAAGGAGGAAGGAGAGAGTGGAGAGGGAAGGAAAGAAGCAATAAAAGATGGGAGGAAGGAAAGGAAACAAGGAGGAAGGGATGGAGGGACAGGGAAGGATAGAAGACAAAGGATCTCATCTTCAGAAGCAAACAGCCGTTTGATTATCTCTTAGGGAAAGCAAACTCTGGTTATAGTTACTATAACTGGAAGGTACTATTTTGCCCTCTTTTTTTTGACTCTATTTTATAGTAAACACCAGTATAGCAATATCTCTTTAGTGAGTTTCATGTAAGATAATTCAAAACAACAAGATAAGAAGAAATACCTACAACTAGAAGTTGTGAATATTGGCTCCTTTAACACACTTCCTCTTCTACTGGGATAGGAGGTCAAAGATGAGCTATATGTTTCTATTTGCAACACGTGAGAAACAACGGTAGCAGTGTTAGAGAATAAAAATGAATCACTTTTATTTTTATTTTCTCCTTAAGGTTTTTAAAGAAATCATAGAAGCCAAACCAAGTAAAATACAATATAAGCAATATTACAAAATCATGATAGTTGTTAACTCATTAATACCATAGATGATTTCTTTACATAAAAGTAAGATTTGCACATTCCAGTGCCTCTCATTATCTCTACTGTTATCAATGGCCCCAAGATGATGTTGGCTAAGTCTGAAATCTCTTGTTGTTCACTTACATGTTTCTGCTGCTCATACATAATAGGCAACTGAATCTTGCTTAATTCTAGTACCTGTATTTTCCCTCAAATCCAAACTATTTTTCCCAAACTTACTGCACTTTTTTTTTTTCAGTTAAATCCTCCACCAATCTCAGAATTGGTTCTAAATTGGTCTTTCTATCCTAATCTCTGCTCTCCATCATGTAGATACTGCCAACAGAGTACTCTTTTTACATTAATTTTCATATCACTACATTATTTAAAACCTAGCAAAGACTTTCTATTACCTGCACAGAAAAGTCAATACATTTAGCATGACATAACACATGACCAAGAAGATCCCCTGGAGGGGTTCATGGCAACCCACTCTAGTATTCTTGCTGGAGAATCCCATGGACAGAGGAGGTTGGGGGGCTACGGTCCATGGGATCGCAAAGAGTTGGACATGACTTAAGCGATAGTACGCAAGAAGTATAGCCTCTGATTACCTTAGCTGCATATCCAATAAGTAATTTCTCTCTCATTATGTGCTACATCCAAACCCTATTGAGAGAACTACAGTTTTCTAAATGTGTTTAATGTTTTAAATCATTTTTTCCATTACCTTAAGCATATAATCCCTATGTATATATTTTATTTTCCCTCCTTATTTTAAAAACAACCAATTTTTTACTATCAAATTTACCAGTGATTCTCCCCAAAGCTTCTGTTTAACTCTCCTTCACAGTGGACTTGAATATTCCCTCATCATTGTTAATTCTAGTCACAAACATCTGCTTCTACTTCATATTATATTCATTTACAGGTCAACAGCCAACATTTTTTCTACACTTAGGGCCTACACCAGTACGTTTTAGGTTCTAGAACTTGATGTTTAACAAATATTCAGTTGCTCAATTATGTGATGTTGAATAAATGAATCAATTCATCTATTAAAAATATGATTTAAGTGGTAGGGTAAATCTTAAAAGATAATGTCTATGGAGATTTTTGATTTCTGAAACACTTGGGATATGTTTTTCAGTGAAAAGAATAGTTGAGTGAGTTTCTCTGAATCAAAGCCAATTAGCCATTTATGTTTACTCAATAAATACTTATTGACTACAAAGTCTATACCCTGCACACGACTGTAATGGTTTTTCCTTAACATGTTTACAATCTCATAGACAACGGTTTCTAATAGAGGAGAAATGTACTGATATTAGCTCATGAACCAGTTCATGAGCCTGAAAAGAGAGCTAGTTACCCTAAACTTGCAAAGTTGACGCATGCCTCAAGGAAAAGGTACATCCTGATATGTTTAGATAATGAAAAAGTCTGGCCTAAATGCAAAAAGATATGGAGGACATTTCAAGATGAGCTAGTAGTAGGGACAGAGGCTTAGGAGTAATAGTGAATAACACTTGAGGAAAATGTCAGGTACCAAACATGTCCTTAGGTTTTTCCCATGGCAAGAAAGCCACAGATCCAGATAAATCAAGGTAAAAGGAACTTATTGTAAGAATACATGTAGAAGCAAAGAAGTATTCATTAATTCCTTAAATATTTATTGACAACCAATAATGCAACACACACTAAGATCTAGGGATATAATGTTACCCACAACAGCAATCAGCCTTGAGTTTATCACCTTCCATTCCAGTGAGAGAGAGAGAGAGAGTTATATATCTAGTAATCACAAGCAGAGATAGCAGTGCTGTGACAGAAAAGGGTGGGGTATGATTAACAAATGTAATAAGGGAAACTAAAGCATAAACAATTTATCTGGTAGTGAAAAGCAAGCCTTCATGGATACTTGATATTCACTCAAAATTCAACAGCAAGCTTAACAGATCATTGCCATGCTGAAATTCTAGAACAGGACACCGGGAGAATGAGTAACTGAGTTCCGGACCAGAGGTATAAGTTTGATTTGCCTGTGGGGACTTGCAACATGATACTCCAGAGTGAGTTCTCAGCTGAAATATTTTCAACAAGATATAGATGACAGGTAAGACCATGAGAATGAATGAAGACAGAAGAACAAAATCTTTAAAATACATACTGGCAAATAAAATTGAATGGTTGACTTCCATTGTTTCTATTATAAATCATAGATTTTACCAGTATATTTGCTATCCTTTTGAAGATGATATTTATATTTTCTTTTCCACTTGTTTCTTTTAAAATTCTTAGTTTCTGTGTTGTTCTTTACAGTTTACTCGAAGGTGTCATTATGGGCTATTCTTTATATTCATTCACCTTGCTATAGATGACTTTGTCCTTGAATGTATAGGTTAATATTTTAATTTTCTTTTTCTTTTTTAAAGCTGTTAGCTTTTTGCTACTGTCACAATATTATAGGACATAATATTTTATGGAGCTTCAATTAAAAATAGGTTAGACTTTTGTATTTATATTTTTCAGTATTTATCTATTTTTCCTGTGTGCTTTAATTTGGATATTTCCTTTGAATTTGATTTAAAATGTTCTAATATTATCCTGAATTTATTATTTTATTAAAATCAAATATTGAGTCTAATTTAATTCATTCTATTTTTCAGATCTAGAATGTGAAGAATATTCACTTAATATAAATATTATTATTTTTTTTTTGGTTCTAGTAAATTTTTGATGTTTTCTATTTTCATTCCCCATTAATTTTTCCCCTTAATGGATCACAGCTTTGTCATAGAAAATGGGCTTGTATAACTCGATGAAGCTATGAGCCACGGCTCTGCATGAGCCCTGCAGATTCACACAAGATGGTGGATCATAGGGGAGAGATCTGAAAAAACGAGGTCCACTGGAGGAGGAAATGGCAAACCACTTCAGTATTCTTGCCTCGAGAACCTCATGAACAGTATGAAAAGGGAAAACTATATGACACTGGAAGATAAACACCCCCAGGTCATAAGCTGTCCACTATGCTACCAGGGAAGTTCAGTTCAGTTCAGTCACTCAATCGTATCTGACTCTTTACAACCCCATGGACTGCAGTATGCCAGGCCTCCCTGTTGATCACCAACTCCTGGAGTTTACTCAAACTCATATCCATTGAGTCACTGATGTCATCCAATGATCTCGTCCTCTGTCATTCCGTTCTCCTCCCACCTTCAATCTTTTCCAGCATCAGGGTCTTTTCCAGTGAGTCATTTCTTTGCATCAGGTGGCCAAACCAGGGAAGAACAGAAGGCAATTACTAATAGCTCCAGAAAGAATTAAGTTGCTGGGCCAAGCGGAAACAACGCTCGGTTGTAGACGTATCTGGTGGTGAAAGTAATGTCCAGTGCTATAAAGAACAATATTGAATAGGATCCTGGAGTGTTCAGTCCATGAATCAAGGTAAACTGGAGGTAGTCAAGCAGGAGATTGCAAGAGTGAATATTGACATCTTAGGAATCTGTGAATGAAAATGGACAAGAATGGGCAAATTTAATTCAGATGATCATTACATCTACTACTGTGTGCAAGAATACCTTAAAAGAAATGGAGTAGCCCTCAAAGTCAACAAAAAAGCCTGAAATACAGTATTTGGGTGCAGTCTCAAAAAAGACAGAATAATCAGTTTCATTTCCAAGGCAAACCATTCAACATCAACAGTAATCCAAGTCTATGCCCCAACCATTAATGCCAAAGAAGCTGAAGCTAACTGGTTTGATGAAGTCCTACAACACCTAGAACTAATACCAAAAAAAGATGTCCTTTTCTTCATAGGGGATTGGAATGAAAAGTAGGAAGTCAGCAGATATCTGGAATAACAGGTAAGTTTGGCCTTGGAGTACACAATAAAGCAGGAAAAAGGCAAACACACTTTTGTCAAGAGAACATCCTGGTCCCGGCAAACACTTTTCCAACAACCCGAGAGACACTCTACATGTGAACATCACCAGATGGTATATACCAAAACTGGATTGATTATGTTCTTTGTAGCCAAAGATGGAGAAGCTGTATACAGTCAGCAAAAACAAAACCTGGAACTGACTGTAGCTCAGATCATGAGCTTCATATTGAAAAATTCATGCTTAAATGGAAGAAAGTAGGGAAAACCACTAGGCCATTCAGGTATGACCTATATCAAACCCCATATTATTATACTGTGGAGGTGATCAATAAATTCAAGGGATCAGATCTAGTAGACAGAATGTCTGAGGGATGAGGGATAGTGGTTCATAACACTGTACAAAACCATCTCAAAGAAAAAGTAATGTAAGAAGGCAAACTGGTTGTCTGAGGAGGCTTTAAAAATAGCTGAGGAAAGAAGAAAAGTGAAAAGTAAAGGAGAAAGGGAATCATATACTGAAGTTAATGCAGAGTTCCAGAGATGAGCAAGGAGAAGGCCTTCTTAAATGAACAAAGCAAAGAAATAGAGGAAAACAATAGAATGGGGGAAGACCAGAGATCTCTTCAAGAAAACTGGGGAACATTTCATGGAATGATGGGCACAATACAGGACAGAAATGATAAGGACCTAACAGAAGAAGAGATTAAGAAAAGGTGGCAATAATACACAGGAGAATTATACTAAAAGGTCTTAATGACATAGATAACTGGGTGATGGTGTGGGGTCACTCATCTAGAGCTGAACATCCTGGAGTGTAAAGTCAATGGGCCACTCACTACAAACAAAGTGAGCGGGGGTGAAATTCCAGCTGGTTATTTTAAAACCTCAAAGATGATGATGTTAAAGTGCTGCACTCAATATTAGAGCAAATTTGGGAATCTCAATAGTGGGCACAAGACTGGAAAAGGTCAGTTTTCATTCCAATTCTAAAGAAGGGCAATGCCAAAGAATGTTCAAACTACCATACAATTTGTTCATTTCACATGCTAGCAAGGTTATGCTCAAAATCCTCCAAGCTAGGTTTTAGCAGTATGTGAACTGAGAACTTTCAGAAATACCAGTTGGGTTTCAAAGAGGTAGAGGAACCAGAGATCAAACTGTCAACAATTCGTTGGATTGAAGAGAAAGCAAGGGAGTTCCAGAAAGAATATCTGCTTCACTGACTACAGTAAAGCCCTTAGCTGTGTGGATCACAACAAACTGTGAAAATTATTAAGGAGATGGGACTACCAGACCACCATACCTGTCTCCTGAGAAACCTACATGAAGGTCAAGGAGCAACAGTTAGAACTAGACATGAAAAAACAGACTGGATCAAAACTGGGACAGGGGTACAAAAAGGTGGTATACTGTCACCCTTATCAATTATCTTCTATGTAGAGGACATCATGCTAAATGCTGGGCTGGATGAATCAAAAGTTGGAATCAAGATTCCCAGGAGAAATATCAACAACCTCAGGTATGCAGTTGATATCATCCAAATGGCAGAAAATGAAGAGGCACTAAAGAGTTTCTTGATGAGGGTGAAAGAGGAGAGTACAAAAAGCTGGCTTAAAACTCAGTATTCAAAAAACTAACATCATGGCATCTAGTTATATCACTTCATGGCAAATAAAAGGGGAAAAAGTGGAAACAGTGACAGATTTTATTCTCCTGGGCTCCAAAATCACTTTCGACGGTGACTGCAGCATGAAATTAAAAGATACTTGCTCCTTGGAAGGAAAGCTATGACAAACATAGGCAGCATATTAAAAAACAGAGACATCAATTTTCTGGCAAAAGTCTGTCTAGTCAAAGCTGTGGTTTTTCCAGTAGTCATATACAGTTGTTAGTGTTGGACCAGAAAGAAGACTGAGCACCAAAGAATTGATGATTTTCAAACTGTAGTGTTGGAGAAGACTCTTGAGTCACTTGGACTACAAGGAGCAAAAACCAGTCAATCCTAAAGGAAATCAACTCTGAATATTCATTGGAAGGACTGATGCTGAAGTTGAAGCTCCAATACTTTGGCCATCTGATGCAAAGAACTGACTCACTGGAAAAAACCCTGATGCTGGGAAAGATTGAGGGCAGGAGGAGAAGAGGAAGACAGAGGATGAAATGGTTGGATGGCATCAATGACTGAATGGACATGAGTGTGAGCAAATTCCAGGAGATAGTGAAGGATGGGGAAGCCTGGCTTGCTATAGTCCATGGAGTTGCAAAGAGTAGGACATGACCTAGTGACCTAACAACAGCAACAGCAAGGCCCTAGAACTGGCTCACATTGAAAGTTCTATGTCTAATATTTTCCTATTCCTGCTTTTGTTTTCCTTAAAAGAAGAGGGAATAATTGGCTATCGACATTTATAAAAAAGACTGATTTTAGTTTTATGTATAATTCATGGAGGAGAACATACTGTGAAATGGAAACACTAGCTGAGTTCAGGATAAATGTTTCTTCTTTGCAGTAAATCTTAATGTTTAAATGATTCCTATAATTTTAAGAAAAATGTAAAATATTCACTGTAGAGGTAGTTTTTTTTAATTACATATTTTAATTTCAGATAGAATTTATTGTCCTCTTATATCACACATTATCCCACTTACCCTTCTTTCTAATTGATCTAATTCTTTCCTCATTCTGGCTTAATATAAATATTTATATGTAGTAAGTTGTTTATTTAAGTATTGCATTTATAACAACAAAACATTTATTTAGTAAAGAGAAAAATTGTATACCATTTCAGAAGACAATCTGTTTATTTCAGATTGTTATGTCAAATAACATAAAGCAATAATCTTTTCACTTGAGATTTTTCCCTAGAACTTTATTTGGGGTGGATGTTAGGTAGAAGGAATCAGAATGTACCATATCATTTTTTGAATAGCTTTATCACTAAAGGCTTAACATCTTTGGTTAAATAGGTGGCTTTATATTTCAATCATCTATTATTGAGTTGTGAGGCATAAAATACATTGTTACTTCTTGAAAAAATTATCTATCTAAAATTTTATGCTTAGGATATTATTTGGCAGTTATTTAATAACATCATAAACATCAAATTTCTGAGTTATATTATTAGAATTTCTAAAATGTTGTTACATGATCAAAGATAACCTATCACAAATATCATCATTAATCAACATTTGAATGCACATATTAGAATTGTCCTTAAAATACTTTGATCTTATATACTTATGTAATTTTAATGAAATCAAATGTTTAAAAAGAAGATTTAAAGCATATTTTAGTCTGAGAGTAACATGCTTTCTCTGTGATTTTGTAGATTTCTTAGGATAACAGAAAAATAGCAGATAAAAGTAGCCCATAGAAAAGGCAATTGGAGTATAAAATGACTCCCAAAATATAAGAGTTTTGATCTTCCCTTGGAGAACATGTCAACTTAATAATGGATCAAATAATTTTCTTCCCTTAAGTTGATAACAAAACAAAATCTACTTAGTTACAAAAAAGCAGAGCTGCATATTTCTAAACATAAAATTTGCCTGTTAGCCAAAAAAATGAAAAAAAAGTTTTAAATTTAAAACTGAACATTACGAATAGATTTAGTAATTCACCAAGACATTGAAATAAAAATAAGCTACCCATCATCTAAAAAGGAAAGTGTGACTTATTCATCTTCATAACATTTAAATGCCTACTCTATCTGCCACACAGTAGACAATTATTAAATATTTGCTCAAATGGTAATAACATTTTCTCTGTTTTTGAGGAAAAATACAATATTCATACCATCTGTTTCTGGATTTGATATTTCCATTTCCCATAATGTTATCTTTTAATACATTATCTTATATATAATTGCAGCCATTCTGTTTAACATAATCTGAATTAAATTATGCACTATAAATTAATAATATAATTTTATTGTACTAGTTATTTAGTTTTGAAAAACACTTTTGGATCCTGTATGATAAATTACTATGGGCTGTATAGAAAAGACAGGACATTGATAATTCAAGAATCTCACAATTAAGTAGGTTATCAATTGACTATAATATAATATATTTTTCAGTGTTCTTTACCAAATTATAAACTGAGAGCTGGGAATGTAGTAGTAGCCCTTTAAAAAAGAAAAAAGCCTTATGATCTCCTCCGCATATAGTTTAAGAACAAAGTAGCAAGAGCAGCCTCCCTCCCCACCCCAATCTAAGAAATTAAAAGTATGTGCTCCAATACTGGTAAATTTTTCAATAATAAAATGCCATACTATTTTATCTATGGAGTCTATTATGTAACAAACATCATTACTTATTTGAAAAACAAGCAAAAAGTAATCTAATTACTTGGCCCAAATTCTATATACTGGCTACAGGTTTTTTTTGTTTTGTTTTTATTCTCATAATCAGCATGCAACAGGTTAAAGAAATACTAGAAAAATGGAGAAGGAGAAAGAGAAGAAGAGGGGAAGGGAGGCAGGCAAGAGAGAGAAAGGGGAGAAGGAAAAACCCCAGAAATAAATAGCTAATAGAATCAGAGTCTGGAATGATAAAGATGTTGGAAATGATCATTCAGAGATTAAGATCACTACAGATAACATCTTAAAAGACCTAGTGGAAAATGTAGAGAACATGAAATGCTGAATTTAGTAGACATATAAGTCTAAAAAAGAAGAGTAAAAAGGAAGTCTCACAAGTAAAAAGACAAATTAGAGAGGAGAATTTCCTTTGAGAGTTCTATCACAATATTGGACACTGCATGGGTGTGTGTGGGGGGGAGATAAATTAAGATAAATCATTGAAAATTATCCAAATAAAATGTAAAGAGGGAAAAAGAGAGAGGACAGAATTTTTTAGCCAATATTCAAGTTTTTAGCCAATATTAAAAATGTGCACTAGATTTATACTCCCTCCTTAAACAACTAAAAATGCATAAAATATATGAAACAGAAATTTTCAAACATTGTACAAAACTCAGTATAGGACAGGAATTTCTGAAAGAGGGAAAAAAAAAATGAGCTGAGCACAGTCATATCCCCAACATCCTGCCTGTAGAAAATCCCAATGGCCTAGAGCAAGAAGGTGGAATCAAAGTAGAGTTGACTGGTTTCCCTGAGTGGAGGAGACAGAGAGGGAATTCCAAGAAATTGGAAAGTTGGGAGGTCGAGAAAATTAGAGTGTGCAGAACAGAACCAGAGAGGAGAGAACTGCAAGGAGAGATAGTTCTTGGGTTCTTTACAAGGTCACCCTTATATCTACAAATGAGCAAAAAGTAGCAACATGGGTGAAGAAACTACACAAGGCTTTGGCGGTGGTTGGGAGCAGGGGTGTGGCGGGGAATGGAAGCACAAGGACCAGTCAATGCAGTCAGTGGAGTTTTCAAAGAGCCATCAATAGTTTAGTTCCACAGTGAGAGAGCCATAGCGAAAACAGTCAGTGGGGACGGGGTAGTGGACTCGGAAGACACTCAGCAGTGGGACAAAATTAGCTCTAGAATAAAGGTTGCTGAGATCCTACCTGAGAAACAGAGATGTATATATCCTTTCTTCTCACCATGGACAAAAGTTAATTCAGAATGGATCATGAACCTAAATGGAATATAAATGTCTGTTCTGTGTTTTGCAAAAGCACAGATAACTACGTAAAGTGACAAGTATTATTAGCCTTTGCCCCCATAGGGAATCTATTCTGAGCACTGTTTTAAACCATATGCTTAGTAAACATAGATTTTTATTATGTCCCTCAAACAGAGAGTAAAGTATTCCTATCAAAGAACAACTTGGGAATAATTAAATGAGGAGGAGTGACCTGATATCTGATTCCAAAATAGTCTACCTTATAACTTAAGACAAAAATTATATATCATGCAGAAGAATGAGTATAGTGTATGCATATTCATTGTAAAATCCTGAATAAATAGGTTTTGTCTCTGACACTTTTTAGAACTGCTGAATCTTCTGCTCTAAGCCTAGGAAATATTTTTTTTTTTCCTCCTTGAGGAAACTTTTTTCCTCATATCCCTTTTTCTACCAAACTTTAAGATCTTGAGAACCAAACTGGGGTGAGAACCTAAAGAAATTGGTCAAGGGGGAAGTGACTCTACCTGATTCTAGTTTCATCCAGAGATTAAATATCCAAGTTAAGTCTGTGTGTTCCAACTACAGTCACCATTTTGGGCAGCTACAAAGAAGTTTGAGGCCAAAGCTCAGCTTGTAATAAAGATAGTGCATTTATTTAGTCCTCCACTGGTTCATCTGTCTCCCTCAGGGACTTTGCAAAGTGCCTAAAGGAAGCAGGTGAGTTTTACTTCACCTTGTATCCATCATTCTTTTTCTACTGAACATGGCTGAACAGAATCATATTATGTCCATTAAAATGTAATTTAGTTTCCAGCCAGTAATTTGTTTTACATGAAAAGTAATGATTTAGGATTTTTCACCTCTTTACGAACAGTTTCACATATGACTGTCTGCCACAGGAATGACATAGCTTTTTCAGCAGAGTTAAGATTTGAGAGTCTTTCATAAAGTGAGAGAGGTTTTATTAAGCACTTCTTTTATTAAGCTCATTCTTAAATAAGCTAAATGAATCTTAGCTCTTTCTATGAAGACACTAAAAGGATTAAAATTTGTTTTATCCTGACTGCATTTTACTTATCACTGTCTCTTGACAGTATTCTAAAGTCACATCCATTTCAGTGAAGATGTTGGTATAACTAAACCCTGGATAGCTTTGTTTCAGAGCAATCTCCTCCCTAATTATGTCATATTAACCATGACCTCAGTGGACCCAGTAGTCTTTTTCACTGTTTTAAAAATACAGTTTACCTATATCACTTCTAATTTTAAATAGAATTTTCTTAATATAGAGCCAGTTCAGTTCAGTCACTCAGTTGTGTCTGACTCCTTGCAACCCCATGGACTGCAGCATGCCAGACTTCCCTCTCCATCACCAATGCCCAGAGCATGCTCACACTCATGTCCATTGAGTTGGTGTTGCCATCCAACCATCTCGTCCTCTGTTGACCGTTCTCCTGCAGCCTTCAATCTTTCCCAGCATCAGGGACTTTTCCAAGGAGTCAGTTCTTTGCATCAGGTGGCCAAAGTATTGGAGTTTGAGCTTCAGAATCAGTCCTTTCAATGAATACTCAGGACTGATTTCCTTTAGGATGGACTGGCTGGATCTCCTTACAGGCCAAGAGACTCTCAAGTGTCTTCTCCAACAACACAGCTCAAAAGCATCAATTCTTCAGCACTCAGCTTTCTTTAAAGTTCAACTCTCACATCCATATGTAATAATGGAAACACCGTAGCTTTGACTAGACGAACCTTTGTTGGCAAAGTAATATCTCTGCATTTCAGTATGCTGTCTAGGTTGGTCATAGCTTATCTTCCAAGAAGCAAGCATCTTTTAATTTCATGACTGTAGTCACCATCTGCAGTGATTTTGGAGTCCCAAAAAATAAAGTCTCTCACTGTTTCCATTGTTTCCCCATCTATTTCCTATAAAATTATGGGATCAGATGCCATGATCTTAGTTTATGAATGTTGAGATTTAAGCCAACTTTTTCACTCTCCTCTTTCACTTTCACAAGAGGCTCTTTAGTTCTTCTTCACTTTCTGCCATAAGAGTGGTGTCATCTGCATATCCGAGGTTATTGATATTTCTCCCAGCCCACGAAGCTATGCTTCATCCAGCCCAGCATTTCTCATGATGTACTCTGCATAGAAGATAAATACGTAGGGTGACAAGACAGCCTTGACATATTCCTTTCCCGATTTACAACCAGCCTGTTGTCCCATGTCCAGTACTAACTGTTGCTTCTTGACCTGCATACAGGTTTCGCAGGAGGAAGATAAGGTGGTCTGTTATTCCCATCACTTTCAGAATTTTCCACAGTTTGTTGTGATCCAAAGGCTTTGGTGTAGTCAGTAAAGCAGAAATAGATGTTTTTCTGGAACTCTCTTGCTTTTTCGATGATCCAACGAATGTTGGCAATTTGAACTTTGATTCCTCTGCCTTTTCTAAATCCAGCTTGAACATCTGGAAGTTCATGGTTCACGTACTATTAAAGCCTGGCCTGGAGAATGTTAAGCATTACTTTACTAGCATGTGAGATGAGCGTGTGAAACTACTGCAATTGTGTGGTAGTTTGAACATTCTTTGGCATTGCCTTTCTTAGGGATTGGAATGGAAGCTGACCTTTTTCAGTCCTGTGGCCACTGCTAAGTTTTCCAAACTTGCTGGCATGTTGAGTGCAGCACTTTCACAGCACCATCTTTTAGGATTTGAAATAGCTCAACTGGAATTCCATCACCTCCACTAGTTTTATCTGTAGTGATGATTACTAAAGCCCACTTGACTTCACATTCCAGGATGTCTGGCCCTACGTGAGTGGTCACACCATCATAATTATCTGGATCATTAAGATCTTTTTTGTATAGTTCTTCTGTGTATTCTTGCCACCTCTTCTTAATATTCTGCTTCTGTTAGGGCCATACCATTATTGTCCTTTATTGTGCCTATCTTTGCATGAAATGTTCCCTTGGTATCTCTAATTTTCTTGAAGAGATCTCCAGTCTTTCCCATTCTATTATTTTCCTCTATTACTTTGCACCTGATCACTGAGGAAGGCTTTCTTATCTCTCCTTGCTTTTCTTTGGAACTCTGCATTCAAATGGGTATATCTTTCCTTCTCTCCTCTGTCTTTAGCTTCTCTTTTCTCAACTATTTGTAAAGCCTCCTCAGACAACTATCTTTCCTTTTTGCATTTCTTTTTCTTGGGGATGGTCTTGGTCACTGTCTCCTGTACAATGTCATGAACCTCTGTTCATAGTTCTTCATGCACTCTGTCTACCAGATCTAATCCCTTGAATCTATTTGTCACTTCCACTGTATAATTGTAAGGGATGTGATTTAGGTCATACCTGAATGGTCTAGGGCTTTCCAATATGGGAGATCAGTGGAGAAATAACTCCAGAAACAGGGCAAAACAAAAACAACACCCAGTTGTTGATGTGACTGGTGATGGGAGTAAAGTCTGATGCTATAAAGAGCAATATTGCATAGGAACCTGGAATGTTAGCTCCATGAATCAAGGCAAATTGGAAGCAGTCAAACAGGAGATGGAAAGAGTTAACATGGACATCTTAGGAATCAGCAAACTAAAACGGATTGGAATGGGTGAATTTAACTCAGATGACCATTATATCTACTACTGTGGGCAAGAATCCTTTTGAAGAAATGGAGTAGCCCTCACAGTAGACAAAAGAATCCAGAATGCAGTACTTGGATTCAGTCTCATAAATGACAGAATGATCTCTGTTCATTTCCAAGGCAAACCATTCAATATCACAGTAATCCAAGTAATCTATGCCCTGACCAGTAATACTGAAGAAGCTGAAGTTGAATGGTTCTGTGAAGATCTACAAGACCCTCTAGAACTAACACCCCCAAAAAGATGCCTTTTTCATTATAGGAGACTGGAATGTAAAAGTAGGAAGTCAAGAGATACCTCGAGTAACAGGCAAATTTGGCCTTGGAATACAAAATGAAGCAGGCCAAAGGCTAACAGAGTTTTGCCAAGAGAACACACTGGTCATAGTAAACACCCTCTTCCAACAACACAAAAGAAGACTCTACACATGGACATCACCAGATGGTCAATACCGAAATCAGATTGATTATATTCTTTACAGCCAAAGATGGAGAAGCTCTATACAGTCAGCAAAAACAAGACCAGGAGCTGACTATGGCTCAGATCATGAACTCCTTATTGTCAAAATAGAGCCAAAGACATGATAAATATTCTTTACAGTGAAAAACAGGATGATATGACTTTTTAAAAAAATTAAATAAATTAGAGACTCCTTTGTGATATAACATTTACCCATGTGCTACCTTAACTTAGAGAAGGCAAATCTTCTTCCCCCACTACTTTCATTTTAACTTACAGGCCAATAACTCCAAATTGAATTAACTTAGTTTTCAATAAGATTGTTGATGCAATTGAATAATTATGCTAAGTTGCTTCATCATTATTCTTCTCAGCTCTGCATATATAACAATGATTGAGCTAAAACTTCTATTTACATATTATAATCTGTGGTAATCTAGACTGTCATATTTTTAATTTTGAGGTAACATTAATTAAAAGACACCTAAGAGATGTCTTTTAAATTAAAATTCACCTAAGAGATCAGCCTAGAGAAACTACATTTTATATATTTATATACACATAAAGTACATGTGTATAACTACTTTCTTTGGAGTAACTGAGCTTTCCAAATAATACTAAGAAGAGTTATCCTTTTTTTTTTAATAATGTTCAGCACTATATTTTGAAATTCCTTCAATAGGTCAATAGTTCCAATTAGCAAATAGTATACAACAAAGTACAAGTTAGTTTCTAAACTTGATCTAAATAGTTGCTCTTGCCTCAAAAACTATTCACCCTCTTCCACACAAAGTACTGTGGTTCTGATTGTAAAATTAATACATCTGATGCAGTCGTGTTCTTTGGAATCATCTGTACCAAGGTCCTGAACAGCCTTTGATCCTATTCTGACTCATCATAATCTTTATCCAGTGTTTAATGCCCTTTTTTCATCAACTAACCACATATACATTTTTATTAAACACATGGCTTGCAGGATACAATAATTTAACTTGAATTGGAAATTTTCTGTGTGCCATCCATTGAGACACTTGGTGAAGGCTTAGAGAGTAACAGGGCATAGTCAATTTATGGACAGAACATGGCATCCAGTCTTGTTCAGATAAATAAACAAATGGCAAAGTCAAGTGTGATGAATGCAAAGCAGGAAAAGCATACAGAGACTGCACAGAGAGAGAGTGATTATTGCTGCTTGGAGAATATCTGGGAAGACTTTGCAGAGGAAGTGATACGTGATTTGGGGCTAAAGAATAAATAAAGTATCCATCAGGTGGATAAATGGACATTTTAAATAATGGAACTTAGATACTCAAAGAAATAACAGTTTACTATACTTCCCAAGTATAAAGAAAGCTGAGCACCAAAGAATTGATGCTTTTGAACTGTGGTATTGGAGAAGACTCTTGAGAGTTCCTTGGACAGCAAGGAGATCCAACCAGTCCATCCTAAAGGAGATCAGTCCTGGATATTCACTGGAAGGACTGATGCTGAAGCTGAAACTCCAATACTTTGGCCACCTGATGCAAAGAACTGACTCATTTGAAAGGACCCTGATGCTGGGAAAGATTGAAGGTGGAGGAGAAGGGGATGACAGAGGATGAGATGACTGGATTGCATCACTGACTCAATGGATTTGAGTTTGAGTAAGTCCAAGAGTTGGTGATGGACAGGGAGGCCTGGCGTGCTGCAGTCCATGGGGTCGCAAAGAGTCAGACATGACTGAGTGACTGAACTGAACTGATACTTCCCAAAATAGAACTCAACTCCCTTTCCTAACAGACCCCATGCTAGTACTACTAGTGGATTATTCAAACCCTTATTCCAGTTTATATTACACCTCTTCAGAGCTCCTACATGGACTGTGTTTTGTGATAGTAGTCAGGAAGTATATAAACATTTATTACTTCTGGATAAATGCTAGGATTGCACTCACCTCATTTAATGGTAACTCTGAACAAGTAAGTTTCTTTGAGTGCTGAAATAAGAATGGAAGTGGCATGTATTATATTAGGCAACTGGTTTTGAGATTTGACATTTTACTTGATAGACATCAGATCCTTTCCCCCTGTCATGGATGTACGTATTGAGAGGGAATCTGTGTAAGCCTGAGTTCTTGACTGGCAATGACAAGGAGATCCCCAACCTGCTCCTGGATTGACCTTTCATATGAGGGAATAAGGAACTTTTAGTCTTATATCTTGATAAGATTTTAGGTTGTTACCACAACATAACCTATTCTGCCCAATAATGGTTTTAGATGCTTTAAAATTAAGACTTTGGTACCAAAATAGAGTGGGTAAATGGGTGAGAAGTTGCTTATATATATATATAAAATATACATTGTTTTATAGAGTATCTCCATATTGTAATGATTCTCCTCATAGTAGGCACTACTCATAGATCATTTATTTATCCCTGGGCATGCGTAGCCATTATTAGTCCCCTGATTTTATATGCTTTCTTGGCATTCTGCATTGTGTTTTCATAGTACTTACTGTAATTTATAATTATGAAATTACTGATATAATTATTTCATTATTGTTTGCCTCTTATGTATATATATTGTGATCCCAAGTAGATAATGTCATGTCTGTATACCCTAGTTAATAGAAAACATACTGGATCAGGGTGAGTATCTAAGTAAGTGAAAGTAAAGTGAATGAATGCATGAGTGTATGAATGCATAAATGATGTAGAAAGTTAAAATTATTGACTTACAATAGATAAAAAGAGTATCCACATGATATAATATGATTTTCTCATTTTACAGATTAGAAAACTGCAATCTATACTGGCTTGTGATTCAATAATGACAACAGAGAGAATCAGTAACATGACTTTCAATTTTATATTTTTTATTTTTAGAATGCAATTTCCATAATTTTTGTAAAGACTTAGAATGAATAGCTGCCATTAGATAGCTGTATCACCTTGAACAAATACTTAACACTGTCATACCACAATGCTCTTATCTCTAAAGGCAAAATAATATTATCTACTGTGGGGTAAAGGAAGCAATATATGTAAAATAAGTAAGAAGATATCTTGCATACTATTTACATGTAGACATGCAGACTTACACTATACAAAATGAATACTATATATGTGCATACACACATATTTACTCTGATGTGATGATGTTGATGATGAATGTATATAATCGAGTAACAAAATGTGGAATCTTTAACAAGTTTCAAATTCTAATTATTCTTCATACATTCTAAGTCTCTTGAATAGTCATGCATTTAGCTGAAATTTCTGAAACTGAATAATTTTATGAAATAGGGTAGAGGAATTACATGTATTATGAGTAGCTTCATAATTGATTTTATACATTTTAATTTTTATAGTTATATCTCTATGATATTTTTGAGTTATAATTTCAAAAATTACAGGCTTTTTTCCAGTTGCAGCAAGCAGGGGCTACTTTCTAGTTGCAGTGCATGGTCTCATTGTGGTGGCTTCTCTTATTGCTGAGCATGGGCTCTAGGATATGCGGGCTTCAGTAGTTGTGGCTCCTGGGCTTTAGATCACTGGCTCCATAGTTCTAGCATTCGGGTTTAGTAGCTCCAAGGCTTGTGGGATCTTCCTGGACTAGGGATCAAACCCACATCTCCTGCACTGGCAGGTGGATTCTTTACCACTGAGTCACCAGGGAAGCCCTCTTTCCTAGTTCTTAATTTTTAAATTGAAATTTTCAATGCTTGAGAAAAGTCCATTTTCAATTAAAATGCTTCTGATTAATTTTTACTTTAAAACACATTCAGTATGTCTTGATTTAAAGTTCTTGATAGAGATTCATATCTACATATATATTATTTTCTTTTAAAAACTCTTATCTTTAAGCATTGCATATTAAGTGTTCAACATTGAGAGTTTGTGAAATGAATAAGTGCTGGAACATTCATTACATATTTTGAAATTTGCATAATTTGAGATTAATATCCCTAAGGGAATAAAGATATATTTGAGGCAATGCATTCTTAGATATTATAAATCTATTATAATGAATGTGTTTATTTTGTTCATAATGCTGTTCTTTATTTTCTCACCACTATCAGTATGTAATTTATTAAGAGGCCCCTATTAAATTATGAGTATTCTTTATTCTTTTAGCCATAAGACTATGTAAATTTGCCCAAATTTTTTATTTTGCTCTTTTGATATATTTCTTCTTTAGCTCTTGATGTGAAAGCACCATCACATAATAGATGCTTGGATAACATTAATTTACCTTTGGTTCAGTTCCTTTGTATTACTGCTACTTTTGCATACTGATAGTAGACTCACATTAAATAATGAGATGAAAGCCCCATTAAAAAGTATAAAACAATATACATGTAAAATTTGAAAATAATGTGCATTTCCATATACTTATTTACTACATAGACACAACCTATTTGCTTGAAGGGATAAAATTCATAGGAGCAAGAAAGCAAAGAGAAATGAAGAATTAATAAGTACTTCTGACATTCAAAAGAGGAAAAAAGTCATGTGTAGAAGAGAGAATCCATAGTTCTACCAAAGGTAGCCCTATCTCCAACATCACAAGGGTATAAAAGTCTCTGATTCTTTCATATATTTTCTAAATAAATGGGAGGAATAAAAGACAAAATTTTTGTTTAAATAATTATACAGAAATGTATTGCTGGAAATATTTTAAGGGATCAAACATTTTATATTTGACTAAAACTTTTCCCACTGCCATTCCATAGATAAGAACTTATGAGAAAGAAAAGGAAGTTTTATCTTCTTTGGGTATGGTCCAGTATGTTAATAATCATTGAGGAATAGTATATTTTGGCATGCTTAGAAATAATAATTACTATATTTCTTGGTATTTTAAAATAAATATGACATTAAAGTAATAAGTTTGAGCTATCTACCCTCTATGACAGAACACTACAGAGATGCCCAAGGACATTTGCATATATGTGGCTGATGGCATGAGAAAACTATAACAGTGAACCAGAAATTCATAGAAAACATTTTACCATAATGATCAATGATTATGAAAATTGTTTCATTGATAAGAACTTATCAAATCAATTTATTTTATATACCCACTAAAGTGTTTTTATATTTAATAAAAAAGACAAAAATACCAATTTCCAAGATAGAAAATCCACGATGAATATGAATTTTCATAACCCAGCGTTTACCATCATTTAAGATATGAAAATATCTCAGTCCATCAATTGCTATTTTATTATTGTAAAATTGTTATTGCTTTTATTTAAAAAGATACATGGTACTTATGCAATTAAAATTTAATAGAAAACTAAGCTGAATAAATTTTGATCTTTATGTATATATAACCATGCTTAATAACATGAATAGAACCCTCATGCTTGTGTTGAGTCCATCCTAAAATTTTTTGATGGATAGAGGTGACTTTGAAAATTAACCCTGCTTATCCTCTCTGCCTTATTTTGTTGTTATTCAGTTGCTAAGCCGGGTCCAACTGTTTGTGAACCCATGGACTGCAGCACGCCAGTCTTCCCTAGTCCTTCACTATCTACTGGAGTTTGCCCAAACTCATGTCCATTGAGTCAATGATGCCATCCAACCATTTCATCCTCTGTCACCCACTTCTCCTCCTGCCCTCAATTTTCCCCAGCATCAGGGTCTGTTCCAGAGAGTCAACACTTCCCATCAGGTGGCCAAAGTATTGGAGCTTCAGCATCAGTCCTTCCAAAGAATATTCCGGGCTGATTTCCTTTAGGATTGACTGTCTTGACCTCTTTGCTGTCCAGAGGACTCTCAATAGTCTTCTCCAACACCACATTTCATAAGCATCAATTCTTCAGCTCTCAGCCTTCTTTATGGTTCAACTCTCACATCCATGCATGACTACTGGAAAAACCACAGTCCTGACTATATGGACCTTTTTTGGAAAAGTGTTGTCTCTGCTTTTTAATATGCTGTCTAGGTTTGTCATAGCTTTTCTTCCAAGGAGCAAGCGTCTTTTACTTTCATGACTGTGGTCACCATCCACAGTAATTTTAGAGCCCAGGAAAATAAAAATCAGTCAGTTTCCACTTTTTATTCATGTATTTGCCATGAAGTTATGGAACTGACTGTCATGATCTTAGGGTTTCAAATATTGAGTTTTAAGCCAGCTTTCTCACTCTCCTCCTTCATCCTCATTAAGAGGCTCATTAGTTCTTCACTTTCTGCCTTTAGATTGGTATCATCTGCATATATGAGGTTGTTGATATTTCTCCAGGAAATCTTGATTCCAGCTTGTGATTCATCCAGTCTGGCATTTCACACCTCTGCATATAAGTTAAATAAGCAGGGTGACAGTATACAGCCTTGATGTTTGACACAGGTTTCTAAGGAGACAGGTAAGATGATCTGGCATTCCCATCCCTTTAAGAATTTGCCACAGTTTTTTGTGATTCACACAGTGAAAGACTTTAGTGTAGTCAGTGAAGCAGATATTTTTCTGGAATTTCTGCATGATCCAACAGAAGTTGGCAATTTAATCTCTGGTTCTTCTGCCTATTTTAAATCCAGTTTGTACATGTGGAAGTCTTCAATTCACATACTGCTGGAGCCTTGCAGTAAACTCTAATTGAGCATTTCCATGCACGTATGGATATTAAATGAGAACAATTGTAAGGTAGTTTGAATATTCTTTGGCATTGCCTTTCTTTGGGATTGGAATGAAAAAATGACCTTTTCCAGTCCTGTGGCCACTGCTGAGTTTTCCAAATTTGCTGACATACTGAGTGCAGCACTTTAGCAGCATAACCTTTTAGGATTTCAAATGGCTGAGCTGGAATTCCATCATCTTCACTAGCTTTGTGCATAGTGATGCTTCCTATGGCCCACTTGATTTCACATTGCAGGGTGTCTGGCTCTAGGTTGATAATCTTCTATTTTTTTTTTAATGCTGTCCATGGTTTGAAGGTTTTCGTATTTATGTGTCTCAATGAATAATGGATTCTGCTGGTGAATACCTTTGCTGATATTAAATATTTTGATTAAATTAGTAAAAAGAAATACCATGAGAATTTCTGAAATGTCTGTGATATCCACTTTATAGCTGTTTAATAAAAATTTCCTTTCAGAAGCTAGACAGATTTTCATTTCTTTTTTTTTAACTTTCAGGATTCTAAAAAGTCAAAGATTTTTATTTTTCTTTTTGTTTTATTGTGACATGTATCATAGACATGAAAAATAGTAACGTTTTACAGATATGAAAAGCACAGTAGAGATACTTACTACCTTTTTCTATTTCAATTGATACTTTAAAAGAAAAAGTTTTCTAATATCCCTTTTCCCTTCCCATGTTGCCTTTTTACTTTGTTTCTATTTCCCTTTTTATAAAGGCTTTTTGAAATAATATTTTCCACAGAGTGGAAATAGTCTCTCATAGCCTGGCTGACACTTCTCTGGGGGGGGTTCCTGTTCTTGGAATATAGCCTTGAGATTATTAAACCAACAAATAAAACATTTTAAGACATCCCATAAATTGTTGGCCCAAACCCAGAAGTAGTTGCATTGTTTCTGGTCAGGCTGACATTCTGAAGGATAGGTGTGAGAATTGCTCCAAGCAGAAGGAAATTGTCATGCGGAGTCAGTTTGTTTTGTTTATTTTCCACTCAGCCATTAGTAGCATGAAATGTGGTCTTTTCAACACAATTTCAACCTGAATACCTCTCTGTTCTAGTGCTTAACCTAGAGAACTTAATGAAGCAGTTTTTTTTTTTTTTTCTTTTTCATTTGGTGAAAGTTCCCTTTATAAGCACTTTTAAACAGAATAGATAATTCTGACATACTATTTGTAAAGTATTTGAAAATTCAAATTCCATCATTTAAATCTCAAGCATATCTATTATATAGTTTAAGTAGAGAAGAAGGTTAGAAAATTTGAAGAATTTCATGTCCATTATCAAGTGGGAGACTCCTATTGTATCATCTTAATTACCTTTTACAGATTTTTCAGAAAACTGCACTTTTGCTTTAAGCTCAAGAGAAGAAACAAGTCAGAAAACTTCCAACTTGACCTATTTTGCTTAAATCTACAATTTTTAAATTGGTCATTCAAATGTCACAGGTTTTATCTAGTGTTTCCTGAACCTAAAGTGAACTAATCCTTTATTTGACTTTCAACTGCACTTGTCTATTACTCCCTTTCAGCAACGATTGCCTTCAACTATAATCATTTGGAATGTTTTAATATTTCCCAATCACTCTAATTATACATTTTATCTTTTTCATGAAAAACTGAAAAGGACAGAGTTTTAGGAAAGTGAGACAAAGTATTATATTACTAATAAGAAAAATAAAAATCATTTGATACTGTATATTAGTTTTCTGAGAATTAATCATCACAATGATCCCCTTTCCTAACAACTCTCTCAGTAGGTAGATATTATTAATATACCATCTTATCTCTGAGGAAATTGAATTGCATAGGTTCAGTAACCGTCCCAAGGCCATATACTTAGTGAATGGTAGTGCTGTGAATTCAGTCAGGCAAGCTTACTTTTAAAACCAGTTTTTCTGTATGAAATGTTTTATTAGAAAGTGCCAGAGTTGACACTAGAAGCATGTTTAATCAGAATTGGAAAAGAATAATAATAAAAAAATTCTTAAGTTTTTGATTGATTATGCTAAAATCGATACATTAATTATTATGTGTGCTGTAGTCCATGGGATCTCAGAGAGACATGACTGAGTGACTGAACAACCAACGTTTTATACATATATAAATAAAGAAAAGATCTCTTTTAAAAACAACTTAGAAAGATCAATCTCTAGAGGAATAACATGCATGAAGAAGTGTACAAGTTCTATGCGAAGAAAAAAAAAACTCTTGTAGGCTGTATAAGTAGAATGGACAAGCAGAATGCTATATGATGGTTTTAGATAGAAAGGCACAATAGTTTAAATATATTGTCTCCCTAGACTTAGTATTGCTGACACTGTTGTTTGCTTGCCCAGCAAATCTTCATTGAAAATAGAAACATAAATAAACATATGAAAAATGCTCCATATCACATGGCATCAAGGGAAAATTAATACCCATTTAAGCAACAATGAAATATCAGTACACACCTATTGTTGTTGTTCAGTCGCAAAGTCATGTCTGACTCTTTGTGACCACGCGGACTGAAGCACACCAGGCTTCCATGTCCTTCACAGTCTCCTGGATTTTCTCAAACTCATGTCCATTGAGTCAGTGATATCATCCAACTATCTCACCCTCTGTCACTCCCCTTTTCCTCCTGCCTTCGATCTTTCCCAGCATCAGGGCTTTTTCAAATGAGTTGGCACTTCACATCAGGTGGCCAAAGCATTGTAGCTTCAGCTTCAGCATCAGTCATTCCAATGAATATTCAGGGCTGATTTTCTTTAGGATTGACTGATTTGATCTCTTTGCTGTCCAAGGGACTTTCAAGATCCTTCTCCAGCACCATAGTTCGAAGGCCTCAGTTCTTCGCCGCTCAACGTTTTTTATTGTCCAATTCTCACATCCATACACAACTTCTGGAAAAGCCATAGCTTTGACTATATGGATGTTTGTCAGCAAAGTAATGTCTAGGCTTTTTAATATGCTGTCTAGTATTGCCATAGCTTTTCTTCTAAGGAGCAAGCGTCTTTTACTTTCATGGTTTCAGTCACTGTGCACAGTGTTTTTGTAGCCCAAGAAAATGAAGTCTCACTGTTTCCAGTGTTTCTCCATCTGTTTGACATGAAGGGATGGGAACAGATGCCATGATCTTAGTTTTCTGATGTTGAGCTTTAAGCCAGCTTTTTCACTCTCCTCTTTCACTTTAATCAAGAGGCTCTTTAGTTCCTCTTCACTTTCTGCCATAAGGGTGGTGTCATATACATATCTGAGGTTATTGATATTTTCCCGCTCACTCTTGATTTCAGCTTATGCTTCATCCAGCCTGGCATTTCACATGATGTACTCTGCATATAAGTTAAATAAGCAGGGTGACAATATACAGCCTTGACATGCTCCTTTCCCAATTTTGAACCAGTCCATTGTTCCATGTCCAGTTCTAACTGTTGTTTCTTGACCTAGAATCACCAAAATCTGGAACTCTGCAACGTCAGACACAAGAATATTGAACAATGGGAACATTCATTGCCGATGGGAATGCAAAATAGTATGGGCACTTTGGAGGATAATTTAGCCAATTTTTACAAAACTCTTACCATGTAGTCCAGCAATCCTAGTCCTTATTATTGACATAAACAAGTTGCAAACTTATGTCCACCCCCAAATTTGTACACATATGTTTACAGAAGCTTTATTCATTATTGCCAAAACTTGGAAGCAATCAAGAATAAGCCCTTCAGTAGATGAATGGATAAATAAATGTGATACATACAAACTATGGAATATTACACAGCATTAAAAAGAAACGAGTATAACTTGGAATAAAAGTTGACAACATTTATAAAAATTTTAAGTGTCTACATTCTTTGAGTCAGACTTTCTCCTTCTAGCAATTTTCTTGCAAACACATTTGTAAATGTGCCCAATGACATACTGAAGAAACAACGGTGCTCATTTATTCTATATGTAGTCATATGGTACAGTCCAGAGTATAACCTAGAAGATGTACTGTTACATGAATAAAACATGGTATCTAATAGTAAGAAGATACTGTGGACTGTAGTCAACCAGAAAGCATGAAATTTACCAGAGAAAAAATTACTTAACAGCATAGAAGGGAAAAAAAATAGTCTCATTAATAATCCCATGGTTTTAGGAAACACATCAGGGCAAACAGAAAGAAGAGGAAGAGTACAGCTCTTTCCATCATTTCTATATTTCTTTTTATTATCTTTGTCTCTTCATTACCTTTTGATTTTTATGCTGAAATCTATAGCCTGGAAAGCTGTTGCAAATGACCGTTCATACGCTGGAAAGAAAACTTAGTTTTAATTTTAATGTAATGTGGTATGTGTGTGTGTTTGCAGAACTCTAGACTGAGGATCTCCTGAGAATAGCAGTCTATCACCAATATAATGAAGGCATTGGAATGGAACAGTGGACACTTTATGTTTGCCATGCTGAAGAGAAAATTTTTAGAAAAAGAAAAAACACAAGTTCTGTCTGTTTATAACATTCTACTTTCATTTGCCTTTGCTGCAGAAGGCCTAAGCATGGGAATCTTTTAAAATTAAGTTATCTAAGCCTCAGCCTACACATGAGTCGTTTTGATGGAATACTGATTAAACTTCAGTATAGCAATCTTGTTTGAAAACTTCAGAGCAAGAAGCACTTTATTTTCCAGGTATCAAGAATAAACACTTTGAACTCTTTAGCACTGTAATAATTCTCTGAAAATGTCAAGTTCTGGTTTCCAAATTCGCTATGCTCCTAAGAGGATGAGAAGTTACAGTGTGCACAAATGGCCTTCTCCCTAAGCTACATTAGTAGCTTATTCAGCACGGTGACCTTCCCATCCACAGACGTTTCTATCAGTCAATGATGAAGATGTCAGGTCCAAGTTCAGAGTTCACTGTCACCATTTTCTCTTCTTAATGGAAGAGCCTAAACACTGTGACTCCTACGTTTTCCGTCAAATTGAATATCCTTGCTATCTAACACAATGAAACATGTTTTTACTCCTTGTTATAGTTGATGTTTGTCCTCTGTTAACCACCGAGAAGTGACAGAGATTCTCTCTCTCTCTTTCCCACTACATATCAATCCATGTTTTAAAACACATAACACAGTCAGGTGGTTGGGACAGGAGGAAAAGAAGATAAAAATTTCTAAATATGTTAAGACATTTTAGAATAAGGTAACTACATTATGTTGAATTTAATTTACCTTACTGTAATTACCTTTTATCCATCACTGACTAATGAGTACTAAGATATAGAGATGACCTCAGACTTTATAAGGAAAGATTGTGACCCTCAAAGCAAATCAAAAGGTTGTAATGATTAGCTAACAGATGAGGGAGAATTTTCATGTTTACATCCTATCCTATTATGATGATTATAAAGTAGAGTCCATTATCGCACTGAGGAGTGTCTAAATATTTCCAGCCTTTGTAAAAAGGAAGGTTTGTTGGTATAATTCACCAGTCCTAATTTGCAAGGGAAGAGTTTAGTATGTAAAATACTTAAACATGCGTACATTTTACTAAGACTACTTTTGATTTTTTTCTTTTAGTTTCTGATTATTTGTGGGTAATATTTGAAGATATACTATTTAACTTATTTAGACAGCTCTATTTTTAACTTGTATTTTGAAAATCACTAAGTCTAAATGAATGAACATGATAAAAACTAGAGAAAGTACTTTATATAAATAAAAGTTGCATTTGCTGACACTATGGTATATAGAAATTATAACTGTCAATGAAGCACAAATTTTCTTAATATTTTCTCTAAATGTCATAATCCTCATCAATTTTATTGCTATACTCTTTACAATTGTAAAAGCTATAATTTTGTCTTACAATAATTTTCCTTTCATTTTAATTACTTTATTAACTTTTAAAAGTAATGTCATTGTTATAAATAGCTTTAAATATATAGAAAAGTACATATAAAACAAAACTTCATGATTCTAATGCTGAAAGGAAATCACTGCCATGATAGTTATTTTTTTCTAATATTTCTTATTAGCAAACACCAGTATACTATCTTTGGATACTAAATTGGATCAGATTTCATATAAAAATGTGTATTTGCTTTTCAAAATTAACATTAGATATTTAATCATTTTCTGTGGCATTAAGGAATCTAGAAAACACCATTATATTTCCCATATAATATATACCTTACCCATTCTATTTTTTGTTGATTGTTTATAAAATATGCCCTCATGAATATTTGAAACCCAATAGTTTTATTAGTTTATTCTTTATTTCCTACATTCTTATTATTAATCCTGAGATGAACATCTTTGTATTTAGATTGCCATATGAATCTCTAGAAATATTAGCTTCTTCTATGCCTACTAATCATGTATTATGGTGTTTCCGTTTCACTGCAGCCAACAAGTGTTGGACAATATCATTTTCAGACTTCTGTTTATTCTATAAGGTGGGAGTGTGATATTTTAATATGGATCACCAACCTTAGCTTGTGTTATTTTAACATCTGTGGTTTACACATATGCATATAAATTCAATGAAATAATTGGGAATACAAGCCCTTAAGAGTCTATCTACAGGGAAACATGTATGAGAGATGATTCTGCTTAGGGAAGAAGAAAATTTGAGGAAGAAAAAGGAAATGAGAAGAAAAGTACATGTCTTTATTTAATACTGATCTAAGGCACAGCCAAATACATCTATTTAAGAGGGGTAATGCCAGTACCTTTACTGATGATATTTGAGATAAATTATTTAAAATTTAATAGCAAGGATGCATTTTTGAGGGGCCTAGGGCTTCCCAGGTGGCACTGGTGTAAAGAACTGGCCTGCCAGTTTTTCTCTTATACAGGAGATATGAGGCACAGGTTCCATCACTGGGTTGGGAAGATTCCCTGGAGGAGGGCATGGCAACCCACTCCAGTATTCTTGCCTGGAGAATCCCATGGACAGAGGAGTCTGGCAGGCTACAGTCCATGGGTTTATAAAGAGTTGGACATGACTGAAGCAATTTAGCACACATGCAGGAAATAAATGGCCAGTTGATACAGAAAGACATTAACTTTTCTAAGAATGTAGAAACTTCTATTAACTTATCCTCATACACCACAATTTGAATTCATATGATATGTATCATCTTCCCTTAATTTATATATTTAATATTGTCTGTTTATGGGTTTGTTGATGAGTTCTCTTTATTCATCTATTTTTGCAGCAATACCAGCTAGTATTAAAAAGCTTTCCCTAGGGTTTTATGAAAATAGAGAAGGAATTTTCACATTTATCCTGCCCAGTGAGCTTAAGAAAACAATTTTATTTTAAAATTAATATGAGGAAGATAAAAAATTAAGTAGAATAAACTATATATATTGACAGGTAATTTCTGTATCACTACATATCCCAGCCCTTTCTTCCTTTCACAAGATTTGCTTCCAGTATTATATCTATCCTTCATAAAATATTCTATGTATGTGCAAGTAAATATATGTATTTATTCTAATGCATATGCATATGTAAATATGATGATACAGATTTTTTTAACACATTAGATATTTTCATATCTTCTTCTTCCCTTTTGTTTACTTGTACAGTATTAAATATGAAAGTTAATTTCCTCGGTGAACTCACATCTTGATTAATTTATCTAAATCTTGTTTTTAAAAAATTTTTCTGCCAAATATTTTGGTGTTTCCTTGAAAAATTCTACTATATTTTGCTAAAACACTATTCAAAGAAATGTAAACACTATAAATTCATATGGTTATACTTAAATTCTTCTTAGAGCTACATTAATAACTGCAAAGAAGAGATTTTAACGTTTCTTTGAATTCAGTCTCTCGTTATTCGGGGTACACTGGAGATTAAATTCTCTTACTGCCTGCACCGAGAAAAATAAAGGCAGCAGCCCTGAGACTGCTCTCCTTGGAGTGGATTGCTCACAGGGCTGGACCTGGGCCAGGAGCCATCAAACTTGGCTCTCGGTGTGCCTAACCAGCAACTAACAGATAAGGATGATTTGCTGTTTAGGTTTTTAAGTAAACAATATGATTTTATGCTGAACCCTTCCTTTTCCTTTCTGAGTCTGGAATTTTGATATCTTCTAAGGAGTGGGTACCTGTGTGACCACCCGAACAAAAACTCTGAACACTGAGCCCCTCATTAACTTCCCTGGTAGACGATAGTTCACATGTGTCATTGAAGCTCATGGTTGGGGGAATTAAATGTGTCTTATGTAACTCCACCGAGGAAGGACTCTTGGAAGCTTGTGCAGGACTTCGCCCCATGCATCCTTTCATTTTGATGATTTTACTTTGTATCCTTTCATGATAATAAATATTAGCCATGAATACAACTATATGCTGAGTTCTGTGCATCTTGAATTACCAAGGCCAAGAATGATCTTGGGAAACTGAACGCATTCTCCCTTGCACTGGGTAGGGTCATGTAACTAGAGCTGACCACTATGTTGTTGGGAGTAGTATGGATCATCCTGGGCTGGAACATTAAATTATTGGTGTGAACACCACTTTGTTTCTTTCTCTCTCAGATAGTGAAAAACAATATCCCAGAGAGTGAAGATTCTTTAAAGCTGATGTTGAGAATGAGGATGATGTATAGCAAAGTGTCCAACTGACCCAAGGTGGAATGTGCATTGTTAAAAATGAAACTGTTTTCAATAACTGAAATTTTAGAGTTTTATGTTATTACCACACAAGCAGGACAATACTGAATGATATAAATACTAATAAGATTTTTATTACCCTGAAAATAAGGTTACATAGCATGAAGGGTATTTATATCACAGATTAATAGCAATAATTACTTGTCATGCATGTAAAATTGTACTACCTGTCACTCATACTTAAAATTTTAATGGCCATAGTTTATTAGAACAGATTATCCTCTACTGCATATTTTGCCATTTTGTGACAAATAATATTGATAGCCTGGACTAATTATTATAAAGAGTATACATAGATCAAAATACACTATAATTTATTGAGTTTTTTAAGAGTTGAGAAAATTTTCAAAATTAAGCATAGGCAGATATTTACAGTCAGTCACTTAATAAAATGATGAACTGAAGTGGCATGGAAGAATATGTTTTTATCACTAATTCACATATTTTTCAAATGTAATAAGTGAAATTAAATTTTACATGAATATTTTTGTTATGATATAAACACTATGCTTAGGATGTGCATTTAGGTCATAAACATGTAATTGATAATGACAGCTTTTCCTAATTCATGTCTAAGGAATGTGATGTTTTCTGACTCATTGGGAAAATTTGCTGAATGTAAAGTTCTCCCTATGTTATAATTTTATAAGCAGGTTTCATTTAAAATTAACATGAATTTATTACAATGCCTTTATTCTATTTTTATATCATAGAAAATTATGGTTCTATTTATGCAAAAGCTACAGAGATATATATTTAATTAACTTAGTAAATAATGTTTTTAAAATAACAGAGTAGGTTTAGATTTACAAAAAATTATGAAGATAGAACAGAGAATGCCTATATATTTGCATTATTTCTCCTATTATTAACATCTTATATTAGTATCCCTGATAGTTCAGTTGGTAATGAATCCACCTGCAATGCAGGAGACCCGGTTCAATTCCTAGGTTGGGAAGATTTGCTGGAGAAGGGATAGGCTACCCACTCCAGTATTCTTGGTCTTCCCTTGTGGCTCAGATGGTAAAGAATCCATCTGCAATGCAGGAGACCCGGTTCAATTCCTAGGTTGGGAAGATTTGCTGGAGAAGGGATAGGCTACCCACTCCAGTATTCTTGGTCTTCCCTTGTGGCTCAGATGGTAAAGAATCCATCTGCAATGCAGGAGACCTGTGTTCTATCCCTGGGTTGGGAAGATCCCCTGGAGAAGGGAAAGGCTACCCGCTCCAGATTCTTGCCTAGAGAATTCCATGGACCGTATAATCCATGGGATCTCAAAGAGTCGGACACAGCTGAGTGACTTTCACTTCACTTCATTAGTATAATATGTTTATTATAGTTAATGATATTGATACTGTATTCAGCTTTCCTTAGTGATTATCTAGTGTTCTGTACCTGGATCCCATTATCAGATATTATATTATTCATTATGTCTTCTTAGGCTACTTACGCAGTGATAGTATCTCAGAATTGGTGTCTTACAATATCAATAGTTTGGGAGACTCCTGGTCAGTAGAATGCCCTTGAATTGGGATTTCTTTGATGTTTCTTGCAGTTAGACTGGGGTTATGGCTTATTTTTTTTTTACTTTTTTTTTTTGAGGAGAGGGGAGAAATATCACAGGGGTAAAGTATCAGTTTCATCACATCATTATCTTCATATAAAGCTACATACTATTAACATATCATTGCTTGTATTCACAGTTGCTTGGGGTAGTGTCGGTGAGGTTTCTCCACTGCAGTTTTTTTTCTCCTTTACATGCCATACCGTTTTAGAATGAAGTCACTAAGCATAGTCCTCACTTGAGTGGGAGTTATGCTGCACCTCATCAAGGCTAGGGTAGCTAAATATATCATTAAGTAATATTTTAACTACAACAAAATACTTGGAACAAGTATTTGCAGTCATTGCATAGTTGTTTTGACTACTAAAATGATTCCTTTAAGTTAATTTCTAAAGATAATAGTCTACTAGTAACTGTTCACATTTCCATTGTTGGGAATATTTTTCCAGACACTGAAATCCAATCCAGAGTTCTCTATACAAGACGGTATCGGACAAGTATGCAAAAAAATCAATATGCCTGATGTTTTCCCACGGGGGTGGGGCTGGGTACAGCAGAATTTGGATGCTCTCTGATGCTAGGAGAGAAGTAGACAAGCATCTGAGATTCGAAGCTTGAGACGGGAGATTGGTGTGCTCTGAATGTGTGTGTGTGTGTGTGTGTGTGTAACAGCTTCAGTTATGTCTGCCTGTTTGCAACTCCATGGACTGTAACCCACCAGGTTCCTCTGTCCATGGAATTCTCCAGGCATACTGGAGTGGGTTCCCATGGCCTCCTCCAGGGATCTTCCCTACCCAGGGATCGAATCTACATCTCTATGTCTCCTGTATTGGCAGGCATGTTCTTTACCACTAGCGCCATTGGGAAGCCCACTGTGCTCTGAATACATCTGATGACAGCTCTAAGGAAGAGCCATATTGAGCATGAATAAATTAAGCTCATTTTGTTTCTGGAATTAGAAAAATGTTCTTATTATATGTGACATAGAATGATGGATTTGTAACCAAACAGTTCCATAAGATTCTGGAAACTAATTCTAAGTTAAAGAAACAAATTGTACACACATGCACATGTCATGTATGTGAGAATGTGTGCAAATGCACACACATACCATCTACATAGAGATTAGTCCATAATTAAGAAAATAAATTATTTCTTAAAGCTTGTGACAAAATTCCACAAAATTTTTCTCATGAACCAATGAAATGTTCTGACTTTACTTATCTGATACAAATTATTGGTACTCAAGGTTAATTATTATTGATTGAAAATCATGAATCCCATGTATTCACATCTGGATAACAATATCTGCTATCTGAAAGACAGCTGCATATTGATATGTAGGCTATGAAAAGACTGTCTGGATTTCACACATAACCTTTACCTGTTAATCCACCTCAGTGTTTGCATTATCCTTCCATTAGGCATCCATTTTTCTGGCAGTCATTTTCCCCCATATGTTTCAAATGCTGGAATAATCACATTGGCAGGGTATCCTCTCACCGGGATGCTTTCACAGGTCACCAAATGATGAAATCTTTAGCTTTTGGACTACCACCTTGAGACAGAGATTACCCATGTCTCACATGCACTTGGAACATGACCAATGGGGTCATAAGTCAGCCACTCTTAAAATCCATTTCTCTAAACATTCTCAGAACTAGCTGTGCCACTTCGTGTTATCTGTAAGCCAATACTGAAACAGGGTGAATATGATAGATCTTTCTGGTAGGAATGCCTATAAAGGATGAATTATAACAAAATGAGCAGTGCAGATTGCCTTCAGAACACAATATAAATATGAAGTTGGTGAAAGGAGAGGAAAAGGAAGGAATGGGTAGGAAGTAATTCAGATAGCTGCAGAGTTCTAAGAATGTTGCAGGCAGACCAATGTGGGGTATTTAAGCAAATCGTGCTCATTTCAGAAATCCCACATCTGGCAGAAAGAGACCAGTACTAAAGAACCTGTATGCTTAATCAGTAGCTGAGAACAGCCCAGAGGGAAATGTGACTTTGGTAGGAACTCGATAGTAGATCCGCAGGTATGTGTAGTTGCCATCTGGAGCTCTCAACTATTCTACATCGCAGTTTCTCTTAAGTAGAACACTGAGCAGTGCATGTATCATGACCCTCTCTCTTTATGAGGTATAACCCGCTTTTAAGATTCAACTTAGGTATAACTTCCTATAAGGTCATCTCGAACATCTTCCACAAACTACATCATCTAGGTTAGGAATCTTTCTTCTATTCACTCTATATGTGATCTTGTCCTAATGTCTTATTTTATTTTCAGATAATCATTTACTTATACTGTAGTCATACACTACTGAATGTAAATGCTTTGAGGCCAGGAGTTATTTTCTCTTTATCTTATATTCTACAGAATCAGACAAAGTTTATTACTGAAAGGAGAAATGAAAGATACACAGAGTGGGAGATTTTATTCCCACTAGATCATTCGGGCGTCCCTGGTGGCTCAAACAATAAAGAATCTGCCTGTTAAGGCAGGCAATCTGGGGTTCAATCCCTGAGTTGGGAACATTCCCTTGAGAAAGAAATGGCAACTCACTTCAGTATTCTTGCCTGGAGAAATCCATGGACAGAGGAGCCTGGTAGGCCACCATCCAGGGGGCTACAGAGTCAGACAGGACGGAACAGCTAACACACACATGCAATCACTTAGAATATACTTAAACCTGGAGATAATTGATACCCTCAATGCGATAATTGTGGCATCTGTGATGTGAAAGCAGTTCTGCCATGGAGCCAGATGATGACTCTAGATTAGACATATACTGATATGATGCAGTTAAGTGGAATTCTACCCATCACAGTTTCCTCATATAGGAATATTAACATGCATTTTGATTCACTGCCATTAAAATAAATAATCTTGGTTGCCGGGGTCCAGCCTAGGCAGGATCCAGGGGGTACCCTCAGGATGAACTGCGTCGGCGAGAGAGAGAGAAGACACGTGAGACTAGCCTTGATAGGGCCAAGTCTGCGAGGGGGAGAGAGAGAGAGAGAGAGAGAGAGAGAGAGAATGACCAGACGGGAGTGCGGGAGTGCAGAGAGTCTGGCAGAGTCTGGCAATGCTTTATTTTTTACCATAGCTTTTATACCCTAAGTTAGTACATTTCTAAGGAGAAGATAGTTTAACATTACGTCAGCTTGTCCGTCACGAAACCAGGGTGTTTTCTGCATACTTCTTTGTTTATGAGGGTCTTGTACATTATCTTCTGGCCTTGGGGCCTATTAACATTTTTGCAGGTCAGGTGAATGTAAACCTATTTTCTGTTTTTATGTTGACCTTAACTGAAAGGTAACAGTGTCACAGGGAAATAGTACAGAGTAGAATTATATCCTTGTTAATACAAAAATTAATCTTTCTGCAAAAGTTGTCAGTTGCGTTTATCTAAGAAGTTTACCCCATACTGACTCTGAGACTTTGGTGAGGCAGATTCTGCCTAGCACTCCTGACTGACAATTAACAACCATCTCATTGTTACCACACTAGGGCTAAGTTGTTATTTCTCTAGATCTTTAACTATATTAACAATGGTTTCTATAACACAACCTTAGCACATTAAAGGCAAAAACACAGCAAGCAAATCACATCCCAATAACCACCTATAGAATAATTTTTCTTATGTTTTCTAATAGGACTCCTTTACCCCTTAAAAGGGCTCTATATCTATTAGGGCTTTTATATAATCAGGTTCTTTATGCTATTTTATGATTAGGATATTATAAGCAATCATGCATATTAGTACCAAGTGCATAAATGCATTTGGCTAACAAACTACCAACAAAGGAGTTTGAATTAAAACACTCCTTTCACCCTGGATAATCTCATAAAATACCACCACCTGGGAAACTTATTGATTAAAGTTCTAAATTGATTCTTATTTGGGAAGAGATTGGGGAAGGCCTTCCTGCCTGTGTCAGAGAAATTAGGGAGTAGTCCATTGAGGCAGGCATCAGAAAGACAGATATCATCTTTAAGGTGAGAGCCGGGGGCAGCTTTTCGAAATCCCTGAAAACCTGATCTGCCTTGCCTGTCAGGCTTTCTCCTCGTGACCTTCTCATGGGTGGGATCTCGTGAGCTGGCCTTTTCGAAAACCCCTGAAAACCCGATCCACCTTGCCCATCAGGTTTTCTCCCTTATGGCCTTTTTAGGGGTAGGGTCTCATGTGTTGGCTCCCGGCACTTGGTTAGAGATAACAAAGATAATAAAGAAAGCCTATAGCCAAAACTCCATAAATGTGCTTGAATATATACTATTAGTGTTAAAAACAAGGCAATAGGTCCAAAATGGAGTTACTTATGCTAAGACCCATGTCACCAAAAGGGAGACTTAAGAGTTTTGGCTCTCTCAGAAATGGAACCTTAAAAAGGTCAATCAGGAATCACCTTGGGGAGGTCATCTGCCTGACGGACTCCTGCCATTCCCTAAAAGAAAGCAACTTTGTAATAAACAACCCAGTTTTTGACTCCTTTATTTTCCTTCTGTTTCATTTTGAACAGCTCCCTGGAGCCCCTTCTATCTGCTAAAGTGGATGTTGCCTGATTCAAATAGATTTTTGCTCAGTCTTAAAAAGGTAATATACCTCAGTTTATTTCAATGGTTGTTAGTAACAACAGGAAGCGGGAACGGAAGGAGGCCCCCACCCCCACCACAGCCCCGAGAGCAATGAGCCATCCGAGGCGGTGCCTGCTGACCCCTGCGGTCCTGGCCTCTTCCGCCTCAGGAGGGGCTGGGTGCGACCCTCTCCAATCCCCTGCTGCTTTTTACCTAGGACAAGGGCTGATGCTGAAGCTGAAACTCCAATACTCTGGCCACCTCATGTGAAGAGTTGACTCATTGGAAAAGACCCTGATGCTGGGAGGGGTTGGGCGCAGGAGGAGAAGGGCGACAGAGGATGAGATGGCTGGATGGCATCACCGACTCGATGGACAAGAGTTTAAGTAAACTCCGGGAGCTGGTGACGGACAGGGAGGCCTGGCGTGCTGTGATTCATGGGGTCGGAAAGAGTCGGACACGACTGAGCGACTGAACTGAACTGACTGACTGATGGCTTTACTCAAGCGTTTCTTTTCCAGACTCGGTACAGAAACTGGCCGGAGTTGAACTGGGTCCAACTTTAAAAAGAGACGGGGCCTAAGGGTGGACCAAGTCCGATTTAGCAAGTGGACCGGGTGCTCCTTCAGACCGCAGACAAGTTAGAAACAGGCCTGGTTCCGACTGACGCTGCAGTGAACCCACCGTGCGGCGTCAAGTGAGCCTAATTTTGTTTTGAGGCCGAACAAGCACTTAAACCTTGCCTACGATAATCCTGAATTACAGTGGCCACAGCGGAGAACGGTTAACGGAGCTGTTTAGCTGTTTACGAGACGCCTCAAAGATAAAGGGGTCCCAGCTGAGCACTCACGAATAAAGCGTAGAGGGAAAACTTACTTTCCTCCTCTTCAGTTACTTGTGACCAGGATGAACCCCGGCACACCCCATTCGCGCCGGAGTGTGCAGAATCCTTGGGAGGCTGGGAGAAGACAGCGAAGGGTAAGGATTCTTATCAAAGTCAGCTGTCCTAGGTCTCTGCCTCTGATGCCTGGTTGAGAGAAGGGAAATCTTCACGTTGTCCTTTCCTTTCAGATTGGCAGGCAGAAGGCCTGTGTAAGAATTCAGTGTTTGAATCCTGACTTGTGAATTTGCTTCCGGGTACCCACTGGGGGTCGACCTGTTCTCTCCCAAGGGCAGACATCGCCTTCGGGTCTCGTTTTGTGTCCAGAGAGCTTAACTTTCTCCCTACCCGGGGCACTCGGTTGCTGTGTGTGCGGGTAGCTCCACTGTCTGGTTGGGGACCCCCCAAAATATGGTCAGACAGAAATGTGGGTTTCACTGCTTTGGCGGCCAGGGTCATTTTGCTGGCAGCCCTGGCAGAATCGTCTGAGTCTTTCAGTTGTCTTTTGGTTGCTCTGGATCTTGGGGGAGGGTAATGTCATATGAGCCTCTTTGGGAGTGCCTCTTCTGTCTGTGGGGTTGTGGAATACTGCCATGGAATATGTGCTGTTTATTCCTGCTGACACCTGATGAAGTATTTGAAAGATATTCTTAAAATTCTTAATATGCTTCAGTTTATCTTTTAACAATAGATAAGAGAGAGCGGAAAGGAGAGGGCAGAGAGAGAAAGGGAAAAAGAGAAGGCAGAGAGAAGAGAGAGAGAGAGATTACATGTACATATACCCTTTCAAGAAAGAAAGAGGTGTCTCGGGTCAGAATCAAATAAGAATCTGAAAAGGAAGGTGGTAGAAACATGGACAAATGTAATGGCTGCCCTGTGGCTGTTACCAAAACCTGTACCCCAGAGAACTCAGTCATATATAGTTTGTTGATACTCAGTAACTTCCCGTTCATTCAAAGCACTTCCTATAATCATAAAGGCTAAAAAAAAGTGAACTCCATTTCCTTCCTAGGGGGATTCTAGATAGATTCTTACAAGTAAAGGAAATAATTTGGAGCATGAAGATATACATGGATGTTAAGTATTCCTACTACTTTTGGGACCCTCAGAAGTATATTCTACCTCTTCCAACATGTGTGAAAACCTTCTGTTTTCTGAACTAAATCTCTCTTTAAAAAATGTCTGCATTGGTTTGTGTTTTCCTGCTTCATAAATTATATAGCATTTGGTATAAGAAATAGTTGCCTAGAAAATTAACCACAAGATAGAAATCAGAGATTATTTACTTAATTGTGTATATGTGTGCTCAGTCATGTCCTACTCATTGCGACCCCATGGACTGTAGCCCGCCAGGCTCCTATGTGCATGGGATTTTCCAGACAAGAACTCTGGAATGGTTTGCCATTTCCTCCTCCAGGGTATTTTCCGGACCCAGAGATTGAACCCGTGTCTCTTGCATCTCCTACATTGGCAGGTACATTCTTTACCACTAGCGCCACCTGGGAAGCCCATGGATTAAATTAGGTTTAGATTGGAAGGTGTAATAAATATATTGCTAACAGACAATGGTATACTGATCATTTATTGGATGTAGTTTCTATTATGAAACTAATTATTTAACTTATCACCTTTCAAGGCAGCACTTTGGAAAGCAAACTGGCTTTTTTATTGGTATAATATGAAAGAAATAATAAACATGAGCACAAGTTTGATGGCCATCTTTCTGTACTAGCGAGTGTGCAAAAAGAAAATTAAACACTCAAGATTAGAAATACACAAATCAGAGATCAGAGAATTTCTTTACTACTGAATAGTATATCTTATCCACTGTAATCACAGGGAACAATGATCTGAACACCAGACTCAGGACTTGATCTTGTGGTTTACGGAATTAACAACACATTGAATTCAAAGTATCACTGGGTCTCTTATTTGAAAAATCAGAACCTTTTTGTAGAGAAAGTAAGAGCTGAAATTTGGAATGAGAGAATTTGAGAAAATCATAATGACTAAATAATTTGAAGTCTCAAGACACTGAGTCCCCTTGTCAACAAAAGCAAGCTTTCCTTCTGTTTTTGTGGAGGTTAGCTTCTTCATATTCAGTAAAGACAACTTAGGACAGATACTGACCTTGGAGAAGGGTGGCAAAACTTTGAGATTATGAATGATCATGTATCTTAACGTTGTTAGAACAGGAAATAAATATCACAACACTGTTAACGATAAATTAACGATAAAGATAAATGAATGATAGTGGCTTACATTCAATAAAGATACAAGGCAGTAATGTGAAAGAATTAATTCAAAATCTTAGGCAGCTAGGAATTGTTTGTCATGTGTGACAGGCTCAGTCACACCCTACCTATATAAATTTGAGTACTCATAAGACATATCTTCATCACTGAAGTAGTAAATATATCTCAGTGAGGAGAGCCCCAGCATTGTAGAAAAATCTGTAGTGGCTGTATTATGAAAGCTAAAGATTGCAGTGGTAGATGATGTTGTTTAGTCACTAAGTCCTGTCTGATTCTTTGTGACCCCATGGACTGTAGCCTGCCAGGTTCCTCTGTCCATGGGATTTTCCAGGCAAGAATACTGGAGTGGGGTGCCATTTCCTTCTCCAATAGTAGTAGATGTCAGCATTGAAATGAGTTTTCTGTGGTTTGTGGGGCGATGATGTGACCCTGGAATCCCAGAGTTCGAGTAACAGAGCTTACACATCAGAGAAAAAGTATGCAAATTGCATAATATACAGCAGAGCAAATTGAGGCATTCAGTGATGTAATGTGTTGACCTTGTTGTCACTGAACTGTCTAGTAAAATGTTGTTTAGTCTGTCTAGATCTAGATCTGTTGGAAGAAATCTAAAATGAATTTCTAAATTCATCTAAAATGAGTTTAGATGAATTTCCAAATTCATCTAAAATGAATTTCCATAATGGAAAAATCAGTGTCCCACATTAAATTTCCAGATTTGAGCCAGTTCACACATGCAGTTTGCCTTAAAAGATGTAAAGACTGAATCTCCTTTACGGACTGTGTTGCAGTTTTGCAGCAAGTATGTGCTCCAACTATTTCTCCTCAGCTTCCTTAAAGAAATACTTAGCACTTAAGATGATGACTGTGCTTCAGGTGAATTCAGGACAAAACAGGCTGAGGCTATACATTTACAATAATCCCTGGGTACCCCAAACACCAAGGTGATCTGTTGTCAAAGAGGAAAATTATGAAGGTCTAATGATCAATAGAGTTGTGAGCTGAATCCATTTTACAATAAGTCTAGATGGTCTTTGATTTACCCCTAGTTCCTGAATACATAGTCTTACTCACCAACTTGCTGAAGGGGCAGTTGGCTTTCAGACACATACAATAAAGCCAATGTCATAGGGAAACACAGGTGGAAACCACTAGATCTTCCATTACATAGCAAGATAGCTAAAATCAAATATTACACTTTTTGGTACTGGCTGAGTATAGTACCACCATGGTATAATTACAAAATAGTAAAGAGTCTGCCTGCAATGCAAGAGACCTGGGTTCAATCCCTGGGTCAGGAAGATCCCTTGGAGAAGGAATGGCAACCCACTCCAGTATTCTTGCCTGGGGAATTTCATGAACAGAGGACCCTGGTGGGCTACAGTCCATGGGGTTGCAGAGTTGGACACGACTGACCAGCTGACACTTTCACAATCATAAATATAGATTTTAAACAATGAAAGAGAGGAGACAGATTTTATTCTAAGTAATGACAATTAGATTTATACAGACTTAATACCTTAGCCATAAGCCAAAAATTATTACTAAGGTAAATAATACCTTAAAAGCACTAAGTGGAAATAAATATCTATCTAAAATTAGACATGTGGTTAAATATTGAAAAATAGAAATGAGTATTTTAAGTAAAAAAAAAAAAAAATTGAATGTGTTTATTACCAAAATGCCTTAACAAAAGCTATTTCTAAAGAATGGCATTCAATCAGATAGAAAAAAGACCAGAAGAAAACTATAGATACAAAAGGCACTGGTAAGCAAATAACTTGAGGAAGGGCAAGTTACAGTAATGGCCTAAGGCTGCAAAATAACTCTCTTTTAAATGCTAAAATCTGTTACCTTGTGAACAATTGGTGTAGAATGAGTATGTAAATAAGAGCCATCTTGTCTCATCCAATATAATATCCAACATTAAGCAATCTGTTTTGGTTTCATTCTCTATACAATTTTTTCAGTTACTACTGAGTCTGGCATTTTCATACCTGTGAACTGTCATTGAACACTTCAAATTTCAAGTAAAATGCTTTTATTTCCTTAAAGATCTTGTTTGTGTTTTTCCTTAAATTATCAAGGTCTAATTTTCTTTCTTGGTTTACTTGTTCCAGGTTTAAATGCAACTTGATAATTTTACTTTTACTCTCTATTTGTTATGGACTTTTTTTTCATGCAAACAAAAGATAGTAAGATATTTTGCACATTTAACAGCTTTACAATATGTATGTTAAATAGGCCTTTTTCTGTTCTCCCAATCTAACTCACTTTGCAGGGTATTCATTTCTCATCACCTTTCCAAATTTATTTGCCAAAATTGGTTTAAATGAAGAAAAAAAAAAATCACAACTCAGTATTACTTAGGTCAGAACTGGTACTCAGAAAGAGGAAAAATATGCACATAGGTCCTAGGCATAATGGAATATAGCATCATTGGAAAGAATACTGTATGATTGATAGGGCCCTTGGGCTAAGAACAGTTTAAAAGTAGGAGTGAGGGAAGAAAATCTGACCTAAGAATTTATATCTGAAAATATGTCTAGTTCTGTCATTTCAAAGATTACAAATAAGCAGTGAAAATTTGTCACTATTTCAATAAAAAAAGAAGAAAATGTATGCTCTACTGTTAAAAGGTCAATGTTATTGTCCTTTTAACAAAGGGATCGTATGTTTGTAAACTGAAGGAGACCTTATTACATAAAGTTTCGGTTGGATACACAAAGTATGAGTTTTCAGTAATTTGATACTATAGGTGCATAATTATAATAATGCCTTGAGTTGATTGCTTTGGAAGATGGATTATGATGTAACTAATTGAGTTGGATCCTTTAGATAAATTCCATTAATTTGAATTACTGAATGCTAAAGATTGTGTAACTCGGGATTAAAAAGGTATTATTATACCAGTTATTATAATTTATTCCAAGACGTATATCATTTCATTTACTGGAGAGTGAAATACTAACCAGGACAAAAGATCAAAGGTACAATAGAAGCAATTACTTTCTCTTGGACAAGAGTTAGTGAGAATATGAACGTAACTATCACACTTCATTCCCTAGATACACTGAGCTACAGGGCCATGGTTGTATATCTGAAATGAAGCATTGCCAGATATTTCACACAGTAAGGTCTTACATGACCTGATAAGTTATTAAGGAAACCTCATAAACTTCTTACATGAAAGATATATTGAGCAGTCCATCTTTCATGTAGAGTATTTGGAATTGAAATATCAGCATGCATTCCGATCCCTCATCTATGGACAGGCTATCAATTATATAATCCAGATAATATTTTTCCCACATGTGCAACAGGGCAAGTTGTTTTTTTTTTTCCTCCCCCTAATCAGAGAAGTGTTACTAAATGACAATATTTGAATAGCATATAATTATATAAATCTTTGTAAAATCATACCCTGGAAATGGCAGCTCTTTCTTCAATGCCAATTTCATAAAGAGACAAGAACAGATTTAATCTTGAAAGTTTTAATCAAATCTGTGGGATGTCCTTAACCAGGCTTCTTTACTTGTCAAATTACAGTCCTTCTCTACTATTCTTGGAGAGCAAAGTACTTGATTCCTGTGGTTCTTAATTGTCTCTTTCCAAACTTCAAAGGAAAATTAAAGCCTTTTCATATCAGTTGAGAAATATAAAATGTAGGCTAGATGAACTAATAAATATTAATACCATAAAAAGAACAGCAGCAGGAATAAAACACTCATTTAGACTGTGCACCATTTAAATGCCATTTTTTATTTTTAATTTATTTTTTTTATTGAAGGATAATTGTTTACAGAATTTTGTTTTCTGTCAAACCTCAGCATGAATCAGTCATAGATACACATATATCCCCTCCCTTTTGAACCTCCCTCCCATTTCCTTCCCCATCCCACCCCTAAATGCCATTTTTTAATATGTGTGCTTTAATATGTTGCAAAAAGTCATCTTATATGTGAAATAAATTATCTTCATATGAGAACCATAGGCATTTCTGCAAATGCTCTAAAATATTATTTTGTGAGGACTTGGCTTCCCTAAATAAAGTATTAGCTGTTTTATTAGCATAGTTTATGAAAGTTTACATTTTGAATGTGTGCAAATCTGAATATTATGAGTCCAGTATCCTCTATGGTCAATGACAATGGCTAATAAGAATAACATAAAGGCAGTGCGATTAATATGTGATTGGCTTTTGCCAGTTTTATCAAGATTACTTCCAGTATAACATATATAAAATCACTTTTGCTCTTTTGGTTAAGACAAATGCCATGTGATTTTTTCAAGGTAAATATATTTGATTTTTATTTTATGAACCTTTACTGTTTTTTATTCTGGTATAAAAAATCCATTCCTTCATAGAAATAATATTTACTTCACTGACAGTGAACAAGTTAGATACAATTCCTTATCTTGTGGAAATTATACTTGGGTGGAAATAAGAAACAATAAACAAAGAAGACATAATAAGACATGACATGAAACAGTATTTGAAAAGAAAATAAGTGGATAGAGAAATTCAAAGGTACAATAGATATCTCTTGGATGATAGACACAGAAGATATCTGTTAATATTTAACCAGAAAACTTGAAAATGAAAAATCATACAACACTTAGACTAGTCCAGGCAGAGGAAGTGACAACTGCAATTTCTGCAAGATAGAAAAACACTTAGAATGAATAAAGAAGAGCAAAGAAGTCAGTGTGTCTGAAAAGTAAATGAAAGAAGAAGAAAAGGAAATTAGATACAGGAATAACAAGAGGCCAGATTTTCTAGGATGCTATAGGCCGTGTTAAGGAATTTGAATGTTATTTGGAATGAGATAAAGAAGCAGTGGAAGTTTTTGAGCAAAACAGTAACATTATCCAACACACATTTTAATGCATATTTGCTTTATATGGTGGCAGTAGAAGTCAAGAAAGGAATCAGGGATAAGAATTAGAAGGCTTCTGGGTTAATCTAAACCAAAAGTATGGTGGTTTATAACATGAAATTAATGATAGAAATGGGAAACTTGAATTGAGGTATATTTTGAGTTAATAACAGTGGGATTCACTGATGTGCTGAGTATGAGGTGTGAATGTGGGATGATGAGAGGCATAACATACCAAAATAGCTTTCAAATTCACCAAGCCAGTTATATGCATAACCAGCTTTGAACACAGGTAGCCTGGCTTCAGAATACATGATTAAATTATACTTACTTAAGTGACCCAGAAACACTAAGTATTTAATTATAGCTCATAGTTTTGTAGCTCAAGAATTATAGAAGTTCTTATTTGAATGATTTTTCTGCTTCATGTAGCACTGAATGGTATCTGTCAATGATTTCAGTTAGTTCATTGTTTGGTGTGGAAAGTCCAACATGACTAAAATTTTCATATACCTAGTCCGTTATTTGATGACAGGAAGACTGGGGTTCCAAGAAGCTCTCTCCCTCTTCAGATGATCTCCAAGTTTCATGGCATCTCTGCACAAATGTAGTTAGGATCCTTAAACGGAGATACAGGGCTTCAAGAATAGTTTTAAGAAACAGGAAGAGGAAGCTGCTGTTCCAAGGTAGATATTGGCATATCTTTATTTCTGCTTTATCTCACTGGTCTAAGAAGATACAGAGCATGTCCCAGACTCACAGATTCAATGAAAAAATATCAAAGAATTAGTAGACGTCTTCCAAATACACAAGTATTTAAAAATATTAAAATTTTTTCAGAAACAATGATGGCTACTTTGCTTCCATGTTGCTTAACTGAGTGGGTATAAATTCCTCTAAATTATGAAAGAAAATTTGGAAAGATATAAGTTTTAGGGTGGATAGGGGAAATTACTTTAAAATTAACATAATTTGAAATCACTTCAAAGGCCATTATATCCAGTATTTAAGTTTACTATTTTATGGAATATGGAAATGTGACTATATAGAAAAAAAATGCAAATCAGGATGTTTCTTTAGTTTATCTATTCCTCGCAAATATATCATTTTGTATCTATTAAAAAAATAGTTGCACCAATGTCTTATCAGATGTTGCATTGCTAAATTAAAGATAGAATAGTGTGAAATCAGTTTATGATCTCATTTTCATCACTAAATAACTGTGTGACTTTGGATAACTTATTTAACTTTCCTAAAGGTGAAGTCCCACTTTTATAAAAAAGGCAATAGTAATTGTGCCTAAAATGCAATGCTGTAACAAAATTTAAGTGATGTAATAAATTCCAAGTATTAAATCCAGTACTTGGCTCTGACTGAGGGCCTAACAATAGTGACTATTATTATTCACACATTCACACTATCCCTGTAATCAGTTCAGTATGAAGAATAAATAGTTTACTTGACAAAGAATGAATTTGACAAATTCATTAAAAAGTGAATGAAATAATTTTATAAAAAAAAAAGTCTATCATTAAGTCCGGCGCTCACCAAAATCTCCTGTTGAAATATATACGTATATCACAAACACAGATTTCTACAGCAGAAAAGATTATTATTTGTTTATAGTAAGTAATCATTCTAGCTCCTCAGACCCCAGTTTCCTCTTTTGGTGAAATGATGTGAGGCAGATTATAAATCACTATGCAGGCATGGGATTTTGTATTACAGGCAAGTAATTCTTAAAAGATTAATCTAAGTAGTTAAATAGGAGAGAAACAGCTGTTTCTTCTTTTTTTCTTGAGGAAGACAGAGAAACCTTTTCTCCCTAGTATAAACAATGTAGCTTGGGAAGATAAGACTAGTTTCACTAGCTTTACAATTTAGGGGATGTCCACATAGTTTCAAATCTCATCCCTACTTGAATAAAGGCACATGTCTCTGGAGTGGTAAATGTCTATGAAATAGGTATTCCATCATAGTATAATTTATAAGGCTTTTCTCTCAGCCCAGGTCCCAAGGTTTACTAAAATTTGTTCAGAAGAAAAGCCCTGAACAGAAGCACAGAAATATTTCTAGTACAGTACCATAATATGTTAATTTGCCATGGGTATTCTGCTAATTTACAAAGGAATAGCCTAGATATTCTCAGTATGTTTTAATTCTTGCAAAAACAAGTGAATATTATAAATTTTAGCTCTAACTGGTAACATTGGTAAATCCTTTCATTTTCCCTTTTATTTGTATCTTCTAAATTTTCTTCAATGGCTGTTATTGTTAACTTTGAAATAACTAAGAAATACTTATTATTTTCTGGGTATTGCATAATATTTTTTTCTGCCAACTTTTTTTCCTAGAATCTAAGAAAAATAATTTGTATACTTAATTGCTAAATATTTTTATGAAATTTCTTTGTTCTTTAATAATTCATCAATTTTCTATGCACAGATATGAAAACTTTCAGCATTTTCTTCAATAGCTGTAAACATTGTTACATGCACTTTAATATTTTCATACGTATCTGTTCATCCCAATATGTTCAGGTTGGGTAGTAAATGACTGCTCCTTCATTCAGGCTCATGTTAGCAGAGTTGCTTCTCACCAAACAAGAGTCTCTACTATTAAAAGCTGACATTGTATGATACAGTCCATGCAGTTTTCAGAAGACTAAGGAAAGGGGAAACACTTCAGTAATTCAAAACCTGCGTGACTAAAATTGAACACTGACTTTGGAGACTTTTTAAAAGTTAATTTATATTTAGACTCTTCCCATACACCCCTTTTGGGGGTTATTTCCACATAAAGAGATATTTTCAAATTAGATAGAAAAGTCAAAGTTTACATACATGTGTTTTTGCCAAAAATCTTGTGGAACATACAAATTGGAACTTATCAACATTAGTCTGACAGCATCCTTTTAGAGTACCATTTGATCCAGCCCTGTACCAAGTAGTGGATGAAAATATTCATAGCCTAAGTAATTATTCATTGTATACAATCTATTCTTGAGGTAACAAGGCGTAGTTATTGTCTGTGGCCTTAGTGTACAAAGCTCTCTATATGACATCACACGTCATCAAAGATACTATGTGAAAGGTAAATCCAGGCCTTCTTCTGCAAAAGCAGTCTCTCAGTTGTCCTTGCTTCGAAGAGCTTTCACAATTTTTTCATTGAGTTTTACAAAATTGAGAACACTTTGCAAGCATTTTAGTTTTTACTGTCAATTGTGGACTTAATCCAAAACTATTTAGGCAGCAAATTCCAGACATAATCCCAACTCTGACATAGACTCTAAAATGAATAAAGAAATACCCCTAAATTTGTTTTGAGTAGAGATTATGCATGCTTGATCATCATTCTTACAAATTAATAGCAGAGCAATTTTAATTTCTTGTTCTTTGACCTTCACTAATATGCATCTGAAATTATTCAGAAAACTCTCTTTAGTAAGGAACTTGGGAAGCTATACTGTAGCTGTCAGATGACCAACTGCATGGAAAATTGAAATAGATGAGGAAAAGTGTTTCCACTGAATGATTTTGCACCAGAGTGTGGTAATCACCTTGGTAATGTTAGGCTAATGCCCTTCTTTTCTCCATTACCTTCCATCAACTTCCATCATGCTTCACTTCCTTTCCTGGACTCAGGGTGGCTCTCACTCCTCCCTACACCAATTTCATTTGGTAGCAGCCCATTTCACACCATTTCAACACTTTGTTCTCATCGGTTTATGCTCACTCTCTTTTCAAATATCTTACAAGTGAGCTATACCACTATTTCACTTCCTCATTCATGTACTTAAAGCACCCTCAAAATTCATGAACAAGTAAGGAGTATATAATAAAAGAGATCTTAAGATGAATAGAAAAATCAGAAATGCCTGTTAAAATAACAGACCAAGTCAAAAGGGAAAATTTTACCTATCCTACTTAATACTTACAAAATCAGGTTATATTAGAGAGTAGATGGCAGCCTATTGATCATTTAGACCTGTGTTCAGACTACTTAGTTTATCCTCTCTAGTCCATAGGAGATCTAATAGAGTATTTCAATCCTTACCCAAATCTTGTAATTTTAAAAAACCTCTAAAGGAGAAGCTAGAAGACTGTTTTAAATTTATAGTACCAATAAACAAGTCTTATTCACTACATGGATTTATTAATCAGTCATCTAATGAGTACCTAAATGTGTCAGAGAAATATATTTGACTTGAGAATACAAAGATGAATAAAACATAATCCTTATCCCTTTATCTTAAAGTCTAGTCTAGGATTAAAATGTTATTGAAATATACTACATTTGCATTTATTTGCACTATCTGATTGTTAAATTTAATAGTTTATGTTTATCTCATGTTTTCTCAACCAGATTGTAAACGTCAAAAATATATAATTTTAAATTACATATGTGTTACTGATACCATGACATACTTCCACTGCATCCTACTACTAGGATAATGTAGTAAGGCCAGAGAAAGTTGCTGGAGACTCTTATGGGAAATATAGAGCCAATGAAAATGATAGGAGTAGGTAATATGATCTTCTAAATCAGAAATTAAAATATATTCTCTATATTTACCTATTCTAGGCTTTTCTTCATGTGGCAATAATTTCTCAGTACCTTATAATTAAGGATATATATTTAAGAAAACAATCTGTATTTCATAACCATAAATTAGAAGCTGTTTTTCAGTGTTTAAGAGACAAAATTCTCATTTACCTTATCTAGTGATTTTTCTTTCCATGTATATTCTTTGTATTTTGTGATCTCTAGTGTAGACTGATTAACAATGAAAGATTTTCCATCTGGTTATGGATGTTTTGGCATATTAAATCCAAGGATGTCTCAAAAACACAGTATCATCTTCAACAGCCTACATACATATGTCTTATGTATTAATAGAAGAAATTAAAAATGATATCAATTATATACAGGTGATATACAGTAGGTGAAAGACATACACATTTATACCCTAATTTCAAAGGAAAGTATAACATTCTCTAAAATAAAATAAAACCAGGTATCAGTGGGGAGTATATAACCCAATGAAAAGACCTATCCAATAACAGACACTAAAATAATGTGGAAAATACAGAGGAAATAATAATGCAAAAGAAGCCAGAATAGCAGATATGAGATTAAGTACTTCACCCTAATTTTCTTTTACTCTACTTTTTAAGCTTCTTATGCTGGATTATGAGTTACCAACTCAGTATCACCCCACTTCTATATTATCTACGAAACTATGGAAGAAAGTGAGAAATTTTTTTAGAATCTCTTTTCCTAGAATCTGGATTAGTTTCCTAAGAGAGGAAATTCCCAGAGAATTAGAAGGCATTACAAAAGAAGGGGTCATTTTTTTTTCCTTCTTCTTTTTTTTTTTTTCCTGTGGTATTAGTAAACTTACTTCTGAGCAGAGATGAGATTCACAAGAGCAATCTAGTGAGGATTTGAGGACCTGCAGTTTGAGAGGATTGTTATTAGTTTCCTAGAGATTCGCTGGACTAGCAATGGCCTTTCACAGCATCTGGTCAAACACAATTCTTGGTGCTGTAAACTGACTGTTGGTATCTGATTGCTTTCTTTGCTTTTCCTAGGACTTTCCTTACATTAGAATATTTAATACATAGAGAATATCAGTGGCTTCTGTTTTCCTTACGGAACTGTGATTGAAGAAATCATGATTGGTGGATAATAAACTATTACTGATGGAAAACAGGAGCTATCAAGAGAGAAAAAGGCATGGTTAGACCTTATATGCATATTTCTAAGTGAAAGAAGTAAGACTCAAAGTGCTCCATACTATATGATTCCAACTAGAGTATAAAATTCTGGAAAAAGTATAGATGATGAAAAGGTCAGTGGTTGCGAAGGATTTGAGATAAAAGAAGGAAAGTTTGAATAGATAACGTTTAGGGAATTTTTTAGGGTATAGTAATACCCTTTATGATACTTTATGATATTGTAATAGTGGTTATATGATGATAGGCATTATAGCCATAGAATTTTATGCTTTGAAAGCTATGGTTTTTCCAGTAGTCATGTATGGATGTGAGAGTTGGACTATAAAGAAAGCTGAGTGCCTAAGAATCGATGTTCTTGATCTGTGGTGTTGAAGACTCTTGAGAGTCCCTTGGACTGCAAGGAGATCCAACCAATCAATCCTAAAGGAGATCAGTCCTGAATATTCATTGGAAGGACTGATGTTGAAGCTGAAACTCCAGTACTTTGGCCACCTGATGCGAATAACCAACTCATTGGAAAAGACCCTGATTCTGGGAAAGATTGAAGGTGGGAGGAGAAGGGGATGACAGAGGATGAGGTGATTGGAAGGCATCACCAATGTGATCAACATGAGTTTGAGTGGTATCTGGGAGTTGGTGATGGACAGGGAAGCCTGGCGTGCTGCAGTCCATGGGGTCGCAAAGAGTTGGACATGACTGAGCGACTGACCTGAACTGATAGAATCTTACAGCATAAAGAGTGAACCTTAATGTATGCAAATTTAAAAAATAGTTTTGGAGATTGGAGGATTCCAGGATAGTGTGAAGAATGTGACTCATCAATCTGTATTATAAATGTATGAAACACGTCACAGAAGTAGTTAGGGGACATATGCACTGGTCTACGTATTTATGAAACAAGTGGAATCTGTAAAGCTAAAGACAAAAAAATTAGCATCAGCAATAAAAACTGCACATAACCATTGCAGTTGCTGTAATTATTTTTCGTGGTGTATGGGGTTAAGAATTCTGATACTGCTATTTACATACTTTAGATTTGAACAATTAAGCTAATGGTTGGTATATGGCAGAAGTAAAGTGTCTCACACAGTGGAATTTCCAGATAAGCATGGGGAAGTGGGTAGAATGATTCATGTGGTAATGGATTCAAGTTGGAGGCTTCAGTGTTAAATTATACAGATTGTTACATGTAGAAGTATTTATAGATATCTGTATATACCCTAGTTAGTGTACACAAGCAAGTGTATTTCCTTTCTTTCAGCTGAGAAGACTTAAAACAAAGACGCCTCAGTGGCCCAAGAGTATTCACCACGCTAATGTTTCTAATTCCATTCTCAAATAAAAGGAACAAGGCTTCTTAGAGAAACAGCCAATTCTATGTAAAGTCTATTTAGGAGATAAGCCTGGAGTATCCTAGAGTGTCAAAACATAAGAAGATACTAAACAAAGGAACCGTTTGAACAATGATGGGATTAACAAAGGGACACTGGAGGCAATAGCAGAGCTCCCAACAGCCAACAGCATGGGAAACACAATGAATAATATAATATTGCATTGTAATCACACTCTAAAATAAATATCTATGAGCTCCTATTGATATACCTAAAGAAATAAAAATAATAAATGGAGGAAAAGAAACAAATCTGTTGAGAATTCCAAGTAGTTTCTGCAGATACACTACCCTCAAGGAGGAGTGTAACTCCCTCCCAGTAAGTACCAGCTATGCATAGTGACTTCCGTACAGACTGCAGCTTAAATTGGTCTAAAAAAGAGTTAACTCTGCAGCGACAAATCTGACAAACACGGTTTCGGCTGCGTGATCAAGGTCCACATCAGACTAATAAGTCATTTTGATAATGTACTTCCCAGGTGGTGCTAGTGGTAAAGAACTATCCTGTCATTGCAGGAGACTTAAAATACAAGGACGGGGTCAATCCCTGGGTTGGAAAGATCCCCTGGAGGAGGGCATGGCAACCCACTCCAGTATTCTTGCTTGGAGAATCCCATGGACAGAGGAGCCTGGTGGACTATATATAGTCCATAGAATCACAAAGGGTCGGATACAACTGAAGTGACTTAGCATGCATGCACCCCCTTTTTATTCCACTTTTTCTTTTAATACTCCAGTACCCATGGTTTAATTATTTTAACTTCATAAAATGCTGTAATACCTAGCAATGGCAGTGGTTTTACACCCACATTCCTTTGTTTTAAAAAATGTCCTGAACTATATTTCCTAATTTAAAGAAATAAACCAAAAACCCCATTGAAATTATTAAAATTTCAAAGTTGAGGTCATCTACATCTTCAGGGCTCTGTCACCTAACTAACCTCATATTTAATGCTATTTGCTTTCCTTTCAAAAAAAATCAGTTTGGCAAGGATTGACATCTTGCAATGTGTGACGCTTCATCCGGGACATTAGCATTTCTGCCCATTGAGTCAGTTTCAGTTCAGTATGGTTATTTAACACCCACTACGCCAAGTCCTGTGCTTTACGCTTGAGGTATTCTGAGTCACTCAGGAGAGTTGGGTTTTTTTCTTTTTGTTTGTTTTGACCCTTAACATACGATGTGATGAAATGGCACTTTGATTCCAGTCCCAGGTGGTTCAGTGGTAAAGAATTCACCCATCAGTTCAGGAGAAGACACAAGAGATGTGAATTCCATCCCTGGATCAGGAAGATCTCCTGGAGGAGGGCATGGCAACCCACTCCAGGGTTCTTGCCTAGAAAATCCATGGACAGAGGAGCCTGGCAGGCTGTAGTCTATGACTGAGCATGCACACCCAACTAATCAAAATGGTAAATAGGTGACAATTCCAGATGGAGGATAGTCTATTATTTACCTGGCCAATACTCCTTGAAAATTGAGAAGCCATCAAGAGCAAGGAAATTTAGAAATTGCCAAAGCCAAAAGATGCTTAAGGAGACATGATTAATACATGTGGATATACTGGATAAGATCCTGACACAGAAAAAGGACATTAGCTCAAAACAAACAAAAAGAAGTCCAAGTATTTCATTAGTAATAATATATTATTACTGGTTCTTTAATTCTAACAAATGTACCATACACGTGTAAGATGTTAATAATTCTCTGTACTGTCCTATGATTTTTTCTATTTAAAGCTGCTCTAAAATTGAAATTTTATTTCAAAAACACAGATACTAAACTGACAAGTATGTAGTCAAGTATGTAGGACTACTTCATATATGACATTTTTAATACTTCTTTGCTTAAGTATCTTTGGTCTCAATAAGCATGTGACTAAAATGCATGTTCAACAATATACATAGCCTATCACTTTAAGATAACACAAAATTTACAGATCAAACTTAAGTATGGGAGATGGTGAAATCCACTTTATTTTATTTTTTTATTTTTTAATTTATTTATTTATTTATTTTTTTTTTTTGAAATCCACTTTAAATGAAATTAGAAATACATATCCAGAGGAGAATAATACAAAGCAGATGGTATTAAAGAACAAAACAAGTTTCAGATCATTGGCATATTTAACAATACAACATTTTCAAATTACTTTATTGTTTAGATTACCCATCATATACAGCACATAACTTTCCAAAAGCTTTTTCTAGAAGAAGCAAGTCTTATGTAACATTATATGGTTGAGTACTTTAGGGAAATAAAAACTGTTACCATTCTATACCCTACTTTTGAAAGGTTGGTATATGCATTGGTTTAATACCATTTCTGATAAATTTGACAATTAAGTACTGCATTGAATAACTATGCTATTTTTCCCGTACTTCCTAGAAATATTTGATCATGTGGATCTGATTTTTTTTCGTAAAACCTACAGATTTCTTACAAAATTAATATATCCATAAATATATGGCAAACATAAAAATCCTACAGATTTTTTTCTTGAACAAAATGATTTGATCCTATTAAATCAAAATTTAAATATGAAACATCTCAACTTAGCATCATATTGGTTCTTGTATTTTCAACATAAAAGATGAAGACTTCTGAGAAACAAACACAAAAATAAGCATTGACCAATGTTTTAAAACCTTGAAGCAGTTCCAGTTTGAATGAAAGCAACATGTTATTTAGAAAATTATCTGTGTTAAATCAATTTTATAATTTGTTTCCATTTTAATGTTCTGTGAAATTATTGCATCTCTAGAAAAATGTGATTTCTGAAATAAATGATAGATGAATAAGACTTTATGTCCTGTAATTACAACTGTTATTACCAATCCTCAATACTAAATAATCAAGTTTACTCCATTCACAGTAAGTTAGCCTGAGGCTATAAGAAAAAATTAAACGGGGCAGCAAATTGCTGTGCTTTTTGTAAGATAATATGTTTCAGAATTCCTCTAAGAAACTATTGATCTATTCCTGGAAAAGCAGAATGGAAAAACCCTCAAAATCTGAAACTAATATACTAATGCAGATTTATGTGGAACAGAAATCAAATTTCCCTCAGGCTAGACCTAATCACCTTGGGAAGAAAAAAACATATAAAAAGGATATTCATAAAATATTTTTCAGTACTTTTCCCCCCGTGTGGAATTGTTCAAAATGTTTAATGCTTTTATATGTTGCTTTATAGTTTTAATAAAACATTTTCCAAATGTCTTCCTAACTTTACATTGTGTAAGATAATACAAATTTCTACTGAATGAGTGAATTCTTAAGATTTGGCCTTTACTGAACACTTGAGTACCTGCTGTATTTGACCCCAATAGTCCTGCAATCCTGAAAACCCAAAGTGCCATTTTGGCAAATGGTAAAAAACAAATGAACTGTTTTTCTGACTAGTGAAAACAAACCCTTTTTGAGGAATATGCATCTCTTTGGGATGGTCAAAAAGGTCAAGAAAAGGATTTCACTGTTAATTCCCAAAGAATGTTGATAATGAAGCAGGATATAAATGTGCAGGGTAGGGAACATGATGGGAGCTCTCTGAGACTTCCACTCAATTTTCCTGTGAACCTAAAACTGCTTTAAAAAATAAAGTCTATTAAAAAAACAAAAGAGTCATCCTATACCAAGATGTATGATAATACATATTGAACCTTGGATTAAGATTAATTCAATTTTGAGTAATTAAGCTTCATTTTTAAAAACTATCAGAATAATTGATTAAATTATAAATTGAAAAATAAAAATAAAATTATTATTTTTAAAAATGCAGAACTTGTAGCAATTCCACTTCATTTTAAGAACCTGAATTTTAAAAGCAAAACTTAAAAATATTCGAAAGAATATAAGTACAGACCAGGGAAGATATATTGAAAAGAAGCAAATAGGACACATCTAAAATAAAATATGAATAAATTTAACATTATGATAATTTTTCTACATAAAGTTTTTATTATTAAAGATCAAAACAAAAGCTGAAGTCTTAGCAAAGATATTTACAATGAATCCAGTAACAGAACATTAATTTCCTAAATAGAATAATCACTGAGATCAATAAAGGCAAATGGCTCAAAAGAGAGAGCAAGCAATGAATACGTTTATTTTTTTAAAAAGACTACAAATATAGTAGGAAAGGAAATGAAAATCCAACCACAGTTAGATACTATCCTACATCTAGCAAACTGAAAAAAAAATTAAAATCTGACATTTCCTTTTGCTGCCAAGAGTGTTGAGTAATTGAACGTGGTTTCCGCAGATCTAGAGAGTATACCAGTCTGAAGAGCAATTTGGCAAGATCTGGTGAATTTTAACAACATGCATAAAGCAATTCTTGGAGGATGGCAGTGTGACAGTTTTTTTAACGCCTTTGATCTCCTTTGTTGAAAGGAGAGTATAAAAAAGAAAATATGACTCCACCTCAAAATTTTTGGACATCAAAAATAAAAGCTAACTGAAAATGTATACCCATAAACCCCAAAATACAATAGAGAGAAATCACCTACAGCTTTAAGGTATATGTTATATTACCAGGGAGAAGATAAATGCATCTGCCAGAACAGAGAACATAAAGTCAAATGTACTCCCTAAAGAGTGCAGAAGGCCAATTAATGGAGAAGAGTAGTTGAGGCTGAAAAAGCTTTGCATATCCACATGTAATTGAAAGGGGTTCTGAGGCAGTATATGAAGGAGCTTGTATTTGTTATCTACTGCTGCTTAACAAATTGCTGTGGTCTTAGTAGCTTAAAATAACTAAGATTTATTATCTATAAGCTCTCCTGGGTTTAAGAGGTTAGGAGTTGAAACATTATCAAATCATTGGCTCTCAGATAGTCTTTGTGGCATATTTCTGTTTATTCCCCACAAAATCCATTCTCTCCTTCTCCTGTACCAAAGTATATTTAAATGTACTTGACTTCCAAGCTAAATAAGGTATTCCCTAGCCTTCCTCCTAACTAGGCGTGGCCATGTGATTAGGTGGAATCAATGGAATATGATAAGAGTGAGGTAGACGACTTCTCCATTATTTTGTGTAAATGGTTTGTTTATTCTCCATTTCACATTTTTTTCTATTCTAATACACTAAAATGTTAATATGATGATTGATACCCCATTTGCTGTGAGAAAACAAGAAAAAGAACAAAAGAACAATCAAAGTAACTACAGCTTTATAAATTGGTCTTAGGGGTGTAATATTGGCAAAACCATTTGGGAAAACTGCAGACATTTTGCAACAGGGTCTGTTCATACCACTTATCCTGTTTTATGAAAGGCAAATGCCAAATCACTGTAGCTTGCTGGGGACTCTCTTTCATACCAAATTAGTTTGGTACCCTAAGACATCCAATAATATCACTTACAAATTGGTTAAAAATAAAAATAATATTTCATAGGGCAAAAGCGGGCTAATTATATAATAGATACCAGATAGCATAGGACATTTTATGCTACACTCTATTGTCAGGGCAACAACCTTAACTCTGTGATTTTTCTGTGCTGTTAGTGAAAAGTTTGGTTTAAAAAAATTTAATACATACGAAAATTTGTAAAGTGGGAAGCATCAAAATTGTGAATCTGTTTTCTAAGAAGAAATGAAAGCTCCAATGTGTTGGACCTGAGAACTCAAAACAATAATGTGATAACAAAAATCCTAAATGCTTTTACATTCTAGGCAGCAGAACTGGTCGGTAGGTCCATATCTGAGTGTTTCCACTGGTCATTATTGTATCTAAAAGTTGTTATGCAGTGTCTCTTTCATCCATAGTTACCAGTCTAAATTGTACCCAGATTTCCTTATGTGAGCCAGATAATCATAGAAAATATTTTAAAGATCTTTGACAATTTTAATGTGTATCTTCCGCAGTAATTCAGCTACGTCTGGGCATAAGAGTATCTCTCATTTATGTCTAGAAGCAGCCAAATTGTATTAAGTATGCTTCATTAATGACTCATTCAACACAAGACATTAAGCACCTAAAAAATTCATATTAATAGAGAAAAACCTGTAATTATAAAGATAATGAGTTCTCCAGGTAGTTCAAGCCATGTCTCCAATATTTTCAGGTGTATCAAATAGAAGATTTATAACCATTTTGGGAATAGGCTGGTTTTTCTCCTTGTTTACATTCCATCATCATGCCTGGAAATGCATCAAAATATAGATTGCTTTTCCTTCACAGAAAGACTAAATAAAGATGAATGTATTTTGCCCTTTTCAAATGTTATAAGTCCCCCTCCTAATTTGTATATTTACTCCTTTGTGAACTCCTTTGGATGCTTTTGCACGGATGATATTATTTCAAATGTTATCTTTACATAATGTTTTCTTCCTCTGTGGCCCCCACATCGAAACACATTTGTGGAATCCAGCCATGCATATGAACAACAATTTTTCAAATCCCTGAATCACAGAAAAAAGAAAAAAACAAAACCAAAATCAGTATCTGGTTCTTCCTTAGCACTATGTCGCACTAAGTTGCTGTTAAAATCATCTTTTAAATGATAACCAAAGCATGGATGAAACTGACAACATGAAGAAAACACAAAAGAAACACAAATAAATGAAAGAGACCAGCTATGGAACACGTGCAGATACATGTAGCTTTTTGTTTTTTAAAGAATGTAATGGTAAATCATAGAGACTCTGACTTTTTAAATAGCTGCTTTCTTTTCTATTTTTCTTTAAATGCTTTTATTCTCTTGGCCCAAAGAACAATAAATTCTCTCCATTTTTCTATCTCATGGCTTCTCTCGCTCCTTCTCTATCCCTGCATCTTCATCCTTCAACACTCCTAAGTATTGAAGTATCTCAAAACTTGTTTTTCAGACCCCCTCCCCCTTCTTTTTTTCCTTTACTTGTTCTCTGGGCTATTTGTGGCTTGAAATGTTATCTATAAACTGATGTCTTTTAAATTAACATCTCTGTCAATGACCTCTCTCCTAAGCTGTAGAATCTATATCCAGTTACCTAGTTGCTATGGAGGTTACTTGGATCCTGAATAAATAGTGTAAATTTAACAATATTCCAAGCAAATTACTAATTTCTATGCCTTCCTTTAACCTATCCCTGCCCTATCTTTCTTAAATCAGTAAATGGCACTTCCAATAAGTAATTTGCTCATGTCTAAAACTTTATTTACTTAATTTTATTTGTAGTGAAATATAATTGACTTACGATGTTGTATTAGCTTCAGGTTGCAGCAAAGTAATATATTGGGATGCATATAAGATTGTTTCTGAATCAAGGCTGTGTTTTCTGACACAGGTAATTTAGAATTTTCTACCACCTAGGAGGATTCTGAGAAATCATATCGTTTGCCCCAGTTTTTATCCAGGGGCAGAGGAGATACCTACAGAACAATTTTTGAAGAATGTGGTAGAACAAAAATATTCTGCTGTGATCATATTTCATGGGTTTTAATTGTTTATACACAACTCTTAGAGGCAAAACTCAAATAATCAGGAGTTGTTTGTTGGATCATGACATGATGAGAATGCGTCTGAGAATAATAGACTAGTGGGTGATTTTCAACTCCATCAGATACTTTTTTTGGAGGAATTTAAATGTGAGATGCAAAAAATGAGACTCAGTAGTGTGGTAAGAGAGACATAGATAAGATAATGGAAAAATCAAAAGATAATTACAGTTATTAGCAAGCAGAATCTGTACATAGAGAGATAGAGATGAAAGTTGATAATTGCATTTGAATACCTCAAATCTCTCCACTGTCTTTGTGTCTGTTAGAATAAGTAGCAACTGATTTCTTTAAAGTTTCGAATACCATATTTCTTATTGGGAAACAGTTGTCTTTGTATTCTGGATAACAACAATAATCACTGTCAGGAGACCCAAGGTTTATTATCAAGGAAAATATTTTTGTATTTCTTTACCATCCTGTGTTTTCTTAATTATCAGCTCTCTTCCAAAGACATAATCTCCAGAGATGGCCCAGGTTTCTGAAATTTTATGTACATAATTAACTACTTATGATAAACAACATATAACCAACATATTTATATTGGTCATTAATTTTTTTCTACTCTCTCTACATGCACTCACACCTTTAGCAATGATGATAACTGCACAATATCAGCATTTTGATATATGACCATTTAATTAACTTTCATTTTGATGAACATTTAAATTATTTCCAGCTCCTTTGTCATTATCAACAATTTTTCATGGATACTTATATGTAAATATTTGTACCTGTCACTTTTTTATGATGTATTTTTATATACCTATATACTGTATTACTCAAAAAAAAAATTCTCACAGATAATTGAATCAATTTATACACACTCTAGTGTATTCTTTTTCTCTAAAGCCCTTTTTTTCTTGGGTGTGAGCTAGATAAAATTGACTCAGTATAAAAATTATATAAATTATATTCTATAATCAATGTGATGACAGTTTTGGCCTAAAAATTCCAACTCAGTCACTGTTTTGATACAATGAACTACATTTGTTTAAAATTTTAGGCAACTTTCATATTTTGCAGTAGCATTTGAATATATATATATGAATATAAATGATTAGCTCATCTTTAATGCATGTTTGACAAAAAGTTTGTAAATATAAGTGTACAGAGTTAAGATTTTATACTCTTAGATAATTTGAATGCAAATTCATTTACTTTTTAGGTAGAGGGACTAAAAATTAGAAACTTTTGAGAGTATCCTTAAAATGTGTGGTGAGTAGAAATGTCATATATACACACAACTGTGCAAATGATAGTCAAACAAACAGAAAAAAAGGTAACACTCACATAAAGATAAATATTTTCTTTACTCTTCAGTGACTAATAAGGCAGGCATAATGCTTGCAAGTGGGTATTTTAAGTATAAGCATACCTTGGATGTCTTATGAGTTTGGTTCCAGACCACTGAAATACACTGAATATTGCAATAAAATAAGTCACAAAACTTTTTTGGTTTCCCAATGCATATAAAAATTATATTTATATGATACTAGAGTATTAAGTATGTCTATAGGATGTATATAAATAAATACCAAACCAATTACAATAGTAACATAAAATATTACTGATCACAGGTCACCATAGCAAATATAATACTAATGAAAGAACTTGGAGTACTTTATGTGCCTCAGAAACATGAAGCAAGAAACTATTGAAAAACTGGTGCTGATAGACTTGCTTGATATAGGGTGGTGACAAACTTTGAATTTGTAAAAAATTACAGTGTCAATAAAATACAGTAAAGAGAAGCACAATAAAATGAAGTATGTCTGTATTAACATTATGCATTTCTCCTGTAAATATTTACTAGCTTTTATCCTAGGAATCCTTTTAGAAAAAGGAGAAAAGGAGATGACAGAAGACTGACTTGTTACATCTTAAGGTATCCATTCATAGAAAAATATATTGCAGTATGAATTATAGACAAACACAAGTGGATACAAACTTATGTACATGACATCTTAAAGTTATCATTTTTCATTCTTTAACCTTTTTCTGGGCAAGATGTAGGTTATGTAATTGAAAGAAGACTTTAAAAGAAGTTGAGTTATTTAGCTGCAGTAAGTAGAGGTTTAAGTATAATGTCATAATACTGCCTAGATAGAAACTCCTGGGATTCTTTCTTACCTAACATAAATGTGACTCCAACAGTAGGATTTTATTACTGGAAGAACATTCTTGAAATATTTTAAAAATGAGCCTAATAAGAAAAGATCCAGCTATTTTTAAGAAGCTATTATAGTCGGCTTCTATTATATTACAATAGTTAAAGTGCTCTTTCTCAAAATGTGTGGGTGAGGGTAACTGAGGAAACGCAGTTAAGTCTGCTAGTTTTCTGGTTCCTATGAGATCAGAGAAGGGAATGGCAGCCCATTCCAGTATTCTCGCCTGGTGAATCCCATGGACAGAGGAGCCTGGCAGGCTATAGTCCCTGGGGTCGCAAGAGTTGGTTGGACACGATTGAGTGATTCAACCACCACCACCATGAGATCAGAAATTTTGCTCTCTTTTTACTAACCCATACAAATGAGGGTTTGTTTCCTAAACCTTGCCCAGGCTCTTCTCTTCTTCAGAAAAGAAGACAGGAATTTGATGCTATCAGTCTGAATCTCTGACTGGTATTTGCTCCTAGTTTCCTTTTAAGAGCCTCCATCTCTTATTCTACTTATTGGAAGCCTACCCATTATAAAGGCTTATTTCTTCTGGATGCTAAAATCTGCATTGATATCTCTTAATGACCTGCAAACACATCATCTCCATTCTGGGTTCTATATATGTATAAACTTTATCCAGTAACATGATGATGAATTCTTGATAAGTATCTACCTCATGCTCATCAACATATCTGATTTCTAGTTTACCCATCCTATTACTTATTGAACTCTAAGCCCCCTCTTTTCTTAGTTCTACTCCTTGGGTTTTGCAAGAAACTAGTAAATAAACTGTTACCTAAGTCATATCATGCGAGAAAACGTGGCTAGATTGTGGGAATATGGAATAGGTGTAGCTGGAACATAGAAAAAAGAAAGTGGAAAAACAATTCAGATGTTAAAAAGGGGGAACTAATTCATGCTTCCAGGAAAGTGAGGTATGTTAACAGGTAATAGCGATGTGCTTAGTAAGTGGTTATCACCATAGTCGAACCCAGAGTATGGATAAAAGTTAGAGCCCTACCAAAATTTAAAATCAACGTTTATAAAATGTTGATTTAAAAATCTGCCTCAACCAATTTGAACCATGCAAGAGTTCTAGTAACAGTTTCTTGGAGGGAGTACGGATAGACTAAGAGTGGAACTTAGACTTGTAATTCTCATAATAAGTAGCCATGGGCTGAGAGAAGAGTGACCTCATGATTCTTCTCACTGTAGACAGTGCCGGCACTGGCATGATCAGAGGACCACCTCCAGGACCCCCCAGCCAGAAGGTACCAGGGAACATGTCAGAGAGAACAGGAGAAAACATCCAGGCAATTTTCATCCTTTTCTGAAATGACAATTTCATTGGATTTGTAATCCCTAAGTTTATGAAAGTGGATGATAAGCTATAGAAATCTAGAGAAATGAAATTTTGATTGCTTTGTTACCCCAAACTAGGAGTCCTAGGAACATCTGCTGCAATTCAGCCTATATGAATTGAGCATTTTCTAAGTGCTTTCCTTTTACATATTATAATGAGAACCAAGTACAAAGAGGACTCATGGTAAACCAAAATAAAGAGAAGTCTAATGCTTTCTGGTAAATGTAGATTGTCTTTTAGTAGACAATTAACAAAAATATAAAATACTTAAGACCTTATTCACATTCAAACTAGCATTTCTTTTTTATAGTAAAGCTTAACTCAAAGTGGTGAAACCTTAAAGTTTGATCCCTGAAGTATTTTTAGCTTTCAGAGGTACCTTATACATAAAGTAAAATTCACCCTTTTTAACTATAGAATACGCTTCTAATCATCGCTTCCAATCATGTAACCTCTACCACAAACGTGTTATAAAGTTTTCATTACCCTAAAAAGTTTTCCCTTATCCCTTTGAAATTGATTCCCCCAGTTAATAGGCGGAATGTTGAAGTCTTAACCCCCTCCAGTCCCTCAGAATGTGACTGTATTGGAGATAAGACTTTTAAATAGGCAATTAGGTTAAAATGAGGTCATATATATGAGCCCTAATCAAATATGACTGGTGTGTTTAAAAGAAGAGGTGATTAGGAGAAAGAAACACTCAGAGAGAAAACCTTGTGCATATAAAGGGAGAAGGTGGATGTCTATAAACCAAGGTGAGAGGCCTCAGAAGAAATGAGCTCTGCCAGTGATGCCTTAATCTCCGACATCTAGCTTCCAGAACTGTGAGAAAATAACTTCTGTTCTTTAAGCCTCCCAACCTGTGGTACTTTGTTATGGCAACCCTCAGTTCAGTTCAGTTCAGTCGCTCAGTCGTGTCCGACTCTCTGTGACCCCATGAATCGCAGAACACCAGGCCTCCCTGTCCATCACCAACTCCCGGAGTTTACTCAAACTCATGTCCATCGAGTCAGTGATGCCATCCAACCATCTCATCCTCTGTTGTCCCCTTTTCCTCCTGCCCCCAATCCCTCCCAGCATCAGGGTCTTTTCCAATGAGTCAACACTTCGCATGAGCTGGCCAAAGTACTGGAGTTTCAGTTTCAGCGTCAGTCTTTCCAATGAACACCCAGGACTGATCTCCTTTAGGATGGACTGGTTGGATCTCCTTGCAGTCCAAGGGACTCTCAAGAGTCTTCTCCAACACCATGGCAACCCTAGCAGACTGTTAATAGTATATTCACTCTCACTCTCAAGCCCAAGCAATCAATGGGATCTACACGGTGTCATAATGTTGACCTTTCTTGAATTTTATGTAAATGAAATGATAACAATATGTAGCATTAAACAGTTAACTGTTTTTATTTATGATGGTTTGAGATTAGTTCATGCTGTGGCTCTGTTCATATTTTCTTTTTTTCGGTGAAGAGATTTTATATTATGTAACAATGTTGTCATCTATTCTCCACTGGTTGGATAGAGCTGTTACAAAATTATGCCCTTGTGAACATTAATTTTTGTTGACATGTGGACGTATTTCACTTAGAAAAATGCCTAGAAGTGGGGTTTCTAGATTCTATAACATACACTTAATCCTAGAAGATATCTCCAAACTGTTTTCAGAAGTTGGTATCTGTGTCATTTTGTGTTCCTACAGCAAAACATAACAATTACTGTTGTCCCCCATTCTTGTAAACACTAGGTAGGTCAGTCGCTTTATCTTTATTCTAGTGGGTGTTTTGTGATTATAATTTTGATTTGAATTTCTCTGAGCAGTGATATTGACCATCATTTCATATACTGATTTGCCTGATTATATCTTTTATTGTGAAGTGTCTAAGTTGTTTGTCCTTTTAAAATTGTTTTCTTATTAATGAGTTCTGAGATTTCTTTATATATTCTATATATAAATCCTTTATCTGGAATGTATATTTCAAATTTTTTTTTTTTTTTTTTTTGCAAATGGATTGGAGAGTACATGAGTGAAAACAGTTATACAACTTAGGTGATAAATGCAGTGATCAAGGTAAGATGTCTTCTGTTAGTCTAAGAAAATGGTTTTGAATTGAAGAGATCTGAATTGGTTTGAAAGATATTAATAGGCAAAATCAGTAAGGTTTAAAGATTGTTGGCAATGTGGACAAAGAGGAGAAGTAATTGTTGAGGATACATTTAATGTAAAAATTTGGGTGGTAGCACTTGTCTAAGCTAAATACTGAAGTATGACTCTTTGAGGAGTGATAGAATAATTATAGTTTTGGATATATGGATTCCAAGCTAAATAAAAATATGAATATCTTAATAAAATATGAAATGAACAATTGGCTATATATATATATGGAACTCAGGTGAGAAATAAGTGAGTATAGCATGTTGAGAATTATTGGTATAACAGTGTAAAGCTTTGATAAAGAAAAAAATATTTTCCTCTTTTGAATCTCTTTTTGCCTTAACTGAGCTCGTGTTATTTTTATTCCTACTTTATAAGCCACACTTACAAAATAGGTTAATTTTGTCCTTAGCAGCTCTTGGACCCTTTTCCTTGTATTACTTTTTTTTCCTTTTTCCTTTTCCTTGATCCAACTATCCCATTTCCCCACTGATTCTCTTAGAACCTTAACTCTTGTATAGAAAACATAGATTTGGCAAGCTTCTTTTGTAAAAGACCAGAGACTAAATATTTTAGATATTTTGTGCCACAGAATATCTCTATTCTTCTATTTTTTTGATAGTCTTTAAAAATGTAAAAATTAGTTCATGGATCAATATAAAAACAGTTCACAGACTAGACTTGACCAATGGGCTATAAAAAATTAATAAACCAAAACCTCAGTTACATAGAGTTGATATACCAGAAGGGGGAACTCTCACAATCTGCTCCAACAGGAGAACTCAATAGGAAGAAGACTCCTAACCCCACCTCCAAGGGCTTAGCCAATGAAAGGTTATGCACTCTATGTTATAGTTCTCCCAAACTCCTTTTTGTCTCAATGTAAGTGTTCTTCCCTTGCTGTGTGTGGAAATTCGCATGTGGCTTGCCCATGGTTGCAGACCCCAGAATGCAATTCTTTGCTGATCTTGACTGAATCCATCTTTGCTGGAGAAATAACTATTTGTTTCAGATCATTAGGGTCATAATTCTCCAATTCCTGCTATAAAGCATCACATTACTGGATGCTGCCCTCTTGGGTGGCATGTTATACTTTGTAGACTTTTGCCTATCTTCTTCTCATTTCCAGTAACCAGTTCTGAGTACTGTTTCCTTCTGAGCATGTTTTCCCCTCCATTACCTCAAATTTTATTTACTCTCTAATAGTGACCTTTAAAGACTTTATTGACCCTACCCTCAAACCAAGTTAATCATGCTCTTCTCTATGCTTCCAATGTGCTTTTGGCGCATTCCTTTTATTTAAGCATGTCTATGGTAAGTTTTGTAAATATCAAATGAATGGAATTGAATCTTTCTGAATCTCTTTACACTGACCCTTGAACAATGCAAGGGTTAGGGGTGCCAACCCTCTACACAGATGAAGACCCCTAACTTATAGGATCATGTAGTACTGTAGCATTTACTAACAAAAAATAATTGCATATAAGTAGACCTGTGCAGTTACAACTTGTTAAAGGGGAAATTCTGTTTGTGACTAATGCTGATATATAGAGCTAATGATGTCATTAAATTGTGAGAGGCAGCATAACATACGTATAGTCGGCCTTCCTCATCTGCAGCTTCCACATCTGCAGATTCAGCCAACCTCAGATCAAAAATATTTTTAAAAAATCCATAAATTTCCTAAAACCAAAACTTGAATTTGTTTCATACTGGTAACTGTTTATATAGCTTTAACTCGATATTATAAGTAATTGAGAGATGATTTAAGGGCTTCCCTGATGGCTCAGACAGTAAAGAATCTGCCTGCAATGCAGGAGATCTGGGTTTGACGCCTGGGTCAGGAAGATCCCCTGGAGAAGAAAATCCCGCTCCAGTATTCTTTTCCTGGAGAATTTCGTGGACAGAGGAATCTGTCGGGCTACAGTTCAAGGGGTCGCAAAGAGTCGAACACCACTGAGCGACTAACACTTTCAGCTTTCAGGGATGATTTAAAGCCTGTGGGAAGATATGCATAGGTTACATGTAAGTACTACACCATTTTATATAAGGGACTTGAGCATCTGTGGATTTTGGTATTCACTATGGACCTGGAACCAATCCCCTACAGATACCAAGGGGCATAGGGTCTACTGCTGTGATTTGAAACATGAAAGAAGCTTTATTTCTTGAAAGAAGCTTGACAGAAGCTTTATTTCTTGTGTTGTATAAACCTCAGCCTTTGTTCTTTGCCTATTAAATACAGATAGTTATATTTTCATCTTCATGGTGTGATTAAAAAGAGTATTGTTGTTATATTTGTCTTAAGTATCCTTTTATCCAAAAGATATTTGCATTTTTAACTAGGATTTTCAATGGCTTAGCTCAAATGCATTATGCAATTAAGCACTATGGTTAGTCACTCACAACCATATTTTTGGTCAGAACATTTCCTCCCCTCCACAATCTTAAAATTTAAATGTTCTCGATTTTCCTAATTTTGAGACAACCCTTAGTGTCACATTGATAGTAAACAAGTGACAGCTAAGCTTATTGTCAACTTCATGGGGAATTGATTACTCTACAATAAAACTGTAAAAATGAAATATTGCTTAGTCTAAAAATACAAGAGTAATTTAATTCCGGGAGCTTTAAATTTTTAAAGAACTCTTCAATCTCTGCTGACCTACGATACACTCAATACCTACTCCTTGGGGAGGGTTAGTAGTGAAAAACTATAAAAAGTCTGAAATCTGTAAGGTTAAATTAGATTGGGAAAAGCTACAAAATTCTCAAGTGTTCAGGTGATATAGTTATTCCAGAAACAAACTTGATTGTATCTAATAACACAGAGATTTCTTTATATGATGTTTCTGGCACTGGAGATATTATATCACTATAAAAGTTCTTTTTCAAACCCATCCAAGTAAATTACTTTAGAAAAGATTTAGTAGTTGTTTAATTTAACTCATAAAAAGCCATAAATAAGTATCAGCTTATGGAGAATAAAATGTCCACAACCAATAATAACATTTAATGCATTGTGAAATGTAATGCCATGAAAAATACAGTATAATTACATTTACTTACATGCTGCAGTTTAACTAGGGTTACTTAAAATTGAACTATTGGCAATTTTTGCTTATTTTCTTTGTTTAAAAAGATCACTATGATTTAAAGTTTAATTGCAGAATATATAAGATAATAAAATTGCTTCTCCATCAACTATTTTTCATATAAATACAGATGGATAATTTTGTCACTCTAAATAAATTTGTGGATTTATTATTTAACATCATGCATTGAATGTAATGGCAAGACAGTGAATATATATGTTTATTTTAAACTAATGATTGCTATATTGCTCTTTCCTTTGATTCAGAGAGATAATTCTTAAAGTTCAGGAGGGTGGTCTTTTATGGCTATGGAGCCTTCTTTTGGGACTATTCTATTAATATCACTTATGATAACATTTCACTTATATCTGTTTTTATTTAGCTTTTGTATGTTCTCCAATTCATTGATTTGTTTGAAAACTCTTTACCTTACTTTCTGAGATTTCAAACCAAAGTCCTAAACTTCATCATGTTCATTGGCTACTGTCAATTCTTTTATAAAACTGCTGCTTCTCTAATGTGCACCTGTATTCTTTACAAATTATCAGCTCCACTGTTGCATGTTTCACCAGCATTTCATCACCTCTAAACAGCATGACCTACTCCTTAAGTCATGTATTTTTCCAAAACTTTAGAAAACAGAGATCCATTCCAACTACTAGTAGAGAATAAGGATGAAAATTGCACACCAGTTCAGGATGTCTGAGTTTGAATGGTAACTCTCCCATTTATCAGCTCTATGGGCTGATACTTATACTGATATTTGGGCAATATACTCAGGAGCTCTAATCCTCACTTCCTTCAAATGTAAATAAGAGTAATGATAATATTTAAAGATTCAATGAGATCATGCAACTAGCTAATGCTCTAATTCATATTAGCTAATATTTGTATAACAGGCTTTGGTCTTCTGTGGTTAGCTTCTCAGTCAATTCTACATATTTATTATCCTCATATTTATCATATTATCATCTTATTTATTATCATTGTCAACCTGTCCATTCTGTATGCAGATACACAGAACAATGACTGATGTCACATCTCAAAGTCTATTTTAAATAAATGTGTTTAAGGAAGGGGAAGACAATGTCTTTTTGGCCCGAAAGGCAAGTTAGATAATTACCAATTATGAAGATGTATTTACTTTTTACTTTTTCTCTGTTTTTCCTCTGAAGTCATGACCATTTGATTTCGTGCAGCTGTAGCTCAGGCAAATGGTCAGTTATGGTTACAAGAACACAAGTTCAGAGCCTGGATGAAAATTATATAGATTTAGCATTCAAACTATTGAATATTGAAGCAATGCTTCTCTTCAGCAATGCCACAATAAAACCAAGTGATTTTATATGAAGAGACTGCGCAAACCATTATAATATTAGCTGTCTCTGGTCAGAGACTAAGTATTTTCAAAAAAAATGTGATTGAATGAAGTAGCTAATGACTTTTGGGATAGAGAACCTAATTATGATCATTTAAAAAAATATGAATTGGATTTTTTTTCTACAGTCAGTATATTACATACAGTATAAAACCCAAGCTCATATTTTCATTTTTTAGCCTATAATCATGTGTCCTTGAATAGAAAACTTAATACTGACAAATAGACAGCTAAATGTTACAGTGCATTTTTCAATAATGATAAGGCAAAAATCTCATATTCCATGTCTTGAGATTTTGTTTTACAGTCCTTATAAATTAAAGTGTTTTAAAAATACATTGGCAAGATTTTCACTGGAAAGATAATCATTTCAGTTCATATCATCTTTTAATGATGCACTTAAAATTTCTAGCATTATAATGTGATTTTAGATACTGCTCATTCATTCTGTGATTTACAGATATAAAAATACTATTGAAATAATCACAAACATATAAGATGCTGAAATGATTCTTTTAAAAATATTTTCTTTAGAATGTATTAGAGATCATGAATATATATTTATATAATTAATATAATACTGAAGTTGTATCTGCTTAATACTGTCACTAATAGTAATTGTAATTTTTCCTTTGCTGTTTCACTAGAAGATGTGAGTACATTAACAATGAAAAGCAAACAATTAACAGTGTTTGAAATAGAATTTCTTCTTGAAAATCCGTTTCTCCTTGGGAAAGGACATGATGATTTACAAATTATTCATATGGCTTGTGTGTCTGAATAATTTACCCTAGTAAAATTATGTTTTACAGTTGAACTTGATACAGCACATTTATTCACAGGTACATATGTGGGTATGTACTTAGACACATTTACCTAGAATGACACAAAGTGTATTAAAAACATGAAAACGTTTTGCAACTTCTGTTTAAATAATGCAAATGTAGAAAATTTCAACTTTCCAGTATACCATAGATATTTTAGTGCAGCTCCCAGTTTTAAAATAGCCTGAAGTGATTAATATTCATCAAAAAGAAGTGGGAAGATAGGCATTATTTAATTTTCAATTAATAGAAAACACAGCATTGTCTGTTTTTCGTCACCTAGCTATTTATCCATTCCCTATGGAAGGGAACAGGCTGCCACACTCTTGTCTGTTTTCTTGCTGAGAGTGCTTGCCTGTGCTGCCAAGCTCACCACACAGTTTCTGTCTGGCGTTGAAGCACTATCTTTTTCAGCCATGCAAGTCTGTGTTTTGTGATAAAGTACAGTTATGGGCAGCCTTGCGGACTTGACTCTGCTACAGAAAGAACTCTCCTGCTGCAGTATTCCATTTGAAAACTCTCTTCTGATGCTTGATTTTCTTCTGAAACTGGACTTGCAGTCATAATGGTTCTTTCTTTAATATTTTAACAAATTTTACCTGTTTAATATGAGCCAGATATTCTAAATTGAACAGCAAGGGAGTTTTTAAGGCTGAAAGTAAATTTTATGGTGAATAAATCACAATTTATATACTTGATCTAACATTGCTGCTGCTGTAAGTCACTTCAGTCATGTCCGACTCTGTGCGACCCCAGAGACGGAAGCTCACCAGGCTCCCCCATCCCTGGGATTCTGCAGGCAAGAACACTGGAGTGGGTTGCCATTTCCTTTTCCAATGCAGGAAAGTGAAAAGTGAAAGTGAAGTCATTCAGTCGTGCGGGACTTGTAGCGACTCCACGGACCGCAGCCCACCAGGCTCCTCCGTCCATGGGATTTTCCAGGCAAGAGGACTGGAGTGGGTCGGCATTGCCTTCTCTGATTTAACACTGTGCATATCACTTAAAAATGTGGGAATTTATAGAGTTTCCATGCTACTGTGGAGGTGATCTGATTTGTGATATGTTGATCTGTTCATTTCAATTTCTACAAGATCTACAATGATTATTTCAGTCTCTAAGATGGCACAGTAGTACTATGCCATTTATTTAGTGTGTGAATAGGTATCACCTTCAAGCATCCATTTCTGGTATTTTTGTAGGAATCGCTGTGATTCGGACACCTAGAAATAAATTTTAATGCACATCTGAGTTAAGATGTACATTAAAATTTAGGAAGTATCAAAGTATAGGTAACAGAATTAAACAGCATTATCTCAGTAACTTATTGAGCAGTGTTAAATTAAATTAAAAAAATAACATAATCAAAGGAAACAATTCTGCAGAAGTCCTAGAAGTCCCAGGATTGTGCATTTTACAGGATGGATGAAAGTAGGATTTGTGCTTTACTGACCATATATATAGAGAAAAAAAGGCCTTGACAAAGTGCCTGCATATTAGGAGAGCATTAGAAACGAGATCTTCAACATAGCCAAGTCCTTCTGAAGACTATAACCTCAAAGAAAGCGTTACCGTGTATGGGGAGGCAGGTCAAAGAGGACCCTTCCTCATGGGCCTCAGTTCTTGGTAAGGACACGAAGAAGAATCTGAGGTCTTACCTGTGGCATAAATAAGTTTTTTAAGGAAAGAAAAGAATACCTCAAGGGAGAGATGGGCCGAGTCCAGAGAGGCACTGACACAGGAATGATGAGGTATGGGGTTTTCAAGGGTTTTTTACTTATTCATCTAGGTGGACACAGACTGATAGTTTGAATTGACAGTTGCAAATGACAGAACAACAGGCTCTGTTCAGCAAGTCTTCCTATAATTCAGTCTGTCATAATCAGATATATGTATGTATAAGATGTGTGAACCTATAATGGGCTCCCGGCTGCCTAAGGTCACTTGAGGGCACAGCTGCCCCTCAAGGGCACATGTGCCAGAGTTGGACAAGCCTTTGTGGTTAGTTTGTATCCATTGTGTGTCTAGGGCATACACGTCAATGTTGGAAAAGTTTCTGTGGTTTTTTGGTAGCATATCTGTGAGCTCTCCTGGGCTGCATTGGGAAGTGTCTGGGGTGGGGTTTAGAGATCAGCGTGAAACATTTTTGGCTAGGCCACCCCTCCTTTTTCATGTCTAACTTCATACCTAACAGAAAGTGTGGATTAGAAATAAAATTCAATCACCAAAGCAAGTAGATGTCAGGAAACCTTTCATAAATTGGCCTGGCCTTTGACAAAAAAAATGAAAAAATAAATGAGTCCCCTCATAACATTGATCCATTGTCAAGTGGGTTTAACTATTTGAATTACATAATATATGGAGGGTTTGACAATGTGAGCTGAAATTATCAGTATGAGTATTCCCTCACCAGTGATCTACTGGGTGCTCAGTAGAAGCAAAATTATAGTTGGATATTTGAACCCTAATCCAACATTATACAGCATTTCCAGAGATTAAACATAAACTGAAGTATCAATAGAATTATACTTATAGTACAGTATTTAAAACCATATGATTGATGATTCAGTCATTAAGGAGATATAGCAGAAAAAAATACAGAAAGGGGTATCTGAACTTCATGTATTTCAACTAATGAAATTATCAGATAAAAACTATAATATAATTATAATAAAATTAGATAATAACACTAAGTTATAGGTAAACATAAAATAAAATGTTTTTGTTTATAAAAACAAAATAGTTTACAATAATGTTGTAAATATCCCAGAGATTATTATTTATGAGATTACCTCGATTAAAAAACTTCTTTTTTGAGACTTTGGAGAGCTGCTATGGCAATCAGGACTTAAAGGTCAAAATCTGCATAGAGGGGGACTTACTGAGACCCAACTTTACCTTTCTGGGCTGGGGAGGCCAACTTAATGCTAATGGAAACAGCATAATTTCAGTTGCAGAAGAACCAGTATAGATTCTGTAAATTTCACAGAACTCAGGATACAGAATTTAGAAGTCTAATCTCTAAAGGCAGTAGGACTTGAAAGCTCAATATATAGGGGGAAAAAAGGCAGTTAAGAGAAATGATCATGACCCTCAGTAATTATATATTCATTTAGACATTTGTTGATTAAATTGTCCAGTGCAGTAGCCCAGAAAGCATAAAAAGGGCCTCTTAAAGCCAGGCCTTTTCAAGAATGCAGTTTCATGGAGCTAAAAAAAAAAACTTAAATGAATTCAGAATTTTCAAATTTGATAGAATACTAGAAAATACCTCTAGTCTTAAACAGCAATATATGGTTAATGGTAAAATATTGAAAGCTTTGCCCTGATATTGAGAAAATATGGGTGTGCTAATTAAAACTATTTCCATTAACAATTATATTGAAATCCCAAATGAATAAAATAAGGCAAGAAAAAATAATAATTAAACAAGTAAAACTATGATTGTTATCAGAGTCCCTGATTAGTCATATTAACAGTATAAAGCTCATAAGCAATGTGAACAAGATTAGGCTTCTATACAACAATAGATTCCGTATTTAAATGATTAAATCAGAAAAAGGTCACAGGATACAAGAGCAAATATAAAAATCAAATTTTTTCTATAAGTTAAATCTGTGAACTTTTTTGAAATGTATCTCTCTCAATTAATAAAAGTAAAATAATAAAGGCAGTTAAAAGATATTGTCTAGAGGTGTCTACTGCATTTTCAGACTGCTTAAAAAGTTTCGAGGCACATTATCAGCAATAAAGAGAACTGCTACTTAATAGGAAAAAGTCTCTAGGAAGATATTCTAATACCAAAATTACATGCACTAGGATGAACGTCTTTTGCATATTCAAATATTTCAATGCAAAAGTAAATGCATAAAATTAATCCTGTATATATTAAATTTAATTAATGGTATTATTTGAATGTTTATGGAAACTAATAATTTTGTATATTAAATTTTTACTCAAGTTATTAACTTATTAATATAATATGGTAAGAATCTTTAAGTTCAACTTATGAAATTCATTTTATAGTTTTCTTACATACCAAATAATTCTTCCAGCAAGACTTTTAAATGTTATAATTTTAACTGAACAGAATAGAATACTTTAAAAAATTCTACTTATAATTTTTAAATGTTTTTCCTGTTGTAAAAGTCATTTATAAATTTAAGTAACAGGTTTTTTAAACTATTTTACTTGCATTTATGTATTAGGTATATTTAGTCTTCTTGTTTAGGTATCTAACAATCATGACAGAGAAAACTCAGAAGTTAACAGAAAAATCTCTCCCAAAACCTCTTAAAAATTTTTTATATAACAAACTTTAATTTTAGCAAGTTAAATCCCTTTAGCATTCTAATAATGTTAACAGAAACCCAAATTATCATAGATATTTTAACTAAAAATAAAATTAAAATAGACCATACCCCCCTAAATATCACAAGCACTTTCATTAAAAAAAAGACACTGATTTTTCTAAACTTAATAATGGAGTATTAGTGATTTTTACTTCTCTGTCTTCATTATATCTTAATTATCTTACCTTACTAGTGGGCATACTGAGGTTACTTGGTGGAAAATTAAAAACCACTATACTGTTTGCTCTAGTAAGTTCATTGTAATTATTAATATATCCATTTATCATTCATAAATTTGAAATCACTTAACAAGAACTGGGTATATGCCTGGGTTCCTCCCAGGTCACTGATTAGACAGGTGGGACCATTTTTAAAGCTGCCTGATTTGGTAGATGGAATTTCCCATTTTTATTTATTGCCTAGTTGAATTCAGCCTTCTTGCTGTGGTCTTATCTAGTTATGATTTTAAGAACATTCTTTAGCACTGCCACAATTTAAAATATGTTTTAATATCATTCATTGGATTTCAGAATTCTTCATATGGCTTTATCTTCTGTAGCTATAATTCTGATGTCAGGTTAATAACATTTCAGAAACAAAAAGGAAAGAAGGTTATGATTAGTAGAAAAGAAGATATTTCTTCCCCCTCTAATACAGACTTTTTCTTTCCAATTGCTTTATCAAGTTGGTTTTCAACTCCTTATTGGATAGTAGCAAGTTCAATATGTTATTCATGTAGGGAAAAGGTAATGTCAGCTAGCCTTTAACACTTAAGCAATACCAGTGTTCAACTGAGACCCTGAAGTTACAGTGTAGACTGGGATAAAGAACTTGGCTTTTAATGTTAGATCTGAGTGCTAATCAATCATCACCTGTATGACTTTGAATATGCTAGGTACTTGTTAATATCAGTTTCCATATCTTTACATCTGGGTAACTAAATGTACCACACCATTTCTGGTGAAAATAAAGTCACCTTTCATCTCTAAAGTACATTTTAAAGTGCTTGACCCATAGATAATTATTAAATTGTAGTTGCAATTAGTTAATCTATCAAAATGATCTTCTATATGCTAGGGTGGAGTGGTTCATTAATGATATTAAATGTAGTTTCTAAAATAGATTTTACATTTAAGCTCACTAGAGCAAAGAATTTACTTTTACATCTGCCATCTTTCATACCAACATCAGGATCTGTGAAGGGTCTGAGATTTTACCCTATGTGTAAGCTGATAAGTTAGTCTGCCAAAAGTTCATGTGTACCAGCAAAAAGGCAAGCTGATGTATACTGGTGGACTGCATGAGACAGTGGAGAAGCAATGGTACCCGCTCCAGTGCTCTTGATGGAAAATCCCATGGGCGGAGGAGCCTGGTGGGCTGCAGTCCATGGGGGCACTAAGAGTCGGACACTTCACTTTCACTTTTCACTTTCATGCATTGGAGAAGGAAATGGCAACCCACTCCAGTGCTCTTGCCTGGAGAATCCCAGGGACGGGGGAGCCTGGTGGGCTGCCGTCTATGGGGTCGCACAGAGTTGGACACGACTAAAGCGGCTTAGCAGCAGAAGCAGCATGAGACAAAGGGAAATTTATGATTCACAACACCAGCAGTGGTCATTGTTATATCATTTATCAGAAATTCCCCAAACCCTAATTCCCACACACTTACATGACAAGGTCCAGGTGATGCCGGTGGACACAGTGCTTCGTGTTAGAGGGAAAAACTGAGTGTAGGAAAATGCCAGTCATTTACAAGGAGGCTTCTAGAAAACTTATCCAAACTTTGCCCTAGGAAGAGGCACTGTCATTATTAATGTGAGCAGCAAACTAATATGCCCTCAGTTCTGGAAGATTCTAATGTCCAAGGCTATTTGCTTTATAAAGAATTTTGAAATATGAAGCTAAACTGGTAATGCTTCTACACAGAAAAGAGACAGAAACAAGAAGTTCATAGGGATTTGTCTCCTTACAGCAAATGGAAACTTTGCACTTCTGGAATAAAAAAAAAAGGACAAAAGATTCAGAAACATAATTTTGACACAGTTGTTTTAAAGCATTTGGAGTTTTAAATTCTACCAAAACAATGTGTTGAAAGATAAGGTAAATGAGATCAATTACTTGTAAATGTCATAATAGTGTTTCAGAGTGGCGACAGGCAAAATTGAGATATTTATGAGGTTTGGGGGTCCCATGGCTCAAGGCATGCATTTTAATAGGAGAGGTGGTTTAGTGTTAGCTCATGACATAATAGTTACAGATTAGTGGATAGGGCAAATCTAAGGTTTTGAGAAAAAGGTTCCAATGTCAGTGTATTTATTAAAGGTTAGCTGTCTGATGTTTATCTTAAAGAGTTTTTCATCCCTTTCATTCTGAAAGGAATAGTAATGTTATTTGCAAAGGTTTCGCTGGTGGCTCAGATGGTAAAGAATCTGCCTGCAATTTAGGAGACCTGGGTTCAGTCCCTGTGTTGGGAAGATCCCCTGGAGAAAGGAATGGCAACCCACTGTGGTATTCTTGCCTGGAGAATCCCAGGGACAGAAGAGCCTGGCCGGTTACAGTCCACGGGGTCTCAAAGAGTTGGACAGGACTGAGAGGCTACACTTTCACTTTCTTTTCATCTTTCTGGGCAAGTTTTCTGGAATACAAGAGTAAGTATAAGACTAGTGAAGTCATGATAATGTGGACTTAAGCTATGAGCATAAATTATTTTGGTTCTTCAAACCAAGTAAATTGTAGCCAGAACCTGTTATTATTTGTATATGAGATTGGTCTGGTGGCAGAGAGGGGTCTCCTCATTTTTAGTAGATTAGATTTGCATCTTGAAAAAAATAGTGGGAAAAGTGGTTAAACAGAATATATCAAGTAGAGAAATAAATTGACCATAGTGTCAAGAAATAGCTGATTTAAGATTTTAAATAGAGGGGAAAATAAATAGGGAAGGAATATTAAACAGAAAAAATGTTAGCAAAATATTGGAATCTGCTATAAGGATGAATATAAGGATGGAGTCACCTTAATATAAAGAAACTTTCTCAGATTTAGGGCAATGAAGAAAATTCTAGTCCTAATACTTTATCTTAGTATTTATACATATTTAATATTATTATAGAAAATACCTGTTTAAATAATATTTTAAGAAGGCAATTACATTGGTTCATAGTTTTAGACAGTTGAGTGTTAACTCATGTCTCTACAGGTATTCTTACTTTTATTTCTTTTCCTATTTTTCTTTTAGTATAGATCTGATTTTTTCAAAGTCAAAAGTTGCAAAATCCCCATAGACAAAGGTGATTTATAAGCAAAGAGGGACATCAAGATTAGGGTAGAGTTCAAGAGAAGCAATAAGAAAGAAACCACTTGAGAAAACATAAGTCATTTTATGTTCCAATGAGAGTTCCCCAAGCCTATCATTTTCAAAGCAGGCTGTCTAGAAAATAAAATCTTTTCTTAAAAACAAACTTTCAGATTTGAAAAATAATTCTTGTTGCTTGTGACAAAATTAGAACTCTATGACCTGATGGGCTTCCATTTTCCTGAGATAATTATTAAAATGAGAAAACAAGGCAGCAAAAATAGGTATAGATTTAATATATTTAGTTTCTCCCAAACAGAAAATTGGCAGCTATTCATATAGTTTGGTGGACAGCTCAACTTACATTCTGATTTATATCTCAGTTTCTGTATTGAAATAGTGGTCTAGTGTATTACTAGGAAACTCATTATTAAAACACACAAAAGTTGCATCCTTCAAATTCACTAATATCTGTAATAAAGGTGTTTTATCTCTATCATTCTAACTCTCATCAGACATTTTTTCTGAATTTGGACCTGTTAGAAATGCAGAAATGCAGACCTAACAAAGGACACAGAAGCTGAAAGAGCAAACTGGGATAATTTCTTCAGAGGGAGCTGAGATCCAGGAGAAAAGGGAGGTGAAACCTCATTGTAGCAGATTGAGATCCAGTAACAACAGCAGTTGAGCAGCAACTATTTAAATACCATCACAGCTGTGTCACAGAACGTCTAGACAGACTTTAGGGTGGATGACTAAACATATCAATGCAAAAACTTTAAAAAGGATCATGTGAGTCTCAAGATAAACTTTTATTCTGGGTAGAGAAGCAAGAACGTCCTTGTTTCTGTTACTGAACACAAGTTCATGTGTCTGATGCACAGTGAGGCCACACAAACGGAAACTTTGGAGTTTGGAGCAGAGATAGCTTTATTTTAGGACCATGCAAGGGGAATGAGTAGCTCATGCCCAGAAGAACCCTGCACTCCCTGATGGGTTTCTGCAAAGCATTTTTAAAGGCAAGATGAGGAAGAGTGTCCAGGATATGTGATCAACTTAGGCACGATTCTCTGATCGGTAGGTGTTGAGGTAACAGGGTGATTTACATTATCAGTCCTTAGGTTCCAGAAGTTCTGGGGGTTGTTTGTTCATGATCATCAAGTAGTTAATTTTTTTCCCACTTGGTAGTGGTTTTTAGCATCTGAAAAATTCAAGAAATGTCCATGAGATACTATTGTCTGGGTACTTCAGAGGGGAATTACAGCAGAGGATACAGGGGAGAGGTCTGTCACAGGAAGGCTCCATCGGTTTCTGCTCAGTTATATTTCCTTATGAATTAAGTCTGATAAATGAACACAAATCATCCTCTAAGGAGTGATGCAGCCAAAATGACACATTAAATGTTCCACAGCTCAAGGTCCACCCTGGAAACAGAACCTGAGTCAAAGCTAGTTTGGTCAAATAAACTCGTGAGGCTAGTACATTTCAGAGTGTGATGTAGAGGGCATGGAGACCGAAACAGGGAGGAAGAGCTAACCGGAGGGTGTGGCATTGACTTGGTTGCTTTGCAGGCAACTGTGATCCATTTCCACTGGGACCGTCTGAGGAACTTTATAAAATGGACCACAGAATTGTCCACCTAAGAAAACACAGAATGTTTGTCAGATACTCTTTATTCCCCCTTGGGCCAGGATGTCTCTGCTAACATTGATTCCTTTTACTTCCAGGCTACTAGGGCAATCTGACTAGATGGGAGTCCACACAAGGGTATCAGAAAAGCTCTAGGGAGGACTCGTCGTAAGATCCTCAGTCCAAGGCAAGGCTCTCAATGCAAAAGCTGTTTGATGTTTGCATGGATTTGGTTATTGCAACCAGACCGCTTTAAAATAGATACAAGTCATGTCCAATATAGAGAATGTTCTAATTAGACTGGGGTTAGATGTTGTTTAAGAAAAGATAATTTGGGGAGAAGATTTAATGATTTTAACAATCCAAAAGGCAGCAGCATACTAGTGTATCTGATTCCCAGAACCAATCTCATTTTAATACACTTTCCTTCATGATAAAATTATTTTCTGAAATAATTATGAAATTAAATAAGTAATAATGATCCTAAAAAGAGCACACAGTGAATTTTTTCCTTAATTGAATTTTATATTTATAATAATACCAGTAAAATAACACAAATATTAATAATATAAAATAAACATTACAACACAAAGAGGAAAACAAAATGACCTTTTATTTTAAAGTGAATAAAACACTTAAGAATCTGTTTTTATAAAAGATAATTTAAAACTCCCAGTTTATGTCTACCTAGTGATCTATCACAGTAATTAATGATAACATATTTTAGTTTTGAGTCTTATGGTCTGCAAGCTTAGCAGTTAAAATATGTACTTTACATAATAATGTTTAGTAAATAGTATAGCCAGATCAATTTATTCATGACAGAAGTATTTTTGTAAATTTTTATTTTCAATGAGTTTCACTTGTATATGACTATTATCCAAATGAAAAATTCTTAAATGCAATAATTAGTTTAGCAGAGATTCATAAAAAGATAAATTTCGCAATAAAATACAGACATCTCCACAATATCTGTATTCATTTCTTCAGAATTGACTCTGGCATATTTTCAGTATCTATAGTCCAAAAATATCTTTGCCACATAATTTATCATGCAATTCTATTACATTTGGTAAAAATATGTTTGAAATTTTTTTCAGAGACAAATCACTACATGTTAGTGTACATCGACTTCATTTGATCCACTGACTTAAAACAGTTATCTAGTTGGTAGTAGAAACAATTGAGGCATTCAAATACCGTCTATCTGATTTTTCTGATGACATAAGTCTACTATCCTTTACCATTTCTTTTGACATGTTTCTTCTAAATTTGATTTTTTTCCCCACAAAACACATTCATTTCCTTGTATTTTCTTGCTGCAAATTTAACAGCTTTCTCTGTGTTTTTCTGTGAGCCAGTCTTCAAGGATTAATTTCAAAGTTTGATATTTCCCCATCAGTGACTCAAGTTTTATTCTGGCTGTTTGCTATACATATGTCTTTTTAATATTTATATCTCAAATTTCACCTTCAGTTGAAAGAATACTCAGAAGAGACACATACAGCAGAAAGTAACATCTGAGCTGAGTGTGGGCACAGCAGAAGTGCGCCCCCGTTTTCCTTTTGCTAACTTGGTTCATCATAGGTTTAATTAACTTTCAAAATTTATCTTTCCTGTACACACAGCTCCACAATGAGCACTCTGCTTTTTAAGAAAGTCTTTGGTAATTATATCTACATTCTGTAGCATTTTCTATTGATAAAATGGAACTGGAAAATATGGATTTACTTCTCACAATTCCAGGAATATCACCAGAGGAAATCCCTGTAAAGGAGTGAATTCTGTTAAGCTTTAGAGAACAATGTGTTCAAGGGACAAATGAGAATTTTAAACTTTTTTTTTTTGACACTTTTCTTCATTATCATCATGCATGTTGGCCACAGTTAGAGCATTGTCATATCCTTGACAATTGTGTACTTGTTTCAGGCAATTGCTGGGAAATAGAATGAAAGCTCAAAATTAATCCCTTTATTTCATCTTGACCATCTTCAAGATTGATGTGTCTGATCAGCTTGCATAAATGGTCAAAGTATAAAGCTTTATACTATTAAGAATTTCAAACTACTATGCATTTTTAATATCTTTAACTATCTGTTTTTTGAGGTAATTTCCCAGAAGATGAACATAATTATTTGGATCAATCTCTATTCAGAAAAAAATAACATACTAATTCTTACAAAATGTTCTTTCAACTTTGGGTTATAATTTAAGAGCAAGTCTTCCAACATCAACACAATGTCCTTTATTTGCTGATGATATATAGTTTTTGTGAATAGGGAAAGGAATTTTTTTTGCCTGAAAGCATAATTAAGTCTAAATAAGATGTACAAAGTCATTTTTTTTTACCCACTTACATATAGTTTTCAGTTCTGTTGCCAGAATCTATTTTGTAAGAAGATAGATATTCAGATATCTCAAGATTGGAGATTTTAGGGTACACTTTTAATCAGATGTTGCTCTGATTTTTTTAATGTCTACGTTCAGTCTTTTGTCTCATTACCTACAAATGGATTAAAAAACCAATATTTTAGTTTCAAGCAGTTCATACATAAAAACTGTGAACATTTTCCACCATATGGAAAATATATGTAAGTAAACACTATAGAAACCATGAAGCTGACAAGATTTGACTTCTTTCTTTTGTTCTTTTCATTAGTGTTCAACTGTATAATAGTCTATTACGAGGTGATTTACAGCTTTTAACCAGGTTAACTCTCAATCACCTCAAACCATTATTAATCAACTAATGGCATCATCATACACTAAAATTTCACTTACCATATCTTTTCATTAGCCTTGATCTTTGAAAATATCTCTATTTTTATTATCACTATAGCATTAGTATTGACTCAGTAATACTTCTTTTCTCTTAAACATTATCAAGGTTTAGAGAAAATGATTCATTGTCATCTTTCACCTGTATCATTTAAATAGTGTTTCTTGTATGGATACTTGGAATTTGCAAGCCTGAATTTCCTACAAATTTTCACTAACTATATGCAGTATTTCATGTATTACACTTTGCAAGATAGATTCAGAAATGATTCAGTTACCTCTGTTTTTTTTTTCTTTGTTGTACTCCAGTAGAATGGTGTCCTTTCATATTGATGATGGTAGGTACCTGATCTACAAATTCTTTACAAAACTTAGAGTAATTATAAACTAGTTATTGGTTTCAGAATAATACTACAAATGAATTCAGTCTTCTCCAAATTCCTGTAGGAAATGAAAAAAAAATGATGTCAGTTTTATATTAAGTAAACATCGTGAAATTTGACCCTTTGGCTACAACTTATATAAAGATCACTTATTTTTAATAAGTTACTAAATATATTTTATTGTTCAAATATATTTAATATGGGTAACTATTGAATTATTCCAGGGGTCTGAAATTTTCTTTTCATAGTTTGTTTTAGGTTTTAAACAAAATAATAACAAAACAGAAGAACACCTTTCAATTTTAAACATTATTGAAATTGATAAAGTATGATATATGTGAACTAATTTAAGTTTACTAAACAGGGCTTCCCTGGTGGCTCAGATAGTAAAGAATCTGCCTGCAGTGTGGGAGACCTGGGTTTGATCCCTGGGTTGGGAAGATCCCCTGGAGGAGGACATGGCAGCCCACTCCAGTATTCTTGCCTGGAGAATCCCCATGGACAGAGGAGCCTGGTGGGCTACAGTCCACGGGATCGCAAACAGCTGGACATAACCAAACACACACAAAAACAAAAGTTGTATACTTCAGAGTTTACAGATTATTTTCCTCTAATTATGTCTTAAGATAAAAAACAAAACTTCCAGCAGTCATGTATGAGAGACTTGAAATAATTTGTTTCATGATCAATGCAATCACTGTGCTATCACTTTATTTTGAATCTACATTTGAAAAACAGTCATATGTAGTACCCTATTTATTGGCAACACAATAAACCCAAGGGAATTCAAATGATCACAGACCCTTACAAACTTATTTTAGGAAATGACTGTATCTGAGTACACTGTATAACTGGAAGTTCTCTGAATTAACATCAGTAGAGTATACATTATTTAATAGAAGACAAATGATAAAATATATGAATTGGTAGCTTATACACATTTTTTAAACTTGACTGGAACCACAAAAATTTTTTGTACTTAACTAAAAGCAGGTTTTTACAGGGAAAATTATTTTGTTATTGCCATTATTTAAAACTGTTAGATCATGGTGACAATAAAAAATATAGTTTAATTTATTGTTTTATTTTATTATTTAAATTAAAATTTTTAATTTAATTTTTTATTATTAATGGTTTTAATTTAATTATTTTTATAAATAATGAACAGTCATGCACCCCTTCACTGTCTGCACCACAGCAGAATGCTGGGTCTGTGTCCTCCATCATATGATAAAATGGAAAGTGACATGGAGTAGGGTTTTCTTTAATAATCATTGCTTTAGCAAGCTTACTACTGATTAACTTCACATCTCAATTTTAGGCTGACTTTAGAGAAAGTTAGGAAAAATAAATATCTGGGTCAGAAATTAATGGGTAAAAGAATGGAAAGATAATATTCAGATCCAGCTAACATAATGAACAATTTAAGTAGACTACTAATTTAAGAAGCATATTTAAGGTCATGAACTAATCGCTTCTTGTACAATAAGAAAGAGGCAAAGAAAGAAAATAATTGGTGGATGTTTTTTGATTACAGTAAAAAGATAAAGAACAAATTGCCCTAGAAATTTCAAAATCTATGGAAACCAATGCTTTGGGATTATATGTCAGAGATGCTGGTTTTAAGCATAGCTTCAGATATGATGAATTCTCTAGTGTAGGAAACAGGAAGCAGAAAACCGTCTTCCCAGGCCTAAAGCAATTCCACAGTAAGAGCTAATGATGGTAGGCCTCATTTTACCCAAATTTGAGTAGGCAATTTTGTTTTTTCTCTTGTATCAAAAGTACTTCAAATGACAATTACCAAATAGAATGCCCGTAACCTGCTAGGTGTTCTTAAATGGTAAACATAAGCCCCACGATTATTATTACTGATACTATCTTTCAACAGATTCTACATTGTATCAAGACATTCAGAAGATTTAATCAGTTTAAGCTCCAGGATCAAATAGGTTATAATATATGTTTACTAACAACTTCCTGATACTTCCAGGGTCTTCCCTGGTGGCTGAGATGGTAAAGAATCTGCCTGCAATGTAGGAGACCTCAGTTTGATCCTAGGGTTGGGAAGATCTCCTGGAGAAGTGAATGGCTACCCACTCCAGTATTCTTGCCTGGAGAATTCCATGGACAGTGTAGCCTAGTGGGCCACAGTCCACGACGTTGCAAAGAGTCAGACATGACTGAGCAACTAACATTTTCACTTTCACTTAGCCATTTATTATTTTAGCTGTGGTTCTCATTTTCAAGTATGTTGATGAATTGAACACAGATATATGGTCAAATCTTTTTTATTTCCCCTTCTTCATATCCCAGTCTTCATTGCAATGCAGTGAGATGCATGCTTGATATGTGCCTAGTAGTAGCTAGTGCGTTTCTGACTCTGTTCACTGAGCTTAAACAGCTCTCCTTGAAATTGGGTTGCCTTTTCTGAGGACTGTTGACTTTGTTCTTAACTAGTGTATTCTTTCAAAGCCTTCTTACAATCTACATGTTGCTGACATAGAAAATGAAAGTTAAGCTACAAATTTGGAAGTTTGCCATCCTTACTTATGAGAAATAGAGGAAGATTTCAAAAAGCTGTTCCTGCGAAGGAATGCTGTGAAAATGGTATATTTTAATAATCTGTTACAAGATTATAGCCTTTCAATAGATGACATTCAGCAAAAAATATTCAGAGGATATATAGATGTCTATTATTTCACAGTTATTGGCAGGATTGTTGTATTACTAAGCCAAGGAATCCCTTCATTTACAATGTTTGAATTACTTTTTACTCTTCCATTCTTTTAGGATTTATTTTTAAATCTTAAGAAAATGAAAACTTATGAAATTGTTCACGATAAACTTTTAGAAAAAAGTACTACAGTACTTTTTCCTTTTTTTCCCTCTCTCTTGATGATCATCTCTCTTGATGATCAGGTCCCTCAGTAGAAACTGTAGTATAAGACAACATTCTTCTGAATTGTAAGAACTCAGAAGAGTGTTTAAAACAATGTCTCTAATAGCCTGGGTTTATCAGGAGGAAAGTTAAATTTGTAGTTAAACTCGTAGTTGAAGTTTTCTGCACTGTAGACTTTATAATCTCATTGTCCATGCATGAACCATGCGCTTTCTGATTTTCAACCCACAGCATTTTGGATCTCTTTAGTTCTGTAGATTTCTGTTCCCCACTCTTGAATTGAAAGTTCATTAGAAATAGTTCTCTTGAAAGTCTTCCAGAGCTCTTAGACTCTTAGATTTCTCCCTATTTTGTGCTTCTGATTTACCCTGCCTTTTTCTGTAGTTGTTCAAACATTTTAAAATGGTCACTTCTGAGAACTTACAAGCAGCCTCTCTGGTCTTGCCTCCTTTCTGCTCCATGTTTCCCCACCACCAAGAACAACATCTGATAATAAGGTGTCAATATTTGTTGAACAAGTATTTAAATGGATGAATAATAAGGGAGCAAACATGTTGAGTGGGATGACAAGGGCAGTATCCTGGAGTCCAGTTTACAGAAAAAAGAACTGCTTATGCAACTAATACTAGCCAAGAATAAAGCCATAATAAGAAACTAGGTTTTCTGTTTTTAGTCCAATTCTGATTCTACCACAGTAGACTGCCTTAATTAATCTTGATATTCTGATTATATATTATGGAAGCTGAAAGCAAAAAAATAATAATTATTTAATAAACATTTTCTTTAAAGTCAACTTTGGGGTTAATATCTATGTTCATTTTTACTCACTTTAGTAATTCAGATGAGTAAAACTTGATCCAGAACTATAACTCATTGGTTCTAATTTACATCTATGAAGAGCAAGAATTCTACTACCAATGAATAATGAATCACAGCAGCTGGACTTTTACAGCTGAAGAGATATATATAGTGCTATAAATAAATTAATATTTTTAGTTGTGTGTTATGGCCAAAGTGGTTTTATTTTTCCTTTTAAATTAAGCCTTAATGGATTATGTAAGTGATCTTGGATTTCAATGAAAAGTTCATCTGTAAACCATAAAGGTATTGCTTTGTGAGATATTAAAATAGAAATATAGCAAAATTAGATAGCCTGCCTAGGAGAAAAGTACCTAGATTTTAAAGACCCAATTTGATTTTACTCTCTGATTATTCTTCCAGAAAATTTGTGAGCTAAAAATAGAATAGCTCATTGTAATGGTAGAGTGAACAGTGATGGATGTGAGATCAGGGAAATAGCACAGCATCCTTCCACATGGAGAAAGGAAAGATCTCTTACAACACCTTTTGGTGACACGTATGCCAGCTAATAAGTATTTCTTTAAATTTCCAACTTCTCTCATGAAGAGAAAATAAAAATAACACAGACCAAGAAAAAGAGGTCAGAAAGGAGATTTTTTTTTCTCTCCTGAGTTCTTCCTTTCAAAGGAAATATGTAAAAAACTTGTAAATACACTTCTTAAAAGATACTTAACTACTAAGCTGCTTAGAAATGATTCCTTTCTGAAAGAATCACTGTATAAGAGAGAAACAAGTAATGTTTTTTCTTCATTACCTTGTAGTTGGAATATATTCTGTAGGTGGCATATGCTATTTTACATCATTAGACTATCAAAAATAAATCCCAGTGTGGTACTTTTTCATACTAATTAAATTTTCTTACAAGTCATTTGATTACATACCTATATTAATTTATTATTGTACACCTGTTTTATAGACAAAAAAATGAAAATCAGAGTAATACCTAACCACAGTCCCTTTTTTCCTTTTATTAAAAAAAACACAAAAATTTGTTAACGGTATCTAGGCAGAAAACAGATGTTACTTACAAAGGATCTAATATTAGTTTCATGTCAACATTTTTCTGAAATTATTTTAACAAAATCAGTAAACTAATTTCCACAGAATTTGTGGGAAAATATTTTTCTTCAGTACATATATACCCATTTCTAGTCTTGTTTGAAAGAATAGAATGGACTCAGGCTAGTAACAACCACAGAATTGATTGAATTCTAATTAAACACTGTATCTTTTTCAAATCACTCTAATATTTTATTATAATTTTAATGGTGATTGGATTTTTATTGAATCATTCAATTAGATTTTTAAAGGAGAAGCTTGATTTTAATGCTAACATCTTATTTTTAATAGTGAGAGCAAATTAACTGCATTGAAATATTCTTTTTGATTTCCCAATAGTCAACTAGTCATCTCTTTTTAAAATTTAACCATTGGAACAAACTAACAGCATGAATTGAGTTTGTTACTAAACCCTGAATTGCTTCTTGCTAGGACCCCAGGAGACTAGAGTTTTCAGTTTGACAAAGTAATATGTGCCCTGTATATCTTAACCGTATCTCCATTAATGTAGGAAGAAAGAGTTATCTAAATTAGTGTGGAAAAAATGCTCAGCTCTCCATGGTGTCCTGTCTATAATGAAGGCAATGTGAACGTTCTGACTTTGTTTACCTCTTTTTGCCACTCATATTTTTCTGAAGTGCCATGAGCTTCTCTTAAGACTTGATCATCTAGAACACTTTACTACCCTCCTACATAATCTTTTAGAGATGAATGGAAATACTAAACTGAATTTGTTACTTCAAACATATTTCTTCAAATATGTGTGAATATATACTCTATACCAGGCATACTGAAGTATTAATGAGAACTAGTTTGCTTTTTTTCTATGTGAAAAAACATATCAAATAAATAATTACATGGAGCAATTGAAAATTTTAGTAAGAGCTACCCCATAAAGGATGTAAGAGGGAAACAGATTTGGAAAGAGCAAGGTGAAAGGGAAGAAAGAACCTATGACTGTTGTAATTATGTAGACACATCAAAGTTTGAAGTGAAATAGAAGAGAGAGGGAAAAAAAGGAAAATGTTTCTTTACGTGCCTGATAGAGAAATGGGAAAATCTATATTTAATTTGCATATTTAGAATATTTTTAAGCATTTGATAGCAAGGGGTGCCCAAATAAACATGGCTTTGGGTTTTAAATTATTTGAACACTGACCCCCTCTTATTTTATGGGATCTTTATTGTGCTATGATAATATTCTCTTCTCACACTAAAGACAGATATGTCATTTTTGCTAAAAATCTGAGTTTATGTCAGAGTTTGTTTATGTTCCAAAAAGATTATTCATTTTGTATTAATAGAATGTATTGGATCTTGGACAAAACAGCCTCAGAAGGCCTATCTAAATTTGACAAACTAAATTGTTTTAAGTTGCTGGATGCATTAAGAACATCCAAGTTTATAATGTTTGTGTGTCTTTTGAAAAGAAATTCTATATTATGTTTTAGTTTGATAATTGAACATTTTTATTTAGTATAATATATACTTGCATTCTAATCTCTGTCTCCCTCTGTCTCACACACACTTGCATACATCTATGCACCTGCAGGCCTCAGATGAGATTATTTTGGCCATTATGTTGGATTATTCATGAAGGTGCAGTTGGAATCACCAATTTGATTTTTCTTATTAGTCATCATCATCAGTGTCACTGTCTTTCAAGCCAATTCCTTAAAGTCATTTTACACTGTGCTTCTACCTAAGTCTTTTTAAAAAATATTTCTTGAGTTGGCTATATTATACTATTAATTTCATATTATTTTTGTGACATTTCTACAACTTTTCTCTTTAATGGATGACTTAAAAATTTCTTGACTGAAATAAACCAAGAATGTGACTAATTTTGATGGAGATTATGAAATAAAATATTGTTGCAGATTTTCACAAATGAAAGAAGCAGTGTGGTAGAGTGAAGAGAACATTGGGTTTGTGATAAGGTCTCATTTTTTGTTTCTGATTTCTTACTTATTAAGACCTTTATGACCTTGGACAAAGCACAGTATACATTGATTCCCACAGTATTGTGGTGAAGGGAATGTGATAAGATTACGGTGGAGCATAAAGAGTTTTACAATACAAGGTTGTAAAAATGAAAAAAAGTGATTTTATATTAAATACTCATAACAAAGTTCCTCAGAAAGCATTTTCTTATCTGGGATTAGGGCAGTGGATGGTTATGATTGGTGAGAATCACTTACATTGCTATAGTGATGGCTCTTATTTATTCCCTAGTGGCTCAGATGGTAAAGTGTCTGCCTGCAATGTGGGAGACCCAGGTTCGATCCCTGGGTCAGGAAGATCCCCTGGAGGAGGAAATGGCAACCCACTCCAGTACTCTTGCCTGGAAAATCCCACAGACAGAGGAACCTGGTAGGTTAAGGTCCACAGGGTTACAAAGAGTCAGATGTGACTGAATGACTTCACTTTTTTTATTACAGGTTGTTCTAACTTCCATAAAATCATTTATTTTTGATCATTAAGGATATAGCATATATGAGTTCGTATTTCAAAAGCTGATCAGGGTTCAGATAACACAGAATAAAATGACTAACATCTAAGACTCCAAATCAGGCTACTGAAATTTGAATGCTGCTTTATCACTAACAAACTGTACCTTTGGCCATATTACTGCATGTAATTTGATCATAATCAGTAAAAAGCAGGATATGGCACGTTTGATGATATGTGATACATTTTAAAATTGAAATAGTGTCTGTCATAGAGAAGGAGTCAAATTTCAGCTATAGCAATTAATGTTGGTTTTGTTGTTGGTTTTATTACATTTTTTAAAAGACAAAACAATGTAGACTTGAAAATGACCTTCTTTGGAACTTTAGGAAGCCATACATCTTTGTTCTACAGCTTATCAATTAATAAATCACATTAAAATGAATTAAATCCTTTAACAACTGCTTATCTCATTGAATTCTAAAGATTAGCTTATTACTTGCTACAGCATGACTAAATGTGAAACATTTTCCAAGTTTCAAGTGGATAATGGAGAAAGGATAAAAGAGAAGATATTTAGAGTGTTTTATAGATCCTTTGGGATTTTATTTGAAGGAATAATTAATTCAGTATTCACTTAACTATGTCCAGAACTTAAAATACTTTGATCATTCTTGGATTTAATGAAGGCTCATTTGGCTGTACTACATTCAACTGTATTATGAAGTAGAGTATCTTTAAATTTCTAATTAGACAATAGTGCAGATAATTACCCTTTAAAAGCTTATATGAATACAGAATATGAGTATTTGATTCTAATTCCCAAGTTTTCAAATCAAATTTTATTACATGTAGGATAGCCATTTATCAATAAATTAGGCACAATTTTTTTTTTTAATTTAAAAGTTGTTTTTCTTAGTTAATGTTTATTGTGTTTGAGGCTGCTTTTTGAAATGAAAATATATAACTTTCTACCCAAAGGAATATGTTTGGATTCCATTTTGTCTTTGTAGAAAGTCCTATACTTCTGTTTCCTGTGCTAGCAAAGATAATAGTAGATGAAGGGAGTTGAAAGTGTTAGGTTTACACATGGCCTTCCCTGATAGCTCAGTTGGTGAAGAATCTGCCTGCCATGCAGGAGACTCCGGTTTGATTCCTGGGTCAGGAAGATCTGCTGGAGAAGGGATAGGCTACCCACTCCAGTATTCTGACCTAGAGAATTCCCAGGAGTGTATAGTGTATGGGGTCGCAAAGAGCTGGACACAATAGAATGACTTTCGCTTTCACTTTCTTTCAAGTTTACATGTATAAGTTGAAGTTTAGGTTTCTTTTTTTAATATTGGAGTATAATTGATTTACAATGTTGTGTTAGGTTCAGATATACTGCAAAATTAATCAGTTATAATATACATATATCCACTTTTCTTTTTTTTTAGATTCTTTTCCCTTTAGGCCTTTCTAGAGCGTTGAGTAGAGTTCCCTGTGCTATACAGTAGGTTCCTATTAGTTATCTGTGTATATGTCAATCCCAATCTTCCAGTTTATCCACCCCCTCATTATGTCTTGGTGAACAGAAATTTCTTTTCAACATCTGTGACTCTGCTTCTGTTTTGTAAATAAGTTCATTTGTACCCTTTCTTTAAATTCCACAAATTGGTGATATCATATGATATTTGTCTTTCTGTGTCTGCCTTACTTCACTCAGTATGACAATCTCTAGGTCTATCCATGTTGCTGCAAATGGCATTATTTTGTACTTTTTATGACTGACTAATATTCCATTGTGTAATGTAACACATCTTTTTTTTTTTTTTCTCTTAAAGCATATTTTATTGACAAATTTGTTCTGTTGAATCAGCAGGACTAGGGGCTTGAAGGCAATAGGGGATCACTATAGAAATTAAATAAAGCTGTCTTTTCTTCACCTGCCACAACTCCTTCCCCAGTGAAACATTTGTGTTACAGTGAGTAAAATCTGATTCTACTATATGTAACTTATTGATCTCCTCTCACACTTATCCTGGAGTTTCATTTTTGGGTCAGAAGGATCTTGCCATATTGACAGACTCACATTTTCTTTTCCAGCTGTTGAATTACATATCAGCTGCTGAGCTAGAAGAAAATCAGTTAGTTTACACAAAGCAGGTGGACAGTATTCCAGTGGTTCATCAATTTCTATGGGTATTTATCTGGCTTGTATTTTCGGCCTCTGGTCCGGTGCTTGGTTGTTGTGGGATTGTCTGTGGCTTTCAAGATTCATTTAATCACTTACTGTTTATATTAAATGCTGGGAAGGAAATGGTGAATCAAACCCTAGTTTAGTTTTGTTTTTTTTAACAACTTGTTTTCTTTTTTCTGATTGAATTCTAAGTCTATAGGGAAACAGGCAAATATAATAATTTTGACAGGATTTTTAAATTTATTTTTCTTAGTTTTTTATTGAAGTATAGTTGATGTATAATATTGTGTTAATTGCTACTATACAGGGAAGTGATTTAGTTATATATATACACACACACACACACATATAAAAATTACTTTTTAATTATTTTTTCCATTACTGTTTATCATATCATAAACACTGCTATACAGTGTTTATCTCTTCTATATATAAAAACTTACATCTGCTAACCCCAACATCCCACTCCATTCCTTTCTCAGTCCCCTCCCTTCCTGACATCCCACTCCATTTCTTTCCAAATACCCTCCCTCTTGGCAACCACCAGGCTGTCCTCTATGTCCATGGTTCTGTTTCCATTTCACAGAGAGGTTCATTTGTGTCATTTTTTTCTTTTTTCTTTTAATTGAAGTAGACTTGCTTTGAGTAGAGTTCCCTCTGATATGCATTAGGTTTCAATAGTTATGTATTTTATACGTACTAGTGTATATAGGTCAGTCCAAGTCTCCCAACTAATGCATCCCACTCTTCCCTCCCTTGGGGACCATAAGTTTGTCTTGGACATCTGTGACTCCATTTCTGCTTTGCAAATAAATTCATCTGTACCATTTTTCTAAATTCCATGTATAAGTGATACCACATGATATTTGTTTTTCTCTCTTTGACTTCACTCTTTATGACCATTTCTAGGTCCATCTGCAATTCTACAAATGGCACTATTTAATTCTTTTTTCTGGCTGAGTAATATTCCATTTTCTATATGTACTATGGCTTTTTTTATCCATTCTACTTGTCAGTAGACATTTAGGCTGCTTTCATGTCCTGGCTATTGTAAATAGTGCTGTAATGAAAATTGAGGTACATGTATCTTTTTGAATTATGGCTTTCTCAGGGTATGTGCCCAGTCGTGGGATTTCTGGGTCATTTGTAGTGATGTGCATGAACCTAGAGTCTGTCACACAGAGTGAAGTTACAGAAAGACATATCATATATTAATACTTATAAATGGAATCTAGAAAAATGCTACTGATGAACCTATCTGCAGAGCAGGAATAGACATGCAGACATAGAGAATGGACCTGTGGACACAGGGAGGGAAGAGGAGGGTGGCATGAACTGAGAGAGTAGCGTTGACATGAGTACGTTACTGTATGTAAAATAGGTAGCTAGTAGGATGCTGCTATCGGAGAAGGCAATGGCACCCCACTCCAGTACTCTTGCCTGGAAAATCCCATGGATGGAGGAGCCTGGTAGGCTGCAGTCCATGGGGTCGCGAAGAGTCAGACACGACTGAAGTGACTTAGCAGCAGGATGCTGCTATAAAACACAGGGAGCTCAGCCTGGTGCCCTGTGATGACATAGAGAGGTGGGATGACCAGGTGGGAGGGCGGCTCAAGAAGGAGGAGATGTATATATACATACAGGTGATTGACATTGCTGTACAGTAGAAATTAAACAACATTGTAAAGCAATTATACTACAATTAAAAAATAAATTAAAAAAGACCTTCCTGCATGGTTAGAAATTAAAATAATTCTTCATAGAAAAAACTTAATTACATTTGGTCATTTTTCATACAATATGTATATTTGCTTATATGTCAATGGCATAAATGTATACATTTATGTACATTTTAAAAATTATGCTTATTTTCATATATCCACCAGAATTTTAGCTATAAATTCACTTGATTTTTAATAAAATTTCAAATATATAGTTGAATATGAATAAAGATATTTCACTTTAAATAGTACTTAAATATAAAGTGTACTTATATGTCAAATATAAGTATATGAAGTTATATAAACATTCTCTTATAGTTAATTTGTAGCCATTTAGTGTGTACTAAGTGTAAGAATTATTGGTATATAAAGGTATATAGACACATAGAGTTTAGTATAAGAGTTCAGTTTAGTTTAGTCACTCAGTCATGTCCAACTCTTTGCAACCCCATGGACTGCAGCACGCCAGGCCTCCCTGTCCATCACCAACTCCCAGAGTTTACCCAAACTCATGTCCATTGAGGTGGTGATGCCATCCAACCATCTCATTCTCTGTCATCCCCGTCTCCTCCTGCCTTCAATCTTTCCCAGTATCAGGGTCTTTTCTAATGAGTCAGCTCTTTGCATCAGGTGGCCAAAGTATTGGAGTTTCAGCTTCAGCATCACCATCCTTGAGGATGGACTGGTTGGATCTCCTTGCAATCCAAGGGACCCTCAAGAGTCTTCTCCAACACCACAGTTCAAAAGCATCAATTCTTTGGTGCTCAGCTTTCTTTATAGTCCAACTCTCACATCCATACATGACTACTGGAAAAACCATAGCTTTGAGTAGACGGACCTTTGTTGGCAATGTAATGTTTCTGCTTTTTAATATGTTGTCTAGATTGGTCATAACTTTTCCTTCAAGAAGCAAGCATCTTTTAATATCATGGCTGCAGTAACCACCTGCAGTGATATTGGAACCCCCCAAAATAAAGTATTTCACTGTTTCCATTGTTTCCTCATTTATTTGCCGTGAAGTGATGGGACTGGATGCCATGATCTTAGTTTTCTGAATGTTGAGTTTAAGCCAACTTTTTCACTCTCCTCTTTCACTTTCATCAAGAGGCTCTTTAGTTCTTCTTTGCTTTCTGCTATAAGGGTGGTGTCAACTGCACATTGGATGTTATTGATATTTCTCCCAGCAATCTTTATTCCAGCTTGTGCTTCAACCAGCACAGCATTTCACATGATGTACACTGCATATAAGTTAAATAAGCAGGGTGACAATACACCTTGATGTACTCCTTTCCCAATTTTGAACCAGTCTGTTCCATGTCCAGATCTAACTGTTGCTTCTTGATCTGCATATCGACCTCTCAGGAGGCAGGTCAGGTGGTCTGGTATTCCTATCTCTTTCAGAATTTTCTACAGTTTGTTGCGATCCACACAGTCAAAGGCTTTAGTGTATTCAATAAATCAGAAGTAGATGTTTTTCTGGAAATCTCTTGCTTTTTCCATGATCCTACGGATGTTGGCAATTTGACCTCTGATACTTCTGCCTTTTCTAAATTCAGCTTGAGCATCTGGAATTTCTTGATTCATGTTCTGTTGAAGCCTTTCTTGGAGAATTTTGAGCATTACTTTCCTAGCATGAGATTAGTGCAATTGTGCAGTAGTTGGAACATTCTTTGGCATTGCCTTTTTTGAGATTGGAATGAAAACAGACCTTTTCCAGTCCTGTGGCCACTGCTGAGTTTTCCAAATGTGCTGGCATATTGAGTGCAGCACTTTCACAGCATCATCTTTTAGGATTTGAAATAGCTCAACTGGAGTTCTATCATCTCCACTAGCTTTCTTCATAGTGATGCTTCCTAAGGCCCACTTGACTTTGCATTCCAGGATATCTGGTTCTAGGTGAGTGGTCACACCATCATGGTTCTCTGGATCATGAAGATCTTTTTTGTATCATTCTTCTGTGTATTCTTGCCACCTTTTCTTAAGATCTTCTGCTTCTGTTACGTCCATACCATTTCTTTCCTTTATTGTGCCTATCTTTGCATGAAGTGTTCCCTTGGTATCTCTAATTTTCCTGAAGAGATCTCTAGTTTGTCCCATTCTATTATTTTCCCCTATTTCTTTGCATTGATCACTGAGGAAGGCTTTCTTATCTCTCCCTGTTAGTCTTTGGAACTCTGCATTCATATGGATATCTTTCCATTTCTTCTTTCCCTTTTGCTTCTCTTCTTTTCTCAGCTATTTGTAAGGCCTCCTCAGACAACCATTTTGCCTTTTTGCATTTCTTTTTCTTGGAGATTGTCTTGATCACTGCCTCCTGTACAATGTCAGGAACCTCTGTCAATGGTTCTTCATGCACTCTGTCTATCAGATCTAATCCCTTGAATCTATTTGTCACTTTCACTGTATAATCGTAAGGGATTTGATTTTGGTCATACCTGAATGGTCTAGTGGTTTTCCCGACTTTCTTCAATTTAAGTCTGAATCTGGCAATAGGGAATTCATGATCTGAGCCACAGTCAGCTCGTGGTCTTGTTTTTGTTGACTGCAATTTCTATCGGCTCTATGGTGGGGTTAATGGCTTCCTCCTCCAAGAGGTCTTACGTCACACTCACTTCTGCTGCATCCAGAGCCCCTACCCCTGCGGCAGGGCACTGCTGACCCGCACCTTCACAGGGGACAGTCAAACACTGAAAGGCGGGTCCTACTCAGAACTGTGGGGTCTCCTGGTGCACATGAGGTTTGGTTTGAGCCCCCCTATCATCTCTGGTGGGTATGAGGTTTGATACTAAATGTGATTTCACCCCTCCTAACATCTTGCTGGGGCTTCTCCTTTGCCCTTGGGCATGGGGTATCTTTTTTTGGTGGGATCTAGCATTATCCACTGGAGTGGTTAGGCTATCCCTTCTCCAGAAGATCTTCCTGACCCAGGATTGAATCAGGGTCTCCTGCATTGCAGGCAGATTCTTTACCAACTGAATTGTCAGGGAAGCCCCTCACTTCAATAAAAAGAACAGTGTATCCATTATTTTTCTTGAGACAAGGAAAGATGTCATTATAATTTAAGGAATAATCAATTTTGATTATAAACAAGTTTTCACTGTAACTTTGGAAATGTATGATTATTTTATTTATGTATGGGTATCTAACAAAAAATCCTCTAACCTATTCATATATTTTTCTTTAGTGAAATAGTCATAGATTTAGATAAAGTTGCTCTACTTAAATAATTAAATTTGGGGCTAGAAATCTGACTTGGGTTCTAAAGAAATTATTAGAAATGAAGCAGGATAAATCAGATGGACTAACGCACTGTTTGAGAAAACTGCCATGTGAACTCCCACGAAACAATATGTCATGCTGACTTTCATGAACGAAGTTATCTGGGCTTTGTGGGTGGCAGTTGTGGGGGTGGATAGAGGAAACAGTTTTCAAAATATTACATGTTCTAGCAATAAAATTGTTCTACATGTGCTAAGGAATCCTTCTGGATATAGTAATACAATTTGACGTAACAAATCACTGTGCATGAGAAGGAATGCACACACACAGTTTATTTCCTTAGACTGATATGTAGACCACATTTGTTAGGAATCATACATGCTAGATGTCTGCAGTGCCAAATGATGTACTTTCAAAGGTAAAACTATGTGCTATTTCACTGGTGGAAAAATAAGCCTCTTACTCTATGTTGGCTCCTATCTATATGGCTCTTCCTTAGCACAGTAGTAGCAGGATTGTAGGACTGTGTTTACTACAAGCATGGATACTATAGTAATAGGACTTTTTATTGTTTTTTAGTCACTAAGTTGTGTCCAACACTTTTGCAACCCCATGGACTGTAGGCCAGCAGGCTGTGCTCTCCTAGGCAAGAATACTGGAGTGGGTTGCATTTCTGGAGTGGGTTGCATTTCCTTCTCCAGGAGATCTTCCTGACCCAGGGATTGAACCCACATCTCCTGCATTGGCAGGTGGATTCTTTACAACTCAGCAACCTGGGAAACCCAGGAATAAGATTAGAGTGATTGAATGTTGAATTTTTGTATCACTGCCAATACTTTAGTGAAAACTTACAAAATTGCTATAAATTATGTTTAATAAGGGAGTGCTTTTATGGGGTGTAACTTGTTTAAAGGAGCTTTTGAACATTGCCTATCTCTGTTATTCTGTGAATCTCATTTTGCGATACTGCACTTCTCACCTTGTCCTCTCCAATGTTTCTCTAACCTGTGAGAAGCCCTGCTAGAGAAAGCAACTAATTACACTCCAGATATACAGACCTAGTTGAGAAAGGGCAATCCAGACTTCTCTCATAAGTATAAGTGGAAAAAATGTCTGTAAAAGTCAGAATTAGCACAAAAACAGTTTTTATTAGTGTCCTCCCCCACCATCACATGCTTTTTAAATGCTTTTAATGAAATTAAGGGAAAAAGCTTTAGAGCTTATAAAGAATAACAGTATGGGATATGAGTGTTTGGCTGTTGTTGTTCAGTGGCTAGGTCATGTCTGACTCTGAGACCCCATGGGCTGCAGCACACCAGGCCCCTCTGTCCTCCACTATATTCTGGAATTTGCTCAGATTCATGTCCATTGATTTGGTGAGGCTATCTAACCATGTCATCCTCTGTCCCCCCTTCTCTTGCCCTCAATATTTTCCAGCATCAGGGTCTTTTCCAATGAGTTGGGTCTTTGCATCAGGTGACCAAAGTATTGGAGCTTCAACTTCAGCCTCAGTCTTTCCAACTCAGGGTTGATTTCCTTTAGGATTGACTGGTTTGACCTCCTTGCTGTCCAAGGGACTCTCAAGAGGCTTCTCCAGCACCACAATTTGAAAGCATCAAATCTTTGGTGCTCAGCCTTCTTTATGGTCCATAAAGATCTAAAAATCTAAGCCTATTTTTAAGGGCTTCCCTGGTGGCTCAGACAGTAAAGAATCTGTCTGTAATGCAGGAGACCTGGGTTCAATCCCTGGGTTGGGAAGATCCCCTGGAGAAGGGAATGAAAACCCATTCCAGTATTCTTGCCTGGAGATTCCCATGGACAGAAGAGCCTGGCAGGCTACAGTCCATGTGGTCGCAAAGAGTTGACACAACTGAGCAGCTAATGCTAACATATCCTTAAGAATTAATGAATCATATTATAAAAGAAATATTTATTTTTTAGCAGCAGTGCTATACTTAGCAAAATGCATGATAAAAATATACACAATAATGATATTTGGTTTGAAAAAAAGAGTAATGATTTAAAATATAAGTTAAACTTACCACCAAATGTAACATTATATCTGATGGAAAGGTGCTTTCAGGAACAACTTGGAGTTTAAGTGATAAAAATAATTTGGATGTTAATTTAATGTATGTTGCTGTTTTAATCTCTAAGTTGTGTCCAACTCTTTTGTGACCCCAGGGACTGTAGCCCACTAGGCCTTTCTGTCCATGGAATTTCCCAGGTAAGAACGCTGGAATGGGTTGCCATTTCCTTCTCTAGGGTACCTTCCTGACCCAGGGATTGAACCCATGTCTCCTACATTGGCAGGTGGGTTCCTTACCACTGAGCCACCAGGAAAAGCCCAGTTTAATATATTTTTACCCACTTTAATAAAATAAAATACTTTTAGAATTACATGTTTAGTCAACTAGAGGTGAATCCTGACGTCATAGGTGAAATTCAATATATCAAATATTAACTGTATATATAGTTGAATTTTCTATACATGTAAATATGCATAAATATATATAAATGCACTCTTACATGTGTCCATATGATACTGACAGCTACTGTAATACAGTTACTATATACTTCTAAATAATACAAGTTTTGTCTATGTAAAATCTAGTACTTACTAGAAATATAATTATTTCTGACATGTGATCTTAAAATACTTCAGTAAGTTTCATAATCTTGTGACTTGTAAGATTCTTTTATATATATACAGTTATAATCATGTGATGCCACCTAGATATATTCACATATAATTTATCAAAAACATCACATGCCATATATTGGTTTTAAAATTATTTTTGGGAAAAAAATTATTTTTGAGCAGCACAGGATTAAATTTTGAAGGATGATTCTGATGAAACTGAAAAATAATATACTTTTAAAAACAATGATTTTTTTTCTGTATATGATTAGCACTATGCTTAATTGATTGTTATAAAAAACTAGGGCATTCAGAGGCATGATTTGAGAAGAGGTATGAGACATGAGATGAAATACTTCTAATATTCAGCAATGAGTGTTGTGCTAATTAAACTGCATAATCAAGTAATGTCAAGGATTTAAAGATTATTATGCAGCTGCTTCAGAATGAGTGTGGAAAATAAGTGAGGATTAGTTACTCTTTATTCCTTTTAACTCCTTTAAAACTTACATGCTTTCAAGCTGGAGGTGGTAAGCAGGAGTGTAAGAAGAAAGGAGTACAGCGTAACCCATCTTTGCACTTGAAAACTCCTCTTTCCATCATAATCCAGTCTTGTTTGGTCTATTTGAATTTGCTTTTCTTAGTATCAATCTATTATTTCACTAAATATTGTGGTTTATATTTAATCACTCCTTTAGTTTCAAACTCCAAAAATATGCCTATTCCAAGGTACCTCAGCTCCTCATCCCATTTAAGACCTAGAAGTTCACCACAAGCCCACAGCACAAAATTCCTTTACATATATAGAGTGAAAAAACAAATGCATGGGATACCATTTGACTGCAATCATCTCTCTTCATTCACATTAGATGTTTAACTGAACTTTCATTTTTATTTGGCATCCTTATAGTGAAAGCATTATATTTTAAATACAAAATTTAAGCAAATTTGCTTTATTTGCATTTAAAGTAAAATTTTTTTACGATTTGAAGTCAGAAAAATAGTGGGTACATCCTGCTGTAGCCACTTCAGCACTGAATATCTTAGTTCCAAAACCTTTGTTACACACATTTATGAAAAGGTGGACTAGAGACAAGATTGAATTCCACCTCATGTTTCTTCCTGAGAATGACTGGATGCTAGAAATTAGCTGTAAACAATTTTTGCAACGTAAAGAAGGCTAATATTCGATGAGAAGAGAATTTGTCTACACTGGAGTATAAACTATGTGAGAAAAGGTTATTTTTGTCTTATTTAATGCTGAGAAGTTGTGCATAACCTATTACATGGAACATAGTTATCACTCGCTATGCACATAAATGGGCTTCCCTGGTGACTTGGTGGTAAAGAACCCACCTGCAATGTGGGAGACACAGGAGACTCAAGTTCCATCCTTGAGTTGGGAAGATTCCTTGGAGGAGAACATGGCAATCCACTCCAGTTTTCTTGCTCAGAGAATCCCATGGATAGAGGACCCTAGCTGGCTACAGTCCATAGGGTTGCCGAGAGTCAGGCATGATGAAGCCGCTGATCACGCAGTCACAAATACTTAATAAAAGGTGATATTAGGTAGAAGTTTGATTTAAGTGACAATAACTTATTTCTGGAGAACTTTTTGACATGATGTTCTTATTGTTAGTGATGACGGTAGCAAATAACACTAGTATCTTAGAGTATTTTAACAAGAGTTATGCACCAACCATGTACAGTGCATTATGCTAGTGCCCTGTTGCTTACTGATAACTATACCTCTGCACGGGCTGTGACTTAAAGGGAAGTGTGCAAAATGTGTGTGTCTGAGAGTTCCATGTGTACATATTTACAATGACCATGCTCTTTGCATCTTATATAATTTGCTTAGCAGATAATTATAGTATATATGTAGAATTACATATTGATGCAGTTTTTCATACAGATCAAAACAAAACATGACTGATCTTTTTGAAATCATTTTCTTTAACAGACTAATGTCTATTTTACTGTATGGGCTATGACTCATGTTACCATGAGAACATAAAATGAAAATAATGATTGACAAAACAGGGTGAGTTACCTTGCATAGAAAAATTATTACCATATATAATTTTTTTTAATTCAAATCACATTCTTAGAATTTGTAACCATTCCTTCTCTTATTATTTTACCTCTTATGACTCCTTTGCTTTTTATTGTGTCATAAATTTTTAAAATCTCAGTACAGAGAGATTTTATTCTGATATTGCACTCTAGCAACAATTCTATAATCTGAAATCTAAAGCATGTATTTAATAATTTAAAGCATTTTAGTGACTAAAAAAAAAAAAAATGGAAGGACTTACAGTTTCAGCTCCAACATGCAAAGATCTTGAAAGCTATCACCCCTGTCTTTAAACAACAAAAACTGAACAAAATGGGAATGAAGAACTTTCATTGAATCTTCTGATAAATGAGACTGTAGGACACACCACCACCCTGAAATGTGAAGAGGGAGTAAATGTTGAGATCATAGCCAAGGTTAACTTCCCTTTGGAGCTATAAGTGAATAGGACCATGTAGATGGCAATTTTGATGAGCTGTTGGAGGCTGAAGGTAAACAAGCTTGAGCTGTGAAAAAAACATGGGACCACAGGTTTGGGAGGCAGTGTCTATAGCTTTTGCCCTCAGGTACACCACCAGGTTCTCATGGTGAAGAGCCAATAAAAATTCTCTTGAGACTTTGACAGGACTAGAGAAATATAGAACTTGATATTAGCCTAATCGCCTTACTTCCCATTACCCCCTTATATCATAATTGTATTTTACCAAATATTACAAGGCATGCTAAATGGCAAGAAAAATATAATCTGCAAGATAAAAGATATACAGATTAATCAGTGAGATTTTAGCTTATAACACCAAAAAGTATAATCTGTGGAAGAATAAATGATAAGTTGTTATTATTAATATTAAATACGTATATGCTCTGAGGAATACACTGTTAAAATAATAAAACAACAAAGCAAACATTGGGAGAAAATATTTTCAAAACACATATCTGATAATTTGTAGCCAAAATATGTAAAGAACTCCTAAAAATTCACAGTAAGAAGATAAACAGCCCAATTTAAAAATGGGCGGAAGATCTGAGCAGACATCTTCAGCAAAGAAGATACACAGATGGCAAACAGGCCCATTAGAAAAATGCTTGCTATTGTTTGTCATTAGGGCATTGCCAAAGCAACAGTGAGGTACTACCACACAAATACTAGGATGACTAAAATTCAAAAAATTAAAAAATGCTAATGAGGATGTAAACAGCAGAAATTCATTCTTTCATTGCTAGTGGCTACTTTGGAAGACTGTACTACAGTTTCTTGCAAAGCTAAGCATAATTTTACTATATAATCGATCAATCATACTTCTTGGTATTTACCTAACTGATTTGAAAAATTATATCCTAAGAAAACTGTTACATAAATCTTTATAGAAGTTTTATTCATAATCAACACAAACTGGAAGCAACCAGTATGTCCTCTAATAGGTATTGAATGGATAAGCATATTGTGAGTGGCTCAATATATTGAAATATTATTCTCAGTAGAAAGGAATGAACTGTTAAACCATGAAAAGACATTAATGAATTTTAGAAGCATACTGCAAAATGAAATGTGCTAGTAACAGAAGGATGTGTGCCATAGGTTTCTAATTATTTGATATTTTGGGAAAGGCAAAATTATAGACTGTAGAAACAGCATAGTTTCTTGGTTTTCAAGGGGAACTATAGAGTTGAAGAGATGCAGCAGTATTTCTGGGCTGTTAAACTATTTTTTATAAGTAGTTAATGATGGATACATGTTACTATATATTTCCAAAGCACATAGAAATTTACTACACAGAATGAAGCCTAATATATGCAAACATAAAATTTGTGAGGAAGGTCAAACATCCCAGGATGGATTGAGAAAGTGATAAACACTCTTAACTCATTACAAATGCATGTAACAGTCTCACAGAAAGAGAGGTGGAGCAAAAAGATGCTGACCTAATTAACTTCAGAGGTGATTAGAATTTGTGTATAAGCACTGTACTTTAGATAATAAATTTGTTTCTATAGGGAGTGCATGTTAATAATTCTGATACCACTACTCATGTGTAATGGATTTAAACAATTTAGTATGTGGTTGACTCATGGTAGGTACCAAAATTTTCATGACTAGAATTGGAGTTGACAGATAAACAAAGATTTCATTACTTGGAACAGGTGTAAGTGTGATAGAATAAGGTAATAGAGAGAGGAGGGAATCAGTATAAAGTTATCTGTAGCAAATATAGATTGTTACATATAGAAATATTTATCAATATTTGTTTATACATGGGTTAGTAGACACGCACATATTTCCTCGTTTATCAGCTCAGGGAGCTAAGAAACAAGAAAACCCCGGTAACAGTGAGCACCCTTAGAATCTAGATATTGGTTTCTTAATACCAATCTCAATAAACAGAACCAGCAATCCTTGGGTAAATGGCTGACTGTAGGATGGAGTAGGAAATATGTAAATTAGTCTAGGGCATTTTGTATTTCCAAAAAATAAGTCCTCAGAAAAAACCCAACAAAACAAAAAACCTCAACAATGGGAGTGTGACAGGACACAGAAGGCCTACTAAAATGTTCCCAATGTTCAAAGCTGGACAGTTTGATCAACAAAATAAAGTGGTATTGGATTATAGCCCAAGCTTTAAAACATATTTATAAGTCTATACTGATAAAAATGATTAGGTAAATAAACAGAGACAGCTGAATAAACAGAAAATTTCCAAATAATTTGTGTACTCTAATTTCAAGCTAGGGAAGAGTAGCACCTCATTCCCTAAGTATGAGCTGACCATAGTAACTTCATTCCAAAGAGTACAATATGAAAAGAAGCATTATTAAAAAATTAACTCTATAGTGAAGAAACTTGACTAACATTATCTGCCAATTGATCAAATTCAACGTCAACAGTGATAAGTCATGTCTATCCTATGCACTCTTGGTATGAAAAACCCATAAGTCAAGGCGTATCATGAGAAAAAACATTAGACAAATCCCAGTTGAAGGACATTGTTCAAAACATCTGACCAATACACCACAAAACCTTTAAGATCATCAAAATCAAAGAAAATAGGAGAAACCGTCACAATCAGAAGGAGCCTAAAAAGACACAAAAAACATGTGAAGTGTGGTATTTCAGGAAAAGAAAATTAGTTTAAAAATGAAAGAAGTCTAAATAGATTATGCAATTTAGTTAATGTATCAATATTGGTTTCTTAATTTTGAAGATCATACTATATTAATATAAGATTTTAATTATGATGAAATTAGTTGAGAAGGTATATGGAAACTAAAATCTTTACAATTTTTCTAAAAATGTAAAACTCTTCTACAATATAAAGTATATACTATGTTATATTATGTATATTCATAATCATCTATCTTTTTAAAAACTTAGGAAGTAACCTTATAATTTTAATATTTTGCATAGATTAGTAACAAATTAAGTAATATCCATTGGTTCTAGATATCTGTAAGGTGGCTTTTGAATGTGGCTTACCTTCCCAATTTTTTTTGTTATGGCTATATCATATTTATTTAATTTTTAAAGATAAAAGTATTTATTCCTTGAGAGAACAATGTTAATTAGGATGTTTTGGAAAACTTCAACTAATAACAGGCTTAGTGTATATTGCCAACAAAATTGAATTTGAAATTATTAGGATAATAATTGAACTACCTGTAAACATATTCAAACATTTAGAATGATAACTTGGTAGTGTACTCATAGTTAAAATGAAGAATCTAGAGAGCGTAAACTCCTTGTATGCCATGTACTCTTTTTCATTAGATATCTTTTAAAATTGGCATGGTGATTCTAGGTTTGGCATATTTCATTAAACCAACTATGTGATTCAAAGTTGATTGTGTTGTGAAGTTGCAAAGTGTTGCGTGTGGTCACTGGCATATCCAATTGTATAATTTCTAAAAATAGCTCCCATATTTGAGAACTTTTATATAGCTTTCTAAAGGCCTTTTAATATTGTTCATCGCCTGTTGGATTTTGAAAATATGCTGGAGAACTAGAAGCATTTTAATAGTTTCCATGCCATTGTGTGTTTTACATGGCTATTTTCAAGAGATTGAATAAGATTTTTCCTAATATACAGTGTTTCTTCACTCTACTGGTGCTGAAGAATAGATTTGACCTTACTCTTTTAAGTAGAATATAACCGTCTATCGTTATGAAGTGATTCTAATTTCTTATCAGATTTGCTTCTTCACAATATATTTGGTGACTACCAAATCCCTGCTATAGATTCTTAATTGTTCTTTGTGTATTTTATTTTTTTTTATCTTAAGACAAGCAACAAATTAGAGATTTTATTTTCAGAAGACTTGCAAGTAGAACTTTTTTTTGGTTGTTGTTTGGTCTGAGGTCCTCATTTTATTATTATTTCTTCTTTTTTTAATATTATAGTTAATTCAAAATGTGTTACTTTTAGATGTACAGCAAAGTAAATCATATATTATGATTCATAATAATGCATATCATATTATATACATATATTTTTCATATATGCATTCATATCATGCATATCATATTATGCAGATTCATGTATACATCCACTCTTTTTTGTTGTTTAGGTTCTTTCTCATATAGGTCATTACAGTTAATTGAGTAGAGTTCCCTGTGCTATACAGCAGGTTCTTAATAGTTATGCATTTTCTATATAGTAGTGAGTATGTGTCAACCCCAGTCTCCCAGATTTTTTTGTAAATAAAGTCATTTGTGGGAATGTAAATTGGTATAGCCACTGTGGAAACAATATGGGCCCTCCTTTAAAAACTAAAAACAGAATTACCATATGACCCAGCAATCCCACTCTAGGCATACATCCAGAGAAAACCATAATTCAGAAAGATAGATGCAACTCAGTGTTCACTGCAGTACTATTTACAGTAGCCAAGACATGGAAGCAACCTGAATGTCCATCAACAGAGGAATGGGTAAAGAAGATGTGGTACATATATACAATGGACTATAACTGAGCCATAAAAAGGACAAAGTAATGCCATTTGCAGCAACAGGGATGGACCGAGAGTTGTCTTACTGAGTGAAATAAGTTGGACACAGAAAGACAAATATGATATTGCTTATACATGATATCTAAAAAAGGATACAAATGAGCTGATTTACCGAACAGGAGTCACAGATGTTCTTTGTTTATAACTCTCTTATGTCATGGCATGCTTTGCCTTGAGTACAAACTTTTTTTTGTCTCCTTTGATCAGTTTTAAGCATTCCTACTGATTTGTGTCTATGGTCTTAGAGGAATGGGGCTTCTCTGGTGGTTCAGATGGTAAAGAACCATCTCTTCTGTGCAAGAGAGCCAGGTTTGGTCCCTGGGTAGAGATGATCCCCTGGAGAAGGAAATGGCTACCTGCTCCAGTATTCTTGCCTGGAGAATTCCAAGGATATAGGAGCCTGGCAGGCTGCAGTCAATGGAGTCTGGAAGAGTTGGACATGGTTGAGTGACTAACACTTTCACCTTTTTATACATATAGTATTTTTCTTACTTTGTCACCTGGATTGCTTTACACAGTGATTCAGTATAATTACTAAAATTTTTGTCTGGCTGGAAAATACTATGTAAATATATTAATATTTCCAGGTTTTTCATAGATGAAGGCATAGAATGATATGGTGGAATAAGTATTGAACTAAAAATATTCATTCTAGATCCTCTATCACTGACTTCAGAGAAGAAAACAAACTAGGGAATAAAGAAGAAAGGTTTGAAGTACATGATCTCTACAGTTCTTTCATAAATTTAAATGTATACTATGTTAGATTGCACCCCACAAAAGATATCACATGTCCCAGATTTCACTGGAGCCTTACAAACATGCCAAAATGTTAGAAAGTACTATGAAATAGTTGTCTGGAAACCCTTCGTACAGTTATTTCTCAAGAGGGCAGAATATATTGTTTTCTATTATCACACTTAGCTTTCTCACCAGTCTGGGAGAAGATCCAATAAAGTTGGCTTATTGGTGTATAATTTTTAATATTTTCTCCACTCTCCATAGAAAAATAAACTTTTGCATCTTTCCCAAATTTTCTGCTCTATAATAACAAGACATCATTCCAAGTCTCTTGGCCTTGAGCATGGCCTTGACATACTTTTATTTGAAATTGTATTATTTTCTCTGCATGAAGTTCATAGTTCTCTCTTATACATTGTATTATTTTAACTTTGAAAATTGACTCAAATACTTTTTGAATCATTAAAGAACATAGATCATAAAAATATTAAATTTTAAAGGTTTACTGTAGAGTGTTCACGGTTTTGACAACAAATCTGATGACATATGTTGTAATTGTCACTTTAGAGTTAAAAATCTAGCTGAATATCTTTCATAATTGATTTTAAAGCTTTCATCTAACACAAGGCTTATTGATACATAAAATATTTCAAGTAGTTTATTTGTACCCAGAAATATATCAAAGTGTTCCTATATGACATATATGCAGACAGCAATTCTGAAGGCTGGAATCAGCTCAGATCATTTGGACTGGAAATTGATTGCCACAATTTCCTGTATATATTTATTCTAATTGAAGAATTATGCTGTTTATTTTTTATTTGGTGCTTTAATAAAGCTTGGGTACCTGCAAAGGAGTATTATTTCTCAGTGCAGTTTAAATGAACTCTTAAGCTGTGTTTTACTTTATAAAATATTTAACACTGATTTAAAAATGCTTTCAAGTAGCTTAACAATTTTAAAATAATATTTTCTGACAGAACAGTTTATTTTTTATAATAAAATCGAATTCCCTTGAATCAGAGATGTCAGTTCTAATAGGATTAGGATTACATTTTTCTCAAATCATTTTTAAGTACTCTATTTTCATGGAAATCAGTAATAACTTTTGACTAGGAAACTGGGCTGAAGGTCTTTAGTGTTTGACTATAAAGAATAAATGAGGAACTAATTTATTTTTGAAGAAACAAAATGTAGTTTGCTAATCCTATTGAAATTTTTTTTCAAAGTCAGGGTTCACATGTTTAAAGAAACTTGAGACATCTCCCGTGTCTTTTGCCTTAAGCTACTTGTGAGGTTCCTATCATTGGATCTCTTGATGGGGTCTTTGAAATATTCATATTTCAGCTTTCTTGAATACTCCAGGTACTTGAATTTATGCTCTTCAGGTTATAATGTATAACATAAAATACTGCCAAATTTAGTATAATTATCAAGAACATTTTACTTTGAATTAAAAAAAAGTTAATAAAAGTTAACTCATTTTTACTTGGTAAAATTACTTTGAATTTACAAAAGAAAAAGATGCTTACTTGTAGGAAATAGCTGAATTAAATTTCTTTCACATGGATTTTAATTTACCGTATTAATATGAATTGACTCTTGTTCTTTAAATACATTATCACATATTTTGGTAATAATTTTTAAAATTCATTTTTCCACAGGAAACATTCTTTAAGATGTATTTATTATTATTTTTAAATTGCAACAACATAAAATTACCACCTTAGTCATTTTTAGTATATACTTCAGTAGTGTTAAGTACATTCAGATAATTGAGTGATCAATCGCTAGAACTCATTTCATCTTGAAAAGCTGAGATTCTGTGTGTGTATGCATACGCTCCTTGTATATATACAAAGAACTTATATATGTATACAAAGTGAGCAAGTGAAATCTCTCAGTCATGTCTGACTCTTTGTGACCCCGTGGACTGTAGGCCACCAGGCTCCCCCGTCCATGGGATTCTCATGTCAAGAATACTGGAGTGGGTTGCCATTTCCTTCTCCAGGGGATCTTCCTGACCCAGGGATTGAACCCAGGTCTCCCACATTGCAGACAGATGCTTTAACCTCTGAGTCACCAAACAAAGGAATTTATAAATGTATGTATATATAAATCCTTATATGTGTATGCATATTTCATGCATATGTTTTTCTCAATAGAGATTGGAAGGAAAGATAAATCTTAAAATGTTAACAATGGAGAATTTATGTATATTATTCTTCTTAACATTTGTATTCAGATTTTTCTACAATTTTTTTTCTAAGAAGCAATACAACTTATGTTTGTTTAGATATCTACATTGTTAACCCAAGAAAATTAATGTTTTTATTCCACTATTTTAAGATAAAGAGTAATATATTCATCTCCAGAACTTCTTAATCTTCACAATGAAGCTGCATACTCAATATAGTCCATATTCCTACCTCCTCCAGTTCTGACAACCACAATACTACTTTGTATCTCTATGAATTAGACTAATTTAAGTACCTCATATGGGAAGAATCTCAGAATTTGTCCTTTTGTGACTGGCTTGTTTTTTATATATTATTTTTTATGTGATGACATTTTGTGTGTGTCTGTGTGATGACATTTTGTGTCATCTTTTTTTCTTTTCTTGCCATGCCGCAGAGCATGCGGGATCCTTTGTTGTTGTCCTCAGTTGTGTCCTACTCTCTATTACTCCACGGACTGCAGCATGCCAGGTCTCCCTGTCTCCCACCATCTCCCAGAGTCAACCATACTCAAGTCCATTGAGTTGGTGATGCCATCCAACCATCTCATCCTCTGCCACCCCTTTTTCTCCTGCCTTCAATCTTTCCAGCATCAGGGTCTTTTCCAATGAGTCAGCTCTTTGTATCAGGTGGAGCCTTAGCATCAGTCCTTCCAATGAATATTCAGGGCTGGTTTCCTTTAGGATTGACTGGTTTGATCTCCTTGCAGTCCAAGGGACTCTGAACAGTCTTCTCCAACACCACAGTTCAAAAGCATCAATTCTTCAGCACTCATTATTCTTTATGGTCAAACTCTCATTATCGGTACAAAACTACTGGAAAAACTATAGTGTTCACTATACCAACCTTTGCTGGCAAAGAAATGTCTCTGCTTTTTAATATGCTGTCTAAATTTGTCCTAACCTTTCTTCCAAGAAGCGTTTTTTAATTTCATGGTTGCAGTCACCGTGTGCAGTGATTTTGAAGCCCATGAAAATAAAGTCTCACTGCTTCCATTTTTTTCCACATCTATTTGCCATGAAGTGATAGGACCAGATGCCATGATCTTAGTTTTTTGAATGTTGGTCTTTAAGAAGCTTTTTCACTCTCCTCTTTCACCTTTATCAAGAGGCTTTTTAGTTCCTTGTTGTTTTCTGCCATTATGGTGATATCATCTGCATATCTGAGATTATGGATATTTCTCCCAGCAAATTAATTTCAGCTTGAGCTTCATCCAGTCCAATATTTCACATGATGTACTCTGCATATAGGTTAATTATGCAGAGTGACAACATACAGCCTTAACATACTCCTTTCCCGATTTTGAACCAGTTTGTTATCTGGGAACTAGGATCCCAATAACAAATTGGATTTGGAAGTAAAGAAAGAGGAGATGAATCCTTTGACTACTAAGAAAGGTGTTCCCAGGTAGTACTACTGGTAAAGAAGCCCCTGCGAGTGCAGACCACGCACTGCACAAGATGTAAGATCCCCTGGAGGAGGACATGGCAGCCCACTCCAGTATTCTTTTTTTTTTATTAGCAAATTATCTTATTTTTTAAATTTTCATTTATTTTTACTAGTTGGAGGCTAGTTATTTTACAATATTGTAGTGGTTTTTGCCTGGAGAATCCCGTAGACAGAGGAGCTTGGTAGACTACAGTCCATCAGGTCACAAAGAGTTGAACACAGCAGAAGCAACTTAGCACGCACACACTGAGGGTCTAGCTTGGCTAACTAGGTGTGTGGTTTCATTCCAATCCCAAAGAAAGGCAATGCCAAAGAATGCTCAAACTAACACATAATTCACTCATCTCAGATGCTCAAAGTAATGCTCAAAATTCTCCAAGCCAGGCTTCAACAGTATGTGAACCGTGAACTTCCAGATGTTCAAGCTGGATTTAGAAAAGGCAGAGTAACCAGAGATCAAACTGCCAATATCCGTTGGATCATCAAAAAAGCAAGAGAGTTCCAGAAAAACATCTACTTCTACTTTACTGACTATGCCAAAGCCTTTGACTGTGTGGATCACAACCAACTGTGGAAAATTCTGAAAGAGATGGGAAAAGCAGACCACCTGAACTGCCTCTTGAGAAATCTGTATGCAGGTCAAGAAGCAACAATTAGAACTGGAATTGGAACAACAGACTGGTTCCAAATAGGGAAAGGAGCACATCAAGTTTGCATATTGTCACCCTACTTATTTAACTTATATGCAGAGTTCATCATGAGAAACATTGGGCTGGATGAAGCACAAGCTGGAATCAAGATTGCTGGGAGAAATATCAGTAACCTTAGATATAAAGATGACACCATGCTTATGGCAGAAAGAGAAGAACTAAAGAGCCTCTTGATGGAAGTGAAAGGGGAGAGTGAAAAAGTTGGCATAAAACTCAACATTTGGAAAATAAGATCATGGAATCTGGTCCCATCACTTCATGGCAAATAAATGGAGAAACAGTGGCAGACTTTATTTTATTTGGGCTTCAAAATCACTGCAGATGTTGACTGCAGCCATGAAATTAAAAGATGCTTGCTCCTTGGCAGGAATCTTATGACCAAACTAGACAGCATATTAAAAAGCAGAGACATTACTTTCTCAACAAAGATGTGTCTAGTCAAAGCTATGTTTTTTCCATTAGTCATGTATGGATGTGAGAGTTGGTCTCTAAAGAAGTATTGATGCTTTTCAACTCTGGTGTTGGAGAAGACTCTTGAAAGTCCCTTGGACTGCAAGGAGATCCAACCAGTCCATCCTAAAGAAAATCAGTCCTGAATATTCATTGGAAGGACTGATGCTGAAGCTGAAACTCCAATACTTTGGCCACCTGATGCAAAGAACTGACTCATTTGAAAATACCCTGATGCTGGGAGGGATTGGGGGCAGGAGGAGGAGGATGAGATGGTTGGATTGAGTTGGCATCACCACCTCAATGGACATGAGTTTGGGTAAACTCTGGGACTTGGTGATGGACAGGGAGGCCTGACATGCTGCAGTCCATTTGGTTGCAAAGAGTCGGACATGACTGAGCAACTGCACTAAACTGAATACTTTTTACCTGACTAGTGTGATATGAAAGTAATCTTTTTGTAATGTATTGATCATTTATCCTTCCCACTTTGGAACTGTCAAAGAGAAGTCCAGACTCCTTTATATAGTATAAAGGACGCATCTCCTGCCATGTCCTTCATACCTCACTCTACACTCCAGCCAAACTGAATTGTTTCACTTATCCAAATGTGATATGCGTATTTCCCTTTGGGCTTTGTTCTCAGTGCCTGGAAATATTCCTTAACTTTTTAACCAAGGCTCTCTTGCCCCTTTCTAAATATTACTTCCTATAAGAGCCAATTCGTAATATTCCAAGAATAGTTTAGGCATCACTCATATTTAACTGTTTATAACCCTGAATTTATCACTGCAATATATTGCTAGTAAAATGGGCAGTTTCTAAGTGTAGAGAGACATCTGAATTTCTTAAAAGCATGTGCCTACTTTTTACTATAATTATCTATTACATTAGTTGGAATGAGCACACATTTGTGCGTAGTAGTTGGATTTTCGATCAACCATTGGTTATTGGAGATCTTAACTTTTATCCTTTTTTCATTTGCTTTATGTATATTGAGCACTAAACACCTTAGTTATTTTAAAAATGGCAATTAAAAGTCATAAAGAGTCTTCTTCCTTCCATTCTTCTCTCCCTTCATCTCTCCCTTCTCTCCCTTGCTTTTTTCCCATGGTCTTTGAAAATCTGCTACATACCTATATTTCCTAACTGGGATGCTGAGGCTGCTTCTTTCCAACTCCCCTATGCTTTCTCCTCAGAAATATCTAGAGTTTCTACTTCTGAAGAGAGCGAAGGGCTTGGGGGCATTTTCTTTGTGGTGTTTTATGTTGTTCCTCCCGTTTCTTCTCCTTTCCACCTTCCTGAGTAAAGTGATCAGCTGTAGCTACAGGGTGGGCGTAGAAAAAATAAAAATGTTCATTTACTTCTTCCGTTGGTTCCCAGGTGATTATATTGTCATTGCCTTCCTTACTATATATATATATATATATATATATATATATATGTGTGTATGTATATATGTACACCCTATTCTTGCTGTGGAAGCAACAATTTGGTTATCTATCAAATAATTGGACATAGAGCATTAGAGAATGCCATGTAGAAAGTTAGAGAAAAATGAGGTTCTATATTTTAGCCAACATTTTAAAAGACATCCATATATCAGTGGATTATGATGCTTTTTAAATGCTTTTTTAAAATATGAATATTGTTTCATACAGAGATTCTGAATAAGGAAATGGAACTGAAAATTCCGATGATCCTTCCTCTTATGCTTTGTGTGTTGCTAATATTCCAAATAAAGTGTTCTATCTCTCAATTCCAGAATATTATTAAAATTCTAAAATAATTTTGTAATTTACAAGGAATTGTCATATCACAACATATCATTCAACTGAAACAGAATTCAAAAATGACTTGCTTTTATTTAGAAGGGAATAATTCATGCAACTTGGTTTTATTTGGAACATCTTATTTCCTTTAGGAGGATATTCAAAGTCAATATTTATGCCTGTGGTCACATATTAGGGATCTACATTCCCTTTGTTTATTTTTATCTAACTTCTGCATTTTAACTAATGTTTAAAAATGATATACTTCTACATTGCAACAAGTAATAAGTGTTAATAAAAATACATTTATCTATCTTCAGAACTGTAACTTAAAACCAAACCATCTACATATTATAAAATTCAATACAGTGGTTTTAGGACATAAAGAGGAACTTCCCTATACATGAATGATTCTTAAAACTGCAAAAAGGGATATGATTTAATATGTTAGCTAAAAACTTTACATGTTTCTCTCAGAAATGTATATATGAGGATAGTATGGATTCCAGACTGTAGTTTGAAAGAAAGCAATAGTGAAAATGAATTTCATGCCAGTAGACACTTTAAAAACTAGATTTAGCAGCAGTCACATTAGCTTAGATAATGGGAGGATTTTTCTTCATTGAAAATGTTCTGTGTCGCTTAAGAAGAACTTACTGAGGCAGCCTGCCATCTAGCTTTTTCACAGAAAAACAGGCTTACAGACTGCAGATGAGAGAGTCTGGAGCAGAGACAGTTTTAACTTAGCCATTCCTAATTTATCTCAAGCATATTCAATTCATCTTCACTGCTCTATGCACACAGGAACACCAGATTGTCATCCCTAGGGAACAGAATGCAACCGGAGATCTAGAGAGCTGTCACATTCCAAGAAATATTTAAATTGTGCTGATTTTCTTCTGGAGAACTGAGCCCAGGGAATGAAACTCTCCATCAAGTCATAGCTTTGCGGGCAATAGATCAGAGGATATTGCCAGTTTTCTAATGGATTATTGTTATCGGGCAGGTTTTCTCTGAAGGTACGTAGTTATTTTCTCAATTCATTACCCTTTTCCTGTTTATCAGGTAATGATCTAATGAGCTGGGGAGCCAACCCTGTGAAAAAGAGAAAGATCTTAGTCTGTATTGACTAAAGAATGACACTTCATGGCTGCATGTTTATAGGTGAATTATCTGATTGCTGTAGTAAAGATTAGTAGGGTATAGTTAGAATTGCATTATCAGCAAAAACAGGCAAAACAAAACCAAACCGTGCTGCAGGCTGCATTATCATAAGTTCATATGAATTCTCTTGAGGATTTTCTTTTATAGCTGCACTATATAATAAAGGGAAATACAGACTTTGGAAACTTACTTAACCTTATACATGTTTTATTCATTTTATATAATCAGGATATTTTATCTATATATTCCAAAATACAAAACTTTGTCTCAAATGCTGTTATTGATTTTGATGTCATTGATGCTTATGACATTTGAATATATGAATGGCAAGAGTATTTAAAGAAACTCTAGTAGAAGTATTCCTGAGGATATTATATCAGTGTACTTTGTTGACTTACAGCTCTATATTTTTGAGTTTGGAATCATCATACTAAGATAAATTGCTCTAATTTTAGTTAAATACACATACTATAAAGATTTATTATCCAACTTTGTTCTGTGAAGTAGAAACCTCAATACATTTATAGAAAACATGAAACTAGCACAGTAAAATTTTAAAAGCCGACAAACTTCTGAATATTTATTAAACTAATAAAAATAGAGAAAACCTTATCCTAAACTAGAATCTAACTGTGAAATATTAAAACAGAAAGGGGTGACTTCTATGCATGGTTCCTAAAAGTTAAAGATGTATATGTAGGGGTTGTTCTGTGTCAAGAGTGGGTGGGAGTGTAAGACAGAAAGTAAGCACGTAGTAGTGACAGTGAGTTTATGAAAACTGAAGAAATATTTTAAAATATTGTATGAGGGCTTTTGATGTGTCTAAGTACTTTATTGTTGTGTGAATTCATTCAATGAAACTTACTGTGGCTTTGATATTTTTATATGTCAGAAATGACTATTAGGGTAGGTAGAGTAGTCGGTGCATGTGACCTGCAGCATAGCATTGTGGACCGTTTCACAGACTTTGTGGACCCATCAATGGGTTAATCACAGACTTGAGAGAGGAAATGGTGGCTGAGCTTCATGAAAGCACTTGTTAAATGTGTTCTAATTTGTTTGGGGCATTGGAGAGACTATTAGAAGCTTAAAGGAGACAGTGAAGGAATGAGTCACCCAAACAGTAACTTTAAGTTCATTCTCTCTTATCCTCAGAGGGATTGTAAAAAGCCAAAAGTGTAAATGAAGGAGATTGAGTCCTCAAAGAGTACTTTTAAGTGCTTCTTTTTTCATGAATCTTACAAGAATTGAGAAATAGGGGCTTAAATTAAAGTTTCCCTATGATCCCTCCATTTTACAAGTTTTCTCTTTCTTTTATGGAACGTTTTTGCTCCACTCACTTAAGAAAAAAAGTGAGCTTGCTTCCAGCCTGATTTCTGCCCAATAGCTTGCATCTCTAATTTAGCACTCCACAAATGTGCTCTCTGAAACTGCATACACTCCTGAGTCTCAATTTGATCATTCATTGAATTATATATGCCAAAGGAAAATGTACTTAACATTTTTTAACATTCTTTTTAAATTATTATCACAATTAGCATTTCTGAAAATCTCAGACTGTGTGCAAAAGAGGGCATAAGTAGGGGAAAAAATAAATAAGGTAACATACTTTATGTTCTTTTAGAGTAAGATAATACCAATAGATAATGAAATATATTCACTTCATGTTTGAGTATGGGGCAGAAATGACAACAGCTTAGAAATATACCCCTTAATTTACATTTAGATGTTAGATGAATATAACAAATCTGAAAATTAGGAGGAGTAGTTTCAGTTTTCAGATTGGAATGTTGTTTTTTTTTTTTTTTTCCAACCTCATGTTAACTTTTTCTACCACAACATGTTAATGTCTTTTACCTCCCTAGAGGGATCATTCACTTACCCAGCTATCTAAATCTGCTCATCTTCCAGGTCTTGTTTTTTATTTCATCTTATGGTGAGTTAATTGTAAAATATATTGCCATAATTTCATTTTATTAGCTGCTGTTAAATATTTAATATTTATTGAGTGCCCATGATATGTTTGGTGCTTAAAAGCAATATGTAGGAAGAAAATACATACTGATATTTCTCACAAATCAGCCAGTTTATTAATATTTCAAGATTTCTAATTGGTGCCCACAGAGGAAAGCAATTATGCCTGACTCTTTAGTAGCTACTTACATGCACATAAGGCATGGATAGTCCTATATTCAGTCAATAATTTGCATCCACCTTTACTGAAGATTCCAGACTAGTCATCCGGATGCTTTCAAATTCTCCCCTAACTCTGTTTAATACGTTAAAGTATCACTGAAGACAGAACACTGAATTGTAGATAAGATAAACTAGGTTTAAATCTGTTAAGCAAATTTGTGTAGGTTAATCATCTCCTCCATACCTCTGTCTCATCGGTGGTATAATGGTATCTACTTTTTAGATTCTTGTCGGTAGTAAAGATCAAACACATTAAGTAACAGAGAGTTTGTGCACAACATATGCTTGATAAACAGTACCTGCTTTTAAACCCATTTTATTATAATTTCACATACAGAATGTTCCATTTGAAATCATCTTGACTCTTTCTTCAATGATGTGTGTATATGCATGTGTTCATTTGTTATACAGTTTTAGTAATCAAAATAATGCATTGGTTATGTGGTTATTACTTAGCACTAAAGTTCTCTATAAAGTTACTAAAGCAAGATTACTAAATTCAAGATTAGTTTGAGAAATTAGTTGGCATATTCCCCATGGCTTTCAAATAGCTAAATTATCAACCATGATTTACCAGGGAAAAAAGATAGAACTATATTTCATTTGCCCACTTTTCCCTTCTCCCAAAAGATATGGAAATAGAAGACAAAACACTAAATCCTCTTGCTCATTTTAATGTGCCCTTTGCCCCTTTCATTTGCATTTACTTTGCTATAATGATTTGTCTAGTGAGATGGCCTCAAATTCCAATTGCATATGGTAGTTCAAGCATACAAATCCACCCCTCACTGAACAAAGCAAATATATGAAAACTTTTATTCAAATAAAAGAGAGTTTTTGCTTTGAAAAAAATGCTAACCATTTTTTAATGAGAATGAAACTGTTAAAATGCAAATATTAAATCCAGCCAGATGTTGACCTTAACTGTGAGTCTGAATCTTTACAGAAATAGTATGCAAATCCAAGCTAGAAGCTGTTTTCTTTAGGTGACAAGACTGCTGGAAAATCCTGAGTCTGAATTTCTCAGATACATTTCATATTGAATTAAGCATGTACAGAAAGCCTACTTTAATATCCTAAGTTATATAGAGAGGGAGATTAAGCATAATATAAGTTGGTCTTATATATCTGTATGTATCTGGATTTGTATTGGAATTTGGAAATAGATACATGAAAGTCTTCTTATAAAAAGGAACCACCAAGTAATTATTTTCAAAGTGCATGACAGCATTCTAACTAGATCAAAATGTGGACGCAAAAGCAAGTACCTGCTGAGAAACTATTCTTTCTTCTTTTTTTTTTTTGGTCAAGGTCTGTTGTCAGTACCAATTCTGTTTTATATCTGTGAATTTACTTACTCGTCAGTAAGGAGAAGGTGAAGGTTTGGGTATCTGACTTCATTTTCCAGATGACCCTTGAAGTTCTATTGTTTTTTGATCACCAACTTCAGATATTTTGGCCCAGTACTTAAAGGAGACTAGAATCTATATTCTAATTTCAACTCAGTTTTCTAATTTGTATGTGTGTGTGTAAGAATAATAATAATGGTCACATGGTGGTGTAGAATAAATGACAATGTTGTAAAATAGTATTACAGGGGCTTGTTCATAAGTGTGGAGTTGATCCTCAAACCACGGATTTGAACTACACAGGTCCACTTATATGTAGATATATTTTTATTAGTAAACACTACAGTACTACATAATCCATGGTTTGTTAAATCCAAGGAAGTGGGACTGAGGATATGAAGGAAATTTCCTCCATGTATACGAAGGCTTAACTGTAAGTTATATGCATATTTTTTATTGTTTTAGATTGGTGTTTCTAGGCCCCAAGTTATTCAAGGGTCAGCTATGCTAATAAATGCTAATAAGTATTATTGTTTCTCTTATGACATCACCATCTGCACACCCACTCCTGATATTAGGTTTCCAGTTATTCAGTTAGATTATCAGGCTACCTTTGGTCAGGGGGAGGGGCGCAAGGGGGAGGGATCCAAATTCATGTTCACCTACGTATTTCTCCTACATCTAGCTTTTCTAAGTAAATATTCTTGTTTACTAAGCCCTGCTCCTTTGACCTAACCTTAAAAAGCTTAGCCACAGTCCGTTGAGGTGTTTTTTCCCTAGTAAGTTCTTAAGCTTAGTAATTCTCTCCTGATGTCTATTTTGTATAAAGGAAGCAGAAAGAAAATATGGTTATCTTGTGGCAGATACAACTTCCACAGGCTTCTCTATGGCTTCTTCTTTCTTCTATGCTGCTGCTGCTGCTAAGTCACTTCAGTCGTGTTCAACTCTGTGTGACCCCATAGATGGCAGCCCACCAGGCTCCTCTGTCCCTGGGATTCTCCAGGCAAGAACACTGGAGTGGGTTGCCATTTCCTTCTCCAATGCATGAAAGTGAAAAGTGAAAGTGAAGTTGCTCAGTCGTGTCTGACTCTTCGCGACCCCATGGACTGCAGCCTACCATGCTCCTCCGTCCATGGGATTTTCCAGGCAAGGGTTCTTCTATGAAAGGTGTACTAATAAGAATTATGAACTGAATTGTCTCTCCCTAAAATTCATAATGGCAACCCACTCCAGTATTCTTGCCTGGAGAATTCCATGGACAGGGGAGTCTGGCAGGCTGCAGTCCATGGGTTCAAAAAGGTCAAACATGACTGAGCGACTTTCAAAATTCATATGCTTACGTACTAACTCCCAGTACCTTGGAATGTGGCTATATTTGGAGATAGGATTTTTAGAGATATAATTAAGTTAAAGTCAGGTCACTAGGGTGATTCCTAATCCAATATGACTGGTGTCTCTATAAGAAGAGGAAATTTGGATATAGATTCATACAAGACACTGGGAAAAGATGGCCATCTATAAGCCAAGGAGAGAAGCCCCAGAAGAAATCAACCCCCCTGACACTTGATCTCAACTTCTATCTTGCATAATTGTGAGAGAAAAAACTACTCTGTTCCTTTAGCCACCCAGTCTATGGTGCACAGTACTTTGTTATGGCAACACTAGTAAATTAATACAGATAAACATTTTAGACTTTGTGGACCTCATGAAGTTTCTGTCACATGTCCTTCCTTTTCCTCCTTCCCTTCTTCTCCTTATTCACCCTTTAAAAATGTAATGCAAAACAGAAAACCAATAAAAACAAATGTTCTTAGGGGCCATATTTGCCCATTTGCATAGTTTCCCAACCCTTGTTCTAGAAAACAAGAGATCTTTCAAAGCCTTCCAAAGTTTGGGCAGAAGATAGTCCTAACTTCCATGTTCTTGCGTCTGATAGTTTACTTTATTGAGGGCATCACTGATTTTTAGCCTAAAAATGTAACTTGGCCCTTTCCTTCTGCTAAAATTCTTCCAAATGCTTCAATTTAATGAAAAGTATTTTGATTAGAGATTTTTACCTTCACTCTGAAATGACCCTTTCAAGTCCTAGTGGTAGAACAGCATCTGAAAAAATATATATATATAATAACAATAGCAGTTTGCACTCGTCGAGTACATCTGTAAGCTATTCTAAACACTTAACATACATTTCTTCATGATTATCCTACCAACAACCTTGCAAAGTAACTGCTGTTATAATCATTTTACAGATAAAGAAATTGGAACACATAGAGATGAAACAACTGCCATGGGTATTTAGCATAAATGGCTTAGATGACTTGTAAATGTTTGGGTATAGGATCTGTGGCCCAGAGTCTGTCATGTAATCACTCTACCATGATGGCTGTCAGATCATGGCAGAGTTTCACGTTTACTCTAGAAACAGCTATGAAAATGTTGGGAAAGTATTTACCAAGTAGCAATTCAGGTGAAAGAGAGGGGGAATGATACAGTGTTTATTTTAATCCTACATGTTATGTGAATGAGGTAGGTATGGTGGTTCTCTCATTAATTATGTTATTTCTGTGTGCCTTTTCTTATAGAAAATATGATTTAGGACTTTTTTTCTCCTTAGAATATATAGTAAGAGAGTATGGATTTAAAAAACCTAGTTTTATTGTAGGCAAATCTAATGAACAAAATGGTACAATTTTGAAACACACAGGAAATTCACATTTAATTTCACATGTAAATATGTTAATATGCTTATTTTAATAATCCCTGTTAGATGCAGAAATCCATGAAAAACTAAACCAATAAATGGTTATAAATGCTCCATTATTTCTGGTTATTTTAACAGTTATCAACAGGTAGTAGATTTGAATGTGTTTGTATAAGAACCTGTTGGAGTGAAAACTTTGCCAGGTGGCAATTCTGCTTTAATTTTAAGAAACATATGTTGTGTACCTAGGTTGTCCTTTTTAATTTCATCAATACATGTGATATATTTTCAGTGTTTTGTGTAGAACTGAATTGTATTTTCTAGCCAAATTTGAATTGATAGAACATCTTTGAAAAGAAAAGTAGGCCAGCACTCCCTTGTGATGTAAGGACAGCTGACCTATTTCATAAATTATTCTTCCATCACCCCATTTGCATAACTGAATCCTTGTTGTTTATGTTCCTATTCCTACTAAAGAAATATAACCAAATTAAGTGGAAGGTTGTCAGTCACATGCCAAAGTGAATCAATGTTAAAAAAAAAAAAAAGCTGTTTCCAGCTTTTAGCTATAATTTCTAGTAATTAAAGTATATATTTCTATACATGAAGAACATTAATAAAACACTTATTGTTTAGGAATTTATTATAATAAGCCCTGTTATTTTAGGCTCTGGTAGATTCCTAGTTACTGTAGAGCAAACCTAAAATAAAATACCTTCACATATTTTCATTGGGACTGGTGGATAACTGTGGGCCTTCTCTTTTTTGGGAATTATTTTTTAAGTATGAATTTATATTTAGTCTCTATAAAAACGGTTTTATTTATCTTTAAGAAGTATGTGAGTAGACATATAAATATATGTATGAGGGTATTTGTGTGCATGTCTGTGATTGTCATGTTTGTCTGCATTTTTTTAAATGGAGCTGTCCACAGAAGACTTGAAATACAGATCTTCAGGTCAAAGCAATGTATTGAGAAGCATCTTCTCACTAGTAAGTGGACCCTGAAATATATAGGAATTAGAGCAATAAATCCCACCCTGGATTATTTTACAACTCTCTCCCACCCTCCTTTTACTGAAAGTTACTCCTTACAGAAAATCCTTGTGTTAGAAAATATCACACCAGGGATTTGTTTCCCCCCTTGGATTATGCTCTTGAGGTCAAAATGGGGAATATTCTAAAAGGAAATCTTTAGGAGCATTGGTGGAATTTATCTGAAGAAATGAAGACTACCACTGAAAAGAAAATAATTATTTCTAGGTTGTCAGTGGGAATAAGGATGGGCTAGATATTGAGAATAATGTTGGGAACTGGGTTACACCAACAGGAATTCTCTGAAGGGTTTATGTTATTTTGTAATCTCATTTGATAAGGAGAACAGTTGTATTTATTTTCAGCTTCAATTCTTGTTTTCCTTTTGAGACCCCTAATAGCTATCCCCAAACCTTTGGTAAATACCCACATACACCATAGGGTAGAGTATAGACTAAATCTACACTAAAGGGAAAAACCCGTACATATAGACAGCAAGGGGATCAAACCAGTCAGTCTTAAAGGAAATCAACCCTGAATACTTACTGGCAGAACTGATGCTGAGCTGATTCTCCAGCATTTTGGTGACCCAGGGTGAACGGCTGACTCATTGGAAAAGTCCCTGTTGCTGGCAAAGATTGAGGGCAGAAGGAGAAGAGGGATGAGATGGCTGGATGGCATCACTGATGCAATGGACGTGAACCTGGGCAAACTTCAGGAGATGGTGAGGGACAGAGAAGCCTGGCGTGCTGCAGTCCTTGAGGTCACAAAGAGTCAGACACTCCTGGGCGACTGAACACCACCACCACCAAACAGACAGAGTCATGGGTAGATAGAATGCCTTCAAAGCAATATGTACAGTCCAACAGGTAGGCAAGTAGGAACAGGCTGACAGACAAAGACAGGCTGACAGATAAGAACTGGCAATGAGACAGGGGTGGTAGACCCATATACAGGGACAGGCAAACTGACAGCCAGCCAGAAACATACCTCAGTGAGAACTGGATGAATACACAGGATGGTAAGCCCACACTGGCAGATACAGACACAGAGATACTGAACAGACCGGAAAAGTCTGAGGCTCAGACCCATGTCTAACATGGACGGGTAGGTCTGGCCACTGAAAGCCACAGATGTAAACATAGTTGTATGGTGTATACATACACTGTACTCTAGAATGTTGCCTTTACATTCATGAGGCAAAATTCAGGAATAAGCCGTTTTTATTGCTTATTAAAGGATATTTTTGAAGAGTATTCATCTATGCATCTTTTCCCATTACAGAGATGAATCATAGATACCTATGTGAACAGTTTTGTCATTCCCTTTATCTGATATTTCTTTATTTGGGTAAGAGAAACAAATAAAAATAGTCAAGTTATTTTGAGGTTCCTGTTGAAAGGTTACCTTAAGCTCTTTTTGAGCTCTGTAATATAATAGACAAGTCAGAATTCAGATTAGAAAATGATCAATTTTCTTTCTCTAGAGGAAGCGACAACAATTATAACAAACAAACAAAAGAATAAAACACTTGTGCCTGAAAAACATTATTAATGCCAAGCAATTATTTTAGTCTCAGTCTTTTGCTTTGGGTCACTGAAATTACTTCTAAATTATAAATGCAGTTGATAATTTTTGCAGCAATAAATTGAGAAAAGCAAGGGAAATATAATGCTTCCATGATTGAAGGGAATGTTAATAGCTTGAATGAACATGTGTCAACATTTTAAAGTCTTGTAGAAAATTCTGATTATCACATGATATTTAATTGTTGATTTATTTGAAATATTAATAGCTACTCAATTCAAAATATTTTAAAATTGTAAGAATGTTTCAAGAATGGCAAAGTCTGCTAATTTAGCAGTTTCTTTTAGAGGCTTGGAAGGATACACACACACACTCACACACACACACACATAGGCTATATATTTAAATGCATGTTTTAGAATATTATTGTTAAATAAATACCTTGTATGCAATATCTTGCTGATATTTGTAACTGTTCTTTAGTTTCAGAAGTAGGTGGGCATAATAAATTAGCTTGAATGTTAAACAGTCTTTTATATTATTTTAAAGCTACCATTGTGTACCACATCTGGTACTTTACAAGTTAATACAAACAAAATTGAGATTTGTGTTTTCCTATGAGGTTGCTTTTGGTGGGGAGGTATTTTCCTTTTTATTTTAATCTCTGAAAAGCACACATAGCTATATGATAAAACCATTTTAAACATCTTTATTGAGGTATAATTTATATACCCCCAAGCCAGGCTTCAATAAGACGTGAACCATGAACTTCCATATGTTCAAGCTGGTTTTAGAAAAGGCGGAGGAACCAGAGATCAAATTGCCAGTATCTGCTGGATCATCAAAAAAACAAGAGAGTTCCAGAAAAACATCTATTTCTGCTTTATTGACTATGCCAAAGCCTTTGATTGTGTGGATCACAACAAACTATGGAAAATTATGGAAGAGATAGGAATACCAGACCACCTGACCTGCCTCTTAAGAAACCTACATGCAGGTCAGGAAGCAACAGAACTGGACATGGAACAACAGACTGGTTCCAAATAGGAAAAGGAATACGTCAAGGCTGTATATTGTCACCCTGCTTATTTAACTTATATGCAGAGTACATCATGAGAAACGCTGGGCTGGAAGAAGCACAAGCTGGAATCAAGATAGCTGGGAGAAATATCAATAACCTCAGATATGCAGATGACATCACCCTTATGGCAGGAAGTGAAGAACTAAAGAGCCTCTTGATGAAAGTGAAAGAGGAGAGTGAAAAAGTTGGCTTAAAACTCAACATTCAGAAAACTAAGATCATGGCATCTGGTCCCATCACTTCATGGCAAACAGATAAGGAAACAGTGGCAGGCATTATTTTTCTGGGCTCCAAAATCACTGCAGATGGTGACTGCAGCCATGAAATTAAAAGACGCCTATTCCTTGGCAGGAAAGTTATGACTGACCTAGACAGCATATTAAAAAACAGCGACATTACTTTGCCAACAAAGGTCCATCTAGTCAAAAAAAAAAACACTGTTATGGTTTTTCCAGTAGTCATGTATGGATATAAGAGTTGGACTATAAAGAAAGTTGAGCACTGAAGAATTGATGCTTTTGAACTGTGATGTTGGAGAAGACTCTTGAGAGTCCCTTGGACTGCCAGGAGATCCAACCAGTTCATCCTCAGGGAGATCAGTCCTGACTGTTCATTGGAAGGACTGATGTTGAAGCTGAAACTCCAATACTTTGGCCACCTGATGTGAAGAGCTAATTCATTTGAAAAGACCCTGCTGCTGGGAGGGATTGGGGGCAGGAGAAGAAGGGGATGACAGAGCATGAGATGGTTGGATGGCATCACCAGCTTAATGGACATGAGTTTGGGTAGACACCAGGAGTTGGTGATGGACAGGGAGGCCTGGGATGCTTCAGTCCATGGGGTCTCAGAGAGTTGGAGAAGACTGAGTGACTGAACTGGGCTGAATTTATATACCATGAAATTCATCCGTTTTAAGTGTTCGGTTGCTTTTTGCACATTTACTGTTATGTGCATCTATCACCACAATCCAGTTTTAGAACATTTCCATCACCATAAAGAGAAATCTTGTTGTGTACTTAGAGTCACTCTCCTTTCTTACCCCAATGCAAGACAACTTCAACTCTGTTTTCTGTCTCTACATTTGCTTATTCTGGAAATTTCACATAAATGGAATTAGACACAGTCTTATGTGTCTGGCTTCTTTCACTTAGCCTATTGTTTTTGAGGTTCATCCACGTTGCAGCTCCTTTTCATTGCCAAATAATAGCTTGCTGCTTGGGCATACCATGATTGGATTTCTTTTTTAACCAGATAATGTATATATGGATTGTTTCTGAGTTTAGTTTTTGGAGTTGTTCACTATCAAAGAGTGAAGATTGTGTATAATTTTCTAGAGTCTCTATTCATATCATGAATGATGAATATGTGCTTAGAAACTAATGTTCAGCTTAATTTATTCTGTGTTGAAGTTTACAGGGCTTTTTTTCTAAAAACCATGAATGAACCAAAGCTAACACATTTCATAAAAAGTTTGTATTTAGACGTGTATTTCACTTCAGTTGTAAGGCCTCCTCAGACAGCCATTTTGCTTTTTTGCATTTCCTTTTCTTGGGATGGTCTTGATCCATTTCTCCTGTAGAATGTCACGAACCTCCGTCCATAGTTCATCAGTCACTCTGTCTATCAGATATAATCCTGTAAATTTATTTCTCACTTCCACTGTATAATTGTAAGGGATTTGATTTAGGTCATACCTGAATGGTCTACTGGTTTTCCCTACTTTCTTCAATTTAAGTCTGAATTTGGCAATAAGGAGTTCATGATCTGAGCCACAGTCAGCTTCTGGCCTTGCTTTTGCTGACTGTATATAGCTCCTCCACCGTTGGCTGCAAAGAATATAATCAATCTGATTTCAGTGTTGACCATCTGGTGATGTCCATGTGTAGAGCCTTCTCTTGTGTTGTTGGAAGAGGGTGTTTGCTATGACCAGTGTGTTCTCTTGGCAAAACTCTATTAGCCTTCGTCCTGCTTCATTCTGTACTCCAAGGCCAAATTTGCCTGTTACTCCAGGTGTTTCTTGACTTCCTACTTTGCATTCCAGTCTCCTATAATGAAAATGACATCTTTTTGGGTTGTTAGTTCTAAAAGGTCTTGTAGGTCTTCATAAAACCGTTCAACTTCAGCTTCTTCAGCGTTACTGGTTGGGTCATAGGCTTGGATTACCGTGACATTGTATGGTTTGCCTTGAAAACAAACAGAGATCATTCTGTCGTTTTTGAGATTGTCTCCAAATACTGCATTTCGGACTCTTTTGTTGACTATGATGGCTACTCCATTTCTTCTAAGGGATTCTTGCCCACAGTAGTAGATATAATGGTAATCTGAGTTAAATGCACCCATTCCAGTCCATTTTAGTTAGCTAATTCCTAAAATGTCGATATTTAGGCAATGCAAAATGACATATTCTCTCCCCCCAAACCTAAGGTACTTGTTTCAAATATACATAATCTATTTACTTGCCAATACACAAACTAATTTTTAAAAATTATTAGGTAGGTAGTTCAGTCACTCAGTCATGTCTGACTCTTTGTGACCCCATGGACTGCAGCACGCCAGGCTTCCCTGTCCATCACCAATACCTGGAGCTTGCTCAAACTCATGTCCATCAAGTCAGTGATGCCATCTAACCATCTCATCCTGGCACTCATTGTTTGGCACTCAGCTTTCTTTATAGTTCAACTCTCACATCCATACATGACTACTGGAAAACCATAGCTTTGACTAGATAGACCTTTTTTGGCAAAGTAATGTCTCTGCTTTTTAATATGCTGTTTAGGTTGGTCATAACTTTTCTTCCAAGGAGCAAGTGTCTTTTAATTTCATTGCTGCAGTCACCATCTGCAGTGATTTTGGAACCCCCAAAATAAAGTCTGTCACTGTTTCCATTGTTTCCCCATTTATTTGCCAAGAAGTGATGGCGCTCAACTGAGTGCCGAAGAATTGATGCTTTTGAATTGTGGTGTTGGAGAAGACTCTTGAGAGTCCCGTGGACTGCAAGGAGATCCAACCAGTCCATCCTAAAGGAAATCAGTCCTGGGTGTTCATTGGAAGGACTTATGTTGATGCTGAAACTCCAATACTTTGGCCACCTGATACGAAAAGCTGACTCATTTGAAAAGACCCTGATGCTGGGAAAGATTTAGGGCAGGAGAAGAAGGGGATGACAGAGGATGAGATGGTTGAATGGCATAACCGACTCGATGGACATGGATTTGGGTTGACTCCAGGAGTTGGTGATGGACAGGGAGGCCTGGCATGCTGTGGTTCATGGGGTCACAAAGAGTCAGACACGACTGAGCGACTGAACTAAACTGGTGGACTAGGTGCCATGATCTTAGTTTTCTGAATATTAAATTTTAAGCCAACTATTTTACTCTCCTTTTTCACTTTAACCAACAGATTCTTCTGAACAGATTAGTTCTTCTTCGCTTTCTGCCATAAGAGTGGCATCATTTGCGTATCTGAAGTTATTGATATTTCTCCCAGTAATCTTGATTCCAGCTTGTCCTTCATTCAGCCCAGCATTTTGTATGATGTACTCTGCATATAAATTAAATAAGCAAGGTGACCATATTGAGCCTTGACGTACCCCTTTCCCTATTTGGAACCAGTCTGTTGTTCCATGTCCAGTTCTAACTGTTGCTTCCTGACCCGCATACAGATTTCTCAGGAGGCTGGTACAGTGGTCTGGTATCCCTGTCTCTTTAAGAACTTTCCACCATTTGTTGTGATCTACACAGTCAAAGGCTTTGGCATAGTCAATAAAGCGGAAGTAGATGTTTTTCTGGAACTCCCTTGCTTTTTTGGTGATCCAGCGGATATTGGCACTTTGATCTCTGGTTCCTCTGCCTTTTCTAAATCCAGCTTATTGCTTGTTATATTCCTACTGAAGATTAAAAAAAAGTTCTTGTAAAAGTTTAAATGTTTTCTGAATGAATAAGCTATTATAGAAATATAAAGTGTGTAGATAATTAGTTTTAATGAACCTTTTGTTGGTAACATATTTTCCATTTTAAATGAATTTTTTCTATTGCAAGAATTTTTTAAATCTTTTAATCTTGACTACCATGAATCACTATGTGAACGCTGTTTAAGTTTTGATATTTAGAGCTTGCTAACTTAATGAAAACAGTTTAGATATCAATTTCCAAGTCACATGGCTGACTGAGGCCACCTATAGGTTAGCCTGATTATCTCTATGGTTCCTGTCATTATCTAAATTCTCCCGTGTTCCAGAGAGCTTGCGAATCTTAGGAGGCTTATACTTCATGATGAGATTTCTAAGTCATTTATCTGTGACCCATTGACATGGGGCCCTGTCTTTATTTTGAAATAGTTATCTTAGATATGAAGCAAAATTTATTTGCTTTTAAATGGATTTTTTTTTCCTGCTACTCACCATGAGTCAGAAAACCAAACATATGGTTTACTACAATACTTTCTATTAGTTTTAGTGTGTGAAATTCACATTGTCCCAAGATACTTTTCTTTTTTCATCTTTTAAGTTTTATTTTTGCCTTCACATTTTTGTTCTGTACTTACTCAGACTGGGTGGTTTTATACTTTGCTACACCTTCAACTCTGACTAGTAGGACTGTAGTCATGGCTGCTTTTCTTTGATTCTGACATGGTAGGTTGTTGAAGCTTCAATATCCTAGTAATTTCTACTTACATAAAACCCTGTAAAATGTTTATTCAATAAAATATAAAGAAATATGCATATGTTATTTAAGAGAATGCAAATATTTTTCTATTTTATAAGATTTTGGGCCACGTCTCTGATTGCATCATGAGCCTCCCGTATGGCACAGTGGTAAAGATTCTGTATGCCAGTGCAGGAGACACTGAATTTGCAGGTTCAATCGCTGGGTCAGGGAGATCTCCTGGAGTAGGAAATGGCAACCCACTCCAGTATTCTTGCCTGGAAAATCCCATGGACAGTGGAGTCTGGCAGGATATAGTCTGAGAATACTGGAGTGCGTAGCCTATCCCTTCTCCAGCAGATCTTCCTGACCCAGGAATCGAACCAGGGTCTCTTGCATTGCACGTGGATTCTTTACCAACTGAGCTATCAGGGAAGCCCAGGTACAGTCCATGTGTTTGCAAAGAGTTGGAAATGACTGAGTGAGCACATAATTGCACCAGAATGCAAATTTTGGATGTAATGCTCTGATTTTCATCATTATTCTCCTGGATACTGTAAATGCAACTTAGGCTCTTTCTGCTTTCAAAATGGCCTAGACTGTAAATGCAACTTAGGCTCTTTCTGCTTTCAAAATGGCCTAGACTTTCAAAATGGCCTAGTGCTCTCATACCCAACTAGTTTTCCAATAAGTAAATAAATGTCTTGTATATTTTAATTTATTACCATGAAATATTTTTTTAGTTCTATGAATTATATTGTTAAGTTTTGTCATCTACTATAATTTTAACGGCTTTTCTAAAAAAAGTACCATATTCTCTTGGTTATCATAGAAATGCAGAGAATTCATAACAGAGATGACTAGAGTTTCTTTGCTTGGCTTTGGACTTTTTCTTTTTGAACTGAAATGGAAATTTTATTGTGCCTTACATTTTAGAAAAAATAAACATTGGCTAAATTATAAAACTACAAAATTAACATTTGACTTGAGATTTGGCAGACCATACCCCTCTCAGTATGTTTCAGTTTAACTCAGTTGCTGATCTCCAGAAACAAACTGTAATTGTTGTAATACATTGACCTAAGGAGAGCTCCACATATTCTCACAGGAACTGTCCCATTCTGACCCATGCCCACTACCACAAAATGCTATTTCTGAGAGATTCTTTTCGTTATGATCCTTAGGTATCCATGGAGGGGTCGAAAATGGAATGAAGTGTTTGGGTAGAAAAGACATTGTTAGGTTTTACTCCTCAGGCATCATTTAAACAAACACCATTGCAATGACATTATTGAAGGCATGGATAGATCAAGAATACTCTGGGCATACTTTTAAAAGTTCACTTGAATAAGTAGCTTAAATTACCAAACGTCCAAGATGTGAGATACTTGCAGTAGAATTTTGAGGTTCCTCAATTATACCCATTCTTTTTTTTTTTTTTTTTTTGGAAAGCTGATCCTGCCTTGTATCCCACCAGACTAGTATGGGGTAAACATGACCTCATGACCTGAATTATAGAAACAAGATTCTCTTTCCCTAGAACCTAGGGTAGAGTTATCCAAATTCTAATTAATTTTAATTTGGTGTCAAAGCTGGGTAGTCGAGTACAGTGGAGTTTGCCAGCCATAAGTTGGCTACGTGCAAATGGGACTGAGCAAAGCACTTTGCAGAGAGCAGGATGAGAGAATGAAGCCCAGGAGATGGAGGCCCAATAGTCACAGTAAGAGAAAGACATAGTGATAATCTGGGTAACTTCTCTGGCTCACTTTCTGTGCCTGGATTCTTGGAACCATCAAGAAACCTCGTATCGTTTCAACTGACCTGAAGTAGTCTCTCAGTACTGTTGCCAATCACACTAACCTCCTCATTAGTGCAGTCTATTGCTCTCTCAGAAAAATGTTTCAATAGTTGTTGTTGTTGTTTTTCTGTTAAACCTCCAACAGCTCTCATTTCTGGTTTTAATCAGAAAAGAGATTTTCATCTCCTCTTCGGGTCATGTTAGTAGCACACTATAGGATGCAGATAAAGAGCTTATTCTCTGGAGCCAGTGATGATGCATTTGAGACTCAGCTCCACCATTTATTAAAACAATATATAATTTATACTTTAAGTATTCTGTGTTCCTTTGATATGTTAAAGGTCAAGAGAGGTGAAATTAAATATTCTCTAATAGTGTATTTTTTCTCCTTGTATTCCCTATAGATTTGTGTATGCATTTCAAACTGCTTGTTTTATATGTAGATACTCATAACTGTTTGATCCAGTGTTACTTATACCCTTGAATGTTATAAAGACCCCTGATCTGTCTCTGTAGATGCTCTGTGGCCAGAATTTACACTTGTTTATTATTCATATAATGGACTCTGCTTCTTTATGTTTGAATTGCCTACATTTCTGCATATTTAAGAAATCTTTATGAATCACTTTGCTGCAGGTTTATCTCATATACAGCAGAAAGGATACTTTTACATTTAAATTCCAATGTGAAAAATTTCCTCTTTTAAAATTTTAGTTTAGCCAATTTATTTATTTTAATTACTTTTATTGGAGCTTAATTGCTTTACAGTGTTGTGTTATCCAATTTAAATGTAATAATTTGAGAAATGTTTATGAGTTCTATCTTTTTGATATAAACTATTATCAGAAAAGTGAAGAATGAGTATACCTCCTGCTTTCTTTATTATCTTTCCTCCACTTTGCTGTTTATTTCATTTCTTCATTGAACATACTTTTTAATTCTTCACTCCAAAGTCCCCACATTTGTTTTAATCTTATATCAGTAGATTAATATGTAAAATACCTCCACAGTTGCTGACTACCTGGGGTTTTCCTAATAATCTTTTGATTGGCTGATTAGTACCTATATCGGAAACAATTCATAGAAAATATTTTATTGCTTTTGTTCTGAAATATTATTTGACTCAAATGCCTTGATTCATAATTTATTTCCTTGAGTATTTTTACATATTACTCTCACAATAAAGACTCTTCAAAAGAATTCCGAGATTAACCTATTTTTTCAGTAATCAATTTAAGAGATTGTTTTTTTTTTTGTCCTGACTGCCTATAGCATCTTTTTATGGGATTTTTATGTTTGATGTCAAGTAATTTTACTAGTGCCTGCCAATCCAGGAGGCATAACAAGATGCTGCTTCCGTCCCAGGTTGGATCCCTGGGTTGGAAAGATCCTCTGGAGGAAGGCATGCCAACCCACGCTAGTATTCTTGCCTGGAAGAGCCCACAGACAGAAGAGCCTGGTGGGCCACAGTCCATAGGGTCTCAAAAAGCTGGACACAGCTAAAATGACTTAGCATGCACGCATGCAATTTTATTAGGATTTCTCAGTTTTTTCAGTGGTAAAAAATCCACTTGCCAATGCAGGAGTGGCAGGAGACAGGAGTTTGATACCTGGGTCAGGAAGATCCCATGGAGAAGGCAGCAGTGACCCCCTACAGTATTCTTGCCAGGATAATCTCATGGACAGAGGAACCTGGCGAACTACAAACCATGGGGTCACAGAAGAGTTGGACATGATTGAGCACCTGAGTGTAGTTAGTGCTTCATACAATTCATACAGTTTTACTAGGGTACACCTCAGTGTTGACAATTTGGGATGATTTTTTTTCCCTTAATATGTGATACCTTCTTTTTAATATGTAGTTTCAAGCCCTCTTTGCATAATATGTTAGCCTTGTTCCATTATTTCTATTTTTTAATGGGGATCAACTTATACAGCTATTGGCTCTCTTATGTAAGAGCATCCCCTGTGTACACTGTGTGTTCTGGCAGCTTTGGCAGAAAGACCGGAACTAGAGTGGGTGCAGGTCAGGAAGTATCAGGGCACTCACCGTGTCAGGGCTACTTTGGCTGGATGGCTGGGGCTGGGTGGGCATGGCCTGGGGTGATTTATGGGGGTGCTGCCAGGGCTGCCTTTTGGGGAATGGCTGAGGTTGATATAGGCCAGGGGCTTGGGGTATCTCTGGCAGGCCAGCTAGACTATTTGGGCCATATTCTCACCCATGCCATCAAGAGAGAGCGGTACACCCAAAATGGTGGGGTTTCACCACCCCCGCTCTTGTTTGGCAGATGCTCTGGGGTTCGTGTAATGATTTCCTTCATGTATTGGTTAGGTGCCCTTTAAACCTAAAACCTGTACTTTCCTTTTCTTTTTCTTGGCTGTTTTTTGCCCCAGTGTGGGTGAGTTTACACACAGGCCCCTCAGTGATGTTTCCGCACTGCAGGTCTCCATTCAGTACTGGGGTCGGTATGGATACCACGCCTTCCTCTTTTCTACCCAATTCTGTTGTTTGCTATATAAAAGCTGTTCTGGCAGATCGCAGTGCTTCTTCAGGAGGAAGCATTCTGCACATAGGTATAAATTCTCTGTGTCCGTAGAGGAGGTGAGTTCAAGATCTTGCATCTTGTACTGTGAGCCTGAAATGCTTGTTTTTATATTTTGTACTCTCTCCCTTATTTCAGTGTAAGTTCTATGAGTGCAGTGATTTTTTTTCCTCGTCTTTCATGTTAGTTTATAGAATAATGTCTGACCTTTATAGATATATAATGTTGGAAATAAGATATGCTATTGGACATTTTTACTGTTTTTGTTTATTAAAATAGCATTCTTTCTGACATACTAATAATCAGTTAATAATTTATGCTATTTACAAGGTATTCTTCTAAGAATGTTAAAAAGTACTTATTTATCTTTAAAACTCACTTGTTAGTTAGTTAATATAATTATGTTTATTTTACAAGTAAAGGAATTGGGGAAAGAGAAATTAAGTACTGTTTATAAGTGATGGAGAATGATTTAATGTAGAACTGTGAGTCTTAACCAGTTTAATATATATCTATATATCTCTCTATATAATCAGACTGATTGAAGCATAGCCTGTCCTTTTCAACTTTTATGTTTTTGCTCACACAGCTGGATCCACCTAGAATCTCAGATTTTTTAAAAATCACATTTCTGCAAAGATCTTTCTAAGTGCAAGTCAATAATACCTCTTTAATAACCATGTTAAAGTCTTCTCTATCACAAAATTATCTTCTGTTACTCTGATACTGGTGTTGCTTCTTTTATTCATTTATTTCAAATAATTTTTTAAACTGCATTTCAAAAGCTGTATCATGGTTAGCAGGCTTTTTAACTCTGCTCTGGACCTAAGATTCCATTTTTTGTTGTTTTTCAGTCACTAAGTTATGACTGACTCTTTGTAACCCCAAGGACTGCAGCATGCCAGGCTCCCACATACTTCACTGTCTCCCAGAGTTTGCTCAAACTCATGTCCACTGAGTGCATCATTCTATCTAAACATCTCATCCTTTGCTGCCCTCTTCTCCTTCTGCCTTTATCAAGGTCTTTTCCAGTGAGTCAGCTCTTTGCATCAGGTGGCCAAAGCATTGGAGCTTCAGCATCAGTCCTTCAGTCCTTCCAATGAATATTCAGGGTTGATCTCCATGTAGTCCAAGGGACTCTTAAGAATCTTCTCCAGCAACACAATTTGAAAGTATCAGTTCTTTTGGCACTCAGCGTTATTTATGATCCAACTCTCATATCTGTACATGACTACTGGAAAAAGCATAGATACCATAGCTTTGACTATATGGACCTTTGTCAGCAAAGTGATGACTTTGCTTTTTAATATACTGTCTAGGTGTGTCCTCGTTTTCCCTCCGAGGAGCAAGCATCTTAATTTCATGGCTACAGTCATTGTCTGCAGTGATTTTTGAGCCCCACTAAAGAAAATCTTTCACTGCTTCCACATTTCCCCCTTCTATTTGTCATGAAGTAATGGGACTGGATGCCATGATCTTCATTTTTTGAATGTTGAGTTTTAAGCCAGCTTTTTCACTCTCCTCTTTCACATTCATCAAGAAACATTTTAGTTTCTCTTCACTTTCTGACATTATAGTGATATCATCTGCATATCTTGTTGTTGATATTTCTCTCAGCAGTCTTAATTCCAACTTGTAATTCATCCAGCCTGGTATTACACATCATATACTCTGCATATCAGTTAAATAAGCAAGGTGTCAGTGTACAACTTTGTCATATTCCTTTACCAACTTTGAACCAGTCAATTGTTCTATGTAAGATCCTAACTGTGGCTTCCTGACCTGCGTACAGGTTTCTCAGGAGACAGGTAAGGTGGCCTGGTATTCTCATATCTTTAAGAATTTCCCACAATTTGGATTGAGAGGTCAACCAGGAAGAAGATAGGCGGTAAAGCTGTCAAGTCTGTCTCCTGGATCCAGGGTTCAGTGTGAGATAGATTGAGGGCTTCTGCAGAGGACAAGAGGCACTCCAGGAACATTGTGGGGTCACACTGCCTGCCACATCCTCCTAGGATGCTGAACCCCACAACAATCCAGCCTTGGGACCCAAGCCTGCCCAGTCTCCAGAGATGTGATTCCAGCCAAGGAAACCAACAGGTATGCAAAGCCATTGCCAACATAATCACGATCTGCTGTGTGGGGCCTTAAGTGCCTCAGGGAAAAATAACTCTGAATTAGAATTCTTCACAAAAGCAGACTTCATTAATGCTTTGACAACTGAGCACTCTGTGAAGAACTAGGAGATAGTTCCAATCTGTGCTTTGCTGCTGATGAAGCTGAGGTTTAGCAACATTAAGCAATTTGCTCAAGATCACATAGCAGAGATAAAGCCCTGGGCATTGGAGTGGGATCACTGACTCCAAGACCCTAGACTACCAGAGAACTAATCCTAGGAAGTATCAAATAGTGAGAACTCACCCAAGGGAAACTACTTGACTACAAGACCCGGCATCACCCAGCCACCAGTAGCACCCTCTGCAGGATAACTCATCTAAACAACAAACAAAACAAAAATACAAACCCAATAATCAGCAAACAGGATTACCACCTCACTCAGCCTTACCCATCAGAGGAAAAACAAACAAATAAACAAGCAAAAAAAAAAAAAAAACACTCAGCACAGATCTCACCCTATGCAAAGCTCACATAAACCACTGGACCAACCTTAGGAGGGAAGAAACCAAAAGGAAGAAAGAATTCAACCTTCCTCAAGGAAAGAATTCAACTTTCCTTGAAGCCTGGGATAAGGAGACCTCAAACACAATAACTTCAAAAAAAAAATGAAAAGGCAGAGAAATACTGCACAAATGAAGAAACTAACTAGGAACACAGAAGTCCAAATAAATGAAGAGAAAATAGACAAACTACCTGAAAAAGAATTCAGAATGATGACAGTAAAGATAATCAAAAACCTTGAAAACATAATGGAAAAAATGCAAGAATCAATTAACAAAGACCTAGAAGAATTAAGGAATAAACATATAGAGACAAACAACACAATTACTGAAATTAAAAATACTCTAGAAGGAATCAATAGCAGAGTATCTGAAGCTGAAGAACAAATCAGTGAGCTGGAAGTGAAAATGGTAGAAATAACTTCTGAAGAGCAGAATAAAGTAAAAAGAATGAAAAGAACTGAGGACAGTCTCAGAGACCCCTGGGACCATATCAAATGCACTAACATTCGAATTATAGGAGTCCCAGAAGAAGAAGAGAAAAAGAAAGTGTATGAGAAAATTTTTGAAGAGATTATAGTTGAAAATTTCCCCAACATGGTAAAAGAAATAGTCAATCAAGTCCAAGAGGCACAAAGAGTCCCATACAGGATAAACCCAAGGAAAAACATGCCAAGACACATACTAATCAAACTAACAAAGATTAAACACAAAGAAAGAATATTAAAAGCAGCAAGGGAGAAGCAACAAGTAACACACAAGGGAAACCCCATACGCTTAACAGCTTATCTTTCAGCAGAAACCTGTGGGCCAGAATGGAATGGCAAGATATATTTACAGTACTAAAAGGAAAAAAAATCTACCACCAAGATTACTGTACCTGGCAAGGATCTCATTCAAAATTGATGGAGAAATAAAAAGATTTATAGACAAGCAAAAGTTAAGAGAATTCAGTACCACCAAACCAGCTTTACAACAAATATTAAAGGGACTTACATAGTCAAGAAATACAAGAGAAGAAAAGGTCTACAAAATCAACCCCAAACAATTAAGAAAATGGCTATAGGAACATATATATCAATAATTGCTTTGAATGTAAATGGATTAAATGCTCCAACCAAAAGACACAGACTGGCTGAATGGATACAAAAATAAGACTCCTATATATGCTGTCTACAAGGAAACCACTCCAGACCTAAAACACTGAACATGAGAGGATAGAAAAATATATTCCATGCAAACTGGAAGCAAAAATGCTGGAGTAGCAATCCTCAAATCAGACAAAATAGACCTTTAAATAAAGAAGGTTACATGAAATAAGGAAGGACACTACATGATGATCAAGGGATCAATCCAAGAGGAAGACATAACAATTGTAAATATCTATGTACCCACCATAGGAGCACCTCAATACATAAGACAAATACTAACAGATGTAAAAGGAGAAATTGACATTAACACACTAATAGTTCAGTTCAGTTCAGTTCAGTCACTCAGTTGTGTCTGACTCTTTGCGACCCCATGAACCACAGCACACCAGGCATAGGAGACTTTTAACACCCCACTCACACCAGTGGACAGATCATCAAAACAGAAAATTAAAAGGGAAACACAAGTCTTAAATGATACATTAGATGAGATGGATCTCATTGATGTCTTCAGGACATTCCATCCAAATACAGAAGAGTACACCTTCTTCTCAAGTGCACATGGAACATTCTCCAGCATAGACCACATCTTGGATCACAAGTTAAACCTCAATAAATTTAGGAAAATTGAAATCATATCAAGCTTCTTCTCTGAGCACAATGCTATGAGACTAGATATCAATTACAAGAAAAAAAGAGTAAGAAACACGAACACATGGAGATTAAACATGTTTCTAAATAACCAACAGATTCCTAAAGAAATCAAAAGGGAAATCAAATATAATCTAGAAACAAATGACAATGCAAACACAGCAACTCAAAACCTATGGGATACAGCAAAAACAGTTCTAAGAGGGAAGTTTATAGCAATACAATCCTACCTCAGAAACAAGAGAAACATCAAATAGACAACCTAACTTTACACCTAAAGCAACTGGAAAAAGAAGAAGAACAAAAACAACAAAAAATCCCAAAATTAGTAGAAGGAAAGAAATAATAAAGATCTGAGCAGAAATACATGAAAAACAAATGAAAGAATCAATAGTAAAGATTAATAAAACTAAAAGCTGGTTCTTTGAGAAGATAAACAAAATTGACAAACCTTTAGCCAGACTCATCAAGGAAAAAAGAGAATTATAAATGAAAAAGGAGAGGTTACAACAGACAATGCAGAGATACAAAGGAGTATAAGAGACTATTATGAAAAACTATATGGCAATAAAATAGATAACCTGAAAGAAATGGGCAGATTCTTAGAAAAGTGCAATCTTCCATGACTGAACCAGGAAGAAAAAGAAATTATGAACAACCCAATTACAAGCATGGATATTGAAGCTGTGATCAAAAATCTCCCAAAAAACAAAAGCCCAGGACCAGATGGCTTCACAAGAGAATTCTGTCAAACATTTAGAGAAGAGCTAATGGCTATCCTTCTAAAACTCTTTCAAAAAATTGCAGAGGAAGGAACACTTCCGAATTCATTCTATGAGGTCACCATCACCCTGATACCAAAATCAAATAAAGACAACACACAAAAAAGAAAACTACAGGCCAATATCACTGATAAACATAGATGCAAAAATGCTCAACAAAATTTTAGCTAACAAAATTTAGCAACAAAACCTAACACCACGATCAAGTTAGGCTTATTCCAGGGATGCAAGGACTTTTCAATATATGCAAATCAATCGATGTGATATACCATACTAACAAATTGATAGATAAAACCCATATGATAATCTCAATAGATGCAGAAAAAGCCTTTGACAAAATTCAGCACCCATTTATGATTAAAACTCTTCAAAAAATGGGCATAGAAGGAGCCTACCTCAACATAGTAAAGGCCATATATGATAAGCTACAGCAAACACTATTCTCAATGGTGAAAAACTGAAAGCATTCCCCCTAAGATCAGGAACAAGACAAGAGTGTCCACTTTCACCACTGTTATTCAACATAATTCTGGAAGTCCTAGCTACAGCAATCAGAGAAGAAAATAAAAGGAATCCAGAAGAAAAGAAGTAAAGCTCACACTGTTTGCAGATGACATGATGCTGTACATAGGAAACCCTAGAGATAGTTACTAGAGCTAATAGTTACTAGAGTTATCAGAAAGTTACTAGAACTAATCAATGAATATAGCAAGGTTTCAGGATACAAAATCAACACACAGAAATCACTTGCATTTCTATATTCTAACAATGAAAAATCAGAGAAATTAAGGAATCAATCCCATTCACCATTGCAACAATAAGAATTACATATCTAGGAATAAACTTACCTAAGGAGACAAAAGAACTGTACACAGAAAAGTATAAGACACTAATGAAAGAAATCAAAGATGATGTAAATAGATGGAGAGATATACCATGTTCCTGAGTAGGAAGAGTCAATATTGTGAAAATGACTATATTACCAAATGCAATCTGCAGATTTAATGCATTCCCTGTCAAATTACCAACGGCATTTTTCACAGAACTAGAACAAAAAATGTCATGATTCAGATGTAAACACAAAAGACTCTGAATAGCAAAAGCAGTCTTGAGAAAGAAGAATGGAGCTGGAGGAGTCAACCTTCCTGACCTCAGATCATACTACAAAGCTGCAGTCATCAAGACAGTATGGTACTGGCACAAAAACAGAAACATAGACCAGTGGAACAAGATAGAAAGCCCAGAAATAAGCCCAGGTGCCTATGGGTACCTTATTTTTTACAAAGGAGGCAAGAATGCACAATGGGGCAAAGACGCCTCTTCAATAAATGGTGCTGTGAAAACTGAACAGCTACTTGTAAAAGTATGAAATAGAACACCTCCTAACATCATATAGAAAGATAAACTCAAAATGTATTAAAGACCTAAATGTAAGACCAGAACCTGTAAAACTGTTAGAGGAAGACATAGGCAGAACATGTCTTCTGTTGATGACATAAATCAAAGCAAGATCCTCTGTGACCCATCTGCTAGAGTAATGGAAGTAAAAACAAAAGTAAACAAGTGGGACCTGATTAAACTTAAAAGCTTGTTCACAGCAAAGGAAACTATAAGCAAGATGAAAAGGCATCCCTCAGAGTGGAAGAAAATAACAGCAAATGAAACAACTGACAGATGATTAATTTCCAAAATATACAAGTGGCTTATACAACTCAATACCAGAAAAGCAAACAACCCAATCAAAAATTGGGAAAAAGACCTAAAGAGACATTTCTCCAAAGAAGACATACAGATGGCTAACAAACACATGAAAAGATGCTCAACAATACTCATTATTAGAGAAATGCAAATCAAATCTACAATGAGATATCACCTCACTCATCAGAATGGCCATCATCAAAAAGTCTACAAACAATAAATGCTGGAGATGGTGTGGATAAAAGGGAATGCTCTTGCATGTTGGTGGAAATGTAAATTGATACAGGCACTATGGAAGACAGCATAGTGATTCCTTAAAAAACTAGGAATAAAACCAGCATATGACCCAGTAATCCCACTCCTAGGCATATACCCTGAGGAAACCAAAATTGAAAGAGACACATGTATCCCATTGTTCATTACAGCACTATTTACAATAGCTAGAAAATGGAAGCAACCTAGATGTCCATTGACAGATGAATGGATTAAGAAGATGTGGTATATATACACAATGGAATATTACTCAGCCATGAAAAGGAACACATTTGAGTTAGTTCTAATGAGGTTGATAAACCTAGAACCTATTACATGGAGTGAAATGAGTCAGAAAGAGAAAGATAAATACTGTGTTCTAACACATATATATGAAATCTAGAAATATAGTACTGAAGAATTTGTTTACAGGGCAACAGTGGAGAAATAGACATAGAGAATAGGCTTATGGACATGGGGTGAGGGGAGGAGAGGGTGAGATGTAAAGAAAGAGTACCATGGAAACTTACATTACCATATGTAAAATCGATAGCCAATGGGAATTTGCTGTCTGGCTCAGGAAACTCAAACAGGGGCTCTGTATCAATCTAGAGGGGTGGGATGGGGCGGGAGACGGGAGGGAGGGTCAAAAGGGAGGGGATATATGTGTATCTATGGCTGATTCATGTTGAGGTTTGACAGAAAACAGCAAAATTCTGTAAAGCAATTATCCTTCAATAAAACATGAATAAATTATAAAAAAATAGAAAAGAATTTCCCACAGTTTGTGGTGATCCACACAGCATCCATTATTCTTCTACATTAATGACCCATCAACTGAATGTTGTCTTTTGTTTATCCCACATTTTCTCAATTGAATTGTTGGTCTGTGCAGATTCCATTCTTGTTGATGTCCTTCTATCCATCTTACCTCAGTTGCATTCTGCTTTATTGAAATACACAAACTAAGTATCCCTATATGTGTGTAAATACACACACACACACAATGTAGTGGAGTATTATTCATCCATGACAAAGAAAATACTGATTTTACAGAGAAAGACACATAGTGCCTGGTATTTATGTGTGGAATCTTAAAAAAGTTGAGTTCATTGAAATAGAGAGAATTATGGTTACCAGAGAGAAAGGGATTAGGGGAAAAGCTTGGCAAAGTGTACATACTTGTAGTTGAAGATGAATAAGTTCTGGGGATCTATTCTTTCTCCATTCATCTGTTAGCTAATGCATTAGACCATTTCCATATCTCAGCTCTTGTGAATAATACAGCAATAAACATGGGAGTGCATATATCTTTTTGATATCCTATTTTCATTTGCTATAGATATATACCCAGAAATAAGACAGCTGAATCATATGGTAGGTCTATTTTTAATTTTTTATAGAATCTCCGTAGTATTTCTCATAATGACTGATTGAACCATTTTACTTTCCTACCAACAGTGCACCAGGGTTTTAAAATTTAAATTAAAATTTAAAATTTTTGTCAGTTTAAAAATTGACAGAAGAACCAAACAGACTTTTTTTTCCAAACAAAACATACAGATGGCCAACTGGCACTTACAAAGTGGTCAACATCAGTAATCATCATGGAAATGCAAACCAGAATCACAGTAAGATATATCCTCACACCTATTAGAACGTTTGTCATTAAAAAGACAAGAGAGAAAAAGTATTGGCCAAATTGTAGACAAAAAAGAACCATGGGTACCTGCTTCTTTTTGTAAAAGATACCTAAATACATATGTTGCATCTGCTTATGGACCAGAATCAGTGAAAAGATTTAGGTTAATAATCTATATTCCCTAGTGTCCTAGTCAGCTTGGGCTGCCGTAAGAAAATACAATAAACTGGGTGGCTTAGACAACAGAAATGTTTTTCTCTCAGTTCTGGAGCCTGAAAATCCAAAATCAGGATGCCAGTTGGAGGCTAGATGAAAGCTTTCTTCCTGACTTGCAGATGATTGCCTTCTCACTGTGTCCTCATATGGCAAAGAGAGAGAAAGAATGAGAGGCCAAATGAGGGGCAGGCTACTCTCTGAAGTCTCTTCTTATAAAGGAACTAATCCCATGATGAGTGCCTCACCCCTGTGGTCTCACCTAAACCTAATTACCTCCCAGCCTCCACCTTCAAATGTCATCAGTAGGGGTTAGGGCTTCCACATATAAATTCTGCAAAGACATAGTTCATTACGTAGCACCCTAGCTTTGGCCCACCTAGACACAATAATTTTAAGAAAGGCAAAGGATCAAAAATTTTTATGAATCTGTGTTATAAGAGATTCATTTATATCTGTTTTTGTGAGTGTGATAAAATTCTATACTAGAAACTATATAGAGAGGCATTCTGACTATAGTGATCCATGAATATTTATATTGTTCATACTAGTTATTACTGATATTATTTATTTCTTTAATTATTTCTTCATGTCTATTAGATAAAGCAGTTCAAATTCTTCCCAGTATGGGGTAGCTTCATACCAGATATAGCTCAGAAAATCTTTAGAGCCTTACAACATCCCACAACCATTCTATAGCCAAAGTGTATTTGTAATGATTCTAATACTTGTAGATCTATGTTATATCTTTATACGCTGTCAGCAGCAATCATACAAAGCAACAAATATTTATTGAAAACTAATTATTGAGAATACAAAATAGTGTCTAGCCCCTGCCCTTCTGGTGCCTATAAGGAGTGACACGTAATATACTAGGCAGTGGTGCAGAAATATAAATCGGCAGAGCCACAATAGGAGTATATAGTAGGGACACGTAGTTCAACCTATTAGAAAGTAAATTAGGGGAAACTTCCTTTTGTAAATGATGGCTGAGCTTAGTGCAGTTTCTTTTGAAATAGCAACTCCACTTCTAAGATTTTATACTAAGGAGGTATCACACAAATATGGAAAGATGTGTGTCCAAGTAGCTTCATTGTTATATTAACAGAAACTTTGGAATTAACCTAAATGTTCATTACCATAATGGAGGGTAAGTAAATTATGTGCTCAATGTAATACTATAAACCAATGCTAATTGAAAAGCCATAATTTTCAGGATACAGTTGGAGGAAAAATATTACAGAATATATGTGAGCTGCCTTTTGTGGGAAATGGAATAATAATAAAGTGTAACCACTCTGTGTGGTATGGTTTCTGATCATTTTTTATTTTTCTTTTGTTATATTTGCATTGTTCAGGGTTTAGTTATTTTGCAAATCTAAAAGTTACTTAAAATGTATAGAAATAATAGATATTTTTAAGAAAATACATAATATTATCTAACATTCATTCTAGTAACTAAAAGCAGTATTTGAAAGACTTTTAAAATCCTCACTGATTATTGTAGATAAATTCATGAAGGAAAACTTAATTAATACTATTAATAATTTATATACATGAATAATGATTATTATGATTGTATAAAAATAGAATTTTATTGCCAACATTACCAGAATAAGAATTAATTTTGCCAAGATGATCTAAAGCATTCAATATTTAAAGAATTAAAAACTCTAATTCTATTTTTTATACTTTTATTTTCATGTATTCAAAAATAAGAATAGCATATCTATTTTGTGGTGGCTTCCCTGATAGCTCAGTTGGTAAAGAATCTGCCTGCAATGCAGGAGACCCCAGTTTGATTCCTGGATCGGGAAGAGCTGCTGAGGAAGGAATAGGCTGCCCACTCCAGTATTCTTGGGCTTCATTTGGGGGTCAGCTGGTAAAGACTCCTCCTTCAATGTGGGAGACCGGGATTTGATCCCTGGGTTGGAAAGAGCCCCTGGAAAAGAGAAAGGCTACCCACTCCAGTATTCTGGCCTGGAGAATTCCATGAACTATAGTCCATGGGGTCATAAAGAGTCGGATGTGACTAAGCTACTTTCACTTTTTCACTTCACATCTGTTTTACAACTAATATGAAATGCCTTGAAATTTACTTTGTGGCTATTACAAAACAATTTGAATGGATTTTTTTTTATCAAAGAACATTTAAAGCAAATGTAAATTTGAAAGGTTGGTGTGTTCAAAGCATTGGCATTTCTCTGAGTTAAATAGTTAAAACTTCACATGCAGTAAGTTAAATTTGAAATAGGTTATTCCTTGTACACTAAGAAATATAATTTTGTTATTCTTAAAAGCTTTTTTGTTTGGCTCACATGAACAGTATTGTCCTCAATTTGCAAGTAGAAAACAATATGTAATAGATGGTCATCTAGTTCTTTGATTCATTAATAAAAAATATTAAATTTCTTTTTCTGCTCTATTTGGAGTTGTGGCATGAGAAATCAACTTATCTCCTCTTCTTAAGAAATTCAGTCAGTTTAAAAATTTTCTTTTGTTCTCTTGTTCCTTTGTATTTTCTGCACCTCAGGATAGCCTGGCTAATTTCTAATTCTCTTTTAGTCTCAACTCCAGCACCACCTTTTGTTTAAAGTGTTTCTTGATGTTCCTGCCTTGCTCCATATATAAAACTGAGTTAGGAAATTCCTCCATGTGCAGCAAACGTCATGGGCCCCCATCTTCTGTAACAGCAATCTTTCTAGATTTTATGTGTAACTTGTTGACTTATTATTTTACTCTAACTTTCCACTCGACATCTCATTATTTGCTCAAAAGGGCTGCCCATTCTTACAGATTCTTAGGGCATCCACTTCTCTTTCTGCTGCCTTTTACTTCTCTAACTTCCCCTTCTTCCTTTTGAAACCCCTTTTATTTAACTTAAGATGAAAGTCAGTCTTTCACAAGTTATATCCTCTTTGAATTGCTGAATGGCAGATGAGAGAGATTATCAAAATAATAACTATCCCTTTTTTCCTCTTTTAGGATTTTTAAAAATATGAAAACAGTAAAAATAAAAGCAAGTGCTCATATTCCAATTTCCCAGGTCTATCCACAGATATTATTTTGACATATTTATTCCTTGTCTTTTCCTGTGTATGCATTAATACTGCATTGATAGAACATGGCTGTATTTCTCTTTAAAATGTATAATATTCTTAAATTATCCCAGGTGCATGAAGCAGTCAGATTCTCTCCTCATTTTCCAGATATGAAGTTTCTGTCCATTTTTAAACATTCATATTCATATAGGAGTGGCAATAGATCTTATTTAATATTACTTTGTGTGTTTAAAAAAATATTAGCTTTCCTTAAATAATATTATGAGATAGGAACAATATTATATTTTTGATTTAGTATTTTCCCAAGGATTCTTCTGAATTATTACACATTGTTTTATTTTCTCTAATTTTGATAGCATATTTCAGTCAATAGATATTTCGTAATTCATTATTCCTTGCTCTTATTTATATACATGTAGAGTGTGTCCTGTTTTTCACTATTATAAACAATGTTTTAGTAAAGTTCCTTTTAATATTTTGTCATATCTTAGTTTCCAGAGATGTTTTGCTGAGAGGGATACTTAGAATTAATTAATTTTTTGAACATAGTGAATATGCTTTTTCAAACTACTATTTTCCCCAAGTTAGATCAGTTTATATTCCTGTTCAATGCCTGATTTTTCAGCTCTTTTTCAAAGCTTTCCTTTTCTCTTCATCTCCTAAAGTAATTCGTAAGCTATAATAGAAGTTTATTTTTCCTATAAAGTAAGAAGATCATATGAGAAAGACTTTATAGAGAAGATACCACAGGGTTGATCATTCTTAAGGAATATGTATGGGAAATTCCAGGAAGTACAAATTGTATCTGCTTGGCAAATTGCGAGTTTACATACATACTACTCCATGTATCATTTTAATAAATACTTATTCAGCAAAAATATATTTTTGTGTCTACTATAAGAAGGGCTGTGAGCTATGTGAGTAGGAGGGGAAAGACAAGGTATGCAGACTGTGGATAGAGATAGATTTTGGTCATCTAGAGCTTTTTTTATCTTGTAGCTAATTCTGTTAGCAGCACAATTTATGTCTAGGCAGAGGTCTGTCTCTTATAGCACCAAATATCCAGGCTAACACCTTGCCCTCCCTTTGCAGCTTAATTTGATTCTACCGCAAATGTCTTATCTTCCCAGGACCTTGAGCATCATCACTAAAATTTGCTGAGCCTTAAAAATAGCATTGACTGAGCCAGAGGATGAGATGGTTGGATGGCATCACCAACTCGAAGGACATGGGTTTGGGTGGACTCCGGGAGTTGGTGATGGACAGGAAGGCCTGGCGTGCTGCAGTTCATGGGGTCACAAAGAGTCGGACACGACTGAGTGACTGAACTGAACTGAACTGAGCCAGGGGTCCCCTGGTGAAAATGAACATATACATAATTCAATCAAGTTTGTAAATTTCAAAGCCATTTTCATATTCTGCTTGCTTTTCTACACACCCACTATTAAACAAAATGGAGATTTTCTTGCTAGCATTTAATTCTATTTGCTTTCTTATCTACATATAATATATACCATTTTGCTCTTTATGTTTATACATGATAGCTGAAATGAGTAGATAATGTAATTGCAAGAATGTACCAGTTGCCTTCTTCATTATATCTTAAAATCAAAGCCAGAAATTTAAAACTTTTTTTTCAATGCTTCTTTTAAACTCTCTTCAAATATTTATTAGGCACTAGGCTAAATCAGCCACTGGGCTAAATGCCAGTAGCTCTAAACACTCGCTCACATTGCAGTTTTCTATTACTATAAACAGGAAAATAGCCTAAACCTATAATAAGATCTTCCCTACCGCATTTAAAATCGTTACTTTATTTTGTCCTCAGGGGTTCACCCATTCCTTATTCATTCATCAGCATAGCCCATGCACATTTACAAGGTGCCTGGTCAAGCACTTTTAAACTGGCTGGGACTTCATCACTATCGAAGAACAAATTTCAAACTCTTTGAGGACTATAGGGATCTTTCCCATTATTAAAATTTTATTTTCATGTATTGCTTATTTATTCATTTTTAATGCATGTTAGATAAGTAATTTTTTCTTGAATGTCTTATTTCTTCATGTTTAACCTCATTTAAGATTTACCACAGAGAATACATGGCTTAAAGAAAGATTTCCCATATGGACTGAGAATTGCTGCTTGTTTCTTGTCTCCTTTAAAGCTCTAATGTAACTGGGGATATGTCACCATTGGATATTTCCATATTTTTCTTCACTGAACCGAACATGCTTGGAGTTCTGTTTAATGTTCTATGAAAATATTCTGAATTAGTGCTAAGTTAATCCTTGTGGTTCATCCAGAAAAGAAAATACATTCTTTGTAGTAAAATACAAATAAGATTTGCTGCTTACTATATGTTGTGTTCATTAATTAGCATGAGGAAGTTTTAGAAATCTAACAAAAAAGAAAGTATCTTTTATACTGTTTACCTTGGTTTTTCCTAAATAGATTGGTCACAGTACCCTTTTATTCACACACCACCTGTTGACAGCCTAAGAAACTAGTATTTTGCACTGGATAATTTGAGAAATTTTAGTATTATAAATTTATACAGAAAGAATAAATTCACATAATTTTTAGTGTAGTGAGTTTTATGTATTTTGGGTTCTTTGAAACCTGAGAAAAATGTGCAGCTGTTGAAATTTGATTAAATATAAAACTGTATACCTTGTCACAGTTAAAGTTCATATCATGTCTGTACCACTTTCCTACCATGAGGACTTGGGAATTCTTTTGACTCTAATTTTGACTTTCTTTTTTAAATGGAAGTTGCTGTGGGTAATAAAACATATTGAGTTAATAAATATTTGAGGCCTTTTGATAACTTGTAGTAAGTCTGAAATATGAAATATGCATTTCCTCATCTATTCAGAAAAAGACACTAACCGTGTAAATCTAAGTTTTCTGTTTTCCAAAGTCATTGTATCATTTTACATTCACACCTGCAGTGTGTGAGTTTACAGTTCCAGTATATTCTTGCCAGCACTATTTTCAGAAGTTTTAGTTTCAGCAGTTCTAGTGGGTGTGAAGTTGGATCCAACTGTGGTGTTAATTTGCATTTCTTCAGTGAGCATTTATTCATATTCTTATTTGCCATTCATATAATTATTTTGGTGTGGTGTCTATTCAAATATTTTGTTCATTTTTAAGAGTGTTGTTTGGAATGATATTATCATTATTGTATTGCGATAATTCATTATGTTTTCTTTATTCAGGTCCTTTATCAGATCTGTGTTTTGCTACTATTTTCTCTCAGTCATATTTTACTCATTTTCTTCAATAGATTTTAAATTCTAGAATGGGCCTTTCAACTCCTGAGGATAATTGTTCCATTTATTTTGAATTTCTGAAAATCCAGTTGTTTCTGCTCTTTTGAATGTAGTATTTTGTTTTTCTCTTCAGCTTTAAGACTTTTTATTTGTTTGAGATTTACCATTTCCTATTATGTGTCTAGCTGTAGATATATTCTACTCAGGAGCTGTTGTGTTTCTTAACATGACTAGGCAATAATTTTATCAATTCTTGCATATCTGTGATTGTTACCTTTATCAAAATTACCTTACCCCATTTTTTCTAATTCCTGTTTTGTCAGGCCTTCTCATTCTAGTTTCCATGCATTTTCATGATTTATTTTTATTTTTTATCCCTCTATGATTTTTCATAGCTGTTTAGTTTACTAAATTAGCTTTGTAAGCTGTGCTAAACTTACTTTTATCTATAAATTATTTAAATATACTTTCTTAAATTTCCTTGTAATGCTTAAAAATTATAACTTTTGACTTGTTATTATACAGTTTTGCTTATAAAATATTTTCTATGGTCTTGATTATGGTTCTCTTACTAATCTTGGGTTGCTTCCTAAATGGCTCAGTGGTAAAAAATCCGCCTGCAATACAGGAGATGCAGGTTTGATCCCTGGGTTTGAAAGATCCCTCAGAGAAGGAAATGGCAACCCACACCAGTATTCTTGCCTGAGAAAGTCCTATAGACATAGAAGACTGACAGGTTACAACCTATGCAGTCACAAAGAGTTTGACATGACTTAACAGCTAACAGTAGCAACAACACATTATATGTATTACCTGTTAATTCTTAAAATTGTCTCTCTGCTCTTTACTCTCCCTACTAGGGAGCTTACATTTTCAGTTTTTTGTTAGATTTTTATTTCTTTCTTTCCTTCTTTGTTTTGCTACTAGTGTAGACTCAGGAAGTACCCAAAACTAGTTGTTCAGTAAATATTCACTGAGGAACTAAATGACTCACTTTCCTTTTCTCTTCTTGTTTCTCATAGTCATGGTCTGAATTTTGCATTCTTGTATGCCACACACACACACACACACACACTAGTAATGATCTGCATCCAAGTGTGTATTGTAAATTATCTGAATTAAAATTTTAATAGGACATCAACAATTTGAGAAATGTCTGGTATGTTTGATACAGTCTTTTAAAAAGATCACTTTGTTGAGTCTCCATAGTGTGAGATAAAAGCCAAAGAGATCATGCTGGTAATTTAAATATAGTAATCTAAAAAAATAAAATGAAACTTTTTGAAATTGAACCCTTATGGGACATATTTACTTTCAATATAATATTAAAATATGCACCGAATATAAATTATGCATAATGAAATTCAGTAAGTGAGTAAATATGTCTCCTGGTTCTCATACCGAACACTTCTTTGAATAATAATAACAAAAATATTCTTCTGATTTCAATAGTGCTTTAAGGCCTCAGACCTAGAAAGAATATTCTCTGAAAAGCATTTAGTACATGGATATTGCAGAGGTTTCAGTTAAAAATACTTGCCACCTCACAGATGTTCTTTAAGTTATCATTTTATCAGTTTTCTTTTAAAACATTATTTATGTTGCAGACATAGCTTTTATAATTTAAAGAGTGTCTCAGATGAGAGAACAATACTAGACTCTACTTTAAGAGTGAAGAATATATTATATGTGATCTTTCCTATAACTTAGGTTTGCCCATAATGTAGATACATGTGTTAAGAATGTTACAAATATTACTGCATGTAACTTAAATGACCAGCATGGTTGCATTTTGTTTTAAATTATCATATATTGTGGGAACTCAACTAAGTGATCTTTTAAAAATTTTATATCAGATAGTACCAAAAAAAAGTACAAAAAAAAGTACATTAATCTTTGATTAATGTAAATACAAAAATTCTCAAAAAATATTAGCAAACTGAATCCAGCAACACATAAAAAAATCATGTGCCATGATCAAGTTGGAATTATCCAGGGTAACAAGAATGTTTCAACATATGCAAATCAAACAATGTCATAAACCACATCAACAAAAGACAAAAACTACATGATCATCTCAATGGAAGTAGAAAAAGCATTTGATAAAATTCAACATCCTTTCATGATAAAAACTTACCAAAGTGGGTATCGAGGAAACATTCAACATAATAAAAACTGCTCATGATAAACCTACAGCCAGTATATAACTCAACAGTGAAAAGTTGAAAGCTTTCCTGCAAAATCTGGAATGAGACAATATGCCCAGTCTCAGCACTTTTATTCAAACTAATATTATAAGTCCTAGACACAGCAAACAGACAAAAAAAGAAGTGAAAGTAAAGTATCCATATTGGAAGATTCAGTTCAGTTGCTCAGTTGTGTCTGACTCTTTGCCACCCAATGGACTGTAGCATGTCAGGCTTCCCGGTCCATCACCAACTCCCAGAGCTTGCTCAAATTCATCTTCATTGTGTTGGTGATGCTATCCAACCATTTCAGCCTCTGTCATCCCCTCCTCCTCCTGGCTTCAATCTTTCCCAGCATCTAAGGAGTCAGTTCTTCACATCAGGTGACCACAGTATTGGAGCTTCAGCTTTAGCATCAGTCCTTCCAATGAATAGTCGGGACTGATTTTTGTTTTGTTTTGTTTTTTTTTTTTTTTGATTGACTGCTTTGATCTCCTTGCAGTCTAAGGGACTCTCAAGAATCTTCTCCAACACCACAGTTCAAAAGCATCAATTCTTTAGTGCTCAGCTTTCATAAAGAAACTGAGCAACTCTAACATCTATACATGACTACTGGAAAAACCATAGTTATGACTAGATGGACTTTTGTTGGCAAAATAATGTCTTTTTTTTAATATGCTATCTAGGTTTGTCATAGCTTTTCTCCCAAAGAGCAAGTGTCTTTTAATTTCATTGCTGTAGTCACCATCTGCAGTGATTCTGGAGCCCAAGAAAATAAAGTCTGTCACTGTTTCCATTGTTTCCCCATCTATTTGCCATGAAATGAAGTCCTGGACACAGCAAGCAGACAAGAAAAGAAAAAAGTATCTCAAGTGGAAGAGAAGAGGTAAAAGTGTTATTATATGCAGATGACATAAATTATATACAGAAAACCCTGAAGACTCCAACACAAACTCCTAAAACTGATAAACGAATTCAGTAAGGTAACATGATAAAAGATTAACATACAGAAATCTGTTGCATTTCTTTACACCAACAATAGAATATCAGAAAAGGAATGTGAAGATACTCCTCTTAATATCATGTCAAGAGAGAGAGAGAAATAAAACACTTATGAATAAACCTGACCAAGGAGGTGAAATATTAACATGCCAGGAGCTATAAGATATTGATAAAGGAAACTCTGGTGGTGGTGGTTTAGTCGCTAAGTCATGTCCAACTCTCACGACTCTGTGGACTGTAGCCCGCTGAGCTCCTCTGTCCATGGAGTTTTCCAAGCAAGAATATTGGAATGGGTTGTCATTTCCTTCTCCAGGGGATCTTCCCAACCCAGGGATTGAACCCGTATCTCCTGCATTATAGGTGGTCTCCTGCATTGAAGGCAGATACTTTACTGGTGAACCACCAGGGAAGCCTTGAAGATGATTCAAGAAAATGGAAAGATCTCTCATGCCCCTGGATTGGGAGAATAAATACCATTATAATGACCATACTAACTGAAGCAATGTAATGTTTTATGTGATCCCTGTAAAATCCCCATGACATTTTTCACAGAACTAGAACAAATAATCATATGTAACCATAAAAACCCCAAATTACCAAAGCAGTCCTGAAGAGGAAGAACAAAGCTTAAAGGCATAATACACCAGGTCTTCAGACAATACTACAAATCTACAATAATCAAAACATCATGGTATCGGCCAAAAACAAACATATGGATCAGTGAAATGGAATAGAGAGTGCAGAAGTAAGTCCACACACCTATGGTGAATTAATCTTTGACAAAAGTGGCAGGAATATACAAGGTCTCTTGTCTCTTCAACAAGTGGTGTTGGGAAAGCTGGACAGCTGCATTTGAATCAAAGAAGTTAGACCACACCTTTACCCCATACGCAAAAGTAAACTATAAATGATTTGAATACTTAAATATAAGACACATATTTAAACCTCCATAAACCTCCTAGAAGAGAATAAGGCAAAACATTCTCTGATGTAAATGACAGCAATGTTTTCTTAATTAGTGACCCAAGGCAATAGAAATAAAAGCAAAAATAAATAAATGGGAACTAATCAAACTTATAAGCTTTTGCACAACAAAGGAAACCAGAAACAAACTGAAAAGACAGTCTACAGACTGGGAGAAAATATTCACAAATGATGCAACTGGCTAGGGATTAATTTCCAAAATATCTAAGAAGCTTCTACAACTCAATGCAAAAACGTCAAACAACCCAGTCAAAAAAGAGGCAGAAATCCTGAATAGACATTTCTCCAAAGAAAATATAGAGAAGGCCAGTGGGAACATGAGAAGATGCACAACAATGCTAATTATTAGAGAGATACAAATCAAAACTACAATGAGGTACTACCTCACACCAGCCAGAATGACCGTCATTAAAACATCTACAAATAACAAATGATGGAGATGGTGTGAAAAAAAAGTAACCCTCCTGCAGTGTTGGTGGGAAAGTAAATTGGTGCAGCCATTATGGAAAATATTATGGAGGTTCCTTGAGAAACTAAAAATAGAGCTGACAAATGATCTAGCAATCCTACTCCTGGGCATATATTCAGAGAAAACTATAATTAGAAAGATACATGCATACCAATATTCACAGCGCACTATTTACAATAGCCAAGACATGGAAGCAATCTAAATGTTCATCAACAGATGAATTGATGAAGAAGATGTATATGTACACACACACACACGCACACACACACACAGTGGGATACTACTCAGCTATAAAAAATAAATGCCATTTGCAGCAACATGGATGGACCTAGAGATTTTCATGCTGCTGCTGCTGCTGCTGCTAAGTCGCTTCAGTCGTGTCCGACTCTGTGCGACCCCATAGACGGCAGCCCACCAGGCTGCCCTGTCCCTGGGATTCTCCAGGCAAGAACACTGGAGTGGGTTGCCATTTCCTTCTCCAACGCATGAAAGTGAAAAGTGAAAGTGAAGTCGCTCACTCATGTCCGACTCTTCGAGACCCCATGGACTGCAGCCTACCAGGCTCCTCCGTCCATGGGATTTTCCAGGCAAGAGGACTGGAGTGGGTGCCATTGCCGTCTCCAGATGATCATGCTAAATGAAGTAAATCAAAGGACGACAAACACCATAGAATATCACTTATATGTGGAATCTGAACTATGATACAAATGAACTTATTTATGAAACAGAAATAGACTCACAGACATAGTAAATAATTTACGGTTATGATAGGGGAAAGGGAAGTTGTGGAGGAGTAAATTAGGAGTTTGGGATTAGCAAGTACAAGCTACTACATATAAATATATATAAAACAAGGTCCTAGTATAGTACGGGGAACTATATCCAATATAGTATAATAAACCATAATGAAAAGAGTATGTGTGCATGTGAATAACTGAATCACTTTGCTGTACACCAGAAACTAACCACAGTGTAAATAAACTATACTTCAATTTAAAAAAATGTTTATAGCAAACAATGTAACAGACATTTCTTCAAATTTTGCTGTGGTTATACTCAAATTTGAATTCAGGTGAGTTACATGATGCAATGATTATGTGCAGATTATAGCAAGCAGAAATCATTTTTAAGAAAAGTAAAAGAACAATTCATGTTGATCATGCTGGTGAGGGCAAAACAAGGAGTTGTCAGGGATGATAAAAGATAAGCATTCTAAATATCTAGGCTACATTTATGAAAATCAAATCTAATAATTTTATACCTATTGATTTTCATATTCTAAACTTCTTAATATACTTCAAACTTTGTTAATTAATTAGTCACTGGTTCTTTGAATTGTTGCATAAATTCTGCTGGGCAAATTGAATTATTTAAACACAGATCTTTCCTTTAAAGTGATTCTGGTTTAACACAGGTTGTGCTTTTCCTGCTAAAGTTTTTCAAGCTTTAGCAGCACCTAGATCACTTGGTTCTTTTTTTTTTTTTTTTAATTTATTTATTTATGTATTTGGCTGCCCTGGGTCTCAGTTGCAGCACGCAGGATCATTAGTTGCCGCATGTGGGATCTAGTTCCCTGACCAGGGATCGAACCCGGGCCCCCTGTATTGGGAGCACAGAGTCTTAGCCACTGAACCGCCAGGGAAGGCCCCCACTTGGTTCTTATACATTAGAAAATTTAAGTTGCTAAATAAATTGCTAAATTTAAATTACTAAATTTAAACTTAAACTTAAATTGCTAAATTTAAGTTAATAAAATAACTTGACTTTTATAAAACATTCAATTTAATTCTTCAAGACTTGATATCTATAACCAATTGGTAACATGATGACCAATTAATGTAAAATAAGGTATATATTTTTTAAATGCCAGGGAATAACCAGTGTTTTAAGTTCCCACCACTCAGCCTTTATTACAATGGTATACTTTATGCATTTTTTCACTTTCCCTGAAAGAAAGCAAGACAATTGTGCCAGCCTTTCTATACATGTTGCTTATATTTAGGAGCCCTATATATATATGTTGAACAACTGCTATGCAGGAAGAAAAAGAAAGATAAATAATGTTAAATCACTGCAACCAGAGGAATTCAGAGTATACTAGGAAATACTCTCATATAAAATTATAGACTTTAGAAGTGAATGAAAAAAAGAAATGCTCTTAGTTAATCCTGGGCAATATCTAGGTTTATTCAGTTTGTATAAGGAGGAGGGGGAGTGTGAACTGGTTTCTCAGGCAATGACACCTGCCATATTTTAATGTAGAACATTAATTAGGAAGTATACTCATCAAGGAGGGTAGAAAGAACATTCCTTGCAGATGAAACAATGGAAATTAAGAAAAGAATGGAGTACAGTCAGAATTGTGAATAAAAATTAAAAAGATTAAATAATGTGTGCATTATGGTTAATACAGGCAGTTTTGTGTTTCATCATAGCATGTTAGCAGCGCTGGCTTCATGGGCATGTAGTGTGTGATGGTTTCCTGTGTCATGCAAAGGATCTAGTCAGTTATCCCGACAGAGGAAGCCACTAAGTTGTTACGGTATAGAGAAAAGATATTGTTATGGTCTGTATGTTTATATTACCTCACAATTCACATGCTGAAACTCTAATGCCCAATGTGTTGATATTAAGAAGTGGGGCCTCTGGGAGAAGCTTAGGTCATGAGAGTGGATCCCTCATGAATGGGACTAGTGCTCTTATAAAAGAGACCCCACAGGGATCCCTTAATCCTTTCATCATAATAAGATACATAAGAAAGAGTCTGCAATTCTAAAGTTCTCACCTGTCCATGCTGGCACCCTGATCTTGAACTTCTAGTTTCAAGAAAATTGAAAAATAAATTTCTGTTTGTAAGTCACCCAGTTCTTGATATATTTTTTATAGTGCCCAAACAGACTACAATAGATATGATGCAATTTATACCTTGGCAGCTATTAGAGAGAGAGTTATAGTTATGAGTAAGTTATGTACACATTCAAATGATAAAGAGAATATAAATAAATGGCATGGTGATAAAGATGAATAAATCTATTCAAAACTGTGTAAGAGGTAAATATATGTGAATTGAGCAATCAATAGGTTGTAAGATTGAATAAAGACTTCAACAGATTGAAGCATCTTGATTCCCCAAGATCTACTTTGAGTGACTTGGTTATCAGTAACCACAATAAAGAACATCAGAGGATGAGAGGTTATACAAGGATCAAGGATTTCAAACTTGAACTTTTGTTAATAAAGTGCTTTATTTCAATGGACAATATATTATAAGCTTGTTTTCATTAATCAAAATCAAGAGAACAGTTTAAATTTTCTAAAGAATTAAAAGAGGGTTAGAGGGCATACTTACAGATGTGTAAATAAAGATAAGAAATATCCAAAGGAAAGCAGATAAACTAGGAAGTGATAAGAGCCGGCAGCTCCATAGCAGCAATGGATGTATGAAAAATACGTTTAAAAAGCACAGCCAGTGATTCTGGGATAGTTAGTAAATTCACCTGAAAGAAGTATCTGTGGCATTTGGCTATTGTTGACTTTCATGTGTGTGAAAGTGAAAGTGAGAGTCGCTCAGTCGTGTCCAACTCTTTGCAACCCCATGAACTACATAGGCCAGAACACTGGAGTGGGCAGCCGTTCCCTCCTCCAGGGGGTCTTCCCAAGCCAGAGATGGGACCCAGGTCTCCTGCATTGCAGACAGATTCTTTACCAGCTGAGCCACCAGTGAAAAAATAGTAATATGATGAATATAGAAGCCAGAGGTAGTGAAATGAAAATTGAATGAGATGTAAGGAAGTATAAATTGTAAGAAAATTTGTGAGATAGCTGTAAGAATATATAATCGTTGTTGTATTAGGCTGTAGTATTATAGGCCAGCTTTTTATTTATTTATTTTTTTTTTCATTTTGGAGGCACTTGAGAATGCTCAGAGCCTATGGGGGAGAAGTCAATAGATAAGAAGGGACAAAACATGTAGAAGAAAGGGGGTTAAACAGATGAGATGAATGACAGAGAAAGAGAAGAACCAGTGTCAATAGCTGTAATTTTTCTCAGCCTGCACTTTCTTCCCTTTACCAAGAAGAGCGATCTCAGGTAATGATACCAAACCATGGTTGGGATTTTCACTCACTTCATTAGACAAAAAGAGAAGTCTTTTTTTTTTGCTGCCCAGAAGCCAAACACTTCTTCATTTCCTTTCCACATTCCTCATGATTAGGCCATGAATCCTGCTTCTGCCAACAATGTGAGGGTGTGTTTTGTATCTATTTCTCACTATTCCATGAGTACTAGAAATGGCATTTAGTATGTGCTCATTAAGCATAAAGGCAGAAATGGAAAGGAAGAAAGAAGATAATGAAATCACAGGGTAATAGAGTTATTAGCATGTATGACTGTAATTTAGCGTGACTGGTAGTACACCAAGTATGAGACTGCAGAGATGAGAAAAAATGCAAAATACAGAGCAGCTTAAAGGTCAGGTTAGTTAACAGACACATTTTCCTATATAAAAGTAATTGTACTCAAAACCAAGTAATTCAACTGGCAAACTTGCACATTTATTTTTTCCCTCATGCTCAGGGTCAGCATATCGTATTTTTTTTTAAAAGTTCACATGAAGATCTGTTTTTTGATGTTCTTAAAAATAGCAAGGTCTCATATGATTCTGCTTATAATTTTCCATATGGCAATATATGATTCTGCCTTCAAACTTGGTTTTGAGGAGTTTTGGAGGCTTCATGTGAAGATCTCCAACAGACTGTGGTTTAAATCTAGGCCAGGAATACCTGTGAAATTCTATATAGCCCAAATATTTATAAAAGCAGGCACCAAATTTTTTAAGATGAATGTAGGAATTCCTAGAGAAGTCTTGTGGGGCAGTGGAGGGTTAGAAGCTGGCTTATATCAAGCAATGATTTATATAATCAGGGATGATTCAGCTGTATCCAGTCTCTTTCTCCCTCCTCTCCAAATCCCTCCATCCCTATCTCAAACATACTTAATTCCCAAATATTTTGACTCACTACTATATTTAAGCTTGTGTCTACAAATTAAAAAGGAAATTAAGTTGAATTTTAAAAATTGAATATCAATTTAGGGGGCTATGATTAATATAATGCTAAAGATTAGATGAAAGAAGTTTCATTATACTATCTATACCTGATACTGTAGATATAACTTGTGTTATTTTTGTGGAGAAGGCACTAGAATGTCGTTGGGAAATACTCTAGCAGAATTTCACAAATTTAAGTCTAATGAAAGTGTAACTTTTCAATGGCACGCAGTTTATTTCTTCTCCATCTTTTCTTGTTATGAAAGTGAAAGTGAAGTCGCTCAGTCATGTCCGAATCTTTGCAACCCCATCGACTGTAGCCTACCAGGCTCCTCTGTCCATGGGATTTTCCAGGCAAGAGTACTTAGTGGGTTGCCATTTTCTTCTCCAGGGGATCTTCCCAACCCAGGGACTGAACCTGGATCTTCCACATTGCAGGCAGACACTTCACCGTCTGAGCCACCAGGGAAGCCCAAATTCATTATTCTTACATTAAATGAAAACCATAACAAACAAAGCGAAATTAGAAAATAATCATGTGGAGTTTCTATTAGAAAATAATTCTCTTAATTATAAAGGAAACACAGATTTTAAAAAAATTAAATGGTTTATATATTTTGAAAACAGTAATATGTTAAATAATGTTATATTTTTGCACAAAATTCTATTATAACTCTAAGAATGCAAATAAATAGTCACTTTCTACTGTTGCAAATTTTTTACTTTATCATTTTTATTATGGCAAATAATGACATAATTTCTATAGTTATTTATCTGTATAAATGTGCATACATTCTTCAATATTTGTTTGAGTTTATGATGTTATATCTAAATGGAAATATAAACCCAAACATTCATGCTTCTCTCACTTTCCTATTCATTTAATTTTTTCAAATTTTTTTTTACTGTTAATGATATGTGGAAGTTTTCCAACTCTGTAACATTTGCCTATTCTTCATGTTTTAGTTTTTAATTCAGCTTAATCTATAAAAAATAATAGACACCAACTAAGCTGAAAATTATGACAGGGAGAAGGGGTGCAAATATTTGCATTGTTAACCACTTAATGAGTAGAAAATGAAATTAATAAAATTATGACCATTTGTATGTTGTATCAATACAGATTTACTGTTATATATTTATAGAAAACATTGACAGGTAGGTAAATGTGTACTCAGAAGAGTGTTAACTGAAAGTAAATGAGGGTGTATATAATTTTAAATCATTATTTTATTCAGAGTTTTAAAATCATCCAATATTTTTTCTGTCACTATGCCTAATTTCAGTGAAAATACTCATATTTTAAGTGTCTTTTACTTTTTCTTAGAAAGCAAACATAAATTTAAAACTAACGAAAATATTTAGTAAAACCCAACAGGATTAGAAGTACTAATAGTAGCAAGATAAATTGTCTTTCACATTTAAGAAAGATTGCAGAACTCAGACCAAGTTACTATTCACTTATAATTTGCATTGAGTTGGTATAGATTTAGTTTGCTTTAATTACTCAATAAATCACTTCCTTTCTGAGTAATGATACACTCCTCTGAACAGCAGTAGCATCTTTGGATAACACTGAGCAAAATTAAACTAAAAAATGAACTTCTGAGTAATTACCTTTAAAACAATTGTTAATCAAATCCAGATTTGACCAGGCAATTAAATATGTCAAATTTTAAAGTTTGAAGACAAATGTAAGTTATTTTCTAACAGATAAATGATAGACTGTGTTGTGAAACCTGAAGTAACTGCAATGTTGGAGAAATGGAATATCCTTAGACTGTCATTATTAATTAGTTTTCCCAGGCAATTAAATTTTAGTCAGAAAAAAAAGTATTTCAGCCATTTTTCTAAAATGCACAAACTTGTACATTGTGTGAGTTTGTATATTTGTTCAAAAAATGTTTTTAATTATGACTTAGTATTTTGTTAATGATCTGACTTCTGCATATGGATATATTAGGAGAATAATATGTTTATATGGAAATACCAGGGGTGTTTGTTTACTCTTTTCTGATGAAATCCATGATAGCAGCCTATTACCTAGTAAATCTGAGTGTATGTTGGATCATCTTTCTGTGCAAGTGCCTCATTCATCTCTCAACATTTTGCTCAAGAATCAGTTCAGTTCAGTTCAGTAACTCAGTCATGTCTGACTCTTTGCGACCCCATGAACCGCAGCATGCCAGGCCTCCCTGTCCATCACCAACTCCCAGAGTTTACCCAAACTCATGTCCATTGAGTCAGTGATGCTATCTAACCATCCCATCCTCTGTTGTCCCCTTCTCCTCCTGTCCTCAATCTGTCCCAACATCAGGGTCTTTTCAAATGAGTCAGCTCTTCGCATCAGGTGGCCAAAATATTGGAGTTTCAGCTTCAACATCAGTCCCTGCAATGAACACCCAGGACTGATTTCCTTTAGGATGGACTGGTTGGATCTCCTTGCAGTCCAAGGGACTCTCAAGAGTCTTCTCTAACACCACAGTTCAAAAGCATCAATTCTTCAGTACTCTGCTTTATAGTCCAAATCTCACATCCATACATGACCACAGGAAAAACCATAACCTTGACTAGACGGACCTTTGTTGACAAAGTAATGTCTCTGCTTTTTAATATGCTGTCTCAGTTGGGTCATAACTTTCCTTCCAAGGAGTAAGCATCTTTTAATTTCATGGCTGCAATATATTTTATTATATTGTTGTTGCTTAGTCACTAAGTCATGTCTGACTCTTTGCGACCCCATGGACTGTAGCCCATCTGGCTCCTCTGTAGCCCATCAAGCTCCTCCTTGCCATTGGATTTCCCAGGCAAGAATACTGGAGTGGATTGTTATTTCCTTCTCCATGGGATCTTCCTGACCTAGGGATCAAACCTGTGTCTCCTGCTTGGCATGTGAATTCTTTACCACTGAGCCACCTGGGAAGCCCTTTGTTATTATATACTTAATGTTTTAAACAATCAATGGTTATTGAAGATCTTAGTGAATATTATGAACTTAGTCCATCAATGTAAAATTATGTTTTCTGTGGTAGATATGAATAGTACCTAGATGTATAATGAACAGAATTTTACTTTCTTTAAATTGATCTCATTTTAACTGGGCTGTTGAGCCTACCAGACCAGACAGAATTACTGCCTTGGTTGCCTATGAGACCTTCGCTAGATCTGGAAATTTGGGGCTCTTTCCCTGTCAACTGTGTATATAGGAATCTTTGTCAACACTTGCAAGCACAAGTTACTATATAGCTCACTTTCTTTGTAAGCACTGTTCATCTGGGTGTTTTGGCCCCTCTTCACTATGCTGATAAGTATCTCCAAAACCTACCTCTCCCTTCCCTCTCTACTTGCAGTTCATGCATGCTCTTTTCCCAGCCTGAGATCAACCTCCTCTCAATTAGGCAAATTCTCCTCTTGATGTCTCATTCAAAGGTGCTTCTCTCTCTTTATAGTTTCCTCAGAGGCACTTTGTAAAATCCCCTCTGTGGGTTTAAACTTCTGGAAATAATAGCTGAAAAAAGGATGTGTTTATCTGCAAATTTGCTTTCGTTCTAGTTGTAAACCTATCCATGGCATAGAAATCACTAATTTCTAAAATGGAGAAGAAAAAGTGAAAAATCCAGAGAGGTAAAAAAGAACTTTTAAAATTATATAAACTGAACAAAATATGGACATATTTCCATTTAAAAGAGAACAGGAAATAAAGTGTTTTATTATCTGTAAAAAGTGATGTTTCAAGACTTTCACCCTGATAGCTAAAAAAAGAAAAATACATTCACCTGGTATGTAAAAAAAGAAAAATAACAAAAAAAACTTATTAAAGTACCATTGTTTAAGCTTAAAAATTCTCATATTTGTAAATGCTCAAGTGCTCAACTTTCATGATGTTCTGTTCCTTTCAAGATCATGTTGGATCTCAAGATACATATGATATTCTGAATATTTGTTGGGGAGTGACTCTTCTGTTCTTGAACCTGGATTGACCTTGGCAGAATTCTTATCCTCTCTGGGTTTTCAGAGTGATTTTCCCACACCTCTTATTGCTGTCTACCTATGGTCCTGATCATTTCTCTTATTTATTAAACCCCCAAATTCAGAGGTCATTTGGTCCTACCCCCACTCTTGACTTATTCTTTAGACCTCCCAACACCTAACGAGCACACAGGGACTTCTGGATCCTTGTAGACTGTGTTTAAGCTATAAAGTTAGAAGAATTTCCTCAGACTCATCTCCCTGACAACTTCCGAGTAATGTTGTTGCCTACTTGCTATGGTAATTTGTTATGCAATATTTTTTTTTCTAGAGCAATCTTTATCAACACTGACTTAACATTAAAAGAAAAAAAAAAACAGTAACTATTAAAAACATATGGATGCTTAGAACTCATTACTAAAGGTTGAATCTAATTATCATGTAGCAGATTCTTGTATTGACACTCTTGGGCTTGCCATTACCTCTCGCCCTGTGGCATGGATTTCTCTACATCACACATAACTTCTTCTCAGTCAGTATTAATAGTGTTGGGAATTATGTCACTATTCATAATGTCCCTTCAAAGTTATGGAACAAAATTGAGGATTTATTTTGCAAAGATTGGTTCTTGATATGTGAATCAAAGCTCATGGAACATAACTTTATCTTTTTTTTTTTAATAGAGTCCATATTTCAAGATCATTGTCTTACTATCCATTTAAAAGGAAGCAGAAACAACATAAAAATACCCATCGAAACTTAAATCTAGCTGATTACTGGTTTTTTTTTTTTTTTTTCAGTCAGCACTGTCCCACTGTCTTATCCCTGGGTTGGGAGACTTATGAAAAGTCATAGACTATTAGGGAACATGATTAATGGAAGATATAAAATTCCATCAAGGTAATGCACTCCAAATTTCTGGCTAACTTAGCTGTGTAGAAGTACATTTAATAGCAGTAATAACATGATTTACATAGTCCAGTAATTAGGACTTCCAACTCTGCCATCAGATCAATCTAGTCTGAATTTTAGCTCAACCATTGACTGGTTAGTCACTTCAGAACAGTTGTTTAGTGTTTTTGTACCTCAGTTTTCTTACCTTCTGGAAAATGGCACCTCAGGTTTTCTATATTACTACTTTCATCATATTGGTTAGCAAAAGAGTGTCCTTATTATCCTCTCCTTGGAGGATATGAGTGTACAGTACAATTGACCCTTGAGCCCCAGAGTTTGAGCCACACAGGTCCACTTAAAAGTAGATTATTTTCAATACTAAATACTACAGGGCTATATGATACACATTATTTGAAACCTTGGATGAGGAATTGAGGATATGGAGGAGCAACCTATAAGGAGGACTGTCAGTTACACGTGGATTTTCAACTATGCATAGTGTCAGCACCCTTAACCTGCAGTGTTCAAGGGTCAACTTGTTTAATGGCTGCTTTGTATGCTTTGGGGCCTGACAACTTCTTTTTTATTGAAGTACAGTCAGTCTACAATATTGTGTTAGTTTCAAATGTTGAGCAAAGTGATTCAGTTACGTATATATCATTTTTTAGATTATTTTTCATTGTAGATTATTGTGTGTATGCTCATGTTCAGTCGTGACTGACTCTTTGTGATCCCACAGACAGTAGCCCACCAGGCTCCTCTGTCCATGGGATTTTCCAGGCAAGAATACTGGAGTGGGTTGCCATTTCCTCCTCCAGAGGATCTTCCTGACCAAGGGATTGAACCCGTGTCTCCTGTGTCTCTGCATTGGCATATGGGCTGTATCACTGGTGCCACCTAGGAAGCCCTGTAGATGATTAAAGTACATTAAATATTGTCCCCTGTGCTGTATAGTAAATCCTTGTTGTTTCTATATTTTATATATGGTGGTATGTATCTGTTAATCCCATACTCCTAATTTGTCCCTTCACCACTTCCCTTTCTCCTTTGATAACCATAAGTATTTTTACTTTGTGTTTTCTTTGTGTGTGAGTCTATATCTATTTTATCGTTCTGATTTCAATATGTCTTTCTGATTGTGTCAGGAATGAATACCATTCAATTTAGACAATGAGATTCAAGTCAAGACATTAACATGTTGAAGGGTAAGAAGTTACTCTTTCCCTTAGACTTTGAGTTCGCAGAGTGTCCAGCTGGACTTATGTAGCCATCCTATGATCATGAAAGGTTACGATGACAACTAGTAAAAGTGAGGAGGTTAAAGGTGAGAAGCTGAAACTAATTTTTTTTAATAGGCTTTAAGTCCATGAATTTGCCTCTTAGGCCAAACTTCCAGAAAATTCTGCATATGTGAGCAGAATGTCCTATTTGGTAAACGACTGTGGATCAGGTTATCTGTTCATATGTGATCAGAATCCTAGGAATTAAAAAGCATAACCCATAGCAGTCTTCTCAAACATAAATAGGAGAGTGCACGTAGTGTTTAGAATAGACTCTGCTACAGTTTCTAAATACTTTTAAACTGTTATTAGTAGTAAAAGTTGTTGTAGTTTAATGTGACAGGTTTGATGGATACCCGACATATAAAACATTTTAATTTATGAAAATTTTTTATCCTGAAAATTTTTATTGCTTTTATCCTGAGTCTGCCCTGCTTTTAGTTTTTACTCTTAACCTTTTATTCTTTTACACAAAACTACATGAATGTGAATGCTTTTTTTTTTTTTTGCCAGCTACACATTTTCAAGTAATTGAAAATATCTTCTTCAAGCTCTCCAAGGATAACCTAATTCTGGCTTGCTTAATATAAATTGTTGATTTTATGGACTGGCTACAAAGTCATGGGGGATTTATTCTTTCAGAAATACTTTCCAAGTTACAATTACTTTGTACACAGATTTATGATGTGTTTCAAAATATAGCACAGTTTTACATAATAATGCCTTGAAATAACATCAGTACTACAGTTACTCTTTCACTGGACAGATCTTTTGATTTTTCATTCTTTCTTTGAAAACTACCTATGTGAAACAAAATGTTTTCATCAGACTTTTATGTGAGAGGCTTGTATAATATAATTCTGTTGGTTTCTGAATAAAGGTACTTTGCTTTTAAGTAACAGAAGTCAACCCTAGCCTACTTAGGGGAAACCAGCAATTTATTGAAAGAATTCATAGTAATTCATAGGCCAAAAGGAAAAGCAAAACCACCAGCTCGTGGAAAAACAGAACACAGGAAGTGTAAAGAAATGAGAGAATACTCTGTCCATGACACTGTGATTGGTGAGCTTCAGCTCTTCCCATTTACTGTCCTGTGTCATTGATTAACATTGAGTTTCTTGGGATAGAGGTCACAATGGCCCTTCATGAAAAGGGATATTTTCAGAAGACATTCTAGCATGATCTTACACAAAAGGAAAAATAAAAAAAGAATCAACTAATATAAAAACTGGCAAGGGATCCCAAAACAAGAGTTAAAATACCTAACAAATCTTCAGTCTGATGCATTAAGTTCTTGTTCCTTCATAAGCCTAATCTTTTCTTTAATCCTCATCATATTTAATGTATCTACCCATCATGCATACTCAGTCCAAACTGCAGATCATTCTTCATTTTAAGCACAAGCAATCCCACCTTGGCAACTTTGGTAGCTTTTATAGAATTTTCCTATCCCTTGAATGAGCCATATGATCTATTGAAATTCTTCCTTTCAAGTTTCAGCTTGAATTCCTTTTTCTTCACAGTTCTTTTCCCATTCTTACTTAAACTTCTTGAGAGCATGACCTATATTTACCTAAAATTTTTCATAACAAGTAGTATTGTGCCTAGAGCAAACACATTATTGAATGATTAGTCAATCGTGGGCACGTGCATATTAAGTTTCTACAGTCGTGTCCAACTCTTTGCGACCCTATGGGGTGTAGTCCACTAGGCTCCTTTGTCCATGGGATTCTCCAACAAGAATATTGGAGTTAGTTGCCATGGTCTCCTTCAGGGGATCTTCCTGACCCAGGGATAGAATCCACATCTCTTATGTCTCCTGCTTGGCAGGCGGCTTCTTTACCACTAGCACTGCCTGAGAAGCCTGAATAGTAGATCAGTTCAGTTCACTCACTCAGTCGTGTCCGACTCTTTGCAACCCCATGAACCACAGCACACCAGGCCTCCCTGTCCATCACCAACTCCCGGGATTCACCCTAACCCATGTCCGTCAAGTCGGTGAAGCCATCCAGCCATCTCATTCTCTGTCGTCCCATTCTCCTCCTGCCCTCAATCTTCCCCAGCATCAGGGTCTTTTCAGATCAGTCAGCTCTTCACAACAGGTGGCCACAGTATTGGAGTTTCAGCTTCAGTATCAGTCCTTCCAATGAGCACCCAGGACTGATCTCCTTTAGGATGGACTGGTTGGATCTCCTTGCAGTCCAAGGGACTCTCAAGAGTCTTCTCCAACACCACAGTTCAAAAGCATCAATTCTTCTGTGCTCAGCTTTCTTTATAGTCCACCCCTCACATCCATACATGACCACTGGAAAAACCATAGACTTGACTAGACACCTTTGTTGGCAAAGTAATGTCTATGCTTTTTAATATGCTGTCCAGGTTGGCCATAACTTTCCTTCCAAAGAGTAAGAGTTTTTTAATTTCATGGCTGCAATCACCATCTGCAGTGATTTTGCAGCCCAGAAAAATAAAGTCTGACACTGTTTCCACTGTTTCCCCATCTATCTGCCAGGTAGTGATGGGACCAGATGCCATGATCTTAGTTTTTTGAATGTTGAGTTGTAAGCCAACATTTTCACTTTCCTCTTTCACTTTCATCAAGAAGCTCTTTAGTTCCTCTTCACTTTCTGCCATAAGGGTGTTGTCATCTGCATATCTGAGGTTATTGATATTTCTCCCGGCAATCTTGATTCCAGCTTGTGCTTCTTCCAGCCCAGTGTTTCTCAGGATGTACTCTGCATATAAGTTAAATAAGCAGGGTGACAATGTACAGCCTTGATGTACTCCTTTTCCTATTTGGAACCAGTCTGTTGTTCCATGTCCAGTTCTAACTGCTGCTTTCTTACCTGCATACAGGTTTCTCAAGAGGCAGGTCAGGTGGTCTGGTATGCCCATCTCTTTCAGAATTTTCCACAGTTTATTGTGATCCACACAGTCAAAGGCTTTGGCATAGGCAATAAAGCAGAAATAGATGTTTTTCTGGAACTCTCTTGCTTTTTTGATGATCCAGCGGATGTTGGAAATTTGATCTCTGGTTCCTCGACCTTTTCTAAAACCAGCTTGAACATCTGGAAGTTCACAGTTCACGTATTGCTGAAGCGTGGCCTGGAGAATTTTAATAATCACTTTACTAGCGTGTGAGATGAGTGCAACTGTGCAATAGTTTGAGCATTCTTTGGGATTGCCTTTCTTTGGGACTGGAATGAAAACTGACCTTTGCCAGTCCTGTGGCCACTGCTGAGTTTTCCAAATTTGCTGGCATATTGAGTGCAGCACTTTTCACAGCATCATCTTTCAGGATTTGAAATAGCTCAACTGGAATCCCATCACCTCCACTAGCTTTGTTCATAGTGATGCTTCCTAAGTCCCACTTGACTTCACATTCCAGGATGTCTGGCTCCAGGTGAGTGATCACACCATCGTGATTATCTGAGTCGTGAAGATCTTTTTTTGTACAGTTCTTCTGTGTATTCTTGCCACCTCTTCTTAATATCTTCTGCTTCTGTTAAGTCTCTATCATTTCTGTCCTTTATTGAGCCCATCTTTGCATGAAATGTTCCCTTGGTATCTCTAATTTTCTTGAAGAGATCTATAGTCTTTCCCATTCTATTGTTTTCCTCTGTTTCTTTGCATTGATCACTGAGGAAGGCTTTCTTATTTCTCCTTGCTATTCTTTGGAACTCTGCATTCAAATGGATTTATCTCCTTTTCTCCTTTGCTTTTCGCTTCTGGATCAGAGTTGCCAAATCTTTATAGTTCAGCCTTTACAAGCCCTCCTGTATCTGTCTTCTCTGATATCCCAGTCTTACTCTGTCAGTCCACATCCTGTATTATTTCTCCTACTAGTCTCTATGCACATAGATTCTTCCCACTGTAGTCTTTATTAAGTACATCAATGCCTCACTCAAAATTTTATCTTCCTCTTACTAATTAATTGAGAAACTGACTTTAATCACACAAATTTCAAGAGTCTCATGCTCTAATAATAGTCTGGATTTCTAGTTCTGTTTACTAATTATTTCTGTAATGTATTCATTTATAAATTATTTCACTCATTTCTTAACTATTTTATTAAGCCTACATTCCAGCATAGCAGAACTCCTTTCTACCCTCTATTATAAACAATGTTTTCCTACATTTTCAACTGCATTTTGTTGTTTCCTGTATCTAGAATAGCTTTTGAATCAGCACATTCAAATTATAGCCATGTGTTTCAAGGGCTTTCTAGAAAAAACAATATATATATATTCATTTTTTTAAAGAAAAAACTTAAGCATTACTGCAAATGAATATTTAGGGATACAAAAATAAACAGTCTTCAGTCTGTTTTCCTAAATTGAGACAAGAAAGTAGGAAGAGAATTGTAATGTGGAGTCTTAAGTGCCCTGACAGAGGTGTATTATTAATACAGTTATATATAAACATTGAAGTGTGATATCTGATGGATGTTAGGGGATAGGGAGATTTATGGGAAGAAAAACATGTCTAAATTAATGTTTGATAAACTCCTAGGACTGGGTCAGACTGTTGGAAGTAAGGGTATAGAAGGCTAGGACAGGAACGTGTGCCAGGATTGGGGGGGGTGGATGGGAAGAGAGAAACACACATAGACAGACAGTTTTTCACAAGCATGCATTTTCGTAGGTCTAAGGTTTAGAGCTGAGAATTATAATTCTAAGGTGAATGTACTGTTTATGAAAAAGAGAAAAAGACTTAAATGCAAAAATATTTGTTTAGAACTTCTCTGTGCATAGCATTTTACATAATATTTTTAAATATCAGTGTTTTTACTGACTAATTAGGGATATATGACAGAGTGCAAGCTGAGGAATATATGGACAGGGTTAATATAAGTAATTCAGAAGACTGTTGCTTAGAAATGCAGAGAGTGTGGGGGCAGTGGCGCTCAGAGATAAGATCTTTAAAAGGGCACCAGGCTAACAGGTGTTTCCAGCTGATTTGGATTTGAGACAGACTTTTGGGGTGAATTTGTAAATGGTATTTCAGGAAAAAAAAGAGTTTGTGCAGAATATTGAAGGTAAAAAAAAACCTACTGTATTTTGTGAAAAACGAAACCCTTGACCAATCAGAATAGGTATTCCAATCACACCAAGATATGTAGTTACTTGGCATCTTCACCTCGTTCTTTTTCCTGAAACAAAAGAAAAAAAAAATATTAAAACCTAATTCTTTTATTAAAAGTTATTCTTGACCATATACTGCATTCCCTACAAAATCAGTCACTTCCTTATCTGTGTCACTTTATACATTATTTTTCATAGAATGTACCATGTAGAATTTAGTTTACTATTTTCCTATCAGTCTTCACCTACTGCTTTTCTGACTATTCAAAATGCAAGGATAATGTTCTATTCATCCTTTTTCATCATAACATGCAACATTTGACTGCCTATAACAGGTGTGAATGTTGATTATAAATCTTAAAGGGCTGTAAGGGGAGAATTATAGTGCTACAGATAGAGAAAGCAGAGAAGCAGTTTGTCAGATGTTGGAGGTCTTTGCTAAATGATCTGAAAAGCCTGAAAAATAAGAATTTAAGTTGCATACTGATTCTTAAGTGTTAATACTCCTTGGTCATTTTGTAATGTACTTTCAATCACCAGAGGGAAGGAGAGAAAATTGGAGTACTTCAAATAGTCCAAGCTTTTTTTCAATGCTATATTGTATCATGGTGATAGATCATAATTTATGTGAATTAGCAGACAATTTTAGTATCAGTTATTGAAATAATAGCACCCTTACTTAATATTGTGATAATAAAATAACATTTTATTTTATATATATCACCTTAGTCACTTTTTATTGAATAACAAATATTATTTTCATTAAAACATAAAAATAAATTATCTTAATAGATTACATTTGATATTTCATTTTACATTTGATATTTCAAAAAATTGTGTGTGTGACTTACATATCCTATGTATAATTTTCATAGCATCTGTACTTTTCTGCATAGAATTTGATTTTCTCTGAAGATTTAAAATTAATCCTTAATAGTATTTATCTAATTTTTATGCATGAACTTAACATATGTATATGCTAAGTGTTGTCTTACCCTCTAAATATAAGAAACTTGGGATGCTATAGGAACTATACCATGTGTTTATACCATGGGTGGTATAAACAACAAACATTTATTATCATAGTTCTAGAGTCTGAGAAGTTCAAGATCAAGGTGCTAGCAAATGTAATGTCTGGTGAGGGCCCTCTTCTTAGTTTGAAGAAAACCATTTTCTCGTCGTATCTACATCTGGCTGAGGAAGAGAAAGAAAGCAAGCTCTTTTCTGCCTCTTCTTACAAGGACTAATCCCATCCTGAAGGCTCTAAACTTACTGTCTAATTACTTCTCATGTCCCCCATCTTCAAATATACTACTACTGTGGGGATAAGGGTATTAGCATGGATTTCACAGGGATACCAACATTCAGTTCATAGTAATTGTATTAGCATTTTCTATAGATTTTACTTTTTGAAATACTTCAATGTTTCTTATTGAACTATCAATTTGGTAGTTATTAAGTAACAGAGAAAATGCACAAAAATAAAGAATAGCTATTTTGGGTTTGGACGGAGGGAATATTGCTGTTTATTATCTTGGAATCAATATACTGCATTCATTTCCCAAGCAATAGAGAAAGACATTTATGATAGCTTAGTTTTCTCATATTTAAATGATAAACAGTACATGAAATAGCTGTAAATTTAGCCACTGTATTTGTAAAGTTATTAGTAGCAGCTAATACTACTTTACCTGTAAAGAAGGGCAGAAAAATTATTTTAGCATTTAATGAACAATTATCCCAAATCCATATGATGCATTGAGTAGACAACCCAGATCTGAGTAATTCCAATTGCTTAATAACTGTTTTCCCATACCCACCTAAGTCTCTACACTCCCTTCACCTAAGTTTCCCTTTCTCTACAGCGCTGCATGAACTGTTTTTTCAAAACACAAATTTTGTATTCCCCCTTCTCTCTTGGGTTTCCCCTGTGACTCAGCTGGAAAGAATTCGCCTACAATGCGGGAGACCTGGGCTCAATTCCCAGGTGGGGAAGACCCCCTGGAGAAGGGAAAGGCTACCCACTCCAGTATTCTGGCCTGGAGAATTCCATGGACTGTATAGTCCATGGGGTCACAAAGAGTTGGACACCACTGAGTGACTTTCACTTTCCCTTTCCCTTCTCTTTTACACTTTATGATCCCTTCTCTCTTACACTTTGTGATGTACCCCTTACACCTCAAGGTGTGTGAACAGACACTGACCTCAAATGCTTTCCTTTTTTTCAAGGTTCAGTTAGAAACTTGATTTAAACTTCAATTTAAACTCAGTCTCTGCTTACTCTTATAGCCTCCTACAGGGTCAGTCCACTCCAACTCAACTAGCCTACTTTGAGTCTCTTTCACCCACTGTTACATTCATTGATTCATTTATTCACTCATTTAATGAAAGTTTTTGCCCATGCTATTGCCTCTGTCATCATAAATGTTGATATGTTGCAGTTCCACTTCCCTTTAGAAGTATGTGATTATTTTTCCCCTTCTTGGTTAGAATGTGCATTTCTTGAAATCGTGCATGGCATCTCTTTTGCTTACTATTTTACATTCTCTGTATTGAGCCCAATTGTCAATACACAGACAACACTTTTTGTTTTCAAGAGTAGTGAATTGATTAATAAATCCTTTGGGTTCCATGTGCTCTGCATACTGGTTGTGATAGAATGATCTAGTCACAGAAATTCTCTCTTGTCATCTCTTCCCAAACTTCTCTGGAGACAGTTCTTGTGGTTGTTAGCTGGTAGGAAAAGTTGCTACAGAATAAGTCTGTTCCTAATGTCGTAGAAGATGGACTATAGCATCATTTAATTGTGATGAATGTCCTGGCTAGGCAATTAAGCACCATCAGGAATCTTGCAGTTGAATATTGGAAAGGAAGTAAAAGTGGGGACAAAGATCAAGACCTGCATTACAGTTATTGTCTGTCGCCCTATCACCAGGCTGTCATCAAATTTGATAAGGTATGGAATCACCTCAAGGAATGGTTCATAGCATTGGAATCATCTCTCCTGCATTAAAAGGAATTTTGATAAAGCCTTTTACCCTTACAATATTAAAGAACAACTTTATACTCCAAAGAATTCGACAATCAGTACTGCTAATTTATTCCTAGCCAGTTTGAAGACTAGATTGATTGTCTTTAACATAGTATTTGAATTTCATAAGTGTATCTATTTTTACTCATAAATGATTAAGGTGAATGCCATTTGATACTACTTTCATTATGAAAGAAAATGAATGAAGCTTCTCAGTTCATTCTCCATAACATAAAACTGCCAGGACCAATGGAAGATAGAGAAGTTAGGTATTTAGAATAGTTTACATTTAGTTTACATTAAAAAATTGTTTTTTTAATTTGGATGCAATGGAAAGAAAACAGAGAAATTAAGTCTGGATCTTGTCTAATGGTGAGACAGGCAATAATGAAAGAATCATGTGAATAATAATAAAATGGTAATTGTAGTTTTCTTGAAGGGAAGATATATAAGAAACTTGGAGAAAAAAATAGGATGTTTATGTGAATATTTTTATGACTTTCTCTAGGTTTGGGGATATAATTGAGATATGCATGTGACATTACTCTCTTTCATTTATGCTAAACTATATGAATATATGACATTCATAATAATTATTTGCCTTTTGTCAATCAGATTTTCTTTATGTGCCTGCTTCTGGATTCATACTGTCTTCTAATCTTGCGGCCTCTCTTTACACGTTAAAAAACTGTATATGTAACTATAACATCACAAAAGATTGGTATCTTTACTTTTGTGGTAAAAGTCAAGATGATCATGAAGTCAAAGGTTTCTCTGGTTAATACAGTGTACTCTAAATTATTGATATATTACCAGTATTCTTAATATTACAATTGATATGTTAACAGGATTCGTGAAACTTATTTCCATTTCACATCTAAAATAGATCGTATTAAGATAACAGATCATTCAGAAGAATATAAAAGCGCAGTCCTTAGCTGGTCTGTTGTAAATTAGACTTCTTGGCCTAGAGACCTGGTGAGTTAAACAAGAAATTAAGTTTTTTCACTATTCTGGAAACTGGAAGTCTACTATCAAGATGCTGGTTTCTGGTGAGACCCCTCTTCCTGACTTTTAGATAACCATCTTCTCTCTGTGTCCTCAATTGACTTTTCCTTTGTGTGCATGCAAAAGGAGAGGGGAATATCTGGTGTCTCTTCATTTTCTAAATAGGATACCAGTCTTATCAAATTAGGGACCCACCCATATGATTTCATTTAAACTTAATAACTGCTTTAAAGGGCACAACTCTAGATTTATCTCATAGGAAGAGAAGAATGTGGGATGTAAACTATTGAATATTGAGAAGTATACTGTCTAAGATTATATCATGAGAATGGAATTTCCATAAGGACAGGGTTGTGGTTTTTTTTTTTTTTTTTGACCACTGTATTTTAAGAGCCTGAAACAATGCCTTGTTCAAAATAAAGTCCTCTAAAGTGTTTGTCAAATGAAAAAATAGCACATCATTTAGTCACACCAACTTAATTTCCTATAAGGACTTTACAATTCAACTGAATAGTTACCGTAATACCGTGAGGTAAAGAGAAATATGGTTTTGAAAATCTGTACAGTTTATTGGAACAGACACTTTCATGCTGTCATCGGTTTTCTTTGTTATTGTCGTTTTTCTAAGCTAAGGATGTTATTAAGATGTTAACATCTTAATACTCTGTCTATTTTTTAACATTTCTGATGATGACCTAAGATTCAACATTCTTGACTTCTTACTTAGAGAACTGTTAACGTATCCTAACTTTAGGGCTTCCCTGGTGGCGCAGGGGGTAAAGAATTTGCCTGCAATGCAGGAGACCTGGATTTGATCCCTGGATCAGGAAGATCCTCTGGAGAAGGGATTTAATGTTAACATTGAAGTCTTAGGCAACACAAAAATGAATACATTATTGTTTGAGAAACATTTATTTTACAGTTTTGAGGCCATATATAATCAGGTAATAAATAAATGGAGAATTGGCATTTGTTTTATCTGTTTTCTAAGAAAAACTCTATAGTATTAATTTGAGCACACAATAAAAAAAAGCCATTGCCTTTTATTAAAACCATTCTATTTATTTTGATGATCTGTATTGAAAGGTGGTTTATTAGTTTCCACAAAATTCGCAAGGAAATTGCTTCAATTGTGATTGTTTTCCTTCACCTTTTTAAATCATTTTATAATTTGTCTTCTATATGAGGTAATCAGAATGCAGAATAATGTAGAGACAAAAGCCTTGATTTTAGAAATAAGCATGACTACATCGTAATCCCTGACAGCTAAACTGCTTCTTAGCTGTGTGTTCTCTGGAAATGTATACATACTTTTTTTTTTCCTCTCCAGGCTATATGAGAAATAAAAAAGGCTCCCACTCTGTTCTTTTAACAGAGGTTCTTTTTGTTTCATTTAGTTTTTGTTTTGCAGTAATAACTGTTTTATATTGAACTATTTAGACATTTATATATTGATCTTTGTATTTTATTAAAATCAATTTAGATTTTATTGACTAGAAAATGAATAGTATCAGTGTATGTTTCTGTAAATAATACAGTCTGCTGCATACTATGCAGGAGAATTTTTAAAGTTTTGAAAATAAAAAAATAAAAGACCTGTGTTTGGTAGGAAAGAAGCCTCCTAGAGATCTTGTACTCTACATTGGTAAATGTGTATTTTCAAAACTAGGCTGACTCAAATCACGTAAGGTTGCGACCTTTCCCTTGTTATCTGTCACTAACAAGCTTAACAGCAGTGAGGATGTTAGTGACAAATGTAAGAAAATAGGTCACCTTTGCTCATTTTGAATATAGTGGGTGCCGCTTTTCATATGTGGTTGTCAAATTAACCCTGGGAATATTTTTCAGGTGTCAAGTTTACATTGTTAAATTTTGATGTATGAATATTTGGCTTTATTTTGATGCCAACAAATTTAGTGTTTCTTAAATTTATTCAAGTCTCTCTTCCACCAGCTTTTATTCAATTAAATTTTAGTACAGAGATATTTAACGAAGAAGAATATACTATAGTCTTTGCTGTCTTTTGTAAAATGCATGCTGTGTGTTTTCTAAAATAGGCATCTTTTCTGTCTTTATGCAGGTTATCTCTTTTACTGTCTGACTCTCATTTTTTTCCTCTCACACACGTTGCATGTACACACAAACCCACACTTGTGTTATGATAGAAAATTGCAAATACTCTTCGAATTAGAACTTTTGACATTGATCTTGAGGATGTACATACATTTTCTTTATCCTTCAACTCTTCTGTGAGGATGGTATTATCCTCATTTTACTATGGTAAAAAGATATTTTGTGAGAGAAGGAGGTTTGATTCCGTTTTCTTGATGAATAAGTTTTGGACCTGGGATTTGAATCTTAGTTCATCTGGATTCGCAGGCTGTACTCATCCTATTTTCCTCCCTGTAGAGGTGAAAGGATAAGAAAAGATATACAGGGGTTATTTTAAAAGAAATCATTACTATAGAGGCTGGTTGCTGAGTATTATTTCAAAATTCAAAATTTTGAGTAACACATAGAGAATTTATTTTAAAATATTTTGGAGACTAACATCTCAGTAAAACCATTTTTTCCCTAATTTTATCAGTGTTTCTTTTATGACTTAAGGTCGTTCTCTTATTTCAAATACACAGAAAGCAGTTGAAAGTATATTTCAAAGAACCTTTGGAGTGGACCAGTAATAGGAGAAACCAAAAATTTTGCATTTATTCTTAAAATGAAAGGTACAAGCTTTCTTCACTACATAGTCCTCTTCTGATGGCCCCCAATCCCAGTTCCCTGGCTTTCCAAAGCTAACACCCTTGATTAAGAGGACATCTGTGCCAAAGACTGCTTGGAACTTTTCCAGTCACAAAATTCACAGGCTCTGGCTGCTTTTTATTCATTATCTCTTACATATCCATCAATGACTCAAGCCAGACACCAAGCAAGCCAGCACACTTTTTGATCTGCCAAAACAACCCATGAAAGAGGTAAATCAGTCCAAGTCTGATAAATTATCTGTGAGCAAATTAGATATTCTTCTAGCAAGTGTCAACACTGTAACCAAGCAGAGATGACAATTCACAGGCTCCTCATTGGAATACATCAGCAAGAACATTTTTGTAACCATGGTAAATGTACTAAACTATTTTTGAAACGTTAAACTAAGCTTATATCTGAATTTAATAAGAGGGATTGGGCCACATCACTAAACACAAAGCAAAATTGTGATTTGACAATTTGCCATTGAATTTCATATGTTAATCTTACAGAACTAGTTAGGTTAATCCTCTAAAATTATATATTTATATGAAAACCAAGATAAACAAACAAACAAACAAAAAACCAAGATAACTTCTAGGTATAATTTTAGTTGGCTATGTTTTTTAGTTAGTCGAGTAGGCAAGTTTTAAAATATAATTTGTTTTATATGGATAATGACCAGTCAGGAAAAAACTGTATCTTTTCATAATTGATATTTTTGGCTGTGTCTTAATAATCATCTTTCTAAAAAGATATTCATGTGTCTCACTTGATTTAGACACAAAAGAAGAGTGGGAGGGAAGTAATCGAACATGTGTAAAACTCTGTGTTGGGAATTTGCATATATATGTTCAGCTATTTAGTTCTGGAAAATAATTATTATTCATATTTTATATATGGTAAAACTTAGGCTTATAAAATTATGTGATCATGAATTAGCAAATGGATCTTATTCTGTTCAGTAGTTTGAATTCTCTCCTATATCATATAAGGCTCTGCTAAAGCTACTGATTAAAATGACTATTTAGAAACTTACTTCAATATTTTGCATAAGTTTTACTTCCCATCTTAAGCTATAAAACACTTTGGGGGGGTAAGAGATCTTAAATAAACGTATCCTCCATGTCAGCTAATAAAAGACATTGTACCTGGAAATAGTTATCTGAATATAAACTACAAACCAATATAGATTAATATAAGTGTTCTTACACATCCATAACTTTTAGTACCATTAAATTAGTATAATATTTTGTAAGTAGCCACTTAAATGCAATATATCCAAAATTAAAGTTTTTTGTGAGTTTTCTATTTCTGTCCTCTGAAACTGTTTCCCAGTATTTTCTACTGTGGTAGTTGTTTCTATTGCCTACTTGGTCCCTGAGCTAAGAAACTTTTAATTATGCTACACTACTCCTTTTGCTCAACTCCTATACGTAATCAGTCATCAAGTACTATAGATTCTACCCTATTAATATTCCCAAATCTGTCTTACATTCTCATGTTTATAACAGACACTCAACAATACGTTTTCATTAAATTGTTAAATAAAGTGCTGGTTTGTGAATATGTATAGATTATTTTATATCACACATTGCTATATCTGATATATGAATTACTTATAGTGTATGGATAATTGTTGCATATGCTAATTATACATATGAATGAAACAGCGAACGGATGCTTTTACCATTATCCACACTTCAGTTCAGTTGCTCAGTCATGTCTGACTCTTAGTGACCCCATGGAATGTAGCACGCCAGGCTTCAATCTCCATCACCAACTCCTGGAGTTCACCCTAACGCATGTCCATAGAGTCGGTGATGCCATCCAGCCATCTCATCCTCTGTCGTCCCCTTCTCCTCCTGCCTTCAATCTTTCCCAGCATCAGGGTCTTTTCCAGTAAGTCAGTTCTTCCCATCAGGTGGCCAAAGTATTGGAGTTTCAGCTTCAGCACCAGTACTTCCAATGAATATTCAGGACTGATTTCTTTTAGGATTGACTGGTTTGATCCTCTTGCAGTCCAACGGACTCTCAAGAATCTTCTCCAGCACCAGTTCAAAAGTGTTAATTCTTTGGTACTCAGCTTTCTTTATAGTCCAACTTTCACATCTATACATGACTACTGGAAAAAACATAGCTTTGACTAGATGGACGTTTGTTGGCAAAGTAATGTCTCTGCTTTTTAATATGCTGTCTAGGTTGGTCATAGCTTTTCTTCCAAGGAGCAAGTGCCTTTTAATTTCATGTCTGCAGCCACCATCTGCAGTGATTTTGGGGCCCAGAAAAATAAAGTCAGCTACCGTTTCCACTGTTTCCCCATCTATTTGGTGTGAAGTGATGGGACCAGATGCCATGATCTTAGTTTTCTGAATGTTGAGTTTTAAGCCTACTTTTTCACTCTCCTCTTTCACTTTCATCAAGAGGCTCTTTAGTTCTTCTTTGCTTTCTGCCATAAGGGTGGTGTCATGGTTTTTCCACATATTTTTGTGTTAAATTGCATGGTTTATGGCTCAGATGGTAAAGCGTCTGCCTACAATGCGGGAGACCTGGGTTCAATCCCTGGGTCGGGAAGATCTCCTGGAGAAGGAAATGGCAACCCACTCCAGTACTCTTACCTGGAATATCCCATGGATGCAGAAGCCTGGTAGGCTTACAGTCCATGGCGTCGCAAAGAATCAGACAAGACTGAGTGACTTCACTTTCACTTTTCACTTTCACATGGTTTATCCACATGGTTTTGTGTTAAATTACATAGTTCTCGCTATGTTTGGTAGAATAGTTAAGTTCATTCTAAACATTCCCCAGTTAGGGAGACAGAGAGGTGACTAACCAGTTTGCTAATCCACAAGAGGAATGTTTGAGCAAACTATTTTAGAGAGTTATTTGCAACTCTTTACTAAACAGACATCTGTTTATGTTAAGGATTTCCCAGATGGCTCAGTGGTAAAGAATCTGCCTGCAATGCAGGAGACCCAGGTTCCATCCCTGGGTCCGAAAGATCTCCTAGAGAAGGAAATGGCTACCCACTCCAGTAGTCAAAACTGGGAGAAGTACATGGACAAATGAGCCTGGTGGGCTACAGTCCATGGAGTTCCAAAGAGTTCATGTTAAAGGCCTACTGTCTTTCATAATTAAGTGTATGATTTTTATAAGTTAAGGTTTTGGTGTATTTATACCAAATTTTGAAGTAAATTAAAAAATTAAACACCAAAAATTATTTCTGTTTAAGTTCACTTGACATACAGATAAGCTATTATGTTGATTCTTTTCTCATCAGTATTTCTCTTATTTCCCAGAATTGTTTGTATTTCGGGTATTACTTTATTACAAAGTTATGTACTCATGAGACTTCATTATATATCCAACTTTATTTTCAGTCATCAAATTAATGTTTTTATTAAGATAAAGCATCATATTGCCTGAATAGTTACTTTCTACAAAATGTGTCTTGAAATATTTAAAACTCTTTAAAATAAAAAATGAAACTTTTGTAGTAATAAAGAATGATATTTTAGGTTAAGGAAAGCTAATTGGAATTAAATTGATATATGTAGTGAATTATTTCAGATACAAACAGAATAGATGCAAACATGATTTTTTTTCAAAAGGAGAGAAACATGAGAATAGCGTAATTATAAATATTTGAAAATAGAGTCAAGCCCAACTGTGAGGTGTATAACTTTTCAAGGAAGTATATCAAATGCCTCTGTATTTATGTATTTGTTTGTTTCCCTTCTCTTATGTTTAGTTGCCTGGATAAGAGTTAAGAGTTGAACAAACAAAAAAAAAGCACTTTAGAAGTTGTTTTTATTTAACTTGGATGTTTTAAACTATTATGTTTTGGCAAAATCAAGTTAAAAGTCTAATATAAATTAATTAGTATATATTTAATTATTTATTTTATTCAAACATGAAATACTGTATATGCATATTATTATAATATGCTATATTATGTATAAATATAAGTAAGGGTTTAAAAAGTTCTTCCCCTGAAGAAGCTCAAAATCTATTCAAAGGATATGTGCCTATACAATTTCTATTATAAAAGATGTGAATAAATATTATTAGATTTATTATACAGTAGAACCACAAGGCCCACTGTGCTTGTAAATGGCTGAATTCACTGTTTCTTTTTCCTACTCAATAATAGGGAACATTTTAGGAAGTGTTTGAGTTAGTTGTCTTATCTGTTTTCTGGTGCCACCATAACAGCGTATAACAGACTGAATGGATTAAACAAGAGACATTTATTTTGTTACATCTCCAGAGATTCTAAACCCAGAATCAAAGTGTCAGCTGGGTTGCTTCTTTCTGGTAGGCAAAAGGGAAGGCTCATATTCCAGGCCTCCATCCTTGGCTTGTAGATGGCTGTCTTCTCCCTGTATCTTCACATCATCTTCCCTCTATACACGTCTGTTCAAATTTCCTATTCCTAACCCTATTATGTTAGGGTTTACAAAAATATCCCATTTTAATTTAAATACCTCTGTTATCTCCAAATATGGTCACATTCTGAGGCATTAGAAGTTAGAACTTCAGCAAAGGAATTTTAGAGGGATACAGTTAAGTCTACCGTACTCCACCCTTTGACACCTTAAATGTTACACCTTCTCAAATACTAAGCACGTTTACCTCATCCCAAAAGACCCCAGAGTCTTAACCCATTCCACAAACAAATCTAAGTCCAAAATCTCCTCTAAATATCATGCACATCAGATATGACTGAGACTTGAGGTCTGATTCATCCCGAAGGAAAATGTCTCCTCACCTGTGATACTGTGAACCAGATAAGGTCTTCATTATTAAAATACAGTGCTGAGATAGGCATAAGATACACATTTTCACTTCAAATTGAAGAAATCAGAAAGGAAAAAAGGGTTAATGATCCCAAGGAAGACCAGAAAGCTGAAAGTGTCTCAGTCACATCTGACTCTGCAGCCCTATGAACTGTCGCCCATCAGGTTCCTCTATCCATTGAATTTTCCAGGCAAGAAGACTGGAGTCACTTACCATTTCCTTTTCCAGGTGATCTTCCCAATCCAGGGTCAGAACTAAAGGCTCCTGCCTTGCAGGCAGATTCTTTACCTTCTGAGCCACCAGGAAAGACCCAGAACTATGAGGGGAATTTCCATTAGATATTAAGGGTCTGGAATAACTCCTTGGATCAGTGCTCTGACCTCTCAGCACGCTGGGGTGGCAGTCATGTCTTTATCCCACCAGGGTGGTGTCCCCCCTCACCCCCATGACCTTGAGTGGGAAATAAAATATGTAATTACTGTAAACCATAAATATTTTCTCAGAGAGTTTAAAGTTTGTATCAATATAAATTTCTCATAAAGGTACATTAATGTAGTTACTTTTTGATGTACACACTATTGTTATCATCATACATTGAAATTTATAATGAAACTGTGCTTTATTTCCCCCTCTGCTTATAGGAAACTAATGGGCTACAAAAATTTTTGCTTTTTTTTGGGAATATAGACGAATTTATTCTCTTTAGATCATTAAAAAAAAAACACCACCAACTGCTAAACACAGTATTCAACAGGATGTAGCAAATAACTCCATTATTCTTACTGTGTTTTAGATTTAAAAACCTTAATTAAATCCTAGGTGAGTTGATCTTTAAGTATAATTATAGTTGCCAATTATAGAGCAATTACTATATGCATGCATTTTGCAGATGTACCATTTGTTGTTGTTTAGTTGTTAACTCACATCGTACTCTTTTGTGACCTCATGGACTGTGGCCTGCCAGTCTCCTCTGTCCATGGGATATCCTGGAAAGAAGGCAAGAATACTGGAGTGGGTTGCCATTTCCTTCTCCAGAAGATACACCATATATAACACACATAAACATATTTATGTGTATTATTGACTGCAAGTTGGTATGTCTGACCCTCTATCAATGAAAATGTGTGCCTATATTACAAAATGCTTAAAACTGTGTGAAATAATAAAATTTATTGAAATTGTCTACAGAATCATTATATATTATTTTTGGTAGTATTCAGAGCAGGTATATAGACACTAGTGAAAAAACAAATATAATTTCTCCCTTTAGTTCATAATTTATTTTGACATGTAATATATATGTAAAATAGTAATTAAAATCCAGTAGAGCATATAAATGAGATATCAAATAAGGCCTATATTCAATCAGTATAGATTTAAATATGGTTGTGATTAAAAAAAATCTATATAAGAATACAGGTCTGAAAGAAGTAGATTGTAGAGTTATTATCCTATCTAGCTTCCAATAAACCTTTAAAGGCAGAAGTTAATTAAAATTGAGAGAATAGATTCATCATTTTGTGTGGTAGCCAGAGAGAGAGCTCACTTTTGTTGTTTCCCCTTATTATTTATATACAAATTTGTGTTTTGAATCATGCTTGATGTTTTTCTCTTGATAATTTCTCTTTGTGGTTTCAGTAAAATTGAACATGAACATGAGGATGTATTTCATTATGCTTTTTTTGAACCAATGACAATGACTTAAGATAAGCTTATTTTGTCATGTTTTATCCATTCTTCTCAAAGTATCAGAAAATTCAATAATGTACATTTTGTAACAAAGTGTCCTGAAGAAGCATAAATTCTATAGAGAACAGAAACATATGAGTATTTTATTTATACTGAACACCTGCAGACTAGGCTTTTTTCCACTTGCTTTTCATTTGGAAATGGGAGAAAAGAGCTCTGAGCATCATCAGTGTCTCTTATTTGTCTACTTTGAACCTGCTACTGCTTTATGCTGGTGGGCTTTTTCCACTTTGGAAACATTTTCATTGTTTATTTGTTAGCATGTGTGGAGACTTTAAACAAGAGATTAACATATTTAAATGTTGAAAGTACCTTACAAAAGGCTTCTGATTTTTCCTAAAATATATAATGAAATATTCAAAGGGTTTTTTCATAACGTACTTAACTGAGGGAAAATGCTGAGTACCACAGAACTAAGGTGATGTAAGTTACCAACCATCATAATAATAGAAAAAGTTTTCTCTTGCTGGTTTCAAAAACTGAGCTGCCTCATGTGAGGGTAGTCATGATGCCAGGTCACAAGGATGGCCTCTAGCTGCTGATACTGACTCCCGCAGCTGGAAGCAAGTGAGAAATCCTAGTCTTGATTTTATCAACAACCGGAATGAGGTTGCAAGACCTGTGGCCTCTTGGAAGAGTTGACGCCCTAGCCATCACCACGAATTCTTGCTGTTCAGACCTGAACACAGGACCTAGCAAATCCATTGTGGTAGGCTGAATGACAGCTCCTCAAAGATAACACGTGTTAATCCCTGGAACCTATGTGTGTCGTCCACTCAGTCGGGTTCACCTGTTTGTGACCCCATGGACTTCAGCCTGCCAGGATTCTCTGTCCATGGATTTTCCAGCCAAGAATCGTGGAGCGGTTCGCCATTTCTTCTCCCTTGATATTACCCCAAATGCAAAACGACTTTGCAGGAGTAATTCAGTTAAGGATCTTAAAATGGGAGATTGGCCCACATTATCCAATGGGAGCTATCTATTGTCAAATGCATGACCAAATAAATCAGTGATGAAATGGTCTCAGATCACACACACACACAAACATTTTCAGATGAGTGAGTCAAAAGTCCCAAATACCTCATTTAGTTGAAGAAAATGGGAAAAAAGAACACCGTAAGCTAAGTTCACTATTAAGGGACAGAACAGAAACATGTGAGTAGAAGCTCTTAGCAGAACAAATAGGCAGCAGTTTCAGCATTAGTAAGGAATGACTTCATCTTCCAGCAAGACATAGCAGCCCCGGGGCAGACCTGTGTGCATTGTTTTCACAATGCCGTGCTGACTTCAAATTTATTTTGCATTTTGGAGACTGATATTCTATAAATAAATTAATAAACAAGAGGAAATGTTTTTAAAAGATTACCCCAGTGGGAACTAGATGCAAGGGTTCTTAGGAGAAAGAGCAAGAAAATCAAGATATTAGAAGACAGAGCAAAAGTGGAAACAGAGAGTGGAGTGATGCAATTTGAGAACAGAGGAAGGGGCCACAAACCAAGGAATATAGGAAGCAACAGAAACTCAAAAAAGAGGTAATGGAATCTCCCCTGAAAGCATGCAGCAGGAAACAGTCTGGCCAATACCTGACCTCAGCTTTAGTTTAGTGAAATTGACTTCAGGTTTCTGATCTCCATAAACATAACGAATATAAATTCGTATTGTATTAAGCAACTAAGTTTGTGGAAATTTATTGTAGCCATAATAGGAAATGAATACACTCATGCTGATTCCTGACCCATGGAAACTGTGCAATAATAAATTTGCATTGTTTTAAGCACCAGATTTGTGGTCATTGTTATGCAGCAACAGAAAACAATGTCTGTAGATAATTGCAGTTATTCCACAATGATATTTAATCTCAGACACCTTCTGTTCTGTCTCTCATATGACCCAAATTAACTAATATTCAAGCCAAATTAATCAAGGTACAGACCTTTAAAAACAATATACTGTTGCTTGCATGTAATATTCACTGAGCAGAGCATAGCCTTTCCTTTTTATTTTCTTTTATTAAATGCCATCATTCAATGAAAACTATCTTAATCAGCTTAGACTGCTATAACAAATTACCATAGACTGGATGAATTAAACAACAGACATTTATTTCTCACTGTTCTGGAGGCTGGGATTTCAAGATCAGCTTGCCTGCATGGCTGGATTCTGGTGAACACTGTCTTCCTGGTTTATAGGTGATGGTCTTCTGGCTGTGTCCTCACCTGGAGATGAGAGAGAAAAAGACAAAACTTTTTTTTTTTCCTTTAAGGCCACTATAACCCCATCACAGAGCTTCATCCTCATAACTAATTACTTCCCAAAGGTCCATTGTCCTTTTAGGGGTTGGGGTTTCAACACATGAATTTTGAGGAGACACAAACGTGTCCTTAACAAGGACCATTTGTCAGATCCAACTTTCCTAAAACATTATGCCCACACCAAAAATGTTTTAATATTTTTCTTGAGGTATAATTGAATACAATACATTACGCATATTTTGGGTGTACAATTTGGTAATTAGTGACATATTTATATACCTGTGAAAATATGACCAAAATTAAGGTAGTGAATATATCCATCACTCCCAAAAGCTGCCTCATGCCCTTGTGTAATCCTTCCCTACACATCTTCTTTGCACTGAACCCCCCCCAGGTAATCACTGATCTGCTGTCAAAATAAGTATGCTTGTTCCAAAATTTTATGTAAGTGGAATTATATACTATACTCCTTTGTCTACCTTCCTTCACTCCTTATAATTATTTCAAGATTCATTCCGTGTTGCTGTATTAGTTTCCTCCCCTAAACTGAGTACTTTCAGCAAAAAGTCCCTAGTTCAGGGGATCTTTGCAACTCCAACTGGATCCTCCTTTGCTATGGCCTAGGCATATACTCTCAGTAAGCTGAAGCCATGTGGGATGTAGCATTTTCTTTCTTATTTCCAGTGTGAAACTCACTATTTTGTTTCTCATTTCTCAGGGATCACTCCCCTTCCTTGCCTGATGTCTTGAAAACTGTATTATATATTAATATTTGTGTTGGATATTTTTTTCCTTTGTTTCAAGCAAGAGAGTCCTTAATAATCCATCTTGGATGAAAGTGGCAGCTCCAAACCATTATGAATTCTCATAGAATTTATTGCTGTAACCACTCATTTTACATTTACCACTTGCCATTTTGAAAAGATGCTTACCTTTTCATCTATAAGCTAAAATATATGAGTGAGTCCTTATATTTTATTCTAAATCTGTCACCAGTACAGTGCTTTGCTTAGGAGTTTGTATTAAGGAAAACTCAAAGCATGTTATATTAGAAACGAAAAGGTGATGCAAGTAAAGTGAGCTTTTGTGGAGACATATGATGTGATTCTTAGAATTACTGATTTTCCCTGTGAAATATCTACCGTTTATGATTTGTTTGAATTTGAGAGTTATGGCAGCGTGTAAACATGAGCACATGGAGAAATCTCCAGAACCAAAAAGCCTCTCTTTGAATTTTGATTTTGTCAGTTACCATCTGAATGAATTTTTAAAATTTCCTGAGTCTGTCTGTGCCTCAGTTTCCTTATCTATCATGGGGAGAGATGATTAATAAATGAACTTAGCACAAAAAGTTGTGTAAGAATTTGGTAAGTTAACAAAATTAAAGTAATAACAATTGTGCCTAAGAATTTACCTAAGTAAGTGTTAAAGTTATTTCTTTAAAAAGCACTTAGAACTGAAAAAAGTGCACTAGCTTTGTTTTCTAAGGGTTTGTGGCATATCAAAATTTCTGTGTCCAAATATGTGTTTCTGTGATAAGCTGCCAAGTTGGTCTGGCAAATCCATTAGTGATGCACGCATGTGTGCATGCTAAGTCGCTTCAATTGAGTCCGACTCTTTGTGACTCTGTGGACTGTATCCTGCGAGGCTCCCCTGTCCGTGAGATTCTCCAGGCAAGAATACTGGAGTGAGTTGACACCCCCTCCTCCAGGGGATCTTCCGTAATCTGGGGATTGAACCCAGTGTCTCATAGGTCTCCTGCATTGGCAGGCAGGTTCTTTACCACTAGCACCACCTGGAAAGCCCCCCCTTTAGTGGTATATGATTGTAAAGTTTTAAAGAAGCCTATTTTTGTGATCCTGATGTAAAAACCAAAGGAAACTTGTGTAACTGAAATGCAGTTTATTGAGTCTCAGTAGAAACTCATGATGTAAGATCTTAGTCAAAAGTCTGCCACCTATTGTAAGATAATATAAAATGTTCTTTGGAAATTTTGAAAAGAAATCTTTTGAGAAAGGTGTTTTTCCCACACATTTTTCAGTTCACCCTGGGGATACAATATGTGATATCCATTGGTTCCATAGTAACCGAATTTAAGAGGTTTTAAAAGTGACCAGATATGACCCATACAAGACATGAGAATTTCAGCTGTTAAAATTGAGGTGAAGCTATGGTTTTAGCTGAATTGGAAACTGAATTACTGCTTACTGTCAGACAGAACAGTTATCTTATTTAATGCGTTGGGGTTAAAGTCATTGGGAAGACAAGCATCACACGGTTATATTATATCACAGTGAGCTGTCTCGATTGTGGCAAGGGAACAGTTCCATTTTTGACTATCTTTTACATTTTTAAAGCAAAATACATACACTTAGAAAAAGGATAATCCTGATATTAAAAATGTTAAACTGAAGGCAGGTATCAAATCTGTAGGCAGCATTGTAAATTATTTTAATAGCCTGAAAGAACAACGGGTTCCAATGATGAACCTTGAGGAAAATGGATGGAGAACATGCAAATCCAGGTCCCTGTACTTACATACATGCATACTATTTAAAAGTACCTCTTTAGTATGTTTAGCCTGCTGGATTTCATTACAGGCATTTAATTAAAAAATAATATACATGTTTAAATTTCAAACTATCTCCATTACAGAATTTTTTCCCCCTTACCTGGGGCAAATATACATTAGTACAGTGCACAAAATACATTTTAGGGTATTTTTGCATGTATTTCATACAGATTTACTGAGAACTATCCTGATCATAACTTATAGATAAATCAATCAATGTCAATATTAATATAACTTAATTCAGTTTGGCCAAGACTTATTGCCATTACTTTATTACCTAATTGAAGTGACAGAAATGGTAGGGACCTAACAGAAGCAGAAGATATTAAGAAGAGATGGCAAGAATACACAGAAGAACTGTACAAAAATGATCTCCATGACCCAGATAATCACAATGGGGTGATCACTCACCTAGAGCCAGACATCCTGGAATGTGAAGTCAAGTGGGCCTTAGGAAGCATCACTACGATCAAAGCTAGTGGCAGTGATGGGATTCCAGTTGAGCTATTTCAAATCCTCAAAGATGATGCTGTGACAGTGCTGCACTCAATATGCTGGCAAATATGGAAAACTCAGCAGTAGCCTCAGGAATGGCAAAGGTCAGTTTTCATTCCAGTCCCAAAGAAAGGCAATCCCAAAGAATGCTCAAACTATTGCACAGTTGCACTCATCTCACACGCTAGTAAAGTGATTATTAAAATTCTCCAAGCCAGGCTTCAGCAATATGTGAACCGTGAACTTCCACATGTTCAAGCTGGTTATAGAAAAGGCAGAGGAACCAGAGATCAAATTGCCAACATCCGCTGGATCATTGAAAAAGCAAGAGAGTTCCAGGAAAATATCTATTTCTGCTTTATTGACTACGCCAAAGCCTTTGACTGTGTGGATCACAATAAACTGTGGAAAATTCTGAAAGAGATGGGAATACCAGACCACCTGACCTGCCTCCTGAGAAACCTGTATGCAGGTCAGGAAGCAACAGTTAGAACTGGACATGGAACAACAGACTGGTTCCAAATAGGAAAAGGAGTATGTCAAGGCTGTATATTGTCACCCTGCTTATTTAACTTATATGCAGAGTACATCCTGAGAAACACTGGGCTGGAAGAAGCACAAGCTGGAATCAAGATTGCCGGGAGAAATATCAATAACCTCAGATATGCAGATGACAACACCCTTATGGCAGAAAGTGAAGAGGAACTAAAGAGCCCCTTGATGAAAGTGAAAGAGGAGAGTGAAAAAGTTGGCTTAGAGCTCAACATTCAAAAAACAAAGATCATGGCATCTGGTCCCATCACTTCATGGCAAATAGATGGGGAAACAGTGGAAACAGTGTCAGACTTTATTTTTCTGGGCTGCAAAATCACTGCAGGTGGTGATTGCAGCCTTGAAATTAAAAGACGCTTACTCCTTGGAAGGAAAGTTATGACCAACCTGGACAGCATATTAAAAAGCAGAGACATTACTTTGCCAACAAAGATCTGTCTAGTCAAGGCTATTATTTTTACAATGGTCATGTATGATGTGAGAGTTGGACTATAAAGAAAGTTGAGTGCTGAAGAATTGATGCTTTTGAACTGTGGTGTTGGAGAAGACGCCTGAGAGTCCCTTGGATTGCAAGGAGATCCAGCCAGTTCATCCTAGAGGAGATCAGTCCTGGGTGTTCATTGGAAGGACTGATGCTGAAGCTGAAACTCCAGTACTTTGGCCATCTGATGTGAAGAGCTGACTTATTTGAAAAGACCCTGATGCTGGGAAAGATTGAAGGCAAGAAGAGAAGAGGACGACAGAGGATGAGATGGTTGGATGGCATCGCCGACTCAGTGGACATGGGTTTGGGTGGACTCCGGGAGTTGGTGATGGACAGGGAGGCCTGGCGTGCTGCAGTTCATGGGGTCACAAAGAGTCAGACACGACTGGGCAATTGAACTGAACTGAAGTGAAGCTAGCACTTTGGTTCACCAGAAACCTACTTACTACTTAGTTTAGAACAATTATCTTTCAGTGCTCTGAGGGTTAACCAATCGAAATGCCAAAACTAAAACCTTTTATTGAATCTGTCCCTATACTCTGTATTCCATAGCAGTATATAAAGAAATGTTGTAGTGATGTGGTATAGCAAAATTATAATGATGTGATAAATTACAGAAAATAGTTTCTACTGACAGCATTTGGTGAGCAGCATTTAACTTTTTAGTTTTAGGTGTTTTGTTTTTGTTTTTTTGTTTTTGTTTTTTTAATTTTCTTCCTATTAAAAACAGTATAATGAAACTTGGTCCTTATGCTTGATATAATGGCTGTTAAAATCAAATAAAACAAAATATATGATAATATTTAAAGAGGTATAGAATTCCAAGGCAAATGGGTAATTAGTGTGGTTTGGAAGAGGGGGGTTTCCTTATTACTGTGAACTGAATTGTGTCTTCCCTCAGATTATATGTTGACGCTCCAACCCCTAATGTTATGTCTTTTGGAGGTGGGGCATTTAGGAGGTAATTACGTTTAGATGACGTTGTACGGTTGAGGCCCTCAAGATGGAATCACCACTGGTGCCCTCACAAGGAGAAATCAGAGGCTTGCTTGGGCTCTCTCTCTAGATATGCTGAATGTGCACTGCAGCAAGATGGCGGCCGTCTGTAGTACAGGAAGAAGGCTCTCAATAGAAAGCTAATCTTGATCTTGAACTTCCTGTTTTCCAGAACTGTGAGAAATAATTTTAATATAATTTTCATAACCTAGATTTTTGATGGTGAGCATGCTATAGCATATTCAGAAGTCAAGCTGCAGTGTTGTATGTGTGAAACTTATACAGTGTTATAAACTAGTGTTACCTCAATTAAAAAAAAATAAGGGAATAATTTTAATAATAAAAGGCCCAGTCTTATTGACTGAATCAGCATCCTTGATATTAGGACATCTGTGATAATAGTGATTAGCAGTTACAGCTTTTTCAACTGAGCTATTTTACTTCTTGGGAGACATGTTACTTTTCTATGAGGCTCTACTTAAGCATTTATGTAAGGATTGACTGCATTTGGATAGAGTTACTAGAACCCTACTTATGCCAAATTATTTCTCCTATCTTTCAATAGACCCTTTTCAAAGGGGCTGCTGCCATTCGTCTGCTCAGTCATGTCTGACTCTTTGTAACCCCATGGACTGTAGCCCACGAGGCTCCTCTGTCTATGGGATACTTCCCATTTATGAAGTTTTGACAATATATACTTCATCTCAATTTACTCACATGAGAACCAAGGGGAGAAAATCAACAGTCCAACAAATATGGTGACTCCTACTACTAATATGCTCAAACTGTATGCTATGTACTCTGTGGGCTTCAAGATGACCAAAATTGTTCCTATGATTGAACTGAATAAACATTGATTATCAATATTAAATCCAAACATATTTATATTCTCAGTAGCTCTTAACATACATGTGATACAATGGTACTGACTTCATTTTGAATCTCTGTTCAGAACCTTCTTTTACTGAAGGGAAATCTTTCTTCAAATGTACAGATGTCTTTAGATTTTATGCCCCGAGAGTCATGAGCTTTGAGTTTCACTCAATGGTCTTTCTCATGTAACATAGTGTTTCCCCAGCCTACTTAACCAAGATTTTTGATATGGAAGTCATGTTTGTTTAACATTATTTATTTGATTTAAAAAGACTTAAGGATGCTACTTTTTAAAAACCATTTTTGAAATCTGATACACCAAACTTTAGTAATTTTTTACTTCATTCTTTTTCTTACCAATTTTATGATCCTTGGAGGATTAAACCATTAGGATTGTCTTTAAAATGGAAAAATCACATCAGAGGAAAGCTAGTACTTTGCATTCAATGACATTTATTGTTTCTTTATAAAATAATTGAATGAAGTTACAGATTTTGCATTAGAAACTTTACCAAAGTAAAAATATTTTTTGTATTTTATGCCAATTAATATGGTGAAAAATAAAATTAAAACAAAAGACATGTTGTTAAAGTGCTTACGAGTTTGTATGTTGACGTAGGTTGTTTCTATATAACACTAAGCATTGAATTAAATATAAAAAGAGCAAGCCTGTTACTTAGAATGGAAGATAAGGAGAGAAGTATCTAAGTATTGAGAAAAGCTGCCATTCAAGATATCTAGTTGCTCTTAAGATTACTCTAAACATGTTTGTTTGCAGCTACGTTTGATGGCAAGCTCATCTAAATTGAAAGAGAGTTGAGGAGGTTTGTTATGTATAAACCAGGTTGAGTGAGGTCCTTAATGAGAGACTAGAAGGAAGAGAAAGCAGTAAGTGTCAATCACCTTTTCAGAGGGCTTCCTTGGGGGCTCACATGGTAGAGTCTGCCCACAATACCAGAGACCTGAGTTTGATCCCTGGATCTGGAAGATGCCCTGGAGAAGGGAATGGCTACCCACTACAGTATTCTTGCCTGGAGAATTCCATGGCCAGAGGAGCCTGGTGGGCTGACACAGAGTCAGAAATAACTGAGTAAGTAGCAGTTTTACTTTTTCAAAAAATTTGGGTATAATTAAAGACCGAAGAATTGATGCTATTGAACTGTGGTGTTGGAGAAGACTCTTGAGCGTCCCGTGGACTGCAAGGAGATCCAGCCAGTCCATCCTAGAGGAGATCAGTCCTGGGTGCTCATTGGAAGGACTGATGCTGAAGCTGAAACTCAATACTTTGGCCACCTCATGTGAAGAGTTGACTCATGGGAAAAGACCCTGATGCTGGGAGGGATTGGGGGCAGGAGGAGAAGGGGACGACAGAGGGTAAGATGGCTGGATGGAATCACTGACTCAATGGACATGGGTTTGAGTAAACTCTGGGAGTTGGTGATGAACAGGGAGGCCTGGCGTGCTGCAATTCATGGGGTCTCAAAGAGTCGGACATGACTGAGAGACTGAACTGAACTGAGCTGAAAGAAGAAAAGGCTGAAGAAAATGCGTATTCTGTCAACTTAAAATTTATAATTAAATGCTCAAAGCTTTAATTTTTAATTTTTTAAGAATGTTTAGCTTCATTGGGTCTTTGTTGTGTGTGGGCTTTCTTTAGTTGCAGAGAGCAGGGGTTACTCTCTAGTTGCAGTGTGCTGGCTTCTCATTGATATGGCTTCTCCTGTTGTGGAATACTGGCTCTAGGTCCTTGGGCTTTAGTAGTTCCAGCAAGTGGACTCAGTAGTTGAGGCTCATGGGCTCTAGAGCAAAGGCTCAGTAGATGAGGTGCACAGGCTTACTTGCCCAGGGGCATGTGGAATCTTCCCAGTTGTTCAGTCACTCAGTCATGTCCAACTCTTTGAGACCCCATGGACTGTAGCTGGTCAGGATTCCCTGTCCTTCGCCATCTCCCAGAGCCTGCTCAAATTCATGTCCATTGAGGCAGTGATGCCATCCAACCATCTCTTTCTCCATTGATCCCTTCTCCTCCTGCCTTCAATCCTTCCCAACATCAGGACATTTTCCATGAGTTTGACCACATCAGGTGATCAAAGTATTGGAACCTCAGTTTCAGCATCACTCCTTCCAATGCATTTTAGAACTGAATTCCTTTACAATTGACTGGTTTGATCTCCTTGCAGTCCAAGGGATGCTCAAGAGTCTTCTCCAACACCACAGTTCAAAAGCATCAATTCTTTGATGTTCAGCCTTCTTTATGGTCCAACTCTGACATCCATACATGACTACTGGAAAAACCATAGCTTTGACTAGATGGACCTTTGTTGGCAAAGTAATGTCTCTGCTTTTAATATGCTGTCTAGGTTGGTCATAGCTTTTCTTCCAAGAAGCAAGCATCTTTTAATTTCATGACTGCAGTGATTTTGGAGCCCAAGAAAAGAAATTCTGTCACTGTTTCCATTGTTTCCCCATCTATTTGCTATGAAGTGATGGGACTGGATGCCATGGTCTTAGTTTTTTGAATGTTGAGTTTTAAGCCAGCTTTTTCACTCTCCTCTTTCACTTTCATCAAGAGGCTCTTTAGTTCCTCTTCACTTTCTGCCATAAGGTTGGTATCATCTGCATGTCTGAGGTTAGTGATATTTCTTCTGGCAATCTTGATTCCAGCCTGTGCTTCATACAGCATGGCATTTTGCATGATGTACTCTGCGTATAATTTAAATAAGCAGAGTGACAACATATAACCTTGACGTACTCCTCTCCCAATTTAGAACCAGTCCTTTGTTCCATGTCTAGTTCTAACTGTTGCTTTTTGACCTGCATACATATTTCTCCAGGAGATAGGTAAGGTGGTCTGGTATTCCCATCTCTTTCATAATTTTCCATACTTTGTTGTGATCCACACAGTCAAAGGCTTTAACATAGTCAGTAAAGCAGAAATAGATATTTTTCTGGAATTCCTTGCTTTTTCTATGATCCAACAGATTTTGGCAATTTGATTTCTGGTTCCCAGATAATCTTCCCAGACCAGGGATCAAACTGGTGTCCCCTGCATTGCAAGACAGATTCTTAACTATTGGACCACCAAGGAAGCCCTGACACTTTAAATTATTAATAAATTAATGTGAACAACTGTCAGCTTGCTTTGCCTGAATTTTCTAGTGATAGAATTAAAATTTTTAACTTTCTCCATTTCTTGATGGAGATTTTGCAAGGTATAGCTTTGTAAACATTAGGAAAAATATTTTGACCCTAGCTCCAGTTTGCAGTACACATTCCAACTCTTGAGATCTCTGTAGATTCTCAGTGATTGATTACCATTTCCTTTTCTATCCTTCTTTGGTTTACGTGAAATTATACAATATATTTCTGACCCTGACTATTCCTCCCCTACTTGACTTCCATTCTGTCCTCAGAACTCCTCTCTCTTCTTTCTACACATTACTCCTCAGTACCCTCATTCAGTCACAACTTCATCTAGTATTTTCACTCACATGATTCCCAAATCTTAAAATCCTTTATCCTTGAAGAGATTGGCATGTTAGAAACATGAACCAAAATCTCTAGTGATTCTGCTTTCACTGAAGAATATAGATCTGAAAATAAAATGTTGAATTCCTGACTCTTTGTCATTCTTCCAGTTTCCATAATGATAGATTCTTGATATTATGCAGAGATCATCATGCCTGTCGAAGGCAATTCTAGGATCAGAACTGTTTGCAACATTTCTAACTGCCCGTATTACCTGAAAATGAGCTGATGACAGCATCTAATGAGTGTGCTTGATAGTCATCCATTTGGTATTACTGTTTAGCATATTAATAAATCAAAATAACACTCTCTTATAATCTACAAAATGCATGGTCAAAGCAATTTTGTGTATATTTATATCTCCTTAGCCAAATATCAACTGCTAAATTGATAAATGAAATGACAGTGAGTAAATAGGGTGTGGGTTTTGTTTATTTTTAAATCTACATAAGAATTGATGCTAATCAAATTAAAAATCTTGGGTAGCATGTGTTATAAAGCTTATTATTAAAGATTTCAGGATTTCCAGTTCATCGTGTGGGTAGGAGTTTTTCTTCCTGATTTGCCAGTTTTGTGCCATACTTTCCCCGTGTAAGTGACCCAGGTCTGTGATCTTTCATATTGAACATATCAGCCATTTATTACCAGCTCTAATTTCCTTTCCAGCTTCCACTGAAAGTGAAAGACTGCTGGCAGTTTTTAATTTCATGTTAGACAGCGAAAGACATATCTGCATGCTTAAAATGCCAGATATCTGTATAACTGTTATCAATTACACTAATTAAGAGAAAATTGTAGTGAAATTTGCTCTGAGGAGGACAAAAATATATTGTGCTAAAACCTTTCTTAATGCACAACTGTCCACAGGCTATTTTATTTCTCAAAGTATAGCTATATTTTGCCCAATTTTAAAGCAAAAAATGTCAGAAGACTTGGAAAAAATGTAGTTGTAAGGAGAAATAATTGTGAAATTGGTACCTGTGAGCATTATGAGTAACTACTTTGATGTGAATTGAAACAACCTTCACACAAGTGCAAGCTGATTAAATAGTTGAATTGACTAATTGTTTTAAAATATATGCCTAGTTGCACAGCCATTTAAATTCTCTAACAAGCTCCAGAGTTCAGAAAGTTTTTAAGCCTTTTAGGAAAATGAACCTTATGGCTTAACAGCGTTTTTACTAACATTTAGAAAATTACAGTTTAAATTTAAAATAATCATAGCTTGAAATCAGTATTTAAAAAGATTTTGCATACATTTCCTCATTTAATCCTCATTGAAGTCCTGCAGGGTAGGGGATATCAGAGGATGCTATGAAATTGAAACAGCTTGTACTGGAGTACAGATTCAAAATCAGGTCATCTAGTTTCAAGTTTCGTGTCACCCTCAGCTATTCATTTATGTTTAAGTACCCAGTATACACCAGTACCTGGTAAGTATATCATAGGTTGGGAATGGAGGGCACAATTCTAAATAGGTCATTTTTCTTTTTTCTTTTTTCACTTTCAAGTAGCTCTGGATGTAGCAGATGAGATAAGTAATTAGGTCATGTGATATTTTTAAAGTATCATATGCAGGGCAAGTATAAGGTGTTTTGATAGAACCTAGAGAGGATATGAAATCTGCATTTAGAGGGGGCACTGAGACAATGATATCTAAAATAATATCTTTTGGTCTTGCTCTAATTAGATCTGTGGAAATTAAAGATCCAGAATAGTAAGGAGCATGTAAATGTAAAGTAAAAGAAATGTTGCCTATTAAGTGAACTCTGAATAACTCACTGTTGGTGGAAGTTCAGTACTTTACTGAGAAGTCGTGTAAACTGAAGAAATTCTCCAGTCTTCCCACCGACATTTAGAAATCTCTGGAAATATTTTTGTGTGTCCAAATGACTGAGGAGTAGCATTACCAAGATCAAGTAGGTGTGGGGGAAGATTTCATTACAAGGACAGTCCAGTACAGTAAGTAATTTTTCTCACCTCAACATGATAATTATGGGCTCCTGAGAAACGCAGAGAACAGATCAACAGCCTTGGAGGGTCTAGTGAGGTATTTGGGTTCTCTTTAGAGACACTATTCTGGCCCAGTGAAGGGTTTTTAGGAAGAGTGAACACGGTAAGATTTCTGCTTCAAAATTTCCTATTTGCCTTGTAGAAAGTGATTTAGAGGGTGAACAGTTAAACACTAACACTGTACATGCTGTACCTTGGAATGGGCAAGTCTAAGACAGCAAGAAAAATCTGGTCCGCACTGATAGAATTTTACTGCCTTGACTATTTCCACTGGAAAGTGGAGACATTAGCTTCCCTTGAGCAGAGTACATGAGAAGGGAGACGTGAACTAGAAGTAACCCTAGTAATAGTCCCGATAGAGTCTCAGGACTTCCCAGGTGGCACTAGTGGTAAAGAACCTGCCTGCCAATGCAGGTAGGTATGAGAGACCTGGGTTCGATCCCTGGCTCTGGAAGATCCCCTGGAGGAGGGCACAGCAACCCACTCCAGTATTCTTGCCTGGAGAATCCCCATGGACAGAGGAGCCTGGCGGGCTACAGTCCATAGCATCACAAAGAGTCGGGTACGACTGAAGTGACTCAGAGAGAGAGTCATAGGGCAAAAGTCACTCCAGAGAGCAGTTGCTCTCTCTTCTCTAGGAACAGACACCTCTGCAATCCTGCCTCATTAAAGCAAATAAATACATAAAGATATCTCAACTCTTTGTCTAGTTTAACTTCCTGACATTAGATTTCTCTTTATGCAACTGAAAAATCTTCATTGAGTCACATGGGGATAATCTATCAGAGTATTTCTTGATTCTGAAACATTACCAGAGACAGTGGCACTCCATTAATATTTTAGCATTTTTATGAAAAAGAAGACATCTTATGGAGCCAAATGTGTTAATCCATTTAGTAATTCAGCCATGAATGCAAGCATCCATCCATCCATTCAATATCGTTCTAAAAGTGTATGTTGCAGGCACTGGTTAAGCACTAGAGAAACATTTGCTTTTCACAATTTGGTATTAAGGGCAGATATCTCAGGAATTCATCTATTTTTCTCCACATTTTTAAGGATAATGTACAAATTTGTTGTTCATACTTCCTTTACATTCTTACTTGTTTATGCTTTAAGAACCTGTGTCTATTATATTGTGGAGCTTGGACTCCAATATCCAAATCACAAATGTAAAACATAAATTGCATTCGTAGAAGTATGTGAATATCTTCTGATGTTGGAACTTCATTTCTATCAAATATCTCTTTAGCTTTTAGAAATACTTTGGTTCCACAGAAATAGGAAATTTCTTCATTCTCCTGATGTAAACTGCTTCATTTGCATGACCATTTGAATATGAATATATATATATGTGCTTTTCTTTGTACAATCTAGTAAGTCTGGACCTTCTGTGCCATTTTAAAAGATGGGATGGCTTCCGTAGGTGGTGAAGAGCCTGTTAAAAACATTTTTATTTCACACAGGTGTAACACAGGTGGTACACCCTTTCCTCTCTGCCCCATAGGGTGTAGCTCTAACTACCCTCTAGGGAAGAGAAGGTTGGGTGAACAGCCTTACTATTTCTCCAGCTCTGTAATTACCTGCAGGTACATTCTCTTCATTGCCCAGGAGTTCATAAGGGAAGTGAAGGCTGGTGCATACAAAATACACTTGCTTCACGGTTCTTCTGTGAGTCAATTCAGCCCAAATCTTATATGTATTTATAGCTGATTGTTTCCTGTCTTTTTTATTTTAATTGAAGGATTCATGTCACTCTCATGAAATTGTTCATTTTTTGATGGAGGAGCCTCAGATGTGCTGCCTTGACTTAATTACTTTGTTCTTAAAGACACATGAGGAGGCAGGTTTTCACATATAGAATCTCAGAGAGTTCCTATGAAGATACACCATCATCCACATTTACAGATTAACAACTGGCTTTGTTATGCTCAGAAAATCCTCAGTTTCATAATAAAGCTACATCAAAATAGTTAAAAATACATGATGAAATGTCAAATCACTTCTGATTTTTTACCTCATTTTAAGAAATGGTCATGGCTGGTGGGTAATTCACAACCAGAGGTTACTTCAGTCCACTGTACTACCCCATGGAGAGGCAGAGTTCCTTTTGAGTTTTAAATGTAACAAAAGATCTTTTGAGTCTAGACTGGGTGAAGGAGAGCGAGAGATCTAGAAGGATTCTCTTGCTTCTGTCTTGAAACCCTGGATGAATGTTAGGGACACTTTACCTCTCCATATCTAATTTTCCAAGTCACCACCCACTTCTGGCACCAGAAGACCAACTTTTACTAATTTCATCAATGGCCTTTTCTTTAACCTAGCCTCCTGTGGAATCTGGTTAATAGAAGCCATGATGGGAAAGGGTGCGTCAGGAGGAGAGTGAAGTAGAGACACTTGGTTCTGTGGTTGTCTCTCTACCTGGTCACGGATTGCCCTTTTCTGAGTTCCTCTACAAAAGTCCACAGTTTCTGTTGAGCAAGACTCCCTTGTAGTTGCTACAGACCCGCATCAGGCCTTTCTGTCTCATAAGTTCTTTCTCCTCCTGCCTCTTTGGGTCAACTAACGTTGAGGACTCCCTGCTTCTGCTTAGCTCTGGGTGCTTCAGTGTGCTGCTTACTCTCTTTGAATCTGTCATATTTATTAACTGTCCTTGTATTGAAGTCTCCTAAACTACTGCATTTGAATGTGGCATTGTTTCCTGTTGTGATCCTTGCTGATACCAGTGTTCATCCTACTTAGTATTTAACAGCTACTTAATAGAGTAAAAAATAAAAGGACCACACTTAGCTGGAGAAGGTAGAGCTGCTTAGACTTGTTAACTTTACATGTCTGACAAGTATCCCAGAAGTCAGATGTCTGACTAGTGTGTCTATAGAAGTGGAAGTGAAAAGAAGTATTTGGGATGTGTAGGGTAAGGGAGTTAGAGAAGGCGAGGTTTGGAAAAAGAACGAGTCCAGCACTTTATAGGAAGAGATCACCTTTAATGAGGCGATTAGGGGCAGCAGTCAGATTAGTGAGCTGCAGCACTTACCCGAGAAAAGAGTGAGGATATATGGGCATGTATGTGGAAAGCTACTCTCTTAAGGGGGCCTGTTCTCCTCCAAGGTTGTGCGGAGTAGTTATCTCTTAAACGGCTGGGCCTGTTCTCCTCCAAGGTTGTGCGGAGTAGTTATCTCTTAAACGGCTGGGGCAAGGAATTCTGGAGATCAGCCGGAGGCTGGGAGCTGCTGGGAGCTGGGTGTAATCAACCATCCATTTTTTTCTTCTGGTGCGAGAGTTCTTTGTTTTGCATAGAATGGTGGGGAGGTCCGGGAGGGGAATTTTAACTCCAAGCTATTTTGAGTCCTGTAAACTTTCCTTTAGGATGAATATTTGATTTGGAGATCTAATGAACTTTATGAACTTGGAAGAATCTGAGCTTCATTTAACAATGCATAAAATTAAGGTGATGCCTTGGTTATTTTCTTTGTGCTTCATCTTTGTGACCCTTTATTTTCACTCTATAGAGCTAATTAGAAAAGCAGGAACTTGAGACTCAGAAATCTTTCAAAGCCAGAAATCTCATGTGAAATATCTTATTTCATGCTAAACCTATCATTTACATCAAATGTGCAATATAATCTCTTCAAGGGAAACCTCATCTTCCCCTGAGACATATTAACCCTTCAAAACATAGAAAGTATACACACCATACATTATTAAAAAACTGAAATATGTGATACATTTTAGGCAGTATATAATTGAGTAATGCATTTTCTTTGTTTATAACATTCTCCTAATACTAACATTTTAAAAACATATGACTATTTCTCTATTTCTCTGTACATTGAATCTATAGTACCAATAGTATGTGAATGAGAACCAAAGAGTGATCTGAAAAAGACACCTGAATGAAAAACACACACACATGTATGTATGCATGTATGTATATATGTATGTATTTATGTGGATATATATATATTTTTTCTGTACAATTGAGCTTTTCCCTTAGATGATTAACTATTTATAGGTAAAATGTTATACCTTGATTTTGAGAATAACTCGTCTATGCACACTATTTATCATGTTGAAAGATTTAATGCTATTTTTATTAATAATGTTCTAGAGTGGTTACTATCTTTCTATATTTTTTTAACAGTTGTATAAAAGTCTCTGAATATGTGTTCACTTTCTCTGCTAAGGAATGGAATATTAGTCCTTTTTCTGCTGGGATAATCCTGCATAACAAATATCTGCACCCAAACCTCTATGGCTTAAAACGATTATTTCTTTAAACCTCAGTTGCCCGCAGGTCAGCTATCTCAACTGGGATATGCTGTGCTAAACTGGACCACAAGCTTTTGGTCCATGTGTTTTCATTCTGATATTCTGGCTGTAGCAACAAAAGGTTTTACAGGGGAAGCATTTTCAGGGAAGAGGTGGAAGCAGAAATACATAGTGTTACTCTGTTAAGACATCCACTCAGTAATGACAGTCTGTCACTTTTCCATTGGTTAAATCAAGTCACATGGCTATGTCTAATACTATTTATGGACGTTTTTAACCTAAAATAAATAGACGGCAGATATTTCTCCAGAAAAAGTGAGTTTCCTTGGCATTAGCCAAGAGTTGCATTTCACAGTCTGTAACTATGGAAAGTCATATGTTAGTCTGTATCATGACCAGGGAAGGAGAACACTTTTAGAAAGTGAAAAAGGAAGTTGGGAGGGCTAGGACAAACAAAGTCCAGGGCTTCTCTTTGGCTGAGCCCTTGCTAGGAAAGAAGAATCTTCTCCCTGTTGGGCTCTGCTATCATGGCAGATTGTGAGAACTCACCCTTCTGGTCTCCTGACTTTATTTGATTGAAGTTTCTGTTTTTGTTTGTTTGTTTGTTTCATTTTGTTTTGTTTTGTTGTTTGTTTCTTATAAAGTACACTATAAATAAATCTTGCCAGTCACTTGGAGGAAAGGAAGAATTTATTGACAAATAATATAATCTTCCAATACGGTTTACAAAGAGGTATGTGCTCTCAGTTTTAGCTAATCAGTATTTGTTATGCTTTTTTAGGCTTCTGAAAATTTTAGAAGGGAGTGTACAGTTTGAGGTAAATAATGTGTGAATGCTTAATAAACTTACGCCTACAAGAAGACCCAAGAACACAGCACAATTAAGAATAAATTCAGGATAAGTACAGCAAATGAATAAAGAGAAGAATATAGTAACTGCAGTCATTAATTGCCATAATAAATAAAAGGATAAACCTTAGTAAAGATAAATATTCAAAGATGAGGAGAACATTTTCTTGAATTAAACATAGGAAAAATTTTTGGAAGCTCTTATGTTGAGTTACTTTTAAATATATAATTGAAAAACTATAAAAGGCTGAATCAATGCTGTTGTTCATCTTTGGTTCCCTATTTGGTAATCTTATGGGGCTTTTTGTTGAAAAGAAGAATCTCAGAATTGCAAGAGTGCTGCGATGATGTGAGGCCCTCATGCAGTCATGCAGGAATAAGAGCAAATGAATCATTGTGCATGCTGCTGCTCTGTCGATCAGCCGTGTCTGACTCTGCGCAGCCCCTGCAGCCTGCCAGTCTCCTCTGTCTATGGGGATTCTCCAGGCAGGAATACTGGAGTAGGTTGCCATTTCTTTCTCCAATCATTGTGTATAAGCAGAGCCATTTTTGTGAGTGTAAAATATCTGACATTTTCAAGGATAATTTCTCTGCCTTGACTCAGGCACTGTTCCTGGGTGGTCATTTTGTATTCTAAGTTAAAAGTAAGTTTTATTTTGCCTTTTGCCAATTATATAACACAGTGTTCAAACATTATTTACTCTTTAGATATTTTAAGTTGCGTCAAATAAAGCACATTGGTTTCCCCATTTTTAACTTGGCATTTATAAGACATCATTTAGAAAAAGCAGAGAAATTTGACAGTTAAACCCTTGAGAAACTCATTGAGGGAAAGCTTTGTGGTTGTTTTTAACCTGTTTAATATTTGTTTTATTTTGTGTCTGTTATGCTAAAAGGGGAGAAAATTATTTCATTCAATGTGTTTTTTATTGTAAAAAGGAATATGTTTCATACCTTTAAAAAAGAAGATCATGCAGCACATAGTCTTTTTATGTATGGTAACTTAGAACAACCTAAAATAAAATCAAATGTTAAAGTATAGTATGGACAGTTTTAAAAATCATTTATATTAAGATTTTTGGAGGCAATACTATTGGCTTAAAAACTATGTGGATCCAAATAACAAATATGAAGTGTATGTGTTAAGGTTACTTGTTTTGACTTCATGTAATTAAGAATAAAATAGGATTGATATTTCTTTTCAAGAGAAAATTTCTTTAAGGAAGACCATCAAGACATTGTGGTTTTTCTGATATCTTCTAAAAACTAAGAAACCAAATATATAAATGTTAATAAAACATTCATTGGCATTTCATTATAAAGACAAAATTCTCTAGGAGATACACTGTGCAGGTATACTTATGTACACAAACTAAGAAATTAGGAGACAAGGTATACACTATGCCTTATACTAAAATGAGATAAGTGGTAAAAAAAAAAAAGAAGAGGGCAGGGTAGATTGATATTAAGTATAAAAGATGGGGTGAAATTTTTAAGTTAGTAGGCCAGAATGTCTCACTGAAGATGGGAATTTTTAAAATAATGATCTGAAGGAAATGGAAATATGTGTGGGAAGAGCATCCCAGACAAAGACAGTAGTAAGGGCAAAGACCTGATGGTGGGTGGGTAGTTGGCACATTTGGAAATTATGGAGGAGGAATGAGGAAGAATAAAGAGAAGAATTGTGGTAGAGGAGGTCTGTGAGGGAGCCAGGAATTACATTATATGTGATTTTACAGGTAAAATTAAAGATTTCAACATTAAACTTGAGAGGTAAAACAATTCTCAATTAAAGCTGTTTAGGCAGAGTGGACAAATCTAACTTAAGTTTTCCTGGGATCATGCTGGCTTCTCGTTTAAAATAAACTGAAAGGTCAAGGGAGGAGAAAAGGGAAAATTGCTAGAGCAATGTCCTTAATAAAGAAAGAAGGATGAAATGGAGCACATAGTGAGAAAACTGTGTTTACTTGGAGTGCAGTCCATCCTAATAACAGAAGAGAAGTTGGAATATTCAAGCACAAATGCAAGAAAATAGATGTGAAGGGGCAGGTGGTGAATGACATTTCTCTCTTTTTTTTCTGGTTTATATTTTAGTAACATAGAAAGAATGATCACAAGCTAAAAATGGAAAAAGAGGAGAAGTTTGAGGCAAAGGGTGTGGTATAAAATAGTCCTATAGCAGAGAAAAGAGGGAATGGACTAGGGGAATACAGTTTGAGTCAGTGCTTATGAGCTTATTGATGTCCATCTAGATGGTTTGGAATTTCCTCCAGGCTACCCCAGTGGGGTAGGTGCAGGTGTGCGGAAGATGGAGAATTGGATTTAACTATGGTTCTGGTTTAGCCTAAAGAGTGAAGAATAAACAAATGTAGTTAAAAAAAGGAGTTCATGCTGCAGTTAAGTGAGTGATTTTATAATGACTAACAGTGAAATATAAGTTTGATAAGACTGAGGGGTAAGAGATAAATAAAAAAATTATAAAAATAAAAAAAGTCTCTCTGGCTTCATACTATTGTTGTATATTGAGTTTTTGAGGGAGTGAACTGGAAAGATAGAAAATTGTGTAGAAAATGGTGACTGTAGCCACAAAATTATAAGATGCTTGGAAGGACTGATGCTGAAGTTGCAATACTTTGGCTACATTGATGCAAACAGCTAACTCACTGGAAAAGACCCTGATGCTGGGAAAGATTGCGGGCATAAGGAGAAAGGGGCGACAGAGGATGAGATGGTTGGATGGCATCACCAACTCAGCGGATGAGTTGGAGCAAACTCCGGGAGATAGTGAAGGACAAGGAAGACTTGTGTGCTGCAGTTTACAGGTCACCAAGAGTCGGGTGTGACTTAGTGACTGGATAACAACAGTGAACAACAACAAATGTTTGAAATTGAGTTTGAGGAGAGTGATTGTGGTTAGTAAAAACAAAGTCATATATGCTATTGTAGAGTGATTTGGTGAATTAGGTGGGGGGCCAAGATGACTGAGAAGAATGAAGAGGCTAGGTCTTGGAGTTTGAATTCACCACTACAGAAGTGGTATTGGAGATAGTTCAAGTAGGCCAGGAGCTAACCAGTAAAGAAAATAAAAGAGGTGACCTAGAGGATTTTTAGATGATAGCAACAAAGGGAGGTATTTTATAGAGGAAGGATATAAGTTGTCTGGAATAGGATGATGAATATAAAAAGGGCATTTACCCTACTATAAGTCTCAGACTTCTTCTGTAGAAGAAGAAATGTCATCAGGAAAGAACTAGGTTTAAGTTAGCACTTAATCTATGGGGAAGAATTTTAGGAAGATTTTCAGGATATAGTTAATTTTGCTCATGATTGAACTTCAGAGAAAAAGAAAATAATGAATGGTGGATGGATAAACATTCAGATTCAGAAATGATCTTGAAGTAGGAAGATACTTCAGAGATCATATAATCTAAAATTTTTATGTGTTGAAGTCTCTTCACAATATAACCAATAATAAACTAGTCTCTATTTGAATATTTCCTGTGACTGACTCCTTACAGGCAACCCATTTCAAAAATGAGATTTTTTTTTAATGTTTAAAGATATTTCCATTTGTTTGAAAATTAAATAAAATTTATACAGAATAGGTTTCTTAAATTAGGACTCACCCATGCTACTCTCAGACTATTACATTTGTTCCCTCTTCTGATCATCAGATTTTAACTCTGGGTGGTGTGCCCTTCTATGTCCTCCCTTTCTGAGACAGGACATTTACGGACCTTCTGGTTACTTGTTTCAACACATTGATAATTTAAACAGCTAAGCACCCTAACAGTTACCACCATTTTAAGCAGCTTTAATGAGAAGGTGCCCAAATTATTGAGATCCAGTTGTTTCACTACTCCTCAGTTGCCTTCTACTTTTACATTCTTTCTCCATGCCTGGCTTCTCTTTCTGGTTGTACCATATTTACTATTTTAAAAATATTCTTGTCTCCCTTGCTCTAATTTCATACACTCTTGTCTTTGGACAAGAGCTTTGGACAGATCCATCTTTGTGCCTGTATCCCAATAGCTAAACATCAAGCAATATACCGGAAGCACTAGAGTTACATATTCACCAAACTCAAATGGACCTTGCACAATTCATTCAAGAAAAAATGTATCTCCAGAAAGTTTACTCTATTTCCACTATGAAATCTCATCTTTCCACTCTACTTAAATCTTGATTTCTTTTTTTCCTCCACTAATCACAGCCCATGGCTTCACATCTTCCCAGAGTGAAAACTCCAGATAGCAAGTTAGTATTTTTGCTACTATTCTAAACACTGTCCTGATGCCTCCTGTTCCCATTACAATGAAGAAAGCACTGCTCAACTTAAATGCAGTCCGTTCACATGTATTTCTTTGCTCCTGCTACACTTTCAGCTGTCGCCTGTTATATTCAACTTCTTGATTTGTCCTATATATTTTCTCTGATCAGTCAAACATGATCTAATAGCTATAACCTTAAATAAAACAGAAGACTTTCCTTGACCTCGTATGCCCCTTTAGATACTACTTTTATCTGTTTTTTTGTTTGTTTGTTTGTTTCCTATTTCCCTTCATAACCAGTTTTTCAAGAGTTGGTGTATGTGTGTGTTTTACATATATCACAAATTTTTTTACCTTCTAGCTGATTTTTCTACCCTTGTCATTCTAGGATTCTCCTTGCAGAGTCACTGGTTAATAACTTACTGTTGAATTCACCATCCTAAGTGAGTTGGCAGCCGTATTTTACACAGTTGATCACTACTTTCTTCCTGATAGATCTTTGTGGAGATCAAGAGGATGTGTAGTTGGATACATATTCTCAGGCTCTAAAATTCAAGTGATGATAAAATATGCCATTAGTTTAATTTTATCATAACCAGATTTAGCTTGTGAGTTACCATTCTGCTTTATAGTGAAAAATGTTAACTGAATCAAGTCTAGTGAATTTAATTGCTTCAGGGTATTCCCAAGGCCAGGTTTTAATTCAGTCAAATCAGAGTTGCTCCTCCCCCTCCTTCCTTTCATCCTGGATAGGTTTAATTTCTGAAAAGTTTTCATAATACAATATCAGATGGTGAGGCATCTGCGCTTCAGCCTTCCTTTGTCCTACACTGACATTTGTTGCAATGTACAATCAAGTCCCCTCTCCCCACCACATTTGCATCTGTTGAGGTTTCTCTATTCCCACCTGGTTTCTTGACATACATCCTGCACTGCTCTTTGTTATAATTTACTCTCATCATGACCACAGATCCCTTCGACATCTGTCTGTTTTCTCTTTCTCAGCCAAGTGTCTTGTTATCAGTGACAAAGGAAATCCTGTTGTTTTCTCTTGTCACTCAGGGACCACAGGGAACTTGCTATGGCTGCCTCTTGCCTTCTCCTTCTCTAGGAGCAAAGAAACCTCTCAACCCTCTTACTCTTATTTTCATTGGGTTACTAGGGAATCCTGAAATTGTATTTTTTTCTCACATTATTTCAGAAAAGCTTAAGAGTGAATGCATTCTTTACTCCTGGAACGTCAAACAATTTAGTGCTTTCTGTAAATATCCCTTTTACTTTGTATTGATTTAAGAGCAGAAAAGAGAGTCATAAAACTTCCCTTTAGGCCTGAACCAGAGTGTAAATGCTTCTGTTCAATACATAGTTCAATGTTTCTCTGTGCCAAAGCAAACAAGTATTCTTTTTATTCTAATAAAGAGAAAGAGGGATTTACTCTTTTTATTCCTCCAACTCTTTGTCTGTTTTATCAGTAAGATAGCTTTCATTAAAACAGAACCCAGAAATTTACCATCTCTACATTTTGGTTTCTCTTTTCACTTTATCCCAACTTGCTCTTTTTGGGGAAAAGGACCACATGTTAAAAGTCAAGATATTTTATGAAGATTAGAGGAAGAGACTTACAATTCTATAGCATGGCAGAAAGGGTAACATGCTTATCTCTTTGGCTTGGGGAAAATATTAATATTATAAATGCTGAGTAGATTAACACATTTTGATGCATTGATGAGCTAAGTGGAAAGTAAAGAATACTCTAAGGCAAAACTAAATGAAAAGAGAAAAGTGGTAAGTAGAATGCTAACTTCCATTTTGACAGCAATTGCAAACTTTAGTGAATTTGAGTTTAATTTTCATAGATTTACAGAACACGGAGAACAGAGAGATAAATCCAGTAGTTGCTTAAATTAGGAAGGCTAAAAGAATATAAAGCTAGAATCCACCAAATTGGCCAGTCTCTTAAGTGTAAAGTATATATAAATGTACATTTCTGGATAGTGTTACAAGATGTTATTTCTATCTTGAATTCTAGTAATAGTGCTGAATGACAGGGAAAAATGATCATTCTAGTTGAAAACAATCCTAATATTGGACTGTAGCCTGAATTATGGGATGTGAAAAGCTTCAATGCTATACTGTAAAGTGGCCATAGGTTGGTATAGCCCCCAGTCACCTGACAGAAACAATTGTAAATTTTCTTTGAAATAAACTGTTTTCAATCTAAGCCACAAATAATTATCACAAATAAAATTTTAAGAAATATAAATTTATAATAAAAACAAAATACCCAAAGAAACAAGGCATCACAAGCTAGAGCCTTCAGAAATCGTGTGTGTCTTAGTTGCTCAGTCATGTCTGATGCTTTGCAACCCCATGGACTGTAGCCCGCCAGGCTCCTCTGTCCATGGGGCTTCTCCAGGCAAGAATACTGGAGTGGGTTGCCATTCCCCTCTCCAGGGAACCTTCTCAACCCAGGAATCCAACCCAGGTCTCCTGTATGGCAAGCAGATTCTTTACCATCTGAGCCACCAGGGAAGGCCCAGAAATTAGACAGAATATCAAAACCGAACATATAAAAGGAAAATGCTTTATGGGATGCAGAAAGTACTGAGAAAAACAAATTAGCAGGAAAATGTTAAAAAAACAAAGACTGAGAAGACTTAACAAAGGACTCAAGAGAATGGTTTGATATTGAAACTATTCTTTTACGTCAGGGTCCCTAGAAACAAACTCTTGACATAAACACTTGCATGCAAGTGATTTATTTGGGTGTGTTCTTTGAGGAGGGTGAACATTTGCATGGCAGTACAAAAAAGCCTGATTGAGTGATACAGTTTGCAATAGGAGCCTTAACTGATCTTATAAACTCTGAACCCAATCCTAAAATGACTATTTAAAAAAACATACTTTAGTGTTTCTGTTATATAAAACAATGACCACCCTCTAGATTGAATATAATGGTTACAAGTGGGAAATGAGATCATAAACATGAAAATTCTACAGTAATTCTAAAACTTCTACCAAACAGGTTATCATGGCCATCTGTCTAGAAATCAAAAGAACAGTCACTGGAGTCAGATAATCTCAATTTATTTCTGACTGACACTCACTAGATAGTGGACCAAAGGCAAACCACTTTCTCTCTAGGCCTCAGTTTTCTCACATCTAGAGTAAAAATGAATAAAAATTACTTTGTAGCATTGCTGTGAAGGACTAAATAAGATGAACTTATCTGGAGATTAAGTATAGCATTTATTCTCCAGATAAACTTATTATATAGCAATAGTTTACTAAATATTATCTGGTATAACAAAAGTACTTTAGAAAAGAAAGAGGAGGATCATGATCATAATCCCTATGTGAGCATCTGTCTCACTTTTACTATATTTATGATATGCTATTTAATCCCCTGTCCCCAAGATATTTTCTGATCATGGCACATGCAGAGCCTAACTCCCATGCTGAAAGCAAAATAATATTTTAATGAAGCTTGCCTTTACTGGAATATACACATTCTGCAACAGCATGAAGTCCTTGTCTTTTTCTCTGACTCTGTATACATTTTACAGGAGAATATGGACTTCCCAGGTAGGGGTAAATAATCCACCTGCTAATGCAGGAGATGTAGAAAACATGGATTTCATTCCTGGGTAAGGAAGATTCCCTGGAAGAGGGCATGGCAACCCAGTCCAGTATTCTTGCCTGGAGAATCCCATGGACAGAGGAACCTGGCAGACTACCGTCCATAGTGCCATAAGAGTGGACATGACTGAAATGACTTGGCATGCATGCACAGGAGGATATAAATGCTCATCCTACTTTTGTTATGGCAACATGTCCCCAGAAAGTTTATGGTGGTTTTGTACTAGAGAAAAGGAATGGTTGCTTACAATGAAAATGAAAAAAAGAAAAAAAAAAGTTCTACTTGTATAATGATGAATAAGACATTCACAGGAAAAGAGAGAAATGGGTTATTCAAAAACAGAAGAAGATTCAGTGTTTATGTGCTGAGGATTTCAAAAGAAAATTTATAACCCGGTAATGATGAAAGGGCTAGTTTTCTAAGGTAGAGAATTTATGTAGGAGAACTGCAGGAGGTAAAGTTGAAAAATTAACATTACCTAGCTGATTAAGATTACTGGGTCACTATTAGATTAGACGGTAAAGAATCCGCCTGCAATGTGGGAGACCTGGGTTCGTTTCCTGGGTTGGGAAGAACCCTGGAGGAGGGCATGGCAACCCACTCCAATATTCTTGCCTGGAGAATCCCATGGACAGAGGAGCCTTGCATGCTACAGCCGTAGGGTCACAAAGAGTTGGACATGACTGAAACAAGTTAGCATACATGCATGCACAGGAAAATATAAATGCTCATCCTACTTTTGTTACAGCAACACAGCATATATTTACAAGGTGATACTATTCCTTAGACTAAGCATTTTAGCATATATTTGGGTTGATTCATTTTATTTTACTACTGTATTTACAAAACAAGTATAACACTGAGATTTTTATTTGCAAAAACATTCATGGTTAATCGAATAACACTAGAAAATATGTTTTGTATCTGTGCCCTGAAAAGACTATATATGAGTTTCTTCTTCTGTGGGTTGTATTTGTTTTTCCACACTTAGAACATGCCAAAGGGCAATTGTTTCTTTGAATAAAATTCCTTTATCTTGGTTCTTGAAAAGAGCAAAATTACCACTAATTTTAATGGCTCAAATTTTCAAGCTATCCAGTTGCAATTGGAATAAATCGCATATAGAATCTGATCCACAGGTTGATTCCTTTACAGCAGTAAACAAGTCTTATGTTTCATTCTTTATGTTTGACAAGATTTAACCTGTTCTTCTTTAAAGAAAGAAAATCTGGGGCAACTTGGCTTCTATGATAAGCTGTCAAGATGAAAAATCCACACTGTAATGTCAATTTGCAATGCTTGTGGTTCAAAGAATATTTGAGGCACATGTGATTTATTTTTCAATCATCTGAGATTTAACAAAGGCTATTCCATGATTAATCTAAAAAAATTGAGAGGTAATTTATTTCTATGAATTTTAGTTGAACAGCAGAAGCATATCATTTCTAAAGGTGCTATTAGGAACAACAGTAAAACAACCAGCTATTGAAGTATGTATACAGTGAATATTTTAAATTACAAAGGAAAAAAAAAAAAACAACACGGGGGAAAAACTAATGCAGATCTCTGCTGACATTTTGGGTAATGATTTCGTGAATGTTAAATGATGGAAGTGATGTATCACATGTTTTCAAGGCTTCATTATGAGATTGAAAGTGAAAGTGTTAGTTGATCAGTCATGTCCGACTCTTTGCGACCCCTTCAACTGTAGCCCACCAGGCTCCTCATTCCATGGAATTTTCTAGGCAAGCATACTAGAGTGGGTTGCCAACCAGGCAAATTTTTTACCATCTGAGCCACCAGGGAAGCCCCTATTATGAGATTAAAAATCTCTTTTTCAAATGAATGTCATCCTATTGAGTCCTTCTAACAGAGGATCATTTTAACGCAGATTTTAGTTATTTCAATAAGTAGCAAAAATGGAGGTTGAAATGTAAATTCAACAATGTTGGGATGACTCCTGTGTTTCAAATGCTCTGACACTCGTTCAACTTTGGCAAGTGATTTCTTGCAGCTTTCAGCATCAGTTTAAGAAAATCTACTTTAGAATTAATCTCCTAATATTCATTTTTCAGCTGTATTCTATTCAGAATCAAACCTGTTAGACCTGCCTTCTGCTGAGTAAGTCCTTTACTTCCTTACTTACACAATATTATTTTCTTAATGATAACATCTGTGATTACAAATCACACCTGACAAATTCTTCTTAAGGCCTTTTCCCTTGTTGCAAAACCAGTTAAGTCTTGTTTTAGCTATACAAGCTAACTTAACAATCAATTATTGTTAATTGCAGAAATATTCTATTTTCAAAATTCCATATATGAATTAATCATTTTTACTCTTTCATTACAAGTATATAATCATTAAATAATTGTATGTGTTTTAACTGATATTGAAAGATATTTAAGATACAATTTTATGACAAAAGGTGAGTTAGAAAATACTGTTTTATACTTATAGCCATATGTATAAATATATTTGAACATGAGAGAATAACGTTAAAATATGTTAGTATATACATGGAAAAATCTGACAAAATACAGAAAACAATATTCCTTTCTTAAGTGGGTTCATAATGAACATTCATTTTTATATCTATATATGTTATTTTTGGTAAGTGCAGTTTTGTTTTGATTTCTTATAATAAAACATGGGAAAAAGAACAGATGCATGTGAATCCACATATTAATGTTAACATGTGGATATCTCCACATATTAATGTTAACATGTGGATATCTCCACATATCTCCAGGAGATAGGATAATGCACAACCTTAATTTTCTTCTTGACTGTGTTTAAAATATGTGTTTAATGAATAAGAGCTATCAATTTAGGCAACACAAGGTAGAATTATATTAATGGACCAAAATTTTTAAAAATCCTTAATTATGGTACTTATAAAAACATCTCATTCTTTATACACATTTTATTTGTGTCTTATTTTACATATATGGCTAATTTTATTTCAATTGAATTTATTGATTAATAAACTGCCCTAAGTCTGCGATCATTGTTAAATCGCCAAACCAAATGAAATACATCACAACTAAGTTATTGTCTGACTTTCTCAAAAGCTTCTGTTTCATTGCCTGGAGATTGACAATTAATTTTTTAAATTATATTTTTGGTTCTTTATTTAGTTTTGTTGTGCCATTTTTCATATAGGGTCACAGATAATTGACAGTGAAATAACAGTATAGCGCCTTTCATACAGAACAGGGAAAAGACATTAGGAAGGTTAGTTACTATTTCTGAGAAACATTAAAACCATAAAAGAGTAAAAAATCATATTCAATAATCCCTTGTTTTAGATATTTCTTTCTCTTGCATAGCAATGTGCTCAATCACTTTTTTTCTTATGAACCACATGAACATTTAGATTTTATGAAATTATTTTAAAATTCTTATGTTATCAAGTGGCATGAGACTTATATGTCATAAAATGTTGAAAAGACACTTTATTCCTAATTATACTCTTAATTTTTCTTCCTGTTATTGTCTTTTTTTGCCTGTTCAATCATTTCCAGTGATATTTAAGATCTCTGATAGCTAATGGTAATGTTAGAGCACATTTTCTGGATCCAAGCCAATCATAACATCTTTCAGTAATGTTTATATGTACCAAGCTTGCCAGCTACTTACCAGTGCATAACAGAAGATAAATGTACTACTAGCAAGGCTAAAAGAAGCCAAGCCATCTGACTGCTAGCTACCTATTTTTACATAGCTGTTTGCAATTCGCATCATCATGTTATAGCAATATGATTTATTAATCTTTCTGACATTTTTCTCTTTGACAGCTTCTCAGCTTCTGTTATATCCTTCTTGGATGGGTAAGTACTATGTACTATTCTGAAACTGTGAATCACGTTTTGTATGTTGAGACTTTATTTTAGGCACTTAGTCTACTGAAGTGTTAACAACTTGGATTTAACCCTATCAAAGATAAAAATAAGGCTCAAAGGTTCATGAAAAGTGAAATGAAGAAAAGTGAATTTGAAGATGTGATTGCAGTGGAACCTTTCAATATTTTTGACTCAAAGTGTGTTAAGCTATAACTCACATTATAATTTCCACAGGCAGGACTTAGGATTTTATTCCAAAGGGATATGTATTTTTAAGACAGCTATATTCTACCGTGAATATTCAAATAGTTTAAGAATATTTTTGCTATAATATTTTGAATTTTACACCTTCTTAACTCTACTTTTACAATTTCAAATTAATTTCAAATCATCAATAATTAGATAAAGCCACCAATGCAAAGTGATATTTGTTTCTTTATTATATATCTATAAATTTTATTTAATTGCTATTAAATAAGATTTGACAATATATATTACACACATTAAACAGTGAAAACAGAATAATGTGTATGTCTATGTGTAGATCCACATACTAACAATGACCGACTCCAGGAGATTGAATTACAGGCAATCTTTATTTTCTTACTGCACATATATATATACATGTACATACCTTTGTGTTTATATAAACAAACACCTGGATTAATGATTGATTATAGTCAAGCTCTTGACAAGGTTATGTTGCTAGAATCTATAGGAAAAATGAGAGAAAATATTTAAATTCTGTTGTTCCCTTTGTCTAGTAAAAGAAACCAAGTATTTTGTTTAATGTGGACAAACACATTTCTTCATGCCAGTGAATCCAGAAGCAGTTCAGGCACATAAAATATACTAGTCAGACTCATGCTGTCAAACATAAATTTACACAGAAATTTTATTCAGATGGGTACTTTATATTTTTGGATCTTTGTCTGATCTGCGGCTTGAAAATTGACATACTATCTTAGTTTTCTCTTAAGTTAGTATCTTAATGAAAATGTTGCTATAGAAAATAAAGTTGATATGGTTTCATATTACTTCCTTATGATCTAATTTAATATATTGAGTTTATAATTTTTAAAGTATAGTTATATCATGAGATGGTATCACTCAGATTTTAGATATTTCAAACTGTCTTTTGTCAAGTGATAAATGATGTTTCTGTTATGATTATTTAAAAATTTGAGATGAACTAAAACTATATATTCTCTTGTATTGTTAGAAGGAATCTGTAATCTTTAGATACTGATGTTCTTCTATGAAAGTTTTGGAGTATGATTATATGTTTTCTTAACTATTCAGATGATTTCTATCATATTCTTCATAGAAGTAAAATAAAGGGTTAATTCCTAAACATGTAGGGGAAAAAACAGATATTTGATGCATTTGATGCATTTGATGCAACTAGAATCTGTTTTAATTTTAGAAAGGAAGTTGTTTGAGATGGCATTCTTCACCATCTTATTAGAAAGTTGTAATATTTGTTCAAAATATTTTGGACACAGGGGTGGCTGTTGCACAGGGGTGTACTGGATAAGAAGGGCGTTGGTGATTTTAATCCCTGTGTCAATCCGATTTCCTGTGGAATCTTTTGTCATATAATTTAGCTCAAAATCATTGCCACTTATAGCCATATTGTGTAATTTTCAGAGATTCGGAAAACTGGTAAGAACTAATGGAGAAACAATCAAGTAATGATTAATTTTCACATACTCTCTTATTCATTAAAAAATGGGCAAAAAAGGAAAAATTATTATATACTCTAGATTCCTCAGTTTCAATCTCTTTGCACAGTATACAATAACGTAAAGTTCTAGATAACGTCACAAGATTCATGAAATTTGACTTTTATGTCATTCGTCTTTAGTAATGACTATCAGAGATCCTTTTAAAGTGAATGTCTATTTTAAAATTTTAAGTAATTTAAAAGTAATTTATGTGAATATAAATTCATATTATTAAAATGACATTTCACCAAGAACATTTCTGTTTTTACAAATGAGCACATGGGTATTTTCTTTCTGAAGTCACATAAATATTTTGTGACTATTGTCACTGCATGTAAGGTAGAAAAGTTTGGGTCATTATTATAATAATTATTAAAAATTTTATATACATATATGAATCTATATATAAAATTTATGTGTAAAATGCCTGCTTAAATACTCCCCATAAGATATTAGACCAGAGAAAGTAGAGGCCACAAAAGGTAGCTCTGGAAGTGATAGAAACGAACTTAAAGCTTTAGATTCACCTAGTTTTGTAACACATTAATAAATAAAGATTAATTTCAGAATATTATCAGGATGTCTGTAAGTCTTTCAAAATTCAACCTCATAGGGCTTCAGAATTTGAGAAGGGTCAGTGGTATCGAAGAGGTCATAAAGATTGTTGCGCTTCACATATAATGAATTCATGACTTTAAGACAATAATGAATAGTTGGGATGCTAATTTTCCATTAACCATTTTAAATTGTAATTAATACCAAAGTGTGTATTTTGAATCATAATAGAAATATTTCACATTTTCAAAAATCATATATATGATGACACCTGTGAATATTTATTTTTGTTGAGATTTGGATTTTTTCAGCATCTTATAAAAGTCAAATTTAGAATCTACAATGTACCTTGTAGAACAAGTGCATCTCCAGGCAAAGGAAAAGCTTACATACACTTACAAAGAGGCCTCAATGCCCTAAAGCTCCAAAGGATCTTGACTTCCTTTTGTATTCTCTTTTATTCTTTACCTCAACCAGTTAAGACATACACATACACAGTTAGCAGACATGCAATTTCAGAAATACTTTCAGAGATGAGAAATTGAATTATACACTTTTTGCATATTTACCAGGGAACTTAATTGCAGTTGTTATATTTTACTTTTTTATTCTCTAGAGAATTTTGAGAGATTATAATAATATTTGAAGCATTTAATTATGGATTTCTAAAAAGCAGTGATAAGCATTGCAACATTAGTTTCGTGATATTCTCAAAATTCAAAGAATGACAGAAGCCAAATTTCTCAGTCAAGCATTATATAAATTAATGGGTAAACACTATGTGATGAGGCTATCAATGTATAAATTGTTGTAAAGATGTGGAACATGAAGTAAACCTCAATGCAGTATATATGTCTCCATATTCTTCTCAAGAATCAGAATGTGCTTATTGTCAGCATATACAGAAATATGGTGAACCCACATTTTTCACATGAACACCGTATCTCTTCCAGTAAAATAACTGTGTTCATTCCATGTTTGTTAATAGGTGAGGGCCCAGATTGCATCCCTTCAATAATTCCAAGAATGGAATGAGAAACATATTATTTGGGTCTCATATATAATTAAAGTTCACTGTGCTGTTGGTCAGACGGATCGGTTTAGGGTGTGTGAATAATCCAAGTTAGGTCACTGCCTTTGTTCCTGATTGCTTCTCTAAAGAAACAGAGTAATGCAAAGCTGAGATATGATAGAAGCAGAGTCATTATGTCATTGTTTGTGACCTAAAGTCTTTTCAGTAATGTCTGCCAATATATTCTAAGATAGAAATGACCTTTCCCAATATAAATCTGTGATAGTATATTTTCTCTAATTGGAAGAATCATAAATCAATTCACAGACACACACACACACACAAACTCACATAATTTTAAAGAAAATTTACCCGGATGAGACTGAAAGGACAGAGGCAGTATAAAATTATAAGACTTAGACTCCAGAATTTCTATGGACTGGAATCAGGCTGAGAAAATGTTCAAATGCAAACACAATTTCTTTACCAAAAAAAAAAAAAAAAAAAAAAAGGGAAGCCAACTCAGAAACCAAAATCAGGACCCAGAAAGCAAATCGAAGTATTGTGGAAAAACATTTCTGGCAATAAGGCTAAGCCATTATCAATAAACTGGCAACAGGAACCCAGCTGGATTTCAGAAATGCTATGAATCTGTGACTCTGGCTTCCATTTGATTTATTGGTTGGCCAAAAAGCTTGTTTGGGTTCTTCTGTATTGTGAAAAACCTGAATGAACTTTATGGTCAACGCAATATTTTGAATGAGAGGGTACAGAACAATCATCCCACAGCTGACCCACTGGTATATGTTGGCTGTGTGGTGGGGAGATAGGTTGTCTCTTCAGTTCACAGGTCTTCAGACTGAGACAAACAGTACTGAAAGAGCAACACCCATAGAGCCTCGTCTCTGCCCAAATCTGATTTAGACAAGGTGCTACACTTGGGCCTGAGTCTGAGGCTCTATATATGAGATATTTGGGGGGTTTTGAGTACAGTGCATGTACTTTGCGTGTAAAAAAGGTACTTTATGGAAAGTAGATGGACTGTGCCTGCAAGTTCTTTGACACTCACCAGTTCAAGAAGTGAGGGGGCTTATGTCAGCTCTCCTAGAACCTGGACAGGACATTGTGACTGCCTTGTAAAGCAGAATGTACGAGTAGGAATGCGATGTGACTTTGGATAAAAACTCATGCAGCTCCTGCCAGTCTTTCTTGAGACACTTGCTCTGTAAATCATCAACCATCATATCAAAAAACAAAGCAAAATAAAACAAAAAACCAGTTATCCTGAGGTCACTACAAGGAGATAGCAGGTGGACAAACCATATATAGGAAGAAGTGATGACCAGCCAGTAACCCCAACTGTTGTGGCACCCATTGTTTCCATCTTTCCAGCTCTGTACCAGCTACTCAGGTGTTGAAGTCATCAAGATAACCCCATGCCTGAAACGAGACCCTGCTCCGCTGCTGCATGGGAGACCCAAGGCAGGGGGGGCCTGACTAGCTGACCCCAGTGAAGTGCTGGATTCGTCAACAAAGTAAATGGTGCTGTTGGCTCCAGCCACTATTTTGGGCTATTAACACAGTAATAGATAATCTGGGCTATTAACACAGTAATAGATAATCAGAACAACAACAACAATCTAGAGATTTTTTTTTTCTTTAGAAAAATACATGAAAAATAAACTAGTTACAGACTTTATTTTACGATTGTGGTTTAGATCAAGATCCCTGATGGCAGCACTATGGACATTTGGGGTCAAATAATTTTTCTTATGAGGGGTTTCTCTGTGTTGTATCAAATGTTTAGCAGCATCCATGCCCTGTTTTCACTAGATGCCAATGGCATATAATCTCCCAAGTTGTGACTATTGTGTCTCCAGACATTTCCAGGAGAGACAAAATCTTTCTTAGTTAAGAATCACTGATTACATAAATTTCAGGAAAGAATGGAGAATGGTAGGAGAAAAAGAAATCCTAGAAAATCTTAGAAAAGAAGAGTGTGAAACGTTTTAGCTTAAATGGCAAAGCATTTATACCAAGTCCTTTAACAATAAACCATAGTGACAGTTTTGAAACAAGCATATTCTAGAAATAAATGTTCTGTTTGCAAAATTATCAAATGTCCATGCTATACATACTTTTGTAAATGCATAGAGTTCAATTAAGGTATGTGATTATTGATGGCCACCTTGACTAATTGTTTTTCTTGCTTCTGGCAATTTTTTATCTCTTCTTTCATGCTTCAGTTGATTTTTCATGTTATTTTCTATTGTTTCAGTAAAAACAAATAATTTTAGAAACTAATGGCTAGTCAAGAGATGAGTTTTGTCCCTCAGATAACCCCACAATTTAACATTTGAGCTTTTAAAAATACTTATCAAGAAACAATTGCTAATTGATACTAATAAGCTGTGTTGTGCATTTCTGACAGAATAATGTACCTCTTCAAATTCTGGTGCTACTGATTGCATGGTAACTTACAATTCAGAAAGTAAACACTATCAGAATATTTATTCATGGAAAAAAAAAGAGGATTTGGAGTGAGGTGGCATTAGGTTTTAGTAAGAATTCTTGTTTTCTCCTATAGTATGAATATTTTAAACTACTAACATAGTTATGATTTTTTATTTTCATTGAACCCATATATTTATGTAAGTCACTTAAGGGGCTCTGTGTAGTTTGTTGTAGATTATTAGATTTATTTCAAACTTTTCTTTCTGAATTACAGTTGTTAGGATAATTATAACTATATATATATAATATAAATTATATATATATATAATATAAATTATATATATATATAATTATAATTACTAGTTTACCTTTTTTCTAATTGTTTAGTCATCCAGAGAAGGTTGGTTGGCCAAAAAGAGAGTGAATGAATTGATTTTGTTTCCATCTTGAGCCTAATAATGGTGCCATTGTGCTATGCTCAGTCATGTCCGACTCTTTGCGGCCCAAAGGACTATAGCCCAGCAGGGTCCTCTGTCCATGGAATTTTCCAGACAAGGATACTGGAGCGGGCTGCCATTTCCTTTACCAGGGGATCTTCCCAACCCAGGGATCAAACCTGTGTCTCTTGTGTCTCCTGCATTGGCAGGGGGATTCTTTACTACTGTGCCGCCTGGGAAGCCCTTAATGGTTCCATTGTCTCCTAACAGTTCTGTTTCAAATGCTGATTGTCCTAAATGTGAGGAAATTAGTGCAAATTCATTTTTACAATTGGACAGTGAAAATCTATCAGCAGAACAATGAAAACGTCAAGGTGTGTAGTATACAATGCTAGGTGGTGAGAAGTATTAACTACGGGTTTAATGGGCAAGGAGTTCCCCTATGCTCCCAATACACCATCATATAATTTCTACTAGAAGTCTAGGTAAGCTAGTGCCTTATCATATAATGGACTGAACTTTCAAATATACAAGGTGTTATCTTTTTCTTGGTAATTGGCATGTCACTATTATAAGGCATGTGTCTATTATCAGGTGACAGTTACCACTTATCAGAGGAATAGGACATTCTTTGCACAGAGCATTCAAATAGATTAAATCAATTTTCTCCTTTTTACAAACTTTACATGGTGCAATGACATATAAATTGATTTGTAAACTATTTATAACTTGTAGATGGGTTTACCTCTTTCATTTTTCAGGAAGTAAGGAATTGTAAAGCTGGATAGATCTGGCATGCCAGTACATTAGCCCTTCTGTAACTGATTTTCATTTTAATGTTGCTCTCTTTCTTGCAAGGGCAAGATGCTAAATGAGATGAGATAATTTACGTTTTGTCACATTTGCTTTCAAAGATTAATGAACACCAATAAGAGGAATCAAAAAGGTAATATTAGGTAGAGTGAATTCATGAAGCACAGTTACTATTTAAAAGCAGAATTAGATGGCATGCTGTTTATCAAAATGGTTTTTTATCATTTATTCAAAATAAATGAACAGAGGAATGATATGTAAAAGCCTATGTTTTGAAATGTGGCAGATTTGAGAATGAAACCTGGGTCTGCAATTTTATGATTCTGTGATATTCATTTGTTTTTCCGGCTCTTTTGTGTTCACACATACCCCAGAGAGAAACAAGGTTAACTCTTTAAAAGGCTTTGTGTGTGTGAATGAACATCTCTAAATCAATTTAAATGTTAATATTATTAACATTATTATAGTTTTTCAAGTAAAGGAACACTTTGTAAATTATTATATGTAATTATTTAAGGTTTGATTCTAATATAGTGAGGTAAATTTTCATGTGACTTATGAAAACTTAAAACTTCATGGATTATTTGTCAAATATGTCAGATGATAGGAAAAAATACTGGTACTTTTTTATTCACTTTTGACTGTAGCTATCTTATTCAACTCATAACATATCTAGAGTATTTTAATAGATTCTGAAATAGTACCTTTTGATTTCTCCTTCCTTTCTTCTCTCTCTCCATTCTTCTTTCCTTTCTGCCTCCCTCTCTAACTCCTTCCATTCATCCTCTTTTCTATATATTCAGTGAGGATTTGGGCTTCCCAGGTGGCACTTGGGAACCCACCTGCCAGTACAGGAAATGCAGGAGATGAGCGTTTGATTCCTGGGTCTGGAAGATTCCCTGGAGGAGGGCATGGTGACCCACTTCAGTGTTCTTGTCTGGAGAATTCCATGGACAGAGGAGCCTGGTGGGCTGTAGTCAATAGGGTCACAAAGAGTTGGACATGACTGAAGTGACTTAGCACGCACGCACAGTGAGGGTTTAATGTGTCATATACAGAGGTAGGACTTTCCTGGTGGCTCAGATGGTAAAGCGTCTGTCTACAATGAGGGAGACCAGGGTTCAATCCCTGGGTTGGGAAGATCTCCTGGAGAAGGCAATGGCAACCCACTCCAGTATTCTTGCCTGAAAAATCCCACGGACAGAGGAACCTGATAGGCTACAGTCCATGGGGTCGCAAAGAGTCGGACACGACTGAGCGACCTCACTTTCACTTTCACTTCCATACAGAGGTAGACACTGCAAGCAGCACTGAGAACATTGGAGCATTTGTTCCCAAGGTACAATCCTTCTAATAGGAACAGAAAAGCCATGACAAATGAGAATAATGAAACACTAGCCTGTCCTATGGAAAACAAACAAAAAATCATGAAGGAGCAAGACACTTCATTCCCCAACTTGTCTATCTCTGGAATATGTATATTTCTCTGTCCAGTGGATGTCTATCAAGTTTATTTTTTAATAATTTCATTCTGTTGTTCTGAATATGTAATTTCTCTAATGTTATAATAACTCACAGATACGGTGCAACCTACTCACTGTGTGTGCTCACTACATGTTTCTTCCATAGCCTGCTTCTACAGTAACTAAGACTATTTTGTATGCAAAATATTTTTAAAAATCCTTATTTTTATTTATTTCTGTTTGGCTTATATTTTGTTCTCAACTCTTGTCATAGATCTTAGTAGATCACAGTGCTTTTGACAAAGTAGGGCTCAATATCTTGATAAATCAGTCAATAAATGATGAAATAAATGAACAAACACATGATTCATAAACTGGATGATTGACTGAATGAGAACTATATGGCATATTTTCCTTGGTGTTCTCTCTGACTAAAATATCTTTTCTCTTCTTCCTCTATTTGTGTATACTTTCCAGGCTTCAATTTCCTGTTATTTCATTCTACTTTGATCAAATCAGTTGATACCAACATTCTAATGTTATTGCTTTTATTAAGCATTTTTTTCTATTAAATTTTTTTGATGTTGTTATTTCATCACTAAGTCATGTCTGACTCTTTACAATCCCATGGACTGCAGCACACCAGGCTTCCTTGTTCTTCACTGTCTCCTGGAGTTTGCTGTCTCATGGCCATTGAGGTGGTAATGCCTTTTTGACATACCTTATGATAACTTTTTTTGTATTATATATATGCCCCCTCAATAGCTAACATGTAGAGAATTATTCATTGCATGCTTTCATCGTTTTGATAAAACTATCTTTTTCTAAAGCTAGAATCTTCCAAATTGACATATATACATGTATAAATTATATAGATATATAGATTTCTCTCTCTTTGTATATTATCTATCTATATATATATATACACACACACAACAATAAAAAAGCTTGTGTGTTTGTTTTTTATACAGGCATCCCTTTATAGTGAAGGTATACCATAAATACTATTTTATTTCAGAGATGTTACCCCCTTATAAGCCTTTGGCTCTAACAAATGCATTTTTATCATACGATAACCCAAGAATATGAATTTTCAGAATAAGATATTGTATCCTCAGAGCATAGGGTCAACCTAATACTTGTTGATTAAAATGTTTGACAGATGCTGGAACATATTGTCATTTGAAAGGGGAAAGATGAACCAATTCATCAAAATCAACAATGTTCACAAAGGGGTTTGTACAGTGCCAGAGGTACCTTTATATTAAATGTAGCCTTAAAAAAAACCAGCATTTAAACCATCTATTGTCCAGAAGAAGCCATTGGTTAAGGGCAGTGTTCTTATCTTCACCAGAAGCAGAACTGCCAAATGTCATACGATATATATTGTGTGTGTGTGTTTTGTAACCTTGTGTATTTGAGTGGAACATTTCACAGTAATTAAATCGAATGAAAACTTGTTCTACAGAGATTTTCAGAGTAAATAGTTGGCAATTACTTACAGAATAAAGTGTGGTACTGCTAACCTTTTAACAAAATCTCTTTCCTCCAAACAATTTTATCAGCGTTCTTTATTACTCTCATGGTGGGAGGATGCCTTTTCATTCTTTTGATGTAATGGCTATAGATCAATATGTATTGAGTTGTGGAAACATATAGACTCTATTAGGGAAGGGAATCAAAGTAGGCAAATACTGTCTACAACTGACAGCCACCTTTCATGTGAAAACTCAAGGGAGCTTTTCCTGCTGGATACCTGAATAGAAGAGCCAGTATACCCCATTCTCATTTCTTTCAAAGTTAATTTTGCTTATGTTGTGGCTAAAAGATGAAAATCTGAAAAACAAAACAAAACAAAACAAAACAAAACACTATGTTCTATACCCAATTTTAGTGATTAATGCTCAAAGAAAATTCCAGTTGTCAAAAATAATGATTTTGCCTTGAGTCACAGTGACATCAGATGACTCAATAGCTTCATCAACTGAAATATTAACTCATGAAATGTTGGATATAACTATACCCTTCAAATGACTCATTTATTCTGTGATGATAATATGCAGCCTAAAACACTGAATACACTAAACTCTAGTGAGTTTTTGCTTTGGGCATATACACTATGAAGATGTTTTTAAATTTATTGTGGTCAAGTATTGATTGGTTTTTTCATGGAGCACGGACTGGTAAACATCTTAATTTTGGAAAACGTTTATCCTATATCATCATTTTATTTTTTCTTTGATTGAGATATTATATTTTATTGTTATAAGGTGAAAAAGAATAAATTTTATATTTATGCATTTCAAAATGTTTAAACTTTAAATAACTTTGGATATCTTTTCAATACATAATGCATTTTTAAGTTCTTTAATTCTCCAAACTTTTTTTTTCCAACTAAAATCTTAAATCTGTTTTTTTAAATTATCTTATTTTAATTTTATAAGTGGGTAAAGTACTGAATTTTATCCATTTAACTTTATAAATGGATAAAAACTACAAATTTGAAGTAAAGAACTTTATAAGTAGGTACTTGTACAATATGAGAAGCTATATCCAGTTTATGATAATATATCAGAATAGAAAACTTCTCCATTTAAAAGTGTAGTATCCATTCTCAGGGTTGGGCAGGCTTCATGGATGGGCATGTGACTTATGAAGTTGAAACAGGGTCACACACTTAGAAGGACCCCATCCTTAATCTGTGGTTCTGCTGTTGCTGTCTTGAAATTCTTAAAAATATTTTAGCTAGGAGCCCCACATTTTCCTTCTGCACTGGGCCACTCAGATTGTTCACTGGGCCCTGACACAGAGTTATAAATATACCAAATTTTCAAAACTATTCATGTTTGCATAATTTGATATATTAGCAATTTTAAATATGAAAATGCTAATTTAAATAACTAAGTTTGTGAGGTGAAATCCTATCCAGTTTCTATTTATTCCTCCTTCTGTGTTTTGTTCCAAATTAATAGGTGTCTTCTACAACTGGACAAACATTTGAATCCCTGAAATGACAATAAGCAATAACCATGTTTTCACGAGTATAACAGTCCTGTGACCATCTAAACACAAAATTTTGAATTCACCTTTGTTCTTATAGTTGATCCTTTGAACAGCATGAGGTTAAACTGCTTGGATCCACTTATACACCAGTTTTTGTTTTTTTTTTTTCCCCAGTGGTAAATACTATAGTACTTACTAAAATTGTTTGAAACTAAGGATCTGTGAAACTGCAGGTACAGAGGATCCTTGGATAAAGAGGGCCAACTACAAGTTACATTTGAGCATGGAGGGTTGGTGTCCCAACACCCTTGTTGTTCAAGCATCAACTGTATTTCCAAATTCTATGGTAGACCTGCTTTCGTACCCTTCCTATATTCTATTCTTTAGGCTAATATTCCCATCTCCCAGTTATTAAAAGTGTTGCAGGCTAATGTTCAAGGTTAATCCACCCCAACACTTGTGCCAACTGGTAGGGGGCAATACTATGGCAAGATCCAGGAACAGATGTTACCTTGGACACACTTTAACCCTTTTTTGACTCTTTCATCTTTCCCTGTCTGCTTGATATTTTCCTTTAGAAGTCAGAAAATTCCTAAATTTCTTCTCAGATTTAACTTCTGATTTAAGGCAGAAGAAAATTATAACAGTTTAAGGAAGTTGATTTAAGACAGAACATTGTAGATAGAAGTGGAGCCCAGGAGACAATGATTACAAATATGTTTTGAAAAATTGCTTTCTATAAAGATTATGTAATGTCTTATTTTCCACATTAGATGTTCACGATTATTTACCACATCTTTATCAGCAGAGGAAAAGGGAATCCAATCACAGGTATCCAATTTGATTGTAAAAAGCAACTCATCTTTAATTTAATTTGCTATATAAACAATTAATGCAGTTGAATGTTTTTAATATTTTTATTTAATATTTTATTAAATATTTAATAATTAAATAATTACTTAAATAATTAAATATTTAATAATTAAAATATTTAATATTTTTTAATATTTTGGCTGCTCTTATGCCTTCTTAGCTTTTTCAATTGTTATGGAAGTTGGAGTATTTGCCTGCAATGCGGCAGACCTGGGTTCAATCCCTGGGTCAGGAAGATCCCCTGGAGAAGGGAATAGCAAGGCACTCCAGTGTTCTTGCCTGGAGAATTCCATGGACAGAGGAGCCTGGCAGGCTATAGTCCATGGGATCCCAAAGAGTTGGATACAACTCAGCGACTAACATTCTATAAAAAGCAGTTAATATCATAACCATAACTTTTATTTGAAGGAAAGTTTTACATAGGTCAGTGATTAATAATCCTCAGTTATCACCAATATCAGAAAAAAGAAAGTAGACTCAGAGAATTAGGATTTTGTGTGCATATGTGTGAGAACTTTATACCAATTGAGAATATTAATACAGAAATAGGTGAAGTGCGGTTCTAAAATTTACTTCTCTGATGATGTATGCATATACATACATACATACATACATACCTGTCTCTTTGAAAATGTTTATAAGTAGATCTATAAAATACACCAAGTCCCTTTAAAGATCCAGGATCTGTAATTATGAATAACTCTTAAAAATGTTTATAATGTAAATAATCATAAATCTACTATAGCTATGATAAAATAACCTTCTCTTACGGTTCATAAAGATCAAAATTTTTCTTAGCATATCTGCCTATAGATATAAAAGTGTAACACATCTTATATTTATTACTACCAATACGCACATATTCTGGAAATATAAAATATAATGAGCAAAGGACATTTCTGTCAAATAGAGACTTCAAAAGAACGATATAGTCTGGTGCTTTTGCTCTTCTCACTTATCATATGGAGATTCCAGTGTGTTTCAACTTTGGGAAATAAATGTGCCAGTCCCTGAAACAGGAGACATATTAAGGTGCCTGCTTTATTTCCCTAGCTGCTATAGAATATATTATAAATGGAAAATACATATTTTATTAGAAATAAAATAAAATAATGTTATTTTCTTATGTGCTGAATAGTTCCATATAGAAAACTCTCCAAAACTCAATCTGTAAAACCTTATCCATCTCCCAGTAGTCCAATAGGTTGCAATTCCTTTGTGAAAACTCCCTCACTTCTCATTTTCCCTTGAGTTATGACATTACTTAATCAGGTCAGTTCAGTTGCTTAGTTGCGTCCAACTCTTTGCAACCCTATAAACTGCAGCACACCATTCTTCCCTGTCCATCACCAAACCCCAGAGACTACTCAAACTCATGTCCGTCGCATCAGTGATGCCATCCAACCATCTAATCCTCTGTTGTCCCCTTCTCCTCCGAACGTCAGCCTTTCCCAGCATCAGGGACTATTCCAATGACTTGGTTATTTGCATCAGGTGTCCAAAGTGTTGGCTTTCTGCTTTAGCATCAGTCTTCCAATGAATACTCAGCACTGATTTCCTTTAGGATAGACAAGTTGGATCTCCTTGAAGTCCAAGGGAATCTCCAGAGTCTTCTCCAACACCACAGTTCAAAAGCATCAATTCTTCAGCGCTCAGCTTTCTTCACAATCCAACTCTCACATCCATACGTGACTACTGGAAAAAACAATAGCTTTGACTAGATAGACCTTTGTTGGCAGAGTAATGCTCTACTTTTTAATATGCTCTCTAGGTTGGTCATAGTTTTTCTTCCAAGAAGCAAGTGTCTTTTACTTTCATGGCTGCAATCACCATCTGCAGTGATCTTGGAGCCCAAACAAAAAAAAAGTCTGACACTGTTTCCATTGTTTCCCCATCTATTATCCAAGAAGTTATGGGTCCAGATGCCATGATCTTAGTTTTCTGAATGTTGAGCTTTAAGCCAACTTTTTCACTCTCCTCTTTTACTTTCATCAAGAGGCTCTTTAGTTCTTCTTCAATTTCTCCCATAAGGGTGGTGTCATCTGCCTATCTGAGGTTATTGATATTTCTCCTTGAAATCTTGATTCCAGCTTGTGCTTCATCCAGCCTAGTGTTTCTCATGATGTACTCTGCCTATAAGTTAAATATTCAGGGTGACAATATACAGCCTTGACATACTCCTTTCCCAATTTGAATCAGTCTGTTGTTCCATGTCCAGTTCTAACTGTTGGTTCTTCACCTGCATACAGATTTTTCAAGAGGCAGGTCAGGTGGTCTGGTATTTCCATCTCTTTAAGTGTTTTCCCCAGTTTGTTGTGATCCACACAGGCAAAGGGTTTGGCGTAGTCAATAAAGCCAAAGCAGATGGTATCCTGGAACTCTTGTTTTTTGATGCTCCAACAGATGTTGGCAATTTGATCTCTGGTTCCTCTGCCTTTTCTAAAATGAGCTTAAACATCTGGAAGTTCATGATTCACATACTGTTGAAGCCTGGCTTGAGGAATTTTGAGCATTGCTTTGCTAGAATGTTGGATGAGTGCAATTGTGCAGTAGTTTCATCATTTTTTGGCATTGCCTTTCTTTGGGACTGGAATGAAAACTGACCTTTTTCAGTCCTATGGCCACTGCTGAGTTTTCCAAATTTGCTGGCATATTGAGTTCAGCACTTTCACAGCATCATCTTTGAGGGTTTGAAATAGCTCAACTGGAATTCCATCACTTCCACTAGCTTTGTTCGTAGTGATGCTTCCTAAGGCCCACTTGACTTCTCATTCCAAGATGTCTGGCTCTAGGTTGGTCACACCATCATGATTATCTGGGTTGTAAAGATCTTTTTTGTATCATTCTTCTGTGTATTCTTGACAGCACTTCTTAATATTTTCTGTTTCAGTTAGGTCCACACAATTTCTGTCCTTTATTGTGTCCATCTTTGCATGAAATATTCCCTTGGTGTCTCTAATTTTCCTAAAGAGCTCTCTACTCTTTCCTATTCTATTGTTTTCCTCTATTTCTTTTCACTGGTTGCTGAGGAAAGCTTTCTTATCTCTCCTTGCTGTTCTTTGGAACTCTGCAATCAAATGGGTATATCTTTCCTTTTCTCCTTTGCGTTTAGTTCCTCTTCTTTTCTCAGCTGTTTGTAACGCCTTCTCAGAAAACCATTTTGCCTTTTTGCATTTCTTTTTCATGCAGATGGTCTTGATCACTGCCTCCTGTACAATGTCATGAACCTCTGTCCATATTTCTTCAGGCACTCTCTCTGTCAGATCTAATCCCTTGAATCTATTTCTCATTTCCACTGTATAATCATAAGGAATCTGATTTAAGTTATACCTGAATGATCTACTGGTTTTCCCTACTTTCTTCAATTAAGTCTGAATTTGGCAATAAGGAGTTCATGACCTGAGCCACAGTCAGCTCCTGGTCTTGTTTTTGCTGACTGTATAGAACTTCTCCATCCTTGGCTGCAAAGAATATAATCAATCTGATTTTGGTATTGACCATCTTATGATGTCCATGTGTAGTCTTCTCTTGTGTTGTTTTAAGAGAATATTTGCCATGAGCAATGCATTCTCTTGGAAAAACTCTGTTAACCTTTGACCTGTTTCATTTTGTACTCCAAGGCCAAATTTGCCTGTACTCCAGGTATTTCTTGACTTTCTACTTTTGCATTCCAGTCCCCTATAATGAGGAGGGCATCTTTTTTGGGTGTTAGTTCTAGAAGTCTTGTAGGTCTTCATAAACCATTCAGCTTCCTTAGCATTACTGATCAGGGTATAGACTTACTTGGATTACTGTGATACTGAATGGATTGCCTTGGAAATGAAGAGAGATCATTTTGTCATTTTTGAGACTACATCCAGGTACTGCATTGAGGATTCTTTTCTTGACTGTGATGGCTACTCCATTTCTTCTAAGGGAGTCTTGGCCACAGTAGTAGATATAATGGGCATCTGAGTTAAATTCACCCATTCCAGTTCATTTTATTTCGCTGATTCCTAAAATGTTGATGATCACTCTTGCCATCTCCTGTTTGACCACTTCCAATTTACCTTGTTTCATGGACCTAACATTCCAGGTTCCTATGCAATATTGCTCTTTACAGCATCGGGCTTACTACCATCACCTGTCACATCCACAATTGGGTGTTATTTTTGCTTTGGCTCCGTCTCTTCATTCTTCCTGGAGTTATTTCTGCATGATCTCCAGTAGCATAATGGGCACCTACCAGCCTGGTGAGTTCATCTTCCAGTGTCATACCTTTTTGCCTTTTCATTCTGTTCATGGGGTTCCCAAGGCAGGAAGTTTGGTTAGTCTTCTGTGATTGTGGTTTTCATTGTGTCTGCCCTCTGATGGCTATAGATAAGAGGCTTATGGAAGCTTTCTGATGGGAGAGACTGACTGAGGGGGAAACTGGGTCTTGTTCTGATGGGCAGAGCCCTGTTCAGTAAATCTTTAATCCAATTTTCCGTGATGGGCGGGGCAATTTTCCCTCCCTGTTGCTTGACGTGAGGCCAAACTATGGTGGAGGGAAACTTGTGTACACCAGGACCCAGAAGAAAGGAGCAGTGACCCCACAAGAAACATTCCTTAATAGTGTATATCATAAATTGTAGCATTTAATTATGTGCCGTCACTTGGCTAATACAGCTTCTTATAGGCAAATAAAGCTATCCACTCTAGTTAGTTTAAGCAGAAACTAAGCAAGACAAAGAGAGTATGTAGTTCACAGAATCTTATAAGACTGAAGCATCAGTGTTTGAAGTTTATGCTGGCAGGATCAATGCTTCAAAAACAGACACTTTTGGAAAAGGTAATGATTTTCTTCCTAAGCCTCCAACATATCCCAGAACCAAAGTAAAGATCTCTCTGTTTGAATATGAATGGATGGGTCTGAAGGATTGGCCTGCACTATTCTACAAAAAAGGTCTTAAATGCTAATTCTGCTTACAATGTGAGAACCTAAGGCAACGACACGGAAAGTCACCTAAAACAAGAGGCTGCTCAGTGTGAATGAGGGAACACAAAGGATGAAAAATATTGTCTTCTCTAATAGGATTATTACAGCAGGTGTGTTTATTTTGTTATTCCTGAAAGCATTTAAGTCTCAGAAGTATTAAATCATGTGTCATGCTTCTTCATACAGACCCAGCATCCTATTTACCTGGATTCAAGGCTCTGTGCTATTAGTGTGAAATTGAAAGAAAGAAAATTGATTTCACTGTCAACAATCAAGTTCTTGTCAACAAATGTTGGATAACAGAATCTGTCTCATAGGGTGATTGTTAGAACTGAAGGAAACAGCCTAAATGCCCAGTACAAAACCTAGATACTTTATAACCTTTGTTTTAACCATTCCTATATAGCGTTATAACCTGTGTTTTAAAGTGGTAAAGAATCCACCTTCCAATGCAGGAGACATGGGTTCAATCTCTGGGTCTGGAAGATCCCCTGGAGAAGGAAATGGCTATCCACTCTGGTATCCTTGCCTAGAAAATTCCATGGACAGAGGAGCCTGCTGTACTTCAGTCCATGGGTTCACAAAGAAGTCAAACATGACTTAGTGACTAACCAAACAATAAGCGTTTACTAGTACAGTAATGAACACATAAAATTTACTGAAATATTTGCTCTACTTTTTGCTACATATGCTTGTTAACAAAAATTATGGAATAATTTGAAAGTTAGATGTGGTAAACATATTTTATTATCCATCATACAAAAACTCATTTCTAATGGTATTCAGTCATCCCAGTTTGTGTTGTGGTGAGTACTTCCTCCCATAATAGGAACTGGAGGGGTCATTCCAATCTTTTTAGCGCAGCACAACCAGAGGGCTGACGCATAACATAAGTCGAGAAATGTGTTTTCTCCCAACAAGGTAATACTTGTTCTCCAAAAATGCAGAGAAAATATTCAATGGGAGGATAACAATAATAACTTTTTAATAGTTTTCCTAAAAAATGAAGTAACTTAAGTGGAGTGCTTATAACAGAGCCTCGAATCCACTTAAAAATCGATGTAACTTAACTATTGTCATTGTTGCTTATGGAAGGTTTTTCTATATTGAGCTTGAAGTGGTTTGACCAAACCAGTGTCTCAAACATTTCCTTCTAGAGCTTCCTGGCTACTTGGTTTTTCTAAGTGTGTCATAGATTTTGAGAGCACTTGATATCTTTGCAATACTTATATCCTTCATCTTAAGTTAGATAGAGTTAGAGTCTGTTGCTTACAAACCAATAACTATGACTAATAAATATAACAGAAAGTTAGCCTTTGAGAATTTAGTATTGAAGAGGCTCGAGTTTCTTTTTTTTTTTTAGAAGATAAATATTTTTATTCTTTTTTTTTTCATTTATTTTTATTAGTTGGAGGCTAATTACTTTACAATATTGTAGTGGTTTTTGTCATACATTGACATGAATCAGCCATGGATTTACATGTATTCCCCATCCCGATCCCCTCTCATACACACCGAGGAAACCAGATCTGAAAGAGACACGTGCACCCCAATGTTCATCACAGTACTGTTTATAATAGCCAGGACATGGAAGCAACCTAGATGCCCATCAGCAGACGAGTGGATAAGGAAGCTGTGGTACATATACACCATGGAATATTACTCAGCCGTTAAAAAGAAATTCATTTGAATCAGTTCTAATGAGATGAATGAAACTGGAGCCCATTATACAGAGTGAAGTAAGCCAGAAAGATAAAGACCATTACAGTATACTAACGCATATATATGGAATTTAGAAAGATGGTAATGATAACCCTATATGCAAAACAGAAAAAGAGACACAGATGTTCAGAACAGACTTTTGGACTCTGTGGGAGAAGGCGAGGGTGGGATGTTTTGGGAGGCTTGAGTTTCTACATTAACTATTTGAAGTATTTGGATTTTTTCTTTTAAAGTCATCTTTTCCATGGCCAAAATGTGTAGAAGACCCTGAAAATACAATAGCAAAGCCTGGTCTTTATTTAACATCCTGAAACAATAGGAATGATCCATAATATTGATAGTTTCTTACTTTATTTAATTTTTATTAAATTTCTTAATAGATTTTCTATTAAATTTACTTTTGTTACTTTCTACTTGGAGTGCTGCAGCCCATGGGGTTGCAAACAGTCAGACATGACAATTGAACAACAACCTGTATATTGTTGAAGAAGTTTCCTAATATCAGTAAAGCTCAGTTTTGTCACTTCTCAAATCATTTTATGAGATGATTTTGTAAGGATTACATTAGCTATTATATACAATGCACTAAGTAATGTTAGTTTTTTTAACCAAAATAATTTGAATTAATAATATTTGCAGTAACAAGGAAGGTCTTATCTTTTTTTATCTATTGAATCAGGTCAAACTAAAGTTGTAGTCATATAGTTTCTGGGCTTACCAGGTGGTTCAGTGGTATAGAATCTAACTACTAATGCAGGAGACTCTGGAGACGCAGGTCTGATCCCTGGGCCAGGAATATCCTCTAGAGGAGGAAATGGCACCCAATCCAGTATTGTTTCTTGGAAAAGTCCATGGACAGAGGAGCCTGGCAGGCTACAGTCCACGGGGCTGCAAAGACTCGGACCCAACTGCGCACAGCATATACTTTCTAGTTGAATTGGAACACCCTGTCACTGTGAATACAGATGTAACTCTCTTCATATTAATGTTACCGAACCAAACTTGAGTCCACTTGCCCACATTGTAAAGCCGATCCACCGACACTGGGGTGTGGTGAAGGAAAGTGCCGCATTTATGTAAGGAAGCAGACTGAGTCTGGGGCAGCCAATGCTCATAAAGCCCAAACTACTTGCTGGGTCTCAGGGAAGCAGCTCGAAAAGCAGTGTGAGGGAGGCATGTCTCAGGGTATGTGATCAGCTCGTGCACAGTTCTCTGATTGCTTGATGGAGGTACCAGGGTGGTATCACAGGGGTTAACATCAATCCTCAGGCTTCAGTAGGTCTGAGGGCCACGTGTCCATCATCATCAAATAGGTAACTTCTTCCATTTGGTGGAGGTTTTAGGATCAGTGAAACAGTTCAGGAAATGTGCATCAGATCCTGTTATCTAGGTACTTCAAAGAGAAGCTAAAGATTCTGTGACTGACATATAGCTCATTCACCATTTAAATTTTTACAAGTTCTTCAAGCCCAGCTACTGTTTTTCTCAATATGTGTTTACATCCTTAGAATGGTCAATTCATGGGCCAGACTTTTGTGACTCAGGGGAGAGCTCTTCTGCAAACAAGAGGTGAGTCGAGGATGTGGAGGGAGGGGTCTGTCCTGGGAAGGCCCCACTGTGTCCTTGGTCGTTCAGTCACTCGTCACGCAGTCGTGTCCAACTCTTTGCAGCTCCATGGACTGCAGCAACCAGGCTTCCCTGTCCTTCACCGTCTCCCAGAGTTTCCTCAAACTCATGTCTGTTGAGTCAGTGATACCATCCAACCATCTCACCCTCTGTCGTCCCCTTCTCCTCCTGCCCTCAATCTTTCTCAGCATCAGGGTCTTTTCCAATGAGTCAGCTCTTCTCATCAGGTGGCCAAAGCATCGGGGCTTCAGCTTCAGCATCAGTCCTTCCAATGAACATTCAGAGTTGATTTTCTTTACATAGGGCCCTGCTCTGTTACATTAACATATCTGTATGCTCTTGTCATTTTTTTTCTTTATCTTACCTAGAAAGAATAAGATTAGAATGCCATCTCATCTCATTTAAATACTTTCATTTTGTCCATTCTTTTCTTTGAGATGTATGAAGTTAAGGCACAAAGACATGTCTGTGAAAAGCTTTATTTTTCTTTACCTGAAGTTTCTGTGTATATCTTACATTTTAATGGCCCCATAGACAAAAAATAGTATTTGTCAGTAATTTAACTTTTATATGCGTAAGTTTTTTGGCTGTTGCTTTGGCAATTGTTGCTTTGATTGTTGTTATTATTATTTTTTGTTTGTTTTTAATTTGGAAAAATTATAAGAGTGGTTTAGCTATTTATCATAAAAGATTTTGACTCTTCTAGGAATGGTTCGCTTTTTCCTTGAGAGAATTTTTTCATATGCTCTAACACTTTATATGCCTGTACTGGATATTTATATAAAAACTTTTATGATGCACAGTTTTCTAAATATTAACTTGACTTTCTTTAACTATATACCTGTCAGATACTACTCACCTGGTCCAATATGGGCATATTTACACAGATGTACTTTAACTTTGCATTTTGTCTTTGTTATCTGCTTTTTTGGCTCTCTTCAGTGTTTCTTCACAGTTATTAGTAAACAGAGAAAAACAATTGTTTTGATCATGAATAAATAACAAAGCTTAAAGCATATAGGTGGAACATACATATTAGAATACATATAAAATGAACTCTGCCATGGTAATGTAATACACACACACACACACACTCTGATGACCCAAGTTAGTATATAAATTATATACCCATTTATGGTAAATATAATCAGAAATACAGTGAATAGATGGAAAAATACATTTTCTTTTCCCTCTTGAAACACATGAAAATAATACTCTCTGGTACACAAGAAACAATCTAAGTGCTTATATTGCTGCAGCATATTGATTTTCTGACTGTAGAATCCATCATAATTGAACAGTAAACTATCCTATTTCATTTCTGGCAGTGTTGTCAGAAGTATATAATTTAGAATTATATATTAAATGAATTTAAACAAGTCCCTTGGATTTATTTATTTATCTACCTTATTTGAATTAAATATGCCTTCTGTATACTAATGAGAAGATATAGGATCCCCACGTAATGATGAAGAATGATTAGAATTTTAACAGTTCTTTTGGAATAAAAATTAATCCTCTAATTATCAAAAATGGAGAAGAATAAGCTTTGTTGCTCTAAAGCACTTAACAGAGAATGCTATCTTGCCCATTAACTATGCGCTTACTGCGTCTTTTTTCCTTGCATGTTTTTCTAATCAAGGACATACTTTCTCCCCTGAGGCACGTGGGAGCTTAGCAATTACTTGCAGCTCTAATACTAGGCAATTTCTTCTGGGACTGCAATCTGTTAAGAGTTCAATTTTCTCAACCACAGACAAAATGATCAGAATGAATTCGTTCCTTCAGAATGAAACCAAGTGAATAAACTAAATGTGATTGAAATGAACTTAGGTGGCACTCATACATAAATCAACAGACAACCCTGTCACATAACCCAACTGTACATACATAGGGCATGTGTTTCATATTTCAGCAACTTTAAAATGTTTTTTTAATCTTCCAAAGAACATTTTTTTAAAGTCCCAGTAAAGCTCAATTAAATGTAATAATTGTAATTATGTATAGATATTTCCATATCACTCTGCAAAAAGGTTGTATTACATTATGTGGACTTTAACAGTATAAGAGAACCACTATGATCACCTGACTTTACCATTGCTCAGTGATGACAAATGTTTTTGTCTATGTCAATCTGTTAGGTGCAAAAGCAAAACAGAACACATTTTTTAAAAATATATACTTATTTCAGGATGAATGAGTTTACATAATTTTCAGTTTTACTAGCCATTTTTTTGAGATGTTTTTATGAATCTATTCACATTAGTTTTACATTATTCACATGGATTCTTCTCTTTTTTTGTGAAAACTCAACTCCATTAAAAAAAATTGAATCTTTTGTCACATGTGCTGCAGATTTTTTCCTCCAGCTTTAACTGTTACACAGACATCACTCATGGGAATTTATCTAATTAACATGTTGGGCAGATTTATAAAGCTATATCCATTATTGCACTATTGGTAAAAAGCTAAGACTAAAATTCACATAAATATGGTGAATGAAAAACAGGTTTGGATAAATTTTGATACATCACTTCAATAGAATATTAAGTTAAAGAATGAAAACAGATCTGTTTGTGGTATCCAAGATCTATCGTGGGAGAAAGGCAATTCTGAAAAATGATGTTAGTTGACAAATAGAATTTAAGGGCAGGGTTGAGAGTTTTATATCATATATAACCTTTACATTAATTTAATTCATTATCATGAATTTGCATTATCTTTATCATCACCTTCATCACTGTAGTTTGCCATTGTCGTCATAGTCATTCAAGTGTAGAATCATTCTTGTTTAGATTTTAATAACAAATTTATGTTTACATAAAATTTATAATGGACTCTTTTTTAGTATTTTGATGGGGATGGGAGGGTTGTTTGTTTTTTGTAGAGGAAAATATCTGCACTGGCAATACGTTTTGAAAGGAAAGGATCTGTGGGAGACTCTGTGGATGGCACATTTGTGTAGCTCCCTGAAGGATATGTTCTTATTCTGAGTTTTCTAGGTGCAGCTTTGTCTCATGACACAGGTATCTGGAATACAATGTCTATTCCCTAGGGTCCTATAACATGAGAAGTTTGGACTTCGTAAACTTTAGGTTGCCATTTTCTCCAACTATTTATGACTCCTTGCTCTTCTACTTTAATATCATCATATAATCAAGATTGTGGAAACACTCAGCATATACAAATGGTGAAGTGACAAGATCACAAAGGTAAATTGCCTTACTAGATCATGAGACTATAAACAGGAGACAGTTGCCAATAGTCTCTGGCTAATGCACGTGGGAAATACTAACTCATACTGCTCACCAGGTCTTGATCTTTATGTGACCAGTCCCTTATGTTAGTGCATGGAACTTCGCAGAGGACTGGCTGAATTGCCAACAAAAGAAATTATTTCTTGTACATAGGAATTACTACATGAACACTTGTCCCATTTAAATTCAGTACCATAAGAGTTTATCAACTACCTTATGTAAAATATAAGGAAGTTAAATAATGAGTCAGAGAAAAAGACAGAGAAAGTTTAGTCACCAATTGTCTCCTAACATTTATTTGGTGAATATATTACAGTCCAGAATTTAGTCTTTTCCTTAGTCTCAAAATATGGTTTGTTCTGCACAATGAAAGAAGATTTCTCTCTGTATAGTGCACACATATAAACCAGGCTCACATAAATGATGTTATTCAATCAGAATACCACATCACCAGTGTTATTGTTAATCTCAGCAGACCCATAGAGGAAGCTAAATAAGAGTTGGAAGGTTGTATGGAGATTATAGCTTTGGAATGTAGAAAGTGAATTTAAGTTTAATGCATTAACCGAAATAGCCGGCTGCATTTCTTCAGCTGCATTTCTTTTTTACAGATGGGATGGTTATACAAATGGCACGAGAACTGGCAATATCCTTTCACTGAATCTTTTGCATCCACCTTCAGAAAGGGATGGGTTTGCTACCAGAATACTGTTTCTCAAAATCTTCTCTCAAAAACATTTTCTCGAATAAACTGATATATGGTAGAGTAGCACTTGAGAAGGCCATTCTGCATTTTACTTAATCACTCTATTTTACAGAATTTTGTTCAACCAAATCTCATATTTTGACTAACAATTTCTTTTTGATACGTAACTCTATAGAATTCAAATCTTACTGGAATGGGAATGCCACAGTCACTTCTGAAAGTGACCCTGAGTTTGAATTCTTTGATTGTTTATGCACTGACATCAAAGGTAAATATTGAAAGAGGTATCTCATTTGATTTATCATCAATCTACAGGAAAAAAAAATCATCAAGCCATTCAAATACTAGTAATGTACTGTCTTCGCAGGTGTTATAAAAGTAAATGTGATTTTCATTTTCTAATACCTCAATCTAAATATTTTTGCAGCTTTGGTTAGAGTGTACTCATTTGAAAATTCTAAAGAAAAGTCATGTTAAGGAATCTAAGAGTTTTGATGATATTCTTCTGTTTTGTCATATTCAAAATCTATTTTAAATGCTTAAGAAAACCCATTTGTAAAAAGTATGGTGAAAGTAGAGAAAATGACTAGCTTGCAAAGAGTAATTGAGGTACAGGGAGTACCTAAAATCAGGGAAAAGGAAATTGAAATATCTGATTTAATATTCACTAACAAAGAGGTGGAAAGGTAGAACAACAACTCTTCAATCAATTTAATTTGGAAATTCAGAAACACTACCTGTGGGAGAAGCATCTAGAAACTACATGTTTTAAGTATTCTCCTCCCTCTTACAAACAAGACCTAGAAAAGAAGCATTTTTTTTTTTTAATTATAAGTTTCAGAAAAGGAGCTGAAGATAATGGATGCCATTATCTGACAGCTAAGGCTGTCAGACATTAGCATTTGTTGGTAAAAGAGAGAAACTAACTAGAGTTTTCAAAACAAAATGAACAGAACTTCACAGGACTTCATGTCAGACATGACTCCTGGATGGGACAAATAAAGTGTCTTACGTTTGAAATAAGCCAAAGTCAAACATTTCTCCCCATATTTAGAATGTTGAGATTAAATATGATCAATTAGGGGTTGATGGCAGAATAAAATTATTTACCTTCCTTTAATATTAATTATAACATTTTCTTTGCTGCTAATAATTATATAAATGTTTTATAAGGATACTTTATTTTTTATCTCTACACCAAATCAAGTTTTTTCACCAAAGAAAAAACTTTATGCCCAAGGTCAATTAGCTAATACGGCTGATCTTTGAATAACACATTTAAACTGAGCAGGTCCACTTACGCATGAATTTTTTCTAGTAGTCAATACTATAACACTACACAGTCTGACTTTGCTGTAAGTCACAATCTTGACTGTGCAGGAGGTTGGTGTCCCAACCCCTGGATTGCTTAATGATCATGTCAGCCCTGGAGATTAAATTATTTAGATTAGATTAAATTTACTTGTACATTTCATAACTGGAAATTAAATCTAACTCCATCTGGAATCAAAGAAGGTTGGAATTAGATAAAACATATTTGTAAAAATACATATATATCATAACTTTTTCTCTAATTTTTCAGTTTCATTCATCATCTAAAAATATATATATATTTATTGGGCACTGGTTTTAACACAGTTCTTCTTATTACAGAGAGTGACCAAGAGATGAACTCCTTGTCCTCCTTATGTATATAAATCAATCAGTGACTCAGTCAATGTATAAATGACAAATCTAACAAATGACAAGCTAAAAAATAACAAACTAACAAATCATATAAAAAAAAAAAAAAAGCAGATTGAGGTAGATCCCTTGGTGAGCCTGCCAGGTCTCTCTTCTTTCATCTGCTGGGAATGTCATCACAGAAGCCTTCAGATGTCAGTTCCCTCAGGGATTAGTTCAATTGCAGAGTTCTACTGCACCCTCAATTATACATCTGCCTGGATTACAGGTCGAAACAAGAGTGTAATGACGTGGCCACCTTGGTGTGCTGGAGGTCCACTCTAAGAGTTCTATGGAATGCCATGGAAGGGGCTCGTTTGAGGTCATTGTTGGACTTCACTGTGGTCCTGTTTCTTCCCCTTACCCAATCATGTTTCATGTCCTTCCCTGACTCACATGTTGGTCTCAAGCAAACGCCTTAACAAATACCTTGCATTCTAAACCCCTTCTCAGATAGGAAGCTAATGCAGAACTCTTTTTGAGAAGATCATCCTTTCTCTCACAGCTCAGCAGTTTCACTTCTTTCCAAATCAAAGGACTGTACTTGGGTGGATGTGATTCTGGAGGCTCTATTCTAATTTTAAAAACCCTGGTACCATTTCCATTCTCTCTTAGTTACTCCAAATTAATAATAAATCTTTTTTTTAGTGTAGTAACATCACTTAACATGAGATTTACCCTCTTAAGTTTTTAAGTATAAAAGACAGTATTGTTACCTATAGCCATGAGATTGTACAGCAGACCTATTACTTATTGATTCTGCAATAACAAAAACTTATATACACTGAACAGCTACTCCCCATTTACGCCTCCTCCCAACTCCTGACTACCATCATTCTACTCATTGCTTCTATGTATTTGATATATTAGATAACCTAATATAAGTGGAATCATGCAGTATTTGTACTCTGGGACTGGGGCTTGTCTTACTTAGTATTCTGTCCTCAAGGTTCATCTGTGTTGTTGCATATGGCAGGATTTCCTTCTTTTCTGAGGCCAAATTGCTTGTGTGTACAATTTAATGAATCCCATTATGTGTACATACCACATATTATTTACCAACTTACTGATCGATGAACATTTAGATTGCTTTCACATCTTGACTATTGTGAATAATGCTGTGATGAACATAGGACTGCAACTATCTCTTTCATTATCCTGACTTCATTTATTTTGGATGAATACACAGAAATGGGATTTCTAGATCATTGATAGTTTTATTTTTAATTTTATGAGGAAACTTCATATTGTTTTCTCTAGAGGCTGTACCCCCTTTCCCAGTCTTCAACAATCTACCCAGCCAGAGATTTGGGGTCTCTCAAACCTTCTCTCTATATATGTGTCTTATCTGGACTTGTGTGAATAAAATCTCAGCTGTAGAGATTTTTCAGTTTCTTTTCTTCTTGGAGGGAACTTGTCATCTTTGCTGCCCCTAATATCTGATATCCCGCAGGTCTTCTTGGGCAACAGCATACCTTGACCTAATTTTTCTGTTCTCAGGAGACTTTGGTTTCCAAAGTATGCCAGGTCCCCTCCCTACTCTGAGACTGGCCCCCAAAAAATCTGAATGCTGTGGGCATATTAGACTGTCTCCTTTCTAGGAATTACGCAAGGGCAGGGTGTTTTGCTGATGTGGGAGAAGAAGTTCTGGTGGTAGATTTTTTATAGGCCCTTAGGTGTCTAGAATATCTTGGGTCCTTTCAGTACTCAAAGACTGGCAAGACTGAACCCTGCTCCTTGGGATCTCCCAGCAATCAAACAACAAAACAAAACAAAAACAAAACAAAACCCTAACAAGGTAAGCTCTCAACTCCAAACCCATCCATCTCTCCTCAGGAGAAGCTGGGAGTTTCCTTCCATTCTCATGACAGCTTACTAGAAGAAAGGAATTATGGCAAGATTGTATCTTGTATTTTATTACCAGCGTCAGTATGATTGTTTTGTGTTTATCCAGAGTGTAGAGTCTGTCAACTGTTTCCTGGATTTCTCATAAAACAAATGGGTCTGTGCATTGTTGAATCTGTGTGTCCATGGAGAGAAGGAACTTCCTATTCTGTCATCTTGCAGACATTACCCCAATAAATCTTGGTATCTATGGTGGTTATCTTCTGATTTTATTTTTCTTCTTCACAGTGGTCTTAGGTATTTGTGGCACTTTTCATTTCCATAAGTATTCAGTTTTTCTCCCACTTACGCATGGGTTTTATTATGATTGCATTGAATTTAAAAGAAACAGGTAAGAAAAAAACCCTTAATAAATTGGGTCTTTCCATCCATATCATGATATGTCTTTCCATGTATTTATGTTTTTGATAATTCTCAATAGTTTAATTTTTGTGTATAGGTCTTGTGCACAGTTTTCATCAGATTTGTTTGTAAGCAGTTGATATGTTTTTGATAATTCCTTTTGTTTTTTTGGCCATACTGCACAACTTGTGAAATTTAGTTCCCTGAACAGGGATTGAACTCATGCCCTCAGCAGTGAGAGCAGAGTCCTAAACCGTGAACAACCAGGAAATTCCCATTAATTCTTTTGTATACCTATAAAGACATAGTTTTGTAATATAACTGGTATAGTTTTCTTTGACGCAGATATGCCATTTGCATCATGGACTTAATGTGTCTTTTATCTTTAAAAATCCTTAAATATTCCGTCTTTAAATATTGTTTTTGCTCCATTATCTTTCTCCTCCTTTTACTAGGACCACAGTTGCAAATATATTTGATCATTCTACTGTGACACACATATCTTTTGCAATTTTCTTTCCTTTTATATGTCTCTTCATACTTCTGATTCTTTCTTTCTATTTTCCAATATAATGCATTTGGCTCTTGAACAACAAGGTTTCAAACTGTGCAGGCCCACATACATGCCATTTTTTTCCAATAAATACTATAGAACACCATGACATGTGAGGGTGGTTGAATCCACAGATGCGGAACCATGCATATGGAGGAAGCACATATATTTGAATGCCAACTATAAGTTACACATGTGTGCATGTGTGTGTGTTAAGTTGCTTCAGTTGTGTTTGACTGCAACCCTATGGACCTTAGCCCTCCAGGCTCCTCTGTCCATGAGATTCTCCATGCAAGAATACTGGAGTGGGTTGCAATCCCCTCCTTCAGAGGGTCTTCCCTACCCAGAGATCCAACCTGTGTCTCTTCTGTCTTCTACATTGGCAAGAAGTTTTTTTTGTTGTTGTTGTTGTTGTTTTTTACCACGGAAGCTACCTGGGGAGCCCAAAAGTTATACAAAGATTTTCAAGTGTACAGGGCTTGATACCTCATTGAAAATTTAGTACAATTATACCATGGAAGCTCTGCTCATATGTCTCAGCATCTCATCTGCTCCTTTCAGAACCCACAGTGCAGAGGGAAGGGCTTCCTTTGGCTTTTCTCCTCTCCCTGATCCTTCCCCTGCTACTTCTCACTCAACAGTAGCTCCACTCTGCCTTGCTTTCAAGAAAGTGAAAGTCAGTTAGTGGTGTCTGACTCTTTGCAACCTCATGGACTATACAGTCCATGGAATTCTCCAGGCCAGAATACTGACCCAGGGATCGAACCCAGGTCTCCGGCATTGCAGGCAGACTCTTTACCATATGAACCAGGAAGCCCTTGCTTTCTAGAGGGTTGTTAAAAAACATGCTGATTTTTCGTTGCCAGTGTATAGGTGGGGAGAAAAAAAAACAAAAAACCTTTCATTCTTCCTTTCTAGGTCATTTGGCTAGTCTAATAAATTGACATAAAACAAATTAACAGAAAAATAAATTTTGTGTGTATGGGAGCCCCATAAAATACGAAACTTAGAGAAAGCAGGCAGCTTTTATACTTTTTAGACAAGGAAGCAATGCATTTATAAAGAATTGACAAGACAAAGGAGCTTGGGATAGTAAGTTAGTGAAGAAGTATTAATGTTTGTATATACAACTTTCTCGGCATTAAATTCCCTATTTCTGGTGATAAAGATGCCTTCCATCCCCCTGGTACAGGGAGGGTACCTTTCACCTGGTACATTTATTTCCTGTTTTCCGGGAGATGAAGGAAAGCCAACATTTCCCACTTGCACCAGTTCTTTCTTGAGTAACTTTAGCTCAGAATAATCAATATGACAAAATAGTGTATTTTTGTTTGGCATTTGCTGTTCTCTTTCACCAGTAATTGGAAATAGTAATAACTATAGATGCACTGAGTAAGGAATGGAATAGAAGATAAAGTGATCAACTTGCCTCTCAGGTTTGGGGCTTGAATGGCTTGTCATTTATTATGGTAAAAATGAAGAAGAATGGGTTTAGGAGTTGTTGAAGATAAAAGTATATGGTCAAATATATTCAATTTGAAATACCATATAAATACTTGAATATAGAAGTCTAGAATTAATGAGAATTACAAGGGTTGAAATAATACATTAGAGAATTTTTAGTATAAATGATAATAAAAAACCACTTAACTAAAGGAGAACAAAGACTGTTGTAGGTAGAAAAGGGACGTGATTACAAGATTGAGGTCTGGGAACTCCAGTGTTTAGAGGTTGAGATCAAAATCATAAACAAGAAAAGAGAATGAAAAGCTGTTTCCAGAGACGTAAGTGGATGAGTAGAAGTGTGGAATGTCTCAGAAACCACTTAGAGTGTCAGTAAGAAGTTAATATGGAAATATCAAGTAATGATCTGTTTTAAATCATAAAGTATATAAATTGAGAAATATTTATTGGATTTGGTGATGTGTTAATCATAGGGGATCTCAAAAAATTAGTTACAGACAGGGGACAGGAAGGAAATTATAAATTATAAACATAAAAATTTTCAAGAAAGGGAAAAGAAGAAACACAGACAACAAATACAGACAATATAGTTGAGCAGTTTCCTATAACGGAGCAAGCAATTGGGGAGTTGCTGGAAGGATATAGGGAGTTTCCTTTTTTAATTAAGTTGGGAAATTAAAAAAAAAATTCTACTGATAGGGAAAATCTGATAATGTCAGAAAGAAAGGAGAAATTTTACAAAAGGATATTCCATGACTAAAAATAGAATATGAAATGCAGGGCATAAGTGGTGGTTAGCATTAGATAAGACAGAAGTCATATCACCAGCTGCAATAACTAGAAAGGAAGCATATGGCTACAGATGCAGGAGTTACTGGGGCTGTGGTTTTGTGAGGTTTTAGGGACAGAAAAATTTATTACTTTTGGTTTTTCCCCTAATCACTAAAAAAGCAAGTTTATCAGAGCATGAGAAAGGGAAGGATTATAAGTTTGAAGAAAAGAAAATGTATGAACAAGTACTCAAATGAACAGGAGAGAAAAGTAACTAGGAAGATGTGATAGGATGGTCATAGCAGGGCTGGGGCACACTTCACTTCTGTGATTATAGATTTAGCATGAGAAAAATTAGCATGGTGGTGAGTACTTCTCCAGCCTCATTCATCTTCACAGGGGCACATAATTCAGCTTGGATTTAACAAATGTTGAGTTTCTGATAGAAGAGTAGGTACAACAAGTATAGCTAGTAGGGGGCTGGGGGTTGGGGGAGTACCTAACTCCCCCAACTCCCTATCCTTAGGAAGTACCTAAGGATAGATAGTAAGATTTAAACTAAGCTAGTATAGAGTTGAAGATGTTAGGACGCTGATAGACAATATAGAGGTCAGAATCTCTGGAAAATTTTCTGAGATTTGCTTTATGATTTGGAAAATTTAAGTTCACATAGAGAGATGGGCAAATGATTAAGTATTTTTATTAGATCTTTCCTCTGTGCTAGTACAGAGCTCTGTCTTCTTTTTTATCATAGTTTGATTAATTTAATCCTTACAACTCTATCCATTTCATAGATAAACTAAGACACAGAGATATTATCAAATTTACCCTAAGTTGCACAACCAGCAGTTACAGAGCCAAGTCTCAAATCTAGCCTGTCATGATACTGGAGCCTACTTTCTTAAAATCCACTCAGTTCTTCTGACCCAGCAAAATGGGGAACATTAGAACAATCTTTTTAGTTGCTAGACCTCTATAATAAAGAAAATTGATTAAATGTCAATGTTTTAAATATGGGAGATGCTCCTAGGGGAGTTCAGACAAGCTCATTCTTCCTATCTCCTAAAATTATAACCAGAGACAAAACTTGATCCAAGTCCAACTTTTTAAACAAGAAACAGCTCTGTTGTAAAATATGTTTGATAATGTTTCTCCTTACGCTATGATATGCACAAATGCATTTTATACTATTAATAATTTCTTTCATATTGAGCTCAGAGATATTGAATGTATTAAAATGGAAGCATAACACATCACTTTGTAATATGACCAGCAACTTATCTTTGGTTTAGTACAGCCTACCACTTCTAGTTGTCATAATAGCTCATGAAGAGATCTTGAATTACCACTGTTTAATATGAAAAGGGCTTCCCTAGTGGCTCAGATGGTAAAGAATCTGAACATAGGAGACCCAGTTTTGATCCCTTGGTCAGGAAGACCCATTGGAGAAGGGAATGACTACCTCCGTTATTCTTGCTTGGAGAATTCCATGGATGGAGGAGCATGGCTATAGTTCATGAGGCCGCACACATAGCTAGAGCTAAATATACCACTTGTCAGTGAAAAGGTTCAAAGTTGCTTTTAAATACAGATCTTATTTAGTGGTTCAGAAAAAAGAAAAATGGTTTTGTATCTTACTCATTGTTGCAGATTAACTTTGACTGTGGATCACAATAAACTGTGGAAAATTCTGAAACAGATGGGAATACCAGGCCACCTGACCTGCCTCTTGAGAAACCTGTATGCAGGTCAGGAAGCAAGAGTTAGAACTGGACATGGAACAACAGACTGGTTCCAAATAGGAAAAGGAGTATGTCAAGGCTGTATATTGTCACCCTGCTTATTTAACTTATATGCAGAATACATCATGAGAAACGCTGGGCTGGAAGAAGCACAAGCTGGAATCAAGATTGCCGGGAGAAATACCACTAACCTCAGATATGCAGATGACACCACCCTTATGGCAGAAACTGAAGAGGAATTAAAGAGCCTCTTGATGAAAGTGAAAGAGGAGAGTGAAAAAGTTGGCTTAGAGCTCAACATTCAGAAAACTAAGATCATGGTATTCAGTCCCATCACTTCATGGCAAATAGATGGGGAAACAGTGGAAACAGTGGCTGACTTTATTTTTCTGGGCTCCAAAATCACTGCAGATGGTGATTGTAGCCATGAAATTGAAAGACACTTACTCCTTGGAAGGAAAGCCTAGACAGCATATTAAAAAGCAGAGACATTACTTTGCCAACAAAGGTCCATCTAGTCAAGGCTATGGTTTTTCCCGTGGTCATGTATGGATGTGAGAGTTGGACTATAAAGAAAGCTGAGTGCTGAGGAATTAATGCTTTTGAACTGTGGTGTTGGAGAAGACTCTTGAGAGTCCCTTGGACTACAAGGAGATCCAACCTGTCCATCCTAAAGATCAGTCCTGGGTGTTCATTGGAGGGACTGATGCTGAAGCTGAAATTCCAATACTTTGGCCACCTGATGCAAAGAGCTGACTCATTTGAAAAGACACTGATGCTGGGAGGGATTGGGGGCAGGAGGAGAAGGGGACGACAGAGGATGAGATGGTTGGGTGGCATCACCGAGTCAATGGACATGAGTTTGGGTGGACTCTGGGAGTTGGTGATGGACAGGGAGGCCTGGCATGCTGCAGTTCATAGAGTCGCAAAGAGTCGGACACGACTGAGCGACTGAACTAAACTGAACTGACAGATTAAATATTTGTTTAAGTAAAGAATCTGCCTGCAATGAGGGAGACCCGGGTTGGATCCCCAGGTTGGGAAGATCCCCTGGAAGAGGGAATGGCAACCCACTCCAGCATTCTTGCCTGGAGAATCCATGGACACAGGAGCTTGGAGGGATATAGTTCTTAGAGATGCAGAGTCGGACACAACTAGTGACTAGCACTTTCACTTTATAGATTTTACACAAAATCCACATTTTGAAATACTAGCCCTCAGTGTGATAATATTAGGCAGTGGAACCTTTGGGTTGGTGAGTAGATCTGAAGGATGGAACTTCCATGAATGAGGTTAATGACCCTGTAAAAGAGACCCCAATAGCTCTCTTGCCCCTTCCACCTTGTGAGAATGTAGGGAGAAGATGACTAGCTGTTAACCAGGAAGTGGTTTTCACTAGACACTGAATCTTCCTGAGTCTTCCTCTTGGACTTCTCAGATTCCAGAACTGTGAGGTATAAATTTATGTTGTTTATAAGTCACCCAGTCTGTGACAGTTTCTTATAGAAGCTCGAACTGACCAAGATGCACATTAATTGTCTGAGGTTTATTTCAAGGCTAAAACAAGGTTTCTTGAACTACCCTGAGACATTCGAAAAACTCCCTAAAATGCAAGGTCTTGAGTCATAGAAAGTATTGGACAAAACATTTTGTCCTTTTATGGTGATTTCCCTAAGTAAGTGTTAAGGCTGCTGCCTGCTTCCACATAAGATATAAGTAAATCGTAAGGATGGAACCTTCATAAATGGAATTAATGACCCTGTGAAAGAGACTGTGTGCTCACTTGTGTCCACTCTTTGCAACCCTATGGACAGACTATAGCCTGCGAGGTTCCTCTGTCCGTGGGGATTCTCCAAGAAAGAATACTGGAGTGGGTTGCCATTTCCTCCTCCAGGGAATCTCCCTCAACCAAGAATTGAATCCTTGCCTCCTGCATCTTCTGCATTGGCATGCAAATTCTTGACCACTGAGCCACCGGGGAAGCCTAAGATAGATGGATATCTATTATCTATTTAAGAACTTTGACATTAGAAAGCCTTCATTGTTGTAAATTAATTATCTCTATAACCTCAGAAATTTATTTTATTATTTAAATATTTGTATTTAAGGCACTGGAAACACAAAGAAAAGTGATAATAAGGTCTTTCTCTCATTGAATTTATCATGTCAATAAACAGCAGGTGAGTCTCTTAACTTTTCTTCTTAAACAATTTTCCTCTTTACTCTGACTCAGCTAACAATTTTTTTAAGATTAAATCAAATAGTGTATTTAAAATAAAAATAAAATTCTATGCCATTTAAAATTGTTCCTATCTATTGCCAGGGTTTACCCCTAATAAAATTTAGAACTATAAATTTTAGAACTAGACATGTATTTTCAACAACTTATATTTTTCATTCTGTTTTATGTATATTCAGACATAAATTTAAAAATCTGAAATTGGTGTTTACAATCTAGTGAGGATTATTTTGGATCATTCCACCATTTTTCACTCTCCCATTTTGAACTATATACATGTTGATTATGCTCTGAAGACGGTGAGGTGGAATAACAGTACTAGCAGGGAAAATTGCTTGGATTTTAAGTCCTCTTTCTCCAGTAAATTTCCACTCTCCAGGTTCTAGGTCAGAAAGTTGATTTTCTTTCTTGAAACTGAGAATGAATCAGTCTTTCATGCTTGAATCATGCAAGCTTTATAAAAGTTTTGTAGATCAGATTTCTAAGGATTTAATTAATGACAAAATCTATAATTATTAAATGAGCCAGAATATACCTGCATTCTCAGCAGGTGTGGAAAGCCATACCACATGAAAATTGTTGCTTGTCTTACTCAGGTATAGTTTTCATTACAGAATTGATCATTTATTATTCATATTTTTATTCCTAGCAACTAACGTAGTACTCAATAAGCTTGCAGGTGTTGATGAGTGAGTTTACGTGATATTATCATTTACAAGTAAAAGAAAATCTAACTAATTGAACTCTCAGGGCACAATATATGTAAGCTTTCAATGTAAATATACTGTGCAGAAAGGAAAAGTGCATACAACAAGATTGAAAATGTCATAGCCTGTAAAGTAAGTGTCATAAGAGATCTGCCTTCTTTAAATCAAACTATAATTTACACCTTTTCTGATATATAGTGTATAATTTTAAATCATATTACTGGCAATCTTGTTAGTCCTGACATGGATATTATAGAGACTATTACTGATAAATTCCTAATGAAATCTAAATTTTAAGAGAGATGATGCTAAAATATTGCATGGATAATAGAGTATCTGTACATAGAACCACATATATCACAGGATTTCTAAGTAGTGTATATTTTCTTCTTGATAAGAAATAGGTCATTTCTCATAAATTTTATTTAAATAATATGCTAAAGAGGTCTTGAAATAAATTACCAACGTCTTGGAAACAGAATGCACAAAGCAATCCCATGAGCATGATGTATCATACACCAACAGTGCTTGCTGATATATAACAAATAAGGTTGCTTTCTTTTCCTGTTTCCTCCTAAAGCCTTGGATTCAAACAGTTCTTAATTCATAGCCATTGAAAGAAGAAATGAAATGAAATATAATGTAGATTCTTAAAATTCATGTTATGCCTAATGGTTTTCCTACCTCATTCAGTAATATCAATCTCATTTTTACTCAAATGCATAGTTATTAATTTGCCTTCAGCACACCCTAGCAATGAATATAACTTATCTTCTACACTACACTAGGAAAATTAGGTAAGCTAATTGCTATTTTGTCTCTAAGTCCTTGTTTACTTACAGGATAAGTTATTTGAAGAACTTGCTTTTTAAAAATGCAGTTTTGTCTGGGAAACTGTTTAACCATATGGTTAAGAATTATATTCAATATATCTTTTATATTGGAAGGAACACAAAACAATTACACATCATTCCTGAAGCTCAGCTGGATAGGAGGTTATGTAACATCAAGAAATCCATCAGGTATGGGATTCCTCCTCCCTTGCCCCAACAACTGATGAGATGTGGATCCTGTAGAAAGTTTCTCTACCCTTTTTAGCCCCTCTCTCCTCATTTTGTAAAGTGAGGATACTTAACTCTGTTTAAACTATGGATGATCATATGAGATAACCTGTGAGAATACTTCATAAAATGCAATGCATTATACAGTTCCCAGTTGTTAATTTTAAGAACTGTAATCCAACCACCACCATGTTATTAAGAGTAGATTAGTGATCTTAAAATGCAGTGTGCCTTCATGAATTCATTCTTCCAACAATAGTTATAAATCCCTGCATGCGTGCCTGCTAAGTTGCTTCAGTTGTGTCCAACTCTGTGTTGCTCTGTGGATGGTAGCCCTTCAGGCTCTTCTGTCCCTGGGATTCTCCAGGCAAGAATATTGGAGTGGGTTGCCATTTCCTTCTCCATAGATCCCCTGCTGCTGCTGCTGCTAAATCGCTTCAGTCGTGTCTGACTCTGTGTGACCCCATAGACGGCAGCCCACCAGGCTCCCCCGTCCCTGGGATTCTCCAGGCAAGAACACTGGAGTGGGTTGCCATTTCCTTCTCCAGTGCATAAAAGTGAAAAGTGAAAGTGAAGTCGCTTAGTCGTGTCCAACTCTTAGCGACCCCATGGACTGCAGCCTACCAGGCTCCTCTGTCCATGGGATTTTCCAGGCAAGAGTACTGGAGTGGGGTGCCCATTGCCTTCTCCCCATAGATCCCCTAGAGCGTGTCAAATACTTTTCAACATACTATATATGGTCAGATATAGTATATGATCAGATTCTCTGTCTTAATTCAGTGTATTTTTAGTAGAGGAGATGGTAAGAAATAAAAACTATATATATATCTATATCTATATATATATATAAAAGTTCAGAATCAGTGTATAGCAAGAGACAGCAAGAACTAGGAAGAAGGAAGAACAATCTGAATCAGTGACATTTTTTCAATTTCCTGAATAAGGTGAGGGTATTCTATACAAAAGAAACCTTACTTTCAAAGGCCCAAAGAAGGAATAATCTTGGCATATTTAAAAACCATGAAAAAACCATAGAGTTAAGGGCTGCAGGTCAAAGTTGAGTGTTTAGATTTTATGCTAATTATTTTTGGAGGCTTTTGGAGAACTTTTTAGTTAGAAGACATGAATATGTTTTGTTTTAGAAAAGATCATACTGGCTATAGTGCTTAGAAAAGCTTTTAAGGAAAGCAGAAAAGGAAACAGGGTGGCTTGGGGGTTTTTGAGTTAGAGAGATGGTAAATGACACTACCAGCACCAGGACTGCTAAGTCGTGTCCGACCCTTTTGTGATCCCACAGACCTTAGCCCTCCAGGCTCCTCCATCTATGGGATTTCCTAGGTAGGATTTCTGGAGTGGGTTGCTGTTTCCTTCTCCAGATGGTGATAGAAATGACGGCCAATAGGCTCAGTGAGCCATTGCATGTGGGCACAGGGTGAAGAAACTAAAGAATAAAGCATGAGTCTGATGCTTTTGGCCAAGCATCTGTGAGGATACTGTTACTATTTATGGAAATGGATAAGCTAAAGGGAGGAATGGATTGTTTTGTTTCATTTATTCTGTGTGCGGTAGAAATCAGGAGTTCTGTTTTAGATATTTGAGATTCTCATTATGTAGACAGAATAATCAAGGTGGTTGAAGTACAAGCAAATCTGGAACTCAGGTTGAGTTCAGAACTGGTGATATAAATTAGAAAGTCATCAGCATACATTTAATATTTAAAGCCATGGGACAGGATTCTGTTTCTGAGAAAGAGAATGCAAGGAAAGAATGAGATCTAGGCGCTTAGCAATGGAGAATGTTGGTATTTGAGACTTTAGTGAGAAGACTAATGTTTTCTTATGTTTAATAGTTCCAATCATTTACTTTCTAAAGCATAAACAGTGGTTTATTGGAAATTAACATGAATCAATTAATAATTTCATTGGTATTGCACCTATCTTAGTATTTTTACCACTTTTGACCACTATCCTATTAGCTATTTAATCACAAGAAAATTAAGTTTATGTGAAACCTATTAACTTGTTGTTCCCAGTAGCCCACCAGGCTCCTCTGTCCATGGAATTCTCCAGACAATAATAGTGGAGTCTGTTGCCATTTCCTTCTCCAGGAGATATTCCTGACCTGTGTTTTCCTCTAAGAGTTTTATAGTTTCTGCTCTTAAATTTAGGTCTTTAATCCATTTTGAATTTATCTTCATGTATAGTGTTAGAACTATTGTTTCAAATGAAATGGAATCAGGAAAATTCAACATCACTCCTGACTCTTTAACTACACAGAAGAGTAAATCTAATAAGAATTTCGGCTTTTGGTTTTTCTTCTTGAGTAGCCATTGTGCAAAAGCTCTATAGACATTAATTAGAATTTTTCAAAGAAAATGAGAGATGTAGTTAGTGCTAACTCCCAAAGTGGGAATTTGCAGTCTAATAACCAGCAGGATATTGGTGACTGAACAGGAGGTATATTGAAACTTTCTGAGATAAATGAAGTTAAGTGATCTCAAAGATTGATGGAAGAAGAAAGTAACTTTTTTATTGAATTCAAGAAGGCCATTATAGTGACTACATAGTTTCTCAAATAAGAAATTATGTGATTAAATATTGCTTGAAAAACCTATAACTAAGTACATGTAGAACATTTCTTTTAAGAAAAAAGATGCACTACCTCACATGCTGTTTATTTCTCAACTCTGAGCATTCTGGCTATTCTCCTCTGCTATGTCGCTATAAACAGTCTCTCCGCTGTTGTATAGCATTTGATGTTCCTCACAACTCACAGTCTGGAAACATTATCCTATTGGAGATTCCCTAATATTGGTCTCCCTTGGTTTTTCTCTTACCTTTCTAGTTATTTCTTCTTCAACTCTTACAGAGCTGTTTCTCTTCACCTGCCTATTACGTATTTATGCTTCTGAGAATGCTGTCCTTTAATCTCAATCTCTATATTCACTTTATAAAACTATAGTATCAAATACCCTGTAGACTTGTCCTCCATGTTCATATGCTCTTTTTCTCTCTTGGGTTCAGGTCCTTAGTATTGTTGCTGAAACTCAGCCTGTGTTCGCAGTGCCGAAGAGAAACATGAAGATAGAGTTTTGAGTGAAGTAGAAAAGAATAGCTTTTATTTCTTTGCCAGGCAAGAGGGACCACACAGGATAATGTCCTCAAGACTGTGTGACCCAGCCTGGAGGGGTAGTGAGGCGTTTCATAGTATTCAAGGAGCAGGGCGTGATCAGCTCATAGGCAATTCTTGGATGCCTTGGCATCAAGGTGAAGCTTCTAGCATCATCAGTCTTCTTGTTTCAACCAGTCTGGGGTCTATATGCTTGTGGTCCTCAGTTCTCATCTCATAGTGGTGTCTGTTTCCTGTAAAAACAATATAAGAGTGTGTGTCAGGCCTATATTTGTATCTTTCAGGGAACTGGGAGTTTGGTGATTCTGCTGGGTGTCAGGATCATAGTCTGAACTGTCCCCAGTTTCCCAGCCGAAGAGCTGTTCTTGGTTTATACATCTCCACATTTTCCAATCATTAACTCGTGAGTCAGCGTTTCACTTCAGAATACAAGGACACAGAGGCTTGTACATGGCTTCAGTATTCACCTATGTGCTGAGCGTATTCTCTCAGTCATGTTCAAATCTTTGCAACCCCGTGGACTGTAGCCCGCCAGGCTCCTCTGTCCATGGGGATTCTCCAGGCAAGAATACTGGAGTGGGTTGCCATGCCCTCCTCCAGGGGATCTTCCCAACCCAGGATCAAACCCAGGTCTCCCATGTTCAGGCAGATTCTTTAATGTCTCAGCCATCAGGGAAGCAATGTATACATATAGAATGTGTTTAATTGACGATATCATTGTCAGTATCAACAAGATGAAATGAAAATTACCTGTTCCATCCTCTTCAGTTTTACTCCTATGTTCCATTCCTCAGTGCTTATAAATAGCAAATTCATCTACATAAATTCTCCAAAAAGATAAATGATTATTGATTATTTATGATTATTACAATGACTTCCAAATGGTTAATCTCCAACCTGGGTGTATCATTATTTTGTTAAAATTCATAAATGGTAATATAGTTAAATAACAATCACGTTTGAATGTTTTGTCATGAAATGTGGATTACTTATATATTTGGATTGTACATTAAGATTCTTCAGTGCTCTCCTATTGTGATTATAGTAAAAATGTAACATCTTTGACAGGACATTTAGGTTCCTCCACAAACTAGCTCCAAACAAACTGCTTCTTTAAGACTCAACTTTTTATATTTTATTCTGTTTTTTTTTTCTACCCAACACTCATATCTAACCCATACTTGAAATCTCCCAGAGTATTCTATACTGCTAAATCTTTTTAAAATGGCACATATTTTTCTCCTGATAGTGTCTTTCCTCTGACCCTTTCCGTCTTTACCTGGATGAGTTTTTCAAGATTGAATTCAACCTTAACTTCTTCTAGGAATCCTTATCTTTGCCGAGTTGGTTTAGTTGCACCCAATCTGCACTGTTACCGTAATCTACAATATCTCTAGCACATAAATCACAACTGTCTGCTTACATGTTGCTTTTTTCATATTCACCTATAAACTCCATTAAAATAGAAAGTTTTTTTTTTTTTCCCTGTATTTGTGAATAGGGAACAATAGCAATAGAAATAAAAAGTTGCTGAGGAAAGAAGGGAAGATTATTGTCACAATAATTTGTTGTAATGTTAAAGATGTAAAATTATATATATGGGGACACTTTCAAAGTGTTAGACTGCTACATTCATTGCTTAAGTTTTTGCAACCTAAATCTAAGAATTTAATTGGAGAAATGTAGAGGGTAATTTTAAAAATTAGAAAGGAAATACTGAGTAGGTTTGATGAAAATAGGAAGACGTTACCTAACTATGTAGAACTGTGTACTAGTTCCAAATGATGACTTGAAGAAAAATATGTATATATATATATACATATATATACACACACATACATATATCTGTGTGTATACATATGTATGGGCTTTCCAGGTGGCTCAGTGATAAAGAACCTACCTGCCAATGCAGGAGCGGCAGGTTCAGTCCCTGGGTCTGGAATATCCGCTGGAGGAGGAAATGGCAACCCGCTCCAGTACTATTGCCTGGACTACAGTTCATGGGGTTGCAAAGAGTCAGACCCTACTGAGCAACTGAGCATGCACACACAGACATAGACACACAAACACACACATATATATATTCTACTTAGCCAGAAACTAAATAGATTATAGGGTTTAGACCTTCATTTAGAGATTTATTGATTCTTGTAATTGTGAAAACAATATATTTCAGATTTAAAGATATTTTATACATTATCTACTGCTATCACAAACCTGGCTGAAAAACAAAATAGAGCAAAACATAACATTTTAGGGGCATTTTGAAAATACCAATGGTGAAGCTCCATTTCAGATCTATTAAATAGAATCTGCTGTGGAATCTGAGCAGTATTTATTTATTTATTTTTAATGGTCCCCAAGTAATTCAAATATTCAGTCAGCATTGAGAAACTACAGGTCTGGTATAGCAACTTTATAGTTAGGAAACTTGGGATCTTTACATATAATCTTTAAAGCCTTGGTCATTGGTTCTCTGGCCCAGAGTCATTGAGAGGAATTGGAACAGAAGGTTGTTAGAGGCAAGTAGGATGATGGCAGACTGTGACAGGTGACAGCTTGACAGGTGAGACATTACCACAGGGTCTGGTGGATATTCAAGATGGAGGCTGTGAATGATCAAGATAAGAGCAAATTCCCTTCAGTGGCCTCTTTTTAAGAATGCAGGGAAGTATTAATAGTCTTCCAGAAGATTTCTATCAAGAAAATGATTAAAGTAAATGTTGCTCTGGGACCCAAAAGTCAATTTCCACTTTTGAAAAATTCAGTATATGTATTCCCCAATCATGTCAGACAAAAATGTCATCATCAGATTATGCTGTAGTATAATTTAATACAGGTCATCTCTTGTATAGTGGGCAAGAGACTTGGACTAGCAATGCAAACTTTGCATTCAAATTCTATGACCTGTATTTGCAGCACAGTCTTAAAGACATAGCATAGGCTTTAAATTCTTTTTAAGTTCTATCACCTAAGAACAGGAAGAGTAACAGATACCTAATAGGTAAAAAAAAAAAAGATAAATTTAGGTTAAGTGTGTTTTGTGTAAATATTTATATCCATTTCTGTTCTGAAAAGGATATAAGAAACTGGACAAACAAATGTGTGCATCATATGTGTATGTGTGTGTGTGTGTGTATGTTTGTATGCTCAGTTGCTCAGTCGTGTGTGACTCTTTGTGACCCCATTGATGACCCCATTGATTGTAGCCCACCAGGCTCCTCTGTCTATGGGATTTTTTCAGGCAAAATACTGGAGTGGGTTTCCATTTCCTCATGCAGGGGATCTTCCTGACTCAGAAATCAAACCTGTTTCTCCTGAATTGGCAGGTGGATTCTTTACCACTAGCACCACCTGGCAAGCCCCATGTATATATATTTGCAATTTGTGGTTTATCTGGATTTTTACTATGTTTTGTTTTTGTGGTTGCTTTATTAGTTGTATCTCAAAAATTGGGTTTTGTATAATGTTAAAATGTAAGCATTCATTTTAGAATTTATTCTTAAAATGATAAAATGATGGTAAAATGTTTTATACTTTAGTGGGAGTGCTGTCAAATACCATATGTAAATATTTTAATCTGAAAACTACAACTCGATTATTGAGATAAATGCTGTTCAGTCGCCAAGCTGTGTCCAACCCTTTGTGACCCCATAGATTGCAGCATGCCAGGCCTCCTTGTTCCTTACCATCTCCCAAAGTTTGCCCAAGTTCACACCCATTGCGTCGGTTATGTCATCCAGTCATCTCATCCTCTCATGCTCTGTTCAACGTCTGCACTCAATCTTTCCCAGCATCAGGGACTTTTCCAGTGAGTCAGCTGTTCTCATCAGATGACCAATATATTGGAGCTTCAGCTTCAGGATCAGCCTTTCCAATAAGTATTCAGGGTTTATTTCCCTTAAGATTGACTGGTTTGATCTCCTTGCTGTCCAAGGGACATTCAGGAGTCTTCTTCAGCACCACAGTTTAAAGGCGTCAATTGTTTGGTGCTCAGTCCAGCTGTCAGGACCGTATGTGACCACTGGGAAGACCATAGCCTTGATGACACGAGCCTTTGTTGTCAGAGTGATGTCTTTGCTTTTCAACAAACTGTCTAGGTTTGTCATAGCTTTCCTGTTTTCAAGAAGCAATCACTTTCTGATTTCATGGTTGCAGTCACCATCCACAGTGAAAGAAGAGCGCAAGAAGAGGAAATATGTCACTGCTTCCACCTTTTCCCCTTGTAATTACCATGAAGTAATGGAGCTGGTGCTACGATCTTAGTTTTTCTAATATTTAGTTCTAGGCCTGCTCTTTCACTCTCCTTCTTCACCCTCATTAAGAGGCTCTTCAGTTCTTCTTTGCTTTCTGCCATTAGAGTGGTATCATCTGCGTATCTGAGGTTGTTGATGTTTCTCCCACCCCTCTTGATTCCACCTTTAACTCATCCAGCCTGGCATTCCTCTTGATGTGCTCAGCATATACATCAAACAGACAGGGTGGCAGCAGACAGCCTGCCATACTCCTTTTTCAGTCCTGAGGCAATCAGTTGCTCCATACAGGATCCTAACTGTTGCTTTTTGACTTGCATACTGGTTTCTCAGGAGACAAGTAAGATGGTCTAGTATTCCAATCTCTTCAGGAGTTTTCCACAGTTTGTTATGATCCACACAGTCAAAGGCTTTAGTGTAGTCTTGAAACAGAGGTAGATGTTTTGCTGGAATTCCCCTGCTGTCTCTATGATCCAGCGAATGTTGACAATTTGATCTCTGATTTCTTTGCCTTTTCTAAGCCCAGCTTGGACATCTAGAAGTTCTTGGTTCACATAATGTTGAAGCCTAGTGTGTAAGATTTTAAGCATGACCTTACTGGCATGGGAGATGAGTGCAATTGTCTGATGGTTTGGACATTCTTTAGTACTACCCTTCTTGGGAATTGGGATGAGGATTGAATTGTCCAGTCCTGTGGCCACTGCAGGGTCTTCCACACTTGCTGACATATTGAATGCAACACCTTGATGGCATCATCCTTTGGGGTTTTGAATAGCTCTACTGGAATTCCATCACATCCACTAGCTTTATTAATAGCAGTGCTTTCTAAGGCCCACTTGACTTCACAGTCCAGAATGTCTGGCTCTGGGTGACTGACCACACCATCATAGTAATGCAAATCATTAAGATCTTTTTTGTGCAGTTCTTCCATGTATTCTTTTCATCTCTTCTTGATCTCTTCAGCATTTGCTCAGTCTCTATTGCTTCTGTTCTGGTTGAAATGTTCCCTTGATATTGCCAATTTTCCTGAAGAGATCTCTAGTCTTTCCCCTTCTGTTGCTTTCTTCTAGTTTTATTCACTGTTCATTGAAATACCTTACCATAAGACTAATTCATGTCTATGAAAGTTAGGGGGCCATTGCTTATATTCATAACCTCTCAATGAATTTTGATGTAAAATGAATATAAATATTATGCTAAAATTAGAAATGCACATATAATGTTCAGAATACTGAGTCATTAAATAAGAGGAAGAGTAACCTGTCAATAAAATAAAATTATCCCAGTACTTTCAGGCAAAATTTTCAGTGTAATTAAAGGTAACTGATTTTGCTTAAAACCATATACTTGAACTAACCATAACTGTATATTCAGTGTAAGATATAACTTCATCTCATATTATACCCTCTAAGAAATTAAATATTTTTTATATTTTAAAATGAGTTCTATTATTCATATTGAAATAAACACTATAGCTAGGACATTGGTGTTATAGTGATGGCTGATCAAGATAAGTGTTAAATTTCACCTAAAAGAAGTTTATCTGGATCACTTAATTTATCATGCCAACCAAAATCGTGTGTTTGTGTATGTGCTTCGGCGGGGGGAGGTTATTATTTGCTTACTCTAAAGGACTTTCTGAGAATGAAGAAATTAGATGTGAGAGGGTGCTTCTGGCAATGACAACAAACCAAACAAGTTTATAAGGTTTACTTTGTGTCAGTCCTTTTCCTAAGCATTTAATATAGGTGAACTCAAAACAACCCTTTGGAATATCTCCACTTTGTAGACGAATAAACTAGGGCAAAAGTTTATGAAAGTAACCTGTTCAAAGTCACATGGTAATAAATGTGAGAATTTTTGACTTATGTCTACACAATCTGTTTCTATAAAACATTCCTTTAACCACAGCACATACTATCTTAAAATTTTAAATGTCCTTTAAAATTAAATATGCTACTTTCATCTTGGCACTACAGCCTGAAATTCAAATAACTACCATATAATAAGACACATTTCCCCATTTTTTAGACTTACGTTATATCTATATGTATTTCATAGAATAAGGCATAGCTAAGTATTTAAAAATATCCTCCTAGTCACTCAGTTTTATAATAGTAGCTATAGTAGTTGGAGCAAGTCCAAACAAATAGAAAATGTCCTAGGACAAGCTGCCAAATCTGTTTAAGTTCTTTTTTGTCACTAAATTAAGTCACAGGCTCTTGTGTCAGAAAAACTGAGACTATTTCAAGTTGCTGATGCTACTGTTTTGTATATTCCCAGCATCCAACATGCTCACTTATAGCATAGGTTTTGTAATATTTCTCTAGATCAGGAGCCAGCAGCTACAGCCCATAGCTCAAAGCTGGCCAGTGTCTGTCTTTGTGAATTCCGAGAACTAAAAAAGTTTTTACATGGTTTTAAATAGTTGAAAAAAAAGACATGTGCTGTGCTGTGCTTAGATGCTCAGTCATGTCTGACTCTTTGCAACTCCATGAACTGTAGCCCACGACGCTCCTCAGTCCATTTTGTATCATATGAATATTCAAATTTGTGTCCATGAAGTTTTATTGGGGCTTCCCAGGTGGCACTAGTGGTAAAGAACCTGCCTGCCAATGCAGGAGATGTAAGAAATGCGGGTTTGAGCCCTAGGTCAGGAAGATCCTCTGGAGAAGGGCCTGGCATTACAATATTACAATATTCTTGCCTGGAATATCCCATGGACAGAGGACGGGTGGGCTCCAGTCCATTGGGTCATAAAGGTTGGACACAACTAAAGCAGCTTAACACACAGCCATGTTCATTTGTTTATGTATTGCTTATGGTTGCGTTCACACTGCAAGGATAAATTTGAGTAGCAGTAACAGAAACTGAAAGGCCTATAAAGCCTGAAATATTTATTATCCGAATCTTTATGGAAAACATCTACTGACACCTGCTTTAGACATTGAAGTCTCTTTTTCTTATACTAAGCCATGATCCAGTTCACTTGATTATTCAAGACGGAAAAAATAAACAAAAAAAGAGTGTGGATTCTAGTGATTTGCAAGATTTTTCAGTCTGTGTCTTTGTGTTCTAACCAGTGGTCCTACTGGATCAAAATGAAATCCCAATCATTTACACAGTGACCTGGTTTTTCCCTTGGCCATTGGGCTGTTTCTACAAATCTAGTGTGTCTGTTGCATGACATATGTGTTTCATCATCTCCCTTTCCTACTACAAGTCTTTCTTGTGATTTCACAGTGATTCTGTTCTTACTTCTTAAACCCAGCTTTGCTTTTAGGTCATATACTTTCCCTCTTAAGGTTTTACTTTGTATGTGTCCAAAAAAATAAAAAATCTCCACTGTGCACATTTCATAGACTATACTAAATAGCTATTCTTGGTCTCTTTTGTACTATGGAAGTTTAATAAAATATAAGAGACATCAAGTGGTAGCATAGATCAAATTCCACATATAACATGATCAAAAGCTTCCCAAATGCTTATAGTGCATCCCTTAACCACTAGGTAACAGATCATTCACTACTGTTGATTGTTGAGGACAGCTGTGTCTGCTAGGAGAAATGCTGGACTTTAGCTCTGTTAAAATTAAATTGAATGGAGATAATATCATTTTAAGAACTAGTTTTTATTTTTTAAACTCATACAATCTGTTTAATGATTATTAGACTGATAAAGGTTTGGCAAACATTAGTTTGGGGGAAAAAGTGCTGCTTCGTTACTTAGGGATATCTGATTCAGATCATGTCATGAAGACTGGTTGGTGTACTAAGGCATGACAGCTCAGAAAAATATACTTGAAACATTTTCCTCCGAAGTGTTCTTAGAGAACAAAGCTGTCTTCATGTTTCTAATTACCAGAACACTTATGGAGAAACAAAGGTGTCCCTTGTTATAATTCTTGTTGCTTTTCATAAAATAATAATTTTGTGGGTGAATCGTGTCAGAGAAGATAAGAGAGTCTATAGAAAATGAAGATTAATAAAGTAATAATACTCAGTAATGTTAGATCCTATTTTTCTTCAATTTTCTTTCAAAAAAGAGCAGGGAATAAAATGCCAGAAGATGTTAAGGAAAAGGTATTGTGAAAAAATAGAATGCTTTGTAAATGTGGCATGCCACATCAATAATATTTTAAGGTTGAATGGATTACTGATTGCTTTAGAAAATGATTTATGTCGTTGAAGATCCAAGGATTTAACAAAGGTTTGTTCTTAGTTACCAGGTTTTCTGAGGATAAATACTGTTAATATCATATTTAAGTGTGTAAATTTAAATGACACTGCTGATCTTAGAGCTCTAAAGAGGAATTAGACTACTGGTGTCTGGGTGCAGGTCTTCAGTAGAAGAGCAAAATTTAAGGTTTGTGACTGGTTATGATCTGCTTGTCTGCTTTAGAGATCTTCTTTCATGTATAGTACCTTTGTGACATTGTAAGCAAAAGCAGGTGCAGTTCAGTTCAGTTCAGTCACTCAGTCGTGTCCGACTCTTTGCAACTCCATGGACTGCAGCATACCAGGCCTCCTTGTCCATCACCAACTCCTGGAGTTTACTCAAAATCATGCCCATCGAGTCGGTGATGCCATCCAGCCATCTCATCCTCTGTCATCCCCTTCTCCTCCTGCCCTCAATCTTTACCAGCATCAGGGTCTCTTCCACTGAGTCAGTTCTTCATATCAGGTGGCCAAAGTTTCGGAGTTTCAGCTTCAGCATCAGTCCTTCCAATGAATACTCAGGACTGATTTCTTTTAGGATGGACTGGTTGGATCTCCTTGCAGTCCAAGGGTCCGTCAAGAGTCTTATCCAACACCACAATTCAAAAGCATCAGTTCTTTGATATTCAACATTCTTTATAGTCTAACTCTCACATCCATACATGACTACTGGGAAAACTATAGCTTTGATTAGATGGACATTTGTTGGCAAAGTAATGTCTGTGCTTTTTATTATGCTGTCTAGGTTGGTTATAACTTTCCTTCCAAGGAGTAAGCGTCTTTTAATTTCATGGCTGCAGTCACCATCTGCAGTGATTTTGGAGCCCCCCAAAATAAAGTCTGTCAACTGTTTCACTGACTCCCCATCTATTTGCCATGAAGTGATGGGACCAGATGCCATGATCTTAGTTTTCTGAATGTTGAAATTTAACCCAACTTTTTCACTCTCCTCCTTCACTTTCATCAAGAGGCTCTTGAGTTTTTCTTTGCTTTCTGCCATAAGTGTGGTTTCATATGCATACCTGAGGTTATTGATATTTCTCCTGGCAATCTTGATTCCAGCTTGTGCTTCATCCAGCCCAGCGTTTCTCATGATGTACTCTGTATGTAAGTTAAATAAGTGGGGTGACAATATATGGCCTTGATGTACTCCTTTCCCTATTTGGAACAAGTCTGCTGTCCCATGTCGATTTCTAACTGTTGCTTCTCAACCTGCATAAAGATTTCACAAGAGGCAGGTCAGGTAGTCTGGTATTCCCATCTCTTTAAGAATTTTACACAGTTTGTTGTGATCCATACAGGCAAAGGCTTTGGCATAGTCAATAAAACAAAAGTAGATGTTTTTCTGAACTCTCTTGCTTTTTCAGTGATCTAGTGGATGTTTACCATTTGATCTCTGGTTCCTCTGCCTTTTCTAAAGCCAACTTAAACATCTAGAAGTTCACGGTTCACATACTGTTGAAGCCTGGCTTGGAGAATTTTGAGCATTTCTTTGCTAGCGTGTGAGATGAGTGCAATTTTGCAGTAATTTGAGCTTTCTTTGGCATTGCCTTTCTTAGGGATTGGAATGAAAACTGACCTTTGCCAGTCCTGTGGCCACTGCTGAGTTTTCCATATTGGCTGGCATATTGGCTAGCATATTGGCAGCACTTTCACAGCATCATCTTTCAGGATTTGAAATAGCTCAAGTGGAATTCCATCACCTCCACTAAATTTGTTCATAGTGATGCTTCCTAAGGCCCAGTTGCCTTCACATTCCAGGATGTCTGGCTCTAGGTTGTTGATCACACCATCATGATTATCTGGGTCGTGAAGATCTTTTTTGTATTGTTCTTCTGTATATTCTTGACACCACTTCTTAATATCTTCTGCTTCTTTTAGGACTATACCATTTCTGTCCTTTATTGTGCCTATCTTTGCATGAAATATTCCCTTGGTATCTCTAATTTTCCTAAAGAGATCTATAGTCTTTCCCATTCTGTTGTTTTCCTCTGTTTCTTTGCATTGATCATTGAGAAAGGCTTTCTTATCTTTCCATGCTATTCTTTGGAACTCTGCGTTCAAATGGGTATATCTTTCTTTTTCTCCTTTGCCTTTAGCTCCTCTTCTTTTCTCAGCTGCTTTTAAGGCCTCCTCAGACATCCATTTTGCTTTTTTTGCATTTCTTTTTCTTGGGAATGGTCTTGATCATTGTCTCCTGTACAATGATATGAATCTCCACCCATAGTTCTTCAGTCACTCTATCAGATCTAATCCCTTGAATCTATTTCTTACTTCCACTGTATAATCATAAGGATTTTGACTTACATCATACCTATATGGTCTAGTGGTTTTCCCTACTTTCTTCAATTTAAGTCTGAATTTGGCAATAAGGAGTTCATGGTCTATGCCAGAGTCAGCTCATGGTCTTGTTTTTGCTGACTGTATAGAACTTCTCCATCTTTGGCTGCAAAGAATATAATCAATCTGATTTCAGTATTGACCATCTGGTGATGTCCATGTATAGAGTGTTCTCTTGTGTTGTTGGAAGAGGGTGTTTGCTATGACCAGTGCGTTCTCTTGGCAAAATGATATTAGCCTTTGCCCTGCTTCATTCCATACTCCAAGGCCAAATTTGCCTGTTATTCCAGGTGTTTCTTGACTTCCTACTTTTGCATTCCAGTCCCCTATAATGAAAAGGACATCTTTTTTTGGGTGTTAGTTCTAGAAGGTCTTGTAGGTCTTCACAGAACTGTTCAACTTCAGATTCTTCAGCATTACTGGTTGGGGCATAGACTTGCATTACTTTGATTTTGAGTGGTTTGTGCTGGAAATGAACAGAGTTCATTCTGTTATTTTTGAGACTGCCTCCAAGTAATGCATTTTGAACTCTTGTTGACTATGATGACTACTCCATTTCTTCTAAGGGATTCTTACCCACAGTAGTAGATATAATGGTCATCTGAGTTAAATTCAACCATTCTAGTCCATTTTAGTTCTCTGATTCCTAAAATGTCAGTGTTCACTCTTGCCATCTCCTGTTTGACCACTTCCAATTTGCTTTGATTCATGGACCTAACATTCCAGGTTCCTATGCAATGTTGCTCTTTACAGCATCAAACTTTACTTCCATCACCCATGACATCCACAACTGGGTGTTATTTTTGTTTTGGCTCCATCTCTTCATTCTTTCTGGAGTTATTTTTTTCACTGATCTCCTGTATCATATTGGGCACCTACCGACCTGGGGAGATCATCTTTCAGTGTCCTATCTTTTTGCCTTTTCATACTGTTCATGGGGTTCTCAAGGCAGGAATACTGAAGTGGTTTGCCTTTCCCTTCTCCAGTGGACCACGTGGAGAAGTCAGAACTCTCCACCATGACCCGTCCCTTTGGGTGACCCTACATGGCATGGTTCATAGTTTCATTGAGTTAGACAAGGCTGTGGTCCATGTGATCAGATTGATTAGTTTCCTGTGATTGTGGTTTTCAGTCTGTCTGCCCTCTGATGGAAAAGGGTATGAGGCTTATGGAAGCTTCCTGATGGGAGAGACTGACTGAGGGAAAAACTGGATCTTGTTCTGATGGGCAGGGCCATGTTCAGTAAATCTTTAACCCAATTTTCTGTTGATGGGTGGGGCTATGTTCACTGCCTGTTATTTACCTGGGGCCAAACTATGGTGGAGGTGATGGGAACAATGGTGACCTCCTTCAGAAGGTCCCATGCATGCGCTGCTGCACTCAGTGCTCCTAGCCCTGCAGCAGGCCACCGCTGACCCACGCCTCCACCGGAGGCTCCTGGACACTTTCGGGCAAGTCTTTGTCAGTCTCTGTGGGCTCACTGCTCCTTTTTCCTGGGTCCTGGTGCACACAAGGTTTGTTTGAGCCCTCTGAGCATTTCTTGAGGGTATGGAGTTTGATTATAAATGTGATTTTGCCCCTCCTACCATTTGCTGGGTCTTCTTCTTTGTTCTTGGACGTTGGGGTATCTCCTCACAGTTGGTGCACTATGTGAGAAAGAGAGTCTGTTTATTTTTTAATGTTTGAATCCAAAATCGCCTCAAGCTTTCCTGAAGATCCACAGTGAATGTGGTCCACTGGAGAAGGGAATGGCAAACCACTTCAGTATTCTTGCCTTGAGAACCCCATGAATAGTATGAAAAGGCAAAAACATAGGACACTGAAAGATAAACTCCCCAGGTTGGTGGGTGCCCAATATGCTCCTAGAGATCAGTGGAGAAGTAACTCCATAAAGAATGAAGGGATGGAACCAAAACAAAAACAATACCCAGTTGTGGATGTGACTGGTGATAGAAGCAAGGTCTGATGCTGTAAAGAGCAATATTGCATAGGAACCTGGAATGTTAGGTCCATGAATCAAAGCAAATTGGAAGTGGTCAAACAGGAGATGGCAAGAGTGAACGTCGACAGTCTAGGAATAAATGAACTAAGATGGACTGGAGTGGGTGAATTTAACTCAGATGACCATTATATCTACTACTGTGGGCAAGAATCCTTTAGAAGAAATGGAGTAGCCATCATGGTCAACAAAAGAGTCTGAAATGCAGTACTTGCATGCAATCTCAAAAATGACGGAATGATCTCTGTTCGTTTCCATGGCAAGCCATTCAATATCACGGTAATCCAAGCCTATGCCCCAACCAGTAACACTGAAGAATCTGAAGTTGAATGGTTCTATGAAGACCTGCAAGACTTTTTAGAACTAACATCCAAAAATGATGTCCTCTTCATTATAGCGGAGTAGAATGCAAAAGTGGAAGTCAAGAAACACCTGGAGTAACAGGCAAATTTGGCCTTGGAGTACAGAATGAAGCAGGGCAAAGGCTAATATCATTTTGCCAAGAGAATGCAGTGGTCATAGCAAACACCTGCTTCCAACAACACAAGAGAACACTCTATACATGGACATCACCAGATGGTCAACACCAAAATCAAATTGATTATATTCTTTGCAGCCAAAGATGGAGAAGTTCTATACAGTCAGCATAAACAAGACCATGAGCTGACTCTGGCATAGACCATGAACCGCTTATTGCCAAATTCAGACTTAAATTGAAGAAAGTAGGAAAAACCACTATACCATTCGGGTGTGACCTAAATCAAATCCCTTATGAATATACAGTGGAAGTGAGAAATAGATTTAAGGGACTAGATCTGATAGACAGAGTGCCTGATGAACTATGGACGGAGATTCGTGATGTTGTACAGGAGGCAGGGATTAAGACCATCCCCATGGAAAAGAAATGCATAAAAGCAAAATGGCTGTCTAAGGAGACCTTACAGATAGCTGTGAAAAGAAGAGAAGTGAAAAGCAAAGGAGAAAAGGAAAGATATTCCCTTCTGAATGCAGAGTTCGAAAAAAATAGCAAGGAGAGATAAGAAAACCTTCCTCAGTGACCAGTGCAAAGGAATAGTGGAAAACAACAGAATGGGAAAGATTAGAGATCTCTTCAAGAAAATTAGAGATACCAAGGGAACATTTCATGCAAAGATGTGATGGATAAAGGACACAAATGGTATGGACCTAACAGAAGCAGAAGATATTAAGAAGAGATGGCAAGAATACACAGAAGAACTGTAAAAAAAAGATCTTCACAACCCAGATAATCACAATGGTGTGATCACTCACCTAGAGCCAGACATCGTAGAATGTGAAATCAAGTGGACCTTAGAAATCATCACTATGAACAAAGCTAGTGGAGGTGATGGAATTCCAGTTGAGCTATTTCAAATCCTGAAAGATGATGCTGTGAAAGTGCTGCACTCAATATGCCAGCAAATTTGGAAAACTCAGCAGTGGCCACAGGACTGGAAAAGGTCAGTTTTCATTCCAATCCCTATGAAAGGCAATGCCAAAGAATGCTCGAACTACTGCACAATTGTACTCATCTCACACACTAGTAGAGTGATTATTAAAATTCTCCAAGCCATGCTTCAGCAATACATGAACCATGAACTTCCAGATGTTCAAGCTGGTTTTAGAAAAGGCAGAGGAAAAAAAAAAGAAAAGGCAGAGGAACCAGAGATCAAATTGCCAACATCCGCTGGATCATCAAAAAAGCAAGAGAGTTCCAGAAACACATCTACTTTTGCTTTATTGACTATGCCAAAGCCTTTGACTCTGTGGATCACCATAAACTGTGGAAAATTGTTAAAGAGATGGGCATACCAGACCACCTGACCTGCCTCTTGAGAAACCTGTATGCAGGTCAGGAGGCAACAGTTAGAAGTGGACATGGAACAAAAGACTGGTTCCAAAGTACGTCAAGACTATATTGTCACCCTGCTTATTTAACTTATATGCAGAGTACATCATGAGAAATGCTGGGCTGGGAAGAAGAACAAGCTGGAGTCAAGATTGCCGGGAGAAATATCGATAACCTCAGATATGCAGACAATACTACCCTTATGGCAGAAAGTGAAGAGGAACTAAAAAACTTCTTGATGAAAGTGAAGGAGAGTGAAAAAGTTGGCTTAAATCTCAACATTCAGAAAACTACGATCATGGCATCTGGTCCCATCACCTCATGGCAAATACATGGGGAAACAGTGGAAACAGTGTCAGACTTTATTTTTTGGGGCTCCAAAATCACTGCAGATGGTGACTGCAGCCATGAAATTAAAAGACGCTTACTCCTTAGAAGGAAAGTTATGACCAACCTGGATAGCATATTTAAAAGCAGAGACATTAGTTTGCCCGCAAAGGTCCATCTAGTGAAGACTATGGTTTTCCCAGTAGACATGTATGGATGTGAGAGTTGGATGGTGAAGAAAGCTGAGCGCTGAAGAATTGATGCTTTTGAACTGTAGTGTTGGAGAAGACTCTTTAGAGTCCCTTGGACTGCGAGAAGATCCATCCTAGAGGAGATCAGTCCTGGGTGTTCATTGGAAGGACTGATGTTGAAGCTGAAACTCCAATCCTTTGGCCACCTCATGTGAAGAGTTGACTCATTGGAAAAGACCCTAATTCTGGGAGGGATTGAGGGCAGGACGAGAAGGGGACAACAGAGGATGGGATGGCTGGATGGCATCACTGACTCGATGGACATGGGTTTGGGTAGACACCGGGAGTTGGTGATGGACAAGGCGGCCTGGTGTGCTGCGATTCATGGGTTCGCAGAGTCGGACACAAGTGAGCGACTGAACTGAACTGAACTTTCCAGTTTCATTGGTCAAAAAAGGCAACTTTGTATAGTATGCCTTTTAAAATGTTCTTGTTTCTTTGAATTGGAAGACTGCTGAAGATTAGAGGAAACAACCATATACATAAAGAATTATTACTCGTTTTCAACTACTTCCTTTGGTACTCACTCCTAATAATTTGTTTTTAAATAAATGTGCAAGAATAAATAAATTCAACCTTAGACTGTATAACTAATAATCTTTAATTTTGCTTTAATTTTGGGAAAATCAGCTCCTTGAGTATCACTGTTTTTGACACTCTTACTGTTCCTTCACCATAATTCCAAACAGGAAAATCGAGGTTGTATAAAATTTATGACATAATCACTTCTCTGTAATAGGTTCAAGTTATTTTACCTTTTCCCTAGAGTTATGCAGAATGAAATTGTAGAGGGACAGAGAATTGCTTTTCAAATCCATTAAAATTTTGTCACCTCACCAGAAGCTGGCCTCCCACTGACTACCATATTCCATATACAACTCCTACTTATATTGGAAGGTGATCTCATTGCCTGACTCTTCTACTTACTTCTTAATTTAAATAAGCCAATTTTGTATGCCATCTTCTTAAAGACAGTATATCCAATTTACAAAAAAAAAAAGAGCAACCAGACTGATAGAGGAAAATGAGTAAATTATTGCTGTTTGACCACAGGTAATCTACATTATCTCTGTTCATCAAGCATACAATGAGGGCTGAAAAGTTAAGTCACTCAAGTATGCCCAACTCTTTGTGACCCCATGGACTATACAATGCATGGAATTCTCCAGGCTAGAATACTGGAGTGGATAGCTGTTCCCTTCTACAGGGGAGCTTCCCAACCCAGGGATTGAACCCAGGCCTCCGGCATTACAGGTTGATTCTTTACCAGCTGAACCATCAGGGAAGCCAACAATATTTGAATAATAGGTGTCTGACTTTATCCAAAACAGCTTATGTAAATGATACTACTTAGTTAACGAATATGTTAATACAGAAACTTGAGACTTTTCTTCTATAGAATAGAATATATTTTAAGGAATATTTTAAACCTCATAGTTAAAATTTTAATATTGTGAATGATAATAAATTCAATGTTCTATAGTTTAATAACTTGTCCAGATATTAGATGCGTTTTTGTTCTTGTAATCTCTCTTCCTTTCAGGCAGTAATCAATGTCTGGGAAAAGATAAATTTAGTACTCTTAACTAAAATATTCTTTTGATAAGTGAATCTAAAAATTCCCAGAGAACTTTAAGATTTGCTTAAGAGGTGATTATTTCATGGCACAAAGCTAAAATCATAAGCTATTGAAATAAAGAATCATATTTATTATCATGTTAGCATAATTATCTTTGCAATTTCATTCCATTCTGTTCAAATAATAAATTTTATGTCTTGAAAATCCTTTTCCACAAATATTGAAGTTTTACGTAAGTTATTTCTTTGGAGCTTTTAAATTTGAATGAAAACAAGAAAGTCAGAAAAGATGAAGGAAATATGGGAGCAAAGGGAGGACAGAGAAAGTGAAAACAAAGCAAGTAAAGAAAGGAGAGAATAAGAGAAAGAGAGGCAAGAAAGAAAAGCAGGAAGGATGCACAGAGAAAGGCATTGTAGGCATTATCTACAGAGGCTACTCTGGGTAACATTATAGAAGTAGGTTCTTTGAAGCAAAACGAATATTGACTCTGCAGTGCCAGATGATAAGCAGTGTTCTTCAGAATTCCAGCCGTTTTGTTGTTGTTTGTTTCTCACACTGATTGAATAAATGCTTTTCCAAATGCTTGAATGCCAAGTCTCAACATGCGATAAAGTAGAACCAACTAATGACAGCTGGGAGAAACAAAGCCTGATTAAAAGAAACACAGAAATTCAAACAACCAGCTCCTCCAAACAACTGAACACTATTTCTGGCAGAAACCCTGGAATTATTTGTCCCAAAGCATAGATATTGGGAAACAGCAAATTCAGTTGCTTACTTTTTATACTTGCCACATGGTTTCAAAAAGCTAAGAACCTTATTTCCCACTATAGAAATAAGTAGCACTTTGATTGGAAAAGACCCCTATGCTGGGAGGGATTGGAGGCAGATGGAGAAGGGGGCGACAGAGGATGAGATGGGTGGATGGCATCACTGACTCGATGGGCATGGGTTTGAGTAGACTCCGGGAGTTGGTGATGGACAGGGCGGCCTGGCGTGCTGCGTTTCATGGGGTCACAAAGAGTCCGACACGACTGAGCGACTGAACTGAAGTACAATCATGTGTGTGTGGTAGGGAGCCCTTTTAGGTAGTATTTCTTAAAGCCTCATTGTACCCTTTCCCCACCTGAATCATCATTTCCATCGGTCATCATTATAGACAAGAATGGTGTATTAAAAGCCATACTTAAGGGTCTAGATGGAAAAATCAATAGGACACATTTTCCAAATAAAAATCAATGGTACTTAAAACAACTTTTCTTACCTTAAAGGCAAATCCTATTGTGCTAAATGACTAAGTTCCACATGTGCTATGCCCCTGTTCTGTCTGACTTGCTGTGTCCCCTTGTCTTTTTAAGAACAGTCATCTGACCAATTAATTTGACAACACTAGCTACTAAATTAGAATGCCCTAATGCAAAAGACACTTGAATAAATGAATTAGCATGGAACTTATTTTAACTGCGATGATCAGATATGTATTTTGTTGTATAGTGACTACAATATAATCTAAAAGGAAAGTCAGTGGAATTTCTAAAGAGCAGGAGTGTTCATTTGTGACACCAATTGGTAGAGTTAATTGGCTTGCTTGTGGCCTTTCAAAACCTTGTTAGTAATCAAGTTAGTTTATGACTGAAGATTAATGCTGATTCAGAGCAGTGCAAACTCAGTAGCTTTAAGTGTAACAACAAAAATGAGGAGTGTAATTCACTCTCTGTGCTAGATGTATTTGTATTATTCATTTGTATTATTTTTAATCTTCAAAATAGCCCTGCAAGATGCATTCTACCCTTGCTTACACATTGAATCCTATGGGATGTGATAGTAGGGGGTAAAACTCATAAGCAGCTTAGAGCAGAATTAAAGTACATAACCACAACTTTGTAATGTAGAAACATTTTGTTTCAGTCTAACATCACAAATACTCCTGTGACTTATTAAATCATGGAAAAAACATGAGTCAGTAATTGAAATTGCACATAGGTCACTGCCTAAACTGCTTTGCTTACAGTGTTCATAGGGAAATTACCTAGAAATTAATTAAGTCATTTTGAGATAAGTATGTAATACACAGATAGGAATTTTCCACCATAAGCTATGTCAGGACTAACTGCCAGGGATTCATTTTTTTTTTTTTTTCATTCTTTATGTTTTCACTTTTTTCCCAACAATGCAATTCTGTGATTATGCTTAGCATGCACTAAAGACTTATAATATGTATGAGTAAATCTCCCCTTTCTCCATTTCTGAGACTATTGGGATTTCTGAGAGCACTGAATGTCTGGATAGGTGACTGAGGTTTTCATGTTTCTCTGATTTGAAATGAAGGCTGAAGTAGCAAGACCATATGCCTGCAGGCCATTGTTCAAATTGATTAGGCCAAGTTAGTTCAAGGTGGTGGACAGTACACCAGAAATCAGATACATAGAAGACATTACTGAGAATTCAAATCCCTGCCCTACTTATGTTTGATTTAGTCATTTTTATCCTGTCAGCCTGCCATTTGAATATACTTCATAAAGTCACCTTGGACTTCCCTGTATGTCTTTAATATTTATTTCATCAACTAGCATTTTTGACATTTTAGAAAATATATTTTATAATTTTCCTAACTTACAGACTTATAGTTTTATATTTTATAATTATTTGATTATTAATTTTATATATTCATATTAATATTTTGCTGAGGATTTAAAAAAATACATCTTTCACACTGTAAAATGTGCATTGCTTTTGTTATAATGATTATTAAATCTCATTGCTTTAACTTTTAACTTTGGTTATGTATTTTATTTTTTATTTATGTTTACTTGTTTAAAATTACTTCTTAATATTTTTATTATATTTTGCTCTGAAAAATCAGTTTTGATATTATCTATTTTTTCTTATTAATTTTCATTTGGCATTTCTTCTGTTCATCTCTTCTTGTTGTTCTTTACAATTTTTGCTTTTGTAATTATTGACAGAGCTGTGAAAACTGACGGTAACAAGGAAAGAGTCCAAACCTGGGGTACTCACAAGAGGAGACAGTGGGCCTTCTTGCCCATGGGCTGTCTAACACCATTGACTTCCCCAAGGGATCTTCTAACCCATTTAGAAATGGTTCCTCAAGAAATCCCACCCTTGGAGAGCCAGTTAATTCTACCCAGAGCTATAAATCACTATGCAGATCTCTCTCTTGATTTATTAAGATGATATTGCTTCCTGCTGGTTCACATCATTCAGTCATTATATGAGAAATTGTAAAAGTCCATTGTCTACACTGTGGGTAACTATTGGTTTTAGGTACTGGAGCACATATGCTATAGTTTGCCATAGTTCAGAAAAAAAAGATATAAAAATACATGGAATGTCCCAATTGGGATAAACTCTCCATATGCCGTATAATTCCTGACCTGAATACTTGGTACTAAGCTTCCTAACTGGCAGAAACTAAGAGAACTAGAGGGCATTAAATACTAATGTTCTCTAGGGTGCCTGTCTTTGGCAGCCTTCTATTTTCATTCTTTTCCCTCTCGGTTTTTATAATCCAACTCATACTATATTACCTAGCAACTCTCTGCTGATATCTGTATCCGGTATTTAACAATTATTTTAAATAGGAAATGTAAAATCTGCATGTGTTTGTATCTCTCTCTTGAGCTCCAGATCTTTGCATTCAATTACCCATCGTCTACTTCCATCTAGATATTGAACACATATCTTTAATCAAATGTGTCTACAACTTTACTTCCTTCCTTCCCCGTCAGTCTTCTTGATGAGTTTCCAAGGGATCATTTCTTCTTGAATTTCACATCTCAGGGAACCAATAATCCCTGATGGAACTGCAAGAGTCTTTACTCTTCTTTCCTCTTCAATTCCACATCCAATCTGTATCAAGTCTGTTAAATCTACTTTGTTAATGGTTCTATATCTGTCAAAGGTATTATGCCCCTTTTTTTCATTCTCTTGGAATGATCATCAGGTTCTCTCACCTGACATGATAGTTACCAAATATTGCCTCTTGACTCCAGATTCATCCTGTATTGCCTGATCTGTGAAAATTATCCAGGGCCTTTAATTATCATCTCAAGTTGGAATGATTTTAAGCTTTGGCAGTAGAGGGTGTTGGACAGATGTTGTAAGAGAAAATAGTTTTCTTCTTTGTTCTGAATTGGTGGCATAGGTGGCTTCTTCATCACCCAGTCTTGTGGTTCATAGCAACCAGAATTTCCTTTGGCATACTTTCATAGGTATTTTTATAGCAGAGTGACTCAGTAAGACACTGCCAAGTCAACAGCTTTCTCAGCATCTTAGAGGACATATTTCCAGCAAGTTCTACAGGTGCAGTACCATAGTAACTTCTCTGCCATGCAATGAACCAGAACCATGCCTTCAAATGAGGTCTATGTCTCAGTCTTGGATAGAAGGTGGGAGAGTTGGGGGAAGGAGCTGACTCTCTTCCTTGGGACTGTTATGTTAGTGCTAGTACTATTTTGTATTTTTAGTTGTTCTTTACACTTGCTATTCCTATATTCTTCATAGTTCTCTTTAACTTTTACTATCTTCTTTCCCATCACTCCACCCCTGTACTACAGTTAATACATCTCTATATTATTTTTAACTCCCCCTGTTCAAACAAATTATTTTGTGATGTTACTCTCCAAATTATTTCCAAACTTCATAGATAATTATAATAGATAATCTAGTTCTCCAGTTTCCTTTCTTTCCCACTTTGATTCCTTTTCCAAACAAAGTTGATACAGTTCAGCACTTTGCATTTCTCCTCTGACATTTTGGGGAGATTTCCACTTGAGCTTGCAATGCCCTTCTCTTTCCATGTGTCTTTCATTTGACTAATAGTTACTATAGTCACTAAACTAGGTGCTGGGATTCAACAATGAAAAAAATGAAGCCCTTACCTTCATAAAGCTTATATTCTTAGCAATGAAAATAACAGACAAGAAACAAATATAGATGTATATGTTGAAGGGCAAAAAAAATGAATCAGATTGGAGGATGTGTAACTACTGAGGTTACATCCATGTAACTTGTATGAGGTGGTGTGTCCCTGAAAATGGGGTATGTTATAATGTGATATCAATCAAACTGCAAATTTTCAAGGTTTGTTATAAGTTTAATTATTGCTAACGTTGTACATGAATTACAGGGCAAGTGTGACTCTTTTTCATGTCTTCCTCTGGAGCCCAGATTGACAGAGCAGCTTCTTCAAAGATCATTACAGGCATGTAGACAGAGGGAAGTGAGATGAGAGTAACCATGTGAAGATGCTTAAAGCTTCTGCCTGTGAAAATATGCGTGTCATTTATCTTTTCACATATTGAACAAAACAAGTCACATGACCAAACCTGAAGTCAACTGCACAAGAATGTATAATCCTCCTGGGAGAGTAGATAGTTGTAAACAAAAATGCAGCCGAACACAAGTGAAAAGAAAATAGTTAATGAGAACATGATATTTGATTAGCAAGACCTGAAAGAAATACAGTGGGAGCTGTGAGGATTTTAGGGGCAGATCATTCCATGACAGGTATAGGATGACTACTTTTATTCTTTCTGTTTTAAGTGAAAACACTATAAGTACAGGGGAAATGATTCTTTTAATAGTAATTCTCTTGACAGTAATTGCTGTGATTTGCCATCCCATGTACAGTTAGCATGTGAGGAAAATGAATCCGGCACATTTCCGAATAATAATTATCCTAGTGAATGACGATTTGAATAGACAAGAGGATAGGAGCTTCCTTAAATACTTCTCTCTCTTGAAACTTAGTCTAAGTCTTGTGTTTTAAATAAAATATCTTCCAGGTTGGGTTTTGGTGAAATATTTTTTTCAGATCTGATTTTGCCACTAAGCAAGTCTTATTCAAGTCCTTGCTACTTAATTGTTCCTTTTGTAAAATGATTTCTTCTGATTATGTGGAGACAGTATTTATGAATCAATATAAATTGAATTCAATATTATATAAACATTAAACTTCATATAAATGCTTTAATGAAAATTGTGTAGCTGCATAATCTCATATTGGATGTATTAATATTCTGCTTTGAGTAAATGTGATCTTTCATTAATCTAAATATTCTACTTTTCAAGTTTTCCAAAAAATAATTTTAAATGTTTTACTCCAGATTCTAAAAAGCAGGCTATATATTTTAGAGAATATTGTAAAGGTAATGAATAGCTTATACAAGTTTACCTGATATTGTAGCAATCAGCAAGTCTGGGGAACCACTGTTTACAGGTTATTAAGTGTTCTTATTTTTATGAAAATCTTGAGCATAGTGCTCTTTGAGTATTATATTTCACTATATTTTAATTTTCTTTGTTGTATTAGAATTCTAATGACTATACTTTTCAGCTGCATTTTTAATAAAATCATCCAGTAAATTTACTAGCATAGAATTCTTCATAATATTCTTATATTTTCTAATTGCTCCCATTCTAGTTATAATTGCTTTCATTCCAAATTTCATAACTCTGCTTTCTCTCTTGATTAGAGTTGTCAGCAACTTATCAATTTAATAGATCTTAAAGAACAAAACTTTGGTTTTATTTGTCAATTTCGTAGTTATCCAGATTTCTCAGCATTTAATTCCTACTTTAACTTCCTCCCAATTTTCTGGTTGGTTCCCATTTATTTCTTTTCTGTATCCTCAAATTAAATGTTTAGGAGTGCTACCTGAGACCCTCAAGGACTCTTCATTACCCCCTCTCTTTCTTTCACTGTTTTATCTCTATGTACTATATTGAGAAGGTAGTATTTATTCCCTTAACTCAAAAATTTATCTCTTTGTTTCATGCATACTCCTTCAGTCATGTTCAATGTATTGACTTGTATGACCAGATTTCCTCTTTACTTAATCTTTGCCCCCTTTTGTTCATGAATTCTCAAAAAGAGAATTCAGCCGAAGATAAAGATATTAGCTCTCTATATCTTAATATCTAGGAAAAATTGGTCAGTGTGATTATGAATTTTTTTTTCCTTTGAAATCTCTCTCTTTCTGTCTCTCCACATGGACACACACACAAACCTATACACATATGTTTTTAGAATACTACAATTAATAGGGCTCTCTGGTGTTAAGTGGTTCCAAACTGACTAAAATAGAAGTACTTTAAAAATATTTTCAAATACTAAAATTAAAAGGAGAAACCAAACATGATTTTAAATGTGTTTAGAAATCTTTAACAAAGCTCTATTTGTGCAGAAGTCAGTTAGAAAGAAGTTAACAAAGCTCTTGGGTGTTGAGTTTGAAAAGCAAAGGCACCCTAGGCTAATAGCATTCTTACCTGAATATCAAAATATATACTTGCTCCATTACTCCACAAAAAATCACAAAGTTCAGGTTATTTTCAACTTGGAAAGCATCTTTCACACTTAACTCTATTCTGAAAGTGTTTTCTGAAATTGTTACATAAATTTTGAATATTAAATCAAGGAAATGGTAAAATATTGTGAAAAGTTCCAGTACACATGTCTGAAATATTTCAGTTTAGGAACATAATCTTCATGTGGTTCTTTTTTTAATGCTTTTTCTGAATCAGCCAAGCATGTTGATTCAGAAATAAATCATCAGGGGTTAGAAGACTCACAGTCAAGGATTTGCTAGCATCTCAGGTCTCTGGTATTGCTCCTTTGTTGACATCTGATTTTCCCTTTTTCAGTATTGATCTTAAAGCTTCCAAGTATGCAAATTATGCATCAGATCCTGCTTTTGTTAAAATGCTCTTAGAGTTAAATATACTCACGTTCAGGCTTCCCCGAGGCCCAAGAGGTAAAGAATCTGCCTGCCAAAGCAGGAGACACACGAGCCACAGGTTCCATCCCTGGGTCAGGAAGATTCCCTGGAGGAGGAAATGGCAACCCACTCTTGTATTTTTGCCTGGGAAAATCCCATGGACATGGAGTCACAAACAGTTGGACATGACTAAGCATGCAAATACGCAGATGCACACATACTCAATTTCTTCATGTTGAAATAATCTTCTGACTTATTTTCAAAAGTATATATGTTGATAAACATCACTAATATATTATGCTTGACTATAAAAGGTTGTTTATTATTTTTATTATATCTCTAAGTAGTTCTAATGATTTGTCTGAGATTATCTAAAAACTTTATTAATAAGACTATACTTTTCTCCTTTATATCTTTTCCAGATTGCTTCTATAAGCAATGAAAGGCCACACCCTTTTTATTTTACATGTTTTAGACTATTCCTAGAGAACATAGAGAATGAGCTGAATAAGAGTAAAGGGTAAAGTCTGATGCTGTTCATGGTCTAATGCTCAGCTTTGTGGCAGGACCTTATAGGCAGGCAGAAAATATTTGTTAAATGAATGTTAACTCTTAACCTTCTTGCATTTTTTGTACTGTTACTTAATTTTCTTTGTATCTCCCACTTCTCTTAGTTTTTCATCCTTAGTTCCTACTGAAGACAGTAGTAACTACCAATTATTTAATGGCGTGTGCGTGTATGTGTGTAAGCACCAATCCAAATGCAAAAGCAAGGTTTATATTTCCCCCGGTTTCCTTGCTAGGCTTATATTTTCCCATATTCTCTCTCTCTCTTTTTTTTTTTCTGTTTATTTTTATTAGTTGGAGGCTAATTACTTTACAATATTGTAGTGGTTTTTGCCATACACTGACATGAATCAGCCATGGATTTACATGTGTTCCCATCCCGATTCCCCCTCCCACCTCCCTCCCCATCCCATCCCTCTGGGTCTTCCCAGTGCACCAGCCCTGAGCACTTGTCTCATGCATCCAGCCTGGGCTGGTGATCTGTTTCACCCTTGATAGTATACTTGCTTCAATGCTGTTCTCTCAGAACATCCCACCTTCGCCTTCTCCCACAGAGTCCAAAAGTCTGTTCTGTACGTCTGTGTCTCTTTTTCTGTTCTGCATATAGAAGCTGTGGTACATATACACTATGGAACATTACTCAGCCATTAAAAAGAATTCATTTGAATCAGTTCTAATGAGATGGATGAAACTGGAGCCCATTATACAGAGTGAAGTAAGCCAGAAAGATAAAGACCAATACAGTATACTAATGCATATATATGGAATTTAAAAAGATGGTAATGATAACACCATATTCTCTTATGAAGAGATCTTCAATGATAGCAAGTGGTTTTTCCTAGCTCATAAAAATGAGAATCAGGGCCAGGGTTAAAACTCAGCCCTACTTCACTGAGTTTTTCCACTGCCCTCTGCTTCAACAATTCAAGTACTAGTAATGACAAAGAACACTTATGTTACCTCACTAATAAATGGAAGAGTTAGGATTTTAAACCAAGGAATACGGCTTTAGAATTTGTTCTCTTAACCATTACTCCTTATAATCAGAGGGTAAATATGAGCATGCATAGTCCCGTGAAAGTAGGTTGTTTAATATTCTACCTATGGTACAATGAACCAAGTCACACATTCTCCTACTTCTACCACAGAAGCTGGTTTGAGAAATACTAGGCAAAATACATTTGGCTGAACAAAGTCTTATGTCATAGAATGTGACATTCACATTGTGAGAATGAAGTTACGTTGGGGTCATAATGGCTGTGTGCGGGGAGGACTGAGAGGAAAGCCTTGGTGCTGAGTTCCGGTGGCAGTGGAGCGGGGTGGGGGGCGGGGGACTGAAGAGAGAAAGATTTAGAAGGCAGAAAAAGATATCAGTGGATTTTCCGTGTGCAGTGTCTTTGGTCTCTATGTGAAATGTGTGGTAAAAAAAAAAAAAAAAGGGTGGTCTCTGGTAAAACCAGAACTTTTGAAGTCACAAGGGGCTAGCGTGGGAAAAGGAAGAATAACTATTGAGAACTGAATAGCATTACAAGATGTGTGCAGGTCAAGAGCAAAAGCTGCCAAAGATGGGCGAAGTCACAGACTTCTTATATAATTTATCCTGCCTTCCACAAAAACTTCAAGTAATTGGCAATCTGAAAAAAAAAAGTTTCCTCCTTAGCTAAGGGTTTTTCTATCTCCATTGCAAAACTCATCCACAATATGATGCAGCGTTTTTAATAAATATGCCAAAGAGAAAAATAGAACTTATCAATGTATCATTTAAGGGTATATGCATATATATTCACATGTATGTATTCATACACACACACACACACACACACACACACATATATATTAATATGCATACATATACATACAGGGAAATAAGGCCTTGCCCAAATATGTAGCTATAATGACATTTCTGGATAAGAATTCAGGATTCTAAACCAATATTCTTATAGCTAAAAGGAAGAAAGCTTCCATAAAGAGGCCAGGTATAGGATATAAAACTATACTTATTTGAAAAGCTAATCTTTATACTGACTCCAAAATCCAAATGGAGATTTTTGTTTTCCTTTTAAACATCTGAAGCTTAAAACTAAAACCTTCTTTCGAACTGAAGTGAGACATATTGCTGCTGGTACATAGGTCATGCATATTTTTCTGCTTTAACGATTTTTTATATCATTCTGCCTTTCTAAGACTTAAAAAGAAAACTGATTTACACTGCTTTAAAAAAAGCAACTCAAATTTACTTTCCATTAGGTTCTAACTTCTGCTTTAGAGTTTTTCCTATCTTTCTCACATCAGCAACAATTTTTAGACTTTAGTCTCTTTGTCTGATGTAATCAGTGTAAATGAAATGGAGAATCGAAAGGTCAATACCTTTCTAATCCAGGAAACACCATCTCATTTTTACTTTCTCCAATTTCTCTGAAGCCATAAGTCTTTGTTCATCAGTGATTAAAAATTTGGAACTGTAGTGATTTTGAAAGTATAGACATTTTCCTCTTTAATGTACTCTAATATTAATATTTTCTTAGAACATTATGCCAAAAATGGCAGCTCACCCTATTTTGTATGATATTAGTGTGGTTTTATTTTTTATTTTAAAGCACATTTATTATTAAAATAGAAAATTACAATAGTGTGATAATTCCAAAAAAAATGTGCACTGAGAAAGATTGGCCTTTAAGATAAACATTTTATTTAATATTTTACTACACTAAAATACATTTCTAAATTTATGCTTGCTCAATAGAATACATTTAAACGAGTGAAAAATATTTAATTAAATATTGATAAAGTCTCTGGTATGGTTACTTCTGCCAACATAGGGTTTCTAACCCTTTTTGTTATCAAGAAAATATATGTACAAAAAGATTACAACAGCAGATTATTCCCTGGATTTAGCAGGTCCTATGGCTAAATCAGGAGGCTTCCCAGATGGTGCAGTGGTAAAGAATCTGCCTGCCAATGCAGGAGATTCAAGAGATGCGGGTTCAATCCCTGGGTGGGGAAGATCCCTTGGAGTAAGAAATCGCAACTCCCAAATTCTTGCCTGAAAAATTCAATGAACGAAGTCTCATGGCTACAGTCCATGGGGTTGCAAGGAGTTGAACAGGACTGAGCACGCATGCATAGTCTGGAGAGTCCTATAACTGCTACCTTACACAGAGCAGAAAAACACTTTTGAGGAGAGAAGTAACTGCCAACTTGGATCTATGAATGAAGCCATTCAGTTGGGCTACTCTTGGCTACTCTTGGCTACCTAGAAAATTACATGAAAGAGAAACTTTTATATTGCTATACTTAAACTGCATACACTAAAAATTTGGTATTACAAATGAAAATGGTTGCATTGCAAATGACAAAAGTTAGCATTATAATATTCTTTTGTTTCAAAGATAATTCTACTGTACACTTCAAAAGCAAAATATCAAAGACCTTCCAATTTAAATGTCAACAGTCAAAAGTAGTATATATAACCTTTATCTCTCTAGAAGAAAGTTATTAGGACTCAAAATAATATAAACTTACATATGATTATCTTTGTTAATGTAGGGTTATAATCATGGATATTTTTATTATAAAATAATAGATACCACACAAATGAGTTTAAGATTATGAATATATTATAATATGGGAGACAGAAACGAATGAATTGCAAAAAATACATTGTGTCCACAATAAAAGAATAAGTTTGCAGTCTTTTCATCTCTTTAAGGGGCAGCGAGTCTTTTCATTTCATCTCTGCATACATTTGTTTGATTTTTCTCTCTGGAAACTGGCTTCTTAGGCAGAGTGTTTCATTTTTGTTTTCCAGAATTTTTAATTAAACATTCATAATTTGGCATTTGTCTACTCATTGATTGTAGTGTTACTCTAAATGAAATCCAGTGATTTTTATTTAATGCCCGTGGCATTAAATAAAATGCCAAATTATGGAACAGTATAACAGCTGAGTAATTTAGATTCATAGAAAAAGATTATGAATTACAGAAAATATATTAAGGCTATTTTTAAAGTAAATGCAGTAAATCAAGTAAAATTCTTAAAAAAGTATTTATTTGAGACTGTGACTCAGTGATTGAGTGAAGGTGGATAAAGAGGAGTTTAACTGAGAGGCAAGCCAGGCCAGTTGTTTCAAGACACATATGATTGCTTTCGAAATATTTTCAGATAGCCATAACTGCTTAACAAATACTTTTCTTGCAAATGATTTGTAGTGCTCACTTTTATGGTAATCATTACCTCTTTCTCCAGACATTCTCTTTCAAACTTCAGTTGATCATAATCAGCACAATGACAATGAATATAGGAGAAATGCACACCAAATTCTTATTTTAAATAATGATCATGGATACTAATAATTACCTATGTATGTATTCCTTTGCCCCATAGACACATTTTATGCTTTGGAATATCTAAAAGTTAACTATAACATAATTGCCTGGATCCCATATGATTTTTTTGCCTTAAGTTTCTTGGTAAAGATCCCAGTTGCCCTCTCCATAGATAACATACCCATGCCTAACCTCCAACATAGCTTTAGTCAAGGGAGAGGATTGGGACATCTGGGAACAAACGTTTGATCTAGTCTGAGAGAATAATTTTGTTTTTCTTCTTGGAATTTGGAATGTTGATAGAGAATGAGTAGTAAAATGTAAATATCAGTGTTGAGTGTCCATATGATTGATACCATTGTATTTGAGGAACCAGTTTTCTTTACACAGTGAATTAGGCATTTGTGGGGAGGGAAATAAATTGGGTTTTTTTTGTTTTGTTTTGTTTTCATAGTTATTTATCTACTTGAGAGAAGTAAGCAAGCCCATACTTAAGATTAAGTATATCAGTTTAAAATTATCAAGTAAAAAATTCCTTATTATAATGGAGTTAGGTGTCATATGGGTCTTTGAACTAAACAATTTCATGAAGACATTAATGACTAAGCTACTATATATGAAACTTAAATGATTTTTTAAAATTTATTTAGCTACTCAATATCTGTCTACCTGTGATATTCAGCTTTTTATTGATATTGTGTCTACCAATGATTTTTTTTTTTTAGGTAAATGTATCTACAGCAATATGGATTCTGGCCTCAATTACCCTAATATTCCATTTGGTTCATATACCATGAAGAGAAACCCTGTACTTCTCCAGTAGATTATTGTAAAATAGATGGGTTGGAACTTTTTCCTAAGGTAGATAGTGCACAAAAGATATTACTTCTTAACACATCTTAAGTCAGCTTTATTTTTCAGGGCAGTTTTAGGTTCACAGCAAAACCGAGCAGAGTTTTCATGTACCCTGTCACCACACACACGGCCTCCCCGACTATCAAACCGTGTGCTGTAAAATTTCTTCTTTTTGCTTTCTTTTAATCTCCAAATGATGAGTTTGTAGAACTTTGATAACCAGAAGAAAAATGCCTGGTTTTTCTTAAATGTGATCAGAGGACAGTTCGTCCCCAGGCTCTGGACCCACCCAGGGCGTGTGGCATGCAAGTGTCTGAGCCCCAAGGCCTTGTCACCACGTGGGTCCCAACAGTGAGCGGTTGCTGCTGAGCCGTGAATGATGCCGGGATTCTTGGCCTCCGGAGGACAGGAATTCAATGCAGGGCCAGTGTTGAGGCTTGATGGCTCAAAGCTTTTGTGTGATAAAGATTTATTAAAGTATGAAAGAGAGAGAGACAGCTTCTGACACAGACATCGGAAGGGGGCAGAAAGAGGGCCCCCCTGCTGCTGCTGCTGCTGCTAAGTCGCTTCAGTCGTGTCTGACTCTGTGCGACCCCATAGACGGCAGCCCACCAGGCTCCCCTGTCCCTGGGAGTCTCCAGGCAAGAACACTGGAGTGGGTTGCCATTTCCTTCTCCGATGCATGAAAGTGAAGCCGCTCAGTCGTGTCCGACTCTTAGCGACCCCGTGGACTGCAGCCCAGCAGGCTCCTCCGTCCATGGGGTTCTCCAGGCAAGAGTACTGGAGTGGGTTGCCATTGCCTTCTCCGTTAACACATCTTAATATTACATATAATTAGAATGTTAAATGCCATCAACTGCATTTTATAAATTATAGCTGATGTACCTCCCACCAAGGAGTTGCTCACCTGCAGAGAAACCATCATATTTAAAGCCCTTTTCCAAGTCTACTTATGCCCTCAAGGATAAGACAGGCTAAAGTAATGATACTATTGGAACTGCACAAAATCAGCTCCTATAAAAACATGTAGTCCTGACTCCAATTATGTTAATTCATTGCAGCAGAACTGTACATTTCAATCACTGAAAGATTCAGTGGCTTTCTGAAGCCCCTTTGGCAGCACACATGCGGTCCCCATGAAAGTATTTAGCAAATCCCTTTGTGAAGCGTGAGGGGCTTAAAGCAGTAATAGACAATCCCTTTTACATTGATATATTCTTCGTAAGTCAATGAGGGCTTTGCTGGGGACTGAAGACGGAGGATTTTACTTCTCCAGTTCACTCTTTGGAAGAATCTTGGATAATGTATAATAATATAGACATCCACTTTCAAGGTCTAGAGCCACTAGAGGACAAGGGGATCATAATTCATAGTGGAGCAAGATTTTAAATTGGAGCCACCCAATTTTAGCCCCTTAAAAATGCTAGGAGTGCTTTTTCTACAGCATTTTATTTATATATATATATATATGTATATATATATATATATATATATATGTAAATGTGTCACTTCTACATTTCTGCAAACTTAATAGACCATTCAAGACATATTTGTTTTCATATTATGGAAAGGGGTACATTGAAATATTTTTGCCTTATCAATGAAGCTATTTTTGTAATAAAGAGGTTGATTTTTAAGTCCATATGTAGAGTTTGTAGCATAGAATCCTACTGAAGCAAAAGTGCAATTACATCTGGACACCCAGAAAAAATAAACTTGGCGTAGCTATGAGCTTAGTGCGAGTATTAATGTGTTTCTGATGTAATTCTTCGTTGCAGAGTAAGTGGAGAATTTATTTAGATTTTTTTTTTCTAAACATAAAGCCACTCATTAGTGATAAATATATCCAGTGTTGTCAAAGAAGTATATGCTGAAGGGAGAAACTATTGTAAACTATAGAATGCCATGAAAAAGTATATTAAAGTTTATAACTCCAAAAGCATGACTTAATGAAGAATTATAGTCTGCAGCAGTTATTTAGCAAACCTTGACTTTTTTCAATTTTCCAGACTGATGGTGCATTGCAGGAGGGCAAGTCTGGCAAGAGTTGTCCTACAGACTTTAAAATTCTTACAGCATTATTAATATTTTAAAACATTCTAATTGTTTGAAATAGTATGGTGCTTTAAAACACGTGATCTAAAATATACTGGGCAGAAATTTTGATGTGTGTAAATTATCGATATCCTACAGATGTATTATAAATATTTTGCTAATTGTAGGACTTTTCATTCAATGTTTTAAAAGAATCTGTAAAATAATGGCTCTTAGGTTTAAATAAAATCAGGTTTTTAGTTTAATATTACTATTTTCTTCAGTCTGGTTCTTGGTCAAGGATGTTTTCTGGAGGAAATAACACTTTCGTTGTCTCTCACAAGATGCTTAAATCTAAATATTAGATACATGAGGAGCAAGCAGTTGTTTAGGAAAGGCCACCTGATAGATGTTGTTTTTGTTTTTATACAACTGAAAATTGAAAAAAAGAGTTTTACTTGTTATTTTTCTGTATAAGTATAGCAGGATTTACCATAGAAAGGACCGAAATAAAATTTGTTGTGTTTTTAAAAAGCATGCAGTGAAATCAAGAGCTACACATTTCAGAGTATACATAGAAATAAAAAGCTATAGAGAACAATTTTTAAAAAATTGTTAGTATTTTAAAAAAAAGGTATTATTTACAATTTTATGAAATTTTTAAGAAATGATATTAATCAAAATAAAAATGAATTTAAAAGATTATACAAATTATTGACCCTGGATCCACGATATGACTTATGATTGAATTAAAACGCCCCAGGTATATGTGACTACAAGTGTATGTGTTTTGGGTTCAATATCCATAGTTCATGCAGAAGTGTCTAACTGTGAGTTCTCCATATGTCTCAAGTGAATAGTGTCTTTCACGTTGCAGTGCTCTCAAAGGTCCTGGTGATGTTGCCAAACAGTCTCCTCTTCTTGCCACCCATACATTTTTCTCTTCTTGAAAAATACATTTTCTTCTCTTTCTTTTGGAGTAGAAGACTAAAATGTGTAAAATAGATTTTAGGAAAAAAATATGACAAAGGTGCAAACTTGAGAAAAGAGAAAAATCATGTCCTGCTGGTGGGTTTCATTTGAAACCTTGATTAATTTAAACATATAAACCTGGTTGTCTCTGGATTTATCAATTTTGTGAAGCCCAAATTCCTTGATTCCTTGAGAAAGTCAGGTTTAAGTTTGACTTGATTTTGATTTTTAAAAATGCTGAATGGTGATACATGCAAGAAGCAAAGTATTTGTATTAGTTGGGTTTTGCTGTACAAAACCAGGTCAAGAATTAGTGATTTACAAAGAAACAAAGTTGTTCTTTGTGATTCTTTGGATGGCTGGAAAGTTTGTCTCTGTCCTCTCCTGGGCTTATTCACAGACTGTGGTCGGCTGGTGGGTCACCTGGGGACTGGTCTCAATGGACTAGCTGGGATGCTTGGATTAGGGAGACATGCTTTCCATAGGTCTCTCATCTTGCATGCAGCTAATTCATGCTTAATAACACCATTGTCCTAAGGTTGTCAAGAGTAGGAGAGCAAGCCTCAATGATCAAGTGTTTTGAAAGACTTTGCTAGTGTCACTTTGGCTAAATTCCCACTGGTCAAACAAATTCACACAGCCAAGTCAAAATTTGAGGAGTAGAGATATACCTACCCTTCACCTTTTAATTCGAGGAATTTCAAGGTTGTATTGTAGAGTGTAAATACAGGGATGGAAGAAAGGTGTAATCATTTTTGCCATCTAGCACGGTGAATTTTAAGGTAAATAACAAGTAAAAAAGAGAACATATTTATAGAAAATAAGGTAAAATAGAATATAAAATGGTCAGGGCCATGTAAATGTGTCATTAGCTAAACCACAAGATTAAATAGAAATGAGATGACCTTATTGTCATCTTCAATGTCCTTTTTTCAGGAGTATTTGTGACTGACCTGTAGTTGGATTGAATTATAATAGCTATTTCTGGAATTTTGAGATCTCATAGAAAGTATGTTTTACAGCCATGTTTTCATAGTATTTCTAAGTAGACATCCAATATTACCTACTATCTTCCCATAACTCATTAAATATCTGAAATATGGTGCATGCCAAAGAACAGTTATTGAATAAATTAGGTGATATTTGTTTATACCAGGCAATATACTTGAAAACCAAAATAGTAATATTCAGATGAAAACCTACCTTACTCTAATTTCTAACTATAGATATTTACCACTTTTCTTGTCAGTCCTGCTTGGCAAATAGATTTTGGTTGAATATTGCCCACTCTCATATTTTTCTTATTAGTAGAAATCTTAAAGGCCTTGATGAAATATCTCCTATTATCTCAATTATCTCACAGGGAAACCTTAGAAATAATGCTACATTCAATCAAAAGAAATGCTATTTTTCATCTTCAATCTTGCTTTTAAACTAAACTCATGAGACTCCAAAAAAATGTTATCCATAGTTCTAAGTAAAACTAATTGGGACATGACCAAATATATAGATAGGAAAAGAGAATACTTTTGAGAAATTCTGATAATTGTGGAATAGGACCAAGGAGCATGCTATACATATCATTACCTATTTTAGAAGGAAAAAAAATAACTTGAATCACACCGAACAATATTGTTTTGAACATTCTGATGAGGTTAGATTTCACTTTTGAAAATAAGTGTAAAAGGGCACTGCTGTCAAGATGAATGAAATGTAGAAAGTATCGGCCATATAGATTGGTGTAGGATCATAAAATATTGAATTGTAAAATTTAAAAACAGATTTATGAGAGAAAGGCTTCCATGTAATTTTATAGCCCCAGATACTTTAAAAACATGATGAGATCTTAAAGTTTGCAGATTTTAGGATGTACAGCAGATAGGAATAGAAATTAGTACCAAGATTTCACTTTATTGCTTGCTGAATATTGTTCATTGTCCAAAAACGCCTTGACACAGGTGACTGATTTTTACCACAAATCATTCCTTCAATAATGGCCACAGGTTACATTGAAATGATTTAAACTTTATAATTACAAAAGCATAAATGAGAAAAAAAATATATTTAACATTGCTTATAATTTTGCATTTAAGCATTATATACATAATATATGAATGAACTTAGTAAAATAAAAATGTAATGTTTTGAGACTAAGCAGTAAATCTCTATTCTCCATCCTGGGCCAATACACAGAGATCAGCACTGCTAAAGAGTGTGTTTGATCCAATTAGAATTTTTCTTTGTAGTTTTAAATAATATCTATATTTGCTGTTTCATACATATGTGATGCAGTCATAAGTTAATATCTATATACTAGTATCATGTATTATATAATTTATGGATACAAGTTTGGTTATTATTCACAAATATAGGATCATGTGTGTATATTTATTTGCTGATGTGTATTTTAAATATATATATATATATAATATAGATAGATAGATTTACAAGACACAGATAATGCAGAAATCATAACTGGTCATTTCAGTGACTGTGTAAGCACCACCAAACTCAAGATATAGAACATAATTTTTGTTGCTATTCATTAGCCCATGAGAATTTCTTGTCTGTCTTCCCTTCTTTGTACACTTAATTAGAAATCAAGACTTCTAAAACCATAGGTTAGATTTGCATGTATTTTTAATTAAACTGAAAAAAGCTGTCTAGCTTACTTACATTCATAGACACTATAAAGTGAGATAGTTTCATTTTTATATATATAATTCATTCATTTCATTCATACTAAATATATTACATAATCTATTCATTTTACAATTGATGAACTTCGGATTGTGACAGCAATGCAATGAATATTCTTGTGTATTTTTTCTCAATACACACTGGCTTACACCTTGAAGGTTAATATTTAGAAGTAGAATTGCTGAGTCATAGTGTAAGATTACATTGAAATTTTTAAGACTACCAAAGCATTTTTCAAAATTCTGCACCATTTTACATTCCTAAGCAGCAGTGTATGAAGGTTCAAATTTTTCTATATCCTCATCAACATTATGTTCTTTATTTTTTATTATAGTCATTCTAGTAAGGATGTGGCATCTCATAGACATAGACATAGAAATAGAGGAATAGATATACACATACCATTGTTGTTTAGTTACTAAGTCATGTCCGACTCTGTGACTGACTCCATGAATTGAAGCATGCCAGGCTCCTGTTTCCTCGACTATCTCCCAGAGTTGGCTCAAATTCATGTCCACTGAGTTGCTGATGCTATCTAATCATCTCATCCTTGGCCGCTCTTCCCTCCTTTGCCTTCAGTCTTTCCCAGCACCAGGGTCTTTTCCGATGAGTTGGCTCTTCACAGCCGGTGGTCAAAGGACTGGCAGTTCAGCTTCAGGTACAGGCCTCCCAGTGAATATTCAGGGTTGATTTCCTTTAGGATTAGCTGGTTTGATCTCCTCACAGTCAATGGGACTCTCTAGGAGAGTCGTATTCAGCCCCACAGTTCAAAAGCATCAATTCTTCGAAACTCAGCCGTCTTTATGGACCAACTCTCACATCCATACATGACTACTGGAAAGAAACATAGCTTTGATTATATCGACTTTTGTCAGCAAAGCGATATGTTTGCTGTTTAATACGCTGTCTAGGTTTGTCATAGTTTTGCTTCCAGGGAGCAAACATCTTTTAATTTCATGGCTGCAGTCACCATCCACAGTGATTTTGGAGCCCAAGAAATGAAAATCTGTCACTGCTTCCACTTTTTCCCCTTTTATTTGCCATTAAGTGATAGAACCAAATGCCATGATTTGGTTTTATGGCTGTTGAGTTTCAAGCCAGGTTTTTCACTCTCCTGTTTCATCAAGGGGCTCTTTAGTCCGTCTTCTTTTTCTTCCATTAGAGTGGTATCATCTGCATATCTAAAGTTGTTGATATTTCTCCCTGCAATCTTGATTCCAGCTTGTGATTCATCCAGCTCAGCACTTCGCGTGATGTACTCTGCATGCAAGTTAAATAAGCAAGGTTACAGTATACAGCCTTGTCATACTCCTTTGCCAGTTTTGAAGCAGTCAGTTGTCCTGTGTCCAGGTCTAAATGTTGCTTCTTGAGCTGCATAAAGGTTTCTCAGCAGACAAGTAAGGTGGTCTGTTATTCCCATCTCCTTAAGAATTTCCCACAATTTGTTGTGATCCACACAGTCAAAGGCTTTATTGTAGTCAATGAAGCAGAAGTACATGTTTTTCTGGAAGTCCCTTGCTTTCTACATAATCCAGTGAGTGTTGCAAATTTGATTTCTGTTTTTTCTGCTTCTTTGAAATCCCGCTTGTACATCTGGAAGTTCTCAGATCATATACTGCTGAAGCCTAACTTGAAGGATTTTGAGCATAACCTTACTTGCATGCAAAATGAATGCAATTGTAGTAGTTTGAACATTCTTTGTCATTGCCCTTCTTTGGGATTGGAATGGAAACTGAGCTACACATACATTTAAAAGCATTTAAAATGTGTTGAGTTACCAGACCAACAATGATGTGATCAGTTATGTCATCTAAGATGGAAAGGGAAAGAAACAAAACAACACAAAAGCAAAAACATGAGGCTGACTGTCAGAAGGGTTTGAATAATATCTCTAATGTCAGATTTGCAGTAACTTGTATAATTAGGTATCCTGATACCTTTGTAGGTGTCCTATGGCAACAATATTAATTTCCATTTAATTATTAAAATCCTCTTTTTTGGGTGGAATGTTAGAGGTTACGACCTTTAATTTTCCAATACTCAGAATTACTATTTTAACATGTTATTTTCTAACCATAACCCTTTTCACAATTACTGAGATAGCTATTCTAAATGCTTCATAGCTGTCTAGCTCTCTATCTGTAGAATTTTTTTTCTATGCAGGTTTATCAGTGGGCAAGGCTGATGAGGCAAAGTACATTCACGTACATTTGGTCATAAGTATACCAGCAAGGGAGAAGGCAATGGCACCCCACTCCAGTACTCTTGCCTGGAACATCCTGTCGATGGAGGAGCCTGGTAGGCTGCAGTCCATGGGGTCGCTAAGAGTCGGACACGACTAAGCAACTTCACTTTCACGTTTCACTTTCACTCATTGTAGAAGGGAATGGCAACCCACTCCAGCGTTCTTGCCTGGAGAATCCCATAGACGGGGGAGCCTGGTGGGCTGATGTCTATGGGGTTGCACAGAGTCAGACACAACTGAAGCGACTTAGCCCCAGCAGCAGCATACCAGCAAGAGAAATGTCATGAGAAACTAATATCCAAGATAATTTTAAATTATAGGTTAAACTGATTTCTTCTTATCCATACCTCAGATTCTTGCCTATGTAATCTCCCATCACTTTTTTCACAGCACTTATTTCTCATTTCCATAAAATTATTCTTCTTTTTTGAGTCACAGTAATGATGGAACTGTATACATTTTTCATCATTCTCATTATAGTTTTGTATTTTTTAAAATATTTTTTATTTTAATTTTGTTTTTATTGGTGTATACTTGCTTTGCAGTATTGTGTTAGTTTTCTGCTGTATAGCAAAGTGAATCAGTTATATGTATAGTCTTGTATTCTTAAGTGTTAACAGCTTGTAATAAAGATATGTTCTTCCTGATCCAAACAACTTCTTGTTGACAGAATCTTTTATTGACTGAATACCTATTGTTTTATTACAGTTGTCTTTAAAACAATCAAAATATCTCAAAGGCCATACCTGGAACCACTGGGAATTTTTCTTATATATAAATGACTTAAACTGATGATTTCTCATTAATTTTTTATTTTATTTTATTATTTCCTTTTTGTGAGGGATATGTGTTTCCTTTTGCTTTTCCTAGATATTTTCTGCTGATTTGCTGATTACATGCCTTTCTGACTTTATCACAGCAATTCTGTCCCCAGCTAAGCATGGTTGCCTATAGAATTTTTTAATACTTTTCTGTTCTGTTTCTTCAGTCAGCCAGAAGAAAGCAATCAAAATCAATGCTATCATTCTTTCTTCTCATATGAATCTAGCAAAGATCAGTGTTTCACCTTAGAATCCTTGAAATTTAGTGTTATAAGCAGCTTGAAATAACTGCCCATTTGTTTTAGGACTACTATTAAGTTTGACATGTTTCTATATAAGCTTTATTCAATCAAAACTACTCTAGTGTTTATCTCTATAGGCAGTTATACTATTAGTGGTTTTAACTTGAGAATAAATGGTGAGTAGTGATTATTCAAACCTGTCCTAATGGAATATGAAATACTTTCCTGAAAAGTGAGTAAAACTATATTTTTGAATAATTAAAATGAGACAAACTGGAGCAGAGCTAAAAAAAAAAACAGGGTGACCACAAACTACATTTATTTGAAAAAATAATTATAACTATATATAACTATAATGTGTTGAATAAAATGTCAGGACATATATCTGTCACAGTCTGTCACTAGTTAATCTACTTGTTAGCACAGGAAGACAGTTAGTGGAGAAAAGTGATCATATAATTTTAAAGTCTTGATGTTGCCAAATTTTCTATTTTAGTGTTGGAAAATTTAGAGTTACTGATTCCAATCAAAACTAAAATTAAAGAATTAGAAAACATTAACAACTATGGGATCCCTATTATGCAATATTTTTAGTTGATTTTCTCCAGATGTGGTGAGAAATTTTAAATGAACGTATAATATACAGACATATATTATGAGCACTATACACTGAATGTTTTTAAAAAAAAATTCTGTGTATCTTAGTTTAATCTGCTATTTAAAAAGAAGAAAAAAAAAAAACCAAAACCCCACCATTCACCTAGTGGCTTACACAACTTTTATTTCTCACACTTCTGAACACTGGAAAGTTTAGGATCAAGATGCTGGCAGATCTAGTATTTGTTGAGATCATTGAGATACTGCTTCCTGGTTATCGGGTGGCCTTCTTTTGTGTTCTCACATGGTAAGGGAAAAGAAAACAGCCCTCTGTAGTATCTTTTATAGTGACACTTTCTCATTCATGAGGTCCCCGCCTTCATGACTGAATTACCTTTGAAAGATCCTACCTCCTAATACTATCACTTTGGGAGATAACATTTCAACATATGAATTTGTGGGGGGACACATTTAGTTTGTTGCACTAACTGATCTAGGAAGAGGTAATTTTTAAGGTTCAAAAACTTAAATCATTTTTTAAAATTTTTATTTCTTCAAATCAAATAAATATATCATTGCTATGGTTCTGGCTGCCTCCATTTGTGTTTTCCTATCTTTGATAGGCTAACTTTCTATTTCCTCTTTATTGTTTCACCTGAATTGTCTTCATTATCCATACAAAAGATTTGCTTTTTTGTCCACCAACAGCGGCCCCAAAGCAGCAATATAAAATTCTTCTACAAACTGCTCTTATTGACAGCTATTTGCAAATTTATCCACTTTATATGATCCTTTGAGTGTCTTGTGATGAAATAAAATTAGTGTTAAACTGAGGAATGGATTGATTGATATAAAATGTAAATTAATACACAGAAACAGTCTGGTTGTTTTGACATTTCTCTTTCATTATCAGATGAATTTTTACAAGAAACCCAAATATCATTTTATACTAAATAAATCAAAATAATTTTGGTGAATTGACACTGTGCAGTAGAAAGCAGAGCAGATCAAAGGGCGAAGAGACTGGGATTGTATCTAGATAACAGGGCCAAAGTGATACGTAGGATCAAATTGCTTTTTCTTTATAATACTAATGTATTCGAAATAATCTTCTCCATGGTCTTATGTCATCTTGCACAGTGATGGGAAGAATTTTAGGGCTCTCAAGGAATTACCATGAATAACTGGGAAAAGAAAATCAATAACTGAATCCCACATGAAAGTGAAAGTGTTAGTGGCTCAGTTGTGTCCAACTCTTTACGACCCATAGACTGTGGCCCGCCAGGCTCCTCCATCCGTGGAATTCTCCAGGTAAGAATACTGGAGTGAATTGCCATTTCCTTCTCCAGGGGATCTTCCCAATCCAGGGATCAAACCCAGGTCTCCTGCATTGCATGCAGTTTCTTTACCATCTGAGCTACTGGAGAATTCCTGAATCCCACATAATGAATGTTACAATAGAGGTATGACTATAGCACAGAAATAAAGTAGAACATGGCTTTAGGCCTTAGAGAAAAACACATTTTCATAATATACAATATGCTCAAGGAGAAAGTACTTTAATATAGTCTTAATATTTATTCATTATAAAACCTTGCTAATGGTTACATATAGTTTCTGTAATAAGATTTCTTAGGTACTAATCATGGTTCCTTTAATTGTTAATTGATGCAATAAATCTAAACTCTTTATCAATTTCCTAGTCTTTGAAATGGGGAGAGCATTTTTTGCCTAACTCAGAATTGTGTGACAATTGACTTTACTAACATATTATCGGGGTGGGAGGGTGTAATTTCCTTAGTTCTGTCTTGCCACAGCAAAGATTTGAAACTGGACCAGTGTTACAGCTTGGTTGCAGCTCAGTTTTATTTGGAAAGCAGCTAGTACACCCTCCAGGCATGAGGGCAGGCTGACCCAAAAAGGAGAGGCTCAATCTTGGCTCCTCTTTTTATATGTTTTGTCTCCTTCCTCTGAACCTACCCTATGTAAATTGGGCTAGCCAGGAGGGCTGTTTGTTTCACCTGGGGTTCTCACTCCAGTCCTTGGATTTTCTTTTGTTCCAATTTCACAGGCTTTTCCCTTTCTTTGTTTTCTAGCCATTGCCAGTTTGGACTCCTTTACCTATTCTAACTACCTAACAATATGGAAAGCATTTAGAATAGCCTGATACCTAACAAACACTAGGTAAATGTTGGTTATCTGTTTTCCTTAGCATGTATCCTAAAATAGAGCTTTGCACAAAGTAGATGTTCAATTAACATCTGTTTCCAGAACTAATACAGTGAATGAATGGATGGCCCAAAATAAAATCTTAAATTAGAGAAAATTTGAAATCTATTTGCCTCTAATTAAATCAAATCGACCTTTTTCAGTATCATTAAAAAAAAATGACATTTTTCAGTCACTTGCCATATCTACTCAGGGACTCCATTAACAACTGAAATCAAACATTTTGGCTATGTGTTATATACATCCTAACTGGCTCTAATATAATAATCTACCAAAATTTTCCCTAAGAAGTAAAGTATAAATTTTTACCTTTATAGGATGTTTTCCATTTTAAAAAGAGTTATGTAACTTTTTCTACCCCTAAAGTGAAGAAAAGTAGCAGAAATGAATTGAAATGTTGGGTATGTCAATCAAGAGTATCTTACACACAAGCACACAGTATCTTAAACAATGGTTAAGTGCTTGAAGACTCAGTCGTGAGGCGGGCAGTGAGATACTGTAACTGGTGACCACCTACTAGATTCATGACTATAGTAGGTGGGCAAATTGTTTTCTGATATCAAGGGAGTGAAAGTAATCATATTGAAAGTTTGGAAGAAAGAAAGGCTTCTGGGCAAACAGAATAAAAAATATATATCTACTGATTATAATTCAACTATAAAAGCCATGGAACTTTGATAGATTCATTCAAGATTTCATTTGTGTATTTATAGACTTTGCTATGAACAATTAACATTCTAGGACCTAACAAACAAATATAAGTAAAACCTGAGCAAAGGCACAAAAGAGATAAAAGCACAGAAATCTTATTTTTTCTTTTTACAACTGTATTGCAGAGGAAATTTAAATCCCATTTGTCTTTGGTTAGATATGCAATAATTTTTCATGATGTTTCTTCAAGGATACCTACTGTAATCAACTGGTGTCAGATGGCTTGGAATCAATGATAGTATCATGAAAGGTACTCAACTATATTAACTATATAATAATTCTTAAATTCAAAGGAAAAAATAGTTTAAAAACTGATGGAAGCTTAAAAGACTGAGTAGAATTGGCTTAAAATTATATAAAGATCCAACAACTTAGCAAAGGGAAAAATAATAGGTTGGAGTTGCTAGAAACATCTAGTAATTTATTAATTCATTTCTTAAAATGTGTTTTTGGTTATTTTATTTTGTCCAGTTTTATTGAGGTGTAATTATCCCTAGTAATTTATTTTTATTTTTGGACTACTCCAATACTTTTGTTGTTGCTGTTGTTTAGTCTCCAAGTCGTGTTGGACTCTTTGTGACCCCTTGGACTGTAGCCTTCCAGGCTCCTGTGTCCATGGGATTTCCCAGGCAAGAATACTGGAGTGGGTTGCCATTTTCTACTCCAGGGGATTTTCCCAACCCAGAGATTGAACCTGTAACTCCTGCTATGGCAGGCAGATTCTTTATCACTGAACCATGAGGGAAGTCTGGACTCCAATATTTACTGGGTTATATTTGAATTTTGGAAAATCTCAAAGTGTATTTATAAATATTTTTGAAAACCCTATAGGTCATCTCAGATTTCAGTAACAAAAATTCCACAGACATAATAGCTTAAATGATAGAAAGTCATTTCTTACAGTTTTGGAGATTAGAAAGTCTAAGATTCAAGATTCTGGTCATTTTGGTTCCTATTGAGTGTTCTCTTCTTAGCTTGTGAATGACTTCCTTTGCTGTGTGTGCTATAATGGCCTTCCCTCACTACAAAAGAAAAGGAGAAATCTACCTAGTTCTTTTCATTTAAGGACACTAATAGCATCATGAGGACCCCACCTTCATGACCTCATCTACTCCTACTTATGTCCTAAAATTTCCATCTGTAAATGCCATCACACTGAGGGTTGGTGCTTTAATATATGAATTTTGAAGGAAAACAACATTCAGTCTCTCTAACAGGGACTCTTTGTGTGCTAACATCACTTTGAGAGATATGGATAAATGTGTTGGGTGATATTAGAAAGGCTTTCTCATAAGGAAATTGCTGATAAATAAAGCTCTCTAATTAATTGAAATGACATATTCAGGACGATACTGGGTCCATGGAACAAGAGGCTAACACATGCCTTAAGATCCCATTTCCATTTTTTCCAGTATATACAGTCATTTTGTACATTGATTCTTTGTCAGATTCAAAGCAAAATGTGAGGGGTTTATAGATGGGAGTTGTTGTTTTCAGTTACTAAGTCACATCCAATTCTTTGCAACCCCATGGACGGCAACAGGCCAGGCTTCCCTGTCCTTCACTATCTCCTGAAGTTTGTTCAAACTCATGTCCATTGAGTTGGTGATGCCATCCAACCATCTCATGCTCTGTCACCTGCTTCTCCCCTTGTCCTTACTGTTCCCCAGCATCAGAAGCTAAGACAATTAATGGGAAAAAAGGACCAAAGAAGTTGAACAAAGAAAAAGTAAGTCTTCTTAAAAGGTCAAAATAGACATTGTCTATTTAGCTATGTTTGTGTGTTCACTGAAATTAACTATTCACAAATGGTACAACTTTTTAGTCACTTGATCAGAAAAAATAAAAAATTGAACACAGAAAGAAGGGATTATCTAAAGTTCTATATCATAGAGACGGGAATTGTGAAAGTTTCTGTAGTCTTATCAGACCAAGGTTTATGTAGATAATGAGGATGAGATCTGTCTGCTCCTATGAGAAGAAATGCTAGTGATTGAAATAGTTTTGGTAGGTTATGAGTTTATATGATTTATGGGAAAAACATTTATTGAGGTTTAAAAATCATTGATCAGGTGATTATAGGGAATAAAATCTGGATGTCATTTTAACTGACCTGAGGGAATCTCAACTATACATATATATAATATTTGAAAATTAAGTAATGGAAAAGAAAAAAGTGTCATAAAGCAGAGAGAGTCTTGAGAAGATTTTGTTTCAGAAATTGAGTTCTGGAGAGGAAGGGAGCTTTATAAATCTGATCTAATTATAACCTCAAAATTTAGTGCTACTTGACTAGAACTCAAACACTGAAATAATTTGTGGTTATTCACTCAGGGAGAGATTTTTATTATGTTAACAGAAATGAAATCAGAATTGTATACTATGAAATCCTAGAATACCAGGCTCCCCCCAAAAATTATGAAAATGGTATAGAGTTCAGAGTACTTGAAAATAAAATATAAAAACTGTAACACAGGACAGCTTCCTAGCGATTTCAGTAGCCTGAAGAAATATTTCTGTTCAGTATTCAATTAGTAAGAATAATCCAGACTGTAGACTATCAGAGGTAAATGCTTATGGGAAGTCAGTAATCTGTAATTAATGAATACTATTTTGCATCTCTTTTCTTTACAAAACTGTCCTTATATAATGAGTCAAGTGGTTTTTACTCCAGAAATATTTTGGACTATAATCACTGAAACTTGATCTCTTATGTATAATCCTCTTTCTACCTGGTACAAGGGTCAAAAAAGAGGATATTTCTGGAAAGGAAATATCTTTCATAATGACACACCCTTGGTGCGAACAAATTACTTATGACAGTGTTATAATTATGGGTGTATTGTAGGATACAATGAGTGCACATGAAATAAGTATTTTGGTAATATTGGCTGTGTAACTGATTAACATTGGTAACTTGAAATGATAAACTCTAACTTTACAAAATGTAGAAAGCAATTGTCCAAGTTACACATGGTTGAAGATAAAGTCACAAATCAGCAAATCAATCTAGTTTTAAAAGCAATACATGTTCTTACAAAATGTGAAGAACAAATTATTCAGTTGATTAGACAATATGAAACTCTCTCAAAGAGAATAGTTAACTCTAGTTTCTTGACTACTACTATTTCCCCCAAACTAATTACCCCATTGGATAATTCATGTACATATTGACTTAGTAATAAAACATGTTTGGAATGTTAAAAGGGATATTGTCTTTATTGTAGAAAGCTTATAAATAAAAGGCTGATGAATTAACAATGTAACTATAGGAAATTGTAAGGCAAGAGATGTATTTGAGAGTTGAATTTCATGGCTGCAATCACCATCTGCAGTGATTTTGGAGCCCAGAAAAATAAAGTCAGCCACTGTTTCCCCATCTATTTGCCATGAAGTAATGGGACCGGATGCCATGATCTCAGTTTTCTGAATGTTGAGCTTTGAGCCAACTTCTTCACTCTCCTCTTTCACTTTCATCAAGAGGCTTTTTAGTTCCTCTTCACTTTCTGCCATAAGGGTGGTGTCATCTACATATCTGAGGTTACTGATATTTCTCCCGGCTTTCTTGATTCCAGCTTGTACTTCCTCCAGCCCAGCGTTTCTCATGATGTACTCTACATATAAGTTAAATAAGCAGGGTGACAATATACAGCCTTGACGTACTCCTTTTCCTATTTGGAACCAGTCTGTTGTTCCATGTCCAGTTCTAACTGTTGCTTCCTGACCTGCATACAGGTTTCTCAAGAGGCAGGTCAGGTGGCCTGGTATTCCCATCTCTTCCAGAATTTTCCACAGCTTATTGTGATCCAACATTCAAAGGCTTTGGCATAGTCAATACAGCACAAATAGATGTTTTTCTGGAACTCTCTTGCTTTTTTGATGATCCAGCAGATGTAGGCAATTTAATCTCTGGCTCCTCTGCCTTTTCTAAAACCAGCTTGAACATCTGGAAGTTCATGGTTCACATATTGCTGAAGCCTGACTTGGAGAATTTTTAGCATTACTTTACTAGCGTGTGAGATGAGTACAATTGTGCAGTAGCTTGAGCATTCTTTGGCATTGCCTTTCTTTGGGATTGGGATCGAAACTGACCTTTGCCAGTCCTGTGGCCACTGCTGAGTTTTCCAATTTTGCTGGCATATTGAGTGCAGCACTGTCACAACATCATCTTTGAGGATTTGAAATAGCTAAACTGGAATCCCATCACCTCCACTAGCTTTGTTCATAGTGATGCTTTCTAAGGCCCACTTGACTTCACATTCCATGATGTCTAGTTCTAGGTGAATGATCACACAATCCTGATTATCTGGGTCGTGAAGATCTTTTTTATACAGTTCTTCTGTGTATTCTTGCCACCTCTTCTTATTATCTTCTGATTCTGTTAGGTCCATACCACTTCTGTCCTTTATTGAGCCCATCTTTGCATGAAATGTTCCCTTGGTATCTCTAATTTTCTTGAAGAGATCTCTAGTCTTTCCCATCCTATTGTTTTCCTCTATGTCTTTGCATTGATCGCTGAGGAAGGCTTTCTTATGTCTCCTTGCCATTCTTTGGAACTCTGCATTCAAATGAGAATATATTACCTTTTCTCCTTTGGTTTTCACTTCTCTTCTTTTCACAGCTATTTGTAAGGCCTCCTCAGACAACTGTTTTGCCTTTTTGCATTTCTTTTCCATGGGGATGGTCTTAATCCCTGCCTCCTGTACAATGTCACAAACCTCTGTCCATAATTCATCAGGCACTCTATCAGATCTAGTCCCTTAAATCTATTTCTCACTTCCACTATGTAGTCATAAGGGATTTGATTTAGGTCATACATGAATGGTCTGAAGTATACTTTAATTAAATATCTTCATTAAGTTTATATAGCTAGTAAGTGGTAGAACTATCATAGGATCTGAACCCAAGTGACATCTGGTACAAAGAAAAGATGAAAATGAGTGTCTATAATCTTGAATTAACACATAGAAAACTAGAAAATTTACTATTAAATAACCAGAACTGCTATTAGGCTACAAATCTGTTATGTCCTCTAAAGGTGAGTTATTTACTAATTCTCAACAAGACTGTTAAGATTATTTTCTTAGTTTTTATATCTCCATATATATTCACAATAAGTTCCTCTTAATTAGGTTCACCAGAAATTTTTTTTCCACTTTTCTTTCTTTTTTCACCTCAGTGAGTTAGGAACATCTATGGAAAGGTACATTTATATTTTGCCCATTGGTCATTACAACAGTAAGAAACACCTTGGATAAAGTGAAAGAATTCGCACATCGTATATGGAATTACTGGGCATGTTAATAATCTAGGGATTTCATTTTACCTCTCAGCTTCTCAGATCCACTCCTAGAATGATGGCTGAATAGCACAATATAATTTAATTCTAAGACCTAGTTTGTGTGTGCCCAGTCTCTCAGCTGTGTCCAACACTTTGTGCATTGGGTTTTAGGTGAAACTAACATTTTAACACAAGCATAGTAGGAGCCAAATTACTACAGGTTTAAATATCCACTTAACACATTTTTGAACTAAACTGACACAATATTAAATAGTCACAAAGCTAAAATTTTGACAGGAATTTTGCATTAATTCATTAAATATTTAATTATAATTGAGATCACTGGCAGTTTTATTGAATCTTAAAGGGGAAAATTCAGACTAAATTGTTTTATTTTCTTAATAATAAACATTTGAGAGGATTTTTATCATAGTATTTGGCTACTCACTGCAACTTTGAGATTTAGAAGATGTTGAGAGGATAATATTTAAGTATTGCTGCAAGTTTAACCTGGGCTTCCCTGGTAGCTCAGTCGGTAAAGAATCTGCCTGCAGTGCAGGAGACCTGGGTTTGATCCCTGGGTTGGGAAGATTCCCTGGAGAAGGAAATGACAACCAACTCCAGTATTCTTGCCTGGAGAATCCTATGGACAGAGGAGCCTGGCGGGTGACAGTCCATGGGTTCTCAAGAGTTAGACATGACTTGTTGACTAAACCAACACCACAAGTCTAAAGAGAAAAGGCAATTCCTGTGGAAATCATCTGTGGTTCTTGAAATGACTGGAAACAAAGGGCTAGTGCATACAGCCTAATTATATGTTTTAGAATTAGTAGGGGTGCAAAGAGCCAGCTCATCGGAAAAGACTGTGATACTAGGAAAGATTGAAGGCAGGAGGAGAAGGGGACGACAGAGGAAGAGATGGTAGAATCGCGTCACCAACTCAATGGACATAACATTGAGCAACCAGGAGATGGTGAGGGACCGGGAAGACGGACATGCAGGTCTTGGGGTTGCAAAGAGTTGGACACGACTGAGCAACTGAATAACAACAATTTAGAATATGTTATGGTCATAGAATTAAAAATATTATAATAATAGCATAGGTGGGAAGGGAAATAATCATATCATTCATTGCCAACGTTCCATTATGTCTTCTGTCCTCTTAGCTAAAAATCTGAAATAGTAGATTTTTAAACATAATTTTATTACCTCCTGTTATAATCATCTCTGATAGAATACAAAATAATTCATCTCATAAAATGTGATGTGCTATCCATTTAAAGCTTATTAATAAATATTTAATATACCTATATAAAGATGCACTTACAGTATGCAGTACAGTAATAAAACTCTCTCATGTGTTGGTACTATACCTTAGAAATTAAATCCCAATTTTCCAGTGCTTTAAGACTGTGTGTGTGTGTGTGTGTGTGTGCGCGCACACACACATGCATGTGTGTGCACACACTCAGTTGTATCCAACTCTTTGTGACTTGATGAGCTGTAGCCCACCAGGTTCCTCTGTCTATGGAATTTTCTCCACAAGAATACTGGAGTGGGTAGCCATTCCCTTTCCAAGGGATCTTTCCAACCCAGGGATTGAACCCTGGTCTCCTGCATCTCCTGCATTGGCACAATACTAGTTACTATTCATTTAGTTCTAACTACTTCCCAATGTTTTATTAATTATTTGGTGTTTGTAATCCTAACACTAATACCAGGAAATATCAGAAAGGTCTAGTAATTTGCCTGAACAAGTACATTATACAGCTGGAATTAAAACTCTAGCCTGGGTTACTTCAGTTTAAGGCCTTTGCTCTGAATGCATGAATGTGAAAGTGTTAGTCACTCAGTCCTGTCTGACTCTTTATGACCCCATGGACTAAATCATGCGCCATGATCAAGCTGGAATTATCCAGGGTAACAAGAATGTTTCAACATATGCAAATCAATGACCCCATGGACTGCAGCCCCCAGACTCCTGTGTCCATGGAACTCTTCAGGCAGGAGTACTGGAGTGGGTTGCCATCCGCTTCTCCAGGGGGTTTTCCTAATCCAGGGATGGAACCTGGGTCTCCTACATAGCAGGCGAAATTTTTACCATCTGAGCCACAGTAGAGTAAAAATAGCCATAATCACAACAATAGAAGTTGTGTAATAAAATTAGAACATATTAAGTTTGTCTGCTTTGGAGAGAGTCAAAATTACTTTACTCAACTTCATTTCATCTATTTGGGCATAATTCTTTTTTAAGAAAGTGCTTTAAGGTTTATTTTAAATTTAAGAAGTACTTCAGGAAGGGAATTAGTTTACTTACTTTTCATGCACACATTGCATTTAATTTTATTTTCTGTTTATGTATTCTTATATGTATTGGATTCTTAGAGGCATAGATAGAATAAAGTCTCCCTCAAAACAAGATTTTTTCATATAATAATTTTAATTCATTACTTTATTTGGTGTAAAGTAATGAAAAGTAAAGTCATATAAAGTAATTTTAATTCATGCTTGTATTCTTCCATGCTTTTTCTTTTAATTATTTGTATCTTTTTATTTAAAATAGACTGACTTATTTCACTTAGCATAAAGCCCTCAAGATTCATACCTATTGTCACAAATGGCAGCATTTAATCTTTATTCATGGTTAAGTAGTAGGGTCTTACTTTTTATTCAACTTGACACTCTTTCATTTAACTGAGACATTTTGTCCATTTAATTTAACATTATTATTTATATAGGTGTCAGATGGCTCAATGCTAAAGAATCTACTCTCCAATGCAGGAGACATAGGAGCTGCAGGTTCAATCCCTGGGTCAGGAAAATTCCCCTGGAGGAGGAAATGGCAACCCCCTCCAGTATTCTTGCCTGGATAATCCCATGGATAGAGGAGCCGGGTGAGCTATAGTCCACAAGCTTGCAAAGAGTCAGACACGACTGAGCAAACACGGAAGGAAATATTTATATTTAGCACATTTCTGTTAGTTTTACTTTTCTGTCATATGTTTCTGCTTCCCCTTTTCCTATTTTTAATACTTTTTTGATTAATCAAGGATTTTTTAATAATTCTCTTTGCTTTCAATATTGACTTAATAGATATAATTTTTGTTGTATTGTTTTTGGTCATTACTTTAAGATTTATAAAATAGTTATCCTAGCCCAGGACATGTAGAGTACAATTTACCACTTCAGGTGTAGTACTTAATAGTATCTTTCAATATGTACCTTGCCACTCTTTGTACTATTGCTGTGTAATTTTTCTCTATATATATTTTGAACTATACAACACATATAATATTTTTTGTTTGCTTTGAAACTTTAAAAGATAATTTTAGAGGGACTTCCCCAGTGGTCCATTGGTTAAGACCCTCTGCCTCCACTGCAGGGGTGCAGATTTGAGCCCTGTTCAAGGAACTAAGATTCTCATATGTGCACACCACCGTCCCACCAAAAACAAAAATAATGTTAGAATTAAAAAAAAAAATAGATTTTCTCTGCTGACACATATTTACTATTGGTGGTGTTCTTCATTTCTTTGTATAAATTCAGATTTCCATGTAGTGGCATTTTTCTTCCCTGAATGATATAATTTAATATTTATTTGTGTGTATATATATTTATATATGTATATAGGTCTGCTTGTGGTAAATTCTGTCATTTTTTGAATATCTGGAAAATGCTTTATTTTATATTTTTGGAGGGAACAGAGAGGATTTTTATGACAGTTTTCTTAAGGTATAATTCACATATGATAAAATTTACCCTTTTAAATTGTACAGTTCATTAGTTTTTAGGATATTGAATAGTGCAAGCATCATAGCTGATTTTAGACTATTTTCATTACTGTGAAAAGAAACTCCATACTCAAGCCATCAAACCTGATACTCTTCTTACCCCAGTTCATGACAACCATTAATCTACTTTGTGTTTCTATAGACTTACTTATTAAGGATACATTGCATAAATTTTATCATATGTGATCTTTTTCAATTATTGTCTTTTTTAGTAGTTGTAACATTTTTAAGTGTCATTTATGTAACAGTATTTATCAATATGCTGCTCCATTTAGTTGCAAATAATCTATTGTATGGATATATTCCATTTTGTCTGTCCATTTAACTATTGATGAATATTTAGGTTATATCCTGTTTGGGGCTACTATGAATAATACTGGTGGCTCAGATGATAAAGCCTCTGCCTGCAATGGAGGAGACCCGAGTTTTATCCCTGGGTCAGGATGATCCCCTGGAGAAGGGAATGGCTACCATTCAGGAATTCTTACCTGGAAGATTCTATGGACAGAGGAGCCTTAGGAGCTATTTTCCATCGGGCTGCAAAGAGTTGGGCACGACTGAGCAACTAACACTTTCCCTTTCTTTTTTTTCCAAGAATAATACTGCTATGAATATTGATGCACAAGTCTTTCTTTGAACATATGGATCCTCTTTGTTTTTGTTTACCCAGGAATGCCTAATTTCCCCTTCATGTTAGTATGATAGTTTGGCTGGGTTAAAATCTCAGTTGAAAAATCTTTCTCTTTCAATACTTTGATTATCTCATCCTTCTGCCCCTATGGCTTCTAATAAGAAGGGATGGTTTAATCACTAAGTCGTGTCTGACTCTTGCAACCCCATGGACTGTAGTCTGCCAGGCTCCTGTGTCCATGGGATTCTGCAGGCAAGAATACTGGAGTGGGTTGCCATTTCCTTCTCCAGGAGATCTTCCCGACAGAGGAATCAAACCCTGATCTCCTGTATTGCAGGCAGATTCTTTACCAACTGAGCTACAAGGGAAGCCGTCTAATAAGAGACAGATAGTTAATCTTACTGAGGATTCATTGTATGTGATTGTTTTTCTGTTTCTATTTTTAGACTATTTTTGACTTTAGCTTTCTACATTTAGCTATGATATGCCTAGATGTGACTTTCTTGGAGTTTCTTAAGCTTCCTGGGTGTTAAGATAATATTTGCCATTGAATTTGGAAAGTGATTCAGCCATTATATCTCTTCCATGGACTGAATGTTGTCTCCCCTAAAATTCATGTGTTGAAACCTAATCCACATTGTGATGGCATTTTGAAATGAGGTCTTTGGCCAGTGATTAAATATAAACACAGAGCCCTCATGAGTAGGGTTAGTGCCCTTATAAAAGATCCCAGATAGCACTGGGATGAGAAAATGACTGTCTACAAACTAAGCAAGATTCTCACCAGACAAAGAATCTCCTAGTACTTTGTTCTTGAACACTTCAGCCTTCAGAACTATGAGAAAATAAATTTGTATTGCATATAAGCTACTGAGTCTATGGTATTTGGTAATAATAACCCCGAGTAAAGCAATCTTCACATATTTTTATTTCTCCTTTCTTTCCTCTCCTTCATGGACTCCCATTATGTCTATATTGATAAATTTGTAGTGTCCTACAGGTTTCATGTTCTGTTCATTTTTTTTTTTTCTGTTCTCTTTTATTTTTGTTTCTCAGTCTGAATTTTATCAGTTGGCCTATCGTCAAGTTTGCTGATTTTATTTTCCTACCAGCTCATGCCTATACTTGAACTCCTCTACTGAACTTTATAAAAATTTTGATAATATTCCTTTTTAATTCCAAAATTATTATCTAGTATATTTTTTATAATTTCTGTGTCTTTACTGGTATTCTGTGTTTGTTTCCATCTTGTTTTCATGAATCCTTTTAATTCTTTAGACATGGTCTCCTTTAATACTTGTAACATATAGTATATATAATCATTTAAAAAATTAAATTCATCATATTTGCTTCTTTATGGACAATTTCTATAGAGTGTTTTTCTTTTTTTCACTGTGTATGGGTCATATTTTCTTCTTTCTATGTGTATCTCATCACCTGTCTTATTGTTGAAAGCTGGACATTTACAAAGTAAAATGTGGTAACTCTGGAAGTTAGATTTGTCCCACCTCTCTTCTTCCCCATCAATGTACTTATTAGCTTTATTGTTTTGTTTTATTTTCTGTGTGTTGCTGTTGTTTGGTTATTTAGTGACTTTTTTTTTTCTGGCCCAATTTTTTTTTTTTTAAGTTTGTATTCATTTGTTACCTGTGGTTGCAAAATCTCAACTTCATTTGTGCTAATGATCAAATAATGATTTTTCAGAGATTTTATGAAATGCCTTAAACGGAAGGATTTACTATCTTCTCTCTCTGGATTCCTACCTCGATCTTCTCATCTTTAGGGAAAATCCCAGGCTTGGCTTCATTTCCCTTTGCTCATATTAGGGCATGGATACTTCTCAATGTAGTAAGATATGGGCATTCCTATGGTTCAGCTCTTTAATTTCTCCTTGTTCAGAGATCGGTGTCCTGTACTGCCTACTGTCCCAATATCTAAAAGTCATTCCTTCAAGTATTTTAACAAGATATTTATTATCTCAAATAAGAGGATAAATCACTTATTACCATTTTGGGCTGAAACAAACATCTTTTCCCTACAGTTATATTTTTATCTAAATTTTTATTCCTTTAAAATATTTTAATATCTGTGAAGTAGCTAATAATTTGTTTTTTACCATAGAAAATTATTGGGCAATATAAAATTGTGTTTCTCAGATTTTTTATCAGGTGTTAACTAACTAGGCCAGTCTGGTTCATTTCATGAGGGGAAGCAGGTTCTTTAGGTTAAATGGTTATTATATAATTTAAAAGATAGTACATTATGATAGGTATTTAATCAATGAATTGTATCTTGTTATTTGCTAAAATTATTATTCCTTGCTGATTTATATTTTCTCTAGTGACATATTCCCAAGAATTGAGTCAAACATTACATGTTCTTGCTACGTGAACTTAGTGTGGGTGACCTAGAAGTGAAAAACTAGTGTCCATCTGCTGGTCTTCTAAACATCTATGCCCCTCTCTGAACAATTTGTAACATCAAAAGATTGATAGATGTGTATATACCTTTGTTTACTTTTTTCTGTCTGGGTTTTTGTGTGTCGAAATGTTGTGGCAAACATTTTGAGAGAAAACTGTTTTCACTGAACTTGAGGGAGGGGGAAAAAAAAAGCACTGTCAACTTATAAAAACCAGTTCATACAAACAGCATAAAGCATACAGGAATAAATGAGTTGATGATTGATGTAAAAATTTCATTTTTAACAGGATTTTTACTGTTTTTAGTACTCCAATAAGATCTAAACTGAAATAGTATATTTTCAGTTTATTATATTAAATAGTATATATATTATTAATATAATAATAGTATATAGTAATATAGTTATTGTTATAATAATATATTATTGTTATAAAATTATAAAGTTATTATATTAATAATATATAATATAATAATAATTATATTATTATTAATATAATAATAGTATATTAAACAGTAAATCATATATGAAGTAAATTTATGAAATGTCCACACATACATCAAAAGCTGCTCTTCCCCACTCCCTTTTCTCTTATTGATATAAGGATTTTAATTCAATAGTTATTTATTTATGTTTATAGATATTTAATTATACTTATTATGCTTTTACTTTTAACAAAAGTTTTATTATAAAAGATGATCTAATAAATTATGGATTTTTCTAATTCAGAATCATTCTTTTGCAAAAGACAGATATCTATTCAACAATCCCAAATGTAAATGAAAGATAGCAATTTGTTTTCAGTTACAGTAGGAGTTCTTAATACTAGACCTAGAAATTATAAATCGAGCACGTAAGTCTCCCAAGCTGGTAGTAACAAACACTGATACTTTAAATTCTATCAAATCATTACTCTAGTCTTCTATGAATGCTAGTTTCAGGTCTGCAACATTACCATCTAGTCTGTTCGTATCTTTACTTGTGAAAAGGATAAAGAGTATGAACTTAAATAATATAGCTAACCAGAATTTTGTAGACATTTTACAAGTTTCTTTCTGGAAAATGGCTTAAAAGATCAAGCTTAAATAAAATATTTCAGGCTTATTTTATACCTAGAATTCTGCAAGAGTTTCTCTCAATGGTAAATTTATCATTTATTATTTTTTATGTTTATTCATTCTCTAGCTGTGTTTCTCGCTAACCACTTTGAGTCTGATCTAGTTTCAGCTATAGTGTTTTACATGGATTTGAAAAAATACTGAGATAATATATTTGGAGAAATCCTAAAATTTAATTTCTCCAGTAATTTCACTGAGCCAGGGGTTTGATAATGTGACTTGTGATTCCCCAGTTTTTCATATCTCAAAATTGCATAATATCTCACAGGATTAATGTTCCTTGAAATATGATTTGGTCTATGATGCTCCATTTCTACTTAAAATAGAGTCAACTTTTTTCTTCCAAATCGTGTTAGTTTATTGAATATCCCTCCAACACTCAAAAATATCAAGCTAAGTTCCTCTTAAAATGCAAATCTGGACTTCTCAGGAAAACATGAAACAAGATGAGCTATTGAGTTTTAGTACTGTTTTTCCACTGTTGGTTCTTTTTATCACTTCAAGGAAATGGTGCAAGATGATAGTTTTCAGTGGATATTTGTTCATAACTAGAATTAGAAAAAGGAAGCATTTGTGGGCTAAATTATATTAGTCCATTATAAATATCTAATCTATTGATACTTTTATAAATGTTATGCATTAATTTATTATTATTTTATGTAAACAGTTCTTTCACAAGTTAGATACTTTTTAATGTGGTAAATCAAGACTAATTTTAGGTGGCCTTCTTTTATATTTTTATTACTCCCTTTAATTCCATCTTAGAGTCTGCTCACCACAATAGCACTATGTAAGGTAAGCCACAGAAGATGTGATCCACTCATTACCAAATGGCCTAACATAGAACCCACTGGAATTGTGTGTTAGAATATAGAACCAGAAAATACTGCCTGGATCTAACAATCTGGTCTAGATTTTACATCATGGGCAATGCATCTTTGATCTAATTATGCTTCTCTGTCTTTCTATTAGGAAGTTCAAAGCTTACTCTGCATTTGATTTTTAGCAATTGTAGAGGTTGTTGTGGCAAAAATTATGCACACTTAAGTCAGCTTGATTTCTATTCATTTTGTACTCATTTATAATCCCTTTGCAACAATCTCTGCTCCTCTGTCTTTGGAATTTTCTAGGCAAGGATACTGGAGTGGGTGGTCATTCCCTTCTCCAAGGATTGAACGTTGGTCTCCTGTGTCTCCTGCATTGGCACAATACTAGTTACTATTCATTTAGTTCTAACTATTTTCCAAATGTTTTGCTAATTATTTGACACACCAATCTCTTTATATGTCTGTTTATGTTGTATTGCTATATATCTTTCACTTTCCCTGGTGACTCAAATAGTAAAGAATCTGCCCACAATGCAGGAGACCTAGGTTTGATCCCTGGGTTGGGAAGATCCCCAGGAGAAGGGAATGACTACCTACTCCAGTATTCTTGTCTGGAGAATTCCATGGACAGAGGAGCCTGGTGGACTAAAGTCCTTGGGGTCTCACAGAGTTGGACACGACTGAGAACTACAACTTTACACTTTTGGTGGGTGAGGGTTGTAAAAAACAGTTCAAGAAATAAACATTCCCTACTATGTTTTAAGGGGCTTCCTTGGTGGCTCAGTGGTAAGGAATCCACCTGCCAATGCATGAGATATGAGTTCGATCCCTGGGTCCAGAAGGTCCCCTGGAGAAGGAAATAGCAATCTATTCCAGTATTCTTGCCTGGGAAATCCTTGGACAGAGGAGTCTGGTGGGCTCCAGTCCATGTGGTCACAAAAGGGTCAGACACAACTTAGCAACTAAACAACATCAACAACTGTGCTTTAAATGTCTTTTTCCAATTGATCTTTAGTTTTTTGCTTTGTTAGACTACATATCTATAATTTTGTAAGCTTACTTTATATGATGTGTTTATATACATAAGTACACATAAGGCTGTGTAATACCCACTGAATCTAGAATACAGAATTTTTTATTCTATTGAAAATCATATAAAATATTGGCTAACTTCCTTTTTAAGGTGCTTCCAGTTGTAATATTTGTAGAATCTCTATAATATTCTTTGATAAAATGTTGAAAAAGTTTTTTAAGTATATACTTTAAAAAGTCATATTTCAAGAATATGCCTTTTGACAGCCGTGAAATAACAATGTAATTGCATCATAACTGTGAAATACAACCTTTTCTTGCTTGTAGAAAGCATATATTTTGCCAATTCTGACATGTATACAACAATTTTGGAACATCTCATATTTCCTGATTAACTAAGTCTCACCTTGTCAGATTCATTGCCACCATATCCAAACATTAAGATAAGCAGATTAAACATATAAAATTAAAGTAGGTGGCTTGAAAAATACAGGTGTAATTTCTTTTGTGATTATACACTTGGAGATACCATATATAGGAAATACACATTAAGTAATTTTAATTTTCAACAATTTTAATCAACAGGAGAGATTTCATATGAATTGATAGAATCATCTTCAAATATTAGTTTAAAAGCATTCAATTATCCCCAAGTGACTCTTTTAATTTAGAAATATTACTGTGGAAGTTCACATTATTAACTTATATATCAAGTACAGTTAAACAGATTATATAATTAATCCTTTTAGAGAAAAATGAACTTCAGTTACAAGTTATGTAGTAATATTTGATCAGGTATCATGAAGGAAATGTAAATGTACTGATTCATAAAATTTAATTCATTTGATTAATAGATTAAAAAAGAGAACATTAGTTACAGCAGGCTTTGTAATTTTAGAACAGCTTTGTAGAATTAAAAGCAATAAGAGAGTGATTTTTGTGAGGAGAATTTCTTGTACAATTAAACTTTTCTTCTCAAAAAATGTTTGATTTTTTTTTTTTTTTCTGATATGGCACATCTACCATTTTAATTCAGTCTTTTTTTAGAACATTTGATTCAGTCTTCTTTAGAACATAAGAGTAAGTCTTTGTTCTTGACCTCAAAAACTAAGGAATAGGATAAATAAATAGCAGACATCTACGAAGTATGAAGAATGGAGAGAATGTGCAGCCAGCTAGGATTAGTGATAGTTAAGCCAAGGATTTGAGTATGTGTGTGACTTAACCAGTTTGAGGAAGAAGAAGGATAATTGGGAACATTCTAGTGTTCCTAATACTAAAGAGTAACATAACTAAAGAAATGCAGATGTGAGGTATAATAAGGCTTTCAGATAACTCTGCAATCTCTTCAGTATTAATATGGGATAAAATATGAGGTAGTAGATCAGGTTAACTGCAGAAGCGAATAAAGATGAGATGTTTATAAGTTTGAAAGTATCCTGAAGCGAAACTCCCTGGAATTTAAGACAGCCTCCAAGTTGCCAAAGACCTTTAAACCAATAATGACAGTGTTTTTCCTGTCAATTTCCCACATAAGTCCAAAATGCCAAATTAATTTCCTGAAGCTTTAAAAATATCTATGTATGTATCAAGCTATCCTAATAACATGTAAAGAATATAAATTTTGAGTTTTTGATATCTGAAGATTAATATGGTCATCAAAAATTGCATTCAAAATACTTCAGTTTACACATGATTCTGTAATACAAAATTTATACTTAAAATAAGTATATATTAAAATATAATACATTTATTGAGAGGATTCAGAAAATTAAATTGAAAGTGATTTTTTATATTGAACAATTATTAATTGAGATTAATAGTGAAAAAAATCCCATAGTAGAAGCAAGGAGTGTTGACTGAGTCAGTGGATGAATCACTGTAGGTGACAGGCAGAGAAGGTAGATGACGAAGGGGAAACTTCAGGCAAATATCAGACCCAGAAGAACTGACAGTTTCCCTATGCTTTTCCTATATATGTTGCTGCTACAGAGAAGACCGAACAGCAAGCTTCAGGCTGCTTCTCACCCATGAATATGCACACCAGGGGTACTCACCAGCCTCAGCCATTTCTGATCAACAGAAAGTCTCTGCGCTGCGTCTCCTCTCCTCATCAGCTGCCCAAGGCTTTCTCAGAGTCTGAAACTCTGCCGGCTCAGTCTTCCTTCCTTTTCTTCCTCTTCATCACACATATCAGACCTGCATTATGGTCTGAAGGTACTACCTAACCAAGCATACGTCCCCATCCCTTGACTTTCATAGCTGTTTCAGTAAATGTGTGGCCTTTTTAATTATTGCCTGGTGTCTGCTTCCTGGAGAATCTGAGCTATCGTCCTAAGAGACATCATACAGTATTTAAAAGAGGACTTTTCATTATCTAGCTGACACATGTAAGATTATTGGTTAGCATTATTTTTGTGTGACCCACATATTTTGTCACAGTACATATATGTCACCTGTGGTTTGACTGTGCACCTCTTAAAGTTATCATCACTTCATCTTCTTCAAATGAGAGTCATACACTCTCCTGAACAAGTGTGGCTGTTAATTTCCCTACATGAGACTTCAAGAACTCTCCAGCATCTTTTTCATCAACCTCTTCAAAGTTAACATCCCTCTTCAGAAACAATAATTTTCACTGTATCCTCAACCACTTTGACAAACCCTTTTAAATCAACCACAAAGTGTGGCATTAGTATGTTATTATATCTCTTGGCATTGACTTAGAAAAAAAAAATTTGCCATATCGGGTTGATAAGTTATAAAACCTTTTGTGTGTCAAAATTTTCCAAAATATTTTAGTAAAGCTTCTTACTTGACATCTGTATCCTGGACCATGTTTTGCATAGATTACTGAGAATAATAACTTTTGATGACTGTGAAAATCTCATAGATAATAAACATATGGTCCATGGGTTATAGATGCAATTTTATATTTGGAGGGGAGAAAAACCATGTGGATAGTAGGGCTGCATTCCACATTCCTGGCTGAATGTTAAGAGGTCAAAAATGTTTAGTACCTTGTTTGTAAGATTTTTTAAACATAAGGGTCAGAGATAAGCTTGTACATAATTCTCAAAGACTCTCCCTTGTCAAGTAGGCTTTGAGAATTTACAGACAATTTTCCTTTGGTCATTCCTTTGAGTAAATGTATTTTTTCAGAATACATGATAGACTTATTTGTATTTAACATAATATTATTAACACAAGTACCTGTATATGTAGAGCCAGCCAACTGGAAGACTTCATAACCATATAAAGATGGTTATCTTCTCCTGAAAGATAAACCTACCAGAGAATACTGCTTCCAAAACAGTTCTGTCTCATCAACAGCAACATTTTTGTTTATTTTGATTATTTTTTAATAGAGCAGGAAAATAGCATTTCTTCACAGAGAGATAAATGTGGCTTCCACTGTTGTTTTGATTGTATGAGCTGCCTCAGGCTGCTATAACACAATATCGTAGACCGGATGACTTAATCAAAAGATATTTGTTTCTCACAATTCTGGAGGATGAGAAGTCCAAGGCCAAGATCAAATGCCAGCAGATTTGATTTTCAGTGCTGGCCTTCTTCCTGACTCATGGACAGCCTACATTTTACATGACCTACTTTGTATACACAAAGCGAGGGAGCGTTCTGATCTCTTGTCCTCTTTACAAGGACACTTATCCCATCATGAGGGTACCACCCCCATATCTTCATCTGAACCTAATTCCCTCCCAAGGCTCCAATTCCAAAAACTGTCACCTTGGGGCTTAAGCCTCCAAAATATAAAATTTGGGCAGATACAAAGAGTCCATCCATAACATGAGCATAGCTTGAATCTTGATTTTGTGAAGCTTCTCAGGCTTGCTTTGAAAGACAACTTTTTTGCTAGCTCATTTTCTTCTGAAATTTCCTTCATCTTGAACTTCTCTGACATTGTTATTGTCATCTAAATCAACAATAGTAAAGAATCTGAACTCTTGAGTAATCTATCAATTTTGCCAATTATTTTGCCTGCTTTTCCAATGAAGAATACTGTATTCTTGTTCATTTCATGCATGAGAATGCTAATTCAAAATTTTGTTGTGTTATTTTATTGCTATCATTATGGTGCACATCCTGAAACTGTGTTCTTCAGCATGCATGCAATTTAAGATTTCCAACTATTTTCTGATTCATCATACAACAGTAGATGAAAACAAAAGCTAAAATTAGAATACACCGTGGAAAAGTATTTGAGACAAGAGTAGAAAGCCCAGTGAAGGCTCATACCAAGGGCGGTGTCCTGATACCTTTATTATTCCTTTCAACATCAGAAAAGTTAAAGCACATTTCAAATAGTCTTCACATAATTATGGAATTCTTCCAATTGTACTGGGAATGTAATTCAAATTGGTTTTTTTTTCTTTCCACAAATTGTTTTATTAAAAATATGGCATTTAAGTTAATGGAGTAACGTTTTTTCCTCTATAAAGTTTAGCAAGAGTTTTGAGAAAGATATATACTATCTAAAATATAGGCACATTTTGATAGCTTAAAAGATTACATCTTATTTATCCTTTTAATTTTTCCTGTCATATTATATCTTTTTATAAAATATCCTTACCTCATACACCTCCTTTGCATCTGTTTCCATTATTTGATTTTATCATATGACATGATAATTAAGTTTCCATATTTGTCTTTTCATCAATTATTAATAAATTAAAGGTAGGGATTATATTTACATTGTATTCTCAGTTTTCATCTAACATAGAAAATCATAGAAGACATATTAACCTCAAATTAATATCTCCTAAACCGAATATAGAATCCACAGTAAAGTATTGATGGTTTGTGAGTATAGAATAAGTGCCGCAACTCAATCTGCTTTAGTGAGCTTCAATATCAGGGAGAATTCATGGATTGAAAAAGAGTATCCAAGGAGAAGTTAGAATGATGGATCATATCAAGCAAAAATAGATCATGTCAAATAAAAATCTACTGAAGTAGGTTTCCAAAGACTAGCCCTTCTTCTAGTTTCACCCTTCTGTTTTTTTTTTTCTTTCTTTCTAATCATATCCTTTGCATAATAGAGGATACAGATGTTCGAAATTTGATTTAGCATATTTCAGCAACACCATTTACATTGTCTTCTGAACTTGAAGTAAAATTGTGCATAGAAGAAATCTTGTGTGGTTAAGAATAATGTCTTGCTAGTATAAATTTTGTTACTAACATGACAAAAGGAGGTACAAACTCCAAAGAGAGGCAGGAGATAGTCGCCATATATTTAAAGCAAGGCTGAATTTAATTCAGTATGTCATACATACTTTAACAGGGATTTTTAATGATAAAAGAGAATTCAGCTTAAATATTTAGCAGCATTTTAATGCTTATTTTTTGTAGTCATTGCCTGATATCTACTGGGCAAAGATTAGTTCAAAAAAGTAATGGTTAAAATGATTTAAAAAATAGCTAGCTGCTGAGGGCTGGGAAGGAGCATGACTAGGTGCAGCACAGAGCAGTGAAAATATACCATGTATGTTATTATAATGATAAACACAAGTCATTATACATTCGTCCAAACTCAGAATAAAGAACAGGAAATGTGAACATTAATGTAAACTATAGACCCTGGGTGTCGTTTAAGTTCATCCTTGATTTAAATAAATGTATCATTTGGAAGAGGGATGTTGATAATGAGGGATGCAATGCATGTGTGAAGCCAGGAGGCAGGAAGTATATGAGAAAGCTCAGTATCTTTCTCTCCATTTTGCTCTGAACTTTTAAAATCTGCTCTAAAAAGAAATAAAGTCTTTAAAATAACAAGAACACGTATATCTAGTAGAAGAAAATATAAAAAAACATTGTTATAATCTTGTGGTACAGAAGATCTTCTTAACCAAGTACATCAGGAACTATAAATGAAAAGACTAACAGAACTGACTATATGAAAATATCAAACTTCTGAAATGGAGAAAATCCACACTGGCAAAATAAAGAAAATTGAAAAAAAAAGTTAAACATTATTGCATATACAAAATGTCTACATAATTTAGAAAATATTTTAAAAACTAAAATATCATCATAAATGTTAATAATAAAATAGACCTCTGTGTATCCATAATACAATTTATAGAATAGAGGTCATAAGTCTTTTAAGATTCCCATATATTCTACTTCGACTTTATCTACTTTTCCCTCTATAGAGAGAACTATTATCTTGAATTTCTTTATTTTTGTCACAAGGTTACCAAATGAATTTTCCCCAACATACTTTATTATTTAAAACTGTTCAGTTCAGTTCAGTCACTCAGTCATGTCCAACTCTTTGTGACCCCATGGACCGCAGCACGCCAGGCCTCCCTGTCCATCACCAAATCCTGGAGTTTACTCAAATTCATGTCCATTGAGTCGGTGATGCCGTCCAACCCTCTCATCCTCTATCGTCCCTTTCTCCTCCTTCTTTCAATCTTTCCCAGCATCAGGGTCTTTTCAAATGAGTCAACTCTTCACATGAGGTGGCTAAAGTATTGGAGTTTCAGCTTCAACATCAGTCTTTCCAATGAATATTCAGGACTGATCTCCTTTAGGATGGACTGGTTGGATCTCCTTGCAGTCCAAGGGACTCTCAAGAGTCTTCTCCAACACCACAGTTCAAAAGCATCAATTCTTCAGTACTCAGCTTTCTTTATAGTCCAACTCTCACATCCATACATGACTACTGGAAAAACCATAGCTTTGACTAGATGGACCTTTGTTGGCAAAGTAATGTCTCTGTTTTTTAATATGCTGTCTAGGTCATAGCTTTCCTTCCAAGGAGTGTTTTTTTAACTTCATGGCTGCAGTCACCATCTACAGTGTTCTTGAAGCCCCCCCCACCCACCCACCCAAAATAAAGTCAGCCACTGTTTCCACTGTTAAAACTATTAGGTAAATAAAATCATTTCTATTAATATATAAAAACTACTATCATTTGTATTAAAGCCCTTGTTGTTCAGTCCCTAGGTTGTGTTTGACTTTTTGAGACCCCATGACTGCAGCATGCCAGGCTCCTCTGTCCTTCACTATCTCCTTGAGTTTGTTCAAACTCATGTCCTTTGAGTCCATGGTTGCAATCCAACCATCTCATCCTCTGTCATTCCCTTCTCCTGCCTTCCATCTTTCCCAGCATCAGGATCTTTTCCCATGAGTCAGTTCTTCATATCAGGTGGCCAAAGTTTTGGAGCTTCAGCTTCAACATTAGTCCTTCCAATGAATATTTAGGGTTCATTTCCTTTAGGACTGACTTGTTTAATCTTCTTGCTGTCCAGGGGACTCTTAAGAGTCTTCCCCAACACTGCAGTTCGAAAGCATCAATTGGTTGGCAATCAGCCTTCTTTATGGTCCAACTCTCACACCCATACATGACTACTGGAAAAAAAAAAAAAACACAACTTTGACTATATGGAACTTTGTCGACAAAGTGATGTCTCTACTTTTTAGTACACTGCCTAGTTTTGTCATAGCTGTTCTATGACGACGCATCTTTTAATTCCATGGCTACGGTTACCATCCACTTTGATTTTGGAGCCCAAGAAAATGAAACCTGACACTATCTCCACATTTTCCCCATCTATTTGACATGAATTGATAGGACTGGGTGTCATGATCTTTGTTTTTTGAATGTTGAGCTTTTTTTTGAATGTTGAGTTTTAAGACAGCTTTTTCACTCTCTTCTTTCATTTTCATCAAGAAGCTATTTAGTTCCTCTTCACTTTCTGCCATTAAAGTGGTAACATCTGCATATCTGAGGTTGTTGGTATTTCTCCCAGCAATCTTGATTCCAGCTTCATCCAGCCTGGCATTTCACATGATGTACACTGAATAGAAGTTAAATAAGCAGGGTGACAATATACAGCCTTGACGTACTCTTTTCCCAATTTTGATCCAGTCTGTTGTTCAATGTCCAGTGCTAACTGTTGCTTCTTGCCCTGCATACAGCTCCTGTATGGTGATGTGGTCCAGTATTCCCATTTCATTAAGAATAGTTTGCTGTGATATACACAGTCAGAACCCTAGCATAGTCAGTGAAACAGAAGTAGAGGTTTGTTTAGAATTCCCTTGGTTTTTCTATGTTGGCAATTTGTTCGCTGGTTCCTCTGCCTTTTCTAAATCCAGCCTTTACATCTGGAAGTTCTTTGTTCACATACTACTAAAGTCTAGTTTGAAGGATTTTGAGCATAATCTTGCTAGCAAGTGAAATGAGTGCAATTGTACAGTAATTTGAACATTCTTTGACATTTCCTTTCTTTGATATTGGAATAAAAACTGACCTTAACCAGTCCTGTGACCACTCTTGAGTTTTCCAAATTTGCTGGCATAATGAGTGCAGCACTTTAACTTTATACATGTATGTATGTATAAAGCCACATACGCATCATAAGTGAGGAAATCTGTATAGAAACCGTGTGTCAGAGTGATCTCCAAGTGAGCAGAGATTCAGTGCCAAAAGGTTTGCTTCATCTAAAGTAATGTACTATTTTTTTTTCTTTCTGGAAGTCCTGGTAGTTGTTTCTTTTGATCATGTGACACTGAATTCCAATGAAGGCAACGACTGTTAAAATGCATCTTTTTTGAGGCAGACATTCTGAGGTAACATGCACAGCTGTGTTTTCTGAGTGAGTTTGCAGGACTCTAGTGGCAGAAAGTGAAGAGGAACTAGTCTCTTGATGAAGGTGAAAGAGGAGAGTGAAAAAACTCGGGACTTAACCACAGCCTTAGGGACTTAGGGACTGAACAACAGCCACAGCAGGGACTGAGCTGTTCTCAATTGGCAGCGCAAGCTGCTTATACTCTGCTCTGCCCTGGGAGGGGAACCACACAAGCCAAATGAAATCCCAAATATCTGGTACTCTACATAGTTCACTGATAATTAGAAAGGAGGGACAGAAGAGGATGGGAATCTATGTCTTTGTGTTTCTTTTACAGATTTGCATGTCCTATGGCATTTAAAGTGATATGAAAGAAAAATAATGACTTAAAGTTTGTAAAATGGAAGTATGTTTTCTCTGTGCCACATCGTACTAATTCCAGTGGTACAGAAATGCAGATTAAAGACACTAACATTCAGAGTTCCTATTTCGCTAGTGCCTACGTATAGTACATAGTTGGCATGCTTTCACTCAAAAAAGGACTTCCTTCAAGTGGTCAGAACTTTCAGAAGTACTTATCTTTATCCAGTTTTCCTACATGTATAGCCCTAATCCAAGAACTGTATTACATTCAGGATAACAATAGTTAAATATAAATGACTTTATGGGAGATAGTTCAAATTAAAAATTGAGTCAGCTCTAGAAATGGATTCTCAGAAAAACTAAGAGACTAGAAATATTTTCGATTGATTCAAAATATTTTTGAAGGTTATCATTAATAACAACCTTATGGTCAGTATAATCTATTCAGTAAATGGCAGTGATCATGTGAAATTATCAAAAGTTAAGTACTTATTAAATAGGTGAAAAATGTTGATAATAATTTATAGATTAAGAAAATCTTGATTTTAATAGCATAGAACTCCCATCCCTGAAACTGACCAAGATATGTGTCTGTACAAAAATGAGGAACCAGCTTCATAAGTATTCATAACTCTTCTTACCAACCACATTTAATCCAAAAGCATCTAGCCTTATAGAAGTGAAACATTGAAAATTTAGATAAATGGTCAATTAAAAGCAAACCACACCTTGTGAGGATTGACAGGTATTTTTCAGGATTCACAATATCCTTTGAAACAGTGGCCCTTTGAAACAATGTCTCTTAATCAAAATAAACAGGCCAGAATCCATGTAGTAATATTTTTTAGCATCAGAATTAATAGTCCATAAATTTTAATTCTTATACTGGTACTATACAGTTAGCTAATGGTCTTAGAAAGAAATCCCCCAAAGAGAAATACTTCTACCCCATCAACTAAAATAAGAGGTGAAGGATGTTGAGAGGAGAAGAGACATATGCTCTTATGGTTTTGTGACACTGGCATACATTAAGACAAAATGGTTTTTGTTTGTTCAGTTTGAGTAATGTTTTTCATTTTGAATGAAATAGTACATATTTTATGCATTTATTCTTCTCATTTTTATTATATAATATAGAAAAGGTGTTAAATTTTTATTTCTAAAGTTTTTTTTTAATATTGAGATGGAATTTGAGGACAGTTGGCTCTACTGGATAATTTAAAGATACATTATGTCATCTCTAACTAGAGTAGCTGACTGTTGACTTCCATTTACCTCCTCCTTTGTGGAGGAAGAGTGCCTATGCAGAACGGTTGAATTGTGTTAGGCAGGTACACTTTGGATAGAGGAGAATAACTAGGGGTGTGTGTGTGTGTGTATGTGTGTGTGTGTGTGCACGCACATGTACGTGAACAACATCTATCTGGCAGAATGCAGGAGATGCCAGTTGGCTTGAACTTCTGTCATATAGAAATTCCCCATTGTCTGAAAGGATCCCAATTCAAAGTCTTAGGCCTCTTTTAAAGTCTTGCATCTCCAGCCCTAGCTGAATGATCCAGGGGTAGACAAAAGCCAAGACATCAGATTATCTCTGCTGATGTTTTTAAACCTTGAATGGAGAGACCTGGCAAGGAAATAGTGTTGAGTTTTGATAAAAGCAGCACTGAAGGGAGAAGGTCTCCCATCCCCAGTGACTGTGGTTCCTTCAGCTTTCATCATTTCGTCTCAATCCAGCTGGAGGGTATTTTCTTAACTGTTGCTGGGATTCTTTGTTGAGCTAGGCTATTTTTCCAATAAATTTTTTTTTTCTTATAGAATCAGTTTCTGTTGTTTATAACTACTGGGATCTTCATTAAGGCAACTCATTACAAGTTGTAAAATAATGCCAAAGAACCATTTCTCTTGATTAAGAACTTGAAGAAGTTTTCCTGGTGCTGAAAACCTCAATTACTGTCCACAAATGTGAGAAGGAAGATTGTTAGGGAGACATAATATTAGAGGTTCAAATGACAGGAAAAATGTTTCCAACAGAATTTGAGTAATTTGGGGGCCCTGTGAGGAGCCATGATATTTGCTGGTTGAGAGTTCAAAGAGTAGGACATTCCTTAGTGACTGAACAACACCAACAGAGAGTTCAGGGGCCAGAGATGAGGTGTTGAAGATGCCGGCCCAGTGCCAATACTTCTCTAGCCTTGTGACCTGTATAAGTTATTTCTCTCTGCTGGTATTCTTATCTGCAAAATGTCTATAGATACAGTGAGGTCTGGGAAGAGATATATTAATGGACATGTAAATAAAGTATGATCTTGGCATGGAGTGCTTCATTGTTATTGGCTATCATTCTTTCTTTTCCCTACTTACATTACTTATCTCTAGGATGGCAGTCCTTTTGTGCCGATTGCCCTGCGGTAATTACTGGAAGTCCCTTCTATCTCTCTCAAAAGTATGCCTGTTTAGATGATAAATTATATATTGCCTTTGCCATCTTAATTTAAGTCCTCATCATGCCATGGATCTATTTTTTACCATGTGCCCCAATCAGTAAATGGCATTATCCTCAAATTAAAAAAAAAAAAAGTAGTCATTACTCTTTCTTCCCGTTTCCTCATTCCATAACTCCAGTCCATGGAGATAGTCTGTCAGTGTTTCCTCCTAAACATATCTCTCTTTTATTTACCTCTCTGTACTGCATCTCCCCTCATCCCCAATCCTAGTCAAGGTCAGAAACAAATCTCACACTCAAAGAACCACAAAAATCTCCTGAATAAATTCCCCCACTAACATTCTTTTATGACTCACATAGTTTCTCTTCAAGATGGCCTTTTTGTAATGTGAATGAGGTCATGCCATGGTCCTATTTAAAAACATTAACTGGCCTCCATCAAATTGAAAATAAAATCTTAATTTCTCACTGTCATTGATCTGCTCCACCTCCAACCTGCTCCCCCAGGCTCGATCTGGGCCCCTCTTCCCAGTCTCATCGTTATGTTAGCAGGCATTCAGTTGTTCGACACGAGCCAGTATATGTCCCAACACAAAGCTCTTCTCGTAACTGTCTTTGTCTGAAATGTTCTCCTTGCTTATCCTTCTCTGTCATCTTCTCATCCATATCTTAGCTTAAATTCCACCTCTAGCTGGTAACATTCCTTTATTGTCCCCTCTAGAGCATATAAAGTTCCATTTACCCCAACTGTGCCTCTTTTCGCTTGGCAACTTGTTTGCTGCTTTCTTTAAACTTACCACATGCAGTATGATATGAATTTTGTTTGCTTTATTATGTATCTCCTGCACTACTGTAATCTCAGAGAGGAAAGAAACGCTGCCTGCGTTGCTGTCCACAACAACAGAGAGAGCTGAGCCCGTGGAAAAGCACCCAGTCCTCGGTAATTATCTTTGAATGAATATATTTAGAAGACCTTATGTAAGACTACTTAATCAGTTCAGTTCAGTTCAGTTGCTCAGTCCTGTCCGACTCTTTGCAACCCCATGAATCGCAGCACGCCAGGCCTCTCTGTCCATCACCAACTCCTGGAGTTTACTCAAATTCATGCCTATCAAGTCGGTGACGCCATCCAGCCATCTCATCCTCTATCATCCCCTTCTCCTCCTGCCCCCAATCCCTCCCAGCATCAGGGTCTTTTCCAATGAGTCAACTCTTCGCATCAGGTGGCCAAAGTACTGGAGTTTCGGCTTCAGCATCAGTCCTTCCAATGAACACCCAGGACTGATCTCCTTTAGGATGGACTGGTTGGACCTCCTTGTAGTCCAAGGGACTCTCAAGAGTCTTCTCCAACACCACAGTTCAAAAGCATCAATTTTTCGGTCTCAGCTTTCTTCATAGTCCAACTCTCACATGTAAGACTACTAGTTTCCCTTTATTTCTCTTCAAAGTTTCCTTCTGCTATTTTTAATTCTGTTTTTCTAAAACTGTTATGGAAAGAACCGACTTCTTTATCTGTGAACTTAGAATGTAGTTTAACTTCTTTTTGTCCCAGTTTTCTAATATCTACCCCAATCCTCCTGCCTTGAGTTCAGTGTAACACTAAACTTTAAACTCTAAAGCACTATAACAATATAAGTTCCCACTATTTGACAAATAGCAAAAATTAGCAACCACACTTAACATCTCACTTATCATTATTAATTTTTCAAGCTCAATCAAGTTAAGTAAAATATCCGTAATGGCTTAAAATATTTGATCTCATTTGGGTTCCGTTATCATACATTTGTAGATAGGTATTTATTTCTGCAAATGAGGTACTTTTCCATTGAAGAACTAGAATTAAAATTATAGTATTCATATATAGCAAAAAGAAAATCATAATAATAGCCAGCAGTTTTAAATTCACATAATGTGCCAGGCACTATGTGAATAAATTTACATACCTTACCTGCATTAATTTAGTCAACTGGGAAATACGTACTTTTGTTATTTGTATTTTACAGGTGAGAAAATAGACTGACAGAACTTATGGGTCTTGCCCAAGTTTCCAAGGCTACTAAGTATAACTTGATTTCAAGACTAGGTATATTGACAAAAATAGATAACCCTCGCCTCTTGCTACTTTTAGCAGTTTGTATGCAGTGAAGAAGGAAAAGTATATTTATACTTTTTTTATATACTGTATATTCTTCAAGAGAAACATGTCTGCTTTTATACTATTCACAGATTCTTTTATCTGTCAGCAGATATTTATTTACTTACTTCAATGTATCTAGTATTCCTTGAGTAAACAAAATGCTGTACATAAAATGTATAGTGCTTATTTTATTGTGTTAATATATTTGAACATAACAATAAAAACCAAAAGAGATAATTAGTAGGCCTTTCCCCACAGGGAATTTAAACTTTATCCACTACATACCATGGAGGCACTGAACTAAACAAGGCACTAAACAAGAGTTTTTGTCTTATTAGGAACAGGATTAAATTTTGTTATTTTGGAAACATCACTATAGTAATACTATTTAGAGTGGTTTAGAGAGAGTTAAAGAAAATGAATTTCCTTACTAAGCTTATATGATAATCATATCAATATACATGTAAATAATTACAGTACAACCTGTTTAAATTTTGTGATAGAAAGAAACTTTTGACAATTTTTACCATTGGGTAGTTTTTTCTTTATTAAGTCTTAAAGACTAACTCTTCCTAGTTTTATCAGGATATAAGGAAGTATAATTCATGGCTAATTTATAGCAAATAGACTTTGTATTTATATATTATTAACCTGAAATAAATAAACTGCCAGTTATTTCTCGAGAAAATATGAGTTTATTTGGGATAAGCAGAAAATTGCAATTCAGGGTCTGTAACCATGGCAAGTAATGTGCAAGTTCTCCTGCAGCAAAGGAAGGAGAAAATTTTACAGTGAGAAATAAGGTGTTGAAACGTAAATACTTATTATTGCCATCTTACTAATCGTTTCCTGTTTTTTGGGTTTTTTTTTCCTCATTTATCCCTCTTACTGTCTTCCTTTGTGACTTGGTGATTTTCTGTATTTTCATACATTGATATCTTTTTCTTTCGTGCATTTACTGTAGGTATTTGGTTTGTGGCTACTGTGAAGCATACATAAATATTGTTGTAACATTCTGTTTTAAGCTGCTAACAATGTGTGTGTGTGTGTGTGTGTGTGTGTGTGTGTGTGTGTGTGTGTGTGCGCATGCGCAGGTGTGCGCACTTAGGCACTCAGTCCCGTCCAACTCTTTGCAACCCCATGGACTATAGCTCGCCAGGCTACATGGGTGCTCTGTCCATGGGATTCTCCAAGCAAGACTACTGGAGTGGGTAGCCATTCTTTCTCCAGGGGATCTTCCTGACCCAGGGGTCAAACCTGTGTCTTGTGCATTGCAGGTGGATTCTTTACCATTTGAGTCACCAGGGAAACCTGATAATAATTTAATCAACAACAAAATCTGTACCCTGTTAATCCTCCCTTTTTGTATTTTTGATATTATAATTTACATATTATTTTGTGTATCTATTAATAAATTATTATAGCTATAGTAATTTTAATACCATTACCTTTTAACATTTTTACTTGAGAAGGAAATGGCAACCCACTCCAGTATTCTTGCCTGGGAAATCCCATGGACAGAGGAGCCTGGCAGGCTACAGTCCATGGGGTTGCAAAGAGTTGGACACGACTGAGCGACTTCACTTCACTTCACTTCAGTGATCTACATACTACCATACTATTATGGCATTAGACTATTCTAAATTTGACCATATACATAACCTAATAACCTAATCTAGTGTATTTTTTATGTCCATATGTTTTCATGTGAGTAATTAGCATCATTTCATTTTAGATTAAATAACACTTATTAGTATTTCTTATAGGACAATAGGTCTAGTGGTGATTAACTCTCTTTCCTCTGTTTGTCTTGAAAAGTTTTCTCTCATTTTGTAGGACAGTTTTGCCAGGTAAAGTATTCTTAGTTGGCAAGCTGGTTTTTTGTTTGTTTGTTTGTTTGTTTTTTCATTTAGCACTTTGAATATATCATCCCACTGTCTCTTGATCTGCAAAATTTTGCCTGATAAATCTACTGATAGCTGTTTGAGATTCCGTTGAATGGAATAAGGTTTTTGTTTCTTTCTTTTTTTCTCTTGCTAAATTCAAAATTCTCTCTTTGTCTTTGATTTTGAACAATTTTATTATAATGTGTCTCAGAGAAGTCCTCTGTTGGTCAAACCTGTATGGGCTGTTATGTTTTTATGTACCTGAAATACCATATCTTTCTCCAGCTTTCAGAAGTATTTGGCCATTGTTTCTTTAAATAAAAGTTCTGCCATTTTCTCTATTTACTCTTTTTGGGATGCCATAAGAAGAATATCATTTCTTGTGTTGGTGTCCTATAACTAACTTGCTTTTTATTTGTTTGTTTGTTTTACTTTTTAAAATTTTCTTACACTCTTCTTCTCTGAAAAATTTCAAATGTCCTGTCTTCAAGTTTATAGAATCTCTCTCCTGCTTGTTCAAGTCTGCTGTTGATGCTCTCTATTGCATTTTTCAGTTCTTAAGTTGTATTTTTATGTGGAATTTTTGTTTTTTAATTATTCTCTCTGTTGAATCTCATTTTGTTCATGTAATATTTTCTTTTTTTTTTTAATGTGGATGTTCTTTTACCTTTCTGAGTTTCCTTAAAACAATCATTTTAAGCTTTCTTCCTTCAACTCATAAGCCTCCATTTTTGAGGGATTAGGTACTAGGCATTCATAACATTCATTTGGTAGTGTCATGCTTCCTTGACTTTTCGTGTTTCTTGAAGTCTTGCATTTGCTGTCTTCACATTTGAAGAAGAGGTCAACTCCTCCAGTTATTACTCTCTGGCTTCAGAAGAGAGTTACCTTCACCTGTTACTCTATCTAGGGGTTTTGAGACTGCCACAGATCTTTTCCAAGAAGATGCCTGCCCCACACTTCTTGTTCCCTCTTGAGTCAGGAATGGTGCTGGTGGTGGTAGTGGGATTCTTAGGATTGTATGCCTCCTCTCAATCTCACAAATTCAGGCCAGGTGTTGTGAGTCTGTTGTTTATTATTTCCTAGGCCCTAAAAGCCTCAAGTTTCTCTATCTTCTCCCAGCCCCAGAGAGCTGGGCTGCCTTTCTGCATTTGCTTGCTAGCCATCTGCAAAGGCTCACTCTTGTTTCCGCAGGAGCGCATGATGGCAGCCAGCCATTAAGGAGTAGAAGAGGTATGTGGAATATTAGTATGCCCATGGGCCAGTTAACGGGTCCACAGATAGATGTCTCCAGTGGCCTCTGGGTAGACTCTTTAGTAATGTCCCAAGTACATTATTTTAAATTCTATCATTTGAATTTGAGTATTTAAAAATAGGATATTTTAAAATTCCTTGATAATACTTTCATTATTATTGATAATAATTTAGATTGTGCCTCACAGTATAAAATTTCAAAATAAAAAGTCAGGTCTATTTTCTGGTGGTAGACCTAGTAGTCATGACTGCTATATTAAAAAATACAGATGAAAATATGCAAAATACAAATGTTTAAGAAGTATCAGACTCTGTGGGCTTACAGAAGATGAAGAGACACTTATTTAAGGAAATCTAAATTTGACTGAGAATGTGATTCTGTGGTATTTGAACTAAGACCCACACCATCTCTATTCATACAGCTTAGTGATATGTAACTCCACTCCAAGTTAACGTAATAAAAAATCCAGGGCTTTCTCTCCCTCTTGACTCCTGGTTATTAAAGCAGTTTTCTCAGGAAAGCAGGACATAATAATTTCTCTTCCTTCCACTAGCTACCTATTCCTGAGGCTAAGTTCTGGGTGAATACAGCTGAGAGGTGGGGACACCCTTCTTTTGCTCAGTCCTTAATCATGGGACAGAAGATCTATGTTGAATGTGGCACTGCTGAATAATCCTGATCCCCAAATACCCTTGTTCCAGCTTTTGTGGTGGGGGATTCACGCTGAGAAAGGCAAACCTAGATCTGTAGATGCCACCTCTTCATATACCAAGTTCTCACTTCCTTATAGTGAAAGTATCCCTCAGAGAGAAGCAGGCCATTATTCCCACCTTCACCCACCTCAGCATAACAGATTTTATCCCAGAGAGAGGAGCAGGATGTGGAACAGAAACTTCAAATTCCTGTCAAATAGACCTAGTGAAAAATTTATAGACTATACTATGCAACAAGCGCCAAATACATGTTCTTATCAATAACACATGGAACATTCACCAGGAGACACCATGTGCTAAAAAAAAAAAAACTTCAATATTTTTAAAGTTTAGTGCCTGATAATAGTAGTATGTATGAAACTAAAACTAAGTTATTAGAAATAAACTTGGGAATCTTACAAATATGTGGAAATCAAACAACATACTCTCAAACAACAGATGGATCAAAGAAGAAGTCACAGATGAAATTAGAAAATATTTTGATATTGATGAAAATGAAGACACAGTGCAGAAAAAAAAGAAAAACTTTTAGAGTGCAGTTAAAGCAGTGCTTAGAGGGAAATTTATAGCTCTAAATGCCTATGTTGGAAAAGAAGGAAGGTATCAAATCGAAATCCTAAACTTCAACCTGACAATAAAAAGAAGAGAAAGTTAAACTTAAGCCAGCATAGGATGTAAAGGATAAAGATTAGAGTTATCTTAATGAAATATGGCAACCCACTGCAGTATTCTTGCCTGAAAAATCTCCTAGGCAGGGGAGGCTGGTGGGCTACAATCCATGGGGTCACAAAGAGTCAGACATGACTGAAGTGACTGAGCATGCCCGTGTGAAAATGAAATAGAAAAGCAATAGAGAAAAATTAGTAAAAACCAAAAGCTCATTTTTGAAAAGATTTTTTAAAAAATGACAAACCTGTAGCTGGATTCACCAAGAAACAGAGAAGACTTAAGTTCCTAGAACAAGAAATGAGAGAAGAAACATTACTATGGCTTTGCTGAAATAAAAAGTGTTATTAAAAATATTAAGAATACTATGAGCAATTGCATGTTAATGAATTAGATAAATTAGAGGAAATGAAAAAAATTTCTAGAAAATCAAGGAAACTAGATTTACACACACACTCACAAAGGAACCTATGTTGAGAATTAAAAGAGCACAGGAAGAAGTTAACTCCACCGTGGTTTATGAAAATGCTAAGTTAATGAAGTGTTGTATTAGATAATTAAAATCTTCTCAATATTGCTGGTTACTTTGTATTCATAAATGACTACTATGCATGCCCCGAGTCACCAATAGTGGATATAGACAGAAAGAGTAAATGTTGATATATCATTCATTGTTTGGCCAGAAGAAAAGTCATTCAACATAGTTTAAATAAAAGTATTAAAGCACTGAAAAGAAGCACAATATATAATCTTTGGAAAAACTAAGGAATCAGAAATTGTGATGGAGTCAGGGAAGTTTGAGAAAGTTAAGAAAAAAGATATCAGCCATTTATGTCATCTCCTCCAGTTTCCAAATCTTGGTCATGTGCCACCCATTGACAGATTTGAGTAGAAACCTATAGTAAGTAGATTCTGAGAACCCTACAGGAACTTAAGATTGTGGTGATAGTGATGCCCTCAAAAAAAAGGAGGGGGGGAATAAAATGATGCAATACTTAACATATTTATCTACATAACAGTTTATTAAAATAAAACATACTTTAAATTATTTTATTAAATCAGATTCCAAATTTAACTCCTTTCCAAATAGGAGTTAAGTTGTAATAAAAATGATTTTTGAGTATGAAAGCACTTCTCTATCCTTATTTTGAAAGGATTATGGACATCTTTTAATAAAACTGCTGACACATCTATCATTGTAATTTAATATACTCAAGAGAAATAGATACAAAATATTAATAAAAATGTGCAACCTATTTTACTCTACTGGCTATAAACTCTCTGATGCATTTCTAGGTACTGAAAATTAGCTTCCTTCATGCATTTCAGAAATAAATCCTTTGTATCTGATTAAAATGCAGATGAGCATCATAAACTATTATAATTTGAAAGGACTGAACTCATGATGCAGTCTGCCTCCATCTGCTTTCAGGTGTTAAAGCAGGAGGGAGTTTTGCTGAAAGTATCACTGAATCCAATTTAGGTTAAAACTCAGGGAATTAAACACACCAGTCTGACTCCCCTCAGCTTTTTTGTTTGTTTGTTTCTACATTTATGTCATTTTGTTTTGTGCCTGTGTAGGTTTAGGCCATCTGCATAATCATATTGCTGTTAATTATAACAAGGCATGTTTAAAAAATTTTTCAAAAATATGTATGGGGGGAAAACAGCTAAATTATTGGCAGGATTTTGAAAGAGCTTTGGAATTAACATGGAATGCCATAGGCTCATTTCTTCACTAAGGTGGTTCCCCCTGCTAACATTTTTCAGCCAATATGAAAGCAGTGAAATGAAGCCATATGTAGCGAGCAGGAACAGGTAAATAGCAGATACCTGAAAGTCATTGCCACAGGGCTGAGAGCAGAGAGATGAGGGTTTGAAAAAGATGCACTTAAGTATGAAACCAAAGTCTCCTGCCTAATAATGCTGTAGTTGTTAATATTTCTGAGTTTAAATTTCATCTTTGGTAAATGATTATGATTAATGTGCATCTGTAGGATTTATGAGAGGATCAAGTTTAGAGATCCCCTAGTAGAATGTCTACATATTGCTAGTGAAACAGTCATGTCAGCCTGGTTTTCTTCTGGACAGCTGTACTGTAGACCTTTCTTAAAGGTAATGAAAAAGATGGTGTGGTCATGCACATAGAGTCAGACATCCTGGAATGTGAAGTCAAGTGGGCTTCAAGTCAAGTGGGCATACAGTCCCATTACTTCATGGAAAATAGATGGGGAAAATGTAGAAATAGTGACAGACTTTATTTTGGGGGCCTTCAAAGTCTGCAGATGGTGACTGTGGCTGTCAAATTAAAAGACACTTGCTCCTTGAAAGACAAGCTATGACAAACCTAGACAGTGTATTGAAAAGCAGAAACACTGCTTTGCTGACAAAAGTCTGTCTAGTCAAAGCTATGGTTTTTCCAGTAATTATGTTCGGATGTGAAAGTTGGACCGTGAAGAAGGCTGAGCACAGAAAATTGATGCTTTTGAACTGTGTTGTTGGAGAAGATTCTTGAGAGTCCCTTGGACTGCAAGGAGATCAAACCAGTCAATCCTAAAGGAAGGACTGATATTCATTGGAAGGACTGATGTTGAAGCTGAAGCTCCAATACTTTGACCACCTGATGCAAAGAGCTGATTCATTAGAAAAGACCCTGATGCTGGGAAAGATTGAAGACAAGAGGAGTAGGGGATGACAGAGGATGAGATCATTGGATGGTATCGCTGACTCAATGGACATGAGTTTGAGCAAGTCCAGGAGACGATGAAGGCCATGGAAGCTTGGCATTCTGTAATCAATGGGGTCACAAAGAGTCAGACATGACTTAACGACTGAACAACAATGAGGAGGAAACTCACACACACACACAAAAAGTAGGCTTTTAGAATTATAGAAAATATATATTATGAAAACTGGTTTTACATTTTGTCTCCTTATGTGAAATATTACAAGTGCTGCATTAACTTTTTTCCTTTTAACCTCACTTCTTGTTCTCCTCTTTGATGGCCTTATTAATCTTTTGTACAGTTTTATCAAATCCCACTTCACTGAGCTTAGGCATCAGACCTCAGTCATTTTATTTCATGAAAACTAGCAAAATAGTTAATAGCAAACAAACAAACAAACAAAAACAGAGATCAAATTGCCAATGTCCATTGGATCATAGCAAAAGCAAGAAAGTTCCAGGAAAACATCTGCTTCATTGACTATGCTAAAGCCTTTGACTATGTGGATCACATCGTGACTTAGCAGCTGAAAAACAATGAAAAAAGGCTTGTGCATAAGTGTTCTACAGTTTCCTGAGCTTGTTTCCATGTTTTTAGAAGTTCTCTACAATAAATTTCTCATCTTGTATCTTTTGTTCTAATATGAACAATAAAATAGAGAAACATTCTGAATCACTGAATAACCATCTCATTTTGGACATTCCTTTGTACTTGGAAACATTATTTCCATATAGTGTTATTTTAAAACATGCAAGCTGTGGAAAAATCATGGAGATGGTCTTCATGAAGCCATACAGACAAGTGGCAGTGATAGCACAAGATACTGTAGATTGAGTATAGGTTTCATAAGCCAAAGAGGCTGAGAACAGGGCCATTACATGATCCATGGAATTATGGAGAAGCCAGTTCCATAAGAAAAGGAGCTATAGTCATCAGTGTCATTCCCACTGCAAATGGTACTTTAACTTAAGACCAAATCATCATTTAGCAGATTTAATTAATGTGGTTTGTGCTAACAGTATGGTATTTTAAAATTTCAACTTAGTGATCGGTTTGCATTTCACATTATATAGAAGTTGTAATCATGAGAAAAGTAAAAAAAATAAAAAATTTGTTTATTCATTGTACATATTTAAATAATTTTAAATGTTAAATTAACTCTAGAAGCGTGAAAGAATTATTGATTAGAATCATTTTTCTAGTTTTGTAGATAAGTTGAAATTTATTAATAATGAATTAACTTTGAAGAACTAAAAACAGCCATCTCTTTGAAAGAAAGGAAGAAGTCCCATTTAATACTATATATGAAGCTTAAACTATAATAATATCAAATTTTAATAATATTTTAAAACTATGAAATGAAAGTTTTTCAGTCGTGTCCAACTTTTTGTGACCCCATGAACTGTATAATCCATGGAATTCTCCTGGTCATAATACTGGAGTGGGTAGCCTTTCTCTTCTCCAGGGGATCTTCCCAAGCCAGGGATCAAATCCAGGTCTCCCATATTGCAGGTGGATTCTTTATCATCTGAGCCACCAGGGAAGCCCATTTTAAAATTATTATATAATATATATGTGTATATATATATTATAATTAAAACTATAATAGTATTAAAAATAAATGTAATATTAACATTAAAGTACAGATTACATAATATTGCATATTTGTGTGGTAAAGAAACTATAAGCAAAGACAAATGACAGAATGATAGGCTAAAATAAAATATTTGAGTAAACTGTACTTGATCACCATTTGGTAGATCAAACATTGTCACAAATTGACAAATGCATATGGTTTGACTTAATACATACTTAATATTTGTGATACTTAATACATAAAAATTTAATATTTCTACTTTACACCCAAAGTTATACACATTAATGAAATAAAGAAACTGTCACAAGAAAAGCTAGCATGGAATATAGTTAGGAAATTCACAGAAGAAAAAATACAAATGGGCTTCTGATGAAAATATGTTCCACTTCATTAGTCATCAAGGACAAGATGATTGAAACACTGAAATCTTTAAAAAAAAATTAGGATGATAGAAATATGAAAAGTTTATCATATTCAGTGCAGCCAAGGATGTGGCACAACTATTAGCTCTACCCAGTGGAACTGGATATCACTTCAAAGTTTGTGGAATTTGTCTAGCAGCATTTTTAAACATTAAAGTGTACATACACATTGAACCACTATATGGGCCTTATCCAGTAGAAATTGAGGGTGTCATTACACAGAAATAATGTGCTAAGTGGATTTGTATTATATAATAATTTATTTGAAATAAATAAAAGAAAAAAATCCCAATATCCATCAGTAGAAAAGACTGAATAAATTTTTATATATTTATTTTGAGAAAAATGCATTGCTAAGTAAGAAAAGCAAAGTATAGAACACAGTTTTTCTATTTTTATTTCTTTAAAAAAGTGTTGTGCTTCTATAAAAAATTGAATAGCATATCTTCCAAATTGTTACTCTGCTTTTAGTAAGAAATGGAATTTAAATAGAAGAGAATTTTCTCATACCTCATATTTCTGTATTGTTGGCATTGGTACAATGTGCTAATATTACAGAAATTAGATGTATAGAGAAACCAATTTAAGAATATGAAAGAAAAATTGCAAGGAACTTCCTACTTTTACCTATCTTTACAAAATGTCTAAGATTGTGAATGCTGAGTGAAAGAAGACATAATTAAATGTTTTATTAGATGTCTGCATTCCATTAAAAATATTGTAGCTTTTTGTAATGTAATTCCTATTGAGATTTCTGAATTCCCCATTGCAGTTGTGTCTTACTTTTTTTTTTTCCTATTCTAATAAGCAAGACACTATTCCTATGTGTCTTGTTTCTGCTTCACCTGTTTTACAAATACATGTCACTCAATCCATTCATGGATATCTGTTGAATTTTTAAGCAATTCTTAAAATATTTGAGTTTAATATTTTTCTTTCTTGATTATCTGTCTATAACATGAACCAAGTTATCTACTGAGAATGCTTGACTTGTATTTTTTTAATCTCAAAATGATACATATTAAACCTACATTGCTCTTTTGTTGGCAGTATGAGGTAAAGAAATCTTACTTGACATCTAGCTGCTAAATTGGAGAAGGAAATGGCAACCCACTCCAATATTCTTGCCTGGAGAATCCTGTGGACCGGGGAGCCTGGTAGGCTGCTGTACCTGGGGTCACACAGAGTCGGACACGACTGAAGTGACTTAGCATGCTTGCATGCATTGGAGAAGGAAATGGCAACCCACTCCAGTATTCTTGCCTGGAGACTCCCGGGGACAGAGGAGCCTGGTGGGCTGCCATCTATGGGATCACACAGAGTCAGACACAACTGATGCGACTTAGCAGCAGCAGCAGCTGCTAAATAATTTTAAATGCCCTCTGAATATTGAAGATTGACTAGATTCAGAAAGTCTAAGACTTATCTAAGAATATAATAAATGTCTTTTAAAATATAGTTTCCACATTGGAGAACAGTAAACCACTTTATACACATAATTTTATGTTAATTTTGATTCTTGACTTTTTGAACTATTCATGAAGGATAATTGAACTCATGTACAGAGTATATTTTCACAGAAAGAATGCTTAAATAAACTAAAATGGCTTACAAAATTAAGTGAAGGAATAGTTAAGCTTTTTAGTACTAAGTACAGTATTAAACTTGGAAAGGCAAAACTTGAAAGCTGATGTTAGTATTTGTTAGTACATGTGTTGACCCTGATAAATGGATTTCAGTTATTCAATGGCAGGTAGCATCACTGAAATAAAGAAAGAAAAAATAAAGAGCTTGGGCTGGAAGGAGTTTTACCTTTATTTATTTATTTATTTTTTTGTTCTTTCTTTTCTTTTTTTTAATTTATTTATTTATTTTTTTTATTTTTATTTTTTCCAGTGGGTTTTGTCATACATTGATATGAATCAGCCATGGATTTACATGTATTCCCAATCCCGATCCCCCCTCCCACCTCCCTCTCCACCCGATTCCTCTGGGTCTTCCCAGTGCACCAGGCCCGAGCACTTGTCTCATGCATCCCACCTGGGCTGGTGATCTGTTTCACCATAGATAGTATACATGCTGTTCTTTTGAAATATCCCACCCTCACATTCTCCCACAAAGTTCAAAAGTCTGTTCTGTATTTCTGTGTCTCTTTTTCTGTTTTGCATGAGTTTTACCTTTAAAATGGGTTACTGCTGCCAATGGTTTCTTTATTACTTTTGTTATTGAGAGAAAAGTCATCGAATATTTCATTTGCTTTCTTTTCAGTAGATGTTTTGATAGCCCTAACATCCCTTTATGGGAAGCTCATTTCCTCGAAAAAAACATTTTAAACTAAATCTATGAGATCTGAAGTCCCCAGGGGTCTTTTACTTTTCTCTAGTTTCTTAGTGTTTCATGTGAAATATATAGTCCTGGAGGCATAATGCTTTTAAAACATAAACTTTCTGGAAACTTGTTAGAAAGGAAATATTCTGATTTTGATTTTCTAAAATTTTCTACAAAAGAGGCCATTGGATCTTTGAAATAGTTTGTGTAAGCCAGAGGCAATTTAATACAATTTTAACATCCTTATTTTCCCTTTCATATTCTTGCCCAGTTTATGCCATTTTCTTATCTGTGTTTATATGCCAAGAGAAGTAGTATGTTATTATTTATGTAGTTTTTAACTGTAAAAAAAAAAACTTCTAAGGTTCAAATGCCTCATTTTAATTGATTTGCTTGGTTAACTTCTCAGAATTGGCCTGCTGTTGGGGTCACATTTGTTCTGCCATCATCAGTTACAGTCAGGGAATCAGTTTTCTTGGGACTTCATTTATTAAGCATAATTTAATCAGTGCTTTATGTATCAAGAGTATCGAGAATACTCGACTAGATTGTCTATCTCAGATATTTGCTTTAGTATATAGTAAATATTCAAATATCAGCAGAGTTACCTTCTGGGATGAAAGGTTAGAGAGAAGTTAAGTTCACTATACTTTCTGTTGATGTTTATTGAAACAACTAGCCCGAAAACAAAATTAAAATCTTCCAAATTCTACCATTCTATGAAATCAACTGCAATGACATTTCTGTTCCCTTCCAACTGCTGTCTGTTTGAATTCATGAATTTTACATATTTCTAATCAGAGTTTAGGCACAATTGGATTTCATTCAATCTTGAAGCCAAACAATTTGGCCCATAACAGCTTTGTTTTCCTGACTCTGGAATCTTAACATAAACTGTAATAAGTTCTCATTGGCTCAGCTTCACCTAAGACTGAAATATTTTATTGAATTATTGAATTGCTAAAGTTTTGCTCATTTCACATTGCTCTGAATCACAAAAATATAAACTATTTCTTGAAGACTCATTTCTAGCCACAGATGCAACATTTTTCTCACCCATGAAAATCTGAAAATATTGTATATGATCTATGTATACTTTAATCTTATACTATAGTTAACAAATAGTGCTCTCTGAGCATCTCTCATATAAACAAAAGCAAATAAATATATTGGCTTATGAAAAGATCTTAATTAATGTGCATTACAATGACCTAAGAACTTGAGGATATAAGCAAGAGCTCTTATTTATCATAGATACTTAAGCCAGAAAACCTATTAAGACACTGATCCTATTATTTTCTATTAATGAAAGGGGTGGCCTGAGGTAACTACTAATTAAAGATTGTTCCTATGGACATATTATGCTGACTTTCTAGAAGGTGAACATAGTTTTGTCTAGGCAACACAACACATCCAGTTAATTGTTAACAACTTGGCTTAATTTGTAGTTTTGTATTTTGTACATCAGAAAAACTGTTTAGACAAGAATGCCCATGAACCTGTGTAGGTTTTCCATGTAATTTGACAGGTCATGTATTCCTCCAGAAATATTTATTTGTAACAGCTGTATCTGAAGTAAAACCTCCTGAGGGGCTACCAGTTAGAGAAAGTGATAATTCTTCTAGATCTACGACTGAAATTAAGACATATTTCAACATTCATTAGTATACCATATGTTTAAGCAGATCAGCTAAGACCACTTATGAAAATATTGTACTTTCATTAATTAGAGAAGCAACATGGTAAATTAGGAGGCCGTGTGGTACATCTTGGTTTGTTAGCTTTCAGTTGCAGGGAACAGCTGCCTAAGCAATTACTGGCAGAAAGAAATTTGATAAGAGAACTTAGATGCTCACTGATCACTCAAAGGGCCCCTAGGCCTAACACTCAGAGCTACTTTATGCAGCACTAGCTTTCTAGAGGGCTGTAACCTCTGTCTGACTTTAAGAAGATACTACTATGACTGGAATCCAGGACCTGGAAACCACCAGTGCAGTGCCTTCCTCTCAAGAACCACGGAAGGATTCTTCAATATACACATCAATCAATGTGATACACCATATTAAAAAATGGAAAGACAAAAATCATATGATAATCTCAATAGATGCAGAAAAAGCCTTTGACAAAATTCAGCACCCATTTATAATTAAAACTCTTCAAAAAATGGGCATAGAAGGAACCTACCTCAACATAGTGAAGGCCATATATGATAAGCCTACAGCAAACATTATTCTCAGTGGTGAAAAACTGAAAGCATTTCCCCTAAGATCAGGAACAAGACAAGGGTGTCCACTTTTACCACTACTATTCAACATAGTTCTAGAAGTCCTAGCTACAGCAATCAGAGAAGAAAAACAAATAAAAGGAATCCAGATAATGATACTATCCATAGAAAACCCTAAAGATAATATCAGAAAACTAATTACTAGAGCTAATCAGTGAATTTAGCAAGATTGCAGGGTACAATACACAGAAATCACTTGCATTTCTATATCCTAACAATGAAAAATCAGAAATAGAAATTAAAGAATCCATCCCACTCACTATTGCAACAAAAATAATTAAATATCTAGGAGTAAACTTACCTAAGGAGACAAAAGAACTGTACACAGAAAATTATAAGACACTAATGAAGGAAATCAAAGATAACATAAACAGAGAGATATTGCATGTTCCTTGGTAGGAAGAATCAATATTGTGAAAATGACTATACTACCAAACACAATATGCAGACTCAATGTGATCCCTACCAAATTACCAATGGCGTGTTTCACAGAACTATAACAAAAAAAATTCACAATTCATACAGAAACACAAAAGACCCCTAATAGCCAAAGCAGTCTTGAGAAAGCAGAATGGATCTGGAGGAATCAACCTTCCTGACTTCAGAAGCTGCAGTCATCAAAACAGTATGGTGCTGGCACAAAAACAGAAATATAGACCAATGGAACAAGATAGCCCCAAAATAAGCCCAGTCACCTATGGGTACCTTATTTTTGACAAAGGAGTCAAGAACAAACAATGGGACAAAGATGCCTCTTCAATAAACGGTGCTGGGAAAACTGGACAGCTACATGTAAAAGAATGAAATTAGACACTTCCTAACAGCATACACAAAGATAAACTCAAAATGGATTAAAGAGCTAAATGTAAGGCCAGAAACTATAAAACTCTTAGAAGAAAATGAAAGGTTGTTGCTGAACCTCGAAAAGACGCTGGGATTATTGGCCTCTGGAGGAGAAGAATTCAATCCAGGGCCAGAGACGAGGCTTAATTGCTCAGAGCTTTTGTGTAATAAAGTTTTATTAAAGTATAAAGGAGATACAGAAAGCTTCTGACATACGCATCAGAAGGGGGTAGAAAGAGTACCCCCTTGCTAGTGTTAGCAGTGGAGTTATATACTCTCCAATGAATCAAAAGAATGTCTGGAGGTTGTAAAGACCTCACCAGACCTACTCCCATAATTTACATTTTAAGATAACAGGATTAGCCAGAAGGTTTAATCCAGAGACTGTCCTCAGGCAGGATACATTATTGTTACGTAATCTTAAGGAATGTAGAGGGAAGAAAGAAAAAAAAAAGTTTGTCCTTTCTTCCTCCTTGAGAATTCCAGACCCCTCTCTCTTTGGGGACCCCTAGACTTTTTATCAACCTGCCTGGGAAATGACTCTCTCAAAAACTTTTGGCATACACACTGAGGAAACCAGATCTGAAAGAGACACGTGCACCCCAATGTTCATTGCAGCACTGTTTATAATAGCCAGGACATGGAAGCAACCTAGATGCCCATCAGCAGATGAATGGATAAGGAAGCTGTGGTACATATACACCATGGAATATTACTCAGCTGTCAAAAAGAATTCATTTGAATCAGTCCTAATGAGATGGATGAAACTGGAGCCCATTATACAGAGTGAAGTAAGCCAGAAAGATAAAGAACATTACAGCATACTAACACATATATATGGAATTTAGAAAGATGGTAATGATAACCCTATATGCAAAACAGAAAAAGAGACACAGAAATACAGAACAGACTTTTGAACTCTGTGGGAGAATGTGAGGGTGGGATGTTTCAAAAGAACAGCATGTATACTATCTATGGTGAAACAGATCACCAGCCCAGGTGGGATGCATGAGACAAGTGCTCGGGCCTGGTGCACTGGGAAGACCCAGAGGAGTCGGGTGAAGAGGGAGGTGGGAGGGGGGATCGGGATGGGGAATAAGTGTAAATCTATGGCTGATTCATATCAATGTATGACAAAACCCACTGAAATGTTGTGAAGTAATTAGCCTCCAACTAATAAAAAAATTAAAAAAAAAAAAAAAAAAAAAAAAAAAAAAAAAAAAAAAAACATAGGCAGAACAATTGATGGCATAAATCAAAGCAAGATCCTCTATGACGCAACTCCTAGAGTAATGGAAATAGATATAAAAGTAAACAAGTGGGACCTGATTAAATATAGAAGCTTTTGCACAGCAAAGGAAACTATAAACAAGGTGAAAAGGCAACCCTCATAATGGGAGAAAATAATAGCAAATGAAACAACTGACAAAGGATTAATTTCCAAAATATACAAGCAGCTCATACAACTCAACACCAGAAAAACAAACAACCCAATTCAAAAGAGGGAAAAAGACCTGGGCAGACATTTCTCCAAAGAAGACATACAGATGGCTATCAAACACATGAAAAGATGCTCAACATCGTTCATTATTAGAGAAATGCAAATCAAAATGACAATGAGATATCAACTCATACTGGTTAGAATGCTCATCATCAAAAAGTCCACAAACAATAAATTCTGGAGAGGGTGTGGAGAAATGGGAACACTCTTGCACTGTTGGTGGGAATGTAAATTGATACAGCCACTATGGAAGACAGTATGGAGATTGCTTAAAAAACTAGGAATACAAAAAAAAAACTAGGAATACAACCATCAGATGACCCAGCAGTCCCACTCCTTGGCATATACCCCGAGGAAACCAAAATTGAAAAAGACACATGTATCCCATTGTTCATTGCAGCACTATTTACAATAGCTAGAACATGGAAGCAACCTAGATGTCCATCAACAGATGAATGGATAAAGTTGTGGTACATAAACACAATGGAATATTACTCAGCCATAAAAAAGGACTGCCTTTGAGTCAGTTCTGATGAGTTGGATGAACCTACAACCTCTTATACAGAGTGACGTAAGTCAGAAAGAGAAAGATAAATATCATATTCTAATGCACATATACAGAATCTAAAAAAAAATGGTGAATAATTTATTTACAGGGCAGCAATGGAGAAATAGACATAGGGATACCTTTGTGAACATGGGGAGAGGGGAGGAGAGGGTGAGATGTATAGAGAGTAACATGAAAACTTACATTACCATATGTAAAGTGGATAGCCAGCAGGGATTTGCTGTATGGCTCAGGAAACTAAAACAGGGAATCTGTGTCAAACTGGAGGGGTTGGGGGACAGGGAGATGGGAGGGAAGTTCAGAAGGGAGGGGATATATATATATACACCTATGGCTGATTCATGTTGAGGTTTGACAGAAAACAGCAAAATTCTGTAAAGCAATTATCCTTCAATAAAAAAAAAAATTAAAAAAGAAAAAAGAACCACAGAAGGAGTAGACACAGACCTCTATTGCAGGAGATCTCTACAATTCTGTGCTTCTCACAGGAACAACTAAAGAAAAGGAGAAGTGATTTCTCCTATACTTCTGCCTTCTAGATCTCACACTCTTCAGGTAACTGGCAAAACCTAATGCATGCTCAGAAACCGAAGTGAAAGAGAGTCTCAGGAAGTGTGTTTCATCTTCCAGCCTCTGGACACAATGCAAATGACACCAAGTGCTAACCCACTAAACCCAGCGCACTCGATATGCTTTGAATTCATTTTGATATCTGAATGTGTGTCTTCCTGTTAGGTAGACTAGATCCTGTTTTGCTCAGAGCCATACTGATTTGTAGCTGTCATCCCCCTATAGTTATAAATATTGCATCCTATCACTCTTAATGAGTTCTGGTTTGGAAGGTAGATTCCATTTTCACTTTACCTTTACATATCTGTGTATTACCCTAACTGGGTATAGGAAAGAAAGAGGGAAATGTCACTAACTCGACCCAAAATAGGGCTGTGAAGGAATTATTAGCATTTTAACTTAGCAGATATAAGCTTTGAGGATCATAACTAAACATGGTTGTATAGAAAATAAGAGATAAAAAAGATTTTAAATTTAAGCCTGTCTGGCTGCCAAGGTCATATTTAATTGTGTAGCTGTTATTTGTAATCAATTCTGTGCTGATAACTATTTCTTCTGTAAAATTTTATGGACTTTATGCATTTTGTTTGTACTTATTAATTAATTTTCAAGTATTATTTGAACATCTACTCTGAGCCAAACATCAGCCTTGCCATAGGAATATAGTGGTAGGCCATACAGACAAAAATTCTTATCCATCTGAAGCTATAATCTAGAGAAAGGACTTATATATATTTTTTTTTTTGCAAAATGTACCTGGTGATAAAATGTTCTATGGATGAAAATACAGCAGATAAGTATAATAGGGACAGCTGAAGGTGGGGCTGCTATTTAAATGCAGTCATTGATAAAATTTCATTAGCTACTAAAATAGATCAAATTATCATGAAGGTATATATACGAGTAATTAAGGCTGAAAAATGTAAATCATGAGACAAGAGGGAGTCTGGAGAGTTTGAAGAAGGACAAAGAATATACAGATGAATAGGGTACTATGGATGAAAAGGAAATGGATAGGAGGAGATGAAGTCAGACAAATTGTGTGTGTGTGTGTGTGTGTGTGTGTGTGGTGTGTATGTTGTGTGTTGCTAAAGGAAAGATAAGAGCCCTAGATAGCCTAAGTCTAGGGCTTTGGAGTGAGCTAGAAAGCCAATTTACTGATGTAGCACACTGGAATATTTCAAACACCTATAGATATAATCACTTTGCAACCTTAGTAAAAGAGTGTTATTCAAAGATGAGCTTTAGAAAAAAAATGAATAATATTATGCATATTATCTAACTGATTTAATATTCAAATACCTCACCAATAAAAATAAGATAATAATAGAAATGTGGCAAAGATTCAATGCAATTATTAATATACTTGCCTAGTACACACTAATTTCTCAATCAATGGAGGCAGTTTTTATTAACTTAAATGAAGACAATTTTTAATCAGATAAGCAGCATATATGACTAACTGCATTCACTTCACTGTTTATGAACCAAATAATATGATTAATAAGTCCTATGAAAGATTTAATCATGCATCTGTAGTTTTCTGTATATGTACATCACTAGCCTTAAACATTTTAGCATGCACAAAAGAGGAATCCAGCAGGTTTCACACATAATGGCTGAAGATAATATTATAAGATTAAGAGGATAACTTGATTGTAAAAGAAATTAGGGAATTGTGGTTTGGGGTTAGAAACTATTTTCTGGAGTTTAGATCCAACAATAACTATTTGAATATCTGTGCTGTCTGAGGCTCTGAGTCAGGTGCTGACACTGCAAAAATCAGTAAGTATATGTCAATCAACAAGTATATTTCATCAATAATGATCATTTGATTATTAACCAGTTAGTAGTAGTTCATATGGTAGGTGATAAACTTGGAGTTGTCACTGGGTACTTTGGGAATCAAAGGAAATATCTTTTCCAGCATTGTCTGGAACAGAAGGTTTATGCACAGAGGTTTTCTGAGGTGGTGGATCCCAACTCTACCTATTTTACCTATCTATCTATAGACAGGGACTTCCCAGGTGGCACAGTGGTAAAGAAGCCTCTTGCCATTGCAGAAGATGCAAGAGACACAGATTCAATTCCTGGGCCAGGAAGATCCTCTGGAGTGGGGAATGGGAATCCATTCCAGCATTCTTGGAGGGTGGGATTCCATGGACAGAGGAGCCTGACGGTCCATGGGGTTGCAAAGAGATGGACACCACTGAGCACATGCACACACATCTATAGACATCCTGATACCTGTATTTCTCTACCCCAATTATGACTGGCAGATATGAGAAAAATCAGGGGTAGGGAAAAGAAGATATTAGACATGCTCATACATATATGGATCGAAAGTGAAAGTTGCTCAGTCATGTCTGACTCTTTGTGATCCCATGGACTGTACAGTTGATGGAAGTCTCCTGGCCAGAATACTCGAGTGGGTAGCTGTTCCCTTCTCCAGGGGATCTTCCTGACCTAGGAATTGAACTCAGGTCTCCTGCATTGCAGGTGGATTCTTTACCAGCTGGGCTACCAGGGAATCCCATAATATACATATACATGCTCTATATGTATATTAGACATGCAAATGTGTGTGTGTGTGTATATATATATATATATATATATAAAATAAAATGAAAGTCATTCACTGGTGTCCAACTTTTTGTGACCCCATGGACTATACAGTCCATGGAATTTTCCATGCCAGAATACTAGAGTGGGTAGCCATTTCCTTCTCCAGGGGATCTTCCCAACCCATGGCTCAAACCCATGTCTCCCACATTGCAGGAAGATTCTTTACCTTCTAAGCCACCAGGGAAGCCCAAGAATACTGGGTTGGGTAGCCTCTCCCTTCTCCAGTGGATCTTCCAGACCCAGGAATCGAACCGGGGTCTCTTGCATTGCAGGTAGATTCTTTACCAGCTGAGCTACCAAATGTGTGAGAGTGCCTGAAATCCATAGATTACTCAATTAAATGGACCCTAGTTCTCTTTCATAACCCTGAATTGCAGAATCACAGGCAAGTTACTTAACTCCACTGTGCCTCAATTTTCTTATAGATAAAATGAAAGTAAAGCTCAACTTTCAATAACACTTTTAGTTCCTTTGCCATTCTGTAATTGTATCTTGTGTATAAAAATTACATGTAGTATTATGACTACATAATAAAATAGAATTTCTTTCACACTTACCATGTATCAAACTGTGATATTTTATTTATTCTAACAGTCTTGACAAGTTAGGTATTTCTAGGTACTAATAAAGAAACAGAAGAAAATAAGTTGTTATTACAGCCTCTGTTCTTATACAGTTAAAGAGTAGGTTTGGGGGAAGATATATATCAAAAACTAACATTCTTTAAAAAAAAAAAAAACATTCCTTTTTGGATGCTGGCAAGTATTTGATATCTATGTATCATGCTATTGATTGTTAAAGTAGGAAATATGTAAGATCTTTTCCCTCAAGGTGTTCACTGTTCTTAGGGGAGAGAGAGGAAGGAGGGGACAGAGAGAGATTGAGGTTGAGATATGATTTGTTAATACACATGAGGAAGAGCACAGAACTCTGCCTGACTACATGTGGGAGAGCCAGGGTCAGCCTAAGAGAGGAGCTGACATTGCGCTGTTCTGCACAATAATTAGAGTTTATTCAAGGAAATAAAACAAGCTGGGGAGAAGACATTATAAATAAAGAGATGGTCTATAAAAAGATAAGGGCCACATGAGTGAGCAGGGCACAGTGGAAAAGAGAAAGTAGTTCAGGACGTCTGCACAGGATACATATGAGCAGGCTGTGGGAGATGCAAATATAAAGGTGGGCAGATACAAAAGGACAAAGTGTGTCCTTCAATGGCATTCTTAAAAGGTTTTGAACAATGGAGTGATTAATCAGAATCATACATTAATAAGAAAAAAAATAAAGGAGTAAAGCAAAATTTGGGGAATGTATTGTTTATAGAAACCACATAGTTGCATGCCTGATTCAAACAAAAGGGATAGGATGTGAAGGAGAGGAAGTAGATAAAGTTTATTCCCAGAATTTGTGAAAGTACTTACAAGAAAGAAATTGACTGAGTTGATTTACATTTTTTATTTTGAACCAAGAATATGTATGCATATTATTTTAAATCGCCACCCTGAATTTATTTTAATCTACACATTGTTCAAGTGGTAGAAACTGATATTTAAAGTAAAAAATATTCTTCAAGTTCAGAAAGTCTCTTTATCTAGTTTAATGTGGGGAACATGGAAAAAGTATCCATTCTTGCTCTGTGCAGTAAAGTATGGTTGAAATGGCATCATGAAATACCACAAATTATCACTGTAAGTTTTTAAAAGGGCCATGATTTTATTGATAAAAGTAAAAAAAAAATCTACAGATAATATAAAACTTAAAGTGAGTTATTTTAAATAGGATTTATAACTGTGCATTTAATGGAACTGTCGTCTTAAAAGGGCTTCTGAAAATCTAGGTAGAAATATAAGTGCTTCATCTATATTTTATCTCTTTGACCTTAAACTTACAGAAGAACATTTAACATTTTAGCAGAAATGAGGAGCTAATCTTTGAGTTTCTTATTTAGCTAAAGTTAAAGTTTTTAATAGTTAACTCACTATTTTTTCAGTCCTGTGTACAATTAAATGTGATAACACAAATAATACATGTATGTATATACATATTAATATGCACAAATACACACACTCTATTAAGGAAGAATTTAGCACATAATCCTAATCTATCCAAGGATTTTTATTCAGAGAGTAGGTAGGCAACACACCATCACAAGTTCAATTAATTTGATTTCCAATTTTGACACCTATTCAAGTTTTTCTTTAATGCATGTTTTAATATGTATGCCTTTCTTGTACTTAATACACTATTGGCAAAAGGACAGTGCATCATAAATATATTTTATATATAAATGGTGTATAAAATATAAATTTATATACATTTATTTGTATGTATAATGTATATGTATATAATATATAAAATGTATTTTTAAATTAAAAATTATTTTTCATTTAAAATACAGTGAAAAATGAAACATATCAAATTGATGAATCAATGAATATTATTAATAAAATAAAGATAGAAAAGAGTGATTCAAATTAAAGGAAATTATTAAGCAAATAACTTTGAAGTAATATATGGATATGGCTAAAATTGGAGCTATTATATATGGACTAAAGTTTATACTGCATTTAAACAAGTTCTATTACATGGAAAAGATGTGTTTTGAGATAGAGATTTGAAGCTGCGTACATCTTCCTGCTAAGACATGCCTATAGGTATAGAAATTTTTATTCTGTAAAAACTCACTTGAAAACTATTTTATCATGTTAGTCAATAAGAATTCAGTTCAGTTATCAAAACTATTATTATTATTTTTTGCCTGGGAAAACTTGTTGCTTCTAGGAAAACAATATTTATAATAAGGAACTCAACTCCTGAATCTTTAACTTACTTTTGCTCTACTTTTATTTCCATTGGTCTTCTTCTTGCTTTCCTTTTATCTGTTTTTAAAATGATTTTCTTTCTAGGAGAATACTTACTAAAATAAAGCTAATTGAAGAGCTGGAAATATGAAGATCTCAATAGCACAACTTGAAATATTTATTCTTGAATAATTGAACTTTGTTCTTTTTTTATTTACCTGGACTCATTTGTTACTCATTCACAGGAAAACAGTGAGGTATATCAGAAAAATATCACCTTAATTAAGAGTAGAAGTCTGGCTCTTAGTCTGTGCAGTAGCTTAAAATAAATACAGTAGATTTATTAAAATTCTAAAATCATGATAAACTGATGAAAAAATAATTGGTATTAAAGAAACAATGTTATAATTAAAGTGTACATTAGGGCTATTTTTTATTTTGAAAATTTAATATCATTTTTGTCAACTTTGTCCACTTGAAAGTAACTTACACTAAATGGAAATTCAATGACCAGATAGTATGAATCAATAGAGATACAGAAACAATTTTGTGATTGGACTTAGAATTTTTCCTTTGGTTTCAAAATCTTTTTGGTTAAGAGGTTTTTCTACTTTTTTTAAGTACACAAATAATAAGCATAACAAAACCTCTAAAGCACAGTAAACCTAATGGAGATGGTGCTTGTAAAACACCATGTCCTCTTATGGTCCAAGTAGAAGACAGCAAAAATATCATTAGTATTCTATCGTAACTTCTACTATGAACTAAACAACAAAAGCAAGTTTTAAGGAATTGATAGACTGAACATTAGGGCCTAAACTTTCCTAAATAAGGAAAGTTTAAGAAAAGCAACAGCTGCATGAGACCTAGAAGACAATTCAGAAAAAATAAAATAAAGCAGACTGTGGTGAAGTCAGGAACAATGCTTAGAAGGCTATTGTATTTGTATTGTATTTGTAAAAAGCCTTAGAAGGCTATTTCCCCTCCAGGTGAGGGGAAAGGAAAGTCAGTGGTGAAGAGTAAGGAGATAGGAATGACAGCACCTGGTGACCATTGATTTCTCCTGTGCTGGGGAAAAATGTTAAGATGAACTTCTAGGTTCCTAATTTAGAATCAGGTAGATGATGGTCCATGTCACTGACTTATGAAGAGAAAGAAGGAAAAAGGTGTAAGGTAGTGATTTTCAGCTGGGGACAATTTTGTCCCAAGTGATTTGGTAACATATGGAAACAATTTTGGTTGTCATAGCTAGGGAAGGGTGTTACTAACATCTTAAATAGAAGTCAGGGATGCTATTGAACATTCTGTAATGCACAGAACACCCTCTTATCCCTAACCCAATGACAAAGAATTGTCAGTCAACTATCTCTAAGAGGCTGAGAAACACTGGTATATGGTAGAATCTTTAAAAAAAAAAATAACAATAGTAATAATAATATGAATAAATATTTAAGTTTCTGTTTTGGATATTGTAGCTGGCAGAGTAATGGTTCCATAATATCATTTGTTCTAATCCCTGGACCTGTGAATATGTTACTTTACATGGCACAAGGGACTTTGCATATGTGATTAATGATATCAAAATTAAGATATTTATATTGAATTCTCAAGACAATAAGATGGTTAGATAACATCACTAATTCAATGGACATGAAGTTGGGCAAACTCCAGGAGACAGTGGAGGACAGAGGAGCTTAATGTGCTGCAGTTCATGGGATCTCAAATAGTAAGACATGACTTAGTGACTAAACAACAATAACATCAAGGTGGGATTTAATGTAATCACAGGGGCATTTAGAAGAGAAAAAGGAAGGCTGGCAAGTCAAATAAAAATATGACAATAGCATCAGATCAGATAAAGATAGACATTTAAAGATGTTGCACTTCTGGCTTTGAAGATAGAGAAAGGAGGCATAAACCAAGGAATTGAGGTTGTCTCCAAAAGCAGGAAAAGACAAGGAAAGAAATTATCTGTCAATACCTACGAAAGAAATAGAGTCTAGAATTTTAAATGAAGTATAATTTGAAGCATTGAGTTTGTGACAATTTATTGCAACAGCAGTAGGAAACTAATATAGAAATGTCAAGTCTGATTTGGACACAGTAGAGGTATCTTGTGGTGAAGAAGAGAATTTGGCTAGCAATATTGTTTGAGAGTCCTCAGTACATGTGATGAAACTACACAAATTAACAAGATCTTCCCCATGTGAAAGCTGAAAAGAAGATAGAGTCAAGTAGAATTCCGGGAAATATCCATGATTAATAAGGAACTTGGTGGACTACATTCCATGGGATCACAAAAGAGTGAGACATCACCAAACAACAACAGCAACAAAATGTGAGGTAAGAGAAGAAGGTATGCATCATGAAAAAGGACGGAAAGATAGGATGGCGAGAAACAGGGGTGAAAGGCATTATGGCATACAAAGGAGGAGAGATTCCCGAACAGGAAGAAGTAACAAATAATAAGTGTGCTTTAGAGTAAAAGGTTTGTTGAATTTCACAGGTAGGCGATCGCTTGAGAGCTCATTCAAAGCAATTTCAGTGGTATATCAGAGACAGAGAACATGCAGCAGTGGCGCAGAGATGATCTAAGGATTAGCAATGGAAGCAAAGATAGTTTTACCTTTTAAAAATACATGACAGAAAGATTTGATAGAGAAGGGCATTGGGTTGCCTCAACATTTGGCATTTTTGTGTGTTTGTGTGTTTACATGCATTGAGTTCTTAAGAGAGCATTGGCTCTGTGGAAGGTAGAGAGAAAGAGGTTGAAAAACATGAAAAACAGAGAAGAAACAAATGAAAGGTCCTTGAGCTGTGAGTTGCATTAAGTGGAAGGGGCACTTCAATGCTGAGATGGAAAGAAGGAGTGGGAGAATGGGTATGAACAGGATGTGTTCTATGAATGAGTAGGGCACAAAGAAATTCTGGATATTTCTCACTGTCTTTATTTTCTTGCTAACTTGGAGGCCGGTGATCTCAAATAAATTTATGTTTAGATGAATGAAATTATAAAGGATGGTGCAACTGGAAGACAAGCTTCAAATTAACATTTCTTAAAGTGAGCTTGTTAAGCAGTAATGCTTTAGTTTGAGAGAGCTAGCTGGCATTGTGAAACTCTATTATCAAAGTCCTTTCAGTGAAAATATAAGTGAGCTTATATTAAGGGAGCTTAAAGAAGATGGTAGTGTCAGGAAGAAGCAAGTTTTCAGCTTAAGTGAAGAATTTTGTTAAACTGTAATATTTAAAATACAATTTTAAAAATATAGAGAATAATAAATAAGGTTTTAAGAGCATGTGAAACTAATTCTATGGAAATAATAAAAAAAAAAAGTAGTGTTTTTCATGTTTTTCAACCTTTCTACCTTCAACAAAGCCAAAGCTCTTAACTCAATGCACATAAACACACAAACACACACAAATGTGTAAATGTTTAGTTTAGTTATGTGCTTTAAAGATTTATGCTGAAGTTCTTACAAAACTTTATAAATACAAGATAATTTTATTTTTCTTTTGTTTAGAATTTAGGGTATGTGTGAGTTTAAATATTTAAAGTCGAAATGACTCATATATCTTTATTGGTCACATGGTCACCCCTTAAAGGAAATGGTCCAAGGTCAGTTAGAGAATATTGAATCACACTTTCATTAAGTCTGTAACAATTAGAATTAATGGAATTTTCTGAACGGAATAAATGTTATGCCAAGGTTTTGCTGACTGGACTGCAACTTTATTGCCATGGATTAGATATAAAAATAACCTTAAGTAATTTTTCCTGATAATTATGGACTGGTATGCAAGCTTTCAAGTTACTTTATAGAAGTACTAACCTAGATAATATGATATGTAAAAAAGCAAATATTTAGTATTTAAGTATTCCTTATCACTAAGAAAAAAGTTTATGGCTAATATTAAACAAGAATATGCATCGTACTAGTACATATTTTTTAAGCAACTCATTAAAATCAAGAGAAGTGTTTCTGCAATTTATTCCACAATGGTTGCCTAGCAACCTTCCAGAAATCAATAACTTATTTTACAAAGACTTTAATTTATATCTCCCTTCATATTATGTTTTTTCATTTTTTATACCTACCCTACTTTAATTTGAAGTTGCCATTCATCATCTAAATCTCTAGCTAGTAGTAATGTTAAAGTTTTTTGTAATAAGAATAAGGAAAAAAAATAGTTTTTCCAGTAGGGAAATAAAGCATCATCAAATCTAAAATTGTAATGAATGGACTTTAAAGTAGCCTCTTCAGATTAACTAGAAAGTCACATCATACTTCCAACCATAAGCCAACTGGTACAAGTGGCAATTGAACTTAATAACTAAATGAATTTGACAAGAATCTGGTAAGATACATTAATGAATAACTGTGTGATTCTTTCTAATGAAACATTGGCAGTCAGGAAAGTTTCATGTACAAAAATTTCCTTTTTTATCTAGAAATAAAACGTCTTATAAACACTACATTTTAAGTTTTCACAAAGTCAAAAATAAAAATTGACCAGTAATCTTACCATGCTACCCTTCAAATTTTGCCATGTATTTTGGATACCTTTCTAGGATCACTAGCAGAAACACTATCAAAATAGCTCACTTTTTAAGAGTGTTACTATGTACTTGGCCCTGTTTTAGTAGCTTTCATATTGTAATTAATGAAATCCCTATGAAGTAGGAAGCATTACTATAATATCAATTTCACAGATAAACTAGGATAAATAGAAGTTTAAAAACTTGAAACTGTTATTAATATATAGATAATATAGTACAGCCACATTATAACATGGCTAGACTTCTCCCTCAGAATTAATCTCCTCCAGTCTTTTTCTAGAAGTTTCCTTCTTGGAGTATAAATTTAAAAGTAATAGATACTGTTGTTCTTCAGTCCCTCAGTCATGTCCCACTCTTTGCATTCCCATGGACTTCAGTACACCAAGTATCCCTGTCCTTCACCATCTCCTGGAGTTTGCTCAAACTCATGTCCATTGAGTCAGTGAGGCCATCTAACCATCTTATCCCCTGGCTTCCCCTTCTCCTCCTGCCTTCAATCTTTCCCAGCATCAGGGTATTTTCCAATGAGTTGGCTCTTCAAGTCAGGTGGCTAAAGTATTGGAGCTTCAGATTCAGCATCATTCCTTCCAATGAATATTCAGAGTTGATTTCCTGTAGGATGGACTGGTTTGATCTTCTTGCTGTCCAAGGCACTGTCAAGAGTCTTCTTTAGCACCACAGTTTAAAAGTATCAATTCTTCAGAGCTCAGCCTTCTTTATGGTCCAATGCTTACATCCATACATGACCACTGGAGAAACCATAGCTTTGACTAGATGGGCCTTTGTAGACAAAGTAGGGTCTCTGCTTTTTTAGTATATTGTGTATAGATTTGTCATAGCTTTGCTTCCAGGGAACAAGCTTCTTTTAATTTCATTGCTTCAGTCACCATCCACAGTGATTTTGGAGCCCAAGAAAATAAAGTCTGTCACTGTTTCCATTGTCTCCCCATCTATTTGCCATGAAGTGATGGGACCAGATGCCATGATCTTAGTTTTTTGAGTGTTGAATTTTAAGTCAGCTTTTTCACTCTCCTCTTTCACCTTCATCAAGATGCTCTTTAGTTCCTCTTTGCTTTCTGCCATACGAGTGATGTCAATTGCATATCTGAGGTTATTGATATTTCTCCCAGCAATATTGATTCCAGCTTGAGCATTTCATCCAGCCTGGCATTTCACATGATATACTCTGCATAGATGTAAAATAAGCAGGGTGACAATATACAGCCTTGATGTACTCTTTTCCCAATTTGGAAACAATCTGTTGTTCCATGTCTGATTCTAATTGTTGCTTCTTGCTCTATACAGATTTCTCAGGAATCAGATAAGATGGTCTGGTATTCCCATTCCTTGAGGAATATTTCATAGTTTCTTGTGATCCACACAGTCAACGGCTTTATTAATAATATGCTATCTCTCTCTCTCTCTCTCTTTCTCCATCAGTTCAGTTCAGTCACTCACTAGTGTCTGACTTTTTGCAACCCCATGGACTGCGGCATGCCAGGCTTCCCTGTCCATCACCAGCTCCTGGAGTTTACCCAAATCCATGTCCATTGAGTCGGTGATGCTATCCAACCAATCTTTCCTAGCATCAGGGTCTTTTCAAATGGGTTAGCTGTTCGCATCAGGTGGCCAAAGTATTGGATTTTTAGCTTCAACATTAGTCCTTCCAATGAATATTCAGGACTGATTTCCTTTAGGATGGACTGGTTGGATTTCCATGCAGTCCAAGGGACTCTCAAGAGTCTTCTCCAACATCACAGTTCAAAAGCATCAATTATCTGTGCTCAGCTTTCTTTATACTCCAACTCAGCTATTCTTTGGAACTCTGCATTCAATTGGGTATATATTTCCTTTTCTTCTTTGCTTTTCACTTCTCTTCTTTTCACAGCTATCTGTAAGGCCTCCTCAGGCAGCCATTTTGCTTTTTTTCATTCTTTTTCTTGGGGATTGTCTTGATCCCTGTCTCCTTTACAATGTCACAAACCTCTGTCCATAGTTCATCAGGCATTCTGTCTATCAGATATAATCCCTTGAATCTATTTCTCACTTCCAGTGTATAATCATAAGAGATTTGATTTAGGTCATACCTGAATGGTGTAGTGATTTTCCCTACTTTCTTCAATTTAAGTCTGAATTTGGCAATAAGGAGTTCATGGTCTGCCACAGTCAGCTTCTGGTCTTGTTTTTGCTGACTGCAGAGCTTCTCCATCTTTGGCTGCAAAGAATATAATCAATCTGATTTCAGTGTTGGCCATCTAGTGATGTCCATGTGAAGAGTCTTCTCTTGTGTTGTTGGAAGAGGGAGTTTTCTAAGACCAGTGTGTTCTCTTGGCAAAATGATATTAGCCTTTGCCCTGCTTCATTCTGTACTCCAAGGCCCACCACCCCCAGTTGTTTCTTGACTTCCTACTTTTGTATTCTAGTCCCCTATAATGAATAGGACATCTTTTTGGGGTGTTAGTTCTAAAAGGTCTTGTAGGTCTTCATAGAACCATTCAACTTCAGCTTCTTTAGCATTACTGGTCAGGGCATAGACTTGGATTACCATGATATTGAATGGTTTGCCTTGGAAATGAACAGAAATCATGCTATCGTTTTTGAGATTGCATCCAAGTACTGCATTTTGGACTCTTTAGTTGACCATGATGGCTACTCTGTTTCTTCTAAGGGATTCTTGCCAACAGTAGTAGATATACTGGTCATCTGAGTTAAATTCATCCATACCAATCCATTTAAGTTCGCTGATTCTGAAAATGTTGGCATTCACTCTTGCCATCTCCTGTTTGACCACTTCCAATTTACCTTGATTCATGGACCTAACATTCCAGGTTCCTATGCAATATTGCTCTTTACAGCATCAGACCTTGCTTCTATCCCCAGTCACATCCACGACTGGGTGATGTTTTTGCTTTGGCTCCATCCTTTCATTCTTTCTGGAGTTATTTCTCCACTGATCTCCAGTAACATATTGGGCACCTACTGACCTGGGGAGTTCAGCTTTCATTGTCCTATCTTTTTGCCTTTTCATAATGTTCATGGGGTTCTCAAGGCAATAATACTGAAGTGGTTTGCCATTCCCTTCTCCAGTCGACCACATTTTGTCAGAACTCTCCACCATGACCCATCCATCTTGGGTGGCTCTACACGGCTTGGCTTAATTTCCTTGAGTTAGTCAAGGCTGTGGTCCATGTGATCAGACTGATTAGTTTTCTGTGATTGTGGTTTCTGTCTGTCTGCCCTCTCATGCCCTCTCTCCACGCCTACTGTCTTCCTGGGATTTCTCTTACCTTGGATGTGTGGTATCTCCTCATGGCCGCTGCTACTGACTATATATATATATGTGTGTGTGTGTGTGTGTGTGTGTGTGTGTGTGTGTGTGTAAAGTTTCCCACAAGGAAAGCCCCATAAAGTTACCTAATATTCACTAAATATGTATGAGTAGCTTCTATAGCATTTTACAGAGAAGCAGACTATGATACAACATGTGACCAAATTAAGTTGCTGAAAATCTTATATCTGCTGATGGGAGGGGCACTTTCCAGGTGGCGCTAGTGGTAAAGAACCCACCTGCCAATATGGTAGACAAAGGAGACATAAGAGATCAAAGTGCGATCCCTGGGTCAGGAAGACCCCCTGGCGGAGGGCATGGCAACCCAATCCAATATTCTTGCCTGGAGAATCCCATGGACAGAGGAGCTTGGTGGGCTATAGTCCATAGGATTGCAAAGAGTCTGACATGACCTAAGTGACTTAGTACATGTGCACTCATGCAATGATGGTAAGAGCCAGGATTTGAATTAACTTCAATGTGGCTGATTTGATCCCTGGGTTGCGAAGATCCCCCGGAGAAGGGAAAGTTTACCCACTCCAGTATTCTCACCTGGAGAATTCCGTGGGCTGTATAGTCCATGGGGCACAAAGGGTCGGACACGACTGAGTGACTTTCACTTTCAACGTTGGTGCAGAATCTATGCTTTTTATGAGTTATCTGTTGGAAAGATTGAGGGCAGGAGGCGACAAGGGCAACAGAGGATGAGATTGTTGGATGGCATCTCCGAGTCAATGCATGTGAGTTTGAGCAAACTCTAGGAGATAGCAAACAACAGGGAAGCCTGTTGTGCTGCAGTTCATGGTGTTGCAAAGATTCAGACACAACTTAGCAACTGAACATACCTTATTTTAGATCTTGACTAAGTTTTCAACTGGCTGATGTTCTTTATTTCACATTCTCCACATTAGACCCTTAAGATAGGCTGCAATTCATTCCGTGATCCAGACATAATTATTTGGGGGTTTGCTGTAGCTTTAGAGAATTGCAGGCCAACGAAAGGGAATTAAGAGAAAGAAGGAGAAATTTTTAATCAGGAAGTTATTATATTTTTACCCAAGGGAAATATACCAAAGAAATAGACCCCTTAAGAGATGATACTATTGGGGACCTCTTGATTCAAACCAATAAATATTAGTTGAGTACCTTCTACATTGCTAGCATCAAAGGAAAAACAGCTCAATAAAGACAACTTCACCAGTGTGGAGCTTGTTTCAACTTAAGTGTGCTTTCTTCACTTTCTTACCATAATTTCATGTGACCATCCATTATATAGATGCTGAGGATACAATGGGATAAGCAGATAATGATTCTGTATGGCCTTCATGAACTTAACTTGTAGTGCGGAAGGCATCACCATAAACCAAACATACACGTGCATGAATGTATCAGTATGTGTGCATGCATTTATTAATATAGTAATCTGAAGATATTAAGTGATGGAAAATAACAAGGAGGTAGGAAATTTCTTTATTTGGAATAATGAGAATAGTATTCTCTCAAAACTGACATTTGAACTAAGATCTAAAATACAAGAAAAAGTCAACAAAGTATTGTATTCTCATTTCCAGCAGAGAAGGTGTCCTATACTATGAAGCATCGTAATGTATTCTGACAGATGTGAGAAATACATTCTTCCCCCAGAAAACAGGGAAAGTCATTCATTCATTTCTTTTTGTGGTTAGATTGGCCTATTGAGACATGACCTAGCAAAACTGAGGGTGCTTTCACCCTAATGACTTGAATCCACTACTTTGTGGTATTTCAACTATATTGTGTTTCAGATTAACTCTGCTCTAAAACATAGATTAAAATTATCAAATATTTCTTTAATTTTGTGGGGAAATAACATGAAACTGACTGTACACTGTTGTATATGATATTTATGATATGATACAATATGATATCATATACATGTCATATATGATATATGATATATCATATATGATATGTAATTGAAATTTGTCCGAATAGTTTTGAATGCTTTCTGTGACAGACATTTGTAGAAGCAGAAGCAGTTAAGTCACTGGGCAAAGTGGCTGTAAATCCCTGTCCTAGTAGAGATTATAATTTCTTGGAACATTTTTATTTGTTAGAAATGAGTCAGGAATATTGGACTTGATAAGAATAAAAGGACAGAAGGGAGAGCAGAGGTAGGAAGATAATGAAGAAGAAATAGAAGGAAAAGCAGTCTCACTTCAGCAAAGGCTAAAATTATAAAAATTTGACATAAGCAAAAAAAAATACTGATATATGAAATTTTATACTAAAATTGACGGAGAAAGATATTGACCCTGATGAAAATAATTATAGTAAACTGAAAGTAAAATGAAAAATAGAAAATTGTGGTTTATGGAAAATCAATCAAGAACTGTATTTTCTTATTTAATATCCTTGGGTAAAATTAATTTTTAACAAGTAAATCAGTGATGACCAAATGCCTTTTATTGCTTGGAATGTGTTCACAATTTCCTTATGTTAAAATGTCAGAAATAATTTCAGAAATAGACTCAGTCTGCTCTGTTTTCCTCATGCCTTTTCTCCAGCATCTGTTTTTTTTTTATTTTTAAATTAATTGTTGTAGGAATATAATTGATTTACAATGTTCTTTTGTTAGTTTCTGCTGTACGGCAAAGTGAATCAGTTATACATATATGTCCATTGACAGATGAATGGATAAAGAGGATGTAGTACATATATACTGTGGAATATTAGTCATAAAAAAGAATGAAATAATGGCATTTGCAGCAATATGATGGACCTAGTGATTGTCATACTGAGTGAACTAAGTCAGACAGAGAAAGGCAATATTTTATGGTATCACTTATATGTGGAATCTAAAAAAAATGGTACAAATGAACTTATTTACAAAACAGAGTCACAGATGGTGAGAACAAACTTATGGTTACCAAGCCTGGATGTGAGGAGGGGGTTAAGTTGGAATTGACATATATGCACCGCCATGTATAAAATAGCGTTTCTGTTCTTAGCGTATCACTTTCATGTGGCATCTAGACACTGACTTTTTAGGGATGCCTTCTTAGCTACGAGTATCTCCACACATTATTTTGGAAGGCTTCTGTGATATTTCTGTTTCCGAATCCAGAATTTCTTTTCAGATAAATGTACATTTGTCCATGTATTTACAAATTAGAGAAAAAGGAATTTTTAAATAAGTTTTCTAGTAAGTAGACTTTCACAGAAGGTAGTCTTTAATCATATAAATTTTTTCCTAAAATGTACTTTTTATTTGTCTTTGCTTAATTTTCTGACCTTTAAGTCAAACGCTAGCATAACTTGAAAACTATAAAAGAAACATTTTGCATATTCAAGAATGTTCAGAAAAACATTTTTCAAAGTGGTTCCATGTTTTTTCTTCACCAAATAATAAAAAAATCTTCTCTTACAACGTTTGTGCTCATGCAGAGATGCAATTAAAAAAATCCAAGCATTCCCCTCCTTATCCCATATCTGTGGCTATTAGATATATGAAATAATATATGCATATTTAAGCATTTTTTTCTTTTCCACTTTAAGATACAGTGATTTACGGTGATAAAACTGTTTCACAACTTTAGACAAGAAAAAAAAAGTAAAGAGTTCTTTTTAAGGAATGATGATGGAAACTGCTGAGTATTAGATACAACAATAAATATGGAAGAAGAAAGGCAAGTACATAAACAAGCTTCAAACTTAAGTACAGGTATACAGATTTATACTATTCCAGAATTCTGTACTTTGGATATGATCAAAATAGGAATATAACCCTGATTCAAAGAGCCCAGTCATGAGCACTGGGATCTATTCCTTTAATTAATTTCATTGTGGAAAACATGGTGTAGAAGTTAAAGAAGATATCTCTGACAATTTTATATTATGCATTGAGATAAAAGAAAGCCCTCTGAAAATTGTTTTTTGAAATGAAAGCAGTTTGAAGCTTCCAGTATTGCTACTATGCACTGACACTTTCATAAAAGAAACAGAAATGTTCTTCTGGTGACACTGTTCTTACTACATTTATTTTTTTATATTAATTTTGTGCCTAAATGTTTTTTCAAGTACATTTCATTTTTTTTCTAGGTCAAAATACTATAATTCTATTCTATCAAGCTGAGATTTAAAGATCATTTTTCATCTACTTTCTAGCATTTGTGCTTTCAAATATTACCAAAATAAAGATTTATTTTATTTGATTGCTTTCAGGAAAAGGCTACACTGTTTATAAAATCCCAAATAAACATTTAGAAACATATGGTAACTGAAAAGTCATAATCTGGCACTATAGTAACAGCCTGTTTATACAAGAGGATTTTGTGATTTGAATATTGCTTGTCATCTGATCTGGCAAGAAGATGTACTATCAAATATGTGCTTTATTTAGAAAAGACACAGCCTGTGGTTATGTAAAATTATTCAAACAATATTGAACTATAGACCAAGTTCTAGTTGAAATAAATATTTTGTGATATAGCATCTACCTTGGTTATCAAAGTTACCATTTCATATAAACCATTTTAGAAAAAAATCATAATATGTTATCCAATTATCACTGCACCTATTTACAAAAAATAGATTCATATTTAATGAGGTTTGCGATTCAGTCTTTATGTCAATAAGTTGTATTACTCTTTAGGCAAGTGTATTAATCATCATTTATAAATCAATTTATATTTTAATATGACAGAGGATGGCTATTGGAAAGAATACTGTGACAAAGAGATATGTAAATTAAATGATCATTACCTAATTTATCCTTTTAGATCCAGATAGAAAAATGTTTATTAACCTTCAAGTTCAAAGCACATTCTAGATCTAGAATTTCTGGACACTCACTAGAAAAAATTAACAGGCTTAAAATGAGTTGAAACAAGTTAACAGTGATTATAAAGCAATAACTGTTAAATACAAAAAAGGTTGCATGGTGAATATAAAAGTAGAAACAGGTGCTTCCCCAGTGGTCCAGTGGCTAAGACTCTATGCTCCCAATTTAGGGGTCCTGGGTTCTATCCCTGGTCAGGGAACTAGAACCTGCATGCTGCAACTAAGAGTTTGCATGCTGTGACTAAAGAGCCCAAATGCCACAACTAAGACCCAGCAATGCCAAATAAATAAATATTATAAAAAGTAAAAGTAGAAACAGATACTATACCTGTGTGAATATAACAGTTATCTGATCATGTGATGCTATTCACTAGTAAGGTAATCTATTTCTAAGTTTCAGTAAATAAGCATTTGTCCTCTTCTCCATAATGCTATGCTAAGGCTTTTATGTCTTCTTCATAGCTAGCTGTGTCCTGCTTCCAAACATTGATTTGCCTGGCCAAGTGATGCTCTATTTAATAGACAGTATTCTAACTCTCTTCTTACTGTATTTGGTATAGCAAAAACACATTGTATACATTGGAGATAAAACACTGAAAGGTTTCCGTGTTACACTATGTTCTCAAGCATACTGACTGACCACCAACCAAAATGTCTGTATAGGGGATATATTTTAATCAACAACTCTTTTGACTATAGAATGTTTTTCGCTTCTCAATTACAATTTTTCATAAACTTTTGGAAACATAAGACAATCCTTATGGAAATGAAGTATACAATATTATAGAAAAATAAATTAGGGTCCAAGTCATTTCACTAAGAAAGTATATCAGCCTAAGTTTTGTAAATTTTTATTAAAATGTAAATGAATAGATTAAACATATTTCTGAGTAATTACATATGTCTCCAAACAAATAATTATCAAAATTTGGTCTCCTTCCTTGAGTATATTGGATGTCTTCTCAGTTATACGTCCAGGAATTTAATTGTATCTTGAGTATGTGCAATTGAAATTATTTGGATAAAAACACAATTCAGACCTTATTCTAAAAACTGTGTAGTAGAAAGTTTCTCCTTTCTTTGAATGTAGGCTCTGCCATATGACATGATTACAGTCATTCTGAGTTCAATGTGTTCTCTATGTAAATGAGGTATTAGCAAACATGATGCAAGCAGAGGTCTAAAAGTATGTACTGGGGCTTGCTCTCTTTTTGAACTTGGACTTCTGATATAATCACATGAACAGCCTAAGCCAGCCTGATGGAAAGTCCATGTAAAGACGAAAGAACTGAGGCACTGTGGTTGATGGCCAACTGCTGGGCCTGTGAGTGAGTTTATACTATAATGTGTAGATTCAGTCAAGCCACCAACTGACAATAGAGATGAGCTAGAATCTAAAATCCAGCCTAGACCGAAAGAACCATCCATGCCACGTATGATAGAATTGTGGAAAGTATCAAATGTTGACTGTTCTAAGGCACTAGATTTATTACACAGCAAGAGATAACTCATCTATTAGAGGAATCAAATAGACTTAAGTAAATTTCTTAGATGTAAAACATACTGGTGACTTCACCTTAGACAAATTACCGATATTTTCAGACACTTATTTTCCTGTATTATAAAAAGGGAGGATTAAAAATTCTTTCAGAACATTATAAAGTGCTTAATATTATGCCTGGCCAAACAACATGTTTTTAATCCCATTACTTTATTTCTAAAATCCTATAAATTGGATAACATGTCTTTTAAAATAATAAAGAAGAAAATAAGGAAACATCTCAACTTTTATGATAATTTCTCTTCTATCTATGTTTGCAGTCAGAGCCTTCTCTGACTTAATCTTAATCCTTCTCTGAGTTAACCAGGGAGGTTTCAAGGCTTATAAAAAACCAGAAATGTGACACTTGTCCATGTCAGGTCAGAATTATAGAAAGAAATCACATAAAGGGCAAAACTATTTCGGTACATGTAAATCACTAAATATCTATAACTTTATTTATTTTTTTTTAATTTAAAGGAAAAGTTAAGACAGGGAAAAGTAGTCTCAATAAATTAGCAAAAATTTTAATTGACCAAAAATGTGTTGCATTCCCACCACGTGTCCAATACAATAAAATTCAGAAGAACTCAGTGAAAAATGAGACAGACAGCCAAGCATTTATTCACCTCGTTTATTCCTTCATTCCACATATATTTATTCTGCCTACAATCCTGTTGTTCAGTTGCTCAGTTGTCTCTGACTCTTTGCAACCCCGTGGACTGCAGCACACCAGCCTTCCCTGTCCTTCACTATTTCTCAGGGTAGGCTCAAACTCATGTCCATTGAGTCGGGGATGCCGTCCAACCATCTCATCCACTGTCATTGCCTTCTCTCCCAGCTCTCAGTCTTTCCCACAGAGTCTTTTCTAGTGAGTCAGCTCTTTGTGTCAGCTGGTCAAAGGATTGGAGCTTCAGCTACAGCATCAGTCTTTCCAATGAATATTCTGGTTTGATTTCCTTTAGGATGGACTGGTTCAATCACGTTGCTGTCCAAGGAACTTTCAAGGGTCTTCTCCAAAACCACAGTTCAAAAGCATCAATTCTTCAGCACTCAGCCTGCTTTGCGGTCCAACTCTCATATCCATGCGTGACTACTGAAGAAACCATAGCTTTCACTATTCAGACCTTTGTCAGCAAAGTGATAGCTCTGCTTTTTATTACACAGTTTAGATTTGTCACAGCTTTTCTTCCAAGGAGGAAGCATCTTTTAATTTCATGGCTGCAGTCACTTTCCACTGTGATTTTGGAGCCCAGGAAAATAAAGTCCATTGTGTTTCCATTTTTTCCTCTTCTATTTGTCATGAAGTGGTGGGACTAGATGCCATGATCTTTGTTTTTTGAATGTTGAATTTTAAACCAGCTTTTTCACTCTCCTCTCCTCTTTCACTTTCATCAAGAGGCTCTTTAGTTCCTCTTCACTTTCTGCCATATGGGTGGTGTCGTTTACACATCTGAGGTTATTAATGTTTATCCCGGCAATCTTGATTCCAGCTTGTACTTCATCCAGCCTGGCATTTCATGTGATAAACTCTGTGTATAAGTTAAATAAGCAAGGTGATAATACACAGCCTTGATGTACTCATTTCCCCATTTGAACCAGTCCATTGTTCCATGTCCGGTTCTAGCTGTTGCTTCTTGACCTGCACATAGGTTTCTCAGGAATCAGTTAAGGTGTTCTGGTATTCCCATCTCTTAAAGAATTTTCTGCAACATATCAGGCGCTAATCTAGTTTCCAGATACTTGATATAAAGAAAAAGGATATGGACACTGCTCTGAAGAAACTGTGGAGGGAAAATATATATATATATATTAAATAATAAGACACACAAAAATGTATATCACACTCTTTTAAGTTTTGTGATAAAAAAAAATAGAGATAATTAAATGGCCAAGAATAAAATGTGGTAAGGGAAGGATCCCTTCATAGGGACACAGGAAAGGAGCATTGAAGATATTTTGGGGTATTGAGAAGAAAGATAATGAGGTGTCTGTTTGGATGTACCTGCAGCAAAAATCAGGTTAAGGTTTAAAAACTAAAATTTGATTAATTTTGTTAGATTGTTTCATGGTGCCACAGAGATCTTTGGTCACTGTTTCAAGAAAGTTTTCTTAAGCTTGTGTGAGTCTCTGGAATGTAAGACATTAGGTTTGCCTTTATTCTTACTTGGCTTCCCTGGTGGCTCAGTGGTAAAACATTCTGCCTGCCAATGCAGAAGACCCAGGTTTGATCCCTGGTTCGGGAAAATCTCAGGATAAGGAAATGGCAGCCCACTCCAGTATTCTTACCTGGGAAATCACAGGGACATTGTGGCTGGAGTAAAAGTCTCTGTATTTCTGAATTAGGAGTGGTTAGTGGATCTGAGCCAAAACTTCTTCCTATTTATCTCTGGAATGTAAGATTCTTTTTTGCCAACAAGCATTCATAGTTCTGATTGTGTGTGTGTGTGTGTGCATTTTTTTTTGGCGTTCTCATTTGTCCTCAATATTTACCATTTTTTGAATCACATGGATGACATATTGAAAGAAAGATTACTGAGCCCTCTCTATGAGGTTTCACATTCTGTATGTCTAGATTGGGGTCCAGCAGTTTACATTCACAACAGATAGCCAGGTGGTTCAGAGACCACACTTTGAGAACTCTGTTCCAGTTAGTGAAAATTCCCCTCAGACACTTGCAAAGGTTTAAACGTCATGTTTTTATTAATGAATATTGATATTGTGGTTTTTTTTAATCTATATCATTGGGGATATTTCAATAAAAATTTGGGTTACCTACAAGGTAGTGCTACCTCTATAAAAACTTACCTCTACAAAAGCTATAGTAATTGCATTTGACTAAAGGCCCATATTGATTTGTCTTTAAAGAGCTAAAGATCATAAAATTTAAGATGATAGTGAAAATCTGGTTGGGGAATGAATCAATTGGCATCCATTGTTGACATCAATTGTTGAAACATATTTTTAAACCATTACAAATATATGCCTTTCAAAGGTTATCATTAAGTTACTATCATACAGCTACTATAATAGCTGTTGACAGAGTGACATATAGCTTAAAATATAATTTGATTTCTAAAGTTACATAAATGTATAGTTTCACTGGGTTTGTTATAACTGTTTCATAAAACTTAGACTTCGTGAGCAATTGATCAATGTTACTTTCATTTTTCATTTAAGCTGCCTATTTTATAAGTTGCAAATACAGTAATGTTTACATATGGACTACTTCAGGTTAAATCAATAGCAATAAAATCAATGAATTTCTTTGGGAAATAATTTTGAACTTTTTAATCTGTTTTTGAACTCTTGCATAATCCACCATCTAGTATTTAATAGTCACCAATAAGTTCAATTAATTGCAGTACACAAATTATGTGATGCTCAAATTCTGGCTGTCTTTTATAGATTTAGTCTAGTTTTATGTGAACTGATTTTGATGTTCAAACATATTTACACTAAATTAATTTTAGAATTTTCCAATTGGAGAATTTTTTGGAAGCATTTTCCCCTACAGTGTAATGGTTTATCTCCCTATTGAGAAGAGCATGAAGGATTGGGAAGATTAAGTATATTTATTTTATTTTCAAATATCCTATGTCAGTCTTTCCCTGTGTTTGGGCTCCTTTGCAAAGAGCTAACTCAGTAGAAAACATCCCGATTCTGAGAAAGATTGAGGGCAGGAGGAGAATGGAGTGACAGAGGATAAGATGATTGGATGGCATCACCAACTCAATGGACTTGAATTTGAGCAAACTCTGGGAGATAATGGACAGGGAAGCCTGGCGTGCTGCACTTCATAGGGTTGCAAACAGCGGGACGTGACTTAGCAAATGAACATCAACGACAATTGACTAATACACTTAGTGGAGTCATAGATAGGTTCAGTGAAAAATGCCTTAGATGGTAACTCTATGATAGCTTTTGTGTTTCAACCTTGAAATCTTAGTTTGCATACTTATGGTGAAAATAGACCAAATAAAAATATGACTGCTTAAATAGTTTTGAAGTTCCTCCCTACCCCAGCGTACTTCTAAATGGATGCTTCACTTATTATTTACGTATTGTTTATTGCTGCCTAACAAATTACCTCAAAATGTAGTTTAAAAGAACAATAAACATTTATCACTCCATGGTTCTCAGTGTCACAAATTTAAGAATAATTTAGCTAAGTCATTCTAGCTCAGAGTTTCTCATGAGGGTCAGTCAAGATGTTGGCATGGATGCAGTCATATGATAATTAACTTGGGCTGATATATCTGCGTCCTATGTGGCTCACTTACTTGCCTGGCAAATTAGTGCTAATTGTTGGTAGGAAATCTCAAGTTCCTCATTATGTTGACCTTTCCTTCGTGTAGCTGGTTTCCTCAGAGTGACTCATCCACAGAAGGCATGGGGGAAACTACAGACACCTTAAGGACCTAGATTCAGAAGTCATACCCTGTTATTCCTGTAATATCCTGTTTGTTCCACAGGTCAATTCTCTTCAGTAGAGGAGAGAACTACTCAAGGAAATGGATACCAGATGGCAAAAATAATTGAAAATCATCTTGGAGGATAGTTATCACAGATTATAAGCAAAACCCTAGACAGTTCTCTTATTTATCTTAATTTTGTGGGAATAGACCAGGATATTGAAAATCATAGAATCTCACCCATTTTATTTACTTTTTTATAGAATGCAGATAGATTTTCTTATGCTTACTTTAATCTCTCCCCAGAACAGCTCATCTTACGTTTATTATGCAAAGAGTCGGACATGACTGAGCGACTGAACTGAACTGAACTGAAAAATTACTTACATCATATTCAGGTCATACCTCTGTTTTTTATTAGGTAATATTTTATTAGGCCAATAAATTAACTTGTGGTCATGTGTTAATAAATTCTAACAGGCACATAAACACACAAACCTTCTGGAGGAAAAAATTTTACTGTGAATATTTCACAGTAGGAATAAGACATCTGGCAATCAGCAGAGATCAATGACATAAATATCACCACAATGATGTTTTGATCAGGTCAGTTGAGTTGGTTTATATGGGCCACTTTATCCATGGGGAATTCTAAGATCTTATATTTTCTGTCAGAAAGTAATTTTTCTTCTTGAGACTAATAATGATACTGTTTTTCCTAAGTGAATGAAACTTATCTTGCACAAGTATGGATTCATCTACCTTCTGTACACTGTGTTGACTCAACCTATATGTCTTGGCCAACCAGTCTTGAGCTTGCAATTCAACTTGCAACTGCCAGCTGGAGAACCTGAAGTATTGAAAATAGAATGCAGTATGGAGTCAGACAGACATGAATTTAAATACTGGTATCATAACTCTATTAAATTTGCAGCACTAGCCACATTATCTAATTATTTATGAGCCTCAATATCTCATTTATATAATGAAAATGATATTTTCCTAGCAATATGTTATGAAGATTAAAGACAATGATATATGATAGTTATCAACCAGAAACTTTTTTTCACCTGGAGGATGTTTACAATGCTTAGAAACCTTTCGTTGGTGTTTTGTTGTCACATCTGAGTAAGAGGGGTATTTAGAGGCTAGAGTTGATGCCAAACATCCTCCAATACATAAGAAAACCTTCTGCAGTGTAATGGTTAATATTATGTGTCAATGTCACTGGGCCACAGGGTGCCTAATTATTTAATTAAAATTTAATTTGTGAAGAGTTCAAGAATAAGATTAACATTTAAAGTGGTGAACTAAATAAAGCTGTCCCTAAAGTGTGTGGCCTTAATTCAGTCAGTTAAAGGTCTATCCAGAACCTCAAGGCCTGATCCTCCTCCAATAAAAGAGAACCCGTCCTACCCAACGACCTTCAAATTGAAACTCTAGCTTTTTCCAGTCTTTGAATTTGCACTAAAATATTAGTTCCTGCTATCCTCTGAACTGAAAATACACACTCTCAGCTCTCCTGGGTCTCTGGCCTGCCAACTCATCCTGAAGATTGCACACACACTTTTCTCATGTCATCAAACACAGACATAGAAAATAATAATGAATAAACCAACCAACTAACTTACAAACAAACAAACAAACAAAAAAAACACTAGAAATGAACAAAAGTGAAGATTAAGACTACCAAAACATCAGGAAATCAAAATTTTATAAATGATTTAATTATAAAAATCTACATATGCATTTGATGGTAACTGTCATTTCAGTTCAGTCACTCAGTCATGTCCAACTCTTTGCCACCCCATGGACTGCAGCATGCCAGGCTTCACTGTCCAACAACCAGCTCCCGCTGCATACTCAAATTTATGTCCATCGAGTCAGTGATGCCATCCAACCATCTCATCCTCTCTCATGCCCTTCTCCTCCTGCCTTCAATCTTTCCCAGCATCAGGGTCTTTTCAAATGAGTCAGTTCTTTGCATCAGGTGACCAAAGTATTGGAGTTTCAGCTTCAACATCACACCTTCCAATGAATATTCAGGACTGATTTCCTTTAGGATGGACTGGTTGGATCTCCTTGTAGTCCAAGGGACTCTCAAGAGTCTTCTCCAACACCGCACTTCAAAAGCATCACTTCTTCGGTGTTCAGCTTTCTTTATAGTCCAACTCTCACATCCATACCTGACTACTGGAAAAACCAAAGCTTTGACTAGACGGACCTTTGTTGGCAAAGTAATGTCTCTGCTTTATAATATACTGTCTAAGTTGGTCATAGCTTTTCTTCCAAGGAGCGTCTTTTAATTTCATGGCTGCAGTCACCATCTGCAGTGATTTTGGAGCCTCCCCAAAATAAAATCTCTCACTGTTTCCATTGTTTCCCCATCTATTTACCATGAAGTGAACGGACCAGATATCATGATCTTAGCTTTTTGAATGTTGAGCTTTAAGCCAACTTTTTCACTCTCCTCCTTCAATTTCATTAAAAGGCACTTTAGTTCTTTTTGGCTTTCTGCCATAAGGGTGGTATCATCTGCATCTAAGATTACTGATATTTCTCCTGGCAATCTTGATTCCAGCCTTGTGCTTCATCCAGCGTGGTATTTTGCATAATATACTCTGTATACAAGTTAAATAAGCATGGTGACAGTATACAACCTTGACGTACTCCTTTCCTGATTTGGAACCAGTCTGTTGTCCCACATCCAGTTCTAACTGTTGCTTCTTGACCTACATACAGGTTTCTCCAGAGGCAGGTCAGGTGGTCTGGTACTCCCATCTCTTGAAGAATGTTCCACAGTTTGTTGTTATCCATACAGTCAAAGGTTTTCGCATAGTCAATAAAGCAAATGTAGATGTTTTTCTGGAACTCTCTTGCTTTTCCGATAATCCAACAGATGTTGGCAATTTGATCTCTGGTTCCTCTGCCTTTTCTAAATCCAGCTTAAACATCTGGAAGTTCATGGTTCACGTATTGCTGAAGCCTGGCTTGGAGAATTTTGAGCATTACTTTACTAGCGTGTGAGATGAATACAATTGTGCGGTAGTTTGAGCATTCTTTGGCTTTGCCTTTCTTTGGGATTGGAATGAAAATGGACCTTTTCCAGTCCTGTGCCCACTGCTGAGTTTTTCCAAATTTGCTGACATATTGAGTGCAGCACTTTAACAGCATCATCTTTTAGGATTTGAAATAGCTCAACTGGAGTTCTATCACCTACACTAGCTTTACTTGTAGTGATACTTCATGAGGTCCACTTGACTTCATATTCCAGGATGTCTGACTCTAGGTGAGTGATCACACCATTGTCATTATCTGGGTCATGAAGGTCTTCTTTGTATAGTTCTTCTCTATATTCTCGCCACCTCTTCTTAATATCTTCAGTTTCTGTTAGGTCCATACCATTTCTGTAAATTATGATAAATGTTATTTTATAGTGGTTTCATCACTTTCACCTACAATTTTGGGCATTGTGTTGAAATATAGATTTGTAATAAATAATGTTATTTATAACTAAGTAGTTGACTTGATTTTCCAATACATACTATAGATACTTTCATTCACTGACATTTATTTTTCAATTAAAAAATTTGTTAGTTTATAGACAGCTTTATCAATGTTTCTTAAGATGGCCACCAAGGATATCTGGGGCCAAACAGTTCTTTCATTCTTTGTTGTGTGTATTAGTTAGGATTTTCCAGAAATCAACAGGATACAGAGGTGTGTGTGTATGTGTATGTGTGTGTGTGTGTGCGTGTATGCAGGGGGCTAGTTTCTGTGCTCAGATAAACAACATTATTTCCAGTAATGAATAAGTAACTTCATTTATTATGAGTTATACAGATCTCTATTTTTATTGATAAAACTTATGGCTGTCAATCTCTTAATGAGGGTTAGCAATATACTATGTCTCATTTACTATTACAGAAACATTTATTTTCTTAACCATGATAACATTAAGAAAACTTTCATTGTTGATTCCTTTTTATCTTGTATATATATAGATATAATATTTGAGTATTTCATTTTGATTTTACTCTCAAGAAAAAGGCACATGGGTGTCATATTTCCTATAAATTTGCCTGTGAATGACAACTCCGTTGCATAGAAAATTATTGAGTCATCATATTTTCAGCCTGAAACTCTCTAGAGATAATTGCATTGTCTATTGTCCTCAGTTATGTTTTATTTCTCAGTTATGTTATTTCTCTCTATGTTTATTTATGTTTTATGTCCTCAGTTATGTTTGATTTCACATGTAAGTAGTAACCTGTGTCTCACTGCCCAAATATTCAAAGGAGTTTTCTTATTTTATTTCTAATCTTCAGTATACATGGTTCATCATTCTTTGTTCAAGTTGTGTTTATAGAAATATAGTTGATATACAATGTTGTGTTAGTTTCAAGCAAGATAGTACAGTGATTCAGTTATATATCTATTCTTTTTCAGGTTTCTGTTATACGTTATGGCAAAATATTGGATATAGTTCTCTGCTCTGTACTGTTGGTCCTTGTTGGTTATCTATTTTATATATATAGTAGTATGTATGTGTTAATCCCAAACTCCTAATTTATCCTTCTTTACCATTTCCCCTATAGTAACTGTTTTTTTGTTTTCTATGTTTGTGGACCTATTTTTGTTTCTTACATAAGTTCATTTGTAAAATTTTTTTTTTATTTCACATGTAAGCTAAATCATATGATATTTTTCTTTGTCTGGCTTTCTTCACTTGGTATGATAACTTTAGCTCCTTCTATATTGCTGTGAATAACATTATTTCATTCTTTTTAATGGATTAGTAATATTCCCTTGTGTGTATGTGTGTGTGTGTATCATATCTCCTTTATCTACTTAACTGTCAATGGATGTTTTGGTTGATTCCATGTCTTAGCTATTGTAAATAGTGCTGCTATGAACATTGGTATGTATGTATCTTTTTAAAATTATGTTATTCTCCAGATATAGACACAAGAGTGGAATTACAGGATCATATAGTAGCTTTATATTCTTATTTTTGTTTAATGTACGGTAAATTCTCAACTAAAGACTCACTTCCAATAGAATATTTTTTTCCTCACTTCCAATTGAATAATTTTTATGTAACTATAACATAAAATATTATTTATTTTCTTTTTTTCAAAATAGATGTTGAGAACCTGTCTATGATCAGGTTACTATGCTTCCACTAAGGATTATTAAGAATAAGAATACATGTCACTTGTACGTCCAAAGGTTAGACCCAAGGACTATGTCCTTTATGAACTTGGGAATTCATATTAGCTGTATAATGAATTGTAATAGTCACATATGTTGCAGTATCTAGTAATATGTTTTCCTTTTTCTTTGCATAACACAATTTCCTCACTGGAAGGCATCATTGATAGTATTAAACAGTACATACTTTAAAAAAAAATGTTTATTTGTTTATATTTTGGCCGCGCTGGATCTTTGTTACCTGGGAATTTTCCTGCTGCAGCTTTGGGGCCGCTCGTCACTGCAGGCTCCTCGTTGTGGTGGCCTCTTATTGTGGGGCACGTGCTGTAGGGAGCCCAGACTTCAGTACTTGTGGTGCATGCGTTTAGTTGCCCCACACATAGACTCTTCTTGAACCAGGGGATTGAACCTGTGTCCCCTGTACTGGCAGGCAGATTCTCAACTACTGGACCACCAGAGAAGTCCCAAATGGTACATTCTTAACATGGTAAACAAATTAAAGGTCAGCTTGCCATTCCCATGAGATTGTGTACACTTGATAAGGATGGTCCTTTTAATGTAGTCAGAGAATTTTCGCTTTTCATGTGCATACTACTCATTTTTTTTTCAGTTTTCAAATACTTATTTGTAGTTATATTTCTATAAATTCCATTTTTATTAAGAATATGACTTCATAGGCATTTCCTCAAAGAAAAATTCAAGAAGATTAACAATGAAATATCTAAAATAACTTTATGTTTATTTTGTTATATGATTTTATTTTTACACATCTCTTTCAAATTCCAACTTTAAATAAAGGCTTAAGGAAATGTAATTATTAATGAAACTAACTGTTCTTAGGATAGAGAAAGAAATGTGGCAATCCCAAGCTTGAATTCACAAAAGAATAATTAATGTGTGTATTTGCCTTCCTGGGTACCTTATTAGTGATTTCACTGGAATGCTTCAGAAGGATTAATTGCTTGGATTTGCAGAAGTTCTTTATTTATCATCATTAAAAGGCCTGTTGAGGGAGTATTTTTATGGTACAATGTATCACTCACTAAAATTCTTTTTTGGCAAACTGACAAAAAAGAATCTTAAATGTTATGCAGTCTGATGACATGGCTTGAATCTAACAATTATTTCTAATTTGTTTGACTTAAGATATGACGATGAAGAAGCTGAGTGAATCAGGTGTTACATCTTCTTGCATGAGAGCTATACCTACATGTTGTAAGCAAAGAATCTTAAGAACTTTAATATGTAATGGGTTGACACTGATGCTGAAAATCAGATTGAATTATCCTTTTATGAAACAACTATTGATAAAGAAAATTATGAACTAATATAATCACTTTAAGTTAATTCATAATTATGAGTCATAAAATAATAACAATAATGCATAACATAAATATTGGTTAAAATTCCATAATGTTTCATGTTTCCTTTATTGAGTTAAAATAAGTCATTCTTGTGTGCATAAAATAAATGGGCAATTGGCAAGTGATATTAGTTTAAACAAACATATTAAAGATGTTTCCAAGCAACAGTTACTATTATATGAATAATTAGACTAAAAATATTTCCCCTCTTAATTATGTATTTAGAATATTTCCTCATTTGATGTTTGCCTTATTTTCACAGTGTCCTTCTAATTCAGGGTTGATTGCATAATATTTAGAGCTTATTCTACATAAATCTTTTCCTAATTATTCCCTTTGTATGGGTTTTACTCTTGAAGATAAGAAAGAGAAATCAATTTGACTGAAGCATTTATTTGAATGCTCATATTTCAGTTGAGGAGTCAGAACTAGCTTAAGTTATTTGCAAACCTAAAGCAGAATATAAAGCCAAATTGCTAGATCAAGGAAACTATTTAACTTCATAAAAATAATGCTAAAATATAGATAGAACAGCTAGAAATAGAAAATGAATGGCAATTATAAATACATCTATTGTGAATCAAAATTTATTGTTATAAATTGGTAAGAATTATATTCTAGGGTAAAATGGATTTGGAGTCAGAAGATATAGGTGCCCTCTGAGTTCTGCCATTTATTTGTTCTATAACCATTGTCCAATTATTTAATTTCTCTTAGCCTTTTTAAAGAAAATAATAAAATTTACTTCATGTAATTATGGTGAAGAATAATGAGATAATGTTTATGAAATAAAACTCTTACCTAGTATATTGCCGATCCTCAGCAAATGTTAAGAGAGCCTGAGATGAGAAAAGTCCTCCTTCAGAGTTAAAAGAGATGGACTAGGATACTCTGAAGAGAGGTGCAAGTAGGCTAAAAATAATTATGAAAAATAACTTTTTAACAGTTCAACTCTTTCTCCACTGAATGGGCCACACTTGGCGCTAGTGAAGACTTCAGTGGAAAGTTGTTTGAGGTTTGGGTGACAACCTCGTTGAAATTACAGAGAAAGTTATTAGAGACTGGAACATGCCAAGGTCTTCTCCAACCCCAAGATTCAATGGTTCATGAATATGTTCATCTGACTATTTTGCAGACACTTATTCTACCAGAACTAGGAGCAATAGAACAAGATGTTTAAAATTTGAAACTCTGGCATCTACACTGACTGGGTTCATATTCTGACACAGTCTGTCATGATTATATGAATTTGGGAAAATTATATGACCCTCTGAGGTTCAGATTTCTTATCTATACGTGGTACTAATCATTTCTATTGGATGTGAAGATAAAATGAAATAGTGCATGTCAAAGGCTTAGCCTACGACTTAGTAATAGATCTCCATAATTACCAGTGTTTCATCTTTTATTAATCTACCAACTTGATGGAACTGATAGACCGAGGCCAACTCTATCTCTATCACTATGTGAGGAATTTTGAGAAAACAAGGTTTAGAAATACAATGACTATTTCAATAATGAAACAGGATCAAGCAGTAAGTTGTTTACAAAAAACAAATGCATAAAATATCATCCATATTAATCAAAATATGGTAATCCAAAGATAGTCAGCTTTTATGATGCAGCTTTATTAGGAGTGTGCCCAATGTGTAGTTTTCAAATCCATACTATTGCTTAAATTTACAAATATCTACATTGCTGAGCTCTTAAAGTTATGAGCATTTTAGTGTACAACCCAATCTACAGGTCATCTGATGAATGTACAATCAATTATTACTGCTGGTTATTGCAGTTCTTGTCCCTTAAATATACTTTTTAGCTTCTTTTCCTTCTTAGGCTTATCTAAAGTACAGAGACTTCAGTCACTTATTCTAATGGCTAAAATTTTGTCCTATTCTAAGTTAAAGAAACCATAAAAGTAACTGAAGCATATTGACTGACATTATTTTTTTCTAAGTAGAAGTTCAGGTGTTAAGAAAATTATGTTGATTTGCCATTCACCAATTAGATGATTGCATAGGGCTGAATAATCCATTAAACAATTTATGAAGCCAGTTGTCCAAGTTCCATTAACTGGTATGCCAGGGCACTGTGAATTTCACATTTGTAAGAAAATTTATTATTTGTCTTAATTTTAAAGTTTGAGCTGCTACCCAAAGCTGTAAGAGCAAAACTCTTAATAAATATTAACTGAAACATTTAATTTCAGAAGTAATTAAAATGAAAAATGATGTGAGTAAAGTATTTTCCCTATTATGCTACCTGAAGGAAGAAATCTGTGAAAAAGAAAGGCAAGGGGAAAAACAAAAACAACAGCAACAAAAACCTTCTCTTCTGAGTTCCACAATTCTGTATTGGGGTAGAATGTTTGAAGAAAAGTGTCTTGAATATAAACTTGAAAAGTTTGAGAATTAAATTTTAAACCTGCAATTGGTTGTCTTCCTTGTCTTAACTGTGAATGAAGGAAAGGGCAATCAGTAAACAGTGAAGCCTTTTACATATACCGCATTCATAACTGCAGGCAATACCTCGCATCACACTGGGAAGCAAATTGGTAGTCATTGAAGACTGCTGTGCCTGGGTGAGAGATTCCCTGAGGCTAAAACCAGTCAGCAGTCAGGCTATTCTATACCCCATGAAGCCTAAGAGTGGTTATCGGGGGTAACCTCTTTGAGAGCACATTTGAATAATCTAATTTAGAGTTTTAAAAGTGGGGAAATGGTGGACAAATCACATGCTAACTGGCAGCATCCCTTGAATTGCAATAGAAGGGCTCTCAGGCCTGAAATAGTTTATAAGGCATGTTTGAAACAAAACCAGTGTCGCATGAGCCATTTGATATTGTAGGGAAAAAATTCATTCTTAGTGCTCTTCTCGTTTCTCTGAAGATGAATTTACTTCTTCCCTGAGTACTTAAAAGGTGACCCTCTCTCTTTGAAAATCATGGAGGGGGAAGTTATCATTGTCCCTAATAGCTGAAACTCCCAATACTTTGGCCACCTGATGTGAAGAGCTGACTCATTTGAAAAGACCCTGATGCTGGGAAAGATTGAGGGCGGGAGGAGAAGGGGACGACAGAGGATGACATGGTTGGATGGCATCACCGACTCAATGGACATGGGTTTGGATGGACTACGGGAGTTAGTGATGGACAGGGAGGCCTGGTGTGCTGCGGTTCATGGGGTCGCAAAGAATCGGACATGACTGAGCGACTGAACTAAACTGAACTGAATAGCATTAAAGAGATTTTAGAAACAAGAAGATTGAAAATTTGAAAACTCTTATGCATTAATTATGTTAGGAGTTGGATGTTTCTATTTGTGTAAAAAATATGTATTAGGTGCTACATATTTTGTCTAGTTTGCACGGTTATATCACTCATAGAAAGCATATTATTTTCTTCAAGAAGATTGAAAAACAAGTGATGTTGAAACCATTAACAGAGCGATGATTCCTCTTCCAAAGGACTCATCACAAAAGGGGAAAAGTGAGCAAAATGCTTGTTATGTGAAACTGTTCAGGCTATTAAAATGCCTGTTGAAAGATGACTGCTTTATTAAACTGATATATGCTTTAAAAAACCCACCAAGAACCACCAGAACTTACACAGGACTGGGGAAACAGATTCTTCTAGGGCACAAACAAAACTTTGTGCACACCAGGACCCAGGAGAAAGGAGCAGTGACCCCACAAGATACTGACCTAGACTTGCCCATGAGTGTCCAGGAGTCTCTGGCGGAGGTGTGGATCAGCGGTGACCTGCTTCAGGGTCGGAGGCACTGAGTGCAGTAGTGTGTGCATGGGACCTTTCAAAGGAGGTCATTATTACCTTCATTAACTCCGCCATAGTTTGGCCTCAGGTCAAGCAGCAGGGAGGGACCACGGCCCTGCGCATCAACAGAAAAATGGATTAAAGATTTACTGAACATGGCCCCACTCATCAGAACAAGACCCAGTTTCCCCCTCAGTCAGTCTCTCCCAACAGGAAGCTTCTATAAGCCTTTTATCCTTGTCCATCAGAGGGCAGACAGAATGAAAACCACAATCACAGAAAACTAACCAAACTGATCACATGGACCACAGCCTTGTCTAGCTCAGTGAAACTATGAGCCATGCTGTGTAGGGCCACCCAAGACGGACGGGTCATGGTGGAGAGTTCTGACAAAACGTGGTCCACTGGAGAAGGGAATGGCAAACCACTTCAGTATTCTTGTCTTGAGAACCCCATGAACAGTATAAAAAGGCAAAAAGGTATGGCACTGAATGATAAACTGCCCAGGTCAGTAGGTGCCCAATATGCTACTGGAGATCAGTGGAGAAATAACTCCAGAAAGAATGAAGAGATGGGGCCAAAGCAAAAACAAAACCCAGAAGTGGGTGTGATGGGTGATGGAGGTAAAATCTGATGCTGTAAAGAGCAATATTGCCTAGGAACCTGGAATGTTAGGTCCATGAATCAAGGCAAATTGGAAGTGGTCAAACAGGAGATGGTGAGTGAACACTGACATTTTAGGATTAAGTGAACTAAAAGGAAATGGAATGGGTGAATTTAACTCAGATGACCAGTGTATCTACTACTATGGGCAAGAATCCCTTAGATGAAATGGAGTAGCCATCATAGTCAACAAAAGAGTCTGAAATGCAGTACTTGGATGCAATCTCAAAAACAACAGAATGATCTATGTTCATTTCCAAGGCAGACCATTCAATATCACGGTAATCCAAGTCTATGCCTTGATCAGTAATGCTGAAGTAGCTGAAATTGAACAGTTCTATGAACACCTACAAGACCTTTTAGAACTAACACCCAAAAAGATATCCTCTTCATTATAGGGAAATGGAATGCAAAAGTAGGAAGTCAAGAGATACCTGGAGTAACAGGTAAATCTGGCTGTGGAGTACAAAACAAAGCAGGACAAAGGCTAACAGAGCTTTGCCAAGAGAAAACACTGGTCATAGCAAACACCCTTTCCAACAACACAAGGAAGACTCTACACAGGACATCACCAGATGGTCAATACTGAAATCAGATTGATTATATTCCCTGCAGCCAAAGATGGAGAAGCTCCATACAGTCAATAAAAACAAGACGAGGAGCTGACTGTGGCTCAGACCATGATCTTCTTGTTGCCACATTCAGACTTAAATTGAATAAAGTAGAGAAAACCAGTAAACCATTAAAGTATGACCTAAACCAAAGCCCTTATGATTATACAGTGGAAGTGGCAAATAGATTCAAGGGATTAGATCTGATAAACAGAGTGCCTAGAGAACTATGAACAGAGGTTTGTGACATTGTACAGGAGGCCAGGATCAAGACCATCCCCAAGAAAAAGAAACGCAAAAAAGCAAAATGGTTGTCTGAGGAGGTCTTAAAAATAGTTTTGAAAAGAAGAGAAGTGAAAGGCAATGGAGAAAAGGAAAGATATACCTATTTGAATGCAGACTTCCAAAGAATAGCACTGTTCACTGTTCCTCCGTGAATGACACAAAGAAATTATGGAAAACAATAGAATGGGAAAGACTATTGATCTCTTCAAGAAAATTAGAGATATCAAGGGAACATTTTATGCAAAGATGAGAACCACAAAGGACTGACATGGCATGGACCTAACAGAAGCAGAGGATATTAAGATGAGGGGTGGCAAGGATACACAGAAGAACTATACAAAAAAGATCTCCATGACACAGATCATCACAATGGTGTGATCACTCACCTAGAGCCAGACATCCTGGAATGCAAAGTCAAGTGGGCCTTAGGAAGCATCACTACAAACATAGCTAGTGGAGGTGATGGAATTCCTGTTGAGTTATTTCAAATCCTAAAAGATGATGCTGTGAAAGTGCTGTACTCAATATGCCAGCAATCTGAAAAACTCAGCAGTGGGCACAGGACTGGAAAAGGTCTGTTTTCATTCCAATTCCAAAGAAAGGCAATGCCAAAGAATGTTCAACCTGCTTCACAATTGTACTCATCTCACACGCTGATAAAGTAATGTTCAAAATTCTCCAAGCCAGGCTTCAACAGTACATGAACCATGGACTTCCAGATGTTTAAGCTGGACTTAGAAAAGGCAGAGGAACCAGAGATCAAATTGCCAACATCTGTTGGATTATCAGAAAAGCAAGAGAGTCCCGGAAAAACATCTACTCCTGCTTTATTGACTGCATCAAAGCCTTTGACTGTGTGGATCACAATAAACTGTGGAAAATTCTTCAAGATATGGGAATACCAGACCACCTGACCTGCCTCTTGAGAAATCTGTATGCAGGTCAAGAAGTAACAGTTAGAACTGGACATGGAACAACAGACTGGTTCCAAATTGGGAAAGGAGTACGTCAAAGCTGTATATTGTCACTCTGCTTATTTAACTTATATGCAGACTATATCATAGGAAATGCTGGGCAGGATGAAGCACAAGCTGGAATTAAGATTGCCAGGAGAAATGTCAATAACCTCAGATATGCAGATGACACCACCCTTATGGCAGAAAGTGAAGAGGAACTAAAGAGCCTCTTGATGAAAGTGAAAGAGGAGAGTGAAGAAGTTTGTTTAAAACTCAACATTTGGAAAACTAAGATCTTGGCATCTGGTCCCATCACTTCATGGCAAATAGATGGGGAATCAATGAAATCAGTGAGATACTTTATTTTTCTTGGGCTCCAAAATCACTGCAAATGGTGACTGCAGACATGAAATTAAAAGACACTTGCTCCTTGGAAGAAAAGTTATAACCAATCTAGACAGTATATTAAAAAGGAGAGACATTACTTTACCAACAAAGGTCCATCTAGTCAAACTATGGTTTTTCCAGTAGTCATGTATGGATGTGAGAGTTGGACTCTAAAGAAAGCTGAACACTGAAAATGGATGCTTTTGAACTGTGGTGTTGGGGAAGCCTCTTGACAGTCCAGTGGACTACAAGGAGATCCAACCAGTCCATCCTAAAGGAGATCACTCCTGGGTGATCATTGGAAGCACTGATGTTAAAGCTGAAACTCCAATACTTTGGCCACCTGATGTGAAGAACTAACTCATTGGAAAAGACCCTGATGCTGGGAATGATTGAAGGCAGGAAGAGATGGGACAACAGAGGATGAGATGGCTGGATGGCATCACTGACTTTATGGACATGAGTTTGAATAGGCCCCAGTAGTTGGTGATAGACGGGGAAGCCTGGCGTGCTGCAGTCCATAGGGTTGCAGAGAGTCAGACACGACTGAGCAATTGAACTGAATTCAACTGATGCTCAAATAATGCTTTGAAATGAAGTCCTACTACAGAAATACTTAACCTTCTAGAAAAGTAGAATGTAGAAAAAGAAACAGCACAACAAATAGGTATTAATTTGTTCAGTGTGCTTCCTGAGAGTTGGTGTTCTTTCTGAAAGCATCCTGTTTATTCCTGGCAATATATTTATTTATTTCTAAGAAACACTTGGTATACCTTTGATTTACCCTTAATGATATAAGAACTTGGACTGGAGCATATGTACTGGAGCAGAGGTGGGACACAAATAAGAGACTGTGCAAGTCCTGAGGCTTACGAGTGGCTATCAAAAATGGGACAGTATAGGAAAAATCTACATTATTAGATAAAAATGAGGGTAGGTTTCTGATACCAGGGATTAAAGGGTCCCCTGTTAACTCAGTGGTTAAGAATCAGCCTGCCAATGCAGGAACCATGATTCAATCTTTGTGTCAGGAAGATCCCCTGGAGAAGGGAATGGCAGCCCACTCCAGTATTTTAGTATTGGCAGAGACCAAAGAGGAACTAAAGAGCCTCCTGATGAATGTGAAAGGGAGTGAAAAAGCTAGCTTAAAACTCAATATTCAAACAACTAAAATCATGGCATCCAGTCCCATCACTTCATGGCAAATACATGGGGAAACAATGGAAACAGTGACAGACTTAATTTTTTTGGTTTCCAAAATTGCTGCAGATGGTGACTTCAGCCAGAAAATTAAAAGACACTTGCTCTTTGGAAGAAAATCTATGGCCAACATAGACTGCATATTAAAAAGCAGAGGCATTACTTTGTCTACAAAGGTCTGTCTAGTCAAAGCTATGGTTTTTCAAGTAGTCATGTATGGATATGAGAGTTGGACCATAAAGAAAACCGAGCACTGGATAATTAATGCTTTTGAACCGTCGTGTTGAAGACTCTTAAGGGTCCCTTGGACGGAAAGGAGATCAAACCAATCCATCTTAAAGGAAATCAACCCTGAATATTCATTGGGAGGAATGATGCTGAATCTGAAGCTCCAATACTTTGGCCACTTGATGCAAAGAATTGACTCATTGGAAAAGACCATAGTGCGGGAAAAGATTGAAGGCAGGAGGACACGGGGAAACAGAGGATGAGATGGTTGGATGGCATCACTGACTCGATGGACAGAAGTTTGAGCAAGCTCTGGGAGTTGGTGATGAACAGGGAAGCCTGGCGTGCTGCAGTCCATTGGGTCACAAAGCATCGGACACGACTGAGTGACTGAACTGAACTGGTATTCTTGCCTGGGAAATCCCATGGATGGAGTAGCCTGGAGGGCAGCAATCCATGGAGTCGCAAAGAGTCAAGAAACAATTTAGGGACTAAAGAATAACAAAGTAGGAATTTAAAGGGCTTAGGTTTCAGAACAGGTCTGTAGACTTAAAAAAAAAAAAAGTGGAGATAGTGCAATAATGACCAATGGTTAAAAAAAGGTTGCATTTCAGTAGGTAGCTATATAGTTCTATATGTATTCCAAATATTTATAATTCAATATGTATTCCAAAAATACATATTTTTCTGTGCAAAGAGAAAAACTAAAATAAATATTTATGATCTTTAATTTGGAAGGGTCTGCCATAGAAGAATACAAAAAGAAGCCAGTTAGGGGACCTAAGAGGTAAGGTGGTGTAATGATAAGAGGCAACAAAACAAATGATATGGATTAGAACTGAGGTATCATTTAAGTGGTGGTTGATAGTGCAACTGATTTGGTGCTAAGGTAATTAATAATTGCCTTTACAGTCCTTAAATCTCCCAAAGGAAATGATTTTTTTGCCAAGTTTGGAGCAAGGCTGATGTCTGGCAACATGCATTAAATAGGCAAGAAATCCGTTACCTAAGAATATATTGCATTCCCTATCGTGTCCCTAGAGGAAAGGAGAAGGTAGACTGCCCACTCTGCTGCTCATGCATCTCAGTAATAATGGTATGTTCTTCAGGTACAGCAAATTGCTTTCTATCCGAAGAGTACAATGGCATTTATCCCTAAAGTAGATTTTATTCAACTGCACGCAAAGTTCATGAGTCGAGGCATTTCTCCCTAAGCACATAATCTAGAATTGAAAAAGGTATTTTATGGAGCCAAGTGCAAGTCTGTATATCTAATGCACTTGTCCCTTTGGATCATGATCAAACCTAGCAAACCAAAGCAGAAAAACAGTGTGTTTCCTACTCTAACATTGGCCTGTTTGTCTTAGCAAACTTGAAGGGAGTTTTATCTTTTATATTGATATTTCTTTTAATATAAATTAATGTTGCTCACATTGCTTTCATGTAATAGCTTCCATTAATAACTGTCAAAAGCAGAATCACAAGTTAATAATAAAGAGTTAAGTGAGTAGTAAAAAGGAAAATAAATATGTGAATAAAAAGACTGAAGGATACACCAAAGTCTTAAACCTTTGAGAGTATCTTAGGGACCAGGGATGGAATATTTATGATTATATTTCTCCAAGAATGATAAATATACTTCCCACAGTAATACTTAGGTTTTGTTTAATTTTTCTAAGTTTAAGTTATTAATGAATTTAGTTTCCTACCACTCATCAGCAAAATGAATAACAATTTAATAGCAACAGGATGCACAATAAAATAATTGTATTGTCAACTAACTTTCTAAGCTAAAGAGTATTTACATTTTAATACTGTGTATTCTTATTTAGGATGAATACCTAAAAGATAATGTTTAAATCTGTCTTTTGAGCATTTATATTTCCTAGAAAGTCAAATACATATTTGACTTTAAGAACATTACATACTTTGCTGTTGTTTAATAGCTAAGTCACGTCTACCTCTATGCAACCACCTGGACTGGACCCCATTTGGCTCCTCTGTCCATGGGATTTCCCAGGCAAGTATACTGGAATAGGTTATATTTCCTTCTCCAGGGGATCTTCACCACCCAGGGACTGAACCCAAGTCTCCTGCATTGGCAGGCAGATTTTTTTTTTACCACTGAGCCACCCAGAAAGCCCTACTAAATACTTACAGATATAAAATTTCCTGTTTCAGGAAAAAAGCATGAAATTGTCAGTACAATAAAGCCATCTCTGTTATAACTTAGCATTTGGTTTGTTGGTCTTGCATTCTTCAGGCTGACACTATAATTTCCTTATTTGCAATAATAATCTTGCTTTAATTTTGATCTCATAAAAAATATACATTGATTATTCTATATATTTTCAAAACCGTTTCTGGTCTTATTCCCTTATTAAGAGGGTAATATTTTATAGAAAATAAAATTATAGTATGCCAGGTGATGTTATCTTTAATACTTAAGTGAAGTATAATTTTTATGTGGTCAAATATATTTTCAGTAAACATTTTGATGAGGGTTAACCAATTCACACACCTGAGTAAGCACAATTTATTTAGAAAATTTTTTTCTTTAAATCAAAAAGTCTTTTGCTCAGATGGTAAAGATCTGCCTGTAATGTGGGAGACCTGAGTTCGATCCCTGGGTTGGGACGATCCCCTGGAGAAGGGAATGGCAACCCATTCCAGTATTATTGCTTGGGAAATCCCATGGACAGAGGAGCCTCGCAAGTTACAGTCCCTGGGATCGCAGAGTTGGACAGAACTGAGCAACTAACACTTTCACTTTTACAACCAATTCAGACACCTGAGTAAGCACAACAATTTATCTATAAAAATTTTTCTTTTCATGAAAAAGTCTTTTGGTATTCTCTCACAGACAATACCTACCTTCTTTCCTGTTCCAAGATCAGCCAACTGTCTATTTACTTTCATTCTGCATGAGATTTGTCTTTTCTGAAATGTCAAATAAACTGGAATCATTAGGTATGTGCTCTTTTATATCTGGCTTATTGTGAGCAGCGTATTTTCTTGATTCATCCATTTTGTTGTCTCTATCAATAGCTTATTTTTATTACTGAATAGGATTCCATTGAATGAATAAACCACACTGAATTGCAGATTTACTTCTTGATGGACATTTGTTTCCAAGAGGGATCATACTGAATAAATTTGATATAAACATTATTATGCAAGTTTCTGTGAGGAAATATGATTTAATTTCTCTTGGGTAAAGTCTAAGATGGGTCAAACTGTAAGTATATCTTTAATTTTATTAGGAACTCCCAAATGATTTGCCAAATTGGCTGTGTCATTTCACATTTCTTTCATTAATGTTAGAGACTACCGGTGCCTCCCCATCCTCTTCAGTATTTACTATTGAGTTTTTCTGATTTTAGCTAGTATAAAGGATGGATAGAGATATCTCATTGTTGTGTTAATTTTCATTTCACTCATGAAATGAGGTTGAGTATATTTCATGTGACTACTAACTATTTGTATAGCTTCTTCTGTGAAGTGACCATTTAAAATTGATCTATTTCTTTAAAAAATCAAACAAACAGAAAAACTCTGACCTATTTCTTTACTTATGTGGTCTTTTTATTGATTTATAAAAAGTATTTATTTTGGATACAAGTCTATTAAATATATATTTAGAATTCCTAGTTTGTGACTTGAATTTCATTTTCTTAGAAGTTTGTTTTGAAGAGCAAAAGTGTTTAAGCTTGATGAAGTGAACTCTGTAGATTTTTGTTCTTTTATTGAATCCACAGTGTGTGATCTAAGAAGTCTTTATTCCAAGGTAATGAAATTCTGACTCCATCATTTTATGTGTGTTGATAATTTTTAAGTCCTACTTCTTTAGCTCCCCATTTTGCTTCATATCTTAGCAAGTTGATAAGGTCCAGATTCCCCTTTAGCAGCAGTGGAAAGTTCAAACCCCATGTGTAAGGGAACCCTACTCCTGGCCCAGCTCTCTCTACCATAAAAACACCAAGTCAATCTCCTTTCCTGACTTTCTCAAGCTGTTTTTGCACTGGATTAGTAAGCCTGACCTGCTCTCCCCTAATGTCTTATCTTATGATTAATAAACTGCTTACTTTCAAATCTTCGGAGTCCTTTTTCTGCCACTTTAAATTAGCTATCAGACCTCTCCAGTGCATATTTAATTTCTACTTCTGTACTTTTAAATTCTAGGATTTCCATTTTAAAAATAATTTTATCTCTTTATTGATATTCTTTAATTGATAGATATCATCTTCATATTTTCCTTTAGTATATTAAACATGATTTCCTTTCATTACTGAACATATTTCAAATAGCTTATATAAAGTATTTCCTAGTAACTCTGAAGTCTGGTTTTCTCAGGAATAGTTTGTATTGACTTCTTTTTCTAGTGTATGTGCTATATTTTCCTGTTTGTGTGTCTCAAAATTTTTAAAACTGGAGTTTAATAATAAGGTGAAAACTCTGTAAGTTACATTTCTCCTGCCCAAGTTTTTTGTTTTTGCTCTTTGTTTATTTAATGAATTTATTGAACTAATTCTATTAAGTCTGGTTTTTGTTTGTATGTTTTTGCCCTGTGTGCCCACAGATTTCTCTGCTCAGTTAGCTTAGGGGTCAACTGGCAATTAGAAATGTCCTTCAATGCCTTGAACTAGTAATTCTCTTAACCTTGATTCCGGTGCACTGTGTGTATGTGTTGGGGTATGCGTTCAGCACTCAGACAGCGGTTGACAATCTGCCTTATCCTTTATGCTTGCTTGCTCTTTCTGCATGTCACAGGATGACAGTTTTCTAGGGATTTAGTTTTTGGAGACTTCAAACACTTTGTGTTCCCTCCAGTGATTCTGAAGCTGCTGGTTTTCCCGGCTACCATGATGGTAAAAACGGTTAGTCTTTAAAGCTACTTTGAAGCTGAGGAAGATGGGAATAGGACTAATTAAAATGCCATAGAACTCACCTTTCTATGTTATTCTGATATTTTTCTTGATTGAACACTCCAAGAATCTAGTTCATTTACAGAGTTTTGGGGGGAAAAATTGACTTTGAGCATTTTTCCCAGTGTTTTTATTACTGTTATGAAGGAGTAGATTTGGACATCCTTCCTCTATCTTTCTGACCTACTGGAGAAGGGAATGGCAAACCACTTCAGTGTTCTTGCCTTGAGAACCCGATGAACTGTATGAAAAGGCAAAAAGACATGACGCTGAAAGATGAACCCCTCACATCAGTAGGTGCTCAATATGCTACTGGAGAAGAGTGGAGAAATGACTCCAGAAAGAACGAAGAGACGGAGTCAAAGCAAAAACAACACCCAGTAGTGGATGGAATCGGTGATGGAAGTAAACTCAGATGCTCTAAAGAATAATGCTGCATACAAGAGCTGGAATAATCTTCCTACTCATTAGCCCATGAACTTACCTGTAAAAACTGACCATGATATATTTTAAGACCTCTTCTGAGATGGCCCACAGTCTGTGGAGTGTGTTTCTCTGTAAATAAATCTACTTCTTACCTATCAGTTTGTCTCTCATTGAATTCCTCCTGCAATGAGACATCAAGAGCCTGAACTTCACTGAAGTCCTAAGACCACGAGTGTGATCTCAATTAAAAAACTGTCGGTTCAAATCCCAATGTAGATTTTGGCCAGGTTTGAGTCACGGTGTGTGGTTTCAAGTCCCAGTTTGAGTTGCATGATTTCATTACTGTGTTACAAATTTTACAGTTGATGAACAAATTAATACACTATTATTAACTAAAGTTCGTAGTCTATAAGAAGGTTCACTTTTTGTGTTGTACTGTTTATGGATTTTGTCAAACGTATATTGTCATGTATTTGCCATTACAGTGTCATACAGAATAGATTCACTGCCCAAAAAACCCCCTGTGTTCCGCCTATTGACCCTTCCTTCCCATCCCCAAGCTTCTGGAAACCACTGATCCTTTACTGTCTCTATAGTTTTGCCTTGGAATTCCAGATGTCATAAACTTGGAATCATAAAGAATTTAGCCTTTTCAGTCTTGCTTATTTCACTTAACAATAAGCATTTAGATCACTCCTAGTCTTTCTGTGGCTTAGCAGCTGATTGACTTTTATTGCTGAATAATATTCCATTCCAAAAAATTTCTATATCCATCAAGTGATAAACAGCATGCCTATCGATTTACCTATTGAAGGGTATCCTGTATGGATTATTTTTCATTATTTTAGTGGTATTTTTGTCACCCTGAATTTTAACAAATTCCAATTTTTCATATCTTTATATCATTATTATTTTGTTTTCTATTTATGACTTTTCCCCACTATAACAATGCAGTAAAGATATTTTTCTATGTTATAGAAGTTTTTCCTATCTTTTAAAAAATTTTTTCCCATGCCATCTAATTAGAATCTTTGTTTACGTGATGATGTAGAAATTAATATTATTTATTTTTTGTGTGTGAATAGACAATTAAATAAATTCCATTTTTAAGAGACCATCCTTTCCACCACAGCACTATAAGAAAGCTTATTCACAAACCTGGTGACTGTATAGGTCAGTTTCTGAACCCTATTCAAGGCAGTGTGCAATACAGACAAACATAAAAAAAAAAAGTCCTGAAAAACCCTGTGGAGATTTGTCTCTCAATCTAGATATCATTTTCTATTCCTGAAGTTATAAAACAAATATTCAGTGGTACATCATTGAGTATGACATTTCTTTAAAGCTCATTTTTCCTAAGTAGACTTTTATATCAAGAAAGCACCACCTATTTTTAATTTGCTTGTTATTTTAAAATTATTTAATTATAATAAGGATTTAAATTTTTATCAAAAGACTATTCTTCATCCATTATATTATTTTTCTCTTTTATTCTTTCAATTTAATGACTTGCTTTGGCTCATTTTTTAAATGATAAATTAAATTTGCATTGAAGGAATAAATCTAATTTGATTGTAACATTATTTTTACATTTTGCTCAATTCAGCTTATTAATATTTGATATTTTTGTGTTTATATTCATACAAGATGCTGGCTTATAATTTTTGTTTCTTGTAATGGCTCTATTCAGTTTTGATAAGTAGGTTCTACTGGCATCATTGATTGAAGTAAACAGTGTGTCTTACTTTTCTTTTGAATTGAAGAGCTTATATGATATTGATGGGTTCTTTCTTCCTCAAATATTTGAGAAAATTAACTATAGAGCATTTTCTTTGTGGGATGATTTGTATTAATGGATTAATTTCTTTAAAGATCCACTCATATCTTCTCTATTTTCTTGTGTCAGTTTTATTACGTTTTGTTTTTAAAGGACTTTTTCCATTTCAAATACAATTTAAATTATTAGACTGATTTTTCATAATCTCTCTATATTTGGGCTCTAGAACATTTATGTGTTTTCTTTATTCCTAATGTTTATAATCTCTTCTCTCTTTGATTGATTTTGCTAGGAGTTTATTTATTATATAAATAAGTCAGATCTTCAGTATTGCCTTCCTTCTAGATTTTTGGATTTAGTTTGCTGTGCTCATTATATTTGGAACACAAACCCACATACATACACACATATTTAAGACTGTAAAATTGCCTCTAAGCTTTAGAAGCACTGTACAAGTTTTTATATGTTAATAAAAAGCAGAATGTTTTCTACTTGATCTCTAGGCCTTAGAAATTGGAAAGCCCTAATGGGAAAAAGAATAAAATTCCTACTTCTCTGTACTGGCAGAAGATGCTGTCTGGTGCATTTTATTTTAGTCTATTTATTATCTTCTCTACTTGATCATGGGAGAATGTTATTTTAATAAAAGTTATTGCATCATAGTCAAAAGCAAAAGTTCTGGTTTATGGGTTGCTGTGTGAAATAGATTATTCTATGCGTAGAAAAATGAGAATTATTAGAAGGCTGTTATATTAGTTGAGATAAACATTGTATGTAGCATTGACTATTTGGGTATAAGGGTGGCAAATAGTTATTTTTGGTATGTCTTTTAAAATAAGTCTGGCAGTAAGTGCCAGGGTATTAAAGAAAAAAGATTGAAAATGACTTCAAATATTTTTGCCTTAAGAACAAGAGAGATTGTTTTTTTCACTTTGCTCAGTCTGAGACAGATTCTCCTATCATAGAGGCAATATGGCTGTGAAGGTTTGATTTTCTCTGTTTTCTGTGTTTTATATACATACATGTATGTATGTATACATATATATATACATATATATATATGTATGTGTATGTATACATATATATATACATATATATATATGTATGTGTATGTATACATATATATATACATATATATATATGTATGTGTATATATATAACTCTGATTAGGTTGACTGTCTACCCTGAGGTAATAACCATGATCAGAGATTTTTAAAAATTTCAAACCGGTTTGTACACAATGGAAGAGAAAAAACATGCCCCAGAAAGTTATGGTGGTTTTGTATTAGAAAAAAAGGAATGGATGCTTACAATGAAAATACAAAAAAAAAAAAAAAAGTTCTACTAGTGTAATGATGAATAAGACAATCACAGGAAAAGACAGAAATAGATTATTCAAAAACAGAAGATGATAATATTTACGAGCTCAGGATTTCATAAAGTGAAGTGAAAGCTGCTGGGTCGTATCTGAATCTCTGTGACCCCATGGGCTACACAGTCCATGGGATTCTCCAGGCCAGAATACTGGAGTGGTAGCCTTTCCCTTCTCCAGGGGATCTTCCCAACCCAGGAACTCAATCCAGGTCTCCCACATTGCAGGCGGATTCTTTACCAGCTAAGCTATCAGGGAAGCCTGAGGATTTCATAAGAAAATAAAAAACCTGGTAATGATGAAAGAGCTAGTTTTTTCTTCATCATGATGATTAAGATTAGTGGGTCACTATTAGACTAGATAGTAAAGAATCCACCTGCAATGCAGGAGACCTGGGTTCCATCTCTGGGTTGGGAAGGTCCCACCCCAGTATTCTTGCCTGGTGGGCAGTCCATGGGGTCGCAAAGAGTCAGACAGGAAGTAGCGACTAAGCACGGCACAGCACATTGGATTAAACTTCATGAAAATGTATTTTGTGGAAAGAATATGAAATTTTACAGAAGAAACATAATTGTGCATCCTGGAAGCTCTATGAAGTGATTGATTATTATGAGAACTATTCCAGCATATTCTAGGAGTGTCCTGAAACTTATTGATATCTCTTACAGCTTCTAGTGTTACTATCTAGAGATAAAGGTGTTTAGTGTGATTTAGAACAGAGCATCAGAATCCATTCCTGGAAAAGAGGGATTTGAGCAGTTTCTGTCTACTGGAAGTAAATATTAGAAATAAATTTAACAATGAAAATAATAAATATATCCATTCAGTTCTATTAAATATTTTTATTCAGTTGCTGTTACACAAAACATTGATAAAGGCAGTTTTTATATTCACTTTCTCCTCTCCTGGTCAAAGAAAAAAACTGGCTGCTTTAATTTTGAAATAACACGGTTCATGGGTATATATTCCTAAGAGGCAAATGTATCAAAGCTTAATTCTTTGGATTATTTTCTTAGTGGCAAGTTGGTTTTGTTAATGACATAAATAATGCAGGAAGGAATTAAGCAATTTAAAATCAATTATAAGAAAGTGTGCATTTTGAATTCAAAATAATTGCAGCTAACTAAATCCTCAGCAATTAAAGGCACCTGGATTTTCTCAGAAATACTTGAATTTTGCTAATAGCTGATATTTAAAAAGCTATGCAATATGTGTTTAAATTTTTAATACCCTTAATTCAACACTGTAAATGGAGGAGATAAAATTTGATAATTTTTTTCACTTTAAAAATAAACCTACTAATATATACTCAAATTAGATCTGTCTGCTAAGATTATTTTAAAAGCTTTATAAATATGATTTTATGAGAGACCCATATGGTAGCAGATACATTTTCTAGCATGAACTACAGTGCTTACAAAATTACTCAGAGCAATTACATGATTCATAAAATATTTAAAAGCATTTAATGATGAAAGTTCTTAAATGGCTAAATGGCAAACCCAATTACACTGAGCCAATTAGCTAAAGAAGTGTTTTTCCATAATCAGTGTTTACCTTTAAATAGAACTTCATGTATATACAAATATTTATTGTGTGACTTTCTATGCAATCAGGTTTGTTAACAATTTTTCAAATACATAGCTTCCATTTCTTGAAAACAAATGTTTAATGAATGAATGACAAAAAACACATTTATCTTATTTTCATAGGCATTTTTAAAAATCCTGAAAATATGATATTTTTCACCTCATAATTTTGGATATTGACACTCATATCTCTGTATCACGTACTTTACTTTAAACACATTGAAAAAGTGACTTGCAATATTTTCTCAGAGTTCATTTTCTCTTTCAGGTATATTGCCAGTAACCTATCTAATTATTTTTATTATATGCATTCATTTATTGAATGGCTTTTATGAGATAACTACTAGGCAAGTAGGATAAGTAAAATAAGAAATGGGCTTGAATATCTAAGAGATCAAGTCAGTCTAATTTTTTCTTATCCATGTGGTAGTTAGCAGAAGAGCATTCAAGGCTCCTTCCACTCTTGCATTCACTGTGGATCATCATTAGCCAGAGCAGGAAACAATAGGAAATTTTTTAAAAACTCAGCTTGGAAGTGTCTCACATAATTTTTACTCACTTTCTGAAACTTAGTTGTACAACCACACTTACAAGCACGCAAGATTGGGAAACTTGGCCTATTTACTTGTATGCCTAAAATAAAGAAGGGATCTACATTTGTGAACAGTTATGTAAGCTTCACCATGCTAGGTAATACATTCAACTATGTATTTATATATAGGAACTACTTTTTACTATCAAGGAACTTGACTTAGTGGTAGGAGACAGCGGAATGAGATTACTGGAACAAAGCAGTCTAAGTGATAAAATAAGAATAAGGTGTACCTGAAGTTCTTTAGAAATAACAAGGGAATGGTTAACAAGGGACTACAATGGGAAAGGGAAGATGTTTCACAAAGCAGATAGCAATTCAGTTTTGTTTTGAAAGGTTAATATAAATTCAGACAGTGAATCTGTTTTAAAAAAAAGTGTGTAAAATTATGAAAGATGTTGCAGCTTAATAACTAGTTAATTATGCTATGGTTAATTTTAAAATTTGAAAGTAGTTTTAAAACACAGAAAAGCAAATGAAAAATAATATGGACCCCACCCCTTAAGCGTCCTCAAACCAGGATGAATAAATATTGAGATTTCTCACATTTGCTTCAAGTGTGGTGAATTTAATTATTGACTTATATTTTTCAATTCTTCATTCAACTTTATCTTGTTCCATTGTGGTTGAGCCTGTCCTCTGTGTCTCTGTCATCCCCATGAGAATTTCCTCTCCGTACCTCCTTGGGTCCCATTGTTTGTTTTTTTTTTTTCTTTTTCCTTTTCCCAGGAAAAAAATGGTATGCAGATAATAGAGGCTTTAGATTTTTATTAAGTTCAGTTTAAGAATGTGGCAACTTCAAGTTTTACCTCTTAAGAGAATATCTATTTCTTTATCTGTTGATATGTAAATATATAGTTTTTCAAGAAACCCTAGTGCTTAGACTGAGCATTTTTCGTGAGTAACTTTAGTGCATATTATTAACAGTAGAATCACTAGAACATTAAATGTGCATTTATTCAAAGTTATTAGAAACAGCTTGTGTTTCCACTTCATTCTCTCCAACTCTTGGTAATATTAGGCCTTTCAACTTTTGTCCTCAGATTTTTATGCAATGATTATCTTATTATTGCTTCCAGTTAAATTTTCTCTAGTTAATGTAAAGTTGAGTATAGTTTATACTTTCAAGGAATTCTTTATTTTCCTTCTGTGAACTGCTTGTTTTTATTGCTAGCCATTTATTTAATTTCAATTCTGTTTGTGTTATTCCTATGTAAAAATAATTTATATTTTCTGAAACTAAAGCTTTATGTTAAAATATTTTCTCCTTATCTTTATTTTTGCTGTAACTTTTAATTTTAAAATACTTGTTCTTGCTATTATATTTTCTGATTTGTGCTATTTGTGTTTTCTTTTTAAAGTATTTTCTTTTCTTAGATGCCAAAAGTTTTTAAAATATTTTTTCTCTAATACTCTAATTTTTTAAATGATCAGTCTTTTGAAATTATTTTGATTTGATATGTGTGTAATGAATTTAGTTTAATAAAACTAGAGATTGTGTACATGCTAGAGAGAGGAAGAGATATGACTGAAAAGACAAAAATGAAGTGAACCAAAATCTGAAGAGTCTTATTTTAAATAAGTGTTTGGATTTTATTCTGTAGATCAGTGCATCTAAACAAATATATGAAAATTTCAAGAGGATGGAATTAGGTTAGGCAAAGTTTTTGCTTGTTTGTTTGTTTGAATAATATGACCCAAGCAGCCCAAATTATTAAAGAACAAAATGGATAACTGCACATTATTAAAATTACAATTTTTGATCTTTGGAAGACGTAGTTTAAAAAAAGACAAACCTTTTGAAATAAAATATTTGCAAAGTATACCTGGCAAAGAGACTAAGGGGTTAGAGGGCATCCATGATTGTAAAGAGGCACAAAGGTACTTTTTAACATGAATTAAATATTTTATATCTTGATTATAGTGGTGGTTACTATGACTGTATAAATTTACCAAAATGTGTCAGTTTTATACTTACAGTGAATATATTTTACTGTATATCAAACACAACTCAAAAGCAGTATTAAAGTTTTCTGTAGCTAAACAAATTTTGTTCATATGTACAGATGCTAATTTTCAAATATATATTTATATTATTTGTTGCTAAAATACAATAAAAGTATCTTAGAATATTGCTAATTAAACTTTTAAAGATTTTAGTATTTTAATACCATGGAGGTATTTTAGAGTATTATTAAAGTATTTTAGAGAGTATGCATTTTAAGGTATTACTCATTTTATTGCACATTTTACAGTAGCTGGTATAGCTACATTTGCATGGAGTGGTACACGTTGATATTTCTTAATGTTAAAAAGGGCTCTCATTTGAAAAAAGTGTGGAAAGAATGTTGTCGCTGAGAATAATATTCAAATGAGAGGTAACATGTTTCCTCACGGATTTTAGAATGATGATTCTCATTAGGAGAAAAAAATCAAAGGACTGGAGACTACTGAAACTTACCATATTATTGGAAATATAACTTCCATATTAACTTCCATACTGTTGGAAATAAAATGTCTAAAATGTCAGGATAAATAAAATTTTCTTACTTACTCTCTGAAAAAGAGAAGTCTAGGTATTTCTGGGATTATTAATTTACATCATTCTGAAGTCACCACTGATTTCAAATAAATCTGTCATTCTTAAATTGTAGCCTATGAATTATGAATTAAAGCAGACATTATAATTGTTTCAATTCTGAGTTCATTCCTAATGGATTTCTCTAGTTTACAAATAATTTAATTGTTCAAAATATATTTGTTTTTGTTTTCTAAAAATGAACTGATGATTTTAAATACATTTAGTCTTAATGCATATGTAGACAAACTGATCTCTATCCTTTTATCTAGTAAAATTAGAGAAATAAATATAAAATAAAGTAAACCTCAAAGGAAACTGCTCAGGAAAATGTGACATTTAAAATAATACAGGAATCTTGAGTTTCTTTGTTGTTTTGCTTATAATTGTATTTGTACTTTCAACTGCCATAAAAGTCAAGTTACCTTAAAATGACAAAATGTTAATTTATTGACATTTATTCTGAGGTAGTTTGAAATGAGAAAATCTTCAGATATTTCTTGTGCCACATATTAATGTAATCAGCTTTTGGAAAATTCAGAACTTCTGGAATATAATGCTGGGCATCACAATTCAGAAATAACTGTTTTGTAAATGTGATAATTTTATGACAGCCAAAGTAAATAACCACTCTGAAACTTAAGAATAAGAAATAAAGACCATCTTCTGAGAGTTCAAGTAATGTAGAGAATGAAATCTGACATGCAATTTCACCTTTTGAGGAAAAATAATTTCCAAGGCTGATTAAGACCTAACTGGATCTATTCAAGGGATGAATACATGTATAAGAATGTAGAGTTGGGGGGGGCAGGCAGGTGGAAAGGAAGAATTATGTCTCAGTACCTAATAATACCCTACTTAGGAACAAGAGTGCTCTAGTCCCTGAGATAACAGATCTCTTTCACAGAAAAAAAAAAAAAAAAATGATCCCTTAAACACTGGGACCAACCAGCTGACACCAATTATTTTTTAAGAAATCATCATCCAGTCATCCTACAGGGAGATAAATGCCTGGCTGTGACACAGAAGTATTCCTGTCCTTCTGTCATAGTTCTTGTTATAAGTTAAAACATGATCTGGAATCTCGGTTTATCCACAAGACTCTTGTGAGCATCTGATGATATTGGTCCTCCGTCTGAGAGATGTGCCTATTTTATTTATTTATTTATTTTTGAGATGTGCCTATTTTAATGTTAAAACTGTTCAACTGAGGCCACACATCTGAAGATTGATTAATTCAGCACAGCTAGGCTCTTGGCAGGGACTCCTAGGGTCTACTCACTGGACTCAGTGAAAATAGTAACTTTAATTGGCTTTCTTTAAAATTTATAAAATTATGTTAGAGGTCATAGTCTTAGCTATGGGAGATTTTATTACATTTCATAAGTCAAACAATATTATAAGATGAAAAATAAGGGATTTACTTCAGTGATTTTTTTTGGTAGGATGGATATTTTAACATCTTAATTATTGACAATGTATCTGTGAATTTTTATTATTCCCATTATAAAATAGCAAACTGAAGTACTTATTCTCTAGCTCTCAATCAGATCTGGGACAGATCTTCTGATTCTGAAGTATGTTTTTCTTCTCTTACAAAGTTTCCTTCTTATTGTGAATATTTTACTTGGAGCCCACAAACATCTAGCAGTACTTTAGACCTATATTCTTTTAATTTTGATCTCTGAAAAAAGGGCAAATAAATAAAGGTCAAATAATACAATGAGTTTGAGAATTGTTGATCTACATTAACAAATAAATGCAGTCTTTTTAATTTGTTCTCATTTTTTAATTTAAAATGAAAAGCAGTATTTGTGCATTTTTTTTTCTATTACAAACTACAACTTAGGTGCTTTTAATCTGTTAAAAACTTACTAAAATTCTAGACTGATTGTGAGTACCAGAGCTCCCATTCTTAAACTATGGACCTTTTTCAGAGAATTTTAAGTGGGACTAGAAAGCAATAGTCTAAGTTCCAAACACTATCCTAGGAACTTTCAATATTTAATCTGGTGCTAATGTTTTAAGGAAATTCCAAGCAATGGGTCTTCAATAATTATGTTAATGATTTTTTTTTTTTACTTCAAATATTATGCTACAAACTATTTGACATTTACGGACATATAAAATATCTTGTTAATTGTTAAATTTCCAGTGGGTTAGCAGAGTGGCTGCCATATCCAGTCCCATATTCTCTGCACTTCTGAATGGACGAATGAATAAAGCATTTATAGCCTGTGTATAGACTTCTGAGTGACGTGACACAGACTTAAATGGATCATTTGTTCTTTAACATATTTTAGACCATCTTGTTCCTCTCCTTTGTTGTCCTGGGGAAAAGGGAAGGAGAAATTTACTCAGATATAATAAGTTGGACAAAGAGACTTTGGTAGAAAATAAGATTCTCCAAAATGCAGGGTTTTGCGTTGAGCACATTAGCAATGCCATTTAAACTAGTTAGTGTAATGTTGGGGGACATTTTGGATGAATGGTGTTACATAGGATGCTGTCATGAAGTAATTACTGAAATTAATTCACAATAAGTGTAAAGACAATAACCTAGTCACAACAGAAGTATGAGAAAAAATATCCCTTGAAAGAAAATCAGGTAGAAAAATGGAAGATAAGCCAGCATGGCTACCATTTCGCAATAATTCCTCTGTCTCATCAATTTCAAGTTAAGTTCTATCACAAAAAGCTTCTAACATTTTATTTTGTCTTTTTTATTCATATGTTCAATATTATTGAGCACTTATTATCTAGAAATGTATGATTTACTGGGGAGTACAATGACATTCCAGACAAAAATCTGCATTCTTGTATGGGAAATAGATAAGTAAATGACCAATTAAAATGACAAAGTTTACTTTTGAAGTGTAAAGAAAGTGCTGTGGTAAAATATGTAAATGAGTTGCTAATTGTTTTTAAATGAGGAGAAAGTTTAGAAATGGTTTCCAGAAGAAATAAAGTTTTACCCAAATCTTGAAAGAAGAATTGGTTGTAATAAGCAAATGAGAAAGTGGAGTGGAAAGGCTTTCTAAGTGTTGCAGACACACTTATTAAGGAATACTGATATGTTTATGACACTATGGTATCCAATTTGTTTATAAGCATAGAATGCATGGGAATGAGAGGTAAGCTGAGAAGAATAGACAGGACCATAAAGAGTGGGTTTCATTCAGTGTTCCGGGAAAGACTATTTAGAATTTTAAGCACAGAAATGAATTTATTAGACTCACATTTCATAAGAGATCATTCATCAGACCATGGAAAAAGGTCAAAAAGGCATGGATGAGCAAGGCAAAAATTAAACCAAGCATGAGACTTACAATGTCTGCTAAAGATTGAAGTCCCTAAAATAAAAGTTCCATATGAGAATGAAGGAGTAGATTGATTCAAAAAATAAGAGAATCACTCAAAACTGCAAATGAGTCCTTGTTGTCTAATGAAAAAAAGTACATTGTCCTGAATTTCACACTTGAAACCCTTAATTTTCTCCTCTCAACATATCACTAGCTGAAATGTACATTTTTAAGAACCTTGAGCTCCAAAACTCCTATTGATTTTTTCCTGAAGAATCTTAATTTTTAATTTAGATTATAAATACCACACAGTAATCAAATGATCCTTTTAACAAGTATTTTTAAGCATAGTTTTTAAAATTAAACTTTAACCTCTGTTAATGGAGAATCATATTCTAATTTTTTGTTCCATCTCACTCAAAGTAGACAGAATGCCTTCAACTTCTGTGTATCAATACATACATGAATATATTCAGGTGAGTAGGTCAGTAGGTGCCCAATATGCTACTGGAGATCAGTGGAGAAATAACTCCAGAAAGAATGAAGGGATGGAGCCAAAGCAAAAAAAAAAAAAACAAAAAACAAACAAAACACCCACTTGTGGATGTGACTGGTGATAGAAGCAAGGTCTGATCCAGTAAAGAGCAATATTGCAAGGAACCTGGAATGTTAGGTCCATGAATCAAGGCAAATTGGAAGTGATCAAATAGGAGATGGCAAGAGTGAACATCGACATTTTAGGAATCAGCAAACTAAAATGGACTGGAATGGGTAAATTTAATTCAGATGACCATTATATCTACTACCATGGGCAAGAATCCCTTAGGAGAAATGGAGTAGCCATCATAGTCAACGAAAGAGTCCGAAATGCCGTACTTGGATGCAATCTCAAAAATGACAGAATGATCTCTGTTCATTTCCAAGGCAAACCCCCATTCAATATCAGGGTAATCCAAGTCTATGCCCCAACCAGTAATGCTGAAGTAGCTGAAATTGAACAGTTCTATGAAGACCTACAAGACCGTTTAGAACTAACACCCAGAAAGATGTCCTTTTCGTTGTAGGGGCCTGGAATACAAAAGTAGGGAGTCAAGAACACCTGGTGTAACAGGCAAACTGGGACTTGGAGTAAGAATGAGGCAGGACAAATGCTAAGAAAGTTTTGCCAAGCGAATGCACTGGTCATAGCAAACACCCTCTCCCAATAACACAAGGGAAGACTCTACGCGTGGACATCACCAGATGGCCAACAACGAAATCAGATTGATTATAGTCTTTGCAGCCAAAGATGGAGACCCTCTATACAGTCAGCAAAAACAAGACCAGGAGCTGACTGTGGCTCAGATCATGAATTCCTTATTGCCAAATTCAGACTTAAATTGAAGAAAGTAGGGAAAACCACTAGACCATTCAGTTATGTTTTAACCAAATCCCTTACAATTATATGGTGGAAGTGAGAAATAAATTTACAGGACTAGATCTGATGGGCAGAGTGCTGATGAACTATGGACAGAGGTTCATGACTCTGTACAGGAGACAGGGACCAAGACCATCCCCATGGAAAAGAAATGCAAAAAAGCAAAATGGTTGTCTGAGGAGGCCTTACAAATAGCTGTGAAAAGAAGAGAAGTGAAAAGCAAAGGAGAAAAGGAAAGATATACTCATCTGAATGCAGAGTTCCAAAGAATAGCAAGAAGAAAAAAGAAAGCTTTCCTCAATGACCAATGCAAAGAAATAGAGGAAAACAATATAATGGGAAAGACCAGAGAACAAAATTAGAGATACCAAGGGAACATTTCATGCAAAGATGGGCTCAATAAACAACAGAAATGGTATAGACCTAATAGAAGCAGAAGATATTAAGAAGAGGTGGCAAGAATACACAGAAGAACTTACAAAAAAGATCTTCATGACCCAGATAATCACAATGGTGTGATCACTCATCTAGAGCCAGACATCCTGGAATGTGAAGTCAAGTGGGACTTAGGAAGCATCACTATGAACAAAGCTAGTGGAGGTGATGGAATTCCAGTTGAGCTATTTCAAATCCTGAAAGATGATGCTGTGATAGTGCTGCAGTCAATATGCCAGCAAATTTGGAAAACTCAGCAGTGGACACAGGATTGGAAAAAGGTCAGTTTTCATTCCAATCCTAAAGAAAGGCAATGCCAAAGAATGCTCAAACTACTGCACAATTGCACTCATCTCACAGGCTAGTAAAGTAATGCTGAAAATTCTCCAAGCTAGGCTTCAGCAATACATGAACTGTGGACTTCCAGATGTTCAAGTTGGTTTTAGAAAAGGCAGAGGAACAAGAGATCGAATTGCCAACATGTGTTGAATCATGGAAAAAGCAGGAGAGTTCCAGAAAAACATCTACTTCTGCTTTATTGATTATACCAAAGCCTTTGACTATGTGGATCACAACAAATTATGGAAAATTCTGAAAAAGATGGGAATACCAGACCACCTGACCTGCCTCTTGAGAAATCTGTATGCAGGTCAGGAAGCAACAGTTAGAACTGGACATAGAACAACAGACTGAATGCAAATAGGAAAAGGAGTATGTCAAGGCTATACATTGTCACCCTGCTTATTTAACCTATATGCAGAGTACATCATGAGAAACGCTGGGCTGAAAGAAGCACAAGCTGGAATCAAGATTGCCGGGAGAAATATCAGTAACCTCAGATGGACAGATGACACCACCCTTATGGCAGAAAGTGAAGAGGAACTAAAGAGCCTCTTGATGAAAGTGAAAGAGGAGAGTGAAAAAGTTGGCTTAAAGCTCTCAAAATTCAATATCTAAGTTCATGATATCTGGTCCCATCACTTCATTGCAAATAGGTTGGGAAAGAGTTGATACAGTGGCTGACTCTTTTTTGGTGGGGGTGGGCTGCAAAATCACTGCAGATTGTGACTGCAGCCATGAAATTAAAAGACGCTTACTCCTTGGCAAGACAGCATATTAAAAAGCAGAGACATTACTTTGTCAACAAAGGTCCATCTCCTCAAGGCTATGGTTTTTACAGTAATCATGTATTGATGTGAGAGTTGGACTATAAAGAAAGCTGAGCACTGAAGAATTGATGCTTTTGAACTGTGGTGTTGGAGAAGACTCTTGAGAGTCCCTTGGACTGCAAGGAGCTCCAACCAGTCCATCCTAAAGGAGATCAGTCCTGGGTGTTCATTGGAAGGACTGATGTTGAAGTTGAAACTCCAATACTTTGGCCACCTGATGTGAAGAGCTGACTCATTTGAAAAGACCCTGATGCTGGGAAAGATTGAAGGCAGGAGGAGAAGGGGGATGACAGAGGATGAGATGGTTGGATGGCATCACCGACTCAACAGAGATGAGTTTGAGTAGACTCCAGGAGTTAGCAATGGACAGGGAGGCCTGGCGTGCTGTGGTCCATGGGGTCCTGAAGAGTCGGTCATGAGTGAGCGGCTAAACTGACTGATATACATGAATGAAACATTAGTATTTGACCCTATTTTCTCCTTTCAGATTCCTAAATAAGTATAATTAGCAAGATAAGCATCACAAATGTGCATTCTCTGTTTTATACACACACACACACACACACACACACACATACATATAAGCTAAAATTGTAAAGTCTGTGACATATCCAAAATATGGAGTTCATACATTACTGTAACTTTACCAGACCTCTTTTGATCTCTGTGATCATCTCAACTAAATCAGTAAAAAGCTACAGGCTCTAAGAATCTGAGAAAATGGGTTTTGAAAATCTGATCCCTTCTAAATAAGAAAATGTTCTGAAAATCCTATATTTACAAACAATGCATTTCTTCCTAAACCCTGTCTTGAGAATAAGTTTGGAATTCTTTTGAACATAGATATGAATCAGGAAGGTAGAAAATGGAAATTATTGTTATCATACTTATTTAAACCCAAATCCTTTGACTATTCCATCATTTCTTATGAGATTATACTTATCCTGAGTTTCTTTGAAATTTAAAAATATACATTCACTTGGTCAAGTTGATTATTGTAGAAAATGTTATAACTCTGACTATCTCCTAAGAATAAAGCACTGAACTGACAGAAGCATTTGGATTCTCTTTTCAAAGGATTTTCACTGGAATGTGATAACATTTATACATTTTCTCACTCTGGCATATTTGCAGACTGCAATTTTCATGAAGCTGATTAAAATTGTGTATAAAATCAGAATAGCTTTGCTCTAATACTTATAAGAGTAGAAATATCCTAATGAAATCTGATAATGACTTAACAATTCTTTTGGAATGTAAATACAACTTTACATTTATTAATTTTGTTCCCTAAAGAGCAGATGTGTAAGTGTGTGTGTGTGTGTATGTGTGTAGTGAGAAACTTAAAAAATACAAATGATAAAAATCATTTCACTTACTAAGGGTGCCCTTAACTGGCTGGGGATTACTCATAACAGACAGTGAATATTCTGTATCACTCTAGTTATTTGCTAATCATTCCTTTTATCATCTAAATCAGATTTGGTAATAGTTGTTACTGCTCAAAATACTTAAAGTATAGAGGGAAAAAAAAGATTAACATAGTATGTGACCTTTTAGAAGATAAGTCAATGTGAATTTCTTTAGAATTTGACTATAACACTTGTATTACGTCCAAAAATTTCTGCTATGCTGGTGGTCCAGTAGTGTAAAAATCATGACACTTGTTTTCCCACAGGTGGTTTTGTCAATTTGTACTTATAGCAAGCCTATTAAAGACTTGCTCAGTTACTCAGTCGTGTCCAACTCTTTGTGACCCTGTGAACTGCAGCATGCCAGGCTTCCCTGTCTTTCGCCATCTCCTGGAGTTTGCTCAAACTCATGTCTATTGAGTCAGTGATGCCATCCAACCATCTTGTCCTCACTGATGCCATCCAACCTTCTGCTCCTGCCTTCATTCTTTTCCAGCATCAGGGTCTTTTAAAATAAGTCGGCTCTTCACATCAGGTGGCCAAAGTATTGGAGCTTCAGCTTCAGCATTCAGTCATTCCAATGAATATTCAGGACTGATTTCCTTTAGGAAATCTGATTGATATGATCTTCTTGCTGTCCAGGGGACTCTCAAGAGTCTTCCCTACCACCACAGTTTGAAAGCATCATCTTCAGCACTCAGCCTTTTTTATTGTCCAGCTCTCACATTCATACATGACTAATGGGAAAACCATAACTTTGACTATACAGACCTTTATCAACAAAGTAATGTCTCTGCTTTTTAATAAGCTGTCTAGGTTTGTCATTGCTTTTCTTCCAAGAAGCAAGCATCTTTTAATTTCATGGCTGCAGTCATCATCTGCAGTGATTCTGGAGCCTAAGAAAATAAAGTCTGCCACTGTTTCCATTATTTCTCCATCTATTGACATGAGGTGATGGGACCAGATGCCATGATCTTCATTTTTGAATGTTGAGTTTTAGGTCAGCTTTTTCACTCGACTCTTTCAACTTCATCAAGAAGCTCTTTAGTTCCTCTTCATTTTCTGCCATAAGGGTGGTGTCTCTTGCATTTTTTAGGTTATTGATATTTCTTCCAGCAATCTTGATTCCAGCCTGCGCTTCATCCAGTCCAACATTTTGCATAATGTACTCTGAATATAAGTTAAATAAGCAGGGCAACAATACACAGCCTTGACATACTCCTTTGCTAATTTTGAACCAGTCTGTTGTTCCATGCCCGGTTCTAACTATTGCTTCTTGACCTGCATATAGGTTTTTCAAGAGGAAGGTAAGGTGGTCTGGTATTCCCATTTCTTTCTTTTTTTTTTTTTTTTTGTATTTACATTTTTATTTTATTTTTTTTCCCCATTTATTTTTATTAGTTGGAGGCTAATTACTTTACAATATTCTAGTGGTTTTTGTCATACATTGACATGAATCAGTCATGGATTTACATGTGTTCCCCATCCCGATCCCCCCTCCCACCTCCTCCCCATCCCATCCCTCTGGGTCTTCCCAGTGCGCCAGCCCCAAGCACTTGTCTCATGCTTAAGAATTTTCCACGTTTGTTGTGATCCACACAGTCAAAAGCTTTGGCATAGTCAATGAAGCAGAAGTAGCTGTATATTCTAAAATTATCATTTTTTTCTATGATCCAACGGATGTTGGCAATTTGATCTCTGGTTCCACTGCCTTTTGTAAATCCAGCTTGAACATCTGAAAATTCTCAATTCACATTCTGTTGAAGCCCAGCTTGAAATATTTTGAGCATTACTTTTCTAGCATGTGAAATGAGTGCAAATGTGCATTAGTTTAAACATTTTTGGCATTGCGCTTTTTTAGGACTCGAATGAAAGCACCTTTTCCAGTCCTGTGGCCACTGCTGAGTTTACAAATTTTCCTGGCAGATTGAGTGCAGCACATTCAGAGCTCATCCTTTAGGATATGAGATAGCTCTGCTGGAATTCCATCACCTCCACTAATTTGTTCCTGGTGAAGCTTCTAAGGCCCACTTGCCTTCACAGTCCTGAATGCCTGGCTCTAGGTGAGTAATCAAACCATTCTGGCTCTCCAGGTCATTAAGATCTTTCTCTGTACAGTTCTTCTGTGTATTCTTGCCACCTCTTCTTAATATCTTCTGCTTCTCTGAGGTCCATACTGTTTCTGTCCTTGATTATGCCTATCTTTGCATGAAATGTTCCCTTGGTATCTCTAATTTTTTTGAAGAAATCTCTAGCCCTTCCCGTTCTATTGTTTTCCTCTATTTCTTTGCACTGTTTATGTAGAAAGAAAAAAAAAAAAACTTTCTTATTTCTCCTTGCTATTCTCTGTAACTCTGCATTCAGATGAGTATATCTTTCCTTTTCTCCTTTGCCTTTCACTTCTCTCTTTTCTCAGCTAATTGTAAGGCCTCCTCAGACAACCATTTTGCCTTTTTGCATTTCTTTCTCTTAGGGATGGTCTTGATCACTGCCTCCTGTACAATGTCATGAACCTCCTCCATAGTTCTTCAGGCGCTCTGTCTGTCAGATCTAATCCTTTGAATCTATTTAGCACTCCCACTGTATAATCGTAAGGTATTTGATTTAGATCATAACTGAATGGTCTAGTGGTTTTCCCTACTTTCTTCAATTTAAGTCTGAATTTTGCAACAAGGAGTTCATGATCTGAGCCACAGTCAGCTCCCGGTCTTGATATTGCACTGTATAGAGCTTTGCCATCTTTGGCTACAAAGAATATAATCCATCTGATTTTGCTATTGTCCCTCTGGTGATGTCCATGTCTAGACTTGTCTTGTGTTTTTGAAAGAGGGTGTTTGCTATGACCTGAACATTCTCTTGGTAAAACTCTGTCATAATTTGCCTTTGTCCTCCTTCATTTTGTATTGCTGACCAAACTTGCCTGTTACTCCAGGTATCTCTTGACTTCCTACTTTTGCCTTCAAACCTCCTACGATAACAAGGACATATATTTTTGGTGTTAGTTCAAGAAGGGCTTGTACGTCTTCATAGAGCCAGTCAGCTTCAACTTCTTTGGCTTCAAGTTAGTGGTTGGGGCATAGACTTGGATTACTGTGATATTGAATGGTTTGCTTGGAAAGGAACTGAGATCATTCTGTTGTTTTTGAAGTTGCACCCAACTACTGCATTGTGGAACAACAGACTGGTTCCAAATAGGAAAAGGAGTACGTCAAGGCTGTATATTGTCACTCTGCTTATTTAACTTATATGCGGATTACATCATGAGAAACACTGGGCTGGAAGAAGCACAAGCTGGAATCAAGATTGCTGGGAGAAATATCAATAACCTCAGATGTGAGGACAACACCACCCTTATGGCAGAAAGTGAAGAGGAACTAAAAAGCCTCTTGAAAGTGAAAGAGGAGAGTGAAAAAGTTGGCTTAAAGCTCAACATTCAGAAAACTAAGATCATGGCATCTGGTCCCATCACCTCATGAGAAATAGATGGGGAGACAGTGGAAACAATGTCAGACCTTATTTTGGGGGGCTCCAAAATCACTGCAGATGGTGATTGCAGCCATGCAATTAAAAGACACTTGCTCCTTGGGAGGAAAGTTATGACCAACCTGGATAGCATATTAAAAAGCAGAGACATTACTTTGCCAAAAAAGGTCTGTCTTGTCAAGGCTATGGTTTTTACAGTAGTCATGTATGGATGTGAGAGTTGGACTATAAAGAAAGCTGAGCACTGAAGAACTGATGCTTTTGAACTGTGGTGTTGGAGAAGACTCTTGAGAGTCCCTTGGACTGCAAGGAGATCCAACCAGTCTATCCTAAAGGAGATCAGTCCTGGGTATTCATTGGAGGGACTGATGTTGAAGCTGAAACTCCAATACTTTGGCCACCTCATGTGAAGAGTTGACTCATTGAAAAAGACCCTAATGCTAGGAAGGATTGGGGACAGGAGGAGAAGGAGACAACAGAGGATGAGATGGTTGGATGGCATCACCGACTCGATGGACATGGGTTTGGGTAGATTCCGGGAGTTGGTGATGGACAGGGAGGCCTGGCGTGCTGCGGTTCATGGGGTCGCAAAGAGTCGGACATGACTGAGAGACTGAACTGAACTGAAGTGAACTGCATTTTGGACTCTTTTTTTCACTATAAAAAAATAGTCCATTTCTTCTCAGGGATTCTTGCCCACAGTAATAGATATAACGGTTACGTGAATTAAATTTGCCCATTCCTGTCCTCTTGAGAGATTTCCATAAAAGCAGGACCCAAAATATCAGTTGTCCCATTTCCTATCTGCTGCTTTTCTGTTGAAATAGAATGTTTAGAGCAACACTGAGCAATATATTATAGAACACATTTTATGTTTATTATTTAAAGAAATATATAAGACCAGAACAAATTTTAAAAAATGCATACTTTTTTTTTTATAATATATAGACTCTGCCTCACACAATTATGCCTTCTTAAATAAATCTTTCAAATTAATGAAGAGCAATTTATTATTATATATATATCATATGTAATATATATAATATTGTATATACTCTATACTTGGAGAAGGAAATTCAACCCACTCCTGTATTCTTGCCTGAAAAATTCCATGGACAGAGAAGCCTGCCAGGGTACAGTCCATGCAGTCATAAGAGTTGGACATGGCTTAGCAACTAAACCATCACCACCATATACTATATATTAATACATATATAGTCCATTTAATACTAGTTAATAGATAAAAATAACATATATTTCATTATATATATTATATATGTGAAATTACACAGTCCGAATAGTCTAGTTATGATTATGATAAGACAACAGTTTTATCAATTGATAGTTTATATATTTACAAATTGAGGTAACATTGATTTATAGCATTACATAAGTTTTATTTTTACAACTTTACATTCCTACTTTTGTATACCCTATAATGTGCTCACCAGCAAAATTTATTTTCCATTCATCACCATAGATTTGTTTCCCTTTAGTCACTTTGCCCTCTCTGCCACCCTCATCCTGGCCCCTCACCCTCTGGTAACCACTATTCTCTTCTCTTTGCATTTGTTTTGGCTTGTTTCAGTTTTTTCACTTATTTTGCTTTTGTTTGTTAGCTGATCAGTTGTTTTATATTCTACATGTGAATGAAATCATAAGGTATCTGTCTTTCTCCATCTGACTCATTTCATTTAGCATAATACACTCAGGATCTATCCATGTTGTTTCAAATGGCAAGATTTCAAGACATCAATGTTATAGTGCAAAATTATTCTCTTTGCAGCTTAAACGTACATCCATTTTGAAGGAATATATAAATTCTTTGTTTATCATTATGTTTTCAGTACACCAAACAATTATTTTTCTGTGGTTATTCTGTATCCAAATTCCATTTAGCAATGATTTATGGAATACATATTATGTCCTGAGAATTATTCCAAGTACTAACAAACCTTTGAGTTAGTGAGTTTTTATTCCCATTTTTCAGTTTGATGAAGCTAAGTTTTAACAAATTTAACAATAGTTATACAGCAAGTATGATTACTAGAATTTGAAAGCAAGCATCCTAACTTTGAGTTTAATTTTCAAGTTATTCTATTCCTGTTATATGGTTTATTATTTTTCAAAATGCACAGTAACATATATGCAGTTGAAATCTTAATTTCTAACTTTTCTTATTTTTATTGTTCTTTTAGGATGCTCAGTTAACATGTGTGTTTGAGGACATGACTTTTATCTTGTATTTTAACTGTTGACTAGTTATAAATGAAAGAACCCACATTTTATTTAATTTCTGCAGTACAGGGAAACAGACAACCACATTAATGAAGTAGTTCATATCTCAGCAAAGTGCAAAGATAAGGTACAAAATATGCATAATTTTGAATTCAACATTAACCTGACCACATCCCCATATGCCTCTATGGGAGACCTCTGTTTGCCATTAAACAATGGGCCTCCATGTCAGAAAAATAAATCTGAATAGCTACAGTGTGAATCTTCTTCAGTAAAATGGAGAGTTTTTGTCAGTGAAGCAGTTCATAAAAGCAGTTTAACCTCCCCAGACATGAATGTGTATTTATAATTTAGATACTTAATTACTTCCAGTCAAGAGGGAGGCTTAAACATTTCTGTCCCTGACTTTCTGTTTGCTAAAGAAAGAGATCTCATTATTGCAGGCTATCCTGGGGAGACCCTGGGAGAAGATCAGAAGGGAGTATGATATTGTATAGCAACACAGAGGGAAAAAAGCTATAGCACGATCTTGTTTTTCACTTTATCCATTGATAGAAATTTCTGGTTTCTGTTGAACAGTAGATCATTTTCTATTAATTCTCCATAGTCTGAAACAGATTTTGTGAACTATCATGCTTCAGTATGTTTGGTATGAAAAGGCCCATTGTCACATCTGAAATGTCTAGTATTTCCTCCCACTTGTAATTGGCTTTTTTCATTAAACCAGAAAGGAATGAGTATGCCTCTATCTTAGAAAAACAAATTTAGAATATATTAATACAAAGTTCAATAATAAATGATGTAGTGAACAGAATTGCTAACCTTTTAAAAATAATATTGTTAAGGACTATTCTGTTATTTTAATTAATCCTCTTAATACTGCTTTACACAGTTTCTCAGTGCTCCTGAAGCCAGTAAATGGAAGATTCTTGGACTTCTTATTTCAAATTGTGTCTTTTTAAATGACAGGTTCAAGATTTTTTCTTATTTATAACATTGTTGTCTCCATATCTCTCTGGAAGTGTCATCTTTGGAAAGTAAGTACCAGAAACATATGGCATGCGTGAGCAAAGAATCTCTGTCTCAAATCTTGAGAGGTTTTGTTTTTCTCTCTTTTTTTTTTTTTTTCAGATTCTTTATAAATAGTGTTAGCAGGTTTTCTTCCATAGAAAAAGTGAAAGTGAAAGTTAGTTGCACAAGCATGTCTGACTCTTTGGGATCCCATGAACTGTAGCCTGCCAGGTCCTCTCTCCATGGAATTCTCCAGGCAAGAGTAGTAGAGTGGGTTGACATTTCCTTCTCCAGGGGATCTTCCTGACCCAGGGATTAAACCCGGGTCTCCTGCATTGCAGGCAGATTCTTTACAAACTCAGCTACTAAGGAAGCCCCTCGTCCATAGAAAAAGTGAGTATAAAAAGTGAGCATTGCTCAGGAACCTACATTTGTCATCTTACACTAGAAATCTTTCTATAAAAACACATTTGAAGCAGTACTTCTTTTGTAAGAAATGCACAACATTTTATTTTATGAATATCCCACAGTGTATGCATCTAATCCACTAGTGGGGGAAGTTTGCCTGAAGGTGGAGTTTTAAATCTTAGGGAGTTTGATTTTCTGACCCTAGGTTACACAGCCACAGCCTTTTGCTTTATCTGGAAAAGAAGCGTTTTCTATGACATTGGCACTAAATTAAGTCTCCAGCTCTCAAGTCCTGACCTTTTGCCTCTTTTCTGAAAATAAGTTAAGGTAGAGTCTATATTCAGATTACAGTATTGATTTACCCATAGCTTGTCATTGCCTCTTACGTCGGTATCATCTCAGATTTTTTTGAGATTGTCTTTCATTCCTACTTAAAGGAAAGCTTATTAATATCTACCTTCTTTTCCTCTCCTTTTCTCTCACTTATAGCTACTTATCTACTATCCAGTAGTACAATTTGTTTCATTGGAAAGATCTTCTTCCAGTTATTACTTTTTTCTCCATTTTTAACTGAGACCTTAATTATTTTTTGACTGAAAGCTTACCTTTGTGGATCCCTTAAGCAATAGTTATTTTACAAGACTATATAAAAATTACTTTCTTGTTTCGAAAGAACAGCATGTATATTATCTATGGTGAAACAGATCACCAGCCCAGGTGGGATGCATGAGACAAGTGCTCGGGCCTGGTGCACTGGGAAGACCCAGAGGAATCGGGTGGAGAGGGAGCTGGGAGGGGGGATCGGGATGGGGAATACGTGTAACTCTATGGCTGATTCATATCAATGTATGACAAAACCCACTGAAATGTTGTGAAGTAATTAGCCTCCAACTAATAAAAAAAATTAAAAAAATAAAAAAGGAAAAAAAAAATTACTTTCTAATAGAGAATTTGAAGCTTCAAAATTCTTAATCTGTACTAAAATTATTTGTTACAAGATCATGTTCTCCAGAATATATCATATTAAAATGACTAGGTAGTAGTACACTTAGAACTTGTAACCAGGAAGAAAAATCTTTTTAAAACAGTTAGATTTTAGCTGTAGAATAAAACATGAAAATAATTTACATATTGATGGATGAAAAAAGTTGCAACTTTATTTTTCTTATTCAGGGTTTCGTTAATGAATACAGATTGTTAATAGAGTTTAATACCATGCTTAGCTGAAGATGAGACTTGCACAACGTTTAGTATCTGAGAAGCAATGGTGTACCCAGATATAAGGCAAAAAAGTCCTCTGACCACTCATGAACATAGTTGCTAAAGACCCTACACTTCCTAAGGCACTTGCCTTAAGCCAATTTACTGAAAATCCTATGTAAACAATGTTAAGTCTTTTCCTGAACCTTATGATTCAGTTTTCTAGGAAGCCAGAATACTAGCAGTAGTAGTTCAAGAATGCCTGTTACTGCTGAAGGCATACACACAGAAAGAAAAGATAGTGTAGAAGCAAAAGCTTTTGAGGTCATCACTTTATCCCAGCCCATTGTATCACTGGGGCTTCACTGGTGGCTCAGATGTTAAAGAATCTGCCTGCAATGCGGGAGACCTAGGTTCGATCCCTGGGTTGAGAAGATTCCTTAGAGGAGGGCATGGCAACCTACTCTAGTATTCTTGCGGGGACTATCCCCATGGACAGAGGGGCCTGGTGGGCTGCAGTCCATGGGGTCACAAAGAGTCGGACACTACTGAGTGACTAAGCATAGCATAAGCATATTGTATCATTAGTTTCATTAATGGAATTTTTTTTTAATTAGAGAATTAATTTTACTAGGAAGCAAAGTCTGTTTTATGAAAATTTCTGCAACATGCAGTTAAAATACAAAAAAAACTCTTGTTACTTAAACATTATATTCCAAATGCTTGCATTGTAGATTGCTATATTAAAAATTGGCTAATGTTATAGTCATTAGAAATATCATAATTAACTTAGGTATCTGGAAAAAGCCCTGCTATGATTCATATAGCATTTTCATAAACAGTAGATAAATTACAGTGCTTGTGAATAATAGTTAATAAAAGGCAGTATCCTGTTTGCTCACCATAATTCACTGTCTCCCCAACTCAGCTCCTGTCTCCTACATTATGTTAAGGGCTCACTCATCTGCACTGAGGCTTCCATTCCGTGCTGTCTTCATTCCCTCCAAAAGTTTCTCACATCACTCGCTCATCTTCAGGTCCAGACTTTATGGTTTGGTATTTCAAATACTATATTTGTACAATGTATATTCTAATTTTACCCCTTGATTTGCCTTTTTTTCCTTTCTTATCTGAATATATTTAATTACTATTTTAAGTAATTATTGGCTTTTTAGCTGTAGATCTTTGTATTTTTTTTCAGTTTCCTCTAGGAATTACAATATGCCTATGTAAATTATCACAGTTTATCCAGAGTTAACAAAGTACTACCTCAGTTAAACTTAGAAGACTTATAACCATGTAAGTCACATTACCCTCCCCTATCGATGGAGGTTTCCATGATCATATGTATGATGCATGTATACATAGAAAATTCTACCCTACTTTTGTTTTCACTATTTATATATATTTTAAAGAACCTCGCAGTAGAAAAATAGTTATTTGTATCCATATGTTTACCATTTCTATTGGTTGTCCTTCATTCATGGAGATTTAGATTTCCCTCTGGTCTAGAAAATCTGATCTAGATTTTCCTTTTGTCTGAGGAATTTCCTTTAGCATTTATTTTAGATTAGGTTTTCTGGAAATAAATACTTCAAGTTTTTCTTTATCTGAGATTCTCCTTAATTTTTCTTTCTTTTCTGAAATTTTTTTTGTTGACTATAGAACAAAAATGGTTCTTTTCTTTCAGAGGTTTAAAGATGCTATTCCATTGCTTTCTGGCTGTCTTAGTGTCTGAAGAGAAATCCATGTCATTTTAATAACGTTTTCCCTTCCCAAGAATTTAAGAATAATACAAATGAAGTATTTGTATATATTTGTTTATATTTGTATTTATGAGTGTGTGAATATATATACACACACATATGCACATGCATATGTAGGAAGAGAAAGAAAAGTGAACTAAATGTATGCTATTATTTTGATAAGAATATATGGATTTAAATGACAGGAATTTTTTTTAATATATCATTATTCCAATAATAACTATAATAATGCATATGTCATAAAGGAAAAAAGCTATAAAATTGCAAACATTCATAACATGATGTAAATTATGATTTTGAGTATTGAATTAGGTCTAAATGGTCTGTGTATTTTTTGCATTGATCCAAGAAGTATTTAAAGTTGATAGAGATATGTATCAGTTTAAAATAGGTACAGTTCATAAAATGAAAAGCAAGTAAATCACATGAAAAAAATTTCTCTCTCACTTATAAAAATTTGGCCATGGTTCATAGATCCACATTTAGTGGAGGTGAAGGATAAGCTAGCTTACTTCATCCTCGCCATGAAATTCCTTCCTCCTCAAGTTCAGCTGTCACCCAAGATGAAGTCCTGTTGTCATATCTGAACTTCAGAGAAGTAAAAAGAAAGAGACGACAGAAAGAGTTCAGTTCCCAAATGAGTCAGTTGTATTTAAGTACCTCTCCTGGGAGACACCTAGTGGTCATCTCTAGATGTAAAGATTGGAAATTATGGTCCTTTAGTTAGTCTTGTAACTTTTGGAGGAACTTATTTGGAGTTTGAAAGGGAAAATGCAAGTCGTTCAGTCTTGTCTGACTCTTTGTGACCCCATGGACTGTAGCCTACCAGGCTTCTTTGTCCATGGGATTCTCCAGGCAAGAATACTGGAGTGGGTAACCATTCCCTTCTCCAGGGCATCTTTCTAATCCAGGGATCAAACCCAGGTCTCTGCATTGCAGGCAGATTCTTTACCATCTGAGCCACCAGGAAATTATAGTCCTTTAGGTAGACTTGTAACTTTTTGGAGGAACTTAGTTGGAGTTTAATTAGTAAGAAAGCAGGGCAGGATGGAGATGGGGCAGTAAGTTGTAGTTATTTTTAATTTGCTTTAATTTTGATAATTGAGATATGTTTAGTGTTAGAAAAAAGCATTGAGAAATTATCCATGTGCTCTGGAATTTCACATCCTATGGAGATAATAGTTCTAAACATAGTTGCAAAGTCCTATAAAACCATAGGTCTTGTATTAGGAAGGACTCCAAGAGTAAGGAACCCAGATGCTACTTGATTAGATCAGGGAATAGAATTCCACAAAGCTTTTGGATTGGCTAATCTCTCAGGGTCAGAGTGGGAAAACAGAACACCGTCTCTTTATTTAAGTTTGATTTTATGTCCAGAACACCATACTTAACTGAAAAATCACTGCATTTTCTAAGAATGTACATGTGCTCTCTGAGGTAGGTGATAATTTAAATAGTGTTGTTCTTAAATTGTTGTTCAGAAGCTTTATCTGATGTGCTTTTCCTTTATAAAATTTTGTTAAATGATAAAGAGATGTTGAGAGTCAACTAATTGATCTGAATGCCAGTTGTAAATAGTTACTTCAAAAGTAAGAAGAGGGGAGGCATGCTTGCATATGGCTACATATCTCAAGTGTTTTATCACTAATGAAAGTCATCTTTGGAACCTTTAAAGTGTTAGTCTGTTAATAATGTCTGACTCTTTGTGATCCCATGGACTGTAGCCTACTAGGCTCCTCTGTCCATGGAATTCTCCAGACCAGAATACTGAGTGGGTAGCCTTTCTCTTCTCCAGGGGATCTTCCCAACCCAGGATCAAACCCGGGTCTCCTGCATTGCAGGCAGATTGTTTACCATCTGAACCATCAGGGAAGCAGACTATGAAAAGAGGGAAGTACTATAATTTAGCATAAGTTTTAAGTAGTATTTTATGTTTTATATAATTTTTATACATGAGCAACTAAAAGAAACAATAGAACACTAAAAATTTGAACACTATATTTAACCTTTAAGATTTATGTTTAGGTCTAATTAGCAGAAAAGCGCAAGACAAGATGGTGGATGTGAGTTGGCATTACCCTGATGTGGGTTAAAAGTTGAGGCATGCCTTCACTAGATATAAACTTTACATTGGAAGAAAAACTAAACACTGTTTCCAAAGTTCCTATAGGATGATTTGGTCTTTATGCAAACATACATTTTTGTGTTGAGAATTATTTTAGTAACCTTCTCTTATGTAACAATTAATCTCAAAGATTAGTGGTTTAAAAAAGCATTTTTTGTCTCACAGTTTCTATGGGTCAGGAATCCAGGTGCTGCTCAAGCGGGCCATTAGGTTCTCATGATGCTTCAGTCATGTCAAGGCTCAACATGGAAAAATAGTTTCTTACTTCATTTGCATGACCGTTGGCAAGATTCAATTCTTGGTGACCGTTCCAAGACTCTAGTTGCTAATTGTTGGCCAGAGGACTCCTTCAGTTTCTTTCCATGGGCACCTTTCCACAGAGGATCACATAACATGGAAGCTTAATACATCAGGGAGAGTCAGGGAGAGAAGAGAGGGCCAACAAGATATAGAATACTAGCCAAACAGAAGGCACAATCTTCTGTGACTTAATAACAGATGTGACAGTCCGCCATATTGACATTTTCCATCCGTTAAAACAAGTCTCTAAGTCCCGCCTACACTTAAGGTGAGGGATTATACAAGGATTTAAGTATCAGAAAGCAGGGATCACTGGACACCATCTTAGAAACTGCCTACCACAGGATTAACTGATATTATATACTTTAAATGAATAGTACTATGACTCAAATACATCAGGTATTTACTTATTTCAATAAATATATTTTTGGCAGATCCAGTGTGTCTGGGGTATGTGAGACATGTCAGACAACAAACTAAACAAATCCCCTGACGATAAGAGAGAGAAAGGAAAGAGACAATGAATGATTAAAATGAACAGTTAATTTTATACAAGAGGAGGGTATTTGTTATGGAAAGAAGATGGAGAGAGTCTGGAATACAGATGGGAAGTTGGGGATGAATTATTGTATTAAGAACACTATTTATTGAAAGCATAACGTTCTAGCAAATACTTGACAGGGTGAAGTAGGTAATGAAATAGGTATCTGGGGGAAAGGCACACCAGACAGAGAAAAAGCTAGAGGAAAGCACCAAGATGGGGATGTGACTAGAGTATCTGTGAAACGGCAAGGAAGCCAGTGTGACTAGAGCTGAGGGCAGGGAAGATTAGTGGAAGACGATACTGGAAAAACAGCAAGGGATAAGATTGCATAAGGCATTGTAGATAAGGTATTTCAAGGACTTGGACTTTTAAATGATGGGAGAAGCAATCATAGTGTGTTGAACAGAGGAACTTAACATGACACAACTTACATTTTTGAAAGATATCACAGGCTCCTGAATTTCTGTGTGTGTGAGTTTACACATAATTTTATATATATATGTAAAATATATACTTACAAGAGAATGAAGACAGTTGGAGCAGAGAGATAAGTTATGCGACTATGGAAGAAATCTAGGAAGATGTGATGCCTTATTGAGCACAATGCTAGAAAAGAAATTTGAATGATTGTATTCTAGAAAAGCACTTAAAATAGAGTTTCCTTGTGGCTCAGATGGAAAAGAATCTGCCTGAAATGCAGCAGACCCCAGGTTCAATGCTTGGGTCGAAAAGATTCCCTGGAGAAGGGCGTGGCAACCCATTCCAGTATTCTTGCCTGGAAGGTTCCATGGACAGAGGAGCCTGGTGGGCTACAGTGCATGGGGTCGCAAAGAGTCATACAGGACTGAGCAACTGACACCTTCACTTTCAAGATAGGCGTGTAGGATTAAGAGATAGAGACTACTCTATAAAATAGATAAGCAAAAGGATATATTGTATACCATAGGGAAATATGCCATTATTTTGTAATAACTTTAAACTGAGTATAACCTACAAATTATTGGATCGTTATTTGTACACATGAAACTAACATAATATTGTAAATCAATTATACATCAATTTTTAAAAAAAAAAAGAGAGGTAAGAAGGTTTTTTTTTTCCCATTTATTTTTATTAGTTGGAGGCTAATTACTTTACAATATTGTAGTGGTTTTTGTCATACATTGACATGAATCAGCCATGGATCCACATGTGTTCCCCATCCCGATCCCCCCTCCCACCTCCTTCTCCACCTGATCCCTCTGGGTCTTCCCAGTGCACCAGGCCCGAGCACTTGTCTCATGCATCCAACCTGGGCTGATGATCTGTTTCACCCTAGATAATATACATGTTTCACACGTGCACCCCAATGTTCATCACAGCACTGTTTATAATAGCCAGGACATGGAAGCAACCTAGATGCCCATCAGCAGACAAATGGATAAGGAAATTGTGGTACATATACACCATGGAATATTACTCAGCTGTTAAAAAGAATTCATTTGAATCAGTTCTAATGAGATGAATGAAACTGGAGCCCATTATACAGAGTGAAGTAAGCCACAAAGATAAAGACCAATACGGTAAGAAGGTTTTATGATAGACTAAACGGTTAGTATGAAGGAAAAGAAGACAAAGACAATCCCAATGTTTTTGGCCTACATTTCTTGAACAGTAAAACTACAAGGGTGGGATCATCATCAGCTGCCATGAGGAAGGCTGTGTGTGTAGCATGTTTTATTTCAGGGTGGAAGGATGCAGTATTCTAGTTTTGAATATGTTTAGCCAAAGTGCCAAGTAGACAATAGGGTATATGAATTTTGAGCTAAGGAAATACTTTATGGCTGTGCATATGTATTTGAGACATGCCACTGTATAGAAAGAAAATAGAAATGAATATAGCTAGTGAATAGAAGAACTGCAAATGCAGAACTATTGGTCACTTAATAATGTGGAGAAACACAATAGCTTAAATTAAAGCTATTCTGAATTCTTAAATTATTGCTATTCTGATTAAACAGCAAATTAAGCTATGTTTTATTTAACTGAGCTTTGCCAATCTTCCGTGCATTTAGCTTTGGCTCAAGAGCTAGAGTACATTTAGATTTCCCTGAAGTAAGAGAGACTATTTCCCTTTTCCTCTAATGTTACAGAGAAGTCTGGAAACATTATTTAAATTGATAGTGGAAAAGATAAACATATCTGTACTGAATAGAAAGCTGTTTTCAGTTATTATTTATTCATTTAACTATCTAAAATATATATTTATTGTTGCAAAAATATGTTTAATATAAACATATGTTACAAAATAAAATTAAAGCATATAAAAATAGAATTCCAAATTAACTCTATTTTTGACTTATTACACGTGTGTATGTAATAATAATTTAAATTATGGACTTGGAATGTTATTACAAAGGTCCAAACATAACATTGATTATAAAATACAGCACTTATTTTACAGTGTGAAAGTATATATTGCAAAATTTTCCCAAAGGCTCATGTGCTCCTTCCTACTCCATTGTACTCTGTTGTACTGCCATCCTCAACATGGGACTTGTTCTTTTAGTCTAAAAGAACTACTCTGACTGTCACAACATGGATACACTAAGTCTTTGGGGAAGAGAAGTTTTAAAAAGGTTTATTTTTCTTTTAAGGACATATATGGGAAGTTGAGCATGTTATTTTCATTTACTTTCACTGACCTAGCGCTAGCCTTTGGTCAAGTGGGGCCTCAAGGAATAATGGGAAATAATCCGTAGTTGCATTAATGAAATTAGGGGGAGTTTTAATATCAGCTCAAAAAGCATTAGCCATAACAAAGCCTTGTTGTCCATATATGTGAATAAAATATATGAAAAAATATTGATGTCTTACAATTTGGTAAATTCACATAAATTTCTGCAGATTAGTGAAAATTGCACAACTTTGAATTTTATAGAGCTGAATAGAAATCATATGAATTTTCAAATACTTGGCATCACATAGAAATGAAAGTATGTTTTCAGTTGAAAGAACCCAGGTCCATTGACTCCCTCAGTAACTATCTACTTAACTTGTGCTAATTATCTTACAATCATGAACCTCGGTTTGCTCACCTGCAGTAAAAGGTAAACAGTAATTCCACTGCTTATATCAAAGTGCTGCTAAATGACCCTACAAAATATTGCGGACATGAAGCATTTTATATAGTATAATATATGTATAAATAAAATATATTATTCACATATGAATATTGCCTGACCCATATCAGTGTCGTAGATTTGTTTGCCAAGAGTGAACTGGTGTTCAGTTCAGTTCAGTTCAGTCGCTCAGTCCTTTCTGACTCTTTGCGACCCCATGAATCGCAGGCCTCCCTGTCCATCACCAACTCCCGGAGTTTACTCAAACTCATGTCCATCGAGTCGGTGATGCCATCCAGCCATCTCATCTTCTGTTGTCCCCTTCTCCTCCTGCCCCCAATCCCTCCCAGCATCAGGGTCTTTTCCAATGAGTCAGCTCTTCGCATCAGGCGGCCAAAGTACTGGAATTTCAGCTTCAGCATCAGTCCTTCCAATGAACACCCAGGACTAATCTCCTTGAGGATGGACTGGTTGGATCTCCTTGCAGTCCAAGGGACTCTCAAGAGTCTTCTCCAACACCACAGTTCAAAATCATCAATTCTTCAGCACTCAGCTTTCATGACTGCTGGAAAAACCATAGCCTTGACCAGATGGATCTTTGTTGGCAAAGTAATGTCTCTGCTTTTTTATGGGAAATAGTTGAATGTTTATTACTCAAAAACTAAAACAAAGCAAAACATTTCCAAGACCAGGAATGGAAACCTTGGAACTTCCATAATTTCATAAGGCCTGACCACCAAAATTCTATATCAAATATCTGTGCTTTTTAATATGCTATCTAGGTTGGTCATAACTTTCCTTCCAAGGAGTAAGTATCTTTTAATTTCATGGCTGCAATCACCATCTGCAGTGATTTTGGAGCCCAGAAAAATAAAGTCTGACATTGTTTCCACTATTTCCCCATCTATTTCCCATGAAGTGATGGGACCAGATGCCATGATCTTAGTTTTCTGAATGTTGAGCTTTAAGCCAACTTTTTCACTCTCCTCCTTCACTTTCATCAGTAGGCTTTTTAGTTCTTCTTCAGTTTCTGCCATAAGGGTGGTGTCATCTGCATATCTGAGGTTATTGATATTTCTCCTGGCAATCTTGATTCCAGCTTGTGCTTCTTCCAGTCCAGTGTTTCTCATGATGTACTCTGCATATAAGTTAAATAACCTGGGTGAAATGGTGTTAGTACTCAATAAATAATTAATTTTTATTTTTCAATAAAAGGGGAGCAGTAATGTTCTTTATATGAATGTTGTTGTTGTTTAGTAGCTCAGTCATGTCTGACTCTGCAATACCATGGACTGTAGTCCACCAGGTTCCTCTGTCTATGGGATTCTCCAGGCAAAAATACCGGAGAGTGTTGCTATTTCCTTCTCCGGGGGATCTTCCCAACCCAGCGATCGAACTCAGGTCTCCTGCATTGGTAGGTGGATTCTTTAACACTGAGCCACCAGGGAAAGCCCAATATGAATGTTAATTCAGTATTAAGAACTTTACAGGATACATTCTCTATGTGGAGAAATTAATTGAGTAAACAAGTACTTATTTGGAAAAAGAATATATTTGGATAGATAAGCTTATTTTGCTTTTACAAATTTTGAAGGGTAATATCTTGAGGACTTATGTTCCTAAACATTTTCTCTACGAACATCTGCAGAAATTTGAATGTACAATCATCAAAGTAAAATTTTAGTGCAAGTGAATTAGGTGTATATTGAGTATAGATGGTTATTTGAAAGGCTGATGTTATGATCAAATATAAGCAGGTGCACATATTTGAATGATCATGACTTCCATATTCACTGTTTTTAATATAAAATCACTTTAAGAAGTACAGATATAGTTTTCTCTATCCCCACTGCTCATTTGTTCTTACTCAAATACTTATTCAAATGATTCTGTAATGTTTAAGTATATAGTTTGCCTGTAACTCTAGAGAATTTCATTAGATTGGCAGAAGACTGAACACCAGCCCTGTATGATACTCTATGGCTTAAACTACTGCATATTCTCCAAATAACCTAATAAACTTTGCTCAAACTCATCAATGAGGTATCACGGAAAAAATAATGCAAAACTACCTCCCAGTCGTACCATCTTATAGTATGGCAACACCTGTGAATAAACTAGATGATGAACCAAGCTTAAAAAGTGCCCAGAGAGAAGGTTGGCTAAATTAAAAACTCATTAGCTCTGTGGTTCTGATTTCTTAAGCAACAAAAACATTTCTGAAATAGCATAAAGAACTGGATATAATTAGTAAGTTACAAGAAAGATTATGATATACTGATTTAAATAAAGTATTTTACTATGCATTTTATACTCTATGTTTTGCATTTATTTCTTCCTTTCAATGTTGGCAGACTACTGTCTCAATACATACAGATACAAGAGAAAATTAGCCAAATAAGATAGCATTTTACTTAATCTAAGAGGGAAAGTATACAATGTTTTTCTTTTTTGCTATATCCATTAAGCACATAATTATTATGTTTGCATTCTTGCTACACATGGTGACTATTAAGCAAAGAATTAAAACAAAGTAAGATGAACATTCTTAGAGAAAAAACTTTCAATATGAAGGTGTTTCACATGAATCTGGCCTAATTTATGTCGGGGAAGATATACCTGAAAAAGTCAAGTACCGGTGGATAAATGGGAGCTTGCAAAGACTAAGTCCCAGCAGGATAATGGGGATGGGCTGCCCTGCCAAGGGCAATATCACATAGAAAAGCCTAGAAGCAAAGTAACTTCCAGAAGTATTCCAGGAACTATAGAAAACTCAATAAAACTTAAAGTGAGTGTTACTAGCTCAGTCGTGTCCAGCTCTTTGCAACCGCATGGACTAGCCCACCAGGCCCCTCTGTCCATGGAATTCTCCAGGCAAGAATCCTGGAGGGATCGCCGTGCCTTTCTCCATGGGATCTTCCCGACTCAGGGCTTGAAGCTGGGTCTCCCTCACTGCAGGCAGATTCTTTACTATCTGAGCCCCCAGAAAATCCCCAAATAAAACTTAAGCCTAGTTCAAAATTGATGAAAAGATATGACAGAAATCATCTACTCCAGGCAAGATAAATGCAAGATAAGATCCCAAGAAAGATACTAATACAGATTTCCATTATGTGAAAAGTTTTTATTTTTCAAATTTCTCAGTGTTTTATTTTTTAACTTATTTTTTTACATATATATTTTGATGAAAACTACATAGTGAATGCATGACTATTAATTTCTTCTCAGTTGTCACTGTCTACAAAATAGGGCAAAATATTTCCTAGGTTCCTGATCTTATAGAGTTGGCTCTATGGCCAGTTTGGAGCAACTATTAGGGTTGCAAGTCTAGATCCCGGAAGGTCTGAAAATGCCACAACTCCATTCACCACATATAGAGGTGCTCCGATGCTCTGTTTGTTGTCAGTGTTTTCTATCTTCTGTCTCCATCCTCTCTACCAGATCATGATCTCATCATAAAGGCAGGGACCATGTCTTTTTCACCTTTAAAAGCAATTCATTTCTAAGCACAGTGCCTGAAAATAACAGGTGTTCAGTATATATTTATTGAATAAATGGCTACATTTTTTTTTAAGCTTGAAAACTCTTAGGAGTAAATCCTAACAGTGTATTTCCTCATGTAGAACAACTATTGCTGAAAACACATTATGTGTAATATATTCCAGAAAGTCACAAGCTCATTTTATAGTGAACTAAACTTCTGTTATATTAAGGAATGCATGCAATACCAGTTATTTTAATGCCCATATTATTTTAAACTGAGCCTTTCACCATCTGTTCCAACTCTTAAGCCATGGATACAAAAGAACACATTTCCCTATTACATTTGTAAAATGTAAATATAAATGATTTAAATACATTTATATACCCATGAAGTAATGCCGCATGCAGCTGGCATGGGGCTCACTTATGCTGCAAAAAGAAATAATAAAGGAGAACGCCTGCTTATCCCTGACACAGAGAGTTTCACGCTCTATGACTTTTTGTTATGGTATTGGAAGGTCAAGTCTTTACTATAGAAAAAAATTGATTTTTCTCAGTAATGAATTTCATTTACAAACTATAATTTCTCTTTTGTTCATTTTGTTGAACTGTTCTTGAATGGATTTTAATTTCTCTAAAGAAGTCACAAAATTCTATGAAGTCCAAAATAATGAATATTTGGGTCCCTAATAGAATTCTGAGTGCAGTTTGTGAGCTTTTATTGATTTTGCTTTGGATTCTTTGCATTGAGGCATAAAGTCCTACCAAAAGAATTGTTTACTGAGCCTAATTAAAGCATAGTCATCCATATAATCTTTGGCAAGAAGCCACTTTAAAATTCAACAAACATGCCTTTTTTAACCTATCTGCATTGGGAAGTTACTGCAAAAATAATCAAAAAGAAACATAAAATATGTGCTCTAGTGCTGCTTGTTACATCAATATCCATTCCCCATAGTAAACACTTGAAAGGGTTTGAGACCTATAATTTTCTGGAGAGGTACACCCATATAAAGGATATGAGGCATAATAAATATGTATATTTTATATTCTAAGCAGTAGAGGAAGTGAGAATTGACCAAAAAAATATGCCAGAACTTTGAAACTCTTTAGCACTGTGTTAAAATAGCATGTTTATCCTCATCCTCTGAAAAGAATGAAACATAATTCTCATTAAAGTGTAGTTAGTCCTGTGCGCTATTTCGGCCATCACCTTGTTTACTGCCGTCCTTTAGTGATAATATTTTAAAAAATGGAAAGGACAAAAAATTAATAGCTTAATATCCTTGAATTAGACTGGTGGCTCCCAAAACCTTTATTCACAAAATGCATTGCTCAGGGAAAGAAAAGCCTAAGAGATTATATTCTATTACTTACATCTGAGTTATCTTCAGATACAGACAACCCATAATGTGCTATTTTCTATCATTAAAGATAAGCCTTGCACATGCAAACACATATAGACACACACACTCACTATCCTGCAATGTGGCAAAAATATTATAAGACCACAGAAAGTAGTTCAAAAAAGGGGTCATAGAAATTCTACCAAGAAAACTACTAAGTATCAGGTTTAAACATTTATTTGTAAAGTATTGGCTTCTATTTTTGTTTTAAACATGACAATTTAACTACCTATACATTGGTGGTGTACTTCTTCATTTTCTATATTCCATAATGAAAACCCAAAACTTGTTGATCTATTGGATTAGGCAGCATAGATTCAATTTAAGACAGTTAGACTCTTTCTCCTATTATCACTCCTGCCCAAGAGGTTGAAGTCTTTAGAAAACAGGTATATTTCATACAAATTCAGCTGCTTTATCACTCATAATGTTTCTAGGATTGAAGAACTAGAATTACAAGTCTTCAAAGTACAATGTCAGTGTCTAACTAACTAAAGATGTCTAAAAATCATAAAATATAAGGAATAAACATTTTAAAATAGGAAGCTTCTGAAGAGTAGGTTCTTTATATAATTGTTGGTGTTACATAGTATTTATTCAGAAAGTTGTTAATCTCTCTAAGCCTCCATTTCCTTGGTATCCTGGGGTGAGAGAAGAGGAAGGGAGGACAAGCAAAGGGGATTTAAAGAAAAGAAAGTGAAGTCGCTCAGTCCTATCCAACTCTTTGCGACCCCATGGACTGTAGCCTACCAGGATTCTCCGCCCATGGGATTTTCCAGGCAAGAGTACCGGAGTGGGTTGCCATTGCCTTCTCCAGGGATCTTCCCAACCCAGGGATCGAACGAACCCTGGGCTTGATCTCCCTCATTGTAGGCAGACACTTTACTGTCTGTGCCACCAGGGAAGTCCAAAAGGGGGTTATTTCTGTGGATAAAGTTGTGGATGGTTCTCCTTAACTCAAGTTAGATTTACTTAGACCCAGGAACTGTGTGGGTCTTTACTTATAGATGTAGGCTCCTCTGCTCGGGTGTTTTCAGGCTGACATGAAGGTATCAAGGTACACTTCTCATCTAGGGGCTTGAGATTTTCTTCAAACATGACTAGTTGTTTGCAGATTCCATTTCCTTGTGACTGTGTGAGTGAGGTCCTCATTTCCATTCTAGCTGTTGGCCGGAGTCTGTTTTTAGCTCCTAGAGATCACCTGCAGTTCCTTTAGATGGGGCAATTTGCTTTTGGGCGAATTTACAACATGGCAATTTGCTTTCTCCAAATAATCAGGAGAGTTTTGTGAGGGTTCACTTTCTTTTAAAGTATCATCTGATTAAGCCAGACCCACCCAGGAAAATATCCCTTTTGGTTAATTCGAACTGAACTGATTTGTAACCTAATCACTGTTGTGATGTTCCTGTCATAGTCTTACTTAAGGGAAGGGAATGTCACATCAGGTACAGAATACTTGGGGGCCACTTTAGAAATCTATCACCTTAATGATAGCATAGAGCTATCTTTATTAATATTTGGCTTTAAATTCTATCTCATTCTTCTAAAAGTTCCAGTTATGTATTTATTTAAATGTATTATTAGCATAGTCTATTAGCATAATAATTTTATGATATAGATATGTTTTATGATATAGATTTATGTTTATATGATATATAGATATATAATTATATGTATATGTTGGGATATGTTTTCAAAATATCTTACTATTTGACTACTTCTCTAAAAATTTAGTGTGGTAATGAGGTTGTAGTGATATGTGAAAATATTTGTTTTAGAAAACCAAAAAGTCATTTGAAGTGGAATCTGAAAACCTGCCTCACTCTTTTCATGACCATCTCTAAAACTGAAGCCAAAGTTAAATAGCCTGGCTTTGTTGTCCATACATTTCAAAAGTATTCTACATATTATTAAAAATATTTTCTTAAACAAGTTCCATAAAAAGAGGAGAAAAATTTGCCTGCAGGAATCAGTATTATAAGATAATTGCAGTTTTTCCATTTTTTCCATTTTTCTCAATCTGAAAGAGCTCAATGATACTCATTACACGTATATAGATCAAACCTATTTATGGCTTTTCCACTCTCTTAAGTGTGGCCTTCCTGAGTCATGAAGAGTAGATTGAATGTGCATGAAATAATCTTACATACTGACACGCACATATTGTGCACCCAGTGAGTAATTGTTTTATTCCTTCCTGTTCCATGCCTATAAGTAGAAATTTATGACTGCCCTCATGTATATAAATATTAAATGCAAATAAGACATAACAACAACAAGGTTGAGAGAGATTCACGATGATACTGTACTGAGAACTGGGAAACTGGGGGAATCTGACATTGCTAAGAAGGAGGCTGGTTGCATATCTGAGTTTTTAAGGAAGGAATGGCAAGGATTATGGGGATACTCAGGCAATCAAGGCAGTAACAACTAAAAATCGGATGGGGATGTGGAATAAAATAAACACAAAAATGAGGTATGTTTTAGTTTCACAATCTCTAATGATTTTAAGTATTTTTAAATGTATTCTAAAATGCATCTAAGGTAGCTGCTAAAATAGGTAGCAAATAGCATATTACTTACCTATAAGGGTAATATTCTATTCAGAGTTTTATGAGTTATTTTCTATGCTTGCTGTTAGTAATAGTTTTTCTTTTAATTTTGTTCTTTGTTTTATATTGGTGATAAAAAATCTAATCTAAGATTTTCTGACTTTAAAATTCTAGCTCTTTAAAATTACTATTTAATAATATTTTTATAGTATTATGGCTGTAGATATTCACTTGGGTTATTGCAAACTGAATCTGTTATTTTCATTACTGTTATTGTATTTTTCATATTTTGACAAGGTTCTGCTAAAACAGAATATTGATTTTCCTAGAGGTATCATCATTCCTTTAGCAGATGGGAATCGGAGTAATTGCTAACAGAATCATCATCAGCCATAGCCCCTACAGTCTAAGATCTGTGACCAGAATTCTCTCTGGCTGAATAAATTAGCATGCTATTTTCTTTTCCTTTTAAGCTAGGATGACATTTCAACTAAACTATACTGAAAATAACTTTCCAAATCAAGCGATCTCCCACATATATATATTCTTTTTATCACGACCTGAAAGAAGATTGATAGCCATAAATCAGAAATAACGTTGCTTTTCTACCAGGTTTTGGTATGGCTTAGCTGAAATAAAAGTATTCAAAAGTAAAATTGACCACTTCATAGAGACAAGCAGAAAAAAAATGATCATTTTAATCCTGGTTTTATGCATTTTTCAAATAGGTCTGTAGGATTGAATATTAATTTGCATTTCTCTTCCACTAATTATGTTATGTGCTTTGAGAAAGTAAGTAATGGAAGTTAAATAATGAAAACAGATATGCTAAAATTGGGCAAGAAAGTGTTATAGTACTGTAAATAGTATGCCAGTTATGAAATTGTTTTATTTTTTTTAGATGAAATGATGGTCTATTAGATTTAATAATTTAAGGAATTTTTTAAAAAATTGAATCTCTTCTAAGATTATAATCCTATCTTAGTTTTCTATTATATGTATATATATATATATTTAATATATTCTACAATTAACAACTGTCATAGTTGCTTAAGTTCACTGAAATAGGGGTTGCCCAATATACTGTTTATACCTGAGATTCCAATGCAATCAATCTGCAGTAGGATCCAGGAATCCAGGAATCTGAGTTTTGAAAATGCTCTCCAGCTGTTTCTTATAAAGGTAGTTAGTTGAATGCCTATCAGTAGACTGATAGTGGAACCACTATTCTATCAGACTGTGCTAAAAGTTCTAACAGACATTTCTGATAGGGCACAAGGTAAAGAGCTAAGATACTATGGGATTCTTTCTTTCTTTTTTTTTTACTATAGGATTCTTATGAGATTTTACATTATGTAATTTTTAGATGTTCATTTGCTGCTTGATCTACTTAACTTCCCTCAAGTGTCATACTAGTATCCTCTACCTGTGCAGGTAAATTTACGTGCCCCCCAAGTTTTCCTCAGTAAAAAGATTAAATAGAAGTTGGCTGAAGTAGACATATTCTGAGTCAAAATTTTAAAACAAATAAAGCTCTCCCTCTGTTTTGTGACCTTTTTATCAGGATTATATTGCACTATCAAAACTCTTAATATGTAGAACTCAATTCATTATAAACCTTAGCTATTGTTGAAAAATTTCCTTTCTGCCTGGGTGCTGAGGAAAAGACCAATGCCAGACTTTGCCAATAATGATAGGAATGTACCTGGGTGCCTGGAAACTATATACTATTAATTTTAGAATTAAAAACACCATTTTAATTTAATATGTAAAGTTATCTTCTTTTCTTTTTTTTGGCCTGCAAGCATGGATATGTGACTTTACTTGCATATTTGCAATGTTAAGATTATATGGTTTTGTGATTTTATATGGATGCATATTCAGTCCTTTCAAATGTAAAAGTGGGAACTTCTAAGTGATGCTTTTCATCTGATTATTTTCCTAAAATCAGATTTTCAGAGAATTCTCTTTAGGAACACTTCATTGTCCCTATGAAGGAAGAGCCTTCCTTTTGTGTGTGTGTGTGTTTTACTTTCAGAAATAGTAAGAGGTTTAAAAAAAGTCCCATTTCTCCAGTAAAATAATATGAAAGAAATAAAGCTTTCAGTTTGGTAAAAGGAATTGAACCAGGGTCAACCTCATCCAGAGGAGCAAAAACTTTTCTCAAATAAGTAAGTATTTCTCTCACAAAGAGTGACTCAATTACTGTATTAGTATATATACCCTGGGTTGTTGGAAAAACAGAGAATTGTGTTGAATAGTTGGGACATGTCTTTGAAGGACATTCTCCTTTTGTGGCTGAGTTATTTGATAATCAAATATATCAGAAATTAATCCCTTTTCATTCCAACACATTTACTACTCCTTATTTTTCTTTTTTTCTGAAGCTATAGATTTAAAAAATGATGAAAGTGTATTTTCAGTTAAATAATGGATAAGAGGACTCATAATCAGCCAAGCAGGTAATCTGAAAATGGCATTAAAGCCAGTGTAATAAAATAACTCAGTCATCAACTCAAAAACAGTACCGGTCCCTCTGTACTGTTTATTGATCTAGAAATAAATAAGAAGAGATGTGTTAAGAGAAGAGGGAATGCAGAAACATGTTGAGACAGAAACAACATAAAATGTACTGGATAAAATGCCTCAATGTTAGAACTTGAAGTTCCTTATAATATATTTAACATGAATGCCTTCAGACTTTGGAAAGTTCATTCCTTTTATGAATTTGTGATTTTAGAAAACCAAACCACTACTGCTATTTTTAAATTGTTCTCCAATGTCATTGAATTTCTTCTTTGCTTACTGCCCCAGTGCTGAAAACACTAGGTTCTCAGTGACTATTTTATTCATTTCACTGCTGATTTAAAAAAATTTATGTTCAAATTGTTGAGCCAGTACAATCTATGTGACATTTGTGTAGTAATAGCTTCATCATCTATCTCTTTGCTTATATGTAGTTACATAAATAAGTACATATATAATTATGTACTTTTAGTATAAACTATGATATCTAAACCATGTTACAGCTTCCCACTATAATACAGTGTCTCCTAAAGAGTAGTAGCCCTCTGTATTTATAGTATCTTACCAATAATAAATACATTTTCTAAAAAAAAATTGTGAGAATGAGAAAATAACAAATAATGTTTGCAAGTATTTTCTATTTTATCAGCTTTTTAAAAACATTATCAGACAAGTCCCAAATGTGAGTCATGCAGTTTCTCCCTCTACCATGATTCATCATAATTTGTAAGACAATAGATAATAATAATTTAATGATGTGCTTGGCACATATAAGTAATTTGTGGAACAAATTTGGTTTGGGCAGATAATATACCTAGTTAAAAGGGTATATATTCCAGTGGTCTTTACAGTAATGTAAAAAGTTTTGGTAGGAATCCAGTGAGCAGACGTCTGTTTTTTATTTCTGGGTAACTTAGTTTCCTTGACTTAGGGGTGACCATCTTCTTGCAGCCAACTTCTATAATGCCTGTAGGGGGCTGGAGAGGGATAGATTCTATGCCAGAAGAAGGCAGAGTTGACAAGACAATGAAAAAGCCACGGCTGTAAATAATAAAATTGAAAGTTTGAGGGACTCAAGTTCCCAATGGAATCTTAGAACCACTACATCAGTCTCACTTGCCCACCTGAGATTGTGGTGGTGGTAAATTGTTATTAGTATTCATTAATGTACAAAACTGGTAATCATAACCTCTGCCCTTTATTAATCATTTACACTGTGTTAGGCAGTGCACCTTATGTATGAGATCATGCATGTTATTTAAGTAAATCCTCTGAGTGGTTATATTTATTCTCATTTAAGAAAAGGGAGCCAAGAATTATAGAGTTGAAATAACTTGCTCAAACTTTCATTTCAGAATAGAGTGAAGGGCAGATAATAGTCTTAATCTCTCATAGAACAACAATAAGAACTTGGGCTACATTAAGAGAAACTAAGTAGAAAACAGCTGCTACGGGCTTCAAAAATAGAGAACCTGGCAGTCACAGGGAATTAGGAAGTAAAAAATTGGAATTCAGGACTAACAAGGAAGAATGACTGGTTAATAGACCATATTTTCAGTGGAGACTGCAAGTTCAGTTCAGTTCAGTCACTCAGTCGTTTCTGACTCTTTGAGACCCCATGAACCACAACACACCAGGCCTCCCTGTCCATCACCAGCTCCTGGAGTTTACTCAAACTCATGTCCATCGAGTCGGTGATACCATCCAACCATCTCATCCTCTGTCGTCCCTTCTCCTCCTGCCTTCAATCTTTCTCAGCATCAGAGTCTTTACAAATGAGTCAGCCTTCTCATCAGATGGTCAAAATATTGGAGTTTCAGCTTCAGCATCAGTCCTTCCAATGAACACCCAGGACTGATCTCCTTTAGGATGGACTGGTTGGATCTCCTTGCAGTCCAAGGGACTCTCAAGAGTCCTCTCCAACACCACAGTTCAAAAGCATCAATTCTTCTATGCTCAGCTCTCTTTAGAGTCCAACTCTTACATCCATACATGACCACTGAAAAAACCATAGCCTTGACCAGACGAACCTTTGTTGGCAAAGTAATGTCTCTGCTTTTTAATATGCTGTCTAGGTTGGTCATAACTTTCCTTCCAAGGAGTAAGCGTCTTTTAATTTCACGGCTGCAGTCACCATCTGCAATGATTTTGGAGCCCAGAAATATAAAGTCAGCCACTGTTTCCCCATCTATTTCCCATGAATTGATGGGACCGGATGCCATGATTTTAGTTTTCTGAATGTTGAGCTTTAAGCCAACTTTTTCACTCTCCTCTTTCACTTTCATCAAGAGGCTTTTTAGTTCTTCTTCAGTTTCTGCCATAAGGGTGGTGTCATCTGCATATTTGAGGTTATTGATATTTCTCCCAGCAGTCTTGATTCCACCTTGTGCTTCCTCCAGCCCAGCATTTCTCATGATGTACTCTGCATAGAAGTTAAATAAGCAGGGTGACAATATACAGCCTTGATGTACTCCTTTTCCTATTTGGAACCAGTCTGTTGTTTCATGTCCAGGAGTTCCACCTAAAACATAAAAACAAATAAAAATTAAATCATCTTTAAATAAATCAAGTGATCTGTCTATGAATTTCTACCTGCTACTAAAAGTAATAAACACAAGTAGTTGGTTCCACTAGAAAATAGCACCAAATGACTGAAAACCAAGAAAATGTGTATAACGTGAAAAAAAAATCCTAGAACAAAATTCTGATAACTCAGTAAAGAACTCAATCAGTGGGTGTAAAAGAAAATTAACATTGCCAAAGAGAGGATTACTGTCTAATCTTCTTTTAAAGCAATCTATTGAATTAAGCAATGAATATCTGTCATGAAGAACAGAGACCCAAAAAATAAAAAAGAGAGAGAGAGAGAGTTACATTTAATTAGAATCATAAGAGAGAGAAAAGAATAAGCAGAAGCAAAATCCAAAGAGATACTTAGAAATAATATTGCAAATCTGACAAAAGATATGAGATTGAAGAAACTATAAAAATAAAAATGAGAAGACACTCCAGTTACTTCATATAAAACTGCTGAAAAATGAACACAGGAAATCTTTATAAGGAGCCCAAGGGAAAGGCATCTTGTCTTCAAAGGAACTAAATGAGATTGAGAGTGATAACTGATCCACATTCTTTGTAAAATCACCAGGTGCACAACAAATATAACTGCAATAAAGTAAAAATGAAAAAATGATGTTTTTAATATCTGCCACATTTTATAAAAATGCATATAATACATATATAACATGCATTATATATGGTGTCATTCCAGTATTAAAAATTTCAAAAGCAGATGAAGTTAGTCTATGAAAACAGAAGTGAAATAAGTGGTTACTGCAGGATCGTGGGGAAGATTGATGCCTGGAAGGGAACATAAGGCAAGATTTCATGCTCCTGGAAATAATCTATAATTTGATTTGTTAAAAACCTGGATCAAAAAATATGTTAAGTTTGTAAAAATTCATCAAGCTATATAGTTAAGAATTGTGCACATTCTTATGTGGTTTTATTTTTTCATTATCTTTTTCAAATTAAGATTTTATTTTTATAAGTTTTATGATCACAAGAAAATTGAGTAGAAGGTACAGAGATTTTTCATATATGCTGTTTGTCCCCACATTTAAAATAGCATCCTGCATTATCAACATCCCCCATTGGAGGTGTATATTTGTTACAATTGATGAATCTACACCGATGTAGCATTATCACCCCCAAATCTATAGTTTACATTATGGCTGTTCTTGGTGGTGTACATTCTGTGGGTCTGGAGAAATGTATAATGGCACATATTCATCATTATGATATCATACAGAAAATGTTCTCTGCCCTAAAACTCCTTTGTGCTCACTTGTTCACCCTTTGTCCCTTCACTTAAATGCTGATTTTTTTTTCCTAACTCTGTAGTTTCACTGTCTCAATGAATTTTCCAGAATGTCATATAATTGGAATCAGACAGTGTGTATTTTCAAATTGACTTATTTCACTTAGTAATATGCATTTAAAATTATGTCTTTTCATGGCTTAATTTTAGCGCAATATGTTAATAACATTCTATTGCATGGATGTACCACTGTTTTATTTTTTTTTATCATACATTCAGTTATTAAAGAACATTTTGGTTAATTCCAAGGTTTAGCAATTATAGTTAAAGTTGCTGTAAATATCTGTGTGCAGGTTTTTGTGTGGACCTCACTTTTTAAGTCCTTTAGATAAATACCAAGGAAGGCTGCTGGATTATATGCGAAGGGTTTGTTTAGTTTTGTAAAATGCCATCTAACTGTCTTCCAGCATTGCTGTACCATTTTGCATTTCTATCAGCAATATATGAGAACTCCTGTTGCTCTGTATCCTTGCCACTATTTGGTATTGTCAAACTTCTTTTAATTTGCATTTTCCTGATGACGTATGATATGGAGCATCTTTTCCTATGCTTATTTGCCATCTGTCTATAGTCTTTGTTTAGGTATTTGTTATTAAAATTTTTTCCCTACTTTTTAATCCAGTTGGTGCTCTCTAGTAAATTTTAAGAGTTATTTGTATATTTTAGATAATAATCCTTTCTCAGAGGTGTCTTATAGAAACATTTTCTCCCTGTTTATGGCTTGTCTTCTCATTGTCTTGACATTGTCTTCTGAACAGTTTACTTGTTAGATGTTACATGTGAACGTTTATTGATATCCCAAAGTGTAACTGAAACTGAGGGAGATAAATTACTTTGAAAGTGAAAACTGAAGGACCTAATAAAGAATGAGATACGCAGACAAAAGAAAGAGAATAAGTTATGTATTATACTGTGTAAAGCAGTCAAGCTAGCACCTGTCTCATCAGAAGGATTCAGTAAATATTAGTTGCTACAGTAATGAGAAAAAGTAGACAGAATAAAGAAGAAAATGCAGCAAGGAGAAGGGTTTGATTGAGAGAGAAAAGTCAGAAGAAAAAAAAAGGAATTAAAAAACAGAAAAAAGAAGCAATATTAACTGTGACAATTGCCATTCAAATTCAGTATTCATTTAATTATTATTTATTTTTTGCTTGCCACTTTTTAATGTTTCTTTTTTATAGTGATACTCAGTGTTGTTACATACTATTTATGTGTTTGTTTAAAATCTTTAAAACTAATATGAAGACCAGCTTGTTTATTTTGATGGAGTTTATTGTAGCTGATTAAAAGATCATTATCATAAGCTTTTTATACAAGCACAGTTTTGTACATACTTAGTTTAAATTTTGGAGTCTGTGCAAATGAGATAAAAGGAAAAGAGTGTGCATCTGACAAATGTTTCATAGAAACTATAGAGTTCTAAATGATATGAAAGAACAAAGTATGGTGTAAAGGACCATTGTGTTGCATAACTTCTTGTGCACTATTTCCATTTGTAAAAAGCAATTTTTTGGAGTTGTACACTACTACTGTGATCCATCTGAGATTCAACTTCTTTTATTTTTTCTGGCCTAGCCCTTATAATTTTTCTTAGTATTAATAATTTTATTGAGATATGGCTTAAATAATAAAATATAAAGTATAACCATTTCAAGTACACATTTTGATGAGTTTTGATAAATATATGCCACTGTGTAACAACCTCCACATTATGATACTGAAGTTTCTTCATTTTAAAATATGCCCTTTTCAGTCTACATTTCTGTTCCCAATCCCTTTGCAGCATACTGTTAATCTACTACTCTCTGACATAATCTGGATTTTTTTTTAATTATATGAAATATCACAAAAGTTATTTTGCTCTCAGGGATTGGTAATACAATGTTAAATGACTTAACTATGAGATGATTAGTCATATACCTATAACTCATATTCCGAAATACAAAGTTGATATAATGTCATGGCATATACATATCATGGCCCACAAAATTAGTAAAGACATAACCCTCAATGGGATTTTATTTATATATTTCTTACTCCTCACTGCTTTTATTTCTCTTATGTATTTTCTTTTTTCTCTCTTTTGTTTTTTCTTGGTCTCCTCACTATTTAAAGAGATCCCGTTTTCTTCTAAGGAAATTTCGGAGGAGACCAAGACTACTTAAAGCAAGAAGAGTTACAATGAGATCAGACCTCAATCCATGGGGTTATTATTGAAAGCAATTCCATTAAACTTGTTTACTTTTTACCTATAACTGATTCTTGTGCAGTGCAGTGACTTTGTGATTAATTTAGTAATGAATGATTTCAAATGTTATGACTCTATTGACACAGTTTTGTTATTTAAGTATGGCTGTGGTGTTTCCACTTACTATTTTTAACTCAGACCTAAATGTTCAGTCACAATTGTATAAACAGAATTCTGCTTATTCAGAGAAAACGTGCCCTTTGGAATACTGTTTTTGCTTTAGGGCCATTATTCTATACTATGTTCTCCTTGGTATCATTCATCTCTTTATTCATTTGTATCATTTTATTTCAAATTTATCCATTATGTAAAACACTACTGATGAATGATCAAACAAGCCATCTTCTTACTAGTGTATGATATGATAATGGTAAATGTTTAGATTGGAATTTAACTTGTAGGTTTGCATGCAATGCTTTCACTTCCAATATGTCAGGTCTGTTCTAGGCATTTCACATTTTTTATTTTATTGTCTCTTTACAGTCAATCAAGAAAATGAGTGGTACTATCTCCTTTAGATAGATGAGAAAAATTTAGCATAGAAAAAATATAAAACTCATAAAAATTTACATATATTCAAACATATTTTGTTATCAGTGTGATAGATACATTTTTCCACCATAGCTAATTGCATTCATATATATCAGAAGAGAGAGTTACATGATTAAGCCATGATAGCAGTTTTCATCTTATTGTGTGAACAGTAGATAACATAGAAAACAGTACATAAAGTTCAAATTAGTAACATGAGGAAAAAGCATCAAGATAATACAAATGATAAGGTACTATTTTATGTTTCTCCTTTGTTCTAAGACATTCACTTTGTAAATCTGTCCCTATAAGCAAGTTTTTTCTCTGTCGAATCTCAAGAATTTTTATAAAAAGGTAATGCAAAATGAATATAAAGTAATATCTGCGCTATACTGGTATATTATTTTGAAAAAATAAATGCATTGTTTACCTTGACAATGTCATCTGTAACATCCTTTCCAGGGATAAATATGATTATTCACAGGGCTATTTTTCTACTGGAACATTTTAACCTTATCTGTATGATTGTTTTCATTATCAGGACAAAATGGCCTATTGCCTTAGCAGTGTGTTTGCACAAACCTTTCAAATTCTAAAGAACACATATCATATGATTTTATTATATATTGTAACAAGTAAGCTGACCTCTATTACCATAAATTAATTTTGACTGTTTCTGAAACCTATATATATGTAATTATAAAAGATAACACACTTTGTGTGTAACATCTTTTCTCAACATTATATTAAAGAGACTCACCCGTGTTGTTGTGTATAGCAATATTTAATTCTCATTGACAGATTTTATTATATTATGTGAATATTCTGAAACACATTTATCTGTTTTACTGCTGATGGACAAAGTTGTATAGTTTGCAACTTTTGGCTATTGCAAAGAGTTCCTGCAAACAAGATAATGTACACCTTCTTATCCCATTTTCCGATATTTTTTGAGTATGCAATTAGAATTGTGGTTATTGGGTTATAGGATAAATATATTTTCAGCTTTGGTGTACACTAACAGATTTTCAAAGTACTTGAGCCAATTTGCTAAACAATAACTTATATAAGTTGCCCTTGTTCCACATCCTTCCCAAAACCTGAAATAATGTTTTAGACTTTTTTTTTCAATAAGGTGATCATGCATTTCCCTGATAAGAAAATACTGTTGATCACACTTTCACTTGATATTGGCTGTTTGGGTATCATTTTACCTGGAGTGCCTGTACAGTTATTTTTCCCTTAAAATATTAGATTGAATATATTTTTCTTGTTAACTTCAGCAGTTTTATGAATATGTTTACTATAAATGTTATTGCAGCATAATTGACATAAATTGATCTATATATAGTTAAAGTGTGCAAGTTGATTAGTTTTAATGTATTTATAAACTCATGAAACCATCAAGACAATCAAGATAATGAACTCATCTTTTACCCACAAAAAGTTCCTTATGACCCTTGACTATTCCTAAGCTCTATTACCCCTTTTTCTAGTTTCCAGACAACAACTGATCTGCTTTCTGTCACTATGAATTAGTTTACATTTTTAGAATTTTATATGAATTAAATCATGGAGTATGTACTCAATTTGTTTCATTTCTTTCATTCAGCATAATTACTTAGAGATTGCTCTATATCATTGTATATATCTACAGGCCATTGCTATTGGGTAGCTGTTGTTTACTGAACACAGACTTTTGGTTTTGCAAGATGAAAAAAGTTCTGGAGATGGCTGTACAATGGTGTGAATATACTTAACACTATCAAACTTAAAAATGATTAAGATGGTAAATTTTATATTATGCATTTTAACACAATAAAAATAAAATTAAAACATCCTTTTGGGTTTAGCTTAAACAATTGGTAAATTTTGCAAATAGAAAACAAACAAAAAAAATAAACTGGAGAGAGGCAACGACTGTGAAGACATAGTAGAATCAATTGTTTTGTTCTGGTCATGTTTGAATTTAAAAATTCATGTTAGAGAGGCAAGAATTGACATCACTAAGCAGATGGAGAGTCTCCTTTGGATTACAGTGGAGATGTCAGGCTGTAGATGTAAGTTTGATAACCAAAAGGATATAGATAATAATTAAAGCCATGGACATGAATGAGAACACCTACAGGACAAGTATAGATTGAAAAGAAAATGAATTTCAGGATCAACAAAGTAGTAGTATTCAGGTAAAGGAGGACAAGCCAGCAAATGAACCTAAAATGGAAGGCCTGGAAATTGTGATAAACATCACAAGCATATGGCATCACTAAAGCCAACAGGAAAAAAAGCTTCAGTAAGGAATTAGGAAACCAAGTTCAGAAACTATTGACTGATCAGGTAAAATGAGATTTATTTTAATGACTCCTGAGTATGGGCTCTATAAGGTTTAATTGAGAAGGAATTGAAAAGTGAAAAAGATCTTTTGAGATATTTTCAAATGAAGAACTATATTAACACAGGAGAGTCTGAGTATATTAAATTGAAGAAATACATTGTTGGTGGGAGGGTTTTATCTCTAAATACAGGAAAATGTTAAAACAGCTTTAAATGATGAGAATGATTCAGTTTAGAGGGGAGAAATGATGTGAATGAGAGATTAGCAAGAGAAAAGTTCTCTGATCATCTAAAAGAGTTCATGGTTAAAGTTCAGAGGAGTTTGGTAGATGGTTAGAGTGGATTAGGTGAATTGGAATCTTCTATAAGTGATTACTATTTTCTCCATGAGGAAAACTTAGGTCAATTCTGTCCATTGTAATTAAGAAGATTAAGATAGAAAGTGACATAAAGAGAGGAAACATACTTACCTTGTTCACTATCTTATCCTAAAAACTTAAAAAAGAATATGTTACCTAGTAGATATTTAAATAGGTAATTCTTAAATTAAAAAAAAATGCTTAAATTAAATCACAAGAAATTATCATTTCAAAGTTCACTTGCTAATCATTTCCAAAGTCATTATGTGTAGGAAGAGACCTTGTGTTTCTTCAGTTTACAGCTGCAGATACATTAGAATTCTCTAAATGTTTATTCCCCATTTCACATCAGCAGGCTAAATCACATAAACTTTTCTGTCTCATGAAATTGTTCATTTTTAGATTGAGACATAGCAGATTTACAATATTATTACAATTTTATTACATTATTACAATATTGACACAATATTATTGAAACAAGTTGACTTACATATTGACTTACAGTATCAGTTGTTCAGCATAGTGATTTGATATTTCTGTAGACTCTACTTCAATGTCGGCTATTTCGTTATATATGTGTGTGTGTGTTGTGAGTCGGTCAATCGTGTACGACTCTTTGTGACCCCATGGACTGTAGCCCACCAGGCTCCTTTGTCCGTGGGATTCTCCAGGCAAGGATATTGGAGTGGGTTGCCATTTCCTTCTCCGTACATTATATCTCTGTAACATTTATCTTATAGCTAGTAGTCTGTACCTCTTGATCTCCTTCACCCATCCTCCCCCTCCTCCCACACTTCTCCCCTTGGGTAAACACTAGTTTGTTTCTGTGAGTCTATGTCTTGTTACTTTTGTTCTTCTATTTTTTTTTAAATTCCAGACATAAGTGAAAACACAATATTTGTCCTTCTCTGATTTATTTCAGTAAGTGCAACACTATCCAGGTTCATCCCTCTTGTTGTATATTGGATAATTCCATTCTTTTTGTGGCTAATATTCTGTTGTGTATGTATGTATATCTTTATCCATTCATCTGTTTCTTAGATTGCTTTCATAGCTTGGTTATTTTAAATAATGATACTATGAATATTGTTGTGCATATATCTTTTTGAAGAGCGTCACCTCACACCAAAATGGTTATAGGCAAGGATTTGGTAAAAAGGGAATCCTAGTATACTATTAATGGGGATGTAAATTGGTTCAATCACTATAGAAAACAATCTGGATGCTCCTCAAAAAAGTAAAATTAGAACTACCATATGATTCAGCAATTCCACTGGTGGGGGGGTGGGGAACTGAAAGCAAAAACTTTTTTTTTTTAATCTTGGAAATACTGTTTTAGAAAAAGTGATTTAAGACCTAGTTGAACAACATCAGAAGATCCTATGTTTAAGAATATACTAATTTGTCAAATCATTTCTTTTTTATGAGCCTTATTTTTCTCATGTGTGAAATGGAGAAACTTAACACCCTCTTCATTATTCTGATGAAAGAATTAAATGAGGATATGTTAGTGGAAATTTTTGTAAAGACAAATGAGATGATTGTTCACAGATACAAACCTTAAAATAAGTATGAAGGGCTTCTTCCTCCACACTCTGCCTCTCTAAGTAACATAATGAGAAGATAAGCCGTCTGTGTTCTTGGAAGTGTAGTATATGTATATCCATCTGTAGTATCCTGAATTAGAATTAAATTTTTAAATGGCACTGGTATCTACAGATAAAAATAAGGAATGTTCTGCTTTCAAGGGTTTAGGTTCTTTAAATTTAGTTAAAGATTTTACTTTTAAAGACTCAGAAATACATAGAATTTTATGCTTGTAGAATATCTAAATTTTTACCTAATTCTAGGAGACATATCTTATAAATTATAATTTGTAATTTTTAGACCTTTATACAATTATAATTTGTATAGTTGTAAATTATTTTGGTATACTTAATTTGTATGATGAAAAATAACCTATCAAATATGAAAATGCAAAATAACCCTACAACCTTCTATGTAGTTAATTCATATTTTTCAAAAGGTGACACTGCTGATTGATTACTGTTAACCAGACTTTACACTCATGGGAAGAAAGGCAAAGATCCCATACTCATGTAAGATCGATGTATTGCTCAGATATTGTTAGAAATGATACAACTTGAGACTGTTTTTTATTGAGGCGTATTTTTTGATCTAGTGTTCACATTTTCTTGGTAACAGAAATATGCCTCTCATAGTTATGATCAGTTAATCTCCTCAGTTCAGTTCAGTTCAGTTCAGTTGCTCAGTCATGTCCAACTCTTGGCGACCCCATGAATCGCAGAACGCCAGGCCTCCCTGTCCATCTCTAACTCCCGAGTTTACCCAAACTCATGTCCACTGAGTTGATGATGCCATACAACCATCTCATCCTCTGTCGTCCCCTTCTCTTCCTGCCCTTAATCTTTCCCAGCATCAGGGTCTTTTCAAATGAGTCAGCTCTTCGCATCAGGTGGCCAAAGTATTGGAGTTTCAGCTTCAACATCAGTCTCTCCAATGAACACCAAGGACTTATCTCCTTTAGGATGGACTGGTTGGATCTCCTTGTAGTCCAAGGGACTCTCAAGAGTCTTCTCCAACACCACAGTTCAAAAGCATCAATTTTTCGGCAATCAGCTTTCTTCACAGTCTAACTCTCACATCCATACGTGACCACTGGAAAAGCCACAGCCTTGACTAGATGGACCTTTGTTGGCAAAGTAATATCTCTGCTTTTCAATATGCTGTCTAGGTTGGTCATAACTTTCCTTCCAAGGAGCAAGCGTCTTTTAATTTCATGGCTGCAATCACCATCTGCAGTGATTTTGGAGTCTCAAAAAATAAAGTCTGACACTGTTTCCACTGTCTCCCTGTCTATTTCCCATGAAGTGATGGGACCAGATGCCATGATTTTAGCTTTCTGAATGTTGAGCTTTAAGCCAACTTTTTCACTCTATATATATGCTCAGTCGTGTCCAATTCTTTGTGACCCCATGGACTGTAGCCCACCAGGTTCCTCTGTTCATGGGGTTTCCTAGGCAAGACTACTGAAGTGTGTTGCCAGAAAGCAAGTTTTGTTTATGTGTGTGTGATTTGTCTGTTTGTTTTGCCTACACAACAAGTAGAGAAAATGTATGGTCCTCTACTTAAACACAACTCCCCACATACACACACACTACACTTGACTTTTAAATATATTCTGTCATATGTATGTATGTATGTATATATATATACAGACACATATATGCCATGGTCTGGGCATGGGTTGGAGAAGAATTTCCAGACATGAGGCAGGATGAAAGAAGAATAAAGTTTGTTAGAGTGGGGTGGGACGAGTCATTCCCAGCACAGCGGGCCAGCTTCCCAATAGTCAGGGAGAGTCGATGTTGAACCGGGGTTCTTGATTCATTTTTATACCCTGGGTGTAAGGAGTGGGATAGGGGTCTGATGGGTCATTTGCTGATTGGATGAGGTGGGCTTATTGTGGGGGGAGGGAGAAAGGCAAATACCTTCTCTCTGTATGGGGAAGGAGGGGAGACAGGTTATACTGGTCAGGAAGACCTGGAATTCTTCAATAGTTACAACATTGGGGATGGGAGGGAAGGTGGATAAGGGTCTGGTTTTTCCATTCTTGCATTCAGTCTCACACCATGCTAAGTTTTTATTCACTCAATGCCATTTTACTTAATTGTTGTGAGACTTTAGCTGATAATCACAAGCTCTTAAAAAGATTAGTTAAAATACTGTAAAGAGGAGCACAGAGTTCTTATTACTGTATCTTATACTGTATACTGTTTGTAGGGAGAAGGCAATGGCACCCCACTCCAGTACTCTTGCCTGGAAAATCCCGTGGATGGAGGAGCCTGGTAGGCTGCAGTCCATGGGGTCGCGAAGAGTTGGACATGACTGAGTGACTTCACTTTCACTTTTCACTTTCATGCATTGGAGGAGGGAATGGCAACCCACTCCAGGGTTCTTGCCTGGAGAATCCCAGGGACGGGGCGGGGGGGGGCCTGGTGGGCTGCCGTCTATGGGGTCGCACAGAGTCGGACACTTAGCAGCAGCAGCAGCAGGTTGCTCATAACTTTCCTTCCAAGGAGTAGGTGTCTTTTAATTTCATGGCTGCAATCACCATCTGCAGTGATTTTGGAGCCCCCAAAATAAAGTCTGACACTGTTTCCACTGTTTCCCCATCTATTTCCCATCCTATAAATGTTTAAATTTTTAAAAATAAGAAAAAGGTCCAGGCTGTTTAACCCCTTCATTACTTCATAAAAATTGAAGGGTATGATTGTTTTTGGACCCCTTTGGAGGTCTCAGCAGAGGAATAGTGGGACATCTAACAAGACTTAAAAATCCAAGAGAGTTGGTCTCAGATTCTAAGGTAAATTGTATGCATTATCGGTATGGTTTCTGTGCAGAACAAAGATGTGATAGGTCACTTGATTTTGATCAAATTGTGGATTTTAGAAATCTAATAATATTGGTTTCCCTTAGCATATAAAATAATAGACTGAATATTGTCCAATTTAAAAATGAAGACATACAGATACCAAATAAATTTATTTACTGATGCCATATTGATTTAAAGTGCTTTTTTAAAAAATCTTGAACCACACTTTCAGAACCCAAAGATATTAACATAGTATTAATAGTATAACTGACACTCACAATTTTATGGTTCTTTAAAGACACTAATCTCAGCAATGAATAGAAGAAATCAAACAAGAAATATTGAAAGACTCAACATCAATTGGCCTGTTTAGAAAAAGTCCACCAGGATAACAGTGACTAGATTCAACATGCAAGTACCATCATGATGAATGTTTATAACACTTTTTTGGAGCCAGTTATACTGTTTTTTGTGTTGTGTTGTGTGTGTGTGTGTGTGTACAGAGACTGGAGATCACCCAGATCAGTCATATGCACAAAGCCGCTTTGGGTCTGTCTTTTCAAACACGAGCTGCAGAAAACGTAATAGCAAGGTTGAAGCTGTATTCCACTCTGGTAAAAGAAGCTTTCTTTTTCTTTGCAGTGTTGAGAGTTTGATAAGAAATCCTTTTAAACCATAATGTGGTCAGGGAGTCCAGAAGCTATTCTATGTAACGAATCATAAAATGTTGCCTTTTCTTTTGAACTGTTTTTTTCATGATGCTTTTTGCCTGTATGTTATAGTGAAATAAAACTGGAACACTAAGTCATACTGCACATGTTAAATTTGTACTGGAGGTAGGGAAGCCTTAAAGTACTCGTTTGCAGAATGCAATGTGGTGTTATTTTGTGTTTTATACTCTAGATCTCTTGGTCAGGACAAAAGGAAAAAAGTCAGCATTCTGACACTGGCTGAGACCACTGAGACCAGTGTTGCTATTAATGCTCTGAAGCTCACCACCATAAAGCTTTAAGAACCCAACCAAATTTGGTGTCTGGGTTTACTTGCAAGCGTTTCCAGCCCACTGTAATGTCTTTTCATTTTAAAAATTGGAAAAGCTGGGGAAAGTAATTCTGGGTGAGTTTGTCTACCTATGGCTTTTGTCACTTTAGCTCTAAATAATATAAGTGCATATATATATATATATATATATATATATATATATATATATATACACACACAGAATATGAGGTTTTGTTTTTCATAATAATTCCATTTATCTGATATTTCCAGAAAAAAAAAATCTCCCTATTATTAATTCTACTTGAATTCGTGTCTGTCTAAAATGACAGGAAACATTTGAGTATATCAATATATGCATATACATATATACACATGAATATAAACAAATATTTGATGTATGCCCACTTAATTTAAGATAATGGAAGATGTATTCGTTATAGTAATATGATTCCCACAGGAACTAATCATTTTAAGTTTGCATTCATGTAAATCATCATTTTCTTGGTAAGCATTTGTTCAGAAAAAGATACATTAAATATCAAAAAGACTTTAAAACCAGTCAGCTGCATTAAATGCTAAATCTATGTTTTAAGGTGAACTTTGTAGTTTCCAGTAGTTTGAATATATCTGTCACTATATAAGTACCCATGAAATGTGAATATGAATTTTTTTAGACTTTATTCCATAGTTGTGCTAACAGCTTCAAAGATATAAGCAACTGGTAATGTCACTATACAGTTACAGTTCAGTCACTTAGTCATGTCAGACTCTTTGTAACCCCATGGACTGCAGCACACCAGGCTTCTCTGTCTATCACAAATTCCTGGAGATTGCTCAAAGTCACGTCCATTGAATTGGTGATACCATCCACTCATCTCATCCTCTGTCGTTCCGTTCTCCTCCCGCCTTCAGTCTTTCTCAGCATCAGAGTCTTTTTTAATGAGTCAGTTCTTCACATCAGGTGGCCAAAGGATTGGAGTTGTAGCTTCAGCATCAGTCCTTCTAATGAACATTCAGGACTGATTTCCTTTAGGATGGACTTGTTGGATCGCCTTGCAGTCCAAGGGACTCTCAAGAGTCTTCTACAACACCAAAGTTCAAAAACATCAATTCTTCAGTGCTCAGCTTTCTTTATGGTCCAATTCTCACATCCATACATGACCACTGGAAAAACCATAGCCTTGACTAGACGGACCTTTGTTGACAAAATAATGTCTCTGCTTTTTAATATGCTGTCTCGGTTGGGTCATAACTTTCCTTCCAAGGAGCAAGCATCTTCTAATTTTATGGCTGCAGTTAACAGTGATTTTGGAGCCCAAGAAAATAAAGTCTGTCAAAAATTCCATTCTTTCCCCATCTATTTGACATGAAATATTGGGACCAGGTGCCCTGATCTTAGTTTTCTGAATGTTGAGTTTTAAACCAGCTTTTTCACTCTCTTCTTTCACCTTCATCAAGAGGCTTTTTAGTTCCTCTTAGCTTTCTGCCGTAAGGCAGAAATGAAAAATCAGAATTGAAAAATCAGATATATTATTTTCTTTGCAGCTGAAGATGGAGAAGTTCTATCCAGTCAACAAAAACAAGACCAGGAACTGACTGTGGCTCAGATCATGAACCCCTTATTGAAAACTTCAGACTTAAATTGAAAAAAGTAGGGAAAACCACTAGACCATTCAGGTATGACCTGAATCAAATCCCTTACAGGTATACAGTGGAAGTGACAAATAGATTCAAGGAATTAGATCTGATAGAGTGCCTGAAGAACTATGGGGCAGGAGGAGAAGGGGATGACAGACAAAGAGATGGCTGGATGTCATCACTGACTTGATGGACATGAGTTTGAGTAAATTCCAGGAGTTGGTGATGGACAGGAAGGCCTGGTGTGCTACGATTCATGGGGTCGCAAAGAGTCGGACATGACTGAGCAACTGAACTGAACTGAACTGAAGAACTATCAACGGAGATATGTGACATTGTACAGGGAGCAGTGATCAAGACCATCCCCGAGAAAAAGAAATGTAAAAAGACAAAATGGTTTTCTGAGGAGGCCTTAAAAATAGCTGAGAAAAGAGAAGTGAAAGACAAAGGAGAAAAGTAAACATACATCCATCTGAATGCAGAGTTCCAAAGAATAACAAGGATAGATAAGAAAGTATTCCTCAGTGATCAAGGCAAAGAAATAGAGGAAAACAATAGGATGGGAAAGACTAGAGATCTCTTCAAGAAAATTAGAGATACCAAGGGAACATTTCATGTGAAGACAGGCATAATAAAAGTCAGAAAGAGTATGGACCTAAGAGAAGCAGAAGACATTAAGAAGAGGTGGCAAGAATGCACAGAACTATACAAAAAAAGATCTTCATGACACAGCAAACCATGATGGTGTGATCACTCACTTAGAGCAGACATCCTGGAATGCAAAGTCAAGTGGACTTTAGGAAGCATTGCTATGAACAAAGCTAGTGGTGGTGATGGAATTCCAATTGAGCTATTTCAAATCCTAAAAGTAGATGCAATTAAAGTGATGCACTCAATATGCCAGCAAACTCAGCAGTGGCCACAGGACTGGAAAAGGTCAGTTTTCATTCCAATCCAAAAGAAAGAAAATGTTAAAGAATGTTCAAACTACTGCAAAATTACACTCATCTCACACACTGACAAAGTAATGTTCAAAATTCCCAAGCGAGGTTTCAACAGTACATGTATCAAGAACTTCCAGATATTCAAGCTGGATTTAGCAAAGGCAGAGGAACCAGAGATCAAATTGCCACCATCTGTTAGATCATCAAGAGAGTTCCAGAAAAAAATCTACTTTTGCTTTATTGACTACACCAAAGCCATTAACTGTGTGGATCATAGCAAACTGTGGAAAATTCTTAGAGATGAGAATACCATACCACCTTATCTGCCTCCTGAGAAATCTGTATGCAGGTCAAGAAGCTACAGTTAGAACATGGAACAATGGACTGGTTCCAAGTCGACAAAGGAGTGCATCAAGGCTGTATCTTGTCACCCTGTTTACTTAATTTATATGCAAAGTACATATAAGTACATGTACATGTGAAATGCTGGGTTGGATGAATCACAAGTTGGAATCATGATTGCCAGGAGAAGTATCAATAACCTCAGATATGCTAATGATACCCTTTATCACACATATAACTCTAATAAGTCACTAATAAATATTCATGCTCATTTGATCATTTTAATAAAAATTTATTGAATATCTACCCTGCTTAAGATCAAGGATAAGAAATATGCAGCTTATTAAAGAAATGTACATGCACCCCAATGTTCATCGCAGCACTGTTTATAATTGCCAGGACATGGAAGCAACCTAGATGCCCATCAGGAGACGAATGGATAAAGAAACTGTGGTACATATACACAATGGAATATTACTCAGCCATTAAAAAGAATTCATTTGAATCAGTTCTAATGAGATGGATGAAACTGGAGCCCATTATACAGAGTGAAGTAAGCCAGAAAGATAAAGACAAATACAGTATACTAACACATATATATGGAATTTAAAAAGATGGTAACGATAACCCTATATGCAAAACAGAAAAAGAGACACAGATGTACATAACAGACTTTGGGACTCTGTGGGAGAAGGCAAGGGTGGGATGTTCTGAGAGAATAGCATTGAAACAAGTATACTATCAAGGGTGAAAGAGATCACCAGCCCAGGTTGGATGCATGAGACAAGTGCTCAGGGCTGGTGCACTGGGAAGACCCAGAGGGATGGGATGGGGAGGGAGGCAGGAGGGGGGGATCGGGATGGGGAACACATGTAAATCCATGGCTGACTAATGTCAATGTATGGCAAAAACCACTACAATATTGTAAAGTAATTAGCTTCCAACTAATAAAAATAAATGGGAAAAAAAGTAATGTATAACACATGTAGATTTAAGAATGATTCAACAGATGTACTTGAAAATAATTTTTATTGAGGTTTTATCTAAAGAAAATTAGGTGAGAGTATTTTACATGCAGCGTCAGGGACAGCAATAAAGGCAATGAGAATTAATTTTTCAGGTTAAAAAATAATTTGGGTCTTTAATCTATGATCCCGAACTACTGTTGCCATGCCATTTTCCCTTTTTATCCTCTTTTAAATTATGCATCCATTGAATACAACCCATTTTAAGTACTTGCGCTGTGTACATTGTAGTACAAGAAATAAAAAGCAGTCCTGCCCCTGAAAGAGAGTCTGGTCTAAAGGGTCGCTTAGGTCAAAGAAAAATTATATCACCATGAGTCCTTATAGTTAAAATAACAAAATGATAACAATATCAATAATTCAGTTAGCATTCTGTGGTTTCTGCCCTCTTATAAGTGTGTGTTGCCCTTCAGCTCCTGCAGCAGGCAACAACAACAGCAAAAAGTACATATATATATATTCATTTTTACCTTTACCTTTAGAAATTATATTTATCACACACACTCAATTTCACAAGTCAGGAAAGAAAGCAAGTGTCTAACACATGTCCCCCTGATGAGTATAGCACAGCAGGACCTCCCAGAATTTTTTACATTTATCCCTTTACTTTTGCTATTTATGCCAAGAACATGTTTTTTCTATTGTCTGGTGTCCAGGTTTTATGTGTCCTTTATAGCTCAGAGTAGAGGCTACTTTGTATCTTGATGTCTTCCCAGCACCCTCATGCTCACTTCAGGTAAAGTTATCTCTTCCCTCTTGAAACATTCTTATCAGTTTATCATTGCTGAGAAAAGGCTGAAGTTTATGAACAGCATGCAAATGTCTTACTTCATAGTCACAAAGACAATGAGACACCTGTGTCACACATTCTCTCCTTCCAGGCATTGTTTTCAAAGTCTGCTCTTTACTTGTTAGATATTTCTTTCCCTTCTTTTCATTTCCTTCAGCTGATAGTCTTTCCTTCTGTTTCACTGGGAAAGTAGATGTCATCTGGTGGGGCCTCCTCATGTTCTTTTACCTCCAAATCTAAAAAGCTTACTTCAATCTACACCCATTCTTCTCTCTCCACTTTTCATAGGGAGGAAAGCCCCAAACATCTATCGGTGGTCAACCTCTCCTCCATTGCTGACTTCTGGGGTAGTCACCTCAGGCATGTCAAACCTCTTCTCCTTATCGTCAGGTTTATTTTCTCCATAAAATCCTTCCCACTGGAAGTCTGTGTTCACTCTGTATTCCTACGAATTCATGGCTGGCATGGCACGTTCCCCTCTTTCTGCATCCGGATTTCTGCCTGTATCCACAAACTCCTCAAAGGGTTTTTTGTTTTTAGATACCACTTTCATCACCCTGTCTCCCTCCACTTCTCTCAGTCTTACTCTGCCGTCATGCCTCTTCCAAACCTTCTCAGGTAGCCACTTGACTTTCCTGTTGAAAAATCCACTGGACACTTTTCAGTTCTCATCTTGCTTTCCTGCTGGTATATAAAGGTTGACTATTCAGCCCTTTTTGAAACATATCAACGTTTAATTCCCTGATTCCACATTTCTATAAATGTGCTTGATTTGTTTGATTTTCCTACTTTCTGGTAGTTTCTTTTTCTATTCTTTCTCTTTTACTGGACCATATGTTTAAAAAGGCTACAAAACTCAGTCATGGGCCTCATCCGCCTCTCCTTGTTTTCTCTTTCACTCCCTCCCTTTCTCCATGATCTTCATTACTCACATTTAAACACATTTTGAAATATCAGCAATCTTACAGTGAATTGTACCAAGAGCAATGTTCACCCTTTGATAAAATGGAGACATACCCAACAAGCATATTATATTTTGGGTCAACCAATAAAATACCCTCCATTGTAAACAATATTTGATTAAAATGTACCTTGTTTCTATTTTTATTTTTTTATTTTACTACTGAACATCACTGTCTTGTTTCATATATTAACTATTTCTTAAGATAAATTAATGAAAATAGAGAAAGCATATTAAGGGAGTAGAATAAACAGATTTTTTATTATTGTATTAATAAGATATTCTTAACTTTTGACAAAATAAGTAATAAACAATGAGTCAACATATGAGAAACGATGCAAATGCTGATGTGGTTATCTTTGTTTTGAGGTCTGTGAGATTCAAGCAAAGATTCCTGGTGGAGAATTTTTAACCAAATTGAGAAACAACATCTGAAAAAAAAATGTATAGATATGAAAGTTATACCAATTAAGCTCTTTTGGGTTACAATAAATAGGGAGAAAAATTAATTGCTTCAGCCATTATTCTAGAGAATATATTTCAGAATAGACTTCACTTAAAATCAAATATCACTTTCTTTTTAATATTAATAATTATAGAGTAAATACCTTCAGATATTACAGTATTTGGACATTTATCTAGATTAAAAAATTACAGAGAAATAAGACTAGAGATAATGCAGCTATGCTGAGAAATTACTGGGGAGGGAGATAATGACTTGTAACTAATGACTGAATACAACCTACTCTGAAATAGTGAAAATTTCAGCATGGGAAATAAGAGGTCAAGGAAACTTTAGTCAACTGCAGGTTAGAAGAAAGGAAGAGAAGGACACTAAGCACAGAGCTAAATCTGTCTCTAGGAGAAAATAAAAGGATTATATGATATATCAGTGAAAGTAAAAAGGTTAGCATATGTATATGTCTGTGTGTGTGTAGCATGTACTCTGATGTTTAGATTGATCTCTATCCATGATAGACATGCTTCATATTGCTTTGACTTGATTTTTCTAAGTGTATTATTTCTGGTCTTAAAATATGATAATTCTAACTTTCCTTGTGTCTTTAAAATTCAGACTATATTCTAGGAATTATAATGAGTTTTCTTTTTTTTTTTCTATATTTCTTTCAAATGTGGTTAACCCCATACAACAGATTCTTGACAGATAAATTTGTTATTATGTGTGATCCACTGATAGATAAACTTAAAAGTTTGTTAGCAGTTTTTATAGAATCGGATGAACAATACTCAGGAAGATAAAACAACTGATTTCTGTTCAAATGAGTTAAGCTGGATCATGGAGACCAAGAGAGATATTCTAACATCTTTAGGAGTATCTCTGATAGCAGGGAACATGGGATGGTTTTTCTCTAGGACAGTTAATAAGCTGACAAATGATCTCTAGGTGTGCATAAGTAAGTTTGGCTTAAAAATTTTTAAGGCAAATATCCTTACTGATAACTCCCTCATTTATCTATATACCTCAAATACCACATCCTCAGAAAGATTGCTGTAGCTTCCCCCTTCTCTGGTCACTCTGCATACCATTACCACACTTTCTCTACTTGATATTTTATTATTTACTTGATTATTATTGTCTATTAGACTACGGGGAACTAGGTTTAACACTGTGTGGTAAGTCTGTGGTATTAACAGAAAAAACACTGATTATTCTGTGTTGATAAGCATGGCTATTCTTTTGCGGGATGGTCCATTATGCAATTATTGTGACACATAGAAAACGCTCATAACATTATTTAGTTAACATTGACACTTTATGTCCAACACTAGCTGATACACACACACACACTCATACACACATATACACAGTATACTAAAAAAGCCTGTGGACATTTAATTAGAAAAGTTTTATAAAAAGCTGGATTTTTTGATTCTCATTAATTCATGTATCTTTTGTGAGAAAATACTCTATATCATGACAGGAAAATAAAATTGATCCCTATAAGTAACTTGGAAATTGTTTTCACTTGTTACTTTCAATTCTTCAGGCAAGGCTGTTTGCTATGGCTGCAAGGTCCTTTGTTTGACAAACTTTATTTTAGTTCTTCCATCACTATTTGCGAATTTAGACAAAGGATATAAACTCCCCCGTCATTGTAATGAATGTAACATCCATCTCTACAAAATGATTAAGATTAAATAAGAAAAATTATATATATAACAGCTATAAGAATGCCTGGCATACATTACTACAAACAGGTTAGTCATTATTCTTTTGAGGTATTTTTTATGTTTCAGATATCCATTAACAATAGTCTTTATGTGATAATTCTCAAAAGGCAACCATATTTTCTTCCGTTCCTAATATTTTGATTAGGTACCTTTGCACTAACCATTTTGCAACCATAATTTTAATAACCATCATTCCCACTGTCAGTCTGTCCCTAAATATTATCATAGTCTTTTCCTCTGTCGTATATGACAGACATGTGTGGGTGCTGAGCTGTTCATTCATGTCTAACTCTTTGCTCCCCCTGGACTGCAGCCCACCAGGCTCCTTGGTCCATGGAATTTGCCAGGCAAGAATACTGGAGCACGCTGCCAGTTCCTCCTCCAGGAGATCTTCCCGACCCACGGATCAAACCAGCCTCTCATGCATCTCCTGCATTGGCAGGCAGATTCTCTGCCACTGAGCCACCTGGAAAGGCCCATATGACTGACACAATGCCCTATAATCAAATATTAAGTCATGCAATTTCTTTTTCTCAAGGTCTCTCACACCTGGTTCATTTTTTCCATTTCCATAGTATCCCTTTGATTAGAAATAGATTTGGAAAATATATTCAAAGAAGTTTTTGAAGAGAAGCAAGGGAGGCTTTTATATTTATAAAAGACTGTTTGCCTCAGGGAGTTTTGTATCAGAGAGTGGAAACTGAAGACTACAGACTAAAGAGAACCTGAAATAGAACAAGAATCAATGGTTTCAGATCCTTCATCAGAAATTGAACGGAGAGTAACACTCTGAAATCTATAGAGGTGACGTGGAATGGTACCAGTACTGTGTGTGGACTTACAATTTTCACAACACACGATGTTTGAAGTCCCCCATTGTAAATATAACATTAGAAAAGATCCATGCCTATTTTTTTTTAATATATTTTCTCCTTAAAGTATCTAAATTATGCTGGTATAACATAATTTTGGATTCATTAGTTTGTTGCTTTGAGATGAGAAAAAATTCAAAACATTTGACTCATTAGGATGAAGTTTGTAAATATTTAGGAATGATATTCAGATTTTAAAAACATCTTTTATTTTCAAATGTGACTGTAGTATAAAATCCAAATATAGCCCCAAAAGCTTCATGGAACACTGTCTGAAAATCCCTATAGTTCTAGTATGCAAGACAGAGGATGTGTTTCAAGGACCAAGAACATAAAGAAGCATCCGGAATATAACAACTGGAGGTCAGGCTGAGGGTAACATTCAGTGAAGGCGGAAGCTGCTGGTCCTGGTGATGTTCAGGTTTGGACACCAAGGTAAAGACTGAGAAAGGTTTCATGCTTTAGTCAGCAAGCCTTGGGAGTAAAGACAGAAGACTGTAGTTTTTATACTAGACTCTATTTTACACTCTTACTGATTTAGAAATCTTGATAAAATTACCTTAATTGGTTGAACCTCAGTTTATTCAGTAGACACATATAAAACAATTACTCTCTTATAGGTTACTGCAAAGATGGAGTATAAAGTTTTAATAGTTATTTAAAAATGTTAGTAGGATTTTGAATGGAACTGTATGGAAAGAAAGAGAAATCATATGTGCAGATATTTGGAATTACAGATATTGCAGTTGCAAGGAAATTACCACTTTTCTTTCAAGTTAATGGTTAAAACTTAAATTTTGTTGAATACCAAGTACATCAAATCATCTGTTTAACCTAGTTTAACCTGAAAAACCACATATAAATGTATGGATGATGACTCAAGGTGACCAAAAAGAGTTAGTCCAAAATGAATTATTCCTAAAAAAGATAAAAATAGATCGGTAGTTGATGTAGGTTTTAAAATTTCATATCCTATGTATCTTTCTTTTTTTGTTGTTTTTTTTCCCCATTTATTTTTTTATTAGTTGGAGGCTAATTATTTTATTCATGTCAATGTATGACAAAAACTATTTACCTTTCAGTAATATATATTTAAAATCCTAAATTTAACCTGGTCGTGAATTAAATTATGTACTTCATTGTTTGGAGCAGAAAAAGTCTGATGCCAAATATAGGACTTTATACTATATTTAACTTTTATAGTTGCTAATTACTTTTTAAGATTTAAAATAAAAATTTACCAATTATTTAATTGTACAAATACATATATAATAAACAGATTGCTGAAAGCTAGATGGGTAGATGGCATCCCCTGTATTAGATAGTTAAATATTAGATATACTTTTGATGAAATTTTATTGATTTTTAACTCTGAAAAGTAAATGACTGTATAAACAATATTACTTCCTTCATTACTTGAATTACATTTACCACTAAAAAAAAAAAAAAAATCAGGATGTTTTAGTACCAGGATCTTGATGCCTAATTCTTTACTGTACCATCAAGATGACAGAAACAGGACTTTGCAGCACTTTCTGAACAAGTAATGATGAAACTGAGGCCTGCCTTCAGAAATTCTTTCCTGTTATGCTCCCAACTTGCTCTCTGTAGATGCAGAGTTAAAAACAAGTATGTGAGGATCAGGTAACCTGAGTTCAAACCCCAGTTGCAACACCCACCAGTGGCGAGAAACTGAACATGTAACCTAAACCCTTGACAACTATATTTCCTCTTCTCTAACATGGAGATAACGGCATCTACTTTATAGAATTTAATGAGATAATCTAGATAAATAATTCAGTCATGAATTATATATAATGCATATTTTCCCATTTCTATAACCTAATATAATGTAATTTGACACCGATTTTATACTATACTAGATTTAAATATTCTATATGGGCAAAAAGATTCATCTTTGTGACACTTTAAAACATGTGTGAGGATCGTGTATTTCACTTCCACCAATATAAGTGGAACAAAATGTTCTATTATTTGACATCTCAAAATATGACTACTAATGATATGGGGGCAAGTGTGTAAGTATGTAAGTGTGCATGTGTGTGTGTGTGTGAGGGGGCTGAGAGAACCACATTTTTCTATAATTTAATTAGAAAAATACTTCAATTGACAAAGCACAGGCTCTGTGGTGTTAGAAACTCTTCATTTTGAAGGGATGGAAAGTGAAAAGGGGAAAATTATTTTAATATGTTGAAACCTTGTCTGTGTGTTGATATGGCATTGTAATGATACAGTGTATAGTAGTCCTTAACTTTCCAGTAAGTGGATGATTCAAATCTTAGATATAAGCGTGGAGTACATGTCAATTTATACTGCATACCATTCCACAAAGAAATCTAGAACCAGAGCATCCAATCTGCACACCAAGGGATAAGGTGACCCTCCTTAGGAAACACACCCTCTTCTTTCCTAGAAATACACAGAGCAAAGCTATAAGAGTAGGATCCCAAAGCTGTTGTTTTCCTTCTTTCTCAGTACCATCAGCCCCTGTCAGCTGACATTAACAAGGCAGAGACCCGTTAAATACGTGCAGTTCTTTGCATGTCAGTTATATCTCAATAAAGCTGTTCAAAAATAAACAAATAAATAAGACACAGACATGCAAATCGGACAATTACAAAAGAAGATATTTTTCTTTATACCTTACAGCTATAGATATGTTTCTATAGAGCAGTGAGGAAGTGCTCATTAGGAGCAGGGGCTTACTCCCAGAACCATTTCTGCTGCCCAGGCTAGCTGTATAACCCAAGTTGCCTAAAATGCCTAAGCCTCTGTTCTCTTATCTGTGTTAAGGTCGGTGATGCTTGTTTATTCTACATATGATTGTTATACTTTATATGTGAACATAGTCTGAAATGATATGCATATTTAATATAGTTCCTGGTGCCTTACAAATGATCAATAAATAATAAAAATTATTAGCATTTTATTGTGACGATATGTTCCCTCTTCTACTGTTCTCGATGTTTAGTAATAAGGCAACAGGCTTTGAGTCAAGGGGTAAAGGAATGACAGCATAAGGTTCTCCATTTTCTTCAGATGAAAACATACACTGATGCTCCAAGAACACTGCTGAAACAGAAAATACTGACAATCAGTGACAACGATGGCGCCCACATTCAGAGCAGTGAAGAGGCAGATACCACATTACCTATCTAGATAAGCATTAAATAGGTGGTGTCCCTCTAATATTGAATATATGGTAGTTTCAAAGTGAAAGATCCTCATTAGATTTTAAAAATGTATATTCCATTTACATAGGTTGCTTCTATTATGGACAGAAGAAAAGGTTTTACCGTCAAATAGAGTATATAGTTATTATTGCAGGAATGTGTGCTAAGTCACTTCAGTCATGTCTGACTCTTTGAGACCCTTTGGACTGTAGCCCTCCAGGCTCCTCTGTCCATGGAATTCTCCAGGCAGGAATACTGGAATGGGTTGCCATGAGCTCTGTCAGGGGATTTTCCAGACCCCGGGATCAAACCCACATCTCTTATGTCTCTTGCATTAGCAGGTGGGTTCTTTATCACTAGCGCCACGTGGGAAACCCCAGGTACTGATATATGTGTAGATTATTATTACTCTCATTAGTGAGCATACTAAGAAATAGAGTATATAGTTATTGATATAGGTATAGATTATTACTATTACAATCATTAACTTTATTAACATATTTAAATTACACAGAGACAGTAAATAAGCTGTAAAATCCCTCTTTAATCAAATGTAAACTCTGTTAAACAAATTCAAGTTTAATACCCTTCCATTGACCTTGCAAAACTCCAAGGTATTGATGAAGTTATATGCATCCAGTACTTTAATATTTTCATTGGCATAGGAACATCACGTAATTTTCTTTGGTATTTGGTGCAAAAAACTACAGGTCTGAGAGAATGGACTCAGTGCTAAAATGTGCCACCATCAGGACCCAAATCATCTAAAACAGGTGTAATATTTGCAACAGGTTTGAAAGTACTGGGCTAGCGCATTTCTTATTCTTCTTAAAGTCTGGTGAAAATGTGCTTGGTGTAATGTTCAAACCAAGACATCTGGAGCCACTGCTTCGTTGCCTGAGCTTGAATTCAGGTTATGCTACTTAAGGGCTATGTTGCTTTCAACAAGTTACTTTATCTCTATGTGCCCCAGATTTACCATATGTGCAATGGATATGTGTTCAACAGTTGTAAGAATTAAAAGATCTAATAAACATGATCTTTAGAATCTTGTGCCTGGCATAAGAGACTATACTACATAGACGTGTTTGTAATGATGATGGTGATGTCCATGTCTAGCCAGTCACCTCACTCATGAATCAGTTGACTTCAATGTTTTAGAAACCTCGAACAATCAGATATTTCTTAGTTGTGACTATCGAATATTAATTATTTTGTAAATCAATCATAATAAAGAAAAACTTGAAAGCTGATCCTTAAATGTAATACCATCAAGCAAACCAGTCAATCCTAAAGGAAATCAACCCTGAATATTCATTGGAATGACTGATGCTGAAGCTCCAGTACTTTGGCCACCTGATATGAAGAGCTGACTCATTGGTGAAGACCCTGATGCTGGGAAAGATTGAAGGCAGGAGGAGAAGGGGATGACAGAAAATGAGATGGTTGGATGGCATCACTGAATCGATGGGCATGAATTTGAGCAAGCTCTGGGGGTTGGTGACGGACAGGGAAGCCTGAAGTGTTGCTGTCCATGGAGTCTCAAGGAGTCGGACATGACTGAGTGACTGAACTGAACTGAGCTGATGTGTGCTGAAATAATTAAAAACAAATTTGTCTGCCATATGTTTTCTGAAACTTCCCACAGGTATTTTTTTAACTTAAATAGAATATTTTAGGCTGATAAAATGTTAAAACTATGGCTTAAATAATGTCATATCAGGTTAAATGACAATGACAATAATAAAGCTTTAAAGCTTTAAAAGTATTTGATATTTAATATTACTTTATTTATCCCACTCTGACTACATAATGCAGTGAAACACATAATATTTGACACTAATGGGAAATATTTGTATAGTCTTAAAATGTTCATTAACTTACTAAAATAGTAAAATTAGGAGTAATTTACATTCAAGCACACAGCAGTGGCAAAGAGAGAGCAGCAAAAAGAATCTCATAGAATACAGTGACTAATTTTTCTTGAATTTTTCTTATAACTGTGCTCTAAAAGGCCATTTATTCTGACGTTTGTGCTGATTACTTTCTGCCCATTTTCCATCTTTCTCTCTGCATGGCACAAGAAAATGTATAGGTGATAGCTCTCAGCATTTTAGACTGGTGGAAGAGATTAGCAGGAGTGGTTTGACTTTGACAAATCAGATATATTAAGCCTTTGCTGGCGGGATCTATTGCAGAAAAGCTGGTCTGTCAATGTAACCAAGAACCTTTACTTCTTTCCCCCCAAAAGGCAACATTTTTCAGAATACTATATTGAAACTGAACCTAATTGCCTGTACATCAAATTATTGTTTTGCAATATCCTTGTAGAGCTTTGTAACATTAGCCAACTATTGACCTGTATCATTTTATAAAGAGAAAATACAAATTTTATGTATCATTTCAAAATGGGAGTTACCATGGGCATAAAAATTGATTTAAAAATACTACTTCTTGGACACAGAAGTTGCTCGTTGGTCAGAAGATTTAGGCTCTATTGCACTCTTACAACCAAAGCTATTGACATGTTTGTGTTTTTATATGCTACAGCAATTTTTAAGATTGTCAAGAGTTGAAAAATGATATTTTTCCAAATGCATGGCTCTTTCAGAGATATTGATGTTCTTTTAACTGATCTGTGAGTAAGTTTGGAAAAGAAATTGGTTTCCCTTAAATTCCATTTTTAATGGTTAAGGCAGCTACCCAGGGCTTCTCACAGTTCCAAGGTTTTGAACATTAGCTATATATCTGCTGATAGAATTTTGTACTTCAGTTAACTGTGTTTAAGCCAGCATGAGAGTAGGATAAAGGAGCAATAGGGATGGTGGAAAAGCAGATTTGAGAAGAGTGTTTAAATGGTAGAATATTTATTATAAAATCTGTCTCCATTTATCATAGTGCTGAGAGTCCTTGATTGTCCTCATTCTGTCATTCTGTATCATCCTATCTCTGAAAGAAATTCCATTCAAGAAAAATCATATTTTGCATCTAACCTTTAGTAACCTTAGTGTTTTTCTCTGCACTAATCTTGTCCATATACTGTTATTTGAGAGTGGTTCTTGTGAATGATTTACAGATTAAAACATGATTCCTCTGCATACTCCATATTTACATATTTCCTTAAGCCTATGCTAGATATATTTGATGTTATGGGATGTTATATGGGACATATTGTATGGGGTTTATATATTTTTTTTCTCCTTAATTTTAGGTTTGGAAAAGGCTTCTTGATAAATTCTGAAATATGATTTTTGGAATAAAATCTCTCTAAAGTTTATTCAGAATAAAATTACTACATGCAGAAGATAGATTTTTGAGAACCAAGGTTATAAGACTCAGTCGAATTCAAAATTTAAAGACTAATGATAGATTTGATAAATGTAACTAAGAGCCCAATATCTGGACATCTAAATATCATAGTTACTACATCAGCAAGGGTATAGGTGATACTCTAGTCACTGACACGTACTAAACTCTTTTTACTATAATTGAGTATTTGATCATTACCAGTACTTCATAAAAAGCTTTCTCCTTTTTCAGCCATGGAGAGACACTTAACACAAAGAAGACCCAAGTTTGAGATATGTTTTATCCAAAAGAACTGTTCAGATTTTGACCCAAATTACATTTTGTCTGGTTCACTTGAAGGGAAAAAAAACAACACTGAAATGTCTACCAATTTCATGGTATATTCAGAGCTTTAACCTAACATTGAGTTGGCTATGATTCAGATTTTACCAGAAACATTTATTAAGTAAAGAATTGTCCACAAGGCTAAATTATTCAAGCTATAGGTCATGTGGCATTGAATTATATTCCTAGAGTTGTTATAAACTATAGATGATTTTGAATGCAAGTTGTTATATGGCACAAATTGCAACGTGACTTGTAGGATATTGTGAATGTTTTCATGGTTTATTTCTCAGAGAAAGAGAGACATAATGTTTGGAATTCATCTAGAGAGTGATTTCATATTATGAGCTGGTAAGTCTTGGCCCAACCTATTTTGTGGGACCATAAATTTTGCTCAGATTTAGAGAATTTATTAATAGGATTTGCTACCCAAAATTGTTGTTCAATTGCTAAGTCGTTTCCGACTCTTTGCAACCCTGTAGACCCTAGGCTCCTCTGTCCTACATTATCTCCCACTTGTTCAAATTCATGTCATTGAGTTGGTGATGCTATCTAACCATCTCAACTTCCACTTCCCCTTTCCCCTTTGCCTTCAATCTTGACCAGCATCAGAGAAAGACTGACTTTTTCAATGAGACACCTCTTCATATCAGGTTGGAGCCTCAGCTTCAGCATCAGTCCTTCTTATGAACATTAGGGTTGATTTCCTTTAGGATTGCTGGTTTGATCTTGCAGTCCAAGGGATTCTCAAAAGTCTTCTCCAGCACTGCAATTTGAAAGCATAGATTCTTCAGCGCTCATCCTTCTTTATTGTCCAACTCTCACATTCATACATAACTGCTGGAAAAACCACTGCTGTTGTATTTACACTTATCAAATCTATCATTAGGCTTTATATTTTGAAGCCAACTGAGGCTTATTACTTTGGTTCTCAAAATCTATCTTCTGCATATAGTAATTTTATTCTGAATAGCCTTAAAAATTTTTTATTCCAAAATAATATTTCACAATTTGTCAGAAAGCCTGATACTTTTAGAAAGGGCATAGTTTCAGATCCAAGGAGAAAAAAAAAAATGTAAATCCCATACAACATATCCCATATAACATTCCATCATGTCAAATATATCTAGCATAGATTGCTCTTTGCGACCCCATGGGCTGTAGCCTGTCAGGGTCCTCTGTCCACAGGATTCTCCAGCCAAGAATACTGGAGTGGGTTACCATTCCCTACTCCAGAGGATTTTCCAGACTCAGGTCTCTTGCGTTGCAGGCAGATTCTTTACCTTCTGAGCTATCGGGAAGTCACCTATGAATTAGGTTAAACAGTAAACTCTTGCAAAGGGTATTTTCATGAAGGCTACATGAATAACCCAGAGTTTCACAACCAAACAAAACAGTTAAATTAAAAAAAATTTTTAAATGTGGCTTTATTGGCAATTCCTTCACTAAAGGGAACATAGTCATATTTGTGTGAAGTATGGGCAACTTTTTCTATCACACTTGACTTCATATTTGCCTCTCCACTCAAGGCATACATACAAAGCAATCTCCAGCCCTGGTTTACCATATCCTACAACAATTCCCTTAAGTGAAGTAAAAGTTTCTCAGCCATGTCTCAGTCGTGTCCAACTCTTTGCGACCCCATGGACTGTAGCCTGCCAGGCTCCACCATCCATGAAATTCTCCAGGCCAGAATACTGGACTGGGAATGGGAAGCCATTTTCTTCTCCAGGGGATCTCCCCAACCCATTGATTAAACCCAGGTCTCCCGCACTGAAGGTGGATTCTTTATCATCAGAACCACCAGGAAGTCCAATAATAGGAGTGGGTAGCCTATCCCTTCTCCAGCAGATCTTCCTGACCCAGGAATTGAACTGGGGTCTCCTGCATTGTAGGCAGATTCTTCACCAGCTGAGCTACCAGGGAAGCCCCCTAAATGAACTTTCTTTCTCCCATATCACCACACACTATTACACTAGCACAATCACATTGATTCCTTGAGCATTAAGAGCTATTTTTTTTTTAATTAACCAACTACTGCAAGACAACTATGTGAAATAAAATGGTTTTATCCATTCATCTCCACTTAAATTTATAAATATTACTGTCCATTGCTGTGTGTGGATTCTGACTTTCCTGTTCCCTGTGGTTCATTTCCTAAGACTAAAATGTCATCCTTATTCTCTTCTATTCTCCTTTAAAAATTCAGAATAAGGCTCTTACTTCATTCCTTGGTATAGGAAGCTGGAAAACTGGCTGAACCGCAAAATTGTCGATGTGACTTTTTATAGTTTATATATTTATATATGTCTACATTTATATATGTCTACATACACACACACAGAGAGAAGCTGAAAAAAAAAAATAGGTTTCTTTTGCTCCGTTGGGTTTGAAATGGAGGACTTTCAGTAGGGAATTTTAACAGACCTGTAAGGTTAAAGCCTTCCCAGGTGGTTCAGTGATAAAGAATCTCTGCTAATGCAGGAGACCCTGATTCGATCCTTGAGTCAGGAAGATCCCCTAGAGAGGGAAATGGCAACCCACTCCAGTATTCTTGCCTGGAAAATCCCTGAAGGGCTACAGTCCATGGGGTCACAAAGAGTCAGACACGACTTAGCAACTGAACAACAAAGAGGATTTGTACCTAAATCCTCTTAATTTAGGTACAAGAAATCATACAATTTAATACAATTCTACATTTTTCCACATATTTAGATAGTAATTATATAATAGATCATGAAGCTTTGAAATATGAAGAAAAAAATATTTTTTCTTTCCCTCATGATTTCTATAAATACATTTGATTGAATTACAGTACCTAGTAAATGCAATATTTTGAAAAAAATTTACTGTTCTCTAATGTAAACCTTTTTGCAATAACCTTAATGACTCCCAAAACTAGAGAGATCTGACAGTTGTTCTGGATGGACAAAAAAATTGGGATTTTCTGAAAAGTCATTTCAGCAGAAGATTTGACCTCAACCTTCTATCAGCATTATTTTACAGAGTCATAAATAGTTTCTTGGCAAAACCTAGTCAATTTTCTTCCTTTTCCCAGTTGTATTTGCAATGTTTCTAATACTCTTTTCTTCATTATTTCACCTGAAGCTTTACTGGTTTTTTTTAACTTTGTTTTTCTTTACTAGCTCTTCTTTTTAAAATCAGTTTTTGATGTACTCAGTTCCTTGCAATATCCTCTAAACATCAAACATTTGTGAACTCATTTTTCTAAAAATATTAGTAATTATTCATTGTCTGTTTTGTGTTAAATACTTAGGCAATCCATCAACTACTGTCCCAGACTTAGGTTTGTTTATATTTATGGCTCACAAATCATATGGTTTGATCAATCAATCTGTCTCCAATTAGTTACAAGTAGATTGGAAATAAGAAAATTAAGATCATAGAATATTTTATCAAAATCCTTTAAAATGGCTTCTTCTATTTTAACAAAGGCAAGGAACTAGTTCAGTGAATGTATGAGCTTTGACTCTATAATTATGTAGTTTACTCAAGCTGTATAGTGACTAATAATAAAAGTTCTGGCATGGGAAAGGGCTGCATAATATTTGCAGCAACTTCAAAGTTTTGTTTTTTGTTTTTCAGAAATAAATGATAAAGGTCTTGTAAATTGTGTGATATAGTAAGCACTCTTTAAAGCCTAGGTCTTAGATCATCACAATTGCCTTTATAAGTGTTATCAAGAAATCCATCTCTAGTCCTCTCTGGATTATACATACTCTAAGGTGACAATAAAATCCTCAATATCATATACTGTCTATAATATCTATACTCAATACATATACTCATTCAAATTATAGAATTATACAAATAATTAGTTATTTTTAGAGTCAGGCATTTATTATTCAAAAACTATGCACAAGTACCCACATTTAAAGTCAGGATAAATGTTTAAACACAAAATACTTTTGTCCAATTTATATAAACTATAATTTAATTAAATAAGTGTTACATAAAGGTGTGTGGGGGTGCTCAGTTAAGTTGGACTGTTTGAGACCCTATGGACTGTAGCCCACCAGGCTGCTCTCTACATGGGATTATCCAAGCAAGAATACTGGAGTGGATTGCCATTTCCTCCTCCAGGGGATCTTCTGGACCCAGGGACTGCGTGTCTTGCACTGGCAGGAGGATTCTTTACCACTGAGCCACCTGACATCTGCAAAACTCTATTTCCGAATGCGGTCACACTCGCGGGTACCAGAGGTAGCATTTTCATCCATCTTTCTGGGAGACACGATTTAACTGGAACACTGAACATCTTGTTTTATTGTTCCTTTCTTCTCCCAGTCTTTCACAGCCTTTTCCTGGATGCACTATCTTATCTAACATCAAGCAGTGTGCCAACAATACCCATAATGTTTGTTCTTCCTGTTCTGTGGGATCTAGTTCAGTAGTCCTTTGTTGTTGTTGTTCAGTCTCTAGGTCATGCCTGATTCTTTGCAACCCCGTGAACTGCAGCACCAGGCCTCCCTTCCTTCACTCCCCTGGTGGGCTGTGTGCTTAGGCACTCAGTCAGGTCCGACTCTTTTGACCCCGTGAACTGTAGCCTGTCAGGCTCCTTTGTCCATGAAATTCTCCAGGCAAGAATACTGGAGTGGGTTGCCATGCCCTCTTCCAGGGGATCTTCCCAACTCAGGGATCGAACCTAGGTCCTGCATTGCACGTGGATTCTTTACTGTCTGGATTCTTTACTCCAACAAGCCCCCTGGAGTTTGTTCAAATTCATGTCCATTGAGTCAGTGATGCTATCTAACCATCTCATCTTTGGCCGCCCCCTTCTCCTCCTGGCCTCAACCTTTCCCAGCATCAGGGTATTTTCCAATGAGCTGGCTCTTCCCATCAGGTGGCCAAAGTACTGGAGCTTCAGATCAGTCCTTCCAATGAATATTCAGGGTTGATTTCCTTTAGGACTGACTGGTTTGGTATTATTGCAGTCCAAGGAACTCTCAAGAGTCTTCTCCAAAACCACAATTCAAAAGCATCAATTCTTTGGCTCTCAGCCTTCCTTATGGTCCAACTCTCACATTTGTACTTGACTAATGGAATTACCATAGCTTTGACTCTGGGGACTTTTGTCAACAAAGTGATGTCTTTGCTTTATAATATGCTGTCCAGATTTGTCATAACTTTCGTGCCAAGGAGCAAGTGTCTTTTAATTTAATGGCTGCACCACTGTCCACAGTGATTTTGGAGCCCAAAAAAATAAAATCCGTCATTGTTCCCACTTTTTCCACTTCTATTTGCCATGAAGTGATGGGACTGGATGCCATGTAGTTTTTAAAATGTTGAGTTTTAAGCCAGCTTTTTCACTTTCCTCTTTCGCCCTCATCATTTAGTAACCTCCCTGCCCCCAAATCTGGCAAAATGTCTTCTTTTCTTTTACACATATGTGACTATAGAGTTCTGGAGGCAATTTTGAAACTTTTAAGACAGCTACCGCTACCCAGGTGTAGTGTCAGTCTTCAACTGGATAATCACTTCCATTTGTCAATAGTTCTTGATGTCACAGTTGGCTCCTCTTCTGGTCTCTACTTAATCATTTAAAAACCTTAAGCATTTTCTCTTAAGTCCTCTACCATTTCAAGATAAGCTTAATTCATGATTAAATCAAATACTGGTTTGTAAAGAAAACTTTGAACCTCAGAAGGTAAATTCATCCACCTCACAGACAATTTACCCAGAAAAGCTATAACACATTTATTTCAACCCCAGAAGAATACCTATTTTTCTCTTCTAATAACATATGCATCCCACTGGTTTTACATCTGTTCTCTGGTGGTTCAAACAGTGAAGAGTCCACCTACAATGTAGGAGACCCTGGTTCAATTGCTAGGTTGGGAAAAGCAACCTAGCAAAGAATTGGATACGACTGACCAGCTAACACTTTCACTGTTTTCACTTTTGATTAGCAATCTCGATTTAGTTAATATTTTCTCTCTTAGTGCATTATCAATCTCTGTCTCTTTTGGATTTTTTCCCCTTAGCATAAATATTTGTGTGCGTATCCCTCAATACCAAAAAAAAGAAAATCTTCCCTATGAGAGCCTGGGCTTCTCTAGTGGCTCAGACGGTAAAGAATCTGCCTGCAGTGCAAGAGACCCAGGTTCAATCCCTGGATTGAGAGGATCCCCTTGAGAAGAGAATGACAACCCACTCCAGTATTCTTGCCTGGAGAATTCCATGGATAGAGATATCTGACAGGCTACAGTCCATGGGGTCACAGAGTCAGATAAAAGCAAATAACACCTTCACTTTTCATGGGAGCCTAATTTTCCACTCTACTATTCTGTTCCATTTTCTTTCCTTGCTGTTGTGGTTCATTCACTCAGTCATGTCCAGCTCTTTGTGGCCCCATGGACTGCAACATGCCAGGCTTCCCTATCCTTCACTATTTCCCAGAATTTGCTCAAACTCATGTCTATTGATTCAATGATGCCATCCAATCATCTCTTCCTCTGTCTTTCATTTTATTCTTTATTAACTAATGTAATAGATTGCCTACTTCAAAGGCTTGTATACTCATTAATCCTATCACAGTTTTGCCAGGATGATTTTTCTGAAACTCAAGTATGAGGATATCATTCCTTGGCTATTAAAATCTTCAGTTATTTGTGAACTCACCATTGTCTACTGATAACAAACTCTAAACTTATATTGTTATCAAGATCTTAAATATTATGGAGCTTGTCTACCACTCCAAACTCATGTTCCCTCACTTCTTAAAATATGCTACCTGTGTATGTATTTATATGCCCTCAACCTTATTATCACCTCTCCCCATTCCCCCCCTCTCCTCATAGACATCATGTTGTACTTATCTTTTTATGTGTCATTGTTACCATAATATCTAGTGTGCCATGGATATTAATCAATGTAGAATGAGTAATAATTGAGGAAAAGAAGTCTGATATCCATGTCATTCAAGAGGCCATTCCAAATTTGCCCCAATTAGGGCACCTGAAGGTGACTGTCCTCTCTTCTAGAATTCAGACTTTCTGATGTAGTGAAGTGATTCTTTCTTGCTAGATTTGAAGAATAAACATTTTATCGGGGTCCAGTGTCACCATGGTGCTCATCCATTTCTTTTCCTCCCCACAATTTTCACATAGGTTACTCATTCATCACTGCTGCTAGGGTGGGGACATAAAGTAAAGAACAGATATCTTGGCCTAGTTTCAGTTTCACCAGCTGAAACTCAAGATGCGTCTTGCCATAGATCATTATTATAAATTCTTAGGTGTGGCAGTACAACTAGAACCCAGTCACATTATGGGTTAAATTTGCTTTGTAGGGAAAAGGAGCATTTGGCCTATAAAATGAACAATCATTTATTACACTGAATTCAGCTTCAAATAGCTACTACTTCTGCTGATTAAATTAGGAAAATGTCAGTTTGGGAAATGTAGCTTGAATTAATAAGCAGTTCTCCCCATCTGGTTCAAAGCGAGACAGCCCTGTAACAAGTACACTTGTAGCACCTATTGAGCAGTCAGCCAATAAGGTACATAGTCAGAAAAACCAGAAAAGACACCATGATTAAGATTATAGATCTTCAACATGGACTAAATTTATTTTTGCTCAAAAAAGTGACTAATGGTTGTTTTAAAACATCTACAGTTAAGGAAATTTTGTTACAGCTCTAAAAAATGAGATTTTTTTGACAACTCATATATTGTCTAAATCAATAAAAAGTAGCTAATATGTGCCTAGCATTTTATAAAGGAGGCTCTTGGGTTTGAAATTATTCTTACGAGAATAGGATTAACTTGCTACATTTTGCTGAACAAGTACAATATTGTAAACACTGTGTTCGTGAGGGGAATAATGAAAAGCAAGAATCTATTTTTCTGTACAGTTTTTCAATTGATGCATGTGATTTCCTGGTCTGAGAATTTGTCTAATGCTAATTAAAATCCATTCTTAGAAGCTCCAGGTTTATTTCTCACAGTAGTCAATTTAGTTCAAGGCCTTGATTCTTAAAATTAATTTAGCTGCATGGAAATTAACAAATTGTTTGTTTTACCTTTTTCTCTCTTCTCATACTTTATTCAAATTTTTCCTTAAATACTTGTAAAAGAAAAAAAAACACTTTTGAGTTTTCTTGATCATTTTCTTGAAGAATTTCCTCCTTGAAATGCTGTCTTGTTTGAGACAGTTAAAACTGCTGTTAGCTACCATTAGTGTGCAGGTCTGGTGAGTATAAAAGTTATCGAACAAAAATGTTCTCTCTCTCTGTCTCTAAGTTTCTTTCTCTCCTGCTCTGCCTCTGCCTTCTTCCCCCTCCATTCTTCCTTCCTATTCCTCACAACTTCTGTTATACTAACTTGGTCAAGTCCCAGCCAGGTTAAATCTAACCTTCATGACTAAGCGGGAAACTGAAGAGGGCAGATGAAAATTGCACTTTGCTGACTGGTTTCATAGTCAATTCATGAGCATAATTTAGATAGACCCCTTGGTGTGACATCATGGTCTTACTGCATTTTCCCAAAAAAAATTAGTTTCATAAATCTATTATTTTATAACATCTCTGATCTGTTCAGATGTCCCATACCACCCCTGTCTCCTACCATTCAGCTGCCTCCTCTTTTTCCATTAATGCTGAAACAAAAACTCTCGGAAGAGAGCTTGCACACCGTTTCAATCTACCATTCATACCACTCAGTTTATAGATCTCATTCCTTCCCACGTAATTTAGAACATACTCCCAGCAATTTGTCATTTGCAAACTGGTGTTTCTGGCTATGAATGCTCTGCTGAGTTTCAAAAACTTGTTTTCATGTATTAGGCATTCTGTCTTCAGGTCTGACATTTCATTTTAATCTTTTGCCTATGAACAATCTTCTTTGCTTCTTGTTATTACCTTTTCACTTAGAGTTTTGGCTAGAATCTAGAAAAGTCAAGTCATTCTTCACTGTTTCCTCTTCTTCAGTAGCACCTTCCACATTAATTTTAGTTCTACCTATGAAATTACTGTAATTATTTTGCAACCTCTCTATTCTTATTTCAAGTGGTTTTTTAATACTTGGATATATATCCGGGGTGTTACAATGGCTCCACAACCTGTGACTTTGCCTCCATTCTAGATCTCAAGTGCACCTTGCTCATCACTGTAAATAGTTATCGATCTAACAACAGAATATGAACAGGCACATTTCATAGCTAAAATGTTTTATACTAATTCATTTTTAAAATTATTTGCCTCATAGGGTATACTAGGAAGTAAGATACATTTATGAAGTAGTTCTGCCATTCTGGTGTCTTTCTTAAAATTTTAAATTTTCATGCTCCTGTTTTCTTGCAAGTTAGGAATAAAAAGAATAACCTTTAAAGGCTGGTTTTAATGATCAAATGATATGATACATGTAAAAATCTTAAGAGCCCAGAATACACAAGCATTATATAAATGCTAATTTGCATGATTATAATTAATTTTTTGTCTCTGGATTCTTTAGTTTCTTCTATCATAGCATATTATTCTTGTTGTTATTGTTTTTAGTCTTTAGTACAGTTGACAGAACACAGTATTTCTTACATAAATTTGGTTGTCCCAGTGAATAAACTTGGAGTTATTCTTCATTAATATTTGCATTAACTAATTTCGAGAAATAAAGTGACCTAATGGAACATAACCATGATGGTGTGATCACTCACCTAAAACCAGACATCTTGGAATGCTAAGTCAAGTGGGACTTAAAAGACTTCACTATGAACAAAGCTAGTGGAGGTGATGGAGTCCCAGTTGAGCTATTTCAAATCCTAAAAGATGATCCTGTGAAAGTGCTGCACTCAATATGTCAGCAATTTTGGAAAACTCAGCAGTGGCCACAGACTGGAAAGAGTCAGTTCTTGTTCCAATCCTAAAGAAAGGCAATGCCAAAGAATGTTCGAACTACCCCACAGTTGCACTCATCTCACATGCTAGCAAAGTAATGCTTAAAATTCTCCAAGCCAGATTTCAACAGTACAGAGCCATGAACTTCCAGATGTTTAAACTGGATTTAGAAAAGGCAGAAGAATGAGAGATCAAATTGCCAACATCTATTGGATCATTGAAAAAGCAAGAGAGTTCTAGAAAAACATCTACTTCTGCTTTATTGACTATGCCGAAGACTTTGACTGTGTGGATCACAACAAACTGTGGAAAATTCTTCAAGAGATGGGAATACCAGACCACCTGACCTGCCTCCTGAGAAATCTGTATGCAGGTCAAGAAGCAACAGTTAGAACTGGACATGGAACAACAGACTGGTTCCAAATCGGGAAAGGAGTACATCAAGGCTATATATTGTCACCCTGCTTATTTCACTTATATGCAGAGTACATCATGAGAAATGCTGAGCTGGATGAAGCACAAGCTGGAACTAAGTTTGCCAGGAGAAATATCAATAACCTCAGATACTCAGATGACACCACCCTTATGGCAGAAAGCGAAGAACTAAAGTGCCTGTTGATGAAAGTGAAAGAGGAGAGTGAAAAAGTTGGCTTAAAGCTCAACATTCAGAAAATTAAGATCATGGCATCTGGTCCCATCACTTCATGGCAAATAGATGGAGAAATAGTGGAAACAGTGGCAGATTTTATTTTGGGGGGCTCCAAAATCACTGCAGGTGGTGACCAACCTAGACAGCATATTAAAAAACAGAGATATTACTTTGCCAACAAACGTTCATCTAGTCAAAGCTATGGTTTTCTAGTAGTCATGTATGGATGTGAGAGTTGAACTATGAAGAAAGCTGAGCACTGAAGAATTGATGCTTTTGAACTGTGGTGTCGGAGAAGACTCTTGAGAGTCCCTTGGATTGCCAGGAGATCCAATCAGTCTATCTGAAAGGAAATCAGTCCTTAATATTCACTGGAAGGGCTGATGCTGAAGCTGAAACTCCTATACTTTGGCCACCTGATGCAAAGAGCTGACTCATTTGAAAAGACCAAGGTGTTGGGAAAGATTGAAGGAAGGAGGAGAAGGGGACAACCGAGGATGAGATGGTTGGATGGCATCACTGACTTAATGGACATGAGTTTGAGTAAGACCTGGGAGCTGGTGATGAACAGGGAAGCCTGGCGTGCTGCAGTCCATGGGGTCACAAAGAGGCGGACACGACTTAGGGGACTGAACTGAACTGAATGGAAACAGTAAGTTGGCAGGCCACAGTTCATTGAGTCACAAGAATTGGATATACTTAGCAACTAAACAACAATAGCAATGAAAACAGAATTGTAGAATTGAGTTCATTACAGAGCGTGTGATGAAGTGGAAGCCTTTGCTGTCTCTCTTACATGTTCACTGTTTCTGTTCATAACCTTAGTCCTGCTTTCTCTACTACAGCTCTGCAGCCCAACTAGCAAACACACCGTGGGCATCAGGGGCAATATATTCAAATGAAAATGTCTAAAGTCTTTTCCCAATCTTTGCACAAATTCACTGAATGACTGAACCTAAAAAATATATCAGCCATTCTGGAAGAAGATTCTGAAACTTTGAAAAAAATAGCTATATATTGTTTAGCGAAGTCGCTCAGTCATGTCCAACTCCTTGCAACCCGATGGACTGTAAACCATAGGGTTCCTCCATCCATGGGATTTTTCCAGGCAAGAATATTGGAGTCGGTTGCCATTTCCTTCTCCAGATACTATTTAGAGGACAGCAGAAATAATCAAGGGTCTAAAATGGGCATTTTATTCTGGGAAAATGAGGACTACAGTTTTATCTTTCAAATAGCAGTGCAAATAGTGAGCCTCAATTTAGGTGTATCTTCAAAGAGGAAAAAGAAAAATAAATAGTTTAATAAGCTTTATTTGTGGAGAGTCAAATATTGTAGGATTTATTTTTGATATATCCCTACCTATCAAAATTTCTTATAATTCTTCTTTCAGTGATAGACTATTCCAGAAAGAGAACCTAGCTATGATAGACCAATTAGGAAAGCAAAAATAAATAAAAATAAATAAATCTCAAATATGTAAGAAGTTATGTGCATACCATTTCATTTATTCCACTTACATGAATGATTAGAAAAAAAAGATAATTTCAGTTTGTTAAAGTTAATATTTTCTCTACCAAAATTTCCTAAAACAGTGATACAAATCCCCTAAGAATACACACTTCTTCCCAGAAAATAAATGGTTTTACCCTTTAAATTTTGAGTGACTGAAAGTCTATGGATAGGTCACATTTCTATTAAAGGCTCACGCCAAGGAGCATATATTTTATAAAACAATTTCATTTTGATGTCACCCATGTATGTATTCGAATACATTTTATGGTCACAGTATTTGTTTTAATTTGATTTGTGTATTTATTTCTGGCTGTGCTGGGTCATTGTTGCTGTGTGGCCTTTTTTCTCTAGTTGTAAGCAGGCAGCTACTCTCTAACTGCGGTGTGCAGGCTTCTCATGGCAGTAGCTTCTCTTTTTGTGGAGCAAGGCTCTGGGGCAAACACGTTTCAGGAGTTGCAGCAGGTGGGCTGAATAGTTGGGACTCCCGAACTCCAGAGCAGAGGCTCAAGAGTTGCGGTGCATGGACTTATTTGCTCTGCATGAGGGATCTTCACTGGATCAGGGATCAAACCTGTAGCTCCTCCATTGGTAGGCAGATTCTTTACCACTGAGCCACACCAGAAAAGCCTGGTCACATTATTTTTTAAAACACAAGTTTTGGTCATTCCTGCAAGTGTGTGTGTTTCTTGTTACCATCAAATTACAGGAAGTATTTTTAATCTATCCTGGGAAGTTGCTTGGCAACAACATTAGAGTCAATTGCATTGCAGGGTGCAATATGTACCCATGTTTGGATTGCTATTTATCTTCATTATAACTAAGTAATTTAGGCTGTCAAGTCTCTTGTGACTATTGGATATCTGTTAACTATACATTAAATGCTTGACTACGCTGTGCTTCCAAAACAGAAAAAAAGCAGCTATAAATTTCTGTGTTGGGTTTAAACCTTATGGCAGATATAATGCTACAATATGTCTTCATCTTCTTGGAAAAACATTGTCTTTCTACCAAGTGTATACTAAATGGACCTTACAGAGTAGTGAGGGGTGTGATTTATTCACAAATTCATACAGAATAAACAGTTTTATGATGCTGTATCCAGTTGCACTTGAGGGAATTGTTAAACCAAACAGCAAAGTGACTAAACTTAAAAAAAAAAAAGCAATATCCAAGTCTAGGAACCTCCACTTTAAAATGATATTAATCCTACTGAATCAGAATAGAGTGCATTTTTAAGCATATAAAAACTTTACCCAAACTTTTTTTATCTTCCTCAAGAATACTGAACTCTGCATACTCAATATTCTCATATTTCACAATAAATAAGAATAGACAAATGTGATGAGATTATTTCCTCTTTATACCATTTAGTTATATCATAAGAGCATTTGTTATCTTAAATAGCATCTTCAATTATAATCTGTGTATAACACCCCAAGTTATAATACTGAGAAAAGATGCTTTTTATATACCCTATAAACATGCTTTAAAAAGATACTGAATTCTATCATACATTTTAAATCACAATATCAAATAAATTAGATCTAAATTTGTTCTCTATAAGTAACATTTTCTTACACATAATAAGATTGATAGAAAATATGTGAATAAAATGAAAACCCTATTTTTAAGTGTTTGCATGTTGACAATATCATAAACAAAGAAAAAGATAATTTTATTTAAATAAATTATGGCACCTTTAAAATTTTGTGGAGTAATGTAAGTTACTTTGGTTTTTACATCTAATAAAGTAGTACTAAGTACTATTTATTTTCAAATCTTAAACACTAATGTCTTTGGTCATCTTTAAACTATAAAATGCTAAACATCAAGGTACAGAATATGGGAAAATAACATAAAAGAAGAGCAGAGGTATAACTGATTGACTTTGCTGTTCACTGAAACTAACAATGCTGAGAATCAGTTGATTTACACTCCAACAAAAATGCTTTAAAAAAAAAAGTAAGTTATGGTAAATGAATTTGACAAAATGATAATAGTTTATAAACCTTTAGTTTGCTTTGAAATAAACTCATTAAATGTTACAAACTATTTCAGCCTAGTGAAGTGCAAGTAAGTTTTTCTAATTAAAGATATGATTCTATGAGGCCAGCATCACTCTGAACTAGACCAAAAAAAAAAAAAAAAGAAGAAAATTATAAACCAATATCACTGATGAACATAGATGCAAATATCCTTGACAAAATATTAGCAAACTGAATCAAACAATACATTAAAAGTATTGTACACCATAATCAAATGGCATTTTCCCAGGAATGCAAGGATTTTAAAATATTTGAAAATGAATCTATGATATACCATAATAACAAATTTATAAAAATCATGACCATCTCAATAGATGCAGAAAAAGCTTTTGACAAAATTCAGCATCCATTTATGATAAAGAACTCTCCATAAAGAGGGTATAGAGGTAACATACTTCAACATAATAAAGGCCATATATGACACAATCACAGCTAACATCATCCTCATTGGTGAAAAACCAAAAGCATTCCCTCTAAGATTAAGAACAAGGCAAAAATGCTCACTCTTCATCACTTTTATTCAACATAGTTTTGGAAGTCCTAGCAGTAGCAGTCAGAAAAGAATAATAAAAGAAGTCGAAATTGGAAAGGAATGAGTAAAACTGTTACTGTTTACAGATGACATGATACTATACATAGGAAATTCTAAGGAGGCCACCAGAAAACTTCTAGAGTTCATCAATGAATATGATAAAGTTGCAGGATACAAATTTACAGAAATATGTTGCATTTCTATACACTAATAGCAAGCTACCAGAACCTGAAATTAAGGAAACAATCTCATTTACCATCACATCAGAAAGAATAAAATACCTGGGAATAACCTATCTAAGGCTTCCCTCATAGCTCAGTTGGTAAAGAGCCTGCCTGCAATCCAAGAGACTCGGGTTTGATTCCTGGGTCGGGAAGATCCCTTGGAGAAGGAATTGGTAACCCACTCCAGAATTCTTGCCTGGAGAATGCCATGGACGGGGGAGCCTGGCGAGCTACAGTCTATGGGGTCTCAAGAGTCGGACATGGCTGTGTGACTAATACATATAAAGGGAGGAGAAAGACCTGCATTCCCAAAGCTATAAGACTCTGACTAAAGACAATGAAGATGACACAAACAGATGCAAATTTATACCATGTTCTTGGGTTGACAGAGTTAATATTGCCAAGATGACCATATTACCCAAGGCAAACTATAACCTCCATCAAAATACCAATAGCATTCTTACAGAGCTAGAACAATTAATTTTAAAATTTGTATTGAAATGCAAAAGACCTTGAAAGAAAACAAAACAATCTTGAGAAAGTGGAAAAGAGCTGGAGGAATCATCCTCCCTGACTTCAAACTATGCTACAGCATTGCAGCCATTAAAATAGTAAGGTACTGGCACAAAAAGAGACACATAGATCAATGGTACAGGATAGGAAGCGGAGAAATAAACCCACACACTGATGGTCAATTAATCTAGACAAAGGAAGCAAGAAGATACAGTGGAGAAAAGACAGTCTCTGCCATAGTGGTGCTGGGAAAACTGGGCAGATACATGTAGAAGAATGAAATTAGAACATTCTCTAACACCATACACAAAATCAAACTGAAAATGGATTAGACCTAAATGCAAGACCAGATACTCTAAAGAGGAAAGCATAGGCAGAACACTTTGGGGCATAAATCACAGCAATAAATTTTTGGATCTGTGTCCTAAAACAGAGAAAATAAACACAAAATAAGCAAATGGGACCTAATTAAACTTAAGATCTTCTACAGCAAAGGAAACCACTGACAAAAGATATCCTACAGAATAGGAGGAAATATTTGCAAATGATACATCCAATAAGGGGTTAATATGTCACTTTTATAAACAGCTCATGCACCTCAACATTAAAATAAAAAAAAGAAGGACAGTAGAACTTAATAGACCATTTTTTTCCAAAGAGGAAATGAAAATGGCCAAGAAGCATATGAACAGATACTCAACATCAGTAATCAGCAGGGAAATGCAAACCAAAACCACAGTGAGCTATCACCTCACACCTCTCAGAATGGCTATCATTAAAAAGAGCACAAATCGTGCACCCCCTCTGTTGGGCCTGTACTCTGGAGCCCAAGAACCCCAACTACTGAAGGCCACGTGCCCTAGAGCCTGGGTTCTGCAACAAAAGATGCCCATGCTCTGCAAAAAAGAGGTCTGTTACTCTGTAACCAGAGAAAAGTCCATGCGGCCATGAAGACCCAGAACAGCCAAAAATAAAGAAAGTAAATTAAAAAAAATTAGAAAGAACACAAATGAGTAGAGTTGGAGAAGATGTGCAAAAATGGGATCCCTCGTATGCTGTTGGTGGCAGTGTGAACTGACTGGCACAGCCACTGTGGAAAACACTATGGATGTTTCTCAAAAAGCTAAAACTAGAACTAACATATGCCCCAGCAATTTCACTCCAGGTTATATACCCCCCCCCCAAAAAAAAAAAAAACCAAAAAAACACTGATTTGAAGACAAACATGCACCCGAATGTTTATAGCAGCATTATTTACAATTGCTGAGATATGAATGCAACCTAAGTACCCTTCAAACTAATGAGTAAAGAAGATGGAATGGAATACTACTCAGCTATAAAAAGAAATGATATTTAGCCATTTGTGGCAACATGGAGGGACTTGGAGAGCATTATGCTCAATGAAATAAGTCAGAGAAAGATGAATACTGTATGATATCACTTATAAGTGGAATCTAAAAAATAAACTAATGAATGTAACAAAAAGACACAGACTCACAGATACAGAGAGCAAACTAGTGGTTAAAAATGAGGAAAGGGAAGTGGTGAGGAGCAATATAGGGATTGGAGATCAAAAGGTACAAGCTAGCAGGTGTAAAAATTGTACAAAGATATATTGTACAACATGAGAAATATATATATGCATATATATATATATATAATACATATATCATAGATAACTAATAAGGACCTGCTGTATTGCACAGGGGACTCTACTCAATACTCTGTGATGGTGGGATGCATGAGACAAGTGCTCGGGCCTGGTGCACTGGGAAGACCCAGAGGAATCGGGTGGAGAGGGAGGTGGGAAGGGGGATCGGGATGGGGAATAAGTGTAAATCTATGGCTGATTCATATCAATGTATGACAAAACCCACTGAAACGTTGTGAAGTAATTAGCCTCCAACTAATAAAAAAAAAAATAAAAAAAAAATACTCTGTGATGACCTATATGGGAAAAGAATCTAAGAGACTGAATATATGTATATATTTATAACTGCTTCTCTTTACTGTACAGCAGAAACTGACAGCATTATAATCAACTATATGCCAATAAAATTATTAATAAAAAATAATTCACCTGAAAGGATTGTCAAAGTCTATGCACAGTTGGCGTCCTTTCAGCTGTTTCAGGCTACACGTTTTTTTAATAATGGACTATTTCTTCAAGGCTCTAAAACCCTGTTATATTTTGGTGTCAAGCCTCCAATGCACTTTTCTTTAATAAAAATTAATTTTGAGAAATTTAGGTTTCATGAGTTACAGAGTAACAGAGAGAGATGCCGTGTCCTGGTTGCCCAATTGTGACATCCTGAAAAATTTTAGTACGCCATCACAGTAGGGATATTAATGTTGATACAATCAAGATACTGAATGTTTCATCACCTCAAGGGTCTCTCATGTTGCACTTTTTAACCAAATACACTTTCCTTTCATTCCCACTCTGGATTTATCCTGACAAACAACTGATCGGTTCTCAATTATATCATTTTGTCCTTTTAAGAATGTTGTATTAATATAAACTGAATAATGCAGTATATCTCCATTTGGAATTGACTTTTTAAATTCAGCATTAAACTCCCTGGAGATTCAACAAGGTTGTACCATGTAGCAATAGTTTATTTTTCTTTGTTGCTAAGCACTCACATTAAAGGGCTTCCCAGGTGGCGATTAAAGAATGGTCCCCTTGTTCACATACCATACAGTCACGTTACTAAAGGATTATTTATAGCAGTTCTTTTTACCCAGTATATTATTAATATGTCTGGCTTTTAAGAATAATTACAAGGCATACTAAAAGGTAAACTAAATAAATAAATAAATAAAGTTTTAATAAACACACATTTTGAAGAGGAAGAGCAAGCATCAAAACTAGACTCAGATGTAGCAGGGATGTTCGAATTATCAGACCAGGAATTTAAAATAACTGATTAATACACTGGGCTTCCCAGGTGTCACTAGTGGCAATGAACCCACCTGCCAGGGCAGGAAACATAAGAGATGTGGGTTCAATCCCTGGGTCAGGATGATTCCAAGGAGGAGGGCATGGCGACCACTCCAGTATTTTTGCCTGGAGAATCCCATGGACAGAGGAGCCTTGAAGGCTACAGTCCTTAGGGTCAGACATGACTGAAGCGACTTAGCAGACATGCACACACTCGCATTAAAGCTATACCTTATTTGTTTACTTGCTCGTTTATAGATCCTGGGTTAAAAATGATAAATAAATCTGATATAACATTCATGTAGAACTTGCTTGTTCATTTTTATAAACTTAGATCTTAATTTCTCTATTAAATGCATAAGATTTAATTGCTTGGTATGTGGTAGTTGCATGTCTGGTTTTTAAAGTAAATGCCAAACCGATTTCCAGGTAGCCTGTACTGTTTTTTTTCCTACCAACAATGTATGAATGATTAGTTTTGCTGTATCCTCACCAGCATTTGGTTCTGTCAGTTTTTTTTGTTTTTTTTTTTTTTGCATTTTAGCCATTCTGACAGAATGTACTAATATAACTTGCTTTTCTCTAACTGCTGATGATGTTGAGCATCATTAGCTTATTTGCTTATTTTACGTGCTTATTTGCCGTTTGCATATAGCGTTCAGTGAAATGTCTCTTAGTGTCGTTGGTTCGTATTCTGATAGGATTGCTTGCTTTTTACTACTGAGTTTTGAGAGTTTTTTATATATTTTAGATGCTATGGTTTTGTTGGATAGGTGCTTTGCATATATTTTCTTTCACTTTCAAATGTCTCTTCCTCTTAGTAAGTAATTTTACAGAGCAAAAGTGTTTAATTTAGGTCAAGTCCAATTTATCAATATTTTATTTTGTTCATCACCCTTTTAGTGTCAAACCTAAGAACTTTATGACTAGTCCTAGATTCCAAATATGCTTACCTACATTCTATTTTTTTCTAAAGATTCTATAATTTGCTTCATATCTTACATTTCCACATAAAGTTAATTTTTTTTTTCAAGATATAAGACTTAGGTCAGAATTAAATTTTGGGGGAGGGGAGAGGGGCAGGCAGTGTCTGTGTCTGTCAAGCTGTTCAACCATTTGTTGAAAAGCAAAACTTTCCTTCGTTGAATTGTTTTTGCAGTTTTGTAAAAACCTGATGGGCTTCCCTGATGGCTTAGCAAAGAATTCTCCTGCAATGCAGGAGACCCAGGTTCCATCCCTAGATCAGGAAGATACCCTGGAGAAGGGCATGGCTACCCACTCCAGTATTCTTGCCTGGAGAATCCCATGGACAGAGGAGCCTGGCAGGCTCCAGTCCATGGGATCTCAAAGAATCAGACACGACTGAGTGACTAACACTTTGGGTGAGATACGGTTATGTGGATAATTTCTGAGCTGTCTATTCTGTTCCATTGATCTTTGTCTATTCCTCTGCCAGTCTGTAACTTTGATTATTGTACTTATATATTAAATCTTGATATCAATGGACTAGTTTTTTCCCACTTAATTGTTCTTTTTCAAAATTGTTTTAGACATTTGGGCTCTTTTGCCTTTCCTTATCAATTTTAGAATAATATTATATTATAGTAGTTCTCTCCACTTTTTTGCGTCTTTTTTCTTTCAATAGTCTTGTATAATTTTATTGTATAAAATCTGTGCACATCTTGTTGTCCTTATACCTAAATATTTTTGAACAGTTATTAAGTGATACTTTTGTAATTAAAGACTTTATTTTTTTTTTAGAAAAATTTAAGGTTCTCAACAAAATTGAGTGGAAGATATAAAGGTTTCCCATATATTTATTGCTCCCACACATGTATAACCTCCTCTATTATCAATGGTGTATTTTTAACTTGTGTCCACATGCTAGTGTATAGAAATATAATTTATTTCTGTATGTTTATCTCACATCACTTGAACATACTTTTTAGTTCTATGAGCTTTTTGTAGATTTCTTGGTATTTTCTACATAAGTAATCAAATCATCTGCAAGTACAGTTTTATCCCATCATTATTCTTCTTGCTAATAGAAATAAAATAGACATGAGATATAGATATTAGTTTGAATGGGCCCATGGGCTCCTTTATGAACCTTTAATTGGTGGCAAAAAGTCAGGGGAAAATCTCAGAGAGAGGTGACTATGAGGCAGAAACATATAAACTGCGGAAAATGGTGAATATAAAGATGTTTAAAACAGCATTTTGAATGTGAACATACTCGGTTGTCTTTGAGCTTAAATGAACATGAAGCTGATTGTTTTATTGAGCCATCCCTTTATTCTGTACATATATATTAATATGAAAAAGGACCATACTAGTTTCAAGAATCCATTTCTGCTCCCCATGAAACTCTTCTGTATTTTGAATCAGTTCAGAAGTGATAGTGGGCAATTTGATACTGCTAAGGAGAATAGTGTTTTAAAAGATTAGCAAGTATAATAGTCAATAGAATAATAATAATTTTTAAGCAGCCATCAATCCTTGAGAATTTGTATTCATTATGTGTGAATGAAGCTTTTAAATATGTAGTTTTGGTAGCTTGGATACAAGTGGTTTTCAAACTGTACTTTGAAAAATGGTCCTGGAGAGCAATTAATGAGTACATGCCAAGGAACATCTGTGAGTTAAAAGTAAAAAAAAAAATTAGAGCGAGAGAGAGAAAAGACTAGCCAGAATGACATAAAATAAGTAGGTAAAGATAACTGCTGGAAAACCACAGAATATGGTGTCACAAAGATATTTTTTATTATAAATTGCTACAAGCCTGCTTTAATCTTTCATGAATGGAGCCAATTAATGTTAGTTTCTTTACTCTAATGGGATAATTAATTTCACAGTAACGAAGTATGTAACATGATATCATAGCTTCATCTCTCTCTACCCCACCTGCCACTTCTTGCTTTCCAGCATGCTACCTACTCCTCCAGTGAAACGCAAAGCTATGGCGTTTGGAGGAAAAGATGCTTGATATATGGATAACAGCCTTCCATAGAAATGTGATAGCTGAATAATGGGTGGGCATCTAGATAATTGCCAACAGAGTTAATTTCCTGCTGGTGATCAGATGCGACAATGTCCTTTCACCAAAAGGTACAAAGGAAAATCAGTCTTTTAAGATGTGTGAAACTTGATAATCTTCAAGTCTTTTATGCTTTCAAATTCTTTAGACTTGAAGCATAAAGGCACTTATTTATATAAATGAATGATTATAAATGAATAGGTTTTTTGTAAAGATTCTCAATTTGGCAATGCATAAGAATCACCTGGAATGCTTTTAAAAAGCATGCAGACATGTTTCACTCTGGAACAATTAATTAGAATTTTTGGAATGTGAGTGAGGCATCAATATTTAAAACTATATCCCAAATGAGTCCAAAATACATCTATTTTTTTAAATCCAAGAGTTGAAAATGAAGATTTGCTTTTTACTCTTTTACTCATTTTACATTTACTCTTCATTTTACAGTATCTGGTCATCATAGAATTAAAAGCATTGTTGTTTAACACTAGTTATTATCTGGAGAAATTATTCTACAGGAAAACATAGCAAAATAAGCACAAATAAATAATTTACATTTCAATATGGGCTAAGAGAATTAGTTACAGGAAAATATACTAACTAAAAATGTCCGGCATACAATATGTGAAGTTACATTAGACTATATTTCCACATAATAGTTTTCTGTCACATTTTTGGTTAATGATCTATTTGTGATAGCAAATTAATTATTTTTGTGAAACTTTGAGACATATTATTAGCACATTCCACAAACACATATTACTACCAACAAGCACACAAAAAACACATGGATGTTGTGAAGGCACTCACTTTAAGACTATGTTGTACGATTCAAGGAAAAGAAAATCAAGGACTTACTATGGTATTATAGTCAATGTGCATTGAATTGTACATCCAAAAGGCCACTGCACATTAAGAATACAAGATCTCAGTGATACTTTGGTTGACTATGCATAGCAAGGCACAAATTTTACTGAAAGATTTTCCTTGAATATAGTTTTGGAATTTTAACCTGAGCTTAATAATTCAGCTCAGTGCATTCTAACTTGTTGGGTAGTATACACTTCTGAGGTATGTGGAATAGTTTCCAGTTTATATGTTTACATTAAAGCAGATTTTTTAAATGTGTTGAATATGCATCAGTTTAACTATTATGACATTTTTTGTTATGAGTGCTTAAATTGATTGGGAAAGATAAACCATGAACTATATGATAAATTAGTATTTTAGTATTATAATTAATAAGTAAAGTACTATAAAATAAAAAAGTAATAAAAACATTGTTAAAAAGAAACAATGATCTTTTTCTCAGCTCTAAAATTTAGCAAGATTTTCTCATATGTGAGAAGGAAACTGATTAGGACTCAAATTATAAATCTTTAGTATCTAACTTAGTTGGATTCTCTGTTTTCTGGAAGTCATTTATAATGTGCAAGTTTTTGTTTAATCTTACATCACTTTACTAAATTATTTAATGTCCCTATTTATCATCCAAAAGATTATATTTTTATTTTTTAAGCTCTTAGACATATTGTTTCTTGGCAAGAGAACATTGATAAAAGTGAGGAGGAAGGGACTTATGAATGTACTCCCACACTATCCTTTAAATTGTTCTTCAGTCGCTAAATCATGTCTGACTCTGCGACCCCATGGGCTGCAGCACATTAGGCTTCCTGTCTTTCACCATTTCCCACAGTTTGCTCAAACACACATCCATTGAGTCAGTGACATCATCCAACCATCTCATCCTCTGTTGCTGCTTCCCCTCCTGTCCTCAGGCTTTCCCAGCACCAGGGTCTTTTCCAGGGAGTCCGTTCTTCATATTAGGTGGCAAATGTATTGGAGTTGCTTCAGCAGCAGTCCTTCTAATGAATATTCAGGGTTGATTTCCTTTAGGATTGACTGGTTGGATCTCCTTGCTGTCCAAGGGACTCTCAAGAGTCTCCTCAATACCACAGTTTGAAACTATCAATTCTTTGAAACTCAGCTTTCTTTATACTCCAACTGTCACATCCATACATGACTACTGGAAAAACCATAGCTTTGACTATATGGACCTTTGTTGGCAAAGTGATTTCCCTGCTTTTTAATATTGTCTAGGTTTGTTATAGCTTTCCTTTCAAGAAGCAAGCACTTTTCATTTCAAGCCTGCAGTCACTGTCTGCAGCAATTTTGGAGCCCAGGAAAATAAAGTTTACCACTGTTTCCATTGCTTCCCCCTCTATTTGCCATGAAGTGATGGGCCTGGATGCCTAGATCTTAGTGTTTTGAATGTTGAGTTTTAAGCCAGCTTTTTCACTTTCCTCTGTCACCCTCATTTAGAGGCTCTTTAGTTCCTATTCACTTTCTGCCATTAGGGTGGTATCATCTGCATATCTGAAGATGTTGATATTTCTCCCCCCAATCTTGATTCTAGCTTGTGAGTCATCCAACCCACCATTTTTCATGATGTACTCTGCATAGAAGTTAAATAAGCAGGGTGACAATATACAGCTTCCCCAGTTTGGGGACAATATACTCCTTTCCCAGTTTTGAACCGGTCTGTTGTTCCATACACAGTTCTCACTATTGCTTCTTGACCAGCATACAGGTTTCTCAGGACGCAGGTAAGGTGGTCTCGTATTCCTATCTCTTAAAGAATTTCCCACAGTTTGTTGTGATCCACATAGTCAACGGCTTCAGTGTAGTCAAGAAATTGTGAAATGAAATTGTCTTTCTTCACATATAATATTCCTCAAAAAGTAAAATAACACAATCAAACATGGAGCCAGGAAAATATTCAGGGGCCTGATATCAGTAAAGTTCACAGCTTTTTTTAAAACAAGCAATAACATTAGAATGGCTTAACAACAGCTAAACAATGTTTACCTATCTTATTTCCAAACAACAGATTTACCCAAGGTATCTATTGTGTCATATCTATTGTGTCAGAGCAAATGACAGATACCGTAACCAATATCATATAACCAAATGGCTATTTTTTGTTAACTAAGAAGAACAGAGGTATGTATTCCTTGCGTTCATTTTGTGATTTTCTCTCCTTTTCTGCCACACCGTTACTTTCATTATCCTGTCAGAGACCTCATCATCGCACAGTGGCTGTTCAACTCCAACTACCTTATCCTGTGAGGAGGGTGCACACAAAAATGAGGCAGATTCTGAGAGAAAAGAGGAGTTGTCTTCACAAGACTATCTCTTTATTTCAGGGAGAAAAATCACTGAAATCTATGACAGACTTTACTTTCTGTTTCTTTTGGTCTGAACTGGGTAACATGCCCATGCCTGTACTCATTCCTGGCACAGTGGGACAAGATTGCCATGATTAGTTTAGTCATTGTTTCCAACTGGCAACACTGGCGTTCTGGATGAGGCAGTTCTTTACAGGGTAGGACTGTCCCTGGATCCCTAAGCACTAAATGCTTGTAGCTAATCACGACAGCCAACATCATTCTTCATATTTCTTGGAGGAACACTACCGCCATCTGTTGAGAACCAGTAATTAGAACATCCGTGGTTTATTCTCTTGGCAACCAGAGAATAAATTCATTTATTGTTTATCACAGAAAAAGGAAGATTGGTCTTGGGTAGATGACCAGCTGTGTCTGCCATATCCTAGAAGGAAATAAGTTAATGATTTGATTAACTTAAACAGATAATAGAGAAGAAAATAGTAGGGTCCAACTTTTGTTGGCTAGTTGTGTTTTATTGTTTCATCTCGCCAAACTTTAATTTTCTCATCTCTGAAACGATGGCTTTGGACTGTATGATATCTTGCATTGCTTCCAATCCTAAAGAACCTCAGGTGTTAGATATATTGTAACTTAGAGGTGATGCATACAATAATTTAGAGATTTTTCTATGAGATTCTATAGCTTTCCACAAAAGGACACTTGCCACAGCAATCTCTGGGGAGTAAAATAAGAACATTTACTTATCCAAACAAATTTAGAAAATACATACTGCCTAGTTGTAATGATAAGAAAAACAAAGTTACATAAATGTTTTTTGTTTAATTTTCCAAAAAGCTAGAAATATAATAATGCTTTACCTGGGAAATCTGACTATATAAGTTTTGTTAAATTCACATTTGCATAGATATGTGAATACTTTAAACAAGCAAATATTTTTTCAGTTAATTGTGTATTGAAACACTTCAAAATAGCAGTGAAACCTTAAAAGCTTAAGTCACGTATGTATCAAATTTATCTAGATTTTTTGTAATAAGCTTATTTATATTATACAAGTTACAGAATGTTTTCTCAACAATGATAATTTCTTCTAACAATTATCATAGGAAAAAGAAATTTTGTCAATAGGAAAAATCTTCATTCAATCATTAACACATATTTATTATATTTATATTTATAATATATTTATCAATCATATATTTACTGGATGTTTATTGCATATACCAAAGACTGTGAGCAATTTGACTTCACAGCTTCAACCGTCTGGCATGCCTAGCTCCTATACATTCTTTAACTCAGGAAAAGTGTCATTTGCTCTCAAATAATCCTCTCAATACCTTGCCATGATTAAATATTCTCCTTTGTGGTTTTTGTTTAGCTCTGTGCTCCTTAGGCTGTTAGGGCACTTACCACCTACCACCTAGAAATTCCCTAGCTACTTGCTCTTCCTCTATAAGATCATAACTTTTGTCTTGGTATCTCTATTGCCAAACCTTTTGCTTACCTTTTAGATACATATTATTTAATAATCATCACAATCCTATAAGACAGGGTTTTATTATCCCCATTTTATTGGCAATAAAACCAGGATATAAAGAGGATTGATAACTTACTGGTTAAACACTGCTAATATGTAGCAGAACTTAGAGCAAAGAACAAATGAACTTTGCTCCACAGTTACTTATAAATGCCAATTTTTTATTTGTTATATTAAGATGCCAACTTCCTCCGTGAATATTACTACTAGACCTTATCAGACACACACACAACTTCCTTTAATCCAGAAATCAATGCTATTTCTTCTCTCTAAAGAGATAAGCATATTTATATATGCCGTGCTGTGCGAAGTCACTTCACACGTGTCCGACTCTGTGCGACCCTATGGACTGCAGCCTTCCAGGGCCCTCTGTCCATGGGTTTATCCAGGCAAGAATACAGGAGGGGGTTGCCTTACCCTCCTCCAGGGGGTCTTCCCGAGCCAGGAATCCAACACGCAGCTCCTGGGCCTCCTGCAGCGCAGGCGGGTTCCTTACCGCTGAGCCACGGGGGAAGCCCTACTTATATAAGCATCTGCTTAATATTGGGGGCGTCCGCGGTGGCTCAGCGGTGAAGAATCCAGCTGCCAATGCAGCAGACACGGGTTCAATGCCTGGGTCAGAGGCATCCCCTGGAGAAGGAAACGGCAACCCTCTCCAGTATTCTTGCCTGGATAAACCCATGGAAAGAGGAGTCTGGCGGGCTACAGTCCATTGGTCAAGGAATCAACATCTGAGATCACCTTTTTGTTTTACCATGTGAATTTCTACATCTTGGTGTCTCATGTCAGTCTTCTTGAGCTTTATTTTCTTATATGAAGTTCTAATCCCTTGTTTTATAACTGCTTTTTGTTGTTGTTGTTATTTATAACTAAAACTTTTAAAGTACAGAATTGGATTGATTTACCTGTTTATCAATTAGGAAATATATGTAAAGAAAAAGTTGTTTATATCGGTCACCATTTTGGGGGGACCTATTTATTGGGCAGTGATTCAAAGTTTGGCTTCGAAGCTGGCGTTTCAAAACATTTTCTATTTCTGTATTAAACATAAATGTGTCCTCAAAATCATTGTTCTTTGGAGACTGCAATGATAAAATACACATAGATTATGTTATCTTGTTTTAAAATGTTAGTTAAATTTTATACATTGTAATATGAAACATTTATGCTATTATTCTTTATTTCCCATAATTATTTGCCTAAATTAGACAATAATTACTAACCTATTATCCAACAATAAAATATAAAATATTAAACCTTAAAATATGAATTTAATTAACAAAAATAAATCTTTCTTAACTGCAGTAGTTAAGAAAATGTAATAGTCTCTTAACAATAATACTCCGGAAAGTCATATATTTCTAAACTACACAGTTATAATGCTGTATTATAAAAAAAATTTTTTTTTAAATTCTGGCTTACAATATAGTCACAAATCTATGAGTCAGCTGTGGCTCTGGGGATTCTGCTGGAATCAGCTCAGTGACTCTACATCAGTCTATGGTTCAACTGAGCGTGATTCCAGAATCTCAACTGTGTCCAAATCTATTTCATTGAGTTTGCATCATGAGTCTGGAGCCAGGTTGAATGTCCAGCTGATAATGGAGTGAATGCTGTCACACAGAGGATCCCAGGAGGACATAATCAAATCAAACTGCGTAAGTGCATTGAAAATATCCACACTCTTGTGTTTCTTTCGTGTGGCTGAAGCAAGTCACGTGCCCACCTCATTGTTATGAGGAAGTATACTGTAACTTGAGAGAAAAGAGAAAAAGCAAACATTTATTAAATAATAACTTCATTAATCACATATAACATTCATTTGGAAATAATATAGAATTTGACAATCATATTTCGGAAGAAAAAACCCTCAGCATTAGACATAAAAAGTTGTGAAATGTTAATATTTTATATTTAGACTCAACAGCTTCAGTGATATTCACCTTATACCTGTCATGTTCTTTCCAAATACTAGAGGAAAAGATAAATCTCATGTTTAGAAATGAAACTAAGAAGTTTATTAATCATCAAGTTTCAGCGATAGTGTGTTTCAGTGGATATATTTCTTAATTGGGAGGCAGTTCTTACATAATTTCTATTATCTCCTGTGATAAATCTAGGAGGCTCATGTATAAAGTAAGTTTCATGATTTGATATCTAGGAACTGCTTTAAAAATTATATTTGCTCTTTAAAATATTACTTCATTGCCACCAATATTGCTTTTCATATGAAAATAAAGAATCCTAATGAGCTAACTTCTCATTCCAAATCTTTAAAAAATACATGCAAAATGAAGTAATTGTTCTCCTGTTGGAAATCATAGTACATTTCCTTTCCTAGAAGGATGATAAAATTAAAAATTATGCAGTAGGTATTGGTTTCTTTATCACATTCATATTTTTTGCTCCAAAACATATATTCACATCTAATTAAATACAAATTCATAAATAATGTGGTAAAAACTTCTGACTTTTCCACATTTTTCTGATAGAATACAAAATCTAATATTTTAATAATATATTACAGTCTTCCTGCTGCATTTATAAAAATGCTTTGCAGAAATCATTTAAGATAAATGTTTTGAATATTTATATTACTGAAGGAGAAAGAAGTTTCAGCACCCATGTCTGAATTATAAGCATCTATTTGGTCTTGCACATAAGTGCCTTAGCATTAATATCTTGAAACTGCACTCTTTCTGAATTTCATAATACTAGTTCATGTTCCTGCTTTGTAAAACAATAGGGCATTTTGTCATAGTGCCTTTGCAATATACACATTCATCAAATTATGATTAGCTAAGGTCAAGCTTGCAGCTACAAATAACATTCACAGTATTTGATAAATAATGCAATAAAATATCATTAACTGCTCAATGTAATGGATGATCTACTTCTTTCCCCTTCTCTTGCTCAGCTATAATCTTTGGGCTGCAAAAGTCACACTACAGCTCCGGTAATAATGACTTGTTATTGAATCCATTAACTTAATATTTTCCCATTTTATTGCACATTTTAGATAAAATAACCAATTGGCAGCATTTATAAATAATGCCATTGAACATTTGTTAAGTAGATTTTTACCATGCTTCCTTCCTCAGTTGCTCTTTGTATGTAGCCCATGGATTTATTTATAGATATAAAAGTCATAAATGCAGAATATAAATATAGAAATAATATATAATCTAAGCATGAATATTCTCAAAATTTCTTGAACTAAAAAAGTCAACATAATGTGGTTATAAGTGTTATACATATTTAATTCTAAATTGATAATAATAGTATAGATATTATTCATTGGTGAAATAAAAATACACATTTCTTACTACTATAACAATCCATATGTGAGTGTATATATATAGATATATATACACACACTCATATATATCTAGTAATATATATGTAGATGCACACTCACACATAGATTGTAATAATAGTAAGAAAAAGAGGATGCCCTGAATATTAACTTATATGAATCTTGAATTCAAAAGATGCACAATCATTACCTCTGGGGAGATTACGACTAGCAAGAAGTAGGCAGTAAAATTTTTATTGCTGTGGACTTACAATCATTTGGAAATTCTTCAAGACATGAAAAAATTAATTCAGACAACTATTTATATTTGGTTTTGAGAAAGAGTCTGTTAGAAGGGAGAGAAGCTCATTATAGTGCCTGAAATATTGACATTAGATAATATTCATAAAATTGCAACAATATTTAAGCCAATTTATATAAAATGAGGAACAAATATGATAAATTTTATCCATGTAACTCTCTTCAAATTTTAATCATTTGGTAGTTTAGGCTTCTGGGAGGAAATTTATGTAAAGTGATAAGTTTAAATAGCTATGCAAACACAATAGCTAAATTGAACATTTATGAATATATTTGTATTATGTATTTAAAAATTCAAGTAGAAAAAGAGAATTCCTCTCAACACTTGGCATATACAGTGGCATACATGACGTGGCATGCTCAGTAGTGTCCAATTCTTTTGCAGCCTCATGGGCTGTAGCTCTTGCCAGGCTCCTCTGTCCAAGGAATTTTCCAGGCAAGAATACTGGAATGGGTTGCCTTTCCCATTCCAGGGAATCTTCATGACCCAGGGGTCAACCTGCATCTCTTGCATCTCCTGCATTGGCAGGCAGATTCTTTACCACTGTGCCACATGGGAATCTCTGGCATATACAATGATGTAATCCAATTTTTATTAATATTTTCCTGAGGTCCACCAAGATCTTTTAACCATTATCAACTTTATTCTATAGTGATTTTTTTTTTCCTTTGAGAATAGTAATCCAAAATATTAAGTTATTTGAGCTTAAGCAATTTCTTACAATTTTTTGCCGTAGTCACCACATGGGACAAACTTTGAAATAAGCAGAAACAATGTAATTGCAAAGAAGAGGAAGATGCTATGTACGCAATTCTGTTTTAGAGTGTGAACCTGAGGTAATCTTTCAAAATGAAATATGTTTCACTATGATGGTGAAGTCCCGAAAATGAGTGAAGAGTACCTTGAGCAGGACATGGAAGCTCATTCACCAGTGAGCACCGTCTGTATATGCCAGTGACTAGGAACCTGAGGATCAAAGGGAGGTCCCACAGCTTCATACTTTACTGCACAGTGGAAGAAAATAGGCAAATGCAGACTCTTCCCAGCTACACTATGTTCTGTGAGGACAGGCCTTGCAACCACCTGTTTTTCACTGTATCCCTTGAGTTTTGGGGGACTAACACAGAGTTTTGTACATAGCTGATTCTCCAAAATAAGTATTGATGGATAGGAACTATACTGTTCCTACACAATTGAGAGAGAGCATGTTGAATGCACACCTAAGCCACAATGGAGGATAGAAAAAGATGCTGTGAGTAGGTGCCATCCAGATTTAGTTTTCAGCCATGTGAAGGAACTAGCCAAGTAAGTGAAAGGATCTCAGCAAGACAGATGTGAGTAGAGGCACTGTGGCATACAGGCAGGAGGAGCAGCAGATGAACAGGTTCAATCCCGCAAAGCTCATGGTGAATTTTAAGTCATGACCTGTGGCTGGAGTGGACTGTACATGGTGGTGAGTGGCCAGATGTAAAACTGGCAATATGTGGTGACTCTGATCATGAAAGGTCATATACGCTGTGCATGAGCCATTCAGTTTTAATGTATAAATGATGAACAACCCATGAAAGACTTAGAAAAGTGAGATTCAGACTAATATTTTGATTTTTTTGTAAAATCACTCTGGTATCCAACTGGAAGGGAGGAGTTGAGATGAGCAACTAATGAGGAGTTTATTTCTCTAATTGTGACATGACATGAACAGGGCTCATAGTAAAGAGCAGATACTAAGAGAGGAATATTTAGATGGATTTGAAAGTTATGATTTTAGAGGTGGAAGGCATAGGGTTTATGCTCCAGGAAACCATTTCATTATATTATGTTAATCTCTCAATTGTGTCCAACACTTTGCAACCCCATGGACTATAGCCAGCCAGGCTCCTCCGTCCATGGAATTCTCCAGGCAGGAATACTAGAGTGGGTTGCCTTTCCTTTCTCCAGGGGATCATCCTGACCCAATGATCAAACCTGGGTCTCCTGTATTGCAGGTGGATTCTTTACACTCAGACCCACCAGGGGGAAACAACCAAATGAACTAAAATACATAGGTTACTTTGTTTAGGGCTTCCAGGTTGTGCTAGTGGTAAAGAACCTGCCAGTGCAGGAGATGTAAGAGACACAGGTTCAATCCCTGGGTCTGGAAGATCCTCTGGAGAGGGGCATGGCACCCCACTGCAGTATTCTTGCCTGGAAAATCCCATGGACAGTGGAGCTCTGGGGGCAGGCTACAGTCCATAGGGTTGCAAAGAGTTGGACATACCTGAAATGACTGAAGAGACTTCCCCCCTCACACACACATTAAATTATTTCATTTCATTGTTGTTTTAATTGTTTTAGATCACCATGCCAGTCACCAGTTAAAAGTTATGTAACTCTCTGCCAGATCCATTGCTTCAGCACCTACTGTTTTAAGAAATCCTCTACCATGCTGTGGAATACTGTAGGAAAGTATGCAAAAAGAAAAAAAAAAATAAGACATTTTCTCTAGTTGTGTTTTAAATGGTAGCATACAATTTTCAAAATATTTTTCTTACTAGACATGGGGCATGACTTCCCCATGTGGGAGTACATGGGCAAAAGGACAGGGGGTTAGGAGAAACTGAGTGGGTCAAAAATTGTTAAAAATTGACACTGAATCTAAAAGAGAGCAGATTACTGAGTAGAACCATTGACAGGTATCCATACAGGTAGGAGAACAGGGGAGCTGATTGTGAGAAGCTGCAAAGAAGAGACCATAGGAAAAGCAGCTATTAATGTAGCAGCTATTAATTTACACAGGGGTTGAGATTCTGTCCTACCCAGAGCACTAATCCTTAAATAGGAAGTTAGTTTTATATTAATTTGGTTAATGTGATTGGTGGGCTTTCCTGGTGGCTCAGTCAGTAAAGAATCTGCCTGCAATACAGGAGACGTGGGTTCAATCCCTGGGTTGGAAAGATCCAGTGGAGAAGGAAATGGCAACCCACTCTAGTATTCTTGCCTGGAAAATCCCATGGACAGAGTAGCCTGGCAGGTTACAGTTCATGGAGTCACAAAGAGTCAGACATGACTTAGCAGCACCAAACCACAACCTGATTGATATCTTGATTATGCTGGTATAGAAAGGAAATAAGAATCTGTAAGGATTTTGTTACACTTTAGTGTAAAGTGGATAACAGAGATTAATTAAGTAAATCTTATTCTCTTAAAGGCAGAATATTTTCACAGTTTACATTTGATTCTTTGCCTCTTCATATACTAGTTTATAAATTTGGGCAAAATATTTGAACTCTTTTAAGCTCTATCATTAAATAATAATCATAGGACAAACAGACCTTATTTTGTTTTCATGAGAATAAAATGAAATAATTCATATAAGTGGTTTAGTACCTTCTATTTGACATAGTGCTTAGGTTTAGTCTCATCATAATTTTTCACCGATTTACTATTTTAGGTGCTGAAGAGACAGCCCTGCTTTAAGACAGAAGTCTATGCCCTCATGGTACTTAACTTCTGCTGAGTAAAATCATATTTATTGTCCTGTTTTAGCATTCATAATGTTTTTCATCACTGAAATTCTATACACAGTATTCCAAGATATTGGGTTGGCCAAAAAGTTTGTTCAGGAGTTTTCTGTAAGATGTTAAGGAAAAACCTAAGCAAAATTTTTGTCAACCCAATATGTAGAATTATTGCTTAGATAATAATTCCAATTAGCAGAACAGTTCTGGTTTTTTTTTTTTTTTCTGTTAAAAACTGTTAAGAGAGTAAATATTTTTAACTAAGAGAAAGGAAAGCTAGATAAAACAGCATTTCAGAAAACTGATGAATTTCTTCCATTTTTTGCATTGTATCCAGTATCACTAAAGCCTTCTGTAGTAGCTCTATTTCTTAGCATTTTCTACATTACAGGAAGAATGTGAATTGTGATGTAGATCAAGAATTATTAAGCAGAACAGGCTTAAATATATTCTAGTGTTACAGCACATTAGTCAGTGTTATCACAAAAAAGAAAGAAAAATGAATCATGTAAAAAATAATTGTACTAGGCCTATTCATTTCTAGTCTTTGGCCTATCCAGCAATATCTAGGCAACCAGGACATTTAGAAATCACTGAGTAAAGACTAGAATAATACTTGACTGTACTAGTCTTCCTACAAAATGCTCTCTGTGAGTCCCCATACATTTTTCCATGCAATGATTCAGTGATGTGTTTATGAATTTGCCTTGGGTGTTAAAGGAGTATATTTAATAAGAACATCTTATGCTAAGTCAGGGAAAATGAAATCCTTCATTCGAGAATGTCAGACTGGAAAAAAAGATACGAGGACAGAGATGAGATCATTGAAAATTATAGTAGGAATGAGCAAGCTTTAAATCATGGTGGTTGAAAGTAAAATTTTAATTAATTTTACCTATTTTAAACAAAAAGAAGCCTATTCTTTCCTATAGATTATATGTTACCCCAATAATGCTTAAAACTAGCAATTTTTTCATTCCTTCATTCAACAAATCTTTATTTAATTCTAACTAGGCGCATGTACCATTCTAAGCAATCTTGCTTTCGAGTCTCAAGATATCTGCTCATATTATTTATTACCATTTATCTTAAAATGATGGGAGGATAAACCCAGTAAGAATGTAAATAGCCAAAAACTGGAAATTATATTTATGGTTTCTTTTAATAAAAAGGATTGCACATTTATTGTAGAAAAACCTGAAAATAAAGGTGAAAGAGCAGAGTGAAAAATATAAATTCTACCAGTGTCAGTATGTTAAAGTTATATCCCTCCCTCCAGTTTCTCTCTAGGTAGATAGATAGATTATAAATATATACACACAGCTATCTATGTATATAGGCACATAATTATGTATATACACACTCAATTATGTATAGGTATAATGAGATCACATGGAAGTTGTATATAATTTACTTTTCACTTAAAAATAAATTCTGTAACTAATCCATACTGAATATAAATATTCATGCAACTCTATTTGAACAAATATGCAAAAAAAAATGTTTCTTCTCTCATTTAACCAATCTATGCACTGTAGGGTCATAAAGATTTTCCAGGTTTTCTGCAATTTCAATAGTGCATCAGACAATATTCTTGTAGATAAGGATTTGCTCAAATTCTTAATTAGCCTCTCAGGCAATTTACTTAGAATTGAGTCAAATGATACATATCACTTTAAGAAATCAGTTCATATCATTAATTTATGTACAAAAGATATTATAACACATACATAATAAAAAAGAACTTGGCCAGAAATTTTGTCAGCATTGAAAATACCATTGCCAATCCAAGAGTAGTAATAATCTTGGACAGTGGGCTAGTTTGCAAATATTATTTTAATTTTTCTTTGGATGCCCCAAGGAAATCCCTAATTTGCAAATTTTAAATCACTCTCACTATAGATCATCCTTTCATATTTGATTGAATTGATATCTTTCTCACTGTCTGAAATACAGGTATGTGGAGGCAGCTGGTAGAAAATCAAATTAACTGAGTGCATGTGTGCTATGTCACTCAGTTGTGTCCTACTCTTTGTGACCCTTTGGACTGTAGCCTGCTAGGCTATCCTCTCCATGAAATTTTATAGGCAAGAACGCTGGAGTGGGTTGCCATTTCCTGCTCCAAGGGATCTTCCCAACCCAGGGATCAAACCTACATCTCCTGTGTCTCCTACATTGCAAGCAGATTCTTTAGGTGAAGCCCAATCATATTAACTATTCTACCCTACTTATCCTTTTCCTATTGATTTAGTAATAAATTTCTTAAAGACTCCTCACCTATCTTATCATTCTAAATTTGTGGTTATTTCTCCCATTTTTCTTATGATCCATTTTTGTTTCTATTTACTGTATATAGGATGGCCTCTCCCCTTTAGTCATTGTACAAATATTTATTTAGATCCTACTGTATTGTGCAAATTGTTCTAAGCACAGGGAAATACGACAGTGTACATAAGTATCTTTTTTCTAAATTAAAAGTTACATTAATATGCAATAAAATTTTGATTAATTTTTAAAATTATCATATACAGGGACTTCCCCGGCGGTTCAGTGGTTAAGGCTCCTTGCTTCCAGTGTAGGGACACAGGTTTGATCCCTCGTCAGGAACTAAGATCCCACATGCCACGAGGTGCATCCAAAAATAAATACATAAATAAATACATTTTCATATACAGATTTAAGGCTGGGGAATAGTGTAATATGGAGATATAGTTTTACTTTTCAAAATAATTACATAGTCATCTCAAAACAATTTCCCTTAATTTTGAATGTATTTGCAGTGAATAATGAAACTTTATAATAAATGAAGGTGTTCATTCACTTTTCATATTTTCCATTGATCTTCATCTATACTTTCACATCAAAATATCATTGTTTGTTGTTCATTCACTGTCATGTCTGACTCTGCCACTCCATGAACTATAGCATGCCAAGCTTCCCTGTCTTTCACTATCTCCCAGAGTTTGCTCAGATTCATGTCCATTGAATCATGATGCCATCCACCCATCTCATCCTGTGTCATCCCCTTCTCCTATTGCCTTCAGTCTTTCCCAGCATCAGGAAAGTTAGCTTTTTCAGTGAGTTAGCTCTTCATGCCAGGTGACCGAAGTATTGGAGCTCCAGCTTCAACATCAGCCCTTCCAATGAATATTCATTTAGTCTTTTTTTAAAGGTAACATTGCTAGAAGTATATTTATTGTTCAATCAGTAAAATATATTCCAGAAATTTTAACATGCAAGGTTCTTATTTTTGTTAATGTCAATCTTGATTTTCTTTTTGCTTCAAAGTTTATATGAGATTATTTTTGTTCATTTCCTATTGTGTATTTAAGTTAAATTTTTAAAAATGAAATTTGAAAATAGAAATATAAATAACTATAGAAGATTATACAAATATTTTGATTCTATAGAGTGCAAAAATGATAGTTCATTAGAAATCTGTCAAATGTTAACTTATGTTTGTGCAAATTCCTCTTTCTCTGAAAATTCTAAACCTTGAGGAAACAAATTTACCAGATTATAATTTTTTAAAAAATGAATCTGATTTGGTAAATTTGTTTCCTCAAGTTTTAGAATTTTCAGAGAAAGAAGAGGAATTTGCACAAACATAAGTTAACATTTGACAGATTTCTGATGAACTATCATGACTAAATTGGTCAACCTAACACTAGTAGTCACCACACCTATTCAAATGTTGTTTTTCTGTTCATGTTTTTATATATTTAAGGTAGCCTAGAAGGAGTTTCCCTGCAACTCAGCAAATAACAAAACACAGCATTTTTAGCATAGACTCTCAAGGAAATTTGCCCATTCTCTTTCTATTACTAACTCTAATAGTGAATACAACACAATGAACACACTAGTCTTTGTATTTCCTATTTATGTATCTCTGAATGCAAGGCACTTGCATGGACTGCAAGGAAGCTTAGAAATACTAAGCTTTATTTATTTATTTATTACTTTATTTACTAATATTTATTACTAAATAATAAATACTTAAGACAGCACTCATTCTCTTATGCTACTCATGAAAAATCATAATTACATGAGAAAAACAACATTTTAAAGAATTTGTTTTACTTATAAGGGGTAGGGAATTCTAAACATAGGAAAGTATTGTCAAAATAAGTAAATTAGAATTCCTAGCAGTGAAAAATGTAATTGTCTTCCCTTCAGTTATCCTAGAGATATTTGCTTAAAAGGTCCAGTGCATCCTGTTGAAGGTCTGTGTTCAAAACGTTACTCCATATAACACCAACAATGTCGTTGAATATCCATGCTTTATATATCTTCTGTGAGTGTTTGCTTATTTATCTATGAATGCTTATATATAAGTGAAAAGAATGACAATAATGATACAAGGGGTGAGATGAAGGAATTATAGCTATCATTTTATTATAAGATATACTACCTACAAATGGTGTAGTTTAGACATGATTATTTGAAAGTGAACATGCATTAGCTATAAAAATATATTACAAAACACACACACACACACTATATATATATATATATATTAAACAAACTCTAAGGCAACCACTTTCAAGAAAAAAAAAAGTAAAAAAAAGATGTATAATCAATTTGCCAAGAAAAGAGAGGAAATATGTCATACAAAATACTCAGCTAAATTCACAAAAGGCAGGAAAAGCGTGGAAGACAACAATGGAAACAAAGACAAGAGCAAAAAATATAGGAGCAATTAATCCAATTATATTAACAATTAACTTAGCCAATGGTATAAATGCACCAATTAAAAGACCGTGATTGTTAGAGTGAATAAGGAAAAAGACATAATCATATGTTGTCAACAAGAAATCCATTTTACATATAAAGAAAAAAATGTAAGTTAAAAGTAAACAGGTAGAGAAAAATATACCATCCCTAACAGTAATCAAAGGAAAGCAGATAGCTCTAATAATTTCAGACATTGCAAACTTCAAAGAAAATAAAGTTATTTGGAAAGAAAAGGGTACTATGTAATGGATAAAGGGCTCAATTCTCCAGGAAGGAATAACAATCCTTAATGTATGTAGGCCTAACAATAAGGCATCAAACTACTAGAATTGCAAAAAGAAATAGATGGTTTAGCTCTCAGAAATAGATGACTTAGCTCAGAGTTGAAGACTTAGTCTCAGAGTTGAAGACTCAACACTCTCGTAATCAGAAATAGGCAGATCCAACAGTCAGAAAATCAGTGAGAATATCATTGAACCCAATAACAGCATCAATGAATTGGATATAGTTGCCAATTATGAACAACGTTATTCAATAACAGCAGGATACCTATTCTTCTCAAGCTGATGTGGAACATTCACCAAGATAGGCCACATTCTAGTGTTGGTCCTTTATTGGACCGGAACCTGGTGATCCGGAGTCAACAATGAGAGAGTGAAAGAAGGAAAGAGGCTAATATTCCCTGGGTTACGCAGCTGGCTTTCACGCTCCAGGGAATCAGCCAGAAATAGAGAGATAGAAAGAGAGAGAAAGAAAGAAAGACACGGGGACCCAAGCTCTGATGGAACAAAGGTGTTTTAATCAACATGGTGTGGGCATATATACTGTCTTACAAGGTAGTTATTCTCAGCAAAGATAAAGATTAAAATTCCAGACTTACAAAACACAAGGTGATCCCTATTAAAGAGAGAAGAGGGTACTTATCACCATAATGAGAAACTAACAAAGGGAATGCCTGGATTCCTCAGCCCCAGGAAAGGTGTGCCTCTCCTCTTAATTCCTGAATATTCAGGAATTAAAATGCTTCCTGACATTCCAGGCCATAATATACACCTTAAAAAATGCAAAAGAAGTCATACATTGTCTGCTTTCAGAGGAATTAAATGAGAAATCAGTAACAGAAAGAGAACTGGAAAATCCCAGGAATACATGAAAATTAAGTAACAAGCTATTAGCATATGAGTCAAAGAAAAAATCCTAAATTTTAAAACATTTGAACCAAAAATGAAAACACAGCTTATCAAAATACATGTGATGCAGAAAAAGCAGTACTTAGAAAAAATATAGCATTGATAACATATTAGGAAAATATCTAAAATGAAAAATCTAAGTTTCCACTTTAGAAAACTAGAAAAAGAAGAACAAATAAAATACAAAGTAAGCAGAAGGAAAGAAATAATAGCAATCAGAGCAGAAATCAGTGAAATTGAAAATAGGAGGTCAATAGAGAAAATCAATGAAATTGAGTGCTGATTCTTTGAAAAGATCAGTAAAATTGATAAGCTCCAGCCAGGATAACTAAAAAATAAAGAGAAAACCTGAATTACTAATATCAAAAATGAGATAAAGAACATCACTATAGATTCCATGAAAATTAAAAGGATAATTAAAAGTCTATGAACCACTCAATACCCATAACTTTATAACCAAAATGAAATGATAAATTTTTTGAAAGATACAGTCCATCAAAACTCACACAAGAAGAAATAGACAGTTGGAATAGGCCTATATCTATTAAAGACATTCAATCAATAATTGATAACCTTCTAAAACAGAAAGCACCAGACATAGATGGGTTATTCAGTGAATTCTGCTAAACATTTAAGAAGAAATTATATCAATTCTCTATGCTGATCTCTGAAAGATCAGAAGCAGAAAGAGGCAAGCATAACCTTTGTAGCAAAACAAATCAAAACCATAACCAATAAATAAATTAGGTGAAAAATACTCAGGAAAATAGTGACAAGTTAAATCCAACAACATATAAAAGGAATTATACAACACAATTAAGTGGGATTTATTCCAGATATACAAGATTGGTTTGATATTGGAAACATAATTAATTTCCTCTATCACATCAACAGACTAAAAAAGGAAAATCATGTTATAATATCAACAGATGAAGAAAAAAAATTGATGAAGGTGAAAGTAATTCATGAGAAAAAAACTTAATAAAATAGAAGAGAGCTTTCTCAAAACTGATAAAGAATAACTACAAAAAATGCACAGCTGACATCATACTGAATAGTGAGAAACTCAAACCTTTCCCACTTGTTCCATCAGGTATGAGATAAAGATATTCTAGTACAATTAAAAAAAAAAGAGAGAGAGAGAGAGGAGAGGAGAACGGAGGGGAGGGAAAAGGAAGAGAAGGGAAAATAGAGAAAAAAGAGTGGGGAGAAAATAATTGGGAAGGTAGAAATAAACTGATTTGTTCACAGATGACATGACTGTCTATGTAGAAAATTTTTTAAAAAAATCAATTCAAACAAACAAAAAATAAAACTCCTGAAATTAATAAATGATTATACAAAAGTTGCAAGATCCAAGGTCAATGTAAAAAAGTCAACCACTTTCCTATATACCAGCAATTAACAGCAGAGATTTGAAGTTAAAAACAATCTCATTTATATTAGCAACTTAATATAAATAAGTAAATACATGTGCACGTGCATGCTAAGTCACTTCAGTTGTATCCAACTCTTTGCAGCTCCATGGACTATAGCCTACCAGGCTCCTCTGTCCATGGGATTCTCCAGGCAAGAATACTGGAGTGGGTTGCCATTCCCTCCTTCAGGGAATCTTCCTGACACAGAGATCAAACCACATCTCCTGTGCCTCCTGCTGACAAAGGTCCAAGTAGTCAAAGCTATGGTTCTTCCAGTAGTCATGCATAGATGTGAGAGTTGGACCATAAAAAAAGCTTAGTGCCAAAGAATTGATGCTTTTGAACTGTGGTGTTGGAGAAGACTCTCGAGAGTCCCTTGGAAAGCAAGGAGATCCAACCAGTCAATCCTAAAGGAAATCAGTCCTAAGTATTCATTGGAAGGACTGATGCTAAAGTTGAAGCTCCAATACACTGGCCACCTGATGTGAAGAGCTGACTCACTGGAAAAGACCCTGATGCTGGGAAAGATTGAGGGCAGGCGCAGAAGGCAACAACACAGGATGAGATGGTTGGATGGCATCATCAACTCAACATCCATGAGACTGAGCAAATTCCAGGAGATAGTGAAGAACAGGGAAGCCTGACTTGCTGCAGTCCGTGGGGGTCACAAAAAGTTGGACATGACTGGGCATCTGAACAACAAAATCTGAGTTTATTACAATTTGCAGATATTGTATTCTTTAATACAGGTTGAAGGTTCATGGCAACTTTGTGTTGAGCAAGTCCATCGATAATTTTTTTCAACAGCCTTTGTTCGCTTTGTGTCTCTATGTCACGTTTTGGTAATTCTCACACTATTTCAAACTTTTTCATTATTATTATATTTGTTATAGTAACCTCTGGTCAGTGATTTTTGATGTTACTGATTATTTTGGTATATTTTAGTAATAAAGTATTTTTAAAGTATTTACATGGTTTGTTTCTCCGCAGAAGGCAATGGCACCCCACTCCAGTACTCTTGCCTGGAAGGTCCTATGGACAGAGGAGCCTGATAGGCTGCAGTCCATGGGGTTGCTAAGACTCAGACATGACTGAGCGACTTCACTTTCACGCATTGGAGAAGGAAATGGCAACCCACTCCAGTGTTCTTGCCTGGAGAATCCCAGGGATGGGGAAGCCTGGTGGGCTGCCGTCTATGGGGTTGCACAGAGTCAGACATGACTGAAGCGACTTAGCAAACATGATTTGTTATATATAATTCTGTTGAAAAATTAATAGGCTGAATTGTAGTACTAACATAACATTTGTATGCACTAATAATAGAAAAAAATTAATATCACTCACTTTATTGTAATATTTGCTGTATTGTGGTGGTCTGCAATCAAACTCACAAATATCCCTGAGGTATATTAAACACAATTATTGGAATAGCCAAAATTCAGAACACTGACAACACCAAATGCTAACAAGGATATAGAACAATAGGAATCTTCATTCATTGCTAGTGGGAATGTAAAATTGTAGGAAGACTTTCTGGTGGTTTCTTACAAAGCTAAACATATTCTTACCAGGCCGTCTAACACTTGTACTCATTGGTATTTACTTAAATGAATTGAAAATTTATGTTCACACAAAAGCATGCACATGGATATTTATAGCAGCTTTATGCACAATTGCCAAAAACTTGGTTGCAATCAAAAGATGTCCTTGAGTAGATGAATGATAATTAAACTGTAGAACATCCAGACAATAGAACATTGTTTAGCACTAAGAAGAAATGAGCTATCAACCTATGAAAAGACATAGAGGGATATGAAATGCATATTACTAAGTGAAAGAAGATGATCTGAAAGGGTTATATATTGTATGATTCCAACTCTGTGACATTGTGAAAAAGGCAAAAATATGGAAACAGTAAAATTTAGTGGTTTTCGGGAACTGGGATGAGGGAATGAAGTGAAGTACAGAGGATTCAAGGGACAGTGAAAATACTCTGTATGATACCAAAATAATAGACATGTGTCTACAACATATCTAACAACAAGAGTGAACCCTAATAAACTATGGACTTGGGTGATGAAATATGTCAATATGTTTCATCAATTGTAGTAAACACACAACTCTGGTCAGAGACGTTGATCATAGGAGAGGCTATAAATGTGTGGAGGCAGGAATCATATGGGAAATCTCTATGCCTTCTCCTCAGTTTTCCCATGACCTAAATGTGCCTTTAAGCAGTAGTCTCAATTTTTAAAATGCTATCTGCCATGGAGGCTTTATTAATTCATGCCTATAATACTAACAGTTCTATTTTTAATATCCTTAATAATTATAGTTTCTACCATTATGAGAGTAAGCCCTCACTAGTGTACCATGAAACAGAAAACTTCTGCACAAAATATGAAGGTGTGCTCAATTTTCTTCTTGAAGGGCATATGCATGGTAAAACAGCTATATGGCCAGAAATGCCTCATTTCAAATCTCAGCTTGGTAATATGTTTAATTTCCTCATTTATAAAAATGTAATAAATAGTAAGATATCTGTAAAGGATGTAATGCATATAAATCCAACCTATTTTTTTTTTTTTTTGCTAATAGTATTTAATAAATGGCAACTGCTCTTTTTGCTGTTATTCTCTAAACTCATCAAAGAATATAATCGCCTTCAAGTGTCTGTGAAGACTCTGTTCTCTTTATGGGACTGTGGCTAGCACCTATTGGATATACAATAAAGTCTTCTGAGTGCTAGATATGTTACCTTATGTGTGGTTACAAAATTATTCTCACCACATCATCATCTTCAGTACACTCTTCCAGAGATCAAGGTCCTTCATCTGTGAGCTAAATTCAAATCTTTTTTTGCATGAAATTTAAACACTATGTAATCTGGCTTCAACACCCAGTGTATTTTTAGTTTACACTATTGAACCTTGACTATGTTGTAATGCATCTCATTTTTTTAATATGTATTCTTTGCCATATCTTTTCTACCTTTTTTTACAAAAAGCAGAATAATCTTGACATTGTTCCTCAATGGTAAAGTGATAGTTGTTTTTTTTTTTAAAACTTTGTCATCACATCATCACAACCTAACACAACATTTGAAACCTACTAAAACCTCAAACTATTATTTGTTGAATGCATGAATAAAATTTGCAACTATGTAAACCAGAAGTTGTCAATGTGAAGATTTCACTGAACAAATTGACAAGATGTTGAAAAGAATGTCAGTGAAAATGGGGCAGAAAGGATGCAGATTAAGTTGTTCAGTAGTTATTATCCATAAAAGATGCTTAGTTCATGTCTTATTGACTCACTCACTGTGATTTTTCTCAGCTGTTCAAATCTGCTCTAATATGGTTCATTAACTCCATGCACAATAGAGAACTCTATCACTTTCAAAAATACTGTTTTCTTTTGTGATGGAGTTTTCTCCTATAATCAAATTTAGTTTGGAAATACACAGAAATATTACACATTTCTTCTTTTGATCTATATAGGAGGAAGACATAAAACAAAACAAAAATTCAACATGAACTGTGTATAATAAGAATGGCATAGATTTATTCTGTCTATTATACTTTCACCATATCCATCATTGAACAATCATGATAAATGCTTACAATAGGATCAGTCCCAGACTGATATTTGAATCCTTAAAGCTGAGTCTAAAGAATTGGATACATTTAGTTTAGAAATGTTACAGTGAAAATAAAAATGGTGTTGAGATCATGCACATTTCAGATCTGCTTCCTCTTGAATCTTAGTACTATTAGTTACTAACATGAACAATGTTCTTAGTATCTCTTGGCCTTAGGCTTCTCATCATTTATAAAAGTGTAATAAGGCTTAGCATTTATTTTTACCATGAAAATTAAATGAGTTAACATATAAATACTGTTGACACTAGAAGTTACATAAATAATTGTCTTCTCTTGCCTTTTATGGCAATTTTATTTTAATAATTAGTTATTCATATTGCATATGTGTGTATTTATGTGTACTTAATTTCATTTGTAATTCAATAACTTCCAAAATAGAATATGAGGTTGCTTAGCAATATAGCTATTCCATCTTTTAAACTGCTTATTTGTTGAGCATCTATAATATGCAAATTGATGCCCTGGATGTGCTAAATCTAGTAACAGAAGAAAATTTGGTACTAAACACAGGCAGAGGAAAAACCATAATAAGAAATAGAGGTTGAGGCAATCCATTGTTATTGAATGTAAGACTGTCTGAAATAAATGGCAAGTCACAGTTTATCAAATATATTTGATTAAATGCAACACTCCATTGTCTAATTCCTTTGATTTGGATTGCCACTATCCAAGGAATGACCATATAAAAACATAAAATACCTCACATAAACTTGGGTTGTCTATCCATAGAAGCTTCAGAGGAGAAGTATGTCCTATTCTTACAGTAGATGGATTGCATAATTCATCATTTTTCTAATAATATCCAAATAAGAAACTGCCATTGTTCTTTATTTATACCCTGTATATAATAGGTAAGAATAGAATATGTGATTTTAAAGTATTAGTTTTGTTAGAGATTAATTGCTTTTATCAATAAGAAGTAGGAGACATTTTATAAGATTAAGATACTCCAGGGTGTATTTTATTGATCCACTAATACATGATTTGGGTAGTTAAAGCACTTAGCCTTTAGGTTTATAGCTGAAAATGTACCCTAGGCATGAATAAATGGAATAATAGAATGTACCCTGGAGTGTCTTGATGTCATATTAAAAATAATAAAACACATGAACTGATATCTTCTGAATTCAAATAAAGAAGAGGATAGCAATGCAAATATTCAGTACTCTGAAGTGAATTAAATTGACACTTTGTAAAAGCCTAATAATATGGTTACTGTACATAAAATTTTATTCCACTCATTATATTTTGTTAAATTTGTTTTCTAAAAATCACTTAATGGACTTGGAAAAAACTCTTGTTTAACTTTGAAAAGCCCAAAGGCAAACATTGAATACTTAAGTACAGAGGTATTCAACAGAAACATTCTTAACATCTCTGCTTTCCAAAAGAATGTTTCTTTCATGATTTATTGTCTTATTTAACTTCTAGGTCTTGTTCTCAACTCTGGGTTAATTTATTTTTATTTAATTCACTTCAAACAGTATTGTGTACTTTCAACATGACAAAAACTAGACCAGGAACTTTGCCAAGTACCGCGGACTCAAAGATGAATAAAATACATTCCCCACCTTTAATTATTCACAGTCAAGTGAAGAAAAACAACATATAAGTAATTTCATACAAAGAGAAAAGTACTATAATTCAGAGTCTTCTCTAAATTCTACCTTCAGGGTAGAAAGGACAGCTTTATGAATAGCATATTAAAAAAAAAAATATGTGAAGGATTTAAAAGTAAATGAAAAGACAGCAAGCCGTGCTGACGAGGCGAATCACCATCACCAGTGAGAAGTGTCCTTTGACCTGCTCAGAGTTTTCGACTTCTCCCACAAGGCATCAGGAGACTGCCAAATGCTTCTGTTGTTTTATTTTATTTATTTATTTATTTTTACCAAGGGAACATTAAGAGAAAAATTCATCTTTTGGAAAGCTCCCTCTAGCAGCAGTATGGAAGATTGATTGTCCTGGAGTGAGGTAGTTACCAAAGCTTAAGTGAGAGACGGTAGAGGACCAGAGAGAGTGGGAAGGAAATGAAGAGTGGAATCGTTACAGCTTGCCTCCTTCACAATGATAAGGCTGGACAGCGAATCCTAGCGACTATAAAGATTTAGGATGTGAAAGAGTAGCATGGAAACACATACATTACCATATGTAAAATCCCTGGCAATTTGCTGCGTGACAGTCTGGTGCTCTGGGACAACCTAAAGGGTGGGATGGGGTGGGAGGTGGGAGGGAGATTCATGAGCTAAGGGGATGTACTTATCCTACGGCTGATTCCTGTTGCATAGCAGAAACCAACGCCATAGTGTAATGCAATTAGCCTCCAATGAAAAATAGATTTAAAAAATATTTAGGATGTGGAGGTAAAGGGCAGAAAGGAAAGGAAGAAGACTTTTAGAATATTTGCCCCTCTTTAACTGGAGCAGTAAGTAACACTAGCCCAAGGGAAGTAAGCACCTTTCGAAGCTTTATTAATCTTGCAAGTCTTAGTGTAATTTGTTTTTTTTCCTTACAGGAAATAGTTCCTAAGTCAGGTTCTCTGACATCCTACTTTTTCTTTCTCTCTTTCTCTCTTTCCCTCTCTCTCTTTCTCTCTCTCTCTCTCACACACACACACAACTTCGCATACTTTTGTGAAGTTATGCTATTTAAAGGGGCTACCCTCCCCCAGTAAAGCAATAGTCTTTGAAAACAGGAAACCTGTCTTATTTATCTTATTATTTCTAAGACTTAGCACAATGCATGTCATTAGACATAATCAGTCAGTACTACTGAAGTAAACGTACCTGAGGAATTATGAATGCATATTGACTCAGGGAACTTTTGGATATTAAGCAGAAAAGCAAATGCTGAGAAGCAGTAGAGCTGCCATGATGTGGTAACCGTCATTCATTGGGCATTTTGCCCTTAGTACTCTGCACGGCCCTCACACTTAGCTTTCAACTCTGTCAGCTCTGTATATCTGCTTCCTTTGTTAGAACCCATCTATTCTCCACTACTTTCTAAAGGAGATTCAGCTCCTTTGGTAGAAACAAAGTCATTCAAGATCTGATAACTGTTTACATCTGGAGCTCACTGAAGCTCATCACCAGCCAAGTTTTCACACGTAGCACATAGTTCAGTTAAATTTAGTGCTTGTGTTTCTCTTACCCATCATGTTTATTCACTCCTTAATGTTTGATATTTTGTACATGTTGCTTCCTTAAGTTGAACGTTTCTATTTATCTTTCAATTCTGAGTGCAAGTATCAAACCCTGGTGGAAGATTTCCTCATCACTCCCTGTCTGAATAGGATATCCTGCTCTTTGTTCTCATAATGTGTCAGTATTCTAGCATCTAACACTATATTATTCAGTTCAGTTCAGTTCAGTTGCTCAGTCGTGTCTGACTCTTTGCGACCCCATGAATCGCAGCATGCAAGGCCTCCTTATCCATCACAAACTCCCGGAGTTTACTCAAACTCATGTCCATTGAGTTGGTGATGCCATCCAGCCATCTCAGCCTCTGTCATCCCCTTCTCCTCCTGCCCCCAATCCCTCCCAGCATCAGGGTCTTTTCCAATGAGTCAGCTCTTCGCATGAGGTGGCCAAAGTATTGGATTTTCAGCTTCAGCATCAGTCCTTCCAATGAACACCCAGGACTGATCTCTGTTAGGATGGACTGGTTGGATCTCCTTGTAGTCCAAGGGACTCTCAAGAGTCTTCTCCAACACTACAGTTCAAAAGCATCAATTCTTCTACACTCAGCTTTCTTCATAGTTCAACTCTCACATCCATACATGACCACTGGAAAACCCATAGCCTTGACCAGACTATATCACTACCTCCTCATTTTTGGCTGTAGAGTCCATCTCACTTTTACCTTAGTAAATGTTACAAAGTCAACATTCAATAATCACTTTGGAATAAAAGGGAAACTAAGTTTCTTATTGATGTCCTGTTTCAACTAATTTCTAATAAATCAGTAATTTATGTATCATGTATGCCACTATTGTTTTCTAGTAGAAAAATAGTAAACACAAAAGAATAGGCCACTATTTGTTTTTAAGACTTAGGACACAAAAATTAGAAAAGGAAGAGGAAGCTATTAAGATCCAGAATGTTACCAATTAGCAGCCTAGTCTATATCTTTCCAGATCACAGAAAATACTACTAAATCTGTGTCCACAAAGTGTATCAAATACCATAAAAGAATCTCAAAGAAGAATCTATTAAAATTATAAAAGAGACAGTGCTTTAAATTTAACAGCAGACGTGTTGTAGTTATTTTTCAAATCAGCAAGAAAAAAAAAATGCATTACCTAAGATGAAACTACAGAAATGCATTAAACATTCTATTTTATATATTATCAATGTTGCTGAAAGAGAATAATATGTAACTTTACTATATGTCAGGTGAATTCCAAAAGAACATGGAAGTCATCAACATATATTTATAACAGAGAGAAGAAAGGAATGATTTGGTCTTAGAACCATATGTAATTCTTGTCCTGTCAACATCATGTTCTGATTCAATATGTACCTCTCACTGTTGCCATGAACACTTGACAATATTGGACAAACTACCTTAAACTGAATAGTAAACAGCTGAATAAAAAGAAGAAATAAAAGGGAAATTCCCAGGTATCATAAACAGAGAAGGAACTTGTAGCTAGAGCAGTAATATTTTTAACTGATACAGTTGAAGCTGATAGCCAGGTATGATACGAGTCAGATATACTTCCTGAATGAGCTATGTTTTTAAAGCCCGGAATAGAATGGAGAAATGGGCTTGTAATGGAGAGGATCTTGTAAGTGTACCACAAGAAAGAAGCAAGAAAGTTTAACTGTCCTTGAGGAAAGTTGTTTATCTTTTTAGGAAAAACAGCTATGCTGTGAAAAGTTAGCAACAAAAGTTTACATTTTTTGGGCACAAAGATCATATATATATATGTATATATATATATATATACACACACACACACTTGTTGTTCAGTGGCTAAAGTTGTGTCCAGCTCTTTGCAACCCCATGCACTGTAGCACACCAGGCTCTTCTGTTCATGGGGTTCACCAGGCAAGAACACTGGAGGGGGTTGCCATTTCCTTCTACATAATTTAAATGCGCATGCACACGCACACACACACACACACACACACACACACATTATATAATGTGCATATTTGAAGCCAAGGGATCAACAGCAAAAATAACAAAATCAATAATGACAAATGGATCTTTATTTAGTGAAAGCCCTGAAATTCAGGAGAGAAACAAATGCAAAACAAATCCGAATGGAAGCATCCCTGTATCCCCCAGGTTCATGCAACTGCACATTTAGAAAGAGTCAAAATAAAAATGTCCAAAGCAAAAGACAGAATGAGATTGAAGAATAAATGAAGGACTATACCCTTTAAAATCATTAACAAATTTGAAAGAGACTATGAAATCAGGAAGCATTTTATGTTAAAAGGAATAAAAGGAAAATTTAAACTCACATATAATGACAACAATTTGGTTTGGAGAGAAAGGAATATATCTGAAAAACAATTAAACAGAACTTTTAGCAATGACATACATAGTCAAAAATAAAACATTAATTGATAAGCTAAACAGCAGATCAGACATATCTAAATAGAAAGATTGTTTAAATGTAATTGATATTTTAGAGAATTTAAAATATTCAGCATAGAGGACTGAAGCACGAAACATATGGTGGAAAAAAGGTTGGGAAATACACAGAATGGAATTAGAAGTGTCAACATATATGTAAAGGAATTTCCAGAAAGAGATGATGTGTGAAAAGCAATATTTAAAGTTACAGTTGCAGAAGGGTCCCCAGAATAGATAAAATAATAAATTCTCAGGTTAAAGAATCAAATGTTATCCTCACCAGAAAACAAAGGCAAGAGAGTCACATCTAAACATATAAAACTGAATAAATCTGCAAAATAAGAGAATATTCAAGAGAAATTGTATATTATTTTTAAAGATATTAGAATTTTAACAATAGCTGACTTCTCAGGAAATAGAATCCTTAATACCCAGTATCCTCAAATGTCTGAGGAAAGTAGCAATCAATCTGAAATTCGGTATCAGGAAGATAGTGGAGAGAAGTTCTCTTTCCTTTGATAATTTACTGACTAGTGAACCGAGTGAAGAGCACACAACGTTGTTCCCAGCTGAAGCTAAGCTCAGTGAAGACAGGAGGAATATATTTGTCTATTTTTTGTGCCCTAGTATCCACTGCAAGCCCTGAAACTAACATGTGCCTTATTGATAGTCAATTCTCATAAATAAGTATTCTGGGGACAGAAGAGGAAAAAAATGGTGAGGGCAAAATAAAAATATTTTTTAAAAGGTCTGAAAAATATGTTAAGATCTTTATTCAGAGCCATGTAAATTTGTACTATAGTTTGTAATAATTAACACAAAAAGAAAAATTAAACACAAAGTAATGGTAAGCAAATAAATTAGTAAACACTTTGACCACAAAATGAAGGATAAATGTATATAACCAAAACACCCATACTGATTAGTAGCAGAATATTTATAAGTCAGATGTCATTTTAATACCAACTGACATGAAATAGGTAGTTCTTTTGCTTTTCTGATTCTTGGAATATGCTAAAGCAGGACAAGATACTGAAGTAACTTGAGATTTAGTTGACTAAAATTTGCAAATTTCAATTTCCTAGTAACTAAACTAATAGAGTCACTGGGCTTCCCCGGTGGCTCAACAGTTAAAAAATTGCCTGTAATGCAGGAGACTCTGGTTCGATCCCTGGGACAGGAAGACCCACTGGAGGAGGGCAGGGCCACCCACTCTAGTATTCTTGTCCAAGAAATCCCATGGATGAAGAAACCTGGTGGGCTATGATCCATGGGGTGCCAAAGAGCTGGACACAACTGAAGTTAAAGCTTTCTCAGCTGCTAATTGATGTTTCAGTTTGTTTGTCTTCACTGTGTTGTGCACACAAACTTGGATTTGACAACAAAATGACTATTCTGAAGTCAAAAGATAGTTAAGTGTTGGCAGGATACAGAAAAATGCAAACCTTTGTGCACTATTGGATGGAAATGTAATTGGTATGTGCATGTGTGCATGCTAAGTGGTTTCAGTCATGTCCAACTCATCATGATCCTTTGGACTATAGCTCAAAAGGCTCCTCTGTCATTGGGATTATCCAGGCTAGAATACTGGAGTGGGTTGCATGTCCTCCTCCAGGAAATCTTCCCAACTCAGGGACTGAACACGAGTATCTTATGTCTTCTGTATTGGCAGATAGGTTCTTTACCACTAGCACCACTTAGGAAGCCCCATAATTGGTATACCTATTATGAAAAACAATATGAAAATTCCTTAAGAAATTAAAAATAGAGCTAGCATGTGACTCAGAAATTCTACTTCTGAGTATATATCCCCAAATACAAAATTATTATCTTGAAAAGATTTCTGTACTTTCATGTTGATTGTAGTGTTTACATTAGCTAGTACATGGAAATAATCTAGATGTCCATCAACAAAAAGGAAAAGTGATATGTGTGTATATGTGTGCACATACATGCAATGAAATGGGACATAATATACAGTAAAGTATTTATTATTCAGCTTTAAAAAAGTAAGAAATCCTGTCATTTGCAATGACATATATAAACCTGTAGGACAGTAGTCTTGTATAGATGTGAGAGTTAGACAATAAAGAAAGCTGAGCACTGAAGAATTGATGCTTTTGAACTGTGTTGTTGGAGAAGACTCTTGAGAGTCCCTTGGACTGCAAGGAGATCCAACCAGTCAATCGTAAAGGAAGTCAGTCCTGACTATTCGTTGGGAGGACTGATGCTGAAGCTAAATTTCCAATACTTTGGCCACCTGATGCAAAGAACTGACTCCTTAGAAAAGACCCTGATGCTGGGGAAGATTGAAGGCAGGAGAGAAGGGTAGTACAGAGGATGAGATGGTTGGAGGGCATTACCAACCTGATGCACGTGAATTTGAGTAAGCTCTGGGAGTTGGTAATGGACAGGGAAGCCTGGTGTGCTACAGTCCATGGGGTTGCAAAGAGTCAGACATGACTGAATGACTGAACTGAACTGAACTTAACCGAGGACATACTGACAAGTGAAATAGGCTCAGCACAAAAAGACAAATACTGTATAATTTCACTTACATGTGGAAACGGAAAATGTCAAACTCATATACAAGTAGAAAGTAGAATGGTGGTTACCAGTGTTGGGGGTGTGTGTAATTTTCTCAGTTCTGTCTCATCACAACAAAAATTTGAAGCAATGGACCAGCATTACAGCCCTTGAACAGACCATGTCACAGCTCTCAGACAGATCAGTGTCACAGCTCTGTGTTACAGCTCAGTTTTATTTAGAACATAAAGGAAAATACATCCTCAAGGTGTGAGGGCATGCCGACCCAAAAGACGTGAAGAGAAGAGAGACAGAGAGACCCCTGGCCCTTTGGCTCCTCTTTTTATATGTTTTTTCTCCTCCCCCTGAGCCTGCCCTTTGTAAATTGGCCTAGCCAGGAGTGCTGTTTGTTCTACCTGAGGTCCTCACTCTAGTCCTTGGACCTTCCTTTGTCCTATTTTTGCAGATTTTTCCCTTCCTTGTCTTTTAGCCACTGCCATTCTGGACTCCTTTTTCCTTTTCTAACTACCTAACATTCTCACCTCAAGAAATAGGAGGTCCAATTCTTTGGGAGTAGGAGCATCGAGGTCTTTCTGGCTACTTCCTGCTGAACTGGGATGGCGAGGGGCATTGGGCCTCCCCCTCTTGCTAGTCTCAGGCCTCAGCATCCTTATAGCAGTGTCCATCTAAGGGTGAGTGATATTTTCCGTGGTTGGCTATAGTTTTGTATATCCTTGTTGAACTGGCACTGCATGTTGTAGCTTGTTGACCTGGGCAGAGACAAAATGGGGTAGACAATTGATAATACATGGAGCAATCACAAGCAGCATCAATATGGTATAAAAAGGACTAGTAGGGGCCAACTCCAAGTTTCCATTGCCAGGATGGCTCAAGTCCCTCCTTGTTCAGGGATCAGAAGATCTATCTCCTGTCTGTTTTGGAGTACAACCCCTGCCAAGCTGTGTTGGCTCTTTAGAGCTGTCCTGAGAAATCTAATCCCCAGAAACTAGATTTTGGGGGTGTTCATTAGAATGGCACTCATTTGTAGTTCTGAAGAGGTATCTGAGATCTCCCAGGGGCTCACAGGTGTATTGAGTGTCCTCTTCTGTTTTCTTCTATGACTTGACTCTTGAGTAGTGAATTCAAGAGTCATGTTGGTACCTTGACTGCTGTGGGGGTAGAAAGTATTACAGGGTAGGGGACCTTCCATGTGGGCTGGAGTTGAGCCTTTGGGGACCCATCTTTCCAGATTTTAATTAGGACTTGAGTCCCTGGAGCATATAGTGGTGACTCCTTAGAATCTTTAGGGTCCTGGTTCACACCCCACAAGCATATATCCTGTTGGAATTGACCAATGGCCATGGTATAAGACTGGAGGGTCTGAGCCTCTGGATCTAGGAAGAGGTCATTGACATAAACAAAAGGTCTCCCATATAGCATCTCATAAGTATTACGACCAACCTGTTCCTTAGGGGCAATACGGGTGCAGAGGAGAGCTATTGGTAAAGCACCTGTCCATCCCAGGGAGGTCTCCTGGGTTATCTTTTTTATCACTGATTTTAAGAATTGGTTGGCTCTTTCTCCTTTTCCTGAAGACTGAGGCCTCCAGGCACAATGGAGATAAAAAGTAATGCCCAGTGCTCTAGAGACCCCTTGGGTGACCTTAGAAATAAATGATGTCCCATTGTCACTTTGTAATGACCTGGGCAGACCAAATCTCGGAATGATTTCATGGAGCAGTTTTTTACCACCTCCTCAGCTTTCTTAGTCCGGGTTGGAAAGCCTTCAATCCATAACCCCATGATGTATCTATCATGACTAATAGGTATTTATATCCTTGAGAAACTGGCATCTGTGTGAAGTCCATCTGCCAGTCCTCTCCTGGGTAGGTCCCATGCCATTAGATGGGCTGGGACAATTGGGGTCTTCGAGGTCCTTGGGGGTTGTTTAATTGGCAAGTGTGACAAGAGAAGACCACTTGGCTTACAGTCATTTGGAGGCCTGTTCCTCTGAAGGACCTTTCTAGTAATCTTTGGAGGGCCTTCTCCCCTAAATGAGTGGTGGCATGTAAAGAGTTAACCAATTTCCACTGCAGGTTCCCAGGCAGAAAAAGGCTCCCCTCCTTTTGGAACCACCCTATGTGATCTTCTTGAAAGACCTCACTCTTAGCTTTAAGAGTCTCACCTTCAGTATATGAAGGAGTTTCTGGCAGATTAGTCTCTGGAACTAAGGTGATAACCCCTATTAGGTCATAGTTCTGTAATGCTGATCTTAGCTGCCTGATCAGCTGCTTGGTTCCCTCGTGCCACTTCTGTACTCCCTTTTTGATGTTCTTTACAGGGGAGACTGAAACCTCAGTGGGCAGATGGACTGCCTCCAAGAGCCTAAGGATTTGATCACCATATTTGATTGGGGACCCTCAGGTGGTCAATTGTCTTCTTTCTTTCCAAATAGCAGCATGTGCATGTAGCACCAGAAAGGCATACTTGGAGCCAGTGTAAATGGCTACTCTTTTTCCTTTTCCCAGCTCTAAAACTCAAGTCAGGGCTATGAGCTCAGCTAATTGAGCTGAAGTACCTAGTGGCAAAGTCCAGATTGGTAAGCTTCTGGAGGGCCTCTTTTAGCCTTTCCAGAAAGGCAGTGGGGTTCTCGTTGGGCTCCTGAGTTATTGCTGAGACCTGGGCATAGCTGATTACATTTTGCTGGGCTGCTTTCAGTCCTGCCTTCACACAGATCAGGAAATGATCCCTTTCTCAGGGATCATGCTCACGGTCATTTTAATTCCAATTAGGATCTGAGGAGGGGACTACAGTTTCCCCTACTAAGTAATTATCGCTTGACATGTGAAGCCCCGTTGCATACCTTCAGGCTTCCTTTAAGACCCTAGGATGCTCAGGGTCAGATAAAGTTTGACTAAATATGACCATGATGTCCTTCCACGTCAAGTCAAAGGTCAAGGTAATGTGTTGGAATGTATCTATATATTTGCCTGAGTCATCTGTATAGCTTCCCAGGTCTTGTTTGATCTGTCTTAGTTCTATGAGGGAGAAAGGCTTATGGGCCCGGGTTGGTCTGAATTCTCCTGCAGTTTCAACTAAGGGACATACTCGTGTTGGCATTTGTGGGGGGGATGCTCCCAGATATAGGGCACATTTGGATATAAGGAAGGAGCCCCAGACAACTAGGGAGCTGTGGGAGGTGAGCCTTGGCGCGGGGTTGGGGGGGGGGGGGGAGGTTCCTTCTCTTGGCTGTCTGTGCCTAACACCGTTTGCCTAGTAGGCTCACTTTTAGGGCATACAACAATCCCATAGTTAAAACAGAGTTCCTTCATATCTCTTAGTCAGAAGAAAATGTGGACGTAGGGGATCTCTGTCCATTTCCCTTGTCTTTTGCAGAATAATTCTAGCTGCAGGATGGTATTGTAATTTAAACTCCCATCCTCAGGTCAGTTTTTCCTGTCCCCCAGAGGATACTGTGGCCATGCAGTGGCACAAAAGAATTTTAAGCAACTTCTCCTTAGAGTTAGAAGATCACACAGCTTCCAGTTATCAAGGATGCATCTCAAGGGCATCTGCTGGGAAGTGGATTGGTTTTTTCCCATCTGAAAGACAGTCATGACAGGGAGGAAAAGAAAAAAGAAAAAACTAATAGGCATCCTTCAGTTTCCATGGGTGGACTTCCTTATGGGTGTCTTTTTGAGACTTATCCTACCCAGTACTGTTGCAACCTGAGAACCAAGCGTTCTCCGGTAAGGGTGCAGATCCCCAGGAAAGCTGAGACATGACAGCCTCCTGGAGATTGAATCCCCAGGCAGGCCGAGGCAGGTTGGCCTCCCAAGAACTGGGTCCCTGGGCAGGTCGAGGCGTGATGACTTCCTGGGACCCCTGGACTGGCGGATCCCCAAGCAGGTTGAGGCATGACAAAGTTTTGAGGACCAGATCCCTAGGCAGGTTGAGGCAAGTCGACCTCCTGGGACCCCCAGACTGGAGTTGGGTGTCCCCAAGGTCTCCAGCATGACCAGCGCTGGGTAGGATTAAGGGGTTGTAATTTTAACTCATTGCCAGTTTGTTCACTGCAGATGGTAACAGATTTCATGATGTAAAGTAATCCAAGGCTGTGCCCTGAGACTGGGAACCTGGTGAAAAGCCATAAGCCTTATCCTCTTATTGCTCTGAGGGAATGTAAGTCACTGATTTCTTCCTCTAGTCCTCCATAAGAGAAGTTTAGGGTGTTTCCAATGGTAAACATTTCATTGTCATAGACCCACTTTAGGTTATAACAGAAGTAATGACAAAGGAGTGGGTTATCTGGCCCTCTTAGGGGCATTAAGAGTATTTTAGTAAGAAGTGGGGTGGAGCAATGTTGCCTACAAGGGGGCAGGGTCCTTGTTGTAGGAGTTAGTAATTGGCTTAAGAACAAATTGATAAGAGGCAACAGACCAGATGTTCCATAAAAGTGGAGTGGAGATTTGATTGGGGGGTATGTTTGTAACTTTAGGAGAAGGGTGGTAAGGGTTTGGGCCCAAACGGCCTGCAGGGCTAACTCCCAAAGTGGCAACCATTATCCCTGGGAGCCCAATTGCCTTTGAAGGGATGCCACCAACAGATGGACTTCTCACAGGCACTGTGTGCCCGTCACCCACGCTAACAGGTTCACTGAGAAATGCTGATGTTGCAGGTGTTGTAGGAAACATGAAAGGCTAAATATCTAGAGGGATTGGATAGTATGTAGTATTGCCCTCCAAGGACCAGCTATTTTTGGGTTGTCCCTCCAGGAGATTGTAGAGGCAACATTGTGGGCCTGGACAGGGCTCAGGAAAAGAGCATGAAGCAGGAGGGAAGGGGGCAGGGCACAACTTTTGAAAGAATGACATAGCACAGGGCATAACATAAACCAATTAAAATCAATTGGGTCCAAGGTGACAAGTCAAATTCAACTAAACCTTGATCCCCAAACTTGATGTAAGCTAGATGTCACACCCAAATGGCAGGACAGTTCCAAGCCACTGTCAACAGACAGAGGAGTGGGTGGTTCTCCAATGGTTGGGATGATTTTCCCACTCATTAGCATATGAATTCACCCAGCTATCAAAACCTAGCCACACTACATTCCATGGCCAAAGCACTTGCCCTCTGCAATGGCCCACAGCCTGCAGAGTGTGCTTCTCTGAATCCAAATAAATCCACCTCTTACCTGTCGCTGTGTCTCTAACTGAATTTTTGCAATGAGACATCAGAGCCTGAGCTTCATTAGGTCCAGATGCCAGGCATCGTGGGTTTTGGCTGGGCTCAAGTCCTGGGAGAGAGAGCTGAAGGATGGATGGAAAAAGCAGTGGGGAAAACGTGCCAAGGAATCCCCTTCATAACCTGCCAGAAAACCTGTTAAATACCTGACCTGTGCTCATAGTTTTCATTGGCCTGATCCTTGGCACAAAGAAGATTAAGGACAGAAGAAGCCCCACTGTCTTGGGCAACAGCTACTAGAGCACAGAGGATAGTGGAGCCTTCAGGATACACTGAGGAGTTGCCTCTCCAGAGTCCCTCAGTTGCACCCACTGCCACTCGCCTGTTCATGGGGGTGGGGGTTCAAGGAAATAAGAAATGAGATTTTAAAGGAATTAAGATTTTGCTAGGCATATGTCCTTCCAGCATAGGAGCGAGGACCTCCTATCTTAACCGGAGGACTTCTGGAATCTGAGACTGAGCCGCAAGAGCTTTCTGCTGAGCTCCTTTTCTGCTGTCCTGCTTGGTTTCCAGCACACTGGGCTTCTTATCACCCGCCCAGTGCGGGGTTTCCTTCACTTTCCACTTCCACTGCGGGAGCTTTCGCTGAGTCGGGCTCCTGCTGTGCTAGGCCACCCACCCCCCCTCCTTGCAGGGGCCGTGCTGAGGTTGTTTAGCCAGGTTAAATTGGAGTCATGGCACCATAGATGTTGGTGGAGTGTGTAATTTTCTCAGTTCTGTCTCCTCACAACAAAAATTTGAAGCAACCCCAGCGCTTCACCCCAGCGTTACAGCCCTCGGACAGACCATGTCACCTTTCTCAGACAGATCAGTGTTACAGCTCCGTGTTACAGCTCAGTTTTATTTAGAAAATAAAGGAAAATACATACTCGAGGTGTGAGGGCATATGCTGACCCAAATGAAGAGAAGAGAGAGAGAGAGACCCCTGGCCCTTTGGCTCCTCTTTTTATATGTTTTTTTTCCTCCTCCCCCTGGGCCTGCCCTATGTAAATTGGGCTAGCCAGGAGTGCTGTTTGTTCTACCTGAGGTCCTCACTCTGGTTCCTTGGACCTTCTTTGTTCTATTTTTGTGGATTTTTCCCTTCTTTGTCTTTTAGCCACCGCCATTCTGGACTCCTTTTTCCTATTCTAACTACTTAACAACTGGAAATGGGGATCATAGATATTAGTCAGATGTTACAAACTTTCCATTAAGTAGCATGAATAAATTCTGGAGATTTAATATACCAAGTGATAACCAAAGTTAATACCACTTTTGTTACCTAAAATTTCCTAAGAGGGTAGATCTTTAATATTCTTATCACATACACAAAAAAAAATAATAACTGTGAGTCTGTGGATATGTTAATTAGCTTGATTGAGGTAATCATTTAACAATGCATGTGCCTATCAAAATATCACATTGTAAATTTAAGTATATACTAATATTGTCAATTATATCTCAGTAAAGCTGGAGTGAGAAGGAAACTTAAGGCCAGTCACAATTTTATGAATGATGTTCTTACATTTTTTAAAAATGAGTATATTACCTTGAATGTATATGTGATAATTATATTAGTATGTCTAAAATATTTTGTGTTAAAAGTTTCAAAAGAAAAAAATGAAAGTCTGAGATTATGATGCATAAGTAATGTAATATTTTTCATGATTTCATTAGTATTGTCCTTAAGAATTTTTATAGAACTGAAAGAGATTTTTAAACTAAAAGAGATATATGCACCTATAAATAGTTATCCCAATAGTCAAAAACTAAATAGAAGCAAGCTGTTATTTGAAAGCCAAAGGTGTCACATAATTAATCCAGTGGACAGTAGCTTTCTCTTGGGAAAGTTTATGTTTGGTCCTTTAGAAGCTATCCCACCATCACCCTTACACACTCACTGAGGAAAGAGACAGCTTTATTGCTGACTATTTAACACTTAAAAGAGGTGACATTTTCTCAATTATTTGTATTTTAGGGATTTTAAAACACACCTGGGTAGTCTCTATTCAATGTATATAAGGTACAATCAATTGGAAGCTTTCTGATACTTGTAAAAGGCTAACAAGAAATAGTAGAGAAAAATAATTTAATTTTGTTTAACTATCTTAACAATGTTTGGCAAAAACTTTTAAAGTGCTGTTTTTCAAAGTCAGCTTTGTTTGGTAATGGGGGCAGGTAAACTTTTCTTCTTTGGAGTAGCAAAACTGTCAAGGAGTGAAAAAAATTAACCTTTTAGTTCTCAGGGCCTTACCTAATCAATTTAAAACAAATTATCTTTCAAGAATAAAAATAAGTTTACATAAAACACTAAAATGAATTTAAAAGTAAGAGTGCAAATATAGTTTCTTTTCAAATTATATTCACTTTTTCTTTGAACAGACATCTCAAATTTAGTGAGAGAACCCATATCCTTCTTAAAAGGTTATTTCCTTGATTTTTTTTTTTTTTTTACCCTATCTGTTCAATTTTCTTGACGAGATTGTCTTTAAAATTCAGGCTATGTTTGGAGAAAAGAGGGTATAGGGGTAAATTGGAGAATCTGCAATTCTCATTTTATTATGGCAAATAACTCTGTTTTCAGTGTGGAACAAGTATCAGGAAAATTTAGCAAAGAAACAGAATGAAGAAATGGTACAGTTGCCAAAATTCTCCCAAAACAGGTCATCATTGTATGGATTTATGTTTGGTATAAAAAGAATAGTCAAAACAGCAAGCATTCAATTCAAATGTAAGCACACAGACACCTAAAAAACTGATTTAAAAGACAAAGAAGAATGAATGCATCCCTTCATCTAGATGCAGCTTCAGTGCCTGGGTTTTGTCCTGTCCGTCTCTATGCAACCCCAAGGACTGTAGCCCACCAGGCTCCTCTGTCCTTAGAATAATCCAGGGAAGAATACTGGAGTGGTTGCCATTTCCTACTCCATTGCATGTTCCTGACTCAGAGATTGAACCTGTGCCTCTTGCATCTCCAACTGGAGTGGTTGCCATTTCCTACTCCATTGGATGTTCCTGACCCAGGGATTGAACCTGTGCCTCTTGCATCTCCTGCATTGGCAGGCAAATTCTTTACCACTACACCACCTGGGAAGCCCCTTAGCTTCAGTAGCTTTAACACTAAGAAATGATTGAATGAAGTTTCATTCGAGTTGAAAAGAAGGTTGTCAGGGACTGGTGATAGGTAAGATGAAGTTTCATCAAGTGCTGATGGGGAAGTATTTGAAAGTGGACAGATTATAAAAGCGAATCTTTCATTTTCATACGTGTATCTGGAGGGTACTTGAGGTTTGTCTTTGCACTTGCTATTATAAATTCACAGTTCCTGATATTTCAAACCATGAGTTCAATTTTAGTCCTGAGATTCCCTTGTTTAGTGTTGGTGCAATAAATTTAAAGGAAAATATGTAATAAAAATTATTTTGCCAAGACTTATTTATTTCAGTAAAAACAAGACAGTTGTATGACATAATTAAAAATGGATACTTTTCATAAGAGGAAAGAAAAACTGTATTTCTTCCATTTACCTTAACTAATGGATCATTTCATTGTTTAAGGTGGCAATATAATCATCTAAATATAGTTATTCAGCTTCAGTTCTGAAAGTGTTTCACATAAGATATAAGTTGAAGTTATAAGTCAGTTTCTAGCATAGCTCTTTTTACCAGTCCTTCTAAAGCTAGTGGACGTGTCATTTTTACATCCTTCCCTTATTTTCTGCTTCCTGAAACCTGAAAATGCTGGGATTGAAGTAACAATATTCCAAACAACGTAAAGGTGGAAGCCATTTGCTTTAAGTGGAAAATCAGAAGAGTTCCTGGTTCTTTGATGACCACAAAGTTGCCAAGCAGCCCTGAACTTCTTATCTCAGTATCACCTGAGCTACCTCTGTATCTATCCATCTAGCTGTCTGTCTATATTTGTGTTTATTATTATCTGTGTTGTTTGCATTTGGACCTCATCTAGCTTCTGGAAACAGTCAAGATGATGAGGACAGCACTGAATACAGTACACTCTGTTTGCACCAACCTTTCTTAGAATTTGATAATTTCAATGGACAGTTTTCATTTGCTGATTCCTATGAATCAGTTGCTCCAAATACATGGTTCCTGCCAATTCCACATCATTTATTCATCAGATATTTATTGAGTCTGGCATTGCTTTAGGTGCTGGAGATAGTAGCAGAAGAAAAAAAACTTTTCCTCTACCCTATAAGGTTTAACACTGGGACTCTCAAATTAAATTGACAAAACACAAGTTAAACAGATTTATTTTATTTGTATGTGTTTGAAAGCTCCATAGAAAAGAAGTGGATTCCCAAGAAGTGGTTAGACTTGGAAGCTTATATTTTTAATAAAAGGGAATAAGTGGTGGACTAGACAAAGAAAGGGAAATTTGGGTTTCTGGGAGGGTAAATATAAGGGGAAACTAATGGAAAATAAAGGCTATTTTAGTAAGCTTTTTGTTTGTTTTGTGGGTTTTCATTTTTGATTTTGTTTTATTTTTGGTGATGACTCGTCTTAATGTTGATTCTCCATCTTCTTCATGGCCATAAAAATCTCGCAGAGAAAGGATTTTGGGCAGTCCTCATTTCTCTGAAGTTTCTGTCTCTAGTCACAGAAGGGAAGTTCTGAGAAGGCTTCTTTCTGGGTCTGTTGATTCTCAATTACCTTCAGCTCAGAATAATCCATATTCAAAAGTGGCATATGACAGGGTGGTGTATTTTGATGTTCCTACAGGATAAATTATAATATAAAAATAAACAGGGCCTCTGCCCCTTGAGAGACCTAAAAGTGGTAATAATTTTGTCACTAATGTTAGAAGCACATATAGAATGGACTCTGTGGCACTTTCTAGGAAAGAGAGAAACTCATTAGCATCAGATAGTGTTAAAGGAGGTGGGGAGTGTAGCAGGGCTAGGGATGAGACAGCAGGTACAGTTCCCTCAACAACAAAAAAGCCTTTAGCAAAGAATAATTATCAACCCTAGAAAAGGTACCACATATTTCTTAAAGGATATTCTAAAACGAGATAGAAAGTGGACAAAGAAACGTGTGAGAAAGATCTGATAATACAAGATTTGTACCAGCAAAGAAATAGTGGAAGCATTCTGTGTTTAAGGAACAAAAACTATTATGCCTGGAATATCTTGGATATGGCATGTACTGTGTATGTGAATATGTGTGTGTGTGTGTGTGTGTGTGTGTGTATACACAACAGGAAAGTATAATCAGAGAGGCCATAAGAAGGAGTTTGAATTTTAGATTTTTATTTAGGTATGATATAAATCCATCAGAATGTTGCTGATTGTAGATTTATCTGAGATGGATAAACATTTTTATATATGCTTTGCAAATACTAATACAAATGAATTTAGGAAATGGAATAATCATATCTAGTTTGGAAGACAAAGAAAAATAAGTATCATTACAGATTTTTCTTTAAAGTAAAGTTATGTTTGATTTTCAAGGAGACAGATATCCAATTCATTCTTTAATATCTACCTGAAATATGTCTCTGTATTTTTTTAAGTTACTCTGATATTATCTGATTTGTGCTTTCTCCTTTGCTAAAATAGTTTTTCTCCTATTGCCCCAAAGTTCTTTGATCTTTAATATCCTCTTAGATTATAGTAGAGATTTATTATATCTCTCTAAGCTTCAGGTACTCCAAAAACGACTCTATTACAGCACTATTCACACAGGGCTTAAGGATAAAACTTCTGGATCCAGACTATCTGGTTTGAATCTGTGCTCTCCATATGCTATGTGGATTGGGCAAATTACTGAACTTCTATTTGCTCTAATTTTGTCATGCTTAAGAATAACAGTATTACCTAATAAATGAATTAATACTTGTAAGTACTAAAAAGCAGTGTCTGATAAATAAATATGCTAAAATACATATTAACTCTTTCTCTTATGATTACTATTGCATTTTAGATATGCTGGAGATGACATATGATTTGTGTGACCAAACAAACTCCCCTTATAAAACATACCAACTGACAATCACCAAGACATCTACTACATAGTTCATCCAAACAGAGATTACAGCATTCACTTTTCAACTTTAGAAACATTCTTCTAACTAATCAGAATGCTATTTCAAAATGTAAACTTGATCATATTTCTCTATTTTTAAAATGGTTCAGTTTCTCTTTTCTTTAGAAAATTCTCTGTGACCCTTGAGTGGCCCTCATCATTGATATCATCATAGGTGACTATCATTGTCTTTTTCATCATCATCACCATTGATCATTTTCTTGTCCTAAAGCTCATACTGGGCTTCCCTAGCGGCTCAACTGGTAAAGAATCTGTCTGCAGTGTGGGAGACCTGGCTTTGATACATGGGTTGGGAAGATACCTTGGAGAAGAGAACAGCTACCCACTCCAGTATTCTGGCCTGGAGAATTCCATGGATTGTATATCCATGGGGTCATAGAGAGTCAGACATGATTGAATAACTTTCATTTTCAAGGCTTGTACTGAATATTTTATCTAGAATTTTTCTTTTAATCCTCACAAAACTTCATGAAGTGAATATTTTTAATATCTTCACTTATGAAATGGGGAAACTGCATAAATCATATAACTTGTGAGAGATAGAGCCAGATTTCAAAGCCTGACAGTCTGATACCAGAGCCCTTGGCATTGAACTTAAGTTGTATTACCTCTCCATAAACGTGTTGATTAAAAGAAAAATGAACTATATGATTAAATGCCTTTTCTTATCTTCTTTCTTCTACATCTCAGCCACATTTCCTGTCCCCTCCCACATCACTGTGTACAATGCAGACCTTCTGATATTATTTTCTTTGCACTGAAATGTTTATTTTGCCTCTCAACTTTCACACATGCTGGATCCTCTTCCTGGGGCATTTTCCCTTGTGCAATTTCCCTGAATGATACCTCATCTTCTCTGAAATAATAACTTCAATGGTACTTGTTCTGTTACACTTTTTATTATGTACTCCACGTGGCTCAGACAGTTAAGTGCCTGCCTGAAATGCAGGGGACCTGTGTTCCATCCCTGAGTCAGGAAGCCATGGAGAAGGAAACGGCACCCCACTCCAGTACTCTTGCTTAGAAAATCCCATGGACGGAGGAGCCTGTAGGCTACAGTCCATGGGGTTGCAAAGAGTCGGACATGACTGAGCAACTTCATTTTCTTACCACTTTTATTTGGTGCCCCATTCTGTTCACACAGTTATAATATTAATCACATTCTAAGAATCAATTTACTTATCTCAGCCTCCCAACTAGACTGTAGGTTCTATTAAGACAAGTAAGTGTCCAACTTCTATACCACTGAATTACGACTGTATTGGCACATAATAAATGCTTGAGAATATAAAGGAAAACTTGCAACAGATGGAGTTAGACAAGGAAGACTTTATTCAGACTATTGAAAAGGGGGGAGATATTTAACTTAATTAACTCTGCTGAAATACAGGGTAAGAACTTTTTAAAGGTTGAGATGAGCTGGTGAAAAACTATTAGAAGATATTGAGGAGAGGTTAGTCAATGTGATGAGGTCATTTGTGCTTGTGACTGTTGCAGGAAGGGGGACCCCTTCCAGGCCCCGAAACTGACCTCTTATCTAACACTCGGAAATGAATTGTCCAAGGAGACACATGTGCTGACAAAGCAAGAGATTTTATTGGGAAAGGGCGCCCGGGTGGAGAGCAGTAGGTAAGGGAACCCAGGAGACCTGCTCTGCTGCGTGGCTCCCAGTCTCGGGTTTTATGGTGATGGGATTAGTTTCCAGGTGGTCTTTGGCCAATCATTCTAATTCAGAGTCTTTCCTGGTGGCGCACGCATCTCTCAGCCAAGATGGATGCTAGCAAGAGGGATTCTGAGAAGTGGACGGACACGCGGTGTCTCCTTTCAACCTTTCCCGAACTCTTCCAGTTGGTGGTGGCTTATTAGTTCCGTATTCCTTACCAGGATCTCCTGTCATAAAACCACTCATGGGAATGGTTACTGTTTCCTGGTGGGTTGGGCGGTTTCAATCAGTGTGCTTCCCCTAACATGACTAGTGCTTATTATTAGGCTCAGATCCACATGTAAAAACTGGGAGATAGAGGTGCCATCTTTCTTGATGATTACATCTCGAAAGGATGGCTCCCAAGTCCTTGAGAAAGACATTCCTGGGTCGGTAAAACTGGTGAGACATAGGCAAAAGACCTCAAAGGACCAGAGCAATAGTTCACAATTGCAAGCTTAAAGTAAATGCTCTGAGAAAAGGGAGGTCAGGAAGAAACTTGTGTAAAGTTTAGTGAAGCCAAAGGGAATTGTAAGGCCAGCTTAGTCAAGATCTATTTGTTAAATAAATGGATAATAAATCAGAAATTTTGAACACTCCATCCTACACTTTAAAAAAAAGTATGACATGTACTGATTGAGGACATTTTTTATATGACTTTGTATTTATAGAGTTTAGATAGGCACATGACATTTGCTTTTAAAATATTCAAACTAATTGTTCTGATTACATTTGCATATTTTTCTAAATCATAAAAGTAAACTAACATTATTATAATACAGTACCTCACAAGTGGATTAATGTTTTGGTTGTATATTTTAGTTCTCAAATACTGCAGTTTCTAAGAAATTACTGATGATGTTAGAACACATGGTAAATAAGTAACTCAATATAAACAGTCCTTGATTAGAGCACAAAAAATTTTTAAAGGTGTTTAATATTGCTTAAATTATTGTAGCTGTAAAGAACATACATCTAATCTAATTAAACCTGCATAATTTCAAAGAGGGTAAATTTAACAGCTACATTAATATTCCCCAAAGTGTCGTTGAATATGGTATTGGTTATGTTTTCAAAGTAGTTTTGCTTTCATTTTTTGGACATTAAGAATTTTATGAATCATTACAAGTATAGGACAGCAGTTAGTTTAGTTACATATATATCATATTGTTCAGTTTAGTTGAGTAGCTCAGTCATGTCCGAATCTTTGGGACCCCATGAACTGCAGCATGCTAGACTTCCCTGTCCATCACCAACTCCCGGAGCCTGCTCAAACTCATATTGTACATCCTTTAAATTATATATATATAGATTTTTTTTTCTTTCCAGCATCACCCTTTTCTCTCCCAATTCCAGAAACCCAACCATGTGCATGTTTATAGAGATTCATCTCAGACCTGAATTTCATTAACTGACCGTAGCCATAGTTGAGTTTCTACAGTAATGAGTTCATTGGGCAGAAATTTTACAAAGGTATGGGGGGAAGGGAGGGGTAAACATTATCTACATTTGAAAGGACCAAATTTACAAATCAGTAGCTTTAATGAAATTTTTTTCTCCTTGACTAACTGGCGGTTTATTTGCATGCATTCTAAGTGGCAGTGCATGGGAAACTAAGATTTTTGTTATTTTGGTTTAACAGATTCATCCAGAAAGCACAACCCTGATTTTGCATGAGCAGGACCATCGACAGAACCTAAAACGTGAGTCCTGTTGACTTACACTATTGAATTCTATGCTATATTACTGCCCTTGTAAAAAGACATGGCATTTATTAAGATATATAATGAAAGTCTTGATTTAAGTGTTAAGTCTAGACTATAAGAGGTATAGAAAGTAAGAACTGATATGTCTTCCTATCAATTTAAAGAATTCTAGTAATCAGGAGATACTTAGCTTTGAAGAAGATAATATATCTGTGCCTTCATTGATACTTAATTTAAAGCATATAGCTTTATATAGTTTTAATAGTCCAATTTATTTGTGGCTGATAAAATATATAAATATATTACATTACAAACAAACATCTCCCATGCTATTTTATGCATAAATTACTTTTTCATCTTTTCTATGATTATTATCCCTAAGTACTTAGAGTACATATTTAGTGTCTCAATTTTTCTCTGAGTTTTTTTCAAATGGAATAAGGAGTTGTTTCAAGATAAAAAAGATCGGTGCATCTTTCTTCATTGTTCTGCCACAGATCTTTCAGTTACTGACTAACTGTTGGCATCTCTTCTCCTGTTGGCTGCTGATAAGTTGTCTTTGATAACCTGCTGTTTTTTCTTGCACTTTGCCATGGCTACAACTCTAGGGTATCAGAACCGTCAAAAATAAAAGTAAAGAGTAGAGGCACAGAGCTTATGAAAGTTAGAGAAGACATAAGGCCTGGGATCAACTGATGAATTTTTCTGCTTGCAGGTAGTTTTCAGTTTATCCCATTTGCTGTCACAGTGTACAGTACCTGAAATAATAAGGGAATTTTTCCGCCAATAATGGACGATGGGGGCTGTTTGCTTTGTGAGAATCTGCCAAGACAACATGCCATGTGGCTTTATCTTTGGAAGTGAGGGTGAAACAAGCTTGCCTGGCTGCAGATAAGCTACTTAGAAGGAATCCTATTCAGATGTACCTGTCACTAATTTATCTGGAGGTTTTGTGATTCATACACACTGCTCTGTGTGCGATGAATCATTAAATTGGTTTCCTCCCGGAGCAGGTCACATTCAGGGGTCGTCAGACCTGTGCTATGAGATGGCGCATACTTGATTCATACAACCTCTGACTACTGAATTTTTATCTGTTAGAAGACTGGTAGTGTGAACATATGTTAGATGATCTCTTGCAAAGTTTCAACATCAAAGAGATTGACAAAAATTTATCTATTAATATGCAAGTGTTTGTAACAAAAACTTAATCAGCCTTTCTGCTGTTAGCACAGTCATTTATTCTGATAATTGAGTACAGCTATGTTTCCTTATAATGGCCTAACTCTTGATAAATGTATTTCCATGGCTCCTTTATTTAGTGAAACACAGGGATGTGTACTTAAGTGCTTTACTGTATAGTTTAAAAAAAAATGCACAGTTGATTTGAAACAGGTCTCATGAAAGAAAAACGTTAGGGAACAAAGAGTTTTCCCATTCAAAATGTAGTTTTCCACTGTGGCAATTCTACCTTATTACTCTATATATTTTGAAAGAAAATGGCATAACTTGGAAAATGAGACAGATAGAGACAAACGTTTCAAATTTGAAAGGAATATAAAAGAAAGAGATGCTTATTTATGTGTTAACATTGGGCTGAGAAACATTTATGCAGTTTTTTTTTTATTTTTTTCTGGATGTCAGATACTTAACAAATGCAAAAACAAAACCAAAAAACCCCATTCTTCATTTTATTATTTCCATGATCAGGTACATAAAACTAAAACCTAATATCTTCCCTTGGATTTTTAACTGTTCTCCATTTTGTGTAAGATTAAGTCAATAAATGGCAAAGAAGTAGTTAAATGAAAGCAAACTGTGAAATCTTTCTAAAGTGTTTTTTGCATGCATGACAACAGTCTTAACAGTGCATAAATTGGCAATATAAACTGATAGATTTTCCTTATATTTTTAATTTAAAATTATTTCTTCTGTATCACAATTTAAAAAAAACACGGTCATTTCATGAAGTCGCAAAATGAAAGCTCTTGCAATTGAATGAAAATGATGACTTTATGCTACTTTTATATGGTGTAAGTCTTTTGATTTTGTCCTAGTTGTAAACATGTGGAACATTTAATAAGAAAACTGGAATTTTCTTATTACTGAGTTAAGCATAATTAAGCTATTACTATAGGAACCAATAGGTCTTTTATGCGTAATTCAGATAAAATGTTCTTCAAACTTCACAATCCTCAAATTCAGCTGTGACCTTAAAATCTTGTAAGGCCTCCTAATAAACAGGAGTGTGAAATAAATGTATTTAAAAATATTATTTTAAGATTTCAAAACAGTCTACTAAGCATTTTGTTGGGGGAGGGGGAGAAAGAAAAGTAGTTCATGAAACTAAGGGGAAAAAATGCTATTATACTATAAACAAAGTATACATGGTTAGGCATATTCCTGTCCCCTTCTCTCCATTCTGTACTTTTTGTCTATAGACAATAAAACAATGTGTAAACTTTTAATTTCCCATATCCTTATTAAAATCTATTATATGCCTCTATATGAAATATTTTCTTAATTTCTTTTAAGAAAAATCTTTATAAAATACAGACTAAATTCACATTATTTTCAGAGTAATTAAAATGAACCATTTTGTTAGAGACATTTAAAGGATCTAACAAGCATTTTGCTGCTTAGATTATAATGGTACTTTTAAACACTGTTCTGTATCTATCGTCAGTTTTTCCTCTGTCCTGTTTCTGTAATTAATTTTTTAATGATATATTTCAGGTGTACAGTGTTATAATTTAATGTCTCTATACACTACAGAGAAATCACCACCAGAAGTCTCATTACAATCCAACTCCACTCAATTGAGCCTGTTTTGCTTCTTTTGCCTACTCTCAACTTCCTTGCCCTTAGATAATTACTAATCTTATCTCTGTATCCATATGTTTATTTATTTATTTTTAGATTTGACTTATAAGTAAAATCACAAGATATTTGTATTTTTTTTGTCTTATTTCACTTAGCATTATTCCTTTAAGGTTCATCTATGTTGTGGCAAGTGGCAGAATTTCATTCTTTTTATGGCTGAGTAGTATTCTCTTACATAAATATACCACAGCTTCTTTATCCGCTCTTTTACTTATGGACACTTATGTTGTTTCCACATTTTAGCTATTTTAAATAATGGTGCAGTGAGCATAGGGGTATGTATATCTTTTTGAATTAGTATTTTTTTTGTTACTCAGTATTTTGAATTAGTATTTTGAATTACTTAGTATTTTGAATTAGTATTTTCTTGTTACTCAGAAGTGGAATAGCTGCATCATATTATAGTTTTATTCTTAATTTTTTGAGGAATTTTTTGTCTCCATAACTATTTTCCATAATGACTTCACTATTTTACAGTCCCATCTACAGTATATGAAGATTCCTATTTTCTACATACTCTCCAACATTTGTTATTTCTTATCTTCTCAATAAGGGCCATACTTTTTGTCTATTCTTTATGTGGTAACTCCCCATATTTTAGACTCTGCTTACAGAGCTTTAATGCATCTCTTCAAAAAAGTGTTTTCTAATAGTCATTAGTCTTAATCTCTTGTAGGCTTCTTTGATCTCATAACATTTGCCATAATATTTAAGTATTTCCCCTATATTTTATAAATATAAATTATATAGAAAATATGCTATATAGATTGAGAGCAAGAGAATATTATATACCTGTTTGTATCCGTTCTACAAAACTAAGCATAATTTCAAGTGGCTAGGATAGTGCCTTGAATATAATAAACAGTCAATAAAATTTGTTGAGTGAATAAAATCATATCATAAAACCAAATATTTCCATAAATAAGAATATAAGAAATATAATGTATATATTATATACAGAGTAAAAAAGTTATATAATAACTGGTTTACTTAACAAAATAATTGCAGATGCATATCTATACAAATAGAGAAGTTGGCAAGCTTGACTCAGTACCTTCTGCACAACACAACTGAAGCCTACAAAAGCCTATTAGATGTTAAGTGCCATGGAATCCATAGCTAATATTGTCTTAGAATAATTACAGATTTTCCTGTGGCTATTTTTAAAATAGTTTAAAGAGAAGCAAAAATATCTATGATTTTTAGAAATGTCCATTTATTTTACAAGCACTTATTGAGAATTGTCTAGGTGTGCACAGGTCTAGGAGATTTATTATTGTGAGTGGTTAACTCTCACCTCATGAAATCAATATGTATAGTCAGAAAATTCCATATATACTTTTTAAAATATAGTAGAACAGAAGTTGAAAATGTTAACAATATTCAGCAGAATTAGAGTTCATTTTCAGCTGAGGGAAAGAACAGCAGCATATTGCAGAGGTTAATTTGACACGAATCTTCGAAGAAAGCTGAAGGAATTCTTGGCGCAGGGAACAGCATGAAGAAGGTGTTTTGTGGGAATTAGTTGCTCGTTTCAACAGGTATGTCAACTAAATGTAAGAGGATATGTTAAGGTGTTTGGTAGATGTTATGGATGGAAGTTATATCTGAAAATAGATTAGGACAAGATTGTGGAAGATTAAACGTTAGTTTAAGAGATTAGGATTTTGTTGGCATATAGTTATGTCCCTGGATCATGTTCAATCTCTTATTATCTTAGAAACATATAAAAAATAAGAATGTGATTATTTTGAATGATAGTTTACACAGAAAAAATTGGCATTAGGTAATGTAAGATCTCCCTTTTTTGTGTGCTATACATTTGTATACATGCATACATTTACATGTATGTCCCAACACACACAGGGGTGTTTGTCTGTCTGCATGTGTGCATAGATGAATGTATACCACTTAATCTGGCTTTATTTGACAAAATACATTAGAAGAGAAGTTAGTGTCATGTATAGAAACTATTAATGACTTTAACAAATACTCAATAAATTCGTAAAGCAAGGAAACATGAAATAAAATAGCAGTAATGAAGGGCTTCCCTGGTGGCTCAGTAGTAAACAATCTGCCTGCAATGCCAGAGATGCAGGTTCAGTCCTTTGGTCAGGAAGATTCCCTGGAGAAGGAAATGGCAACCTACTTCAGTATTCTTGCCTGGGAAATCCCGTGGACAGAGGAGTTGGCGTGCTGCAGCCCGTGAAGTCACAGAAGAGTCGAAGAAAACTTAGTGATTAAACAACAACAAACAAATGAAGGGCATATCTTTCAGAGAAACACTTGGGGGAAAACTCATAAGAATGATAACTTGTAAAAAATTAATGAGAAAAGAAGAGAAATCAAATGTCTTTTTACACTCCAATTGTGTATTTATTTTAGTTTTTATTGGAGAATAGTTGATTTACAATGTTGTGTTAGTTTCAGGCATATAGCAAGTGAATCGATTATACATATAAATATAGTCATTCTTTTTTAAGATTCTTTTCCTATATAGGCCATTACAGAGTATGAAGTAGAGTTCCCTGTGCTATACACTAGGTCCTTATTAGTTATCAGTTTTATACATAGTAGTGTGTTTATGTCAGTTAATCCCAATCTCCCAATTTCTCCCTCCCACCCTTATGCCTTGGTAACCATAAGTATATTTTCTACATCTGTGACTCTACTTTCTGTTTATAAATATATTCATTTGTGCAAAAGTCAAAGTCTTCAATTAGACCTTGATGAATAAAAAACCAAGATATCTGTAACTGATTACTTCCCTAAATGTATTCTTTATAGCACATACAATGCAAGATATAAATAGGAATTTTGTGGTTATTTTCTTTTTTTGTGATTGATAATTTCAAATATCAGTCATGGCGGAGAGGTCTGATAGAATGTGGTCCACTGGAGAAGGGAATGGCAAACCACTACAGTATTCTTGCCTTGAGAACCCCATGAACAGTATGAGAAGGCAAAATGATAGGATACTGAAAGAGGAACTCCCCAGGTCGGTAGGTGCCCAATATGCTATTGGAGATCAGTGGAGAAATAAGTCCAAAAAGAATGAAGGGATGGAGCCAAAGCAAAACCAGTACCCAGTTCTGGATGTGACTGGTGAGAGAAGCAAGGTCCAATGCTGTAAAGAGCATTATTGCATAGGAACCTGGAATGTTAGGTGCATGAATCAAGGCAAATTGGAAGTGGTCGAACAGGAGATGGCAAGAGTGAATGTCGACATTCTAGGAATCAGTGAACTGAGATGGACTGGAGTGGGTGAATTTAACTCAGATGACCATTATATCTACTACTGTGGGCAGGAATCCCTTAGAAGAAATGGAGTAGCCATCATGGTCAACAAAAGAGTCTGAAATGCAGTACTTGGATGCAATCTCAAAAATGACAGAATGATCTCTGTTCGTTTCTAAGGCAAACCATTCAATATCACAGTAATCAAAGCCTATGCCCCAACCAGTAATGCTATAGAAGCTGAAGTTGAATGGTTCTGTGAAGACCTACAAGACTTTTTAGAACTAACACCCAAAAAGGATGTCCTTTTCATTATAGGGGACTGGAATGCAAAAGTAGGAAGTCAAGAAACACCTGGAGTAACAGGCAAATTTGGCCTTGGAGTACAGAATAAAGCAGGGCAAAGGCTAATAGAGTTTTGCCAAGAGAACGCACTGGTCATAGCAAACACCCTCTTCCAACAACACAAGAAAAGACTCTACACATGGACATCACCAGATGGTCAACACTGAAATCAGATTGATTATATTCTTTGCAGCCAAAGATGGAGAAGCTCTACACAGTCAGCAAAAACAAGACCGGGAGCTGACTGTGACTCAGATCATGAACTCCTTATTGCCAAATTCAGACTGAAATTGAAGAAAGTAGGGAAAACCACTAGACCATTCAGGTATGACCTAAATCAAATGCCTTATGATTATACAGTGGAAGTGAGAAATAGATGTAAGGGACTAGATCTGATAGACAGAGTGCCTGATGAACTATGGACGGAGGTTCATGACATTGTAAAGGAGACAGGGATTAAGACCATCCCCATGGAAAAGAAATGCGAAAAAGCAAAATGGCTGTCTGAGGAGGCCTTACAAATAGCTGTGAAAGGAACAGAAGTGAAAAGTAAAGGAGAAAAGGAAAGATATTCCCATTTCAATACAGGATTCCAAAGAATAGCAAGGAGATAAGAAAGCCTTACTCAGTGAACAATGCAAAGAGGAAAACAACAGAATGGAAAGACTAGAGATCTCTTCAAGAAAATTAGAGAAACCAAGGGAACATTTCATGCCAAGATGGGTTAATGCCATGGACCTAACAGAATCAGAAGATATTAAGAAGAGGTGGCAAGAATACACAGAAGAACTGTACAGAAAAGATTTTCACGACCCAGATAATCACGATGGTGTGATCACTCACCTAGAGCCAGACATCCTGGAATGTGAAGTCAAGTGAGCCTTAGAAAGCGTCACTATGAACAAAGCTAGTGGAGATGATGGAATTCCAGTTGAACTATTTCAAATCTTGAAAGATGATGCTGTGAAAGTGCTGCACTCAATATGCCAGCAAATTTGGAAAACTCAGCAGTGGCCACAGGACTGGAAAAGGTCAGTTTTCATTCCAATCCCAAAGAAAGGCAATGACAAAAATGCTCAAAATACCATACAATTGCACTCATCTCACATACTAGTAAAGTAATGCTCAAAATTCTCCAAGCCAGGCTTCAAAAGTACATGAAATGTGAACTTCCAGATGTTCAGGCTGGTTTTAGAAAAGGCAGAGGAACCAGAGATCAAATTGCCAACATCCGCTGGATCATTGAAAAAGCAAGAGAGTTTCAGAAAAACATCTATTTCTGCTTATTGACTATGCCAAGGCCTTTGATTGTGTGGATCACAATAAACTGTGGAAAATTCTAAAAGAGGTGGGCATACCAGACCATCTGACCTGCCTCTTGAGAAACCTGTATGCAGATCAGGAAGCAACAGTTCAAACTGGACATGGACCAACAGACTGGTTCCAAATAGGAAAAGGAGTATGTCAAGGCTCTATATTGTCACCCTGCTTATTTAACTTATATGCAGAGTACATCATGAGAAACGCTGGGCTGGAAGAAGCACAAGCTGGAGTCAAGATTGCCAGGAGAAATATAAAAAACCTCAGATGTGCAGATGACACCACCCATATGGCAGAAAGTGAAGAGGAGCTAAAAAGCCTCCTGATGAAAGTGAAGGAGGAGAGTGAAAAAGTTGGCTTAAAGCTCAACATTCAGAAAACTAAGGTCATGGCATCTGGTCCCATCACCTCATGGGAAATAGATGGGGAGACAGTGGAAACAGTGTCAGACTTTATTTTTTTGGGCTCCAAAATCACTGCAGATGGTGATTGCAGCCATGAAATTAAAAGACGCTTGCTCCTTGGAAGGAAAGTTTTGACCAACCTAGATAGCATATTAAAATGCAGAGACATTACTTTGCCAACAAAGGTCCGTCTAGTCAAAGCTATGGTTTTTCCAGTGGTCATGTATGGATGTGAGAGTTGAACTGTGAAGAAAGCTATGCACTGAAAAATGGATGCTTTTGAACTGTGGTGTTGGAGAAGACTCTTGAGAGTCCCTTGGACTGCAAGGAGATCCAACCAGTCCATCCTAAAGGAGATCAGTCCTGGGTGTTCATTGGAAGGATTGATGCTGAGGCTGAAACTCCAGTACTTTGGCCACCTCATGCAAAGAGTCGACTCATTGGAAAAGCCCCTGATGCTGGGAGGGATTGGGGTCAGGGGGGGAAGGGGACGACAGAGGATGAGATGGCTGGATGGCATCACCAACTCAATGGGCATGAGTTTGAGTATACTCCGGGAATTGATGATGAACAGGGAGGCCTGTCCTATTGCAATTCATGGAGTTGCAAAGAGTCGGACATGACTGAGCAACTGAACGGAACTGAATTGAACTGAATTTCAAGTAAATTTAGCAAATATTGTATCAAGTACCTTTTTTAGAAATGGAAAATTCACAGTAGCCTATTAAAGCTATGACAAATTCCTACACTAGTAAATTTGTTTGTGTTTAACTCAGTATTTTCCAAAGTTGTTCAACTAGGTAATCCTTATTTCAAGGCCATGATCTTTCCATGATTCTATGTTGCTTCAATATAGATTTACAGTATCATTTTCTAAAAGCATTTACAGTAGGAAAGTTAATGCAACCTTTTTTTTTTTGTTATTTTTGAACTATTTAAGAATCTTGGCATATTTCAAGATCACGTTATTCTTTTCTTTTCTTCTAAAATTTTTTTTACTGCTGGCTTTATGTTTAGTCCTATGAACCAACTAAATAACTTTTGTATTGAAAAAGTAGAGATCAGCAATAATTTTTAAATACAAATATCCTGTTAATTCCAGCATCATTTCATAAATACTTTTCTTCCTCATTGAATTTGCTCAGGCCTCATTCCAAAATTAATTGAAAATAACTGAGATTTTATTGTTCTATTGATCTTTTTGAGTATTATTAAATTCTTAAAATATGCTATGGACACATCTATTACTGCAGATTAAGAGCAAGTTTTGAAACCTTAGTGTACCTCTACCAAATGTTTTCATTTTCAAGATTATTATGAGTATTCCAGATTCTTTTCCATTTCATCTTAGAATTAGTTAATATTCTCTTGATATTTGACTGAAATTGTATTAAAGCTAACAAATCAGAAAATCTGGCATCTTAAAAATATTGCGTATTCTCATTTATAAAGATAGCATCGCCCTCCCTTTATTTAGGTCTTATTTTATTTCTCTCTGAGGCAGTTCCTACTTTTCATAAGAGAGATCCTAAACATATTTTTTAGATTTATTCGTGCTTGATATATGTTGATACTATCATTAATGGAAACATTTTAAAAAGTTTATTTCTCATTGCTAGTATATAGAAATACATGCAATCATTTTTTTTATACCAATCTGTATCCTGTGAGCTTGCTAAATTTACTTATTACTCCAAGTACATACTCTAAGTAGATTCTGGAGGCTTCTCTGTAAACAGGCATATTATCTGATATTAAGTTTTTCATGCCAACCTTTGTATTTTTATTTCTTTGTCCAGTTTAACTAGCTAGGACTTCCATTACAACATTAAGCAGAAATTATGAAACCTAATTCTTTAGTAACATTCTAAATGGTAGAAGAGAAACACTAAAAATATGATTTTAGTTTTCACATATATTCTTAATGGGATTGAGAGAATTCTACTCTCTTTCTTGTTGTTTGGTCACTAAGTCGGGTCCAGCTCTTTGCAACCCCATGGACTGCAACACGCCAGGCCTTCCTGTCTTTCGCTGTCTCCTGGAGTTTACTCAAACTCATGTTCATTGAGTCCATGATGCCATCCAACCATCTCTTCCTGTCACCCGCTTCTTGTGCTGCCCTCAGTCTTTCCCAGCAGCATATATATTCTTGATGAAATTGAGAGAGTTCTGCTCTCCTTCTAGGATTTTAAAAGGCTTTATCATGGATGAGTGCTGAATTTGAAATTTTTTTCTGCACCTTTTTGGATGATCTTAGTTGTCTTCTCTATGTTATATATATGGCAAGTTGCACTGATTAATTTCTGAATGCTAAACCAGTCTTGCATTCCTGGAATATATCCCAATTGATTATCATGCTTCATATCCTTCAGCCTCCTTCATATATATGACTGGATATGATTTGCTAGTACTTGTCTTTAAAAATTTTGTGTTTATGTTTATGAGAAATACTGGACTATTAATTTCTTTTGAGTCTTTATATCTTTTGGTGTCAAAACATAAAATAAGCTTTGAAAGGATTTCTTTTCCTCTATTTCCTAAGTTTCTGTCCTATTTCTTCTTCAAGTAATTGATAAAATTCACTGGAATAGCTACTTAAATACTGGAATAGCTATTAAAATAGCTCTTTAAATAGCCTAGAATTTTCTTTATGGAAAAGTTTTGAAATGTAATTTCCTCAATGTGTTTGTGTGTTCAGTGGCTCAGTTATGGCTGACTCTTTGCGACCCCAAGGATTGTAGCCCAACAGGCTTCTCTGTCCATGGGATTCTCCAGGCAAGAATCCTAGAGTGGGTTGCCATTTCCTACTCCAAATTTCCTCAATAGATAAAGGGATATTCAGTTTATCTTTATTACTTTATGTCAGTTATGGCAATTTATGTCTTTCAGAAAATTTGCCTATTTTTTCTAAATTATTGCATCTATTTATATACAATTATTCATAAAATATTATTTTGAAATATTATAAAATTTTATTGTTGGTTGATTTGTAGTATTGTTTGCCTCATTCTTAATATTGGTATTTTGAATTTACCCTTCTTCATTTTCCACAAATATGGGTAATGATATAAAAATTTTATTAATCTTTTCAAATTTCTTTAACTTTGCTGATTTTAAATATTTTTATTTTCAAATTCATTGACATTAATTTTCCTTTCTTTTAATCTCTTTGAATTTTAAATAGGTTTTTGTCTTCCATCTTCTAAATGTAGGAGATTAGATTATTATTTTTGTACTTCACCAATTTAAACTTACCATATTTTCTCCATGTGCTGCCTCAACTGTTACATGATTTTTGGCATGGTCTGCTTTCATCAGTGTACAGTTTGAAGTGACATCCAAATTCTTTGTTTTCTTCTTTGAACCATGGATTATTTACAAGTTTAATCTTTAAATTCTAATTATTTGGAGACTTTTTTGTTGGTTCCTAATGAATAGCTTTGTGATAAAATAGTATACTGTACACTATTTAATTATTTGAAGTTTATTGGGAGTTGTTTTATAGGCCACTATATGGTGAATGGATGCTCTATGTACTAAAAAGAATATATATCTCACAGTTTGGGAAATAGTGCTTTAAATGTCAATTAGTTAATATAAGCTGATAATTTAATAGGTTGATTTTTTTTATCTTGCTTTCAATTATCAAAACAGTGTTAAAATCTCCATGCAGAAGTGTAGATTCTTTCTTCAATCCTGTCAATTTTTGTCTCATGCATTTCAAAATTTTGCTATTAAGTACATATATAATTGGGTTTGTTATGTCTTCTAAATGAATTGACCCCTTTTATCACTAGAAAATATTTCTTTGGTGTCTGAGAATACTCTGTTTTGATGTCTACTTTGTCTATAATTTTTTATCTCGTTAAGTACAGGTAGGAAATTAAAAAAAAAAAAACAAACTTAAAGTGGTCCATTTTCAAGCGTGGCTGGCTTTGAGTGGAAAAATTACTTCCAGCCACACTTGCCTCACACCTTACTAATGTAGTAACAGTAAGGATTACAAAACTGGAAAGTTCTGGCAAACAAAGGGAGGATGGGATGCCTAGAATTTTCACATGGGCTCATTCTATTGGTGAATTCAAAACATATGAATGGGGATAGGTGCTCAGGAAAGGAGGAAACAAGATGTCAAGGCGGAGCCAGCCCATAAAGAGAGAGAGAATAAACCTAGGTGACATCGGGGAAGATTGTTCACCCCACAGTACTGAGCCAGTGAGAAACTGGGGGTACTAGGGTAAAAATTACTTATTGAGTGACACGGTGTGCCTGCCCACCAAACACTGATCCTGCAAGATGGTCATTAAAGCCTTGATTCCTGCTTCACTTCATCTTGAAGTCCATTCTTTGGGTTTCAGCTGGTGGACTTTATTTCCCACAGTGAATACTAAATAATCAAAGCATTAACTGAAAAAAAAATTCTTATAGTAATTATAGTATTATAATAATTACTAATTATAAATTAAAATATTTATTTAAAAATTTTCCAATGTGATTCAGTAATGTTTTAATACTCATCCACAGTAACTGAATTAAAAACACCACCCAGACATTATTTTATGTAGAAAGGCATTTGAAAGATTACAAGATAAAAATTAAGTCAGAATATGCTTATAATATTTAAATGAGAGACTTTAAGCATGAGTGAATAATTGAAAGCTGTGTGTTGAAATCTGCAACTAATAGGGACATTATTGGTCACTGTTTCACTTTACACATTGAAAAATTAATTCTGTGAGAAAGCAAAATCTAGTTTCAAATGCAAATATTGTTAAGGTTTAGAGTATCAATGTTCTTTGTTCTACAAACTATTGGTATAAGGTCCTTGTGGAGATTTCAAAACTGAAAGAAAGAAATAAAGGTTTCAAATATTTACTGATAATAGGAAAATGTAAAATATCAATGTAATACTATCTTTAAACAAGTTCCTAAATCTTCAAATCTGTCATCTTTTTAGTTATAAGAATGATCATAATTCATAAAGGAAAAAGCTCTATCTTCATGTTTCCTTCTAGCTTGGGGAGAAAAAAAAAGTTATTTCAATTCGGGTGTCATTGACTCAGAGCAAAATATTCTCAAGAGTAAAACAGTAAGTGCTTACATGTATAATGGAAAAGTGAGAAGAGAATAGCCAGGATAAACATCATTCATGTTAAACACCAAAACATTCTTCTAGGTGAATAGAGATACTTCTCTGATTATATACATAGAAGAAAAAAGAGCTATTTAGCCTATGTCCTTGCTCTTGAATGTTTATTCCCAATGTGATTATTCTTACCTTTTGTACCTTAGACCATGACTCCCCTGCCCTTTAATTTAAAAAGTATATGTCAAAATCTCCATTATGTTATTTTAATAGGGTAGGTAAGGAATTAATCACACACACACAAAGACATGAAAGGGAAAAAATTTGGCAGAAAACAATTAGATTGAAATGCCAAGTTAAGCAGTGCATTAGGATTGTGGCAATTAGTTCAGTTCAGTTCAGTTGCTCAGTCCTGTCTGACTCTTTCCGACCCCATGGATGGCAGCATGCCAGGCTTCCCTGTCCATCACCAACTCCTGGAGCTTACTCAAACTTATGTCCACTGAGTCAGTGATGCCATCCAACCATCTCATCCTCTGTCGTCCCCTTATCCTCCTGCCCTCAATTTTTCCCAGCATCAGGGCCTTTTCCAATGAGTCAGTTCTTTGTGTCAGGTGGCCAAAGTATTGGAGTTTCAGCTTCAACATCAGCCCTTCCAATGAACACCCAGGACTGATCTCCTTTAGGATGGACTGGTTGGATCTCCTTGGAATCCAAGGGACTCTCAAGAGTCTTCTCCAACATCACAGTTCAAAAGCATCAATTCTTCAGTGCTCAGATTTCTTCACAGTCTAACTCTCACATCCATACATGACTACTGGAGAAACTATAGGCTCGACTAGATGGACATTTGTTGGCAAAGTAATGTCTCTTCTTTTTAATATGCTGTCTAGGTTGGTCTAGGTTTGTTGTTTTCCACAAAGTCAAAGGCTTTGGCATGGTCAATAAAGCAGAAGTAGATGTTTTACTGGAGTTCTCTTGGTTTTTCAATGATCCAACGGATGTTGGCAATTTGACGTCTGGTTCCTCTGCCTTTTCTAAATCTAGCTTGAACATCTGGAAGTTCACAGTTCACGTATTGCTGAAGCCTGGCTTGGAAAATTTTGAGCATTATTTTACTAGCATGTGAGATGAGTGCAATTGTGGGATAGTTTGAGCACTCTTTAGCATTGCCTTTCCTTGGGATTGGAATGAAAACTGACCTTTTCCAGTCCTGTGGCCACTGCTGAGTTTTTCAAATTTGCTGATATATTGAATGCAGCTCTTTCACAGCATCATCTTTTAGGATTTGAAATAACTCAATGGAATTCCATCGCCTCCACTAGCTTTGTTCCTAAGGCCCAGTTGACTTCACATTCCAGCATGTCTGGCTCTAGGTGAATGATCACTCCATTGTGATTATCTGGGTCATGATGATCTTTTTTGTGCAGTTCTTCTGTGTATGCTTGCCACCTTGTCGTGATATCTTCTGCTTCTCTTAGGTCCATACAATTTCTGTCCATTATCAAACCCATCTTTGCATGAAATGTTCCCTTGGTATCTCTAATTTTCTTGAAGAGATCTCTAGTCTTTCCCATTCTATTGTTTTCCTCTATTTCTTTTCAACTTCCTCTATTTCGAGGAAGGCTTTCTTATCTCTCCTTGCTATTCTTTGGAACTCTGCTTTCAAATGGGTATACCTTTCCTTTTCTCCTTTGCCTTTCACTTCTCCTCTTTTCTCTGCCATATTTAAGGTGTTCTCAGACAACTATTTTGTATTTTTACATTTCTTTTTCTTGGAGATGGTCTTGATCACTGCCTCCTGTACAATGTCAAGAACCTCTGTCCATAGATCTTCAGCCATTCTATCACATATAGTCCTTTATTTCTCACTTCCATTGTATAATCATAAAGAATTTGATTTGGGTCATACCTGAAAGATCTAGTGGTTTTCCCTACTTTCTCAATTTAAGTCTGAATTTGGCAATAAAGAGTTCATGATCTGAGTCACAGCCAGCTCCCGGTCTTGTTTTTGCTGACTGTATAGAGCTTCTCCATCTTTGGCTGCAAAGAATATAATCAATCTGATTTCGGTGCTGACCATCTGGTGATGTCCATATGTGGAGTCTTCTCTTGTGTTGTTGAAAGAGGGTGTTTGCTATGATCAGTGTGTTCTCTTGGCAAAACTCTATTTGCATTTGCTTGCTTCATTCTGTGCTCCAAGGCCACATTTACCTGTTACTCCAGGTATTTCTTGACTTCGTACTTTTGCATTCTAGTCCCCTATAATGAAAAGGACATCGTTTTTTTGGTTGTTAGTTCTAAAAGGTCTTGTAGGTCTTCATAGAACCATTCAACTTCAGCTTCTTCAGCCTTACTGGTCAGGGCATAGACTTGGATTACCATGCTATTGAATGGTTTGCCTTGGAAACAAGCAGAGATCATTCTGTCATTTTTGAGATTGCCTCCAAGTACTGCATTATAGTACTTAGCCTCCCTGGCGGCTCAGACGGTAAAGCGTCTGCCTGCAGTGGGGGAGACCTGAGTCCGACCTGTGGGTCAGGAGGATCCCCTGGAGAAGGAAATGGCAACCCACTCCAGTACTGTTGCCTGGAAAATTCCATGGATGGAGGAGCCTGGTAGGCTACAGTCCATGGGGTCACAAAGAGTCGGATACGACTGAGCAACTTCACTTCACTTCACTGCATTATAAACACTTTTGTTGACTAGGATGGCTGCTCCATTTCTTCTAAGGGATTCTTGTCCACAGTGGTAGATATAATGGTCATCTGAATTAAATTCACCCATTCCAATCCATTTTAGTTCGCTGAATCCTAAAATGTTGACGTTCACTCTTCCCATCTCCTGTTTGACCACTTCTAATTTGCCTTGATTCATAGACCTAACATTCCAGGTTCCTATGCCATATTGCTCTTTACAGCATTGGACTTTAGTTCGATCAGCAGCCACATCCACAAATGGGTGTTGTTTTTGTTCTGGCTCCATCTCTTCATTCCTTCTGGAGTTATTTCTCCACTGATCTCAAGTAGTATATTACACACCTACTGACCTGGAGAGTTCATCTTTCAGTGTGATACCTTCTTGCCTTTTCATACTGTTCATGGGGTTCTCAACGCATGAACACTGAAGTGATTTTCCATTCCCTTCTCCAGTGGACCACATTTTGTCAGAACTTTCCACCATGATCTGTCCGTCTTGGGTGGCCCTACATGGCATGGCTCATAGTTTCAGTGAGTTAGACAAGGCTGTGGTCAATGTGATCAGATTGGTTAGTTTTCTGTGATAGTGGTTTACAGTCTGTCTGCCCTCTGATGGAGAAGGATAGGAGGCTTATGGAAGCTTCCTGATGGGAGAGACTGACTGAGGGGGAAACTGGGTCTTGTTCTGATGGGCAGGGTCATGCTCAGTAAATCTTTAGTCCAATTTTCTGTTGATGGGTGGAGCTGTGTTCTGCCCCTGTTGTTTACCTGGGGCCAAACTATGGTGGAGGTAATGAGGATAATGGCGACCTCCTTCAAAATGTCCTATGCACACACTGCTACACTCAGTTTCCTCAACCCTGTAGCAGGCCACTCCCAACCCAAGCCTCCACCTGAGACTCCTGGACACTCACAAGCATGTCTGGGCCAGTCTCTTGTGGGCTCACTGCTCCTTTCTCCTGGGTCGTGGTATGCACAGGGTTCTGTTTTTGCCCTCCAGAGTCTATTACCCCAGTTCTGTTTGAGTTCTAGCAGCTCTATGGTGGGGTTAATGGCGACCTCCTCCAAGAGGGCTAATGCCATACCCAGGTCTGCTGCACCCAGAGCCCCTGCCCCTGAGGCAGTCTACTGCTCACCTGGACCTCCACAGGAGACAATCAAACACATTTCTGTGTCAGTCGCTGCGGGTTCTCTGGGTCCTGGTGCAAACAAGGTTTGCTTAAGCCCTCTGAGTGTCTCTGTCGAGTGTGGGGTTTGACTCTAAACGTGATTTTGCCCCTCCTAGCATTTTGCTGATGGCTCAGCTGGTAAAGCATCTGCCTGCAATGCAGGAGACCTGGGTTGGGAAGATCCCTGGAGAAGGAAATGGCAACCCACTCCAGTATCCTTGCCTGGAGAATCCCATGGAAGGAGGAGCCTCGTAGGCTACAGTCCACAGGGTCGCAAAGAGTAGGACACAACTGAGCAACTTCACTTTCACTTTCACCATCTTGCTGGAACTTCTCCTTTGCCCTTGGATGTGAGGTATCTCCTCAAAGTTGCTCCAGCACCATGCAGCCGCGGCTCCTTATGACCCCTTAGTCATTTTGTTTTACTCCACTCCAGTATCCTTGCCTGGAGAATCCCATGGACAGAGGAGACTGGCAGGCTACTACAGTCCATGGGTCGCAAGAGTGAGACATGACTTAGCGACTAAAACACAGCCAACTTGGTGGCTCAGTGTGAGACAGTCAATTCCTAGGAAGGTTGATAAGAAATGTGAGCCCTTAGTCATTTTGCTTTCTAACAAGTAACAGAGACGAAGCAGTAGTACTTGAGCATAAATATGCTATTTTCTGAAAACCACGACTTTTTAAAAATTATATTTACTGCTAATTCCTAAAAAAATCTAAAAGCCAAACCTACTGCTTGAGCAGCTCAAGTAGAAAATTTATCCATTTAAATCTTTTTTACAGCACTACTGTTAATGTACAGTGTTCTAATTTGGTTAGGACCTTGTTAATAATGGCAACCCACTCCAGTATTCTTGCCTGGAAAATCCCATGGACAGAGGAGCCTGGTAGGCTATATATAGTCCATGGGGTCACAAAGAGTTGGACACAACTGAGCGACTTCACTTTCACTTTTCACTTTTGTTAATAATGTTAGGAATTGGTGACTTATCTCTTGGAGGAAATATCTTAACAATTCTCAGACTTTCTTGCCTTTCATATCTTGCTTTAAATATCCTGAATGAACTATTTGAGGCTTCCCTCATTGCCATGTTCTCTTATCTTTCCACAATTTCATGTGCATTAGTGTTGTATTTAGCTGAAGCTGTCTCTCTCCATTCGTTATCATGTTTCATTACTTTGTTCTACATTTTTTATTTAATGATTTGACTTAGATGCCATCTCTTCTAGGCTTTGCCTGAACTACCAAGCTACAATCAAACCTCCTTCAGGTTTCTAGCACCTTGAGATTTTCTCCATTATAACACATTTCAGAGTAAAAATAATGCTCAGTGATATGTCTATATTTCTCAAAAGATTGTATACTCAATAAAGAGTATAGTACCTGATACACAGAAGATTCTACACAGAAGTGTATACACAGTGTATACACTGCTAGAAAATGATTATGTTTTAAACATCTTAAGCCTCATTGTAAAAATTTTGACTGATTTCATTTTGTTTCTGTGCTGGTAATGACTAGTATTTTATAAACCCAATAAATGTTTAAAAAGGAAATTTTAAATAAAGATGGTAGACTAGACACTTACCTCTGCTTTCTTTCCATCCTCAAACTCTAGTGAAATGATAATAAAATATATATTTTGTTTTCATTTCAAGACACAGACTTTTAGGTCAGGGAGATTGGGAGTTGAGAACAATGCAACAATACTTTGCAAGCTGGGATATCTCTGGGTTAGAAGTAAATAACAAACACATCAGAAAAATAAACCCTAAGCTAACAATGGGGAAAGACAAGAAATGATATAATTGACTTGATCCTGAAGAATTCCCCAAAGTCTTAGTTATTTGAAACACAAGATATCTCTGATTGTTGGGATAAATGATGGGGTAGGATAGAAGTAAAATTCGATTATTAACACTGAAAAACTGTTAGTTCTCTGAATTGTCTGTGTTTTGAAAATAGCACCCAGTTATTTGTGGCAATGTCTTCATATATTTCTAATTAAGTCAGAATTTTTGTTTATTGTGAAATCCTATTTTATTAATCATCTCAATTTCCTCCAGTTTTTGTTTTCATATTTTTTAAAGTTTGATTTTTTAATCACAGTTCTGTTGTACTAGCCATCAAGTCCTTGGTTTGGATTAATAACTCAGTGCATGAAACACAGAAGGCTTTACCCAGCACCAGGTGTACTTTGCTCTAAGAGAGAATATATGGCAACTGACATTAAACAGAGATGAGACTAGGGTGAATCAAATGAAGCTTTAAGTATTGAAGCTAAGGGTACAGCAATCAAGTCAATAATCCAAACAAAGTACATTTTAATAAAATATTTTTAAATTAATGCTTAAATCTCAAATTAACAAAATAATTTTTAAAATGAAGGCAGTATAGGTATTGTTGATTATTTTTTTTTCTTTTGTTTCAGCTCTAGTGTGGTTCAGCACAGGACTACAATAAAATGTCAGAAAGTAAATGAGAAGAGTTCCCAGGAAGCAAAGCAAAGAGACAAAAAAGTGAGAACTAAAAGAGAAAAATTAAGCAAATGAGTGTATTCATCTAGGAGTTCCAATATCTGAATTAATGACTTTCAAAACAAGAGAAATAAAATGGATGGGAAAAAGTATCAATAAAATAACTCAGTACAGTTTTCAAAAGTTGAAAAACAATTTCCCACATTACAAGAGTTCACTAAGTACTCATTACAGTGGATGATAATAAAAGTGAATCTAGTCATGGTAAACTTTTAGGAGTATGAAAGTTTGTGCAGACTTTTCGGGATGAGGAAGGGGAGTAAAGTTATCAGATTCAAAACACCAAAAACCAGAAGGGATTGGAATTTTTGAACAGCACTTATTTTCTACCAAATTCAGATGTTTTTACAAAGCACAATTTTTTTAAGGCAAAGATATCAACATATATCTACAGGTGATAAATGTTTGTGATGGAAAGAACAGAATAGTTAATGAATAAGATCCAGGGAAGGCCCAGCTGTGCAAGTATGAAGATGTTGAGCAAAGCCAAAGGTTAATTTAGTTAAACCCAGACAGTAGGGGGAACTCAACTTTCTGGTGCGGGTCCCCCAGCCTGGGAAGCCCACAGTGGGGATCTGAGCCTTTGCTCCTCAGGGAAGGCCTCCAGGATTGTGGTGTCTTTCCCACCTGTGGGTCACGGCACTGGGAGTGTGAGCCCTGTCCAGACTGTCCTTGCCCCTCCTATCCATCTCAGTGTGGCTTTTTAAAAACCTTTAGTTGTGGAATATTTTTTCTGCTAGTCTTCAGGTCATTCTCAGAGACAGCTTCTCCAATTGAAGTTGTCATTTTGGTATTGAGTTCAGGTGGGAGCAGGGCTTAGGCTGCCAACCAGAGATGAAGGCTGAGTCATGGTGGTGAAAGCACCAAATCCTAGCTACTAGACCAGTGTTCAGTGACAAGGGCCCTGGCCCTTCATCTTTGCAGAAAAGAATTTCCACAAAGACAGGAAGTAGTGAAGCAAGTAAATATTTATAAAGAGAAAAAGGAGTATAATACATGTGGATAAGCACATGGACAGACTCAGAGGGAGAATCCCTGAGTTGCGCCTTCGTGGCAGTTTAAATAATTATGTCGGAGCATTTTTTTTTATTTTCCTTTGGTCAGTCATTTTGATTTGCCTGGTTCACAGTTCATCTGGTATATCTCAGGATCCTTCCGTGTTTGTGCATGCATCTCTTAGCCAAGATGAATTCTACTGCAAAGGCCTCTGGGTAGAGCATCACTTGACAATGCTCCCCCGTTGGCTTACAAGACTTTTCTGCATATGTATCATCTGGAAAGTCTCCTGATTTGAGGAATGAGAGATATGTGATTTGGGTAGGGCCCAGCCTCCTCCCTTAACTTTCTGCTATTCTCATCTTGGCATATCAGTCAATAGAGAATGAATCTCCAATTGCTTTACCCTCATGGGGAAAGGGGCGACATCTGCCTCTTTCCTCAATATGTCCATGGAAGAAGGCAAGTCCAGGATCTTCCTACTCCATCAAGTTGTTCTACCCTGCTACTCAGTCTAGAATTCTGTCTCCAAAATGTTGGTCAAATGTAAGCATAGGTTAGATTAAATACCTTGTTAAACATTCAAGGTCTCAAAACATTAATTTTCATGCATCATTTCTCAGAAAACTACTAAAGGATGCCATCCACAAAAACAGGAGTGCATACCAAGAAAGAAATACACAGAGAGAGAGAAAGAGAGAGAGAGAGAGAGAAATGGGAGGTTTAAATAAGAAGAAATGGACATTCCCAGGATAATAGTGTAGGGGAAATGAGAACACCTGTGTGTCAGACACAGAACAGGCCAAATGTGAGCACAGTGGAGATCTCTGTGAAAAATTTCTACAAAAAGAGAAAATTGATAGAATACCTACTATGTCAGATCATTTTGAGAGAAGATTTAGACAGCTGGGGGAAGGTTCAGATGAATAAGCAATAATAACAACAAAAATAACAGCTATAAGAAGTCCAAGCAAGTTTACTGCTAGGAAAAATTAAAACCGTGGGTTACATATGATAAGAAACATTATGTAACTGTGATGTGAACAGTATCTACATGGTCAAAATCTGGGGGGGTTTTTAGCCTACATTAAAATAAAATTAAATTAGGAGGAAAAAGTAGAAAGGTTGTCCATGGTTATTAGGGTAGGGAGAAGACAAAGTGCTAAATTCTTTACTGTCCTGGTGAATTGTTGTTAGAAGGTGCCTAAAATGGAAAACAAAGCAAGAAGTAGCATCAACAGAGCAGTTACAAAAGTTGAAAGTGTTTTTGGGTTTCGGGGGGCTGATGAGGAGGAGGGGTGACTGGTAATTCTATTAGTAAAACAAAAAGTAGAAACTAATTTAATGCCAATCCTTAAACAATTATTCTGATTACTGCCATAAAATTCACCTGTTGGACTAGTTATTAATATATTATTTCGGTATGCTTTAGAGAGTCATGCGTAAACATGAATACACACCCAAATGCATAAGCACTTATACTTACAATTGAGCCTAATTAAAATGTTTTCTGGGCTTCCCTGTTGGCTCAGTCATAAAGAAACCGCCTACAATGCAGGAGACTCGGGTTTGATCTATGGGTGGGGAAGATCCCCTGGAGAAGGGTATAGTAATGCGCTCCAGTATTCTTGCCTGAGAATCACATGGAACAGGGGAGCCTGGTGGGCTACAGTCCATGGGATTGCAAAGAATCAGACATGGCTGAAGCAACTGAGCATGCATGCAAAATGTTTTCTAAGTATTCTTCTTTCAGGTCAGTTCAATTCAGTTGCTCAGTCCAGTCAGATTTTTTGTGGCCCCATGGATTGCAGCATGCCAGGCTTCCCTGCCCATCACCAACTCCCAGAGCTTACTCAAACTCATGTCCATCCGGTCAGTGATGCCATCCAACAATCTCATCCTCTGTAATCCCCTTCTCTGCCCGCCTTCAATTTTTCCCAGCATCAGGGTCTTTTCCAATGAGTCAGTTCTTCACATCAGGTGGCCAAAGTATCGGAGTTTCAGCTTCAATATCAGTGCTTCCAGTGAATATTCAGGATGAATTTCCTTTAGGATGGACTGGTTGGATCTCCTTGCAGTCCAAGGGACTCTCAAGAGTCTTCTCCAACACCACAGTTCAAAAGCATCAGTTCTTCAGCACTCAGCTTTCTTTATAGTCCAACTCTCACACCCATACATGACTACTGAAAAAACCATAGCCTTGACTAGATGGACCTTTGCTGGCAAAGTGATGTCTCTGCTTTTTAATATGCTGTCTAAGTTGGTCATAACTTTTCTTCCAAAGAGCAAGCGTCTTTTAATTTCATGACTGCAGTCACCATCTGGTGATTTTGGAGCCCCCCAAAATAAAGTCTGTCACTGTTTCCACTGTTTCCCTATCTATTTGCCATGAAGTGATGGGACCAGATGCTATGATCTTAGTTTTCTGAATGTTGAGTTTTAAGCCAACTTTTTCACTCTTCTCTGTTACTTTCATCAAGAGGCTCTTTAGTTCTTCGCTTTCTGCCATAAGGGTGGTGTCATCTGCGTATCTGAGGTTATTGATATTTCTCCTGGCAATCTTGAATCCAGCTGTGCTTCATCCAGTCCAGCATTTCTCATGATGTACTCTGCATATAAGTTAAATAAGCATGGTATTAGCAGTTACTATTAACTAAATTTTAACTAAATTATATTAAAGATAACTGGATCTATAGTATCACAAAATGCTTGTCTGTGTTTGTCTTCCTACTACAAATAAACATGTTTGATATTGATCCAGTAGCTTCAAATTGTTATTCATACTTGTGTGAGGCATCAATGAAGTAGGCAACATTTATATCAAAATAATTGATCTGCTTCTAAACGTCTACTTAGGTCAGAAAAATTGACATTTATCCTATAAAACATATTAGAATAGCTGAAAGAACTTAAAAACTCTCATCTGGAACTGAACTTGTCATTTTAATACTTCAGAGCTGAATAAAAATCATTAGGAAGTTGTTCTTTGGGAAAAATAAGCAATTATCACTAGATTCATAAGACTTCCATCCAAGTGACTAATAAGCCACATCTCCTGAGGATGATACAAGCCAAGTTAACATCTAGACATAAATTTGATGCAGAGAGCAAATGTTACTGGAAAAGAGACATTGACTGTTTTCCTAATTTGTTTTGCACAGACAGGAAAAAAAAAAAACAAAAACTCAATTCTTTATGGACATGTTACCAAAGTATTTATTTTCTTACCACTTTGCCTACTAATAGAACATTTGAATTTCTAAATGGTACAATACTATGTTGCTCTAATAATTTTCCCTTTAAAATCCACACTAAATAAAATGGCATATTTGAAACATGCTCTAATTACTCCTGGATTCAGATCACATGTGTAGCAATAAAATCTACTGATAAAAGTAAAGCAAAAATGAAATAAAGAAACATCAAAATCTAAAAAAAAATACAATATATATAAAATAAATTTTAATCAATAGGTATCTAAAATGCACAAAAGGATGAAAAAGATGCAATATAATAGACATATGTATCAGAAACCATTTCTTGATTACACCAGGCAAAGTTATGTTTCCTAATACAATATAATGTGTTTTCTTAATATGCAGTTACATACACAGGAGCATCAACCACTATTTTGCCTCCCATGAGTATCTGCAGAAATTTGAAAGACAGCTAAAATAAAGTAGAAATATATAAGCAAGCTTCGAATAAAAATCTTTATTTTGTTGTTACTAGTGAAGATTTAATTTACCAGTTAAGAGAAGATCAATGAGTTTATGACAATACACCTAATTTTCATTACTGTATTCAATTGAAAAGAAGTTCTGTTTCTCGTGATAAATCAACTAAAGAATAAAATTCATTGAAGTCTATTTTTATTCCTAATTTTCTTTTGATTAGTAAAGGTTTATAAAGAAAGTTTAACATTATCTGCATTCAAAGACAGTATTTTGTCTTCTACTGGTTTCTACATTTTATAACCTTGAATGATTTCTGTGAATAAAACCTGATTGATTCATTTAGACTAACGGGTAAGATTTAGTAGTTTACTGTAGCCTTTAATTTTAAATACCATGTTGGTTTGAAAGGGATTATGGAAATCATCAATAGTTTTATTGGGATATTTTTCAGTCAAAAGGAAAAAACATGCATATTTATTTTGAATGCTTTTAATGAGTAATATAGAAAAAAGATATTGTGACTTTTGTTTCTTTTTTACTCTTATAGTTATTTTTTAATTCCTATAAAATTCCTGTGGGTGATGACTTGAAATATAACTCCTATAGGACAATATTTTCTTTTCTTAAATATACTTTTCTTAAAGTATAAAAGCTGAATTATCATTGTTTTACATACTTAATTTTTTTTCTTTGCCTACTGTATATTAAAACTGCTTTGTTTTATGACTCTTTAAAAAAGCTACTGGTTCTTTTCATATTTCTACTTCTTTAATCTTATTTTAGGAAAGAGATGAAATATAACTGTAACAAATTAACCACTAAAAGATTAACAAAATCAAGTAAAACTTCGAAATACAGATTGTGATAATTTACTCTCAATTCCTGGTGGCTCAGATGGTAAAGAATCTGCCTACAATGCAGGAGAGCCAGGTTTGATCCCTGGTTTGGGAAGATTCCCTGGAGAAGGAAATGGTTACCCACTCCAGTATTCTTGCTTGGAGAATCCCCTGGACAGAGAAAGGTTGGCAGGCTACAGTCAATGGGTTCTCAAAGAGTTGGACACAACTGAGTGACTAAACTTTCACTACTTTCACATGTAACTTTAGAGTGAGAGGCAAGTTAACTTATGGGCTATGTACATTTAATTCTTATACTTTATCATTCTCTGATACAAAATAAAAACAATATGACAAAAATATATATTTCCTTATTTTATACAATTCTTCAGCCACCATACCTAGGAACAAAATTTTTAGACACAAAGAAGCATGTGGTATTTTAAAATATGTTTCATATACTTTAAATCAGAAGTGTAGTCTTTCTTCAAATGTATTCACAATGATGATATTCAAAAATAATATTTATAATTAGCTATTATTATATCTAAGATATCAACTTTTCAAATCTTTTATGCTCTGAAACTGTGATTGTCTTTGAATGGATTCCTTTCTTTTCTTTATATAATTCTTTTGTACAATTTAATTTTGTGATTGGCTAATGATGATGTCAAAACCAGATTTCATCTTAATTCAATAAAATGTTATGGGCATAAGCAAGTAAGTTAAGTGTTTAAGTCATCCTTTAATACTATCATTTATTTTTCTTAAATTCTATTTTTTTTAATTTGAGGATACTTGCTTTACAATATTGTGTTGGTCTTTGCCATATATCAACATGAAGCAGCCATGGGTATATATTTGTTCCTTCCCTCTTGAAACTCTTTGCCACCTCCCACCCCATCCCACCCCTCTAAGTTATCACTGTCACAGAGCACCTGCTTTGAGTTCCCTGCATCACACAGCAAATTTCCACTGGCTATCTATATTACATATGGTAATGTATATGTTTCCATGCAATTCTCTCAATTCTTCCTACCCTCTCCTTCCCCTACTCTGTCCAAAGGAATAAGTTAACTAAAACAAAATGTTTATTATGAAACTTAGTATTTCTTTAGCTGATGAGTTATATCATCTACAGTCTAGAAAATCATGACTATGTGATTAATATGTATATAAAGATAAACATATTTATTATTTACCTAGTCAGGTATAAAAATTAACACAAACATATATAATTATTAAGATTTGATAACAAGATATTTTATTAAGCAATTTTTATATATCTTATCTCAGTGGCATAAATATTATATTAATAATATAATTTTTCATATAGTTGCTTAAATTATTATTCCCATATACAGATTACTAACTATCTAATGCATGTGTTGTTGTTCGGTCACCAAGTTGTGTCCTACTCTCTGTGACCCATGGACTGCAGCATGCCAGGCCTCCCTGTTCCTCACTATCTCCCAGAGTTTGCCCAAGTTTATGTCCATTGCATTGGTGTTGCTGTCCAACCATTTCATCCTCTGTTGCCCTCTTCTCCTTCTGCCTTCAATTTTTCCCAGCATCTTGGTCTTTTCCAACAAGTTGACTCTTCGCATCAGATAGCCAAAGTATTGGAGCTGCAGCTTCATCAGTCCTTCCAAAAGATATTCAGGGTTAATTTCCTTTAGGATTGACTGGTTTGCTCTCCTTGCAGTCCAAGGGACTCTCAATAGTCCTCCAGGACCACAGTTGGAAAGCATCAGTTCTTCAGTGCTCTGCTTTCTTTATGGTCCAGCTCTCACATCCATACATGAGTACTGGAAAGACCATAGCCTTGATACATACCTTTGTCTTTGCTTTTTAACACGCTGTCTAGATTTGTCTTAGCTTTCCTGCCAAAAAGCAATTGTCTTCTAATTTCATGGCTGCAGTCACCATTCACAGTGACTTTAGAGCCCAAGAAGAGAAAACCTGTCACTGCTTCTACCTTTTCCCCTTCTATTTATTCTAAATGCATATAATAGAGATTGAAATGAATGTACTAGGAAGTTAAATAAATGATGAATCTGGATGAAGAAAGGACTGAATACTATATAGTTTTGTACGTCATTTTGCTCTAGTCCCACGGAAATAGAAATGGGAGACAAAGAGAATAGGAGTGTTGCAGGAAGGGGGACCTCTGCTAGGGCCCAAAACTGGGTTCTTGTCTAACACTTGGAAATTAATTGTCTGAGAATGGATGGTTTCAGTCAGTGTGCTTCCCCTAACAACTCCACCCTGAGAGACTTCATATTCAAGATACTTCTTGGGAATTAGGGCCAAGGTTGCTTTCTTCTGTAACTTCTTCCTGTTGTGCATGGGCGTAGGCCTGCCTAGCAGAGCAGAAGCCTCTCTCTACATGATCTAAGTCAAGGTATTTTTTTGCCTGAAACCAGCATTCACCCTTGTAATAACATCCTTCCTCTCAGAGATGAAATAGACAGAGACCAAATAGGAGACCTAACAGGATGGTCATCGCTGGTCCTCAGAAACAGAAGGCAATATTTGGGGTGATGGTTACAGGGTTTGTAACTTTTTTTGGATTGGTTGGTGGTGAGGCAACAGAGCTGTGCTCCAGGAATCTTGTGTTCAGTCTGAAGTTACCATCCTCCACCTGGGTGGGGGCTCCAGTTCTGTAGAAGAACTCAAAGACATTGTTATGCATATTTTTTTGAGTAGGAACCAGGACCCTGTCTCAAGGCTGTACCACCATTGATCCTTTCCCCTCTGTTTCTGTGTCCCCTCCCTTCCCTGATTAGCAATTGTTTGAATCCACCCTTTGGAACTCAGGGAAGGTCAAGGAGGCTGAATGAAGCCTCTATCCTACAGACAAGAAATGGAGAACACAGAACAAATCTGTACTCCAGAGCGCCACAGAGTCCTGCTCAGTTTTAATTTAGGGAACTGGGCAACTATGACTGATAACTTCCTGTCAAAATGAGGCATAGGACTGCCTCAGCTTGGAGAATAGACACTGAATTGGAAGTATTCCTCAGTTCCAACTCCTAGATCTGAGTCTTGTATGATTAAAATCTCAATCCTTTGGTCTGCCATTTTGGTGTAACAGACCCAATTAGAAGTAGCTGGAAGAGTGATAACTGGAATTTTAATAGACAAATCTCATTTCTTTTAGAAGAATAGGCCTAAAACCCAGTCTGGACCTGGCACTTCAGGGAGACTTGTAGCCAGGTAGCCAGTTGTCTAGTTTTATAAGAAGTAAGGTTGCAGTTACTAGCTTCCAGTAGACATTGTTTTGAGAATGGCAGCATCCAAGCCTGACATGACTCAGAAAATTCAAGTGTTTAGCAATACAAGGTCTAGTCTGAAATTATACCCATAGTATCACTAGTTATTTCCCAGGATTTCTGAACCATAACTACTCTATTTTGACTTTTAACTGTAAAAGTTTCCTTAATAGCCAAAGCAGATGTCACCATTAATGATGTCAGTGTTTCTCTAAGTATGAGAAGATGTAAGAATTGAAACTCATAAAATCTCCTGAAAAGATCTATCTGAAAGCCTGTTCTGCCAGTTTTTCCCAGAGCACGGTGTGCCTCTTCACTGATTTTCACCCTGAACTCCTTCCAGGGGAGTTGAAGATCAGCAGTTGCAGTGGCCATGATTTAATCTTTGTAGATGTAGATGGCAAGCGTCAGTTTTCATTTGGCAGAACCCTTTTTTGCTCACAAACTTGACCATGATTTTGAGGGGGGCATTTCATGACCATTTTATCCCATGGTGCTGAGAATGTTCATTCTCAGGTTTGGCAAATATTTTGTTGACAGGTCACTCAATGAGCTGTTACTGGACTAGGCCTTAAAACAGTATCCAAAATTCTCTGGACCACCTGTCTTACTAGCCTCTTAGCCCAGGAAAACATGCCCTCTTGTTGCTTCTTCCCATATCTAGAGTTACATGGTTACTATCATTGATCTCATATGGAACTATACATTATTTTATCAGAGGCCTCAGTCACACGTTTGGGAGTGTAAGAAACAGCAATTTTATACAACAGGTGAAATACAGATAACATAGCCAGCAATATTAGTAAAGCCACAAGTAAGACTTAAGTTAAGAACTTCCATTAGATATAGCCCAGTATATCCCAGGTCATCTGACTTAGTCTATTCTGAACGAATCTTTATCTTCCAAGGAAATTATATATTGACACTATCTATAAGGCACATAGCCCAGTTTTCTAGTGCTACTAGACTGACTATCGTCAGTATGATTTAATTGTTTCCAACATAGAGAAGACTTTAAACCTAAATTACCATAGCCTGCTGTTATCTATATAAATCCATCCTGTAATTGTCGGAGATTTTTTTCCTTTGCTGAAACTTTTCTTGTTGCTCTGATTGAACTTGAGTAATAGAAGAAAACTCAGATTTATGGCCAGAGTCAGAGCAGGCATTATTAATTGGCCCAGTGAGGGAATCCCATCTAGTAATATCAATAGTGACATGAATATGACTATATATATATATACACATATATATATATATATATATATATATATATATATATATATATTTTTTTTTTTTTTTAAGTAAATTTTCTCAGGGCCAACCAATTAGAACCTTGTAGTAGAGAAATTTACCAAGGTAACCCAGAACTAGACACAGGTAATTGGACACAAACCCAACAATTGGATTGATTTCTAAAACTAGCATACGATCAGGCCTATGATAGAAAAGCATTTGATTTATATGCAAAGGTCTAAGAAATCAAGAAAACATTATAAATGATCATATGAATCAGGTCCAGCATCTTGGGCAAGCTGTCTACCTCTGATGTCGTCATCTTCTCATCCTGGTGTAGTGTAGTTGCTCCTCTGTTTGAGCATCATTTTAAGGTGAGATCAGGTCAGCTGTCTTCTCTATAGACCAGTCCAGTGTAGGGGTCTTTGGAAGTGAAAATTAATCTGTCCCTTCAGTTTCAATGTGCATGAGCTAGTTAAGAGCACCTGATTTTTAAAAAAGTCCTTCCATCCAGGTTGGAGACAATCCCTTAAATTATGTCTTTTTCAAGTCCTGGTTGCAGGTCATGAAGCATCTGATCTTCATCCAAAGATAGATTACTGAGATAAACTTTAGAAACAAACTTAGGGTGTTCTTTAAGAATTCAATTAAATTTTACATTAATATCACATGACAGCAAAGAACTATCCAAGAAATGAGTCTTACTAGATGCAGACCTCCATTAACAAACTGGGATTTAACATTTATTGAAACATCTTTTTCTCCCTAAAATTACCCCCATTTTTATCAAATATAACCAAATTAAAGCTAGTTTGTTTGCAAAAATAGGTCTGCTCTCACTAATTTTGGCCTGATGATTTATTTAACCATAATTGACCACAAACTTTTTACTTTGCTGAAACATTTATAGAGTCTCCGACTGAACTTTTAAAATAAAACAGGGCTGGGAAACTCACTCCAAAGGCTTATCACAGATTTTGCCTAACAAATCTAGGTGAATTCTTCCCTTTTTAAGGTCTCAAAATTTCCTTGAGATTTTTGTACCTGTTAGTGAGATAAACTTCCTAACTCATTTGATAAACTTACTGGAAACCTAAGAGTTTCCAATTTCTGGAGGAGTCAGAAAATATCATTGTTTTGTTTACAATGTATAATTTTGCCAAATTATTGTCATAATTAGCTTGAGAGGAAGGTTTTTCCTACTCCCAGAAAACACAAGATTCATGCCTGTAATTTTTCAGATAGAAACCATAAAAGTCACAAGCATATTCCCTAGTCCATTCAGTCCTTTTGTTAACTTTTGTGAAGTCATCAGGTTTTCTATTAGAATACCAGGACATATTAGAATGTTAAGAATTCCATCTAATTTCTATAGTAATTATATTTGTAATATTTACCATACATTATAACATGAGAGGATTTATTACTCATTTGATAATATTTTTCATGTAATTTCACCAACCAAATAAACACAATTAGTTTAATGTCTCTGTTTGGGATGTTTCAGGGGCCCTCTGAAGCACCCCAAAGTTAGCTAGAGTCAAAGGAACTTCAAAAGAATTTGATTTAGGAAGTTTTGTCAAAAAAAAAAATCAATTAAAAGGGTTTAGAACATTTGGTCAGATTTAGTCAATGTTGATGTATATATCATTTAGCTTGTTGATATGTCACAATGGGCTTATATACTGAGGCTCAGGGTCTAGTGAAAGTCAACTCCACCATGTTGGTCTTAGTTGGCTCTAACTGGTTTTCCTATGGTTGTGTCATTCCTAACAAAATCCATTTATATAACTAATTGTAATCCAATTTTAGAAAATCCTGATCATGTATAACTCTTTAGTATTTTTTTATACCTTTTTTTTTTTTTTTTTACTAAAAACACACTTTCTACTTTCCTTTAGCAAATAAGAACTAACTTTTAGCATTTTATAGATTGGTGAGCATAAATACCAGTGATAATTTCTAAAACCCTTACTTTCTTAGAACATTTTAGGATGGCACCAACATTATCCATTTATAATTCCAAATCTCTTTAGTTTTTCTGTAAAAGGAAATTAGTATTTAGTACTAAATGTTTCAAAATTTTATTTTATTTGGAAGTGACCTAACTATTCAATAGACTTCCAACACTTAGTTTAGCACAACCCTTAGAAATTCAAGTTACCCCAGTCTAGAGAGACTATTTTAGACAGATATTGCTAAAGCATAATTATTCCTAATAGAGTTTATCTAAAATCTCATATCTCATTTACATTTTTTTTGGAAGTTTCTTCACTTGAGGTAATTTCCTTGTTGACAAACTTGTAACAGATATGATAATAATTATATTACACCTAGGTACAATGAAAATATTCTACTTAATGTTAATTACTTTAAGACATGTTTATATTAGGTCAATAAACAAACATTAATATCACATATTTTATATTGAATATGTCCCAGTTCACATAAACCTAAAATTTATTATTTCATTTAGAATTATTTGATTTGTAAGTGCTTACTTTTCTTTAAGCCAATTAAATAGAGCTCATTTACAAATTAATCTCAAAAATATTATCCAAAGACAAAGACATACCAAGACATATTTAGATAAAAACAACACAAGATCTAGCTTCATTTTCTAAGCTTAGTCATGAAGTAGATATTACAATATAAAATTTACTAGTTTATAAAAAAACAGTTGGAATAAATAAAAATTTTAAAGGCTTTTCCCCATTTTCCCTCAGTCTCAGGAGTTAGAGATGGCCTAGATAAGTGTTCCTGAGAGCCATGGTCTCAAGGCACAGGGGGAAATAAAATCAAGCTCTAACAAAATGGTGGCAGGTCTAAACCAAATGGTGGCCAGACGAAGCAAAGTGGCCATCAAAAATCATAACACAAAACACAGAGTTAAAGCACACACATAGACCTGGCAGTACTCATCAGACACTCCCTGAAATACAAGAATGCAGTCTCTCAGAAAACCTCCTATAGAGGCACAGAACTTCAGATTGAAGTACTAACAGAGCAAATGAAAATATCCCAGGTCTTCAAAGATTTCAAAGGGAGGAAAGGAAGCCAGGTTGAAAGAAGAAGCAGGAGGAGGCAGGATAGGGGAGCAAAAGGGATGGTCTTACAGACATCTCCTGCCACCTGCAGACACCCAGGCATTATGGGACTTTACCCTGAGCCTCTAGAGAAGGGAGGACTGAAACTTGGCCCTACCTGAAATCACACCAGAACAGAACCAGAATTTGAGTTCTCTGCCAAGAGGAGGTGATCAGTATCCAATCCTCAGTTCAGGCTGAGGTCCTTTGTCCAGATTCCAGTGTCCAGGACCAGGGGGCTAGAAAAAAGGGGAAGGATAGGAAGGGTTAAGGAGAGGAAAGAGAGAGGGAAGCGGAGAGAGGTCAATAAAGTCTCTTGTTCCTTATTAGTTGGGGCACTCTGGCCAGTTGTCCACATCAGGAAGAGACCAGGGACATAAAGGTCCCATTTGTGGCCGCTGGGTCTGGTCCATCGGGAGGCAAGCTGGTCCCTGGGTACCCCAAGTGGTCAGGATGTCAGTCGCAGTGAAGAAGAGTCCCCGCCAGAGTCACCATTTATGGCAGGAAGGGGGACCCCTTCCAGGGCCCCAAACTGGGCTCTTGTCTAACACTTGGAAATGAATTGTCTGAGGAGATACACGTGCTGACAAAGCAAAAGGTTTTATTGGGAAAGTGCACCCAGGTGGAGAGCAGTAGGGGAAGGGAACCCAGGAGAACAGCTCTGCCACGTGGCTCACAGTCTTAGGTTTTATGGTGATGGGATTAATTTCCGGGTCATCTTTAGCCAATCATTCTGGCTCAGAGTCCTTCCTGGTGGTGCACACCTTGTTCAGCCAAGATGGATGCCAGAGAGAAGGATTCTGGGAGGTGGTCAGACATGTGATGTCTCCTTTTGACCTTTCCTGAACTCTTCCAGTTGGTGGTGGCTTATTTGTTCCACGTTCCTTACCAAGACCTCAGGTCGTGAAACAACTCATGCAAATGTTACTATGGTGCCTGGCCAGGGTGGACGGTTTCAGTCAGTGTGATTCCCCTAATAGGAGGAACAAAGGGAATGGATGTGAGGAAGTAGGGTATATATTGAGAACTCTGTCAGACATTTTTTTTTTTTTTTTTTTAGAGAACGCTCTGCTTTTATTAGCCAGCAGGTTACTTGAGGGGGATGAAGCCGGAGAAATGGGTAGCCCCGATACCGGGCCGGCCATGTTTCACGGGCTTGTAGGTGATGGAGAACTCGCCCAGGTAGTGGCCGATCATCTCAGGCTTGATTTCCACCTGGTTGAAGGTCTTGCCCTTGTAGACGCCCACCATGCTGCCCACCATCTGGGGCAGAATGATCATGTCGCGTAGGTGCGTCTTCACGACCTCGAGCTTCTCCATGGGCGGCGCGTCTTTCTTGGCCTTGCACAGCCTTCAGCAGCGAGTGCTGCTTCCTCCACAGGCCGCGGTTCAGCCGCCGTCGCTGGCGCGCACTGTATAGCTGCATCAGTTGCTCACAGGACATGTCCAGCAGCTGATCGAGGTCTATGCTGTGGTAGGTGAACTTGCGGAAGGTCCGCTTCTTCTTCTCTTCCACTTCCGCCATCTTGCTGGTTCTTCAGAAAGGATCTTTCGTTCTGCCCTGTCAGACGTTTTTACTTACATAATTTTATTTTATAAGAACATTCTGTACACTACCATCTTTCCTTGCTTGCTATCACTATCTACTTATCTATCGCTCTATCTATAAGTGAGGTTTCTGGGAAAAAAAACACATAAAATTTTTGAAAATTTGATAGATGATGAAATGGGGAGAGTTAAGTTTCCATCAGTTTTATTACTTTATAAATTTTTACCTTAAATTTCTATTAATATAAGCAATTTTAATATTATATCCATTTTATCTAGGGTTTCATTGAGATCTTTTAAAATTCCACAAATTATTTTCTTTCTGTTTTCTGTCAATAAGTATGCATATGACTAGTGGTATTATATAGATAGTTAGCGTGATAACCTCCATGAGAATATTTTTGTGGGCTTTATTAATTGTCTTCCAAATCCCTCTAAAATTATACTATGCATGGTACCTCATGTGTTGTTGAATTTTACAATAACATTTAAGGGACAAAGCCAATAAAAGTGAGCAATGTTTCTGAAGAGCTTATAATCTTTTAAATAATTACTTGAAAAATGATTAAAATCTGAAATTAACTCCCCTCCCCCTTCTGACTATGTACACAGAAACTGAAGCAGGCATTATTGTAAATTTGATGTATTTACAAACTCAGTCTAAAGTACCTTATCTCACACTACTGCAATTTTAAAGTCTTAAAACTGGATGCTCTATGACTCCTATTTGAGCACATTCCTGAGCTACCAAAAATGAGGGGAGGTAGTTTCTGGAGAATATTCTCTCTGATTTTCAAGTCAAAGCAAATGAAATGACTTTCTTACTGATCACTTCCACTGAATTTCAACAAAGCAGAAATACTTACAGCTCTAATAGCAGGAACTCTAATAAAAATAAATTTAAAAGAAACTCTAAATTCTTTTTTTCTAACAAATTCAATATATTATTAATCTTGCTTTCATCTCTTAAAAAAAGACAAGAAAAAGATAAAAGATGTTGATAAGATGATAACTCTAAAAAAGGAATACTAGCCATGTTAGTTCAGTGTTTTAAAGCAGTGATTTAGAATAGAGAAACATGTAAAGAGCTGTCTGATCTCAAAAGCAAAAATTAATAATATGTTTCAAAAGAGCATAGTACTAAAGAACATAGTAGTACTTGAATAAATATAATTTATAAAAGCCATTTCAAACATTTCATTAAAATATTCATCTGGGAACTCCCTGGTCGTCCTGTGGTTAACAGACTCCATTCTACCAATGCAGGGGGCTTTGGTTTGAACCTAGTTAGGGAGCTTGGAGAAGGACATGGCACCCCACTCCAGTATTCTTGCCTGGAGAATCCCATGGACAGAAGAGCTTGGTAGGCTACAGTCCACAGGGTCACAAAGAGTCGGACACGACTGAGTGGCTTCACTTTCTTTCTTTCTTCCTTTCTTTCTTTGGGGAGCTAAGATCCCACGTGTGGCAATGTGAAACCAAAAATTAAAAAAAAAGAAAATTAACATATATACAAATAGAAGTGCAAAAAAGGAGAATAACTGTATCATTTAAAATATTTTTTAAAAGATTAATATACTAAGGTTTCAATGATGTCTCCCAATATTCTCCTTAACTTTTATAATTAAAAAAAAAAAATTCAAACTGTCAAGATACTTGCTAAAACTTTATAAAAGTCAAATTACAAATTTCACTTTGTCTGGAATTTTTTTTTTTAATTCTTATATTTGCATCCAAGAGGAAATTTTCTTTTTTATGTCCTAGCAAATCTCAAATTAAATAAAAATTAGGACCTGGAAGAACAAGAATATGAATGTTGTATGTTAGGCACAGGATATTGTAGTCTTTAGAATGCACACTTTAGATAACTAGGTATTCAAATAATTTAATTGATTTGATGTTATTTATTATTTATTACAAAATGATGAATGACTGAACTCCATCCCCAGAAGAGCATATTTGAACTCTTGATAAAAACCACAATCAGATAAATCATATTTTAAAAAATTAAAAAAAAAAGCCCCATGCATGTAGAAATTGCACTTTAGATCAAAATGTCTAACAACAAAACTGAAATGACCTTGTATTTTAAAATAAAAAGTATCACATAATTTTTTCTATTATTTTAATTGTTAAATTTTTAAAACAATTTTTACACAAAGGTTTTAGAGACTGTTGAAAAGCAAAACATAAGGATAGATACCTTAAGACTCTTTTATTATCAAGGAAAATTATAGTGTATCTTGGAGAATTTAAAACATATAGAATTAATATTAAAATGTATCTAGATTTTTTAAATATCTATAAAAATTGTTGACCTAAAACAAACTACCAGGTATTTTTCCAGCAAGGATGGGCTTCTTTGAGATCATCAGAGAGTTATAATTTGGGGTCTGCAACCATGGTGAATCACATCCAGGTCCTCTGACAGCTCTGCTGAATGAGAACGCTTTATAATGGAGGGAAAGGAAGCTGAGAGGACTGGTAAACAAGGTATCCCTAGCTTTTCATCAGCGGAGTCTTGTTGGGAAAGAAGAGGACTCTTTCTTCTTCCTGTTGGCCTCTGCTGTAACTGCAGGGCATGAGAGGTCTCTCTTCTGGTCTCTTCACTCTATTTAATTGAAATTTCTGTTTATTAATTTTTCACAGATTTTCTAGTTGCGGTGACTTTTCCCCCCTTAGTGCCAAGAGGGACATTTCCTGGATGTCGTGTTTCATATTCAAGGAAAAGTGCACTGATTGGAAACTTATTGAATCTCATATGAGTAACTAGGAGGGCTAGTAGGAAGAGCTCTCTGCACTTTTTAATCTAAACTCCTTCCATTTTATGTAGATCATAGACATGGGAGATTGTCTGAGTGTTTTGCCATCATCAAAGGTTTGAAGGTGAACTTCCAACAGAGCTAGACTGGACAACTTTGGAAAGCAGTCTCCTCAGATGTTACCTGCTCCAATTCTGGGAAATATCTCTTTTTAGGTCTCCAGACGGTGTATGGGTCTAGTCAATGTTTGGCACTTTTTTAGATGTGTCACCTGAATCCAAAAGTCTATTCCCTGGCCTTTGCTGGCACAAGATTTAGTTAGAAATACTTGATTGGGGCCTTTCTAGTGAGATTGAAGAGAGTTCTTCTTGAGGTATCTTTTCCAAAAGACAATATCTCCAGGCTGCAAGGTGTAAAGTTTAAAGTCTTCACCTTCCAAAAGTGTACTGTGTTAAGATTGCCCTACCAAAACATCGTTATTTTTGATCAAGAAATTAGACCTTTGCAATACTGAAGGATCTCTTCTTTTTTCAGAAAGGAAACAGGATCCAAGCGCTTTCAGTGTCCTTTGACTATCTCAAAGGGTGAGAGTTTACGAGTTCCCAAAGGGGTGGATGTGAGATTTAGAAAGATCAACAATAGTGCTTTTGACCAAACTATCTGAAGAACCTCTATAAACTTTTCCAAATGAGTCTTAATAATGCCATTACTGTGTTTGACTAAACCAGAGGACTGAATATAATAAGTGCAGGGAAAGTATTGTAAAAATCAAACTGTTAACTTCTCAAAGTAATCTGGTCAGTAATATGTGTTTATTAATCAATGTGAGGTTCAAGAGGCATTCCCCTAATTGGTGTACTATTTTCCAAAAGGGCTTTAGCCACAGAAGAGGGAGTGGCCTGTCTGCAATGGAAGGCTTCAGTCTAGTGGGAAAACATACAGCCCATGACTAAAACATATTTTATTTACGATATGGTGTAAGTCATATGAAATCTATTTGTCACACCTCCAATGGCCTATTAGCTTAAAATGTCCAGGAGAAGTGCAAAAATAGGCTTCCATGTATTTTACTTCCAAAACGGAAGCAAGTGAAGGACGCACTTTTCATATGCTAATGGTTAATGTTTCCCCGCCAATGTTGAATCATGAATGTTATCATTTTGTCAGAAGATCAGTGACTTAATGCATCTACAATAGAAAGGAATAGAAATTTTATAGTCTTCATTAAGACTAAGTTGTTATTTGGTCCAAACCAGAGCTTTTTTTTTTTTTTTTTTTATCAGCACATATTGAGTTTCCAATCTTGTTTTTCCTTTTCTGAGGCCAGTTGATGGGTTTCTCTACCCAAGTTTTAATTATCATTTGGGTCAATATTCCTTTGGACCATAAAGGAGGTTTGGGTGCTGTAAGTTTCTTTAAGGGCAGCATTTCTTACAAAAATATCAGCAAGGTGACTTCCCTTTGCTTCCAGATAGTCAAGTTTAGAATGCTCCAGAATCTTAAAAATAGCTAAAGCGGTGGGTAAAAGTGTTGCATCCAATAATTACTGAATATTTAATTTTATTTATTACTGATAGTAAGGTAGCTATGTATCTACCACAGCATCCCCAAATCATGAGCTACTCCAAAAGCATATCTGCCATCAGTATATATGCTGGCAGTTTTATGCTTTTATAAGTACAAGCATGTATAAGACGGTATAATTCAGCTTGTTGGGCTGAAGTAGCCATAGATAAAAGATGCAACCTCAATAACATCAAAAAGAGTTGCAATCATACTCAGAACATTGTCACCTTTTAAATAAGAACTGTCAGTGAACCATAGGAGGCAGCGTTACCCAAAGAAATTTCTTGCAGATCATCACAAGCAGTCAAGAGGTGGTCTGTGAGCATCAGACAGTCATGAGAGACTTCTTTGGTAATAGAAGGAAGGAAAGTAGCAGGATTAAGGTTAATAACAATGTAGAAGAGTTACATGATGGGTGGTTAAGAAAAAGACTTCATAGGACTGAGGTAGGGGAGGTGAGGTAGCAGACTGAGAAATACCGTGTGGTAAGGAGTCAAGAGAGCTTCTACTGAAGGGTGTACAAAAAGGTTTAAAGAGGATCCCACAATGATTCTCTCAACAATCTTAACCAAGAAGGCAGTGGCAGTGTTGGCTCTAAGGCAAGGGGAGTACCCTGGAGCCTCAGGGTACAGTTGCTGGCTATAATACCCTACATGGGTCCCTGGTGGTCCCTGTGTTCTTGGGTGAGTACCCCAAGGGAATTCCTTTTCTTTTCATATGCGTGAAGGAAAAAAAGGAATCTGATCACTGGGATGCCCAAGGGCAGGTGAGCTCATCAAAACTCTAGTGAAGCCATGAAAACTATATTATCTGATTCTTACCATAAAAGTCCTTTGGTTGTTGTTGCCTAGTAAAATATACAGAGATTTGGCCACAAGAGAAAATTTGGAGTCTAATTTCAGCAATAATCAATTAGGCTGAGAAAACCTCATGGTTAGTGCTTAGCTTTGGGTTTCAGGAAATTTAGAACACTATCTATCTGAATTTACGCATAGCCTTTGTTCTCATATTAGATGCCTTAAACATTAAACCTAGGTTTGGGCCAGCTGCAATTTTTCTTTGGTGAACTTCTGTCCCTTTGAGGCTAAAAACAAGTGGATGCTGTCAAATCATCCACATATTGCAGCAAAGTAGAACCTCTAGGGAACTTTGTATCATCCATACCAGCCTTTCGAATTTGCAGGAAATAAGGGCTCTCAAAAAAAAAAAAAAAACCAAAAAAAAAAAACCCTGAAGCATTACCGTCCAGGTGAATTGTGTTTCCTCCCAAATGAAGGCAAAACGGTACTGTTTAGCTTCATCAACTAGAATACTAAAGAATGCACTGTGTAAATTAATTATAGTAAATAATTTGTTTCCTGTGAGAACGGATGTTAATAAAGGTATGGAAGTTAGGAACAACAAGTTTTGAGGGGTAGGAGTGTTTTTTATTGTTTGGAGAATCTGAGCAAACTTTCACTCTTGGCCTTTAGGTTTTCTTACTGGTAAAATGAGAGTGTTACAGTATATAGCACAGAGCATAATGATGCCCTTATAAGCTGTTATGGGCTTTATGCCTTGACAGGCTTCTTATATGAGACTGATTAATTCTGGGAAGCAGTTTCAAGGAGTCTTTTGAAACCTGATGGGAGATGTATGATGAATTTTGCTGATAGCAGTTGAAGATTTTGTCCATCAGGAAGGTGGTTGCTAATTCAATAGAAGCAAAACCAAAGGCTTTTCAGCTAGTTTCTAGAGTACAGACTCTTTTCCAAAGGCTGAACTGGACAGTTTCAGTGAAAGCAGCCCCTGTTCTTTCTTTCTTTCTTTCTTTTTTTTTTGTAGCCCCTGTTCTTGAAAGAATGGGACAAAGCCTAACCAGCTTCAATTGAAAGAATGTTATCTCAAAATTAGACCAAAGTGCCAAACAAGTACTTGCATCCAGAACAAGGCATTAGCCAGAAAGAACAAAATCTTAAAACAGATCTGGAATAAAGTTTGGAGAGTTTCAAATGCAAGGAGGGTGTGAGCTCAAATTCAGAAGAAAGATGTGCCTTCAAACCCTGGGCTCAGCAAGAAAAGCAGTGAGGGAAAATGGGCTCAAGTATTGGTACTGCATCTGTTTGCTCACCAGCAAACAAACCTTTGGGAGTCTTCTCTGGTTCTCACAGAGGCCAACAAAATGTTGACCTACAACAAATTTCCAGACATTTCTCCAGCAAAGATGGTTTTATTCAGGATCATCAGATTTGGAATTTGGGGTTTGCAAACAGTGAACCTTGTTCAGGTTCTCCTGCCACCTCCCCTGATGGCAAGGGAGGAACATTTTTATAGAGGGGGAAAGAAAGTTGAGAGGGCAATAGTAAACATAGTCCGTGGCTTTTCATTGAGTGAGTCCCTGCCAGGAAAGAAAAATCTTCCTTCTTCATGTTGAGTTTTGCTATCATCACATGACATGGGAGCTCCCCCTTCTGGCCTCTCAATTCTATTTGCTTGAGATTTCTGTTTATTATTATTATTATTTACAAAATGTTTACACTTTTAGAATGTCAAATTAGAAGAGTTTTCTTTTGTTCCTTGGAAATCCTCTATTTGATTTTACATATCTTATCAGTTGAGGAACAAAAATAGGATTAAATGATCCATATTATTTAGGTGATAGATTTTGATCCAGTAAGGAAAATGATAATTAGAGCTAAATAAAAATTTAAATTTCACTTTATGATGTCATAAAGAAGGGACTTTACTACCTGATTGAACTAATGCAATCAGATTTGCATTATAGTCAGATAAGTTGAGCATCGTGGAGAATAATTTGGTATATGGAGGAGATAGGAAAATCATGTAAGGGTTATAGTAACAGGTTTATCCTTGACAGTTATACATGTGAGGTACAAAGGAGTGAATTATATTTGGAGGTGGGTTAAAAAATACATTTAACTGTGAGTTTTCTAAGAGGAGTAGGTGCTACATCTTGAAAAACAGGGATTGGGTGATAGAAGTTAAAATCCCAGGCAGAATGGAAAGAATAGCAAAAAGCACATGGAAATCATGTCTTTATCGCTAACTAAGGCTTTCTGGCTAAGGTGTAAGACCACAATGGTAAAGGTCAGAGATAAAACGGCAGTCTTATCTCTTAAGAGTGATAAACACCAGCAGCCTAAAAGCCATTAATAACAGGAGCCTGGAGTGATTCTGAACAGTGACTATAACAGTGGAATTTTGTACTAATGCAGAAGATGTACCATTATGATGTTGTGATGAATGTGAGAGGAAATGTATTGCATTTTACAAAAAAATATTATATAGTTTACTGTAGTGTAATATAATGCAATATAGTCAATAATTTTTGTTGGTATCTTAGATCTAGAATCTGTCATTTAATCCAACTACATCGTAAACTCATGGTATAAAAGAATATCATAATATAGAAATAAAACCTATATACTTAATTTATACTGTCTAGAAATTGGGTTTAATATGAGTAAGCGTGTGTGTCTGTGTGTGTGTGTCTGTGTGTATGTGTCCGCGCTCTCTCAGTGTCTCCAACTCTTTGAGGCCCCATGGACTATAGCTCACCAGTCTCCTCTGCCCATGGAGTTTTCCAGACAAGAATACTGGAGTGGGTTGCCATTTCCTATGCCAGGGTATGCTTCAACAATTCGAGGGGCCCAAGAGTGAAGTGGGCTGGCTAGTGCCAGTACCACCCAGTCTAGGGAGCCAGCTTGCACACAAGATGCTGTGAGACATCAGGGCGATGATGCGTCATTCAGCTGTGTTATGGTTGCTCCCTTAAGCAGGGGCAGTGCTGTTTAGTACTAATATTTCTTTCTGTGAAAAGTATTAGAAAAGAAAGTTCAGGCTAACCAGAAAGATTCAACATTGTCTTTTCCTCTGAGGGGTGAATTTGAACTGAGTATGGACAATAAGAAAATTCTCATAAAATACATTACATATTTCATGTTACCCAGGGAAAGCTAAACCAAATAAATCTTTCCTCACAGAACCAATTTCTCCTTCATAACTTGTTTATATAGTTCTAGCTTCATTTTTCCTTTGATTTCTCTAAGAGGTTTTCAGTGAAAGTACCTTCAATGTAAATTTAATATAGGGCTTTATTTTGCCTGGAGTTAAGTTAAATTTGTTGTTTTATTTCTAAAAGCTGAACATAAGAGGTACACAGAGAAGGAAAATGGGGTTTATGAGATTTATTATTACAAAAATGCAGTTAAATATATTTTTTAAAAATAATTTGGTTGTGGCATCTAGTAGCAGTTATTTGAAAATATATCTGTTAAAAGGCATATTAAACTATAAAATGGCAGATTCCTATGTCTCTTACATATATGAAACACTCCTCAATTACCTTATTGAAAATTCACTCCTTGACAAGATGGTTTATTCCAATGGTGGTTTACTCATTAGAAAAAACGTCCATATTTTCAGCCAAAGTTGAATTATATCCCACACTCCAACTTCTCATATCCTAATTCCTTAAAAAAAAAAAAATGTTCATATTGTCATCAACTTAATATATATGGGCTTTCCTGGTAGCTCAGGTGGTAAATAATCCACCTGCAACGCAGGAGACCCTGGGTTGGGAAGATCCTCTGGAGAAGGAAATGGCAACCCACTCCAGTATTCTTGCCTGGAAAACTCCATGGACAGAAGAAACTGGCAGGTTACAGTCCATGGGGTCGCAAAGAGTTGGACATGACTGAGCGACTTTCACTTCAGTAACATATATGTAGTGTGTGTGTGTGTGTGTGTGTGTATGTGTGTGTGTGTGTGTCTGCACACGCACTCAGTTGTGTCCACCTCTTTGCAGCTCCATGGACTGTAACCTGTTAGACTCTTCTGTCCATGAAATATTCAGGCAAGAGTACTGGAGTGGGTTGCCATTGTCTTCTCTAGGAATCTGCCTCACCCAGGGATCAAACCAACACCCCTTGTGTCTCCTGCCTTGTCAGGCAGATTATTTACCACTAGTGCAACCTGGATATATTCCTAACATCAGACCTACCATCCCAGGCATACTTTCTCCCACTCTCAACCCCATTCTGCAGAAGAAAGAACTCTACCCTGCACTTGTTTGTTATTCTTTTCCATGACATATTCAAATCCTCTAATAAAATGCATATCTATGTTGTATCTTTATCATTTTTGAGATAATACCTGCCTTTCTTCCACCAGGGATTTATATCTATCCCAGAAATTTAGATTCTCATTCTTAGCCTCAAACTTTCATTTCTTGTATTTTCAACTAGTTATTGTCTTTTGACTCTTCTCTTTACAATGGTATTCCTTTCCTTTCTGCACCTCTCCCTTCCCTTCAGTCTCACAACCTCTGCTATCTATAATTACATTTTTGCTTTTCTTATGTTGATAGCAGTTAAATACTCTTCTAACATTATCCTCATCTGCTATCCCTTGCTGAAAGATTGAGTATAACAGTTGAAAGTTAATATACAAATTAGCTTTATGTAAGTGTGCTTACCGTAGTCAATGACCACTTCATTTTTCTTTCTGTACAGCTGTGCTTTTCTTGAATTTGCTTTCTGTTTGCTCTCTCTCTCTTTTAGACATTGTACATGTGTTCAGTGTTTCAGCTCAAGCTTTTTATTTTTTAATTCCACATGCTTTTGCTTTAGGGGCCCTCATCTTCCTGTTCCAAGCCAGGATAGATATTTCTATGTCTGATGCACAAGTGATAATGTATAAATTCCCTTTCTTTATTTCCTGTTTTTGAAGCTACTCTCCCTCAGGTTACATCTTTTTTTTTGATGTACCCTTTACTCAAGTTCAGTCCCCTGGAAGGCAAATTCTGAGATAGATTAGAATTTAAGAGGTTTTTTAGAGTGTTCTCAACACCTACAAAATAAAAGGAAACAGGAAGGAGAAGTTGAGTGGTGATGCAGTCTTACTGAAGATTCTGATGGAATGATCCTTCAGGAATTTGTACCTCTAAACCCTACTTCCATTTGGCTCTTTGGTTGTTTTCAACTGTCTGATGAGTTTCTTCCTCTATTTATTCACATAGTTGTGTTTTTCCACTAGAACCTTTAACACATTAATCACTATGAATTGCCTAAGTTTTTTTTTTTTGTGTTTACTCTATTTGTCCAAGCATGTTTTTGTGTCCTGTTTTTGTGTGTTATTTGGGGACTCTGAGCTTTTCAACCTGTGGATTGATATTTTTATTGAAATTTGGGAATACATTATTTCTACTATTTTTGCCCCAATTCTATCAATGTTAAATGGCTGGACTTTGTCCCATGTGTCTCTGAATATCACTTTAACTCCGGTTTTCAGATGGGATGGTTTCCATTTCCAGGTCTTTGTGCACACTGATTTTATTCTATGTAGTTTCTAATCTGATGTTAAAGCCACTATATATATGAAAGAAGTGAAAGTGTGAGTCGCTCAGTCATGTCTATTAGCTGACTAGGCTTCTCTGTCCATGGGCTTCTCCAGACAAGAATACTGGAGTTGGTTGCTATTTCCTCCTCCAGGGGATCTTCCCAATGCAGGGATCAAACCTAGGTCTCCGGAATTGCAGGCAGACTCTTTACCATATGTATATACTATGTGTGTATATACACACTCACACACAAAACACACACACACACACACACATATATATAACATGTATTGGATGTTAAATTGATTAATTATTCCTTTCATCTTGAAATATGTTTCTAATTATTGAGTTTTCTTCTGATCTACCAGAGTCATATTTTCCTGTTTCTTCTAGTAACATGAAGTATATTTTGACCCACTGCATTTTTTTCTTATATTTTTCTTAAAGGTGTTGAAGTTTGTGTCAGGGAGTTCATTTATTTTAAAAACAGCTTGAGGCTTTCAAAGCTTGTTTTTAAAATATGCTAGTGTGTCTAAACAGTAGTCTTTACTTTAGAAATAGTGTAACTCCTGTCTTAAGGTTTATTCTTTCCGATATCTTTATGGAATGTCCTAATAATAGTCAGTTTGGATCCTAAACATCTTGCGGTCCTATGTCACCTAAGAGAATAGTTCAGTTTATTGTCCTCAGTTGTTATTTTCCATAGTAGTTGTTCTTTATCTCTGAGCATCTCAAATGCAGAATTCTAGAGCTTTTTAACTATATAGATATTTCATCCATGATAATTTATCTTCAGTTCAGTTCAGTCACTCAGTCGTGTCCGACTCTTTGTGACCCCATGAATTGCAGCACGCCAGACCTCCCTGTCTATCACCAACTCCCAGAATTTACTCAAACTCATATCCATCGAGTCAGTGATGAAATCCAGCCATCTCATCTGCTATCATCTCCTTCTTCTCCTGCCCCAATCCCTCCCAGCATCAGGGTCTTTTCCAATGAGTCAACTCTTCACATGAGGTGGCTAAAGTATTGGAGTTTCAGCTTCAGCATCAGTCCTTCCAATGAACACTCAGGACTGATCTCCTTTAGGATGGACTGGTTGGATCTCCTTGAAGTGCAAGGGACTCTCAGGAGTCTTCTCCAACACCACAGTTCAAAAGCATCAATTCAATGCTCAGCTTTCTTCACAGTCCAAATTCGTTTCCAAGGCAAACCATTCAATATCACGGTAATCCAAGCCTATGCCCCAACCAGTAACGCTGAAGAAGCTGAAGTTGAATGGTTCTACGAAGACCTACAAGGCCTTTTAACACCCAAAAAGGATGTCCTTTTCATTATAGGGGACTGGGATGCAAAAGTAGGAAGTTAAGAAACACCTGGAGTAACAGGCAAATTTGGCCTTGGAGTACGGAATGAAGCAGGGCAAAGGCTAATAGAGTTTTGCCAAGAGAACGCACTGATCATAGCAAACACCCTCTTCCAACAACACAAGAGAAGACTCTACACATGGACATCACCAGATGGTCAACACTGAAATCAGATTGATTATATTCTTTGCAGCCAAAGATGGAGAAGCTCTTTACAGTCAGCAAAAACAAGACCGGGAGCTGACTGTGGCTCAGATCATGAACTCTTTATTGCCAAATTCAGACTGAAATTGAAGAAAGTAGGGAAAACCACTAGACCATTCAGGTATGACCTAAATTAAATCCCTTATGATTATATAGTGGAAGTGAGAAATAGATTTAAGGGACCAGATCTGATAGACAGAGTGCCTGATGAACAATGGACGGAGGTTCATGCCATTGTACAGGAAACAGGGAATAAGACCAACCACATGGAAAAGAAATGCAAACAGGCAAAATGTTTCTCTGAGGAGGCCTTACAAATAGCTGTGAAAAGAAGAGAAGTGAAAAGCAAAGGAGAAAAGAAAAGATATTCCCATTTGAATGCAGAGTTCCTAAGAATAGCAAGGAGAGATAAGAAAGCCTTCCTCAGCGATCAGTACAAAGAAATAGAGGAAAACAATAGATTAAGAAAGACTAGAGATCTCTTCAATAAAATTAGAGATACCAAGGGAACATTTCAGGCAAAGATGGGTTTGATAAAGGACAGAAATGGTATGGACCTAACAGAAGCAGAAAATATTAAGAAGAGGTGGAAAGAATACACAGAAGTACAGTACAAAAAAGATTTTCACGGCCCAGATAAACACGATGGTGTGATCACTCACCTAGAGCCAGACATCCTGGAATGTGAAGTCAAGTGGGCCTTAGAAAGCATCACTACGAACAAAGCTAGTGGAGGTGATAGAACTCCAGTTGAGCTATTTCAAATTCTGAAAGATGATGCTGTGAAAGTGCTGCACTCAATATGCCAGCAAATTTGGAAAACTCAACAGTAGTCACAGGACTGGAAAAGGTCAGTTTTCATTCCAATACCAAAGAAAGGAGATGCCAAAGAATGCTTAAACTACCACACAATTGCACTCACCTCACACACTAGTAAAGTAATGCTCAAAATTTTCCAAGCCAGGCTTCAGCAATATGTGAACCATGAACTTCCAGATGTTCAAGCTAGTTTTAGAAAAAGCAGAGGAACCAGAGATCAAATTGCCAATATCTGCTGGATCATCGAAAAAGCACGAGAGTTCCAGAAAAGCATCTATTTCTGCTTTATTGACTATGCCAAGGACTTTCTGTGGATCACATAAACTATGGAAAATTCTGAAAGAGATGGGAATACCAGACCACCTGACCTGCCTCTTGAAAAACCTATATGCAGGTCAAGAAGCAACAGTTAGAATTGGACATGGAACAACAGACTGGTTCCAAATAGGAAAAGGAGTACGTCAAGGCTGTATATTGTCACCCTGCTTATTTAACTCATATGCAGAGCACATCATGAGAAACGCTGGGCTGGATGAAGCACAAGATGGAATCAAGGCTGCCGGGAGAAATATCAATAACCTCAGATATGCAGATGACACCACCCTTATGGCAGAAAGTGAAGAGGAACTGAAAAACCTCTTGATGAAAGTGAAAGAGGAAAGTGAAAAAGGTGGCTTAAAGCTCAACATTCAGAATACTAAGATCATGGCATCTGGTCCCATCACTTCATGGGAAAGAGATGGGGAAAGAGTGGAAACAGTGTCTGACTTAATTTTTTGGGTTCCAAAATCACTGCAGATGATGATTGAAGCCATGGAATTAAAAGCTGTTTACTCCTTGGAAAGAAATTTGTCTTCAGCTTCCCTGAATTCTGATTTTTGCCCCAAACTTAACAAGGTTGCCATATTTATTTTGACCCCTTTCTTATGCCACGTTCTTGGTTGGAATTCCAGGCTGAAAGAACACACAGAGACGTCAACTCATTTATTTTATTTTATTTTTTCGTGGACCAAAGAATGAATGAACTCCATTAGTCAAATGTTTGAAAACTATTGTTTAAAATATTACATGGTGTTTTATAGCTATTTCCTGAGTAGGGCTGAAATTAGTTAACATTTTGTCTTACTTTCAGTTATTGGTGATTTCAAATAAAAATGTTATGTGAATTCATGTGCACATCTTTCTGCAGACATATACTTTCATTTCTTTTAAGTAAATTCTTAGGAATAGAATGGCTGACTGAAGAGACAGGTCAGTGTACATTTAAAGTTTTAAGAAACTTCCAAATAATTTCACAAAATGTGTGAGAGTCTTCCAGTGTCGCCATATTCCACTCCACACCTGGTATGATATTTTCTTCGCTTTCTCTTTTCTACCTTTCTTCTTTCTTCCCTTTCCTTCCTTCCTCCTGCCTTTCTTTCATAGTTAAAACACACACACACACACACATAACATGAGATCTCCCCTCTTACAGTACTGTTAACTCTCAGGACAAATGTGCAACAGATCTCTAGAACCTTTTTTTTTTTCCATTTATTTTTATTAGTTGGAAGCTAATTACTTTACAATATTGTAGTGGTTTTTGCCATATGCTGACATGAGTCAACCATGGATTTACATGTGTTCCCCATCCTGATCCCCCCTCCCACCTCCCTCCCCATCCCATCCCTCTGGGTCTTCCCAGTGCACCAGCCCTGAGCACTTGTCTCATGCATCCAACCTGGACTGGTGATCTGTTTCACACTTGATAATATACATGTTTCGATGCTATTCTCTCAGATCATCCCACCCTCGCCTTCTCCCATAGAGTCCAAAAGTCTGTTCTATACATCTGTGTCTCTTTATACAGAGTGAAGTAAGCCAGAAAGATAAACACCAATACAGTATACTAACACATATATATGGAATTTTAAAAGATGGTAACGATAACCCTATATGCAGGATAGAACCTTTTTATTTTGCATGATGGAAACAAAGATGTAAAGTTTCCTGCAAGGTGGACTTCCTTTTTAAATTTAGAAATTTTACTAGCTGTGCAGTTGCTATGGACTGAATTGTATTCCCTGAAAATGTGCATGTTAAAACCCTAATCAACATGATGCTCCTTGAAGATGGATCCTTTGGAAAATAATTTGATTTAGATGGAGTCCTAAGGGTGGGATCCTCATAATTATAATTAAGTATAAAACATGTGTAGTTTTGTTGCCATTGTAAATGGAGTTTGATAAATGGCTTTATAATATTTATTAAATTTATCTTTTGATGTCAACTGATAAATTCTTCCTGAGAGTTTTCCAGATATCTTAAAGTGCTTTTCAGTGATATCAATGAAATGCTTATATTTTTGTTGAAATGTTTTAAAATTGCCTTCTTAAATATCAAAGTCTGATGCTATTTAAGCTGCCTTCTTGACTATCAGGGATTCTAGAAAAGAAGTCTTATCTTTCTCAAACTTTTTCAGAGTTTTAAATCTTGTCATCTCTCTGTTGAATATCGACTTTATAATTCTCAAGGATATCATGTCATTATTGGATAGCACATATTGCTGGTAAAAGAAAAGAGAGTTAGAAGAGAAAAAATGTTAATATATTCATTAATATATTCATTAATATTCTTTATAAACCAATAGCTTGAAAACAAAATAACCATACTTTTTCTTAGTTTTTGAATCAGGCAGATTTTGGAAGATTTTATGATTTCAAACACAGTGGTTTTCACATAATGGAGATCAAATGGCTTTAGATTCAGTATTTTTCATTGGTTTCAACTGTAGGTTTCTTATTCTGCTTTATGTCTCTCTTCTTTATCTTCTATTTTTATCAGCTCTACTCTGTGCTGTTAAAGCGTCCTACAAACTTCATTCTTTTGTGCTAAGCTTTAAATGAGCTCTACAAGAAAGCAGAGAGTGAATGGAGTCAAAGGATAGAAAAAGATAATGTGAGAAATCTGAGGGGGTGGTACTATATTGCTTCCTGAAATAATAAATATAGAAACTATTTGTCCCTTTCCAGTGAGTACAGAACAAGAAAACATAGGCTTACATGGGAACAACTATGGTTTGGTTTAATTCATTGAAGCAGAAGTGATTTATTTAGTTACTTCAACTGGAATTAATTCCAAATACTGCTTTGGTCCCTACAATTTCAACAATGATTTAAGCTTGTTTCGCATTTGTGCATCCCATTTCACAGGGCTGGCTCTTCTTCCATATAATTGTAGATCATTTGGAAAATGTTTTTAGAAACACATAAGCTTTCCCTTTTTGTTTCTAGCATTTATCAGAAAACAAAATATTATTTCTAACAATCTTGGTCATTAGGACCTAGTTATCTTTATCATATTAGTTTCCTTGCTAAAATGTAATTTAGTTAACCTAGTCACATGCAAATATTGAGTAAATTATATTAACAAAACCATATTGCCCCATCTTTCCAAATAAGCTCTGTTCTTTATTGATTGCACAGTTTTTGTAAGTTCATGAAAGACTAATAAATTGTTTTTTTCTCCTGGCTTTTCTCATTTATAAAAATGTGATTTGTTCTGCTTTTGGTTATGCCTTAGAGGTCTTATGTTGCCTTCTGTTAATCATTACTTTTCTATACTTGAGTTACAGTATAGTATATACTGGAACTATTAGAAAATGATTTACATGATATCTTTTAGTAAGCAGATTGTGATTCTTATGGCTAAAGTCACAGATTTCATGAGCTTGAAAAGAGGACCATGAAATTTTAATAGCAGTACAATTTGTCTCTGCACAACTTGTTTTTCCACAGTTCTGACCTAAGCTGTGAGATTTCATTATAAGTCTACCTGAGTTAGGTGCTGCATCTGTAAATACCCTCTGTAATTTCTCAGAGACTATTTAGAGGAAACCACTAAGAAATTATAGCTATTGGAACTTAATTTTATTATATTTCAAATTACTATAATTTCACAAATATTGTTTACCTCATAATAGAAGTGAAGAAGATATTCAGTATTATGTCTCACTAATTGTGGATTATCATAGACATTAGCCACTACTCTAAATCTATTAAAGCATGCCTATTAAGTTAATATAGAACCACATTCTTATATATCAAAACAATCAAGGAAATTATATATAAGAAAAAACTATGGCATGTGAAAGACTTCAAATACTTTGCTTGGAACCAAGGAGTTCCAAACCATTGGAAAAATTTTAGATTTGCCACTGAAGGACATTCTTTGCCATCTCGACTCTTCCACATAATAATAGTTGATGGGCTTATCCAGATTCAGTGGACACAGCTTTAGAAATACTATAAATAATGTGTGATCATTCCAAACTAAATTACAGATTCTTATACTTCATGTAAAATGAGTTTACCCCTGTAAGAATTGAAATATTAAAATATAAAATATTCTTTAAATTGTATACGTATATTTTTCAGGAGAATGTGCCTGTACCATATGCTAGGCATTATACAATGCATTTATATCATATTACACCATTCAATCAGAACAATACTGCAAGGTCATTATTATAATCATTTCATAGAAGAGTGAAACAGGCTAAGAAGGGTTAAGTATTTGCCCAAGTGGCAGAATTGGAATTTGAATAAGATTTGTCTGAGTACATCACAGCTTTGCTTTATACACAGTATTTGCATGAGAAAACTGAAGTGAACAAGCAAGTGTGTTAAAAAAAAAAAAAACAGTGATAGCTTTACAAGGGACTTGCTATTCACACTCTCCAGATTTGGGGTGTAGAGTCATGCCTGATTCTAAAAGGAAGTTGCCTCCCATTTCTCTTAACTCAACTTTTTTAAATGTTCAGTTTTTGCTGGACTTCTCATTTGATACTGCATGTTTTAGGAAGAGGAGGAGAGGTCTGTAAGGGGCAAGGGAAAGACTAGGTAAGCAGCAATAAAATACCCTGGTAACCAGAATAATTTTCAGGGCCTAGTATAAAATGAACTTGTGGGACTCATTAAGTAGGGAGAACAAGTCTTTTCTTCTGTGGTTTCTCTTGAATTGTCATGGAGTTTTTCATCTTCTACCTAATACCATGTCCCTCAAGCATGGGGGTACTTTCAGGATGAATATAGTGGCTCAATGGTATGTGGAGACAGTCCCGTGATGCAGCTCCTGGATTTACATGGTTCACCCAATCCATGGGTCAGGAAGATCCACTGGAGGAGGAAATGACAGCCCACTTCAGTATTCTTGCCTGAAAACTCCCATAACCAGAGAAGCCTGGAAGGCTATAGTCCAAAGGGTAGCATAGAGCTGTACACTGTTGAGCATGCATACACGTGTGCATGCACACACACACACATGCATATATATAATATATATATGTAGGGTGTGTGGCTGGGTAAAGGAAAGATAAAACTATTCTTAAAATTTTGACATCTTCTGGAGTCTATTGATTAGTATCCAAGGTGGCACAGTGATAAAAAGGATCCCCCTGCCTATGCAGAAGCACAGGTTCAATCCCTGGTTCAGGAATATCCCCTGGAGAAGGAAATGGCAACCCACTCCAGTATTCCTGTCTGGAGAATTTCATGAACAGAGAAGTCTGGCAGGATACAGTCCAAATTGTCAATAAGAGTTTGATGCAGCTGGTGACTGAGCATGCACACACTATGGGGGTCCGTTCTAATCTGAGCAGTTTACTGAAGAGCAATAAAGTTATCAGGAAAAAAGACGAATGACACCGTCACTTCTTAATAATTTTGTCCCTAGGTTTTTTACTGTTTCCAAGGAAGTTGCAAGCACTGCAGCCACTGACTTAGAATACTTTCTTTTGTCATTTACTGGCCTGCATCTAAAGATCCAGTTACTGAGTATCACTGAGTTAGCTGAGTATGCTTCACTGATCCAGGTTGTTGTTCCATCCTGCACACATTAGCAGGGCCACACCATAAACAAAGATCAGAATACTTATTTGCTTCAGTTTTGGATTCAGTTCAGTTCAGTTACTCAGTCATGTGTGACTCTGTGACCACATGGACCGCAGCACGCCAGGCTTCCCTGTCCATCACCAACTTCCAGAGCTTACTCAAATTCTTGTCCATTGAGTTGGCCATGACATCCAACCATCTCATCCTCTGTCGTTCCCTTCCCCTTCCACCCTCAATCTCTCCCAGCATGAGAGTCTTTTCCAGTGGGTCAATTCTTCTGATCAGGTGGCCAAAGTATTGGAGTTTCAGCTTCAGCATCAGTCTTTCCAATGATTATTCAGGACCAATTTCCTTTAGGATAAACTAGCTGGATCTCCTTGCTGTCCAAGGGACTCTCAAGGGTCTTCTCCAACACCACAGTTCAAAAGCATCACTCCTTCGGTGCTCAACCTTCTTTATAGTCCAACTCTCACATCTATACAAGACTACTGGAAAAACCATAGCCTTGACTAGACAGACCCTTGTTGGAAAAGTGATGTCTCTGCTTTTTAATATGCTATTTAGGTTGGTCATAACTTTTCTTCCAAGGAGCAAGCATCTTTTAATTTCATGTCTGAAATTTTGCAGTGATTTTGGAGCCCCAGAAAATAAAGTCTGTCACTGTTTCCCCATCTATTTGCCATGAAGTGATGGGACCAGATGGCAAGATCTTAGTTTTCTGAATGTTGAGCTTTAAGCCAACGTTTTCACTCTCCTCTTTCACTTTCATCAAGAGGCTCTTTAGTTCTTCTTCACTTTCTGCCATAAGGGTGGTGTCATCTGCATATCTGAGGTTATTGCTATTTCTCCCAGCAATCTTAATTCCATCTTGTGCTTCATCCAGTCCAGCATTTCTCACGATGTACTCTGCATGAAAGTTAAATAAACAGCATGACAATATACAGCTTTGATCTACTTCTTTCCCTATTTGAAACAAGTCTGTTGTTCCATGTCCAGTTCTAACTGTTGCTTCTCAACCTGCATACAGATTTCTCAGGAGGCAGGTCAGGTGACCTGGTATTCCCTTCTCTTTAAGAATATTTCATGGTTTTTTGTGATCCACACAGTCAAAGGCTTTGACATAGTCAATAAAGCAGATGTTTTTCTGGCATTCTCCCTTTTTTGGTGATTCAACAGATGTTGGCAATTTCATCTCTGGTTCCTCTGACTTTTATAAATCTAGCTTGAACATCTGGAAGTTCATGGTTCATGTACTACTGAAGCCTGACTTGGAGAATTTTGAGCATTACTTTGCTAGTGTGTGAGATGAATGCAATTGTGGGTAGTTTGAGCATTCTTTGCCATTGCCTTTCTTTGGGATTGGAATGAAGACTGACCTTTTCCTGTCCTGTGGCCACAGCTGAGTTTTCCAGATTTGCTGGCATATTGAGTGCAGCACTTTCACAGCATCATCTTTTAGGATTTGAAATAGCTCAACTGGAATTGAGGATTTTGGATTAGGAGGCAATTTAAAGAGTTGGGATGATATGGTAGTTGTCCTAATACAATTCTAACAGCTGACTGAAGGAGCACTTTTTGATAGAACTGGATCTAATAATATTATGGAAGCACAATTAGTATTAATATATCATTGATATTACTTTTTATTATTAAGTCAAATACTTAATAGTCAAATCCTAAACAGTCTCTTCAAAAGAATATACTGTTCTAGTTACAGTCAGTTCAGAATTCCCCTGTGAATGTAGATAAGTCCTTTCTCCTTGAAGTCCTCTTTGAAAAAATTATAAGTAAGGATAAAAATCCAATATCACAAACTTATTTTGAATGTCAAATAAAAGAATGACTATAAAATACTTAGCACAGTGTATTAACAAAAATAGGTTCATACTAAGCATTATTACAAAAGAATTAGCCCCTGAAGACTTCTGTATTTGATTTAAGCAGGAGAAGAAAATGCCTCTGTGTTTACTTCTCAGAGTTTTTGTGTTTTTCCATCCTGTTTCTTTGTTAAATGGTTTATTTACTAAAATCACAACCATCATCGTTAGGCTGTTACATGACCAAGCAAGACACCAAGGTTTTCTTCAAACAGCAAATACTTGCATAAGACTTTTGGTGATTTTTCTTTTTGTCCCCCCCCAAAAAAAATCTTTTTCACTCCTGTTCCCCAGATCCAAAGTGAAATTGCTATTCATCTCATAAGCCTTTATAGATCTATACAGATTCAAAGTTTTCAGCGATTATATTTAGAGAGAAATTAGACATGAAAACTCTAAACACAATAAGGGTAAGGTTGCTATTTTGTTTATATTTTCTCTCTAAATGTATTTGGCACAAAATAGGAATTTAGACATTTTCTGAATAAGTAAAATGAACAATAAAATCCTTACACTTTTTTAAAAGTAAGATTTTCAAACATACTGAAAAAAAGGGATGAATTTTATAGTACCTCTCCCAGGTGGCACTAGTGGTGAAACCCACCTGCCAGTGCAGGAGACATAAGAGACATGGGTTCAATCCCTGGGTGGGGAAGATCACCTAGAGGAGGAAATGGCAACCCACTCCAGGATCCTTGCCTGAAGAATCCCCATGGACAGAGGGAGCTTGATGGGCTACAGTCCATGGGGTCACAGAGTTGGACACAACTGAGGCAACCGAGCATGCATGCATACGCATATGAACATACCCACTATTAATATTTTACTATACTTATCATTTATCCCTCCATCTACCTATAGTTCAATCCTCAAAAAAAAAAAAATATTTATGGACATCAGGTATACATACTCCTAAAAACCTTAACATATATATAGTCATTTAAAGGTCAACTATTTGTTAATTAGTGGCACAGTGATGAAGAATCCACCTGCCAATGCAGGAGACACAGGAGACTTGATTCAATCCCTTGGCCCTGGAGGAGGAAATGGCACCCCACTCCAGTGTTCTTGCATGGAAAATCCCATGGACAGAGGATCCTGATGGACTACAGTCCATGGGGTTGTAAAGAATCGTACATGACTGAGCAAAGGTCATTTTTTGTGAATTTATTTTAAAATAAAATGTCTGTATGATAAACTGCAAAAATCTTAAGTGTACTACTTCATAAATTTTGACAGCTATGCACAACTTTGCAATCCAATTGACTATCAAGGTAGAGGACATTATCATTACACAGAAAAGTCCTCATGCTTTTTTATAGTCAGTCTCCTTCCCCATCAAACCCCAGATGTAACCACAAACCTGATTAATTTCACCTATTTTAGAACTTCATATAAATGAAACCATTCTACATGTACTTTCTTATACAAACTTCATTCTCATCTCTTGAGATTTATATATGCTATTGTGTTTATTGATAATACCTTCATTTTTATTGCTGAGCAGTGTTCCATCATATGAATACGACTTACTTTTTAAAATCCAGTCTGTTGATGGCAACTTGGGAAGTTATCCGTTTTTACCAGTTTTTCTTAAATCTGTATGAGCTTTCTTGACAAGCTGGTGTGGACATTTGCTTTTACTGCTCTTGGGTAAATATGTGTGCATATTAGTCATTCAGTCATGTCCAACTTTTTGCATCTCCATGGACTGTAGCCCAGTAGGCTCTTCTGTCCTTGGGATTCTCTGGGCAAGAATATTGGAGTGGATTGTGATTTCCTTCTGCAGGGGATCTTCCCAACCCAGGGATCGAACCTGGTCTCCTGCATTGCAGGCAGATTATCTACTGTCTGAGCCATTGTGAGTGAGTAAATATCTAGGAGTACAGTTGTAGGGTCATATGACAGAAGTGTCTGTAGGCTTGTCTTTAAAAAGACACTGCCAGATCTTTTTCTCAAAATGGTTGTAACTTTAGTTTTATTTTCTTGTTAAGTTATAATTTAGAAATTAGGCTTAGCTACTCATTCCTTTGCTTCTATTACCAGTCACATCCACAACTGGGTGTTGTTTATGCTTCGACTCTGTCTCTTCATTCCTTCTGGAGGTATTTCTCCACTGATCTCTGGTAGCATATTGGGCACCTACCGACCTGGGGAGTTCATCGTTCAGTGTCCTATCTCTGCCTTTTCATACTGTTCATGGGGTTCTCAAGGCAAGAATGCTGAAATGGTTTGCCATTCCCTTCTCCAGTGGACCACATTTTGTCACAACTCTCCACCATGACCCGTCCATCTTGGGTGGCCAACACAGCATGGCTCATTGTTTCACTGAGTTAAACAAGGCTGTGGTCTGTGTGATCAGACTGGTTAGTTTTCTGGGATTGTGGTTTTCAGTCTGTCTGCCTTCAGATGGAGAAGGATAAGAGGCTTATGGAGACTTCCTGACGGGAGAGACTGACTGAGGGGGAAACTGGGTCTTGTTCTGATGGGTGGGGTCATGCTCAGTGAATCTTTAATCCACTTTTCTGTTGATGGGTGGAGCTGTGTTCCCTCCACACTATGTACCTGGGGCCAAACTGTGGTGGAGGTATGAAGATAAGGGCAATCTCCTTCAAGAGATCTCATGCAAAAAAAAAAAAAAAAAAAAAAAAATCCCATGCTTGTACTGCTACACTCAGTGCCCCTGACCCTGGAGCAGGCCACCACCAACCCACGCCTCTGCTGGACTCCTGGACACTCACAGGTAAGTCTGGGTCAGTCTCTTGTGAGGTCACTGCTCCTTTCTCCTGGAAATAACTCCAGACAGAATGAAGAGACGGAGCCAAGGCAAACACAGCACCCAGTCATGGGTGTGACTTGTGATGGAAGCAAGGTCTCATGCTGTAAAGAACAATATTGCATAGGAAGCTGGAATATTAGGCCCACGAACCAAGGCAAATTGGAAGTGGTCAAACAGGAGATGACAAGAGTGAATATTGACATTTTAGGAAACAGCGAACTACAATGGACTGAAAAGGGTGAATTTAACTCGGATGACCACTATACTACTACTGTGGGCAAGACGCCCTTAGAAGAAATGGAGTAGCCATCATAGTCAACAAAAAAGTTTGAAATGCAGTACTTGGATGCAATCTCAAAAATGACAGAATGATCTCTGTTCATTTCCAAAGAAAACCATTCAATATCATGGTAATCCAAGTCTATGCCCCGACCAGTAATGCTGAAGAAGCTGAATTTGAACACTTCTATGAAGACCTACAAGACCTTTTCTAACTAACACCCAGAAAAGATGTCCTTTTCATTATAGGGTACTGGAATGCAAAATTAAGAAGTCAAGAAACACCTGGAATAATAGGCAGATTTGGCCTTGATATGGAATGAAGCAGGACAAAGGCTAATAGAGTTTGACCAAGAGAATGCACTGGTCATAGCAAACACCCTCTTCCAACAACATGTGTAGAGAAGACTCTACACATGGACATCACCAGATGGCCAACACCAAAATCAGATTGATTATATTCTTTGCAGCCAAAGATGGAGAGGTTCTATACAGTCAGCAAAATAGACTGGGAGCTGACTGGGGCTCAGATCGTGAACTCCTTATTGCCAAATTCAGACTTAAATTGAAGAAAGTAGGGGAAACCACTAGGCCATTCATGTATGACCTAAATCAAATCCCTTACGATTTTACAGTGGAAGTGAGAAATAGATTTAAGGGACAAGATCTGATAGACAGAGTGCCTAATGAACTATGGACAGAGGTTCATGACATTGTACAGGAGACAGGGATCAAGACCATCCCCAAGAAAAATAAATGCAAACAAGCAAAATGGCTGTCTGAGGAGGCCTTACAAATAGCTGTGAAAAGAAGAGAAGTGAAAACTAAGGAGAAAATGAAAGATATACCCATTTCAATACAGGATTCCAAAGAACAACCAGGAGACATAAGAAAGCCTTCCTCAGCGATCAATACAAAGAAATAGAGGAAAGCAATAGAATGGGAAAGACTAGAGATCTCTTCAAGAAAATTAGAGATATCAAGGGAACATTTCATGCAAAGATGGGCTCAATACAGGACAGAAATTGTATGGACCTAATAGAAGCAGATGATATTAAGAAGAGGTGACAACAATACACAGAATAACTATACAAAAAAAGATCTTCACGGCCCAGATAATCAGGATGGTGTGACTACTCACCTAGAGTCAGATATCCTGGAATGTGAGGTCAAGTGGGCCGTAGGAAGTGTCACTACGAACAAAGCTAGTGGAGGTGATGGAATTCCAGTTGAGCTATTTCAAATCCTAAAAGATGATGCTGTGGAAATGCTGCATTCAATATGCCAGCAAATTAGGAAAAGTCAGCAGTGGCCCCAGGACTGAGAAAGGTCAGTTTTCATTCCAATCCCAAAGAAAGGAAATGCCAAAGAATGCTTAAACTACCACATAATTGCACTCATCTCAGAAGCTACTAAAGTAATGCTCAAAATTCTCCAAGCCAGGCTTCAACAATATGTGAACCATGAACTTCCAGATGTTCAAGCTGGAATTAGAAAGGGCAGAAGAACCAGAGATCAAATTGCCAACATCTGCTGGATCATTGAAAAAGTAAGAGAGTTCCAGAAAGACATTTATTTCCACTTTACTGACTATGCCAAAACCTTTGATTGTGTGGATCAAAATAAACTGTCATTCCCATTCTGAATGACATGGGAAACCCAGACCACCTACCTGCCTCTTGGGAAATCTGTATGCAGGTCAGGAAGCAACAGTTAGAACTGGACATGGAACAACGGACTGGTTCCAAATAGAAAAAAAGGAGTATGTCAAGGCTGTATGTTGTCACCCTGCTTATTTAACTTATATGCAAAGTACATCATGAGAAACGCTGGGTTGAATGAAGCACAAGCTGGAATCAAGATTGCTGGGAGAAATATCAATAACCTCAGATGTGCAGATGACACCACCCTTATGGAAGAAATTGAAGAAGAACTAAAGAGCCTGTTGATGAAAGTGAAAGAGGAGAGTGAAAAAGTTGGCTTAAAGCTCAACATTCAGAAAACTAAGATCATGGCATCCAGTTCCATCATTTCATGGCATATAGATGGGGAAACAGTGGAAAGAGTGACAGACTTTACTTTGGGGGCTCCAAATTCACTGCAGATGGTGGCTGCAGCCATAAAATTAAAAGATGGTTACTCCTCAGAAGGAAAGTTATGACCAACCTTGACAGCATATTAAAAAGCAGAGACATTACTTTGCCAACAAAGGTCTGTCTAGTCAAGGCTATGGTTTTTCCAGTAGTCATGTATGGATGTGAGAGTTGGACTATAAAGAAAGCTGAGTACTGAAGAATTGATGTTTTTGAACTGTGGTGTTGGAGAAGACTCTTGAGAGTCCCTTGGACTTCAAGGAGATCCAACCAGTCCATCCTAAAGAAGATCAGTCCTGAGTGTTCTTTGGAAGGACTAATGTTAAAGCTGAAGCTCCAATACTTTGAGCACCTCATGTGAAGAAATGACTCATTTGAAAAGACCCTGATGCTGGGAAAGATTGAAGGCAGGAGGAGAAGGGGACAACAGAGGATGAAATGGTCGAATGGCATCACCGACTCAATGGACATGAATTTGAGTAAACTCCGGGAGTTGGTGATGGACAGGGAGGCCTGGCATGCTACAGTATTTGGGATTGCAAAGAGCCAGACACGACTGAGGGACTGAACTGAACTGTACTCATTCCCTGGTAAAAGAGAGGTCCACATTAAGTGTAAGGTATTGCACAGCAGAGTGACCCTGTCAGTAAAGCCAGTTCTTTTAAAGATGCATAAAAATGGATAAAATATAAATTTATGAAAAAGAAAATGTCTTACTTTTTAAATGTATTAAATTTCAAATCACTCTGTGGAATATTCTAGAATCTTATTAAAAGTAATCAAGATAGGCTTTATTCCTATAAAGAAAAATAAGCAAAATATTATTTTGATTATAATCATAACAGCATTTATTTCGATACATTCAATTAAGTGCTGGATATCTTCCTGTATTCTTTTGAACCAAACCTAATTTAGACCATAATTGAAATTAAATTTCTTTTTCATATAGACCCAGTAGCATATATCAGTTTCCTAGAGTTGCTTACCAAACTGCTATAAACTGTGTGACTTGAAACAACAGAAATGAATTGGCTCACAGTTTTGAAGGCTCAGAAATCTGAAATCAAGCAGTCCTGACTTGCTCTTTCTGACCTGTAGGGGAAAATTCTTCCTATTCTATCTTTTTCTGACAGTTTGATAGTAGTCCTCAGCACCCTTTGGCTTGCAGCTTAAGCATTTATGTCTCTGCCCCGTTTCACATGGTGTATGCCTGTGTGTCTACTCTTACCTACAAGAACAGCAGTCCTATCGCTTTGTGGCCTGCCCTAAAGACCTCATCTTAACTTGATTACATTGGCAAAAACTGTATTTCAAAATAAGGTCACCCTCATGGGCACCAGTGGTTAAGAATTCACCATATCTGTTTAGGGATCACAATTCAACTCATACCATAGACCATATTTTTAATTTATTTCCCATTGTGAGTGTAGTGTGATATGGTGACAACATTTAAATGTTACTCATTTCCTTCTTGAATATATCAGGATGTTTGATCATGCAGAAATGATTTGACTGTTGGAATAAGTATATATTTTGGATTTTGCAGTTTTATTTTTTAATATTATCTTCCTAGTCTAATAGTTTTAGAAACAATCATATAGAATGAAGATTATGGAAATGACTGTTTCCTTCAAGCTATTACATAAAAACACTAAACAATAACAGTTCATTTCACAAAATCAGCAAAACATTACTGACTGAAAATAACCAGCTTAAAGAGTGAGCTTGTACAACTCTGCATCAGGAAAGCCTATTTGCCACCAAAAAATATTTGGGATAACTGAAAAATAACCTTTTAAAAAGATTGTGCTTATTAGTTATAGTTCTAGCAAAGCCATTCATTTTTTCCTCTTGCTTTGAACTAACGGAAGTTTCAAATCAAGTAGATTCAAAATCTCCTAAAAGTACTTAAATTTCATAAAGAAATAGAACTTCCTCACCTCATGCCATTTTGAGACCTATTAGAAACTCAAGTTTTATTTGCAATGCTCACCATCTATCCTAATAGAAAAAAAAAAAAAAGACAGACATAGAGGTGAAGAGAGAAAAAGAAAGAAGAGTTTGATTTCAAGCAATGTAATGAAGTATAAACTACAAAGTGTCATTGGTAAATAAACCTTTGAAAATAAATATATTCTAGCAAAAGTAAACAAAGAAAAACGAAACATACTAATTAGCCATGAATTTTGGACAACATTTTAAGTCCAAGACAGAATACATTTTTATGTTCTGTGTACAGAAGCAAAAAGTGTAATAGCCTGCCTTACAGTATGCAGAAATGGAAGGTCAGCATTACCTAAATTGACACAACTAAATGAGGCTAGAGACCTGAATTTGATTGATTTTTTTTTAACTCTAAAGGTTAGTAATTTTACTTGAAAAAAATCTTACTTTAACCATTCTCCAGAGTTTAACTACAAAGTTAGATTTTAGGTCCCAGCTGTAGAAGAAAGTAAGCCAAGGTAGACAGATGAAATGAGTTCTATCATAAGATTCTGATTTCATCTATGTCTGTTGGCACAATGCAGGTAATGGTGTCCTTCAAAAAATTAGTGGTTTGTAAATGTGGGTAGGTAATTCCATCAGATTCTAAGTCTTGATTTCAATTAAGAAATTCAGAGAAGCCAGCATGGTTTGGAGGATGAAAGGTCAGCATACAGACATAATCAATAAATAATAAAAACAACTTAGAACATTTACTTTAAAAAGAATAGGCCTGTATGTTTAAATTAAATTATAAATTCTTCTGCCTTCACTTATTATTAGAGTAATATAACTGAAATTAGTTCCACAAAACAAGAGGATTAAAATGTTAGGAGTTACAGTAATAGTACTGGAAATAGATATGAACAAAAGAAAAAAAGAGGTGGGGGGAGGAAAATTATTATCAGAAAACTAAGGGCAAAAATTTGAAGCTCTGCTCTATGAGCTGACGGCAAAAACTGTGCACCTTCACAACGTGAAAGCAATTAAGCCCCCAGATCCTTTCCTCAGAGTAAAACTTGTCATTGCTTCTCAGTATCTTGACCTCTCAGCTTTCATTCCGCATACCACTATCCCTCAGTCCAAAGAGAGATAGTGAGAATGTGTCAACTTTTGAGATCATTGGTTGACGTGATTTCCTAATAATTTTAAGGCAGAGAATAGATCAGCTTAGAAAAGTAAATAGCTAAACAAACGAGCGAAAAAAAAAAAAAAAAAAGATTGCAGCTATTGCCTCTGTTTCCCTGACAGATCCCTACAAAATATAGATCCTCATACAGCAGAGGCAACCAAATTATCCTAAAGTTTATTTACAACTTGACCTAAAAAAATATGCAGCTTTTTAATCAGATGTGTCAAAGTTTATATTTATTTGAAGCATTTTAGAAAACCTGCATTTATTGACTTATTTCTATTACAAGAAAGTTTAGATCCATGTTTAATTACACATTGGAGCAAAACATCAATTCAGGAAAGAATAATTACAATGAATATTAAAGCTACATTGAGACTGAGACAAGAAATTTTTATTCAGGTATGGATTAACCCTAAACTTTCATAAGTGAATAAAATAGATTAGTGAAACAGAACATAGATAGTTTTTTTCTTTGGAAAGTGACAGGAGTTGCTGCTGCCTATTCAGCTAGTGGTAAATAGGTAAATATTCTTATAAATACTGTATCTTAATCAGTTCTAAGATTCTGCCAATCATAGGGTATAGTATAAACTTTGATTAGTACCTTTTTGTGTGGAAAGTTGGACCAGTGCACACAGCAATTTATAATGAAGCTTGATTGGAGAAATATTAAAGTGAGAAAACACTATTTTCACAAGAAAAGAAATATCATGTAACTTTTTAGAATCCATTTCTTTATTATTTATTTATTAAAGTGGAAACACTGTACCAGGATGGTACAGTCATCTGTGTTATAGCATTCCATCTATCAACACAGGAGAAACAAATGAAATTAGAGAAGATTATGTCTTTCAAAAACTGAAAGAAAAAGCCATGCAAATGCTATGCCATACATTTGGTGGGAGAGTACATAAATGTAAAACCAAAAAAAAAAAAACCTTCTGTTCTGAGAAACACATCACTCATTAAATACCATGTATCCTAAGTTATGCTAATTTGTAATTCATAATAAATACCGTATACTGACTGAAACTTACTTTCTACACTGTAAAAGATAAGAAAAGGTTTTCTAAGCAAGTTGATAATGTAAACAAGGAAATCATTGATCCTACTTAAGAGTGAAAGTCAGGAAAGTTTTCGAAGTTTTGGCAACAGTATTGTTAAAAAATAAATGAGCTCATGATAAATCTTCTGTTAAAAAGTGCTGACCAGACTGCCTGAGATAGGAAGCCGAGCTAACCATGACCTGTTTTCCTTCCTTCAAGTTTGGAGATGGTCAGAATTGTCAGTTTGTGAAGATTCCAGTGTGGATGAGTTAATAAGGACCTAACATTGAGCTGCTGCTTGATAAAATGTAAAGGGCTGAGAAGTAGAATGAAAGAGAGTTTCTGTCTCTCAGGGCTCCCCCTTGCCCTTGCCAGATTAGATCTTCTGTCTCTCCTGAGTCCCCCGGGGCTTCCCTTGGGGCTCAGCTGGTAAAGAATCCGCCTGCGATGCGGGAGACCTGGGTTCGATCCATGAAGAAGGGAAAGGCTACCGGCTCCAGTATTCTGACCTAGAGAATTCCATGGGCTACAGTCCGTGGGGTCTCAAAGAGTCAGACACAACTGAGCAGCTTTTCATTATCTCACTCTCACTCCTTGAGTCCCAGTATCACGAGCAAATATTTCATTTAGATCACCTGGCCCACCGTTTTGAATTAATTTAATCGTTATTAGAGCTCTTTTTAGACTAAATTTCTCTATTTTAGGATTATATTTAGCATAACTTTTCTATCCTAAGGCTAATGATTGCCTAGAATATTGCAAGTGCTTAAGAAGTGTTGAAATGACTTAAATAAATGTTATTTTGAATTATTTATGAAAGTATCCCTCTGGAGAAATTTCAGGTGAATTTTGGCAAAAAAAAAAAAAAAATCAGACGACTTTCATCTGAGGTTCATGTCAGTTTTGTAGTCGCTAAGTCGTGTCCTACTCTTTGTGGCCCTGTGGACTGCATGCAGCATGCCAGCCTTCCCTGTCCTTCACTCCAGAGTTTGCTCAAACCCATGTTCATTGAATTGGTGATGCCATCCAACCGTCTCATTCTGTCACCCCCTTCTCCTCCTGTCCTCAATCTTTCCCAGCATCAGGGTCTTTACAAATGAGTCAGCTCTTTGCTTCAGGTAGTGAAAGTGTTGGAGATTCAGCTTCAGCATCAGTCCTTCCACTGAATATTCAGGGTTGATTTCCTTTAGAATTTAATGGTTTGATATCTCTGTTCTACAAGGGATTCTCAAGAGTCTTCTCCAACACCTCAGTTCAAAAGCATCAATTCTTTGGCGCTCAGCTTTCTTTATAGTCCAACTCTCACATCCATACATGACTACTGGAAAAACCATAGCTTTGACTACACTGACCTTTGTTGGCAAAGTGATGTCTCTGCTTTTTAACATTCTGTCTAGGTTTGTTACAGGTTTTCTTCCAAGGAGCAACTGTCTTTTAATTTCATGGCTTCAGTCACTATCTGCAGTGATTTTGGAACCCAAGAAAATAAAATCTGTCATTGTTTCCAAATTTTCCCCATCTGTTTGCCATGAAGTTATGGAACTGAATGCCATGATCTTTGTTTTTTGAATGTTGGGTTTTAAGCCAGCATTTTTACTCTCCTCTTTCAACTTCAGTAAGAGGCTCTTTAATTCCTCTTCACTTTCTGCCATTAGAGTGGTTATCATCTTTATTGGCTTTAACGTAAATTGAAATTATGAAATAAAATTAACAGAATAGTAATATTTTTAAAGATCAGGTCTTTTTCTTTATTTGGAAGAATGCATTCAATTTTATATTTTTAAAACAAGATACATGTTTTAAAATAACACAAAAGTATGATCTACTTGTGTCTTCCTCATGCAGAAGCAGGTTAATAGCTCTATTCAGTCCTAGACATGGAGGGGAAGTGAGTTCTTCTGCATCCTGCCTCTATATTCCTCTGCCTGAAATTTCCAACTTTGCCTAGAGGGACCTCAAATATCATTTGTTCCAGGACTTTACTGAGATCTCAGTGTTCTGGATGGAGCCAGTATAATCTCCCAATCAACTTGATAGTGTTATGCAGTGCACATTTATTTTGTGCTCAGTGCATGAAATGAAAGTACAGCTGAGTTTTCATAGGAATTCAGATAGGGAGAGAGAGGGGGCAATTGCTCCTTGGCAGTTTATACTAAATAAAACCATAAATGCACACTGATGTTTTTCAATAACAGCATGTTGACAAGCTGATTATATATGGAATTTGAGGATGTGCAGTAGTTCTGTCACTTCTTGGATAAAATAATCACTCCAAATCTGTGCTTGTAATAAGAGAACAACTCTTCTCAGTCATTCCCAACTCATTTCTAAATTCACACTCTATAGATGTAGACAGGGTATGATCAATTTCTGGTCAACTGATATAAATTGCTATCTTCAATTTCATTATTTTAAGAAACAGTGGAGTTTCTGAAATATATGTATTTTTAAAATCTCAGGACCATGTCTTGATGGTCAGGAGCAGACAACTAGTTTCTGCTACAATTTACTTTCTAATAGAATACAGTATGTTTTCCTTCCATGGTAGGTGTTTTTGATGACTTTCATGTCAATGTGAAGATCCTGTCACTTCTTAACTAACAACAAAGAAAAAGAATAGGAAAAAAAAAATGCACAGGGACTAAAATGCCATTTCACACTGGGTGCTTTGTAAATGTGAGTCAGCTCTCACAAATCCTTTAGGCATCAGTAGAAATGGAGCTGAGCCAGAAGGGAAGAAAATGTCCAAACAGAGAAAGTTTGCTGAGCAAATTAAAATTCACACCTGAAACTGAAAACTTAGTTAAACCTACTCTAAAGGGTAGTTTTTTTTATTAATTTTTACTTTACTTTAATTTTAATTTTACTTTACTCATTTTTTCCTAAAATGAAAATTTATTAAATGTTGATTTTTGTTACAAATTCCTTGAATAATTTCAGGTTTTCCTTCCACTTAATCTTTTTACATAGTAATTATCACACAGGTAACTGGGAATAAAAACATAATGCTAAATAGTTGAACAATTTCCTCTGAGTTTGCACACAGAAAATTAAAATATACTCTTCTGTGTAATTACAGCTCAATATGACAAATATAATCTGGCCTTATTTTCCCAAAGCAAAGTCCTTTTATATTATTACATAATATGTTTAATGAAAAACAGTTTTGGCATAATTTAGAAAACTTTTACATTGAATACTGTGTGATTTCATTACTTGAGTAATGAGTATCAAGCTCGTGAATATGAAAGTATTTTGTAATCTGAAAGTAAGAATTTATATAGGAGGAAAGATTAAATTTTATCAAAAGGATAGGAAGAATTAATAATACATTAAATATTATTCCCTTGGGGCTCAATTTGAAGTATAAATATATTTCTCTTCATTTCTAAATTTGATTGACATTGTCATTTACTAACATTGGGGAGATATATTTTTTTGGGGGGGGATATTTTTTGAGGTAGAACTTTACTGGCAAAACTCAACACACTCTATATATGCTTTTATATCTCTCTTTATTATATTTTGTTCTTCATGACCAATTAAGTGGAAGTATGATTAGTAATGATTTGGATTTTCACTTCTTGTCTCACTGAAAGCCAGCTATAACATAGTGATTTTAGACTTTGCATTTTGAAACCAAATCTTTCCAGGCTACATACTGACTAGCAATGTATGAAAATTACCATTTCTTCACATCCTCACAATATTTGATTCTGTTGAAATTTCTAATTTTTTTATACCAGTGAGTTTGCCTTCAAAGTTACTTCTTCAGATTTCTTTTTTATACCCTTTGCCCATTTTTTATTATTTTCTTCCTCTTTTCTCTTTCATTTACTATTGTTTTTGTTCAGTTGTTAAGTCATATTTGACTTTTTGTGATGCCGTGGACTGCAGCATGTCAGGCTCCTCTGTCCTCCAGTATCTCTTGAAGTTTGCTCAAATTCATGCCTGTTGAGTCAGTGATGCAATCCAACCATCTCATCCTCATCTCCTTTTACCTTCAATCTTTCCCAGCATCAGGGTCTTTTCCAATGAATTGCTCTTTGCATCAGGTGGCCAAAGGATTGGAGCTTTAGTTTCTTTCTTTTTTTTTTTTTTTAAGAAATGATTTATTTTCCATTTTGGTTTCAACCTCAGTCCTTCCAAAGAATATTCAGGGTTGATTTCCTTTAGGATTGACTGCTTTGATATCTTGCAATCCATGGGACTCTCAAGAGTCTTCTCCAGCACTACAATTAGAAAGCTTCAATTTTTCGGTGCTCAACCTTCTTTATGATCCAGCTCTCACATCTGTACATGACTACTGGAAAAATCATAGCTTTGACAATTCAGACATTTGTTGGCAAAGTAATGTCTCTGCTTTTTAATATGCTATCTAAGTTTGTCATAGCTTTCCTTCCAAGGAACAAAAGTCTTTTAATTTCATGGCTGCAGTCACCATCCGCAGTGATTTTGGTACCCAAGGAAATAAAATCTGTCACTGTTTCCTCTATTTCCCCTTCTATTTGTCATAAAGTGATATGACTGGATGCCATGATCTTTTGTCTTTAATGTTGAGTTTCAAGCCAGTTTTTTCACTCTCTTCTTTCACCCTCATCGAGACACTTTAGTTCCTCTTTTCTGTTTACCATTAGAGTAATATCATCTGTGTATCTGAGATTTTTTATATTACTCCCAGCCTGGCATTTCACATGATGTACTCTGCATATAATTTAAATAAGCAGGGTGACAAGATACAACCTTATTGTACTCTTTTCCCAATTTGGAACCAGTTGTTCCATGTCTGGTTTTTCTTTTTTTTCCCATTTATTTTTATTAGTTGGAGGCTAATTACTTTACAATATTTTAGTGGTTTTTGCCATACATTGACATGAGTCAGCCATGGATTTACCTGTATTCCTCATCCCGATCCCCCATCCCGCCTCCCTCCCCACCCCATCCCTCTGGGTCTTCCCAATGCACCAGCCCCGAGCACTTGTCTCATGCATCCAACCTGGGCTGGTGATCTGTTTCACCCTTGATAATATACATATTTCGATGCTGTTCTCTCAAAACATCCCACCCTCGCCTTCTCCCACAGAGTCCAAAAGTCTATTCTGGACATCTGTGTCTCTTTTTCTGTTTTGCGTTCTAACTGCTGCTTCTTGATCTGCCTACGGGTTTCTCAGGAGGCAGGTAATTGGTCTGGTATTCCTATCTCTTTAAGAATCTCCCACAGTTTCTTGTGATTCACAAAATCAAAAAGGCTTTAGCATAGTCAATGAAGTAGAAGTAGATGTCTTTCAGGAATACCCTTGCTTTCTCCATGATCCACTGAATGTTAGCAATTTGAACTCTGGTTCCTCTGCCTCTTAAAACCCAGCTTGTACATCTGGAAGTTTTCAGTTCACATAGTGCTGAAGCCTCGCTTGAAGAATTTTGAGCATAATCTTACTAGCATGTGAATTAAATGCAATTGTATGATAGTTTGAACATTCTTTGGCATTGCCCTTCTTTGGGATTGGAATGAAAATCGACCTTTTCCAGTCCTGTGGCTAATGATGACTTTTCCAATTTTGCTAACATATTGAGTGCAGGACTTTAACTGCATCATCTTTTACTAGGATTTTAAATAGCTCAGATGGAATCCGTCACTTCTAGTCACTTTGTTTCTAGTAATGCTTCCTAAAGTCTACTTGACTTCACACTTCAGATGTCCAGTTCTAGGTGATTTTGTGATTATCCAGGTCATTAAGACCTTCCTTGTATAATGCCTCTGTGTATTCCTACCACATCTTCTTAATCTCTTCATTTATCAGAGATATTCCAATGTTTTAAACAAAGGTTAGGGCAAAGGTTAACTGAATTCTGCCAAGAGAATGCACTAGTCATAACAAATACCCTTTTTCAACAACACAAGTGACAAATTTACGCATAGACATAACCAAATCACATAATCCAAATCACTGCAGATGGTGATTGCAGCCATGTAATTAAAAGATGCTTACTCCTTGGAAGGAAAGTTATGACCAACCTAGACAGCATATTAAAAAGCAGAGACATTACTTTGCCAGCAAAGGTCCATCTAGTCAAGGCTATGGTTTTTCCAGTTGTCATGTATGGATGTGAGAGTTGGACTGTGAAGAAAGCTGAGCGCTGAAGAATTGATGCTTTTGAACTGTGGTGTTGGAGAAGACTCTTGAGAGTCCCTTGGACTGCAAGGAGATCCAACCAATCCATCCTAAAGAAGATCAGTCCTGGGTGTTCACTGGAAGGACTGATGTTAAAGCTGAAACTCCAATACTTTGGCTACCTGATGTGAAGAGCTGACTCATTGGAAAAGACCCTGATGCTGGGAAAGATTGAGGGCAGGAGGAGAAGGGGATGACAGAGGATGTGATGGCTGGATGGCATCACTGACTCCATGGACATGTGTTTGGGTAAACTCTGGGAGTTGGTGATGGACAGGGAGGCCTGGCATGCTGCGGTTCATGGGGTCGCAAAGAGTCAGACATGACAGCAACTGAACTGATAACCAAATGGTCAATACTGAAATGAAATTGATCAAATTCTTTGTAGCTAAAGATGGAGAAGCTGTATACAGTCAGCCAAAACAAGGCCTGGAGCTGACTGTGGCTCAGATCATCAGCTTCTCATAACAAATTTCAGGTTTAAACTAAAAAAAAAAAAACAAAAAAAAAAACGGAAAAACACTAGGCCAGCCAGGTGTGACTTAAATCAAAGTCCGTATGAATTTTCAGTAGAGGTAATGAATAGATTCAGGGTTTAACTCTAGTTAATGGTGTACTTGAAGAACTACAGACAGAGGTCCATAATATTGTACAGGAGGCATGAATAAAGTCATCCCAAAGAAAAAGAGAACACGAAGGCAAAGTGCTTATCTGAGGAGGCTTTACAAATAATGGGAGAATGAAGAGAAGTGAAAATCAAGGGAGATAAGGAAAAGTACATCAGTTAAATGTAGAATTCCAAAGAACAGCTTGTAGAGACAGGGAGGTCTTCTTCAATGAACAGTGCTTAATAATAGAAGAAAACAACAAAAGGGGAAAGACTAGAAATTTCTTCAGGAAAACTGAAAACATCAAGGGAGCATTCCTCCCAAAGATGGGCACAATGAAGTATAAAAATGGTAGAGACCTAGCAGACACTGAAGAAATCAAGAAAAGATGGAAAGAATACACAGAAGAACTGTATAAAAAAGATCTTAAAGAACCAGCTTACTATGATAGTGTGGTTAGTCACCCAGAGCCAGACATTCTGGAGTGTGAAGTCAGGTAGGCCTTGAGAAACACTGCTGTTGATAAAGCTAGTGGATGTGATGAAATTCCAGCAGAACTATTCAAATCCCTAAAGGATGATGCCATCAAAAGGCTTTGCATTCATTATGTCAGCAAATCTGGAAGACCCAGCAGTGGCCACAGGACTGAAAAATGTCAGTCCTCATCCCAGTTCCCAAGAAGGGTAGTACCAAAGAATGTGCTAACTCTCAGACAATTGCACTCATCTTCCATGCTAGTAAGGCCATGCTTAAAATCTTGCATGCTAGGCTTCAGCATTATACAAACCAAGAACTTCCAGATGTTCAAGCTGGGTTTAGAAAAGGAAGAGGAACTAGACTTCAAATTGCCAACATTTGCTGGATTATAGAGAAAGCAAGAGAATTTCAGAAAAGCATCTACCTCTGTTTCATTGACTACACTAAAGCCTTTGACTGTGTAGATCATAACAAACTATGAAATGCCCTTATAGGGTGGGAATACTACATCATCTTATCTGTCTCCTGAGAAACCTGTATGTGAGTAAAGAAGCAGCAGTTAGAACTCAGTATGGAGCAACTGAATGGTTCAAGATTGAGAAAGGAGTGTGACAGGCTGTCTGCTGTCACCCTGTTTGCTTAACCTATACACTGAGCACATCATGAGAAATACTGGGGTGGATGAGTTGCAAGCCAGAATCAAGATAAGCAGGAGAAACATCAACAACCTCAGACATGCAGATGATACCACTCTAATGGCAGAAAGTGAAGAGGAACTAAGGAGCCTCTTGATTAGGGTGAAAGAGGAGAGTGAAAGAGCCAGCTTAAGACTAAATATTAAAAACACTAAGATCATGGCATCTGGCTGCATTCTTTACATGGCAAATAGAAGGGGAAAAGGTGGAAGCAATGACAGATTTCCTCTTCTTGGTCTCCAGAATCACTGAGGACGGTGACTGCAGAAAAGCGATGACAAACCTAGACAGTGTGTTGAAAAGCAGAGACCATTACTCTGCTGAAAAAAGGTCCATATAGTCAAGGCTATGATCTTCCCAGTGGTTACTTAACAGTTGTGAGAGCTGGACCTTAAAGAAGGCAGAATGCCAAAGAACTGATGCCTTCCAATTGTGGTGCTGGCGAAGATTCCTGAAAATCCCTTGGACAGCAAGGAGGTCAAACCAATCAATTTTAAGGCAGGTCAACCCTGAATATTCACTGGAAGGACTGATGCTGAGGCTGAAGCTCCAGTATTTTGATCATCTGATGCAGACAGACAACTCACTGGCAAAGTCTCTGATGCTGGGAAAGATTGGGGGCAGTAGAAGAGAGCATCAGAGGATGAGATGGCTGGGCGCATCACTGATGCAATGGACATGAACTTGGGCAAACTCCGGGAGATGCTGAAGGACAGGGAAGCCTGGTATGCTTCAGTCCATGTGGTCGCAAAGAGTGGACATGACTTAACAACTGAACAGTAACAACAATGTTTTAGATATTAAACTGGTAAGACCAGTTTTGTGTTGCAAATGTGTCTTCACATAATTTTGTCCCTCAGTGAATAGAAATCAATGTTTTGATATGGTTATCCCATCTCTCTTTGTCTTTAATGTTTTTCACTCATTTGGACTCTTATAGGGCTTTCTCCAAACCATGACCGTAAATATGCTGCCCTACATTCTCGCCTATCACTTTTATTATACATTAATGTACATGTATCTATTTATCTATCACGTACATGATTTATCTGTCTTTCTTTTATACTTTTCTCCACAAAGTGAAGCATTGTTTTCTAATATCCTTTACTTTAAAATTAATTGTTCTCCACTGAATTTTGGTGCTACATTTATCATGGATTAAGTTCTCATATTTACATGGCCTCCCTCTCTGTTCTATTTCATTATCTGCATTAGCAACACAATATTTGTATTCATATGACTTTATAATATGTCTAGATAGGATGAGGAATTCCAAATTTTTACTCTTCTTTTCTCAAAGTTGAATTAGATTTTCCTAAATCTCCTAAGCTCTTAAATTGAAAAACATGATCAAGGGAACCACATACTCACAAATCTCATCAGGATCAATTCTGTCTTTTAAAAATAGACCCTTCTTCTGGTTCTGAGTGGTGTCCTATAGAAATCTCATCAGTCCTCCACACACAGATAGTATTATCAGACAGAGATTTAGAAAGTGTTTACACTCAGGCTTTGGGTCCTAACCCTTCTGCAACTAAATTGATTCCACAATTTTCCCCATAAGTAATATTCATAGATTCAAATGTAGTTTAAATAAAACATCAACAGATAGATAGAATAAAATTCTAGATAAAATTCATTTTAAATAGTTTCTTTTGATAAAGTTTGGTATATATTCAATATATGTATGTATGTACATATGTATGCATATATACACACACACATATTTCCTATCAACTGTGAAATTACAATATTATTGTGCATCAGAAATTTAACTATATACACCCCTGCTTACCCTTTTTTATAAGAATAAACTCCAGGACACAATCATCATAATTGTTAAATATTCACAAGGTAATGTCATAACTCTTACATATTGATAACTCAGAGCTTTTGTGAGGTATTCAAAAGCCCAGGTCACCTTGTCAATGGTGAAAATATAGAGTGTTACTTTCCCTCCCTATGGATATCTTTTCTATTCATTTCATTGAGGTCATATCTTGTGTCAAGTTTTTCACTGTAGAGTTAACCTTTCTTTTTTCACTTGGGAAATATTTTCTGGAGAAAATGGAAATCTACAATTTCATTTGTCTTCACCTGGCTTCTTTACAAGAAAATATTTTAATCTTTGACTGTTACATTTTTGTAAAATGGTACAGAATAAAAGTTATCAGAATTATCTGTCTAATTTGAGTTTCTTTCTAATTTGTAAATTTAATTTTAAAAGAATATTCAAATTAGGGGGAAAAAGGTGAAATATATATCTATTATTTTAATATATTTTAAATAATTTTAATATTTTAATTTTATTTATAATCATTTTTCATGGAACTGCAGTACATTTAGGATGAAATTAAAGTATAGATAAACAGGATGAAACCAAGGATAGCAAATAGTTAAGGAATTTTGTACAAGGTTGTTATTATAGGATCATATTTTGTTTTTAAAGGATCATCTAACAATGTGGTGAGTTGGTTCGAAGTGAGCAAGACCAGTTGAGCAATTTTGAAATGATTGAAGTAAGAGATTTTGTCTCAGGTGTTGCTGCAGTAGAAATGAGACTGATAAGTGGACAAAGATATCTAGGAAGTGTCTTTGATAGCACTTATGGTTGATTTAGTGTTGGGAGGGATGGGTGGGAAAGGAGTACAAACAAATGATGGAAGACTTGCAAGTCTGTGGCTTAAACAGCAAAATGCTTTGAGATTTTAGGAGTGAAGATGATGTACTCAGTGTCTGACTCTTTGGCTTTATCTGAACACTGCTCACATGAGGTAGCCACTAAGGAGCTGGAAATATGAGCCAGAAAGTCGAGCATAAAGCTAGAAAGATTCGGGAAGTAAAGTCACCATTTCTCCTTACCTGGAGTTCTGCAAAAACCTTCTCTGGAATCTAACATCTGTCTAGATCTCTTATGTCATCTCATACCTTCTTTCTTTCTTGAGGGTCAAAGACTACTCCAGGAGTTTTTCATTTGTTTGTTTGCCAAAGAACATACCAAGTGTTTATACATCTCAGGGGTTTTGCCTTAGCTGATCCTTCAGTATAGATCTTCCTCACAGAAGACAATTTCTGCCCCTCTTCCTATGCATTTCACCACCTATATTTACTATAGTTTGTTTACTCATATCACTAGTAATTAGAGAAGTATCTGGACTCAACATATATTTGTTGAATGAAAGAATCTACATCTGGATGTAGGAACAGACAAGATTAACCAGGGAATGTTGTCAGAGGAAAGAAGTGGGCTCCTTGTAGAACCATCAATAATACTGTCTATTGGTAGATAGGCAGAAGAAAAGTCTCTGAAAGATTGGAAAGAGGAAGCCTAAACTGGAGGAGAAAACCCATAAAAAGGAAAAAACCTAAGTTGAAATGTGAATATATATTAACTTCATAAAAGTTTATTGTATGAAAGGAAACGATAGATAAAAATGTGGTATCTGGGAAGAGATGTCTCTGTATTTGCTTTTTTTGTTTGTTTTATTTATTTTTGTTTGTATTAAATACTGTACAATGTAGAGTTTATTAAAATCCTGCCCAGGATGAACTGGTTGAGTAGGGGGAGATAATGATTCTAAGTCCAGGTATAAGAATTGACCTTAGTCTTGAGAAAATACAACTATGTCTTCCACTGTAATAAAGAAGGAAATGAAAAGAATGTGAGCAGATGCAGTAAATTTGCAATCTTGGAAGCAGTAAGTTAAGGGAGTTCTTACAAATAAGCATTGGTTATCTGTAAAATAACGGGGTTCCCCTGGTAGCTCGGTTGGTAAAGAATCTGCCGGCAGTGCAGGGGACCCAGGTTCAGTCCCTGGGTCAGAAAGATCCCCTGGAGAAAGAATTGGCAAGCCACTCCAGTATTCTTGCCTGGGACATCCCATGGACAGAGGAACCTGTCGGGCTACAGTCCATGGGATCACAAGAGTCGGACACTATTTAGCAACTGAACCACCAATCTATAAAATGATAATCAATGTGTTCAGATTGATACTAAAGGTGAAAGAATCCTAACGTTTAGAAAAGTGAGTAATAAAAAGTATTAACTCTTGTTCCCAACATGTAGTTAACTATAAACCAAAGATAATGAAACTTTACTAAAGTATTTCCCACTGCCTTATAAAGACCATCACAGGGTCCCCCAAAGCCACCTTTTGCGCTCAAGATATTATATCTATCTTTTGGGGTTGGAGAGGGCCTTCTGGTCCTGCTTTCAGTCCCATATTGGACCTGTTCTTTAGCTTCCCCAACCCAACAGAAATATTATAAGTAAAAATTTGAGAATTTGTCATCTTGCCCAATATGGTAAAGAAAAGAAAGGGTTAAAACACGTTTGATTCTGGGAATTGATTAACATGATGGTATGAGGTGTGTCCATTGCACAAAGGAAAAAGAAAAAAAACAGATTGGAAAGCAGTGTAGTAGGATAAAATTAAAAATACCTTTTGCTCCTTTGGTTTTGTTTTTCAGAATATTTAAGCCCTGTGAATATTTGCAGGCAGAGGAAAAGAAGTATAGTTGAAGAGGCAGGGTGTGCTAGACAGGAAGAGAATAAATTTGGAAGCAAGGTTCTGGAATGAGAAATTATAAAAACAAGAATTTAAGAAGAAAAAGCAGTTTTAATGAGTGTGAAGAACACTTTTTCCCCTTGTGAAAAAGGGGAAAAGATAGGAAAGTAGAAATAAGCTTCGTGAGATTTGAATTAGAGAAAGCCATGGGAGGACTGGGATAGGAGACCCAAGGAAAATATTAGTTAGAGTAGGGATTTGACTTGATATTGGTTAACTAAATAAAAGAGCTTCCAGAAGAGTCTCAGATACAGTTGAGCTGTATAGTAATTATTTTTTATTTATTCTTATTTTGTAGTTTCTGTAATACCACATGCCAAGTACACATCTAGGTCCTGGAGTATTTGTCTTGGTCTCAGTCTACCCAGGTAGAGTTAACACGACCTGGTGGGAAAGGCTGTTACCAAGCAGTAGAGCAGAAGAATTAAAGAAGAAAAGTGATATGGTACTGTGGTGTGGATTGCCTACCCCTTTTTGCACTGAACTACAAATAATGGACAGTGACTCAGTTGTTAAAACCCTGGTTTAGAGAGTAAGACTGTTTCTCAAATTAAACAAACAAACAAAAAAACAACAAAGAAGCCAGGAATAGGTGATGCCACAGCATCCAGAATTCAGAATTCTTCAATGGAAAAAAGAGAGCAAACATTCCTCAATTCCCAAAGAAAGTTCAGGTTCTGAGTTCTAGAGTTTCTATAATTGCAATGAACATGCCAAAGAATGGTAATAAAGGTGAAAGGCACAATGCTTTTTTAGAATAACCAGCTCATCATCCCCTAATAATCAAATGATATTAAATATTAAGTTAGCAATATCTATTTTCTTTTCCGCATCCAACTGCTCCCTTCACTCCCCACACACATGAATAATCCATCCAAATCCATGAGCACTGAAGTAATCACATTCAAAAATAAAATTATTTTCAGTCTTTATGTCAAAGTAAACATTCAAATAATAAGACCTTAACAGTTTAGCATAAAAATCTTGTTTATTCAGGGTTGCACTAATGTTTAAAACATTTTCAAACATCCTTTTCTCCTTGGATCATTTGTGTGTATCTCTAACCTGTCCAACTAATTTTCTCATCTTTTCCTTTGTGTTAAATTACACACCAATTAGCTTTCATTAATTGTTTGGAGATTAGCCCAAACTCTTTATAACCATTAATAAATCGCTAGTTATGATCGAAAAGCCTCAAAGTCTCAGGTTAAAATAGCAAACAGTCATTTGTTTCACCTTTCTGTCTCCCTAGTAATAACAGATAACTCACAGCAGCTTTTTTTTTTTTTTTCTTCTGTCAGGAAAGCTGTGCCTACATGATTAAAATCACACTCCAAGCTCTGTTATCAATTATACCAATTAAGGTCAAATAGAATGGAACAGTAGTCTTTGGGGAAAACAATATGAGCAATATAAACTGTTATTAATTTAAAGACATCATAGGTACTGACAGCTTCTTCCAAAATTGTCATTAATTATCTCTAGACAGTCACCTATAACCACATGTCCAAAATCCACATGTTATTGTGTGTTCTTTGAATTGTGGGGAAAATTAGGCCCCAGAGAAATTCAATGTTTGCCAAGAGGACTAGCTCACTTTCCTGATGTCTTTGCTGAAACAGGAGTAGTAGGGTTATTTTTGTGTTTTTTTGTTTTTGCTTTTTTAATAATAGACATGTAATAAGTATGAATGTTGCTGTCTTTCCAAAAAAAAAGAAAAAAGAAAAATTACCAAGGTTCAGCCTCTTTGTAGTAAATTAAAAGAATTTTTGCATGTTTATATCCTATAAAATATTTTATGTTTATTTTGTTATATTTGCTTACCTAAAATATACATATATTTTTATTTAAAATAATATTTTAATTCCATTATAATATGAAATTATTTTTGTTAAAAAGTGTGTCTATACTCAGGGTCATTAATGCTAATGCATGCAACAGCAGCAAAACAACTAATCCAGAAGTCCTAAAGGTTTAATGCAATTAAAGTTTATCTGTTGCTCATCCCTTTCTGTGTGGTTTGCCTATAAACAGATTCCAACCATCTTTTAATGCCTCCATCTTTGTCTTAAAGAAGTGAGGAAGTGTGGAGGATCAGGTGGAAGATTTAATGGACCAAACTGAGTCATAAAATTCCAAACTGATTGAAATGCAAACTGAACAAAGTAACTCTGCATTCAAGATACATCAGAAACAGTTTGATAATTCTCTAGCAGTATCTTGCTTGACAGTCTACACTTCTGATCACCAAATATTCCTTTCACACTATCTTCCATATTCTCAACTTTCTCAGATGAATAATCCCAAATCTCACCTCGTCACAGCATCTGGTTTATATTCTGGGATGTTTGAATGATGACAGTTATCTTCATCAGATTCATGTATGAACCAAAAATGTGGTTCTGAAATCTGAAACCTAAAAAAATCATGCTTCCCGCCCCTGATCCTCCATGTACACCTACCAACAGACAGAGTCAAAATTTTCTCAACAACTCTTATTTGGAAAATGAGAGGACAGAAGATACACAAAAGTAATTAATCTATGGCATTTATGGACTATAACTAGGCAGATATTGTAAAGTCCCACTTTCTGGAGAAAAAAACAAAGATTCTCAGTTAGGCACCATTATATTCCCTTGGAAGAACTCCTGTGTTAAGAAGATCAAATTCCCTGGAGGTTGGTTCATCTTATCCTTCGTCGTCATATCTGAAGTAGCTATTGAATATGTCTTTCTTGGCTGCATATAACATACAGAACCCACCTCATGCTCAGGGAAATATAGATGTCTAAAAGTCATTTTAAGGATTGCAGAGTCAAAGACTTTTTAACATGGATTTGTGGTTGTTTAGCCATATGATTATTTTAGAAACTTGCAAACTATTCACTTCCGGTCAGTTTCGAACACACAAAGCAAGAACTGCTAGACTTTGTTCCCAAATACCTTTCCTTTCTTTGGTGTCTTGCTTATCATCGCTCTCTCCATCTCAACTTAAAGTCAGATAATCTTGAACCTGTCAAGCTTGAATTGTCAGAACATGTCCTTCATTTGATCTTTGGCACAAATCTGAATCACTCTGTGTAGCTGAGAAATCTCACTGGGTCTTAGTTCTTCAAAGTCTTTTATATACCATCTCTTCATTTTCTAAACTTTTCTTTTCCCTTTCAATTCTACTTTAAACTTGCCAATTATTTTCTCAGCTTATATCTTTCTTATCATACTTTGCTAAAACCATCCATAATAATACATACATACCACTAACATCTATTTTCCAAACATCTCTAGAACTACAAGCTCCTTGAGCTTTGGACTGTCTTCTAAACTATCATAGGTGACGGCTTTTAAATGCCTTTTCACCATACTCACCAATTAACCAACCTGTTTTATTCTACTATTCCATAAAGATGCCCACTCCTAAGCCAGTGTAGCATATTCTAACTTTTGTTTATAAGCATCTCACTTGAAGGTACTATTTTTTTGTATTAGTCATTGTGATTAGTACTATCCGCTGCGATAAGTAATCTCAGTCCCTCTGTGCTATTCTCTTATGCAAAGCCCAGTGTCAATGTTCCTGATTGCAAAGCTTTCCTAAGACGTTCTTATACAAAAAATGATTTAGAGATTCAGCATCCTTGAATCTAGAAATCTCAATATGTTTAAGCATATCCTGAAATGACTCCTCTTAAGGGGGGAAAAAAAGAGAAATTGGGCCTGGAAGTTCACTTGTTGTTTTCCAGTCATATGTTTTCAATGTAAATGCAGAGAAGGCTATGAAATATAGGTTAGGTATGAACCCAGGGGGAAATATCAACAACCTCATATCTGCAGATAACACCATGTTAATCGCAGAAAGCAAAGAGGAACTAAAGAACCACTTGATGAGGGTGAAAGAGGGGAGTGAAAAAGTTGGCTTAAAACTCAACATTCAGAAGACTAAGATCATGGCACCCAGTCCCATCACTTCATGACAAATAGATGGGGAAACAATGGAAACAGTGACAGACTTTATTTTCTTGGGCTCCAAAATCACTGCAGATGGTGATGGAAGCCATAAAATTAAAAGACACTTGCTCCTTGAAAGAAAAACTATGACAAACTTAGACAGATATTAAAAAGAAAAGACATCACTTTGCCAACAAAGGTCCATCTAGTTATGCTATGGTTTTCCAGGAGTCAAGTATGGATGTGAGAGTTGGACCATAAAGAAAGCTGAGCACCGAAAAATTGATGCTTTTGAATTATAGTGCTGGAGAAGACTCTTGAGAGTCCCTTGGATTGCAAAATCAAACCAGTCAATCCTAAAGGAAATGAACCTGAATATTCATTGGAAGGACTGATGATATGCTGAAGCTCCAATACTTTGGCCACCTGAAGCGAAGAGCCGACTCAGGTGGAAAGGACTCTCATGCTGGGAACAATTGAAGGCAGAAGAAGGGGATGACAGAGGATGAGATGGTTGGATGGCATCGCTGACTCAATGGACATGAGTTTGAGCAAACTCGGAGATAGGACGAAGGACAGGAAAGAGAGGTGTGCTGCAGTTCATGGGATCGGAATGAGACAGGCACAATTTAACTGAATAGCAACAATGAACCCAGGAAAACAAATGACATCAGTGAATACCTCAAATAGAAAAGATAATAAAGCAAACTTTGGTAATCCAATGGAAAATGTTCTTATTTCATTTTCTATAATTTAACTTCCTTTGGAAAAAGTAACTTTCCACTTGGAAATTATTGTCAAACTTCATGACTAGTCAATTTATAAAGTATTCATGCTTAATAAATATTCAGTTTACCGACACATTTTAAAATGCAAATACTGTTAGCATAAAGAGTTTTGGTCCATTAGCTGTATTATTTTCTACATTCCAGTTCTTGTTTCCCAAACAAGTACAAATATATGCCGATTTTGAAAAACGCTTTCATTGAAAGCTTAATGTGGAAATAGTGCATGGCCACTTACTGCTAAAGATGGAGGTTTAATTAGGGCATCTCTAATGTTCTTTTTACTGCTAACATTTTATCAAATGTGACACCCTTGAATTTAAGCAAAAGTCATGCTAGGCTAGCATTTTAATGTGTATGGAACTTCATAGGCTCTCTCCAGCTCACTAAATAATCTAAATAATCAAGATCTGTATTCTGATGACAATTTGAAAGAATGAAACGATTGATACAGGAATTACAATGAAAAGGCTTTTAAGGTAATTTTTGTCCTGATTTGTAAACAGTATGCTCATTACCAAAAAAAAAAAAAAGAGAAAAATAAGAATAAAATAGTAAACAAAATTTTTCAAAGAACTTACCACCCTCCAAACAGATAAGTTTTTTCTATTTTATTGTTGCTTCTCTGTGTGTGTGTTTTATAATAAATATGATTTTCTAAATACAAAGTTTTCCATTTCCATTAAGTCATTAAAAATATATTATTTAAATGTGCTAACAATATTTCACCCTATATATGTCATGTTATCTACTTAATCTTCTGTTAGAGATATTTATGCAAGTTGCAATATGTTATGGACATGACTATATCTGTAAAACATCTTGATACATAAATCTTCATATATGTCTCTGAAGAATTTAGGGTATATTAATGTTTTTGAGGCTTTTAAGTACAAACTATAAAATCATGTCCTCTGAATCAATGTATCAATCTATACTTCTTCCAGCAATGTACAAGAGTGCTTATTGCCATCATTCTTGTCTCAATTATTACTATCACTTTCTATACTGTCAATTTAATAGTTGGATAGTTTTTTAAATGGTTATTTGATTTCTATGATGTTGTATACTTTGTACATTGTCTGCATTCTATGTTTAGATGTGTCATATTATAAATGGCATGTAGAATCATGGCTTTTCTTCATTCAATTTATCCTGATTTTTTGCTAGTTACAAGGTATAGTAACTATACACTGAAGATGCAGTGGTAAACAAGACAGACAAGATCCCTATCCTTAAAAAGCTTATAGTTATCAGGATAAAGGACATTGAATATGTATCAAAAAACTCTCTTAACACATCTCAACATAAATCACTCTCCAACTCAATCAACACCTTCATTCCTTCAGCAAAACATAGCAACTTATGAGGCTGAACGCTTGTGGTTAGGAAGCTAGTGTCTGGCAAGAATGTACATTTCTGCTCCCTTTACTTGTTTTATATGCCTACCAAGACTCAAATGAGTGTGATCACAAATTTCCTCTTCCAAAATGTTCTGGTTATGGTAATTTTGTACTTTCATGAATATATTTAGACAAAGAAAATATGAGTACAAAAGAAATACAGTTTTGCTTTTATAAAATTTTGGTCTAATATTTAGAAAAAATTGCTAAGATGATTAATTTACATTATATGAAAATGATTTAAAAATAGTGCATGTTTAGAAAGCATATGCACTTAGGATTTTCTGATTAAATTTTTCTTCCACCTAAAATGAAAAGAAAGAGGAAGTTATCATATATTCACAAAGTGTATTTTTAGTTGGTAGAGACTGTATGGACCTCTACTCAACAAAAACAGAGTGTTGCCAAAAGAAAAAGCCTTTAGCTATAAACTGAAGTAAATAAATAAACAAACATAAAAACCATAATGTACATTTATATGGTTTATATCACAATAAACACCTAATACATACATATATAATTGTTCATGTTTTTGTCCTATTCTACTGTCTACTTGTAATTAATCAAACTGTTTGATAATAAGATTCCTATTGTAATTAAGCAATAATAATCATGAGAGACAAGAGAGAACTATAAAATATTTTCACCTAGGAAGTATGATTTGCTTTCTGACTTGATTTTTGGCAGATCTCCTCACGCTAGTTTAAATTCCAGCCTCTAATAAACAGGAAGATCCTGGTCTAGATTTTAGAACTTGGTGAAATCCTGACTACTTAACCAAGTGCCTCTGGAGAAGGTTTCCAAGGCCACAGTAATTACTTTTTATCTTCTCTAGCAATATGTGTTACACATTACTTCCCAGGTGGCCCTGGTCGTAAAGAACCTGCCTGCCAATACAGGAGAAGTAAGAGACCGATTTGATCCCTGAGTTGAGGAGATCCCCTGGAGGAGGGCATGGCAACCCACGCCAGGATTCTTGACTGGAGAACCCCATGGACAGTGGAGCCTGGCTGGCTACAGTCCATAGGGTCTCAAAGAGTTGGATACAACTGAAGCAACTCAGCGCACACACGCATATACACACATGTATATCTCCAATCAGGACACCAATAGGAATTTTTGTTTTTAATTATTACTATTTAAGTATCTGTCTCTTCTTTACTTTAAAAAGAGTTTTTATAAAGAACAATCCATTGTATAATTATTGGTTTGTTTCCCAACTCTGGATAATGTATTGGTATGCATCTATGTTGTATTTTACTTAATCATATAAACATTTTTTCGGCTCCTTCATCACAGCATTTTGCTTAGATAATACAAATACATTTATGTTTGAGCTCACTTAAGAAAACTTTGTGTTTACCGTTAATTCATCCATAAACTTCAGAGCAGCCAGCAATGTTTGTTATAGTGGATTCAGTAGGTACAGAGAGGATCAAATTGTAAACATTTTGAAGCAGCAATGCCTTAGCACAAAGTGTTGGACATGCTTTGAATTCTATACAATGATATACTGTATCTCTACAGAACTGTCAGGGTGAAGAAAGGGAGTATTGCAACAGTTATAAACATATCACATACAGGCATTTATTCAGACAAATAGAGATGTAGCTAGGTGTCATTTTAAAGCTCAACTATTTATGCTTTTGGCAGATAGTTGAAAACAGAATGCATTTATAGCTCAGAAATGTAAAAACAACCAACAGTACATTGCCAATGGTCAGTGTATCAGGAGTAGCGTAAGTACATGAAACACTGATAGTTCTATTATTTTTACTTCATATTTAATCATTTTATTCATAAAAGCTAGAACAGCTAAAAGGAAACTAAATGTGTTTCATTGTGAAGGCTTTTTAAAAAAATTTTTTTATTCTCTCATTTCCTATCTTATTCTTATAAGAAATATAATCAATTTTTTTAACTGTCAAATTTACCTAGTGCATTTCAGAGATGGAAGGAAGACTAATAATTTCCAAAGATAATGGAAATTGACTATATATGTATTTGTATTTGTGTATATTGTCAATGCATCATATTCTGCATGTGCACACATGAAACCTGTGAGGAACAGAGATGAACCTTACGGCAGTGTCTGTTCTGTGTTTGCTGTAGCTTTCCTGACCATGGGACAGGACAGGGAGGTGAAGTCCACGTGAGTCTGGTGACCTGTCCTTCCTGAGGGAGCAAAGACCAGGGTTTGACAATGATGAGGTGGTTGGAACGGGTATCGCAGTCTACAGAAACAAGAAGCTTTGGCACTTGGCCCAGGGGTTCTAATTATGTCTTTTGCCAAAGACTGAGCCATTCTGTACCTGCCCCAGGTAATGTTCTGCAAAGTTCTGCTCAGGAAAAAAAAAAAAAAAAGAATGAACAGCTGGAGAAAATATCAGGTATAACAAATCGGGTTTCATCTGAACACTCTAATCATTTCTTTGAAAAATCCAGAAAAAAGACATGATCCAGAGAATCTCTTGCAGAAGGGTTTCTATTAACCCAAAATAAAGGCTACTCATTCTGTAACCACATTTTTAAAAGCTGAAAAACAAGAGTGGAGATAATTACACTGAGATATCAGTAAATTAGCTGCTTGCCAGAGCAACATGAAATACATCAAAGGAATACAAATAAATCAGATTTTCAACAATACAAAATTCACAATGTTCAGCATAGAGTATATATTGGATAGCTGAAGAAACAGAAAAATGTAATTCAAAACTAAGCAATAAAAAATCATTCAAAACAAACACAGAAATGACAGGTCAGAATTAGCTGCTTCAGCATCTTAGACTGTTATTATAATAATTGAAAAGAAGGAAAATCTTAGTAGAGAAATTGTAACTATGAAAAAAGAGCTAAAAAAAATTCTAAAACTGAAAACTATATTATGTCCAAAGTGAAAAAATGCATGCACTGGATGGACAGAAGACAGGATATTATAAAATATGTTATCAGTTATCTGGAAGATAGAATAAAAATCATTGAAACCAATACACACAAAAAATAAATTTTTAAAAATTTAAGAGGCAGTCAATGACCTGTGGGGCAATATCACGCAGTTTAATATAGGTGTCATTGGAATCCCAGAAAGGGAAGGAAAATATATGAGGTAAATAAATAGTGGCTAAGCATTTTTTTTGAATTTGAGAAAAATAATACCAACCTGTAAATTAAAGAATTACAGCAAACCACAAGCAAGATAAAGTTTTTAAAAAGCCACACATAAGCATAATAGACTCAAACTGCTGAAAGCCAACTATAAAGAATATTTTTAAAGTAGGTGAAAGGGAAAAACATACTGCCTACTTAAGGGCATAATGATGACTAGGACTCATACCTATCATTAAAAAAAAAAGTGAAATAACATCATCAAGGCTAAAGAATAAAAAAATTAAAATATAATTCAAAGTCCAGAAATGTGTCCTTCAAATATCATCCAAAAACAAAGGTAACATAAAGATATTTTCTCATGAACAAAATATCAAGAATTTACCACTAGCAGATGTGTATTATATGAATGGTGGAGTAGGTTAGTTAGGCTAAATGATGATACCTGATGAAAATTAGAATCTATATCCCAGAAAAGGTGGAGGGTAATGTGGTAATTATGTGTCTAGTGTAAAAGTCTTTTTAAAATCATGTTTTTTTTTTAATTTCCCCAAAAGATAATTGATTGTGAAAATAATGAAACCTGTAAGGCATTATTTATAGATGATAGGTGGATGCATAGATAGCGGGATTGGCAGGAGGAGGGAATGAAATGTGTGACAACTGCATAAAGGACTGGAAAGAAAATTGAAGCTCCTTAAATTGTTCATAAAATAACCTTCAAGACAGACTACTATTTTAAATAGAGGGTGCATATTGTAATTCATATAAGAATCACAAAAAAAACATGGAAGGACAAAATAAAAAAACAAAAGATAAGATAAAATGGAATAATAAAACATACTCAACCCAAATGAAGACAGAAAAGGAGGGGGTAAAAAAAAGGAAATGATGGAACAAACAAAAGATAAATAGTAAGATGGTGGGAATGGTTTAGTCACTAAGTAGTGCCTGACTTTTATAACCCCATGGACTGTAGTCTGCCAGGCTCCTCTATCCATGGGATTCTCCAGTTAAGAATATGATAGTGGGTTTTCATTTCCTTCTCCAGAGGATCTTCCCAACCCAGGAATCAAACCCTGGCCTCTTGCATTGCAGGCAGATTCTTTACCAACTGAGCTACAAGGGAAACCCAAATAGTAAGGTAGTAGACATAAAACTGTCAATGATTATGTTAAGTGTAAATGAACAAAATAATCTAATTAAAAAACAAAGATTGCCATAGTGGTTGAACAAAGAATGACCCAACCGTATGCTGTTTATAAGAGATGCATTAAATATAAAGGCACAGAAAAAATTTAAAATAATAATATGTAGAAACACAAACCATAACAAAGCTTGAGTGGTTTTAATAATTTCAGACAAGGTTAACCCCACAATTACTTTATTGCAACTCTATAATAATGAGTATTAACAAAGATCTGTTAAAAGTCATTTCACAATAATGAAGGGTCAACAGATCAAAAAGGATAGAAATCCCAATGTGTAACTAGTAACTGAGGCTCAAAATGTAAATAACAGTAATTGACAAAATAGCGAGAGAGAAGTAGGCAAATTTATATAACAAAATCTAAAAGTCATATGATACCACTTATATGTAGAATCTAATATATGGCAAAAATGAACCTATCAACAAAATAGAAACAGATTCACAGACATGGAGATCAGATTTGTGGTTGCCAAAGAGGAGAAGTGTCAGGAGAGGGATGGACTGGGGATTTAGAACTGGTGGATGCAAACTCTTACATTTGGAAGGGATAAACAACAAGGTCCTACTATCACAGGGAACTGTATCCATTCTCCTGGGATAAACCATAATGGAAAAGAATATTAAAAAACAATGTATGTATGTATAAAACTGAGTCACTTTGCTGTACAGCAGACTGAAACAACATTGTAAATCAACTGTAATTCTATGAAAAAGATTTAAATTTTTTAATTAAAAAATAAAACCTATAAATTTGAAGAAAGACTCTAAATATTTTATATAAAAACATTTTTGAAGGCGCATACAGGAATTAACAGGAATATGTTAATAAAATTATTTCTAGAATGGAGGCCATAGATCCTGAATGGAAAGAGCAGTTTGGATTTTTATGATATGTAATTTGTTTTATTTTCAAGTGCTTTATAACTACAGGTTTTTTCATAATATAAATATAGCTAAAAATAAAAATAATTCCTTCCTTTAAAGAAATAGATCCCTTATGTAGCACTGACCATGTCTTTTTTTTTTCATTTTTCAGTCATAGTATCAGCTGATATTTATTATAGTATAATTAAGTGCTAATTTATTCAGTTCTACTGCTGTCTAAGTTAAAAGGTCTCCTCTTCAACCTTTCAGGGTTTTAAGTTTCCACATAAACTATAATGGCTTAAAACTGTACAATTTTTTTATTTTATAGCTTTGTATGTCACAATTTTAAACTAGGTCAGTACAGCTGTTTTTCTCCTGGAGATTCTAGGGGAGAACCGATGTCTTTCCTAGCTTCCAGTGGTGGTCTCATGGTGTGGCTAATGGCCCTAGGTTACTTCAACTTCCGCTTTTATCCTGACCTTTCCTTCTCTAACCATGACCCTTGCTCATCCCTCTTCTCAGAAACTTTGTCATTACACTGGACTGACCAAGGTAGTCCAGAATAATGTCTCCATTTCAAGAACCTTGATTTAATGACACTTGGAAATTTCCTTTTGCTAAGTAAGGTAATATTCACAGGTTCCAGCAATTATCTGACTACCTCAGCTAAGCATTGTTCTAATTACCTTCATTATTTTATTTAATCGTTACACAGTTTTATCAGATGGGCTTTATTCAATCAAGGAAACAATTTTAGTGGGATGAAGTTCTCATGGGGGTGCACAGACGTTTAGCTAAGAAACTGGAAATGGAAAGTTTATCTTAATGGCTTCAGAACCTTTACTCTTGACTGTTATAATATATACTGTCATTAATATTGGGTTTTCCTGGTGGCTCAGATGGTAAAGAATCTCCCTGCAATGCAGTAGACTCAGGTTTGATCACTGGATCGGGAAATTCCCTGGAGAAAGGAATGGCTACCCACTCCAGCTGGAGTAGTTTGTATTCTTTCCTGGAGAACTCCATGGACAGAGGAATCTTACCCAGTGGATCAGTCGGTAAAGAATCCACCTGCAATATTGGAGACCTGGGTTCAATCCATGGCTCAGGGAAGATCCCCTGGAGAAAGAAATGGCAACCCACTCTGATATTCTTGCCGGGAAAATCCCATAGACAGTGGAGCCTGGTGGGCTATAGTCTATGGAGTCGCAAAGAGTCAAACACAGCTTAGCAACTAAACCACCACCACTCATTAATATTATCATATTGCTTTTAGGCATATATAATTTGTGATACTAGTTGTTGATTATCATTTAAACTTTCAAGTGACACTTCTTGCTTGTTCTGACTCTTTGCGACCCCATGGACTATATAGCCTGTCAGGTTCCTCTGTCCATGGAATTCTCCATTCAAGAATACTGTAGTGGGTAGCCATTCCCTTCTCCAGGGGATCTTCCTGACCCAGGGATGGAACACGGGTCTTTTGCATTGCAAGGCAGATTCTTTACTGTCTGAACCACCAGGGAAGCCCAAATAATACATGTGGTATTAAATTAAGCTAAGCTAAAGTCACTGCAGATGGTGACTTCAGCCATGAAATTAAAAGATGCTTACTCCTTGGAAGGAAAGTTATGACCAACCCAGATAGCATATTTAAAAGCAGAGACATTATTTTGCCAACAAAGATCCATCTGGTCAAGGCTATGGTTTTTCCAGTGGTCATATATGGATGTGAGAGTTGGACTGCGAAGAAAGCTGAGTGCTGAAAAATTGATGCTTTTGAACTATGGTGTTGGAGAAGACTCTTGAGAGCCCCTTGGACTGCAAGGAGATCCAATCAGTCCATCCTAAAGGAGATCAGTCCTGGGTGTTCATTGGAAGGACTGATGCTGAAGCTGAAAATCCAATACTTTGGCCACCTCATGCGAAGAGTTGACTCATTGGAAAAGACCCTGAGGCTGGGAGGGATTGGGGGCAGGAGGAGAAAGGGATGACAGAGGATGAGATGGCTGGATTTCATCACCGACTCGATGGGCATGAGTTTGGGTAAACTCCGGGAGTTGGTGATGGACAGGGAAGCCTGGAGTGCTGTGATTCATGGGGTTGCAAAGAGTCGGACACGGCTGAGCGACTGAACTGAACTGAACTGAAGGTGGATGAACTGTTGAGTATAGATTAGTTTTGATTTTCTTGAACAGAACAGCCTTATCAACTTCTTCAAACAACTTTAGTACCGTAGTATCCAAATGACCATACATCTAAATGTCTGTGAGCCCCTTGACACATTAAACTACACTTCAGCCAATCTTCAGTCACATGATCCAAGACTTTTCTCTTTAAGAGGAATTTTTGTAATTTTGTAGCAGTTCAATTTTCTCACATTCTTCTTTGCAGAGAATGGTGTTAACTCTTAGGCAGAGATTGATTTTCAAGTCCACTTATATATTCTGCCCTGACATGTTTGGAGGCAAACAACTGACCCCAATGTTATTTTTCACCTTAATATAATAAAATGACTCCAGCAAGTCTGGGTATATAATATGGATGGAGGACGGCTAAGCATTCTTATGTAAATACAGGTTTTGCTTCTCATTTAGTCCCTGAAAAGTCGCATTTGGAATATACTATTTGAAACTCTGCCAAGGAATTCTTGCTTATAATTTGATAAACTTTTTATGTCATTATTTGGTGCAAAACCTCAGTAGTCCAAAAGTTTTCGAGGATTAATCTATGACATTCATGTAGGCTCAGGGAAGAAGGATGTAGAGAACTATTGTTTAATGGGTGCACAGTTTCAGTTGGGGAAAATGAACAAAATTCTGGAGAGGGATGATAGTGTTGGTTTTACAACAATGGGAGTGTACTTAATATCACTGAGCTGTTTAACAAAAACATAGTTAAAATAATAAATTTTTATGTTATGTATATTTTACCATAATACAATTCTTACTCTAAGAATAGCTGAATAACACTTTCAAGAAAGATGGAAACAAGGGAGCTTCAAAAACATGAATAGTAGAACTTTATTGACTTTCAGTGTAGTCCTTTTCCAATCAGTATACTCTAGATTCCATCACCTCTTAGTTCAAATATTCAAGTATTCACTTGCAGTCAATGAATCTTCCGGAAGGTGAGGTCATTTAGCCTGAAGGAAGTAGAGCCCTTTTCAGAGCAGTTCCTCTGAGAAATGAGTAGACAAACAAAAATTAATGGAGATCTCTAATACAACTGACAACCAGGCCAAAAAAAAAAAAGAAAGAAAAACTGAATTGGAGAGTTTATAAATGAGTTAATACTGAAAAACTGCCTAAGTAACACTGACTAAAATGCACTAACAATTATCTTTCATGATTGAAGTTAACTGGGATTTTTTTTACTACTGGCAAGAAATGTCAATAGATCTTAAGGAGCAGATCTAAATTTAAGTGACAATCAGAAAAAAAATTAAGAGTGAATCTTATTTTTGTTGGAAATAAATAGAAATGTCAGGGGAGTTCGTAATTCCACCAGTTCTGTCTTGCTGCAGCAAAAATTTGAAGTGGTGGATGGACCAGTGTTACAGCTCAGTTTTATTTGGCAAGCAAAGGAAAATACATCCTCCATGTGTGAGGGCATACCGACCCAAAAATGCAAAGAAGAGAGAAGCCCCTGGCCTCAATTTTGCCTCCTCTTTTTATATGTTTTTTCTCCTCCCCCTGAGCCTGCCCTATGTAAATTAGGCTAGTCAGGAGTGCTGTTTGTTTCACCTGAGGTTCTCTCTCTGGTCCTCAGACCTTCCTTTCTTCTATTTTTGTGGGCTTTTCCCTTCTTTGTGTTTTAGCCACCACCATTCTGGATTCTTTTTCCTATTCTAACTATATAACAGAAATAAATCCTATGTCTCAATATTAAAATAAAGACAAATTTACAGATCAGAAAAGACCTATACAAAGATATTTTAAGTCAATGTTATAGAAATTGTATGCATGTTCTTTCCAAACAGTATGCTGCTGCTGCTGTTAAGTTGCTTCAGTCATGTCCAACTCTGCGACCCCATAGACGGCAGCCCACCAGGCTCCCTTGTCCCTGGGATTCTCCAGGCAAGAACACTGGAGTGGGTTGACATTTCATTCTCCAAAGCATGAAAGTGAAAAGTGAAAGTGAAGTCACTCAGTAGTGTCCAACTGTTAGCAACCCCATGGACTGCAGCCTACCAGGCTCCTCCGTCCATGGGATTTTCCAGGCAAGAGTACCGGAGTGGGGTGCCATTGCCTTCTCCCTCCAAACAGTATACAGTATAAGATACAGTATAAGAACTCTGCTCTTCTTTACAGTATTTTAACTAGTCTTTTTAAGAGCTTGTGATTATCAGCTAAAGTCTCACAACAATTAAGTAAAATGGCATTGAGTGAATAAAAACAGCATGGTGTGAGATTGAAAACACATGTATATATATATGTATACACATATAAAACGTCATGTTCTGGGTGTAGGTTAGAAAAGAATTTCCAGACATGAGACAGAATGAGAGGGAAATAAAGTTTATTAGAATTGGAGACACTGTTAGAACAGTGGGCCAGCTCAAGGGAGAATCAACATTGAACAGGTGTTCTTGACTCATTTTTATACTCTAGGTGTAAGGAGCAGGGTAGGGATCTTGCAGGTCATTTGCTGATTGGATGAGGTAGGCTTATTGGGTAGGGCAGTGGAGATGGAGAGTAAGGTAAATGACTTCTTCCTATATGGGGAAGGAGGGGAGGCAGATTATACTGGTCAGGAGGACCTAGAATTCATTAATAGACATGGAATTCATTAACAGTTATAAAATTGGGGATTGGAGGAAAGGTCAATAAGGGTCTGACTTTTCTTTTCCTGCATTCCAAGACCCTCCTTGGTTTCATCTTCTCTTGCATTCCAAGACCCTCCTTGGTTTCATCTGCTCTTTTGTCCTTGGGTCACCACATTCCTAGTCTAATTCTTTAGCAAAAGTGGTAATGGACAACCGAAGGGCCTTAGACTATCTCCTAGCCAAACAAAGGCAAGTTTGTGCAGTCATCAACAAAACTTTTTGCACATATATTAACAGTAGTGGCCTAGAAAAAGAGGATATTAAGAAAATATATGAACAAGCTAAATGGTTACATTCCTTTGGGAAAGGGACCCCAGATGCAAAATACCATTTGGCAAACTATCAAAGGGGCCCTACCTAACATGGTTTTTACCTCTCCTTTGACCTTCCATCACCTTCCTCCTGATATTACTGTTCGGTCCATGTATTATTAACGCATTATCTAAGTTCATCTCCTGAAAGGTTCAGAAGATCCAATTCCAAATGGTCTTACAAAAAGGATACTAGCCAGTGGATACTCGGACAATGTTATATCGTTCATGGGTATATTATGCTATATTGTTCCGTGGAGTCCCACCTTCCTCCTTAAGTATACACTGACAGAGAGCAGGCAAAGGGAACCCAGAGCCCCAAATAATTGGCCCTAAAAATAAAGAGAGGAAGGAATGTGGTGACCCAAGGACAAAAGAGCGGGTGAAACTAAGAAGGGTCTTGGAATGCAAGAATGGAAAAACCAGACCCTTATCGACCTTCCCTCCCATCCCCAATGTTGTAACTATTAAAGAATTCCAGGTCTTCCTGACCAGTATAACCTGTCTCCCCTCCTTCCCCATACAGAGAGAAGGTATTTGCCTTTCTCCCTTTCCCCACAATAAGCCTACCTCATCCAATCAGCAAATGACCCATCAGACCCCTATCCCACTCCTTACACCCAGGGTATAAAAATGAATCAAGAACCCTGGTTCAACATCGACTCTCCCTGACTATCAGGAGCTGGCCCGCTGTGCTGGCAGTGACTCGCCCCACCCCACTCTAACAAACTTTATTCCTATTTCATCCTGCCTCGTGTCTGGAAATTCTTTTCCAACCCATGCCCAGACCACGACATATATGTGTCTGTATGTGTATATATACATATGATAGAATATATTTAAAAGTCAAGTGTAGTGTGTGTGTATGTGGGGAGTTGTGTTTGAGTGGAGGATCATATGTTTTCTCTACTTGTTGTGTAGGCAAAACAAACAGACAAATCACACGCACAAACAAAACTTGCTTTTTGGCAATGCACTCCAGTAGTCTTGCCTAGGAAACCCCATGAACAGAGGAACCTGGTGGGCTACAGTCCATGGGGTCACAAAGAATTGGACACAACTGAGCATATATAGATATATACACACATATACATATACATACACATACACATTGAAAACATAAGATGGAAATTACTTCCCCCAAAGATTATAAAATGGAAATTACATAGGAAGTTAAATATAACTACATCCTGCCAAAGACTTTAATTTTACATACATATTTTGTGTAGTATACTGAAATAGCTAGATGTTTGTTTAATCTACAAATCATATTGAATATCTAACCTGGCAAGCAAAATCAGACAGATGGTCTTTTTGCAAGGGCCTTATATTGTAGTGGAAGATACAAACATTTAAAAAGAGAAGTAAATCTATTTATTGTAGTAATAAGTACAATGAAAGAAAAGTACCTGGAATCAGAGCATATAATTGAGATTTGGCTTAATTAAGGAGATCAGGAAAGACTTCTTTGAACAGGGAATGACAGAGTGGGATGAGTAGAGACATTTAAATAAAGAAGGAAATGGGGTGGATAGAAAGCATTTAGACAGACTACAAAAGATGTTTAAAGACCTAAAGCTAAAATATGTAACATGACTATGAATGAATAACGGAAGATTCAAATGACTTATTGTGATAACAAGGAGTAATATGAAAACATGCATGCAAAGCACATTTCAATCACTAGAAACTGATTTTACAAGCAGGTCCTCTGGGAAAAGGTGTTATGGCAAGAAATGGGACTAAAATCTGTTATTTGAGATGGACAAGAAAGAGAATAAGAGTGAGGTCAAGAGGCTGGTAGCAGGTGAGGCGAGAGAAATTAGAGCTAGATCAGACAGGACATTGTAAATTATCCTAGGGAGGGTCCCTTTATTTTTATTTTAATAACAAGGATGCCTGAAGGGTTTGAAACAAGGCATGGAGGTGGTAGAAGTGGGAAATTAAGGGTTCGATACACTGGAGCTATGGGACTTTCCTGGTGGCTCTGTGGGTAAAAAATCCTCCTACAATGTGGGAGACCTGAGTTCGATCCCTGGGTTGGGAAGATCCCCTGGAGGAGGGCATGGCAACCCACTCCTGTATTCTTGCCTGGAGAATCCCCATGGACAGAGGAGCCTGGTGGGCAATAGTCCATGGGGTCACAATGAGTCAGACACGACTGAGTGACTAAGCACAGCCCAGCATGCTGGCCTTACAGGTCTCATTCACTGTGATTCTTACTCTCCTCCAGCACAGATCCAACTCTAAAGTACAACACACTTTTGATATGCCTCTCAATTAATCATGGATTCTATTACATCTAATCAATCCAAAATAATTCAGAATGTGCTTGAGTGTCTTGATATCTTCTTGGTCATGTTTGTGTGTACTGAAAATCAATACAGTACTATATAGATACAGGTTGCAACATATTGCTCTTAATCAATCACAACATTATTATATATCTTAAAAGTTGCTTTTCCCAGGAAATTGCTTCTAATAGTTTGCTGATTTGCTTTATGTTTTCTATGAATACAAGTACAAAACAAACATTTAATATTTCAGCCTTCTAGGTAAACATGCTTATCTTAACTGACCAAGAAGAAAACCTATCTGCTATATTTTATTTAATGTTTCAAACTCTCACTTGACTGAGAGTTCCTGAAGACCAAAGTATGGATCCTATTCATATTTGTATCATAGCAGTTCACACAATTTCAGGCCATCCATATTTGTTGATTGAATGAATGGAAAGGAAATTCATGCAATTTCTTTTGTATATAATCTCCTGCAATATTTAACTAATTCTTAAAATGTCACTTCAGTTCAATAAATATTTAATGAGTGTATACTCTCCACAAAAAAGTGTTAGGTAAGTTTTGATAGGTCCCTCACACAAGTGTTTTCAGATATTTCTTCAATAAAAAGTTTTGTTGAGAACCATCATTGTTTTAATATATACCCCATTGACCCTCTGGATTGTGTTGATTATTTTCAAATATTTATAAATGTTTTTACAAGTATTTACAAGTATTTATATACGTGAGTAAACGTTCCTCTTTAATTAAAACACAAAAAGTACAGTTTTCTCTTGACAAACATGATGTTGAACTTCATGGGTCCACTTATACATGGAATTTTTTCAGTAGTGAATACTACAAATTACAAGAGTTGAGGTTGATTGATTCTAAAGATACAGAGGAATCACATGTATAGAGTGCTGATTATAAATTATACACAAATTTTCAACTTTGCCAGGGGTTGCATCCCAACACGTGAGTTGTTTGAGGGTCAATTGTGTATCCATATTTGGTCTATAATTTTTTTGTTTCCAAAATAATTTATTATATAAAAGAATATAATGAAATTTGGAGAAACTGGCTGTCTCTTCTTTGAGCAATTAGCAAGTGCTAAGTAATGGCCTAAATAATTTACAAAACCTTTTTCTCCTTTTAATAACTTTAAAAATCTTTTGAGATAAATTACAATTATGACTTCATCTGAGAGTAAGTTAGAAAATCCTGTTCAGAGATGGTAAATAACTTACTGCTTTCCAAGATGATATAATTATTAAGTATAAAACCAGTAATTGAACTGAGAATCTCTGATTTACACTCTGTGCTCTAATTTGATTTTACTATTGGACGAGAACCAGGGAAATTAAGTAGATCATACCTAAATCTACTTTATCATTTCCGATGGAAACACACACTGCTTTAAAAATCATTTTTGAGTCAGGTATTTCCATCGGGAACTTGGCAATTTGTGGATTTTTAATGTTAGCTATTTGCAATAATAGATGTCATGTTATTAGGATACGGTCATTCCTGTTTTAAATTTCAGTTAAAAGGGCCCTAATTAGCCACATAGCAATCAGGAAGGAATAAGTTGAAAGACTAGCTAGAATTAAGATAGGATTTTTTTTTTTCATTTATTTTTATTAGTTGGAGGCTAATTAGTTTACAATATTGTAGTGGTTTTTGTCATAGACATGAATCAGCCATGGATTTACTGTGGTAGAATTAAGATAGGATTTTAAGACACGGGTACAGGGTATTTCTTAGTCTCATTGGAAGACTTAAACCTGGTGGAATGGCAGCAAGTGGGTGAACCAATAAAAGATGAAACAGGAGCCAGTGATCAAGAGTGGACCTCTTCTCACAAGCATATTCTGTATCTCTTTTCATGTGTTTTTAGGTATCTTATTATCCCCTTCCCCACCCACAAATTTATGAGATTTTCAACATAAATTTTAATTTTATGTTGAACTCATCCATCCACTATTTCAATAAAGACGTTTTTAGAGCAGTTTTAAGCTTACAACAAAGCTAGAAGATACAGATTTCCCATATACAGCATCACTGGGAAATAATGATTTCCCATTATCAACATCACTCACCAAAATGTACATTTTTTATGGCTATCATGAAAAAAATCCTCAAACAAAAAAATATTCAAAAAAAAAAGTCCTCAAAAAATTTCTTAAACATATTTCCCATATACAACATCACTGGGAAATAATGATTTCTCATTATCAACATCACTTACCAAAATGGTATATTTTTATGGCTATCATGGGAAAAAGTCCTCAAACAATAAATTCTGGAGAGGGTGTGGTGAGAAGGGAATCTTCCTACACTGTCAGTAAGAATGTAAATTGAGAAAAGTATGGAGATTCCTTAAAAAAAGAAAAATAGAGCTACCATATGACTTTGCAATCCCATTTCCTAGGCATATATCTGGAGAAAAGCATGGTCTGAAGGATACATGCACTCCAGTGTTCAATATGATATCAACCTATATGTGGAATCTAAAAAGAAATGATGCAAATGAACTTAGTTTTGAAACAGTTTCACAGACTTAAGAAACTGAACTTCTCCCTTGGGGAAAAGGTGGGGTGAAGGGATCATTAGATAGATGGGATTCACAGGTACTCACTGCTGTATTTAAAATGGATAACCAACAAAGACTTACTGTATATAGCACAGGAAACTCTGCTCAATACTATGTAACAACCTAGTGAGAAAAGAATTTGAAAAATAATAGATATATGTATTAATACATGTATAAATGAATCATTTTGCTATACACCTAAACCTGTCACAACATTGTTTATTAACTATGCTAAGTCGCTTCAGTCATATCCGACTCTTTGTGACCCCATGGGCTGTAGCCCACTAGGCTCCTCTGTCCATGAGATTTTCCAGGCAAGAATACTGGAATGGGTTGCCATTTCCTTCTCCAGGAGATCTACCGAACCCAGGGATCAAACTCACGTCTCATATATCTTCTGCTTGGCAGGAAGGTTCTTTACCACTAGTGCCACCTGGGAAGCCCCTTAATCAACTATCCTCCAATACAAAATAAAGAGTTTTAAAAAGAGCACTTTTTTTAGTCAAGAATAAACCTCCATTGGCACGAGCATAATCACCCAGTTTATAACTTGCAGTTCATTCTTGGTGATATGTATTCTATATGCGTGCTTGTCGCTCAGTGCGGCCCCATGGACTGTAGCCTGCCAGGGTCCTCTGTCCCTGGAATTCTCCAGGCAGGAAAACTGGAGTGGGTTGCCATTTCCTTCTCCAGTGTATTCTATGGGTTTGGACAAATGTATAATCACATGAATCCATCATTATAGTATCATACTGAGTACTTTCACTGCCTTCAAAATCCTCTGTGTTCTATTCATCTCTCCTTCCCGGCCCTCAATACGACACATCAAAACCAGGAAAAGGCTATCCGTTTCTCTCTAAACTACTTTCACTGCATCCCACAAATCTTGATAAATAGTATTTTCATTTTTATTTGGTTCAAAATATAACTTTATTTTTCTGAGATTTCTTCTTTAGCCCATGTGTTTTTCAGCCGTGTGCTGTTTAATCTCCATGTATTTGGGCATTTTTCAGCTATCTTTCTCCTGTTGGTTTCTAGTTTAATTGCACCATGTTCTAAGAGCAAACATTGTATGATTTCTATTGTTTTAAATTTGTAAGGTGTGCTTTATGGCCCAGAATGTGATCTATCTTGATGAGTGTTCCATATGAGCCTGAGAAGAAATGTATTCTGCTGTTGTTGGATAAAATAGTCTGTACATACCAATTATATCTTATAGATTGATGATGTTTTTTAATTCAACTGTGTTCTTACTGATTTTCTGCTTGTTGGATTCATTTCTGAGAGGTGTTGATGTCCCCAACTGTGATAGTGAATTCGCCTATTTCTCTATGAAGATCCTGTGATTTTTGCCTCACACATTTGGATGCTTTGATATTAAGTCCATATCATCAATGACTTTTATATCTTCTTGAAGAATTCTCCCTTTATTATTGCATAATGCCTTGGTTTATCACTGGTAATTTTTCTTGCATTAAAATATGCTCTGTCTGAAGTAATATAACTAATCTCACTTCTTTCAGTTCTTGTTAGTATGGAATATCTTTCTCTATCCCTTTAAATTTATATATGTCTTTATTTTTAAAGAGAATTTTCTGCAGACAATGTATAGTTCAGGCTTGTGTTTTAAGCCACCCTCATAATCTCTTTTAATTGGTACATTTTGACCTTTAACATTAGAAGTGGTTATTCATGTATCAGTAACTGGATTCAGTTCAGTTCTGTCCCTCAGTCATGTCTGACTCTTTGCGACCCCACGGACTACAGCTCACCAGGCCTCCCTGTCTGTCACCAAACTCCCGGAGTTTACGCAAACTCATGTCCATTGAGTCGGTGAGTTGATACAACCATCTCATCCTCTGTCATCCTCTCCTCCTCCTGCCTTCAATCTTTCCCAGCATCAGGGTCTTTTCAAATGATTCAACTCTTCTCATCAGGTGGCCACAGTATTGGAGTTTCAGCTTCAACATCAGTCCTTCCGATGAATATTCAAGATGGATTTCCTTTAGGATGAACTGGTTGAATCTCCTTGCAGTTAAAGGGACTCTCAAAGAGTCTTCTCCAACACCACAGTTCAGAAGTATCAATTCTTTGGCACTCAGCTTTCTTTATAACCTAACTCTCACATCCATACATGACTATTGGAATAAACCAGTCTTGACTAGACGGACCTTTGTTGGCAGAGTAGTGTCTCTACTTTTTAATATGCTGTCTAGGTTGGTCATAACTTTCTTTCCAAGGAGTAAGTGTCTTTTAATTTCATGGCTGCAGTCACCATCTGCAGTGAATTTGGAGCCCCCAAAGTAAAGTCTGTCACTGTTTCCACTGTTTCCCCATCTATTTGCCATGAAATGATGGAACTGGATGCCATGATCTTAGGTTTCTGAATGTTGAATTTTAAGCCAACTTTTTCACTCTCCTCTTTCACTTTCATCAAGAGCCTCTTTAGTACCTCTTCACTTTGTGCCATAAGTGTGGTGTCATCTGTGTATCTGAGATTATTGATATTTCTCCAGGCAATCTTGATTCCAGCTTGTGCTTCATCCAGCCCAGCGTTTCTCATGATGTACTCTGCACATAAGTTAAATAAGCAGGGTGATAATATACGGCCTTGATGTACTCCTTTCCCAATTTGGAACCAGTCTGCTGTCCCATATCCAGTTCTATTTCTTCCTGACCTGCATACAGATTTCTTAGGAGGTAGGTAAGATGGTATGGTATTCCCATCTCTTTAAGAATTTTCCACAATTTGTTGTGGTCCACACAGTCAAAGGCTTTGGCATAGTAAAAGAAGCAGAAATAGATGTTTCTCTGGAACTCTCTTGCTTTTTCCATAATTCAATGGATGTTGGCAATTTGATCTCTGGTTCCTCTGCATTTTCTAAATCCAGCTTGAACATCTGGAAGTCCACAGTTCATGTACTGTTGAAGCCTGGCTTGGAGACTTTTGAGCATTAGTTTGCTAGTGTGTGAGATGAGTGCAATTGTGCCGTAGTTTGAGCATTCTTTGGCATGGCCCTTCTTTGAGATTGGAATGAAGACTGACATTTTCCAGTCCTGTGGCTACTGCTGAGTTTTCCAAATTTGCTGGCATATTGAGTGCAGCACTTTCATAGCATCATCTTTTAGGATTTGAAATAGCTCGACTGGGATTCCACTAGCTTTGCTTGTAGTGATGCTTTGTAAGGACCACTGAGTTTGCATTCCAGGATGTCTGGCTCTAGGTAAGTGATCACACCATCATGATTATCTGAATGAAGCCAGGCAAGAGCTCTTCCAACAACAAGAGAAGACTCTACACATGAATATCACCAGATGGTCAACACCGAAATCGGATTGATTATCTTGTTTGCAGCCAAAGGTGGAGAAGTTCTATACAGTCGGCAAAAACAAGACCAGGAGCTGATTGTGACTCAGACCTTGTTGATGAACTCCTTGTTGCCAAATTCAGACTTAAATTGAAGGAGGTAGGGAAAACCACTAGAACCTTTGGATATGACTTAAATCAAATCCCTTACAATTATACAGTAGAAGTGAGACATAGATTCAAGGGAGTAGATCTGATAGACAGAGTGCCTGAAGAACTATGGACAGAGGTTCATGACAGTGAATAGGAGGCCGGGATCAAGACCATCCCCATGGAAAAGAAATGCAAAAAGGTCAAATGTTGTCTGAGGAGGCCTTACAAATAGCTGTGAATAGAAGAGAAGTGAAAGGCAAAGGAGAAAAGCAAAGATATACCCATTTGAATGCAGAGTTCCAAAGAATAGCAAGGAGAGATAAGAAAGCCTTCCTCAGTGATCAATGCAAAGAAATAGAGGGAAAGAATAGAATGGGAAAGACTAGAGTTCTCTTCAAGAAAATTAGAGATACCAAGGGAACATTTCATGCAAAGATGGGCACAATAAAGGACAGAAATGTTATGGACCTAACAGAAGCAGAAGATATTACGAAGAGGTAGCAAGAATACACAGAAGAACTATACAGTAACTGGATTAATCTACCATATTTGTTGCTGTTTTGCCTGTGTTCTTTGTTTCTGTTTGTATTCTCCTACTTTTTTCCTGTCTTTGTGATTAACTGAGCATTTTATTGTTCAATTTTCTCTCCTTCTTAACATACTTTTTAATATTCTTTTTTGTCATTACCCTTGAGTTTACAATCTATGTAGAATTAATCCAAGTCCACTTTCAAATAGCATTATACCACTTCATAGATAGTGTAAGTGCTTTATAATAGGAAAAAATGCTAAAATCTTCCTCTATCCTTTGCATTCTTGCTGTCATTCATTTCACTTATACATAAGCATGCATATTTTAGGGACTTCCCACCCAGATACAGTGGGAAAGCTTCCTCCTGCCAGTGTAGGAGACACAAGAGGTTTGATCCCTGGGTCCAGAAGATCCCCTGGAGTAGAAAATGGCAACCCACTCCAGTATTCTTGCCTGGAGACTCCCATGGACAGAGGAGCCTGGAGGGCTACAGTCCATGTCGTCGCAGAGTCAAACACGACTGAGTAGACACTTGTGCGTATTCTAACGTGCACCTGCCACATGTGTTATACATGAGCATAGATATTCAGATGTGTTGTTATTTTGGACAAACTGTTATGTTAGATCAATTAATAAGACAAGTAGAAGTTTTATTTTGCCTTCATTTATTCCTTCTCCTATGCTTTCCTTTCTTTATGTATATCTGAGTTTCTGATCTATATGGTTCTCCTTCTCTCCAAAGAATTACTTTTAATATTTCTTGCAAGGAAAGTCTACTGGCGACAAATTCCCTTGCTTTTTGTTTTTCTGAGCATGTCTTTATTTCTCCTTCACTTTGAATGATAATTGCACAGAACATAAAATTCTATGTTCTCGTTGGGTTTTTTGTTTTCCTCTCAGCATTTTAAATATTTCACTCATCTCTCTTGTTGCTCACATGAATTCTGAGGAGAAATCAGATGTAATTCTTATCTTTGTTCCTTTACAGGTAAGTTTTCTCCGAACTTCTTACAGGAATGTTTCTCTAGTTTTGATTTTCTGTAGTTTGAAAATGATGCCCAGATGTTGGCCTTCATCTTGTTTGATGTTCTCCGAGCTCTCTGGACCTGTGACTTAGTATGTGCCATTAATTTGGGGGAGATTCTGTTATTATTGCATCAAATATGTTCTTCTGTTTCTTTATCTCTCTTCCATCTCCTTCTGACATTCCTATTATCTTTATACTATATTATGCATACACTTATGTAGTTGTCCCATAGTTCTTAGATATTCTCTTCCTTTTTTTTTTTTCTGTTTGTTTTTCCCTTTTGGAGGTTTATATTGAGATAGCCTCAATTTCAGAGATTCTTTCCTCAGCCACATTCAGGGTACTAATAAGTCTATCAAAGACATTCTTCATTACTGTTACATACTGTCTACTTATCCATTAGAGCTGTAATTTTATTTATCACAGTTATTTTAAATTCCTGGTCTTATAATTCCAACATCCCTGCTGTATCTGAATCTGGTTTTGATGCTTGCTCTGCCTCTTCAAAATGTGTTTTTTATTTTTTTAAGTTTTATTTGCTTATTATTTACCTTTGAGTATGGCTTATAATTTGTTTTAAAAGTCAGACATATTAATAATATACTGGGTAAAAAGAGCAACAATAATCCTTGAGCAATGTGACTGTATGGTATGTGGGCAAGGGGCCCCTTCTATAAGCTTATGATTAGGTCTCAGTGTTTTAGTGAGGCTGTTCCTCATGACTGTGACCTTCACATGTGTTTCTGAGTCCTGCCCCACTCCCACCCCCGTCAGTGGGATGACATGGCTGGAGGGGCTTGTCACTAAGTCATGTCCAACTCTTTGCAACCCCATGAAATGCAGCACACCAGGTTCTCTATCCTTCAGTATCTCCTGGAGTTTGCTCAAACTCATGCCCATTGAGTCAGCGATGCAATCCAACCATCTCATCCTCTGTTGCCCTCTTCTCCCCTGGCCCTCAACTTTTCCCAGCATCAGGGTCTTTTACAATGAGTCAGCTCTTCGCATCAGGTGGCCAAAGTATTGGAACTTCAGCTTCAGCATCAGTCCTTCCAATGCATAGTCAGATTTGATTTCCTAATTAATTTTGGTGAAGGTTTTTCCCTTCCCCCAGTTAAGTTAGGCTCAGATAAAACCACTGCAGGCTATGCTCCGGTGTAACTATTGGCTCCAGAAAACTGACCTTGTTAACCTTGTAAAAAAGAACAGAATATGTAGATTTGTTTCAGAATAATTCCTTTTCCCATCCCCCTACCAGAAATGAAAACCCACTCCAGTTCTCTTGCCTAGAAAATCCCATGGATGGAGGAGCCTGGTAGGCTGCAGTCCATGGGGTTAGGAAGAGTTGGTCACGACTGAGCGACTTCACTTTTACTTTCACTTTCATGCATTGGAGAAGGAAAGGGCAACCCACTCCAGTGTTCCTGCCTGGAGAATCCCAGGGACGGGGGAGCCTGGTGGGCTGCCGTCTGTGGGGTCGCACAGAGTCGGATATGACTGAAGTGACTTAGCAGCAGCAACCAGAAATACACTCTTTGTTTCTCCTTATGTTCACTGTGAGTACCTGGCAGAACTCCAGAAAGTAAAATCACAGAAGCGTGCCATCCCCACCATCAGTGACTGAGTCCCACCATGGCTTTTGTCTCTCAGACTTCTCCCTGCTGAGCCTCTGGCAATTCCTCAGTCAGAGTTCAGGTTCTCCACCCTGATGCTGGTTCCTGTGGTTGGGTCAGCTTTTGGATTTCTGCCCTGGTAAGTAGTGAGTCTCTGTATCTTCCTGAGTATCTAAGATTTGTTCAGTTTCTGGCTTGTTTAACTTTTCATTTGTTAGGATGAAGTGACTACTTTCAAGGTTCTCACAGGCTGGACTGGAAACCAGAAGTCCCCTCACTAATTTTTAAAAAAACCTGAATGCAGTAATTTTGCCTTTGGTGATTCCTACCATTCCAATATAGTTATGTCACATTTAAAACTTAAGATTTGTATTATCGATTAGTAGAGAAGGGGTAAATTCCCTTCCTTTAAATAATGTTTAGCTTTCCTTGCCTTTTACATGCCTCATTTTCCATTGGTGTCCTTAGTTTTCTATTACTCGTCTCTAATTTGGACTTAAACTCTCAGAAAAATACACCTCCCTTCAATATAATAAAACACATCAAATACTCTTTTGGTTTTCTTTCTTTTTAGTTACTTTTTATTACAATATTCTCACTGGAGATTGCTGTCTTTCTTTTCTAATTTGTTCATGGTTAGTCCAGGTCTGCTACCTAGCTGTCATCCTAAAATTGCTTTTCATCATCATCAACTGGAAAATTCTCATGACGTCTATCAAAAGTTAGATCACCTATTTCCTGAATGCATATTTTTCTCTTTCTTGCTTTACCCATTGTTCTGATGGAGCATATCCTCCAGCAGCTTCCTGAGAATGGGTGTGGAAGGTGCTTTTTTATGAGTGTATATCTGAAGATGTCCTGACTAATTGCCTCAGATTTAGTAGGTAATGTTGAGGAGTATAAATTTATGTATTGAAAATCATTTAGCCAGAATCTTCTGTTCCATTGGTTCCTTTCTTAGTTTGACTATAGAGAAATCTGGTACTGGTCTGATTCCTGAAGTTTTTGATGTGGCTAGATTTTTTTTTTTTCAATTCAGACTTGGAAGATCTCTTCATCCCCAGTGATTTTAAATTGCATAACAATGTGTTTTGATGTGGTTCTTTTTCATTCATTTTGTTGGAGGCCCCATGGGACCTTCTAATATAGAAATATGTGTTCTTCCAGGACTTTCATTCCATCAACTGCATAAGGCAGAAAAAAAAAAAATCTGTCTCCATTTTTAAAGAATCTTTGTGCAGAGTCCTCAGGTACCAAGGGGATTTTTTTTTTTTGCCAAAACTCCCCTAAAAGGCAGCTTTTTGCCAAAGCTCCCCCTAATAGTCACAGCTAAACACAAATGTAACAGAAGCAGGTAGCCTCTGGCAGGAAAAAACAGCTTCTTGTTATTGCCTATGTTTTCACACTGTTCTCTCAATGATTTTTTTTTTTTTTATGTTTTTGTTGTTCAGTTGTTGTCATGTCCAACTCTTTGCGACCCCATGGACTGCAGCACGCCAGACTTCCCTGTCATTCACTATCTCCCAGAGTTTGCTCAAACTCATGTCCATTGAGCCAGTGATGCCATCCAAGCATTTCATCCTCTGTTGTCCCCTTCTCCTCCTGCCCTCAATCTTTCCCAGCATCAAGGTCTTTTCCAATGAGTCAGCTCTTCGCATCAGGTGGCCAAAGTCTTGGAGCTTCCCTGATGGCTCAAATGGTAAGGAATCTGTCTGCAATGAAGGATACTCTGGATGTGAATTCAATCCCTAGGTTGGGAAAATCCCCTGGAATAGTGAATGGTATTCTTGCCTGGAGAATTCCATGGACAGAGGAGCCTGGTGGGCTACAGTCCATGTGGTCCCAAAGAGCTGGACACCTTAACTGATATAATGTGAAAAGAGATAATGTTTTCTAGGTATACAGTTTCAAAGATGGACTGATAGAGATGATAGATAAATATGCCAGTTATATAACAGATGCTTAAGTTGCACCCATGTGTCATTTATCTTGACAAAGTTTAAGTTTCTTGTAGCCTTTATAGCAATAATTTACCTTTGGTGAGTCCATGGATTAAGTTGAATGAGTTCCTGGATAATGATCAAACAAGATTTGTTTAAAGGACCTTAATTCATACTGCATCTCTACAATGCCCTGAAACAATGGCTATAATTTAACTTTTAATAAAAAAAAAAAAAAATGACCAGAAAGAAACTCCAGCATTGCCAGATTGTTGACCATGGTTGTGTGAATACAGTGTTACTGAATCACTTCATTAAAATGTAGTGGACAATACATTTCCTAATAAGAAAATCAGTATTAAAAAAAAGTACAGGAATACAAAGGAGGTTATTTAACAACATTTGAAAAAAATAACAAATTTAAAGGAAGTCGTTTTAGTCCTACACTGCTGAAGATAAGAAAGCTCTGAAAAAAGCCTTAAATAATGTCAGGTTTATATGAATAGTTGAAAAACAACTGCTTCTTACAGATCATTATGAAACAAAGATAAGAGAATTAATTTTAAAGTAATTTTAAGCTTTAAATATAAGAAGAAAGGAGCTGATTATATATATATAGGTATACAATAGTACTAAATTAGACACTTGATCCTTAAAATTCTTAAGGTGTCTATAAGTAGCTTCCTATTAACCTGAGCAATTATTTGCAACTTCTTTTTTTACATTTACTTAATTGTATACCCAGAGAGATAAATATATGTGCTCATTATAGAGGCTTTAACAAAAGTACTATTCTCACTTGTATCTTTAGAAATGTACTATAATCCAACTTTATTAAGATGATGCTTAATGGTTAATTCTGAAGATATGAGTTCTGCTATACATATGAGAATAAATAATTAAAATAATGCATATCTCAGACACAAAGCTTGATTTGTTAATGTAATTCAGTGAAATCAGAGAGAGCTATTGAAAAATTAATCAGTTATTTTCTGTCATAGGTTGTTTGCTTTTCACAGAATCAATTCACTCCCAAGTACAGATACTAGGATTTTTCCATTCCACACAGAACTACTATCCATTTTGGTACCATCCTCTGAATCAATGGCCTTGTAAGCATCCTAGATCTTTCACAAAAAAATACATAGGACATTTAGGGTGAAGCTCAGTATTGTCTTATGTCAACAGAAGGCATCACTTGTGCCAGATTATATGCAGAAGAAATCTTGTCTCGGGACCACTGGTCTCTAGATGTTGTCCTGGCAGATCAGGGCACTTTAAGATTAGTTTCCAGTGTTGCTGGGCAGTTTCTGAAGGCTGAATCTCCTCCTCTTCCCATCACCCCCTTACTTCTTATCCTTTTGTCTTCCTCACCTACCACTGATCATGCTTCATCACCATTTCTTCCTCAGACTTACCAGATAGGTGATGTTCATCTCTTTACTTTGATGTGGCAGAGTAACCTGTATTTTTCCTTATTCATTCTCCAAAGTATGTTTTAACATATACACTCTGCCGTGTTTCCTTCACAGACTTCACTTCAGATTTTTGAAACACTTTTTACTTATTTCAGTAAAATCTGATATTATACATCAAAACCTTTACCTCACATATGCAAAGGTTTTGGCAAAGAGTTTAAACCTGGCAACAGAGACAGATATTTAGATGTGAACTTATACCAGTGCTTCCCATCCCCCACACTTTGATATTCTCATGCAGATAGTTTGGTTGGGACCTGTCTTAGTCTGTGAAGGCTGCTATAACAAAGTACCAAAAACTAGGCAGCTTATAAACAACAGAAATGTACAGTTTCACAGTTCTGGAGGTGAGGAAGGTCAAGATCAAGACACCAGAAGATTTAGCACCTTATAAGAGCAAGCTTCCTGGTCCACTGATGGCCTCACATGGCAGAAAGAACTAGGGAGCTCTCTGTGGTCTTCTTATTATAAGGGCACTAGTCCCAGTCATGAGGCTCTACCCTCATAATTTAATCACCTCAAAGGCCCACCTCCTAATACCATCACATTGGGCTTTTGGTTTCAACATATGATTTTTTTGGGGGGGAGGCACAAATATTCATACTGTTCTCATACTGTTCATGGGGTTCTCAAGGCAAGAATACTGCAGTGGTTTGCCATTCCCTTCTCCAGGGGACCACATTCTGTCAGACCTCTCCACCGTGACCCGTCCGTCTTGGGTGGCCCCACACGGCCTGGCTTAGTTTCATTGAGTTAGACACGACTGTGGTCCTCTAATCAGATTGGCTAGTTTTCTGTGGTTATGGTTTAGTGTGTCTGATGCCCTCTGGCAACACCTACCATCTTACTTGGGTTTCTCTTACCTCGGACGTGGGGTATCTCTTTACGGCTGCTTCAGCAAAGCATAGCCGCTGCTCCTTACCTTGGATGAGGGGTATCTTCTCACAGCCGCCCCTCCTGACCTTGAACGTGGAGTAGCTCCTCTCGGCCCTCCTGCGCCCCACAGCAGCCGCTCCTTGGAGGTGGGGTTCTTCCTCTCGGCTGCAGCCCCTGCCCTCAGGCGTGTGGTAGCTCCTCTTGACCGCCGCATGAAATTAAAAGACGCTTACTCCTTGGAAGGAAAGTTATGACCAACCTAGATAGCATATTTAAAAGCAGAGACATTACTTTGTCAGCAAAGGTCCGTCTGGTCAAGGCTATGGTTTTTCCAGTGGTCATGGATGGATGTGAGAGTTGGACTGTGAAGAAAGCTGAGCGCCGAAGAATTGATACTTTTGAACTGTGGTGTTGGAGAAGACTCTTGAGAGTCCCGTGGACTGCAAGGATATCCAACCAGTTCATCCTAAAGGAGATCAGTCCTGGGTATTCATTGGAAGGACTGATATTGAAGCTGAAACTCCAATACTTTGGCCATCTCATGCGAAGAGTTGACTCATTGGAAAAGACCCTGATGCTGGGAGGGCTTGGGGGCAGGAGGAGAAGGGGACGACAGAGGATGAGATGGCTAGATGGCATCCGGTGATGCCATGAGTTTGAGTAAACTCCGGAAGTTGGTGATGGACAGGGAAGCCTGGCATGCTGCAATTCATGGGGTCGCAAAGAGTCGGACATGACTGAGGGACTGAACTGACTGAACTGACTGACAAATACTCAGCTCATTGTGCATGCATGCTAAGTCACTTCAGTCGTGTTCAACTCTTTGCGACCCCATGGACTATAACCGACCAAGCTCCTCTGTCCATGGAATTCTTCAGGCAAGAATACTGGAGTGGGTTCTTTGTAGGTCCCTATATTTTGGCATTTCCCAACTGAGATTTCAAATAAGTAGTTTTGACTGAAAAATTCTAGCTTATAGTATATAATAGCCCTTTACAAATTCTTTACATTAACCTCTCTTGGCACCTGTTTCAGGAAACAGAAAAGAGCAAATTAGATGCTCAATGTAAAATATTTAGCAGAGTGTCTTAGAACCAACTAAACGCTTAAACCAGTGATGATGATATTTTTCATTCTTTTACTATTGCTATAATCCTAATTTTCCTTGTAGTAATGTGGATTCTTCTGAATGATTTGAAGAGTCTGTACCAGAAAGGTAGGGATGATAAAATACTATACAATGATTAGTGATTTATTTACCATTATCTTTCATGTGTAAATATCCGTATGTGTGAAGCAATGTTTTGAGCACAATGGGTTCTACATTAATAACCCCTTTCTCTTAAAAAATGTAAAATGGTTGCATTCAGATATTCCTCATCAAGAGCTAAATTGAATTCCAAGTTTCTGTGAGTTTAATGGTGTTCTGTATTTGTCAAGATAGAAGTAGTAGGCCTTGATTTGATCTAATTTGGGTAACATGAGACAAAAGTGGGGGAAACTGAGGTGAAAGGGAAAGGTCATGAGTGAAGTTGTAAAATTTATATCAGGAGCAAAATAAAATATATTTATAAGAAAGCAAGCAAAGCCTTGTTCATTAAGGAGTAGTGGGCAAACAGAATATTTATTCAGTGAACCTGGTGGAAAAAAATCTTTTGCCCATTGACTTTTAGATCTATCACAGAGATTAATCGTGGTGTTCAATAGAAATATAGAAAAATAAAATAGAGTATATATTCAATAGATATATCTTCCATAATGAGTTAATGTTTTCAGTTTGCATTTATTATTATTTTTTTTTAATTGTGCACTGGCTTTTAATGTTGCTGCCTGAAAGTGATACATATTTCATGTCCTCAAGATTTGTTGGCCAAAGCAAATTACATGGTCATGCCAATTTGCAAAGAGTGCATTTAAAAAGGTGTTCTGAATCACAAAGACAGCATGGGCTTCTTACTTTCATGTCTAAGAATTCACATTTCTTTAACATACAAAAGGGGAGAAATTTCTTCACTTTTATTTAGGCATTTTCTTCTCCAGAGTAAAATTTACTGACACATAAACATAGTTAAACATCTTGGGAATATTTATCCTCAGAAGAGAAGGTGATATGGCCTAATAATTCCAAGTATTTTCAAAATTTTATCTACCTAGGAAACAGAAATAAAGATAACGTACTAAAGCTGCCACACAATAGATTTAAGGTAGACATAAAGAAAAAAATGACAGTGAAGATGACTAAGTATGAAAAAAGGAATACAATCAAGGTCAGTAAATAGATATTCTTATCAGTATATGAAAAAATATAACCCTCAGAAATCTCTTACTGTACCATTCAGTTATCATTGATTCACAAAGTTATTTTGAACATTGTTTGCATTTTAAAAAGCAATATTGATGTTTTATGAGACAAAATAAAACCATTTATTATGAATAGATTAACATCTGAAATGTGGTCGGGATGAAGCATTTGGGCATGTGTTAGCAAAAAGTTGTGTTTTGAGGTGACACATTTAAAGACGATTTAAATGATTCTTGCTTTTCACTTGGTTTTAACTAGTACCCTTAATTACTTGGGCTTCCCAGGTGGCTCAGTGGTAAAAAATATAACTGCCAATACAGGAGACAGGGGTTTGATCAATGAGTCGAGAAGATCCCCTGGCCAAGGAACTGGCAACCCACTCCAGTATTCTTGCCTGGGAAATTCCATGAAAAGAGAAGCTTTGTGGGTCACAGTCTTTGGGATTGCAGAGACTCAGACATGACTGAGCATGCATGCCCAATCAACCTCTTATTCCTCCTAGAATGAAAAGTTTCCTAATATAAACATTCAGGCATATATTTTATATATTGTATTTCTCTAATAATAATAATAGTAACAACAAGGCAAAGGAGAAAAGGAAAGATAAACCAATTTGAATGCAGAGTTCTAAAGAATAGCAAGGAGAGATAAGAAAGGCTTCCCCAGTGATCAATGCAAAGAAACATAGGAAAAAATAGAATGGGAAAAACTTGAGATCTCTTCAAGAAAATTAGAGATACCAAGGGAACATTTCATGCAAAGATGGGCACAATAAAGGACAGATACAGTATGGACCTAGCAGAAGCAGAAGATATTAAGAAGAGGTGGCAAGAATACACAGAAACTACACAAAAAAGATCTTCATGACCCAGATAACCATGGTGGTGTGATCACTCACCTAGAGTCAGACATCCAAGTGGGCCTTAGGAAGCATCACTATGAACAAAGCTAGTGGAGGTGATGGAATTCCAGTTGAGCTATTTCAAATCCTAAAAGATGATGTTGTTAAAGTGCTTCACTCAATATGCCAGCAAATTTGGAAAACTCAGCAGTGGCCACAGGACTAGAAAAGGTCAGTCTTCATTCCAATCCCAAAGAAGGGCAATGCCAAAAAATATTCAGACTACAGCACAATTGCACTCATTATCACACACTAGCAAAGTAATGTACAAAATTCTCCAAGCCAGACTTGAAAAGTACATGAACCATGAACTCCCAGATGTTCAAGCTGGATTTAGAAAAGGCAGAGGAACCAGAGATCAAATTGCCAACATCCGCTGGATCATTGAAAAAGCAAGAGAGTTCCAGAAAAACATCTACTGGTGCTTTGTTGCTTATGCCAAAACTTTTGACTGTGTGGATTACAACAAATTGTGAAAAATTCTTAAAGAGTACCTTAAAGAGGTACTCTTAAAGAGTACCAGGCCACCTGACTTGCCTCCTGAGAAACCTGTCTTCAGGTCAAGAAGCAACAGATAGAACCAGACATGGAAAAAGAGACTGGTTCCAACTTGGGAAAGGAGTATATCAAGGCTGTATATTATCACACTGCTTATTTAACTTATATGCAGAGTACATCATGTATAATGCTAGATTAAGCATTTCCAGGCTGGACTAAGCACAAGCTGGAATCAAGATTGCCAGAAGAAATATCAACAACCTTAGATATGCAGATGACACCACCCTTATGGCAGAAAGTGAAGAGGTACTGAAGAGGCTCTTGATGAAAGTGAAAGAGGAGAGTGAAAAAGCTGGCTTAAAACTCAACATTCAAAAAACTAAGATCATGGCATCTGGTCCCATTACTTCATGGCAAATAGATGGGGAAATAATGGAAACAATGAGATACTTTATTTTTGGGGGGCTCCAAAATCATTGAAGATTGTGACTGCAGCCATGAAATTAAAAGACGCTTACTCCTTGGAAGAAAAGCTATGACCAACCTATATAGCATATTAAAAAGCAGAGACCTTACTTTGATGACAAAGGTCTGTCTAGTCAAAGCTATGGGTTTTCCAGTAGTCATGTATGGATGTGAGAGTTGGACTAAAAAGAAAGCTGAACACTGAAGAACCGATGCTTTTGAACTGTGGTGTTGGAGAAGACTCTTTGAGAGGCCCTTGGACTGCAAGGAGATCCAACCAGTCCATCCTAAAGGAAATCCATCCTGAATATTCATTGGAAGGACTGATGCTTATGCTGAAACCCAAATACTTTGGCCACCTGATGGGAAAAACTGACTCGTTGGAAAAGATCCTAATTCTGGGAAAGATTGAAAGCAGGAGGAGAAGGGAACGATAGAGCATGAAATGGTTGGATGGCGTCTCTGACTTGATAGACATGAGTTTGAGTAAGCTCTGGGAGTTGGTGATGGACAGGGAAACCTGGAGTGCTTCAGTCCGTGGGGTTGCAAAGAGTCAGACATGACTGAGCGACGGAACTGATTTAAAAGATGAACTGGTGTATTAAGAATATTAGTGACCACAGAAATAGAGCTGTCATCTTGTGGATAAATCAGCAGTGAGTCTATTGCTGATGGCTATAAGATAGAGTAAAATGTTATACTCTTAATATTTTTAGCTGCTCAGAGTATCTAGTAATGTTCACAAGAGTTTAAAACTTTATTTATTTTTTTTTTCTATTTTAAGTTTTTTTTTTTTTTTTTTTTTATTTATTTATTTTTTTGTCATACATTGATATGAATCAGCCATAGATTTACACGTATTCCCCATCCCGATCCCCCCTCCCACCTCCCTCTCCACCCGATTCCTCTGGGTCTTCCCAGTGCACCAGGCCCGAGCATTTGTCTCATGCATCCCACCTGGGCTGGTGATCTGTTTCACCATAAATAGTATACATGCTGTTCTTTTGAAATATCCCACCCTCACATTCTCCCACAGAGTTCAAAAGTCTGTTCTGTATTTCTGTGTCTCTTTTTCCATTTTGCATATAGGGTTATCGTTACCTTCTTTCTAAAACTTTAAATTTCTAAGGCCTGCCTATAAAATTATCACCTGAAAGATATGTTCATTTCTTCTAAAGTTAGCATTAACCTAAACCTTATTAATATGTGCTGGGAAACATAGGGAGGTTGGTTTCTCCAGTTTAATTAGCCTTGAGTGCTGATTTGTTTTGATAATATAAATAATTAGTTTAAACACAAAATTGATGTAACAGAAATAATTGTCAGGCAATTAAATACTGCAATGATTTCAACTCTTGGGAAATATATAGTAGTATGTAAAGATGTTAATAAAATTGAGATACACTTGGGCTGAAGTACAAAAACATATTTTGCTTGATTTATCAAAAATAATTTTACAGATGCCATATTGTTCGTATTAAAAAATTCACTAGTGTAAATTTACCACATTTATTCCTGTCGGTTTTTCCCTTTATAATAATGTTTTACATGTTTGCTAATGTTAAAATAATTGTTCTTTGGAATTCACAAGTTAGTAGGCCATTTTAGTGGGAAGAATGTAACAAATAATGAAGCTATGTGGTAAATTCAATATAAATTGTATGTGTAAGTTTCCTTTTTTATGAAATTGAAATTTTTTTAGCTCTACAGAGAAGTATATTTTCCTTTTCTACATGTATATAATATAATATAGCCCAAAAAAGACACCTTTTTTTTGGCAGTCCCTTAATGTTTTAAAACTTTTATGTTTAGGTTTGTTTTTTTTGTGTTTTTTTTTACATTATGCAATCAGGTTGCATCTTTTACTAATAATATTTTATGATAGTGGTAAGAATTTTTATGTCTCATCATCAGTGTTCACATTACATATTGACAGTCTTATTTTTGGCTTTAACTCAGATGTATATGCAGACTGATTTCTAAAAGGATATACTGCAAATAAATCAGTAAAAGGCCCTGATCTTTAACATATCTGCTCTTCCTAAAGAATCACTATCAAAGAATTACTAAAACTTCATGACTTCCACTCATCATTAATTTCAGATGATTAGTGTCCACCATAAGGAAATATACTGTTTCAGTTCTCACATGTAAGGTACCCCACTAGAGTAATACAACTGATTTCCACATATAATATATCATTTCTAAATTTATCTGAAGATTCCTTGAGTGTCTAATTAAAATTATTTGAAACTAACATGAATTCTGTCCTAATGAATTGTGATAAAATTTAAAATTAAGTCTATGGGGTAAAGATTCATTCACTTATTGTTAGCCAGTATTATTTTAAAATATATCTGCTACATTTTCTTTCTCTCCTATTCATTCTCCAAGGGATTACATTATATATTATATCCATTCATTTTTCTATTTTGTGCACAATTTAAATATTTATGCTTTCACATTTAATAAGTGAACTCCCTTAAAATTTATGATGTATTAATTAGTCCTGATCTTGTGTAATGTGTAAGAACAGAAATATATATTCATAAAAATCTTATTTATGTATTTTAATAACACAAAACTAAGGGCCCTTTACCAAGGCATTAAGTTATTAAGGAATCGTGTGAAGGGTGTGGGTATTTGATCAAAGTGTTTTCAAAACACTAGGAATACTTCTATTTCTGTCTTCACAGTGTCTGATGTGTATGTGGCATGGCATCACCCAACCAAATGCAAAATAAAATATGAAACATTATAATCTGAGTTTATTCAGATCACCAAAATATACATTTATCTTAAAAATTAACTAAATGAGATACTCTAGTTAATTTTTAAGATAAATGGCCACCATATATATGGCCTTCCCTGGTGGCTCATATGGTAAAGATTCTGCCTGCAATGCGGGAGACCTGGGTTCCATCCCTGGGTCTGGAAGATCCACTGGAGAAGGAAATGGCAATCCACTCCAGTACTCTTGCCTGGAGAATTCCATGGAGGGGGGACCTGGCAGGCTACAGTCCATGGGATAGCAAAGAGTCAGACATGACTGAGCGACTAAGCGTGCGCGCGCGCGCACACACACACACACACACACACACACACACACACACACACATATGTATAAACATGGTTTCTATGTGCAAAAAGATGTCATCTAATTTTGCTAGTTATCTATCTATGCCATTAAATATTTAAACGATTAAAATTGTATATAATGTATAAAATGGAGGGACATAGTTTATCTCATAAATAATTATTTTCTCCACGACATCATGACATATCTTCTTAGCAGTTACAATGTCTAAGTATTATCATTTGTCTACCAGAAATACTAGTTGACATTCCCATTGTCCAAACTGATCTTTCTGATCTGTAATTCAATTTTATGTCACTTTGCAATGCAATGAATTTTTCTTTAATGCGTGTTTCTATCTAAACTCCCATGTTTTTAGTCAGAAATAAATGAACAGTGTCTTTCGTGTTGGCCCAAAGTATAGTTTGATAGTCTTCTCAAATTTAGATTTGTGAACTTGACTAGTATGATTAAACTCCAAATAATAGCAGAAAAATCAACAAGTTCAAAAAGAGACCGCTGAGTGAACCAGTCATAAATCAAGTTAATTTGCAACATTATTTTCTAGTTGAAATTACAAGAGCTTAGGATAATTATATTTCTTCCTTAACTATTTTGAAAGTACTGACTTGAATATGCATTTTAAATGACCCAAATGCCTTTAAAATGAACATTTCATCTTTTACATAACAACAGTAATATTAATTGCATCTTATTATTTATGTAATAGTTTTTATTTTACTTAATACAGTCCATACATTACCTCATTTAACCCCTATATCAACTTTTTTGGTGTAAGTAGCATTGTCATTCTCATTGTATACATGAAAGTTATTAATTTTCTGAAGTTCTTACTGATAGTATGTGATAGAGCATGGATTGGAGGCTGGTGCTCTTGAACCCAAATCTAAAATTCTTACCCCTATACCAGTACTAACTTGCTACTAAGAATAATCAAATAAACTAATAGGCATGAAAGTCAGGACTTGGAAGGAACATTTGAATTTGTCACCTACGAAAATGTCTTTTCATGTATTTTCAACTTTTAGAATTCTCATTGTGCCATACAATAAAAATAGTTTTCTGTCTTGGGAAATGTGGAGGGGATATAAGAACTCTTTGTCCTGAGTTCATTATTCCGAAGGACATGAACCAATATAATGGCACACAAAGGCACTGTTGGTGACCTGCCTTTCCCTAAAGATGGGGGTGGATGCTGAGAATTTCTCTCATTCTGTCTCCAGGTGGGTCTACTATTTGCATGCTCCGCTGCACAGCTTTCGAAGGGCTTGCCCTGGGATATGACTGGGCTGGATTTAGAAGGAGCTGGTCATTGAATAGCTCTGGTAATGCTTGCATCTCACAGTTATGCGGCTGACAGCTCCTTTTGGTGGGGAAAGCTTGGATATATTTCAAGGTGATTGTAGTTTTGTCCCTCTGGCAGCAAGCTGCTGCAACCAGCTTAGCCCATTATCCTCCTCTCCCACTGGATTTAAGCCTAGGGAGAAGTCTGGGGCTTTTGTCAGAATGGAGGGTAAGGGAGAGATAATTATCCCCCATTTGCGCTCAAAGAGTACTGCACTATATTATAAAGTAGCCTTCAATTACTGAAATGGGCTTGTCTACAGTTCCAGTGACTTATAAATTACTCTTTGTAAAACACAAAATTTAGCTTTATTGCTAGTGATGTTGTACTTTTAGTATCTCATACTTTAAGCTTTATTAAACAAAACTTTAACATTTAACATTTTTAGCATTTAGAGAGTAATATTTAACATTCAGAGATCAATATGTATTTTCATTTCAAAAATTTTATTAGATTTTGCAGTACACATGGTTACCGTGACCAAATTGATTAAAAGCTCCACAGTGCAATTGTCTACATTGTAATTTTTCTCAATTTGACCCTCTTAATCTCGTGGGGGCAGTTCTGTAAAATCAATGCAAAGTAATTAGAAAATTTTAAATTCTAGGTGTTGTGAATATATTAATTGTTTCCTTTAATATCCATTCAATGGAATACCTTTTAGAAATACTATTATTTAATAAACATATCTGGAAAATAAAATTCCCATAGATCCTAATTAATTAATGATGTAAATTTGCCTTAGCATATTTGGGGGAAAGTATTTTCAGTTTTCTATCCTCCAGTAGCTCAGCATCACTTTCACTCCCCTTTTGAGCAAAAATTATAGTCAGAGATGAGCATTTCAATTTGCAGCTGACAGTTTAGGGTTAAGATATGATTCCAGGTAACAGAAGCCAATGAGAGTACACCCAGTTGATGTTTGTGACATCATCTTCCAGTCGGAGTACATAGAAGCGCTGAGGTAGCGTTCAGTTTCATCCCCAGTGCCATTATGATGGATGTTTACATCTCTTCATTGAGAGCCAATTATCTCGCTTTTGTGTGAGGCCCAAGGATCACTCACGCTGCCAGGCTGCACGGAGCCCTGTTGGATGTAGCTGAACCAATTGTTTTCTCTGTCTCTGGTAAGAGCCTCTTCTGTTTTACCTTTTCTTTCAAAATAAGGGGAGATGTATGTAACAGGGGAAACAGTATGAGAAACTGGTGTCGGGGTTGAAAAGGCTTACTATTTGGTAAGCTTTTAATCAGAGCACTGTTTAGCAGCATTAAAAGGAAGTGTGGATTTAGCAAAATGAATTTTAAAAGAGCATACTCACATGCACCTGGAAAACTAATTTGCAGTAGAAAAAGGACAGCAGGTAATTCAGCTTTTCTTTTGAAAAAGGAAAGTAACTTATATTATGAGATTATTATTTTGAATGTCTTTAAATATATATGCATATGTATACACTCTGCTCCATCGCTTTATAATCTGCTGTTAGTAGCAAAGAGTAGAAGTAAAACTGGTCAATCAGATAGTGTTGCTATAAATTTAAAATGAGTTAAAGTTTCTAATTGTTAAATGATAGTTCTTTGGAACAGTTTTTGAAAGTTGTATCTATCTGGGAAAGCAGGATTTACCAAGTAAGCAAAGGCTTTAGCTTCTGAAATGAAGTTGTAGTACTTTATAACCATATTTATTATTTTTAGCCTAAGGAAATAATACTAGCAAATAGTGTTAAAGAATGGTATGTTTTTTTCTGGAATTGAGAGATGTTAAAATCATATATTTCATTAAGTGCTTTTGAATGCATACCAAATTATGTGTTTTATTTATCTGAAAAATATTTAAGTCCTGAAATTAAAGCTTTCAATCATTTAATTATTTATTAGTAGTGATATTTATACCTGGGGATCCTTACGGTATTGTAGCGAAACAGATATATTTATAGCTGTTGAATTACTATGGCCATAGATTATTAAATCTGACAGGAATCCTGAAAAATCAAATACAATAAAAGCTTTCAATTGACTGAGAATTTTCACATGCTACCAAATGAAGAATTCAGAAACACTTTTAACTCCTCAAATATTGTCTATTATCACAGTAGAAAGCAGAAAACTATTGTTATCTCAAAGTTGAATGATATTTATGAGATGAAGACACAGAAAAGTGTAAATAGCTGTTATTTACTAGAAGATGTTGTCTTATTTTAATAGTATCTCCACTTCTTCTAGGGTAATAAAACTTTTGAATAATGACTTGTCCATCAAGCTGTGACACGTTCATGTTTTTCAGATTTATTTTTTACTCGACTTTAACATAGAATATTTCTGCCTGTGCAAACCAGTAATTTGGACAATTAGAAATCAGAGTTTGGAGATGCTCAGTTTGTGCTTGGAGACAGCAGGGACTTCTCAGCTATGTCACACTTCTCTCTCTTCTACCAGCCCAGTCCTGCTCGTCACTGCTGGACATTACTGTTGTTCGACTTGTCTCCTTCAGTCAATTCAGGACAGAACAAAACTGAGTTTATAGAAAGTGTCAGACATGTATTAATGGAATCTAAAGAACTGAGATTGTTGTCTCAGTCTGGACAATTTATAATCAACCAAACCTCAAAAGCTTATAAGCATGATCTGGGGTTAACTTTTTTACAGGGAGATTTATGTTGGCCTACTCTGTAAAATTCAAAAATCTAAAATTGGGAGTCCAAAAGTTTTGATAGGATGAACTTGAAAACCTGATCCACAGCTTCAAAATGATTTTTTTTTCCCATTAAGTACCTCAAAGTGGAGTCGAATAACTCAGAGGTATTGACTCTGTCTTTTTCACAGGTGATCAATCTTGAGTAAGGCAAAGCATTTGTTTCCTAACACTTAATTCTCTAAAAATCTATTTATAGCATCTGTCAACAATGGAGAAAATCTTAGCCAATTAACAGTCTACACATTTAAAATTGTATTTTCTGCTGTGTATAAATGCTTTCCTCAGTGGTAAAGTCTCTAATCACAAATGCACTGTTTTGCTAGTGATTACAGTTTTAAAATTGTTTCTCTTCGTTTTCCTTTGAACAACTTTGTACAATATGAATATACCTGATATGATACCTGGATGGTAGAATTCATTGACAGAAAGTTTTTGCTTTTATTAAGGGGATTATAGCGATTTTCCATGCCACAAATCCCTAGGAAGAATTCTTAGTGCAGGGCAACATAGGTGAAAGACACATGTGCTACATGTATCCCTATGTTAGTTGCCTTCTTTCCAATACATATGTTTTTTATCTGAGTTGTTATCATCATCTTGTATCATTTTGCATTTTCCTTCTCCATATTTTCTTATCCAATTTTTGTAAATGGTGTAGCAAGTGAATGTTACTAAGTGACAGGTTTTACCAATTTTAAGAAGAGATGGAGAAAGTGCACAATGATAAAAAGATTCCTATTATTCCCTTCTGAAGTTCTTTGCATTTCCAACAGGCTGAGGGTTATATATTGATTTATTTTGAAAATTGTTCCTCATATTATGTTATTACTTATTCCATAATAACATTTTTGCCTCTTAAACACCTTAATCTTCTCCTACAACTTAGTTTATGTAAGCACCTTCATTAGTGTCTTTAAATTATTGAATGCATGTTACCATTTAGTTTTTCACTTTCTCAGTTGAAGTATTTGTAAGTGTGATGAATTCTTCACTTGCCTTAACAATGTGAAATTCTGGACTTGCATGGCCAACTCTTTACTGAAAAGCATAATTTTGTAACCACAATGTCATCTTAGTGTAGACTTATATTAGTATGCGAATGTATGGATATTTAGGTGTATACATTGCATGTATAAACATAATTCTTACAAGTACCTTAAAAATTTAACAGTTGTTTATATGGATATACTCTCATTTGTTCTTAACATTTGATATATGACAATGTTATTGATACTATGGTACTAAGAAAGCAGAGACTAACAGGTTTTAACTTATTTCCAAGATCACCTAGTCAGTACATCAATATATGGAGAAGACGCAGAAATAGGTTTTCAAATTTTAATGTCCCCAATCAATCAGTATCTTTTTCTCTCACTCTCCCTTCGTCTTTCCCTCCCTCCCACCATGTATCTGGCTATCTAACTAGTCTACTACTAGTTTTATTTTATTGCCTACCCTATGTCATGTACTCTTTAGGTGCTTGGGATTTATTTATAATTGAACAATATAAAAGATCATTGCTCTTGTTCATGTTTATATGTTTTTCTGTCTGGCAAGCTCTACTCTTTTAAATTACTAAAAATATAGAGTGTATTTCAAGGTGTGACTAAAAAAAAAAAAAAACAGAGAGCTTGCTAGGAAACAGGAAACAGGAATTAAAGGATGGGCTTATTTGCATTTCTTATGTATTTATGTATCTTTAAGTTTGCAGGTATGTTCTAACCTAAACTAGATTTGCAAAACTCTATGTTTAGATGTTTTGAAAATGTCTGTCAGTCATTTTATAACATATTTTATTCTGAATGTGATCAATGCAACTTTACAAAAATAAAATGCTTAAATTACAATGGATTCCCCAAAGAGCATTTTTGAATAAAGTTATCTTGTACTACAGAGCATATTCAAGCACTCTAACTTTATATTTATCCTCTATAATAAATTTCCTGAGGGTCATAATGTATTGAGTTTACAGTTGTTTGGCTTTAGAGTTTAGATAGTATAAATAGAGTGAGAAATGGATGAATTTTGTCTTTCTTCTCATTAAAAAAAGTTAACAATATCTTCCAAATGATAGTAGTCTGTGTTTGAATAAAGCAAAATAGAGATAATCTGAAATCTAGTACCCATTATTCAGTAGTTTGGCATATATTAATACTAGTTCCTAAGACAGTTGAACTGAAGGTAAGATTTACTACCCATTGAATTTATTTACAGATGCCCAGTGATTTAAAAGAAAAAAAAAAAGAGAGAGAGAGAAGCCTGAAATCTAGCCTCCTCAAAGAAAATCAATCTGTACACAGAACCTACCAGTTGAAGATAAACCACTTTTAGATGGTATCATTTAATTAGCCAGTGAAGAGTTTATCTAATGACATACACATAAATTGTAAAAGAACTCAAAGTTGCCTGCATGAGCTTGATTTAGCACAAAGTATTTTTTGTTGTTAATATTGGATAATAATAAAATTATATCACTGAACTGAACTTAGTCCTTTTGCTAATGTGCATTTGAAATGGGCAGAATGAGGGAGTAAAATTAGAATGTAGTAATAGTATGCATTAGCTAAATTCAAGAGATATTAAGCCATACATGATTTGCCAAGACAGCGAGCCTTGAATTTAGCTAATTTTATCTAATAATATTCCAGAATTAGTTTTGCTAACGTTTATGGTAAATAAAATGTAAACTGACATCAAAGTGGGTGTTTTAAATGTAAGAAGGGTCTACTAAAAGCAGAGGATTGTTTTGTAATACTGAGTACAAGGACAGTTTTGGTCACAGTCTCCATTCATAAGTGACCCTCTGCCCTTATGCCGTGGTACGCTGTAACTCAGAGGTGTACTGTAGCATTTGAATCAGTGTGAAAATGTATTTTTCCTAGAATAGAGTATACATATTAGTACTGCCAACTCGGAACTGTGTGAAATTTATAATGTGGAGTAAAACATGATAAAATCTGCTGTAATTGATCAAGAGGCATGATGAAAAGTTCAATTCCAGCAACTGTTCTCAATTTTAAGTGCATGAGAGACTATGAATGGGTGAGCAAATAGTTCAGCTTAGCAGATAATAGCAGATGCTCTTAAAGATAATTTTTGTTTGTTTCTGTATCTGTTTTGCAAGCACTGTGGTAAAAGTATGGTTTCTGGGACCACACTAGCTGAGTATTAATACAGTGTCTTGCTTCCCCCCTTTCAGGCCTCGATTTCTTCCTATAAAAACTGAGGGAAATGGAATTATCCACTTCATAGGGTTGGTGAGAAAATATTGTGAGCAAATCTTATGAGCACTGGGAACAGTGTCTGGCATATAGTATATGTCTAATCAGCGTCACCTCCTTTTAGGATTTTTATCATTACTGACTTGTTTAGTATTGTGTGTGTGTTTATGTATGTATGTGCATGTGGGCATGTTGTAGTTAATTCAGGAGTTTCATTAAAAACCAATTTTATAAACAAAAAGCTCTGATATAGCACAAATGGAAAAACTTTGGGAACTATTCCTTCTAATGACTGTTTAAAACTTGATACTGATCTCAGAGGATTTTAGTACTAAATGTATAACCTTATCCACCTGCAATGTGGGAGATCTGGGTTGGATCCCTGGGTTGGGAAGATCCCCTGGAGATGGGCATGGCAACCCACTCCAGTATTCTTGCCTGGAGAATCCCCAGGGACAGAGGAGCCTGGTGGGCTACAGTCCATGAGGTCACACACAGTCGGACATGACGGAGCAACTGAGCACATAGCCTTATCACTTATTATATATGAGATTTTTGATATGTCTTAGATTTCACATTTTTAATAAAAATGAATTAAATAAAAATGTATTAAATAACATTTAGGAGATTTTTCTAACTTTAAAATTGCATGATATGGGATGTTCCGTGTGTGTACACACCCACACATATATATATGTATAAACATACCTATGTGTATTTAACACCAATGGAAAATCCTATAGATTTACATTTTGCTTTATTCACCTTTAACTTTTTAATTTTATTATTTGTTGTGAGTTGGTTAGAGTTTGAAACTTGTAATTATAAAAGGCTTTATTTATTCTGATATTTGTGGAGGTCAGCACTCTCCATCTTTACTACAACTCATGTTCTCACATGGGTGATGGAGTGGTGATAGAATGAGGCTAAAGTCCTTTTCTAGTGCATGCCGTTCTGAATCTCTAACACCCTGAAAGGCAAAATAAGTGTGTTTTGATTTTAAAAGTCTCTCTGTGTGTTATGTGTGTGTGTAGGTGTTTTGCTTGATTTTAGTGGAATGTGCCTAAACTTACATTAAGATAGATACAAACAGAAAAAGATAAAAATATTAATTTCTCTTCAGTTCACAATTTTGTAGAATCAAGGTGTAAATATGTGGGTAAAACATTTTTAAAAAACCCAGTCATTTTACTAAGGTATTTTTTTCCTTTACTTCTAAATGCTCTGGCTTATTCCACAAATTCTTTAAAGCATAGACACACAACTATTGAGCACCTATTGTTTGCCAACAATGCACAAACCAGTACCAGTGCTCTCAAAGGGCTCATGGTCTAGAGATCAACATAGAGTTGAATATAAATAATTACAATATATTGTGATAGTGTTATAGTAGAGTATGTGCAGAGTGCTGAGGGAACATTGACAAGAAGTGACTTATTCTATTAATACCTGGAGAAAAAAAATCAGAACTTTTCAAAAGAAGCTATCATTTTAGGTGACTTTTTAAAGATGAGTAAAGAATTTTCCAGGTGGAGACCATTAGAGGCTATTTCATACAGAGGGGCCTCCAGTAAGGATGGCATCCCCTCCTGTGGGAGGAAAAAGCACAGTGTATTCAGATAAGGACCAGTGTTTGGAATGACTGGAGGCAGGGACCAGGAGAAGATAATTAGCAACTAATTATAAGAACAAATGCTGGTTGTAAAAAACCAGTAGGGACAACCTGGTCATAACCGCATAATTACAAGTTTTGGCCTGAAGGTTAAATTGAGTTTTTTTAAACTTAAATACTGTAGAAAGTCTATGATGAGGTAGATCACTGTGGTTTTGAATAAATGCTCCTGGAGAAGAGAATGGCAACCCACTACAGTATTCTTGCCTGGAGAAATCCATGGAGAGAGGGACTGGTGGGCAAAGAGCTGGACATGATGGAGTGACTGAATGCTTTATGCTGGAATGCTTTCTAAAAGAGACTGGAAGCAAAATTACCTTGGGATTACTTAAAACAGTTTGACCCATCAAAGAAGAAGAAAGGGCAAAATAATCTACTTCATTACATTTTAAATAGCATTATTAGATTCCCCTTTCTATTAGTTTATTTTAATTTAATTTAATTTTATTTTACTTTATTTTAAAATATGAGTGATATCCAGTAGGGTGACTAATTACATAAGAATACTGAAGAGGGTCACACAAAACAACATTGAAAAGTGTATCAGAGTTTGGGAAAGAGTTCCTTTATGATACTGATCAAACCTCAGCTAAAGATAGAAAATGTCTGATCCTAAATGACCCAGTGTTTCCATAACTGGCTAGCTCTAAGGTCAGGGGAATGGACTCTCTCTTATCTAATGACTCAATTCACTGTATTTATTTTTAAATTACTTAACATTAAATAAAAGCTATTTGTTTTTCAATTATTTTAAAGGAAAAAAAAATGAAACACTATTTCATCCCCTTCTTGATATGATTTAGGTGGCATGTAGTTTATATTAAGGGCTTCCCTAGTGTCTCAGCTGTAAGGAACCTGCCTGCCAAAGCAGAAGATGCAGGTTAGATCCCTGAGTTGGGAAGATCCCCTGGTGAAGGCAATGACAACCCACTCCAGTACTCTTGCCTGGGAAATCCCATGGACACAGGAACCTGGCAGACTACATGGGGTCGCAAAAGAATTGGACATGACTTAGTGAATAAACAGCAGCAGCAGCAATGAAACCATTAGAGAAGTGGTGATCCAGGAAAGAAAACATTTTAGGGAAAGTGAAAAAAATAACATAACAAAAGTATCCACTAGCATACAGGATTGTGCTCGTTAATCACAGGGAATATGACAACTAAGGTTCCTCTTCATGTACTGAATTCCTACTCATCATTCAAATTGCAATTAAAGAAATACACTGTTAAGGTAGTCCTCCTTGAGTTCCTTGGCCAGGTCAAATTTTCCCATTATAGGCTTTTAAGAAGAATATTTAACATGTGCAAGAGTTGCAGGATTTTTTGATTAATGAAACTTTTAAATTCCAATCTTTCCAACTAGACTTTTAATTTTCATGAAAATGATGGTCGAGCCTGTTTTGAATCATCACTGAATCTCCCTCACCTAGCACAATGTCTAGTGTAAGGATAGCCACTAAATAAAAAGTATAGGCACTTAGAAGATGGGGAAAAAAAAGAATAGTTCTTTTCCCAGATAAAAACAAAGGCACTGAGATATTAGTGGATCTTAATAATAAAAAAGTTGAATGGACTTTCTGAGAGTATTGAAATACTGGATTGGCCAAATCTCATTCGGTTTACCCTGTTACATCTTACAAAACACTCAAACAAACTTTTTGGCTAACCCAATACTTGCTCATCTCTGCAGCCTCTTCATCACTGATATGTGGATGACTTATAAGTGGTACACTTTGAGTTGTATGTCAAACAACAAAAATACTATCAATGTCTACTTGTAAATTGTGATATAAATATAACAAAGGTCCTTTGGAATACAGATATTTGGATATGGATACAGATATGAGGAAATGTAGACCCTGCAAAGGGTATAGAAATTGAGTAACGATATGTACACCTTGTACCAGGTATAACTGGTTTTACTGAAACTAGAAAAAGTGTAATTGAGAATGTTCTGGCCAACCATATGAAAGACAGCAAAAAGGCTCAAAATACAGGAAAAAAGGAAATTGTACTTTAAATTGAAGAGAAGGTCACTGGTGGCCTTAAAGAAAGCAGTTTGAGATGCTAGGCAGCAAAGAAATTGATTGTTAGGAATTGAAGTCATGTTCAAGCAATTTAGAAGTGAAAAAGAATGAAGACCTGCTAGACAGAACTGTCAAATAATGACTTCTTCCTAAATGGAAAAAGTTTATTCCATGGGTAGATGTGTGAAATATTAAGTAACATTTACCCTTTTAAACCGGTCTTCATAACTTGTGCCAAACATATTCATAAAAAAATAACTACATGCTGTACACGTTTGTTATTATGTTTAAGACATCATCATGGTTTAAAGAAAAGGACAACAGCTTATCCAAAATGTAGGAAATTGTGGGGGTTATTTATTCAGAAGTTAATTTATTCTCATAAAAAGTTGTTTTAATTGAAGCTTTCTGTAAGCATCTTTATAGACAATAAGCAGCTCTTGCTTTGTAAGTAAATACATAAATAAACCTCCTGACAGTAAGACTTGAACCCTCCAGAAGGCCAAAAAAATATTTAAAAATAAAAATCAAGCTGTACCAGGAAATATCTACAACCTGCTATATAGAAGAGCTCCCATACCATAAGAGGTTGGAGAAATTAGCTGAAACCCAAAAGAGAGAAAGATACGCGGTGGATACTGGTTTAAAAATCTGTATGATTAGAGAATAAGATGAATGTAAAATAAATGTAAATACATAAAAAATTGTATATTTTGATATATGCAAAACTACACATTTACTGTTAGAAAATTTTATTTTCAAAGTTGGCCACACAGTGAGCTATTTATTCTGGTATCTCTGCAATGATTATACAAATCTTAAAAAGAGATTTGTGATTTGCCTAGAAAAAAAACCATTGTTTAATTTACTTGTTCTTGTGATTTTGGGAAGGGTCAGGGTATCTTTAAATATTCTAGTTAGGAGAGAAATGAGATTTTTCCTCTTTCCAAAATAGTATCGAAAAGAAAGCAATAGAATTTGACTACTAATTCTAGCAACCTACAGGAAAGGAGGATGTAATGCCCCAGATTCAGAGAACAGTGAGGTCAAAAAAGGGTTTTGAAATTAGAAAAGTCCACAGTACTATGCCTAGGGAAAACCATGGTCACCTCCGTGTAAAAAGATGTTCTCTCAGCGTTGTTTTGTAGTCAGACTAGACTCCAGAGAATCTAGAAGCAATCTGAGGATTCTTGTGAAATCAAAAATAGAAAAAGTCCAAAAAAAAAAAAGGCAAAACATGGTGTCTGAGGTCCGAGAAGTGGGAATCTAGGCAAGGTGACTGACCTCAGAGACAAGATTCTTATTTTCAAAAAGTCTAGGGAAGCGGCCTCAAGGTGAAAGCCTGGCTTTCTGACAAGGGACCTGAGAACTGGGAGAGGGCTGACTTGTCCCCACTTATAAGCAAAAACTCAAGAACTGGTTGGAGGTGCTGAGGTCAGAGAAATCCTAGAATCTGGGGTGGATTTGAACCTACAGTTTGGCTAGGTGGCTCCATCAGTGAAGAATAGAGGCTTCACCTGAAGCCCCATTATTTGATCTATTCATCTGAGCTACTGACTAGGGTATGAAAGCTGGGGTTTAAAATTGTGTGTGGCCTGTGAAGCCAGTCAGGTACACATTCATTTCTGGCTTCACCATTTACCAACGGTACAGTCATGGGCAAAGCATGTCACCTGTCTTCATCTCAGCTGTCTCATCTGAGGGGCACTGTGGGGATCATATGAGATGATATTATATAGCATTCATTTAGCACAATAATGGTGTCCAGTTTGTGCTGGATAACTACTGTACTTTATTTTTATGACTAACCTGCAAACTCTACCCATCAGTTCCATTGCTCCTCAAACACACCTCTGGTGTGGGTACATATTCCCTCTACTTGGAACACTCTTTGTTATCAATTCCTCTTCATCCTTCATGTCTCAGTTCAGAGGTCATTATTGGCAGAGTAGAGAGATTCCTTAAGACTATTTTGCAGTGGGGAGGCATCTCTCTTTTGTGCTCAGACAGCACCTTTACTTTCCTGAGCATATATTTTAATTGCCATTTCCTTCTCTGTATCTCCCATTAGACTCAAAACTCCACATGTTTGGAGATTTCATATGTTTTATCTGGGACTTCCCTTGTGGCTCAGCTGATAAAGAATCCACCTGCAGTGCGGGAGACCCGGGTTCAGTCTCTGGGTTGGGAAGATTCCCTGGAGAAGAGAACAGCTACCCACTCCAGTATTCTGGCCTGGAGAATTCCACGGACTGTATAGTCCATGGGGTCACCAACAGTCAGACACGACTGAGTCACTTTCACTTTTCCTGGTAGCTCAGCTGGTAAAGAATCCACCTGCAGTGCAGGAGACCCCAGTTCAATTCCTCAGCTGGGTAGATCCCCTGGAGAAGGGATAGGCTACCCACTCCAGTATTCTTGGGCTTTCCTGGTGCCTCAGACGGTAAAGAATCCACATGCACTGCGGGAGATCCGGGTTCCATCCTTGGGGTCAGGAAGATCCCCTGGAGGAGGGCATGGCAACCCACTCCAGTATTTTTGCCTGGAGAATCCCCATGGACAGAAGAGCCTGAGGGTGCAAAGAGTCGGACGCAACTGAATGACTAAGCACAGTACAGCATGTTTTAGCCACTGTGGTTTCAGCAGTGCTGGCATAGAATAGATCATTAAATGGTGATTAAATGAATAGATGGTGAACGACCCCAGACTTAGATTCCTTAGGAGAGCCATAATCTGAAAGGAGTTTTCTATTACACTTTAATTTAGGGGCTGGTAATTGGGGAGTACAACTAGAAGATCTGAGGTCCTTCAGAAGGTGGCAGTGGGACTCACTCCTCTGTCAATCCTTGGCCCACTCAAGATGAAAGCTTGAGGTATCGTGCACAGCCCAAAAGCTGCCATGTCAGTCACTATCTTCCTCTTTCTAGATGGTGTCAGCATGCCTGAGGACCGGGTCAATGAAGGACAGCCCAAGATCAGTCAGAGCAAAGCATTCTGGGAAGCACGTTATGGATGCTTCTACTTGTGGGCCTGTGGGCACACCTTGAGCAACCCACTGTTCTTCTGAGTATTCAGAAGCTCTCCCCTTACATTTATTTTATTTTTATTGACTTATTTTGACCATGAAAAAAAATGTTTAGATGCTACCAGCAGTGCTACCTACTGGAATCAGTTTGGGAACTTGAAGAATGCATGCAGAGCCTTGAAGAGCTGCAGATAGAAGTCAGAGGGGCTAAGCTAGGCTATGGTCCTCTTTTCTTCTCCTTGGGTTATGTTCTCACTGCCCTGCAGGAATGTAGTTGTCTTTTAATGCTCTGTGACAAATTACCCCAACCTTAGATGCTTATGGGATTCCTAGGTGGTGCTAGTGGTAAAGAATCTGCCTTCCAATGCTGGAGATGTTAGAGAGTGGGTTTGATCCCTCGGTCAGGAAAATCCCATGGAGGAGGGCATGGCAACCCACTCTAGTATTCTTGCCTTGAGAATCCCATGGACAGAGGAGTCTGGTGCGTTAGAGTCCACAGTGTCACAAAGAGTCAGACACGACTGAAGCGACTTAGCACACTTGCACACATACATATAAATGCCTAAAACAATAGACATTATTGCACAGGTTCAATGGGTCAGTGATACAGGCGCAGCTTAGACAGATCCTTTGCACAGTCTTAAGAGGCTACAATAAAGCCATGTGCTTTTCTGGAGTTTGGTTTCTGTTTCAGGCCCAGGTGGTTGCCAGCAGAATTTAGTTCCTTGTGGCTGTAGAATTGAGGTCCTTATTTATTTTCTTGCTGGCTGTCAGCTGGGAGCCACTCTCAGCTCCTACAGCTGCCTGAGTCCCTTGCTAAGTGGCTGTCTCAACCGGGCTGCTTAGTTTTCCAAAATAGCAGGGGAGTCTTTGCTAGAGTCTGCTAAGATGGAGTCTTATGTAACAATATAATTGTAGGCATAACACCCTATCACTTTTGCCATAGTCTATTGGCTATGAGCCAGTCACAGGTTATGCCCATACTCAAGTGGAGGGAATTATACAAGGATGTGACCCTTTGAGGGTCACCACTGAGGGTCACCTTGGGATGTATCTACCACAGGGAGCAATCACAGAATATTCTGAAACCTCTATGTGACTGTGAGCCACCATTACCTAACCCCTTAAAGACTTTCTACAAAACTCTCTAAACTTACAAGTGGCCGGGCTCACAGGAAAGAGCTAATTTTGAGTAAGGAAGGTGGATCAGTAATTGAAAGAAAGTGATCGTTAGAGCCAAAAAAAATGGTCAATTGCCTCCTCCTAATCTGCTCAAGAAGGAAAAAGTGTAGCAACATGTACTTAACCATCAGTCTGGGAGCTAGGGCAATAGCTGTTGTGTTTGACTGTCTTTAGACATTTTACATTAGGGATTCCTATTTTCAACCCATTATGAAGAGAAGGACAGTTGAGTGTCACATGGCCAATGTCATTACTTGGGGCCACCACTATTGTTTGTCTGCTTATTAAAAATTGGGGCTTCCCTCATATCTCAGTTGGTAAAGAATCCTCCTGCAATGCAGAAGACCCCGGTTCAATTCCTGGGTCGCGAAGATCTGCTGGAGAAGGAATAGGCTACCCACTCCAGTCTTCTTGGGCTTCCCTTGTGAATCAGTTGGTAAAGAATCCACCTGCAGTATGGGAGACCTGGGTTCGATCCCTGGGTTGGGAAGATCCCCTGGAGAAGAGAGAGGCTGCCCACTCCAGTGTTCTGGCCTGGAGAATTCCATCGACTGTATAGTCCATGGGGTCGTAAAGAGTTGGACACGACTGAGTGACTTTCACTTCACTTTAAGGCAAAATACCTGAGAGTCTTGCAGTTCCTGGGCTCCTTTAGCAGCTAGAGTCAGTTTTCCTCCTCCTGCTTTGCTGAAAGCTCTGAGGGGCCAGCAAAACCCTTAAGAAGCTGGGAAGTGTGTGTGTGTGTGTTGAGCAGGGGTGACTGCCTTTCATAAGCCATAACATATGAGGTATGTGTTAGTCTCTCTGTCATGTCCAACTTTTTGCAACCCCACAGACTGGAGCCTGCCAGACTCCTCTGTCCATGGAATTCTCCAGGTCAGAATACTGGAGTGGGTTGCCATTCCCTCCTCCAGGGGATCTTCCCAACCCAGAGATCAAACCCAGGTCTCCCGCATTGCAGGCAGATCCTTTACTGTCTGAGCCACCAAGCAGTTGCACACAGCTGGGGTTTGTTGGCACAGCTCAACTTTCAGCAGTCCCCTTCCACTTTTCTTCTTCATTTATTCTTTCTATATGTCTTGAAATATCCTAATATTTTATTCTATTTTCCCTGACAATAAAATCAAATCAGTAAAGGTCCTCGAGGTTTCAAGTCCTAAGTCAAGTGTCCTGATATACAGAAACTGCAGGATTGAAAAAAAAGTCACTACATGTAGAACACACAGGAAGAGAAACAGTGAAAATGATAGCAACTCTTGAGAATCTGAGAAGACCATCAGGGCTTCACTCAAGCATTTAATTTAGAGAAATGATGCAGTTTCAGATGAAAGAGAGATTGAACCTGCAGCAGCATCAGTGGTTGGCAAAGACAGCGTTGGGGCCAGTGAGTTAAAAGAGAGTACTGTGTTTTTTGCATTTATCTTGCAGACTCCTGTAATGAGAGGGGCTTTGCCACATGTTCTCCAAAGTTCAGCTGAATGGCTGCATTGCTCTGATCTCCTTGGACAGTTCACAGCGTAAAGAGGAACAGGCCTAACTGAAGCCTGAAGCCTTGGAGAAAACTCAAATTCACTCAGTGATCTTTAAATGCTCTTCTCAGGAAGAGCATTTAAGAAGTCTTAGGAAGCTGTAAAAGACTCAGTCAAAGGGAGATACCTGGGTGATTTAATGGGCTAGTAAAGAGAAGAGGGTGGGCATTGAAGGCAGAATAACTTCTGAGACACTGGGAGGCCAACATCAGTAACATGGATGGTTTCGATTTCTTCCTGTCCCTCAGTCTCAGGTGATGTGAGGGCCGGGTGGCCCAGGCATGTTGAGTAGGACCAAACCAATCAGTACAGTTAGTCAGACTGAAGTGAAAGCCTGTCAGCACGTCAGAACAGGCTGGGCAGCCATGTGGGGAAACTGCTGCAGTGAAGACTGGGGAAGGTTCACTTGGCATTTGGGTGACTCCTTGTTGAGCGCTTTCTCACATACGGCTAGTCAAGCTGTTCTAGGATCTGAGACCAGTCCTGGCCCAACTGCCACTGGAGATTCATTGCTGCTTTTCACTGTCTCTTCCTCTTGGGAAGGATAGTTCTGGCCTAGAGGAGGTAAGGGATGGTCTTCCTAGACTTTCATGAGTCAAATCTTGACTCAGTCTGGGAAAATATGGGGACCAAAGTAACTAAGCACAGTAATGAATTATAAGCTATTGAATGAAGTAAGAATTCAATATCAATGACTCCATATCAATAATAAATAGATAATAAAGAAATAAATAAGGGAAGAGTTATAGCCTTTACATTAAATTCAGAGGACCAACTAGGAAATGGAGAGAGTAGAAGTTGCAAAATTGTCATTTTGCTTCCAAAATAGTAATGATTGGATCAAATAAATCACAAATAGATGCTATATCTTGGAGGGGGGAGGGTGTGGATGTGGATCAGAATATCTGTACAGCTGTAAAATGGCTTGTAGAGACTGTTTCTCAGTTGCAAGGAAGAACAAAAAGAATCATAACAGTGGAAAATCAGGCAACACCTTGACTGTTGTTTTAATTTTCAAAATTAACATCACTAGTGAAAGACAGATGGCTACTGTGCATCCCCAGATTTGATTCCTAGAAAAGAACAAATTTACCTATGTATTATTTTTGCCTGGGATCATCAATCTAAAACTAATCAGGAAACATCAGACAAATCCCAAAGGAGAAACATTCAAAAGAACAGACATTGAGGTTTATATTTCTCAAAACTACCAATCTCATGACAATCAGAAAGGCTCTGACATGATTCAGAGTAAGGGAGGCTGAAGAGATACAGTAGCTGAATGCAATCCCCCATCCTAGAATAAAGAATATTTTTTGGTCCAAATACTTTTTTAATGTGGACACTTATTATTTAAAGTATTATATCAGTATATAAGTATTTAGTATATAAGTATTAATACTTATACATTATAAATATTAATATATAATAATATGTTATATTATTTAAAGTATTGTGCTGTGTGCTAAGTCACTTCAGCTGTGTCCGACTCTTTGTAACACCATGGCTGCAACCCACCAGGCTCCTCTGTCCATGGATCCTCCAAGCAAGAACACTGGAATGGGTTGCCATGCCCTCCTCGAGGGGATCTTGCCAACCCAGGGGTTGAGCCCTTGTCCCTCACATCTCCAGTATTGGCTGGCAGTTTCTTTACCACTAGCGCTGCTCGGGAAATCACATTAGTATTAAATTTACTTAACTGGAGAATTTTAGTGTGGTTATGTAAGAGAATATCATTATTCTTAGGAATTAAAGATCAACATATTTAGGAGTAAAAGGCCATGGTGTGTGCAACTTCCTTCAAATGATGAGAGAGAGAGAAAGAAAGAGAGGGAGAAATAGGAGAGATTAAGCAAATGATAATCAGGGTAAAATGCTAGTAATATTTGAATCCAGGTTAAGAGTGTATTGATGTTCTTTATACTATTTTTATTCCTGCTTCATTGTTGTTGTTCAGCCGCTAAGTCATGTTCAACTCTTTGCAACCCCAGGGACTGCAGCACTCCAGCCTTCCCTGTCCTTCACTATCTCCGAGTTTGCTCAAATTCATGTCCACTGAGTCGGTGATGCCATCCAACCATCTCCTCCTCTGTCACCACCTTCTCCTCCTACCCTCAACCTTTCCTAGCATCACAGTCTTTCCCAGTGAGTTGGTTCTTCACATCAGGTAGCCAAAGGATTGAAGCTTCAGCTTTAGCATCAGTCGTTCCAATGAATATTCTTGGTTGATTTCCTATAGGATTGATTGGTTTGATTTTGCAGTGCAAGGGACTCAGGGGTCTCCTCCAGCACCACAGTTCAAAAGCATCAATTCTTTGGCACTCAGCCTTCATTATAGTCCATCTCTCACATCCATACATGAGCACTGGAAAAATGATCGCTTTAACTATATGGATCTTTCTTGGCAAAGTGTTGTCTCTGTTTTTTAATACACTGTTTAAGTTTGTCATAGCTTTTCTTCCAAGGAGTAAGCATCTTTTAATTTTACGACTACTTTTCTAAAAATTTTTTCATTGTACTGCATGACATGTGGGATCTTAATTCCCTGACCAGGGATTGAATCCCCCTGCATTGGGAGCACAAAGTCTTAACCACTGGACTGCCAGGGTAGTCCCTCTTGCTACTTTTTTAAAACACAAATTTAAAATTATTTCCAAATGTAAAGTTCATAAATGAGTTATCCAATATATATTTCTAAGTTAAAAATATCTAGTATGGTGTATTTATTTGCTCTCTCACGTGTTAAAAAATGAATATAAACACTAAGACACACATACTCTTTAATATACGTGAAAGTGCCTGGAAAGATACACATGACAAGAAAATGTTATTGGTTTTTGCTTCTGGGTCAGGGACTGTGTATCTGAATAGGAGAAAGACTTAGTTTTTACCATATAACCCTTTTGTAATGTTGGAATTAAAAAATACATGTACCTTTAAAATTGAAAATGATCGCTTAATTTAATTCAGTTTAATACATATTAATTGCTATGTACATGAGTCTAGGCCCTAGAAATATAGTGAAAAAGCTTCTTTTGAATCGTTTGCCCTCAAGTAACACATGTTCTACTTGGAAAGACAAGGAGAAGATCTTTTAATCAATGAAGAAAAGCAAGAGAACTGAGATCCTGTTATTAAGATGAAATAAGGGAAAAAGAAGTATAGAACCGTGTGGTCCATCTGGATCTCCCACTGTTTTAACTGTACCTCACCTGAAGCATTTATACTTTATTTTTTTCACTTTGTCAGAGATTAAGTAACATTTTCCCCACTGCTTTCTACATAAGGGTGTTCTAACTATTAATAAAATTATTTTTATGGAGATTCTTGAACTTCATTTGAAAAAGGTCTGAAATAAACACAAACAAAGGTAATAATATTAATGTCGGTTATGAAAATACTTCTATGAAACATGCTCAAGTGTGGAAGGAAGGAGAGAGGGAAGAGGAAAAGGAAAGAGAAGGGATATAAGCCTTCTTATATTAACCTCTTTAGACCTTCACCTGCTCTCTGAAATTTCTGTGTAATTTGGCATTTTACAGCAAATGCAGTCATGTTCCTTCCCTCACAGGCTTCCAAGAAAGCAGTTTTCATGTTTTCAAGGCCAGTTTTATTGAGACATACAGAAAGTGATGATTTGGGGACAATTACCTTGCAGTTATTCCACTGAGATTCAATCAAAGTTTGCCACGGTCTCTGATAACTCTTTTGGAATACATCCAGTTTAATAACATAGTTACTGTGGAACATTTCCTAAAGGAAAAAGACAAGAACATCAGCAGAATACCACTATATAAACACAAAGTTAAAATGATAGTGTGTAGAAAGGATGTTAAGGGTCAACTTTTAAGATCACCAAAGCAATAGATTCTAAGTTTGAAGTTGAAACCTGGGACTTAGCTTTCCATGGTACCGTATATTACTGCCTGTATTGAATAATTTTTGAATGTTATTCTGATAACCTCAGAATACATGAGGTCTGCTAGAAATGAACATTTTTTATTTTTAACATTAATACCATTTGCATAATACTTTTCTCCCCAAGTGCTTTCACGTTTATTATCTTTCCTAGAACATTTACTTCTTGTCCAATGACATTTTCATTAAATCACATCACCTCTCCAGTAACCTATTCTTTCATTTTTTAAATGGAAAGTACACTTTAATTGTAATCATAAATAATTCTTTGATTTATTATTGTGCTGGATGCTATATTGATTACTGAATATAAAGGTTTAACAATTTGAGGATGGTATATGATACAAATTTAAATATGTTACAAAGCAATGCCTACGCTGCCTAGGTTTTCTGGCACAATTAGAACTGTCCTTTCAGCAACACCTTTGTAACTGCTGACCCTGAAACCCTATAACCTGAATTCAAATAAATTCTATAACAGAATGCGTAGTATTCTACACATGGTAATTTGCATGGTAATGCCTTTTTTATGTTTTGGTAAATGTGAAGATTATAATAGAAAACGTCAAATATTGTAGTAAAATAAGGAAATTATGAAAATGTATAAAACAGAACAAGGTAACCCTCAAGACAGTTCTTTCAATCATGGATTATTCTTTTCAGATAGCCTCAAGCATCTTCTATGTGTTCAGACCTTTGTATTACTTTGCTATGCAACATGTTGGCCGAAGACTATCTCAAATTTTTCAGCATGAAAGAACCTGAAAGTTGATTGCTAGAAGCAACAGGAGTGGGCAGTATAATATGAGCAAATCTATTCTGTAGCCATGATTCTAAGAAGTTGTGATTATCCTGATAAATAGTTGCTAGAGATGGTTTCCCAACTAAGGAGTTTGCAGTCTTCTGCCAGTACATCATACAGTTCAGTGACAGAGCCTGGAAACAAGGGGTCAGGGAAAAGGTGCAACTGGAGAAGCTGGGGAGGAGCAGAGGGAATATTACAAAAATGAATCTCATAACGCCTTGTATGAACTTTGTGTTGTTCATATGTCCTCATATGGAGGAGGAAGTCACCAGAGTCTCAGCTTTATTAAAGGAGTGACCAATATATGTTTATATTTTAGGGGGAAAAAGTCCTGTTTGATTCTCTGTTAATGAAATGAAAGTAGACACCTTTAGAACAGAGATGTCAGTCAAGTGCATGTTAAGGGTTATTGAGGAAATAGATAATATGGCCTGGACCTCTGTGGCATGTGACTTGTGGCATGGGGAAGAGAAGGAGATGAATTTGAGCAAGAAGGATCAAAAGAATATGCATTATTCAAGTGAACTGAAGTTCATGAGAAAGAGCTGTCCTGGGAATCATAAGGATATAAATAAACCTGTGAAAATTGGTGAAATATCACAGTGACGTGAGAAGAGCCTTTTTTAAGCAGAAAAGAGTTAAGGACTGGTCTTTGAAAAATAACAACACTTAGGAAAGGCAGAAGGAAATAAATAGATCAAAGAATGAGACAAAAAAAATCTAAAATAAAAGTAATATAAAAGGAGTTAAGAGAAAGAATATTTCATGAAGGTGGGAGGAGGCAATAGTGTCAATATAGTACTAGTTAATGTGAGGGGAAAAAATAACAAATTGACAAGTGTCCATCAGTTTTAGCAAAAAGGAGGTCATTGGTGACCTTGGGAATAGCAGATTTAGTGGAGCAGTGAGGGAAGAATGCAAATCAGTATGGGTTTAGGAACGAATTAGAAGTAAATTGGGGGAGACAAAACTCAAGCAACTAATGTGAAGGGAGAAGGAAAGGGAATTAAGTAGAGGGGACAACTGGTGTCGGCCAAGAACTCTGGACTGATGTATGTATTTGTCAAGAATTCTGACTTATGTACCCAAGAACTGTCAGCGCAAACTGGGACTTATGCTTACATATACTGTTTACCAGACACAGATTGGTACCTATTTTGCATTTAGAATGATACTTAAACCACTACAGCATGCTGACTCAGCAGAGTGATTCATACTTGATGGAAAGTTTCCCTCAAGTGTGCATGCAAAATGCAGCGTTAGGCATACAGTCATTCTTCAGAAAGCATCCACATGGCATGGTTAAAGGACTGGCTCTATTAATCTTGAGTTGCCTATCACTTTTGGAAAATCAATTCACATCCTTAGTTTTCTTTGCTTATAACTTTTCCCCCAAATGATGCTTCTATATCAACGTAACTGTTGATTTTGAAATTAGCCCTCATACACAAAGGGCTAAGAGAGACTGAAGGAAGAGGCAGATCACTCTGTATTGGTAGGTGGCAGTTTTAATAAGCAAGGGAACTTACTTACTTAATAAGCAAGGGAATCTTAAAAGTTTATGTAGAAGATTTGACTGGGCTTTCCAGGTGGCTCAGTGGTGAAGAATCTGCCTGCCAATGCAGGAGTCCCAGGAGACAAGGGTTTTATCCCTGAGTTGGGAAGATCCCCTGGAGTAGGAAATGGCAATGCACTCCAGTATTTGTGCCTGGAAAATTCCATGAACAGAGGAGCCTGACGGGTTATAGTTCACGGGGTCACAAAGAGCTGGACTGAGCAAATGAGTTCTTGCATGCATGTGCATAAATGTCACAAATCTCACTCGAATGGTATCGACATTATGATTCTCTCAAAGCTGCATCTTGGGCAGCTTCTAGTGTGGGAGAGAAAAGTGAATGCACACTCCAAGGCCAGGGGTGAGGAGAGAAGGAGTCTGATTGTCTGGGTCCAGCTTGAGAGGGAACTGGCAGGCATGTCCTCTTGATTACCTTCTCCAGCATTTTACCCCTTCGTGACCAACTTTTACAATTTTATATGGCCCCCTGGCATGAAGTGTGCCCTGAACTGTCAGCCTGGGGTTTAACTAGCATGGAGGTGGCTCAGCTCGGGGTGCTATCTTGCTGTTTTGGAGACAGATGCCGCAGCAACTGTATGGACACATGTAAGAGAAAACACATTCAGATAATGATTTTCAAAACAAGTAATTTTTTTTTTAACCAAGAGTCCCATGATCCAAAACACTGATTTACTAAGGTGTTGGTCAGATCACTCAAGGCATTTACTTGTGTTTTTATGTGATTTAATAAAGATGACACATTGGCCAACTGATTAGGCATGAACACACAACGTTCTCTTTGGATAATGGTGCAGGTGCCTCCTTGCAGGGTAGTAATAACGTGCAAGGCTGTTTCACTTTGGAGGAAAGCTTTTTTATTAGAGACGTTTTAGTGTTCAGTATCGACAGGTTTTGTTGGCTATCACTTGAGGCTTACTGAGGGAATTTAGTAAAGGTTTCTATGTGTGCTGTAAATGTCCACTAGGCCATGGAGGAGACAAAGACAGTGTCCAAATGATTGTACCCGTGGAAAACAGAATGTGACCACCTGGCCTGGAAGAGAAGGAGGTTGGCGGCTTTAGGAACTTGACCTGGTTGGCATGTTGTGCATGCTGGCCAGTGGAGGCCATGCTGTTGGTGTGAGATGATAGACTGGGGGTGGAATATGCCAGACCAGGTCTCCCATTTTCTCCCCTCTTTCAATAACACATGTTCCATTTCTGGTATAATGCATTTTAAGAGGTCTGACTTACAGCAGTAAATACTGAGTTGTTTCTTTTCACTCAGGGGTGCAATATAACTTACCTGCCCCGATGTGACATCTCATAAATTTTAGTGGATAATGTCTTTCTCAGGTATGATGGAGCTTGGTGGTCTCAACGGCATAATGCATTGATCCATGGTAAGAATAAGGGCAGAGGCTGTTTTTTTGCATGGTTTCTCTACCTTTGTAGCATTGGATATATTGGCCTGGGTCTCCAGTCTGGTATGTGGGGCAACAAGTCCCACTGGTTGACCATTCAAAGGTGTTAAAGCCTGGAGCAGTACATTAGTCCACCCAGCCAAAGTGGTTTTACTTGTTAGTAATTTAATCTACTGCTTTAATATTCTACTTTGCTTTCCATTAACCCTGCTGCTTGCAAATTATAGAGGAAATGGAACTTTCACATCCTGTTCTGCCCAATTTTGCATATTATGACCTTTGAACTATGACCCCGGATTGCTATCTATTTGATGAGGCTTTCTATACATGGTACTCAGCTCTTCTAGTCTTCTAATGGTGTAGCAAGGTCTGTGTGGCAATAGGGGAAACTTTGGGTTAGGCTAGATACAGTGTCCATGCAAACCAGGGCCTATTTAGAACACTCACTCAGAGGAAAGAGGCCAAGATATTCAACTTGCCAATCCCTCATCAGAGGGGGACTCCAGTGAACGGCACGAGACTCCATTGGCAGTTATCTTGGGCGGTGTTTGGAACACACAGAACATGCTGTTACTGCATTAACCAAGAAACTGTGTCTGAAGAATAATCTGGCATCCTTGGCAATACACTACCCTCTGGAGGCACTACAGTGGACACTCCTCAAGTGCTCTGTCTGCGGTACTCATGTGTCAATCACCAGGGTTCATTTTCAGGTGGGGCAGAAGTTCCCTGATTGCCAGGGGGTATCAGTGCTTTATAAGTGGGAAAGTGGAAGACAGTGAAGGCTGCCTCAGGCTCTTGGAGGTGAACCCAAATGTCTTTCTACATTCCTTGACCCCAGAGGGCTCATTCATGATCTTCCACCCTTCTGCTTTGCATTGTCTAAACCATAGGGTTAACCCTTTTAGAATAGCTCAACTCTCAGTGCAGAGGATTAACAGCCAGGGCTTATGAGTGATTACCAGCCAAACCACTGAGTTCAGCCCATTGGCTGTGGCGATTCCTTTTTTTCCCAGGCATCTATACACCAGGCTTCAATAGGAATTTCCCCTGCTCCATGTCTGAAGGCCACAGAGACTGCCCTGGAATAGGGGTGGGGGCTCTTGGAGGACATGCATACTCTTCAGAGCCTGGAGGCACCTGCAGTTTTAGAGACAGAGGGCTGGTGGACAAAGTACTCCTGTGCAGCCAGTGGGCCACTTAGTCAAAGGGGGAGTTTAAGCCATGACACAGGTCAGTCCACAGAATGTATTTTCAACCCACCACCCCTTGATAGGAAGGGAAGTTCTTACCAGGCTAGGCTTTCCCTTTGTGAGAGGATATATGGAGAAATGCGGTGTCCACTGATAGAAACTGTTGCTCTATGGGGATATATTGGGATGTTGTGCCCTACCAGAGCTGAGACCAAAGTCTTAAGAGTACTCTCTCCTTCTGTTTTCTCTGTCATAGTGTACAACCCATACCTTCTGGAATCACAGACACATCAAATTCAGATGGTAGTCCTGTGCAGGAGATGCTCAGAGCTCAGCTGGTAAAGAATCCACCTGCAATGCAGGAGACCCTGGTTCGATCGCTGGATCAAGAAGATTCCCTGGAGAAAGGGATAGGCTACCCACTCCAGTATTCTTGCCTGGAGAACTCCATGGACAGAGAAACTTGGCATTTTACAGTCCATGAGGTCGTAAAGAGTCAGACACAACTGAGCGACTTTCACTTTCACTAGTAGCTTCACCTTCTTAGAGTCAGCTTGTTTTGATCCCCAGTCCCATATGTGTACTTTCTTTACCAGGTGATATAAGGAATGGAGGCTCTGTGCCAAGTGGGAAATAAAGATCTTTCAAAACTCCCAAAATCATTACAAAGTCTTGTGTCTCTTTCACATTTGTAAGGGTTGGATAGAATTGCATCTTCTCAATTACAGATTCCAGAACAGGGCATGTATTAGCCATCTAAACAACTCCCCAAACTTCTGGCTGTGCCTGGACCTTGAATTTTCTGGGAGTTCATCAGCCTTCCTCTCCCTCTCAGATGTTCTAGCTAAGTTGCAAACTGATCTGCAGCAGAGGCAAGTCTTCATGTGTTATGTCATCAATGAAATGGGCCTAATTTATTGCTCAGGGAGGGAAAAGAGGGAAAGATCTTGGATTACTTCCCATGACATATTGTAGGTAACCTTGAGGGAGCAATTGAAAGGTCCATTGTTGCCTCTTTCATGCGATCTTAATTTTTAGACACCTACTAGAGTCTTTTCCATAAATCTTCTCAAAGATGAAGCACTTTTGTAGGAAAATATTATCAGAGTAAAACAAAATGATCTCCAAACCACTTTATGATCCCAAGGCTACAAAAGGAATGTAGAACACACATTCCAAGGATGGGTAGGGATGAGGCGCCTCTGATTTGGTGCACTCCTGGGTCAACCAGCAGACCTGTCTTCTTGATTACCTCCTCCAAGAGTAGGATGAGCTTATATCACTTTCTATTTAAAATGACTCTATTTAAATATATCTTTTTCAGATGTTATTTAGAATTCATATATATATGTACATATTTAATAGGTACATAATTCACAAATTTACATATTTTTATAATATAGCAGACTAGATGATTTTTCAGAGTGAATTGTGTGTACCAAATAAGAAATTTTCATCTTAGTAGACTTCCATGGCTTCTTAGTGTTCTTACTCGTCCCACCATGATGACATATATTATTTTTAATGATTAGCAAGTAAATGATTATCAAGTACCAACTGACTGTAGTATATCCAGTTTTGGATAAGAGCACTTAATCAATTACAAAATATTTCTGATAAACCTATATATATCAAAAAATAAACCGAAAACTCTTGAAACTATAATGGAATAACAATAACACAGCTGAGTTGTCTTTAACTGATTTTGATAGTAAAAATAAGCTAGATATATAATTTATATATATACTTATGAGAATTTCATTTCACAGAGGAAATTTATTATGAAAGATTATATATAGTTCCCAAGAAAAAAAAAATCAGTTCTTGAGTTATTTAAACAGAATTTATGAATATTGTTAGATGCTCATACAATACATGCTTAGAAAGGGAATTCCTAATCATAATTTTAAAAAGCTATGTAAAATAAATGAAATTATAAGTCTTCTGTTTTGCTATTATCAAGTCTGCTTAATTCACCCTTCACTCTAGTCACAGCATAAAGTAATTGTCTGAGAATTCACCAACAAACCTTTGAGACTATGGTGATACAACTGTGAAACCTAACAACTCAGAGGGAGATTAAAGTTTCCACTCCTGAAACACAGTAAGAATGTCACCTATCAAAGGCTGCACCTTTGGAGTCCTTGTAATAAAAGTCTCAGTCGTAATCTAATGTGCCATTAACATCAGAGTGTCTGCCAGCCTACGATATTGGTTTTGCTTTAAACATGTTGAGTACTAACCACCTGGCTTGCTTCCAGATACCTAGTTGCTTGCAGGGTAATGACTGAAACTTTATCAGAGAAACTTAGCTCTTTGAAAACAGACTTGCATGTAAGCGGCTTATGGAGAAATGTTTTTTGCAACATGTCACTTCATTTCTAAAATATGTTTAATTCACATTGAGCATCAAAGGCATTCGTTTTGCAAAATTCCTAAGATTACACCACATTTGTTGTTGTTTAGTCGCTAAGTCATGTCCAATTCTTTTGTGACCCCATGGACTGTAGTCTGCCAGGCTCCTCTGTCCATGAAATTTCCCAGGCAAGAATACTGGAGTGGGTTGCCATGTCCTTCTCCAGGGAATCTTCCTTACCCAGAGATCTGCCTGCTTGGCAGGCAGATTCTTTCCGTGAGCCATCTGGGAAGTCCAACTGACCAATTAGGTACACATATGTGATAAAGCAATAGTTTTGCTTGTATTCCCCATATATGATAATTCACACATACAAAAAATAAAAATATTTTTAATGGATCTTGCCTCAGGATAAATTATCTCTCTTAGCTTAAAAGTTGCTTAGAGGCAGAAACATTCTCTTTTCAACATTGTGGAAAATATCATCCTTGTCACTTATCAAGCAATTAATTTGCTTAAAGAGGATGTTTTAGAAAATTTCTATTAGTGGCTAAAATCTGATTTATAATCTCTATAGATTTCTAACACATTTTATCTGATTACCAGAACAATCAGTGATACTAAACTTCAGGCATAAATTTTTAGATAATTTTATTTCTATTTGAGCAAGTCTTTCTACCACCTCAACTATTGTAGGCAACCATTACTGCTCAGGATCATGTTGACCCTGGGAAAATGCAGTAAGGGAAGGGATGACCAATTCATAATGTAATGGAAATTACTTTTTCTTTTTGGCACATGTATTAGGAAGTAAGAAAAGGAGAGTGTTTGAAGTAGTCATCTGTTAAAGGTCACATTTTCAGTGACATCTTTGCTACAAATCTGGGAAAGAAATTCTTCAAAATCCTTTGCTTCATCCTGTAGATGGCAAAGGTGAAATTCCTTTTGTATTGTTCAGATTTTTTTTTTCTCTTGGCGTGTTACCAAACAAACACATGAAAGTGCAACTTATTGTGCTTTCAAGTCTTTTCCTGCTCAAAATAGCAATATGTTGGCATGATCAGCTTCACCTTTGTGGCAAATTCTTATTTTCTACCATATAATTAGATCAACTGACTGGATATATTTATTTTCTCCCAAAGATAACTAGTTCAACTGAAATTCATTTATATAAGCATTGTAGTTTAGTTCTAATAATGCCTTTGTGTTAAAGGATGGATGAAATCGAAAAGGTCAAAACCTATTTGACTCCCTTTAAATGTTTGATAGCTTGTTTACTTAAATTTATTCTATTTGAAATGCCAAGACATTTGCCCTTTTCACTTAGCTTGCGGGGCTACTCATTAATATTTTTTTTTCTGAAGTCCAATCATTTCAAAATATTAAACATTTCCCAACATATCTATATGTTTATAAAAGTCAATTAAGAAACAGTTCCTACCTTCAAAGAGCGCTCAGTCTGATGGATGTAAACAACCAGTTAAAAATGCATCATAGCCGCCATTGTCAGTGCCTTTTCATTCGTTCGATACGTACTTATAAGCACCTATTATATACCAGGTACAGCTCTAGGGTTTAAACACATATCAATAAATTCAACCAACAAAAATCCCTGCCCTCACAAGGAGCTTCCATCTTGTTGTGTAGTTACTAAGTCGTGTCTGACTCTTTGAGAACCCATGGACTGTAATCCACCAGGCTCCTCTGTCCATGGGATTTCCAGAGCAAGAATACTGGAGTGGGTTTCCATTTCCTTCCCCAGAGGATCTTCCTGAACCAGGGATTGAACCCACATCTACCTGCATTGGTAGGCAGATTCTATACAGCTGAACCCCCTGGGAAGCCCTTCATCCTAACAATGAGCAATTAAACTGTTTAACATTCTGATCAATAAGATTAACATCTTCTCTCCCCATGGGAACTTGTCAGGGCATGAATAGACAGAGATGGAGGTAAGAGAAAGGAAGTAGTCTTTCTTCTCTTTATTTTTTTTTTTTCATTTATTTTCATTAGTTGGAGGCTAATTACTTTACAATATTGTAGTGGTTTTTGCCATACATTGACTTGAATCAGCCATGGATTTACATGTGTTCCCATCCCGATCCTCCCTCCCACCTTCCTCCCCATCCGATCCCTCTGAGTCGTCCCAGTGCACCAGCCCTGAGCACTTGTCTCATGCATCCAACCTGGGCTGGTGATCTGTTTCACCCTTGATAGTATACTTGTTTCAGTGTTGTTCTCTCAGAACATCCCACCCTCGCCTTCTCCCAGAGTCCCAAAGTCTGTTCTGTACATCTGTGTCTCTTTTTCTGTTTTGCATATAGGGTTATCATTACCATCTTTTTAAATTCCATATATAAGGACAATATTTTGTATTGCTCATCTTGAAAATTCTTCTACATGGTCATATTGTGCTTTTTTGAAACTGTGCTTTCTTACAAATTATAAGCTGATAATTTGCTTATAGAAGTTAAGTCTAATACTATTTCCTACTTATAAACTAAATTATGATTTTCACTTTCACCATGACTGTTCCTGACAGAAGTCTATTCTGCTTTATCCTGGAAAACAACTCTTTATTAAAAACCTCTTTTATGATGCTCATTTTGTTTTTAATTTTGTAATTAGCCCTTTCTATCCTCACTTTCCACATCCTCCATGGATTTAACCAGCTATAGATCAAAAATATTTGGAAAAAAATTACAGAAAGTTCCAAAAAGCAAAACTTGGATTTGCCATTCACCAGCAACTACTTACATTGTATTAGGTATTGTAAGTCTAGAGATGTTTTGAAGTATACAGGAGGGGTGCATAGTCATATGAAAATACTACACCAGTTTATATAAAGGATTTTAGCATTGGCAGACTTGGGTATCTTTGGGGTGGAGGGGATACCTGAAACCAATCCCCCGCAGATACTGGATGCCAAGAGATGGCTGTATATGACTGTGTGCTTTCTGGCATCATTATTAGGCTGTAAGCTGTGCTGGGCTTAGCCGCTCAGTCGTATCCAACTCTGCGACCCCATGGACTGTAGCGCTCCAGGCTCCTCTGTCCGTGGGGATTCTCCAGGCAAGAATACTGGAGTGGGTTGCCATGCCCTCTTCCAGGGGATCTTGCCAACCCAGGGATCAAATCCAGTTCTCCCGCATTGCAGATAGATTCTTTACTGTCTGACCACCAGGGAAGCCATACTTACAGGCCAAAACTATGTGGTAGTCATTCCATTATCTCTGAGACCTAACCCAGCTTATGGCTCCTACTGAAAAACATTTGCTATATTAATTTGTGATATAACCAACCTAAATTAAGAATTAGAACAAAGAACACATATGCACACATTATATTCTCCATTACTAGTCTCTAATTCTCAATTTGAATTTTGGTGTGATTTTGAATTATGTGTGTTTGCATCTACTTACATACCTAAATGCTCTGACATATTCTCCCAATATGTTAGAAACAAAAGTACAATTTCTGATTTCTATAACAGCCATTTTTCCCAAGAAGCAAAAAATAGCTAATTAAAATATCTTATTTTTATATTAATATAATATCTTTTTACTCATTATTCTTATAATTCATGTTTTAAGAAATATGCATTCCTAAAGTCATCTAGATTGTATTTTGTGAACACATGTACCTCTATCATTATGTGAGAAGTTACAACTCTATTATGATTGATTATCCAAAATTTATAACTATTTTTCATTTGCTTTCCAGTATATTTGAATATCTCTGGTCATTAATATTCAGGTTGGTCATTGATTTATGAACAATACTAGTTAGAGTATCTGAAACAAAATTAGGAAAAGCATCAGCTCATTTTTTCTCTTTCCAAATCTTTATACGTTTCATGATCCCCCTGGATATAAGAAAGCATAAGTTCACATTGATAATCCCTGATAGCATTCACTAGTTAGTGGAGATTGGTTCCCTGAGGAGTTAGTCAGTTGACAGGCTCTGTTTGTTTAGTTTGACTTTGCTGATCTTAACAAGAATTAATTCTCCTAGCTGTGGCGAATATATAAGTATTGTAATGATTTACATCTAACAGTTCCTTGCTGACTTTATTTTTTTGTTTTGTTTTGTTTTATATGAGTCTTATATACATAAACCGAAAACAGGATTTATTGGCATGAGGAATCAGTGTCAAAAACGCAAATCCTACTTCCTTCTGTTTCGAAAGGAAAGTTCAACGTTCCCTATATTAAAGTGCAGACAAGTCCTCTGAACGTGAGCTTACTCTTGTCTCTCCCCTCCCGACCCCACCTCCATCAGTATTGATTTATATGTTTCCCCTGATTAATAGAAAGCTCCAGAAACTCTCTTTAGGGATTCAAAGGGCTCTTGTTACTTCAGGCTAAAGATATTTATTCCATTGGTTTAAATAAACATTTTTCTAAAGAATGCATTTATTGCATACATTTTAGATTTGTTGCATGCATTTTAGATTTGGTATAAAATATACATAAAAAGACATCTTAAAATCATCTGCTGATAAATAATGGTGCACTCAGGTAAAATTTTAGGCTATTGATCTTTTTTGATCTTCCTGTTTTTTCTAGTCAAATGAGTTTCCCTAAGGAATATTTAATTGATTCCTTCTGGTTTTATTCTCCTTTTCTATGAGATTGTTTTCCTTGTCTGCAAAAAAGTCAGTAGATAGAAAAGATGGATGTGGATACACAGTTTCAAGAGAAAACGAGCCATATGAAGGGCCTCTATCTTATTCTTCCTTTGTACCTGCAACATCTAATGTAGTGCTTGATGCATAATGTAGTTCAATAAATATTTGTTGACGTGAACAAGCTGTACAAGGAGGTCATGCATAAGATCTACTGAAACAACATGTTATTGTACTTGAAGGAATAGGTACATGGAGAACATTAAAGTCATGACTCAGAAACTGAGAACATCAAGTTCTAGTCTAATACCAAGATGAGGAAAGATTCTGGCTCATGTTTCCTGCTGTGCTACCACATCATTTAACTCCATTATGGAATAGTAATGCCAAAACATTTATTATTTTATTTTCCCCCTACCATACTCACAAAATAATGTTAACACATCAGAAGAAAGGTTTATTTGAGTCAGATACTCCTATTTTTGCCCTGAATTCTCTCAAACACAGATTCCAAACTATTACAATTATGAGCAGTACATTAAAATACAGATTCATGAAAGATGCTAATTATGTAATGCTAAGTAAAAACTATCAGCATAATATTCTATGATCATAACTTTATTTAGCAAGGACCAAAATTTGAAATTCTATTCTATATGTTAAAATACTGAAATCTGATGCATAATAACAGAACTGCCATATTGAACCTATCAAGAATTCATTTACATGAGGGGATAAGTCACTTGAAATATCAGTTATTTTATCCTGAGAATACTTGTGCCTGACTCTAAATGGAAAGCTGCTATTAAAAAGGAGGAATATTTACTAAATCTTCTATTGAGGCTTTAGGAGCACAGGACATGTTAATATTTAGAAGAGTGTAGTGGAGAACTTACTAGGTAGACTGTATTGTGGAGTCAGAAGAGGTTCTTTTTTGAGGTGGGAACCATTACATAACTTTATATTCCAATATGAGCAGTACAGTAGAGAAAAAAAATCATCCATAAGAGAGAGAAAGAGTGAAGCCAGTTGGAAAATGTATACCCAGGAGTACGCATAAAGGGCTGAAATCCAGGCCATTAGATAGAGGAATTGGTTTTAGGCACATGATCCTTTCTTTTTCTTTTTAACAGGAGAAAGGACAGATATGTGGTTGAGTGTGTAGGTAGGTTAACAGACTTGATAATTTACATTGAGGTGAAATCTAAGATGAAATCTAAGAAATCTAAAATGTTCTTATCCAATTTCTCCTATTTGCTCAATGACGAAAAGAACAAGGATATCAAGTGAAAAGGAGAGAGGAAATGTTGGAGGCTTAAGGAGGTAGTGATAAAACTTTTACCAGAATTGAGTTATTATCAGGTATTTCCTCACCAGTAAATACAGATCCTCAGAAAGGACTCCTCATAAACTGTATTCCAGCCATATGGAATTCTTTCCTTACTCCTCAAATATATCAAACCTTAAGGTCTTTGAAAGTTCTGTTGTCCTGATATGAGAATTATCTAACTTTTAAAAAATAATGTATTGTTTTCTTAATTTGTATTTATTATTATTGACTGTGCTGTGTGGCATGAGGGATCTTAGTTCTCTGACCAGGGATTGAACCTGGGCCCCCTGCACTGGAAGTGCAGAGTCTTGGCCACTGGACCACCAGGGAAGTCCCAAGAACTATATAAATTTTAATCATTTTTTAAACCTCAATTTAAATTCCAGGAAGTACTCCTTGTACTTGCTTCTACCATAGCAATTATCATATTGTACAAACTTCTTTGCTTTCTCCTAATGACTGTGTATTCCTCATATGATGGCATTACATCTCCAGTAACTATGGGGAAAATATTGCACATTATAAAATCACAAATATCTGTTATTACATGCAGCTGATTTTGTTTCATTTTCTTCCGCTCTCCAAAATTTAATTCAGTGAGTACCTACAAATTTGTATAGTAAATTTGTATTTAAAATTATATGTTTTTTTTAAAATTGGAGACTATTAGAAGCACTTTTACTCAACTTAATGACTGGTGACACAAGTTGCAATAGTCATTTGAAAAATGCACATGTCCACTATGGTGTATGGAGATTTGAGAAAACAATAGCAATGATGATAACAACAGAAACTAGGAGGTAAGAAAGCAATAATAAAGATTATATAATTCCTAAACTTTGAAAGTTCATTTTGGGTTTAATTATTTCTGAAGAGATTAAAATTAAGTACAATTCATCTTCTACCTGAGATTTTTTTAATAGTGTTCCATAATTAACTCAAGCCTGTTATTCAAACTTTGACTGCCATACAAATATAAAGGTATAATTTAGATGGATAGAAACAGACTTTGCAAGAAAACAATGTAACAATAAAAGCCATTATTTTCTTATTTTATTCAGTGTCAGGAAAGTATAATAGAAAAATCTGTCACTTTTGATGGAGAAGAGAGTGTAATTAAATTTAGTTCTACTTGAGAACTTTGTTTCAATTTGATTTTCAGTTAACCAAAGCTCATTGTTTAGTTTAAAAACCTGGAAATTTGGTTGTCTTATCTGCACAAAGGGATACATTTGAAGTACCGCACCTGATTTTAAAATATATTTTCAGTTCTCTCTGATCTATAATTTTACTTAAAGCTGATTCTCTTTTAAAAAAGATAAATGTTTTTTCTCACATTTCTTATTTTCCTTTTTCAGACAGCTTATATTTTGGATTTTTATACTGTGGATTGCACTGTGTGATGTGTACAAGAGCAGAGTTTCTTTGAGAATTCCTGTTTCTAACTTATGTGTGTGTGTGTGTGTGTGTATTGTTGAACAAGATGGAGGATGCAAAGTTACCCCATTTATTGTTGAAAGATCTTGCTTTTTTTCATTATGATATGATAGAAAGTACCAGAAACTGATTAAAGAAAAAAAAGAAAGAAACCTAAAAATGATACACATGAACTTACAACACAGAGAGAGGCTCACAGACTGAGAAAACAAGCTCATGGTTGCCAGGGAGAAGGGATAGTTAAGGACTTAGGGAAGGTCATGTGCACACTGCTACATTTGAAATGGATTACCAACAAAAACCTACTGAATAGTACATGGGACTCTGCTCAGTGTTATGCACCAGCCTGGATGGCAGACGGGGTTTGGGAGAGAATCAGTTCAGTTCCGTTCAGTCGCTCAGTCGTGTCCAACTCTTTGCAACCCCATGGACTGCAGCACGCCAGGCTCCCCTGTCCATCACCAACTCCCGAAGCTTACTCAAACTCATGTCCATTGAGTCAGTGATGCCATCCAACCATCTCATCCTCTGTCATCCCCTTCACCTTCCTTCTTCAGTCTTTCCGAGCATCAGGGTCTTTTCTAACGAATCAGTTCTTCTTATCATGTGGCCAAAGTATTGGAGTTTCAGCTTCACCATCAGTCCTTCCAATGAATATTCAGGACTGATTTCCTCTAGGATGGAATGTTTGGATCTCCTTGCTGTCCAAGGGATTCTCAAGAGCCTTCTCCAACACTACAGTTCAAAAGCAACCATACATCCTCTTTTAATCTGAAAGATATATATACCCTAATTTACTCCAGAATGCATGATCCAGGGGAGATCTTGTAAATTATAGCATTCTCATAGAAAACAATCCATACTCCATAATGAAATCTAATGTGGAGTTCTTCCAGGCTTAGGAAATTAAAGGTAAATCATGAAGACCCTTTGAGGCCATAGAATCTGAGACTAGAATCCACAAGAAACTGATACTGAAACTACTAAGTGATATTTTGGTGGCTCCAAGGAGCTCTGTTTTTTATGTGTCAGTGCAGAAATTCAGTGAGAGACAAAATGATAGAAAAGTGGTTTATTAGAATAGGATGTTCATAAGTCTTGCAAATGGGCAGGTGAGCATTGTGCTGCCCCAGGTACTTAGTGGGTTACATTTTTATAACCAAAGGGAAAGAGGAAAGGGTGAGAAGACCACCTCCTTCCTTGTTCTTCCAGTCTTCCATCATTAACTCCTCCTACATGTTGGGCAGGGGAGGTTTGAAAAAATTATTTGAGGCCTTTGTATAATGAGCGTCTTTCTCTTTGGAACGTTGCCTTTCCCTGAATTATTGTTTTATATGTGCAGAGAGCATGTCATTGGGGTCATTAACTTGTTGAAATCATTGGACAAGGTATAGGCCTTATTTATCCACTATTGTTATATTGTCTTGAGGCATGACTTACGGCTGCATTGTATGGTTTTTTTGCTAAGCAAGTTAGCTTGGTTTTGTTTTTAGGCAAGCCTGTCTGACTTTGATGCTAAGTGACTTGCCCTGCTTTATAAGCCAAGCAAGCCCACATTGTTTCAGGATTTTCCCATTGCTTTCTTGAATGATCATTCACTTACTTTGGTTTCCCATAGCCCCTTAAGGTTTTTTCTCTGGTTACAACCCCCTAGTGGGACTTCTGAGCTATTTGCTTACGCTGCTCAGTCCCTATCAACATGATACAATTTGACCTAATGTTAGAATCAGATTATTGGATCCAAAGGAAAGAAACTTATATCTATTATTTAGCAAATATTCATTGTGCATGTATTATATTTCAAATATTACCCTAGACACTAGGAGTAAAGCAATGAATGAGACAGACCAGGTCTCTACCCTCATGAAACATTCAAAAGGTAGGTGGAGATGGACCAGAAATAAAAATCAGAAAGTAACGAGTTTTCTGAAGAAAATAAAACAGGATAATATAAGAACTGGATGTTCTGGGGGAAGAAATGGATGTTTCTGGGGGAAGGTCTTTCTGGTGATTTGATCTTAACAGAGAATGACAAACACAATCCAGAAGGGAAATGGCCTATGGCTAAGAATACAGGAAATGCAAAGACAGGAATGAGAGAGAGCTTGAAGAGTTACAGAAACAGAGAAATTCAGTTTGTCTAAACTATAGAGATAATTGGAAGAGTAGTCAGAAATGACATCACACAAGAGAAGAAGATATAGAGCCTGGAGCCCAAGAGTGGGACACTCTGTGGAATGCAACCAGAACTTAAGGGATGCAACATAGCCTAATTAATTTTTTTCAAAGATTACTCAGACCCGTGGAAGGGGAGTGGATTCAGTTCAGTTCAGTCACTCAGTTGTGTCCGACTCTTTGCGACCCCATGAACTGCAGCACGCCAGGCCTCCCTGTCCATCACCAACTCCTGGAGTCCACCCAAACCCATGTCCATTGAGTCGGTGATGCCATCCAACCATCTCATCCTCTGTCATCCACTTCTCCTCCTGCCCTCAATCTTTCCCAGCATCAGGGTCTTTTCCAATGAGTCAGCTCTTTGCATCAGGTGGCCAAAGTATTGGAGCTTCAGCTTCAACATTAGTCCTTCCAATGAACACCCAGGACTGATCTCCTTTGGGGAGTAGATTTCATGGGCACATAATGAAAATAGAAAAGCTATTTAGGATAGTCCAGTAGACGGATGATGGGGATTTGATTTTAGGCACAGAGATGAAGAAACTTGAAACTTGCTCTAAACATTTTATCACCACATAATCTTCTCTCATTTTCAAACTGCATCTGTGGTTCTCTTTCACTTTTAACTTTCATTTGGATGGGCAAAAGCCCTTGTTAAGCGCATATTATACAATCCGATTCCATATATGAGATATGTGAATATTGTTGCATATAACTTTTGAATAAGACGTGATCAGTGTCTCAGTTCATTTTCACTTGATCTTAGCCAAAAGGCCGAGAAGCAATTCCATGCGTTTTCAAATTGATATGCTAGTTTCTTTTAATTCATCTGTGCTGAAGGACCATTAAACATAAACTATTTATTTACTTATTTGGCTGCATCGGGTGTTGGTTAGGGCATGCAGGATATTCATTGCATCATGTGGACTTTTCGTTGCATTGAATAGACTCTCCAGTTGTGGCTTTAGATCAGTAGTTGCAGCATGCAGGCTTAGTTGCTCCAAGGCATGTGGGATCTTAGTTCCCCAACTGGGTATCAAACCCATATCCCCTGCCTTAAAAGACAGATTTTTAACCTCTGGACAACCAAGGATGTCCCAAACATAAACTCCTATGACGGTTGTTCTTTGGATTTTAGAGAATAATGACATAACTATTACCTATAGCAGTGAAATAACACAGTGTGGTATTATTGACTATTTCTATTCACTGTGAGATTTAAAACTACTGAGTGACAAAAGAGGTGTTTATTTCCTTGTATTGCTTTATGGTACTGGCATAACTTTATCACCAAGCAGTCATTTTGCCCCGTATCTGTGAACCCATCGATCTATGGCAGCAAATTCTAGTGGAGATGGCCTCGAACAGGCAGAGCAGCAACAGCTCTTGGGAAGGAGCAGTAGGTCTCTGACTCGCTTTTGGAAAGAACCTGACAAGTGCATGTCTGCCCCCCAATCGATCTGTCAATTTAGATCACTGATGCCAAAAACCAGAAAGGCAAAGTTATGAGGAAATCTTGAGTAAATTAGAAAGATATCCTCCAGCCACCAGTTCTTGTATCCTTCAGCACAGGAAGCTAATAGGAAGCTAATGTTTCAGGAGTTTAGCTATTGAGCTAGTAAAGAAGATGTCATACCCCAAAGTCCATGGGGAACGATGTCAAGTTGAATTCACAGAACACACCATTAAATGCTTTCTCTTAGAGATACAGTCCCTGAGAGAAACTTTTGTTGCAATTTATAAAAAACAATAAACTCACTGAAAAGCCATAAGTGCCTTTCTTTTTCTTTTTTTATAACCATTTAATTTCATATAGCTATCTGCAATATGAGTTGATACTAAAATATCAAGTATCAATTAGGTGATGAAAGTAAAATCCAATAAATTAATCAATCATTAAAGTTTCTACTGTCCCATTTTTTTAAATCTTTGGCTGTGGTATAACAATGTCATAGTGATATTTTTCCTCCTGTCACAGAATGGCTGTACTTGCTTTTCAATGATTCTGTCTTGTTCAATGATATATATCCTCTGTATTCAAAAACTGTGATAACAAAAGAACTATATTATAAGAAATTTAATATAATACCCTGTATCCTTGGGTAGAATAGATGAGAATATTTGTAATGTGATTTCATAGGTAGTTTGATGAAACAGTATTTCATTTGAGGAAAACCTGTGCTTGCTAGAAAAGGATGATTTAGTGGATATACAAATGAGATGACTATTCTTACTTTATTTTCTTCATCTTTATACTAGCCATATTGGAATGGGAATTCTAGGGCTACAGTCTTTGAATTTAGAGAAGCAATTAGTATCTTTCTTTGATGGAAATGCTACTGCTACTGCTGCTAAGTCACTTCAAGTCGTGTCTGACTCTGTGCGACCCCACCCCTGGGATTCTCCAGGCAAGAACACTGGAGTGGGTTGCCATTTCCTTCTCCAATGCATAAAAGTGAAAAGTGAAAGTGAAGTCGCTCAGTCATGTCTGACTCTTTGCGACCCCATGGACTGCAGCCTACCAGGCTCCTCTGTCCATGAGATTTTCCAGCCAAGAGTACTGGAGTGGGGTGCCATTGCCTTCTCCAGATGGAAATGCTAGGAGGTAGCATAAAATTTTTTCCCTCTTTTGAGAAGACCAAAACTCTGAAAAGTTACCTGGTTTATTAACACTTAAGTCACACAGATGCTAAAACTTTCAAGGACTAAATATGGATCTGAGGATAATCCCTGAAAGAATTCGAACTTGGGCAAAGAAAATGACTAAGATCACATCTACAGGACTCACTTTAACAGGTGCACAAATAAAGTCACTTAAGAAGAAGCTCTTGTCTGGGTCACCTCCTCTGGGAGTAGGATATGAATAGCAAAAGAAACTAGTAGAAGATATGGGGGAGATGTTGAAGAGACAAGGAGTTAAAGACCAAGTTAAAGATTAGAAATAATTGTGGAATTTTTTCTTACAAAGACAATGGAAGCAAAGGGGCATATTGCCATATGCTAATCCCAATCTCTTGGCTTATTCTGTGTCTTCTATGTTCTAATAAAGCTGTGCTGATATACTTACCACTTCACACCATATTATTGGCTGACCTCCCTCTCTAATCACATTAGAAGCATAAGAACAAACAGGGAGACTCTTATTTCTTTATTCCCAGTGCCTAGCACAAGATCTAGAATATATCACGTGTCAACTCTCTGTCAAATGAAGGAACTAGGTTCGGTACCATATGATCTTGAGAGAGACAAAGTAACTAAGTAAACATTCAAAACCAAAATAAGTATTACTCTAGAGTAAAATCTGAGGTAATATGGAAGCACACATGATTGATATAATTCTAATTAAACACAAAGGCATTTGACACTATTTAGCCTGTATGTAAATGATGCTTTATAGAAAATGATAATTTTACATTAGGTATTTTGAAATATTGAAAATATTTTTAAATGCTTTTAGGTGACTTTATTGATTCCTAGTTGGATGCTAGTGATCTAGAACTCAAGAAATCCATGAGAACCAATGCCTAGAGTGTTCCTGGACCTAGACTAAAGTTGAGTTTATGGGTGAGTGTTAGATGGTGCCACTTTCAGGACAGGAAAGCTCCCAACCCTGGGGAACAAGACAGAGCCTGACATCTCACATCACAGTTCTTTAGAGTTCACTGGTTTATTACTGACAATTCTGTTTACTGAAATTCTGAACTTTATTACCAGGGAAAGAAAGCTGCTGAACAGTATATCTGCAAATCAGTGTTTGCCCCAGGGTGAATCTAGACATTTAGAAGAGATATATTTTGAAGGTAGAAATGAGCACCACAACTTGACTAGGAAATATCTATTGAAGAAAGGTAGAGACACCTAAGATAAACCAACTGCTATTGTTATCTGAATGTATTTATCTGTGTATAAAATCCTAGATTCAAATAGAATATCTGTAATGCATGGGACTTGGTGATTAATGGGCAGGTAAATGGAGAGCGAAAAGGGTTTCTGAGAAAGTTGAGCCTAAGTTTTCAGGCTTCATCTTTGAAAGGATAACAGAATTACAATCTGTGTTACTATCAGAAGGCAAGATAGAAGGCAGATGAGTGAGAGTATTAGAATTTCTATCTTAGCCCAGAAATGATATTCAAGAACTTTTACCCAAGAGGATTTTTTTGGTTGTTTATAGAATAATAGTTATTTCTCACTTTCATCTTTAGTGACTGTGGGATAGAGAACTGAGAACTGGTAGGAGTGATTGAAGAGTGAAAGAGAAAATTCATCTTCTTCTCATGTGTGTCAAGCTAGATTCCTTAATCTCATGCTTCTTTCTTTCTTATGTCTAGTCTTGCTATTGAATTGTTTGCCCATAGGGAGATGGAAAATACAGATAATTTTTATTTCAGTCAACTTGAGAGATAAAATTGATTTGCTTAAGATCAATTAAATTAAACAATAGGTTGGGAAGAATTTCATGTGCTCTAAAAGCTGATGCTGATGCTAACTAAGAATATTAAGAATGTTGAAAGTTTCTAAAGTTATTTCAGTTTAAAGCTAAATATGAGTCATATGAAAAAATAACTCTCAAAAGTTATAATATCCTTTAACTAATGTTTTCCTTAGAAGAAAGTAATTCCAAGGGCTAAAAATAAGATTATGGCTTTAACAGTATTACTAATAATAAATCACAATGTAGATTTATCTTCATTAAGCTTTGCATGTATTTTTTTTCTGAAGGATACCTGACTTTAAAACAATAAAATTTCTAACAATTTAATTCTTGTAACTGCTGTTAAATGTTTTCTATATTCAGAGAAAAATTAATATGTATGCTGTTAATATTGTGCAATATTGAATAATATGAAATACAAACATCAAAGAATTATGTTCAGAAAATGTCATCAACTTTTGTTAAGTTATATTTTCTTTAATTATACATATCTATTTTTAAAAATCTATTAATGCAAAGTTTTTATGCATAGTTTTAATAATACTCTTATTGGAATAATGTAATGTCATTTTACTACAAGATTTCTATTGAAAAGGTATATATAGATGAAAAATAGAAAGGAATTTTTGAGGTTAATGCAAGTTGTTAAAGAAGGAAATACTGAATTTATAGGCTCTTGCCAAGTTTATTTTCTATTTGCATAGTCTCTTATTCAGTTCAGGTCAGTTGCTCAGTCGTGCCCAACTCTTTGCAACCCCATGGACTGCAGCACACCTAGCTACTTGAATAGACCTAGTTTGGTGACAATCAATCTACTAGTTAAGAGTATTAACCACATAGTTGAAATTTGGATTTTAGATAAAAAAGAATCTAGAGGTTAACTCTCTAAAATGTTACTATCTTCAGGCCTTGAGGGATTATAATTATGCCAGGGATATCACTTTGCTGACAAAGTTCCATGTAGTCAAAGCTATGGTTTTTCCAGTTGTGATTACGGATGTGAGAGTTGGACCGTAAAGATGGTTGAGTGCCAAAGATTTGATGATTTTGAATTGTGGTGCTGGACAAGACTCCTGAGAGTCCCTTGGACTTCAGGGAGCACAAATCAGTCAATCCTCAAGGAAAATCAACCCTGAATATTCACTGGAAGGACTCATGCTGAAGTTCCAATATTTTGGACACCTAGTGCAAAGGACAGATTCATTGGAAAAGACCTCAATGCTAGGAAAGATTGAAGACACCAATGGAGAAGCAGGCAGCAGAGGATGAGATTGTTAGATAGCATCACGGACTCAATGGACACGGATTTGAGCAAACTTTGGGAGGTAGAAGAGGACAGAAGAGCCTGGCATGCTGCAGTCCATGAGGTCACAGAGGTCTGATACAACTTAGTGACTGAACAACAACAATAGAAGTTAAACGGGTAAAGAAGACTTCATTCTAGGCTATTACTATGGGGGATAGAGCTCAGAGTAGAGCTCAGATAGAGCAGTCTGAACTCTACTGAAATGAAAGGTTAGAGAATTTTAAGAAACTCAGGGAATAAAGACCAACTGTGTTGGTTAACTGACCCTTCCCCAATAAAAAGTAAACATTTTCTTATCTTCATAGGAAAGGAGTTTACATTTTGGAGTGAGGCTCTGACCCACCTAAGCCCATTGAACTCCTGCCTTCCCAGAGTCTAGGGGTTGGTTAGGGGCCCATCTTGATGACTCCATATCACAAGAATGCCTCCCAGTTCCTTAAGAAAAACAATCCTAGGGTATAAACTTGACAAGAGGCTACTTAAAGAGATTTACATCTCAAATAGACAGAGAGAGAACTGTTAACTACAAATTTTCTAAAGTAAGTTCCCTAAGAAAAGAGAGGCTCTCTGTATTCAGGCTGCCTGGATTTGTTAGGATTGGAGAGAGAAAAAGAGATTGCCTGAGAGGCAGAAAGGAGACTTTCAAACTTTAGGACTCTTCCATTCAAGGTGACATTCACAATATGTAGGATTAAATAAAAATTAGCTTTCTAAGAAAACAGAAACTTGCTACATAATTAGTAGCAAAAGCAGTGGGTGAAAGCAGAGGCTAGATGAGATAGGTATTGAATTAATACAACCATTAAAATATGTTTAAAGAGTTAAATATATATACATATTAAGGAACAGTTGGTAAAACTGCAAAGAAATAGATATTTAAAATGCAAATGGAAATACAAATACAAAAAATGTAATACATGAAGAAAATTCATTACATAGCTAAGTGACATTTTAGACATGGGGGAAAAATGAATCAGTAAAATTTATGACAGATCAATGGAAATTATCTAAATTGAAGATTCAAAAATAGTGAAAAAAGTTAAATGGAAATGTAGGAAAATATCAAGCAAGCAAGATAATTGACTAATTGTGGTTCTCAAAGGAGTGGAGAGAAAAGACAGGGCAAAAAATATTCAAAGGAAAAAATGATCAAAATTTGCTAACTTTTGTGAAATATATTAACTTGTATATCTAACGATTCGGTGAAACACAAGCAAAATTTTTAAAAATCCTCAAAAAATGTTAGCAAATTGAATCCAGTAATAAAAAGCATAGCTCATCATGACCAATTGGATCTTATTAATGGAATTCAGGGTTGGGCTAACATTTAAAGAGTAATAAGTCTAAGTTGCAACATTAATACAGGAAAAATAAGATATGAATACAGTCTTTGTGGATATATCACTTGGCAATCTTTTAGAATCTATGTAATAAATATCAATCACACAATAAAATGAGAAGAGATGAGGAAGTTCTCAATCCGATGAAGTATATTTCTGAAAAACCTAAAGCTAATGTCATATTTAATGACAAAATACTGATCCTTTTCCCCTGAAATTTGAAACATAGATGTGAGGTCTTGTGATCTTATTTAGCATTTTACTGGTGGTCTTGTGATCTTGCCAATGTAATCAGGCAAAAATATAAAAGGAAAATTTAATCAAAAGCTGAAAAGAAACTAGGAAAGCGTTCTTTATTCACACAAGACATGATTGGATATGTGAAAAATCCTGAAAGGTGTATACAAATATTATTGCTGCTGTTGTTTAGTTGCCCAGTCACGTCCAACTCTGCGACCCCATGGACTGAAGCATGCTAGGCCTCCTTGTCCCTCACACTCTCTCGAAGTTTGCCCAAGTTCGTGTCCATTCCATCGGTGATGGCATGAAGCCATCTCAACCTCTGATGCCCTCTTCTCCTTCTGCCCTCAATCTTTCCCAGCATCAGTCCTTCCAATTAGTATTCAGGGTTGATGTCCCTTAAAATTGACTGGTTTGATTTCCTTGTTCTCAAAGGGACTCTCCAGAGTTCTCTCCAGCACCACACTTCGAAGGCATCAAATATTATAAATATTAAATATTTACATTTCACAGGATACACAGTCAATATGTAATAATGCAATTGTATATAATAGTAACAAGCAATTGAAATATTAAAACAAAATACCATCTTCAAAACATTAAAATCATAAAGTCTTATGAATATATTTAGTGAAAAGCATGCAATTTCTCTATACTGAAAATTAAAACATTTATGAAATTAAGGAAAATCTATGGGAAGGTAAATCATGTTCATGGTTTGGAAGATCAATGTTTTTTACATGTTTGTCTTTCTGAAATTATTCTAGAGATTCAAAACAACCTTTGTAAGAATCCCAGCAGCCACTTTGATACAAATTGACTGACCAGTTCTCAAATTACTCCAGAAATTGGAAAGTACCTAGATTAGTCAGAACAATTTAGAAAAGCAATCATAAAATTGGATGACATACACTGTCTGATTTCAAGATTTTTATATGCCTCTATTATTCAATACAAAATGTTATTGACATAGGGTTTACAAATAAAACAATGGAACAGAGAAATCTGCACATAGCAGATAATAGTAAATACACGTGTATATAATCAACAGGTTTTCAACAGAGGTGTGAAGACAGTTCAATGGAACATGCAAATTCTTACTTCACATACAGAAGTTATTTTGAGATAAATTATATGTAAATTTAAAGCTTTTAGGAGAAGGGAAAGGCTACCCACTCCAGTATTCTGGTCTGGAAAATTCCCTGGACTTTATAGTCCATAGGGTTGCAAAGAGCTGGACATGATTGAGCAACTTTCACTCCACTTAAAGCTTTTAAAACCTTATGTTTTTAGGAAAAAAATACAAAAAAGTTTACCTCCTTGAAAATACAAGCTTCAGACTACACACTATATAATATCACTTTTATGAGGTTTAGAAATATGCCAGATTAATTTATGAGAGATAAAAATATAGATTGCCTATGCAGAAAAGAGTTTGATAGGAAGTGATCATAAGGAAACCCACTTGTGATGGAAATTTTCTATATCCTGATTTGGTTATTAGTTACACAGTACATACATATGCCAAAACACATCTTAATAAACACTTAAGGGCTATACATTTTATTGTATGTAAACTTTTTAATGGAATGATTCTATAAACTCTATAGTACTTAATGATTTTCAAAAGTTTCACACAAATTATTTCATATGATCCCATAATAACTCATCTTTCCCTCTACCCCTTTTTTGCCCCTCCTCCTCTGGTAACCTCTTCCCACTGGTCATCACTACATTATTCTCTATATCTGTGATTCTGCTTTTTTGTTTTGTTTTGTTTTTAATTTACTAGCTTGTCATGGGCTTCCCTGGTGGTTCTGTGGTAAGGAATCCGCCTGCAATATAGCGGACACAGGAGACATGGTTTCCATCCCTGGGTCGAGAAGATCCCCTGGAGGAGGGAATCTTGTCATATTTTTTAGATTTCACATATAAGTGATATCATACTGTATTTATCTTTGATTTATTTCACTTAGCATAATGCTCTCCAAGTTCATCCATGTTGCTGCAAATGGCAAAATTTCCTTCTTTTTTATGGCTGAGTAGTATACCACCATGTGTATATGTACACAGTATCATCAGTTGATGGACACTGAGGTTCCTTCCACATCTTGTCAATTGTAAATAATGCTGCTGTAAATATTGGGATACCTGTATCTTTTCAAATTAGTGTTTTTGGGTTTTTCGGATATATGCCCAGGAATGAAATTCTTTGGTCATAAGCAGCTCTGTTTTTAGTTTTTTGGGAAACTTTCCTACTACTGTTTTCTACAGTGGCAGCATCAGTCTACATCCCCGCCAACAGTGTATATGGGTTGCATTTTCTCCACATCTGCTACTGTGTACAAACTTTAACTTCAATTTTAAAGCATTTTTTTAAAATGTTAAATGGAAATTTTTATCAGATAGTTTAAGTTTTTTGCTTTCTTATATAGTACTAATGGTATCCATTCTCCAAAAATAAAAATATTACATTTCTTGAGAAATTAACATTTACATTTTGCACATTACTGAGTATTTTACATGCATTGTATTAGTAATTATTCTACCACATACCAAGTTTATAGACCAGAATACAAACTCCATAAGGGAAGATATTTTTAAATACATTTTGTTTTTACCAATTTATCTCCAATGTCTTCAACAGACCCAGGTGATATAATAAATACACATTAATTGCATACTGAATGATGAAATGAAATACAACTTGGAAAAAATTTTTAAAAACCCTTTTACAAAATTATAATTGCCTCTTTGCTGAATTTAGAACAACATGGGCAGTTTATTCAAAGTAAAATTCTTTCTTCTTCTCCTAGACTGTCTCATAACACCATCATCTGTACCACTGATCCTTCCTTTTTCTCTCTGCTTCCACTCCCTGCTGCCATAAGCCTTAATGCTCCAACTGCTCCTCACTGCTCCTTTTCCCCTGAGGTTTCCATGGATGTTCAGACTCGTCTGTAATGATATGGTTTCTATTGGTATATCAAAAGTAATAGACACATGAAGAAAAATCTGGAAATGCAGCAACAGCAGTAGTCTATCAGGATGTTTTAAGCCTGAATAAATTTTGGAAAAGATCAATTTGAAATGATCATTAAGATATAACCATTACAAATTACACTATTAAATCCTTCAACAGAGCTTTATTTCACACAGATGGCATTTTACTTTGAAGGTCCCAGTGAAGTAAAATGAGCAGATTCTGGCACAGAAATGAGAATTTATTCCACATTTGTGATAACCAAGCTTACAAAAGTCCAGTATTCTCTGTGGCATACTCTACGGTACACCCTTGATGCCTTGGAAACAGGAAATTTCCACCTGAGAATGGAGATGTGCGGGAGCTTAAGCATTTTAGAGGGATAAATGGGTGGAGTTAAAGCTAATACTTGCAGAAATGCTCTCAAATAAGTATAAGAGTGTCATAAAAGCATCAGTCCATTGTGAACTGCATTCATACTCAAAGAATAAATTCTACCCATGTGTCACAATGAATAGAAAGAAAAATCTGAAATGACTCAAACTGACTAAAACATCACAGTATAATGAGAATAATAGATGGAATAGGAAGAACTTTCTGTGCTCATGAGCAATGAAAATGTGAGGAAACAACATTATACAAATCCATCAAAATAATTTTCATAATAAACTCATCTAAAAAGACAATGCTTTGTAACTGTAGAAAAGGTTGTAAAAAGAAAAACAACAAAAAAACATATCAGAATGGCAAGTGCTATAATAATTTTAAACAGAAAAGTATATCATGGAATATATTCATTTGAGGTTTTGTAATAAAGTTGTTGTTTAGTTGCCAAGTCATGTCTGACTCTTTTGTGATCCCCATGAACTGTTGCCTGCCAGGCTACTCTGTCTATGGAATTTCCCAGGCAAGAGTACTGGAGTGGGTTGCCATTTCCTACTCCAAGGGATCTTCTCAACCCAGGGATGGAACCTACATCTCCTGCAGTAGCAGATGGATACTTTATCACTGAGCCACCAGTGAAGACCCCTGTGATAAAGTAGATATTGAAAAAATGAAAAAAGTATCTCAACGGCCTTTAGACTCTACTGACAAAAGGAAACAATTTTGGTTTCAGAATTTCTGATTGGTTATGGTGCTGAAGAAGACTCTTGAAAGTCCCTTGGACAGCAAGGAGATCAAACCAGTCAATCCTAAAGGAAATCAGTGCAGAATATTCATTGGAAGAACTGATGCTGAAGCTGAAGCTCCAATACATAGGCCACCTGATGTGAAGAGCTGACTCATTTGAAAAGACCCTGATACTGGGAAAGATTGAGGGCAAGAGGAGAAGGGGATGACAGAGGATGAGATAGTTGGATAGCATCACTGATTCAATGGACATGGGTTTGAGCAATCTCTGGGAGATACTATCTGGGAGATAATGAAGGACAAGGAACCCTGGTGTGCTGTAGTTCACGGGGTCACAAGGAGTGAGACACAAGTAAGCAACTGAAAAACAACAATACTTATACATCCACTTAGACCATATAATTCAATTAAATGCTTGGTTAATTGGTTTTGAATGTCTCTCAGTGACAACATGTTGGGAACTTCATGTTTAAAATATTTTACTAAATCTAATTGCATTAGCTAGTAGTTTGAAATATAGTTTCTCATACAATTCTGATTTTATCCCTGAATAAAACGTGATCCATGCTTTGAGCTTCAAATTTCCATTTACTGAGCTATTTAATATAACAATATTTAAATTTACCTATTTTTGACCTTTGTTTCTTGCCAACTGTCAAGCAATACAAAGTGTATATTTCTCAAATAATAAATTATGTTTAATGTTTATCATATTTCACTGTTGCACTTAGACATTTCAATTGACACAACAAGGTATGCCTATACTTAACAGTAATTCTAAGATTCCATCATCTTTTCTCACTCAAAGTAGATCACAGTATTTCTACTTAAAAATATAACACTATTTTTCTACTGTTAAGTCTGTCATCTCTACTTTAAAGAAGAGAAGAAAAAAAACCATCAAAGTAAATTTTATATTTACATAGGAATTGTGAATATATATGCATTATATGTTATTGGGAAAGAAAACCACTATTGTCCTTTGCAATGTAAAAGGCCATAAATTAATAGCAAGTATAATTATCTCTATGTAGTATACCAAAGTTTGTGTAAACAAAGCTATGGCTTGCTTTTTATGAGTGTGTGTGTGTGTATTTGCATGTGCTACATAGAATGTTGTATCTTAGAATATTTGGGCTGACTGCACATAAAACTTTCAGTTATCAAAAAAGATTATTGTCATTATTGGTGTAAGGTACAAGTCACAAATTTAGAAAAAATCCACAAAAAACTGTCTAACTCTTTAAGTCCTAGATCATATTAATAACTGAATTAAACACACTGATTTTTTATGTAACAGATTTTGTTTCAAGTTACAGCAGTTCTCAGTTATTTGAATGATGACAGCATTCATAATTGACAATTTCCTTAATTTAAACATCAGTTTCTATTAATAAAACTCTTTAAAGCTACCTTATTCAGTGTTTTGATTGGACAGCTTATTCAAATCATCATTTATTATTTTGATTTTTACTAAACATTCATGTATACCAAATGCTAAAGTTTGAATATCTTGAATCATTATGTTAAAAGTCAACCAAATGTTTGAGTTGAAATAATTAGAAAGTTTCATGGATGCAACAATTGATTTATCAGAATCTGTCCTTGATCTGTCAGACAACTTGCCTGATAAGGTAATTAGTAGACTTTGTCATTGTATTTTTCACTGAACTGTGTATAACTTAGTCAATATATTATCTGCATATTTCTTCCAGTTCCTGTCTTAGACAAGATCATGGTCAATAAAGATATGTGATCAGATTTGCATTCCAAAACTGTTCATTTAAACACCTAAAGCTCTTTTGGTATCTTCCCCAAAGCTGATGTATTTGAAAATGTTATATATTTCCAAATATATTCTCAGAATTTCATTTTTATCTTTTAGCTTCCCTTTTTAGAATATTTAATTATTAGAATCTTATTAGAATAATTTATAGAAATATCTTTTTTCTTTTTATTTTAATTGGAGGCTAATTACTTTACAATATTGTAGTGGTTTTTGCCATACATTGACATGAATCAGCAATGGGTGTACATGTGTTCCCCATCCTGAACCTCTCTCCCACCTCCCTCCCCATCCCATCCCTCAGTGTCTCATGCATTGAACCTGGACTGGGGATTCACGTATGATAATAAACATGTTTCAATGCTATTCTCGCAAATCATCCCACCCTCACCTTCTCCCACAGAGCCCAAAAGACTGTTCTATACATCTGTCTCTTTTGCTGTCTCGCATATAGGGTCATCGTTTCCATCTTTCTAAATTCCATATATATGTGTTAGTATACTGTATTGGTGTTTTTCTTTCTGACTTACTTCACTCTGTATAATAGGCTCCAGTTTCATCCACCTCATTAGAATTGATTCAAATTTATTCTTTTTAATGACTGAGTAATATTCCATTGTGAATATGTACCACGGCCTTCTTATCCATTCATCTGCTGATGGATACCTAGGTTGCTTCCATTTCCTGGCTATTAAAAACAGTGCTGTGATGAACATTGGGGAACACGTGTCTCTTTCAGTTCTGGTTTCCTCTGTGTATGCCCAGCAGTGGGATTGCTGGGTCATATGGCAGTTCTATTTCGTTTTTTAAGGAATCTCCACACTGTTCTCCACAGTGGCTGTACTAGTTTGCATTCCCACCAACAATGTAAAAGGGTTCCTTTTTCTCTGCACCCTCTCCAGCGTTTATTGCTTGTAGACTTCTGGATAGCAGCCATTCTGACTGGCGTGAGATGGTACCCCATTGTGGTTTTGATGTGCATTTCTCTGATAATGAGTGATGTTGAGCATCTTTTCATATGTTTGTTAGCCACCTGTATGCCTTCTTTGGAGAAATGTCTGTTTAGTTTTTTGGCCCATTTTTGATTGGGTTGTTTATTTTTCTGAAATTAAGCTGCATGAGTTGCTTGTATATTTTTGAGATTAATTCTTTGTCAGTTGCATCATTTGCTATTATTTTCTCCCATTCTGAAGGCTGTCTTTTCACCTTGCTTATAGTTTCCTTAATTGTGCAAAAGATTTTAAGTTTAATTACGTCCCATTTGTGTATTTTTGCTTTTATTTCCATTACTCTGGGAGGTGGGTCATAGAGGATCCTGCTGTGCTTTATGTCGGAGTGTTTTGCCTATGTTTTCCTCTAGGAGTTTTGTAGTTTCTGGTCTTACCTTTAGATCTTTAATCCATTTTGAGTTTATTTTTGTGCATGGTGTCAGAAAGTGTTCTAGTTTCATTCTTTTACAAGTGGTTGACCAGTTTCCCCAGCACCACTTGTTAAAGAGATTGTCCTTCCTCCATTGTATATTCTTGCCTCCTTTGTCGAAGATAAGGTGTCCATAGGTTCGTGGATTTATCTCTGGGCTTTCCATTTTGTTCCATTGATCTATATTTCTGTCTTTGTGCCAGTACCATACTGTCCTGATGACTGCAACTTTGTAATATATCCTGAAGTCAGGCAGGTTGATTCCTCCAGTTTCATTCTTCTTTCTCAAGATTGCTTTTGCTATATGAGGTTTTTTGTATTTCCATACAAATTGTGAAATTATTTGTTCCAGTTCTGTGAAAAATACTGTTGGTAGCTTGATAGGGATTACATTGACTCTATAGATTGCTTTGGATGGTATACTCATTTTCACTCTATTGATTCTTCCAATCCATGAATATGGTATATTTCTCCATCTATGTGTGTCATCTTTTATTTCTTTCATCAGTGTTTTATAATTTTCTATACATAGGTCTTTTGTTTCTTTAGGTAGATTTACTCCTAAGTATTTTATTCTTTTCATTGCAATGGTGAATGGAGTTGTTTCCTTAATTTCTCTGTTTTCTCATTATTAGTGTATAGGAATGCAAGGGTTTTCTGTGTGTTAATTTTATATCCTGCAACTTTACGCTATTCATTGATTAGCTTTAGTAATTTTCTGGTGGTGTGTTTAGGGTTTTCTATGTAGAGGATCATGTCATCTGCAAACAGTGGGAGTTTTACTTCTTCTTTTCCAATCTGGATTCCTTTTATTTCTTTTTCTTCTCTGATTGCTGTGGCTAAAATTTCCAAAACTAAGTTAAATAGTAGTGGTGATAGTGGGCATCTTTCTCTTGTTCCTGACTTTAGGGGAAATACTTTCAATTCTTCACCATTGTGGATAATGTTTGCTGTGGGTTTGTCATATATAGCTTTTATTATGTTGAGGTATGTTCCTTATATGCCTGCTTTCTGGAGGGTTTTTATCATAAATGGATGTTGAATTTTCTCAAAGGTTTCCTCTGCATCTATTGAGATAATCATACAGTTTTTATCTTTCAATTTGTTAATGTGGTGTATTGCATTGATTGATTTGTGGATATTGAAGAATACTTGCATCCCTGGGATAAAGTCCACTTGGTCATGATGTATGTCATAGAAATAGAGTTAACAATGAAGCCATTTTAAATAATATGAAATCAGGGTGCTTGTTGATTCAGGTAAAATCAATGTACAGTATCAAAACACAAAGTGTAAATACCTGGCATTAGGCACTCAAAGAAAAATTCCTCAAATTTAAGTAGAAAAAGCACAGAGATTACTGGTTTGACAAACCATTACAAAAATCTTTATTCAGATGGGAAACCTTGTTGCAAGCAACTGCTTTTTACCCTTTATATGTTACTGTTGGTATGTATGTTTGTGAAGTTGTGTGTGTTTGTACAGTTGGTATACACACACATATGCTATTGTTGTATGGACTTCCCAGGTGGCTCAATGGGTAAAGAATCCACCTGCAATGCCAGAGACACAGGAGACATGGGTGTGACCTCTGGGTTGGGAAGATTCCCTGGAGGAGGAAATGGCTACCCACTCCAGTATGCTTGCCTGGAGAATCCCATGGACAGAGCAGCCTGGTGGGCTGCAGTTCATGGGGTCACAAAGAGTTGAACACAACTGAAGCTTCTGTGCACACACGCTCATGTGTGTGTGTGTGTGTATACATGTAGACAGAGATGAGTGAGAGATAGGAGATAAGTGAAACAGAAAAAGATTTGCACTTAGTTATACTAAAATAGCTTTCCAATTCCTGTAGGCATTAGACAAAAATCACAGTAGTTTCAGATATTTGTTTCCTGTTATTATTGTAAACTTTCTTATATATCAATGAAGAAAGATACCTATATCTACATATGGTAGAATAGATATCTTTTCATAAGATAGAACTAATAAATCTTAAATATTATAGTATTTTCATTTTTAAAACATACATTATCATATTCTAAAGTGATTATTGTGCAGGAAATGAAATATATTAACTCATAGGAAAAACTCATTTCTTTTATAATTTATAGTGATGAGTATTACCATTATAAAACAATTTGCTTTATAAATATTCTAATACAATTATTGCAATATAATATATCTTATAGAATGCCAGATTATGAAGAACAACTATGAAAACTAATTTTAAGAAACACTTAAATCTGTTTTGAGATATTGGAGAATTCTATTAGCAGACAGCTCTTGAATTAAGCCCCTTCAGAAAGGGGAACTAGATTGAACAGAGACCAAATTCCTGTGCCACTTTTTCTTTACTAATTTCTACAAAAATCAGGGTGCTGAGGAATTCATCAGTGCTTTGGACAGTCTCTTGGGACTAGTAGAGTGAAAGTCAGGATTGATATCTCTCAGGGAAGCTGGAACTTGAGGGACCAAGGTCACAGAATGAATGAGGATCACAGAGATCCCAAGTACTAGGGAGCCTAATACATGACACCTTTCTAAGCATTTGCTGATTTTTAAACTTTAGACTAAAAAGTAGGAAGTTGAAAGAGCTTTTGCCAATTGCACAGTCTGTGAGTCAAGCACTTGGTTTAGGCTTTGCCAAAAATGATGGGATCTGGTAAATACTTCAGTTTCAATTGGGGTAAGAGAAAACCCAAATAAACTCTCCTAAGGCAGGGGGGTAAAAAATACCCATTTGAATGCAGAGTTCCAAAGAATAGCAAGGAGAGATATAAGAAAGCCTTTCTCAGTGATCAATGCAAAGAGATAGAGGAAAACAATAGAATCGGAAAGACTAGAGATATTTTCAAGAAAATTAAAGATATCAAGGGAATATTTCATGCAAAGATGGGCACAATAAAGGACAGAAATGGTATGGACCTAACAGAAGCAGAAGAGGCAACAATACACAGAAGAACTATGCAAAAAAGATCATCATGACCAAAACAACCACGATGGTGTGATCACTCACCTAGAGCCAAACATCCTGGAACACGAATTCAAGTGGACCTTAGGAAGCATCACTACGAACAAAGGTAGTGGAGATGATGGAATTCCAGTTGAGCTATTTCAAATCCTAAAAGATGATGCTGTGAAAGTGCTGCACTCAATATGCCAGCAAATTTGGGAAACACAGCAGTGGCCACGGGGCTGGAAAATGTCAGTTTTCATTCCAATCCCTAAGAAAGGCAATGCCAGAGAATGTTTAAACTACCACACAATTGCACTCATCTCACACACTAGTGAAGTAATGCTCAAAATTCTCCAAGCTTCAACGGTTCATGAACTGTGAGCTTCCAGATGTTCAAGCTAGATTTAGAAAAGGCAGAGGAACCAGAGATCAAATTGCCAACATCCATTAGATTATCAAAAAAGCACGAGGGTTCTAGTAAAACATCTACTTCTGCTTTATTGACCACACCAAAGCCTTTGACTATGTGAATCACACCAAACTGTGGAAAATTCTTAAAGAGAAGGGAATACCAGACCACCTGTCCTGCCTCCTGAGAAATCTGTATGCAGGTCAAGAAGCAACAGTTAGAACCAGACATGGAACAACAGACTAGTTCCAAATTGGGAAATGAGTATGCCAAAGCTGTATATTGTCACCCTGCTTATTTAACTTATATGCAGAGTACAGCACGTGAAATGCCGGGCTGGATGAAGCACAAGCTGGAATCAAGATTGCTGGGAGAAATATCAATCACCTCAGATACTCAGATGGCACCACCCTTATGGCAGAAAATGAAGAAGAACTAAAGAGCCTGTTGATGAAAGTGAAAGAGGAGAGTGAAAAAGTTGCCTTAAAACTCAGCATTCAAAAAAATGAGTATCATGGCATCCAGTTCCATCATTTCATGGCAAATAGGTGGGGAAACAATGTAAATAGTGATAAACTTTATTTGGGGGGGCTTGAAAATCACTGCAGATGGTGACTGCAGCCATGAAATCAAAAGATTCTTGCTCCTTTGAAGAAAAGCTGTGAGCAACCTAGACAGCATATTAGAAAGCAGATATATTATTTTGCTGACAAAGGTCCATCTAGTCAAAGCTATTATTTTTCCAGTAGTTATGTATGAATGTGAGATTTGGACTATAAAGAAGGCTAAGCACTGAAGAATTGATGCTTTTGAACTGTGGTGTTGGAGAAGACTCTTGAGAGTCCCTTGGACTTCAAGGAGATCCAACCAGTCAATCCTAAAGGAAATCAGTCCTGAATATTCATTGGAAGGACTGATGCTGAAGCTGAAACTCCAATACTTTAGCCACATGATGTGAAGAAGTGACTCATTGGAAAAGACCTTGATGCTGGGTAAGATTGAAGGTGGGAGGAAAAGGGGACAACAGTTGGTTGGCATTACCACCTCAATGGATATGAATATGAGCAAGCTCTGGGAGTTGGTGATGGACAGAGAAGCCTGGCATGCTGCACTCCATGGCATCGCAGAGTCAGACACAACTGGGTGACTGAACTGAACTTTCAGCAGAAAAATGGCTTTGAATCAGTTGTATCACAAACTGATTAAAGTACAATCATTGGAATTATTACATGTGAGTATTTAAATAATAATGAATAATATACATAGGAATATATCTGATAGACAATTTCAAGAGCAGATTGAAATTTATAAAATGAATCTTGTAGTAATTCTAAAACCAACATTAAGAGCATAGTTTATGATATAGCTAGAGTAGGGGTTAGTGAATAGGAAGACATTATTAGGAAACAGACTGAAACACAGAAAGATATATTGCATATACAATAAAGAGCATATAAGATGTTTACATGATGAAAAGTTTTTGCATATTTTTTAGATCCTCAAGGTGACAGGGAGGCTGCAGTCCTAAGAGGGTGGAGGAGGAGGATGGGGAGACTACTTTATCCCCTGCCAATACATCAAAAGATCATCTGCATGTGGAGCAACCTCCACAAAACAACTTCACAGTGCTGATGGAGAACCCTGGATACCCAGAAAGGCAAACCAATCTCTTTCAAATGAGATAGGACAGAAGATAAAGATGAAAAGAGAGACAAAACATTTAGGGATGGAGACCCATCCTGGGGAGGGAGTCGTGAAGGAGGAGAAGTTTCCACACAATAGGAAATCCTCTCATAGGCAGGATCAGTAGGGAACGTTGGAATCTCAGAGGGCAGGATAACTGAAAAAACAAAAACAAAAAACCTATGTTGTCCATCCACTGTGAGCACTCCTCACACATGCCAGTAGTGTTTGTTTGCAGTATCCCTCCCTCTCCACAGCACAACTGAGAAAGTGAGCCCAAGTAAATGCCACTTTTGCCCCCTCAAGTGGGTGGAGGTTAGACACTGAAGAGAAGTGTAAGCAGAAAAGAAAAGAAGGAGGAACCACTCCAAAAGTGGCAGGTAAAACAATCCTGCAGCTAAACTGAGATTGTGCATATGAGGGGCAACTGCAGACTTTTATAACAAGTGGGAACAAGGGATTATCTGACACTGAACTGAATCCATTTTTTTTTTAAATTTTCGTGTTCAATTTTTTTTATATTATACTTTTGAGAGCCTAATATCTATTCTAGATTTTTAATTTTTACTTTTTTATATTTGTTATTAATTTTGCACCTTTATGATTCTAATTTTTAGTATACTTAGGGATTTGATTACTGGCTTGATTGCGCACTTCCCTTTTGAGTTTCCCTTTTCTCCTCCTGGTCACATCTATCTTCCTCCTCCCTCTTCTCTTCTTTATATAACTCTGTGAATCTCTTTGGGTGTTTCTGGCTGCAGAGAGTTGTTTCACCATTACCCTAGGGGTTTTGTCTTCTGTGCTGTGTGGACAGAGAAGTCTTGATGCTCCTGTAGGAGGGGGACTGAAACCCAGAGGCAGGAGGTGCAACTCCAGAATTTTGGACCATCATAGAATGCCTGACCCCAGGGAGTTCTACCCCAAGAGCCCATCCAAAATTCTCCATATCTATACTTAGACCTAGCTCTACCCAAGACCAGCAAGCACCAATGCAAGACACCCCACACTAATCCTCCAGCAAAACAGGAACACAACCCTCAACACAAAAAGACAGGCTGCCCAAAGCCATACCAAACCCACAGATACCTCAAAACTCATTACTGGACACTGCATTGCCACCAGAGAGATGAGATCCAGCTCCATCCACCAGGACACAGACACAAGTTCCCCCAACCAGGAAACTTTCATAAGCCACAGGCCCAACCTCACCCACAGGAGGCAGAGCCCACAATTAAAAGGAGCTATGACCACCCACCCTGGAGAAAGGAGACCCCAAACATAGCAAATTAAGCAAAATGAAAAGGCAGAGAAATATCCAGTAGGTGAAGGAACATGATAAAGACCCGCCAAACCAAAGAAAAGAGGAGATAGGGAATCTACCTGAAAAAGAATTCAGAATGATGGTAAGATGATCCAAAATCTTGAAACAAAGCTAACAAAAATCAAGCACAAAGAGGAAATATTAAAAGCAGCAAGGGAAAAGCAAGAAATAACATACAAGGGGATCACTATAAGGATAAGAGCTGATCTTTCAACAGAAACTCTACAGGCCAGAATGGAATGGCAGGATATACTTAAAGTGATGAAAGGGGAAAACCTACAACCAAGATCACTCTACCCATCAAGGATCTCATTCAGATTCCAAGGAGAAATAAAAAGCTTTACAGACAAGCAAAAACAGAGAATTCAGCACCACCAAACCAGCTCTTCAATAAAGGCTAAAGAATCTTCTCTAGACAGGAAACACAGAAATGTTTTTTTAAAAATGAACCCAAAACAATAAAGTAAATGGTAATGGGATCATACTTATCAATAATTACCTTAAACATAAATGGGTTAAATGCTCCAATCAAAAGACAAAGACTGGCCAGATAGATACAAAAACAAGACCCCTATATATTCTGTCTACAAAAGACCCATCTCAAACCTCAGTATGGACACACAGACTGAAAGCGAGGGGGTAGAAAAATATATTTCATGCAAATGGAGGCAAAAAGAGAGCAAGAGTAGCAATAATCATATCAAATAAAATAGACTTTAAAATAAAGACCATGAAATATACCGTGAATTATACCATGTTCTTGGACTGGAAGAATCAATATAGTGAAAATAAGTATACCACACAAAGCAATCTAGATTCAATACGATCACTATCAAACTGCCAATGGTATTTTTCACAGAACTGGAAGAAAGTAATTTCACAATTCGTATGAAAACCCTAAAGACCCTGAATAGTCAAAGCAATCTTGAGAAAGAAAAATGGAGCTGGAGGAATTAATCTTCCTGACTTCACACTATACTGCAAAGCTGTAGTCATCAAGACAGTATGGTACTGGCACAAAGACAAATATAGATCAGTGGAACAAAGTAGAAAATCCAGAGATAAATCCATGCACCTATGGACACCTTATCTTTGACAAAGGAGGCAAAAATATACAATGGAGAAAAGACAGTCACTGCAACAAGTGGTGCTAGGAAAACTGGTTAACTACATATAAAAGAATGAAACTAGAACACTTCTTAACACCATACAAAAAAATAAACTCAAAGTGGATTAAAGATCTAAATTTAAGACCAGAAACTATAAAACTCTTAGAGGAAAACATAGGCAGAACCCTCCCTGACATAAATCACAGCAAGATACTCTATGACCCACCTCCCAGAGTAATGGGAATAAAAACAAAAATAAACAAATGGAACCTAATTAAACTTAGAAGCTTTTGCACAATGAAGGAAACTATAAGCAAGGTGAAAAGACAACCCTGAGAATGGGAGAAAACAATAGCAAATGAAACAACTGACAAAGAATTAATCTCCAAAACATACAAGCAGCTCATGCAGTTCAATACCAGAAAAATGAACAACCCAATTAACAAATGGGCAAAAGACCTAAACGGACATTTCTCCAAAGACATATAAATGGCTAGTACATATGAAAAGATGCTCAACATCTCTCATTATTAGAGAAATGCAAATCAAAACCACAATGGGTTATCATCTCACGCTGGTCAGAATGGCCATTATCAAAAACTATACAAACAATAAATGCTGGAGAGAATGTGGAGAAAAGGGAACCCCCAAACACCATTGGTGGGAATGCAAACTGGTACCACCACTATGGAAAACAGTGTGGAGGTTCCTTAAAAACCTGGGAATAGAACTGCCATATAACCCAGCAATCCCACTACTGGGCATACATACACTCTGAGGAAGCCAGAAGTGAAGGAGACACATGTACCCCAATGTTCATTGCAGCACTATTTACAATAGCTAAGACATGGAAGCAACCTAGATGTCCATCCACAGATGACTGGATAAGGAACTTGTGGCACATATACACAATGGAATACTATTCAGCTATATAAAGGAACACATTTGAGTCAGTTCAAATGAGGTGGATGGACCTAGAGCCTACTATACAGAGTGAAGTAAGTCAGAAAGAGAAAGACAAATACTGTATACTAATGCATATATATGGATTAAAAAGATGGTACTGACGCTTCTACATGCAGGGCAGCAAAGGAGACACAGATGTAAAGAACAAACTTTTGGACTCAGTGGGATAAGCCAAGGGTGGGATGATTTGAGAAAATAGCATTGAAACATGTATATTACCATATGTAAATAAAATGACCAGTGCAAGTTTGATGCATGAAGCAGAGCACCCAAAGCTCGTGCTCTGGGACAACCCAAAGGGATAGGGTGGGGAGGGAGATGAGAGGGGGGTTGGGATGTGGGGGATACATGCATACCTGTGGCCAATTCATGTTGATGTATGACAAAGAACCATCACAATATTGTAAAGTAGTTATTCTCCAATTAAATAAATTAAAATTTAAAAAATAAATGTAATTTTATTTAAAAAAGATGAAAGGGGAGAGAGGGAGAGAAAAGAGAAAGAAATGTGAGGTAGGTGAGGTGAAATAAAGCAATAAGAGGGAAGAGAAGAAAAGAAACAAAAGTTATAATGGCTTAGAATTTTCCCAAATGAATGAAATAAACTCAAGTTAAGAAAAGTTATGTATCTCAGGCCTCCCAGGTAGTGCTAGTATAAAGAAACTGCCTGCCAATGCAGATGTAAGAGATGTGGGTTCAGTCCCTGGGTTGAGAAGATCCTCTGGAGAAGGGCATGGCAACCCACTCCTGTGGGTTTTCTGGAGAATCCCATGGACAGAGGAGCCTGGTGGGCTACAATCTATGAGGTCACAAAGATCCGCACATGACTGATTTGGCAAGACACACCTCAAATGAAATATATACATATAAAACCTAAGATTGCTAAAAAACAAAGACAGAAAGAATGTCTCAGTTTTAAAAAGATGTAGGATTTACATGTTTGCTTATGAAGGTGTTTTGAAAGGTGGTGAGTTTTCAAACAATAAAAAAATTTTCATTTGGCAGGAGCTCAGAAAAGATTATTCTTCTTATTTATATTTATGAGAAATCAGTGACTTCAATTTCTGCTTATGATAAGAAGTGCTAAAAGAGGAAAATCTTTAAATTAAAAAGCACATTATAATATTTTTGAGCATCTTTTGATTTCTTGTTTTTCCTAAGATTCCTCATTCAATAATACAAGCTTCTCTTTCTCTTTTTGTACAGCTTATAGTTTTTATTTTCAAGTGGGTGGCTACCGTACTTGAATTGAAATCCAATCCATTGGCTACCGTACAATGGATTGAAAAGTTGGAAGTTCTCTTTGGAATGTTATTTTGTAAATAGAAAAGATAGCTGAAATCAACCTTAATCTAGACATAGAAGGTTATGATTCTTTTTCTCTTTTTAATTAAAAAGAAAAACTTGTATCATAAAGAATAAGTCACTGGTTTCTAAAGTATGTTCCTCTATTTCCACATAAAACTTAAATTCAGTCCAGTCATCCTAACATAACTTCTTTTAAAATCACATTAAAAACTTACTTAAAATTTACTATTTATTTGTAAATTCATTTGTTTATATGATTTATTTAACATTTAGAATATAATTATTATGATATTCAGTAGGCATTAAAAAATTTCATTATAATGAAGTTTTAGTGACTTTTTTTCTTTCAGTAAATTCAAGTGGATGTAAGGTCTTTGGTGTCCCTCAGTCTTTTATACTGGCAGTGGGATTTTAAAATTCTATTAATTAATTCCCCATAGGACATAACTATAAACTCCAATGCAAAAACCAATTATTTCAAATTTCACAAATGCTGTCTCTAAAACAAATTGTGGAGAGAATTAGTTTTCCTTCTCTGTAGAATTAGAGGTTACATGGTACTGCATTTCTTTCGCACTTTCAGATTATCTAGGTTTTTCCTCTAATGCATATGTTTGTGCATTCTATCTCCAGCTTGTCTAGGGTATGAATAGTGCCTCAGAATCTGTAGATTAAATTGGAATCACAGAGAGGTAATGAGTAAATTTCTCCAATTGGGAAGTTGTTCCTCATTTTGTATGTATGTTCCATATGCTATGCCCTGTTGCCCATAAGCAAGGAAAATATAATGTTTAAACTCCTGAGCGAGTTTTCAATGCTGTTTCAAATAATTTCTTTTGTATTTTGCCACCAAACTATCACAGTGCATGCAATTTCCAGTCCTCTTTTTCCCACTAGAAAGTCCAGTAGCCAGAGTGAACTCCATCCCCCTAAAATCTCTGGAGTTTTCTGTCATTTCTCATCATCATTCTGTTTAGTTGTTTCATGCTCCTCTTTGAAAAAATACATCTCCGGCAAAAATTGAGCAGAAAAGTTGCAGCAGAAAAGAGAAATCCAATCTCTGCTCACTGGAAGAAATGTAGTTTAAGACAGGCAGAGGCCCAACAGGTCCTTATCTCAGCAAGGCACATGCCTCAGCTTCCATAGCAGTGCACTTTGGATGTGAATGCATTGGTTATCTAATATGGGAAACATCAGATAAAACTGCCATTTGATTTGTCAAGGTAATTTTCTCCTAATTCAAGAATATTTTTGGCTTTCTGGAGGTCCCCTAATCTCAAATTATGCAGAGTATTCTTACTGAGGTGCAACTTAGGTAACTAACCCACTTTCAATATCTTCAAGCCTGTAATAGTAACTATAAGAAATGACATTTTCTTTGCAATGGGAAAGTAGGAAGACACAATGTCTATGGTCAAAGTAGACTATAGTTGAGTGTGGATAATTGAAACTGAAAAAAAATAGAAACCATGGATAAGGGGACACTATTGTACTGAAATGTACTAATTGACTGTTTATGCTGCCTTTCCTTATCACAAAGGATTACCATAATTCTATGTCTCCTTCAAATCTTATATTGATATGAATTTCAATGCCAGAATTGAGTAACTACTGCTGCTGAGGCAGGATAAGTTTTTTTTTTCCCCCCATTTATTTTTAGGATAAGTTTTAAGTGACTGTCAATATCCCCTTCAGTTTAGAAACAAGCAAGTAACAAGGAAGCAGGTCAGACTAAGGATTCAGGAGAAAAATCAGAGGGCAGGATCATAACAGAGGTGGGATCACAAAGGCCAGAACAGAATTCAGTGGTATTGGTCAGGAATAAATATAGGGCTTCTCTGGTGGCTCAAAAGGTAAAGAACCTGCCTGCAATGCAGGAAACTCAAGTTCAATCCCTGAGTCTGGGAGATTCCCTGGAGAAGGAAATGGCTAACCACTCCAGTATTCTTGCTGGAGAACTAAATGGGCCTGGCAGGCTACAGTCCATAGAGTCAGAGAGCGTGAGACATGACTGAGTGACTAATACTTAACTAAGTCAGATAACCTAGGTATTGTCGAGAGACAATATGGCTGTGATAAAAAAAAAAAAAAACAAAAACCTCAAAACATGATTAGCAATGAAATGACATCAGTCTCATTATTAATGTAAGCATCTTACTATTACATTAATGATTTTGAAACAAGAGTTTTACACGTGTTTCTCTCTTAGTCCAGGTGTAGTGAAAGGAAGCAATTGTCTTAATGAACAGGAATTTCTGATTAAGGGAGAGAAGTCTGGGAGGGAAATTTCTGCAAAAGTTGTTGTTTAACTATACGCAAAAACAGTAACAATAAAAATGTGATGAATAAACAAGATGTAATACGGCAAGAAATGTCATTTTAATCTTCTGAGAATAGTAAAAACAAGGAGGAGGAAAAAAGAAATTGACATTCTGCTTTTAATTAAATTCTTAGCATAACTGAATATCCATGCCCTCTACCTTATTCAGCTGCTCAAAGGAGTACTGACATTGCAAATGCTCTGCACAGCCAATATATTCTGTGCAAATTGTCAAGCTAATCTTCTTTCCATCAACATATTTGTTATACTTACATTTTATTTCATATTTTCAAATCATTTTGAATATTCAGTGATAAGTATAAGCAAACTGCCATCTGCATTATTAGTGGCAATTGAATATATTTTAAATATGAATGCTTCAAAGAGGCTAAAATTCTTATTCAATATTATAAAAATTATAATTCTTAGTCTAGCAGATTCATCACAATGTAATAAGACTGTTCTTAGCATAACAATGGAATGCTAAGATCCAGATGTAAATGATTAATAGAACAAGACATATTCAAAAACATATTGTATTAGACAGTGTAATCACAGGATATTTTTGTAAATCTTTTAGCATTATATTAATTATTTTATGAATAATACTTCCATTTTCTCAAATAAGTCCCTTTTGCATATATATTTGTTAAATATTAGGATATTGGTAATATAATGAAAAATTATTTTTATGAATTTTGAATACATAGTTTGTACCACCTCTATTAGACACTTGGAAAAATCTCATAGTTAAGATAATTTGGTTCTAGTTCACAGATGTACTTGCAATAATTTCTCTACGTGTATTAAAATGGGTCATTTTTCAACTTTTTTGTTTCAAATTTGTCAACATTGACAGATTTTCTCTTGTTTTATTAAAAGTTTTATGCATCAATTTCTGGTTAAAGAAAGTTAAAATAAAAGCCTATTAATCTCTATAAATAGCAAAGGTTGCTTGTACGCTATTTTTGAGAATGTAAATTGAAAAACAGTATAGAGTTTCCTCAAAAAATTAAAACTAGAATCACCATATCATCCAGCAATCTCACTTCTGGGTATGTATGGTGAAGAGAATGAAATCAGGGTGTCAGAGTGATGTCTGCGCTTCCATGTTCATTGCAATATTAGTCACAGTAGCCAAGATTTGGAGATAACCTAAGTGTCCATCAATGGATGAATGGATAAAGAAAATATGATATGCATATATTATTGAAAATTACTCAGTGTGAAAACATAAATTTTGCCATTTACAATAACATGGATGATTCTGAGGGGCATTAATCTATGTGAAATAAGCCAGACAGAGAAAAGCAAATACTGTATGACCTCTTTTATATGTAGAATCTAAAAAAGTTTAACTCATGGTAAACAGTAGAATTCTGATTACCAGGGGCTAGGGTGGGGGATATAAGGAGATGTCTGTCAAAGGGTACAAATTTTCTGATATAAGATGAATAAATCCTAGGGATCTAGTGCCTAGCATGGTGACTGCAGTTGATATTACTGTCCTGTAAACTTGACATTTAATAAGAGAATTGATCTTACGTGTGTCACCACACACAGAGAAAAAGGTAACTATGTGGGCTGATGGGTGTTACATTAGGTTGATTGTGTTCATCACAGGCTTCCCAGCTGGTGCCAGTGGTAAAGAACCCGCCTGCCAGTGCAGAAGATATAAGAGATGAGGGTTTGATCCCTGGGTTGGGAAGATTCCCTGGAGGAGGGCGCGGGCCACCCACTGCAGTAGTCTTGTCTGAAGAATCCCGTGGACAGAGGAGCCTGGCAGGCTACAGTCCATGGGTAGCAAAGAATTGGACATGACTGAGCAACACTTTCACTGTCATACTATATATAGTAGATTCTACTAAGCCTATATACCTAGGAATCATTTTTGTTAAAATGTAAAAGTGGTTATTAATATACAACTAATTTAAAATACCAGATACTCTACTATAAATATGTATTTCAAGTAACTGCACTAATATTAATTGTAAGCTTATAACAGAAAATGTAAATAAGAATTAGAATGATGCAATGTACTTTCTTTTCCTTCACTTCCTATCTCTAAAATAATAAATCCATTCTTGCTTCTCAACCTTTTAAAATCAATAATATCATTTTATCTTTAAGTGGAGTTTTCTAAACTTTATTTTTATATTGCTTCATCATGAATGCGTAGGTTGTAGGAACTAACACTTTTACAACAAGTGGAGCCACATACTTGAACCATAGAAATGGAAAATCGCAATGAAGGATAGAATCTTAAGGAAAGATTGGTTTTCAACAGCCAAAGGTGAGTCACAAGTAAACAATAATACACATACCTGGTGACATCTTGCCAAGTATGGTACAAAATGTTGTATGCATGATCTCATTTAGCCTTCAAGTGAGCTTCCAATTAGGGAATAACATTATCTAGATTTTGTAGATAACAAAAATTAAGATTTAAGTAACTTATTCAATTCATTGAACTGGTACAATAAAAATGACAGAATGTGCATGTATGTCCAGCTGTGTCTTCTTCTGGGTCCTTAACAACTATACTTTACCATCATATAAAAAAAGAAGATGGAAAAGAAGTGACTAGGGAAGTGCATAAATACATAAATTCATTGTAATAGTGAAAACAAAGAAATAGAAATATCCAAAATGAAGATGAATTTATTCAGTTGTGTGTGTGTGTTATTTGATGAGAGTAACAACTTCTAATTTTGTTGTGAAAAACATAAATCATGGTATTAGAATTCCTATTAAATAATGTACTACTGGATATTTTTCTTTCTATGTTTAAATGTGATATTTCTCTAGCTGAATAAATAACTATTTATTGGAGGCAAAAAAAAATTATATCATGATACAAGCAAGCATAAACACAAACAGGAAGAAGGGAAAGAATTAATGCAATATTGTAGATCATAGAACACAGTGCAAACTTCAAAAATAAATGTAAAGGAGTCATGAATAGGGAAAGAACAAAAGTAAGAAATATCAACCCCACTTCTTTTTACTTTTTCTCCGGCTATTTTTCAAGAAAATGTATCCTAATGCACACATCTCCCCTACACCGTTATCACCAAACTATATATCAACATTTCTCAATCAAATGACACTGTTTAGAAATATTACCATGGACAATCAAACTAAGTATTGGATTACTATTTTGATTAAACATGTATTTTGAGAGATGCAAATAAATATGATATGCTTATAATTGTGTAAAATGCTGGAGCTCATTGTGACCAATTTCTACTTTCAGGTGTATATTACTTTTAAAAAGAAACAATGACATTTAAAAAATAAGGCAGCTAATTAAAATATCCTTAAATAATTGTTCTATTGTGGGCCTTACTGCTTGAGGTATAATAATAATTACACAACACACATCAGCATATGTTAAATTATATCCTCCTAGTGCAGTAAATTGAAGAGAAAGTCATATTGTTTTAGTGATCTGCAGAATATATAAATGTTCACATATAATAAATTTAGCTGCCCAATATAAAAGTTGCTGATACAGAGTTAAACTAAGTGTTGTAGTATTAAAAATCACTATTAAGTGAGGGGTAGCAGGAAGCTCTTCTAAAAAATATGGGGAATCCTGTTTAGGTTATTCTCTCCCTGGTACTAAGTGACCACAGTGATCACAATTTATCCCAGCCTAAACTGGAAGTCTCCCACAGAACATTAATGCTTGCTTTACTGTAGATTTTTGTAGCTAACATTTTTCTCTGTGACAGTTTCATATTCAGAATTGAATATGCATGGCTCTGTATGCATATAATTTTATGATTAAGTTTAAAGTATAATGACCATAATTTTATACCTGGAAAATTCATCAATGATGCTAATAACTTTAATAAATTGAATCATTAATATTGATTATTAAAAGATATGGTGGAATACATTGAGTCAGAACACCTGGGTTTAAAATTCTATCAGCTTCATTAGAGATGATCTCATTTTCATTTGCTTTATCACTACTAATCTAAGAAGAAAATCAAATAAATCCTAATCAGCAAAAATGTGTGATCTACAGAATAGATGGAGGCTGACCATTTTCGCCCAGAGCTGAAAAGCTAAAGCATGCCCTTAGCAAACTTAAAAGATATACAGACAACTGACAGACTCCATAAATCAAAATTTCAGTGGATGGTAAATTTTGTGTTGCAGATATTAGCTCTAACTGAGTATTCTGGTTGAATATGGATTTGCTATATGTAATTACATCATGAAAACAGTTTATTATGTCTCTGCTGCTGCTGCTGCTAAGTCACTTCAGTCGTGTCCGACTCTGTGCAACCCCATAGATGGCAGCCCACCAGGCTCCCCTTTCCCTGGGATTCTCCAGGCAAGAACACTGGAGGGGGTTGCCATTTCCTTCTCCAATGCATGCACTCATGCTAAGTCGCTTCAGTTGTGTCCAACTCTGTGCGACCCCATGGACAGCAGCTCATCATGCTCCTCTATCCACAGGATTCTCCAGGCAAAAACAATGGATTGGATTGCCATTTCCTTCTCCATATTATCAGAAAACAATAATTTTACCTGTTATAAAAACAATTCTATCCTCAGAGACTAACAAATGGTCTGATACACTATATTTATTAAGTGAAATGAAATATTTGATCAATATTAAATAAAATGAAAATTTAAAATATGTAAATTTTATTGGGAAGTTATATTTTATTAAATACTGTTTTCAGTATGTTAATTTGAAAACATGATCCAATAGTACAGATGAAAAAATTGATCTTCGTGATATAAAACCCTATTCTGAAGGTCAAATATGTGGCTGAGCCTGTATTCAATCAAAATTTTCTGAGTAAAATAATAATAATAAGCAATAGCATGATAATAATAATAGCTAAAACACATGATGATTGCTAAGTGCCAGACCCTTTCCTAAGCCCCTATTTATATTAACTCATTTAATCCAATTTATTTAGCACCTCCTACTATACATAGATTCTAACTCTTCTTTCGCCAGAGGGGAAAATGGAGTGTGCAGAGAGGTTATGAAAAGTAACTTCCACATAGTGACTCAGGTAGGAAGTTGAAAAGCTGGGATTGTAAAGCCAGTCTGGTTTGAGAGTCTTTCTTTTAGACACTAAACTTTACAGTTATTCAGGGTGACCATTTCTGTTTATAAAACAACTTGGTCCTTCTGTGAATCCACTCTGAATAATTACTAGATGTGGAGCAAATAAATAAATACTCTAGAAATGCAGATCAATTCATCTAGCAAACATTTATGAAGTTTAAGCTACATGATGAGATTGGGGTATGCACACCACAGATTTCTGACATTCTGACATTCAAATTTTTATAATGTAATTATTATTTGGTAATGTTTTTGAAGCAGCATGGTAGACTACAGTGAAAATTAACCTGTAAGAAAAATTGTCCTATCCTGGGTTCTAATCTCCAGTAATGAAATCAATAGCCATTGAACGAATGTTTAGCAAATGTGAACTTTAGATTCTTGATTTGTTAAATAGGGATTCTAAACTCCTAAGGAAATCAGTCCTGAATATTCACTGGAAGGACTGATACTGAAGCTGAAATTCCAATACTTTGGCCAGCTGATGAGGACTAGCTCATTGGAAAAGACCCTGATGCTGGGGAAAGATTGAAGACAGGAGGAGAAGGGCACAACAGAGGATGAGATGGTTGGATGGCATCACTGACTCAATGGACATGAGTTTGAGTAGACTCCTGGAGTTGGTGATGGACAGGGAGGCCTGGCGTGCTGCAGTCAGCGGGGGTGGCAAAGAGTCAAACACGACTTAGTGACTGAACTGAACTGAACTGAAACTCCTAATATGCTTGCTTAAATGAGCTATTAGAATAGTTGATTGACTTAATGTTTGTAGAAAAGGCTCTGTCTGTGCCACCTGGGAAGCCTCCTGTATCACATAGTGTTATGCAAATTGTTGTACTATCTTTATTGCTTATTTACAGTTGGTCACCAATGTCTACCAGGTGGCTCTGGTGGTAAATATCTGCTTGCCAATGCAATGTAAGAGACATGGGTTTGATCCCTGAGTTGGCAAGATCCCCTGGAGAATGAAATGGGAACCCATTCCATTATTCTTGCCTGTGAAATCCTATGGACAGAGGAGTCTGGCAGGATACAGTCCATGGGGTCACAAAGAGTCAGACATGATTGAGTGAGCACCAGTGTTCAGAGAACTGTAGACTCACAGGAGTCCTCTAACCAGAACTGAATGAAACTCTCTTCTGCGCTCTAACACATCAGATAGCAAAAAGTCCCCTATCTCTTCCTCACTTCTGAAGCGGGTATTGGAGTGGAAAGAATAACATTCACAGGGAACTCTTTTGGCCTGGAAAACAATCACACAAGGTTTTTCTGTCTACACAACCTTTGCTAGGTTCTGATGTGAGGAATTGTTGCAAAATTGGGGTATCATAAGATTTGCTACTCCTTTGATTTCTCTTTTGGATATATTTTCATTCTGTGAATTTTTTCCCATTTTGCTTCTCCATATCCTTTTTCTTTCTTAGTTTTGTTGTTCTTTGAATGTGAAATATACTCTAGTTTTTCTCCCCAAAGACAAGAGTAGATTAGAAAATTTTTATTTGAATTGTTTATATGTGTTTTATCTCTACCTCATTTCTTTAACTATTCATTGAGCATCAGCTATGTGCTTGGCTCTCTGCTAAGTATAGGAGATAGAGATATGAGCTACTAATGGAGCTTCATCAATAAGAATATCAATAGGTAAACAAAAAATGTATACTAGATAATCATGGTTGAATCTGCCTGTGTAGGGAAAAGAGTAGGAAAGGCTTGTACATGGAGATGAAGCTTGAGCTTGATTTGGAAACTGAATAACTGTTATTCAGTTGGAAGAAGTTTAGGGAGGAGAAACTGTCATCTCTAATGGAAGTTACAAGATATTATGGTCTATTCAGAGCAAGTAGTTCAAAACAGAGAATAAGATAAGGGGAAAAGTAAGACTCACTGGAGATTAAGCTACAAATTAGGCAGAGGCAAGTCTATGAAGACTCATGTTAAGGACAACATCACTCTCTTCACTGTCTTCATCTTTACTGTGTTTATCTTCTTATTCATTTGTGATCCTCAAATTTCAATTTTGAGTGGAAACAGAAGAAGAAAATGATGCATTGTTTTTATCTGTTGTCACTAAAAATCGATAAGTACGACATTCACATACTAAAAAAAAAAATAGTGAAAATGCTAGCAGCTGTATTTATATTTTGACTAGCATATTATAACACTTCATCTTTCCACAGTCTCACCTACATCATAAAATTAATTTTAAAAATAATGCAAAATAGAAAAAAGTGCTTCCAAGGGCCATGAGTTGAGGGATTCTAGATCCTGCTTAGATTCTCTAACATTACACTCATTGAACAATGAAACCACAGAGAATGAAGCCATAGTGTGTATCACTATGGGCCTAAAGTGTGTGTCATCAGTCATGTCCGACTCTTTGCAACCCCATGGATTGTAGCCCGCCAGGCTCCTCTTGCCATGGAAGTTTCCAGGCAAGAATACTGGAGTGGGTTGCCATTTCCTCTTCGAACCCATGTCTCAAGCATCTCCTTCATCGGCAGGCAGATTCTTCACCAGTGTGCAAACTTAGAATCCCCCACTGTGGGCCTCAGTTCAGTTTAGGTCAGTTCAGTCGCTCAGTCGTGTCTGACTGTTTGCGACCCCATGAATCGCAGCACGCCAGGCCTCCCTGTCCATCACAAACTCCTGGAGTTTACCCAAACTCATGTCCATCGAGTCGGTGATGCCATCCAGCCATCTCATCCTCTGTCATCCTCTTTTCCTCCTGCCCCCAATCCCTCCCAGCATCAGGGTCTTTTCCAATGAGTCAACTCTTCACATGAGGTGGCCAAAGTATTGGAGTTTCAGCTTCAGCATCAGTCCCTCCAATGAACACCCAGGACTGATCTCCTTTAGGATGGACCGGTTGGATCTCCTTGCAGTCCAAGGGACTCTCAAGAGTCTTCTCCAACACCACAGTTCAAAAGCATCAATTTTTCGGCACTCAACTTTCTTCACAGTCCAACTCTCACATCCATACTTGACCACTGGAAAAACCATAGCCTTGACCAGATGGACTTTTGTTGGCAAAGTAATGTCTCTGCTTTTTAATATGCTATCTAAGTTGGTGATAACTTTCCTTCCAAGAAATAAGTGTCTTTTAATTTCATGGCTGTGGTCACCATCTGCAGTGATTTTGGAGCCCAAAAGAATAAAGTCTGACATTGTTTCCAGTGTCTCCCCATCTATTTCCCATGAAGTGATGGGACCAGATGCCATGATCTTAGTTTTCTGAATGTTGAGCTTTAAGTCAACTTTTTCACTCTCCTCTTTCACTTTCATCAAGAGGCTTTTTAGTTCCTCTTCACTTTCTGCCATAAGGGTGGTGTGATCTACATATCTGAGATTATTGATATTTCTCCTGGCAATCTTGATTCCAACTTGTGCTTCATCTAGCCCGGCGTTTCTCATGATGTTCTCTGCATATAAGTTAAATAAGCAGGGTGATAATATACAGCCTTGACGTACTCCTTTTCCTATTTGGAACCAGTCTGTTGTTCCATGTCCAGTTCTAACTGTTGCTTCCTGACCTGTATATAGGTTTCTCAAGAGGGCCTAGGCAGTAACAAAAAAAAAAAAAAAAAAGAAGGAAAGAAAAAGGCACACATTAAGAAGACATCACGCCAATCACTGCATTTCAGGTCATTTGTACTTATCAGCCCCGCATGATCATCCCCCTCATGATCCAAGCAGCAGGAATGATAGAAAGCATATAATCACAGTACAACTGTGAAAATCAGGAAATTAACAGTTTTAAAATATTGTTATCTATTGTATAGATTTTATTAATGTTTTCAATTGTCTCAAAAATGTGCTTTATTGCAAAAGTAAATTCCAAATTATGCATGGCATTCAGTTGTTATAATTTCCTTTAACTTGGCATACTACTTTGCCTTTTTCTTTCCTTATCTCAGTTTTTTGTTATTTCTTGACACATATTTTTGAAGAGTTAAGAGTTATTTTGTAAAATATCACTCAGTTTGGGTTTGCCTAATGTTATCTCACAATGAGTTTCAGTTTAGTCTTTTAATAGAAATATTTCATAAGGGTGTTGTGCGTTATGTAGGCAGATACATATTGTGGATTTATTTCATGACTATGATAATTGGTCAAGAAGAAGTTTAATAAGTCAGCAAAATAATTTAGCATGATAAAACTATGGCTGATAAGTTTAAGTTTTCCAGTTAATTAAGACTAAATTTGGATTAATTCATGCTGTGGTGTAACAAAGGCTTCCAAGGTGGCTCAATGGTAAGGAATCTGCCTGCCAACTAGGAGATGTGGGTTCAGTCCCTGAGTTGGGAAGATCCCTGGAGGAGGAAACGGCAACCCTCTCTAGTATTCTTGCCTGGGAAACTCCATAGACAGAGGAGTCTGGCAGGCTGCAGTCCATGGGGTCACAAAGAGTCAGACACTGCAAGCGACTAAACAGTAGCAGCCGTACTATAATACATGCATTGAAAAGAAAACTCATAAGAATTTGTACTTAAAATGCATTTGTAACCATGAAGTAGCACTGGAATAATGCTGACTATTTTGTGAATTATCCAAATTCTCTGCCACAAATGGTATTTGATAAAGTGACCACTGTTTTGACTATTGAAATTCAATGGCAATTTTATCATAAAGTCATCCTAGTTAGTTCTGACATCTTGTTTTGCAATACTTCATCCACACATGAAATATATTTGGAAAATATTATAAGGTCACTGAGGGCAGAAAAATATACCTTATGCCCCATGTATCAAAGCCTAGATGTTTCTAAATTATTTAGTCGAAATGTTATATTTTTTTAAAGATACCCTTACATTCAGAATGTTCACTTTCTCCAGTAAGTTTTAATTAATGAAGTTTTCCCAAGTTGATTAATTCTGTAATTAATTATTAACCACTTTCTGCTGCTGCTTAGACGCTTCAGTCATGTCCAACCCTCTGTGACCCTGTGGACTGCAGTCTGTCAGAGTCCTCTGTCCATTGGATTCTCAAGGCAAGAGTATTAGAGTGGGTTGCCATGACCTCTTCCAGGGGATCTTCCCAACCCAGGGATCAAACCCAGGTCTTCTCATTGGAGGCAGATTCCTTACCACTGAGCTGCCAGGAAAGCCCAAACCTCTATCTACATCAGCGCTCTTCAGAATACATGTGACAAACACTGAATTGAAAAATAAAATATGATCCCTGACTTCAAAAAATGTACAATTTTAATATGAATAAACCATAAACCATCATGACTATTGTATTAGTATACTGGTGTCATAATCTTTAATTCCAAGTTTAATATCACTTAGTGGAAATGTGTTTTTCAACACCAAAATTGCAATAGGCCAGTTGTTAAGGACAGGCTTCAGTGAATGAAATGAAATTAATTATTTAATAATTTCATGTGGAAATAATTTCTCATGGATGTGAGAGTTGGAATATAAAGAAAGCAGAGCACCAAAGAACTGATGCTTTTGAACTGTGGTGTTGGAAAAGACTCTTGAGAGTCCCTTGGACAGCAAGGAGATCCAACTAGTCCATCCTAAAGGAGATCAGTCCTGGGTGTTCATTGGAAGGACTGATGCTGAAGAACCTGAAACTCCAATACTTTGGCCACCTGATGCGAAGAGCTGACTCATTTGAAAAGACCCTGATGCTGGGAAAGGTTGAAGCCGAGAGGGAAAGGGGACGACAGAGGATGAGATGGCTGGATGGCATCACTGACTCAATGGACAGGAGTTTGTGTAAGCTCCAGGAGTTGGTGATGGACAGGGAGGTCTGGCGTGCTGCAGCCCATGGGGTCGCAAAGAGCTGGACACGACTGAGTGACTGAACTGAACTGAACTGAATAATTTCATACATTTGCCAAAAATGAGTTTGACATTTTAAATTCCCTGACTTTTATTTTGCTTCCTTAATTAATATGAGGATTGAGTATGTTTTCTTAAATTATTCTCTTAAATATTTATTATTAGGATTTATTTATTATTATTTTGAGTAGTTTTTCTTGTATACTATATAATACACTGTTGCAACACTATGAAGAATGAGACAGTAAGGGTTATGCAGTTTTCCAAATGTTGTTACACCATGTTAATTAAGGACATAACAGTAGTTTAAGGCTACTTAATAGTCTAATTTTATTCCAAATACAGAGTTGCTTTTTTTTCCCCTTCAAAAATAAGATTCATCCTTGAAAATGCTATATCATGTTTGGATTTAAGTTGCATTTTATTACCTTAATAATTTTGAAAATAGTTTTCAGCTTGTCAGAAGATATACTTATCCTCAGCTGAGTACCTAATCCATTATAGTTGACTGTAATTCTATGCCTATGTGCCCTTGCTTCTCAACCTCCAATACATTTAGATAATTTTGGCTGTGGCACAAAGGCAATAAAAATAAGTTGCAGACAGCAAGCCAGCATACAGTTTCTTTAAGCATAGTATTTTTCCTTGCGTGTATAGTGCACCTTCAAATCTAAGTGTAAATTTTTTATATTATTTCATTTTAAAAATTATTTAGACATGTGCAATAATCTGTAAGCACTAAGCTTTGCTGTTTCAAACCCTGGTATTGATGAGGCCAGAATCTACTATGACCAATACCAGACAGAAAAATAGATGAAGCAATAGATATGACATATTTATCATTATTTATCATTTTGTAATTATTAGTATTTTTGGTATCAAAATAAATTTATAAAATGGGATATTTTATATTCCATTTATATTCAAGAAAGGTATAAATATCCCAGATTTGTATCTCAGTCTTAATTTGATTTGGGTTCAAATCTCTTTGGGAATTTTATTGTACTTGATAATATGATTCTAAAATGTTGAAAGTGATTAAACAGCTTAAGAAACTGGAATATTTTGAGGAGGAATAATGGAAAAAGAATTGTCCTACCACATACACAAAAACATTGTGAAGTTTTAATTAAACAGTTTTAGTAAAGTTTCATTATTTCACAGTTCGCTCTGTGAAATAATGTACAATAGGAAATACTTTTAAAGGAACAAAATATTTGGTGTTTTGGTACAGAAAGCATCTGGTTTTTAATCCATCTCATATTAATTTACTATAGAACTAATAGATCAACAAAAAAATACATGAATAATTTTTTAAAAATTCTAAAATTATGCTAAGATTATGTGTAATAAAAAACCCCATAACCTATGAATCAATGACATTTTTAATTTTTAAAGTATATTTAACTGTGTAATTTGTGATATTGTAAGCAAACACATTCTTTATATTTAAATCTTTAATGTATTGCTGTACATGGAAACATTAAGATATACAATAATATATAAAATTCAGATATCTATGTATTAAGGTATATTATATACGTCTGGCGTAATGAATGAACCTATCATTCTGGTCTAATTAGTCTGTCTAGAAATCTAATTGTCGTAATTGAAATCTTTTTTTTTCTTTCACTTCCAATAGCCACTCTGGCTAAATTTTACTTTTTAAAATTTTTTTCCATTTATATTTATTAGTTGGAGGCTAATTACTTTACAATATTGTAGTGGTTATTGCCATCCATTGACATGAATCAGCCATGGATTTACATGTGTTCCCCATCCCCATCCCCCCTCCCGGCTTCACTCTCTGAATAACCCTGAATACCTCTCGCTTTTCTCCTATCAGGTTATAACCTCCAAATTCAATATTTTTACCTGGATGGATTACTCATTTTAGTAGCCATGTGTCCCACACATCCAATGTGACCTTCCCATATGCTAGCCTAATTGGACTGTTTTAAGTTCACTGTCAATCTTCTATTAACATTCTTCAATGACTCACTACCATTGCTCTTTTTCATTGCAGTGCCATTAAAAGGTCCTAGAGAGCCTTGCTTCATACAACACCCACCTCCCTCTCTAGCTGCTTGACTTATTTATTTTATTCCCTTTCTCTTTTATACACTAGCATTCTTTCAAAATCTCAAATGGATCCTGTTCCCTGGCACATCAGGACTATTGTGCATGTTCTTCCATTTGTCTATAATTTTTTTCCTCAATCCCATATCCCCACCTATTTAGCCAAAACATCTCTGCAATCCTAATATATGCCCATGAAACACCATGCACTTTTCCACTGAACTTGTCACAGTTTTAAGTTAAAAATATAGTTGTGTGACTATTTGATTAGTGTCTGTCTCTCCCAGTTGAATTTAAACTGCTTTATTAAAAAAAATAATAAACTGCCTTATATATGGTAAAGAATTTGTCTGCCAATGCAGGAGGTACAAGAGACGCAACTTTGATCCCTGGGTTGGAAGATGCCCTGGAGGAGGGCATGGCAACCCATTCCAGGCAATAATGATCCTTGCCTGGGAAATTCCATGGACAGAGGAACCACCCAGAGGGCTATAGTCCATGCAGTCACAAAAGAGTCAGATACAACATACATGTCAGCAACAACATACCTGTGCTTTTGCTCAATGCTGTATTCTCATTACCTGGTAGAGTGCCTGGATAGAGATAAATATTCATTGATTGAATACGTAATTGAATGTTAATAACAAGATACATGCATCTCAGTTTTCCAAAGTATTTTATATCATCTAGTTCTGGTTACTCTTCTGGACAGTTACCTTCACCAGAATAGTCAAATTTACACAGAAACTTCAATAAAACAAATCCTTTGGCCTGGCAGACATAAGTCTCACAGCCATCACAGAAGCCCTCTTAAAACACAACTACCCTTTAAAATTGACTCTCTTTAAAATTTATTTCATACTTCAACTCTTCAAACCCTCTGCTTTTGCCAAATTGATTCACACTTTATCTCGCAAAGGCGTCCCACATTCTTTTGTTTCTAATGCATCTAATACCCTTCTTACCTCTTTGCTTATCTAATTCCTGCGTGCGAAGTCCCTTCAGTTATGTCCAGACACTTTGTGCCACAATGGACTATAGCCTGCCAGTTTCCTCTGTCTATGGGATTTTCTAGGCAAGAATACTGGAGTGGGTTGCCATGCCTTTCTCCAGGAGATCTTCCCAACCCAAGGACTGAAACTATATATTAAAACTTAGTTAGGGCACTTTAGCTTTACTAAGCATTCAGTTCAGTTCAGTTTAGTTGCTCAGTCGTGTCCGACTCTTTGCGACCCCATGAATCGCAGCACGCCAGGCCTCCCTGTCCATCACCAACTCCTGGAGTTTACTCAAATTCATGCCCATCGAGTCGGTGATGCCATCCAGCCATCTCATCCTCTATCGTCCCTTTCTCCTCCTGCCCCCAATCCCTCCCAGCATCAGGGTCTTTTCCAATGAGTCAACTCTTCGCATGAGGTGGCCAAAGTATTGGAGTTTCAGCTTCAGCATCAGTCCTTCCAAAGAACATCCAGGACTGATCTCCTTTAGGATGGACTGGTTGGATCTCCTTGCAGTCCAAGGGAATCTCAAGAGTCTTCTCCAACACCACAGTTCAAAAGCATCAATTTTTCGGCACTCAACTTTCCTCACAGTCCAACTCTCACATCCATACTTGACCACTGGAAAAACCATAGCCTTGACCAGATGGACTTTCGTTGGCAAAATAATGTCTCTGCTTTTTAATATGCTGTCTAGGTTGGTCATAACTTTCCTTCCAAGGAGTAAGCATCTTTTAATTTCATGGCTGCAATCACCATCTGCAATGATTTTGGAGCCCAAAAGAATAAAGTCTGACATTGTTTCCAGTGTCTCCCCATCTATTTCCCATGAAGTGACGGGACCAGATGCCATGATCTCAGTTTTCTGAATGTTGAGCTTTAAGCCAACTTTTTCACTCTCCTCTTTCACTTTCATCAAGAGGCTTTTTAGTTCCTCTTCACTTTCTGCCATAAGGGTGGTGTCATCTGCATAGCTAAGCATTACCTAAACAAAATGCTTCCCATGGTGGTTTAGACAGTAAAGAATCTGCCTGCAATGCAGGAGACCCAAGTTTGATCCCTGGGTCAGGAAGATCCCCTGGAGAAGGAGATGGCAACCCATTCCAGTATTATTAACTGACAAATCCCATGGACAGAGGAGCCTGGCAAGCTACAGTCCATGGGGTCGTGAAGAGTCAGACACAACTGAGCCCAACACTTTCACTTTCAAACAAAATGGTAATTGTCTTCTACCCTATATATATATTATGCTTGCTGTTCACCGTCATGCACTTCCATATTTTATGTGCAAGTTTGTCTTTTGAAATTACTTTTTTAAAGTACCATGTAAGCAAGGGTCATGTTTCATATAAAATCATATTTATACCTAATAAGCATTTGCAAAAATAATTAACTAATTAATTGATTAATGGATTGAAATTAAAGAAGAAAGGACTGAAGTTAAGGAATTATGAAATATAATCTTGGCATAAATGCAAGCTTAATGGTTTCAGGAGATGTCTTAGTCTATCTAAGTCAACATCATTTCATATTGTCGAGTTAGGAAATTTCACTTTTCTGACTGACTGCCAATAACCATTCTTAAACAGAGGGTGATTAAAACAATGATTCTCCAGGACTGATCCAGTGACAAGATGAAATGATTCAATAAATAAATCTGTTACATTCCAGGCAAAGGATCAATAATGAGGATGTGAAAGTTTATGAAATGGAGTGTCTGGAACTCTAAGAAATTTCATCCTTAAAAGTAAATAATACTTTCAGTCTAGAATGTTATAGGGAAAAGCTGCAGCAATTTTGTTGAGTTGATAATTGTTGCATTAAAATGGAGTTATATTGTAAAGAAATTGGCTATGGGCTAGAAGTTTAAAAAAGTATTGCAAAGGGAGATTGGCAGAATTTAGGTACTAATTGTAGAGATTTCACTCAGTTTAGTTCAGTCAGTCATATCTGACTCTTTGAGTCAGATGACCCATTGACTGAAACATGCCAGGCTTCCCTGTCCATCACCAACTCCTGGAGCTTGCTCAAACTCATGTCCATAAAGTCAATGATACCATCCAACCCTCTCATCCTCTGTCATCCCCTTCTCCCACCTTCAATTTTTCCCAGCATTAGGGTATTTTCCAATGAGTCAGTTCCTCCCATCAGGTGGCCAAAGTATTTGAGTTTCAGCTTCAGCATCAGTCCTTCCAATGAATATTCAGGACTGATTTCCTTTAGGATTGACTGACTGGGTCTCCTTGCTGTCCCAAGGGATTCTCAAGAGTCTTCTCCAACACCACAGTTCAAAAACATCAATTCTTTGGTACTCAGTTTTCTTCATAGTCCATCTCTCATATCCATGCATGACTATGGGAAAAACAATAGCTTTGACAAGACAGATCTTGTTGGCAAAGTAATATCTCTGCTTTTTAATATGCTATCTAGGATGGTCATAGCTTTTCTTCAAAGGAGCCAAGTGTCTTAATTTTATAGCTGCAGTCATCATCTGTAGTGATTCTGAAGCCCACAAAAATAGTCTGTCACTGTTTCCATTTTTTCCCCATCTATTTGCCAAGAATTGATGGGACTGGAGGCCATGATCTTAGTTTTCTGAATGTTGAGTTTTAAGCCAACTTTTTCACTCTCTTCTTTTACTTTCATCAAGAGTCTCTTTGGTTCTTTGGTTTCTGCCATAAGGATGGTGTTATCTGCATATCTGAGGTTATTGATATTTCTCCAGGCCATCTTGATTCTAGCTTGTGCTTAATCCGGCCTGGCATTTTGCATGATATACTCTGCATATAAGTTAAATAAGCAGGGTGACAATATAGAGCCTTGATGTACTCCTTTCCCAATTTGAAACCAGTCTGTTGGTCCATATCCAGTTCTAACTGTAGCTTCTTGACCTGCATACAGATTTCTCAGGAGGCAGGTAAGGTGGCCTGGTATTCCCTTCTCTTTAAGAATTTTCCACAGTTTATTGTGATCCACACAGTGAAAGGCTTTGGCATAGTCAATAAAGCAGAAGTAGATGTTATTCTGGAACTCTCATGCTTTTTCAGTGATCTGGCGGATGTTGGCAATTTGATCTCTGGTTTCTCTGCTTTTTCTAAATCCAGCTTGAACATCAGGAAGTTCTCAGTTCACGTACTGTTGAAGCCTGGCTTGGAGCATTACTTTACTAGCGTGTGAGATGAGTGCAATTTAGCAGTGGTTTGAACATTCTTTGGCATTGCCTATCTTAGGGACTGGAATGAAAACTGACCTTTTCCAGTCCTGTGACCACTGCTGGGTTTTGCAAATAGGCTAGCATATTGAGTGCAGCACCTTCACAGCATCATCTTTTAGGATTTGAAAGAGCTCAACTGGAGTTCTATCACCTCCACTAGCTTTGTTCATAGTGATGCTTCCTAAGACCCACTTGACTTCACATTCCAGGATATTTGGCTCTAGGTGAGTGATCACAACATCGTGGTTATCTGGGCCATGAAGATCTTTTCTGTATAGTTCTTCTGTGTATTGTTGCCTCCTCTTGATATCTTCTCCTTCTCTTAGGTCCATACCATTTCTGTCCTTTACTGTGCACATTTTTGCATGAAATGTTCTTTTCAGCCAATGATGGAGACACTCTCTACAGTCAGCAAAAACAAGATGGGGAGCCAACTGTGGCTCAGATCATGAATTCCTTATTGCCAAATTCAGACTTAAACTGAAGAAAGTAGGGAAAACCACTAAACCATTCTCGTATGACCTAAATCAAATCCCTTACAATTATACAGCGGAAGTGACAAATAAATTCAAGGGATTAGAACTGATAGAGTGCCTGAAGAACTATGGACTCAGGTTTGATTTTATTCAGAGAGGGTTCCAATTAGAGTCTGAATCAAATTTGCCTTCGATGTTTATTAAAATACAGATTGCTAGGGCCTATTTCACTCAATCAGGAACTACCCTACTGAATCGTAATCTCAGGTGAATGGCAGACATGAAGTCTTTTTACATAGCTGGAACAACTTTAATTTTAGGATTAAGAAATGATATTTAAGATCAAGGTAGGAAGTTTGATTTCTACATTTGTAGGAAATCTGAGTAGACTATCCCACAAGTTATGAAGATGTAGGGCAGGCAATTATTTTTAGTATGAAAAAAAGTCATTTAAACAAATAGTTTATTTAGCCTTTACACAACTTAAATGTATTTTTTGCCAATAATGATTTCCTAGTTCATAATATTAGTCTGTCACATTAGTCTAGCTGTCTGTAAGATTCATTGGCCTAGCTACTTACACTAAGGCCTTATAATCTTTAATTATATTTTTGTGAATTATTGTAATTAATTTTCAATATTTAATATTGTTTAATGATATAGTTTATGTATTGCAATTATTATTTTCCTAAATTTTCATTTTTAGTTTTTATATTTTGTGTAATTCTCTACAGTTCTCTTAAATGAGCATGAAGAGTTGCAGACCCTCAGGATCTGGTTCTGTGTTGTTGATTCTTTCAATATAAAATATTTGTACCAAGAGATATGTTATATATATTTTCCCATTTTATTTATATATTGTTTTAAGCATTTACTTTTTCGATATTTTTAGTGATTACATTTTAATTTTTTATTCCTAGTTTAGAGTAACCAAATTCCACCATTAATTTGCTCTATTTTTCTGTTAAAGAAGCATCTCACATGTCAATTAGTAGATGTCTCCAGCAGGTAAAAATGACCAGAATTCTGTTTACCCTGTTATGAATTTTATATTTTAAGAATTATAGTAAGACTTAGAAGATGGTCATAATGATGTATAAGACACATACACTAAATAAATAACACAGTAATGTATATTTATGAGGGGCTCACCACATGCTCTAAAAATGCATAGTTGAATAACATCATGATCTCTGCCCTCAAACAGTTGTAGTTTACCAAAAGATTATTTATGTAAAGTCAATGACCTAGCATCTACCATAAATGTACCATTGCCAGTGAAATATGTATTATTTTCTAAATTTTCATCCAGTCAATAGGATGAGTTATTTATCATTTCAATCACCTTTAACTACTCCAGCCTTTTCAAGGAAATTATGCTTTTCTAATCATTTACTATTCTTTATCACTAAATCATTGACATCATATAAGTGGATTTATCCTTTTCATAAGCTTCTTGAATCTATTTTTGTGTACCTGTATAACAAGAACATGAATATTAAAGAGTGTGATGAATAAGAAGGCATTAATGACATTTATTTAATTTGCATTACATATTTTTATGCATTGCCTTTAATCTCATTATGAGCTGATTCTTTTCAACTGAGGAAATAATGATTTAAAGTAATCATATTTTAAATTCTATATGGATATAATTGATTATAATTTTAGTTTCAAGATTAACCAGTGGCTATTATGCACATTTTTATAATTATACAATGAAAAATCATAAATTAAAAGAGGGAAATGTAATCATCTACTTAGTTCATGAATACTGTTTCAGTTAAAAAATTTACAATTGTTATCTAAAAATCTTGTAGTATATGCAAGCTTGTTTTTCATTTGTTGCCTATATTAAAATACCTCATGCCATGGCAGTATTTGCATTTCCTGCTTGATCTGTACTTAAACCAACTTTGAAGTAACTCTGTTGGCTAAGATAATATAGGTTAAGAGATTGTTTTTCAGTGTACAGAGCATAAATTATAACAATCATACACCCCAAGGGGGGGGTGGGAATAAAGACAAGGGAGATTGACTAAACTGCTCATTAGGTCTATAACAAATTAAACTATTTTCATCTGGTGAATTATCTTGCTCTTGTGGGAAAAAAAAAAAATAACATGAAATTTTGAGTCAGCAGACCAGGGCTACATTTGCATTCTTCCGTCTTTTAGTTGTGAGATTTGAGGAGAGTTATTTGAGCTTTCTGATCCATAACTTACCTAATAAAAAATGAAAATATCAAAACTTCATGGATTTTTTGAGTCTATAATAAAATTTACACTTTTTTTTCTGTACTCTGGAATCAGAATCATTCTCACATTTTTTTCTGCATTATCTCTTTATATAATCTCTCCCATTTCATAGCTATTGTGTATATGCCAATGACTTCCAATATATGACTTCAATCATTACATTGATTACATTATAATTGTCAAAAGATAAATTCAGTAATCTCATGCAAATGTAATAAGCACATACCAAAGACTGTTAGCTTATTAATGACAGGATGCTAAAATTGGTCCAAAGAACATATGCCAAAATAAATGTATATGTTTAAATATGTGTACATTCATGTATATATAAAATGCAATTTAATAAAAGAATTTTAGGGTAACATTTCTAAGTCAAAACTGATAATTGTCTCATAAAGCAAAAACATATTTTTTTTTTCTATTCCACTAGACAGAAATTATATTCATATATACTTAACAACAACCACAAAAACAAATCAAAAGTTAACCTCTGCCCCTACAGAATTGGAAAATAGCCTAATTAATAGCAAGTCAAGGCCAGCACCACACTGAAAAAACACACAATAATCTTTTTTGTGTAAGTTTGGGATAATTTTCCTGGAACACATACACACACACACATACACACACACACACACACACACATATATGTGAAAGTAGAAGTCATTCAGTCGTGTCTGACTCTTTGCGACCCCATGGACTATAAGGTCCATGGAATTCTCCAGGCCAGAATACTGAAGTGGGTAGCCTTTCCCTTTTCTAGTGGATCTTTCCAACCTAGGGATCAAACCCAGGTCTCCCGCATTGCTGGTGGAGTCTTTACCAGCTGAGCCACAAAGGAAGCCCAAATACACACACACACACACACACACACACACACGTACACGTGCATATATATATAATTTTTTATTATATGACATTATATATACATATACATATATATATATATATACACATATATATATGCTTCCCTGGTAGCTCAGACGGTAAAGCGTCCACCTACAATGTGGGAGACCCGGGTTCGATCCCTGGGTCGGGAAGATCCCCTGGAGAAGGAAATAGCAACCCAGTCCAGTATTCATGCCTGGAAAATCCCATGGACTGAGGAGCCTGCGGGGCTACAGTCCATGGGGTCGCAAAGAGTCAGACACAACTTCACTTTCACTTTCATATATATATATGATATATATATTTATATATTTTTATAAATATTTTATATTTATAAATATAAATATATTTTATATCTATATTTTATTTATAAAATAAATAATTTATGATATTTATATTTATATTTTATAAAATATATAAATATTTTATATTTATATATATAAATATATATATATATTTTTTTTAACCAAGTTGGCATTTCCAGTTGGATCAAGTAGTGTCATCAAGCACTATAGATCCTTCGATTATCCTTTTTCCTTTGTATCCACATATTGCCACCATCATGTTCTGTTTTCAGTACTTAAGCCATATTATAAACAATCACATTTTGCACTTTTTTATTCCTTCCTCATTTGGGCTTCCCTGATGGTTCAAGTGGTAAAGAATCCACATGCAACTCAGGAGATGCAGGAGATAGAGGTTTGACCCCTGAATCAGAAAGAAAGTTCCCCCAGAGGAAGAAATGGCGACCTACTCCAGTATTCTTGCCTGGAGAATCCCAGGAACAGGGGAGCCTAGGGGGGCTGCCATCTGTGGGGGTCACACAGAGTCAGACACAACTGAAGTAACTTAGCAGCAGCAGCAGCATCAGAGGAACTGGGCGGGCTACAGTCTATGGAGTTGCAAAGAATTGGACACAACTTAGTGACTGACCAACAACTATGATACCATTATCTTTCACCTATATCACCTCTGTGTCTGCTTAACTTGGTCGCCGTTGCCTTCAGCCTTAACTCCTTACCATCCACTTTCCATACACATGCCACCAAACCATCCAGTTGCTATCCATCTTGCTTAGATACAAAATCCCTACTCCTGTCTACAAGGTTTTCGTGACCTGGCTCTGAACTAACTTAGCAAGTTCACCTCATACTCTTCTCTGCTACACACTTACTGCCCTTCCATTACTTTCATCTTTCTGTTTCTAAATGCTCCAAGATCTCCCACACCTTAACAATAGTTCATCCCTCTCCCCATGATGGACTTCCTCGGTAGCTCAGATGGTAAAGCGTCTGCCTACAATGCGGAAGACCTGGGTTCAATCCCTGGATCAGGAAAATTCTCTGGCGAAGGAAATGGCAACCCACTCCAGTACTCTTGCCTGGAAAATCCCATGGACGGAGGAGCCTGGTAGGCTACAGTCCAAGGGGTCGCAAAGATTCGGACGCTACTGAGCCACGTCATTTTCACTTTCACTTCCCATGGTATTCATCCAAGGATTATTATTTCTTTGGATTTTTGCTTAACTATCACCTCCTACTAGGGGCCTTCCCACTAGACCACTCCATCTACATTAGCACTCTCCCAGGAATTCCTTGATGTCCAGTGGCTAAGACTCTGGGTCCCCAATGCAGGGCTCTGTGATCCTTGGTCAGGGAACTAGATGCCACAACTAAGAGTTTGTATTCTGCAACTAAAGATCCTACATGCAGCAATTAAGACCCAGCACAGCCAAATGAAATAAATAGGTTTCAAAAAGAAAATCAACTCAACTGTATAGTTTATGATTAGTCAAGTCAGTGGTTTTAAATAAATAAATAAGCACTCTCCCATTGGGCTTCCTTGATAGCTCAGTTGGTAAAGAATCCAACTGCAATGCAGGAAACCCTGGTTCAGTTCCTGGGTCAGGAAGATGCTTTGGGGAAGGGATAGGCTACCCACCCCAGTATTCTTGGGCTTCCCTTGTGGCTCAGCTGGTAAAGAATCCGCCTGCAGTGTGGGAGACCTGGGTTTGATCCCTGGGTTGGGAAGATCCCCTGGAGAAGGGAAAGACTACCCCCTCCAGTGTTCTGGCCTAGAGAATTCCAAGGACTCTATAGTCAGTCCATGGGGTCCCAAAGAGTTGGACACGACTGAGCAGTTTTCACTGTCATTACTCTTCGTCCCACCATCCCACTTTATCAGAACACAACTTTTTTGTTTTTTACTAATTTGTTCCATCTTCACTGGAATATAAGCTCCATGAGAACAGCTGTTTTATCTGTCTGATTCAGTGCAGTGTCTTTAGTGTCCAGAAATGGACTAGTCACATGGTAGAAACAACATATGTTTTCAGAAAGAATGAATGACAGATTAAGTGCTAGATGAGTTAAGCTCTCAATAAAAGTGAGTTTCTTGCAGAAAATGGTTGGGTCTACTAAATACTAAATTAATTTATGTGTTTTCTCTGATTTTCTGGCTACAGCTAAGATTGTAATTAGATCTAAACATACCGTCAGAACTAACAGGTCACTCTCTCAATTACCACTTGTAATAATGGAGCTTGGAATTTACTCAAGAAATATTCAACATCAAATAAGTACTGCTCCATGGTAGTAAGTGTTATGAATTTTGTGTGTATGGTATGTGTGTGTGTGTGTGTGTGTGTGTGTGTCTGTGTGTCTGTGTGTCCCTATCACTTGCCTTATCTTTTCAACATGGTATGATTGATGTTATTCTACATCACTAAAATGTTTTTGTCTACAACATCAAATGTCTTCTTAAAGACATGGTTATGTGTCTTAAAGACACATGATTATGCTCGTGTAAAAAGAGAATGCTCACAGTGAGAACAGAGCATATTGAGTGTTTTGACTTTTAAGCAACAATTTTAGAGATAACTGTCTTTGTGATTTTTTATGTATATTTTTATTGAGGTATAGCTGATTTACAATCTTGTGTTCATTTCAGGTGTATAGCAAAGTGATTCAGTTCTCTGTGTGTGTGTGTGTATATATATACACACACACATATATGTATATATACTCTTTTTCATATTATTTTCCATTATAAATTATTACAGGATATTGAATATAGTTCCCTGTGCTATGCAATAGTCCCCTGTTGTTTATCTATTTTATATACAGTAGTGTGTATCTGTTAATTCCAAACTCCTAATTTATCCTTTCCACCACTTCCCTTTTGGTAACTGTAAGTTTGTTTTTTATGTGAGTCTGCTTCTGATTTGTAAATAACTTCATTTCTAGCTTTTTTTACATTTTATATATAATATATGGCATTTTTCTCTGACTTACTTCACTTAGATTTAATCTAAGTAATCTCTAGATCCATCACTGTTGATACAAATGGTATTATTTCATTCTTTATATGGGTGAGTAATATTCCATTGTGTATGAGTGTGTGTGTGTGTGTGTGTATCCTTTTTATCCAATCATTTGCTAATGGACACTTAGGTTGCTTCCTTGTATCTTTTTAACTGAACATGTGAGATAGAAAGTAAACTAACTTTTCCGAAGATTCAATTCTGTGTCTGTTTTTTGTGGTTTTTAGGATTATACTTCCATGATTTCCTTCATGGACAATCAAGTGCATTTATATATTTGTCTAGTGGGTGTATGCTGACATATTAATTTTACAGTTGACTTTTTTTCTACTGAGTTGATTATCAGTGAATTCAAGAGATTCCCTCCAAAAGTAGGAGAACTAGAGGTCAAGTACTTGTTGGATTTACAGCTATTTGTATTGAGAGAGGACAATTTTATCTTTTTAATATATTTTTTGGTTTTAATGTCAGGGAACTGTGACCCTATGGCTTTCTCCACCTTTAGGGGCACGCAGGTACAAAGAGTGTTAGTTCTATAACCAGTGGTACAGATTAGAATTTGTGGAGTAGAAAACATAACAGCTTGTACTGTCAGGACCATCATATAGTATCTTTAGCAGGATTGAAAAGTGATGTAATCTGGATTGGACACATTAGCAAAACCCTAAAGGGCCCATGGGAGTAATGAGAAAGTCAGTTCTATATACTGCTCTCTTTTCATTTCTTATAAAACATACCTGGACCTTATACGTATGTACATGTGTTAATGCAATATGTCAGCATAGATTTTCAACTCAAATTACATACTCACGTATTTCCTGGCATTACAACAGGAGGCTCAGAGGGTAACAAATCTGGCTGCAATGCAGGAAACACAGGAGGCATGGGTTCAATCCCTGGGTTGAGAAGATCCCCTGAAGGAGGGTATGTCCCTCTACTCCAATGTTCTTGCCTGGAGAACCCCATGGACAGAGGAACCTGGTGGGCTATGGTGGTGGGATCACAAAGAGTTGGGCCCGATTGAAGCAACCGAGTATACACGCACACACTAGATCCCTAAATATATCTTGAATGCATGCTATATGAATAAGAGATGGATTTCTTTCTAAACAGACTAGCCCTGTGAGATCTACCATGACAGAATAGGAAGCTGTGTATATTAAGCATTGTAGGGTAAATCTTCCAGGGAAAGCAACAAGGAATTAAAAAAAAAAAAAAAAACGCCCTATATCACCTGGCAAAAGGTGGAGAGGCTGAAGGTAGAGAGGCAGTTCAAGAGAGTTTTCAGGAAGGTCAAGCCTGAGGTCAGTGTTAGGAGGACTGCTGAACCTGACAAGTGTGAACCTGGTGGTAGATGTGAGCCTAGGATAACGGCATAGGGCTGGGAGGTCTGGCCATAGGACCTAGAAATTTCATGTAGAAATTTGAGGGGATGAAGGTTATAGAACAGCCTTAGTGGCAGGAACAAGGTGAGGGTCCATTTGAGGAACCAGAGCAAGAAAGCATGAGCCAGGGCTTAAGCTACAAGCCATCAGTTATGCCTACTATTGAATGAAGTGCCTGAATTATGGAAATTGGTCAATCAATCAGTAAGAAAGTAATTTGAAACAGGATATTATTTAAAAGTTATAATTAGGTTACACAATTTTATTTTAATAAAATACATAGAAATATTCTTTCATCAATCTTTTCATATGGTGCCAAGATATTTCCCCCCTCTGTGTGCTAGTCCATTGATTTGAATTCCATTTTATATTTCAGAGCAGAAAAGGGTTAACTCGGCAAGCCTGGATTGTTCAAAATCTGTACATTCCAAAGAAAGTTTTATCTTCATTATTGATCATTGGCTGGCTTTTAAGAGATAACCCTAAACCCTTGGAATATTGTACTTGACAGGAGCATTTTTATATGCCTGATGCCTTGGGCCAGTCTGTTTTCGTCCTATAAGCGCTACATGCCTGTATTACTGACTCTCAATAAAACTCTGGATACCAACTCCTGGCTGGGCTCACCACATTGGTAACATTTAGTATGTGTTCTCACGCGTCACTGATGGGTGATTGTCCCCATGTTACTGCACTAGGAGGGGACACTTGGAGGCAGCATCTAGTTTCTCCTAGACTTTGCCCCATGTAACTTTTCCTTTGTTGATTTTAAACTGTTTCTTTTCTCTGTAATAAATCATAACCACGAAAATGACAGCTTTTCAAAGTCCATTGAGTCCGTCTAGAGAATTATTGAGCCTTCAGGTTGTCTGGGGATCTCTGACACAACTTTATGAGCCACACCTAAAACTGTGCAATTCAGATTGCAACTTGAACCCACAGTCTTAGGACTTCATTGAAGCTCAGTTTCTGGATGTCTCATCACAGAAAGAAGTCAGTGAGAGACAAAGCAATAGCTAAGAAGTGGATTTATTTAGAGAGAAATACACTCCACAGACAGGGTGGGGACACCTCAGAAGGCTAGAGGGCCCCATATTTGGGGTGATTAGTTTTTATATAGGCTGGGTAATTTCATAGGCTAATGAGTGGGAGGATTATTCCAACTATTTTGAGGAAGAGGTGGAGATGTCCAGAAATTGGGCTCTTTTTTTTGTTTTAACAGGTAGCCTTGGAATTATCACGGCACCTGTGTGTTTCATTTAGTAAGCTAATGTATTCAAATGACCACATAACAAGGATCAAGGTCCACTGAAAATCAAATCTTCCGCCATCTTGGACCTAGTTTTTTCTAACCAGTTGTTGCCATGTCCTATGATTGTGCGTGCTAAGTCGCTTCCATCGTGTCTGACTCTTTGTGACCCTATGGGCTAGCCCACCAAACTCCTCTGTCCATTGAGTTCTCCAGGCAAGAATACTGGAGTGGGTAGCCACTCCCTTCTCCAGGGGATCATCCTGACCCAGGGATGGAACCCAGGTCTCCTGGACTGAGGACAGATTCTTTATCATCTGACCCACCAGGGAATCCCATCCTATAGTTATGTTGCCCTTTTAAAGGTTGAGCCCTGCCCCCTTCCCTCTTGTTTCATACCCATAAGCATTATCATTGATTTCTGGGGTTTGTTTTTGAAGAAGAAGAAAGGGAAATTAATGGCACTTGAAAGCTGGGTGCAAAGCTTTACCAAATTTATGATTTTTTAATTAAAGGAAAAATTCATTTTGCAAAATCACGTATGATGAGTGATACATTGACTTGTGGTGGGCAAGAGGGAGTTGAAAGGCAGAAATACTTCCCAAATAACAGCTAGCATTTACTGAACATGTATCATTAGGGCTTCCTTGGTGGCTCAGTGGTAAAGAATCTGCCTGCTAATGCAGGAGAAGCAGGAAACATGGGTTTGATCCCTGGGTAGGGAAGATCCCCTGGAGGAGGAAATGGCAACACACTCCAGTAGAAATTCTTGGCTAGAAAATCCCATGACACTCCAGTATTCTTGCCTAGAAAATCCCATGGACAGAGGAGTCTGGTAGGCTATAGCCCAAGGGGTCACAAAATAGTCAGATGTCACGGAGCACACACGCATTATTTGCCAAGCCTTTTTGTATACACTTTATGTTTTAACTCACTTAATCTTCAATTTTGTCATAATAAGATGTGTCTACTTGGATACACTGAGATGAACACCAGTAAGTAGGGTAATTCTACTTACCTGCTTACAAAGAAGAAAGAAAGTTTGAGTTTTTAACTTAGCTTACTAATAGAATATTTTCCCTAAATACTCCCTAAATTTATGGATTTAAATCTCCATTTTGTTGGGAACTACGGTACTTCTTTATAAGTTATATTTGGAGATAGAATTTGATAAAGTGAAAGTCATTCAGTCCAGTCCAACTCATTGTGAGCCCATGGATTATACACTCTGAAATTCTCCAGACCAGAATACTGGAGTAGGCAGTCTTTCCCTTCTCCAGGGGATCTTCCCAACCAAGGGACTGAACCCAGGTCTCCCACATTGAGGCAGATCCACAAGGGAAGCCCAAGAATATTGGAGTGGGTAGTCTGTCCCTTCTCCAGAGGATCTTCCTGACCCAGGGATCTAACCAGGGTCTCCTGCATTGCAAGTGGATTCTTTACCAGCCGAACTAACAGGGAAGCCCCAAAATTTGATACTGGTGTTGTAAACAACCACAAGTCATTTATTGAGGGAATGTTAATACAATTTGAGGCCTCTGTTTAAGAGTTATGGTCAAAGATATCATCTCACAAGGAGCCTCCACTTTAGCTTTTTGTAGCTTTCTTTTCCAGTACAGGTTTAAAATGGAAGTTGAAATTTTGTGCTTTTTACTCTTCCATATCTATGGGATGACTAAATGTTACTAGACTTTGTATGAAATGTGTAGGGAAGTGGGTACTATCTTACCTGACATGCTTAAATTTGTTTTAAATAAAACCTTAGACAGTTAATTCACTTCAAAAAGCATATAAGGAATTATATTTATTCTGGAATTTAAATTTTGAATGTAAACCTTAGTTAATAAATGAAAATCAACTATTTCTATTTTGACTGATCTTGAAAGGACATATCCATGATATGTTTGTCTCCTTTAATAGTACAATTTTAAAATTGGAATTTGAGGAAATACCAAATTTTCAGAAAAAGTCCAATTAAATCTTTGAAAATGAAGTGTTAATCATTCAGTCATGTCCAACTCCTTGTGACCCCATGGGCTTAGCTTGCCAAGTTCCTCTGTCTACGGGATTCTCAAGGCAAGAATACTGGCATGGCTAGCCATTCCCTTCTCCAGGTGATAATTAAACCTATAAGTGTCAATAATTTAATATTAACTATTATCATGCTACTATTATTTCTTTGGTATGTGAAAATGCTTTAAAATATAAGCATTTTATATTAATGTGAAAGGTTGAAAATATCTCTCACATTGTATTTAGCATCAAGAACTCATTCTTTATTTTTTCTAATATACAAGAAAATTTACATTGAGCATGAGAAATAAGAACTTAAAATATCATGTATTACAGACCCTCCCACTGATAAATCATATCACAGCTATACTTCTATTTTCTCTTCTATAATTGTTCATAAAATAAAAAGGGGGGCTCATCAGTGCTTGAGGAGAGATATAAAAATTGAACATTAATTTTATTCAGATGAGATGATTTGTATGCAAGCTGATCAGGCTACAAGTTTATCTCATTACAAGCTCAAGGCTGTAAGCATTTCATCATTTCTTGGGTGCCATTAAGTTTAATAGTATGACTGCCTACTTGTGTATTAAAAATGTGCGGCTGTTCTGCAGTTCTGTATGATGATGAAGTGTTTGTGAATATTTATTACTTCAGTCTTTAGTGCTCTCAACTTTATACTAAATAGCAAAGTTAATTGCCTGTACTGCTCTAATTGCATTGTTTAGAAAATACCATCCTTTTCCTCTTCAGTTGCAGAGATATTTTTGAAGTGCAATAATTGGCATGTGCAATAATTTGCACCCCAAAATGAAGCACAGTAGGTCCACTTAGTCTCTGGCAGGGTCAATTAGCTCCTTGCCCTTTTCTCTGGTAATGCAAGTTCTGCTGATCTGAAGCAGTTACTGGGGCACTGATTTGCATATACAATTTGTTTTAAGAAATTTTGATAAGAATACAAATTTTTTAGTGACAAAAAAGGTGTGTTTGCAAGAAGCCTTTAAAAGACACACTGTTTAACTAGCATTCACTTCATTATTCTCTTCCAAACTGGTAGTTCATATGAAATGCTTCAAAATGCATTTTATTGTTGTTATTTACTGTTTTGTTTTGTTTTTTTTGCCTTGGTTCTTCAAATGTTTCTCTTCCGTTTTTGCTTTCACTGGAACCCTGTAGCTTTTCTGTTTGGAAATAAAGCTCTGAAATCCAGAGATATGAGATTTAGCCTTTAGTTTTGTTTCTCAAGTCTTGTCCTATAGAGACCATTTTACCTTTCTATTTGTGCTTCTACATAGTCCAAATAATGGGTAGCACACATATATGTTACAATCCAAGCTACTTTCTCCCTCCATCACTAATTTCACTGTAGTCACATGGAATTGTCCTAGTGGTTTAAACCTTTGAGTATAAACAATTTCACCCAATATAATCTGCATCTTTTCCCCTTCTCTGTGACTCACTGTGGTTTAGCAATTTCTCTAACTTTGAAGGAGAGGCAAAGCTAAATCTCCTTATGTAAATATCTTTGATGCCACACTCAAAAGAGATTTATACTTAATCCAGGTACATGCTATTTAGGCAGAAAGCATTATTCTAAACAATAGGAAAATTGTAGTATTTTAATTTTTTTTGTATATTGCTGCTATCTTGCCTCTTCTCTTCACCTTCACCTCATTGAGTCTCAGACCCCTCAGTATTTAGACCCACCTTTCTCTGGATCCAAGATGATACATATGCACTTCAAGATGAAAACAAATAAACAAAAATTACAGCAGCATACACACACAGTTCATAATTTCCATAAAGATAAAGAACCCATCCCCTACTGTTTAGATGGGCCTATGCTAAGTCAGTTTGCTGAGAGCTGTGTAGTAGATGTGTAGTAGACTCTTATAGACTAGATAGTGTTTAAGATAAGTAAAATATGTCTGTGAAAACAAGAGGGATAAAGGCAAATTGATATAAAAGTGCATGCTACAATCTGGAAAAAATAATATTAGAATATACAAAGATAGTATCAAGTAAGGTAGATTGATGTCAAAATTAAAGGTTCTGAATCTCAGTGATAATGACTTTTAAGTTATTCTGGTAACTACTGATAAGCCACACAATTTTCACCCAGTGAATAAAATGTGAGTGCAAGCTCAGTCACACAGTGTGTCTGACTCTTTGCGACCCCCTGGACTGTAGCCCGCTAGACTCCTCTGTCCCAGGGATCAAACCCATGTCTCCGGCAGCTCCTGCATTGGCAGGTGGAAACTTTACCACTGAGCCACCTAGGAAGCTCTCAATGAATAAAATAATTCTGTGTAATTCATGGGAAAGAAAGCTTTTAAAGAACTGGAAATGTTTACAAATATTCCATGCTATATATTAATGTAAAAGCTTGAAATGGTCTCTTACACTGTATTAATAGTTAACATCAAGAACTCAGTCTTTACTTTTTCTAATATACACTACAACATGCATTGAAACCCAGAAATAAGAATTTAAAACATCATGTATGCTAGAATGAGAAGGTTGTACAGCTTGCAATTTCTATGAGAGATTTAAATAGAGTGAAAGAACATGAAGCAGAAGTCAGAAAATAATATTCTACTTAAAATACTTTAAAAATAACTTCAAAAAACAGGTGATAGATATAACTTCTAATTATAAGTACATAAGAATGAGTGTGAGGTGAGGTGTAGAAATCAGGAAGACTCATGTGAAAACAACAACAAAAAAAATTGTATCTCCCTCAGAGAATAGAGTACACATTCTCTAGGTAATTGAACAAATGAATATGCATTAAAGTGAAAAATAAGATAGAACAGATGGGTTCCTTGAAGCGAGTGTGGATATTCATTTTACCTGTGGTCTTCTGCACAGAATAACCTGTAGTCACAAGCAAGTAAGCCTTCCCTGATAGCTCAGTTGGTAAAGAATCTGCCTGCAATGCAGGAGACCTTGGTTCGATTCCTGGATCAGAAAGATTCGCTGGAGTAAGGGATAGGCTACCCACTCCAGTATACTCGGGCTTTCCTTGTAGCTCAGTGGAGAAGGAAATGGCAACCCACTCTAGTACCCTTGCCTGGAAAATTCCATGGATGGAGGAGCCTGGTAGGCTACAGTCCATGGGGTCGCAAAAAGTCGGACGTGACCGAGCAACTTCACTTTCTTTCTTTCTACAGTTCCTTTTGGAGAAGGAAATGGCAACCCACTCCAGTGTTCTTGCCTGCAGAATCCCATGGACGAAGGGGCCTGGTGGGCTACAGTCTATGGGGTTGCAAAGAGTCGGGCAGGACTAAGCAACTAACACACACACACACACACACACACACACACACACACACACACACACACACACACACACACACACACACACACACACTTGTGGCTCAGCCGGTAAAGAATCCACCTGCAGAAAAAAAAAAAAAAGAATCCACCTGCAATCTGGGAGGTTTGATTCCTGGCTTGGGAAGATCCCCTGGAGAAGGGAAAGGCTACCCACTCCAGTATTCTGGCCTGGAGAATTCTACGGACTGTATAGTTCATGGAGTCACAAAGAGTTAAACAGGACTGAGTTTCACTTTCACTTCCAATAGAACAGTTGGATTGTACCACGACTGGCTGATAGGAGAACGCATAGATAACTGTCTCGGGTGTTCAGATCTATTACCAACCTGTTGAAATTTAAATATATTCTTCAATTTCTGATCAGAAGGAACATCTGTAACATACTTCGCATGTCTCAAAGAATTGCTGTGGGCTTTTTAAATTAATTATTATAATGAAATTTTTCATAAACTAAAAATATTTTTCATGTAAACACGTTTTCATGCCCCACCTGATAGTACAAGCCTATTCTTTTTTTTTTTTTTTTCAAATATTTATTTATTTACATGGCTGCTCTGAGTCTTAGTTGCAGGATGCAGGATGTTTCGTTGTGGCAGTCAAGCTCTTAGTCACAGCACGTGGGATCTGGTTCCCTGACCAGGGATTGAGCCCAGGCCCCCTGCACTGAGGTGGCGCCTTAGCCACTGGACCACCAGGGAAGTCCCTACAAGCCTATTCTTAAGGCTATAGGCTGGCAGTGTGCTGTGACAGTTCTTCCCTGGGATCTAATATTGGATGGGATTTCTTTGTTATAGTGAAAGTTACTTACTGAAATTTATTTTTCTCCTGTCTCTTGCTGTTTCTCTCTTTAACATATTCATTAATGAGACTCTATATTTTTATATACTGTTAATTTTTATTTCTTTGTGTACCAGAGTTTTAATGTGATCAAATAAAAACAGGTAATGTAGATAAATTACTACCAAACTCTGAATCCTACCTCACTAATTTTCTGTAATTATTAGATCATTGTCAAATGTAAACATATTTAATTTCCTAACACTAACAATCCATTATGAAATGAAAAATCTATAGGAAGAACCTTCTGGACACCTGATTATCTCAGGAACATAGATGTTTTCACAGCATTAAAATATAATTAGGTCTAGCTTTAGCCAAGTTTAGAAGGGCTTGAAAATCTGCTCCTCCTAATTAATGTCTAATTGTTGGTAATTATGTTGTTCAGCTTTGTGCACAACCCAATTTATTTATTATTTTTTTGCACCAGGGCCCATGCCAATTATACTTTGGCCACAACTGTCAAGGCTATCAACAAATTAAACACTGATTGCCAGGGTTGTTTGATAATGGTCTCCTACCAGTCTGCATAAAGTAACTAGGTTCTTAAACCAGAAAAATCAAGTCTGCATTAAATGTTGGATCTCTTACATCAATTCTAATTAACCACTAATGGCTAGCCAGGCCCGAATTTCATTCAGAAGCTAGAAGTGACTATCCACATATGTTATAGATATCTGCTCCTTATAATGTTTAAAATATTTAGAAACTGCTTAAATGTTGTAGGGCCTGACAGAGAATTTAGCAGGATTTTTGCATTTAAATAGCTTTATGTTTCTGCAGTTGCTTATGATTTACTTTACTGTAGCAAAATAGAACCTTTAAGATTTTTCTTTCCTTTATGTTGTTTTCCTGTTAAACAGCTACATGTCGCAAGCTGAAACAGTGCAAAATGAAAAGCATGCATTGAAAGTTTTTACAGTTTTATTGATTTTTTTCTCATTAAAAACCTCTTAAAATGAAAATAATTTAAATCCCTAAGGACAAATTTTACAATATAACCTAAGAGCATTTTTAACTTTCTTGTTACAGAGACAACTTAGATAACTTTTAACACAGGAATTAAAACATAAAATCTCTTGTAAAAACCTTCCTATAACGATAATTACTCTACTCTTGCCTATAGCAACCCATAAAGATATGTCACTGAAAATATGTTACACATTACAGTGGTGATATATAATACCAAGATCCGTGATAAAATGAATCTTCAGGGTGAAGATATTTGGGGTTATAATTCATGGGAACAATAGCATTTAGTGCTCCAAAGTATATCATGAGAGTGGCAACTCTGTGATGAAATGCAATACATAATCTCTTCAGTCACATACACCAATTTTTTTCTGACCTGAAGAGTATTTTGTCTCTATTTTAATGTCATGATTCTTAGCATTGTAGCAAAACTAGATATAAGACTTGTACTTGAGGGTATATAACCAGCATTGCAGTTTCAATTAGAGGAAGCTATCAGCAGTTTCACTGCATATAGGCTTCCTGGTAAAAGAAATATTTCACCTGCTGAAATAAAAGAATATTCATCAGCATAGCCTACAATGACTGTGTAAACCTGTTTAAACAGTAATGACTGTTTAAACCTGAAATGAAAAATTTGAATTCTAAGCATAACATGGACCAGGTCATCAATAATGTGTAAGAAAGTCTAAGGTACATGCAAGATTGTCCCTCTTTACATTCCCCTGATGGTCTCACCTGGATGCCCAATGTACCTTACTGACTCCCTCTTCAACTAACCCAGAGTTGGACTTTATTATATTCTTTATTCTTGTCACTGGAATTTACTGAACACGTATTATGTGCTAGGCAGTATCCTAGGGGCTGAAATCACAAAAAAGGAAGTCAACATGGTTTGCATTCTGGAAAAGGCTACCATGGGAACAAGCCACCATAAATCATTTACTATCACAAGGGATCCTTGATCTATGATTTTTTTTTTCTTAATTTCTCCTCCCTCCACCCACTAGTTCCTGCTGCTTTTATGTGCTAGGATCAGCAACCTACAATATGCCATAAAAACATGTTTAGTGATTAAAATTTCTGTTAAGAATACTTTCTGTTTCTTCCTTTTCTTCTTCTTCTTCCCTTTTTTTCTATATTCTTCTACCCAGGTTTTCAGATTTCCTTCTTGTTGGATTATCTTGATTTGTTCTTTGGTTCTCCTCTCTACCAAATCAACGCTGATATAATAAATTAAGATAAAAATCTCAATATCAAAGGAGAGCAAAATTGGAATAAATAGCAGACTGTGGTTGGGATTACAGAAGTTAGATTTTGATGTGAAATATCTCATTTGATCACAGGTAAGTTTGACAGGCAAATGGTATTGAACCTAGTATTGAAGTCTTTTCTCCTTGTAGTTATCAATCCACGAAAAGAAGTATGTGTACATAGGCCTCTTGTTAAAGGAGTACAAGGAACTGAAAAGCCCTTTGGAAACCAAATGAGAAACTCCATCTGCAATCTGTCTCTGTCTGCTCTATTAGCTTGATTGTCTTCTAGGCATACGACCTTTTTTCCTACCTTCAGCATCCACATGATTACCTTAAAGTATTCATGCTCACATCACTTGACTTCTGGATGTAGACAGTAGATCTAATTATCCAACCCTGAATTTTAGTCTTAATTTTTCAGAGAGAATCAACCTGGCGTGGCTCAGAAGTTTGTCCCTAGAAGGACTGATGATAACTGGGGCGGGGTGGAGGGGCGCAGATCGTAAAGTTTATGAGGTTTTCTTAGAATTCCTGCTTCTGCATGTGAGTGTTGTTTGGATCCTAGCACAAAGCCACCACCCTGAGAAAAATGGATGCTGACTCTCATAACAAAGAAGGCGAATTCTGATAAACCTTATATTATGGGATAGTACAAAGATTTTTCAGTTTAACTCTCCTTGGTCTAAGAGTTTGGAGATAATTTCCAGATTGCAGAGGCTACTTTAAACCAAGAATAAACTTAGCAGGTATATCTTGCATTTGAATTGTGCTATCTGCATGACTCAAATTATATGCTTTTAGTTATGATATACTTGCTGTCTCTGAAATGTAAAAGGCTTTTTTTTTTTCCTTTATGACTAAAATGCTAAGCTTGGACATTAGGAATAGTTGATAATTGGTTAAAATTATTTTATCTTTCAGCTTTGAAAAGTAAGGGTCATCACAAAAAAGATTATAAAACCTTTTGTGAACATCTAATGGAAAATGTTCAGCTTAAAGCTGGCCCTTAAAATGTTAAGAGAAATTGTCAGTTATAGCTCATAATGGCCATGGTCCTTATTGTTTTACACTCAGACACATGAAAGGATTTATGAGGTAAAAGGCTCATAACCAGAGCCTTAAAATAAAGAAGTCCACCACTTAAATATTCTAAAGTTTAAATTTATATTTTATCCTCATCTAAGTTATTTTGAAAAAGGATCTGAGCAGCTATTTATATGTCAAACTAAACTGGATTCATTTTACATTTTTGATAATTTTTTTGGAGAAAGCTTAAATCTGTTAATTAATTTTGCATATGTTCCGCGGCACCCTGCAGGCATATAAGGCCTATACTTGCCCAGATTTAAGACTGAAGAAAGATCCCAGAGTCAGCAACAGAGACATCAATGGCTTAATGGATGAAGGGGGCTTCCCTGTCTGAAGGAAGACCCTAGAGCGACACCCCACTGCGTGTGGCTGACACGGTGGCAGTTTTTGCTTGGGAGGACAGGGAGGTTACCTGGGGAGGATTGATGTCAGGTTGGCTCATTGGTTACTAGGGAAACCAGCAGAGGGGCACACTCCTCACTGTCCCGTTAGATATCACGGTGGCTAAAGTTAGACCAGTCATTAGCTGGTTCCTGAGGCAAGTATGTAGCAAGATCAGTCAGATGAGCAGGGCGTAGGTGAGCAGGCACTGGTCAAACAGTGGGTACAGAGAGCAGCCATCTCGGGTGGCCTGACCATTCTTTTCAAGTTCCATTCTTTTAAGAGTTTGGTGTGCCCCTTAACTTTTGCTGCCTGCAATTAACCACCGAATCTCAAAAAGCTTATCAAAAGAACCACTTATATCTTAGTCTATGGATTAGTCTGTGGTATTTGCTCGATCTGCACTTCACCCAGTTCTGCCTCATATGACTCCCACATTTTTAAGGGACTACAAGCTGGCTAAAGGATGTCCTTCTCATGGTGATGGTAGAAGGCAAGATGGCATCCCTAAAAGAGCAAGAAACATTCCATGTTTCAGCTTTCATCATACCTTCCACATTCCATTGATCAAAGTGGTTCATGGCTAAGATAAATATTAATGGCACAAAAGAATATCCTCCTCATTTAGAAGCTGGGGGAATTGGGAATGTAGAGAGGACATGAATATTTGCTGAATAATAACTTACCACTTTGGGATGAAAAATTAATATAAAGTATAATGTGTGTGTTTGTATGAATATAGAGATTAGCCATTCCCATTCAATATATATAATGAGCACTGACTATCAGAAATATATGCCAGTGGCTCCAAATAATTTTGTGAACAACATAGAACGAGAGACTGCAATTGGCCTCATTTGACACTGGATGTTACTAGCAGGTGCATTAAATAACAGATGTAACATTTCTTAATTATTTTTTGTGATAAATGCTGTATTTAGAAAAAAACTGCATGCAATGGTAGTTAATGAGAGGGCCTAATAAACTCTAAGGAATCAAAAAAAGCTTCCTTGAAGAAGTGACATTAAACATAACACTAAGGGAGTGAATTAATCAGGGGGGGGATAAAAGGTTAAAAAAAAAAAGAGTTCCAGGAAAAAGTATCATGTATGAAGGTCTTAGGGCAGGAAAAAAAAAAAAACTTAAGGCCAGTGTGGATATAGAAAGCAAGGAGAGTGTTATAAAATATTAAATGATGGAGAGGTCAGAGCAAAAAGATTCTTTTACAATGTTAAACTCTTAGAATTTATTCTAGGATCAATGAGAAACCATTAAAGGATTTTAGGCAGAGTTTGGGTGACTTAATCAGATTTGCATTTGTAAAAGGTCAAAGTAGCTGCTGGATGAGGAATGGATTAGATCACACTATCAAATCTTGCAGAAAATGAGAGCAGCTGAATTTCTCACACACGACTGCTAGGATTATAAATATAAAATGCTTTGGAAAATTATTTGGCATTCTTTAGTAAAGCTGAAGACATATTTTCAAAGACGTAGTGCTTCTACTGAAGTGTTTGAAGAAACCTCTATAATATGTATGTTAGAAGACATGTATAGAAACGTTCATTGAAACAGCATTTATAAATATTAATTCATTATTTAATGTTTAGAAAGGAACAACCTCCAAAATTCTGACATTAAAGTGTATAAAGAAGTTGTATTATATTTATATACAATGGAATATTATATAACAGTTTCGTATAACATATATGCATATCAGGAATACAATGTTGATCGAAAAGGTGAGTCATAGAATAATACTTACAGTATTTTTGTATAGCTAAGCACAGGGAAAATAAACAATCTGCCTTAGAGATACAGACAGAAATGATGTTTTAATGACATAGGCATAAATATTAAAGCTGAAAGTTGGAATAATGGTAATTGCTGAGTGAAGACAACATTGAATAGATCAGGGAGAAGCACATAGAGGTTTTCTTAAACCAACTGATGGAGAAATGAGTAATTTAGTATTTTAGCTTTATGCATTTTACAGCCTTTTATAATATCTTATATTAACAAATATTTAATAAAACTTATAAAATAGACTATAGAAGGTTCATAGTATATAGAGACCATTTGAAGATTATTGGAATAACCAAGGAGAAATATAGTGAACTGCTCTTTAGGGTAAGGCAAGTGAGATGTAGGACAAGGATGTTGTGAGAGATGGAAAAACAGAATTTTCCTTTGTGACCTTTGCATATACTTGAAAATGTCAACTCTTCCTTCCATTTTCTCTTGCACATAAATTATCTACTGTCTCTTCATCCCTCTTGATATAAACCAAATTGTTTAATGGCTGCTAAACTGTATAAAGTGTATCTATTCCTGAAACTAACCCAGTAAAACTTTCCACACTGCTTCCTCAAGTTTTAACTTTGAAGCCTTCTCACATCTATAATTTTTGTTAATAGAATTCTTATGGTAACAATTACCTCGCTGATTGTCTTCCACAATGTGATTACATGATATATGGAATGGAAGTTGAGATAGATTATATGCAGATGATACCACTTTAATGGCAGAAAGTGAAGAGGAACTAAAGATCCTTTTGATGAAGGTAAAACAGGAGAGTGAAAAAGCTGGCTTAAAACTCAGCATTCAAACAACGAAGATCATGGCATCTGGTCCTATCACTTCATGGCAAATAGACAGGGAAAAAGTGGAAACAGTGTCAGATTTCATTTTCTGGGCTCCCAAATCAATGCGGACAGTGACTGCAGCCACAAAATTAAAAGATGCTTGCTCCTTGGAAGAATAACTATGAAAGAGAATAACTATGAAAGAATAACTATAAAAGCAGAGATATCACTTTGCCAAGAAAGTTTCATATAATCAAAGTTATGGTTTTTCCAGTAGTCATGTAAGGATGAGAGAGTTGGACCATAAAGATGGCTGAACATTGAAGAATTGATGCTTTCAAACTGTGGTGTTGGAGAAGACTGTTGAGAGCCCCTTGGACTGCAAAGAAATCAAACCAGTCAATCCTAAAGGAAATCAACCCTGAATATTCATTGGAAGGAGTGATGCTGAAGCTGAAAACTCTTAATACTTTGGCCACCTGATGTGAAGAGCTGACTCTTTGCAAAGAAAACCTAATGCTGGGAAAGATTGAGGGCAAGCGGAGAAGGGGGAGACAGAGGATGAGCTGTTGGGATGGCATCACTGACTCAATGGACATGAGTTTAAGCAAACTCTGAGAGATGTTGGAGGATAGGGAAGCCTGGCATGCTGCAGTCCATGGGGTCCCAAAGAGTCAGCACAACTTATAGACCTAACAACAACACACTTTTCATTCTGAGGTATATTGAGTTTGAGTTACTTGTGAGACAGCCAAGTAGGAATACTGAGTAGAGTGTTAGATATATTGTGTAAAGCTTAGAGGAAAGTCTAAGTTGAAAGTGAAAAAATTGCTACTAGCATTAGCCATCGGAATAGATGAAATTGTCTAGGGAGTAGACAGTGAGAAAAGCATCTAAGGTTAAGTGCTGATAAACTCAACATTTATATGTCAGAGGGAGAAGGAAAAGCTGGCAAGTGAAAGCAATCAAGAGGAGCTAGAGGGTATGAGGTAAAACAGAAGAGGATGCTGTCTCAGGTTATGTCTTCAGAGGCTACCCTTGAGATGTTCTAGTGATTTATCAGAAAAGTGCTCCTGAAGACACTGGTAAGGAAGTAGGAGCAAGTGTGCAATTTCAGGCAGTCTCACGGTCTCTCTTTAGCCTGAATCCTTAGGAAAGACCTAAAGGGAATTGCTTCTCAGAATTTTTCCCTATTCAATGCAAATAATTTAGATTTTTACACTTCTAGAGTGTATTTGCCAAACTATGTTCCATGAGGTTTTTGACTACTGGGTGCTGTTTTTGCAAAACAAGAAAAGCCGCCAATTGCCTGCAAGTGGCCTGAAAATATAATTACATGTGAAGGAAGTTAGAAGTAAGGATAATAGAAAGGGAAGGATGGTATGTGTGTGTGTGAGTGATAGTTGCTCAGTCGTGTCTGACTCTTTGCGACCCCATGGACTGTAGCCTGCAATGTTCCTCTGTCCATGGGATTTTCCAGGCAAGAATACTGGAGTGGGTTGCCATTTCCTTCTCCAGGGGATCTTCCCAACCAAGGAATCGAACCCAGGTCTCCTGCACTGCAGGCAGATTCTTTACTCTCTGAGGACGGTATACAGGAATGGTAAAAGCCATCAGAAGGAATCTGGGTATAGCATTTACATGTGTTTGCTAAATATGAAATCACAGAATCAAAAAGGAGAGTTTCAAGACACAGTAGATTTTGCTAAAAGCTCTTGCAAGTTTGAGGTAAACTCTGAAAAAACAAATATTTATTAGGTTTAGTCACAAGAGCATACTTAAATTTAGACCTGATTGTATGATAATGTCATATAAGGAGCTTAGACTTTATCCTTTAGTCAAGAAGAAGCCACTGAATGGTTTTGAGAAGGAGCAAAATAAGGTCCTAAAGATAATTATCTCAATAAGGACAGTGTAAGAACAGACAGGAGGATGTAAAATTGAAGCCTAGCTAACCATTTTAAGAGCTGTTGCAAAAGTTCAAGCAAGAGGTTGTAAAGGTTTAGGGAAAGTAACAAAGGACAGAACTTGCTTTTTTATTTAAAAAATATTTAAGAACAAATAAATAGAGACATATTTCCACAACGAAAAACAGTCATGGATGGTTTCTATATTTGGTTACTAAGTTAATAGAGAAATATGAGGATGCTGAAAATAGTTTCTTTCAGCACTTATAGGATGTATAACAGGTTTTCTGGAACATTCCTACTGAGCTATCAAGCAGTTGAGTATAAAAACTTCCTGAAGTTTGGAAGGAAGATAAAGATATCAGATAGGAATTTGTTCATTGTTATCATATTTACCATAGATAATATGAGTGGATAAGAAGTCCCAGGGAAAAAAAAAAAAAGAAGTCCCAGGAAAAGTTTATAGAGTAAGAAAAGGAATAAAGCAGTAGAATTTTGGGTAATGAAATGCTTAAAGACTAGTAAAGCTATGCATGCTCGTGTGCTAAGTTGCTTCAGTCAAGTCCAACTCCTTGCAACCCTATGGACTGTAGCCCACCAGCTCCTCTGTCCATGGACTTCTACAGGCAAGAATACTGGAGTGGGTTGCCATTTCCTTCTCCAGGGGATCTTCCCAACCCAGAGGTCAAACCTGAGTTTCTTATGTCTCCTGCACTTGCAAGGGTGTTCTTTACCACTAGCAACCAACTGGGAAGCCCACTAAAATTGTATCAGACATTAATTGACCAACTCTTTAAGGTTAGATAATATATATGTGATTTAACTTCTTGTCTTGTCTCTTTATTGTCATTATCAAATGATAATTTGTTGTTGTTGTTGTTCAGTCACTCAGTCCTGTTGGACAATTTGTGAACCCATGGACTGCAGCATGCCAGGCTTACCTGTCCTTCACCATCTCCCAGAGTTTGCTCAAACTCATGTCCATTGAGTCGGTGATGCCATCCAACCATCTCATCCTCTGTCATTCCCTTCTCCTCTTTCCTTCAATCTTTCCCAGCATCAGGGTGTTTTCTAGTGAGTCAGCCCTTTGCATCAGATAGCCAAAGTACTGGATCTTCAATTTCAGCATCACTCCTTCCAATGAATATTCAGGGTTGATTTTCCTTTAGGATGGACTGGTTGGATCTCCTTGCAGTCCAAGGGACTCTCAAGAGTCTTCTCCAACACCACAGTTCAAAAGCATCAATTCTTCAGTGTTCAGCCTTCTTTATGGGCCAGCTCTCTCATCCATACATGACTACTGGAAAAACCATAGCCTTGACTATACGGACATTTGTTGGCAATGTTATGTCTCTTCTTTTTGATATGCTAAGTTTTCCATAGCTTTTCTCCCAAGGCACAACTGTCTTTTAATTTCATGGCTGCAGTAACTGACTACAGTGATTTTGGAGCCCAGGAAAATAAAGTCTGCCACGATTTCCATTGTTTCACCATCTATTTGCCATGATGTGATGGGGCTGGATTCCATGATCTTTGTTTTTGAATGTTGAGTTTTAAGCCAGCATTTTACTTTTACTCTCCTCTTTTACTTTCATCAAGAGGCTTTTTAGTTCCTCTTCACTTTCTGTCATAAAGGTGGTGTCATCTGCATATCTGAGATTATTGATATTTCTCATGGCAGTCTTGATTACAGTTTGTATTTCATCCAGCCCAGCATTTCTCATGGTGTACTCTGCATATAAGTTAAATAAGCAGGGTGACAATATACACCCTTTATGAACTCCTTTCCCAGTTTTGAACCAGTCCGTTTTCCTCTGGTTCTGACTATTGCTTCTTGACCTGCATACACCTTTCTCAGGAGACAAAAAGTGTTCCCATCTCTTTAAGAATTTTCCACAGTTTGTTATGATCCACACAGTCAAAAGCTTTAGTGTAGTCAATGAAGCAAAAGTTTTTCTGGAATTCTCTTGGTTTTTCTATGATGCAACAGATGTTGGCAGTTTGATCTCTGGTTCCTCTTTCTTTTCTAAATCCAGTTTGAGCATCTGGAAGTTCTCCATTCACATAGTGTTGAAGCCTAACTTGGAGAATTTTGAGCATTACTTTGCTAGCGTGTGAGATGAGTGCAATCGTGTGGTAGTTTGAGCATTCTTTGACATTGCCTTTCTTTGGGATTGGAATGAAAACTGACCTTTTCCAGTCCTGTGGTCCCTGCTGAGTTCTCCAAATTTGCTGGCATATTGAGTGCAGCACTTTCATGGCATCATGTTTTAGGATTTGAAAGAGTTCAGCTGGAATTCCATCATCTGCCCCAGCTTATGATGCTTCCTAAGGCCCACTTGACTTTGTACTCCAAGATGTCTGGCTCTAGTGAGTGATCACACCATCATGGGTATCTGGGTAATTAAGATCTTTGTTGTGTATTTCTTCTGTGTATTCTTGCCACCTCTTCTTAATATCTTCTGCTTCTGTTAGGTCCATACTGTTTTTGTCCTTTATTGTGCCCATCTTTGCATGAAATGGTCCCTTGGCATCTCTAATTTTCTTGAAGAGATCTAGAGTCTTTCATTCTAAATGCCAATTATAGATGCCTTTCCTAATCACTGTATTTATAATTTAATATCTGTCTTCCATGTTACTTCCAGCCCATTTTTTCCTATTTCCTTACCTTCTTTTTTTTTCATAATAATACAAGTGGCTGACATTAATTATAGCATATACTCACGGGGATATTTATTTTGTATCTTCTCTAGTAGAATTAAAGTTCTATGATGACAGAAACCCCTCTCACTCCCACCACCACCAAATATACCCTTTTTGTAGAGAGCTGTTGCTTATCCGCTCAGTCACTGTCCAAATCTGTGCGACCCCACGAACTATAGCCAACAAGTCTTCTCTGTCCATGGGATTTTCCAGGTAAGAATACTGGAGCGGGTTGCCATTTGCTTCTCCAGGGCATCTTCCTGACCCAGAGATCAAGCCTGTATCTCCTGCATCTGCAGGCATACTCTTTACCACTGAGCCACCTGGGAATCCTTTTAAAGCACTACTTTAATGTAAAGAAGAGTCATTCATTATTTATTTTTTATGTATTTATTTTTTAGGCTGTGCTGGGTCTTTGTTGCTGTGTGGGCTTTCCTCTAGTTGCTGGGAATGGGGGACCACTCTCTAGCTGCGGTGCACAGGCTCCTCATTGCAGCGGCTTCTCCTGTTGCGGAGCACAGGCTCTCGGGCACATGGGTTTCAGTAGTTGTGGTGCCCGAGCTCAGTTACTCTGTGGCATGTAGGATCTTCCAGACCCAGGGATTGAACCCATGTCTCCTGCATTGGCAGGCTGATTCTTCACCACCGATCACCAGGGAAGCCCTCATTCATTCTTAAGTGATTGGATGAAGTGACCAATACATTCAACCAACTTAAGGGGATTATTTTATTGACTCTGTTTTCTTTTTATTTTTTTTAGATTTATTATTATCATTTTTTGCCACACTGTGCAGCTTGCAGGAACCTTGTTACCTGGCCAGGGATAAAACCGATGCCCTTGGCAATGAAAGTGGGAAGTCCTTCTAACAATGGGCTGCTAGGGAATTCCCTATTTTCCTGTTACACAATACTGTTTGCAAAATCGAATTCTCTTTGCATATTAAAAATCTATAAAAATTAAGCCACATTTTATTCCCCAATCATAATACAAATTTTTGAATTATTCTAAAGAATCTAGAACTATAATTTTGGTCCCAATGAATAAAATTGCTTTCTTCTGTAATCTTTCTTTAGTTAGACCATGTACCTAAGCCAGCTAGTCACAGTAATGATTCCTCGAGCATTTACTTGGTAATTAATTTGTGTCCAGATTCCAAACTCAACTTAGCAATTATATGCTTGGGATTAATATATTGACAGATCACCTCAGTCTGAAGTTCATTCATTCTTTTGGTAAATTAGATTTCTATATGGTATTAAGGTGCTGCTAGATCAAAGACAGTATAGACATTATTCTATAAAGGCCAGATCCTGATCAGTCTCACTTTGAGGCACATAGTTTAGGGACAACATATAAACAGTCAGTGTGCTTTTGTAATTATTACACACACTCAAATAGATCTGAAGGAGATTGGGTCCAGGTGTAGTTCATAAGTTATTTTTATCCTTCCATCATTAATTTCCTTTTCTTTTTTTTTTAAATAACACTATCTCAATACCCCTCCTTATGCAATTACACTTGTCAACCTTTTCATGCAGACTTACAAATAAGGTCATGAACACACTCTCCTTTGATGATCACATGGCTATCTCTCCCCAGAACTTGGATTTTGAACTGAAAAACATTTAAACAAAAATAAAACTCCTAGAGGAGAACATAGGCAAAACACTCTCCGACATAAATCACAGCAAGATCCTCTATGACCCACCTCCCAGAATATTGGAAATAAAAGCAAAACTAAACAAATGGGACCTAATGAAACTTAAAAGCTTTTGCACTACAAAGGAAACTATAAGTAAGGTGAAAAGACAGCCCTCAGATTGGGAGAAAATAATAGCAAATGAAGCAACAGACAAAGGATTAATCTCAAAAATATACAAGCAACTCCTGCAGCTCAATTCCAGAAAAATAAATGACCCAATCAAAAAATGGGCCAAAGAACTAAAATGGGCCAAAGAACTAAACAGACATTTCTCCAAAGAAGACATACAGATGGCTAACAAACACATGAAAAGATGCTCAACATCACTCATTATCAGAGAAATGCAAATCAAAACCACAATGAGGTACCATTACACACCAGTCAGGATGGCTGCTATCCAAAAGTCTACAAGCAATAAATGCTGGAGAGGGTGTGGAGAAAAGGGAACCCTCTTACACTGTTGGTGGGAATGCAAACTAGTACAGCCGCTATGGAAAACAGTGTGGAGATTTCTTAAAAAACTGGAAATAGAACTGCCATATGACCCAGCAATCCCACTTCTGGGCATACACACTGAGGAAACCAGATCTGAAAGAGACACGTGCACCCCAATGTTCATTGCAGCACTGTTTATAATAGCCAGGACATGGAAGCAACCTAGATGCCCATCAGCAGATGAATGGATAAGGAAGCTGTGGTACATATACACCATGGAATATTACTCAGCCGTTAAAAAGAATTCATTTGAACCAGTTCTAATGAGATGGATGAAACTGGAGCCCCTTATACAGAGTCAAGTAAGCCAGAAAGATAAAGAACATTACAGCATACTAACACATATATATGGAATTTAGAAAGATGGTAACGATAACCCTATATGCAAAACAGAAAAAGAGACACAGAAATACAGAACAGACTTTTGAACTCTGTGGGAGAATGTGAGGGTGGGATATTTCAAAAGAACAGCATGTATACTATCTATGGTGAAACAGATCACCAGCCCAGGTGGGATGCATGAGACAAGTGCTCGGGCCTGGTGCACTGGGAAGACCCAGAGGAATCGGGTGGAGAGGGAGGTGGGAGGGGGGATCGGGATGGGGAATACGTGTAAATCTATGGCTGATTCATATCAATGTATGACAAAACCCACTGAAATGTTGTGAAGTAATTAGCCTCCAACTAATAAAAAAATAAAATTAAATTAAATTAAATTTAAAAAAAAAACTTAAAAAAAAAGAAAAGAAAAATATCAGGAGTTGATTCTTAGTAACGGAGCTATCCTAATGAGAACCATTATTTCCTCCTATCATGATACCAGAAACATTTTTGGATCTTTCCCTTCTTGATCTTCAGTCTTTCCTGGAATTCTGGAAACTATTCTAAGTCCTTGTAATAAACTCATGTTATGTTTTATTAACCCAAAGCTTGTTTCCTTTACTTATAGTCAGAGAATCACAAATGCAGAGGCCCTTCTTATGATTCTTTTAGTGCCCACAACTTGAGGAACATATATGTGAACTGGTAGGAGAAAGGAAATAAAAGCGTAGTTTTATGGCATTACCTAAGTCCTATTTATTACTTTCTAGAATTTGTATTGTTAATGGGCTTTAAAAACATTTCAGTTATCCAAAGATATCCAACGGATTTGTTCTTGGTGATCTGAGAAGTCATGAATGATAACTCACATGTAATAAAAGTTTCTTTTTCTAAATTCAGCTGAAATGCCTCATTCTAGGCAAGTCTGCTATTATATCTTCACATATGACAAACGGCTTTCTCTTAGCCTCTCTTTCCCTCTCCACTGTCCATCTTCTTAGCCTTGGAGATCAGCACTCAACTCCTTTGAATGCATTAGCCATTCATGAATAATGACATAAAAGCTTTGTGATGCTCTGAAAAGGATATCCTTTATTATACTTTTCTAACAACCATTAATATCTATAACACTCAGCGGTTTTCTAATTTTCTTTTATAAAAGAGCAAGCTGTAACTACATGACAAAATGGCATGGGGTCCAAAATTATTACCAGCTTCAATAGTGAAAGTAAGAGAGCAAAAAATAGAAAAATGAGCTATACTGTCATCAGATATAGAAACCTTTGATTAAAAAATATAAAATAATGTTTTGGAAGTGAGGATATTATTTGATTTATAAAAATTAATTACAACAAAAAGAACACTATATTTAAAAGGGATTTATCAATATTTTCCATCCAAATCTTGTGGGAATTCTACAAGAAATTAAACACTTTAAGTTTATCATAGCTAAAATTTTTAAATGTACATATTAATAAAGTTATATATTTTCATAATGGTGTTGACAATGGAATAAAATTACTAGCTAATAAAATATATTTTTGTAATTATATTTTTTGATAATTTCAGCAAGAATATTAAGAAACAAAATAATATTTGAATCTAAGTGAGAGGCTATCATAATTGAAAACAAAAGTGGTAACAGTTGTGGGAGTGTTATAGTCACATATACCATAATTAGGACTAGTCTGTTTATGTGTTACTCTCCTTTCTTGAATTTAAGAAAAGTAGAACATTCAAACACAGCACCTATATTGTTTCATGTTTCTCTTAGACATTTAAAGTAAAATTGGGAATAAAATCTTTTAGTTTGGAGTAAAATCTAGATTTAAGAGCTAAATTGCATCCCATTAAGTTCTCCATCATATGTGTTACATTATTTTTGTTTTTTCCTAAGTGAATATATAGCTTTCAAGACAGCCAGGGCAATACCAAAATAAAATTTCAGATATTTCTCTACTCAGATAGACTTCATCTCCTTTACTTACCTGAGTGTTTACTAAAGAATATTTATTAAAACCCAAACTTTGTTTTTTATTGTTAGTTCCAGTGTTTTTCTATTTTAAAGATATTTATGCAAAAGAATTTTAAATCCATTTACAAGGAGAGAAGGCAACATAGGTAGTTACAGAATGACCTGCATTGTAGCAATTATAATAAGTCAGTGTGCTAAGCACTGACTTAATTCTATTTATGACTCCACTAGAGTAGCCCTGGTATTTTTAAAGAATGCAAAAGCAGATGAGGAAAAGAATTTATCCATCTAAACTATTGCACTATTCCAGTGGAGGAAAGATCTTCAAATGATACATCACACAAACTCATTTACTTCTAAATGACTCCAAAATTTAGAAGGCAGGACAAGTAGGAATGTCCTTATTTACAAATAATTCATCATTTGTATCTCCAGCCCTCAAAAACCACTGGTTTAATTTTTATGTGTTTGCATGATGGGAGATTTTTATGAATATAAATTCTGCGATATGATTTTAAGGAACATAACTTTCATGCTTTTATCTGTTCGGTTCAGTTGCTTAGTTGTGTCTGACTCTTTGGGACCCATGGATTGCAGCATGCCAGGCTTCCCTGTCCATCACCAACTCCTGGAGTTTATTCAAACTCAAATCTATGGAGTAGGTGATGCCATCCAACCATCTCATCCTCTGTCAACCCTTTCTCCTTTACCTTTAATCTTTCAAAGCATCAGGGTCTTTTCCAGTGAGTCAGTTCTTCTCATCAGGTGGCCAAAGTATTGGAGTTTCAACTTCACCATTAGTCTTCCAGTGAATATTCAGGACAGATTTCCCTTAGGATAGACTCGTTGGAACTCCTTGCAGTCCAAGGGGCTCTCAAAATTCTTCATGTAACAGTTCAAAAGCGTCAATTCTTTGGCTCTCAGCCTTCTTTATAGTCCAAATCTCATATCCATACGTGACTACTGGAAAAACCATATCTTTCACTAGATGGACCTTTGTTGGTAAAGTAATGTCTCTGCTTTTAAATATACTGTCAAGGTTGATCACAGATTTTCTTCCAAGGAGCAATCATCTTTTAATTTCATGGCTGCTATCACCATCTGCAGAGACTTTGGAACCCAAAAAGTTGTCTGTCACGGTTTCAACTGTTTCTCCATCGATTTGCCATGAATTGATGAGAGCAGATATCATATTAAAAAGCAGAGACATTACTTTGTCAACAAAGGTCCATCTGGTCAAGGCTATGATTTTTCCAGTGGTCAAGTATGGATGTGAGAGTTGAACTGTGAAGAAAGCTGAGCGCTGAAGAATTGGTGATTTTGAACTGTGGTATTGGAGAAGACTCTTGAGAGTCCCTTGGACTGCAAGGAGATCCAACCAGTCCATCCTAAAGGAGATCAGTCCTGGGTGTTCATTGGAAGGACTGATGCTGAAGCTAAAACTCCAGTACTTTGGCCACCTCATGCGAAGAGCTGACTTACTGGAAAAGACCCTGCTGCTGGGAGGGATTGAGGGCAGGAGGAGAAGGGGATGACAGAGGATGAGATGGCTGGATGGCATCACTGACTCGATGTGCATGAGTATGAGTAAGCTCCAGGAGTTGGTGGTGGACAGGGAGGCCTGGTGTGCTGTGATTCATGGGGTCACAAAGAGTCGGACATAACTGAGCAACTGAACTGAACTGAACTGATGAGACCAGATGCCATGATCTCAATTTTTTGAATGTTCAGTTTTAACCCAGCTTTTTCACTCTCCTCTTTCACTTTCATCAAGAGGCTCTTTATTTTTTTTTAATTTTTTTTTCACTTTCTCCCAAAGGGTGGTGTCATCTGCATATCTGAGGTTATTGACATTTCTCCCAGCAATCTTGATTCCAGCTTGTGCTTCATCCAGCCCAGCATTTCTCATGATGTACTCTGTATATAAGTTAAATAAGCAGGGTGACAAAATACAGTCTTGACATATTCCTTTTCTTATTTGGAACCAGTCTGTTGCTCCATGTCCAGTTCTAACTGTTGCTTCCTGATCTGCACACAGATTTCTCAAGAGGAGGGTCAGGTGGTCTGGTATTCCCACCTCTGTCAGAATTTCCGACAGTATTTTGTTGATCCACACAGTCAAAGGCTTTGCATAGTCAGTAAAGCAGAAATAGATGTTTCTCTGGAACTCTCTTGCTTTTTTGATTATCCAGCGGATGCTGGCAATTTGGTCTCTGGTTTCTCTGCCTTTTCTAAAACTAGCTTGAACATCTGGAAGTACATGGTTCACGTATTGCTGAAGCCTGGCTTGGAGAATTTTGAACATTACTTTACTAGCATGTGAGATGAGTGCAATAGTGCAGTAGTTTGAGCATTCTTTGGGATTGCCTTTCTTAGGGATTGGAATGAAAAGGGACCTTTTCCAGTCCTGTGGTCACTGCTGAGTTTTCCAAATTTGCTGGCATATTGAGTGCAGCACTTTAACAACATCATCTTCCAGAATTTGAAATAGTTCAACTGGAATTCCATCACCTCTACTAGCTTTGTTTATAGTGATGCTTCCTAAGGCCCATTTGACTTCACATTCCAGGATGTCTGTCGCTAGGTAAGTGTTCACACCATCGTGATTATCTGGGTCATGAAGATCTTTTTTGTACAGTTCTTCTGTGTATTCTTGCCATCTCTTCTTAATATCCTCTGCTTCTGTTAGGTCCATACAATTTCTGTCCTTTATTGAGCCTATCTTTACATGAAATATTCCCCTGGTATCTCTAATTTTCTTGAAGAGATCTCTAATCTTTCCCATTCTATTGTTTTCCTCTATTTCTTTGCACTGATCACGGAGGAAGGCTTTCTTATCTCTCCTTGCTATTCTTTGGAACTCTGCACTGATATGGGTATACCTTTCCTTTTCTCCTTTGCTTTTTACTTCTCTTCTTTTCACGGCTATTTGTAAGGCCTCCTCAGATAGCCATTTTGCTTTTTTTTTTTTTTTCTTGGAGATGTTCTTGATCTCTGTCTCTTGTACAATGTCACAAACCTCTGTCCATAGATCATCAGGCACATTTTCTATCAGAAATAGTCCCTTAAATCTATTTCTCACTTCCACTGATAATTGTAAGGGATTTGATTTATATCATACCTGAATGGTCTATTTGTTTTCCCTACTTTCTTTAATTTAAGTCTGACTTTGGCAATAAGGAGTTCATGATCTGAGCCACAGTTAGCTCCTGGTCTTATTTTTGCTGACTGTATAGAGCTTCTCCATTTTTCAATGTGATTTTGATTTCCATGTTGACCACCTGGTGTAGTCCATGAGTAGAATCTTCTCTTGTGTTGTTGGAAGAGGATGTTTGCTATGACCAGTGCGTTCTCTTGGCACAACTCTATTAGCCTTTGACCTGCTTCATTCTGTGCTCCAAGGCCAAATTTGCCTGTTACTCCAGGTCTTTCTTGACTTCCTACTTTTGCATTCCAGTCCCCTATAATAAAAAGGATATATTTTTGGGGTGTTAGTCCTAAAAGTTCTTGGAGGTCTTCATAGAACCACTCAACTTCAGCTTCTTCTGCATTACCAGTTGGGGCATAGACTTGGATTACTGTGATATTGAATGGTTTGCCTTAGAAATGAACAGAGATCATTCTGTCATTTTTGAGATTGAATCCAAGTACTGCATTTTGGACTCTTTTGTTGACTATGATGGCTACTCCATTTCTCCTAAGGGATTCTTTCCCGCACTAGTAGATATAATAGTCAAAAAAGAGTTAGTTGCATATCTGAGGTTAATGATATTTCTCCTGGCAATCTTGATTCCAGCTTGTGTTTCATCCAGTTCAGCATTTCACATGATGTACTCTGCATATAAGTTAAGTAAGCAGGGTGACAATATACAGCCTTGACATACTCCTTTCCCATTTTGGAACCAGTCTGTTGTTCCATGTCTGGTTGTAACTGCTGCTTCTTGACCTGCATACAGATTTCTCAGGAGGCAGGTAAGGTGGTCTGGTATTTCCATCTCTTTAAGAATTTTATAAGGTTTACCCATTCTCTTATCGAGTTGGCCAAAAAGTTTTCTTGGCCAACCCAATATATGTGGACACTAATCCAATCCAGTGACTTCTACCTTAAATAATGCTACATAAAGTCTTCAGGAGTCTAACTTAATGATTTCTGAAGAACACACAGGAGGTTTCTTAGTTATGAGGTGTACACATACTTTTTCACTGAAGATCTACAAATTTTCTATAAAAATAACTAAACAATATACATAGGTACTGACAGTTTTTGAAGTTACTGGCTTCAAACATAACCAAAATTTGGTAGTATTGGATTTTCTTAAGTTATTAGCTATTTTATCAATATAATATTATTGTTTTAATTCTCAGTTGTTTCATTATAGATGAAATGAATATCCCTTTGTATGCTTATTAGCCATTCAGATTTCTTCTTCAGTGAATTTCATAATAACTTTCTTCTTCCATTTTGCTGTTATATTTTTTATGCCTACATGCTATTGCATTTCTGTCACTTTGCAAAAGTACCCTGTATATTCTAGTACCAACTCATGTTTTGTCAAATCAGTTCAGTTCAGTTCAGTTCAGTTCGGTCACTCAGTCATGTCCCACTCTGTGCGACCCTATGAACCACAGCATGCCAGGCCTCCCTGTCCATCACCAACTCCCAGAGTCCACCCAAACCCACATCCATCGACTCTGTGATGCCATCCAACTATCTTATCCTCTGTCATCCCCTTCTCCTCCTGCCCTCAAATCTTTCCCAGCATCAGGGTTTTTTCAAATGAGTTAGCTCTTTGCTTCAGGTAGCCAAAGTATTGTAGTTTCAGCTTCAGCATCAGTCCTTCCAATGAACACCCTGGACTGATCTCCTTTAGGATGGACTGGTTGGATCTCCTTGCAGTCCAAGGGACTCTCAAGAGTCTTCTCCAACACCACAGTTCAAAAGCATCAATTCTTCAGCACTCAGCTTTCCTTAGAGTCCAACTCTCACATCCATCCATGACTACTGGAAAAACCATAGCCTTGACTAGATGGACCATTGTTGACAAAGTAATGTCTCTGCTTTTTAATATGCTATCTAGGTTGGTCATAACTTTCCTTCCAAGGAGTAAGCGTCTTTTAATTTCATGGCTGCACTCACCATCTGCAGTTATTTTGGAGCCCAGAAAAGTAAAGTGAGCCACGGTTTCCACTATTTTCCCATCTATTTGCCATGAAGTGATGGGACTGGATGCCATGATCTTAGTTTTCTGAATGTTGAGTTTTAAGCCAACTTTTTCACTCTCCTCTTTCACTTTCATCAAGAGGCTCTTTAATTCTTCTTCAATTTCTGCCATAAGGGTGGCACCATCAGCATATCTGAGGTTATTTATACTTCTCCTGGCAATCTTGATTCCAGCTTGTGCTTCCTCCAGCCTAGCGTTTCTCATGATGTACTCTGCATATGAGTTAAATAAGCAGGGTGACAATATACAGCCTTGATGTACTCCTTTTCCAATTTGGAACCAGTCTGTTGTTCCATGTCCAGTTCTAACTGTTGCTTCCTGACCTGCATATAGGTTTCTCAAGAGGCAGGTCAGGTGGTCTGATATTCCCATCTCTTTCAGAATTTTCCACAGTTTATTGTGATCCACACAGTCAAAGGCTTTGCATAGTCAGTAAAGCAGAAATAGATGTTTTTCTGGAACTCTCTTGCTTCTTCGATGATCCAGCAGATGTTGCAATTTGATCTCTGGTTCCTCTGCCTTTTCTAAAACCAGCTTGAACATCTGGAAGTTCATGGTTCACGTATTGCTGAAGCCTGGCTTGGAGAATTTTGAGCATTACTTTACTAGTGTGTGAGATGAGTGCAATTGTGCAGTAGTTTGAACATTCTTTGGCATTGCCTTTCTTTGGGATTGGAATGAAAAGGGACCTTTTCCAGTCCTGTGGCCACTGCTGAGTTTTCCAAATTTGCTGGCATATTGAGTGCAGCACTCTCACAGCATCATGTTTTAGGATTTGAAAGAATTCAGCTGGAATTCCATCATCTCCCCCAGCTTATGATGCTTCCTAAGGCCCACTAGACTTTGCACTCCAAAATGTCTGGCTCTAGTGAGTGATCACACCATCGTGATTATCTGGGTCATGAAGATCTTTTTTGTACAGTTCTTCTGTGTATTCTTGCCACCTCTTATTAATATCCTCTGCTTCTGTTAGGTCCATACCATTTCTGTCCAATATTGAGCCCATCTTTGCATGAAATCTTCCCTTGGTATCTCTAATTTTCTTGAAGACATCTCCAGTCTTTCCCATCCTATTGTTTTCCTCTAGTTCTTTGCATTGATCACTGAGGAAGGCTTTCTTATCTCCCCTTGGTATTCTTTGGAACTCTGCATTCAAATGAGTATATCTTTCCTTTTCTCCTTTGCTTTTCACTTCCCTTCTTTTCACAACTATTTGTAAGACCTCCTCAGAAAGCCATTTTGCTTGTTTGCATTTCTTTTTCTTGGGGATGGTCTTGATTGCTGTCTCCTGTACAATGTCATGAACCTCCTTCCATAGTTCATCATGCACTCTGTCTGTCAGATCTACTCCCTTAAATCTATTTCTCACTTCCACTGTATAGTCATAAGGGATTTGATTTAGGTCATACTTGAATGGTCTGGTGGTTTTCTCCACTGTCTTCAATTTCAGTCTGAATTTGACAATAAGGAGTTCATGATCTGAGCCCCAGTCAGATCCCGGTCTTGTTCTTGCTGACTGTCAGAGCTTCTCCATCTTTGGCTGCATAGAATATAATGAATCTGATTTCGGTGTCGACCATCTGGTGATGTCCATGTGTAGAGTCTTCTATTATGTTGTTGTAAGAGGGTGTTTGCGAAGACCAGTGCATTCTCTTGGCCAAACTCTATTAGCCTTTGCCCTGCTTCATTCTTTAATCCAAGGCCAAATATGCCTGTTACTCCAGGTGTTTCTTGACTTCCTACTTTTGCATTCCAGTCCCCTATAATGAAAAGGACATCTTTTTTGTTTTCTAGAAGGTTCTATATGGTTTAGAAGGTCTTGGAGGTCTTCATAGAACTGTTCAACTTCAGCTTCTTCAGCATTACTGGACAGCTCATAGGCTTAGATTACCATGATATTGAATGGTTTCCTTGGAAACGAACAGAGATCATTCAGTCATTTTTGAGATTGCATCCAAGTACTGCATTTTGGACTCTTTTGTTGACTATGATGGGTACTCCATTTCTTTTAAGTGATTCCTGCCCACTGTAGTAGATATAATGGTCATTTGAGTTAAATTCACCCATTCCAGTGCATTTTAGTTCACTGATTCCTAGAATGTTGATGTTCACTCTTGCCATCTTCTATTTGACCACGTCCAATTTGCTTTGATTCATAGACCTAACATTCCAGGTTCCTATGCAATATTGCTCTTTACAGCATCGGACCTTGCTTCTATCACCAGTCCCATCCACAACTGGGTATTGTTTTTGCTTTGACTGCATCCCTTGATTCTTTCTGGAGTTACTTCTCCACTGATCACCAGTAGCATATTGGGCACCTACCGACCTGGGGAGTTCATCTTTCAGTGTCCTATCTTTTTGCTTTTTCATACTGTTCAGGGGGTTCTCAAGGCAAGAATACTGAAGTGGTTTGCCATTCCCTTCTCCAGTGGACCACATTCTGTCAGACCTCTCTACCGTGACCAGTCCATCTTGGGTGGCCCCACATGGCATGGCTTAGTTTCATTGAGTTAGACAAGGCTGTGGTCCATGTTTTCAGATTGCCTAGTTGTCTGTGATTGTGGTTTCCGGCTGTCTGCCCTCTGATGCCGTCTCTCAGTTCCTACCCCCTTACTTGGGTTTCTCTTACCTTGGACATGGGGTATCTCTTCACTGCTGCTCCAGCAAAGCACAGCCACTGCTCCTTACCTTGGACATGGGGTAGCTCCTCTCAGCCACTGCCCCTGACCTTGGACGTGGGTTTTTGTCAAATAGCTTTTATTAACTTATCACTATTAATATATCTACCACAACTATAATTGAACAAACATCAATTAGTTTTCATGTCTTTCTAGATCTCTTTTACACAAAATTGTGCAAGCATGGCTATGAGTAAAGAATTAACAAAGGCACTTCTTTCACACATTTAGAAAGATACTTACATCTCAAATAGTCAGGAGATAATTCTCCCAAGTAAAAAAGAGAATACGTCACTTTGTTCCATAACTAAGACTATATGTAGACTCAGTAAAGAAAAAAATCTATCTAAATAATAAGTGAATGATGCCATAAGTAGAGATAAATGCATAATTTGACTTAATATGACATACCGATTTGGAATTCTTTTGAAAGTGGAAATGATAGCAGTTAACACTGTCTATTTTTCATTTGTGTTTTAGTTACAATTTCTGCAAATAGTGTAATCATTTTATTTATTTCCTGAACTATGGAAAACCCAGTAAGAAGAGTGAGTCTAGGGAAAGTTCAATAGAAAAGTCAGGGGGGAAAAGCCAAACATTTTTGAACTTTAGAATCAATTTATATTGACAAAGTAAAGTTCATATTTTAGTTATCATGAAGCTGCTCATTCCATTCCATTAAAAGCTACCTATTGTATTTGCCTCCAAATAAGGCAACTATTTCAGATGTTCCAGACAGTCAATCAGAAAGTATTTATTTAGTAGTTACTAAATATACTGATGTTAGTTTCAGGATAAAAACATATGTTTTTTAAGCTTTAGCATTTCAGGAAAAATTCATGAACCTACACAGACTAGCAATTCCTGAAATAAATCGATGTTGAAAGCTATCCAGAGAGAGATCAGCTTCTTATAACAAAACATATTATGGAATTATTCCTTTTACTCACTTTTGCCACATACGGTTTTACTGCCTTTAGTATTATCCTTGCTTGAAATTATGCTAGATGGTTTGATTCTTATAACTGAATTAAACAGGCTACATGATAGTTGATGTTTGAAGAATACTATTAATTATAGCACTATATTAACAAATCCAAAATTTTATGTATATAGTATACATTCAACATTCTTTATTTTTTCAAATTAAATTGAGTGTTTCCTTAATAGTTGTGTTATACAGACTGAAAAGTAATCTGTTACACATACCACCTCTTTAGTGTTAGTTGCTCAATCGTCTCCAACTGTTTGTGACCCCATAAACTGTAACCTGCTAGGGTCCTGTTTCCATGAGTTCCTCCAGGCAAGAATACTTGAGTGCGTTAATGGGTTGCTATTCCCTTCTTCAGACGATCTTCCCAACCCAGGAATTGAACCCAGGTCTTTTGTGTTGCAGGCAGATTCTTTAACATCTGAGCTATGGGGAAGTCTTTATGACCTCTTTGAAAGTGAAAATCACTCAGTCATGTCCAATTTTTTGCAATCCCATGGAATTCTCCAGGCCAGAATACTGGAGTGGGTAGCCATTCCCTTCTTCAGGGAATCTTCCCAACCCATGGATCAAACCCAGGTCTCCCTCATTGCAGGCAGATTTTTTACCAGCTGAGCCACTGGGAAGCCCTATCTCCTCTTTACTTTAGTACTATTGTGTTAAGTGTTAGTCACTGAGTTGTGTCCGACTTTTCGTGACCCCACAGACGGTAGCCCTGGAAGTCCATGGAATTCTCCTGGTAAGAATACTGGGTGAGGAACCATTTCCTTCTCCAGGAGATCTTCCCAACCCAGCGATTGAAACCAGGTCTCCTGAATTACAGGGGGATTCTTTACTTTCTGAGCCACCAGCAAAGCCCCACTATTGTCTTCTTTATCATTAAATTATCAATAAAGGATTTGGAGTCAAGAAAGATAAACATCAAAATCTAACCAGTGACATGAAGCCAACAAAAATTCACTAAGTTACTTTTCAGCACATTTTTCTCTGGAGAATATTTAAAGTGATTTCTATTGAAAGAAGACATATATAACAAAAGAATAAATGCTAAATTCAATACATCTTTGAATAGTTGCAAAACGTCTACCATTGATGAATATGTATTATGTCAGCTATTTTCAGATCCTTTGCTACAAGAAAATTAACGGATCTAGATAATATCAAAATGTGGGTATACAAAGTTATGAAAGAAATGGAAAACTCACTATAGCAAGAAGATCTTAAACCAGGGAGAGGAAGATAAGAATCAACTGTCAGGAAAAGAAATAAATAAATAAATTAGTATTTATTGATCTTCAAGCATAACATATACATTATCAACTTCTAGATCTAGACATTCCATACACATTATCCTACTGCTTTTTACCAAACCAAAAGATAAATATTATTGTTACATTTTAAATATGGAGGATAAAATAGAGGCTCAGAAAAATTTTGTTAGTAAAACAAAGCTAAACACACAGTAACTGGCAAAATCTATGTGTTTCTGATACTGCATTTTCCTCTGTAGCTGTATTTCACATAAAAGGATATTAGTGAGATTAGGAAAGCTTGAGAGAAATCACTACAATCAAAACTAATGAAAAGTAGAAATTATTTAGTGAATAACCACAGTATTATCACTTGCAGCAAAAGAAGAAAATATTATAACAATAGTAGTACTAGTAATAGTAATCATAGTAAAGATGTGATAGTTGTAGTGGTGGTAAGGAAATGACAACCTACTCCAGTATTCTTGCCTGGAAAATCCCATGGACAGAGGAGCTGGCAGGCTACAGTCCATGAGGTCACAAATGTCGGTCACAACTTATTGACTATCCATGGAATTCTCCAGGCAAGAATACTGGAGTGGGTAGCCTTTCCCTTCTCCAGGGAATCTTCCCAACCCAGGGATCGAACCCATGTCTCCCACATCACAGGCAGATTCTTTACCAGCTGAAGCACAAGGGAAACTCTGGCAACTAAACCATCACCATTAATAGTAAAAATAATCATAATGAGGAGTACTGATTATGTCAACATATATTCAAATTAAATAAAATGTAGTTTTAGTTCAGTGGTAAAGTTAATTTAAGTGGGGAATATTTTGACCATTTTTACTGTAGTTTTGTAAATTTAAAGTGAACACTATATCCAGATATTAATATAAACTTTAATATTAGATAATACATATATTATTATAAACTGAATATCTATTTCAAAGAAAAAATAATGAAAAACTTTATTTCTGCTAGAGTCCAGATTAAATCATATTCTTGTATTGGCTTTTTTTATATATGAATTTCTATCAGCTTTCTTAATAAAGTAGAAGGCAATTCTGAATTTCCTTATCTCAGGATACTGTGTTTAAGTAAGCAATTTATATTGAAGGAGGAATGTATTGCCTTGTATTTCCCATTTTTATAATATATATATTTTTTCTATAGTGGTATTTAATTTAGAATATAAAATTCTATATTCCTAAATTCAGGTATTATTTTGTATGCATTTTATCAGTCAAAATATTTTTTGTTTCTTTTTACCTCATTTTTTTAAATTTAGGGTATACCAAGGACCTGTAACAATCATAGATCCAACTATGTACTAGCCCAACATTACAGAAGGTTTAGGAGCTTAATTCGGTATTAAAATCAGCAGAGTGGTTGATTAGGTGAGAAAATTAGTTTATCACTTTAATATTCAGAAAGGAAAGAAATTTTAGGCCATTGGTTTCCTTAGCAATAAAGAATCTTCACAAATTGGTAGACTTCTGATCCACTTGCTTTCGATGAATTTAATATGCAGTCGACTATATTCAAAGTTTTTTGCTTTCTCTTCTTACAATCCAGCACAGGCAGGAAACTCTGGCTCATATTTTAAATAAAATATTGTGTTGATTTGGTTTTCTGTGGCTTATTGAGTTTTTTTTTTTTTTTTTTCTTAATCTTTGAATATGGGCTTCCCTTGTAGCTCAGTCGGTAAAGAATCTGCCTGCAGTGCAGGAGACCCGGGTTTGATCCCTGGGTTGGGAACATCCCCTGGAGAAGGAAATGGCAATCCAGTATCCTTCCCTGGAAAATCTCATGGACAGAGGAGCCAGGTGGGCTGCAGTCCGTGGGGTTGCAAAGTGTTGGGCACGACCGAGCGACTAACACTTACTTACTTACTTAATCTTTGAATATAGCTTCATATGTTTTGTATGTTTGTCTGCCGTTATTTCTAATTATTCTGCAATGGTAGCCTTGAACTTCTCTTTGACCTGAGTAATTCCAGTAGTGACTTTCTCTCTCTATATATAATATCTATATATCTATACCTATGTTGATACCCAGTACTATATATATATATATATATATATATGTATATATGTATACATATATACACACACAAATCAGAATTTGCTGTTTTGCTTTAAATTGTTCTAAATTTCTTGGTATAGTGTTCTCTTCAATCATGTTTTCAAAAATGATTGAATGTTTTTCTAAAATGTCCTTCTATTTTCTGCAATAATTCAATTTCATAGGAAAGAATTGCTCCTCTTTCCATAGGTAGCCCTTGTGTTATGCACCTGGCAATTTTAACCTCTTAGCTTATCCTTCTTTGTTGCATATCTTTATCCTGTTTTTTACATAATCTAATGAACTGCGCTGTTCTGTAACACGTTATACGGGGCTTCCCAGGTGGCGCTAGAGGTAAAGAACCCTCCCGACAATTCAGGAGACAGAAGAGATGCGGTCCCAGTCCCTGGGTCAGGAAGAGCCCCTGGAGAAGGGAATGGCAGCTCACTGCAGTATTGTTGCCTGGAGATTCCCTTGGACAGAGAAGCCTGGTGAGCTATTGTCCATAGAGTCACAAAGAGTTGAACATTATATAGGTCAAGAAAGGAAAAGTGGGAATGGTTACTTTCTGGTTAAACTTCATTAATTCAAGAATAAGAATGGATGAGACCCAAAGGCACCATGAATAGGGAGCTTTTATTTTGGCTATAAAATGCTTCCTGAGTATCATGTGACTGCCTAGATATACCAAATGCAACATGATATTTATTTTTTAATAGATATAGTTGTCTATATCTAATGAACATAGGGATAATTCTGCTTATAATTAACTCCATTATCTGATGTATTCTTCAGAGGTGCTGGAGAGATTCAGATTTGTCCTTCAACCTTCTACTACATTCAAAAAGAACACTGTCATACATACCCAGCTTCGTCCTTCCAAGTAAGGTAGTTAATGAGTTTTGATTAGAATTCAGCCTACATTCCCAGGGAGAATATTTGCCACACAAATAGAGAGTTGTGGGTTGTGTAAATGTATTCCTCATTCTGGGCACATCTATATTCTCTTTCATGGAAATTTCCTCAAGTATGTAACATACATATATCATCATTTCCCAGTTCTTAGAAATAATACATTTTTTTTCTTAGAACTTAGAGAATAAAAGTGGCCCCAAAGATGGCCCCTTTCAAAGATGTACCATAAAAATGGTCCCTCACTCCCAAAGGGAAATTTGTTTCAGCATTATGTCTTCTCTGTGTCTGGTAAAGATATTACACTAAGGGGAATATATTAGATTTACTGTATGGCCCTATCTCTGTGCCAGGTAGAAACTGTGAGTTTTCAAAAATTTATCCTAGTGCCTGGTAACTTCTTTCAGCTTTCTGAATAGGGTATCTGCTATTGCACCACAGAGGCTCCTATTTTCAATAAGTAACAAAATGATAGGCAGTCCAAACTTTATGAGCCAAATCTGTTCTACTGGTCCTTAACATTTCCCCTACAAATTAGGGTTGTTTTGTGAGCCTTGTCAGGATAGGACTGACTGATTTCTCAGCCATGCTGTTGCTTCCTGAGATAGAAAAGTATTTTTAAAAATCCTTCATGCTTCACATTTCTTTCATTATTTTAACTTTCATCAATAGTTCCTCAAATTTTTTTAGAATGTGAAACATCTCTTTCATGAATTCACAATGTTTTTATGGCTTCTTCACTTTACAAATTTGGGTAGTAACTCAAAAAGGAATTTAGGGGAAATAATATTAATAGGACTTTTATTTCAATTTATCACAACTATCCTTGGATTAAGTAAATAAAATATGCCTATGAAAGGGCTATCTAGTAATTTTCCCTTTCTCTGAAGTCTTAGAAACAAACTGATTGAAGTATTTCAAAACTTTCTTAAGCCTCACAGATTTAACAAGGTAATTTAACAAGATAGCATGATAATTTAACAAAGAATTGCTTTGAAGGCACATGATTTGCCTTTTTTCAGACCACATAACTGAGCCTGGTGTAGAGTGGGTGTGGTGGTTTAGTCGCTAAGTCATGTCCTACTGTTGCGACCCCATAGACTGTAGCCCGCCAGGCCCTTCTGTCCATGGAATTCCCCAGGCAATAATAAGGAGTGGGTTGCCATTTCCTTCTGCAGGGGATCTTCCTGACCCAGGGATTGAACCTGGGTCTCCTGCATTGCAGGCAGATTTTTTTTTTACCGTCTTAGCCACCAGGGAAGCTCCTGATGAGATCTTTCTGGGTAGTTTTCTTCAAAATATATTTTAATGCAACTATCAAGTCATTATGAATCTTACTTTCTTTTTGCAGTTAGCTTGAAACATGTAGAAATAAAAATGTATTTTTGTTGACACAAATTTTACAACTTTCAATACTGTATTGTGTCTGAATTCTTTACCTTGGGCTGATTTTAATCCAAAAGTTTCACAGAAAGTCACTATGTTTTCCTCCGGACAAAGTGAGAATATAAAATAGCCTAGTCTAAATCATTGTCTCATTTATCTTTGCATATTTCAAGATCATATCAGGGTATTTTGCCATCATTTCAGGTACTTTAAGTTATCAGTGCTGAAAAATCAAGAGTTTTCTCATTGTTAATTATTACTAAAATTCATTCAAACAGAATAATGTTTAGAGGATACTAAAGACAACATATACTTTGGGATATATGTATACCTGATATGAAGAAACAGCTCATTGGAAAAGACCCTGATGCTGGGAAAGATTGCAGGCAGAAGGAGAAGAGGGTGGCAGAGGATGAGATGGTTAGATAGCATCGCTGAATCAGTGATATAAATTTGAGCAAACTCTAGGAGATTGTGAAATACAGGGAAGCCCGGCTTACTGCAGTACATGGGGTCACATAGTCGGACACGACTTAGTGACTGACAACAACAAAATACATTATTGTGTGAGAGAAACAAGTGGCAGACTGACGTATTGAGTGACTTTTTCAGTAATTGGACACATACAACGGTTTTACCGCTATAATTATGATGAAATTATTTCAAAATAAGAACACTATCTTTTTTTTCAAATTTACACACAAATATGCACGCACATGCACATGCACACACACACACACTGAAAGAACTTTCAGCTATTTTTGTTTATTCCTGTTTTTTGTTCAGTTTGTTCCACTTTTATACACTTTATAGCATCTCCTGGCAGATTAATTGGAAGCTTAATGGAGCCACTTCCATCTGAGTAGATCAGCTTGCAGTGTTTATATTTCTGTAGTGTAATGTTTACTTTCTTAATTTATGTAATTAACTTAAATGAAATGCTTGCATACTACTTTAGAGATGTTATGAATTAATTACTTATTTAATTACTTATAACTCAGATAAGATGAAAAATGCCATAAAAATTTTAAGCACTTCAATTATAACAACTTCTTGCATAAAGAAGCTGTAATTATAAAAAAAAAGTACTAGAAAATATGAAGTTGTCACATAAAAATATAAAAAATAGAGTGTAATAATAGTAATGACAAAAGAATATTAAATTTTACACCTCGGGATAGCAAAGAAAAAATGGCAGAAAAAAAGTGATTGTGTTTCTATAGTGCCTGAGTAAATGCCTAAGTTTTTCTTTATTTTTACATGAAAAAACAGTAAAGTGTGTATTTTGGCTAATAAAAAGCATTCAGTTAAAAAACAAATGCATTTAATTAACTCTTCATGATTCACAACTTAAAAACTTGAGTTTCCAAATTATTGCAATTATATCGCGTTTTGGGAAACATGATATTGATTTTTCTAATAGCTATGAACAACAGCATGGTATCTCAACATTTTCTAATTATAATAGCAACTGCAGTTTAAAGACTGTAGCTATTTTGCCAAAATTTTAATTATTTCTGAGCAATTTCAATAAAATCTGCCAACAAAGAATTTAAAAATAATGTATTCATGTTAGTGTCTTACATGCCTCAATGCATTATTCATTTTTTGAACAGGAAGTTTATAACCACAATTGTAAAATATTATTAAAATTAATGATTCTCATAATCTTCAAAGGAAAATTATGTTCCAAAGATATAGGTGGTTTCATTAAGTGGAATCAATTGTTTATAGAAACATAGAAGGTTAAAAATGTAACCTACTTTTAACAAATAATTATTTCTTGTTACAAACATGTAACCTATTGTCTCCATTGTCGATTGTCTCTTTTATACTTTTTTTTGTAAAGAAAACAATTGAGTGTTTTTCTAAAATGCCCTCCCCTTCACTACAATAATTCTATTTCATAGGAAAAAGAAATCTTCTCTCTTTCCACAAGATTGTCATATACTTGATAATTTTACTCTGATAAAGGATTGCAACTTTCCATGTGAGTGGCTGTAGTTTGCCTTCTGCTTGCAGTTTGTAATTTTTAGGTATGTTAAAATCATAGGTAAGTCAGAATCACTCTAGACAGCTGTTCAACCCTCTTTCCCTACTGGGAACATTATGATAGATTAGCCATCACCACAGATTCCTGTAGTTCAAGGCACTTTGATTGTCATTCTGCCCATGATGCCCTCCCTCCTTTAGGGTAATTAAGTCCACCCTATATCTGATAGGTAAGTAGCACCACATGATAACTAGGGAGACCAAAACAGAGGAGGAAAAGCCAGTACAAAAACACGTTTATTAGATTGACTGCCACCCTAGGTAACTGAAGGTCCACAGGGACCTTCTGATAAGTCATATATAATGAAATCTCAAAAGATAGTAAAAAAAAAAAAAATATATATATATATATACAATTTTGGTTTCTATTTTTATGCCCCAGAGAGAAATTAACTGTTTAAAGACTCCCTGATGTTGTCTACAGGATTTCCTATATTTCTATTATTCTTGAAAAGGAGATTCCACTGTGGTCATACAAAATGGTTTTGTGATAAGTGCTCCAAGTAGCCCTTCTTGTCTTGAATTTCAAGTACTAATTTAACATTCTACCCTGGACCACAATGAAGCTTTAGTCTCTCAGTCGAACTCCTTTAATTAATGGCACCAGATACATGCCATAGTGCAAATTTTTAATAGCGAATAAAGTGAGACAATGATAGAATCTCAGAGTTTTAGTAAATAATTTACTTTTTGCACTCCTGGTTCTCATTATTCTTAATCTCATGATACCTCTTTTTTAACCATTAAATACAGATATCTCTAAATTGCCATTCTCAACATTCTCTCTTTTACTTATATTATATTTGGGAGTAAATTCATCAACTTCCTTGTCTTTATCTTAGATATTTGACAGATACATGCTAAATTCCCATCTCCCTCTTCTATTGAATACTGGTATCCAGAAAAATTTACTGTAATGTCACTTATTCCCCAAATCTTTGAGATTGCTACCATGGACATTCCTGATTTTTTCTGGTTATATCATTTTTTCCATAAAACAGGAGTGTTAGCAAGCACTAAAATGGATGAATTCTGTAAGGTTATCTACAGTCTCCTGGAGTGGGCTCAAAGAGATTTATAATGTCTGGTTATCCCCAACTACCATCATAAATCTCAGTGCCTTTCTTGAAAGGAAACATCACAATATTTCCTTAGGGTAGATAGACTTCAAAACTTCTACTAGTGTCTTTGAAACTGTGATAAAGGAAGGAGAAGAAGGAAGTGCAGTGGGAAGGAGAGAAATTGAAAGTAGACTTTTAAGGTCAGAAATCTATGAAAATTAAGAAGCAACAGTTAGAACTAGACATGGAACAACTGACTGGTTCCAAATTGGGAAAGGAATACATCAAGGCTGTATTTTGTCACCTTGTTTATTTAACTTATATGCAGAGTACGTAATGCAAAATGCCAGGCTGGATGAAGCACAAACTGGAATCAAGATTGCCAGGAGAAATATCAATAACCTCAGATATGCAGATAACACCACCCTTTGGCAGAAAGCGAAGAACTAAAGAGCCTCTTGATGAAAGTGAAAGAGGAGAGTGAAAAAGTTGGTTGAAATCTCAACATTCAGAAAACTAAGATCGTGGCATCTGGTCCCATCACTTCATGGCAAATAGATGGGGAAACAATGGAAACAGTGACAGACTTTATTTTGGGGGGCTCCAAAATCACTGCAGATGGTGACTGCAGCCATGAAATTAAAAGACGCTTGCTCCTTGGAAGGAAAGTTATGACCAACCTAGACAGCATACTCAAAAGCAGAGACATTATTTTGCCAACAAAGGTTCATCTAGTCAAAGCTATGGTTTTTTCCAGTGGTCATATATGGATATCAGAGTTGGATGGTGAAGAAAGCTGGATGCTGAAGAGTTGATGCTTTTGAACTGTGGTGGAGAAGACTCTTGAGAGTCTGTTGGACAGCAAGGAAATGGAACCAGTCCATCCAAAGGAGATCAGTCCTGAATATTCATTGGAAGGACTGATTCTGAAGTTAAAATTCCAATACTTTGGCCACCTGATGTGAAGAACTGACTCATTAGAAAAGACCCTGATGCTGGGAAAGATTGAAGAAGGGAGGCGAAGTGGACGACAGAGGATGGGATGGTTGGATGGCATCACCGACTCAATGGACATGAGTTTGGGTAAATTCCGGGAGTTGGTGATGGACAGGGCAGCCTGGCGTGCTGCAGTCCATGGGGTTGCAAAGAGTCAGACACGACTAGTGACTGAACTGTGAGATGTATTAGTAAAAACTGAAAAAAAAATAAACTGCAAAGGAAACTGAACCCATAAAGAGAGTTAAAGACATAATTAGGCAGACACCTTGGGGAATGTCTTGGAGAAAAAAGGGGTAGACACAGAGCAAATAGAGAAAATCTAACCCAGGAGTTTAGCAACCCACAGGTATGTTAGATTTTGCACCACAAAATCCCTGTTGTATTTTAAATAGTGAACGTATGCTATTTCATTTTCTCTTGAGATTCAGCTTTGAGTTTGCTGAGATAGTTCACATGTCTCTTATTTTGCTGGGCATTTTTTTAATCCATTATCTGAACTAACGTGAATGTGTTTCTGTTTCTCCAAATGTGACAGATAGATCTTAATAGAAACAGGACAATTAGACTAGTCTAGGTTTCTTAGTTTATTGATGAGCAGTTGTTTTTACCGCTGGATGCAGACAATAGGAAACCTGAAACCTGGTTTCCATTCTAGTTCAGTGTTCTTTCTGCTCCATCTTCTTGCATCTTTTATCTTTTCACAACACCCAGCGCTTCCAGAGTTAAGTAACAACTACATTGCTCTCTTGGCTTTCACGCTGTACTTATCATCATTTTAGTTTTGAGTTCTCTTTTTCATCTTTATATTTTTTCCATAATATTTCTCCCATCTTGTCTAAAAGTTCCCATCCTCAAATGTAAATTTTAGTGTGGGGAGGGGGGGGGATGAAAAACTTATAAACCTGTAAGTCTCCTCTACCCAAAAGAACAACTTTCTTTTGAGTACTTGTGATTAATAATCAACTTGGACAGCAAAGGGAATATTGCACAATACCTAGAGTCTGTGACCATAGTACACTTCAATATTGCTTAAGTCACTCTAGAATAATGATTGTCCTTAACAGTTCTTTCTTGTAATTTCTTCTGAAAGCACTTAGGAATTTATTTTACCATGTTTCTTAATTTAAATTAAAAAACAAATTAAATTAGTTTATTTTACTTAATAATACCTGAATAAGTATGTAATGAATTTAGTTAGCTGCTAACCAGTGTTATATATTTACCACACTTTGGCAATTACCATTAATTTCATTGGAGGCCAGGATCTCACTGTACAAGTCCAGATTATTGCAACAGTTTTGATTCTCTTGTTTCCAACCTCATCCTTCTCAGTTCTATTTGTATACTTCTGGATGAATGATTATAAAGCAAAACATAATGTGTTTCCACTGGCTCCTTTTTTTCCTCCCCAGTATCTTCCCAGTATCTCAGTAACCCTTTCATAATCATTTCTTTTTTTTAACTTTCTCTTTATATTTCACCATATGATGTTCCATAATGATTGTTTCAAAAAGATTCATCTCTTTATTATCATTCTCACACGTCACTTTCATTCCTGCCACACTATTACTCTGTTTCCTCCTATTTGGGAGACACATCTAGTCCATGAACTATTTAATGGCTACTGCAGCCCACAATCATCTCCCTAATTATTAATCTTTTGCCTCTTATGTCCTCTTTATGACTCAGCTTTAGTCCTTAGATGGTCTTTAACTATTTCATGTATGTTCATTTGCTATGAATAAATAGTACATAACAGAAACCATGTAAGATGCGTGTGTGTGTATTGTCTTCAGTTTTTAGCACAGTAGAAAGCATCAATAGATGTTTAATAAATAAGTTTGGCTAACAAATCAATTTCATCATTTCCTGCAAATGTGAACAAAGACAGAGTTAGCACTTTCACTGCTGATCTTTTTCAGGAAGCTATGAATATGTTTTAACTATTTCTATTAAGAAAAATGGACTCTTCAAGGACATTTAGTACACCTATAGCATTAAATGTAACAACAACAATAAAATGCTGGAAATTGGGAACCAAGAAGAAAGATTACATAGCACCACTTAGGGAATACTGAAATGTCAAACAACCTTTCAAGGTGATAGAGATTTTCACTAGAGGACTAAATGTTGCTATAAACCTGAAGCTCACTACACCTTTGGCCTAATCACAAAATTTTCCATGTATGAATAATATGTAGATGCTATGAATCACAGTTTTCATCAATTCTTTTGTATTTAGACAATATGCTTCAAAGTGTGGCTTCCACTTACATGCATGTGTATCCTTGTACAGTGTATACATGTGCATATACATTTGGCATTTTGTATCTACAGCATTTTCCAGTAGTTATATTTTTCAAATAATTGCATTACTAAAATGACTGGTAATACACTTTCAGCCCCAGGTGGCTCTATTTTCCATTTAGAAGTGATTACAGAAAGATTGAAAAGATATTTTGCATTCCATTTGTGGTTGCCTTTTATTGAACTTGGTTAATGTAACATGCTTCTGTGATTTTAGGTTTTTAAAGTAAGTGCAGTCCCCTTGGAGGTGTTTGTGCATAAGTGTGGGTGAAAAATATGTAGCCACTCTAGTTAAGCTTTCAAATAATGTCTTTAGGAAATGTTTGAAATTGAGGCTTAAGTTATAGTCTTTTCTTAAATGTGCAGACATAACTCCCACTAATCTTAAAGGGAACTAGACACATCCTGGTGGCTCAGACGATAAAGTGTCCGCCTCTAATGCAGAAGACCCGGGTTCAGTCCCTGGGTCGGGAAGATCTCCTGGAGAAGGAAATGGCAACCCACTCCAATGCTCTTGCCTGGAAAATCCCATGGATGGAGAAGCCTGGTAGGCTACAGTCCATGGGATCACACAGAATCAGACACAACTAAGCGACTTCACTTCACTTATACAAGAAAGAGTAATCTTAAATTCTTTTGGTTCAAAGATTTTCTAAAATCCCTCTTTCTAAAATAATTGAATAGAACAAAGTTAAAATGTGTTTGTCTTCTCTGTGGAAAATCTAGAAATTAATCTGACTTTATATATCTTCAAATGTAAAGTGAAAGTGAAGTTGCGCAGTCATGTCCATGTCCGACTCTCTGCGACCCCATGGACTGCAGCCCACAGGTTCCTCCATCTATGGGATTTTCCAGGCAAGAATACTGGAGTGGGTTGCCATTTCCTTCTCCAGGAGTTCTTCCCGACCCAGGGATTGAACCCGGGTCTCCCGCATTGCAGGCAGACGCTTTACCATCTGAGCCACCAGGGAAGTGACCATCAAATATGAAGGGCTTATTCTAGAGTCTTATGCTACATATACAGATTAACACTGACATTATTTTGCAAATACACAAGAGCAAGATTTGATTTCAGTTACAGAGCCACAAATAGCAAACTTTCTTATATGATTACAAAATCCTGATAGATGCTTGATAGACTGTCTAAAAATCTCTGTCTTAATTTTCTTCAGTCCTAATGCCATTAATTTCTAGGTAGTATACTGATACATTTATATTTTTATACCTGCATAATAATGTTTCTTGTGCAATATGGGAATATTGCTTTTTGTACACAAAGTTAGTCTCCCTAAAGTGCCAGAAACTTTATATAGTTTAAAAATTATAACAGTTACTTTGACATTTTACCAAATTTATAGAATAAATGTCTATTTCTTAAAGTTTCATGATATGTATATATTTTTACTCTTTTTTTAAGTATTTATTTATTTGTTTGCTTGTATCAGGTTTTAGTTGCAGGATTCAGGATCTTTTATCGCAGTATGAGGGCTTTCTAGTTGTGGTGTGCAGACTCCAGAGCTTGGGGCTCTTTAGTTGCCATTCACGGCCTTAGTCGCCCCATGGCATGTGGGATCTTAGTTCCCTGAACAGGGAACTAAGGAATCAAAGCTACATCCCTTGCATTGGAAGGCAGATTTTTAACCACTGGACCACCAGTGAAGTCACTGATACTTATATATTTAAAGAAATAAAAGTACTGCATTTCAAATACCTGAAAAATAACTATCTTTAGTATCTTTAAACTTTGAAGAGGATGTGGATTTAAAAAAAGAAAGAACAATAGTTTCACTACGGAAAGATTACGCATTTCAAATTCATAGTAGACCAGTAGAACCATGACTTTATCTTTAACTGAGTCCTACAAGTCCTGTAAATGATTGTTAGAACTCTTTAAACATTTTAAATCTTTCATGAGCATCATTTTTGTCACAGGTAGAGTGATAAAACATTTTTAGATAAAAGTTTTATTAAAACTGAGAAAATAAATACAAGGTTTAGGGATTATGTTGTGTATGCTCCAGTTGCTTCAGTCCTGTCTGACTCTGCGATCCCATGGACTATAGCCCTCCAGGCTCCTCTGTCCAGGGGATTCTCCAGGTTATGTTGTAGAAAATTTTATTTGTTGGAATTTCCTTTAATACTTAATGTCCTAAAAAATAGTTAACAAATTTTAAGAATTACTGTTATGAAAAAAAAAACAAAAAAAAAAAAAAAAAGAATTACTGTTATGTTTTAAGAAGACTGGGTTTTCAGAACCAAATGTAAATACAATTGAAAAGTTAACAGGGCATCATATGCTAAACTTTCACTTTCTCCTATTTTTATTTTTTAATTGAAGTATAGTTGACTTAGAAGATTATATTAGTTTCAGGCCTATTCAATATTTTTATAGATTATATTCCGTTGTTGTTGTTGTTCAGTCCCTAAGTCATGTCTGACACTTTGAGACCCCATGGACTGCAGCATGCCAGGCCTCCCTGTCCATCACCAAATCCCAGAGTTTACTCAAATTCAATCCATAACTTGGTGATGCCATCCAACCATCTCATCCTCTGTCATCCCCTTCTCCTCCTGCCCTCAATCTTTCCCAGCATCAGGGTCTTTTCCAATGAGTCAGCTCTTCTCATCAGGTGGCCAAAGTATTGGAGCTTCAGCTTCAGCATTAGTCCTTCTAGTGAATATTCAGGACTTATTTTCCTTAGGATTGACTGGTTGATCTCCTTGCTGTCTAAAGGACTCTCAAGAGTCTTCTTCAACACCACAGTTTGAAAGCATCAATTCTTTGATGCTCAGCCTTCTTTATGGTCCAACACTCTCATCCATATATTACTACTGGAAAAACTTTAGCTTTGACTATGCAGACCTGGATTGGAGGCTGCACAGCACTGGAGTGGCTGTGAGGAGATACCCCACATCCAAGGGCAGAGAAGCCCCAGCAAGCAAGACGGTAGATGCTGGATCAGCTTCTGTGCAGTGCTGGAGTGACTTTGAGGAGATACCCCCTCCCCATCCAAGGGCAAAGAAGAAGCCCCAGCAAGACAGTAGAAGGCGTGAAATCATGTTTAGAATCAAACCTCATACCCACCAGAGACTCTCAGAGGACTCAAACATACCTTGTGCACATCAGGTCCCAGAGACCCCACAGAGATTGAGACAGAACTGTCTTTGAGTGTCTCCTGAAAAGGTATAGGTCAGGTATGGGGCAGGCAGGGGCAGGGGCTCTGGGTGCAGTAAACCTGGGTATGGCATAGGCCCTCTTGGAGGAGGTCACCATTAGTTCCACCATAGAGAGCCATCAGAAATTACACAGGACTGGGGAAACAGACTCTTAGAGGGCACAAACAGAAGCTTGCATGCACCAGGACCCAGGAGAAAGGAGCAGTGACCATTCAAGAGACTGACCCAGACATGCCCAGGAGTGTCCAGGAGTCTCTGGCAGAGGTGGGGGTTGGCAGTGGCCTCCTGCAGGGTCGGAGGCACTGAGTGAGGCATTGGACCTTTTGAAGGAGGTTGCCACTAGCTTCATTACCTCCTCCATGGTTTGACCTCAAGATAAGCAACAGGGAGGGAACACAGCCCCACCATCAACAGAAAAGTGGTTTAAGATTTACCAAACATGTCCCAGATCATCAGAACAAGACCCAGTTTTCCTGTCAGTCAGTCTCTCCCATCAGGAAGCTTACATAAGCCTCTATCCTTCTCCATCAGAGGGCAGACAGATTGAAAAACACAATCACAGAAAGCTAACCAATCTGATCACATGAACCACAGCCTTGTCTAACTCTGAAACTATGAGCCATGCTGTGTAGGGGCCACCCAAGACAGACAGGTCATGGTGAAGAGTTCTGACAAAATGTGGTCCACTAGAGAAGGGAATGGAAAGCCACTTCAGTATTCTTGCCTTGAGAATCCCATTAACAGTATGAGAAGCCAAAAAGATAGGACACTGAAAGATGAACTCCCCAGGTTGGTAGGTGCCCAATATGCTACTGGAGATCAGTGGAGAAATAAAGAATGAAGAGACGGATCCAAAGCAAAAACAACGCCCAATTGTGGATGTGACTGGTGATGGAAGTAAAGTCTGATGCTGTAAAGAGCAATATTGCATAGGAACCTGGAATGTTAGGTCCATGAATCGAGGCAAATTGGAAGTGGTCAAACAGGAGATGGCAAGAGTGAACATTGACATTTTAGGAATCAGGGGACTAAAATGGACTGGAATGGGTGAATTTAACTCAGATTACCATTATATCTACTACTGTGGGCAAGAATCCCTTAGAAGAAATGGAGTACCCATCATAGTCAACAAAAGAGTCTGAAATGCAGTACTTGAATTCAATCTCAAAAACGACAAATGAACTCTCTTTAATTCCAAGGCAAACCATTCAATATCACAGTAATCCAAGTCTATGCCCTGATCAGTAATACTGAAGAAGCTTAGTTGAACAGTTCTATGAAGACCTACAAGACTTTCTAGAACTAGCACACCAAAAAGATATCCTTTTCATTATATGGTACTGGAATGCAAAAGTAGGAAGCCGTGAAATACCTGGAGGAACAGGTAAATTTGGCCTTGGAGTACAGAATGAAGCAGGTCAAAGGCTAATAAAGTTTTGCCAAGAGAAAGCACTGGTCATAGCAAACACCCTCTTCCAACGAAACAAGAGAGACTCTACACATAGACAACACCAGATGGTCAATATTGAAATTAGATTGATTATATTCTTTGCCACTGAAGATGGAGAAGCTCTATATAGTCAGCCAAAAAAAGACCGGGAGCTGACTGTGGCTCAGATCATGAACTCCTTATTGCCAAGTTCAGACTTACATTGAAGAAAGTAGGTAAAACCTCTAGACCATTCAGGTATTACCTAAATCAAATCCCTTACCATTATACAGTGGAAGTGATAATTAGATTCAAGGGAATAGATCTGATAGATAGAGTGCCTGAAGAACTATGAACAGAGGTTCGTGACATTGTACAGGAGACAGGGATCAAGACCATCCCGAAGAAAAAGAAATGCAAAAAGGCAAAATGGTTGTCTGAGCTGGCCTTACAAATAGTTCTGAAAAGAAGAGAAGTGAAAGGCAAAGGAGAAGAGGAAAGATATACCCATTTGAATGCTGAGTTCCAAAGAATAGCAAGGAGAGTTAAGAAAGTTTTCCTCAGTGATCAATGCAAAGAAATAGAGGAAAATAATAGAATGGGAAAGACTAGAGATCTCTTGAAGAAAATTAGATAACAAAGGAACTTTTCATTCAAAGATGGGCACGGTTAAGGACAGAAATGGTATGGACCTAACAGAAGCAGAAGATATTAAGAAGAGGTGGCAACAATGCACAGAAGAACTATACAAAAAAAGATCTTCATAACTCAGATAATCACGATGGTGTGATCACTCACATAGAGCCAGACATCCTGGAATGCAAAGTCAAGTGGGCCTTAGGAAGCATCACTATGAACTAAACTAGTGGAGGTGATGGAATTCCAGTTGAGCTATTTCAAATCCTAAAAGATGATGCTGTGAAAGTGCTGCACTCAATATGCCAGCAAATTTGGAAAACTCAGCAGGGGCCACAGGATTGGAAAAAGTCAGTCTGCATTCTAATCCCAAGGAAAGACAATGCCAAGGAATGTTCAAACTACAGCACAATTGCACTCATCTCATGCTGGCAAAGTAATGCTCAAAATTCTCCAAGCCAGGCATCAACAGTACATGAACCATGAACTTCCAGATGTTCAAGCTGGATTTAGAAAAGGCAGAGGAACCAGAGATCAAATTGCCAACATCTGTTGGATCATTCAAAAGGGCACAAGAGTTCCAGAAAAACATCTGCTTCTGCTTTATTAACTATGCCAAAGCCTTTGACTCTGTGGTTCACAACAAAGTATGGAAAATTCTTCAAGAGATGGTAATACCAAACCACTTCACCTGCCTCCTGAGAAATCTGTATGCAGGTCAAGAAGCTACAGTTAGAACTGGACATGGAACAACAGACTGGTTCCAAATCAGGAGAGAAGTATGTCAAGTATTGTCACCCTGATCATTTAACTTATATGCAGAGTACATCATGAGAAATTCTGTCTGGATGAAGCACAACTGGAATCAAGATTGTTGGGAGAAATATCAATAACCTCAGATATGCAGATGACACCACCCTTATGGCAGAAAGTGAAGAAGAGCTAAAAAACCTCTTGACGAAAGTGAAAGAGGAGAGTGAAAAAATTGGCTTAAAGCTCAACATTCAGAAAACTAAGATCATGGCATCTGGTCCCATCAATTCATGGGAAATAGATGGGGAAACAGTGGAAACAGTGTCAGACTTTATTTTTGTGGGGCTCCAAAATCACTACAAATGGTGATTGAAGCCATGAAATTAAAAGGCACTTACTCCTTGGAAGGAAAGTTATGACCAACCTAGACAGCATATTAAAAAGCGGAGACCTTTGTCAACAATGGTCTGTCTAGTCAAGGCTATGGTTTTTCCAGTAGTCATGTATGGGTGTGAGAGTTGGACTGTGAAGAAAGCTGAGCACCGAAAAATTGATGCTTTTGAACTGTGGTGTTGGAGAAGACTCTTGAGAGTCCCTTGGACTGCAAGGAGATCCAGCCAGTCCATCTTAAAGGAGATCAGTCCTGGGTGTTCATTGGAAGGACTGATGTTGAAGCTGAAACTCCAATACTTTGGCCACCTATGGGAAGAGTTGACTCATTGGAAAAGATTCTGGGAGGGATTGGGGGCAGGAGGGGAAGGAGGAGAAGGGGACGACAGAGGATGAGATGGCTGGATGGCATCACTGACTCGATGGGCATGAGTTTGAGTAAACTTCGGGAGTTGGTGATGGACAGGGAGGCCTGGCATGCTGCGATTCATGGGGTCGCAGAGAGTTTGACACGACTGAGCGACAGAACTGACTGATTGAGAATAAATTTATTGAATATAATCCAATCATAACAGCATTTCCTCAGTTCCATCTGAAAGAATTAAAAAATCCAAAGGTACATAAGGCAGTTTTAATGATGCATACATTTTTAGTCATGTAAAATAAGTAGTTTTTCTCTTAATAAATTCATTGGAAATCCCTAAGAATGCAATTTGCATTAATGACTTCATTAAGAAAATCTGTCAACTTTAATTGGTTTTGCCAGGAACTAGAAATGATAGTCCATTTACTAAGATCGATTTTAGGTAAAATTCAAGTATTTTAGTAATATCAGCAATAATAATTACCAAACCAAAAATATATGAGATATCATTCAATACTTTGTTCTCTTAGTAGAGGAGAGGCAGGTTACAAAGCCTAACAAAGAAAAAAAAAATTATATTGACATATTTTGTGTCATCTGTGCAAATAAATACTAAAAATCTAGGAATGTAAATTTTATATTTTGTTCTGTCATATTTGGTTTACTCAGGTGGAGCCAGTGGTAAAGAACCCACCTGTCAATATAGGAGACACAGGAGACCTGGGTTCGATCCTTCAGTTGGGAAGATCCTCTGGAGAAGGAAATGACAACCCACTCCAATATTTTTGCCTAGAGAATCCCATGGACAGAGGAGCCAGGCGGTCTACAGTCCATGAGGCCACAAAGAGTCAGACGTGAATGAAGAGACTTAGCACAGAACAGCACAAATTAACATAGCTGATTTATACTTGACCTGTAGTACTGACTGCATGCCAGCGTTATATCTGGATTATCATCTTGTTTCTTAAAAAATAAAAAAGATTCTCACAATGATGTTCAGGAATTCTATTTAAGAAAATAACTCTGGATTGAATACTTAAACTCTTATTATTCAATCTTTCCTCTCATTCATCAATGCATGTGATTTTTAAATATGCTTTAAACTAGAATTTTTAAGTACAATTAAAAATTTAGATTTGCACTTAAAGTGAATATATGAGCTATATTATCAAGTCTTGCAATGTTCTCAATTTCAATCTACACTTGTTTACTGAAGTAAAATCTTTAAATATAAAGCATATTTAAATGATTTATTTTTTAATTTTCCAAAGCAAAACACCTATACTTCAAGTTAAGCATTCACCAATACATCAAAAAGGCAAAAACTAAACCTATGACTAGCACCATCCTGAGTTTTATGAATAGGAGAAAAATAAATACAATCCATGCAATTTAAAACAGTTTGGAATGTATGATGTACATGATAAGGCAGCATGCATACAAATTCATGCTGTATAGAGGAATTTGTAGAATTTTGGATTAAAACTAGGAAGAATGTAATACTAAAAACGTTTTCTGAAAATGATGTTAGAGACTATGGCTATCATTTTCCAATTAGATTCAGTACTACATACTTTTTTGTTAGTCACTCTGCGAACCCACTGCATTATAAGCATTCGATAAATATTTTTAAAATTAGTGAGAAAATACACTTCCCAACTACACATTTATTTTAGTGAATTGTTTGAGCCGGATTCTTACGCTGAAAGAGTATTCTACCGTATTTTACATCATCTGCTGACCATTCTCCTAACACAGTTGTTGTTTAGTCTCTAAGTCATATCCAACCATATGGACTGTAGCCCACCAGGGTCCTCTGTTCATGGAATTCTCCAGGCAAGAATACTGGAGTGAGTTGCCATTTCCTTCTTCAGGGATCAAACCCAGGTTTCGTGCATTGACAGGCAGATTCCTTACCATCTGAGACATCAGAGAAGGCTTCAAAAGATTGCAGGCAAAAGGAGAAGGGGGAAGCAGTGAATAAGATGTTTAGATAGCACCACTGACTCAATGACCATGAATCTGAGCAAACTCTGGGAGATGGTGAGGGACAGGGAAGACTGGTGTGCTGCAGCCCATGGGGTCAGGAAGAGTCAGACTTGACTTGGCAACTGGAAGACAACAACATCATTCACATCAAAGAAAGACTAACTTAAACAGACAATTTGCTCATCAAATATTTATTAAGTACCTACTATATGATTGACATGACTAAATTCTCAAGATGCAAATTTGAATTAAAGATGAATAACAAGAATCTTATACTGGAGGCTGTCTGATCCAGGCACTATAGCTATCCACTATCGTCCTCTATCCACCTGGCCTCATCCATGAATTAAGTCTAAAAATATGGTCACCAGAAGCTCCCCGACTCATATTTACCACATTTGCCACTGGGAGAGGGTGATACAAAAATGCTCTAAATTAAGACAGGAAAAAGAAGCCACTCAGAAAAAATATTCTAATTTCCTCAGCTTTTGGCAGGTTTGTAGCCTGACTAATCAACTAAATCTACATGGTTGATGAAGGAAAGTATATTAGTGGCAGAGCCTGGGCCAAGTGTTGCCTCCTTACCCCATTCTTGGTCTATAAGAAGATGCCAACTCGCATTCAAAACAAGGTGCAAAGGGATGTTAGTTTAGATAAACCAAGAAACACACAGGAAATCTATATTAGTTACTGAAGCTGCTGTAGCAGATTACAACAAAGTTGTTGGCTTAAAATAATAGAAATTTAGGGACTTCCCTGGTGGTCCAGTGGTTAAGACTACACTTCCACTACATAGGGTATGGGTTCAATCCCTGACTGGGGAAGTTCCATGTGCCACACAATGTGGCAAAAAAGAAAATAAATTTTAAAAAGATACAAGAAAAAGAAAAAAAAAGAAATTTATTCTCTCACAGTTTTGGAGGTCAGAAGTCCAAAATTAAGGCCCCAGCAAAGTCACAGAATGGCTAGGAGAGAATCCATTATTTGCCTCTGCCAGCTTCCAGTAGCTATTGGCATTCCTTGACTCTGCCTCTGTGTTTATAGCGCCTTTTCCTCTCCTGTGTGTGCTGTGTTCTCTTCTGAGTGCTTGTTTTAAAACTCACTCAACCTCTAACTTAAAAGAATACATGTATTTGTATTTAGGGCCCATGTTGTAATTCATGGTGAACTTCCCTTATCAAGATCCTTAGCATAATCTTTTACCAAATACAATAATGTTCCCAAGTTCCAGAGATTAAAATGTGGACATCTCTTTCAGACCACCATTCAGCTCACACAGGATTCATCCTTTTAGCTGAAATATATTATCCATGCTAGTCAAAATACCAGCCATAACTTGTACACCGTAAGCACACCAGAAAGCCAGTGATTCAAAGTATACTTTAAATGCAGCTCTTCTTCTGAATATAAAAAGAGATTACATCAAGAACTTAAAAATTGATACTCACTTCTTTTTACCAACACATTAGTTGCAATGTGGCTTCCCTGGAGGCTCAGATGGTAAAGAATCTGCCTGCAATGTGGGAGACCTGGGTTCAACCCCTGGGTTGGGAAGATCCCCTGGAGAAGGAAATGGCTACCCACTCCAGGATACTTGCCTGGAGAATCCCCATGGACAGAGGAGCCTGGCGGGCTTCAGTCCATGGGGTCACAAAAAGTTGGACAAGACTGAGTGACTAAGCATAGCACAGCACAGTTTCAATACTGAAATTTACCTTTCCTAGTCAAGATAAGTGAATGCAAAATCTTATACATTGCAAAAACTTTCCTGTTTTCCATTGCATGTGGTAGAAAAAATACTAAGTAGTATTAAATTGAAAGGGCTAATCTCGAGGGGGAAAAGGGTAAACAATAAATCTGTAAGGTTTGTAATGGAGTTCTCAAAGTGAAAAAAATGCCATTTTACTTTAAAATAGGTTAGTGTTGAATAAGACTACAATATAAGAATACCTTTATATTGATCTGTCACTTCCTTCTCCATGATGAAGATTATTTATTTTTTAGGTTAGGTAATGCTGACTCTACACATGGACATCACCAGATGGTCAATAACAAAATCAGATTGATTATATTGATTACATTCTTTGCAGCCAAAGATGGAGAAGCTCTATACAGTCAGCAAAACAAGACCAGGAGCTGACTGTGGCCCAGATCATGACCTCCTTATTGCCAAATTCAGACTTAAATTCAAGAAAGTAGGGAAAACCACTAGACCATTCAGGTATGACCTAAATCAAATCCCTTAGCATTATACAGTGGAAGTGACACATAGATTCAAGGGATTCGATCTGATAGACAGAGTGCCTGAAAAACTATGGATGGAGGTTCTGACATTGTACAGGAGGCAGTGATCAAGACCATCCCTGAGAAAAAGAAATGCAAAAAGGCAAAATGGTTGTCTGGCCTGGCCTTAAAGTAGTTATGAAAAGAAGAGAAGTATGAAATTATGGACAGAAGTAAAAGGCAAAGGAGAAAAGATACACCCATTTGAATGCGGAGTTCCAAAGAACAGCAAGGAGAGATAAGAAAGCCTTCCTCAGTGATCAATGAAAAGAAATAGAGGAAAAGAATAGATGGGGAAGACTACCGATCTCTTCAAGAAAATGAGAGAAACCAAGGGAACATTTCATGCAAAGATGGGCTCAATAAAGGACAGAAATGATATGGACCTAACAGAAGCAGAAGATATTAAGAAGAGGTGGCAACAATGCACAGAAGAACTCTACAAAAAAAATCTTCATGACCCATATAACCATAACGGTGTGATCACTCACCTAGAGCCAGACATCCTGGAGTGTGAAGCCAAGTGGGCCTTAGGAAGCATCACTATGAACAAAGCTAGTGGAGGTGATAGAATTCCAGTTGAGCTGTTTCAAATCCTAAAAGATAATGCTTTGAAAGTGCTGCACTCAGTTTGCCAGCAAATCTGGAAAACTCAGCAGTGGCCACAGGACTGGAAAAGTCAGTTTCCACTCTAATCCTAAACTGCACGATTAAACTCATCTCACACACTAGCAAAGTAATGCTTAAAATTCTCCAAGCCAGGTTTCAACAGTACATGAACTGTGAACTTCCAGATATTCAAGCTGGATTTAGAAAAGGCAGAGAAACCAGATATTAATTTGCCAACATCCGTTGGAACATAAAAATGCAAGAGAGTTCCAGAAAAACATCTACTTCTGCATTATTGACTATGACTTTGATTGTGTGGGTCACAACAAACTGTGGAAAATTCTTAAAGAGATGGGAATACCAGACCACCTGACCTGACTCTTGAGAAATCTGTATGCAGGTCAGGAAGCAACAGCTAGAACTGGACATGGAACAACAGACTGGTTCCAAATCAGGAAAGGAGTATGTCAAGGCTGTATATTGCCACCCTGCTTATTTAACTAATATGCAGAGTGCATCATGAGAAATACCAAGCTGGATGAACCACAAGCTGGAACTGAGATTGCCAGGAGAAATATCAATAACCTCAGATAAGCAAATGACACCACCCTTATGGCAGAAAGTAAAGAATTAAAGTGCATCCTGATGAAAGTGAAAGAGGAGAGTGAAAAAGTTGGCTTAAAACTCAACGTTCAGAAAACTAAGATCATGCCATCTGGTCCCATCACTTCAAGGAATAGATGGAGAAACAGTGGAAACAGTGACAGACTTTATTTTGGGGGGCTCCAAAATCACTGCAGATGGTAACTGCAGCCATGAAATTAAAAGATGCTTACTCATTGAAAGAAAAGCTATGACCAACCTAGACAGCATATTAAAAAGCAGAATCATTACTCTGCTGACAAAGGCCCGTCTAGTCAAAGCTATGGTGTTTCCAATAGTCATATATGGATGTGAGATTTGGACTGTATAGGAAACCGAGTACTAAAGAATTGATGCTTTTGAACTCTGGTATTGGAGAAGACTCTTGAGAATCCCTTGGATAGCAAGGAGATTCAACCAGTTCATCCTAAAGGAAATCAATCCTGAATTTTCATTGAAAGAACTGATTCTGTAGCTGAAATTTCAATGCTTTGGCCACCTGATGTGAAGAACTGATTCATTGATCAAGATCCTGATGCTGGGAAAGATTTAAGGCAGGAGGAGAAGGGGACAACAGAGGATGAGATGGTTGGATGGCATAACCAACTCGATAGACCTGAGTTTGAGTAAGCTCCAGGAGTTGGTGATGGGCAGGGAAGCCTGGCATGCTGTAGTCCATGGGGTTGCAAAGAGTCCGACACGACTGAGTGACTGAACTGAACGTTGTCTTAAAAACTTCTCTCTTAAGCTATTCAAATGTTTGTCAAATAAATGGATTCAGAGAGTTCAAACTACTACTTCATTTCCAAATCACTTTGATGGACTAATATGAACTCATTAGCTTTTTGCAATATTTCATATGTTAATTTTTAATTTTAATACGTGTTACTTTTAAATTGCTCCTAAAATTATTCATAAAAGTATAGATTTTTCTGTGGTTTTAAAATGTAGCTAGATTAATAATTTGACTTTATAAAACATCTATTACAACAGGTTAACATATTACTTTTCCACTTTTTTTCAACATCTATTATGACAAGTTAACATAATGTTGGTTAGGTAAATAAAACTGCTTAACACAAATAGGAAGTAGCAAATGCCATCTTTGCTTCACATGTGTCACTTTCATCTCGCTTAAACATTAAAGAAGTTTTAATTTGCAGTTACAATGAAAGCATACACTCTATTCTATTTCTATATCAATAAGCATGATCCTTTATTTCCTGTATTTAGTATTCAAGTTTTCATCAGTATTTGTCTCATTTTCCACTAATAGTTTTTATTTCAAAGAAGTGTAATGGCTGATTTTTTTTTTTGGAATGGCAGATTTTTAAATGAAATGTAAGGGACATTAAATAGTCATAATTCTTTTCTTTACTCTGTCATTATTAATTAGTCTGCTTGATGGCACAGATTTTAAGTAAAAAACATTGTTTTTTTCAAAGATGTTTTTATTAGTAGAAATATTTTGGAAAACTATTCTTCGATATATGCAATGCCAAAGAGGTTTTCAACTTGGGGATTTAAAATGTTTATTCCATTAAGTTGAGTTCAAGAACACTAAAACTCATAATGTACACACAGCCTTTAAAGTTCACAGTCAGTTGGTAGAGTATCAAGGGTCGATTAAGTTTCGTCATACTTAGTCTCAGGCACTACTCTGTTATACATACCTCTCTCTCATCAGCATCACCCTAAGCTAAATGCAAACTTTACTGTACTGCAATTTTGGCAGCCTATTACTAGGTAGTTTTGGAGTGCCTACTGTGATTTAGCCTGACTGGAGCAGGCAGGTTGATGCTATGTGTCTGAAGGGAGAGCTATGCATAATTAGCCATCTCTAAATTTAGAAAGGTAACACTTTAAAAGATATTTTTACCCTGGAAATTATGGAGGCTTACTTTCTGTCTCTGAACTATTTTCTGTCCATTTACTTTTGCTATGTCAATTCATCCACAGAGAAAGATTTTCTGTCCTCTACTCATATTTCAATGCACAGATAGATTTTGCTTCCAACACTCTTATTCTCTGGGAGGAAATGGTCTTTCACTATTTTGAACTCCACTAGTAGTCACCCTCTCTGTAACTAATCATACGGCAGTAAGTGATCTGTGTTCACATAGATTTTTTCATTGGTATTCTACAGGTGAATGGAGAAAGAGAGAAATAATATACATCTATGTCATTACTTTAAGCTCTAATTATTAATTTAGCAACAGTAAACTAATAAATTAATTTTTATTCAGTAGTTTACAATTTGATGCAGAAATCTTGGGAACCATCTTGCAATTCAGTATGCCAAAAATATTTATTTATTTATTTTTTAAGTTAAAGTATGCCAAAAATATCTAAAAGAATATAGTCTACATTGCCCACCCCTCCTTCTCAACTAACACTCAATTGTACTGCTAGCCCAGTTATTAATATTTAAGTCAGAAAAGAAAGAAGCAGAAAAATTTGCAAAATTTTATTGAACCAAGTTTGCCTGGAAGTGACTAAATTTTTTCTTGCCTTGCTTAGAATGGGTTTCTTAAAATTAAAATTGAATCCATTTGAATGAAAACTTTTTATGTATGCATATTTGAATTTATCAATTATAAATAATATACAATCCACACAAGGAGTGGGGAGCAATAAAAGTAGTAAATTATTTTTATACATCAAAGTAATTTCTGTTACATTATATTTTAAAAATCAACAAAAGTTACAGATGATCTTATCATGACAATGGGTGGCAGGCATTAGGGAACAGGAAACAAGGGAGGGTTTTGTCTTCTTTGAAAATAGTGTATAGATACTTACAGAAAGCGGAGAACTAAAGAGCCTCTTGATGAAAGTGAAAGAGGAGAGTGAAAAAGTTGGCTTAAAACTCAACATGACCCAGAGGGATGGGATGGGGAGGGAGGCGGGAGGGGGGATTGGGATGGGGAACACATGTAAATCCATGGCTGATTCATGTCAATGTATGGCAAAGACCACTACAATATTGTAAAGTATTAGTCTCCAACTAAAAAATAAATGAAAAAATAAATAAATTGAAAAAAAAAGAACACTAAGATCATTTTGGGGGGCTTCAAAATCACTGCAGATGGTGATTACAGCCATGAAATTAAAAGACACTTGCGCTTTGGATGAAAAGCCATGACCAACCTAGACAGCATGTTGAAAAGCAGAGACATTACTGATAAAGGTCCATCGAGTCAAAGCTATGGTTTTTCCAGCAGTCATGTATGGATGTGAGAGTTGGACTGTAAAGAAAGCTGAGTGCTGAAGAATTGATGCTTTTGAACTGTGGTGTTGGAGAAGACTCCTGAGAGTCCCTTGGACTGCAAGGAGATCCAACCAGTCCATCCTAAAGTAGATTAGTCCTGGGTGTTCATTGGAGGGACTGATGTTGAAGCTGAAACTCCAATACTTTGGTCACCTTATGTGAAGAGCTGACTCATTGGAAAAGACCCTGATACTGGGAAAGATTGAGGGCAGGAGGAGAAGGGGACGACAGAGGATGAAATGGTTGGATGGCATCACCGACTCAATGGACATGAGTATGCGTAAACTGCAGGTGTTGGTGATGGACAGGGAGGCCTGGCGTGCTACAGTCCATGTGGTCGCAAAGAGTTGGACATGACTGAGCGACTGAACTGAACTTATTAACCTTCAATGTTCATGGGAAATCTTTTTTTTTTTTTAACATTTTATGTTTAATAGTTTAATCACAACTCTAAGAAAGATAGAAATTACTTGTTTAAATTCTGAAGTATTCTAGTAAGAGGAAATTATTTCCATGAAATCCTGTCAACTCAACAAAATTAAGAAAGAAAAGGCAAAGGACAGCAAGTAAATTATAGAAAATAAGATACCATTCCTAAATCTATCAGATTGTAATTGCAATAAATAGCAATAAATTTAATAGTGATAAATGTGAATATGAATTAATTCCCTGAATAAGAAATCTTATGTTATGATTTTTTTAAATTCTGGTTTACACTATTTTTCTGGAGGGATATATGAAATAAAGAACCCCAAAGAAAGAAAATGGAGGGAAAGAAAAAAATGTAGCAATATGATAATATAAAAAATGCAAGAATCTAAATTAGCTTTTATGCACTTAAAAATGAGTTTCAAAATGTAGAGGGCAAACACTAATTGAAATGAAAGGAGACATTGGTAAATATTAAACTATATTTAGTAAGAAAGCAGTACACCTTACAAATCAGTAGAAAAAGAAGACAAAAAGAGAAAAATTTAAGTAACAGAAAACATACATTTTAAAAGATGTAGTGATATATTCATGAAAATTAACTGTGTATCAATCACAAGATTATTGCCGCATACCTGAAGTACACAAAACACACCTCTCATATGTCATGGCAAAAAACAAATAAAAAATTAGAAGTTGATGGTTGGAAAAAAAGCAGAAAGTATAGACATGAAAAGTATTTAAAGGGAAATTCTCTTCTAAATAAAATCTTAGCTTTAATAGAATGGAAAAACAATGAAATCTTTATAAATGAAAGAACTTCAAATAAAAAGACTCATGGGATCATCCAAACCATGATATAGTTAATAAGAAGCTTCAAAAGCAATATGCAAGTCCTATATAGGAATAAATTAAAATATTGATCTTTATTGACAGAAATGAAGCAATCTTAAAATAGTGCAGCATCACTCTTGTGGGACATGGCAAATTGTATAAATTTTCTCTAGGCACAAATGATAAAAATATGTTTATACCATAAAACTAATGAATCTGTATGGCACAAGCATAGAAAAAAATATAAGTAATTTGAGAATTCAGATATAAACTGTCATATAAAGTACAATATCATTTATTTTAAAATAGTAGAATTTCAATAAATGCTGAACTATTGCAAAAAGGAAAGTTTTCTGTCACTGAACAATATTTTGACATTTGAATTTTCACAGCATAGGTATGCATGGTTTTTTCTGAAGAGAAATCAATGACTTATGGAATATTGCTATTTACTTTAAAAAATAAAATTGGTCTGCTCATATATATGCAATTCAGACAAATGTTATATGAAGTAATTTGCAGCCATTTCACAATAAATGAAATGTATAAGTTAAAAACAGCAAAAAGCTTATAGAAATATATTTATGTACATAAGTGTGTTTGTGTAAAAATATATATATGTGTTTGTGTAAAAATATATATAAAAAATATATATATTGTGTAAAAAAATATATATATATAAAATACATTTTTACATTATAAGGTCTGTCTGCATATATTAGATGTGTATGGGAAAAGAATTAGAAGGATTAACTGTGCAGATATTACTGATCAAGGAGAGGAAGAAAAGGAGGGTTGAGTTCTTTATATGTCTCCTAAAACTGCGATAGGAACAGTGGGATTACCTAAAGCATCTAATATATTGTCTCTGCCTTCTAGCAATTCACACGCTGTGGTGGCAAGCCGAACCCAAATAAAACAATGCATGAAACGAAGGCAATATATGACTGTGCCAGAATCCTGGCCCACTGGTGCTCGGTCACACGTGCCGCAATGGTTCCAACTTAATGTAAACTTTCAGAAAGTCACATCACAACTTTTCTCATAGCATGGGGTCAAATCATTTGGGCAGTTTTATAATTGATAGCAAGGAAGGAACAAAATCTCAGATTACCTGGAAAATACAATACCATGATATCCATGTTCCAGCATTGAAATTTAGAAAAGGAAAACAAAAATGAAGGGCCAGGTAAAAGGAGAACGGAGGGTGATAAAGTAAAATCATTTTAACTCTTTTATAAGAATATTTTTATCCCTTAGTAGACATTGCATATTATGTATTATATGCAATATGACTTAAGTACAGAAAATGCTTCTCCTAGGAAATGGTTTTCTAAACAAAGCAGTATTTAAAAAGAGTAGAAAAAGAGTCTATCAACTGATACTAAATGTAATTCAAGCAAATGTTTCTTCCATTAGTATAGGTGTCAAATGACAGATTGCGGCCTTCTGTTTTGCTAAAATTCTAGTTAGAATTAGCTTGGAAATAAAACATTCAATGGTTGAAAAGCCGAAACTTTTTTTCGGGGAAAGATGCAGTAATGGCATAGAGTACAAGCAGTTCAAAGTACCCACTACAATATTGTAAAGTAATTAACCTCCAACTAATAAAAATAAATGAAAAAAAAAAAAAACAAAGTAGATAGCATTTCTTTCTTAATAGGTACCTGCAGTTTTCCATTTTTGTAGAAACTAGTTTGTATAAAACTTCTCATGAAATTACTCCTAATAATGAAAATAATAGGCTAATTTTAAATGAATTAAAGGTACTTAAATACACCTATCTAGTTTCTTTTCTTATTAAATACTATCTCTGATAAGTTAAATACAGATGTATAATGAAATTTCTGCATCTATGGTTAAGTAAGATGTCAAAGATATGTATTCTATATCCCTATGGAAACTTGCAGTATGTATTTCTGTAGATATTTTCCACCAAATTTGCAAATGCAGTGTCTTCAGGTCAAAGCCATTTCCATTACACAAACTAAAAAATGTAATAAATTTTGTTCACTATGCTATTGAAAAGAGCAAAAGCTAGAAGTGATGTGGGAAGCAGTAAATAATTCACATGTTAGTATCCAATATTGCAATATGATATCAGTTGCATTGTTATTTAAAGTCAATGTAAAGATTTTCAGGCAAAGAAAGGGCAAATTCAAGCCAAATTATTTTCTATAAAATTCATATATGTTATTTTCTCTTATTACTTTCCTCCAACTTATTACTTTTTAAACAACACTTGATATTCACATAATAAACTGCAACACTATGTGTGAGGGGATGGTATAAGAAAAGTAGAATAAGTTTAATACTTGACTTACAGGAATTAACAAGAAGTAGGACATTAAAGTTAATAGTACAGAGATGGAGAGAAGGGGGTGATTACTAGCTAATTTCAATATTGCTCATAGGCAGGAAAAATTAGGAAATAGTCTTCCTTTCCCCTACCTTCCAAAAAACCAAAGAAACTAGAAGTTTTCATAAAAGCATTAATGTATGGATAATATCTAGAACAAAATATAACAATTCCTAAATAATACAATTCAGTTCAGTCGCTCAGTCATCTCCAACTCTTTGCAGCTTCATAGACTGCAGCAGGCCAGGCCTCCTTGTCCACCACCAACTCCCGGAGCTTGCTCAACTCATGTCCATCTAGTTGGTGATGCCATTCAACCTTCTCATCCTCTGCATCCCCTTCTCCTCCCACCTTCAATCTTTCCAAACATTAGGATCTTTTCCAATGAGTCAGTTCTTCACATCAGGTGGCCAAAATATTGGAGCTTCTGCTTCAGCATCAGTCCTTCCAATGAATATTCAGGTTGATTTCCTTTAGGATTGACCAGTTTGATCTCTTTGCTGTCCAAGAGACTCTCAAGAGTCTTCTCCAACATTCATGATGCTTCTTCAAAAGCTTCAATTTTTCAGCGTTCAGCTTCCTTTATGGTCCAACTCTCATGTCCATACCTGAGTACTGGAAAGACCATACCTTTGACTATACAGACCTTTGTCAGTAAAGATGTCTCTGCTTTTTAATGTGTGGTCTAAGTTTGTGATATCTTTTCTTCCAAGGAGCAAGCATATTTTAATTTTATGGCAGAAGTAACCATCTGCAGTGATTTGGGAGCCCAAGAAAATAAAACCTGTCACTATTTCCATTGTTTCCCCATCTATTTGCCATGAAGTTATGGGTCTGGATGCATGATCTTAATTTTTTTGAATGTTGAGTTTTAAACCAACTTTTTCACTCTCCTATTTCACTTTCATCCAGAGACTCTTTAGTTCCTCTTTGCTTTCATAAGTGTGGTGTCATCTGCATATCTGAGGTTATTGATATTTCTCCCTGAAATCTTGATTCCAGCTTGTTCTTCATCCAGTCTGGCATTTCACATGATGTACTCCATTTGCATATATATGTATAAAATTCTAAAAATATTTGTGAATAATAGGAAATAGATTTAAAGGACTAGAACAGGCAGCTAAGACATCAAAACCAGGTAAATATTGTACATTAGTACAAAAAGTAATTTTATTTTATTTTTTTTCAAAAAGTAATTTTAAAACATTCTTTCAAAATCAAAAGTAAGATGACAAAAATTAAATACATATTCAGAAACACAACACAGGAAATTATCTCAAGTGATTTTAAGTATCCTTAGGAGTATGTATAAAATGGGAATACTTAACTGGGATATATTATAGGATAACATAATAGAGTTGAAACACCTACTGTGTGAAATGATTCTAGAGGTATCCATAGATGGTAGAGCTAGAAATACAGAACTCATCTACGTCTAGATGCTCAGTGATGCACTTTATAGGATACTGCACAAGGAGAGCAGGGAAAAGTAGAAGATCTAGAGTCATTTACCAGTCAGAATGAAGGGGCAGAGGATGGGACGAAATTATAAAATAAAGAGGTAGTAAAGTAATAGGAGTATATATTTACTGTGCTGTGCTGTTCTTAGTTACTCAGTCATGTCTGACTCTTTGTGACCACCTAGCCTGTAGCCCGCCAAGCTCCTCTGTCCTTGGGGATTCTCCAGGCATCAATACTGGAGTGGGTTGCCATGCCCTCCTCCAGGGGATCTTTCCAACCAAGGGATAGAACCCAGGTCTCCCACATTGCAGGCAGATTCTTTACTGACTGAACCACCAGAGAAACGCATAAATGTACCACAGCTTCTTTATTCATTCATCTGTTGATGGACATCTAGGTTGCTTCAATGTCCTAGCTATTGTAAATATTACTGCCATGAACATTGGGGTAAATTAAAAAAAATAGGATCAAGAAGAGAGTAGTGCTTTAGAAATTATAAGAAGAGTGCATTTAGAAGTTAGATGGTATTCAAGAGCACCTAGGGCTTCCCTGGTGATTCAAGTGGTAAAGAATCTGCCTGCAATGCAAGAGATGTAAGTTCAATCCCTGGGTCTGAAAGATCCCCTGGAGAAGGGAATGGCAGTCCACTCCAGTACTCTTGCCTGGGAAATCCCATGCACAGAGGAGCTTGGCGGGCTACAGTCCATAGGGTCCCTAAGAGTTGGACACGACTGTGCGACCAACACTTCCACTTTCCTTCACTTTCAAGGGCACCTAATACTACTGAAGATTTGTGCTCAATACAGTCTCCTAAACCAATAATTATTTGCACTATAATATGAGCAATGCCTTTTATTAGGTATTAGCCTCATAATGTAATTTCCTTGTTATTAACCACTGTGCATAATTTATACGACATAGCAAAATTATTTCACATATTAAACTTCAAAGAAATAATTAATGAGAAGCAATGTGAATTCTAAATAGATCTTGGTATTTTCTGTGTGGTCAGTTCTACCAAATGGCTATTGAGAAAGTTTTGTCTTTCAGGAACTTCAGGAGCCAGTTGCAAAGGAAAGGGGAAACATACTATCAAGTGATTTGATAGAATGCTGGTGAAGAGAGAAAGTGTTCTATATGCAAAATAAAAAAAGTCAAGGAAGGTTTGAAAAATAGGAGAACTTTAGTTTTAAAGAGTCAGTAGAAAGGGACATACTAATAAAAGACATTTAATGATAGAAAAAGTGAGGTTTTAAGGAGAGGACAAAAGAGCTCAGGGTTAGCTTTGAAAGAAGGGTATCTACATTTACCTCTGATATTGCATGGTAGATGAGAGTATGGAAACAAAGGTTTGATGGGATATGGAGGGGATCATGAGAGATTGGTTTATATGTTGAGTTGAAAGAGCAATCACATGTCTCTGAGATGATGTGTTCCTGTTACAGTTCTATGGATGCTTGCACACTGCAGCGCTAAAGATTCAGCTTAACTAAATATCATGGCAAAGGGAAAATGGCTTTAATCTTTTTTTAAATTTTATTTATTTAATTTTTGTTGCAGGCTTTCTTTAGTTGCAGCCAGCGGGGACAACTGTTCCTTGGGTGGGCATCTTCTCATCGTGTTGGCTTGTCTTGTTATGGAACACGGGCTCCAGGTGCATGGGCTTCAGCAGGTGCAGCACGCAGGCTCAGTAGTGGCACATGGGTTTACCTGCCCCAAGGCATGTGGAATCTTCCTGAACCAGGGATGGAACCCATGTCTCCTACATTGGCAGGTGGATTCTGCCACCAAGGAAGTCCTGGATCTATTCTTGAGTAGAACGGTTAATTGAAGGTTAAAATAAAGAGTTCATTTGAAATCCAAAAATACAGGATTAACTGAGAATTTAGTTAAAATGAATCTATATGAATTAGTGCTAATTTTTCCCTAGGGCACACATGTTCTACATATACAGATCCCCAATGTTAATATAATATTTTCACTTCCCTTTTTAATATTTTCAATCTCTAATTATAATGATGAGCTTGGGACATTAAATCACATAAACTCTTTAAGCCTCAGTTTTAATATAAATAGAAGAATAGGGTATGATAACTTATCTGCATCTTACTTCCAAGTTGTGTGAGCATTATTGCCTAATCAAACATGTTGTTAGTGGAATGTGCAGTAACATGATAGTTGCTCTTGCATACTAAAAGACAAGTTTTAAATTCTTTTTCATAGCCTGTGATGACTGATTTTTTTATGTGAACCAGGGTGATTGTGTGGTTATGTGAGAGAAATATGATCTGCAATGAAAGAAAAAAACAAAGATCCCTTTTCACTCTGGCAAATATTTTTATCCTGTCATATATCAGAGAAGACTAGAAAGCCAAGGGTTATTGTAGGGTGACAAGAAAAAACTACTTACTTCTTGAAGCTAAAAAAGAGAAGGAAATACAATTTCAAGTTCTTCCTGTGAAACTAGGTTGCACGGCTTAGTGCCTTGGGGGTCCTCTCTGGGGAACTGTTATGTGATAAAGGAAAGGCTAGCTTCTTTCTCATAATGCCTTTGTGTGTCTGATGAATGCCAGAGGCACCACTTACAGGTTGTGTGAAACTTCCGTGGCAGCATCAAGATGTGATACACTTCCAGGGCTCCTTATCAAGCTATCAGGACCCAGAAACAAAGCTTTTGTCAAGAAACATCTTTTTTATCTTTTTTTCCCCTCTGAAACTCTGTATTTAAGTTGTAGATTTTTAGTGCAATCACATAAAATAAGAGAGGAAGTGCAAAGCTATGAGTTTCAAGCGCTCATTATTTCTTTGTGTTTGCTGTTTGTTAGTTGCCTAACTTCCAGCCATTTCAGGACAAAGTCTACTAGTCTCCAGATACTGTCATTCATACTTACATTCTTCCTGCCTGGTTAGCCATTTTATGTTCTGCTTTCTTTTGCATTTGGCTAGCGCAGAGTCGGACATGACTGAAGCGACTTAGCAGCAGCAGCAGTGATGTTGAAATTCACTAATACTTCCTATAAAACAAAAATATCCTGAGGATTCTCAGAGTAATGTTAATATATGGAGTCAGTGGGGGAAAAGTGGTTAACAACCCATCACTATATTCATGTTAAGAAATTTTGACAATTATACATCAAGGTTTTGTGTTTCTGCCTCATTTACCCAACTCTTAGGATATAGCTGTTATTCAAGGCTACTGCTTTTGTTCTTTCCTTCCTAACAAATCTTTTTAAAAATATTTGAGGCAACATTTTTTATTTTATTATATCCCTGCTTTAGCATCAAGAATTAGAATAAACCCTGAGCTCAGCACTTCAATTTACTTTGAATGCTTTCCTTTTGGTTTTTCATAGTTTTGTTGTGAGCTAATTTGGTTTGGTACATTATGTGACACTTCATAGGAAAGAAGAAACTGTAGGATACATGTTTAACTTTTTAGATAAATCACTGCAACCGGGAAGTAAGATGAATCTGTTTTCCTCTGAATTTTTGTTATCCAGTAGTAAATTAAACAATAATCTGTGGCTATGGGTTTAAGAAAATACAGTTTAGGAAAAGTCTAGGAAGGCAACCCAAACACATGCTAATTTTTTCTCCGGCCCAGATGACCTATCTAATGGGCCTGGAAGAAGAGTCTAAAGACATTGATGGCTTTCGGTTTTTAAGAGACTGGTGGCAGTAATTCAGTTTCTAAGTCATGTCCCACCCTTGCAACCCCATGAACTGTAGCCTACCAGGATTTCCCAGGCAAGAATACTGGAATGGGTTGTCTTGCTTTTTCCTTCTCCAGGGTATCTTCCCAACTCAGCAGTCAAACCTGCATCTCCTGCATTGCAGGCAGTATGATGCATTGCAGTTAGTCTCCTGCATTGTTAAATCAACAGATATCTTCCTGAAAAATTGGATCTTAAAAACATTTCCCTGAGAACTGATGATCTAATGATTGGGTGGGGGATGGAGGAGGAAGGACATCAAAGATTTTAATTAAAAGCAAACAAGTTCAATCTAATACAGACAAATATGCACACAGTGTTTTATTGATCCTACAATAGTTTAAATTCACAACTATATCTATATGTTATTGCATTATGCCTATGAAACATATGCAAGAAGTTTGCTACAAATAAATGCAATGTATTAAAAATATAGAGATCCTAGAGAATGGTTCTTTGAATGAAAATGCAAGAAAACTACACAAAGTGTTTCAGGAATTTGTTGATAATTCTTCAGATAAAAGAGGAAGAGTCTAAGCATATTTCACATCATTTTAATAATCTGATATTATTGTTAGGCTCTCTGAGAATTGTGTATTGAATCTTACAATTTAACATTTGTAACCTGTTTTCTCTTTTCCCTGAAGATGCCTAACCTGTAGTTTATATGTTAGTACTACATTTTTTTTCACACAATAAAGATTATCCTTTAGAAAGCATCAGCAAACACTATATGATTGAAAAAAATCTAAATAGTCTCTCAATAAAATTAGGAATAAGACAAAGATACCCCCAGTGGCTACTAAAATTCTGTATTAATTTTAAAGCTTTAAATCAGAGAAGACAAAAAAATAAGTCATAAAAATTCAGATGAAGAAGAGACTAATTTGTTGTTAGTTACAGACGTTATACTGGGATACAGAAAATCTGGAAGAAGTGGCTGCAATGGCCACGGGGTCCTCAGTGGTACCTCTGGGTTCAGCGGCAAGGGCCCAGGGCACATGTTTGGCTTCAGCGGCCTGCATGGTGCAGGGGCTGGTGCTGGCCCACGCATGGCGACACCAACTGGGGCTGATGTGTGTACGTGAACAGGTCCAGGTGCCAGGCATGCACTTGTGTGGCTGCAGGGACTAACCGCAGGCTCAAGTACAGTAGTGCAGGCTGCTGACACGAGTCACGGTCGGCGGCATACAGGTACACAGCCCCTGAGGACCCCCTCTTCCACAGCTCTCACCATCCAGGATCATGCAGTTGTGATGTCATGGACCCCAATTGCTTGAGCTAAGGAGACATCATACCCCCCCCCCCAAGATGGAGAGTTGCCATGCCCCCCTGCACTTGGTACCCCCTGCTATTGGATGCAGGTCAAAGCACACTCTAGGATGCTCCCATCCTCAGTGAAGCATCTTCTTACCAAAGCCAGTCCAGAAAGTCTGGAAACAGTGAGTGCTTCTTCAAATGCATAGACACTGACCTGGGGCTGCAGAGCTCATGAAATCAGGGAAATATGACACCACCAAGGGGACGCAATGGAGGTCCAGTAACTGACCCTGCAGATACAGAGTTCAATGAACTTACCAAATCTTCAAATTCAGCTTCCCTTTTGATCAATAATCCAATTTTTAGGTCATTTCTTTCTTCTCATGGTTAACTACACGTAGTCAGGTGGAACCAGGCTACTAACATTTTGCTTAGAAATTTCCTCAGCCAAGTATCTGGTTTTGCTCATGAGTTCTACATTCCATAAAACATTTGGAGAAAAACTCTTTGCCACTTTATAACAAAGATTGCTTTTCCTCGAGTATCCAATAATATATCTCTCATTTCCATCTGAATCCCATCAGAATGGCCTGTAATGTCCACACTTCTCCAGCATTCTGCTCACAAGTACTTTGCTAGTCTCTAAGAAGACCGGGCTCCCTCTTCAGCTCCCCTCTTTGCTTTCCGAGGTCTCACCAGAATCCCTTGTAAAGGTCTATTCAGCTATGTAATTTTGTTTTGTTTTCTTTTCTTTTCTAACATGCACCTCAAAACTCTTTCAGCCTCTGTCTATTAAACAGTTCCAAAGTCACTTCCATATTTTTGCATCTTTATAAGAGTAACATCCCTACTTCCAGGTACCAATTTCTCTCTTGGTCTCTTAGATGGCTTGGTCTCTTAGATGGCTATCATGCTTGTGCCCCATTGCTCAGTCATGTCTGACTCTTTGCAACCCCATGGGCTGTCCATGGAATTCTCCAGGCCAGAATATTGGAGTGGGTTGCCATTTCCTTCTTCAGGGGATCTTCTTTACCCAGGGATCAAACCCCTGTCTCCTGCATTGCAATCGGGTTCTTTACCATCTGAGCTACCAGAGAAGCCCTTAGACTCCTATAACAAGATACTACAGACTGAGTGGGTTAAGTGACAAACATTTATTACTCATAGCTCTGGAGGCTGGGGATTCAAGATCAATCAAGGTGCTAGCATATTTGGTGACCTATGAAAGCCTGCTTCCTGGTCCATCTTCTCACTGTTCCCTCATGGCAGAAGCAGCCAGGGAGCTTTCTGGCAGTACCTTTTTAAGGGCACCAATCCCATCCATGAGGGCTCAATCCTCAGTACCCAGTCATCTTCCAAAGTCCCCACCTCCATTACCATCGCTTATTGGGAGTTAAGTTTCAACATATGAATTGTGAGGGGGCATAAACATTCAGTCTATGGAAAATTAAAGTACCAAAAAAAACAAATCAGGAGAGTAAAGTCAGTCAAACATGTTAGAATTATTTTGCTATTGAAAGATTCAAATTAACTTTGGGTTTGTAAACAGCCTCTCATTTTTCCCCACACCATTGATTTTTATAATGAACAACCCCCTCCAAAAAAGGTATTTATGTCAGGAGAAGTTTCAAATATATTTTTGTATCATTTGTAATAGTTTAATCCTTACATTAAACTTTCCTTTTAATAATTTTTGTAGTAAAACTTACAATTTACCATTTACAACTGCACTGGAGTGATATTCTGTTTTTTCAAAAGATGCCTATACTGTGGTTGATGCATGTCAGTACTAAATCTCTCTTAAGAAGACCTCATATTTGACAGAAAGATATGCTCCAGAATGTCTCCAAAGAAATATAGTAAGACAAATGAGTTGTTGCCTACCAATTCCTTTTTTCCAGGATAAGCTTTTATTTTATTTCCAGTTAGTCAAAGGAATCTTCCCACTGGGAAAATAAAAGACACATAATAATGCTGAAAAGAATCATAGGACTCTAGTGGTGAAAAGACCTTAGAGAGGGTTCAGTCATGAGCCCTCAATTTGCCGATGAGGAAATTGAGGCCAGCCTAAGGTTGCACAGCTGGCTTAATGGCAGCGCCAGAAGTAGAAAGACCATTTCCTGGTTTTCAGCCCAGCGCTCTTTTGATTATACTGTGCTGTGGCCCACTTCATGACACCTCTAAAAGAGGGCTCTCATAAAGCATCTATGCATGACTCACAGCATCTCTAACAGAAACACTTTTTCTGCTGAAAAATGCCTGCCAAGGATTCTGCTACTAAGATCTCCTACTGGGCAAGGGTCCTTTAGACAGCACACTGAACAAACTGTAATGACCTATATAATGTCTCCATTCTCTAGTGACATGGAGCCTTCACAACGTAGGCTTTTTTTTTAATGAAGATTTTAAGCAATCATCTCAATCGTCTATTTTTCTATACCAGGTCCCATGAGATAGTCCACAGCCTCTCGCACTCAGGAATGTTATGTTTTGGGGTAAGAGTAGGTATTTCAGTATAGTTGATCTGATCTGTGTAGATCTCATTTTTTTTTCTTTATCCTTTTAGAACCCAGTGTGATCTCTCTGGCCCTTTCTGTAACTGAGCAATTGAGCAAAGCCTGGATGTAAGAGCTGTATTCACAGCAATAGTGCAAAATGTCACTGAGATGCCAACCCAGAATTCAGTCAATTCCTGTTCCCAAATAACAGATATTTCCCATTCTGTGCTCCAGGAGCTGTAATAGACATTGTTCCCCAGTGTCATCAGTGGTGCTAGATGAACACCATTCTCTTGAATATTACAGAAAGTTGGATTCCTGATGAATTTGTAAATTCACGTGGACAAAAAAAACAGAGCTATCAAAATAAATGTGATGCTATCTATGATAAATAGGATGTTTGAGAGATTAAAAATGAGGCCCTTGATTTCTGCCCAATGATAGCTCATTCTCTAGTTTGGATCACAGACTCTCATATTTAAATCACTTTGACTATGCTGCCTTCCCATCATCCCAAAAAGTCACCATGGCAACAAATCAATGGCAACGAAAACCATTTTGCTACGTATTGTTCTTTAACATCTATAGGTTACTAGGATGTGTTTTGGAATATAATCCATCATCTAGGAACTTTTCAAAAACTTTATTCTTATTTCACTATTACTGCTTCCTTATCAACTGTAACTACATATATTTTCTCCAGTGTGAAGTACTAAAACAATCTTACTTTACAAAACACACTCCCTCTGTCCATGTTCCCTTGAATAACAGAGAAACAATAGTGATTTCTATTTCCATCAAAGAAATATTATTTACTTTAAAAATTTTTTCTTTAAATTGAATGCCTAAGATATATCTACACAATTTACAGCCTTAATTTCATGTATAATTTGTTTTAAAAATACATAGATATTTCCATGCAGAGAGCATAAGCCTATTCTAAGAATTAAACACTTTAATCTTGTTACCTAAAAATTTTACCAGTTAATGGAAAACCATAATTGTATTTTAAATCATACTCACACTAGGAAGCTAACTTTATGGGTCAGCGTATTTATTTTAATATGTCCTCCCTTCAGTTAATAAATGTCTATTTCTCTTTCTCCACACCTATTAATTTTGAGTAGAATATACAACTCCAACCATCCACTGTTATTAAAGCAGTAATGTTAACCTTTGGTTGCAGTGTTTTGATTCTGATTGAATTTATGGTACATTTGAAGTGTGTGTGCATATGTGTATTCACAGACTAGTTTTTATAAGCAGATTGAGGCATACTCAAAAGGGATAATCCTTTAAGCTCTTTTGCTGCTGATTTAATAACACTTCATATATTTCCAAATTTTTTTAATGTTCCATTTGTTGATCAGGCAAACATATGTTGCCTACTTCCCTGATAATCAAAATAAAATAGCAAAGTCAGAAATATAAAGGAAACTTTAAAAAAAAAATCAAAACATGAAAGTATGATAAAAGCCTGAGTCAGTTCAGTTCAGTCGCTCAGTCATGTCTGACTCTGCGACCCCATAAGTCGCAGCAGGCCAGGCCTCCCTGTCCATCACCAGCTCCCAGAGTCTACTCAGACTCATGCCCATCGAGTTGGTGAAGGGGCTAAATTAGCTCAAGTGAATTACCTATGAAAGTGAAAGTTTTAGTCACCCAGTCATGTCCATCTCTTTGCAACACCATGGACTGTGGCCAGCCATGTTCCTCTGTCCATGGACTTAGCCAGGCAAGAATACTGGAGTGGGTTGCTATTTCTTCCTCCACAGTATCTTCCTGATGCAGGGTTTAAACCTGGGTCTCCTGCATTGCAGGCAGATTCTTTATAGTCTGAGCCACCAGGGAAGTCGCTTTTCCAGCAAAAGGAAAGGAGTAGGATTGTGAAAGACAAAGCAGTCACTTTAGTTGAAACCAGAATACTAAAATACAGCAGGTGGCAGAAGGATGACCAAAAAATATGGGTAGTAAGATTAGAGTGGAGAGAGGAGAAACGCAGGTCACACTCTGATAAGAAAGATGCTTTGTCAATAGTATCAGAAAACACAGGACTCAAACAGTGGTATAATATTGGCTCTGTGAGTCACTCCTGGTAAAGAAGTATCTGGAAGGTTAGAGATCTCTTATCCAAGGCTAAGAGCATGGAAGGCTTGAGCTATGGTCCCTGGTGTAACAGAACAGATAACACAGCAAGAAGAACTTCTGGGTGAGAATAGAGTAGATCAACTGGAAATTTTAAAAGGAAAATGGAAAGAAAGGGAGAGGAGAAAAGGTGGGGGGCAAACCCGATGATGACATAGTCATTTCATTCAGTGACCACATGCCCAAAAGGAGAACCTGTCCCAACAGTATCCATTTCACTTCATCTTCAATGTTTAAATATCTTAGTGTTTAAAGATACAAAATTGTGACTGTAATTATAGCACATACATATTTTTATATTTACCTATTTTGTATATGTACATTGTCCATTTCCCATGCATGCTATATGTGTCTGTATATATATGCACAGTTGCACTCATTTCACATGCTAGCAAGGTCATGCTCAAAATCTTCCAAGCTAGGCTTGAACAGTACATAAACCAAAAACTGCCAGATGTTCAACCTGGATAGAGAAAAGGCAGAGGAACCAGAGATCAAATTGCCAACATCTGCTGGATCATAGAAAAAGCAAGAGAATTCCAGAAAAACATCTACTTCAACTTCATTGACTATGCTAAAGCCTTTGATTGTATGGATCACAACAAACTGTGGAAAAATCTTAAAGAGATGGGCATACCAGACCAACTTAACTGCCTCCTGAGAAACCTGTATGAAGGTCAAGAAGCAACAGTTATAACTGGACATACAAAAACAGACTGGTTCCAAATTTGGAAAGGAGAAATTCAAGGGTGTATATTGTCACCCTGCTTACTTAACTTATATACAGAGTACATCATGTGAAATGCAGAACTGGATGAAGCACAAGCTTAAACAAGACTGCTGGGAGAAATATCAGTAACCTTAGATAGGCAGATGATATCACCTTTATGACAGAAAGCAAAGAGGAATTAAAGAACCTCTTGATGAAGGTGAAAGAGGAGAGTGAAAAAGCTGGCTTAAGACTCAACATTTAAAAAATTAATGTCATTGTAATAAACTAAGAATAATATGTGTGTCAGATTTCCCTCAGGGTTTTAAAAACTTACCCTTCAGTGTATGTGCTTCTCCTGCTTTAGAAAATCCTTGCTTTGCCATTCTTCAGATGAGTTCAGTGGAGTTGCTCAGTCATGTCTGACTCTGCAACCAAATGGACGGCAGCAAACCAGGCTTCCCTGTCCACCACCAACTCCTGGAGCCTACTCAAACTCATGTCTGTCTCATCAATGATGCCATCCAACCATCTCACCCTCTGTTGTCCCCTTCTCCTCCCACCTTCAATCTTTCCCAGCATCAGAGTCTTTTCCAAGGAGTCAATATTTTGCATCAGGTGGCCAAAGAATTGGAGTTTCAGCTTCAGTATCAGCCCTTCCAATGAATATTCAGGACTGATTTCCTTTAGGATGGACTGGTTTGATTTCCTTGAAGTCCAAGGGGCTCTCAAGAGTCTTCTTCAACACCACAGTTCAAAAGCATTAATTCTTAGGCGCTCAGCTTTCTTTATAGCCCAATGCTCACATCCATATGTGATGACTGGAAAAACAATAGCTTTGACTAGACAGATATTTGTTGGTAAAGTAATGTCTCTGCTTTTTAATATGCTATCTAGGTTGGCCATAACTTTTCTTCAAAGGAGCAAGCATCTTTTAATTTTATGGCTGCAGTCACCATCAACAGTGATTTTGGAGCCCAAAAAATAGTCTAACACTATTTCCATTATTTCCCCATCTATTTGCCATGAATTGATGGGACCAGATGCCATGATCTTAGTATTTTGAATGTTGAGTTTTAAGACAATTTGTTCACTCTCCTCTTTCACTTTCATGAAGAGGTTCTTTATTTCTTCTTCGCTTTCTGCCAAAGGGTGGTGTAATCTGCATAGCTGAGGTTATTGATATTTCTCCTGGCAATCTTGATTCCAGCTTGTGCTTCATCCAGCCCAGCATGATGTAGTCTGCATATAAGTTAAATAAGCAGGGTAACAATATACAGCTTTGATGTACTCCTTTTCCTATTTGGAACCAGTCTGTTTTTCCATGTCCAGTTCTAACTGTTGCTTCTTGACCTCCATACAGGTTTCTCAGGAGGCAGGTCAGGTGATCTGGTATTCCCATCTCTTTAAGAATTTTCCACAGTTTGTTGTTATCCACACAGTCAAAGGCTTTGGCATAGTCAATAAAGCAGAAGTAGATCTTTTTTTCTGGAATTCTCTTGCATTTTCGATGATCCAGCAGATGTTGGCAATTTGATCTCTGGTTTCTCAACCTTTTCTAAATCCAGCTTGAACATCTGGAAATTCACCATTCATATACCATTGAATCCTGGCTTGGAGAATTTTGAGCATTACTTTGCTAGTGTGTGAGATGAGTGCAATTGTGCCACAGTTTGAGCATTCTTTGGCATTGCATTTCTTTGGGATTGGAATGAAAACTGAGCTTTTCCAGTCCTATGGCCCCTGCTGAGTTTTCCACATTTTCTGGCATATTGAGTGAAGCACTTTAACATCATCTTTTAGGATTTGAAATAGCTCAACTGGAATTCCATCACCTCCACTAGCTTTGTTCATAGTGATGCTTCCTAAGACCCACTTTACTTCGCATTCCAGGATGTCTGTGTCTAGGTGAGTGATCAAAACTTCATGATTATCTGGGTCATGAAGATCTTTTTTGTATAGTTCTTCTGTGCATAGTTGCCACCTCTTTTGAATGGCCCATACCATTTCTATCCTTTATTGAGCCCATCTTTGCATGAAATGTTCCCTTGGTATCTCTAATTTTCTTGAGGAGATCTATTGTCTTCCCCATCCTATTCTTTTCCTCTATTTCTTTGCATTGATCACTGAGGAAGTCTTTCTTATCGCTTCTTGAATTCTTTGGAACTCTGCATTCAAATGGGTATATCTTTCCTTTTCTCCTTTGCCTTTGCTTCTGTTCTTTTCTCAGCTTTTTGTAAGGCCTCCTCAGACAACCATTTTGCCTTTCTTTTTGGGGGGAATGGTCTTGATCACTGTCTCCTGTACAATGTCATGAACCTCCATCCATAGTTCTTCAGGCACTCTGACTATCAGATCTAAACCCTTGAATCTATTTGTCACTTTTACTGTATAATCATAAGGGACTTGATTTAGATCATACCTGAATTGTCTAGTGGTTTCCCCTACTTTCTTAAACAATTTAAGTCTGAATTTGGCAATAAGGAGTTCATGACCTGAGCCACAGTCAGCTCCCTGTCTTGTTTTTGGCTGACTGTATAGAGCTTCTCAATCTTTGGCTGCAAAGAATATAATCAATCTGATTTCAGTATTGACCATCTGGTGATGTCCAGATGTGGTTTTCTCTTGTTAGAAGAGGATGTTTGCTATGACCAGTGTTTTCCCTTGGCAAAACTCTGTTAGCCTTTGACCTGCTTCATTTTGTACTCCAAGGCCACATTTGCCTGTTACTCCAGGTAGTTCTTAACTTCCTACTTTTGCATTCCAGTCCTCTATAATGAAAATGACACCTTTTGGGGGTGTTAGTTCCATAAGGTTTTGTAGGTCTTCATAGAACCATTCAACTTAAGCTTCTTCAGCCTTACTGGTCAGGGCATAGACTTGGATTAGTGTGATATTGAATGGTTTGCCTTGGAAATGAACAGAGATCATTCTGTCATTTTTGAGATTGCATCCAAGTACTGCATTTCATATTCTTTTGTTGACTATGATAGGTACTCCATTTCTTCTAAGAGATTCTTGCCCACAGTAGTAGCTATAATGGTCATCTGAATTAAATTCACCCATTCCAGCCCATTTTAGTTCACTGATTCCTAAAATGTCAATGTTCACTCTTCCCATCTCCTGTTTGACCACTTCCAATTTGCCTTGATTCATGGACCTAACATTCCAGGTTCCTATGCAATATTACTCTTTACAGCTTCAGATTATACTTCCATCACCAGTCACATCCACAACTGGGTGTTGCTTTAGCTTTGGCTCCATCTCTTCATTCTTTCTGGAGCTATTTCTCCACTGATCTCCAGTAGCATATTAGGCACCTACCGACCTGGGCAGTTCATCTTTCAGTGTGATACCTTTTTGCCTTTTCATACTGTTAATGGGGTTCTCAAGGTAAGAATACTGAAGTGGTTTGCCATTGCCTTCTCCAGTGGACCACGTTTTGTCAGAACTCTCCACCATGACCCGTCCGTCTTGGGTGGCCCCTACATGGCATGGCTCATAGTTACACTGAGCTAGACAAGGCTGTGGTCCATGTGATCAGTTTGGTTACTTTTCTGTGGTTGTGGTTTTCATTATGTCTGCCCTCTGATGGATAAGGATAAGAAGCTTATGGATGCTTCCTGATGGGATAGACTGACTAAGGGGGAAACTGGGTCTTGTTCTGATGGGCGGAGCCATGTTTAGTAAATCTTTAATCCAAGTTTCTGTTGATGTGCAGGGCTGTCAAACTATGGAGGAGGTAATTGAGATAATGGCAACCTCCTTAAAAAGGCCCCATGCTTCACTCAGTGCCCCCAACCCCGCAGCAGGCTGCCTCTGACCCACGCCTCTGCCGCAGACTCCTGGACACTTCTGGGCATGTCTGGGTCAGTGTCTTGTGGGGTCTCTGCTTCTTTCTCCTGGGTTCTGGTACACACAAGGTTTTGTTTGTACCTTCCAAGAGTGTGTTTCTTCAGTCCTGTTTAAGTTCTGGTTCCATAGTGGAGTTTTGGCGACCTCCTCCAAGAGAGTTTATGCCATACCCAGGTCTGCAGCACCCAGAGCCCCTGTGGCAGGCGACTGCTGACCAGTACCTCCACAGGGGACACTCAGACACAGTTCTGGCTCAGTCTCTGTGGGCTGGGCATGCGTTTTGTGCCCTTCCCAGGTCTGAGCAGCTCAGGCGACCAGGTGCTTGGCAAGTGCACTGTCCCAAGTGGGCCGTGCCTCTTGCAGGATGTCAGCCCTCCAGGCCTCAGGAAGATGTGGTTAGCAGCTGGGAGCCTGCTCACAATTTGATGGAAGATGCCTTCTCTGGGGCTGAGATTTTAGGAGCCCCTTGCCTTCTGGCTCTGGCTGTCGCAATCAGGCCTCTCTGCCTCTGGGCAGGGAGTGGCTGGTATGCAGCGGGCTAGCTCTCCTTTGATATTTGTTCATTGCTTTGTTCTGTGAGTGGGCCAGGCTGCAAGTTAGGTTGTTAGGTTTGAGCCTTTCATGGGAAAGTTCTCTTCGCAGTTGCGGTTAGGCATGTATTCTGTGTTGTTGCTGTTTCCTCCCAGTTATGTTGCCTTCTGAGATTCTAAAACTCCCCACAGACCCTCCTGTGAGAGGGTTTCCTACTGTGTGGAAACTTCCCCTCCTTCATGACTTCCTCACCATGACAGGTCCCCATTCTTAACTCTTTTGTCTTTCTTTTTGTCTTTTTATTTTGTCCTGCCTCCTTTCGAAGAGAATGGGCTGCCTTTCTGAGTGCCAGGTGTCCTCTGACAGTATTCAGAAGTTGTTTTGTGGAAGTTGCTCAACATTCAAATGATCTTTTGAGGAATTTGTGGGGGAGAAAGTTGTCTCCCCGTCCTATTCCTCCGTCATCTTGCCATTCTTACTGAGAGAATTATGACTGTCTTTGACATATGTTAGGGTTGAAAAAAATTGAAAACTAATCTCCTTGGTTCAATGTTAAGTTCTTGAGTCGATTGGGAAATCATTTTCAGGAAGTTAGCCTTTGGGAGAACAGACACATCAGATCATGCAATTTTGGTTGGTAGAATCTTGGTGAAGTAGAACTATAAGGTCATCAGGTTAAAATCTGATGAACTGGTAATACCCTACTTAACTTCCCGTGGGTGTTCTTCAGCCTGCAGAAGAAAAATTTAAAAACACAGCTATTTAATCTAAATTTATTTGTCATTAAGTTAATAGGTAAAACATTTTATATATTTTAATTACCAAATTAAATATTAAAATTGAAAGAACTGATATCCATTACAAAATTTTTTTTCCTTTTGTCTTCTATCAAATTACAGAATCGTTTCCAGAAAGAAGACATAGATAGATCTATACTGGCCTCCAGTATGGAGTATGAGATGGAAGTTTGAACTGAACATATATATGTAATCTCATTTTCAGAAATGGCAATATCCAAAGTAACTCTTCCTTTCATGATTTTAGATGAAAATGGCAACAGAAATAAGAACTCCAAAATAGCTATTAAGCCTTCATTTGAGCAAGTGTTGTATTCTGATGCTGGAATGCACACTTCTCAAATCACTAAAAAAGCTTTTTATGAAAAATATTTTCTAGTCAACTAGAAACACTTATGTAAATCTCAAGAACTTCACTTGCAAAAGTACTTATTAGAAATACTTTAAAAAAAAAAATCTCTGTTACTAAATAGTATATCATAATTAATAAAAGCTTATAATTCATACTTTGTGAAATAACTTGTATTTTTATAGAAAAAGTCAACATTTCAGTTTGAGTTATGGATATTTATGTAACTCAAGATTCTTCAGAGTCCTCAAAAACTAAATTATTCACTAAAGTGCTTTTGTTGTTTGTTTTGTATAGAATTGTCTTGAAGTATGTTTTGCATATGGAAATGAAAATGTAACTCCTAGTGCTCTCAGATGTCCCCATACTATAATACTGTTAACAATGGCCTTTCGTTTTTGTTCAGTCTCTCATCTGTGTCCAATTCTGCGACCCCATGGACTACAGAGCCCACCAAGCTCCTCTGTCCATGGGGTTCTCCAAACAAGAATACTGGACTGGGCTGCCATTTCCTTTTCCAGGGGATCTTCCCCAGCCAGGGATCAAACCTGCATCTCCTGCATTGGCAGGTGGATTCTTTACCACTGAGTCACCAGGGAAGCCGATAAGTAGGTCTGAGCATAGTATAATCCATAACTTAATTCCAGAACTTCTCAGACTAAGCTGCAGGCCGATGCCGAATACATCTTGATCTGATACCAATCTTTCTCTTCTTTTATTGTTCATGCTCCAATCCTGTTTTGTGTCTTGTTTACATTGATCCATGACAAGTCTGCTAGAGAACCTGCCTGCCAAAGCAGGAGACATAATAGATGTGGGTTAGATATCTGGGTTGGGAAGATCCCCTGCAGGAGGGCATGACAACCTACTCCAGTATTCCTGCCTGGAGAATCCCATGGACAGAGAAGCTTGGTAGGCCACAGTCCATGGGGTTGCAAAGAGTTGGACATGACTGAAGCAGCTTAGCATGCATGCACGCACACAACAGGTCCATCACTTCTTTGCTCCAGGAATGGGGATCTCAGACCACAATGACTCAGTGTTCACTCAGTCTTGACAGCATTTATTTTTTGGTATGGTTTTCAAACCTCTGTACCAAATTCATTCCCTTCAGAAATGCATTCTCTTCCAAGCTGTCTGATGCAGCTGCTCCTGACCTTGGGTGTGACAAGTCAGCCAAATTGAAGGTGACATCCAAGAAGGCTTAAAAAGTCTTAGATATTTTTCTTTTTCAAAGAGGAAAGCTACCCGGATAATGACATATGAAACTAGCTAATTCTCCTGTATTTATTATCATGAGTAAAAAAGGGGGTAATATGTTGACACAATGTTCTTTTTCAAATTCAATTTCAATTCTCTTCAGTTATCTATTTCTCTTATTCAGTTTGTTGGTATATTTTAGTTATCTCTTTCTCCCTACCTACCAACCTGCCTACCTATTGATCCATCTAATTAATTCATTTCTATATCCATTTATTCAAATATCCTTTGCTGAAAAGAAGAGAAATAAGGAGAAAATGAGGAGAGAAGGAAGAAAGAAAGAGTGCTAATTATAAGTCTGTGTGGTTGCATGAATCTATCTCATCAGTTATGAAATTCACAGAAGTATATAGGCTCATTTTTATACTCACAAACATATTTTACTTTTTATTTTATTTTTATTACTTCTACTTTGTCATGTGGACAAGAACAACAAAAGCATTTTCAACATGGGATTTTGAAAAGTATGAGGGAAGAAACAGATAATAAGAGAAATTCAGGAATTTCAAAAAAGTTCTGTTTCTTTGTTTTAAAAAGTTTTTTCTGAATCATTAGTTAGTGATAGGAGTGTGCTTGGGTTATTGCAACAGAGCCAAGAGAGTGTAACAAAGTATTTATGAGTAGGGGAAATGCCATTTACTAGCTCCATAACCTTGGGCAAGTCACTTAATCCTTTTGTTCTCCACTCTATTGTCTGTAAAAGAAGGATAATAATGGTAATAATGGTGATAATTATTTCATCGGGCTCTTTTGAAGTTTGAATGTTTTAATATTTATAAAGAGCTTTGAACAGTAGTTGGCAAACAATAAACACACTATGTACTAGCTGTTACTTGTCTGAATACCCTTACAGAATGAAAGCTCAGGAGAGCAGGAGATTTGTTTTTATGTTCATTGCTGTTTCCTAGAACTAAGAATTATAAGTATTCAGTAGGTCTCATTTTGAAGAGGCAGTATAGTGTCCTAATTAAGAATAGTGATCATGAAGATAGACTCCTTGCATTGAAATCCAGGCTCCAATAATAGCTGTTTTACTTTTTCAGGTTAGCTAATTCTACTCTTTAGTTTTTGATTCTGCAAAATGAGGAAATAATCGTTAATTTTGTGTGTCAACTTGACAGAATCTCAGGGTGACCAGATGTTTGGCTAAACATTATTTCTGGATGTGACTGTGACATGTCTCAAGATGAGATTAGTATTTGAATTGGTATAAGAAGTAAAGTAGACCACACTCCCCAACATAGGTCGGCTTCATTCAATCTGTTCAGGAGATCTGAAGAGAACAAAAAGGCAGAGGAAGGGAGAATGTACTCACTCTGCCTACTGTTGAGCTGGCTCGTCAATCTTTTTGTGCACTCAGAACAGGACTTAGACCACTGAATCTCCTCCCTTGGGCCTTTGTACCCAGCGTGACACCACACCACTTGCTTTGCTGGTCTTCTCACTTGCAGATGGCTGTGCTACGCGGGGCTGTGCTCAGTCACCCAGTCGTGTCCGACTCTGTGTGACCCCATGGACTATAGCCCACCAGGCTCCTCTGTCCATGGGATTCTCCAGGCAAGAATCCTGGAGTGGGTTGCCATGCCCTCCTCCAGGGAATCTTCATGACCCAGGGATCAAACCCAGGTCTCCCACATTGCAGGTGGATTCTTTACCATCTGAGCCACCAAGGAAGCCCTTGCTGATGGCACATCACTGGAATCCTCAAATTTCGTAATTCCATTGGCCATGTACATCTATAAATAGAGAGAGAAAGAGATCTTCTGTTGGTTGTGTATCTCTGGAGAGAAACTAATACTGGGTTAAAAATAAAAATCTTCAACTCATGCAATTATTGAGATGATAAAATGAATTAACTTATGTAAAACCATGTCACAGTGCCATTTCTACCCCATCACCTGATGCTAAGGAAAATCATTCTTGTAGTGTTATTTGTGACTAGGAAGTGCTTACTGGAGTTGCACAACCCAGAAGCCCTCATGAGAGTTACATAAATGTAAATTATTTTTGCTATTGTTGATAACCGGAAGTCAAGTTAATAAATATTTTATCCCATAAATGATACTGTTATAAGCCAACTGCAAAGGAAAAAAAGCAGTTGGGGCTATCTCTGTTAATATCATCTGTCTAATTTGATCCTCTTTTGTGTTATAGAGCTTATTTTATTTTTTTCCCTCCAAAAGAGACTGCCCTTTTGAATTTTGACTTTCTTTTGGATCCAAATTTTTCATTACCCACATATTCTCATGATGCTTTGGTACTTTCCTAACCTCCAAAAATCAAATAGTTTCCTGCTTTGGTATTTTCACAATGCATTTAATATGATTGAGTGCACTTCCCTCCTCTCTTTGTTCGTTGCCATATCATAGTCTCCATTGCCTACCTCTGCATTTAAAAGCAATATTACTTTGGAAAGTTACTTTGGGACTATCTGTATTATTTTGTCAGCTTTGAACTTCAGCTATAATATAGAGTAAAAAGTAATATTCTACATGATAATCTAGTTTTCATCTTTGTTTAGAAATACCAGCATACTCTTGAATAAACACATTGGGTACATGTTATCCCAAAGATTTTGGGAAAATAAGGAGTTTGCTTATTGGTTGGTCAATTTATTAAAAATTGGTTATTAACCACATTACTAGAACTCAGTACATGAATATGATTCTAAATATGATTGCTTATGAACCTTTTAGAAGGTAACTATTCTAGATGTGTGTGTTCTGACAAATATACCCCTGTATGTTCTAGTAATATTTTTTATCACTTTTCTAAAAAAATATCTCTTCAGGGATAGATATAGCTTTGAAATTCCAACTTATTAACATATAGAGAGCACTATTACCTTTAAAAATTATATTGCTATCTATACAAATAAATATTATTAAGGAAATTTTAATTAGAAACTGTCAACTTAAAGTTGAAATTTGGAGAAAAAATATGCATTGATAAATATTTTGATTGAATCTATACACAAGAAATTGACTGGTTGACTAATTTTTTCCTTCATGTTGTTTCATTCTTTCAATGTATATTTACTATATCTATTATTTATCAAATATTTGCAAACTATCAAAGAAAAAATATGTTCTTGTAAAGTTTGGGATCTAGTCTAAGTAGGTAGATATTAAAAATAAATAAATAAGTAAACTACATAATAAATGAGAAGGTTACTAATGTCACAGAAAAGGAAAAGCCAGGACATGCTGAGTGATTCTGGAATGCATGTTTGAAGGAAGGAACTCAGAATTTGATAGTTAGGATAGACCTCATTGAGAAAGTTATGCCTGAATAGTGACTTGACAGAGGGTAAGGGTTAGGGCCATGAGAGTATTAGGAAGAGAGATTTTTAGAAGGAAAATTGGAACATCCAGTGCAAAGTCTCCCTACATCAGGAGGCTCACAGCATGTACAAAGAACAAGGAAGATAGTGTGTCTGCTGCTGAAAGAAGAAGGCAAGTATAAGAGACCAATGAGGACCTTTTTATATCATTGTTAACAGGCATTTCAAAAGAAGTGAGGAGGTAGTATAATGTTTGTTTAATGATAAGTATATGTGTAATGAGGCTATTTGATTTTCATTTTAATAAGCTAGTTACTCTATTTAGCATAGGTTGTAGAGTGGGCAAGGAGGCAAGGTTGAGCAAAAACCATAGCTAAATCTAGGTAAGAAATCATAACTTGGAACCAAGGTGAAAGTAGTTTTAGTGAGGCATGGATATACTATGGATATAGATTAAATCCAGCAGGATTTCCTAGATATTGATTTTAAGGTGGAATGACAGTAAGTGGCCTCAAGTCCTGGAAAAAGAAATAGAGTAGATATTGACTGGGGAAGGGAATATTGTATAGATTCCTCTGCTTGCTCAACCTCTCATAGCCTTTCCAACCAACAAGGCCTTTTCCAATAAGTCGGTTCTTTGCATCAGACGGCCAAAGCATTGGAACTTCAGCTTCAGCATCAGTCCTTTCAATGAATGGTCAGGGTTGATTTCCTTTAGGATTGACTGGTTTGATCTCCTTGCAGTCCAAGGGATTCTCAAGAATCTGCTCCAGCACCTCAATTGAAAAGCATCAATTCTTTGGTGCTCAGCCTTCTTTATGGCCTTTCACATCCATACATACCTACTGGAAAAACCATAGCTTTGATTATACAGACTTTGTTGGCAAAGTGTTATCTCCACTTTTTAATATGCTGTCTAGGTTTGTCATAGCTTTTTTTCCAAGGAGCAAGTGTCTTTTAATTTTATGGCTCCAATCACTGTATGCAGTCATTTTTGGAGCCCAAGAAAATAAAATCTGTCACTGCTTCCATTTTCCCCCCTTCTATTTGCCATGAAGTAATTGGACCAGATGTCATGATCTTAGTTTTTTTATTGTTGAGTTCTAAGCCAGCTTTTTCACTCTCCTTTTTTTACCCTCATTAAGAGACTCTTTAGTTCCTCTTCACTTTCTGCCATTCGAATGGTATCACCTGCATATCTGAGGTTGTTGATATTTCTTCAAGCAATCTTGATTCCAGCTTGTGATTCATCCAGCCCAACATTTCTTGTACTCTGCATAGAAGCTAAATAAGAGTTGCTACTACTCCTTTCTCAATTTTGAGCCAGTCAGTTGTTCCACTCTAAGACTCTAACCATTGCTTCTTGACATGCATTCAAGTTTCTCAGGAGACAGGTGAGTGGTCTGGTATTCCCATCTCTTTAAGAATTTTCCACTGCTTTTTGTAATCCACACTGTCAAAGCTTTAGAGAAATAGACCAAGTAAGATCTAAAACTCATACATATACTCTAATTATTTTCTAATTTCACATGCTGTTATTGACCTAGTCACTTGTGGAAGAATCAGCATTGATGGTGGTTTCAATATTTGAGAAATAAATCTATATTATCTCAACTTTGACTTGAATCAATATTTTTGTACATAGAATTGCCCAAATCAAGAATACGAGAAGTTTTGTAGGGAGATGCTTATTAAAAGAATACTTGAAGATAAGCCAGATAAGCTAAAAAGTCATACATTTTTAACTCCTCAGAGAACTGAAGGTACAAAATTAAATGGCTAAATTCAGCAAAAGAAGAGCCTTTCCAGGAGTAAAAGAATCTCATGATTTTTTTTCCCTTCCTAAGGGTACTACAGCAGAAGGAGACTTTATGCCTTAGGAGGAATAAGGAGGAACCAACACAATTTTTAGCAAGCTGTTAATGGTTGTGCATAAGTTGGAGCAATGGATTAGAATTCTCAAGGGTTTCCATCACAAATCAGTTCTATAGCATTGACCAAGTGGAGCATCACCAAGTGCAAGAATGTGGCCTGACAAAGATTGGGGCAAGGAAGGAGAGCTAAGAAAGCCCACCCACAGCCTACAGGGCTTTCCAGTACTGCAGTGCTAGAGCTGGCTGGCTGGGGGCAGGGTAGCAAATAGAGAGAGATCTTCAGAGGCATGGAAAGTTGGGATAGTAAGAAGAAAGCCTCAATAATTCACAAATCCCAGACAGCCAGCTCAACTACAGATTACCAAGACTCAGGCCCTCACACAGCCAAAAGAAGCCTTTTAATGACTTAAAAGAACACACAGAGTAAACCAAAATTAACTGAAGTGGATGTTAAATTTGAAATTTTCGAGAAGTAATTCAGTTGTGGTATTTGGCAGAGACCCAAGGGAATCAGGGAATCCTCTGAGTTTTTAGTAAGGCACATGTCCAGTTGAGAGGTCTTATGGATCCATAATCTATGTGCAGTGTTAACCAGCTAGCACTTACACTTCTGCTCTTGATCTTACTCTGTATGGCAAGGAAGTTCACTCCTGCTTTTGTCTCTAATCATCAACCTGGACTAACAGGACTCATAATCTATTATACGCCTTTTACCCATGGAACAGATGATCCAGTATCTTTAAAAATGAAGTCCAATGGATCAGATACTAAAGATGCTTTTGGCAGTTCTCATTTTCACTGTGTATCTCTTTACTTGAAAGCTATGCACCTGGCCCAAGATTTCTTGCTCTACATCATCACCAAGTTGGAGGTCTGTATTGGGAATGGAACAAGGGAAGAAATTGATGGGAGGAGGTTCTCTTTCCTTCCCCCACCTTTCTCCAGGAAGCATATGAAGACTGTCCTCCAACTCCATTATTTTCTACAGATGGATTTTTGCTGACCAACCCCCTCCCCCATCAGTGTTGGTAAATATCTGGCATTTACCAGTGACATTCCCTCATCAACCTTGTTCAAATCCAGGATTTCACTCCCTACAGTTATTTCCTGAATAGAAGTCCCTGTTGGACTGAATTCTTCCCATGAATTATTTGGCATTTTCTTTCTTTTGCTTTAATGACTATAAATTAATACTTTAGACAGTAGCTCAACTGGATACTTGATAAAATTGCAATTCTTAGAACAGAATTTCATAGTTAAAATTGATATTTTAATTTAAATTATTTGAAGGAATTATTTCCAATCTTATGGACTCTCTAGATTGGTAAGTGTTGTATTCTACTGTGATTAAATACCCAATCATGACAAAAGCTATAATAGGCATTTTACATGAAAAGTTAAGCAATTAGATTGACTTGAAACTTTAATAAGCCATATATGTTTCCTAAAAATGACAACTGAAAGTTTTCTGAGCTTTGCCAAAATAATTTTTATTCATTAAAAAAAAAATAGACATAGAGGCTCTGGTAAAATACTATAAAGGAAAAACTATTCTTTGAGTGACGTGAAAACTTCTAAGGGTAGTCTGTCTAGAGGCTTCCTGTAGTGTATCAAAAAGTGGATTAGACTGCTTGAGCCTCAGATAGATCTGTCATCCCAAGATCTCTACTTCTTTGGAAAAATAGAAGCTTTAGGCCTCCTTTTAGTCAATAGCCTAGCCTCTAGGGAATTGAGAACTAAATTTTCAAAAGAAAATGCTTTGTGTCCATTATCTTGCTTCCTGCTTCATTTCTGTTTCAATTCCAAGTAAGACTGCTATCTCCCATTGCTCTGGTCAGTTTCAGGCACTGATATGCATCATAATGTGTGGAGATGATGACTCACTCCACAAATGCTAGACTCCTGTTCAGGAGTTGCTGCTCATATGCTCTTACAGAGAGCTGGTCAAGTGGGAGGAGCAAGAACCAGAAGGACAGAACCTTTGTCATTTTAATTCATGGTAACCAGCTCAAATTGAAGATTTACACTATGGTTTTGTGTCCAAGAGTACACATACCTGGCTGCCACAGTCTAGGGAGAGGAAGCTTTATCAACTATACAGGACACATCAGATTGAGACTTGAAGGATCCTTTGTCTGCTCTTCCAGGATGGGTGTATCCTCCGGGGGAGGGAAGGAGTGGGCAGGAACTGTCTGCATCCACAAGAGAACAGAGGAGACAGTTGTTTCCAACCAGCAGAATGGAAACTAGAAACACTGGTTAGCCCAGCTTGTCAATAGAATTATAGTCTCTCTAAAAGGAGAAGAAATCAGCAAAGGGATGAATATTAATGTGAACAAAGAGATGGACAGACCATGAAGGAAGAGCTAGTGTAAACATCTTAAGGGGAGATATCGATCTTCCAGACTTTCCTAGAATTCCATTTCCATGGAATGCTGCAGCATATGAATTGAATGAGATGTTTGTATAGACATTCACAGAAAGATTGCAGTAAGATGCAGTTCACCTTCTAATTGAAGTCTCAAGAAGAGGATGCTACAGGGGTTACAGACCTTTCAACAGAAGTGACATTTGATCAGGGTTTTGTCTATGAAAATGGAATATATGTTCAAAAGCACTGAAGCTTGAAAGTTCATATGAAATGTGTTTGAAAAATGGCAGGTACTTCAGTGTGGCTGAGGCATAAAATGCTTGATGGAAATAAAACACATAGCTAAGAAATGTATCAAACCAAACAGACAGTGAGAAGAGAAAACAATAAAGGAGTCAAAGTCAAAAGTGTTCTGACCAGATTCACATTTTAAGACATCATTTTGGCAACAGAGTTATCTGATTTGCTTATCTAATTGGCACCATTAGACAATAGACAGCATTTATAACAGGGATATATAGAAAAGCCAGGAAGATAGCTGCTATGCAAACAGTAATACTACTTGGAACCTGAGTGCTTGGGAAAAAGAGCTCTCAAAAGTTTCAGTGAGAAAATGTCTTCCTTAATCCACAACTTTTCCCCAAAATCATTGTTATGTCTCTGCCCTTGGTGCATAAAGAGTAGTTAACAGACATTATTCCCCCTTCCTCCAACCAAGATTCACCAATGAACTCCCTGCCCTTCTCCTGAACTTGACTGTATGATTACAATTTGGAGTTTGTGAATTTAACATTCCTGATTTTTAAGCTGTGAAAGTCCACATCGTGTAGTGATTTTTATACACATTTTAAAGGCTTTAAGGCTGATATGCAAAAAGGAATCAATTAGGGGTGTTACACACAGCCAAACCACCAGTTTTTATACTTCAGTTTAACTTTTTTAAAAAGTTCCTCCAGTCTTTGAAAATAAGTATTGCAAAGTAATTAAAAAATAAGAAAAATGAGTCAATAAGGAAACAACAAAAAATTGTTATGTAATAAAATGTGACCCTTTAAAAAATCCATTCCTAAATATAAATAATTGAGATGATAAAGGAAAAACTAAATCTAGATAATTAATATTTTAAATAAAAGATGAGAAGGATATGGGAATTACAGTGGGTTATAAGTAATGCTCAAAATTCTCCAAGCCAGGCTTCAGCAATACATGAACCATGAACTTACAGATGTTCAAGTTGATTTTAGAAAGGGCAGAGGAACCAGAGATCAAATTGCCATCATCCGCTGGATCATCGAAAAAGCAAGACAGTTCCAGAAAAACATCTATTTCTGCATTATTGACTATGCCAAAGCCTTCGACTGTGTGGATCACAACAAACTGTGGAAAATTCTGAAAGAGATGGGCATACCAGACCACCTGACATGCCTCTTGAGAAACCTGTATGCAGGTCAGGAAGCAACAGTTAGAACTGGACATGGGACAACAGACTGGTTCCAAATAGGAAAAGGAGTATGTCAAGGCTGTATATTGTCACCCTGCTTATTTAACTTATATGCAGAGTACATCATGAGAAATGCTGGGCTGGAAGAAGCACAAGCTGGAATCAAGATTGCCGGGAGAAATATCAATAACCTCAGATATGCAGATGACACCACCGTTATGGCAGAAAGTGAAGAGAGACTAAAAGCCTCTTGATGAAAGTGAAAGATGAGAGTGAAAAAGTTGGCTCAAAGCTTAACAATCAGAAAACTAAGATCATGGCATCTGGTCCCATCATCTCATGGAAAATAGATGGGGAGACAGTGGAAACCGTGTCAGACTTCATTTTTGGGGGGCTCCAAAATCACTGTGGATGGTGACTGCAGCCATGAAATTAAAAGACGCTTACTCCTTGGAAGAAAAGTTATGACCAACCTAGACAGCATATTAAAAAGCAGAGACTTCACTTTGCCAACAAAGGTCCATCTAGTCAAGGCTATGGTTTTTCCAGTGGTCATGTATGGATGTGAGAGTTGAACTGTGAAGAAAGCTGAGCGCCGAAAAATTGATGCTTTTGAACTGTGGTGTTGGAGAAGACTCTTGAGAGTCCCTTGGACTGCAAGGAGATCCAATCATTCCATCCTAAAGGAGATCAGCCCTGGGTGTTCATTGGAAGGACTGATGCTGAAGCTGAAACTCCAGTACTTTGGCCACCTGATGCGAAGAGTTGGCTCATTGGAAAAGACCCTGATGCTGGGAGGGATTGGGGGCAGGAGGAGAAGGGGACGACAGAGGATGAGATGGCTGGATGACATCATCGACTCGATGGACATGGGTTTGGGTAGACTCCAGGAGTTGGTGATGGACAGGGAGGCCTGTCATGCTGCGATTCATGGAGTCGCAAAGAGTCGGACACAACTGAGCAATTGAGCTGAACTGAACTGATATTAGGTTGGTGCAAAAAGTAATTGTGGTTTCAGATCATGAATTTTAAATCATTATAACTAGGCTCAAGCACATCTTTATCAACCAAAATAGGAACCATGACAATCAACACATTATTGCCAATAAAAACTAAATTTGTTTATTCCTGTAGCATAAAAACCCATGCTTTGGGATTTGACAAACTCTTGGAAAGCATTTTCTGCATCCTGTTGGTTGTGGAAGTATTTTCCCTGCAAAAAGTTGTCAAGATGCTTGAAGAAGTGGTAGTCAGTTGGTGAGAGGTCAGATGAATATGGCGAATGAGGCAAAACTTCGTAGCCCACTTTGTTCAAATTTGGAAGCACTGGTTTTGCAATGTGTAGTAGAGCATTGTTGCGGAGAAGAATTGAGCCCTTTCTGATGCCAGCTGCAGGTCTTGCAGTTTTCAGTGCATCTCATTGGGTTGCTGAGCATGCTTCTTAGACATAATAGTTTCACTGGGATTCAGACTGGCAACAAACTACCAAACAGTGACCATGACCTTTTTTGAGTGCAAGTTTGGCTTTGGGAAGTGCTTTGGAGCTTCTCCTCATCCAACCACTGAGCTTGTCATTGCCGGTTGTCATATAAAGTCTACTTTCCATCACAAGGCATAATCCAATTGAGGAATGGTTTGTTGTTGCATAGAATAAGAAAAGATGACACTTCAGAACGATGATTTTTTTTTTTTATCATCTCATGAGTCACCCACGTATTGAGCTTTTTCACCTTCCCAATTTGTTTCAATGCTGAACGACCATAGAATGATCTACATTGAGTTTTTCAGAAACTTCTCATTCATTTGTAAGAGGATCAGCTTTGATAATCCTCTCAATTGGTTGTTGTCAACTCCTGATGGCTGGCCTCTACACTCTTCATGTTCAAGGCTTTAGTCTCCTTTGCAAAGCTTCTTGAACCACCACTGCACTGTATGCTTGTTACTGTTCCCAGGCCAAATGCATTGATACTGTGAGTTGTCTCTGTTGCTTTATAACTCGTTTTGAACTTGAATAAGAAAATTGTTCAAATTTGCTTTCTATCTAACATCATTTCTGTAGTTCAAAATTAATATAAACAGCAAGTAATAAGTCTTCAGCAAAAAAGCATAAAGCTAGAAATGTCACAGATGAGTCTATTTAGTTGGCACCATAGCCTACTTAGATGGCCTCCTTAGTTCAGCTAAGGCAAGCCATGATCAATGAAGGGGCAAAACATCCTATCTTTCCAGTGTGAAGTGTTTGAAAATCATTAATTTACCTTTTCATCATCTCAGTCCAGTCACTCAGTCATTTCCAACTCTTTGTCACCCCATGGACAGCTGCAAGCCAGGCTTCCTTGTCCATAACGAACTCCCAAAGCTTGCTCAAACTCACATCCATTGAGTTGGTAATGCCATGCAACCATCTCATCCTCTGTCATCCCCTTCTCTGGCCTTCAGTCTTTCCCAGCATCAGGGTCTTTTCCAATGAGTCAGTTGTTTGCATTGGGTGGCCAAAGTATTGGAGTTTCAGCTTCAGTATCAGTCCTTCCAATGAATATTCAGGACTGATTTCTTTTAGGATGAATTGGTTGGATCTCCTTGCAGTCCAAGGGACTCTCAAGAGTCTTCTCCAACACCATAGTTTAAAAGCATCAATTCTTCAGTGCTCAGCTTTCTTTGTAGTCCAACTCTCACATCTACACATGACTATGTTGTTTTCACTTTGGCACCATCTTTTCATTCTTTCTGGTGTTATTTCTCCACTCTTCTCCAGTAGCATATTGGGCACCTACTGACCTGGGGAGTTCATCTTTCAGTGTCATATCTTTTTGCCTTTTCGTACTGTTCATAGGGTTCTGAAGGGAAGAACACTGAAATGATTTGCCATTGCCTTCTCCAGTGGACCTCGTTTTCTCAGAACAGTGAAGGAAATTTTCAAGGCTAAGCTAATGATTTTCCAACACTCTAAGCACTAAATTTACTTGCAAATGTTTAAAAAATCACTGTAGCTAATCATCTCATTTACAAGTCAACTTAAACGTGTGGGCAGTAACATGTGTAGGCCAAGATATGTTAGAATGGAACTGACACTTCCTAGTTCCCCAGGGATCTTTCACTTTGCTTGGCTGGCTCTGCAACTCCAGTAAAGGGCAGCCAGACTCCAGTAAAAGAACAATTTGCCTGTTCTTACCTTTGCTGCTGTTTGCTTTTCAATACTCAACTTACAGAGATGAAATCTATTACTCAGCAGGAAGTGCTTGCACAAATGAAAGATAAATTTTCCTTCTAGATAGGACAGATCAGTGAGACTCATAAAATATTAATGATGAAAGCTTTGGGAATTAGATATATCCCTGACCATAGGTTTCTCTTGACAGTGAAGCACAGTCAGTTTAACCCACTTTTTTTTTTTCCTGTAAGATTCCCATCAAGAATGATATGAAGGGAAAATAATGCATGATTTAAGATTCAGATGAGCACAGATTTTTTTGAGAAAGGTAATTTTTCTGTCTTTTATTTTCTCTCATGTTTTGCATTCCATACATGCTGTAAATTTCAATGAGTGATGTAGTGTGGCCGATCTGATTCTTAAAGCTGCTCATGTGCTCGTGACAGATACTGCTTGAGAATAATACAGAAAGTACACAGTTCTTCTTATTTAATTTAATATACAATAGAATAATAGCTCTGTGTGTGTGTTAGTGGCTCAGTCCTGTCCAACTCTGCAACCCCATGGACTGTAGCCCAACAGGCTTCTCTGTCCATGGAATTCTCCAGACAAGAATACTGGAGTGAGTAGGCATTCTCTTTTCCAGAGGATCTTCCCAACCCAGGGATCAAACCCAGGTCTCCTGCATTGCAGGCAGATTCCTTACCATCTGAGCCACCAGGGAAGCCCAATAATAACTGACATTTATGTAATTGGAGCAATTCATTTATCCAAAACTTAATGATCTGTTGAATATGTATTCAAATATATATATTAGTAAAGAAGTGCTCTGTATTCTTCAGAAAGTAATTGTTACAGATAATTTTCACTCGCAAAGACTTATTATCTTGAAAATCCTTCCAAGACTATTAAAAATGTATAATTAATTTTAGGTTTTGTAGAATGCTTAGTCAATTACCATTACTGTGAGATTTTTTTCAACATACATTTTCACTTTATTCAGAAACAAAATTTACACTTATAACATTTAAGGATCATAGAAATTTATCATTCTCTTATTATGGCAACCTGAATACTTACATGTATTTATAAATATGTATTTATATTATATATTTAAGTATCCATAATGTTAAATATTTGAATATTCAAAGTCTAAATATTGGACAGTTGTTGAAAATGATAAAATAATATTATTAACCAATAATTTTAAAAATTATTTGATTTTTATGCTAACAATAATTTTTTGCGTGATTCATAATGTTTTAATCATGCTAAAAAACAGAAGTATATTAAAAGTAACTATTGTTCATAGTAATGCCTCACAAGAAAGACAATCACTAAAAATGAAAGTAAATACAACTAAATCATATCTATTAGAATTTGGCATATTAAGAATGCCATTTAACATGCTATATATTAATAACTAGAAAAATAAAGTATATTTTTCATTCATGCACTTTATTTCTCTAAATAGAATGAATTTATTTTTGCTTAATTACCTTTATTTAGTTGAATATCTTGTTTCATGAATCTTTTTCAGTGATACTTTTCCTCACTATACAGGTACAATTATACAAAATCCAAATGGAATCCTTATAAACCACTAATGTGACCCTAATTGGGATCCTGTGTTTACAAAGCATGTTTGAGTCTTCAGTTGGTGATATGCATACAAGAACAAATCAGCAGATTCCATTTTGTAAATCAGCCTTTTACAAAATTCATCAACACACTATTAAATATCAGATCTTGTTAAAACTTGTCTTAACGTATATTTAAGGTCACATCACTAGTAAGTGAAAAGACTCAAGACAGGTCCATAACAAGATGCCTCGTCCTGAAGCATATCATTATATTCTCAAAACCAGTAATTTATTCATAGTTGCCTGGTCATCTGAACATCACCTCTAGGGTCTAGAATCCCTTTTATCAATATATTCCATTAATAAGTTTGAAAATAAACTCTATAGCCCAAATGGCCTGCTGTAGTCAAGTACCAAAGCTTGCATAGTATTAAACTCATTGTTACGATAGCTTTCTGCATGCCAAATTTCTGGGGATCTAGACCTAGGCCTCCTTAAGTCCTACCTCCTTTCTGCCTCACTCTAATAATTGTAGATGCCACACTCTCCATGCTGAGGTATCACCAATCATCTATAATAATAATAACTCCATATTTAGAAATGAATTTACTTGAAATGAAAATTCTAAAATGACTACTACCATTTTAAAATATTAATATCAATCTCCCATTGCAACTCTTTTTGCTATATCTGGAAAATACAAAAGAAAAAGCAAAGTAGAAAAAAAAATACAGAGATTCTAGAGAGGGTCTTTTTGACCACAGAAGCTAACCACATCACATCTAACTAGAGATGAAAGAAGCTGATGGAGATTGCTGGAGGGGCAGAGAAATCTGTGCCTCAGGAGCATCTGAATTCTCAGCATTAACCATTGTATACAATAATAAATGTTTATATAGCATCAAACTTCAAGAAATAGCATTATTGGTTCCTTGGAGGTATCTAAATAGCCCAGGAAAGCATAAAATATTGAAAAATAGAAGTAATACTTTTAAGCCCAGTTGAGAAAAATGCAAAATAACAATATATTTGTCCTCAAACTATCTTTGCTTAAAGAATATGCACATGACTTTTAAGACATTATTAGAGACTTTTCTTCATGTATTCATTGTGTTATAGCCACACAATTTTCTTCTAAATACCTTTGTTAACAAAATCTGGCAGACAATCAATAGCAAACTGTGTTTCAGGCAATGAATTTATAATGTTGTAGCAGGAACAATTTCTTGAATGTTCTATGCCTTTATAGCTGATGGAAAAATCAAAACATGGATAAACATTGAACAAACTAGCAGATACACTTTTTAGGTGATGTGAAGCTAGGTAACATGAACTGCAGTTACTTTCTAAAGACAAATAATTCTGTGTTTATGTGAAATATTGTAATGATGATGTTGAAAGACATATATGTCCGTATTTTTATAGTATATAATATAAGCTTCAAACATTTAATATGGCTACTTTTAATGAATAATTTAACTTAATATAAAGAAATATTCTGTGAGGTACATTTATTAAATAGTTATAGTAAATGTTTTTTCTATATTTTTCTCTCAATTTGGAAAACTAGAAAATATTAATGGGAATAGCAAATTATCTAGATTAATTTTTATTTTATTTCATAAATAACAGGAGGATTGAATTAGTAATATTGGACTTTCTTTTTTCCAGTATATCAACAATTTCTACACAGGACAGATTGTGACAACTTCTTTCTTAAGGTGAGATTGAGTGTAATTCACAGTGGAATTTTGAGGGGCTGTACTTTTTATATTTATTGAAGATATTTATCTTTTTATATTATCAAAAATATTCCATAAGTCAAATTGTCTTAGGGTAGTTAGTGGTGGTGGTTTAGTCACTTAGTCATATCCAATTCTTGCAACATCATTGACTGTAGCCCACTAGGCTCCTCTGTCCATGGGATTTCCCAGGCAAAAATACTGGAGTGGGTTGCCATTTCCCTCTCCAGAGGATCTTCCTGACCCAGGGATCAAACCCATGTTTCCTACATTTCAATGTGATCTCCTGCATTGCAGTCAGATTCTTTACCTCTGAGCCTAAATCTGAGGGCATCTGCTCATTAGTTTTATATGCATACATTCTATTTGTTCAACAGTACTTTTTTCACTATAAACTCTAAGGGATGTTTATCGGCAACGTCTGAGTTTATCAAAGTATGTAAACTGATATTTTTATTAAAACTTGGAAATTTATTGATGTTAAAAGAAAAAAAAATTACAAGTCATAGTTAGAACAATAATAAAATATTATATTACAACTAATACAATTAAGATACCTCCTGAAGCAAATGAATACACACACACACACGCACACACAGAAGCATAATATCTTTAACTTCTTCCTAAAATGCAAGTATACTATATTAATTACCAGGTGACATCAGATTTTTTTTTAATCAATGCTGTGGCTATTTTTGCTCTATTATCCCAAGAATTAGATATGTTATTATTGTATCATAAATTAAGTTTATTCACATATTCATCACTGTTTTTTCAGTATTCCTTCTTATTAGAACTTCCACCTTATCTATTTACCTGAAGTACATTTTTTAGACTTTGCTTTAGTGAAGATTTTTCATTTTTTCTTTGTCTGAAAGTATTTTGTATTTGGTTCTTGTCCTTAGAAAATAATTTCTCTGAACTGTGAATCTACATTGTCAGGGATTTTTTTCTGATTGAAAGGGGGTACATACAAGGAAGAATTAGGGGCATTGCTTGTTTAGAGTCTCTTAAAATGCTAATGGTTAATTATTTATATTTTACAGATGATGTAAATAGTGACATTTTTCTCTTTGCTCTCAACTTAAAAGGCTGTCCTCTGCTAAAACTTTAATTCAAACCAAGTGTCTACCTCCACAGGTCTCCAACCTTTTCCTTCATAATTCTGATATGATTCTGTTACTTTTTTCTCTTCCCTGGAGCAAGGACATTGCCATATTAATATTACTAAACTATTAAGCCCTGTCAACAGTGAAAAGGAGTATGCGTGCACATGTGCGTGTACGGTCATGTCCAACTCTTTGTGACTTCATGGATTGTAGCCCTCCAGGTTCTGTCCATGGGATTTCCAAGGCAGGAATACTGGAGTGGGTTACCGGAGAAGGAGTATAGTCTTTGTTTGATTCTGCTTTTGAAGAAAACAAAAACACGTACTTTGGGTTCCTCTTCTAATCTTTTAGACTCCTTGAACACACAATATTAATTTTAGAGGCTTTGGGATTCTTGTAATTACTATTAATGCTTACTGTTTAACTAAGCAGGCAATTAATAAAGTGCCAGTGTAGACTCTCTAATGAGAAAGTATGGTAATTGGAAAAGGTGGCTAAAATTGGAGAAGACACGTTCACAAGTTTTTCTCCTCTTTATTCATGTGAAAAATGTGTATATAAAGCAGCTGTTGTTGGCATTTTCCAGCATAAACATTTCAAACATTTTTGTTTACTCCCTTTGGAGCCTGGCACTTTCACACTGGTTTAAATTAGTCAGATTTATTTGTGGAAAATAGTATTAAAATGTCCATGTTTTCAGTATGAAATCCGTTATTATTTTTTACTTTAAAATATAGCACATGCTATTTTTTCCATTTTTTTTCAAAGATAATGTGAAAATACCATTACAAAAACATTCAAATATTCAAACAGTTATAACAAACTGTTTCTTGGGGTAGAGAGATTTTCAAATATAAATTTTAATCCATCAGAACTGAGATCACTTTCATAAGCTGGTTTACTGTGTAAATTTTATTTTTCAAGTGTCTAGTAGCAATTAAAATTCACAATAATTTGTGTTGTCCCAAACACTTGTAATGTATCGAGTTCATTTTTCCTTTCAACGCATTGAAGGGTAGGGCCCTTTAATTACATATTCTACTTCATGCATTTCCACTTTTCCGACTATCTACAGCTAACTCAAAGAGTTAAAGAAATAAGCAAAAGAAGCTATTGTAGTCAAATACAGTTGAATTATCCAACTTCATGTGTAATATTTTAGTGAGCTATTGCGCATTGCAGTATGCAGTATTAGCCCACAGAAAATTTTAACTCTTTATAATCCTTTCGTCAGAGTAGACGTGTGGTTCCGTATTACCTGTCTTTTGTTATAAACATGGACTTCTCAGAAACTGAGTAGTCATCTCTCACATTTTATTTCAATTCTTTACATAATTTTAGAGCAGTGAGGCATATCCAGTTCAAAATCTTTCATTTTGATCTTCAAAGAGTAAAATTTATGAGTAACTTGACCTCCCCAAGTGCATCATTACCACAACTCCACTGGGATTCTTCAACCTCAAGCTAAATTTCACAAAATTTTGAATGGATGTTCTTTTAGTTAAAAATCTCAACTTCTATATTTCTATACTCCATGGAAATTATTGCCTTCTATAAAAATGGCAAGAAAATATTTGCTTACAAATTAGAATGATATTGGTCTGCATGTGTTTTAAAGAGGAAGTAAGCCTCATTTTTAAAATATGGAACAATAAGACTGAAAATGACTCAGTATTAGTATAGAAATGAAAATACATATATCCATAGTCTATGGATCACAAGGCTTTAGAATTGCAGTATACTAGGGTAATTATGTCATGAAGGACAAAACAGTGATTTTTACCTGAGGAACAAACTGCTATTCTAATAATGTAGAAATGTTAAATAAATAAGAAAAGTGTAGCAGTTCTCAGACTATTTTGTTATCAGGATCCTTTCTTAAAAATTATCGAGGACTCCAAAGAGGTTTGTTTATGTGCATTTTACATTGATATTTACTGTATTAGAAACTAAAATATAAATGTTAATATATTTATCATTTACTTAAACACTATTACTTATAAATAACATGTTTTATGAAAAATAGCTGCCTTTTCTAAGCAAAGCAAAATTTAGTGAGAAGAGCAGCATTGTTTTCTACTTTTGCTAATCTCTCTAACGTGTGGCTCAATAGGAGATTGTTGGGTCCTCCTCCTTTCTGTACTGGATTCATTCTTTCGATATCGCACCTTATGAAGACTTTGGAAATCTCCACTGTATGCTCTTGACAGAATGAGGACTAAAAGACAAAGTCTTAATATGATTATCAAGCTAGTTTTAACCTTGCAGTTGCACAGAAAAAAGTGATGGAGATCCCAGGTGACCGTTGATGACACTTTGGAAATTGCTGACTGGTGGCTTCAAACAGCAATGTACTTTCCCTCTGAGTTTCCAGGTCCCCTGGACCATTCTGCCATTCTGGACTGGGCTTGACTGTGCTCCTTGGCTTACTCATGTGTTTGCATTCAATTCCTCCGTGGTCTGGAAGCTGGCTGCTCTAGGAAGGCCTTGGCTGAGATGATGACCTTTGTTCAGCAAGCTAGCCTGGCCTGTTCCGATGGCAGTCACGGTTCTAGGAGGGAGAACTGAAGCATGAAAGGCCTGAGTTCTAGGCTTAGATCTGAATACACTGTCAGTTCCATGGCATTCTTTTGGCTGCTGCTGCTGCTAAGTCGCTTCAGTCGTGTCCGACTCTGTGCAACCCCATAGACGGCAGCTCACCAGGCTCCCCGGTCCCTGGGATTCTCCAGGCATGAACACTGGAGTGGGTTGCCATTTCCTTCTCCAACGTATCAAAAAGTCAACCCACATCCATATGTGGAAAGTAGGCTCTACCTCTTGATGAGAGAAGTAACAGTCATATTGAAAAGTGGGTACACTACACAGAATAATTTGGGGCATTTTGTCAATTAACCATGGCATCCTAGCTATCCCTTCTCCTAAAAAAAGGTAAAGGTACTTCTTTGCCTCATTTTCAATGTATTTAACTCTCTTTTATCTACTGTAGGAATCTGTAAGGACATACTTCGAAATAATAGTATTATCATTTAAAATTTATTAGTTTGGGCTCTACACTGCCAATACTTACAGGTAACCAGGGCTTCAGATATAACCAGGTCCTAACACATGAAAGTGAAAGTGAAAGTGAAGTCGCTCAGTTGTGTCCTACTCTTTGCAACCCCATGGACTGTAGCCCACCAGGCTCCTCCATCTATGGGATTCTCCAGGCAAGAATACTGGAGTGGGTTGCCATTTCCTTCTCTAGGGAATCTTCCCAACCCAAGGATCAAACCCAGGTCTCCCACATTGCAGGCAGACACTTTAACCTCTGAGCCGCCAGGGAAGCCCCCTGACACATGGGTTCACGCTAAGTAAGATACATAAGATGTTGAAATGGATGACAATTTTGCCAAGTTTTGAATTTACAATTAGAAATATAGATATTATTTGAGTTGGATATATATGTATGCATAATCATCAATACCACTTATTAAAGTTAACTACTACTATATAATACAATGGATAAATCATCAAAATTCACTCTTACAGAGACCAGAAATAGGCAAAAAATATAATTTGAGCACACTTCCACCTTATAAACAGTCAAATATACAATCAGAATGCTTTTCTCTAATTATCAGGATATAAAATATGAGGTCAGATGAGTAAAGATCCAGTGAAATAAAGCTCAGAGAGTCACATTTCATGAAAAGACTTTTTATTTTTTGCTTTTTTCTCTTCTAACAGGATGAAAATGCTTAAAGTGTATATGTTACATCTCTCTCCTCCTCAAGGATACGCATACCATTAGGAACAAAAATACCCCAAACTTTTACAGCTTGGGTTCCCTTTCCTCCTGATCAGATGTTGCATACTCAACTGTCTAGAATCATGTAAGAAATATAAATGAGTAATGCACTTCAGTAGTAAAATATTGAGAAATTGGAGGTGGGGAGATTATATGAAAGAGAAAAGGCTTCCCCATCTAAATGTGCTTAGTCACTCAGTCATGTCCTACTCTTTGAGACCCCATGGACTATACCCCACGGGGCTACTCTGTTCATGGAAGGCTCCAGGCTTCCAAGTATTCTCCAAGAATAGTAGGGTGGGTAGTCATTCCCTTCCCCAGGGGATCTTCCCTACCCAGGGATCAAACCCTGGTCTACCTGCATTGTAGGTGGGTTCTTTACCTTCTAAGCCACCAGGGAAGCTCGTCCCCTGCCTGCATCTAAATGAGGATTAGTTAATGCTTAAGCCCAGTCAGTTGTTGGAATGTGGGAGTGAAAGTCCATTATTACTGTACACTCTAATTAAAAAAAAACTAGACATTTATATAAAATTCTTTCTTTTTCACATATTTCATGGACCAAGTCACTTCTGTTAGAACCTAGAATCTCCCCCAGCTGGCCATTTTTGTGAAACTTGGATCATTTGAGCATTGCAGATGTTGTCATGAAATTTCCATTTTTATGCTTTGTTTCAATTGATATATTGCTTCATTATTGCTGTTCCTTCATACTGATATTGATGTATGAATATTGATATCATACATATTCATAATCTAGTCTTGCTCTCTCTTTAAAAATTTATGCAATCTTTAGCTCTCATGCATTAGAATGTAGGAACATCCTAAACAAATTTAACTCAAATAAAACTGTAAAAGGTCAGCAAAAGCCAGAGAGAATGTGATAGAAACAGAAATAACAACTTACATAAATTTGTGTTAGGCAGTTTTACATTCCATTTCACTTGGTATACCTCAGTGACATGAGAATGAAATGGGAGATGTAAATCTGTTATTCCCAGTGTTATCACTAGTTCCCGTAGGTGAACATCTTACTCACCAAACAGAATTTGGTTCTGGTGCTTAAGATGCATGTATTGCATGTTGTTGTTTAGTCACTAAGTCGTATCCAACTCTTACAACACGGACATAACTCAGCAGTCTCCTCTGTGCATGGGATTTCCTAGGCAAGAATACTGGAGTGGGTTGCCATTTCATTCTCCACAGGATCTTCCTGACTAGGAATTGAACCTATCTCGTGCATTGCAAGTGGATTCCTTATTACTGAGCCACAGGGGAAGCCCTCAAACCTAGACAGACTACATTTGATTCTCAATAGAAAAAGCACAATCATTTATAATGTGCAAAAAAACTACTGACTATGGTGAATCCAGTTTTAAGCAGATTATCAATCTGAAGTGTAGCGTAATAGTTCTATTCCTTCCATATTTGATTATATATGTTTTATATTTTACTTTGTGACTTTGGATATAATGGCTACATAAGACACTATGATTTTAGACTTTAAAGGCAATTTCAAATCTTGAAAAGGAAACCTCAACCTAGCTTTTTTCCTATCAATAAGTTAAATCTCCCCCTTGGAGTCCCTAGAATTAATATTTTTCCTTATGCATAAATTTGTGGTTGAACTAATCTTCACATTTCGATGTATCTTGACTATCCTATGATTATCAACTTGACTTTTAGGTCATTGTTTAAATAATTTAGAACTTCCCAGGTGGCACTAGTGGTAAAGAACCCACCTACCAATGCAAGAGACATAGACACAGGTCCGATCCCTGGGTTGCAGAATTCCTGCCTGGTCTCCTGATCATGCCTGGTCATACTGCCTGGTTGACTTAGTGACTAAACAACAACATGCAATACATGCATCTTAAGCACCAGAACCAAATTCTGTTTGGTGAGTAAGATGTTCACCTACGGGAACTAGTGATAACACTGGGAATAACAGATTTACATCTCCCATTTCATTCTCATGTCACTGAGGTATAGCAAGTGAAATTCAACTTCAATATCAGTCTGCTGCTGCTCCTACTGCTGCTGCTAAGTCACTTCAGTCGTGTCTGACTCTGTGCAACCCCATAGACAGCAGCCCACCAGGCTCCCCTGTCCCTGGGATTCTCCAGGCAAGAACACTGGAGTGGGTTGCCATTTCCTTCTCCAATGCATGCATGCATGCTAAGTCACTTCAGTTGTGTCCGATTCTGTGCGACCCTATGGACAGCAGCCCACCAGGCTCCACTGTCCATGGGATTCTCTAGGCAAGAGTACTGGAGTGGGTTGCCATTTCCTTCTCCCAATATCAGTCTAAAACACAATATCTTAGCCTTTTCAAGATACCTTCACAAAATACCACAGCCTGGATAGTTTATCAGCAGACATTTATTTCTCATTAAAAATTATATTTTTGATGCTGGAAAAAATAAACTTGGACTTCCATAATGTTCATTTTAATAGGATTATAGGCACAACAAATGTTTGTCCAAGTCAGTTGCTACTTGTAGTTAAGAAATTTGCTTATTATCGTTAAGCAGTCATTTCTAAGCTGTCCATCCAATTACAGTTATATGCAATTAAAATTAACCCCTAGACACAACCTATTCTGTTCTATTCTGTAACCATTACACTTTCACATTTCTTTCTAATGTTAATGAGAAGTTACACACATTCGTCAGTGAATAAAAGGAAAACTCTGTACCAGGATCTAATTGCAATGCAGCCATCTTGTAAAGTTCCTCATTAGGTGAAATAGACTGTCATCACGAATGTCACAGGCAATAGATTCAAATTAGGTAGGTGACTCCTTCCTCGCTGAAGAAAATGAATCCAAAGAAAAACAATAATTACTAATCATCAGGAAATATTCGGCAAGTTCTCCTCTCCTCTTTTCTTCTGGGACCCAGCCTCCTGACACATTGTAAAGCAGGAGATGATGACTGCCATGAGAAGCAGAAGGGAGATTTTGTGTTATCACACTGCTAGAAGACTCAGCAAGTTTTTACCAGCCAGGATCTCTGCTCAAGTGGTTGAAAAGCAGTTTGTATATATTTAAATACTAGGTTATTTACAAAGCGTACTGAAATCAGCACTGGACCAGAAATATTCCCATTATATTAAATAGCTGTTCTCATGTGTGGTAGCAGATCTGGTCCCAGCCTCCGACTGGCTGTGCACTGCCTTTTTTTCCATGACTCACCCTACTTTTTAACCCTATATTTGTTGGCCTGACATTGATGTTTACATTTGCCTTAAACTATAACAAGGCCTGATGGGGCTGGAGACCTTTTCTAGTATGAGTCATTCTGTTTAATTCGTTTGATTTCAATGCTGAACTGTGTGGTACTATTGATGTAAAAGGTGTAGAAAGCTTATGAAAACACAGAATCAGTCACCTCTTTATTGCTAGTAGTAAATAATAATAAAACAGCCCTCACTAATTATATTTGGCTTAAGAAAGTATAGTATACTTTGATTATATATAATTATATCTCAGAGTCATCAAGAAATTCAGCATTTATATATCTGCAGTCTACTCTGTGGCTGCCAGATGGTTAGATTTGGAAATTTAGACAGGTATAATTTCTGCAGGTTTTGAAGAACTATGAACTAAATGGGAGCAGTTTATTCAACTGATTCTGTTGGGGTACAGAATTGATCTAAAGGACTTTTCTGGGGTATGTGCCAAGTTCCAGTTGCTTTGTTTTCTCCTATAATCAAAGAAATAACCCTTGAACTAAGTTGTCAATGTGCCAGTTTTAAAATGAAGAGCCTGAGGATTAAGACCTTACCTAAAATCACACAGCCAGTAGTAGAAACTCCGGGATGCAAATTCAGGTGTATCTAGCTTCCACAGTATCTCTTTCAAGCAAATGAGGATGAGATTTGAAGTTGAATTTTAAGGGTGAATTGGGGCTAATTAACAAGGCATATGCTCAGTCATTCAGTTGTGTCCAACTCTCTGTGACTTCATGGACTATTGCCCACCAGGCTTCTCTGTCAAGGGGATTCTCCAGGCAAGAATACTGGAGTGGATTGTCATTTCCTCCTCCAGGAGATCTTACTGACCCAAGGATCAAACCCTCATCTCTTACATCTCCTGCACTGGCAAGCAGATTCTTTAACACTGAGTCACCTGTTTTCTAAGAGTTAGGAAGCAATTAAGCAGGCAAGGAGAAAGTAATTCAAGGCACAGAAAACAACAGAAAAAATGAAAGGGCACAGATGATAAGGTAAATGGAATAATTTAGGGAGTAGACCCTCATAGCCATAATATTAATTGTTAGAAAGTAATCCCAGAAAAATAGACTAGAAATGTAGGTAGTAGCCCAGTTACAATGCACCTCACATGAAATGTCAAGGAGGTATAAATCATTCAAAGTTTTGTTATGTTTTGTTTTGTTTTCCATTTATTTTTATTAGTTGGAGGCTAATTACTTTACAATATTGTAGTGGTTTTTGCCATACATTGACATGAATCAGCCATGGATTTACATGTGTTCCCCATCCCGATTGCCCCTCCCACCTCCCTCCCCACCCCATCCCTCTGGGTCTTCCCAGTGCACCAGCCCCGAGCACTTGTCTCATGCATCCAGCCTGGGCTGGTGATCTGTTTCACCCTTGATAGTATACTTGTTTCAATGCTGTTCTTTCAGAACATCCCACCCTCGCCTTCTCCCACAGAGTCCCAAAGTCTGTTCTATACATCTGTGTCTCTTTTTCTGTTTTGCATGTAGGGTTATTGTTACCATCTTTCTAAATTCCATATGTATGCATTAGTATACTGTATTGGTCTTTATCTTTCTGGCTTACTTCACTCTGTATAATGGGCTGCAGTTTCATCCATCTCATTAGAACTGATTCAAATTAATTCTTTTTAATGGCTGAGTAATATTCCATGGTGTATATGTACCACAGCTTCCTTATCTATTCATCTGCTGATGGGCATCTAGGTTGCTTCCATGTCCTGGCTATTATAAACAGTGCTGCGATGAACACTGGGGTGCACGTGTCTCTTTCAGATCTGGTTTCCTCAGTGTGTGTGCCCAGGAGTGGGATTGCTGGGTCATATGGCAGTTCTATTTGCAGTTTTTTAAGGAATCTCCACACTGTTTTCCATAGTGGCTGTACTAGTTTGCATTCCCACCAACAGTGTAAGAGGGTTCCCTTTTCTCCACACCCTCTCCAGCATTTGTTGCTTGTAGACTTGGATAGCAGCCATCCTGACTGGTGTGTACCTCATTGTGGTTTTGATTTGCATTTCTCTGATAATGAGTGATGTTGAGCATCTTTTCATGTGTTTGTTTAGGTTTTAAATAAAAAAACAGAATTGTAATGAATCTTTAGAAAAATAATATTATAACAATATGTTTGATGAACTGTAGAAGTGAAGAGATGTTGGTGGGTCTTTTAGACTCCTGGACCCAATTCCAAGGTTTGTGTGTGCCGAAAGATATGGGGTGCTTTTCTCATAACATCAAACAATTCTCAGACACCAGCAGACTGTCCAAGAATTCAACCTAATTTTGACACTGTCTAACGGGAAATAGCATCAGATCCTGCAGGTTGGGGGTTCACACTGCTTCACACGACTGCTTCACAATACCCACCTCCCCACCATCACCACCACTTCAGATGCCAGTCTCAAGCCCAAATTCTTACCTATGCTTCTAACAAACTGGCTGAAGCTCAAAGGTTCCCAAGACCCCTTCCCAGGATTGATTAATTTGTAAAATGGCTCAGTACTCAGAAAATCATTTCACTTACTAGATCACCAGTTTAATACAGATTGATACAGAGGGATTTAGTACAAATGGAAGAGATATCTAGAACAAGATACAGGGAAAGGATACAAAGTTTCTACACCCTCTCCAGGTGTGCTTCTCTGCCAGCACCTCACGTGTCCATCAGTCTGGAAGCTCTCTGAACCCCACTCTTCTGGGTTAGTTTAGAGGCTTCATTACAAAGGCTTGATTGGTTAAATCATTGGCCATTGGTAACTGATTCAACCTCCAGTCTCTCTCATCTTTCAGGAGGTCTGGAGGTGGGACTGAAATTTCCAACCCTCTAATCACATGGCTGGTTCTCCTGGCAACCAGCTCCCATCTTTAGTGCATTCCTCAACTCACCTTGTTAACACCAGAGACATTTTAAAGCTTTTAGCACTTAGGAAGTGCCAAAGGTTTGGGGAGCTTTAAGCGTGGAACTGCGAACAAAGACCAAAGATAGATTTCTTATAGATCATAATATTGTAAAAGTGATCTCAAGTGACCTTGGCTGAAGGAGTTGAAGCAGGATTTTGGTTCCCCACCAGAGAATGAGGTCAGGCCATGGCAGGGAGAGCACTGAGTCCTAGCCCCTAGGCCACAAGGGGTCAGTGGCCAGTGACAACATCCTAGCCCATCAGCTGTGTAAAAATGAATTTCCACACACACACAAAAAAAACCCAAAGTGGTGAAGCAAGGTTTAGGTATTTATTAGGATATAAAAAGGGTACCTGTGGATAGACACATGGGTGGGCTTAGAGAGGGAGTTCAGTTCAGTTCAGTTGCTCAGTCGTGTCCAACTCTTTGCAGCACGCCAGGCCTCCCTGTCCATCACCAACTCCTGGAGTTTACCCAAACCTGTGTCCATTGAGTAGGTGATGCCATCCAACCATCTCATCCTCTGTCGTCCCCTTCTCCTCCTGCCTTCAATCTTTCCCAACATCAGGATCTTTTCAAGTGAGTTAGCTCTTCCCATCAGGTGGCCAAAATATTGGAGCTTCAGCTTCAGCATCAGTCCTTCCAATAAACACCCAGGACTGATCTCCTTTAGGATGGACTGGTTGGATCTCCTTGCAGTCCAAGGGACTCTCAAGAGTCTTTTCCAACACCACAGTTCTAAAGCATGAATTCTTCTGTGCTCAGCTTTATTTATAGTCCAACTCTCACATCATACATGACCACTGGAAAAACCATAGCCTTGACTAGACAGAGAGGGAGGGAGAGAGTCAAGACCTAGTGGTAGTTTGAATTGCTTTTATGGGGCATTCCTTCCAATTTCCTTTGGCCAGTCATCTTGCTTTGCCTGATTCTGAGTCTGTATTTGGTATATCTCAGGGTCCTCCCATTTGTACACACATATCTCTTAGCCAAGATCAATTATAGCCAAGAGGCCTATGGGGAGGTTGGCATCACTTACTATGATGCGATACCTTCTCCCTATTGATCACCAAGGAGACTTTCTGCACATGTGTAGTCAGGAAGGTCTCCATGACCTCCAGAATGAGAAATATGTGGTCTCTTACCTGGGCAGAGCTCAGCTTCTCCTCCCTCCTGTTATTTTGGAGTATCTCCACAGTGGACAAAAGCCATTCATCCTGGGGCCCATCTATCTCCTGCCTCAGAAGGGCAACTAAGAAAAACTAAACTGTATGTGCTCAGTCATGTCTGACTCTGCAATGCCATGGACTGTAGCCCGCCAGGCTCCTCTGTCCATGGAATTTTCCAGACAAGAATACTGGAGTGGGTTGCTATTTTCCTCTTCCAGGGGATTTTCCCAACCCAGGGATCAAACCTGAGTCTCTTATGTCTCCTGCACTGGCAGAAAGATTCTTGACCACTTGTTCTGCCTGGGAAGCCCTGGTTAAGTAAAACCTATAGCTATCAACATGGGCATCTGAGTCCAACCAACCTTGTTAAGCCAATCTATTCTAGAGTAATTCTGAGGATTAAATAGAAAATCTTTGCAAAGCACATATCTCTATTCCTGGCAGATAATGATCCTCCAAAAATATTAATTGTTATGTTTTTTGAAATTAGGAATTAATTTGATCATATAACAGATATTTGTTGACAGCTTATTATATGCCAGGAACTCTTCAATGAACTAGGTGTACTGCAGTGAATAAAACAGTTAAGGTCTTTGCTCTCAAGGGACTTATATTCTAGAGGGGGTAGGAGAGTCAGGGGAAAAAATGGTAAAAATATTAGCAAAAAATGTCAGACATTTCTGAGAGAATTGATAGAACTTGATTACTTACAACATGTGTGATGGCAGGTGTCGTAAGTGAGGGCAACAGAGGAAGAGTTAGGGATGATGCTGAGATTTTTTTCGTTCAGGCAGCAGTGAAGAGGTATTGTGTTGTCATTAGCCAAAATAAGACAGCAATCCCAAGAGCACAGATAACCAGAGATGAGGAGAAGGGCAGCAAATGAATTCATTTCTCTAATAGAACATGCCAAGTTGCAAATATCTGTACATCCAGGTAGAGATGGTGGGCTACAGAAACTGGCTTCTACAGATAGTATGCTGTAGTAAGTTAAAAACAATTTTATCTTTGTTAATATCTATCTCCAACTCCCAGCAGAACACTGACACATAATTGAACATGTGCATGACAATTTTCTTGTAGAAAATAATATATATTTTGAAGGCAATACTGTCTGTAACTCCATGACTAACTCATAGTAAGATTGTGACAAGGATTCTGTTTCCCATCTTTACTGTCAGTATTTGACTATATTACCTCTCAGATGCATGTAGCAAACTTTGAGTGGTTTGGTTACCTTATTGTGTTTACAGGTTCCCCCTGATAGGATCAATGTTCTTCCTTTCTAGCCCTGCTAAACAGAGATACATTTTTAGGCTGAGTTTAATTAGATACTTAATTAGAATTTAAAATCTCTTTATTGACACTCTAAGCTTTTTGAGAAAAATATTATATTCATATTTGCATCCTCATGGTTTATCCATGTGACACTTAAATTAATAAATGAAAAATTAAAAAAAGAATGTGATGTGACACACAAGCGAATGAATACACAGAAAAACAGATCATTGTAACTCTTCACCTAACCTTATCTGAATAAAAGTGCTCAACTATATGATTCTAGAGATCACTTTCTAAGATGTAATTCTGATATTAAAATTTGACTATTGAAAATAAGTGAGTACATTATGTAAAGAGGTCTTACATTCAGAGACCTTTCATGAGTATAACAATGAACATATTCAAATTAAATTAGAATAAAATTATTTTAAAGAAATATAAAATAGCAGACTATTTAATAAAAAATCCATAGATACAGAACAAAATAATATACTGAAGCTTTGGATTGTTCAAACTGGTTTTACAATGTTTTAAACTTCTATGAAAATGAAAAAAATAAACACAAGTTACACTGGAACTTTGATTTTTTTAAATCCAGTTTGTCTGCCTCCCTGTGTATTTACAAACTTACTATAGAGACAGCTACTTAATTATTCCAATAAAAATAGAGATAATCTTCAGGAACTAAGAGATCATATTTTCCCATTTATATAATTTGATTTCAAAAAGCATGTGTGTGTGTGTGTGTGTGTGTGTATGTGTGTGTGCTCAGTTGCTCAGTCACGTCTGACTCTTTGGGATCCTGTAGATTGTAGCTGACCAGGCTCCTTGGTCCATGGGATTTTTCCTATGTAAAATGGTAACTCGATTACTCATCCACTGTCAATATTCCATTTAGAGTAATTTCCCTATGTCTCTGCATTTAGAGGGAATTCACAGGTGGCTCAGTGGTAAAGAATTCTCCTGCCAAGGCAGGAGACATAGGAAACGCAGGTTCCATCCCTGGGTTGGGAAGATCCCCTGGAGAAGGAAATGGCAACCCACTCCAGTATTCTTGCCTGGAGAATCCCATGGGCAGAGGAGCCTGGAACTCTGCAATCCATGAGGTCACAATGAGTCTGATACGGTTGAGCATGCAGGCACGCACCCTGCATTTAGGGACTAATTTGTTAAACCTATTTTCTGATTTTAATTCATTTTTCGTTTCCTAAATTAATCTTCAATCTCAAAAACGTGCAAAGTAAAAGTTTTAGTATATGGCATTCTATTACTGAAATAACCAGAAAACACCTTTCCTTCCAAGTTTAAAGTAGAAAGAATGCAGGTGGTTATGATTGTGGGCTCTGAAATCCACTTCCTCTGAGTTGAGTCCTTCCTGCCTCTATCACTTCCTGGTGATAGACATTTCTTTGTGTGTGCATGTGTGCTAAGTCGATTCAGTCTTGTCCAACTTTGAGACGCTGTGGACTGTAGCCCACCAGGCTTCTCTGTCCATGGGATTCCCCAGGCATGAATACTAGAGTGGGTTGTCATGCACTCCTTCAGGGGATATATCTTTGAAAGTCATTTAACCTCAATAAACTTGTTTCCTCATAAGTAAAATGACAAAAAATAATAATGGTGCCTAATTCAGAGGTTTGTTGTGAAGATCAGATGAATGACACCACATAAAATTCTTAACACAGAGCCTGGCCCTTACTAAAAGCTCAATGTGATGGTTATATTAGTATATAAATTTGGATATTATCTGCCTGTAGTGTTCATCAGGCATTTTGATACTTCTCGCCTTTAATTGGGATTCCCTGGTAGCTCAGCTGGTAAAGAATCTGCCTGCAATGTAGGAGAGTTTGGAAGATCCACTGGAGAAGGGAATGGCTACCGACTTCAGTATTCTGACCTGGAGAATTCAGTGGGGTCGCAAAGAGTCAGATATGACTTTAATTAGTTATGTCTCTTAAAGGTCTTTTGTAAGTGCCAATCATATGACTATCACTATGTTAAATGCTACAGAAAATAATAAGAAAATTGAAAATATAGTGTTTGATACACCAGTGTGAATGATGAAAGGTATAATAACAGTAAACTTTCATAATAGTTACATGAAAAGTAAAAATATACATAAATGAGGGTGTGCAGTGAAAAGTCTTTGGTCATTTATTTTAGCTATGATATGGATTTTTTCTTATTTCCTTCACTGCAGCTTTTGTTTTAATGCAATGATCTTAACTCCTAACCTCCAGAATCTCCTATAGCAGGATCAAACTCCCACCCACACTTCTGGAGACAGCATAGTAAACAGAATAGTAAAATAGTGTCTTATAGTTAGAATCATACTTCTTGTAGTTTCACTAAGGATTATTCAGATTTTAATTAGAGATGTTTTTGTCTGCATTCTCAAATGGCAAGTTCATTTATTAAAAATCCATCAAAATGTTGGGGAATGTTTGTAAGGTATACATTTTTCTAAATAAAGTAAATATGAAGACAGTTTCCTTGACTGGAAGAAACCCGCAGTCTGTTAGAAAAAAATACTATGTAAAGAAATCCGTGCAATGAAATGTTAAACATGATATAATGGATAAGTTACATTAGTTTCACAGATGACCCATAGATAATACTGACTACTTCTACCTAAAAGAGGGAAGAATTTCACACTGTTTCATAGGGGAAGTATCACTTGAGCTGCTGGGGTGGGGAGTAGGAAAAATGTTTGAACAGATGTAGCACATGGTCATAAGATGGAATGCTGTCAACTGTAGAGAAAGTGACAAGAGCTTTCAATGAATTGTGAAAAAATTTGAACTCTGCATCATCAGCAAATGAAGTCATGAACTATCTCATGCTTGGGAGTGATATGGTCAAATTTGTTTTAAGAAAGATGAAGACCCTATATGTGAGACAGCAGAAGAGACACAGAAGTATAGAACAGCCTTTTGGACTCTGTGGGAGAAGGCGAGGGTGGGATGATTTGAGAGAATAGCATTGAAACATGTATATTACCATATGTGAAACAGATCGCCGGTCCAGGTTAGATGCATGAGACAGGGTGCTCGGGGCTGGTGCACTGGGATGACCCTGAGGGATGGGATGGGGAGGGAGGTGGGAGGGGAGTTCAGGATGGGGGACACATGTACACCCATGGCTGACTCATGTCAGTATATGGCAAAACCACTACAATATTGTAAAATAATTAGCCTCCAATTAAATAATTTTTTTTAAAAAGGCAGATGAGAAAAAGGAGTGTGGAAAGTGATATGAAAACTACAAGACATTCTTTAAAGATGGCAGTTGATGGGTCAGTTTTAACAACATGTGTTTAATGCTTTCTGGCCTAGATACACTAGCTTTCGAAGGCTGGAAAATTTAAATATTTTAAGTCATTGGATAATGTATAAAATCAAATATTATATTAATTATAAGTCATTCATATCTATAATATTTTATATTGGTGAGTTATTACTGCACATGTATAATATATTTCTAGGAAAAATGAGCACATTAAACCTAAACTATTATTTCAAAGATAAACTTAGCAAAATGAGATGAATTTTAGAATTAGCCAAACCTCTGAAAAATTATAGTAAAAGCAGTTATGGCCATGGGGCATCAAAAAATTCTAAACTGTTTTATGAAACATGCACATTTTCTGTGAAAAATCAGTCTACTTAATAAATGCTACCATACACAAATGCATTGTTGTTGCCACCTTAATTAAAAGGACCCCTTTCAGTAATGTCTCTGGCTCTGGAGGAATTAAAATCACACAGACTGGAAGAGCTAAGAAAGCTTATTTAACTAAGCTGTCAACAACAATCTCACAGATCTGCTTAAATTATTGGGAGGTGGTGAGGTCTATTTGAAATGCTGACAATAAACACAGAACCAGTTCTAAATGTGTTACATTTAATACACAGAAATATATTACAAGGTTAAAAGAAGTTGGCAGTATCTATCATAAATGCACCTACCCTTTGACACAGAATTTCACTTATAAGATTATATCCAAAAATTATGCATAAAACTATATAACCCAAATGTTTATTTTACTGTAGCATTTTTTTATAATAGAGAATATTTGGAAATAGCTAACAAATATATTTATAAGGCAAGGGTCATATGATAAAGTGTTTCAACTAGACTGTTCAGCTATATAAAAGAAAAAAGTACCCTACTTGTACTGAATATGAAAGAATTTCCAGCGTATATGAAAGATTAAAAAAACAAGTTAGTACATATAATGACTCAGTATATGTGTTATTTTAAGAAGAAGGTAGGTGGTGTGTGTGTGTGTGTGTAGAAGAAAAGGCCCTGGAAAATTAACTTACCTGGTTGGGGTTGGGAAGGGGATGGTTATCTCCAGCAGGAATTTAGGGGCATGGTAAAGGAGGGCATTCACTGCTTCTATTTGTGTATATCTTTGCATTATCTGCATCATTGAAAAATGAAAGTACTCCTTGAAAAATGAAAGGCTCTCTGTCTATCCCCATTTCTTATGCTGGGACCTGAACATTTCCTTTGTTTATTAAAATATTTTAGAATTTACTTTGATTTATTTTTACTTATTTATTTGTTTTTGGTAGCGTTGGCTCTTCATTGCTGCAAATGGGCTTTCTCTTGATGTGGCAAGCAAGGGCTACTCTTATTGCAGTGGCTTCTCTTGTGGCAGAGCACAGGTCTAGGCGCACGGACTCACTCGTGGTGACTCCCCAGCTCCAGAGGGCAGGCTAAGCAGTTGTGGCACATGGACTTCGCTGCTCCGGGGCATGTTGAATCTTCCTTGACCAAGGATTGCACCCAGGTCTATTGATAGGCAGATTCTTACCTGCTGTGCCACCAGGGAAGTCCTGTTTTTATTTTTATATTAGCAAAAACATGACATTTCAGCACTAGTGACATAAACATGCCATCATAGCTGCAGAACATTATTCCTCCTAATGAATCATTGCCATTTACTACCATGGGTTAGTTTGGCAGGTGAAATTTATGCATAAGTATCTTTTGTCATATGAATGTATACTTTATTTTGTACCGGAAAGCTAAGCATTAGAATCTAGTTGATAATGAATCACTGTCACTATATGAACAGAAACAAGATAGTATGATGTTTGAGCATAATATATAAAGTCGGAGCTTTGGCTTGAATCTCAGCAAACATGTGACCCAGGACACGTTTATTAAACATTCCCTAAAGCCTGATATTTTTCTTGATTGAAAAATTAATATCATGGTGTCCACTTACTAGAGCCTTAGGAGGATTAAAATAGATAATGCTTGTAGAAAGTCCTGTAGCACATTGCTGTTCATACAATTCCCTAACATTTAGAATTCTTTTAGTGCTTTTTCTTAACTTTACATTAATAGCCTGTTTTCCTCTATAAAGTATAGAATTCCTGAAACAACATATGAAAATATTATTGTATGAATTTTTCAATAATGGTACATATTCAAAGCTGTTTAATTCTCTAACAATATCTTTTGCTTCTGAATATAGAATATAACTATGTTAATATGAGAGAGCTAGATGTTAGCCTTGAAGAAACATATTTTATACAATTATTTCATTTTATTTGATTATCTGCACAGTTCTAAGAATCAGTGATCTTTGGAGTACATGTGGGAAATAATGCAAAAAGATGACAAGATTGAACACAGAAAAATTGGGGTTTCACTATTGAAACTCTTAATTTCATTCTAAAATGTGTTTTTCATGTGAATTTTCATTATGTATTCAAGCTGTAGCTTCCTAATCAATAAATTAATTCATACCATGGAAGAATAAAAAAGAAGGAAGATGAAAAAGTTGGTTTAAAAATTATATTTAAGGAACTGATAATTAATCTAGGTTAAATGGCTATTTTTAAATTCATTTACTTCTTTTTTAAAAGTTACCTAACAATCTACTTTAATAAATCAGTAACTGAGGGGAAAAGACAAAGTCTTGATTCTGTTTCCACATGAGAGTAAATCAAATGAACCAAGATTGTCATACAACTGCTAATATTATTAGGCTTAATCCTTACCTTAATGGTCTGGGAATTGAAAAAAATAAACTGATACATTTAAAATTGTTAAGACTTCTGACAACAAGGTGGATAAAGGGAATTGAGACTTTAAAATACATTTTTTAAAATGTCAATTATACCATGGCTAGAAATATCCCTAGGCCACAGATACAGGTTTCCCATTTGAGCATTTAACTATGGAAATGGCTGTCAATTTCACCATGACCAGGTTACAGGACAGTTAATATAGGACAAATATATTTGTCTTCTTATATCTACATTATCACTTTAGTCAACCTGAAATTATTTATCAATCTGTATGACAGAAACTTATGGCCTAAGTTGTCCTTTTAGGCACTGGACTATAGTAATAAGTTTTTATAAAAGTGAAAAGTTTATGTTCCATAAAATTCATATATGAGCAGTAGTGTTACAACACATGAAGAGAAAAAAAAGAATTGAAACATTCTTAGGCTCAGAAAACATTCAACCTTTGCCTTTAGAACTAATTCCATCTAATATTTTTGCTTCACACTATTTTGCATAATTTTTAAAATATATGTAGAATTTTACGTGCTTTTTAAACAAATATATGCCTACTAACAAAACTGAAAAATATAGAAGAATATAAGGAAGAAAATAACAATCATACATAATTTGTATGAAGTGCATACAGCTAGTATTAATATTTTATTGTAGTTCTTTAATATTTTTCTCTATGCATTTTAATTTAAAGTTTTATGTGTATTTAAGAACAATAAATATATGAGAATATTTACAGATCTTAGATGAAAGATAATATTATACAAGGTAATAGGTGACTTATTGACACATAATATAGGACATTTTCACTCAGAAAGAGTTTTTAAGATAGAGAAAAAAATTTTCATTCCTTAAATTTCTTGACAAGGAAGTGACCTTTAAGTTACTTTCAGATGGGTATAAACAAGAACCAAAATTCATTGGCAATTACCTTTGAAAGCTCCAAACTGCATTAAAGTTATAACCATCATAAACAAGTTCATGAACTGAAAAATATCCAGTTATGGCTTCAAGTGGCCATAAACAACGGGTAACATCCTATTTGAACATTGGGTACAGTTTTATAAACAGATTTCTTGATTCTAGAAAATCCAAAGTTACAAAAGAGGGACTGAGTTTTGTAGTACTTAATATAAAGTCCAACTTTATTGCTCAAACTTAAAGTCAATTTGAATATTGTTGTTTAATCGCTAAGTCTTGTCCAATTCTTTGCAACCCTATGGACTGTAGCCCGCTGGCTCCTCTGTCCATGGGATTTCCCAGGCAAGAATACTGAAATGGGTTGCCATTTCCTTCTCCAAGGGATCTTTCCTACCTTCCTTCACCAGGGGATCTTCCCAAACTGGCATCTCCTGAATTGGCAGACAGATTCTTTACACTGAGCCACCAGGGAAGATGTTAGTACAATTTTAGGAAAAAAGAAAACAACTTCAGGGACTTCTTTGGTGGTGCAGAGGGATGGTGGCCCAGTGGCTAGGCATCCACCTGCCAGTTCAGGGGACACAGGTTCGATCTCTGGTCTGGAAAGAACTAAATCGTGAAACAACTAAAGCCCACACAAAGCAAAGAATACCCAGCACAGCCAAAAATAAATAAATAAGTTATTTTTTATAAAAAGAAAACAGTTTCATAAAACAGAAATGTTATACTCTACAAGCTGCTTTCTGCTCGGCCTTTTCCTGGAATCTTCCCCACCCTTATCCTGTTATCTGTCACCTCTTCTATGGGATATTTCCTGAAGATATCACTCCAAAGTAAACAGCACACCTCCCTTCCTTCCGTCTTTTGTGTTTCTGCTGTAATTTGTACACATTTCTAAAGTCATGGGCTTCCCAGGTGGCGCTAGTGATAAAGAACCCATCTGCCAATGCAGGAGACACAAGCGATGCAGGCTAGATCCCTGGGTAGGGAAGATCCCCTGGAGCATGAAATGGCAATTGGAAGTAGGATTCTTGCCTGGGAAATTCCATGGACAGGGGAACCTGGTGGGCTACATTCCATGGAGCCACAGAGTCAGATACAACTGAGCAACTTTTTTCTAAAGTCATACGTGTAATACTTTATGGATTGAATTTTGGCACGTCTTCCTTCCATTTACCTTACACTAAAAAGTGGTGCAAAAACATGGACATATTAATCTTTTCTTTCAATCACAATGTCATATGCATACTGAAACATAAATAAATGCCGAAAGGTCAAAGCAATATTTAACATCTAGGGCAACATAGATCAAACAATCACTTATGACGTTTCTAAAAATTCCTGATACCAGCTATCAGGAAAGTATTTCTATCCACATCATATGTTTTCTATTGCATTTCCCTCTGTAAGGTTTTATTTTGTTTTGTTTTCTGTTCTAGTTAAGCTAGATATGAATTTGCAGTCATTGTGCCTAGTATAGATCCCTGGTACTTAACTGAACTCCATGTTTGAAAGAAGGATAAATAAATTGGTGATGAATTATGTATAATATACTTAATCATTCTGATTTTAGAATTAAAAAACAAGCTTAATAAAAATAATTCTCACTTAAAGAGAAAAGCAATTGCTCTTCTAATACAGTGTATTATTTAAATAAAAAATATTTGTCCATATATCATATTGTTGTTGTTTAGTCATTAAGTTATGTCCAACTCTTGTGACCCCATGGATTATAGCCCACCAGGTTCCTTTGTTCATGGGATTTCCCAGGCAAGAATACTGGAATGAGTTTCCATTTCCTTGTCCAGGGTACCTTCCCAACCCAGAGATCAAACTCGTGTCTCCTGCTTGGCAGGTCAATTCTTTACTACTGAATCACATGGAAATCTACCATATATTAGACTGTTATCTACTCAAATTGGCATTTGGTATTACTAAATTCAAGTTAAAGTTTACCTGATACATTGGCATACAAAAATGTGCGACAATTTTACTGAGCCAACATACTATAATCTTTTATACTACACTAGTGTACAAATGTTTGTACAATTCCTTTGGGGGAAAAATAATCATCTTATGTATTAGTGACAGGAATATGATCATTAATATTCCTCAAGAGTGTTGCTTTATCCAAATTTTAACCTGATCTGGAAGCACCTTTTACGTCTCTCAGATGAACTCTTTGAGCAGACTGGAAAGCATTAAAAGTTACAGATTTAGAAAGAAAATCTATCATTTATCATACCCATATAGCATACTTGCTCAATAGTGTACCTGGACACAGAACTTTATCTAATCCTCAGTTCTCTTATTTGAAATGTAAGAATGACTGTAAATATACTCTTATCTACCTCATGAATTTTGTGGAAGATTAAATGCAATATACCTCACAACCCTCTGAATGAATTAGTTATCACCATCCCTATCATTATTCTTTTCTTCCTCACTGCGACTTAAAACAGCTTTCAAAGCTATACCTTTCCTTAGCACTAACTCCTGCATCCTCTCTAGTTAGTTCAGTGTTTGTTTTTATTGGTTCTACTCTAGCCAGACCTTTTCTAGCTCATTGGAAAGAAATTATAAATCTGTAAGAGACACTGGTAAATTAAGTACATGTCTTAGCTTTAGTGTTGAAAATGACTGCTCTTTATTCCCAATCCTCATCTCAAGTTTTGCTATTTTTATAGTTAGTGGCAGAAACCCTTCAGCCTATCAATGTTAGACATTTTCTATCTGCACTGAAGCTTAAAGGAACCAGAAAATAAATCTTGCTGGTCATCATTGTGATCCCTACGGAATCATCTAGCCTCTATAATTTTCCACTTCGCTACCACCTATAGCTACACATGGATAGTACAACTTGGGATTGTTAAAAAAAAAATGGAAGAAACAATTACATTTGTTCCTATCAGTATCAGAATATCTGAACCTTTTGTACAAAACATGATAATCACGTTTTATAAGACCCTTTTCATTTTCATGGGGTACTGAAGCATTTGCTCTGTCAGCAACCTTCTTTTCTGTTCACTGGAAAGTATTGGATACTGCCCTAAGGGCATGTGTAGCCGTCCACAAAGCAATGTAGGAAAACAAACTGGGCACACATTAAACAAGGCAAGCCAAGCAAGTCAGATGCGCGTCATGGCACATGTCAGACAGAGGAACAGCTGACTGCAAGACTTCCCTGTTTGCTGACAGGAGGTTAAGTACTGGATACAAGCCCATGTGATGTGAAGAATGTAATTGACTTTTGCATTCTGTTGATTTTTAAATAGACTATTAAATGTAATATAAATTAGAAGCTTAATAGTGCCCTGGGGGAGATTAATGTAGTCACATTCATCCAGATAGGTAGCAATATGGTTTTGCTTTCTTCCATCTTTTTATTTATGGGCCATGAAATAGTTTGCACTGGGAAGCGTGATTTTACCCTAAATAACTGGAGGGAGAGAACTGAACTCATTAACATCTGGTGGTTTGTCCAGGTAATATAATCCAGGAAACATTCCAGAAACATGATAATATGCATAAGCATATGCACTCTAAGCAAATGGTTCTACTGTGTAATAATTCACTTGTCACTTTGTATCAGCATAAATTCTTTACCAAATGAAAGGATTTTCTTAAGTTAATGAAAGCTAACATAAGATTCTCCCCGAGTGTCTTCCCAAGAAGAAATGTAAGGAAGTTTGTACAACCAACACTTTATGTGCCTCCATGAGCAATGATTTGAGGTCAATTATAGATATTCATAATGTCACAAAGAATCTTTATTCCTATACATATGTATGCAGATATGTGAAGTGTGTGTGTTAGTTACTCTTTGTGACCCTATAGAGTGCAGCCCACCAGACTCCTCTGTCCATAGGATTCTCCAGGCAAGAGTACTAGAGTGGGTTGCCATTCTTTTCTCCAAGGGATCTTCCTGACCCAGGTATTGAACCCAGGTCTCCTACATTTCAGGCAGATTCTTTATCATCTGGGCCACCACGGAAGCCCCATGTGAAGTAGTAAAGATAAATAGATAGTCCCATAGGTCCAATGACTATCAGTTCCCAAATTGCATGCCTTCTAAAACTTTGTACCATATCTGAGTTCAGATAAGCAACAGATCAGAATACATCTGTTGGAGGTTCCCGAGCACAAGTCATTTATTTTGCTAATGGTCTTCTAAGTGTTCACAGTGTGAAGATTAATTTTTTTCTGCTACATTAAATGTCCCCCAAAACTTTTATTTATCTTGCATATAAAATATTTTAATCCATTAAATAATAAAACTAGAAAATGTCATTATATTCATTTCTCAAATAAATTGTAAAAACAAGCATTAAAGAGTCTGGTTCTTTGATAATGGACAAAGTTAAGTTTAGTGTGCTTATTTGCATTTCTGCAACCAAAGAGCCCAGAGATTACATTGTAGGTCTGGGTCATAGCAGTGAAGCTCTTAGACAAACTTTTTTGAGTGCTGTGCTATGAGAAAGAAATGTAAATATTCACATGTTGTTAGTTTCTTCCATCAGCAAAAATGCACACAGACAACAAAAAGTAGAAGCTGTTTGCTTTTTTTCTCTTTAAGACTTTCGTGATGTGTATACATGTGTTAGTTACTCAGTCATGTCTGATTCTTGGCAACCTCATGGACTGTAGCCCACCAGGCTCCTCTGTCCATGGAATTCTCAAGGCAAGAATACTGGAGTGGAGAAGATCCCCTTCTCCAGGGGATTTTCCTGATCCAGGGATCGAAACCAGATCTCCTGCACTGCAGGCAGATTCTTTACTATCTGAGCCACCTACCATTTTAATCTGTCACAATATTGCTTCTGTTTTACCTTTTGGATTTTTGACTGTGAGGCATGTGGGATTTTAGCTCCCTGACAAGGAATTGAACCCACATCACCTGCTTCGGATGTCGAAGTCTTAACTGCTACTGGACCACCAGGGAAGTCCAGGGAAGATTGTTTACAATCGTAAAAAAAAAAACAAAAAAAACTCCACTAAGTAATCAAGTACTATGATAGAAGTTCAAAACAATGTTTTACATATAAGAAGTTCAGAATCCAGCAGGAAATAAGACTTACAAATACAATATGAAGAAGCAGAAACTATTAAGTTGATTAAGAGACATATAGATAAAATCTTAAGAGTTAAAAAAAGTGATGAGCAATTTTTGGCTGAAAATGAGATTCAGAGAAATCTTAATCAAAAAAAGTACCATCATGGTGATGTAAAATTAAATTCCAAAAATGTAAGCACTGGTAAGAGAAGAGAGCAAATCCATAAAGATTAAATAGAAAGAAATGTGGAGATTGGTACTTTTCTTAAGCTAATGCTTAGAATACACCGAGTTTCAGGAGAAAAAGGAATTATGTACAAAAGTACATCCACACACACAGCAGTTTATAGTAAGGCCTGTGAGATACAAAATAAGCTGTGCTGCACCAAACAGTAATCTTCTTGGTCTTATGTACTTCTAAATAGTTCAATTCCTAGTTTTTTCTAATTAGGAGCAAGAATTCCAGAACTAACACAGATTGGTTTTCACTTCTATGTGACTCTAATGCAAGACTGATGACACTCAATGTTGAGTTCCAAGAGAGAATCTAACAGACCTTACATGAAGGTCTGCTCTATTTCCCCAGGAGCCATCTTCATCTTCCCCAGGGCCAGTTACACTTTTGTGTCTGGAAATTGTATAGCTCCCCTGGGATTCTCCTATCGGCACACAATATGACTTTCAGTAGCTTGGGTCTTGTCTCAACCAAGTCCTAGTAAAATCAAATCATCTTGCCATGATTCAAGCAGGACTTTCAAAAATCTTCTGGCTCTGAAATTTTTCAGAGGTAGGTGATTTTAAGCCTATGACAAAACTTGAAGACACAGGAGCATCTGACTTGTTGGATGGAAAGTTCCAATAAATGTATGAATATTTTTTTTTCTAAAAAAGGTATTGTCCTATTTTAATAACTGTTCTCCATTCCACTGATACGTGTATGGTAGTTCATCAAAGATTTTGAACCCAAATCCAGAAAGGGTTATTATCGTTAAGTTTTACTTGATCCTTCCTTTTCACTGATCCATCCTCCAGGGAAATTAATTCCTTGGGTCTTTTTCCTGAACTGTCCAAAAGAATCGGCAACTATTCCACTGGTGTTCAAAGTAGAGTTATAGTAGTTTAAGGGTTGCGTGTATGAGAAAGTGGTATAGCCCACAACCACTCACACTCTAATGAATCCAAACTATAGAGATGGTCAGCCTTGTAGGACTTCAAAATTAGTTGAGCTATAGACTTGTGATCACTTGCTTTGCATTTTAAAAAGATGTGAATTGTATACAAGTGAAACATTATGAGAAAGCAGTTTAACCTCATTAAAAGTCAGAGGGAGGACACTGGGGTTGGCAGCCTGATACCTTGGGTTGCCATACTGAAACTCTCTGGATAAAGCTAGTAAGGTTTCAAAATATTTCTTCCTCCAGTTATTATAGCAATTGCTGAAGCTCCAGTTTCAAGCAATCCAAATTACACTGTGGTGGCAACTTTGCAATGTGCTTCTTCCAGTTAGGTGACTTTGTATGAATTTCCATGTCCTCAAGCAAAAGATGTCAGGCTTCTGCTTTCCATACAGTCCAGAAAGGTGATGCTATCCTGCGATGTATTCTCATCTGGCCCTTTGCCTCCTCGTTGAACTCTAGGTGATTGTTCACGGCCTCAGCATATACAGCTAGCAGCAAAAGGAGACAATGCCTGAAGCCCTGGAGCCACCACCGTAGTGGACCCCAATTATTTCGTTATTTCCTATAGAGAAGAATTTTTTTTTTCAATTCAATATAAAACTAGTCTTACAAGAACAGGGGTTACAAAAAGTCTGACGTGACTTAGTGACGATGACCACTCATCACAAAATAGGACGAACTTTGGTTATTTTAGCTCAGGAGTGGGAAGTAGAAGTCCAACAGGATGGATATAGAAACTGTAGTTTTGACCCAAAGGAACTGCCCAGGTCTTCTACCTCCTCGGCTCTTCCCAGTGTCCCTTTCTCATGAAATGCAGCGTAAAAATTAAAGTGCAACTAATTCTACAACTTGAAAAATGAATACATAAAATCGTTCTGAAAGAGGCATTAGGTTCTTCTTCCCTGATTTTTTCCAAAGAGCGTTACTGAAACAGATCAACTGAATTTGTCTTGGGCAGACAGTTTCCACTATGTCAGTCCTGGGGTTCAGTAGCATGGGGATGATCCTGTTTGAATGCACCGGCTGGTTAGGCTCTGAACAGGGGGGCTATTCCTCCTTGCTAACCGAGGTACCCAAGGGGGCATTGTTTTATCATTGTGACACAGGTGATTTGCTTGACTTCTGCCTGCCCGGGGGCACATCAGGACCTTGTTGTTACGTTTTTTGTTTTTTGTTTTTTTTTTTTCTAATAACCTAACCAAGCAAGCATCTTCTAAACACCGCAGGACTGGAAACGCATCCTGACATCTCCGCCGCGCCATCTCACCACTTCCGGTTTAGGAGCTGATACTTCGAAATCCTCTTCCAGTTTAGATTCTGATCCTTTAGAAACATGCTAAATAGCGAAAAGGTAGGGAAAACCATCAAGTAGTCTATTGCTGTTTCCAAAGTTAAAGTATTAACCTGAACTTCAATGATGAGAGTACGAACTGAACGGGAGAAATTGCGGCAGGTTGTGAGAGAGAAATTGAGGTCTGCAGACAAGGTTCTCTGACTACGGGGGACCAGGAGACTTATTCTTCTTTTTTTTTTTCCCCCAGATAATTTGACTAGGAGATTAGAAAGCTAGGTCTACCAAAAATGAGGCAGATAGGTGGAGCAGGCTGGAAGGGAAACTCGGCTGTAGTTTTAGATTTGCTGGTGTTTGAGTGTGTGTGTGTTAGTTGCTCAGCCGTGCCCCACTCTTTGTGACCCCATGGTGTAGCCTGCCACGCTTCTCTATCCATGAAATTCTGCAGGCGAGAATACTGGAGGGGGTCGCCTTGTCCTCCTCCAGGGGATTTTCCCAACCCAGGGGTGGAACCTAGGTCTCCCACATTGCAGGCAGATTCTTTACCGTCTGAGCCACCAGGTGTTTGAGTAGGCAGAGGGAAATCTACACAGAGGTAATAGTCCTCACTGAAAACTTAGAATTAGGCTCGGGAAGAAGTGCTACCTGAGAATCTAAATTTTGAATTTTGCTCAAAAAATGTTTGTAGGAGAGGTCATGTAATGTCAAAAGTTTGCAAAGGGAGACAAGAAGAGAATATTAGATGGGGCAGTGAGAAAGAATACTACAGAAGGGAAAGGTGATTATTAAGAAGACCCTGGATATCTTGGTGTGAGTGAAGTGAAAGTCGTTTCATGTCCGACTCTTTGCAACCCCTTGGACTGCATAGTCCATGGAATTCTCCAGGCTAGAATACTGGAGTGGGTAGCCTTTCCCATCTCCAGCAAATCTTCCCGACCCAGGAATCCACCTGTGGTCTCCTGCATTGCAGGTGAATGCTTTACCAACTGAGCTATAAGGGAAGCCCTTGGTGATTGTTTGTAAATTGAGAAGACCAAACTTGGATAATATCAGTTTTAAATAGTGAAAAAGAATAGTACCTTCTCACGACTTACCTGTTTCATTGTCAGTGAATACAGCTATATTTTTGATTGTATAACTATGTGTATATACATCTAGAGGAGTATATGCCACCCTATAATTCCAAAATTCTTTGTGAGATATATGAATATATGATATACATTTTATCTGTGAGTATATTTATCCATGTATTTATATATGATGATGGGAATTATAGAAATGAATGCTTTCTATTTAAAAATGAATTACCTGGTCTGGCGACATATCAAAATAATTTTACACAGTTGTGTATTTGATGTTTTGTTATAGTAGTTTCATATATATAAACATTTAGCACCTGGGTCTTCCAAAAGGAATGTGATTCTTCCATAAACAAAAACCAGTGAAGTCTTACTGAACCAGAAGTGCCAACTTTGCACATAGTTGGGGTGGAGCGTAGGGTTAATATACATTCTTATTTCCATGCATATGTGCCTGCATAGTTGCTACAGTTGTGTCCAGCTCTTTGCAACCAGATGGATCATAGCCCCCCAGGCTCCTCTGTCCATGGGATGCTCCAGGCAGGAATACTGGAGTGGGGTGCCATGCTCTTCTCCAGGGGATCCTCTCTGCCTAGGGATCAAACTCCAGTCTTCTGCATTGCTGGCAGATTTTTTTTACTGATGAGCCACTGGGGAAGCCCTCATATTTCCATAACTGTATTCAAAATCAGTAGTGTTGTATTAGAAACTTGTGACAAAGGGACTGTTTTTGAAAACACTTGCAGTAAATCTGCTAAACAAAATATGTTCAGTATTTCCCATCATATGTACAAAATATAAAGTATATTGTAGCATATGTTGTTAACAGATGAATCTCTGGTGACATTTAGGGTATATAAAGATGATATATCAACTTGAGAAAATAATTCACTCAAGCCATGATAATAAAAGTTCCTGTTTTTCTAAATAAGACTAATCTGTAGCAATCAACCCATTACCTTTGAATAACACTTTCACACCTTTCTGAAGTTATTTAAGGCAAAGTGGTAAATTTCTAACAAATAAGACATTGTTTGAATATAGAACCAAATACTCTTCAAGTAACTTATGTTCATTTGTGAGACTAATATTTTCAAAGAGCAATATTCTATATGTAAGTTTATATTATCAGGATATGGTCACCTCCTAAAAAGTTTGAAACCAAATTTTTACTTTTTTTTTCATAATTGCAGTTTAAAGGATAATGAATTTGTGTATGGCTTGTTTGATTTAGTGGTTTTCTATAGATAATCAGTATTATTAGTAGCTTTTAACAACATGCTGTCTTTTTATACTGGGACCTAAGAGACATATTGTTCCAGCATCTGTGGATTAAATCTAAGTTTCAACGGCTACCCAGTAACTCTATCTTGCTGTCTAGCTACCTTGCTTTTAAATCTCTCCCCTAGCTATCCGATTTCCACCTTACTATTGTAGACCACCATATCTCTTTCAATGAATAGGGCTCTATCCTGCTGTGTTGGATTATTTTATTTTATTGTGCAGAAGCTTTTAGTTTTTGTGACAGTAATAACTGGTTTAATTACTATATCTTTGTTCAGTTCAGTTCTGTCACTGTCATATCCAACTCTTTGTGACCCCGTGGACTGCAGCACACCAGGCCTCCCTGTCCATCACCAACTCCCAGAGATTACTCAAACTAATATCCATTGAGTCGGTGATGCCATCCAACCATCTCATCCCTCTGTTGTCCCTTCTCCTCTAGCCTTCAATCTTTCCCAGCATTAGGGTCATTTCAAATGAGTCAGCTCTTTGCATCAGCTGGCCAAAGTATTGGAGTTTCAGCTTCCGCATCAGTCCTTCCAATGAACATTCAGGACTGATTTCTTTTAGGGTGGACTTGTTGGATATCCTTGCAGTCCAAGGGATTCTCAAGAGTCTTCTCCAGCGCCACAATTCAAAAGCATCAATTCTTCGGCACTCAGCTTTCCTTATAGTCCAACTCTCACATCCATACATGACTACAGGAAAAACCATAGCCTTGACTAGTAATGTTGACAAAGTAATGTCTCTGCTTTTTAATATGCTGTCTAGGTTGGTCATAAGTTTCTTTCCAAGGAGTAAGCATCTTTTAATGTCATGGCTGCAGTCACCATCTGCAGTGACCTTGGAACCCCAAAAAATAAAGTCTATCACTGTTTCCACTTTTTCTCCATCTATTTGCCATGAAGTGATGAGACCATTTGCCATTATCTTTTGTTTTCTGAATGTTGAGCTTTAAGCCAACTTTTTCACTCTCCTCTTTCACTTTCTTTTTTTTTTTTTTTAATTTTTTTTATTTTTTTAATTTTTTATTAGTTGGAGGCTAATTACTTCACAACATTTCAGTGGGTTTTGTCATACATTGATATGAATCAGCCATAGATTTACACGTATTCCCCATCCCGATCCCCTCTCCCACCTCCCTCTCCACCCGATTCCTCTGGGTCTTCCCAGTGCACCAGGCCCGTCAAGAGGCTTTTTAGTTCTTCTTCACTTTCTGCCATAAGGGTGGTGTCATCTGCATATCTGAGGTTATTGATATTTCTCCCAGCAATCTTGATTCCAGCTTGTGCTCTCTCTGGCCCAGCATTTTTCATGATACTACTCTGCATATAAATTAAATAAGCAGGGTGACAATATACAGCCTTGACATACTCCTTTTCCTATTTGAAACCAGTCTGTTATTCCATGTCCAGTTCTAACTGTTTCTTCCTGACCTGAACACAGATTTCTCAAGACACAAGTCAGGTGCTCTGGTATTCCCATCTCTTTAAGAATTTTCCAGTTTATTGTGATCCACACAGTCAAAGGCTTTGGCATAGTCAATAAAGCAAAACTGGATGTTTTTCTGGAACTCTGTTACTTTTTTGATGATCCAGGGGATGTTGGCAATATGATCTCTGGTTCTTCTGCCTTTTTAAAACCAGCTTGAACATCTGGAATTTCATGGTTCATGTATTGCTGAAGCCTGTCTTGGAGAATCTTGAGCATTACTTTGATAGCATGTGAAATGAGTGCAATTGTGCAGTAGTTTGAGCATTCTTTGGGATTGCCTTTCTTTGGGATTGGAATGAAAACTGACCTTTTCCAGTCCTGTGGCCACTGCTGAGTTTTCCAAATTTGCTGGAATATTGAGTGCAGCACTTTCAGAGCATTATCTTTTAGGATTTGAAAAAGCTCAACTGGAATTCCATCACCTCCACTAGCTTTATCCGTAGTGATGCTTCCTAAGGCCCACTTGACTTAACATTCCAGGATATCTGGCTGTAGGTAAGTGATCACACCATTGTGGTTATCTGGATCATGAAGATCTTTTTTGTATAGTTCTTCTGTGTATTATTGCCACTTCTTCCTACTATCTTCTGCTTCTGTTAGGTCCATACCATTTCTGTCCTTTATTGAGCCCATCTTTGTGTGAAATGTTCCCTTCTTATCTCTAATTTTCTTGAAGAGATCTCTAGTCTTTCCCATCCTATTGTTTCCCTCTGTTTCTTTGCACTGATCTCTGAGGAAGGCTTTCTTATCTCTCCTTGCTATTCTTTGGAACTCTGCATTCAAATGGGTATATCTTTCCTTTTCTCCTTTGTTGCATAGTGTCAATTAAGAAGTGTGATGCCTCTAGCTTTGTTCTGCTTTCTTAGGATTATTTTGGGGTCTCAAAGTCTTTGTAGTGTCATATAAATTTTAAGGCTTTTTTTTTTCTATTTCTGTGAAAACTGCCATTGGAATTTTAACAGGATTCATATTTGATTTATAGATCACTTTGAGTAATATGGACATTTCAACAATATTAATTCTTCTGATCCATTATGAAAGAATATCTTTCTATTTGTGTCCTCTTCAATTTCTTGCAGCAATATCCTGCCCTGCCTTTTAAAAATTGCCACCTAGCAGCAAACTGGAGAAATTATGTGTCTTACTTCTTTTGTTTCTCTTTTTCTTAAGAATAATTGCTCTATTCTGCCAGTATCTGAAAAAAGAAAAAAAAATCACCAACTGTTGATGAAACACATTTCCTCCTGGAAAGTGGGGAAACTTTAGTTCTTTTCTTTCAGTTACTGATTTTGGGAATCAGATGATGCTGCAGTGGTCACATCCAATTGTAGCAAATAGGTTTCTTACTTTCTCTCTTTTTTTTATTATCACAATATACTCATGAATTCACACTAATTCAGTATTTTACTATCAGAGTCATTTTTTGATCACTGTTTTTTCCCCAAGTTTTCTCAATATAAACCTTCTCAAGTTGTCTCCTGTGACCCCACTAACCTCCAAGAGCTTCCTTGCTTCATGGAACAAGGAAAATCCAAATATCAGAGTTCCTTCAGATATTTCAGTTTTCTTCTCAGTAAATTTGTTTGACGTTGGTCTGAATTTTTTTTTTTTTTTTTTTTTTTTGCTGTTTGTATGTTTTCTTGTTCTTGAATGTTCATTTGTTTTTTCCCGGAACCATCTAATTCTGTGTTTAAGGTGACAGAGAACTTTGGGTAGCTTACTAGCTTTCTTAATCTTTCTTTTTTTATGATATAGTTTACTGTTGTTTAATAAATGACACATATTTTGCCCTGTCTGTTGACCTCTAATTTGGGCTCCTCAGCCAGTTCTGCTTGTCCTTAATGTTATTGCTTTCATTTACATATAAATTGGATTTTGTGTTATTTTATTTTTCTCTTGGTTGTGCTGAGGGTATATACTACAGAAGGTTTATTTGTGCTTTGATTGCTTTGAATGAATTTTGGAGGCTTAAAAGTTGGAGGATTGCATATTAGAACTTAGGTGACTACCATTGATCTCTAAGGACTTTATTCCTGTTTTTGTTAACTCTTGGAACTATATTACAAGGTTTGGTGGTGTTGTTTTGTCTTGTTTTGCATTAATGCAAAATGCACAAGAGTATTATCTTCAAAGCTTTATATTTTCCACTTATACCAGTTGAAACTTCCCTGATTGTTCAGCAATAAAGAATCCACCTGCACTGCAGGAGACACAGAGCACGTGGGTTGGATCCCTGGGTTGGAAAAATCTTCTGGAGGAGAAAATGGCAACCAGCTCCAATACTCTTGTCTGGAAAACCCCATGAACAATGGAGACAGGTGGGCTACAGACCATGGGGTCACAAACAGATATAACTGAACACACATACATCCACTCATCAAAGAAGATAAACGATACTACTTGAAATATCATGTATGACCCACCTCATCATGTTATAGGGGCTTCCCAGGTGGTACTCTAGTGGTGAAGAACCTGCCTGCCAATGCAGGAGACATAAGAGACGCAGGTTTGATCCCTGGGTCAGGAAGATCCCCTGGAAGAGGGCATGACAGCCCACTCCAATACTCTTGACTGGAGAATCCCATGGACAGAGGAGCCTGATGGGCTCTAGTCCATAGGGACACAAAGAGTCAGACCTGACTAGAGTGACTTCACAGCAGCAGCAGATTCATATTCTATATTTATGTGTATTTTAAGTTAAATAGGTTTAATCACAATTTTGCTTTCTGCCAAGAAAATTATATTTATATTTATTATATTATCTTTATTTTGTGCAACAGATCAATGTCACAAGTTATTAATTGTCTATTGGCAACAACATATTTAAAATATCTTAAGAAGCCTAATTAATAAACTATATACCAATAGTAGTTAATAGAGCAGACTCTGATAATTCTAAGATTTGAAAGTTGGCTTCATAGCTTATAGAGACACTTCAAGAAAGCTTTGTTTTTCTTAAATTGTAAAATTGGTCTAATAGTAGTATTAAAGTTTTAGCATTGGTATGAAGATTCAATGAGCTGCCTATGCCAAGTGTATCACCCATCACTTAAAAATATTTAATAAATGTTAGTAGATATGCTTATTATCTTTATATATAATTATCTACATTTGAACTTTGCAAATGCAATTTGTGTCACATTATTTGCATTTTCTCTTTGTCTCAAAAGAATAAAATTAAGACAGAATTCTTCCTGACTTAGCATTTATATTGAACTTAAAACATTCAACTTTCAGAAACATAATTGTAAAGTATTATGTATTTTTTTATCCTATTTTCTTGAAAAAAAGTTTGCTGTTTTTGCTTCTGTGTCCAGGAAATAAAATGTCTTTTATTTTCTGACAGACAATAGAGAATTTTGAAAATTAAAAATAACATTTAAAAATATTATGATATATATGCTTTTAAAAATATGGAAAGTTTAGAAAAGTAAAAAGAAGATTGAAAATTCCTGATCATTCTGCTACTTTGAGATAATGACTCTTAACATCTTATAGATTGTTTCCAATTTGTTTTACAGACATCACTGCTTTACCATACCATAATAAGACTTTGGCTCACAAATACAATTGTTTTATCTTTGAAAAGATTTTTAGAAGTATAATGGCTGAGTTAAGGGGAATAAATGTATTCCATGCTATTGTCGTCTTCCCAAATTGACATTTAGAAATATTGTGTTACTTGTGTGTGATTAGATTATAATTCTTTGTCATTTCAAAATTCAGATAAAAATCTTTTTGTGTTATTATAACCCATTTTATTACTTAGCCGTGCTCATAAGTTCCTTCGTATACCACCAAATATGCATTTAGGGCTACATTGTGAATGGCTTCAATCTAGTAACACTACATATTATTGAAACATCTTCTCTACTTTCACTTGTTGGTTTTCATTCAAATTTGTGATGAAAACACCCCCACATGTATGCTGATGACAAAGCGTGAGAAAAGTCCATGGGCAATGTGGAGCTGTGGTTCTAAGAGCTCTGACACTAATGTTGAGAGCCCCCAGTGAGATAAGCCTGGTTGGAGGGAAGACACGCACCAGGGTGGATAGCTGTGGGCCAGGAGAGAAGGTCAGGCACAGGCTCCTGGGCCGAGTTTCCCCAGTAGTGCCTTGGCTTGGGGACTCAGGCCTGCTACATAGTTGATGGGTTCTGGAAGCCTTGCTCCTAGCCAACACTTAAGGCTGCATTCAGCGACTACCTCTCTTCTTCACAGAACCTGACTCTGAGGCTGAAAATCCCTTCCAAACACCTTTTCTGCAAGAATCTTCTCTCTCAATGTTGTCAAGACATCCCCAGGTGCAGAATATACACTTTTAACCCAGTCTCTCAACCAACCAAGGGTCCTGGACCATCTATCCACAATACTTTTATTTTGTATTTAGATACGCCAGGTCTTAGTTGAGCCATGTGGAATCTAGTTCCCTGGCAAGAGATTGAACCCACACCTCCTATATTGGGAGCATGGAGTTTCAACCACTGGACCATCAGGGAAGTCCTACAATGCTTTTATATTCATGTTCACAGATCTGAGTCCATATTTCAGCCCTCTCTGGAATCAGAATGTATAACATAAACTTTATACTAACCCATGGTATCCCCCAGGATGGGTCCTGAAACACTCAACTCCACTCTTCCTTCCACCCAAACCCCATGGGTGTACACCCTCAGTGTTCCTGGAGCATCCTCTCCCGGACCTGAATCAGGCACATCCTAAACTAGAGAGGGCTGCACCAGAGTTCTGTGCTGCATCCATGAAATTAAAAGACACTTGCTCCTTGGAAGGAAAACTGTGACAAATCTAGCCAGTGTATTAAAAAGCAGAGACATTACTTTGCCAACAGACATTTGTATTGTCAAAGCTACAGTTTTTCCAGTAGTCATATATGGATGTGAGAGTTGGACCATAAAGAAGGCTGAACGCTGAAGAACTGATGCTTTCAAATTGTGGTGCCGGAGAAGATTCTCAGAAATCCCTTGGATGGCAAGGAGATAAAACCAGTCAATTCTAAAGGAAATCAACTCTCAGTATTCATTGAAAGGATTGGTGGCAAAGCTCTAATGCTTTGGCCAACTGATGGGAAGAGCTGACTCATTGAAAAAGACCCTGATGCTGGGAAAGATTGAAGGCAGGAGGAGAAGGGGACGACAGAGGATGAGATGGTTAGATAGCATCACTGACTCAATGGACATGAATTTGAGCCAGCTCCAGGAGACAGTGGAGGACAGAGGACTGTGGCATGCTGCAGTCCATGGAGTCACAAAGAGTTGGACACAACTTAGTGACTGAACAACAACAACCCCAGAGTTCTGAGACTGGCCACTGAATATAAAAAGATAAGTCTTTCACCAGACCTACTTCAAAACAGTCCTTCTCAGGTGACCCTGAGACTTCTGCCTTAAGTATCCAGACTCATGAGCATTTGTGCTAACAGACCTCAGCTGCATCTAGACTCTGTACCCTGTAGGCAGCCCCTCCAGGTCCTTGGGGCCTGGGGCCCTACCAGAGTATCCTTCTCTTGAAATGAGCCAGATGGAGAGTCTATAGCATTAATCTTGCTTCTTATCTTTGCTGGGCAAACAGGCCAGTTACTGCTGCAGTGAACATGAAAGGGTGTCTTATCCTACCCAAATCCAGACAAAAAACCTTTTACAAGCAGAATATTTTATCGGTAGATTCAGGACCAGGTTACAGTAGTACATTTCAGATTATAGAATGAGACAACAGAATTTAATGTAACAATGTTTTGGTTCAAAAGCAATATGCATGTATTTTCTTATTGGAAAAGATAAATGATGAGTCTGTTGACACACTTTTGACACATAAATGCAAATTAGAAACTGACCCTATTCTAAAACTGACATCACAAACCAAAAGATGAGATGATTTAATATATGGTCTGGTATTAGGCCTACTCTGATGACCCAGATGGCACAGAATCTGCCACCAATGCAAGAGACTGGGGCTCAATCCCTGGGTTGTGATGATGCCATAGGGAAGGGGATGGCTACCCACTCCAGTATTCTAGCCTGGAGAATCCTAAGGACAGAGGAGCCTGGTGGGATACAGTCCATGGAATCACAAGAGATAGACATGACCGGGTGACTAACACTTTATACATTATTAATGTTTCATTTCAGTTCAGTCACTCAGTGGTGTCCAACTCCTTGCAACCCTATGGACTGCAGCACTTCAGGCTTCCCTGTCCATCACCAACTTCCCGAGGTTGCTCAAACTCATGTCCATCAAGTCGGTGATGCCATCCAACCATCTAATGCTTTGTCATCCCCTTCTCCTCCTGCCTTCCATCTTTCCCAGAACAAGGGTCTTTTTCAGTGAGTCAGTTCTTCACATCAGGTGGCCAAAGTATTTCACTTTAACTTCCGCATCAGATCTTCCAATGAATATCCAGTACTGATTTCCTTTAGGATTGACTGATTTCATCTCCTTACAAACCAAGGGACTCTCAAGAGTCATCTGCAACACTACAGTTCAAAAGCATCAGTTCTTCAGTGCTCAGCTTTCTTTAGTACAACTCTCACATCCATACATGACTACTGGAAAAACCATAGCTTTGATTAGATGGACCTTTGTTGGCAAAGTAATGTCTCTACTTTTTAAATGCTGTCTAGTCTGGTCATAGCTTATCTTCCAATAATCAAGCGTCTTTTAATTTCATGGCTGCAGTCATCATCTTCAGTGATTTTGGAGCCAAAAAAAAATAGTCTGTCACTGTTTCCATTGTTTCCCCATCTATTTGCCATGAAGTGATGGGACCAAATGCCATTATCTTAGTTTTCTGAATGTTGAGTTTTAAGTCAGCTTTCACTTTCATCAAGAGGCTCTTTAGTTCTTCGCTTTCTGCCAAAGGGTGGTGTCATCTGCGTATCTGAGATTATTGATATTTCTCCCAAAATCTTGATTCCAGCTTGTGTTTCATCCAGCCTGGCATTTCACATGATATGAAGCTCAGTCGGTTAATCATCCGCATGCAATGCAGGAGACCGGGTTCAATTCCTGGGTCAGGAAAATCTACTGAAGTAGGAAATGGCAACCCACTCCAGTACTCCTACCTAGAAATCCCATGGACAGAGGAGCCTGGTGGGCTACAGACCATGGGGTCACAAGAGTCGGACACTACTTAGCAACTAAATCACCACCACTCTGCATCTAAGTTAAATAAGCAGGGTGACAATATACAGCCTTGACTTACTCCTTTTCCTATTTGGAACCAGTCTGTTGTTCCATGTCTAGTTCTAACTGTTGCTTTTTGACCTGCATACAGATTTCTCAGGAGGTAAGTAATGTGGTCTGGTATTGCCATCTCTTTCAGAATTTTCCACAGTTTATTGTGATCCACACAGTCAAAGGCTTTGGCATAGTCAATACAGCTGAAGTAGATGTTTTTCTGGCCCTCTCTTGCTCTTTAGGTGATCCCACAGATGCTGGCATTTTGATCTCTGGTTCCTCTGCCTCTTCTAAATCTAGCTTAAACATCTGGAAGTTCACGGTTCATGTATTGCTGAAGCTTGTCTTGGAGAATTTTGAGCATTAGTTTGATAACGTGTGAGATGAGTGCAATTGTGCAGTAGTTTGAGCATTCTTTGGCATTGCCTTTCTTTGGGATTGGAATGAAAACTGACCTTTTCCAGTTCTGTGGCCACTGCTGCGTTTTCCAAATTTGCTGGCATATTGAGTGCAGCACTTTAACAGCATCATCTTTTAGGATTTGAAATAGCTCAACTGGAGTTCCATCACCTCCACTAGCTTTATCCGTAGTGATGCTTCCTAAGGCCCACTTGACTTTGCATTCCAGGATATCTGGCTCTAGGTGAGTGATCACACCATTGTGGTTATCTGGGTCATGAAGATCTTTTTTGTATAGTTCTTCTGTGTATTCATGCCACCTCTTCTTAATCTTCTGCTTCTGTTAGGTCTATACCATTTCTGTCCTTTTTTGTGCCCATCTTTGTATGAAATATTCCCTTGGTATCTCTAACTTCTTGAAGAGATCTCTAGCCTTTCCCATTCTATTGTTTTCCTCTGTTTCTTTGCATTGATCATTAAGGAAGGCTTTCTTATCTCTCCTTGATATTCTTTGGAACTCTGCATTCAAATGGGAATATCTTTCCTTTTCTCCTTTGCCTTTTCAGCTATGATAAGACCTCCTCAGACAACCATTTTGCCTTTTTGCATTTCTTTTTCTTGGGAATGGTCGTTTTCACTGACTCCTGTACAATGTCACAAACCTCCATCCATTGTTCTTCAGCAATTCTGATATCAGATCTAATCCCATAAATCTACTTGTCACTTCCACTGTATAACCGTAAGGGATTTGATTTAGTTCATACCTGTATAGTCTAGTGGTTTTCCCTATTTTCTTCAATTTAAGTCTGAATTTGGCAATAAGGAGTTCATGCTCTGAGCCACAGTAAGTTCAGTCTTGTTTTTGCTGACTGTATATAGCTTCTTCATCTTTGGCTGCAAAGAATATAATCAATCTGATTTCTGTTGACCATCTGATGACCATCTGGTGATGTCACTTTGTCAAGTCTTCTCTTGTGTTGTTGGAAGAGGGTGTTTGCTATGACCAGTGTGTTCTCTTGGCAAAACTCTGTTATCCTTTACACTGCTTCATTTTGTACTCCAAGGCCACATTTGCCTGTTACTCCAGGTAGCTTTTAACTTCCTACTTTTGTATTCCAGCCCCTTAGATTGAAAAGGACATCTTTTGGGGGTGTTAGTTCTAGAAGGTCTTGTAGGTCTTCACAGAACCATTCAGCTTCAGATCTTCAGCATTACTGGTCGGGGCATAGACTTGGACTACTGTGATATTGAATGATGTGCCTTGGAAACCAACAGAGATCATTCTGTCATTTTTGAGATTTCCCCCAAGTACTGCATTTTGAACTCTTTTTTTGACTATGATATTTACTCCATTTCTTCTAAGGGATTCTGGCCCACAGTTGTAAATATAATGGTCATCTGAATTAAATTCACCCATTCCAGTCCATTTTAGTTCACTGATTCCTAAAATATCGACATTCACTCTTGCCATCTCCTGTTTGACCACTTCTAGTTTACCTTGATTCATGGACCTAACATTCCAGGTTCCTATGCAATACTGCTCTTTACCGCATCCGACTTTACTTCCATCACCGGTCGCATCCACAGCTGGGTGTTGTTTTCACTTTGGCTCTGTCTCTTCATTCTTTCTGCTGTTACTTCTCCACTCTTCTCCAGTAGCATATTGGCCACCTACTAACCTGGGAAGTTCATCCTTCAGTGTCATATATGTTTGCCTTTTCATACTGTTCCCGGGTTTCTCAAGGCAAGAATACTGAAGTGGTTTGCCATTACCTTCTCCAATGGACCACATTTTGTCAGAACTCTCCACCATGACCTGTCTGTCTTGGGTGGCCCTACATGTCATGGCTCATAGTTTCATTAATTAATTATTCTTTTCCAGTGTCCAGTTTTGCTTTATTTCTCAGTACACAGGAGATTATACCTCCCCACTCCCTTGAACTTAGAGTGGTAATACTATTATTACTTATGCCAGCGCACTGTGAGCAGTTTACACTGCACAGCTCTACATATGGAAAAGATAAATTGTTTCACTTTCACCTCATAAGAGACACAAAGGTAAATTCCAGGTGTACTAACAAAAGTCTATCTATTAAAACAAGCAAAAAAAAAAAAAACACTGAAGAAAATAAATGAGACTGTCTATCTGTCATCAAGATAGGGAAGAATTTTTTAAAAACATTATACAAAAAAAAAGTGCATCTCTACACATATATTTATAGCTACAAATCAAGAAAAAATAACTCTCAAGAAGAATATGGCCAAAGAAAATGGGCTTTCATTAACATTCCTTTCTCCCAGTTCTTCATCTTCTTTCCCATAATTTTCAAAGATTCAGAAATGCTTTTTTGCATTAATTCATGGAAGAGACACTGTTAGCTGGATGTGTTCTAGACATTGTTGTAAGGGTTGGGGCACAGGCCTTTTTCACCTCTTGAAGTTCTTCATGCCCATGAATACTTCATCCTAAAGCTGAACCCAAGAAGACATAGTACATAACTCAACAAGGTATAATTTCCAAATATTGTTGATTATGGACAAAATATGATTCCACTAACCTCTTGATCATTCTAGGTTTTCTATATAATTTTACAAAAATATCAGTAATCTAAATGAATTTGTAGTTGGACTGGGTCACAAAATGTAGAAGAGTGAAATGGAAAATTATTAGGTTCCACTAACCCTACCAACTCCAGTTTGCCTTTTTGTAGTCCATAAATCATAATAAACAGTAGATTGAGCAAGGCAATGTTGATGTGCCACTCCAGGAATTACACTGATTTAGCAAGAATTACTGGAAAAATTAACAAAGCAATTATAACTGAGTTTTTGTGTGGACTCACCCCCAAAACTTTAACTTCCTTTATGACTTCTCTTTCTTTCACCCAAATTTTCTCCCCATATTTCTTTTCAGTGGACCTACTCTGAGATCAGTATTAGCCCCAACCTTCTAGTGTCTTCTATTTTTATTACATTATAATAATAATGTAGAAGGGAATGTAGATGTTACCTTAATGTTTGCTTTTCTCTCTTATTTTCATTCTTTCTCATCAGTTCAGTTTAGTCCCTCAGTCATGGCTGACTCTGTGCCTTCATGGACTACAGCACACCAGGTTTCCCTGTCAATCACCAACTCCTGGAGCTTGCTCAAACTTATGTTCATTGATTTGGTGATACCATCCAACCCTCTCATCCTCTGTCATCCCCTTCTCCACCTGCCTTCCATCTTTCCCATCATCAGGGCCTTTTCTTTCTTTTTTTTTTTTTTTGTTTCCATTTATTTTTATTAGGTGGAGGCTAATTACTTTACAATATTGTAGTGGTTTTTGCCATACATTGACATGAATCAGCTATGGATTTACATGTGTTCCCCATCCCGATCCCCTCTCCCACCTCCCTCCCCATCCCATCCCTCTGGGTCTTCCTAGTGCACCAGCCCTGAGCACTTGTCTCATGCATCCAGCCTGGGCTGGTGATCTGTTTCACCCTTGATAGTGTACTTGTTTCAATGCTGTTCTCTCTGAACATCCCACCCTCACCTTCTCCCACAGAGTCCCAAAGTCTGTTCTATACATCTGTGTCTCTTTTTCTGTTTTGCATATAGGGTTATCATTACCATCTTTTTAAATTCCATATATATGCGTTAGTATACTGTGTTGGTCTTTATCTTTCTGGCTTACTTCACTCTGTATAATGGGCTCCAGTTTCATCCATCTCATTAGAGCTGATTCAAATGAATTCTTTTTAATGGCTGAGTAATATTCCATGGTGTATATGTACCAAAGCTTCCTTATCCATTCGTCTGCTGATGGGCATCTAGGTTGCTTCCATGTCCTGGCTATTATAAACAGTGCTGCGATGAACATTGGGGTGCACGTGTCTCTTTCAGATCTGGTTTCCTCAGTGTCTATGCCCAGAAGTGGGATTGCTGGGTCATATGGCAGTTCTATTTCCAGTTTTTTAAGGAATCTCCACACTGTTCTCCATAGTTGGCTGTACTAGTTTGCATTCCCACCAACAGTGTAAGAGGGTTCCCTTTTCTCCACACCCTCTCCAGCATTTATTGCTTGTAGACTTTTGGATAGCAGCCGTTCTGACTGGCATGTAATGGTACCTCATTGTGGTTTTGATTTGAATTTCTCTGATGATGAGTGATGTTGAGCATCTTTTCATGTGTTTGTTAGCCATCTGTATGTCTTTGGAGAAATGTCTGTTTAGTTCCTTGGCCCATTTTTTGATTGGGTCATTTTTTTCTGGAATTGAGCTGCAGGAGTTGCTTGTATATTTTTGAGATCAATCCTTTGTCTGTTGCTTCATTTGCTATTATTTTCTCCCAATCTGAGGGCTGTCTTTTCACCTTGCTTATAGTTTCCTCTGTTGTGCAAAAGCTTTTAAGTTTCATTAGGTCCCATTTGTGTATTTTTGCTTTTATTTCCAATATTCTGGGAGGTGTGTCATAGAGGATCCTGCTGTGATTTATGTCAGAGAGTATTTTGCCTATGTTCTCCTCTAGGAGTTTTATAGTTTCTGGTCTTACATTTAGATCTTTAATCCATTTTGAGTTTATTTTTGTGTATGGTGTTAGAAGGTGTTCTAGTTTCATTCTTTTACAAGTGGTTGACCAGTTTTCCCAGCACCACTTGTTAAAGAGGTTGTCTTTTTCCCATTGTATATCCTTGCCTCCTTTGTTGAAGATAAGGTGCAGTCCTTCCAATGAATATCCAGGATTGATTTTCTTTAGGATGGACTGGTTGGATCTCCTTGCAGTCCAAGAGACTCTCAAGAGTCTTCTCCAACACCACAGTTCAAAACCATCAATTATTTGGCACTCAGCTTTCTTTATAGTCCAACTCTCACATCTATACATGACTACTGGAAAAACCATAGCTTTGACTAGACGGACCTTTGTTGGCAAAGTAATGTCTCTGCTTTTTGATATGCTGTCTAGGTTGTCTTCTTAGGAGTAAGGGTTTTAATTTCATGGCTGCATTCACCATCTGCAGTGGGGACTATTATTTTCTTACATTATTGTTATCAATATTTATTTGTTCAGAAATAACTGGGGTTTTTTTTCACTTTTACTTACACTACATCAAGATAAACCACTGCATTGTCTTTATGTTAATGTATTAATAAGTTATGCCAAGTTCTATTGTGAAATTGTAAACTATTTTGGTTCAAATATTTGGAGAGTAAAATTTTATAAAGGCCTGTTGATTGATGTGGTGAAGAAATATTTGCATGCATAATTAATTGTTAGTAATTCTGTGCCTCTTTTCCACAGGAGAGAATGCTTAAATTTCACCAAGTGAAACATATTTTTGATATACTAGATAAAATGCGATGCCTGCGAAAACGTTCTACAGTCTCATTCTTGGGAGTTCTTGTCATTTTCCTTCTGTTTATGAACTTGTACATTGAAGATAGCTATGTTATGGTAAGTCTTGGAGATTGATTACTTTTTGTTCAAAGTAAGGCCTAAGTCAGACAAGACAGTCCACTTGCAACATAACTTCAGTCCCAGGATATTGAAATAGTCTTAGTTTGAGCAAAACTATAACATATATCTTTCCCATCTAGCTACTTTTTTATATTAATTATATATTGCCAACATTATAATTTTTTGGCTCATGTTGCAATATTTTATTTAATGCTATATGCTATATTTAATGCAAATCTGCACATCTAATTACAAGTAAGTTAACTATCATCCCTATCTGTATTAATTGTATGTGTGTGTATGTGCCTAGTCCCTCAGTCATGTCCAGCTCTTTATCACCTCATGGACTGTAGCCCACCAGGATCCTCTGTCCATGGGGTTCTCCAGGCAAGACCACTGGAATGAGTTGTCAGTTCCCTCTCCAGAGGATCTTCCTGATGCAGGGATGGAACCCGTATCTCCTGCATTGACAGGCAGATTCTTTAGCACTGAGCCACCAGGGAAGCTCATAGTGGTATATATTACATATTTATTGAAAAAAATACACTTATACGTGGAACTGACAGAGTTGCCTGTAAACAGACTAAACAAATTTTTATAGATATTACTCCTTACTTTCTTTACTTTTCTATATTATCAAAAATTTTCAAATCCTATTGTCTAATTAATGATACTAATTGTGCTATTTTGTTAAGAAGGAATGCTTTATTAATGTGTGACATCTCATTTGGATCTTGAATAGCTGTAAATGACCACCATGTTTTACCCTTATAGTCACTGAAAAGTAATAAAGAACTTCAAGAACTAAAGATAATAATGTGAAAACCATTCAATAGTTTAAAACAGGTAAAATTAGTAAGTTAGTAGATTTTTCCCCATGTCTGGCAGCATGCAGGTATCTTAGTCCTCTGTGCATGCACGCATGCTAAGTTGCTTCAGTCATGTCTGACTCTTTATGACCCTTCGGAGCCTTCCAGGCTCCTCTGGCCATGGGATTCTCCAGGCAAGAATACTGGAGTGGGCTTCCATGCCCTCCTCCAGGGGATCTTCCTGACCCAGGGATCAAACTCATATCTCTTGTGTCTCTTGCATTGGCAAGCAGGTTCTTTATGCCTAGAGCCACATAAGAAGCCCCCAACCAGGGATCAAACCCATGTCCCCTGCAATGGAAGTGTGGAATCTTAACCTCTGAAGAAACTTACTAACGATATGCACTGGGACACCAAGGAAGCCCCTAATATTATGTTTGGTTTTTTTACTTCTTGTGGGAGTGGGGTGGTTTTCTTTTTTTTTTGGCCTCACCACACAATTGTAGATACTTATTTCCTGACCAGGGATTAAACCCATGCTCTCTGCAATGGAAGCACAGACACTTAACAACTGGGCTGCCAGGGAAATTCCCTGAATGCATTTTAAGTGAATTATGAAAGTATACAAAAAGACACGTTCTGACTAATTGTGAGAACTCAATATGTCTCTATTATTTATTTTTGTTATTATTGTCACATAATTCATGTCTGATGAGAATAATTATGGACATTATTTCTTATTTACTTTTTCCATCATAATTGATGTTAACATATCTGGGAAGATTCTAATACTTGTGCAATTATTCCTGTTTACATATTTCAGAAAATCAAAGCCTTTGAACATACAGAGGACTTGAAAGTACTTTCTTTTCATACAAGCATGCTGAAAACTTTCAATTAATATCTTAACTAGAGAGACTCTGACAACAACTTCAAAGATCATTTGCTAGTAAAATGTTTTCTTTTATTAATTGAAAATGATTTAGTAACTACCAGTTACTTGCCAGATACTATTCTATATCCTACAAGCCAATCAAATGATCTTAGTTGGTACAGATTTTCTTAGGAGGTCTTCTGTAAAGCATCTTGCCTCCCTTAGCATTGTTCTTTGATGGTGAAATTCTGTCACCTTCCTAGATCTTGACTCTGCCTATGTCTTTTACCTTCAATTACAGGTTTATTCTTGTGGGCTTTTACCTTCAAGTATAGGTTTAATTCTACCATCCTTAGTCAATTTACCATATTGAAGGTACCACAGTTAATAGAATTTGACTAGGCTTGATCTAGTTAAACATAGCAAACTGGAAAGACTTACTAATGATATGCATTTTAGACTTTTTTCACCTGACTATTAGGTTTATGAAATTTAAGGACAATAGAGCAAGACCTAGGTGATCCAGCTATTTTTTAATTAGGGGAATTGAAGAATGTAAATTAATTAGAGGAGCTCTTGATTAATGATTTAATTTTGTAATAAACATTTATTTCTTGCATCTGTGTGTACTGGTAAAAGTAAATCATGTCTTATAAATCAAAAACATGGTATTGGTAAGATGCTTGTTGCATCTAGTGATGTTAAGACTCTTTCAAGTGCAATTTCAATATTTAACTTTAAGTAGACAAAATATTATTATATGCAGCAAACATCCTTATGTCTTTTTGGAAGAGAACCACTTCAAATTCACCATAAAATGTATAAGAAGTAATAGAGTTCATATCCATAAGAAGATCAAATGCTATTGCTCTGTTTATACATTTATGTCTAAACATCAGTCGTACCCACATTATTTAAAAGTGTGATTTAATGAAGTAGCTCTTACTAAAGAGTACTTTCTCAATGAAATCTGGCTACATTAGCCATATACCACCAGAGAAGCCCATATATATCTAATCAGATTTGCAAATCATCCCAGGTACAGAGAAAAGATTGCTTCTTAGCTTAAAAAACTGAACTTATTTTTAAATATTTACCTTATGTTAGAAAAAGTGAATTAAAATGGATGGTAAATATAAAAGCATCCCTCCATTTTGAAAATTTAGTGACAATATTTTTATTAGTTTAAATATTCACTCTTTACTAGAGGATGTTTTCTACTAAATTACATTTTGAACTAAATTTATCCCAAGGCTTAATATGTATAAACTTTAAAATATTCATTGTCATTCATGTACAATTACATTAAAATTGTTCTTCTCAATGTGTTAATACCCATGGAAAACTGGCCTCTGAGTTGTGGCGTGAGGAACCTAGTTCTCTGACACAAGATTGAACCCCAGCCCCCTACGTTGGGAGCACAGTCTTAACCACTGGACCACCAGGGAAGTCCCCTGTTTTTCTTAAATCGGGAGGAAATTGTAGTTATAATTCAGAGAACTCAGATAAACAATTACAGTCATAAGGCCTCTAGGGTTATTTAGCACATGTATTCTCCTCTTCTTACTAGAGAATCCATCAACGGCCCCAAATCCCGGGCGTATAACAGCTTAGTGTATTGCTTACATGATGGAGGCATATGTGCCTTTCAGTAGGAAAGAAAGCCAAGTTCAGTGTAATAGACAAATTGTGTTACAACGCAAAGTAAGTAGAAGAGACACTGCATGCCCAATCAACTTAGCCTCTCGGCTGTGAGCATCTTCAAAGTAGCCACTAGGGTATATATTTAGCCTGTAGCTAGTCCATTGAATTTCATTCCCATCCAGAAAATGATTGTCATAAAGCTTTGTCTTATTACTGAAAAATACACTACAGCATAGTAGCTATAGAAAGAAGGTATCCAGGGAGAGCCTGGCTGTTCAGGTAGATGCTTCTGGAAAGCAGCCAACAAGGCTGACTCAGGTGAAAGTTGCATTATTTATTTATGCTGAAAGATGTAAAGACTTGGTCTTGAGAATTTAATAAAGTGCTTTCATATGTCTCATTTCATCTTATATTCTGTTATGTCCTTCAATCAGGATGAGTGTACTCTATATTATCACAGAAAAGGTCTAGATTTTTACATGTTCAAGATAGAATTCTTAAAGAGATATTCAGTATCCTGCACTTCCTTTAGAATGTGACATCACATAAGAACAGAATGGTAAAATGAATTCAGTATTGTGACTACTGCATGATTTTATAAATATATTTTCTAGATCCTATTAAATATGGACATCATATTTACTATTAAAGTAGCTAATGCAAAATTGAGTCTCCAGTTACCTTTTGAAAATTCTAAGTTTGTTCATTTAAAAACTTTCATGATTTTTTTTAGGTTTTCAGAAATACAAAGATGAAAATATTTATGTGCAATGAATTTAAAATAATTAGAATTCAATGGATATTAATTAGTACATTTATACAACTAGCCTCCCAAGTTTAATGTCATGTATTTTAAAATTTTGTAACTTATAGATGGCAAACACATTATAAATCAGAATAAAGTATTTTTCTTTGTCCAAATTATCAAGGCAATGTAAAATATAGAAATACACCATTAAAAAGCAAATATAGGTTCATAAACATACAGAAAAGATATACAGAATGCATATTCATTTATCAAGGACCAGATTGAAAGCTCTTGCCATTCAATGTTCACTATTTCAACTTTTATTCTAAGACAATTTCAGCCTGGCCATAGATTTAAAACTCTGAGTTAGTCACCTTTTCCATTGATATCTGAATTTGAAATAAAGCAGTAAATGTTCCAACTAAAGTAAAATTTGTATTTGAATCCATTCTAATATTTTAGGACAATGTTTAATTGATTAAAGTTTTATTGACCACAGTCAACTTGTATGAGGACCAAATTTACTTAATACATTCACTTTCTCTGTTGTCTTAATGGCATTGCTCATACCTGACCTGCCAATCATATGCTGAAGAGTCAAAATATCCACCAAACTCACACAGCACAATAGAAACTTTGCCAGAAAAGAAAAAAAAAATCTAATTAGGTTGTCCTAATATTCTACCAGTGATAATAAACCATATACGAAAGTCAAGCAGGTCATCATGAGGCTTGTTCAAATGATGATTAGATAATCAAAATCTACAACTGAATTTATATCAGAGGGAGATAAAAGGAAGCAATTAATTGTTAGCAGGATATTTTTAAGCTGAATAAGAATATCTTCTTGAATATAAACCATCCTGAAGATGGTATGACATAATTTCATTATCAAATTGATACTAAATTTTTAAATATAAAAGAACTAAACTTCACTTTCATCAGGACACTCCCTCTCTCTGTCTACACTCACAAACAACAAGCAAGCCTCATGGAAAAGACCTGTACCAGATCTAAAGACATTTCCTTGAACACTTGTTACAAATGTCTCCTAATCGAGTTATCTTGAAGATATTTGTAAAAACTACTATCATTTCACAAACACCATGGCTGTCCATTCTCAACAGCCTTCAATTATAATGGCTACATAAGTGACTGACTAAAACTTCTTGATTAATAAGTTATTCAAACTCCAAGTATTATGTTCACTGTTGCATCCTTCTAATCATTCCTAAAATTTCAAAATCTTAGAAATAATGTGTGGTTTTTTATTTGACAGGACTTGAAGAAAAGTAGTTTAATATGATTCAGATATGGGGAATCTAGTGAGAATTAGCTTTACATGAAACTGTGAAAGATCACTGTCAAGTTTGAAGATTCTTGTAAAGAATTTGAATTTTAATATGAAGGAAGTGGGAATTTTCAATTTTATTTTTTATCAAGAGAATGCCATCATTAATGTATGCTTTAGAAAAGCAACTGTATGCATAAAATAAAAAGTGGAAAATAGTGACCAGAATCTAGAATTCAGGTGAAAAATAATTATCTACAGCTTCTAATACCAGTAATTGATATTTATATAATACCCATATTAAAGACTCTTGAGAGTCCCTTGGACTGCAAGGAGATCAAACCAGTCAATCCTAAAGGAAATCAACCTTGAATATTCATTGGAAGGACTGCTGCTGCAACTGAAGTTCCAATACTTTGGCCACCTGATGCAAAGAGCCAACTCATTGGAAAAAACCCTGCTGCTGCTGCTGCTGCTGCTAAGTCACTTCAGTTGTGTCTGATTCTGTGCGACCCTGTAGACGGCAGCCCACCAGGCTCCTCCATCCATGGGATTGTCCAGGAACGAGTACTGGAGTGGGTTGCCATTTCCTTCTCCAGACCCTGATGCTAGAAAAGATTGAAGGCAAGAGGAGAAGGGGACGACAGAGGATGAGATGGGTAGATGGCATCACAACACCAACTCAATGGATGTGAGTTTGAGCAAGCTCTGGGAGATGGTGAAGGACGGGGAAGCCTGGTGTGCTGCAGTCCATGGGGTTGCAAAGAGTTGGACATGACTGAACAACTGAAGAACAACAACAACATATTGTATATCAGATATATATATACCCATTATATATACACACACATATTATTATTGTGTAAGGAGAAAGTTTATTTAATCCATGACTATCTGTTATTTCTCTCTTCCTCCTTCTTGACATTCAGGAAGGAGACAAACAGATTTTAAGGGAAACATCTACACATCAACTGAGTCCAGAACACTACATCCATACTTTCAAAGATTTGTCTAATTTCTCAGGAGCCCTCAATGTCACCTATCGCTACTTAGCTGTCATGCCTTTACAAAGAAAGCGTAAGTAAAGTATACTTATACTTTTAAAATCAAGAACAATAAAATACTTTGTTTTAAAATAATGATAATATGCTTCATTTGTATAAAAATAAATTTATGGGCTTTACTAACATAATATATATTTTGGGAAACATTCAGCGTTTCTTCACAAATTCAGTTATTCACCAATCCAATTTCATTAATAACAACACTAAAAAATTAAATGCCTAATTGTGACATAAAGTTTTTAACAGTTTGCTATAGAATTCACGTAGGGAGACTAGGAAAAAGCAATTCACTTTAACTTTTTTGAATTAGCTTTTAAAAATAATTATTCCCACAGTGATACATTTTCAAACATTGGTTTTATGACATGCCACTAGTTTGAAGTAGTGAAAGTCATTGTGTTAGTTTCCTAAGATGTCATAAAAAATGATCACAAACTAGGTGGTTTGAAACAATGGAAATTGATTCTCTCACATTTCTGGAAGCCAGAATTCAGAAACCAGGATGCTGGCAGCACCAGACTCCACCTAGAGGAGAATCCTTCCTTGCCTCTTCCAGGTGCTAGTCGCACTTGGCATTCCTTGGTTAGTTGTAGCAAAATTGCAATCACTGCCACTCTCTCCACATGGCCTTCTTTGTCTCTCTATGTCCTCTTCCATCCTTATAAGGACATTAGTCATTGAATTTATGGCCCAATCTAAATCCAATATGATTTCATCTGGAGATCTTTAACTAATTGCATCTTCAAAGACTATTTCCAAATAAGGTCACAGTCTAAAGTTCCAGGTAGACATGAAACTTTGGAGGCAATTATTCAATCCACTACAGGCACTTTGATCCAAGAAGTAACATACTACATTTCATGGACTTGAAGACATTATAAATTATAGAAAATATCATGATCTAATTGATGCACCACGAAGAAAGTACAAGCATCATCCATTATAAGTTGTAAGATGCTATCAGTCGTGATATACAACCTGCGTTTAAAATATTTCTGGGTGAAAAATATGTCTTAGAATCAGTGATACACAGTGATATCATGAACTTCTTAGTAGATGGTGTGGAGACCACAAAAATTGAGTTCCCTGTTAAGAAGTGTTTATGTAAGTGAGTTTGTGATCACCAGGTTGAGGAAAAATTGCAATAGTTTAGCTTTCTTTAGATCTTTTTTTCTTCCATTTCAAATGTCTGCTTCTCTTAAACTTCCTCCTAATTTCAAAGACTGTCACTGTTTTTTAAAATCTCCATCTATTGCACCACCTTTGTTCACACATTACTAATCTCTTTCCATACTGTTTACAAATGTGTGCTGGCACGTATACCAGCTGCTTTATACTAAAGAGGCAATATAAAACAGAGAGTTTGTGTGTTAGTCACTCAGTTGTGTCTGACTTTTTGAGACCCCATGGACTGTAGCCCACCAGGCTCCTCTGTCCTTGGGATTCTCCAGGCAAGAATACTGGAGTGGTTTGCCATTTCCTTTTCCAACTGCTTTATACTAAAGAGGTAATATAAAGCAGAGAGTAAGAGCAGGCAAGAATATTGCAGTAACTTGCCATTTCCTCCTCCAGGGGATCTTCCTGACCCAGGGGTCGAACTGGTGATTCCTGTGTCTCGTGCATTGGCAGGTGGTCTTTATCACCGTGCCACCTGGGAAGCTTTGTATATTTAGCATAATTCTTTAATCACAAAATGCTCTATATATGATCATTCACTTAGATGTACTTAATAGAGTAGAAGGCCTAAGGGGAAAATAACTTTTTTTTTTCTTTTTTCTATGTTATTCAAAACCCAACTTCGCCTTTAATTTGTCTTCATTCTGGATTCTTTTGTTCAGGATTTCTTACAATTGGACTTTCATCAGTGAGACGAAAAAAGGGAAGCTATTTACTTGAGACAATCAAGTCAATTTTTGAGCAATCCAGCTATGAAGAATTGAAGGAAATTTCAGTGGTGGTTCATCTAGCTGACTTTAACTCATCCTGGCGTGAGGTCATGCTGCAAGATATTACACAGAAATTTGCCCACCATATTATTTCTGGAAGGTTAATGGTTATACATGCTCCAGAGGAATATTACCCAATCCTGAGTGGCCTTAAAAGAAATTACAATGATCCAGAAGATAGAGTCAGATTCCGTTCCAAGCAAAATGTAGATTATGCTTTTTTGCTCAACTTTTGTGCCAATATTTCATACTATTATGTAATGCTTGAAGATGATGTTCGTTGTTCAAAAAATTTCTTAACTGCCATCAAGAAAGTCATTGCATCCTTAGAGGGAACTTACTGGGTAACCCTTGAGTTCTCTAAGCTTGGCTATATTGGAAAACTTTATCATTCTCATGATCTCCCACGCTTGGCACATTTTTTATTAATGTTTTATCAAGAAATGCCTTGTGATTGGCTATTGACTCATTTCCGGAGTCTGTTAGCTCAGAAAAATGTGATTCGTTTTAAACCATCTCTCTTTCAGCACATGGGTTATTATTCATCATATAAAGGAACTGAGAATAAGTTGAAGGATGATGATTTTGAAGAGGAGCCATTTGACCTCCCAGATAACCCTCCTGCAAGTCTATATACCAACATGACTGTTTTTGAAAATTATGATGCAAGCAAAGCTTACAGTAGTGTTGATGACTACTTCTGGGGGAAACCACCTTCAACAGGAGATGTCTTTGTGATTATATTTGAAAAACCAATTGTAATCAAAAGAATTAAAGTGAATACTGGAACAGAAGATCGACAAAATGATATTTTGCATCATGGAGCCCTAGATGTTGGGGAGAATATTAGATATTTTAAACAAAATAGACAATGTATTACTTATATTAGACTAGGAGAATTCAGAAGTGGAAACTTTGAAGTATCTGATGTAAATCAAAAAATTCCATTTGATATACATTGTATGAGGATATATGTTACCAAAACACAAAAGGAATGGCTGATTATTAGGAGTATTAGCATTTGGACTTCTTAGCCAATTAAATCAATGTGTCCAGTTACTGAAGCAGGTCTTCCTGTTTCCTGCGTTGCTACTTCTTCTCTTGCTCCCTTTGTCCTTTAGAGGGAAAGCAATGGATCAGATATTTAAAAAGTCAATCATTTTGGCAGTTTTGATCTACTCGTTGTCAGCATACTTTTACGCACACATGTATTTTAACTTTTGAAGCTGAGTATCAGTTCATAGTTATTATTTTTTGTTTATATTTTAATGTTATTGTGTTACTTTCAAAATTTCATCTGCATGTCAAAAAGGTGACATGAAGGATTTAAAATGAGAAAATGTGGTTTGTTCAATGGTGAATCTTGAAAGATAGTTTTCACTGTATGCACTTAGTCAAGAATTTATTTCATTATATCATCAGATAAATTTTATTAAGCATCTCTGTGACTATGCAGTTGGTTAGAATGATAATCTGTCTTTTTTTTCTTGTAAACTTAGGTTTCCATAGACTTCTATACATCTACAATGAATACCTCCTCATAGAAGTGATGTCTTTACAACAGAATTTTGTGTCATTGAGGTGATGAAAAGAAAAAAAAAAAGACTTAAAAATATCCTCCCCTGATTATTGATATAGGAGGGGAAATTGTTCAGTGTATAAAAACTTGAACACCTACTGTCAATAAATTTTCTGTGGGAAGCAATCTTTTTCCCGGTTCCCTTTTGCACAAATAAAGGTTATGCTCAGTATTTTCAGGTTCCACTGGGTACCTGCATTTAATAGAAAAAATGGAGAAGGCTTATGGTTAGTCCAATCCTAATGAACATTTTTAGTATATGCAGAAAATTTTTGAAATTGATTTTATATGTTTGTATTAAAATTCATATGCTTAAAATCCTTGTGATTTATCATATACTTTTTCGGAGTTCAAATGGACATTTTATGAAGGAAGAACATAAGAAACAGAAATCAATCATTTTTTCTACACTCATAACAAGTCCAGGATGAGAGATCAAGTGTTTTAATATCCAGACTATGTTCTTTCTCTTAGGAAGAGATTGGGCTTCACATAATTTATGCTTTTCTTTCTCTGGTACATGAGTCTCAGTTAAAAAGTCATTCTGTCTGAAAATAGTTTGCATAATTTTTCCATAAGTCATGTTGTCATTCTGTAAAATAATCCTAAAGTGTCCTAAATGATGCTCTTGTGATATATGCACCCAAATGGTAAGCAAACTTGTCTAAATTTTACTGTGAGGGACTTCACCATTGTGTCTACACCATAGAGTCATTAAAGCAATTCAGGACACCTACATTAGTGCATCCTAAAATCATTGTTTTTTCAGAATGTCCTGAGCTTGTCTCATCAGTTTCCTTTTTGACAAACAGCAAAGATGAAGTGATTTATTGTTCATTGTTGTTCAGTCATTAAGTTGTATCCAACTCTTTGTGACCCCCATGGACTGCAGCATACCAGGCTTCCATGTCATTCACAATCTCCCAGGGTTAACTCAAACTCATGAAGACAAATATATATACTATTACATAGGTCAATGTACAATGTATACAATATGGAGAGATAGATGAAATACCAGACTTGGGATAATGAGAAGACATAAGGAATTCCTCTTCTTCTTTCCATCCTGAAACAAAATTCTTAGGAATTACTTGTATAATAGAGTCCAGGAAAACACTGGAAAATATTTTATTAATTATATTCAAATAAATTAAATTAGAAACTCAGATAAAATTATTGGGAATTTTTTTTATTGATACAATAGCTAATGTGTACTTTCTTTGCACACAGTTGCTACAGTATTAGAGAAAACAATGAATCTATAATATTCTGTGGCACATTTAAGTGTCAAAGTCATAAGAAAAATACTGCCACTAAACTGCCAAGCAGGAGACATAAGAGATGCAGGTTGTGTCCTTGGGTCGGGAAGATCCCCTGGAGAAGGAAACGGCAGCCCACTCTAGTATTCCTGGCTAGAGAATTCCATGGACTGAGGAGCTGGGTGGGCTACGGTCCATAGCGTCACAAAGAGTAGGACACTACTGAAAAGACTTAGCACACACGCCTGCCACCAAACTTTACCTTTATTTTGATTTGGAGGATGCTTGCCAGATACTTAAAGATACTCCATATTCCTGACTTTTCACACTCTCTTTTATTACCTGGCTAATTGTATAGTATTCTACACATACCTTAGAAATTAGAAATAACCTTTTATGAAAAATTGAAAGCATTTCCCCTGAAATCAGGAACAAGACAAGGGTGCCCACTCTCACCACTACTATTCAACATAGTGTTGGAAGTTTTGGCCACAGCAATCAGAGCAGAAAAAGAAGTAAAAGGAATCCAGATAGGAAAAGAAGAAGTGAAACTCTCACTGTTTGCAGATGACATGATCCTCTACATAGAAAACCCTAAAGACTCTACCAGAAAATTACTAGAACTAATCAACGAATATAGTAAAGTTGCAGGATATAAAATTAACACACAGAAATCCCTTGCATTCCTATATACTAACAATGAAAAAACAGAAAGAGAAATTAAGGAAACAATACCATTCACCATTGCAACAAAAAGAATAAAATACTTAGGAGTATATCTACCTAAAGAAACAAAAGACCTATACATAGAAAACTATAAAACACTGATGAAAGAAATCAAAGAGGACACAAACAGATGGAGAAACATACCGTGTTCATGGATTGGAAGAATCAATATTGTCAAAATGGCTATTCTACCCAAAGCAATCTATAGATTCAGTGCAATCCCTATCAAGCTACCAATGGTATTTTTCACAGAACTAGAACAAATAATTTCACAATTTGTATGGAAATACAAAAAACCTCGAATAGCCAAAGTAATCTTGAGAAAGAAGAATGGAACTGGAGGAATCAACCTGCCTGACTTCAGACTCTACTACAAAGCCACAGTCATCAAGACAGTATGGTACTGGCACAAAGACAGAAATATAGATCAATGGAACAGAATAGAAAGCCCAGAGATAAATCCACGAACCTATGGACACCTTATCTTTGACAAAGGAGGCAAGGATATACAATGGAAAAAAGACAACCTCTTTAACAAGTGGTGCTGGGAAAACTGGTCAACCACTTGTAAAAGAATGAAACTAGAACACTTTCTAACACCATACACAAAAATAAACTCAAAATGGATTAAAGATCTAAATGTAAGACCAGAAACTATAAAACTCCTAGAGGAGAACATAGGCAAAACACTCTCCGACATAAATCACAGCAAGATCCTCTATGACCCACCTCCCAGAATATTGGAAATAAAAGCAAAACTAAACAAATGGGACCTAATGAAACTTAAAAGCTTTTGCACTACAAAGGAAACTATAAGTAAGGTGAAAAGACAGCCCTCAGATTGGGAGAAAATAATAGCAAATGAAGCAACAGACAAAGGATTGATCTCAAAAATATACAAGCAACTCCTGCAGCTCAATTCCAGAAAAATAAATGACCCAATTCAAAAATGGGCCAAAGAACTAAACAGACATTTCTCCAAAGAAGACATACAGATGGCTAACAAACACATGAAAAGATGCTCAACATCACTCATTATTAGAGAAATGCAAATCAAAACCACAATGAGGTACCATTACACGTCAGTCAGGATGGCTGCTATCGAAAAGCCTACAAGCAATAACTGTTGGAGAGGGTGTGGAGAAAAGGGAACCCTCTTACACTGTTGGTGGGAATGCAAGCTAGTACAGCCGCTATGGAAAACAGTGTGGAGATTTCTTTAAAAACTGGAAATAGAACTGCCATATGACCCAGCAATCCCACTTCTGGGCATACACACTGAGGAAACCAGATCTGAAAGAGACACGTGCACCCCAATGTTCATCGCAGCACTGTTTATAATAGCCAGGACATGGAAGCAACCTAGATGCCCATCAGCAGATGAATGGATAAGGAAGCTGTGGTACATATACACCATGGAATATTACTCAGCCGTTAAAAAGAATTCATTTGAACCAGTCCTAATGAGATGGATGAAACTGGAGCCCCTTATACAGAGTGAAGTAAGCCAGAAAGATAAAGAACATTACAGCATACTAACGCATATATATGGAATTTAGAAAGATGGTAACGATAACCCTATATGCAAAACAGAAAAAGAGACACAGAAATACAGAACAGACTATTGAACTCTGTGGGAGAAGGTGAGGGTGGGATGTTTCAAAAGAACAGCATGTATACTATCTATGGTGAAACAGATCCCCAGCCCAGGTGGGATGCATGAGACAAGTGCTCAGGCCTGATGCACTGGGAAGACCCAGAGGAATCGGGTGGAGAGGGAGGTGGGAGGAGGAATCGGGATGGGGAATACGTGTAAATCTATGGCTGATTCATATCAATGTATGACAAAACCCACTGAAATGTTGTGAAGTAATTAGCCTCCAACTAATAAAAAATTAAAAAAAAAAAAGAAATAACCTTTTATTCTGCACTTTCAAGGATAAAAGTGCACAACAGAGACATATAATACCAAGACCTAAGTAGACTCCATGAGGTGAGTTGTTAACTTTTACATATTCTTCTAAGAGTGTTTACAAAGATGAATTAAATCCTGGAAAATACCTCAAGAAACATTACTTAATTGGAGTTTTGCTGGAAAATTACAAATGCAAATGTGAACTACTGAGGTCACATTTCATCTTAAATTTGAGCCTTTCATTACTAAAACTGGGATTGCCTAAGCTGATCAATCACCTAAGAATGTCTCTGTTTTCATTACAGGTTGACCGTGGGTCAACTTTCTAAGGAAAAGACTTTGACAAAGAATGCTTCTCCATTATGGATCAGTGGTACAAATAACCTTTCTCTTTCAAAAAATATCTGTCCAAACATTCTTTATCTTTACATGGTTCAAGGTTAATCCTATATATATTTTTTTAATTTTTTATTTTTTTTATTTTTTCAGTGGGTTTTGTCATACATTGACATGAATCAGCAATAGATTTACACGTATTTAATCCTATATTTTAAAATGCTGCATAAGATTCCAGTAATCTTGTCTCAGAAACACAAAGCAAAAAAGAGAAGTTTAATTATATTCTGTTATTAAGCATTATGTGATCTCTCTCTTTGCAGTAATTTTAAAAACACATACATCAAATTCTTTTTGCAAATGCCCATTGAAAATGACTGGAATGTGACATGAATTGTTGAGTTATTTAATTGCTATAAAATAAGATACTGACAGGTTTCAAGCACAAAATATGGTATGACCATAAAAAAAAATCTTGATTTGTATACTTTAAACTGACTGAAACATTACTTATGCTTAAAATTCTTAAGAGACTCTTTTCATTATTTATAAAAATCAAAGAAAAGCATCTTGTTAAAGCACAATACAAATTGGAAAATAAACATTTTTAGAAAATACGTATTTTACCAGCGATAATAAAGTTGGATATAAAATTACATAAAACTTGTAATGCAAGCACTTTTACATTCTCTTTGAAAAGTGATAATCTTATGCAATTTATAAATCAGATGTTTTCCAATTATAAAAATATAATTTGGAAACCAATATGTCATTTAGAACTGTTTCTGTCATACAACTGCACTCATGACACTGGAACATTCCATTTCTTACTGAGCAATATTCTTTGGGAATTTTTATAAAGCTATCATAGCAAAACTGTACAATAATGGTGTATAAATGAAGCAAACATGAAATATAAGATATGGCAGGGAAAGCACTTGCTCTTCTAGATGTTCATATGGCACATTTGACTCAATATTTGTCAGCTGGCAATATGCCCTTTAGAACATGGCACCTAGAATTAACATTGCAAACACTACTTGTAATCTCCTCCTACAGTTTAAGATAATAATGTAATTCTCTACTTTTGCTATATCAATATATCCATTAATTCAACACTGTTATTTTTTATCACCATACTACTCTATGTATCACATACATACCACACTAAACTTCATGATATTTATTACATAATCTACTCGTAAAAAATAATTTTCCATTTTGTACATGTTCAACTGATTCTCTGAAGAATTCTTTTAAGATTTAATATTAATTTCAAAAAAACATCATTTTGTTTCTTCTGGCCATGATCCCATACATTTCTGCTCTTGATTCTGTCATTCAGTATTTTAACATAATCTCTCAAATGCATGCTACCACAAATTTAATATGTGTCTTTTGTCCTCATAGGAGATACAGTGGAAGAGTTGTGCAGATCTGAGTTTGACACCCAGTTTTGCAATTACTAACTTCTAGATATGAGAAAAGTTGTTTAATTTCTTTGAAATTCAGTTCCCTCATCTGTGAAATTGGAATAAGTTTACCTCGTAAGGTGTTAGAGCTGGTGATCAGATAACATAAACTCATCAAGAAACTTATGTTTCCTTTATTTTTAGCCATGTTATATAAGTGTAAAGGATTTGGTCCTTCTACACTCTACCAGAGGCCTTCACTCTGATCAATAGGAATCATAAACTGCACTACCCATTAGAAATGTTCCACCTTTTTTATATTATGTCCAAAAGAATGTCATGTAGGATTATGTAAATGCCTTCCAAAAATAAAAATATATTATATTTCTGTCATTCTAATCTATGATTTTAGAGATCTTATTCAAAATTTGTTACATCTGTTCCTAACATTTCCACTGTAAATATTAATGACCATTTCTTTTTTAAGAAACCTAAATTAATTTACTTTGAAAAATAAAAAAAAGGCTTTTTATATTTCAAAAATTTTTCTCAGAATCTTTATTAAGCTCATAGAACCACGGTTTTCAAAAAAAAAAATTAATGTTGACTTCCTGTTCTCTGGCTTATTTTCCATTGCTGGCAGAAGTGACCAGTGTACTGATATAAATTACTGAGGCTATGATGTTCAAACTTAGGACACAGGGGGCTTATCTCCTTGACTATTCTGAGTTTCTGTGCTTGTATTTCTACTGCTTTGAATTTCTTCTCTATTTCAGAATTTTTCTTCTTTTTAAAAATTAATTTGTTTATTTTAACTGGAGGCTAATTACTTTACAATATTGTAGTGGTTCATTAATATAATGTATTGGTGTTTTTCTTTCTGACTTATTTCACTCTGTATAATGGGATCCAGTTTCATCCACCTCATTAGGATTGATTCAAATGCATTCTTTTTAATAGCTGAGTAATATTCCATTGTGTATATGTACCACAAATTTCTTATCCATTTGTCTGCTGATGGACATCTAGGTTGCTTCCATGTCCTAGCTATTGTAAACAGTGCTGTGATGAACATTGGGGTATGTGTCTCTTTCTATTCTGGTTTCCTTGGTGTGTATGCCCAGCAGTGGGATTGCTGGGTCGTGTAGCAGTTCTAGTTCCACTTCTTTAAGGAATCTCCACACTGTTCTCCATAGTGGCTATACTAGTTTGCATTCCCACCAACAGTGTAAGAGGGTTCCCTTTTCTCCACACCCTCTCCAACAGTTATTGTTTGTAGACTTTTTAATAGCAGCCATTCTGACTGGTGTGAAATGTTACCTCATTGTGGTTTTGATGTGCATTTCTCTGATAATGAGTGATGTTGAGCATAGTTTCATGTGTTTGTTAGCCATCTGAATGTCTTCTTTGAAGAAATGTCTGTTTAGTTCTTTGGCCCACTTTTTTGATTGGGTCGTTTATTTTTCTAGAATTGAGTTGCATGAGCTGCTTGTGTATATTTGAGATTTTTTGTCAGTTGTTTCATTTGCTATTATTTTCTCCCAGTTGGAGGGCTTTTTCACCTTGCTTATAGTTTCCTTTGTTGTGCAAAAGCTTTTAAGTTTCATTAGGTCCCATTTGTTTATTTTTGCTATTATTCCCATTACTCTGGGAGGTGGGTCACAGAGGATGCTGCTGTGGTTTATGTCAGAGACTGTTTTGCCTATGTTCTCCTCTAGGAGTTTTATAGTTTCTGGTCTTACATTTAGATCTTTATCCATTTTGAGTTTACTTATGTGTATGATGTTAGAAACTGTTCTAGTTTCATTCTTTTACAAGTGGTTGACCAGTTTTCCCAGCACCACTTGTTAAAAAGATTGTATTTTCTTCATTGTATACTCTTGCCTCCTTTGTCAAAGATAAGGTGTCAATAGGTGTGTGGATTTACCTCAGGGCTTTCTATTTTGTTCCATTGACCTATATTTCTGTCTTTGTGCCAGTACAATATTGTCTTAATGGATGTATCATTGCAAGTATACTCTGAAGTCAGGCAGGTTGATTCCTCCAGTTCTATTCTTCTTTCTCAAGATTGCTTTGGCTATTCGAGGTTTTTTGTATTTCCATACAAATTGTGAAATTATTTGTTCTAGTTCTGTGAAAAATACCATTGGTAGCTTGATCGGGGTTGCATTGAATCTATAGATTGCTTTGGGTAGTATACTCATTTTCACTGTATTGATTCTTCTGATTCATGAACATGGTGTATTTCTCCAGCTATTTGTGTCATCTTTGATTTCTTTCATCATTGTTTTGTAGTTTTCTATATATAGGTCTTCTGTTTCTATAGGTATATTTATTCCTAAGTATTTTATTGTTTTCATTGCAATGGTGAATGGAATTGTTTCCTTAATTTCTCTTTCTGTTTTCTCATTGTTAGTGTATAGGGTTGCAAGGGATTTCTGTGTGTTAATTTTATATCCTGCAACTTTACTATATTCCTTGATTAGCTTTAATAATTTTCTGGTGGTGTGTTTAGGGTTTTCTATGTAGAGGTTTTCTATGCATGTCATCTGCAAACAGTGAGAGTTTTGCTTCTTTTCCAATCTGAATTCCTGTTGTTTCTTTTTCTTCTCTGATTGCTGTGGCCAAAACTCCTATAACTAACTTGACTAGTAGTGGTGAGAGTGGGCACCCTTGTCTTGTTCCTGAGTTTAGGGGAAATGCTTTCAGTTTTTCACCATTGAGGATAATGTTTGCTGTGAGTTTATCATATATGGCTTTTATTATGTTGAGGTATGTTTCTTCTATGCCTGCTTTCTGGAGGGTTTTTATCATAAATGGATGTTGAATTTAGTCAAAGGCTTTCTCTTCACCTATTGAGATAATCATATGGTTTTTATCTTTCAATTTGTTAACGTGGTGTATCACATTGATTGATTTGTGAATATTGAAGAATCTTTGCATCCCTGGGATAAAGCCCACTTGATCATGATGTATGATCATTTTAATATGTTGTTGGATTCTGTTTGCTAAAATTTTGTTAAGGATTTTTGCATCTATGTTCATCAGTGATGTTGGCCTGTAGTTTTCTTTTATTCTGGCATCTTTGGTTTTAGTATTAGGGTGATGGTGGTCTTCATAGAATGAGTTTGGCAGTTTACCTTCCTCTGCAATTTTCTGAAAGAGTTTGAGTAGGATAGGTGTTAGTTCCTCTCTAAATGTTTGATAGAATTCACCTGTGAAGCCATCTGGTCCTGGGCTTTTTTTTTGCTGGAAGATTTTTTTTTACAGTTTCAATTTCCATGCTTGTGATGGATCTGTTAAGATTTTCTATTTCTTCCTGGTTCAGTTTTGGAAGGTTATATTTCTCTAAGAATTCATGCAATTCTACCAAGTTGTCCATTTTATTGTCATATGGTTGCTGATAGTAGTCATTTCTGATCCTTTGTATTTATGTGTTGTCTGTTGTGATTTCTCCATTTCTATTTCTAATTTTGTTGATTTGGTTCTTCTCCCTTTTTTTCTTGATGAGCCTGGCTAATGGTTTGCCTATTTTATTTATCTTCTCAAAAAACCAGCTTTTAGTTTTGTTGATTTTTACTTTAGTCCCCTTTGCTTCTTTTTCATTTATTTCTGCCCTAATTTTTATGATTTCTCTCTACTAACACTGGGGTTCTTCATTTCTTCTTTTTCTAGTTGCTTTACATGTAAAGTTAGGTTATTTATTTGATTTTTCTCTTGTTTCTTGAGGTAAGCTTGTATTGCTATGAACCTTCTCCCTAGCCCTGCTTTTGCTGAATCCTGTAGGTTTGGGGTTGTCATATTTTCATTAATTTCTATGCATATTTTGATTTCTTTTTTTATTTCTTCTGTGATTTGTTATTTATTCAGAAGTGTGTTGATTAGCTTCCACACATTTGTATTTTTACTAGCTGAGCCACAAGGGTAGCCCACACACGTTTGTATTTTTAATAGTTTTTTTTTTTTTTCCTGTAGTTGACATCTAATCTTACCACATTGTGATCAGAAAATAAGTTTGAAATGATTTCAGTTTTTTTGAATTTACCAAGGCTAGATTTATGGCCCAGGATGTGATCTATCCTGGAGAACTTTCCGTGTGCACTTGAGGAAAAGGTGAAATTCATTGTTTTGGGGTGAAATGTCCCATAGATATCAATTAGGTCTAATTGGTTCATTGTGTCATTTAAAGTTTATGTTTTCTTTCTAATTTTCTGTTTAGTTGATATAACCATAGGTGTGAGTGGCATATGAAAGTCTCCCACTATTGTTGTGTTACTGTTAATTTCCCCTTTCATACTTGTTAGCATTTGCCTTACATATTGTGGTGCTCCTATGTTGAGTGTGTGTGTGTGTGTGTGTGTGTGTGTGTGTATGTATATGTATATATATATATATATATATATATATATATATATAATTGCTATATCTTCTTCTTGGATTGATCCTTTGATGATTATGTAGTGTCCTTCTTTGTCTCTTTCCACAGCCTTTATTTCAATGTCTATTTTATCTGATATGATTACTGCTACTTCTGCTTTCTTTTGCTCTCCATTTGCGTGAAATATCTTTTTCCAGGCCTTCACTTTCAGTCTGTATGTGTCCCTTGTTTTGAGGTGGGTCTTTTGTAGACAGCATATATAGGGGTCTTGTTTTTGTATCCAGTCAGCCGGTCTTTGTCTTTTGGGTGGGGCATTCAACCCATTTACATTTAAGGTAATTATTGATAAGTATGATCCCATTGCCATTTATGTTGTTTTTGGTTCAACTTTATAAACCTTTTCTATGTTTCCTGTCTAAAAAAGATCCTTTAACATTTGTTGAAAAGCTGGTTTGGTGGTGCTGAATTCTCTTAGCTTTTGCTTATCTGTAAAGCTTTTGGTTTCTCCTTCATATTTGAATGAAATCTTTGCTGGGTATAGTAATCTGGGTTGTAGGTTTTGCTCTTTCATCACTTTAGGTATGTCCTGCCATTCCCTTCTGGCCTGAAGAGTTTCTATTGAAAGATCAGCTGTTATCCTTATGGGAATCCCCTTGTGTGTTATTTGTTGCTTTTCCCTTGATGCTTTTAATATTTGCTCTTTGTGTTTGATCTTTATTAAGTTGATTAATATGTGTCTTGGGGTGTTTCACCTTGGGTTTATCCTGTTTGGGACTCTCTGGGTTTCTTGGATTTGGGTGGTTATTTTCTTCCCCATTTTAGGGAAGTTTTCAACTATTATCTCCTCAAGTATTTTTTCATGGCCTTTCTTTTTGTCTTCTTCTTCTGGGACTCCTATGATTCATGTGTTGGGACATTTGACATTGTTCCAGAAGTCTCTGAGGTTGTCCTCATTTCTTTTTATTCTTTTTTCTTTTTTCCTCTCTACTTCATTTATTTCCACCATTCTATCTTCCACCTCACTTATCCTATCTTCTGCCACAGTTATTCTACTGTTGGTTCCCTCCAGATTGCTTTTGATCTCATTATTGCATTATTCATTATTGATTGACTCTTTTTTATTTCTTCTAGGTCCTTGTTAAACATTTCTTGCATCTTCTCAATCCTTGTCTCCAGTCTATCTGTAACTCCATTTTGTTTTCAAGATTTTGGATCATCTTTACTATCATTATTCTGAATTCTTTTTCAGGTATACTCCCTATCTCCTCCTCTTTTGTTTGGTTTGGTGGGCATTTATCATGTTCCTTTACCTACTGAGTATTTCTATGCCTTTTCATTTTGTTTAGATTTCTGTGTTTGGGGTGGCCTTTCTGTATGCTGGAAGTTTGTGGTTCTTCTTTATTGTGGAGGTTGCTCCCTGTGGGTGGGGTTGGACTAGTGGCTTGTCAAGGTTTCCCGGTTAGGGAAGCTTGTGTCAGTGTTCTGGTGGGTGGAGCCAGATCCCTTCTCTCTGGAGTCAATGAAGTGTCCAGTAGTGAGTTTTGAGGTGACTATGGATTTGCTGTGACTTTGGGCAGCCTGTGTTTTAATGCTTGGGGCTATGTTCCTGCATTGCTGGAGAATTAGCATGGTATGTCTTTCTCTGGAACTTGTTGGCTCTTTGGTGAAGTTTGGTTGCAGACTAGGTATGGAGGCTTTTGGATGAACTCTTGTCAATTTATGTTCCCTGGAGTCAGGAGTTTTCTGGTGTTCTCAAGTTTTGGATTTAAGCCTCCTGCCACTGGCTTTCAGTCTTATTCTTACAGTAGCCTCAAGACTTCTCCATCCATACAGCACAGGTGATAAAACATCGTGGTTAATGGTGAAAAGATTCTCCACAGTGAGGGACACCCAGAGAGGTTCACAGAGTTACATGGAGAAGAGAAGAGGGAGGAGGGAGATAGAGATGACCAGGATGACAAGAGGGGGAATCAAAAGGGGAGAGAGCAATCTAGCCCGTAATCAATTCCCTATGTGCTCACCACAGTCTTGAACACCCAGAGAAGTTTACAGAATTACATGGAGAAGAGAAGAGGGAGGAGGGAGACAGAGGTGACCAGGAGGAGAAGAGGGGGTCAAAAGGGGAGAGAGCAATCTAGCCAGTAATCAGTTCCCTAAGTGTTCTCCATAGCCCAAAACACCCAGAGAGATTTACAGAGTTAAGTAGAGAAGAGAAGGGGGAGGGAGGAGATAGAGGTGACCTGGGGGAGACAAGGGAGAGACAAAAAGAGAGAAAGCAATCAAGCCAGTAATCACACCCCTAAGTAAAAATGGGTACTGAAGATTGGATTCTTACAGGTACAAAATTGATGGCAAATACCAAAAAGCAGATTAAAAATCTAGAATAGAGGTCAGACTCTCAAAAATACAATATTAAAAATACAAAACAAAATCAATCACAAAAATTATAAAATATATATATATATGAAATTTGCTTTAAGAACAGGGTCATTTTTGGCAAGGTAATAGTAGGTTATAAAAATGAAAATTGAAAAAGAAAAAAAATGAAAATTGAAGGAGTAATAAAAAACTTAAAATGAAAAAAAATTTTTTTTAATTAAAAAATGATAATAGTAAATATATATCTAGGAATTTCTCTGGAGCTCTTGAGGGCAGTGTAGGGTCAGTTCAGTTTCAAATATTTCCTTGTTCCAGCTTATACTTCTTCTCAAAGTCTATAGGCCTCTTCCAATGCTTGCTGCTGCTGCTAAGTCACATCAGTCGTGTCCGACTCTGTGCGACCCCATAGATGGCGACCCACCAGGCTCCCGTCCCTGGGATTCTACAGGCAAGAACACTGGAGTGGGTTGCCATTTCCTTCTCCAATGCATGAAAGTGAAAAGTGAAAGTGAAGTCCCTCAGTCCTGTCCGACTCTTCGCAACACCATGCACTGTAGCCTACCAGGCTCCTCTATCCATGGGACGTCCCAGGCAAGAGTACTGGAGTGGGTGGCCATTACCTTCTCCAGTCCTTAGTCAATGCTAACTACAGGGTTTTAATCTGTTGCACCTGTCGCTTCCAGAGTGGTTCCCTCTTCTTTGTTTATTTTGGCTTCCTCTGTTTACAAGTCTCTTCAGTGTCTAATTTCCTCCCTGACACAGGGGGGCGAAGGTGGTCACTTATTTAAGCTCACTTGTTCAGTTGTGCTGTGGGGAGGGAGAAACACTGCAAACAAATATCACTGGCATGTGCGAGGAGTGTATGGACCTATTGTATGGACCACACTGGGTTTGCCCCAGCTCATGGTGCATGTGCTCTCCCGGTCTGCACTACTCAGGCTCCAGGTTGCTCTGCAGGGGAACTGCCCAAGGTGGGCTCTGGGTTTTGTGCACTTCCCAGGTCTAAGCTGCTCTGGTTCAGGTTCTCAGGTACCCACAAAGACTCAGACTCAGGTGGGCATGCATTTTGTGCCTTTCCCAGGTCAGAGCAGCTCAGGTGACCAGGTGCTTGGCGAGTGCTCAGTCCAGGTGGGCTGTGCATCTTAATCACCTCCCCGGTCCCAGCCACTCAGTTTCCTGGGTGCTCCACAAGAGCACCGCCTCAGGTGCGCTGTGTGTCTCCTCTGGGGAGCTGGTCTCTAGCTGCAATGCTCTTGGCAGATGTCAACCGTCCAGGATCCTGGGAAGACTTGGTTAGGAACTGGGAACCTGCTCACAGTTTGGTGGAGGATGCTGTCTCTGGGGCCGAGATTGCCCCTGGCCTTCTGGCTCTGGCTGTTACCGGCCTGCCTCTCTTCCTCTGGTGGGGGGATAGGCCAGTCCACAGCTGGCTACCTCTCCTTTGGTATTCACTCAACCCTTTGTTCTGTGAGCAGGCAAGACTACACCTTAGGTTAGAGCATTTCACTGGAAAGTTTTCTCTCTTGCTCTCTTTTTTTTTCTCTTTCTGGCTCAAAGTTTGGTTGCTATCTCATGTTAGCTCCCTTAGATTGTCCAGAGGGCATTCAGGCCCTGTCCTTACCCTACGCGTGCAACCTGCATCCCCGTGTTCAGCCCCCGCTTGCTGATGGCAGATGTAAGCATCTGGGCTCTGGGCTACTTCACTGGTAGGTGTGATTAGGCGCTTATTCTGTGGGTTTTCTTTTTTTTTTTTCTCTCCCAGTTATATTGCCCTCTGAGATTCCAAAACTCCGCACAGACTCACTGGTGAGAGGGTTTCCTGATATTTGGAAACTTCTCCTCCTTCACGAGTCCATCCCCGGGATGGGTCTCCATCCCTAACTCTTTTGTCTCTCTCTGTGTTTTATATTTTCTCCTACCTCCTTTTGAAGAGAATGGGCTGCCTTTCTGGGTGCCTGGTGTCCTCCGCCAGCATTCAGAAGTTGTTCTGTGGAAGTTGCTCAGTATTCAAATGATCTTTTGATGAATTTGTGGGGGAGAAAGTGGTCTCCTCATCCTATCCCTCTGCCATTTAGGACAGCTCCCCACCCCCGAATTATTCTTGATAGAAGGGAAAAGACTGAAATGAAATATATTTAGATTAGTTCTTAAGTTTTGTTTTTCCATTGGTTTTAACTGTATTTCTTATGCCCCCAGAGAAAGCATCTCTTTTTATTATATTCTATATGTTCCAAAAATATTTCTTCATTTCATATGTGTATATCTACCTATCTCTCATGATTGTTCTCTCTATATATTTTATGTGTAGGTATACACACAAACCTATACATGCTTATATATAAATATATCTTTATGTCTCTGTGTATATATTTGCCTGCATACATGTGTACTTATGTAGCTGAAAGAGAGAGAGAGATGTATCCTTAGCATTATTTTTAGCTTCCACACTTGCTCTTATTCTTGGCTTCACCTTTCCTGACACACTCTCTCCCTGGTTATGCTACCCTTTTAAACTTGTTTTTTGTGTTTTTTTTTTTTTGTTGTTGTTGTTTTTTTTTAGTTGAAGCATAATTGCTTTACAGTTGCATTAGTTTCTGCTTTACAAAGACATGACTCAACTATACATATACATATATAGGTCCCTCTTGGACCTCCTTCCTACCCCTGACAAGCTGGTTTTTGGTTACATGTCCTTACCACGTATTTTGTACATGATATCCTCTGAAAACTATAGCTCATTGGAGATTTTGTCTAACCCTTTAGATTCTTTAAATTCCTTAATCTTTTGTTTAAATTCTTTAACATTTGAAGATTAAAACAGGAGTTGCAAGGTGTTGCATTTCCAAACTACAAAGATATTCTAGTAACAAGGTCATACATCCCTAAAGTTCTAGTCCCTTATACCTTATTAATCTGCTTATCACGGTAACCCCAGTTTAAGTACAGAGTAGAAATCACTTGCAAAATCTTCTGAAATGCTTTACTGATTTATTTTTTACATTGAGATTGAAATGTTAGATTTGAGACCATGTTCTGGACAATTGGTTATGAACATCTATTCTGAAAAACATACATTTTGGAGGCCAAAGCAGTTTTTTTATTTGAACAATCACTTCAGCTTCCCATCTCACTCTGTCTAGATAATCTCTTTGGAGATTTACCCAAAAGTTAAATTCACTGTCTAAGAAAACATGTAAATTGTATATGCTTATAGAAAAATACAATCACATTAAGAATACAGAATGTTCTAATTTCATGTCCTATAGGAGGAACAAACAATACCCTTAATAGCTATCTCTTTAAAATATCTGAATCAAAGAAACAGTGTAAGATTCTCAATACTGTTTCTATTAAATGAAAAATTTCATGAGGCATATGCTTATTAAATTGAACATATAGGAAATTATCACCTTAACAGGTAAACAATGACAATGAATAAAAAAAACTTAGAAACTCAGTTTATACTTTCAAAATACAATAAGTTTGTTAATACAACTTAAACTACAATAGCTAACATAACCTACAATCATTCTGCCTAACTATGGATAAATACAATTTTAATGTATAAAAATCATTAAAGAAAAGGAGAGATAAAGTAATAGAGGCTGTTAGAACTCTTAATGGAAAGCTAATTATAGCAAAGACATTTAAAATATTTAATTTATAATATACTCAAAGGTATGAAAGAGAATGTTAATAATTTTTCTCTCTTACCTACCTCCTGCCTCACGTCATGGTGTGTCACCAAGGAAATACAGTACCTGAATGTCACAAGAGATAAGTGGCTTGCCCATTGTCAGTCTCCAAGGTTTCAAACTCTGTTACAAACCATATATTTAAAAACCATTTTATTACAATTTAATCTGAGTCAACTTTCTTATCAAATACTAATCTATCATTTTCTTCATGGTATTTCCCCAATTACTTGAAAACTATGAAAATATTACATGCCTCTTTCCTACTTATGAAATATACTACATTTGATTAACTGCTTGACATTTCCTGAATTCCCATTTTAAAATAACATATGTAGTTCCCTCCAATTTTGCAATATATTTATATTCTGCCACATACTATTATTTCACATTTTTTTACTTTATCAATGAGTGACAGTATTTTTCTAGAAAATTAAAATAATGATCTCAACTCTTCTAACAACTTTGTCTCTTTTAAAGCAATCTGGTTTTTACTACAAACTGCTTCTCTGATCTTACAACTGTGTGTTATTGGTCATTACAGGACTACATAAGAGAGTGTCAATAGTTGGCAGAAATTATTCACCCATATTAGAAATTAAACTCTTTAACATACTACAGCTCACATTTTAACAATGAATAATACTATTGGAAGGTATTGAGGGTTTGCACCTTTCTCGTTTTTTATAATGCTTTGAATATATTCTTGAATTATAATTCCTTACCTATAAATAATATGCCTAGAAATGTGTTTGTGCGGGTTCATCGTTTGGTCATGTTCCACTCTTTTCAACCCCATGGACTGTAGCCTGCCAGGCTTCTCTATCTGTGGGATTCTCCAGGCAAGAATACTGGAGTGAGTTGCCATTTCCTTCTCCAGGGGGTCTTCCCAACCCAGGGATCGAACCCAAGTCTTCTGCACTGCAAGCAGATTCTTTACCATTTGAGCTACCAGAGAAGCGGTGTTTTACAGTGGTATACAGCAAATATGGGACAAACGTATAGTAAGGAAATTTTAAAATATGAAGCAATGAAGATGGGCATTTAGTGGGACTTTTATGCTAGAAGTGGGAAGGGAAACCCTACTAACTTCAAAGTGCTTCTCTAATTTTAAAATAAAAGTAAATAAGGTTAAACACAAAGAGGGAAATGAGAAAAACTGGGATGAAAATTAAAGGAATGATGTAACTTGTAGAACATAATTTGGCATCTTAATAAGTTAAAATTTTTACTGCCTTGAAATTTAGTAATTTTATATCTATAAATTCTAGATTATTTTATAATTTTAAAAATCTCAAAAAAACCCAAATATCCCACAGGAGATCAGAGAAAAAATTCTAGTATGTCAAACAATGGACAGTTACAGGGAAATGAAACTGAATGAGCTATAGTCATATAAAATAATAAGGGTGAATCTTAAATAGAAAAAATTGCAGAAAAATACACATACATTTTATATTATTTTTAAAGCTAAGTACTCTTGTTTAAAGATATATGCACATGTAATAAAACTATTTTTAAGAAGAAATGGAAAACAACACAGGATGGTAGTTACATCTTGGGAGAATGCAGAAGGATGTGACTGCCAAAAAAGATTGATTCAAAATTATTTATAATGTTCTAGTTCTTAAAGATTGCGTTGGGTTTGTAAGTGTTCATTTGTTCGTTATGCTTTATAGCCTGCATATATTTTGCATGTATTCTTCTATGTTTTCAAATACAATACAGTAAAATTTATGATATATAAAAGGTTGGTAATACATCAGAACATATGGATGGGTGATATTAGGTATGTAATGATTAATGAAAAAAGTCCCTGACATTGTATCTTAATGATCAAATACTAGAAAGAACTGGTTTTTATATTTTGCAAAGGGAAAAATCCTCATGAATTTTAAACCATAAGAAACTAATTCACTAATTTATAAATTCCCAAAAGTTATTGTTGTCTCTATGTATGTTATGTGTAGGCTAACATGACTATTTATCTTAAGGCTACACTCAATGTTCACTATACATAAATTTTATTCTTTCAGCCTTCAAGATATGTTCATATGTTATGTATAACTGACAATGTTACAAATGAAGTCTTCTAATATCTTGAATGGGAAACCTGCAATTTTTATTTTTAATCAGACCATTTACTCCTACCACCTTATTGATTCCCCCAGCACAGGAATAAGAATATAGAAGCCTGTTTCTGCTGCAAAACTCCAAAACAAAAATTTCCATGGAAATTGGATTAAGAGGTAAAATAACAAGCCACACTTATATAATTATACCATTATAATAATACATACAAATAAATATACCATTAATAAAGGATAAATTTAAGAAGAATAATTTCCTAAAACTGAATTTCTTTGATTCACAAATCAACCTGCCTAAGTCAGTTATTTTCAAAAGGGCAAACCAATCTCTCCTATTAGAATGAGCAATGGCTTTCCCCTAAATGAAAACATCTATAACCTTAGCTTTTTATAGAATTACAATGAAGAAGCTTTCCTATTTTTTTTATTGAAAGATAATTGCTTAACAGAATTTTGTTGTTTTCTGTTAAACCTCAACATGAATCAGATATAGGTATATTTATATACCCTCCCTTTTGCACTTCCCTCCCATCTCCCTTCCCATACCATCCCTCCAGGATGATACAGAGCCCCTTTCTGAGTTTCCTGAGTCATGATGCAAATTCCTGTTGGCTATCTATTTAACATATGGTGATGTAAGTTTCCATGTTACTCTTTCCATACCTCTCACCCTCTCCTTCCCTCTCTTCATGTTCATCAGTCTATTCTCTAAGCCTGTTTCTCCATTGTTGTCCTGTAAATAAATTCTTCAGTACCATTTTTCTAGATTCTGTGTATGTATGTTAGAATACAATATTTACCTTTCTCTTTCTGACTCACTTCACTCTGTATAATAGTTTCTAGGTTCATCCACCTCATCAAAACTGACTCAAATGTATTCCTTTTTATGGCTGAGTAATGTTCCGTTGTGTATATGTACCACAACTTCTTTATCCATTCATCTGTTAATGGACATCTAGGTTGTTTCCATGTTCTAGCTATTGTAAAATGTGCTGCAATGAACAATGGGATATACGTGTCTCTTTCAACCCTGGTGTCCTCAGGATATATGCCGAGGAGTGGGATTGCTGGGTCATATGCTGGATATATTCCTAGATTTTAAGGAATCTCCATACTGTCTTCCATAGTGGCTGTATCAATTTACATTCCCGCCAACAGTGAAAGACCATTCCCTTTTCTCAACACACTCTCCAGCATTTATTGTTTGTAGACTTTTTGATAATGGCCATTCTGACTGGTGTGAGGTGAAATCTCATTGCAGATTTGATATGCATTTCTCTAATAATGATCAATGTTGAGCATCTTTTCATGTGTTTGTTAGCCATCTGTATGTCTTCTTTGGAGAAATGTCTGTTTAGATCTTTTCCCCTCGTTTTCATTGGGTTGTTTATTTTTCTAGAATTGAGTTCTATGAGCTGCTTGTATGTTTTGGAAGTTAATCCTTTGTCTGTTGTTTCATTTGCTATTATTTTCTCCCATTCTGAGGGTTGTCTTTTCACCTTGCTTATAGTTTTCTTTGCTATAGTGCTATATATATAGCACTCTCTCTCTCTCTCTCTATATATATATATATAGTGCTAAAGTGCTATAGTTTGCACTTTGCTAAAAGTGCAAAAACTTTTAAGTTTAATCAGGTCCCACTTTTTTACTTATGTTTTTATTTCCATTACTCTAGGAGGTGGGTCATAGAGGATCTTGCTTTGATTTATGTCATCAAGTGTTCTGCTTATGTTTTCCTCTAAGAGTTTTATAGTTTCTATTCTTACATTTAGGTCTTTCATCCATTTTGAGGTTACCTTTGTGTATGGTGTTAGGAAGTTTTCTAATTTCATTCTTTTACATGTAGCTATCCAGTTTTCCCAGAACGATTTATTGAAGAGGCTGTCCTTGCCCCATTGTATATTCTTGCCTCCTTTGTTAAAAATAAGGTAGCCATAGGTGCATGGGTTTATTTCTGGGCTTCTATCTAGTCCATTGGTCTATATTTCTGTTTTTGTGCCAGTACCATGCTGTCTTGATGACTGTAGTTTTGTACTATAATCTGAAGTAAGGAAGGTTGATTCCTCCAGCTCCATTCTTCTTTCTCAATACTGCTTTGGCTATTTGGGGTCTTTTGTGTTTCCCTATGAATTATGAAAATTTTTCTTCTAGTCTTATGAAAAATGCTATTGGTAATTTGATAGGGATCACATTGAATCTGTAGATTGCATTTGGTAGTATACTCACTTTCACAATATTGATTCTTCCTACCAAGGTACATGGAATATCTCTCCATCTCTTTATGTCATCTTCGATTTCTTTCATCAATGTCTTATAATTTTCTGTGTATAGGTCTTTTGTAACCCTAGGTAAGTTTATTCCTAGATATTTGATTTATTTTGTTGCAATGGTGAATGGGATTGATCCCTTAATTTCTCTTTCTGAATTTTCATTGTTAGTATATAGAAATGCAAGTGATTTCTGTGTATAGATTTTGTATCCTGCAACCTTGCTAAATTCACTGATTAGCTCTAGTAATTTTCTGATACTATCTTTAGGACTTTCTATGTACAGTATCATATCACCTGCAAACTGAGAGATTTACGTCTTCTTTTTTGACCTGGATTCCTTTTATTTCTTTTTCTTCTCTGATTGCTGTATCTAGGACTTCCAGAACTATGTTGAATGATAGTGGTGAAAGTGGAAACCCTTGTCTTGTTCCTGATCTTAGGGGGAATGCTTTCAGTATTTCAACATTGAGAATAATGCTTGCTGTGGGCTTATCAATGTATGGCTTTTACTATGCTGAGGTAGATTCCTTCTATGACCATTTTTGAAGAGTTTTAATCATAAATGGGTGCTTAATTTTGTCAAAGGCTTTTTCTGCATCTATTGAGATCATCATGTGGTTTTTAATCTCTCAATTTGTTAATATGGTGTATCACATTGATTGATTGGCATATGTTGAAGAATCCTTGCATCCATGGAATAAACTGAACTTGATTATGGTGTGTGAGCTTTTTGATGTGTTCCTGAATTCTGTCTTCTTAAATTTTGTTGAGGATTTTTGCATCTACATTCATCTGTGTTATTGGCCTGTAATTTTCTTTTTGTGTGTTGTCTTTGTCTGGTTTTGGTATCAGGGTGATGGTGGCCTTGTAAAGTGAGTTTGGAAGTGTTCCTTCCTCTGCAATTTTTTGAAAGAGTTTTAGAAGGATAGGCATTAGCTCTTCTCTAAATGTTTGATAGAATTCTCCTGTGAAGCCATCTGATCCTGGGCTTTTGTTTTTTGGGAGCTTTTTTATCACAGCTTCGATTTCAGTGCTTGTAATTGGGTTGTTCATAATTTCTATTTCCTGGTTCAGTCTTGGAAGACTGAACTTTTCTAAGAACCTGTCCATTCCTTCCAGGTTGTCTAATTTATTGCCATATAGTTGTTCACAATAGTTTCTTATAATCCTTTGTATTTCTTCATTATCTGTTGTAACCTCTCCTTTTTCACTTCTAATTTTGTTGATTTGATTCTTGTCTCTCTTTTTCTTGATGAGTCTGGCTAAAGGTTTGCCAATTTTGTTTATCTTCTCAAAGAACCAGCTTTTAGTTTTATTAATCTTTATTATTGTTTCTTTCATTTGTTTTTCATTTATTTCTTCCTGGACCTCTATGATTTCTTTCCTTCTACTAATTTTGGGGTGTTTTTGTTCTTTTTTTTTTCAGTTGTTTTAGGTATAAATTTCGGTTGTCTATTTGATGTTTTTCTTGTTTTTGGAGGTAGGATTGTATTGCTCTAAACTTCTCTCTTAGGACAACTTTTGTTGCATCTCATAGGTTTTAAGTTGTCGTGTTTTCATTGTCATTTGTTTCTAGAATTTTTTCATTACCCTTTTGATTTCTTCAGTAACCTGTTAGTTATTTAGAAACCTTTTGTTTAATCTCCATGCGTTTGTGTTTCTTACTGTTTTCTTCTTGTAATTGATATCTAGTCTCACAGTGTTGTGGTCAGAGAAGATTCTTGATACAATTTCAATCTTCTTAAATTTACTGAAGTTTGATTTGTGACTCAAGATGTGGTCTATCCTGGAGAAAGTTCCCTGTGCAGTTGAGAAGAAGGGGTATTCTTCTGAATTTGGATGGAATGTCCTGAAGATATCAATGAGATCCATCTCATCTAATGTGTCATTTAAGACCTGTGTTTCTTTATTAATTTTCTGTTTTGATGTGATGTCCATTGGTATGAGTGGGGTGTTAAAGTCTCCTACTATTATTGTCTTTCTGTCGATTTCTTCTTTTATGTCTGTTAGTGTTTGTCTTATGTATTGAGGTGTTCCTATGTTGGGGCCATAGATATTTACAATTGTTATGTCTTCCTCTTGGATTGATTCTTTTTTTTTTTTTTTCTCTTCTCTTTTTTTTTTTTTTTTTTCTTCTCCCCCGTCCCTGGGATTCTCAAGGCAAGAATACTGGAGTGGGTTGCCATTTCCTTCTCCAATGTGTGAAAGTGAAAAGTGAAAGTGAAGTCGCTCAGTCATGTCCGACTCATAGCGACCCCATGGACTGCAGCCTACCAGGCCCCTCCGTCCATGGGATTTTCCAGGCAAGAGTACTGGAGTGGGGTGCCATTGCCTTCTCCGTGGATTGATTCTTATAAACACAATCTTAACTTTTATTATCAACATTTATTAAGCCCTAAATAATATGTAACTGAGCACAAAAATTTTGCTTATTACATGTGCTATTTTTATCCAACATAATTTGATAACAATTATGACCTCATTAGTGTCCTTAAAAATCTCTCAGAAAAAACAATTATTTTGGAAGAATACTCAGAAAATTTGTCACTTACAGTCAAGAAGGCTTCTAAGAGTTAAGTGTGTATTGAAGTGTATATGTATTCAGTTGCTCACTCATGTCTGACTCTTTGTGACCCCAAGGACTGTAGCCTGGCAGGCTTCTCTGTTCATGGGGATTCTCCAGGCAAAATTAACAGAGACGGTTGCCACCCCTTCTCCAGGGGATCTTCCCAACCCAGGGATCAAACCCAAGTCTCCTGCATTGCAGGCAGGTTCTTTACCATCTGAGTCACTCTGTAATTTAATGGTTGGAGCTTTTTTCCATTAAACTCATGAACCAAAGTGCCTATTTCTACCCTGTAACTTTCTGCTGATTAATTATAGCCATTCTCATACACAGAGTCATTAAAAAAAATTCTTAAGATATTCTCTAGCATATTCTTAACAGTACAAGAACTGCAAACTTCCAGATGTTCAGGCTGGTTATAGAAAAGGCAGAGGAACCAGAGATCAAATTTCCAACATCTGTTGGATCATAGAAAAAGCAAGAGAATTCATGAAAAAAAAAATCTACTTCTGCTTTATTGACTGCATGGATCACAGCAAACTGTGGAAAATTCTCAAAGAGATGGGACTACCAGACCACCTGACCTACCTCCTGAGAAATCTGTATGCAGGTCAAGAAGCAACAATTAGAAACGGACATGGAACAACAGACTGGTTCGAAATCAGGAAAGGAGTATGTCAAGGCTGTATATTGTCACCCTGCTTATTTAACTTATATGCAGAGTACATCATGAGAAACACTGGGCTGGAGGAATCACAAGCTGGAATCAAGATTGCTGGGAGAAATAACAATAACCTCAGATATGCAGATGATACCACCCTTATGGCAGAAAGCAAAGAAGAATTAAAGAGCCTATTGATGAAAGTGAAAGAGGAGAGTGAAAAAGTTGGCTTAAAACTCAACATTCAGAAAACTAAGATCACAGCATCTGGTCCCATCACTTCATGGCAAATAGATGGGGAAACAATGGAAACAGTGACAGACTTTATTTTCTTGGACTCCAAAATCACTGCAGATGGTGACTACAACCATGAAATTAAAAGACGCTTGCTCCATGGAAGAAAAGCTATGACCAACCTAGACAGAACAGCATATTAAAAAACAGAGACATTACTTTGCCAATAAAGGTCCATCTAGTCAAAGCTATGGTTTTTCCAGTAGTCATGTATGGATGTGACAGTTGGACCATAAAGAAAAATGAGTGCTGAAGGGCTGATGCTTTTGAACTGTTGTGTTGAAGAAGACTCTTGAGAGTCCCTTGGACTGCAAAGAGATCCAACCAGTCCATCCTAAAGGAAATCAGTTCTGAATATTCATTGGAAGGACTGATGCTGAAGCTGAAACTCCAATACTTTGGCCACCTGATGTGAAAAATTGACTCATTGGAAAAGACCCTGATGCTGAGAAAGATTGAAGGTGGAAGGAGAAGGGGATGACAGAGGTCGAGATGGTTGGATTGCATCACCGACTTGATGGACATGGGTTTGAGTAAGCTCCAGGAGTTGGTGATGGACCCGGAGACCTGGTGTGCTGTGGTCCATGGTGTCACAAAGAGTTGGACATGACTGAATGACTGAACTGAACTGATTCTCTAACATATTAAATTGTTATCAAATGAGTGATATTAATAACTGATTTGCTATTAACTTGTACTATTGATAAGATAATCCTTTCAATATTGTGGTAAGGAGAGTTTCCTGGGCAACCAAAGAATGTTAAAATCACCACAGGAAATACTGCATACAGGAGCTGGAAGGATTCAGGTTGAAAAGCTTTGCCTCATGATTTTTCCTAAAGCAAGTTTTTATCTTTCCTCCTGGTGATATAAAATTACCATGGCTCAGCTATTTAGTTGACAATACTCCTCAAAGTTTTGAGCAGGCAAATCAAAATTTGATTCTTGAATGATGTCAAAAGACAATGTAAGTGTCAAATCTGGTGTTTTCACTTACTTGACCAAGTAGATCAAACTCATTCTTAATGAAATAAAAATTCCAGATTAGACTCAAAACTGTATTTCATTTGCCATTTTATAAAATGGATACATGTTTTTCTGCTATGGGATGCTACAACAGGCTGTCCAAATTAATTTGTGCAATGATGAATTTGAGTCATGTGCTTTCCATAAAATTGATTAAAAAAAATAAGTGCCCTTTTAATTAAAGCAACCTAGAATGATCATCTTTGAAAAATAAAAAGATCCTTTGTAATGTTTTCTTTCCTGATAAATCCTTCAACTGGACAAATCAATTTAATGTATGTAACACAACACAATATCAATCAACACATCACCAAATAAGCAAGTACTTAATAAGCTCTAATATGTTGCACTACCAAAATAGCTATCATAAATATCATTTATAGTGTCACTCTAACATTAAGTAATTTTACAAGAAGAAAGTGACATTTATTCAATACTTTTGATTTTATTATTTCAAATATATTTATATTACTATTAATATAAATTATATTGCTATGATTAAATATATTATAAATACATTAATTTTCACCATTTTCTGATTTTATCAGTAAACTTAATAACTGCTGCAATGAAATTTATACATCACTCTCACAATATATAAAAGATTTTACAAGGCACACTTTTTGTTTAACTTAAATAACAATTCCCATGCCACTCCTTTACTCTGTTTTAGTCTCATAATCTATGTGATTAATTTTGCTTTTTTAGCCACTCATGTTTCAGGAGTGATAAAGATTGCACAGGTAAAGAAGCTATTTTAACTAGCTGTACAAAATATGTCAGCATTTTGGTAAGTTATGTAACTAGCTCTACAAAATATGTCAGCATTCTCAATTAGTCAATTTATTGATCTTACCATATAAAATATAATATAAAACAAATCATTTTTATTTAAATTAATTACAGTTTCTCTATTTGATTTCAAAGCAAAATAGTATCTGGACTATGAAGGCAGTAGGAACTTGGAATAGTCTTAAAATAGTAAATTCAATTTGTCAAATCAGTAATTTTCTTCATAGTATTCAAGACAAGCACTTTATTAAAATGAATACATACAAGAAAGTCAGTTATGCCTACATAGACTTAAAAATAACAAGGAATACTTGGTCGTGTTAAAACTGAAGCATAATGACAAAGCATTCATGGGTTCTAAAGTAGTCGAGAGGAATTAAGTAATGTGTCTACATTCATATCACTTTAACAGCTTTCACTGACTTAACCCAACAGTTGAGGTTATATTTCTAAGAAATACAATAAAAATACCTATTTTTTTCAATTTTGTGAAAAATTCAAGTTTGATTTTTGTTAGAATTTGTTAATTATGTTAATATACTGTATAATTCAAAATTTATCATTTTGATTCATCCCTTGATAAAATTGCCTATCAATCTGTTAGAGAAAAATAAATATATTAAAAAAAAAATCTTCTGTTGGTCATTATGCAAGCCACATCCCTATAGGAATTACTGAATTTTACCCCAAATTAATAAGTTCTGAGTGACAGTGGAAAGACACTCAGTTTCATCTGTTAACACTTAAATTTAACACATTAATATATCCTTACAAGCTGAGACATTAAATCCTGATGTTAATAATTCATATTTAATGGAGGGTAAAAGAGGAAGCCAGAGAGTGACTAACTTATCTGGGTTCCAAAGAAAAGACACCTGGGCTGATAAGAAAAGAAAACAAAGCTAACAAGTGTACTTTAATTTATAGATTATTTCTGTAGCCTCGGCCTAAAACAGTGCTTACAGATAAATAACACACTCTGAGCAACTGAGAGACATGGTGCAGTGACTTCACATACATTTCATTATCTTATCTAATAAGTGAAACAATCGTGTAAGATGAGAGCTACTACTGAACCTAACAGCATAGGAGGAAATTGAAGTTTAGTAACTTGTTGACAGTTGTGTAACTATATATGATGGAAAAGAGATTGTATCTTTCTTTTGTGTGACTCAAAAGTCCATGCTCTTAACCACTATTGTATATCACCTCTTTCATATGAAATGTTTTTCTCACTTTTAAAAAAAAAAATTTGAACATCTAAGATGTTTCTACAAATTATTTACTATACTCAGCCACAGCCTGGAAGTCCAAGGTTCTGGATTTTTTTAAACTTTATTTTTGTTTTATCCTAATTCCAGTTATTTGAGAAAGAAACAAAACTTCTGACTTGGTACATTAAAAGACTTCCAAAGTTGTAAAGTTCAATTACTGCATTCTGTGATAATCTTTCATAACTCTAACCCCAAATCTGCTTAACTGGTAGTTTGGCTATATATGTGGAATATCTTTGATTAACTGACTTTTTTTTTTAATTTTAGCAAATATTTTGGAAAGATTAGAAAATGCCAACAAACTTTAAAAGTTGCAGTTATCTGCTTAGGGCTTACATGTAATAGTTGCCTAATATGTATGGGGTATTCATCCTAATAGGTACTTCTCTTATTCATTGAAATAATGCATATTACAAGTCATTATGGAAAAGAATCACCTGAATATTTCATTGAAAATGCCTAACAGATTATTGGATTCTTATGGTAGACATGATATGGGTCTAGGAACTGGTATTATTTTCAATGAATTTCAGTTAACACTGATGCAAGTGGTACAGGAACTCCTTTCAGAAATACTGCATTAAATGCTTACAGCTGTAGCCAGTAGGAATGACTGTTATTCCTACTTTACAGATGTAGTGTCTCAGTTGAGAATTATGCAATTTGCTGAAGCTCGCACAGTCCAGGTGGATCAAAATTCTGACTTTGTTAGTGAAATCACAAACCCAATTCTTCTGAACATTTATTATTCACTTACATTTACGAAATTAGTAACTTTTAAAACTGACTGCTTGTTGACATCACCACAGAAGTTATTTTGCTCCCTTCTGAGCTCCACTCTCAGAGAGTCTATCATAGGTGATCTGTGGTTTCCAGGAATCAGTATTAAAAAAAAAAAAATCCTAAGTAATTCTAATGTGCAGCCAGAATGGGGAATGATTCAAAAATCACTGTACCTCAGTAAGGGCTTCCCCAGTGGCTCAGCAGTAAAGGATTTGCCTGCAATGCAGGAGACCCAGGTTGGATCCCCGAGTCTGGAAGATCCCCTGGAGGAGGGCATGGCAACCCACCCCAGTATTCTTGTCTGGAGGATCCCATGGACAGAGAAGCCGGTGGAGCTACAGTCCATACAGTCGCAAAGAATGGGAAGCAACTGAAGCAACTGAGGAGGCACATACACACCTCAGTAAAATTCCAGTTTCTCATTTATCTACATTAGAAAGGCCATAGATTAGGAAATAAGATAGAAGGCATACATTTTCCTTTATTTTTCCTTTGTTCCCTGTCTTTGCAGTTATTCCAACACTGTTATAGTTGGATTAAAAAATACAAGTTCCAGCCAACTTCCTGTTGTCTGGTCAGGTTTACAGAGGTCTACATGCTTCACTTTTTATTTAATCTGGGATCCTATTAATAGATTTTTTAAAACTGCATAATTTTATATCAATCTTGACATATACAGCTTTTAAATTAAAAACTAGGAATCTTCATTTTAATACAAAAATATAATGATGTCATCTTTGTAGTTTTTTAAAATATAAGATGTGGTTTTATTTAATGTAACCTGGCATACCTTCCTCTTTCCATAAGTAAAGTAAACTTATTCAAGAAGGGAGAAAAACTACCACTTACTTGAACTTTGTTTCATCTTTTCAAGAGTGGACTTTTTTTCATAAATTCTCCAAATGTCAACATTTATGTCTTTCTTCATATTGTCATAGCCCATATTGTCCAAATTTGTAACTTGTTTGCTTATCTTTTTCTAGGAACTGGGTACTCTGAAGATGTAGTTTTTAAACTTTCAAATTTCAGGTAATAGAGAAACACTGACTTGCTCTGAATGCTTAAAGAGTTTGAGATAAGCCTTGATATATATTCCAACAGAAAAATTAAAGAGTTTACTCAAACATCTATAAAGTATCAGAAAGCTTGATGATGGCTTATTGAACCAAAAAAAATCAAAGGCAATGAATAGAATAAATTATGCACATGTACATACATAGCTTTATACACACATTCACACATAGTTACAAGGAGTCCAATACATCAATTTCAACTCACAAACTCTCAGTGGTATCTGCTGAGGAGAACAAATATAATTAAATTCACTGATAAAAAAAAAATCTAGTCACTTAATCTTTTTGAGGCTAATCATACATTAATATGTTGAAGTTTTGTTTTATTCAAAAATGTAATTTTTCCTCCACAGGGTTTCTAGTTAAAATGAAATATTTTTATGAATGAGGAGATCTCATACATAATAATCTGAGGTCAATTTTTATGTTGGAATCACAGGATTTTCAGATTTGATCTACTTAAAATTAGAGTTTTTGGAGCACTCATTCATATTACTTTTTTGCCCTTTGCAAATATTACTGGCAATGTCAGATACTAAGCTTGAACTTAGGGACTTCATATACTTAAAACATAATGTAGAGAGATTTCTCATAGTTATTTGATAGTCTCACAAAGATCAGTTTTATCTTTAAACTTTCCATTGATTAGTGAAAAGTGAAAGTGAGAGTCACTCAGTCGTGTCCAACTCTTTGCAGCCCCATGGACTATACAGTCCATGGAATTCTCCAGGCCAGAATACTGGAGTGGGTAGCCTTCCCTTCTCCAGGGGATCTTCCCAACCCAGGGATTGAACTCAAGTCTCAAGCATTGCAGACAGATTTTTTACCAGCTAATTGAACCCAAGTCTCCTGCATTGCGGGCAGAGTCTTTACCAGTAAGCCACAAGGGAAACTCAAGATTACTGGAGTGGGTAGCCTATCCCCTCTTCAGTGGATGTTCCTGACCCAGGAATCAAACCAGGGTCTCCTGCATTGCAGGCTGATTCTTCACCAACTGCACTATCAGGGAAGCCCTGAATAACATTTTCCTTTAAGAGGAAATGAAACTTGTTTTTTGTGAAACATCATTAAATCAGATGATTTATAATTGAATACCCTTGATTGATTATGAATCTGAAATGCTAAAGGTTTAACAAATTTATTCAAAGTTTTACTCCTTGTTACTACCAAAGACAACAACATAAATCAATGTTGTTTCTTCAGAATCTAATGGTCTGTCTGTGATTTATCAAGTTTGAAAATTCAAAAATATATATAGATGCATTCACAGTTCAGTTCAGTCGCTCAGTCATGTCTGACTCTTTGCAACCCCATGGGCCACAGCGCACCAGGCCTCCCTGTCCATCACCAACTCCCAGAGTTTACTCAAACTCATGTCCATTGAGTCAGTGATGCCATCCAATCATCTCATCCTCTGCTGTCCCCTTCTCCTTGTGCCTTCAATCCCTCCCAGCATCAGGGTCTTTTCAAATGAGTCAGTTATTTGCATCAGATGGTCAAAGTATTGGAGTTTCAGCTTCAGCATCAGTCCTTCCAATGAAGATTCAGGACTGATTTCCTTTAGGATGGACTAGTTGGATCTCCTTGCAGTCCAAGGGACTCTCAAGAGTCTTCAACACCACAGTTCAAAAGCATCAGTTCTTCTGTGCTCAGCTTTCTTTATAATGCATTCACAGATTATATTAAAAAAGATTACCTTTGGTAAGCACTTAGGGTGCACAGTAGGATGAAAGAGTTGGGTTTAAGAGTTTCTCTATCAAATAATAAAATGGTTATTTTGATTAAATATGCTAATACTCTTTTTTAAAAAGCTTTATTTAGGCAGGTGGCATCTTTATTTATTTATTCTTGGCTCTCCTGGGTCTTTGCTGCTGTGTGTGAGTTTTCTTCAGTTGCCACAGATAGAGACCACTCTTTGTTGTGATGCACAGGCTTCTCATTGCGGTGGTTTCTCTTGTTTCAGAGCACCGGCTCTAGGAACACAGGCTTCAGTAGTTGTGGCATGTAGGCTCTTGCAGCTCATGAGCTTTAGAGCACAGGCTCAGTAGTTGTAGCACATAGGTCTTGTTGTTCTGTGGCATGTGGAATCCTCCGGGGCCAGGGATTGAACCCCTGTCCCTTGCATTGGCAGGCAAACGCCTATTCAATGTACCACCAGGGAAGTCCAAATACCTTATATATACTAGAAATTTCAAACTAGGTAGATGATGGTACTGGATTAGGTAGGTAGATAGATATAGTTTTGTTAGTTTTAGAAAAAGTAACTTTTAGCTTCTTCCATACACTTAGTAAGAATAAAAGAAACTGAAAGATGTTGTCAAATAAGATAGGAATAAATATGAATGAACAGTTAAAGAAAGGCCTTTAAATTAATAATTAAGTGATAGGACATCATTTTTCTATCTTGGTATTATTATTATTATTTATATTTTTGATAGTGTAGAACTGAATGCCTCTTATTTTGGATATAATCACACATAATATAACCATAATGCAAAATTTCTGGATAACAGGAAAAAAAAAGCACTGATAAAATTACTCAGTGTGGCTAAATATCATTTATTTATTAGCTATGTAGTGAGAACTCACTGCATTCCAGGTGTATCCCTTTCTTCGTATAACCTTGGAAATCAGTTTTGTACACCTTCAGAGATATTGTATGAAATTTTGTCTATCTTTAAATGTCAAAAAAGTTCAGATAATTGAAAAGGTGATTAATTTAATAGTTTTACATCTGTAGAGTTGGCATGAGCCATGTCACACACTTGGACAAAACATGCCAATTTTAAGTAAATTTAAGTTAATACATAGCTGAAAGTTCTAATCATTCAGAATATAGGACAAGTTCTGCTTCCAATTTTCACATATGAAAGTCATATTTGTTCATAATTATATCTTCTCCTGCTCTCACTTTGGTTCTCATCCACTTGTTGAGAATGTCCTTTTTCCAAGTTCACAATTTTCATTAGCAGTTAGGAAGTAATAAGAAATGTTAAAAGCAATGGATTTCATAAAGAATCTTCCGTCAACATTCAACAAACCTCTTTCATTTAAAGAAAATATGTCTACAGAGGTTAATGCAGATTTCATGAGCTTTCAGCCAGGTTCCAGGAAGGATTCATGATTGACCTCCACATTTGACAGAAAATAAAAGGCTCCAAGCTCCACATAATAATCTTAGGGAGATCAGTGATAGTACATTTGCATTTCACAAGGGCATTCTGGAGTCTCACTAGCATATTTAAAAGTCAGTATAATAATAGGAATTTCAGGCATCAGCCCACAGATGGGGTATCTATTTTGGGACGGAGGACTTTTATCAAATCACATTTACCTAGGTGGCAACTAATTCTACTTTTCCATATGGCTGACTCCGCAGGGGGAAAAAAATATTGCTGCTGATAATAGTTTCTCCTTTACCATTGAAGTGTCAGAAGAAACAGTAGATGAGACCTTAAAACTAAGCTACAATATTGGGAGAAAATAATTGCAGTTTTCAGAGGAGCTGCCGTTTTCTCTGGCCTATGTATGAGATAAGGGTGTGTTATCTTCCATAAATAGTTAACGTTCTCTTTATCAGTAAATATAATTACCCTCATGTAGTCAATTTCCATTACTTGGATTCCCCTTTATGGTTAAAAGCATAGTTTAATCAAGATAACTTTCTCATCTAATGGATATTGCTTAAGGTTCGGAAATAGAATGCTATTAGTTTGTGTGTGCATGTGTGATCAGTCGCTTCAATCATTTTCAACTCTCTGCGACGCTATGGACTGTACTATACCAGGCTCCTCTGTGCATGGGATTTTTCTGACAAGGATACTGGAGTGGGTTGCCGTGCCCTCCTCCAGAGGATATTCCTAACTCAGGGATCGAACCCGTATCTCTTATGTCTCCTGCTTTGACGGATGGATTCCTTACCACTAGTGCCACCTGAGGAAGTGTTAATCACTCAGGCGTGTCTGACTCTTTGTGACCACATGGACTGCAGTCCACCAGGCTCCTCTGTCCATGGGATTCTCCAGGCAACAATACTGGCCTGGGTTCCTTCTCTAAGTGCCACCTGAGAAGTCCCAACTATTAGTTCCTCCAGGTATAAAAAAAAAAAATCACTAAATTCTCTCCATGAGTAGCATTCTGTGATTCAATGGCCAGTGTTATCATAAAATTCGTGTTTAACCACAAAGCAAATAAGGCTTATTGACTTGGAAACGTATTCTTTCCTAAATGACTCTTTCAAAGTCTTTAGATGATATTTATAATTATAATTTTAAAAGTTGTTAATGGGACCACAAGTATATTCTATGCTTATGTTTTCCACATGTCTAATTGAGATAGACAAAAAGAGTGGGAAGAAAACTGGTCATATGTCATTACTATTCTGTTCTGATGATAGAGAGTGATTTTTGACAATGGGTAATTAATTCTTACTGCTTAAGCTTCATCATCACAGAATAACTTTAAAATCTTAATGAATTCTTGGAACTTCAAATTGTATTTAAAACTGCCAAATCTGAGCTGTCCCACTATTTTAGGGTCAATGAAGAGTGTATGTAATTTTGCTTGTATTTAGTATGAAGTGAGTATGAACTCTCACATAAGAAAGGTCAGATTCAAAAGATGAATTCAGGAAAATAGAAGACTGTTTTGCTGTTTTCATCAATTGCGCATATTGTGTCTAGTATGGAAATGTCTTTAGGGTAGTTTGTATAGAGACAAACACATGAAATATTCCTGAGGTAGTAAGACATAGAAAAAAGAAAATATAGAAGGAATCATTTTATGGAAGATGACTGTAAATTAGAAATTAAACTATACATATGTATACATATGTATAATATATATAAATATGTATTATATATTATATTTATATATTATATTATATATTATTTATTATTATTTATATATTATTGATTATTATTATATATCATATGTCATATTATATATATTATATAATATTATATGTATTGTATATTATATTATATATTATACATATATATGTAATATACATATGTATAATATGTAAACTATACATATTATATATAATATATAAATATATGTAATTCTTCTGATTACAATCTAAATCATGTAATTTCATTATTTACTAGTACCATCCTCAGATACATCCCTTTTGTTTCTGAACTTTTCTCACTCTCTGAAATGGAAATAACAAAAAGGAGATGTCTAAATGTTCATGTTAGGCACTTTTTCTGAGCTCGTAAAAGTTTATTTTTATCATTTAATTGGCTTTTCTCTGAAATAAGACAGTAAAAATCTCAGTGTTTTGAGGTTGCTAAACAATGCCTTTACAGTTGACAGCCTCAAGAATTATTATAAAATGAAGGAGTTAGATGCTATGGGTCACACTTTGTAAATCTGACTGCGCCAGGACTAGAATACTAATGACAGTCAACAGCCATTTCCTTACATGATCCCAATTTGTATTTCTTGACCTTGTGGCCATATGTTACAGAAAGAATATTTTTTTCTAATTTATAGTCAAAAAGTCATTGGAGTGACTAAGTGACAAAGTGACTAATACCTGTTCTTTAAACAGATATTAAAAAATGTGTACAGCTCTGTAAATTTGTGTGAATAAAATGATTCCTTTTACGTGAGGTATAGTCTCCTAAAATAAAGTGTCATATCATATAAATAAATACTTACAGGTCCAGTAAAAATCAAACTATTGATAGGAGAAAATTGTCTCAACTTATGATTTTCACATCAAATTATTACTTTTTGGAAATTCAGATTAATAATAGTATATGGTATGGGCCCATTCATGTCATAGGCAAAGAAACACTGACTATTAAAAGTCAGCCATTCAGGACTTCCCTGGTTGTCTAGTGGTTAAGACTTGAGCTTCTTCCAATGTGGGGAGCACAAGTTTGATCCCTGGTCAGGAAACTAAGATCTCATATGCAGCACAGCCAGAAAAAAAAGTCAGCCATTCAATTCATTCAAGGCTTCAGAGAATTTTCCCTATTCAGTTTGCAAAGTATCCACAAATATAGAACAGTACAGCTCATTCTACCTATGAATTATGAAGTGAAAGTAAAAGTCGCTCAGTCATGTCCAACTCTTTGAGACCCCATGGACCCACCCCCCATGCGACCCCCAGTCCATAGAAGTCTAAAGGCCAGAATACTAGAGTGGGTAGCCTTTCCCTTCTTCAGGGAATCTCCCCAACCCAGTGATCAAACCCAGGTCTCCTGCATTGCAGGCAGATTCTTCACCAGCTGAGCCACGAATTATGGAAGGGAGAGAAAATAAGAGTGAAGGACTGATTTGCTGAGTTTGCCTTTTGCTTATCCTTTTCCTAGATTTCCCATCTATTTCTGTCACTCTATTCAAATCACAAATTTGTGTGGTAAGTTAGTTATCCTTATTCTAGCCAATGAAGACACAATATTTAGTAATAGAGCTGGGATTCAGACATGAAGATTCAGCACCCTCCCTCTGTCAATTTCTCCCCAAAGCTGGGATGTCCCCGTTTATTGGTGGGGAAGCAATGGAATCAGTGACAGACTTTATTTTTGGGTACTCCAAAATCACTGCAGATGGTGACTGCAGCCATGAAATTAAAAGACGCTTGCTCCTTGGAAGAAAAGTTATGACCAACCTAGACAGCATATTAAAAAGCAGAGACATTACTTTCCCAACAAAGGTCTGTCTAGTCAAGGCTATGGTTTTTCCATTGGTCATGTATGGATGTGAGAGTTGGACTATAAAGAAGGCTGAGCACCAAAGAATTGATGCTTTTGAACTGTGGTTTTGGAGAAGACTCTTGAAAATCCCTTGGACTGCAAGGAGATCCAACCAGTCCATCCTAAAGGAAATCAGTCCTGAATCTTCATTGGAAGGACTGATGCTGAAGCTGAAATTCCAACACTTTGACCACCTGATGTGAAGAACTGACTCCTTGGAAAAGACCCTGATGCTGGGAAAGATTGAAGATGGGAGGAAAAGGGGACAACAAAGAATGAAATGGTTGGATGTCATCACTGACTCAATTGATATGAGTCTGAGTAAACTCTGGGAGCTGGTGATGGACAGGGACGCCTGGCGTGCTGCAGTCCATGGGGTCGCAAAGAGTCAGACACGACTGAGCGACTGAATGAACTGAACTGAGATGTGCTGGATGTTGGATCTAATTTTGTTATTCAATGAGAAAGTCCCTTCTTTTCTGGTCCTATCTTTGTCTGTGTAGTATGGAGAGAGAACAAAGATGTTTGCTGAAAATAGATTCCAGTTGTAGCATGTTTATGTTCTACATGGTAGTCCTTTGTAAGTCTGCCTAGAACTAGCTAGTGAGGTACTATGGCCAGCAAAGGCAGTAAAATAACTGAAATAAGCTATATCTCATGAAAATCAGAACCCAATCAATGCAGTCAATGCAGCAATTTCCTTTGAAACTGAATTGCAGGTTTAAAAAGCAGTCTTGTCCAAAAAAGAAAAAAAAAAGCAGTCTTGTCCTAATATTATCACAGTGAAACTGCAAGATAAGGAAAGAATATTATTTTTATAATTTTATAAAGGAGTAAAATATTGGTCATGAACTAAAGTGATTTAGTGTTGATTTTTTTTCCTTTGATAAGATGACTAGATGTCCTCTTATTTTTTTAAATTGAAGTATACTTGATTTAGAGGTATATATTAATACTTGAATAAGCACATAATTTATAGTAAATTTAATTAATCAACACCAGCATTTTACTTAAAAGTAATTTCATTGTTTCAGTTAACTTTAAAGAATGCTAACTTAGAAACTAAATATTGATCTCAAATTCAGCAAGTAAAAATAGAAAAATCTAGAAGCTATGAGAAATGGTTAAGGTGAGTGATGAATAGCAGAAGTTGCTCCATGAAACTGCAGCGGGACTTAAGAGTATTTGCTCATGTTGGTGTAAGGCTTAAAAACAGTTTCCTCTAGAAAAATCCATTTAGAACAAAGCTGGATATGGATTTTCCTCCTTAAATTCAATTAAATATTCAAGGTTTAAAATTATAGGAGCTTCAGAGAAGAAATTGCAAACATTAATAGGAAGGAAGGAAAGAGAGAAAAAAGAAAAGAGAGAAAAAGGAAAGAAAAAAGAAAAGCAAGGAGGGAAAGGGAGTGAGGAAGGAAGGAAGAGGGTAAAGAGAGAGAAAAAAAATCTGTAACTTGAAGCCTGGAAAACAAAGATTTAATACACTTGCCAAACTTCACATATCATACATCTTTTATTAGCATACCTCAAAAAATTGAAGGAAATTCATGGAAGTATAAATCATCTAGTCCTCATGAGACTTTCCAGTTTTTCTGACTTTTATATTGATATTGCAATTTACCTAAGATGTCTCACTGCCTGGAAATGAACATATGATTATAATTAAACAAAATTATGAAAAAGATTCTCTTTATTCTATCATATTATGAAGTAAAACTTGAGGAATAAAGTTTATATACTGTCTGCTTATAGTGAATTAAATAGTAGAGATTTAATTGGGCTTTCCTGCTGGTTCAATGGTAAAGACTCTCCCTGCCAATGCAGGAGATGTGGGTTCAATTGCTGGGTCAAGAAGATCCCTTGCAAAAGGAAATAGCAATGCACTCCAGTATTCTTTCCTCTTATTTTTGCCTTTTTAAACAGTTCACAGGGTTTTCACAGCTAGTATACCGGAGTAGTTTGCCATTTCCTCCTTCAGTGAGTCACATTTTGTCCATCTATCTTGGGTGGCCCTACATGGCACTGGCTCATAGCTTCATTGAGTTACAAAACACTCCAGTCCCGCTCTGTACTATGTGCTAAGTTGTCTCCATCGTGTCTGACTCTGTGACCCCATGGACCGTAGTCCACCAGGCTCCTCTGTCCATGGGATTCTCTAGGCAAGAATACTGGAGTGGGTTGCCATGCCCTTCTGCAGGAGATCTTCCCAACCCAGGGATTGGACTTGAATCTCTTATGTCTCCTGCATTGGCAGGAGGGTTCTTTGCTATTAACACCATCTAGGAAGCCTGGTACGTTGCAGTACATGGGGATGCGAAGAGTCAGACAGGACTAGGTGACTGAGCAACAACTAGTATTCTTGCCTGGGAAATCCGATGGACAGAGGAGCCTGGCAGGATGAACTGAGGAGCCAGTTCTGTGCTATGCATGCCTGCTCAGTAGTGTCTGATCCTTTGTGACCCCAGGGACTGAAGCCCACCAGGCTCCTCTGTCCGTGGGATTTTTCTGGCAAGAACACTGGAGTGGGTTGCCATTTCCTTCTCCAGGGGATCTTCCCAACCCGGGATCAAGCCTGGGTCTCCTGCACTGAAGGGAGAATTCTTTACCACTGAGCCACCTGGGAATCCTATGGGGTCCCAAAGAGCCAGACACAACTTAGTGTTTAAACCACAGAGATTTAATGACATAGCAAAGTAATCAAACTTTTTCTCTTCTGCCCAATTCAGTTGTATTTTTCTTATTTCAAAATGTGAAGAAGATAGGTATATACCAAAACATAGATTTTTGTAAGATTATGTACAATTTAACAATCTGCCAATTAGTTGGTCAATAGTTAATTGAGCTTGACTAAACTGAATATCCATGCCACTGCCATCTTAGTTTTTTACCCCTATGATATACTTAGTTCTTGAAGGAGGCTCAATTTAGTAATAAGCATCTTTAAAATTTACAGTTCTAAATAAATTTTTTAAAGATTAATTCGTACCTACCCATACTCACTGGACAAAAAGTAGAATTATTCTTGCTTACTTAACAGTCAAATAACTTGGGGTTTCCAAGGTAGTTTTTAAATATTAATTAACTGTTCCTCACATTTGTTTCTGTTCTTCACAGTATACAGTCAATTGTAGACACTTAATGTGAAGTATGATAATTTCTATCTCTGAGGAATTAAAAAGACTGATCTCTAGAGAAGACTGGAATTAAAGTCTGATCTCTTAAAAGACTGATCTCTTAAAAGTCTGATCTCTTAAAAGACTGATCTCTTAAATAAATTTGAGACATGAGTAAAATTTGATTTCTTAAATGTGCATGATATGAAACATTCCAAAAATATGAATGGTTAATTAGGTCTGATATTTGGGAAAATGTTGAGTTGCATATTTTGCTATAGGTTAAGGACAAGTCCTTCACATAGTTCAAGTGAAATCATTTGGACCAAGTAAAAAAATTCCAAATGTATATGAAAAAAAAGCAACTGAAGTCAGTACACAATGGTGGCTCCCATTACCCAGGATCTACTTTCATATCCTAAAATCTCTTGTACCATCTGAACTCTGCTGAATGGATGAAATCTTTAGCTGGAGGATTTCAGATAGTATTTTTACTGTATGATCTTTCTGGACTCACTCTTCATGACTGATAGGTTTTGGGCTTTCTCTTTCAACTCTGCAATAAAAGGAAAATCCGTGGTTTTCTTCTACACAACTGAGCTATCTTCAGAAGAAGGAAACTAGGATAAACGTCAATTTTCTTCTTTCTTCAGAGCTAACTGCTATTTTGCAGGATACTTAAAAGTATCTCTCAAGGACTATTGCCCAGCCTTCAAAACTCTTCATTCGTTTCTAGCTACTACTGGAATTCATGTGTATGGTTGACAGAAAGGCTGGCTGGCAATTTCTGTACATGTACTTCTGATCCATGCTTCTTCAAAAATACCTAAATATGACTAACTTTTAAATTTTTATTTATTTATCTTTGACTGTGCTGAGTCTTTGTCACTGTTCTCCAGCTTTCTGTAATTGTGGGCAGAGGAGGTTATTCTTCATGCCATGCACGGCTCCTCAAGGCAGTGGCTTCTCTTGATGCCAAGCATGAGCTCTGGGACACGCCCTCAGTAGTTGCTATGCACAGGCTTAGGTGCTCCACAGCTTGTGGGATCTTCCCAGACTAGGGATCGAACCTGTGTCCCCTGCAGGTTTGGGGACAGGCAAATTCTTAATGACTAATTCTTATTCTTAACTTTTGAAATTTTGCAATGAATGAAGGGACATGGCCTCATTACAGAAAGGTCTGAAAGATCCTTGATTTGGGTCCTTCACAAATAATATGCCTTCACTCACAGATTAAAACAAAAAGTGAAAATGAATGCTAATCATAAACATTGTTCAGAAAACAAAAAATATAGGCTTAGTTCATTTCCTTGCCTTGAGTCACGTAGGAGGTTAACACTATTTCTTTGATAAATAACTGAATCCTGAATGACAGTCTTTAAGTGGACGGCTTTGAGGAAATATAGATAACACAAAATGACAGCTGATACTCTTTAAGCTTTAAAACTGGCAAAGTGCTTTCACCTAGATTCTGACATCATTTTGTCTGACTGATCAATGATTCCGCACCTGCTTGAAAGACCTGTAACCATGAAATCAGCTTTCATGAAAAGAAGACCTCCACTGAGCAGTTTGTAACTTATTTCAAAATTGACTTTGGTTTTTGCTTAAGGGTATATTTCTATTTTTTGTGTCACCTTAATACAGCTTCTGAGGCAAGGTTATCCCCAAAATAATTTGGGTGCTGGAAAACAAAAATAAAATACTGTAGACTTAGATTTTTTTTTTCAATTTCATGTCATAAATTCTGTTTTTTCCTGGTCTTTGGCTCTGTTTCATTTTTTTATGATTAGCATTGGCTGAGGATGGAACAGGGTCTCATGATTCATTATCTAACTATGTGGTTTGCTACCTGGGGTTTGGGTTAAATCTTACACGACAAGCTGAAAACTAAAATTTTAATGACACTTCTGTTTTTTTTTTAACAACGTATTGCTCTTTGAGTTTGATCTTTTCTACAGACTAAGAATGACCTTCTCAAGTCTTGAAATCATATTGTGGAAAGCTTATCAAAGTGCTTCAGCAATTTTAAAACCTTAACATTGAGGTGTCTGAAATGCAAACATAATGTATATATTATTTCTGTTATCTCAGCATGAACAAAATACCAAAGCTATAGAGAAAGAATTCTCATGTTAGCATAAACAGTTTCGTCTACAAAACTGAGTAATAGAGCAATCCACAATTTCCTTCCTCTGCCAGTGTCACAGATGGTAGCCAAGTGGCTTGATAAAAATGTGATGCTTGTATGTCTGCATAGCCAAAGAGAGTTTTCAAAAAATTATTTCAATTCCCACTATATTCTCCACACAAAGTTGAAGATTATGTCCAATTTTTTAAAATCCAATTCATCAAAACTACCTGCCACTTAAAATTAAGGGTTCCCCAACATTTTTAGCACCAAGGACTGGTTTTGTGGAAGACAATTTTTCCACGGAAGGTGTGAGAATGGTTTCAAATTGATTCAATCACATGACATTTATTGTGCACTTTACTTCTTATCTAACGCTGCTGCTGGCATGACAGGAGGTACCAATCTGTGACCCGGAGGTTGGGGACCTCTGACTTAGATGTATCAGTTTTCACTTGAAAGAGAAGTTTTATTTGTGTTTTTTCCCCCATGAAACTGGTTTTTTAAAAATCACACTTCTGTTAAGCTAACTGAAAAACCTCTACTTTTTAACCACTGTGTTCATGGACTTATTTTCATCATAGATAGTAATATTGATTGTGCCCTAAAGAGTGTCACACCAATCTCACAGTCAACATGTACTGATCAAACTGTATACCTGTATAAAATATGTAAAACTAATGACATAGATGCTTTCTTCATTAGGTAGCACAATTAATTGTAAATATGTGTTGCATATTTTTTAAATTCTGTAACATAATAGGATAGATGCTTGCTGTTTTTATACCTGTGCTTATGATTTGATATTCATTTGGAGCAGCAAACTGAGATTTGCTCAAAACTGTAAAGACTGAACAACATAAAAACACTGTACATACTTTCTATAATAATTTGTTTTCATCGACTAAATCTTGTACTAGAACTCAAAAGGCAAAAAAGCTGTCATTTGTCTTAAGCATAATTTTATGGTAATCTGTGAGACAATCTTATGAACCAAAATGGGAAGAGAATATTGTTATTTCTAGTCTTTCATTCTAAATTGTGTGGGTATATAAATCACAAAATTCCGGTCTGAGAGTAATATTGATGGAAAATATAACCATAAATGGCTAATATGCTGGATTAAATGTTTTATGCAATTAAAAGAAGAGTTGACTTAAAACTAAAATATGACTCTTGTTTCCAAAAGCTAAGATCTTGTGAAATCTATTCAATTAGATACTTGGATTAGGTTCACCATCTAGTGGTCAAATTTCAAACTCCCACTATAAGTGTCCATAGACCCCTTTTCTTGGTGTTTTACTTTGAATATCCTTTTTAGCATTTGATAAGTTATGATTTTTTCTGAAAGCATCTGAAAGGTATTCGAATCCTGTAACCAAGATTTCCTTTGAAAAGGAAAAACATAAATACATAAATCAACAATTGCATCATATAAAACAAGAATTTTATTTTGTTTCATTCCTTGTTTTACCATTTTAGTATTTATTTTAGAAAAAACAGACAGATGTAAAAGAATATGGCATGAGAAACTTGCATACTAAAATGTAAAAGCTTATAACACTCAGTCAATGCTATTCAAAATTTATAAATGAAAACACTAATGGAGTTTGATATGAACAGTTCTCATCAAACATCATAAATGTCATCATGCTTCACAAAGAGTAAGCTGACTCGAAAAAGAGTTTTTTATTCTCTAAGTAATAATATTAGGTAATTTTACTTAAAGTATATGGTGGCTTTATTGCAAGTCATAGACTATTCTCTTGTGAAACTGTGGATTTTTTTGTTGTTGTTGAAATAGTCCCACATAGCTATAAGGAGCAGAAAAGATTGAATCTAAACTTTTAGCAGCATTTTAAATTAGAGGATAAATTGAATTTCTAGAATTCCAGAAGAAAAAGTAAATGTCCATATGTATTTTAACTAAGACTTTTTCATTAAGTTCCAATTATTTACTAATATGAAATAATAACAGAAAGATCTCTCTTAATGACCAAAATTTTCTTCCACTTTTTTCTTAGCCTGTTCCACAAAGAAATGGCCCAATGATTCAGATTCTACCTAACTAAAATGCTCAGCATATCTAGTCCATTTTTTCTCATATTATCTTCAGAGTCCAACTCATTAAATATAGCCCACAAGGATTCCTTGATCCAACAAATAAGACCAACCAGAAAAATTAGGAAAAGTTTCAGGGACTCCTGCACCTCTGAGGCCCATGAGAGGGTATAGTTCTTCCCAAAATTAGCAAACAGGATCAAAGACCCCTGGTTCTGAGAAAGACAAAAGGACAAGCACACACATGCATACGTATATAAACACACCCTTGAAGTCTCACTCCCTCATAATAACCTCTCGTCACTTACCCTCATTTTATGTGTTGTTGCTAATCTACACAAGCAACATTTAGCTACGCTAGTTTAAACCAAAACAAAACACATAAACAGCAACAACAACTAAAATGTGAAAGATTGACTATCCCGAAGGCCATACATGATATTCAAGCACATCTTGTTGAGGATGATCTAAATGTCTTCCCTGGTGGCTTAGTGGTAAAAAGTCTGCCTGCCAATACAGGAAATGCAGGAGACATGGGTTCAATGCCTGGGTCAGGAAAATCCTCTGGAGAAAGAAATGGCAACCCACTCCAGTATTCTTGCCTGGGATATCCCATGGACCAAGGAGCCTAGCAGGCTACAGTCCATGGGGGTCTCAAAATTTGAGTCAGATGCAACTTAGTTGAAGAAGGAATTCATAGGGCCTGGACTCCATCTCAGGCCTGTCCGTGCTGGCCGTGCTTGGCTGCCTCTCCAGTGGACTCTGAACTCTCTGCTTAGTGCCTGTGGGGACGACAATGGAAGGATAAGACCCCCTCCAGACAGGGGAATCTTGAAGATCACATCCAGGCTACTCATTGCCTAAGAGGAAGCATACCGTAATCACCCCTGTCTCCGGACAGGTCATAAACTTTCTTCGTATCTATCAGGATGTAATCACAGGCTTATCGATTATTAACTGGTTGGAATGTAACTGCAGGCTTATTGACTATTGACTGTTTGGACACGTACACATGGGGTAGGTGGTGGGTTTAGACATGTACACATGGGGTAGGTGGTGGGTCTGGACACGTACGCATGGGGTACAAAAGATTTTCACAAATGCTGGACGGGGTCCTTGGCTAAGAGGAGACTCTGCCTTGGGCCCACGGGTGTAATAAACTGCACTTCACTATCTGCATTGTCCTTCTGAGTGAGTCTGTTTCCCGGAAAGCGTGGCTATAACATAGTGACTAAACAACAAATATGTTGGTAGATGCTAAAAATACAGCCTTAAATATTCCGAAGTAAAACTGTCTACTCTTAATAGTTTTACCGTGCTGAAAATGGTTACTAATGAATGGGTGATCAAGTCAATAAATGAACCAACAAACAACAAAGGCAAAAATACATTAGACTAAGGGAAACTGCACTACTATGTAGAAAACTATAAACAATACTGCTTAGTTCAATAAAAGAAAAAAGAATAGTTATCACAGTCTCAAAGAACTAACTTGTGTAAACAGTCAAAATGATGTTCAGGAAAGTGTGAGCCTGAGCCATTGCTAGGGTAACCACGCAGTCAGGTTTTCCCGAAATAGTGCTGAATTCCTCAACTTGGGATGTGTACTGACCTTTCTTCCTCTTGCTCTACGTTTGCAAGTTTTTTTTTCACAAAGAGGGAGATATGACAGCATGATGTCATCATTAGCAACAAAATAAATATTAATCAAATTTAAACTTTCACATTTCAATCAAATTTTCAGAAAGAAAATACAAACGAGGGGCTAATAGGGTAACAAAATGGGGTGTCTGCAGCCTTCTGGAACATCCCTACCCCCACATCCTCTGCTTCAGCTGTTCTCCGAAGTACTCAGATGATAGCATTGGAGGCACATTTCCTGAGTTGCTCTGCATATTTGAAAACTCCTCCCACCGCATGGAGATGTTAACTACTTGAAGACTGTGAGCGCATTGCCCCAGGCCTAAGGACTGATAATGTTAACCACTGCAACTCCTGTTACCTCACCATCAGCCAGTTAGAGAACTGGCTTTATCTGGCTTTTTTTCCAATGAAAACTTTATTAAATAAATTCATGAAATTGAGATATATTCTATCTGGGGATACAAAGACTCACTACTACTATAAAGATGTCAATACCTCAAAATTAGTAAATTCAATACAGTTTAATAAAATTGCCAAATGGATTGTTAAAGTAGAAATCGACAAGCTCATTCAAAAGTTCCATCTGGCTTTTTAAAGTGCTTTTCCTGAAACCCTTAAGGGAGTTCAGACTTTTTGGGCAGGAACCACCTTTCCAGCCTCCTATTGTCCTCCTGCAATAAATCTTTCTGTACTCCAAACTCCATCATTGCGGTTTGTCTGGCTTACTGTATATGATGCACATGAACTTGTGCTTACAATAGGAAGGATTGTCTTCATAAATTCAACTTTATTTAATGTTTTTTGCTTGGTGCACATTCAACCAAAATTTGACAAACTACCATGCCCACAATGCTTTTGAGTTCTCACATACTTGATATAAAATTTTACTTTGTAAAACAAAGTTTAATGTCTCAAAATAAATTTAATTTGTACTTAAGACAAAATTTGATAACTAGAATGCCTTATTTTATAATTTCCCAATACAAAAGAGATTTTCTTTAAGTTTAACTGTAATTTCAATACCTCCTACTAACATATCCAACAAAGTTTGTGTTATTATGTAATTGCACAATAACTTGGAAAAGGACAATGTAAAGATCTGTTTTTTGTTTGGTTTGGTTTGATTTAATTTGTTATGCTTTTCCAGAAGTGAGGCTTTCCTGCAGTTAATCAAACTATGAGACTTTAAAGTGGAATCCCCATGCTAAAAGTTCTCCTATTCAATCAAAGCAGACTCTTCCTGGATTTGACAACATTTCCAAGCTAAGGAAGCTGCTTGTGAATAAACACTAAGAATTGAGCACACTGGAGGCTCAGGAACCAAGAAATACTGATCAGGGACCTTGCTTGTAGCTTTACTGCCTTTGTGCCTAAGGATTTCTTCCTCTTTCCAGTCTTAAAATATTATTTTAGGACCCTGGGCTTAAACCGATACCATACATTATATTCCTATCTCTCATATTAAATCTATATTCTTGATTACATACAGGCCCTCTGATGATGAGGTGTTTTAACACCTTTATTTTTAATACTTGTATTAAATACTTGTTTTAATACTTTATTTTTAATACTTGTATTAACCACTAGATGGCAATATAATGCAAATTATTAATATAAGTCAGACAAAAATGAAAGGACTAATTTTACTTGGTGAATTATCTAGGTTTCATTTTCTCACAATGTTTTCTTTAAATCTACGTGTTTCACTCAAAAATTGGACCCTGTTATTCATATTTATCATCCTTCTCAAGTCCTTTAAATTATTATGTTAAAATATAGAAAACATTATCTTGTATACAAAAAAATATTTTCTAACTACTTGATCACAACAGGAATATTTGTGATTATTAATCTCAACATCGTATGTAACCCAAAGAATAGTCATAATGTGTGCTAGAGTTACAGAAAAAATTTATATATGACTCTTCTTGAAAAAGAAAATGCGTCTTTTGAGTTACAATATAGTCTATTTTTCAAAATAAATAAAAGGGAATAAGAATATCCTTTTCTGTCCATGGCCATACCACCCTGAACGCACCCAATTTTGTCTGATGTCAGAGGCTAGGCAGGGCCAGGCCTGCTTAATACTTGGATAGGAGAATATCCTTTGCTTAAAACTGACTACATATAATTTTATCTTTGTTAATTCCAAAGGCACTTTATATGAATGCTTTGGGAATTGTGGGTTTGGATCTCAAACAGGACACTGAGGCAGGCTGTAGCCAGTTGAGAATAAGGCTTCCATAGTCAGTAAGCTCCACCTCCCATAAATCCTGCTCCCACACTGCCCCATGCCATGAGGTTTGAATAACCTGATTGGTTTCCCCACACAGTCTTAAAAATATATCTATGTTATTTGTTTTCTCTTCAAAATATTCCCTGAATATTCATTTTCACTTTATTTCACTGCTTTAAGAGTATTCAGAAAAATCAAGGAGATTCGTACAGGGTGAATTACCAGTAGTTCCACACATTTCAATCTTTCCAAAAAATCATGCTGGTAAATATAATTGGGGCTTCCCTGGTGGTTTGTATGGTAAAGAATCTGCCTGCAATGCAGGAGACCAAGTTCAATCTCTGGGTTGAGAAGATTCCCTGAAGAAGGGAATGGCTACCCACTCCAATATTCTTGCCTGGAGAATTCCATGGACAGAAGGACCTGGTGCGCTATAGTCCATGGGGTCGCAAAGAGTCAGACAAACTGACCCCTTCATGGATCACAGCCTTGTCATGGCAAAGGGGCTTGGATAACTCAATGAAGCTATGAGCCAGCTGGTGTAGGGTTACCCAAGACAGATGATGGGTCATAGCAAAGAGTTCTGACAAAATGAAGTCCACTGGAGGAGGGATTGGCAACCCACTGCAATACTCTTACCTCAAGAACACCAAGAACAGTATGAAAAGGCAACAAGATATGACACCAAAAGATGACCCTCCCCTCCCCACTCCCAGGAAGGTGTCCAATATACTACTTTGGAAAAGCAGAAGGCAATTACTAATAGTTCCAGAAAGAATGAAGCAGCCGGGCCAAAGCAGAATACATACATTTACACAGTTGTGTATGTGTCTGGTGGTGAAAGCAAAGTCCTAGGCTGTAAAGAATGATATTGCATAGGAACCTGAAATGTTAGGTCCATGAATCAAGGCAAATTGGTCATAGTCAAGCAGGAGACAACAAGAGTGAAGAGATACAGACAACACCACTCGAATGGCAAAAAGTGAAGAGAAACTAAAGAGCCTCTTGATGAGGGTGAAAGAGGAAAAGGAAAAAGCTAGCTTGAAACTCAGCATTCAAAAAACTAAGATCATGGCATACAGCCTCATCATTTCATGGCAAAGAAGGGGGAAAAGTGGAAGCAGTGACAGATCCTATTTTCTTGGGCTCCCAAATCACTGCAGACAGTGGCTGCAGCCATGAAATGAACACTCTTGCCCCTTAGAAAGCTATGAAAAACCTAGACAGTGTATTAAAATTCAGAGACATCGCTTTGCCAGCAAAGGTCCATATAGTCAAAGCTATGGTCTTTCTAATAGTCATGTATGGATGTGGAAGTTGGACTATAAAGGCTAAGCGCCAAAGAATTGATCCTTTCAAACTGTGGTGTTGGAGAAGACTCTTGAGAGTCCCTTGGACTGCAAGGAGATCAAACCAGTCCATCCTAAAGGAGATCAGTCCTGGGTGTTCATTGGAAGGACTGATGCTGAAGCTGAAACTCCAATACTTTGGCCACCTGATGTGAAGAGCTGACTCATTGGATAAGACTTTGATGGTGGGAAAGATTGAAGATGGTAGGAGAAGGGGACGACAGAAGATGAGAGGGTTGGATGGCATCACTGACTCAATTGACATGAGTCTGAGTAAACTCCAGGAGTTGGCGATGAACAGGGAGACCTGGCATGCTGCAGTCCATGGGGTCATAAAGAGCTGGATATGACTTAGTGACTGGATAACAACAAAAATAAATATAGCTGATTTTAGATAATGAAATGTGATAAAGCATAAGTAATAATAGAGACTCACATTTGGAAGAATAAATTAAATATTCTTCTTTATTGTGGGTCTTGTATCTCCTTATAATTCTGCTGCATTTTTTGACTTTAGATTGACAGCTTATCCACTGTGGAAAGAATGTTTTGTCTGTAGTATCCACAGTGTACGCATAACATTTTCCAACATTTACACAAGCTAAATTTTATTTTTGTTTGCAACAGTACCAAAGTATTATAAAGTTCATCAAATTACATAATATCTTGATGATTTGGTAGAATTGTTGGTCTCTTTGGGTAACTTTATTTTACTCAAATTAAAGCATTCTGCATGTAAGATTTGGTCTCTTTGTGACCCCATGGACTATAGACTGCCACATTCCTCTGTCCATGGGATTTTCCAGGCAAGAATACTGGAGTGGGTTGCCACTCCCTTCTCCAGGAGATCTTCCTGGGCTAGGGATTGAACTCACATCTCCTGCATTGCAGGCAGATTCTTTACCGTCTGAATCACCAGGGAAACCTGGATATAAGACTCTGGGCAAGTTTCTCATTCTTAAGATTAAAGGATTCTATTTTGCCTATCTGTAAAAATTGAAATGATAATATTTAAATTATGCAATTGTGAGGAGTCAGTGAATTAGGACACAGATTAGTTCTTAAAAACTTGGATTCTCATTGCCCTGTGTCTTTCTTCCATACTCCTCACCATACTTTTACTTATTCTCATTATAGGTTTTAAAACAAACAATGTTTCATTGTCTATTTCCTCAGAATATAGTCTTTTAGGGCAGAGGCTCTAGCTTATCTATGTTTCTATCCACTGTACATGGCACATAGTAGACATTAAATATGTTGATGAAAAAAAGGTATATGATCAATGAACATTGCTCCTAATTTGTGCTCAAAATAAAATGTTAATACATGCTCCAGTTCACACTGAAGCAGAGCAGGACCCCATAGTCCTCCCCCACCCACACCCCACCCCCTCCACGTCCTCTGCCTGCCTCTGGTCTGTGGAATAAGTTTAATCAGAGAAGTAAGAAATGCTGAAACAAAGGAAAACAGTCAAAGGAGACTAAATAATGATGTAATCTCTAAGCATAGTCAAGGACCTTCAGTTCTTTCTCATGGGCTATAGATAATATTCTAAGCCATATCCTATGAGCTGTCTTATAGCTACTAAAATACTAGGTGGAAGAAGTTAACTATATGACGACCGGACTGTCCCAGCACATGAGCTGCCATAATTCCAAGCATTGGCCAAAAAGAAATGGGAACACACCAACCCTGGAACTGAAGATTAACTGTACCTGAAACAATCAAGATGACGCTGGTCAGACCATTGATGACCAATCTGAAGATGACTGTCAGAGATGACTATGAATGTACTATTTCTGCATGTAGCCATCTACCCCTGCTCTGTCTATAAAAGCTCTCATCCCCTGCTTGTTGGAGGGAGAGGGGAGTCCGCCTTTGAACAGATGTCTGCCACCCTGCCCCCCTACCCCTGTTGCCAGCATCGGAAATAAAGCAAACTTTCCTTTCCACCAATCTGGCCTGTTTATTGGCTTTTCAGCAGTGAGCAGCTGGACCCCAGACACTTTTGGTAACAACATCACAATATAACATTCTCTGACTTACAATGTTACTCAGGTAATTCATTTAACACACAGAATATAATCTATTTTATTCTTTGCTTACATTTCTGTTATCTTTTTAGCCTTTATTGACACTTATCTTGCAGGAACAACAATAAATGCTTAAAATATTTTTAAAATCTGTTCATATTAAGTTGTTTGGAAAACAACTTTATTTATGTTGGAACTTGGGGCTTCCCTGGTGGCTCAGGGGTAAAGGATTCTCCTGCAATGCAGAAACCACAGGAGACCCTTCCCTGGGTCAGGAAGATCCCCTGGAAGAGAAAATAGCAACCCACTCCAGAATTCTTGCCTGGAGAATTCCATGGACAGAGGAGCCTGGCGGGCTACAGTGTCATAACTGAAGCAACTTAGCACACACACATGCATGCTGAAACTTCTCTCTATATACCTCAGGAAAGTGAGGCATAATTGGAAGTTTTCCAATCATTTCTCCTGTTCACTCGGATGAAACTTTTTATATACAAATACCTATTTTTATAAGCAGTATAAAATGTTTCCACTTAAGAGTGTAGAAAACACAGCACCATGTCGCACCCACCTTTTCCTTTTTTTTTTTCTAACATTTCAGAGTGGTATTGTACTGCACTAAAGGAACAGCAGGATGGTTATACAATGTTCTCTCATTCAATCTGGAAAATCTAAAGTACTTGCAAATTCTTAAGAACACCTTTACCATCCAATTAGAACCGTAAGGATAACAACCAATTTCTTAACAAGCAATGCCTTACAGATAAAAGCACATTTAAAATAGCTTTAAATGCACTATTCTCAAATAGTTCAGCATATATATTTATATCATGTTCCCTATGCTTAAGACTTAAACCAAGTATATTACTCTGATGGAAATAAGGGAAATGTTTTATTCATGCAACATACAGAGATAATATTCAAGTCAAAGAGAATCAAAACCTCACTCTTTTTATTTTTGTTACTGTATCTGAGACAGGCTGGGACCTGAAACCCTTTAATGCAATGCTTACTCCTAGACAAACATGTCCTTGAGCTACAAAATTCAAAGAAACTGAGGGACTAAAGATAACTGCATGTGTGTGCAGTTGGAGCAAGTAATGAACAAACTACAAAAACGCCAAACCCAACTGCCATTCGGGAGGTGTCTGGAGCAAAAGCAGGGTACTGTGCATGCCCCCTGCACAAACACCACAAACGGCATGGGCTGGCCACCTACGCCACCCCTCCAGCCCAACGCACAGATCTACCGCCACTATTACCCCTCTAAGGGACCATTTCACCACCCCCTCTGAGAGCAAGCAAGGGACCTCCTACTTGTTCTTGCTGCCTCGTGCTGCAGCATGAGCCGCAGTAGAGCCTTGCCTAATCCCTCCTCTAGGTTTCCATTGCTTAGAGAGCCCACCCATGTATGACTATCTACATGATAGATGAGGAGACTCAGAAAGTTTCCCACACATCAGACACATATATTCAGTTCATCAGAAGCACCTGATATCTACAGCTAGTATATAGTCAGATGGCATTTCAATAAAACCAAAATGAGTCCTATGAATTCCAATCAACAGAAGCTTCCAAGGAACTAAGGACAGTCCATAATGGACCTAATAATTCAGAGAATTATGGCTGTTTTTAAGATGTGCAGGTTGAAACCTGCCAACACTAGAAGTAATCATTTTATATTAATTTGTATGTTATTCCATTTAAATTCTTTATCCCACTATAATATATGAAACTAGTCTTTCTAGAACCAAAAAATGAAGACACATTTTAAAAAATATAGGGTCATTTCTTAAAGTACCTGATTGGATTCCATAGGCTACTAATGGAAACAGGATCTTGACGAATAGAATTCATTGGTAGCTTTTTGCATGCACTTAACTGTTAATTGGACAAAAATAAAATTTTTTTTTTAAATTTTGCCATGCAGGCTGTGGGGTCTTAGTTCCAGAACCTAGACTTGAGAGCTATGAGTCCTAACCACTGGACAACTAGAGAATTCCCTGGACCAATTCTGTATGCTTCTCTAAGAGTTCACAAAAGCATAGACCATGCCACATAGGTAAATGAGATGGTTGGATGGCATCACCAACTCAATGAACATGAGTTTGAGCAAACTCCGGGAGACAGTGAAGGACAGGGAAGCCTGGTCTGCTGCAGTCCATGGGGTCTCAAAGAGTAGGACACGACTTAGTGACGGAACAGAAACAACAATATAGGCATTAAAAACATGCTAGAAGATAAAAACCTAACTTGTGCCATCCTTCTAACTTTGTTAGAATATCTGCATTCTTGATGAAACCCACGTTCATGTGATGCGTGCAATCTCCCTAAAACTGAGTTCCTCTGCTAAGTTTATGATTAACTTCTCTATCCAAAATGTTATTCCTTTTGTGTCTGATACCTGTTCTCCTTAAGATTGAGGAGAATCAAAGAAAACATGGGATTGATAGAGAGCAGAACCCTGTGGGCCCCTCCTGGGCATGAAAGCCTTCCTGTGTCCCCAATTTCTTGTTTGTAAGAAAAGGCTTTCAGGCTCTTGGACCTTCCAAAGGGCAGTTCAAACAGTCACAGTTAGGAGAGTGAGGGAATTAAAAAAGAAATAATAGTGCGGGGATGGGTCCTGTGTATTCAACCACACACTAGTGTTGAAAGAAACCCACTAAAGAAGAGGCATGTGGTCAAATGAGTTCAGCTAATGCTGTGTTCTGTGCTATGTTCAGTTGTGTCCGACTCTTTGCATCCTCACGGACTGTAGTCCACCAGGCTCCTCTGCCCATGGGATTATCCAGGCAAGAATACTCCTCTTTCCCACAGCAAAGTTAAGCAATCTTTTTAAAAATCAAAATTATTGCAAAAATTCACAATGAACTATATATCAACATTTTAAATAAAAGCAGGAGGCAGTGCTGCAAAAAAATATATATATTTATCATGTGAACTCTAATGCATGCATGCATGTTAAGTCACTTTCACTTGTGTCTGACTCTTTGCGACCCCATGGACTGTAGCCCACAAGGCTCCTCTGTTCATAGGATTCTCCATACGAGAATACTGGAGTGCGTTGCCATTTCCTTCTCCAGGGGATCTTCCCAACACAAGGATCAAACACACGTCTCATATGTCTCCTGCATTGGCAGGCAGCTTAGGCTATATAGCCAATGTATATGTAGGACTCTGTTTCTGATTGAACTTATCAGTTTAATAAAGTTTTTGTCAAAATTCAAAAGTAAAATTATATTTGATAGAATGCTTTACTTGTCACAGAACTATTTTGCAACTATGGTCAATGTCAGCAAATTATCAGGTCGCACCAATCTAGAGGTAAAACTTGAGTTACATTTTTTTTTTTTTTACAAAATATTCAAATAGTCCCAAATGTAGTATACTCAATTTTCCTTTTGATAAAAAATTTTGACACAAAGTTTCTCTCATTGAAACACAGAAATGGAAGTAAATGCAGCCTTCCTTCACGTTTCTGAATTGACATAAATTCTTTCATTTCCTTTGTAAACCATAAAGACTCCTATTTCTCTCTAAATTTAGGACTTCCTTTCTGATACTAAGGATATAGACAGTACCCAGTTGAGTGTATCATTCTGCTTAATCGAATGTAGATGCAGAGCTAGAATGCATCTAGGAATTATTCATAAGCTTTTATTTTTTTTTTCATTTATTTTTATTCGTTGGAGGCTAATTACTTTACAATATTGTAGTAGTTTTTGTCATACATTGACATGAATTAGCCATGGATTTACATGTATTCCCCATCCCAATCCCCCCTCCCACCTCCCTCTCTACCCGCTCCCTCTGGGTCTTCCCAGTGCACCAGGCCCGAGCACTTGTCTCGTGCTTCCAACCTGGGCTGGTGATCTGTTTCACCCTAGATAATATACATGTTTCAATGCTGTTCTCTCAAAACATCCCACCCTCGCCTTCTCCCACAGAGTCCAAAAGTCTGTTCTGTACATCTGTGTCTCTTTTTCTATTTTGCATATAGGGTTATCATTACCATCTTTCTAAATTCCATATATATGTGTTAGTATACTGTAATGGTCTTTATCTTTCTGGCTTACTTCACTCTGGATAATGGGCTCCAGTTTCATCCAACTCATTAGAACTGATTCAAATGAATTCTTTTTAATGGCTGAGTAATATTCCATGGTGTGTATGTACCACAAGAATTAGCCTGGAGGACAGAGCAGGCAATACAAGCAGGCGGGGCTGGTGTCAGCCCATTGGAAGGTGGGTAACCCCCATCACTTTTAGGCTAGAGAGAGAATTCCAAACTGGCCCTTGCCAGCACATGACAAGGGTTGTCATGACAACATGACAGAGTTCTCCAAAATGATGTTGCCAGGTCCTCTGTCCCAACATCTCCATCCCCAGAGGGAGTCCAGGTGACTTATGCCTCCCTGGGAGGCTTTCCCAGATCAGCAAGTGAATGGGACCCAGGCTGCTTGTAAACTACCAACTCTACATTAGGACCTGAAGCATGTGAGATTTTCTGCACACCCTTTAAGAGAGGTGCCTCTGTTTTCTATAAGCCTCTGGTTTTCCGGAACGGAAACCCATCTGGTTTTCAAAGCCAGACCTTCCAGAGTTCGTCTTCTTGATACAGAACACTTGGGTGAGGAGTCCACTATAGGTTTCTAGGGTAGGATCTCTCCAATTGTGGTATTCTTTTCACTGGTAGGTCACCCATCCCGGGATGTGGATGCTGACCATATCATGTCTCTGCTCCTTCTACCCATGTATTGTGAAAGAGAAAGTCCTGTCCTGTCCAACTCTTTGCGACCCCATGGACTATACAGTCCATGGAATTCTCCAGGCCAGAATACTAGAGTGGGTATCCCTTCCCTCCTCCAGGGGATCATCCCTTCTTTATGTCTTTAGTTGTGGAATATCTTCTCTGCTAGTCTTCATGTAGTTCTCTTAGGTAGTTGCTCTGTGAATACCTATAATTCAGGTGTGCTCGAGAAAGGAGGTCTTGGTCTTCCTGCTCTGCCATCTTGGCTCCCCAACATGTATCTTCTTTTTTGATGTGGTTATATGTCTTCAGTCCATTTTTATATGGTGTTTTTTTTTTTCCTTACAGGTAAGTGTTCAGTATGTTTTCTGCATACCAGCATTTTGTCTTTTTTATTCAATAAATATTTATTTACTGTCTCTGAGCTTGCCTTTTGACTCTTAATTGGTGAGTTCATGACAGATAATTCTTAATTGGAAAGCCATGTATAACTATAAAACTTAGATACAAAACAACAAAACTTAGATACACAAAACAACAACAACAAAAAATGACAACAAAAATCACACTATTACTTCTGCTCCCTTACCAAATAATTCCTCAGGTAAGAGTTTGAAGACAATATAACATTAGAAGAGACGTTCTTTAGATTATCATTTATGAACTCTTGCATTAAGGACTAGGAAAACCTGTGAAGGAGGATGTTTCTTTCCTATTTTCATTGATTACTGATAAGAACAGGACTTTCAGAGCTCTAGTTTCCCCAAAGATGTTGGAGAAGCCAATTTGTTCCAAAACAATGGATGTTGGAGGTTGTGGTGGTGATGAAGCAATGGTAAGCAGGTCATACTGTGATTTTTCTTAATGTTTTATTTGGGCTTCCCTGGTGGCTCAGACAGTAAAGAATCTATATTTATTAATTAAACATACTTATTAGGCATCTATTATGTGCCATTCATAATTTTATGGGTCTTTATAAAGATTAGGTTTAACCACAGGTCAACCGTATAAACCTCAATCGGTCCTTTTGTTCTGTCTGCTGTGAAACTCCCACTAATGGAATTGCTGGCTGAAAGGTTGCTTGAAGCTATCTATGCACTTTGTTAGTGTAAATTTTAAGATTCCTGAATCTTGCAATCTAGGCCTTTCTATTGAGTAATGCTTGTATTAGGTGGTGGTGTTCAGTCGCTCAGTCATATCTGACTCTTTGCAACCGCATGGACTGCAGCATGCCAGTCTTCCCTGTCCTTCACCATCTCCCCAAGCTTCCTCAAACTCATGCCCATTGAGTTGGTGATGCTTGTATAGTATCTCTAATTCCCATGCCTTGGTACTGATCTTAAGACTCCTACATGTGATTATCAAAAGCCGGTTAATTCATGGCCACTGAAACTAGCACATGTTGAAAGAATTTTACTAGCCATGATTTATAGACACTGATAGCACATTAGAGCGACTGATCAAAGGCGATTTTTATTTCTAATTTTCCCATTTTTTTCCCAACCCAGGTAAGTACTATGAGAAACCCACTAGGTCAATAAGATCAATGTGGTCAGTCAATGTTCCTCTGTCTTTTCCTACTAGATAAAAAGCATTATATATGACCTTGAGATAATCTGGACTTTTAAAATATTTTTTTAATCATTGCAGGTTAAGTATAGAGATAAAAATGACATCACATCTGATAAATAAATTGAACAAAAGCTCATGAGACAGTTACAATCCTTATAAACTTCACTTTATAGGACATTTTCAAGTCACAAAGAAACTTTATTTACAGGAAAATCTCTACATTGATTTCTTTCTGAAATATTTATGCCTCCAAAGTCACCATGAGCATACTACATAAAAATAGTGTAGAAGCTAGCCATAAGAAAAGTAAATTCTATTATCCTTTATAAGCATCAGATTTCATCTTAATATAAAGTAACTTTTAATGATACAGTTCTTCTGATGGAATTTCTTCTGAATGATAAATCCCTGACTGTAGTGGGCATATATCCCTAAATTACTGAACAAAGAAACCTATTCAAAAATAAAGAAAATTTACTTCTGTTCTTTAAAAACTGAACTCAATTTTGTGTATTTTTACTAAGTTAAAAAATAATATGAAAGAATAAGATTTTTATAAGGGGGACAACTTATTCTGAATTAATTAAAAATTATTCTTTATTTTAGTCTGTATTCACAATATCAGTATTTTCTGAGTACTTTGTGCATTGTGCTCAGTAGTGTCTGACTCTTTTGCGACCCCATGGACTGTAGCCGGCCAGGCTCCTCTGTCCCTGGGATTTCCCAGGCAAGGATACTGGAATGGGTTGCCATTTCCTTCTCCAGGGGATCTTCCCAATGCAGGGATTGAACCCATGTCTCTTGCATCTCCTGCATTTTCAGGCAGATTCTTTACCACTGAGCCACCAAGGAAACCCAATTTAAAAATAATTATTGCTAGAAATACTGGAACTTCCTTGGTGGTCCACTGGCTAAGACTCTGTTCTTCTAATGCAGGGGGGCCTGGGTTCCATTACTGGTCAGGGAAATAGACCCCACATGCTGCAACTATTAGTTTGAATGCCATAACTAAAGATACCGTCATCTGACAATACAGGGTTACCACAAAGCTTCAATTTGCTTCAATAGAGCAGAACATAATAAAATGGATGTGTAAAAATGGATATTTGTGTGTAGTTTTAAAAACATTTAAATGATCCCCACTTCGTCAATTTAGCTTTTGTGAAAAATGTAATAAGAAGTTAAATTGGCTACCTGCAACAGATACGGGAAAATTTTAAAAGTTGATACATACCTAATTATTTCAGAAACTGTTTACACTTTTTATTAAGACCATCACTGACTTTTAGTCTTGTATTCATATTAATATGATTATATGACTCAAATTATCTTGAGATACTTTATATTTTATTGGAGGTAAAATGGGTAATTAATTCAAAGCCTGTGCTCCACATCCCCTAGAAAAAGTAAAAAAAAGAACAGAAGTGTGCGTTTGTGTAGAGGCAAAGAAATTTCTTTCAGGGCTGAGCCTGGAGGATATTCCTGATTCCCAGGCCCATGGTTGTTTCTTAGCATTTTTGTGGCCCCATAGACTTGTGTGATTTCTGTTCTTTGGTCGCTGCATTGGTCTCCAGCAATAAGTTAAAGTTTCAGGGGGCAGTAATATAAATCTTCAATGAATCATGGAATTGAGTTTTATATTAATCCTGAATATTCTAAATGATGCACTGTAACACATATAAGTCAGATATGAAGCAAGCCTACTAAGTTAATTTTGAGGACTATGGCTTTATAATGTCCTAATTACATCACAGCCATCCTTATCGTTGATTGAGGAGGCAAAGTTGAAGGTGATGGATAGAAATTCTACTCACAAACTTAAACATATGCTTTGTTGTGTAAATAAATGTACATGCAATATTTATTGGCAGAGACTAGACCATAATGTAATGTTAACAGAAGTCTGGTCTGCTTCTCCTTTGTACTCTCAATAATTTCTTCTATCCACAGGTTTTTCATAATCCAAAACAGACATTAAAATAGTAATACTCAAAATACCACACAGCAAACAATGAACTGTTTATTTGGCATCTCTAATGAGAAAACACTCAGATGCCTTAGGGTTTATTTTCACCTTGGAACCAGCTGTTTTGTTATTAGGGAGATGCAGTGGGGGATTGTTTTGAGAAACTAAATACTAATATTTGGCATGTGTTGCTATCAAAGTTACAATTGACTGGTAACATTCATTTTTATTTGGAGAATGTTTCCTATTATACATGAACTTCCAGATCTTTACACCTCTAAAAACATTGCATCTATTTAAATTCCCACCTTGATTATTTTTGCTATATGAAGTTCTACACATGTGGAAGAAATTGCACAAGGCAGTTTTCCTGTGCTATCAATAAATTTTCACATACAACTGACCGTCTAAATATGTGAATTCTTGTCATAATCCAGATTTTATATGACCCATTATTTTATGTTTGTTTTGGTGTATACTTCCAGATAACCACTATTGTATCTAGTAAATCCTAGATAATTGCCTCAAAATGACTGCCACAAGAAAATTTGTATTCTGAATGCATCAACAGAAAGCCGGATATTTACAATACAACACTCTTTAATTTCCATGTAGAATATGCTTCCTCATAAATTTGATTCCTTCAAATCAAACTTAAATATATTTTTGACAGTTGAATTAAAAACAAATATACCTAATGGCATTTCTCTGTGTGCTTTTCTTTTAAGTTGATTCTCTTAACTCAAAAAAATAGAAACCCCTGATAATTAAGGCTTTTCCTATGAGACAAGCAAAATCAAATTAAACGTTATGAATTGACATAAGTTGTATTTTCTTTGTCTGAGATGCGTAAATTTCAAACCCAAGCATCTGATTTCCCCACTATGGAGCAAAAGAAGCTTATTTAGCTTAGTGATCTTTAGCATGTTAATAAAGAATACTGAAATCTCTATTGCTTTTTCTTTTTTTCTTGCATAGTATTTTAAATTTTAATACTAATTAAAAGCTCTTTACAATGACACTGCACACGTGAAGAGTTGTCATCTATGTTAATGTATATATGAGAGATTTTCATTATGAAACAATTTCTGCTTTTTATAATTTGAAACTGACAAAACTCATGTTTAAAATTACTCCTTTAAAAATGTCCTCAGCAAGCATGTATACATCAAAGAAAAATTAAAAATGTAGAGTATGCACTTTTAGTCACAATGACTGGGTAGATATGACTAATTTGAAAATGATAATGCTAATATTTTAGAATTTTTAATCTGCAGCTTCTGAAGTATACATTGTTAGAAGGTAAAAATGTATCTACATGTATAACACTTCATCACTCTTCTTATTAAGCCAGTGTTGTTTGTGAAATCCTCAAAGATCTGTACAATTGTATCACTCACTCACAAGTGGAAAGGACAATAAAGGAACCAGAGATCACAAAGAATCAGACATGACTAAACTACTGAGCACACACACAAAGTGAAACAGACATTTAGATGCCATGATACATGTGTAGAAGAGGAAGTACATGGTTTTGTAGAGCCTCATGTGCTATCATTTACTACATATTTTCTAACTTAATACTTATCTTGAAATCTAGAAAATGACGTATAATGTTGCTCCTGATATCACTTTATAGGATTATAACACTTTTCATCAATGGCTAAAAATTCCATCTCATTCCTTTTGATCCATGATTAGATGAATAAAACTGTCCAAATGTTCTACAAACATAAAACAAACACTCTGCTCAAATACCTACTTCATAGTGACTGCAGCCACGAAATTAAAAGGTGCTTGCTTCTTGGAAGAAAAGCTATGACAAACCTAGATAGCATATAAAAAGCAGAGACATTACTTTGCTGACAAAGGTCCATCTAGTCAAAACTATGGTTTTTCCAGTAGTCAGGGACAGATGTGAGAGTTGGACCATAACAAGGGTGAGCACTGAAGAATTGATGCTTTTGAATTGTGGTGCTGTAGAAGACTCTTGGGAGTCCCTTGGACAACAAGGAGACCAAACCAGTCAATCCTAAAGGAAATCAACCCTGAATGTTTATTGGAAAGACTGATGCTAAAGCTGAAGCTCCAATGCTTTGGCCACCTAATGTGAAGAGAAGACCTTGATGCTGGGGAAAATTGAGGGCAAGAGAAGAAGGGGGTGACAGAGAATGAGATGGTTGAATGGCATCACTGACTCAGTGGACATGAGTTTGAGCAGACTCCAGGAGATAGTGAAGGACAGGGAAGCCTGGCGTACTGAGGTTTATGGGGTTGCAAAGAGTCATAGGGACTGAAGAACAACAATGTCACATCCAGCCCTGCAGTTCCAGCTGAGGCTATCACAAACTGGTAGAGTTTGTGATAGGTCATTGTTACATGCCATGAACCATCCAGTTTTTACATGGATATAACTGGTGAATTAAATGAAAGCTATGGAGAGAACTGGGCTTCCCGGGTGGTGCTGGTGGTAAAGAACCCACCTGCCAATTCAGGAAACTTAAGAGATGGGGGTTTGATCCCTGGGTCAGAAAGATCCCCTGGAGGAGGGCATGGCAACCCACTCCAGTGTTCTTGCCAGGAGAATTCCATAGACAGAAGAGCCTGGCAGGCTTTTATAGTCCATAGGTAGCAAAGAGTTGGACACAACTGAAGCGACTTAGCATGCACACACATAGTGAGAACTACCACTCTTGCATCCTTTATGATATTAAGGGTGGCATTTGTCATTCCTGTTGGGATCCAGTATTGTTTTTGATTTGCCAACTTGACTTGGGGTTGCAGACTCAGGAGTTTGCATTGGGCTTTACTGCTATTATAGCTCTCACTCTAATGAGCAAGAGACCAATGTGAGAATCACACCAGCAATAAAGTATGTCCATTACAAAAAGCAATTGAAGAAATGACCATTGGGTAGCTCTACGGAATTACTGGATCCATTAAGACAGTGTTGGGCCAGGACTCCAATTACACCTGATCTCTGCACATCCCTTATCTGACAAGGGAGAGTGTAATAGTTCCTTGGATTCTCACAGGACATAATCACATCAGAATTTGTGCCACATCATTCTCAGAAAACAAGTATTTTATTTCCCTAGAATACAATTGTCTGAGCAAATGGCTGGAAGCCCTTTGGAGAAACAGAGGATGGACTATATACATTTTCCATTTGCAGCAGAGTTTTTATTCAGTTGCCCGATTCTGATAACTGGGTCCAATCACTATTGCAGGTCTAGAAACTAGGTATGGGAAGATGACTTTTTCTATTGTGAAATCCTGCCTCAGGCCTCTGCTCTCATCTATTTTTGAATCTTTTTTATCGTATGTATATATTGTTAAATTGCTTGTTTATTTCATTTATTTTTTGTCTGTGCTGGGTCTTCATTGCTACACTCAGGCTTTCTCTAGTTGCAGCGAGTGGGCCGCTCTCTAGCTGCGGAGCTCAGGCTCCTCACCGCGGTGGCTCCTCACCGCGGTGGCTCCTCCTGTGGACCATGGGCTCTAGGCACATGGGCTTCAGTAGTTGCAGCTCCCGGGCTTAGCTGCTATGGGGCACGAGGGATCTTCTGGACCAGGGATCAAACCCATGTCCCCTGCATTGGCAGGCAGATTCTTAACCGTTGGACAATCGGAAGTCCCATGATTACATATTTTAAGTTAACATCTTTGGGCTGCTCATTTATCTTGTCCCTAGGAACAAGTACCCATTCCGTATGTATTTCATACTTGGGCATGATATGTGGCCCGCTGAGCACCACTCCAAGCTGCTGATTATTATGAGAATTTCACTCAGTTATTTTGCTAATATTTAAGTGGTACCACCTGGCCTCTTATTCCCGGATCCTCTCATTCTTATTGCTATTTATGAGCCTAGATAAGGTAACAGCACATTCTACTATCAGCCCTAGATTATGGAGAACCACTGACACGGAACTTCTAAGATTCTTCTAGAATGTTCTGCCACCATAATCACAATATCTCTTATCTTCTTGATAAATATATGTCTCCTCTGCACCATCTCAAGGGATATAGCATCTGGTGAGCTTTCTAATCATAGGGAGTAGATTCCTTCCTGCATGCTCCCTTCTCTGAGCCTTTTCATCCCTTTCTGCTTAATCTGTCAACGGCAGTTCTGGCATCTCTGCTTCGTTTATGTGAGCCTTCACTTTTTCCGTGCTTCTAAGAACCATCCCAGCAACAAATTAGAAGCAACTTATGGGGCCCTCGTCAAGATGTTAATTCTGTCACAGGAGAGTCCTACATAATTAAACTCTCTCATCAGCTTTACATTATGTCCCCCCTGATGCCACACCCCCAGGGACCACTGCTAGGCATATTCTCCAGCTCCTGCCTGTGCCCTGTGAGTCAGACAGTGCAGCCGCTTTGGTGTAACATCCCTGTCCTCCTTTAGCAGGCTCAGCATTTTCCCAGTTAGACTTTGCTGAGTTTTCAGCAGAGTTATGGACTTGATGGGGCTTCCCAGGTGGCTCAGTGGTAAGGAATCTGCCTACCAATGTAGGAGACTTGGGTTCGATCCCTGGATCAGGAAGATCCCCTGGATGAGGAAATGGCAACACAGTCCATTATTCTTGCCTGGAAAATCCCATGGACAAAGGAGCCTGGTGGGCTACAGTCCATAGGGTTTCAATGGGTCAGCTACAACTAGGCAACTGAGCTTGCTCACATGGACCTGATGGTCAGAAAAGAGGTCAGGACAGATCCTGAAGGCAGGGATGCCTTCTAAGGCAAATGTCACTTTTGAGGTCTCTGCATAGACTAGCAGCAGTGCATTTCTAGAGGAAAACTGGACACTTCCACAGACAGGAAGATTCAGAAGAATTTGAGAGATCTCAAGCACATCTACCAAACTTGATTTCAAAGTTCAAACCAGGTTTCAGGGTTCCAATCCTTCCCTTTTAGAGCTCTAATTGTGGGGTAGGAGAATTCTTGCCAACAGTTTATTTGGCTTCATGGGGTCTTAGTTGTGCTTTGCAGGATCTTTTGCATTTCAGGGACTCTAGCTGAGGGGTACAGGATTCAGTGGCGGCAGGCTGAGGGCTTAGTCTCCCCGTAGCAAGAGGGACCTCAGCTTCCTGGCCAGAGATCAAACCCGCGTCCCCTGTATTGCAAGGCAGATTCTTAACCACTGGATCACCAAGGAAATCCCAAGAATGCATTCTTCACTGAAGTTCTACCACTGTCGCAAGCAGGCCTTCACTCTTTTTATATTGGTAAGACTTTCATTTGGGGTGAAATTTTGACAGAGTAGAAAGGAATGCACTAACCACTGCAACATCTGCTATTTAACAGACAAGAAGGAAAGAGTAACTATACAGACTACATGATTGGGTGTAAAGCAGAGATAAAATGCTGCAAAGCAGAGATAAAATAACAGATTCCCACTTACTAACAATTTAAGCAAATTTTGAGAATCAGAAAAAAAAGTGAAAGTGAAAGTTGCTCAGTCGTGTCTGACTCTTTGTGACCCCATGTACTATACAGTCCATGGAATTCTCCAGGCCAGAATGCTAGAGTGGGTAGCCTTTCCCTTCTCCAGGGGATCTTCCCAGCCCAGGGATTGAACCCAGATCTCCCACATTGCAGGTGGATTCTTTACCAGCTGAGCCACAAGGGAAGCAGAGACCCTCCTTAAACATCAGAAGAAATCTCTTGAAATCAAAGGGCCAAAAGTGTGAAGGCCTACTTGAAACAGTGGTAGAAATTCAGGGAAGAATACCTTCTCCAGACTCCCTGATGGTTCAGTGGCTAAGAATCTGCCTTGTCATGCAGGGGAGGTGGGTTCCATTCCTGGTGAGAGAACTCATATACCACTCGCTGTGGGACAACTGAGCCCTCGAGCTGGTACCAGAAGCTGCTCCTGACCCCAGATATGCTGAGTATCTCACTACGAAAGACCGTGCAATTAGTTTTACAGTTTGCAGTGACCGTGGGGGTCTGCCCCATCTCCTGCATGGTGCTGGAGTCCCTTTGAGACACAGGACTGAGTTTGGAGCCCTCGTTCAGGAGGTGGGACGTCTCCGGTGCTGCCCTCAGCGCAACCCAGGGACTGTACAGGAGCTCCAAGGTCCTCCTCAGTGCCGCTCGGCCTGTGTATCTGGGGAAGCTGCTTTGGGGGCTTCCCTCATAGCTCAGTTGGGAAAGAGTCTGCCTGCAATGCAGGAGACCCAGGTTCAATCCCTGGGTTGGGAAGATCCCCTGCAGAAGGAAATGGCAACCCACTCCAGTATTCTTTCCTGGAGAATCCCATGGCCAGAGGAGCCTGGCAGGAGTCTATGGGGTTGCAAGAGTCAGACGTGACTGAGTACACACATTTTGCGGCTGTTACAATAGGTCTGTAACAGCTGGGCTTCTGCGGAGGACAGGGTCCAAGAGGACACCGTGGAATCCTGAGGAAGAGGTGTTCACTGAGGAGAAAGGAGCGCTATCAAGGAAGGCCTTGAGAGACATCTTGGATCAAGTGTATCAACCACTGGCCACCCAGGAATGACTTACCCTCCAGGGAGGAACATCCAAGTCCTGCACTGATGGGAAGACTCAAGTTAGGGGCGAGGCCCCAGGTTGGCCCCCACGTCTATGTGAGTGGCTCCTGTCTGGAAGGTTGAGAAGACCCAGTGGTGTTCCGGCAGTAGTCTGGGGCATTTTGGAAGGAGCAAGGTGTAGGGGAGCCTGGTGAGAGTGATGCGGAGGCCATAGCTGCCAAATGGAAGACATGGGACCTGACTGCAAAGATTCTGGCCTCTGATCCCCAGCAGTCTTGTTCAGCAGAGGACTGTTATAGAGATATCTGCCTCCAGACTCGGGGCATATTTCATGTTCAAGACAGCTTGACAGCACGGGCATTTCAGAGAGTGGCCACCACTAGCTCTATAACCATGTGGAGGGAATGGCCATAACCGGCAGGAAAGTACTTCCAGCAGTGTTAGCTCCTCTTCACCAATGTTTAAATACAGCAGAGGTTCTGGAGAGTTGGCATGGTGCTCAGGGACCATTCCGGTGACAGAAGAAGAAGTTAGTAGATGTACTGAGGGTGAATGTAAAGGTGTGCAGAGTGGTCGAAAATGAAAACTTCAACAGTTTTGGTGGATTCCCTGCTTCTGTCCTGGGAGGGCTCTTTTGTCTTTACTGTTCTACCAGGGTATGTCTCACATAAGGTAAATAATCTAGAGAGCTTGGTTGTTTATAAATGGGCTTCCCTAGCGACTCCGTGGTAAAGACCCACCTGCCAACGCAGGGGACACAGGTTCGATCTCTGGGTGCAGAAGATCCCCAGGGGGAGATGGCAACCCTCTCCAGTATTCTTGCCTGGGAAACCCCATAGACAGAAGGAGCTGGGAGGGCCGCAGTCCACGGGTCACAGAAGAGTCAGACATGACTTAGGGACGAAACAACAGCAACAATCAATTCCATTGCTGCAGCATGCTTGGGATTATCTATACTCTACCTACCACCCTTAAGGGAGTTCTTTTTTTTTTTTTTTTTTTTTTAATTTTTTTATTAGTTGGAGGCTAATTATTTCACAACATTTCAGTGGGTTTTGTCATACATTGATATGAATCAGCCATAGATTTACACTTATTCCCCATCCCGATCCCCCCTCCCATCTCCCTCTCCACCCGATTCCTCTGGGTCTTCCCAGTTCACCAGGCCCAAGCACTTGTCACCATTTGGCCAGCCCCTGGTTCCTCTCCAGAATACCAACTTTAGACTCGGCTTCTTAGAACAATTCCTGGTACTCACTATCTTAGGTCAGGTTTCCTAGAAGCAGAGATGGGGGTGCTTGAGCAAGCAGTTTATTTGAGAAGTGATTTCATGAAAAAATGAGAAGAGCAGAGATGGGGGCGCTTTATGATTTCAAATGAAAATGAGCCTCAGCTTGATCCCAGGGGGAGAGCTCTAGCAAAAATCACACCTGGGAGTGGGTCTCACCATGTCAATCAGTCATTGCCAGCAGGCTTTGAGTTGTGATGGTGCTCCCAGGCAAGGATGCTGTCATTTAACCAAGAGCAGGTCTCTCTGGCAGTCGGCAGACAGAAGCCTGCCAGTGCCCCAAGTACCTGGGAGATGAGATATCTGCTCAAGCCCCCAGTGATGACCACTACACCCATATCCACCAGCACCAGCCATAGTCTTGAACATTTAGTCCTTCAATTCTCCAACAATCCTGATAAATGGAAGCAACAAAAGAAACATGCCTGAATATTCATTTGAGGTCATATATTTAAAGATGAGAATTTTCTCATTTACTATTATTTCTTCCTAAAATAAGACTGATTTTAAAAAGAAAGGTGGGTGATACTAAGATGCTATATATGGTCCATACTGTTCTTGGCTTCATAAATGATTGTAAAATAATGGAGTTACATACCACATGTCATATTTTTTTAAAAATCTATCTTTAACAGGACTAAAATGCTAATGAAAATCAACAAGAAGACCAGTATCTGCTCACAGTTTTTCATTCTAAGTTTTGTGATGTTTAGGAAGCTGCAAAAATATTCCTTTCCAATTTGCCATAAGAAACTCCTTGGAGTTATATTGGAGTAACTGAATTTACTTCTGTATAAATAGAAACAGAATACATATTTTATGTATTTCACAAATGCATCAGTTCAGTTCAGTTGCTCAGTCATATCCGATTCTTTTTTTTTCTTTTTTTTTTTAAAATATTTATTTATTTTATTTATTTATTTGGCTGTTCCCAGCCTTAGCTGCAGCATGTGGGATCAAGTTCCCTGACCAGGGATTGAACCCCGGCCCCCTGCATTGGGAGCACAGAGTCTTAGCCTCTAGACCACCAGGGAAGTCCCTCAAATCCGATTCTTTGCAACCCCATGGACTGTAGAACACCAGGTTTCCCCATCCATCACCAACTCCCGAAGCCTACTCAAACTCATGTCCATCGAGTCAGTGATACCATCCAATTATCTCATCCTCTGTCATCCCCTTCTACTCCTGTCCTCAATCTTTCCCAGCATCAGGGTCTTTTCCAATGAGTCAGCTCTTCGCATCAGGTGGCCAAAGTATTGGGGCTTCAGTTTCAACATCAGTCCTTCCAATGAATATCCAGGACTGAGTTCCTCTAGGATTGCATATATCTCTGGAAATAGTCAAATATTTTGCTGTTAAATAAAATATAGCATTACAGAAAGGATCACCACAGCTACCTATGATGCAAAATTATCTGGTTCACTAACCAGTCAACCAATAAAAGAATTACTTTACCACATGATTTTGCTTCAGGTTCTTTTTGTTACTATTATTTTGCTATCTTAGCTTGAAAGAACTTAGGATTTATTCATATTTACATCACAGTGAAAGGAAACCCACCCAAGTCAGAAATATTTGTCCAAATTCTCCCATGACAGCTTTCAGAATGAATTCCTAATCACTTTGTCAAGTGTTTCAGCAGAGAAAATTAACAGTCTACCTTGATAGTGGTAGGCTAAACAGGATACTAAGAGTATGCAATATAAATTAGATAGCAAAAAAGAAGAAGGTAGGGTGGGGGGGAGAGAGGAAAGAAGGGGGAAGGGAAGGAGAAGAGGAAAGAATTAATTTATTTAAAGACATTATATGATGATAATGTCTTTGTTTCCTGTATGTTTATTTTTCTGTTTTTGAACTATTGTTTAATTCTTAACATGAGTATAAAACATTGTTGTTCTAAATTTATAAATGAAAAAATGGTTTAGAGTGTCATAACTATTAAATAGTAATCTGGATTCTTACTGAAAATTCTAAACAATCCCCCCTTACTTCCCCTCCCCATTCCAGGATTTAATGATCTGAGTCCAATGCTGTCTTTGCCACTTATGAGGAAGTCATATTATCTCCTTGGGCCTCACTTTCCATCTGGAAAATAACATCTGTTCCAGTTGTATCACGCTGTGATCTTATTTGGTACTAGCAAAGGAGAATGTACAGTTGAAAAACTATTTTTATTATCTCTAGTCTCAAATCAGTGTACCTAGGAATAGTACTTCTGTAATTACTATAATTTTTTATATAATTTCATAGAATTGTGGCCAAAAAGCCCTTATAATACCACTCTGCAATCACCCTGTAAATAAAGACATTGTTATCTCCATATTATAGTAGATTGAGAAGTTTCCCTGGCCACATTTAGAAATTAACTTTAATTATTAAGCAGGCATAAATCTACAAATCAGATCATCCAATGAGGATTAGTGACCACATTTTCTGTAAAAAGAGTTATCATAAAACTACAAAATTTATTTTGCTTATATTTAAGCAGAATAAATCTAAAAGAAAATAGTAAACCTTTATTCCAAAATTTCATTTGTTAAAAATAGAAAAATCCAGAAAACCATGAAAAATTAAAAGTAAACTAAAAATCTAGAGATGGCTCTAGGAAACTAGACTATGACAGCAAAGTTCCAACTAAAGGAATCAGTTACACATGGACAGTGAGAGATCTTGGGGAATGAATGCAGTGGGTAGAACATGGACTCTTATGGGGAGAAGTGGGTCCAGAAATGTGTCTGGTGAAGGAAACCATCAGGGAAGGAAAAACCGTGGACCATCCTTAGTGTCCTTTCCAGTTGTGAGTGACTACAGTGGAACTCAAAGTTAAAGAGTGTCGACATATAAAAAGTGCCTGCAGGTCCACAGAAAAGAGATGGCTATGAGTCAGAGTTCTGTTGTTGAAAGGCAGTCCAGTTTTGGCTACTGGCATCTTTTTAGTAATCTTTGATGGCTGTAACTACAAAACTCATAATGCTGAGCAAAACCCACAGCTAAAATCTTACGATTTGTTCAAGATGGTGAGTGAGAGATTTGAAATCCAGCAGCAGATATTACTGGGCTTCCTAGGTGGTGCTAGTGGTAAAGAACCTGCCTGCCAATGCAGGAGACGTAAGAGGCGCGGGACAGAGTTGCAAAGAGCCGGACATGACTGAGCGACTGCGCACGCATGGAGCAGTTGCCACTGAAGAATGATTTTATTGTTCTCTCAGCCTCCTGATCCTCAGGACCTCATACTCTTCCCTGGTGGTTCAGACCATAAAGAATCCACCTGCAATGTGGGAGACCTAGGTTTGATCCCTGGGTTGGGAAGATTCCCTGGAGGAGGGCATGGCAACCCACTCCTGTATTCTTGCCTGGAGAATCCCCTTGGACAGAGGAGCCTGGTGGGCTATAGTCCATGGGGTTGCAAAGAGTCGGACATGACTGATCAATTAAGCACACACAAACACAGGCACACACACACACGCATGCTTATACCAAATGATAAATCTGTGTGATGAATTTGTCTGAAGATGCCTACCTTGCTGCTAAAATAACAATTGAAATATCTCTTTAGGCTCTATTACAAGTTATTATTATTAGGGTGGTATAGCTGCAGTTAATGCAAGTTGGTACACATGCAGCTATTAATCTGGGAAACATTTACATTATATTCCATTTCAAATATACAGGATATTTAAATGGTCTTCCTGACATTGTATCATATTTCCTCACGTTGAAGGAATTTTAGGTCCACTGGAAATGCTTCCTGCATGAATCGTTCCAAGAGGAATGAAAACAATATCTTTGGAAAAGATCTAGGCTCTACTATCATGAATGACATAATTTAACAAAGTAGTTTTCAGAATATCATCTATTGTCTCAATAGAGCGAATTGATAGCAGACACATGAAGCAGCAACACAAGTTTCCTGAAACGATATTGAGCATTACCACTTGTATTGAACCCTGGTATTTTTCCCTTTCCTCTACTCTCTTCCTGAGACTCCTAGTGAATAGATATTTAAACACATTCACTGTAGCCTCTGTGTCTCTTTTGCCTTTTTCTATAATTTTCCAAATTTTGTTTCTCTGTACTTCATTCGGGATATTTTTTTCTGACCCATCTTTAATTTTGTGATTACGCTCTAAAGCTTTTGCTAATCTACTTTACAATCTACTTTTTATTTCACCTATTGTAATTTGAGTTCTATTTTTTAATGTTTGTTAACTGCTTTTTTTTTTTACAAAAACTTCTTTTTACAGACTTTTTGTGGTGCTGGAGAAGACTTGAGAGTCCCTTGGACAGCAAGGCGATCAAACCAGTCAGTCACAAAGGAAATCAACCCTGAATAATCATGGGAAAAACTGTTGTTGAAGCTGAAGCTCCAATACTCTGACATTGCGAAGAGCAGCTCATTAGAAAAGACCCTGATACTGGGAAAGAGTGATGGCAGGAGAAGAAGGGGGCAACAGAGGATGAGATGATTAGATAGCATTATGACTAAAGGACATATTTTTTTTTTTATAAATTCCAGGAGATAGTGGAGGACAGAGGAGCCTGGCATTCTGCATTCCGTGGGGTCACAAAGATTTGGATATGACTTAGCAACTGAACAACAAAACAAGCTGAAATTCTCAATCTCATTTATTATTTTTGGAACTTACACATTTATTTCAAACCTTCCGTGATGGTTCTATCATCAGGATCTGCTGTGGCTCGGTTCCTTGTCTCTGCTTCTAGTAGTTATTATTCAGGTCTCTTTTTTCTGAGCTTTCTTAGTATATGCTACATGCTAGGCATCAAATATGAAAAATTCCAGAGCTATTTTGAGGTCTGGGCTTCCCTGGTCTGGGGTCAGATGGTAAGGAATCTGCCTGCAATGCTGGAAACTGGTTCCATCCCTGAGTTGGGAAGATCCTCTGGATCCTCTGGGAGATCCTCTGGAGAAGGGAGTGACTACCCACTCCAGAATTCTTGCCTGAAGAATCCCCATGGACACAGGAGCCTGACAGGCTACAGTCCATGGGGTTGCAAAGAGTCAGACACAACTGACCGGCTTCCACCTCACTTCACATTTTGAGGTCTAGAAGGATACTATCTTTCCCTAAAGAGGATTTGTATTTGTTTTTATAATGCAAATAAAGGTCTCTGAATCCTAGCTTTCAGACCTACAAGACACCAAGATGTTTCTAGACTGAGCTTCAATCCCTGTGAGAGCCTGTCTATTTCAAGTTCACTTGTAAGTTCCCCTTACAGTGTGTGGTCCTTCAGGGTGAGTAACAAATGTCTGGGATATTTACCAGGGACTGGGTATCAATTAAAGGAGAAAAAAAAATCCCCAGAATGAAATAATTCCAAAATCCAGCTCACTTCTCTGGGTTTCTTTCTTCTGAATCTTTGTAAGCCGTCACTGAACTATTAGCTCTTCCACACTTTTTGTTTTCATGTTCCAGTGTTTCCAATCATTTTCAGAACAGGATCAGTCACAGTTGCCTTGTTGTTCTCCTACTTGAGCTGGAAACATCTCAATGTATTTAAAACACAAAACTGAGTCAGAAAAAAATAGCACATAATTTTTTTTAAGATTTTTAAATTTTATGTCCTTACATCATCAAAAAAACGGGGACTTCCCTGGTGGTCCAGTGGTTTAGACTCCAGGCTTCCGCTTCGGGGGACACAAGTTCAATCCCTGGTCTGGAACTAAGATTCTGCATCCCACTCTGCACAGCCAAAAAAAAAAAAAGTAGGAAAACAACATCTGTAATTGTATTTTCACAAGTATTTAACTCTGGCAAAGATGATAACACTCACTATGGCCTAAAGAATGTAGTGCTGCTGGACCTCGGGACTTATTAGGGACACCTTAGGCGGCTGGGGCACCCCGAAGCCACATGAAAGACAGGTGGCTGCCCCAAGGCGCAGGAGGAGGCGCGGGAGGAGGCGCCGGAGGACGCGGCCCCGCGTGGCGGAGGAGCCGCCACTGCTGCAAGCCGCCGGCATCTGTAAGTGGTCCAACGTGCGCTTGGGGTTGGGCTTCCTGTCCATGACCGCCCGCTCAGGGGTCGCGCCCGACCCCCGGCGGATGCCTTTGTGCGCCAGAGTAAGCTGCACATGGAGGGCTTCCGGAGCCTGAAGGTGGGTGAGGCCGTGGAGCTCACCTTGAAGAAGTCCGCCAAGGGCCTGGAATCTATCCGAGTCACCGGCCCTGATGGGTGTTCTGTATTGGGAGTGAAAGGCAGCCCAAAGGTAAGAATATGCAGAAACACAGATCAAAGGGAGACAGGTGCTACAACTGTGGAGGTCTAGACCATCATGCGAAGGAATGCAAACTGCCACCCCAGCCCAAGAAATGCCATTTCTGCCAGAGCATCAGCCATATGGTAGCCTCGTGCCCACTGAAAGCCCAGCAAGCTCCCAGCTCCCAGGGAAAGCAGCCTACTTTCGTGAGGAGGAAGAAGAGATCCATAGCTCTGCCACGCTCCCAGAGGCTCAGAATTGAGCCACAGTGGGTGGGGGCTATCCTTTTGTGATCAGAAAGCTGTGAGGAGCAGGCATCAATAAGCAGAGTGGAGAAAGTGGGGACAGGGTGGGCAGGGGGCAGCTGGCACTGCTGTATATCTGAGGCTGGAGTCCACAGCATCACCCCCTCTTCCCTCTTGGTGGGAAGAAGGGGTGAGGCAAAGAAACTCCAATTAGCTCTTTCCAAATGCATATGAGGGCTTTGGGGGTTAACCCTCCCTGCATGCTTTATATGAGTCTCCACCCCCAGAATCTCCAGCTTTTGAAAGTGGCCTGGGTAGGGAAGTTGTTTTACTCTTAAAGAAAAATATGGAATAATATTTCCCATATCAGAGTGTAAAGATTAAGAACAGATTGATGGACCCAACCAACAAGCCACTACATTCCACGGGAGGAAACATCTCAGGGGGGCGGCAGGGTTTTCCTCTTCTCTCCTCATAACCCCCTATTGGGACAGAATGCTAAGAACTGTCCCAAGTAATGGATTATGATGACAGATAAAGGGGTGATCGAGGGAACATCTGCACACTTGCTGCTTCTAAGCTCACTCTCACCCCATTCTGGGCCAACTCAATTTTATTTATTTGCTGCCTTGGGTGACTGTACCTTGGGTCCCACTTTCTCCAGGATGCCAACTGCACTAGCTGTGTGCAAATGACATATCTTGTGCATTTTAACCTTTTTTTTTTTTCGTAATATAAATATTCTCGTTTTGTATTTTTGTGTATTTTAATCTAAGGCCCTCATTCCTGCACTGTATTCTCAGGTACGTGAGCAATCTCAAGGATAAGTCAGCAGCAGCTCCGGGTCTGCATGGCAGGAATGCTTTTTGTTGCTGTTATCATCAGAGAGAACAATATTTGGAGTGTATAGCCTATTGAACTACCTCATTTTTGCCAATTAGAGCTGGCTCTTCCACCATAGTGTCCTCTTGAAACCCCTCCATCTTCAGTGTTTCATGAGAGACTGGGTTTTAACTGGGTTGCCCCATGACTTGGTCTCCTTCCTACTGAAAGATTGGAAATTGGTCTGAACAGGAAAACGTGGTGCAGAGAGGTTAGGAGAGGCTGGGCCAGGTAAGAAGTGCAGAGAGAGGAAGCCAAGATTAGGCAAAGGTCATCTGTATGTGTGATAAAGGATTCCTGTTCCAGGTCTATAATCCCAGGACTTGCTTTATATACCAGATCCATCCTTCACCTGACTGGGCTAGGCTGACCATGCACAATAGGGGGTGTGTGTTTTATAAAAAATGAAAGTTGGTAAGGAGAGGTTTTTAAGAACAGTGCCTCTGTACTCTTCTTGAGCTGCCCAGGGATGGATATGTGAAGTAAGGACAAGATCTTTAACGATTCTGGGCTTTTCCTCCTTGGCTTCTGGAGAGACCATCAGCAGTGGCTTCTTTGTGGTTCCCAGAGCCAGGGTCCTACCCTGCTGCAGCAGTGATTAGTATCATGGCAGCTAAAGGAGAAAGGGCAGTGGCAGGTGAGGGGGGAGGTTCGTTTACAAGCTGTGAGATCACTGCAGACCTACCTCACTGTGTTGTCACGGGGCAAATGCAATAGAACGCATTGGGTGATGTGTGTCTGATCCTTGTTTCCCCCAACTGCTGACCCCCTCTAGTTATTATATTTGTCTGGGCTTTGTAGGACTTCACAAGTAGCTGATTTGGTGATTGCTAGGTGGCCTAGTTTATGTAAATATAATGTGTTGGTCTTCTCCGTGTTCTTTTGGGGTTTTATTGTTTACAAACTCCTTTTTATATTGAGAAAAATAGCCAAAGCATGTTTGACAAAATGTTCTGCACCAGGCAAAAAGATCTGAAACATAAGCTTGGGGGCCCCTCTTCTTGAAGTTGGGGGGGGGGTCTTGAACTACACTTTCTTTTGTGTTCCCCTTCCTCTATTTCCTATTTCAAACAAGATCTGTCCTAAAAGCTAGATTCCTACTCCCTCTTCCATGTTTGTGCCCCCCAAAATAGACCATATAGACCATACGTTTAATTTGTGGGGTATCTGTGATTAAGTGATTTGTGCAAAAATCCTGAAGAAGCTAAGATCTCTCTATCCCTTGCTCCCAATCTCGAGTCACGTCCATTCCTTGATGTGATTCATGCTAAACAGACTGCTATATTTGGATGGATCAAGACCAACTTTAATTTCTAATCCAAGGGTAGAGAGGAGCAATGAAGGGGGCCTTCCATGTAGAAGGTGGGGCTGGGAGACCACGAAAGGAAGGATGAATGTATATCCACGTCACTCAGGAACTTTTATGCAGGTGCAAGAAACTTGTGTCAAAGTAGCCACAAGATTGTTTAATAGCAGACGGATGAATGTAACTCCATGTTTACTGCTAGAAACCAAAGCTTTGTATGAAATCTTGAATTTATGGGGAGGGAGGGAGGGTAGAAAAGGGTGTACCCATCTGTTCTTTTCCTCATCCCTTCTTCTCATTCCTGAACTGCCGGAGACGTAGCCCCTTGGGCTTTGGTGACCCCATCTGGGCAGTGTTTATTTGATGGCTGATTTTGCTGTGCCAGTTACTTCCTTTCCCATTTGCTATCATTTTGTGGTACACACGCTGACGCTTTTCCCTTCCCTTTCTTTTCCTTGGGAATATACAATAAATAAAAATTTAATGGTATTGAAAAAAAAAAAAGAATGTAGTGCTGCTGACATTGCTGTAGCAATTTACACTTTGGAGATGTATGTATATAAACGTGATATTTAGTGCTCTGACAGTAACACGAAGGTCAGTTGCATACAATGGCCCTGCATTGTGTTAGAGCTGTGAAAATACTGTAGGAATATATTATATATTTTATTATCTGGCTTAAAGTATCATTTATCTGGAACACCAAAGTAGGTGGTGGTTCAATTATTTAACTGTATTGAAATCTGAACATATATAATACATATTATTATTTTGAAAAGGCTAATTTTTCAGTATTGATGCTTGGTTGAATCCTCAAAGGAGTGGCTAACTATCTTTTGGTTTGCACTAACTTTATGGTACTTCAATTCAGAAATTATATTAATTTTTTAAATGGATGAACTATTACCTATAAGGGCTTCCTTGGTGGCTCGGAGGGTAGAGTTCGCCTGCAATGCGGGAGACCTGGGTTCGATCCCTGAGTTGGGAAGATCCCCTGACGGAGAGCGTGGCAACCTTCTCCACTTTCTTTCCAGGAGAATCACCATGGACAGAGAAGCCTGGTGAGCTTCAGACCATAGGGGTGCAAAGAGTCGGACACGACCGAGCGACTAAGCACATCACCTGTAAACTGTTCTATTCCTTCACTTAAACGCATGATTGTATAAAGTAAAATATATACATGTGATATTGAAATTCAATGGCAAGGTACTATGTCAGAAACCACTGATTGATATAAATCTTTCATTAGAAATTAGGCCACAGATAATAAAATGGCTAAAGTTCTGGCGGGCTACAGTCCATGGGGTCGCAAAAGTCGGAAATGACTTAGCGACTAAATCACCACCACCAAAGTTTTGAAAGGAATGAGATCATTAGAGCGGTTTCATTATAGTTCTGTGGATTAAGAGCACCACCTCGTGGTCAAAAATATTTATGCTTGTCTCTATGTGCTTTGGGCTTAGTTGTTCAGTTGTGTCCGACTCTTTACAGCCCTTCGGACTGTAGCCCAGCAGGCTCACCTGTCCACGGGGGTTTTCAGGGAGGAATACTGAAGTGGGTTGCCATGTTCTCCTGCAGGGAATCTCCCCAACCCAGGGATCGAACGTGCATCTCCTTTGTCTCCTGCATTGCAGGCGGATTCTTTGCCAGCTGAGTCACAACAAAACAATGTTGGGCTGGTGTTCAGTGGCTCAGCCGTGTACATCACCAACAACAGTAGGCTTCCCTAATTGTTCCTTAATGTAGATGCCTCATATCTGCCCCCTTCTTTCTTCATTTTATTTCCCTTGAGCATAGTCTTTCTTTATCATTTAGAGTTTTGAATTTTCAATAAAAGTTAGGGTAAAGTATTTTACACCCATGAGGGCTTATTTGCTCAAGAAATGAAGTGGCAGAAATATGTGTAGAAGAGAATATGTGAAAACATTATACAGTTAACCTTGAACAACGTGGGGGGTTAGGGACATGGACACTCCACACAGTTGAAAATCCTAGTATAATTTATAATTGGCCTCCATATGCTCAGTTCCTCTGTATCCAGACTTCTGCATGCATGTATTCATCTAACAGATCATGTAGTAATAGTAGTCATATTTACTGCTGAAAAAAATCTGTATATAAGTGGATTCATGTAGCTCAAATCCATGTATTTCAATAGTCAACTGAATATTTTTATTTTGCACTATGGTTTAGTTATTTTTTTTTTTTTGGTTTAGTTAATTTTGATAGAATAAAAAAATAAAAAATAAAAGAGAGTAAGAATTAAACAAAAAATGCATAAAAATGTAAGTACCATCTATTGTTTGACTTTTGAGCATTTGAATAGGAGACCAATATTGATAACTATCAATTTTCATGAATATCTCTATGATCATTAAGTTGTCAATGGACCTCCAAATCATTGCTGTTAAAATAAATAATCATAGCTATCTACTTTAGCTACCCGGGAACAGTGATAGGCTGAAAAATTCCTCTCAGATATGTCCATGTCATAACCCCAGAACTTGCAAATGTTATTTTATATGGCAGGTGGGACTTTGCAGAGGGGAATAAGTCAACAACTGTACCATCAAGAGACCTTCTTGGAGTAACTGGGTGTGTCCAGCGTCATTGCAACAGTTGTCATAAGAGGGTGACAGGCAAAGCAAGAGGCAGCAGAGACGGTGACATGATGTGGGATACAGAAGGTGGGGTGACGAGCTTTGAAGACGAGAGGAAGGGCTACAGAACTGTATACAAGGAATATAAGCCACCACTGGGAGCTGAAAAGACAAAGACACAATTTGTTTTTTTTTTTAAAGTTTGCAAATTTGGTTATTTTTTTCTTTCTCTTTTTCTTTGGCCACACCTCACGGCAGGTGGAACTTCCCCCACCAAGGATTGAACCTGCATCCCCTGCAGTCCCCCTAAGTGTTTCTTAACCACTGAAACACTAAGGGAGCCATTGTATTGTTTGAAGATACTGAATTCATGGACATTTGCTATAGCGGCAATAGAAAACTTATGGAAATATTTTGCTACAGATTGCGATTTATACAGCAATGACAGTTTTCATTTGAGCCAGAATAGCCCTGTGATTTCAGTGAGGATTTTAGTTCTGAATTGATCTTGATGCTTTGTCATTAATATTCTTAAGAAAATAAACATTTATTAAGCATTTTCCTAAAAAGTTTTTTTTTTTAATGTTGAAGTTCTAGATCTCTATTAGTGTGGTTTATTAGAAGAAATGTTGACAGAAGTTTCCACTTAACTCTTAGAGTTATCTTCACACATGCTACTTAAAAGTGCTTCATTAATATGGGGGCTTCCCTGGTGGCTCAGAAGGTAAGGAATTTGCCTGCAATGCAGGAGACCTGAGTTTGATCTCTGAGTTGGGAAGATCCCCTGCAGAAGGGAATGGTTACTCACTCCAGCGTTCTTGCCTGGAGAATTCCATGGTGCTATGACCAGGTACATTTGGCAGGCTTCCCAGGTGGCTCGGATAGCAAAGAATCTGCCTACAGTGCAGGAGACTCTGGTTCAATCCCTGGGATGGGAGGGCCTCCAAATGCTTTCCTAGCATCATGTATCCACTGGAAATAGCTCACCTGCCCTGGTCCACCTTCCATGGTGGGGTTGCCAATTTTTATCCTTCCTTTATTGTATACTGTGATCTTCCCATGTGGCTCAGCGGGTAAAGAATCCGCCTGCAATGCGGGAGACCTGGGTTCAGTCCCTGCATTGGGAAGATCCTCTGGAGAAGGGAAAGCCTACCGACTCCAGTATTCTGACCTGGAGAATTCCATAGACTGTATAGTCCATGGGGTCACAAAGAGTCGACACAACTGAGCGACTTTCACTTTCACTTTCTATTGTATACTGTAGTCCACCTTGTAAAAAAAAATGTCCAGGTTAACAAGGAGTTCATCAGTAGAAACTTTCAGAAGGATAAAGAGAGCACCAGGACACCAGAGACCAAGAAAGTGAATGCTTGCCAGGATTAGAGAATAGAGTAAATTAAGAGGGTACTGTGAAAAGTTTTAAGAAAGATGCAAGAAGAGGCTCAGCAGTAAAGAATCTGTCTGCTAATGCAGGAAATGAGGGTTTGATTCTTGGGTCTGGAAGATCCCTTGGAAAAGGAAACGGCAACCCACTCCAGCATTCTTGCCAGGGAAATCCCATGGACAGAAGTGGCTGGCAGGCTACAGTCCATGGGGTCCCAGCAAGTCAGACACGACTTAGTGACTAAAGATCATCAAGAAGCTTATAAGTTCACCCACACCATCACCAAGACCATCAATACCACCACTATCACCTTTGAAACCTAAACCTCTTGCAACAATTTTCTCTTTGTATGCTTCTCAGCAAAGCAGGCCATTGGATATTTATATACCTCATTTTTTGTAGAAAACCGATAATGACCTCCCTGGTCAAAGACCATTTAATAAAGCCAACCACCCAGAGAGAGCTTTTGTTCTTTCTTCTTCTTTTCTTTTGTTCTTTTGTTACCTTTTAAAATTGTCTTACAAAAATTTAGATGTTTACCAGTATAGTCTTACTTCAGTTTTTAAGGCTTTTAATCAATATGTTTATCCTAAGTCACAATAATGGGTACTGAACATCAGTCTCTTCCAGTGCCAAAGGTCAGTCCTGCATGCTCTGCTCCAGGACTCAAGGTGGATGGCATGGGGCTCCCACATCCCAGGGCAGAATCGGTCACAGGAGGATTTCATTGCACTGAGGTTCATATGGATAGCATCCATAATTATAAATATATGTTTATAGTAAACTATATATTGCTGCTTTTGTTAGCATGTTATTGCAGAAATACCTAGTTTTATTACACTTTGTTTTATTGCTCTTGACAGATACTGAGTTTTTATTTGTTGGGTTTGTGGAAGTAGTGTGTCCACCATCACAGGCACAATTGTTCAAAAAGCATTTTGCTCACATTGTGTCTCTGTGTAATGCTTTAGTAATTCTCGCAATATTTCAAGCTTTTTCATTATTATTACATGTGTGATGGTGATCTGTGACTGCTGACTACAACTGTAACTCACTGAAGGCTCAGATGGTGGTTTGCATTTTTTAGCAAGAGCATTTTTAGATTAAGTACAGTATGTACAGTTTTTCTTAGATATAATGCTACTGTATTGCACACAATAGACTATAGCATAGTGTAAATGTAACTTTTATATGCACTGAGAAACAAAAACACTTGTATGATTTGCTTTATTGCAATATTTGACTTATCACAGTGGTCTGTAAGAGAAATCTGCCGTATCTCCAAGGTGGCCTGATATACAGAGAATTATCAGGGTGGGCTATTAGGGACAACCACCACTTTAAATGGAGACCCTTCCTGAAGAATTTTTAGGAGGGGCACGATTGGACTTTCATAGAAGCATGGGCAATTTTTAAAAAATTATTCCACTCATGGGAAAGTTATGAGGATTTTAAAATGCCTATTATTTAAATTCCTGGAGAGAAAGACTGTCTTTAAAGATATTTGTCACTCCACCACAGCCAGCCTTGTATTTATTCATTTAGTCATTCTTTCACTTATTTAATAAATATGTAATAAAGACTCATTGTGTGTTACCAAGATCTACTTCTCTGGACACATACCAGGTGTTCTAGGTATATTATAATTTCCAGGGTTTCTTTCTCCATAAGCATCAGAGAATCATACATAAATACATGAAATTTATATACTATTAGGTAATGAGTTAACAACTCCAAGACAGTGGTTTTATAATGCATTTTGTACAAAAACTTACATTAAATGAAATGTGAGATAACCATGCAAAGAAAGAAACAAATATTAATACTTATATTTTAAAATGTAAACTATATCATGTGATTTATAGTCAGCACACATTCAACTCAAATTTTATTTCCCATAATATTACAGCTGAGTGCCAAATAATTGATGCTTTTGAACTGTGGTGTTGGAGAAGACTCTTGAAAGTCCCTTGGACTGCAAGGAGATCCAACCAGTCCATTCTAAAGGAGATCAGTCTGGGTGTTCATTGGAGGGACTGATGCTGAAGCTGAAACTCCAGTACTTTGGCCACCTCGTGAGAAGAACTGACTCATTTGAAAAGACCCCAATGCTGGGAAAGATTGAGGGCAGGAGGAGAAGGTGACGACAGAGGATGAGATGGTTGGATGGCATCACTGACTCAATGGACACGGGTTTGGGTGGACTCCGGCAGTCGGTGATGGGCAGGGAGGCCTGGTGGGCTGCAGTTCATGGGGTCACAAAGAGTCAGACATGACTGAGTGACTGAACTGAACTGAATGTGACAGATTCCCCCTCTTCTCATACGAATTGAGAAATTTCAAGACAGGGTATAGTATTTGGTATTAGTACCATTTTTCTTCTTGCACCCTAGCAGAATTCTCAGCCAATATGAAGGTTCCTTGTAATGAGTAAGATAAATACTCCGTTAGCAAGAAAGCTGGATTATTTAATAGGAGACATATATTTATTAAATACTGTCTATTCTCTGTAAAGACATTAAAACTTACGGTGACAGAATATGCATGATTTTAATGAATTAATTAAGTAGAAGCTGAGCCACATTGACTGCTGGTGAGCTGGTTGAACCCTTTCCCCTACTGCCTTCCATAGGACCAGTACTCACCTCCATAAGCTGATGAATGGTAAAAAATAAAAAAGAACAGACTCCTCCCTCAAAATCCTGGCTCTGGGCAGCAGGTGCTTGCTGCAGAGGGCAGTGTGGGTTATTCTGGTAGCGGGACTCCTAGCGTGGATGGGGACCCTCCTGCAGATCGCTGCTGGCATCATGCCTACTATCGTTGTGCTCTGCCTCAGTCTCCTCAGAGATGCCTGAGAGACAAAGGAGGCCTAGGCCAGTGCAGGTTTATCCAGACCACTGTTAAGATTGTGATGACCTGGGATGCAGAGAAACTGAAGACTACATCCTGCTAGGCTCCTCTGTCCATGGAATTTCCCAGATGTAGTCAGCCAGATTTTGGAAATAACTACAACAGGTGGTCTGAAAAACAAAGAGGTCGTTTTCATCTCATCAGTCCTAGATGAAGAGATCAAGCCCTGAGCCTTTGGAGTGGGAGCACTGACTCCAAGACCCTATACTACCAGAGAACTAACCCCAGGGAGTATCAGACAGTGAGAACTCACACAAAGGAAACCACCTGAATACAAGACCCTGCATCACCCAACCACCAGTAGCACCCTGTGTAGGATGCCTCATCTAAACAACAAACAAAACAAAAATAAAACCAAATTATCAGCAGACAGAATTACCACCTCATTCAGCCTTGCCCAGCAGAGAGAAGAAAAAAAAAAAAAAAACTCAGCACAAATCTCCCCTATACGAAGCTTACACAAACCACTGGACCAAACTTAGGAGGGAAGAAACCAAAAAGAAGAAATAATTCAACCTTGAAACCTAGGAAAAGAGACCTCAAACACAATAAGTTAAAAAAAAAAAGTAATGACAAGGCAGAGAAATGCCACACAAATGAAGCAACCTTGAGGACATAATGGAGAAAATGCAGGAATCAATTAACAAAGACCTAGAAGAATTAAACACACAGAGACAAACAGCACAATTACTGAAATTAAAAATACTCTAGAAGGAATCAATACCAGAATATCTGAAACAGAAGAATGAATCAGTGAGCTGAAAGACAAAATGGTGTAAATAACTTCTGAAGAGCAGAATAAAGTAAAAAGAATGAAAAGAATTGGGGATAGTCTCTGAGACGTCTGGGATAATTTTAAGCCCACCAACACTCAAATTATAGGGGTGCCAGAAGAAGAAGAGAAAAAGAAAGGGTATGAGAAAAATTTAAAAGAGATTATAGTTGAAAATTCCCCCAACATAGAAAAGGAAATAGTCAGTCAAGTCCAAGAGGAAAAAAGAGTCTCATACAGGATAAACCCAAAGAGAAACATGCAAGACACATACTAATCAAACTAACAAAGATGCAACAGAAAGAATATTAAAAGCAGCAAGGGAAAACAACAAGTAACATACAAGGGAAACCCCATATGTTTAACAGCTAATCTTTCAGCAGAAACTCTGCAGGCCAGAAGGGAATGGCAGGATATATTTCAAGTACTGAAAGGGAAAAATCCACAACCAAGATTATTGTATCCAGCAAGGATCTCATTCAAAATTGATGGAAAAATCAAAAACTTCAGAGAAGCAAAAGTTAAAAGAATTCAGTACCACCAAACCAGCTTTACAACAAATGTTAAAGGGACTTACATAGTCAAGAAATACAAGAGAAGAAAAAGATCTACAAAATCAACCCCAAAACAATTAAGAAAATGGCAATAGGAACACATATTAATAATTACTTTGAATGTAAATGCATTAAATGCTCCAACCAAAAGATACAGACTGGCTGAATGGATACAAAAACAAAACCCATATGTATGCTGTCAACAAGGAAGCCACTTCAGACCTAAAGATACACATAGACTGAAAGTGAGAGAATGGAAAAATATATTTCATACAAATGCAAAGCCAAAGAAAGCTGGAGTGGCAATCTTCATATAAGACAAAATAGACCTTAAAATAAAAAATATTAAAAGACATAAGGAAGGATGCTACATGATTATCAAGGGATTAATCCAAGAGGAAGATGTAAAAATTGTAAATATCTATGCACCCAACATAGGAACACCTCAACATATGAGACAAACACTAACAGACATAAAAGGAGAAATTGACAGTAACACAATAATAGTAGGAGATTTTAGCACCACATTCACACCAATGGATAGATCATTAAAACAGAAAATTAATGAGGAAACACAAGTCTTAAATGAATACATTAGATGAGATGGATCTCATTGATAACTTTAGGACATTCCATTCAAATACAGAAGAATACACCTTTTTCTCAAGTGCACCTGGAACATTCTCCAGGATAAACCACATCTTGGGTCACAAATCAAACCTCAGTAAATTTGAGAAAATTGAAATCATATCAAGCATCTTCTCTGACACAATGCCAGGAGACTAGATATCAATTACAAGAAAAATACTGTACAAAACACAAACACATGGAGATTAAACAATACATTTCTAAATAACCAACAGGTTACTGGAGAAATCAGAAGGGAAATCAAAAAAATTCTAGAAACAAATGACAGTGAAAACATGACAACTCAAAACCTATGGGATGCAGCAAAAGCAGTCCTAAGAGGGAAGTTTAGAGCAATACAATCCTACCTCAAGAAACAAGAAAAACATCAAATCAACAACCTAACTTTACACCTAAAACAACTGTACAAGGAAGAATAACAAAAAAAAAATTATTAGAAGCTAAGAAATCATAAATATCAGAGCAGAAATAAGTGAAAAAGAAATGAAAGAAACAACAGTAAAGGTTAATAAAACTAAAAGCTGGTTCTTTGAGAAGATAAACAAAACTGACAAACCTTTAGTCAGACTTATCATGAAAAAAAGAAAGAAGGGTCAAATCAACAGAATTAGAAATGAAAAAGGAGAGGTTACAACAAACAATGTAGAAATACAAAGGATTATAAGAAACTATTGTGAACAACTATATTGCAATAAAATGTATAGTGTGGAAGAAATGGACAGATTCTTAGAAAAGTGCAATCTTCCAAGACTGAACCAGGAAATAGAAATTATGAACAACCCAATTACAAGCACTGAAATTGAAGCTGTGATCAAAAATCTCCCAAAAAACAAAAGCCCAGGACCAGATGGCTTCACAGGAGCATTCTATCAAACATTTAGAGAAGAGCTAATGCCAATCCTTCAAAAACTCTTTCAAAAAATTGCAGAGGAAGGAACACTTCCAAACTCACTTGACAAGGCCACCATCACCCTGATACCAAAACCAGACAAAGACAACACAACAAAGAAAACTACAGGCCAATAACACTGATGAACATAGATTCAAAAACCCTCAACAAAATTTTTAAGCAAACAGAATTCAGAAACACATCAAAAAGCTCACACACCATGATTAAGTTGGGTTTACTCCAGGGATGCAAGGATTCTTCAACATATGCTAGTCAATCAATGTGATACATCATATTAACAAATTGAAAGATAAAAACCATATGACAATCTCAATAGATGCAAAAAAAAAAAAGCCTTTGACAAAATTCAGCACCCATTTATGATTAAAACTCTTCCAAAAATGTGCATAGAAGGAACCTACCTCAACATAGTAAAGGCCATATATGATAAGCCTACAGCAAACATTATTCTCAATGATGAAAAACTGAAAGCATTCCCCCTTAGATCAGGATAGTTTTGGAAGCCCTACCTGTAGCAATCAGAGAATAAAAAGAAATAAAAGGAATCCAGATCAGAAAAAAAGTAAAGCTCTCACTATTTGCAAATGACATGACATAGAAAACCCTAAAGATAGTGTCAGAAAATTACTACAGCTAATCAGTGAATTTAGCAAAGTTGCAGGATACAAAATCAATATAGAAATCACTTGCATTTCTATATACTAACAACAAAAAATCAGAAAGAGAAATTAAGGGATCAATCCCATTCACCATTGCAACAAAATAAATAAAATATCTAGGAATAAACTTACCTAAGGAGACAAAAGAACTGTACACAGAAAATTATAAAGCACTGATGAAAGAAATCAAAGATGACATAAACAAGTGGAGAGATATTCCTTGTTCCTGGGTGGAAGAATCAATATTGTGAAAATGATTATACTACCAAATGCAATCTACAGATTCAATGTGATCCCTATCAAATTATCAATGGCATTTTTCACAGAATGAGAACAAAAAAATTCACAATTCATATGGAAACACAAAAGACCCTGAATAGACAAAGCAGTCTTGAGAAAGAAGAATGGAGCTAGAGGAATCCACCTTCTTAACTTCAGATTATACTACAAAGATACAGTCATCAAGACAGTATGATACTGGCACAAAAACAGAGATATAGACCAATGGAACAAGATAGAAAGCCCAGAAAAAAACCCATGCACCTATGGATACCTTATTTTTGACAAAGGAGGCAAGAATATACAATGGAGCAGAGAGAGCCTCTTCAATAAATAGTGCTGGGAAAACTGGACAGCTACATGTAAAAGAATGAAGTTAGAACACCTCCTAACACCATACACAAAGATAAACTCAAAATGGATTAAAGATCTAAGTGTAAGACCAGAAACTGTAAAACTCTTAGAGGAAAATATAGGCAGAACACTTGATGACATAAATCAAAGCAAGATCCTCTATGACCCACCTCCTAGAGCAATGGAAATAAAAACAAAAGTAAAAAAGTGGGACCTGATTAAACTTAAAAGCTTTTGCACAGCAAAGGAAACTATAAGCAAGATGAAAAGACAACCCTCAGGATGGGAGAAAATAATAGCAAATGAAGCAATTGACAAAGAATTAATTTCCAAACTATACAAGCAGCTCATACATCTCAATACCAGAAAAACAAACAACCCAATCAAAAAATGAGGAAAAGACCTAAACAGACATTTCTCTAAAGAAGACATATAGATGGTTAACAAACACATGAAAAGATGCTCAACATTGCTCATTATTAGAAAAATGCAAATCAAATCTACAATGAGATATTACCTCACACTGGTCAGAATGGCCATCATCAAAAAGTCTAAATAATTTATAACAATTTATAAACAATTTATAACATTTATAAACAATAAATGCTGGAGAGGGTTTTGAGAAAATGAATGCTCTTGCACTGTTGGTGGGAATGTAAATTGATACATCCATTATGGAAGATGGTATGGAGATTCCTTAAAAAACTAGGAATAAAACCACCATATGACCCAACAATCCCACTCCTAGGCATATACCCTGAGGAAACCAGGGTTGAAAAAGACACATGTATCCCATTGTTCATTGCAGCACTATTTACAATAGCTAGAACATGGAAGCAACCTAGATGTCCATCGAAAGATGAATGGATAAAGAAGTGGTACATATACACGATGGAATACTACTCAGCCAAAAAAAGGAACATATTTGAGTCAGTTCTGATGGGGTGGATGAACCTAGAGCCTATTATACAGTGTGAAATAAGTCAGAAAGAGAAAGATAAATATTGTTTTCTAACACATGCATACGGAATCTAGAAAAATAGTACTGAAGAATTTATTTGCAGGGCAGCAAAAGAGAAACAGACATATAGAATAGACTTATGAACATGGGGAGAGGGGAGGAGAGGGTGAGATGTATGGAAAGAGTAATGTGGAAACCTACATTCCCATATGTAAAATAAACAGCCAACGGGAATTTGCTGTGTGGCTCAGGAAACTCAAACAGGGGCTCTGTACCAACCCAGAGGGGTAGGTGGGGAGGGAGATGGGAGGGAGGCTCAAAAGGGAGGGGATATATGTATACCTAAAGCGTCTGCCTGCAATGCGGGAGACCCGGGTTTGATCCCTGGGTCGGGAAGATCCCCTAGAGAAGGAAATGGCAACCCACTCCAGTATTCTTGCTTGGAGAATCCCATGGATGGAGGAGACTGGTAGGCTACCAGTCCACAGGGTCGCAAAGAGTCGGACATGACTAGCGACTTCATTTTCATGGCTGATTCATTTTGAGGCTTATCAGAAAACAACAAAATTCTGTAAAGCAATTATCCTTCAATTAAAAATAAATTAATTAAAAAAAAAAAAAAAACAGTAAAGTGTGCAAGAGACAAAAAGGGCCATGAGGCAATTTCCACTATCATGTGAAGTGTGATGACGTCTTCAGGTGGATGATGATGGAATTAAAGAAAGAATTGTGAGAAATGCTATTGAATGAATTTTGGACGAGAAGTAAAATTAAAGGAACAAGGGAATATCCATAAACATGAACCCCTTTCGTTCATCAGTAGCATGCATCACTTCTTCCTCCTACCCTCTCCTATACACACTGATGTAGCACAAGCATATTCATTCTCTCAATAAGATGGCAACTTCTACTCTGGGTGATTTTTGAGTACTCAAGTTAACCCTTCATTGAAGGACTTTTTCTGTCTCTTTCAGAGTTCAGTGTGTGGGTGAGCTTAAGGCAGGCAGACTCGGTGCTCACTTCCATCATCTGGGAGACTGCTGGGCAGAACCTCCCCTCCTGGAGCCTGCGGGAGCTCAGAAACCCCAGTAGAGGATGAAAGAATGTCTTGCCTGGGAAACTGTTAAGTCCCATTCTCTGATGTCCTCTTTTGTCTCCTCTTGAGGATAACTGGGGAAACCTTTGGGTGGCACAAAAAAAAAAGTGTCTTAAAACTTTGGATAAAAGTCAATTTTAGCTAAAAATACCAAATTCAATAATGCATAAATTAAAAAATTTTTTAAAACCCTGGTGGTACCAAAGGAGGTTTAAAGTAAAGAAAATAATACAATTATTAATAGTTAACAGAATTTTGAAATAATACAATTATTAATAGTTAACAGAATTTTGATTAGTCAAATTTTAATTTTCATAAGCTCTTTGGCCAAATGCTTGAGTTCTTCTGAAAATGCATTTTATTCTTCACCAAAATATAGACGAGTTGACAGCAATTCTTTCAGTGATTAGTGATCTTTCAGTAAAGTTATTTTTTCTGGAAGGATCAAGAGAGTCTAAAAGTCTTAAAATTGACCCTGTTTTCAGCTCCTCTAATATACCTCTATCCCTTTCCTGGTCAAGATTCTAAAGGCCCAGTTTTACAATGTGTCAATAAAGAATGAGGAGCACAATATCATACTCATAAATATGTGTGTGGCCTAAAATCAAACAGTGCTTCAACCAATATTGTTGCTGTTTTGTCACTAAGCTGTGTTCGACTCTTTTGTGACCCCATGGATTGTAGCCTGCCAGTCTCCTCTGTCATGGAGTTCTCCAGGCAAGAATACTGGAGTGGGTTGCCATTTCCTTCTCCAGGGTATCTCCCCAACCCAGGGATCAAATCCAGATCTCCCGCATTGCACACGTATTCCTTACCACTGAGCAATCTGGGAAGTCCTGCAACCAATATGCATATATATATATATAAACACTTTTTAATTAATTTAAGCATAATCTACCAAATGATACTGATATTATATTTACCTTTTGTCCATTTCAATATTTATTGACTATGATAAGGCTTCCAGACATCTAGGTGTTATAAATGCACTTTGCTCATCATACCACTTGTCACCATTAGGTGACACTATAAGGCAAAAAATAAAAAATAGTTTAAAAAGGAATTTCTAGATTCACTTTTTTTCACAAAAAATCATAAATATGTCCCTCAGCTTCCCTGCAGTTTATCTTTAATTCAATAGTAATAAGCTCCTATAATACATGCATCCATCTTTGGACCTTTTTTCCTCTTGTCACTTTCTTAAAATTATGAAATGTGGAAGAAAAGCCATCTGGCCCATATGTCACAACTACTCGGCCCATGTGCCCTAGAACTCATGCTCCGCATCAAGAGAAGCCGCCACAATAAGAAACCCAAGCACTGCAACTAGAGAGTAGTCCCTGCTCGCCACAACTAGGGAAAGCTGGCTCACAGAAGTGAAGACCCAGCACAGCCAAAAATAAATAGATTAATTAATTAATTAATTAATTTTTAATTAAAAAAATAAAAGAGGATCCTGGAGACCTTCCAGGATACATGAGAATTAGTTCTTGAGATTAACAATGACTGAGAACATCAATCAACTGAGAAGCACAGATTAATTTCATTGGCCAGGACTCAAAGCTTTTAAACTCATTAAGTCTCTAAACCCACTAGGTAGATGTGTTTAAATAACCTGTCACACATCCACCAACATTCCTCAAATTACCTTTGATTATTTATTTATTGTTAAATTATTTACTTAATTATTAAGTACTTATTATTAAAGGGTTAAAGTTGTTCATGAATATTCACTTTAGCCCAGTTTCACTACTAGAAAAGTATTGGAGAAAATGGTAAATTTTCTCCAATTCTTTGGAGAAAATTGTTTAGGGTAAATTGTTGTGATTCCACAATCCTATTGCATGGAACATGATATTATGTGTAGGAAACTCTAAAACCTCTCTAGGAAGAAAAATAAGGACTTGCTTAATGAGCTATAACAAAGTTATAGTAATTATGACAGTGTGATATTGCTTCAAGAGCCACAGATTGACTGAAGGAACACAGTAGAGATTTCAGACCATAAGAGAATACTAAATTCTTAATAAATTTGGCACTTTAGAGTAGCAGGGGAAGTAAAGATTCAACAAATGTTAGGAAAAATGAATATCCATATAAAAGAGAAAACTACCAAAAAATTTGCAAGAAAGTCAATTATTTCTTAAACATAAGCAGGATTAATGGTAAAGAAAATATTTACAATTGTAACTACAATAAAATTAAAGTTAATAAAAATAATTTAAAATTAATGAAAAATAGTTATGTCTTCTAAAATACTAAGAATGAAATTATTCCAAGTATGAAATTATTTTAAGAAATTCTACTAAAAAGATACTTACTGTACCATGCCATATATATATGTGCATATATATACACACAAACATATATATAGCTGATTAATGCCAAAATGAGGATTTTTTAATAGTCAGTAAGATATAAAAAGTCTTCAATTTCATTATTCATCAGGGAACTGCACACTAAAAGCAAAATTTTGTATCACTATGTATACACAACAATGGCAAAAATCAAAAAGACCAAGGCTAATAAATATTGGTGAGAATGCAGAATTTTCATACATTACTGTTGGGATTATAAATTGGTATGACATCTTTAGAAAGCAGTCAGGCTTCTATAGAAAACTGAAGAAATGCATTAACCTAAAATCAGTAACTCCTCTAGCCTAGATGAATATATAACTGTGTGTGCACCAAAAACATTTAAAAATACTCGTAGCAGCATTTTTCTGTAGTAACAAAGGTTTTATTTTTATTTTCTAATGTTTTAATTAATTAATTTGGCTGTGTCAGGTATTAGCTGCCCCACTGGGAATCTTCACTCTGGCATGTGGGATCTCCAGGTCCCTGACCAGGGATGGAACTTGTGCCCCCTGCACTGGAAGCCATGAGTCTTAGCCACTTAACCACTGGCAAAATCCCAATAAAAGATTTTTAAAAGTCCAAAAATGGAGGAGAGTGGTAGGAGGCCAAGGCCATGGGAAGATGCTATACTTGAGGTAAATTGCAATTCATGAGGGATCCTTTCTCAAACTCAAGATAGAAATGACAGTTCAGATAAGTGAGCCAGCCATTGCTGCTTTGAACACCACAGGATGGGATGCTTTTTCTCACCACAGGAGAGAAAAAGAAGAGCTTGCTATGAGGCCAAGAAAATAATAAAAAGTCCAGCACCGGGGCTCCTTCTCCTATTAAATGAAAACACTACTCTGATGAGATGTCCCAGGATCACTCTAAAGATAAAGGGGCCACCAATGAGTCAAGCTGGAATGCAAAGTTAAGGGGGACTTAGGAAGCATCACTACGAACAAAGCTAGTGGAGGTGGTGGAATTCCAGTTGACCTATTTCAAATCCTAAAATATGATGCTGTGAAAGTGCTGCACCTAATATGCCAGCAAATCTGGAAAACTCAGCAGTGGCCACAGGACTGGAAAAGGTCAGTTTTCATTCCAGTCCCAAAGAAAGGCAATGCCAAAGAATGCTCAAACTACCACACAATTGCATTCATCTCACATGCTAGTAAAGTAATGCTCAAAATTCTCCAAGCCAGGATTCAACAGTACGTGAACTGTGAACTTCCAGATGTTTAAGCTGGATTTAGAAAAGGCAGAGGAATCAGATATCAAATTGCCAAAATCCGTTGGATCATCAAAAAAGCAAGAGAGTTCCAGAAAAACATCTATTTCTGCTTTATTGACTATGCCAAAGTCTTTGACTGTATGTAGCACAACAAACTGGAAAATTCTTAAAGAGATGGGAATACCAGACCACCTGACCTGTCTCGACAAATCTGTGTGCAGGTCAGGAAACAACAGTTAGAATTGGACATGGAACAGCAGACTGGTTCCAAAAGGGAAAGGAGTACATCAAGGCTGTATATTGTCATCCTGTTTATTTTACTTATATGCAGAGTATGTCATGAGAAATGCTGGGCTGGGTGAAGCACAAGCTGGAATCAAGATTGCCGGGAGAAATATCAATGACCTCAAATATGCAGATGACACCACCCTTACGGCAGAAAGCGAAGAAGAACTAAAGAGGCTCTTGATGAAAGTGAAAGAGGAGACTGAAAAAAGTTTTCTTAAAACTCAATCCTCAGAAAACTAAGATTATGGCATCTGGTCCCATCACTTCATGGCAAATAGATGGGAAAACAGTGGAAACAGTGAAAGACTTTATTTTGGGGGGCTCCAAAATCACTGCAGATGGTGACTGCAGCCATGAAATTAAAACAGGCTTGCTCCTTGGAAGAAAAGCTATGGCCAACCTAGACAGCATATTAAACAGCAGAGACATTGTTTTGCCAACAAAGCCCATCTAGTCAAAGCTATGGTTTTTCCAGTGGTCATGTATGGATGTGAGAGTTGGACTATAAAGAAAGCTGAGTGCCGAATAATTGATGCTTTTGAAGTGTGGCATTGGAGAAGACTCTTGAAAGTCTCTTGGACAGCAAGGAGATCCAACCAGTCCATCCTAAAGGAAATCAGTCCTAAATATTCATTGGAAGGACTGATGCTGAAACTGAAACTCCAATACTTTGGCCACCTGATGCGAAGAAATGACCCATTTGAAAAGACCCTGATGCTGGGAAAGATTGAAGGCAGGAGGAGAAGGGGATGACAGAGGATGAGATGGTTGGATGGCCTCACTGATTCAATGGACATGAGTTTGAGTAAACTCCGGGTGTTGGTGACGGACAGGGAGGCCTGGCATGCTGCAGATATGGGATTGCAAAGAGTCAGACATGACTGAGCTACTGAACAGAATGAGTCATGCAAAAAGACTAGTGGCAGGGATAAAACTTGAAAGAGGCGCAGCACTTCCAGCGGTAGCAGCAGCCCCAGGCCTAGGTCCCAAAAGAGATAAGGAAAGGCAGAGGCCAAGCCCTTCCCCACATTGGCAGGCTCACCAGGAGTGTGACCAAGGTTCACATCATAGAGATATTCTTCACCTGTTGGTGGTTTAGTCGCTAAGTCACGTGTGACTCTTGCGATCCCATGGACTGAATGTAGCCCGCCAGGCTCCTCTGTCCATGGGATTTTCCAAGCAAGCGTACTGAAGTGGGTTGTCACTTCCTTCTCCAGGGGATCTTCCCGACCCAAATATCGAACCCGGGTCTCATGCATTGCAGGCAGATTCTTTACTGACAGCCACCAAGGAAGCCCTGGTAGCTCCACCTATGGGAAGACTCAAATGAATGACATGCCTGTAGAAAGGATGAACCTGCATCTGTCTATAAAGCCTCCGCATATGTGGAATTTGAGCATCCAGATGAGGCAGAGAAGGTGCTGAAGTGCAGGGATGGAGGACAAGTTGATGACCAGGAGATCACTGCCACCAAGGTGCTGACCCCCTGGCCTCAGCCACCCGGCCTACCTGCCTCCCCATCCCCCCAGGTGATTCAGCCCTGCTGGGAGAGAGCTGCCACGGCTGCCCGTGCCATGGGAATGGCTGGAGATCCCACTCCCATCCCACTCCCGTCCCCCCAGTCACCGGCACAGGAGCCTCTCCAGATCCAACTCCTCCCCTCCACGAGCAGGGCCACCCAAGGTCTGCCCCTGTGACTTGTATCCCATCCAACTCACTTCTGTCACTTTTCAAGCCGGCAGAGTTCCAGCTGCAGGAGGTGTTGGTTTGGGAGTCCTGCTTACAAAGGTGCCCTCCAGTTTTCTGCTAGAAAGCTTCTATATTTCTAGTTCCTGAGAGCCAGGTTAGTAGCAAAGCCTCTGGGGATAAGCAAAGGATTCCAGGTGGTGTGATACAGTCCCAGCCTGCCCAAATGGTTCCTTTCACATGTACTCATGTGCACACACAAACACACATCCATGTCTCCCTTCCTCCCTAAAAGTGGTAAGGTGACAGCTCTGTAGGGTCATCACAGAACCCCTTGTTGTGTTGATATTAACAGTGGTCCTCAGGTTACCTTGGCAATGTGTGGATTGCTTTTTTTGGCTTTTAATGTACAGTCAGTACTATAAATTTTCTGTTTTGAGTTTTGTAACTTTATAGCATTTTAGATAATATTGTGTTTGTACTTTGTTGTGTAGAGTAAAAGAATTGTGCTGCATAAACCTAGGGTTAGAGTGCAAAAACAACAACAAAAAAAGAATCCAAATGTCCATCAAGCGGAGAGTGGATGGTATTTGTGTCTGTCAGAATCCCAGATGCCTCTACCAGAGAGTCCCTGTGACTTTATGGGTGCTGAGCCCTGTTGCTTGGCTGGGCCACTAACTAAGTTGTCATCCGTGGAGACTTGGTCTCAGGATCAATGTGCAACACCAGGAACTTCAAGTTTGACATAGGTTGGTTGGGATCGGATACACGTCGAAGGGACACTGCTCCAACCTTCCATCATCTCAGTGCAGCTGTTCTGGGAGCTGTCCGCGTTGCCGCCAGCATCAGGAGACTTGGACTTGACACCCTTCCCTTGGCTGTTGGCGAGGAAGACTTCCTGGAAGTGTGTAGTCTCCAGGGTGTTTGGACTCCCGCTCAGATACTGGATCCTCCGTGTCCCCCATCACTGAGGAGGAAGAGTCGTTGGTTAAGCCATTGCTCTCCACGGAACCCATTTCTCTGCTGCTCTGCAGCGTCAGGACAAGAGTAGTGAGACCCGCCTTCACTGGGACATCTAGGGGTGCCAGCGTGGCCAACCCTAGAGAAGGTGATGACAAGTAGGTGCCGGGAAGCCGCTCGGAGACCTTCAAGGAGCTCCTGGGGGCCTCCTGGGCGCAGACTTCATCTACATTGATGACTTCGACAACATCCCTATGACAGAGGGCGCCATTTCCCCTGATCATCCTTGGCTCAGGACCCATAACGTTACAGGGATATTCCGGCAGAGGCATCTGAGAATCTGACCGCCCATGTGCATTCAAATGTTGGTAAACTTCTTCCGGCAGATCTGGCATGAATGCTGCGTCTTTACCCACGTGTTGGTTGGGTAGACCCCGAGGTGCGTCTTCAGGCTGCCTTTGGTGGAGAAGGCTGGATCACAGACCTTACACTGGAACGGCCTCTCCCGGGTATGAGTACAGTGACGCCTCTCGAGGGAGCTTTCGCAGCTTAGGACAGGGTAGCAAAGGAGACATTCTTTGGGGTTGATGGTGGTCTTGTGGATGTTCTCTACCAGCTGCTGCAGTTTCAGGGTCTCTGACCCCAGCTCCAGTGTCCCACTCCCTTGGAAGCCACCAACCAAGGGGAGTTATGGTTTGCTTCCATCCCAGATAGGACGAATCCATCCTCACTTTCTGGAGAAGGCCTGGAGTGCAGGCAGTTAAGGCAGTGAGCCATCCATGAGATCCTTGGGGTTAGTCCCAGAAGAGAGATTCTGAGGAATGGACTGAATTGGGGGTACTGTATACTTACTTCTGCAGTGATGGGTATGCAGGTAAATGGACAAGGTCTGTGGTCTATTTAGGGGCCTGTTTTGTATTCTCCCAACCCCGAACCCAGTTTTCTTTTGTTTTTTTAAAGTACTTTTCTTTAAAGCCACAGTTGTAGAATTCCAAATTTTTTTCAACCTTGGAACCTTAAATAGGATGCTTTTGAGTAGACTGATTTTAGTCATTAGAGAGTCAGTGCTGCTTATTTAACCACAGTTCAGGTGGTGCCCCAAGAGCGCCAAGATCTTCCAGATGCTTTCCAGATGCCTTCTTGTCCCTAAAACCAGAAGAGGTGAACACCTGAGCAGAGAATCTCAGATGACGTAGCTTAGCTCACCAGTGCCTACCCTGTTGAAGAGCTGGGTGTCCATTCTTGAAGAAAGAAACTCAAGGAAGGGTGTCTTTTCTTACTACATATACTAGTAAGTACATGTACTAATTTGTACCAAAAATGCCCTTGATTGTGACTAAATGCCAAATGATTATGAAGATTTTTTTTCTGGTATTGCATGAATGCTACCAAGTTGGAACAGGCAAGTACTAGATGTGAAAGCTTTAATTTATCTACCTCATTCATGTGTCATTTTTTAAGCGGTTAGTCTCTGTTTTCCTATTTGATGATTGCTGAACTGCTCCTAGGCCCTGTGGGAAACCTAAGAGTTGATATATTGGTGGGAGCAGCTGGAAGTTCAAGATATTGTTGTGAATTCCTTTTTTTCTTAATTCCTTTTCTATACAGATGATATTAAGCAGACAACAAAGCATTACTTTTGAGGATTTAACAAAGAAGGAGAAAGACTCACGTTTCTGGGTGGAGAAGTCTTTACCCCTCTGTGTTTAAGAGTGGATCATGACTGTTCTCAAGTCTGTCTTTCAATAATGGCACTTGACTTTAGAATCCAAAGAAATTTTTTGTTTTGCCAAGTTGTGCCTTTCCTTCTGGAATTGTAAGTGAACACAATGGTAATCCCCATTCACACTGTGAAGTGGCTATTGTTACAGAAAATACATCAGAAGCTTTCTCACTTGTTAAGTTAATAATGTCTTGTGAATGTATGATTTACAGAGAAATCCCTATAGTTTTTACCTGCTGGTGCTGTCTGTCAGAGAATAAATTTGGGATGGTTCTCTTTTTTTTGTTGTTAATACATTTATTCTCATTTTGCTCTTGTATTATTCCACCTATCAAGGAAAATAGAAATTGTTCAAAAACTCTACCAAAGATTTTTCAAAGATTTAAATAATTAATTCAAATCTATGGGGAATCTAAAGTTGAAATTTTAACCCAGGAAGCAGCCATTTCATGTCTTTCTGTGTATCTGACCACCCATCCTAAAGTTATGCAAGTAATTTTCCATGTAATTTTGTTTTGTTTTTTTCATAGTCCTGCTTATTGAGTTAAATTCTTTTGTTCATTCATTTTTTTCCTTATTTATTATTGTCTCTGAACCTGGGTCTAGAAATGAGACTTCTCAGAGCAGTGGCCTTGGATAGCTATTCTCCTTGGATTTCTAGCACTTACAACCTTGTCTGGCATGTAATAGGAGTACAGGAAATAAGTTAGTGTTGGTGCAGTTGATATTTTTTGAAATGTGTACATGGACAATATCACAAAATATTATATGAAAGGTGGTTCTCTGGTTCAATAACTTTAGGAAATCATATATCTTACATTTCTTCATGGTGACATTCAATGTACTTTAGCCTATTAAGGGCTGAATGTGTTGATTACTCAGTTGTGTCCAACTCTTTGTGACCCCATGGACTGTAGCCCACCAGGTTCCTCTATCCATGGATTTCTCCAGGCAAGAATACTAAAGAGGGTAGCCATTCCCTTCTCCATGGGATCTTCCTGACCCAGGATTGAACCTTAGCAGATTGTGGAAATGTTTCGTGGACCTGAATTCCCAAGTCTCCAATTCCTCCTGGGAGACACAATGGAATAGCTCATGGTGCTATTCTGCTTACCCTGGAAGGGGTCTTTCTGGTGTTCTTCAAGCCTCTTACATGTCACTATGAAACCTCAGCCTAATCACCTTACACTGGTGCAAAAGTTACTTTTTGCAAGCTGAAGCTCCTGGATTTCACATCCAAGCTTAGGATAAAATTGCTCCCTATAGCCCCATCCATAGCAAACTGCTTATAAATATGACCCCAGGCATCAAAACTGTGGCATTCCATTAAACCTAGAGTGTAATGAGCAGTTGCAGGACATGCACAATTGTTTAGGTGCAATGTCTGAAACCTTTTTTAAAAAACAAACATGAATGTTTGGGAATCCCAGGGAACTAGTGTCACATGTAAGTATTTTAAAAACACTTGGCTAGGCAATGCCATGAATGTATATACATTGACTGAATATTTGGGGTGAAAATACATTGACAGTGTCTCAGTTTTCACTGATATATCATGTAAATGTAATCAGTGCCAATTAACTTGATACTTTTCAGGTCATCCTGACCTGGAGGTAAAAATTGGATCACTTTTTATTATTTGAGAAAAAAAAATCTTCAAGATATACAAAATTTTGGATTTCATTAACTTTTCCTTTTATATTGCAAAATTGAGCCATTTCATCACTTCCTGTCACTGTGCTGTAGGAAGGAGAAAGGCTTTATTCCATCACTCCCAAATTGGCATTGATTTCCCTCCTCTCTTATGAAATCCCAGAGGCTATTTTCCTTTATGTATTTATGGCAATCTTTCTGACCCATAGGCCAGAGCATTTGGCTAAACTTATTATTCTATGCTTTAGTTAATGAGTATAACCTTGCTGCAGAGGCAGAATGCTTCTAGGGGCTAGTTTCTCTAGCTTTTAGTCACACATAATGGCGGCAATGGAAGGTTTTGCATCATTACGGATAATTCCTCTGAATTGATGCAGCATGCTGATTGCTTCAATAAGAGCTACAGTGAGAATGATTCTCAGAAATCATCTATTGCCAAAAGCACAGGAATGACCCAGGTTGAAGTATAGCCCACCACAAAGAGATGAGAGATTCCTTTCAAAGCGCAAGGCAGCGATGTACTGGGTACTTTTCATCTTTGCATTTTGTTGAGGGATCCAAATAGACCTGTGTACTTATTTCAAAGACTGTTTAGGTTCCTGAGAAGAGGGCAAAATAAGAGACACAGTGGTCCCTTTGCATCAAATCACAGATTTTTTGAACTCATCATGATCCTTTGTAGTTCACAGAAATGTCCAAAATATATGTTGGTTCTTTGTCCATAAATATAGAGAGAATCTGACTCTGGTCTCAGCACGTTAACTTATTACATGATTTCCCAAACTAGGATTGAAAAACTGAACTAAAAATGAAAAGGTCCTCGGTGGCTGGTGGAAAACAAGATTAGTTTGGAATAACTCTAGCAGTTCTCCAATCTAAAGGTTTTTTTAAAGTTTCCATCCAAAATACCCTTATTCCAAATCTTGCCCTCTATAACTCCAGTCAGTCTGACATAGAAATATGCACACTGTGGTATGTAGGAAATGGATTTTTAAATTGATTGTTATTGGAATGAGAAAGAATGAGAGAGAGCGACATGATAATAGGGTGAAGGTCAGCCTATGTCACTTTCATGTTTTATTCTGAAAGGTGAGGATGTTATAGCATTTTCTTTAATGAGTTTCATGCCTGTCTTCCATGTAGTACTTCCCTATACCCTTACAGATAGTTAAATAATATTATGAATGAATGTGATTCTTCTCATTTATCTTCAACAAAGTTCAATATACAGTCCTAAGTTCTCTTCTCCATTATTGTTCACTAATTAGTATCAACAATGCATAGGCCATAAAATACTATCTATATAATTATGATTTTAAATTTCATAATCTGTACCTCCAGCTTGACCTCTCCTTAAAATGCTATCTCCTTTATTCAACCACTTACCAGACAATTTACATTTGGGAACATCAAAGGGTGTCTCAGACATATATGAAACCCAATACAAGCCAAGGTCAATTCCTGAACTGTGACTTCCCTATTGTTGTGGGTTGAATTGTGTCCCTTCAAAATTCCCATGTGGAAGTTCTAACAACAGTACCTCAGAATGTGAGCTTATTTGGAGATAGGGCAATTGCCAATAAACTCTCCCAGGTAGTTCAGTGGTAAACAGTCTGCCTGCAATGCGAGAGACCTCGGTTCAATCCCTGGGTTGGGAAGGTACCCTGCAGAAGAGACTGACAACCCATTCCAGTATTCTTGCCTGGAGAATTCCATGAAGAGAGGGACCTGGCAGGCTACAGCCCATGGGGTCACAAAGAGTTGGACATGACTGAGCAACTAACACTTCATTTAATTGTTTTAAGTTGCAATGAGGTCATACTGAGGTAAGGTGAGCCGCTCATCCAGTGTGATGGTGTCCTTATAAAACAGGGACATTTGGCCACACACACACAGAGGGAGAATGCCAGTGAAGATGAAGGCAGAGCTTCAGTTGATGTTTCCATGAGGCAAGGAGGGCCAGCAATTGCTAGCAAACAACTAGAAGTTACAGAAGAGGCAGATTCTTCCTCACAGGCCCCAGAAGGTGCGTATCCCGCGGATATCTTGAGCTAAGACTTCAAACCTCCAAACTGTGAGATGATAAATGTCTGCTCTTTAAGCCATTTAATTCATGATACTTTGTTCTAGCAGCCCTGGGAAACTAGTACATCTACCTACCCACCCCTCAAAATCAACAGTAACCGCTGAACAGAAAACAAATGAAACAACATCACTGTCTTTCAGTGCATCTTAATTCCTCAGGCTGGAATCCTAGGAGTCATTCTCTCCACTTACTAGCAAATCAAGATAATCCAGACTTCTTATGCATAAAGTTCTCTCACATATTTGAGAATTTATGCCCCACTTAAAATTTCTTTTTTCAAAGATGTGCAGCCCCAATTCCTTATGACTTATTTTGAAAGCACTCATTATTATTATCTTCACTACTATATATTCTCCAGTTTGTAAATTTTTTTTTTTAGTTTGTTAAAGTTCTTCACTAGAATCATTGATAAAAGGCAATCTACTGAATGGGAGACAATATTTGCATCACTTTACTAATAAGGGATTAATATACAAACTATATAAATGGCACATACAGTTCAGTATCAAAAAATCCCACCTAACCAAGAAATGGACAGAAGACCTGAATTGACATTCTTCCAAAGAATATATACAGATGGCCAACAGGCACATGAAAAGATATTCAATGTCACTAACTGTAAGAGAAATGGGAATCAAAACCACAATGAGGTATCACCTCACACCTGTCAGAATGGCAATTATCAAAAAGTTTACACAGAACAAATGTTGACGAGGATGTGGAGAAAAAGGAGCACTTCTACATTGTTGATGGGGATATAAATTGGTTCAACCACTAGAAGACAGTATGGAGGTTCCTCAAGAAACTAGAAATAGATCTACTATATGATGCAGCAATGCTATCCCTGGACATAAATCTGAAAAAGATGAAAACATGCATGTACCCCCAGGGTTCATAGCATTTCTCATCTGCAAATTTGAAAGTACACAATTCAATGCTGGTGAGTACATCAAGGCTGTATATTGTCACCCTGCTTATTTAACATATGCAGAGTACATCATGAGCTGGGCTGGAAGAAGCACAAGCTGGAATCAAGATTGCCAGGAGAAATATCAATAACTTCAGATATGCAGACACCACCACCCTTATGGCAGAAAGTGAAGAGGAACTAAAAAACCTCTTGATGAAAGTGAAGGAGGAGAGTGAAAAAGTTGGTTTGAAGCTCAACATTCAGAAAATTAAGATCATGGCATTTGATCCCATCACTTCATGGGAAATAAATGGGGAAACAGTGGAAACAGTGTCAGACTTTATTTTGGGGGGCTCCCAAATCACTGCTGGATGGTGATTGCAGCCATGTAATTAAAAGACACTTACTCCTTGGAAAGAAAGTTATGATCAACCTAGACAGCATATTAAAAAGCAGAAACATTACTTTGCCAACGAAGGTCCATCTAGTCTAGGCTATGGTTTTCCCAGTGGTCATGTATGGATGTGAGAGTTGGACTGTGAAGAAAGCTGAGCACTGAAAAATTGATGCTTTTGAACTGTGGTGTTGGAGAAGACTCTTGAGAGTCCCTTGGACTGCAAGGAGATCCAACCAGTCCATCCTAAAGGAGATCAGTCCTGGGGGTTCATTGGAAGGACTGATGCTGAAGCTGAAACTCCAATACTTTGGCCACCTCATGCGAAGAGTTGACTCATTGAAAAAGACCCTGATGCTGGGAGGGATTGGGGGCAGGAGGAGAAGGGGACGACAGAGGATGAGATGGCTGGATGGCATCACCAACTTGATGGACATGGGTTTGGGTAGACTCCAGGAGTTGGTGATGGACAGGGAGGCCTGGCGTGCTGCGATTCATGGGGTCACAGAGAGTTGGACACAACTAAGCGACTGAACTGAACTGAAGCTGGCTCTGTTTCTCAGGGACTTAAGCTCCTTCTAGGTCACCATGCCACACTTTGTGTATTGCCCTAGATGTTAAAGTCCAAGATGGTAATTACATTCCAGGAGGCAGGATGGAGAAAAGTCAAACACAAGGTACAAAGACTGTGTGTCAGCTGTATGTTCAAGGAGATTCTAGGAAGTTGTCATGTTAAGCCTTCCTCTTGTATTCCAATGGCCAACTCAGTCACATGGACATAGTATGTGATTTGGGAAGATATTATCATACCTCAGTGGTGAGGTGGTAAAGACTCTGCCTGCCAATACAGGAGATGTGGATCTGGTCCCTGGATCTGGAGGGGAGATTCCCTGGAGGAGGAAATGACAGCCCACTGCAGTATTCTTGCCTGGAATAGTCTACGGACAGAGGAGCCTGGTGGGCTACAGTTCATGGGTGGCAAAGAGTCAGACACGGCTGAACACACACACATGCACGTATTTGTACACAATAGGAAGCATGATTTTAACTTGGTGTCCCAATGCTTTGCACAGCGCCTCAGGGAGTACATACTGAGGAAATACTTGTTAATGAAAAGAGTAACCAGATTAACAACTGAACCCTGATAAAATAAGAATCAGAAATCTTGAGGAAAATTTTGAAAAAATCTAAAAACTTTAAATCTGAAAGAGTGATGGTCTCAGACAGCTGATATGGACTTGGAACTCACTCTAGCATCTTTGTGACTGTTTCCCAGGTATTTCATGAAAATATTTTGGCAGTCCTATGTCTGTCTCATTTCGGCACATTTTAGATACCAGGAAGACATTTCAGGAAGAAATAAATATGGAACATCTCTGAACTGCTCTGTCTGTAGGCAGCTTTCTCTTGATTAAAAATTGGTTAGAAACAGTGAGTCGGATTGCTTCCTTCAAGACAGTTAAACAGCAGGCTTCTATCTACTAAAGAAGTGGGAAATTCTTAAATGAATAGAAATTAAGCTTTACAAGCACGACCCAGAGGGTATCTTAACACTTATTGAATTTAAATCAAGAAACATAAAGTCTTCTCTTGTAAATGCCAGATGTGTTGTCTTCATGAGGCTGTGTCATGGTAAATGCAGTCACACACTGTGTTACTTCACACCTCCTTTAGAAAGTTACCAGTATTCACAAGAAATGGCTTAAATTCCCTCACTTTCTTCTTCCCCAGGGCCTTGCTGAGAACACTCAAAAACTCTTACTTAGATTCATTTACGCATATTTCCAGCTGCTAGTATTTCAGTATTCATCTGAATTCTCCTAAAGTGAAAGTCCATATACTGAATGTCCTATAAATGTCTGAAGTAATTTAAATTGGAACAAGGTAAAATCAGAGGCAATCTAATGAAGCTTTGCAAAAATCTTCAAAGCACTGAAAGATTTCCCATCACAGAAAGCCTAACTATATTTAGGCTGCTGTTCTTAATTAGAGGAAAAACTGGTTTGTGTTGGTCTTGATCAGGGTAGCAATGCCTGGTGGAAGGAGCCAATTTGTTGTCCAGGGTAGCTGGACTCTATCAGAGGATATCCAATGATTCCTGGATGGGTCAGAGGTGCTTCCTGGATGAATATCAGACAGGTAGGATTGCTCTCTCTCGAGGACTTCATTTTGTATGCCACTTATCACACACCGAGCTGAGTAAGTCAATCCCTGAAGCCACTAGCTCATTAAGAGGCTAAAGACACTCCAAATCTGGGGATAGCTCCATGGTCCTTGTGAAATAAGAACATGATGATTGATACAAGTAGAATCTCTATATCCATAGAGAATGTTATAGTTGAATCTATAAGGGGATAGATTTGGTTCTTTCAAGGGGGCATCTTTCTAGAGGGTTATCCTCAAAGGAGTGAGATGAGAGTAAGAGATTACAATCACTGCCTATCTCAGCTAAACAGTGGTTTATTCATCAACAAAGATCTTGAATGTACCAGGATCTGCATCAGGATATAGAAATGAACAAAGCATAATATCTAAATTAAGGAAGTTTGACCTATTTTCAGAGAAGGATGCAATTTATTATTATACCATGCAGGAAATGTGCTAACAGGATCATACACAAGGGATTATAGCAGTAATCCCTTGTTACTGGGACAGATACAGAGGAGACCTAACTGAGCTTTGAGGGGTGAGTTGGTAGGTTAAAAATGTTTCCAAGAAGTGGGATTTCATCTCAGTCTCAAGAAGAATGGGACATGATCAGCTGGACAAACCAAGAGGTAAATGTTAAGTAAAATAAATAGCAAGAGAAAGTGTGGAGCAAAGAGCACAAAAGAAAAATCACAAATCACAAAGTGGGTTGAAGTAAACACACAAGGCGTGACTGTGAGGGGAGATGAAGCCGGAGAGATTGGTCATATACTAAGTGTTAGTGTACGCCGTGTTGGATGTGGTGTGGCTTATTTAGATGTATGTTTACACTTAAGTGAATTCAGAGCAGAAGGAAAGTTCAGACTCATTTTCAATATAGTTTTAAATTTTATCACTGGCATAACTTTAAAACCTTGCAATATTCTGATCCTGTGAGATGAAGGATTCATTACATCAAGTTCTTTTGACTTCAAGAGTACTTCTATGCCATCAATAATCATTCAGATGAAAACTGAATTCAGTTACCAGAAAGAAATTCTGCCCCAGATGTGGCACCTCATCAGATTTCCCATCTTAGTGTGAGGTGGAGTTTGGCAGAGTAAAAAGGCAGGGCAGATAAGTTAAAATGGGTTCCTCCATTCCCTCCGCAACTTACTTACATGTATGAATAGTAATGGAGGGTAGCGTAATAAAACTTTATTTAGTGATTTTAGAGTTTCTAGTATATATATTTTTATAACCCTGTAAGACAGACTAGGGAATTTTAAGACAATTTTGGTTTATCATGTCTCCTTACCTGAGGTAATAGTAAGTTTTTAATTTAACCTGTAACTTTTTCTGGCTGCATTCAGTCTTAGTTGCAGCATGTGGGATCTTTCCTTGTGATGCACACACTCTCCAGTTGTGGCATGCAAGCTCCAGAGCATGTGAGCTCACTAGTTCCCAGCATGTGAGATCTTAGTTCCCCAACCAGGGATCAAACCTGTGTTCCCTGCATTGTAAGGTGTATTCTTAATCCCTGGACCACCACGGAAGTCCTTTTAACCTGGAACTTGATACAGAAAAATGTCTAATTAATCAAACAGATTGTCAGGTGGAAAATAAGTCTCCATCAATAAAATGCATGCATGCTCAGTGGCTTCAGTCATGTCCGACTCTTTGTGACCCCATGGTCTGTAACCCACCAGGCTCCTCTGTACACGGGATTATCCAGGCAAGAATACTGGTGCGGGTTGTCATTTCCTACTCCAAGTGATCTTCCTGACCCAGGGACTGAATTGGCATCTCTTGCATCTCCTGCGCTGACAGGCGGATTCTTTACCACTGTGCCACCTGGGAAGCCCCTGACCTACAAAGTATTAGGTCATTAATTCAGTCTCCATACTGAATTATATTCTTATATCAGTTCCTTAGAATTTTTAGCCTTTGGGTATGCTAAGCTTTGGTTGAAATTATTTAGCAAGTGGTTAGATATATGCAAAGAGTTTTATGCTTTAGAAACATTCTTGTTTTATCAAAGTGAAAAGATAAATATCGTACATGTTGAAAATGTGAAAATGTTTCTGAGAGCTGCCAACTCTTTGGGTGCCACCAAGTTGGGTGGCATAAAGTAAATAGGAAAAAGAATGCTTATCAATTTTGTCAAAGATTATCTCTGACTTTCAAAATAAAGATAGGCATCAGTGTGGTTTGGGGAATCCATCCTTCAGGCAGCAGCTACAAAGTCTGGGGCACCAGATGTGTTAGTAAGCTCCTTCCAGGGAGATATTGGCAGCTTCGTTTTATCATAATAGAAAGCCAGAAGGAGAAGGTGAGGAAAATGTCCACATTTTCTTGTTCTCCGGGGCAGATCACAGCCCCTAGATGTGTGCTAAAATTAGAAGTCAGATCCTCAGGCAGAGCTTGTAGGATATGAAGGTAGACCCCTTGTAGGAAGCGGCTAAGAGATGAGAGATTTTGCCTGCTCTCCCTCTGCTGAGCCCTGGGGGATGGTAGTATTAATACATGCTTCATCTGGCAGCAAATTATATTCGGACACAGAGACTGCTTTGTCAATAATTTGTCTAGCACAGGTTCACTGCAGGAATTGTAATAATTTCACAAGCCAATAGTATATGGGATAATGTCTCTTAATAAGCCAATAAAGAAATAATCTACTCCAAACCATCAACAGACTAATTACAATATTGTTTCAGGCAAGGGGAGATAAAAGGAATAAAGCCCAAATTTAGTGAAGGAGTACCTTTCTAGGCATTGTTCTTGGGAGAGCTGGCTTAGCTAACCGTGAGCTGATGTCCAACTGCTGGTGCAAAAGCAAAAGTCCGTTGTTGCTAGGGTTGTTGCTAGGGTACAAAGATGCCAGCTTGATGGGAAAGATGATTTTCTTCTTGGGGCCTCTGCATGGTTTTCACCACTGCTGGCAAAGAATCACCTTGCCCAGCCAGGAACTAGTGCCCCAAGGTCTTTGGAAAGCTATTTCGATTAGCAAGGAAAAGTTGCCTTCCCCAGGCTAAACACTTTTCAGTTGCTGGTCAAACCTCTTAATATTTGAAGCTTAAAATCCTCTAGCCAGAGTCACTCTTTCACAAAAGTTCTTTTATTTATAACAAAAAGATTTATTTACTTAATTTTTTGGCTGTGGTGGCTCTTTGATGCTGCTCGCAGGCTTTCTCTAGTTGCAGTGAATGGGGGCTACTCTTCATTATGGTGCACAGGCTTCTCTTATTGTGGAGCATGGGTTCTAGGTGGTAGGCTTCAGGAGTTGCAGCACATGGGCTCAGTAGTTGAGGCTCACTGGCTCTAGAATGCTGGTGCAGTAGCTGTGGTGTATGGATTTTGTTGCTCCATGGCCTGTGGGATCTTCCTGGACCAGGGATCAAACCTGTGTCTCCTGCATTGCAACATGGATTCTTCACCACTGGGCCACTAGGGAAGTCCTCAAAGTGCTTATTTATCAATAAGCTCCCAGCTGTGCCTGTCAATAGCTGAGCTACTGAGTGTTCATGTTAATGATGATATCCTGACCAAATTTTCTCAACATAAACAACTTCATTAGAACAAAAAGCAATTGGATTTTGAATCATATCAGACCAATACCCAACAGTGCACAGGTGTGGGCATGCCTGTTAAGAAGCGCTCCTTTGTTTACCATAGTCTTGTAGGTCTCATGGACATAAACCATGTTGGCTTCCAGGACTAAGTGCTGGGGGTTGGGCCTGTCCCTCAAGTGAAAGTGTTAAAAGTAGGGGCACCAGATGTGCAGTCCGAATCCTTTGCTTCTGAAGGTGACACCAGGAGTTGGGTATTCCCTCCCAATTGTATGCCATGGTGCCGAGATTGGGTTGTATTGCCAAGGCGTGTCTCAGCTTTTCTTACCCGTTTCAATGTGGTATATTCTCATTTGCCCAATGTGTAGGAGTTGCTCAGCTAGTTTCTTGATTTCTTCCAGAGGGAATGGTTCCATGGATGCTTGTAAATTTGGCATGCCTTCCAGAGAAGGAGTTCAGGAGCCTTCCATGCTGTCATCGTGGTGGACCTCAGGCAGGGGATGGATTTAAACTGAAGTCTCACATAGCTCAAATTAACCCAACAGTGACTGGGAAACCTCAGAAAGTGCAAATACAGAGCGAGGCTCGTGACTTTACATCTCAAAATAATTGAGAATATTCCTGTATTATTTCCTCCACATTCAAGTAGTTCTTTCTCTTTGTATTTCACAAATCTATTCTTTCCCATTTTAACTACAGTTGACCCTGAATGACATGAGATTGAACTGCACAGACCCACTTACATATGGATTTTTTAAAATTAATATATACTACAGTACTACACAATCCTTGTTGGTTGAACCTGAATATGCAAAGCCATAAATAAGGAGCTGACTGTAAAGTTATATATGAGTTTCCAACTGCACGGGGAGTCAGTGCCCGTAACCCCCATGTTGTTCAAAAATCAACAATATTGTCAATTTCACTTGGCATTTTTGTTTGTTTTCTTCTCAGAACAGAATCTAAGAGACAAAAAATGAGGCATAATCTCCCAGGCTGCAACTGATGAAGGTAAGTTTTTACCTAGATTCTGTGTGGTTTCACATGAAATCAGAGACATTGTGTAGATACCTGAGCTCATAACCAGTCCTTCTGAAGTGGAATCACTAAGTTGGGGCTTAAAAATACGTAGAAGCTATGTGGAAAACCTCTTACTGAAATGGAGCAGGACCCTGTGGTCCTTGCCCCCTATGTCTTCAGCCTGCCTTTTGTCTGTGGAAAACTTTACCCAAAGAATGAGTTTAATCAAAGAAATGAGAACATGCAGAAACAAAGGAAAACAGTCAAAAAAGATCAAATAATATTAGTGTAGTCGTTAAGCATCATCATAGACCTTTTATTCCTTCCTATGTGCTATAGACAATCTTCTGAGCCGTAACTGGGGAGCTGTCTTATATCTTATAGATACTGAAACCCCCCTAGGTGGAGGAGTTAACTACATGATGAGCAGACTCTGGCCACGACAAAAGCTGCCACAGTTCTGAGAATTGGCCTCAAAGAAATGGAAACACACTGACCCTGGAACTGAAGATAAAGTGCACCTAAAATAAAATGATGCTGATCAGACCACCTATGACCAATTTCAAGATAACTGCCAGAGCTGACTATGCTGTCTCTGCATGTATCCACCTCCCTCAGACTATAAAATCTCTTACCCACTGATTGTCAGTTGAGGGGAGTGGGCCTTTGGACCGAGGTCCGCCTCCCTCTCTCTCCTAGTTGCTGGCATCCAAAATAAAGCAAACTTCCCTTTCCACCAGCTTGGCCTCTTTATTAGCTTTTGCGCGGTGAGCAGCTGACCTGAGTTAGGTCACATTATTATCAGAGAAAAGCCCTCTTGCTGCCAATTTATTCATTTGTTAACAAATCTTTAATAATGCTTAGCAGGCCTGGTGCTCAACCTTGGGAATTCAGCTGTGAATAAGAAAGGCAAAATCTCTGTCCTCACAAGGATTATACATTTGGGTGGGGTTGAGAAATTATACACCAGTAAACAAATAAATGGCTATAGAACTTCAAGTTACAACATGTGCTTTGCTGATGCCTACCAGCCAAAGACCACAGAAAGCAACTCCCACAAAACTGAGTTTGCCAGCGCTGGAAACCTCGTTCAATGGAAAATCATAGATCCCAATAAGAGAGTATATGTATGGGCCCTAGTGGCTAAGACGGTAAAGAATCTGCCTGCAGTGCAGGAGACCCAGGTTCAGTCCCTGGGTGGGGAAGATCCTCTGGAGAAGAGAATGGTAACCCATTCCAGTATTATTGCCTGGAGAATTCCATGGACAGAGGAGCCTGGCGGGCTACAGTCCATGGGGTCTCAAAAAGTCGGGCACAACTGAGGTTCTAACACTTTCTTTTTAGACAGGATTTAGACTTGTGATTTGAGGAGTATTCTGAAAGTGTGGTTTTACTCTGCTTTGGGTGTTTTCAGAAAATGAGGGTAATTTTTTGACTAGATATGATGGTGGTTTTACGCTAGAGGTAGAAAAATAGAGCTTAGTTAAAGGGGCCTCAATCAAATTATGTGGGAAGAAAGATGTTTGATCACTTCTGTGGTTTGTGGTGTTCTTGCTTTTGATTTTGCTCAGACACAATTACAGAGTGGTCTTGTTTATTGTCTTTTGCCATCAGGGTTAGAGTGACCCTGTCTGAAGTCTTATACTATGAAATCATTTAACAGGAGGGCACCATAGCCTCACTGCTGGTGCCAGGGCAACTCCCAGTTGATTGCTGTCAGTGGCTGCTTTTCTTTTATTTTTCACATAAGAAGGAAAATAAAGTAAGTTAGATGAAATGAGATGGAACGCATTCAGGGAAGTATGGCCGTGGACCAATAAAGAAAGTTAGATGGATGTTGACTCAGGGATGAAGGTTATTTAAGAAAAGGCCTCACTGTATGCATATCATGTGTGCAGAGATCTAAATGATGTGAAAAATAAACTATGAGAAGGTCTGCAGAAGACCATAGCAATTAAAATAATGGTTGAGGCATAGCAAGGAGGCTGAAAAATGCAGTGCCTGAAATAAGTTAGCAATACATTTCTCTTTCAAGTAACAGTCTGGTTGATCCAGGGTGGTGAGGCAGATTTGGTCCACAGCATTGTTAAAGGATTTAAGCTCTATCGATCAATGTCATCTTCAAGAGAATGGTATTCATTTGTGTGTTTAAAATAAATTCACATTTAAGACCAAAAAAAACAAAACAAGGAAAAAGTCAAAGTTCAGGGAATTAAGTTTCTCTTTAAGTTATAATAGACCCACCAGTTATATTTTTAAATTTTTTCTACCCATTATCTGTTGACTCCAACTTAGGCATTCCTATGAAAAGGGAGGCTTGTCTTTTAGTGGGTGTCCTGTGTCCAGGAAAAAAGATTTTTAACCAGAAAGGCTTTCCAGAAAAGAAGTTTCAGCATCTGTAAAGGCTCTGGAGCAGAACAAACTGGATATGTTAAAGGAATGACAAGAAGGCCAGTGTGACCAGAGGAAGTGAAGCCACTCAGTCATGTCTGACTCTTTGCGACCCTTTTTGGGCTGTAGCCTATCAGGCTCCTCCGCCATGGGATTTTCCAGGCAAGAGTGCTGGAGTGGGTTGCCATTTCCTTCTCCAGGGGATCTTCCCAACCCAGGGATCGAACCCAGGTCTCCCATATTGCAGGCAGATGCTTTACTGTCTGAGCCACCCAGGAAGCCCTGAGACTGGAGGAGGATGAGCAGAATTCAGTAGAGTAGACAAATACCAGAGCAGTTCAGGCCTTTCACGACAAACTATGATTTTATTCCAAGTGAAATGGAGGGAGTTCCCTGGCGGTCCAGAGGTTAAGACTTCACCTTCCAGTGCAGCGGGTGCAGGTTTGGTCCCTGGTCAGGGAGCTAAGATCCCACATGCCTCTTGGCCAAAAAAAAAAAAAAAACCAAAGCATAAAACAGAAGCATTATTGTAACAAATTCAATAAAGGCTGAAAAAAATGGTCCACATTTAAAAAAAAAAGTGAAATGGAAAGACATTGTGGGGGATTGAGAAGAAACATATGGCATATAATCTAATTAATATTTTTTAGAACCTTGTTCAGCTATATGGATGTAGATAAATAGAAAGACAGTGAGAAAGTGTTTAGGAAGAAATTGTCACAGTCCTGCGAGAGGGGGAATTCTGCAAATTACAGCAATAATGATGAATGATGTGGCAAGAAGCAGACAGATTTGAGATGTCTTTTTGAATGCAAAGCCAGCAAAAGTTCTTAATAGATGAAATCCCAGGTTTGTATTAGAGTGTGAGTGCATGCTCAATCACAAAGTCGTGTCTGACTCTTTGAGACCCCATGGACTATAGCCCACTAGGCTCCTCTGAACATGGGTTTGTCCAGGAAAGAATACTGGAGTGGGTTGCCATTTCCTTCTCCAGGGATCTTCCCAACCCAGGGATTAAACCTATGTCTCCTGCTTGGCAGGCAGATTCTTTACCTCTGAGCCACTTGGGTGGTGGCGTGTTACAGAGAAGAGTTAAGAATTATGACTAGATTTTTTTTTACCTCAGCAGGTGGTAGGACCATTTACTGACAAGCAGAAATGAAGCAGTGAACCTCAGAAGAGAAGAGACAGTTCCTCCACTGAAATGGAACGAAGGGTAAATGCTAGGGGATTGTTATATTCAGTTGTAGGGAAATGATATAATTTTCTCCTTATTGCTTTGAATTTTAGGTGAGATCATTAGAAAGGCATCTGACAAATGTGAGGAGAAGGAAGAGAGTTGCAATTCAAGGAAAAAGATAAGATATAAAACAACCAGGAGAGAAAATTAGAGGCAAAATTTGTCAGGCAAATGAAATAGGGATAAATGGGCAGTACTAAGGACCCACTTGAGATTTGGGATCACAAATTTTAGGTGTGTCTCTTCAACAAGTTGGGGGTTTTTTCTCCAGCTATGTTCAGCTTCTCAGGTAAGGTCAGAATCAACGGGAGATTTCAGTTTAACTAATGGTGTTTCCACAGGCTCATATAAGGTAGAAGGACAGGATGTTGAGTATAGTAAGATAGTGATTTTTGTTTTGGATGATAGAATCTAAACTAAGTAAAGTGCAAAGTGAGAGTGTGATTCCTAGTTGAAAAGTGAACAGAGGTGGGCAATAGATTAAGGGAGATCATAAATGGTAGAGTGAGAATCATAGATTATATGAACTAAAAAGAGAAGATGACATGGATAGAGGGAGCAGAGTGTTTGAAATTGAGATTTTTGGAGAAGTTGAATTTATTGAGAATGTAAGTTCTATAGTATGACTGTGGAAATGATGGGATGAGATGAAATGGTTAAAACGTTTATTATTGGAAGTGAAGATGTCAGGGACTGAGGGGGGCGATTGTGGAGGGATTTTGCCCATGTAAGTGAAACTCCTCTTGGATAATGAATGAAGCAAGTAATAGGAGAGCAGCCGTTGTTCAAAATGCCAAGGGTTAAACCATGAAATTGTGTTATGCTCTGTGGTTTTTTGAAGGAGAAAGGAAAACCCGTATGAAAGTGGCTAGAAGAACTGTTAAATGTAGTGTGGTTAATATATTCCAGGCACTGTTCTAAGCATTTTATGCCATATCAGACCACTTTACCCTCACCCAGATCTGACATTTTGTAGCTGAGGGAACAGAGAGGTGTACAAGATTACTAGTGAACAGTGGGGCTGAATCTGGGCATTCCGACTCCAGAGTGGACACTCTTAATCACTATAGAATAGTTTCCTTTTTAGGATCAGCTCCTTGGACACTTTTTAATGTTGAAGCTGATAGGATTGTAAAAGATGGTAGGGAGGTGGTTATGAGAAATCATGATTTTCCCAGAAAAAAACTCAGAGATTGGTGGATTACACTTAAACCCTACTAAGTGGAGTTTAGCCTACAGCAGGGAGTGCTCTCAACTAAAGGACACAGAGTTCTCAAAACTCCTTAATTCCAGAATAACTCAAAACCTGGTTATCTTCCTTCATAGATGACTATGGGACTTGGTTGCAGTGCTGTAAATAGAGGTCCTCATAGGTCTCCTGTCAAAGCAGGAGTCTAGGAGACCACTGTTAATGGTGGGTTGAGAGGACTATGAGGGTTTACGACACCATAACTACAGTCTTAAAGGAAATTTATGAGGAGTTATTTAAAGTATTCCTTTTGCCTCAAAAATGTTCTCCTAAGTGGGAAACATATTAGTCACACAAATTCCACAGTGAAGTTAAAAATAAAGCTATCATTTACTGAATGTGAGGGGGGAAAGTGGATAAGGGTAACTATTCTAATGGAAGTAAATTTGCAAAGGAGCATAGTTCTGATGGCTGTTGTCTTTTTATTAGCTGTTAAGTTCATTTAACAGAAAAGCAAATTCAATCTAAGATCATTCATTAAGATAAGCATAATTAATAATCCATTAATCATTCTTTGAAGATGGTCCTATTTTACTTCTATTACCTTCCCCATAGCTGAGATTAATGAGTGAGTCTTGGAAAAGAGCATGTGTTTCAGTTCAATAAAACATTCAAATGATAAAACAGGTATTACTTTGTTCTGGGTTAATGACAGGTAGGCTAGACTTTGCAGTACAACTGTTCTAATCTCTTTTAATTTGGTTTAGAATGGCAAAAATTTTAACTGTTTCAACAACCCATTAAGTGCTTTGCAAAATGACAAAACATTCTATGTGACTTGATTAACATCTACTCCAATTATGCACAACACTTCATGCTCAAGATCTAGATTTATTTTAAAACATTTAGTCCAATTTATAGTAATGCGGGAAAAAAATCACATCTAATAAACCACAACTGTAGAAGAGACAAAACAATTGTGCTGTCACATTTCCACACAAATATAATTTATATTTCATTAAAAGAAATCACAATCACGTGTAAATAAAGTATTTAGCCTCTCAGTAGTAGTAAGAACCTCTTTTGAGTATGTAGGGTCTTCTGGGTTTATTTTCATAGAGCTGCCGTTTCAGAATGTAAGGAATTTTTCTCTTTATCACTTCTTCCTTTTCATTTTTGTCATTTCCAGCATCAAGAATGTCTTCCTGAATCAACTGCAAGATAGACAGAATATGAATCAAACTTACATGCATAAAGTCTTCCATTTCAGTGTTTCATCTACCTTTTATCTCATTTGCATTCAGACAGTAAGACATATGTGGATGATGTGGTTCATAGCAATTAAGTGTTTTGCTTAAGGACAGGTAGATATCAGGTGGCTGAGAGGATGAAAACATGATTGTTTGATTCTCTGTTCAGTATTCTCCCTAGTTCATCAAGCTAGCTTTAAACTTTTTTTTTTAATTTGTCAAGGCCATATTAATACCTCCAAATGAAAAAAAAATGCACTTAATGTTACTTTCAGTTTTTCTTCAATGTATGATAGATCAAAAGATGGAAATATATCATAAATCACAACAAATATAGAGATTTGAATTTAGTGAACCAAGTTCGGCCTCAAAGGTCAATAAAAATTTATATTCCATTGTTAATGATTTGAATTGAAAGCCATTCTAGAGATCCATTTCTCAGTCATAGAGAGAGGAATGCTTGTTCTGCCTACTTGCTCAGCTGTTTTAGAATTAACATGTGAAAGCTCTGTTTAAGTGTTAAAGATCTTTTGTTTGTGCTGCTTTAATTAATCATTAAAATCAAGTTCACATTCAAAAACTCAAGGGAGTTAATCTTCATGTAGAATCTTGCTTAATAGCTCATTGAACATGCTATATTCTAAAATTAGTCCCAAACACCTTTTCAGATAGTACTGTTCTGATTCAAAATGCTCAACCAGCATAAAATATTTAGAAACTCTTCCCAGAGTTTTGCACATGATTTACAAAAAATTTTTAAACAAGTCAATGCTAATGCTCAAGATAAGAATTATATTCATATTTGTGATTGTCTGAACTTTGGGGTAACTATAACTAGTACTAATAGGAGACTGTTTTTAATCATAGTCTGTATGCATTGAATCATATCACAAATAGCTGTCAGCCCACAGCTATTCAATTTCAGAGAAGGAAAAACAGCTACTGTCAGACAATCTAGTTTCTTAATCTTTTGTTTCTCTGTGCACATAATCTGTAATTACTTGTACCACACTCTGAATAATATTATCATTTCATTTTAAACCACTCTATAACATTTCAAGTAGCAAAAGTTTTCATCTTATGTGCACCTGATTTTTGTGTATTATAGTTTATTAAGGTTTTTTTTATTTTCTGAATAAACAGCACATAATTGACTTTTCCCAATTTTCCATGTTTTACTGACATAATAGTTTAAAGAGAAAATCATTTAACTGGAATTGGAATTAGAGGATAAAGAGTCCAGCAAGAAAAATTAAAACCAGTTTTTTCATTTTATTTTAATCTGGAAAATATTTTTTTTGGTTTACAAGCTAGAATAAATTCTAGAAGTTCTGCACTGCATTTCTTCTTTTCTACAGGGTATCTCTGTGATAGTGTGATAGAGATGGTTATATTAGCAGGAAAGGCACCCTCAGATCCCCAATGTTGGTGTAAACCCTGAATATGAAACATGAAGTAAATTTCTCTTAGGGGTTAATCTGAAAAAAATGTTTCTGTTGTTGGGAAAATTATAAATTTTCTTAAAGCATTTTCATCTGCCTTTTCTCCTTCAAATATTTTCAAACCAAAGGTGGTGAGTGACCAGTGTAATATTTTTAAAAATTTTAATTTCATTTTTTAATTTTTAATTGGAGGAGAATTGCTTTATGATTTTGTATTGGTTTCTGCCATACAACAATGCAAATCAGCCATAAGTATATACATACACCCCCTCCCTTTAGAACCTCTGTCCCACCCACCCCCATCCCACCCCTCTAGGTCATCACAGAGCACTGGCTGGGCTCCCCGTGTTATATAACAGTTTCCACTAGATATCTATTTTACACATGTGGTGTATAATATACATCCATTCCTTCGTTGTAGTTCTGTATAGTGAAATTTGGCTTTATTAGCCATAGTGAGTCTAATTCAGCTTCTAAGGATGATTGAAATCCACAATCCACACATTCAAATAAAATAGAAATAGAAGTATAAATGGAAATATACAAATATATATTCTTATCATTCCAGTTTTATTTACCTAATATTTTCAAATACAAATGAAATCTTTTGTGTTCTGTGTTTATTTATAAACAAACACACAGGACTGAGTGTTTCTAAGAAAACGTTTTGAGTTTCCTAAATTTCTTCGGTATGCCACCACCACCAGCACCAAAAGTTGCCTAAGCACGCCTTCCACAATAAAAGCATGTGGATCAAATCTGCCTTAAGATAGATCCCCCTTTAGAGACCAAAGAAAAGATATTTGCTAAACTTCAAATATTTGCAAAACACTTTGAAGATCTGAAGGAATGTTAACCTCAACACATGGTTTATTCTTCCTTAATATTCGTAAGTCTTCCTGTTATGATAATTATCAGGATTAAAACAATCAGTATAAATGAGAGTTAACTAGTATAACCATAATCATATTCATATTTTGCTTTTGTTTTACCTCCCAATGTTGAAAGGCCCTGCTGTGACAGATTTTTCGGAGCTGGTATATCGTCAACATTGCTTCCAGGCTAAAGCCATCTAAGGCAGCAGGAAATTTCCTTCTTGTAATAAGCTCCTCCTCATGAAACTCTCCTGTTTCCTCAGCTTGGCTGTTCAGGTTATTTATAAGACTGCAGACATTCAGCAGGCTCATTTTCCAAGAGGGAACACTTGCCTTACTGATCTGAAATGTAGAAAGAAATAGCTGTTGTAATTAACCTTGTGTTGTATCAGTTAGAAATAAATTTCTACTGTGCTAAGCCATTACCTTTTAGGACCTAACTGTTACTCTAATCTAACACTGTTATTAACTTAGTAACTTCATATCACAAAATTGAATAGCTCCAAATACTTCATATCCTCTATTTAACAAAGGCAATAAAGCTAACACACATAAACACACACATACACAAGCACAGAAAGAAAGAAAATAGAAATTACAGTAAGTAGAAATGCATAAATATATATGTATACATCACAGGTGAAAATATTAAAATACCACTCTCTCTTTTTATACTTCAGGTTAGTGTCTAATGGAACAGCAACTATGATGATACTAATAAATATGGCAATTATAGTATTGTGAAACCACAAATCTATTCCACACATTAATAGTTGTCATAGGTAGCATCAAAGCTGACTAATTTATTTATCTGAAAATTATAATATTTTCTAAAATAACTATCCTTTTCTAATAAGACCCTGTATGAAATCATTATTACCATAGTAAACAACCTTCTCATTTGCCAATTTTAGGAGAAATTAAATGTGAAATAACATAAAAATTAATAAACCTCAAAGGACACAGATGAAAGAAAGCATAATTTTTTTCTAAGGAATATAAAAAATTTTTTGTAATGAACACAAAGCTGTGATAAGAAGACTCAAAAACATTAGTATCGATTCTATTGGTGCCAATTCTCTCTGAATTATTCTCCAAATGCAGTGCAATTGCAAATCAATGTACCAATCTGGAAAATATGGGGAAACTGGAAGAAGAGGGAGTGATGGAAATAATTATGAAGTTAATTTCGAAGTATGAACGTGTGAGAACCAAGAAAATTTAGGAAAAGAAAGGTCATGAGGGAGGACTTACTCTGCCAGATATCGAAAGATATCTTAAAGCTGCAGTAATCAAAGAGTAATCAAAAAAGCTGAGCACCGAAGAATTGATGCTTTTGAACTGTGGTGTTGGAGAAGACTCTTGAGAGTCCCTTGGACTGCGAGGAGATCCAACCAGTCAATCCTAAAGGAAATCAGTCCTGAATATTCATTGGAAGGACTGATGTTGAAACTGAAACTCTAATACTTTGGCTACTTGATGCGAAGAACTGACTCATTTGAAAAGACCCTGATGCTGGTAAAGATTGAAGGTGGGAGGAGAAGGGGACGACAGAGGATGAGATGGTTGGATGCATCATTGACTCAATGGACGTGAGTTTGAGTAAACTGGGAATTGGTGATGGACAGGGAAGCCTGGTGTGCTGCAGTCCATGGGTTCACAAAGAGTCAGACACGACTGAGGGACTGAACTGAACTGGACTGAATCAAAGAGTAAATCAATAGAGCAAGAATAAATATTAAACTCAAAAGAGAATATAATGTCCAAAATTTGATCCAAGTCCATATGATTGAAAAGCATATAGCAAAGTCTGCATTTGAAGTCCTTGAGACAGTTGGCTCAGGGGAAATCTGGATTTAGATCTAGTTATAACTTTTATTGATATATTATTGTCTAACAATATCCAGATGGGTTAAATATGAGTAAAAATAAAAATATGTAAATATATAGAATTTATTTTATAAATTTGGAAAAATATTGTTAAGCAAATAACCAAACCAGAACCCATAAAGAAAAAGATAATTTTACACACATAAATTTGTAAATTATCTCTAGAAAACTAACAGCCTGAACTAACATCAAAAGCAAGTTATAATGTAAAAGCTGTCACAAAACGCTGATATACTTAACACAGGAGGAGCTCTTCAAAAAGAAACTGGGGAATACTCCATAAAAAATATTAAACCTCAGGCAAATAATATGAGCAGACAGGCACAGAATCACTCATCAAAGAAGAAATATGTCACAGAAATATGTGGAATGACGTTCAGCTTGGCTACTAGCAAATCAAGGATCCTAAAAGTATAAGTACACTCGATGTACTTATGAGGATATGGAGAAACAATACTTTCTCTTGTAAATATTTGTTGGTTTGAGTAAACCTTGCAATAACTTCTTGAAAAGTGTTTTTAGCTAAATGTATTAAAATTGTAAATGTGCATACCCTTTGATTAAGATTTTATCCTAGGGACATGAAAACCTCTAAGTACAAAGATATTCACTATAATGTTTTCAACCAGTTTGGAAATCCTTTCAACTATGCCCCTGGAACATGATTATTAGCCTGTTGCTTCAATTTTTCTGCCATGGGAAACTTAAGAGGCAACATACTTCATTCCGTGGCAGCAACACCTTATGTCTTGCCAATTAAGGCAATGCTAAAATTTTATACTCAGAAAGCTCTTTAGAGATCATCTGAATATTTTCCTTAGAACACTAGCTTTGTACTCACTGTTTTTAAAAAGGAGTTTTGCTGTCATGTAAATTGGAAAACTTGAGTTTAAAGGAAACTTAAAAGCTTCTTGAATTTAGTATCACAGAATTTTTTGCTTGTAAATATTCATTAAAACTTTTCAGTGTGTGTATATGTTAGTCATTCAGTCATGTCTGACTGTTTGCAGCCCCATGGACTGCAGCCAGCCAGGCTCCTCTGTCCATGGACTTCTCCAGGCAAGAATCCTGGAGTGGGTAGCTCTTCCCTTCTCCAGGGGATCTTCCCCACGCAGGGATCGGACCCAGGTCTCCTGCATTGAAAGCACATTCTTTACCATCTGAACCCCCAGGGAAGCCAACTTTTCAATGGTGCCAACATAATATCCAATGCTCCTCAAACTAATTAGCCACAGAATGCTTTATTCATAAATTATTTGTCAGGACTTGTGTTGTCTGATTAATTTTTGGTTGAGAAAACAATAAAGCATCTTCCTCTCTTCTGCCAGTTAAAACAGTCATGATATCACTTAGCAGTACTATTCAATATTACCTTAGCCCCTGTCACACTCTGGAAGCACAGCAGAGAGAGCGCTTTGGACCATACAGTATCTAAATAGACACGCATTGATATTTGAGAACATTTCTTAGGAGGTTTAAATAGTTTACTCAAGAAAATGACAAAGACTCTTTGATGAAATCTGAGTCAGGCTCCCCTGAACCCTCTTCCTGATGAGGTCCCGAACTTGGTCTTTGTCCTTCATCCAACTGAGTCCAATTTTAGCAAGAAGCCTTCGGAGTCAAGTTCGTAAAAATGCCTCACTGTTGGTAACTGATCATCCTAGAATTCTGCTGAGCAGTCTAGCAAGAATCCTCCTATATTTAGAGTTTCCTTTTAGTAATTTTCCATACACTGATCCCCCTCCCCCCACTCCAGCCCTGCTCCTTGGCTGTAAATCCACACTTGTCTTTGTTGTCTTTGGAGTTGAACTTGACCTTTCTACATACTGCAGATAGTTCTCTTTCTTAATAAAACTATACTGAAGCACTAGGATTGGTAATGAAGAGAATTGTATTGTGAGAAAAAATCCTTTATCTTCCACTTCTCTTCAAACTTTGCCATTTCTCTTGACTTTCTGTTGCTACATTTTAGTGTCTAAACAGTTTTACTTTAAAATTGAAACTGCTCACATATTTTACCTTTAGAGTGGAAGGAAGAAAGCTGGAGTTTTTGGAAGCTTTTAATAATGGAATTATTAATAGTATTACTAATTAATAAATAGTATTAATAGTACTGTCCTTTTAAAAATTGAAATACAGTAATTAGCTTAAAATGGTCAAAGGTTAGAGTTTTTATTTGCATAGAATATCCACACCAAACATGAATTGAATCAGAGAGAAATAAGTGGTAGTAGTTTTGTACAAAGCAAGAAATGAGCTTTTTGTTTCCATTTTAGCACCAAAACTGGGATAATTATGCTTCTGAGTGCTTCCTCATAGTAGTCTGTATTTTACTTATTTCAAAGAGGCAATGGGATTCAAATTTTCTTCCATGATCTGTTTTAGAGATATATTCAATAACTGAATGAAAGAGAAATATATAATTGTGTCTACACTTTTGCTATGTATTTTTCTTAAGAATAAAACTAAACCACACCATATACTGGAATTGCTTTTCCCTTGCAGTATCTTCATCAGGGAAGGAATCATAAGCAATCCCACATTTTCGCAAAGATTTTGGAGATTACTTCGGACCTTTATTTATCAATTTAAACTTGAAATCATAAAGGTAAAATCTCTACTAAGACACTAAGGCATACTAATCTGCTTCATTATTCAAATAAGACTATTGACTTCACTTCTCTTCTATTTATGAGTTGAAGTGACCGTAGTCATGGATATTCTGATTAAATATTAAACAAAGGGTCCATTTTCTTAAAGTTAAATATACTTGGTCACTGAGTTTTAATGACTAAATAAAATTTGATCATTTGTGATAGGAAGTCTAACAAGTTATGGCAGAATTTGGTTTCAATGTGTTCAACTTTTATAGATCTGGGCAATTGTGGAAATACCCAAATGTCTTTTAAGGACCATAGTAGAAAATATGTCTGTTAGCTTTCAGATAATAATGCCTCACATTCTTAAACACACACACAAATGGGTATTTCCCCTTCACATCCACTACTGAACATAATTCTACTTATATGCTAGAGGTATTGCCCTGGATATCTGCCCAGTATATCTTTCATCACGTAATTAGGGAAGACCTGAGGTGGCAGGAGGAATTCTGAACACCTACCTTCTTATCACAGCATCTGTGGAATCTGGAGTCCTCAACTTGGGGACCCGTGTTACCGCAGTGATTACACAGGGTGACTGCCTCACTTCAAAATATGTTTTTGATTTTTTGTTTTGTTTTGTTTTGTTGAGAAACATCCTTTGGTTGGGAACCCTGTTCTCTAACCCTACATTTAGATATATTCTGATTATTTCATTCTGGGTAAATCAAAATTGTATAGTAGCGTGGTACCTGGGTATATTCTAATTGAGTTTTATTCTTAGGTATAGGCTGGAGTCTAAAAACCTTGCTTTCAAGATCCCAAGAGAGGAATAATAAGATCCAGTACAAAGTTTTATCTGATTCAGTACAAACAATAAGCAGGTTCCAATAACATTTCTGTTATGGGGAGAATTTAAATCCAGAGGAGGACTTCATGTAAATGTCCCACTCCAGGATTCTTGCCCGGGAAACCTCATGGACAGAAGAGCCTACAGGCCACAGCCTATGGGTTGCAAAAGAATTGGACATGACTTAGCAACTAATCAGCAACGACCAGGAGATCATAAACTCCCACCCCAACATTTAAAAATGAGGACACAAAGGCAAGCACTGTTAACTAACCCCCTTGCTTAAGATCAAATTGTTCACAAGTCACACTTGTAGGCTTAGATCTCCAGGTTGCTGTTTGCTTATCTTTGCTCTTTACTTCCTGTCACATCTCTTTTACGGATTTCACGAACTTTCTTTTTTTTTTTCTTTTTTTATTTTATTTTTTTTTTTTTATTAGTTGGAGGCTAATTACTTCACAACATTTCAGTGGGTTTTGTCATACATTGATATGAATCAGCCATAGATTTACACGTATTCCCCATCCCGATCCCCCTTCCCACCTCCCTCTCCACCCGATTCCTCTGGGTCTTCCCAGTGCACCAGGCCCGAGCACTTGTCTCATGCATCCTTCATTCTTAATTTAGGAACTCCATTTCACTCTCCCCAATATCAAAACAAAAGGCAAAAATGTCATTTAATTTTCATTTATGTGTTTAACTTGAAGTCAGTGTATCTTTCATCATATACAATGTGATTGAAATGGAGAAAGGATTTCCACATAAATAATATGTAACTACTTAATTAAATTTGCAATGTAGTGATTGATATCACCAAACTTCTGTCCCTGTCACATCGATACCTTTAAGTCCTTTGAACTTAAGGAAAAGTTTCCCCCAGAAGGAAATGCCTCCCAATGAGCTTTTCAGTCACAATGGGAAGCTATTACTATAGGAAAAGGACACCATGTTTATAACAAGAGTTCATATGTTTTTCAGTCTTTGGTTTAGAAAGAAAGAAAAAGTTACCTTTGATGTATGCATATTGGTCAATAAATCTGTTTCTAACGCTTTCATTTCCTCTTCTGAATCTGAGTAAAATCAAAACCACATGTTTACTATATAACCACATATCATATAATTATAACTTGGATACGTAAGATTAATCTCAAAAAACTTTGTTTTAGAAGTTTATTGTCTTTACTATGTATTTATTCTCCTTATATTAATATTTTTTTAAAAAGCAATACAGTTTTATTTTAGGCTAACAGAATAGAACAATAGAAGCACTTTTAGGAAAATAGGCACATGATTTTATGCCAAGAGAGCTCTCAATGATTTGGAGTTGTTTAATCTCTAAATCTCAGGATAATAAAATGTGATTATACTACAAAGATGTCATCAAATATGCTGGTTAATTTTTATTGGCAGTAGTTTACATAGGTAGAGTATATACATATTGTTATTTTCAAAGCAACATAATGAAAAGGTAAGTACAAGACATTTTTTAAAAGACAAAACCAAAGGAAGTTACTTATTGATAATTTTGGAATAAGAAAGATACTGAGATTTGTTTTATTTGGATGCTATTTTACAAAACACACTTTGAAAGATTTGTTTCTCTATATTAAACTGCTTAAACTCTACTCTACTTTTATCTATATTAAACTACAAGGATTTAGAATTATGTATACTTGGCAATTTTATCACAGGTTATTAAAAAATTATTTAAGCAAAAGTAGAGATGTCCACCAATACATGTACAAGAGTGCTGAAAGTGGACTTCTGATATTTTTTAGAACATCCTTTCAGTTTCCACTAAGGAATATTTCACAGAGAAGAAAAATTTGGAAAATACATAAGATAATAGAAATAAAGTTACAGGACACTATAATGAAAATCAGAGCAGGAATTTGAATTTAACATTTCAGTGTCATATTTATGACATTACAGTATAAAACAGGTTAAATGATTTTTGCTACCCTTATCCCTTGTTTTTTTTTTAACCTTGATGTGATCATTCAGTTATTTTTCAAACATTAGTTGGAGCATATTGCAATCATTATATTTCATATTGCTCTCTAAAATTTGAAATTTATTTTCAAGGTAAGCTATTGATAGATATTTAGCAATGTATGATTTCTTCTTAATTATCACATGCAAAATACTCTATAGGGAAATAATTGTTATCAATATAAGAATGATATTATTCTAGTTACATTATGTATTGAATGACATGCAAGAAAATAGTGAAATTCATAATATGTCTACTTGTCACAGAAAAAAAGTTACTTAAAATATATTCTTAAAAGAGCTTGGCAATTTTTTGTATTTTCCTAGAGATCATTTTCTACAAATAATGCTTTATCCAGTTGATTCATTAAACATCAATATTCATTTTAACTTAATCCACACACTATGAAGAAAATAATTTTTGATGGGGAGAAGCCACCATGTCTGAAGAGAATGAATGAAGATGAGATAAAACATTTCAAACAGAGTCAGTTTGAATTATGAGTTTGCATTTTGACAGGCACCACTTCTGTACTTTTCAGTAGATCAGCTTGATTTAAGTTTTACATATTTTTTCCCCCAGTGATTACATCGCAGACAGGAGCATGAAGTGTCTCACTGAAATCCCTTTTACTACCTAGCAAATTTTAAAAGGGGAAGGAAAATTTTCAGTTCTTGCGATCATAAAGACAGAGAAAGAAAATATCAGTTTCTACCACTAAGAAGCAAACCAGAATAAGGGAGAAACTCTTCTCCCCAGATACATTAGCATTAGTAACAATACATTGCAAAAACGGAAAAAGAAATCATTGCAGGGAGCTGTGAAATGCAGCTGAGCTTACCTGAGCACAGACTCCAGGAGCTGAAAGCCAGGAGTATCATGCACACCAGCTGGATTTTCATTCCTGCCATCATCTCGAGCCTTCTAGCAAGCCAAGTTCATAAACGTCGGGACAGGCTGAAGGGGGCCCTCTAGCACTTCCCCCTGCCTTCAGCTGACTTTGGAAGTACTGAACTATGAGAGATGCTGTGACCATTCCCTATATATATGTGCAGGAGATGATGTCATAAGTATAGAGAGATTATCTCTTCAGGATGTACCCTTCATCTCCAACCCACCCCACTTCCTCCTCCCCTTTTCCTTTGTCCCCTCACACCTCACCCCCACTTCGGAACCTCCAGGATCAGTGACATCTTCCCTAATTGCCACTGCTGCTCCAGATTAATGACGCACCGAAGGAGTCATTCAAAAGCAATTCCATATAGAGAATATTGGAAAAGAACTTCCAGTACTATTATTTCCCCCATTTCCTCTCATTCTCTGACTCTAAGTTGTCATTCTGATTTTGTGAAGCATAAGATCTGTTATTTCTAATGTGAGCAAAATCTCCAGGATGAATGCCTAAAGTCAGTAATTCCTTAGGTTTGGAAGTTGTTAAAGAGTTAGGATTCTTTTGAACAAATGTTTTGTGGTTTCAGGATTAATATAGTTCTGCTGTATACTGTTGCCAATACGCTGGAAGAAGAAAGGAGGTCGAAGATAAGCAGAGAAGCAGTTATAATACTATGTTAAGCAAGAGAATTTAGAGAAAGGAGAGAAAACCAATTTTAAGGGAGACGAGTAGCTCTAAGAGTATTATTTCCTAACAAATCGTAAAATCTATATAAGTAACTGGAAGGATGATTGAATTACATATGCTGACTTATGGTTGAATGTTTCAGAAAAATAGTGTCATGTTTACAAAATCCAACTATAAATCATTTGTGTGTTAGCAGGCAGAAATATGTATTGCTGCATCACTGACTCCTGTTTTCTGATACTTTCCTCTCTTTCTGTCTGCATTGCTCTGCGCCTTTTACATTCATTCTTGCTGCCACATCCCGTGCAGTCTGTAACCCCCTTCTCACTGGCGCTCACCATTGTATCAGATCTCTTCCCCCGTGACAGTCACAAAAATGAGACTGCGCTTCTAGAAAGGAGACAATTCTAAATAACCACTGTCCACTGGTCTCGTTTCTAAGACAGAGTCTTCACGTGAGTTACAATGACACTCGTTCCCTCTCGGGGTTCTCAGTAGAAAATTGCTCAAAATGTTTTTTGGAGTGAAGTTTTCTTCTTTCATTAAGTATTTCAGGATATATGACATGATCTGAAAAGATGGTGCTGTTAGAAATGTGAATATTTGAGGTTAAAGGGTCTGAGACTTGCTCACTTCTGAAACCTATCAGATAGTAACAATCGAGAAAAGAAGTCTTGATTAATACAGAGAGTTGATTTATTCCCTATAGTATATGTCTATGGGGTTGGCTACTCTATTTTACCCTACACATAAGAAGAGGGACTAATTTCCATCTTTAAATAAGAATTTAAAACAGTCATTCATGTAATTTAATGTTTAGGAATTTAACAATGGCTGATATTTTTACTACTTTTAGTTTGTTTTACAGGTCTACATACCACACAGCACTGAACATGACTCACTTTAGGAAAGTTTTGTGTATACAGTGTAATTAATTAGCAAAGAAATGTGAAATATGTACTCTAAAGTTTGGCTTTCCCGCCACTAGGGGGCGCAATATAGGTCTGAAAAGCTTTCTTTTCACTTAACTGATCATACTAGAATTCTGAGCATTATGCTTACTTTCTTCTCACTGTTAGAGCATCTTTGTGACAGAATACTTTAAGGGCACTTCAATAAATATATCAAGAAATTGTATATTCTTTGCATCACATTTAAATTAGTCATTTTATGAGCTTCCGACTTACAAATATAAAACCTAATCTTTTCAAATGTGTGATAGCAGCCAGATTGTAAAAAATAAGTGTGATTCCTATTTATCTCAACTGATTTCTTTAATACATGAGGCTCAGGGAAATGTTGGCAAAATTTATCCCTAATTAGTTAGATGAAAAAGGAGGAGAATGGATAATGGGAATTCAATTTGTTTTAAATGTACCACTTTAATATTAGCTGTCAGTGTAGAAATTATTTTAAATATGATAAATCTGGAAGAATTGGGGGAAATGTGTAAACAAATGTCAAATGATTGAAAATCAGATTATATACACTATTTTTCTTTGTGGGGAAAAGAAGGTGTGTGACTTTTATAGTAAAATTATGATATAGATAAACATTATCTGATCTTGAAAACAGGTTTTATCTATTTATCTGAATGCATGCATACTTGAATGCTAAGTCACTTCAATCATGTCCAACTCTTTGCTACCCCATGGACTGTAGCCCACCAGGCTCCTCTGTCCATGGGATTCTCCAGGCAAGAATACTGAAGTGGAACGTCATTTCCATAGGTTTACCCATATAGGTTTAAGGGGCTTTCCAGGTGGCACTAGTGGTAAAAGAATCTGCCTGCCAATGCAAGAGATGTGGGTTCAATCCCTGGGTTCGGAAGATCCCTTGGAATAAGAAATGGCAACCCACTCCAGTATTCTTGCCTGGAAAATTCTATGGGCAGAGGAGCCTGGTAGATTATAGTCCATGGGGTCTCAAAGAGTCAGAAACGACTGAGCGACTAAGCACAGATGATAACATCTCTACTGTAGGTAGATTTCTGAGTTTCTCCTGTGACTTAATTCAGACCTGTATTAGTTGATTATTGATTTTTAAAAATCAACAGAAATGCCTGAAGGATTGGCAACTGCAAAGAGTGGTCTGTAAACATATTTAATCTGGAGATGGGAAAGCTCAGGAACTGTTTAATAAACAGTGTTTCTTCAGTTTCCGGTGATTTCTTCCTCTACCTTTGGAGGTCCAGTAACCCATTTACAAAGAGCTTCCTGGACTCTCGGACCTTTTTATACTTTAGTACCTAAAATTTACCCTGTAGTATTTCTACCATCTGGAATCTTCCTTCCTTCTTCTCTATGACCTCTCTGTCTCTCACTTTCCGACATTATCTTTCATTTTAAAAAGGCTGCATTTTATGACCTTATCAAGGTAAACTTTTCCAAGTTTGAATCCTGAAAGTCTCATCTGTTTCTACTCCTTCCAGTTTCTGCTAGCTGTTTGTGGTCAACTGCGAAGGGAAGCAGAATTTACACTCCCAAAATATGCCTCTTTGCTGTGTTGATTATCTTGAGCTGGTTATTTTTAAGACACAGCTGAGACAAGGGAAGCTCTGAAAACTGAGAAGTTAGCCCGTTTTTAAGGGACCTTTACTTTAATAAGGAGAATCTCCATTTGTAAGGTTAACTTCCTCTCTAAACTATGCCTGGAAGGGAAGGTTGACTGAACCTCTGAAAACCCTCCCCAGTGGAGAAGGCACCAATTGCATAACAATTATACCCTGGTTTACTGTGCTTTCCCTGATAATCTCCCATTAATAGGCCTTCCCCAAGCCCCTTCCCAACATCTCTCTTTTGCTTTCAGCTGAGGATGATATTTATTGTGGTGGCTTGGACCATTTTTGGGAGCAGCTCAGTTTTCCTGGGTATCTCCCATGTATAAGGAAGTGCACCTGGTATTAAAATTTTGTTTGTTAATCAGTTACTGTGGTGCAGAGGGTGGGGATGGGGATCTCAATGAAAACCTGGAAGGGTAGAGGGAAAAAAAAATGTTTCCCTCCCCTACAACTCTAATAGGCCTTCACTGGTGGCTCAGATGGTAAAGAATCTGAGGAGATGGCAGGAGACCCAGTTTGATCCCTGGGTTGGGAAGATCCTCTGGAGAAGGGACCAAAAATCCTCTCCAGTATTCTTGCCTGGAGAATCCCATAGACAGAGGAGACTGGCGGGCTACAGTTCATGAGATCACAAGGAATCAGACTCAACTGAGCAAGTAAGCACACACACTCAACTGTAAACTTCTAGAAAAAAATGGATGCTCACACATTATTATATGTTCCCTTCCTCCAAGGTTTACAAACTGTGAGTGCTCAATACGTAATCACTAAGTTGAATTGAAATACTGATTATTTTGAATTTCTAACTTGTTCTCCCATGTTTCCTTTTGTGACATTTCTTTCAGCCACATCTCTAATTTCAATGGCTGAGAACTCTTGTTATCACTAATCTTAATATTTGATATGAGTCTTTAATAATGAGGTCAATCCTCTCAGACTTCACTCTAGTCATTATTGTCCTCCTTGACTGGGGAAGTCAATTTTAAAAGTATATTTAAGAAATACAACCTGGGATCATGTGCATTCACCAGTTGAGTGAATAAATTGCGGGTTTACTCCATTCCTCTAAGTGAGTCTCTGGTTTGGAACTGGAACTGTGATTCCTCTGAACAAACAATGATGCCAATCTCTTTGTAAACTCAATTGATTTTTCTGTTCCGTTAAGGTCCATTTTCTAAACAAACAGACAATTAAATGCATTCACAGACCCACACCCACATATACTGTAGTACACACAAAGCAGGTATAATCCTGCTTGGAGAGTTAGGTAAATGTAAACCAAATGTTCAATTTTCCAATCTATGTGTAATCATGCTTTGCCCATAATCCCTGTAAATTCCCAGCTTCTTTCCCCTTGGCTCTTCCTGTCTGTGCTCTTGCATCCGTAGAGGTAATTAACTTGGAAAACTTGACGATGGAGTTCTGCAGCCAAAGCATATTTTGCAACTTGAACTCCAATTATAACACAAGCTTTGCCTGGGATTCACATGTTAATGAGTTGCCATATTTGACTAAGGATTTTCCATATTGTAGTTTCTGCTGATCTCACATAATCTCATTTCTCATATCAGAGAAAACATTGATATGTCCACAAAAATCACTCCCCTCTATATGTGATGCTCCAGCAATTGTCCTTATAAGCCTTCTTTTTGAGTAAGATTGTTAGGTAGTTAGAATAGGAAACAGGAATCCAGAATGGCGGTGGCTAAAAGACAAGGAAGGGAAAAGCCCATGAAAATAGAACAAAGGAAGGTCCGAGGACCAGAGTGAGGACCTCAGGTATAGCAAACAGCTCTCCTGGCTAGCCCAATTTACATAAGGCAGGCCTAGGGGAGAAAAAACATATAGAAAGAGGAGCTGAAGGGCCGGGGGTCTCTCTCCCCCACGCGCTGGCAGGCTCCCCCACTCTCTTCTCTTTGTGTCTTTGGGTCGGCATGCCCTCACACCTCAAGGATGGATTTCCCTGCTATTTTCTAAATAAAATTGAGCTGTAACACAGAGCTGTAGCCCTGATCTGTCTAAGAGCTATAGCACAGTCTTTTCGAGACCTGAGAGCTATAACACGGTCTGTCCAAGACCCGAGAGCTATGACATACCGAGGGCTTTAATGTCCATCACTCCAAATCTTTGTTGAGATGAGACAGAACAAGGAGAATGCTCTCGCCTGACAAGATCAAAATGAAAGAATTACAGGAAAAGCTCTTAACAATCTTCTTCTTCTTTTTTTTTTTTTAGTTTTACAAATTAGAGTATAATTATTTTGAGTAAAAATGAGATGAATGAGTTTTATTTTAAAGAAAAGCATTTCTCTCTTTTTTTTTATTATAAAATCTAAGAAGATTTCTGTGTCACCTGTAACACACAAAACTGAACAAAAGTACTTCAGTCCCCATTTAGCAGAAGCAGATTCAGTGACTTTTTTCTTCTTTATCTGAAGATGATATTAGACACTCAATTTGGAACATAATGGTCTATATTATTACTACTCCTTGGTCTTACTATTTTTTTCAACTTAGATTCTTTCCCTGCTGATCTTGTTAAATCTCATGGTTGTGAATCCTATCTATTCCCTAATATGCCCTCAGTTTGCATCTCCAACTTCTCAAATTGCATATCTAATTACATCTTCAGCAGTTCTACTTAAAGTATACTTGCTGTCCAAAAGACAACTTCTTCTTTTTTTTTTTTTTTTGAGGTAAGGAGAGACTTTATTGAGAGCAATTATTACAGTGAATGGAGGACTCTTGTAATAGGGAGAGTGCTCTGATCACAGGTCATGAGGTGTGCAAGTATCCCCTAAACTAGTCATTTTAATACAGTGTGAGAGGTACTGTAATAGCACACACATAAGAAAGAGGCCTAGGACACAGATGACAAGGGGGTTAATTCTGTTGCTAGAGAAAGGGACAGAGTGATAGGAACAAGGGAATTGTGTCTTGAAAAGCAAGAAGTCACCTTCAGAATTAATAGGGGTTTACATTTACTTGCATGCTTCCCAGGTGCCTCAGTAGTAAATAATCCGCCTGCCAGTGCAGGGATGCAAGAGATGCGGGTTCGATCCCTGGGTCAGGAAGATCCTCTGGAGGAGGAAATGGCAACCCACTTCAGTATTCTTGCCTGGAAAACCCCATGGACAAAGAGGCCTGGTGCGCTACAGTCTGTGGGGGTCACAAAGAGTCAGGCAGGACCGAGTAAGCCGCAGCAGTACATTCACTCATTGAGGGCTTACCACAGCCCCGTTATGCTAAATTGCTTTCTGTGTGACCTCATTTAATCCTCACCAAACTGTCAGTGGGGTATCAATTCATTTCTGCTAGTGTAATTTTGACTAAAGTGTCTTCTGAATAAAGCACAAAGACCCTGAGGCAGGAGGATGACAGCTTTGGGAGCAGGCAGGGGGGCAGGAATGGGAAAACGCTGAAGCTGCAGAAGCTTCCTCCATACAAGCCCTTCTTTAGCCAAGTCTCCCTGAGCTGTTGACTCCAAAGTTCATGAATTGTGTGTCTATTCGAGTGTCTTCTGTGTGCCAGGCATTGTGTTAGGTGCCAAGGCTACAACTGGTGGGCAAGACAGCATGGTTCCTATCACCCATCATAGGGTTTTTATTCTAGTAGGGGAGCTGAGGGCTTCTCAGATGGCACTAGTGGTGAAGAACTCACCTGCCATTGCAGGAGATCTAACAGACTCGGGTTCAATCCCTGGGCCATGAAGATCCCTAGTAGGAGGGTAAGGCAACCCACTCCAGGATTCTTGCCTGGAGAATCCCAAGAACAGTGGAGCCTGGTGGGCTACAGCCCCTGGGGTTTCAAAGAGTCAGACATGACTGAAGTGACTTAGCATGCAGGGGAGATGAACAGGTGAGTTCCATTCCAGTGTGATGAAGAGAAATGAGGGGACACTGGGAGGACTCCTGGTCTTGCAGGATGAGGGAGGCTTCCTGGAGGACCTCAAGTTCAGGGTAGCTGAGCACCACCGGTGATGCACAGGTGCTGCCCTTGTGACCCTTCACAAAGGACACTCCTGCCCGTGACCCTCCGCTGGCCCAAGAAGATAAGTCCCACTGCTAGGACTCGGTGTCCAGTCAAGTGCCTTCAGACAGACTTGCTTCTGTTTCCAGGGTGTCAGGGTTTCCACCTGAGGCCATGGCATGCCCAAAATAAAACTTTTGAATCCTTCGAACACCTTTCTAAAAATATTCTCCTCCCTTAGTGTTCCCCATTTCAGCAACTAGAACCATCATTCACTGAATTGCACAGATCCAAAAACTGGAAGTCATTTACAGTTTCCGCGCCCCCGTCACTTCCAAGTTATCAGTTCTCCCTAGGGTGCAGGTCTGCCACACAAATGTATTCCAAGTCCCAGTCCTTTTCCTGACTCCATCATCACCATTCAGCTCCAAGCTACCATCTTCTTATCACCATTCAGGTCTGAGCCAGCCCTGCTCCTCTGGGCCGCAGTAAGAGTCACTTACATAGTCCACCTACCAACAGTCTTAATCCATTTCAATCTAGTCACCATCCAGAGAAGTTTTTTGTTGTTTTTTGCTGTTTTTGTTTTCTTTCTTTCTTAGGTAAATTTATTCTTATTACTCTCTGTTTAAAACCCTCTAAAAGTTTCCTGCTGTATTTAGGAGGAATTTCTGACTGTGACCTTAAATATCCTGAATGGGCCTCTGATTCCCTCTCTGTCTGTATATTTCAAGCACAATGGGCTTCTGACTTTCCCCTAAAGAAGCCAACATTTTCCTTCAGAGATCTTCAATAAATGTTTAAATTAGATAGAAAGAAACTGAAAGTGTTAGTCACTCAGTCCTGTCTGAATTTTTGTGACCTTCATTCAGCAAATACTCATCTTGTGCACCCTCCCAGGGTGGGTAGAATATACTTCACACTCTTGACTATGACTTTGGCCATGAGGCTTGCTTTAGCCAAGGAAATATTAGTAGACAGGAGATATTAGTACACATAAGCAAAACAAAGACTTGATATCAGTGTGCATCTTGGGACTTGCCTTCTTGCTTCTCTGCCATTGCCACAAGATCTTTCCCTGGTTTGTCCCAAAATGAGAAGAAACATCAAGCAAAGTAGAACTAGTCAACTTGCAAAACTGCAACAGTGAAGCAGAGCTTCCTGAGCCTAAGGCAGGATCACACTGACTAACTCACAGCTATACACAGAGAATTAAATTATTTAAGTAACTGAGTTTTAGGGTAGCTTGTTATACAGCATTTTCATGGCAATGGTTGACTGAAGCAACTATTTTAAAATTTATCCCGCTGCTACTTGATTCAATCTCTATAGTCTTTATTTGACCACTTATTTTTGTCTTTTGTGCATAAAAGCAGGAATGGTTTTTTTTTGGTCTTATTTTTCATATTATTAGAACACGAAATAATGCTTTTCCATAGTAGGGACTCAGTAAATACTGCTAATTGGATGAATTAATGAACTAACAATATTCTTAGTACCCGTCCCTGATGGTTTTAGGGTGGCTATTTCTCCTTCATCTCTCACAAAGACATTTTCACTCTGCAGTCTGTGTACAATGAAACCCAGGAAGCAAATTTCTTTTGGAGAGAATTTTAGTCAGGTGATATAAGAGAATGCTTCCCTTCAGGGGAGTCTTGAAGGTTATTTTTATTTTTATTTATTTTTTAAAAATTTAATTGGAGGCTAATTACTTTATAATATTGTCCTGGTTGTTGCCATATACTGACATGAATCCGCCACAGGTGTACATGTGTTCCCCATCCTGAATCCCCCTCCCACCTCCCTCCCCATCCCATCCCTCTGGATCATCCCAGTGCACCAGCCCCAGCACCCTGTCTCATGCATTGAACCTGGACTGACGATCTATTTCACATATGATAATATACATGTTTCAATTCTATTCTCATGTTATTTTTAATTGCAATTAATATTTTGCAAGTTATCATTAAGGAAAAGTGGGAGTATGGTGGTCCTAAAGGCTCATGTTGCTGTTTCCAATTTGGTGAGTCAATTTGTACAGAAAGTATATAGAGGGACAGGTTGTTAGAGCCAGAGGTCTAGAGCCAACAATATGGCATTCTGCATCTAGAAACAGCCACTGTAACCAATACCACGGTCCTCAGAGTAATATAAAGATTAAACTTGAAATTCATTTATTGAAAACCTACACTATGATAGACACTATGTGATAATAATTTGATCTCATGTAACATAACATACTATGAAGCAGGGTTCACAGAATATTATTCCCATTGTGTGGGTTTAAAAAAACTAAGGCCACAGTGAGTTTAAATAAGGATAAGGAGACGTATTAAGTAGAACTTGGATAGGACTGAACAAGGCTTTCATTTCTAAAGCAACAAGTAATCTTTGTAATATTAATGCTGGATCCAAGTACAAGTCAAAGAAAATCTTGTATTAACACGCTATAGAAAATACTATGCCAAATAAAGGGCTGGCTAATACTTTTAACCTAAAAGTACATTTAGTAAAAGTCAGATTGGTTTTTATTTTCAAATTGATTCTAATTCATCATCTTAGCCTTGTTTTTCCCCTTTCCAGATTTAGATGTATTACACATATTAAACAAATGAATAAATAATCATAAAAATAATCTCAGAATCCTCTTCTTCTGAGTCTAGAAAAAGCCACCATAACCAATACTATAGACCTCAGAGTAATCTAAAGATTAAATTTGAAATTTATTTATTGAAAATCTACTCTGTGACAAGTACTATGCCAAATTAATTTGATTTCATGTAATATAGCCTACTATGAAGCAGGGTTCATTATTAGGGCTATGTTGCATCTCACTGGCTCTACATGCATTGAATTGTTTCAACCGGGTAGTAAATTAGAAAGTATGGAAGAAGAATCAGGAAGTTAAGTGAGGTTACAGCTTGTGGCGAGTTGAAGTGAGTGATCTGTAAAGGAGACACTTCCCCCTTCGGACTCTGGGTGGAGGCACTTGTATGTATAGTATGAAAATACCACACAAGCACTCTGGGGAATCAGGTCATATTTTAGTGTCGTCTTAATTCATGAAGCCAAAGAATGTCACAACTGAAAAAAGGCTGTTATGAATAAGCAGTTTTATACTTAAATTTTAGAGAAGGGAATACAGATCTAGATATTCTAAATGAGTTAAAAATCTCCTCTATTTTCCAATTCTTAATCACATTGGTCATGATTGCATAGAGTCTAACTTCACTTCTTATCCCAGAGGAAGGCTATTCTTCAATATCAATCAAGTGATTTTGAGAAATTAATTTATCTTTTATGAGTCTCTCTGTTACAGTACAGCATCCCCACAACAAATTGGAAAGCTTCCAATGGGTATTAGTCACTGTAGAATGGGCTTTTATTTTGGACAGGTTTGGGTTTTTGTCTTGTTCTTTTATATAATATCTTGCTTTGGGCATTACCAGGTTTTGTTGCTATCTTTCAGTAAACACAAATCCTTTAGCTTTTAAGTCATAGATTCCTTACTCATATGATCTTTTGTCCCCCCATTCACAGTGTAAAATGACCTTTTCCCTATGTCTTCTCTGGCCCTGAATTCAGAAAAACATGGTCATAAATTAGGTGTGTGCATGCCTTCTCAGTCACGTCCCACTCTTTGCGACACTATGAACTATAGCCTGCCAAGCTCTTCAGTCCATGGGAATTTCCAGGCAAAAATACTGGAGTGGCTTGCCATTTCCTCCTCCAGGGGATCTTCCCAACTCAGGGATCAAACCTGAGACTCCTTTGTCTCCTTCATTGGCAGGTGGGTTCTTTACCACGGAGCCTCAAATGCCTTTAGGGTCAAGGAGGTGACATGTCCTATTTAAGTCCTGTTTAAGGGGACCATCTCTTTGATACTGAGGCTTCCCTGCTGGCTCAGATGGTAAAGAATCCACTTGCAATGCAGGGCACTCAGGTTCAATCCCTGGGTCAAGAAGATCCCTTGAAGAAAGGAATGGAAGCCCACTCCAGTATTCTGGCCTGGAGAATCCCATGGATTAGCCTTGTGGGGTACAGTCCATGTGGTGACAAAGAGTCAGACACAACTGAACAACTAATATTCACTTTCTGCTTGATACTGAGCTTCAGATGATTTTTTTCCATATGGAAACATAAACCCCAAATGGCAAATTATCCATATTTTCAGTATTTTCCAAAATTTTAGATTCTTATGGAAATGTCACAATCTTTAAATGCAAATATTTTCTTCAATTTTCTCTTTTGCAATACCAAGCAAACTGAAATGTCTGTGTACTGAATTCAGCCTCAAGATCTACCATTCTGCCACTCCCTGGTTTTAGTCCTATTCCAATAACTCTCTCCCTGTAGCTTTAGACTTTAATTCTCTGAGCCTGTATCATCATCTGTAAACTAAAAATAATTGCGGTCTTCCCTGGTGATGCAGATGGTAAAGAATCTGCCTGCAATGTGGGAGATCTGGGTTCGATCCCTCGGTTGGTAAGATCCCCTGTAGAAGGGACTGGCAACCCACTTCAGTATTCTTGCCTGGAGAATCCCACGGACAGAGGAGCCTGGCAGGCTACAGTCCATGGGGTTGCAAAGTATCAGACATGACTGAAGTGATTTAGCACGTACACGTACACATTCCCAGTAAATTTCTCTGATGTCACAAATTATTTAAGGCATGGATAACCAACCATTTAAATGAACATAAATGCTAACCCCAACATTTCTCAATAATTGCCTTTCATCACATCATCTTAGGAAGTTGTCTACGAATCTGACAACACGATCACGATATCAGTTTGAGATGCTATCTCAGTATTTCACTATTTTAAAATGCATGTATGTGACCTGATTGAATTATCCTTTTTTTTAGTAGTTGGTATCATTCAATAAATTTTATTAAATTGTCTAAGTTATCAAAGTTATTCATATACCATTTTTAATAATATTTCTTTACTATCTTTTTATCGTCTGAGAGTTTCTACAGCAACATTCTCTTTTTCATTGCTCATATTGCTTGTGCTTCTCTTTTTTCATTTTTTCTTGATCAATTTTGTGACGGATTTTTTAGTTTTATTCATCTTTCAAAAAAACTACTTTTGTCTTTATTTTTTCCATCATTTGATCTTTATTTTATTGATTTTCACTCTTACCTTTATTCCTAGTTCCTTTTTCTTATTTTTGGCTTAAATTATTCTTCCTTCTCTATCTTTTTAAGGTTAGGTTTAGAACATTAATTTCAAACCTTTTCTTCTTCTTCCCCAATATAAACATTTAAACATATATATCATTTTATCAGATCATGGTTTTAGCTGTTGCTCACTAATTCTGATTAAGGTGTATTTTTACTACCATTTATTTAAAAACATTTTCTAATTTACTCACAGGTTTTCTTTCTGATCCACAGAGTGCTGGATCCCACCCTGAAAAGTCCTTATTGTGTGGACCAGGTTGGAGTCACAGAATCAGCATTTCCAACAAATTCCCAAATCATGCTAAGGCTGCTCTCAGGCGTGGTTCTTATTCTCCAAGAATGGCCTTTCTGAAGACTCTTCTCTCTAGCAGTTTGGAAACCCAGTTTCTTCCGATACTGGGCTACTTCCAGAATCTCTCATTTTCCGAGCAATTACTGTGTGCCTGTAAGTGGCGTCAAGTCTTGCAGGGCTTTGCCCTACATTTGTTTAGTCGGACATCTGGAGGGGCCACCATGCATATTTCTAAGGCTCCTTCTCTGTGCCACTCCCTCATCTCTGCCAGCCTCTGCCACAGAAATAGCAGCTTTAGCAGCAACAAAATGGAATCCCTGTTTTCTTTTTGACCAGCAGGTTTGCTCTCTTCTCTGGGAGCTCTTCATCCTTAGGCAGCAGTTTGAATGTGGCCAGGTAGAAAATCGAAGGGAATGTGGGACTCAATTCTGGAGTTATCCTTCTTTCATGAATTATGGTTAAATGCTGTGTTTTGTCCCAAAGCTTAAAAAGGTGTTTCATATATTTTATTCTATTCTGTTCATTTTTAATGGCAAGAAGATAAACCTGACATTCAGTATTCTGCTGTGGCCAGGACTGGCTGTCTATATAAATCATTATCGCAAACTCTTACCCTCAAAGGAATGAAAGATGTTCTCTCAAATAGCTCATTGCTTTTCTTTTCTTCTACTCCTCATTTTCCACTCTCCAATTCCTGCTCCAATTGTAAAAGACATAGCAAAATACTCAATACTTGGAACTCAACTAAAAGGGACCCTCAATGCAGGAGAAATCATTCTCTAAAGTAATACTTCAACAGAATAAGGTAAATGGAAACAAACCATCTGATGCAAAAAAAGTTGTTTTTCAATTGTTGATTCATTTTAAAATAATTCATTCCATTTATATTTATTGAACAGTGACTTTTTGTCAAGCACTGGGTTAAAGATTGGGAATTAAACAATGAGAAAGAGAGACATAATTTTTTATTTCAATTTTAAGAGAGAAAGCCTGAAAGAAAAATCTCACAGTGGAAAAAAAAAAAAAAAAGAACATTTCAACTGCCTAGATACCAAGAGTTCTCTTTTGTTAGTATCTACGTTAGTGAATTCACCATGATTTAGGATCCAGAAAACTGACCATGTCTTAGTTTTAGATATAATCAAATCCTAGACAACTTAATTCATGATAACTGAACTCACTGGAGAGTTACCAGCAATTTACTCTGAAAGAGCAATTTCTTAATTTATACTGAGGTCTCTAACTACCCTCTAAGTCTGCTGACACACCCTCAGACCAAAACATTCTTTCATTTTATAAAAGTCTATTATAGTCAAGAGTTGTTTTGTGAGAATGAAATCAACACAAAGATTGCTAAATGATAAGAATGGTTTCTGGCACCAGGCTCTGGTAACCTAATACTATGCTTGCAGAGTAATAATAGCTAATATTTATTCAGCTGTTATTTTCTCACAGTATTTTGAAGTGGTACATACAATTACAATCCCTGTTTTACAAACAGAGGTACTATCTCACAGAAAGATTGAGCACCCAGAAGGTGGTAGAGTTGGCATTCAATGTGCTATCTGGCTCAAGGGCCCAAGTTCTCCACTGCTTTGCTACAGAGCAATACAGAGTCATATGCAGCATAGTTCCAATGGGCTCATATTCCACATAGCTCCAATCTGCTAGAGCTGTCCAGAGCACTGCATTCATTAGCTGTGAACAACTCCAGGTATTTTCCTTAGCAATCCTTGATATGTAGCTTAGCTTGAAGGACATCATTTCTGATATTATTTCATCAAACTGTATATAGATCTAACTTACTATTTTTAATAGAGTTGCCTAAAATTGGAGTATCTTATTTATTTAAACACTTTCTTATTAAACTGTACTCAAAATGCTTCTTTCTATGAGAGGCAGCCTATTGTAATTGGTAAGAGCATAGCTTTGCTTCTCTGTCCTGCTGTTTAGTAGCTTTGCGACCTCAAGGAAGTTATTTCACTTCTGCACATTCCAGTCTCCCTTATCTGTGACATAATTATATAAATGTTGAAGCTGAAACTCCAATACTTTGGCCACCTGATTCGAAGAGCTGACTCATTTGAAAAGACCCTGATGCTGGGCAAGATTGAGGACAGGAGGAGAAGGGGACGACAGAGGATGAGATGGTTGGATGGCATCACCAACTCAATGGACATGAGTTTGGGTAAACTCCGGGAGCTGGTGATGGACAGGGAGGCCTGGTGTGCTGCTGTTCATGGAGTCGCAAAGAGTCAGACACGACTGAGCAACTGAACTGAACTGAATCATGTAAAAAATGAGCTTACCTCATAAGCTTTCAAAAGAATTAAGGAAAGTGCTAACATATAATGTGATCATTACACAATTTGTTTTTCACTATTGCATACAATGATACAATTGTGCACCATTTGGGCACTTACGAATACTGCTTTAGGTTAGATTTTTAGATGCAGAACCGCTGAATCAAAGACATGTGTACTTTACATTTTTATAGAGTGTACAGAAAATTATTCCCCAAACAGATCATTTTGATTAAATACCCACAAAAAGTGTATACCCTGGCAAATATTATTTTTAAAATGTGGCCAATGTAATGTTGAAAAGATTACTTGACTTTGTTATTCTATTTAGCATTTCTCTGGTATCTAGTGAGTCTCATTATAATAGTTATTTAACCATATAATATTATGTAATATTGTGATTTATAATAAGAAACATTTATTTGATTTTCATCCCCGTTTCTGGCACAGAGGTCCTAAAACCCTTGGAATTTACTAAGTGAGAATGGTAAAGATGTCTGTCTTTTTATGTAAATGAGGTGAATTTTGGATGGGGGTCTGGTTGCCAGGACAACCAACCATCTGATTAGAGGGCTACACTTCTCAGTCCCCTGCCCCCCATCGACTCCAGGGAGGGGAGAGGGGCTGGAGGTTGAGTTCAGTCACAAATAGCTAATGATTAAATCAATCATGCCTATGTAACAGGGCCTCCACAACATTTTTAAAGGATGGGGTTCAGAGAGCACTGTACTTGGTACTGGGAGGATAGGGGAGCACTCTGAGAGGGCATGGAAGTCTGCGTCCTTTCCCCATCCCTCACCGTGGATGTCTCTCCCATCTGGCTGTTCCCGAGTTACATCCTTTTATAATAAATCAGCCATGTGGTCTCTTCTGCCATTATCTGTTCGAAGAAAGGCACTAAGTCAAACCTACGGCTATTAAATGTGTCTCTAAGACCTGTCAACACATAGGGGAGGAGAATTAAGCTTCATCTTATTGAAGGAAGGAGCATCAAAGAACCTGTGGAAATATTTTTAACACTTCAACACCAGATATCTCTAATCTTTCTATGAATTTTCTGTTTACAAACATGACCATTTTTTTAAAAGTCATAGGTTTTAGGGCTCTGCTGCATCTGACAATCTACAAATTGTAAGCCACAAGACTGGAGTAGAAACAGAGTCACATTTTAAAACATATCTCTCCCATCAATCACCTGAGTAAATGCCTATATATTTATGAGGAAATCTAGTATCACCTCTCTCTCTCTCTCTCTCTCTCTCTCTCCTTTACTTTCTTCCTTCTTTGGAAAAACAAAGCAATCCTGCTCACAGAAAATACTGGTAAGGAAATTTTGCAAATGTGAACAGCTTACTTGCAGGTCTAGATTTTTAACTGCCTTTGTCCCTATCGCTTTCACAAGGTTTCAGTCTCAGAAACTGGAACCAGAAAGTCAGTTCTGTGTCCACTGCCCTAAAAAGCAAGAGCAGAAAAGGCAACTTGGAAGGTCACACATTTCTTCCTAACCTACACTAACGAACATAGGGAGAATTGGAAAGTCTATGGTGGCTGTGTTTTGACAGTTTTCCAGAATAAGTCTTCCCTCACAGGCTAGTTTTCTAATAGAACACTAGTGAAAAAGACACAACCTGGAAAACTTCCTTCAAGTTGAACTTGAATCACCCTTGGCAACCCTGGTATCTTTTTGGTCCAGAATGGTACCTTTATTCACTGAGAAATTCTATAATATTAAATCTCAAAGGGAAGATGTGTACTGAGACCCCTGCACTTCTCAGGAGGCTCCCAGATCAAAGTGCAAACTCCCCCACCTCTTCTCCAAGAACACAAGGAATATTAAAGGAGGAGACCTTTTTCTATGGGACAAAAGGTTCTGGTTTGTTCTTCCCCAAGAAAGATTAGTCCAAGTGTATCTGCTTCATATTATTGGTATATTAGTCTACTTGGACTGTCATAACAAAATATTACAAACTGGGTTACTTAAGCAACAGAACTTCATTTTCTCAGAGTTGTGGAAGCTAGAAATTCAAAATCAAGGTGCTGGCAAATTTAGTTTCTGATGAGGATGTTCATCCTGGCTCATAAATAGCTGTCTTCTCTCTGTGTCCTCATGACCTTCCTCTCTATGCCTACAGTGAGAGAAAGTGCTGGTGCCTCTTCCTCTTCTTATAAGGACACCAGCCCTATGGGAGCAGCACTCCACACTTCTCTCATTTAACCTCATTTAGGTGATTCCCCAAATATCCTCTGTTCAAATACAGTCACATTGGGGGTTAAAGCTTCAGTTTATTAATTTGGGGAGGACACAATTCTGCCCATAACAATTGAAATTAGTGCTTTGACACATATGAGGCTAGTACCTTTTCCACATCATAAAGAAAGATGGTTGATATTGTGGTGGACTAAAATTACATTCATAAAATCTTCAATAAGTTTAAAAAAGGAAACGGTCCCAAATTTGCTTAATAACATATCTAGTAAGTATCAACTGAGGAAAATTTTCCAAAGATCACATAAGTGATTATATTATAATTCTAAATTATTTTCGTTGCAAACATTCATAAAATGGAAATAATAATACCTAGTTCTCAGAGCTATTATGATTTTCCTCTAACTTGCCTTCATAGATTTATTTGCTTCTCCCCCGTAACACTACTGTGCTTTATGCACAGCTTAATTCAAGGGATGATGCTTTATATTACCATTGTTTTTCACATTAAACTCAAACTCTTCTCACCTTTTAAGAGCAGACTTTTAATTCAGTGCCTTGCATACTCTAGTAGTCTAATAAACATTTATTCTGTCAAAGAACTTATTAGCCTCAAGTCAATGTGCTTGTTAAACATGAACCAAACATAAATGAGAAGAAATACTAATTAGCAAATGCATTAAGATTATGCTTGTATCTTTTTAACACTAATAATTTAGCTGTTTTTAACCTTTGTCAAAAAATCATCAAAATTTGTCATTCTCTAAAATTCTCTGCAAATTACCACAAATTAATTTGAATTTCTCACTCACAACATGCATTTCAAAGAAGAAAACCAGATTTAAGGTTTTAATTTTGGGTATTAATAATATTTGAGGCAATCCAAGAATCTTAAACCAATAGATGATTGCCCTTTGTAACATTTTTAAATGCTCTGAATTGAAGAATAGTCTAATTATTTCTTAACTTCAGCATACAAAAGTTAACTCCTTTTGAATATTTACTGATAATAGCTATAACCTAGTCAAACCTGAAGGTTGACAACCAACTTTAATTTTTCACTACTAATAATTCTATCAGTTTCATGTGTGAGTGGATGAGGAACTGAGAAGAGAAGAGATGACCCCAATTCCGTCCAAGAACAATCCATCCAACAGGATAATTTGAGCCTGAGTCATACATTGTACAGGAGGCAGTGATCAAAACATCCCCAAGAAAAAGAAATGCAAAAAGGCAAACTGGCTGTCTGAGGAGGCCTAACAAACAGCTGTGAAAAGAAGAGAAGTGAAAGGCAAAGGAGAAAAGGAAAGATATACCATTTGCATGCAGAATTCCAAAGAAGAGCAAGGAGAGATAAGAAAGCCTTCCTCGGTGATCAATGCAAAGAAATAGAGGAAAACAACAGAATGGGAAATACGAGAGATCTCTTCAAGAAAATTAGAGATACCAAGGGAATATTTCATGTAAAGATGGGCACAATAAAGGACAGAAATGGTATGGCCTTAACAGAAGCAGAAGATATTAACAGGAGATGGCAAGAATACACAGAAGAACTATACAAAAAAAGATCTTCATGACCCAGATAATCACAATGGTGTGATCACTCACCTAGAGCCAGACATCCTAAAATGCAGTCAAGTGGGCCTTAGGAAGCATCACTATGAACAAAGCTAGTGGAGATGATGGAATTCCAATTGAGCTATCTCAAATCCTAAAAGATGATGCTGTGAAAGTGCTGCATTCAATATGTGAGAAAATTTGGAAAACTCAGCATTGGCCAAAGGACTGGAAAAAGTCGGTTTTCATTCCAATCCCAAAGAATGGCAATGCCAAAGAATGCTCAAACTGCCGCACAATTGCACTTATCTCACATGCTAGCAAAATGATGCTCATAATTCTCTAAGCCAGGCTTCATTAGAATGTGAACCATGAACTTCCAGATGTTCAAGCTGGATTTAGAAAAGGCACAAGAACCAGAGATCGAATTGCCAACATCTGCTGGATTGTTGAAAAAGCAAGAGAGTTCCAGAAAAACATCTACTTCTGATTTATGGACTACACCAAAAGCTTTGGATCACAACAAACTGTAGAAAATTCATAAACATGTGGGAATATCAGACCACCTGACTCTCCTCCTGAGAAACCTGTATGCAGGTCAGGAAGCAACAGTTAGAACTGGACATGGAACAACATACTGGTTCCAAATAGGAAAAGGAGTATGTCAAGGCTGTATGTTGTCACCCTGCTTATTTAACTTATATGCAGAGTACATCATGAGAAATGCTGGGCTGGAGGAAGCACAAGATGGAATCAAGATTGCCAGGAGAAATATCAATAAACTCAGATATGCAGATGACACTACCCTTATGGCAGAAAGCAAGAACTAAAAAGCCTCTTGATGAAAGTGAAAGAGGAAGGTAAAAAAGTTGGCTTAAAACTCAGCATTCAGAAAACTAAGATCATGGCATCTGGTCCCATCACTTCATGGCAAATAGATAGGGAAACAATGGAAACAGTGAGAGACTTTTATTTTCTTGGGCTCCAAATTCACTGTAGATGGTGACTGCAGCCATGAAATTAAAAGAGCTTGATCCTTGGAAGAAAAGTTACGACCAACCAAGACAGTATATTAAAAGGCAGAGACATTACTTTGTCAACAAATGTCCATCTAGTCAAAGCTATGGTTTTTCCGCTAGTCATGTATGAATGTGAAAGTTGGACTATTAAGAAATCTGAGCATCAAAGAACTGATGCTTTTCAACTGTGGTGTTGGAGAAGATTCTTTAGAGTCCCTTGAACTGCAAGGAGATCTAACCAATCCATCTTAAAGAAAATCAGTCCTGAATATTCATTGGAAGGACTGATGCTGAAACTCCAATACTTTGGCCACCTAATGCGAAGAAAAGACCCTGATGCTGGGAAAGATTGAAGGGGCGAGGAGAAGCGGATGACAGAGGATGAGATGGTTGGATGGCATCACCGGCTCAATGGACATGAGTTTGGATAAACTCAGGGAGCTGGTGCTGAATAGGGAGGCCTGGCATGCTGCAGCCCCTGGGTTTGCAAAAAGTCGGACACGACTGAGCAACTGAATTGAACTCAACATACACACCCAGAGTGGCAGGAACTGCAGGGTTATGGAGCTGACTTTTATTGATCAGGTATAATGTACTTTGAATGTTATCTCTGTTACTATATTAATTTTCATAATAGTCACCTTAGGTATGGATTTTATTTGAAATTAGTTAGGAAATTATATTATCTGACAATAGTTCTCTCTCTTGAACATTGACCCTTTTCTAAGAAAAGGGAATGTTGACTGGGAGCTTCCATTAACAGTATGAACCAAATCTTGAGCACCCACTGTGTAGTGTTCTATTTACATCAGTCAAAGGATGGGACATACCAACAGTCTGACTGTTTACGCAGGCTGTTTGTACCATGTTCTAGAATTTTTTTTTCTCACCCATTTAGTTCATACACAGAAACCATGTCTTTTGTCTCTATAGTCTTCCAGGTTGCTCTATACTGAAACACTATTTACCAAATTTCAAATTGTGTTTGATGTTCTTGACTCCACATCATTCTATTTCCCCACATCACCAGGGTTAGAAGCCTGCAAACTATACTCATGAGATGCTTTGCCAAGCTCAGTCATGTCAGACACGACTGAGTGAACTGAACTTGCCAAGCTAGTGGCTTCAGTGTCAACTTTCTCTTAATTTCTAACATTGAGAAATGTGAACAGAGTTTGGAAAGTTGGAGAAGCTGAGAGATTTGCAAATATTGACCCAGTGCTATTGGAGTGCACACTTCAGGATTTTCACCGGGAATACTTAAAACAGAAGTGGAAGAAGTTGAAGAAGTTTCTCCAGAAGCTGAGAATCTGGTGTTAGCTCATGGGTTTCAGTACAATCATAGTAGCAACTTCCTGGTATTCTGCTTATATTTCTCCATTCTTTCTAACACCTTTGTAACCAATTTGCTGCATCAAACCTCACTTATCTTGAACTACCTAAAGTAGTGTTTAATTTCCTTACAGAAAACGTATGGTATCACCTTCTCTTATTCATCCCATATTATATTTGCTAAAGGAGAGTTTTGAATGTTAAAATTGTTAGTTTCTGGCACATAAAAACTTGAATAGTAAATTTCTAATAATAAGCACATCACATGTCTCTATAAGACATATAATTTTTGCAGCAAAAACTCTGTTAGTGCTTCATGAGTTTATAAAAATTCCTGTCACTGGATTAAAATTGTTTTCCTTCTTTTATTAAGTATGAAATAGAGGTCATTTAGGCCTATGAGATTTGAACTGGTCATTTAAATGCTTGCAAATAGATTAAGGACATACAGTTATATAATTTTACAAGAATACTGAATTGGGAGAACTGTTTTTCAAGCCTACTACTGCATTAAATTTGGAAATCTACTCTCTTCTGCACTTAAGCAGTAAAATGAGCCCTTGCATAGATGAATTCTAAGGTCTGTGTTTTTAATTATGCTATTTAGGCTGTATATTTTTATTTTGTTCTATTTCAATGTTAATCAAAAAGCTGTATTTGAGTTGTTAGTATAGCCAACAAGGTCTGTTCTTGGTTCTACTTCATGCTAACACATGTTTTTTAGCAAGTGCATTTATATCTGAATCTTGTCTTACATAATGAGAGATTTGAAATAGAGGGTAGAGCTATGCTTCTTACCTATACTAAAGTCATCTTTGATTCCACATTTTGTTCTTTGTTTTGAGTAATAGTTAAACCACCACATGGCTCTACACATCAGTTTTTCTTATTTATAAAACTAAAATAATATTTTCTCTTCTGCTGAACATACTGGGATCAAATGAGATATCAAACGCATACATGCTTTGTGTAAAGCACTAAAACATAATGTTATAATTCTGCTATATTTCATATAGCAGGTGACGTATATTTGAGGATGCTTATATATTCATATACACCCATTTTATTTTATTAAAGTATCTGTGTTTCACAACATAATCATTGAAGTTGAGCAATTTCTAGGAACAGCCTTCGTTATGTGGATTTGTCACTTTATCTCATTTAGGGTTAATAATAGCCATGGCTGTTAAGTGAAGAAATTTGGCCTTTTATTTAGGACACAGGTATCTGGCCAACACTCAACAAGCCGGCTTTTCACATACTGTTTAATCAATTAAAAGCTTGAAGCCGGGGGAGGAGCCAAGATGGCGGAGGAGTAGGAAGGGGAGACCACTTTCTCTCCTACAAATTCATCAAAAGAATAACTGAATGCAGAGCAAACTTCACAAAACAACTTCTGATCGCTAGCTGAGGTCATCAGGCGCCCAGAAAAGCAGACCATTGTCTTCGAAAGGAGGTAGGACAAAATATAAAAGATTAAAAGTGAGACAAAAGAGCTAAGGACGGAGACCCGTCCCGGGAAGGGAGTCTTAGGCGGCCTTGCTTGGGCTAGGGTCCGGGCCTGAGTGCCCTGAGGACAATCGGAGGGAACTTCTGTGAGTTGCCAACTTGAACTGTGGGAGACCAAAAGAGAGAGAGTACATTAACCAGCCCGAACACACTGCCGGCCGTTCGCAGAACAAAGGGACGGAGAAAGTCCCGAGAAGAGCTCGCAGGCTGCGGACCGGCCCAGCCCCGCCGGAGGCAGGAGGCAGGGGGGAGGGGAGGGTCGCGGCGAGACACAGGGCGCAGGCACCCGACCGGCGCGGGCGGGGACTGGGGCTGGGGACGCAGAGGGCGGAAGGGGCGCGCACCCGACTGGCGCCAGCGGAAACTGAGACTGGGTCCGCGGAAGGGAGTGGGTGCGCCACACCTGGGGATAGCGCGCCCATCAAGCCCCTCGCTGCCTGGACCGCTCTGACGGGGAAGGCACAGAGAGCAGGCGCAGCTTTTCCTTCCGCGCTTTTGTGTAACACCCGAGGGCTGGAACCTAGCGCAGCGCGGGGCGCGCTCCATATAGAACAGCCGGGAGCCTGAGCAGCGCAGAGGGAGAAAGCAGCGTCAGCCCCTCCCGGCAGCGCCAGCCCGCCCCCGCAGGGCCAGCCCCTCCCCACAGCGTCAGCCCCGCCCCGCAGCGCCAGCCCATCCCCGCAGCGTCAGCCCCTCCCCGCGGCGCCAGCCCCTCCCAGCAGCGCAACGGAACTAGCTACCTGAATAAGAGTCCACCTCCGCCCGCCTGTGTCAGGGCGGAAATGAGGCTCTGAAGAGACCGGCAAACAGAAGCCAAATAAACAAAGGGAACCGCTTCAGAAGGGACTGGTGCAACAGATTAAAATCCCTGTAGAAAACACCGACTTCACCGGAAGGGCCCTGTAGATATCGAGAAGTGTAAGCTGGAACGAGGAGCTATCTGAAACTGAGCCGAACCCACACTGACCGCAACAGCTCCAGAGAAACTCCTAGATATATTCTTACTTTTTTTTTTCTAAGTAAGGGAAAAAAAAAAAATTTTTTTTTCTTTTTATATTTTTTCTTTTTTATTTTTTCTCTTTTATTTTCCTTTAAAATTCCCTATTACTCCCCCATTACTCCTTAACTTTCATTTTCATAGATTTTTATGATTTTTTTAATTAGGGGAAAAAAAAATTTTTTTTTTCTTTTTTTGTTTTGTTTTTTTTCTTTTTCTTTTTTCTTCTTTTTTTTTCCTTTCCGTTTTCTCTTTTATTTTCTATTTTTCTTTTTCTCTTATTTCTTTTAAAGTCCTCTAGTACTCCTCTACTACTCTTCATTTTCATTTTCACTACACTATAACCTTACTAAAAAAAAAGAGAAGCCCTATCTTTAAACCGAAGATTATTCTCTCCCAATCTTGACTCTCTGTTTTCTACCTCAGAACAGATCTATTTCCTCCTTTCCCCTTCTCTTCCCAATCCAATTCTGTGAATCCTTGTAGGTGTCTGAGATACGGAGAACACTCTGGGAACAGACAGCTGCGTAGATCTGTCTCTCTCCTCTTGAGTCCCCCTTTTTCTCCTCCTGCTCATCTCTATCTCCCTCCTCCCTTTTCTCCTGTTCATGTAACTCTGTGAACCTCTCTGGGTGTCCCTAACGGGGGAGAATCTTTTCGCCATTAACCTAGAAGTTTTATTATCAGTGCTGTATAGTTGGAGAAGTCCTGAGACTACAGGAAGAATAAAACTGAAATCCAGAGGCAGGAAACTTAAGCCCAGAACCTGAGAACACCAGAAAACTCCTGACTACATGGAACTTTAAGTAATAAGTGACCGTCCAAAAGCCTCCATACCTACACTGAAACCAACCACCACCCAAGAGCCAATAAGTTTTAGAGCAAGACATACCATGCAAATTCTCCAGCAACGCAGGAACATAGCCCCGAATGTCAACATACAGGCTGCCCAAGGCCACACCTAACACATAGACCCATCTCAAAACTCATTACTGGGCACTCCATTGCTCTCCAAAAAGAAGAAATCAAGTTCCACGCACCAGTACACTGACGCAAGCTTCCCTAACCGGGAAACCTTGACAAGCCAATCGTCTAACCCCACCCACTGGGTAAATCCTCCACAATAAAAAGGAACCACAGACCTCCAGAATACAGAAAGTCCACTCCAGACACAGCAATCTAAACAAGATGAAAAGGCAAAGAAATACCCAACAGGTAAAGGAACATGAAAAATGCCCACCAAGTCAAACAAAAGAGGAGGAGATAGGGAATCTACCTGAAAAAGAATTTAGAATAATGATAATAAAAATGATCCAAAATCTTGAAAACAAAATGGAGTTACAGATAAATAGCCTGGAGACAAAGATTGAAAAGATACAAGAATTGTTTAATAAAGACCTAGAAGAAATAAAAAAAGAGTCAATTAAAAATGAACAATGCAATGAATGAGATCAAAAACACTTTAGAGGGAACCAAGAGTAGAAAAACGGAGACAGAAGATAGGATAAGTGAGGTAGAAGATAAAATGGTGGAAATAAATGAAGCAGAGAGGAAAAAAGAAAAAAGGATCAAAAGAAATGAGGACAACCTCAGGGACCTCTGGGACAATGTGAAACGCCCCAACATTCGAATCATAGGAGTTCCAGAAGAAGAAGACAAAAAGAAAGGCCATGAGAAAATACTCGAGGAGATAATAGCTGAAAACTTCCCTAAAATGGGGAAGGAAATAGCCACCCAAGTCCAAGAAACCCAGAGAGTCCCAAACAGGATAAACCCAAGGCGAAACACCCCAAGACACATATTAATCAAACTAACAAAGATCAAACACAAAGAACAAATATTAAAAGCAGCAAGGGAAAAACAACAAATAATACACAAAGGGATTCCCATAAGGATAACAGCTGACCTATCAATAGAAACCCTCCAGGCCAGAAGGGAATGGCAGGACGTCCTGAAAGTAATGAAAGAGAATAACCTACAACCTAGATTACTGTATCCAGCAAGGATCTCATTCAGATATGAAGGAGAACTCAAGCTTTACAGATAAGCAAAAGCTGAGAGACTTCAGCACCACCAAACCAGCTCTTCAACAAATGCTAAAGGATCTTCTCTAGACAGGAAATGCAGAAAGGTTGTATAAACGTGAACCCAAAACAACAAAGTAAATGGCAACGGGACCACACCTATCAATAATTACCTTAAATGTAAATAGGTTGAATGCCCCAACCAAAAGACAAAGATTGGCTGAATGGATACAAAAACAAGACCCCCATATATGCTGTCTACAAGAGACCCACCTCAAAACAAGAGACACATACAGACTAAAAGTGAAGGGCTGGAAAAAAATATTTCATGCAAATGGAGACCAAAAGAAAGCAGGAGTCGCAATACTCATATCAGATAAAATAGACTTTCAAATAAAAGCTGTGAAAAGAGACAAAGAAGGACACTACATAATGATCAAAGGATCAATCCAAGAAGAAGATATAACAATTATAAATATATATGCACCCAACATAGGAGCACCGCAATATGTACGGCAAACACTAACGAGTATGAAAGAGGAAATTAATAGTAACACAATAATAGTGGGAGACTTTAATACCCCACTCACAACTATGGATAGATCAACTAAATAGAAAATTAACAAGGAAACACAAACTTTAAACGACACAATGGACCAGCTAGACCTAATTGCTATCTATAGGACATTTCACCCCAAAACAATCAACTTCACCTTTTTCTCAAGTGCACACGGAACCTTCTCCAGAATAGATCACATCCTGGGCCATAAATCTAGTCTTGGAAAATTCAAAAAAATTGAAATCATTCCAGTCATCTTTTCTGACCACAGTGCAGTAAGATTAGATCTCAATTACAGGAAAAAAATTGTTAAAAATTCAAACACATGGAGGCTAAATAACACGCTTCTGAATAACCAACAAATCATAGAAGAAATCAAAAAAGAAATCAAAATATGTATAGAAATGAATGAAAATGAAAACACAACAACCCAAAACCTATGGGACACTGTAAAAGCAGTGCTAAGGGGAAGGTTCATAGCATTACAGGCTTACATCAAGAAACAAGAAAAAAGCCAAATAAATAACCTAACTCTACACCTAAAGCAATTAGAGAAGGAAGAAATGAAGAACCCCAGGGTTAGCAGAAGGAAAGAAATCTTAAAAATTAAGGCAGAAATAAATGCAATAGAAACTAAAGAGACCATAGGAAAAATCAACAAAGCTAAAAGCTGGTTTTTTGAAAAAATAAACAAAATTGACAAACCATTAGCAAGACTCATTAAGAAACAAAGAGAGAAGAACCAAATTAACAAAATTAGAAATGAAAATGGAGAGATCACAACAGACAACACTGAAATACAAAGGATCATAAGAGACTACTACCAGCAGCTCTATGCCAATAAAATGGACAACTTGGATGAAATGGACAAATTCTTAGAAAAGTATAACTTTCCAAAACTGAACCAGGAAGAAATAGAAGATCTTAACAGACCCATCACAGGCAAGGAAATCGAAACTGTAATCAAAAATCTTCCAGCAAACAAAAGCCCAGGACCAGATGGCTTCACAGCTGAATTCTACCAAAAATTTAGAGAAGAGCTAACACCTACCTTACTCAAACTCTTCCAGAAAATTGCAGAAGAAGGTAAACTTCCAAACTCATTCTATGAGGCCACCATCACCCTAATTCCAAAACCTGACAAAGATGCCACAAAAAAAGAAAACTACAGGCCAATATCACTGATGAACATAGATGCAAAAATCCTTAACAAAATTCTCGCAAACAGAATCCAACAACATATTAAAAAAATCATACACCACGACCAAGTGGGCTTTATCCCAGGAATGCAAGGATTCTTCAATATCTGCAAATCAATCAATGTAATACACCACATTAACAAATTGAAAGATAAAAACCATATGATTATCTCAATAGATGCAGAGAAAGCCTTTGACAAAATTCAACACTCATTTATGATTAAAACTCTCCAAAAAGCAGGAATAGAAGGAACATACCTCAACATAATAAAAGCTATATATGACAAACCCACAGCAAGCATCACCCTCAATGGTGAAAAATTGAAAGCATTTCCCCTGAAATCAGGAACAAGACAAGGGTGCCCACTCTCACCACTACTGTTCAACATAGTGTTGGAAGTTTTGGCCACAGCAATCAGAGCAGAAAAAGAAGTAAAAGGAATCCGGATAGGAAAAGAAGAAGTGAAACTCTCACTGTTTGCAGATGACATGATCCTCTACATAGAAAACCCTAAAGACTCTACCAGAAAATTACTAGAACTAATCAATGAATATAGTAAAGTTGCAGGATATAAAATTAACACACAGAAATCCCTTGCATTCCTATATACTAACAATGAAAAAACAGAAAGAGAAATTAAGGAAACAATACCATTCACCATTGCAACAAAAAGAATAAAATACTTAGGAGTATATCTACCTAAAGAAACAAAAGACCTATACATAGAAAACTATAAAACACTGATGAAAGAAATCAAAGAGGACACAAACAGATGGAGAAACATACCGTGTTCATGGATTGGAAGAATCAATATTGTCAAAATGGCTATTCTACCCAAAGCAATCTATAGATTCAATGCAATCCCTATCAAGCTACCAACGGTATTTTTCACAGAACTAGACCAAAGAATTTCACAATTTGTATGGAAATACAAAAAACCGCGAATAGCCAAAGTAATCTTGAGAAAGAAGAATGGAACTGGAGGAATCAACCTGCCTGACTTCAGACTCTACTACAAAGCCACAGTCATCAAGACAGTGTGGTACTGGCACAAAGACAGAAATATAGACCAATGGAACAGAATAGAAAGCCCAGCGATAAATCCACGAACCTATGGACACCTTATCTTTGACAAAGGAGGCAAGGATATACAATGGAAAAAAGACAACCTCTTTAACAAGTGGTGCTGGGAAAACTGGTCAACCACTTGCAAAAGAATGAAACTAGAACACTTTCTAACACCATACACAAAAATAAACTCAAAATGGATTAAAGATCTAAATGTAAGACCAGAAACTATAAAACTCCTAGAGGAGAACATAGGCAAAACATTCTCCGACATAAATCACAGCAAGATCCTCTATGACCCACCTCCCAGAATATTGGAAATAAAAGCAAAACTAAACAAATGGGATCTAATGAAACTTAAAAGCTTTTACACTACAAAGGAAACTATAAGTAAGGTGAAAAGACAGCCGTTAGATTGGGAGAAAATAATAGCAAATGAAGAAACAGACAAAGGATTAATCTCAAAAATATACAAGCAACTCCTGCAGCTCAATTCCAGAAAAATAAATGACCCAATCAAAAAATGGGCCAAAGAACTAAACAGACATTTCTCCAAAGAAGACATACAGATGGCTAACAAACACATGAAAAGGTGCTCAACATCACTCATTATTAGAGAAATGCAAATCAAAACCACAATGAGGTACAATTACACACCAGTCAGGATGGCTGCTATCCAAAAGACTACAAGCAATAAATGCTGGAGAGGGTGTGGAGAAAAGGGAACCCTCTTACACTGTTGGTGGGAATGCAAACTAGTACAGCCACTATGGAAAACAGTGTGGAGATTCCTTAAAAAACTGGAAATAGAACTGCCATATGACCCAGCAATCCCACTTCTGGGCATACACACTGAGGAGACCAGATCTGAAAGAGACACGTGCACCCCAATGTTCATCGCAGCACTGTTTATAATAGCCAGGACATGGAAGCAACCTAGATGCCCATCAGCAGATGAATGGATAAGGAAGCTGTGGTACATATACACCATGGAATATTACTCAGCCGTCAAAAAGAATTCATTTGAACCAGTCCTAATGAGATGGATGAAACTGGAGCCCCTTATACAGAGTGAAGTAAGCCATAAAGATAAAGAACATTACAGCATACTAACACATATATATGGAATTTAGAAAGATGGTAACGATAACCCTATATGCAAAACAGAAAAAGAGACACAGAAATACAGAACAGACTTTTGAACTCTGTGGGAGAAGGTGAGGGTGGGATGTTTCAAAAGAACAGCATGTATACTATCTATGGTGAAACAGATCACCAGCCCAGGTGGGATGCATGAGACAAGTGCTCGGGCCTGGTACAGTGGGAAGACCCAGAGGAATCGGGTGGAGAGGGAGGTGGGAGCGGGGATCGGGATGGGGAATAAGTGTAAATCTATGGCTGATTCATATCAATGTATGACAAAACCCACTGAAATGTTGTGAAGTAATTTAGCCTCCAACTAATAAAAAAATTTAAAAAAAAAAAAAAAAAAGCTTGAAGCCAACTATTGAAGCTGTATGACTTACTATACATGTGCTTATGTAAAACCTTCAAAAACTTAAAAGTGCCATTCTAAAATTTTTCTTTTTGAAGAATCAAAAAAACATTGCCACTGCAGAATCCTGGAACCTAAATGAACCTGTGCTTCTGGGCTTTTCCTCAACCATTCAAGATTGTTATTTCTTCCTTGCTCAAACTTTAAGAGAAGTTATTTCATAATTTTTTCTGTGAGAAAAAGTACATCCATTCGACTTTTTAAATGTGCTTTCTCTTTCCATGAGCGCCCTTAAGAGAGGAAAGAACTTTAGAAGATAGACACTTATTGGAATAATAGTAACAGTAATAATAGCTCTGGAATTCAGTTTAATGACATCTTCCACTAACCTTTTTTTTTAAGATTTTCTACCTTTTGCTGTAAACAGCTCTGTTCCACATGGTGCCCTTTGCCACATCTTGATCATCTAAAGATTCTCATTCAAGTTCGGATTCCTCCCTTCTGGCTAGTTTGAATTATCTCTGAGTTCTTCATCGTCCAAATAAAACAGGTTCTCTGTCTTACTGTTCTGTGCTAAGTCACTGCAGTTGTGTCCAACTTTGCGACCCCATGGACTGTAGCCTGCCAGTGTCCTCTGTCCATGGGACTCTCTAGGCAAGAATACCACAGTGGGTTTCTGGTGCCCTCCTCCAAGGGATCTTCCCAACCCGGGGATCAAACCTGAGTCTCTTACATCTCCTGAATTGGCAAGTGTGTTCTTTATCCCTAGCACCACCTGAGAAGCCCTCTCTGTCTTGCTATTTTCCCCTTAATTGAAAGTGGGGTTTTCAGTAAATCAGATAAACTAATTGATTATAACAAGCTGTTATACTTAGTAAAATATAATAACATATAGTATGCTATTTCTTCACAGATTACCATATGGAGTGGAGTGATTAGTCGCTCATTCATGTGACCACATGGACGGTAGCCCACCAGGCTCCTCTGTCCAAGGGATTCTCCAGGCAAGAATATTGGACTGGGTTGTGATGCCCTCCTCCAGGGGATCTTCCGGGACTGAACTCTTTGTCTCCTGCATTAGCAGGCGGTTTCTTTACCACTAGTGCCACCTGGAAAGGCTGTACTCATGTCTACTACCATTTTAATGAAGTAACACTGCTAAAGCTAAAAGTCAGCCAAATTAGTATAATAAAAAGATCAGCAGAAGTGGGGACAGGATTGAGGGAGGGGGAATTGGAGGTCGGTGGTACAAACTTCTAGTTACAAGATAAATCAGTGTTGGGGATACAATGAACAGCATGATAACTATAGCTAACACTGGTGTATAATGGACATTGGGCTTTCCTGGTGGCTCAGATGGTAAAGAATCTGCCTGCATGCAGGTGTCCTAGGTTTGGTCCCTGGATTGAGAAGATCCCCTGGAGAAGGCAAAGGCAACCCACTTCAGTATTCTTGCTTGGAGAATTCCGTGGACAGAGGAGCCTAGTGGTCTACAGTCCATGGGGTCCCAAAGAGTCAGACATGACTGAGCGATTAACACTTTCATTCTCAAAAGGTATACTAACTTGAAGAGAGTAAATCCTGAGCATTCTCACAAGAATTTTTTTTTCTTTTTTCGTTTTCTCTTTTTATTGCATCTATGAAATGGATGCTGGCTAAAGCTATTGTAGTAATCACTTCACAATACATGTCAAACAATTACGCCGTTCCCCTTAAACTTACACAGTGATATATGTCCATTGTATCTCAATAAAACTGGGAAAATTCAATTTAAAAAAGACTCCCTAGGGAATTCCTTGGTGGTCCAATGGTTAGGACTGCAGGATTCCACTTCAGGGAATACAGGTTAAATGCCTGGTCAGGGAACTAAGATTCTGCATGGTGCAGCCAAAAAAAAAAAACTTCTTAATATGAAGAGAGGCTCTGAATAAACTGGACCCAAAATTCATACATATATCTTGTTATACCTCCTTCTAAAACAGGCCTTTCTATCAGAATACATGTTTTAACACTGTTTAGCTTCTGATAACACCTGAACCACAGATTCAATAGCATTCATATGATTCAGGAGAACATTCATTCTTCTATTATCAAGTATAATGTACCATCTTCCTTATTGATTTTCATCTTAATTTAAATATATAAGGAAGTATACTATTTCTATTTATTTTGGCTGAACTGCATACTTAACTATGATTGAAAGAAGATTCCATTTTCTACCATCAAAACACATTTTACACATTTTATCTTTTAATAAAGATAGGGATTGTATAGGTAGTTAACCATAGTTTTGCTATGAAGATTTCCCATTGGTTCAGAAAAGGACAGATGCATGCTCAGAGTTTTTCCAAAGTATATTATTCAAAAACCTGAAGTGTATGAATCTCATACAAATATTAATATATAATGTGCAAATGTTAATGATTGACATATTAATGAGGAATTCAACAGAATTGTAAAGCCGGTACAAAAGAGGATAGGAAAGACTGCCATATATATTAATAGTTAGTGAATTAAAGAAAGAAGGTTGAAATAAAACTAAGCTAGATGTAAAACTGGTTGATATCTCACAGGGCAATAAAACAATAATCTTTTGAGTTATCTTTCTATTTGCATTTTTCTTTTCGTCTGTTTCTTTTTTCTTATATAACTTAAGCCCTTATTTCACAGAGTTTGGGCCTAATCAGCAGTAAATAGTAAGTTCAAAAAATCTCATTCTTCCAGGGAATTGGATAGTCTTTGAGATGAACTGTTAGAATAAGTTCCATTATATCACTGAAAGGCCATGTAGTCATTAGTTTGCCTTATTTTCAATGTGAGATAATTGTTATACTACTTTCTACCTTATAAAGAAAAATACCCAATTCCTTGTTTAATACTGTGCCAACACTTCATGTGTAATTTTTTATTTAGGTCTCAACAGAGGATTAATAAGCATAAGCCTTTTATGAAATATTCATAAAAATATTTCTTCTATTCATAAAAATATTTCTTTTAGGAAATATTCATTTCCTTAAGAAAAATTCTTATGAGAAAAAATTTGGATAAAAGAGTTCAAATATTTTAAAGGTTATTGATGTACATAGCCAAATTCATTTCTATCAGGGATATGACAATCTGTACTATTCATGTAGAGTAGAATACTCTGACCATCATACTGACAGAGTTGAGCATTATCATTTTAAAAATCAGGCAATTTGGTATATGAAAAATAAAATCTCATTTCAATTTATCTACATAATATTTGACTAATTGCTGTTTTTCTAAAACATGGTTTTGTTATTTTCTTTCAAATTATTTGCTTGCATTTCTATTTAGATAAAAGTGGCCATGGTTTTTATTCCTTTCAGCTTTTAATATCTGAGCGATATTAATCCTTTGTGTTTAATTCTCATATATCAAAGAGCTTGTCATAAATAGTATTAATAGAATATTTTATGTGAGGAATAATTACATCCTAAATGAGGTTCATTTGTGCTAACTTGAAACTCAACATAAGATTATACTAATAAAGATATCATGTTGTTTCCTCTTGTTCCATTAAACTGCTCTATTAAAAATTGTTTTATATGAAAACTACATATACAAATAATGTTAATAAGGGTCGAGGACTGAAACTACAGGAAACGCAGGGATATTTGTAAATGCAAAATTCTTTCCAACTTGGCTGCAGTCATTATGTTAATAAGTGAGCAGTATAGCTTTAGGGGATTCTATTTTGAATGACTTAGAATAACTGGGCAAGTTTCCATGACAGTATCATTTTGGGGGGATGTGCTTGTAAAATAAAGTCAAGGACCGAAACTGAATTATATCCAAGATTGTTTTATTTATGTTGCATGTAAAGTGTGTATGTGTATATACACATATATACACACATACATGTGTATGGTGGTGGTGGTTTAGTTGCTAAGTCGTGTCTGACTCTTTGCGATCCCATGGACTGTAGCCTGCCAAGTTCCTCTGTCCGTGGGATTTCCCAGGCATGAATACTGGTGTGAGTTGCCATTTCCCAGGGATTAAACCTGAGTCTACTGCTTGGCTGGCAGATTCTTTATCACTGAGCCACCTGGGAAGTCCCATACAGATATAAATTAATATGTATATATATAAACATATAAGATAAAATATGTCATTAATATTTACTACTTTTAGTATTTTAAAGATTTTCTCTGGCATCATTGCCACAGACACATTTAAAAGATGACTGTATTTTTAAAAAATTATCCTATCTTCCAGGAGTAGATAAAAGGTAAGGGAAGCCTATCAGTACTTCAGTCCATGGAGTCACAAAGAGTTGGACACGACTAAGTGACTGAACTGAACTGAATGGAATTAAAGCACTGGTTATTGCAATAAATGAGCTAACTTATAACAATTAGGGATATATATGTGGCTTGTAATATTTATGTACAATTACAAATAATAAATTATAAATAATGTTATATAAAATACATATATGTATATACAGCACAGAGGACTAGGTAAGAATTACGATAGTAAATTTGGGGGAAATGAGTTTTTTGAGCTCTGTAGAATTTTGTATAAATCAGTGCATGTAAGAATTATAGAAAACTTTGAGATCACTCTTTTTTCGGTGTGCTTTTGTTGAGGGTCAGGAGTGTGCTTCCAAAGAAAGAATGAGCCTTTCATGTCCTTTGCTGAGGGCTAGAGATCCACTAGCCTGAAGAGTTACTCAGATTGAAGCCACAGTCCTTTGATTTTTTTTTTCCCCTCCCTTCCTCTAAGCAAAGATCAGAAGAGCGGCGGGACGAGGGGCGGGCTGGAGGTGGCGCGAGGAGGTGGTAGACGAGAGGGGAGTCGGAAGAGAGGGGTGGAAATGCAATCTGAGAAAAAACATGTCTTGGGAAAATTCTGCAGGGCCTCGCCCCTGGACAGAGCTTTGTTTCTCACGGCGTCTCCACGCAGGCGAGCTCCGCCCGCCCCGCACCCGCGGGTTGCCGGGGTCCCGGGTTCGAGCCTGCGTGGGACCAGGAGATGCCCCCAGGCCCTCGACCCGCGCTACACACTTCCGTTCCCAGAAAGCGGCCCGGCGCGTCCTATCTCAATTTACCCGCCCAGGGGTGAGAGCAAGCCGCTGGCTCTTCCGTCAAACTCTAAAAGGGCTAGTCAGTGACAAAGATGGGGCGGGGGCGGGACCCCAAACCCCGGCTGCTGCCTGAGCCGGTGCTGGAGGTCCTGCGGATCCTCCGACTTCTGAAAGATGAACTGGATGAGTGGAAGAGCCGGGGGAGCCTCTTAACCTCCTGAACTCGGGGGGCTCAGATCCCGAAGTGGTGTTCCAGTCCACCAGGACCCAGCCTCCAGCTTCGCCCCTCGAAGTCTGAAACCCCAAGCAGGGCTTTTTGTGGCGAATCGGTAGGCAAAGAATTCTTGCCCCTCACTCCTGCTGGCCTCGGTCAGATTACTTTTCACAGACTGGAGCTGGCTGGGAGGTGGGGATACTTACTTTTAAACCTTTTATATGTGTTCACTACACCTTGTGTGGTTGGCAGTGGAGAGCGGGGGAGGGGGGTTTCCAAATCTAGTGAAATCCCCATTCGTGGGTATGATCATGCCTGTGGGGTTGGCAGTTCTTAAAAGTTCAGCAAGCCTGCAAATAACTACAGAACACAATACGGTCCCCCTCCCTTCCTCTCTCTCTCTCTCTCTCTTTTTTTCCTTTTCCTGCCTCCAAACGCCTTCTTGGAGGCTGAAGCTGGGCAGGTCTCCAAAGGTGCAGCAGTCACAACAATCCCGCAGTTCAAAGGTAAACAGAAGTTGCACAACTTTCAGCCGCTCTCTTTAGGCGGCTACTAATGAGCTAAGAAACCAGGAGCATCTGAGGAGGTGAAGAGGAAGCTCCCAGTTCTCCTGCCTCCACTCTGCAAATCCCAAACCTCCCCCCTCACCTCCAAACCCCCCACAGCCCCCGCCCCACTCACCCCGAGAACTTGAAGGTACCCTCGCTGTTCGCTGGCCTGGCGGACCATGGCTCCCTTTGGAAGAAACTTGCTAAAGACTCGGCATAAAAACAGGTAAAAGTTCAGCGTGTGTGTGTTCGGAAGCTTCTGTGAAAGTATGTGTTCTGTGGTTGTTAGATTCTGATTAAAAATGCTCTTGGGGGAATAAAGTCCTGAAGAGTTAGGTCTTGTATTTGTACTCCACTGGTAAGGATATTGTTCCAGCCACAGGGACTGCAGTGACCGCAGTTGAAAGAGCTCTGAAAATAAAGAATGATGTTTTTAACTCCCTTTTTTTCTTCTTTTGGGCACTTCTGGTTCCACCACTAACATCCCCCTCTTTGTGCTCGTTGCCTTGCTTATTTGGTAGTAGTGGAATGGCAAGTTTTCTTTTGTGTCAGACAGGATTTTAGTGTATTAGATGAAGATAGAACTAGAATTTGTTAGCTACTAATTAGAAAAAAGCAGAACTGCTGATACAATCTGGAAACAATGCTTTGGCTCCCCTTTGAGTGGGGCATTCTTGAAACCTGGAAAGTTCCCAAAGTGAAAATACTCTGTAGAGAAACTTTTTGTAAACTCATTCTTTCGAAAATCTTTGAGAACGTTAGGTGATTTTAGGCACTAAAAAAGGATTCAAACAGCTGTCTCCTTAATCTTTATTACTATTTGATTTGATTTGCTGTTTTTCAAGCCAGCAATGCCCATAGTGTAAATAAATGTATTTCACATACATGCAAATTTTTCTTTATATGTATTTATGTGTGTGTCAGTCCTATTAAATATTTTATTAACTCAAATACCACATTTTTATGCCTAAAAGAATGTGAGGGTAACTAGAGATGGGCTTTACTTTTTTAATATATTTTGGCACAAGGGCTTTTCCACAACTTTTCTCACAAACATGCTTGTTTGTACTTGTCATAATTTACTTAGTGTAAATTTGAAAGCATATAATTACATGGCAGGAAATGATATGATTATTTTAGAGGGTCTGCATGATGTTATAGTGGTACAACTTTAAAGTCAATCTCTAGACTTTATTTTGGGCCTGAATGTCTACTTGAAAAACACTGTCATTATCTCTTTCCAAGTGTCTTTATGATTTAGTTGACTAAATTAACCTAAGAAATGAAAGTAACAATCATCAATACTACCAAACTTTCTAAATATGTGTTTTATTTTCTAATAATTTGAATATATATCACAAATATTTCTGATAGTTAATGAGACTATGCGTATGTTAAATATATCTGGAAAAAAAAAGTGAAAGTATTAGTCACTCAGTTGTGTCCAACTCTTTGTAATCCCATGGACTGTAGCCCGCCAGGCTTCTCTGTCCATGGAATTCTCCAGACAAGAATACTGGAGTCAGTTGTGATTCCCTCCTCCAGGTGATTTTCCCAATCCAGGCATCAAACCCAGGTCTCCTTCACAGCATGCAGGCGGATTTTTTTACTATCTGAGCTACCAGGGTAGTCTTTAAAAGTATGATAGTGATAGTTATCAAAAATAGGCTTGTACTTTAGTACTACTGATGCATTAAAAATTGTTTCAAACAACTCCCTTTTGCCAAAAGAAAATCCTTACTGCTTTTTGAAGGGTATTTCAGCAGCATTATTTCTGAAGTGTGCTTGTTTAATGCTGTAAAGATATATAAAAGATTACTTTGGGAAAGTTCATGGTATTATGAAACAAGTTATGTTTTTGGCATACTGATCTTTCTGAATAGCACCCCTGTAGATCAGAGTTGTGTGTGTGTGCATGTGTGTGTGTTTTATTTATTTTTTTTGTGTGTGTGTGTGTTTTAAATAATTCAAGAATTCTGTCATTGGTACGCCAAATAACAGTACAACAAAACTGCGTACACCCCTGTGAGTTTCCCTCCCATGACTACTTCCGTTGCCTCAAATTGACTCTTCAACATCTACCCATACAACTGGCTTTCATTCAGGGAGGTGAGTATATGAACAGTTTAATATGACCTTTTCTATGCAAAATTATGAAAAAGTGGAAGGAAACAATGAAAGATGGGGAAGCTTAAAAGTATTTTAAGTTGCTCTGAGAAAATGGAATCATATTCCCCAAAAGGTGATGCTTTATTATGAACATGTGTTTTGGTGAAAGTGGTAATAGCGTGTAATGACTGTAATAACTATGTTATTAAAGATTTGTATTTTTCCAATCCTTAAGAAACACTTAAACCACAGAGGTGCCTTGGGACATAAAACTGTGGGTATTTCAAACTAAGCAGGTAAATAAGCCACATGGTGTGTAGAAAGAAAATTAATGTATATTTGTTTTCTTCAAGGTTTAATTTTGCTATAGATGAGATTTTTTTTGTTTTGTCTGTTTTGTTTTTCCATATTCTCAAAGGTGAAACTACAGGTGAAATTTAGTTACAGGATTAAGTTTATCAATTTCAGTTCCTGAGTTCCATAATGATTTAAATAATTATACTCCAAAACATAGAAACCAAATAACTTTCCTTAAATGACAGACAGGTGATTCATCCTTTGATCAATTCATTCTTTGATGATAAAACAGTTATCTGATAACAGCCAATGCATTCTTCAAGTACATAGTATAAAATTCCTTGTAAAAAGTAAAGGAAGAATTTGAGCAATGTATTTGTATACACTGTGATAGAAACTGTATGCAGTTAAAAGATTATTGTATCTTTGTCAGCAGGAAAAAAAATGAGGATTTTTGGAGAGAATATTAGGCTTTTGAGATCATAAAGTTTAGAGAAGGTTTGTTTCTTGAAGTTTTCTGCATCCTGTTCTCTCTCTTTCAGTTTTGTTCACTCTTATTAATAGAATGATATTTAATCACCCAAGATTGAACCTCTTAAGCTAGTTCTGTAAGTAGTTTCATAATACATGGATATTTGAGAGTCTTAAAGACAGATGAAAAACAAATGAAGCTTCAAAGTATGAAGCAAAAAAACTTTTAGAAAACATGCCTTGTAAATGTTGAAGAGGGTAGAGCCATATCTGTCTAGTCCCCAGTCGGTTCAGTTGCGTCCGACTCTGCAAACCCACGGACCGCAGGACGCCAGGCTGGCCTGTCCATCACCAGCCATCACCACTATCTAGCCCCCTTGTGTTCTAATTATCAGGACAGTGCTCGACATGTGATGGACCTATACAGTACGGTTGTTTATATAGTTTTATTAACTAAAATTGTAACTTGTACTCAAATAAAAAAACACGGCAACATTCTATTCTCTCATCATCATCTGATATCTGCTGGTATTACATAAATGTGAATACTCCATAAAGGATTGGTTGACATCTGATGCAATCCAAAAACCAGGGAGATGGACAAAAAAATTATATGGATTTGAATACTAAGCTAATCCTACCCTACCAGAACATATTTTCTAAATGTTAAGAATCAGTCAATTCAAAAAACTGGAAAATAGTCTTCAGGAATACTGAGGATAATGCTTGGTCAGAAAACAATTTTATTTGGACACATAAACATTATATGCTTTTCATCTAACTTTCTGTAAATATTTAAAAGAAATGGAGCCAATCTAAAATCTTTATGTTTACAGTCAGAATAATTTTTTTACAGCTTTCTGATCGTTATAACATTTAACAGGAAGAGTACAATTTTCAGAAGACCCTTTGGTCTCAGGAAGTGGATTGTTTACTTTGTTTCCATAATAATTGGAATGTTCTGTGATTGAATCCCAAAGATTGAGGACTACCTTCTTCTGCAACTTTTTGTTCACATGAAGAATAACAATGTTGGAGAGTCTAGATATTTTCTTTTCCATGAACAATTAAAGTTTGTGAAAATGTTTTTAAAAGTTTCTAGGTGGCTTTTGTTTCTCATAGAAAATCCAGAGAACCAAATAATGAAGTGTGAATTCATTGGTATTCATATGGACATTCAATAATTGAATTTAGATTATTAATATATTTAGGTGTTCACATAAGTTCCATCATGAGTGTGATTATCTTTGTATTGTACTAAGTCACCTCAGTCGTGTCCAACTCTTTGTGACCCCGTGGACTGTAGCCCACCAGACTCCTCTGTCCACGGGATTCTCCAGGCAAGAATACTGGAGTGGGCTGCCATGCCCTCCTCCAGGGGATCTTCCCACCCAGGGTCAAACCTGCTCTCTTATGTCTCCTGCATTGGCAGGTGGGTTCTTTCCCACTAGCACCACCTTGGAAACCCCTACAATTCCTTGGTGTTTAATAAAATTTGGGGGCAGAGAATTGGTTGGACTTTTTACCAAACCTTGCTAGAAGCAAAAAATTGCCATTGTAAAGCAGTACTTCATATGTTTGTTGGAAATATAAAATTAGAATACTTTTTTCAGGTGATTCACTGAAAATTAATAATGATTATGAACGAGTCTAATTGTGTGAATAAGACCTTATAATTATCGTTAGGTGTCATTCAGCTGGGCTTCGAAGGTGGGGTCAATGGTAAAGAACCCTCATGCCAATGCAGGAGGCATGTGTTTGATCCCTGGGTAGGTAAGATTCCCCTAGAGGAGCCTTGCCAACTCACCCCAGTATTCTTGCCTGGAGAATCCCACGGACAGAGGAGGCTGGCAGGCTGCAGTCCATGGGGTCACAAAGAGTCTGACATGACCGAAGTGACTTAGCATGCATGGATGCAGTATTCAGCCAACTTGTCTTTGGCATTTTCTTATACCTATTTCAGAGGTGATAACAAACTTTTTCCTAATATCAACTTGAAATCAAAAGTCTCCAAACATTTTGTAAAAAAATTATTAGTAGTAAATAACACAGCTATATTGTTTTATAATTGACATATAATTTGCTTTAAAATTTGCTTTTAAATGAATGAAAGCATATCTAACCAAGTTTTTTAAAACCAGGTGCCTCATATTGCTCTCTGAAGCACCACATGCCACAAATACTTCATCAGAAGGAAGAATTAAGTTTTGTGCTCATGATAGAAATTGCTGACAAGCCAGATGTTTTCTCTTTGTAATTAGAAGTATGGTAATTTATGAATTCTGTATAAAAGGAAATTATCATGTATTATTTTATCTAACCTCCAGTAAATATTTGAAATGCCCCGAAACTGACTTGAGAAATGCCAGATACTTGAGTACGTACATCTTTTCAGTTCCCAGGTGTTCCTGAAAGAGATTTCCCCTGATGATACCTGGTAACTTAAGTAGTTATTACTTGGCAGAGACAGTGCATTAGGAACAATGACTGGAATGCTCTATCCCTGGCAAAAGTACCCTGAGAGCAGTGGCTGCGGTGAAATTGAGCCCTAGGTTAAATCTTGAATTGTTACTCAAAAAACTATAAGCCAACTTAAAACCCAGTACATAAGATGCTTTATTATGCACCATATCAATTTGTGAAACATGTCAAGATGAAAATCTTAAGGATTTTTTTTAAGTATTTAAAAGTTTGCAACTGGTTAACAGTTTTATTTATATGGCCTTTTTATTAGTTAGTCTGTATGACTTAGAAAGTTTTGATGTTATTTGACTGGTATATATTTGGGTAGATCTGATAATGGCTCCGAGTAATTCACAAAACTATGGCTCTCTTCTTTTGATTTTATTTCTAAAAATGGAAGAAAGTTGAAGTATAGTATGAGTTTACCTCTTCCAGGTAAATGTGGATGCCAGTCCTTGATAAGAAATCTCTGTAACATATTGGCTTTCTTAAACAAGGCAACATGCCATCTGCACTGTGTACACGTGACCAGAAAACATTCAGCATACTTCTGTGTAATAATGTTTCTTAGTGTATACTTGCTTAGGAGTTTTAAAAGATATCCATTTGGCAAAACATGCATAACACATACAACATTGATTTCTTTAGAGTCAGTTATCTCTTTTTTTAAAAAATGGATTGTGATTCAATTATTGTGGAGACTACTGCAAGGCTACAGCTTCTAGAGAAAGTTTGCATATCTGTTGATTTTAATTTAAAGAAATTACTAATGCAAATGGTCACCCAACAGCAAAGTATTTAATAATTACTTGTGTGAAGGACATAGAGTCTTGGGGAGATGTTTGGCATTGGCAGTGATAAGTAAACTATTTCAAGAACAAAAATGAGTGATGGGTATTAAATATGCTGACTGACAAGGCAAATTATTCTCAGTGGTTTATATCTGCAGACTAGAATCCCCTCTGTTTTTATAAGTAAAGTGACTTAAGATATCTATTAAAAAATTCTCATGGAGTATACACCCAGTGAGATCAGGGACCTCTCGTATCGTGTTTCATCCTAGATAAAGTTGAGTAGGTGCTCAATGAAACTTGTTGATTGAATAAATGAATGCATATACTCTCCAAATACAGCTGGTCCCCATAAAGCATTTGCATCAGAGTCATACATTTGTGGTGAACAGAGTCATGGGTGGTCAAAGAATGAACCCATAAATTCATGGCTGACCCCTCATCATCCCTGCTTCTAGGCTCAAGTCCTTGCTTTCAAATGGTTAAGGGCCATATATGAGAAATAGATGCTGTAAGAGACTTTTCCTGGACTCCTGGTAAAAAACATACCAAGGCATGGGCTGATTCCTTCTTCTCTAGGGATGCTCTCACTTCTGTCCATGCTCCTTGAATGTAGCCATGAATGTCTGTGACTTAGGTTTGGCGGGTGATGGTAGCTGGCTACTCTAGACCCCACTGTTGAATGTAGAACATTTCCTCCTTCTGTGGAGATAAGAGGGAAACATAATTGGGGAACTGTTTGTTTTCTCATACGAAAGGAGGATTTATGCTCTTTGTATAAGACAATTACAGTTATGAGACAAAGGGAAAATGCTTGAAATAGGCAGAAAATAATCTTAATTGAGAACTCCAGTTCTTTAGTCACCTAGAGTTTAGGTCTTATCTCGGATTTGCCATCACTAGTTGTGTGCATCTTTTTTTTAAAGTCTTTCTTGGATTTCTTACAATATTGCTTCTGTTTTATGTTTTGGGTTTTTGGCCCCAAGGCATTGGGATCTTCTCTTCTGAGTAGGGATGGAACCCAAACCCTCTGCATTGGAAGGCAAAGTCTTAATTACTGGACTGCCTGGGCATTCCCTATTTTATCTTTCTAATACAGCAATAACAGTAACAAGGGCAATCAAAGGCATTTTTTTTTTAACAGAAAACAGAAAAATTCTGTAAAGCAGTTATCCTTCAAAGGCAAATTTTTAAGTTTGACAGTTGAAGGGGTTGCTCTTTAAGTAGAGGAAATACACAATTACGATTAATAATAGATGAAAGTCATTATGGGGCCTCGGAATGTGACTGTGCAAATGAGGAAGCCCTTATGCCTCAACTTCATTAGATTCAGAGTAAATCCATTTATAACACATCTTAAAACACTTACTATGTGCACTAAGTAATTTACATAATACTTAAAATTGCCCTGTGAAGAAGGTACGACTTTTTCCCCTTTTTCGTACATTAGTGGCAGAGACAGAATTCGAATCCATCCTCTTAACCATTACTCTGCATGGTTTATTTAGTATTTAGTTTTCTTATCTCTAAAACAGGGTTAATCCTAAACCATCAAGAATTTGGATTAAATCTGAATATAAATAAAAACTTAGCACAGTGCTCCGACAGTAAAAATTCAGTAAATATTCACTCCTTGTTCAAGTCTCTTGGATTAAATATCTTATGAAGTATATCTTAAGTTTTTAATACCTAAACATGATATCTTGGGCTTCAAAATTTCAACCTTGACTCGCTAGAACTCTGGTCTCTTTTCCTGTTTTCCACTGATCTCTTTTCCTCCTTAGATACAAAGAGGTAACATCAAAAATTACCGAATGTAATTAGAAATGAGCGTATAAATGTTGCACAATACTATCTTTGGATCTTGATGAAATATTTCAATTCTGACAGTTTTTATCTTTAGTCCTCACATCTCATCTGAGCAAAATTATGAGACGATTAATGGTTTTGCAATGTATAGCATAGGGCTTCCCAGGTGGCGCTAGTGGTAAAGGCCCTCCTACCAATGCAGGAGACTTAAGGGACATGAGTTTCATCCCTGGGTGGGGAAGATCCCCTGGAGGAGGGCATGACAACTCACTCGAAAGATTTTTTCTTGTAATTTTATTTTACTTAAACATCTCATGCATTGCCACATAACCTCCACCATGAAAAGTAACATTATGGTAAAAGTCAAATGGTTTATTTTCAATTATAAAGAGACACGATTAGTTTATAAATTATAATATCTAAGAATTATTGAGTATTTGCTAAGCACAATTTTAAGTTTAGTAGCACAAATGTAAAAATGTTAGGAACAGTTATCATTTTATTATATTTCTTTAGGACGGGTAAACTCTGTATTTTGTATTCTACCAAACATGCAAAGACACAACCTCACTCCTAAGAGATTAAACTCCTAATTGAGAAAACAGCACTATCGTAGCTCATGCATGAAATTGTTTTTTAAAAACCACTCTTCCATGGGAAACTATCATTGACAGGGTAAATAAAGTCATAATCTTTATACTACAATTTAAAAAAATGAAAGTATAATCTTGTAGAGTTGAGGAAGGCTGTTCCTGTGTAGAGTAGCTGCTCACTAAATGTTTTTGATTGACTCTAAGTAGAAGTACATAATAGAGAAGTAAATGGAGAAAAATAGAAATAAAAGGAGCATCATCATAATTAGATAGTGTTTATTAAACTCCCACAGTTAGGTGACAGGCTTGGACAAGAGAAGGGAACACAACAAGGCATATAAAGAGATGTAGGAGGGGACTGAATCATACAAAGCTAGGAATGACTCAGGATGATCAAAAGAGAATTCAGGAAGCAGGCAGAAATAGGGTCAGTTTGGCAAGAATCCAGAATCTTGCTTGGGTTGGTGAAAACAATATTTTACAATTGAGAAAAACGTTAAGGATGTGTTTATATAACAGTATTAGGCTTACAGTCAACTTTAATTGACTGATGCTTACTCTAATAACCATGTTAAACTGGTCAGTGTATCAGTTTATAGAATTGAGTTGTTCTACTATTTTGTGGATCTTTTAAATTTTAGCTCTACTAATGTGGATAGTGGTCCAATTTCAAAATGTTCATTCTCACTAATTATGGTGTATAATTGGTAGGAACTTTGTGTCTGGGTTTTACCGCTGTACTGCACAGTATCTACTTGGTCTCAACCAATGACTGAGATATTTTATAGCCACCTAAGATGCCTTTGGTTACTCTTATGCTCCTCATTTACTCTGATTTTTTCCAGTCCTCCTAGAATTCCCTGCAGTTATGGTTAACTGGAGGTACGTAAGAACTATTAGCAGTGAATCAGCTTGGGGGAGACCACAGACCTTCTTGGGCTTCCCAGCTGGCACTAGTCCTAAAGAACCCATCTGCCAATGCAGGCAACATAAGAGACATGGGTTTGATCCCTGGGAAGACCCACTGGAGGAGGACATGGCAACCCACTCCAGTATTCTTGCCTGGAGAATCCCATGGACAGACAAGCCTGGCGGGCTACAGTCTATAGGGTAGCAAAGAGTCAGACATGACTGAAATGACTTAGCACACACACCCTCACAGACCTTGAGAGTAGAACTTGTGTATTTTAGCTCTGCACATAATTACCTTTGTCTGTAAGCTATGAGAGATGCTATTGAAAAACCATGGATGTCTCCACGGAGTAGACATGTAATAACTAAAATCTCATAAGAAGAAAAGAATTGTACACAATTAGCAAAAGCGTTTATGAAACTATAGTGGACCTTTGAGTTCTATCATTTTTAATGCACAGGAAGTCAAGCACTTTATAGCAGGCAACCACAAAGTATTAGATTTAATTTCGTGACTGCTTCTTGTTCTACTTTGGTAGTGAAAGTCAAAGAACTTTTTTGTAGAATTACTAATAAGAAGCATGGAACTTAGACTTAGTTTGTTTTTTTTAATGCTCATTTTTAGTGGTTCTACTTTTAGTTAGGAGAACTTGCTTAATCGCAGTTAAGTGAATTTAAAATGGCAGCTTTTGCTATGCAATGCCTTATGTAGTCTCAGCATATAATAGTATTGCTTTCTTATCTACCTTAGCATCTGAAAATAAAACATTCTCAACTATCCCACTCTATCAGATTTGGCATCTACTTGTATATGTTTCCCTTATTTGGACTCAAGATAATGGTTATTTGATGATTTTTAAAAACTCAAAAATATCAAATGAACCCCATACTTTGGAGGCATTATTAAGATTAAATGTGAATCAAATATGGACCTTACTTTAAGGAAACTGTTGCTTGGTAGACACACAGACATACTTTAAATAATTAAAATACAAGCAGGTATTTTAAAACATCATAATAAAATCTATGGTTTCAACAAAAATATTTATTTACCTTAAGATGTGTGCCACACGTTTTTCTATGTGTTGCAGATAAAAAAGTGAGAAAGACAGTCAAGCTCTCTATTCTTATTGAGGTTATAGTGCCGTGGTGGACAGGCAGACAGGAAGCAAACAATAAATGAACAAGAAATTTCAGGTAGAGATTACAGTTATAGGATCACTATAGAGACAGAACTTATAAGAATTCAAAACTGAGTGGAAGGGCATGGTAGGAAGTATCAGGATGGGAAAAAAACAATCAATGATAACTACAATTTGGGCTCTGAGTAAATAGGAATATAGTTGTATCATCATAAAGAAAAGAAAAACTGGCAAGAGTAATTTGAGGGAGGGAAGAACATGAGGGTGAAGAGTAAAAAAATTCAAGGTGTCATTTGAACGTTAGCAAATATTCCACCTCCAAACACCTGGTGTTTGGACACACTGCACATTGAAAGCAGCCTTTCATCCAACCTACTCCCATCCATCCTGACATCCATATGGGACTGATTAATATGGAACATACTGCACCTGGAATGGGACTTTAAAGGCAAAACACACTAGTTTCCCAGCCAAGACCTTCAGGCTGACTAATCCTATGTTAAACCCACTCATTCTTCATACAGCATTTCATTGCCATCATCTTAGTGAGTCTTCACTCATTGCCTTTGCTTGAAATTGCTTCCAAACATGGTCATGACTTCCATAAGAATTTGCATTCTATTGTATAAAGACCAGATTATTATTACTTTTTTATTTTTAATTGGAGGATAATTGCTGCACAACAACATGAATCAGCTATAAATATACACATATCCCCTCCCTCTTGAACCTCCCTCACACTATTTTTACTTTCTTATCTGCTAAAGAATAATACATAGAACCATTGTATAGATATTGGAGTTCAAATAATATTTTAGTAATTAAATAAACAAAATCTAGATTTTTGATGCAAGTAAGTCATCTAGGTCAGGAGTTGGTAAACTTTTTGTGTAAAAGGTCATATAATAAATGTTTAGGTTATTCCCACCATAATGTCTCAACCGCTCAACTCTGTCCATGTGGTATGAAATAGACAATTCAAAATTAAGTGGGTGTGACTGCACATAAACAAATTTTTATTTACATGGAGGGGATAGTCCTAGTTGACTGAAAAATTCCTTTTATTTATTTCTCCCTCAAAACCCTTCCACCACTCATGCTCCAAAAAAAAAAATAAAAGAACACTTAGACAGGTAGAGATGGTGACTGTGTTAAAGGGGGATGAGATAGAGAAAACACCCTAGGAAGATTCCCAGTTTGCGCAGGATGATAGTGAGTCCCGTTTGATAGGATGGGAAATCAAGAGATGGAAGAGTTTGAGACGTGGGAAGAGGAAATGGTGAATTCATTTTCATGGACTAAGTTTGAGGTGGCTATAATATAAAGATCAAGTAAACATGTAAATACGAAGTTGGGAATATTAGTCTAGAGCTCAAAGGGAAAAATAATAGATTTTGGAACTACTGCCATACAGTTGGTTGATAAGGTTGTGGCTGACATGACAGTCACCCATAAGATGTAAATAGTGAATCGGGATGGGGAACGCATGTAAATCCATGGCTGATTCATGTCAATGTATGGCAAAAACCACTACAATATTGTAAGGTAATTAGCCTCCAACTAATAAAAATAAATGAAAAAAAAGATGTATATAGTGAGACAAGAAATGAGTCATAAAAACCTGGGAGATGCCTATCGTATCAGTTATCATTTACTGATAATAAAAGCATCATAAAAATTAGTAGCTGAAAACAACATTTTTTTTTTTCCTTTTTGGCCACATGGGGTCTTAGTTGCAGCACATGGGGTCTAGTTTCCCAACCAAGGATCGAACCTGGGCATCTTGTATTGGGAGAATGGAGTTTTAGCCATCGGACTACCAGGAAGGTTCTAGCAATGCATTATTTGCTTTGATTTTCTGGGTAAACTGGGGTCTTATTTTGGTTTTTACTTGAGCTCTCTCATGAGCAGTGAGTTAGTCAAGGCTTAGTGTCCAGTGGGTCAACTGGTCAACTGAGATGGCTGGATCTCTCTGTCTCTCTATGTGGTCTTTCATCTCAAGTTTTTTCATCAAACAGCAGTCTCAGAACAGCATTCCAGGAAGAAGAAGGAGAAGCTGCAAGATTTCTTGAAGCCTGGACTCTAGAACTTGCACATGTGGTTTTCATCACATTCTATTGGCCATACTTAGTCCCAAGGTCTATTCAAGGAAAAGGAAATAGATTCCATCTTTCAATGGGAAAAGCTGCAAAGAATTAGTGGCCACCCCTGCATGACATCTACATTTATTGAGTATGCAGAAGCAAGGGCCACATCGGAACTGAAAAGAAGTTGGAAAGGAAGAAAGAGTAAAGTTATGAAGTCAAGGAACTAACTACTGCAAAAATGAGAGAAAAACGTCACAACATAAATCTTATAAAGAGGTCAAGTCAGATCAGTTCCAAAAATAGCAATTGGATTTAGAGATTACATCTTTGATAAAGCTAGGAGAAATGTGTCTGCTGTGGGTGTGTGGTGGTGGAAGTCACTTTAAAGTGGTTGTTATTGGAAAGACATGAACTGGAGAAAGTGACTGTGGGTTATTTGAGTTTTTGAAGGAAAGATAGTTGAGGTGTGTATGTGGTCAAATTGTGTGACTTGATTGTAGGAAGGGCCAGAAGTAAAGATAGAAGATATAATGAGTTTAAGAAGGGATAAACCAAGACTTCCCTGGTGGGCCAGTGGTTAAGAATTCACCTTGCAATCAAACAGGGGTTTGATCCCTGGTTGGTGAACTAAGATCCCACATGCCCCGGAGCAGCTAAGCCCCTGCACTGTGGCTACTTAGCCTGAGCTCCACAATTAGAGAATTCTGTGCATCACAACAGAAGATCCCACATAATGCAATGCAGGTCCCACGTGCTGCAACTGAGACCCCGCTCAGCCAAATAAATAAATGAAAAATGAAATTATTTTAAAACATTATAAAAGAAGGGATAAATTATGAAGCAAAGTCCTAGAGGAGGTGGAGGCAGTGAACATTCAGAGGCTGGCTATTAAAGAGTTAGAAACTTTGAGATGGTAAATGGATGTAAGATACTTTTGATATAGATGACCAGTGTTTTTCTTTTATCGATAATGTTTTCAAGGAGCTCTTTTAAAAAATGGCATGAGGCCCTGGTATATTCTTATTTCTACAAGTAATTTACTTGTTGTTGCTGTTTAGCTAATTGATTTGTGACTAATGTGAAGAGATGATTATTTTAGATAAAACTTCCAGTTGGAAGTCATAGTTTATTACTGTCTATTATAGACCATGTTCAGAATGTAGAAATCAGGAATAAAGGAGCTCCTCTTATGTTTTCAGCTATCCTACTGGATAATTCAAATTCTTACATCTTTCTAGTGCCATTCAAATCTGCCAGCATATTTCAGAACACATTTAGAGAGGGACCAGTAGGTGGCTGCAGGCAAATACAAGCTGAAAATCACCGTCATTAGAAAACAGCTTCCACTAAGAAGGCAAAACCAATTATGGGCTTAGCTGCCAAAAGGAAAATGAATGTTAGTAGTTGACATAACTACAGCTATTGTTAAACAAAATATTCAGGCTGGGTAACTTTCCTTTAATGAATATGCTCTGTTGTTATGAAATATTTCTTTACAAAGTACAAATCAATAAGGAAACTTTAGGTATTTGCGAAGCACGGGTAACACTTAGAAGTAAGCCCTAGAATTTCCAATATGATTAGATATTTTTTTCAGCATTTCATCTGGTAAACACTGCATGTTAATATTTACATTGTGAGTATAATCAACTTCCGGAATCTGAACTATAAGCTTAGTTTACTTACCCCCCCGCCCCCAATCTCCAATACACATTCATTTCACATCCCCTTCCCTTTTCTCTGTTTATGGGAATTATGTATAGCATTCCATCCTGCAATGATGGAATGTTTAGGGTTTTTCTTATCTTATATGACTGGCTTATATTATTACACCCTAGAAAATTAAACTGGTATTAGTAATGCATAGAACTAGTGATTTTTTCCTATGTATATATATATGCATAAAATTTTAATTTTCAAGATAGTTTTAATATTATGCTGCCTCTATTTTTCATAGAATGATTAATTTTCTGAAGGACTCCAGTTTTAAAACTATTTGAATAAAATGTGAATAAAATAAATAGTTTGTGTTTAATTAAAACTATTTGATAGCACTATTTTCATGCTTCATCTATCAAAACAGTAATCCAAATTTGCTTAGCAGACTAAGCAAAGGCTTGTATTATTTGTGGCTGACATGATCTGTGATTATCTCTTCCTGAGACTGCAGTACTATGATCTCAAAAATGTTACTTCAGAGGGCATGCGGTATTCTCTGGGTAAAATAACCAGAGTTATTTTAGCTTGTGGACGCAGAGAGATTCCTCACCATTTGTCTGCTTCATTAATTTTAATTGTGTTCAAACTTTGTTTTGTGTGTGTCTAAGTGTGTAAACAGTACAAAAAGAGTCAAAATTGTCACCTAATTTTTTTTTTTTAATTTTATGTATTGTGTAGGGGAATATAAAGTTTTCCTTGACCCTGTTAAGTTCCATGCCTGGCTCTGAAAATTAAACTGATGGAAACAGACTGACAAGAGAAAAGCATTCAAATTGATTTATTGTAAGTTTTACATGACTCAGGAGCCTTCTTAAAGAAATGAAGATCTAAGGAAATGGTTAAATCTCAATTGTTTTATGCTAGGTTTAATGAAGAATGCACAGTCATGGAGAAGTGTGGTAGATAGGTCAAAGGATACAAAGTAAGTATAGTAAACTGGGAGAAATTTAATGGAGTCTGTTTGGATTCTCCTCTTCATTTTGTATTCAGAGATAAGAATGCTCCTTTCCTTCAGATAGAGGAAGGGCATCTCTCACCTGAGGGTCCTAGGATCACTTTCAGGCGAGTGGCTTGGGATGGAATGTCCACGTGAACTCCCCGTTTCTCCCATTTTCTAGAACTCCTTCCGCTTAAAATACTCAAGGTACCATATTTTGGAGTATCATGTATTGAATCCCATCAATAGTATATTTGCTTTACTTCACATGTCTTCATGGTGCATTAAGGTGATCAGTGTTTAAGTACAGAAAATAGCCCAAACAAAATAGATTTTAAAAGGTAATATAGCTTTAAAAATATGTGTTTAATTTTGATCATGCTGGGTCTTCACTGCTGTGCACAGACTGTCTCTAGCTGTGACGAGCGGGCCCTGCTCTCTAGCTGTGGTCCATCATATTAAGCCATCTCATCTGGTGGCTTCTCGTGTCGTGGAGTGTGGGCTCTAGCGCGCCGGCTCAGCAGTTGTGGCTCAGTCTTAATTGCCCTGTGGCATGTGGAATCTTCCCAGACCGGGGATTGAACCTGTGTACCCTGTATTGGCAGGTGGATTCTTAACAAGCGGACCGCCAGGGAGGTTCTCAGTATAGCTTTTAAATGATTAGGGACCTTGTCATTCTTTAGAACTTACTAAAAATGTAGTCTGTATATAGAAAAAATATAAATATTAATTATCTCTAGGTGCTGGAATGAATAAAGTACTTTTAAAAAATCTGAATTCAATGGGCAATTCAGCATTTTACTCAGATGTCTACTAGAGGAACTATAAAATAATTTTATAGTTGCTTCTTAAACAGATGAAAGAATTAGGAGTCTGTGTACTGACAAGCCTCCAGATTTCCAAGAAAGTCAGTCATTAAATATCACATTGATAAATGATCCTGCATGTATTGACAATGTATAGAAGCAGGTAGTAAGTAAGTATATAAAATACTTTTATCATAATATCACAAAAGGTTTTTTTCGTTTTCCCCTCCTCAGTAGATGACTATATCTGACTCAGATTTAGTATCTTGTTTCCAGAGAGAAAACTTAATGAAATATGTTGATTATTGTATTAGGCAATAGGGAGTTCATCAGTATGGATTCAATTCTAATTCATTTAATCCGAATTATTCTTATTTTCCTTATTTCTACATGATCTGTATTTTCTCCCACTTACTAGCTGAGGGTGGTATTGAACAAATTCTTAATTTCTTGTGCTTCAGTTTTTTAATCTTTGTAATGAATTATAGGACCTAGCTGATAGGGTTGTGATGAAAATTATATGAGTTGATATATATAATGCACTTAAAACACTTCCTGGCACATATTAAACATGCAATAAATGTTAGCTATTGTTATCTAATGTCTCCTTTTACACACACCCCACTGTTCTTTTCCCCAGTCACCTTAACTTATTTTCTAAGTATCTGTTCCTTAACTACCAAACCTAAACATCATCATATTAAGTAATAAACTGAAAGAGTCCACCTCACAGATAAGATCCAAGGATCTTAGATCCAGGATCCAAGATCCTGTCCCAAATGAAATCTCATGAGGCTCTTTTGCCTAATTTGACTTTAAAGGGTTATGGGAATTGAAAATGTCTTGAAGACATTGGGGTCAACTTCTATGTCTTATTATGGTTTATTACATATTACCTAGCTTTGATTATTATTGTTTTTTAAAAAAATTTTGTAGCATTTTTATACAGAATGTGTTAATATCTCATGATTTCCAATAATATTTAAGATGGTCTTGAATTTTTAAAATCTCTTTCTCTCTAAACATATCTTTTCTCCTTCCTAGCTATATAACGCATTTCTGAACTTAAAGATCATCTTATCTTCTATAGAATTTTACCCTCATTGTTTATTCACATTTACTAAAATCATAGTTCTATTAACACATTATTGACCAGGGGATTTTTTGCAGAAACTAATGCCTCTGGTCAGTAATGTGTTAAGAAATGAATGTTGAATCAAGTTATAAAAATATGTATGCTATAATTCAAAATGGACAATTTATTTGGGGAATAACTAACTTAGGATAGATTTAATTGATTTACATAGAACTTTTTTCTATCATATATTTAAACTTTTTACCAGAGTCTGTCTTGAAATTTGTGTTTGGGTCATTCTTTTTCTCTTATTACAAGCCACCCAATTATAGTACACAAAATATAAATTTTTCTCTTACATAATAGTACTGATGTTAGCTAATTAATTAGCTAAACTCATTGTATTGGATTGTATAAAACGTTCATTTGAGTTTTTCTGTAAGAGGTTATGGCCAAGCCAGTGTTTGTACTCTGATAATTTTGATTATTGGGAAAAGATGTTATTAAATTTGGAAGCTTGACCTTTTAGTTTGAAAAGAGATGTGTCATGTAATTTAAACCTTGACTATGCAAACTAATTACTTATGGCATCCTCAGCATTTTAAACTTCATAATTAGTATAGAGCTGGGTTTGTAAATTCAAATACCAGTTTATAATCTTTGGTATGGAATGTGATTTAGTAAACTTGCCCTTTATCATCACCTATCTTTATTCTTTATTTAATTATATGCTTTTATTCAAGACAATGTAAACTTCTACAAGGTAATTTTAGATTCGAGCCTGACATAAATATCCTGAGATTGAATTTCTTTTATTACTGTATTATAGCTTTCACCCCTAATCATCAGTTCGGAATCTTGCATTGTTGAGTTAGTCTGTCTCCAAGTGTTATTTACTGACATGTTTTAAATATGAGTGCCACATGTAGTGGGTTATACACTGAGGAGTTCTATAGACTGGATCTAATTCCCTGTGATAGTTTATTTGGTCAAGATATTTTGAGAACAGACTTCATAAGAAGGATTTTTATAATTCCACAGGCATCTATGTTTTCCATGGAAAAATCTGACTATTATGAGGCATTGAAATCTGTTCTCTGTGCTGGATCAGAATCTCAGTGCAACATGTATTTTGTTCTCTATATTCTTATTTTTATTACAGGATACATAAATGAATAACATATGTTGTATTAATTCTGGCTGTGGTCCTTGCTGGGGCTTTGAACTGCATGATGATATCAGGGAAAAATAAATGTTTGTCTTTTGAGGAGTTTAAATATATTTTGAGGTTTAATAAAAATTTCAAAGGGAATTAATTTTACTATGTGTTAAGAAATATTAAGGAGATAATTCATACTTCTCTATAGAATGAGAAGTTTGACTGGAAAGCATTCATTTAATTTGAACTGCATGTAAAAAAAAATATTAAGACAATATCTTAGTTTGGCCAAAAGTCTGATAAAATTTAGAATAATAGCAACCCTTGTTTTGTATTCAGCAGTCAGAAAAGCACAGTAACCAGATTTTAAAAAATACAGTATTGTATTCCAATTCATTTGAATAATGTGACTTCAAGACAGTATTATATTCCAGGGTGCCTTTGAATAACCAAAGCAAGAAAATGTTCTATTTAGTGTAGTTTTATTGCTAAAAACAATTTTAAAGTGTATTTTAAAGACAATTTTAAAGACAAAGTGTATTTTTAAAGACACTTTCTAACTTGTCTAGGCATGTCGTACATGCCTGTGCTGTCCACAGCCTTAACTAAGTGATAGATTTTTTTTTTTTTTTCCCCATTTCCCCTGGTTATCTCTGAGAATTTTCCTTTGGTCCTGTAAAGACTGCAGATATTATCTTGACTACTTCTTCTCCTAAACTGAAGGTGTCTCAAAACCTTCATTCCTAATTCTGGTCTTTGGTTGTCTACTCTGTCACAGGGCAGAATAAACCTGCAAAGGAGTAACGGAGAAATACAGTGAAACCCTTTCTGCTGACTTCCAACCCTCACCATGGCCCTGGTGCTGCCCTAGTCTCCTTGGCCACTTCTATCCTGTCGTTTCCTCCCCACATCTTTTCTTCCCACTGTCCATTCCCCATTTAATGGTCAGATATTCAAATACTATTTCTTAATGAAGAAGGAAGATTTACTATTTCTTAATGAAATCTATGAATGCAGGTTTGTTTTTTTTCCCCCTGAACTAAAATTAATCCTATTCTGAATACTTGTGTTTCTATAGCATCTTAATGCAGCTATCAATATTCTTTAGGACCAGTTCTGGGACTAACAGAGGGAAGTCCAGTTGGGCAGGATTAATAATAATAATCATAAAGACTGGCCATGAGGGTGAAAGGAGAAAAAGTTCCATTGGCAATCCATTAAGTAGAATACCAACTTGCATCACTTATTTTGGAAATGTCTCACTTATTTGTTATTTTTGTTTTAATATATTTTACTGTTAGATTCCCCACAAGATGTAAGAAAAAACGGAATAGACAAAGCTGTGATGAAAGTATTTTGTTGTGTATATGGATCAGGATTCCTCACCGGGCTTCCTCTGTGACTCAGCAGTGAAGAATCCACGTGCAGTTAAGGAGCCACAGGAGATGCAGATTCAGTCCCTGGGTGGGGAAGATCCCCTGGAGGGGTAAATGGCAACCCACTCCGTATTCTTGCCTGGACAATCCCATGGACAGAGCCTGGTGGGCTACTGTCCACAGGGTCACAAAGAGTCAGACATGACTAAGCAATGGTTTTAGCATATATTATAATGTAATTATTCTTAATAATTTCTCATTTTAATGATTCTTTTTTTTTAAAGTTGGGCTCAATATGAAACATTTGTCCTGATAAATTTTATACATCAAATCTCGATCAAACTTCAATGTCTACCATACTAGGAAGAAATGTCATTTTTTGAATTATTCTCCTGGGCCCCAAGTTCATTTTTTTTTTTTGTACAACTTAATAAAGATGGCCAAATATTATCTATTTATCTTTATTTTTCTCTGCCTTCACACTTAATCCTTTTTCTGTAAATACTTATGTTGTAGATCTTCAATTTGACATTAAGATGTCTTATTTAATACTTAAGATTTCCAGATTTAAATAGTTGATTTATTCCCTACTGCTTTATGCACCATAGTTACTCAATGGAAACTTGTTGAAGAAATATTTAGTTGTATGAACTTCCATATGTAATTCCAAGCCAACTCATCTTAATTCTGTGTGTTTTGTGGTATTAAAACTAATTATCAGTGGAGACATTTTTAAGTTCATGATTGAATACAGGGTGAATGCAAAAATTCTCATATATAATTTTCACTCTATTTCAGAATAAATCTGGAAAAGTACCTGTGAGGCTAACACATGTCACTGAAGAGTTTCATTTGGCATATAAATTTTCTTATTTGTCTGAAGAAGATACTCTAAAAGGCAAAAACTGAATAATGAAATAGTTATAGAAGAATAGTCAGATGAAATATAAATATATGTATAGATTTATTTTCAGTGTAATAAACTTTATTACCACAGTGTTAAAATCAGAAAGCTATAAATCAGAGAAAGATTAAAAGGATTCTCAGCTCATCTCTGATCCAAATATTATATTAGTGATCCTTTTAAACATCTTTTTATTAGATAAACAGTTGTGTTATATTGGGAGTGTACATGCAAAAATATTGACCAGCTGAAAACAGGTGAAAAAATATTGTGGGGTAGATGGGAAAATATTTTGAAAATAATACTATTAACTACTGTAGCAAGCTCAATAATGTTACTGAATAATGCCATACCCTTCTCAGCATTAAGTAATAATAACAGTAATTTTACCATTAGTGTTAATAACCTATATTTACCCAGTACATTTTCCACAATTTTCAAAGCACTCTTCTTCTTTCTCTTATCTGATATTTGAAGCAATCTTGTGAGAAATGTGAGTCAGATGTGTATATATGTGTGTGTGTGTGTGTGTGTGTGTGTGTGTGTGTGTGTGTGTGTATTGCAGTATTACAGTGATGAGTACAGAAGATTAGAAAAAAATAATTTTCAGAATTCAAGAAGAATGAAATGAAATTGAATTGTTAGTGAAGATTAAGATGAATTCATATTATAAAATATATATATTTATATATATAATATATAACATATAATCATATTATAAAATATCTAGTATTGTTCCTACTATTCCTTTTTTGCATATCTTTACAAGTAAATCTTGTTAATGTTTCAGAAGGCAAAAAAGAAATTAAAGTGTCAAATAAAAATGGATACTGTGGTACTATGAGTGTTTTTTATTTTCTTTTATATACATAAATAATTTTAAGCATATTTTGTGATTATAAACTATTTGAAAACATAAACAGAGCATGTTGTTTTTATTCAGTCTCTCAGTCATGTCCAACTCTTTGCAACCCCATGGACTGCAGCAAGCCAGGATTCCCTGTCCTTCACCATCTCCTGGAGCTTGCTCAAACTCATGTCCATTGAGTCAGTGATGCCATCCAACCATCTCATCCTTTGTCGTCCCCTTCTCCTCCAGCCTTCAATCTTTCCCAGCAACACCGATCTTTTCTAATGAGTCGGCTCTTTGCATCAGGTGGCCACAGTATTGGAGTTTCAGCTTCAGTATCAGCCCTTCCAATGAATATTCAGGACTGATTTCCTTTAGGATTGACTGATTTCCTTTAGGATTGACTGATTTGATCTCCCTGCATTCCAAGGCACTCTCAAGGGTCTTCTCCAACACCACAGTTCAAAAGCATCAATTCTTTGGCACTCAGCCTTGTTTATGGTCCAACTCTCACATCCAAACATGGCGGTGGTGGTTTAGCCTCTAAGTCGTGTCTGACCCTTGTGACCCCATGGACTGTAGCCTACCAGGCTTCTCTGTCCATGGGATTCTCCAGCCAAGAATATGACTACTGGAATAACCATAGCTTTGACCGTATGGACCTTTGTTGGCAAAGTAATGTCTCTGCTTTTTAATATGCTGTCTAGGTTGATCATGGAGCAAACGTCTTTTAATTTCATGGCTGCAGTCGCTATCTGCAGTGATTTTGGAGCCCAAGAAAATAAAATCTGTCACTGTTTTCATTGTTTCCCCATCTGTTTGCCAAGAAGTGATGGGATTGGATGCCATGATCTTGGTTTTTTGAATGCTGAGTTTTAAGCCAGCTTTTTCACTCTCCTCTTTCACCTTCATCAAGAGGCTCTTCACTTTCTGCCATAAGGATGGTGTCATCTGCATATCTGAGGTTATTGATATTTCTCCCAGCAATCTTGATCCCAAACATAACAATACTTAATGAGAATCTTAGGATATATTCAATAATATCAAATTTAATAAAGTGTAAAATACATATGTAATTTTTTAAAGTGTATGTATGGGAAATGTCATAATATATACTAAATAATTATGTAGTATATATTATGTATATATAATAAGGACTTCCTAGGTGGCTTAGATGGTAAAGAATCCACCTGCAATGCAGGAAACCTGGATTCCAGTCCTGGGTCAGAATACCCTGGAAGAGGAAATGGCAATCCACTCCAGTATTCTTGCCTGGGAAATCCCATGGACAGAGGAGCCTAGCAGACTACAGTCCATGGGGTCACAAAGAGTCTGACAGGACTGAGCAACTAACACACTTTCATACTATGTAATTATAGATGCAGTATACTATATATTGGGCTTCCCAGGGGACTCTGTGGTAAAAGAATCCACCTGCCAATGCAGGAGATGTAAGAGACAAGTCTATCCCTGGATCAGGGATATACCCTGGAGAAGGAAATGGCCACCCATTCCAGTATTCTTGCCTGGGAAATCCCATGGACAGAGGAGCCTGGCGGGCTATAGTCCATGGGTGGTAAAAGAGGCCGACATGACTTAGTAACTAAACAGCAAATGTTTTATAAATCATACAAATATTTCTATGATCCACATTTCCATGATGGTATCAACCACTGAAGAGATGCTCAGCAAATATTTATTAAATGAATGAGTAAATAGAAACTCAATTGGAGCCATACTATAAAATAAGCATAGTTTGCAAAATCCTAAGCCTGCTACAAAGTAGAATTAAACATAATGAAGCTTATACTAACTAGATATGGAAGATTTACTGCCTACATTCAATGAAGAATGGTCATTACTTTAAAACATGCTCAGGCAAGTGGTAAGAGTTTTGAAAATTACCTGGTTTGAATGATGGTAATAAAAATTCCTCAAAATATTTAGAGAATAATTGACTCAAGAAAATAAAAGGACATTTAGAGCAAACTTTTTTAAGTGTTTGGAACCAGTTAGCCTGTGAGACTATTAATAAAGGCACTCAATTTCTCATATGTAATATGGAAATAATTTATCTTTCTTGATTGTGCATAATGACTGTTAGGGTTATATCATCCACATGAGCTGAAAACTATCAGGTATCTAGTGGAAGCCATAACATATAAGCACTTGCTCCTTCCAAAACAAGAGAATCCCAATTAGAGCAGGGATCATGGAAGAATTGGAGAATTCTCATGTACGTCATTATTCTTCTAGCGTACATAAAGACTCCCTGATCCCTGTTTTCCAGTCTTCTTCATAGCTGCAGTGTAGAGCTGAAGCGTTTATAAGTCCTGTCATCCTTAGCTACAGACCCAGAACTGATGTTTTCCATCTAGAAAATGGAACAGGATGTGAAGATTACTCTAAGGAGTTAGCAGTAGGGCTTTTATATTTATGAGGGTTTTGTCAGCTGAGGGAGGCATCCAGGCCAGTCAAAATCCTTTATTGCTGAATGAAAGCAGGAACAAGATTAATAAGAAAAAGGCATAGAAGGTAACACATTTCCACATACTTTTCTCCATGGCTGGCTATTGGGAAATGTCCTTCCTTGACCAGTTGGGTGCTCTTATGAGGCACTATGGTTCCACTGCTATCAAAGGCTAATTTGTGTGGTAGAGTTCCTCTGTAAGAAGTAGTTTATGATTTTTCTTCCAATTTAATCCACATGTCTAAGCCATTAAACTCGTAAACTTGTCTTTACAATGCATCAGTTAAAAGTACTCTCCAGTCAGCTTTTTTACTTAGGCTGAATCTTCACTCTGTCACTACTAACTGTGTGACTTTATTCCTATTCACATGTCACCTTCTTAGAGAAGTCCCTCCCGAACTCTCTAAATAAAGTAGACCTCTCCTTCTTCCAAGTCATTCTCTATCACTTCACCCTCTTTAATTCTCTTCCTAGTGTTTACCGCTATCTTATATCAATTACACATTTATGTCCACATCCTTGTCTCCTTTGCTTATTGCTATATCTTTAGCATCTTCAGACATATCTGGCACATGGTTGGCATACAGTAAATATTTGCAGGATGAAATAATCACTAATTTCAATAGTGGAGTATTTTCAACTCTTTTACTCTAATAACATTCCGTTTACATTTTCATGGTTATTTCCTAGCCCTATGTCTCCAGCAGAATAGTCTTGTGTGTGCATGCTAAGTCACATCAGTTGTGTCCTCCTCTTTGTGAACCTATGAACTGTAGCTCTTCTGCCCATGGGATTCTCCAGACTAGAATACTGGAGTAGGTTGCCACGTGCTCCTCCAAGCAATCTTCCTGACCCAGGAATTGAACCGGCATCTCATACATCTCCTGCATTGGCAGACAGGTTCTTTACCACTAGGACCACCCTGGGAAGCCCCAGAATAGTCGTATTCTACCTATTCATCACCACTTTGATTATTGTCTTAACTCTGGCAATTCTAACTCCAGTTATATTGTGTCTGGCTTTCTAAAGATAAAATAGCCTTCATTATCTTTGATGGCAATTTGCTTGTTCCAGAGCCCAATAGGAGTTAAAAAGAAAACTAAGATATTTTTCATGGTCTTAAATTTTCTTTATTACCATAAAATGTCTGATTCTTATGTAGTCCCACCTCAAAATGCATCTCTCACTAAGGGTAAAATTTAGAGAGGGTATTAAAATTAAACCATCTTTCTGAGTTTACACAGTGATGACAGTAGTGTAATGTACTTTGTTTTCTTTTAGATCCCCAACTAAAGAAATGGATTCAGAAGAGAAGGAAATTGTGGTTTGGGTTTGCCAAGAAGAGAAGATTGTCTGTGGGCTAACCAAACGCACCACCTCTGCTGACGTCATCCAGGCTTTGCTTGAGGAACACGAGACTACATTTGGGGAGAAACGATTTCTTCTGGGAAAGCCCAGTGATTACTGCATCATAGAAAAGTGGAGAGGCTCTGAACGGGTTCTTCCTCCCCTAACTAGAATCCTGAAGCTTTGGAAAGCATGGGGAGACGAGCAGCCTAATATGCAGTTTGTTTTGGTTAAAGCAGATGCTTTTCTTCCAGTTCCCTTGTGGCGGACAGCTGAAGCCAAATTAGTGCAAAATACAGAAAAACTGTGGGAGCTCAGCCCAGCAAATTACATGAAGACATTACCACCAGATAAACAAAAAAGAATTGTCAGGAAAACTTTCCGGAAGCTGGCTAAAATTAAGCAGGACACAGTTTCCCAAGAGCGAGATAGTATGGAGACATTAGTTCATCTGATTATTTCCCAGGATCACACTATTAATCAACAAGTCAAGAGAATGAAAGAGCTGGATCTGGAAATTGAAAAGTGTGAAGCTAAATTTCATCTTGATCGGGTAGAAAATAATGGTGAAAATTATGTCCAGGATGCATATATGATGCCCAGTTTCAGGGAAGTTGAGCAAAAACTATGCTTGGAATATGATGAAAGGCAGATTCTGGAGGACCTGAGAGAAAGTGATGGAATTGTACAGCTGGAGGAACGACTGATCTACTACAGAAAGCTCATTGATAAGCTCTCTGCCGAAATAGAGAAAGAAGTAAAAAGTGTTTTCATGGAGATAAATGAAGATGCAGAAGGGGCAGCTGCCAGTGAACTCGAAAGCTCTAATTTAGAGAGTGTTAAGTGTGATTTGGAGAAAAGCATGAAAGCTGGTTTGAAAATTCACTCTCACTTGAGTGGCATCCAGAAAGAGATTAAATACAGTGACTCATTGCTTCAGATGAAAGCTAAGGAATATGAGCTCCTCGCCAAGGAGTTCAATTCCCTTCATATCAGCAGTGCAGATGAATGCGAGCTGAAGGAAACCAGAGGAAAGGAATCCGAGGTGCCCACCAGCAATGGAGTGGTTTCTCCTTTTCCTCAAAGAATATTTAACATGTATACCAATGACACGGACTCAGACACTGGTATCAGCTCTAACCACAGTCAGGACTCAGAAACAACTGCCGGAGATGTGGTGCTGTTGTCAACGTAATTTAAATGGCTTCACTCTGACCTACTTTAATATTGTTCCTGTTTGTTTAATTTAATAGGAAAATTTAAATATTCCACTCTGGAGAAAAATGTAAATAATGTTAAGGAATTCAGTAGCTAATAAGAACTAGAGAATTTTGTTTGTTGCTTTGTTTTTGATTTAAGAGTTCCAGTGTTATCTAATTATTACAAGTTCAAACAATGAGCTGTTTATTAGGAATGCAGCAAAAATAGCTTGTAGGTATATAACAGAGAAATAATTTGATGTGAATTTTAATCTGTTTCTATGAGAAGTGATTTATTCAAACTTCAATTCTTAATATTAGACATCAATATATTGAAACTGCATATGTGAACAAGTAAAATTAAGATGTATTGTTATCGAGTTTTCAACACTGTATTATTGGTATTTAATAATCTGTAAAGTACATGATAACTCTTATATTATAACTGTATTAATTCAAATTTGTTCATTTCTTTGCTATTTAGAATGTACATCATCTCTGTTACTTCTTGAACCCCTCTACCTGTTTAGGTTTAGGTTACAGGAGATGGAAGGGTCGTTACTGGGACATGTACAAATACCATCAGTGGATCAGACAGGGGTATAAATAAGAAAAGCCAAGTTTTGCAGACAACAGCAACTTTTCTAAAGAAGCTAAAAATTAATAAGAGATATGTATGTGCTTTCTCTACCTGATATGCAAACCTTTAGATCAAACCAGTCATCTGTGCAGGTTCATTGTTCGAGTGAGATATGGTGTGGGTTACAGAGAAGAATCACAGGGTCATAGTCCTATTTGATTATACATTATCTAAAAAAGTTGAAGGGATGTAGCTTGGGGTCCTTTGTGTGGGTAAAATAGAGCTCCATGTACCTTAAGTACCCCAGGAGGAGGGCATGGCAACCCACTCCAGTATTTTGCCTGGAGAATCCCATGAACAGAGGAACTTGGAAGGCTACAGTTCATAGGGTCACAAAGGGTCAGACACGACAAGCAACTTGGCACACACGAGAAAACACCCATAAATATTAGTATTTTTCCTTTGAAAATAGAGATAGGAGCTCCTGTGAACAAAAACCTTTTATTCTGCTACACTATAATTCAGATTGTCTTTATGGTCCTTCATCCAAGGTGCAAACTGAAAAAAAAAAGTAGCTCTATTGTATCCCACTCTCAAGCATGAAAGTAAATATCCAACAAATTGAAAAGATGATTTAGATTCTGTCTTGACTGACAATCATTATAGAGCCAGAAGAGGCTTGGTTTGGCTTGGTTTTTAGTTAGGAAGTTCCTTTCTTTTCTCTTTCTCTCTCTTATCTCCTTCTTTCCCTGCCTATTTCTTGCTATTGAATACATGACATAATCATATTAAAAACTGTTTTGTTGTACTATTACATGAATACAGCTGCAGTTCATTTTTCCTTTAGCTAATACCTTTCTCACATGTGAGTAGATGATTATTTTACTTAGCTTTAATATGTGGATATTGGTTAAGAGTCAGTATTTCTCATTTCTTCCCTTTTTACCTTTATGTTTACTGTACTATATGTTTTAACTCAGTTTCCTAATCTTTTTTAAAATTTCTCCATCCTCCAGACATTTTGCCAACCTTTGGGAAGATATTTAAATTTTCTTAATATTTCAGTTTTGGGGAGTATCTAATGTTACCATTTTTCATACTAAGATACTGTTGAAGGCCTTACTTAAAGTTGCATGATAAGAAAAGTAGGAATTTCCACTGTAGGGAAAGTATGCTAATAGGTAATAACACAAACATGGGTTTAATTTAAAAGAAATAAGAAGGGACTTGAACAGTCATTTAAGAAAGGGAAGTTTATTTGCCTAATATCTCATTAATCATTCAGCACTATGGAAAGCTAATGACATATTTATTATTCTCTTCTGGGGATTAAACTCAGAAGATCATCATCAAATATAAAACAGTTGTAGTGTTGTTTTTCAAAAGTAATATCTTTAGATCTCTTTGGATTACTCTTTAGTGAGAAAAGAACATTGTTATCTGCTATATAATTTGATTATCTGAATCCAAATCTGATAAGAAATAGAACTAGTTAGATAATGCCATTTTAGAAACTTTGCATTAATGTCTGATTTTATACAATTAAGCATAGTGATGCATTCTAAGGGCAAATTCTTCTATTTTTACAGTAAATAATGTTAAAAACTCTTGTCAGAAAGCAAGACCATTGAGTTTTAAAATCACCTTAGAATTTCAACTTGTTCTGTTGTTATACAAATGTATTTGTGCCTTTGATTCATTACAGTATTAAATCATCATTTTCCATGGTGAATCTCTAATTTAGAATAATATATTAATACAAATAAAAACACTAAAATGCATTGCCCTCATCTCTGGATACTGAGCTATGCAAAATTAAATGAGAATGTATATTCTAAATTTAGAACTTGATAGAAACTTTAGTATTTTAATTATTTATAGAAGCTTTAAAATAAAGTGTTTATAAATTCTTGAGTAACCTAACAAATTAACTATGAAATTGTTATATGAAGCTAGAAGTAGCAAACAAAAGCTGACTATTTTCCCCTATAACAAGACAGATTTTCACAGAACTGTGTTCATTCTCCCACTTAAAATGTCTCTTTTTTTCTTCCATCTGCTGTATACTGAAATACCATCCATTTGAAGCTTTTCAATGTGTTATTCCTTTCTATGAAACATGTTTTTCTATTCAACCATTGTAATACTTTATCTCTGATACTTTGTAATACTTTATCTCTGAACCCACAATTATTTTAGGTGTATTTTTCATAAAGGAGCATTTATATTCTGGTTTAGCTTATATTTATTTGTGTACTTATCTAACTTCCCTCCCTCAACATATTTTTATTGCCTTGTTACTTGGTCTATCTTGTTAACCTTACTGCCTCTAATCAATCTTTTTGCCCCTACTCAATTCTGGAACTGAATTGCTAAATTTTAGAAGACTGTAACTTAAAAAAAAATATTAAAAAAAAAAGACAGAAGACTGTAACTTAAAAAAAAAAAAATGATACCAGTGCATTTTATACATAAAATATGCATTTTAGCAAACTTAAAACATTAACAATTCTACTTATAAATCCTTTGGAAGAGAGACTACGTCTTAGTGTCATTATGAAAAATTGTTACTGTACTATCAATTTTCTGTTTTATTTTTAATTCACAGAGTTACCGATTGCAAACAATGGGAATATTTTCTTTATAAAAGCTCATCAGTGGTTAAATTATGGTGTTTTTCACTGCATCCATGCATTTAATAAAAAATATTTTATAGAGCTAGGTTTTAAGAGATACACAAAATAACTTTGAAATATCTTAACTATTTTATTTTCTCTTTTTCACTAAAAATATAAATAAATGGCCTTTCATTGGTGTGTAGAAGCTATTTTAATCCATTAAAATTTTATTTTTATATTTATTTAAACATCTACTGTACATGACAAAATATATTTCTGTGGCTGCATTTTATAATTTTACAAGGTAGGATTATTATTTTAATTGAAATGTATTTTTCTTGAGACAAAAGGAATATCTTTTAATGTGATATAGATTTCTTTTAAATATTACGCTATTTCTTTTCATACTACCTGATTGGTTTAATAACTTGTTGTGACAAGTACAAAATACAAACAATTTCTTCAAGTGTAACCAGTCCAAAATAATAAACGGAATAGTTGTATACTTTCGTGTGATATTGTTTGTCTTTTTGGGTGTGTTACCTGTCTATATTAAAAACAAATTTTTTATCAGTTGAAATTATATAATTGTCATGCTAACTCACACAAGTTGATATCAGGCATCATTTCATGACAATATTAATATAGAGCAAAATGATCTAACAAAACTTTTTGTTGGGTTTCATACATATTTGTTTCAACTTATCATGAAAGAATGTCCTCACTTTTATACTAGATGACTGGTTTTATACTAGATGGATAATAGATGGCTATCTTACTTTCTATAATGAAATCCAGTTAAAAATAAAAATACTCAAGTATATATCTACCCTGCTATTATTCAGTTTGCCACTACCCTTATTTCTCAAAAAGCAGTAATTTTAATTACCTTTAATTTAGGAAATAATGATTTGGAAAATAAGGAAACTCATTTGTTCATTCTATAAATGACCATGAAATTGCTCTTAAAAGATTGTATATAATATTTAGTAGTGACACATAGAAATAAGTTAACATTGTTTTCTTAGCCAGTGTATCTCAATAGTGAGAGAAAATACACAGTAGTCATTTTCTTAACCTAAAATTAATTTGTGTTTTCAATAACCCTTGGAATTGAGAATCGCAATTTGTAAGGTCCATAATGAATAGTTTCATGTAAGGAAATGAAAAACTAAATGCCTTCATATTTTTTAAAAAAAGGAATTTATTAAATTTTTCCTAAATACAAATATCAGACACATTTTTATAGAAGACTACTAAGTCTCTCCCTACATCACATACGTATATATATAATGTATATGTAATACCATTGAGTTTGTTTTCAAGTAAAATAGACACACGATATTCAAATTATTATTATTACTATAATTCAAATATTCAAAAAATGTGTACCAGGAAAAGTAAGTCTCCCTTCTATCCCATGACTTAATTATCCAGATATCCTCCTCAGAAATATCACTGTTATTTATTGTTTTAGAGATAACCTATGCATACACACACACACACACATATATTCCTACATTATTCATGCAGAGGTTTGATGATAGCAGGGAATTCCACTATATCAATTATAATTTTATTTCACTAGTCTTCTTCTGATGGACATTTAGGTATAGTCCAATCATTTATTATTATTAACAGTCATTTACTGTTATCTCATCAATGCATTTCTGTTAGGCTAGATTGCTAGATATAGAAATACTATGTTAAAGAATGAAAAATGGATAAAATTTAATGAACATAGCTAATTACTCTTTAAGGAAATTAACTCTTTAAGAACTGAATTGGAAACATACTCATTCCTTCCACAGTGTATGTTGTTTGTCTTTGTTTATTTGAATGTAAAAATTAAAAAATTTTTTTATTTTGAATTTATGGATTTTTCTCATTAATAACACATGAGGATTTTTTTTTGGGGGGGATGATTCTTTAAAACCACCTTTCCATTTCATGATAAGTGATTTTAAAACTGTTTCTATCATGTCTTCTGTATGCTGCATTTGTTTCATGTCTTATTTTTAAACATTTGAACTATCTGAAATTGAGTTTACTACAATGTTCAAAGGTAGAAAGACAATTTTTTTGATAGTTATTAGAAAGAGAATTCTTTTGATAGTTACCAGTTATCCCTCATCACTTACTGAATAAATCTGTCCCACCTTTTTTTGGTGAACCAATCTCTAGTATGTATTTCAGGTCTACTTCTGGACTTTGTATAGCATTCCATTGATTTAGATGTGTATTTTATTAGAATTTGTGCTTTACCTTGTACTGGTGATTGCTATAACTAACATTAGAAAGTAACTTGGAAATACTGGTATCTATCAATGACTCCAATTATTCGCAGCTTTCAGTCAGTACTCCTATTTTTCATAATAAATGGCAAGAAAATATTCTAAAATTTGTGGAAACACATATGCATTCAGGTATTTATCAAGTTTTTATGAATAATAGTAAATTAAAATCCAAATAATAGGAATTAAGTAAATTCTGAAGTGTTATTTGTGTAAGAAATTTATAAACACTAATACTGATGTTTTTATAAGACCATACAACAGAGAAATCTAGTTTGAAAGAAAGGAATTACAAATGTATATTGACCAATTCTGTTAAAAAAAAAAAAACAACATCCATTGTTGTTGTTCTTGCAGCTGCTAAGACATGTCCAACTCTTTGTGAGCTAATGGACTGCAGCACGCCAGGCTCCCCTGTTCTACACTATCTCCCAGAGTTTGCTCAAACTCATGTCCATTGAGTTGGCGATACTATCTAAACATCTCATCTTATGCCACCTTCTTCTCTTTCTTCTCCAGCACCAGGGTCTTTTCCAATGAGTTGGCTCTTCCCATCACATGGCCAAAGTATTGGAGTTTCCACTTCAATATCAGTTCTTCCAATGAATGTACAGGGTTGATTTCCTTTAGAATGTCTGGTTTGATCTCCTTGCAATCCAAGGGACTCTCAAGAGTCTTCTCGAGTACCACAGTTTGAAAATATAAATTCTTTGGCACTCAGCCTTTTTTATGGTCCAACTCTCACATCCATATATGACTACTTGAAAAACCATAGTTTTGACTATACAGACCTCTGTTGGCAAAGTGATGTCTCTGTTTTTTAATATGTTGTCAAAATGTATATTGACCAATTCTGTTTCTTAAAAAAATGCATACCAAATAGCAAATTCATATAAAAATGAAGATGCATATTTTTTGCTAAGAGTTTTTGTATTAAATGTGAAAATTTGGTTCACAATATACTTCATATATACACATCACAACCTAAAGACTTTAAAAGTTTTCTGTACATAATAGAATATCCCTCTGACTTTTTTTCTGAGACTTTTTAGAGACTTTCATGTACATCAAAGAGCCAGAGTGATGAATAATGATAAGTTTAACCAACTGGGAACAGTAAGCCTGAATGCTATAAGCAAACTGTCTGAATCCCAGAATACCAAATTCCTACCTATAAAATAATTTTTTAAAGGAAAATGAAAAATAAATTAAAAAAATAAATAAATTAGCTAATCCACATTTGGCTTCCCTGATGGCTGAGTGTAAAGAATCCACCTGCCAAAGCAAGAGACACAGGTTTGATCCCTTGGTCAAGAAGATCCCCTGGAGAAGGAAATTGCAACCGACTTCAGTATTCTCGCCTGGGAAACCCTATGGACAGAGGAGCCAGAGTCCATTTTGCAAAGAGTGGGACATGATAACAACTAAACAACAAGAGCGATGGTTCTTGCTAGCTTGGTTAAATTATGTAAGATAATGCATTCAATGGATTTGGTAAATGACAACACACATTAGATATATTTCTTGTTTTTGGCTCTGTTCTCTTTCTTTTATCTCTGGCAGCAGCTATGCAAGGTTAAATCAAAGTAACCCACTGACAAAAGAAGGAGTTAAAACTAAAAATTCCGCCTTTCCCAACATTTTCACTCTTATCTCTTTCCAAATTAGTTAGGACAGGGCGGTAGGGCAGCTAGCTTGGCCCTTGATAGACAAAGGAGTCATGGTTATTTTAGTTAAACAATACATGGCCAGGGAAAAAGAACATCATTTATGTTTCCAGAACAGAAAAACTATGCTGGAAATAGAGTTGGAGAGAAAAACAGCCTGTATTATTTATATTTATATTGCTCCAGAGTCTAACAGATATTAGCACCTCATATTTACCAAAAAATTTTTAGTAAAATCAGATTTGTTAACAGAGTTCTAACATAGTTCCTAGACCATAAAAGCTGTTCTATACATGTTAACTATTATTTTGTAAGTGATGCAAAAAGTGAAATTTCTATCCAATAATTTTCTTATTATAATTTAAGTATCTTGGAAAGATTATATCATAACTGTCTATCACTCAGCACAAACACACTGGCACTTAAACAGAGGCACATTCAAGGTAAGGTTTTTCCCTTCTGAGTCCTATTTTTAGTTTATTTTTCATTCTAAGTAGCATTTGTCATACCTCACACGAGCATGGAGAGAGTTTTATACCATTTCAGAAGTGAAACTAAGACTTTGAAATGCTTCTTAGCTTTACCTTTTATGTATGTGAGTTTCATGAATCACTCCTCTAGCAAGTGCGAGTGTTTGACATAGTGATTGCCAATATTTTTTCTGATTTTCCAAGTATTGACAAAAAGCTAAATTACCTTAAGGAGAAAGAGCCCAAAGATGGGTAGGAAAGCTAACTAACCCCTTTTCAGCGTCTACCCACACTACCCACTCCTGAGGTCATCTTCCAAAGGATTATATCATGACAAATGTCAATACTGAGAGGAACAGCAGTTTCCTTGGGATGAAGCATGGTAATGCTAACTGGGATTTATAATTCAAAAGTATGTCAGACTAGGGAGGAACATGCCCTGGGTTGGAGAGTTAAATTTTTAGGCATTCTGATCTGTGAAGCTTTCTGCAGTAATTCCCAAACCTATCTCCACAACAGACTCACAAAGAGTGCTTGTTAAAAATTCCTAAACTTCACCCTGGAGAACTGGACTAAAGGAGATCTAGATTGTAGCCCCAACTTTTGTGCTGTTAAAGAGCCACTCCAGTGTTTCTAAAGCAACAACATTCAATTGTGGTTTATTAATTCTAGCAGAGCTGGTGAGTAACTGAAGGTTACTATGCTAACCTGTGCTAAAATAAAGGATGTGAAGAGCAAGAATTCTCGCGTTGACTAAGAGATCATTGGCTTGGGAAAGATATAAACAGTTCTAGGGTCTGAAGCCAAAGGCAGTCTGAAAACAGACACTAAATTTGTTAAAAGGCAGCTCCAGAGATGGCAGGTGCCCAAAGACAGAACCTTTATTGTATCACTTTCAAACAGCACATAATATGGGGTAAAAATGATAGAAGAAATTAGACTATTGTGGGGGCTACTGTTGACATGTAAGTACTGCAGATATTTTTTGTGTGTTTATACTCTGTTCCTCAAAGAGGTGAGTAAGGAGGCTTGCACACTGAGAATAATAAACTATCCAACCTGTTGTGTTCTATTAGCGCAAATTAAATACGATTTCTTCTATCATAAAATAGCTGAGTTTTCACTCAAAAAGCCAGGTCAATTCTGTTCAGTTTGGATTTCAGGCTGTTTTCCTACATGATTTTAGCCAAACTGTTCAAGCATTTTGTGCTTGAATTTTCTCAACTAAAAAATTGAGATAACAGTATCTGAATTTTTGTAACACTTTAAGGATAAATGATGTAGCATGAAAAATACCTGGCATAGTACCTGTAGGCCTTTTTTTAATTGCAGCAAGTATACTACTTGTAGTATTGCTATTATATATGTTCTCGATCTTTTTTAATATGTTAAGGATAATGAAATAATCATGTATCATTTCATTTATGTCAAAAAATTTAAATACCCATCAGGTTGAAGAATAGGTTATGTTACAGTTTTTGCTGTCAGTTTTGGGGCATTATTTACAAATTGTCCATCTATTCATCCCATTACCATTTCAGCTACGTATTTACACAGTTAGTACTACATCATAAAATTTCACTTAACATACTTGACTATAGTCCAGCATGAAAATTAAAATTTTGTATGAAAAAAAAGAGAATGGATATAGAGCTATGAATTGAAATATAAATGCAAGTTTATAAGCAATATATATATCCTTTCTTGGAGAATGACTATGTTTATACTTAATTTGAAGCAACGACCAAAATTTTAATGAAATTAATAAGATAAAGTTGCACTATACTTGGTTATTGAGACAATTATGAAGGGACTGTGTATTCACAGAACAGACAATTAAAGGCAGCAAATATTGCCTAGAATCTGAAAATAGACCACAAAATTTTCAGTTAAGAAATGTTGGTGTGAGTATATTATGTGTGGTGCAGAATATCTCTCAGACACCAAATGACAATTTATCAAAAACATCTGTTATGAAAAAATTAATTTCCAATAATATTCAGTTATGTTAAGGAATCAAACTATTACACATTCCCTGTTTCTCAAGATAATGAGATCAAGTTCATAAATATTTGTCATGAAGCCAGCATTTTATGTACATATGAAGTAGTCATAATTGCCAATACTTTGTGATTTAGAACAATTTAGGAGTTCTTAAGAGGAAGACTGACCTACACTTTTGTTATAACAGAAAAGTTAGTGATACAATGGTTGGCCAAAATGTTATAACATGTAGTGTTTCTTTTATTCCTCAAAAAACATTACTGAGCAAATACACATTATTCTATCTATAGCACATTTTATCTTACCACTATTATTTCATAACAGATAACATCAAGAAAGACACAATTTCTAAAGAAAATCCCAATTTCTAAAGAAACAAAAGGCTGCTGACCATGTTTCTCCAATATTACTTCAGTGTAGTTGAGCTAGGGAGGAGGCCGTATGTGACTTCGGCAACATGAGGAGATAGATGATAGTTATGAAACAGCTGGAAAGAGACCAACTCTGACCTCTATCTCAATGTCACATTAACAAAAAGAAAAGACTACTTTAGCAATTAGTAACAATTCTTTTTGAGATTCAAGTAATGAAAATACTATAGGAAAAAATTACGTGGCTATTACAATATAACCAAAGTATCAATAATGATTAAAGATGAAGAATCCCCAAATGCTATAAAAAGATAAACTATATACTTATTTTGAACTGAAATCTTGTCTTTTCATAAATACACACATAAATAAGTAAGCAACTTTTTTTATATAATGGAATTGAAGGATGTGACATGAGTTGAATACTTTAAAGTCTTGATGCAGTGATGTGACTTTTTTTTTTTTTTTTCAGGGGAAAGCGCGAACGCAGTCCCCCACTACCACAAATTATGCAGTCGAGTTTCCCACATTTGGGGAAATTGCAGGGGTCAGCACATCCGGAGTGCAATGGATAAGCCTCGCCCTGGGAAAACCACCTTCGTGATCATGGTATCTCCCCTGCCAGGTAAGTATAGTGATGTGACTTTTACAAGCACTGTGTAAAGGCTTCAGTCACCATGGAAGCTCAGCTGAAACTGGCTCTGTAAGTTTCCATCTCCACCTGATTGTACTTAATACCACCATTAACTGGGATCATGGGTGGTCACTTCTTTAAAATTTACTCCACTATCTTAAAATTATAATTACAGCCCATGCTTAGCATTCATCATTCCTTGTAGATACAAATTAAATGAGGCTTTAAGAGTGTATGCTTACTCTATGCTAAGTGAGTAATGAATTTTTAATGCATATGCCAGGGAAATTTTTCTAGATGGGTAGAACAAGAACATGCAAGTCAGAGAAATGAAAAAAGATTGATTATAGTTTTCTTAGGCAATCAGTGCTCAATTGTCAAGTATATGAATCACCCCTCTCATTTCAGGTGTATCAGGAAGGAGTTAACAGTTAACTAACCTCTCTAAAACATTTACCCAGACATAGGTTATCCAGTTGGAAACCTCAGTAACTCCTTAGAGTCTTCACTATATCAAATCCTCACATTAAATGATCCATTATTTTGGTCATCCACATAGTTCTCAAAAATCCCATATTTCTTTATTATTGTCTTATTGCAGTTAGGGCCTGAGACAAATTTAAGAGTTCCTGTACTTCATGTTTCTCATATTATGAACAAAATTCCAGACACCTGATGTTTTAAAAACAGTTAGTGGCAGAATTATAACTGAGATTTCAGACCTCTGAATTCCCAATAGAGTTCTCTTTTCTCTCTTTCTTCATGTTGCCTTTAGCAAAGTGGATTATTTGCAGTCTCTGTATCAACTTACCACTTACTGTCCCAATTCTAATATTCTAAGAATATTTATCTTAGTATCCTTTCCTTCTTTGAGGGGGGAAAAAAAACAAAAAAAACAGTATTGATAGAGAAGTCTCATGAAGCCCTGGAAGATCTAGAGTCTGGGATCAAAGCCCTCTGTAACTCATACCACATAGTCACAGAAGCAACAAATAGACAACTGCAGTATCTTGTTTACCTCTTCATCCTTAAATACTAGAAAATGCTAGACCTGACAGGTATTTCATGAATACTGGTTGAATTCAAATGAACTAGTCATTTTACACAACTGGTTATACAATTCAAAGACATGTACCTTCTCCCTATCTCAATAGACAGTTAACGTTTTTCCATGTATCTACTACAGGACTATTAAGAGTCCCTTGGAAAGCAAGAGGTTCAAACCAGTCCATCCTAAAGGAAATCAACCTTGGATATTCATTCGATGAACTGACACTGAAACTGAAGCTCCAATATTTGCCCACCTGGTGCGAAGAGCTGACTCATTGGAAAAGACCTTGATACTGGGAAAACTTAAGGGCAGGAGGAGAAGAGGGTGACAGAGGATGAGATGGTTCGATGGTATCACCAACTCAATGGACATGAATTTGAGCAAACTCTAGGAGACTGTGAAGGACGAGGAACCCTGGCATGCTATTGTGGTCGACTGGGTCACAAAGAGTAGGACATGACTTAGTGACTGAATAAAAATAACTACAGGAAAATCAGCAGCAGCTTCCAAAGGGGCAGAACGAATGTTGTTTCTGAATGTCATAAATATTAGGCAATCTTTTAAAAATTACTATTTTATATTTAGCAGATTTAAAAATATTTCATTATTATTTGTTGCTTTGTTGCCATGAATATATTTTACAGAAAGCCTGACAGAGTATCTCTTGTTGAAGCCTATCTTCCTGAGACAAGAGTTTGCACAGCCACAATCTTTCTTCCGTGGATGCATTTATTTACTCCAAACTCATCATGGAAATAAAAGAAGAGATTTCTCTGCTGGAGCCACACCAAGTAAATCCTCTCACTCACTCATTTACTCAACAAATGTTTCTTGCTAAAGGCTTTCAGTTTTGTCAGTCCTTTCATCCTGCAGGGATAAATGACACAGGAACATTCCAGAAGTTAGCTGTTAAGCCACCCTCTGGAGTTCCAGACATTGTGCGGAGTCAGCCTGCCTAGTCCTCTCACCCTACCCTTTTCGCCACTCCCAGGGGACACCCTGGGAGAGTTTATTCAAGGTGAAAAATCTCCAAACCAATCTGTTTACATAGACTCTCCCAGTAACCCATTATCATAGATAATTGAGAGCTTACTGTACTCTAATTATAATAACAAACATTTGAGCTTTAGCCTAAAACTTAAGGTACACAACCTTTAGGGATGACTGAAGAAGCTGAACTTAGGTAGGTCCCAGTTTCAGGGAGCATATTCAGCAAGAGAGGGAGGGAAGGAAGTGTAGATCATATCAGGTAAAATGAATGCTATGTAAAATGAAATCATCAGTAAGAAGAAATTATAAAAATAAACTAATATTGTAAATCTGGAAGAATTACATCTACACAATATTTATAGTATACACAATGAAGACCCCACTTTATAAATAGTAGTAATTGAAACTTTCCAAAAATCTCAAAATATTTCCATATATGACATTATCCTACCATCATAACTCACATGGAAGAGAGTTAAGTGAGTTTACTGCATTTTAGAGATGCTAAAACAAAAGCACATCAAAGTATTTTATTCCAAGCATTATCATCCAAGGTGGTAGGCAGAGAATAAAACTTGTCTTCTAGTTCTCTCATATCAGTTTCTTAACTTAAACTGTACACACATTTTACTTTTTAAAAACCACATTTTAATTGCTCTTCTTGGCCTTCCTTCCTCTCTTCTTCCCTCCCTCCCTGCTTCCCTCTCTTGTGTTCTTTTTTAAATACCAAAAGTTAGATGGCTTTTTTTTTTTCCATCTACAAATTAGGAGCACACATGAAATTCTTCACAATTTAAATTTTCAAGATTTTAGATTATATTTCAATGGAAGAATGTATAACTTATTTAGCAAAATCCATTCAACTAATATTGGATGATCCTAACAATGAAAGCAATACATGCTTAGTCCTGTGGTGAAGACAAAAGAAGTATGATTCAAGACGGGTGCAGTCTCGAAGCAAGACAGACATAAAGCCATGAAAAGAGAGGAAGTGATGATTATAATTAAAAAGTAACATGGCAGAATTTTAAGGAAAATCTGTAGAGAAGGGAAAATCAGTGAGGAAAGAAACTTAACATTTTTGAGGGTCTATATTTAACTAGGGACTTTGCAATCATTATCTCATTTCAATTGTACAAGCCTGCGATAGATATTATCATCTCAACCATCCAGATTAACAAAAAAAAAACCCCTGAGACTAAAAGAGGATAAGCGCATTTCCCATGAAAATACAGTCAGATTTGAAATTAAGTGCATGATGCCAAAGATCTTATTTTGGACCCCGAAGGACTTGGAAAGTTGTTGTTGTTATTTAGTTGCTAAGTTGTGTTTGACTCTTTATGACCCCATGGATTGTGGCCTGCAAGGCTCCCCTGGTGATGGATTTCCCTAGCAAGAAATACTTAGTAGGCTGCCATGTCCTTCTCCAGGGGATCTTCCCTACCCAGAGATCAAATCAGGGTCTCCTGCATTGGCAGGCGGACTCTTTACCCTTAGGGAAGTGGTGATAGTTGGTAGAGAGAAAAAAATGTAAACAAAGGAATACAAAGATTAACAAATGAGAAAGAGATCTGAATAGTCTAGCCTAGCTAAAAGAAACAGACTTGGGAAGAATGATAAACAACTGTTGTGTTTGTTTGTATTTAATTTAAATAACTAATAAATTGGCAATAACGTGATCAAAACTGTTCTGAGATTACCATTCTGGAAGGATAAACTGAACAGACGGTATAGCAAAATGTAGTTAGAAGGGAATGAGGTACTAAAAGGTGGCTGCTATTGGGGTTATAGAGGGAAAAACAGGAGAGATACTCGGGAATATTAACTGTAGGAAAGTGTTTGAAATATGGTTATGGTTGAGGGAGACAAAACATACATAAAATTGTGAACTGATTAGGACTCAGTAGAACCAAGAGTAGATAAAAATTAAAATTCTGATTTGCTGATTTCAAGGTTTCATTAGCATTTAAAAATTGGTTGCTATCACTAAGAGAGAATTCATGGGAGCAGTGGTCTTCAGTCAGTTCAGTTGCTCAGTCATGTCCGACACTTTGCGACCCCGTGGACTGCAGCATTCCAGGCTTCCCGTCCATCACCAACTCCCAGAGCTTGTTCAAACTCATGTCCATTGAGTCAGTAATGCCATCCAACCATCTCATCCTCCGTCGTCCCCTTCTCCTCCTGCCTTCAATCTTTCCCAGCATCAGGATCTTTTCCAATGAGTGAGTTCTTCACATCAGATGGCCAAAGTATTGGAGTTTCAGCTTCGGCATCAGTCCTTCAATGAATATTCAGGACTGATTTCCTTTAGGCTAGACTGGTTGGATCTCCTTGCAGTACAAGCCTTGAGCCTTGGCTTCCTTATGATGACTTTAAGAAGCGCTCTGATGATTATATGGATAAAACCAAAGTAGGAGAAAGGAGGAAGAGGTTTATTGAAATACTGACTGTGATGTCTAATAATTAGGAATTTGCTCAGGTAAGTAAAGAAGTATAATGGAGGAGATAAGAAGAGAGAAATATTTCAGAGTTTAAGATTAAGCCATGGAAGGAACTTCCCAGGGTGTCCAGTGGTTAATACTCTGCACTTTCAAGGCCGGGGATGCAGGTTCGAGCCCTAATCAGGGAATTAAGATCTCACATGTTGCACAGCATGGCCAAAAAAAATTTTTTTTTAAAGTGGAAATTAACAACCAAATACCTTGAGGACTAAAGAGCCAAAAGAGTAAAGATCACTGAATTTAAAGAGTTTGAAGCCTTGTGAGCTATTGTCTAAAAAAATTGCACAAAGTGGAAGCTACTAAAAGAAATAACATGCTAAATATTAAAGAAAAATCATTTCTGATATTTTTATATGAGCATTCATCAGGGATTTTTCACTAAAACACTTGCCAGTTATTAAAAAAATAAAAATAAAATGGGGGAGTCCATGGTCCAAAATTTGGGGAAATACTGTATCCTACTATCATTGGATATTTGCAATGCATATTAGCATGTTAAAATATCTGAGAATATCTATGTTAAAAACAAACAAAAATACACAATAAGAAACAACACAACCACAAATAACCTGCTTCATTTAAGACAACTAAGTCCAAGATTATTTGGTTTCTGAACTCTATTTTTCCTGTTACACCTTTAAAGCATCCACTAAAGTAGCATTTTATGAGACATTTGGGGAAACACTGGCTTGCCTAGTACAAATTAAATTGTAGTCTTAGCAAGTATTTTTTCACATTCATTGGGAAGTAAATTATTCTGGAATCTTTTACTTTTTCTAATTTTACTTTATTGAAATAAGTAGCCCGCTAATTTCTCTTTTGTCTTTAACTCAGTAAACAAAGCTTCATTTCTATTGATGCTTCTATCAAATATTTAATTTTACACTAATTGAAACATACATTTGTGTACTGGTGTTATAGGAATCTACAAATACTCATAATTCTAAAATAATATGAAAGAATTATTAATTATTACTAATATGTTAGTGGCCTCAAAATATTTGTAGATACAGAAGAATAGAGGATACCACAAAAATAAAAACTCATAAGAAGAACATATTAACAGGTCCATCAACCATTTGTTTTTTTCCATGCAATTGTATATACATACATCCCATGCACATACAAAAAATATATGATGAAAGTGCATATATTGATTCATGTAAATATAACATAGGCTTAAGAAAAATTAAAAGAACATACATTAGAATAGTAGTGTGTGTGTGTGCGTGTGCTCAGTCACCCAGTAGTGTCTGACTCTTTGCAAACCCTTGGACTAAACTCTAGAGAAATTGATTTCAATTTTTTTCCATTTGGTCCAATTATATATTCTAAGGTTTTTACCATAAGCATATATACTATATCTACAATAAAAAAAAAAACACAACTCCTTGACCAAATGCTCCACTGATCATAAGAGAAATTCAGTTTGAACTTTAAAAGGCTAACTCACATTCTCATAGAAAATTACAGACAACTGAAACACAAATGTAAGCCTGCACCAGTGCAGGTCCACACCTGGGTCGAGAGGTAATCTAGTGGTATTATATGTAATACTGTGGTGTCTCAAATCTAGACTTATGCTGAAAAATATGATTATAAATGAGTGTGGGAAAGATAAAATCTCACACGTAAAGGTGTTCAATGGATTTTAAAAACTGTGGGAAAAAATAACTCCTTTCAAGTGAACAATAATCCAAACACAGGTTAACCTTTCTTAAAAGAATAACTGAATATCAGGTATCCTGCTAGGTAAAGCAATATAAAGTTACTGTTATTAAACTAGGATTGAAAAGTCATTCTGCTGTTTTCCTTTTCTTATTTCCTTGTATCTGATGGAAAGGACTTCCAAGGACAAATAATTAATAGTTTGTTTGTACTGTATTTAAGACACATAATTAAGCTACAGGTTGCAGCTATACACAGAAACACATGTTACAAGTAAGTGATGGGCAGGAATCTAATGAGATGATAGCCTTTGCTGGTGGTACAGATGGTAAAGAATCTATATGCAATGAGGGAAACCTGGGTTCGATGCCTGGGTTGGGACAATCCCCTGGAGGAAGGCATGGCAACCCACTCCAGTATTCTTGCTTGGAGAATCTGCATGGACATAAGAGCCTGGAGGGCTACCATCCACAGGGTCACAAAGTGTCAGGCATGACTGAGCGCCTAAGTAAACAATGAGATGAAGGGTTTAGGCCAAATTACAGTAAATGCTTAATTATATAGAGATATAATGTAGCTCCCCAACAAGAGAAAAGGGCACAGCAATTGCTTTTTTTTAGAATGAAGTTGTCTTAAAACAATAAGATTCTCTCTGGTTTCAATCCTCACCTGTTGAAAACTAAGCATATTTTATTCAATCCCATGATCCTCTTCCTAGTCAAGATATTGACCACCTACTTCTTTCATGAAGGTTTAGAGACAGAAATTCTAGGTTAATAATGCTGGTTTTATGACTTCTAAATTCTATTAACTTTAGCTACATTCAACTTTTTTTTTTTTTTTTAAGCTGCTTTTATTTTTACAAATGATCTGCTACTGTGTCGTAACACAAATATACTGAGCTGGTTTGCTGAAGTGTAATAGTAACCCATAAAGCCTTTGTGGCATTTTTGTTTGTCTGTTTCAGTTGTTGTTTATTTTGGTTTGCTGTGTTTGAATACAAGTTCTTAATTACATAAAGTGAAAAAAAGAAATGTTAATATATCACTGTGAGGAAAAAAATTACAGTAAATTAAAAAAAATGGTAGTGAGCCACAAAGAAAAAAATTGGTCATAAAATTAGGTGACAGATTATGCAGGCAAAGAGAAATCTCAGAGATGTGCCAAATTCAAAACCAAATAATCAAGACTCTACGAGAGCTATGGAATGGAAAGTTCCACAGGTAAGCAACTTTCCTTAGAAACAACAGAATAGAATATGTGAGAAACCAACTGAGCACAATAAATAAATCAGAGCACATTTAATCTTTACATATAACATATGATGAAATCATTTCTTTAACATCGCTTTTAGCTTTTTTGTTTGTTTTTTGCCATACCCTACGGCATGTGGGATCCTTAGTCCCCAGCCAGGGATCAAACCTGCGTTCCCTGCTTTGGAAGCGTGGAGTCTTAACCACTAGATCACCGGGGAAATCTCTAATAGCTCCTTTATACTAAAAAAATGAAAAATTTCAAGAAGTTTTGATTATTCTTTGACCTTAACCCTTGTGACTCAGATGGTAAAACATCTGTCTACAATGTGGGAGACTTGGGTTCGACCCCTGGGTTGGGAAGATTCCCTGGAGAAGGAAATGGCAACCCACTCCAGTACTCTTGCCTAGAAAATCCCATGGACGGAGGAGCCTGGTGCAGGCTACTGTCCATGGGGTCACAAAGAGTCAGACACGACTGAGCGACTTCACTTTCAGTGATGATACCTGAGTGATGAAGAAGCTATACTTTGCTAATGATAAATTACCATACTGCCAAAAGAACAAAAAATGTCTAGAGAACACACCAGAAACCTTTATATTAATATTTCAAGTTATATGCACAAAGAAATTCACATAAAATTACCTAATATGATCATTTATCTATTGGTACATAACAAATTATCTCAAAGCTTAGCAGCCTAAAAACAATACAAATTTATTATTTCACAGTGTCTATAGGTTGGCAGCCTAGAAACAGCTGAGCTAGATCTTCTTCAAAAACTCTCACAAGATTGTTATCAAGGTGGTCTCATCTGAAGGCTAAAATTAGGAAGGATTATGCCCTCAAGCACTAACTTGGAAGAAATACATGTCATAGTAACCTTAAAGTCACACATCTAACTTCAACTGTAGAATCTGTCCAAATTATTTGGAATAAAAATTGCAAACTTTGAAATGAAAATGATTGAAGCAATGACAATAGTTAGAAACAAAACATTTTAGATGCCATTACTTTGTTCATTCACTGATTCATTGATTTTTTACCTATTCTTTCACAATCTATTTTTGAACCCTCACTTATTTCTGAGGATATATCAGTGAGCAAAACAATGTCCCTGTGCTCATTCAACTTATATTATGTTAATAGAGATAGAAAAATATTCAATATATTAGCTGGCATAACTTGCTATGCATGTTATAAAAGTATGTCTAATTTTATGTACAATGGTCAATCCACGTCTCCCTGAACAGGTGACATTTGTGAAGATGCTTGAAGGAAGAAAATAAGTAAAATGAATTATCAAATAACAGGTTGAAGAGCACTTCTGAGGGAAGAGAAGGTGCATAACCTGAATTGTGGGCATGTATGATGTGTTTATAGAACAGAAAGAAGAGAGGACGGTTAGAAGCATGGTGAGAAGGAAATCTGAGAGGAAACTGCTGTATTGTGTAAGCCTGGTAGGTCATCATACAGGTTACCATTTCTCTGGGTAAACTGGGAAGACATAGGAGGCACAAAATTAAAGCTATGCTTTCCTTATGGATATTGTATATAGAACAGAAAGCTGGACATGGGGTATACATGGACAGGACATGTAAAAATCCACCGAAACAGTTCAGGTGGGAAACAGTGGCTTAAATAAGGGTGACAGAAATGAAGGTGGTGAAAAGGGACCAAATTTGGGGTATACTTTGATGTGTGGTGAACTTTTTACTAAAAAACTAGATGTGGTGTATAAGTAAAACAAAGAAAGTTTTGTTTTTTCTTTTTTGCAGATGCTTAATTAAACATAAAATTAATCCCTAATATTACTGATAAAATTTTCATATAAACAGCTTAAACTAGGTTTCTTAAAGGAAATAATATTTTTTACTGAAAAAAAAAAAAGAATTTTGTCTTTTTAAATTTCACAAGATCTTTATCTGATGTAGAATTTTTAATAGCTTTAACACTAAAACATTTACAAATATTTCTGAAATATTTCATTTCTCACCAAGTAATCTGTGAGAAGCCTATCTCAGAGGAAATTTTGGAAGATTGCTTCATCTCAACTTTCACTGTTTATTTATAATAAACTAAAAAATCTTTTAAAAGTCTTGATGAATGATGCTCAATATATACTTAGGGCAAATGTCAAAAGCTTAAGAATCAATTATGTATCCTGGAGTGTCATATTGACAGACTCACTCTCTTTTTCACTATTGATTTACTCTCTGTTGGATAAACATAAGTACACAAAAAGGAAAGAAATCTATTTTTTATAGTGACTAGAACTTTAATTCCTTGCAAATTTGTTGTTAAAAGCAGAAACAATAAATAAAATTAACAAAGCAATGGCACTAATAAAGATGACTAAGTAATTTTATCTAATTTAACTCACTGAATTACTTTTGCTTGAATATTCCAAGCAAATGCTATAAAACTATTTTTATTTTTTTGCTTCATATCTGTGTAAGGTTGAGGAGGTCGTTACATACCAAAACTGTGATTTTGGTTAAGTTTAATCAGTATGGGGCCTATATCTTTCATCTGCAAAATGGTAACATTGGACAATAAGAGTACTGTGGTCAAATATAATTTACAATTTTATTATGAGAAAACATTTTAAAACTGACTTATAAAAATTCATTATTTCAAAATCTATAATTGTGCATGAGTTTAAATTTGCTTTATTTTCAAAGCTTTGCTAAGTTTGTAATCTGTTAACATATTTATTCAATAATTATGTATTGTTTATTGTGTTAATATTTGCAGAATCATATACCAAGCATCAACCTCTCTTCTCATCCCTTAAATTTTCAGTCTTATTTGGGGGAATGAAATATACAAACATAAATCAACAGAAAATGAGACTACTCATGTGGTTCGGGTTGGGTATTTTTATAGTTAGGACTCTGTGGTTGTGAGTGACAGAAACCTAGTTAATCTGCTTATACAAAAAAAGGAGGTATGTTGTAAAGAAAAGATCCTCTCACAATTAAAGGAAGTTCTATTGCAACCCTGGCATCTCTGGAAACTTCAGGGTTTAGAAGAGGAATTCACCTCTGGGAATACTATTTTTCTGAGCATCTTTCCTCTCCATTTAGCATCATTTGTTATCCTACAAACAGGCTTTTTCATGTAATGGGGAACATGGCCATTAGCTGACCCAGATCCCATGTTTCCTGTTCCATTGTCCAGAACAATTGAGTTTTCTTGTTACTACCATAAGAAAAATACTGGAAACAGACTCGGGTTGGACAGGATAAATCAGTTCTAGACCAGTAACCATTGCCAGTAGAGTGAGGATACTGTGACTAGCAAGCTGGGGCCATCTGTCCTCCTCCTTTTGTGAGAGGTAAGGAAAAGGAAAGGAGTCTGACAAGAAACAATAATAGCAAAGCAATAACTTTCCCAGTGATGAACCTAGAACATGAAAATTTAGAGCAAGGAACATCTGATACTCATCTTAAGGAGTAAGGGCTACCCTGATGGCTCAGACGGTTAAGAATCTGTCTGCAATGTGGCAGACCCGGATTTGATCCCTGGGCCGGGAAGATCCCCTCAAGGGAATGGTAACCCACTCCCGTATTCATGCCTGGAGAAGCCCTTGGACAGAGGACCCTGGCAGGCTACAGGCTGTGTGGTCAAAAAGAGTCAGACCAGACTGAGTATCTTTCATTTGCACATTTTCACTTAAGGAGTAAAGAGGCAGTGGAAAGGGTTAGGTCTCATTATGTAGGGCCTTTATATATAATACTAAGGTTTTGACACTCAGACTTTGATGGGAAGATTATTGAGAAAGGAGATCAAGAGACAATCCAGGCAAAACTGGTAAAATCTTGAAGTGAGCTAGAGATATGGATAGAAAGGAAGTAGAGAAGAGACAGAGAAGGATTTTGAAGTATAATAATTGGGCTTTTTGCAAAGAAGTGGGGACAAGAGAAGGTAAAGTCTAGGATGAAACACCATAGGATGATTCACATTGAAAAAACGGTACTTATTAACACTGAAGAGAGAGCATCAAAGGAGCACAAACAAAACTTAGGAAAACACACAGTTTTGATAACTTCAGAATAAAATTGCTTAGGCATCTGGATTACAAGTCTTGCCTTATGATTTCAACTTGGACAGCATGGTCTGTTCTAACGCTAAAATCTTTCATTTGACTGTAGCTCAGCCATTTTATTTTTTAAACTGAATTTACCCATGATTGGTTTGGTATAGTGAAATCCCAAATGGAAGTATTTAATCTATGAGTTTTACTAGAACTCATAGAAGTAATCTATGAGTTTACTAGAATCAACTGACTAGTTGATACCAATATGGATTAACTGTTGTAATTAATTGTGTGACTAAGATTAAGTAATCATTTTTAAGTTATTTTATCTGTAAAACGATAACTAGAATTACTTTCAAAATTCACATATTTGCTGAGTATTTTCTTGGAAACAGATTTAGAACTAATACTTTGAACCAAAACTACATTGAAAGTGGACCTGTAGTGGTCTGTTCTGTGCTTATCACTCGGTCATGCCCGACTCTTTGCGACCCCATGGATTGTAGCCTGCCAAGTTCCTCTCTCCATGGAGATTCTCCAGGCAAGAATACTGGAGTGGATTGCCATGCCCTCCTCCAGGTGACCTTCTCAACCCAGGGATCAAACCCAGGTCTCCTGAATTGCAGAGGGATTCTTTACCATCTGAGCCACCAGGCAAGCCCAAGAATACTGGAGTGGGTAGCCTATCCCTTCTCCAGGGGATCTTCCCGAACCAGGAATCAAACCGGGGTCTCCTGCATTGCAGGCTGATTCTTTACCTGCTGAGCTACCAGGGAAGCTGGTGTAGTATTCTCTAGGAATAACCTGAGAAAGAGAAAAAAGAGAAAAAATATAAAAATCTGACCTTTCGTTCTTGTCTCTGTGCATGATCCAAAGGTTGAATTTTGATGGAAATTGTCATTGAGTCCACTTCCCTGGGATGCTCAAGTTACTTGTTAGTTACCCAAATTCCATGTCTCTGCTGTTTCTACATATGTGCTTGTGCTCACCGTGTCTGACTCTCTTGTGACCCCATGGACTGTAGCCCACCAGGCTCCTCTGTCCATGGGATTTCCCAGGCAAGAATACTAGAGCCGGTTGCCATTTCCTTCTCCAGGGAATCTTGCCTACCCAGGGGTTGAACCTGGGTCTCCTGCATCTCCTGCATTGGCAGGCTGATTCTATACCACTAGCGCCACCTGAGAAGACTCCCCGTCTCTGCTCAGAGTTATGTCTTAATCTTTATTTAAAGTCATTTCCCTCACAGAAAAACACCCTGGATATCTAGAACAGGGATGGAGATAAAGAGTAATATGAACTCACATGTACACAGGTCACACTATGAAACAGGCAGTGTTTTAAAGTGCTTTGCACTTACCCAACCATGTAACTATCACAGCAATGCTGTGAGATAGGTTTTAATTTCTTATTTCTCTTATTTGAAAAGCACACTAAAGTAGACAATTTGTCCAAAGTCCTAAAGGCAGTGAGTGGGAGAGTCAAAGTCTGAACCCAAGTAGCTATCTCTAGAATCTCTACGTTTCTAACCTCTCAGGCAGACAAGAGTGTTTAATGTCACTGGATTTCTGCAGGAGGGGAAAGGCTGTGGGCCATGGTGTACAGCAGCTTCGATACACTTTATTTTTTTTATTTTTTATTTTTTTGATACACTTTAAACTTTATTTTGGTGTGAGGCAGTTAATATCACTCATCTGCTGCATTTATTCCTGGGAAGATCTTACTCAAGAAAGAAGTTACATTTAAATTTATTCATAAGAAATTGACTATTTGGTCTCAAGCTTCAGTTAATTTTGGCTTCAGTTAATTTTGGCTGTATATTTTCAATTTAATCAAATGTTAGGAAGTTGTGCTTGATTAACATTAATTATTGGATTTATGGAAATGGCTTCCTATGCATTATAGGTACAAGGACAATATGTATTATATTAATATTTGTTTAAAATGTATATTGACAGTGAAATATTGACAAGGTGAAACATTTGTGCTTCCCAGATTAAGGCAATGTTGTGGAAGAAATGATGCAACTGATATATTTTATTTTTTATTATTGTCAAAACACAGAGATTCTCTGTTGTGGTGACTGTATCTATTATTTTTGCAAACACTGTTTTCAAAACCAGTCTGATCCAAAGATACAGAGTCCAATGAACACACTGTGCATAAACAGGTGCCTCTTGGCTTCTTTGCTCTTCCTTCCATGTTGTTTTGTGGTGATGACTGGGAACCTTTAAATGTTTTGTCACCATGTTAATAAGTTAAATGCAAAACAGAGTGGACATGTTTTAATTATATTGCTCAAGAAAGCAGTTATTTCAAATTAGGCTGATAAATTGAATTATTAACTATGTGTGACCTGATAACTTTTACATAAGAAGGTACATTGTAAATCAGGTGAGCATCTTATATTAACACAATGGAAGGGGCTGCACTGATATGTTATTAGAAAATGAATTTCCATAATAAATGTTATTTAGTTCTCATACATTTTCAGGACCCTTATTAAATGGTTTCCAGTGAACAGAATTTTTGATGTTATTTTCCAAGTAATACATTTAAGAAATGCAGATTTCAAATTTTAGCTTACATTAAGGTATATTAATTCACACTTTTAACTACTGTGTTAAATTATGTATAATATTATATTCATGTATTATGCAAGCCCTAGCTATTTCTTATTGTCCGATTATAGCTGATATTAGAAAGCAGATCAAAGCTATCAAGGGGATATTTTTAAAAACATTTAATGACAGTGAGTGAAAGAGGATTTTAAATATTTGTTTTGTTTTGGTTAAATTTGGGGTTTTGATTAGGTTAAGTACAAATAGCTTATTTATGTACCACAGGGCATGTAGGATCTTAGTTCCCTAATCCATGATTGGTTCTCTAATCATGGATTGAACCCTCACCCCCCTACACTGGCAAGGGAATTTTAACCACTGGACTGACAGGGAGGTTCCCAAGTAACTCATTTTAAAAATGAATTTCGAAAGCTGTTATCTTCTTATAAATAAATCTTGAGGTACATTAATAGAGTTCAGTTAACAGCAGCCCAGATAGACAATGTTAGCTAAACATCAATGAAAGGAGATGAGTCTATACTCTATAAACTAGAAGAGAATTGTAAGAGAGGTTGGAAGACTGACAATTCCATCAAGGCAGGTCCCTGTCTCAGACAGCTGTTTCTTCCTGTCCTACTGACACATGACCTTTGTTGCTAACTCTTTCTCCTCATACTTCTTGAGAAATTCGAATGGACCAACAAATAAATTACCAATCTGCAAAACAATTTCTCCCTCTTCCTAGAACTGATTTTGAAACCAACTATTTCCAAAATTAGCTCAATTGTGTACAACAACCTTGCTAAATAAAACTCAGTTACAGTTTTCTTTCCTTCTTCATGACAATGCTCGTGAACATTCTCATGTCTAGTATTTTTGAATAAAGCCTTAGGCTAAGAGTCGGACATGACTGAGCAACTGAACTGAACTGAACTGAACGGTGCTCAAATTTTCTTCCACAAAATGAACAGAAAATTAAGAAATATGCTCACTTAACAGTATTGTTGTAAGAACCAAGGTGATTTTTTCTAATTTTTATTGATACAAATTAGCAATTTCATCAAGAACTAGGAAGTCTTATACTGTAAATGGAGTCATTGTTTCTCATTCATCAAAAAGTAATGTATAAGCGTTCATTGAAATGAAAGCCACATTTGGAATTTTACTGGCTTTGGGATATAATTGGCTTCAAAAGACAGGCTAATGATAGTACAGAAATTTAAATAAATAAATAAGATGATAAAATGCATCAATAGCTGGACCTGCTTTGTTTGCAATTTCATTCACAATTGAAAAACAAAAACAAAAGAAGAGGAACATGAACTGAGGTCTGAAATTCTGAAATACAATCCTTATTCACCTTGGGTACTTGAAAAACATCTCTAAATCTCAGTTTTCTCATTTGGAATAATTATAATTGTAATGAATTGAACTAAATGTGGAAAACCAAGTCCACTACACCCTGTAAATTCCATTTCTCAGCAACAAATGCCAAGTAAAATGAAAGTCACTGAGTTGTGTCCAACTTTTTGTGACCCCATGGACTACAAAGTCCCCGGAATTCTCCAGGCCAGAATACTGAAGTGGATAGCCTTTTCCTTCTCCAGGGGATCTTCCCAACCCAAGGACCAAACCCAGGTCTCCAGCATTGCAGACGGATTCTTTACCAGCTGAGCCACACGGTAAGCCCAACAAATGCCAAAAACCTACTCAAACTACGTGAAGCAATCATGATGATTTCTCTGAAGAAAAACATTGTAAGCTGAATATTGTTATGTATGATCATAAGCTATTCCTGTGTGGACTGGAAGAAAACTAAAAATTCTGCTTACTTTTTTGGGGAAGCTAGACATAAATTATATATAAATATATATATTATACATATAAAATAAATTATATATGTGTATATATGTATGCAAAATAAATTATATACATAGGAAATAAATTATCTCAACTACTCCCAGATTTAGGAGAGAATATATGATTTAAGTTTTCATTTAGGCCTTCTGACTGAATTATTGTCCTTTCCACAGTGACTGGTTTCTAAAAGAAGCATATAATTTAGACTAAAGTGGGACATTCTTTCTTTGTTAGGAGGATTAAAAGTTACTTTCTTACTTCTGGAGTCACAGTGCAGAAAGTATATTTAAATGTTGGCCTTGCCTATTTTCCCCACCACATGGAGGAAACCTGATTGCATTAACAGAGAATATGGCCAAAACTCAGAGAAGCAGGGTTAGCAGGTAGAAAGAGCTCTAAGGTCAATACGTGAATCCTAGATCCACTCTTAGCTTCTGTCACCTCTACACCTATCTTTCTTAGTTATTGCGAGAGTGGCCTATTTTTAAAATTTCTCTACTTTGAGTTAGGTTTCTGCCAAGTGAATATTTAATACACACTGTGATTTGGTGGTTTAATTACTTTTAATTCAATAATTTGATATATAATTCTTTAGAAGAACATTTGATAATATTAAAATATCAATACCAATAAGAAAAATGTCTTTCATTGTATCTATAGATGAAAGGGAATGAAATTGGACACAGACAGATTTAAACAAAAATTAGAATCAAAATAATATGATTTAATATATATGTATACACAGTAGATTCCTATGACTTCCTTGTCTATTCATAAAATATCTACTTTAGTCTTCCTGTTATTTTAAACTAACATTGCATGCAGTTTCAATATCTTAACTAGTTTCCACCAAAAAAAAACTCTTGGTTGTGTTAAAATTGTTATACTTATCCATATCCAAATGAAGAATCTAGGTATTTCTGAAACTACATGCAAGTTGGGCATGCTAAGGAGAATAACCTTTAATGATTGATAAAGTTGGGTTATTTTGGAAGGAATGGTGACTTCATTCTTTACAGTGTCTCTTTGGCATATCTGTCTTAGTTAGTTAGTTCAGTTGCTCAGTCATGTCCTACTCTTTGTAACCCCATGAATCGCAGCATGCCAGGCCTCCCTGTCCATCACCAACTCCCGGAGTTTACTCAAACTCATATCCATCGAGTCAGTGATGCCATCCAGCCATGTCATCCTCTGTCGGCCCCTTCTCCTCCTGCCCCCAATCCCTCCCAGCATGAGGGTCTTTTCAAATGAGTCAGTTCTTCGCATCAGGTGGCCAAAGTATTGGAGCTTCAGCTTCAGCATCAGTCCTTCCAATGAACACCCAGGACTGATCTCCTTTAGGATGGACTGGTTGGATCTCCTTGCAGTCCAAGGGACTCTCAAGAGTCTTCTCCAACACCACAGTTCAAAAGCATCAATTTTTCGGTGTTCAGCTTTCTTCACAGTCCAACTCTCACATCCATACATGACCACTGGGAAAACCATAGCCTAGACTAGATGGACCTTTGTTGGCAAAGTAATGTCTCTGCTTTTTAATATGCTGTCTAGGTTGGTCATAACTTTCCTTCCAAGGAGTAAGCATCTTTTAATTTCATGGCTGCAGTCACCACCTCAGTGATTTTGGAGCCCAAAAAAATAAAGTCTGACACTGCTTCTACTGTTTCCCCATCTATTTCCAATGAAGTGATGGGACCAGATGCCAAGATCTTAGTTTTCTGAATGTTGAGCTTTAAGCCAACTTTTTCACTCACCTCTTTCACTTTCATCAAGAGGCTTTTTAGTTCCTCTACACTTTCTGCCATAAGGGTAGTGTCATCTGCATATCTGAGGTTACAAAAGTTCATATCCTTAGTTGAGGTCTTTTTCAAGTCTGCTACATGATGTGCCAGTTTTGTTTAGATTGACTCGAAAATACAAACTTCTAACCAGATTGCATGTGTTGTGTGTCATTTATCAATGACCTATGTGGGACTGCCGTTTTTGGAGGACTAATTGAGTAGTTCACCCCATTTTAAAGTATGCAATTTGCCTTGACAATTCTGTAGAACTACCTCCCCCAAAAGCAATTATAAAATGATTTATTTATTATTAACATACTGTGTTGATTTAAGGATAGCTGACTCTGTGTATCAGTCAAGGGCATCTTGCAAAACCAGGTTGTATGGAGGCTGCCTAACAATGCAGCTTGTCTTTGTAGAATTTTATAGGGAATCATTCTCTAGTGTTCTTTGAGGGTTGACTCAATTCTGACTTTCAAGTTTCCTATAGACAAATCAGTATTTTCCACTGTGATGACCTCAGCAACTCATGATTTGTAACCTACAGAAGACAGTAAATCATTTCTATGACTCACTGTTCTATACCTATTCCACACCTTTCTTCCAATCTCGTCCTTCAGAAATACATAGATTCTTCATTTAGAGATGGATAAGTACAACAATTTTAACATAACTAAGAGTTTTTTTGATGGAAACTAGTTAAGATATTGAAAAAAAAGTTTTTTATTTTATTTTATGAAGAAGGATTCTATTTCAGATCATCTGACTCCATTTCTTTCTTTTTTTTTTTAATTTTTAATGAAACTGAGAACTTGGCAGGCCAAAATTTTGGTTGATTTCACCAAGTCTCTCTCTGTCTCTTTCTGCCATCCTTCCTTCCTTTCTCCTAGTTTCCTTTCTTCACTTTTCTTTTCTTGTTCCCTTTAGACCTACTTCTTAGATATGTAAAAGAAAACTCAAATTTCTAAGGAGTTGAAGCTGAGGAAAGTTGAGGAAATTTAAAAGCAGTATAAATAATGTTCTAGCAAAAACAAAGCAAAATAAAACCTAATTAGTAGCATTTGCTGATTTCTGTAGTGTAAAATATACACACAAAGGCCAATTTCAAACAACCAACCCAACATCATGGAACATGGAGTTGGGAATAGATGTTGATACTTGGCTTTAATTAACAGGCACAAGCCTGGTCCAGTTCATTACTGAATATGAGCAAGGAGGGTGGAACAGCTTAGTAATTTACAACAACTAAGCCCTTTTGCCTCCTCTAAGGTAGACTACATTCTAGTCAATGGAAGACAAGGAAAGATATTTGCTAAAATCAGTAGCAGAATCAAGGGAGGAGACAGAAAAGGAGCCTTATTTCACCAGCTGTTTTGAGGACTTGAAACTTGCATACTCACAAACTTGAAAAATTCTCATTTTGTTGCCATATTTAAATATAAGTCTGAAAATGTAATTTATGTAATGGATCTACAATTTATTCCAAAAACCATATAACAGCTTCCAGACTGGTTATATTTTAAGAATCAATGAAGACAGAAAAATAATTACTACATTCACTTAAACATTAATATAATTAGAAATGACAGGGTTTGTAATAAGATAGTCCAGTCTCACATATAAAATAAAGAAAGGAAAAGATGGAAATATTGATATTTGAAGGAAATAAAGAATACAATTATAAGAACATGATGCATAAAGTTCAAATAAATTAGAATACCAATTATCTTTGAACTCCACTAACCATAATGGAGATGATATTCAATTAACTCTGTTAGAAGTTACTGCTGCTGCTGCTTCTGCTAAGTCGCTTCAGTCATGTCCGACTCTGGGCGACCCCATAGACGGCAGCCCACCAGGCTCCCCTGTCCCCGGATTCTCAAGGCAAGAACACTGGAGTGGGTTGACATTTCCTTCTCCAATGCATGAAAGTGAAAAGTGAAAATGAAGTCGCTCAGTCGCTTAGCGACCCCATGGACTGCAGCCTTCCAGGCTCCTCCATCCATGGGATTTCCCAGGCAAGAGTACTGGAGTCGGGTGCCATTGCCTCCTCTTTAGAAGTTACTACTATTTCTCAAAGAATGGTCTGTGAGCAATCTGTATTAGAATTAACTAAGATTAATCTCTCTTGATAAATGAGTTTCTACTTTTGAGGACTTGAGATCCATCTCTGATAAACTTTCTAGATGAATCTTAAGCATTCTAATTTTGAAAACTTCTGCAATCATTATAGTGTTGTAAATTATTTCTGTCAAAAAGCAATACAAAGGCAAATATATTATTTTCTTACCATGAGAAGAGAGTCCTACTTTAACCTGTAATTTTCCTTTTTGGTAGTAACTTTGGTTTTGGTATCAGGGTGATAGTGGCCTCATTGAATGTCCTAAGAAGTGCTCCCTCTTCAATTTTTTGGAAGAGTTTGAGAATGATTGGTACACGTTCTTTGTATGCTTGGGTGAATTCACCTGTGAAGCCATCTGGTCCTGGACATTTGTTTGTAGGGAGATTTAAAATTACAGATTTTATTTCAGTTCTCATGATCAGTCTGTTCAAATTATCTGTTTATTCTTGATTTAGTTTTGGTGGGCTGTATGTTTCTAGAACTTGTCCATTTCTTCTAGTTTGTCGAAATTATTTATAATTGTTCACAGTATTTTTTTTTTCCCTGCAGTATCAGTTGTTATGTTTTTCATTTCTTATTTTGTTTGTGTTCTCTCTCTTTACTGCTTTGTGAACCTGGCCAGAGATTTGTCAATCTTGTTTATCTTTTCAAAGAACCAGTTCTTGGTTTTACTGACTTTTTCTATTTTTTAATCTCTATTTTATTTATTTCCTCTCTGATCTTTATTATTTTCTTCCTTCTATTCATTTTAGGTTTTACTTGTCCTTCTTTTTCTAAATCTTTTAAATGGTAGGTTAGGTTGTTTATTTGAGATTTTTCTTATTTTTTGAGGAAGAACTAAGAGAGCCCAGCTTTTATTTGGCTAAAACACACAAATAAAAATAGTTGCAAGGGGGGTTGTTGTTTTCTAGCCAAGGTTATAAGTAGAGGTCCCTTGGAAGGCTGTATTGAGTTGCCCTGCCTTTTGTTCTTCTTTTCTGCCTGAAATAATATCACATTCCCTGGAAGTGGAGCGGTGTCCAAAATTATATGCTAAGAATGGTAGATCAGGAAGCCAGTATGAGTTTTGGTCCTTGATAATTTCCTTAAGCAATTGCACTGACCTCAACTGCCTATTTTCTGACTCTTGTTAGTTGAAAAAAGTAATTCCTATTTGTTTTAGCCACTGTGGATAGATCTGGTACATAAACAAACACAATCCTAAATGCTACAAGCACTAACACAATATCAAAACAATAGAGGCAATCATTGCAAAGCACTGAGTTTGGTGAAAAATAAAGGAGCATCATTTAATATTAACATATGTATTTGGAATAAGGTCAGATAATCTAATTTTTACATATTTTTCTTTTGGTTCATTTAAGTCTATATACTTTAATAGCTGTTTATTTTATTTTCACTATCTCCTTTATAGAACTTACATTTCTTAATGCAAAAATGGTATTTGATCATTATTTCCATTTGTCTATGAACCTTTTCAATAACTTACAATAAAATGTGCTGTTATTATTCTTGCCTAATAAGATACTTTCAGTTGGTATGAAGTCATTCCAAAACACAGCAAAATTATATTATTAAAAATAAGAAGAAGCTCACAAAGAAGGAAACCAACATTCTAAAGGAAAAATTTAAAAGACTGTGAAAACACTAGTCATAAATGATGAAGCTGATGAAGGACTAATTGTAGAAGCATGCAGCAGAAGAAAATGTCTCGGGCTTCTGATATAATCTCTTGAATTATTATATTAACAGCCTAGGTACTTTATTAGGCTTCTGAATAAAATGCTACATATGAAAACTAAAAAATAATCAGCATAGAACATTGAGTTTAAATCCAATAACAGTTTCAAAATTTCTTTACAATGTTTTTTCATATTGAAAAGATATTCTCTTCAATTTTCATTTAAAGTGAACAGAGCTACTGAGAAGGCTGCTAAAGGAACTAAAAAAAAAAAAAAAAAATAGGATAAGAACTTCCAACATAGTGCAATGGATCCACCCATTTGGACTTTCCCAAAGCTCCAGGTAGGAAGAGATCTGTGTCAGCTAGAAAAGGCTATATGGGGGTCTCAATTCAAAATTCAGAACCAAAACCCATAATTAGAGGATAGGGAGTGAACTTAACCTTTCTTTTGGTGAGAGGACATTTGGCAGATGTAGATAGAAACAAACTATACCTGGGAGTCTGGAAGGATAGGAAACTCCAGCCCAATTCCCCTCCGAGACTGACCCTCAGTCACCTGCTTACACCCCACTCCCCACTCCACTGGGCTGAAGGAAAGTTATCATATTTTTCAGATTTTATGCTTAGAAAGTAATAATGAAAAGGGGACAATTCTATTCTACTATCAGAACGAAACAACCATGTGATGAGCAATTCTATTGCTAATAATAACCTTTTCTTTGGCATATTCTAGTGCAATATGTTAGGAACCCTGGGCCCTCCGCAGGAGGTGAGTGGCAGGCAAGGGACTTTTCATCTGCTGTTCCCCATTGCCTGCTCGAATTACTGCCTGAAGGATCCTGAAACCAGTTCCTGGTGCCAAAAAGGTTGGGGATTGCTGCTCTAGTGAATTATTAGGGCCGGGTAGCAAGATGCGACCTCTTACTCATGAAAATCTTAAGTGCCTTGGTCTGTTCTTAGCCCTAGTGTGGAAGACAGCAAAGCACCGTACTCTGAAATGCAGACAAAACAGGGAGGCATATTTATCGTATAACAGATAGAGGAGAGAGAAGAGACAGGGGAGAAAGTGGGGAGGGAGAGATAGGAAAGAAGCGGGAAAAGAGAGGAAGAGAAAGGGGAGAAAGAGGGGAGGGGAAGGGGAGTGGAGACTGGAGGGGAATGGGAGCAGAGAGAGAGGGAGAGAGAAGAGAGGCTTTTTAAAAAAGGGACCCAGAGAAATGAGAGCACTTTCTCATTATCTTTAGCAACAACTTCTGAAGAAGGGACTACAAACCTTCGTGCTTTGCTACAAGAGCTTGCTTTATCCTCAATTCTCCTGTTTCCACATGGAGGGACTTCCCAGAAGTTGCACTCTTTGCCTTTCAATCCTACTCCATGGACGAAGGGTAACCAATCTGATTGAAGCCCCTGAAAGGAGTTGTGACTGAGACCCTACTCCTGATCTCCTGGTCAGGCTGCATGGCCTGCTCTTTTATTTTTAGGGAAGCTTGTGTTTGAGCGAATAAACCTCATTTCCCACTTCCATTGACTTCAGCTGTAATGGCTTTTTATTCATCTCTGCTTTAAAAATCCCCAACTTAGACAAAAAGTAAACTACTGAGAATATGCAGTGATTTTAAAGATACTCCTGCTGTTCTTATTTTGCATTTGCACTAAAGTTTCTTATTAACTAATTCTAGCGTGTGAACTTCAGTTTTGCTAACTATTTTAATGTGTGTTAGCTGCTCAGTCATGTCAGACTCTTTGTGACCTCATAAACTGTAGCCTGTCAGGCTCCTCTGTCCATGGAATTCTCCAGGTGAGAATACTGGAGTGGGTTGCCATTCCCTTCCTGAACGCAGGTCTCCAGAATTTCAGGCAGATTCTTTACCTTCTGAGCCATGAGTGAAGCGGATTTTAATAGTTAGTCATTATCTAAGCTGCTGCTGCTGCTGCTTTTTTTCTTTTTACTGAGTTTACTATCTCCTATGAGAGTGCAGTCATTAGTTGGAATTCTTGAATCCTCAATTAAAAAGCTTTCACAGCTAGGTTGTTGGCAATTGTGGAAGATAAGCTTGATGGTACCAGCAGTCCATCAGAACATTTGTGAATCATTTCTCCTACATTCTGGAATAGAAACCTTAAGTCTCAGACTCTGTTCACAAGCTATCAGTCAGTTCAGTTCAGTCGCTTAGTCGTGTCCGACTCTTTGCAAACCCATGGGCTGCAGCACATCAGGCTTTTCTGTTCATCGCCAACTCTGGGACTTTACTCATGTCCATTGAGTCGGTGATGCCATCCAACATCTCATCCTCTGTAGTCCCCTTCTCCTCCTGCCATCAATCTTTCCCAGCATCAGGGGCTTTTTAAATGAGTCAGTTCTTTGCATCAGGTGGCCAAAGAATTGGAGCTTCAGCCTCAGCATCAGTCCTTCCAATGAAAATTCAGGACTGATTTCCTTTAGGATGGACTGGTTGGATCTCCTTGCAGTCCAAGGGGCTCTCAAGAGTCTTCTCCAACACCACATTTCAAAAGCATCAATACTTTGGTGCTCAGCTTTCTTTATAGTCCAATTTTCACATCCATATATGACCACTGGAAAACCATAGCTTTGACTAGACGGACCTTTGTTGGCAATGTCTCTGCTTTTTAACATGCTATCTAGCTGGTCATAACTTTTCTTCCAAGGAGAAAGAGTCTTTTAATTTCACGGCTGCAGTCACCATCTGCAGTGATTTTGGAGCCCCCAAAAATAAAGTCTGTCACTGTTTCCACTGTTTCCCCATCTATTTGCCATGAAGTGATGGGACCAGATGCCATGATCTTAGTTCTCTGAATGTGGAGCTTTAGGTTAACTTTTTCACTCTCCTCTTTCACTTTATCAAGAGGCTCTTTAGTTCTTCGCTTTCTGACATAAGAGTGGTGTCATCTGCATATCTGAGGTTATTGATATTTCTCCAAGCAATCTTGATTCCAACTTGTGCTTCATACAGCCCAGTGTTTCTCATGATGTACTCTGCATATAAGTTAAATAAACAGGGTGACAATATACAACCTTGACATACTCCTTTTCCTATTTGGAACCAGTCTGTTGTTCCATGTCCAGTTCTAACTGTTGCTTCCTGACCTGCATACAGGTTTCTCAAGAGGCAGGTCAGGTGGTCTGGTAGTCCCATCTCATAAACAATTTTCCAGAGTTTGTTGTGGTCCACACAGTGAAAGCCTTTGGCATAGTCAATAAAGCAGAAGTAGATGTTTTTCTGGAACTCTCTTGCTTTTTTGATGATCCAACAGATGTTGGCAATTTGATCTCTGGTTCCTCTGCATTTTATAAATCATGCTTATATAATGTTTTTCCTTTTATTCATGGATTACATATCTTATTTTGTGCCCCCCTTTAGGCTTATGCTTACTAATATGGCCTTAAAATAAATGACTCCTAGTTTTGCAGTCAGATTCCTGAGCTTTTCCCTATTTACTTTCCTCCCTCCTCCTCCCTTCTCCTTCTCTCTCTCTTCTCTTTCTCCCTTCTTTCTTCCCTTCCTTTCTCTTTCTCCCTTCTTCCTCTTCTTGTTTTTTAGTATTCTCTGAATGGATTTCATCCAATCCAGTAGTTTCAGATGACTAAGTCTTACCAAATCTATTTCATCACCCTGTTGCTACATTTATATTTCCTACTACCTATTAGTCATTACCACCTGAATTACCACCTGAACGTAAAGCAGGCACCTGAAGCTTGACAAACTGAATCTATTCTCACTATTTGCACCTGGACACCTATTGTTCCTCCTATGTATATTTCTCCCAAATCACCTACTTTTACCCTTTCCCAGTCTCTAAATATTTTTGTTGTTCAGTTGCTCAGTCATATGCAACTCTTTGTGATCCCATGGGCTGCAGCACACCAGGCCTCCCTGTCCTTCACTATCTCCCAGAGTTTGCTCAAACTGATATCCATTGAGTCAGGGATGCCATTCAACCATCTTGTCCTCTGTCGCCCCCTTCTCCTCTTGCCCTCAATCTTTCCCAGCCCTAGGGGCTTTTCCAATGAGTTAGCTCTCCGCATCAGGTGGCCAAAGTATTGGAGCTTCAGCGTTAGCACCATTCCTTCCAATGAATATTCAGGGTTGATTTCATTCAGGATTGACTGGTTTGATCTCCCCACTGTCCAAGGGACTCTAAAGAGTCTTCTCAGCACGACAGTCAGAAAGCATTAATTCTTCAGCGCTCAGTTCCTTTGTAGTCCAACTCTCACATCCATACTTTACTACTAGAAAAACCGTAGCTTTGAGTTGATGGACTTCTGTCAGCAAAATGATGTCTCTGCTTTTTAATACACTGTCTAGATTTGTCATAGCTAGTCTGCCAAGGAAGCAAGTGTGTTTTAATTTCATGGCTGCAGTCACCATCTGCAGTGATTTTGGAGCCCAAGAAAATGAAATCTGACACTGTTTCCATTGCTTCCCCATCTATTTGCAATGAAATGATACGACCCAATGCCATGATCTAAGTTTTTTGAATGTTGAGTTTTAAGCCACCTTTTTCACTCTCCTCTTCTACCTTCATCAAGAGACTCTTTAGTTCCTCTTCAGTTCTCTAAATATAAGGGTCTGTTACCAAAGATGTAAACCACAGTCATGCTCAACCTATCTTTCTCTTTTTATTCCATGTTCTTGGCCCAGGGTCTTATTAGATATAAAAATCACATTAAATATATTTATTTCAGTACTAATTTATAAGCATATTGTTACTGAAGGAGACTGGGGCAGATCTCGATCAAATATCAATATTAGACCTAAATTTATACAAAAAAGAAATATAAGATGATGTCAAATTACCTAATTAACTTGACAAAATGTACATGGAATTATAAAAATACTTAAGGATTGTTAAGCATATGCAATAAAGGCATGTGGAGAGGAAATTAAATAGTAGAGAGTGACCAGAGAGGAATTAATATTATAAATCTGTGAATAAAGGTAAGAAGTTCTATTAAGAAACCTGTAAGTAATATTTTCTAGACAATGGTTGCTTCCTCAAAGCAACTACTACATTTTTTCTTTGATAAAAATGGTTATAATGCAATATTATCTCTAATATACAGCACATTTTTTTTTAATAAAAGGATGATTTGCTTATTTTGCCTCCTTTCTACAAATGCTGGATTTTCATTTGTCATACTATATTGACTGAAAACTTTCCATAAATTTTAATTTTTAATGAATTTCCTCTATACGTGGCTTTTAATTTCATTTTTAACAAAAGAGCCACTTTCCATTAAGGGTATGGTAATTATGAAACAAAGTAACTGATACACATTACTGTAGCTTTACAAAGTACTGTTGTTTCAAAGAAAAGTCCTCTTCTAATCAGGCACAAAATTCTGTTTTAATTTCATGATAATTTCCACTGATTTGGGGACTGGACTAGAAAAATCGTTAGAAATAACAATTTATCTGATTTGAAAAATAAAATGGTTAATATGAAAAAGGGATAATGTTGTAGGTGTGCTGGGTCACTTCAGTCATGTCTGACTCTTCGTGACCCTGTGGACCATAGTCCATCAGGCTCGTCTATTCATGGGATTCTGCAGGCTAGGATACTGGAGTGGGTTGCCATCCCCTCCTCCAGTGGATCTTCCCAACCCAGAGATCCAGCTGGAGTCTCATGTCTCCTGCATTGGCAGACAGTATGAAAGTAATGTGGTACAGAACACAGGCAGACGTAAAAGGGGTAGTTGGACAACATGTCGAAACAAGGCAGTGATAAAATGAGGAGTAGGTGGTAATGACAGCAGAAATACGGGGGAGAGTGAAGTAATAGGGAATAAGGGATCCTTCAGTTCTTGGAACAAGTGTTAGAAGCTGATAGGTCATATTAGGATACAATTTAAATTTTACCAACAGGATAAATTAAGCAGAGGCTGCAGCATGTTGTATCACTTTGTCTGAAATAGCTTGTAAATTTAAACATAAATAAGATAACAAAGTGAAAAATAAGACTGGAAGATAGATTATAGAGTTTAAAAATGAAAATAAAAATCAGTGAAAGAGTAGGTAGAAATGAAAGTGACTCAGAACAATTTGTTAGATTGCAACCAAATCAAAGAAATTAAATTTCTATTATGAATGACTTGTACATACTATGTATTAAGTGTCATAAATAATGTTGAGGATTAAATACTGCTATTTTAATTTTTAAATTGTAGAGAGTATTGTGTCCAAATTGTTCATTATTGTTAGAATATTAAATAATCTGTATTTTTTCTAGGTAAAGCAACAAACGGAAGCACAAATAACAATACATATGAAGTCATACCAGAAACCTAACAACTCTTGATTGCATAAATATAACAAAGAAGCATTTTCCCCTCTTCCTTTAAAATATATAAGAAAATAAAAGATACATAAGTGATGATGTAATCAGCTAAGTCCATTCTTTTATGCCATGATATAGGAAAATATACTAATCTTGAATAAATTTTTGTGACTGCAAATAAATATGTGAACTTAATCAAATGGTAGCAAGTGGTAAGGAATCCGCCTGCCAATGCAGAAGATGCAAGAGACACATTTTTGATCCTTGGGGTTGCAAAGAGTTGGACAGGGCTGAGCATACAAGCACACACACATTGTTTCTAAGTGTTCTTGACATTCTCAGTGTTCTTTAAGGCTGTACTAATCAAAATTCCAGTCTCTAGGCAGAGGAAAAAGATGACTCTCTGTATTTCTCTCCTTATTAGCCAAAACAAGGGAATCATCCAGTCACAGTTAGTGCATCTACAAATTGTACAAATACAAGTAGCCTGGAAAATGTATTTTAGACAAATAAAGTTCTACCAAAGCAAGGCCCATGTCTTCTTTCCCCTTTATGTCATCAGCATGTAGCATAGCACCCAGTATTAAACAAATAATTGTGGAATGCATGAATAGGTAAATGACTTACTCCCTCTCTTCTTATTTGTCCTTATCCTATGATTAACAAATTTCCATCAATCTCATTTCTGAATTCCATTCTTTTCCTGTCTTAAGTGAGAAATATTATCTACCTTGTACTTTAATGTGAATAATATAGAAAGAAAAACTTGAAAATTATTTGATGAGAAAGAAGATATTTGGGTGCTATCATAATAAATGGAAATGTTAAACACTGACAAAAAGCATCTTACTTATTGTTATTGTACAAGTTTTAGTGAAATAGATATATAAAGGTTTCAACAATGATTTATTAACTTTTTAAAATGTTTCCAAGAGCAAATGGAGATTTTAAAAAATTTAACTTTCTAATGTGTAATTAAGATGCTTTTACTAAATCATTCTTAGTCATAATTACCTACTGAGAGACTTAGGATACACTTAGTAAAATGATCAAACAAAAAAGTGTTCTGACTTAGTAAAGGTGAATATTAAGAGGTGGTATGTAAAATTTTGGGATCTTACTTTAATTTCACAAAAAAATGAAAGTACCACTTTACATCAGCCAAGCATTTCAGACAGCATCGTTATCATTAACAAATGTAACAATGATAAATGATAGCTCTTTTATCATCTTGATAATGAGAAAGTGATTCACTTTTATTAAGAAAGTAATTTATGTAATTTAGCAATTTAGAATTTTAAGTGCTCTTGAAAATAAGCAATAGGATAAAATTAATCTTCATCACAAGATAAATGCACTGTACTAGTTTGAGCCATTTAAAAATCTCTAATAAAATACTTCATTATAGAACTGTCTTTTCTAAATCAGCATTCTATGAATCCTTAAGAAAGAAATCTAATGAATAAGAGTGTTAATATCATTTTTGGTAATTATTTTCAAGAAAAATTTTTAAATGGATCACTTTTCTTCCATAAGGCTTTTGTAATATACAGGAATATAAAAACTTCTCTATAAACACTAAGTAAAATATTTCAAACGAATAATTTGTTTTACTTCAATGGAATTGTTATTGTTTGAATGAAAAAACAAATAATTTTTTTCATTATACATTTTAAATGCATAGTGATCATTTTTATTGGACCATGATTTACTAAAAATATAAAGAATAATAAAAACAGCTGAGGTTTTGTTTTTGTTTTTACACCTTCAAATACACTGCTATGAGTCTTGCTTAAGAGTTTGCATTTTGCTGTAATGAGAAATTTGCTACAAACATATATGCCTTTCTCATCTCCCTTTCTTTACCTCAGCTGAAGGGTGATTTAAAATATTTACATTGACATGCCAATATTGACACAGAGGGGGAAAAAAGGTGTTGTTAACAATCATATATCATCGTAAACAAAATGGTGCTACTTTTTCACGTTAATAATTTTGTGGTTCCATGTTTAAAAAGACAAAAATAAATGTGGGGAATGTGGCAAATCTTACGTGTTCCTTGATAAAGCAAAAGTGATGTAGTTCTGAAGAGATGTTTTTTCCTAAGCTAGCAAGAAGAGACTTTTTAAAAACAAGTTTTTTTTTTTTTTTAATATAAAAAGTAAGTAGAATGGAAGATATTGACATATAAGGAAGAAAAATCTAGGAAAAAAACACAGAATATCAAAGTCATTTTGCTTATATGAATTGCTTGATTAGAGAAAAACTGATACAAAAATCTTAAGATTCCAGAGGGTAAAAGTAGTAATATGCTGTGAATTGCCTGGTATCAGTTATTCTGCACAAATATTTGAGTTTTAAATAGGCAACTATTCACTTCTAGATAGCTCTGGATAATTCTGCACACAAATGGAAATGCAGGAGTTGAAATGGCTTGGCACAGTTTTGTTATACTTTGTTATCCTGATTAAACATAATGAAAGTGCACTAATTTTTAATGGAATGAAAACACAAAATTAAAAAATTCTTCTCAAGAACTCGAAGCACCTGAGGGGAATTTTTAAAACACTACTTTAAATCCAATTAAGAAACAAAACCAAAATTAAGTAGACACTTCATCAAAGAAGATAAAAAACTTTAAAACATAACCATATGAAAAACTGCTCAACAATACTAATCATTAGGAAAATGCAAATTAAAGTCAGTGAGATACTATTACACACTCATGAGAATAGCTAAACTTAAACAAACACATATACACATGACCATAGTGAGTATTGTCAAGGATGCAAAGGAATTAAAACTCACGTACACTGTTGGTAGGATACAAAATGGAAAATGGTCTGGCAATTTCCTAAAAAAGTTAAACATTCGCCTGTCATATGAGCCAGACTTTCCACTTCTAGGTATTTATCTGAAAGAGGTGAAAGCACATGACTATACAAAGACTTACAGATGAATGTTCATAGCAGCTTATTTGTAAGAGCCTTAAATGAGAAATAATCTAACTGTTGATCAACAGGTGAATGGATAAATTATTGTATATCCATATAATGGAGCAGTATGCAGCAATAAAAAGGAATGAACTATTGATTCATACTATTATACTTAAGAGTATCACAATTATTATGCTGAATGAAAGGAGCCAAGCCAAAAAAGAGAATACATTCTGTATAATGCTATTTATGTAATATTCTAGAAAATATAAACTAATCTATACTGAAAGAAAGCAAATCAGTGATTTCCTGGTGACTTTAGTAGGCAAATAGATCCCCTACTTCTCTAAATCTATGAAGTATCTGTTTAAGAATATAGATAAGTAAGATCATATGGTATTTATATTTCTTTGTCTGGCTTATTTAGCTTAGTATAGTGCCCTGAAGGTCTACATATGCTGCCACAAATGGCAATATTTCCTCTTTATGGTTGAATAATATTCCACTGGAGCCCGTGCCCTCCGTCCCAGAATGGGATCAGCCAGCTCTGCACGGCCCTGCAGCCTCCTCACCTCAGGACACGGTTGTCCACCCCTTCCGCACAGCACTGGGCTCCTGTGCCTCTTCCACCACTGCCGCCTGCTTTCTCCTCTGAGAGCTGGGATCAGAGTTCCAGAAAAAACATCTACTTCTGCCTTATTGACTGTGCCAAAGCCTTTGAGTGTGTGGATCACAATAAACTGGAAATTATTTAAAGAGATGGGAATATCAGACCATCTGATCTTCCTCTTGAGAAATCTGTATGCAGGTCAGGAAGCAACAGTTAAAACAGTTAAAAAGGACATGGAACAGCAGACTGGTTCCCAATTGGGAAAGGAGTAAGTCAAGGCTGTATATTGTCAACCTTGCTTATTTAATTTCTATGCAGAGTACATCATGCAAAATGCCAGGCTGGATGAAGCACAATCTGGAATCAAGACTACAGGAAGAAATATCAATAACCTCATATATGCAGATGATACCACCCTTATGGCAGAAAGAGAACTAAAGAACCTTTAGATGAAAGTGAAGGAGGAGAGTGAAAAAGTTGGCTTAAAACTTAATGTTCAGAAAACTAAGATCATGGGGTCAAGTGCCATCACTTCATGGCAAATAGATGGGGAAAGAATGGAAACAGTGATAGACTTTACTTTCTTGGGCTTCAAAATCACTGCAGATAGTGACTGCAGCCTTGAAATTAAAAGACGCTTACTCCTTGGAAGAAAAGCTGTGACCAACCTAGACAGCATATTTAAAAGCAGAGACATTACTTTGCCAACAAAGGTCCAACTAGACAAAGCTATGGTTTTTTCCAGTAGTTAAGTATGGATGTGAGAGTTGGACCATAAAGAAAGTTGAGTGCCGAAGAAATTGATGTTTTTGACCTGTAGTGTTGGAGAAGACTCTTGAGAGTCCCTTGGACTGCAAGGAGATCAAATCAGTCAGGAAATCAGTCCTGAATATTCATTGGAAGGACGGATGCTAAAGCTGAAATTCCAATACTTCGGCCATCTGATGCGAAGAACTGACTCCTTGAAAATGAGATGCTGAGAAAAATTGAAGTCAGGAGGAAAGGGGATGACAGAGGATGAGATGGTTGGATTCATCACTGACTCAATGGACATGAGTTTGAGAAAGCTTCAGGAGTTGGTGATGGACAGGGAGACCTGGCCTACTGCAGTCCATGGGATCGCAAAGAGTCAGACATGACTGAGCGACTGAACTGAACTGAGATGAGTACTTACTTAATTTTTTAAGAGCTTCCACTTTGTATACAGTATAAGAACCTTAATATAATATATCCTTCTATTTTTCCAACTCTGGGCTTTGTCCATTGTTTGACATGTGGTATAAAAACCCACACTACACTGTAGTAAAAATGAAGATGGTGAGATAAAATATTACTTTATTGATTTTGCCATAGCTATGACAGAACTCTGGTAGAATTTATTCCTGTTGAATTTGCTATGGCTATACTCTTCAAATTGAATAATCAGAAAATTATAATTCAAAAGGCATGTGGGCATGCAAGCCTGTATTGATGGTAGTAGGCTTCCCTGCAAATCCAGCAAAAACTGCTGCATTTGGATCTCATTATTTCAACCATGCTTGATCATTCAAGGTCACTGATAAGATCCTTGGAGGCATTTTTAGTTTTATCATCTCTGTTTATTTTTCTAAAAACTGGAGTATGAAAACAGCAGGTGCACCTAGCACTATATCATAGCTTCAATTAAAAGTAAACTAAGCATGGCAAACAGATGGAGAGACAGTGGAAACAGTGTCAGACTTTATTTTTCTGGGCTCCACAATCACTGCAGATGTGATTGCAGCCATGAAATTAAAAGACGCTTACTCCTTGGAAGGAAAGTTATGACCAACCTAGACAGTATATTAAAAAGCAGAGACATTACTTTGTCAACAAAAGTCCATCTAGTCAAGGCTATGGTTTTTCCAGTGGTCATGTATGGATGTGAGAGTTGGGCTATAAAGAAAGCTGAGCACCAAAGAATTGATGCTTTTGAACTGTGGTGTTGGAGAAGACTCTTGAGAGCCCCTTGGACTGCAAGGAGATCCAACCAGTCCATCCTAAAGGAAATTAGTCCTGGGTGTTCACTGGAAGGACTGATGCTGAAGTTGAAACTCCAATATTTTGGCCACCTGATGTGAAGAGCTGACTCATTTGAAGAGACCCTGATGTTGGGAAAGATTGAAGGCGGGAAGAGAAGGAGACGACAGAGGATGAGATGGTTAGATGGCATCATCGACTCAATGGACGTGAGTTTGGGTAAACTCCAGGAGTTGGTGATAGACAGGGAGGCCTGGCATGCTGCGATTCATGGGGTCGCAAAGAGTTGGACATGACTGAGCGACTGAACTGAACTGAACTGAAGAAAATATTCAAAGACTGTTAGCAATTTATAAATCTCCTTTTTCAGAATTAAATCAACAGAACAAAAGCCTTTTGATAAATACTTATTGGGCAATGGTTTTCAAGATCTCTAAAGGAACTTACTCTGTGTAAGATCTTGTGCTGGGAGTTTGTGCTAATGTGTGTTGTTTTTATTTAATCTTTAGAATAAACTGTAAATGTAAGAACAGTTATTCTTATGTTTGAAGATGTGGAAACTGAAGTACTGAGAAGGAAAACGTAACTTGTTATATCTTTTTAACCAGATTGCTCATGGTGATGTAGCCCATAAATACTGAACAGAAAGAGTACAAATATTTTAATCACTCTAGTTGGGTGTTCAAAGGCTTGACTGTTTCCTAGTTCTGATAGCCAGTGCTTTAAAGGGAGGAAGCCAGAAAGCATAAACAGAAGAGGATGTTTATGCTGTGTTCTGAGAGGGCAGTGGGATTTTGCTGTGACCATCTACTGGTCAGGGAGCACTTTATATCCATGATTTCTGATAGGAAGAAGATAAAAGCTCCCAAGAATATAGAGTCAGGAGGCATAAATAAAATTTCAAAAGCAGATTTGAAGTGATCATATAGCCCTAGGAAATGAGAGTAGCACAAGTATGGCTAAACAGAAAATTAGAAAGCTATTTGCAGGGCGAAAAAAGAGCCACGGTCACAAAACAGATGAGGGAGGGGTCAGTCCACATGAAACTGTACAAAACAGAAAAAGAACAATGTACAGTCATGCTTTTAAAGAGTAAATTTGAAGTGAGCAGCAATTTCAAACTATGGATAAATGGACATTGATTAACTTCCAAAGGAAATCTACAGGACCTCTGCAATTTACCTAAGAAATCTTCAGATTAAAAAAATACTTGATGAATACAAAGCCTTCTCAGATTAATGAATTATTACACCTGAGATATTAAATATAGTCAATTAGCTTAAGTAAACTCACTCATATCATTTATGTGCATTATTAGTTCCATTTAAATTTCTTTATACATTTACTTTTTTCAGGCACATTAGGAAACAAAGATTCTTTCATAGAAGAGCAACTTCTGAATCTAAGTAAGACCATCCTCATAAATTTGTATTGGAGTGAGTTTCCCAGTACCTAGTTTTGATTCCCTGATAACTCACTAGGTAAAGAATCCACCTGCAATGCAGGAGACCGCGGCTCAATCCCTGGATCTGGAATATCCCCTGGAGATGGAAAAGGCAACCCACTCTAGTATTCTTGACGGGGAAATCCCATGGACAGAGGAGCCTGGCTGGCTAAAGTCCTTGGGGTCGCAAGAATAGGACACAACTTAGTGACTAAACCATCTCATTGAGCTCACAAAGGGAAACTGCATTGTAAAAGCAGGTGCCCACATAAACAGGACAAATTTCACAAAGATAAGTCCAAGTATAAAGGGGCACACATTTTCAAAGTACTTTCCAACCTTATTCCCCTACATTTCTCGTATTTAAGTCATGACAGGTTAGTGCTATAGTTACTCTGATATGGATGTGCTACAGATCAAAATTAATTAAGTTCTAGGTAGTTTTTGAAGATCTCATATCCAGCATCTCACTGTAGCACACTAACGGCCCTTAATTAATTAATTAATTTATTTTTTCTTAATTAATTTAACCTCACACTGTGCAACTTTCCTAAAACTATAATTTTAAGACTTCCACAAAATTAGAAAAGAACTCTTTAAGTGCAAAGAAGCAAATTACAAAAGACAAAAAATTTCAAGCATTGATAGCACTACACTCGGAAATATTCTATGAATAATTCTATAATCCAAACAAAACTTATGAAGAAGTTAGAACAGAATTAAAAAGGAAGAATTTTTGATAAATTTTATTGCCTCAACGTATTTGAAAAAGTAGGTCAAATAATCATCTATATACTTGAAATAGGCAGGTAATATTTTAACAAGTTAGCAGCTCTATAATGTATAATAGGCATAAAGTGTATTGCATATATAGTGTGTGCTTAGTCACTCAGTCATGTCCGACTCTTTGTGACCCCATGGACTGTAGCCCACCAGGCTCCTCGGTCCATGGGGATTCTCCAGACAAGAATACTGGAGTGGGTTGCCATGCCCTCCTCCAGGGGATATATTGTATAAATAAAAAACACACAGGGATATGTCTTTTATTTTCAAATATGTGTATTTTATAAGTCATATTCATAAAATATGAACACTCAGACATTTCTCTGGATTGTCTGTTCTTATAGATAATGGTGATTTCCTTTGTAGTTGATAGCGTGTTTTAAATTAAGTATGTCAATTATAGAAGTGGTACTTGCAAAAATTTCATAATAGGACATAAGAATATTGAACAAAGAAAAAACTCCATGATCACACACCACCATAGAGGCTGTTACTTTTCACAAGCAAAGAGTTTCTGCTTTTATTTGACAGCTGTCCATATAATTTAGATGTTACCCTTCTATTTATTGTTTCAATTTTTCATATCTATAAGCTGCCCGCCAAGAAAACTGAGCAATGGATACAAGATCTTTCATCATCCTTCCCACGACAATTTCAGGTTATGAAAGCGAAAGTGATAGTCCCTCAGTCGTGTCTGACTCTTTGAGACCCATGGACTGTAACCCGGCAGGCTCCTCTGTCTGTGGAATTCTCCAGGCAGGAATACAGGAGTGGGTTGCCATTTCTTCAGGGGATCTTCCTGACCCAGGGGTCGAACCTGGGCCTCCTGCATTGCAGGCATATTCTTTACCATCTGAGCCACCAGGGAAGCCCATATTTTGTCCTCTATGGCAATATTTATCATATTAACTACTGTACTTATATTCACATTCTATAATAAATCCATTTTAATTAGTATATGCTAGCACACTAATATAAAATATAGTGCTATGATTATGTGTATCTTTTCTAACCCTTCATTCTCCTTTTAGTATTTCACTTTTTCTTACTTTAAAAATTTTAAGGCTGTTATTCCAAAATCAACAACCAATCCTCTGATTCACCTAATACCAAATGGGTGTTTAAGAATTCAATTCTGGCTCAGGTTAAGGACTCATTCTTACATAAGGCCCCCCACCTCAGATGCCAGTCACAAGTCTTGGCCTGCATACTTCTTACTAAAGTACTGCTATAAATCCATTATAAATAGGGGGTTCCCACAACTTTATCTTAAGGTTTAATAATTTGTTGGGACAGCTCACAGAACTCAGAGCTGTCCTGGTTATTTTAAAGGATATAGATAAACAGCCAGATGAAGAGGTACATAGGCAGAGTCTGGAAGAGTTCCCAGAACAGGAGCAAGCATGTGAAAATGTAAGCTTAACAAATGCTTTGTTCAGGAGCTTTCACAAAAATTAATCTCCAGCCCCTCTCATATATGGAGGTTGATGGGTGGAGCTGAAATTTTAGCCCTCCAATTATTGGTGACCACCACCATCTGGAGATTATCTAGGGATTCCCATCTTCTTATTCACCTCATTAGCATACACTCTAGTGTGATCAAATGAGGTTCTTTAAGAATAACAAAAGATATTCATATCACTCAGAGAATCTCAAGGGATTTAGGACTTTCTGTGTCAGGAACCAGGAACAAAGGCCAAATATATTTCACGCTGCAGCTGTTAACAGTTATATTTTATTTGGTCATTTTATTAAATACTTGTGACTTGATTTGATTTAAGGAACTCAAATATAATAAATAGCATTTAAAATTTCTGTATAAAATTGTTCACTGTAAAACCAGTAGTGTGATTGGAGATCAAAGAAATAAAATGGGATCTTAATGCAGTTTCCTGCAGTACTGAGAATCTTCCAAGTGGCAAAGTCTACTGGGTTCTCTTCAAGATGGATTTAGAAAAGGCAGAGGAACCAGAGATTAAATTGCCAACATCTGTTGGATGATAGAAAAAGCAATAGAGTTCCAGAAAACATCTACTACTATTGACTACGCCAAAGTCTTTGACTACGTGGATCACAACAAACTGTGGAAAATTCTTAAAAAGATGGGAATACCAGACCATCTTACCTGCCTCCTGAGAAAGCTGTATGCAGGTCAAGAAGCAACAGTTAGAAAACAGACTGGTTCCAAATTGGGAAAGGAGTATGACAAGGCTATATATTGTCACCCTGCTTATTTCATTTCTATGCAGGTTACATCATGCAAAATGCCAGGCTAGATGAAGGACAATCTGGAATCAAGATTGCCAGGAGAAATATCAATAACCTCAGATACTCAGATGACATCATCCTTACGGCAGAAAGCGAAGAAAAACTAAAGAGACTTGATGAAAGTGAAAGAGGAAAGTGAAAAAGTTGGCTTAAAACTCAGCATTTGATGCATGTTGAGGTTTGACAGGAAACAACAAAATTCTGTAAAGCAATTATCCTTCAATTAAAAAAATGAATTAATTTAAAAAAATGAACATCATAGCTTCCAGTCCCATCACTTCATGCAAATAGATAGGGAAACAATGGAAACAGTGAGAGACTTTATTTTTGGGGACTCCAAAATCACTGCAGATGGTGACTGCAGCCATGAAATTAAAACAGGCTTGCTCCTTGGAAGAAAAGCTATGGCCAACCTAGACAGCACATTAAAAAGCAGAGACATTGCTTTGCTGACAAAGGTCTGTCTAGTCAAAGCTATGGTTTTTCCAATAGTCATGTATGGATGTGAGAGTTGGGCTATAAAGAAAGCTGAGTACCAAAGAATCGATGTTTTTTTTTTTTTTTTTTTTAGAATCGATGTTTTTGAACTGTGGTATTGGAGAAGACTCTTGAGAGTCCCTTAGATTGCAAGCTCAAATCAGTCAGTCCTAAAGGAAATCAGTCCTGAATATTCGTTGGAAGGACTGATGCTGAAGCTGAAACTCCAAAACTTCATCAGCCACCTGATGCAAAGAACTGACTCCTTGGAAAAGACTCTGATGCTGGAACAGATAGAAGGCAGGAGGAGAAGGGGATGACAGAGGATGAGATGGTTGGATGGCATCACTGACTCAATGGACATGAGTTTGAGCAAGCTCTGGGAGTTGGTGATGGACAGGGAAGCCTGGCGTGCTGCAGTCCATAAGGTTGCAAAGAGTTGGACACGACTGAGCCACTGACTGAACTGAACTGGTTTCAGGTTTTACTTACTACATCTGTGCTGTACTCAAATGCTCCTTACATCCTGGCTCTACTTCTTGGATTTCTTTTTATGGTATGACCTTGAGCTGTGATTTCACATAGTTTGCTTTACTAGTAAATTGTGTATGCATATTTCTAAACATGCTTGTTTTTTCCTAACATTTTATTGCTCATTCAACTGTGTATAATACTAGGATCAGTTGATCCTAGATTATTTAAATCTAGGATTATTAGATTATATTATTACTTATATATTATGTATGTATTATTATTTATAACCTAGGATTATTTATAATCTAGATTATTATTATATATCCCTGCTATTTTCTTTAGAACTGTGATCTTATCTTTCAATTATATACAACTATCTAGTTATTAGTATTTTTCCTAAAGACAATCTGATTCTCATTCATTTATCCATTCATTCTGCCAACATTTGCTCATTTCCTACTATGTATTGATGTTATTTAGTTGCTAAATGGTGTCCGACTCTTTCGTAACCCCACGGGCCGTAGACCACAAGGATCCTCTGTCCATGGGACTTCCCAAGCAAGAATACTGGAGTAGGTTGCCATTTCCTCCTCCAAGGGATCTTCCTGACCAGGGATTGAACCTACAGCTGGAGAAGACTCTTGAGAGTCCCTTGGACTGCAAAGAATCAAATCAGTCGATCTGAAAGGAAATCAACCCTGAATATACATTGGAAGTATTGTCGCTGCACCTGAAGCTCCAATACTTTGGCCACCTGATAAGAAGAGACGGCTCATTGGAAAAGACCCTGATGTTGGGAAAGATTGAGAGCAGGAGGAGAAGGGGCAAAAGAGCATGATATGATTTGATAGCATCACCGACTCAACGGACATGAATTTGATCAAACTCTGAAAGACAGTGAAGGACAGGGAAGCCTGCCATGCCTCAGTCCATGGGGTCACAAAGAACTGGACACAACTTAATGACTGAACAACAACCACATAAGATATATTTTGGAGAAGATTTGCTTTATATGAATCTTTTAAGGGTCAAGAGGATAGATACCATGAAAGATTTACTTTGGGGAGCTGTGATGAAAATTCTTTCTATACATTTCAAAATTTTCTTTTCACTCTGAGGTAAAGAATTACTAATTAACTTGATTCATCACATATTTATTGAATATGTTATGCTAGTGAACTAGTTGCTGCAGAATAATCAAAGGAAAAGTTTTATTCAGCAAATTTGAGGCCATTATAATACAAAGAACAGAAAGAATGGTACTAACAGAACAAAAATTTTGAAAAACTCCAAAAGGATAGTTAATGAGATTGGATAAATTCTTAAATCTGAACAGAGGAATCTGCAGTTGAAGGCACCAAGAATAAGTGAAGGATTTCACCCAGTGGAGTTTCAGGTAAGCTTAAATTTCAGTCAACTGATAATGGTATCAACTGCAAAACAGTGATCATTAAAGTGTATATTAAAATCCATTGTGAACAGTTACTGTCCTCTTCCTTACTCTCATGGAAACATAAGAACTATTTAAGAAGGCTAGATGATAGAACAATGTGGCTCCATCTCCTAACAGTGGTTCTCAGCCTTGGTGGCATTGTTAGGTTAGATGGGGAGCCTTTACAAAGTACCAATCTTCAGGCTGGTCACCCCAGATAGTCTGAGTCAATTGGTTTTTGCAAGACCCAGAAGTCAGTACTTTTGATAAAACGTCCCAAGTAGAAATTTTTTACCATTTGGTCTCTGGGGAGTCCCCAGCACCTAGACCAGTTCCTAATACATAGTTATTCTTGTTGCTGTTCAGTCATGTCTGACTCTTTGCAACCCCAAGGACTGTAGCACGCCAGGCATCCCTGTCCTCACTCTCTCCTGAAGTTTAATCAAATTCATGTCCATTGAGTCGGTGATGCTATCCAACCATCTCATCCACTGCTGCCCCCTTCTCCTTTTGCCTTCAATCTTTTCCCATACTCAGGAGAATATCAGAGTTATCTAACTTTTCTAGGGTCTTTATTTTTAAAAAAATTCTCTGTGAGAATGACTAAGAACTGTTAAGTCACCCAAATCCCTGTGTATCCTGAGATTTAGCTTGAAATGTGAAAAATAAAGTATCCTGCGTGCTTCTTTGTCACAGCTCATTGCATCTAAGGAGTTAAATGTTTCCTCTTTCCCCTGTCTTGTGAATATGCATTTCGACTGTCAGATTTTCCACATTCAAAGCAAAAAGTATGTTCATCTTTTTCATTTGACTTTAATAGAGATTCAAATGGTCTGTCAGAGTAACTGATTTGCTGATTATTTCTACTAGATGCCTTCCAATTTGCTATGCTCATTCAAAAACTTGAATCTGTTTTTCATCCATTTCAATGTTAATATGCCCTCCTGTGGCTCCTGCTTTGAAGTCAATGGGAAAACCTTTGTGAGGGAAGAAATGGCTTTGGGGCATAAAATGATGCAAGTTCTTTCTCAGTTGAACATAAAAATTTGTGGACACCAGCCAGAAATTTGTGATAGAGTCTAACCTCTCTCCTCTTTTATAAGGATAAGTCAACTTCAAATACATCTTTTAATATTGTTAAAAGTCAGTGCTGCGAACATGGTGTGGCTGTCTTGGTATTATATTTTAAAATGAAAATTAGCATTATTTTGCTACACACAATGCTAATTTGAAACCATTATCTATCTCCTAGTTAGAATTAAAAGTTTACTTTTTGTCCCATTTCCTCCTTCAATTATCATCATTAGTATTTTGGTTAAGTAGTTACACACATTTCAACAGGAAACATTAATAGGAGAAAGTAGACACTATTTTATTCTGCTGCAGATTTAATTCACTGCAATTATCAAAAATACTAAGCTATTATCACAGCATGTTTTAACTTAATTTATTCAATGACTAATACAAATGAATGTAATAGTCATATCACTGTAATAAAAATTGGAAATAAAAGATATAAAGGTAATTTATACATAATATTAATGTTAATTACCATTTACCTGTAAGCTATGTACCATCATTCTCATGAGGTTGATTTGGAATAAAAAAACACTTTTATATCTATCATTAATATTCAGCATATTACTATTTTCATACTGGGTCAGAACACTCCCTTTGCAAATAGGCATTAAGTGAGAAAGAAATCTGGAATATTTAAAGCCAAAAGAATCCTAACTAAAAAGAAAATCTGTGCTTTCTACTAAATGCTTTCCTTTAAGCATTTTTGGTATGCCAAGCACACCATCTGTGCTCAATTACTTGTTATTTTGAATGTCAACATCTGCTTATAAGAAAATATATGCTTGCATATATTAAAGATTTGCTTTCCATACAAGAATGTGGAAGTTCTTCATGTCAATCCACATGTAATTCATTCTTCCTTTTGTTCTCTCCTGAACAAGTTAGAACATCAGAAAAGCAAAGACACTGACAAATCTATGTAACCTACATGAAGCAAGGATACAAGGAATTAAATTTATGTAATTCTAATGTATTTCGTTATATATAGATATACATTTTATATAAGTAATCCAGAAATGTCAGAGGTAATTGAATAGAGAATTATACCACAACTCAGCTATATCCATAACTCAATAAACTTATTTGAATGGTAGAGACCAGCTCACATAATATTTTCTATACTGAAAAACCTTTACTTCTCTTTTCCATCAAGAAAATGTTGAATCTCAAAAGATACCAAATCAAATCTTAATCTCAACTAAGAATAATTTCATAACTTCGCCTACATGTGTTAATCCTGGTTTTACTACACACACACACACACACACACACACACACACACTGCGCAGTTATATCTTTGTTCACTTTATTTGAAATCATTTTATATTTTTGTCAATATTATAAATACACATCGTTGAGAAATCAAATAAAACTAAAAGACTTTTCATGAAAACTAAGAGCATGCTCTTCAATTCTCACTCAACCTAGACCCTCTCCCCCAAGACAAATTTCCAAGTGTTTCATTCATTTTTTACAGACATTTTAAAACAGTATATTTTTAAAAAGTAATGTTTAAAGTATTTTTATTATCTAATCTATCAAATTTTGACATCATTCGTTAGCTTTCTACCATACAATGGTTTTAGCTCTTTTATTGCAGCACATCTCAGCATCCAATAGCCCCAACATCCAATAGCCCAGTATAGTTACATGTCTTATTATCAATCCAACATTGTATTGCAATTATTTTTATCTTCTTGTAAAATAGTGTTTTTCCCTGGCATAAATAATTGCAGTTTTTCATTTGTTTAGTTTTCTAGGTATATACCATTTTTTTTTTCTTTTCTAAATACATCAATATTTTGAAAGCATTATTTTCCTGGTATGGCAGATCAGAAACTTTATAACTTCCCCATTCATTCACCTTTGTGTATCACCTTTTTCCTTCTCTTTCTCTCTCTCAAGCTTTTAGAGTCTTCTCTTTTTCCTCGGGATAAAATTTCAGACTCTACTGAGAACTCAGGAGTTTCTTTTAGTCTGGAAATTCAGGTTTTCCTGACAATGTTCCTTTGTCTCTTTGAAGCAACCTGGAGTGTTAGTTGCTCAGTCATGTCTGACTCTTTGTGACCCCATGAACTGTGGTCCACCAGGCTCTTCTGTCCATAGAATTCTTCCAGGTAAGAATACTGGAGTGGGTTGCCATTCCCTTGTCCAAGGGATCTTTCTGACCCACGGATCAAACCTGGGTCTTCTGCCTTGTAGGTGGCTTCTTCACTGTCTGAGCCACCAGAGAAGCCCTTCTTTGATGCAGCATGGAATAAAAGTTATAAGTGTGAGCATTAATATCTGACTGTTGTTTTTATTTTTGTGAGTATATTATTGGCATATAAAAATGCTTTCTTTTAATCTGATTTTCCCTGTTCATAACATAGCCCATTTATGATAGGAATAACTATCTACAAGTATGACTAAGATGGTGTTGGATAAAAAAGAACAAGTAAAAAGATTTAGTGTCTAGAGAGTTCTTAATCTGCAGGACATGTTAAAAATGCTCATTTTGACTACAGTATCTGGGAAGAGAAGTGGGAAGAAATACAGATGAAGAGATAAAATGTGATAAGAGATAAATGTTCCCGCTTACATTACTATTTCCTATGGTTTCTAAGTTGACCTATCTTCTATCTTGTTTTGTTTCTTTAAGATGAACTTCTCATCATTTGTTTTTCCTTTCTTTCTCTTTTTCAAAACTAACTTTGTTTCTTGATTGATGTCTTTATGGCTGTTTGGGCTCTTTGTTGCTGGGCAGGTTTTCCTCTAGTTGTGGTGAGCCCAGGCTGATCTCTAGTTGAGGTGTGTGGGCTTCTCATCGCAGTGGCTCCTCTTGTTCTGAAGCACGGGCTCTAAGGCATGTGGACTCAGGAGTTGCAGCTCCGGGATTCTAGAGCACAGGCTCAACAGTCATGGTGCATGGGCCCAGGTGCTCCGGGGCCTGTGAGATTTTTCTAGACAAGGGATTGTACCCATGTCTCCTGCATTGGCAGACAGGTCTTTATCACTGAGACACCAGAAAGCCCTGTTTTTTCCCTTCTTAAAATTTAATATGAAACATTCATTTTTCTGATTCTTCAAACTGAAATTTATTTCTAGCACACTTAGTCTACTTTCCAAAAAAGATGCTTTGTATTTGATAACAAATTTTTACCCTTCCTGCCTAAACCCACCCCAGCATCCTATTCTCTGACATTTGCTGAGTATTCCAGGAGCTCACACCAGTTTTGTGCATCATGGTGGTGTGATCACTCACCTAGAGCCAGACATTCTGGAATGTGAAGTCAACTGGGCCTTAGGAAGCATCATTACAAACAAAGCTAGTGGAGGTGATGGAATTCCAGTTGAGCTATTTCAAATCCTGAAAGATGATGCTGTGAAAGGGCTGTACTCAATATGTCAGCAAACTTGGAAAACTCGGCAGGGGATACAGGACTAGAAATGTCAGCTTTCATCCCAATCCCAAAGAAAGGCAATGCCAAAGAATACTCAAACTACCACACAATTGCACTCATCTCACATGCTAGAAAAGTAATGCTCAAAATTCTCCAAGCCAGGCTTCAGTAATACATGAGCCGTGAACTTCCAGATGTTCAAGCTGGTTTTAGAGAAGGCAGAGGAACAAGAGATCAAACTGTTAACATCCGCTGGATCATCAAAAAAGCAAGAGAATTCCAGAAAAACATCTACTTCTGCTTTATTGACTATGCTAAAGCCTTTGACTGTATGGATCACAATAAACTGTGGAAAATTCTGAAAGAGATGGGAATACCAGAGCACCTGACCTGCCTCCTGAGAAATCTGTATGCAGGTCAGGAAGCAACAGTTAGAACTGGACATGGAACAACAGACTGGTTCCAAATAGGAAAAGGAGTAAGTCAAGGCTGTATATTGTCACCCAGCTTATTTAACTTATATGCAGAGTACGTCATGAGAAATGTTGGGCTGGAAGAAGCACAAGCTGGAATCAAGATTGCTGGTAGAAATATCAATAACCTCAGATATGCAGATGACACCACCTTTATGGCAGAAAGTGAAGAGGAACTGAAAAGCCTCTTGATGAAAGTGAAAGAGGAGAGTAAAAAATTTGGCTTAAAGCTCAACATACAGAAAACTAAGATCATGGCATCTGGTCCCATCACTTCATGGAAAATAGATGGGGAAACAGTGAAAACAGTATCTGAATTTTTTTTGGGGGGGGGCTCCAAAATCACTGCAGATGGTAATTGCAGCCATGATATTAAAAGACACTTTCTCCTTGGAAGGAAAGTTATGACCAACCTAGATAGCATATTAAAAAGCAGAGACATTACTTTGTCAACAAAGGTCCGTCTAGTCAAGGCTATGGTTTTTCCAGTAGTCATGTATGGATGTGAGACTTGGACTATAAAGAAAGCTGAGCATTGAAGAACTGATGCTTTTGAACTGTGGTGTTGGAGAAGACTCTTGAGAGTCCCTTGGACTGCAAGGAGATCCAACCAGTCCATCCTTGAGGAGATCAGTCCTGGGTGCTCATTGGAAAGACTGATGCTGAAGCTCAAACTCCAATACTTTGGCCACCTGATGTGAAGAGCTGACTCATTTGAAAAGACTCTGATGCTAGGAAAGATTGAGGGCAGGAGGAGAAGAGGATGACAGAGGATGAGATGGTTGAATGGCATCACTGACTCAATGGACATGAGTTTGGGTAAACTCCGGGAGTTGGTGATGGACAGGGAGGCCTGGCTTGCTGCAGTCCATGGGGTTGCGAACAGTCGGACATGACTGAGTGACTGAAATGACCTCATGGTGTGATCAGGCAAACTACTTTAGCTTCCTGGATTCATTTTCAATAATTTCAAAGTAAGGATAGTAATTTACACCTTAGAAGATTGTAGGTAATAACGTAGGTGATAATGGGCATTGCATTAATACATGATCAGAATCGCCATGGATTCTGTACTCTGTATAGCAAAAGATGGGGATAATCAATCAGATTTCCATTAAAGTCACTTTAATGAAAATACTATAGAAAGAAATTCCACTTTGAAATAGATTTAGAAAATTATGGTTTTATTAACATGAGATATGCAAACTATATACGTCATTTCTGGCCCTTAAAATATCTGTACACCAATGTCAAAAGCCAAACATTGAAGGACTGTCAAGCCCCTTAGAAATTATCCTGCCTAACTTCTTTTATTGCAGTTATACCATGCAATTTAGCAACTAATTATATATTGTTTGCATTTTTCTCTAAGTGTAATTATATGTTAATTTCATCTTTCAATTCTTTAAAGACAGAATCTTCACTTTTGCTTCTCTATCTCTCAAAGTTCTTTGCAGAATATTAGCTGAGTCCATTCAGGTAAAATAGTATTTATTAATTAATAGGTGATAAATATTCACTTGAAATTAATAAAAATTAATCCACCATCCTTCTCTCTCTAAGAGCAGGTGAAAGTTTATTCTAGATTCTATAGTATGGAGATGTGGATTATTTGGTTGGTTAAAGAACATCATCCTGACGTTAGGATGAGTATGTGTGTGTGTGTGTGTGTGTGTTAGTTGCTCAGCTATGTCCAACTCTTTGAGACCCCATGGACTGTAGCCCACCAGAAACAGTTGTAAATCATTCAGTTGAAATCAAGTTCTGGTCTTCTTCATGAAACAGAATTAAAAAGATGATTATTGTCTTGGAGGCCAGCCTGGGCCAGGAAGATCCCCTGTAGGAGGGCATGGCAACTAACTCGAGAATTCCTGGAGAATTCCAAGGACAGAGGAGCCTGGTGGTCCACAGTCTATCGGGTCGCAAAGAGTCAGAGAAGACTGAAGTGACTTAGCAAGTGCATGGAGGCCAGAATGGTGGTCATGGAGGCAGTCACCAGCTCAGTTTAGTTCTGTCCTGCAGAGAGATGATTATGTAAGCTTTATTTGCAATACAGTCAGCTTGAGAGTACCGAGAAGGCTTGGGATGAAGAAAGGAAGAGACTGCTTTAAGCATTCGTCATCCTGAGAAACCCTCAGAAAATGTTGGAAGTCATTTGGGGAGGATGAACAATTTTTTTATTCATAAACATTCAATCCAAAATCATTTTGTCATGTTAGCTTCATATAAAGTATGATTTATACAGAATTGGCATCAGCTTTTAAATATTGTCTTCTCATCAAGAAACAACATATATAGCTTAATACATTTAAGCCTTGTTGCAGATATGTTAGTAATATATGAAACTGTCTTTCAAATGGAAGCTCCTTTTTGTGATTTTTGCTGAAAATCAGAAGGCAACAAACTTTCCCTTCTGATTTTTCTTCATAAAACAGTCTCTGTTCTATATTTTATCTATCTATCATCTATCTATCTATCTCTTCAGGCTATGTTACCTTAGAACGACACAACATTTTATTTTTCTTGTCTCTTTTATTTTACATACTGACTCAAGCCTCCATTCTCCAATTAGAATAGTGACAAGCTCTAATTCAGATGTTAAGACAAAATTCTGTTCATGTTTCTAATGTAATTATATTTATCTGACTTTGGAATATAGGATGAGCTAGAATCAGGAGAGAGGAAATATAGGAAAATCAGTTAAGAATCAAAGAGATAAATTCAGATAAAAGTAAATAAAAGTTCAAGTGTAGCAAAGGAAATAGAGAAAGTGAGAGGAATATTCTGAGGTCAGAGTAGAAGACTGTGACAAATTGATTATGGGAGGAAAGGCAAGAGTAGGAATTAGGTTAAGAATGTTTCATGCTCAAGTGACTTCATGTCTTTATAATTGCTATTCCTTCTGACAGTGGAGCTCTTTCTTCTCCCATACCCTTTCTGCTGACAACAAATAAACTTCAAAACAAAATTTGTTAATTAGTTTCAGTGGTCCTTTTTTCTGAGATCATACAGAATTGAGTTTAGAGGCATCTTCTGACCCTCTAGCTTAGTTTCCTATTAGACATTTATGTACATCCTCTGCATGCTTTTCATACCATAACTAGAGAATCTATCATTTAGCATTACACATCTGGCTAGCCAGTGCATCCTCCACCTAAAACAAGGCTCAAAGTTCATCTGTGGTTTTTTTTTATTTTTTTGGTATCCTCCATAATAGCTCAGCTCCAAGCATAAAATAATGGAGTAAAATGAGACTATCATGTAAAACTTACTGAATGTATGACAGTGCTAATATCATTAACAAAAAGAAGTAATTCAGTAATCAGAGCCAAGTTAACAAAATATTCTGACTGTGGTTTTATTTTGTGGGGTTTCCCATGATGGCAAGATATGCAGTGTAAATATTAATATTTTGTCACAAAATTGAGCTGAAGAAAAGCCCACACCCACATAGAAATTTTAAAAGGTTTGGAATTTCAGATGAATATAATTAATGGAGACAAGATTTTAAGCCATTGGCTGCTCAAATAAAAATGAGGAACACACTATCAGAAACCAGAGAATGGGAAATCTGTGATATGTAATGGCAGAAAGTTTAGCAAAATTGTCTCCTGTAATTGTAGGAAAAAAGAAATAAGTGTCAATTAGCCATTTGCCTCAGTGTATAACATGTAGAGCAGGATGTTGAACTAGAAATACTGATTGATACACTAAGTTATAAGGCATTCCTTATATTAGATTACAAGTCAGAACACAAAGCACATTTCCAAAGGAAGGCTTCCAAAGAAGGGCTAAGTATTTGTTTCACTACTCTTGATCTTTCACCCACATCAAATTATAGAAAATTGGGAGAGAGTCTGTGATGAGAAATGCCTTGGCCATATCTGTGCTTCAATAGCTATCTCTTTTATTGAGAGATTGATAGTATACGTTGCTTACTTTTTTACATCAGATCAAGGCAGCAAAGCTTCAGTATTAGAGTGCTTGCCACATATCTCTTGGAGTTAGGAAGACACAGTGGACTCTTCTCTAGATCATGGATAGAAAAATCCAGAAGGTAGAAATGGACTGAGATGTTTTGGTAGGGCTTACTCACAGAGTGGTGGGAAAAAAGAATGCGTGAGTGTTTTCTAAATATGAGTTATATGAGAGAGCTGGCTCGTAATCAGTTTTAATTCAGCCCAAGAGCACCATTTAGAAGAGTGATGAGAGTCCTGCCATTAAGACTATTACTGATGTTGATATAGGACATCCATTAGGAAGAAAATTCATCACTACTCCACAGAAAATATACTAAAAATTTTCCAGTGACAGAACAATGAAGCATTCAAAAGAAGTGAATCATAACTTGGAATAATTGTTGAGTCACTTAAAAGTATTTTGGGCTGTTGAAGTAACAGAACTTTTTTGTTGTCTAATTTATAGACATCTTTTCTAGGAATGGGAGGAAGGATGAAAAAATAGGTTTGTTTCTGTTGTTTAGTGGCTAAGTTCTGTCCTACTCTTTGCATCCCCAGGGACTGCTGCATACCAGGCTTCCCTGTCCTTCACTATCTCCCAGAGTTTGCTCAAATTCATGTCCATTGAGTCAGTGGTGCTATCTAACCATCTCATCCTCTGCCACCCTCTTCTTTTGCTTTCAATCTTTCCCAGCATCAGTTACTTTTCTAATGAGTCCGCTCTTCACATCAGATGGCCAAAGTTTTGGAGTTTCAACTTCAGCATCAGTCCTTCCAATGAATATTCAGGGCTGATTTCCTTTAGGATTGACGGGTTTGCTATCTTTGCAGTCTGGGGGACTCTCAAGAGTTTTCTCCAGCACTGCAATTCAAAAGTATCAATTCTTCAGCGCTCAGCCTTCTTTATGGTCCAATTGTCACATTTTTACATGACTACAGGAAAAACCATAACTTTGATTAGACCTTTGTCAACAAAGTGATGTCTCTGCTTTTTAATTTGTTGTCTAGGTTGGTCATAGCTTCCTTTCCAAGGAGCAAGTATCTTCTAATTTCATGGCTTCAATCACTGTCTGCAGTGAATTTGGACCCCAAGGAAATAAAATCTGTCACTGCTTCCACTTTTCCCCATCTATTTGCCATGAGTGATGGGACTCGATGCCATGATCTTCATTTTTTGAATGTTGAGTTTTAAGCCAGTTTTTTAAGTCTCGTCTTTCACCCTCATCAAGAGTCTCTTTAGTTCCTCTTCACTTTCTGCCTCTAGAGTGGTATCATCTTCATAGCTGAGGTTGTTGATTTGAAATAGCTCAGCTGGAATTTCATCTCCTCCACTACCTTTGTTCACAGTAATGCTTCCTAAGGCTCCCTTGACTTCACACTCCAGGATGACTGGCTCTTGGTGAGTGAGAACATTGTGATTATCCGGTTTATTAAGAAATTTTTGGATACTTCTTCTGTGTATTCTTGCCACCTCTTCTAAATCTCTTCTGCCTCTGTTAGGTCCTTACCATTTCTGTCCTTTATTGAGCCCATCTTTGCATGAAATGTTCCGTTGATATCTCCAATTTTCTTGAAGAGACCTCAGGTCTTTCCCATTCTATTGTTTTCCTCTACTTCTTTGCATTGCTCATTTAAGATAGACTTGTTATCACCCCTTGTTATTCTCTGGAACTGTGCATTCAGTCGGGTATATCTTTCTCTTTCTCCTTTGCTTTTTGCTTCTTTTCTTTCCTCAGCTATTTATAAAGCCTGCTCAGTCAACCACTTTGCCTTCTTGCATTTCTTTTACTTTGGGATGGTTTTGTGAATTTCAAATACTTTGAAGTGAGTAAAAGATGAATGTGCTTATACAAAAATTAAGAGATAGGTAAAAGTACTAGTGGTATAGCAAAGACTTATGCTTGCACTATCTATTGAATAATACATACAATTTCATTCATTTGCTATTTTAAATAAAATAAAAAATAAGTGGGAAGGAAGAAAAGTCTTCTATGAAATCTATCAGCTTAGAACTTCTACCAGACACAGAGAACGTTGTCATCTTACAAACACTGTCAGTACAGTAATAAACTTTTATTCTCTTGCTTTTTAATGTCTTGTTGCTTTATCTCCAGACAAGTCAGAAATTGAAGTGTCCCTGAGAGAAGAGGAATGATGGAAACTTAAACCAAGGGAAAAAATAAAAGAAGTACCTTGTATTCTTTCTCCTGTTCCCATTAGCAGAAGCCTCTAAAGCAGAAGCAGAAAGAAGTTTTAGCTTTAAATCAAGTTCAAAGTTTTCATTGTGACATGAGACTGCTCACTTTAATTACTGAAGTGAGGTAATGTTAATGAGTTAATAGTGTAGGACTCTGATATTCGTTGATGATATTAAGCTGAATATTATGGAAATGTCCTTTTTTTTTTACCCCAGGAAAGGGAAGAAATCTCTCTGATAGGCAGATTCAAAGGGACTGTGAGATTTAAAGATAAACTTTTGTTTAAATTCATACAATGAGTACTATGAGCTTATTATATATGTGTGTGTGTACCTATACATCGTATTACAGCTACATAAATTGTATTTTATATTAATAGTTTTTTCTATAGAACTAAGTCATAAATTGCATGATTACATTATGTAAAGGCAAGCTATAAATATGGAATTAGAAATCTCCTTTAATTTAAAATAATCTTTCAAAATATCATATTCCTTGCTTCTGATTGAAAGCAAACTCATTATCCTACTGATGTTTGAAGCTTCAATGTGTTAGATCACCAAATGTAGGTATTATTTGAAAACATTCTTGTCAGTTCTTTTCACAAACTCTTATTCGATTAGTGAAAGAGACCAATGGAAGGAAAAATAGCTGAAGGATGTTGGGTTAAATTGAACTTTTGTAGAAAAATCTGAATTTTCAATTTAATTATTTGAAGTAAATGTTGAGAGGTATGAAATAAGGAGCAGTAAGTTCCAGTCAGAAATTAAGATCTGATTAGTTATGTTAGTATAAATGAAGTTAGAAATTAATATGTGAGAGGAAATATATGACAGCTCCTTTTACTGGAAAAAAAAAATTGAGGGGAAAGTATTTGTCAGTAGCAACCATGTTATTATATAAAGTCTCTCAGTTCAAAGACTGATTCTGAAGCACTTTTCTCCAACATTACAATGCTTTGTTCTACTTCGTAATTTCACTAAAATTACACAGCTGTCAGAAAGTCATGGTCTGTGAACTACAGTGATATGTGTTGAGAATATTATCATCTTCTTGACATCTGCAATCATATGATGGCTGGTATTTTTTTCACAAGTAACATTCTTTCATTTGAGACTTTAAAAATTCCTAGGACCATCAGAGAGGACTTAACGTGATACTCGTAATTCCAGTGCCTGAGAATGTGATTTTTTAGGGTCCATCTTATGCCTTAACTACTGCACATACATAAACACACACATGTGTATATGCAAATATACATATATATATATACACATTATATTGGATATATAATTGGTTATATATGTGTGTGTATATATATATACATATATATGGTAATATATATATCCAAATGGTTAGCTTTGGCTAAAAATTCTAAGTTCCAAATATTATGTGGATCTAATCTAACTCCCTACTAGATATTTGGGCCTGGGTTTTCCATTTAATTCTCAAACTTAGCTTATTCTAAACTGAACACCTCATCATTTTTTGCTATTCTTTACTGTTACAATTCCTTAATCATTTAAATTATAGCTGTCCCACAAAACTTCAATTACTTCAGATGCCACAATTTTGCTCACCAACAATATCCAACCAGATTTTTATCTACATATGTTTTATATCCATATTCTTCATTGCAATCGCATTATTCTCACAGATTAATGAAATAGTCTTCTAATAGTTTTCTCTGCTCCCATTCTTTCCAGGCCACCTGGGTCAAGGTAGGCCATCAAAGTTTGGATGATATTTAAGACTAGTGAGAATAAGCACTTGAGAGGCTTAAGTTATATTGACCTTTAAGAGCTAGATACAATCACATAGATACTATTCCCAATATCTAACTAGTCCCCAATTTAAGCAGGAGTAAATTTTAGTGGCCAGTGCATGAAGAGAAATATACCTGGTTGAAAGTAATGATTAGTAGTTAGAATGGGTAATATTGAAAAGTATAAATAGGCATAATTGAGGATAATTACAGTAGGTGTGAGGTTGGACTCAAGAATTCTACTTAATTACATGAGGAGGTATAACAAAGAAGGGGCCAAATGTTCTGAACCTTTTCAAAGTATCAGGTCTAAAGAAATTCATGAAAAGAGCAAGAGGTGGGAGAAAAAATACACTAAAATAACTTTATGAGATATGCCAAATAATTTTCAAAATTATTATTAAATTCAGCTCAATAGTTGACATAGTAATAAATATAAACATTTTAATATGACCTTGCTTCCTTCTGTTTTTTAGTGTTTTAAATCTCCTTTATAGTAAAATGTATGAATTGTTATCCTAAAACATATATTATTCCATCAAATTCTAATAATTCTATAAGAAATGTATTATGCATGTTTCAGAGGTTATAAAAATGAGGCCCAATATCCCACAAATTATAAGTAATGGATAAATCTGGGTTTTGATCATAGTTCCACTGGTGAACTTTATCTAGTCTTTAAGCATTACAATAGATCAGTGACTCTCAGTCAGAACAATTTTGCTCCCAAGAGAACACTTTGCAATGTGGGGAGATACTTGAGGTTGTCATAACTGGGAGAAGGGGAATTTGCTACTGATATCTAGTGGGAGAGGCCAGTGTGTGTCTGCCTTCTTGCTCAGTAGTGTCCAACTCTTTGAGATCCCATGAACTGTAACCAGGTCCTCTGTCCATGGGATTATCCTGGCAAGAATACTGAAGTGGGTTGCCGTTTCCTACTCCAGGGGATCTTCCTGACCCAGGGATCTAATCCACGTCTCCTATGGCTCCTGCAATACAGGTGGATTCTTTAACACTGAGCCTTCTGGAAAGCCCTGGTAGAGGCCAGACACATTGCTAAATGTCTTACAATGCACAGGACAGTCCCCTACAACAAGGAATTATCTGACTTAGAATGTTATTGGTGCTGAGGTTGAGAAGTTCTAAAAGGGTTATCATGTGGCCCAGTTACTACAATAAGAAATATAGAGTAACAGAGAATAATATAGGCTTCATAACTTGAGGGATGCATCTAAAGAAATAGAAAAAGAAAATATCTTACTGAATTAGTAATAATAAGATAAAGATGAAATTCAATAAAAGTTTACCCATGCCTTGTTTTGCTACACAAATAAATAGATAACAAGTCATATGAAAATTGTCTGCCTTTTCAAGGTAGCACATGTGATATCAATCATTTTAGAAAAAGCACTTACTAGTAAAATATTTGAGCTGAGAATTTGCTCTATGAATATAAGGACCATATTTCCTCAATTCATAAACTCTATTAATTATAAGGTACATCATCCATTTACTGGAAGCTCAGTGAGAAGAACAAAGTGTTACCTTAAATAAAAAATCATTTAAAATGACAACTGCAACAGAGCATGTTGCAGACCATGCTACAGACCATCCATTTAACTACAGACCACCTTAAACTTTAATATCAAAAATTTAAATGTCTTCCTTATCTAGTCTAAATGCTCTTCTGAATCACCATCAAAAGTATGCACATCAGGTGATTTCTGCTTTGATATTACATGCTCATGATCTTGAAATTATTTGCAGCTTGAAGAATTATCATCTCACAGTATATCAAAGAACTCCAGAATTTTATGTGCATTTTCTCTTTAGTAAACCCTGCATCCTCTTTTTTTCAATGCCAGAAACTAAACAACTTCTCTTAAAATGTCATTTGGAAGCTTTTGACAGATGCTTCAATGTTTGAGTGATCACTTTTTGTGACACATCAATGAATCTTCAATCTTTCCAAGCTTTGTAAAATATCTGATAGTCTAAAGGGGCTTAGTTATTTCTACTTCCTAAACTGACTTGCTAGGTTGCAACAGAGAATCATTGGTTCACACAATAATTTTTGCTTTAAAAAAGCACCATAGTATAATCTTTGAAACAAATTTTTTAGGGACAATCAGAGATTCATGGGATTCCCTCATAGCTCAGTCAGTAAAGAATCTGCCTGGGATGCAGAAGAGAGAGCTTCCATTTCTGAGTGGGAAAGATCCCCTGGAGAAGGAAATGGCAACCCACTCCAGTATTCTTGCCTGGAAAATCCCATGGACAGAGGAGCCTGGCAGGCTACAGTCCATGGGGTCACAAGAGTCGGACATGACTTAGCGACTAAACCACCACCAGGGAAAACATAATGTAAATTAAATTTTGCTGCCTTTTCAAATAATTCAGCTGAGGACAATTAGATAAAAGTATGCCTCCGTACGGGGCTTCTCTGGTAGGTAAATGGTAGAGAATCTGTCTGCAATACAGGAGATGTGCGTTCAATCTGGGAAGATCCCCTCCAAAAGGAAATGGCTACCCACTCCAGCATTCTTGCCTGGAGAATCCCATGGACAGAGGAGCCTGGTGGGCTATAGTCCATGGGTCGCAAAGAATTGGACACGACTGAGCAACTAACTATGAGATGATGCCTCAGTACTGTTTTCTTTAAATTCATCTGTTCATATCTTTCTCTCTCTCTCTCACACACACACACACACACACAGTGGTTATGACAACAACCAGAAAGCCACCATCAATTTCTTTTTTAAAAATAAGTTTGGTATATCTTGAAAGTTTAAGGTGTACAGCATTTTACTATGATTCATTTACATATTGCAATATGATTGCCACTGAGACAATATTTATCACATTATACCATCGTAGTGTAGTATTACTGTCTATATTCATTATACTGTGTATCAGATCTCCATAGCTTACTTACTACTTCTTATAAGTTTGTATCCTTAAGCACCATCACTGTTATATTTCCACCCACACCCCATGCCCTAGTAACCACCATTTTACTCTGCTTTTTGCAGGTATAAATATTTTAGATTTGACATATAAATGATATCATACAGTACTTGTCTCTCTCTGTCTGACTTATCTTGCCCAGCATAATGTGCTCAATGTCCATTTGGTGTTGTACTATGATTTGTTTCAAAAATATTTAAAAATTTAAAAAACTTTAGTGGAACTAGAAAGTGAATATATTTGCTTATCTTTTCATTAAATTATAATCATTTTGAAAGTAAAATTTTGTTAATTGAAATAATTTCTTACATGGTCTTCAAAACAAACTGGTTTAAATAAAAGATATTAATATTTAGCATTAATTTACTTATTTTATTCCAAAATTGCATGTATTTCTACTGTAAGAGGGGCACACATCATTTTAAATATAAATTAAAACATTCAAAGTCACACAAATTTGCTTCAAATGATGTAAGTAATATAAATAAGTCATCAACTACTACTTTTAGATAAAAATTAACACCTATTAAAGTAATTCTGGTGAAAACTGTTTCCTCTGGGAAAATTAAACTAGCCTTAGAACCATGTTAACCAGTTGACAGAAGATTTGCACATTTCCAAAATACCCTCTCTGCTATTTTTCATCATGTTGTTAGATACAAAACTGATAATTTTTCCCCCAATTTTGCCTATGAGGCTTTTTATTGTTGAACTTCAAGACTGCTATTCTTGGTTGCCACTAGTAACACTGACAGTTACTATAGCATCAATCTGATAGTTAGATATTTTCAAGAAATACTGGCAAATGGGAGAGAGACTAATTATTTAAAGTTATTTAAATTATACCTTCATAAGGTTACCGATGCCTTTGGTATGTTACATAAGGTTACTTGTGCCTTTGGTATATATGTTAGTGACATATGTAGCATATGGAAAGACATGTAAAACTATCAAATGACTCATAAAATCTATATATAGATGCTTTGAAGATAAATGTGTACATATCTAAGGAACATGTAAATAACTGAACGATTTTAGTGTTATATGATTCTAAGATTTCCTGAGAAATCTGTATGCAGATCAACAAGCAACAGTTAGAAACAGACATGGAAAAATGGACTGGTTTCAAATAGGGAAAGGAGTTCATCAAGGCTGTGTATTATCATTCTGTTTATTTAACTTATATGCATTGTACATCATGCAAAATGCCAAGTTGGATGAAGCACAAGCTGGAATCAAGATTGCCGGGACAAATATCAATAACCTCAGATATGCAGATGAAACCACCCTTATGGAAGAAAGCAAAGAGGAACTAAAGAGCCTCTTGATGAAAGTGAAAGAGGAGACTGAAGAAGCTGATTTAAAACTCAACATTCAAAAAAGGAAGATCATGGCATCCAGTCCCATCACGTCATCACAAATAGATGGGGAAACAATGGAAACAGTGAGAGACTATATTTACCTGGGCTCCAAAAATCACTGCAGATAGTGATTGCAGCCATGAAATTAAAAGATGCTTACTCCTTGGAAGAAAAGCTATGACCAATCTAGACAGCATATTAAAAAGCAGAGACACTACTTTGTCAACATAGGTCCCTCTAGTCAAAGCTGCGGTGTTTCCAGTAGTCATGTTTGGATGTGAGAATTGGACTATAAAGAAAGCTGAATGCCGAAGAATTGATGCTTTTGAACTGTGGTGTTGGAGAAGACTCTTGAGAGTCCCTTGGACTGCAAGGAGATCCAACCAGTCCATCCTGAAGGAAATCAGTCCTGAATATTCTTTGGAAGGACTGATGCTGAAGCTAAAACTCCAATACTTTGGCCATCTGATGTGAAATGCCAACTCAGTGGAAAAGACCCTGATGCTGGGAAAGATTGAAGGCAGGAGGAGAAGGGAATGACAGAGGATGAGATGGTTGGATGGCATCACCGACTCTGGACATGAATTTGAGCAAGCTCCAGGAATTGTTGATGGGTAGGGAAGCCTGGTGTGCTGCAGTCCATGGGGTGGCAAAGATTTGGACATAACTGAGCAACTGAACTGAACTGAAGAGTATAATATCAATAATTACTGATCATGTTAAAAACATAGCTTCTAATTCTAGGTTAAATAAATTTAGAAAATTAGATTCATATAAATATCTTAAAATAAACAGCTTCTGCCTTGTCTTATTGTAAACACAATTATCTAAATTTTAAATCAGATTATCACTACAAATTTTCTATTAGTCACAGCTTGCCACTTTGCTTTATTTTACTATAATTTTCTAGTTCTTTATAGGCAGAGTATACAGAATTCAGAATTATTTGAGGACAGAAAACATAACATGGAAAACACCGTCCACACTGGTAAGGTGCTTTTGCACTAACCTGAGTAATTTGATGACTGCCAAAAGCATGCTTTATATCAGTTCAGTTCAGTCGTTCAGTCGTGTCTGACTCTTTGCTACCCCATGAATCGCAGCACGCCAGGCCTCCCTGTCCATCACCAACTCCTGGGTGAACTAAAATGGACTGGAATGGGTGCATTTAACTCAGATGACCATTATATCTACTACTGTGGGCAGGAATCCCTTAGAAGAAATGGAGTAGCCATCATGGTCCACAAGAGAGTCCAAAATGCAGTACTTGGATGGAATCTCAAAAATGACAGAATGATCTCTGTTCATTTCCAAGGCAAACCATTCAATATCACGGTAATCCAAGCCTATGCCCCAACCAGTAACGCTGAAGAAGCTGAAGATGAATGGTTCTATGAAGATCTACAAGACCTTCTAGAACTAACACCCAAGAAAGATGTCCTTTTCATTATAGGGGACTGGAATGCAAAAGTAGGAAGTCAAGAAACACCTGGAGTAACAGGCCAAATTTGGCCTTGGAGTACAGAATGAAGCAGGGTAAAGGCTAATAGAGTTTTGCCAAGAGAACGCACTGGTCATAGCAAACACCCTCTTCCAACAACACAAGAGAGGACTCTACACATGGACATCACCAGATGGTCAAGACCAAAATCAGATTGATTATATTCTTTGCAGCCAAAGATGGAGAAGCTCTATACAGTCAGCTAAAACAAGACCGGGAGCTGACTGTGGCTCAGATCATGAACTCCTTATTGCCAAATTCAGACTTAAACTGAAAAAAGTAGGGAAAACCACTAGACCATTCAGGTATACCTAAATCAAATCCCTTATGACTATACAGTGGAAGTGAGAGATAGATTTAAGGGACTAGATCTGATAGACAGAGAGTCTGATGAACTATGGACGGAGGTTCATGACATTGTACAGGAGACAGGGATCAAGACCATCCCCATGGAAAAGAAATGCAAAAAGGCAAAATGGTTGCTTTATATCAGACCCACTCAAAAAATGTGAACTTGAAGAGAGATGGCCTGTTTATTTGTTTGGAAGCCAATAAGATGACTATGCTAATAAGTTATCCCTACCTTCTTTCATCATTAATTATAAGGAAGAAAATAAAATTATCTGAACTTTATTTCACTCTTGACTTATGAGGTTGATTGTAAATTGTGTGATGACACCTTTTCCTGAACTGTGATGAGGATGAATTAAACCAGAGTATATTTATCTTCTCATATATAAAATAAGAATAATAATTCCTTAATATATTTGTTATAAAGATTGAGATATACATACATCTTTTCTCAATAAATGGTAGACACTGGTATTATGATTTTTGAGACTGTTTAGTCCATAGAGAATCTTCAATGAATAGTAGTGATGATTATTATGTTTGCTACTATAGAAGATAATATAGTATTTTGTGGATCTGTGACATAGAAATTAAGAAAAATAGCTATAGCAATAGAAATCCTGCAGATATAAGTTACGCATCTGAGTTTGAGAGACAAATGGTAAAGAAGTCAAGCTGAATGATAGCAAGACTTTTCTACAGTAGTATACTTGCTCTAATTCCAAACAGAAACAAGCATGGTATAAAAAGAAGGAAAAAAATTATGCTGCATTAAAAACAATCCAGACTTATGAAGAAGTGAATTAAGAGAAATGAAACAGTGAGATAATGAACATAATTATTCATCCTCTCACTTTAAACAGCTCTGGATTATTTTCCCAAATAACACAAGGGAGTAGATGTGATAGAACCATACTTTCTTACAAATTGTGTTGTACACATTAACTATTGATCAAGTTATATGTAGTTTACATTCACATGTGGACTAGATCTTATTTAAAATTATGTTATTATGAAAGTTGCTGAAATAGGAGAAGTTGTTTTTATAGGCATAAGATATTTAATACAGGCAAAGCACTAATCATAGCTGCCATTTATTTAGCACTCATTATAACCTAGGAACTGAGCTAAGAGCTTTACATACATTATTTAATTTATTTCTCATAAGCTCTACATTTTTCATAGGGAGAAAATGATATTTCTAAATAGTAACTTGTTTAATGTCAAAGGACTATTAAATAGATAGGGCAGGAATGGAAATTAGATTTAAATCGTCCTAAAGTCTGTGCTCTTAAGTACCTGCATTTGTAATGTTTAACCAAGGGAAGAAATCTGAACATAAACAGTGTCTATTCCATTTTTTATCCTCCTGGATTTAGTTATTGTACAAATTCACTTTAAAAGATATAAATGAAAATAATGCATGCAAGTCTAGAGAAAGTTGAACAGGTAAATTATCTAATGTAACAATGTGCCCTTGGACAATTATGAACTCTAATTATGCCACTCAGCAGTAATCTGATGCCATTTATTATCTGTCCTCTGCTGGAACACTTTGCCCTTTTTTTTCATTATACTTTAAAAAAATTTCTTTCAATTAATGTATTTTCTCTCTTTCCTTGCAGCCAATTTACTCTAACTACAGAGATATATTTCTCTCTTTTGGGCTTTTTCATAGGTCTGATAATTTTTCTCTTTTTGCTCAAACATATTAATGATAGCTTAATGTGTCTGAGATAGACCATGTCAAAACTTTTACAGATCGCTGAAAAGCTTTTTCTGTTCAAAACAAAAGGAGATTAAAAACTGAATTTACTGTAATTTCTTTGTTAAGATGAGACTCAAAATTAGCCTATTCAGTTAATGAAAGCACTAATAAGAAATGAGAAAATTGTCAAAATCAGTTTTTGGAGAACTGTGAAAGTTTGCTGAAAGCTTGAAGCTCTCCAGAAGAATTTATTCAAAATAAACAGCTAGAGTTAATCAAATGCAGTAAATTATGTGGTGTTTTTAACTTGCTCTCTCCCATTCTACCCTCCCCAGCTTTGTAGCAATGAGTATAAACACAAAAAGATCAACACATATACATATCAAAATCCAGTTGTTGAAGGGCAAAGAAAAAGAGGAGGTCTTGTAAGTAGCAAGGGAGAAGTGACCCATCACATAAAAGAGATGCTAAATAAGATTAATTGAGGTTTCTCAACATAAACCTGGAACGCAGAAGGCATTCAAAGGGCAGAAAGAAAAAGTCTGTCAACCAATAACTCTGTATCTAGCAAAATTACCTTTCAACAATGAAGGAGAAATTAAGACATTCCCAGATTAAGAAATAGCAGCTAATTTGTCACTAGTAGACCTGACCTGTAATAAATGTTAGAAAAGTTCTTCAGACTGAAATGAAAGGAAACAATACAGTACTTTAAACTGATATGAAGAAATTAAGAGCACCAGAGAAGAAGTAGCTAGCTACATAGAAAAACATAAAAGATAGTGTAAATGTGGTTTTTCTGTATAACTTTTATCCCCTAAGTTTAAAACACAATTGCATAAAGTGATAATTATAAATCTATATTCATAAGTATCTAAAGATGTCATTTTTATGGCAAATAGATGACAAAAGAATGGGGAGGGAATGATGCAAAGCTTTTGTATACTACTGAAGTCAGTTGGTGTATTCCCTGGTAGCTCAGACGGTAAAGTGTCTGGCTATAATGTGGGAGACCCGGGTTCAATCCCTGGGTTGGGAAGATCCCTTGGAAAAAGAAATGGCAACCCACTCCAGTATTCTTGCCTGGAAAATCCCATGGACAGAGGAGCCTGATAGGCTACAGTCCAAGGGTTGCAAAGAGTCGGACATGAAGTCAGTTGGTATTAATCCAAACTATATTGTTATAAATTGCAATTTTATTTGTATTACCCAGGTCAACCACTAAGAAAATGACTCAAAAAGTCTAATATAGGAAACTATAAGGGAACTAAAGTTGTATATTTGAAACTATTTACTTAACAGCAACAACAAAAAAAAAATAAAAGTAGTAGGGAGAAACAAAGAACAACAACAAAAAGATGTAATACAAATGGAAAACAAACAGCAAAATGGCAGAGATAAATCCTATCTATCAGTAACTACATTAAATGAATGGATTAATCATTTCAGTTGAAAGGCAGAGATTGACACAATGGATTTTCAAAACTGATCCCACTTCAAAGATGTACACCAGATTGAAAGTAAAAAGATGGATAAGACATATCACATAAGAAGTAACCAAAAGAGATAGAGAGCAGCTATATTAATACCAGACAAAGTAGCATCAGAGAAAATAAACTTTAAGACAAACATTGTTACTAACAAAGAGCCCCCAAATACATAAAGCAAAAACTTACATAATTAAAATGATAAATAGAAAGTTTAAGAAGAATAATTTGAGACTTCAATATCCCAGTTTCAGTAGAGAATGAAAAGTGAAAGTGAATTCGCTCAGTCATGTCCAACTCTTTGCGACCCCATGGACTGTAGCCTACCAGGCTCTTCTGTCCATGGAATTCTCCAGGCAAGAGTACTGGAGTGGGTTGCCAGAATAGAACCACTGTAAAGAAGATTTCCAGGTGATGATAGTGGTAAAAACAACAACAAAAAACCTGCCTGCCAATGCAGGAGACATAAGAGATGACTTTTGGATCCCTGGGTTGGGGAAGATCTCCTGGAGGAGGAAATGGCAATGCACCCCAGTATCTTTGCCTGGAGAATCCCATGGACAGAGGAGCCTAGAAGGCTACAGTTCACAAGGTCACAAAGGGTTGGATAGGACTGAAGCAACTTAGCAGAAAGAAGATTCACCAAAAAAAGAAGACTTGAACAATATTATAAACCAGTAGACTTAATAGACATCTATAGAACATTCCATCCAACAAAGTAGAATATGTACTCTTTATAATTGCACATGGAACATTCTCCGGTATATGTATTGAGATGCTCCTACTTTGGGTGCGTAGACATTTACAATTGTTATGTCTTCCTCTTGGATTGATCCCTTGATCATTATGTAGTGTCCTTCCTTATCTCTTTCAATCTTCTTTATTTTAAGGTCATTTTGTCTGATATGAGGATTGCTACTCCAGCTTTCTTTTGCTTCCAATTTGCATGGAATATATTTTTCCATCCTCCCACTTTCAGTCTATATGTGTCTTGAGGTCTGAAGTGGGTTTCCTGTAGACAGGATATAGATGAGTCTTGTTTTTGTATCCATGCAGCCAGTCTGTGTCTTTGGTTGGAGCATTTAATCCATTTACATTTAAAGTAATTACTGATATATATGTTCCTACTGCCTTTTTCTTAATTGTTTGGGGTTGATTTGTAGATATTTTTCCTTCTCTTGTATTTCTTGACTATATAAATCCTTTTAACATTTGTTGTAAAGCTGGTTTGGTGGTACTGAATTCTCTTAACTTTAGCTTGTCTGTAAAGCTTTTTATTTCTCCATCAATTTTGAATGGGATCCTTGCCAGGTACAGTAATCTTGGTTGTAGATTTTTCCCTTTCATTACTTTAAACATATCTGCCATTCCCTTCTGGCCTGCAGTTTCTGCTGAAGATCAGCTGTCAAGCCTATGGGGTTTCCCTTGTACGTTACTTGTTGCTTCTCCCTTGCTGCTTTTAATATTCTTTCTTTGTGTTTAGTCTTTGTTAGTTTGATAGTATGTGTCTTGGTTTGCTTCCCCTTGGGTTTATCCTGTATAGGACTCTGTGCCTCTTGGACTTGATTCACTATTTTCTTTTCCGTGTTGGGGAAATTTTCAACTATAATCTCTTTAAAAATTTTCTCATACCCTTTCTTTTCCTCTTCTTCTTCTGGGACTCCTATAATTCAAATATTGGTGTGTCTGATATTGTCCCAGGGGTCTCTGAGACTATCCTCAGTTCTTTTCATTCTTTTTACTTTATTCTGCTCTTCAGAAGTTATTTACACTATTTTATCTTCCAACTCACTGATTCATTCTTCTTCTTCAGATATTCTGCTGTTGATTCCTTCTGGAGTATTTTTAATTTCAGTAATTGTGTGGTTTGTCTCTGTATGTTTATTCTTTAATTCTTCCAAGTGTTTGTTAATTGATTCTTGCATTTTCTCCATTTTGTTTTCAAGGTTTTTGATCATCATTATTCTGAATTCTTTTTCAGGTAGTTTGCCTATTTCCTCTTCATGTATTTGGACTTCTGTGTTTCTAATTTTTTCCTTTATTTTTGTAGTATTTCTCTGCCTTTTCATTATATATATATAAAATTTACTGTGTTTGAGGTCTCCTTTTCCCAGGCTTCAAGGTTGAATTCTTTCTTCCTTTTGGTTTCTGCCCTCCTAAGGTTGGTCTAGTGATTTGTGTAAGTTTTGTATAGGGTGAGATTTGTGCTGAGTTTTTGTTTGTTTGTTTTCCTCTAATGGCCAAGGCTGAGTGAGGTGGTAATCCTGTCTGCTGATGACTGGGTTAGTATTTTGGTTTTGTTTGCTGTTTAGATGAGGCATCCTGCACAGGGTGCTACTGGTGGTTGGGTGATGCCGGTCTCGTATTCAAGTGGCTTCCTTTGTGTGGATTCTCACTGTTTGATACTCCCTGGGGTTAGTTCCCTGGTAGGCTAGGGTCTTGGAGTCAGTGCTCCCACCCCAAGGCTCAGGGCTTGACCTCAGGTTTTGCACGGTTCCACTGGTCAGGTCCTCCTGTCCACCCTCAGCTGGTGTCCTGCATGCACTTCTGTGTCTGAAGGTGTACTCCTGACGTATCCATGGAGAGAGATGTACTCCACCTCCACCTACTCCTCTGCCATCTTGCTCTCCTCTTTTTTTCCTTTGTGCTTACTAGTTTCACTGGCTTATTAGGTGGCTGGGCCCAGAGGCCTCCCAGCTGGTACTTTAGACCCAAGTGCGTACTGCAAAATGGCGCCGTTTTCCAGTGTAGACTATATCAAATGAGTCTCAATAATGTAAACTGACTGAAATTACACAAAGTATTAATGTGTCATATTACCAGGGAATATCAATGTTAGAATTCAATAGTAGAAGGAAATTTGGGAAAGTCACAACTCTGTAGAAGTTAGGTGACACACTCCTAAATAACCAATGAGTCAAAGAGAAAATATCACAGGTGACATAAAAAACCATTTTGAGATGATTGGAAGTGAAAACAAAACATATGAAAACTTATGGGATGCAGCTAATACAGCGCTTAATTAAAAAAAAAATTATAGCTGAAAAGTTTATATTAAAAAAGAAGAAAAGCAATGGTATTCTTAAGAAAAGTAAGACCAGGGAAGAAGGATGAACAAATGAAAGAGTGAAAGAAGACGGATGAGGTCACAGATTGTGAGATGTTGTGTTATGCTCTGCTTAGTCGCTCAGTTGTGTCCGACTCTTTGAGACCCTGTCAACTGTAGCCCACCAGGCTCTTCTGTCCATGGAGATTCTCCGGGTAAGAATACTGAAGTGGGTTGCCATGCCCTCCTCCAGGGAATCTTTGCAACCCAGGGAGATATTGTAAGGAGTTTAAATGTTATTCTAATTGGAACAGAAGCCACTGGAGTATTTAAAGCAGGACCAGAGGTGGTGAAGGATATGATATATGATTGTATTTTGTGGGATATAACCCATTTACATAATTTAAAAGCTATTCTAGTGGCTGAGTGGACATAGTGGTGAGAGTGGTGATAAAGAGACTGTATATGAAGCAATTGTATTAGCCAAGATGAGAAATGATAATGTTTGGATTAGGTAAATGGTAGAAAGGATAAGTGGTTACAGCTGGCATACTTGCTGATGTATTGGATTAAGGGTGTTAAGAAAGGGATAAAAGATGATTTCTAGCTTTTGGGTCAAAGCACATTATTGAATTGAATGGAAAAATTTTGGACAGGAAAAGGCTTTGGAGAGAGAGCATTAACTTTAAGATATCTAAAATTATTCCAGTGCAGATTAGTAGGTTATTTTAGTATTATGGGTTATATGCATGGATGGCTAAATTCAAGGTTTATATTGGTGCCAAAATTCTGGAAGCCACAAAATCAGAGGAAGAAAAAAATATTTTTATGCTGGCTGAATTCCTGGCTAAGGAAATCCTGTTTTTATAATTTATATTCATAAAAGGGAAGGGGACAGGTTAATAATTTCCCTGGATGTTTAAACTCTTGAGAGGTGGCACTGTGAGTTTTTAATTTTTGTGACTTTTGTGTTTAGTAATAAACATATGAAATGGCAAGTTTCAATAAGATAATGTTGAATAATTTAAATTAACACAGGGTATAAATCCATATTCTATTGTAATTACCCAAATAAACTTTCTTGGCATATTTTTAAATATAATTTCAGGTGCAATTCAATGCCACCAAAATGCTTTCTGATAACTTATTAAATTTTTTCTTTATTGAAATTTACTTTAATCTGGATTTGTAAAGAGAAAAAAAAAAAACCTTGCCATCTGCAAATAGAATCACAGAATATTCATATTCAAAGGCCAGAAAGATCATAGCTGACACAAACATTTTGCTTCCTGCTTGCTAGTGTCTAATAAGAGTAATTGACCCCATAAACTTTAAAGTATAATGATTATGTGAATATTTCTCTTCCATGTTTTTAGAAAATATAGTGCGCAAAAAATTCACATGATTGATTCATAGCTATATAAATAATGTTTTCTGATGTAATACCATATATAATAAACCCTAATACTAAAAAGAATGTCAAAGTATATAAAATCTACTATTAAAAGAGAAAAATTTTAAAAATAGGATATGTAATAAGAACAAGAAAGTTCACTTGAGGTTGCTGCTTCCTTTGGGGACATAACAATGTGGCTGAAAAGTTCTTTTTTATTTGGTATTCAGTACATTGTTTTGATTTGTAAATAAAATTGAGAAGGAAACCTCAAGTCAAGTCTGATATTCCCAGAATAATCAGATATCATTCATTGTCTGAAAAATAATACCCATGTAAAATATCCATAAAGCTAAAGCTGAAGTAAACCATTATTTTTGTTATCTTTTTAAGTACATGCCATACAAATGTAGTAGGTTATCAAACTAGGACCTGTGAGTCTGTTAGAACCCCTGGGAAAGGAAAACTTGGACCCAATAGGTACTTCTTATCTCAAGATTTAGGTAGTAGAGATAAACATTTTAATTTTTTTAAAGGTGCATTACACCAAGCTGAATATTGCCACTCTGAACTCATACAATCACACTGCAACTGGGGTCTTTTCATCCCTCAGATGGGGTAACAGCTCACATTTATTGTTTAGTATGTGCCAGGAAACCCTAAACATTGTTGGATTCAATCCGCAAATATTTGATTGATGAATCTTATCCCTATTTCACAATAGGATCACAAAGAGTTGGACAGGACTGAGTGACTGAACAATAACAAATCCCTATGTCACAGATGAAAAATGAGGCCAGAGAATTTAAATGTTACACAGTTGGTGTGGTAAGGCCAGAATACTTATGCAGGTCAGTCTGACTAAAAAAATTGCTCTTTTCATTAACTAATATTATATAATATCTTAAAATATTTTTTATTTTGATGGATGGCTTATGATGTTATCTGCAGCAACCATTCTAGGATTCATCAGCTCTTCTCAGAACCTCAGTATCTCCCTTCATCTCACTCTAGGCTGAGAAACAAGGCTCAAACCCATTCTCAACTCAGACCAGGATCAAATCCTATCAACTTCCCTCGACCTCACCTCAGATTACCTGGCATCTCCAAGCATCCTCTCATTCTCAGGCTTCCTACACCCAGTTTGTTTGCCACTCACCTGTGAGGGCTGTCCCTGAAGTCCTCAGTGACCTCCTTGTCCCTAAGAATAACATCCTCTATCATTTTTCTTGTTCTGTTTTCACTTGTATTCTTCCAGAAGATCCTGAGGTAGATTTGAGTTTGAAAACACATTCTTAAATGATTCCATGAAACACTACCAGGCAATAATAAGATGATCAATAAAATCTCCCCTGAGGACAACTTAAAGTCAAGCATGCTGGGGAAATGGCATAGTCAGTGTGGAAGAGGTGCCTCAGCAGCATCCTCTCGAGGACGAAGGGACTGGAGTATTTATACACTCACTGTTCCGTGCTGTGCCTAGTCGCTCAGTCGAGTCTGGCTCATAGTGACCCTATGGACTGTAGCCCACCAGGCTCCTCTGTCCAGGGGGATTCTCCAGGCAAGAATACTGGAGTGCATTGCCATGCTCTCCTCCAGGGGATCAAACCCAGGTCTCCCACATTTCAGGTAGATTCTTTACCGTCTGGGCCACCAGAGAAGCCCAAGAATACTGGAGAAGGGTATCTCTTCTCTAAGCGAACTTCCTGACCCAGGAATTGAACCAGGGTGTCTGCTGCAGGCCAATTCCTTACCAGCTGAGCTACCTGGGAAGTCCGAAGTCACATCAATTGGTTGAGGGTTGCTGGGGTTGGAAGGAAATCCTCTGACACTATAAGTGTGGTGTGAGCAAAGATGGCAGTCTCTGGTGATGAGAGCAGGTCCTGGGAATAGGAATTTCAATAGCCAAGTGCTAATCTGGTAAGGGTGAGGGCCTATGAGCAAGACCCTGACAATGCAGGTTATATGTTGTTTGAAAATATTTACATCATTTGCAACAGGTAATTATCCTCTTTTTAGAAAAATGATTTGTTCTCCTTCTACTTCTCTACAGTCTCCTTTATTCTGTTAAAATTTTTTATTGGTGAATAACTGATTTACAAAGTTATGTTAGTTTCAAGTGTATACCAAGCTGAATTGAATCATTTATACATGTATGCATATGTATATGTATATGGCAGAATGGGTGTTCATTGGAAGGACTGATGTTGAAGCTGAAACTCCAATATTTTGGCCACCTGATGCGAAGAACTGATGCATTTGAAAAGACCCTGATGTTGGGAAAGATTGAAGGGAGGAGGAGAAGGGGATGACAGAGGATGAAATGGTTGGATGACATCACTGACTCAATCGACATGAGTTTGGGTAAACTCTGGGAGTTGGTGTTGAACAGGGATGCCTGGCATGCTACGGTTCCTGGTGTCACAAAGAGTCGGATACAACTGAGTGACTGAACTGAACTGATTTACACATATACATATATGCACTCATTTTATATTCCTTCCCCCAATAGTCCATATTGAGAGGAGTTCCTTGTGCTATACAGTAGGTTCCTATTAGTCCTGTTTTATATATAATAGTGTGCATATGTCAATCCAAATCTCCCATTTACCCCACCCCCACCCCCATCCCCTAGTAACCACAAGTTTGTTTTCTACTACATCGGTGACTCTGTTTTGTAAATAAGTTCAGTTGCACTTTTTTCTTTTTTTGTAAGATTTCACACATAAACGATAGCATGTATTTGTCCTTCCCTGTCTGACTTAACTTCACTCGGTATGACAATCTCTAGGTCCATCCATGTTGCCACACTACTTTATTTTTGCAGCCACATTCTTGTTCTATTCCCACCACTTAAATACATATATTCCTAAGCATCTGCCCATGATCCTTCTCATTTCAACTTGTAACCTTGGTAACCTCACAGTTTCCTTATATCAGTGCAGTTGATTCCCAACTCAATTTTAACCCGTTTTTTCCTGTCCCAAGGTGCAATCCTAGTTTAAACCATTACATAGGATTATCCCTTTTCATTTGTCACTTGAGATTATACAAAATTAACCTTCTAATCTTCCTTAGAAAAACTTCATATTTGAAAAAGTACTCAGATATTCTTTCAAGATGACTTACCAGAAAATTCCTAATCTTTATACATCTATTTTCTTTCCCCAACATCCAGTTACCATGTCCTGTCAATTCTATCTCCTCAGTATCTCTTCTCTATTCCTCCCTCTGCAATTTCTAGCTACTACTTGTTTTTAGATACAGGGATTTTATTATCTTTGACTTGATCTACTTCAGTAGCTTTCAGAATGTCCTTCAACAAGAATTTAACAAAAATGTCCTTTAACAAAAATGTCCTAACAAAAATTTCCCATCTCAGCCACTGTTAAAATGATTTTCTTACAGCCCAATTCTGACCATATCATTTTCCACTCAAAAGTCCAAGAGCCTCACTGTTACTTATAGAATAGTTCTTATAGAATATAGAAAGAACATGGGCTTTAGGTCAAAGAGAACCATCTAAATTTCTGACTTACAAACTAGATGGTGTCTGTGTATGCCTGCTCAATTGTGTCTAACTCTTTGCGACCCCATGAGGTGTAGCCTGCCAGGTTCCTCTGTCCTTTGGATTTGCCAGGCAAGAATAGGAGCGAGTAGCCATTCCCTTCTCCAGGGGATCTTCTTGACCCAGGGAATTGAAGCTGGCTCTCCTGTGGCTCCTGCCCAGGTAGGTGGGTTCTTTCATCACTGAGTCACCTGGGAAGCCCTACAAACTGTGTGTCATTGATCAAACTATTATACTTTGTGGGCTTCAATTTTGTATTTACAACCAAGCATAATAATAATGATGAAATGTTAATAGTGGTGTTACATTTATGATCAGTCTATAAACCAGCTAACATGGTGTCAGGCTTGTGATAGGCACTCAGTAAAATTTAGATTGGTTTACTGACAATATAACAATTCAGTTAGATTATTTTCTCCTCTTTTTCCAAGATACATTCAGTTCAGTTCAGTCCAGTCACTCAGTCATGTCTGACTCTTTGTGACCCCATGAATCGCAGCATGCCAGGCCTCCCTGTCCATCACCAACTCCCGGAGTTTACTTAAACTCATGCCCATCAAGTTGGTGATGCCATCCAGCCATCTCATCCTCTGTCGTCCCCTTCTCCTCCTGCCCCCAATCCCTCCCAGCATCAGGGTCTTTTCCAATGAGTCAACTCTTCGCATGAGGTGACCAAAGTATTGGAGTTTCAGCTTCAGCATCAGTCCTTCCAATGATCACCCAGGACTTATCTCCTTTAGGATGGACTGGTTGGATCTCCTTACAGTCCAAGGGACTCTCAAGAGTCTTCTCCAACACCATAGTTTAAAAGCACCAATTTTTCGGCGCTCAGCTTTCTTCACAGTCCAGCTCTCACATTCATACATTAGCCTGGCATTGGAAGTCCTTCAGAATTCACAGATATAATATAAAAATTCATGCATAAATTAATGTATTTATTTCCTAATTATGGAAAAGAGCTTACTAGATATAAAAGCAAATGAAGAAACAACAGCAACAAATTAATGGTTTGGAGTACACAATTTTTTAAGAACTCTATATCAAAAATATAAAAAATAAAAAGAATAATTTTAAAAAGATAATAAAATATGAGCTATGTAGCAGGCAAAAGTTAACAGTTCTCTTGTACAAAAGCACTTACAAATTAAAAAGAAAATACAAATACCACAATAGTAAAATTACAAAGAACATAAACATTTACTTTACATTTTAAATTTACATTTACATTGCATTTACATTTACATTACTTTACATTTACATTACTTTACAATGTAAAGTAATACATTATCAAATATCTATATGATCAATAGATATTAGAAATGTGTAGATTCAGTAACAAATAAAGTCAAAAAACTAAAGCAGTTATCAAGGTGCTATTTAAATTACTCTACACAGTTACAATCTTTCTTCTGTAATCTCCATTCACATTCCTAATTCAGCCTGTGGATCTGCATAGAAAAGACAAATCCTTATCCCAAGTGTCTTCTTTCTACTAATCGAAGAATTATTTTTGTCCTTTTCTAGTCTTTCTAGTAATGGCCACTTTCTTCAAAGACTACTTGCATTACTTCATTTGAAGTCCATTTACTACTTGAGCATCCAGAAATGATGCAAGCACAGGAAAATGTCTGATTATAATACCCAAGTTTGAAAATAAACACATTTGGTATAATGTGCACAGAATACGGCAGACATATATTTACATTAGTGGTTCTCAAATAGGGGTAGTTTTGTCCCCCAGGGGACATTTGGCAATGCCAGGAGCTATCTCTTCATGATTGAAGTAAGGGGGTTTGCTACTAGCATCTAATGGGTAGACACCAAGAATGCTGTTAAAATATCTTGCAACGCCCGGGAAAGCCCCTCTAGCAAAGGATAGTCCAAAATGGCAATAATGCTGCAGTTGAAAAATCCTGATATAGATGATGATTTAAGTAATATATGTCCAAAGAAAGCACAGTTTTATATCTTAAAGTCTTGGTAATTTTTTCTCAAGTAGAAGTATTGTAACTTCATGGATATTATCAGGCTTTGAAAAAGACTATTCTCTGAATGGGCTTCCGAAGTGGCTCAGTGGTAAAGAATCTGCCTGCCAGTGGAGGAGATGCAGATTTGATGCCTGGGGCAGAAAGATCCCCTGGGAAGGAAATGGCAACCCCCTCCAGTATTCTTGCCTGGAGAATCCCATGGACAGAGCCTAGTGGGCTACAGTCCGTGGGGTCACAAAAGAGTGACTTAGAGACTAAACAATAGCAACAACAACAATTCTCTGAATACCTAAATGGTCACTAAGAACATTCCCATTGGAAAGTGCTGGCCAGAGCTCTGATTTTGTTGTGCAAACATTATACTCTTCATGAATACATTTGCATTCAGCTAGAGAGCTATTTCATTTGCCTCACAATCTTGCCTACGGCATATTTTATACTTACCCTCCCAGAGTGATATTCAGACTTTAGAAGTGAATTGGTTTTATATCCTAGGACAACAAAGCAACAGTTTGCAGTTAAGTAGATTTGAATGGCAAAGTAATTGCCAAGCATTCTTGAAAAAATTATTCTACCTGAAAATTACCTTAATCATTTGACTGTGAGGAAAGGATATAATGTAGGGTAAATGAAAATACATACATATTCACCTTTGTGCGTAATCTAAACAGAGAATCTGAATCACAGCAACAATATTACATATCATGAATACTACTTCCCTGACTTTGAGCAAGAACTCATAAATGGAGAAATATATGTATGTATTCTTAAAAAACAAAACCTGAGACCAAAACATAACCTTATTATAAATCAATTGTCTTCTTGCTAAACTTTCAATGTAAGAAAATGCCCTGGTGTCTTGAGTCTACAGGAAAGGGCACTGTGATTCACAAAGGCAGTGCTTATGGGCAGCAGGAAAAGAGTGAATCAGAAAAACAAAATTGGAAGTGGGGTAGAGTTGCTCTGGCTTCCTTTTCCTAGTAACCATAAATGGTACCTTCCTTCCTTCAGTGGCGCTAACTCACCATATGACAAAGTGATAGTCAAACTAAATGGAACCAGAAATAATGAACTTCAGGAAATTTGTGATAAAATATGAATTACTTGGGGGCTTCCCTGATGGCTCAGCAGGTAAAGAATCCACCTGCAATGCAGAAGACACAGGAGATAGGGGTTTGATCCCTAAGTCAGGAAGATCCCCTGGAGGAAGGCATGGCAACTCACTCCAGTATTCTTGCCTGAAAAATTCTGTGGACAGAGCAGCTGGTGGACTACAGTCCAGTTCAGTTCAGTCACTCAGTCGTGTCCGACTCTTTGCGACCCCATGGATGGCAGCACGCCAGGCTTCTCTGTTCATCACCAACTCCTGGAGTTTACTCAAACTCATGTCCATCGAGTCAGTGATGCCATCCAACCATCTCATCCCCTTTTCCTCCTGCCTTCAATCATTCCCAGCATCATGGTCTTTTCCAGTGAGTCAGCTCTTCGCATCAGGTGGCCAAAGTATTGGAGTTTCAGCTTCAGCATCAGTCCTTCCAATGAACACCCAGGACTGATCTCCTTTAGGATGGACTGGTTGGATCTCCTTGCAGTCCAAGGGACTCTCAAGAGTCTTCTCCAACACCACAGTTCAAAAGCATCAATTCTTTGGTGCTCAGCTTTCTTTATAGTCCAACTCTCACATCCATACATGACCACTGGCTACAGTCCAGAGGGTCACAAAGACTTGGACACAACTGAGCAGGATCACAAGACAAGATGAACCACTTGGCTTCTCTCTGGAAGAGAGGTCAGTTTTAATGATGGGTAACTTGGAGTCTCTTTATTCATTTTTCTGCTATTCGTAAAGCCTCCCTAAATAGCCACTTTGCCTTCTTGCTTTTCTTTTCCTTTGGGATGGTTTTGTTCACCATCTCCTATACAATATTATGGAAGAGAAGCAAAAAGCAAGGGAGAGAGGGAAAGGTACATCCAATTAAATGCAGAGCTTCAAAGAATAGCTAGAGGAGACCAGAAGACCTTCTTCAATGAACAATATTTAATAATAGAAGAAAACAACAAAAGGGGAAAGACTAGAGATCTCTTAAGGAAAATTGGAAACATCAAGGGAGCATTCTGCCCAAGCCAAGGATGGGCACAATAAAGGATTAAAATCATAGAGACCTAGCAGATGCTGAAGAGATCAAGAAGAGGTGAAAAGAATATACAGAAGAACTGTATAAAAAAAGATCTTAATGAACTGAATTACTGAGATGGTGTGGTTGGTCACCCAGAGCCAGACACTCTGGAATGTGAAGTCAAGTGGGCCTTCTTAAGAAGCACTGCTGCTGATAAAGTTAGTGGATGTGATGAAATTCCAGCAGAACTGTTCAAATTCCTAAAGGAGGAAGCCAACAAGGTTTTGCATTCATTATGTCCGCACATCTGGAAGACTGAGCAGTGGCCACAGGACTGGAAAAGATTAATCCTCATCCCAATTCCCAAGAAGGGTAGTACCAAAGAATGTGCTAACCATCAGTTATACTGATCTCCCATGCTAGTAAGGTCATACTTAAAATCTTGCGTGCTAGGCTTCAGCATTATGTGAACCAAGAACTTCCAGATGTCCAAGCTGAGTTTAGAAAAGGAAGAGAAACTAGAGATCAAATTGTCAACATTTGCTGGATTATAGAAAAAGCAAGAGAATTTCAGAAAAACATCTATCTCTGTTTCATCGACTACGCGAAAGCCTTTGACCGTGTAGATCATGACAAACTGTGGAAAGCTCTTACAGAGATGGGACTACCAGACCGTCTTACCTGTCTCTTGAGAAACCTGTATATGGGTCAAGAAGCAACAGTTAGAACCATGTATGGAACAACTGATTGGTTCAGGATTGAGAAAGGAGTACAACAGGGCTATCTGCTGTCACTCTGTTTAACCTATACACTGAGCACATCGTGAGAAATGCCGGGGCTGGGTGAGTTTCAAGCTGGAATCAAGAGAAGCGGGAGAAACATCAACAACCTCAGATACGTCGATTGTGCTTAGTCACTCAGTAGTGTCTAACTCTTTGTGACCCTATGGACTGTAGCCCACCAGGCTCCCTGTCCATGGAGTTCTCCAGGCAAGAATACTGCAATGGGTAGCCATTCCCTTCTCCAGGGGGTCTTCCCAACCCAGGAATTGAATTCAGGTCTCCACATTGCAGGCAGATTATTTACCATCTGAGCCACCAGGGAAGCCCAATATGAGGATGATACCATTCTAATGGCAGAAAGTGAAGAGGAATTAAAGAGCCTTTTGAAGAGGGTGAAGAAGGAGAGGGAAAGAGCTGGCTTAAGACTAAATATTTAAAAAGCTAAGATTATAGCATCTGGCCCCATTACTGCATGCAAATAGAAGGGGAAAAGGTGGAAGTAGTGACAGATTTTCTCTTCTTGGGCTCCAAAATCACTGCAGATAGTGACTGCAGCCATGAAATCAGAAGACAATTGCCTCTTGGCAGGAAAGCGATGACAAGCCTAGACAGTGTGTTGAAAAGCAGAGACATTACTCTGCTGACAAAGGTCTGTACAGTTAAGACTGTGATCTTCCCAGTGATCACATACAGTTGTGAGAGCTGAACCATAAAGAAGGCCGAGTGCAAAAGAATTGATGCCTTTGAACTGTGGTGCTGGAGAAGACTCCTGAAAGTCCCTTGGATAGCAAGGAGATCAAACCATTCAGCCTTAAGGGAGATCAACCCTGAATACTCTCTGGAAGGGCTGATGCTGAAGCTCCATAGTTTGGTCATCTGATGAGAAGAGATGACTCATTGCAAAAGTCCCTGATGCTGGGGAAGTTTGAGGGCAGAAGAAGAGGGTGTCAGAGGATTAAATGACTGGACAGCATCACCAATGCAATGAACATGAACTTGGGCAAATTCAGGGAGATGTTGAAGGAGGGAGGCCTGGTATGCTGCAGTCCATGGGGTTGCAAAGAGTCGGAAATGACTGGACAACTGAACAATGAACAACAGCAAACTTGGAGTCCCATTAATGATGTTATTAGGTTTTCAATGCATTTTGACTTATGTTCAAGTCCAAAAGAAGAGTAAAGTGACCTAGAAGGCACTTGTATGTGTTTATAAAACTATCTTCAGATAAAGAATGCTGCTGACTTGAGTTAGCATTTGAATTGGGTATTTGGACATTAGAAATTAATAAATTAATATTTCACCTGTTTTAGCTTGTATCATTACAGTTGACTCTTGAACAATATGGGTTTGAACTACATGGGTCCACTTACATGAGGATTTTTTTTTCAGTAAGCATATGCCACTGTACTCCACTCTATGTAGTTGGTTGAATCTTTGGGTGTGGAACCTCAGTATAGAGGGCTGAATATAAAGTTACACACTAATTTTTGAGGATGTGGGGGTTTTGGCACCCATAACTCCCATGTTGTTCAAGGGTCAACAGTATTTTAGTATTATTTTATATAATAGTCATAATACGGGTATTTGAATAAATGGGTGGTTGTATGAGCTGAACTGAATCCCTCCCAAAATTCATATGCTGAAGTCCTAACTCCCAAGACCTCAGAATATGCTGGTATTTGCACATAGCATCTTTAAAGAGGTAATTAATTTAAAATGAGGTCATTAGGGCAGGCTCTAATCCAATATGACCAGTGTCATCTTCAGAAGAGGAAATTTGGACACAGAAATGTAGATAGAGATAATGATATGAAAATACAGGGAAAAGAGCTATCTATAAGCCAAGGAGAGAGGATTCAGAATAAATAATCCTGCCAACACATTGATCTAAGACTTTTAGCTTCCAGAATTGTGAAAAAGTTAATTTCTTTTCTTAAACCATCCAGTCTGTAGTACTTTATTGTGGCAGCTCTAGCCTACGGGGTCTCCAAATGATGATTTTTAAAATAAATTTTAAAAAAAAGATACACATGAACTTATTTACAAAACAGACAGTGACCCATAGATACAGAAAACCAATTTATGGTTACCAAATGGGGGAAAGAGGTGAGAGATAAGTTAGGAGCTTGTAATTAACATATACAGACTTCTGTATGAAATAGATGGGCTTCCCAGGTGGCACTATTGGTAAAGAACCCCCCTGACAATGCAGGAGACGTAAGAGATGCCAGTTCAATCCCTGGGCCAGGAAGATCCCCTGGAGAAGGGCATGGCAACCCACTCCAGTATTCTTGCCTGCAGAATCCCATGGATAGAGGAGCCTGGAAGGCTATAGTCCATGGTGCTGCAAAGAGTTGCACACAGTGGAAGCAACTTAGTACAGTTCACACATAAAAAACAAATAACCAACAAGCACCTACTGTATAGCACAGGGAACTACAATCAATAATTTGTAACAACATATAAGGGAAAAGAACCTGGAAAAGAACTGAATCACTGTGCCTTACACCTGGAACTAACATAATATTTTAAATAAATTATACTGCAATAAAAAAGTGTCGCAAATTTTCAATTAACACAGTGTATTTATTCTCAAAAACTTAAAAAAATTCTCAATTGTTATTTCTGAATCCAGAGGCCCAGGTGAGTTTTAAATTAAGGTTTACATCTACACATAGTAAATTTTATTTTTGCGGTGTACAGTTCCATGAGTTGTGACTGGTTTAATTCCAGAAACTGGGCAAGGGAATATAGCTTTTTATTGGGATGGCTGCCTTCTACCTTTTGGGCATCCATGATGATTTCTTTTAGTTTACAAATTAAACGTCACATTTGTTGGACTCCATTGTATAATTTGCTCCTGGTTTCATTGTATTCTATTAACTACCTGAATAGCCTCTGTAGGTCAGACCTCTTTGATCTACTACTTGCCAATGATAATAATTGCACCCACTTTGTTTCTGGTAGTTAAAGCTGTAACCTGACTTTATTTTCTGCTTCCCTGGTGCCTCAGATGGTAAAGAATCTGCCTGCAATGAGGGACACCTGGGTTCGATCCCTGGGTTGGGAAGATCCCCTGAGGAGGGCATGGCAACCCACTCTGGTATTCTTGCCTGAAGAATCTCCATGGACAGAGGAGCCTGGAGGGCTGTATTCAATGGGTACTTTATTTTATGTTCCTAGCTTCATAATTACTATCAGGAGTCTGTTACTACCACTAGTCCTGAACACAAGAGGAGAACCCACCTCAACGATAAAGGCAGTCCTCTTGCCAGGGCCTTTCACTACCACTAGTCCTGAACACGAGGAGAACCCACCTCAACGATAAAGGTAATCCTCTTGCCAGTGCCTTTCTTATGGCTTTGGTTAAAGGAGTCTTAACTACCAGTTCTCTCACAGAACATAGGTGGTTCTTCCCACTATGCCAAATTTTATGAGCTTTTTTATTCTATCTTCCACCATCTGCCATAGTAATTCTGGTAAATAGACTTTACTTAATGTGAGCTATTGAATTTTCATTTTTTCCTAATAACTATAAGAGGCATTGCAACAGCCAAGGACAATCCCTCATATGTGTTATCTCATCCCAATATGTCCTCAGTAAAGATCTCAGCAATTGTACCACTCTAGCATTCCAGGAGCTGTCAGCTACAATAAGTGATGAAGCTTTATTTCCAACTGGCATTCCATTTATAAAATCTCATTTTATAGCCTGCCTTTAGGAGCATTCCTGATATATTTTACATTCCCTGGAATCAGATCTAAGATGGATATTTATGTGCAGTTATGTGCAGTATTTTTTTTTTCTTTTTTGAGGAATTCACCCAGAAACATAATACAAATGGATGAGGGCTAGGCAGAAGAAGTTGAACCACAATACCATTGCAGCAGAGGCATTGTTTGTTACCATAAGGAACTCTAAACCTGAGGTGACCTTTTGAATTAAGGAAAGGTTGCCAAGTCTTTGTATCCCAGGATCAATTAGCTATTGGATATAAATTAACTCTAAGAAGAGGCATAAGCTTGGGCAAGGCAGCTTCTTTGACTGAGTGTAGGTCCTAAAGAGGGTCTCGGCTTTTGAGCCATCTGTAGTGAACACTTTTTTGACTACTGGGGATATCAGTGCCTCTGAACTGAAAATGATGTGGGCAGCTCATCACAACATCCATTTAGAATATAGCTTAAAATGATGTGAACCATCATCTCAGAATTCCCAAAGTTTTCAGTGAAATAGGATACAGTTGTATCTCTTAATTCATTTAATGAAAATGTGGCAATTCATTATTTGTTTACTAATTACTATGCCAGATGCTACAGATATTTTTGCTTTGATTTGAGAATTAGATTTCACGTAGCGATTCACTTTCACAGAGTGAAAGTAATTAAGATAAAGCATCTTTATTTTCTAAAAAACAAGTTAAAACTATTTCTAGAAACAGAAAATTTTTTTATATTTTTAAATTGATGCTATTTTAATCATTTTTAAAATGTCTAAAACCATTATTTATTAACTATGAGTATGAACATTGTTGTTTAGTCACTCAGCCGTGTCCGACTCTTTGCGACCCCATGAACTGCAGCATGCCAGACTTCCCTGTTCTTCACCATCTCCTGGAGCTTGATATTACAAGCCTCTTATTGAGATCGTTGTAAACATTAATGATATAATACAAATCTAGCAATTCAAAAGGTCTGAGGTTTGGTACCAGTTAAATTTATGGTGATTCTAACATTTATATCAATATAATCTTTGGTCCATGATTAATTAGCTGTGCAAAAGTTATCTAAGCATTCAGGCACTGGGGTAAAATTACCTTTTTAGATCAGAGAGATTTGATTTTGAGGAGAAGGGTTGTTAATGTCTACATTTTTACTTGAAAATTCTTATTTTTATGACATTTTGTAATCAATATTAAACTCATCTGGTTCCATTAACCTTTGAATATTATAGACTATGGACTAGATTATCTGTCATAAGCAAAATTCACGATCTTTCATCTATTATAATGGTGAACATATATTCCTTTCATTCAAAGATTTTTATAATCCTCACAGTTTCATCACCTGTGATAGACTTGCCTTTCAAATGGCAACATTTCTGTGTGCTTCTGTGTCTATAGACTATGAGGAACCATTGAAAGCACGCTTTATCCACTAGTTAACCCCACAACTATCAAAATAAAGCAAAAGAAAATGACATAGCTAAAATATTAAAAGCCAAAATTGTTCTGATTATTATTCACACATTGGTTTCCCTGGTGGCTCAGCTGGTAAAGAATCCGTCTGCAATGCAGGAGACCTGGGTTCAATTCCTGGGTTGGGAAGATATCCTGGAGAAGGAAATGGCAACCCACTCCAGTATCCTTGCTGGAAAATTCCGTGGACAGAGCAGCCTGGTGGGCTACAGTCCATGAGGTTGTAAATAGTTAGACACGACTGAACAGCTGAGCTTGATGAGCATTCACACATTAAAGATAATTTTTATTGCTCAACTGTGGTTTAAATTATGGTCAGCAACTGAACATTTGATTAAAAACTTGCTTACTTTAACTTTAGGTCTGTTAGTTCCACTGCTATCTAATCTGTAATGGCAAACCTACATTCAAACTGCAAAGATTTCTTATGCTTATTACAATTTGTCTTGGAACTAATGGTATTTATATTGAGTATTTATATACTTTGCATATTTACAATGCATTAGGCAGTTTCAATACATGGTATATGGTGTGTGACATATGATATGACATGGCATAGTATATGTATTTTTTTCAGTTGCTAAGTCAGGTCTGATTCTTTGTGACCCCATGAACTTCAGCATGACAGGTTTCCCTGTCCTTCACTGTCTCCCAGAGTTTGCTCAAACTCATGCCATTAAGTCGGTACATAGTATATGCCATATTGTAAATTAATTATATATAATGATAATTAGTAACAGATTAGATATTTATATGTGGTTATATATGGGCTTCCCTGATAGCTAGGTTAGTGAAGAATCTGCCTGCAAGCAGGAGACCCTGGTTTGATTCCTGGGTCGGGAAGATCCACTGGAGAAGGGATAGGCTACCCACTCCAGTCTTCTTGGGCTTCCCTTGTAGCTGAGCTGGTAAAGAATCTGCCGGCAATGTGGGAGACCTGGGTTCAATAATTAGTCATAGATTATATATTTATATATGATTATATATATTAAATTCAATATTCACAAAGCTATAGTTGGTTACCACTGTTTTACAAGATTCTATAGTTCTCAGAGAAGCTTTTTAAATTGCCTTAATCATAAGTGATAGAACAAGGATTTGAATCAACATGTGTCCAACTTGAAAGCTTTTGTTACGGTGTATAATTCACAGGTAAGCTCTGCTTCCTTGGTATTTGAGCCCTGTCATCTTCCCTTGGACATTAATCTTTCTAGTTATCTACAATGTTCTTAGAATTTCTGATAGATATGGCATCAGTTCAGTTCCATTCAGTCACTCAGTCATGTCCAACTCTTTGTGATCCCATGGACTGCAGCACACCAGGCCTTCCTGTCCATCACCAGCTCCCGGAGTTTACTCAAACTCATGTCCATTGAGTTAGTGATGCCATCCAACCATCTCATCCTCTGTCATCCCCTTCTTCTCTCACCTTCAATCTTTCCCAGCATCAGGGTCTTTTCAAATGTGTCAGCTCTTTGCATCAGGTGGCCAAAGTATTGGAGTTTCAGCTTCAGCATCAGTCCTCCAACGAACAGTCAGGACTGATTTCCTTTAGGATGGACTGGTTGGATCTCCTTGCAGTCCAAGGGACTCTCAAGAGTCTTCTCCAACACCACAGTTCAAAAGCATCAATTCTTTGGTGCTCGGCTTTCCTTGTAGTTCAACTCTCACATCCATACGTGACTACTGGAAAGTATTTATCATTAGAACTTTTTGGAAAACAAATCATTGGAAGAAAAAGAGAAGTTTGACATCTTTGATTGTTCCACTAAATGCTCCAGGGCAATGGTGAAATATTGATATAAAACTTCATTTCATCCAAAGAGATGATAAACAGAAAAGATGATAAACAGAAAAATTATATACATAGTGAGAGATTCTTATATATATATACAAAATTAAGAAAGTATGTGATATGAACCATCAAGATTTCTTTTCTGAAGCTAAATATAGTAAATGCAAGTAACTGGATAGAAAGTAAGTCAAATAATCACTGAAATAATCTATTAGAAAAAATTCCCACAGCATCTTCCCTGATGTGTAAGCTATTAAGTTGATGATTGGTTGACTGACAAGCATCTAGTTTAGTTTTGTGTGCACACCGCTTGTGTCATAGTCAAGAGAAACATAATGTATATTTCTGTTTTTATAAACCCCATACAAAACCATTTCTACACTTGAGAAAGTAATGCATTATTTGCACAGGAAAAACAATCTAAGAATTTTAAAGCAATATGCAGTTTGGTATCTATTTACTAGAGTAAAGTTTTGGCTATACACATTTATTAATGTTGTGCTAACTTTCAAAGAAGACGCCTCCCCACTTGTTATAAAGAGCAAATAAATGTATTTTGTGACATAGAAAAAAATGAGTGAATATAAATACCCTCATAGCATTTATATCAATATAATCATTCCTCATAAAGTTATTTTCCCTTGGTAAAATTTTATAACACTTTTAATTTAAGAACATAGCTGAACTATATATATATATATATTATTATTATTATAAGAAGGTTTGCTTCCCCATAATTCAATAAATGAAACCCATCAAAATGAGATTTGTTTATTCATGTTTTTAAAGGCCCTCCAAAGTGGCCTTTATTCATTTAATTGACAATTATCGAGTATTACTACACATTTCAGCATGACTAAGAGGGTGGGTTGAACCTGAACTCCATTGCTTATTAACACTGGCAACTTGGCCAAATTACTCATCATCTTGGAGGATCTTACATTTATTTTCATAAAACCTAGAAAATATATTTACCTGATAGCATTGTTGTGAGGGGTAAATGAGAACACATAGAAAGACCTGAGAACAGTAAAATCTATTATTTGGCAAAGTAAGGGCAAAGAGAAAACTTTTCAGAATTTTAACTACCATCTTCCAGCCATTGTACTAAATGCTAGGCTGCACATATGTGGGCCATAGAAATGAAGAATGTGGCATCTTCCCCCAGGGAGTTTATGGGATAACAGGGTGTTCAGAAAAGGAACAGAGTGACAAGTAGCCTGACAGAGATGCCCTGAAAGTAGTTGAAAGGCTATCTGACTCTATATGAGAAATATCTGAGTTATACACACAGATTCAAGAGTTGTGCAGGCTAGTGTCATTTCTAAAATAGCTCAGCACACTGGGAAGAAGTCAATCTTAGCTCTCTCAATAATCAAATGAGTATAAGTCATTTAAACTTTCCAGATTTTCTGAACTTTTCCTCTAAACTACAATTTTCCATTAATCAAGAAGTTTTGTTTTTAAAGTTCTGACACACACTGTTCTTCCTTACTCTTCAGGGTTTGTGTTTAGGTCATGGCATTGCATCTGAAAATGCTTGCTATTTAATTGCGTTTCTTCCTGAATATTTGATTTTTCAGTATGTTGGTGGTATTAATAATTATTAAAGTTGTAAGCTTCTTATGTTTATATTGTCATATTTATTCTGATTTTCCAAAGCACTTCAGATATTAGTTCTCAAACTGTGGTTCTCAGAGCCTTTCAGGTTCCAGAGAAATTTTCAGAGGATCCACAAAGTCAAAGCAATTTTTAACACTATTAAGACACTGTTTATCTTTTTCATTATATTGACACTTATACTGATATATTAATAAAAAAGCAATGGTAGGCTGGTACCTTAGCAGGAATCAAGGCGGTGGCCTGAAACTGTACTGGTAACCATTGCACTCTTCACTGCCAGGCACTAATAGGATGGCCAGTGTCTCTTAAAAAAAAATCCTTGATTGAAGCATAATAATTATTACTATTAAATAATAATATGTATTATTACTAAAGCTTTAGCTTGATGTCTTTTTAACATTCTGCATGATGATTTTAAAAAGTGTATAAAATAGACAACATGTTCACTGTTGACAAACCTTGAGAAAATCAAAGAAAGGGGTACAGTGAGTGCCTAAAAGCAACAGAAGACTGGATTGCTTCTGAATGGGTAGTTAGAGGAGGTGTCACTTAGAAGATGGCAGTTGAGTAAAGATGGAAGGAGGTGAAAAAGAAAGTCACATGTGTATAATTGGAGAAAAGAGCAGGTTTCTGCTAGGGAAGATTGTCTGAAATGTACAAGGAGCAAGAAAAGGAAACAATCAGTGTCGGGGAAGGAAAGTCATAGGAGAAGAGGTCAAAGAAGTCAAGTAGGGCCTGTTCACCTTATAGAAACTTAAGACTTCTACTTTAATGAGTTGAGATACCAATGGAAGAATTTCAGCAGAGGCCTAACCGTGTTTTTCAAAGAAAGCTAATTTCTATATTGAAAAACAGACTAGCGTGGTAAGGGTAGACATATGGACACAATCAGGAAGGAAATGTGCCCAACCCAGTGGATGGAATGGAAGAGGGATGATCATGAAGAGTGAATTTATGGTTGAATTTTGGGGCAAGCAAGATACTCTGTGGAATGTGTGATAAAGCCATCAGACAAGGAATGGAATGGGATATCTGAAATGGGACAACTACGGGTAGAGAAGTTGACAACGGGGGAAAGTGTGAGAATGGGAGTGGGATGGAGGGGGAACACTGTGGGGGGAATGGAACTGGGAACAGGGTACAAGAGAAAAATACCAGGAACTAAATTTGAATGTGTTCAGTTTGAAATGCAGATATGCAGGGAGCAACTGGATGTATATGGTTGTAGCTCAGAGGAGAGGTATGGGTTGGAAAAAAATTTATTTTCTTCATACACCTACATATAGATGTTAGTAGGCTATGAGACTAGATGAGACCACATAGGGAGTAAATATAAATAGAAAAACATAAATATAAGGAGACGAGGTCCGAGAACTGAATCCTGGAATATTCTACTGCTTAAAGGTTGGAGGAAATGTGGAGGAACCACAAAATAGACAAAGACAGAACTGTCTGAAAGTTAAGGGGGTAACCAAGTGAGGGTGGCATTCTGAAAGAAAAAAGTGAAAGATAAAGTATGTTAAGTTTTAAAAACTGTTGATGAGTCAAAAAGTACAATGGCTAAGAATTAGTTTTTGGATTGAACAATGATCAGTGGTGATGCTGGTTATTGTAGTTCTGATCTAGTACTAGGGGTAAAGAACTGAAGTAGTCCAAGAAGAAATGGAAGAGGATAAACTAGTGATAAGTGTAGAAAAACAACTTTATGGAAGTTTTACTTTAAAGACCAGGAGGAAAATGGGGGTATTTACAGAGAGAAATGGGAGTAATGTAAGTTTTGTTCTTTTTGAGAAGAGAGAGATATAATAAAATATTAATAAGTTGATGTAAAAGATCAAGTAGGGATGGAAAAATCGCTATGCAAGGAATTATTTATAATTCACTATGGAATTTAAGCCTGGTAAAAAGGAAATGGGACTTCCTGGTGACACAGTGGTAAAGAATCTGCCTTCCAATGCAGGAAATGTGGGTCTCCTCCAACAAGAATGTAAACTAGGTTTCTGAAGCAGAAAGCAGCAGGTAGAACATGGCTCTGGTACCGACCGGCTGCATGCTTTCAATTTATTGTAACTCAAACTCCTCAGCTATAAAACAAGTAATAATAAATGTAGTTCCTAGTGGTTTTTGAATAATAAATGAATAAAGCATATAAACCGCTTTGTCTAGTACATGTAACCTGGTATACATGCAATGAAGAATGGCTATTAATATTGTTATGCTACTCTTACATTTTGGCACCTTAGCTGATACGGATACATAATGGAAAAGAGTGAAATTCACTGAGATTAAATTTCTTTCTTTTGCCAGACTTTCCCATTCTTCTTATCTGTATTTTATGTAGAAAGATAAAACTTAAAAAGCATGATATTCACCAGAGAATGAAAGAATTTGGGTCACAATGAGAACAACAGACTTCTTAATCCAAAAATGATCATTATCAATGATGGATGCTATAATATTTCTGGTTCTGGCAAATGGATTGGCCTGTAGTCAAAACCATTTATTGCTAACAAAGCTGTATTAAATGTTTAGTAATTTTTGCATGTCTGTTCAGTGAGGTTTATATTTGTTGAACCAAATGTCTCTAAATGACCTAATAATAAATGCAAGTGTGTGGTAAGGATGAAATACAAAGCAAAATGCAAAGGACTGAATGTTCATATGTTGAAATCCTAATCTTCAATGTGATGGTATAGGCGGTGGAAGGGGATTAGGTCGTGAGAGTGAGGCCTCATGAATGATATTAGTGTCCTTTCTAAAAGAGACCCCCAGAAGACTTCCTTCTCCCTTCCCTCATGTGAGGACACGGAGGAGACCATCTATGAACCAGGAAGCAGGCTTTTACCAGGTAGTGAATCTGCCAGCTCCTTGAACCTGAACTTCCCAGCCTCCAGAAATTTGAGAAACAAATGCTTGTGTTTAGGCCACGTTCTATGGTGTTTTTGTTGCAGTAGACCAAATAGGCTTAGATGATAAGATATTTACAGAGATTACCAAGTAACAGAAAACTAACTGGTCAACAAAGAATCATTTAACAATGTCTATACAATAGATACTGCTGGACTAAAAGTCTTCAGGGCCCAAATTACATGGGCCAGTTGGGCAGGGTCCTCAAGATACTTTAGGTGTATAGCCAGCAAGCTTCCACACTGGGACTTACTCAATTTGGCAGACTTGGGGCTATGTTGCTAGTTAGGAGGAGAAATCCTGAGTTGGATACATAATTAGGATATAAAAATGAACTCAGGCAAGAGAAAACTTGGAATTGACTTTTTTTTTAATTCAGATATCGTCTGAAAAACAACTTCAAGGGTTTTTCAAAAGGGAAGGGACATATGTATACTTATGGCTGATTCACATTGTTGCATGGCAGAAATCAATGTAATATTGGACAGCAATTATCCTCCAATTAAAAAAATACAGAAAAGGAACAAAAATTTAAACCCAATGCCAATTAAAAAAAAATCATCTTGTGCATCAGTTAAATGATTTTAACAGCATTTGCTTTAAAGTTATTGCAAATATTATAAATCACTGTAAACAGTCTAGCAAAATATTTGGCACATAGGGGACTCCATGGATATTGTTGTTTTTGTGGAGCAGTACTCTAATACAATTCATATATAATAAGGGAATTCAAGGTAAGTGGGGGCCAAGTGTCTCCAACAATGAAAACTAAATTGTAGCAATATCATTTGTCTTCTCAGCTCCTGGTAATTAGAAGCTGTTCGTGTGAGCCAGGTATAACTAAGTGGATGCCCCTGTTCCATATTTGAATTTTGAAAGAGGTAAGCAGAGGTGTAAGTCAGAGATACTCGCAAAGCACAACGTTTCTCAACTGGGGCCCTTTCATAATGTCTGGAGAAATTTTTGATGTCAAAACTGAGGAAGTGCTACTTGCATCTAATGGGCGGAAGCCAGAGATGCTGCTAAGATTCCTACAGGTTACCAGTAAGACCAAAAACCAAAGTCTGGACCAAAATGTCAGTCATGCTGAGGTTGAGCAGCCCTGGAATAGAACTAGTGACAGACTGGACAATGCAGTATCTTAGCAACAGGTTTCAGGAGGTGGCAGGGGATGTCTACCAGTCTAGCCAGGCTGCAATGTTCTGAGCAGATGGTGTCTGTGACAACCTTTTGTCATCTTGACTATGCCTTGTCTCCTGCAATACGTGCTTGATCTCAGCATCTTTGCGTTTTACTTAATTTTGTTAGCTACATGACACCCTCTTCCAATAAATTCCCTTAGTGCTTAAGTTAATTATATTTCATATTAGACATCAAGAAAACCTGATTAGTAAAGACAGTCTGTCAGCAGCATTTAGCATTATTATTATTATCATGAGTAATACCATCGTTAATAATAAAGTCATTAGAAAGAGGGAGGATCTAAGCTATGTTTTAACAGTATCAATAGCTACCATTACTTAGTACTTAAAATTGGCTAGTGAGTGTACACATGCTATTTAGTTTATTCCTTAAAGACTCCTTAAGCATAAATGTCTTTATTTTAAAAAGGATGACAATGAGGCAATACAAAGTCATCCAGCTATTAAGTATTAGACCCAAGTTACAAATTCAGACTTTTCAACTCTAAAGCAGTTTTTCATTTGACCATTTGGCTTTTCACACACACACACACGTGTGCACACACACACACACACACTAATATTATTATATAACATTCCATCACACTGTCTTCACAGATCACCAGCGGTAGTCCAGATGTCAGTACAGCCGCTTTGACTACTTTCTCCTTTATTTTGCTCTCCTTTCCATCTGCTCCTTCTCTGCCTAATTAGCAGGCTCTATCTAACTCTTGAAATTCAGTGGTCATGCAGTCTTCATATTTGTCCCTTCTCCTCTCACACCACATACTCTCTGGATAATCTCATCTACACTCTATGTGGTATCATGATGCTTTAAAAGCTTAATTTACATTAATAGTCATTTGCGCTTTCCTGGTGGCTCAGATGGTAAAGAATCTGCCCAAAAAGCAGGAGACCTGGGTTTGATACATGGGTTTGATCCCTGAGTTGGAAAGAGTCCCTGGAGAAGGGCATAGTAACCCATTTCAATATTCCTGCCTGGAGAATTCCATGGGCAGAGCAACCTGGCAGGCTATAGTCCATGTGGTCACAAAGAGTCAGACACCACTGAGTGACAAACACTTTCACTTATAGAACTAATTTAAATATTACAATTAAACACAAAGACTTTCAATATCCATTTGGCTCCTTATCAAGTAACTTGAGAATTCTACCAAATTTTAGAAATAAATTTATGTGAAATAATACTTAGTCTTAAGGGTTCTACTTTCCCAATTGCAACTGTATTATTCATTTCTCCAAGGTTGACTTAGGGGTTACTATAAAATGTTCTATTTATCTTCAGGCTTCCCTGTTGGCTCAGATAGTAAAGAATCTACCTGCAATACAGGAGACCCAGGTTTGATTTCTGGATTGGGAAGATCCCCTGGAGAAGGGAATGCAACCCACTCTAGTATTCTTGCCTGGAGAATTCCATGGACAGCTTATTTAACTTCTATGCAAATTATATCATGAGAAATGCCAGGCCGGATGAAGCTCAAACTGGAATCAAGGTTTCCAGGAGAAATATCAATAACCTCAGACATGCAGATGACACCACCTTAATGGCAAAAAGCGAAGAGCAACTAAAGAGCCTCTTGATGAAGGTGAAAGAGAAAAGTGAACAGGCTGACTTAAAACTCAACATTCAAAAAGCGAAGATCCTGGCATCTAGTCCCATCACTTCATGGCAAATAGATGGGGAAAAAATGGAAACAATGACAGACTTTATTTACATGGGCTCCAAAATCACTGTGGACGGTGACTGCAACCATTGAAATGAAAAGACGCTTGCTTCTTGGAAATAAAATTATGACAAACATAGACAGGGTAATAAAAAGCAGAGTCATCACTTTGCTGACAAAGGTCTGTCTAGTCAAAGCCATGGTTTTTCCAGTAGTCATGTATGGGTGTGAGGGTTGGACCATAAAGAAGGCTGAGCACCAAAGAATTGATGCTTTCAAACTGTGGTTTTGGAGAAGACTCTTGAGAGTCCCTTGGACTGCAAGGGGATCAAGCTAGTCAATCCTAAAGGAAATCAACCCTGAATTCATTGGAAGGATTGATACTGAAGCTGAAGGTACAATACTTCGGCCACCTGTTTTGAAGAGCCAACTCATTGGAAAAGACCCTGATGCTGGGAAAGATTGAAGGCAGGGGGAGAAGGGGATGACAGAGGATGAGATGGTTGGATGGCATCACCGACTCGATGGACCTGAGTTTGAGCAAACTACAGGAGATCGTGAAGAACAGGAAAGCCTGGTGTGCTGCTGTCCATGGGGTCACAGAGTCAGACACGACTGAGGGACTAAACAATAGCAATGCATCTTCAGCATAGAATAGCATAATATGAGACCATTCAAATTAAGTCATCTCAGGCTCCAGAGATTACAGAGAGATTACAGGTAGAGAGAAAGGCTTTATTTCCTTGCCTGCATTCTTTTTTCCTGCCTTACAACCAAAACTGGCTAATATTACAGTAGGGTAGAAAACTAGAAAACCTGCTCAAGTTGTCAGAGAGTCCCGATCTTTTGTTCTGTGATTATAGCCACAGAATGAGAACTAGTAAACCTGTGTTGCTGTTGCTATTGCTATTGTTCAGTCACTAAGTCATGTCCAAATCTTAGTGATCCTATGGATTGCAAACCACTAGGCTCCTCTGTCCATGGGATTTTCCTGGCAAGAATACTAGAGTGTGTTGCCATTTCCTCCTCTAGGGGGTCTTCCTGACCCATGGATTGAACCTGCATCTCTTACGTCTCCTGCATTGCAGGCAGATTCCTTACCACTGAGCCACCTGAGAAGCCCCAATAAACCAGTAGAGAACTATATTTTTTTTTCTATGAAATATTTGCTAGTGTGTTACAGTCCTGGAGGAAGGCATGGAAACTCACTCGGGTATTCTTGCCTGGAGAATCCCCCTGGATAGAGGAGCCTGGCGGGTTACAGTCCGTAGGGTCGCCAAGAGCAGGACATGACTGTAGTGACATAGCACACACACACAGAAGTTTCTCAGAGAGCAGATAGCATTAGAGGGGAAAACCTCTCTGCCCCCATACTATGGTTAGCAATAGTTACACTCTGATAAGGGCTTCCCCTGTGGCTCAGCGGTAAAGAATACACCTGCCAAGAGGAGGGGCAGGAGACATGGGTTCAATCCCTGAGTTGGGAAGATCAATGGCAACCCACTCCAGTAGTTTTGCCCGGAGAATCCCCAAGGACAGAAGAGCCTGGTGGGCTACGTTGGAGTGACTAAGCATGCATTAACACCATGATAAAGAAGAAGAAGGCTTCTATAACAGTTCTATATCACATTTATAAATTTGAGCTTACAAGTTGCATTTACCTGAAGGGAAACCATATTAGCATGAGTATGGCTAGGTCAGAAGGGGAATCTTGTTTCAACCACACTGTGTTCTAGAAATTGGTTTCGAGCCCAGGTCCTGAATACATATATTTCCATCCTTTCAGTAAATTCCACTTTATGAGTACCTGCTGTCCACATCTACAAGATAACCTCAGTCAAGCAAGCCTTCTCATTTCATCAAAGATATTTTAATAATGTTGAACTTCAAAAGGAAAGGGGCCAGACTCTATATTGCTTTGCTTTGAATTACAAGGATCTGTTCAAATTAATTCTGGTATACCAGAAATTGAAATGGCTGTCAATTTTTGAATCAGTTTATCTCACTTGGCAATCAATCATAATATGAAACATCCTTTTGTGGAAAATAGTTCTGTTTAGGGTTTAATAAATAATGGTGGATAGAATCATGATCCTCGGTTGATATTTTCCATGAGCATTGGTTATATGAAAGAGATTGGCCTGTGAATAATATATTAAAAAATAAACTCTACCTTCATAAATATTTAAATTTGCTTTCACCGAATTATTAAAAATAGGTCAAAATATGCTATATTCATGGATTCCATCTGGATTCTGGTACTATTTAGGGATTAAAAAAGAATGACATTTGTGTTTAATATCTACAGTACCACATGTTGTGAAAAGACATCATATTGTAACATTTTTAATTTTATACTTTATCTGAATACAAATTGGATTTTTCAGATTCACCTGGCATTGTGAGATACAGGGCTGGACATAATCACAGTACGATCACATTATTTCTTACATACTTAGAACTGTAATTATAAATTATAAATGCAATGTGTTTTCTTTTTTATGGAAATACACAAGCTACATTTAACCATAATTACTATTTTTGTAGGACATAAACACTGCTACAAATGGTGAATTCATCAGTGTTTGAACTCACATGTTTTATGTATTACAATTTATCTTGGTATAGGTGATATATAATATGCTTATAATTTCATACATTCCATTATATTGATCTTGCCTTGATCATATTTCAGTTTTGATAGTAGTCACAGGCATATTTTTGGATCTCTATAAAGGGCAACTGAGTTGAATTGACAGTTAATTGGCTTCACTCTGATATTGTTCTTTGATTTATAGTCATTTCTTGCCAGAATTAAGTTCTTGCCTGTCACAGATAGAATAGCCTTCAGAAAGACTTCCAATCACTTCACCACACTGACTGACTTAGTAGGTGCAACACATGGGCTCATAAAGGTGACAGCCAGGAGCATGTGGGTGGCAGAGGAGAAACAAGTTTTGAAATATACAGAACCAGAATCATAACTACTCTGTAGAAAATTCTTCTAGTCATTATATGTGCAAAAAGTTAAGCAGTAGATTTTAGTTCTTCCTGTGCCTAGCAAATAGAGAAGTTCTGTTTTGTATATTCACTTTAGCAGTAAATTATACGTGCAAATTCTTTTCTTTAATGAGAATTGTACAAAATGGAAATTATCAGTTATTGTATTGGTAGGATGGGTACAGCTGACAGCAGGATGACAAATCCCAAGTATGTCTGGACATGAATTCTCATGTTTTATGTATAGGGATCAAGTCTTAGCCTATCTAACACATTTTGCCTTGATAGAGTCTAGCAGGTTCAGGTAGAATGATGTATAAAACTGACACCAGTGTAGCAAACAGCCTGAAGAAACAAGTGTTCCAGTGATGTCTCCTACACATTTGTCAATAATTTAAAATATGTACTATAAGAGTCATTTGTTTACAGAACTGAGTGGCTCAATACAACACAGAGACAATTAGAACATGCATTTGAAGCACTCCTGAGTAGGCCAAAACTTCAGATTAGGTTTTTACATTTTTTCAGAACTATTAATCTTGCCAAAATTTATATATGACAGAAAGTATTCTGGTGAAAGGCAGACACATAAACTGAAAAACAAGAAGATCCAGCAGAGTTTCACAGTGTTCACTATTTTATTATATCACAGGGCAACTTAAAACCTCTGATGGTTAAAAATTACAAAAAAATTGTTCAAATTCTCAATTATAAAAAATGATATTTGGGTGACTAGCTAAAGAAAGCCTACATTATCTTTATACTGACTCTATAGAAAAAGATGTTTCAAAATTGTGGTTATATGAAGAGATGTGTGTGTGCTAAGTTGCTTCAGTTGTGTTCAACTCTTTGCTACCCTGAGGACAATAGCCGGCATGGCTCCTCTGTCCATGGAATTCTCCAGCAAGAACAATGGCGTGGTTTGCCATGCCCTCCTCCAGGGAATCTTCCCAACCGAGGGATCGAACCCATGTTTCTTATATCTCCTACATCAGCAGGTGGGTTCTTTACCACTAGCACCACTTGGAAAGCCCATATGAATAGGTAATAAAAGGCTATGCTAAAAAAAAAAAAAAAAAGGCTATGCTAGAAAGATAAAAAAAAATAGATACAGATGCATATTCTATAACATTATGTAATAATATATAATATAAGAAAATACCTTGCATTATTTTTCTATTTAAAATTTGTAATATTTTTGCATGTACATAACTTAATGTGGTCCCTTGCAAATATAAATTACTATTAATAACATGTCCATCTGTAGCCAAAGTAACAAAGGCCAGGTAGTGACCTGTTTATTATGTCACATTTAAAACAGGGAAAGTTCAGTCAGAGGCATCAGTATCCTATTCTCACCCAGATCTCATTACTTTTTCCTTGTCAGTAATAATCTCCCCAGATTCTGAGTAATCCTGTTTAATAGGTGTAGTTTAATAATTTCAGTACAGCTTTCAGAAATATTTGCTTGATTCTTACATTACAAAGGATATACATTTATAGTGGGCTGAATGAAAGCCTCCAGTCCTGACTTCCAACTGCTTAACCCAGTACCCTTGGCAAAATTCTTTGCTGATCTCTTTTCCTCACTCCTTTTTCTGGTCCATCTGCAAGTCCTACTAACTCTAGCTTCAAAATATATTCAGAATCTCACCATTTCTTACCACCTCATTGCTATCTTTCTAGTCTAATCCATCATTGTCCCTCAGCTGAATTATTCCAAGAGCTTCCTAATTGATGAGCCTTTTTCCCCCTTTGTCCTCCTTTCCTTCCACCAGTCTATTGTCAATACAATAGCCAGAGAAATGTTATTAAAAATGTCAGATCATACCATGCTTTGTTCAAATGATTCACTGTTTCCCCCTCTAATTCTGAATACAAACCTAAATCTTGCCATTATTTACAAGACCATGTGTGATCTGGACCCTTCAAACCCTGTATGTCTCTGATTTCATCTTCTACTCTTTCACTTACTTTACTCTTCTTCATTCATGCTGACATCTCAGGGAATACCACTTCCTTGCCTAGGAGAGTCAGTGTGTTCTTGCCTGAAAGCAAATCTGGTCATGTCCACCTCTACTGAATACACTTCAGTCATTTTAATCCTATGTTCTCACTATAAGGCACTAGCTTCCCTCTCATTCAAGGAGGAATATTGAAAAGATGTAAATAGGAATAATGTATTATGGTATGAGATGAACTTGGATCTACATAAAATCACTTAAGAATTATTTCTTAAGTATTAAACTTAAGAATTTCTTAAGTATTCTTAAGTATTAAACTTAAGTATTTCTTAAGAATTATTTCTTAAGTATTAAACTACAGTTTAATGCTATAGTTCTTGTTAGTACAAAATGTTTATGATATGCACCATAATTCGTAACAAACTACAAATGTGGAGAAAGTGACATTAAGAACTACAGTCTTAAGAAGTCAACAGAATGAAAATGCTTTTATTGTTTTTCTTGTTGTGGAGTGAACAACCTGATTCATTTCTGTTTTCTATGTATGATGTTTTGACCAGTTGCAGGAGTTAGGGGTGTAACCTGTGGTCTTGGATCAACTTAAAAGTAATTAACTTTTTAAATACCTGCAATTTTAATTGTATTTCATTTTGAAATACCTGCAAGCTATGCAACAGAGCTGGTTCATATTTTTGACTGATTATGTGGTTTATACCTAATCCTTTCTAAATTTGTCAAACTGAAAAATTAACTTATGGGGATGCTACATAATCTTTTAATTTCATACAGTAAAGATCCCAAAGCTAGAATCCAAGCTGTGTCTGCCTTGAATCTTTAGGTAATTCTGGGTAGGTATAAGTTGCCAAGGATAATTTCATTGGCAGGGATTTTATTGCCTGTGAACCCTGTGAGATAGATAAAAACAGGAAAGACCGTGCTTTGGGACTTGAATAAAGGATGGTACAAAGATCTTAATATGCTCATAGAAGTCTTATTGGTAATAAATAAAAACTGAAGGCATCCCAAATATTCTTCAGCTGGGACATAGCCAAATCGGGATGTAGTCATAGAGTGGAACAAAACTGAGCAATAAAGATGACTGAACTGCTGTTACATGCAACAGTATGGATAAACCACATGAACATAACTTTGAATGAAAATAAAACTGACTCAAAAGAGTACATGTAACCACATCTATATACACACACTATATATATATATATATATATATATACTATTCAAGAACAATGAAGACCTGTAGTGAAAGAAGCCATGGTAGGCTCTGTTCTGGGATTAGGGAGACTTGACTAGAAACCAGCATGAGGGAACTCTGTGTTTATTGAGGAGCTGACTCGTTATTCGTTTGCTAAGTTATGTCCCACTCTTTGCAACCCCGTGGACTGCAGCACGCCAGGCCTCCCTGTCCCTCACCATCTCCTGGAGTTCACCCAAGTTCATGCCCATTAAGTTGGTGATGCCATCCAACTATCTCATCCTCCACCACCCTATTCTCCTTTTGCCTTCAATCTTTCCTAGCATCAGGGTCTTTTCCAACAAGTCAACTGTTCAATTCAGGTAGCCCTTGGCATCACTGTTTCAATGATCTGGTCATCTGTTGAGGTTGCAGCTTATGTCAACAATAACTCTGTCCAACTAATAGGAATAAGGACTCATTAGTTGTAACTAAGTGTACAGTAACTTATATGCAAGTGTGATGCGTTCTCCATCACACCGATATTCAATAAGGTCAGATAGTCATTTTATTCAGTAGATTTTTTGTAATACCTGTTGTATGCCTGCTCTGTCCTAGGCATTTGTTGTATAGCTTCAATAAGTCAAGAATTGATAACTCGCAGCTGTACTTTTAAAATTTAGTCCTTTTCTGGCATTAGCTGCAATGATGACTGTACTTACACACACAATGGGAATAAAATCACAGGACAGGGTTTGCAACCTGGTCATTTTTATGATCAGTGTGTGTTAGTTGCTCAGTCATGTCTGACTCTCTGTGACCCCATGGACTATAGCCCACGAAGCTCCTCTGTCTATGGAATTCTGCAGGCAAGAATACTGGAGTGGATTGCCATTCTCTTCTCCTTACGATCAGTAGTTCCTTCAAGCTGACCAACGGACTGGTAATTCACATCACTTTTGGGTACAAGACAAATAAATCAATCTCATTATATTTTTTTGTCACATACCGGCACGTTAGTATTAGTCGCTCAGTCATGTCCAACTCTTCGCAACCTCATGGGTGGTAGCCTGCCAGGCTTTTCTGTCCATGGGATTTTCCAGGCAAGAATATATTTCCTCCTTCAGGGGGTCTTCCCCACCCAGACATTGAACCGGCGTCTCTTGCGTCTCCTGCTTTGGCAGGCGGATTTTTTACCATTAGTGCCACCTGGAAATCCCTTCATACTGGCATGATCTATTGCAAAAAATTCTTGTATAAAATCTGATTCATTGAAACAAAAAAAAACACTATCTGCAATGCAAACTCTTCACATTAGGTCATGTGTTATTCATGTGATAAAATAAATCAGAATATTTTCATTCATAAATGTAATATAGTTAAAATAAACACAAAATTGTCAAAATCTACAATATAATATGTAGGGTTCCCCTCTGATTTGTCAGTTCAGAACTATTTTATATTTCTTTGGATATATACATACTATATTTATCTAATAGATATTTGATTTGAAATCAAATACATTATTAAAATATAGGCTGTTATTGTTGCTACAACTATTAATTTACTAATAAATCCTGTAATAAAATCTAATACTTGTTCAAGTAATCACATTTGATAATGTCAAAATTACCAACTTAGTAATCAAAACCTTTGTTTGCCAGCTTATTATCTAAATTAGATGAGATTAATGTAAAAATTTAGCTCCATTTTCAACAGTTCTGAATATATACATTTTCTTTCACTGAATTTTGTTTTTATATGTCAATATGCTATATATCAAATATCTTCTTATAAGGATTAAAGCAAATACTTAAAAGTGAGAGTGAAAATGAAGTCACTCAGTCATGTCCAACTCTTTATGACCCTATGGACTGTAGCCTGCCAGGCTCCTCCTCCATCCATGGGATTTTCCAGGCAAGCATACTGGAATGGGTTGCCGTTTTCTTCTCTAGGGGATCTTCCCAACCCAGGGAACAAACTCAGGTCTCCCACATTGCAAGCAGACTCTTTACCCACTAAGCCACCAGGAATTCTCAAAGAATCCTGTGTTTGCCAAGTTCTGAATAGGAGATAGACTATTAGATTAGAGTTATTTAGAAATATTTAATTTTATAAACTTCAAAGTAATTTATAGCAATAGAAGTGATGTCAACTTTTTATCTATATAAAGCTATCTCATTGCATATTAGGGTCACTAGTACATCATGATTTAACATAGTTTAAGGGAAAATCTGCAAGCATATTTTTTATAAATTTACAACTAATTATTAAGATGATAATATCATAAAGTTTATTTATAAATATAAATGCATGTTTTATTCTGTTTTCCTAAATTATTCTCCACTTTAACAAAATATTTAAGTTTCCATTTTAGAATTTACTTGTTAGTGGTAGAATTAATCAAGATTATTTTAGTTCCATTAAAAATGTGTCAATCTATATCTTGCCATTAAGTGTTACTTTGTTAAATAAAGTCTTGATCCTAGTGACGTGAAATGTAGCCAAGCATTTATCTGTTCAGCTAGGTCAGTTTTGGCAAGTAAAAGTACCTTCTCAAGTTTCTATCTAAATTTATTGTAGAATGTGTCAAAGCTAAAATTATGATAAATGTATCAAAGAAGTGTACAAAATTACTGTCTGAAATGATTTACAATCTGGGTAAAAGTTAACCTGGAAGTAGATTTTATTGATTTTAATTAAGAGCCTTCTTTTGTTGTAGTCAAGATACCAGGACAAAAGTGAATTAAAAATATAAAGACATTCTGTACTACAATTAAGCTACATCTCATTAAAATTCAGTCTTCTTTTTTATTATAAAAGAGTACTAACTCAATATTTTCGTACTTGGAGAGGAGACATAAGTTAGATGTAAACAGTATTACTGTTCACTACACTTTTCAAAATCCCAACTAATAATAATGAGACTGCCAAGTATCAGAATGTTTTCTTAAACTGGAAAGCCTGGCATCAGGCTTTCTCTCTCTGGGAAACAAATTAAGAAGCTACTTGACTTACACACAGTGAGTTTTCTTTTTTGTCTTCCTAATTGATCGAGGTATATTACAGTCATGCTGTGGCATGACTCTTGCTCTCTGGGCTATGTCTTACATTATCATTTGGAACCTACAATTAGCGGAGCATTTCTTCAGCACAGTCCAGAGAACGCTTCTTGGAAACCATCTTAATGTGGTTTACTAATCAGGTTATACACAGATATGTAAACTATGGAATGATTTACTTCTAAAATTATTTGATTCATAATTATGTTTCTTTTCTAACTTTATGCAGAAACATTAAGGTTATCTTGGCATACAACCAATCATGCAGAAAGATATGTAAATGGATATGAACCAGTGGTTAAAACAAATGGACAAATGAGTTAGTACAAAGTAAACAGCGCATATGTTGAGGTACATAAACAAGTCTTTGTGAGTCAGAAAGGGCATCACCAAAGTGGTTTATACCCTGAAACCAGAGGATGGACAGGAACTATGTCATCCACTTCTACAACATGTTACTTGACCAAGCATCTTCTAATCAACAGGCAAATCAAGACTGTATTTCTTTAATGCTGTCTTAAATACTGAGCTAGAAATCTCATTTCAGTTAGGGACTGGAGAAACTGAAGGTACAAGATGAATTTCATTCCAAATAACCCACCTAAGTTTCAAATATCTTTCTTTTGAGAAAATTGTGGTTTTGTCTCTTTCTTCACAATATTTGATGTTCTAACTTTTTTTAAATGTCCCCTCGGTTTATCGTCTGGGCTTCCTTGGTGGCTCAGAAGGTAAAGAACCTGCCCACAATGTGGGAGACCTGGGTTCAATCCCTAGGTCAGGAAGACCCCCTGGAGGAGGAAATGGCAACCTGCTCCATTATTCTTACCTGGAGAATTCCACGGACAGGCTACAGTCCATGGGTAGTCCAAAGAGTCAGACATGACTGAAGTGATTTAGCACCACGCACTGGATTTAAATCTCCAAATTTTGAATCTTATATTTAAATATATATTTTCCTAGGAAACTGTCTGGACATTAATTGATTTATAGATCAAATTTGTATTTTTCTTTCCCTACCTGGTGGTAATTTCTTATCTGACAGGTAAATTACATTGTTCAAGAGGGGAGGGGGAAGAAAATAAAGTTACAGAAAACATAGAAGAGTCTGAAACACTTAGCTTATTTAGATGAAATCAATAATGAGATCTACTCAGCAAAGACTTTTTAATGTCAACTACATTCATCTCTTATTTGTTCAGCTCTCAAAATACTATCAGTATTTTAACTCAGCCATTTAGTGAGAACTAGAGTCATTTTGATCTTAAGGCCTAATTTTAAACTGTTTCTGCCTTTTTATCTGTGTTATTAATTTTGAGAATTTGGAAACAAATTATAAAGCTAAACTTTCTAAAGTAATTAACATGGTTTAGAGAGTCTTGGGTTTCATGTTTATTGCTGAACTTGCAAAAACATTTAATTTTTTCAATGATGAATTAACCCCTTGATCAATAAAATGTTGCAGGGTATCAGTCTGTAGGTTACATAAATAGAACACAGATAGAAATTTCAACTCAGTGTGAATATTTTAAACACAGCACTATTTTTCAGAGGCCAAGAAACATGAGGAGACAAACAATGCTGGCTGACTGAAGAATTAACTGTACAACACCTTTTGGATGGCTTTCAATAGGTTTTTTGGAAGAGCAGGAGAAAGTTAAACTGAGCTCTTTATTAGTTTTTATCAATAAGTCTTTGTTACCAATTGGTATAGCTTTTCAAGTGATTCTATTGGAAAAGGTATCAGTAGAGATTGAATATGTACCAGTTCCATACTAGCAGAATTTTATTATTGTAATAACCCACACTTTTTCTTCCCAAAGTATTTCATGATTCAAATACATTTAGTATTTAATAGCTGAAGTGATTTACTTTGGAGAATTTAGGGAAACATTTCTGAAATAAGATTTCAGTTGAAGAAAGCAACATTTACATAAAACAGATATTAATATTTTATAGCAACCAAGTTATTCAAATCATATTGCATATTCAGATATAATAACTAGAGTATGATAAAATTCCCTCAAGTTTGTGTTTTAATTTCAATCAAAAGACTGTAAAAAAATTTCAGTAATCTGATTATTTTATTTGAGATAATCATTAGTCAACATAATTGAGTAATGAAGTGGATCACTTCAGTCAAAATTATTCAGCATTTCTTTCTAGTCTAAAACCTACATAACTTGGCCTTTAATATGACTTCTGTTTAATATAATTATCACCGGACCAAAGATATATAACACAATTACTTGAATTCATTTAAAATTTCTCTGAGAATAAAGACATTTACATTCACATATATGTTTTTGAGGGGTGGGGGGACTAATGTCTGAAGGAACACCTAAAATAGACTGCCATTTTGTGTGAGGCAATCTTCATATCTGGATTTCCTAAGAAAATAGATGTCACACTGAGTCATTTGGAATATAGGCATGAAACCCCTGTATTAATATGATCACTTTGCTTTAATAGATTTAAGTGTCATGAACTGTTAAAAAATCAGTATATCACTCCATTTTTCACCTAATTAAAAAATGTCTGTGACAATAAATCACAAGCTTAAACTGCAATTCTCTTTTACATTGAAATAAAAGCATAAACTGTCCTGAGAATACAATATCCAGGAAAACATTTGTGATATCAGAGGTATCTAAAACCCTAAAACACTTTAATTACCATCTCCCTTGATGAATACATAGGAAATCACTTCCCAATATTTTTGTGCAATACTCATGTATAAACAAAAGATAAGTAAATCTTTCCAAAATAAAATTATTAACACTAATTATGAACAGGTTGTTCACTGGGGAAGGAAATGAGATAATTAGAGGGTTACTTGGAGGTACGTTATGGGAAAAGCAAATAAAAGCTTTATTCATCATTCAGAAGAATTCCTTGGTGTGAGAACTCAGCAAGTAGAAAGGATTTGGCAAGACTAGTAAAGTGAAAATGTAATGACTTTAATTTAGACTGGTTTCTGTCATGAATTCTCCACCATCAAGAGCAAAGGAACTGAAACAACATGATAACATTACTCCTTTTCTAAAACCATGTTGATAAGCCTCTTCCAAAGTGCCAGTGAAAGTCCAGACCAGGCCACGGAGCAGCTGATGGAACTGCCACAAGTCCAGCTTCACAGAGCATAACAGCGTTAGAGGAATACAGAAGGGAGCTTGCCTTTTATGAGGCTATCACAAAAGAAAGTTATATGCTTCAGAAGCAAGTTTATCTGAAAGGGAACAGACAAGATTCTTCAAACATTTCAATTGTGGTAATCTTGGTGTATTTATTTCAAAAGCATAAAATAACTTTGGATTTCAGTAACTGTAAAAAGCATTTTAAACATCCATAACCTTCATTACTAATGTTCTCATTTTTTTTTAAGTGTGTTGATTATTCACATGTGAATGTGTATTTTCAAAAGGACTGGTTTATTTCCAATAGAGTAAAGATACGGAATATTTATAAGGCATCAAATTAGGCAGTTTCCTATAAGAACATAAACACAGACATTAATATATTCAATTGAATCTTTCCACAATGAAAAGTAAAATGTAGGCACATTATTATCAATTCTACTTCTTTACATGTTCCCTCAATCCCTGGGTCAGGAAGATCCCCTGGAGGAGGAAATGGCAACCTGCTCCAGTATTCCTGCCTGGGAAAACCCATGGACAGAGGAGCCTGGTGGGCTATAGTCCATGGGGTTGCAAAGAGTCAGACACGACTGAAGCAACTTCATGCAATTCTGTATTTCTTGGGAGGTCATTGAAATAAATTGAAATAATTTAGACTTTGTGGAAAAACATTATTAAAAGGAAAATATGCTAAATAAAGTGGTAATTCAAATTATTAAAAGACAACCCCTATTGTTCAATAGATGTAGATAAATTTATCCATAAAGCTAATTTACTTCATTGTACAGCAGACACAACACTATACAGCAATTATTCTCCAATAAAGAAGAATTAACATCTTTGATTAATATAGCCAATATCTATAACAATCACCTCTCCTTGTTATCTACATACCATACTAGAACCCTCATTAAGGAAATACTCACTTTTTGTACATGTTACCAAGGATCTAATTGAGATTAGGAATTTTGCTTGAATGTTTCTTAGATAATGCATTGCATTGAACTATGTATCTAAGTTATTTATTTTAATAGTTAACAAAATCTGTATTTTATTTTGTTTTTTAATTCTGTTTTGCTTTCATTTTTGTGTTCTTATATGCATAGAACAAGAGGACAATTAGTAACTTTATTGGTGATTATATATGATTCCAAGAAATTTTCAGTCAAATTACCTTTGTAGTCATAATTCCCACTGACCTAATGATTTCCCTGAGGGAGGGGGACATAAGAAATCATGAAGAAGGGTCGACCAAAATGGTAACACAGAGGCCCCTGAACTCCCATTGTCCTATGGACACATCAAATATGCAACAAGGAGCTATTGTTTCTGAAAGAAATTCTGAAACTAGTTGAGTGACTCCTACACATTCAGCAAATAAGCAAATGTCCACCTTGGAAGGGATAGGAAAGGCTGAGACAGACTGTCACCACAAACCCCACCTCCCCACACACACAGTTCCACACAGTTAGGAAGGAACGAACTCCCAACTCCCAGCTTCTCCCTGAGGAGTGAAGGGCTTGGAGCCCACATTTAGTACCCCAACCTCTAAGACTCCCACCCACAGTACAGGTCCTCAAAACAACTAGCTCCATAAACCAGAAGCTGTGCTTATGATACTTATAAAGCAGTGAAGGTAAAAGTCACTCAGTCCTGTCCAGCTCTTTATGATCCTGTGGACAGTAGCCCACCAGGCCTTCTGTCCATGGAATTCTCCAGGCAAGAATACTGGAGAAGGTGGCCATTCACTTCTCCAGGGGATCTTCCCAACCCAGGGATTGAACCCGGGTCTCCTGCACTGCAGACAGATTCTTTACCATTTGAGCCACCAGGAAAGCCCCATGATACCTATAAGTATAGCAAATAATGCAGCAGTTGTTAACAGACAGAAAAACACTTGCTACAAATATCCCCTCAGGGGTTAACATAGAGATAACAGACAAAAATGCACCAGTCTCAGTCTTTCTCTGAAAGAACTCCATTGGCAAACTTTGAAACCTGCAAGCTGAGGGTCAGACTTCTAATTTAGCACATGTATAGGGGCTGGCTATGATTCTCCCTGGAGACTGAGGAAGCAGTGGACACCTTACCTGTTGTCCCCCATTACTTTGCTCACAGTTGCCAGCATCTCCCTAGAAGGAGTTCAAACGCATGTTTGCATTCCAGTGTATGGACTTCTGCCTGAGGTTAGATCCCCAGATCATATGGCTCTGATAATCAGTGGTGCTTGCTTTCATGATTCCCACAGGATGGCAGCAAACAGAGCAACAATTCTTAACAGGTACAGGAGGATTTGCCTCCCCTTTCCCCCAGCTATATACCCAGGCCCAGTACAGAGCAAACAGGCAAAAATCCTCGTCTCCCAGCTACTCTTCTCTACCAGATGTTGCTTGAGATTTCAGCTTCTTAGCAGCATGATAGGTGCTGAATGTGATCCTCCATGTTGGGACACAAATTCATATACTATGATCAAGTGGGGTTTACTTTAAAGATGCAAGGATGGTTCAATATTCACAAATCAATAAAGAAATGTGATATATCACTTTACCAAAATTAAATTATCTCAACTGATTTTTAAAGGGATGTGACAAAATTGAAGATTCTTTTATGATAAAAATTCTGAACAATATGGGTATAAAATGAATTTACCTCAACATAATAAAGGCCATATGTGAAAAGCCTTCAGCTAATATCATACTCAACAATGAAAAACTCAGGTTTTCCTCTAAGAACAGAAATAAAACAAGGATGCCCACTCTTGCCACTTTTATTCAATATAGTACTGAAAGTTATAGCCAGAGTAATTAATCAAGAAAAAGAAATTAAATGTGTCCAAGTTGGAAAAGAAGAAATGCATTTTTTTCTATTTGCAGATATCATGGTATTACATGTAGAAAAGCTAAATACCCCATCAAAAATTTGTTGGAACTAAAAAACAGATTCAATAAATTACAAAAGACCTCAAATAGCCAAAACAATCTTAAGAAAGAAGACTAGAGCTGAAGGAATCATGTCTCTTCTGACTTCAGACTATAATTCAAAGCTACAGTAGTCAAACCAGTAGTGCACTGGCACATAAACAGACACATAGATCAGTGAAACAGACTACAGAGCCCAGAAATAAACCCACAGACTTATGGTCAATTAATCTGTGACCAAGGAGGCAAGAATATACAAAAGAGAAAAGACAGTCTCTCAGTAAGTGATGCTGTGAAAACAGGACAGCTATGTGTCAAAGAATGAAATTAGAACATTATCTAACACCATATACAAAAATAAACTGAAAATGCATTAAAGACCTAAATGTAAGAGTGGAAGCCATAAAACTTCTAGAGGAAAACATAAACAGAACAGCTTTTGTTATAAATTGTAGCAATTTTTTGTCTGTCTTGTAAAGCAAAGGAAATAAAAGCAAAATAAACAAGTGGGGCCTAATTACACTTAGAAGTTTTTGCACTGCAAAGAAAACCATTGACAAAACAAAAAGACAAACTACTGAATGCAAGAAAATATTTGCAAATGATTTGACAGGAAGGAATTAATATCCAACATGTATAAACAGCTCATATGACTCAACATCATACAATTAGCAAATGCAAACTGGTATATATAGAATGGATAAACAACAAGGTCCTACTGTATAGCACAGGGAACTATATTCAATAACCTGTGATAAACCATAATGGAAAAGAATATGAAAAAGAATAACTGAGTCACTTTGCTATAGAGCAGTAATTAAAACAACATTGCAATTCAACTATACTTCAACAATAATTTTTTTAGAAAAATTAAGGAAAGAGTAGAAACTCCCAATCCATCATTGGTAATCAAAATTTTGAAACTTGTAGGTATCCTTCTCTTTTACATATCCATAATGTTACCTCATGTATAATATGGTAGCAAATTGAAATCATAACAAAGTAATCATAGTGCAGGCATACAAATGAGGTTGATTGGCTACTGAGGATTCAGTCTTACACATGTCCCTGCACCACGGAGAACATGATTCTTCCATTTCCACAAATCTTACTGAAAATTTCAACGTGATCATCATTAACCTAAATAATATTTCTTATGAAAGAAGGCAGTTCAGTTGCTCAGTCATGTCTGAGCAACTCTTTGTGACCCCATGGACTGCAGCACGCCAGGCTTCCCTGTCCATCACCAACTCCTGGAGCTTGCTTAAACTCATGTCCATCAAGTTGATGATACCATCCAACCATCTCATCCTCTGTCGTCCCCTTCTCCTCCTGCCTATCTTTCCCAGCATCAGGGCCTATTCTAATGAGATGGCTGTTTGCATCAGGTGGCCAAAGCATTGGAGCTTCAGCTTCAGCATCAGTCCTTCCAATGAACACCCAGGACTGATCTCCTTTAGGATGGACTGGTTGGATCTCCTTGCAGTCCAAGGGACTCTCAAGAGTCTTGTCCAACACCACAGTTCAAAACCATCAATTCTTCAGTGTTCAGCTTTCTTTATGGTCCAATTCTCACATCCATACATTATTGTATAGCACAGGGAACTATAGCAATATCTTATAGTAAGTTATATTGGAAAATAATTTCAAAATCAATGTATGTGTATATGTATAATTGAATCTTCTTGCTGTACACTGAAACATTGTAAGTCAACTGTACTCAACTATACTGTAGTTTTTACTTCAATATATACAAATTATATATGTGCTTATATATATATATTTATAAATAAAATGAGAAAAAAAATATTATCTGCTTCCTTGTGTTGACTTCCCAAGTAAATGAAATGACATCTCTAAAGGGATTAGGAACTTTTTTCTTCCTTCTTTTTTTTGTGAGTTTTGAACTTATTTGTTATGGGTCAGTAATTTAAATCTTTCTCTTAGGATCCAGTCATTTAATATGCAATGAAACATTAAGTCTACATTGCTTGTAGAAGTTTTAGACATTTTGAAAAGTTTTAGAGATCCAGTAGATTCTTAACTACATGATCTCTCCATTTTCCCTCTGAACTATTCTTTTTTTTTTCTTATAAATCTTGCCATTTTTATTTTTTTTCATTTATTTTCATTAGTTGGAGGCTAATTACTTTACAATATTGTAGTGGTTTTTGTCATACATTGACATGAACCCATGAACTGTTCTTTGTATTCCTCCCCCTCCCATCTCTCCCAGGACTCCCTGAAGTAAAATTTTATTATCCTTACTAATTATCAGTTTCAAATTATTTTTTCAATTGAGAGGCAACATAAGATATGTACAAATGTCGAACAATAACATTTCCCTTATGGGGACGCATATGTCTCTTCACTGTAGTTACTCTGGTTTAGGCATTGTTCATATTATGTTTTTGATGGTTTGCCTTATTCCACCTCAGGGAAACCACACATGTAACAAAACAACCATATAACTTATTGTGGCAAATGTTACTTAACTGGATTACAACATTCTACACTAAGATTTTAAAACATTCTTAAATTAAGGTCGATCATTATTTTATTTACCTAAGGTCATAAGAATTCTTGTTAGAACTCTAAAACACTTGGTTTGGGTGAGTCTCTTTTCTCTAGACGTGATTTAGCTCACTGTTTCAGTAGAGTAAAAGATGGGTCTTTTTCTTAAGATTATAGACTTCTGCTTATTCTCTGAAACTTTTTCTAAAAATATCACACAAATAAAGCCAACAGTATTCTTGCCTGGAGAATCCCTTGGTCAGAGGAACCTGGTGGGCTACAGTCCACAGTATTGCAAAGAGTCAGACACGACTGAAGTGAATTAGCTTAGCACAACACAAAGCCGACAGAGCAGTACTGTGCCTATCACAATTTATATTAAATTTTATTTTTAAACCTTATGGTACTGAAATCCTAAAATAGAATTATTTTACTTTTTTTGAATTCACTGAATTACTTTTGAAGTTTTGAATTCATTCCTGGAATAAAATAATGAGAGGGAATAATTTTCTAAACTAAATGCCTTGTTTTTTAATTATCAGTGATTATTTTGTTACTTGCTCTAAAGAAAATACTTGTTTTTAAAGTATCAGTGGTTAAAGAGTGTTAAAAAGTGTTAAAAAGTGTTAAAAAGAATTCATTTGAACCAGTTCTAACCGTTATACAGAGTGAAGTAAGCCAGAAAGATAAAGAACATTACAGCATACTAACACATATATATGGAATTTAGAAAGATGGTAACGACAACCCTATATGCAAAACAGAAAAAGAGACACAGAAGTACAGAACAGACTTTTGAACTCTGTGGGAGAAGGTGAGGTGGGATGTTGCGAAAGAACAGCATGTATATTATCTACGGTGAAACAGGTCACCAGCCCAGGTGGGATGCATGAGACAAGTGCTCTGGCCTGGTGCACTGGGAAGACCCAGAGGAATCGGGTGGAGAGGGAGGTGGGAGGGGGGATCGGGATGGGGAATACGTGTAAATCTATTGCTGATTCATGTCAATGTATGACAAAACCCACTGAAAAAATAAAGAAAGAAAGAAAGAAAGAAAGTTTTAATGAATCAATTAAAAAAAAAAAGCATCAGTGGTAATTTTGTTGCCTGTCCATGACTTTTAAAGCATTATATTTATTAGAGCCAAGAATAAGTAATCATCACGAAAGTATATTTTCACAAACTCTAAAATAAACTTTAAAGTACCAGCCACAGGGCTTGCAATTTTCAAAAATGTAGACCCAAGTTCAATGCTATAGCAGCAGTAAATTATTGTAATTTTAGAACAATTGCCATAATAACATACTTGCCTTTTCAGGCAAAATTTACATAATTATATAACCTACGAAATGAAATCATTATGTTGTTAGATATTAAATATAAGGTTTCCTATAAGCTGATTAGTTACTATTTAGAAGATGTCATCTTTTAAAAATGTTTCAAGTTTAATTATTTGGTTGTACTAGGTCTTAGAGGCATCTTTGATCTTCCTTATGGTATCTGGGAACTTTAGCTGCGGCACGTGAACTCTCAACTGTGGCTGTATAGCATGTGGTATGAGGTTCCTTGACCAGAGATTGAACCTAGGCCCCCTGCACTGGACCACCAGGGAAGTCCCAAAAAGGTACCATCTTTTTTGTCTTAACATGTGTAAGTCAATATTATCATAGTCTTTATTTATTATCTAACATACTAGTAAATAAATGAATTACTGATGAAAATATTGGGCAGGTAAATAATTTAGCTGCTAAACTCAATTAGTTTTTCTTGTGGGTCCTTCTGCCCTTGTGGCTTTAGCACATAAAACTTCGTTTGCCATTTCCTCATTGGACTTTCCCCTCTTTCTTTAGGGCATTTCCACATCTCCTTCTGCTTAGCGGGCATCTTGACTCAAGTGTCAGTCTCCTTTCAGGATTGTAGGCTTACCTTGCCTCTAACCATATAATTCTTCCATCTCTTTAATTCTCTGAGCTGGAAATTCCAGCATTACCTCCTCATAGACTCTCCTCCATTTTCTATTTAGTCAGCTTAGTCCTCTTTATAATTTGATGCCAGAAAAATATAAATACTGGTGTTTTTTACTGTAGAACTTGCAGTAGGCAGGAAGTTCGTAGATCCGATTTCTACTTCTTCCACTAAACTCTGGTTGGAAGGTTATATTCTTGTTCAGAACTTAGAATTGTCTCTGTTAAATGAAGGATCTGAAATAGGTTATCTTTAAAATCTTTGTAACTTTATAAATATGCTCAGTCTACAAATACTAATATGTTTCATTTTATTCCTGCTTCCTCTAAGTGAATGTAATAGAGGTGAAATAATTTATTCTTCAGATTATCTTGACTCTATCAAACATGAGTCTTTTAGGAAAATTCTCTAAACACAGCATGGGAACTGCTCCCCAGTTGCCACTTTGTGACTGTATTTCCTTTCTATCAGGCATAGATTTGGCTAATATCTTTTCTCCACTGAATGAGTTCAGTTCAGTTCCTCAGTCATGTCTGACTCTTTGAAACCCCATGCACTGCAGAACACAAGGCCTCCCTGTCCATCACCAACTCCTGAAGCTTGTTCAAAAGCATGTCCATGGAGTTGGTGATGTCATCCAACCATCTCATCCTCTGTTGTCCCCTTTTCCTACTGCCTTCATCTTTCCCAGCTTCAGATCTTTCCTAATGAGTCAGTTCTTCACATCAGGTGGCCAAAGTATTGGAGTTTCAGCTTCAGTATCAGTCCTTCCAATGAATATTCAGGACTGATTTCCTTTAGGATGGACTGGTTGAATCTCCTTGCAGTCCAAGGGGCTCTCAAGAGTCTTCTCCAACACCACAGTTCAAAAGCATCAATTCTTCAGTGCTCAGCTTTCTTTATAATTCAACTCTCACATCCATACATGACTACTAGAAAAACTGTAGCTTTGTCTAGATGGACATTTTGGCAAAGTAATGTCTCTGCTTTTTCATATGCTGTCTAAGTTGGTCATAGCTTTTCTTCCAAGGAGTAAGCGTCTTTTAATTTCATGGCTGCAGTCACCATCTGCAGTGATTTGGGAGCAAAAAAAAAATTAAAATCTCTCACTGTTTCCACTGTTTCCCCATCTATTTGCCATGAAATGATGGGACCGGATGCCATGATCTTAGTTTTCTGAATGTTAAGCTTTAAGCCAACTTTTTCACTCTCCTCTTTCACTTTCATCAAGAGGCTCTTTAGTTCCTCTTCAGTTTCTGCCGTAAGGGTGGTGTCATCTGCATATCTGAGGTTATTGACATTTCTCTGGCAATCTTGATTCCAGCTTGTGCTTCATCCAGCCTTGCATTTCACATGATACACTGAATAAAACTAGTGTATTTCTTTCTTTCTTTCTTTCTATTCTTTTTCAAATTATTTTCCCATTTCATTTATTACAGAGTATAAAGCAGAGTTATCTGTGCTATAGAGTAGGTCCTTGTTGGTTATCTATTTTAATTATAGCTGTCTATGCATGTCAATTGAGTTAGACAAGTCTGTGTTCCATGTGATCAGTTTAATTAGTTTTCTGTGAAATGTGTTTTTCATTCTGTCTGCCCTCTGGTAAGGATAAGGATAAGAGGCTTATGGAAGCTTCTTGATGGGAGAGACTGACTGTGGGGGAAATGTGGGTGGGGCCATGATTAGTTCAGTTCAGTCACTCAGTCATGTCTGACTCTTTTTGACCCCATGGGCTGCAGCGCACCAGGCCTCCCTGTCCATCACCAGTACCCAGAGTTTATTCAAACTCATGTCCATTGATTCGGTGATGCCATCCAACCATCTCATCCTCTGTCATCCCCTTTTCCTACTGCCCTCAATCTTTCTCAGCTTCAGATCTTTTCTAATGAGTCAGTTCTTCACATCAGGTGGCCAAAGTATTGGAGTTTCAGCTTCAACATCAGTCTTTCCAATGAATATTCAGGACTGATCTCCTTTAGGATTGACTGGTTGGATCTCCTTGCAGTCCAAGGGATTCTCAAGAGTCTTCTCCAACACCACAGTTCAAAAGCACCAGTTCTTCAGTGCTCAGCTTTTTTTATATGCTCAGCAAATTTTTAATCCGATTTTCTTTTGATGGACTGGACTGTGTTCCCTCTCTGTTGTTGACCTGAGACCAAACTATGGTGGAGGTAATGATGGTAATTACAACCTCCTTCAAAAGGTCCCAGGCAGGCGCGGCCACACTCAGTGCCCCCGACCATGCAGCAGGCCACCCCTGACCCACGCCTCTGACAGATACTCCAGGACACTCACAGGCAAGTCTAGGTCAGTCTCTGTGGGGTCACTGCTCCTTTCTCCTGGGTCCTGGTGTGCATGAGGTTTTGTCTGTGCCCTCCCAAAGTCTGTTTCCCCAGTCCTGTGTAAGTTCTGTCAGCTCTATGGTGGGCTTAATGGCGACCTTCTCCAAGAGGGCTTATGCCACACCCAGGTCTGCTGCACCCAGAGCTCCTGCCCCTGCAGCTGGCCACTGCTGACCCGGACCTCCACAGGAGACACTCAAACACTCAAAGGCAGATGCAGTTCAGTCTCTGTAGGGTCTCCTGGGGCACACAAGGTTTGGGTTGAGCCCTCCGATCATCTCTGGTAGGTATGGCGTTTGTATCTAAATGCGATTTTGCCCTCCTACTGCTTGCTCGGGCTTCTTCTTTCCCCATGGACATGGGGTATCTTTTTTTGGTGGGATCCAACATTCTCCTGTCGATGGTTGTTCAGCAGTGAGTTGTAATTTTGCAGTTCTCACAGGAAAAAATGAGCGCATGTTCTTCTACTCTACCATATAGAATGAAGGACTGCAAGGAGATCAAACCAGTCAATCCTAAAGGAATTCAGTCCTGGATATCCAGGAATTCACTGGAAGGACTGATGCTGAAGCTGAAACTCCAATACTTTGGCCACCTGATGCAACAAACTGACTCATTGGAAAACACCCTGATGCTGGGAAAGATTGAAGGCAGGAGGAGAAGGGGATGACAGGATGAGACGGTTGGGTGGCATCAACTCAATGAACATGAATTTGAGCAAGCTCCGGGAGTTGGTGATGGACAGGGAAGCCTGGCGTGCTGCAGTCCATGGGATCACAAAGAGTCGGACATGACTGAGTGACTGAACTGAACTGATACATGTCAATCCCAAACCCCCAATCTATCCTTCCTCCCTGTCTCGATGGAAACGAGTTTGAACAAGCTCTAGGAGTTGGTGATGGACAGGGAAGCCTGGCTTGCTGCAGTCCATGGGGTCACAAAGAGTCAGACATGACTGAGCGACTGAACTGAACTGCTGATGTTTGTGGCAAATATGACCTGAGAATTTGTTTACTTTCATTGTAAACTGGTAGTGATATTGCACAGTAGAGTAAACGCTGACTACTACAAACTTTTTAGATGACTACTAATAAAAGATCCATGAGCTGCTGATGACTTTGGGTGGGGGATGGGTCAGTTCGCAACAGAACTTCTGTTGGTGAGCATAATTGTTTATAGAGGATTGTACCTTTTCAGAGATGCTTATTATAGTCATCATTATGAAAAGAAACTTTTAAGATGACATGCCTATAAATAGCTAAGCCTTTCAAGAGAGCACTGTTCTAGTTTTTCTAAATAATATCACTCCTAGATATTATGATCCCCAAGATTCGACAACACCTTTCATGAAGTAGCATGTGTTTATTTCAAGGCCTGTCATTCATGAGAGATATGAGTCCAAGCCTGCTTTGTTTGTGATAGCTAATAATACCGCAGAACTGAAAAGAACTATTATTTTCATTCTAGTCATGCTCTGTCCCTGTTCAATGAATTAAGTCTCAAGCTTTGAGAGTCTTACTTCATGTGCAAGCTTCAACTTTTGGACATCAAAGGCAATTTAACTGTAGAGCAACTAAAGTTACACGAAAGTGAATTTCGCTCTGTCTTGTCTGACTCTGCGACCTGATGGACCACATAGTTCATGCAATTCTCCAGGCCAGAATACTGGAGTGATGGGTAGCTCTTCCCTTCCCCATGGGATCTTCCCAACCCAGGGGTCAAACCCAGGTCTCCCTCATTGCACAGATTCTTTACCAGCTGAGCCACCAGGGAAGCCTGGAAAAAAGTAGGGTCTTTACGTGTAAATCCATTGAAGTCTGAGGAAAGGAGAGTGAGAGTTTCTAATTTGAATGGTACATGAGTGGTGGGCAGCCATGCTAGTGTAAAAGGATGAGGCTTAGCAGAGGTCTTGTGAAAATTTCATGTATACAAAGGAGCCTTAGTAAGAGATTTACTTGAGAAGGTAGAGACTTCACTTGAAGGAGGGGCCAAATCACACTTGTAGTGGTAAGGCCACCTGCTAGTAGTAATTCTTCTTCACAAGAAAGGATAAGAGAACTGATCTTCAAGGAAAGCCCAGGTGGGCAAGTTTCCTAGGAATGGTGTTGACAAGTGGTTGAAGTACCGAGGCACCCATTTTACAGAGCCCTGTCTGAATCAGTGAGACAGCTTCAGTTGAGTAGAAAACAAATCATGTGATGATCTTGTCCCAGGTGGCTGCCTAGGCAATATTATTTGTTCAAAAGCTTTTAAAAATTCATTGTCATTATAAAACACCAAAGGCAAATTCACTTAGTTCATCTTGAACTTGAAAAGAAAGATGGGGGGGGGGGGCAATAATTTGAGCACCTTCATGTCAATGGGGAGTCGTAAATCACTCTGATACTTAAAACATGAAAGGACCTTATTTCATTGCAGAATGTCTCTTAATTTTGTAGTTCTAAGGATGAAAGGCCTCTCATAGAAACTGAAAGGAATATTGTAATAGGGCTGCTAGCATAAAAACATATAAATTTAATTCTTTCATATGGCTTTTTTAATGTACTAATAAAATTGGGTAGTTTCGACCACCTTGTAAGCAAGAATTGCAGAGTAATTTTAAAGTTTTCATTATCCAGTCCTTATGATACTTAAAGACAAGAAAGGAGTAGGATTTAGTGTGGGTGAAAAAAAATCTTATTAGACCAGGCTTGAAAATTGCAATAAACATGATGGGACTACATAAATGGCAAAGAATTCCTAGCAAGATGTAACAGGGTAGAATTAATGTTGGAGCAATTATTTTAGCAGTATGCTCATTTTCTTTGTGTAATTTATGGCCTTAATCACTGGTATGCAGATTCAATCATGAGGCAGCGCTCTCAGTACTTAGACTTAGGAACATGCACAGTGCAGGGTGGATAAAAATTCTTCACACATGGTTTCTTCCTCCACAAAGAAAGTTTCCTATAGCTTTTTTGTTGTTGTTGTTTTTGATTTTTCAGCTCAACAAAAGAATGGAGATCTGGCTTTTGAAAGTAAGCACTTGGAAAGAAGCCACAGATGTCAACAAGCTTAGGCCTGCTTTCTGATCCAGAAAGCAATGAATTTATTTTCTTTAACTTTGTGCTGAACAATATGTATAGAGAAACAGACTCCGGGTTCATGTGAAATAGAAACTCAAATGGATTGCTAATCAGCATTCTGAGTTATGCCCAGGGATGCTCTGACTGTATTATACTGACCCCAAGTAGACAACAGCAACAAAAGTGTACATGAGAGAGCTGGTTGATGAACATGGGTGTGGGTAGCTGTTCGATGTCGGTGGGCCAAGACCGGTCTGATGAAATGCCACCTTGAAGTGTTTGCCTCAAAACAGAATGTTCCATGTAATGAGAAAAGTTTCAGACAAAACTCTATATAAATGGTACTAATTTGAGAACACTATGAAATAATTTTTTATACTTAGGTTCCAGCTGGCACATGTTTCAAGTCTTATATATTCTCATATTATTTACACTTGTTACCATGAAGTGTCTATTTAAATATCTATTTCTGTCATTAGACTATGAGCTCCTTAAGGATAAAAACTAAACTGTATTCACCTGTGGATTTCCAATATTTGCCAGGGCCTGGTACATAAAATATTCAACAAAAGTGACTTCAATATAAATAGGACAGTGGTGGGTCTGCTGTTGAATAAATAACTTAATTGAGCCTTGAGGGACAGAAAGATATTATTGTCTTAGGCTATTTATAAGTTGGAGCACTAGCTTCTATTATTATCCAAGATCTTCCACTGGAGAGCTCTCCTCTCTGCAGTCAGAGATCATTTTAGAAACTTTGTATTAAAATCTTTAGTTAAATTGCTTGTCTCAGAGAGCTTCCCTGGTGCTTCAGCGATTAAGACTCCATGCTTCCACTGCAGGGGGCGCAGGGTCCCTGGTTGGAAAACCAAGATCCTGCATGGCGCACAGTGCCATCAAAACACAACAAAAAACAAACTTGTCTCAGAAAACTGACCAAAGGTTTAGAGTTTTGAGAAGTACCAAGCAGAATTGGGGCAATAGGAAAACAAGAGCAAAAGCCTTCAGAGGATGGATTTAGCAAAATAGTTTCACCACACCACATAAATTCTAGGAAGTGCTGATTTATGGGATTTTTGAAGTCAAGTAAAGAGACTGTAGGGCTTCCTGGGTAGCTCAGCTGGTAAAGAGTCCACCTGCAATGCAGGAGACCCTGGTTCAATTCCTGGGTCAGGAAGTTCCCCTGGAGAAGGGATGGGCTACCCACTCCAGTATTCTTGGGCTTCCCTGGTGGCTCAGATGGTAAAGAATCTGCCCACAATGTGGGAGACCTAGTTTGATCCCTCTGTTGGGAAGATCCCCTAGAGGAGAGCATGGCAACCCACTCCAGCATTCTTGCCTGGAGAACGCCCATGGACAGAGGACCCTGGTAGCTATGGTTCATGGGTCACAAAGAGTCAGACACGACTGAGCAACTAACACACACAAAGAGACTGCATAGTGCTAATTAAGCTGCCTGCAACATTTTTCATGGTACACTTATTAATAATACACAAATGTGGAAAAGATGATAATAGTTTATGGTTGAGTGGCTTTTAGGTGAACAAACCACTACATGTGAAAGATGTCAACATGAAAAGAGATCTTTAATATCACGCCACAGGCTGTATCTTTGTGCCTTATTTCATATTTGTAATTAACACTGGTGATTCCAAAGTACTAAAATTTTCAAACCACCATATTGGGAAGGAAAATCAGTACATTGAAATCATGATGTCAAATAATAATTATAGTCTGATAAAATCTAAAATACATATATATCATATTGAAAAAGGAAAGTATTGGGCTATAGTGGAAGTTGCTTTTTGACAATAGTACAATAGTATCCAGTGAGCTAACACAGTATTCCCTTGCATTTACACTCATGTGTGTATTGGGAGTATCTTAGTCCTCTTCTGTGTTTAGGTCAGGATGTAAGTGTATACACTATTTCTGGGTACCACATTAAGAACACTGAGGAAGCCAGAGCTTGCTCAAAAGAGGATAAAAAGGAAAATCATGCCATTTGAAGATGTTTAGTGGGGAAATGAGGAACATCCCAACATTATCCATAAAGGCAAACACTGTGCTCTAGTTTAGATCCCAACTCCATCAACTCTCATTCCAAAAGCCTTAGGCTTCCATGTGAGTATCCCTTTCTGAGACACCAGGAAGCTGTGACCAAGTTGACATTACAGTTCCAGACTCTATGGCCAGATCATTATAGCACACTTTACAACCTTGCTCCTTACATCTTGGTCAACATTCACTATGGAAATCTCTCTTTTATATATTACTACCCAATCACCTCTCATACACAACTGTTCTTCTCACCCTCTGTTCCACACTTTAAAATATACCTAATGAATTACTAGTCTAATATTTTAAAATATTCATAAAATAAAAAATAAATTGTTTAACAATATTAACACTTGCTTTCCACCTTCCTTATTAGAAGAACAGTTTTCCCTTAAATTTTTCACAAAAAGTAAATATTTTTTTCCCTACATACCATAAGGCCTTGTGTGGGTGATTTCTACTACTAATTTCCATAATTTCCAAACTTTTACTCTCTACTTTCATACAATATTTCCTTTTTATTTGAAATTCACAACCTCTGAATACATCATTCTCTATCTTTCCTTTTTACAATAATCTAAAAACATTTAGTCACTATCTCATATTGATGAAAGGTTTTGGAATCTGAATCAGTATTTTTCCTTATTCAGTGTTCTATAATTAATTGTGGTGATTTCAAAGTCCAAAAGAAGGACCTATATATAGGCCTAATTTCACAATTCTTATTGCTTTAAGCTCGTTAACTTTGAGTCAATTCCACTTCTCTAATCATAAACCTCAAATTTATCATCTCCTAAAATTCCTGTTTTCTCAAACCCTCATTTCCAGAAGCTATTTTTTTACTTCTGGTCCTTTTCTTCCCAGTGTATTATTCTCAACTGAACTTTCTTCTCTGATGTACCGAGATGTTTGGTTAGTCACTGAACCTGATTTTACCAAGTATTCTCAACCTCTTAATACACAGATCTGCCACTACTGGAGAAAATCATGAAATTGCCTAGATTTAGTATGTTATAGTGTTATTTAAACCACTATAAATTAAGGGAATCCCATTTAAGCTGAACTACAGAAACACTCAACCATCCATATATTTTTCTTGGTCGGTTACTTTTTTTCCTTTCTTAATACCTTTCATATACTTATCTTTCTCTTTAGAATTAAAAACTATTGGGGTGTAATTTATTTACAATGCTATATTAAGTTCAGGTACACAGCAAAGTGAATCTGGTATACATATAACTGGTCTTCTTTAGATTCTTTTAAAAAGCCTACCCTGACACATTTAACAAGTTTACCTGCATTTTTTTTAATAAAATTGAGGTCATCAGGCATGAACCATATAAACCACCTGCCAACTTTGTACAAAATAATTTATACCTGCAGATGCTTTTGTATTCTTCTTCCAGGATCTTTGTCCAAAAAATTTATCTTCTTTCTCCTAAATGTTTAACTTCTCCTGATTTCTATTGGTTCTATGGCTTCAGGATGGATAGGTACAGCTATAGATATAAATATATGAATATATGTATATGTTCAAGGCTTTCAATTCTTCCAATAATCTTATTGACACCAACTTATCCACAGTTTTTCAACAAACTCTTGACTTAGTTTTCTTAGCTTCCGTTTTGGTTCTATTATCAAGTTTCATTCTCTTAATGATCAGTCTTTTCTTTCCATGCACACACTCTCTTTGACAATATCATCACTTGTGGTTTTAACTAAAGCCTATAAACACAATAACCTCAGTTGTGTATTTCCAGTTTTCAGATCCTGAACTACTTTCCAGAAGAGTTAATAGAGTTTCAAACTCAACATCATCAATGTCAAATGTCACAGCATCTCTTATTTCCTGCATCTACTATTCAGGTAATAAACCTCAATTAATGAATTCTCTGTCTACGGAAATGTTGATTCTCAATATGGGTTATGGGAGCAACAAGCAAACAAAGCACCTGCTGCTCAGTGGCTTCTAGAAGTTTCCATTCCATGAAGTGCTACTGATGTGCAACGAATCTTACTATGCTGAGAGCACATGGTGTCTCCTCCAAGAACTACAGAGCCATTGTGGAAAGAGCAACCCAGCTGGCCACCAGAGTCTCCAGTTCCAATGCCAGTCTGTGCAGCAAAGGAAATGAATAGAGAGTTTGTGTGCATATTGTACTTGTGCTAATAAAACTCTGAGAAAAAACTTAAGCCAATTTATAGCCTACATTTTCCCTCACACTTGGTTCACCAAATTCTGATAATTGTGCTTTGGAACCATCTCCTTTCCTATAGCAACTAGCCTCATTTCAGTCTATCATTAAATCTTACCTGGACCATTGAAACGTCCAATTAATTGGGCTCCTTGTCTTTATTGTTACCTATCATTAATTCACCTTTGATAGCACTGCTAAATAATAGAACATGAAAGCATATTTGATTTATACAAATGAAGTGTGATTTGACTATTTAAAGATGGTTTCAAGGAGTAAAACTATGTTCTTTTTTTTTTTTTAATTTTTTTTTTTAATTTTTTTATTAGTTGGAGGCTAATTACTTCACAACATTTCAGTGGGTTTTGTCATACATTGATATGAATCAGCCATAGATTTACACTTATTCCCCATCCCGATCCCCCCTCCCATCTCCCTCTCCACCCGATTCCTCTGGGTCTTCCCAGTGCACCAGGCCGGAGCACTTGTCTCATGCATCCCACCTGGGCTGGTGATCTGTTTCACCATAGATAGTATACATGCTGTTCTTTTGAAACATCCCACCCTCACCTTCTCCCACAGAGTTCAAAAGTCTGTTCTGTATTTCTGTGTCTCTTTTTCTGTTTTGCATATAGGGTTATCGTTACCATCTTTCTAAATTCCATATATATGTGTTAGTATGCTGTAATGTTCTTTATCTTTCTGGCTTACTTCACTCTGTATAAGGGGCTCCAGTTTCATCCATCTCATTAGGACTGGTTCAAATGAATTCTTTTTGACGGCTGAGTAAAATTCCATGGTGTATATGTACCACAGCTTCCTTATCCATTCATCTGCTGATGGGCATCTAGGTTGCTTCCATGTCCTGGCTATTATAAACAGTGCTGCGATGAACATTGGGGTGCATGTGTCTCTTTCAGATCTGGTTTCCTCAGTGTGTATGCCCAGAAGTGGTATTGCTGGGTCATATGGCAGTTCTATTTCCAGTTTTTTAAGGAATCTCCACACTGTTTTCCATAGTGGCTGTACTAGTTTGCATTCCCACCAACAGTGTAAGAGGGTTCCCTTTTCTCCACACCCTCTCCAGCATTTATTGCTTGTAGACTTTTGGATAGCAGCCATCCTGACTGGTGTGTAATGGTACCTCATTGTGGTTTTGATTTGCATTTCTCTAATAATGAGTGATGTTGAGCACCTTTTCATGTGTTTGTTAGCCATCTGTATGTCTTCTTTGGAGAAATGTCTGTTTAGTTCTTTGGCCCACTTTTTGAATGGGTCATTTATTTTTCTGGAATTGAGCTGCAGGAGTTGCTTGTATATTTTTGAGATTAATCCTTTGTCTGTTTCTTCATTTGCTATTATTTTCTCCCAATCTGACGGCTGTCTTTTCACCTTACTTATAGTTTCTTTTGTAGTGCAAAAGCTTTTAAGTTTCATTAGATCCCATTTGTTTAGTTTTGCTTTTATTTCCAATATTCTGGGAGGTGGGTCATAGAGGATCTTGCTGTGATTTATGTCGGAGAGTGTTTTGCCTATGTTCTCCTCTAGGAGTTTTATAGTTTCTGGTCTTAGATTTAGATCTTTAATCCATTTTGAGTTTATTTTTGTGTATGGTGTTAGAAAGTGTTCTAGTTTCATTCTTTTGCAAGTGGTTGACCAGTTTTCCCAGCACCACTTGTTAAAGAGGTTGTCTTTTTTCCATTGTATATCCTTGCCTCCTTTGTCAAAGATAAGGTGTCCATAGGTTCGTGGATTTATCTCTGGGCTTTCTATTCTGTTCCATTGATCTATATTTCTGTCTTTGTGCCAGTACCACACTGTCTTGATGACTGTGGCTTTGTAGTAGAGTCTGAAGTCAGGCAGGTTGATTCCTCCAGTTCCATTCTTCTTTCTCAAGATTACTTTGGCTATTCGACGTTTTTTGTATTTCCATACAAATTGTGAAATTCTTTGGTCTAGTTCTGTGAAAAATACCGTTGGTAGCTTGATAGGGATTGCATTGAATCTATAGATTGCTTTGGGTAGAATAGCCATTTTGACAATATTGATTCTTCCAATCCATGAACACGGTATGTTTCTCCATCTGTTTGTGTCCTCTTTGATTTCTTTCATCAGTGTTTTATAGTTTTCTATGTATAGGTATTTTGTTTCTTTAGGTAGATATACTCCTAAGTATTTTATTCTTTTTGTTGCAATGGTGAATGGTATTGTTTCCTTAATTTCTCTTTCTGTTTTTTCATTGTTAGTATATAGGAATGCAAGGGATTTCTGTGTGTTAATTTTATATCCTGCAACTTTACTATATTCATTGATTAGTTCTAGTAATTTTCTGGTAGAGTCTTTAGGGTTTTCTATATAGAGGATCATGTCATCTGCAAACAGTGAGAGTTTCACTTCTTCTTTTCCTATCCGGATTCCTTTTACTTCTTTTTCTGCTCTGATTGCTGTGGCCAAAACTTCCAACACTATGTTGAACAGTAGTGGTGAGAGTGGGCACCCTTGTCTTGTTCCTGATTTCAGGGGAAATGCTTTCAATTTTTCACCATTGAGGGTGATGCTTGCTGTGGGTTTGTCATATATAGCTTTTATTATGTTGAGGTATGTTCCTTCTATTCCTGCTTTTTGGAGAGTTTTAATCATAAACGAGTGTTGAATTTTGTCAAAGGCTTTCTCTGCATCTATTGAGATAATCATATGGTTTTTATCTTTCAATTTGTTAATGTGGTGTATTACATTGATTGATTTGCGGATATTGAAGAATCCTTGCATTCCTGGGATAAAGCCCACTTGGTCGTGAAATGGACAAATTCTTAGAAAAGTATAACTTTCCAAAACTGAACCAGGAAGAAATAGAAGATCTTAACAGACCCATCACAGGCAAGGAAATCGAAACTGTAATCAAAAATCTTCCAGCAAACAAAAGCCCAGGACCAGATGGCTTCACAGCTGAATTCTACCAAAAATTTAGAGAAGAGCTAACACCTACCTTACTCAAACTCTTCCAGAAAATTGCAGAAGAAGGTAAACTTCCAAACTCATTCTACGAGGCCACCATCACCCTAATTCCAAAACCTGACAAAGATGCCACAAAAAAAGAAAACTACAGGCCAATATCACTGATGAACATAGATGCAAAAATCCTTAACAAAATTCTAGCAAACAGAATCCAACAACATATTAAAACTATGTTCTTATACTTGGCAAATGATTTGGCATGTCATTCTTCAGGTCAGCAAGTATAGAATATGATTAGTTTCTAAAATAATAAATTCATCACCTGCATAGCTCTTCTCCCATAAACTGACTCCTTGGAAATCTAACTCTTTGAAAATGCTCCCTATGACTCAAAGTAGAAAGGTGCATTCTGAAGTGTTTTGCTTTTTTAAAATGTTATCACTCTCTCTTTGGCTAAGATGTGGTTCTAAGGCATTTATTTAGCCCTCACCACCACCCCAACAAGTAGAACTACTCTTGTCTTTCATCAAAGGATAAGTGATCCATTGACATACCCTGCTAGAGAAAATCTGAACTCCCCTTCTTCTCCACTCAGCCCTACTTGACAGCAAAGAGATTTATCCTGGCCTGAGAACAATAGGACTCAAAGAACTTCTGGATACGGAAGTTAAGAAGGAAATAGAATGAGTTTATGATCTTGGGAACTGGAAATAGCTTTGAACTTAATTTGGACCTGTAGTTTAAACCAGACCACAAACCCTTAGTAGCTAGAGAAGCAGAGAAACTAATGTAAAGCTTCAAATTAAAAGGGTTGAGCTCAGAAAGATCATAGAATGAGAAATTCTTGAGTCACTGCCTATATTAAATAATTCTGGTATCTAGGTAAATTCTGAACCAGTCTGTTGCCATGAAAAGTTTATATCCTTAAAAAAAATTAATCATACTGTTGAATAACATTAAAACAAACTGTAGTAGGCTTCACTACTGAGAAAAATGCTAGAAAAGATTAAATATCAAGATCACATTCCAAAATTAGATATTCTTTCATTTAAAAAAAAAATGCCCAAATTTACAAAGGAGAGTATTGGATAGACTTTTATCTTCTGGGTTTATCTCTTTCTATAAAGGTGTGCTTCCCCAGTGACTCACTGGTAAAGAATCTGCCTGCAGTGCTGGAGCCGCAGGAGTCTCAGGTTTGATCCCTGGATCTGGAAGATGCCTGGAGCATCCACTCTAGTATTCTTGCCTGGAGAATCCCATGGATATACGAGCCTGGCGGGCTACAGACCATGGTGCTGCAAAGAGTCGGACGTGACTGAAGCGACTTAGCACATAAAGGTGTGTAGCTATTACTGGTTTTCTCTCAATTAGGTCATGAAGGAAATGGCAACCCACTCTAGTACTCTTGCCTGGAAAATCCCATGGATGGAGAAGCCTGGTAGGCTACAGTCCATGGGGTCACAAAGAGTCGGACACGACTGAGCGACAAATAAAAATAAATAAATACCTCTCCATAAGAGTAGATGATAACTTATTCAAAAAAGGATCATAGAGCAAATCAATATGGTCCAGGGAGGAAAGAAACTGGATTCTTGCCTCATGGAAAAGATGACATCAAATATGACCTAACGTTGCGTGGACGATTAAAGAATCTATAAGCAAATTAATTTGAAGAATTTAAAGGCCTGATTGTCAAATTCTCCTTTGAATTGATTATAACATTTCACTGATTTCCCCATTAATTAATGAATTAAATAAAATTTTTGCCCACGCTTATTTTATATGTCATAATTTTATCTTTCTGAAAATTATAATTTAGTAGTGTTACAGTCAAAAGGAGGCCCTAGGAAGACCAATCAATTAATTCAATGAATCCTCTGATAGTAAGAGTACAAAGGTTTTGTCACATAACCAATAAGTGGTGATTAAATTATTTCACACAAATATCTATACATCAAAAAGTTGAGGTGAGATAATCTTGCCAAACAAAATAATTTTACACTTTCGCTATCTAGATGTGTAGTATTTCTAAACATGGAAAACTTTAATTTAGAATTTGCCTAGAGGCAGCAGGTGCTGAATACTTTTTATCATTTGATTTCTACATGAACATCTCTTTTCTTAACAGCAATGAGACGACATTTTTGATGAGAGGTGGGCTTTCAGTAGAGGAATTTTTGTGATAAAGATTAGCATTGATTGCAGTACACATTTCTAAATTTAAATTGTTTGAACCTTTTATTGGATGTTACAGTGTATAATCACAAAACAACAACATACAGAAATAGACCTCCCCTCGCCTCAAAATAACCTGCCAGTAACTGTGCTGCACGCTCAGTCTCTCAGTCATGTCTGACTCTTTGTGACCCCATAGACCCTAGACTGCCAGGCTTCTCCATCCATGGAATTTTCCAAGAAAGAATACTTGAGTGGGTTTCCATTTCTTAACTCCAGGGGATCTTTCCAATCCAGTAATTAATCAAATGCAGTTTGATTCAACATTTTTAATGCACTTACTCTTCTTAATCCCTCCCAGCTGGGAAGTACTGGGGGCAGGAGGAGAAGAGGACGACAGAGGATGAGATGGCTGGATGACATCACTGACTCGATGGGCATGAGTTTGAGTAAACTCCGGGAGTTTGTGATGGACAGGGAGGCCTGGCGTGCTGTGATTCATGGGGTTGTAAAGAGTTGGACACGACTGAGCGACTGAACTGAACTGAATTCTTCTTAATAAGGCAACGTATTTGACTTTTTCAGTGCTAAATGAAATAGAGAAGGTAGGCATTTTACCTACAGGAGTTCCAAATCGAGGAGAGAATGAAATGCATAATAATAAATAGAATGCATGGTAGAATATAATAATCCTAAGATACCTTCCTCTCATTTATGGATGATTAATTGATATGCTTTTTAAAATAATGTAGTGATTATATTTCTTTCTTTCTTTAAAATGTGCATTCAAATTAATAAGAGAAATTCAGAAAATAAGAGACTCCACCAGTATCTTGTCAATTAAACATCAGTACTTTTGAGGAACTCATTCCAGTCCTCCAGTGAATGAAGGGAGCAAATTAAATACCCAAAGCAAGAGGACAGGTACTTTCCTAAGTGGGATTGACCTTGTCAGATGACATTGCTTTGTTTGGTAATACAGGTTTAGAATTCAGAATTATCCCAAGTGCTTTTTTTTCTTTTAATTTTTATTTTAAGTCAAAACTAAAAAAAATTTTTTTAATTCATTTAAAAGAAGACTCTGATGATAACTGTTAAAAGGTAATTGCAATGAAGAAAAAATAGAGTTCATCAGACACAAGGGAGACAAGAATGTACTGTTGCTATAAACCTACTTCGCCATAGTGAAAACACAATGCATTAACTCACGACAATGCCAGCGCAATCTGAGGAAGAGCTAAATCTGGAAAAGCCTCCAGCATGACAGATACTTGGATGCAAGACTTTCTATAATGGAGAAGCAAAATAATCAATTCATGATTAAAGGCTAATGCCATCATAAGTTTTACTTTTCTTTAAAAATGTGTTATTTGGTTTTATGTGATGTGGGAAAAATAATACAACTGTTTTTTTTCTCTTATTTTCTACACATTTTGATAAAATTCAACTAGATTTTATTTGTAATCACCTTTCAATTTTCAACAATGTCTATCATATAAAATTAAGAAGTGAGTATATGAGATACCAGAGAAGGCAATGGCACCCCACTCCAGTACTCTTGCCTGGAAAATCCCATGGATGGAGGAGCCTCGTAGGCTGCAGTCCGTGGGGTCGCAAAGAGTTGGACACAACTGAGTGACTTCCCTTTCACTTTTCACTTTCATGCATTGGAGAAGGAAATGGCAACCCACTCCAGTGTTCTTGCCTGGAGAATCCCAGGGACGGGGGAGCCTGGTGGGCTGCCCTCTATGGGGTCGCACAGAGTCGGACACGACTGACGTGACTTAGCAGCAGCAGCATATGAGATATACAAATTAAATATAATGGTAAGAAAAAGTAGGGTAGAGATGAGGGTAAAGGACATTCTAGAAGAAACTTAGAGGATACACAATATAGGCTATATCAGAAAATGACAAGTCATTAGTTTTTGTTCGTGTTTTTCTGTTAAAGAATATGCTGGATTCACACCGGGTCTATGTGACTATAAAGCTTGTGCTGACTCTTGCCTATAGAACTGCATCAGTGGAAAAGAAAGTTGAATGGAAAAGTGGAACACTTTTTATGGTTATGAACACAGGATGGATTTCATCAAGAAAGTAGTACTTGAAATAAGCCTGATGCCTAAAGACATTTTCTTCCAATCGGGATATAGTTTCAGTCATTTCAGGAAGCAGCAGGAGCACACTGGGTGTGGGATAATGTATAGAATTTCTGGAAACTTTATGGAGCAACTCAGACTTAGACGTGAGGAGCTGTTTATATCAACTGTTGAGCCCAGAAGATGAACAGCACTCAGAGGCTTCATATCTTGTTCAAAGAAAATTTTAGTTTTATAGAAGATGCCCTGGAAGGGCTCTGAGCAGAGAGTTAAATTAAATTGATAACATCCATACCCAGGTAGAGGATGTTATGGATGTGGGGATGCATATGACAAAGATGGAAATATGATGAATGGTAATGTGTTTGTGACATATTAATAAGTGTGATTTAGTGTGCTTCACACTGAGTACATACATCAGTGCTTGAGAGGATGCATAGAAAGAGTTGATGAAGGTCAGGCATGGCTACTAAGATCAGGTTTCCTAGAAAAGCCTTGCTTAGATCTCAGATTTGATATCAGAGACATGAGTAGATAAAATAAGAACAGAATGAAGCATGACAAGTCGAAGCAATAAAACCAAGGAGCAAGAAAGAACAAGTTGTATGTGAGAAGACTGGAGTTGTTAAAATATGAGTTGGAAAATAAAAATGAGAGATGAAATTATTTTTGGGTATCTAATTCATTTGGGAACGATGGAGAAAACTTTGCTGTTGCTGTTACTATTTCAATAAAGAAATAGCAATGTATTTAGAAAGATTTTAATCAATCTTACAGTCATATTACTACATTAGTTAGTCCTGTGAGAAAATTCTCACTTAAGACATAGCAAGCATATTTATAAAAATTATTAAGCAATTTCAGTGCCTTGTGAGATATAAATTAAGTAAAACAGAAGTGATATAAGCAGATAAGCTTACAATATATTGGGTATATGATAACATGGGCTGATACAATGATATATTCACACTGATATATGCCAAATAAGTAGATTGTATAAATAAACACACAGAGAACATCATTTCCTGGAGCAAAGATGTACAGTAAGCACTAATGGTTTTCTCTTGAAGTATATAGAGTTAGTTATATAAAGATTCCCCATAGCTAACTGGGCTTCCCAGGGGGCTCAGTGGGAAAGAATCTGCCTGCAATGCAGGAGACATGAGCTTGATCTCTGGTTCAGGAAGATCCCCTGGAGTAGGAAACGGCAACCCATTCCAGTATTCTTGCCTGGGAAATCTCAAGGACAGAGGAGCCCTGCAGGTCACTAGAGTCGGACATGACTGAGCAACGGAGCACGCACATAGCTAATTGGGAAAGGTATTATCTCCAAGATAAGGAGGAATTTGCCAAAACTTCTAAAAAGCCCAAGTAACTCTTCTCCTGCTGAGTCTTGAGTAAGTGATGTATCAGAAAGGAACATGAATTATATCTTTAGTTACTTTGAAGTCTTAGGTTGAAGTCTGAAGTTTTGGGGGCAGGAGATTTGGATTGTACAGTTGGAGATGTCATCCTTTTATCTAACTGAACATGGCATATTGAAGACAAATAAGCATTTGGAATTGAGGCCACGCAGATGATACAAAAATTTTGATGGTATTTTCTGGGCTACAGCTGCTCATTTGAGAATGAGGGATGTCAGAAAAGGAAAAGAGACCATCGCAGGAGAAAAATGAAAAGATCTCAAGTTCAGGCTTTTCTCATATGCTGCTTCCCATAGGAAGGCTCCCCATCCACTCTAGTCACTTTATCATTTAGATTATTTTGTATTTGGATGCAAACAGTGAAAGTATACTTTTATATCTGAAAATATCACAAACATAAAGATAGGAAAAGTTGATAGACTATGAATTCAATTGTATTGTTGTTTGAAAAGAAAAGTTGAATTAATAGGATGAAATGCCAGAGGTATTAATGTAATTTCCTACACCCGTTTTCAGAAATTAGCTGGGCAAGTACAGGATGATTCTATTAAAAAAACAAAACAAAACAACACACACACACACTGGCTTAACTGCATTTTAGTTAAAAAAAAAAAAAATACTTGTCTGGATAAAGTCAGTTTTAGAATTCTGTAAAACCAACCGTGTGATTCTAATGAATTTTCAAACTGCATTAGCAAAATTTTAATACCCAGGGAAAGCAAAGTAATAATTCTGTGGCTCTTTGCTTTGCCCGGACCACATCTGGAGCTATGTGTTAATTTTTATATTCCGTTGACAGTTAATTATAGTACAGCCCAAGAACATAAGTGGTTGTTAAGGTCTATGGAAACCATGGGATATGAGAAAGAGTTAGAAAAAAATGTCATGGTTAACCCGGGAAAGAAGACATTAATAGAAGTAGAAGTTCCATAGTCTTTGACTGACCGTCATATGGCAAAAAGTTTCTTTTTATATTGTGTAGCTTTTGAATTGTGATTAATGCGAACTCAGAGGTAAATTTCACAGCAAAGAATTTTGAGTATATATAAGGGAGATCTCTTTAAAACTTGAAGTCTATCAGTACATGGGCTTCTTCGTGAAGTCGTTGCAGGTCACAAAAAATATTCTAAATAGAGAGAGTTGAACACTTGCAACATGTACTTGAGTTATCTCCTACCAGTTATGAAAGACAAATGCTAAATATTCAGGAATTTTTCCAGTTGGCTAGGTATCTTAAAATCAGTAAACTTTGGGAATATTTACATTAAAGATATTGGCAAACACTATAAATCAGGATTTTTTTTTTTCCTTCTGAGAGCTAGTTTACCAGCATACTACAGGGTTTTTATAGATGATGTCAGTGCAATGATTAAGAGTTTTCGTTCTTTCAAATCTAAAACCCTATGGGTTTATTAATATGTAGAAGAATATAAACAGTTTAAAAAGAAACAGGAGGAATAAATACAGTTATTAAAGTCAGGGAAATTTGTGAAGGAACTTAGAAGTAAAATGGTAAGAGTAAATACTAGGGGGATGGATTATATTCTGTGGGAATAGGAAAATATAGAACTAGGGAGAACTTTCTGAATATTTTGAATTTGTGAGATTTGCCTTTGTTGAGAGAAAAGCAGAATATCCTAGAAATATCTACTTTTTTTTCCTTTAGAGATGGATTTATTAAGGAGTCAATGAATAAAATTTATACCCAGAAACTGCCGAATGGAATAATTACAAATTTTGAGTTTAAGAAATCAGACTATCTTTCAAAAATGCAAATATATTTTTACTGTCTACTTCATAGCTAAAAGTAAATACTACAGGATTTGTTGTTTCTAACACAAATTTATATTCTTCATTCCATAATTTATGAGTGGACTAATTATTCCTACATTTAATCCTAAACATAAATTATCTTAATTCCAGGGGTATTTAAGACTTTTTTATATGGGTGGTCCTTTTGACATATACTTAATTAGTGCCTAACTTGGATGTTTGTGCTGAAATAGCCATATTACAATGTTCAACAAAAACAAAGCTCTTGTAGTCTTTCATGTTGTAAAAGTTTAACCATCCCACATTTCAAAGTGTAAGAGTTTTGAAATTTAAAAAAGATAATGCTTTCAAAATGTCTTTAATTGTTGCATGATATTTTAATAAACTTTTGTAGATATTTCATTTCAAAGAGGAAGGGAAGTTTTCCAACTTGAAAAGTTTCCTTGCTATTCTCCATCACATCAATACAAGCAAATAAAACCACAAAACTTCATATTTAGTTCTTCTTTCTTTGAGTGCCAATAACACTATATGTATGCTCCTGGCATGATAATAGTTATATTATTACTCACATGTTATAATTACTTTAATATTAAATAAAACTCTAAACTTATTAGATTCCTAAGAACAATGCCCAGGTCTCATTCACTTTAGTGCTTAAAAAAAAAAAAAAAAACACTATTTACAATAATAGGTATGCAGTATATACTAAACTAATATTTCTAAGTAAAGAGTTCAGCCATTTTTCTGTTAAATAAGACACATAACATGCTGTTTTTGTAGATACATCCATAAATGACATAAGCCCATTCCTCTAATATTTGCTCTATGGTCTGTTTGAGGAACTCCATTCCTCATTCAAAATGTTGATTTAAACTTAATAGAACAAGTTAAGTCATAATCTTTGTGTAGAATGGAATTTTGAAAGAAACAAATGTGTTTAGTAAGATCCAAAACAAATATACTTGCACTCTTTCTACCAGAAAAATAAATTTTCTATCCAAATAATATACATATATACAGATACATATATGCGTGTATATACATATGTGTGGATAACACATATAATATATATAGCATATACACACATACATGTATAAAGAGAGATATTATCCAAATATATCTGTTAGGCCAAATATTTATTGACTCAACAAAGTGCTTAAGGGCCTACTGAATGCCAGGTACTGTATAAAGTGTCCTTGATACATCGGTGGACACAAAACAGAGAAAGATGCCTGCCCTAGTGGAGCTCACATTGTAATAGAGAATAGAGCAATTAAATAATTAAAAGTGATTAATATTTTTTTAAAGAAAGTAATGTTCACTCTAAGAGAAAAGAGACACGCTATAAATAGAAATACCAGCTTATGATTGTTTCAGATAACAGTTTGGATCAACAAAATGAGTCAGATTCCATATATTTTTGGAGGTTAAGTTAGCAAGATTCCTGACAAAATAAGTATAGATTATGAGAAAAAGAAAAGGGTCATAGATGATGCTAAGGTTTTTGATTAGAACAATTATAAGCTGACAGAGCTACTGTCAAACAAACTATGAAAAGCTGTGCATGTAACAAGTTTGGGAAGAAAATGCAACAAGAGTGCAAGTTAGGAAATTCCACAATAAACATGGTTGAGGATAAGCCCGTTACACAGGTGAGACGGTTCATACACTTCAGACCACAGAGAGAATGTGAGCAAGAGCTAACGGATTTTGCTCCAATGAATTAGAAAAGGATGGTGTTCTTCTTTATGTTAATTTACATAAATTTATAGGATGCTTAACATTTCTCTTTCTTAACTATATTACACATGCAATTAGGAAGTTATTCTTCTTTTTTTCTTTTTTTCATTTATTCTTATTAGTTGGAGGCTAATCACTTTACAATATTGTAGTGGTTTTTGTCATTTTTATGGCACAAAATTCCAAAGGGAAGACATTCATTAAAAGAGTTAAGACACTTTTATGGTGTTGGTGTTAAGGATTCACTATGTCCACCATTTAACTGTGCTCTTTCCAATGTCTGCTTATTCTTCAGGTTTGTAGGAGCTGTGAATCATCCCCACTGGATGATAAAACACCATTAATTTCCATTTTAGTTGAGTGAAGTATACCATTTTATTGACCAAAATTGGGATTAAATTGACCTTTACATTTCAGATAAAAAATGACTTGTTGAGCAAATTCAGTTCCATACAAAGAACAAAGAATATTTTTAATCTACTAAAAGAAACACATGTTTCCCAAGTACATGACGGCACACAGCTACGGACAGGTGAAAAAGTGTACTTTGTTCTATGCAGTGCAGGAAAACAGAAAATCAACACACCTGGTCCCAACCCCCAAGTACTCACAGTCAAGAGGACATTCAGTAGTCAAGAGAAAATCCAAGAAAGATTGTGCTAAGAACTTTATAGGAATAACAACCTTCACTGGGGTTTAAAAAGCATGATTAATTTTAATAATGTGACTATAATAGCAGGGGCTAGCCAGCTAAGACTGGGCTTCACTGTGACCATTACTCTTCTTTATTAAAATTATATCTTAATGAAGCCTTCATTCTCGAGTGACTTCTATATTACTTATGCTTCTCAGCCGCTTCAATCATGTTCCACTCTTTTGCGACCCTATGGACTAGCCTGCCAGGCTCCTCTGTCCTCCAGGGGATTCTCCAGGCAAGAATACTGGAGTGAGTTGCTGTGCACTCTTCTAGGGGATCTTCCTGACCCAGGGGTCAAACCTGCATCTCCTACGTCTCCTGCATTGAAGGTAGACACTTTACCGCTGAACCACTGCGGAAGCCGTATATATTACTTTAGAACTAATCTATTGAACCAGCTAGACCAGGTTGGGCACAGGCAGAATGCAACTCTCTTTTCTTTTCTTCACCTCTATCTCTTGTGTTTTATCTGAAGATTTGTTGTCATTTCCTCTTCCACAGTTTTTAGAAAAGTTTGAAATAACGCAAAAGAATCTAGGTTTTTCACATGAAAAGAGAGACCATGATTCAATTTAAAACTTCTCTCCAACATCTGCTCAAGACTGCCGCAGGCTGCACTGGGGAAGAATGTCATAGCCGACCTCATTTTTTTTCTCTTGATGTATTTCTTACCTCATGCTCTGTCACTTATCTCACATTTCTGTTCTCTACAGTGTCAGGCCAACAGACCTGAAACAAATAGACTGCCAGATGCTTCTCCAGCATATATCGGTTTATTCAGGATTAACTGAGAATTGCAATTTGGAGTCTGCAACCATGGTGAGCCATGTGCAAGTCCCCCTTCACAGCAAGAGAAGGCACACGCTCTTACAGAGAGGAGAAGGAAGTTGGGAGGGCTGAGTAAATAAGGAGTTCTTGGTTTTTCATTGACTGGCTCCCTCCCAGGAAAGAAAAGTGTTAAAGTCTTCTCTGCTGGCCTCTGCTACTTCACAGGATGTAAGAGCTCCTCCTTCAGGTCTCTCAGTTTATCTGAGGTTTCTGCTTGTTGCCTGTGTGCTAAGTCACTTCAGTCCTGTCAGACTCTGTGGTCCTATTGGACGGTAGCCTGCCAGGCTTCCCTGTCTGTGGGATTCTCCAGGCAAGAATACCGGAGTGGGTTGCAAGGCCCTCTTCCACGGGATCTTCCCGAACCAGGGATCAAACACAACTCTTACATCTCTTGCATTGGCAAGCGGGTTTTTTACTGCTGGTGCCACCATTAAATGTCAACAAGGTGTAGGAGAATAGAGAAGCGGTGAAAGGGGAAAAAGACTTTACATGATTGGTTCTGTTGTAACTTAATGTTGGGTCTTTTTTTACTGGTTACGATGGTGGCTTTGTTTTTCTCGTAGGATGCTTCAGCAGTTTCTTCTGATAGCCTCACCTGCTAGAACTTTAACTGTTAAAGATAATGCTTTCTGTAGCAATGTAGCTTGCTCCTAGGGCTAATGAAAGCTGATAGCATCAATTCCCAATTCAGTGTTCAGTAACTTCATGGTGGTAACTTGAAATCCACCATAGTGCACATACTTATATGATGGAAATCAACAAGTCCTACAAATCAGGGTTTTTAAACACACACACACACACACACACATATATATGTATATGTATATATAGGTATGTATATATGTATATTTTTCCCCTCCTGCAGGGTCTGACAACTGGTAAACATATACCAGCACATTACCCCATATATTGCTTCCTCAGGATTCTTTGGCTGGGCTTTTCTTTGAAAATGCTTTGGGGGAGTGATTTTACGTACCATCATTTATTCCCTCAAGTTCAGGGACATAATGTAAACCTTTAGAGTTTGTCTCTTAAGAGTCCCTTGCTTTGGGGGAGTGGGAAGGGAAATAGAATAGAAACATAATGGCAAACTTACCACAAAATTCCTTACTATCAGCATCCGAGGTCATTTTCTTAGGCCTTTCTGATAAGAATAGACTCCTGACCTCTCTAGTGCCTCCTTAGCACCATGCCTAAACTTGTGTAAGACTAGTTGGAAAATGAATAATTTAAAAGCCAGACTTTGGAAAATATAATAGCTGTTATTTGTTTTAGTTGTGACTAATACTAATGTTTCTGGGGGCAAATAATATCACAGTAATTGTTATCATTGTTGTACTATTATTATCACACAAATAGCTCCCATTGGTTCCAGGACTACTCCAAGGGCTTTCTACACACTAGAAATTTTCACTCCATTAATCTTCATTGCACTTATTGTTGCAATAATAATAAGGTACTATTATTAACCTCACTTTATAGATAAGAAAACAGAAACACACAGATACTGAGTTACTTGCCCTAGATCAATCTAGAATATATGTATTGTTAATCAATCTGTTCAGTCCTCAGAGGAAATAAGAAGAATTAGTACTCTCTGAATTCATCCTGCCTCTGTATGCAGAGTATAGCATATGTTAAACTCATTTATACCATACAGCAACTTCTGATTTAGGTATTATTACTTTATTTCACAAACTGAAAGTGCTATATGTGGAATATCATGAGTATGAGCTTGCATTAGTAAAAGATGAGTCTAATATTTGAAATAGTTATGCATGACCTCAAAATTCACATTTTTATAGTTCACCACAGTTCTTTGGTAGGAACTGACTGTAAGTCTTTTCATCCTCTTCATAGAGTGTCATATTCTCAGTACTGTTATATGAAAAATTACTTACTTAATATTGAAAACTGAGACTACTTGAGAAATTAATATACAAAGCATAAAAATAATATTAAAAGAAAGGGCGAGGTATATCATTAAGAATCCTAATATTTGGGAAATAAGACCTAATATGTATTGAGTGTATGGTATATTGGGTATTGTTCTAAACACATCTTATTTCATATTGATAAAGAATTCTAATACAGAGTTTCAAGTATTCTTACACTGCTAGCTTCTGATCTGCATATTTTAGAATTACCTATTTGCTTAACAACTGTTTAGATTTCTTACTCCTCCCTCCTCATCCCCTGCACTTAGCTCCTCTCCCTCATACACTACACTCTGAGAGTATCTGCAATAGTTAGTTTGATGTGTCAACTTGACTGGGCAATGGGGCACCCAGATAGTTGGTGAAACATTCTTCTAAGTATTTCTATAAATGTGTTTTGGGAGTGAGTAACATTCAACTTGGTAGATGGCATAAAGTGGATTGTTTTCCTAATGTTGGTGAGTCTCATTTAATCAATTAAGGGTCTGCATAGAACAATAAGTCTGACCCTTTCAAGTAGGACTCTTTGATGGCTTTCATGCTTTTGAACTATGGTTGTGGAGAAGACTCTTAAGAGTCCATTGGACTGCACGGAGATCCAACCAGTCCATCCTAAAGGAAATCAGTCTTGAATATTCATTGGAAAGACTGATGCTGAAGCTGAAACTCCAATACTTTGGCCACCTGATGTGAAACACTGACTCATTGGAAAAGACCCTAATACTGGGAAAGATTGAAGGCAGGAGGAGAAGGGATGACAGAAGATGAGATGGTTGGATGGCATCACCAACTCAATGGACGTGAGTTTGAGTTGGCTCCAAGAGTTGGTGAAGGACAGGGAAGCCTGGCGTGCTGCAGTTCATGGGGTTGCAAAGAATCAGACACGATTGAGCAACTGAATTGAACTGGTCACTGGATTTTTCCTGCTTTCATATTTGAGTTGAGTATTGACTCCTCCTGGGTCTTCAACCAGGTAGCTTTTTGACTAGAACCAAACCATCAGGTCTCCTAGTTCTCCAGTTTGCCAACTCACTCTGCAAATCTTGAGACACACCAGTGTTCATAATTGTGTGAATTAATTCCTTATAAAAATGTCTCTTTCAGTTCAGTTCAGTCACTCAGTCGTATCCAACTCTTTGCAACCCCATGAACCTCAGCACACCAGGCTTCCCTGTCCATCACCAACTCCCAGAGTTTACCCAAATTCATGTCCATTGAGTTGGTGATGCCATCCAATCATCTCATCCTCTGTCATCCCCTTCTCCTCCTGCCCTCAATCTTTCCCAGCATCAGGGTCTCTTCAAATGAGTCAGCTCTTCGCATCAGGTGGCCAAAGTATTGGAGTTTCAGCTTCAACATCAGTCCTTCCACTGAACACCCACCCAGGACTGATCTCCTTTAGGATAGACTGGTTGGATCTCCTTGCAGGCCAAGGGACTCTCAAGAGTCTTCTCCAACACCACAGTTCAAAAGCATTGATTCTTTGGTGCTCAGCTTTTTTTATAGTCCAACTCACATCCATACAGGAGCACTGGAAAAACCATAGCCTTGACTAGATGGACCTTTGTTGACAAAGTAATGTCTCTGCTTTTTAATATGCTATCTAGGTTGGTCATAACTTTCCTTCCAAGGAGTAAGTGTCTTTTAATTTCATGGCTGCAATCACCATCTGCAGTGATTTTGGAGCCCCCCAAAATAAAGTCAGCCACCATTTCTACTGTTTCTCCATCTATTTGCCATGAAGTGACGGGACCAGATGCCATGATCTTAGTTTTCTGAATGTTGAGTTTTAAGCCAAGTTTTTCACTCTCCTCTTTCACTTTCATCAAGAGGCTCTTTAGTTCTTCAATTTCTGCCATAAAGGTGGTGTCATCTGCATTTCTGAGGTTATTGATATTCTCCCAGTAATCTTGGTTTCGGCTTGTGCTTCTTCCAGCCCAGCATTTCTCATGATGTACTCTGCATATAAGTTAAATAAGCAGGTTGACAATATACAGCCTTGATGTACTCCTTTTCCTATTTGGAACTAGTCTGTTGTTTCACATTCAGTTCTAACTGTTGCTTCCTGGATAGATACAACCGTTTGTATTTATCTATATCTACATCTGTATCTATAACTGGGCTTCCCTGGTGGCTCAGATGGTAAAGAATCTACCTGCAATGCAAAGACCCGGGTTCAGTCCCTGGGTTGGGAAAATCCCCTAGAAAAGGGAATAGCTACCCACTCCAGTATTTTTGCCTGGAAAAGTCCATGGACAGAGAAGCCTGGGGGGTTACCATCCATGGGGTCATAAAGAGTTGGACATGACAAAGCACAGCACAGAACGTCTGTATCTATAATTATGTATAGATATATGTCTGTCCTATTGATTCTGTTTCTCTAGCGAACCCTGATTAATACAGATTTCAATGTAGTTCTAGCACAATTTTGTTTAAATCAATATCCAGCATTTGCATTATTATGACTATGTAACTATTATTTCCTGCTGTCAGGGTGGTTTGTAATTTCCTCGGTTCTGTCTTGCCACAGCAAAAATTTGAAGTGATGGTCAGCCCACTGTTACAGCTCAGTTTTATTTGACAAGCAAAGGAAATTACACCCTCAAGGCATGAGGGCAGGCCGATCCAAAAGACACAAAAAGAAGAGAAGCCTCCAGCTCAATTTTTGGCTCCTCCCTGTATATTTTTTTTCCCTCCCCCTGAGCCTGCCTTTTGTAAATTGGACAGCCAGGAGGGCTGTCTGTTTTCCCTGAGGTTCTCACACCCGTCCAGGACCTTCCTTTGTTCTATTTTTGTGGGCTTTTCCTTTCTTTCTCTTTTAGCCACCACTGTTATGGAGTCCTTTTTCCTATTCTAACTACCAGACATTCCCCCCTCAAGAGATGGGAGGCCCTATTCTTTGGGAACAGGGGCATAGAGTCTCTCTGGCTATTTCCTGCTGACCTGGGACAGCGAGGGGCATTGGGCCTCCCCCTCTTAGTCTCAAGCCTCAGAATCCTTATAGTGGTGTCCATCTAAAGGTGAGCTATATTTTCTGTGGTTGGGTGTAGTTTTATATATCCTTGTTGAACTGGCACTGCACGTTGTAGCTTGTTGACCTGGGCAGAAACAAAACGGGTTAAACAATTGATAATACATGGAGCAATCATAAGCAGCATCAGTATGCTTATGACAGGGATTAATGGGGGCATTAGCCAACTCCAAATTTCCCTTGCCAGGAGAAGGATCCCCCCAAAAGCAATTATAGCCACCTGAGAACTCTCCAGCTCATTTTTTGAGATCCTATAGGATCTGAATGTTTTTATTGAGGACTGTGAGACATTTTTTTAACTTGGCTGGAGGTATTTACCCAGAAACAACACGCCTCGTTCAAGATGACTCAAGTCCCTCCTTGTTTAGGGATCAGGAAATCTATCTCCTGTCTATTTTGTGTTGTCTCTGCCAAGCTGTGTTGGCTCTTTGGAGCTATCCTGAGAAATCTGATCCCCAGAAATTCAATTTTGGGGGTGTTCATTAGAATGGCACTCATTTGTAGTCCTGAATAGGTATCTGAGATCTCCCAGGGGCTCACAGGTGTACTGAGTGTCCTCTTCTGTTTTCTTCCATGCTTGACTCATGAGTAGTGAACCCAGGAGTCGTGTCCTGGTACCTTGACTGCTGTGGGGGTAGAAAGTATTACAGGGGAGGGGCCCTTCCATGTGGGCTGGAGTTGAGCCTTTGGGGACCCACCTTTCCAAACTTTAATTAGGGCTTGAGTCCCTGGAGAATATAGTGGTGACTCTTTAGAATCTTTTGGGTCCTGGTTGACACCCCACAAGCATATATCCTGTTGGAATTGCCCAATGGCCATAGTATAAGATCAGTGGGTCTGAGCCTGTAGATCTAGGAAGAGATCATTGACATTAAAAAAAAGGTCTCCCATATAGCATCTCATAAGGACTGAGAACAACCTGTTCCTTAGGGGTATTATGGGTGCAGAGGAGAGCTATTGGTAAAGCCTCCTTCATCTCAGGGAGGTCTCCTGGGTTATCTTTTTTATCACTGATTTTAAGAATTGCTCTTTCTACTTTTCCTAAAGACTGAGGCCTCCAGGCACAATGGAGATAATAAGTAATGCCCAATGCTTTAGAGACCCCTTGGGTGACCTTAGAAGTAAATGATGTCCCATTGTCACTTTGTAATGACCTGGGAAGACCAAATCTTGGAATGATTTCACGGAGCAGTTTTTTACCACCTCTTCGGCCTTCTCAGCCTGAGTGGGAAAGCCTTCAATCCATCCTGTGAATGCATCTATCACTAATAGATATTTATAGCCTTGAGAAACTGTCATCTGGGTGAAGTCCATCTGCCAGTCCTCTCCTGGGTAGGTCCCATGCCATTGGATGGGCTGGGCTAGCTGGGGTCTTCAAGCTCCTTGGGGGTTGTTTAATTGACAAGTGGGACAAGAGGAGACCATGTGCCTTATAGTTGTTGGGAGGCTTGTTCCTCTGAAAGATCTTTCTAGTAATCTTTGGAGGGCCTAAGTGAGTGGTGGCATGTAAGAAGTTAACCAACTTCCACTGGAGGTTCCCAGGCAGAAAAAGGAGCCCCTCCTTTCGGAACCACCCCATATGACCTTAAAAGCCCTCACTCTTAGCTTTAAGAGTCTCACCTTCAGTATATGAAGGAGTTTCTGGCAAATTAGTCTGTGGAACTAAGGTGGCAACCTCTATTAGGTCATTGTTCTGTAATGCTGCTCTCTCAGCTGCCTGATCAGCTGCTTGGTTCCCTCATACCACTTCTGGGCTCCCCTTTTAGTGTCCTTTACAATGGGAGACTGAAACCTCAGCAGGGAGATGTACTGCCACCAAGAGCCTAAGGATTTGATTACCATATTTGATTGGGGTGGTCAACTGGCCTCTTTCTTTCCAAATAGCAGCACGTGCATGTAGAACCAGAAAGGCATACTTGGAGTCAGTGTAAAAGGCTATTCTTTTTCCTTTTCCCAGCTCTAAAGCTTGAGTCAGGGCTATGAGCTCAGCTAATTGGGCTGAAGTCCTGGTGGCAAAGGTTTAGCCTCTATGGTCCCAAAATTGGAGACTACTGCATATCCAGCTCTTCCTTTTCCATCCAAGGCAAAGTTTCTTCCATCAGTGTACCAGATTTCCTCAGGATTTGTCAGAGGATCTTCTGACAATCCCTTTCAAGGTTTTGCCCAATGGTCCAAAGTTTCTAGGCAAGAGTGAAAAGGGAAGAGCTCTCGGGAGTAGGCAGGAGGGTAGCTGGGTTAAGAACCTCACAAGGGGATGTAGTCAGGCCTGGATTTTCCAGCAGCACTACTTGATATCTGAGACTTCTTTGATCAGACATCCATAAATGACCTCTCCCATTTAGAAGCTGTTTCACTTGCTGGCTGGTAAAAATAGTTAGTTTATCCCAAAAGAGAGTTTTAAAGCATTTTCTATCAGGACTGCAATAGCTTCAAGATTTCGAAGGGAAAGATCTCTTCCCAATAAGAAAGTAGGACAGTCAGGGACCACCAGAAACTGGTGGGAAAATATTTATCCATCCCAGCAACAAAGAAGTGCTTGGGTGAATCTTTTTGTAATTGTTTTTCCTGTAACACCCAAAATGGTTTGAGAGGAGAAGGCTCCAGAGTAGGAGGTCAGGACAGAGTAGGTAGCCCCTGTGTCAACCGAGAAATTCTTGGACTTGCCTGCCACATCCAGTTGCACCCTTGGCTCCAGCCCCGTGATGGTTATCTGTGACAAGTGGGCTGGCTGGAGGGGGCCATTTCAGTCTTGTTGAACCATCATGAGGGAAGGCTTGGTACTTGACCTTGAGGATCTTGGATCCTGAGGGCAGAGTGCCGCCCAATGTCCCAATTGATGGAATTTGTACCAAGCTGTTTTAGGAGACTTGTCATGGTTTGGACATTCTTTGGCTCAATGCCCCACCTGTCCACAGATTAGGCATTTGCCTCATGCCTTGTCCTTTAAAGACTCAGGGTTTGCCATACAGCTTCCCTGGAGGATGGCCAGGATCTGGACATGCCTCGTCTCTTTCCTTTTCTCCACTTCCTGGGCCTTGGCCTTCCTGTCCTGTTCTCTGTTATAAAAGGTATTGGTGGCTGTCTGGACCATCTCATCTATAAGAGGCAGCAGGGTCCTGCTGCTATAGCTGTTGTAACTTTATCCTGATGTCTGATGCACATTGGGACAGGAATTTGTCCTTTAAAATCACATGTCCCTCATAAGAGCCTAAGTCCAGATTGGTAAACTTTTGGAGGGCCTCCTTTAGCCTTTCCAGAAAGGCAATGGGGTTCTTGTTGGGGTCCTGAGTTACTGCTGAGACTGGGCACAGTCCCACAACTAATAGGCTTCCTTCTATTTCCATGGGTGGACTTCCTTAGGGGTGAGTCTTTCTGAAGCTTATCCTAACCAGTATTGTTGCAACCTGAGAGCCAGGCATCCCTGGGTCAGGGTGCAGATCCCCAGGCAGACCAAAGCATGAAAGCCTCCTGGAGATCAAATCCCTGGGCAGGTTGAGGCAGGTAAGCCTCCCAAGAATTGGTCCCTGGGCAGATCGAGGCATGTTGACCTCCTGGGACCCCTGGACTGGTGGATCCCCAAGAAGGTTGGGGTGTGACAACCTTTTGAGGACCAGATCCCTAGACAGGTCAAGGCAGGTTGACCTCCTGGGACCCCCGGACTGGAGTTGGGCACCCCCAAGGTCTCCAGTATGACCAATGCTGGATCGGATTAAGGGGTTGGGTTGTAATCTTAACTCATTGCTAGTTTGTCCACTGCAGATGGGAATAAATACCATGATGTAAAGCAGTCCAAATCTGTGCCCTGAGACTCAGAACCTGGGCAAATAGCCATAAGCCTTATCTTCTTATTGCTCTTAGGGAATGTAAGTCACTGATTTCCTCCCCTAGTTTTTCATAAGAGCAGTTTAGAGTGTCTCCAATGGTAAACATTTCATTGTCATAGACACACTTTAGGTAAAAATAGAAGTAATGACAAAGGAGTGGGTTATCCGGTCCTGTTAGGGGCATTAAGACTATTTTAATAATAAGCAGGGTGGAGCAATGTTACCTACAAGGGGGCAAGGTCCTGGCTGTAGGAGTTAGTAAGTGGCTTAAGAACAAATTCATAAGAGGTAACAGAGCAAATGTTCCATAAAAGCAGAGTGGAGATTTGATCCAGGGGTATGTTTGTAACTTTAGGAGAAGGGTGGCAAGGGTTTGGGCCCAAACGGCCTACAGGGCTAACTCCCAAAGTGGCAAACATTATCCCTGGAAACCCGATTGCCCTTGAAGGGATCCTGTCAACAGATGGACTTCTAGCAGACATTGTGTGCCTGTCACCCGCCCTAGCGGGTCCACAGAGAGATGCTGTTGTTGCATATGTAGGAAACATGGAAGATGAAGGCCTGAATATCTAGAAGGGTTAGATATTATACAGTATTTCCCTCCCAAGGGCCAGCTATTTTCTGGTTGTCCCTCCAGAAGATTGTAGAGGCAGCACTGTGGGCCTGGATGGGGCTCAGGAAAAGAGCATGAAGCAGGAGGGAAGGGGGCAGGGCACAACTTTTGAAAGAATGACATAGCACAGGGCATAACATAAACTGATTAAAATCAAGTGGGTCCAAGAAAACAAGTCAAATTCAACTAAACCTTGATCCTCAATCTGCAAACTAAATGATACACCCAGAGGTGCTAGAACAGTGCCAAATTACTGTCAAAAGACCCAGGAGTGGGTGGTCCCCCAATGGTTGGAATGATCCTCCCACTCCTTAGCATATGAAATCACCGAGCTTGGGAAAACTAACCACATCACATTCCATGGCCCACACTCTTGGAGTGTGCTTCTCTCTAAATCCGAACAAATCCACCTCTTACCCATCGCTGTGTCTCTCGCTGAATTTTTTTGCAATGAGACTTCAAGAGCCCGAGCTTTATTATGTTCTAAAGCCGGGCACCATGGGTTTTGGCCAGGCTCAAGTCCCAGTCGGACACAACTGAGTGACAAAGCACAGCACAGAGTCCCTGCCATGCGGGTTTGAGTCCTGATCTTAGGTAAACGGTTTCAAGCACAACTTATAGAAATGTAAAGATAACGACCTGCCCAATACTTTGTAAGCAGTGGCATAGATGGAGAGAGGAGCTGAAGGATGGGAGGAAAAAGCAGTGGGAAAAACGTGACAAGGAATCCCCTTCATAACCTGCTGGAAAATCTGCTAAATACCTGACCCGTGCTCACAGTTTTCATTGGCCTGATCCTTGGCACAAAGAAGATTAAGGACAGAAGAACCTCCACCTACTTGGGCACTACTTGGGCCTACGAGGGCACTGCAGATAGTGGAGCCTTCGGGACAACCTGGGGCACCCTCAGCTGCTTGCCTGTTCGCAGGGGGTTCAAGGAAGCAAGAAATGAGACATTGTAAAGGAATTAAGATTTTGTTAGCCATATGCCTTTCCAACCATAGGAGTGAGGACTTGCTACCCCCAACCAGAGTCTCCTGGAATCTGAGACTGAGTCATGTGAGCTTTCTATCGAGTTTGTTTTTGATGTCCTGGTTTCTGGCACAATGGGCTTCTTGTCACTTCCACTGTGCTGGGTTCTCCTTGTGTTCAGCTTCCACTGTGGGAGCTTCCACCAAGTTGGGCTTCTGCTGTGCTCAGCCTCTACCTCGCGGGAGCCGAGCTGAGGTTGTTTCAGCCAAGTTAAATCCGGGAAATGGCACAATATATGTCAGGGGAGTTTACAATTTCCTCGGTTCTGTCTTGCTACAGCAAAAATTTGAAGCGATGGATGGACCAGTGTTACAGCTCCGTGTTACAGCTCAGTTTTATTTGACAAGCAAAGGATCATATATCCTTGAAGTGAGAGGGCTGACCACCAAAAAGATGCAAAGAGAAGAGAAGCCCCCAGCTCAATTTTGGCTCCTCTTTTTTATGCTTCTTCTCCTCCCCCTGAGCCTACCCTATGTAAACTGGACAGCCAGGAGGGCTGTTTGTTTTCCCTAAGGTTCTCACTCCAGTCCTCGGACCTTCCTTTGTCCTATTTTCGCGGGCTTTTACCTTCTTTGTCTTTTAGCCACCATCATTATGGACTCCTTTTTCCTATTCTAACTACCTAACACTGCTAAACACCCCGACTGCTAGACTAGAATTCAGTGGAAAGAGGGGATATTGTGTACTATGTTTTCCCTCCTATTTTTAGTTCAACTTACAAGATTCTTCTCCTGGAACACCGCATTATTCTTAAATGAAACATGCAGATGAGAAACAATACAGACTGAAAATACTCCCATATACCTTTCCAACCCCCCCCGTGAATGTGTGCACTCATTCAAAAACAGTTACTGAGAACTTAACCTAGGTTAGACACCGTGCTAGTGTTGTGAGAGATACAAAGATACCCTTAAAAAGGTGAGCTTAAAACCCTGTCAGGAAATGACACTGCATGAATGCCAGCTCAATAATAAAATGCCCTTTCACATTGTTTAACGGCAGAAACCAACATACTGAAAAAATTTTTTAAAAAAGCCCTTTCATAGATACTGATGTTTCTTTTTATTTTCTTTTTAGTGAGAAAAGCACACTTCACCAGGAAAAAAAAACTTTTTTTAATCTTCTTTGTTGAGAAAAAAATCTATAAGCATCAATAAAATATGATTATTACAATTCCTGAATGAACAGATCTCTGGAATTAAAAACTCAGGTAGAGTTTCAGCTCTCAAGTTATGTCAAGGATGGATAAACAGATGTTAAGCAGGTAGACAGATTAAAAACTCAGGTAGGGTTTTAGCTCTCAAGTTATGTCAGGGATGGGTAAACAGATGTTAAGTAGGTAGACAGACAGACATATATTTAAATCTTCTTTTTGAACCCTGGGAATTTTATTGAGATTCAAATTATAAGTAGTTTAAGCATGTGCTGACGTTCCTTTTTAAACAATACTCAGTATCAAACCATGACTGTTTTTAAATCAACAATTATCTGCAAAGTCCATAGGTAATTATTGCAGTTTACTGACAAGCTGTTCTACTAGTTCTTAAATGTCAATCGCTTTAAGAAAAGGAAAGTCACAGATATTATTATGCTAATTATCTAATTCTTTTGCAAGAAGTTTTTGTGAGGTTGTTAGTTTGGGATAACAGAACAATGTTAAAGGAATGTCAAATGAATGAGCAACAAAAAAATCCTCAAACATAGATATTGGTAAAATTTTTGTAAAAGAATGAGCAATTTAAATACTAAGTAATCAAGAGTAGCTCCTGAAGAGCTTGTAAATAAAAGTAAAAAAAGAACACTGAATTTCTTTTCAAAAATATTTTTATTTAATTTTGGCTGTGTTGGGTCTTCATTGCTGCATGGGCTTTTCTCTAGATGCAGGAAGTGGGGGCAAGTCTCTAGTTGTGGTGTGAGGGCTTTTCATTGCTGTGGCTTCTCTTATTGCAGAGCACAGGTTCTAAGTACTTGGGCTTCAGTAGTTGCAGCTCCCGGGATCTCGAGTACATTCTCAATGGTTATTGCACATGTGTTTTGTTGCTCCATGGAATGTGGGATGCTCCTCGATCAGGGATTGAACTTGTGTATCTTGCAGTGGTAGGTAGATTCTTTATCTCTGAGCTACCAGGGAAGCCTGAACACTGATTTTTTTTTTTTTTAAAGGAAGACTTTTATACTATCCTCCCTGTTGCCCTAAGTCACTCATTACCTGGAATAACTACCTCTGTGGGCTCTATTTCCAAAGGCCCCTTCCTGCCTCCAATAAGAGGTAATCCGAAGGAAATCTTCAGATTTGCCTGGGTCCCCTTCAGATTTCAAAGGGGAATGGTGGGAGTAGATGAGGAAAGAACACATAGAATATAGTTACTTGTTTTGTGCTGTTCAACATGGACTAAGAGGGAAAATTTTGAATATTCCTAGACACAATAATATTAATCTAAGAGTTGTGCTTACTTATTTTAAGAAAATGGAAAACTGATGTTTGGAAAGCAACTGAAAAATCAATGATATAGAAGAGAATGAAAACACTTGAAAGGAAGGGAGAATTACAAATTGCTGGGCCAAAGATGGGAAATCATCAAGTAAAAAAACAGGTGAGGTACTGAAGAATTTATTTACAGGGCAAAACTGGAGAAACAGACATAGAGAATAGATTTATGGACATGAGGAGAGGGGAGGAGCGGGAGAGATGTGTGGAAAGAGTAACATGGAAACTTACATTACCACATGTAAAATAGATAGCCAACTTGAATTTGCTGCGTGGCTCAGGAAACTCAGACAGGGGCTCTGAATCAACCTAGAGGGGTGGGATGGGCAAGGGGGAGATGGAAAGGGAAGGGATGTATGTAAACCTATGGCTGATTCATGTTGAGGTTTGATAGAAAACAGCAAAATTCTGTAAAGCAATTATGCTTCAATAAAAAATAAATTAATAAAAAAAAAAAAACAGGTGAGAAGCTCAGCTGAGTTAGGGACTAAAAGCATGAGACACAGAGGTAGGATAACATGAGAATAAACGTAGATAGGCATGGAGGAAGGTGGTCAAGGATGTGGGCCTGGGAGATGGACAGTCTGAGTCTGAAGCTAAACTCTGCCAGTTTTTGACCATGTTGTCTCTGGACAATAGGGTTTTACTTCTCTGTGCCTTCATTTCCTTATAAAGAAAATAGGGGTGGTATTAATATCTTTATCATAGCATAATTGCTGAAATCAAGATTGCCAGGAGAAATATCAATAACCTCAGATATGCAGAAGACACCACCCTTACGGCAGAAAGCGAAGAAGAACTAAAGAGCCTCTTGATGAAAGTGAAAGAGGAAAGTGAAAAAGTTGGCTTAAAACTCAGCATTCAGAAAACTAAGATCATGGCATCCGGTCCCATCACTTCATGGCAAATAGATGGGGAAATAATGGAAACAGCGAGTGACTTTATTTTGGGGGGCTCCAAAATCACTGCAAATGGTGACTGCAGCCATGAAATTAAAAGATACTTGCTCACTGGAAGAAAAACTATGACCAACCTAGACAGCATATTAAAAAGCAGAGACATTACTTTGCCAACAAAAGTCCATCTAGTGAAAGCTATGGTTTTTCCAGTAGTCATGTATGGATGTGAGAGTTGAACTATAAAGAAAGCTGAGTGCCGAAGAATTGATGCTTTTGAACTGTGGTGTTGGAGAAGACTCTTGAGAGTCCCTTGGACTGCAAGGAGATCCAACTAGTCCATCCTAAAGGAAATCGGTCTTGAATATTCATTGGAAGGACTGATGCTGAAGCTGAAACTCCAAAACTTTGGCCACCTGATGCAAAGAACCGACTTATTGGAAAAGACCCTGATGCAGGGAAAGATTGAAGGTGGGAGGAGAAGGGGATGGCAGAGGATGAGATGGTTGGATGGCATCACCAATGTGATGGATATGAGTCTGAGTAGGCTCCAGTAGTTGATAATGGACAGGGAAGCCTGGCATGCTACAGTCCATGGGATCACAGTCAGACTTGGCTGAGTGACTGAACTGAGCTGATTGTGGCCATTCTATGTTAACACATAGAAAGCACTCAAAATAGTGCCTCATACATGAGAAACACTAAAGGTTAGCTCTAATTATTTGGCAAATCTTCTGCTGCACCAGAGGATAATTGGAATTCTTAGAGAAAAGTCTGCAGTAACTCCTCGGCAGTGTTATCCACACACAGCAAATCATATTAACATGAAAACACTAAAAATATCATTGAGTAACCAACAGAGTGCTTGCTCTTCTAGTGCTTTATGTTTACTCACTAACTCCTCAGAGCAAACCTGTGCGATAGGTACTGGAAGTATCCCCTTTTGCAAATGAGGATATACATAGATAAATAACAAAATGGGCCTCAGGTATGAAATGAGCTATAGAAATTTTTTCTGGACTGCTCTGAAACCCAATGAACTCTACAGTCGATATGTTCTGATGTGTTCCAAATCTCGTTCCTATTGAAATGTAGCAGGACCCTATGGTCCTTGCCCCCCTGTCCTCTGCCTGCCTTTTGTTTGTAGAAAAGCTTTAGCGGAAGGGTAAGTTTGATTGGAGAAGTGAGAACATGCAAACACAAAAGAAAACAGTCAAAGGAGACCAAATAGTAACAATTCAGTCATTAGGCAAAGTCAAGGACCTTCAGGTGCTCCTCAAAGGCTATAGATGATACTCTTAGCCATGTTCTGTGAGCTGTCTTGTGCACGCTTGCACTAAGCCCCTGCAGTCACATCTGACTCTTTGTGACCCTACAGACTGTAGCCCGCCTGGCTCCTCTGTCTATGGGATTCTCCAGGCAAGAATACTGGAGTGGGTTGTCATGCCCTATACCAGGGGATCTTTCTGATCCAGGGATTGGTTGTGCATCTCTTATATTTCCTGCATTGGCAAGTGGGTTCTTTACAAGTGCCACCTGGGAAGCCTGAACCCCCACCAGATAAAAGAAGTTAACTACATGATCACCAGACTGCAGCTATCACATAAGCTGCCACAATCCTAAAAACCGTTCTTAGAAAAATGAAAATAAACCTACTCTGGAATTGACGATCGTTGTCACTGATCAGTTGCTCAGTCATTTCTGACTCTTTGGGACCTCATGGACGGCAGCATGCCAGGGACCTGAAGATTAACTGTACCTAAAACAAACAAGATGATACTGGTCAGACCACCAATGACCGATTTCAGGATGACTGTCAGAGCTGACTGTGCTATTTCTGCATGTACCATCCTATCTCTATCTATAAAAGTTCTTACACCCTGATTGTTGATGCTGCGGGGTGGGGGCGGGGGTGGAAGTCCGCTTTTGGACAGGCATGTGCCTCCTCCCCAACCCCCCACCACTGCCAGCATCCAAAATAAAGCAGACTTTTCTTTCCACCAGCCTGGGTTTTTATTGGTTTTTGAGCAGCAAGCAACTGGACCTGGGTTTGGTAACAATATATCAGAATGTTCTGTTAAAGCTGTGAGCAAATTAGAGCATTCACCACACACTACAGAGGTGATAAATTTATTAGTAGGTTTGTATAATTGATATAGATTAATGATGAGATGAGAAAAAAATCAGGATCAACAGATCAGAAAGGAAAAGGAGACTACAGGTAGGAGCTAGACTGTGTGTGCAGAGGAGTCATACAGTGTTAAGACAGTTTCAGTGGTGAGGCCACGATAAGTCCCTATCTTCCTCTCTACAGAACTTTGTGTCCATGCTGCATTTTTCCGATGGTGTACAAATTACGCCGCAACATCACCAAAGGCACTTGCTTTCTCCTCAAGGAGGAGTAACAGGCCCACCAGCTGCCCCATTAACCTTTCCTTTTTTTTCTGTTAAAGTTTGTGCCTCCTGTTCACTTTTCCTTTCTTTATTGTCATAAACATTCAATCTCTGTAGGCTTTGCTGAAATATGCAAGTTTTCCCAGAGTTACAATCCCAGTTGGTGTATCACTCGCTTTTTCCCCTCCTTATCTAGGATATGCAAGTAACCATCTGCTGCTTGAAATTGCATTGTTGCCAGCATAAACTGTGAGAGGTATGTTAGAAAAATGCAAATCTGTTACTACACTACAGAGGAGAAAACCTGTTTTAAAAAATCCTAACGGTGGCTTTATATCAAATGCTTGACTTATTTTCATTTGAGGAATTTCAAAAGGACCAGGATTGAAAAACACTGATAATAAGACCTATAGGCATCCAGCCTAGAGATCTGTACCTCATTGGAAAATGTGTTGTTATTGTTGGTATAAGGCTCTGGAGTTATACAATAGAAGGAACTCTGTAAGTTTAGTTTTGTTATTTTTGTGTGTTCATAATTTTAATCAAAGCAGTCTCCCTGATTGTTTCATGTAACATCCTGTTGTTAGGTCCATTACTATTTCCACAGAGCAGCTTCTACTTCTGTTTTTTGTTAATAACTAGAGACAACCAGTAGAATTAATAAATGGTTTAAATTGGTCATCTTTAAATGGAGGATGCTCTCCAGATATACCATTCATCAAATACAAGAGGATGCCTTTCTTAGGAACTTGGAACGTTTTAGATCACGCTTCTGTCAGTGGATCTGCAGGGTACATGTTACTTGAGGTTAGGACTATAAAAGTAATCGTTTCAGTTTATTATGGACAACATTATTTGAAATTTAGGACTCAAATTACTTGTTAGCAAAGATTTGATGGGTGATTTCCATTTTTTAAAGTATATCTGAGAGAAAGATATCCTATCCTTTTTAAAAAAATATTTATTTATTTGGTTGCACAGGGCCTTGGGTTATCAGGATCTAGTTCCCTTACCAGGATGAACCCAGCCCCCTGCCCTGGGAGCCTGGAGTCTTTGCCACTGGACCACCAGAGAAATCCAGAAAGCTATCCATTTGAAAAGCAGAAAGGAAAAAAGTGACCCTCTATCTTCCACCTTATAATGCCTTGATAAACTCAGTCTTTGACGAAGTAAGTGATATCTTCCTAAAGCAGCATCCTAGTACCCAGAGACAATTACCAAATCACTTCCTTTCTCTACACTAGCCACCGAGGGTGGCTTTCAAGAAAACGGTTGATGAGGTTTTTCAAGAAAAGTAATAAAATATTAAAAGGGAAGCCAAAATCAACAGGGAATCTTCTGGAGTCTATACAGTCAAGGCACTTGAAAATAGAAGTGGAAAAAAAAAAGTTACATCACAGAAAACACGGGATGTCTAGAAGCCATCTAGTATCTAATTATGCAGTCTTAGAGGCTGGGACAGTCATGAAGATAAAGGTGATTAAAAGGAATATGTGCACTGAGATTCTCTGCATGTTTGAATCCATGTAATTTAGAGACTTAGAGCGTGGGACCTGAACTTAGAGTGTGACTGTGTGGCCCAAGCCGAGGTCACCAGTGCACAGAAGGATGTACTCACTGCTCCAGATGCCCTGGGTCTGTTTTAGGGTGGCTGTGCATCCCATCTCCTCTGACAAACAGGAAATTGAGGTGCACAGGACTTGCCCAACAGTGTAATTTTCCTGAAAGTGTACCAAGATTTGTCCAGCTATGCTACCCTTAGAGAGTATAAAACTTTACTTCCAGAGCAGAAGGAAATAAAAATATCATTCTGAGGTTCTCCACTCAGTACTTTGAAGAGATGTGGCACATAGCAAGTGCTCACAATGTTTGTTGAATAATTAATACAATAGACCAAATGGTGTAAAGAGCTGTTACAAAGGAGTGACGCCAATGAGGCTCTGATTATAGTGAGTCCGAGAAGAATAAAAAGAACAGTAGGGGAGAGAGGAGGGGAGGAACACTGCGGAGGAGTTTCAGTGCTAAAGGGACAAGGAAAAGGAATAGAAGGGAAAGGTAGGGTGGCTTGAGTTTTCATGAAAACAAATTATTTTTTCAGGTGGATATAATATGGCATGGTTTTGTTTCAATAAGCATGATTTATTAGAGGGATGTATTGGGTTGGACAAAAAGATTGCCCCGGTTTTTCAGTAAGATGTTATGGAAAAATCCGAATGAACTTTTGGGTCAACCTAATAAGATTGATTGTGGAAGAGACAGAGGGAGAAAGTACTAGAGCCGTGCCCTTCAGGGGGTAAGACGTGATTGCCATGAAGAGAGAGGCTGGCTTTAGATAAGAGCACTGGCTCTTCCTTGGTCTGTTGGTTATAGGGAACTAGAGAATCTATGGAAGCAGATGGACCGGCTCGCAGATGCTGGAGCATAAAATAGTTCTCTTCTGACTTCTCCATTTTTCATATGGAATAGGAACTGATATCACCAGCATAGAACAAATGGCAAGAAGTATTTCAGGTTTAAGGAAAAAAGGGTATGAAATAGTATAGAAGGGTGAGAGATTGAATAAACCACAGAAATTGCCAGGCAGCCCTAACAAATTACTGCATTTTCCTTAAAGTATACTTTCCTAACTCCTCTACTCTCTAGATTTATACAGAAATTGAAACCAGGTGTACAAAGAAAATATTTTACTCTCTTAGAAAAAATCATACTTTTCCCAGTAGTGTTTAAAAGTTTTAAGTTCTTGCAAAACAATCATATTAATCTTTAATAAATATAATTGAAGTTGTATAGATAGTTAAACTTAATGTTACAGTTCCTACCAAAGACTGGCTTTATATTCTGACTTCACATTATACAAATCAGTGAAATAGTTTGCACATTGCAATTCAATTCAACTGTGTCACCTTTTAAGTAATATGGTATTAACAGCGTGCTAATCAACCAAGTATGATTTTGGACACTTAGAATATTATATCTTTCAATTTTAATATCTTTTGTGAATATGAAAAGTATTTATGTTATATTTTAAAAAATCACAATAAGAAAAACAAAATCGGGAAACAGTGTTTTCACTGTACATACATAAAATAGTACATAAAACAGTACATAAAATGGGAGTCTCGGGCTTCTAGAATTAAATGAACTAAATATCCTGAAGATATTTTCTTCCAGGCCTTATTGATCTGCTCTTCCAGTTGCCTGAAAAACCTGAAGAAGAAGGGAAAAAAGTAGAGAATATGGCCAAAGAATCCTTTGTATAGGTGAATCTTTCTGTCTAGGGAATTAGTATATGTATTGCTACATAAAATATCAACTATAAAAATGCTCCAATCTGCTTAAAATTATTTTATGAAAATTTGGGGAACTAGACAAAGATAGATATGGTAAACAAATTTCAGAGATAAAGAAACTAACAGTTAAAAAAGAACACATTTCAGCCCCTGACTCCTGGCTTAATTTACTTATCTTTCTTTAGACTGAAATTGCCTCCCACAGATTCTGGCTCTAAGAACTATAATTCTTTTGGAGATTCTGTATGGTAGGAACCTTAACAGAGAATGTAATTATTATTTTCAGTAGTGTGTGGAATGCACACAGGATTTATAATAAGTGTTCATATATTCAAGGTCATTACCACCATTAGTTATGTATGACACACTCTTTCAGGAATGTTAATACCTTATTTGAGGAAACTGAGGCATAAAACTTGTTCAGACAGTGAGCGGCAAAGAAAAAAGTAATAGCTTAGTCTTGCAATTTTGATCCCAGAGAAAAAATAATTTATGGGAGTTATTTTATCACTCCTAATCTTTTACTTCTATCCATGCTTTTTGCTACAGCATTGAGATATTTTAGAAAACATTCTTAGTCTTGAGACACACGCTGAGATTGTCCTATGAATATCTCTGAGAACTCCAGCCTCAGTACAGTTTGACATAGGTCAGTCAGAAAAATGATAGGCTGACAGGTCTGAGTGGGATATGAGTCAGAGCATATCTGGTGCAGAGTTTCAGGAAGAGACTGAATGTACACATACTTTCATGTCATCATACTCCAGCAGTTACTAAATTTTCTCAATGACAGAAATGGCAATGGCCTGGCAAGGAATATTTGACTGATTATCCTCTTATATAAGCAGGAGACAAAGACATGTTCTCCCTCCTGGAGAAGAGTGGGAATCAGAGGGCAACTGGGAAACTCAGCAAAGAAAACTCTAAAAGGTAAGTTCAAAGGAGGTTCCGATTGCATATGGCAAAGAGGAAGGTCATAAAGCTAAGAGGGATATCAGATGGCATAATGTCCTGCTTGCACATGAAGCAGAATAAAGCAAACACACAAGCAGTGGGGAATATGCATGGAAGTGAAAGTGCTAGTCACTCAGGCATGTCCATCTTTGAGACCCCACGGTCTGTCCATGGAATTCCCCAGGCAAGAAGACTGGAGTGCTTTGCCATTCCCTTCTCCAGGGGGTCTTCCCGACCCAGGGGTCAAACACAGTTCTCTTACACTGCAGGCACATTCTTTACCATCTGAACTACCAGGGAAACCCTGAGGAATATGTATATATTCCTTAAGTACTTAAGAATATATTAGCTTAAGTACTTGAGTGAGGAGGTGTACTAGATGCGGACATTCTCTGCTGGGATACTTTATTTGATCAGGTTGATAATTTATTATGTGGGAAAATATAAAGGTAAGCATTTATAATTTAGTTCAATCAAATGACTTCGACATGTGTAATGGAGTGTGGTTTATAAGATACATTTCAAATGTTCAAAATGTTTATTTATTTGAAGTTCATTCTCTCAGAGTTTTCAGTTTATAAGAGAAGAATCAGGAGCAGAAAACATGGATTATTATCTCTGTTATAGACTGAACTATCTCCTTCCAAAATTCATATGTTGAAGCTCTAATTCCCAAGACCTCAGAATATGACTGTATTTGGAGATAAGGCCTTTAAGGAGGTAATTAAGCTAAGATGGGGTTCTTAGAATGGGCCCTAGTATAATATGACTAGAGTGTTTCTAAGTAGAAATTAGAACACAGCACAGACAGAAGGACGACTGTACAAGAAAGCAGTGAGAAGCTTTCCATCCAAAGAGAGAGGCCTTGGAAGAAACCAAACATGCTGACATTTCCATCTTGGAATTCTAGCTCCCAGATCTGTGAAAAAGTATATTTCTGTTGTTTGAGTCACCAGTCTGTGGTATTTTGTTATAGGAGCCCTAGAAAATAATATTATCTTCAGTGTACACTTAACTCAGCAATCTCACCACTGGGCATACACCCTGAGAAAAACAAATTCAAAAAGATACACGCACCCCAATGTTCATTGCAGCACTGTTTATAATAGCCAAGACAGGGAAGCAACCTAAATGTCTATCAACAATGTCTTTATCTGATGAACAGATAAAGAAGTCAGGGTACACGTATGCAATGAATATTACACAGCCATAAAAAATGAACAAATTTGAGTCAACTGAACTAGGTGGATGAACCTACACCTATTATACAGAGTGAAGGAAGTCAGAGAAAAACAAATATCATATATCAAAGAATATATATGGAATCTGGAAAAAATGGTACTGATGAACCTATTTTCAGGACAGGTACACATAGAGAATGAACTTGTGGACACAGAAAGGGAAGAAGAGGGTGAGACAAATTGAGAGAGTAACACTGATATATATACATCACCATGTGTAAAACGGAGAGCTAGTGGGAAATTGTTTAACACAGGGATTTCAGCCCAGTGCTCTGTGATGACCTTGAGGGGTGGAACAGGGGGTGTGGGAGGGAGGCTCAACAGGCAGGAGACATATGCATACTTATGGCGGATTCATGCTGTTGTTCAGCAGAAACCAACATAACATTGTGAAGCAATTACCCTCCCAATAAAAAGAAATTAAAAATAAATCGATCCTTGTGTGTTCAGTCACTAAGTCGTATCCAACTCTTTGCAACCCCATGGACTGCAGCACACAGGCTTCCCTGTCCTTCGCTGTCTCCCAGAGTTTGCTCAAACTCATGTCCATTGAGTTGGTGATGCTATCTAACTAACCATCTCATCCTCTGCCACCGTCTTCTTGTTTTGCCTTCAATCTCTCCCAGCATCAGGTCTTTTCTGATGAGTCAGCCCTTCGCATCAGGCGGCCAAAGTATCAGAGCTTCAGTTTCAGCATCAGTCCTTCCAATGAATATTCAGTGTTGATTTACCTTAGGGTTGACTGGTTTGACCTCCATGCAGTCTAAGGGACTCTCAACAGTCTTCTCCAGCACCACAATTCAAAAGCATCAGTTCTTCAGCTTTTTTACAGTCCTTCTTTATGATCCAACTCTCATATCCGTACATGACTACCTTCTTTACAGTCAGCCTTCTTTATGGTTCAACTCTCACATCCATACATGACTACTGGGAAAACCATGGCTTTGACTAGACAGACCTTTGTCAGCAAAGTGATGTTTTTGCTTTTTAATACACTGTTAGGTCTGTCATAGTTTTCCTTCCAAGGACTAATCATCTTTAAATTGCATGGTTGCAGTCACCCTCTGCAATGATTTTGGAGACCAAGAAAATAAATTCTATCACTTCTTTCACCTTTTTCTTTTCTATTTGCCATGAAGTGATGAGACTGGATGACATTTTTGGCATCTCTTTTTGAATGTTGAGTTTTAAGCCAAATTTTTCACTCTTCTCTTTCACCCTCATTAAGAGATTCTTTTGTTCCTCTTCAGTTTCTGCCTTGCTAAACAACTAAGCCTTTAGGGAAAAATACAGAGTCTGAGGAGACGTAAGGGAAATATCACTATTAAGGGGAATTGCATTCTCTGGAGAGTAGGAAGAAAAGGTTGAAAAGATAAAAGCTTCATAGAAGAAGTGGCATTTGGGCCTTGAGGAGAATCTTTTATTTTCTCAAGGCAAAACTGCCAATTGCTGTCATGTAGGCATTACTTTATACTGAGATCCAGTGTATTAAAATCTAAGCCTTCTTAGACACAAGTCCTCTTGTTCTAGGCAAAAGGAGATTCACGTCATGGGACTCATCTCAAAATCCAGTAGCGGACATTGGTTGGAACCTACTGGAGAATAAACAAATCCCCAAAGATAATCTAAACCTTTGACAGAACTATCTACTTGGGCTAAATGTTTACAATTTGTAAATGATAAGCTGCTACTTGGGCTAAGTGTTTACAATTCATAAATGTTTACAATTCATAAATGTTTACAATTCATAAATGATAAATGAGATTTTGTTGATATTGTTTACTTGGTAAGTCAGTCCAGTATTTTGCGATCCCATGGATTGTACTCCGCCAGACTCCTATGCCCATGATATTTCTGAGGCAAGAATACTGGAGTAGGTTGCCATTTCCTTCTCCAGGGGATCTTCCTATCCCACAGATTGAACGCCCATCTCCTGCATTAGCATGTGGATTCTTTACCACTGAGCAACCAGGGAAGCCCAATCATTGAAAATAATTAAATTTTAAATTAGATTTAGCATAAACAATTTTATTTATCTTTGCTAGAACTGAGTGACAGGCAATATTTCTGTTGCAGGTAGGATTCTCTCTGTTACAAGTGATAGAATACCTGTCCCAAATGGCTGAGGCAAAAGAGGACAATTTCTTGACTCATAGGAATAAGATCCAGGTTGGTGGGGGAAGGATGATGCCTCTTCAAGTGCATCTTGAGTTCAATCTGAAATGAAGTTGCAGGATTTCATCTCCTTCCTCTGTTCCCTTGGGGATCCTCTCTTCTCAGGTTTTGAGACAACCCTCACAATAATTGTAGTTTTTAAAAACTCACTGAGGTTTTTTTTTTACATATAGTAAAATGACTTATTAAAGAGTACCATTTGATGAGCTTCAACACATGTACTTATGTCTATATATTTAAAACTTAAAATAATAGAGAGCTGGAATTTCATCATCACAGTCAGAATAGCAAAACTGCTTGCTGCCAACAAAAGTACCTGCATGCCCCTTAGCAAGTTCATCTCTCATTTCACCTTGGTCCCATTCTGTGACCATGACAGGCAGTCATTCATCTGCTCTTTTCCATTATAGATTACTTTGTAATTCCTAGAATTTTATGTAAATGGATAATAGAGTATGTAATCTTGTATTGCTTTTTTCACCAAACATAATGAACTTGACATTCATCCATATTTTGGTTATATCAATAGTTTGTTTCTTTTTTACCTATGAGAGGATTCCATTGTATGCATATAGTTTACCACATGTTGTTTATTTACCTTTTGATAGACATTTTGTGTTTTTTCCCTAGATTGAGACTATTACATATAAAGCTATTTTAAAAAACTATTTTTCCATACTCACTGTATTTTTATTTCTGCAATAGGTACTATAGCTTGGTAATTTAAAAATCTATCTCCATTAAATGATTTTTGCATACTTTGGGCAAATTTACTTTAAGTCCCTGTCTTGTTCTTGGGAGTGCTGAATTTTGTTTTTGTCAGGATGATGTCCTAGGTTCAGAAGAATTCTGATGGTGCTAGGTTAAATACTTACTGGAGTATTTTTTCATTTGACTTCAATTAGGTTAGCTGATTTCTGCTACTCTGCCTCTAATAATGTTGCTTTTGCCTGGAATGAACCTTTCATGATATGTGCTGTCAGAGTATTTAAAATAATAGAGAGCTGGAATTTCATCAAGTATACAGAACAGGTGGTATGGTTATTTTTGTACTTTCTTGCTGTTAAGTGTGAGGCAAATTCACTTGGAGACTTGAGTTCATTATAATTCATGCCACCTGCAGCAGAGTTGATTATCCAATATCTAACTATAACAACCTAAAACAATATAACAATTTTGAACAATCAAATTGATTTGGTTTAGTTCATAATACTCAGTTACCTCTTATAAGAAGATGAAGTAGTAATAGTAATAAACAGAGGCTTTGGGAAAATTAAATGAAATATATATATATAATGAAATATATATATATATATATATACATGTACACACACATAAATGTGCTTAGAACAGTGTCTGTCATTTAGTAAGTGTAATGTAGAATGGTTTAGGTATCTATCTGTCCATTTATCTATCTTTTCAGGAGATAATGAAGGACAGGGAAGTCTGGCATGCTGCCATCCATGGGGCTGCAAAGAATCAGACACAACTGAGAGACTGAACAACATCTATTTATCTACCTACCTATGTTTCTGAGGGCTCTTCTAAGGCTGAAAATTTTATAACTACCAGAAAGTTGATCATGATGTGAGCTTTAAGCTAAAAAGAGAAAACGATTTAGGAAATCTAATAAGAAGCATGTTAAGACTTTGGGCAATATTACTGAATTGTCTGCTCCAGAAAAGATATGCTGAAGTCTTAACTTCCTGTATCTGTGAATGTGACCTTATTTGAAAATAGAGTTTTTGCAGATGTTATCAAGGTAAATTTGTATGGATTAGGACAGGTCTTAATTCAATGACTGGTGTCCTTTTAAGAAGAGAGAATGTGGACATGGAAACATATAGAGACACAGGGAAGAGGGTCCTATAAAGACAAAGAAGAAGACTGAAATTATGGTAACACAAAGAAATGCCAAGGACTGCTGGCAGCCACCAGAAGCTAGAAGAGGCAAGGAAATATTCTCTAGATCAGTCAGAGGGAAGAGGATGGACACTGTGATTTCAGACGCTTAGCTTCCAGAACTGTGAGAAAGTAAATTTCTGTTGTTTTAAGCTGCCTAATGTGTGGTACTTAGCTGTCATTAACTTCAAATATTTTTGTAAAAAACAACTAAGTAAATAAACAAATAAGTAAAATCTCTAGTCTTAAAAGTCTAAAATTTGCAATTAAAATAGTCCAGCAATAAACAAATTGTCTATTTAACTGACTAAATTGTATATGTTTCATTTTCTAGGTCACCTCCTCTCTTGGCTTAATCATTTCCTGGTGACTCAGATGGTAAAGAATCTGTCTGCAATGCAAGAGACCCAGGTTTGATCCCTGGGTCAGGAAGATCCCCTGGAGAGGGGAATGGCTACCCACAGTGGACCATCATGTTGTGCTTGAATTTCAAACATTTCACATAATTTTTCAATCCTGAGGGCTTATATTATTGAAATAATCAAATTCTTTAAATGAAAGAAAATTTTATCACAGTGCTTCCTTTTTTGTGACGAAAAAGAAAATAAACTAAATTTTGAAAATTACATTTAATTTCTTGACCAAGCATTTTGTCTGCACTTCCATTTACGTGGTTTATCCTACTTTCAAATTCTTTACTTGGTCTCAAATAACAAAAAAACTCAAAGAAGTGTCTGATTATGATTGGTAATTTTAGAAAATGATGTTCAAGCAGGTATCTTGTTCTTTTCTCTTGTAAAAAATCTAACACAAATTGAGCAGTTCACACAACCTCAAAGCAACAGAATAACAAAACAAAAGTAAGATAAATACAAATTTAATTACTGTAAGAGGAAAAGGAATGTCATTAATTTAAAAAATTGTCTCTCAGTTGATTGATGTTAAGCGTCACAGTGAGCCATTATTATTTAGATATTGAAAGACGGAATATACACAGGGACAATAGCCAGACTATGCAAAAATGCAATTCTGACCCACAATCTGCAGCAAAAAGCCCAGGAAACCAATCCATTCTCTACAGTAATCAGCCAACCTGCTATCTATAAGTTGGATTTCTAGGAAGTCAGACCTCCATCTCTAGTAACAATCTAAGAAGCTAAACTCCTGTATCAGTTGGCCTAAAATGGCCAGGACTTGATTAATGACTAACAGCTTCCTTAATTTTTATCTCTACTTCCAACTTAAGACCAACCAGAGAGAGCCAAATATGCACCCCTAACCAATCACACGGGCTTCCATGGCGGCTTATCTGGTAAAGAACCTGCCTGCAATGCGGGAGACCTGGGTTCGATCCCTGGGTTGGAAAGATCCCCTGGAGAAGGGAAAGGCTGCCCACTCCAGTATTCTGGCCTGGAGAATTCCATGGTCTGTATAGTCCACGAGGTCGCAAAGAGTCAGACACGACTGAGTGACTTTCCACTTTCACTTTCAACCAACCACATAGGATACCCAGTCTCTAGGTACCCCATCTGTAGCTTCCCCTGCCAAAGACTATTCCACTCAAGGCACACCTGGAGCCTTCTCTTGTCTACAAAACTTTCCCACTCCTCTCTCTGCCTTCGCGTCTCTGCCAAAACACCAGTGATGGTAGTTGCCTCTTGCTCTGAATAAATAAACTTTACCTCTTCTTATGCAAACCTTTTGGGTAAGAGAGCTAAGTAGAGGATTAATTCCTAAAAACTAGTGACTGTTTCTATGGTTTTACTTCTAATAGCTGGATCTATGCAACCATAAGCACTCAATAGATGTAACTGTTGAATAATCTATCTACAATTCTAAACTTACATAGCCTTTATTCATTTATTTGTAGAGATAACGTAGATAGCATAGGGCATATTCAATGATGAGTAATAATTGAGTTGTGTGAACACGTTCAGTTTGGCACCAATGATGATTCTCTAAAGACAAGACATAGCTGCAACATTTTATTCTATTCCATACAAAGTATGGAAGTAATTGGTGAGTAATTACAAGATGTCACGTATGCATTCAACCCACAGAGACCAGGCGAAGTACATTTTTTCCTTACCTTGGTTCAGGAGATGACAGTGGATTCACAGGTTTATTAAATACATCATTTTAAATTGAATTCTCTTACATATGATATACATGATGCTTGGTTTGTTAGGTTCAAAACTAAAGTTTCAATTCCAAATTGTATTTTTCTCATTGTTACCAAAGGAACTTAATATATTCAGTTTTCCATTTAATTTTTTCTTTTATCCAGTAGAGTTGATTTTTCTGTATACACTCATGAAACCATCACCGTTATCTAAGCAAAAAACATGTCCACCACCTCTAAAAGGATCCCCCAGCTCTCTTTGTTACTTTTATTTTTTGATAAAAACACTTAGTGTAAGATCTACACTTTTACGCCAGTAGAGTTGATATTGTATAACTGAAGTACCATCAACTATTCATGTAAAGAATAGTTCACTTGTTTAAAAACTGGTTTATGTCTAAGATAAATGGAGTAAAATTGTATTAGCAGATTATCCATCAATATTAATATCATACTAAAGTCTTGCTTGATATAGTAGAAAAAAATCAACATAACCTGGGTAGATTCTAGCTTTGCCTTGGCCTTAACTGACTGAAACTTGGATAAATGGATAATAATTTTTGGACATGTTTCACTATTATAAAATGAATTGGACTAGATGATACCCAAGATTTCTTTGTGCTCTTGCACTAGCATTTTTAAATGGTTTGAAAACTTGCTTCAAATTATACTCTGTTCTTGATCAAAATATCATTATAACTGGAAAGGGCGATATTGAGCAACAGCACCTTAGAGTCAACACTGGATCATTCAGTATCTGATTACCTGGCTTGTAAATATTACACACCCTGCTCCTTTCTCTATCTGCCTGGCATTTCATAATGTTTCTTTCTAAGGCTGCCTTTGTCACTTCAAATTTCTCAGTCTAGAGCTTCACTAACTGGCATGGGAACCAGTAGTCACAAGTAGCTATTCAACATTTGAAATGCAGCTAGTGCTACTGAAAACCAAAATGTTTATTTTAATGAATATGAATACTTCAGTCATTGAAAAACTATTGGAACAACTTAGGTATATGTATATACTTTTTGACTGTAAATTTTATGACATCTAAATATTGAACATTAGTAAAAACTTAATGTCTGATTTGAGATGGTCTGTAAGTGAAAGATAAATGCCAAATTCAAAGACTTAGTATAAAAAAGTAAAATATTTCATTAATAATTTTATATTGATTATATATAGAAATGATAGTATTTGGAACATACAGAGCTAGATAGGAAAATAGAATTCTGTTGCTTCTTTTTACTTCTTTTATTGTAACTATTAAAATATTTAATTGTTTTTAGTTGGTTTGAAATCTATCTCTTTGAGACAATTCTGGTTTTATATATTTAAGGCTCTTCCTCAACTTTCTCTGGGTAATTGATTTGCATTTTCTAGGTTCAGCTTGCTGTCACGTTGCAAATCCTAGGGCATTCCCAGGAAACTTTCCAACTCCCAGCATTTCCCTCAATCGCTCTCCTTTAGTCTCCATTAAGGAAACTCAAAATCTATGTCTATACTTATAAAATCCCTTACACTACTCCTTTTATTTAAGTCTGATTATAAATTCCATAAACCAACTTAAGCTATCAGAAGTATGTTTTGCAGACTTAAAACTGTCTTTTATCAAACACATGATAATAAACAAATGAAAACATATTAAGAGTAATTAATGGTGGAGCTTTTAACGTTTGAGTCGATCAAATAATTACTTGTCTTTTAAATTTCAGTTTCCTTGCTGCTTAAGGAAAATAACAAGGACAATGAAGGGGACTAAATGTAAATTCGGTAATCATATGCTAGTTACTCATTATTCATTAACAGTTATCTGATAATACCAGAATGGCTCTGACAGTAATCATAGTGCCTACTTATTTAGAGATTCTTTTTAGAAATATGTGAGTTATTTAAACTCAGTTCAAAGTTTGGGTGAAAAGGGCCTTCAATAATGCTGTTTATTATAATGCTAATGTTTTAGAATTACTAGCTCTCTTTTATCAAACAAACCTTTGAAAACAACTTTAATGACTGCTTTTAAAAATTAGCAGCTGATTAAATGCCCACAATTGCTAGGACATAAACTATTTAGGAGTTCTAGGCGAACATTATTTTTCTGTTTAGTTAACTAATTCAATAAATATTTGCTGAATGTCACCTGTGTGAAGCAAAACTCTAAGAGAAGACACACGTAAATAAAACACAATCCTTGATCTTGAAGGTTAAGAGCTTAGTTACTAGGATGCTATGGGGTACTTGGGGGAATTATAGAGACAAAAATATATATATATATTTTCTCGTGTGTTGTTTTTTCTTTTCACAAACTTAAAGAATCTCCTTTCCCCATATCTATTAGTATCGAGTCTCTCCAAGTCTGAACACTCCAAGCACTAGCTAAGTCCAAATCCTTACCCCAGTGAGTAATAATCTTTTGTTATGGGTCCACTGCCGGAAGATTAAAGCTGAATGCTCCCAGAAGGCAGAAGGAGAGGCTGGGCTTTGAGGTACAGGATGCTAGCGGCCCTACTCTGTGAGGTAAAATCCACAAGAGCGAAACAGTAGAGGAATCCAAAACATCATTTCAACACCGTGCTTCGCAACATGGCAGCCTCTCCAAATAGAATTAGCTACGCCCACCCCACAAAAGTCATATAGACTCTAGAGAGAGAAGACTGGGGAGGTGGCGGAGAGGAGAGAATGTGTGTGTGCCTGCGTGCCCAGTCGTGTCTGACTCTTGGTGACCCCTCAGACTAGCCCGCCAGTCTCCTCTCTCCAGGGGACTTCCCAGGCAAGAATATTGGACAGGGTGGCCATTTCTTTCTCTAGGGGATCTTCCCAACCCAGGATTGAACCCGGGTCTCCTGCACTGGCAGACGGAGTGCAGCTTTATCACTTGAGCCACCTGGGAAACCCCCTAAGTAGGGTCAACAGAAGAAATGAAAGGATAGTGCAAGCACTTCCCTTACCTGCCACATAGACAGAGGGTGAAGTGAACTTCCTGCCCATCCCACGAGCTGGTAGGATGGAGCTTGATATTTATTTTACTACTTTTTAGAAACCTATTATTTAATATTGGAGTATAACAGATTAACAATGTTGTGATAGTTTCAGGTGGATATCAAAGGGACTCAGCCAGACACATACATGTATCCATTTTCCCCCACCAGGATTTCCTGGTGCCTCAGTCCCTAAAAAATACACTTGTAATTCAGGAGACCACATGAAATGCAGGAGACACAGATTCAATTCCTGGGTTGAGAGGATCCCCTGGAGCAGGAAATGGCAACCCACTCCAGTATTCTTGCCTGGGAAATCCCTTGGACAGAGGAGCCTGGTGGGCTACAATCTGTGGAGTCACAAAGAGTCAGACATGACTTTGTGACTAAACCACCAATTCTTCCCAAACTCCCCTCCCATCCAGGCTGCCACATAACGTTGAGGAGAGTTCTCTGAGCCTGGTATTTCTGATTTAGAATCGTGAAGCCACGTGATAGTGCTAATATCTGAGCCTGAGAAGAAAATTCATATTGTCACAGGTTGATACTCAAAGCTGATGGTTGGCCAATAGACATTAACAGCCTGGGCTGTAAATAAATAGCTGAATAAATACCTGCATTGCCAAGCCAAGCAAATTTACTTCCCACTGCCTCAGCTACCCTGGTCCAGGTTCCACTTCTCTGGGATTCTTGGACTTTTCTCAACCCAGCTACTATAAAGGTAATGCTTGGCACATTAGGAGCCCCAGGACCTCACTCCAACTTGAAAGCAATTATCCTTTGATTGTTCTGTGCATACACTACCATTCATGGTGTTAATATTGTGACATACACCCTGTTTATAACCCATCAAATTTGCCAAAATTGGGTTACAAAAAATTTTTAGACAATTTGAAAAAAAATTAAGTCTACTACTTTATTACTTAAATATGTGAAATAGTAAAGAGTACTTCCTTCATTTTGAATACTGCTCAAAATTCTTTTCATTTTTCCCCTTTGCATTTAAAATACATTGAGGTTTATGGAAGAACTATATTTTAAAATAGAAAATAACAACTAAATACTATCCAAGAAAGTCAACAATTAGTGAACTAATATTAATAGCATCAGCTGATCCACTGAATTATTGATACTCAGGGATTTGTTGTTTGTTTTGCTATTTTTTATCTTGTTTTGCTATTTCATTTTCTAAGGTTTGGGACTTCCCAGGTGGCCCAGTGGTAAAGAATCCTCCTCTAATGCAGGAGACGCAAGAGACATGGGTTCCATCCCTGGGTTGGGAAGATCCCCTGGAGTAAGAAATGGCAACCCACTCCAGTATTCTTGCCTGGAAAATCCCATGGACAGAAGAGACTGATGGGGTTACAATCCATGGGTTGCAAAGAGTCGGACACAATGAACAACTGAGCACACTTGCCCGTGTCTAAGGTATACCATTATGTGTAGGGGGAGAATGTTTTTGACATATTAACCAATTTATCCCTCTAATTTCTTCTATTATTATTTATTTTATTTTGTTTTTTTACCATGAGGCTCTCTCTCTATTAAAACTAATTATTGACAATAGAAAATAATAGAGATCCAATACGGTGTGCATACTGAGAATATTCAAAATCTATCTTTGGATGCCAAAACAGACTCTTAGAGCTTAAAGTAGAGATAACTATCTTGAAAGTTAGTTTCTCATTCATAAGAACTGAGTATTTTGGAACTCAAAAGACTAAGTCTTGATGGGAGCAGAGCATGAATATTATGCCAAATACAACATATTACAAGAGCAATAATAAAAGAGCCAAATCTTCCAACCTAAGGGCTACCCAACCTAGACAAGGAGAGAGAAGCGATGAGACCAAGGGGAGGGGTTTGTGGTAAGAGGCCCCAACCTGAAAATCCTGATCATCAACCCTGAGAACTGTCAAGTCTCTACATGAGACTGGCCAAGGAGTCCTGTGTAAACCGAGACTGCCTTGGGAGCCCATCCCATCACCAAGCCGGTGAGTGTAACACACGATCCCAGGTGAGAACATAGGAATTCTTGTATGTCTAAGTGATGCATATCGTCAGCTAATAAACAGGAGTGATAGCCACCCCTACCCTGCGGGAATCACCAATATCATCAATCTTCTTGTGAATGTGCCAGAATATTATTGAATCTTTCCATTCCCAGTCATGCACCTCCTGCCAGACAGAGAGTAAGGATACCTAGAAGGCCAGTGATAGTACAAAAGAGGCCCATGTGATGTGGAAAAGAAAACCTTCCACACCTTTACTTTGTTGGGGGGCAGGAAGGAATTGGGCTTCCTGGGTGGCACCAGTGGTAAAGAACACTCCTGCCAATGCAGGTAGTTGTTAAGAGATGCAGATTAGATCCTTGGGTTGGGAAGATGCCTTGGCAGAGAGCATGGCAACCCACTCCGGTATCCTTTCCTAGAGAATCCCGTGGACAGAGAAGCCTGATGGGCCACAGTCCAGAGCATCACAACAAATTGGACAAAACTAAAACAACTTAGCACATATGCACGCAGAAAGGAATTAGTTCACAATCCTAACCTTTTTTCATTTGAATACAGACCAATTACATATAATTTTCTGCTCTCATGTGGAAGATGTAAAAATAACTGAACTTTCAGTAAAAATATCTTTCAATGCCTAAGTTTACCTTGTACATGAAAGGGCTCCTAATAAATGAAAAATTAAAGAAGTCACCAGATACTGGGTAAGAATCTTATTACTCCTTGATATACCTTGACAACATTTTTTTGTCTTTAAAGGTTTACCTTCAGTTTCTTATTAATCTATTTCTCATTCAAATATGGAGATAAAATTGTTCAAAGGTTTTTCCGTGTGTTTTAGTCATTGAGGTACATTCATCTTATTTTAAAAATCACATTCACTCTTTAGTTCGACAAGGTAATGTGAAAAATAAAATAACTCTGCCTTTTAGGGTTTTATTTTATGATTCATGTATTTATTTATTGTCAAAAGGCAATCTTCATCTTCCCTCAGCAGGCTTGAAAGGGACCAGATGTTTCCTATCATGTGTTTCCTCAGTTCTTCAGTTCATTTTTGACATGCTGAAATTAGAGTATTTATCACTGTTGGTGTTGGGCTCAGCAATTGCTACTTGTCAAATTCACAGAAACATCCTCTAAAGTGAGCTAGCGTCATCTAGACTAGGGCTATCTAATTTGACTATCATGACAACTTGTAGTCAAAAATCTCAATCAAATAGGGGTATTAAATAAAGTTTCACTTTCCATAGCATATGCATGCTCAAAATAGCTGTTCAGACTGATTTGAATTTTCAATATTAATGATGTCTTAGAAAGGACTGAAGGCAGTTTCCAACTATACTTGAAAACAATAATAAAGCGTAAGTAATGATAAAGGCATTTTTAAATAGGTAAAACTCTTTAATCTGGAAAGCGTTTAATGTTACTGCTATTATCATTATAATGAAATGGTCATAGTTATAATTCATATTTTAACATATTTTATAATTTGATAAGAACTCAGAAATTTAACCCATAATTCTCTCAAGACATTCTGATGAATTAGACAGAATGGACATTATTAGTCATATTTTCTCAATGAAAAAAAGAAAGGCAAAGAAATATTAAGGAATCTAGTCAGGTTTACATTAAGAAAAGCTTCTTGATTTTATTCTAAATGATATTTTTGTATATTAAAGTGATGGTACTCTCTGATTTGAAACAAATCATGTCCTTCATATATATGCCATAAGCCCAGAGAGATGGATGCTTGTTTTTTCAGAAGCTTAGAAATTCAGGGTAACAGAGAAATGGTACAGTAACTGCAAGAAGATGCGAGATCAAGAGGAGCTATTTTTTTTTAATGGAAAATATTAGAGATTGGTTGAATGTTAATAAAAATAACGGATTAATGAATGATAGATTGAGAACTCAGGAAAAGGGGGTATAATAATGAGAAGAAGTTCTTGAGAAGATGAGAGTCAATAGGAAAAAGGACACAAACGGGGTCAGTTAGCTTTTGCTACCAGCATTGACAGGGCTTCCCAGGTGGTTCAGTGGTAAAGAACACGCCTGCCAATGTGGGAAACACAGGTTCTATCACTGCATTGGGAAGATCCCCTGGAGAAGGAAGTTGCAACCCACTCTAGTATTCTTGCCTGGGAAATCTCATGGACAAAGCAGTCTGGTGGACTACAGACCAGGGATTGCAAACAGCTGGACACAGGTGAGCATGCACACACCTGTGTGCACTGACAACTTAATAAAAGATGGGAACTTGGAGAAGATTGATGAAGTGCAAATAAAATTTGCACCCATGGGAAAAGAAGGAAACTTCTTTTTGATGATGTCCATGTTTACAATTACAGATGAGGATGGCTATCAGCTGAAGTGAGAGTGGTACAAAAGTTAAGTGGCACAGGAAATGTATACAATCATTGTTGAGGAGACAGGCTCTTATTTTTAACTTTTATCACTCCATTTAGAATTAGCCATTGGTAAGACTTTCACAACAGATTTGGAAACAGATCATATGAGTCCTTTATTTGAGGAAATACGACATTAGAGAAATATTCCCCTGTGAGATATATTTTCAGAGATAGAGATCTTATTTAAGTGCATGTTTACCAAGTCATTTTTTCATTGGATTACAGATCTTGAGGAATATCTCTACTTTACCGTAATAAGCAGCTTCCAATTCTTCTTGTGCTTTAACACTGGACCTTTCTATCTCAGAATCTATCAACATAAATTATTAGACTAAGGAAGTCAGGCCTGAGAGCAGTAAAATGATCTGGGGGTGGTTTGAGCTGATATATGTTATACTGTTAGCTATTATGTTTCAAAGGCTTATTTGTATCTCCAACTCAGGTACCTTAGATAATGTTTCCCTGTTTCTCATAAACTACAACACTGGCTTAAAACTCAACATTCAAAAAATTATGATCATGGCATCTGATCCCACCACTTGATGGTAAATAGATGGGGAAACAATGGAAACAGTGACAGACTTTATTTTCTTGGGCTCCAAAATTACTGCAGACAGTGACTACAGCCATGGAATGAAAAGACACTTGCTCCTAAAGGAATAAAATCTATGACAAACCTAGACAGTGTATCAAAAAGCAGAGACATTGCTTTGCATACAAAGGTCCATATAGTCAAAGATATGTTTTTTCTAGTAGTCATATACGGATGCGAGAGTTGGACCATAAAGAAGGCTGAGCACCGAAGAACTGATGCTTTCAAACTCTGGTGCTGGAGAAGACTCTTGAGAGTCCTTTGGACTGCAAGGAGATTCAACCATTCAATCCTAAAGGAAATCAATCCTGAATATTCATTGGAAGTACTGATGCTGAAGCTGAAGCTTCAATACTTCTCCAACTGATGCAAAGAACCAACACATTGGTAAAGACCCTGATGCTGGGAAAGAGTGAGGACAGGAGGAGAAGGGGACGATAGAGGATGAGGTAGTTGGATGGCGTCATCAACTTAATAACATGAGTTTGAGCAAACTGTGGGAGATGGTAAAGGGTAGGGAAGCCTGGCATGCTGCAGTCCATGGGGTCACAAAGAGTCACACACAGCTGGGTGACTGAACAACGATACTGTAGATAAACTTAAGCATTTCTAAACCCTTTATATTCAAGGGAATATAAAGTTGTATATAGAAACAAAGTATTCTCCTTCAAATATTCTTCCCTAAATTTGATCATTTCCATCACAACTTTAGTGTTCTTCATGATCTCTGCCAGTTCATGGTTAGCCTGTCATAGTCCAATGTAAATGTCAGCTACAGTGTGAAATCATCTTTGAATCCACTGGTACACACTGGTTTTTCTAAACTACCGGTTGTATCTCTTTTATTACCATTACTTCCATGTGACGTTTCATTATAGTTTACTATGGAGATTTCTCAACAATCCTAGTAGATTATGGGTTTGCTGGAGATAAGAATATCACTTATCCTTCTGCCATCTGTCTTTGTTTCCTTCACAGCACAAGCAAAATTAGTGACTTTTATATGTTAGAGATGTGTACCAAAAAGGCAAATTTTTTTGAATAAGTGAGTTAACGTCCTGGTGATACAGATTTCAGGTATTCACCTGACTGAATTTATCTTTTACAAATATTATTCTTGGGATATTTTAAAAATATCAATACAGGAAATATAAAATGCACTTATTCTATTTATGGTGTACTATTTCTGAAAATGAAATGCACTGATGTCCTCATGGCATTTTTATATGACTATAAAAATTGATTTCTCTCTCTAAAGAGATGAATACATTGAATCAACAACTGTTTCTAAGGAACATCAAATCCAGACCTCCTACTAACTATTTGAATAAACAAGGAAAATAGAATTTCTAAATCTAACAGATTAAAACTGGGCAGTATATTTGCATGTAGTGATCATTAATATAGTCTTTCAGTATTTTATGGCTAGAGAAAACAATATCCTAAAAATAAAAATAGATTACAGTTTTCAATCACTACCCATTTCCTTAAGTTCTCATTACTGTATTCAGGTAGAGAGTGGAAGAGGTGATGCCATCATGAATTGTATAGAGATAAGTAAATAGGTATCCTCTACATGAAGTCAAAATATTGATTTTTCAAAATTTGTAATATTTTCCAGCTTTATTGACATATAATTGGCATAAAACATTGTATAAGTTTAAGGTGGCTTCCCTGGTGGCTCAGTCAGTAAAGAGTCCGCCCGCAATGCGGGAGACCTGGTTTGATCCCTGGGTCAGGAAGATCCCCTGGAGAAGGAAATGGCAACCCACTCCAGTATTCTTGCCTAGAGCATTCTACGGATGAGGAGCCTGGTGGGCTACAGTCCATGGAGTCACAAAGAGTCAGACACGACTAAGTGACTAACTTCCGCTTTCAAGGTATACAACATAATGATTTAATATATGCATATACTGTGAAATGATTACCACAACAATCAGTGAACGTTCATCGCCTCACATAGTTGTAGACTTTCCCCCTCTTGGAGTGAAAGCTTTTAAGATCTATTCTGTCAGCAACTTCCAAATATACTACACAGTACTGTTAACTATTGTACATTACATCTCCAGAACTAATTTATCTTAAAATTGGAAGCTTGTCCCTTCTGACCACCTTTACCCAATTCACCCATGCTTCACTCTCTGCTTCTGGAAACCACAAATCTAACCTCTATGAGTTTTTCTTAGATTCCACATATAACTAAGATCATACAGCATTTATCTTTCTCTGACTTGTATCATTCAGCAGAAAGCTCTGAAGATCCATTTATGCTGTCACAAATGGCAAGATCTTATTTTTCATGGCTCAATAGTGTTCTACTGTTTATGAAGGTGTACCATTGTCACTGAATTCATATTTTGGGCCATTTTTTCTTCAAAATATTTCTGCTGCCTCCCTCTCCTATCCTACATGAACTCAGATGACATGTATATTAAGTTGTTCCACAGTTGACTGATGATATTTGCATCTTTTTAAGTATTTCTTCCATGTTTCATTTCATATAGTTTCAAATGCTAGTTTCCATATTCACTAAACTTGTCTTTTACATTTTAATTACTGTTATTCCTATTCAGTGTATTTTTCATCTCAGACAAAGTTTTTATCTCTGGAGGTTTTAGTCTTTATATATATATATATCTTTCATGTTTTTATTTAACATTTCTGACCCTCTTCTAGTTTTCTGAATATTTAAAGAAGTACAGTTGTAATTCTCTTAATTTAAAATCTATCTGCAAATGATAACATTTGTTAGTTCTGTGTCCATTTTGATTGATTTTTCTCATTATGTATTATATTTTCCCACGTCCTTGCATGTCTGGTCATTTTTCACTGGCTGCCAAATGTTGTGAATTTTACCTTGTATGAAACAAAATATTTGTATTACAATTCTTGAGCTTTCTTCTGAAATAAAGTTAAATTAGTTGAAAACAATTTATTATTTTTAGTTTTACTTTTCAGAAGATATTAGACAGGAGCAGCCTTTTGGACTAAATATTCCTACTACTCAGGCAAAGCCTTCCGAATATCCCATAAAGTCCCATGAGTTACTAGGCTTCCCAGTCTGGCATTCAGTTGCCATCCTGTGTGAGCCTCAGGTGATATTTGCTGTAATTGGTTCAGGCAAATGAGCCCCAGCTGTGTGCATCCTCCCTTTCAGGAGTGCTGAGCACAACAGAATGGGAAAGACTAGAGATCTCTTCAAGAAAATGAGAGATACCACGGGAACATTTCATGCAAAAATGGGCTCAATAAATGACAGAAATGGTACGGATCTAACAGAAGCAGAAGATATTAAGAAGAGGTGGCAAGAACACACAGAAGAACTGTACAAAAAAGATCTTCACAAGCCAGATAATCACGATGGTGTGATCACTCACCTAGAGCCAGACATCCTGGAATGTGAAGTCAAGTGGGCCTTAGGAAGCATCACTACAAACAAAGCTAGTGGAGGTGATGGAATTCCATCACATTTCAAATCCTGAGCTATTTCAAATCCTGAAAGATGATCCTGGGAAAGTGCTGCACTCAATATGCCAGCAAATTTGGAAAACTCAGCAGTGGCCACAAGACTGGAAAAGGTCAGTTTTCATTCCAATCCCTAAGAAAGGCAATCTCAAAGAATATTCAAACTACTGCACAATTGTACTCATCTCACACACTAGTAAAGTAATGCTCAAAATTCTCCAAGCCAGGCTTCAGCATTATGTGAACCGAGAACTTCCAGATGTTCAAGCTGGTTTTAGAAAAGGCAGAGGAACCAGAGATCAAATTGCCAACATCCGATGGATCATCGAGAAAGCAAGAGAGCTCCAGAAAAACATCTATTTCTGCTTTATTGACTACGCCAAAGCCTTCAACTGTATGGATCACAATAAACTGGAAAATTCTGAAAGAGATGGGAATACCAGACCACCTGACCTGCCTCTTGAGAAACCTGTATGCGGGTCAGGAAGCAACAGTTAGAACTGGACGTGGGACAACAGACTGGTTCCAAATAGGAAAAGGAGTACGTCAAGGCTGTATATTGTCACCCTGCTTATTTAACTTATATGCAGAGTACATCATGAGAAAGGCTGGGCTGGTTGAAGCACAAGCTGGAATCAAGATTGCTGGGAGAAATATCAATAACCTCAGATATGCAGATGACACCACCCTTATGGCCGAAAGTGAAGAGGAACTAAAAAGCCTCTTGATGAAAGTGAAAGGAGATTGAAAAAGTTGGCTTAAAGCTCAACATTCAGAGAACTAAGATCATGGCATCTGGTCCAATCACCTCATGGGAAATAGATGGGGAGACAGTGGAAACAGTGTCAGACTTTATTTTGGGGGGCTCCAAAATCACTGCAGATGGGGACTGCAGCCATGAAATTAAAAGACGCTTACTTCGTGGAAGGAAAGTTATGACCAACCTAGGCAGCATATTAAAAAGCAGAGACATTACTTTGCCAACCAAGGTCCGTCTGGTCAAGGCTACGGTTTTTCCAGTGGTCATGTATGGATGTGAAAGTTGGACTGAGAAGAAAGCTGAACACCAAAGAATTGATGCTTTTGAACTGTGGTGTTGGAGAAGACTCTTGAGAGTCCCTTGGACTGCAAAGACATCCAACCAGTCCATCCTAAAGGAGATCAGTCCTGGGTGTTCATTGGAAGGACTGATGCTGAAGCTGAAACTCCAATACTTTGGCCACCTCATGTGAAGAGTTGACTCATTGAAAAGACCCTGATGCTGGGAGGGATTGGGGGCAGAAGGAGAAGGGGACGACAGAGGATGAGATGGCTGGATGGCATCACCAACTCGATGGGCATGAGTTTGAGTAAAGTCTGGGAGTTGGTGATGGACAGGGAGGCCTGGCGTGCTGCAATTCATGGGGTTGCAAAGAGTCGGACACGACTGAGCAACTGAACTGAACTGAACTGCGCAGGGCTCTGAAGTGCTCATGGAAGGCTTCTGCAGGTGTTTAGGGTTCTCTCTACACACAGCTCTTTCCTCTCTGGTGCTCTGCCCTGTGAATTCTAGCCACCTTGTTCTTATCAAACTCGGCTACATCTCATTTCTTGGTATCACCCGATCGCTTCCTCCCTGCACCAGCTTGGAGTCTCTTCAAATGTAGTAAGCTGGGCTAATCATAAGACTCATTTGCTTCTCATCTTTACAGGGATGTGCTGCGTGCTAAGTCACTTTAGTCGTGTCTGACTCTGCAACCCTAGGGACTGTAGCTCACCAAGTTCTCTGTCCATGGGCTTTCCCAGGCAAGAATGCTAGAATGGTTTGCTATACCCTCCTCCAGGGGATCTTCCTGGCCCAGGGATCAAATCTGCCTCTCATGTCTCCTGCATAGGCAGGTGGGTTCTTTAGCACTAAGGCCACCTGGGAACCCCCTAGGCAGGGATCACTACCCTTTATTGTCTGATGTTGTAAGCTGTTCTTTCATTTATTTCATCTTGATTTAGTTGTTTCAGGTTAGAGGGTGAATATCTATAAGAGGTTGAAGGTTCTAAGAGACTTCTCTTCTTGAGATACCCTCCTCATTTGTCTTCTGTAGAATTTATATATTCTGCTTTTACCTGTTACCTCTGGCTGTTTATTCTCCATCTTTTAAATCTGTAATCCCTAAAGCAGTGGTAAACAATCTGCCTGCCAATGCACAAGGCACAAGAGATGCATGTCCGATACCTAGGTGGGGAAGATCCCCTGGAAGAGGGCATGGCAACCCACTCCAGTATTCTTACCTGGAGAATCCCATGGACAGAGAAGCCTAGATGGCTACCGTCCATAGGATTGCAGAGAGTTGGACATGACTTAAGCAATTTAGCATGCATGCACATAAAGCAGTGGTAAAGAAACTACCTGCCAATGCAGGAGGCACAAGAGATATGCGTTCGATCCCTAGGTTGAGAAGATTCCCTGGAGTAGGAAATGGCAACCCACTCCTATTTCTTGCCTGGAAAATTCCATTGACAGCAGAGCATGGTGGGGTACAGTCCACTGGGCCACAAAGAGTTGGACAGGACTGAGCGCACATGAGTGAGCGTGCATGCACATGCACACGCACACACACACACACACACACATTAGTGTAGACTTTGGTTGTTCCTTGTAAAATAATACAAGACACTATATGTTGAATGCTTACTCTTAGCTAGACACTCCTCAGAGTGCTTTACATTGATTACTACAGTTGGTTTTGCATCCTAAATCACTTCAGTCGTGTCCAACTCTGTGTGATCCTATGAACTGCAGCCTGCCAGGCTCCTCTGTCCATGAGATTCTCCAAGCAAGAACAGTGGATTAGGTTGCCATGCCCTCCTTGGAAGGAAAGTTATGACCAACCTAGACAGCATATTAAAAAGCAGAGACATTACTTTGCCAACAAAGGTCCGTCTGGTCAAGGCTATAGTTTTTCCAGTGGTCAGGTATGGATGTGAGAGTTGGACTGTGAAGAAAGCTGAGCACTGAAAAACTGATGCTTTTGAACTGTGGTGTTGGAGAAGACTCTTGAGAGTCCCTTGGACTGCAAGGAGATCCAACCAGTCCATCCTAAAGGAGATCAGTCCTGGGTGTTCATTGGAAGGACTGATGCTGAAGCTGAAGCTCCAGTACTTTGGCCACCTCATGCGAAGAGTTGACTCATTGGAAAAGACCCTGTTACTGGGAGGGATTGGGGGCAGGAGGAGGAGGGGATGACAGAGGACGAGATGGCTGGATGGCATCACCGACTCAACGGACATGAGTTTGAGTAAACTCCGGGAGTTGGTGATGGACAGGGAGGCCTGGCGTGCTGCGATTCATGGGGTCGCAAAGAGTCGGACATGACTGAGCGACTGAACTGAACTGAACTCGAGGGGAGGTCTTCCTGACCTAGGGATTGAACCCACCTCCTTTACTTCTACCTGCATTGGCAGGCAGATTCATTATCACTAGCGCCACCTAGGAAGCTCATTACTACAGTTAGTCCTTGGAAAAATTCTAAGACTAACGCACATTTATTAGACCTAGATTAACTTTGACTAATTTTATATAGCTTGTAGATAGTGAATTTGAATCTAGATTTTCTGGTTTCATTCATCATGTTTTTAACAGCTATATTCTATGGCTGTGTTTTGCATTATTCTTTCTTTCCAGGTGGTCTCATCCATATGCCTTCTTTCAGTTACCACTTATATGCTGCTGCTGCTGCTGCTGCTAAGTCACTTCAGTCGTGTTCGACTCTGTGTGACCCCATAGACGGCAGCCCACCAGGCTCCCCCGTCCCTGGGATTCTCCAGGCAAGAATACTGGAGTGGGTTGCCATTTCCTTCTCCAATGCATGAAAGTGAAGTCACTCAGTCATGTCCAACTCTTAGCGACCCCATGGACTGCAGCCTACTAGGCTCCTCTATCCATGGGATTTTCCAGGCAAGAGTACTGGAGTGGGGTGCCATTGCCTTCTCCACTTATATGCTAATAACTTTCAAAACCTGAACTTCTCAATCTAATCTATCCTTCAACCTCTCAGACTCTGTTCCTTATGAGTTCTGATACCAATGACCCATATTATTAAAAGATATTCTTGTCTGGATGTAAGTAATTGAAGCTTTCCATGATCACCAGCTGGCTGAATTTGTGGATGTGAAATCGATGATTTGAAGGAACAACAAACATATACATAAGGCTAGTTTGGATTTTTGACTATGTGCAGGGTCAGCACCCCAACCCCTGTGTTGTTTAAGGATCAGCTATGATTTACTTTAATATATTATTATAATAAGATTTTTCTTTTTAAGGAAAATTTCATTGATTATAGTGGATACTTAATATACTTTAATTCTCTATTTCTTACCATTCTGCCTCATCACTTTCCTGAGGATATTACCCAAATACTAAATGAGGGATGACAGTCAAATGTTGTACATAGATATTAATATACTTAAAGATAATTTGATAGAAAACACTTCCAAAGAACCAGAGATTCTCCAAAGAAACTAAAATGTGTAATAAAAAAATGTTAAACATCTTCAATATATGTATCTTATGATATACCACATCATAAAATAGAAAAATACATCTTCTCAACTAAATAACAACAAAACATATGTGCTATATTTTCAGATAATGTAAGTTTTATTTTACCTCTTTGATTAATTAAGAATGTATGTCTATGCTAAATCTGGTAGATCTAACAATAGGGCTCTAGTGTGTTGTAAAATAAAATACAATGCTATGTGTATTAGACTGCTAGGGCTGCCTTAATATTATACCATAGACGGAGCGACTGAAGCGACTTAGCAGCAGCAGAGTGGCTTAAATGATAGTAATTTATTTTCTCACAGTTCTGGAGCTTAAAAGCCCAAGATCAAGGTGCTGGGAAAGTCTGTTTCCAGTAAGACCTCTCTTCCTCACTTGCAGAGGGCTGCCTTCTCTGTCCTCACATGGCCTTTTCTCTGCGCATGTGTGTGTGGGAAGAACTCTAGTGCCTGTTCCTCTTCTTATCAGTTTTCTTCTTCCTTCTTCTATCTTATCAGTTTTATGGGCCTATGGCCCCACCTTTATGACCTCATGTAACTTTAATTACCTCCTTGAAGGCCCTATCTCCAAAAATAGTCACACTGAAGTGTAAGGCTTCAGCATATAGGTTTGGGGTACACAATTCAGTCCATAACAGTATACAGTTGACCCCTGAACAAGGCAGGAGTTAGGGACATCAACTCCCGCAAAGAAAAAGTATCCAAGGATAAGTTTGCAGTTGAATATTGTAAAGCAATTATCCTCCAATTAAAAACAAATAAATTTTAAAAACTTTACAGTTGGTTCTTCATACTGCAGCTCCACATTCTCAGATTCAACCAACCACAGTTTGATCATGTGGTGCTATAGTACACATTTGTGGGAAAAAACTCCATGAAGGAGTGGAACCTTGCAATTCAAACTGACATCGTGGGTCAACTGTATGTAATTTTCTGATAAAGATAAGTGAGGCCTGAATATTAAGTATCTCAGCAAAAAATAAATCATAAACAAGAACAGAAAACTCTGGGAACTGTAAATACATTCAAATGACAAGAAATTTAATTTTACATTAATTTAATGTGATTTACATTAATTTACATTCATTTAATGTAATTAATTTAATTTTTACATCAATATAATGTATATATAAATAATATCTAATGACTACATTTAAAGGAAAATGATGAGATTAATTTAGCTTACTATATGAAGTATTTGGTTTATAATTCTGTGTCTGAATTAAGAGTATACATTTTAAATTTTAAAAGGCTGAGGTTGTTAGAACTTTTAAAAAACTTGCACGTTTGCAATATACTGAGTTATATATTCTGTGAAGATCGTACAAACCTTTAAACCACTTGATCCTTTAATAACTGGAATTTTGTCTTTAATTTTACACTTGAGAGAAGAGTAGACTGATTTAATCAAGGCATAATTATAGTACTTGGAAACATAATTTTATTCTTTTACTGAAGAAATGTGCTCACATATTTATTTTTTAAATTTGACATGAACTCTCTTCACGACATGAAAGGTCTTTTTTTCTTATCTTCCTCTAATTTTAGGATTTTTTCCCCATCAATTTCCTCTATTTCCCACTATTCTCTCTCCTTATTTATTCATTAAACTTTCCTTTTATACAGCCAACAAATTTTATTATATCTGAATATAATTTTGATTTTTTAGGGGTGTGCTTTTCCTTCTGTAATTTAAAGGATTACTAACATGTACCTTAGAGATTGATCTGCTTGGTATTTTCAGTTACCTTACTGAAAATACAATATTCACAATCTCCTGAGACTGTTGCAGTCCTTGGCAACAAAGTCTGCGTGTTATCTACACGCTCACCATTATCAACTTTGAAACAGGTGTTTATCTGACTTTGATGGCTACTTTAAAACACCATTCTCAGGAAATATCTCCCAACTATGGTAACCATAATACACAACACACACAGATACTCTTGTATAAAACTCTTGTATAAACATGTGGTGTACAAAGACTGTTAGCAATATTAAGACCCACACAGTCTGGGGTGGATCTGGAGGAAATGTCATGAGTCACCCAGAAAGTTAAGGATTAATTAAAGTGAAAATGAGTAAACTAGAAAGAAAATTTGCTATTTTACCCCAGAATATAACAGGAACCATTCTGGATGGTTAGCATTCTCTTTAAGCTGCAGGTGGCCACTGTTACTTATTCTGTGTGTCTGACACTTTTGTATTTATACCTACAGAAGCAACTTTGGAATTTTACATTTAGCAGCACATTATTTCCTTATCATTTCATCTCTAGACTCAAAAGGTAAAAATATTCCAGTTTCTCTAGGCAACCAGCACAGCCCAAACTCTCCCTTCTATATAAAACATGTGAAGCTGAGTTTTTTCATGTATTCACTCAGTTAATGCTTACTAAGCCAGGCATCGCACTAGCTCCAAAGGCCAATACCACATTTGCTTCCTTCTAGTCTTCTCTATGGGACTTCCCTGGTGGTCCAGTAGCTAAGACTCCATGATCCCAACGTTGGTGGCACAGGTTCTATCCCTGATCAGGGAACTAGATCACACATGCCACAGCTAAAGATCCTGCGTGCTGCAACAAAGATGGAAGATCCTGCGTGCATGCATCAGCTAAGTTTTTCCAGTAGTCATGTATGGATGTGAGAACTGGACTATAAAGAAAGCTGAGAGCTGAAGAATTGATGCTTTTGAACTGTGGTGTTGGAGAAGACTCTTGAGAGTCCCTTGAATGGCAAGGAGATCCAACCAGTCCATCCTAAAGGATGTCAGTCCTGAATATTCACTGGAAGGACTGATGATGAAGCTGAAACTCCAATACTTTGGCAACCTGATGCGAAGAACTGACTCATTGAAAAGACCCTGATGCTGGGAAAGATTGAAGGCAGAAGGAGAAGGAGACAACAGAGGATGAGATGGTTGTATGTCATCACCGACATGATGGATATGAGTTTGAACAAGCTTCGGGAGTTGGTGATGGACAGGCAAGCCTGTGTTGCTGTCCATGGGATCACAAACAGTTGGACATGACTGAGCGACTGAACTGAACTGAACTGAGTCTTCTCTACTGGAGGAAACAGATTTAAATAAAATAATCACAGAAAATAATGGTGAATTTCAACTTCCACAAATGTTGTAGAAGAGGTACACAGTGCTAGAAAACCTTTAAAGTGAGAAACTGGCCTCAAACCAAAGGTCAGTGAAGTCTTCCCTGTGGAAGTACCACCTGAACTAAGATCTGAAGGATGAGTAGCAGATAAGCAGGTGAAAGAAAGGGAGAAAAGCAATATTGGTAAAGGTTATGTGTTTGGTATCTTGATGCATCATGGCAAATATAAAGGAATAAAATCTCTCATGTGGCTACAGTACAAGTTTGAAGGAGAACAGGGTGTGAAATCAGATTGAAGAGGGAGCTGAAAGCCAGTTTTCAGTTTATGAAGGGAAGACACAGAGTAAGAGCTGCTTTTTGTAAAGGTAGCTCTGGAAGACTGTGGCATATTTTATAATTATTTTTTTCTTGAATTACATTTCTTTGGATGATTGATCAGTTAGAAGGGAGGCTTCCTTTATTGTCTCATGTTAGTACTTCACAGTCACCCTAGTTTATCCTAGTGAGTATACTAAGCCTCAATGCCTTGAATAATCCAAAAAACGAAATGGAAGAACACTGGAAATCTTTGTTCCACCATTAACTTCAACTCTTTGATAATTTCAGTTTGGAATTTTGAATATTTCTAGGCCTCAGTGAAGAGTTGGTCTGCAGAGATTGATTATGTAGCAGAGTGTCATATAGTATAAGCCAAAGTCGCAGCTTGTTTAAAAAAAGGTCAACAAATATACATCTAATCTGTGATATGAGAGAAATTAAAGGTCCAAAACTTTAAATGAGCCTAATAGCTGGAAGGTGGATAGCTTTTAAAATAAATACACCTCAAAAAAGATGTAATATAGATGTACAATGGAATACTACTCAGCACCCCCAAAGAATGAAATAATGCCATTTACCAGCAAGATGAATGCAACTAGAAATTATCATACTAAGTGAAACAAGTTAGACAGAGAAAGAGAAATATTTATGTGGACAAAATAAAAATTGACTACTTGGAGAGACTAGAAATATTGACCAACCCATATCTTTGTATACTGAAGATGAAACTCTTTCTATACATGCTTGTGCAAATTTTCAGTGTATGATGCTTATTAGATAGTGCCAAAAGGTCCTCCTAAAATGTTCCAGATCAGCACATGTGACATCATAAGAGTAACCCCACAATTCACTGTCCAAACCCTGACTATTGTGAAAGTGAAATGGAGAGCCATTAGTAATTAAATACAAGAATCATAAATTGGTCTATCCTGGTCACAAGTGGATATTTACTCACTAGGGCCACCGTTCTTTTTGCCGATATATTTACCCCATCACAAAATTACCTTCTACTCTCTTTAACTCCAGGAGTTATGTTAATGTCATATGGACTCCCATGGGTCTTTTTTGTGTGTTTATTTTATATTTTTAATCTGATTTATTATTATCACTTAAAGGTCATAATGTCCATATTTAAAATATATCTGAGATTATTACATTTAATATATGCTAAGGATTGATTCAAAGTTATTTCACAGCAATATTATGAAATAGGTGTTAGTCAAAGCAGAGGCTCTGGAAAAATTATTTCCACTTCCTAAGGATACCCTGTCAACAAGAGGATCCATATTCTAATCTTAGTTGCTTTTTTTTTGGGGGGGGGGGGACACAAAAAGACTATACTTTTAGCCACTAGGCCCTGTCTCATTCCTTCGATACATCTGGAATTGTTGAGTGACCTTCTGTATCAATAACCTTAATGTCTCTGTGTTTCTGATTTATAGTAATTGTTGTTGTTTTAGTGACTAAGTTCTGTCCAACTCTTTTGCGACCCCCTGCACTATAGCTCTGGAGAAGGCAATGGCACCCCACTCCAGTACTCTTGCCTGGAAAATCCCATGGACGGAGGAGCCTGGTGGGCTGCAGTCCATGGGGTCGCTAAGAGTCAGACACGGCTGAGCGACTTCACTTTCATTTTTCACTTTCATGCATTGGAGAAGGAAATGGCAATCCACTCCAGTATTCTTGCCTGGAGAATCCCAGGGACGGGGGAGCCTGGTGGGCTGCCGTCTGTGGGGTCGCACAGAGTCGGACACGACTGAAGCGACTTAGCAGCTGTAGCACTATAGCTCGCCAGGCTCCTCTGTCCATGGGATTTCCCTGGCAAAATTACTGGATTGGGTTGCCATTTCCTCTCTAGGGAATCTTCCCAACCCAGGGATCAAACCTGGGTTTCCTGTGTCTCCTGCATTGGCAGGTGGATTCTTTACCACTAGGCCATGAACTATTAAATACTAGGTTAAAACTTTACAAAGAACGAAACATACTCCCTGACCTCAAAGAGTTCATTGTCTCTGTGGAGCAATAACTCACAATTACAAACCACCTGTTAATGAAAGAATATTAAGGGAGGATGGAGAAGAGGTACAGTCTAAAGATCTCCAGGGGATCTTCCATAAACAGTTGGACATGACTGAGCATGCACAGGTCCAGGCACAGCTTAAGAGGAGGAGAGAGTGTGAGGAGGGCGGCTGGTGGGAAAGAGAGGTCAGGGAATAATACCTGGAGGAATCTCAGATGCACTTATTTCAGCTTCCATATTTGTGGAACTGGCAACTCTTCACTCTGATTTCTTAAGTGAGTCCCTTGAGTTCATCTGAAGGCACAACCCTATCTGCATCTCCCAAAGATTTAGTTACACAGTTAACACCAAATAATTCAGAAGTAGTTAAGTATGAATTCTTTACTATTGAACTTCCTTTATGTTGGTTTCTCTCATTTTATCTTTATTTTTTAATTGAAGTCTAGTTGATTTACAATATTGTGTTAGGTTCAGGTGTACCGTGAGGTGATTCAGTTATACTTACATATATTTTATATATTAATATGTATGTATATTTTATTTTTATTTTCTATCATGGATTATTGCAAGATATTGAATATTGTTCCCTATGCTATACAGTAAAATCTTGTTGCTTATCTCTTTTATGTAGTTTGTAGCTGTTAAACCCATACTCCTAATTTATCCTTCCCATCCTCCTTTTCCCCTTTAGTAATCTTTTAGCATGCTTTCTATGTCTGTGAGCCTGTGTATATTTTGTATATATATTCATTTGCATTAATGTTTAGATTCAATATATAAATGACATCATATAATTTGTCTTTCTCTGTTTAACTTACTTCGATTAAGTACAATATGCTGTAGGTCCATACATGTTCTACAAATGGCAATATTTCACTTTTTTATGGTTAAGTAATATTCCATTACACACACACACACACACACATATATATGTACACAGACACACACACACACACATAACATCTTCTTAAAGCATTTGCTTGTTAATGGGCACTTAGTTTATTTTCATATATTGACTGTTGTAAATAGTACTACTATGACTATCTCAAAGACGACAGAATGATCTCTGTTCATTTCCAAGGCAAAGCATTCAATATCACAGTAATCCAAGTCTATGCCCCAACCACTAAAGCTGAAGAATTGGAAGTTCAACGGTTCTATGAAGACCTACAAGACCTTCTAGAACTAACCAAATAAAATATGCTTTTCATCATAGTGGACTAGAATGCAAAAGTAGGAAGTAAAGAGATACCAGGGGTAACAGGCAAATTTGGCCTTGGAGTACAAAATGAAGCAGGGCAAAGGCTAACAGAGTTTTGCCAAGAGAAAACATTGGTCATAGCAAACACCCTCTTCCAACAACACAAGAGAAGACTCTACACATGGACATCACCAGATGGTCAATACCTAAATCAGATTGATTATATTCTTTGCAGCCAAAGATGGAGAAGCTCTATACAGTCAGCAAAAACAAGACCAGGAGCTGACAGTGTCTCAGATCATGAAATTTTTATTGTGAAATTCAGACTTAAATTGGGGAAATAGGGAAAACCACTAGAACATTCGGGTATGACCTAAATCAAAACCCTTGTGATTATACAGTGGAAGTGACAAATAGATTCAAGGAATTAGATCTGATAGACTGAGTGCCTGAAGAACTATGGACACAGGTTCGTGACATTGTACAGGAGGCAGTGATCAAGGCCATCCCTAAGAAAAAGAAATGAAAAAAGGCAAAATGGCTGTCTAAGGAGGGCTCACAAATAGCTGAGAAAAGAAGAGAAGCAAAAGGCAAAGGAGAAAAGGAAAGATTACTCATTTGAATGAAGAGTTCCGAAGAATAGCAAGGAGAGATAAAAAAGCCTTCCTCAGTGATCAGTGCAAAGAAATAGATGAAAATGATAGAATGGAAAAGACTAGAGATCTCTGTTGGTCCTTTACTGGACTAGAACCTGGTGGTCTGGAGTTGACGATGACAGAGTGAAAGAAGGAAAAAGGCTACTATTCCCTGGGTTACGCAGCCAGCTTTCGCACTCCAGGGAATCAGCCAGAAATAGAGAGAGAGAGAAAGAAAGAAAGGACACAGGGACCCAAGCTCTGATGGAGCAAAGGTGTTTTAATCAACATAGTGTGGGCATATATACTGTCTTACAAGGTAGTTATTCTCAGCAAAGATAAAGATTAAAATTCCAGACTTACAAAACATAAGGTGATAAAAAATCACTTTTACTGTATGGTTCATAAAAAGGAAGGGGGTACTCATCACCATATTGAAAAACTAACAAAGGACATGCCTGGATTCCTCAGCCCTGGGAAAGGCGTGCCTCTCTTCTTAATTCCTGAATATTCAGGAATTAATAAGAACCAGAGGATTCCTGACAGATCCAAAACAGCACACAGGAAGCCTCCTGTTAAATGCTTCCTGACAGATCTCTTCAAGAAAATTAGAGATACCAAGAAAATATTTCATGCAAAGATGGGCATAATAAAGGACAGAAAGGGTATGGACCTAACAGAAGCAGAAGATATTAAGAAGAGGTGGCAAGAATACACAGAAGAATTATACAGAAAAGATCTTCATGACCCAGATAACCATGATGGTGTGATCACTCACCTAGAGCCAGACATCCTGGAATGCAAAGCAAGTGGGCCTATGAACTAAAGAGCCTTTATTCATAGTGATCACTATGAACAAAGCTAGTGGAGGTGATGGAATTCCAGTTGAGCTATTTCAAATGCTAAAAGATGATGCTCTGAAAGTGCTGCAATCAATATGCCAGCAAGTTTGGAAAACACAGCAGTGGCCACATGATTGGAAAAGGTCAATTTTCATTCCAATCCCAAAGAAAGGCAATACCAAAGAATGATCAAACTACTGCACAACTGCACTCATCTCACACGCTAGCACAGTGAGATGTGAAAATTCCCCAATGAGGCTTCAACAGTATGTGAACTGAGAAATTCCAGATGTTCAAGCTAGTTTTAGAAAAGGCAGAAAACCAGAGATCAAATTGCCAACACCCATTGGATCATAGAAAAAGCAAGGGAGTTCCAGAAAAACATCTACTTCTGCTTTATTGACTCACCAAAGCCTTTGACTGTGTGGATCACAACAAACTGTGAAAAAGTCTTAAAGAGATGGGAATACCAGACCACCTTATCTGTCTCCTGAGAAATCTGTATGCAGGTCAAGAAGCAATAGTTAGAATTGGACATGGAACAACAGACTGGTTCCAAATCGGGAAAGGAGTACCTCAAGGCTGTATATTGTCACCCTGCTTATTTAACTTATATGCAGAGTACAGCATGTGAAATGCCAGGCTGGATGAAGCACAAACTGGAATCAAGATTGCCGGTAGAAATAGCAATAACCTCAGATGCAGATGATACCACTCTTACAGCAGAAAGCAAAGAACTAAAGAGCCTCTTGATAGACGTGAAAAAGGAGAGTGAAAAAATTGGTTTAAAACTCAATATTCAGAAAACTAAGATCATGGCATCTGCTCCCATCACTTAATGGCAAATAGATGGGCAAACTTGGAAACAGTAACAGACAATTTTCTTAGGCTCCAAAATCACTGCAGATGGTGACTGCAGCCATGAAATTAAAACATGCTTTTTCCTTGGAAGAAAAGTTATGACCCATCTGGATAGCATATTAAAAAGCAGAGATATTGCTTGGCTGACAAATGTCCATCTAGTCAAAGCTATGGTTTTTCCAGTAGTCGTGTATGGATGTGAGAGTCGGACTATAAAGAATGCTGAGCACCAAAGAATTGATGCTTTTGAACTGTGGTGTTGGAGAAGACTATTGAGAGTCCCTTGGACCACAAGGAGATCCAACCAGTCAATCCTAAAGGAAATCGGTCCTGAATAATCATTTTAATGACTGATGCTGAAGCTGAAACTCCAATACTTTGGCCACCTGATGAGAAGAACTGACTCTGGAAAAGACCCTGATGCCGGGAAAGATTGAAGGTGGGAGGAAAAGGGTACGACAGAGGATGAGATGGTTGGAAGGCATCACTGACTCAATGGCCATGAATTTGAGCAAGCTCCACGAATTGCTGATAGTCAGGGAAGCCTGGCGTGCTGCACTCCATTCAGTCTCAAAGAGTTGGTCACTACTGAGTGCCTGAACTGATGAATATTGGGGTATGTGTATCATTTCAATTAAAAGTTTTCATCTTTCCAAATATATATCCAGGAGTGGGATTGCTTGATCATATAGTAGCTCTATTCTTAAGTTTTAAAGGAATTTCCATACTCTTTTCCATATTGACTATACCTATTTACATTTCCACCAAAAGTATAGAACGGTTCCCTTTTTTCCACACCCTCTCCAGCATTTGTTAATATGATTCATAGTTTTTTATGAACAAAAGCTCATTCTGACTAGTGAGATGATACCTCATTGTTGTGTTGATTTGCATTCCTTTAATCATTAGCAATGTTGAGCATTTCTTATATGTGTGTTGGCTATCTGTATGCCTTCTTTGGAGAAATGTCTCTGTACCTCTTCTGCCCATTTTTTGACCAGGTTGGTTGTTTTTTGATATTGAGCTGCATGGGTTGCTGTATACTTTGGATATTATCTCCCTTGTCAGTCACATTATTTGCAAATATTTTTTCCTATTCCATAGGTTGCCTTCATTTTGCTGATGGGTTTCTTTGCTATGAAAAGACTTTTAAGTTTGATTAGGTCCCATTGTTTATTTTTGCTTTTATTCCTCTTGCCTTGGGAGACTAATCTAAGAGTTGAGATAAGTCTAAATTTCTGTCTAAGAATGTTTTGCCTATGTCCTCCACTAGGAGTGCTATGGTGTCTTGTCTTAATTAAGGTCTTTTAAGTCATTTTGAGTCTATTTTTGCATATGGTGTGAGGGAGTGTTCTTCTTCTATTGAGGCACAGCTGCTTTACGATGTTGTGTTAATTTCTGCTGTACCACAAAGTGAGTCACCCATTTATACACATATACCCCTCTCCTGGATCCCCCACCCCACTGCGCCCACGCATGTTGCTGCAGAGCACTGAGATGAGCTCCTTGTAATATCCAGCAGGTTCCCACCAGCTATCTATTTAACACAAGGCAGTGTATATATGGCAATTCCAGTCTCCCGATTCACCCCACCCTCCTTCCCCCAACTCGTGTCCCCACATCCATTCTCTATGTCTGCATCTTATTTCTATGCTGCAAATAGGTTTATCTGTACCATTTTCTCTAGATTCCACATATATGCATTGATGTACACAGAGTCTCTTTCTGACTTACTTCACTCATATGACAGACTCTAGGTCTATCCATGTCTCTATAAATGATGAAATTTTGTTTTTTGTAAAAAAAACTCAGGAATCCCACTACTGGGCAGATAACCTGAGAAAACCATAACTCAAAAAGGCAAATGTATCCCAATGTTCATTCCTGCACTATTTACAATAGCCAGGACATGGAAGCAACCTAAATGTCCATCAACAGGTGAATGGATAAGGAAGACGTGGTACATACACACAATGGAATGTTACTCATCCATAACAATGAGGACCTGTTCTATTTCATCGATTTACATGCAGCTTTCTAGCTTTCCTGACACAATTTTCTGAAGAGACTGTCTTTTTTCCTTTGTATATTCTTGCCTCCTTTGTTGTAGATTAATTGATCATAAGGGTGTGGGTTGACTTACGGACTCTTTCTTCTGTTCCATTGATCTATATGCCTGCTTTTGCACCAATACCATGCTGGTTTTTTTAAGTTCTTTTAAATTAATTTTATTGGTGCATAGTTGTGTTACAATGTTTTGTTAGCTTGTACTGTACAGCAAAGTGAATCAGCTGTGTGTATACACGTGTATGCATGCTAACTTTTCTCAGTCGTGTTCAACTCTTTGCAACCCTATGGACTGTAGCCAGTCAGGCTTCTCTGTCCAATAACACCTCTTTTTTGGATTGCCTTTCCATTTAGGTCACCACAGAGCATTGACTAGAGTTTCCTGAACCATGCAGTTCGTTCTCATTACTTATCTATTTCATACATAGTATCAATACTGTTTATATGTCAATCACAATCTCCCAGTTCCTTCCACTCCCCCTTTCCCTGTTTATATCCATAATGTCTATGTGTTTTCTTCTCTGCATCTATGTCTTTCTTTCTGCTTTGCTAATAAGAAAATCTATACCATTTTCCTAGATTCTACATATAAGTGTGAATCTACAATATTTGATTTTCTCTTTTTGACTTACTTCACTCTGCCTGACAATTTCTAGATCAGTCCACGTGGATCTCTACAAATGATCCAAGCTTTGTAGTACTGTCTGAAGTCTGGAAGGGTTATACCTCCAGCTTTATTCTTTTTCTTCAGAATTTCTTTGGCAATTCTGGGTCTTTTGTGATTCCATATAAATTTAAAGTGATGAATAAAGCGTGCTCTTTGACGTTAGGAAAATTCTAACTAAAAAAAGTACAAAAATGAGGTAAAGAACATATAAGCAAGCTATGCAATTCATTGCAAGTATGTGAACTGAACATGCCGCAAAAAAATAAAGATGGTGCCATGATCCTTGAAAATTAATCTGGCACCCTATTTGGGGAGTCATATCAGTATTTCAGGCCAATAGAAAAATAAGAACTATTTTACACATACCTGACTTTTATACTTGTTCACAGGTTATGGGGATTGTACGTGTATTTTGCACTGACTTTGAAACAGACTGTCAAAAAGGAATGGGAACAAGAATAATGAGTTCTGTGAATTGTAAACTGCATATTCCATGTTTTGTCTACATAATGAAAAAAGAGTCATCTTCAGAAAAAAGATTGTATGTTTGCTTTCAAACAATTTTAAAAGATCAATTTAATGTGTACGGAGGGATAAGCATTACACTTAATCACTTTGAGAAAAAGTTCAAGGTACAGAGGAAGTCAATACATTTCCATAACAATGCACACTTTCCATTTAATTATACCCACTGCCCTAAGTCATCTGAAGGCAGGAAGTTTCCTCCTTTTTTATTGTTGTGTCATTACTACTGAGGCTTTCTAGATGCAAAGTCAGCACCTAGTCAAGACTTACTGAATGAAGTAAGTAACAATATGTTTATAAAGGGTCCCAGATTGCTTTGTGTTTTTTAAGAAAACAAGATTTTCCAATGAAAGATACCACTGACAAAGTATATCTAAACTTCAAATTTTGAATCCAGCCTAATGCAATTTGTTCCAGCATTGCCCTAAATTTTGCATAGAGATAAGAATTTTAGTAAGACTATAAGAATACTTAAGAATATAAATCTTCTAAATAAGAATACTTCTAAATAAGAATATAAATCTTCTATATAAAACAGCTATATTGCCTTATTTTGCGAAAGAAAAATATACGTGAAACAGTTTGTTCAAATGTTTCTAAGATATTCTTATTTGATTTTTATAAATTAAAATATTTTTATTATAAACTGTAAAATTGTTAGCCCCTTTTGTACGCATGTAAACAGGAAAGTAATTACTAACAGAAGTACTAAGAGAAGTACACAGTTGGAAGATATATACTAAGATGTGTTTATGTCTAAAAAAACATTTTTGTAAAAACAAGAATTACTATCAAAGTAAATTTTAAGTACTTTGTCTTATAATGTGTGATATTTAAACATATAATTTACCATCTTTAAGAAAATTTAATACTATCTATTTGGAAAAGCAGAATAGTATATATTTTCCTATCCCAAGGTTGACAGAATTTTCACAAGGGCAGGAAATGTGTTTGCACTCCCTATTGTGTAGAAATAATCCTCTATTTAAGGAACAGTCTTGGCAGCTGTGTTCAGGTGGCCGTGTAGACTGATTTGTGCTTCCTCACCAAATCAGAACAAAAGAGAAGAAAACACATTTTAGCCATCATGCTGCAGATAACTGAAATGAAAAATTACAAAGTAAATTGTTTTTGGCCAAACTGTTTCCTCCCCAGAACTGAATATCTAAATGTGGTTTCCATTTTTCCACTGACATGTCACAAGTTCCATTCTGGGTGACGTCTGAGATCCTGACTCAGGATGTAAACTAGGAGGGTCCAGGTCATGGTGACAGTAACCAAAGTTGTTAGATTTATTAATATATTAGTCATCCTGCTAAAAAGGTTGATATGAAATGGGCGTACAGCATTGCCTTAACTTCTGTTTTATTATTCTGATTTTAGTTCAATTACATAATCTAATTTGATTGAATCCAAGAGAAATTATAGTTAAAAATAGTTATAATTTACACTTAGGTAGCTAAAGAAAAAAAAAAAAATATATATATATATACACACACACACCACAAAGGACAATGGAAACTATGTTCCATTAAAAATTCAACCTTCAAAATTTAACAATCATGTATTTAAATTTAGCTCTAAATTTAGCTGTACCAACAAAAGAAATTGCTACATGATGATGAGGGCTGTACTCTAGTTTTTAGCATCTCTGCCTCATGCACTTTGCATCAAAATTTACTTACATCCAAGCTTATTTGGATGATATTTAAACATACAATTTGGTTTCTTTAAAAAAATTTTAATACTGAGAAATCTGTATGCAGATCAAGAAGCAATAGTTAGAACTGGAAATGCAGCAACAGACTGGTTCCAAGTAGGAAAAGAAGTACATCAAGGCTGTATATTGTCACCCTGCTTATTTAACTTATATGCAGAGTACATCACGAGAAATGCTGCACTGGATGAAGCACAAGCTGGAATCAAGATTGCCGAGAAAAATATCAATAACCTCAGATATGCAGATGACATCACCCTTATGGCAGCAAGTAAAGAAGAACTAAAGAGCCTCTTGATGAAAGTGAAAGAGGAGAGTGAAAAAGTTGGCTTGAAGCTCAACTTTCAGAAAACTAAGATCATGGCATCTGGTCCCATCACTTCATGGCATATAGATGAGGAAACTGTGGAAACAGTAAGAGACTTTATTTTTGGGGGCTCCAAAATCACTGCAGATGGTGACTGCAGCCATGAAATTAAAAGATGCTTGCTCCTTGGAAGAAAAGTTATGACCAACCTAGACAGCATATTAAAAAGCAGAGACATTACTTTGCCAACAAAGGTCCATCTGGTCAAGGCTACGGTTTTTCCAGTGGTCATGTATGGATGTGAGATTTGGACTATAAAGAAACCTGAGTGCTGAGGAATTGATTCTTTTGAACTGTGGTGTTGGAGAAGACTCTTGAGAGTCCCTTGGACTGCAAGGAGATCCAACCAGTCCATCTTAAAGGAAATCAGTCCTGAATATTCATTGGAAGTACTGATGCTAAAGCTGAAACTCCCAATAATTTGGCCACCTGATGTGAAGAACTGACTCATTTGAAAAGATCCTGACGCTGGTAAAGATTGAAGGCAGGAGGAGAAGGGGATGATCCAGAGGATGAGATTGTTGGATGCCATCAACTGACTCAATGGACATGAGTTTGAGTAAACTCTCAGAGTTGGTGATGGACAGGGAGGTCTGGTGTGCTGCAGTCCATGGGGTTGTGAAGAGTCGGACACAACTGAGCGACTGAAATGAACTGAAGCTTATTTATCATTCAACTATCATTAGATTTAAATAGATTAGTAAAAGAGACAACTAGAGTCCAATGGGAAATTTCTTTAATCATGAAATGTTATACAAAAACAAACAGCAAAAGAAAAATGGCTAACTCAGTCCTATATATCAGAGTTTATTTATCTTTAGACTATCAGTAGATTCAATTCAGTTCACTCCAGTTCACTCCAGTTCAGAATTTTCCACAGTTTGTTGTGATCCACACAGTTAAAGGCTTTGGCATAATCATAAAGCAGAAATAGATGTTTTTCTGGAACTCTCTTGCTTTTCCAGTGGTCCAACAGATATTGGCAATTTGATCTCTAGCTCCTCTAGAGATCACCTGGAAGTTCATGGTTCACATACTGTTGAAGCCTGGCTTGGAGAATTTTGAGCATTACTGTGCTAACGTGTGAGAGGAGTGCAACAGTGTGGTAGTTTGAGCATTCTTTGGCATTGCCTTTCTTTGGGACTGGAATGAAAACTCACCTTTTCCAGTCCTGTGGCCACTGCTGGGTTTTCCAAATTTGCTGGTATATTGAGTGCAGCACTTTCACAGCATCATCTTTTAGCATTTGAAATAGCTCAACTGGAATTCCATCACCTCCACCAGCCTTGTTCGTAGTGTTGCTTCCTAAGGCACACTTGACTCTGCATTCCAGGATGTCTGGCTCCAGGTGAGTGATCACACCATCGTGATTATCTGGGTCATGAAGATCTTTTTTGTATGGTTCTTCTAGGTATTCTTGCCCCAGTTCTTAATGTCTTCTGCTTCTGTTAAGGTCCATACCATTTCTGTCCTTTATTGTGCCCATCTTTGCAAAAAAATGTCCCCTTGGTATCTCTAATTTTGTTGAAGAGATCTCTAGTCTTTCCCATTCTGTTGTTTTCCTCTATTTCTTTGCATTGATCGCTGAGGAAGGCTTTCTTTTCTCTCCTTGCTGTTGTTTGGAACTCTGCATTCAAATGAGTAATCTTTCCTTTTTTCCTTTGCTTTTCACTTCTCTTTTTTTCACAGCTATTTGTAACGCCTCCTCAGACAGCCAGTTTGCCTTTTTGCATTTCTTTTTCTTGGGGATGATCTTGATCACTGTCTCCTGTACAATGTCATGAACCTGCATCCATAGTTCATCAGGCACTCCGTCTATTAGATCTAATCCCTTGAATCTATTTCTCACTTTCACTGTGTAATCATAAGGGATTTGATTTAGGGCATACCTGAATGGTCTAGTGGTTTTCCCTACTTTCTTCAATTTAAGTCTGAATTTGACAATAAGGAGTTCATGATCTGAGCCACAGTCAACTTCCAGTCTTGTTTTTGCTGACTGTATAGAGCTTCTCCATCCTGGCTGCAAAGAATATAATCAATCTGATTTCAGTGTTTATCATCTGGTGATGTCCATGTGTAGAGTCTTCTCCTGTGTTGTTGGAAGAGGGTGTTTGCTATGACCAGTCCATTTTCTTGGCACAACTCTGTTAGCTGTTGCCCTGCTTCATTCTGTACTCCAAGGCCTAATTTGCCTTTTACTCCAGGTCATTCTTGACTTCCTACTTTTGCATTCCAGTCTCCTATAATGAAAAGGACATATATTTTGGGTGTTAGTTCTAGAAGGTCTTGTAGGTATTCATAGAACCACTCAGCTTCAGCTTCTTCAGCATTACTGGTCGGGGCATAGACTCAGATTACTCTGATATTGAATGGTTTGCCTTGGGAATGAACAGAGATCATTCTGTCGTTTTTGAGATTGCATCCAAGTCCTGCATTGAGGACTCTTTTGATGACTATGATGGCTACTACATTTCTTCTAAGGGATTCTTGCCCACAGTGGTAGATTAAAATAGGTTAATAAAAAAACCATCTAATGTGCCCTACAAGATTACTTTAATCAGAAAACATTATTTGAAAGAAAAATGATGAGATATAAGATGAATTATTGCAAAAGTAAATGTGTATTAGATGAAGATATCTTTTGTGTTGTTTGTTACAATAGCAGTCAAGCTCATTAACAATGTAAGATAATCTTCATTTATGATGACTAAACCATAATTTTGCTATGAAAATTATGAGTTTAAAAAATGATTAATATAAGTTTCCAGGAAATAGTTTTCATTGCAGCTTTAGCAATGCCAAAATTTCTTGGCTCAATGTATGTATATTACAGGAAAATTAATATAGCTGACATCCTATGCCACATTACACTGTAAAAATCTGGGTGAGATCAATTTTATATTTTACAGATACAAAACTTGCTTCAAAGCCTCGACTTGGATTTTAAAGGTGTAGAACATTACAAGTCATTTTGAAGACTTCTGCTTTTACTCTGAGTAGAAGGGTGGACTATTGTAAAAGTCTGAGCAGAAGAGAATCTGGTTGAATATATGCTTTAACAGAATCATCCTGATTCCTGTATTGGGCAACAGAGACGCCAGCAATTCAGCAAGAACAGGGTTGTAAGCTTGTGGCTGTCGATGTCATGAGAAATGATCAGATTTTGTATTTACCTGTACTTTCAAATGAGAGTGAAGATTTCTTCACCAGTCATATATAGGGTATGAGAAATGATCAGATTCTGTATTTACCTGTATTTTCAAATGAGAGTGAATATCTCTTCACCAATCATATATAGGGTATGACAAAAAGAAAAAAGTCAGTAATGTCATGGCTCAGCACTAGAACCATGGAGTTGCCATCAACAGAGAAAAGTAATGCCAGGATGGAGCTGAGTAGGGGAAAGATGAAGAGTTCATTTTAGGCTCATGAAGGGCGAGATGATTCAGCGTTCAGTGTATGCATTGCTCCCTAAGAGCACGTAGCAAGTTTTTGTTGAGTGATGTTTATTGGAGTTGGTTATTTCTCTGGTTCTCTTGCTTCCTGCAACATTATCTATTTCTTCATTTGCCCGGCTGTTCTTTCTTATCTGCTGGGTTCAGCATCAGTTCAGTCGCTCAGTCATGTCCGACTCTTTGCGACCCCATGAACTGCAACACACCAGGCTTCCCTGTCCATCACCGACTCCCGGAGTTCACCCAAACTCATGTCCATCGAGTCGGGGATGCCATCCAGCCATCTCTTAATCAGAATCCTGCATGATTTACCAATGTCCCTGGCAAGCCTTGAATCCAACTTGAAATTTTATTTCTGTAAATCTTTCAAAAACTCTTCTTATCAGTTTCTTGGCCTCTCAATTGCCCTCTTCCAGTTTTGGCAAGTCCTCTAAAGGAAATGTATAGCTAAATAGTAAGTTCACATCTCTAGGTTTTCTTTCTTTTCTTTTGGAATTTGACCCTATAATTGCCTTGTTAGTATCTCATCATGATATTTACATACACAGGCATATACATACACACAAACACATACACACATACCAGACTTCTTAGTACAAGGATTAAGCCAAGTTTCATTGCCATTACCCAAAGCAAGACTCCTTGGTCATCATGTATTTAAAGCAATTTTAAATCAATATTTTATACCTATTAAAGACAGTGGAAAGATAAAAGTTTAGAAAGTGTAAAAGCAGAGGTGTTTCTTTCATTCAAAAATATTGTTTTCAATCCTATTCTAGGTGGCAAGATACAGCAAGGAACAGATAGCCAAGATGCCCAGTCCCCAGGAACTTACATCCTACGAGAGGAAGATGAAATCAGATATCACCAGGGTGGTGGTGGTGCTGGTTTAGTCACTCAGTCGTGTCCTACTCTTGCGACCCCATGGACTGTAGCCTGCAGGCACCTCTATCCAGGGGATTCTCCAGGCAAGAATACTGGAGTGGGTTGCCATGTCCTGCTCCAGCGGGTCTTCCCAATCCAGGAATTGAACCTGGGTCTCCTGCACTGCAGGCAGATTCTTTACTGACTAAGCTATGAGGGAAGCATCACCAGGGCTATGATGGCTTTTAAGAAGGGTCCTGTAATATAGAGTAGGCAGCAGCTTCTTTACACTGAAAGGTCAGCGAAGTATTTGTTTTGGAGAGGACATTTAGGTTCATAAATGAAAGACAAGAAGAAACAACTCATACAACAATATTCCTTGAAGTGTTGAGCAGAGCTATATGTGCCTGAGAAATAAGAAGGGGCAAGTGCATCTGTACTGTGCTAATTACCAGAGATAATTGTAGAAGAATTTGGCTGGTTAAGTAAGAACAAAATCATACAGAGCCTTGCAGGTCAAGATAAGAAATCTAAAAAATAAAACTGGCCCATCTAGGTTTATTTAAGACATCAAACTACCAACAAAATAATGAAGAGAACAAGAAAGGTTAAACTCTTACCTGCCAGAAACTCATCAAAAAGAATGAGAAAGGGTTTTGTTTTTTTAAATATATCTTTCAACTCAAACACTTCTTTTTCTTCTCCTGCTGCAGCTGCTGCTGCTAAGTCCCTTAAGTCGTGTCCAACTCCGTGTGACCCCATAGACGGCAGCCCACCAGGCTCCTCCATCCCTGGGCTTCTCCAGGCAAGAACACTGGAATGGGTCACCATTTCCTTCTCCAAGGCATGCATGCATGCTAAGTCGCTTCAGTCATGTCCGACTCTGTGTGACCCCGTGGACAGCAGCCCACCAGGCTCCTCGGTTCACGGGATTCTCCAGGCAAGAATACCGGAGTGACTTGCCATTTCCTTCTCCGTTTCTTCTCCTAGTAACTTCTAAATTGATGTGATATTAGGTTAACCAGTGGGTTTGTGGTGTGTAGTTGTTTTTTTCTCTTAGAACCAAGCTAAAATGAGAGGAATAAAAGAAGGAGCAAACTATCATTCTGCAATCTCCAGTGTGATACCAATAGAGGCAAGATCATCACTGCATTCTAAAAGTAAAAAGTTCTGCAAAGAGAAAAAGGTACTTTTACATTAGGCATGTCTGACAGCCATCCTCCTTTGGCAATCCATGAAAAAGCAAGGATTGAATTTTCCATATCCACCAAATACTACCATGTCTGTGTTGTCAGTGATAGCATCGTGTTCCATCAGGATCCCTGATGATGTGAGAAAGTACACTCAAAGCTTCCTTATGTTCTCCTTTCTTGTGTACCACTGTAATTTAAGATTTTATTCCTGAAAAATTGAACCAGGACATTTATTTCATCTTAAAGTAGCATGTGTATGTGAGTGTTGTGTGTTCACTTCCTCCCAAGCAGTCATACATATAGAATATCTCTCAAGTAATACCATTTTTGGAATTTGTGGTTTTGGAAACAAATGGAAAGAAGAAAAAATGGTATTTCATTGTCATGATGGCAGGTGGTGCTTAAGGAAAAAAAATACATTAATATTAATTAACCACAATGATGGGATCACTCACCTAGAGCTGGATATCCTAGAGAATGAGGTCAAGTGGGCCTTCAATTCAGTTCAGTTCAGTCGCTCAGTAGTGTCCGACTCTTTGCAACCCCATGAATCACAGCATGCCAGGCCTCCCTGTCCATCACCAACTCCCAGAGTTTACTCAAACTCATGTCCATCGAGTCAGTGATGCCATCCAGCCATCTCATCCTCTGTCGTCCCCTTCTCCTCCTGCCCCCAATCTCTCCTAGCATCAGGGTCTTTTCCAATGAGTCAACTCTTCACATGAAGTGGGCCTTAGGAAGTATTAAAAAGCTAGTGGAGGTGATGGAATCCCAGCTGACCTATTTAAAATCCTAAAAGATTCTGCTGCTAAAGTGTTATACTCAATATGTCAGCAAATATGGAAAACCCAGCAGTGGCCACAGGACATTAAAAGGTGAATTTTCAGTCCAATTCCAAAAAAAAGCAATGCCAAAGAATGTTCAAGCTATCATACAATTGCAATCATTCCACATGCTAGCAAAGTTATGCTCAAAAATCCTTCAAGCTAGGCTCAGCAGTACATGATCCAAGAAGTTCCAGGTTCCAAACAAGCTGGGTTTCAAAGAGGCAGAGGAACCAGGAATCAAATTGCCAACATTCGTTGGATCATAGCTAGGGAGTTCAACAGAAAATTTACTGCTTCTTCATTGACTACATTAAAGCCTTTGACTGTGTGGATCACAACAAACAGTGGAAAAATTCTTAAAGGGATGGGAATACCAGACTACCTTACCTGTCTCCAGAGAAACCTGCATGTGGGCTAAGAAGCAACAGTTAGAACCAGACATGGAACAAAAGGGACTGGCTCAAAACTGGGAAAGGAGTACATCAAGTCTATATATCGTCACCCTGCTTACATAACTTCTGTGCAGGGTACATCATGTGAAATCCTAGTTTGGCTGAATCACAAGCTGGAATCAAGATTGCCAGGAGAAATATCAATAACCTCAGATATGCAGATGATACCACTGTAATGGTAGAAAGTGAAGAAGAACTAAAGAGCCTCTTGATGAGGGAGATAGAGGAGAGTGAAACGGCTGACTTGAAACTCAACATTCAAAAAACTAAGATCATAGAATTGGTCCCATCACTTCATGACAAACAGAAGGGGAAAAAGTGGAAGTAGTGACAGATTTTATTTTCTAGGGCTCCAAAAACCACTGCAGATGGTGACTGCATCCATGAAATTAAAAGATGCTTGCTCCTTGGAAGGGAAGCTGTGACAAACTTAGACAGTGCATTAGCTAACAGAGACATCACTTTGCCAACAAAGGCCCAAACACTCAAAACTATAATTTTTCAGTAGCTAACAGAGACATCACTTTGCCAACAAAGGCCCAAACACTCAAAACTATAATTTTTCCAGTAGTCATGTACGTATGTGAGAGTTGGACCATAAGGAATGCTGAGCACTGAAGAATTGATGCTTTTGAATTGTGGTGCTGGAGAAGACTCTTGAGAGCCCCTTGGACTGCAAGGAGATCAAGCCAGTCAGTCCTAAATGAAATAAACTCCTGAATAGGAAATCAACATTGGAAGGACTGATGCTAAAGCAGAAGCTCCAATAATTTGGCCACCTGATGCAAAGAGCTGACTCACTGGAAAAGACTTAGAAGCTGGTAAAGATTGAAGGCAAAAGGAGATGGGGGTGGCAAAGGATGAGATGGCTAGATAGCATCACCAACTCAATGGACATGAATTTCAGGAAACTCCGGGAGATAGTGGAGGACAGAGAAGGCTGGTGTGCTGCAGCCCAGGGATCACAAAGAGTAGGACACGAGTTAGCAACTGAACAACAACAATACAGCTGCAGCACGACAAAGTTAATGAAATAACTAGGGCCAAGCTGCGGGTCTAGAAAGATGGATGGTCCAGGAGTCCAGCTGAAAAACCTTGACCTGTCCAGGGCCTGGTTGGGATTTGCTGCCATCTACTGACAGCTTTCTGTTATGGCCTAAATATCAATGGAGATGATCGGTGGGTTTTTTAATATTTCCTGCTTAGTGTGAGATCGCTAAGCACAAGGAGATCCAACCAGTCCATCCTAAAGGAAATCAGTCCTGAATATTCATTGGAAGGACTGATGCTGAAGCTGAAATTCCAGTACTTTGGCCACTTGATACGAAGAACTGATTCATTGGAAAAGACCCTGATGCTGGGAAAGTTGAAGGCAGCAGGAGAAGGGGACAACAGAGGATGAGATGGCTGGTTGGCATCACCGACTCGATGGACATGGGTTTGAGTAAGCTCCAGGATTTGGTGAGGGAAAGGGAAGCCTGGCGTGCAGCAGTCCATGGGGTTACAAAGAATCGGACACGACTGAGCTACTGAACTGGAACTGCTTAATGTGAAACTGAGAGCCCTAGAGGGCTCTCCCCCTCCCTTGACAAAGTAGATTTGGAAATCATACTAATCATATTGAACAATAATTATGTATCTATCAGTTTCACTTCTATAAATCCCTTGTAAACAGCACATTTTTAAGTTCTCAGTGCCTCAGTTAAGTTTAGTTCAGTCGCTCAGTCGTGTCCCACTCTTTGCGACCCCATGAACTGCAGCACGCCAGGCTTCCCTGTCCATCACCGATTCCCGGAGCTTGCTCAAACTCATGTCGGTCGAGTTGGTGCCTAGTGGCTTTATTTATTGTATTGTAATAAGCTGCTCACATGCCTGTCTCTCTAACTAGACACCTCTGAGTGGTTGACCGAGTCTTCTGTCATAGTAACATAAAGAATAACACCTATTGAATGCTTTCTATGTAACAGACCTTGTTATAAATTCTTCATATACCTTTTCTCATTTAATATCATCACGAACCTACAAAGCAGGCATAATTCTAGTCTTTTAGTTTAAAAAGCAGACACACATATAGCAGGCAATGCTCTTGCTCTCAGAAGGGCCCTGAACTTGGTTTGAAGTCTCTACCTTGAAATTCTTATTTATATCTTGGAACATGAAGTGAGACAAGGGTGCATGCCAGTGAGCAGTGGGGACAGGTCTGGGGATACAAGTGCAAGTACAAATTAGCTTAGGATCATGGGCCCGATAGGCCTGGTGGCCCATCTCATAGGATCCAGATTCATGACACACTTGGGGTACATAAGACCTAATGAATTCTGAGAGCCTTAAAACAGAATATTCCTTGAAAGAAGATACTTGAAACAGAAGAAATTCTGACCTGCTGGCCTTGAAGAAGCAACAAGCACTTTTTGAGCCACCAATGGAGAGGACAGCATATAGAGGCTAAGGGCCTCAGTCCTAAAAACTGCTGCTGCTGCTAAGTCGCTTCAGTCGTGTCCGACTCTGTGTGACCCCATAGATGGCAGCCCACCAGGCTCCCCCTTCCCTGGGATTCTCCAGGCAAAAACACTGGAGTGGGTTGCCATTTCCTTCTCCAAGGCATCAAAGTGAAAAGTGAAAGTGAAGTTGCTCAGTTGTGTCCCACTCTTAGCGACCCCATGGACTGCAACCTACCAGGCTCCTCCGTCCATGGGATTTTCAAGGCACCTAAAAACTGAATTCTGCCAATAACTTGAATGAACTTAGAAGAGAATACTGAGCCTCAGATGAGAATGCAATACTGGCCCAAATCTTCATTGCAGCCTTGGAATCATCTAAGAAGCACAGACCCCTATCCCATGCAAACCATAAGATAATAAATATGTGCTATTTTGAGCACTATTTGAGATAATTTGTTATAGGAAAGTAATACTATAGTCAGGAAATATGCTAAAACATGACTACAGTGAGATCATTATAAAAATGTTATTGCCCACAATTTTTATATAGAACTTAAAATCTAAATGTTTAAATATTTATTTTCAGTTACTTATGATGTTTACACAAATATAAACACACACTTCTGTACATATATTTGTATACCTGAGAAACCCTGAAGTGAAAAGTTCATTTTCTTCAAATAACAGCTGTTAAGTCACAACATCCAACATAGCTTTGGCTCCAGGTCAGGACTATCCCAGGATTCCTAAGTAACACAACTTGTAGGTGCTTGCCTATTTTAAATCCATGCCCGTAGCAGTATACTTCCTGTTCTATCTTAGGTCACATGGCAAGAACTCAAGATGAGATGTAACACCACCGTTCTGTGTAAATAGCAGGTGAGCTGTTGAAGATTTTTGAAGTTTAGATGGATGAGAAGATTTCTGAAGTCTAGATGGATGAGAACAATAAAACCCAGGAATAATCTGATGCAGTTTGCATCAGTAGAGAATAATTTACCATGACAGAAAGAATATAATTATTCACAGGAATTTTAAAAATCATCAAACAGGATGGATCAGAAAGTTTAATCTGTTATCTTAGGCTCCTCATCTGCTCTGAAGTGAGATGGGAGGTTCTGGCAGTCATTGACTCAACAGAGAAGCCAGTGCATTGCAGCCAGAGTTCTCTCCACGTGAAGTGGGTCTAATCAGGAGTTCTGTGAAAAAATGATACTCCTTTATGATGCTGCAGGCGGACTCATGGTGCTGTTACCACGTGGGGCCTTCACGAAGCATAAATACCACAGAAATACCTGCATATACTCACAAGATGTAACTGGATAAGGGATAATTTAGCTATATGGATGTCAAGCACAGAAATATAAATATGTATTCAATAACAATAATGCTAACAATAGCTAACATTTATTAGAAATATAGTCTGTCCTAGGCAATGTTCTTAATTGATCTCAATTAATTCTTAACGTACTCTTATACAACAGAGACATAGTATCTCCATTTTGCAGATGAGGAACTAAGGAAAGGTTAAATAACTTGCCAAATTAAGTCTCCGAGTTAGGATTTAGCCCCCAAAAGATACTCTCTGGTCCCCAAGATCATACTGTTCAAGAATATATCTAAATATGGCCAGAGATAACCAGGGCAAGGAGGACAACACCTACCATAACCAATTGCATTTCCCTGACTTTCAATCACATGTAGTTAATTGACTCTTTTAAAAAATAAACTTTTGGAGGAGGATCCAAGATGGCGGAGGAGTAGGACGGGGAGACCACTTTCTCTCCTACAAATTCATCAAAAGAATAACTGAACGCAGAGCAAACTTCACAAAACAACTTCTGATCGCTAGCTGAGGTCATCAGGCGCCCAGAAAAGCAGCCCATTGTCTTCAAAAGGAGGTAGGACAAAATATAAAAGGTTAAAAGTGAGACAAAAGAGCTAAGGACGGAGATCCGTCCTGGGAAGGGAATCTTAGGCGGCATTGCTTGGGGTAGGGTCCGGGCCTGAGTGCCCTGAGGGCAATCGGAGGGAGCTTCTGTGAGTTGCCAACTTGAACTGTGGGAGACCAAAGGGGAGAGAGTAAATCAACCGGCCCGAACACACTGCCGGCCGTTCGCAGAACAAAGGGACCGAGAAAGTCCAGAGAAGAGCTCGCAGGCTGCGGACCGGCCCAGCCCCGCCGGAGGCAGGAGGCAGGGGGGAGGGGAAGGTCGCGGCGAGACACAGGGCGCAGGCACCCGACTGGCGCCGGCGGGGACTGGGGCTGGGGACGCGGAGGGCGGAAGGCGCGCGCACCCGACTGGTGCCAGCGGAAACTGAGACTGGGTCCGAGGAAGGGAGTGGGCACGCCACACCCGGGGAGAGTGCGCCCACCAAGCCCCTGGCTGCCTGGACCGCTCTGACGGGGAAGGCACAGAGAGCAGGCGCAGCTTTTCGCTCCGCGCTATTGTGGAACACCCGAGGGCTGGAACCTCGCGCAGCGCGGGGCGCGCTCCATATGGAGCGGCCGGTAGCCTGAGCAGCGCAGACGGAGAAAGCAGCGTCAGCCCCTCCCGGCAGCGCCAGCCCGCCCCCGCAGGGCCAGCCCCTCCCCGCAGCGTCAGCCCCTCCCCGCAGCGCCAGCCCCTCCCGGCAGCGTCAGCCCCTCCCCGCAGCGCCAGCCCCTCCCCGCAGCGCCAGCCACTCCCGGCAGCGTCAGCCCCTCCCGGCAGCCCCAGCCCGTCCCCGCGGCGCCAGCCCCTCCCTGCAGCGCCAGCCCCTCCCTGCCCCGCAGAGCGACGGAACTAGCTACCTGAATAAGAGTCCACCTCCGCTGGCCTGTGTCAGGGTGGAAATGAGGCTCTGAAGAGACCGGCAAACAGAAGCCAAATAAACAAAGGGAACTGCCTCAGAAGGGACTGGTGCAACAGATTAAAATCCCTCTAGAAAACACCGACTACACCGGAAGGGGCCTGTAGATATCGAGAAGTGTAAGCTGGAACGAGGAGCTATCTGAAACTGAGCCGAACCCACACTGACCGCAACAGCTCCAGAGAAACTCCTAGATATAATTTTACTTTTTTCTCTCTTTTTTTTTTCTTTTTTTATTTTTTATTATTTTTTCTTTTTTATTTTTTCTCTTTTATTTTCCTTCAAAATCCCCTATTACTCCCCCATTACTCCTTAACTTTCATTTCCATAGATTTTTACGATATTTTAATTAGGAAAAAAAAATTTTTTTTTCTTTTTTTTTTCTTCTTTTTTTTCCTTTCCTTTTTCTCTTCTATTTTCTATTTTTCTTTTTCTCTTATTTCTTTTAAAGTCCTCTAGTACTCCTCTACTACTCCTTAATTTTCATTTTCAATACACTATAACCTTACAAAAAAAAAAAAAAAAGAGAAGCCCTATTTTTAAACCGAAGATTATTCTCTCCCAATCTTGACTCTCTGTTTTCTACCTCAGAACACCTCTATTTCCTCCTTTCCCCTTCTCTTCCCAATCCAATTCTGTGAATCTTTGTAGGTGACTGGGCTATGGAGAACACTCTGGGAACAGACAGCTGCGTAGATCTGTCTCTCCTCTTGAGTCCCCCTTTTTCTCCTCCTGCTCATCTCTATCTCCCTCCTCCCTCTCCTCTTCTTCATGTAACTCTGTGAACCTCTCTGGGTGTCCCTAACGGGGGAGAATCTTTTTGCCATTAACCTAGAAGTTTTCTTATCAGTGCTGTATAGTTGGAGAAGTCCTGAGACTACAGGAAGAATAAAACTGAAATCCAGAGGCAGGAGACTTAAGCTCCAAACCTGAGAACACCAGAAAACTCCTGACTACATGGAACTTTAAGTAATAAGTGACTGTCCAAAAGCCTCCATACCTACACTGAAACCAACCACCACCCAAGAGCCAATAAGTTTTAGAACAAGACATACCACGCAAATTCTCCAGCAACGCAGGAACATAGCCGTGAACGTCAACATACAGGCTGCCCAAGGACACACCTAACACATAGACCCATCTCAAAACTCATTACTGGGCACTCCATTGCTCTCCAAAGAGAAGAAATCAAATTCCACGCACCAGGACACTGACGCAAGCTTCCCTAACCAGGAAACCTTGACAAGCCAATCGTCTAACCCCACCCACAGGGTAAATCCTCCACAATAAAAAGGAACCACAGACCTCCAGAATACAGAAAGCCCACTCCAGACACAGCAATCTAAACAAGATGAAAAGGCAAAGGAATACACAACAGGTAAAGGAACATGAAAAATGCCCACCAAGTCAAACAAAAGAGGAGGAGATAGGGAATCTACCTGAAAAAGAATTTAGAATAATGATAACAAAAATGATCCAAAATCTTGAAAACAAAATGGAGTTACAGATAAATAGCCTGGAGACAAAGATTGAAAAGATACAAGAAATGTTTAATAAAGACTTAGAAGAAATAAAAAAGAGTCAATTAAAAATGAATAATGCAATGAATGAGATCAAAAACACTTTGGAGGGAACCAAGAGTAGACTAACGGAAGCAGAAGATAGGATAAGTGAGATAGAAGATAAAATGGTGGAAATAAATGAAGCAGAGAGGAAAAAAGAAAAAAGGATCAAAAGAAATGAGGACAACCTCAGGGACCTCTAGGACATTGTGAAATGCCCCAACATTCGAATCATAGGAGTTCCAGAAGAAGAAGACAAAAAGAAAGGCCATGAGAAAATACTCGAGGAGATAATAGCTGAAAACTTCCCTAAAATGGGGAAGGAAATAGCCACCCAAGTCCAAGAAGCCCAGAGAGTCCCAAACAGGATAAACCCAAGGTGAAACACCCCAAGACACATATTAATCAAATTAACAAAGATCAAGCACAAAGAACAAATATTAAAAGCAATAAGGGAGAAACAACAAATAACACACAAAGGGATCCCCATAAGGATAACAGCTGATCTATCAATAGAAACCCTCCAGGCCAGAAGGGAATGGCAGGACGTACTGAAAGTAATGAAAGAGAATAACCTACAACCTAGATTACTGTATCCAGCAAGGATCTCATTCAGATATGAAGGAGAATTCAAAAGCTTTACAGATAAGCAAAAGCTGAGAGAATTCAGCACCACCAAACCAGCTCTTCAACAAATGCTAAAGGATCTTCTCTAGACAGGAAATGCAGAAAGGTTGTATAAACGTGAACCCAAAACAACAAAGTAAATGGCAACGGGACCAAACCTATCAATAATTACCCTAAATGTAAATGGGTTGAATGCCCCAACCAAAAGACAAAGACTGGATGAATGGATACAAAAACAAGACCCCTATATATGCTGTCTACAAGAGACCCACCTCAAAGCAAGAGACACATATGGACTAAAAGTGAAGGGCTGGAAAAAAATATTTCATGCAAACGGAGACCAAAAGAAAGCAGGAGTCGCAATACTCACATCAGATAAAATAGACTTTCAAATAAAGGCTGTGAAAAGAGACAAAGAAGGACACTATATAATGATCAAAGGATCAATCCAAGAAGAAGATATAACAATTATAAATATATATGCACCCAACATAGGAGCACCGCAATTTGTACGGCAAACACTAACGAGTATGAAAGAGGAAATTAATAGTAACACAATAATAGTGGGAGACTTTAATACCCCACTCACAACTATGGATAGATCAACTAAACAGAAAATTAACAAGGAAACACAAACCTTAAATGACACAATGGACCAGCTAGACCTAATTGATATCTATAGGACATTTCACCCCAAAACAATCAACTTCACCTTTTTCTCAAGTGCACACGGAACCTTCTCCAGAATAGATCACATCCTGGGCCATAAATCTGGTCTCGGAAAATTCAAAAAAATTGAAATCATTCCCGTCATCTTTTCTGACCACAGTGCAGTAAGATTAGATCTCAATTACAGGAAAAAAATTGTTAAAAATTCAAACATATGGAGGCTAAATAACACGCTTCTGAATAACCAACAAATCATAGAAGAAATCAAAAAAGAAATCAAAATATGTATAGAAATGAATGAAAATGAAAACACAACAACCCAAAACCTATGGGACACTGTAAAAGCAGTGCTAAGGGGACGGTTCATAGCATGACAGGCTTACATCAAGAAACAAGAAAAAAACCAAATAAATAACCTAACTCTACACCTAAAGCAACTAGAGAAGGAAGAAATGAAGAACCCCAGGGTTAGCAGAAGGAAAGAAATCTTAAAAATCAGGGCAGAAATAAATGCAAAAGAAACTAAAGAGACCATAGCAAAAATCAACAAAGCTAAAAGCTGGTTTTTTGAAAAAATAAACAAAATTGACAAGCCATTAGCAAGACTCATTAAGAAACAAAGAGAGAAGAACCAAATTAACAAAATTAGAAATGAAAATGGAGAGATCACAACAGACAACACTGAAATACAAAGGATCATAAGAGACTACTACCAGCAGCTCTATGCCAATAAAATGGACAACTTGGAAGAAATGGACAAATTCTTAGAAAAGTATAACTTTCCAAAACTGAACCAGGAAGAAATAGAAGATCTTAACAGACCCATTACAAGCAAGGAAATCGAAACTGTAATCAAAAATCTTCCAGCAAACAAAAGCCCAGGACCAGATGGCTTCACAGCTGAATTCTACCAAAAATTTAGAGAAGAGCTAACACCTATCTTACTCAAACTCTTCCAGAAAATTGCAGAGGAAGGTAAGCTTCCAAACTCATTCTATGAGGCCACCATCACCCTAATTCCAAAACCAGACAAAGATGCCACAAAAAAAGAAAACTACAGGCCAATATCACTGATGAACATAGATGCAAAAATCCTTAACAAAATTCTAGCAAACAGAATCCAACAACATATTAAAAAAATCATACACCATGACCAAGTGGGCTTTATCCCAGGAATGCAAGGATTCTTTAATATCCGCAAATCAATCAATGTAATACACCACATTAACAAATTGAAAGATAAAAACCATATGATTATCTCAATAGATGCAGAGAAAGCCTTTGACAAAATTCAACACTCATTTATGATTAAAACTCTCCAAAAAGCAGGAATAGAAGGAACATACCTCAACATAATAAAAGCTATATATGACAAACCCACAGCAAGCATCACCCTCAATGGTGAAAAATTGAAAGCATTTCCCCTGAAATCAGGAACAAGACAAGGCTGCCCACTCTCACCACTACTATTCAACATAGTGTTGGAAGTTTTGGCCACAGCAATCAGAGCAGAAAAAGAAGTAAAAGGAATCCAGATAGGAAAAGAAGAAGTGAAACTCTCACTGTTTGCAGATGACATGATCCTCTATATAGAAAACCCTAAAGACTCTACCAGAAAATTACTAGAGCTAATCAATGAATATAGTAAAGTTGCAGGATATAAAATTAACACACAGAAATCCCTTGCATTCCTATATACTAACAATGAAAAAACAGAAAGAGAAATTAAGGAAACAATACCATTCACCATTGCAACAAAAAGAATAAAATACTTAGGAGTATATCTACCTAAAGAAACAAAAGACCTATACATAGAAAACTATAAAACACTGATGAAAGAAATCAAAGAGGACACAAACAGATGGAGAAACATACCGTGTTCATGGATTGGAAGAATCAATATTGTCAAAATGGCTATTCTACCCAAAGCAATCTATAGATTCAATGCAATCCCTATCAAGTTACCAACGGTATTTTTCACAGAACTAGACCAAAGAGTTTCACAATTTGTATGGAAATACAAAAAACCTCGAATAGCCAAAGTAATCTTGAGAAAGAAGAATGGAACTGGAGGAATCAACCTGCCTGACTTCAGACTCTACTACAAAGCCACAGTCATCAAGACAGTATGGTGCTGGCACAAAGACAGAAATATAGACCAATGGAACAGAATAGAAAGCCCAGAGATAAATCTACGGACCTATGGACACCTTATCTTTGACAAAGGAGGCAAGGACATACAATGGAAAAAAGACAACCTCTTTAACAAGTGGTGCTGGGATAACTGGTCAACCACTTGTAAAAGAATGAAACTAGAACACTTTCTAACACCATACACAAAAATAAACTCAAAATGGATTAAAGATCTAAATGTAAGACCAGAAACTATAAAACTCCTAGAGGAGAACATAGGCAAAACACTCTCCGACATAAATCACAGCAAGATCCTCTATGACCCACATCCCAGAATACTGGAAATAAAAGCAAAACTAAACAAATGGGACCTAATGAAACTTAAAAGATTTTGCACTACAAAGGAAACTATAAGTAAGGTGAAAAGACAGCCCTCAGATTGGGAGAAAATAATAGCAAATGAAGAAACAGACAAAGGATTAATCTCAAAAATATACAAGCAACTCCTGCAACTCAATTCCAGAAAAATAAATGACCCAATCAAAAAATGGGCCAAAGAACTAAACAGACATTTCTCCAAAGAAGACATACAGATGGCTAACACACACATGAAAAGATGCTCCACATCACTCATTATCAGAGAAATGCAAATCAAAACCACAATGAGGTACCATTACACGCCAGTCAGGATGGCTGCTATCCAAAAGTCTACAAGCAATAAATGCTGGAGAGGGTGTGGAGAAAAGGGAACCCTCTTACACTGCTGGTGGGAATGCAAACTAGTACAGCCGCTATGGAAAACAGTGTGGAGATTTCTTAAAAAACTGGAAATAGAACTGCCATATGACCCAGCAATACCACTTCTGGGCATACACACTGAGGAAACCAGATCTGAAAGAGACACGTGCACCCCAATGTTCATCGCAGCACTGTTTATAATAGCCAGGACATGGAAGCAACCTAGATGCCCATCAGCAGATGAATGGATAAGGAAGCTGTGGTACATATACACCATGGAATATTACTCAGCCATTAAAAAGAATTCATTTGAATCAGTTCTAATGAGATGGATGAAACTGGAGCCCCTTATACAGAGTGAAGTAAGCCAGAAAGATAAAGAACATTACAGCATACTAACACATATATATGGAATTTAGAAAGATGGTAACGATAACCCTATATGCAAAACAGAAAAAGAGACACAGAAATACAGAACAGACTTTTGAACTCTGTGGGAGAATGTGAGGGTGGGATATTTCAAAAGAACAGCATGTATACTATCTATGGTGAAACAGATCACCAGCCCAGGTGGGATGCATGAGACAAGTGCTCGGGCCTGGTGCACTGGGAAGACCCAGAGGAATCGGGTGGAGAGGGAGGTGGGAGAGGGGATCGGGATGGGGAATACGTGTAAATCTATGGCTGATTCATATCAATGTATGACAAAAAAAAAAAAATGAAAAAAGGTTATAGACAATTCACAAAAAGTGAAATTCAGCTAGTTAATAAATATTGAAAATATTTTAAAAAAATAAAAAATAAAAAAGAAGGAAGGTGAAGGGGATAACATTAATTGAATTAGAGAGTTGTGTATGTGTATGTATTAACACAAAACATTACATAAATTTCTAAATAACCTCATAAGATAGAGATAAATGTTTTCATCTGTCTTTACCAGTGAGGAACTCCAGATTCAGAAAAGTGAATTTAAAAAGTTCAATTAACTTAAAAGCCCTATTATTAGGGCTTCCCAGGTGGCTCAGTGGTGAAGAATCTGCCTGCCAATGCAGGAGACTTCAGTTCAGTCCCTGGGTTGGGAAGATACCCTGAAGAAGGAAATGGCAACCCACTCCAGTATTCTTGCTGGGAAATCCCAGGGACAGAGGAGCCTGGCAGACTACAGTCCATGGCGTCTGAGAGTCGGACACAGTTTAGCAACTAAACAACATAACTATTACTCAGTGGTAAAACTTGTCTACATGACTGACTTTAAAATGCACACTGTTTGCTCAGTACCATGCTACCACTGAATTCTTTATGATTAAAACTTCATTTTCTAAAAAAAAAATAAATAAATAAACTTTTAATATTGTAACAATTTCAGATTAATACATATGTATAATAATTTTAGATTTATAGAAAAGTTGCAAGCATAGTACATGGAATTCACCCAGGCCCTTTACCCATTTACCCTAATATTAATCTTGTCACCCTGCTATTTAACTTATATGCAGAGTACATCATGAGAAACACTGGGCTGGAGGAAGCACAAACTGGAATCAAGATTGCTGGGAGAAATCTTGATACATATATCAGATACCTCAGTTACATAGATGTACCTTGTACCTCAGATACATAGATGACACCACCCTCATGGCAGAAAGCAAAGAGAAACTAAGAGACTCTTGATGAAGGTGAAACAGAAGAGTGAAAAAGCTGGCTTATAAATCAATATTAAAAAAACTAAGATCATGGCATCCGGTCCCATCACTTCATGACAAATAGATGGGAAAATGATGGAAACAGTGACAGATATTTTCTTGGGCTCCAAAATCACTGTAGATGGTTACTGCAGCCATGAAATTAAAAGATGCTTGCTCATTGGAAGAAAAGCTCTGATAAGCCTGGACAGCGTATTAAAAAGCAGAGACATTGCCAACAAAGGTCCGTATAGTCAAAGCTATGGCTTTTCCAGTATTCATGTACAGATGTAAGTTCAACCATAAAGAAGGCTGAGTGACAAAGAAATGCTTTTGAACTGTGGTGCTGGAGAAGACCCTTGAGAGTCCCTTGGACTGCAATGAAATCAAGCCAGTCAATCCTAAAGAAATCAATCCTGAATATTCATTGGAAGGACTGATGCTGAAGTTGAAGCTCCAATACTTGGGCCACCTGATGCGAAGAGCTGACTGATTAGAAAAGACCTTGATGCTGGGAAAGATTGAAGGCAGGAAGAGAAGGGGACAACAGAGGATGAGATGGTTGAATGGCATCACCAACTCAATGGAAATGAGTCTGAGCAAGCTCAGGGATATGGTGAAGGACAGGGAAGATTGGCGTGCTGCAGTCCATGGGGTCACAAAGAGTCGGACTCGACTGAGCGACTGAACAACAATCTAATATTAACATCTTGCCTTCCCTTGGTACAGGAAATTACCATTGAAACATCATTATTAACTAAAGTACAGGTTGTATCAGATTTTTTTAAAACACTTAATATTTCAGAGAAGTTTTAGATTTATAGCAAAATGGAGCAGAAGGTATGAAGACTTCCCATATCCCCTGCACCTAAATAGGCATAGTCTTCCTGGCTATCAAGTGGTGTATTTATAATAATTGATTAACCTACACCGACACTTCATTATCACTTAAAGTCCATAGTGTACACTGGGATCCACTCAGGGTGTACACTCAATGGGTTTTGCAAGTGGATGATGGCATGTATCTATCATACAGAGTATCCTACCAAGTTTCACTGTCCTAAATATCCTCTGTGCTCTGCCTCCCTCCCTCATCTTTCCCTCCCCCATCTCGCTTGGCAACCACAGATCCTTACCCTCTTCCCATAGTTTTTTCTTTTCCAGAATGCCATATAGTTGGAGTCATACAGTATATAGTATTTAGAGATTGGCTTCTTTAGCTTAGTAATAGGTATTTAAATTTTCTATGGATCTTTTCATGACTTCATAGCTCATTTCTTTTTACTACTAAGTACTATTATATTATCTGGATGTACCTAGCATGCACCACAGTTAATTTTATTGAAGGACATCTTGGTTACTTGCAAGTTTTGGCAATTATGAATAAAGCTGCTGGAAACATCTGTGTGTGGGTTTTTATGTGGACACATCTTTTCATATGCTTACTTGTCATCTATATCTTCTTTGGTGAAGTGTCTGTTCAGGTCTCTTGCCCATTTTTAACTGCGTTATTTGTTCTCTTATAATTGAGTTCTTTGTACCCTGGTGGCTCAGACAGTAAGGCGTCTGCCTACAATGCAGGAAACCTGGGTTCAATCCCTGTGTCAGGAAGATCTCCTAGAGAAGGAAATGGCAACCAACTCCAGTATTCTTGCTTGGAAAATCCCACGGACAGAGGAGCCTGGTAGGCTACAGTCCATGGGGTCACAAAGAGTCAGATACGACTGAGCAACTTCACTCACTCACTTGTATAGTTTGGATAACAGACCTTTTGTCAGATATGCCTTTTTTCAATATTTTCAGTCTGTGGCTTGTCTCCTGATTCTGTTGACAGTATCTTTCACAGAGAAAAAGTTTTCCCTTTTAATGAAGTCTGGCTTACTAATCCTTTCTTTTATATGTCATACCTTTGGTGTTGTTTATAAAGAGTCCTTACCAAATACAAGGTCATCTAGATTTTTCCCTGTTATTTTCTAAACATCTTACAGTTTTAAGATCCACTTTGACTTAATTTTTCTGAAGGCTGTAAAGTCTATGTCTAGGTCATTGTTTCTGCACATGGATGTCCAGTTGTTCCAGAATCATTTGTTGAAAGGACAGTCTGTCTTCTCCGTTGTGTTGTCTTTGCTCCTTTATTAATTGGCTCTATTTATATGGGTCTATTTCTAGGCTCTCCTTTAAAGACAAAAGTGTATGTGTATACAGACACACACACACACACACGCCATTGGGCACTCTTCTATAAGAAAGATTTGTCCCATATTCCCATTCATGCATTTAACCAATATTTCATTGATATAAATGTATATTCATATCTATTTATTTATCTTCTACTGCTTGGCTGCTTTTGTTGCTAAAACCAGCCTAGTTTTGATTATCAAGAGCAATTGTAATTTGGCTCCTGTGTTACTTTGTGTACCTCATCCTTTTTTTTTTAAGCTTTTCCCCACTCTCTGGCTCTACATACATGATGTGTCTGAGTGCTACAAGCAGCCATTTCTTCAAGGAGCGCTGGTTTCTTTCACTGGAAAATGGTATCTATTGTCCTGTGAACACTGATAACTTATTTTTCTCAGAGGTCATTCAAGCTCAACAACTCTGAAGCCAATTTCATTCCCAAACCCTGCTCCTGTAACATGGCTAGTAAATTCTGTTCCTTTTTATTCTGTCAGAGTAAACAATACGCAGATCTTTCTGTTGCCCAAATTAAAAAGAAAAAATTCCAGAGTGAAAAATACAATAGTGATCTTATGACCAACTAGCAGAAAACAATTTCTTGAGGACATGGGCTTGGAGAGAGATTAGTGTATATGTGTGAATGTGTGAATATGAGAGTGTGTGTATGTGTGTGTATAAAACCTGTCACCAAAATGAAAGGTTAATAGGAGTAAATTAAATGGTTGGTCAACCCACCATGCTTAAGACAATTTATGTCAGCAAATAAGTGATGAATGTAGTATTTTATCTTCAATGTATCCAAACAGAACAATTAAAGACCAATATAAAACTGAGCATCTAAACATATATTATGCATCAAGCCATCTAGAAACAGAACTATGAACATATGTTTCCTTTTCTCAAATTACAATACAGTTAAAGGTAAGAAAAACATACTTAAATTGACAGCAAATAACATAATATGCAGTGTAATTAGCTGCAAGCAGGATGACGCTAAAAGCTCTAGGAAGTGAGTGGAAAGATATTTCCAAGCTTTGCTTAAAAAATTTTATAGTGATCTTGCAACTTACATGTGTCTGGAAGACATACAGAGTAAAGGGGGGAAGGGAATATGTTTTATATGAAAACAAAAGCACAATGAAAGGTAGAGAGAGGAAGGTTTAAACAGCAGGTTTATAAAATCATAACATTTATCTGAAACAGACTTTGTAACGCTTGCTGAGATCAAAGTAACACTAATATCTATATAAGTATAAATTTCAGGGTACTTTAAAGACACTGCTTACTTGCTTGGGATTCCAGTACCAAACTCTTCTAATTACTAACTCTAAATGATCATTTAATATAGCTAAGCATGACATTTTATATCTGCAAGACTGCAATACATTTTTTCCCTGCTATTCTTGCAAGGTCACCTGTAAGAGTTATATAAGACCACATATAAAACTGTACCGTATGCCATAATTATAAGTTGAGTATATACTACTAAGGTAAGCTATTGCTTATTAATTCTAACTTGTCTTTTCATATATACACATTCAATGCTTCAAATAGGGAAATCAAAATAATGTACAAAGGTACAATTAAAAAGTATTAGAACATTTTATGAAAGTGAGTAATCAGTGTTCCTGGCTTCATATTCCTTGCTCATGGGATAGTGTCCATCTCTAATTCTAAAACTGGACTCACTGCAACCTACAAAAGTGCTCTTGCAAGTGGATTTTAATAATAAAGATTAATGCTCAGGTAAAAACTCTTTTGAGTTGCTCTAAAATCATTACAGAAAAATTTGTGGGCACAGGTGAAAACATGTTTGAAATTAATATGCCTTTAAAAAGTAATTCAACACAATTATGTCCTATATTCACTGCATTTTAGTTCCCTGAAATGCAGAGATTTTCACTTGATAATTTAAAACTGTCACAGCAGCTTTAATTTCAGTCTGCTAAAAATTATGATTATATCATTCCAACTGCTCTTCCTCTTTCATCTCAAAAACAGTTTATCCAGAATTTGAATATGTTTTAGTGGTAGTTTTTGCACAGAGTTTTTATATTAATGAATTAAAATTGTTTACCATGTTAGCCAATTTCTCTTATCTTAGTAAAACTTTGCTGCCATTTACTCCAAGTAATCTAAGTGCTCAACATGATTGTGTAATTTTCTTGTCTGATCCAGAGTAGAACAATCAATCTGTGTGAATCAAAAATGGTCTATTCCATCATATATAACTTAAATTTCCTCTGAAGTGAGTTCACAGACTATTTTTTCTCCTCTGAAAAAGTGGTTTTGAAAGCTGTCTCCAACTTCCAATCATTTTTTTCTTTATCCTTTGCAGTTATTCTTTCAAACATTCAATTCTCTGTTATCTTTATTATTACCTCATTTTTTGTATATATCATCTAACTTTATCTACCTGAAGGTAAATTTTTATATAGAAAGAAAAAAATTCTCAAAAATTATTTTATTAAAGCACACGTCAGAATTTCAGATGGTATGGGGTTGAGGTACGGGGGGGAGGCTCAAAAAGGAGGAGATATATGTACTTGTATAGCTGGCCCACCTGGTTGTCAGCAGAAACTAATACAGCATTGAAAGGCGATGATGCTCCAATACAAAATGTCATATGGTGCAATTCTAGTGTCTTAAGTAAACCTTACATAGTTGGTATATCTTATATTCACTAATCTTACCCTATTTAATGACAAACTATGTCCCATAAATATTCCATAGGTCCTTGAAAACCGATTGGATAATGATGTTAAATCAATGAGGCAAAAAATGTAAGTAAATACATTATGGATATTATCATAATTTAGGACATTTTATACTAAGTCATAATTGTCAGCCAGGAACAATTTCATCCCTCAAGGGATGGATATTGGAGACATTTTTTATTGTTACAACTGAAGCAGTACTACCAGCATCTGGGGAAGATGGTGAACAGTCTGCAATGCAGAGGAGAATATTCCTCCATGAAGACTTATCAGATCTAAAATATTAATAATAATATCAAAATTCCAAACCTTAATGTAAAAGGAAGATATGATTCTTATAATTTGTCAATTTGCTCTTTTTCTCTTGATGGCAAGGGAGTCTGACATTTGATTTTTAGTTCCAATAGCTCATTTACACGTTAGTCCAAGTTGAGGTGTGCTCAATCACGCTCAATCACATCATCCACTCTGTGAAGCCTATGTAACAAGACAGCTGCCTATTAACCTAATGGCGTGATCGCTCTAAAAGTGTCTACAGAGCGAAGAGGATGGGGAACAAGTACATTCATCACAACTCTAATACCTGATGGTCATTACCACCTTATAAATCATGCCAGTGGACAGAAAGGGGAGATGAGAATATTCTATATAATTTACACATAAATGTAGTACTTAGCACCCAATACATTCCGTCTCAATTTTAGTTACCAAAAAAAAAAAAAAAGAGGGATGATTATTTTTCTGTTACTATGTATAAATAAACTTTCTTTTTTCTGTTTCCATGGGAAAATCCTAGTGAAAACTGATCTGCCATACTAATCCAAAAGAATATCATTATTACAGATACTTTATCATTATGTAATATACTTACTACCCTTACTTTATTAACTACAGGCTTTGAATTAGATGTGCTCACAAATGGTAAAAATAACCATCACCAGTCATGGTTTTGATAAAGTCTATTAGATGTATTAGCTAATTTGGACAAATTCATGGATAGTGTATGAAGGTATCCACAGCACAATAAGAGTTCATCAAATCTAAACTGATAATATTTTGGTATATTTACAGGGATTACATTTATAACCATTCTACTCTTTGCTTCACTTACTAGAAATGTTTAAAAGCCTTGATAAACTGTATCACCATGGGCAAAACAATTAGAAAAATTGTTTTCCTGAAGCGAGAAGATCTTGCCTGACTTCTCTCCCCTAAATTATTTCCTTTACCCTAGAAGGAAACCAGTTCTCGTATTATGCTTGTTTGAATCAACATAGTGATTAAGAGTGTTACTTCTGGAAACAAATATGATGCTTAAATCAAATCTTTGTCATTTATTTTTAAATTCAATACTTTTGGTAAGTTACATAATATATATATCTTTGTTGCTGTTCAGTTTGCTAAGTCGTGTCCCACTCTTTGCAGCTCCATGAACTGCAGCATGCCAGAGTTCCCTGTCTTTCACTATCTCCCAGAGTTTGCTCCAACTCATTCCATTGAGTCGGTGATGCCATTCAACCATCTTATCTTCTGTCGACCCATTTACCTTCTGCCCTCAACCTTTCCTAGCATCAGGGTTTTTTCCAATCTTTAGTATGTCACTAATAATGTAGCAACAACGATAGTAACAGTAGTAATAATAGCAATACCGTGTTGGTTTTGTGAAGATTAAAGAGCACACATTTTATTCCCAATACATATTATGTGTTTGATAAATTTAATTACAATTAACTTTGAAAAGTCTGTGTCATATAGCAAATTTTGTCCAGATTTCTCTTCTAGTACAGCCAGTGAACGAACTTATTATCTTTACCTGTAAGTCTAAAAGCAAACTAGACTCAATATGTTAAATCAAACTCTTTCCCCCTCAAAACCTGCTTTTCTTCCTCTCATGTTCCCTATGGAGTAAGGATGTCCACAGAATTTGTTCCAATAAGAAAAGTTGGAGTCATCAGTTCAGTTCAGTTCAGTTCAGTCGCTCAGTCGTGTCCAACTCTTTGCGACCCCATGAATCGCAGCACGCCAGGCCTCCCTGTCCATCACCAACTCCCAGAGTTTACTCAAACCTGTGTCCATCGAGTTGGTGATGCCATCCAGCCATCTCATCTACTGTCGTCCCCTTCTCCTCCTGCCCCCAATCCCTCCCAGCATCAGGGTCTTTTCCAAAGAGTCAACTCTTTGCATGAGGTGGCCAAAGTATTAGAGTTTCAGCTTCAGCATCAGTCCTTCCAATGAACACCCAGGACTACTAGCCTCTATTTCACAATTATGTTCCATATCCAGTGAATCACTAGGGGTTTTCTAATCTATTGGGTTGGTCAAAAAGATCTTGAACCAAAATTTTGGCCAACCCAATACTTCTTTGTCCATTTCTTTATGTTTCAACTGGAACATCTTTATTTTAGGCTATCATCATCTTTTTAAAGGAGAGTGATAGCAACAATCCCTAAGTCATATCTTGCTGCTCTTCACCTTCTAATTGTCTCACTAACCTGTTTTTCCATGTGGAAACCAGAGTGGTTTTCCAAAATTAATATCACATCATATATTTTCCCTGCTTAAAGGCTTTCAGTGATTCCCCATTGTTCTTAAGTTGAAATCTATAATCAATTCAGTTCAGTTGCTCAGCCATGTCCTCCTACTCTTTGCAACCTCATGGACTGTGGCACATCAGGCTTCCCTGTCCATCCTGGAGCCTACTCAAACTCATGTCCATCATATCGATGATGCCATCCAACCATCTCATCCTGTGTCATCCCCTTCTCCTCCTGCCTTCAATGTTTTCCAGTATCACGGTCTTTCCAAATAAGTCGGTTCTTTGCATCAGGTGGCTAAAGTATTGGAGTTTCAACTTCAACATAAGTCCTTCCAATGAATATTCAGGGCTGATTTCCTTTAGGATGGACTGGTTGGATCTCCTTGCAGTCCAAAGGACTCTCAAGAGTCTTCTCCAACACCACAGTTCAAAAGTATCTATTCTTTGGTGCTCAGCTGTCTTTATAGTCCAACTCTCACATCCATACATGACTACTGGAAAAGCCATAGCTTTTGTTTCTGCTTTTTAATATGCTGTCTAGGTTGGTCATAGCTTTTCTTCCAAGGAGCAAGCATCTTTTAATTTCATGGCTGCAGTCACTATCTGCAGTGATTTTGGAGCCCCCCAAAATAAAGTCTCTTACTGTTTCCATTGTTTCCCCATCTATTTGCCATGTGGGAAGTGATGGGACTGGATGCCATGATCTTAGTTTTCTGAATGTTGAGCTTTAAGCCAACTTTTTCACTCTCCTCTTTCACTTTCATCAAGAGGTTCTTTAGTTCTTCTTCAGAATACCAGACCACCTGACCTGTCTCCTGAGAAATCTGTATGCAGGTCAAGAAGCAACCGTTAGAACTGGACATGGAACAACAGACTGGATCCAAATCAGGAAAGGAGTACATCAAGGCTGTATATTGTCACCCTGATTATTTAACTTATATGCAGAGTACATCATGAGAAATGCTGGACTGGATGAAGCACAAGCTGGAATCAAGATTGCCAGGAGAAATATCAATAACATCAGATACGCAGATGGCACCACCTTTATGGCAGAAAGCGAAATCTATAATACTTAACCTAAGTTACAAGTTGGTCTAAATTAAAATTTTAAAGGCACTAAAAATGCCTTATGTTATTTCACATAACAATCTAAAATAAATAGCATACAAAATGAAAATGTAAAAATCTTAGGAAATATAACAATATTCCTTTCATAGATACTTTCAGAAGTATTCTTTCCCTGCCCTTTGCTATGGAATTGCCGCTCCTTGCTGGTGCAGTAAGCACACGAGTGTACCTAAGGTAACTAAGCACCAAGGACATTCTTGAGACTCTAGGTTTACTTTTCAGCTTCTCTTCCAACTGCCTCCCTCACACTCTCTAGGACATGGGCCCAGACGTTAGAGTTACAGCTCTCTGTCTTTCCTGTGGGCATTTATCGTTGCTATTCCCTCTGATTTGAAGACTCTGTTATCTCCTCCTTTTTTGGCTTACTCCCGCTCTACTCCTAAGGAAGAGCTTAATGCACTTTCTCCAGAAAGCGTTCCCCAATCCCTTGCTCCTTCATATACTGAGTTTGGGTCATACGTCTACAACTCCATTCTACCTTGTAAGTCCTTCTAAGACAGCCCTTCTTACCCAACTTTTACTGCTTAGTTGTATTGTGCTGTGCTGGGCTTAGTCACTCAGTCGTGTCCAACTCTTTGTGACCCCACGGACTGTAGCCCGCCAGGCTCCTCTGTCCGTGGGATTCTCCAGGCAAGAATACTAGAGTGGGTTGCCATGCCCTCCTTCAGGGGATCTTCCCAATCCAAGGATCGAACCCAGGTCTCCCACATTGCAAGCGGATTCTTTACCAGCTGAGCTATTGCTTATAAGTAACTATCCTATTTTCTATCTCAAGGATCAGCAAAATCTGGTCTGCTGCCTATTTTTCTTATGGCTCAAAAGCTACCGTGTTTTTTAACTTTTTTTAATAGTTGGAAAAAATCAAAAGAAAATTACTACGTCAAGATCTATAAAAATGTTATGAAATATACATTTCATTGTTTTTAAAGAAGGTTTTATTGTAATATATGCATTCTATTCATTCACATATTTCCGGCAGAATGGTTGCAACAGATATAATACAGCACACAAAGCCTAAAATATTTACTATCTGATACATTACAAAAAGGCTTGCCAACTGCTGGTCTATCTTATCAGATGTCAAATTCCTTAAGGGAGTCAGTATGCTGTCCCAATTGCATTCCAGACATCTGCTGCTCAACATATATTTATGAATGAATGAGTTAATGAAAGAATGGTGAATGAGGTAGTAATAAATGAATGTAAGGAAGATGAAAGTTATACTTCTCTAGTTGAAAACAAAGGAAATTAAGCAAAAAGGGAATTTATTGGAAGGAAATAGCTTATGTCACAAAATAAAAGAAAAAGTTGAAGATTTAGGCCTTGGCGAGGGTAGGGATTAGAATGACTCTTGAGATCCTAGTAGCAGGAAATACTGGAAAGTCTCACTGAAACAAAATGTTTGATCCTGAATCTACATTTGGCTCAACGATTGTATTTCCAGGAGACAGAATCTGACCACGCCTTGGTTAGAGAAAGTGATCTCTGTTTGACAGTGCCATTCAGCTGCACAATCTTGGAAAAGATGCTCCATCAATACTGCATGTAAGGAAAAATCAGTCTTCTATTACTAAAGTCAGGAGTAGTGTTAATACTAAGTAAAAAACAAAATGACAGGATATACCTTACAATAGAAAAAAATGGGAGTCGGAAAATCATTTTAAATGGAAAACTAATACCTAAAAATTAGACTACAGCTGCCTACAGAAAGTCTTTGTTTTATCATGTTGAAAAACAACTTAGCCATGATTGTCTTACTCAAGTCTAATGAGTTAATTAGCTTGGTTTCAATATTATTTTTGAACATTAAATATAGATGGCATCTTTTATAGAGTATACTGAGTATAATATGCCCATCTCTCAGTTTAATAAGAGAAAATCATTATCCTATTTATCAGAGTTTTCTCAAAAACTAAAGAAGACAAGGACTGGATTGCTACTTAACATGTAATGATAAATACTAGCTAGATATGAAAAGTGAAATTATCCAAACCCCAAACATTTCTGTGATGAAGAGGTTAACATGGCACATTAGTGGCACAATGACAGATGAGGTGTCTCTAATGGTGAAAAAATACAAAGGAAAAGCACAAAGAAATCGGCATTAATAATCCCAATATTACTCATCATCTAGTGTTTCTCTTTATTCACTCATTGAGTACTACTTGTTCTCCAAGCTATGACACATCTCGCATTAAGTGACTGTCCTATAAGCAGTTAAGCTGGAACTTCCTGAAAATGTATATTCATCTCTGAATGAGGATATGAGGCAGCATTCTCAGATCACTTAGGCATTATGACAATTATCTGACCCCCTTGCCAATAGGGTATTACATATTTCAATCTTTGTTTTCAATTCATGCGTGCCAAGTTCCTGAAGCATCCCCAGAGAACTCACATGCAGCTCCAGCTGGGGTTTTCACTATTGTTGACCTTTCCCAGACAAATTACCCTATATTTTGTACTGTCTTATCACAATGATTTCACAAGAATGTCTCCTGTGCAAAAGTTTCCCTCCTTGGAGAAAAAGACAATCATTTAAAATACTTAGGTAAAAATCAAGCATTTTGTAATCTTTCAAATTACTGAAATCATATTTATTAAAAAAAAAACTAACAATATTGAATGACTTTCAGTTTCTAAGACTGAAAGAGTCAACTTACCTTTATATGTTTATTTAGCTTCTGTTTTAAGGAAAACTAAATTATCTTTACAAAGCATAACACTGTCACATGTAGATTTTATACATAATATATTTACCCAATAAAAGACAAGGAACTGGTCATTTCACTGTGACTACCTTCTACATGGTATTCACTGTCTATTCTACAGCTTATAGCTCAGCTTCCTTACTTCCAGTTAATTTACAGTTTAAATTCAGTTAATCACTGAACAATTGCTGAACATTTAAAGCAAACTAACATTATAATTTTCTATGTAGATTAGGATATACTTCAAACCACACTATATAAAAGTGACACTGTGTCTCCTAATGTCTTTTCCATCTATGTTGACTTTTCTGGTCCTTTATTTTTTATTAGCATCTGCCAATAAAAGATGCATCTGCCAATAAAATCCAATCCAATTTGATTTTTATATTTTCATCCAGAAAATCATATCTTACCTCAACTATAAATATCACATACTTCTAAAGTATTCTTAGAGGCTGTTTTTCTTCCCCTTAAGTATAATTTACTTTTACTTGATAATTTTGATGATTTAAGTGTTATGGTTCAGAAATACCTCAATTGATGAGGGATCTTTCCTAAGTGTTATATTTGGGTAATTTCTTTATAATCCTTTGATTTTTATGTACCAGTTAGAATTTTCATATTTACTTCTGACGTGTTATTAATTGTTCCTTGATATTTTTATATGACTCCAATACTCGTTATGTATCTTGCAAAGCCAAAAGTGAAAGAATGTCACTATGATCTTTCTTTAAATACTTTCCAGAATGCTTAAGTACAGACATAAGAGATATATTACTATGGAACTTTGCTTATTTGGGGTCTTTCCTCAAAAGAAGTTTACATTACACAAAAACCAAACATATAAAATTTTTTCTTATGGACTTATTTTAATTAGTGACTTATAGTTGTTTTATTTTCACAAATAGAAAATGACTCTTAAATTGAAAGAAAAACACGATGTCTCAAAATGTAAAATTAAACACTGTGTTTATTTATACTAACTAATGGGAATAATTTTTCTGGTTGCATATTTATATGAAAAAAATATTTATAATGAATATTGTTTCATGGTATATAAGAACAGTCTTTAACACAACAGTATCTGCTTCAGGATATTTTAAGATTACTTTCTCTGAGCTGTTCCCAAGGTTATTGGGAAAACTTTGATTATTCCAAATTGTTTTCATCTTATTCCAAAACATGTTTTAATTTCTTGACTTTCAGAGAAAATTATATAATTATATATTTCATTATGAAAAATGTATTCATGATTTCTTTTCAAGTATTAGAGGGCTTCCCAGGTAATGCTAGTGGTAAAGAATCCTCCTGCCAGTGCAAGAGATGTAAGAGACACAGGTTTGGTCCCTGGGTTGGGAAGATTCCCTAGAGAAGAGCATGGCAACTGACTCTAGTATTCTTGCCTGGAGAATCCCACAGATAGAGGCGCCTGGTAGGGTACGGTCCATAGGGTCACAAAGAGTTGGACACAATGGAAGCGACTAAGCATGAGCATATTAGAGAAGAAAGTCAATCAAGCAAGTCTTTCATTTTCAATGAAATAATCTAATCTATTTAGAATTCAGTTTCCTTATTTCAAAAAGTCAGGGGATCAAACTAGGTAACTCTGGTCACTTTCAGTTTTTAAACTATATAAAAGTTTAAAACCATAGCCCACAAAAATAAGGAAAGGGGGAAAAGGCAACATGTCTCAGAACTTCTTGGTATGGAATATATCTGGTGTATTTTTAAATGATAGCATTGTCTTTCACATAATAGAGTTCTTTGTAAGAACAAAGAGAAGTTATTACAAGAAATATTAATTATTTTGCCAAGTTATGCCTTGGCATGGGTCAAGACTGATGAAACAGTAAAGCCAAGTTAAAGAAAAGATATATTAAAAGAAGAGCCAGTTGTCAGTAAAAGCTTGTAAGTTATTTTCATTCTCTAATACACATAATATGTAATGAAGTATTTTTTTAAACTTGTAATAAAGATGTTTCTAAAAAATTTTTTGAGACATTTAAAAATTTGTGAGCTACAGTGTCTCAAATTCTTCCCATTATAGATACTTGATTGCTTTCCTCATTTAAAGAAAACACTTTTATGACTTTCAATATTTATTGATAATGTAATAAAGTATATATCCCCAAGTTTTTAAAGTAATAAAACTAGGCTTGTAAAAGATGGTATAATATCTTAGGGATCAAAAATATGAAACGTGAAAGATATTGAAATAAACACCATATAAGTATGCTTGCCTACCATGTTTCAAGCCTGACTTACTATTTTGTATTAAAAAATAAATACAATGATTACAAGATTGGACGTCTGTCTTTACGATGTTGGGAAGGGTAGTAACTTCATACGTCTACCCTCGACCAAGTGCTCCCATGTCCGCTCCCAAAGCTGGCCTTTGGGGCAACCACTTCAAAAGCTAGTTTTTGTATTTCTAGTTACATCTTTGTTGTTGATACTGATATTAGTTTTATTTGACGTGGTAAACACTGTGTTTCAACACCATTATCCCACCATATTTCCTAAAAGTGAATAGAGAAAAATCATGCAGAGAAATTCACAAAACTTAATTTACTGTCTCTGCACTCTCTCTCCTTTCCAGTTTCTTTCACCCCCTACCTTCTCCCTTTCTTTTCCTCTCCTTCGCTTGCTTCCTTTCCTTTCTCTCTCTCTCTCCCCCTCTCCCTCCAGTGCATGAAATGCGGGAGAGACAGTAAACTCTAACGGTTAAAAGCATAGCTCTGATGTTGAACTGCCTAGATTAAAAATACCAGATCCACTGTTTTCTCTATGATATTGAACAAGTTACTTAACATGTTCATTGTCACAAATTTTTCATTAGTAAAATTGGAATAATAATGGATATTTTTAAAAGGTGTCTGTGGAGATGAACATAATGTATGTGAAATACATTAACATAGCAACTGGCACATTTACTATGACTGTATAGTTTTCATAACATATATTCATGGGGAAGCTGAAGAAGCCATGGGAGAAGCTATCAGGTGACATTCCTGCAAATCCTGACTTAAGACCTAAGCACTAAGAATAAGACGTCATGATGCCGAATTAAGAGAGTCAGTTTGTTAGCATAAACTTGGCAACATAGGCCATTCTATCTGATTTCATAAGTTCCCTTTCCATCCCAAGTATAACAAAACATATCTATTTGATAAGCTTTTATGTGTAAAAGGGGAAACTTTGTTAAAGACAATACAATTTTAATGATATTTTTATTTAATATAATTAAGAAAGTAATAGTGTTCCCACTTGATAAGAAATGCAATATACCAGTTGTTATTACATACTTTATGATGGAGAAAGGAGAAAAAATTTCTTAATTATGCTTCCTAGAAACCAATGTTGGAATAAGTCAAGAAGTATTTAGCTGTGTGTGTCTGTGTGTGTGTGTATGTGCTCAAAATTTTAGTCTTGTCTGACTCTTTGTGATCCCATGGACCATAGCCCTCCAGGCTCCTCTGTCCATGGAATTTTCAAGGCAAGAATACTTGAGAGTGTTGTAATTTCCTTCTCCAAGGGATCTTCTCCACCCAGGGATCAAACCCACACTTCTTGCGTCTTCTACACTGGCAGGCAGATTATCACTTGTGCCACTTGGGAAGCCCTCTTAGCTGTATTGCAATTATTTAGCCTTTAAAACCCTCTATGCTAATCTATTAAGTTTACATCCAAACTTGGAGAAGCAAGAAACTGAGGGAAGGCATGAAAGCAAATGAAAAATGGAAATGTGGAGTTCAATAGCTTCCTTCACACCAGGAGCTATAATCTCAACAATAGTTTTATTTGTCCCAGTTGTTTGTATTTTAACTGCAAACTTATTTAACAAGTACATATTCAACAATATTTTCATTATAGGGGACTGGAATGCAAATGTAGGAAGTCAAAAACCACCTGGAGTAACAGGCAAATTTGGCCTTGGAGTACAGAATGAAGCAGGGCAAAGGCTAACAGAATTTTGCCAAGAGAATGCACTGGTCATAGCAAACACCCTCTTCCAACAACACAGGAGAAGACTCTACACATGGACATCACCAGATGGTCAACACCGAAATCAGATTGATTATATTCTTTGTAGCCAAAGATGGAGAAGCTCTATACAGTCAGCAGAAACAAGACCAGGAACTGACTGTGGCTCAGATCATGAACTCCTTATTGCCAAACTCAGACCTAAATTGAAGAATGTATGGAAAACCACTAGACCATTCAGGCATGACCTAAGTCAAATTCCTTACGATTATACAATGAAAGTGAGACATAGATTCAAGGGATTAGACCTGATAGAGTGCCTGATGAACTATGGACGGAAGTTCATGACATTGTAGAGGAGACAGAGATCAAGACCATCCCCAAGGAAAAGAAATGCAAAAAAGCAAAATGGCTGTCTGAGGAGGTCTTACAAATAGCTGTGAAAAGAAAAGAAGAAAAGCAAAGGAGAAAAGGAAAGATATACCCATTTGAATGCAGAGTTCCAAAGAATAGCAAGGAGAGATAAGAAAGCCTTCCCCAGTGATCAGTGCAAATAAATAGAGGAAAACAATAGAATGGGAAAGAGTAGAGATCTCTTCAAGAAAATGAGATACCAAGGGAACATTTCATGCAAAGCTGGGCTCAATAAAGGACAGAAATGGTAGGGACCTAACAGAAGCAGAGATATTAAGAAGAGGTGGCAAAACTACACAGAAGAACTATACAAAAAAGATCATTACAACCCAGATAATCATGATGGTGTGATCACTCACCTAGAGCCAGACATCCTGGAATATGAAGTCAAGTGGGCCTTAGGAAGCATCACTATGAACAAAGCTAGTGGAGGTGATGGAATTCGAGTTGAGCTATTTCAAATGATAAAAGATGATGCTGTGAAAGTGCTGCACTCAATATGCTAGCAAACTTGGAAAATTCAGCGGTGGCCACAGGACTGGAAAAGATCAGTGTTCATTCCAATCCCAAAGAAAGGCAATGCCAAAGAATACTCAAACTACCACACAGTTGCTTTCATGTCACACACTAGTAAAGTGATGCTCAAAATTCTCCAAGCCAGTCTTCGACAGTACATGAAACGTGAACTTCCAGATGTTCAAGCTGGTTTTAGAAAAGGCAGAGGAACCATAGATCAAATGGCCAACATCCGTTGGATTATGAGAAAAGCAAAAGAGTTCCAGAAAAACTCCTATTTCTGCTTTATTGACTATGCCAAAGCCTTCGACTGTGTGGATCACCACAAACTGTGGAAAATTCTTAAAAGAGATGGGAATACCAGACCATCTGACCTGTCTCCTGAGAAATCTGTATGCAGGTCAGGAAGCAACATTTAGAACTACACATGAGACAACAGACTGGTTCCAAATCAGGAAAGGAGTATGTCAAGGCTGTATATTGTCACCCTGCTTATTTAACTTATATGCAGAGTACATCATGAGAAATGCTGGACTAGAAGAAGCACAAGCTGGAATCAAGATTGCAGGGAGAAATATCAATAACCTCAGATATGCAGATGACACCACCCTTATGGCAGAAAACGAAGAAGAATTAAAGAGCCTCTTGACGAAAGTGAAAGAGGACAGTGAAAAAATTGGCTTAAAGCTCAACATTCAGAAAACTAAGATCATGGCATCTGGTCCCATCATTTCATGGCAAATAGATGGGGAAACAGTGACAGACTTTACTCTTTTGGACTCTAAAATCACTGCAGATGGTGACTGCAGCCATGAAATTAAAAGATGCTTGCTTCTTGGAATAAAAGTTATGACCAATCTAGACAGCATATTAAAAAGCAGAGATATTACTTTGCCAACAAAGGTCTGTCTAGTCAAGGCTATGGTTTCTCCAGTGGTCATGTATGGATGTGAGAGTTGGACCATAAAGAAGACTGAGCACCAAAGAATTGATGCTTTTGAACTGTGGTGTTGGAGAAGACTCTTGAGAGTCCCTAGGACTGCAAGGAGATCCAACCAGTCTATCCTAAAGGAAATCAGTCCTGAATATTCATTGGAAGGACTGATGTTGAAGCTGAAACTCTAATACGTTGGCCACCTGATGTGAAGAACTGACTCATTCGAAAAGACCCTGATGCTGGAAACATTGAAGGCAGGAGGAGAAGGAGACGACAGAGGATGAGATGGTTGGATGTCATCACCAACTCAATGCACATGAGTTTGAGTAAACTCTGGGAGATGGTGATGGACAGGGAGGCCTGGCATGCTGCAGTCCACGGGGTTGCAAATAGTCAGACACGAATGAGCGACTAACTGAACTAAACATGGAAGACACTGCTTTAAGTACTCCACGAATACTTTCATTTAATTTTCAAATCAACTTTATATGGGATGTGTTACCATTAACCTCCTTTTACATAGGAAGAAACTGAGACACAGATGGCTGAGTAACATGCCCAGAGTCATGTGGCCTTACCCGCAGACCTAAGGATTGGATCCTGCTAATCTGGGCCCATGTCCTTGCTTTCTACCTTCATGTCATTCTTTATATACGATATGAATCTCATTATTTATCCACAGTTATTTAAATTATTTTTAATATATATAATCAAACAATTGGTCAGGGAAAGTCTGCGATTCAGTTTATCTTTAATTTGGTCTGGATATCCCATTATCAATTCAGTGAAAACATTCAAGTCATCATTATCATCACCATCATCAACATTTTTCATTACATCTTAACTGTATTTCACTTGGTCACATCAAAGTAAGTTTTGAAGTGTTCACTTGCTTTTAGGCACCATGGAAATTACTTTGACATATATCATCACCACTTTGGACTTTTTCTAAAATCACAGAGGAAAACTAAATAGGGAAACAACTCTACTCTGCAATTTGTTCCAAAGAGCTGATGGTTCCAAAGTAATTTATGGTAGATGCTGAACTGCATCAGGTATATGCACTAAATATAACACTAAATTTGCTCTTTCTGGTACTCTGTATGATAGGCTTAAAATATAAATTACACCACCACCCACTTCAACAACGGTAAGAAGAGAAAGTGATTTTCCATGATGTGAACATTGGCTTAACACAGAGAAGTTGACATGGATAAAGAAAAGTCCTAAGTGACAATAACCCAGAATATAAAATAGTTACTTAAGAATTATCTGTTTGATTTCATTATTTATTAATTTCTGGAAAGGTTTAAATCACTGAATTTTGATAATTGATCATATAACATTTATCAAACTTAATATAATTAGTAATATGTAAAAAACATTGATAAATATAAATGAGACTAACTAGGAAAGCATAATAGCAGAAAAACGTAAAAATTATAATTAATATATTCACTCGGTGAAATGTTTCATTTTGTCCTAGAGATGCTTACATGTCTTATTTCATTATTTTTCAGATCATCAATAATATAATCCACAAATTAAGAATAAATTAATTTTACAAGTGAAGATACTTTTCGATAATGTTGACTGGACATGACAACATAGAGAATAATTATTGAATATATAATGATAGTATTTTATTTATTATCTTCAAATAACTTTATAGAATCAAGTATGATTTTTTGCCTGTGCCCCCACCACTTTCTCTCCATCTTCCTTAAGATATTAAGCACTGCCAGTTTCATCAGGTAAACAAGCAATTTCTACTGAATGGGGCTAATTATTAGTATAATAGAGTTAATGAATTTTAAGTTTATATATACTGTTGAAAAATGCTCTACTGACAACTACAAATGAAGTTCTCTGCAAAGCATTGTTTAGAAAAGGTCATAGAAACAGCAGGAAATCCAGTGGCAATAAAGGAAATCTGAACAGTAACCTCTAAAAGGCATCTTTATTGCCTGTCTTTTTTCCTATCACTCCCACTAAATCCATTCTGTATAACAGGTTCATCTCTTATTTTTAAACCATCATTTTCATAATGGCATGTTATTTTTGGAATTATAAACTAAGTAACATACATAGATGACAGTATTTTAAAAAATTGTTATCTACTACCTGACAGAAGAAAAAATAGCTGCTGACAAAATGTAAGCCTGTATATATACTTGCTTCCAGGTTCAATCTCCTTCAAGAGCAGAGGTAATCAATTACTCTTCTGAATGTGGCATATGCCATTCCTTGCAGGCTTATACATTGACTATGCATATATATTGGAGGAGGAACACTCTAGTAGTTTTGCCTGGGAAATCCCGTGGTCAGCAGGGCCTGGTGGGCTACAATCCACGGGATCGCAAAGAGTGAACACAACTGAGCAACTGGGAATACATATATATATTAACACATAGAATTTATTAATGTATTTCCATGTTTTAAGAAGTCAACATATTATATGTGTTCTTTAACATGTTTTTGAGGTTTATTCATGCTTATATATGCCTATATATATATATATGAAATACACACATATATTTGAACTTAGTTCTAAGAGAAAGAAAGGGGAAAAAACACGGGCTCTGTGTTTGAACTGCTTATAGAATTTATCCTTTAGAGAAGCTCCTTGAAATTCTATTTTAAAATGATTGTTTTTTATTGTATAAGCATTTTACATTACAATCAAATGAGTTTTGTGTACTATCTTAATATGCAAAATATTTTAGCTGTTTCATATAGGTCAAACCTATTTCTCTCAAATAGCTTGTAAACTATTGAAAAGTAAAATCCGGGCCTTCACTTACTCTACAATCTCCCCATAAGGCTCTGTACAAGACTGAGTCAACAGTTTTTTATAAGTTTGCCTTGATTTTTTGTGAAGGAAGAAAGATGGAATTACATTAAAATTTCCTTTGATACAATTGAAGATTGAAGATACATTTCTTTCCATTTATTTGATCAATCTAGGCTGTTTTACCCACATTGAAAATAAGGCAACGATGCAATTTTGTAACCATTATCTGCCATTATGAACAATAATTTGACTCACACAAACTTCTTTTTCTCAGTATCTTTTAGGATTGAAACAAGAAAAAATAACGTTGCTTGTTGTGTTTTTTTTTTCCACATCAGACCCTTTGCAGAATTTCTACTAAACGAGAGATAACAATTTTCTCCAAATCTCATACTTTCATAGTTTCTCCATCAGTACCTGTTGATTGTCTATGATTACAAATTGTAAGATTATCAATACTGTTTCTTGACTATTTAGCTCGTTCTAAACTCCCACTTTAGGTTGTAAAAGTGACATCTGAAAAAAAATATAATGTCTTATGATTAACATAATGCTTTTTACTTTGGATCAGTATTTTGTCTTATCTATTGTTATACCCATTAATCTGATCCATAGAGAGAATTGGTCCTTGATAAATGTTTGCTGAATGGCTCGTTGGACAGATAAATGACATAATTTCTTTTACTCCTCATACTAACGTAATTTGTGTCTTACTTTGCAGAGAAGAGTACAGAAGCTTTAAAAAGCTAGGAAGCTTAGAGCAAAAGCTCACAGAAAGTAGCTTCTCAGTCTTCTGATTCTAAATATCCATTTTGTACTCCTGCTGCCTTATTATCTCCTGTGTAGCTTAGATGAGAGGTCAAAAATGAGACAGTGGTGAGTTGAAAGAAACTATACCTGTAGTATTCTTTTGAAAGCTGAGATTTTATTTCTGGCTTGTGTTTAAAGGTGATACAGCTTTATTCAATGCCTAGGAATGATACTTGGTTCTTCTGTGAATGCTCAGGAATATCAAGACATTCACAATGAGAAGAAAATAAAGCAGAAATACTGAATCGCAGTCCAGCCTTCTAAGTTGGTTTCTGAAAATGATTTGCAGCAAGAAAATGGAACAGAAGGAGATAAACTCTTAACTCTGCAGCACATAGAAGGAGCAGCCGTGTTCATTTAGACATGTGGCAGGGTTGTTACACCTGCTGGCCTCACAAGATTGTAGGAAATGTGACACACCACGGTGCCAAGCTTGGGACTGCAAATTTGAATTTCCTCCATTAAAGAAGTGAATCCCTGCTGCTTTTCAAACATTAAAAGCTTCACTGTTCCTTTGCAACAGCATGTTTGAAGCCTGGAAAACATTCAATGAGCGGCTACAAATCAGGGAGTGAACTTTAAAAGTCTTGATCTGTGGTTGCAAAGGTTTGTTTGAAACAGTGACAGGAAAGGAGATTTCATAGCATCATGTCTAGGAAGTGCAATATAGCACATTTCAGCAGAAGTGGAGTCAGCAGGGTACCTGTTTTCCAGGTGATGTAACGTGCTTTCAAGGTGATAAAAACAGCCCTTGAACCACAGCACTCAAAAGGAAAGGAAACAATGAAAGATCTGAGGTGAGGGGTAAGCAGTGGGAGAGCAAAGCAGCTTGGGGTGTGAGTGCTTCTTTAAAAGGGCTGCCGTTCAGGTTTCTATGTTGCATGAAATGTGATGCCAAAATAAGAGTGGAACCAGACCTGCATAGTAAATCCAGTACTGGGAAGGGAAAGATTTATTAGAGAAGTCTTATGTGCTTACTCTTTCATGTGTCAAGAACTCCCCAAACCAATATTTTATCCTGTAAAATCATCACTATCATTCCACAGTGGCCCTGAGAAAAACACTGTGATCTTTACAGCAAGATTTTACTACCCGGAACTGTTTTTCTTCTTTTTAAAATCTAGTTTAAATTATGATTAAATGACAAGGATAATAGTTGTCAAGATCACTACATGCAATGTACACCATAGTTAATTGTGAGATGATTTGTTTTATTCATGTAATTGGTACTCAGAGTCATCTGTTGCTACAGGTAATAGAGAAGCTTTAAGGAGGATACATAAAATTTATTTGACACAATGCTTTGTTCTTTGTGTTGTCTTTAGTTCTCTGTCATAGGCTTGGAAAGGACCTCTAGACGTGAGATCATCACTTCTGATGAAGGCAGGACAGATTTTCACTAGGCCAGACTGGAAGGCGTCTATCAACAACTTCCTGGAAAGGAGATTTACAAGTCTCCCTGGGAAACCTGTTACAGCGCCAGTGCTTCTAATCCCCCAGCAGTATGTTTTCCTACATCTTTTATCTGCCAATCCATACTCCAGGAATGTTCCATCCATATCAGCCATGATCAGGAGCATCCTAAATCCCATCCACTAAAACTTAAGCTCCTCTCATCACTGCCAGATGGCTGGCAACTTAATGGCATCCTTGGGATAATAACCCCTCATATACTTAAGACTTTTAATTGTCCTTGGCATAGATCATCCTAGAATGTAATATACAACTTTGCATCCAAAGATGATAGAGATTGTCTAACAACAATATGAATATATTAGAGTTGGTTTTTCTTTAATGATTGTGGATGTGCTCTCATCCATTCATAATCTCTTACTCCATCTGTGTTGTGACCAACAGTATAAAGTTTAGAGGTAGCCAGCTGGGTTAAAGTACAGTCATTCTCTTTGGAAGTAACTTTGTCTTAATTAGCATGGTGATCATTCAAGCTACTTAAGGTAAATGGACAAATAGATTAGGGAGAAAAGGGACTCAACATTTTATTTTTAGCAGATAGTATTAACTGGGATGGGAATTTAGGCAGAAAGATGTGGAAGGAAAAAAGCTAATGGTTTGAAGCTCTGTAGCTTCTGCCACTGACTAGCTATGCAACAATCTTATTGTGATACTTCTAAAAGAATTAAGCTGCATAGGAATGTTACTGTGTAAAATGAAATACTTACTTATGGACACCCATACTGAGCACCAAAACTTCAACTTTAATAAGATGTGTTCACACAGTCTGTCCACATGTTTATATTTTAATATCTGGAGACTTTTTTTTAAACTTGGGTGTTTATGAATGAGACTGAAGTGTTTTTTGAGAAGAGACTGAGCTTGATTTTTTTAATTAAAGCATATGTGTGTATGTATATGAATGACAGACTATAATGAATAAATGATATGTAAAAGGATTACAATGTTAATCTTGCTTCCATCAGATGAAAAAACTATGGATAATTTTTTGGCATGAACTTCACTCTTTTTCTTATTATTGAACATAAAAAGGTTTTTTTTTTTTTGGAGAGTCCCATATTATCTTGCTCCAAACTATCATGGTTAGTATTTCAGGGCCCTTTTCAGTTAATTGCAGAGTTTTTATGCATTTACCTCATGCAGAGTCTTTGTTTCTGAATTTGTATCAGCTGATCTCTACTGAAGGTTTTACTCTAACTCGCTGTTCAAAATATCACTTTTGCTGGTTTTAATAGAAATGGTTAAGTTCTGTAGTGGCTCTCTGTGTCTCATTTTAAAATGAGCTGGGACTTTCTATAAAGTATCTATATTTCACTTTCCATTGTATTGTATTGCATTGAAACAGTGATTAGAAATCCTTGTGGAAAGGGTCATGTTTTTTTTTAAATGTTGAAAACAGCTCCATGAATTGTATGACTATTAACATGTATTCTGTATGCATTAAGAGTCTTTCATCACAGTAGGGGTAAATTTAATGTCCTGTGCACCTAGTAAATGTTAAATAAATGCCAGTTTATTTCATTTGGTAAATGTAGCTAATCTTTCACAAGCCAGATTTTTAAAATCTGCTTCTGATAGCAATCTTATTAGATTTTCTCATAATTTGAGAGAGTAAGGTGCTCAAAATCAATGTTAAATGAGCCCAAGAACTCCTACTAGAATAATTCACACTTCCTGAAATTGGTAACCAAATCTTGCATATTGTGGTGGAATGATATTAACCAGTAAATTTAATTATACCTCTTCTTGCCATGTGACTGCATTCATTTATAGAACTTTGTGCCCACAGAAGATAGAGTTTGGGAATATCCATTGACAAGAAAAGTACCAGAGAAAGTACAACATATAAATCCAACTGAAAATTATACAACAAAAGAGAATAAAGTAGAGCAGTAAGAAATACTATCTTATTCTAGATAGTAATAAGATAAGATAAATTATCTTATTCTAGAAATGTAATAAGAAATACAATAAGAAATACTATTGATCAATCTTAGACACAAATTTTTTCAAGCATCCAAAGACTATGTCCAGTATGATATCATTTTCATGAATCAGAAAAACAGTAGAATAGGGGGGAGCACATAGATAAAATGTTCTATTATATATGCACTGGGAAGGGGGATTCGAGGAATCCATTATACTGTTATGCATGCATAATACATGCATATTAAGTATTATTCTTATATGGATGCAATATTATATTAAGAAAATAAAGTATACAAGTAGAAAAGATATTAAACATATTTCTCCAATAATTCATGCAAGACAAGTCAGTATTGGGGCAATGATTTTATAGTATTTAGCATCCCATCTTCTGAACTAAAGTCAGTTCTTAAGAGTAGATACCAGAATAGTACTAGATAATGACCATAGAATCAGTTGGGCACTCAGTTTCAGATAGTTCTATCTTTCCACTTATCTGAAGTACTATTTTAATAACTGAGAATTTTTAAAGGGGGAACATGGAATGAGCACCATGAATACTATATTGGTCAGCTGTGTAGAGCTGCTGTGTAACAAACCACTGTGAAATTCAGTGTCTTAAGAAAGTAATCATTTATTTTCACAGTTACAGGTCAACTGGAAAAGTGTTGCTTCAGACTGTAGGTCTGTGGGTTAGGTGGGGGACTCTGCCCCATGGGTCATTTCTCGAGAGGGTGGCAGAGGATCCAAGTTAAAATGTTACTGGAATATAGTGTCCTGGCAACAGCAGTAGGACAAGAGGGCAAGCAAAACTGTGCAAGAATGTTTAAGCCTCCATGTCACAGTTGCTAACACTGGCCAAGCTCAAAGTGAAACAGTGGGAAGATGAACTTGAAATGGATTTATAAGACTAATGTAGGACCAGTTATTCAGTCCATCACACAGATTTACTGAAGAGTCAAACAAGGTTCATATTTTACTGGGTGTTTCCTCTACTCACACCCATCATTCAGATTCTCTGATGTGGCCCATGCTTCAATATGCCGAATTCAAAGGATGACCTGTTTACACTAGGTTTATCCACTGACCAGCTTGAGGGAGGAACTAACCAAGAGGACACACCGACAGAAAACTAGAGGGCAGAAAATAATGAACATTGGGATATTTCTTCCCTCTTTTGATTTTGCATCTCTGGCAGTGTCTTTGTCCCTCCTTGACTGGCTCTCTTCATTGACTGTGCCTGCGCTGTTTCCGTTTCCTCTGGGAATGGTAGCAGCCACCCACTGTGGCTAGTCTCTGTGTATCTCATCACTCTGTTTTTTCTTAGGCAACAACCACCGCAATTTACATAGTCCTCTTCCAAAGTGTTTTCAATTTAAACATCTGAATTGAATTCTGTTTCCTTCTGACATTCTGACTGATACACACATATAATTAATTTCAATATGTGTAACAAAGATTTGCCCTTACTTATCACTAATCCCTTTTCAAAATGCTAAGATAAAGCATCAGGCATGCTTACGTTTTTTAAATTATGCTTCATGCTGACCCTTTTATAATTGTTTGGATACAGCATAGGTTTTGGCTATTTGACTAGAACTTTCCAATTCTATACCATTTGCTTGATATAATACAAGACATACTTTTTTTAAGTGTAGGAAAGTACTTTGGTTACATTGCATTCTATGCATTTACTCTGGGTTCACTTTCCTAACCTCTCTTTTTTGGGAGGCCATGTTTCTGTTAGAAAGAGAAGTTTCCTGACAGCATACTTAAAATAATCTTCCTCTAGGAAAAAAAGAAAATAAAAATTGATTTCCCCTTGCAAACATTCATCTTTCCCACTATCATAATTGGAATATGTAAGCTTAAGAGGTGAGTCTAGCAAGGTTAGTGATAACCCTCGGTAGGTTGAGGAGAGCATTAATGAAGATGAGAAATCAAATTTCAAAGAGACAATTAAGCCAAGGCACAAGTCATATGGGAATGAAGGAGATAAAGAAGGTACCAAAGCAAGAATGTGAAATCATTCAGTTATTAAACAGAGCACATAAGCCCAGGACAAAAAAAAAAAAAAAACAGTACCCTATTCAAAACATGTCCGTGATCAGAAAGTCAGGGACATATGGCTCAAGTGGATTTGCATGGCGTTAAGATGGTGTATAGCAAACTAAAGTCAGGAATGAGTTCCAAGGCTTGCAGACAAAACAACCCTATTTCTGTAATAACCAAAAGAATTAAGAAAATATACCCGCATTAAACATGTTTGGAAAACTAAGAAGACCTACAAAGAAGGCTGGCTTAAACTATACTGTAAGAGGAACTTTTTCACTGAAAGGTTAAGAATGACTGGGAAAAGAACAATACTTATGCTAATAGGGGGCATCTGACTGCTATTATTCACAGGCAATCTAGGCTGTATATAATTCACATTCCAATTTGCATTCAAAATATTGTTTTCTTTAAAATAGCTGCCAACAAGTATGGTGATGCAATAGTTAGCATTGTCATCACAAATTATCAAACAAGTCATCATTATCAATATCTTACTAACAATGATTTTTTTTAAGAACATGCCCCAGGTGTTCTGAGTTGATGGTCACTGATCTTTTAGTTAATGATAGCAAAAATTTACCTCTAGATATGTGTTTTCAACATTGGTATTGAAAGAAGAGTTGTTTTCAGTCCGACCTGATAGGACCCATTGAAGCACAGCTTATTATAATTTCCACTGAACAATAAAAATTTCTAGATATTATTTGGAATTTAGAATACTTAAAATTGTTTCATCTCATTGCTATAATTTGTTTATTCAAGCTCAACTTCTGATTCTTTCACATTCAATCCAATCTCCAGGGTTATAGTAAATTCAATGTTGTCAATTTATTGAATTGCAGTCTATCTCCTGATTCTATTCTACTTTAAAAGCTTGTCTATGTTCAAACTACTTGGTTTTATAATGCTTTCTTATTCTTTTTTGCTTTTACACATTAATTGTTTTTGCCATGCTGAGGTTCTTTCTTCTTCAGAGTTTGATTGGTGAAAAATTCCATAAAAATAACTCTCTTCTTTCTAGCTGTTTTGTTGATTTTTTGTCAAATTATTATTCTTTACATCTCAGGCTTATTCCTAAGTTTATGAGGTTAGGTAGATGTTGCAGAAAGGGGGACCCCTTCCAGGGCCTGAAATTGGACCCTTGTCTAACACTCAGAAATGAATTGTCCACGGAAACACAGGTGCTGACAAAGCAAGAGATTTTATTGGGAAAGGGCACCCAGGTGGAGAGCAGGAGGGTCAGGGAACCCAGGAGAACAGCTCTGCCATGTGGCTGTTCTAAGTCTTTATTTTCTTCTAGCTTAGAAATTTGAACAATTTTCTACTGACCTCAGAGTTTCCCAACACCAGGGAGAGTACTTCTGCTTATATAACAGTCTTTCCCAGGAATTTTCTCACCATATTGATAAGAGTTCATGAACTTTGCTTTACTTCTTTTTTAGCATGACAGAAAACTAAATACTGAGTTAAGTAATTTTTCCTTAAAATGCATGCATGAGGTTTATGGAAGCCAAAGTCTTAGTATCAGCCCATCAAGGAAGATCACTCTACTGCAACAATTAGATTTTCCGGAGTTATCTAGTTATGCTTTAAAAAACAAATCAATGGATTTGGAACTTATGTGATTAAAGGAACCCTTTCTTCTTTGAGAGATGGAGAGGAACAGGTTTTGTTCTTCTCTCACTTTCACAGAAAATTTCTGATATTTAATTCTATCTTCAGATCAAGGCAGTAAAAGGGGTTGTTGTTGTTCAGTTGCTAAGTTGTGTCTAACTCTTTGTGACCCCATGAACTGCAGTACACTTGGGTCCTGTCCTTCAATATTTTCCAGAATGTGCTCAGATTCATGTCCATTGAGTCAGTGATGCTATCTAACCATCTCATCCTCTGCCACCCCTTTCCCCTTTTGTCTTCAATCTTTCCCAGCATCAGGGTCTTTTCCAATGAGTGAGCTCTTCACATCAGGTAGTCAAGGTATTGGAGGTTCAACTTCAGCATAAATCCTTCAAATAAATATTCAGGGTTGATTTCCTTTAGGATTGACTTATTTGGTCTCCTTGCGGTCCAAGGGGCTCTCAAAAGTCTTCTCCAGCACAATTTGAAAGTATCAATTCTTTGGTGAGGGGGAATCAGAAAGATGAGGTATGTGTGTGTGTATATATAATGTAATATTACTCAGCCACAAAAAAGAATGAAATCTTGCCATTTGCAACAACATGGATGGGCCTAGAGAGTTATGCTAATTAAGTCAGACAAAGAAAGACAAATACTATATGATTTCATTTATATGTAGGTTTTAAAAAACAAAACAAATGAACAAACATAAGAAAGCAGAAACAGACATAGATACAGAGAATAAACAGGTGGTTACCAGGGGGGCAGAGCATGTGGGGATGAGAAAAATCAGTTCAGTTCAGTTCAGTTCAGTCGCTCAGTCGTGTCTGACTCTTTGCGACTCCATGGACTGCAGCATGCCAGGCATCCCTGTCCATCACCAACTCCCATAGCTTACTCAAACTCATGTCCATAGAGTCGGTGATGCCATCCAACCATCTCATCTTCTGTCATCCCCTTCTCCTCCTGCCTTCAGTCTTTCCCAGCATCAGGGTCTTTTCAAATGAAGGTGAGAATTTTAAGAGGTACAAAATTTTACCTACAAAATTAATAAGTCACGGGAATGTACAGTGTGGAAAATATAGTCAATAATAATATGATAATCTAAAATAAACAAAAAAACACTAAAATTGTGTGTATCTGCCAGTAGGTATTTTATAGCTCTCTGTGAAGGATCTCTCTGAAGGAAAGGTAAAGGCCAGAAGGATCAGTTCAAACTTTCTAGGGAAGAAAGTGTCATTTATTTTGTTACATGGATTTTGATGCTTTAAGATAAATGAAATTATTCTTTCATAATCCAACCTATAAAACACAAATAAAATACAATTAGACATCTGACTGGTCACATTCATAATTTAGTCCTTTAAGCAAAAATAACTGCAGTAAAATATTCCTTTATTTAATTCTTAACAGGTAGACCAAATATAGGACATTTTTATTTGATTAAATATAAAGCTAGTATACACTAGTGAAATATGATTTTTATGTTAGAGTTGTACATTATGCTAGATATGTATATATGTATATATATAGAGATATGTATATATGTATATACATATATAGATAGATATGTATATAGATAGGTATATATATATATCTAGATATGTATATATGCTAGATTATGCTAGAGAGTTGTATATTAATCTTTAGGTTGTTTTATCTTAGCTGTTTCTTTTGGAAGCAATAAAAAATACATCATATACATGAACACATCATATACATGAACACCACTGAGCATTTGTCATAAAAATGTAACTTTCAGTGATATTTCAAGGAATGATATCTGTCTGCATAGTAAGTCCTGTAATCTCCAGAGAATTAAAGCAACATGGATAACAGGTTCCAGCAGTCATTTTGGAACTATCTCTACAGTATAATTGCCTCTTAACTTATAACTAGATTATAGAATTTTTCTTTAGCTTGGAAAATGCCTCATGTAAGGAAAACTAAGTGACAAGCTGCATCTTTGACATTTATTGAGAATTCTCAGCTCAAATTTATGATGTGGGAGTTAGTAAAAGAAAAGAGCTTGTCAAACTCTATTGCAATTTGATGAAGTCAGGAGAAGGTGGAAATTTATCTCTAACTCTTTGATCTTTTTCATCTATCCAAGTCAAAATACCATGTCTGTTAAACCAAGGAAACCTTGTCTTTTCTCTATTCAATTTGAAATTTAACAGAAAATCTTGACATAACATACTTTAGTTTTCCTTCTATAATTCTCTCCTGGGAACAATTTTATCTAATCAGAATTAATCCATAAGTTTTCCTCAGAACTAGAAGGATTGATTAACAGTTGGTAACACACAGAAAATGTTAAGCCTGCCGTTTTTATGAATTAACTGATGTGGATCAGCAATATAGAGTAGTCAAGAATGTGGTATTTTTAAAAAATTTTAAATATACTACTACCTCGGACAATTAAAAATCTCTTTATACTGTCCTTGTTTGGCCCACTTGAAAATAGAGAAGCTAATTGTACAAGCTCATACATTCTTTCTCTGTCTCTTATTTAGGATGCTAAGGGTTTCCTGCACCATAGTAGTTCCAAAACAAAGGAACAACTCCACAAGCATCATTAATGCTGACTTCTATTTGATTTTCTTCTTCAAGAAAAATATAATTTTCTTCCGTTAAGCAAATCTTCATTAATCAATTGATCTGTCTTTAGATCTTGTTTTTATTTATTTAATAATTTATAAAACAGTACTTAGTTCATAGAACATAATATTCTGGTTTTGACAATGACATCAACTATGGTTTACAAGTAAATGTGACAGTTTCTCTCTATGGAAACATAATATCCTATATATAATTATCTGAAAATATATAAATATCGAAATTAGTTTAATGGGCTAAATGTATTTAAGGAGATAGGTATTTATTTATTCTGCAAGGAATATATAACATAGAGAAAATGACCAAAAATAAAAACATTGGAGAAAAAAGAAAAATATGATCAGCACTAAATGAGAAAGAAATTATTTCTCTTTCTTATATCCACAAAGGTCTAGCAAACCCCAAGTAGCAGAAGTCTTTCCAGGATAGAGTTCATTTACAGTTAAACTGTTGTCTCAGTGTTGTATGAAACTATTCAACAGCAATTAAGAATAGAAGCAAGTGTCCAATAAGAAAAAGAAGAGCAAAACTCTTGGAGGAGTATTGCTAGAAGACTGAGAAAGTTTGCATTATTGCTGGAATAAGTGACAAGTGGGCCATATATTAATTCTTTAACAAATGCTTTGATTTTTTTCAATTTGCCAGTTAACTATATTAATTGCTATACTTGTAATAGTGAGCAGAAATTTATGTAGTTACTTTCCTATTCAATTCAGAATTCAGAGAAGCTAGACACTGGGTTAAAAAAAAAAAGGAGAGAGACAAATATCGTCATTCAAATGAATATAATTCTTTAAGAAAACATGAGAAAGGACCATGACTGGGACCAGTGTGGCAGAGTTGGTCTTTTTAGCTGAGATCTGAAGGATGATTAAGATTGAACAGGGTGAAGGTGGGTCGAAGTAAGGGTAGTTACACAAAGCAGCAAAAACATATGCAAAGGTTCTGTGAATAGATGGATTATGTGAGTTTTAAAAAGTTAAAATCTTGGGATTAACAGGTACGCACTTCTATATATAAAATAGATAAATAACAAGGACTTACAGTGTAACTCAGGGAACTGTATTCAATATCTTGTAATAACCAATAAAGGAAAAGAATCTGAAGAAGAATATACATACATATGTATAACTGAATCACTTTATGTACACCTGAAACTGACACAACTTTGTAAATCAACTATATTTCAATTCTTTAAAAGACTCAAAAAAAGAAATAAAAGCAAAATAAGCAATGTAAATACTAAAAAGTCAAAGTGGATGAGAGCACTGAGAGTGAAATACGTGGTATAAAATGGTATTACAGCTTCACCATGCAGCGCCTCCTAGATCACGTAAGGAGAAGGAGCTGTTCTCAGCTGTTCTGTAAGAGCAACTGGAAGTCATCAGGGTGCTCTAACCAAGAACATGAAACACAGTCACACTTGAGGTTTGAAAAGATCACTCAAGTTCTGATGAGAGACTCAGAGTCGATTTAGGGAACACCATTACGAAGCTACTTAAGTACTGCAGCAAAGACCAGAGCATAAAGGAAGCCATGAAGAAAAAGACAAATCTATATATTCTAGGGATAGTCAAGAGATCAGTACTGGTAGACTCAGTGAGAAATGAAGAGAAGGAACAATGAGGGAGAACATTGAGGAGAGAACAATGAGGGAGAACAAGGGGAGAACAATGAGGGACAGGGAAGTGTCTAGGATGATTAGATAAATGGATTCGTGCCATTAACTGACAGAAGACACAGTGAAAGAGGATGGAGACCGTGAATTCACTGTTGGATATTTTTCCTGTTGACATACATTTGAGCCACCCAGATAGAGATGTCAAGTAGACAGTTAGATCAAAACAACACTTACACAGGTTATCAAGTAATTCAGAAGAGCTTATGGTAAAAAGTAATAGTTTTGAATTTTCTTCTTTCCCTCTCCTCAAATAACCTTTCTAACCATTTCTCATAGTGGTGGTTGTTGTTTTTAATTAATTCTGGTGTTTAACCCATAACTCCAGAAACTTAGCTCATCTTTCTTTTCCTTGATGTATTAACTTCAGTTACTGTTAATATCTACTTGCAACACAGGTAAGAGAAAACACTCATCTCAAACTGATACTTATATTTTGTGTTTTCCCAGTCTTACTAGAGGCATACTGATAATTAAAGGTGACAATTTTATGATTTATTCTATTTGTATTTTTACCTCTGTCCAAATTGCTGCTGAGTCTAATCTATTTAATTAATTCTGTTATGAGGTTAGCTTTCCTAAGTTACTTTTCTTACTACCTTCTATAATTTCTATATGATAAGAACTATTTCAGGAGTAATGAAAGTATATTACCTGAATGGACAGTCTACAAATGCATTTTCAGTTTTCATTGATAAGAATTTGTAGGTGTGATTATATAACTAGATAAAGATATGAAGAATATATATAATCAAGGAAGATATCTTTTTAATATTTACAAAAGGTATGGCCCTGCTATTAGAGGAAAAATTTAAATACAGAATTCCACTAATAGAAACACACATAAAAAGTTGAAAGTGAGGACAAAAGAATAACATTTTGGTGTGGGTTATCAAAGTCATTCATTCACATATTCAATAATGTATACAGACCAGAGATTATTCCAAATGCTAGAGTTACAGTTTTAATGAATTGTTAAGAGAGTAAACAAATGTATATGTTGCCATTCCGATACTTCTGTTTTCTATATTCTCTTAGGTATCAGTAATTTTACATATAATTACTCTCTCAAAACACTGAGAGGGCTTCCCTGGTAGCTCAAAGGGTAGAGAATCTGCCTGCAATGCAGGAAACTCAGGTTCAGTCCCTGGGTCGGGAAGATCCCCTGGAGAAGGAAATAACAAACCACTCCAATATCTTTGCCTGGAAAATCCCATGAACAGAGGAGCCTGCTGGGCTACAGTCCATGGGGTTGTAAAGAGTCAGACATGACTGAGCTAATACTTTCAAACACTGAAGCTTTCTTCCTATAAATTATGATTTTATAATAATTATATTAACCATTATTGGAAAAGACTCAGCACCAAAGATGAAAGAGAATATACCACTCTCCCCTATTACAATCTCATACTGGGGAATATAATCAATCCTCAGTATTTAGGTTTTATGTGTTCTAACTGGTTATAGTGTTTACATTTCACTTGATTTGTGTTTGTCTTATATGAAATGTTCATAGTAATATTACTAATAATACCTGTGCTGAAAAGTATGGCCTATACTTTGTGTGTGTTTTCTCAGACTTTGACTAAATTATACTATATTAATCTGTAATCCCCAAATCTTAGTGGTTTAAACCAACAAAATTTATTTCTTGCTCTTTCTACATATATGCTATTGTTTGGCTAGGTGCTCTGTTGACATTATCCTGACACTTAAAACCAGGCTGATAGAGGATACACTACCAGGAACATTGAGTGTGGCAATTTATACACAGGCTCTTAAAGCTTTTAAGTGGAAGTGTCAAATATTGCTTCTACTTGTTGACCAAAACAAGATATAACTCCCAACTAGATTCCAGGGGACTAGGAAGTACAATCCCATAACGTGTAATGGAAGAGATTTGGAATTATTTGGTTGTTGGCATTACAAAAAACTCTAAATAAGATCTTTACTAATTCCATTTTGCAGATGAAAAACTATGTTTGAGATGGTTTGGTAACTTTTTTCAAGGTCATATAATATTCATAAGATAGTGAACTATATTATAGCAAGATTATTTTAATAACAAAACTGCTGCTTTACAGTAAAATAATAAAAGCTGAAAAAAAATCAGCTTTTAAGGGAAATTATTCTGAAATCAGTTTTATTTTCACATGTAAGCAATTCTGTTGTCTGCATTTTACAGGTTTTTTTGTAATTACTACTAGATATTTTAACCTTGGAGCAATAGATGGTAGATGGTCATTCTACCATTCTACCATTCTACCATCATGTCCATAAGATTATAACCATTAATGTTGACTCTTTTGAGCAATGTATAAGAATTTCCATTGGAATAGGAAAAAAATGTAATATATTTTATTAGTTATGAAGAATTATAAAGTTATATAAGTACATATAAATATGTTTACAAATGATATCTATTAGTGTGCAACCATTTGGAGAGTCTTAGATAAAATTCATTTGAATGCAAAGGGAAATGTAAAACTGTTAAGGTCCTTTTTAGCATTATGATTCCATGAAAACATTTACTTTTCAACTATTTTTAGCATTTAAAAGAAAAATAAAACAGATAAGGGTAATTTGATGAAATTGAACAACATGCACTATTTACTAAGTTTTAAACGTTAGTACCAGGAATCATCATCAATATTCATTCAGTTGTCTATCTTCTCTGGTGAATTATCTGCCCATTCCTGCATCAGAGAGTATTGATCATTCTGTCAGAAGATAAATCATTACTATAACTAAAAAATATACAAGTCTAATAGTCAGGTAATTGGAATAAGTAATAACATAAATAATAATGTGGACATGTTACAATAATACATTTTTAAAAATGCTTTACCATTTCAATATAAGTGCAGAGAAAGGGAAAGATTATGGATGTACAAAAATTCATGTCAATGTGTGGCAAAAACCACCACAATATTGTAAAGTAATTAGCCTCCAATTGAAATAAATAATTTTTAAAATGGGTATAAGAAATGGCTTTTGTCTTCAAGAAGCTAAAATTCCATAAGCAGGGAAACGCAAATCATTTACAAAAATGAACTAGATAATAATGAATTGATAAAATGTGTGGTTCAGAGAATGCGGGAAGATGTGTATAGTTACAACAGCTGCTTATTTGTCTTGGGGCTGAGTGACTTTTATCTTTTGGGACAAGTGGCTGACTCAGCACTTAGACTCTAGAAGGGATCTTCATGTCCCTGTTTCAAAACAGAAAATCTTTACATTTCTTACTAAAGCCTTTAAATTATTTAAAAACCATTTTAGATATGAAAAATTTGGAAATAAGTGCTAGAAAAGATAAAATTGTACATTTTAGTACTGAAAACTGTCAAGGGGATGTATGACCAGCAACATGACTTCATTCACCTTCCTAGGAGAATATGAGCTGAACTTGAAAGTATCACCTAATCCCCAGGCGCCTGACATCCCTGCCACTCAGGTAACTCACAAACAAGAGCTGAACATTTGCAATGATATGGCTGATAACTCTGATTCTGAGCATCAATTTTTGAAATGGTAATTTCTGGTAATTGCCCATTGACACAAGTTTTGAATACATAATGTATTAGGAAGAGACACTTGAGGATAATTATCTATCTGCTATGCCATAAAATCCCATCAAGCTTAATTCATAATAATAGAGTGTGATTCTGAATCAGTGATAAGCTATTATATTCAATCATTCTATTAATCAATTTTAGCAATTTTTGCAACAATTTATATGATTAGTCAAAATGGCATTAATATTTATATTCTAGTTACATGGAATTTGTCACCTTTAAGATATAAGAAAAAAAGAAAGAAAGAAACCAGACATGGAATTTTTTAAAAACACAATTGATTAGCATGCTGTATGGTGTATCCCTTCCAAGATAAGCATATCCTCTCTTTCATTTCATAAAAACAAAATTAAATGCACTAGGGAGATATCAAAAAAGTTTTCACTATAAAAAGTCAGCAGTTCTTTTGTTTCTAGTGATGTTCTCCTCACCCTGTAGGTCATAAATTGATTCAATCTTGAATCGAGTCACAGGGTCTAAAATATTTCTGCATTAAGTATAGCAGAGAATCGTGTTTCATCAACTCCAGAACCAGGGTGCCCACAAGGCAAATAGAAACATGAGACACCCAAGATGGAGAAGCTGCACAAGACACCCAAGGTAGAGAAGGACTTACCTCAAGGAGACGTGTGGGGGGGCTTCTGTCTAGTGAGGTGGATTACCAATGGATTACCAGTGGATGAATACCAAAACTCACAGAAACTACAAAGGACTAACATATTAGCTTGCACTGGAAAGGTGAGGAGCAGTACGAAATGAAAAGAGGGTCTTTGGACTCCTCAACTTCTACAGGTAGGAACCAACCGAGAAAATTACATAGCTAAAAATAAAGGCTAAGGAGACATGACTTAGAAGGAAGAAGATTCAAAGAGGCGTAGTCAAGACCTGTAGGGAATCAGTCCTAAGAACATCACTGGGCTATGAGTAAGGAAATAACAACATGTACCTCACTGGATTTCAGAAGTGCTCTGGATCTATGTTTGCTGAGTGCCCTTCTTTTTAAATGGAAGTATCCAAATACTGGGGGCTTCCCTGGTGGCTCAGTGGTAAAGAATACACCTACCAATACAGGAGACACGAGTTTGATCCTGGATCGGGAAGATCCCTTGGAAAAAGAAATGTAATCCACTCCAGTATTCTTACCTGGGAAATCCTATGGACAGAGGAGCCTGTCCACGGGCTACAGTCCATGGTGTCACAAAAGAGTTGGACATGACTTAGCAACTAAAGAATAACAACAACAATGATCTAAACATCACACACTGTGCCTATTTAACCACGTTTACTGGGTGCTTGTGGAGTAGCTAACAGTTCTTCCCACTAGCCAAAAAAAAAAAAGTTCCCAAGGAATTTGCCCTGAGGTGTTTCATCTACTCCTCAATCTAGTTTAAATGATAACATTTTGGGTCTCTATTTTAGTCTGATGCTAAAATAAAATGAAGTTTTGGGTGTGTCCTTGGAGATAATATATTTTACACTTAAGGAGATTATACATACTTTCTAGCCAGGGTACAGATTGTGGAACTTGAAAAAAGTGTGCACATTAGTTATTATTCCTGCCTTTAAGAGGTGCTGTCTCTGACCCTTCCTCTTGAATAAAGGCATCTTTGTATTTGACCAATAGGCTATGAAGGAAATGAATCTTTATTACTTCCAAGCTAGGTCACCAAGAGCCATGCAGCTTCCTAACGGATCCTTTGGCATACTCACTCCCAGATGCTTCCTTTTGAGATGGCCCCTCTTGGAAACCATGGAGCCCAAGCCATATGCACAGCCCACATATAGAGGCTCTGGTTGACAACTCGAGCTGAACACTGCTTTTAAGTCATGGTATCCGAGGCACTAGAAATGTGATTCTAATGCTTCTAAATGATTCTGGTAATCTTCAGTGCCCCCAGTGATTCAACCTTCCTGCCTAAGATCCAAGACATCGGAAAACAGAAACGTCACTCCAACATTGCCCTGACAGAATTTCTGGCCCAAAGAATATGTGGGTTTTATTGTTTTACATCTCCAGACTTTGGATTAATGAATATATCAAACATATTGAACAATACTACATGTTCTCACTTAATATTTTTAATGACCTAAATTTATTTTTTGAAAATTGCCTGGGTGCTATCAGTTGCTATATTATATTTTGCCAATGCTATAAATAGTATGTATTTATAAAATATAAATCTACATTCCATAGCTCAGTCTTGGGTTAAACTAAAATGTAAAAAATTTAAAAAACTGAGTAAGAAAATAAGAACTTAATGTTGAACATTAGAAAGATCAGGTCACTGAATTATACAGCACTCAACAACCCTATGGTTTGGAAAAGAAATACCTGTGTAGATATAGTAAATCCCTGGCTTCAATCAGAGGATTGGTGACGATGTCCCATTTGAGGCATCAGTAGAGCTGACCAGGAGGGAGGAGGGCTGGGGGAGTCAAGGAAAGCAACATCACTTACTTTGGATTCTTACCATATGCAGTATGGTTTTTGGAGACTCCTGAGTTTTGTAGAAATAGGCCTGTGGGGCTGTGTAGGCCACCATAGGTATGAGAGGATAGGCCTTGGATTACAACCCCATGGGTCACCGTGAGCAAGGTTGGCATGGGGCTGGGGGAATGGGTAGAGGGCTTTCATGGGTTCACCAGGGACAGCAAATCATCCCTCTCATCTCCGTGGACAATAAAGTAAAAGGATGACATTTCTAACAAGTAAAATATTAGAAGTGATTATTGAGCAAGGAACTCAGTATATCTTAGATAAAAATTTAAGGCATTAGACTGCCAATTGATCTTTCTTCAAAGGTAATGACAGGAGAAATAAGAAGATAACATGAGGGCAAGCTAGCTGTAACGCAATATCAGACTCTGAAATACTAGACACTGAAGGACTTCATATACTTTTACTACTTTTAATGAAGTCTTATAAGAGAGAAATGCATCACCAATGTGTTTTCACTTAAACGAAACTGCAAACTTCAGCAATCAATTCCCCATATGAAAAGCTAAGTAAAGGACAATTTAGTTTTCTTATTCCTGGAAACTGAAAGATGCTTTTATTTCATCTCAATCCTCAGAGTTTAATAGCATTGGATTGCTTTTCCTTCTCTATTGTGTATTAATCCAGGATTGAATATTACTTCTCAGTGACCCCGGACGGATGGAAAATGAACACAACCATACAGTAGACAGCAGCCCACTGCTTCTTACATATTCGAAATGCATGTGCCAGTTCTCTTTCTCAACTATATTTGCTTCTTCAGAAATAGTCCTCAAATAAGACATTTCATTATTCAGCCTTCATTACACCCCAAATCTTCCAGACTTGCTTGTAATATTACTAGCATGTATGTATAGAGCGTAACTACATGTCAGGAGAATACTAACTGAATTATTCCCTTAAATGAGTAATATTACTGTCTTTATTTTAATAGATGAGGAGAGTGAGCACAGAGAGGCTAAAGAATTTCCTTAGGTATCTGAAACAGAAAGTTCATCTCCAGGGCATACCCTCTTAACTACTACCCTATATAGAGTTCACAGTTATCTGTGCTTATGTATACATGTTCTTACATTATAGATGCATACAACGTATGTACATATGTTCATATGTACATAACTTACATGCCACGGAAAGCTTTTATTTATTCAAATCATTCAGTAAGAATAAAGACCTAACTCCAGTGTTCCACACCTAATCAAAATTATTAGAATACATCAATGAATCACTTCAATGATGGTAGAGAAATTTTAGGCAAAAGGACAAGAATATATGATATTTCTATTATATCTACATCATATTAGAATTTATTCTCTTTTGTGTTAACTGTAAACTTTGCTCTCATAAAAGAACATTTCCTGGAGAAGGGGTGTGGATTCCATGTATGTGTCTGAAATAAATTTTGAGGAGACTGGAAAATAACTAGAAAAAGGCAGAAGAATGTATCAACTGGCTTCCATACTAATGCCACTCAGAGTACTCGGGTTCCTTGAATGTGAGGCTGGGGTTGCAACAAGGGAGCTAGTCAGCCTCCTGAATAGATTGAGACTTGAGCTTGCCCCTACCCTTTCAACCAGCGTAGGACTCTTTCATCTACTTTATATTTTCAGGGGATGTGGCCCTGTGACCAGGAAAAAAGATGAGCTGTGAGTATGAAGGTATAAGTCCACTACCTACTCTGAAAGCAGAATATCTAGCAGGTCAAGGATTTCAGTTTATAAAACTGTATGCTGTTGTTGTTGTGTCTAGCATCCCTCAACCTACAAAGATACTCCCAACATACAAACTCATTTAGGAGCCTCTGAGAAGGGACCCATAGGTCATAATCATTTATAATTTAACAAGAGATCAGAGACTCTGGAAATGTGTGCCGACTCTTTTTTTTTTTAGTTGTGAAATGTTTTTAAATAATTAATTTATTTTAATTGGAGGCTAATTACTTTACAATACTGTGGTGGTTTGACCATATAGTGACATGAATCAACCACGGGTGTACATGTGTCCCCCATCCCGAACCCCCCTTCCCACCTCCCTCCCCATCTCATCCCTCTGGGTTGTCCCAGTGCACTGGCTTTGAGTGTCCCATTTCTTGGGGCCCCTCTAGGGAAAAGCTCTCAGGACCAGCCCAACCTCTCTTTCTGGAAAGGAAAAAAGGTGGTTAAATGATCCCTGGTCTCATCCTTCACTGAAAAACTTACTTTTAGTGTCTGACAATTTCTCAGGATCCAAGTCCACAACGCAATTATCTTTCAGGAAGCCAAGCAATAAAAGGCTTGAACCTTTTATAGAAAATATTTTTAAAAAATATAATTGTAGTCCTGGTGACAGCAAAAAAAAAAAAAAAAAGGAAGAAAGAAAAAAAATACTTCCTCTTTATTACCAGTACTGATGTCAAATTATCAACAAAATGATTTTATTATACCCAATGCCAGTCTCACACTGTTTTCTCAGTTCCCTTGGATGGAAATGCACAATTAAGGTATTTTCCGGAGTCATTTAAAGGAAAGCCTGAAGGGTAATGTTAAACTAATTAGTCATATTTGAAGATGAGCAGTTTAACGATGCTCCTAAATACTTCTGATTCTTTTTTGAAAGGCAAGTGGGTGTTAAATTATACATAGAAATTGCGTCTCATGAAAGGAATATTTTATAAAAATTTTTTTGAAAGTTGGATACATTCTCATAGTCAAATTTCATAAAAGAAAAATCTGATAAAGAATGATTTAAATTTTCTAGTTATTGGAAAGGATAATATTTTATCAATTAAATTTACCAGGTACAAAATCCAAACAATACTTTTGAGGTAATCTGGGGGAAAGTAATTTTATTTATTTGGGGAAAAAAATTTATATTTTGTAAAATAATTACAAAGAAATCACAATTATAAAGAAAGTTGGTATTTTTCACAAAAATCTTCAAGTAGCTAAAGGGAAAAATGAAATTTCAAGGCTAATCTTTCTCGGCATTAATAGGATTTGGGGAAAAATCTGGACATATTTTCAAGCCAAATCTTGTCCACAAGGATTATGGTAAAAATCCTACTGTCTCAGAATCTGTAAGTCAGTTTTCTCCTTTAATCTAATCACATTCATTTCTAAACCCCTAAACTAAAAAAAAAAAAAAAGAAAAGAAACTTAGACTAATAAGCACTAAATTTACAAGGGCTATTTTCTGAAATAATTTTCTATTTAATAAAGAGAGGTCCCTTCTCCAGGCTTTGCTTGGAGGTTGGGGTTTTAATGGGGCAATAAATTATTGAAATTAATGAAACAAATATGTTTTAGGAAGTGCAATAGTAGGGATCAGATCTTTATCCTATTTTGCTGTTTTGCACAAATTCATTTCTGGATAAAATGTACTTATTTGCCACAATCGCAGGTTACAGTCCACGGGGCTTCAAAGAGTCGGACAAAACTGAAACAACAGCACGCATGAGGTTTAAGAGAGAAATAGGTAGAAGGCCTCTTAATAAGTGGAGGGCAGGAGGAGAAGGGGGCGACAGAGGAGGAGATGGCTGAATCGCATTGCCGACTCAACGGATACAAGTTTGAGTAAACTCTGGGAGATGGTGAAGGACAGGGAAAAGCCTCGCGTGCTGCAGTCCATGGGGTCACAAAGAGTTGAACGTGACTGAATGAATGAACAAGTATTATCCATGGAGTAAACTGACTAAAGAAAAGCAAAAAAGGAGAGTTTTTTGTTCCACTGTTAAATAGGAATTTAAGGAGAAAAATATTTTGTAATGTATTCAAAGGTGGGTGCCAGGCGCCATATCTCTGTTATTGCAAAATGCACAAAAATTCTGACTAGAGTACACGACTAGATGAGATTATATTAGATTTTGTAATAGACAAAAGTGATTACTTAAGAGAGATCAAGTAATTTGCTTAAAAGCACACAATTTTGATGGGAAAGTTCTGACTTGACTCAAGGCAGATCCCATACCACTCAGATTGCCATGCTGTGATCAAATCCCTGTGAACCCTGCTTCAGAAGCAGATAAACCTGAATCCTTCAGGGTATTTAGGGGTGGGGCCTTCCAAGTGTCAGAACTGGGGCTTCCCTGCAATTTATAATGCTTATTTTGCTCATTGAGTGTTAATCTCTCAGTCATGCCCAAATCTTTGCAACCCCATGGACTGTAGCCCGCCAGGCTCCTCTGTCCATGGAATTCTCCTGGCAAAGATACTGGATTGGGTTGCCATTTCCTTCTCCAGTATTTGGCTTAAGTTTAAATTTTTTAAAAATTGGGAATAAAATAACCACAGAATGTATTGTCTCAATAGTCTGATGAATGCTAAAGAACTATGAGTTCAATTTTTTGTATATGTGTGGCAAAAACAAAAATTTCCTAGGAACATGTGTAAAAGTCACAATTATCACAGTCACTGTGCTCAGTCGTGTCTGACTCTTTGAGACCCCATGGACTATACAGTCCCCTGGTAGCTCAGCTGGTAAAGAATCCGCCTGCAATGCAGGAGACCTGGATTCGATCCCTGGGTTGAGAAGATCCCCTGGAGAAGGGAAAGGCTGCCCACGCCAGTATTCTGGCCGGGAGAATTCCATGGACTGTATAGTCCATGGGGTCGCAAAGAGTCGGACATAACTGAGCAACTTTCACTTCTGCTTTTTTTTTTATGTAAAGGTGCCTTTTAATGCAGACTGCAATTAAGGATGAATGAACTTTGGTTCTCTGAGTTGATATGAACATCACACCTTCACATTGGCAGGACTTACTGAGTAGAAGAGTGACATAAAGCTTATTTTTAATATTGCCTTTTTAAATTAAAACCAGTACAAATTTAGGTTGTCATGAGGTATCATGACTAAGAGCTCATAATAAGAGCCTAAGAACTCAGGCAAACCAGAGTTCAAATCTGTTCTTAAATGATTAGTGATCATTAACAGTAGCTTCCTTGTACTGTACCTGTTTTCTCATTTGTATAATTGGGGCAGGATTAGTTATTGTATAGCTGGCCTCTGTACCTTTAAGAGAATAGAGTTCTGTTCATTTAAGCCATTCAGTTCATAATAATTTGTTGTGGCAGCCCTCAGAAACTAGTACAGAGAGAAACTAGATTTTCAGCTATTTCAAGAAAAGATGAATTCATGGAAAGGTCAAGGATGCGAATCATAGCTAACACAGACATGGACGGTGATAGACTTGGCCTGAAAAGGAAGGAACTGATTTGTCTGAGTGATCATGACAGAGAGGAGGTAATATTAAGGAAGATTCCTTGACCCAGATCAGCAATTTTCCATCATAGGACATTCAGTTTTAAGAGTCATAAGGAACATGCAGAATAGACACTATTGGAGGAGCTAACAGAACCTGGAGGCTCAGCTGGTAAACAATCTGCCTGCAGTGTAGGAGACTGAAATTTGATTCCTGGGTTGGGAAGATCCCCTGGAGAAGGGAATGACAAACCACTCCAGTATTCTTGCCTGGAAAATCCCATGGACAGAGGAGCTGGGTTGTCTACAATCCATGGGGTCGCAGGAGTTAGACACGACTAATGTGACTGAGCATCAACACTCACTTAGAATTGTAATTTTAAATACTTTGTCTAAACTCTCTTAGACAAAGATCCCCAGGATCTAGCAGAATTCAGTGTTAGAGTTGTACTACAATCTTTGATTTTCCACAAGTGTGTTATGTGTATTTGGAAATTCTTTACTATCCTTGAACCTCCTTTTTCTTACTTATAAAATGAGAATGATATTAACTCTTGCATAAAGTCCTGAAGATTTATACAGTATGGCATATGTTCAGTCCCTCATATATTACATTCCACATAGTGAAGATAGAGTAATTACTCTATAGGTTTGCTGTGAGATTGACAATATGCAAAATACATAGTAAGCTCTCCTTATATGAAAGCTATTAAGTAAAATTTGCTTCTCTTCTCCCTTCCCAGATTTAATGATTAATTACAAGTTCCAATAGAGAAGGGTGGGAAGCTATCAGCCACACCAGATATGCCTGTCCAGGCAGTTCATTTGAGTTTCGTGACCCACCACTTGGAAAACACTAGTTTAATGTATTGTCACAGGAAACACTGAAGGCAAAGTGTTAGAACACATTATAACATCCACCCTTTTTGAGGTGTGGCTAGTTCAGTGAAAATGTGCTGACATAAAAGTATATTATTAATAACATATTCTTGGAACATTACTGTATTTTGAATCACATTTTGTCATTACACAAGTGTGTAATACAAGTAATACCAGATTACTCATCATGAGAAATATTCAAAGCATAAACACTCGCGCACTATCTCTGATTTTTTACTACTCCCAGGTGTTCACAAACATTAATTTAAAAAATGACTTAAGGTAAAATAAATAAATCTTTCCTGATAATCTTGGATAAATGACTGATAGCAGGTTTACTATTGCTTAACTATATTCTCTATTGACAAACATTATGTCTATATTAAACAGTTCATATCTATACTCTATTTTCTTATTTTTCTCTTAAGTTTTGGACCAAATGAACAAAGCTATGGCACTTCCATTGGAGCAAATAGGCAGATGGTAAAAAAATCTGTCTGCAAGGCAGGAGACCCAGGTTCAATCCCTGGATTGGAAAGATCTGAAGGAGGAAATGGCAACCCACTCGAGTATTCTTGCCTGGAGAATCCCATTGACAGAGAAGCCTGGTAGGCCAGACACAACTGATGACTAGCAAACATTGGGGCAAATATTCACAAGTACATTGGGCACTGAACTGTATCAAATTTATTTTTCCCGTTTCCAGGATTTCTAATGCCTTTCATTTGTTTGTTCAAGAAACAATTGTGGGCAATGACCGTATTCCCCACCCTGGTCGAGGTGCAGGGCTACAACCACACACCAGCCATCGACATCCTCACCCTCAAGGAGGTGACACGGATGGAGTGAGGTTGGGGAGTGCTGGCTGAGAAGACAGATGAAAACCAAAGAAACCAATGTACAAATGAAAGAAATGCAGTAGATCGTTAGCAAAAACTTAGGTGATGCCTCACTAACAGTGTAACACGGGAGGTAAGGGTCGAATTATTTTACAAACTCTTGGAGGAGGAGTTGGAGGAAAGGTTTTAAATTGAAGATCTGAAAGCACAGGGACCTGGGGAAAGAGTTCGGCTTGTGGGAACAGCGTAAAGAAGGCTGACAGGGCAAGAGTGAGCAGTAGAGCAGAGCGGTGGGAGCCGTATGATGGAGGTTCTCTAAAGCATAAGGATTTTATTCTAAAGACTTGGCCGGTGAAAAATAGAGAGTTTTATGTAGGAGAGTACATGATTGATTTATAGCTTAAAAGATTAATCTGCCTGCCCCGTAGAGAAGAAATTGTACGGGAACAAGCAGGATCAGTTACATAATTTGCAAGGTGTATCGCAAAATGAAAATCAGTATCCCTTGTTCAAAAACAAGGAATAATTTCAAACGAGTGATGGGATAGCATTAAACCAAGGGCAGGGCCCTTCTGTATGGGGGGTCCCATGTGATTAAACAGATTCTCCTTCCAGGAAGCCGGCTTTGGGTTCTCTCTCATTTCTGGTTTTTTTGTTTCTTTTCTCTCTCTACATCTCCCTTACCCTCTCTTGATTGCTGATCTACTCTATTTACTGATAGTTTCTACTTCCCAAAATTAAGTTTACCATCAGTATAAATTCCTCTGATTTTACATTGTTTCAATTTTAGAAGTCACAAGCATCAACTTACTTCTGAAATTCCCAAAGAGAAAATACAGTACATTCCTCATCTTCTAATTGATAGTCCTATCATGCATTGATCCTCTCCTGTTAAGGTTAACTGGGAGTATTAAATAAGGCAAAAAAAAAAAAAAAAAGGCAAAAATGACTACCTGGACCTGCCTTTGGAGAAGAAATTTCTCCTCTGGGGGCAGTTTTTATTGAAGATGTGGTTGCAATAGGAGTTCCAAAATATATCTTGACCCACATCTGTTTTCCAGAGAAAAGTGCAAATTTTAATGCAATAAGCCTAAGTGTTTGACTTACTCTAAAAAACTTCATTGTTATTTCTAACCTAAAGTAAATAATTACTCTGGAAATGTTTTTATCTCTATGGTATACAATCAATAAAATATTTAATATTTTTAAGAAAGAATAAGTGATAATTGTTTCTGTGATATTTATCATTGTTGAGTGATATTGTTGCGTTTACTTTAAGATTACTTGTATGCAACTGAGGACACAAGGCAATAAAAAATTACTGGCTGCCATATATTAACAGAAAAGTACATTTAAAACTAATTACTAGTCAAACTGAAGACTGTCTCTGTATATTATATAGTAGGACCATTACATCTTATTTTTGAGCCAGAATGTGAATTATGTAAATTTACAAAATGAGAAGTCTGTGGACATCCTTCCTTTTTCACTCTGTGCACCCTGATATCACTTAATCATTCCTTAATTGATTATCAAGAGACTGGTGTCACTTTCCGCACCCCACGTGAACCAAGGGCAATGAATTTCACTTCAGCATATTCTGATTCCTGCAGGCCAAGTTGATAACGAAGATCCCAGATGACTTTGAGAAAGGAGTTCATCACATCAGCAACATTTATAAAACAGCACGGCAGTTATTTCAAATAGAAGAGTGTAGTCATAATTTTTTGATTGGGTAGAGCTCTAACAAATTTTTAACATACAGTGTTGGCATGGGAAACTAGTTATGCATTTTCGAACATGACAAATGGTGTATTTTTAAAAGCTATTTTTATTGTCCAATTACATGTTTGATTTTATATGTTAAATTTTCTAAAGTTTATTAAAGTATAGTATGCAAGCTATCTTTGTCAGAATCATGGGGTGATGGGTGGTGGGGAGGAGAGCTTGATACTAACATAGATTCTGAGCCTCACTTGAGGCATATTTACAGAATTAGAACATTTATGTTACCTTCCACTCCCACCTCCCTCCATAACTATCACCAGAGGATCCAAGCAGGATTTATAGGTAAGAAATGCTCACACTCCCGGGTCCCATCACCTCACATCTAGTTTAAAGTCTGTTCTCTGTAACCCTCATTTTTTTTTTTTTTGAGGGTTTCCCTTCTCCAAGATAATTGAGAATGGAAATGCTCCATGCCTGCAGGGAAACCACAGGACTGGGATCTTTGGTTCTGGCCTCATTGAAACAATTAATATCAGAACATAATGCACAGCCTATAGCATTCAAGATACTCAGAGTCATATAACCGGAGACTTGGTCAGTTCAGTTCAGTTCAGTTCAGTTCAGGCACTCAGTCGTGTCCGATTCTTTGCGACCCCATGAATCACAGCACTCCAGGCCTCCCTGTCCATCACCAACTCCCGGAGTTTACTCAACCTCATGTCCATCGAGTTGGAAATGCCATCCAGCCATCTCATCCTCTGTCGTCCCCTTCTCCTGCTGCCCTCCAATCCCTCTCAGCATCAGGGTCTTATCCAATGAGCCAACTCTTTGCATGAGGTGGCCAAAGTATTGGAGTTTCAGCTTCAGCATCAGTCCTTCCAATGAACACCCAGGACTGATTTCCTTTAGGATGGACTGGTTGGATCTCCTTGCAGTCCAAGGGACTCTCAAGAGTCTTCTCCAACACTACAGTTCAAAAGCATCAATTCTTCAGCACTCAGCTTTCTTTATAGTCCATCTCTCACATCCATACATGACCACTGGAAAACACCATGTCACAATTAGAGTTACGCTGTCCCAAACCATGGCAACTACCAGAAGCTAGGAGAGAGGTTTGGTACAGATCCATCTCTGGAGCCTTCAGAAGGGAATACGACCGTGCAAACACCTTGATCTTGGATGTCTAACCTCCAGAACTGTGAGACAATAAATTTCTTCCATTTATCACACACACACAAAAAAAAACCATAGCCTTGACTAGATGGACCTTTGTTGGCAAAGTAATGTCTCTGCTTTTTAATACGCTGTCTAGGTTGGTCATAACTTTCCTTTCAAGGAGTAAATGTCTTTCAGTTTCATGATCAGGGACCCTCAATACCAGGTTGAGCAGCACAGAAGGCCAGGTCATGGTTTTCTGGGTCTGTCCACAAAACTACTACGTGTTCATCCTGTATTTCAAACTCTAGCTAATTTCCTTTGCTCTGCACGAGTGAAACCAACTACATTTCAGAGACACAGTGTTGCATTAATACATTAAAATAAACATTCTTCATTTCACAAAAACCAACAGCCTGCAGAGTCTCAGCCCAAATACAAACTACACACAATTAACACAATCAAAAAGACACAAAAATAGGATCTTGCCATTTTCACTATGAGTAATGGATAGTACTTGTTTTACGTTTCTGAAAATAAAGAAAAAAACTTTTCCCCCTGAAATCTTTTCCCAAAGGTAATTCACATCTTCACTTCTTGGAAGAGAGAAAACTTATAGCTTAGAAGGAAGAGTTTTTGCACATTGCTCTCCTGAGGGTTAAAAAAAATAAAAAGTTTGGCTTAATTTCCACTAAGAGCATTCATATTGTACTATATATATGTTAGATAGATAGATAGATTGAAATCTTTTTAGAATCAAAGTCATGTTAAATTACAGGTGTGTACTCAACTTTTTTTGGTCTTTCTTTCACAAGCATTTCTAGTGTTATTAAGTATCAGTACTAAATATAATTTCAGGCTTTCCTAGTGGCTCAGACAATAAAGAATCTGACTGCAATGTGGGAGACCTGGGTTCAATCCCTGGGTTAGGAAGATCCCCTGGAGAAGGGAATGGCTACCCACTCCACTATTCTTGCCGGGAGAATTCCACAGACAGAAGAGCCTGGTGGGTCTCAGTCCATAGGGTCGTAAAGAGTTGGACACAACTGAGCAACTAACACTTTCACTTTTCAAACATAATTCTAACAGTTTCACATTTATTCATTATTTGGTTCAGTATTCATTTAAAAATGTTTAATGGGCATCCTCCATATGCCCTATGCGTGCATGCTAAATCGCTTCAGTCACGCCTGACTCTTTGCGACCATATGGATGGTAGCCCACTGGGCTCCTCTGTCCATGGGCTATAGAAGGAAATGACAACCCACTCCAGTATTCTTACCTGGAAAATTCCATGGACAGAGGAGCCTGGCAGGCTACAGTCCAGGGGATCACAAAGAGTTGAACATGACTGATAGTGACTAACACTTTCACTTTTCATACTTATTCTAAATATTTCTAAAAATATCCCAATCCACGTAAATTAGAAATTCTATGCTAATGCACTGAGCCTCCATATAAACCATTAAAAATTCCATTTACATCACAGGAGTTTTTTCTGTCTATGACCTCAAAGTCACATGCTGAGCCCATTATTGGTCATACAAATTACGTCTCTAAAACTTAAAAAATAAAGTCCATGTCCTAATGTAAGCCAAATTGTTACCTGATTCTTTTAGTTTTTACTCAGAGAAGTCTGAAGTCCCACTGTTTTTCCTATTTCCTTTGCCTGCTTCATTTGCATTTCTTTGGTTCTCTTAAAACATTCATGCCTCTCACGTCTATAAAGATTTACTAATGTTATTTGTGTCATTCTTTTGTAATTTCTTGATTCCATCCTCTCATTGGAGGGCACACAATTCTACAATTTGTTGTTGTTGTTTTGCTTTTGGTTGAGGTTTTTATTGTTTTGTTTTTCTATGTCTACCACATTCTACCTACATGGTAGAGTCACAACTCACAAAGCTATTAAAATGAAATCAGGCTGAATTATTTCTACTTTACGTAGCTTTGTCTATTTCTGTTGTCATAATATTCATCATACTATTTACTTCCTTTTCTGTCCTGACACCTCCAGCCAAAATCATATTCTTCATAGACTTCCACATTTCAGTAAATGCCAGCTTCATCCTTCCATGTGCCTAAGTCCAAAAACTTAAGAGATTTAGGTTAACTCTTTCTCTCATGCTTCCTCTCATATATCCAATTTATTAGTAAGTTTCTTTAGATTATGTCTTTGAAATGCATTTGGAATCTATTTCTTATCACCTCCACCACTAATCACCTCATCCAAGTCACTAAACTTTCTTTCTGGGAGGCTATTACTGCTTTAGGCCTCCACCATCACCATTACTACCTGATAATCAATAAAAATGTTTCAAATGCACCAAACTTGATACAGGTCACATCATTGTTTGACAAAACCTTCCACTGGTTTCCCATCTCACTCAAAGTGTTTAGAGTGGCTTCCAAAGTTCATGATGATGATCTGGCTACCAGCTGCTTCTCTGTCTCCTTCTGTTTCCCCTTTAGTTCGTTCATTCATTCTACTCCAGCCATAGGTTCTTCTTGCCTTTTCTCTAGCTTGGTTGGCAACCTCATGCCTGCATCAGTTCTCTGCCATTTCTCTTCCCTCTGTCTGAGCAGGTGTCTCTCTAGATATCTTCATAGCTCAACTTCCCACTTATTTCTGACACAGTTCAAGTCTCTTATGAGTGAAGATTTCCATAGTCACCTGAATGATACAGCTCTGTTCTGCATTCCCCTTTATTGATTCCCCCACTTAGCTACCTAGCTTTATTTTTCTCTAGAAAATGTATTTAGAGCTCCTGTGGTAGCTCTGATGGTAAAGAATCTGCCTGCAATGCAGGAGACCCAAGTTCAATCCCTGGGCTGGGATGATCCCCTGGAGAAGGTAATGGCAACCCACTCCAGTATTCTTGCCTGGGTAATCCCATAGAGAGAGGAGTCTGGTGGGCTACAGTCCTTGGGGTTGCAAAGAGTCAGACACGGCTGATAAAATGTAGTTAGCTTTTGAGAAATTCTACATGTACTTTTAAAAAGTAGTTTAAGGTTCTTTCCTCCACACCAGAATGTTAGGTCCATAAGGATAGGGGCATTTTATTTACTGCTACTTCTATACCTCAATAACTGTCTGGTATATAGTTGAGACATGTGAATGAATGAATGAATTCTTAAAGATGATGTTCAAACCAACTAAATGATTCAAAAATTTCTATGCAATCACTTCCATATAACTGATGCCAATTAAACAGTTCTACTGATCTTTCCCCTAGAACACTGAACTCTCTAACACTGCAACACATCCCCACCCCCAGCTACTGGGGCAGCTCCTCCGGAATGTTGCTATGTTTAACAAGTGCAGTATATTTTAGGGGTAGAGCACTGATATTCTTCCAGCGTCAGATTCATCTTTAAACTGAGCACAGCTCTCTCTGTTTCCCAAGGTTGTGACATGCTTCAAATGAGATGACACAGGTGAACCTTAAATTCCATAAAAATTGAAGTCTTCAATTTTTAGTATGGTGATTTTTTATAAAGCATTATACTTGGCAGTGGATAAGAAAAGCGTAAAACAATAACAAATCAAATGTAATGATACATGTTTTGCTATATACAATGATATTCAGTATATAACAAAGGAATTTTCTTAACTTTTCTTCTATCTTCTTTATTTCTCATAAACAGAAGATAATACCCAAGACTGGATCAGATTCAGACTAAACATTTTTTGATAATAATACCCACGTGATATTGTGTACCATATTCTGTACCACGATAGTAAGTGCATAATGCCTGCCTGTGTCACCATTGGCAATGCTGATTTATTACAGAAAATCTATTGTCAGCCAGATTTTTCCATTGTTCTGTGCTGAAAGAACAATGGTTACAAAAAGGTGAAAAGGGTGAAGAGGTTTTTCTTCTCCAAATTTTTTTGAGCTTTAACTGATTAAACAATTATTGCAATTTGCTTTTGATCCACTGCTGAGCCACAACAAGGGAAAAAGAAAAAAAGAAACATTTATGATTCTCTCAGGTATAATCATTATGCAAATAATTACTAACATTAACTTAAGAGCCTCTGTGAATATTAAAAGGTTTGCAATTGAATTTTTGGGAAAACATTTTATTAAACAAAATAAAATAGAAGCAGGAAATTATGTGAGTCATATTCTTCAAAATGCTAAAAATTGTATTTCTGAAGGGAATGGCTTTTCATCAAAAGTTAAGATTATGTATATAATTCAATGGAGGTTGTTTTGTCTCTTTCAGTCACATAATAAATTCAACTAGGTACACAGTCAGTTTATTGGTTTCCCATTAAGTCACAGTCATGCATACATTTACACTTATTTTATATATAACTGGCAATTCAAAGAAGTAAATATCCTTAGTTTTGTTTCTTTTTCTCACTCATCAACATATAAGTGAAAATGTAAGACAAATTTCAAAAAAGAACTGGTGGCTTAATAATTTGACTGAAGTAAAGAAAATTTTAACATTAAGTACTATTTGCCTTATAATAATCATAAACAGAGTAGCTCAAGAAAAATATAATTCTATCATCTAATATACACTTACACTTCAATGATTTTATTTCCAATTTCCATCTTATTAAAGCATTAATTAAAAACTCAGTATTCAGAGAATGAGCATACAGAAATAATCTTTTAGCTTAGTAATGATTCAGTGAGTACCCTCAATATATTTATCATTGACTGTCAATTAATTTTAAAGAAGGGGTCAAATATTTTTCTTCCCACAGATCATCTTACCCTAGATCTGCTATTATTTTCAGTTAAGGATTTGAGTGAAGAGTCAACATTTAATTTGAAAGTAGTCTTATAATAAAGTTGTAGTAAAGCAATGATGTTACTAATCTGTTACTAATTTTAACAGTAACTAAGTGCTTTTTCCTTCCAAACTCCACATCCCCTCTCTACACTCTAAGTATACAAATATTAAACAAACATTGCAAAACTTATCTATTCATCCTAGTAATTTAAAAAAAATCACAAATTAAACAAAATTTGACCATTTGGACCTACTGAATTAATAATTTAAAAGAATTCTTGTGGAGTTGCACTAAAACAAAAACTCCCCTGCTGCTTGGGTGGCACCATAAATTATGTGCAGGCATTTGGCCAAATTGAAAAATATATAGCTCTTATGTTTGATCTAGTTATTCCAATCAAAAGAATTTATATTAAGGAAATAATTGAGAAGATGCAAAAATGTGTATATTAAAGATATTGATTATCATTATATAGCACACAAGTAGAAATTAAATTTCTAGTACTAGGCATATGGTCAGTAAACTTTTTGTTATCCCAAACCAACTAAATTGCTATGAAGTAAGTCTCAAAAACTTTGTATATACATAAAAACTATTTTCTATTTTGTATTACATACTATAAAAGAACAAAAATGACAACATGCCTTGGTTAAATTCTTATAAGTTGCATGTGCATTTGACATGGAAAAAATAATACATGAAGTTAAAAAGTTACAAACAGAGTAATTTTTTGGATTTTGTTTGCATAATAGTTTTTTTAAAAAAAGGAAGAAAGTTATTTGCCATAGCAAATTTTACTTCTTTTATGGCTAATATTACTTTTGCATTATACTTGTTTTGTTAACACACATATCACCACTGTATAAAATATCTTGTATCTCCCAGAGTTTTGTAATAGTTGAATCAGAAAACCAGAATTGAGTACAGTTATAAAAAGGTAACCATAGCAAAATTATAAGTCATAAAACTAATCAAAATTTATTTTCACAACACTTTCATTCTTTCTAATAGGCTTATAAAAATACAAAATTAATGAAATAAATTACAAAACTTTATTCATTGGTAATAAGTAGGGTTTGACATTATCCAATGTTATCCCCTGTCAGAGAAAGATACTAGCCTAAACATGAAACTATGGACTCCTTCCTTCTTAAAGTATGGTCCCATTAGGAGCTAATATATCATGCCTAGAAATTCTGCAGATTTCAAGAATATCACTATAAACCTGTTTAATTTCTTTGTGAAAAATGCTTATTTTATGGGTAATATTTTTAGGTATTTTCAATTAAAATATAGAATTATATAGCATACTGAAATTTTCCTTTCTAAAATGGAATAGCCTTTATTTTTTTAGGGCACTTACTACCCCAGCTGCTGTCTGTTTTACACATCTGGATACCAGTGTTCTCTTCATACCATTTACCTTTGTGTTCACAACCATAAGTAGAGTTTAATAGAGCCTCGAATTAAAACTTTACATTCCGTTTCTTATTCTGCCACTGAATCAATAAATATTTCTATTCTGGTAAAGAAATGTTTGCAAATTAATGTTGCTGCTCAAACAATGGGCTTTACTTGGCTGACGGCCATTATCAACACAATTTTCTCCACTTGTCATTTAGCCAAATTTTCAACAAAGAATATTTTAGTCACTGGTGATATAGGCTTAGTCAAATGGAATTAGACCTAAAAAAATTAACATGTGGCAATACAGACTAATGACTTCTTAAGTAAACCCTGTTCTATTTACTTTTTTTCATTCTACCGTTCTCCTCCCCATCCCTTGCACAGTTCCAGTCTCATCTTTCAACTGTGAATGTATTTGATTTTAGCTGACAAGAAATGTTTGACCTGTGCCTTATAATTGACATATAATTTATGGTGTAAACTAAGACACTTTGAAAGTGAAAGACAGAGTTACTAATAACTTGAGGACAACTGGTTTGAACCGGACTGACAGACTGAGATAGATGTGGTTGCCCTGCGTTTGTAATTCCCACACACTTGGCTCCATGGACTTCAAACTCTCTGGCCCATAATAATGTTTCAACATCAAAAAACAAAACAATAACAATACTTACCATACCTCCAAAGTTAGATATCAATCCCACAAAAGGATATCCAGGCTAGAATTACTGCTTATATTGATTTAAACAGAAAAAAAGACACAAATAGTGTGTCTAAAGTTTTCTAGTTAATTAGGTGATACAAATCTTTATAATTCAATAGGTGCTATGCTTCACCCCAGATGGTACCAAAATGCCACTAGAAACTCCATGTTGTTTTTCACCTGGTTACTCATTAAAAGAAGACAGTCATTTTATTTAAATGACTCTTTAAGAGTATTACATTTGAGGTATTTGATATCACAGGCTTTTTGCTAAACTTTATTCCATACAGTAAGATGAAAAGTCTTGCTAGTATTCTATAATTTAATAACCTCATTTGGATTTTTTTTTTCCTTATTCAATTTCAGAACTTAGGGAATCCAGTGGAGAAACGTGGCTAATTATAAAAGACCAAGAGCCTGTGACCTTGTGTTGAAATTGGTTAGACTGTGCCTCAGGGGAAATAAAGAATGTTCTCGTGTCTAAGAAACAAGTGTTTAGCTTTCAATAACCTGGAAAGAGTGCAAATTGATATGACCTAGAGAATCACTGGTATTTCAGTGACTCCATGGAGTACCTTGTCAGGATAGTCTCCCATTGTTCTGCTATGACAGCTCTACAGAAGAATTAGAAAGCTACTTTAACTTTACCAAAAAAGATGAAATAAAAGACTTGAAAAGACTGGGGAAATGAGGATCCCAAAAGGATGAAAGGTACTTTCTCAGTTCCTAAGCAAAATCTTCCAGTATTTTCTCCATATAAATAAAGGATTACAAGTTAAAACTTAAGATGAGCATAAGTCGTGTACAAAGTCTGGAAGGGTAGCACACAGAACAGAAACATACGACCCCATATGCTTCTTTGTGAGAAGGAGGAGGCGTACTGTCCTGGAAGGTAGTATTCTTGAAGAAACGCACCTTAAGCTTAGCCACTATAAATAATAAAATTTACAAAAACAAAACTTGATAGATTGGAAATTGGAGGTTTAAGAAAAAGATAACTGCCTGTCCCTTTCATATTACACTGATCAGTGCTACCAAATACATCTTTGATGATCATTAAATTTCCTAATAAGTCACAAATAAGTGTACTTGCAAAATACAGTAGAATATGGGACAGATATTCTCTGTTGATATTCCTGGGTTTAGTATTTATTTTACATATATGAAACAAAAAATGAGAGTACTGATAAAAAATTTAATTTAGGTTTTTACAAAAGCAATGGTTGGCTCCAAACATGAATGTTATATTCCACTACCATTTTTTAGGGCTTAACAAAAAATGGGACAGATAGGATGTGTGTAAGGGCTTCCTCTCTAGAACAATTGGTGAACTGATCAAAATCAGCATGGGGATCACAGTTCAGAACTAGTTTACGAGCTTACCCTCATCTAAGTCCTAGAGGTTCCTAACTTTGTCTCCTCAAAAGTGAAAGTGTTAATTGCACAGTCGTGCGGACTCTATGCATCCCCCAGGGACTGCAGTCCACCAGGCTCCTCTGTCCATGGAATTCTCCAGGTAAGAATACTGGAGTGGGTATCCACTCCCTTCTCCAGGAGATCTTCCCGACTCAGGGATTGTACCTAGGTCTCTTGCATTGCAGCAGAGTCTTTACCATCTGAGCCACCAGGGAAGGCCGTTCTCTCTTTAAATATGCTGTCAAATCCCAGAGTCATTATTCAATCTCAGAAATGCCTGGTAACTCTCTGACTAATTTTAGACATTCACTACCTACTCTCCTGCCTCATGTTACATTCATTCCATCACAACGACTAATCCTGGTTATACAAATCACACAAAAGCAGAGTTCTTACAATTTCACACTCATCATTAGACACATTTAATGATTCTGTTTATTAATAAATTAAATATCATTTATTTTTTTGGAATGGAATGGAAAACTTGGTTAGCAATACCCAAACCTTTCTTCTAATCTTATTTGCCATACAACTCCAACCAAACCCAATTCTCCAATGACTTCAACAGCATCCAGCACCTCTTGCCTTTTTTCATGTTACACTTCATTTTTACTTATAGATTACTTACACATACTAAGATATTTTCAAAAATCATTTGGTTACCTTTCCTCTTGTTAAAAAGAAGACAATAGACCCCAGATGGAGTTGCTTATGCTAAGTTGCACATGACCAAACCAAGATGTACTTTCAATTTCAGCTCTCCCAATAATGGAATCTTATACCAGTCAATTAGGAATCTCCTGATTAGAAGTGAGGAAATCTCCCCAAAAGATCCTAGTCAAGCCCTGAAGGAGAGTTACCTTGCTATAACCAACCAAATTATGCCTAGTATAACTTTCTGGTTCCTACTCCCTTCTGCCTACAAAATTCTTTAATTTTGTATAGCTTCTCAGAGCTCCTTTCTATCTTAGATTGGATGCTGCTTGATTCACATATATCTCTGAATGAAGAGATGGAGCCAAAGCAAAAACAACATCCTGTTGTGGGTATGACTTGGTGATGGAAGTAAACTCTTATGCTGTAAAGAGCAATATTGCATTGGAACCTGGAATGTTAGGTCCATGAATCAAGGCAAATTAGCAGTTGTGAAACAGGAGATGAGAGTGAACATCGACGTTTTAGGAAGCAGCAAACTAAAATGGACTGGAATGGGTGAATTTAACTCAGATGATTATTATATATATTACTGTGGGCAAGAATGCCTTAGAAGAAATGGAGTAGACAACAAAAGAGTCATAGTCAACAAAAGAGTCAATGTAGTACTTGGATGCAATCACAAAAACGACAGAATGATCTCTGTTCGTTTCCAAGGCAAACTATTCAATATCACAGTAATCCAAGTCTATGCCCCAACCAGTAATGTGGAAGAAGCTGAAGCTGAGTGGTTCTATGAAGACCTACAAGACCTTCTAGAACTAACACCCAAAAAGATGTGCTCTTCTTTATAGGGGATTGGGATACAAAAGTAGGAAGTCAAGAAACACCTAGAGTAACAGGCAAATTTGGCCTTGGAGTACAGAATGAAGCAGGGCAAAGGCTAATAGAGTTTTGCCAAGAGAATCCACAAGTCATAGCAAACACCCTCTTTCAACAACACAAGAAAAGACTCTACACATGGACATCACCAGATGGTCAATACCAAAATCAGATTGATTATATTCTTTGCAGCCAAAGATAGAGAAGTTCTATACAGTCAGCAAAAACAAGACCAGGAGCTAACTATGGCTCAGATCATGAACTCTTTATTGCCAAATTCAGACTTAAATTGAATAAGGTAGGGAAAACCACTAGACCACTCAGGTATGACCTAAATCAAATCCTTTACAATTATACAGTGGAAGTGACAAATAGATTCAAGGGATTAGATCTGATAGACAGAGTGCCAGAAAAACTGTGGACAGAGGTTCATAACATTGTACAGGAGGTGGTGATCAAGACCAACCCCAAGAAAAAGAAATGCTAGAAGGCAAAATGGGTACCTAGAAATGCTAGAAGGCAAAAAGGAGGCATTACAAACAGGTGTGAATAGAAGAGAAGCAAAAAGCAAAGGAGAAAAGGAAAGATATACCCATTTGAATGCAGAGTTCTAAAGAATAGCAAGGAGAGATAAGAAAGCCTTCCTCAGTGATCAGAGTCCTTTGGACTGCAAGGAGATCCAACCAGTCCATCCTAAAAGAAATAAGTCCTGAATATTCATTGGAAGGACTGATGCTGAAGCTGAAACTCCAGTACTTTGGCCACCCGATGAGAAGAACTGACTCATGTGAAAAGACCCTTATGCTGGAAAAGATTAAAAGGGGGAGTGGAAGGGGACAACAGAGGATGAGTGGCAGGATGGCATCACCAACTCAATGCACATGAGTTTGAGTAAACTCCTGGAGTTGGTGGAGTTTACTCATGCCGGGAGGCCTGGTGTGCTGCAGTCCATGGTGTCGCATAGAGTCAGACACGACTGACCACTGAACTGGACTGGACTGAAATAAACGTAAAAATTTTAATATGCCTCCTAAAAGCAATTCATAGCTTCCCATTTGAACATGCATTCTGCTTGTTCTTAACTTCTTAGTTTTCTTTGATTAAAAAAAAAGAATACTTTTATTTTAGTAATATATTCTTGAAATAAGGTCTGAGTGTTATTCTAACCCCATGCTGAGCTGAAATTTTAGAAATTGTTTTTAATTAAATTAATACATTTCCATTTAACTTAAAAATGATTGGAACATGGACACATGACACTCATAGGTAGATTAAAACTTTGACTTAGTATATTTGTAGTTTACTCAGCAAATGTATTATCTGTGCATGTGTCCATGTTCAGTTGTTTCAGTCATGTCCAACTCTTTGTGACCCCAGGGAATATAGCCCGCCAGGCTCCTCTGTCCATGGGATTCTCCAGGCAGACAACTGGAGTGGGTTGCCATGCCCTCCTTCAGGGCATCTTCCCCACCCAGAAATGGAACCGATGTCTCCTGCAGCTTCTGCATTGCAGGTGGACTCTTCACTCACTGGGTCACCCGGCGAGCCCATTTTTTGTTTATTCTTAACAAAATGTTCCTATACTTTTTTTTGAAGAGAGCTATTAGATGTTGCGATTAAACATAGCTTTAAATCTAGCATTCAATGACAGACGATGTCAAGTGACTATTTATTAAAAGTCTATGATTTGCCAACTGCTGTTCTATGCAGTGACAATACTGCATGAAACAAGACAGAATTTCCCTTTGCTTACAGATGCTATAGTGAGGAAGACAGGCAAAAAGCCAATAAACAAACAAGGTAGTTTCAGAGTGTAACAAGTGCAGTAAAGGAACTAAAGCAGAAATTAGAAAAACAGATAATATGAAATTAATTGTAAAGCAAAAAAAAAAACTATATATATATATATATATCCGCTTTGAGGTAGTCTATCTTAATTAAGAGTGTTTACTTTTTTTTTAGAATAATTAAGATATGCTAGTTCAGAGATAATTTTATCTTTCCATTATACCTGTGTGATACACAGCTAAAAAGATAGCTGTGTTACATGTCGATGACAATTAACTAGCCAAATTGGAATAGCAGGTGGTGCAATTAAGTATGATGTTAAGTTAAGAGACCACAAAATTGTAAAAAATAATCTCCATGCAATTATGGATTATGAGTTTAGAGCACACACTGAAACATCAGCTTAAAGGTCATTCATATAATATTCTGGAAACCCATACAATTCATTACGTTTCATTAGTGAAAATTAGCAATATGTTATAAGCTTTCTAATATATGGGGATAAAAATTATGGAGGAGCAGATGACTCAAAAGATCATTAGTGAACACCTCACACTGAGTCAACTCCAGTGCTTTGGGGAACAAATGATATTCAAGACAACAACTGTTTAGAAGTAATACAGAGAAGTGTTCCTGATTTAGTAACTAATAAAACCATAATTTGTATTTTGAAACCAACTCTAAAACCTGCCTGTTCTCTGTTTAAAGACCCTCAAAGATAAACATCCTCAAAAATATATATATTAAAAAGGTGTAGAGATTGTAAAAAGTGGTTTTCTCTCCTTCAAGTAAACTCAAAGATATTATTGTATAAAGCAACAATAATAGCAATTTATCCCTAAATATTTTAGCAGATTCACATGTATAGATGAGGGATAAAATGTAACTCAATATAACCAGTGAAGGTACCTGGAGCTGATTTCCAATCCAGTAATTCTTTTATTGAAAGAATACTGTGTTCTCAAGAGAAATGTTGGCTTTAAATCATTTATAAATTGTACAATGTAATTTTTATTTAAATCATTCATCAAAGGAAAATGCAAAAAAAAAAAAAAAGTAAGTTAAATTCAAGGTCCCTGTGGTCACTTATATAAGTTATATTAACTTTTTTTTCCACGAACAAACACTGAAAATCCTTAGCACATTGAGAGAGACACAAACCAGGCTTTAAACAGCTATGTATACAGTTCTAATTATTGCTTAGTAGCTTTCTAAATATGTTATAAACCTATTTATATATATATAATAATCTTTAAACTCTTCTCCCATCTTGCCTACCACTGCCTTACAAAAATAGTTGACAGAAATAACCTTGTTCAGTTGGTCCTAATCAATTTAACATCTTTGTGCTCTTACTTCATTTTAGATGCTACGATATATTTGTTAGTAAAATTTTAACACCTTACTATCCTTACTTGTATTCTGTAGCAGAAAACCACAGAAAGTCCTGCATATTTCTTACATTGGCCCTTTTATATAAGGTGAGTGGACACTGAACTAAACATCACTTTTCAACAGACATTATCATTGGTGAGAAGGACCTTGAAAAGTCAAGTGCATTTAAGAAATCCTCATTAACAAAGGTCCATCTAGTCAAGGCTATGGATTTTCCAGTGGTCATGTATGGATGTGAGAGTTGGACTGTGAAGAAAGCTGAGTGCCGAAAAATTGATGCTTTTGAACTGTGGTGTTGGAAAAGGCTCTTGAGAGCCCCTTGGACTGCAAGGAGATCCAACCAGTCCATCCTAAAGGAGATCAGTCCTGGGTGTTCATTGGAAGGACTGATGTTGAAGCTGAAACTCCAATACTTCGGCCACTTCATGCGAAGAGTTGACTCATTGGAAAAGACTGATGCTGGGAGGGATTGGGAGCAGGAGGAGAAGGGGACGACAGAGGATGAGATGGTTGGATGGCATCACAGACTTGATGGACATGAGTTTGAGTAAACTCTGGGAGTTAGTGATGGACAGGGAGGCCTGGCATGCTGCGATTCATGGGGTCGCAAAGAGTTGGACACGACTGAGTGACTGAACTGAACTGAACTGATAGAGGTTCCTTAGACAACTAAAAATAGAATTACCATGTGACCCAGCAATCCCACTCGTGAGCATATGCCCAGAGAAAACCACAATTCAAAAAGATACATGCACTCCAATGTTCACTGAAGCACTGTTTACAATAGCCAGGGCACAGAAGCAACCTAAATGTCCATCAACAGAGGAATGGAAAAAGAAGATGTGGTACATAACTACAAAGGATACAAGGGAATATTGTTCAGTCACAAAAGGAACAAAATTATGTCATTTGCAGAGATGTGGATGGACCTAGAAACTGTTATACAGAGTGAAATAAATCAGAAAAATATACATTGTATATTAAGGCATATATGTAGAATCTAGAAAAATGGCCTAGATGAACTTATTTGTAAAGCAGTAATAGACACACAGATGTAAAGAACAAATATATGGAGAGTAAGGAAGGAAGCAGGGATAGGTTGAGAGATTGGGATTGGCCTATATACACTACTATGTATAAAGTAGATAACTAATGATAACTGACTGTATAGCACAGGGAATTCTACTCAATGCTCTTTTGTGATATAAATGGGAAGGAAATCCAAGGGAGAGGATATGTGTATCCATGTGGTTGATTCACTTTGGTGTACAGCAGAAACCAACACGATGTTGTAAAGCAACTACGCATGTGTGATACTCAAATAAATAAGATACACAAGCAAAAAAAAAAAGAAAGAAATCCCCATCTCTACTCTATACATGTAGCAAGCACCTTTGAGATACTCAAGGCTGTGTACACAGTTTCAAGATGTTCTCATGGTTTTCCTTGGCTTTCTGGCCCTAGTTCACTGTTGCCACTTACATCCTGGATATGACTAATAATAGCAAATAACAGGATGATAACAGAACTTTATGGTGATCCATTGACATAGCACACAGCAAGGATTGGAGAAGGGAGCAATTCCTGTGTGGGAGTTAAGAGAGAAGTGTTAAGAGAACATTTCGTAATGTACAGAGCTTGGTGATGACAAGGGACATTCTAAACAAAGAAATGGGAGATGGGAATAGCAAATCTGAAAGACATTTAAAATGGACTCATAATAGGCTCTGGATACTGCTTGGATGGACATGGGTAATAATTGCCCAATTTGCTTTACTTCCTGCCAATTATGACTCACAATATGAACCCATCACTTCAAGTGGGTTTATAACCTAACTCTCTCTGCTCACCTTACCAATTATCACCCCCATGATGATGCATATTTACTTCTAATGTGCCTACCTTTCCCTACTTTCTACTCATTTTATTTTTATTTAGTTTTTCTGCACTATGAAAATCATTCTTCTCCACAAGCATGCCAAATAGCTTCACTGATCTCTCCCTTTTTTAATTCAAAAATCAAATAGAATCTGCATTGGAATACATACTGACTTATCAGTGGTATTGCCATTCCCCTTGATATAACACTCTCTCCTTCACTTTATTCCCTCTCTCCCAAAACTTCTGCCATTTCCTCCCCAAAACTGCATCTCCATTTATACTTTTCACTTCCATCACTCTGCTCTCCCTGTTTGGGGTCCAGTTTCCTCTCACCTGAGTGACTATAAGAACTACCTAGCAGAACTCTCCGGTCCTAAAATAAACAGAGCTTTCAGAATTTCAGATTTGCTGCAAGTCACTATGCATCAGACTCTGAGCATTGCCACTAAAAATCCTCTTAACAAGCCCACAATCCCATCTTACATGTGAATAAGATGGCTGAATTCTTCAATTATAGTAAGCTGGAAGCAGAGTTTAAGTCAAAATTCCTAACCATAAATCTATGCTCTTCATACTATATACAGAACCATCATCCTTTCAAAGTATCCTGTCCATCACTTAAGAGTAAATTTGAAGAAATTCTTTCACTATATCATAAGAGGAATAAAAAACAGAACAAAACAAAAGCAAACCAAGTATAGCAGAATATGCCTTCTAGAAGAGTGATGTAATTCCACTTTTGAGTTGATGGGCCTATTTTTTTAATAAAAGAAAGAAACTGTTTATCCCAGATAGACAAGGGTGAAACAAACAGAGCATGACTTTGTTTTGTTTAACAGAAAGGGAAAATATGCTGGTTTCAACCAATCAAGGGAGAAAAGAAGGAGGAGAAGGATCTATAACATAGAGACAGGTCAAAGAAAAATCTGTAAGAAAGTGATGGGCCTAAACCAGGACCTATGAAAGGAAAGAAAGTGTAAGTGTTAGATGTTCAGTCATGTCTGACTCTGCGACCCCATGGACTGTAGCCTGCCAGGCTCCTCTGTCCATGGAATTCTCCAAGCAAGAATACTGGAGTGGGTAGCCATTCCCCTCAGGGACTGAACCCAGGTCTCCCACATTGCAGGCAGATTCTTTACCATCTGAGCTAGCAGAGAATCACCTATAGGAAACTTTGTGTAGAGAGCTCATGAATTTGTATGAAATGGCATGCCTGGAATTAACTTTTGAAATTACTTCTTGCTTGTTTTATAATTCTACATTTTCCCCAAATTTTTCCATAAAAGACAAATATATATGGTAGTGTTGAGTTGGTGGCGATTTGCAGAAATAATCATAGATCTCAAATTGCTATAAAGAGACAAAAGCCTCAGATTCAAGAGTACTGCCAGGAGAAAAGCAGAAAAGCCTGGAGACCAGTGAACTGATGGCTAGCTTTCCTCCAAATAACAGTAGAAGTGTCCCTTGGAAAAGTGTGTGTGTTTAGACCTTCTCATTGCAGAGAAGTATGAACATTATAAAGTTTCCAAGAGTTGCAGGAACTGAGTTTACCCAAAAAATTATTATTATACAAACATATTTCTCTGCTCAAATTCCACAAAACTCTCATTTTGTCCCATTGAATCTAACTTATTGGGTGCATTTTTAAATCTCTACATAATATCTTTAACTATTTGTTTATTTGTTCATTCATTCATTCTCATTTTAATCAATAACCATTTTTTTACACAAATTGACTATGAAGATACCTGCTAGTATAGAAAGAACTAGACATCTTCATAAACTATTTCCACAGTCCAAATATTCATTCTAATGCAGAAACTCAGTTCTACAAACTGTCTTCTCATGATGTGCTTGTGTTAATTTGCCTGTCCTTGCTATGCAATTCAAGTTTTTGTCCAAATGACTTTTTTTTTGCATTAAGCTTAAATGAACTAAATGTCCCAAGTAAAAGGATGAGTGTCAGACTAAAGTTAAAAAAGCAAGACTCTACTACTCAGCCATGAATAAAGATGAAATCTTGCCTTTTGAGACAATAGGGATGAACCTGGAGAGAATTATGCTTAGTGAATGTCAGAGAAAAATGAATACTTTATATTAATACTTAGATGTAGAATCTAAAAAATAAAACACACTAATCAATACAACAAAAAAGAAACAAACTCACAGATATACAAAACAAACTAGTACTTTCAGTGGGGAGAGGAAATGGGGAGGAAGAAGATTTGGGTAGGGGATTAAGTTATAAATTTGCTGTTATTGTTGTTCAGTCTCAGTAGTCTCATGCATACTCCATGCACTGCAGTACGCCAGGCTTTCCTGCCCTTCACTATCTCCTGGAGTTTGCTCAAACTCATGTCCATTGAATGAGTGAGACCATCCAACCATCTCTTCCTCTGTTTTCTCCTTCTCTTCCTGCCTTTAATCTTTCCCAGCAATCAGGTTCTTTTCTAACAAGCTTGTTTTCTGCTATTAGGGTGGTGTCATCTACATATCTGAGATTATTGATATTTCTCCCAGCAGTCTTGATTTCAGCTTGAGCTTCATCCAGCCCAGCATTTTGCATCACGTGCTCTGCATAGAAGTTGAATAAGAAAGGTGACAATATACAGCCTTGATGTACTCCTTTACCAATTTTGGACCACTTAGTTGCTCCATGTCCAGTTCTAACTGTTGCTTCTTGACCTGCATAAAGGTTTCTCAGGAGGCAGGTAAAGTGGCCTGGTATTCCCATTTCTTGAAGAATTTTCCACAGTTTGTTGTGATCCACACAGTCAAAGGCTTTAATGTATTCAATGAAGGAGACGTAGATGTTTTTCTGGAATTCTCTTGCTTTTTCTATGATCCAACAGATGTTGAAAATTTGATCTCTGGTTCCTCTGCCCTTTCTAAATCCAGCTTGACCATCTGGAAGTTCTTGTTTCACTTACTGTTGAAACCTAGTTTGAAGGATTTTGAGCATTACCTTGCTAGCATACGAAATGGGTGCAACTGTCCGGTAGTTTGAGCATTCTTTGGCACTGCCTTTCTTTGGGATTGGAATGAAAAACTGACCTGTTCCAGTCCTGGGGCCACTGCTGAGTTTTCCAAATTTGCTGGCATATTGACTGCAGCACTTTCACAGCATCATCTTTTTGAATTTGAAATAACTTAGCTGGAATTCCATCACCTGTACTAGCCTTGTTTGTAGTAATGTTTCCTAAGGCCCACTTGACTTCACACTCCAGGATGTCTGGCTCTTAGGTGAGTGATCACACCATGGTAGTTTTCCGGGTCATTAAGATCATTTTTGTATAGTTCTGTGTATTCTTGCCACTTCTTCTTAATATCTTCTGCTTCTGTTAGGTTCATACCATTTCTCTCCTTTACTGTGCCTATTTATTCATGAAATATTCCCTTGGTATCTCTCATTTTCTTGAAGAGATGTCTAGTCTTTCCCATTCTATTGTTTTCCTTTTCTTTATATTGTTCACTGAGGAAGGCTTCATTAACTCTCCTCACTATTCTTTGGAACTCTGCATTCAGATGGGTATATCTTTCCTTTTCCCCTTTGCCTTACACTTCTCTTCTTTTCTCATCTATTTGTGAGGCCTCCTTAGACAACCATTTTGCCTTCCAGCATTTCTTTTTCTTGGGGTTGGTCTTGATCACTGTCTCCTGTACAATGTTATGAACCTCTGTCCATATTTTTTCTGACACTCTGTCAATCAGATCTAATCCCTTGAATCCATTTGCCACATTCATTGTATAATAAAAAAGGATTTGATCTAGGTCATACCTGAATGGCCTAGTGGTTTTCCCTACTGTTTTCAATTTGTGTCTGAATTTTGCAATAAGGAGTTCATGATCTGAGCCACAGTCAGCTCCTGGTCTTGTTTTGCTGACCGTATAGAGCTTCTCCATCTTTGGCTGCAAAGAATATAATTCTGATTTCGGTATTGACCATCTGGTGATATCCATGTGTAGAGTCATCTCTTGTGTTGTTGGTTTGCTATGACCAGTGCATTCTCTTGGCTAAACTCTGTTAGCCTTTGCCCTGTTTCATTCTGTACTCCAAGGCCAAACTTTCCTGTTCCTCCCAGTATCTTTTGACTTCCTACTTTTGCATTCCAGTCCCCTATGATGAAAAGGACATATTTTTTGGTGTTAGTTCTAGAAGGTCTTGTAGGTCTTCATAGAACCGTTGAACTTCAGCTTCTTTGGCATTAGTGGTTGGGGCATAGACTTGGATTACTGTGATACTGGATGGTTTGCCTTGGAAATGAAACCAAGATCATCCTGTTATTTTTGAGATTTCACCCAAGTGCTGCATTTTGGACTCTTTTGTTGGTCATGAGAGCTACTTCATTTCTTCTAAGAGATTCTTGCCCACAATAGAAGATATAATAGTGAATTAAATTTGCCCATTCCCGTCCATTTTAGTTCACTGATTCCTAAACTGTCAGTGTTCACTATTGCCATCTCCTCTTTGACCACGTCCAATTTACTGTGGTCATGGACCTAATATTCTAGGTTCCTATGCAATACTGTTCTTTACAGCATTGGACTTTACTTTAGCCACTGGACACATTCACAACTGGGCATCATTTCCACTTTGGCTCAGCCTCTTCACCCCTCTGGAGTTAGCTCTCCACTCTTCTCCATGTTGGACACCTACTGACCTGGGCGGGGGGAAGGGTGGGGCTTCATCTTTCAGTGTCATATCTTTCTGCCTTTTCATACTGTTCATGGGGTTGGTTTTCTGTGATTGTGGTTTTCATTCTGTCTGCCCTCTAATGGATGAGGATAGAGGCTTGTGCAAGCTTCCTGATCAGAGGGACTGGCTGTGTGGAAAACTGGGTCTTGTTCTGGTGAGCAGGGCCATGCTTCCAGGTGGCACTAGTGGTAAAGAATCTGCCTGCCAATGCAGGAGACATAAGAGATGTGGGTTCAATCCCTGAGTCAGGAAGATCTCTTGGAGAAGGGAATGGGTCCCATGGACAGAGAAGCCTTGTGAGCTACAGTCTGTAGGGTCACAAAGAGTCAGACATTACATAGGTCAGGAAACGAAAAGTGGGAATGGTTACTTTCTTGGTTAAACTTCATTAATTCAAGGATAAGAATGAATGAGACTCAAAGGCACCATGAATAGGGAACTTTTACAAACAACTATGCATAACATAAATAAGCTACAAGGATATAATGTATAGCACAAGTATAATAGCCAATATTTCAGAATAACTGTAAATGGAACATAACCTAAAAATTCTGAATCACTGTATTGTGCACACAAAACTAATATAATATTATAAATCAACTACATGGTCAATAAAAAATTTAAAATATAAAACCAAAAAGTTTTCACTGGATAATTACAAAAGTGTAAGTGAGAGGTTTGAAACCCCAATGTTAACTTGAAGATGGAGGTAGTCATACGGAAAGCACCTGAGGATGGCCTCCAGAAATTCTTTAGGAGGAAAAACTTCAGGATCTCAGAATAGAAACTGCAAGGAGCTAGACTCTGCCAACTGTTTGGATGTGCTTCTAGAAGATTCTTCCCCAGCTCCTCCTAATTAGAAATCAGCCCTGAAAAATACTTGATTTCAGCCTCATAACTGAGCAGAGAACCTAGCCCCATCTTCTTGTAATGTTGATGTAGAAAAATTGTGCACTAATAAATCAGTGTTGTTTAAAATTTCTAAATTTGTGAAAATGTATTATCCAGCATTAGAAAACAAATACAAGGACTATTTAAGAAGTGACAATAGTACCTTCAGGTTTCTATAGATTCAAAATTAATTCCAAATTACAAAAATGGGTAATGTTCTTATATGTTCAACACCTTCTAACCTTTGGTCTTAATGGTTTTTAAATATTCATTAAAATATCTAGTTATTCTATAGTAGCATACCTTTGAGAGCAATTAAATTTCTGTATCATGTGTTATTAGTGTAGAAAAAGTGATTAATGAGCAATTACAACTCACCAAGGAACCCCTCTCTAAATTACATATAACCTCTAGGAACCAGTTTTGCCAATAATAAATCAATGATCATTGCTGTTTGAAAGTGAGTCTATGTACATAGAAATATGTAATCACAAAATAGATACACAGTATATGGGAGAGGAATGTTAATAAACATGCATGTTAATGGATGGGTAATTGTTTCAACTGAGCTGAACACTGGGTTCCTTTGAAATAGCTCCTTTAAAATGGAGACACTGGTGCAATAATTAGGAAACAACCACATTGGAAAAAGAAATTTTGAACAATGTGGATGATCTGTATGGATGACTTCCTTCCCCCTATTCAGAACTGCAAAGATCTAAAATATCCTCTAGTCTAATTATCATGAAAGCCATATTTACATCTGAAAAAAAAGACCACATTTCCTGCAATTATACTATAAACAAATTTGAGCAATAGTAATTAGGAACAGAAACCGAAATAAAATTGTAATATAGGCTCTAAAATCCGGGTACTTGTAAGCAAGATTCTATTCTTTAAGGAGTAGTCTGAAGAAAAAAGTATACACAGTAATACAGAAAGAACAATTTTCAGAGAGCACATTAGCTGCGCCAGTAAAGGAAAGCCAAGCATATAATACAGGCTGGAGATGTTGAACCCGTATAAAGGGAAATTAGGAACAGGAAAGGATAAGGGCTTTACCAGGTAAGATTATGCAATTACCTAAAGCTATTACAGTCTTCCTAGTTACCCATTTCAGTAGATTACTATGCTTGATTTTACAGTCTAGGTTTTTAATCTTAGTTCACCTTTAAGAGCAGCATCCAACTCAGCTATAAAAGAGAATGTGAAAGTCGCTCAGTCCTGTCTGACTCTTGGCGACCCCATGGACTATACAAACCATGGAATGCTCCAGGCCAGAATACTGGAATACACAGCCCTTCCCTTCTCCAGGGGATCTTCCCAGGTCTCTCTTATTGCAGGCAAATTCTTTACCAGCTGAGCCACAGGGAAGCCCAAGAATACTGGAGTATTCTCATCCTCTGTCATTCTCTTCTCCTCCTGCCTTCAATCTTTCTCAGCATCAGAGTCTTTTCAAATGAGTCAGCTCTTTGCATCAGGTGGCCAAAGTATTGGAGTTTCACCTTCAGCATCAGTCCTTCCAATGAATATTCAGGACTGATTTCCTTTAGGATGGACTGATTGGATCTCCTTGTAGTCTCTTGAAGACTCTCAAGAGTCTTCTCCAACACCACAGTCCAAAAGCATTAATTGTTCAGTGCTCAGCTTTCTTTATAGTCCAACTCTCACATCCATACATAACTATGGGAAAATAAAAGTCTTGACTAGACAGACCTTTGTTGACAAAGTAATGTCTCTGTTTTTTAATATGCTGTCTAGGTGCGTCATACCTTTTCTTCCAAGGAGTAAGCATCTTTTAATTTCATGACTGCAATCACCATCTGCAGTGGATAACTGGGGTACCCGATTTTGGAGTAACTTACACTTGAATGTAGAAAATTTTAGATTGTGTACAAAGACCAGTATAGATCCATGTCTCTGACTTTGCAAGTTGGAGATCCCTTTGTTCTTAAATTTCCATGTGACCTTAAATTTCTGTGACCTTCATAAAGTAAGCTTCAACTTAAGGAGAATCTTCACTATGAAAGATCACAGGGTCTCTAAGTTTGTGCCTGGACCTGACTTTAATCTCCAGTACTGTGCTTAAGCAGTATTTGTGGAATTAATTTGAAAGTATGAGCTTAGTTCAAAATTGTTTCTTACTGAAATCAAAATACTGTTGTTGTTTAGTCTCTAAGTCATGTATGACTCTTTGTGACCCCATGGACTATAGCCCACCAGTTTCCTCTGTCCTCGAGACTTCCCAGCAAGAATACTGGAGTGGGTTGCCATTTTCTTCTCCTAGGGATCTTCCCTACCCACATCTCCTTCATTGGCAGGCAGATTCTTCACCGCTGAATCACCAGGGAATACCAATTAAAAAATCATACATGTTAAAACAGTGCAATGTTAAATATTTAAACCTGTATTCTAACATGTTCGTGTGTGCTCAGTTGGTTAGTCATGTCCGACTCTTTGCAACCCCATGGACAGTAGCCCAGAGAAGTAGTATGCTCCTCTGGACATGGGATTTCCCAAGCAAGAACACTAGACTGGGTTACCAAATCCTTCCCTAGGGAATCTTCCCGATGCAGGGATCGAATCCGTGTCTCTTGAGTCTCCCTCATTGTCAGGCAGATTCTTTACCACTGAGCCACCTCAGAATCCCATTCTAACACAAGAGTTCTGTTATCCCACAGCTTGATTGTTCTAACTAGGAAAGTGAGTTTCAAACCATTTACTGTCTTGAGAAGAACTGAGATGTGATCTTGAAAATTGGGGGCAGATTTTCCCCCATGGCAGATGAGCTCTTCCCACCATGAAGTTCCTTGTTTAAAGTATTGAGAAGTAAAAATATTTTGCTCCATTTCTTCTTAACTTTATGTCATAGAAGATATTAGATATGTAAGTGTTAAACATGTGAGAGTCAGGATATGTTGCCATGAGTTTCTATTTGCATTCAACTGTGCAATTGGTTTTGCAAATTCTATTTGCAGTCAACTGTGCAATTGGTTTTGAACTGATTGATCATCAAACTAGAAAAATCAGTCTGGAAAATAAAGAATCTAAACTTGAAAAAAAAAAAATGGATTTTTCTCTTCATCACAACTTCCCTAAGAATCTTTCCTAAAATATTTTCTCGAACATTGAATAAATGAATTTATTATCCAGTCTTATAAGATCACACTGTATTTGTGATCTACTATTTGGTCAATACAGTCTGAATTATGTAATGGGTATGTTTTGATATATAGTAATTAAATTATGATTAAGTCATTTTAGATGAGTATCTCCTAGTGTTTATGTTTAATTTGAATGTAATCATAGTGTTAGTCACAGTACTTGTTAGGCACACCAAATTGCCTAATGAGATGTTTTTATTAATAAATGATCACTGAAAACTATAATTTAATAAAATTCATTCCTAGCAAGAGATATAAGTCATGAGCTCTACAAATAAAGACAATTATTTTGTACTACATGTAAAGAAGCTTTCCCTCTAAAAATTATGTGCTTCAGGTGCCACTGTATATTTCTTGTACTTTCTATGACTTAAATTACTATAGACAAAACTCCAATTCTCTGTACCCTGAGCTCATTTCTGTCCATGGGTGAGGTAGGAAGGTGAGAAGGAAAAGTCTGTTTCCTAACACTGTCCATTTAATTAGTTGATTTTAAGTAGAGGATATCTCCCCGCTATGGATCTCCACTCTTGTTGTGGTGAAGGGGCTCAATTAACCCAATGAAGGTATAAGCCATGCTGTGCTTTTGACCATGTGGATCACAACTAACTGGAAAATTCTTAAGGAGATGGGAGTACCAGAACACCTTACTTGTCTCAAGAAGCAACAGTTAGAACCAGACACAGAACAACTGACTGTGTCGAAACTGGGAAAGGAGATCAAAAAGGCTGTATTTTGTCACCCTGCTTATTTAACTTCTATGCAGAGTACATCATGTGAAATGCTGGGCAGGGTGAATTACAAGCTGGACTGAACATTGCCAGGAAAAATAATAGCCTCAGATATGCAAATGACAACCCTCTAATGGCAGAGAGTGAAGAGGAATTAAAGAACCTTTGATGAAGGTGCAAGAGGAGAGTGAAGAAGTTGGTTTACAGCTCAACATTCAAAAAACTAAGAACATGGCATCCAGTCCCATCACTTCATGGCAAATAGAAGGCGAAAAAGTGGAAGCAGTGACAGATTTTATTTTGGTGGGGCTCCAAAATCACTGCGGATGGTTACTGTAGCCAAGAAATTAAAAGGCACGTGCTCCTTGGAAGAAAAGTTATGACAAATCTAGACAGTGTATTAAAAAGCAGAGACATCACTTTGCTGACAAAGGTCTGTATAGTCAGAGCTATGGTTTTTCCAGTAGTCATGTATGGATAAGAGAGTTGGACCATAAAGAAGGCTGAGTGGTGAAAAACTGATGCTTTTGAACTGTGGTGTTGGAGAAGACTCTTGAGAGTACCTTGGGCTACAAGGAGATCAAACCAGTCAATCCTAAAGGAAATAAGTCCTGAAAATTCATTGGAAGGACTGATGCGGAAGTTCCAATACTTTGGCCACCTGATGTAAAGAATAGACTCATTGGAAAAGACGCAGATACTGGGAAAGATTGAGGGCAAAAGGAGAAGGGGACAGCAGAGGATGAGATGGTTGGATAGCATCACTGACTCAATGGACATGAATTTGAGCAAACTCTGGGAGATAGTGAAGGACAGGGGAAACTGGCATGCTGCAGTGACAAACAGTTGGATACAACTTGGCAACTTAACAACAACAAAAGAGGATATCTCATTGTCTATTTTCTAAATTGATGGTTTTTCATCTTGTATCCACTGTCCATAGAGTCCAGAGGTGTTTTGTTGCACATACCCATACTCAACTGGGAGATTTTTATAATTTTGCCTCCATGTCCACTTAGCCATTACAATGTAAACATTTTCTTAAGTGATAGTTATTGTTTATCTACGTATTTACATGGTTTATAATTTTTTAAAAGGATTAGCATTTAGGAATGGAAACCTCCTAATAATAAAATGTGCTTTTCATCAGTTTTATCCTGATTTTTCAATGCAATCTTTGTTTGACAATGTCCATTTAGATCTGGAAACTTCATTACATAAAATTTTCACCAATCTGGAGTAAAATGAAATAAAGGCAGCTATTGTCTCTTTCTTTTCCCTTCTGTTTGGCCAAAAAAGACCTATTTCATACTGTGATTTATAGTTTATGGCATCTAATGGCCAGTTACATAAACTAAACAATATACCGGATATACTTAGGCTTACAGGAGAATAAACTGTGAAGGGAGCTGAGGAAAAGAATCATTTTGCAAACTCTAAAAAAATAAAATTTGATCTTATGTCATATTCTGAAAATGATAATAGACTCATGTCCAATAATTTGTCTCCTTGGGTATGTTTTGAAGGCTTTTGTAGAAAAAGAAAATGTTTCTCTTGGTTTAAAGCTCTTTTTAAAATTTATGTTCAGATACTCCCTTGATAGCCACATTGAATTGCAGTGACTGGAACTCTTCAGTGAGTTTTCAGTCATTTGGATTTTGGTTATTACAAGTGAGAAATGGAAGAGTTTTTGTTTAAAGAGAATTCTTTACATAATGGCAGTTTGATTTGTAGTCCAGACTTTTTAGAATGTCAAGACCAACAATTCATGTGAACAGTGAAAGAAAAAACTGAATTTCCTTACACAGACAATCCTACAAAGAATGTCTGGGTGTTTTTATTCTAAATGAAATGATGCTATAAGTAAGATGACCATTTCCTGAGGAACTGAAGTTTTCCTAACAGAATCTTTTATTAATCTGAACAAGTATATAATGTTTGCATAGGCTAATTTGAGATGCTACATTCACCAGCCTTGATTTCATTTTTATTTATTTTTACATTTTTAACCTAACTGTGCTTTTTAGGTAGGGATTCCGTGTGATTTACTGTCCTAAGGAGGAAACTACTAAAGACATTTGGGACACTGGAAATAGGAATAAACTGGGACTGTCCTGGGAAAACCATTTACACGGCCACGCTTTCAGGGGACCAGCGAATATTCTGAAACAGTCTAAGCACGGTTTTTGTACTTGTGTGTGCATTGAGGGATCAAGTGAGAACATCCAGAGCTTTATACAACTTTTAAATGTGTCTATTTCCAAAGAAGTGGACTTCCCACATGGCTTGCTGGTAAATAACCCACATGCCAATGCAGGAGACACAAGAAACACAGATTTGATCCCTGTGTTGGAAAGATACCCTGGAGTAGGAAATGGCAACCCACTCTAGTATTCTTACCTGAGAAATCCCACGGACAGAGGTGCCCAGCGGACTATAGTCCATAGGGTCACAAAAAAGTTGGACACAATTTAGTAACTAAACAATAACAAACTTCCAAAGAAAGGCTAGGAACTCCTGGTTTGAGCTTTTCTGTGACTAAGAAATGAAGGAATATTGCAACTCAAGGGAAAATAACTCAGGAAATATGAATGACTTGGATAGAGAAGCTGTGCAAATGACTGGTTCACAAACACATTTATATGAATTATAGAGATACTCTCAATACTTTATCAGTTCTTTTTAGGTATCCAATTGATCAGTTACTGAAATTTCATCAATTATGTGTGGATATTTAAAAATCTCAGATTTACCAGCTTTGATTTTAAATCTTTCAAACATGGAGCACTGACTTCTCAGGGCTTTAACAGGATAGAAATTAAAAAGATGCTCTATATTTTATTTACAGAGTCTACTTTTCTTTCTTTGAGCTCAAAAACAACTGCGACAATGGAGGTGACGCAAGGTGCATAGAAATACATTCTGTTCTATCACCCTCGAAAATTATCTCACAGAAACAGGGCAGATTGCAGAACATAATCAATGGCTCAGATATTACTGGCAAAACATCTCTGCCCTGTGTTTCAAGGAGAATCTGGCCCTAGGATAAATTCTTATAGGTTACATTCTCAAGAAAACATATGCCCCAGACATTCCAATTCTCCTTGGGTCCCATATAAGAAGAAAGGAGAGGGATTCTAACCCCCTTCTAAGGCGGAACAAGGACTCACAGGCAGAGCTGATTGACAAAAAATGACCCATTTTCCCTTCATGACAGGAAAATTATTCTTTCCTTTCTGGTTTCTTAGACTGCTTGGAATCTGTAACATGTTCTTACTGTTCCTTATGCTTCAGTGACCTTTATCTTTCGAAGTCTCCACTTTTCAAAGTTTGTTGTACAGTTTTAAGAAATAGCACACAGTTAAATTTCTACAATATGCCAACATTACCTATTAATGTTTTCTCACATGCCTCATTCATTTTCCTAAATCCTGGGCAAAATCCCCAAAAGAAAATGTCAGCGGCTTATAATGCTTCCTCTTTAGTAATTTTCCAATACTGAGAATGTCAATAACATGATAAAGAATTCTCTTCAAAGTACATCATGGCATGAGGAAGACTCAGTCAAGACTGAACGTTTTCTAGATGGTTATATTATTATTTTGCAATCGCCTTTGAAAAGTATTCACTGGATTTACAATTAGATTTTGCGACAATGACTGAAGTTTCCCAACCCAAAATTTGCCAGAAAACTCCCTCTCAAAGGAGAAAAAAGAGGAGGCAAAAAAAGAAAAGTTATTTTAAACTTTTATACAGATTAAGAAAGGCTGAAATAGTTTTCATCTACTATTCTCACCCTTCATAGATATTACACACAGAGAATTGAAAGGAAAGAATTAAAAGTTTCAGCAAGTAAAAGAGAGCTATAACTATCCCTAAGAATTCTATTAAGATCATAATAAGAGAGGCTTTCTTTGAGCTTTCAAAATTCTTCTGGACCAACAACCTTGCAAAGCTTTGGAGAGAAATGGAAAGATAGGAGAGAGGGTCCTCATTCTTCCTAAAAATGTTGGCTTTCCAGGAAGGAAGATGAAGAAATGAATGGGTTACACCCATCCTATTCCCTATCATTGCCATTTTCTCAGAGAGGAAGTGGCTTGAATGGCATCAGACATCACAGAACTAAAACAACTGGAGAATGTTCAACTCCAGCTATCTCTGGATCCGGCATCTAGTCAGAAAGTGTCCCTGCAGGGTGGAGGGATGTGCAATGTATGCTAACTAGAACTCTCAAATGTTTTTGAGATTGTCTTTGGGGCCTAATGAAAGCACTGGTTGAAGAGCAAGACATTGACACTTCTGGGCTTTCTTTTCACTCTGCATTCTTTTCCTGATTTCTGATCCTTATTCATACTCGAACATTTCTCATTGCACCTCTCCTCAAAGCAACACATACATTTGAAAAGAGTTCATATCATAGACCAAAAAATCATCCCTTTGAGGTGGTGGCAGTGGGTGCCAGAGGGGACAGGTACCTACTGTCTAGGTCAGTGGCTTTGAGATGATCATTTCCCCAGCTTATCTCATCTCTTGCAACAATTGTTTTCTCCCCTGCCCCGGGGGTTTTGTCCAACTGTTGACTTCTGGGGTTTGCAGATTTCACAATGCGGTACTACCTTTTCTTTTTGTCCAGGTTATTTCTTCAGAGAAAAAGACAATAATTTCCTAGAATTCATACAAATGTGAAGAGGAGCAGTATTTTACAGTTGTTGCTATTGTTTCACATAGTGCAAAATAAAAAGAGTAAAAAAAAAATTAAAAGATAATGAAAGAAAAAAAGGTCTTTTTTGAGGCCTCAGCAGGAATGAATGGTTCATTCTTGGAAAACCTGTGTAGAGTTAAGCTTTCCTGATAGCTCAGATGGTAAAGAATCTGCCTGTAATACAGGAGATTTGGGTTCAACCCCTGGATTGGGAAGATATCCTGGAGAAAGCAATGGCTACCCACTCTGGAATTCTTACCTGGGAAACCCCATGGACAGAGGAGCCTGGAAGGCTGTAGTCAATGGAATTGCGAAGAGTCAAACATGGCTGAGTGACTAACACATTAATGCTATTTTAAGAGTTTTTGTATGGGATTTTGGATTCATGGGCTTCTATAATGCCTCTTAAATTAAGATATGTCTTATTTTAAGATATTCTTTGATGACTGGGAGACGCTTGTGTGAGGTTAGAGGATATGTCATAAAGAGTTATCTGCTTGAGTCTGACTCTCCCAGGCACTTTCAATGTAAAGAGATCAAACAAACAAACAAACAAAAATCTCTGGGGCTTTGGGGTTTAAGCAATAAGACTTTTATGCCAGAATTAAGAACCAACAAAGAGTACAAGAGAGTTGGAGACGAAATTGGATGCTTATTACAGATAAAAGCTAGACTCGACTATGTTGCGTAAGGATGTGGCCAAATAGGCCTGCTGACATGCTCCCTACACAAACACTCAGTCCAGAACTTGGAACACCACCCAGCCTCCCATCTGTGGAGAAAACACATGCTTCCCTGTGAAAAGGAATGACTAAGAAGCTGAGCAAGGAAGAGGAGTATATTCTAATGGAGATTGATTCCCAGGGAACAAGAGGTTGGGAAATATTTGTAAATGTGGTTCAAGAACAAAGAGGCATCTTTGAGTTCTCCTTCTTGCCCACATCATGTTAATAGGGTAGGAAAGTTGCATGAGGCACAGACATACGGCCAAGGAAGGGAGAGTGTGCACCTTACTTCTATCTTACCTTTTTGTGCCTCTTAGAAACCTAAAAATTAGAGAAGGAATTGACATAAATTTGGACTTGCTCTCAAAAAATTCCAAATGCATTCATATTTTCTATGAGCTCTAATACCATTATGTGTCCCATGAAAATAAAGATATTATGATATCCTATAGTAGAATTTAATGCTGCTTCATTTATCATTTCCCAAATTTCTTTGAGCATGGGATATTTTGTTGTCTACACAGATGATGTTTCTCAGATACACATACTCAAATTCTGCATACCTACTTATTTCATAGAATACTGCAGAGAAAATGCTGGGTTTGTGAACTACACAACTATACTCAGCCCTGGTGTCACTCATGAGAGAGAAAGACAACATGATTCAATTTTTTCCACATTAAAGAGGAACATTTTTCCTAAAATTACAGTATAATTTAAAAACTTCAGATTGGCATAGATTAACTAGGAGCACTTTCTCTTTCCTAACTGTGCATACAACGATGTTATGTCCTAAAACAATGGTGCTTTATTGATTTTAATATCAATGGAAAGATGGGACATAGAAAGTCTCAGTTCAGTTCAGTTCAGTCTCTCAGTCATGTCTGACTCTTTGCGACCCCATGGACTGCACATCAGGCTTTCCTGTCCATCACTAAGGCCCAGAGCTTACTCAAACTCATGTCCACAGAGTCAGTGATGCCATCCAACCATCTCATCCTCTGTCATCCCCTTCTCCTCCTGCCTTCAATCTTTCCCAGCATCAGGGAGTTTTCCAATCAGGGGGCCAAAGTATTAAACTTTCAGCTTCAACATCAGTCCTTCCAATGAATATTCAGGACTCATTTCCTCTAGGATGGACTGGTTAGATCTCCTTGCAGTCCAAGGGACTCTCAAGAGTCTTCTCCAATACCACAGTTCAAAAGCATCAATTTTTCGGTGCTCAGCTCTCTTTATAGTCCAACTCCCACATCCATATATGGCTACTGGAAAAACCATAGCTTTGAGTAGATGGACCTTTGTTGGCAAAGTAATGTCTCTGCTTTTTAATATGCTGTCAAGGTTGGTCATAACTTTCCTTCCAAGGAGTACGCGTCTTTTAATTTCATGGCAGCAGTCACCACCTGCAGTGATTTTTGAGCCCAAAAAAGTAAAGTCTCTCACTGTTTCCATTGTTTCCCCATCTATTTGCCATGAAGTTATGGGACCAGATGGCATGATTTTAGTTTTCTGAATTTTGAGTTTTAACCCAACTTTTTCCCTTTCCTCTTCCACTTTCATCAAGAGGCTCTTTATTTCTTCCTTGCTTTCTGCCATAAGGGTGGCATCATCTGCATATCTGAGATTATTAATATTTCTTCTGGCAATCTTGATTCCAACTTGTGCTTCAACCAGTCCAGCATTTCTCATGATGTACTTTGCATATAAGTTAAATAAGCAGGGGGACAATATACAGCCTTGATGTACTCCTTTTTCTATTTGGAACCAGTCTGTTGTTCCATGTCCAGTTCTAACTGTTGCTTCTTGACCTGCATACAGATTTCTCAGGAGCCAAGTCAGGTTGTCTGGTATTTCGTCTTTTGAAGAATTTTCCACAATTTGTTGTGATCCACATATACAAAGGCTTTGGCGTAGTCAATAAAGCAGAAGTAGATGTTTTTCTGGAACTCTATTGCTTTTTCGATGATCCAGCAGATGTTGGCAATTTGGTCGCTGGTTCCTCCGCCTTTTCTAAATCCAGCTTGAACATCTGGACGTTCACGGTTCATGTACTGTTGAAGCCTAGCTTGGAGAATTTTGAGTATTACTTTGCTAGTGTGTGAGATGAGTGCAATTATGTGGTAGTTTGAGCATTCTCTGGCATTGCCTTTCTTTGGGATTGGAATGAAAATTGACCTTTTCCAGTCCTGTGGCCAATGCTGAGTTTTCCAAATTTGTTGGCATATTGAGTGCAGCACTTTCACAGCATCATCTTTTATCATTTGAAATAGCTCAACTGGAATTCCACCACCTCCACTAGCTATGTTTGCAGTGATGCTTCCTAAAGCCCACTTGACTTTGCATTCCAGGGTGTCTGGCTCTAGGTGAGTGATCACACCATTGTGATTATCTGGGTTGTGAAGATCTTTTTTATATTGTTCTCCTGTGTATTCTTGCCACCTCTTCTTAATATCTTCTGCTTCTGTTAGGTCCATACCATTTCCGTCCTTTATTGTGCCAATCTTTGCATGAAATGTTCCCTTGGTATGTCTAATTTTCTTAAAGAGATCTCTAGTCTTTCCCATTCTTTTTCCTCTATTTCTTTGCATTGATCACTGATGAAGGCTTTCTTTTCTCCCCTTGCTATTCTTTGGAACTCTGCATTCAAATGGGAATATCTTTCCTTTTCTCCTTTGCCTTTTTTGTCTTGTCTTTTCTCAGCTATTTGTAAAGCCTGTTCGGACAACCATTTTGCCATTCTGCATTTCTTTTTCTTGGGGATGGTCTTGATCACTGCCTTCTGTACAATGTCACAAACTTCCGTCTATAGTTCTTCAGGCACTCTATCAGATCTAATCCCTTGAATCTATTTGTCACTTCTTCTGTATAATTGTAAGGGACTTGATTTAGGCCATACCTGAATGATCTAGTGGTTTTCCCTACTTTCTTCAATTTAAGTCTGAATTTGGCAGAAAGGAGTTCATGATCTGAGCCCCAGTCAGCTCCTGGTCTTGTTTTTGTGGACTGTATAGAGCTTTCTATAGAAAGTCTACATGTTCTTTTTTTCTCTCTGGGTATCCAACACAGTATTTCAAGTCAAGGATATGCCTACCATCTAGCTTAGTGCCTGATACACAATAAGTACTCAAGTTTTTAGTAAATTAAGATAAGAAATAAAGACAGGCATGTGACCTCTCTCACACTTTACAAAGAATTAGAATGTCATAGTGTTCCTGACCGGACTGGAAATACATGGTTTGTCTGACATTGGGTAAGCTTTCCATGGCAAATTATTTCTTTCTGGCCTATGTAAAGAAAGTATTTGGCTTCTCTTTTGTTGACATTAAACAATGTCACTTCTCAATTTCTATGCAGCAGAAGTTCACTGTTGTCAGTTTAGAATAGCTTTGCATTATAAATGTTCTTTTGGTTCCTGTCAACTTTCCCTGTCTATTTTGGTCTCAGCCAAACACATTTGTATAATATGTTTTAATTCCAAGGTTCCATCTAATTTTGATGGCTTCAAATTATATTAAAAATGCAAGAAAATAATACTGCAATTTTCTTTTTAACTGGATGGCTGATGGTTCAGTATTAATTTAATACCCTAGCTATGTAGGGTCATTATTAATAAATAGTTTCTGTTGTCCAACAGTTGTTATAGTGATGAGTTTCCAAATAATGGTGAATTTTCTATTATCAAATACACTAGTTTTATTCTATATCATAAAAATGTTCTGTCAGTATTCAAATTATCTTAGATCCCTAGCTGGAGATTCTAATATTTCAGATAAGTAGACAATCTTAATTGGAAGGGATGTCAAAGAGTAATTTCATTATTTTAAAAAAGATAATGAATTAGATAAGCAATGTGAAAGATTATTTACTAACTTCTTATCTAAAGAGAGAAGGCTTTGTTAGGATCCCCAAAACAGTGAGTTAAGATCTCTAGATTTAACCCATAAATCCCACTGGTTAAGCCCTACTTCATCTTTCTTTTCCTTATTATTCTTTAACTTCCATGTTGGAGGTTCTCAACTCTTCAGATTCTGGCTAGAATGAAAATTTACTTATTTTATTAAAGGCTGACCAGTTTACCTCACAGTGTAGGAACTAAATCTCTTATGTCATTTCCCATGTATATATTATATTGTCATAGAGGAGAGTCTAGGAAGAGGAAGGAAAGTGTGATTCATCTAAACAACTCTCATTAGAGAAGTGTATTTCTTTTTCTTTTCAGTGTGGCTGAAATTTTTTTATCATATGCTTTTCTAATATATTCATTCCAAGATCATTTCCTTTGTTATACAATTGCGGTTCAAAGTGTGGTTATAAAGATGACTTACCAACACAGCAGAAATGAGTGACTTCCACTTGAGAATATTTGGGTTTACTGGGTTAATATACAGCAAAGGGATAATGAAAGAGTTCATGTTATTTCCTCCTGGGACAGCACATAAATGGCTAATTTTCATAAATACTTCAAGCCAAAAGAATCATGTTCAGACTAGATTTCTTAAGAAATCTACTACAGTGCCTCAGTGAACACTGGATAATGGATGAATGAAGATTAGGCCCTAGAACTATTTTAGGACAACTTGACAAATATTTGGAGGGCATTCATGGAATGAAGGAAGAAAGCTTGAGTTTGTTCTGAATCACTGATGCTCCAATCTAAAGTGCTAACATAACCAGTTCCTCTGCCAATGTGAAATACATCTTTATTCTCTCCTCTGCTTCCTATATTGCCATTATGTCCTTCACTCAGCGTACTAATGAAAACAGCACTGGTTTTGGAGCCAGAAGTATCAAATATTTTATTAGACTTTAGTACTGGACTTGAAGCAAAGCATTAAGATAGACAAAACCCAGTTCTACTTCACTGTCATTTCTCTTATTGTTCCTTTCTCTGTCCCTCTCCCAAATCTCTGCCTTTCCTAGAATTTCCCTCATCATCCAGGAATTGAGAAGCCCAATTTCTCTGTTAAAAGCCTCCTCAAAATGCACTAAAAGAGCACAATACCTTTCTAGGACATTTGAGGGGCTCCTGGCTCAGTTCATAACTGCCACCAGATCCTCTAACACACATACATTTCCCACCATAGTAGACAAAAAAAAAGATATTTCTGAGGTTTTTTTAAAAATTATTATTATTTGAATTATCACAACGGTCCGTGCTAAAAGGATTACCAGAACTGTCCTTGTCCCTATTACTCTCTGCTCTGGGTTCCGAGATGTCGTTGTTGGTGTTGTCCAGTTGTTCAGTTGTATCCAACTCCTTGAGAACCCATGGACAGCAGCACACCAGGCTTCCCTGTCCTTCACTACTTCCCACAGTGTGTTCAAACTCATGTCCATTGAGTCAGTGATGCCATCCAACCATCTCATCCTCTGCCATCCCCTTGTCCTCCTGCCCTCAATCTTTCCAAGCACCAGGGTCTTTTTCAATGAGTTGGCTCTTCCCATTAGGAGGCCAAAGTATTAGAGCTTCAGCACCCAATGAATAGTCAGGGTTGATTTCCTTTAGGATTGACTGGTTTGATCTCCCTGCTGTCCAAGGAACTCTCAAGAGTCTTCTCCTAGAGCCAAAACCAAAACCAATGCCTGCTTTCCTGGTGACTATCTTCCCATGCTCTTCAATTCTTCCCAAATGGAGACAAGCTATATGATGGGCTTATGTGGACATGAAATGGTGGTCCCAAAGAATTTTCCAAATTTTTATTTTTTTATTTTATATCTTCCTATCTTATCATTGAATATATCATGAGTTTGTAAAAATAAAAGACTCAGACATCTAAGGTTTTCTGTGAAAAGGACCTCAGATTTAGAGGCTATAGCCTCAAACACTCGTGAAGAACAAGTTCTAGGTTAAAGAGAGGTAACCCGGAGTTCTCCCATCCTAGAATTCTCACCAGCAAGTCTTCTACATAGTTATATCCAGGCTAGGATCTCAATAGAGGTGACATGATAAGTAAGTCACACATTTTAACTTTCATACCTTACTTTATTAAATCTCACTTATCTCTATACCTATGTGCAAGTCAACGCAACGCCATTTGTTTCCTTTTCACTAATACCTTTATCACTAATATCTCTAAATATGCTTCCAAAGCCTCTTCAAATATCCCCTTCTTGACAAAGCATTTTACTACCAATTTTGGCACCTTTTATCAACCCTTCTCTACTTCATCAGAATCATATTTCCAGTGTAGAATTTATAATGAATAGTGCTTGTCATCTTCATTAACTATTAATAGCATGGTGCCTTCCACACAATAGGCCCTCAATGATACCACAGCTGGGCTGTGTGAATAGATAAATAAATGGTTAGCTGATGAGGCCTATTTTCTGCTGGGCTAAAAACTCATTATGGGCTTGGGTTCACTCCTTGACTGAGCAGGTGAAGGTAAGTCTATGATCATAGGCATTTTCTGAAATAGGGCAGTCTTGCTCAGCACCAACATCTTGACCTCAAAGTCCACCTTAACTCATTACTCCCTTCTATTAGGTTATATTTTTATGATATCTCTTGGTCACAGGATAATTGCAGTAATATATGCAAAGTACCAGAGAAGGCAATGGCACCCCACTCCAGTACTCTTGCCTGGAAAATCCCATGGACGGAGGAGCCTGGTGGGCTGCGGTCCACGGGGTCACTAAGAGTTGGACACAACTGAGCAACTTTCCTTTCACTTTTCACTTTCCTGCATTGGAGAAGGAAATGGCAGCCCACTCCAGTGTTCTTGTCTGGAGAATCCCAGGGACGGGGGAGCCTGGTGGGCTGCCGTCTATGGGGTCACACAGAGTCGGACACAACTGAAGCGACTTAGCAGCAGCAGCAGCAGCAGAATATATTTTTATAAGAATGGGACATATACTACCTGGATACCCATGACAGTATCATTATCTATGGATTGGTAAGAGATGTTCTGTAGGACCCAAAATTTCGAGATGATTTTTCTGAGGGTTGAGTCACATTTTTCATTAAAGGATAATTGGAAATTTTCTGAAATTTGTTAGTATTCAAATACTTACATGTAATCTCACTCCCAGATAGGTTAGACAGCTTTAGGAAAATTTTATTAAACATTTAGTTTGCATTTTAAAGTTTAATATGTTTTCATATTTCTAAAGGAATATATAATGAATAACAAATACATTATTTTTTTCCCTCAAGTAGTTCCTTTGAAGAGATGGCTGACTTTCTAATATGGAGCTCCATCTAGTGGTACAACTAGCAATGCATGAAAGGCAAGCATTTTCTGTAAGAAAAGATACATTATTGCAAATTACCCTCTGTTTTCTGTCTTATATATTTGAAATATCCTTGTGTGTTTCTGTATGTGTTCATTAAAGCAAAAAGTTAGGAAGTAAAATTCAACTTCCCATATGATAACAGTATTTTTGCTATATTTTATAAAAATGACTGCACCAAATATTGAAACTTTGGTGGCAACAGTGGTAAAGAATCCGCCTGCAATGCAGGAGATGCAGCAGACATGGGTTCAATCCCTGGGGTGGGAAGATCCCCTGGAGTATGAAATGGCAACCCACTCCAGTATTCTTGCCTGCTGCTGCTGCTAAGTCGCTTCAGTTGTGTCCGACTCTGTGCAACCCCATAGACGGCAGCCCATCAGGCTCCCCCGTCCCTGGGATTCTCCAGACAAGAACACTGGAGTGGGTTGCCATTTCCTTCTCCAATGCATGAAAGTGAAAAGTGAAAGGGAAGTTGCTCAGTTGTGTCCAACTCTTAGCGACCCCATGGACTGTAGCCTACCAGGCTCCTCCGTCCATGGGATTTTCCAGGCAAGAGTACTGGAGTGGGGTGCCATTGCCTTCTCCAATTCTTGCCTAGAACACTCTACGAACAAGAGGAGCTGGTGGACTATAGTCCATGGGGTCACAAAGAGGCCGACACGACTGAACATGAGTGCACATCTGAACGAATTTGAGATTTCTTAATGCATGTGCTCAGTTGCACATTTACTTACTTCGTTGATTTTTAACTTATTTCTTACGAATACCGGTATATAGTGTGTATATATCAATACCAAAGATAAGGGAGCCAAATTAATGAAAATTATTTTTTAAATCCCAAAAGCAGCACATTTTCTTTTCAAGTTGAATCAGTTGAAATAATTCTTAACAATGAATTCTGGCCATCTAAATTATGTCCAGATAAGTGTTCTAAATCCTGTGGCCCTATTTTCTTTTATTTTTTTTTTTCTTGCCAGCCAGAATTTAAGTCCATAACACAGAACATCAAAAGAAAAGTAAATGAACTGGACCAAGGAATATAAGAAAAATAAACATCGGCCACTTCTCAACGCGTGTCACAACAAAGCTAAAGGATATATTTTATAGTTTTGGCTGAAAATGTCTTCTGAGTCAAATCACACATGGGTATATAAACCTTGCCTTTTCAGAGCAAAGAAAGATGGTGTTTTTGTAGCTCACATACAATCCACGTAGAGAGGGAAGTTTTTGTTTCATGTTGGTTTCAATGGATAGAGCTGTCCCTCTCATCAATTAGACTGTGGCTAAATTGAAGATAAGGATCATATCACAAATATCTTGGGAATATATAGCACTGTGCTTAGTCGTTCAGTCATGTCCAACTCTTTGCAACCCCATGGACTGCATGCAGCCCGCCAGGCTCCTCTGTCCATGGGGATTCTCCGGGCAAGAATACTGGAGTGGGTTGCCATGCCCTCCTCCAGGGGATCTTCCCAACCCAGGGATCAAACCCAGGTCTCCCACATTGCTGGCAGATTCTTTACCATCTGAGCCACCAGGGAAGCCTAATATATAGTGAGACTTCAATAATACTGTCAAGATGAGTAAGTATATCCAAAAGACCTGGTGATATTATTTAAGGACATGTAATAAGAGGTCACTTTACAGGGACTCTTAAGAAGGGATTTATGAACAGTAACTTTTCTTGAAACAAGTATATACTGTAGACCATTTTCATTTGAATTTAAGCAACTATTTTTATACCAATCCCAATCTTATCTCTTGGATATTTCCTGAAATGCTGGTTTTTGTTGAAATTAAAGAATAAATAGGTAGCTAATATTCCACTGAGAACAAAGCTATGATTTCCAGTATATTTCCAGTTAAGTTCCCCATGAGCTATTCAACATGAAATTCTTTCGGAGTTCAAGCAAACAGTAAAACTAAATTTGCCACTTAAAACTAGTCAGCTGAAAATTTCAAATCTCTCAGGAACCTCGTCACATCTAAATCGCTGCTCTGGCTTGGGAGTGAGGGTGAGCGAGACAGTGACTGTGAGTTTTGAGGTGAGATATAGAATCATACTTCATTTTTATTTAAAGGCCTTAAATTTCTAACTATACCCACTGCAGTGAATCATTAGTTCCAAGCATCAGAGTAAAATTCAACTAAAAGACCTTAGGGTTTATTCGTTGTAAGTCATCACAGTGTGATATTCTAACACTTAAAAGCATGAATTTCCAAGAAGGCATTTTGACAGTCTAAAATTTCCTGATAACTTTAATAGGAATTATTTTGTACTGTGATCCATAAGAAATTTGTACACTGCTGTGACAATTTCCCCTTGAAGATCACTGCACATGGCAAATTACTTGGCAATTTTACTTTCTAGTTCTGAAAAAAAAAAAAAAAAAGACTTCATATAAACTACCTTCAAGCTATTTTTATTTCTGTGAGTTGAGGCTTCTTCACTTTTAATGAATTTTAGTAACTAAAGGAATTTTATGCTTAGTCTTCACATGAATAGTACAAAATGCAAAAAGCTAAATTGGAGAAGCAGTAGAAAGTACGCCTATGCAAGTAAATTACATGTAAAAATCCATTCATATCTGATTCTAAACAGAGTGTACTTAGCACTGAATGTTACCGCCTTGTAGAAAGTTATGATAATCTTACTTATCACTGGATTCCCAGCACTTATCACAGAACCTAATCTAAAGTAAAAATTTAAGAAAATTTTTAGACAAATGAGTTAATGAATCAATAAGGGTTACCTTCCTAGTAAGTCCAAACTGTATTTGGGAATAGGATTAACTATTATTGTTAAGGTAGAATTAATTTTTGATTTATGTAATTTTTTTCTGAATGCAAGTCTAAATTTCAACATGTTTATTTTTACAATATCATGAGATTTTAATCTTCTCTTTCTAGAAAATAACTTTTTTTTAATATCAGTGTCAATGATTAATTGTGAAATTTAAGAAGATTAACTAGATATTGTAAAATGTTTCCACATCCATAGTAATGCCAGTCTAACAAAAAAGTATTCTCACATATCACTACTCCTTTTAGGTCCATTATTTTAAAAGGAACCTAGAGTAGGAAATGGCAGCCCACTCCAATATTCTTGCCTGGAAAACTCCACAGACAGAATGGCCTGGTGGGCTACAGTTTATGGCGTCATGAAGAGTCAGACCCCAGTGAGTGACCTGGGCACATTTAAAAGGGGAAGGGCAATATACATCAAATCTAAATAGTAAGTAATGAGAACAGTGACCTTCCTCTTGTCCCCTTCATATAATCGATGGTTCTAGTTACTGCTTGCCTCAACAAATTAAAAAAAAAAAATCTTAATTCTGAAAGTGGAGCTAGGTCTTCAGTTTATCACCTCTTTTTCAATGTGATATGGTTTCCCTGGTAGCTCAGCTGGTAAAGAATCTGCTTGCAACGCAGGAGACCCTGGTTTGATTCCTGGGTCAGGAAGTTCCCCTGGAGAAGGGATAGGCTACCTACTCTAGCATTTTCAGGTTTCCCTAGTGGCTCAGATGGTAAGGAATCCTTTACCCCCTGCAATGTGGGAGACCTGGGTTCAATCCCTGGGTTGGGAAGATCCCCTAGAGGGGGATTTAATTTGATACTCTTCCTTTCTGTCTCCTCTCCCAATAAAATTGACTTTCCCTTTTCATTCTGTTTCCCATCATCACATCCTCTTAGTTTTTTTTCTATTTCTGTTCCTGTGATATTGTATAAGAGAACAGAATGAATGAAGATGGTTAGAGTTCACTAGTTAGGCTTTGTTTAATCCTCAAGACAGCCCCATGAAGCACACACAGGAAACTTCAGAGTGACTTAGCACTGTATTGAACATTTAGTAATTTTCAAAGTTGAGATTTGAAAACAGATTTATCTGACTCTAAGCTACTATAACAACCCACCTCTCTATTGGTGATGTTTTGGGGTCTAGCAACAATCTCCATTCCATTCTCTAAGGAATTTTTAATTTAGGTAGTCTACTAATACTGGAAAATTTAAGTAGTATATATATAGCTCCAAGAAAGTGCAAATAATGTTCACAAAAGACTTGCTTTGGCCCAGGAGCTTGCTGAAAGGGGCAAATATATGATACCACAGGGGAGCAAGTTTGGACTTGAGAGCCGTGATGATGAGAAGCCTGGAGCTGGCTACTCTTTACAGTAGTTGTCTTCTAATATTTTGGCCACCTGATGTGAAGAGCCAACTTACGGGAAAAGACCCTGATGCTGGGAAAGATTGAGGGCAGGAGGAGAAGGGGGCAACAGAAGATGAGATGGTTGGATGGCATCACCAACTCAATGGACATGAGTTTGAGCACACTGCAGAAGATAGTGAAGAACAGAGAAGCCTGGCGTGCTGCAGTCCATGGGGTCACAGAGAGTTTGGACACAATTGAGCAACTGAACAACAATAACCTTCAAATTATGTTTGTTAATGAGATATATTACATAGGAATTGTTTTTAGGATATTTGTTATGAAAAGGAATCAACTCTGAAAGGGTTCAGAATTTCTGTTGGTTCATGCTCTTCTTAATGTGAAAACTTTCTTTTGAAAAACTGAGCTGAAAAGAAAAATACTTAGTCCAACAGTGTGACCTGGCTACCACTTAGGAACTCAGGAATATCTAGTGCTCCTGGCCAGGTGTTTCTTCCACAGTGATACTAGGGGTACAGAGAGGCATGGTTATCCTTTCAATCAATCTCTTTCTCCAAGAGAATTCCCTATATAATCCAAGGTATATTTTATGCAAGGAGATCAAAGCAGTCAATCCTAAAGGAAATCAACCCTGAATATGCATTGGAAGCACTGATGCTGAAGCTGGGTTCGGCCACGTGATGTGAAGAGCCGACTCACTGGAAAAGATGCTGGGAAAGATTGAGGGCAATGGGAGAAGGAGGCGGCAGAGGATGAAATGGTCAGATAGCATCACTGACTCAATGGAGATGAATCTGAGCAAACTCTGGGAGATGCTGGAGGACACAGAGAGCGTCCTCTCTGGAGGACAGAGGAGCCTGGCGTGCTGCAGTCCATGTGGTCTCAAAGAGTCAGACACGACTTAGCAACTGAACAACAGCAAATCAGCAGCATCCATGTGTTTAGGGTTTAATTATGCTTGTGATTCATCTATGCAACACTCGTGACTCATGTTACAGAGACAGACCTCATGCTGAAGAGCTTGCTACTTTGTAAGATAAGTAAGCTGACAGTTAATTGACATGTCCAATTCGAACCAAAGGTCTCTTTCTAAACTCACATGCCAAGAGATGAGAGAGAAGGAGGACGTGAAAATAACAGAGATCAACATGTCCTTTCTTTTCCTTCCCTCCCTTTCTCCTTTTTTCCTTTCATACTTCTCCTTTATATTGCTATTTCTTTCCATTCTTCCTTTCTACTTCCTACACTCCTTTCTCTACATCTAAGCAGATGGCTATGGAAAATTAATAAAATAAGGACTACACATACATACTACCTTGAAGTTTAATGTGATAGATCTAGACATAAATATAAAGCCCTAAAAGTTTTCAGATTAAAAATAAATATTCAACCAGTCTTATTAAATTTAGCATTTAATTTAGGATTGAAATTTTAAAAAATGGAGGCACATTAGAACACACCGGTAAAATGAATATGGAGAAAGATATCAAATGTTTGCAATTGCTCATATTTCTCTAAAAGTTTTATTTACACTATGGCTTACATGTAAATGTGGTGCTCATTAATATTTATACTTTTATTTTTAATGTTATCTCTAAAACTGAAAAGAAAATTGGAGAACTGTCTCCATTATTAATCATTTTTGTAAGCAGTCCAGGCTTTAAGACCCAAACTATAAGGAATGTGCAGTTACTTGTAGTTATTGGCAAAGTTTCCAGGAGAAAAGAAACATCAATGCTAATTTTGCACTCAGCAAAAGTTACAGCCTTCTCTTGGATAAACTAGAAAGGCTCTTTCTAGTTTTACTATCTACGTTCTCTCATTTGCTTTAAATCTGACATTTTAAAGGTTTAAACCACACCAATAAAACATTTCTCATATTTTTTCACAGCTCTGCAAAAACTCATTCAAGACAACTAAAGTTTAGGGAATTTCTTTTTTTCTTGCACTTTCTCCATTTCTGCTGATTCTGGCCTCCAGAAAATTTACAGATTAGAACTCTGAATACGTTTAGCTTCAGTGCTCATTTATCTTGACTCCAGTAAATGATTTTTAAAATTTACTCAGCAAATAAATAAACTAGATAAAAAGAATTTTGCTTCCATAAATTGCCATTAATTCCACTGTCAACTTGGAGGCCATGTTCATGGAGGACTCATTTGAGTGCTCAAACCTATATTTTAGAGTTACCGTTTCTTGTTGAAGACACATACACTATCGAGTTGCCTGGTTTTAGGGGTGGTGGGAATTCAGAATCCCATAAAATGGCCAGAAATAAAGAAAAGGAAACAAGTTCCATCTTTATGTAAAGAGTCACTCTGCTCTTTCTGTCTCTTTGGTCTGCTGCATTAAAGAGCTGGGGGGCCCAATGGAAGCATTTACCAGTTTATTACTGTTGGCCTACGTTTTAATGTGCCCCCTCCAATATATTACTGCATAATTATCTCAGATTATTCAATATGACAGTGCACAGCTCAACTTCCAAAACAACGTGAAATATCTTAATGCTTGTAATCAGCCAAATAAATCACGAAACATAAATCATGGCTCTCTGTTCTTGCTGCCAGGTGAAAATCAATCCACGGCCTCGTAGGAAACTGAAAACAAAACTAGCCTAAGAGTGCCATCTAGTGGACGGATCTGGTATGACCACAACAGGCTACTAACTTTTTGTACACGTGTGCTCTGCTCAGCCCGTCTGACTCTTGGAGACCCCATGGTTTGCAGACAGCCAGGCTCCTCTGCCCATGTAATCTTCCAGGCAAGAACACTGGAATGGGTTGCTATCTACTCCAGGGGATCGTCCCGACCCAGGGATCGGATTTGTCCTCTTGCGCCTCCTGAATTGGCAGGTGAATTTTTTCCTGCCGCACTACCTGGGAAACCCCAACTTCACACAAGTTTTACCCAAAACAAGAGAATAATTCGAGGAGAGTCTGTTGTCCAGGAAAGTCCTAGCTAATGCCTGGCAACTAAGGAGAAAAACTGAAACCTAGAGACTGAGATACCGGTTAGCATTTCCTTTTCTCTCCTCTCATAAAAAAAAAAAAAAAATCTACTCCCTGGCTTAGAGGGAATGAAGGAGCAGGAAGAAGCCTGCTGTATGTCAAAAGAGTTGCACATACTTGTGCTCAGATTCCCGGGAGGGAGGGACTGGTGCTCACTGGGGTGACTACTGTGAGACAGAAGAAATGACAGAAAATAACCAGGGGTTGAAAAAAAAAATGCAACTCAAGAAAATTTTATAATAGTGAAGAAATGGCAGCAGCAAAGTGAATTTTAATTATGGCTGTTAGGGACTGTACAAGAGAAAGGCTAGCCTAATGGGAGCCTGGACATCTAAAGACTGCCCTGAGGGTGGGAAGGGAGAGGAGTGCTGAGACAAAGATCATTGGAATTCCAGTTCTACCGCTAAGATTCCTGCTAGGGGAAGGAGTTTGGCAAGCCCCCTGTGTATAACTATAACTTGGGTCTTTACTAGCATGAAAGTCAAAGAGTTCATGCCTCCCACATAGTCCGGAGTCTCCCACATTGCAAGCAGATTCTTTACTGTCTGAGCCACCGGGAAAGCTGATCTTTATTGGCATAACTGACTGTATTTCCTAAAAAAAGATGAGCACGCTAAAAAAGAAGTGAAAGGCTTTTGCTAAACACTGTCTTTACCTAAACTTGGGAGAAAAGGGGGCTGTCTTGAGCTACTCTATAAATAGACTTCATAAGGAAATACAGCCCGAATCTTAGTACGTCTAAATCTTACGGGTACTTATTAGAAAAGAGGGATTCCAAGCCTTATCTGCTGAGATTTGGGGATTGATCTGAAGTAGGACTTTAGGATTTGCAGTCCCATCCCCATTCTGCTACAGGCGGTCTGGGACCACATTTAAGAACTACTTCTTCCTGAGTCAAATAATGCCTGCTAATGCAGATGGTAAAGTGTCTGCCTACAATGCGGGAGACCTGGGTTCGATCCCTGGGTTGGGAAGATCCCCTGGAGAAGGGAATGGCAACCCACTCTAGTACTCTTGCCTGGAAAATCCCATGGACGGAGGAGCCTGGTGGGCTACAGTCCATGGGGTCGTAAAGAGTCAGGCACGACTGAGCGACTTCACTTTCACTTTCCTGCTGAGTCAAAACCAAGTGAGCTGAGACTTCCTACCTCCACGGAAGCAAAAGTAACCCTGAGAGACAGTGAAGTGCAGTTTGTGCTGCTGTTACCTGGCCGTTCTCGGAGACCATCAGGTTATAAGTGGACCAACCCACCCATATGCCCAGGATTTCCACTGTATTGTCTATTTACTGTTTTGGGCTGTGCTGGGTCTTCACTGCTACGAGGAGTCTTTTCTCTAGTTGCAGTGAGTGTGTGCCGTTCTCTAGTTGCGTTTGTGGGCTTCTCAGTGCGGTGGCTTCTCTTGTTGAGAGCAAGGCATAGGGTGACAGCCTCAGTAATTGTGGCTCGCGGGCTCCAGAGCACTGGCTCAGTAGTCGGGGGCACCCCGGCTTCAGTTGCTCTGCAGCATGTGGGATCTTTCCAGACCAGGGATAAACCTGTGTCTCCTACTTTGGCAGGCAGATTCTTTACCACTGAGCCACCAGGGAAGCCCTGGGATTTCTCAGTTTTAGGACTGAAGTTCCCACACCTCAGGAGAAACTTCAGCGCCAAGCAAATTGGGATGGTTGATCTCCTCACTGAATCAGTTCAGTTCAGTTCAGTTCAGTCGCTCAGTCATGTCCGACTCTTTGTGACCCCATGAATCGCAGCATGCCAGGCCTCCCTGTTCATCAGTAACTCCCGGAGTTTACTCAAACTCATGCCCATCGAGTCGGTGATGCCATCCAACCATCTCATCCTCTGTCGGCCCCTTCTCCTCCTGCCCCCAATCCCTCCCAGCATCAGGGTCTTTTCCAATGAGTCAACTCTTCACATGAGGTGGCCAAAGTACTGGAGTTTCAGCTTCAGCATCAGTTCTTCCAATGAACACCCAGGACTGATCTCCTTTAGGATGGACTGGTTGGATCTTCTTGCAGTTCAAGGGACTCTCAAGAGTCTTCTCCAACACCATAGTTCAAAAGCATCAATTTTTCAGCACTCAGCTTTCTTCACAGTCCAACTCTCACATCCATACATGACCACTGGAAAAACCGTAGCCTTGACCAGATGGACCTTTGTTGGCAAAGTAATGTCTCTGCTTTTTAATATGCTGTCTAGGTTGGTCATAACTTTCCTTCCAAGGAGTGTCTTTTAATTTCATGGCTGCAGTCACCATCTGCAGTGATTTTGGAGCCCAAAAAAATAAAGTCTGACACTGTTTCCACTGTCTCCCCATCTATTTCCCATGAGGTGATGGGACCAGATGATCTTAGTTCTCTGAATGTTGAGCTTTAGGTTAACTTTTTCACTCTCCTCTTTCACTTTCATCAAGAGGCTTTTTAGTTCCTCTTCACTTTCGGCCATAAGGGTGGTGTCATCTGCATATCTGAGGTTATTGATATTTCTCCCGGCAATCTTGATTCCAGCTTGTGCTTCAACCAGCCCAGCGTTTCTCATGATGTACTCTGCATATAAGTTAAATAAGCAGGGTGACAATATAGAGCCTTGACGTACTCCTTTTCCTATCTGGAACCAGTCTGTTTTTCCATGTCCAGTTCTAACTGTTGCTTCCTGACCTGCATACAGGTTTCTCAAGAGGCAGGTCAGGTGGTCTGGTATTCCCATCTCTTTCAGAATTTTCCACAGTTTATTGTGATCCACACAGTCGAAGGCTTTTGTGTAGTCAATAAAGGAGAAATAGATGTTTTTCTGGAACTCTCTTGCTTTTTCGATGATCCAGCGGACATTGGCAATTTGATCTCTGGTTCCTCTGCCTTTTCTAAAACCAGCTTGAAGATCTGAAAGTTCTTGGTTCACGTATTGCTGAAGCCTGAATACTCCATCTTAAAAGAGTTGTACACAAGGGTAGCTACGAGAAGCAAGCTCGGCAAAGAACACGAGGGCCTCTTGAAGTCATATACACTGAGAACCTTACCACCGGGGAATAGTTGTGAGAAGTTACACCCATATGAGGTGTGACAGTCCATCTGGAGCAGCTAGCTTTGCTAACAATAGGAAAGAGGTGCTGTGCAGAGTGCTCACGGACTGGGGCCATCACAGGAGCCTAGATGACCAGTCTGCTAGAACCAACTTTTTTTAAGCTTTAGTATTCCCCATTCCACCTTTTTTTTTTTTTTTTGCAAATTAGTAAAATCAACTGACTATAAAAGGTAGAGGGGGAGATGAATTTGGCATAAACTTCTGTTAGGAGAGCCACTCATTTTGATTTGAATAATGTAAGACTGAACTTAGTGTGAAGTCTTCTGAAACCTCCAATTCCATTAACATGTCATTCCTTTGCATCCCAGAAACAAATTAACTCTTCCTCCCAGTTTTTCAGTATGGTCCATGTATGCTCAGTCATGTTCAACCCTTTGTGACCCCATGGGCTGTAGCCTGCCAGGCTTCTCTGTCCATGGTGTTATCCTGGCAAGAATATTGAAGTGAGTTGCCATTTCCCACTCCAGGGGATCTTCCCAAGCCAGGGATCAAACCTCGATCTCCTGCATCTCCTGCATTGGCAGGTGGTGGATTTTTTACCACTTAAGCCACGTGGGAAGACCGGAAATCTCATTAGGAAATATGGCAAGTTTTGAGACCTAACAGTTCAAGTCAGTTTTATAGACCTTGACTTTTTTACCGAGGCCTAAAATTGTCAATACAGAATATGATAGAAGACAAGGATAGAAGTGCTTGACTTTTTCCAAACACAAAAAGTACAGTTATAAATTTTATAAATTCTCTGTTGCAAATTATATCCATTTGAAGATACATGCGTTTGATATCAATAGTCTCAATTTCCTTGAGAAAGTTCATGTCTACCTTCTTGAATTAAATCCTAGGAAACTGCCTAAATAGACTTCCCCTTGGAAGATCAAAGGTTTCTTAAGATCTGAGAATAAGATACTCCTTTCTTGTGCCGGTGGGAATTGAATGAGCTTGAATGGGTGTGGTGGAAATAGCCAGTTGCTCACCAAATCTAGCAGCACCTCTTCTTCTTGGACGCAGAGCCAGACCGTGTTTCCCTGCCTCCCTTGTACTGAAGGTTAGCCATGTGATGGAGCTTTAACCAATAGAAGGGAAGCAGAAATGATATGCACTACTACCAAGACTAGTCCCTGGAAATTTACCAGACAATCAATGTATATTTCCCTTCACGTTGATGGGGATGGGGGCCCCGTAGCATATCCTCAGAAACATTTGTTGAGGATGAAAGAAACTCTATGAACCTGGAAGCCTGAACGACCACTGAGGAGAACATCCTATCCCATCACTCATCCGGCAGGTAGTCTGTGTGAGTACTGCGCAAGAGCGATTATATTCTTTGGGGAGTACTAACAGCAAACGTATTCTACTTTCACTAATTTAAACCATTCCCTAGGACAGGCTGCATTATAGAACTTCAGAACTTTCTGTAAAAGAAGATATCCGAGGACTTCCCAGGTACTCCAACGGTTACATGTCCATCTGCCAAAGCAGGGGACGCGGGTTCGATCCTTGGTTCAGGGAGATACCACGTGCTGCAGGGAATCTAAGTTCGTGCACCACAATTAATGAGCTGCTGCTCTGAAGTTCACAAGCCACAACTAGAGAAGCCCACACACCTAGAGCCGGTGCTCTGCAACTAAAGAAGCCACTGCGATAAGAGGCCCACACATCCCAACTAGAGAGAGTGGCCCCCCTCGCCACAACTAGGGAAAGCCCACAAGCAGCAAGAAAGACCCTATGCAGCCAAAAATAATTTTTCTAAATTAAAAGAAGATATCCAAGGGATGAACATGCATCTCAGTGTGAAGCACTTCTTCTAAGCTGTACATTTCCCAGCGGAGAGCGCAGTGAAGGGATATTGTAGCAGGCAAGCAAGAGTTCTCTTTAATTCACTTTTGCTAAAGTTAATAATAAACATTATAGTCTCATAATAAAGAAAAAAAATTAAATTACAGTTGAAAGGGAATATCATGCTGCTATTTAACACTTATTTCCCCAAATTGAAATTCTTACTGAACATAAGTTTTTAAGTCGTAAGTTATTTGAAGGCTTCTGAATATCGTCTCCATATTTAAAGAAGTACGTATGTCTCCCAAGGCCCTATAAATTGGAGAGCAGGTCAAATGTGCCAACAGCTTAAGAAAAGGAAACCCCTTAAGTGAGGGAAGTGCTGCTAATAAGTGGAAAGGTTACATTTTATTGAGTATACACATTTACAGTCACAGTTTTAAGTTTCATTCAAGCAGCATTGCCAAGATTCAAGTTTATAATTAAATCCCCATTTTACAAAGATGTCAGTTAGTTTATTCAGTGGTTTTATGATTTAATTAATGACTAAGACAACTTACTTTAAGCCTGAGTAGTTTTAATAGTAAAGTATAGTTTAGATTACTAACTTGATGTTCCAGAGGGACTGCTCCCTTGTGAAAGAGCAATTCACCATAAGACTTCCTTGCGTTCAAACCTCTTCTCTCTTCATGTAGTGCATTTTACATGCATTTACAGTCGTGTGGTTTCCACAAAACTATCTTAATAGTGGCTACTTCCCAATCTACCCCCCACCACACACACATACACACACACACACACACACACACAGATACACACGTTCTGTCTTACAGACTTAGTTTTGTATTTCTGGTGAGACTGTCAGAAAAGTGACTGAACTACATACAGATGTATAAAGATGTACCTTGTCTAATGGATACAGTGAGTACTGCTTGTCACAATTTCACACACGTGCACACACCAAAAAACCCCTAAACTAATGAGACGTAATGGATTAGGAAAAAAAGGAGGTAGATCCTACAAACACGCAAACAGCTTTGTTACACTGGCCTCTCAAAGAGATTTATCTTGATGGAGGAGATGTGGGAACTTGTCCCATACATATGACTGCCTTTCCTACCACCAAGGAAAGCAAAAGGAAGAAAGGTGATGGGTCTGACTCATAAGAATTCAGGAGGCAAAAAAAAAAAAAAGAATTCAGGAGGCAGAGGAGAGTCAGAAAATCATTCAATATGTTATTATGATCTAACGTCTGGTCAAAACTAAACACTTATAAGGGCTCCAGTGGCTCAGTGGGTAAAGAACGCGCCTGCAGTGAAGGAGACACAGGAGATGCAGGTTCGATCCCTGGGTCAGGAAGATCCCCTGGAGGAACAATATGGCAATCCACTCCAGTATTCTGCCTGAAGAGTCCCATGGACAGAGGAGCCTGGTGGGCTACAGTCCATGGGGTTGCAAAGAGTTGGACATGACTGAGCGACTAAGCTCAGAAGCCAACACTTGTAAGGACTCATAAAATCCATAAAAAGCAGAATTTATATTGGGTATACAAAAACTTCATGACAAAAGCTCTTAAAAAGAGACATCTCATCAAGAGTGAACCCTGATGTCCTAATGTAAACTACTGACTTTGGGTGATTATAATGTGTCAATATAAGTTCACCAACTGTAACAAATGTACCGCTATAGTGGGGGTATAATGGGCAAGGCTAGGCATGGGTGGGGGGAGAAGGTTAAAGGGAAATTTCTACCTCCATATTTTATTGAAGTATAGTTCATTTACAATGTTGTGCTTGTTTCTGGTGAAGAGATTTAGTTTATATATACATGTATATATACACACATATATGTACACATATATATTCTTTTCCATTATTATTTATTACAGGATATTGAAAATACTGCCCTGTGCTATAAGTAGGACCTTGTTGGTTATCTATTTTATATATAGTGGTTTGTGTCTGCTCACCCCAAACTCCTAATTTATCCCACCCCTCCCCCCTTCTCCCTGTAGTAACCACTACGTTTGTTTTCTATGTCTGCAGGTCTTTTTCTGTTTCATAAATATGTCCACTTGTGTCATATTTTAGATTCCACATAAGCAATATCATATGGTATTTGTCTTTCTCTTCTGATTTACTTAGTATTTACTGCCTCAATTTTACTGTGAAACTAAAACTACCCTTAAAAATAAAGTCTTTAATAAAAAATAAACAAATCATCTACTAAGTAAAAAATTGAAACTAGGGTACCACACACACAGAGATGAAGAAAGAATAAAGAAAGCGGGGGTAGAAAAGATGATGGAGAGGGAGAACACACACACAAAAGCTCAGATTGGGCTACGCATTTGCAAGCTACATAAGTATGAGCCTAATTTTCAAAAAGTTTCTACCAAACTGGAAAGCAAGACTCAGGCAATGAGATAATAAAACGCTACCAAAAAGCAGTATGTGATTAAATATCAAGACAAAACTGCATGTTCCTGAGGAAAGAGCAGTGTCCTGTGTTATAAACTCTGGAGACAAAATTCTCATCACGGCTCTGCAGTCGTCAGCTGACAATGACAATTTCACTTAAACTCTTCAGACCTCACCAAAAACATGAACCACATGATCTCTTAAAAGTTCTTTCACTTCTAAATTCTAAGATTTTCAAGATAATTAGACTAGGATGAGAACAAATGTGTTTTCGGGGGATACTGAGAGAAAACATAACTTGAAATGGGCCTTAAAGCAAAGGTAGTTTCCAGAAAGTGTCCAAGAAAGACAAGGAAGATATCCAAACATTGAAGAAAATAAATAAATAACACAAAATAAAAATGGAATACAGTGACTGGTGTGGCATGTCTATATAACCAAGAGACTTTATCCGAGTGGATACAGATCCATATCAGAGATAGACACCAGATCATGAGGAGTTTTGAAAGTCAGGGTAGCAATTCTGACAAAGCAACTTTAAAAGATAGTAGGAAAGACACAATTAGAGGGTAACAGAAAGAATCAAGTGTTAAGGAACTAGTTGTGGAAAGGAAATGAACAGAATTACACAGGGAATCAAAAGGGTATCTTAACGATGAAGGTACTGTGCAAAGGGCTAGTTGGCCAAAGGATATGTTTTGAAAAAATTTATACACATAGTTGCATAAAATAAGGTTGAAATATACTGGTTCTAAGTTGCTCCCAAGGCAATTAAAAAAAATTGAAATGTAAAATTGTACTGTGTTTGATTATTTCATAAATAAAGAGTAGATTCTTATCATCAGTTGTACTTCTGGTCCTCATATACTCTGTTCAGGGAAAAAGCAAGCACTGGTATTGCCAATATTATGGGAAAAGAATAAAACAGAATAACTATTTGCATTGTCTTAATGTTTATAATTAATGAACATTTTGTAACAAAAAATAAAAGTAACTTTTAAAAGTGAGTGTTTAGCATAAGTGTTAATTAAAACATTGAAGTACATGAGGCCACTGGTAACCATACTATTATTGGTAAAATATTTTGTTCTACAGACTATGAAAGTGAAAGTGTTAGTCACTCAGCCATGTCCAACTCATGTCCAACCCCGTGAACTATAGCCCACCAGGCTCCTCTATCCATGGAATTCTCCAGGCAAGAATACTAGCATGGATAGCCATTCCCTTCTACAGGGGATCTTCCCAACCCAGGGGTCAAACTCAGGTCTCCTGGATTTCAGGCAGATTCTTTACCATCTGAGCCACCAGGGAAGTCCTCCTATAGCCTATAGTCTCATTTTTAAAAATTTCCAATTGCCCATAGCTTCAAGTATCAAAGGATCACTGTGTGTGTATTTGAAAAAGGAAGGTTCTCATCTCATTCAGGAAAGATTCTCATCACTATGCCACAGAAATTTATTAACTTTGGCCCAGTCAGAGACAGTTCAGTGAAAAATGTCATGTTCATGTACAGCTTATGGAAACAAAAAGAAACAAGGCTAGAGAAACAAGATTAATCTTACACAGAGGAGCTAAGAGGAAATCTAAGAATTTAGCACTTCCTCATTGTGAAAAACTGGTAAGCCAAAATTGGCTAGCAGTGGTTGTGTTATGTAGACAGGAAGCAGCAATGCACCTAAATAGCAGCATGCTATTAAGTTAAATGTGAGGAAAGGTTCACTTACTCCGAGTTGCTTCAGAATACGGGAAAGAAATGCAAAACATGAGGAAGTTAAGTGATGAGTTTTCATAGTTGTATTTAGAGAGGGCAAAGTTATCTCAGATGTGTGCCTGTCAAAATGTAAAAGGACAGAGAAGAGTACTCAGAGATTTGGATGAGAAATATTACATCAGTAGCCTAAGAAAAAGTGACAAATTGTGAAGAATTAAATAAATATTAAATAACATGGTTATAATTAAAATGCTGCCCTCTAAGAAATTAGGATAAACAGTTTGTGTTAATTGTTATATCCTCTTTATAAAAAATCTAAACCATGCAGAAAACAAGAGTTTAATTAAATTTAATTGCACTTTAAGCTGCAAACAAACCACATAGGTTACCACTATCTAGAAATAACCATTTTATCATTAGGTGAACATCATTATAAATACGCTTTTACTTATTTAATATACATAAAGTTTTCATCTTTATTGAAGTATGCAAGTCAAGAAGCAACGGTTAGAACTGGACATGGAACAACAGACTGGTTCCAAATTGGGAAAGGAGTACATCAAGGCTGTATATTGTCCCCCTGCTTATTTAATTTATATGCAGAGTACATCATGAGAAATGTGGGCTGGAGGAAGCACAAGCTGGAATCAAGATTGCTGGGAGAAATATCAATCACCTCAGATATGCAGATGATACCACCTGTATGGCAAAAAGCAAAGAGGAATTAAAGAGCCTCTTGATGAAAATGAAAGAGGAGAGTGAAAAAGTTGGCTTAAAACTCAACATTCAGAAAACTAAGATCATGGTATCTGGTCCCAACACTTTATGGCAAATATATGGGGAAACAATGGAAACAGTGAGAGACTTTGAGGGGCTCAAAAATCACTGCAGATGGTGACTGCAGCCATGAAATTGAAAGATGCTTGCTCCTTGGAAGAAAAGCTATAACCAAACTAGACAGCAAGTTAAAAATCAGAGACATTACTTTGCCGACAAGGGTCTGTCTAGTCAAGGCTATGGTTTTTCCAGTAATCATAGATGGATATGAGAGCTGGACTGTAAAGAAAGCTGAATGCCAAAAGAATTGATGCTTTTGAACTGTGGTATTGGAGAAGACTCTTGAGAGTCCCTTGGACTGCAAGGAGATCAAACTAGTCAATCCTGAAGGAAATAAGTCCTGAATATTCATTTGAAGGACTGATGCTGAAGCTGAAACTCCAATACTTTGGCCACCTGCTGTGAAGAACTGACTCATTTGAAAAGCCCCTGATGCTGGGAAAGATTGAAGGCAGGAGGAGAAGGGGATGACAGAGAATGAGATGGTTGGATGGCATCACCGACTCGATGGACATGAGTTTGAGAAAACTCCAGGAGTTGGTGATGGATAGGGAAGCCTGGTGTGCTGTAGTCCATGGGGTCACAAGAGCTGGACATGGCTGAGCGACTGAACTGAACTGAAGTATAATTATTACACAATAAACTGAAATTATTAAAAATATACCAAGTAATGAGTTTGTTATGTGAAGACACCCCATAAAACTGTCACAACAATCGTTATCCAATGATACATAAAGAAAAGTTTGAAGATAATATATATGTTCGTTATTTTGATTGTGCATTTAAAAACACAAAATTTTTAAATAAATGTTAACACTTGTAGTTATCTTTAAAATCCTAAGAAGTTGATATTATTTTTATCCCCATTTAAAAATAAGAAAATTAAGGTATAAAAGGATTAAGTAAATTCCCAAGATCATACAACTATTAAGCGTCAATCTGAATTTTACCCTTGGCATTCTAGAATATAAATTAGACATTTAAGTATAATATCTATATGTACATGCTGGTAGAAAGATAAAATTTCTTTTGCAAAATAATGTAACCACATTCAAGTCACATTTTAAAAGTAGTCAATTTTATTTTACTTGGATTTAAAAATATATAAACAGAAGTGGGCATGAAGGAATCATTGAACTTTAAATAAATTTTCCTTCACTAAAGATGTTATTTCTGCAAGATCCCTTGAGTTTATAAAAATAAATTGTTATAAACATTAGTTGAATAAAGGGAAATTGTGACTCTAACTTAGTTTATTTAGCATCCCTTAAGAGCTCAGGATGAAGATATTACTTAACTTTAATGGAAAGACTATGTAGCATATTGGTTGGGTATATGTCACCTTCTGGGAAGCTCTATTTCCATGGAAGTGAGTTTAACGTGAGACAGTGATAAGACAAAGGGAGGCAAAGGGGGAGACAGAGAATGTGACAGAAAGCAATAGGGAGAAATTCTTGCGTGTAAGTCAGTGGTTGAAACAAGCGATGATTTTGTGTCTCAGGAAACATTTCACATTGTTGGAGACATTTTCGGTTGTCACAATTTGAGTATTTCTGGCATCTAGTGGGCAGAGGCAGGGATGCTGCTAAACATTCTACAAAGCATGAGATCAGCCTCCTTCTAACAGCAGAGAATTATTCGGCCCCAAAAGTCAATGCTACCGTAGCTGAATGTGTGTGAGGGAGAAGTCATGAGTGAGTCAAAGCCAGACACAGAACAAAAGTGAGCTGGGGCTCCTAGGCAGCAGAAGCAGTAACAGTAAAAGCCAAGCCAAGCCAAGAGGGAAGCGAAGCATTTGCCCACAGTAGCAGAGCTCTTATAGGGAACAGAAACCAGAAACCTACTTCTGAGACCACAACAGGAATTGTCAAGGAAGAACCCAGTCTCCAGAATGATCCTGAACCTTGACTCACATTTAAGCTTCCCCTAGGATCTGCTGAGACATGTTTCCTGATTTACCTATGGGTGAAACTGGGAAATTAACTTCTCTCTCCTGCTAAGCATTTAAACATTCCTTTTTATGTTTTGAAAGCTGCAAGAGACCTAAAGGAAACTTCCAGTTTGATGAATTACATATTTCAGTCCTATGATCTTTGGTATTGAAATATATATAGCTTCAAATCAGGAATTTCCCCCAAATCATTCATTCATTTCACCAAAATGAATTCACACTGTTTTTCACATATATTGCTGTTCCCCTCTACATGAAAAAATAAACTTATGTTACTGGTATGGTCTGATCCTTTAACAGAATCTTTAATAACTACTGAGTTAAAATAATTAAGATTATTTAATATTAAAACAAAGATTATCATCTCCTACTATTATTTTAAATATTTTTAAAGAATGAAACAAAATCATATAATAAAACTTCACAATTGCAAACATTATTACTATTGTCTTGATAAAAGTTTTATAATTTTTAATAAGAATTTATAACAAAAATCCATGCTTTTAGTATAGTACCACTTTTCTGATTTTTTTTTTTTAAAGCCTGTAATGAAATTACACAACTTTGGTAAATTAAATGTTTGAACAATCTCAATTCTCCTTTTGAGATAAGTCTGCCTAATTCTTCCATATTCGTTTATGGAACAATTGACACATCTACTATGATACCGTAATTTCAAATACATTTGAAATTATAATTTAGCATTATTATGAATGTTATTGATAAATATTAGAAATTTATAGAAATCTTAATTATAATCTGCTACTTATTAAATGTATGAACAAGAGAAAATTATAAAATCTCTATAAATGTTAAGATTTTCTATAAAATGGTAATCATAGGGGCTATGTCATAGTTGTTATATTGAAATAAGGGACACAGACTATGTAACATGCATGCGTGCATGCTAAGTCATTTCAGTCATGTCTGACTCTGTGGGACCCCATGGACTGTAGCCCGCCAGGCTCCTCTGTCCATGGGATTCTCCAGGCAAGAATACTGGAGTGGGTTGCCATGCTTCCTCCAGGGGATCTTCCCAACCCAGGAACTGTACCCACATCTTTTACATCTCCTGCATTGGCAGGCAGGTTCTTGACCACTAATGCCACCTGAGAAGCCCCAAAATATGTAACATAGTTACTAACAAATGCTAAGTCCTCTTAAGTATTAGTCGCTCAGTGGTATCTTGACTCTTTCCAGCCCTATGGACTATAACCGGCCAGGCTTCCCTGTCCACAGAATTCTCCAGGAAAGAATACAGGAGTGGGCTGCCATGCTCTCCTCCAGGGGATCGTCCCAACCCAGAGACTGAACCTGGGTCTCCTACATTAGAGGCAGATTCTTTACTATCTGAGCCACCAGGTAAGTCCTAAGTGCTCATAAACGTCAACGATTATTGTTGTTGGTATTTGCACTGTCATGGTATCAGAAAAATAATTTTTATTAAGTCTAAAGTTCACTCAGTGCAATGAAAATAGCCACAAAGCTACTTATTTAGGACTACAACTAATTTAATGCTGTTTTCTAAACCTACAGCTTATTTTAGACTTGACTCATCAACTGGGTAGGAAAAAAAAAACTTCAAAAATTGAAAATAAGTGACTTACTTTTAAATGTCACTCCATTTACCTACTGGAAGCTTGGGAAATGAAGGGTCAAATAAGAATCCACTCTGACATCCCTTCTTTTCAGTTTGACAGCAGAGAAGAACTTAAGCCACAAAAGTGCAACTGTTAATGATGGTGGAATTCAAATTTAATTTCCATATGACAGAGAGAGGTAAAAAAGTGGTTGTCTCTTAACATTAAAATTTTCACAATAAAGTGCTTGTGAAGGTAATTGCTCCAAACACTATGACAAATTAAGGCACTACCACTGATTACTACACTGGAGACAGAGAAGAAGCACTAATTACTACAAGAGAAGACGAAAAACACTCAAGTCAACTGTCATAGAAACGCCAGCCCACAGGCTGAGCTGGACTTTCAGCTTTAGAAAACAAGTAACATCTGAGTCATACTAGGATGAAGGCAACGGCACCCCACTCCAGTACTCTTGCCTGGAAAATCCCATGGACGGAGGAGCCTGGTGGGCTGCGGTCCATGGGGTCACTAAGAGTCAGACACAACTGAGCAACTTCACTTTCACTTTTCACTTTCATGCATTGGAGAAGGCAATGGCAACCCACTCCAGTGTTCTTGCCTGGAGAATCCCAGGGACGGGGAAGCCTGGTGGGCTGTTGTCTATGAGGTCGCACAGAGTCGAACACGACTGAAGTGACTTAACAGAGGATGTCAGTGGGGACCACAGATATTACTCTAAAAATTTCCAATAGAAATATTGGGGATCTGAGTTTAAGCCTATGAGTTAAACAATAAAGCTATAAGAGAAGACTTCTCATTTCTTTACGACTCCATTCCTTTAGGGTCTATTTTTGTGATCTACAGAACCATAAAGAAAATTAAGGTTTTTCTATGATTTTAGCCAGATGAAAATTGTGGTTTATTCAGATTATTTGGCAAGTCAGAGGAAAAAGAAAAAACGAATTCTGGCCATTATGTTTTTGTGCTGTTATTCCAGTATGTTACAGCTTAGTGATTTTTTTTTTCCCCCTCAAGTACTGGGTTTCTTCTCAGTGGAAGTAAATTGTTCAGTGTGTTCAAAGCAACTGTCAGGTAATTAAGCTATTTAAAATCTTTCAGAAGGTGCTCTCCTGACCAATTTAACAATTTAGGAGAAAAGCTTAATTTCAAACTCCAGATGAAACAGTCATAGCTCTAAAAAATTTCAATCAGATCCAGAAAGACAGTATAATTCTTTGTTGGCAATAGAGATCTTTTAAAGAAGGTAGATCTCTCTATGTCCTGAAGAATGAATTAACTGGACAGGTCAAGCTAGGGACAAGCGCAGCTGCCCAGCAACCCCTTGTATTTCTGTGTTTAACTCTGTAAGTATATGTGTTCTAAAAGTGATTTTGATTAACCAGAGAGAAAGAAAGAAATATTTTTAATATTTCAAAGAAAGAAAATATTTTAATTTTTTTTTTTATATGTACTGCTTGCATGTTAAGTTTCTTCAGTTGTGTCCAATTCTTTGCGGCGACGGACTGTAGCCCACCAGGCTCCTCCGTCCATAGGATTCTCCAGGCATGAATACTGGAGTGGGTTGCTGTGTCCTCCTTTGGGGGATCTTCCCAACCCAAGGACTGAACCCACGACTCCTGAGTTACCTGCATTGGCAGGCGGGTTCAGCACCCCTAGCCCCATCTAGTGTAGAACCTACACGGCCTTATCTGTAGAACTTGTTTTTAATTCTCACTCCATTCAATAACTGACCTAATCATTCAATTTTTTTTGAATCCCCAGTACGTGGCCTCCAATATTTTACATTCTAGTCAGCAATGGGAAAAATTCAATGTAACAAACATCTATAAACAATGTGTTGAAACAGCTATTTACAAAGTACAACAGTAACTTTGAAGATGGAGTCATTAGATATTTCTAGTAAAATAAATGATGTTTTAGTAAAGATGAATTCGAATTTTGCCTGATTAGAAAAAAAAATGAGTCATTCAGACATATAAGAGGGAAGAACACATTCAGTCTGTTGAAAAGAAAGTAATCCATGCATTCATTCCAAATGTGTTTTGAGCACTTCCACAAAGACAAACTGTTCCTGGTGCAGGGATGAAATACAAAGTAAAGTTCATGTTCTCAAGGAGCTTAAATTCTAGTAGAGGAAAAGAAACAAACTAATAAGCAAAACATAACATGTTAGTTGATGAGAAGAGCCCTGAAGTGCCATGAAGTAAAAGAAAACAATAAGGGAATAAAGAGCGTCTTAGGGAGGATTGCTATTTTAGAGAGTGCAGCCAGGGAGGGCCCCTCTAATAAGGCAACATTTCAGAAGATGCCTGAAGTGAGAGCGCTCTGTGTGCAGACAGTGTATGTGGGAGAAATGCATTCAAGAGAGAAAGGTAAGTGCAAAGACCCAGTGGAGTGGACATGTGTAGACATGTTTGAGGAACAGATTGTACAGATTAATGAAAAAGATTGTGTAAATTTAGTCTGGTGGAAGAGTGGTCAAGACAGACTGGAGGGAAGGCTGGTAATGTGTACTTCAGGTAGATTGAGGAGCATCTCTCTAAATTTAGTTCAGTTCAGTTCAGTGACTCAGTCGCGTCTGACTCTTTGCGACCCCCATGGACTACAGCACACCAGGCTTCCCTGTCCATCACCAACTCCCAGAGCTTGCTCAAACTCATGTCCATTGAGTTGGTGAAGCCATCCAATCATCTCATTCTCTGTTGTCCCCTTCTCCTCCTGCCTTCAATCTTTCTCAGCATCAGGGTCTTCTCCAATGAGTCAGTTCTTTGCAGCAGGTGGCCAAAGTATTGGAGTTTCAGCTGCAGCATCAGTCCTTCCAATGAATATTCAGGACTGATTCTGAATATTTCTGAATAGGATTGACTCCTTGCAGTCCAAGGGACTCTCAAGAGTCTTCTCCAACACCACAGTTCAAAAGAATCAATTCTTTGGTGCTCAGCCTTCTATATAGTCCAACTCTCAAATCCATACATAACTACTGGAAAAACCATAGCTTTGACTAGACCTTTGTTGGCAAAGTAACGTCTCTGATTTTTAACATGCTGTCTAGGTCGGTCATAGCTTTTCTTCCAAGGAGCAAGTGTCTTTTAAATTCATGGCTGCAGTCACCATCTGCAGTGATTTTGGAGCCCCTCAAAATAAAGTCTGTCACTGTTTTCATTGTTTCCCCATCTATTTGCCATGAAGTGATGGGACCAGATGCCATGATCTTAGTTTTCTGAATGTTGAGTTTTAAGTAAACTTTTTCACTCCCCTCTTTCACTTTCATCAAGAGGCTCTCCAATTCCTCTTCACTTTCTGCCATAAGAGTGGTCATCTGCATATCTGAGGTGATTGATATTTCTCCCAGCAATCTTGATTCCAGCTTTTGCTTTATCCAGCCCGGCATTTCACATGCTGTACTCAGCATATAAGTTAAATAAGCAGGGTGACAATATATAGCCTTGACGTACTCCTTTCCCAATTTGGAACCAGTCTGTTGATCCATGTCCTGTTCTAACTGTTGCCTCTTGACCTGCACACAGATTTCTCAGGAGGCAAGTAAGGTGGCCTGGTATTCCCATCTCTTTCAGAATTTTCCACAGTTTGTTGTGATCGACACAGTCAAAGGCTTTCACATAGTCAATAAAGCAGAAGTAGATGTTTTTCTGGAACTCCCTTGCTTTTTCTATGATCCAAAGGATGTTGACAATTTGATCTCTGGTTCCTCCGCCTTTTCTAAATCCAGCTTGAATATCTGGAGGTTCTTGGTTCATATACTGCTGAAGCCTGGCTTGGAGAATTTTGAGCATTACTTTACTAGCGTGTGAGATGACTGCAATTGTGTGGCAGTTTGAACATTCTTTGGCATTGCCTTTCTTTGGGATTGGAATGAAAATTGGCCTTTCCAGTCCTGTGGCCACTGCTGAGTTTTCCAAATGTGCTGGCATATTGAGTACAGCCCTTTCACAGCATCATCTTTTGGGATTTGAAATAGCTCAACTGAGGGGAATATGATCTTTGTTTTAGAAAGAAAACTGGTGGTAATGTGGACAGCCAAAGTGGAGAGGCCAAATACAAGCCTAGTAAAATGGTCCAGGTAAGAGAAGATGAGGGTCTAAAGTCAGACAGTGGTCATCAGATGAAGAGAGATGTGGGAGGCAGAATTATAAGGATGATCCTGAATTGGACTTGCAGAATGAGGGAGAGGGAAGATCCAAAGAGATTAAAAAACTTTTGGCTTACACAACTAGCTAAATGTCACTATTTACAAGCGTTTGAATTACTAAAGGAGGGTTGTATGCGAACAGAAAACAGTGAGTTTGTTGCACCCAGTGAATGTCAGGGTCCTAAATAATATCCAGAGAGAGACTTAGCAGGCAAAAGAATGCCTACAACCAAAAAGAATACAACAAGCTTATTTATTTTTAAATCAGGGTGTTTCAGTGGTAAAGAATCCACCTGCCAATGCAGGAGACACAGATTTGATCCCTGCATTGGGAAGATGCCCTGGAGGAGGAAATGGCAACCCACTCCAGTATTATTCTTGCCTGGAGAATTCCATGGACAGAGGGGCCTGGTGGACAGAGGTCCATGAGGTCGCAAAGAGTCCAACATGACTGAGCAACTGATCATGCATAAAAATATAAACACATATAAAGGAAAACAAATGACCAATAAACAAAACTTTCATACTATCCATGCACTTGCAGCCCAAGTTGTCCCTGGCCTGATGGAGCTGTGAGGTTGAAGGGCTGGGACACAGCTGTCAAGGTCTCTCACAAAACATTCTCAATTCCTGCTAAATCTAGACCTTTCCTCTCTCCCCATTTGGAATGTCCATCTCTCCAGGAGCCACTTGGTGATAAAGAGCTATCCAGCATTTCTCTAGTATTCTATTAGTATTGCCTCTCCATCCATCCCTCAGTACAACAAAGGAAGAGATAACAGGATCCATACTCTTTAGAGAGCAGAGGAGACTGGAGTTATAAATGCATATGTGGTAATAATTTTGCCCCTCCCAGAAAGCAAAACCATAACCAAAATGGGATAGAGACAGTATCTTTGAAGGAAACAAAGAAGATAAATAAGCTATTGCTTAAGTACTGCTTTTAGATTCATCTTGCACCTTTCAAGAGTTCTTAGATTATTTTTCTTGAGACTATTTGCCATTAAATAGGCAGCTAAACTACCTGAACCTCTTTCTAATTATACTCTTGGAAATTGAATAAATGGAAATAGTAACTTAGAATCATAGCACTTTGATTTTGGATTTTTAGTAAGGTTTACTTTGAAACCCCTTGAGGACACTTAAAAGCTGTCAAGCTTTTAATTTAATCCCTTAGACTGGAATGCCACAGGAAAGGTCAGAGAAACAGAAGAGAATTACTTTGTCAAGAAATTAAGTACTTTAAAATGGCATGAAACTTATTTGTGTAAATGAAAAATAAGAGGGCAACAATCATATGGTTTTTCCAGAAATTATTTATGTTCAAATCCATTTGCCTAATTTTGCTTAACATACTTGCTATATCACAGTACTAAAGGCATAATTATGCCACCAGGATTGTTAAATGCCTATTTGAATCATTTTTCGGAAAGGCCTTCCTATGTCAAGGTTTCTGCCATTTTCGGCATCTTACTCATCTTGCTATTTCTGCTACTTTAAAAAATTAATTTGACTGCTTTAGGAAAGGAAACAGTAAGTAGACTAAAGTGGCAGTGGCTTTATTACCAGGAATACTTTTTGACTTCACATCTTCTGTATTGGAGCTTGGATAAAAGGTCACATCTGAGAATTATAAAAGCAAAGCTGTCATCAAGAGAAGTCTGAAATCCACTTCTATCTAAGTATATGATTAAAACACCCACAATTATGGGTTCCCATGGGACACCTGAACATAATAGAACTCTGCTGAAAAAAAGTACAAATTAACCAGAATGTCTCAGTTCCTTTTTTGCTCCAACATGACAGAAATGGCTGGCTTTCACAGACAGTAGTTTTTCAAGTGGCACAGTGGTAAAGAATCTGCCTGCCAATGCAGGAGACAGAGGAGATGAAAGTTTGATCCCTGGATAAGGAAGATCCCTTGGAGGAGGAAAATGGCAACCCACTCCATGATTCTTGCGGGAAAAAAATCCCGCGCATAGAGGAGCCCGGCAGGCTATAATCCACAAGGTCACATAGAGATGGACAGGACTGAGCACATGCGTGCAGATTTTTCAGATAGCTTCAAGAGAGAGAACTCTGGTGGTTGACAGAGGGATGAGGAAGCTCAAAATCTGTAAAATAGGAGGGTAATACCCCAATACGTGCAGCTTGATAAAATCCCTCTTTCCCATTTGGTTGTATGGATAGAGTCATTTCATTTAGTTTATTCAACTTGTGCAGGGCAACGCTAGGTACATAGCTAATGCTGAATAAATATCAAGTGAACATATAAAATATATGAAGTTTTATTAAATATATTTTGCAGCCTGATATAATAGAAGATATTCTGTTAAGCATATCTAAATATAATATATAGATATAGCTGCAATATAGATATGAATCCTATCTAATCAATAAACATACATAATTTTAATTACTTCCTAGTACCAGCCAACAACCTTTCTGTTTTCTGAATATTGGCTCCATTAAATTTTTTTGAGTTAGATTTTTACATGCTGAGAAAATTTTGCATTGAAATTTGTTCAACATAGTCCCATAAATCTTATTCCCTTTACAAAGTCCATAAAATTTCTCTCACCCAAATTAGATTGATCTCAGTTTATTATATCAAAACATCTGTGTTCCTACTTTATTGCATTTGTTGATGTCTTTCATTGTTTACATTTATCTTTCCCCTCCTTTTACCACTCCTCAATGCTTTCTTCTTTTAAAGCAAGGTGGAATGTAAGGCAGGTTTGTTGAATTTAATTAATGCAGAGGAAATAGCTATCCTAGCAAGAAAAACAAAGTAAATGCTTTCAGAATTTTCTCTACTAGTGAATGAGACTTTCATTGCCAAGTATAGATAGAGGTTAGGAATCAGGAAAGTGGAAAGAAATCCATTCACAGATAAATTACTTGAAAACAATTTTGAAATTACTGAATTATTTAAATAAAAATATAAATATCAACGTGTAACTCCAATGATGGAATTCATCCGTTTTTGATATTCCAGTTGAAAAAAGCATAAACAAAGCAAAAATTTCTGGAATAATTAAAGGATTTGGATATAGTGTACAACTGAGGTCTACACAAGAATATTCAAATAACAAGAATATAATATTGTGTATACTATAAAATCTTAGTGAACTTAAATTTATAAGTCGTTATTCAGAAAGTATATTATGGTCTTTCAGGTTTATAAACCACATTTACAGATTATATCACATCTTATTTTTGTACTTGAGATGAATATTTAAAGTCAGCAAAAGCCTAAAATCTTAGAAGTAGTTAAAGCCTAAACTTTCATGTCATTCAAATATCTTACTTTAAGAACTAAAAAGTGCCCTGAGAATTGATAAAGTCAAAAAGTTGGTTAAAGTCATAAATTAAAGCCAGGAGAGAGATGAGGTCAGAAGATTAAAGAAATGGAGTTAGTATTCCCCAAGCGAGTCAGAAGACTGTGATTAAGAATGCCATGAAAGCAAACCCAGAACGTGGCAAGGACAGAGGACTGGCGGTCAGGTCTGGATTTGCATCCTGCCTCCATCATAGTTTAACTTTGTCAGTTTGAGTAAATAACAGGGCACTCTGTGAATGCTGGTTTCAAAGATCAGTGTACTTTTATAGCCTATTTTAAAAAGAGATGAATAAGAAAATGTATAGTTTCTTTAGTCTGAAAAATACCCAATCCATTAAAAGGCTGAAAGAATGAACTCTCACATGTCTTTTTAAATTCACCAATTAGATAAAAATTTGCTTCATACATAGATATAAATGTAGATAAAACTATAGATATAGACATAGACAGACATACAGATAGAGATTTGTCTTTTTCTCCAGAAAAATCTGAGAATTACAGGTACAATGAGATACAGTGTCTTTCTATCCCTAAGCATTTTACTCACTACCTCCTAAGGACAAGGACATTGTCCTGTATAATCACAATAACATTATCATACATAAGAAATTGAACACTAATGCAATAATAATCATCTAACATTAGAGATATCCCCAAGTAGTTCAACAATGTAGTGTAGTTATTTTTTTCTCCTCTGATCAAAGATCAATTATGGGGTTATTTTTTAGTATTTTTAAAATTTGGAAAGTGTTTGCATAGTTCAAAATCAAAACTGCATAAAAAGTTATAATCATTGAAGTCTCATTCCCTTTCTCTTTCCCTTCCACTCTCCTCTTAGCAAATGCCTGCTTTATCCTTCCCAGATTTCTTTTTTCCAGCACTAAGAGCCAGGATTAGCTATATGATATGTGGTAAGTTACATGCTGTTTATTTGTTTTAATAGTATAAAAATCCATCTTATTAGGAAAATTATTAGATGTATGTAGTGAGGTAAATATTCTTTATACAAGGCATATATGAGTATAACAAAAAAGTAAAGTGAAAAGATGAGAACAAATTGTAAGTTTTGTATCCTAATACAATTTCAAATAATATGTCTTACATGCTCATGTACACAACAAAAACAAACTTTACACACTTTCTCATCTTTTAACAAAATGTTGATGAATGCCTATAGCAACCCCAATGAACTCAATTTGAAAACCACTAGTTTAAATAAATATGTTGACTCATAAATAGCTACTGTATTATTATTACTTGATTAGTCAGCTACAAAGTTTAATGTTCTTTAAATTTTAACAGGTTATAAGTTCATCTAGGTAGTAAGTTTCCTCAGGACAGAGATATTGACTTATATAACTTCTTTGGTTTCTCATTGAGCCTTGTATAATTAAGCATACAATGAAAATGTTTTTAAAAGCTATTGGAATGATGCATATATGAATGAACTATAAATAGAAGTCCGTCAAGACTGCAGAATTCACATTCTTTAATAAACTAATTGTATATGCATATATAGTCACTTCACCTTCTACTTTAAAAGTTACTATTTACAGTATAATTTACCTAATTACTCAGAATTCTTAGAAGTTAGAGATAATTTATTCAACTGATATTATTCTGAATTATCCAGTTGCCTGACTTACAAGTTTCGTCAGTTATTCTGGAACCCACAGACACAGTCTTATCCAAAAACACTCAAAATTTGTGTGAGATTTCAAAGTATTAGTATATTATTTCAGAATTCAATTCCTTTAGAATGCAGAAAAACATGCATTTTCAAATAATTTTTCTAAAGATGTGTGTATATCATTACCCACAAGATGGTGCTGTTTTCCCACCAGCAAGCCTATAAACAGTCATGTGAGAAACACCGCCCCCCCCCCCACACACACATGCACAGCTATAAAATACAATATACAGGACAGAGGGGAAATAGTTTTATTTAACGGAAATCATGAAAATGCTTCTAAAACAGTTCTTAATGTTCTGCATTCTCCAGATAGTCTTTTATTAGAATAAGTCTGTTTGCTGATACTTTAGCTTCCTATACACAACTAACTACTCAATGTTCCACACAAACGTGTAATTCATCTCAAATTCAAGTCCAAAACTAAAACCCTCGATCCTCTTCATTGCCCTCCCACCAAGCTTTCACGGAACTATCACATCTTCCCTGTTCCTTGGGCGAAAATCCTCGGGCTCATACTCACTGCTCTGATTTTTCCTTTCTCCCTCTGTCCTCTCTCTCTTTCCTCTCTGCCCTCTACCCGCCCCTCTGCTCTGCCCTCTCTTTTCACCCCTCCTGTCTCCCCTCTCCTCCCCACCCCCTGTTAGTTAGCTCCATTCAACCGGTGAGCAAATCCCACTGACTCTGTTTTCAGTGTATTTTCAGAATCCACTTCCCAGCACCCAGATGGCGCTCACGGTCTTCCTGGCCATCGCCCCACACCGCTGGTCTCCTTCCTCCAGGCGTGCTTCCCGACCTTTCCTCTTGACCTCGCCACTAGCCGTTGGTTCATTACCACTCAGATGGTGTCACTGTCCTGCTCAAAACCCACGGTCTCCCCATTTCACTCAGGCTGAAACTCAGTCTGGGTTTCCAGTTCTCCCCTGGACCTCAGCTCCTGCAGCTTCCCCCTTCTCTTACTGGGCTCAGGTCACACGAGCCGCCCTGCTTTTCTGCAAACACAGGAGACCCACCCGAGTCATGCTTCTCTTCTCTGTTCTTCCCGTTACTTGGAATGATGTTCTGCAAGTTATTACCTAGGTACGGCCACCGCATTTTCAGGCTGCTGCTCAGACGGCACCTGCTCAACGAGGTCTAACCTGGCCCAGCCACAGTTTAGTCTTTTCCTGCCACTCGTTTTTTAGCACACTACAAAGACTTTTTATTCAACATTGTTACTATCTCTTCTCCCCACTTTTATGAGAACAGAAATCTTATTTAATAAATTTAAACCAAAGTTCTAGAATAGTGCTATTAGTAGGTGCTCAATAAACACCTGAATGAATAAACCATACTCTAGACATTAATAACTGTATTGGGGAGATAGTGAAGGACAGGGAAGCCTGGCATGCTGCAGTCCATACGGTCTCAAAGAGCTGGGCACAACTTAGTGACTAAAAAACAATTCGATCAAAAAAAGTTGATTTGCTGTTTATAGGAAGTTTTTCATATAGAAATATGAAAAAACTAAATAAGGTGTCAAATTGATATTAAATTGGTATTAATCTTAATTCAAAAGATATTTACTTACAACCTATAATATAGGACATACTTTCAATAAATGGCTAAACATTATCCAAAATGGGCATTGCTAAAGTTTGCAAAAGCTCCCTTGACATTACATACTGTCATTTGAGGTAAAGCTTCCTTCTATAGACAAGATATTAGGAGGATGCAGTCAGCCAAACTATGTTTCCCAGAAAGTATATTTTAATAACATAAATGCATTTGTCATATAAATGCATACACATTTTTATACTGACCAGTTTTTGGCTTTTGTGTGAGAACATTTTAATATGGCTTTTATGCCTAGTCTGTACATGCGTAATTGTGGTGGAATCAGATGTGGCTAAAAAATCAGTTTCTGTGATTCAGTAAGACGTCCCTGTGAGAAGCTGTTCCAGAATATGAGATTTCTAACATTTACACCAAAATGGGGCCAGGGATTCCAAACCAAAACAACTTTTGGTCACACTCAGTTCTGTCACAGTCTTTTAGACATGATATGAAGCTAAAACTATATGTTCCACCAGTTTGACTATTTTTCTTAGTTTTACTAACTACTTTGGCTAAGCACACTTGTTATTAGTAAGTTATCTGACTAAATTGAAAAATAAGTAGTTTGTAAGCTCGAAAATTAGTTAAAATGTCAAAATGAATCACACAGACTCAGTTCAAGGCTCTTTATAAAAATTTGTGTTCGCATCTTTATATGTAACTTTGCTTTGTAACACTTTCCCCCCACTTTCATAATCCTAGTCACATCCTTCACTATGATAGTTATCATTATTTCAGCAGAGTGACTGAATGATTTTTTATTCAGCATTGTCAGTTCATAATCTTTATATAAATTTGCCACTTATGTTTTAAACTGGAAAAGTATTTAAAGTTAAAAATTTAAAAACTAGAGTTGATTTTATTCTTGTTTTTAATGACCTAAACTGCTATTTACAAATTTCAAGCTTTCAAATTGTTCATTCAAAAGAGGGAGAAAGAGGAATGAAGGAAGATAGGGGGAAAGGAAGGGGGGAGCGGGGAGGGAAGAAGGAAGGAACCATCTTAAATAATTTGGCAATGTTACTGAGAGGTGATGGTTGGGGTTAGGCTAATAAAGTTAATTCAAGACACTTTGTCTTCAAGATGTTATTCTCTGATCAAGTTCTTTTCTTTTATATGAAGGGGCTCTCTACTTAGTTATTTATTGTCACATATGTAATTTTTCATTCTAACAGCTGAAATAAACACCCAGTTCAGTTCAGTCACTCAGTTGAGTCCGACTCTTTGCAGCCCCATAAATCACAGCATGCTAGGCCTCCCTGTCCATCACCAACTCCTGGAGTTTACTCAAACTCATGCCCATCGAGTCGGTGATGCCATCCAGCCATCTCATCCTCTGTCGTCCCCTTCTCCTCCTACCCTCAATCCCTCCCAGCATCAGGGTCTTCTCCAATGAGTCAACTCTTCGCATGAGGTGGCCAAAGGATTGGAGTTTCAGCTTCAGCATCAGTCCTTCCAATGAACACCCAGGACTGATCTCCTTTAGGGACTGATCTCCTTTAGGATAGACTGGTTGGATCTCCTTGCAGTTCAAGGGACTGTCAAGAGTCTTCTCCAACACCATAGTTCAAAAGCATCAATTTTTCAATGCTCAGCTTTCTTCACAGTCCAACTCTCACATCCATACATGACTGCTGGAAAAACCATAGCCTTGACTGGATGGACCTTTGTTGGCAAAGTAATGTCTCTGCTTTTTAATGTGCTGTCTAGGTTGGTCATAATTTTCCTTCCAAGGAGTAAGTGTCTTTTAATTTCATGCCTGCAATCACCATCTGCAGTGATTTTGGAGCCCCCAAAAATAAAGTCTGACACTGTTTCCACTGTCTCCCCATCTATTTCCCATGAAGTGATGGGACCAGATGCCATGATCTTAGTTTTCTGAATGTTGAGCTTTAAGTCAACTTTTTCACTCTCCTCTTTCACTTTCATCAAGAGGCTTTTTAGTTCATCTTCACTTTCTACTATAAGGATGGTGTCCTCTGCATATATGAGGTTATTGATATTTCTCCCAGCAATCTTGATTCCAGCTTGTGCTTCTTCCAGCCCAGCGTTTCTCATGCTATACTCTGCATATAAGTTAAATAAGCAGGGTGACAATATACAGCCTCGACGTACTCATTTTCCTGTTTGGAACCAGTCTGTTGATACAAGTCCAGTTCTAACTGTGCTTCCTGACCTGCATACAGGTTTCTCAAGAGGCAGGTCAGGTGGTCTGGTATTCCCATCTCTTTCAGAATTTTGCACAGTTTGTGACCCACACAGTCAAAGGCTTTGGCATAATCAATAAAGCAGAAATAGATGTTTTTCAGGAACTCTCTTGCTTTTTCGATGATCCAGTGGATATTGGCAATTTGATCTCTGGTTCCTCTGCCTTTTCTAAATCCAGCTTGAACATCTGGAAGTTCACAGTTCACGCATTGCCAAAGCCTGGCTTGGAGAATTTTGAGCATTACTTTACTAGGGTGTGAGATGAGTAAAATTGTGTGGTAGTTTGAGCATTCTTTGGCACTACCTTTATTTGGGATTGGAATGAAAACTGACCTTTTCCAGTCCTGTGGCCACTGCTGAGTTTTCCAAATGTGCTGGCATATTGAGTGCAACGCTTTCACAGCATCATCTTTCAGGATTTGAAACAGCCCAATGGGAATTCCATCACCTCCACTAGCTTTGTTCGTAGTGATGCTTTCTAAGACCCACTTGACTTCATATTCCAGGATGTCTGGCTCCAGGTGAGTGATCACACCATCGTGATTATCTGGGTCATGAAGATCTTTTTTGTACAGTTCTTCTGTGTATTCTTGCCACCTCTTCTTAATATCTTCTGCTTCTGTTAGGTCCATACCATTTCTGTCCTTTATCGAACCCATCTCTGCATGAAATGTTCCCTTGATATCTCTAATTTTCTTGAAGAGTTCTCTAGTCTTTCCCATTCTGTTGTTTTCCTCTATTTCTTTGCATTGATCGCTGAGGAAGGCTTTCTTATCTCTCCTTGTTATTCTTTGGAATTCTGCATTCAAATGGGAATATCTTTCCTTTTCTCCTTTGCTTTTCGCTTCTCTTCTTTTCACAGCTATTTGTAAGACCTCCTCAGACAACCATTTTGCCTTTTTGCATTTCTTTCCCATGGGGATGGTCTTGATCCCTGTCTCCTCTACAGTGTCACCAACCTCCGTCCATAGTTCATCAGGCACTCTGTCCAACAGATCTAGTCCCTTAAATCTATTTCTCACTTCCACTGTATAGTCATAAGGGATTTGATTTAGGTCATACCTGAATGGTCTAGTGGTTTTCCCTACTGTCTTCAATTTATGTCTGAAGTTGGCAATAAGGAGTTCATGATCTGAGCCACAGTCAGCTCCTGGTCTTGTTTTTGCTGACTGTATAGAGCTTCTCCATCTTTGGCTGCAAAGAATATAATCAATCTGATTTCGGTATTGACCATCTGGTGATGTCCATGTGTAGAGTCTTCTCCTGTGTTGTTGGAAGAGGGTGTTTGCTATGACCAGTGCGTTCTCTTGGCAAAACTCGATTAGCCTTTGCCCTGCTTCATTCTGTGCCCCAAGGCCAAATTTGCCTGTTACCTCAGGTGTTTCTTGACTTCCTACTTTTACATTCCAGTCCCCTGTAATGAAAAGGACATCTTTTTAGGGTGTTAAGTTCTAAAAGGTCTTGTAGGTCTTCATAGAACCATTCAACTTCAGCTTCCTCAGCATTACTGGTTGGGGCATAGGCTTGGATTACCGTGATATTGAATGGTTTGCCTTGGAAACGAACAGATATCATTCTTTTTTTTTTTTTTTTTTCATTCTGTCATTTTTGAGATTGCATCCAAGTACTGCATTTCAGGCTCTTTTGTTGACCATGATGGCTACTCCATTTCTTCTAAGGGATTCCTGCCCACAGTAGTAGATATAATGGTCATCTGAGTTAAATTCACTCATTCCAGTCTATTTTAGTTCGCTGATTCCTAGAATGTCAACGTTCACTCTTGCCATCTCCTGTTTGACCACTTCCAATTTGCCTTGGTTCATGGACCTAACATTCCAGGTTCCTATGCAATATTGCTCTTTATAGCATCAGACCTTGCTTCTATGACCAGTCACACCCACAACTGGGTATTGGTTTTGCTTTGGCTCCATCCCTTCATTCTTTTTGGAGTTATTTCTCCACTGATCTCCAGTAGCATAATGGGCACCTACCGATCTGGAGAGTTCCTCCTTCAGTGTCCTATCATTTTGCCTTCTCATTCTGTTCATGGGGTTCTTAAGGCAAGAATACTGAAGTGGTTTGCCATTCCCTTCTCCAGTGGACCACATTCTGTCAGACCTCTCCACCATGACGCATCCGTCTTGGGTGGCCCCACACGGCATGGCTTAGTTTCATTGAGTTAGACAAGACTGTGGTCCTCTGATCAGATTGGCTAGTTTTCTGTGATTATGGTTTCAGTGTGTCTGCCCTCTGATGCTCTCTTGCAACACCTACCGTCTGTCTTGGGTTTCTATTACCTTGGACGTGGGGTATCTCTTCACGGCTGCTCCAGCAAAGCACAGCCGCTGCTCCTTACCTTGGAGGAGGGGTATCTCCTCACAGCCGCCCCTCCTGACCTTGAAATAAACACTACCTAGTATAAATTTTTTACTTAATGGTAAACTTTTTTAGTTCTCACCACATGTACTTTGCCTCTTTTTCAGTTGCATAAAAGACAACTTTCATGCTCACTGCAGGGCCATGGGACAAGTGTTGGCCAAATGGCCGTGAGTCGCTGTCAATGTCTTCTCATTGTGAGACCACAGCTTCTAACACTGCCGTGAGGTCCCCATGCCCTCTCTCTCTCACTGCAGCACGCACCCTGGAAGCCAAGCTTTGAGATGGCATGTCCCAATACAGTGGGAGAAGCCACCCGCAGTCCCTGAGCAACTTTCTGGGGCAGGGTTCCCAGTCCCCCAACCATGGAATGCTACCAGCCCATGTCCTGTTAGGAACCAGGCCACACAGCAAGAGATGAGTGACAGGCAAAACCAAAACCACCCCCACCAGCCCCAGTCCATGGAGAGACTATCGTCCATGAAATGGTTCCCTGGTGACAAAAAGCTTGGGGACTGCAGATCTAGAGCAATTACCCCAATGATCTCACGAGAGCTGCATTAACGTTTGGGAGACAGATGTTTCATGCAGCATAATCTAGCCAATAGTGAATAAGTAAACAGTAAAGTAAAACAGTAAAGTTAGGTTTATTTCTAATAAACTCATTTGCTACATCATCACTATTCATCCCATGGCTCTTAATATCTTTTACATGTTATCTTATTCTGAAAAATTTTAGTTCTATAGTCCCACTTGAAGCAGGCGCCTGAGTTAATTATTCAATGAGCAAATGCACAGTACCTATTTGCCAAGTAATATTGGGAGAAGAGACAAGGACAGTCTTAGCTCCAAATGAGTTTAGAATCTGTGGGGGAGACAGTTGATAAACAAAAATATATATCAACCTAATCATGACAAATGTCCTAGAGGAAGAGTAGAGGGCAGTAAAGGGGTGTGCCCTAATCTGGGAATTTAGGGAGGACTGGAAAGGGAGATCTGAGTAAGAGCTGATACTTGATGTTTGAAGAAGGGATCAACAGCAATTACAGAGGACTTGACCTTTGCAGAGATGGCCATCTTTCTAAGGAAGTATATCTAAAATTGCATCACTGTCTGGATCACAAAAAACATAGATAATTTGTAAGCAAAAAATTTTAACTGCCAAAAACTTGATCCGGGAATAAGTACTCTAACTTAACATTTTAGAAGAGGAAAAAAGCTTATTTTCATGCCTATAAATAGAAGTCTAAAGTTGGAAACAAACACGAGCACAGAAAATTCTCTCCCACCAACTGAAAAAAGTCAAGAAACTGCGTATTTGGCAGGAATATTCTAAACAGCCTACAAGTGCCAATATCAGAACAATCTCTACAGTATGTAGAAAATTGCTAGTTAATCCATCTGCAAAAATTTAATTTTATAAAATGAAAGCATGTTCTATGTCTCAGCTATAGTAAACGAGTATATAGTTCTCTCAGATTGCTGGAAAATGTAAGCAAGATTTCAAACAAATTATTTCAAACTGATTTAAAGTACAATCTTCCTAATATTATACTTAATCTCTGGCATTTAGAGGGTGATTTAGACTTTCCAAAGTATTTTTATATACATTATCTCATTTGATTCTAATGAAATATATACAATTATATATAAAAATATAAAATTCTAACAACTGTACAACCCTCATCATTTAACATGAATTGAAAATAGACACAACCTGTCTGGGGCCAGAGTAAGCAAAATGAATTCAGATTTCAGATAGTATTAAATGACAAAAGACAATGTACAAAGAAAATGAGAATTGGAAGGAAACTTTATAGATCAAGTTCAAACTTCCCAGTTATAATATGATAATAACTTCATATAGTTTATAAGGCATTTTTTAAATTATGCATGAGACTTTTAGATTATAAGCAATAAGTGGTACATCACATTGAGACAATCCTTTTTCTGGGCTTGCATCTTATAACCAAATGACACTTTTTAACAAGGTTTTCTCCCTTTGGTCCATAAAATGTCATCTAAATGCATTGAAAACTATAAGCCCTTAATTAAAAACAGGATGATACAATGGTACTTTAAGTTTAGGAACAGATGTTACCCCACCATCAAGTCTTACTGAGATCACCCTGTGATCAATTTACCCTTGGTCCCTTCATTCTGTTTTCAGAACAGTAGTTAGAATGATCCTGCTGAAACATTATTCAAGGTCATTTAAGGTCATACAAGGTATATTTCTTCACTACATCCATGACCTCTACCCCTCCCTGCCTCCTGCTCACTCCTCCCTAATGGTGGATACTTCATTACTCTTCCCCTGTAGTGCCTTAAGGACAGTAGTGGCAAAATAAAAATGCAGGCCTTCTTGTTCAAACATTATTAATAATTTCAGGATGGTGTGTGTCTTGTGCAAGGGGTCTTGTGCAGTAGCCCTGACCACACATCAGTGAAGCCAGCCCTGGTTAAAGGATCTGCATGGACTGTACCTTCTGTGAGGACACTCTTCCCCAGACCCGTATGCTTAGCCACTTCCTACGCCCCTGTTTTCCCTCATCCACATTCCCTAAGACCCCAGCCTTCCCTTTAAATGTCACACTCTCTCCCTACCTTATGTACACTTGTAATCCTCATCAGACACATTTAACTCCCATTCTTTACATTATTTTTGTCCATAGCTCACTTTGACAGTGTGGATCACAAAAAACTATGGAAAATTCTTTAACAGATGGGACTACCAGATCATCTGACCTGCCTCCTGAGAAATCTGTATGCAGGTCAGGAAGCAACAGTTAGAACTGGACATGGCAAAATGGCGATACTACCCAAAGCAATCTATAGATTCAATGCAATCCCTATCAAGCTACCAACGGTATTTTTCACAGAACTAGAACAAATAATTTCACAATTTGTATGGAAATACAAAAAACCTCGAATAGCCAAAGTAATCTTGAGAATGAAGAATGGAACTGGAGGAATCAACCTGCCTGACTTCAGACTCTACTACAAAGCCACAGTCATCAAGACAGTATGGTACTGGCACAAAGACAGAAATATAGATCAATGGAACAGAATAGAAAGCCCAGAGATGAATCCACAAACCTATGGACACCTTATCTTTGACAAAGGAGGCAAGGATATACAATGGAAAAAAGACAACCTCTTTAACAAGTGGTTCTGGGAAAACTGGTCAACCTCTTGTAAAAGAATGAAACTAGAACACTTTCTAACACCATACACAAAAATAAACTCAAAATGGATTAAAGATCTAAACATAAGACCAGAAACTATAAAACTCCTAGAGGAGAACATAGGCAAAACACTCTCCGACATAAATCACAGCAGGATCCTCTATGACCCACATCCCAGAATATTAGAAACAAAAGCAAAAATAAACAAATGGGACCTAATGAAACTTAAAAGCTTTTGCACAACAAAGGAAACTATAAGTAAGGTGAAAAGACAGCCCTCAGATTGGGAGAAAATAATAGCAAATGAAGCAACAGAAAAAGGATTAATCTCAAAAATATACAAGCAACTCCTGCAGCTCAATTCCAGAAAAATAAATGACCCAATCAAAAAATGGGCCAAAGAACTAAACAGACATTTCTCCAAAGAAGACATACAGATGGCTAACACACACATGAAAAGATGCTCCACATCACTCATTATCAGAGAAATGCAAATCAAAACCACAATGAGGTACCATTACACGCCAGTCAGGATGGCTGCTATCCAAAAGTCTACAAGCAATAAATGCTGGAGAGGGTGTGGAGAAAAGGGAACCCTCTTACACTGCTGGTGGGAATGCAAACTAGTACAGCCACTATGGAGAACAGTGTGGAGATTTCTTAAAAAACTGGAAATAGAACTGCCATATGACTCAGCAATCCCACTTCTGGGCATACACACTGAGGAAACCAGATCTGAAAGAGACACGTGCACCCCAATGTTCATCACAGCACTGTTTATAATAGCCAGGACATGGAAGCAACCTAGATGCCCATCAGCAGATGAATGGATAAGGAAGCTGTGGTACATATACACCATGGAATATTACTCAGCCATTAAAAAGAATTCATTTGAATCAGTTCTAATGAGATGGATGAAACTGGAGCCCATTATACAGAGTGAAGTAAGCCAGAAAGATAAAGACCATTACAGTATACTAACACATATACATGGAATTTAGAAAGATGGTAATGATAACCCTATACGAAAAAAAAAAAAAAAAAACGCAAAACAAAAAAGAAAAAAACAGAAAAAAAAAAAAGTACAGAACAGACTTTTGGACTCTGTGGGAGAAGGCGAGGGTGGGATGTTTCAAGAGAACAGCATTGAAACATGTATATTATCTAGGGTGAAACAGATCACCAGCCCAGGTTGGATGCATGAGACAAGTGCTCGGGCCTGGTGCACTGGGAAGACCCAGAGGAATCGGGTGGAGAGGGAGGTGGGAGGGGGGATTGGGATGGGGAATACATGTAGATCCATGGTTGATTCGTGTCAATGTATGACAAAAACCACTACAATATTGTAAAGTAATTAGCCTCCAACTAATAAAAATGAAAAATAAATAAATAAATAACTGGACATGGAACAACAGACTGGTTCCAAATAGGGAAAGGAGTACACCAAGGTTGTATATTGTCACCCTGCTTATTTAACTTATATGCAGAGTACATCATGAGAAATGCCAGGCTGAATGAAGCACAAGCTGGAATCAAGATTTCTGGGAGAAATATCAATCACCTCAGATATGCAGATGACACCACCCTTCTGGCAGAAAGTGAAGAACTAAAGAGCCTCTTGATGAAAGTGAGAGTGAAAGAGTTGGCTTAAAACTTAACATTCAAAAAACTAAGATCATGGCATCCGGTTCCATCACTGCATGGCAAATAGATGGAGCAATAACAGAAACAGTGAGAGACTTTATTTTTTCGGGCTCGAAAATCACTGCAGATGGTGACTGCAGCCACAAAATTAAAAGACGCTTGCTCCTTGGAAGAAAAGTTATGACCCATCTAGACAGCATATTAAAAAGCAGAGACATATCTCTGTCCATGGGATTTCCTAGGCAAGAATACTGTAGTGGGTTGCCATTTCCTTTTCCAGGAGATCTTTCCAACCCAAGGATCGAACCTGTGCCTCTTATGTCTCCTGCATTGGCAGGTGGGTTCTTTACCACTAGCACCACCTGAGAAGCCCCAGGCAAGTGTCATATGTAGTTTCAAACTCAAGCACAATGGAACAAATCCAGCTTTTTTTCATATGCCAGAGCATAGATGCATAGCGCTTAGCTTCTCCCTCCCAGAACTTCACTAAGAACTCACGAGCATCTGAGCACAACATTTTGACATGGTAAACAAAACTTAGTTTCCTTGCAACTTTTATTAAGCCCAGATCAGCCCACTGGACCATCCATCAGATGCAGCTACAAATCTCTGAAGACAGTTGTATTCCTAGAGTCTGATCAATCTTGTTTTATTTTCCAGTTAAATATGAGTTAAGATCACCATCTGAGAGTGAGAAGACTGTTAGAAGTTTGTTCAGAGGGGAAATTACGAGACACTGCTCTGAGAAAATGAGTAGGAAGGAAACCATACTAAGAGTGCAGTGGAATGGTTTGTCAAGATTAAGTGCACATATGACGTGCTTTTGAAGGCCTCCCATCTCTTTTCAGCCATATTTTCTTTCAGGGCCTCAGGCCAATTTTTCAAACTTATTTGAACTTTTGGGAAATCCTTATTGTGTAAAATCGGGTATTCATTTCTTGCTGGGACTTCTTTGGCTAGAGTCAACTCATATGATATGGTAATTTTCCCTTTAAGAGTCTGCTAAATTCTACTTCATCAACTGTTGTTAGAAATGAAGTTCAGAGGCAAATTAGCATAGGAAAATTTATGAGCTTGCAGGCTCAGCAAGTTTGTATTTCTATCTCAGGTCTGCTTTTAGACAACGGCATGATTTTCTTGTGTCTAGTCTAAGAAGTTGGGAAGATATTCAGTCATGAAATACTTGTTGAGTGTCTTACTATAAGTCTTACTACTCCTGATACTAGGCATAGAGTTGCAAACAATACAGGCAAAATCATATAGGGCTACACAATTTGCTCGTAATGTGTGCTGTGCTGTGCTTACTTAGTCGTGTCTGACTCTTTGCGACCCCACGGACTGTAGCCTGCCAGGCACAAGGTGATTCTCCAGGCAAGAATACTGGAGTGGGTTGCCATGTCCTCCTCCAGGGAATCTTCCCAACCCAGGGATCGAACCCAGGTCTCCCGCACTGCAGATGGATTCTTTACCATCTGAGCCACTAGGGAAGCCCATTGCTCGTAATAAATTTCTTAATTTGCATTTTGCCTTAACCAATCTATTGAGGACATCTGCATTTCTTCTTATAAAAAGAAAGAGTAGGTCAAATGTGGTTTTTCCAGTGGTCATGTATAGATGTGAGAGTTGGACTGTGAAGAAAGCTGAGTGCCAAAGAATTGATGCTTTTGAACTGTGGTGTTGGAGAAGACTCTTGAGAGTCCCTTGGACTGCAAGGAGATCCAACCAGTCCATCCTAAAGGAGATCAGTCCTGGGTGTTCATTGGAAGGACTGATGCTGAAGCTGAAATTCCAATACTTTGGCCACCTTATGTGAAGAGTTGACTCATTGGAAAAGACCCTGATGCTGGGAGGGATTGGGGGCAGGAAGAGAAGGGGACGACAGAGAAGGGGACGACAGAGAAGGGGATGACAGAGAAGGGCTGGATGGCATCACCGACTCGATGGACATGAGTGTGAGTAAACTCCGGGAGTTGGTGATGGACAGGGAGTTGGCATGCTGCGATTCATGGTGTGGCAAAGAGTCGGACACGACTGAGCGACTGAACTGAACTGAGATCAAATGTAGACAAGAGAAATAAAAGACACATAAAGAGTGAATTATTATCAGGAAAACAGCTGGAAGGGAGCTTACATTCTAATTGGTGTAGACAAAATGTAAGCAAATAACCAATTTCAGATAGCTGTAAGAACTGAGAAGAAAATTAAGCTCAGCTGGTGGTGAAGAATGGAATTAGTAGGGGAGATTGGCTAGTTTGGGGAGATGTTATAAAGATTAAGTATACCTCATGGAAAGAAAGATGGGTGCTGAGCAGAATGCCTGAAAAACTAAAGAAATATTGATGACCAGCAACTGCCTATATAAAATATCACTCTTTGGTCTCTATTTCTAATAAATGTGTCTCATAGAGAAATTACATAACCACACTGGCAATTTTCTTCTGGATGAATCATATATTGATCAGTGAGATCAAAAGAAGATTGAGGACAAACTACTAAAAGGTCATTTTGTCACTAACAGCACATCTTTTCTCCCCAAATCTCTGGAGAACTATCACATATGTATATTCCATGTTTATATTTTACCTGTTATTAGGATGAGAGATTGTGGAGAGTAGAGAATATAGAAACCACTCTGATATCTTACAAATGAACTCAGAACTTCAGAGTTAGAACCTAAATTCTTAAGCTCTATTATCCAGGTGGTGCTATTGGTAAAGAACCCGCCTGCCAATGCAGGAGACGTTAGAGACTTGGGTTCCATCCCTGGGTCAGGAAGATCCCCTGGAGGAGGAAATGGCAACCCACTCCAGTATTCTTGCCTGGAGAATTCCAAGGACAGAGGACCCTGGTGGGCTACAGTCCACAGGGTCACAAAGAGTCAGACACAACTGAATCGACTTAGCAGGCAAAGGTCAAATAAGTTCAGAAAAAAGCTGTCACAATTTAATATGTCAACAGACATGTGAGAAACTTCAGATAAAACACAAGTCACTGAACCCAGGCACTTACACGTGCCTAAACTTCAGAAATCATGAAGTTTGTTGGTTTCTCCCTTCCCAAGTCCACCATATTGACTTACCAAAAGCAGTTTGCCACCACTAGCTTTCAAGCCTAAACTTGGGAAGAGGACACTTGTTCCAGTAATAGGTCAGGAATCTTTCATCTGTACCACTAACATTTTCATACAAATAGGAGTCGGATATTGAAGGCTATAACTGACACCCATAAGCACATGCTCTCTCACAACTAAATAAATGGGTTAACTTCCCAAAACAAACTATTTGCTCCAAGAATTTAAAAAAATGAAGTTTAACCACAAGAAAATATTTTGGACTACTTTCAGATCCCTATATACTTCTAAGGAAAAAGACTTGTGTTCTTTATTTTTTCTTTTAGTATTCTACCTATTGAGCATATAGACATTCATATCACCATCACTGTCATTTAGCATTATTTCCACCAAGATCAATGCTAGTTCATAATAACATAGAAAAGGAAAAATATTCCTCTTTCAGAAAAAAAGGTAGGCAAGTGCCTTCATAATCTTGTAGTTGCATCATTATTGCTATTAATAAATAGCAGTTACGTGTCAATCTCAGCATTAGAGACCTTTTTAAAAAAATAATTGTTATCATTAGAAAAGCTGGGTAATGAGTCTTAACTCATGATAGACAGGGGAGAAGAAAAACATTATATGAGTTAAGATCACAGAGAAATAAAGATTTTCACAGGAACAAGAAATCAGAGAAAGGGGATTATCAAAAATCTGGAGGAAATCTGTACAGCCATAATTAAGATATAAGTTTTTGTAGACAACCTGATAAAAGAGATTGGGATCAATATTTCTTTTTAATTCAAAGGTAAGGGTGATCCCTAGTGATGTCTGAATGCCCCTATTCTGTTTTTTTTGTTGTTCATGATACTTATCACTGCAATTTAAAAATTATTCAAGTAATCTGTTTTTGTTTAGAGTCAGTCTCTCCCACCAAACTATAAGTTCTATGAAGACAAGAGTCACTCCTCTTTTGTTCATTGTTATAATATCACCATCAAAACTATTCCTTTCATGTAGTAGGTATTTACTAATTATTTGTTAATGAATAATTAACAAATGAATTATTATCCTGACTAAACTGCAGAGGTCAAAGGGCAGTATATCTTACTATCTTTTCAACTCAATCTATCACAATGCCATACAAATAGGTTATTAAAATGCTTATCCTTGGTGACATCAGCCACCATCCATGAAGAAGTTGGAGAAGGAAGTGGCAACCCACTCCAGTATTCTTGCCGGAAGAACCCCATGGACAAAGGAGAAGCCTGGTGGGCTACAGTCCATGGAGTTGCAAAGACTCAACTGGCAACTGAGTGACTGAACAACATTGAGAAGTTAGCAAACCATGAAGTGCTTTGTATGCTTGATCTAACAATATATTAATACAAAACCACCAGTTACAGAGACCACCATTCCCATTTTCCAAATTAGGTAATGGAAGTGTGGAGACGGTAAGTAAATTATTCAGTATCACACAATCTATAAATAGTAGCATCAACTTTCTAAGCCAAGTCTGTGTTATGCCCATGTTCCTGTTCTCTCAACTACACAACATGTGATGCACCATAAGTTCAAAGAAAGAGACTCAAAAACAGTATCACCTGCTTCACAGTTGTGTATATATATGGCTCTGGATAATAATAAAAGGTTCTAGAGGCAGCAAGAGTTTGCCCTAGGGGTGCCCTACCTACCCTAGTAATGAAGTTTGTTGCAATAGCCAAGAGATACCTAAAACAGGATTTGCACAGCAGATACACAGAAAGACAGAGAAACTGATGCTAGAATGAAGAAGAAAGCACCAACTCGGTAGCTAAAGATGGAAGTACAGATAAAATAGGAACTTCAGCCACACTCCATTAGAATCTAAATCTCTACACAAGATTTCCCATTTACATTCAATGGCTTATATAGCACACAGCAGCTGAACATTCTTAAATTGAAATGAATGTGCTATTAGTCCCCAAAATTCCAGCTCCAGAAATAATCAGGATCGTTTGTAAGAGCTGTTATAATGGACCATACATTGTAAATCAACTATACTCCAATAAAAATTTAAAAAATAAATAAATAATGGACCATAGTCACAAAGTACTATTAAGGGAAATGATATTTTCTTGAAATTTTGAAAGATATTTGGGACAAGAAATATCTTCCTTAAAAACTGTGAAAGAATGTTGGGGGGGGGGGGGCGAAAACTTAATTGTAGACAATTTACTGTGATCACCTGACCATTATATTCATATATTGATTAGAAAATTTTATTTTTCAAAAATTTCAGTTTATCAGCATAGATAATTAAACTCTATCTCAAAAGTTTCGATGCACTCTGTGAAGCAGGATTCTTATCGACCATGCAGCATGAGGTACACGTACAGTCTGAGTGTATGTGACACTGTAACCTCAAAATATGATCCGAAGAATAGTTCTAAATTAATCCACCCTTAAAATATTTTAAAAATTAGATTTTCAGTTTCCAGGCTCAGCTGTCTTCAGTATTATGTCCTCTGGCGCCACCCAGTGGAGAAACGCATGTAGTCAGCCAAGTTTTAAAATGGTGCGTGCGGTAATTTTCCTTTAAATCCAAGATTCGCTATTTAAATATATAACCTCATGAACATCTGGATGAAATCTCATAATGGGAGAACTCAGATTTTTCATTTTTTTCTGAAGCCTGGGAAGCCAGTAGGACACCATGCGGGCACCCTAGAGGAAACCTCAATGCACTTCTGCAGGCCTCCATATGGATAGAATCAGCGGGCTCACCTAGTACCCGCTTACAGCCAGGGACACATGTATGAATAACATGCAAGCAATCACACGAGCTCTGGGCTTCACAGTCTGCCTTTGTACAGGGTGCCTTTTACACCTCATGGAAAAGGTAGGTTGGAGGAGGACTAATATTTCTCTCCCCAGTTAAGACAGCAGGACTGCAGCTTAAGTGATGTCAGAGCTGCCAATGCAGCTCTTTTCAGTGCTTGAGACCTCTGCTGTAAACATTAACGCTACTAAAAAATACATACTTAGTTATACTGCATCTCAGGCCAGGAGACCATTCTTCTTATTAAATTAATGGTCTTGAAAAGAAATTAGATTGAGCATCATAATATTCTGCTTTTGGAAGTGGGAACAGACAGAAGAAGGGATAAAGGAATTCTTTTTCTAAATTATGATGGGTGGTGGTTTTTTTTTTTTTAATACCTTTTGAGAAAATAGCAGGAGGAATCAGAATACTGAGCTGGTCCATCCCCTCTGTCAGACTTGACTCCCTGCCCATAAGAGTTATTCAGATTACTATAATGCTACACAAGGATTTTACTCTGAAAATCCGCTCAAAGCAGCATTTTCCAGTTCTATCCTAATTGACACAAGCAAGTAATTCAGAAAATATGTTTGAACAAACAAACAAATGTCCTCCTTAGCCTGCCTGGGGTCACTTTCACTCTCAGAGTCACGACTGAGGCAGATTGAGGTTTCTGTGGTAAGGCCTCTGCCCAACAGTACCTGTTACTCTGATAAAAAAGCACTTCAGTCTTCCTTGTGGTCAGAAAAGGTCCAATTCTGCGTACCCAATTCATTTGGGGGAAAGCCCTTTTTTTTTTTTTTTTTTAAAGATGGAGAAAACTCAGCTGTCTGATCAAGGCCATAAGCTCTCTTTTGCAGGGTCTGCAATTTGCTGTTTATAATGGGGTGGAGAACCTCAGATTCCTAACTCTGAAGATTAAAAAAAAAGAATAAGAAAGAAGAAAGCAGAAAAAGAAAACCCGTGACTGTAGTATTAGGCCAAAAAAATTGTGTGTTTCTGGCATGAAAACTGCTCTTTAACTTGTGAAAACTTTTTTTTTTTTTTTGCTGGATGGTAAAAGAAATAGAACAGTTAGGGGATTTTTGATGGAAGGATTTAGAGCAAGAGCTAACTTGATATTCTGGGTGGATTTATTTCAACTTTTATTTGAAAAGAGAAAGAATATTTGTCATATATTTAATTTGTTTTATAGTATTAGGGCCAAGCCACAAGCAGACAAAAATAATTACATTCTAAGATTCATGTTTAACATGCTACCCAACCCCACCTCAACCTCAAGAATACCAGAGTACCCAACATAAATTTAAATTTCCTGATTTGCGAAGAAGGATGCTGGCTTTGGTGTCATCTTTATTTCTTCCTCCTGTCCCCCTGTATTTCCTCACACCCACCAATGAGGCTTATAGAAGCTTTAAATTCTTAGAAACGTGTTTTGTATTTTCATATCATTTCTTTTTCTCATCTTTCTAAGAACCGAAGAATCTAAATAATTTTACTTGGGCTCATGATAATGAAGGCGATCACAGAAGGCTGATTCAAGACTTCAGATGAAGGGCAAGGAGTTGGGACACAATACTTATCATCATCTCCCTGAACCTCCGACGTTATCAGTCTGTGAGCGAAATTTAATCTTGAACATAAATTGCATTTCCTAAAAAAACATAATCTTGCCTTAAGACACCAACCTCCCTGATTACAGGGAATGTCTGTGTTTACACATTTGTAGTGAGCATGCTGACCGTATTAGAGTCCTAGGAAACAAACTGTGCGGCTGTCGCAGACCTGCTGCAAGCTCTGAGGAGAGAAAGAAAGAGAAATTCTGAAATCAGACCCCCGATCTCCAACTCCTTTCAAATTCCTGAAGCACATTAGCTTTACTACTGCATGATGTGCACGGTAGTATTTCTTCTAATGAAATCTGACTAAAAGTTTAAATGAGTTTAATGCATGAAATGTATAAATAAAATGTGGCCTTGATTAAATTTAGACTTGATACATAACTTAAATGGGTAGCACAAGAACAGCTTTGGTATCATGTGTCCAGACTATTTTGGGCTTTGCAGAAGTTGTTTGGATTTTATCAGTTAATGGAGAGTGCTTTCTATCAGAAGCACGATATCTGTGCAGAGTGGAATATGCAAACGTGGAGAAAATACAGTGCAACTGAAGAGAGGGAAGAGGGAGGAAGTAAAGCAAGAGGCGAATAAAAGGAGATGGCAGAATGGAATTTTGAAGTGTTGATTTGCAAAGAACAATTTACACAGTAAAGGATTTAATTTGAAGTTTTTTCTGTATGTCTCTTAGTTTCATGGCTTTGAGAGAATATCTTAATTTCATGGAGCCCCGGTTTTCATCATTGGTACAAGTGGATTGGGGTGCCTTATTTGCCTACCTCCTGGTTTGCTGGAAGGCTCAGAACACAAAAGGTCTCTGTGTACAGAGCTTTACAAATCTAAGGCACTATCATTAAAACGAGCTTTCTTAACTATAGAAATTTCCTATTCACATCTAAGAGTTACAAAATAAATACCCCTTCCTGCTAGTATGTAATATATAAAGCCATTACATACTGTGGTTAGGGTTAGAATCATTAGTAAAGGATAGATGGGCATTAAAAAAAAAAATCTCAGGAAAACCTCAACAACTATACAGGAAATTTCGTAAAGTAGTAGTAAAGTCTTATGGGCTTTGAAGACAGACATCCTGGACTTCAACCCTTTCTCTGCCACTTCCAAGCTATAAATAACTTAGTATACAAAATTGGGCAAGTTACCACTACTTCATAAACTGTTCCTTTATAACTTACAAAATGAGCAGAACAATACCTGCTTAAGGGTTTTGCTCTGAAAATAATATGAGACATGTAAAAGTTTTATACTTTCAAGCTTGGTATTTAATAATAAGTATTCCAAAAAAAATTCCACCTTCTTTTTCATGTTATATATACCATACAAATACCATAACACACATCTCAAGGAGATCACACCCATAAATAAGTGGAAATGATGGATCTTCAAAAGGAGATCAAAGAATTACTCATTAATTTGTTAAGTGGAAGACCAATACTGAAGTCTCCCAAACTGAAAATAAAGAAGAACAAAAAGATTAAAAGTTATTGAAACATAAAGACAGGACAGAGTGACAGAAAATTCTTAGACCTCCTCAGGAGGAATGTTTGAGGATTTTCGGCTAAACCACAGCCAAACTGATTTTTTTTTTTTTTTTTCTATTTTCAAAGATTGCACAATGCCACTCAGTTTCAGGCATTTAATAGAATGAAACCAGGTGAGTTTCAGGCAATTTTGCCTTTCATTTTTCAAGTTTGTTTATTACTTTACTTAAACCACAACATTCTGAGATCTCACAAGAAAATATGTTTCTGTGAAATTTTCAGCCTGATTTCCAAACCAGAAAAGAGGTTCAAATAAACTTGGGTCCATTTCAAAAAAGCATCTGAGATTCTGGATGTTTATTTGAAGCAATCTGGACTCCTGACCTTTTGAGGTTCCCCCACCACCAATAAAGAGAGCCTACAATGAGTTTACTGTGCTAAGATCTAGTGCTTCAGCATCTGAATGGATAAAAATCCTATTGGTATCAAGGAAAGCCGCTTCCCAACACATGTGGTGGAATCAAGCCGTAAGCAGAAATACTGATACCCTCCTTTTAGGAAAATGTACCAACCAATCAGTGTCCTAGCTCAGAAAGTCTGTAAATAGGTTATTTATCCAATGTGCTTTATAAGTATAAAAAATATTCCTAGGTTGACGCTATTAAGAGGGACTCTTGTTGGAGCGGGCAAAGGGTTTAGTATTTCCTGGAGCACTATAGAAAAATTCAGCCCAAGCTGCTCTCTGCCGCACAGAGCTGCCTTTAACATCACTGTGGGACTTTAGAAAGTATGCCAGTCCTTTCCAAGTTCTCAAACCTTTTCAAAAACTGAATTCTACCACTTTTGAAACGATGAACACTGAGAAATTGGATTTGAAACCACAGCATTAAATGCTTAAAATCTGATCCTTCTGTCAGGACCTGGGATAAATTAAACTGATGTACATTATTTTTAAAGAAAGGAAAGAAATATGGGAAGCGGATTTTGAAGCCTGAAGGCATAGAACAAAACAAGTTATGCAGGTGATACAAACCATCTTAGTTTATTCCTATAATGGCTTTCCACTTCCATATGGTGACCCTTACTGGAAATAATTCTTGGGAAAACAGGTTTGTATGTGATAAATAAAACATTATTTTAGAGATTTCTTTTTATTTTTAGAGTATGCTACTTTTTTTAATTCAGTGTTCAGACTGCTGTTTAATTTTTTTTTTTTTTACTTTGGTATTTGAGTTTATTTTTACAAGGAATAGTAAGTAGAGAGCGCTGAGAAGGTATATGGATGATAAGGTGAACAGTTATCAAGTGTTTCCATCAAATGAATTCAGGGCAGCTGGATGATATGTATTAGGATTCAATCAAAGCTTCAGGAATTTAAATACAAAATGGGTTCAGTTTCACTTAAGCATATTTTAAAGGTGCTGGTTACCTTATTAGGATTGGTAGATTTTGCTAATTTCTGACACCAAATAATAGCATTAGTCTAAAGATAAATATATTGTTAAGAATAAAAGCCTCTAACTTATTAACTTTGGTTACTGTCTATGGAAGGATTTTATTTCATAAAACAAGGAGCAAAATGATTAAAAGCTTCCAAATTTAGAGAAATCTTTTAAAAGGGCACTTCCTGATAATGATTCAGGCAGTAATGATAAGGCCAGTTCAAACATCAGAAGAGATTGGGTTATAGATAACCATCATTCAAATATTTTAAAATTCTAACAGTTTAAGTCTGCTGCATGTATTTCTGCCAAAGAACATGTCTTGGTTCTCTGTCATAGATCATTCTGATGGAGAGTATAAGCTTTTTTATTTTCATATCCTGGACATTTGCACTGCAGGAAATAAAAAAAAAAAGATGTCTATCAATTTTCATTTTAGAAAAGATGTATGTATACATATACTCCAACACTATTACTAAAAGTGGCATAATTTGACAATAAAATTAACATCATTTAAGTGAACTTCCAGATTTAGTGTGGGTTTTTTAATGTTTTCATGAATTTCATTAAATGCCTTGTTATACTGTTTAATAAAATTATTAAAGAATGAACTGACTATGTATTATAGACTTAAAAAATAAGACATTACAGAATATAAACCTAAACATCCCCTGAAGGCAACAGAATATTTTGGAGAGGATATATAAAAACTAAAGTGGACATATTAGATAATAACTTGGAAAAATGAGATGAAACAGGATTCATGAAATATATAGTCTGAGACAATGAACTCTTCAAAACAGAGTACTTAATTAACTTTTCACACAGACCTTTTTATATTTTCTCAAAAATACCCTTAGCACAAGACCCAAATATCAGAGGCGGAACGAATGAATGCTTACTGGCATAGGGAAAACTAGTTCAGGCTATGAGCTGCCACACCTATGGAACCTCTCATTTCAGTCTGCATTCCAAACTGTTGCATTTGATTTTACAGCATCAAAAGTCGGCAGAAAATACACTCTTGTATCAATTAACACACCATGCAATCTTTTTATACCTCTAATCTTAAATAGTGTCTGTGAACTGAAGCAAAATGTAAGGCAGATTTCCATGATTATGACCTCTATAAGCAGTCATCAGTTAGTCCAAATCATTCAAGATATTATATCCTCAGGCTTATGATTTGGAACATAAAGCAGTAAGTTTTTTTCCATATTACTTCATTTATTTGTGCCTGAGATTCAGGGAAAAGCTAATGAATGCTACAAATCTGAAGACTGTAAATACTAGTGTTAAGACTAGATAGTTCCTGGTAGAGGATGTTTTGTGGGATTTATACTTTTGAGTCAGCTAGACTCTCCACTCTCATATAGATTGAACCTTGGTTCAAAAGGGCATGCTCCTTTAAGAAGCAGCTTATTTATCCATATACCCTTCCCCTCTTCCACAAGTGACAGATAGGGGCTTTTAATCAACCTGTGCTAATTTGTTTACTTTTTGCTAATTTATTATTATTTAATTTTTCAATATATTGGACACATTGAAATTTTTTAAAAAAGGGCAATAAACTACAAACAAATGGATTCCCAACATTTTTCTCATACATGTAATGTTAAAGTGCAGTTTACATACTGTGGGACTCACTTGATAAGACATGACTAATCCCACCTGTTATTGTCCATTGCCTGTGAGAATGTACTGGATATTTGCTATATAAGAGGATATGTTTCAATGTATTGTATATCTAAAATCATGTGATAAGTTTCCGTTTTTAAATAGCTTATACTGAAGAATGGCACATGACTTTCTTATACACGTTCCCACAAAAGTATTCTCAAATATTTGTCTCTGCAGAAGCATTAAACATTCTTCATCTGAAACCTTTTCTCCATTGAATTTATTATTAAAAAAAAAAAAGAGGCAGGTAAATCATCAGAACTGAATACTTTGGTCTAACACACAGAAATCTAGTCTCTGAATCCCTGAAGGGCTGCCTCATACACTGGGTGTTGTTAATTAACTGTTAGCTGAGGGAAGAACTATTTTTGTACTGTTATAATTTTTATCCAAAAGGGACTTTTAAAAAGTGCTTTTCAAATTAAGCACTACCATTAAGCGGAAATGGAGCCACCCTGGAAAGGCTACATGGGCCGTCAATCACCACATGGCCACTACCCAGATGATGGGAAAACAGCATATTTTTGGCAACTATGGTAGAAGCCTTTTCATACCAAAAATACAGTGGTGTCTCTGATCTCTTAGAGCGAAGGCAAGACTGGTTGGCTTTTTCCTCAAGGATTCATCCAAAAATCTACAAGACCAAATCCATTACTCACACAAAACCTTTGCTGGAATTGACCACATGACATAGAAAAGAGACCTTTTCAGAAATATTCAATAGGGAATTTTCCTTTGGTGCTAAAATTTGAAGAATTCCAGAGAATTTTTTTTTTTTACTGGAATATAGTCCTCACTAAAATTTATGTTCATCTGGTCTCCCAAATGCTACTTTTCACTTGAAACTTTGCTATTTTGCTAATAGCTCTCATTTAGTGTTCTCATTTGTGTGTGTGTGTGTGTGTGTGTGTGTGTGGTGTGTTACTAAGAAGCTAGGAATTTCTAAGAAGAATGTACTTTTAGAATCTAGGTGTTAATTTCTTGATTCTTTACAGAGAATTAAAAGGATTAAGGTCCTTCTAACTAACTGATTTTTAAATCATGACTTTAATTTTTTTTTTAATTACCAGTCTCTAATGAGAAACAAAGTAATTCACTCATTTGTAATTCTCTCATTTACTATAATAAAGGTTGTAGACAAAATGGACACTGGAAAATTATTAACGCAGCTGAAATATTTCATGAATTTGGCCTTTGTTCAGCCTGGCTTTGGATCCCAAACAGGAATGAGAGTGAAATGGAATTTCAAGAGCCATACTGTGTGTCTGGAACTCAGCCAGAAGCTTCCCTCTCCCTCTCATTTAATCCAGCGCAGCAATCCTGTGAGCCTCATGGTAGACTATAGGATTGTTCCCAATCGCTCACCGCCCTTCCCTGTGAGACAGGGACACCTTCCTACCCCATGCAAAGACGCTTGAGTATGTGACTTCCTCTGGGCCATCTGAAGGTCAGTGAGGGTGATGCACAAACCATCCAACAGACCCTTCTAAAGCCATGCCATGATTCCTGCATCTCTTTCTCCTCTGCCAAGAGACAAGCACATGCCAGAAGGGGCAGTTCCTCCCGCCAGTAGACAGCAATCAGGGAGCAGAACTGTATCTGATCAGAAAAAGATCTCCAATGCAAGCAAGAAATGGACCTTTGTGTTGTGAGCCGTTCAGATTTGACAATGTTTGTTGTCACAGTGTAATTTAACAGACTGCAGGTAAGTAACACAAATACTCCTTTTGCAGAGGGATGTGTTAGGGATCAGCGGAATTAAGAATGATGCCCAAAGAAACACAGATAGCAAACTAAACAAGGAGGAAATGAATTCAGAGTTGCCTGGCTCTGTATCCCATGTTCTACCTTACAGTATTTTAGGAGGTCAAAATGCATGCTAACTCATGATCCAGGCGATTCCAAATTCAACTAGATATCAGAACTGAATTATCTTTTATCCAACTTAATCACACAACTCTTCCTGGGTAGGGCCTTACCAATGCTAGACCACCAGTTGGAAAATCTACTTGGTTCTCTTTTCTTTCCTTCCTGTTCTCTGTCATTTATCATCTGCTTACAGTTCTTCCAAGATTAACACACATAATTTTAATACTTTCAGTATTCAAGTCTCAACTCTATAATTGGTTCAATCCCTAGTCAGCCACATATTAGCTATTTTGCTGTGAATGAGTCAATCTGTGAACCGCAACTCTTTGTATATATATAATGGGATAACATCTTTTCACAGTCTTTCTGTGAGAATAATCTGTGAAAAATGTAGTCATGGCAGGCACATAGCAAGCATTAAAACTTGTTTCTAGTATTCTTTCTCTCCTTCTGGTAAGGCAACATTCTCTCTAGAGAATGTTGGCAAGGAGTCATCCATAGCTGGATCCTTAAAGTATTCAAATAACATTTTTGAAACCAAACTAGCAAATGAAATAATTTGCTTGACCTTAAGTTTCTTAAGTTTATACCTTTTAATCTTTAGTGAACTCCTAGAGACAAACTTTCTTTATTTTTGCTTTGCTTTTCTAATGAGCTTTCTAGATTATTTTATAACATCAGTAAGTTTAGCAATATTTTGTTTGTTTCTATTAAATCAAAAATATCAGGTCTTCTATATTAGATTCCATCAGGCATTCTTATGTCTTTATTCCAGTACATCCTATAATACAAAGTGCAAATTACTACAGTTCCTAGATACAGTCTTTTTAAAATCTAATTATCAGAATTTGGAAGCTAATTTCTGTCAGCATTTTCAACACTCTTTAAGAATAAATTCAGAGTGACAGATCCATCGTTTATTTACTGCTAAACTGTTAATCTTTACATTAAGTTAGGGCATCAGTCATTATGTCTTGGGTCACTTCAACAAACTTCTAATTTTATGAGAACCATAGAAAGAAAGAATAGTAGGCCACAAGTTCAAAACCTGGGTTGAAATCAGGAATCTACCAATTCCTAGAACAACTTTCAGTCTCAATTTTGTTTTCCATTAAATGGATAAAATAGTTTATCTTTAATGAAACACAAGTATTTTTGAGTTTCAAATGAGGAAGCGTTAGAAAATCATTATAAGAATAATTTCAAAGTTCTGAGAATTTTTCCTGTTGCATCCAAGTTAAAAACAGCCTTTTTTCCCCATCCCCTATATCATCTCAGCAATTAAATTCCAGTATTCCATAAATATATTATACATGCAAACAGTAATGAAAAATATATTTATGTATATATTTATATATGCACATAGGATATGTGTTTTTAATTTGTAACAAAGTGAACTGTTTTCTGTATTTACTTATATCATGTTTTTAATAGATTGATACAGGAATTACTTAATGATTTCTTAAAATGGAAATAACTTACATTAAAAGATAAGAAAAGCTTTGTATGAGTTAAGGGTATTTTTAAAACATAATTGAGTAAGACAATCTCATATTACAACTTTCAGTTGTAAATCTCATACACACACAAAAAAAGTACAGCTTTTCTGATCCTTTCCTTGTAATTCAATTTTACCTTTTCATTCTAAGATGTTCATATTAAGTTCAATTTCCTTTTCCATCCTCTATCAAATTTAGTGTCTAGGTTATTTTCATTTCTGTAACTCATCACTATTCATCAGGTATTATTAGTGCTAGTATTTTCTGCTCAAACAAATGTGAAACAAATTTAAAACCAAAGGAGCTGATCTTGAAGTAATCCTAGAAGAAAACATGTTTTTAAATTCTCCACAGCCTGCACAATAAATTAGACTGAGGACAGAGAGACTTTTTACAGAGAAATGCAACAACATATGTAGAGAACTTACATTTTTGCCTGGGTGCTCATGTTTCTAGGTTGTTTTTCCTCTAAAGCTAATAAAATGATACTTGATTTAATCTGAGCACTTTGAACAAATAACTAGATACCAAATGACAACTTGTCCCCTTTTTATATATTACCAGATACTGTTGGCTCATTTCTGCATTTTTTTTTCACATACCTATAACAATGCTTAATCAACATCTCTTTGCGATTTAAGTGGTTTCAAGTATAAACTCACCAGCAAGGAAATAATTATACTTTTGTTAGTATTTCTTAGAGTCTACCAGGTTGGAATTCACCTTTTAAGTATCACAGAACCTTGTCTTTGTGGTTGTTCAAAATGAAAGCAACAGAGTTCATAATCTTGGCTTGCCATGCTATCTGTCCAGAGTCTTTGAAAGATGGCATATTTTCAAATATCCCAGGCTGGCTCAAAAATGCTGTCATATGTCACATCGGATTACCTTAGCCAGCTTGTGTTATGTTACATCAAGGATGTGACTAACATCAACCACATGTAACGCAGTAGAGTAGTGCTGTCCGCCAGATAAATTTCAAAATGGTACGGTTTTTAGAAACCAGGATTTAGAAATTTCTGGTCATTAAGGGGGGAAAAAGGGAGAGATCTTTAAATTATTTTAAAAGAGATTTCTTTTTTCATTCTCGCTTTCAAAGGAGTTGACCGTTGTAAGCAAATTACAACTTGCTGAACTGAGTATTCCAGATCACAGTAAAGCTGCAAAGAAACTCTAAAGTTTATAACAAAAGCATTCTGTAGTACAAATAATCAAGTGAAAGTTAAGTGCAAGGACTTCAAGAAACACTGTTCAACTGACTATCTGTAAATGAAGAAAATGACGTTAATGAAAAAAAGCACAGATATTGTACAGTTTAACTGCACTTTAGGCTCCACTAGTTTCATTTTATAAAATGATTATGTATTTATATATTTGTGAAGGAATAAAAGGGATACTTACCAATAAAATAATCAGAGAAATAACACAAATATTTCTAACATTCATCATCTAAATGTATGCAAATAATAAAAACCATATATTAAAAATACTGTTAATAGTACCACGTAACTAATAATGTTACCCTACAGGATTCAGCAGTCTTCCCTGCTGGCTCAGTGGTAAAGAATCTGCCTGCCAACACAGGAGACCTGGGTTTGATCCCTGGGTTGGGAAGATCCCCTAGAGAAGGAAATGGCAACCCACTCCAGCATTCTTGCCTGGAAAATTTCATGGGCACATTTGCCTGGTGAGTTATAGTCCATGAGGTCACAAGTGTCAAACATGACTTAGCAACTAAAAAAAACAGGATTCAGCAAAGTCCTAATACTCTACTAACTCTCAAGGATATTAAGATTCTCTATGGAGCAATTAAATCATTTTCAAAAAATATGACCAAAAACAAATGGGAGAGATTCTGGTCTGATCAATGTCCATGTTAACACTGGAGATACAACCTTGCCCTGCTTTTTCTGAAAATGGGATCAGCAAAAACACTGTCTATCAGTTAAGCCTATGCGTGGATACGTGGGATTAACCAACTATACAAAGAAGCTGTACCACTGTCAGGTTAGAATTTATAGCTATTTCACACATTTGTGTCTGGTAAATCTCATCTTGTACCATTTTGAACTTTCTGATCCTTCTGGCTTCATTTCTCCATCTACTTTGGATCCTACTTTGACCTACAACAGCATGTACAAATGCATTGTGTTCTTGTTATCTATTAAGGAAAATTGCCTGAGCCATGTATTTTGGAACCAAATTATTGGTCTCAATAGGGTTATATCTTTTTCTTCTTACTCTGTATTCTGTTAGTTACTATCATTTAGGCCAGTATTTCTCAATGGGTTGATTCCCCAAACTCAAGGAACATTTGCACAGTCTGGAGATACTATTGGTTGTTATGACTGGGGTGGGGGGATGCTACTTGGCATTTAATGAGTAGAGGCTAGGGATGATCTGAACATCCTGCAATGCACAGTACACCCCGCACAACAAAGAGCTACTGGCCTAAAGTGTCAATCATGCCAAGGCCAAGAAACTGATTTAAGCTTCACTTATTCTACCTACATAACTATGCAGTAATAATTTACTACAAATAGCTCCTTTAAATTGTTGATCTATATATCCAAAGGTCTATATAATCTTACATCTTTCATGTCCCAAAGTCACTCAAACTCAATTTGTCACAAACTAATTTCAAGGTCTCTCCTAAAAATACACAATCCCAGTCATTAGTGGCATTACCAACCACTGCCTAGGGTCACAGGCTTCCCAGGTGGCTCAGTGGTAAAGAACTCGCCTACTAATGCAGGAGACACAGGAAACGTGGGTTTGATTCCTGGGTCAGGAAAATCCCCTCTAGGAGAAAACAGTAACCCACTCGAGTATTCTGGACTGGAAAATCCCATGGGCAGAGGAGCCTGGCGGGCTACAGTCCATGGTGTTGCAAAGAGTTGGACACGACTGAGCAAGTGCAGGCCTGCATCTAGGGTCACAAGCCAGGCACTCAGAGTCACCTTCATATCTCATCTACAAGTCCAAACCATTACTGAGTTTTATTAATACCATTTCTACAGGCCTAAAGACCCTGATGCTGGGAGGGATTGGGGGCAGGAGGAGAAGGGGGCGACAGAGGATGAGATGGCTGGATGGCATCACCGACTCGATGGGCATGAGTTTGAGTGAACTCCAGGAGTTGGTGATGGACAGGGAGGCCTGGCGTGCTGCAATTCATGGGGTCGCAAAGAGTCGGACACGACTGAGTGACTGAACTGAACTGAACTGAACTGAATATTCTCAAATGTAGCAATTTCTCTGCACTCTATTGCCAAAAACCTCACCCTGCATTTCTTAAGCTTTTTTAATAGCCTAACTGGATTTCCCACATCCACACTTAGATTTTTCCAGTCCATTCACCAAAATTCATCCAGAGTGATTTTCTTTTTTTTTTTTTCTTCCAGAGTAATTTTCTGAAAGTTCAAGTCTCATCACGTGTCCCTACTTTCTAACATATACATACTCCCACAGCACAGATAAAAGGTCTCCCTGTTTCGCCCCTGCTGCTACCTCAGCCTCATTCCGAGCCAGGCCCCTCCCCTCATTCTCTTCACAGAAGCCTTCATTGTGTCTGCCCTCAAATTCTCCTTTAATAATCTCATGCTTCGAATTTATCTCATTAATTTGACAACACACATTATCTTACAATAGCTTTTCTTAATCTTTGGATTATTTTGGACTAGTATTTGTAATAATGTTTAAACTTAACTCGAAAGTTAGAATTTATCATTGTCCTTTTTATCAAATGTCTTCCTCATGCTTAACTTCAACTTTTCAAAGCATATCTTCATGTGTTTTTCTAAATGAAGAATTAATACTCTATTTTCCATGTAACTACACATATAAACATGCCTTATACATTAATCTGGTGATCAAATTTCTGACCACAACATTTTTTACTCTCTCTTTCTTTTTATTTCCCTGGTATTTAAATACTGAGCCAAGACCTCACTATTTTATTTTATTTTTTTTTTTGGTAGAGAACTTTTTCTGTTTCCTGGGCTTCTTTGAAGAATTATTAAATGGGTAATTATACATATCTAAAATATTTTTGTAATCTGTATCTAGTTGTATGTCTTCTAATACTAAAAAGATTATAATAATGAGTAGTATTATTAAGCCCTCAGTATGAAGCAGACACCAAGCTCATTGCTTCATATACAGTATTTATCACAATTACCAAATGAGGTGATCACTATTGTTATCCCCATTTTACAAATAGGAAAATTGAAACTTAGAAAATTAGGTAATATTCCCAAGGCCGTACAAATTGAGTTTGCAAAGTCATGTCCAAGTCTTTTTTGACCCCATGAAATGCAACCTGCCAGGCTCCTCTGTCCATGAGATTCTCCAGGCAAGAATACTCAAGTGGGCTGTCATGCCCTCCACCAGGGGATCTTCCAGATCCTGGATCGAACTCACATCTCTTATGTCTCCTGCATTGGCAGGTGGGTTCTTTACCACTAGTGCCACCTAGGAAGCCCTAAATTGAGCTTAGGCAAGGTCATATGACTAGTTCTTACCAATGGAATGATGGTAAAAGTGATTCATCACTTAGGGAACAAGATCAAAATGGGCATGTCTTCTCCACCCTCTCTTTCACCAACTCATCAAGTGAATGTTGATTTCTGGATGACTGTGGAAACCATTGTTAAATACAGCAGAGTTTCCATGAACCTGAGTCTTTGACTGCACTGAATAAAAGACAGGGACTCCTCAATCCCAACCAAAAATACCTACATGGGATTGTAAGGTGAGTAAAATATAAATTATTATGCTAACCAACTAAACTTTTAAATTTGTTTATGCATTTATTTCTAAATATTTACCAAAGTTGTCAAAAATTAAAAGCTACACATGTAAACTCTTCTAAATAAAGTGTATTCAGTAAATTATATTTTAGTGTGTATTAAAAGAAAATTTTCATTTCAGAAATTAGTTCTGTTGGACTGACATTGGTAAAATACCTGTTCTGATTTGCCTAGTGATAGTATAGATATAGCAACACAATATCTCCAAATATAAAAATTAAAATACAAAATATTTTCAGTATTAACAAGTATATTCATAGCTAATTACCTAAAAATCAAAATTTACTGAGGGGCTGATTGATTAAAACATTTCTGTATATAGTACACTCGATTGATTAAAACATTTCTGTATATAGTACACTCTTTACAATTTTTAAAAGTTTACTATGTTTTATAGAAACCTTTAAATGCTTAAACCTTCTGATATCAATTTCAATTTTGGTTATCTATCAAAAAGAAATTATGCTAATCACATTAAAAAGTTATTCAACTGAAAAAAATTTCAGTTGTAAGATTGGTTCATCTAAAAATTAGGCACAAATGAATTGCTCCAAAGCAAGAATTTTTACCAATCAAGTAACTGATGGTCTCCACTTTGGCAGCTTAGAAGCTGAGAACCAAAATTTGGGCTTGATTCTGGCACATGTGCAGGGCTTTGTGGCACACGTTTTATGTTCTAACTTACACCTGGCACATTCTCATTTTTAATCCTTATTTTACTTTCTCCTACTTTCATTGCCTATTTTCAATTTATTTTACATAAGCCTAATAGGAAAGTACATCAAGGCTGTATATTGTCACCCTGCTTATTTAACTTATATGCAGAGTACATCATGAGAAACGCTGGACTGGAAGTAGCACAAGGTGGAATCAAGACTGCCGGGAGAAATATCAATAACCTCAGATATGCAGATGACACCACCCTTACGGCAGAAAGTGAAGAGGAACTAAAGAGCCTCTTGATGAAAGTGAAAGGCGAGTGAAAATTTTGGCTTAAAGCTTAACATTCAGAAAACTAAGAACATGGCATCCAGTCCCATCACTTCATAGCAAATAAATAGGGAAACAGTAGGAACAGTGGCTGACTTTATCTTTGGAGGGCTCCAAAATCACTGCAGATGGTGACTGCAGCCATGAAATTAAAAGATGTACACTCCTTGGAAGAAAAGCTATGACCAACCTAGACAGCCTATTAAAAAACAGAGACATTACTTTGTCAACAAAGGTCCAACTAGTTGAGGCTATGGTTTTTCCAGTAGTCATGTATGGATGTGAGAGTTGGACTATAAAGAAAGCTGAACGCCAAAGAACTGATGCTTTTGAACTGTGGTGTTGGAGAAGACTCTTGAGAGTCCCTTGGACTGCAAAGAGATCCAACCAGTCCGTCCTCAAGGAGATCAGTCCTGGGTGTTCATTGGAAGGACTGATGTTGAAGCTGAAACTCCAGTATTTTGGCCACCTGATGCAAAGAGCTGACTCATTGGGAAAGACCCTGATGCTGGGAAAGATTGAAGACAGGAGGAGAAGGGGACGACAGAGGATGAGATGACTGGATGGCATCACCAACTCAATGGACATGAGTTTGAGTAAAATCGAGGAGTTGGTGATGGACAGGGAGGCCTGGCGTGCTGCAGTTCATGGGGTCGCAAAGAGTCGGACACGACTGAGCAACTGAACTGAACTGAACTGATATGTGATCATGGTAGCACCTGCTTTGTACAATAAAAAAGTTAAAGAGAGGAAAGAGCAAAGTCATTTGACCAAGTTCACTCAACGAATAAGAAGCAAGACTAAAAATCTAGGCAGCATGGTTTTAGATTTAAAGCACACGTATGTTGGTGTCTTAGTAAGTCACTTTAAACATTTTTTTTTCCTAACAAACTAAAATATGGACACAGTGCTTCCCAGGTGGTTCAGTGTTAAAAATTCCACCTGCCAATGCAAGAGACGTGCATTTGATATCTTGGTTGGGAATATCCCTTGGAGAAATAAATTGCAGACCACTACAGTATCCTTGCCTGGGAAACCCCACGGACAGAGGAGCCTAGCAGGATACAGTCCATGGAATCGCAAAGAGTCAGACATGACTTAGCAATTGAACAACAAAATACAGACATATGGCCAATTGAATAAATAGGTTTGGGAATGGAGAAAATTATTTTTACAAATTAGAAAATAGCCACATTTTAAAATGAAAAATAATTAAAGGGCGCTTCCTACTTGGAAGAAAAGCCATGACCAACCTAGACAGAAGAGACATTACTTTGCCGACAAAGGTCTGTCTAGTCAAAGCTATGGTTTTTCCAGTAGTCATGTATGGATGTGAGAGTTGGACCGTAAAAAAGGCTGAGCACCAAAGAACTGATACTTTTGAACTGTGGAGTTGGAGAAGACTCTTGATAATCCCTTGGACTGAAAAGCGATCAAACCAGTCAACCCTAAAGGAAATCAGTCCTGAATATTCATTGGAAGAACTGATGCTGAAGCTGAAGCTCCACCTGATGCAAAGAACTGACTTATTAGAAAAGACCCTGACGCTGGGAAAGATTGAAGACAGGAAGAAAAGGGGACGACAGGGGATGAGATGATTGGATGGCATCACCGACTTGATAGAAATGAGTTTGAGCCAGCTCTGGGAATTTGTGATGGACAGGGAAACCTGGTGTACTGCAGTCCATGGGGTCGCAAAGAGTCAGACACGACTAAGCAACTGAACCCTAAATGAAACTCGACAGCAAAGGAAACCATCAACAAAAGTAAAAGGCAACCTACTAAATGGGAGAAAATATTTCAAGTCATATGTCTAAAAAGAAGTTAATATCCAAAACATGTAAAAAATGTATATAACTCAATAGCAAAAAAAAAATCTGATTAAAAATGGACAAAGGCTCTGAATAGACATTTTTAAGGCACACAGATAGCACATGGTATGTGAAAAGGTGCTCAAATCACTAATCAGAGAAATGCAAATCAAAACCACAATGAGATATCAACACACACCTGTTAGAATGGCTAGCATCCTAAAGATAAGAAAATGTTGGGGAGAATGTGGAAAAAATGGAATCTTGTGCCGGCTGCGATGGACCGCGCAGAAGCGGGGCCGTGAGGAGCTACCCCTCGCCCAAGGGCAGGGGCAGCGGCCAAGAGGTGCTACCCCATGCCCAAGGAGTGGCGGCTGCGCGGGCACAGGAGGGCCGAGAGGAGCTACTCCACGTTCAAGGTCAGGAGGGGCGGCCGTGAGGAGATACCCCTCGTCCAAGGTAAGGAGCAGCGGCTGCACTTCGCTGGAGCAGCCGTGAAGAGATACTGCACATCCAGGGTAAGAGAAACCCAAGTAAGACGGTAGGTGTTGCGAGAGGGCATCAGAGGGCAGACACACTAAAACCATAACCACAGAAAACTAGCCAATCTGATCACAGGACCACAGTCTTGTCTAACTCAATGAAACTAATCCATGCCGTGTGGGGCCACCCAAGACAGACGGGTCATGGTGGAGAGGTCTGACAGAGTGTGGTCCACTGGAGAAGGGAATGCAAACCACTTCAGTATTCTTGCCTTAAGAACCCCATGAACAGTATGAGAAGGCAAAATGATAGGATACTGAAAGAGAAACTCCCCAGGTCAGTAGGTGCCCATTATGCTACTGGAGATCAGTGGAGAAATAACTCCAGAAAGAATGAAGGGATGGAGCCAAAGCGAAACCAATACCCAGTTGTGGATGTGACTGGTGATAGAGGCAAGGTCCGATGCTATGAAGAGAAATATTGCATAGGAACCTGGAATGTTAGGTCCATGAATCAAGGCAAATTGGAAGTGGTCAAACAGGAGATGGCAAGAGTGACCATCAACATTCTAGGAATCAGCAAACTAAAATGGACTGGAATGGGTGAATTTAACTCAGATGGCCATTATATCTACTACTGTGGGCAGGAATCCTTTAGAAGAAATGCAGTAGCCATCATGGTCAACAAAAGAGTCCGAAATGCAGTACCTGGATGCAATCTCAAAAACGACAGAATGATCTCTGTTCGTTTCCAAGGCAAACCATTCAATATCACGGTAATCCAAGCCTATGCCCCAACCAGTAACAAAGAAGAAGCTGAAGTTGAATGGTTCTATGAAGACCTACAAGACCTTTTAGAACTAACACCCCAAAAAGATGTCCTTTTCATTACAGGGGACTGGAATGCAAAAGTAGGAAGTCAAGAAACACCTGAGGTAACAGGCAAATTTGGCCTTGGAACACTGAATGAAGCAGGGCAAAGGCTAATAAAGTTTTGCCAAGAGAACACACTGGTCATAGCAAACACCGTCTTCCAACAACACAAGAGAAGACTCTACACGTGGACGTCACCAGATGGTCAACACCGAAATCAGATTGATTATATTCTTTGCAGCCAAAGATGGAGAAGCTCTATACAGTCAGCAAAAACAAGACCAGGAGCTGACTGTGGCTCAGATCATGAACTCCTTATTGCCAAATTCTGACTGAAATTGAAGAAAGTAGAGAAAACCACAAGACCATTCAGGTATGACCTAAATCAAATCCCTTATGACTATACAGTGGAAGTGAGAAACAGATTTAAGGGACTAGATTTGATAGACAGAGTGCCGGATGAACTATGGACAGAGGTTGGTGACACTGTACAGGAGACAGGGATCAAGACCATCGCCATGGAAAAGAAATGCAAAAAGGCAAAACGGTTGTCTGAGGAGGCCTTACAAATAGCTGTGAAAAGAAGAGAAGCGAAAAGGAAAGGAGAAAAGGAAAGATATTCCCATTTGAATGCAGAGTTGCAAAGAATAGCAAGGAGAGATAAGAAAGACTTCCTCAGTGATCAATGCAAAGAAATAGAGGAAAACAACAGAATGGGAAAAACTATAGATCTCTTCAAGAAAATTAGAGATACCAAGGGAACATTTCATGCAAAGATGGGTTCGATAAAGGACAGAAATGGTATGGACCTAACAGAAGCAGAAGATATTAAGAAGAGGTGGCAAGAATACACAGAAGAACTGTGTATTCTTCACGACCCAGATAATCACGATGGTGTGATCACTCACCTACAGCCAGACATCCTGGACTATGAAGTCAAGTGGGCCTTAGAAAGCATCACTACGAACAAAGCTAGTGGAGGTGATGGAATTCCAGTTGAGCTATTTCAAATCCTGAAAGATGACGCAGTGAAAGTGCTGCACTCAATATGCCAGCACATTTGGAAAACTCAGCAGTGGCCACAGGACTGGAAAAGGTTAGTTTTCATTCCAATCCCAAAGAAAGGCAATGCCAAAGAATGCTCAAACTACCACACAATTGCACTCATCTCACACACTGTTAAAGTAATGCTCAAAATTCTCCAAGCCAGGCTTCAGCAATGCGTGAACTGTGAAATTCCAGATGTTCAAGCTGGTTTTAGAAAAGGCAGAGGAACCAGAGATCAATTGCCAACATCTGCTGGATCATCCAAAAAGCAAGAGAGTTCCAGAAAAACATCTATTTTTGCTGTATTGACTATGCCAAAGCCTTTGACTGTGTGGATCACAATCAACTGAAAATTCCGAAAGAGATGGGAATACCAGACCACCTGACCTGCCTCTTGAGAAATCTGTATGCAGGTCAGGAAGCAACAGTTAGAACTGACATGGAACAACCGACTGGTTCCAAATAGGAAAAGGAGTACGTCAATGCTGTATATTGTCACTCTGCTTATTTAACTTATATGCAGAGTACAGCATGAGAAACGCTGGGCTGGAAGAAGCACAAGCTGGAATCAAGATTGCCGGGAGAAATATCAATAACCTCATATATGCAGATGACACCACCCTTATGGCAGAAAGTGAAGATGAACTAAAAAGCCTCTTGATGAAAGTGAAAGAGGAGAGCGAAAAAGTTGGCTTATAGCTCAACATTCAGAAAACTAAGATCATGGCATCCAGTCCCATCACTTCATGGGAAATAGATGGGGAGATAGTGGAAACAGTATCAGACTTTATTTTTGGGGGCTACAAAATCACTGCAGATGCTCATTGCAGCTATGAAATTAAAAGATGCTTACTCCTTGGAAGGAAAGTTATGACCAACCTAGACAGCATATTAAAAAGCAGAGACATTACTTTGCCAACAAAGCTCTGTCTAGTCAAGGCTATGGTTTTTCCAGTGGTCATGTATGGATGTGAGAGTTGGACTGTGAAGAAAGCTGAGCACTGAAAAATTGATGCTTTTGAACTATGGTGTTAGAGAAGCCTCTTGAGAATCCCTTGGACTGCAAAGAGATCCAACCAGTCCATCCTAAAGGAGATCAGTCCTGGGCGTTCATTGGAAGGACTGATGCTGATGCTGAAGCTGAAACTCCAGTACTTTGGCCACCTCATGCAAAGAGTCGACTCATTTGAAAAGATCCTGATGCTGGGAAAGATTGAAGGCAGGAGGAGAAGGGGACGACAGAGGATGAGATGGCTGGATGGCATCACTGACTCAATGGACATGGGTTTGAGTAAACTCCAGGAGTTGGTGATGGACTGGGAAGCCTGGCGTGCTGTGATTCATGGGGTTGCAAAGAGTCAGACACGACTGAGTGACTGAACTGAACTGTGCACCATTTGGTAAGAATTTAAATTGGTGTAGCTCCTATGGAGAACAGTAAGCAAGTACCTCAAGAAGTTAAAATAGAAATACCATATGATCCAGAAATTCCACTTTTAAGTATTTTCCAAAGAAAACAAAAACACTACTGAAAAGACCATATATATCTGGTTTCACTGCAGCATAACCAAGATATGGAAACATTCTAATTGTCCATCAACAAATGAATGAAAATAAAGGAGATGTGGTGTATGTATTAATGCATTTATGTGTGCATATGTGCATATAAACACAAAGGAATATTATTCAAACATAAAAAAGAATGAAGTCTTGCCACTTGTGACATCTGTGGACCTTGAGGGCATTATGCTAAGTGAAATGAGTCAGACAAAGAAGGTCAAATATTGTATGATCTTATTTATATGTGGAATCTTAAAAAAAAAAAAAAAAAAGGAGCTCATAGACACAGAAAACAAATTGGTGCGGCGGCGGCGGGGGTGGAATGGGGAGAGTGGTGGGGAACGAGTGTGCCTGCCTGTGTGCATGCTCAGTCTTGTCCAACTCGATGCGACTCTATGGACCGTATTCCTCCAGGCTCCTTTATTCCTTATCCATCCAGGCAAGAATACTGCAGCAGGTTGCCATTTTCTACTCCAGGGGATCTTCCTGACCCAAGGATCAAACCTGCATCTCTTGAGTCTCGTGCATTGGCAGGTGATTCTTTACCACTGAGACACCTGGGAATCCCATGGAGAAGGGGTGAAGGGGGTCAAAAGGTACAAAGTTCCAGTTATAAAATAAATAAGTCATGGGGATGTAATTTACACAATGCTTTCAAATTGTGGTTTTGGAGATGACTTTTGAGAGTTCCTTGGACTGCAAGGAGATTAAATCAGTCAAGCCTAAAGGAAATCAACCCTGAATATTCATTGGAAAGATTGATGCTAAAGCTGAAGCCCCAATACTTCAGCAACCTGATGTGAAGAGCTAACTCATCAGAAAAGACCCTGATGCTGAGAAAGATGCAAGGCAAAAGGAGAAGGGGGCAGCAGAGGATGAGATGGTTGGATATTATCACCAACTCAGTGAACATGAATTTGAGCAAACTCTGGGAGATAGTGGAGAACAGAGAAGCCTGGTGTGCTGTGGTCCATGGGGTCACAAAGAGTTGGACACAACTTAGTGACTGAACAACAGATTGTACATTTGAATGCTTCTGAGAGTAAATCTTTAAAGCTCATAAGAAAAAAATTTATAACTATATTTATGGTGATGAATGTTTACTAGACTTAACTGTGGTGATTAATTTATAACATACACAAATATCAAATCATTACATTGTATACCTCTGTAGGGAAACAGCAGATTAGTCAAGATGGCAGTGGTCAGGCTCTCTCACCCCAAGCCCTCTTGCTCTCCCCTCACATTTTGTAAAGAATGATTATGTAACAGCTCAGCTCACTTATAGCACTGCACATGGGCATCTCAAAGTACTCACTTGGACATGGGTTACTTTTGTTCTGTAAACATATATAAGCTCCCCCTGAAAAGGCCCCTGTGGCTATATTATGGCCATTAGGCTGAGTTATGGCTATGTCCGCTGGGTCAACCACAAGAGGCGAGCATACAGCCTGTCTGCTGCTACAGCGGCTGTGCCAGTCTGGAGAGAATAAACATGTTTGCAGTTTCTACGGTTCCTCCTGTCTTTTCCCAGCTTTTCTGCCTGTGCCTGGCCTACCATGGGTTCTACAGACTGTGCACCATGAGATACAGCAAGACAACCTCAAAGTGATACAATGTTAGGTCAATTATATCTTAGTTTTTTTAAATTGAAATTGACTCACATATACCTGAAGAGTTCATGAGAGGAATCCAAAGCTGTGACTAGATCCAGGTATCTGACAATGTAAGCAAACATCTGTCTCCTGTCTACTTTTTTCTCTGCTGGTTTCATTCTCAGTCAGGGCTCACTGCCCTCAGAATGGCAAAGATGGTAGATGGAAACTCCAGGTTCCCTTGGCTCTTAATGCTCCTCATCTCAACAAATAGAGATGACCTTTCCCCTACAGAGTGTGTGTGGGGCGGGGCGCGGGAGAGCCCTGGGGAAAGATCTCATTGGTCAATTTGGGATTATGTGTCATCCCTGGACCAATTATTATAGCCCCTCATTGGCAGAGCCTGGGTCTGGAACCTACACTTAGAACTAGAGATGTGGATGAGTCCCAATGAACCACAAAGACTTAATTGGAAAGGAGTGGGTTTTAAGGAAGAAAAAGGACCACAGAGAAGTTAAAACCTCAATTTGTACATAGTTGACACCTCAAACCTAACTAGCCTACTCCAACTTCACATTTCTGAAGAAAAACAAGTAATAAAAATAAAATGAGAATATCATTGGTTAATCCAACTGCCTATGGTGTCATATTTATTTTCTGCTAGTATTTATTTACTTTTTCTTTTGTATAAAGAGGAGATAGAAATACATCCAAATTCTTAAGAACTTACTTTATGGGATTTGAAACCTCGGCTTTTTTTTCCTCTTTAAACAGAGTGATTAAAATTCCTTGTTTTTAAACAGTATTTGCATAAAATCACCTGAGTTATCCTGTTAAAGAGCATATTATGATTCAATAAGTCTGGGATTTGCTGCCTGAGATTCTGCATCTCTAACAAGTCCCCACTGATGCTAGTGTATGTGGTTGACCAGTCACATGAGAGCATCAAGACTTTAAACAAATGAACAAGCAGATGACACCACCCTTATGGCAGAAAGCAAAGAGGAAATAAAGAGCCTCTTCTTGAAAGTGAAAGAGGAGAGTGAAAAAGCTGACTTAAAACTCAACATTCAAAAAATAAAGATTATGGCATCCAGTCTCATCACTTCATGACAAATGGATGGGGAAACAATGGAAACCGTGAGAGACTTCATTTTCTTGGGCTCCAAAATCAGAGCAGATGGTGCCTCTAGCCATGAAATTAAGACACTTCCTCCTTGGAAGAAAAGTTATGACCAAACTAGCAGCATATTAAAAAGCAGAGACATTACTTTGCCAACGAAGGTCCGTCTAGTCAAGGCTATGGTTTTTCCAGTAGTCATGTATGGATGTGAGAGTTGAACCATAAATAAAGCTGAGTGAGGAGAACTGATGCTTTTGAACTGTGGGGTGTTGGAGAAGACTCTTGAGAGTCCCTTGGACTGCAAAGAGATCAAACTAGTCAATCCTAAAGGATATCAGTCCTGAATACTCATTGGAAGGACTGTTGCTGAAGCTGAAGCTCCAATTTTTGGCCACCTGATGCAAAGAACTGACTCACTGGAAAAGACCCTGATGCTGGCTGGGAAAGATTGAAGGCAGGAGGAGAAGGGCACGACAGAGGATGAGATGGTTTGGTTGGATGGCATCACCAATTCGATGTACATGAGTTTGAGCAAGCTCCGGGAGTTGGTGATGGACAGGGAAGCCTGGTGTGCTACAGTCCATGGGGTCGCAAAGAGTCAGACACGACTGAGCGACTGAACTGAACTTAACTGAGGCTTTGACTAAACTTGCGGCACTATTTAAACTGATTACACTAATATAATACCTGAAAGAGTTAATGATACTTTCAAAAGTTTTTAATTTGTGGTCTAAGAATACTTTAGGGAACAGGAGATTCTAGCTGTGAAGCATGTTGATAGCCATACTGAGAAACAGATGAGGTGTTCATTCATTGTGTACTTAGATTTCATTTATTTCTCCCAATAAATTACTTTAATCAAAGCTGTGCCTTGACTTACAAACTACGGTTCTAGACTCATGAACCCCTCTCCTGGATGACACTTAAGACCTAGGAAGCTTGCATGAAAGATCTTTTTAGCAGAAATATTTGATTTATTTATCTAAAATGGAACAGTAGTTAAACTTTTATTTGTATCTTTATTTTTAGTGGAAAAGGCAAACCACAGACCCCAAACAGATAGCTTTAGCCTGGATTCAAAGGTCACCTCCACTGCTTCGTAGTTGTGATGCTTAGGAGAAGCTCCTATAAAGCCACAGTTTCCTCAACCGTAAAGAGGGAATAATATTAGTATCTACTGCAAATGTATTCTGTGAAGATTCAATGAGTTTAAAAAAAAAAAGGGGAAGTGTCTGACAGTCTAGCACTTTATCACTACTATATGTTTTGTTATTTTTCTTCTTGCAATTAAAAAATAGTTTCAATATACTTGATACTAGCTGGTAATTAGGAAATCATTGATTGGTATAGACTCAGTTTAAGAATACATAGTAACATTGACTAGAATTAGCCCTTATCTTCTGCCAATTATAAATCATAGCTGAGGTTACAGCTTAAAACACTAGACACTAACTATTCCTCACAGCAGGGGAGAATAGTTAGCAAAATCTGCAATTAGGGGCTTTGTTTATACTTCCACTGGGAGGGATGATTTGTTAGTTTAAAAGAGATCTTTTGTGTTGATTACAGGTGTCAGCACATCCAAGTTTTGGCTGTGCTTGAATACCTGCTGTGAGATGCAAGATGCAAGAAAATCAAATCTAATTGTTTTAATTCAAACATATCTTCATTTACAGCATGTTGATTGCTTTAACCTAGGCTGAGCAATTTATGTGAAACCAAATTTTAAAAATCTATGTTTTTAGGTGGCTCCACGGCACAATGGATAGTGCATTGAACTTCTAAAATCTATATTTTTTTTAAATCTATATTTTTAACAACATGAATAATTTGACCTTAATCAATGAATTTTCTTGTTGCTTTCTCTGCTCTTAAAAAATCTCTGCTTCTAAGAAAATCATCTTTAGTAATTAAATGCCAACAGATTATTATATCACTCTTATGTAAATAAAGTATAAGTTTAATTGTACCTTTGGAAAGGACCAGAATATATTTGCGCTTGTCGATATGATCAAAATATTTTCAAAGTCAAAGAATTCAGGAATTAATAAATCAGGCTCTGGCAGAAGTACATTCAAAAATATTGCCAAAGATGGACTAAGAAACTGATATCATCTTACATTCACTCACATGTAGTCTCTACTCTCAGATAGGAGTGCAGAGACAGATTTGAGGGGAAAATGGGTACTTACTTTCATGAAAAAGGAAGCTAGATTTCAAATGAAATCCTGATTTCTATGAAATCACCAAAAGTCATTATAGGGGAATAAATGTCCTTAAAGTGACCTTACAAATATATACACAGTTATGTTCCCTTTATAATTTCACAATATGCTTAAGGTATTTAATATATTAGTTTTTTGTCAAAAGCTCCTCAAGATTTAACTTCAAATAACAAAATCACCCAAACATTTTGGACTTCATGACACTGATACAAACTATCAGTTACTGCTACTATTTATTGAATGATTAGAAACAAAATATTAGATAAGTGAAAAATGGAAGAAAACTAACATTTTTTTAACTTTCCAAAAAAAAAAAAAATGTCTGTTTTATCAACTGTAAAACTTTGGGACTCTTAGCTCAGGCTATAATAAAATAAACAGCCTAAGACTGTCGTCCCTGTCGAAGTTAATTTGAATCAGACAGACTATTTACCTCTTCTTCAAATTCGTGTGACTCAAGGTTAGCCTATTTTGGAAAGCTGAGTGAGGCAAACCTAATCCTTTTCTGAAGCTCATTAATTGGAAGCAGGACCACACTCAGCAATAGCCTTTTCAAAACTGAAGGGACAAATTAAGAATTTAAATAAGGTGAAAACTCTAAAACAAGATTCTCGCAGTGGCTTCTGTTTATACAGTTACACTCTAAATATAAAGCTGCCACCATTCGTGTTAAATTTCACTAATTCACTGATAAGCTAGAACAGAGAGGAAACTCAGCACTCTGGGTAGTCTTGTCAGTCACTCTGAGAGAGCTCGTAAATAACGCAGGGGGATTTCTACTTTATTGGCAAAACCCTTTCTTTTCAAATCCATGGATAAATGCATAGCGGAGAGTAACATAGATAAATACATGGGCTATTTCCTTGAATTATTCTTCAGTATTACTATCAGATCTTGAAGATTTTAAATATTATTTAAACTTCTCCAAGTGAAAGACATTTTTTACTCTTTCTACAGAGATCTGGAATGTGTAACATTGCTCACAATTGTGTGACTGACCACAATGTCACAATCTTCCACTCTTTCATCTGTCTCCACAATGAAAACCAAATTGCATAATAAAGTGGGTTGGATAATGAAATTCTTGCACTAGTATTTTAAGCCTTGTCTAGATTTTTAAAGTTGCCATTAACCATCAGACATTCTTTCATCAGTTATAACCACCCACTAAATTGCTCAAAGGTTGAATTAGTTACAAAATGACTTTTTGACATGTTTCAACTATAGAAAAGAATAATTCCAGTGCAAATCTTTGTCCATCCTCAGGACTCAATATGCATTTTGATACTGAGAAACACCAATATCCTGTATGCTGAAGTACCTTGAGAAGGACCCAGAAGCAAAGGACAACCTACTTCTGAGGAAGCAGCATGGTATAGCAGAAGGAGCTTTGGCCTTAGTCGTGATACCTGGAATCTAGTCCCTGTTCTGCTATGAGCCAGTTGGACGTACACAGGCAATCAACTGGGCCATCCGCCCTGCCTCCCTGCAAAATGATGGTGTTAAATGATCTCTTTTGTCCCTTCTATCTTGACTCTATGAGATCATGATGTTTGAATGACTTTGGCATAAACAAAAGTCATAGCCTTCAGATCTGGAAGGCCCACCTGCCCTCTCTTCACATTTACTCTCAAAATTCCCAAAAGACCAGTCTGCACACACTATCTCCAAAACCACCCTCTCTTCCCATCTTCAGTCCCTTTCATCTGCAGAATAAGATAGAGGTTATAAATTACATGCAATATTATGCAAGACTGTGGTAAATGCTTACATGTGGTTTAGGGAACAAGGGCCAAAGAGTATCATTAGATTTTCAGAGGAATTCATGGCCTGAAAAAGAATAAGAATTTCTACCCTAGTGTCTCTCCTCAGTCCATCTATATAATCTACCACTATACAATTCCATCTCCTCCTACAGTTTCAAATATCTCTCTTTAAAGAAGATTTGCATGTATTCAAATATTCATATTTTAAATACCCATAAAATAACTGAGGTTTTGGAGTTAAAAAGAATTTGATTCAAATTCCAGCCCTAAAACCCTTTGAGAAATTTATTTAAGCTGCAAGGTATTCATTTTCAACATAGAGATGAATCTTTATGATTCTTTGAAATATTGAATATTCATTAAAAGATGTTTGAGCACCTACTATGTGTCAGTGATGAAAATGAGAGGCTTAGTTTTGTTTGCTTTGTTTTTATATAGGATGGTTAAGCATGATCACTTTGATCAAGTGAACATTTAAGCAGAGACCTAGAAGTAGACAAGGGGTGACCCTTAGAAGTGTAAATTCAGGGCAGAAAAAACAGCAAGTATAAATTTCTCGAGGGTAAATTCTGCTCAGGAGTTCCAGGAATAGCAAGAAATGAACTCGGGGTAGAGAAGTTACAGGGAGTAAGAAGGCTCACTGGGTATCTTGGTAAGGATTTTGGCTTTTTTTTTATTCTGAGGATTATTAGCAAAGGAGTGGCATAATATGACATATGCTTTAAAGGAACAATTCTGACAATTATATGGAATGATAGGCTAAAAGGGGGCAAAAGTGGAAAAAGGCCATTTAGGAGGCAATTGTATTACTACAGTGAGGCATGATGTTTCTTTATACCAGTGTAAAGGTAATGACAAATAGATGAATTCTGGATATATTTTGAAGGTAGAGTTTACTGGATTTATTGTGGATTGGCTGTGAAGTATAAGAGGAAAATCAGAGGGGATCCTGTTTTGTTTGCCTCAGTAACTGGATGAATATGAAAGAGCAGAAGGAAATGAGGGTGAGAAAAGTGAAATCAAGACTTCACCTTTGGCTATACTAACTTCAAGATATCCATACAAATTTCAGGGAATGTCTAGTCCAGTACATTTAACTTAATGAAGACTGTGCTTCAAGACAAGAATGGATGCAAGATCACTTAGGGAACAATTGTAATTAGAAGAGAAAAGAGGGTCAAAGATTGAGACTTGGAGCATTCTTTCTCATGTTTAGAGGTCAGGGATGTGAATTAAAATCAGTCAAGGGGAAAAAAAATTAGTCAAGCAAACCAAAAGGTGTCTCAGTGGGATATTGTGAGAATTTACATAAGCTAAAGGGTATATAAAATTATGAAGCCTGTTTTTTTTTTTTCCTTCCAACAATGCCTTGTATACCATAAGCCATCAATAAATAAAACACGTTTCATTCATTGTAACCTCTCTGACCTTAGGCTTATTCTAAACATTTATTTTATTTCATTTAATTTTTATTGAAGGATAATTGCTTTATAGAATTTTGCTGTTTCCTGTCAAACCTCAACATGAGTCAGCCACAGGTATCCATATATCCCCTCCCTTTTGAACCTCCCTCCCATCTCCCTCCCCACCCCACCCCTCTAGGTTGGTACAGAGTTTGAGTTTCCTGAGCCTCACAGCAAATTCCCATTAGTATCAATTGCCCAATGGCCGTTTGTATTTGAATGTTTCACTAGCACCTTAAATTCAACATGTGTGAAACTGGGTTTAATTGCTTTCCCTGTCAACCAAATAATCCAATCGTGTCCCTGACCTTGCCTTCAGTCTCGGCGTTCTCCAGGCTAGATAGAGTAAAATTAACTTCCAAAGAAGATTTTTCATATTTACTCCGTCGCTCATGCTTAAGTGAAGAGTTTCATAAAGTTGCTTTCTGAAATGTGATTCTATAACACAAACCCAAACTTCTTAACAATGGCATTCAAGACCGTCTGGAATTTACGCTGAATCTTTCCAAACCCTCCCTTGTTTTTAATAGTGTGCTCCAGTCAAACCCACTCTGTGTACAGTTGCCAGGTCACCTCTGTTTAGATTATCTTTTCCGCATCTGTTTGGGCCCTTTATCTTTAGACTATGTGTTGCCACAACAGCAGGCCCAACCTTAGTGGAAGCCAACCCACCCCTCAAGGGCTGAATCCAATGAGACACTCTTCTCAAGCTTCCCATTCTCCAGTCAGCAGGGATCTCCCTGGCCTCTCAGAGTGTTTGGCTCCTGTACTGCTGGTGGCTCAGACGGTAAAGCGTGTGCCTACAACGTGGGAGACCCAGGTTCAATCCCTGGGTCGGGAAGATCTCCTGGAGAAGGAAATGGCAACCCACTCCAGTATTCTTGCCTGGAAAATCCCATGGACGGAGAAGCCTGGTAAGCTATAGTCCACCGGGTCGCAAAGAGTCAGACACGACTGAGTGGCTACGCTTACTTACTTACTGCATATAGTAGGTCCTACTTGTACCTAGCATGCTTTTAAAATGATTTATGCATGCCCTCATCTCCCTTCCAGAGTTTAAACTTCTTGAGAGACCCTGAATTTCATCTACTGTTTAAGTAATTAAACAAATAGGCCACTAGACTGAGTCTGAAGCTTTGGTACCCTCATGAGCAACGGAAACTAAGCCAGAGCCAATTCCTCTGAAGGCAGCGGCACTGGAGAGGACAAAATTTAAGAATAACCAAGCACAAAGAACCAATTAGGCCTTCCAAATAAGGCAACCACTTAAGCTACAGCCAATCAAATAATTTCCTTGTTTTGCTCCTGCATTTACTTGTAGGGGGTGATGTAGAGCCGCAGGTTCCCAATCTTTTTGGCACCACCAGGGACAGGTGTCCCGGAAGATCATTTTTAAAGGGAGGATTGGGGGAGGACGATGGGATGTTTTCTGGAAGATTAAAGTGCATTACATTTATTGTGCCCTATAATTCCATTACCACAGCATCAGCTCCACCTCAGATCCCGGAGGGTGGGGATCCCTGATCTAGAGGATGTGATTCAGAGTTGACCGGGGAACTAGACCCAAGCAGGGTGCTGGGACCCCTCCCCTGTCCTTGGAACGCACCTTCTGCTCACCATTGCAGTGGCTGGAGCCATTTTCAAAGTCTCAGCCTTGAGAGAGCATTGCGTTCTGAGATCACGTGGCTGGTACAGACTGAACCTCTGTATAAAATTCTAAGACACGGTGGGCAGGTGGGAAGGAAGCAGAGATCCACACCCTCAGCTTGCAGCGCCAAGACAAGCCTCCTAGGTAAGTTCCCTCGCTTATTAAACCAGCCACTTACCAGTCTGGAGTGGCTGCCTCTCTCTCTCCTTGCCCTCCTTGTGCTGCGGTCCGCTTTAGATTTCACCTGGGAAGCTGCCAGAGATTTCCCGCCAACAGCGCTCCGTAAAAGCCTTTGCTGGCTGCGACCGGAAGAGTGCGCGCCCAGGCCCAGCCACTTCCGGCTTGCTCCTGCGGGATTTCTACCTGTGTATATATTCAAATAAACTTGAACATGTTAATTTCCCTCAGTTTATCTTTTAACACTTCCACCACTTTCCTAAGGGTCTTTGTAAAAAGTAACCTTTCTGGGGCTTCCCTGGCAAGCCAGTGGTTAAACCTCCAGGCTTCCACGGCAGAGGCGTGCCAAGTTTGGTCTCCAGCGGGAGAACTAAGATCCCACATGCTGAACAGTGGGACCTAAAAAAGAAAAAAAAAATTTTTTAACTGCCTTTTCTAAGTGTTTTTGTAACCTCAATATTTGTTGAACGGTAATCCCCGATGGCTCAGCGGTAAAGAATTTGCCTGCAATGCACAAGATGCAGACTATGGTTGGGATCCTTGGGGAGAGAAGATACCCTGAGTCAGGAAGATCCCCTGCAGGAGAGCTCCGCAACCCACTCCAGTATTTTTGCCTGAGAAATTACATGGACAGAGGATCCTGGCTGGCTACAGCCCATGGGGTCACAAAGAGTCAGACAGACCTGAACAATTAAGCACACGCAACACACACATTCACAGTACACCAACAGCCTTATTTTACAAAATGAAGTGATGCCCAGTGAGTTTAGATACATACTGAAGGGCACACAATGGTCTTAGCAGAACTATTAGACTTATGCTCAGTTTATTTTTTTCTACCATGACATCACAGTAAATATAGATATTAAATAATCATATATTTTATTAACAGAGGAGAATTTAAAAATTTTTAATGGAGAAGAACAGTGCTTGATTATAGACTATCCCAAATCAATAATTCTGTCTGTTCTTGAAAAAAGGAAATATGTATTGTCAAATTATGTGTGTTTGTATGTATATATATCTGGTAGCTCAGCTGGTAAAGAATCCACCTAAAATGCAAGAGACCCTGGTTCGATTCCTGGGTCAGGAAGCTCCCCTGGAGAAGGGATAAACTGCCTGTTCCAGGATTCTTGGGCTTCTCTGGTGGCTCAGACAGTAAAGAATCTGCCTGCAGTGTGGGAGACCTGGGTTTGATCACTGGGTTAGGAAGATCCCCCACAGGAGGACATGGCAACCCATCCCAGTATTCTTGCCTGGAGAATCCCCATTGACAGAGTAGCCTGGTGGGCTATGGTCCATGGGGTTGTAAAAAGTCGGACACGGCTGAGCGACTAAGCACAGCACAGCCCAGATACATCCTAAGAAAACCAGTAGCATCTACCTTGTAAAGTCCTTGCAAAATGTCTTTTCATCAAGATTTGCCTTCTTATTCTTTGACTTGTTAAAAAAAAAGCTTTATTGAGCTATAATTGACTCTGAACATACAGCATATATTTAGAATACAAGTCTTTATATATGTTTACAAACATCAAACCATCACCAAAATCAAGATAGTGAATATATGCATCACACTCAGAGTTTTCCTCAACCCTTCCTTCCCGACCCTTTCCTCAACTCTTCAGTACTCACCCCAACCCCAGCCATGCAACCATAAGGCTAGTTTCTGTCACTGTAGGAGAATTTGCATTTTAACAGCAAATTAATATTGACTCAAGCATGTATGTTTTTATCTGGCTGCATGATTATTTTGAGATTTATTCACATTATTGCATTTCTCCATAGTTCACTCATATTGCTGTAAGTAGTATTCCATTGTATGGATATACCAGTTTATCAATTCACCTGCTGATGTAAATTGGGCTTGTTTCTACTTGGGGGGTATTAAAGCTGCTATGAACATTGATGTACAAGTTTTTGTATGGACATTCCATCTAGGAATGGAATGGCCAGGTTGTATGGAAGTATGTGTTTAATTATTTAAGAAACTGCCAAACCATTCTCCAAACTATTTTCCATCCTTATCAGCAGTGTATGGGAGTTCTAGTTCTTTTGCATCTTTGCCTTGACTAACTTGATTTGGTTAGTTTTTAAATTTCATCCATTCTCATAGGTGGTTCACCTTTGAATTTTTAAAAATTTATGTGCCAGGCATTGGCAGCAGGGGTACAAAGATTGATGATATATACCCCTTCTTTCATAGATGTGGCAGCCAATGAGAAAATAAATAAACATAATTTTAGTATGTGGTAAATCCTTTAATATAAGTTTGTAGAAATTCTTTCAGGAACACAGGGAAGAGAAATCAAAGACAGTTTAGGGAAGACTTTTAGAGATTTGCTATTTGAAAGATACCTTGACATTACCCAGCTAGAAAAGAAGAAAAAACAGACATAAAAGCACAGAAGATCACGGCATTTATAGAGACAGGTAAAGGCATGTATGCATAGTGCATGAGTGGTGGGATCAGGGTTGGAAAGAAGAGTAAGGGGTGAATTTTAAAAGAACTTTTCTGCCATGTTAAGGCGGTCAAGTATCTTGAGTCTGGGGACAGGCACCTACAGATCTGTGCTTTTGAAAACATAAAACAGACAAAGCTCTGAAGAATGGGCTGGATGGAAAAGAGGCTGAGCAAGACGACACCGAGGAGGCTAATCAAAAGAAAATGATGAGGGTCTACATTTATGTTTTACTTTCCAAATAAAGAAAAATTCAACCTGATATATTTTTGAGAACTATAATAAAAATTAAAAGTCTTTCTCCCTCCCTCTCTCTCTTCCTCTCTCTTTCTCATAAAGACATTGATTTCCCAAAGGACCATATTCTTTATTATTCACTTACAGTGGAATCCTCTGAGAGGGAAAGTTTTTGAATCCTTAGCATCCATTTATTCTCCTAGAGATTTCAACTGCTATTTAGTCTTTTAATAAGAGAAAACCCACAAAACTCAAAACTCCTAGCACACGCCCTTAGAGAGTTTACAGAGGGTTTTCATTAGATTACGTACGTCTTACCATCCAGCACCACATTCTCTTCTGTAACTCCATTAAGTAGGAATAATTATTCTTGCAGTATATTTGAAAGTTCCATAGGGCAAAAGCCACAGCATATGGTTTTGACTCTGATCACTCCTCTTAATAAAAAAAAAAAGTTTAAGTGGTGTATGGTATAAATTTATAAGTAATATTACTGCCTGGGGTATATAAAAATTCTCATTTATGACTAAAAATTGCAAAAAGGCCCTTTTCACAAATTTTATTTTTCCATAAGAATGAGCAGTAATTTCACAGTCTAATAAAATGGCTACATGTATGTATTTCCAAATCCATCTTAATATGTCCTGTATACTAGAAAGAGCAAAACATATTTCAACTCTTCATTTACATGCATTCTGAAGTATGTCATAAACATAATCCTAAATATGTTTCCCATATATTAAATAAGATATGTTGCCCTTCAGCGATGATTACTAACCAGTTTTGGTGTAGAAAGGAATAACTACGCGTGTCCTTTTATATACAAAAAAAAACAAAGGAGGCTTCAGGAACAATTGTTGCATTTTACCTGTTTGTTAATGTATCTACTCAACGAATATTTACCAAGGTTCTACAATGTATAAGACAATTAATGGGACTTCCCTGGTGGCTCAGATGGTCAAGAATCTGCCTGCAATGCAAAAGACCCAGGTTCGATTCCTGGGCCAGGAAGATGCTCTGAAGAAGGGAATGGCTACCCACGCCAATGTATACTCTTCTGATGAATTCCATGGACAGAGGAGCTTATGGGCTACAGTCCATGGGGGTCTCAAAGAGTCAGACGCAACTGAGCAACTAACACTGTTGTTTGTTAATGTATTTATTCAACAAATATTTACTAAGTTCTACAATGTATAAGACAATTAGTCGCCGGATAGACCCAGGCCCCAACTTCTTAATGCTTAACTTATTTCATCTTTAAAGCACTCTCTCATATTAAGGTTCCTTAATACTTCTATACTGCAGAATTTCTCAAATTTGTACTATGGACAACCACCAAAATGTCTCCAGATGGTACCACGCATTCCCTTGGGGACAAAATCAACTCACAATGAAAATCATTGCTCTATTAAAACAAAGAGAACTGTGCTTTTCACTTTAAATAATGCTGGCTGGTTGTTTGGTTTGTTTTTTTTTTTTTCAGGAAATTAATATATGATACAGTATTATTAACTAAGGCACAGATTTTGCTCAAATTTCACAAAATTTTATGCTAGAGTCCATAGTTTTCACACCTTATTCAAGATTCCACATTGTATTTAGTTATATTGAACAGCTTCAGCTCCATGCAACAAATTCTGATAAATCTTTTTTCATTTTTATTCTGCTACAAATATTTTCTAATTTTCCTCATTAGGGCTTCTTAGATACACCCATCATTTAAAACTGGACATTTAATTTTCAAATACATGAGGTGTTTAAAGCATCTTTGATATTAATTTATCATTTTGAGAAGTTTCTTGAAAAATTTGATAAATTTAACTTCTCACTTAAATGCTTTCTTCTCTTCAATCACCCTCTGTGATTTTTCAGTCTTTTAACTTTATTGAGGCTTTCAAAGGCTAAGTCAAAGATCTCTCTTGGTAAATGTCACACTGCACTTGAAAATATGTAGGTTATTTTCAAATATCTTTTGATACTGATTCCTAACATAATTCGACAGAACCAATTCTGTATGATCTCAAAACCTTTACAGCATGAAATTTTTACACCTTATTTTATGTCCCTATGTTCCAGTGTCTCCTGGTTTACAGTCTATGGGAACATTGGAATAGAATTTGTATTCTGCTTTTGTGTGAAAACTGCATAAATCTTAATTATGTTGAATTGATTCATAGTGCTTTTCAGGTCTACTATATCCTTCTACTTTTCTCTTTATTCATTCTATTAATTTTCAAGAGCTTAATATTGAAACTCCAACTAAAAATCTTTATTTACTTAAAAAAAATTGAAATATATAGTAGAACTATATGTAACTTTTTTTGGTATTTTCCAAGTCTCCTGTAAATGTGTTATCATAATTTCAAGATATAAAAAATTAAAAATAAATAATGCTGTTTAAAAAAATATTTAGCTGAATTTGAATTTAATACTATTTCTAAAGATAACCAAAATCTGAGTAAAAAGTAAAATAAAATTCTATCATTTTGATACTTCGTAAAATGTCCATGTTACTTAATAGCTTGATATTTGTTATATAGTCCAAATACTTAGATGACTGAATATTCCATTTTTATGTAGAAAAGTAGTAAGTTTTCTTTTGAAATGTAATGTTTCACATAATTGCTTAAAAAGATACATCTATTTAATTTATTTTCCAAAATCCCACAGTAGCTTAACTGTTGTAAATCAAAGTATGTATATCATAAACATGAACTGCTCTATAATGCAAAATCCCTACACTGCATTCAAATTATTTTATTCAATTTATTTGAATCTGGACAGACTGTGAGTAATCATATCATAAAGATTTGTCAGTTATGATTGAGTAACCAACCCATCTTTCCAAATGTGAACCCAGCTTTATAGTGGTGGAAAAATATAGCTTTCAGATTTTGCATAACATGTATCAAAAAGCTCATAAGATTTTTTAAACATCAGATAAGTGTTTCTGAAAACTGAATGTAAGTTATTTAACTGAATCTAAGGTATATAACTTTCTAGTAACAAAAGTGGGAAGTTAATAAAAATAAAATTTTAAGAAAATAGAAATTACATCCTGCAATTCAAAACAAAGCATAATTTTTCATCCACTTTTTCCCATCCTTTTAAAGGTTAATTACAATGTAATCTTTTTTTTTTATATAGACAAAGTATTATATTTTTAATTTTACCTTTAGTATTAGTCACTCAGTTGTGTCTGACTCTTTGTGACCCCATGGTGGGTAGCTCTCCAGACTCCTCTGTCCATGGAATCTCCAGGCAAAAAATACTGGAGTGAGTTGCCATGCTCTTCTCCAGGGGATCTTCCCCACCCAGGAATCAAACCCAGGCCTCCTACATTGCAGGTGATTTCTTTATCATCTGAGCCACCAGGGAAGCCCAATTTTTTCTTTTTTTCCTTAAGCTATCTAAAGTGGTTATACTCTTCAGCCTTTCTCTGTTTAAAGTGAAATCTGTTTTGAAATCAGGCATTGTTTAATTCTTCCGCTACATGCTAATACAAAACAAAGTTAACCTCTTAGTAGGCAACTCAGTTTTATAAATGTATTGGCTGATGAGCATCCTTACAACTTCCCTATGAAAATCAATCTCAAATTATTGATTTAGAAGCAATGTCTATTTACCTCAGTGAGATAAGATCGTAATTAGAATCTAACCAGCCAAAAGGATAATTAGATATCATAATTTATTTCTTTTAACTTAAAAGTGATTCCTGGCATAATGCAACAAAGAAAATCCACAATGGATTTTCAAGAACTCTAATTTCAGGATGTGTGTTGAAATTGGTCTTCGTAGATAATTTATGTGCATTATTTTCTTATGCGCTTATTATCTTATGTAGCCAAGGAGGGACAGGTGATCAAGAGGGATATTGTTAAACAGGATCAGTTCATTATCTGATCCATTCTGCTTTGGCAGTTGTATGATTCTATGGCTATCATTTACTGTAAATTAGGGAGATAATAACTACCACAAACCACACTGTATTCACAAACTGGGTACAAAGCTCTTATCTATAAACTTATACTATTTGAGAAGGCGCTAACATAAATTGCATGTTATTAAGCATGTAGCATCCATGGTACATGAAAAGAGAAGCAAAAGGCAAAGAAGAAAAGGAAAGATATTCCCATTTGAATGCAGAGTTCCAAAAAATAGCATGGAGACATAAGAAAGCCTTCCTCAGTGATCAATGCAAAGAAATAGAGGAAAACGATAGAATGGAAAAGACTAGAGATCTTTTCAAGAAAATTAGTGCTACTAAGGGAACATTTCATGCAAAGGTGAGCACAATAAAGGATAGAAATGGTATGGACCTAACAGAAGCAGAAGATATTAAGAAGAGGTGGTAAGAATACACAGAAGAACTATACAAAAAAGATCTTCATAACCCAGATAACTACGATGGTATGATCACTCACCTAGAGGTAAACATCCTGGAATGTGAAATCAAGTGGGCTTTGACTTCAAGGCCTCCAAGTTCGTAAGAAGCACCACTATGAACAAAGCTAATGGAGGTGATGGAATTCCAGTTAAGCTATTGCAAATCCTAAAAGATGATGCTGTGAAAGTGCTGCACTCAATATGCCAGTGAATTTGGAAAACTCAGCAGTGGCCACAGGATTGGAAAAGGTCAGTTTTCATTCCAATCCCAAAAAAAGGCAATGTCAAAGAATGTTTAAAGTACTACACAGTTGCACTCATATCACACGCTATCAAAGTAATGCTCAAAATTCTCCAAGCCAGGCTTCAACAGTATATGAACCAAGAACTTCCAGATGTTCAAGCTGGATTTAGAAAAGGCAGAGGAACCAGAGATCAAATTGCCACCATCCGCTGGATCATCAAAAATGATAGACAGTTCCAGAAAAACATCTACCTCTGCTTTATTGACTATGCCAAAGCCTTTGACTGTGTGGATCACAACAAACTGTGGAAAATTCTTCAAAAGATGGGAATACCAGACCACCTGCCTGCCTCCTGAGAAATCTGTATGCAGTTCAAGAAGCAACAGTTAGAACTGGACGTGGAACAGACTGGTTCCAAATAGGAAACGGAGTTTGTCAAGGTTATATATTGTCACCCTGCTTATTTAATTTATATGCAGATTATATCATGCGAATTGCTGGGTTGGATGAAGCACAAGCTGGAAACAAGATTTCTGGGAGAAATATCAATAACCTCAGATGTGCAGATGATACCACTCTTATGGCAGAAAGTGAAGAACTAAAGAGCCTCTTGATGAAAGTGAAAGAAGAGAGTGAAAAAGTTGGCTTAAAACTCAACATTCAGAAAACTAAGATCATGGTATCCAGTCCCATCACTTCATGGCAAATAGATGGGGAAACAATGGAAACAGTGACAGACTTTATTTTCTTGGGCTCCAAAATCACTGCAGATGGTGACTGCAGCCATGAAATTAACAGATGCTTGCTCCTTGGAAGAAAAGCTGTGACTAACCTAGACAGCCTATTAGCAGAGACATTACTTTGTCAACAAAAGTCCATCTAGTCAAAGCTATGGTTTTTCCAGTAGTCATGTATGGCTGTAAGAGTTGGACTATAAAGAAAGCTGAGCACTGAAGAATTGATGCTTTTGAACTGTGGTGTTGGAGAAGACTCTTAAAGAGTCCCTTGGACTGCAAGGAGATCCAACCAGTCCATCCAAAAGGAAATCAGTCTTGAATATTCATTGGAAGGACTGATGCTGAAGCTGAAACCCCAATACTTTGGCCACCTAATGTGATGAATTGACTCATTGGAAAAGACCCTGATGCTGGGAAAGACAGGAGGAGAAGGGTCAACAGAGGATAAGATGGTTGGATAGTATCACCGACTCAATGGACACGAGTTTGAACAAGCTTCGGGAGTTGGTAAAGGACAGGGAAGCCTGGTGTGATGCAGTCCAGGGGATTGCAAAGAGTCGGACACCACTGAGTGACTGAACTGACTGAGCTGCTCCATGGTACACACGGACAGGAACACAACGGCATGTTCTTAACCATCATGCTGTGTTTCTTTCTTTCCTGGTCTCTTGAAGTAAGATTCTGATATTTTATGTTCATATTTTATGCATTTTTTAAGAGTGAGGATGTCAGCACTGGTTACAATAGTAATATTTACCTATTGATATTTCTGTCTGCCCTTGGAAGCATATACAGAGTATTCTTGTCTTTGATGTTGATGTCTGCAAAGATCCCTAGTAACTGGCAAAAAGAATAAATTCTTGGCTAAAAGGACAGTTTAGAGTAATAAAACAGATAGAAACTTTTTTGTTAGAAAGGCTGTGATTCAATCTTGGCTTCCTTACTTAGCAGATGGTCAACTTATTGACTCCATGGAGACTTCCTTTTATTATTTGTAAATGAGAACATTCTACTTTGCTTCATCCTTTGGTTAAGATGAATTGAATCTGCCCCAATTATTATTATAATATTATTATGGCTATTAACAGTTCTTTCTCTAGCTATTATTATTAATGCTGTTTTTGTTCAGTTGCTAACTCATGCCCTACTCTTTGTCACCCCATGGACTGCAGCACACCAGGCTTCCCCGTCCTTCACCATCTCCTGGAGCTTGCTCAAACTCTTGTCCATTGTGTGGATGATGCCATCCAACCATTTCATCCAAGTTAAGATTTATTATTGAAGGTGTATTTATTTCCATAAATATTTATTATGATAAAGAAAGATTTCATAAAGGAGATACATATAGCTTGTAGCTACAGAAGATTAGGGAGTAGGGGAAAAATAGCATCTTAGGGACCAGAGGCAAGGCAGTGTTCACAGCACACATGGAAGACAGATTACAAAAAAAACAAAAACAGAAGTTTATCCGCATTCCATCAGATACACAAACCACTTTCCTATTCAAGGTTGCCTGACATAGTCTCCCCTCCAGCTGCAAGAGTGATTAGGAATCGACCTCAAGTGTTGTTCCCTTACAATATGTTCTCTTCAAGAACAGATAGAGGGATCTTTTTAAAAACATAAATCCAATTATATTACTCCTGAGTTAAAATCTTCTAATGGTTTTCTATCACAGTTAAAGAAACTCCAACCTCCATGCCCTGCCTGTGAGGCAGTATGTGATCTAGCGCCACTATTTTTTCCCATCTCCTCTCACTCCTCTGGGACTTCCCTGGTGTTCCAGTGATGAAGAACTTCGCTTCCCCTGCAGGGGGCATGGGTTTGCTCCCTAGTTGAGGAACTAAGACCCCCACATGCCACACAGCACGGCCCTCCCCCCAAAAAATGGCCTTCTCACACCTCTTCTGCCCCCTCACACTAGAATCTAGCCATGAGTATCTTTATTTCAGCTTCTCAAGCATCAAGTTTATTCCCTCAGAGCCTCTGCACTCTCTGCCTGGAATTTTCTGTACAGATAATTATATAACACATATGATCATTCAGATCTCAACTAAAAAGTCACCTTCACAGGGAGACTTATCATTTCCTAATGTTTTTCATTATTTCTAATGTACTTGTTTATAATCCATTTCACATCACTATAAAGTCAGGAGGGCATAGGGACTTTTTAAAAACCACATTCCTTTGTAGTGGGAGGGGACAAAGTATGTTGCTGATTGACTTTGTAGGTCTGGGACAATTTCAAAACACAGCAAAATATTTTACATTTCTATTATTTGTTTCAAACTTTTTTGACCCACAAAATGCAAAGAAGAAACACAACAACCTCTTTGAGCCAATTATTTGTATTTTCCAGTTCTTGGAGCTTAACCAACATTTTTAGATATCACATCCAGAACATTTTGGTTTAGTTACAATGTACAGTATTTTGAAAATTATTGGTCAAATACTGAAGGTATGGATACAAGGATAGGTCATATAATTAAAATAAACAACAACCAAAAAAAAAAAAATCCACAAATTGAGGACTGCTTTTCCTGTAGTAGAAAGCAACATTATAGCTTATTACTTAGAGAGAAAGGTGTCTTATTACAAAACCTATAACTCACTTCCTTTGCAACATTAACTGCAAAGAGTTTTATTTCAGCACATGTTACAACACCCTCTAATTCACAAATCCTGTTCAGGTTAATAGAAAAGAAGGTTTGAAATTCCATGATTATGACTGAGCACTCTTTCTTCAGATATTGCCTGTTTGACTATCTTAAATTGGATTTACTGTAATGACTGAAAATATGACATGGTAGGATCTTTGTTCTTATGGTCCAGGACTTTAATTTAACTGTGTAGCTTTGACACGTCATTTTACTGCTTTGAAGCAAAGAGGACAAGTGAAGCCATTTAAAAAGAAAGAGAAGAAGAAAAAAAACCCTAGAAGTTAACTTGTAGTAATAAAGTGAGGAAGAAATTTTTTCGTTTATTCTGTCCTTAGGCCTGTCTATCCTCACATCATCACATTTTCAGGAAGGAAGATTGGCTGAAAGCTGGCTCCAACTAAATCCTTTTTAGTGCTGTTTCATTGAAGGACTGGAAAGTGACAATTCCTATCAAGCAGCTGGTTTTTTCTTCCCCTGCCAGACTCCAGGGCATTCATATTAAACTGAGAAAAACCACAACTCAATCCTCGGTCTTCCACTTAATTTTTCATACAAATTTAAGGTCAGACTGTGGCCTAGCAACCAGTGAGGTGCTTGTAACACGTGAAAAGTTACACACCAGACCGCTCCTCTGAATATGGTCACCACATTACCTGACAACTAGAGAATGTTTTTAAGATGCTAGTAGAGAAATTATTTGGTTCAAAGATGAGTTTTGAATGCTGCACTAATTCTTCTAAGTTAGTTTTTACTTCCTGTGGATTGTGAAGTTTTGCCAGTAAGCAGAGTTGAAAAGTTTAAATTTATTTTTGTAAAAGCATGCATTTCTTTTTCAAACATAAATAATTACAATTAAATAACCTATCATAGATAATTATAGGCAAGTTATGAAGCCTGGTGGGCTACAGTCCATGGGGTCTCAAAGAATCAGACACAACTGAGTAACCAACATTTACTTATAGATATTTAGTGAATAAGAAAATAGCAGGAGAACTATGTATGTTCTTGAACCTGGAATTTCCATTTAAAAGCAAACTATTGTGTTGTTTCTGTTCCTTTTATTTGCTGATGCACATGCTTATTATTTTTCATTAATTGAATAAAAATGGTCCGTGTGTTGTATGACATTTTTCTTCAAGAAACATTCATTATTTGCTTACGTTTTTGATAGAACCTCAAATACTTTATTTTTCAACTTGATAATTCTTGTTCCAATTACTCATCCGAAGGGAAACGCAAATATTAAACTACGTTCGTTATGAGTCAGCTCTTAAGTTGCTCTCAAGTCTTTCGGTTAACATCTTCTATGAATTGACCATGTGATGCCTTAGAAAGTCCTGAACTCTATGTTTTTCTGATGACTAGATTGGCCCCTCAGTAACATTTGCTCATCATCAATATTCTATGAATGAGGTGGCATTTCATTGGAAGAAGCAGATTGAAAACTTGTGTCTCCTATTCTGTCACATCTGGGTAAAGCTCCCAATGCTATTGTTTTTACTTTCTTTTAATCTCACAAAGAAATATTAAAATTGAAGGACTGACCCTGTGTTCAAAGTTATTGTCAGAAACAGTGAAGTCATAGGTTTCTGTTTTTAATAATCCCTCACAAAACACAGAGCGTCGTTAATCATAAATGACTGCAGATTCCCTAGATCCTGGCATTGCTATGGGGCCTGAGCATTTTTAAGTGTCTTATAAATTTGATCAGACAACAGCCTCATGACATTGCATAAAAATCTGGCTGTGATGGAAAGATGAAACAACAGTTGAAAGCATTAAAATACTTAGAAACCGAAGATAGTTTTATTACATTTCAATAAAATATGTCTAATTTTCAAGTACTCTTCAACTTTCATGTTTCACTAACATATCAATCAACAACTATTTATTGAGTGAATACAATGTGTTCAGCACCATTAAGCACTGTAGGGAATACAGAGACTTATGAGAAATTTATTCATTCATGAAACACTATTTTCAGCATCTGAGTGCAAGGCTCTATCCTGAGTGCTTTGGAAATACTCTGTGCTTCTTGAAGATAGTGAAGTGAAGTCACTGTCGTGTCTGACTCTTTGCGACCCCATGGACTGTAGCCTACTAGGCTCCTCCGTCTACGGGATTTTCCAGGCAAGAATACTGAAGGGGGTTGCCATTTCCTTCTCCAGGAGATCTTCCCCACCCAGGGATTGAACCCGGGTCTTCCACATTGTAGGCAGATGCGTTACCATCTAAGCCACCAGGAAAGTCCCGATAAAGTAGACATAATTCCTTTCTTCAAGAAACCTCCCTCCTACCTTTTGTGTGTAAAATTCTTACACATAAGATTTAGAAAGATTACAGGAGAAGTGAAACATGCTGAAGTTCTGATAAAGAAACTCTCTTTCTGCTTTTGTTTTGAGGGAATATTACCTACTTGAGATGGAAACCAACTTGGGTCTTCAACTTGGAAGTCAGGTAAGAGAGAAAACAATGAATGCTATGCTCTGAGTGTTCATGTCTCCACAACATTCCTGTGTTGAAATTTTAATCCCCAAAGTGATAGTATTAGGAGGTGGAGCTAGACTCATCTTCTTCCCTATTAGCTTTAGCTGCTTTTCAGCTTCAATGGCCAACCCCTGATTTTCTTAAAGGGCGAGAGAGTAAATATTTTATGCTTGGGAGCCAACCATCTCTGTCAATACCAGTCTCAATTTCAGTGCAACAGCAGTCATAGGCAATACACAGAAGAACAAGCAAGGCCCACATCTAATACAGAACCTGAAAGCTGGTCCACAGCCTATATTTTGCTGACCTTGGCTCTAGACAATCAACAAAACTCTACATTTTGACCCCTGCTTTGTACTGTTTTCCAATTTTCAGGGTGTAAATATTCCCACAATGGTGATTTCAATCTACCAAGTCCACATTCTCGCTTGCACAGTTAATAAGAGATGCAACGTAGCATTATCAGTATTTCCACCATTTAGATACAATATGTGCAAATAACCTCAAGAGCATAATGGTAATATACAGTAAAATGATTATGATGTGATGAATTTTGAGTATTTATTACCTTTGTTTTTTAATAAGACTTTTAATTATAAGTTTATAATTTATTTTTAATGGCTGTTTGACAATTTGCTAACAAAATTGTTGAAAGATTAATATTCACTCTTGGGAGTTGGAATAAGCTTTCTCTGTTGGTTGCAAAACTGGCAGAAGGTCTTGAATGTCAAACTGAAGGGATAAGGATGTAATCCAATAGGTAAGATAGAGTTTTAGAAGAGTTTTGAAATTGTGAATTGCATGATTGTGGCTGTGCTTCAAGAAGATTTATCTGAAAGCATTGTTACAGATGAATTAAACTGGGGACAAATTGAAAAACAGAACACTAATTAGGAAGTTTTTAGAGTGGTTAAAAAATATTATAAGAAAGTAACTATAATGGAGACAATAGGAATAAAAAGGAAGACACTAAGGTTAAAGACTACAGGGAAGTAAAACCAATATATCTTGGCTATTGATTGGATCTGTAGTAGAAGGCAATGGGTGGAGTTAAAGATGACTTCAATTCCAAGATTTTTTAACTTGTGTGATTATAAGTATGTAAATTGCATTGATGAAATTAGGATAGTCAAATGTTTATGTGCAATTTACTTTAAGATAACTAAGGTTACATACAGCAAAAAAAAAAAATCCTATATAAAAGAAAAAATTATTTTCTCACATAAATTGATGATCAAAAAATTTTCGTTACTGCCTCCCCATTATGAAGTAACTAGAGCCTCTTGATGAAAGTGAAAGACGAGAGTGAAAAAGTTGGCTTAAAGCTCAACATTCAGAAAACTAAGATCATGGCATCCAGTTCAATCACTTCATGGCAAATAGATGGGGAAACAGTGGAAACAGTGGCTGACTTTATTTTTTTGGGCTCCAAAATCACTGTGGATGGTAATTGCAGCCATGAAATTAAAGAACACTTGCTCCTTGGAAGGAAAGTTATGACCAACCTAGATAGCATATTAAAAAGCAGAGACATTACTTTGCCAACAAAGGTCAGTCTAGTCAAAGGTATGGTTTTTCCAGTGGTCATGTATGGATGTGAGAGTTGGACTTATAAAGAAAGCTGAGCATCGAAGAATTGATGCTTTTGAACTGTGGTGTTGGAGAAGACTGTTAAGAGTCCCTTGGACTGCTAGGAGATCCAACCAGTCCATCCTAAAGGAGATCAGCCCTGGGTGTTCATTGGAGGGACTGATGTTGAAGCTGAAACTCCAATACTTTGGCCACCTGATGCAAAGAGCTGACTCATTGGAAAAGACCCTGATGCTGGGAAAGATTGAGGGCAGGAAGAGCAGGGGATGACAGAGGATGAGATGGCTGGATGGCATCACCGACTCAATGGACATGGGTTTGCGTGGACTCTGGGAGTTCGTAATGGACAGGGAGGACTGGCGCACTGTGGTTCATGGGGTCACAAAGAGTCGGACACGACTGAGCGACTGAACTGAACTGAACTGAACTGAAATTAATTTGAGCAAGGTACTTACTCTTTCTGGACTATAGCTTTCTCAAATTGTAAAATAAAAATTATAATAGTAACCCACCAATAATATTCCCAATAGGTTGTGAATTTTAAATGAAACTGTTCAAATAAAGTACCTAGAACAGTGCTTGGCACAAAATAAGTGGTAAATAACATGTATAAATGACTATTTTTTTATTAGTAGAAGTAAACACTAATGGAATATTCAAGACATATGCCATCTTGAAATTTTTGCAATTCATAGTGTATCTCTGCTCTGCCTGTTCGCTTGGTTGGTTCCTCATTCTTCATCTTTCACCTTTAATTTCCACCTCTGAGAAAAATTCTCTGACTACCCAGTCAAAAGTAGGTCTTCTGTTACTTTCTTTGTTCTCACTTTATTCTGTGATAGCATTTATCACAATGTTTAACTCTTATTTATTTGACTACTATTTTAGTCTATCATTTCTAAGTGACTGAACTTCCATGAAGGAAGAACCAATCTCTTTCTAACTGACCATCTCTCTGGGGTATCTAGGCCTAGACTAAGCACAAATTGGAGAAAAGCTGTAAAACAAGAACACAGATTTTTGCAATAATGTCCTGTGTAGTTTCAGCAATACACAATAAGAATTTTAAAATAAAATGTTTTCAAATGCTCTTTATTAGACTTCGAAGCTGAAATCTAAGTCTTACAGGTCAGCATCGCTTTCTATGGAATCCACAGGTTCATGTATATTGTGTGATTGGCACCATATTAGGAATTGAGATAAGTTAAAAAAAAATTACACATGGTCAAGATCTTATTGTTGGATCAGAAGATAGACTTATAGAAAACGAATTGCAAATAATATGGATAAAAATCACAGGGGCAAATGAATGGCATTCATTCAGCAGTTGTTGAGATAAGCTTAAGTGCCAAAACAATAAGAGCAGTGAGTCATCATCTCCACTCAGTGAGGAATGGCAAATTCCCAGATGGCTTTAGTTTGGTGTGGCTCTGAAACACAAATATTGTACTCTTAAAGGGAAAATGATATTTCAGCATTTCTGTTCCCATGGGGGGGAAAAAAAATGAAGAATTGTAAATCTTTGACGAGGAAGTTCATTTTCACCACGCTTTTAACCTCAGTTTCAAATGGCAAAAATAAATCCACTTTGTGTTTGGACAAATATTTATGTTTCTATTTCTAACAAATGACAATGAATTTAGATTTTAAGTTTGCCTCCTTGAAAAATTATTTAAATAAAATAGCTATTACTTAAGCAAGTTACTGAAATACAGTAGCCAGGGAACATAAATTTTGGCTTTCTTTCCGTCTTGTGAGCTGCCAAGTTCAATTTCATAAATTACCCAAGTTTTCTAAAGTGTACGCTGAAAGATATTTCCTAAAAGTGTGTATAGATTATTAATAAAGTTTATTAACAAATGTCTTATTTCTTAATGTAGCAAGATGACACACTTCTACATGATGAACTAAACAGGTACATAAAATATTTTCACATGGTTATATATGTGAGTTAGAATGAAGTTAGATATATTTCAAAATCTATTTTTCAATAAAGAAAAGTAACTTTTTCCACTATGGTGTACATATGGTGTACAAATCACTATGGTGATTTATGTTTACATGTATTTTAAAATTTACAGTTGTATTTTATATTTCCTTTATTTTTGTTGGTGTAACTAAGATATTTGAACATCAAATATTTAAAAAATCCTTTTATCTATTAAATGTATGCAAATATGTTTTTAACTTCAGGTATACATTTGAATGATTAATGATTTCATACATTAGTCAAAAATGTGTAATCTTTAATCTCATGATAACTGTACTAATATTGTCCCCTAGGCTGTCATAGTAAAAAGACAACACATGATCAATAACTCTTCCCTAAAAGGGCTCAGCATCAAAAGAATTGTTCATTACTTAAAGCCAAGGGTCTTGTTTGTGCTATCTCTGATGATTGATATTTTTAAGATGATATTCCTCCATCTCTCTTCTAGCATCTGTAAATTTCCATTCTTTAAGATTAACAAATATAAAAGAATTTCCTTATGGAGTAAGACAAAATTGCTATCTGCTTTCTGTTCAAGTCAATGAAGTTGATGCCAAGAAAAGTGCACAGAATTATCGAGGCAAGGTTTTAGCTATTCAAACTGCAACATTTATTTGCTTTCTGTGTTTATATGTATGCAACAAGAGAAGCCATCCATTTTCTAACTTCTATTGAACAGTCAAATCAGGTCAGAGGAAAGCTAGAAAGAGAATTTCCATACTCTGTATGTTCATTATATAAGCAGAACTGTGCTTGACTTTTTCTTTACAACAAACCAGTGAAATAATAAAAATTATACAGAGACCATCGATTTTAAATGAGTTACGGAAAGAATCCTGCAATACTTAAAGGGACAAGGATCCAAGACTGTAAATTTGAAAGCTATTCTGGCTCTTTCCTTACATTCCCATCCCAGCAACAACCCACCACCACCACACACACACACAGACAGAAATCATCTTATAGTTAACCAGATAAATCCGTCTCTCTTAAATAAAAAGTTAAGTGGTAATCTTAAAAAATACGAAGTTACAAGAAAAAGTTAAAATTACAAAAAAGTTAAAACTAAACATGAGAAAAATTCACTGGAATAAAATCCTCTGGGGGAAAAAAATAGCTTTGACTAGATGGACCTTTATTAGCGATGTGATGTCTCTTTTTAATACACTGTCTAGGTTTGTCATAGCTTTTCTTCCAAGGAGCAAGCATCTTTTAATTTCATGGCTGCAGTCACCGACTGCAGTGATTTTGGAGCCCAAGAAAATAAAATATATCACTGCTTCTGCTTTTTTCCCTTCTATTTGCCATGAAGTGATGGGACCGGATGCCATGATCTTAGTGTTTTGAATGTTGAGTTTTAAGCCAGTTCTACAATCTTGGGTATAAGAAATGTCAAACTCATAGTCATGAGTTGAACCGTGTCCCCCCACCTTCAATTCACTAATCCTCAGTATCTCAGAATATGACTGTGTTTGGAGATATGTCCTTCATAAGAAGAAATTAGGGTTAAATGAGTCATAGGAGTGGGCACTAAACCAATATAAATGGTCTCCTTATAAGAAGAGGAAATTAGGACAAAGACCATATGAAGAGAGAGAAAGAATACAGTCATCTACAAGCCAAGGAGAGGGGCCTTAGAGGAGATCAGTCCTGCCAACACCATCTAACTTCTACCCTCCAGAATTGTAAAACAATAAATTTCTACTGTTGAAGCCACCCAGCCTGTGGCACTTTATTATAGCTGCCCTAGCAAACTAATGCAGTAATATTGTAAGAAGAGTGTGTGGAATGGAAGATCTTGTGATCATTTAGGAAAATACAATCTTCCAGAAAAAGTATTCTGAAACAAATAAGCAACAACAAAATGAAAGAAAGAAGATTAAACATTTTTGAGTAAAGAAATATTAAGAATTTCTACACGGTTAAAAAAAATTATCAGAAGCAAAAGCAGGAGATAAATGTCAAGCAGAGAGTATAATTGGAGCTCTCATTACACACAAAGGACTATCTCATAGATACTATCTCATTAATAATAAATCTCAAAAAGAAAATAGACTAAGGATGTGAATTGATATTTCCTGAAAAAATTAATACACGTGATCCTTAAACATGTGAAATGATGCTCTACCTAAATAATAGTAAGAGAAAATATAAATTAAATTCTCATTTTCCAACTATAACTTTAACAAAATTCAAAGTTTGAGAGCACTTTCTGTTGTCAAGTCTACAGTGAAACAGGTTGTGGGAGAGGAGAATGAGATTTCTATAAGGAGTAAGTTAGGAATTTCTACTAGTTACAAATGTATTCACTCTTTGACCTACTAATCTTTGGAATTTATCCTATAGATTTACTAGCACCCATATGAAATGATGCACAAGCTTATTCATTGTGGCATTTTTTTGTAACAGCTTAAGTTTTAAAACAGTATCTTTATCCATATTTAGAGAAGTGATTAAATAAGCTACTACATGCACATTCAATGGAACATTATACAACTGTAAAAAGAATAAAAAAGCCCTTTATATACTAACGTAGAAAGAACTCCATGATATATTTAAGTGAAAAAATTAATTATAGAACAATGTAATATATTGTGTTAACTTTAATCTTAAAAAGATAAAATATATATCTGTGTTTTATTTGCCTTGTGTTTGAAGAAACACTGGAGGAACATGCAAGAATCTAAAAAAGTGGCTAATCATGACAGTAATGGACAGAAACAGACAGAAAAGATAAATACAAATGTATTATTTCTGTACTGTTCTGATGTTTGAACCACATGGATATTTACACAAAAATTACACTAAATTTTAAGAAGAATGATGGAAAGTACCATAAGAATTTTCTACTCTAAATGAAATGAAATTTAAGAATTTTGGAAGAAAAATATGTTCTGTTGGCAAAAAAAGTATGGAAAAGACTCGCTTAAACAATTGAGAAATTCTTTACTCCCAGGTATTTCAAAGAATTCTGCAGGCTACTTATTGTTGTTAGTAACCAATAGGTAGTTAATATTTGACAGCATGTGCCCAATGTATCCAAATTTAGTTTCCTCTTTTTCTTTCTTTCTAAAAGCACCTATTACTACCTTAAAGAGCAAAGTTTGATAAACCTTATTCTATGTATTAAAATGGCATGTTAATAAAATGTTCAACCAAGGCAGCAACCTTGGAATACTACATTTTTGTGGTGATTTACTTAAATTGAAGCTTAAATATTGTGGCATTCTTCTACAGACGATCTGCTCTTTTAAAGACTAGGTAAGGGGCTTTCCTGTTGGCTGAGCAGATAAACAATCCACTTGCAATGCATGAGAAGAAAGTAGCTGTGGGTTCGATGAAGGGAATGCAACCCACTCCATTATTCTTGCCTGAAAAATCCCATGGACAGAAGAGACTGGAGAGTTTCAGCCCATGGGGTCACCAAGAGTCAGACACGGCTGAGCTGCTGAGCACAAGGAAGTGTTACAGAGGTGCAGAGAAGGTAGTGCCCTTTTTGGTTAAGGTGATTAGAAAAAGATTATTTGTAGGACTGTGAATCAGCCCTTGAACTAAGGTAATTGACTGATTGAACCAGTAGGTAGGTAATTGATTGAACCAGTGTAATGAATGAAAGTTTCAAAAATGTCACTCTAAGCAGTAAACTGTGGGAAACACTGTCACAAAATGGGTGTCTTTCTGGGATCTTACAAAAAAATCTGTTGGCCATTTTTTTCTTTCTCTGCATGAACCAGTACTATACCGTCTTATTTACTATAGATTCATACTAAGTTCTGACATTTGCTATTACAAATCCTTATTTCCTGGTCTTCCTTAGAAGTCTCCTAACTGATCTTAGACATTCTATCAAATTCCATGAAATTTTTTTTTTCAGTTTATTCAGCTGAGTAACTTTTAACCAGATTTATCTGGGACTTCTAAGAGCCTGTTTTTAGTCATAACCAATATGCCATGCAGTATGGCATGGTGGAAAGAGTCATGGGTCTTCTCACCCTCTATATTTTCTACCCAGCTGAAACCAAGTGATGTTATCTTTAAACTCCATGAACCTCTGATTTTTCATTTATAAAATATACATAGTAGCATTTATCCCATAAAGTTGCTTTGTGAATTAAAAGTTATATAAATGGTAAACTTATATACCCATGGAAGCTTTGGTTATTTATTTTTTTATATCCAATATGTTTAGAAAAAAAAATCACGGAAAGATAATACAAAGCCTCAAGGTAGTTCTTGATTCGGAAGTGTGTGTGTGTGTGTGTGTGTGTGTGTGTGTGTGTGTGTGTGTGTAATTCGATTAAGAACTAAAGCATAGATTAAAAAACAAAACTAAATTCTAATATAGTAACTGAATGGTAAAATGATTTCAGAAAAAACTATTTCTCATTTGAGTAATATACAAAATGAGTTATACTTTTAAATTAGTATTTGTAATTAAAGTGTGTGTGTGTGTGTGTGTGTGAGTGATAGTTGCTCAGTCGTGTCCAACTCTTGGTGACCCCATGGACTGTCGCCTGCCAGTCTCCTCTGTCCATGGAATTCTCCAGGTAGTTGTGCATAAATTTTTATTTATCTAGAAATAGATGTCCATAGCATTTGCTGCTGCTACTAAGTCACTTCAGTCGTGTCCGACTCTGTGCGACCCCAGAGACGGGAGCCCACCAGGCTCCCCCGTCCCTGGGATTCTCCAGGCAAGAACACTGGAGTGGGTTGCCATTTCCTTCTCCAATGCATGAAAGTGAAAATTGAAAGTGAAGTCGCTCAGTCACGTCCAACTCTTAGCGACCCCATGGACTGCAGCCTACCAGGCTCCTCCATCCACATAGCGTTTAAAACCTAGAAAATTGACTCTTCAATCTCAGGCAGTAATTCACCAGAGAAAAATATACAATTCTGCTTTCAGAGAGCCGTGATTGATTGTTAAGCCCAATCGAACCTATCATTTAGTCAATTTTCAGAATCGCTGCTCTGAGTATAACTTTATAGTCATGTCTAAATTTGAAGTAAAATAAATTATTGTTGAATTAACTGACAATTTTTCCCAGAATGATTTGAATTTAATGCTTATACTGATTGAATTAATGAATCCCTTGGCACAGCCAGAATATAGCCAAAGAATAAACTCAGAAGAAATTATTATTCTTTAATCGAAGTGTTTTTCAAAATAGCAGGTCATAGCTTCAAAGGTTCCCACCACTTTCATTTTCTCAAAAGGTTAACAGTCAATGGGATGCTGACTAACCAGAAAAACTGTAGGCTTTAACTTATATCTTATATTGTGAGGGGTTCATCATATTGTCCTGGGCACCCTGGCAAAGACAGGGGAGTCAAATATTTGTCTTTCGCCTAATGCTAGGCTCAACAGTCCTAAAGTTCTTGAATTCCCTAGCAGGGTTAGTTAGAGAGTGTCTATCATAGATTGTTAATTCTCTAAGAAAACATTTTAAAGTGGCTTCTAATTGGCCTCATGCAAGGGTATAAGATTAGTGAGAAGAAGTCTACTTAGACAGAAAGGGGTTAAATTAGACCTGGAAACTTCCTGTAGCAATTTATGTAAAATTCTACATAAAATTCTTCTAAATGGAGTATGGAGTTTAAACCTAACAGTATTTTAGATACACAGAGCTTACCTCTGTGCACCCACACTCACGAAAGTTTTACTAATTATTTTAAATACACACAGAATAACAGCAACATTTTTTCAAGACTCTATTTAATAAATGTAATAATATGATGACCATGAAACTTTAGGCTTTGTATGACATCATGCATGCATATGTGTGTGCGAAGTCTCTTCAGTTGTGTCCAAATCTGTGTGACCCTATGGACTACAGCCTGCCAGGCTCCTCTGTCCAAGGGATTCTCCAGGCAAGAATACTGGACTGGGTGGCCATGCCATCCTCCAGGAGATCTCCGACTCAGGGATCAAACCCGCGATTCTTAAGTCTCCTGCATTGGCAGGCATGTTCTTTACCTCTAGCAGCACTCGGGAAGCCCCCATTACATCATAGTTCTAAACAAAGGAGCATTCATTCATTATATTGTTTAACAAAGATTTATATTTTAGCTTTATGCCAAGCACTAAAAATAGAAATATCCAAAAGATATTCTTGTTCCCCTTATGAATATTGGTCAAGTAGGGCAGCATACAAAAAATATGAATAGAATATGGAGTAGATTAAAAAAAAGCTTGGAGGGATAGCACAGGGAACTCTTCTCAAACTCTGTAATGACTTATGTGGGAAAATAATCGAAAAAAGAGTGGATATGTGTGTATGTATAACTGATTCATCTTGCTGTACAACAGAAACTAACACAGTATTTTATTTTCTTTTTTGTCTTGTTTTGAACTTTTTATTTCGTATTGGGAATAGCCAATTAACAATGTTGGTGACAATTTCAGGTGAGCAGTGAAGGGACTCAACCATACATATACACATATCCATTCTCCCCCCAGAACACTGTCCCACCCAGGCTGCCTCATCATATTGAGCAGAGTTCCCTGTACTATACAGTAGGTCCTTGTTGGCTATCCATTTTAAATACAGCACTGTGTACCTGTCCATCCCCAACTCCCTAACTATCCCTTCCCCTCAGCAACCATAAGTTCATTCTCTAGGTCAGTGAATCTCTTTCTGTTTTACAAGTTCATTTGTATCATTTGACTTTAGAGTCTGCATATGAAGGATGTCATATATTTCTCCTTCTCTGCCTTACTTCACTCAGAATGACTCTCTGAGTCCTTCCATGGTGCTGTCAATGGCATTACATCATTCTTTTTAATAGCTGAGTAATATTCTATTGTATATATGTACCACAGTTTATCTGTTCCTCTGTCAATGAATATTTATGTTGCTTCCATGTCTCGGCTATTGTAAATAGTACTGCAATGTATATCGGGGTGCATATATCCTTTTGGATGTTTTTCTCCAGACATTTCCCCAGGAGTGGGAATCCAGTATCTCTCTATTTTTAGTTTTTTAAGGAATCTTCATCCTGTTCTCCATAGCGGCTCTTCAATTTACATTCCCACCAACAGTGAAGGAAGGTCCCTTTCTCTCCATACCCCCTCTAGCATTTATTGTTCGTGAATTTTTTGATGATAGCCATTCTGGCTGGGGTGAGGTGATATCTCACTGTAGTTTGGATTTGCATTTCTCAAATAATAATTAGCAATGTTAGTCTCCAAAATTTACAAACAGCTCAAGACACTTAACGGCATCAAAACAAACAACCCACTCAAAAAATGGGCAGAAGACCTAAACAGACATTTCTCTGAAGAAAACATACAGATGACCAATAGGCACATGAAAAGATGTTCAACACATTTTAAATTGACTATACTCCAATAAAAATTAAAAAAAAAAACAAACCTGTAGGTTCACTAAAGTGGCAGAGCAAAGCATAAATTAAGATGGGCTGATGGCAGAAAAGGAAATATTGAGGAGTCTTTAGCTTAATGGTCCAAGGTGGAGATTATGAAGCCCCAGAAGGTACTAGCAGTGAATCGGGAGCTATCACCTGAAAGTAACAACAATGGTGATAATCACGACAGTAAAAGCTAATACTGAGTGCTGACTCTTTGCCAGGTAACATTCTAAGATCTTTATATATAGCACATTTAGTGTTCAGAATAACCTCAAGATGTTTATTCAATTTTTATTTCCATTTTACAGATGTGGAAACTAAGGCAATGAGCAGTCAAGTATCTTCCCCAAGCTCACACCAATAGTAAGTAGAAGCCCTGTCAAGCTGAAATTCAAATTCAAACGAGGACTCTAGAGTCTTGTCTTCATAACTAAGAATTCCATGGAAAATAAAGAGTAACATGAGTGCTAGATGTTTCTCTTAGATGATTCCATGGATGGTGTGCAAGTATTAAAAGTATAACTTGAGGAGAAAGAGCGTGATGGGAGTGAAGAGATAATTAAGTTTAATTCTTGTTCAATTTGGGGGTCTTGTCAGAGATAAACGGAGTAGACTGCTCTTAGAAACAGGAGTTTTAACCAGAAAGAGGGTTGAAAATGAGATAGATATTTGGAGGGCATTGTACTGACGTCATAAACTCACCCAAGAGTGAGTGGAGTCAGAAAAGATTCCAGAATGAAGTTAGGGATTTAAATCAGTGTTGCGGAGACAAAGGAAGATGACTGTTGGACTGCACCCTGAAGGCCTACGAGCTTTGTAGTCACCCAGCCTGGAGAGCAAAGAAACGACCTAGAAACAGCAACATCCATGGTTTACTGGACAGAGGGTCTTACATGTCTGAAGCAAAGCGTCTTGAAACAACACCCTGCTGTGTAAGCAGGCAGTGGGAAGGACATGGCAGCATCTCTTCTCCAGGGAGAAAGAGGATACCATTTACAAGGGGAATTCACGGCCCCTGGCTCATCAGTTACCAGGGAAACCAGTGGCTGGGGTAAACACAAAGGTACTTACTGATTAACCCCTATAATTAAGATGAGTGGAGAGTCAAGTAAGTGACTGGTCAAGCAGGGCTGTAAAGAGAGCAAGATAGCCATCTTGAGTGGCCTGACCATATGATGAGCTGGCAAAGAATTCTAAATCGAAATGGTCAGAGAAGAGTTTTCAAATGAGGAGGCAGTGAAGATGCTAAGGGATTCAAGGGAGTGTGAATATCATGCATAGATCAAGTAAAATGAGGAATGAAAGGTGATGCTTCTTCTTCTTGCATCTCCTGCATTGGCAGGTGGATTTTTTTTTTACCACTGCATCACCTGCCTGTCAGTGAAGGAGATGCAAGAGATTTGGGTTCAGTCCCTGGGTCGGGAAGATCCCCTGGAGAAGGAAACGACAACCCACTCCAGTATTCTTGCCTGGAGAATTTCATGGACAGAGGAGCCTGGTGGGCTACAGTCCTTGGTGTCCCAGAGGTGGACATGACTGAGCTGCTGAGCAGCACAGGGCAGCAAGAGCAATTTCAGGACAAAATTAAGATTTTAGTTAGCTAAATAGTAATCCTAAGTATCTGAATAAGTAACTAAATGCTTGAAATAGCACAGACGACAGACTAATTACTTTACATGGTGATAAAGAGGTTAAAAAATGAACACAATATCTTTTCAGTGCTCTACTTTGAGCACACAATCCTGATCATGGTTTCTATGCTCATCTTTGCTACCTCTATCAGTACTTTGTACCTGTCCTGAATCAAAATATGTTATGTAACCAAGTACCTATGCCAAATTATAGAAAGCAGTTAAACAATCACATGTGAAGAACTGATTCACTGGAAAAGACCCTGATCCTGGGAAAGATGGAAGGCAGGAGGAGAAGAGGACGACAGAGGGTGAGATGGTTGGATGGCTTCACCAACTCAATGGACATGAGTTTGAGCAAGCTCCAGGAATTGGTGATGGACAGGGAAGCCTGGTGTGCTGCAGTCCATGGGGTCGCAAAGAGTCATACGTGACTGAGCGACTGAACTGAGCCGAAACAATCAGAAGCAGTGATGCTATGAAAAACAAAACAAAACAAATAAACAAAAATGTTAAATTCATGAACGGAATTGCAAGGGTAAAGTTAAGCAAGTCAGGTAATCATTTAAAGCCATCACATTTATTCAAACCAGATTATTTATCTCTCCATAGGCTCTCAACCTTAAGAAATCACTGAATGTTAGAAACTGAAGAGATAGGGAAATCAGGGCCTTTGGAACTAAAATAATCTGCCAAAAGTCACAGAGCTTTTACTGGCAGAATATAAATTGGAACACATCGCCTGAGTTGTGTTGGTGACACTATACCAAGTCCTTACAGACTTTGTAGTCTAAATCATTTGAACTTGTACCTGAAAACTCCACATACCTCAGTAAGTCTGCTACGTTAAATATTTATACATAGACTGATACAGAAATTGAAACATTTGATCATGCTTATGACTAAATATATTACTGAATATGCTACAACTCTTTATTATTATTCATGTACCTAGTAGGTAAAATCAACTTGAGGCAGGAAGCAAATGGGCCCACCAGGGTAAAGCAGTTGGAGGTTAATTCTCTTCTGACCAAAACTCCAAGATTAATGGAATCTAGAAAGAGGGTACTAATCAATTTATTTGCAGGGCAGCAATAAACAGACATAGAGAACAGATCTATGGACAAGGGGGAAGGGGAGGAGGGAGAGGGTGAGATGTGTGGAGAAAACATGGAAACCTACAATACCATATGTAAAATAGATAGCCCATGAGAATTTGCTGTAGGGCTCAGGCAACTCAAACAGGGGCTCTGTGACAATCTAGAAGGGTCGGATGGGGAGGGAGATGGGAGGCAGGTTCAGAGGGAGGGCACATGGGTATACCTATGGCTGATTCTTGTTGATGTTTGACAGAAAACAACAATTCTGTAAAGCAATTACCATTCAATTAAAAATAAAGAAAGTGGCACACACACACACACACACACACACACACACAAAATAGCAGGGCAATTAAGGGAGGAGGCTGGACCCTGCACAGACCACATATTTCTTGTTCCCAAAGTCAGGAGACATCCTCGACCATACATGTGCAGAAAATGCTCCTTGGAGGCCAAAGGGGCGTCATGTCAAGGGATGTTCTACCCAGACACCTTTTCACTAGGATCTCTCTTGGCTAAGAGATATGTGTGCACACATGGAGGATCCTGAAGTGAAGTGAAGGGAAAGTTGTTCAGTCGTGTCTGAGTCTTTGTGACCCCATGGACTATATAGAATGGGGTCTATTCTAGACCCCATAGAATTGGACTATATAGTCCATGGAATTCTCCAGGCAAGAATACTAGAGTGGGTAGCCTTTCCCTTCTCCAGGGGATCTTCCCAACCCAGGAATCGAACCGGGATCTCCTGCATTGGAGGTGCATTCTTTACCAACTGAGCTATCAGGGAAGCCCTGGGAGGATCCTGAGATACACCAGATGACTGTGAACCAGGTAAATCAGAATGATTGGCCAAAGGAAACCCAGAAGAAATACCCCATAAAAGTGATTCAAACTACTACTATGAGGGTGTGACTTAGCAACTCAGGGACTCTCCCTCTGAGTCTATCCACAACTACTGTACTCTTTTTCCTCCTAATAAATACTTCACTTGCTTCACTACTTTCTGTCTTTGTGGAATTTCTTTCTGCAAAGCCAAAGGGCTGGGGCCCTTGTCACTGGCCACTGATCGAGTGGCCAGGATCTGGTTCTTTCACCACCACGACCCAGCCCAATCTCTGGTTGGGAACCAAGCCCGGCTCCAAGCTGTTGCAGGCCAAGGCCACCTGAGTTCAATCTGTTAATTAATGATTATTCTCAAAGAAGATGTCTATTTCCAAGGAGTGTTCAAAAAGATAAATCCTCATGACTGATTACCATTAGTTTCTTCACATTTTGGCACAGTGTTTATCCTCTATAAATAGCTGAGGAAAACCTGCAAAAGAAGAATGCTCTCAAGGACTGGAAATTTTCCTCCTTAGCAGTGTAAATATGTCTATGGGTAGGCCTTATATTCATTCATAATGTATCATCCAAGAGTGCTTCTGAATTCTCTAAAAAAAAAGAAAGTGTACCTCAAATTTAGGGAAACTAGGTTATTTGACCAAACATTTGCTTCCAAAGAAAGGAATGAGGAGAAAGAATCCAACACTTAAAACCTTTATGTTTTTTAAAAAGTGATATCACTTTTTATATATAATGTAGTCTATAACTGTATATGACTATGCTAGTTAATCCAAAGAAGCCAGTGTTTTTGTTCTGTGTACTTGTCTGTATTTCAATTAAAATCTTCATTTTTAAAACTGGAATAAGCAGAAACCACTGTAATTGCTATTGTGAAAGTGAAAGTCACTCAGCTGGACTCCTCGTGAGCCCATGGACTGCAGCCTGCCAGGCTCCTCTGTCCATGGAATTCTCCAGGCGAGAATACTTTCAGGGTAGCCATTCTCTTCTCCAGAGGATCTTCCCAACCCAGGGATCAAACCCAGGTCACCCACATTGCAGGCAGATTCTTTATCATCTGAACCACCAGGGAAGCCCAAGAATATTGGAGTGGGTAGCCTATCCCTTCACCAGGGGATCTTCCTGACCCAGGAATTGACCCAGGGTCTCTTGCATTTCAAGTGGATTCTTTACCAGCTGAACAACCAGGAAAGTCCATAATTGCTACTGTACAGAAGTAAAATTTGCCATCCCAAAATGTGTCCCTTTGGCATGATGATTAATTCAGGCTGATTATTTTTAAGAAGCAGAAGACTCGGGAAGTCTTTTTATCATCCCCTTCACTGCCTAAAAGAATTTAAACAAAGGGCTGGAATAGAGTTATCACTGAGATACCTATTAGAAATATGCGCCATGTATGGTGGGGGGCAATGGTGATCAGAGTCCACTCTGTGTCCCACAGTCTCTGCACGGCCCAGCAAATATTTGTTTACTAGACATTTGCTTTCCCATCACCGTGTGAATTACTTTCCTCTCCTCTGAAGTCCCAAACCACTACCTGTCCACCCCCCCACCCCACCCCCACCGCCAATTCCTCATTGGTCTTCAGATGAAAATGATATTTAAGGTGAGTATTTCAGCTGTTTTGGTGAGTTACTCAGTTTTCCTAGGTCTGTCCCATGTGTATATGTTATTAAACTGTGCTCAATTTTCTCCTATTAATCTGCCCCATGTCAATTTAATTCTTAGACCAATCAGAAGAACCTAGAAGGGCAGAGGAAAATTTCTTCCTCCCTAACGTTGTGACTGAAGTTTGTATTTAAGACTCCTTAATACAAGTCATGAAGTAAAACTTTTTATTCCTAAAATGCAAGCGAAATTTTTAAGATAAAAAAAAAATTATGGATAAACATTTTAGTGGTTTTATCACTGAAACAAAGGTATTTTATTTAGGTAAAGAAAATGAATCTTTTTTTGCTAAGAATATAGTCACTATTGCTCATTAAAATCTCTTAGATTGACAACAAGCTCAGAACAAGGAGACACAAATCACTTTAGAGGACTAGGGCTAGCAGTTAGTAAAATTAATGGTCAGGAATGACTTGGGAGGATCTGAAAAATAAGAAAGTCTGCATTAAGATCAATTATAAAAATGGCCAAGTAAGTAAAACTTACAAAGGCCAGGGGTCGGGCTTATCACAAAGAAGAATCTATATTGGAATTTGGGAGTTAGAATTTCTCAGCAAACTCGTAATTTCAAAATGTCAAATTGGAAACTTTTGCTCCAAAATAAGCTCTCCTGGGGAAAGTATTATGAGTTATAATGCCTAAAAAAAGAAGCTATTACTTTCAGGTATGTCCATATAGTAAGCACTCAATAATGTTTGTTGAATAAGTAATAAAGTGTCTCCTTGGCATCAATTGTTGCCCTAGAAATGTTTTGCGTTGCATTTTAGAAATTCTAATTTTTTTCCTGAGGTATTTGTGTTCCTGATGTGCTCAATTAAAAAAGGCTGAGGACAGAAAGTTACTAGAGAAACGCAGCTCTACTTCACTTAGTTATCTTACCCAATGCAGTTTAGGGGAGATATCCCAGGAAGTCTCTTCAGCCACATATTTTCATTACTTCACCTTTCAAGATAAAAGGAATGAGGAGAAATTAACCAAGAGAAATGAAAAATATCACTGTATACAATCTATACATGTATGACATGGGTAAAGACCAACCAAGGCCAATCATAACTAGAGAACTTGATGCCAATCTAGCAAGAATGTTCCCTAGAATAAAGTCCTACACTTTTCCAGGTATTTCTCTGGTGTTCTCAGAGACCCTTTTTTCTTCCCTCACAGTCTTTACTTCTCTTCTCAAACCCTGACTTCCTGGCTTCCAATAATCTAAGATTTCATACTACCTATCCACTCACCCCGTCTCCACCTCCAAGTATAACCAGTATTTTCCACCGAGAACTTCTATTTAGTAAGTATAGCCTTTTTAATAGAAGAGGTTTACTAACTGAATACATTGTGAATATATCTCCATATGAAACAAACCATATAAAGTGAATTATCAGCTAAAAATTCTTCTCTGAGGTAATTTGAAACCAAAGTCAGATTTGGCTGAAGTACAGAAGATCTAGTTTTCTTTAACCTGAAAATATGTAGTAGTTGAATTCCACAGAAGGATTTGGCAATGCAGTAATCTGTTTCTAACCAGGGCCTAATTTCTTGCTATTACCAGTGGTTTCTGGTCAAAGTATTACAGTCAGCACATTGTAGAAGATATCTGGGAGAGGGGCTTGCTGAGTGCCAAACTGGAATTGGAATTTCATTCCTGGTGGCCTATCTGCACGTATCTCTAAAGGCATCCTAGTTCTGACACTGTGCTAAACACAAACAAAGGAGAAATCAGAGCAGAAAAGCAATCTGTATCCATGGTTTGCTCTCAAACTGGCTTTCTCCACTTGAGCGAAGAAACCAACATACAGAACAAATGCTGCGCAGAGAAGGGAGGGAAACTTAAGACATTGTACAGTGCAGCAAACTCAAAAATGTAACATTCACAAACCATTTTTAAAGCCTATAATTTGTGCTAGAATGATTCAGAGTGACGGGCCTTTCATACAGCTGAGCCTGGATATTATACCAGAATTCAGCCTTTCCTTTTACTTTCTCAAGGCCTCCAAAAGCTAATTGGCTGCACTGGGGCTCCACGTATCTGTTCACTGACTTCTTTTTTTAAAGCACCTACGGCTCAGAAGCCTATTAGGAGCCAGCATGGCACAAAGACAAGGATGCCAAGATGAATAAGCCATGGCTCCTGACCCCTAGACTGCTTGTATTCAAATCTGGGTACAAATATTTGCTAATGATTTGAATTTAAGCAAATTATTCAATCACTTTAAGCCTCAGTTTTTAGATTTTTAAAACACAAAGAAAAAAAATGTATCTACTTTTTAGGAGCTGTTGAATGATGGTATGAGGTGAGACGCAGATCCAGGGTTTGGCACGGCATCTGCCCCAGAGTGAGTACTTAGTATGTACCTTACTGTCAGGGTCAATTCTATACCTGATATACAGTACATGGTCCTTTATCCCGGAAAATACTATTGCATAAAAGGGGCAGCACTACAGACTTTTTAAATTATTATTTTAACTTATGCCTCTTCAAATGTAGAAAGCAAAATGTATACAGACTATCTGTTATGTCTAAATTCTTTTTTCTTTAAACAGCCCATTCTGGTAAAGCTTTCCTAGTGATAATATTCCGTTCATTACTGAATCGGTTGTAGAGCAAATCTAAATCTGTAGGTTATAATTTTGAAAATCACAGCTCAAGTAAAATTGCTTTTTATTGATTTTTTAAAAAGAAACAGCATCATATAATTTTAATTTTCTGCAATAGCCTTAGTAACCTAGAGTTTAACAATGCCACATGACATCTTTTAAAACTTAAAATAAAGATCTATTGATTTGTTCACTTGCTCTTTTACTATAAGAAAACAAAGACTCTAACTGCGAGTAAATTTCAGCTGAAGACTCTGAAAATAAGATTTTGGTTAAAACATGTAGATATTATCAGTTTTTTTCTATATTTTCTAATATAGGTTGTTGATTAAGTTGTCACACCATCAATTTGCCATATTTAAAAATAACTTGTATTTATGACAGAACATTAAATATTTTGGAGGGATAAAACTTAGAGTTATAAGTGTTAAAGGAAATTTGAAAAAAGTTATGAAATGATATGAAATATTGGCCTCTAAGTGGAAGAGTAGAATCTTTGATTCTAGTATCTTTACTTCATTACACTCATTTCTTTTTTTTTTAACTTCTACAGGAAACATAGCCCAGTATGAGATTATACAATGGGGCCCAAAACATATTACTTGGTTTGGAAACCTTTGTTTGCTCCCTTGAACTGAGTACCAGGAAGCACATTTAAACAGGTGTTAAATGAAAATGACCTCCTTTAACACACTCATCAATCATTTTAGCATCCAATCCCATTCATGGTTGGTACATGTTTTATTAAACTTTTTATTTAACAATATTTATAAAATACTTCATTAAATTGTGTTTTATTTTATAGTAAATGTTATTCCCTTGTGAGTATAATTATTGTGAGCCAAAATTATTAAAGAATTAAATCAGATTTCTATGTAAATCTTAAGATCATTCAACTTATAATTTAATACTAAAAACAGAATATAAAAGATATGCATGACCTATGTATATAAAACACATAAATTATACAACACAAAAGCAAAGAGCATAATAATCACCCAACACTGAACACAGCATTAGATAACCCTGTTTATAAATCTGTAGCACTCAAAGTCTGCAGATAGTTAGCAATTTGAGGGATTCTGTAGAGAGGGACAAGATGGCACTGATTCTATGGGGCCAGAGAAACATAAGTCTGCCCTTATTCACAATTTGCCTAAAAAATTGGGGCCTGGACAACCATCCCATTTCCTTATATCTTTTATACAAGATCATGGGTGTTTTTAGAAATGAATCTGATCATAAGTATCTAGAAAATTCATGAAATTTTAAAAAACCTTCCTTTCCAATTTCATCAGAGAATAAACACTCGAAAGAAGATTTGCAGTTTTCATTTTAAGCATCCTGTTAGCAGAAAGAACAACTAAGGTCAGCTCCACCCTGAATATTTGTATGGACATTCTTCAGGGACTGACCAAAATCAACATGATGTTCCTGGATTGCTGGACTTGTTTTGTGACCCATCAATTGGTCTTGCATCTGAGTCGGCCGCTAATCTAGATAGTGACTCATTCTCAGAAAAGAATTAAGTTTTAAATTTTGACATAACCTTTATTTTGAATTGGGAAATACTTTTAAAAGTGTGATGTAATTAGATTTCTTTGCAACATTACTTTTGTTAGGCAAAACATATTTTTAGCACATTAGACAAATATTATTGGGTTGACAGCAACAATCACAACATATACAAAGAATATCCATTTCCTGTAGGTAACAAGCAATCATCAGAAGAAGCCATACTGTGTTTACCATGGGACTCAAACAGTTTTCATCCTCAAACCATCATTTATGTTTTCCCAGGTTAATTTTGTACTGATGAAATTTCGTTCACTGTTTATGCTCACTTCATAACAGTGTCCTTGTAACATTTGCATTATTCCAGGCATGCAATGCCTGTAACATATTTAAATGAAAGGTCTAAATCACAATTTTTTTTTCTAAGTTTTTAGATGCTTCTTTAATTTTTCACTATCTTGATTCTTTTGTCTCTGGTCTATCTCAGTCTATGTTGACATATATCCAAAGCAACACGTCAAAAAGTTTTTCTTTGTGTAATTAAAAAATATGGATAGTGGTTTACAAGCCTACTTAAAAATTTAGTTGAGCAAAATCTTACCTGACTTAATTTTCAAATGAACGTATCTAGTGAACATCTCTTTGGGAATTCAAATGATCTGTTTCCAACATTTGTAATATTTGAAACATTATGGTGAAAATAATTATATCCCTATCAAATATAAACACAATCCTAAAGTTTCAACTAGTTTTCAAAACTAAAGTTTCACAATACTAAATTTCATAATACTGAAATTCAACACAATACTAAGTTTCAAAATAAGGTTTAGTTTTTATATAACTCATAGTGATATCAAGTAAAATAGCCTCTATGGATTTGAGTACTTCTTCAGAGAAGGCAAACTCACTGTGAAGACAGAATAACATGATTTTTTTCTAATTAAAGCAACCTGAAAAAGTTATACAAACTATACTTGTTAGTATGACTAATGCATATGGCTATATATATAGAGAGAAATCAGTTTCTTGTTCTCTGCACAGTTTTGGTTTGCATAATATATCAATTAAGGTGCTTCCAGCTCTAACTGCTACAAAATTAGCAGAGGGCTAAAGCTTTGTTCAGTGGAGGAAGGTATGGCAACCCACTCCAGTATTCTTGCCTGGAGAATCCCATGAACAGAGGAGCCTGGTGGGCTACAGTCCATGGGCTCACACAGAGTCAGACAGGATTGAAGTGACTGAGCACACACAAAGTCTTGCTATTGAAAATGAAACCCTGGACCAGCATCATCAGTCTCACCAGGGAGCATGTAGACTTACTGAATTATAATCTTAAATTTAACAATATTCCCAAGTGATTCAGATGCATATTATAACTTGAGAATCACTGACCTGATCAATGAGATAGTTCACTATTTCACAGAACTGGAAGGTAGGTTGCAGCTTCCCAGGCAACATCTCTCTAATTTTCTTAACTTCTCACTCATGTTCCCAAGAAGGCTGCCACAGCGCTGGACATCGTGCCTTCACATGACCTTGTTCAAAGACAGGAAGGGTGGTTTCTCTTTTTGTGTCTCTTTTTGACAGGGAGGAATATCTTTCACAAAATCCCCGAAGGCAAACCTCTCGGGTGTAATTGGCCCCTGCCTAGTGATTCCATTAGCAAGAGGGATGGAACTGTCTAGACTGGCTAAGATGTACCAATATTCATTCTGCGGCTAAAGTGGGGCCAACTTTCCTGGGTTCGAGAGCACACTAGATTAAGGCTCTTCCACTGAGAAAGGGGTGGACAAAGTGGGATGACAGATGGACAGACATCCACAGTGACAGCCAAAACTATTTTGCTTTTTCTGGTTCTTTATCCAACAAAGACAAGCCGTGAGATTTGCAAATGATACCACAGGAATCCATTTCTGTGATAATGACTGTAATTTGAATGTCAAATAAAAGTCTTTTTTTAAGACTTATAAGGATGCTTGTCTCTTTGTATGATCTTTTTATAAACACAGCATACTACACAGTGTGACCATACAGAAGTATTTTTTTTTTTTTTGCGCTGTCATGCCTGTTATGCACTGTTATTTGTACATTGAGCAAATAAGAGTAAATATTCTCCCAAATTTAATTTGTAGATAGTATACAAAGCAGAAGATAGCAGGATGTTTATGTTGAGTAAGCTCCATTCTCATAATGTTTTAAATCTCCTAAAACAAACAGTTTGACATAGCTCACTTTTGAAAGCATTTTGTGCTACAATGAAATGAGTTTACAGAATTAATTAATTTAGCCCACAAACACTGAAAACTCACCATGTCCGGGCATTCTAATTGTACGTTTATAGAGATTAATGAAATAGCCAAGATCAGGGACCTTGTAATTACATGAAAAGACAGAATAAATAAACAATCAACAATTAGAAAACAACCACTCAGAGAAAAGGAAAAGTAATATAAATTAAAATAACAGAGTGTTGAGGTAAGGAATAGACTTAATTAGATAAAGAAAAGTTTAGAGAAAGTCTTTATAAAATGACATTTAAGTTAAAATTTAGAAGGTGGAGTCTGCAGACTATGCCACCTGTTTTAATGTACCCTGAGTCAAGCAACTTTTTTTACACTAAAATTTTTTTAGAAAAAAACAATACTTCATTACACAGGAAAATTATATAAAATTCAAACATTAGAATCCATAAATGAAGTTTTAGTGCAACATAACAATGCTCTTTCATTTAAAGCTTTTGCTCTACAATGGCTGAATAGTTGCAATAGAGACTCTAGGATCCGAAAGCCAAGTTATGTTTACCACCTGGTCCTTTATAGAACTTTGCCCATCCTTACCTAGAGATGAGCAGAATTCAGTCATAGGAGGAGGCAGCGAAAAGGCATTTCAGGCTGAGGAAGGGGCACGCACAGAAGTTCTCAAATAAAGCCAACCAAGTATCGGAGCCATAGTGACAAGTTGGGACACAGAAAGAAATGAAACAGGAGAGATGGCCAGGGGCCAGGGTATGTAAATTCCTTATGCCATCCAAGTGTGACTACCATTAAGTGCAACGGGAACCGTGCGATGGAGTTTAAGTAAGGAATTATTCGATTGCTTATATTTTAAAAAGATCGTCCTGGCTTCTATGTGGAAACTTTATTAGAAGAAAGCCACAGAAGACAGAACTCCAGATGGAAAGTGACTTAGTGGTAAAGGCCAGGGAAGAAGTGATCATGGCTTGGTCAATGAACGGCTGGTTACAAATCCTTGGAGAAGTTCAGAAGTTAAGCATAAGCATTTAGACACTTCCTGGAGCATTTGTTATTCCTGTGACATATAAGCATTTGAACAGGAGATTGGTCTCCTGGTATAGGGTGGAGGCCAACTCAGTTTCTGTGGAAATTATGTGATAAGTTGCATGTGTTGGGAACTGCAGGCCAGGTATAGGTATAGGACCATGTTATACAACAAGTGATATGTTAGGGTGGTTACTCAAGTGGAGCCAAAAAGTGGAGGAAAAAAATGGAGAAACTATAAGCAGTTATCTACTTATGTACTATGCTCTGGACTTCATAAAACTATGACAGGTTACATTTGAGAGTAAGCATTTCATTCATCATCAAGAAAGAAAAAAAACAGAGGGTGAGGGAGAAAGAGAAAGGATGGAAGGAAGGAGGAAAGAAAGAAGGAAGGAAAGAAGGTGTAAGGAAGGAAGGAATAAAAAATATAAAGATGTCTTCTTTGGAACTCTGTCATGACATGACTTCTTGTACTTTGATTTTAGTTATGCATCAAACAGCTTTAGATGGTCTCTTCTGTTCAGAGAAATAAATTTAATTATTTTACCTTAACTCATGAGAAAAAAAAAACAGTGAAGTTTCATAAATCATTTGCAAAGTTCTATGTATATTGCATTTTTTGGTTTATTTTCCCATTGTGTACTTATGAGAATTTCAGAGTGAATATGCACATATTTGGCACACAGAATGCTGAAATTCTTACACATTATTGTTGGAAAAATGCTGGTTAAAAACTATTTGAAACGATCACACTCATTCTTGCAATGGGGTCACTCATAGCAGCTTCTCTGTCAGTAAAACAATAGAATATCTCAGGGCCAACTACTGAAGATTCTCTTTAAGGAATGTATTTAAAAATGGAATTGATAATAATAGCACATTCACCACATCGTATAGATGTGTGCTTTTATTGTTAGTATGCTGAGCACAGTGTCCAAGTTAATGGGCAATTCATTTGAAGTTTAGAACTTTCATCAGAAAGTAAAGGAGGTTAATTGATTTATACTAACACAGATAAAGCGACTTTTGTGGAGTCATGAATTGGTTAAAGCAAATTTGTCTAAGCATGCTTCTAACCAGGAAAGATATTAAACACTGAATGTCAGAGTAAGGTTCTGAATGTGAATTGAGAAGAATGCTCCATATTTCAATATCATATAGGGTACATAGTAAATATAGAAAAAAGAGCACTGGATTAAAATTCAGGAATCTAGAATTCCCCTCTATAATTTCTTAATCATGAGACTTTGAGAAGTTTCTTTTAAATTCATTGTACCTCAGTTTTTTCAACAGGAAGATGGGGTAATTTTATTTAGTCTGTTTGGATTGCAATGATCTAATGTAGCTAAATGAGATAAAGATTGAAAACATACCTTGAAAATTATTTCCACACTATTATAAAAAATGAACTCACTAAAACAAGCTCCTAGAGTCAATATAGTTACTAATCTACTGCAAGAAAAAAAGGAAAGCTATTCTGGGCACAAAGGTCATTGAAATCTTTCCATGGGTGTCTGGGGAGGAGCAGGGGTATATAAATCATCTCCTACCTACAACGTCACTGTTTCTTCTCATGCTGACTTCGGAATTGGAAAGGTTGCCCCATCTCCAGGTTAAGCTCAACTCTTAGACATAAGACAGATGAAGCAGGTTATCAGCAACCAGGGAGGCCAGCTTATAACTTTTCAGGTTACAACAGGATCGTTCCAGAATTCCACTCTAAATCTGGACACATGTATTTTGCATAACTTCTATTTTTTATATAGCTTCTATTTTCAAGTATATATATGGAGTGGGGAAGTGAGGATTTAAAAAGTACCATTTTGTATTGTGTTGTAGCTCTCTGTACCCCACTGGGAGCAAAAGACAGAACAGATGCCGAAACCAAACCTGTGTAAAAATCAGGACTCTGGGCCAGAAGCTAAAACACTCTTACAAATAGGAATCACAAATCTTTTCTGAGGTAACCTGGGTTATAAAGAAAACAGAAACCCTCCTTCTTAAAAAACCATAAGAAATAAAATGCTATCTTTCCAGTTGAGGTTACAGATGTTTGTGACCTTGGAGCTGGCAGCAATGGAAAAATCATGTCAAGCTTCAATATGTTACTCATGTGGTAGTTTTTCCGAAGGAATAAATGCACATGTGATTCTGATGACCTCATGTGAGATATCAAGGTGTTACCTTAGAGTGGAAGACCAGCAACTGTTTACTGGAAACCTTTCACAGGCAGAATGCTAAAGATATTGCCCACACTATATAAATTACAGAGGGCTTTCCAAACTTATAGCCGCCTGCTTTTAACTAAAGCTAAAGCCAACCTTGGCTGTGGAACTTTTGCTGCTTTGACCTGCGATAGCAACAAAAACAAGGCATGGATATTGACTTTCCGAGAAAGAGAGCAGGAAGTATTTTCCAGTGAGATTATCCTCAAGGGATATTAAATAGTAAAGAAGCAACATATATATTTATGTTGCATCTGTAAATAAAAAGTTCCTCTGGGACAAATCAAGTAGGCAATTAAGTATTTGAAAAACAGAAAGCAGACACATGTAGTAGAGTCACTACACACAATGAAAATTAAAGTAGAATAACAATAAACTGAAATAGGCTTGTCTACCCTAGATGCAAACAGTAGCAAAAGTCTGGAAGCATTTATCCTTCCTTTGATTAATTTTTACCTCTCAGGATGTTTTAAAAGGATGCTTCTAAAGCCATTTCTTGAGACAAAAGATAGAATCCTGAAGCTCATATTCCAGCTTCAGAAAAATTAGCTTTTTCCAAAAGTCTAAGCATTTAAAAATTTTAAATAGTTTTGAATGATAATACAAATATTTAATATATATTCAAAATATATATCTTTGGAATATAACAGAAATATTTGATATATACTTTTAAATATAATGGGGCTTCCCTAATGGCTTAGAGGTAAAGAATCTGCCTACAATGCAGGAGACCCGGGTTCAAAGCTTGGGTCAGGAAGATCCCCTGGAGAAGGGAGTGGCTACCCACTCCAGTATTCTTGCCTGGAGAATTCCATGGACAGAGGAGCCTGGCAGGTTCCAAAGAGTCGGACATGACTGAGTGACTAACACTTCCACTTTTAAATATAATATATATCCAGAATATGCTATATCAATATAAATATATATACACTCACATGGATTTTGGCCAAAAAATAAAAAAGCTGTCATGCACACTTGTATAAGCAGTTGATAATCGACACAGTTATTCCAGGTGACCCAAGTAGCTGTCCATGGACATCTCATATGTTTGAATTTTTTCCAGCCAGGTCCTTGTGCTGGTAATGCTCAGTGTAATAGTCAAGATATAGCTCCCTTGACTACAGTTATAATAAAAGCAATAAGAAAAAGAATATTCAACCAGACATGTATTATTTCAAATAATATAGCTCTGTTACTTTTTTTAAAAAGTCAGTTGAATCATCTTAATGCCTCTGAACAATGACGACTAGCTTAATTCCAAGAGAGATTTTTCAAGGGATAATTTCAAGAGACTAGCTTTTAACATTTATACTATGTTGATACACTTCATTCACATTTTTACCTGCTGTTAAGTCAGTATATGGGAAAAACTATAAAACACACACCCTCTCACTTTATTTGAAATAGCGTTTGCTTTAAATTATGAAGGAATAATGTATTTGTTTATATGTTGCACTACAATTATTTGCATTGTTTTGTTACCAGTTTTAACCAGTGGAAAGAAATCCTGGGCAGCATAACTCAAAGACTCTATTTTTATTATGAGTTCTCCCATTTTAGCCTGGTGGTCTCTAGTCACTTGATGTTGCCCAGCTTTCATTTTTTCTCCTTGTACCTATGATTTTGAACTTATATTCCCTCCTCTCTTTTAGGAACTTGTGCAGTTATGCACTTTCTTACTTTAGTCTTTAGAATCTTTATTTCTATTGGTTTTTTCCCAGGTTCTCTCCTAAATATGCTTATATGTCTCCTTTGCTGAAAACATACAAACCAACATACATATTCACAAGCAAAAACTAACAAAACTTTTTCTTGATCGTATCTCCTCATAACTTACCATCTTATCTCTCTCTAACAACCTCAAATTCTTTCCTCAAACATGTCTTCAAACACCAAAAACATGTTGACACTACATGGAATGCTTAGCATGTTCTTATCCAATGACCTAGAATTCTATCCCCAGATTAAATACTCCAGAGAAACTTTCACACTTGGGCAACAGGTGACATATAAGAATTTTTGGTAAATTTTGTTGGTAAAGCAAAATTCTGGAAACAAGACAAATGTCTAATAGATGAATAAAGAAATTCTGATATCTTTTACATTGGACAGCTATACAATAATAACAATTAATTGACCTCAGCTGCAAGAATAAGCCTGGATGTCTCTCAAAACATGTTGAATGAAATAAAAGAAAATCATTAAATAATATATGTAATAAGGTTGCATTTATATAAAATTCAGAAACTAACAAAAGTTAACAATGTACAAATTAAAGCTCGTGTGTCTCCTCAGACAACACATTTCCGTGTGCTAGACAAGAGTCTACTTTCAGACCTGAGAAAGGGTCCCACTTCCTGCAACAGTGCTAGTGGTAAAGAACCCATCTGCCAGTGCAGGACACATAAGAGACACCAGTTCAACCCCCGGGTCAAGAAGATCCCGTCGGAGGACGGCATGGCAACCTACTACACTATTCTTGCCTGGAGAATCCCAAGGACAGAGAAGCCTGGCGGGCTACAGTCCATGGGGTTGCAAAGATTTGGACACGACTGAAGTGACTTAGCATGCACGCACCCATACTTATGTTGGGCTTCCCCGGTGGCTCAGATGGTAAAGAATCTGCCTGCAATGCAGGAGACCCAGGTTTGATCCCTGGATGGAAAAGAAACCCTGGAGAAGGAAATGGCTACCCACTCCAGTATTCTTGCCTGGAGAACTCAATGAATTGAGGAGTCTGGTTAGCTACAGTCCATGGGGCTGGAAAAAGTCGGACACAACTGAACGACTCACACTTTCACTTTTTCATACATATATTAATAATAGAAAGCAAGACAAGTAAATAACATGCACAAAATTCATAACAGTAATTACATACATAACATATATTGAATATGTTGTATGTGTGTATGTGTGTGTGTGTGTGTGTGTGTGTATTGATGAAAGGGGAAAAGATACACAGTAATAGAAGTACAGACTGCTTCAAAATGATTGGTAATATTCTATTTCCAATAAGGAGGTGAGGTGGTTAAGTGTATGAAAGTTATATTGAATTTTTGTGGGTATGATCTATTTCACAATTTAAAAACTCTGGTCTGACTTGTTTCTATCCCTTTATATATATCTCAGCCATTTCTTTCCATTTTCTTATGCCCCCCACCAAGATTTGATGGGTAATTCCAACTCATATTCTGAGTCTCATCTTAGTTGTTTCTTCTGAGGGAGGTCTTCCTTGATCTAAAGCAGGTCAGTTCCTGTATTATGTTAGCCCATATCTTTTTTTTTTTAAGATTGTGAATTTTATTTTTTTATTATTTTAATTTATTTATTTTAATTGGAGGCTAATTACTTTACAATATTGTAGTGGTTTTTGCCACACATTGACATGAATCCGCCACGGATGTACATGTGTTCCCCATCCTGAACCCCCCTCCCACCTCGCTCCCCATCCCACCCCTCAGGGTCATCCCAGAGCCCCGGCCCTGAGCACCTGTCCCGTGCATCGAACCTGGATTGGCGATCTGTTCTACATATGATCATATATATGTTTCAATGCTATTTTCTCAAATCATCCCACCCTTGGCTTCTCCCAGAGTCCAAAAGACTGTTCAATACATCTGTGTCCTTAGCCTTTCTTAACACTCAACTTAAATACCTGTTTACTCCTCCAGGCTCTATACTCCATTAAGGAACACAGTACTTAACACGAAACCTGACCCAAAATGAATGATCAATAAATATTTCTTGAGTTGAATTATTCTCTTTTGGAGTAAACTTCTTATAGGAGCAGTTTCTAATCATCATGAAAGTTTTTCAGGTCAAATTTATTCTTAATTACTCTTGAATATGACTTCTGTCTTCATACATCTGCTGTATCTGCTTTCAGAGAGGTCACCAGTGACTTCATAATAGCCTTTAGTTAGTGTAAGTCCTTAACCAATTTGACCTCTCTGGGATATTTGATACTCCTAAAGAGAGCATTTGGTAATTTGCTTAACCTTTGCTAAATGTTCTGTATGTGTCAGAAAATGGGAAAATGCTTCCTTTAGATTCCATGACAGCGCTTTCACCTAGGTCCTCTACTTCAATTTTCTCCCCTTCTCCTTGAGCTCTGCTTGCTCTCTTGCTTTCAAGAATTTTTCCCAGCACTTGGCTCTACCTATTCTATATTATTCTCACTGATGATTCTCTCTTAGTTCAGCTAATCATCAGTTCTCGTGTGTGCAGTGTGTTTAGTCGCTCAGTCATGTCCGACCCTCTGCGACCCATGGACGGTGGCCCGCCAGGCTCCATTGTCCATGGGGATCCTCCAGGCAAGAATACTGGAGTGGGTTGCCATGCCCTCCTCCAGGGGATCTTCCCAACTCAGAGATCGAACCCAGGTCTCCCGCATTGCAGGCAGATTATTTACCATCTGAGCCACCAGGGAAATCCAATCATCAGTTCTTAAACTATTACAATACCCTCCTTGCGGCCCACCACCTTTAGTTACTCCCACACCAAGGCATCTTTCATACTTACCTGTCTTTAAGAAATCCACTGTAGGACTTCCCTGGTGGTCTAGTGGTTAAGAATCTTCCTACCAATGTAGGGGACATGGCTTTGCTCTCTGATCCAGGGGGAGGTGTCCACATGCTGCAGGGCAACTAAACCCGGTGCTGCAACCAGGGAAGCCTGTGCACCCAGAGCGCATGCTCCACAAGAGAAGCCACGGCGATGAGAAGCATATGCGCCACAACAAAGAGTAGGCCCTGGGTAGAAATGGGGACCCAGCACAGCCAAAATAAATAAATAATAAACTAATTTTAAAAATTAAACAAATTTAAAAAAAATCCACTCTTGTTTCCTGCTTCAAATGTTGTAATTTCCTCTTACTAGTCACAAAATGCAGCTTAAATTCATGCTCAAATCATAAGGCCTTTCACAATATCTGACAGATGTCTCTGCAGCATCATCTTCAGGTGTTCCCCATTGTAGCCAATGCTCCATCTGCCCCCAAATTATGTGAATTTTTTTTAACACATCCTATACTTATTCACATGAGGGGCTCTACTCATGTTACACTTTTTGCTAAAAGTTCCTTTTGCTCTGCTTCTTTATTAAGAAAATTCCAACCTCAATGGTCCTAAATTGGAGGAGCCAAGGGAAAGTGGTGGGGGTGGGGGGGGGGTGTCGAGGGGAGCCAGGAAACAATTTGAAAATCTAATAAAAAAGGATATCACACACCTTGTCACATAAATACTTGTATGTACAATTTAACATAGAATTTCATGAAATTTGTGCTACCTTATCTATTTTTCATGAATGCAAATGAGTCGCATGAGTCGAATGTGAAAATATTATGTAAATGTGAGGTATTCGTCCTCCTTCCATTGAAAAGAGAAAAATCTTGCCACGCACTTGATTAGCTATAAATAGATCCCACGTTACATGGTTCCCAAGGAATTTGGAATAAATGTGAAAGTCTGGATTGGTCACGTTTTAAAAATAGATGATATCGCAGCACTGTTTATAATAGCCAGGACATGGAAGCAACCTAGATGCCCATCAGCAGATGAATGGATAAGGAAGCTGTGGTACATATACACCATGGAATATTACTCAGCCATTAAAAAGAATTCATTTGAACCAGTCCTAATGAGATGGATGAAGCTGGAGCCCATTATACAGAGTGAAGTAAGCCAGAAAGATAAAGAACATTACAGCATACTAACACATATATATGGAATTTAGAAAGGTGATAACGATAACCCTATATGCAAAACAGAAAAAGAGACACAGAAATACAGAACAGACTTTTGAACTTTGTGGGAGAATGTGAGGGTGGGATATTTCAAAAGAACAGCATGTATACTATCTATGGTGAAACAGATCACCAGCCTAGGTGGGATGCATGAGACATGTGCTCCGGCCTGGTGCACTGGGAAGACCCAGAGGAATCGGGTGGAGAGGAAGGTGGGAGGGGGGATCGGGATTGGGAATAAAGACCTGCAAGAAAAAAAAAAATAAAATAAATAAAAATACTGTTGGATAAAAAAAAAAAAGAAAATGTTAAAAGTTTTGAACATACTCTCTCTGGCTGTTGATTTTTGTTCATGGCCTTAAAGTGCTAAAGGTGAAGTTTGGTCATTTTTGGTTTTTTAAGTCATGGTATGTTTCAGGTACCCTTTTTTAAAGTGAGCAGAGTACTTTGGGACAAGTTCATTCACAATTTCTCAAAAAGAAGTCTTCTTGGAATTTTAGATGAAAAGTTGTTATATTTATAGCTAGGCATCTCTATGGTGTTTTACCTTTGTTCTCAGGAACACGGTGTGATGTATTGAAAAGATTTTCTTTACTAAGGCTCTTCATGCATTTGGTTATTGCTTCTGCTTGGTATTTTGTTTTTTGCTGTTGTTGCTCTTGGGAATGACTCCCAATTATCTTTGTATACATACATTAAAAAAAAAATCAAGTAAAAAAAAAAATAAATAAATAAAAAAATAAAAATAGATGATATAGTCTTTGTCCAGGTCTGTAGTATATTAACCAGTTGGCCATCTCATGAAACGGTACAAACACTTCCTAAAGTCAAATTAGAGGGGCTATTAGAGAGTGCTAGGCGTAGTGAGGATCAGAAGATAGTCACCTGAGGAAAGCAATAATGCATGAGATTTGGAAAGCTAGAGGTGAAGACTGTACAGAGGTGATAAGCCATCATCTCTCTCAACAACTCTAGCCTCTAAGCACAACAATTAACCACTCTACAAACATGTATCATGAATTAACCCAAGTTAGACTTTGTACTAGACACTAAGAGACACAAAATAATTAAAACGGTCTCTAATCTTGAGGGTGAGCATTCTTTCCATCTAGTTTCCTATGAGATACATTAAGTGAATGATTTATTTCTCACCCCTGCACATACATGCTAACATTCATTTAAAGGAGACAGGCTGGTGCTACATACAATTACGAGTTGGAACAACAGTGTCATCAACTCTGGTCACATTGTGCTTGGGCGTGTGTGCTTACTTGCTCAGTCATGGCCTACTCTTTGTGACTCCCATGGACTGTAGCCCACCAGGCTCCTCTGTCCATGGAATTCTCCAGGCAAGAATGCTGGAGTGGGTTTCTATTCCCTTCTCCAGGAGAACTTCCTGACCCAGGAATTGAACCCAGGTCTCCTACATTGCAGGCAGATTCTTTACCATCTGAGCCACCAGGGAAGCCCTTGGTTACTTTAATGAGTTTGAAATACAAGAAGGACACCAAGACAAGATAGCATAAATAAAGATAACACAAGATAGCACAATAAAACCTGCTAGGAAACAACAAATACACTTTTTCCACACAAGCGTGACATGAAATATTCAATCTTACTCACATAGACAAGCTACTAATTATGAGTTTGCTGCATTGTCATGAGGTCTCTAACAGCCAGTTAATTAGGCAAAAGGAAACACTGCCTGGTTTCAAGAGAAGGAAACTCTCTGAGTGGCACCAGCAGACTCTACTTTCCGAGGTATTCCACAGCAACAGTCTGTAGACATCCTCACCCCTGAGAAATGCTGAGCGCATTTTGGAAGAAATGTTCTCATCACTGAGCAATTAAACCACGGAATGTTTTACTACATCTGAGAGGAAAAATGTGTTCACTGAAACTGAAGCTGAACATAAATAGTTTTCTAAGCTAGATTTCACATTTTTGATACTTTGCATAACAAAATTAAGCATAAGCACTTTGAAAGTTAGGTTAGAAAAAAAAATAAAAAGGTTATGGAACAGTAGCTATAAATTAGATGTGGCCTTTTTGTTAAGCAGTTTTGAAATGTCCATTTGCTTAATATTAAATGCAACTCCGAATTTCTGAGTCTCTTTTTGTATTTTATTATTTCCTTAATGTTAAAAGCAACACAATCAGCTTTATACAAAAACTCTATAGCATAGTGAATACTCTCAGAACAGGAAAAATATATATATACCTGTGGTTCTTTATCATTATTTTTAGCCACACATACCTCCAGAGAGGAAATATTGTGAGTGAGTATGAGAAAGTGTGTAATCACAAATCCAAAAAAACCTAAATTCTCAGGGTGATTTTCTTTTTCAAAATCACAGGGAATGTCCTTTGGGTAGTATTATACCTATACTTTTCTGAAGGAAAACAAATATAATCTAGCTTCAGTTGTGTTACATAGATAAGCATTAAAAAACAAGTGAAAGGAAGAAATAAGTAAAATGGAATTTAATATTGAAAATGACTATGAAGCCTTCGATTTTACAAAATACATGCTGTTCATTTAACTTTTACAGTAGTAAGAATTATGGAATTTTAATCTCAATTTTACCAATGAGGAAAATAGGCAAGCCTTGAAGGAGCTAAGCAAGTGGCTTAAGGTCAAATATTTTACAAGTGTCAGAGTTAGGGTTTTACTATGCAAAGTCTAGTACACTAACCCATTTAACATGGTAACTGAGAATCTCATCAAGATAGGGAAAAATATCTCTTCAAGAATGGGAAAAATATCAGTCCTTAAAAAAAAAAAAAAAACTCAAAATGAACAATCCATGAGGACAAATCACCTAATGTAATTTGCAAGAATGAGAAACAGCATGATACCCTGTATGTTTTCCTCCAAGGACACCCCCCAACCCCTCCCAGCCCCGGAGACAGGATACTCTTCTCAATAAATACAAATCACTAAATAAAGAACAGATCTTCTTAACACTTTCCAATAGAATGTAAATTAATGGGGAGGTAAAAAACTAAATTTAGCAAGATTTTGTCATCCCCTTGGGTAACATTAAACCGAAGATAACAACTCTGAATTTGATCATCTAGCAAGTAGTTCTCTTACTGAAGAGACACATGGTCTAAATCAGTACCTCTTAATACACATGCCAAAGGAGACCCAGGAGAGCCTTCCACCAGCCAGCTTATTCCACAGCTGCTGCAGCCATCCCTCCCCAATCCACCGCGGCAGGACCCAAACTCCCTATTCTCAAGCAGTTAGCACACCTTCAAGTCTAGAACTGGGGAAAGGAATCAGGAGTTCATCCATCGGTGATATTTCTGCACATATTCTGTTTCCTTTAGCCATCTTCAGGCTACCACAAAAAAAAGCAAACCTAGTTACTTAGACATTCGGCCTAAATTACAATACACAATTCATGAGTCATAATTAAGCAAGTTTTCTGATAAGCTCTGAGAGAACAAATTGTAAAAGAAGATGCATAAATTAGACCCTAGGTATGCAGGGAGAATTAAATCTAGTTATCCAGGTTTTTTTTTTTTTCTTTTTTTAATGCACTGTAAACTTACAAACAATAAATTTAGAGGCTAAACCAGTAATTCAGCAGATGCAAAGTTTTTGGAGACACCGAGTAAGTAGAATTCAGTCTTTAGCAGAGTGGTGGCCACGTAGTCGATGTCAGATATTTGTTGAATGACCTGGGAAAACAATTTCAGGATAGCTTGAACAATTATGAGAACAATGCTGATGAATTACTTCAGTTTAATCCATCAGACATTTACTGAGTGCCAGCTAGGTATACATCAATCAACATACCATGCATGAGGAAAATTCAAATAAAAAAACCAGATAAAAATGGCAGATTTTCCTAGGAAATTGCATCCTAATATTTTCATTTCTCTGTTATGGGATGAGTCACCTCTATCAGAAAATATTAGCAGATAGTGAGAAGAAACCTGACATTCTGAGGTTCAGGAAGAGGGAACTAGAGAAATTAAGGTATCTGTTTTTTAAAAAGTATATGTGTATTGTTCATTACATGTTATGTAATATGCTGTAATATATGATAATTTAAAATTATGTAGCATATTTACTCTTTGATAGTTATTTTTGCAAAGTATTTTTGCTGTCAAACAATGGGATTTTAGGCAAAATTATAGCAGAGCAGTTATTTGAAAAAATATATATTTTTAGATAAAAGAGCATGTTAGAAAAATATAAGCCAATGTATAAAAATTATTATTGATTTATTGTGATAATGTTTACAGAGAATGACCATTTTATATTTGATTACAGCTATTATTCTCTGAACCCTCAGTGAAATGCTTTTATATGTGAGATGTGTTAAAACTCTATTAAAGAAGTTAGTCAATTATAGATAATCCATTGGCTAAATGAGGCTTCTATCAACAGACTAAAGTGGTAGCTGCGGGAAATAAGATTGTAGATTGAATCTATTCAAGAGACTGTGTTCTCTATTGACTGGTGCTTAGAGAACTTGATCATTTAGTTTTAATTTAGAAACTATAGTTAGTGTCCCAAAACTCTACTTGAAATTTTCTTTTTCACAAGGGAGCCAAATTGTTACTTCCTCATAACCGCCCTGCAATTTTCAGGGATTACTCTAAGTGTGAATTGTCAAGTATTCCTTCCAGCTGCCTCCTGTCAAGCTATAATCCCACCCTGAGCCTTGTCAGAGGTCACTGAGCTCTTGACTAATGCATTTCATTAGAGAAAGAGAGTAGGATATCTCCACCACACAAATGGCAGGAGACATACAGCAGAACTGGGCACTACTTACACACACACACACACACACACACAAACTTTAAATCCATGAAATTTTAAAATGTCTCTTTCAGTATATTTTCAATTATTCAGAACAAAAGTTACTATATCAAATGTTTATCATCATGTGGCATTACTTTTCAGCATCTGATATATTTTGGAATTAAAACTTTCAAGCTGTTAACAGTGAGAGATTAAAGATTAATCATTGATAAGAAAAACACTTATGCCAACAAATCTGTTTCTTCTTCACAGTTGCCCCCTAAATCGATCTTTAGGATATTTAAATGTTCACTTTTCCCTGATAGTTATAATATGTTGTTAGATTTATTTAAACTTCGAAATCCTTTATGTTGAAATCTACTTTCAATGAAGGTGGAAATTTTCAAATATAGTAGTAAAATTTAAATTTAAATAAAATCTGTCTTGTGAAATCCTTTGATACATGAACATTTGGTTCTCTTAGTAAGACATAATTAGGGAAAAAATGTGCTCACCATCAGCGTAATAGGTTTTTTAAGAGTTTCTCTTTAAGCATACCACCAAGTATTTGTTCTCTGTTTGGTCTTATATTTCTCTAATTATTCTTATGATTTAGTCATATAGGAACAATCTTGAAAAACTATTCTTTAGTTAGAAAGATATGAATGCTCATTATGAAACATGCTAAGAAATACTTTTTGTTTTGTTACTTCCATTGTCAAATTAAATAATCTTAACAAAAGGTAGGACAAATATGCATCTATGAAATAATTTTATGTTGAATAAGCTAAAACAAACCTTACTCCTATATAAATATCACTTATTTTTGGAAAAGTATCAAAACTTTTAATCACACATATTTAAACTACAAAATTAGGCTACTTTGTCAAGAATTGTAAAATGAAATAACCTGTATCTCACTACCATCCTCTCTCCATTTACAGTAGGTTATCACTTTGAGAAAAATCTTTCCTTTAGGAGATGTTATACTTAAATGTCACTTAAAAGTATCATTTAGAAAGAAAAAAAAGACAAAGTACATCAAAACATGTCACAAAATTTTAAGTTATATATTTAAAAATTAATGTTTTGCTTGCCCATCTGAAATGGCTAGAGTCTGCATTTTTTTCTTGAATTAACTAATTGAGTCCATAGTTGTCACATGGAATTACCTCTATAGGGAAATTTGAGTGATGCATCTGTTCCCTCGTTTTTTAACAAATATAAATAGTTTAGAGCAACAATGCCTTTGGTAAGTTTATATCACTTTATTATTTTATTCTCCATTTCCTCTTCAAAAGGGAAATATATATTATATATAATATTATATATCTAATACATATCTCCTAATTCAGAGACTAGGAGCCAATTTAAAACCTCATAAACATCACAATTAAAATTTACTGTGGCAAAACTAGTAAAAATTTTGGCCGAGTCTCAGTAATATTGATACATTCTAGTCAAAGAAACCCTAGAGTGTGCAATTATCTCTCAATCACAGTTTAAAAAGTCATGTATCAAATCAGGGCTTAAAGTAATATCCACTGGTTTCTCATAATTACTTAAGGATCTAATTTAAAGAAAAAGGTTGTAAGTTGATGTCATTCAGTTTTCCTAAAGACATTCTCTTTTCAGAATGTTTTAGACACCCAGAGAATTATTTCATTTCATTTTGAGATGGTATCATAATTTCTTTCTCACCATAGTTTGTAGTCACCTTCTGGACCTCCACGGCAGTGGAACTGAATAACATTTTTTCCCCCCTAAAAGCCCAAGGCTTCAAATAGGGATCAAGAGTAAGCTCTTCTCAGCAGAGGGCTCATGGGTCTGTGGAATTTAATTAAAGTTCTTCCAGTGGTCTGAAACGTTCTCAGTTTTCTTTCTCTCACCTATATCTGGTAATTAGTTTAAAAATTTCTCTCAAGGAAACTCTTTAATATTCAATATCACATAGGAAAATGAATTATGTTCATACTTAAAATAGATGAACTACTGGAAATATAGAATGTGAAATGTAAGTCAGTATTAAAATGCTAAAATAAATGACCATGTTACAATATATTTGTATACAGATATTGGACTGTAGACTTTCTAGTTCATATCAGTTGCAGCACAAGAAATGACTGAATTTGTCACAAGTCCCAATTTCAATTGAGATTCTTTCTCACTGAAATAACCTCAGGCAATGGTTTCTTAAATATTTCAAATATAAAATGGTGGTTTTATATTATTAAATTCAAATGAAAGAACTGTAGTTCTGGAGATATTTTCTATCTTCTTAGTAGATTAATATACTTGTATGGTAGAAGTAAATGAGGAATCAGGAAAATGTGTATTGTGAAGAATGAGGAACTAGAGATATTTAAGCAGGAGCAAGAAAAACTTGGGGCTTCCCAAGTGGCGCTAGGGATAAAGAGACTGCTTGCCAGTGCAGGAGACGTATGAGACACAGGTTCAATTCCTGGGTCAGGAAGATCCCCTGGAGGAGGGTATGGCAACCTATTCCAGTATTCTTGCCTGGAGGATCCCATGGACAGAGGCGCCTGGTGGGCTATGGTCCATAGGGTTGCAATGAGTCGTATACTACCGAAGCAACTTAGCATGCACGCAAGGAAGACTTGAAGGCCAGCAAGGTAGGCACCAAAGCTTTTTTCATCATGTAAATGGTAGAAAAGGTGGTATATGCACTGTATTGTACCAACCTGTAGAAATAGTAACAATGAGTAGGAGTCAGAGAAATAGACATTTTTATTCAATTAGAAAGATCAAAATTGTTGAACATGGGGGAAAGATAATATCAAAACACAGTAAAGATCTCTGTAATGATTTAAGGAAACTGGATTGCAGTCAGTCAAGAATCTAGAGAGGTGGAGAAGGGCATGGCAACCCACTCCAGTATTCTTGCCTGGAGAATCCCATGGACAGAGGATACTGGTGGGCGACAGTCCATGGGATCGCAAAGAGTCAGACATGACTGAAGTGACTTAGCACACACGCAAACCTTTAAGACACCTGTCAAGATATTCTGGGTTCAGATACTCAGTAAGAAAAAACTTGAGACAGAACAAGAATGAAAAAAAAATGGAAGTGTTTTGGCAACTGTGTGGATGTGTGTGTCTTTAAAGAACACAGATGGCTCTGCCATTAGAAATCTGTGCATCCATTACTATGTATAATTTTTATTAATTAAAAGTAATTTTCTCCCCACTTCCACTAATTGTTAAACAAATACAGAAAATGCATTTACTTTGGTGTACCTTTGTCAGAATCAAATAACACAAAGTACATAAATAGCAAGTATGGATTCAAATAACATGTTAAGTACGTTAAATGGTGTTTAATAAATGATCACTGTGGCCCTAAGTACCCTAAAAAAAAAAAATCTAGAGAGGGGCTTCCCTGGTGATGCAGGGGTTAAGAATCTGCCTTCCAATGCCATCCAAGGGGATGCAGGTTCGATTCCTGGGTGGTTGAAGCAGGACCCCACATGCTAAGGGGCAACTTAGCCTGCGAACCACAGCTATTGAGTCTGTGTGCCCACTAGAGAAGGTCATGTGCCTCTGTGAAGAGCCTGTGTGCTGTATCTAAGACCTCATGCAGCCAAATAAATACATAATTTTTTTTAAAGAATCTACATAGAGATTTCTGCAAAGGGAGAGCGCTGGGAAAATACAGCCTGTAAGGACCCCTTTTAACCCCAAAATTCTTTGCTTCCATGTTTAGATACACAATGAAATGCAAACAAACTCGCAACTGTGAGGTGAAAAGAACTCTGGAAACTGGTCTTGTCCCTAACTTTTGCTATAAGTCTGAATTGAAAATCTGAAGTATAACTAGAATAAAGAAAAACCTTTTCTAGGAAATTTTAAAATAAAAAATGGGAAATGAGCCTATATGTTTTGATTTTTAAGAATATAACTTTCTTGTCTTCCTTCTTTCTTATTGCTTCTCTTTCTTTCTTTTTTCTTAATTCAGGCTGGAACAGGGAAAATACCTGTGCGATTAGGACATTTTCTTATACCAGTAAGCAATGGGTGCATCATAAATAATGAAAACACGTTAAAATAATACAGAAATCATCTTGAAAGGGGCTACCAGTGACCAAATCTCTAAAATTTTAATATCAAAATAATTGATAGAAACAGGTTATAACACATTGCCCACCCCCCTCCCACAAAAAGAAGAAGAAACTTGAGACCATATTTGCAATAGAGATGCACTAACTGAACTTTCGTTGAGGAATAGGATATTGACATCATGAATACAAAATATTTTTCTATCATAGAAAGCAAATGTTTAACTTTGCCGTAAAGGCTTCTTCAGTGAGGTGACCAAAATGAGTATCATCAGAATAGAACTAACTGAAATTGTATACCACCTAATAGGGTGCAATGAGACAATCCAAAGAAATGGAGGAAAAGAATAGAATGGGAAAGACTAGAGATCACTTCAAGAAAGTTAGAGATACCAAGGGAACATTTCATGCAAAGATGGGCTCAATAAAGGACAGAAATGGTATGGACCTAACAGAAGCAGAAGATATTAAGAAGAGGTGGCAAGAATACACAGAAGAACTGTACAAAAAAGATCTTTACGACCCAGATAATCACAAATGCCCACTCACCTAGAGCTGGACATCCTGGAATGTGAAGTCAGGTGGGCCTTAGGAAGCATCACAATGAACAATGCTAGTGGAGGTGATGGAATTCCAGTTGAGCTGTTTCAAATTCTAAAAGATGATGCTGTGAAAGTGCTGCACTCAATATGTCAGCAAATTTGGAAAACTTAGCAGTGGCCACAGGACTGGAAAAGGTCAGTTTTCATTCCCATCCCAAAGAAAGGCAATGCCAAAGAATGCTCAAACTACCACACAATTATACTCATCTCACACGCTAGTAAAGTAATGCTCAAAATTCTCCAAGTCAGGCTTCAGCAATACGTGAACCGTGAACTTCCAGATGTTCAAGCTGGTTTTAGAAAAGGCAGAGGAACCAGAGATCAAATTTCCAACATCCGCCTGATCATCGAAAAAGCAAGAGAGTTCCTGAAAAACATCTATTTCTGCTTTATTGACTATGACAAAGCCTTCAACTGTGTGGATCACAATAAACTGTGGAAAATTCTGAAAGAGATGGGAATACCAGACCACCTGACCTGCCTCTTGAGAAACCTGTATGCAGGTCAGGAAGCAACAGTTAGAACTGGACATGGAACAACAGACTGGTTCCAAATAGGAAAAGGAGTATGTCAAGGCTGTATATTGTCACCCTGCTTATTTAACTTATATGCAGATCACATCATGAGAAACTCTGGGCTGGAAGAAGCACAAGTTGGAATCAAGATTGCCGGGAGAAATATCAATAACCTCAGATATGCAGATGACACCACACTTATGGCAGAAAGTGAAGAAGAACTAAAGAGCCTCTTGGTGAAAGTGAAAGAGGAGAGTGAAGAAGTTGGCTTAAAGCTCAAAATTCAGAAAACTAAGATCATGGCATCTGGTCCTGTCACTTCATGGGAAATAGATGGGGAAACAGTGGAAACAGTGTCAGACTTCATTTTTCTGGGCTCCAAAATCACTGCGGATGGTGATTGCAGCCATGAAATTAAAAGACGCTTACTCCTTGGAAGGAAAGTTATGACCAATCTAGGTAGCATATTAAAAAGCAGAGACATTACTTTGCCAACGAAGGTCCGTCTAGTCAAGGCTATGGTTTTTCCAGTGGTCATGCATGGATGTGAGAGTTGGACTATAAAGAAAGCTGAGCGCAGAAGAATTGATGCTTTTGAACTGTGGTGTTGAGGAAGACTCTTGAGAGTCCCTTGGACTGCAAGGAGATCCAACCAGTACATTCTAAAGGAGATCAGTCCTGGGTGTTCATTGGAGGGACTGATGTTGAAGCTGAAACTCCAATACTTTGGCCACCTGATGCAGAGAGCTGACTCATTTGAAAAGCCCCTGATGCTGGGAAAGATTGAGGACAGGAGGAGAAGGGGGCAACAGAGGATGAGATGGTTGGATGTCATCACCGACACAATGGACATGGGTTTGAGTGAACTCCGGGAGTTGGTGATCGACAGGGAGGCCTGGTGTGCTGCGGTTCATTGGGTCGCAAATAGTCGGACATGACTGAGTAACTGAACTGAACTGAATGATATGTTAATTATGCAAAATCTGAATCTAATTGGAAAACATTAGACAAATCCAATTTTAGAGACATTTCAACTAAATAAATTGCTTGTCATCTTCCAAAGTATCATGATCATAAAAGTGGGGGAACTGTTCCATAATGAAAAAACTAAATCCTAGATCGGGAAGATCCCCTGGAGAAGGGATAGGCCACCCATTCCAGTATTCTTGGGCTTCCCTGGTAGCTCAGTGGTAAAGAATCCACCTGCAATGTGGGAGACCTGGGTTCAATACCTGAGTTGGGAAGAACTCCTGGCGAAGTAAAAGACTACCCACTCCAGTATTCTTGCCTAGAGAATTCTATGGACAGAGGAGCCTGGAGAGCTACAGTTCATGGGGTCACAAAGAGCTGGACATGACTGAGTGACTTTCATAGTGAAATGACAACAAAATATAACACATGATTCTGAACTCGTTTCTTGTGCTATGATGGACATGGTTGAAATAACTAGTAAAATTTTAATGAGATGTTGGTTTAGTCCCTGGGTCAGGAAGATCCCCTTGAGTAGGAAATGGCAATCCACTCCAGTATTCTTGCCTGGAAAATTTCATGGGCAGAGGAGACTGGCAGATTACAGTCCATGGGATCCCAAAGAGTCAAAGATGACTGAGCAACTAAGTACATATGCACAGTATTACCAGTCTAGCCAAGCTCTTGTAGGGATTGAATGAATCAACCCATCAAAGATCTCTAGTATAATGCCTAACATAGTTGATATCCATCATCTATTGCATTCATTTACCAAATCTTTATTGAGTAATGTTCGAGTCCCTGGCATAAAATATGCACTGGGACTACAAAGATGAATAATACACATTTGTATCCTCAAGGATTTCATAATCTAGTGGATAAATGCACATTTTATAATATATGGAGATAAAAAAAGAGAGAGATGTATCAGGATGAGTTTCCCGGGTGGCTCAGATGATAAAGAATTTACCTGCAATGCAGGAGACTTGGGTTCCATCCCTGGGATGGGAAGATTCCCTGGAGAAGGAAATGGCAACCCACTTCAGTATTCTTGACTGGAGAATTCCATGGACAGAGGAGCCTGGTGGGCTATGGTCCATGGGGTCACAAAGAGTCAGACACCACTGGGTGACTAACACTCATGTATCATGATATCATGAAAAATATTAGGATAGAGCCATTCAACAAATACCACTTCTGAAATGTCAGAATAAATAAAATCATCACTCCATTCTAATTCTAATATTAAATATCAATCATTTTCTATTATTTTATGAGTGCTATAGAAAAATATGCTTGCGAGATGACTATGTAGGAGAAGCATGTTTTGTCAAATAATACAGTCTTCATTTAACAGCATGATTTGGGGCTCACTACATCTGAATAGGGCTTCCCTGGTGGCTCAGAGGTTAAAGCATCTGCCTGCAATGCAGGAGACCAGGGTTTGATCCCTGGGTCGGGAAGATCCCCTGGAGAAGGAAATGGCAACCCACTCCAGTATTCTTGCCTGGAGAATCCCATGGACGGATGAGCCTGGTAGGCTACAGTCCACGGGGTCGCAAAGAGTAAGGCTGTCTCATTCTACTGTGTTTTAAGTAAAATAATCACATTTAATACTCACTAAGGACTGTGTGGTGTTGGAGAAGACTCTTGAGAGTCCCTTGGGCTGAAAGGAGATCCAACCAGTCCATCCTGAAGGAGATCAGTCCTGGGTGTTCATTGGAAGGACTGATGCTGAAGCTGAAACTCCAATACTTTGGCCACCTGATGTGAAGAACTGACTCATTGGAAAAGACCCTGATGCTGGGAGGGATTGAAGACAGGAGGAGAAAGGGGACAGAGGATGAGATGGTTGGATGGCATCACTGACTCAGTGGACATGAGTTTGAGTAAACTCCGGGAGTTGGTGATGGACAGGGAGGCCTGGCGTGCTGCGATTCATAGGGTGGCAAAAAGTCAGACACGACTGAGCAACTGAACTGAACTGAACTGAGCTCCTGTCTTAGAAAGTCTTTCCTCTATACTTGTAAACCTTCTCCTTCTCCAATGCTATATTCCCAGCGGAATCTTTCCTAATGTCCCTGTCAAAAGTTCACCTCAATGTATCCCTGCATTCCTTATCTGTCTCCTTATTTCCTCTTTTTCCTCAGAGCACTTCACTAACTTGTACATGTTTTTGTTATTTTTGTCTATTAAGTGTGTCTGCCTTCCCCCACTAAAATGTAAGGTTCATGACAGAAGGAATTTTTGTTTATATTGTTCACTGTTCTTTCCTGAGTACTGAAATAGAGGGTCTGGCACATACTAGGCTCTTAATGAATACTTTTCAAATGTTTGATCAAACTTGCCTCATGTAGCAAGAGGCAGAATCAGAACTGAAACCCAGTGATCTGATTCCAGAGTCTCTGCTCTTACTCTTTGTATTGTACTTGTGAGATTACCTTTAGCTCATCTCCATCTCAACCCTGAACATAGGTTCTTTTCATCATTCCTCTCTGGAAGCTGGACCACTTCCTAGAATTTCTTCGGTGTTGCAACTCTGACGATATGTATAAATTGAATTAATGAATGCAAAATATTGTTATAGAAGAGTGGGTGTAAGAGGGGATGTACTCCTGAAGGAGCTCAGAATATGTCAATTAGGAAGATAACTGATCGTATGTCAAGTCATGACGAAACTACATATGGTTCTAGAGTCAGTGCGTATGTATATGTGCTCCTGAAATACATCCAGTAAATTTGGTAAACGGTTTCTAAGCAATAGAAAACTTTATACTTTACAGATTATCTGTAACATACACACAAAAACATTCTACTCCTGCTCCCTCTAAATTGGCACTGATATTCCATAATATTCTCCTCCCCAAATATAGACACACCTGCATAGGTTAGTATGAAAGCCAAGTTGACAGCATGTTTTATGCACTAGCTTATTTCTTGGCCAAAGATTTGTTTTCTGTCATGGAGACCAGGCTTTGGAGCTGTTTTTAATGCAGCATAATAGAACACATATAAAGAGATCTCAGCCAATTTAAAAAGTGAATATTGAACACCTTCTCTGTCCAAGGTGCAATGAGGCTAGAAAGAAGGGCAAAACATAGTTGTGTCCAGGAGTTTGCAATTTGGATGAGGAAAGAACACATTATAATATATACATAAAATAATTATCAAATAACTGAGACAAATTATAATCCTGACTGGAGAGAAGTAAAATAAAAAGATGAAATTATGAACCAAAGCAGTTAAGGAAGGCTCTGTGAAGGCATGAAAAAGAACACTTGGTAAGCACCTGCTCTATGCCAGGTGCTTTGCATATATTGCCTCACTTAATCATCATAGTAACCATATGGGTCTGAATTATTATGTTACATTTCTAGGTGAGGAAATTGCATTGAGGTTAGTAGAGCAAGAATTTATTGCCAGGTTATTGCAACCATTTTGTATCTTCGGTTTGGTATTATGTTCCTGGCTGAAGATACAAAATGATTATTTTCTGCCCTTTTTGAAACATCAGTCTTAGCTGAAGGGGTTGGTAACAAGGCAGGTAAACATAATTTCAACTGAATGTTGAATCATACTAATAGGACTAAGAAGCTTCTACTCAAAATTCTGTGGGAACAAGAAGCTTCTACTCAAAAATGTGGGTCCTAAGGAAGTTTTTCTGGAAGAGGAAAGTCTTTACTGAATCTTGAGTGATGGCAATGGTGGTACTGTGATTTTCCAGACAGAGGAGACTGCCGGAACAAAGTCAGAGAATTCTGATACTGGATGACATGACATTAGTCAAAGTCATGCTAACTGTTATAACAAACCAACCTGAAAGTGTAAATTGGCTCAAACCTGATTCAATTTCATTTTTCTCATACTTGTACTATCAAAGTAAGTGCCCCTGATGTCGCTCCTCTGAAGGTGATGACTTGGGAACCCAGGGTCCTTCCATCTTAAATCTCCACCATCATCAATGTGTGGATTCCAAAGTCTTCAAACTTTTTGGCTTCAGGTTGAAAAAAGGGTAAGAAAACCTACAGAAGTTTCCTTTCAGGGCTGGAAGCAACTGACCTTACTTCCATTTGCCTAGAACACCATGGCCATTCCTATCTGCAAGAGAGGCTGGGACTTAAATATATATATATATTTTTTTTTTGGAAGGAAAAATTTATTTTTTTTCACACATTAGTGATGTCTGCCAAAGTATATAAACTCTGTATTGCTGTGGAATAAAGTTCAATGAGAAAGAGAGGAACAGCCCCATCATAGACAACCTTTCATTTCATGATAAATTTCAGTTCCAATCAACAAATATTTATTGAGCATAGCCAGATACTATATTCTGTAGTAAAGGGCAAATAAATCACACGTTTGGCCTTCAAGGTGGTTATATTTTAGTAGGCTTATACTGAAAAGTACATTGGTAAGAGAAGCTTTGATTTTCATCTTGTAGGTGATGGAGACATAGGGAAGGGAGGAGCATTGAAGTAACGGGATGGCATGATCTGATTGACTTCTACGTGTATCATTTAGAACAGCAAGCATGATACACTTGAGAGCAAAAGACTAGAGGGAAACATAAAATTTTGACTTAACATAGGTAAGTGTGAGTGGAACGGAAAGAAAAAATGAAAAGTAAGAAGTGACAATTTACTACATATGGAGAAGAAGGAAAAGGAATAGATGACTAAGTTTCTGACTTGAGTAAGTGAGGGGATCGCTTTACCAACAACGAAGGTGTGGAATGAGGCTTCCCAGGTGGCTCAGATTTGGTAAGGAATTCACCTTCGAATGCAGGAGTCAGACACGGGTTTGATCCTTGGATAGGAAAGGTCCCCTGGAGAAGGAAATGGCAACCCACTCCAGTAATCCTGCCTGGGAAATCCCATGGACCGAGGTGCCTGGCAGGCTGCAGGAGTCCATGGCGGGGGAAAGAATCAGACATGACTTAGTGACTAGACAGCAGCAACAAACAATAACTAGTATGGAATACAAAAGGGAAATTTTATCTAGGCGATAGGATAATAGAGTGAATTCAATTTAAAGTTGAGTTTGAAATGCCTGTGAAACACTTAGCTGGAGATATTCATTTGAATCTTAGGCATAGTGGTAAACTGCAAATAGCCCGCAGATATGGTTCCGCCTCAATGCCTGGTAAAAAAGACTTTTTATGCTAATTCACATGGTAAAATGGACTTTGCAGATAGGAATAAATTAAGATGCTTGAAATGGGAAGATAATCCTGGGTTACCCAAAATAATCCAATAAGCAGAGTGGCATCACAGGGTTCTTTGAAAGAAGATATCAGAGAGAGAAGATAAGAGGATGGAAGCAGAGGTCAGAAAGAAGAGAAAATGCTACACTGCTTGCTTTGAATGTGAAGGAATACAAGAGCCAAGGAATGCAGACTTGGAAGAAGAGGTGGGAACGGCAAGGAAGCAGATGCTCCCCTCCAACCTACAGAAGGAACTAGCCCTACCAACACCTTGACTTTAGCCCAGTGCAACTGATTTTAGACTTCTTACCTCCGGAACTGTAAGAGAATAACTTTGTGTTGCACTAAACCATTAGAGCTTATGACCCTGATAGCAGCTGTAAGAAATGAGCACAGGCACACAGATTCACGTCCCAGGAATAAACATGTAAGTAAGTGACAGTTAAAACCATGAAACTAGGTGCACACCCAGAAAATGTGAGGAAAATATAGAGGATAGCATCCTGGGAATTACAAAACTTTCAGAAGAAAAATACTTATGAGGATTGAGCATACTTCTGATACTGATGAGTAGTACAGTATCAGAAGAACCAGAAGGTCATGGCATCATAGAACTCAAGGTTAAAAAGAGAATCAGGATGGAAAGAAGTTATTAGCAGATTCAAATGCAGGGGAAAGTGTTCCTAACTGAATGGACATAAATTTCTTGAATGGGAACATGAAGGTGTTAGGTTGGAAAATAGATTGGAAGAGAATATCAACTCGAAGCATATATATTTGGAAGTATTAATGATTCTGTGGACCTTTCTGATTTGAAGTTTTCATATTAAATCGGATTCAGGACTTAACTCCACTGTGGGGGTGAGATAGGGAGGGAAGAGGTTTCCCATACCTTCGATAAGCAATGTTCTAGACACCAGCGAGGTGTCCCACAATTCAACTTAATTCTGACACTATCTACCTAGAGATAGCATCAGAGTCCACAAGTTAAGGGGTTAGAATTACCAGACTGACACCCCTCTCTCCACCCACTTCAGATGCCATTTGCAAGCCTAAGTTGTTACCTGCTCTTCTAACTGACCAGCTACAGATCAGACGTTTCTACAGTCTCCTCCTTGGATCTTAGACACCAGTAGCCAAGTCCAGATTGTCACTTGTCCTTCTGAAGGAATGCCTATGAATCAGCGGTTCTCAAAACTCCCTCCTCTGGGTTAGTTAGTACGCTAGGGAGGCTCACAGAATTCAGAAAACATTTTACCCACTAGAGCACCAGTTTATTCTGAAAGGATATATATAACTCAAGAATAGCCAGGTGCAAGAGATATATAAAGCAAGGTCTGGGAAATGGGCAATCACTTTTCATGATCTCTCCAGCCGTGACACTCTCTAGGAATCTCCATCTGTTCACCAACCTGGAAGGTCTCTGAACATTCTCCTTTGGGGTTTTTATGGAGGCTTCTTTACAAAGTCAGAATTGATTAAATCATTGGGTATTGACTATTGATTCGCCTTCCAGCACTTCTCCCCTCCTGGGTTGGGGGTTGGGGGTGTGGTACTGAAAATTTCAACCCTCTGACCACCTAAGCTGGTTCCCCTAGCAACCAGCCCCCATCCTTAGGTTTACCTAGTGGTATGTATCTCATGCATGCTAAGTTGCTTCAGTTGAGTCTGACTTTTTGCAACCCTATGGGCAATAGCCTGCCAGTCTCCTCTGTCCATGGGATCTCCAGGCAAGAATACTCAAGTGGGTTGCCATGCCCTCCTCCAGAGGATCTTCCCAACCCAGGAATCGAACCTGCATCTCATGTCTCCTGCATTGACGGGCAGGGCCTTTAACACTAGCGCCACCTGGGAAGCCCAAAACTGGCCTAATAGTGGTATGTTTACCTAGGGACTTTCCAAAGGTTGCCTCATTAACATAACAAATGATACCTTTATTGTTCTTATCACAAGAGGTTCCAAGGGTTTTAGGAGCTCCAAGTCAGGAACTAGGTAGAAGACCAAATGTACATTTCTTATTATAAATCACAATATCACAGATATGAAGTTCAGCCTGTGTTTTGTTTTGCTTTGTTTTTAACTCCTATTCTGTCCATCTGCACGGCATTCTAATGTTTCCAATTGATACTCCCTTCTCCTCTTTGTAATACAACTTACTTCATTGGATATGTAACTGATTTTTATCAAAAATGATGTAATGTGATACCTATCTTTGGAGTATTTTTATTCCAAACTTCTTATAAAGTAAGGTTTTGTTCTGCTTAAAGGAAGACAAACATCAAGAAGGTGGGGTTTCTGTGAGAGGAAGTAGCAGATCGATCAACAGTGAAATCTGAATGGTATGACAGTGTTTTTCATGGTGTCATGGCTCCTCTGCATTAAATTTACTTTGCATCATTTCTTTCACGTGCCTGACTCTTTATGCTAGGTAGGCTAGATATCATGATCTTCAATTTACATGTGCAAAACTACAGATCTGAGAGTTTAACCAACTTGCTCAAGGCCATAACTAATAAATAGCAAAACTGGATTTTAATACCTACCTACTTCAATCAAAATTCCAGTTCATTCCACTGTTCTATTCTATGTTGGTCTATAAGATGAAGCAAATAAGAAGGAAATTGTATTTTATAGACAATAAATTATTAATCTGTCCCCCCTAAGGTGACATTTTATTAATAAAAAGAAAGTCTTCAATAAATTTTTTATATAATGGAAAGTTACATCATTATATTTTTTAATACTGGTTAATTTTATTTGATTAATGCAATATGCTTCTCAATTGATATGTACTTGATGAAGATAAAACATAATTTTCACTTTTACCACTTCAGTGACTTTAGCATTTGGTAACTGAATTTAATGTATGGAAAAGTATTTTAAACTTTATAAACTATTAAAAAATATAAACTGGTATATTTTCTATAATATTCTAAGTTAATAACATATGATGCTGCTGGACTATAGCTTTTATAAAGGCTATAATTATATGAAGTGTGCAACATATAATAATAAATTCTGACTTCCGTATTTCTCAAATATTCCATACTTTTCTCTAAATGAAGTGTTTCCTCTGTAAACGTTAACTGCTTTATTGTTTTCATGTTTTCCTCACTAAGATTTTCCTGCAGTTTCACTTCAAGGATTGACCCAAGTGCAGCTGTGGTTTTTAAGGAGGTGTTTACACCACTTCTTGCACAAAGAGTTCATCCATCTTATTATACTCACATACTTCATGAATTAAAATAAGAATGACAATGGCAAATACATTTGACACAAAATAGGACTCCAGAAATGCAACATACATAAGGAAAAGTTGAAATCAACCAAGTCAAAACATAAATATAGGGAATACGCCTATATGACCTTTTGCTCAAATGAGTGTAAAAATGTTTAAGATTTTAGTCTCCAGCTAGGTTTAATATTGAATATATGTTCGGCATTGAAAAGACATTATTTTAAAAAACTGAAATGTAAAATTGCAAGATTTACTTCTCTTTTCACAAATCACCATTTCCAATGAGTTTGATATTCCTACATCCCATCCTTTGGTTCAAGAGAGTGAATATCAAAGTCGCTCAGTCATGTCCAACTCTTTGCAACCCCATGGATTATATAGTCTGTGGAATTCTCCAGGCCAGAATACTGGAGTAGGTAACCTTTCCCTTCTCCAGGGGATCTTCCCAACCCAGGGATGGAACCCAGGTCTCCCATATTGCAGGTGGATTCTTTACCAACTGAGCTATCAGGGAAGCCTGCAGGGAAGAGCCTTTTGGTTTAAGAGGATCTTTTTAAAAACAGAAAAATTTCGTGCTCCTTTCCAATAAATTTGATTGACTACCTCTGGTTCCCACAGAATAAGATTAAAAGTGCTCTAGTACAACATCCTCAAGCCCTTTATAATCAATATGAATTATTATTCAGACTTACCTCTTATCTTTTCACTGTTGCAGAATCATCACTGTATTTACTATATCCCAAAATATTGCAGATGCAATCAAATTATGTATATACTGTATAAGAGCAAAGTGTCTGGCAACAACAACAAAGATATTTTTTATTAAAATCTATCAGAAATGTGTATCATTTTCTCTGATGCCTACTCACCTATTAGCCATGCTTCACCTGTCAGGTGAATAAATTATTTATATAATGGAAAGTTACATCATTATATTTTTTAATACTGGTTAATTTTATTTGATTAATGCAATATGCTTCTCAACTGATATGTACTTGATGAAGATAAAACATAATTTTCACTTTTACCACTTCAGTGACTTTTAGTCTCCATTTCACATGTCTATCTGAAACCATTCTATTTAGTCCAGGCTATTCACTCCCTGGGGACTTCCTTGGTGGTCCGGTGGTTAAGACTCCATGCTTCCAATGCAGGGGGTGTGGGTTTCATCCCTGGTTCGCGAACTTAAATCCCACATACATCGTGACACAGCCATGTCATGAGGCCAAGTAATGCTCAAAATTCTCCAAGCCAGGCTTCAACAGTATGTGAACCATGAAATTCCAGATGTTCAAGCTAGATTTAGAAAAGGCAGAGGAACAAGAGAACAAATTGTCAACATCTGTTGGATCATCGAAAAAGTGAGAGAATAACAGAAAAACATCTACTTCTGCTTTACTGACGACTATGCCAAAGCCTTTGGCTGTGTAGATCACAACAAACTGCGGAAAATTCTTCAAGATATGGGAAATCAGATCACCTTATCTGCCTCCTGAGAAATCTGTATGCAGGTCAAGAAGCAACAATTAGAACGGGACATGGAACAATAGACTGATTCCAAATTGGGAAAGGAGTACATCGAGGCTATATATTGTCATGCAGCTTATTTAACTTATATGCAGAGTACATCATGAGAAATCCTGGGCTGGATGAAGCACAAGCTGGAATCAAGATTTCCAGGAGAAATATCAATAACCTCAGATATGCAGATGACACCACCCTAATGGCCGAAAGCGAAGAAGAACTAAAGAGCCTCTTGATGAAAGTGCAAAAGGAGAGTGAAAAAGCTGGCTTAAAAGTCAACATTCAGAAAATGAAGATCAGTGGTATCTGTTCCCATCACTTCATGGCAAATAGATGGGGAAACAATGGAAACAGTGACAGACTATTTTGGGGGGCTCGAAAATCACTGTATATGGTGACTGCAGCCATGAAATTAATAGACACTTGCTCCTTGGAAGAAAAGCTATGACCAACCTAGACAGCCTATTAAAGAACAGAGACATTACTTTGCTGACAAAGGTCCATATAGTCAAAGCTATGGTTTTTCCAGTAGTCATGTATGGATGTGAGAGTTGGGCTATAAAGAAAACTGACTGCCAAAGAATTGAGGCTTTTGAACTGTGGTGTTGGAGAAAACTCTTGGGAGTCCCTTGGACTGCAAGAAGGTCAAACAAGTCAATCCTAAAGGAAATCAGTCCTGAATATTCATTGGAAGGGACTGATGTTGAAGCTGAAACTCCAATACTTTGGCCATCTGATGCAAAGAACTGACTCCTTGAAAAAGACCTTGATGCTGGGAAAGATTGAAGGCAGGAGGAGAAGGGGATGACAGAGGATGAGATGGTTGGATGGCATCACCAACTCGACGGACATGAGTTTGAGCAGGCTCCAGGTGTTGGTGATGGACAGGGAAGCCTGGTGTGCTGCAGTCCATGGGGTCACAAAGAATTGGACACAACTGAGCGACTGAACTGAACTGATTCCCTCCCTCCTCTGTCCTCTCATCAAATCTCTAATGGAACACATCATGCATTGCATTGAAAGCTTATGGCTACCTGTCTGTCTCAACTGGACTGTGAGCTCTATGAAAATAGGTGCCATGTCATCTTCTTTTGCTTCAGATCCATAAATCTCAACATAGTACTCAATTTTAACTCCATATCTGAAATTTTGTCTTGATGGAATCCAAAATCTTTTGGATTTTAGAAAAATGATATGGTCCTATTGATATGTAATCTCTAAGAGCACATCCAGGTTTCAGGGACTGGATCCTGTAATCACCATTATATTTCTAAAGTAAAACAGTTTGATAGTCATTAATGGTATTTACCAAATATATGTCCATTCCTCTTCCCTTCCAGGCACAGGGTAGGATTATACTTCTTGTGATTGGGAAAAGCCATGTGGCTAGTTTTGCTTGTGAGTGGAAGTGATGTGTGTCATTTCTAAATTCAACTGTTAATTGTTAAAGTGAGATTGTCCATAGCTCTCTACCCTTCTGGCATGACAGCCAGTGGTATTTGATGTGGTAGATAGTCCACCAGCCTAGGTTCTTGAGTGACTATACCAAACTATAGTGGATATGTTGTTTCAAAGTCATTATATTTGGATATTGTTTATTGCTACAGCATAACCTAACTCTTCCTGACATATAGGTAAGTATTCATACTAAATCAATAAAAAGTTACTGTTTTATCTGCTTGTTTTATAAAAATTACATATGTAAATGGTAAGAAAAATAAAATAGTGTAGATCCACTAATACTTATCTTTTGCTTTTATTTTATGCAAGGGAATAGAAGCAAAAAGGAGAGCAACTAGTCTAAGATCACAAAATTAGGAAGTAGGCCACATCTAGACAATCTGACCTCAGAACCTATGCTCTTAACAACTATATCGCAGGAACGATGCAGTAATTCTCAACCTAAGGAAACAAAAATACCCACTAACAGTTCTTTCATTTCATTTGTCCTGCGTCTCATTCGTCACTGCTGCTGTGCTGTGCTGAGTAGCTCAGTCGTGTCCAACTCTTTCCAGCCCTAAGGATTGCAGCCCTCCAGGCTCCTCTGTCCATGGGGTTTCTCCAGGCAAGAATACTGGAGTGGGTTGCCATATCCTCCTCCAGGGGATCTTCCAAACGCAGGAATTGAACTGGGGTCTCCTGCAGTGCAGATGGATTCTTTATCATTTGAACTGTTGCAGGAAGGGGGACCCCTTCCAGGGCCTGAAACTGGGCTCTTGTCTAACACTCGGAAATGTCTGAGGAGACACATGCTGACAAAGCAAGAGATTTTATTGGGAAGGGCACCCGGGTGGAGAGCAGTGGGTAAGGGAACCCAGGAGACCTGCTCTGACACGCGGCTCACAGTCTCGGGTTTTATGGTGATGGGATTAGTTTCCGGGTGGTCTTTGGCCAATCATTCTAATTCAGAGTCTTTCTTGGTGGCCCACGCATCACTCAGCCAAGATGGATGCTAGCAAGAGGGATTCTGGGAAGTGGACGGACACATGGTGTCTCCTTTTGACCTTTCCCGAACTCTTCCGGTTGGTGGTGGCTTATTAGTTCCATATTCTTTATCAGGATAGCCTGTCATAAAACAACTCATGCAAATGGTTACTATGGTGCCTGGCAGGGTGGGCGGTTTCAATCAGTGTGCTTCCCCTAACAGAACTACCAGGGAATGCTTCATTTGTCATTACCTTAATTATTTTTTGGATCCCCACTGAAATTCTCTTTGAGTTCTTTGATCCTGAGTGGTTGATTCCAAAATTTCTAAAAGAATCAGCATCAAAGAAAAACTGCTTAACCCAACAATATTACATCTGTATTGTCTTTAAACATACCGTTTCTATGTTGCTAATCCATATTTTGCCAGTCATTAAATACAAAGTTTATATTTTGAGAAAATATGTCACAGACACCCATCTTTCCATTTAAAAATGCCTTTCAAGAAACACTTCCATTGAATGCATAATAATAAAGTAATAGTAGCTACTACTTATAAACACATATCTGCCAGATGTAATACTAGGCATTTTGCATTCATTACATCACTTGGTCTGTACCACAGGCTTTCAAGTTCTGTATTCTTAATTTTATTTTACAGATGAGGAAATAGACTCAGCATAGATTTAGTGTTCATAATTTACTCAGAGGTAGAGCAGTTATTTTTTCAAATGCAATCAGGCCAGCCTGAAAGTATGTCTTCTGTATTCTACAGAATATCAGGTATTGGCATTGCTATTTCACAAGTAAATAGGCCAGAAGCATCAATATTCCACATAAGAGTTTTGGAATTTTTCCTCTTTCTTTTTTCTTTTTGTATCTCAAGAAAATACTATAATAGTTGATATAAAAATGCATTCCATTCCAGTATATATTTTAAAAATTAGTGAATTAATAAATATTCTCTCAGAAAACTGTAACAAATCAATTTATACAATATTGTGGCACATAAACTGGGAAATTGTAGTTTGATTGATTTAAGAGTTTACATTATAAAATTCAAATTTACAATGAGGCATCTCAAGGAGGCATAATCATTTCTTGAGCAACAAACCAGGTACTTTTCATTTCAAAATGTAGCCCATATAAGTATTCCTTACACAAAGACATATGGTCTTCCTAGCTCTTTATAGGAAAAGTATATTTCAGCATGTGTTTTCTGTAGCTGATCCACATGAACAAGCTCCAGTGCATACGACCCTCTTAAGAACTTTGATGAATTCAGTTTAAAAAGTACATCCTGATGAAAAGACGCTCAATGTTGCTAAATATTAGAGAAATGCAAATCAAAACTACAATGAGGCACCACCTCACATTGGTCAGATTGACCATCATGAAAATGTCTATAAATAGCAAGTGATGGAGAGGGTGTAGAGAAAAGGGAATCCTCCTACCCTACTGGTGGGAATGTAAATTAGAGCACCCATTATGGAAAATAGTATGGATGTTTCTTAAAAAACTAAAAATTGAGTTGCTGTATAATCCAGAAATTCTACTTGTGGGCATATGTCTGGACAGAACTATAATTTGAAAAGATACACGCACCCCTGTGTTCACAGTAGCACTATTTACAATAACCTAGATGTTCATCAACAGATGAATAAAGAATATGTGGTATATATAGATAGATAGATGCACATATAATGGAATATCAGTCACAAAAAAAGAAGGAAATAATGCCATTTGCAGCAACATGGATGGGCCTAGAGATTATCTTACTAAATGAAGTAAGTCAGAAAGAAAGACAAACACCATATCACACAAACCTCCCTGGGCTTCTCGATGGGGCAGTTGGTAAAGAATCCACTTGCCAACGCAGGAGGTGCAAGAGATCAGGTTTGATTCCTGGGTTGGGAAGATCCCCTGAAGAAGGAAATGGCAACCCGTTTCAGTATTCTTGCCTGCAAAATCCCATGGGCAGAGAAGTTTGGCAGGCTACAGTTCCTGGGGTCGGAAAGAGTCAGACATGACCAAGTGACTCAGCACACACACACGTGCATGAACCTATCTATGAAACAGAAAACGTTCTCACTGACACAGAGAACTGACTTTTTGCTGTTGAGGGGGAGGTGAGGTCGGGGAGGGATGGAGTGAAGTGGGAGATTGGGGTTAGCAGATGCAAATTATTATATATAGAATGGATAAATAACAAGGTCTTACTGTATAGCACAGGGAACTATAGTCAATATCCTGTGATAAACAATAATGCAAAGGAATATAAAAAAGAAAAACACACACACCCCCCCACACACATATAACTGAATCACTTTGCTGTACATATTAGAAGTTAACACAATGTTGTAAATTAACTGAATTTCAACTTTAAAAAAAGTTGCATATTATTTTTAAAAATGCATGCATTGCACAATTTAAAAGATAGTTGGTAGAGAATATGACAACACCTATACCAAGAAATCTATTTCTAAGAAATTGTGGTGGTTATCAGCAGATACTGCCTAGTTTTCTTTAGAAATAAAATCTAAGCAATCAACTCCAGAAACACTCATGTCTAAGAGAACACCAGAAGCAGCAAAAATCCACTCACAAGAGCAATAAAATACCTTTCCAAAGAAACCAAATCCAGATTCCATACCATAATTCAGGCAGCACAGCCCATCATAAACAAAAATTCATTATGCCTGCTGTGTGGAAAAATGTTAAGCAAGAAGAAATAAACAGAATGTTTTAACAAATCATATTAGCCAAATGAAAAAAAAAAAAAGGACAAAGCCACAGTTCTGAATGAGTCTGCCAATAAAGCTTACAACCGAGCCAAAATTTGGAAGAAATCTAAACACAGCCAGACCAAGTCTGAGTCTTCCTAAGACATTATATTCTGGTGTGTTTTTTTTTTTTCTTTCAACTATTTCCTTTAGGTTTACGGGGGAAACCTTGACCAGATCTAGAAATGTAATATTAAACACACACAGAATGAATCTGAACCTAAACTGAAGATGCAATCGAATGAAATTTAAAGACATGAAACAGAGCATCATTCTCATACAAGAATTACAAAATACCTAAAGAGAAGATGAAAATGTTTGCAGTTCTAGAATGCTGCCTTTAGAAAAATCTAAAAATGGTTGTTATCACCCAGTTCTCCATCAATGTGCAAAACCATGAGTAGATGCACTATGAATATTCTTCAGAAGTTGAGCGGCATGTTTAACACTGTTATTCATGTGATAAAATGTCCTGGTCTGTGCAGCCAGTACAATCAAAATATTTTTTTTTATTTGGCATAACCCACACAATAACAAAGAGCGGCCTAAGAAAATCTAAAGTAAAATGAAAACTCCCAGCATGAAATAAAATCTGTAATTTGTAGAATAAGGCAATCATTTGGTTCTCTTCTACCCTGGTCCTTCGGTCAGGTACTCCCTGCCTAAGGGAAGTTGACAGATATAAACTGACTTCACTCTATGGCTGAGAGAAGGTCCTCTTCATGTGCTGGTCATTGCCCACAGCTGTGATCTTGCCAGAGGAAGGAGATAAAGTGAGGAGGAGAAGAAGGGGGAAATGAAAAGAAGACACTTTAAAGAAGACGGTAGAATCTGACTGCTTCACCTCTGCTGGGGAGATTGGAGAGTTAGGCACATCTTTTTTTCTTGGGGAATGTTTCTTACACATGTGTACAAGAACAAGCTGGGGTGCAGAGGCAGGCTAAATGTATCTTTGTGAACTATTCTGAGATCTTAACCACCATTTTTAACACTATTTACTACTGGAGTTATTAAGTTCCAATTTACCAAATCATGAAGGTGTTTTTAGAACACAATGCCATTAGAAACTGTCATGTATTTTATATGGTGTAATGGAAAGCCTTGGACTAAACACTTTCAAGGTACTGAAAGTATTGAAACAGATCTGAACAGTATTGAAACAGTTGAAACAGATCTCTCTATATTCACAGTAGGGACTCTAAAAGAAACAAAAGATGAATCATCTGAAAGTTATAATTGATTAGATGATTATACAAAAGCTGTGTCACATTCTTCAGCGTTCAGTTCAGTTCAGTCACTCAGTCGTGTCCGACTCTTTGCCACACCATGAATCGCAGCATGCCAACTCCCTGTCCATCACCAACTCCCGGAGTTCACTCAAACCCATGTCCATCGAGTTGGTGATGCCATCCAGCCATCTCATCCTCTGTCGTCCCCTTCTCCTGCCCCCAATCCCTCCCAGCATCAGGGACTCCCAGCATCAGGGACCAGTGAGTCAACTCTTCGCATGAGGTGGCCAAAGTATTGGAGTTTCAGCTTCAATGTCAGTCTTTCCAGTGAACACCCAGGACTGATCTCCTTTAGGATGGACTGGTTGGATCTCCTAGCTGTCCAAGGGACTCTCAAGAGTCTTCTCCAACACCACAGTTCAAAAGCATCAATTCTTTGGCGTTCAGCTTTCTTCACAGTCCAACTCTCACATCCGTACATGACCACTGGAAAAACCATAGCCTTGACTAAACGGACCTTCGTTGGCAAAGTAATGTCTCTGCTTTTTAATATGCTATCTAGGTTCTTCAGTGTAGACTTTTAAAAATAGTGTTCCAAATACTGAATTCGTTGCTCATGGAAACATTTCTGAAATAGATATGTGCTTTGAATCCATCAGTGTTTCTTTGTATACTTCATAACTATATATACTCAGGTGATCTTAAAGAGGGAAAGAGAAAACAGAGAAAATGAAAGAAAAATGTGTAGCGCATCTTGTCCTCACACCTGTCTTATCACTTAGTGTCCTAAGACAAGTCTCTCTCTCTCTTTTCCCTTCTTCACACTTTTCCCTTTTATACCCTGAACCTTACCCATTTTATTTAAATCGTTGTTTTCTGATATCCCTTTCTAAAAGAAGAAAGAGGTTGGGTGGTGGAGGGAAAGAGAGTACAGAAGTGAGAAACTCAATAAAGACCATGAAACTCTGAGAATCAGAATTGCTAGAATGAAACACAGGTGTCATCATGCAGATAAAAACTGCAAATATCTGCATGCTCATTATGGTCTCAGTCCTAAACTGGGGTGAGGCTAGTTATCTAGTCAATTTTTGAAGGCAATTTTTTAACTCTCCAAGCCTGATTTTCAGTGAATGTATAGTTTTATTTCTTCTTCGGTGTCCTCTTTCTCACCAGAAATGCTAACAAGCTGAAATAAGGATTTGAGGTTTCTCTCTTCAGTCCCTACAATAAAATAAATACATATGTGCTTGTGTGTGTGTGTGTGTTTATGTGTGTAAATTGTGAAGAAACAGTGAGTCTACAGTGAATAATTAGACTGAAAAAAAAATGAGACTCCAAAAGGCCGATACACAGTTAATTCATAAATATTATAGGACACGGCTTGCAGACAATATTCTTTTTCTTATAATTTACCCCAGCCTTATTCTGAAACACAGTAAGTTTTGAAGATGACTGAATTCAGTAAAAAAAAAAAAAAAAAAAAAATGGTAATAACCTTGTTTATTGCCTGATTATTATCAGACTTACTTATTTGTCTAAACTTTTTTAATTGCTTATTTTTAATTTATTTTTAATTGGGGGAATGCCTAAATTCTTTAAAAATTTGTTTTGAAAAAGCCTAAAAGAAATGTACTCATCAGTATGAAGCTAAGACTAAGATTTCCTCTTCAGGCTTTAAAAATCCCAGAAAACAAGGACCCGATTATTTATTTTCATGACATCTACTATTTCACATCCTTTAAATGCTATCAGAATAAAAATTATAGCAATGAATCTTTTTCAGACTAACAGCTAAATATTCCAGCTAAAATAGACATTCTTTCTTCCATGTGCTGTTCAACAAAAGCGTTCCTTATACTAAACTCAAGGCTGACAAATTCTAGTTAATTTACTGAAACTGAAATGTCTATATTTATATTATTAGTAAATCATGTATGCTTCCATAGGCACAGAAACAAATATTTTGCTATTTGATTATATGTATCGAGGAATCACAAATTTTTAACTTAGCCAGATTACACTAGAGATTTCAGTGATAATTCTTTATAAGCAAATACAATGTGGAACTACTGACAAGAGGAAACATTCAGAACTAGAGTAAAAAGGAAAGATGACGATTGCTTTTTGAATAAGCTGCTTTACCAAATAATCTATGTCATTTAAAATTTTTCCATATCCTGTTTGGGGGAAAATGTTTGTTTTTTTATGCTTTCAAATAACATACAAAGTTGTGTTTTCACAAGTAATATGAAATCAGATTACTGAAAAATAATAATTACACTGAATAAATGTCTCATATAGCAAAAATTTTAAACTTTTTGAGCTATTTCTTCACTTTAAGTTACGCAGGCATATTGCATAATCTTTGTTAAGAATAAAAACCTGAGTTGGTTAAATTAATCAAACAATTATCCTAATTTGACATTCTGTTGTTGTTGTTTAGTCATTAAGTTGTGTCTGACTTTTTAGCAACCCCATGGATTGTAGCCCACCAGGCTCCTCTGTCCTTGGGATTTTCCAGGCAAGAATACTGGAATAAGCTACCATTTCCTTCTCCAGGGTATCTTCCCAATCCAGGGATCAAACTCAAGTCTCCTGCATTGGCAAGCGAATTCTTTACCACAAAGCCACCTGGGAAGCCCAGTTTGATATTTCACTCTGTATTTTAGAAAGCAAATCAACATAATTTTAAAATTTCTTAGAAATGGAAATATCTCCTTGTATTTACATTTTAATTAAATACCCACACTTGTAATACTAAAACTTTGCATTATATATATAATTGTCATTCATGATTAGCATTCTAATTTTTAATAGCAATTTTTAATTGTTACTTTGGCTAACAAAATATATTTAAAAATTAGAATGTATACATATGCTGCTGCTGCTGCTAAGTCACTTCAGTCGTGTCCGACTCTGTGCGACCCCATAGACGGCAGCCCACCAGGTTCCCCCATCCCTGGGATTCTCCAGGCAAGAACACTGGAGTGGGTTGCCATTTCCTTCTCCAATGCATGAAAGTGAAAAGTGAAAGTGAAGTCGCTCAGTCGTGACTGACTCTTAGCGACCCCATGACTGTAGCCTACCAGGCTCCTCCATCCATGGGATTTTCCAGGCAAGAGTACTGGAGTGAGGTGCCATTGCCTTCTCCAATATACATATGCAAAAAGTTTTAATATTCAGATTACATAGATATGAATACATAGAGAATAAGTATAAAGATACAAATGTAATTGTTTATAAACTCCAGTGCTCACGGATCTCCTGCCAGAGGCACAAACATAAACATGCTACCCTACAAATGCATCCACTCACATGCATATTTCTTTCCTCTTTTTCTCTTCTTCCTTTTCACTCTATTCTTTACTCTGCGTGCAAATGTGTACCTATGATAAATCAGTACATAAATACACTTTTAGATGGTTTTACTTGTCAAAGTACTAGAGTACTTAGATGGATTTATTATATTTTAGAAGTAGTAAAGTGGAAGCATTTGAATAGATAAGGAGGATCTGTATCATTTTTATATCTATAGTCATAGGTATAGTGTGTATACATTGATATACATAAACATCCAGAGAGCACATGTGAGCAATTAAAAGTTACGTAAACTTAAATCTAAGTAAAATCTTCAAAGCTTGTTGGCATATGAAAATGTACATTGCCTTTAATTCAATGAAGAAGGCAAAAAATACTTTCCATAAATAAGCACAAGAATTCTTCTATTATCTATTTTTTTCCACAAACCTATAAATTCAGGGAGGGGAATAGGCTAAAAACGAGCTAGTCTCAATTTTTGCTGAGGATAACCTAACTAATCATTAATATAGTGGTGTCATAACACTTTTGTTTATAATCAGGTATCAGATTTCTTGCTGCCATTTGTTTATGATCTTTCTTTTTTTTTTTTTTTTGGTTACTGTTAACTCAAAATTTTAATTTTGAAAATCCGAATGCAAACATTCACCTATTTATAAAATATGTTCCTAGGCCCCTCCTAAATAAAAATAACTCTATGAAATGCTAAAATTATTTTAAAAAAATACTCTCTGTAGAATGCATAATCTAGCAAAGGAAACATTTGCTTGTTCAGCTAACTCTAACACGAAGTAATGGAGGTATGATCAAAGTGTAGTGGGAGCATTTGAGAGAGAGCGAGGATTTCCAACTAGGGGTTAAAAAGCTGGAGACTTCACAGATATCTTTTTTAAGAAACAGTAGCAGCTGATTTCAAAGAAAATGTCATAACTTGAAATTTACAAAAATGTCAGGGAACCATGGCATGTCATAACAAACAAGACAGAGAGTGATGCTGTCTAGTCATATAAACCAGTTTGATGTTTTGACTGACTTAATCAGTCAGGTCACGAGAAAAAGAGAAGGGTGTACCCTATGATTGACATGCCTGATACAGACAGACAAAACAGCACCCTGGTGTGCGTGCATAAAGAATCAGTGTGCATCTGTGCATCCATCGCATGGGAGAAGCACAGAAGTGACAGAAGTGACTATGGTAATGTATTTAAGGATCAGATTGCTCTTTACCCTGCAATTCCCCTGAAAAAGAGATGAAAATAGTAAAAGGAAAAATGGAATTATTATTGCTAAGGAAATATAGAGAGGAATTATACAGTTAGGGGTGGAGAGACAGAGGGTCAAAAGTTAAAGAAAAGCAAGATTTGGCAAAATGAAAGGAAGGCAGTAAAGAAGAAAGAAAGAGGAAGGGAGGGAAAAATGTACATCAATCAACATAGAGAGAAACATGTTGAAGAAATACTGAGGAAAGATGAAGGTGAACATCTTTAAGTGCTATGTGTTGGGGAAGAAGGAAGAACAGGCAAGCTTATGCCCACAGACAACAGGGCTCACACTAAAATGTTTTCTTTGATTGTGTGTATCTAGAAAAATTTTCTGTTTATTTATGCTAGTCTGGGAAGCCTTTGGAAAGACAAGTTCTATGTTTTAAGCACTTTAAAATTTCTATTACCATTATCCATTGAAAATGCACATACAAATCTTGAATAAAAATGAACCACACTAAGATGTTTAATAAAATAATTTGAAGGAAGTTATTTCATCTTAAGTTTGTTTTCTTTTGGCTTATGATGATAAGGAATGAAAAATAATGCCATTTGAACAAGCTAGTGAATTGCCAATTGCCAAGCCTATTTCAGTCCCATAGAATTTATCGTTCCTCTTTTTTCAGCATCGTATCCTACCTAGAGCATTCTACCTGTGTTCATAAATGAGCTACAGAAACTTTGCCTTTTTTAAATTTTTTTTTTGGTATTTTGACATAAAAATGAATTTGATATAATAATCATTAAATTAGAATATGTACCATTATTTTCAAGGACTATTTTCTACTGAGCTAATCTACTGTGTAATCAGCAAAATATCAAAATTTACAGCTTTGGGAGCAGTCTTCAAAAGACAATATTTAGGTAACGTTAGATGGCATTCAACAGATACACGCTGATTCATAGACAGCACTGTTCTATTCCTGCTTCCAGACCTGGTAGAGTTGATGTCGGCACACATACTCCCAACTGAGAACTTCAGATGTGGAATACGAACTGTTTTTTAAAATTTTTTAAATTTATTTTTTAATTGGAGGATACTTGCTTCATATATTGTGTTGGTATCTGCTGTACAACAGTTAGTCAATCATAACTATATATATATATATATACACATATATGTATATATATCTCCACACCCTTGAACATCCCTCCCATCCTCACCCTCCAACTCACCCCTCAAGGTCATCACAGAGCAAGAGGAGGCTACGCTCCCTGTGCTATATAGCAGCTTTCCATCAGTTATCTACCTTTTAATTCCCTTTAAAATGTGCAAGGATAATTTTCCCTTAAAAAACTAGAAATGGAATTACTGTGAAAAGATAAATACAGTTTAAATATATGTATATGGTTAAACCTCTTTACAGAAGAATTCCAAATAATAAGTGTAGAAGAAATGAAGGAAATAGAAATTCACCACTAGAACACCACAGTAATGATGACTACAGGCAAGATCCATGAATGAACACTATAATTAGAGATGAAACTTTAAGGAAAAACAGGATATTTGTATATCCTCAAAGTACCTCCTCCAATATTTATTAATTTCTGTGGTGGTTTTAATGTATGTCCACAAATCCTTTGATCTTCTTCCTCCCAGGAGGTAGAGTTTAATTACCCTCCCAAACAGAGTATGGTTTGGTAAAGATTATAGTAACTTTGACAGTGGAGAAAATAGTGTCAAACACTGCCTTAACCAAGTGATCAAGACTAAGCTCACCAGTGGTGACCCACGTTGACATCATGTAGCCCCGATGCATAGTATTATGGAAATGGCATTTCACTTCTGAAGGCATTCTTTCCAAAATCTCATAGCCCCACTTGAATCATAAGTAAAAACAAACAAAAACAAAAACGATGAACCTAAACCGAGGTATATTCTACAAAATACCCGACTCGTACTCTTCACTAAACTTTAAGAAAAGGAAAAACAAAAGAAGATTGGAAGGCTGTCACAGACAGGAGTACGTTAAAGAGATGTGACAATTAAGTGCCATTTAGTATCCTTAATGGGAACTGGAGGAAAAGAAACAATAGCTGTAGAAAAACTAATGAATATGAGTAGAATCTCTAATTTAGTTAATAATATACACCAAAGGGCTTCTCAGTGGTAAAGAATCTGCCTGCCAAAGCAGGAGACGCAGGTTTAATCCCTGGGAAGGGAAGATCCCCTGGAGAAAGAAATGGCAACTCACTTCTTGCCTGGGAAATCCCCTGGACAGAGGATCCTGGCAGGTTACAGCCCACTGAAGTCTCAGAAGAGTCAGATACAACTTAACGGTTACACAGCAACAACACAGTACCGATGGTAATGGATACATTTTGGAAAATGTACAATGGTATGAAAAATGTCAGGGCCCCCCTGATTTCCTGATAGCTCAGTCAGTAAAGAATCTGCCTGCAGTGCAGGAGACCGGGGTTCAATCCCTGGGTTGGAAAGATCCCCAGGAGAAGGAAATGGCAACCCACTCCAGTATCCTTGCCTGGAGCATCCCATGGACGGGGGAGACGTGGGCTGCAGTCCACGGGCTGCAAAGAGTCGGTCACGACAGAGCAACTAACACTGATGAAAGATGTCAACATTGGAGGAAGCTGATCAGAGTGTAGGAGAATTCTATGTGCTGTCTTTCTATTCTTCTGTCCATCTAACATTTCAAAATAAAAAGTAAAAATGTCCAGTTCTTACAGGAGCCCACAGGTACCTTAGTGACCTGTCTCCTTCACGTTTGCCCTCACAGAGCGGGGACCATCCTCCCCGGGGGCATGCAGTCATCTCGGTGTCATTGCCTGTGTCCCCCGACCATCTCAATTATAAGCATAGCCCTTTTCCATTTCCCTACCTTCTCCTCTTTCCCCTTCGTTTTTTTTTTTTTTTTTTTAACTGAGCACTTCTTCATAACATACCATGTTTTCACTCATTCCTTTAGAATACAGTCTCCATGGGGACTAAGAATTCTGCTCGTTTTATTCACCACTATATAGCATGACCTACAAGAGTGTCTAGCATTGAAGAATAAATATTTCTTGAATGAATGAACTAATGAATTCTATAAGTATTGCATTTCTGATATGTTCCAGATTCTCTGATCAAAAAGGACATCATCCCTATATTCGTGAAAAGTGATACTGCAGTGAGGAGATAAACACTGGAATAGCTGTAAGTAAGGGTGACTTTGAGCAGAACCCTAAGGTCAATGTCGCAAATGGTCAGGAAAGACCTCCTGATATAAATGATTTTTAAGGTAGAACTCAAAGAGTGGGAGGATAACTAGATAAGGATAGAGAAAAACAACACATTTTCCAGGTAAAGTTAGTAGAAAAGAATCTCAAAAAGAAGGACCAGTTCAGATGGTCCTTCCACCAAGACTCTGAGAATAATTACAAGGAATACTCCTTGTGGTGCAGGCTCTAAGATTTGGGATCATTTTCAGATCAGGATCTACAAGTGATTCACTGATTTACACAGTCCTTCTGAGACAGTCAAGTAGATTACTTCCATCAGTACTGAGCCAGGAGTCCAGTTTGAATTCACCATCGCAGATGTTTAAATCAGTCTATTTAATAAATTGACAGTCAGTTGTTTTAAAAAAGAAAACAACACCCAAACCCTAAAGTCCAAAAAAGAGCATAGAGTGCATTCAGGAACCAAACAACAATTGGCCATGAGCTAGAGAGGTTAGCAGATGCCAGATCACAGAATCCATTATCAACCGTGTTACAGGATTCTGACCTCAATCTAATGCACTTGAAGACACTGAAGAGTTTGAAGCAGAAAAGTGACTTGACATAAGATGTGAGTTTTACACCTGATTGCAGTATAGAGCTGGGTTATGGATTGTGACAGATAGGACAAGAATCAGAGATGCAGGGATTCAGGTAGACACAGGGAATAGATTACATTTTTATTACCATGTGGAATTTTTTAAAAAACAGTTTCTTGTTTTGTGTGGAATATTTAGGAACAGCTATTTTAGTAAAGGAAATTGTTGTTGTTATTCAGTCACTAAGTCATGTCTGACTCTTTGCGACCTCATGGATAGTAGCACACCAGACTCATCTGTCCTTCACTGTCTCCCGGATTTTGCTCTAATTCATGTCCATTGAAACAGTGATGCTATCTAACCATTTCATCATCTGCTGCCCTCTTCTCCTTTTGCCTTGAATCTTTCCCAGCATCAGGGTCTTTTCCAATGAGTCAGTTCTTTGCATCAGGTGGTCAGAGTATTAGAGCTTTAGCTTCGGCAACAGTCCTTCCAATGAATATTAAGGGTTGACTTCCTTTAGGGTTGACAGATTTGATCTCTTTGCTGTCCAATAGACTCTCAAGAATCTTCTCCATCACCACAATTTGAAAGGATCAATTCTTTGGCACTTAGCCTTCTTTATGGTCCTACTCTCACATTTGTACATGACTACTGGAAAGACTATGGCAACCCACTCCAGTATTCTTGCCTGGAGAATCCCATGGACAGAGGAGCCTGGCGGGCTACAGTCCATGGGGTCGCAAAGAGTTGGACACAACTGAGCGACTTCACTTCTTCACTTCACTTCACTGGAAAGACTATAGCTTTAACTACGTGGACTGTTGTCAGCAAAGGGATGGTGATGTCTCTGCTTTTTAATACACTGTCTAGGTTTGTCATAGTTTTCCTTGAAAGAAGCAAGCATCTTTTAATTTCATGACTGCAGTCACAGTGTGCAGTGATTTTGGAGCCCGGGAAAATAAAATCTGTCCCTGCTTCTACTTTTTCCTCTTTTAAAAAATATTGATTTATTATTTGCTGCGTGGGTCTTCACTGGTACATGGGGTTTCTCTAGTTGTGACGAGCCGGGGCTCATCTCCCGTTGCAGTGTGGGGGCTTCTCATCCCAGTGGATCTTCTGTTGGGGGCCACAGGCTCAAGGGCATGCAGGCTTCAGTGGGTGCAGCGGGCGGGCTCAGTACAGCACAGGATCAGTAGTTGTGGCTCAAGGGCTTAATTGCTCCATGGCATGAGGGATCTTCCCATATCAGGGATCGAACCCATGTCTCCTGCATTGGGAAGCAGATTCTTCACCACTGAGCCACCAGGGAAGCCAGGAAATAGGGTCTTTATTTGACTGAATTCTTCTATAAGGTACTGGCCTACTTAATAGTGAAACTTCAGTTTCTTAGGAGCTACAGGAGTTCTTTAAAGAGCTAAAGTTATCTATCCCTGCCAATGGAAAGTCCAATATGAAAATACTTTTAAAGTGGGATTTTTTTTCATTCACTCAAAGTCAATTTAATGGAACTGACATCACATAAGACTAAACATTTTTATGATCATGGTTAAACTATAAACCCCAGAAGGCAGGATCAACGTCTAAGGATGCATTCCTGTATCCTCCATGATACTTAACACAAAGTATACATTTCAGGTTTGACAAGCAGCTGTATTGTCCATATCTGACCCTAATTAATTCAACAAAATTTTATTGAGCACTTCCTATGTGCTATTCATGGTGTGATGTATTGCTGCCCATCAGTAAATCCTATCACCTTATATTTTTTTAGATTTTATGTATATTAAAAGAAGCATTAAATAACATGAGAAAAAGATACATAACAATGCTAAGCAACAGAAAATAAAATAGAAAATTATATTCTCAAGTATAGGTATGCAATTATATCTATTATAAAGTAATTATTATTTCAAGTGTGCATAATGATGGACTCCAACTAAGGTAGTATTGTAAAATAGTTTGTGATAATAGATTTATGAAAACTTTTTCAATTCTTTGTCTTTTTCTATACTTGGAAATTTTTCTGCTCTGATCAGGTATGACTATTATAATCAGATAAAACAATACTGAAGTTTCTTTTTTAATTTGATATAGAATAGGAGGCAAAGACGACATATGATTTTACATCAATTTTTATTTTGTTATTGTTTAGTCACTAAGTCATGTTTAGTCGCTAAGTCATTCTTTTGTGACCCCCATGGGCTGTCGCCCACCAGGCGAAGACAACATATGATTTTACATCAATTTTTATTTTGTTATTGTTTAGTCACTAAGTCATGTTTAGTCACTAAGTCATTCTTTTGTGACCCCCATGGGCTGTCGCCCACCAGGCTTCTCTGTCCACGGGATTTCCCGGGCAAGACTGTCACTATTACCTTATTTAATTAACATGCTGTGCTAATTATTTCCTTAGAAATACTTTGCACAGAAGGTGATTTTTGGTGGCACATAAATTGGCAGCTCACACCATTAATATCACAAACGAAAAATGTTGTTTTTTATCCTTTCTTTTCTTTTCCTTTCTACACACCTACTTTCAAGAAGTTCCTCTCCAGGATTGCCCTGGCCTCCAGGGCTCTCGTGGCACTTGGCCTCCAAAGGTGTGTAATGAGGTGTCTGAGCCAGCGATAATCCCCAGAGGTTCTCAATGTTCCAAAATTCCCTCTCTCCCTCCCCCCTCAACAATGAAAACTTGAGGCCAGTATTTTGGAAAAGCACTTCTGGAAGGCTGCCAGCCCCTGCCCTGGACATTAGTGAGGCTTGATTTTCATTCCATTCATGTGACCGTACTTCTTAAAAAAAAAGAAAAAAACAACGTGGTAGGTTTTTCAGAGGTGGGAGCATTGATAGCAAAGACGATAGAAGAAGAAATTAAAGTTGTTTTATAGAAGCCAAAGTGAGAGAATTCAGTTCTTTTAACACTGTCCTGCTCTTCTGAGGGCCGTATTATATGCATGCTTATGATTAATTGCACATTTACAATTTTGATGACTCCATCGTAAAGAGCTTTTGCCAAAAACGAACCCTTGATACTCTGCTTTTCTGTTTGCTGTGTCTGTCTGCTCTCAGATTAACTGGACATATATATCTCAAGGCTTTGAAAGAAGAAATATCAGCACACAAAAGCTTGATTCAGTGATATAAGCTGGAAAATGCCCCAGAAACAAGTGGGACTTCCTGTGGCTGTGCCACAAGCGGGAATTCAGGACGTCCACTAGATTCCAGGATTCAATCACCACTTCACCACTATATCCACCGCGAGCTTACACTGCTCATTTTGCATCCTGGGTAATAAGACTTCATAGTTAGGTGTCTGAATGAGGGGCTCTGTAACACAACTTGTGGACGGGTGTGTTGTGAAGTCAGTACTAGTCAGCCAGTCTCCTATGGGACCTAAAAGCATCTTAAAGGCTTATATTCAAAGTTCAAAAAGTGATTAAAGACTTGGGGGCAGTAGGTTTCTCTGAAACTTGTACCCAAACAGCCATGGAAATCAACATGGCTGGCACTTCAAAACATATGTTAAAAGTGAAAGGTTAGTGGAAGGTCAAGAGGGGGTGACAGGTCACCTTAAGGCCTTTCAAAATGGCTCACAGTCAAAAGTACCTTGTTTGCAAGGTTACCTAATTTTCTCCCTCTATCAATGGAATCAGAATTAATAATCCAGAGAAGATCTCTTCCTCCTTGAGGCAGGAAGCTTCCACACTATGCCACTCATATATTCCTTGCAACTGATTAGGATCGCCTTAGATGTGGGAAAGCTGTTTCTGATCCCCTTATCACAGTGTAAAGTAAAACATGCTTGACTGGTTAATAAAAATGGAAGACGGAGTTACAAAGAGGAAAAGTTCACTTGAAAATCCAAACAAAGACCAAAATTCTTTGGTCACACCCAAGAAAGTCAGACAAGCATATTTTGGAAATAGAGGGTTAAAGGGTCAGAGGCAAAATTTTTCTAACTTACTATTAATTATGAATATATCTAAGAAAAATGGTACTCTATATTAGCTGTATGAATTCAAATACATAAGACAAAATCCCCCAGAATGAATGTTTTCCAAGTTTTAGTTAGGTATGTATTTGCCAAAGGCATCTGTAAAAGTAATTTTTTCATATGTACAGGGAACACTAAATGAGTCCACTGTACTTCATAAGTTATTAATATGTATGATTTTAACGTCTTCTTTCATAAATCACTATTCATTCTCTCTAGATTTTCCATGTATAATAGAATCCATTTTGGACACTGCACAAGTAGTCACTTTCTAAAGTTTTTCTATGACAATTAGAATCACAGGGCATTAGATCTTCAGCGAATCTTAAGACTCAACTAGATTTGGCTTTATTTTACAGATGAGGAGTCCAAGACACAGAAATTAAAAACAGAGCTGTGTCAGAACTGGTTCCCTAACAATGCCCTTTCCAAGGAAGACCACATATACCATGATGGTTACAAGTATGGTTGTGCAGTCTGGTTGCCAGAGTTTGACTCTTTGGATAAATTACTCTCTAAACCTCAGTTTCTTCATCTATAAAGTGGGGAGAATAACAGTATCTGCCTCACAAACTGATTTTGAAGATTGTTGATGAAGTGCTTAGCAGGATACTAGCTAGCTCTACTAACCTTTGTAATATATCAACCATTTTTAATATCTCATCCCCATTTGGGCTGTAAGAGCTAAAACCAACATTTTTCTCCAGGGGAAGTTTTCTTGAATGAGGATGTTGTTTGAAATCAAACTATAACCATAACAAGTCATTAGTTCCTATATTCCAAAGCCTCTTAGCAGAGTATCTGGTACCACTAATTGCCATTTTTTGGCAACATTAATGTCTATTACCCAGTCATTCCATAAGATGCAAGAATTATGAGATCTCTGCAATGTGGTAGACCTGGGTTTGATCCCTAGGTTGGGAAGATCCCCTGGAGAAGGGAACAGCTACCCACTCCAGTGTTCTGGCCTAGAGAATTTCATGGACTGTATAGTCCACGCGGTTGCAAAGAGTCAGACATGGCTGAGTGACTTTCACTTCAATGGGCTACTACATATATAAAAAATATATAGAAAAATAATTAAAAACCAATTATGGAATATAAAGAATATTAAGCATATACTATTTAATTATTATGGTCTTCAGAAGCAAGTTTTCAAGATTGAATTCCTTTGATTTTCAACAGGAAGAATGTCTTTTACTCACACTTGTTTTTAAGTAAGGAATCCCACCAACTTATATCTAGCTCTTGTCATATCACTTTGAGTATATTTTCTTAAAGCATACCCTTTTCCGTGGTTGAAAAGTTCACAAGAGGCCCCTTTCGTTTCTCAAGCCTCACATAAATGAAGCCATTTCAGGACATTGCTAAGCACTTAGAAGAGTTTGCAATGTGGTTCATTTTAGTGCTGGGAAATCCTTCTTGGTGTTACCCTGACCTCAAGTGGTCTATTTCCTAATGCTTTTAGCAGCAAAAAAAAATCATATTACATTCAAACCTACTTTATTACTTATACAGTTTATAAATTAGATAGGAAACACCAATCAACGTTAAACAGCCAGAGTTTTGCTTAAAGTATAAAACAATTATTCAGAAGGCCGATTTGCTCTTTGCAGTTCATCCTACTTCATTTTCGGTCCTCCTTTTCCTCACCCCCTCTCCAAGAAGCGAGCATCTTTTTATTGTCCAGGACCTCACATTTGATGCTTCTACATGGTAGTTTCACACAAATCATACCTTTATTTTCCCACAGTGAAACCTACGTACCTATTCTCTCAAGACCCTGGGCAAAGCAGATCTATTTCCTCAGCCTTGGTTTCTCCCATGGTGAGAAGTTATAAGGATACCTATATATCAAGTGTTCTGAGATCTACCAAACTGTGGCATTATCACAGCAGAGTGGGTAAGACTATAGGCTCACAGGTCAGACAGAGATCATTTCAAAGCACTTCTCAGCTTCATACTATGCCTCTTGAGTAAGTCACTTAAGTTGTCATCATCTGTAAAGTGGCTATAAATGCTGAGGCTGACTTCAAGGGGCTGTTGAGATAACTAAATGAAACAAAGCGAGTCGAAAAGTTCACATTGTGTATAACACACAAAGTACTCACAAAGACAAGCTACTGTCAGCGTCGACAGGTGAAGCGACTGGCGCAGTACTTACCCTGTGTGGGTAAATGAAATGATTTAAAAAATTAGTGCTAAGGCATTTGACAATAATAGGAACAAAGGCATCCTCACCTCTAGGTTAATAGGCAATGTGTCACATTTCAGATGCAACACATTGTATATTAACTCTTGGGTGACACTCAGCCTCATTCAGATGATGGAGAGAAGTATGACTTGGAAGTCAAATCTGTGGTTCAGGACTCTCAAACTCACAGGGGCCCAGCCTTGTACTCTGATCACAAAGCAGGCCCGCCCTGACTGACTGTTGCCTTTGGGGCTTCAGCCATATCACATGTGCTTTTCATTAGTGAGAATTGTATTTTACCTTTGAAGTTCTTGTTTTTAAATCCAATAATACTAAATATTCAGCCATCCAAATTATATATAACTGCTTTAGGATTTTACATACCTCCTTATGGGCTTACCAATTTCTGTGTCAAATACAAACTTTATTTTTTATACACTAAATCCCAAAGACATTTATTTTGGAAACTCTTTAGCACTCTCTTTCAAAACAGATGAATGTGACCCAGTGAAGCTACATTTATTCAATAAATTATGTGATCACATCTCTGAGTTAGGCATTCCAGAAACCTGTTTTTAACAATAAAAAAATTCAGTCCATATACTTCCTTACCCTGAGGAGAGCATCAAAATCTATATTCCTATATCCTAAATTAGGTGTTAACTAACAAAAGAAATTCTATGATTCATTAGACTAGAACAATTCCAAGCATTATATATCACTTCCTAGAGATTCACATTAACATGTTAAAGTTCTTAAAATTCCTACAGGGCATAAATCTGTTTAAACTAGTGTTGCCTAGCTGATAAACTTATGTGTTTTCATTTGAGTAACACCTATTATCAATTTGAGGAACTAGTGTTCCTTGAGACATATTATGGAGAGAAAAATATTAATTCAGATGACTAATATAAATTGTTTTTCTCTTAGATTGGGTAAATGAACAATATTTGGCCTCTGAGCTGTCATGTCCAGCCTCTGGAAAGGAAAGAAATTCCAATCTCTTGCTACAATCTAGGTCAGTTACATACTTAACAGCCTACCGTTGAACTTTGCATACCTCTGTCTTTGCAGTTAGAGGAGCTGAGGTTGGCCAGGAATTAACTGAAAATAATTCATCTAGTTTCACAAAATTCTAAACCAAGAGCTTTAAAGTTAAATACAAAAAGGAATTTCTATAAACATATCAAAAATAGGTGCAAAATATATCATAATAGTTCATCTAATAGCAACCTACAACAGCAAAGTGTTAGAATGAAAGGTGTCATATTCATTCATTTAAAAACATTTAAGAAATGTTTGTTAAGCACAAAATATTGGATATCTAGATGCTGGAGCCACGCTGTTGGAAAAGATACAATCTCTGTTCTTAAGGAATGTAGGAGAGATGGATGTATTACACGAATAACAGAAGTGAATACTGTGATGAAATGAGCATAGGAGGCTATGGGAGCATTTCAGAGGGGGCACTTAACCAATCCTAGGGATGCGGTTTCAGAGAAGGTTTCCCTAGGACATAGGGTTGCCAGAAAAAAAAATAGAGAATGCCCGGTAGCATTTGAATTTCTGATAAACAATGAATAATTCCTTAATATATGTTCCATGCAATATGTGTAACTAGGTGCCATGTTTTTATTTGCTAAATCTGACAACTCCAACTAGGACATGATGGTGAGGTTGCAATCTGAAGGAAGAGTCAAATGGAGAAACAAAAAAGATCAACAGAAGCAAATGGACCCATATGTGCAAAGACGCGGATTTAAGTATGGGCACGCTGCCTGCAGAGAAGTTCAGGTCAGTATGGTAGACTTAGAGATCTGGATGGAACTGGGGAGTTGTAAACATATTTTGTAGTGTCTGTTTTCTTTATAGGTGATGGGGAGCCATGGGATGGTTTTATGTTTAGTGTTATCGGATTTGTGCTTTAGATATAGCAGTCTGGAATAGGGCCAGACTGGATGCACGAAAGCCATTAAGAGAGTGCTGTTAGTAAACTTACTGAAAGATGATGGTGACTGAATTAATATGGTGGTAATGAGGATGAAGAGATATGAATGACTTCAACATATATTTAGAAACTAGTGTCACGGTTGGGGGTTTATATCCTGAAGTCAAAGTGCCTTGCTGCTTGTGATCTGTGTCTGGTAATATACCATGGGGGTTAAGAATAAAAAATGTTTCAGTCTATTTAGAGAGTCCCCTCTGAGCTCAGGTTTTTACTATTAATATAAGCCTAAATAATAATGTAGGATTATTATAGTATTACATTAAATAACATGTGTGAAGTCCTGAGCGCAGGACTTGGTGGCTAATCAGCTATGACTGGCTATGAGAGAAAAGAGAGAGGAATCAAGAATGCCATTCAGAGTTCTCTCTGGGAAATTAGAATAAGAGAGGAATAAAATTCACAGTAGCCCAGAGATAGACCCACACAAATATATTCAGTTGATCTCTGGCAACAGAGCAATGGTGATTGAAGACAGAAAGGATGGGGACTTCTCTAGTGGTCCACTGGCTAAGGCTCCACACTCCCAATGTAGGAGTCCTGAGTTTGATCCCTGGTCAGGGAACTAGATCCCACATCCTGCAACCAAGAGTTCGCATGCTGTAACTAAAGAACCCGCATCCCCACAATGGAGATTGAAGATCCTACATGCTACAAATAAGGCCTGGAGAAGGCAAATAAATAATTTTTTTAAGCTGACTTAAAAAAAGAGAGAGAGAAAGAATAGTCCTTAAGAAAATGGTGCTGGAACAGGTGGGCAACAACATGCAAAAAAAGTGAATCTACACACAGACCTCACATTTTTTATGAAAAGTAATGGAAAATGGACCAAAGACCCAAAGGTGAAAGCCAAAACTGTTAACCTCCTAGGAGATAATAGAAAAGACAATCTAGGTGGCCTTTGGTTTGGTACCTTTTAGATACAACTCCAAAAGCAAGGTTCATGAGAGCAAAAATTGATAAATTGGACTTCTACAAAATTAAAATGCTCTGCTCTGTGAAAGACACCATCAAGAGAATGAAAAGACATGACACAGAATGAGGGGGAGAATCATCACAAAACATATATCTGATGAACTTGCATCTGACAAACACAAAAACTCTTAAAACTGAATTAAAGAAATCTGATTTTTGAAATGCACAAAAGGTCTGAATAGACACTTCACTAAAGAAGATATACAGATGGCAAATAAGTATATGAAAAGATTCTCAACATCATGTGTCATCAATGAATTGCAAATTAAAACAACAGTGAGATTCCATTATGTACCTATTATATATCCATTATATACCTATCAGGAGTGGGGCATGGCAATTCACTCCATTATTCTTGCCTGGAGAATCCCAAGGACAGAGCAGCCTGGTGGGCCACCATCCATAGCGTCGCACAGAGTCGGACGCGACTGAAGCGACTTAGCAGCGGTAGCATACACCTACTAGAATGTCCCAAATCCAGAATTCTGACAATACCACATACTGTGAAAATTTGGAACGCTCATTCATTGCTAGTAGGAATGCAGGTAATACAGTCATTTTGGAAGACAGTTTGGCAATTTCTTACAAAACTAAACTTACTCTTACTATACAACCCAGCAATTATGCTCCTTGATGTTTACCCAAAGTGAATACTTACAACCACACAGAAATCTCCATATATGAATGCTTACAGCAATTTGATTCATAATTGCCAAAACTTAGAAGTAATCAAGATTCCCTTTACTAGGTTAATGGATAAACAAACTGTGATACATTTATCCGTTCAATGGGATATTATTCAGTGACAAAAACAAATGAGCCATCAAACCACTAAAAGTCATAAGGAAACTCAGATGCACTTTACTAAGTGAAAGAAACCAATATGAAAAGGTTCCATGGTTTCCTATATGATATTCTGGAAAGGCAAGACTATGGAAAAAGTAACAAGATCAGTGATTGCCAAGGGTTAAGGTGGCACAAAGAGGCAGAGTATAAATGACTTTTAGGGCATCAAAACTATTCTGTATCCTACTGTAATGATGGATACATTTGTCAAAACTAGTAGAATATACAACACAAAGAAGCCCATGTAAACTATGAACTTTGGTTAATAATAGTATGTCTAAATGGGTTCATCAGCTGTAACACATGTACCACACTAATGCAAGATGCTAATACTGGAAGAGGGTTACATAGGAAGTCTCCACACTTGCTTTTCAATTTTTCTGTGAACCTAAAATTTCTCTCAAGAAATAAGCTCATATATATGACTATATGTGTATATATTAAGAGATACACATATACACACACCTCTCCTCAGAAGAGAGATCTGGTGTTTGGTCGTGGATACAGTTATTGCAGCAGACACACCTGCAAAAAATGTTGAGAGTGAGGAAAGAAGAGGACAAAGGAGAGCAGCCAGAATCATCGCCATTTAGACACAGGAATCGTGGCCTGGGGAGAGCAGGGAGAGGAAGAGGATGACTAGGGGCCTGGGGAGCCGTGGAAGCCAAGACGGAAGAGAGCCTTTGAGGTGGAAGGGGTAGTCAGATTTAGATGTGCCAAAGGGCTCGGAGAATTTGTATGAGTTTGTGCAGGCTGCTGTAACAAAGTGCCACAAAATGGGTGTCTTAAAACCACTCGGAGCAATTGACCTGAAATAAAAGCATTAGGCATTGCAGTTCTAGAAGGCCCTGAGGGAGAATCTGCCCCCCACAGTACCCCAGCTTTTGGGGACTGTTAGCAATCCTTGGTGTTCCTTGGCTTGTAGACACGCCCCTCCAGTCTCTGCCTTCATCATCGCGGGATATGATCTTCCTGTCTCTAAGACAGGGAGGGAATATTATTTCTCTCTTCTTATGAGCTTAGCAGTCATTGGGTTAGGATCCATCTTCAACCGGTATGACCTTATCTTAACTGCATCCTAAAGGAGATCAGTCCTGGGTGTTCATTGGAAGGACTGACGCTGAAGCTGAAACTCCAGTACTTTGGCCACCTCATGCGAAGAGTTGACTCATTGGAAAAGACCCTGATGCTGGGAGGGATTGGGGGCAGGAGGAGAAGGGGACGACAGAGGATGAGATGGCTGGATGGCATCACTGACTCGATGGGCATGAGTTTGAGTAAACTCCAGGAGTTGGTGATGGACAGGGAGGCCTGGCGTGCTGCGATTCATGGGGTCGCAGAGAGTCGGACACGACTGAGCGACTGAACTGAACTGACTGAACTGGATCACAGCTATAAAGACCTTATTTCTTAATAGGGTCACATTCACAGGCACTGAGGGTTAGGACATTTGGGGGACACAATTCAGCCCAGTACAGAATTGATCAACAGAGTGACCATGGGATTTAGGTTGGTGATCTGCAAATGTGCTTTCCACACTATTCCATATGTCTGAAATGAACACAAAACAACTATACTTCAATTTAAAAAAAAGAATTAAGGTTGCCCAAAAACATTTAGCTAAAAAGATGACATTAAAAAAATTAACAACTTAAAGATCACTTAAGCTTATTGTATCAATAGAGTACTTAGCAGCCCTTAAAAACCCTGTTGTCAAAAAGATGTAGGTGCTAAGTGAAGAAAGAAAGTTATGAGAAATTAAATAGGGTATAAACCCATTTTTAAAAGTATGTGTATAGAATGTAAATGTATTAAAAAAAGAACTGGAAGATGGGAAAAAAATCCCACAGTATTTTCCATGGATTGGAAGAAATCAAAACCTAGTTATGGAGATTTGACTAGTAAATGCTAAGTGAAAAAGATATTGAGGGCAGTTGCACCTTCACAGGAAGTTTTGGGGCAGATCTTCACTACAGGAAGTAATGAAGGGCCATGAAGATTTTTTCCCCCATGATTATTATTACTTATTAATTTATTTTTAACCAATGAGATTAGGAGAATGGCAGAAAGGAGAAGTTTAAACAGACAGGACATACTGTAAAAACTCTGACAAGACGGAAGGAGATGCAATACAGAACAAGGAGTAGAATTAGAATTTCTCTTCCTCTAAAATAAACCAGAAGAAAAACACTTATGGATTCAGGTATGTTTGTAGATGCAGCGGCAGGAAATTGACGGAGTTCCCATGGGCTTTTTCTTTTTTGTCTCATGAAGAAGATGCAGCGAGGTGGAGGAGCATTAAGGTAAAGGATTTGAAGAGTGGACAAGCTTGGAAAAGTTTATGGTTGAAAATGGGAAGGAGTGACTGCCTCAGGCACATGGAAGGTCCCTTCAGGACCAAAGGCCCTCATTTTTAGTGGAATTAATATACATTCTTTTAGTGGAGATAACCTGCTTATATTTCTGATTTTCTTTTAAAGTGATATTGATTAGCCCAGGTGGAAGCAGGTGTGATAAAAGGAAAACAGCAGGCATTTGAAGGGCTTGGCCAAAGAGCAGTGAAAGAAGGGGCTATGATGTCTAAGCTGGAGAAGAAAAATGTAGACATGGAAGGGAGTGTCAGAGAAAACATTCCGGGGCTGAGGGACTGGAGGATTTGATGGGGTCAGATAATAGGCACACTGAAGAAAGGTAAAATTTGTGAATGGCGTAGGGAACCGCCCCAGAATGTGAAGGTGGAATCTCAGATTTCCAAGAATGGCACAGTTTTGGGTAATCTGAAGCTCTGAGCTGTCACTAGGGACCAAGACGCCTAAAGGAAAGGGGAGACAACAATTACTGGAGTTGATGTTGCCACACACAGAACAAGCTGTAATCCGTTTACTGAAGTTTTTAAAGGTATTTTCTACATCAGCCAGAATGTAAAATATAGTTGAACAATATTAAAAATATATATACCTTGAAAATTTATGCAGCATCCTGTCTCTAAACAAAGTTGCAAACTGGTGAATTTTATGGATTAGCATCCTTTTCTCTTTCTTGTGCTTCTTATTACAGTTACTGTGCCCTATTTCCCCCATAACAGACCTACACGTTCCCTCCCCTTTGAAGACCTCTTTCCTTTCTCCAACGTTACCTCTGTGCTCCTAAAACTTCTCCGGTTCTCTAACTGAAATCTGTCAGTTTTAATACCTTAGATTTTCAAGTCAGCTCTTTAAAATTGTTGCTTGGATAAATGAGTGATTCATGTCAGTGGATTGAAAGGGAGCAAAGCAGAGAGGACACAAACTAGATCAGATGCCTGGGCCAGTTCCTAGTCCGACCACTTAAGTAGCTGTGTGACATTAAAGAACCTTAACCTCTCTGAGCTTCAGTTTTCTTATCAAAAAGAGGAAATTGAAGGACTTGCTCATCTGTCATATAAGAAGCACTGTTTAAGTGTTTGGTAAATAAAATGAGTGTTAATGAATTTATGCTCTTCCCTCACATAAGCCTGTTGGGATTCCCGATGTAATACTTTTTTTTAACACTGAGACAGAATTCTAGTGGTGGGCCTTTCACACCAGCCATGCGGTTGATGAGCCTCTCTTGCAGACATCTCTTACACCTGTGCAGTGCCATCTACTGGTGAAAAATAATAATAGGTGGATTTACTATTTTCCTCGATAAAGTTTTTCAAGTTTCTGAACTTTTAAAAATACAAAGAGATCTCTGATCTTTTGCTGACTGCATACCATTCCCCTAACCTGCTTTTTTGTTTTTCAAAAGGTAGAGCCTGCCCAATGAAAAATAAGATAAATACAACAAATGCAGAAAAGTTTCCGAAGGAATGGCTCTCTACAAATATTCTGAAATAAAAGAAAGTGAAAGTGAAAGTTTCTCAGTTGTGTCCAACTCTCTGCGACCCCATGGACTATACAGTCCATGAACTTCTCCAGGCCAGAATAATGGAGTGGGTAGCTTTTCCCTTCTCTAGGGGATCTTCCCAACCCAGGGATCAAACCCAGGTCTCCCGCATTGCAGGAAGATTCCGTACCAGCTGAGTCACAAGGGAAGCCCAAGAATACTGGAGTGGGTAGCCTATCCCTTCTCCAACAGATCTTCCCAACCCAGGAATCAAACGAGGGGCTCCTGCATTGCTGGCAGATTCTTTGCCAACTGAGCTATCAGGGAAGCTCACAAATGTCCTAAACTGATTATATTATTTATGGGATAAAACAATAACTTAATTTGTAACTAAATGTCTAATTGCTGAATGGTTCTGATTCAGGAAGACAGGTGAAGAGCAAGACCAAAGTGTTGCGGGTCCATGGTATGTTGCCGCTTCCCTGTGGTTTATCAGCTGGGTTTACTCAAGATTATGTCATTCACCTTAATAGCATCAGCCAAACGTGCACTTTAGGCAAAGTAAGAAAGTTCCTTCTTACAGTTGCTGTGTTGCCCAGGGACTGGGAACTGCTCTTTCTTCAAACGTCACCTAAGGCATCAGACTTGAAGAATGGGTTTTGGCTAGGTATGGGCTCCAGGAAAAGAGAGAATAGATAAAAGAAGAGGGGATAGATAAGGAGTTGGGGAAAGAAACTATAGAAGAAAGAACACAAATTAAGAGATAAGCAGATTAAACAAGCTTTTAAAGTGAGCCGAAGAGAGAGATACAAAGTGCAATCAATCTTTTTTCTTAGGTACTCAAATTGAGATCTTCACCATTTTTATAATTGGCTTTAAATGCTGAACTCTATAGTTTGGTTGTACATGCTGCCATCAAACCAGTTTCATGGATTTCTTTAATGATTTCTGATCAATTTGACTGATTGATGATTGTGATTGACTTATGATAGCCAAGGATAAATCCATATGATTTTTTAAATGTCCATGAAATTCTCTTTGCACAGGAAGGCTTAAAATGAGAGATGATTTCTTATCCTATGTTTTAGATTTTTTTCAGGTGATCAGATTCAACAGTCTTCACAGCAAAGCTAAGAGCACATCCAAACGGGGAAAAAAAAAAAAAGCTTCTGTTTGTGGACCAAGATAAAGGCAATCTTCCCCAAAGGGGTTTGTTTGTAAATTGCTTTAGTCCACTTTACAAGGTCAAATCCATTCTCCTAATGATGAATCTCATCTGTTCTGGCAGAGAAAGAAATGTTTTCTTTCACTTCTATGTGTGGCAAGAGCTCATTCATCTCAGTAAGTTCTGAAGAGAAATCTAACTACATCAGAGAGAGGAGTATTCAAAGGGCAACGGATGGCCAGGAAGATATATGGAATTCACTTTCCTGAGACGGACATTCAAATGGTAACAAGTGATAGAAAACAGCTCTATATTTCAGCGTGATGTGTGTTCGCTCCCGATGATTAAACCCCCTGTGAGCCATCTGCGTTTAATGGGTTAGAACTACTTTGTAGCTGCAGTTTTTTCCTCCCAGAGCTCTCTTATTTATTTGAGAGGAGACCGAACTCCACTCTTTAAAAGTTAAGCATGTAAGAAACTCTGCCAAGAGAATCAGAAAGAAAAGGCAAATTTATAGCCTAGTGTTGTTTTAAGCATTTAGTAGTATAAATAAGAAGTGTAGATAAATGTGTACAAGTAGACGCATAAGTGACCTTCTGTTTATCTCAGTTACATTATTTGCCTAAATTCCAGAGCAGAATTAACCCAATTAGTTTATATTAATGGCTAATGCTGTCCCTCAGCTAAGCTATTAGGGACATGTATAATGAATGCTAGACCAGGGATGGTGTTATTTTACTTCTAAGTCAATCCTTGGGGACTGTGGTTTGTATCCAATGATTCGTGCAGATAAAAATCAGAATCCAGTGTGGAAATTATTGTCGCTCAAAGCAATGTACACTATTGGTGTTACTGATGCAATTAAATTGAACTTCTGGTTTAAAATGCCAATGATGATAATGACTTTCTATATGCGACTCGGTCTTGCCTGAGACATGTCACGTTTTACTAACATCTCATTATTTTTCTCTGACTTAGGCAAGTCAGCAACAATAAGCACTCAATAAATATTTGTTGAATTGAATTGAACTCTGAGATCTGAGAGGTGAGGTTGCAATGACCATCAGTGACACATCTGGGATCAGCATCTTGATTCTGTTCTGCCAAACAGTTAGTGATCCCAGCTAAAGCCAATGGAAATATTACATGAAGAAATTTAAGAAAATGTTCACACAGCTACAGATGTTAATCTGAGGCATATAGCTATACAAGCCTAGGAAGTTCTCTCTTGCCATGTATTTTCACTCTTAATACATTGACTAATTTCAGAGTTTTTCCTCTTCATAACCTCTAGCTATATAGCTCTCTTCCTAGGTCATTAATTTTTTTTTTTTTCCTAAGATATTTCCTTGAATAATTTCTCCTGCCTTTTTTTCCCCCTTTCCTTTGAACCAGAAAACATATCCCCAAGGGGGAGGTTTCTTAGGGCTTTAAAAACATCAATCAGTTTCACAGCTGAGAATGGAGAGATCTCGATCAGAGAGAGCAATTCTTCCATTAAACCTCTGTTTATAAAATTTAGGCAAGAGTTTCGCGTGAAATGAGACAAGCTTTGACCACATTGAGGCAGACAAAGAGTTAAATTAAAGACACAGAAGCAAGGCCCAGCTGCATTCTTTTGCTTTTCCCTCTCATGGAGTAGGGAGTATTTTTCCTGTAATGACCTCAGAATCTTCTGTCTTTTTCTTGGTCAGAGATCAAGGGGTACAACCAGGGTGAAACTTTCTTATCAAATTTTTCTATCAACTTTCTGAGTGTGTATTTTGAAGTTGCACTTACAAATTTTCCCTTTTTTCTGTTATACATTTATATAAAATCTTACTGAAATAAGTTTTCTGTATTTTCATATTAGGTAAGTTACAGTAAACGTCATCTTCCAACCAAACGGACTATTCTTTGAAGACAAAAGTCATGGTTGCATTTATTCAAAACCTCCACGGCTAGCATAGCACACCGTAATATGAGCTCAGCACATATTCACTAAATTATTTGAGAGTAAAAAACTTGAAAAATATTACTGAATAAAACAATTTCTCTGCTGAACCTGAGAACTTCAATCTAGTTAATAAAATACTAAGGAAAAGACATATCTAAAATTAGAGAAAAGTTGTGGTATGATGTACATTAAAAGAAGTTTCGAGATACTTTAGCATGGACATGGCTTTCCAAGACATGGGATTTCTTTCCAAGACTTGGATTTTCTTTCAGAGAAATAGATAAAATGCTGTATTCCTATAAGTTTCTGTTCATCCTTCAATGTCTGGCTCAAATGTCACCTCTTCTCTACAGCTTTCTATGACTAAAAAGGTTGAATTAATTGCTTTGTTACATGTTTTTCAATAGTATTTTGCTTGCCCCTCTTCCAAGCCGTATTTTAATTATTTATTGTACTCTTTCATCTCCCCAACAAGCAAGTAGTTTCTATAAGGTCTTGGCACAAAGGGAGTTCTCAATAAATGATCAATTTAGCTTGAGTAAAACTGAATTTAAATATTAAAAATAAATTAAGAAAAAAAACTAACATTGACTCAATAGGAGGAAAAATATGAAAAACCGTATTTCAATTACATATTTCACAGACTATGACAAAGTGTTTTCAAACGCATATCTGAATTACTTTTCTTCATAGCTTTAAGGAAAGCATGTAAAGTAAGAAGACAGGAGAGTTGTTGCACTTAGAAACTCCTTATACTGACCATAAATTTCCTCATCTGTGCAACGAAGGTGATAAGACCCACTGTCACAAAACAGTGAAAGTTGGGGAAAATAAATATGAAAGTGTGTTGTTAATTCAAAGTTTTATATAACTCTTTCAATTGCCAGGAGAAAACTAAGGCTCAGAGGAATTGAATAACAAGACTTTAAAGCTAAAATGTGGGGGAACAAGGATCCGTAAGGCCAAACTCCTTCCACTGCGCTGCCCAAACCCTTTGCCTCTTCCCAAATGCCCAGCAAACACCAAGAGAAGGAAACAGCAACCCACTCCAGCATTCTTGCCTGGGAAATCTCATGGACAGAAGAGCCTGGTGGTCTACAGCGCATGGGGTCGCAGAAGAGTCAGACACATCTAAACGACTGAACAATGAACAACAAATGCCTAGCACCCATCTGCTGTGTCAAGGTTCCTTGGTGACCCTCACTAGAATGCCTCATTCATTCATTCAACTGCGACTGCCTGCTTTAAAAAGTCCTGTTCTCTTTCAATCCTCCATTCAGCTAGTAACAGATAATCGGATTAAGTTTTTATGTGCTTTTATACTCTTTCCATAACATAGAAACATCCTCTAGGATAAAAATTACTTAATCTGAAGAAATGACCCTGGTTCATCAGAAGGGTATTTTGAGGGTAACATTTGTGCTATGGACTCCCTCTGGAGTGATCTTTAGTGATCGTGTAAACTCCTTCACAGATGTTTTAAATAAATAAAATGCATAGGCTTATGAGGGAAAGCAATTATATCGAAATACAGGTGTCTAGATACTTACAAAACTAATTTTAGGATGCAGTAATATCTGTGCATCTTTGTTGATACATAACAAGATCCAGCAAGAGAGATAAAAATTACCCTAATTTTGAAATTGTTTGAAAACTGTTCTAATCATATGATAAACTTGATCGACCATTATTTCAAGATATCATTTATATTCTATGCAAGTATCTGTTCAATTGGTGACAAAGCGCAGGTACTGCTAAAGCTACTCAGATCTCTTGTCCATATTTATAAATAAAATGCTATGTTTCATTCTAGGTGTTATTCGAAACAAAGACCTATTATTTTTCTATCACAGTTTATGGATCCTCTGAGTTCTATCCAGAGATACACCCTCTTAAATCCACTCTCCTATGAATTCTGCTGTAGCATCCTGCATAGAGAGTTTGAGCATTTGAATCTTTTTCATATTCTCGAACTGGACTGTAGAAGTAACCTGTGAAAGTGAGTCACTCAGTCATGTCTGACTCTTTGTGACCCCATGGACTATACAGTCCATGGAATTCTCCATACCAGAACACTGGAGCGCGTAGCCTTTCCCTTCTCCAGGGCATTTTCCCATTCCAGGGATCGAACCCGGGTCTCCCACATTGTAGGCAGATTCTTTACCAGCTGAGCCACAAGGGAACTGTTTTTATAAGTAACCTATATGGGGCTCCTTTTGCCTTCCACTAAAAACTTATATTTTGACAATGCTGGTAATTGTTCTGAATTATTGTCTTAAACCCTTAAAAGTGTATGTCAAATTAGGTATGAAAATATTACAAGTATATATTATATGAAGATGCATGAAAACCTTCAGTATGTAGTGTCTCTTTCCTAAAGTCAGACGTGCTATAAAATAGTGTCATGATGAAATGCTCGAGTCATTTATTTGTCCCTTGAACTTGGAAAAATGCAAAGTGGTATACAACTCTAAGAAAAGAAAAACTTCTGTCAATTCTCTACTGTTTTATGCAGTAAAATTGAAGAAATAGCTGGACCTTGCCTTGGAGTCTTGCTCACCATGTTTGCAATATATTTCCAAGATATACGATGGCAGTATGTTTATTTAAAAAGTAGAGTTACTCAAATAGAACAAAATCTCATTCTAGCATTTACTATACACTGTAAAACCAGTATTACATTTGCTTTTGAGATTCTGGGCCATAACTGCTGACTCTGCTACTGTTAGGCATTTTACTTCTGATTTCGTTTTCATTTGCATCATTAGGGACATTACTGCCTGGCTTGTATAAAACACATGCAATATATGATCAAAACAAAAGTATAACAATATAGAACATTTTATTAAATTCCCTCACAAAAGTCATACTTACTTTAATGCAGAATATGAATAGCTATAAGGAGATGTCTGTTGGAATTTTAGATGCCTAATTTCTGTAAGTAGAAATGGCTTGACGTTAACCAATTGTCGCTAGTGGTATAGAACCTCTGACTGCCAATGCAGGAAACACAAGATACACCGGTTCAATCACTGGGTCACAAAGATAGCCTAGAGGAGGAAATGGCAACCCACTCCAGTATTCTTGCCTGAAGAATCACATGGACAGAGGAGCCTGGAGGGCTACAGTTCATAGGGTTGCAGAGAGTTAGACACAACTGAAGCGACAGAGCATGCATGCACACACACGTTTATCTTTATATTCCAATCAGGAAAAAGATAAGTCAACCCAAGTTGGATCTTAATAATAAGCTGCTGCTGCTGCTAAGCTGCTTCAGTCGTGTCCGACTCTGTGTGACCCCATATATGGCAGCCCACCAGGCTCCCCCATCCCTGGGATTCTCCAGGCAAGAGCACTGGAGAGGGTTGCCATTGTCTTCTCCGCTTAATAATAAGATGGTTTCCATATTTTTCCTAAAATACTTGGCAGTGAAAATGGTCATTATTTTTAATAAAAATATATCTAACATAATCACTCATCATTTACAATACTATTTGACTTAAATGTTGAAAGACAAAAGTCAGGGTCATTGGTAAGTTTAGAAAATTCTTTGAAAATTTCAAAAGGCTTATACAAACACTGCAGTTGATCTTTTCACTTCTTATTTTTAGCCAAGGAATTGTTTACAGTTACTAATAAAACTATAGCATTACATGTAAGACAGCATTACATAAAACACAGGGAGGTGATGTACAAATCGTACTATGGAAGTCAAATAAGGACCCAGTCCTTGAACTGAAAACGCACATACTAAAAGGAAACAGTAACATATCATCTTTGTGAAAACTGGTGTTAAGTGCATTGGTCTGCCCCTTACCCCTTCCTTGGAGGTAAAAAAAATCAACGGCCAACTGAAATGATGAAACTAACACACTCCAGTAATTTATACACACAATTTCATGAATCTCCTTAAGGTTATTCCGGTTAAGGAAACTGTTATTCTTTTAAGATATGTTGTAAGGACTGAGGGCCAGGATTACAATGGCTGTCTTTCTCTGTTTTCATAAAAAGTTACATAAGAAGAAAATAATCAGTAGTTACTATCTCTAAGAAATAAATATTTTCAAAATTCCACAAACCATTTTCTGAAATTTAATGTTTTTAAAAGAAACAGCAAACTTTAGCTAGTATTCCATTTGCTTCTTACCATAAGTTCAAACCTTAACCAACTCACTCAGAAAAAAAAAGAAAGTATAGGAATCATCTATTAAACCATCTGTGCAAGAAAAGTGTGGAGGCGACAAATAGAGGATAAGATTGTTACAGGGACAAATGTCCAAGGGGATCAACGATATGATGAACAAAGACATCCAATTTCAATACTGTTGAGCCCAAATAAAACTGAAATGCTCCTTAGTTTTTCCTTCCTTAAATATGTACATTCAACATTTTTGTGTTATGAATTCTAGTAAAAATAAATTTTTTAACCTAAGTTCAGAAAGAGCAAGAGAAAATTCAGGAAGTGCGTCTATGCACTCTTTATTTTAGCTTTGTCTTATTACATCAGAAGTAATTATATTTGTGAATTTTTTATTATATTTTAGCAACTTAAATACATAATAAAATTTTCAGCCAATAAAAACAAAGGTTGGAATGTTAACTCAAAAAAACATACAATTCTTACTGCCTTCATAAAATGTGAAGCATGATTGAGGGTACAAACTTTAGGCACGTGTCGGTCCGAAAGACTACAAACTCATCAAAAACAAGAACTATGGATCCATTACTTATTTTATTATCCCAAGTAGTACTTCACACACTGTAGGTGTCCAAAAAACCCGTGTTGATTGAATTAAATTTATATAAGAACTGATGTAGAACTTCGGCTAAAAACATATTACTAAATTGAAAAGAACTGAGTTACAGAAGCTCCAACTAATTATTAGAATATAATGAGGATAAAAATTTAGAGAAGGAAAAAATAAGGCATGAAGTGAAATTCAAACCTGGTTTAAAAGAGTTTTACCTTTCACTTTAATTAGGCAAGGGACCCTAATTTTCAATTATTAAAAAAAGCAGAGAAAAATGAACATGGACACCACTGAGTGGGGAAATTACTGAAAAGAAAATCTTACATTTTAGTTTTAGTTCACAAATTTCTACTGACCACATACATGTGTATATCAGAAGTCATTCTCTTCTGAAACATGAGGATATTTAACAGCTGCCTAAACAATCCTTGAACAAAAGCATGTAAGCATAATTCTCAGGGCCAAAGTTGCACAAGTTTGTCTTGGGAACAAAACTAAAAAGAGAGAGCACAGAAGTCATAAAGAACAGAGTGATTATGAAGTCAAAGAATGTTTGTTTAGGACATCACTCAACTCTATCATCTGCCTAATTTAAAATTTTATTACAGAAGATGTCTAACTGCTGTAAATATTTTCCCACTAGAGACACTTACCGAATTTAAGTACTTTTTCTGAAATTTAATTTTTAAAAATCAGTTAATCTTGTCCTTTAGCCTTGAGGGCTTCCATGCATATCCCTAAAGGCTGTAGGAACCACAAGGAAGATTCTGAGTACAAAAAGCAGATCGTGCTCTGATCCAAGCCATGGAAGTCATCTTCATTTCAATTAATTTACTTTGCCTTTATGAACTTACGAGTCTTTCAAGGAGGCTGACATTTCACTCATCTGAAAAAGCCTGGAATGTGACAGGGGAAAGGGAGGAGAAGTAAATCAAAGGGGTTAGCAGTTTTCCAGATGCAATGTATTTTTCTTCTCTTCTTTTCCACCAGAAATTTGAGAGGCTTCTGACATTTTAATTCCGTGCAAAACCACAGTAGCAAAAAATGTGTACAGCTTCTATGTCAAAAAAACACACACACGTGCACTTGGACATACTCATGATACAAATATACATTCCAAATTGCTGTTCCTTTACCTGAATATTTAAGTGTATTTATTAGATGTTTGTGTGTAGTTTCATTGATACCATTCTAGTTTAAAAGCAACAGCAGATTTTGCAATTTTCTTTTTGTGTGTGATAACTCATCACTGAGGCCGTGCTGGCTTGTTCATTAGAAAAGATGCTATTTATAGAAACTGTTCTCAAAACTGTACTTTTAATCATATCAGGATATTTCAGTTATCACCTTTAGCCACATGGTTTCAGGACACGATGCCCAAATATTTCATGTAAATGCTGGTCATTTCCAAAGAGCTCTTTTTTCATTGCATGGAAATTCACTAAAACATCTAGAGTTAAAAAATCTTCGAAGCCCACAGATAAATTCTCAGCAACAGAGGATATGCCCATTATGCCTTGGAGCCAGAGATGGAAAAATGGCAGTTAACTCCCCAAAATACCCTGCTTCAATATTTACCTGACAGCTTCAGTATCTTGACATTCTCCCCAGTGCATTTCCTCCTTTTTCAGATATTATTTTACAAGGGATTTCTTGTTATACAGAACTAACATAAATCAATCTATAACAGAGGAATTTGTTTAATACATTTATTCTTTTAAGAAGTTGCATGATCATATTTCATTGACTCGTACAATAGAAAGAAAAATCTTACTACTAAAACAGAGTTTGTGGAGATGGGTGCATGGTAAACCTATTTAGTCTTTTCAGAGGTTCATTCTTAGATTTTAATGTTAAATAATAACAACTATTCATTTAAGCTGGTCTCACTGTATATCTTGACCTTTAGCAATTCCACACACAGCAGCTTATTGTGGTATCCATTAAATAGGAGAAATAAGAATGTTTTACTTTGCCATTAAGAGAAAAAGAAAAGAGTACTGTATGTTACATGGCCCATGAAATATTGGCGGTGTGCTCCTTGGCCTTCATTCGAAGAACTGCGATACTGGAGGACCTCCTTTCAAACTCTGGCTTTGTTTCAAATGCATGTCCATTGGTAGCCCCGGTAAGAAGAGAGTCAGTGAAAAAATTGTTGAGGGGCACGTGGCTGAACTGGTTCTGGTGGTTTGAAAACCCCGTGTAACTGGAATCTGTCCGAGGCGAGTGAGAGTAAGGTGTCATACATGAGGAAGTGTCACGTGGTAACATGCATGAAGTAACCACAGAACCGCCACTTGCATTTCCTGCCCACAAATTGTTCTGAATCTGGAATATATAAAACAACAGATATTACATTTACGCATTCTCACTTTGGTTCCTTACTTTTGGGAAACTGAATTTACAAAGTTTTGCTAGCTGTTCTTTGTCTGCTCCTATTGGGCGGTCTATAATTTCATTCTGAGTACATCAAGCAATTACTGAAAAACAATTATTTGAAAGATTCTTCTAGTTTGTCACACTGGAATGGATCACCAAAACCCACATGCCTGACCACATAAAATACTCTCAATACATGTCAGTCTCTTGAGGATTCTTTTTACAGTCATGATTTTTAAAATGAAATCTGATTTAATCATTATTTTTGATCAATTCATGTGTTTAGGACAGTGATTAAAATATGATTAAGTTTAAATACAGTTTTCATCTTTCTAAAGAAAATTACAGAATTGCTTTTTTAAGTTCCATAGCTGACTCAGTGTGGTAGTTTTTGCTGGAAACCAATGCTGATACCAGGCTGGTTGTTCTTTAGAGATATTTTTGATAAAAAATCATTTTGGAAAATGTTTACTGTTTCATTGTTTTTCATTCCCTCTAGTCTTGAATATCTCTGTCAATAGGACAATTATATACATATTTTAAATATTTATTCTATGATTTATATATGATATGATGAGGTTACAGTAGAATTACAACATGTGAAGCAGATTTAGAATTCTAAAATTTGACCAGTACCCAAAAATGGAAGCACAACTGAGAAAAAAAATTCAAGTATTAGCAAAAATACTATATGAATAAAAATTAAGTATAAGGTAACAACTTACATAAGACTGAAAACTGAGTTATCACTTGTGCCCAAGAAATTCACAATCATCATATTAAATCCCTATAGGAAACATTTCTATATTGTGCAGTATTATCAGCAAACACAAATTTCTTTAAAGTTACTAGCATGCAAAAGAAACACTAAGTCAAATTTGTATACTATGAATTTTAAATAGGAGGCATCTTAGACCAGCTATTTAAACAAGAGCAAGGAGAGTGATCACACGCACTACTGAGAAGCACAGAGAAGTCATGCCAAAGGCAGGAGCTGGGAAAAAGCAAGGAAAATGCTGCTTGGTATAGCGTAACAGAGACACAGCCTTGGAATATGAAATCTGAAAATTATATGCCTTTTACAATATTGTTACACTAGATTTAGACTTACACTAATAAACATAACAGCAGTATATATGTTTATCCAATCTGGCTTTCTTTTCTTTTTTAAAATCATAATTAGAACAGAATAATCAATTACTTAACACATATAGAAGAATAATTTTCTTATATTTCTTTTTACATAGGAATTTCAGTCTACCACTGTAGCCTCTGGTATACTCTTACAAAACCCAAGCTTAAGCCATACTTTTAAAGACAACTTATTTTCAATTAATAGCCAAAATATGTCAATGAATCTTCTAGATTACATTGTAGAGACGTTACTCTGTCACTCTGAAAGGGCCACTTAACCATTTTCAGGACTGAACAAATATCATCCTTTACGTGGGGCTTCAATGATTGGCAAGATGCTCATTTTAGTGTTGTTTTTAAAATAGTTCTTTCTAAGCTGCTTTAAATATGCCAAATCTGTGGGAGATATCTATAGACCTCTATCTAGCTATCTAACCAGCTGTCCATCATGATTTGCATACTTTATCAATCCTTAAATTGTCAAGGGCTATGCTGTTTAAATTTTGGCTCATCCTACGACGTTGTGTCTCCCTTTACCCAAAATATGATGATTGGTGTCAGTGACTGCAGAGCTATCTATCTCAAACCAGCAGGAGGGGCTGTTAATGTCATTACTCTGTCAAACTAGTTCTTCCAACTTGATCCGGGTGATTTTCCTCTGACATTCAATCAAACATTGTGCTACACTGAAAAACCACAGTCACATGTCTGACAAAAGAGCTTTCAGGAAATGAAAGTGAATTTGCTTGCTTACTTTTGAAAAAAATAAATGCAAGGCCAGATAGTGGTGGAGAAAGATTATTTAGGCTTTACGTGTATTAAAGGATTCCTCAACTTACAAAACATAGTGCTAGAAATTATTATTGAACTCATCTACTTGTATTCCAAATGCACAGGAATATATTTAACAACTAGGTAAAAATAAATAAATAAATAAGGAGAGTAAAAGCAAGGAAGGTGATCTATGAATTTAAATTTTAAGTATTTTCACCCTAAATGAACTTAGGAAAATCTCTCCATTTTCTATGACATAAGCAAATATTGTTATTTTGATCAAAACTTATTTCAACATGATCAAGCAAGTTAAATGCATTATTTTTCATGAAACAGAACATATAGAAAGGTCTTCTGAACAGAACAGATTAATAAAGCAAGTTACTAACAGCAATACTTTAGTTGGACTTAAGAGATACCCAAATATTTTCATGACCAGTGAAGCTGTCACACACTTTTACTGATATGCTGGGTTTCCATGATTTCTGTCTCCCATCTCTTCCCTGTCTTTCTTTGATTTTCAAATTTCTGGCATGTGTTCATTTGACTTTGGGGATCTAGATGGTTTCTATATTAAAGCTGGATGCAAATCATAAAAAATAATATCCCCAGTGAACAGGGGTCTTGCCTCCTTGGAAGCATTTCCTCTGGAGGTGTAAAACATCTGATGAGGACAATCAAGACCATGCTCATGATATCTAACAGTTATCAATTAATGGCCACGTGTCAAGCATTTTGTTAAAAGCATGACGACTTCTGAATCGTTCCAATACACAAAAAGGTATGTGCCTTTACTATCCCCATTTTGTAAAAGGTAAAACTATAAAGCAGAGAGTGTAAGAATTTCACCCAAGATTGGATAACTTCCATGGAGGAGGTCAAATCCGAACCCCAGAAATCTTATGAGATGCTACAATAACATAAAAACTAGTCTTATGAGTTGAAATTATTTACTTATTCACAATCCTAAGTTTGTGTGTATCTATAAACTCCACTTTCTGAAAGCAAAATTCCCAATGATCACTCACAACTGTTTCTCATCCCCAGGCTTGACACAGTACATGATAAATCCTTAGTACACATTTATTAAATACTGGAAATCTCTAAGAATATGAAATTTGGACTGATTCATCTTGAAGATGTAATCAAAATTTTGTGGACAATTTATGCTAACATACCTAAATTTTTCTCTCATGATTTGAATGCCAGAATCACCATACTACACAATCTTAACAGAAATCATGAAAATTACACTGCTAGAAACCCTGTTGACTCTATATCTTTAGGCAGGTAATCTTCTTTTTCTTTTTTGTTAAACACTTATTATCTTATCTTCTGGAGATTCTGATTCATTAAGCAGGCAGTGTAGCTGAGGGGGTCTGTACTAAAATAATGGCAAAGATGATAATGGGGCTTCGCAGGTGGCACTAGTGGTAAAGAACCCACCTGCCCATAAAGGAGAGACGTGTGTTCACACATATGAGACGTGTGTTCAATCCCTAAAGATGGTAAGACACAAAAGCAATTCAGAACATCATTTAGGATAAAGAAACACTACTGAAGTCCAACTTCCTTCCAAATGCAAAAAATTCTCGTACATTTTCAATTATGTTCAATTTCTGGGATAAGAAACTCATCCTGTTCTAAAAAGTATTCCATTCCCCTCTGGGGAGCTCTGTAAAAAGGTGTAATCTTCCTCTCTCTCTTCTCTTTCTGGACAGAACAAGCAACATCCTTCTTACATGAGAAAATTTTCAAATATCATCATGAGATTATTATACAATCATAAGTCTCTCTTCTCTAAGGATTCTTCATATTGATTTCCAGGCAGTATCATTCTAGTCACATTCCTTTGGATGAGATGGAGATTGTCAATACCCTTTCACTCTTATAAACATCCAGCACTGACAACGGAATATAATACTCTAGATGTTGTCTGATCACTGTGGGGATAATCTAGCAGGTATCATCTTTGTTCTAGATCATCCACTTCTATTAATGTCTGAAGAAGTAGTGTGGTTAAACAACAAAGTTGTTTGAGCTTGTAGTTTAATAAATCTACCATTGTCCAGGTGGGCTTCTTCTATGTCTCCTTCATTCCATTCTTCTAAGTGGTCATTTTAAAAGGATGCGCTAGAATCTGCAAGTCATATTGTCTCATATATATATTTAACAACAGAGAAGTTATACAAAAATCTTACTGACTTATTGAAAGAAATACTATATTTGCTGTTAAATTTTGAAATGAAAGAATGTTATTTTTTCTAAGATCACTACTTATCTTTCTAATATTTTTTATACTAGTTCATAGACACTAGTGCCAAATAATTTTTTGTAAGCTTCTAACCGTATAATATGCAAGAGATGTACAACCAGGAGCAATGTTATTTAATGCCCACATTCTTTTTCAAATGTGCTTTAAAAAAAAGAAAAGAAAAAAGGAAAAAGAAAGATTGCCTGTCTTTACATTTTTTCTTCTTTGCTGTGTTTATAAGGAGTGGATAATCTAAAAATATTCCATGTTTTAATGTGGTTCACAGCATTTTTTAAAGTTCTGGGGGTATGTTCAAAGCATTGTCCACGGAATTTAGCCAACTGCCTCCCATTAGCATGAATGAAAGTTTAGCTGACTTACTACTCTCCACTTTGAATGTCTGCCCCTTAATGTTTTTCTAATCAAGTGAAAACTTTATATTTAATTATTCCACAGCTTTGAATTTTGGAGGAAATTTTTTTTTGTCTGATTCTATCCAAGCTGAAATCATTTAATGTTCACCTTCCTTCCAAGGAATTAAAAGCAATAGCTAGAAGGAGAGGGTTAAATCTAAGAATACACACATATATTAAGAGTTCTTCATTGTGGATCTATGTATGTCATGAATTGAAGGAACAGAGTAAATCATGGATAGGAAATTATAAACCTCATTTACCTTCACCTTAGAAACTTGATATAGATATATTCTTTACATAACCAAAGCTAGAAAGAAAATTCTAGTATGCTAAATGTGGTATATATTTCTAATGTTATTTTCTGATTTTACTGTAGTGGGGAGTTTTTCATACTTCTAAAAAACCTCTTAATCTAGGTTTATTATTCTTTCCCTTAGTTGTAAAGTAGCATGGTGTGTAAAACAATATCAAATAGTTTCCTGATTTATATACTCTGTATCTCAATGTTAATGGTATTTATGGAGATATTAGCCTATAGAATTTAATCTGGATTTAATAGAAATACTGAAAAATTTGAGAATATAGGAGCAATTTTAGAGCACTCTTTAATTTTAAAGTATCTCTAAAGCCAACTAAATAATTTTTTTTCTACTAAAATAAGTTTACTTAATCTTACTCCTCCTCTACATATAGACTGCTTCTTCCTGCCACCAACATTTATATGTACACGACACACACACACACACACACACACACACACACACACGCACACACCCCAGGATACACGTATTATCCTACACTCATATGACCTTCACATCGCAACCCCAGCAGTTCCCCGTGGGAGTTAAAGGGCTGCTGGGAAAAAAGAGATCAGGGATTCACAAAGAGGTATTTGTGATGATGTTATAGCAATAGCTTCTTTCTGTTAAAATAAAAAAGTTGATTTTGGCTTTTCCTGTTTGACAGAATGCTTACTTTTATTGACTACTCTGAGTATTATTCAATACTTACTATAAAGATTTATTACCACATTATCACTATAGAATTTAATTTACCAGATTTTTATATGGCCTCTTTTAAAAAGGCAAACATCACTTTTGACAAAAGTAGTTTGACTTTTTAAGAGGCCATTATGTTCTTTATTAGTATATCCCCTCCTTTAAAATTCAGAGGGATAAAGTATTAATAAGAATCATATGCTTATTAACTTGAGATATTTCTAGCTGTTGGGACCTTAGGGTCCCATTAACTTTTCTAGTAACTACATCAGTAGGCTTCTGGCAGGGAGAAAGGATATAGGTGTTTTTCTAAACAGTGAATTTGTTACCAGTGAAGAAATAATATACACTGAGACTTTGTGTACCTGGGGGAAAAAACCCCAACTTGAATTAATCACACAGTGAAGAGATAAATCTGAGCACATTTAGATACTACTTGAGATAGAAATGAGGATACGTTTTCATCAGCGCCCTCTTATTAGATGTAATTTTAACTATATATACATATATATAAGTGTGTATATATATATATATAAATACTAAGATTTTGGAGAAATTAATTTCAAAAATTTTAAAAATGTGTTCTCAATGCATAGCATTACTAAGTTGAAGTGATCAGAAAGTATTTATTCACCAGAAAAGGATCACATGTTAATTGTTCATTGCTACTTTGAGTTCTTAAATGAAATTTCATCTTAGAAATGTATATATGGATTTCAAACAGGAGGAATGCCTTTTCTGTTTAAAAAAACACTATTAGATGTAATAGTCATGTGAGACTAACAAACTGGAAAGAAATTTGCCATACAGAAAAATAAAAGTGTGTGTCTCTTTTTAGTGCAAAACTTAAAAGACTATCTCAATTAGTCTCATTAGCAATGTTAATGTCTATAAATTTTCAGAATGACATCATATAAATATTGTTTAAATTTTGCATTATTCAAACAATATTTGAAATATGCTCCACATAAAAGATAAAGGAAACATTAAGAACATCTTTCTTTTCCGTTACTGTCGAATGTGTTCTTAAATTTTAAATTGTGACCATTACAAAAAATTTTTATAGGAAATCTCACCCTACATACCTTAAAATGAAACTTTTCAAATCAACTCACTTTAGGAGAGAATAAAATCATAGCATTTGGCATTTGCTATGCAACAATTATCACTTGAAGTATTTTCCAATTATTTGTCACCTTATTTTTCATCTATTTTAATGCACGCATCCTAACTACTGTTGATTCACAAGTGCCTAATTCATTTTTTTTTTCCTAATTCATTTTTAATGAGAATTCTACTACTTAAAAAGTTCAGAGTTATAAGAAACAAAAATTATAAGCTTTCTTTGTAAATTATTAACCTAAAATGTAAATCAAGTATGCAAACATAAAGTATTTATACAGTATATTTTTAACCTTAGAGAGTTTCACAAGGTGTCATATACAAGCTTGCAATTTATTCTTAAAATCCTGAGTCAAGTTACCAATTATATTCATCTTATATTTGAGTTAACGCTAATTTAGAATTTTATTTTTGTTATTTTAAAATCAACTGTGCATTTGCACGAAAAAGTCTATTTAATGCTCCATAATTTAGAATAAAAATGAAAACTCACAGATGCATGTAGTTTAATAAATGTGGTGCACATACAATTCTGGATTAAGGTATATCCTGAGGTTCACACTAACAATAATGGTTTAAACTGCAGGTTTTAATCCAGAAGTTCTCATAGACTTCTCAGACTTTTATGCTTAATTTCCCCCCTCCTCCTTCCATAAGGTAGGTTTAATATATATGAACAATTTATTTTTATATTTTTAATTTTCACTTTTTATTACTTATTTTGATAATCTACTCAATTTAGTGATTTACTCTTTCCTCTTAAAATACAAAATATGTACAACCAAATCAGTTAAATACAACACTTAACAGGGTTCACTTAACTAAAAGCAAAACGAATAAAAAAACCAGCTAAGTTATCACTACTATGTAGTCTTTAAATGACATTAACTTTGAATATTACATTTCAAAAATAAGTCTATTTTCATAATCAACAATGTGAAAGCACTTTACTTCTTCTAGAGGATATTCTTTACTTCTTTAAAGTATCTAGGATTACTTTCACCAAATAGAAGAATTATTCACTGTGTGTGTCTAGCTGTACCTTTACTTGATCAATACTAACAAAATCTACCTCCGGCTACACATAACTTAGTTTTAACATACACATATATGTGAAATACACTTTATATGTTTTACATAAATATATATATTTAATTAATTTAGGGATGGTATCCATTGTAAAAACTATATTGATTTGAATAATTTATATCCTTCTGTAACTGTAAATATTTGTGCTTACAATCACGTGATAAATTGTATCACTTGTTGACCTAGTGCTGTTAATATTTTGTCCCTCCACTCATAAAGGACGTTTCACTACAATATATGACCATCTCATTGGTTGTTTGAAACATATGGAACTACTCATTACACAATGCATCATGTATAGCTACATTATTAACATTTTTAAAAGGTCTTGGAGTCTTTGTTTACTTCAAATACTTGGGGAAAAGACAGAAATAACAGTGATAAAAATGATACTTTTTCTAAAGGTAAAAGCTGCTCCAGGTGCCTTTAAATCACAACCACAATGGTTAAAGGAAATAAGCTTCATATTCTTTATTTAGCTTAAATAAAGGTAAACATCAAGATTAGGAGAGAAACTTGTTGATAGAAGAAGGTAGGGAAAACAATATCTTCATAATCACTATTTCACAGAAACTTTAAAACTGTATAGCAACGTTTGAAATAGTATGTGCTAAGCTAAAAATACTATACAGCTTTTCATCTGTTTTTTAAATTATTTTAGTGACTACAAATTATCTATAACTTGAATCCAGCGTTTGCTAGGTTCAAACTTGAAGTGGCATATATTTATAAAGGCATCAATTAAACAACAGAAAGCAAAAATACTACATGGGTCCTTTTGTACATTTGGAAAACAGATAAAATCATGATTCCACTATTTACTAAGTAAAACCTCACTGAAAATTTTGGTAGGAAAACTTTCAACCTTTCTTTTGAAATTTTTGATGAAAAAATATTTTCTAAGTGAGAAATTATTTATTTTGGTGGATTAAGAATATACTCAAATTTTCCTAAAGCTATCATATTTATTTGGTTATCCTAATTTAAAGAAGAAAGTGTATTTAACTAAATTTGTTCTTTCCCTGGGATCCTCAAATAGTAAATTTACTCACAGAATGTATTGATTCCAATACTACAACAAAAAGGGGCATTCAAACCACTTAGCTACTTCTCTACTACAGAAAAAAAATAAATGAATAATGACTAATAGCTATTATAGAATCGTGACTATTTATTGAGCCCTCATTATGTACTAGGAAATAGTTGGCATAAACTATTTCAATTCTCACAAATAACATATGAACGTCTATCACCATTTTATAAATGAAGAGAAATGTTCCTAGCGGTTAATTTATTTGCCAAAGGTCTAAAAATCTAATAAGTGGCAGAGCCAGGATCTGAACCCATAACTACCTGATTGTAAAGCCTGGAGGCATACATTAAACCATGGCCCACCCCAAATCCCAGGATTTAGCTCCATGGACTATTTGGAAATCATTTTAATCCTCTCCATAACAGAAAAAGTATCATTAACATCTTTATCTACACTAAGACCACCAACTCCAGTACCAACTGTACCTCAATTTTACAAATAAAGAATCAAGATTAAGGAAGTCCAGAGACTTTTTCAAAGTCACCCAGCTAGTAAATGATCAAGTTAATGTAAGCTTAATCTGAACTAAACCTAATGGCGCAAAATGAGCACTTCTTCTAAGAATGAAGGCTAGCTATAATCTTTCGCTCAGTCATGTCTGACTCCTTCCTATAGTCCATGGAATGGTCTAGGCCAGAATATTGGAGTGGGTAGCCTTTCCCTTCTCAAGGGGATCTTCCTAACCCTGGGATCGAACCCAAGTCTCCAGCATTGAAGGCAAATTCTTTACCAGCTGAGCCACAGGAGAAGTCCATAATCTTTCTAGAAAATGTGTATAACTTAACAAAAAATATTTTATTCACCAAAAATAACTATTTTAAAGATGCTTTGGTTTTAATAAATTAGAAACACATTAGAATCTAATGTTGATAGATACTTGCTTGGTTCTTCAACTCAAGGACAAAATTATGTCAGTCTCTTTTGGTGTGCTTGATATATAGTCTGCATCAAGAAATGTTTGCAGAATCTGTAATATCTACTTTGCAATCTGTCTAGAAAGCAGGAGATTTTGTCTGGATCATTTGTATAACCGCTGTGCCTAAAACAAGATCGAGCATATATCTGTTTGATAAAATGCAAAACTATAAAATGATAAAACTCTGGATGAAAATGCATTAAGCTGAAAGGGGTCTGCAAAATCTTTCTAGTCTATTCCTTTCAAAGAGGAAAAGTTAGCTGCTTAAGACCACAGAGCTGGTTGAGAGCAGAGATTCAGAAACCATCTGTTTTATAAAAAATAGACTAATTTTGTTTTATAATGTACTCCTGAAAACTGAAGTAGAACGAAACTTTTTTCACATCTATTCGGTGTATATATAATCTGCTTAACACTGTGATGATACACGCGTGAGTAAGAACTGAATCATCTTTTAAATACTTTACATCCTAAATGGTGTGGCAGGCATTTTTACACAATCCACCACAAGGTCGGTGAGAAAGTGAAGGCATTGATTGAGGGAAAATTGAGAGGCTTCCTGGTTTAGGTGAGGGAAAGGGAATTCAAGATAGAGGGAAACAGATTTAGCACAAGCAATGACTCTTTTCTAAAATATCATGTAATGGAGAACATCAAATAATTTAATTTAGCTATACTGTATTGACAAATGGAAACTAACATTGTGACCCAAAATAGAGCTTTTAAAAAAATAACACTACTATTTTCACTACATCAAAATATACTACCTTTAGTTACTACTGACATCACAGTACTCACTTTTTTGTTTGCCTTCAAACATGAGCAAGTTTTAAAAAAACAGTATCTTAGTCCGAAGAAGTATCTACATTTTTAAAATGTTTTATTATTTAGAAATTTTTTCCTTTCCAAAGTAAGGCGATGTTTCAGCGTCAAAATTGAACTATTTCAATACTCAGTGTTGGTTTAAGGAGAAAATGCTGCATAAGAAGCCCGGGACTCCTGAACTCAAAACACTTGGGCTCCAATTCAATGAGTTAATGGCTCTAAGGAGGAAGACTGGCTTAAAACAAGCCCTCAACTGGTAAGTTACTTTTTTTACTGTTACAGCTGTTGTTGCTAGTGTAATGAAGACCAGTGAAAACAAAGTATTTAGAACATTTTAGAAAGTATTAATTACTATTCATAAATAAACATTGTATGTTATATATAGATACTTTATGCTAGGTAAGATTATGATACAAAGGCTTACTATTATGAGCAGGCTGAAGGAGAACATTTTCTAAACCATTTCTGGTTTTGATGTATTTCTGTGTATGCTTTTGCTTCCCTGCCAAATTGCTAATTCTTTATTTCTGTCCTGCCGCCAACTTTTTCTAGTTCCAACTTTTTTGTAATTAATAATTTTTTTCTGTAATTAGTAACAGTAACCACATTCAATGTCTTATTGCACTGAGTTGGTTAGACTCTTTCAATTCCTATTTTTCCCATTATAAACTATTTTCAAGCCACATGATTTTTTTTTTTTTTTCATTTTTAAAAAGAAGTTTCCCTAGGCTGAGTCTTGAGAGACATGACTTTGGCATAGCTATTTTTTCAAACAAACTAAAATAAAGTTAACCACATATTTTTAAATGAAACAGACTTTCCCCCTGACTTTCTTCAATACCTAGAGTGGGGAGTGGTAGACACTTGATTTTAGAATTTTTGGTAACCAAACATTAAATGACTTAGCAATGCAGAAAAGTACTGTGGATTTGACAGCACTGATTTTTATCAATGTTAATGAACTGCATTGTCAAAATAACTTCAACATATGATGTCTGTGTTCCCATATTTAAATTAAGAGGTGGTATAACCAAATATACATAAAAATTATGAAGAACCCACAAAGAGAAATTAGTGCAAAATTCTATTATCTCTGAGGGGAATTTTTTTTAACTAATCTTTTGTTGGAGTGAAAAAGACCATCAAATGTATAATCTGACGGTACCATTTCCTTTCCTGCTTGAGCTACTACGTGACCTCATTCTGCTAATTGCTAATATCGAAAGCTATGAGGCACAATAACATAATGGCAAGATAATTTTAGGAGGTGACTAAAATTAAGGCTGACTAGAGTGTATTGTTATATTAAGCTTTTATATAGAGCTTAATTGGTGCAAGGCCCTATTCTACACATTTTATGATATTCTAAAGAAGAAAGGGGGGCTAGCAACTAGGCAACTAAGAGCAAGGAGCAGAAAAGTGGAAAATAGAAATAGAACAATGAAAGGAATGAAGACTGAAATAATAAGGTGAAAAAAAGTACGCTGCAGTCAAGTGTTGTGAGATAGACTTAGCAATAAGACTGCTTAGGGTCTATTGGAAAAGAGTTCATAATTTGTGACTTTATTGTTTCTAAAGTCATCACAATCAAGTAGTTTAAAAGTATGCAAAGTATATGCCATCTCTGTTATCATTCTATTGTTTTTCACTGGTTGGCTGTGAACATTTTCTGCTCCCTTGAACTAAACTGCAGATCTGAATAATGCGACTTAAGTCTTACGTTACGCTCTTTTGCTATTAATCATTTAATCATACTACTTACCCTTAAGAGCCACATTGCCTCTGCTTAAATCTGAGCTTTCCTACACTAGTAAAAGTGAAAAGATATCTCACTTTTATTAGAGGCAGTAAATACCTCACCCCTCTGTGCCTCAGTTTCCACATATAAAAAATGGGAACAATTAATATCACCTACTGTGTAAGGTTATTGCAGGATTAAATGAGTTAATAAATGTACACTGCTTAGAAGAGTGACAGACAGTGAAGGCTATAGTCTTGTTAACAACTAGGAAAACTGCAATCCTGCTCCCATGGAACTTACCACCTAGAGGAGAAACATCCTTGCAGCATTTTGCTTAGAACTCAACTAGGACACTCAAAACGTGTTGATGGTAAGTAACCAGGAGGATACACATATTTTTAAAACAGGAGAAAATATAAAGGAACTACTTTAAGATAAACTTTTTGAAATAAGGGAAATAAGATTCTTCTTAAGGTATGGACCTTTACTCAAAAGGTACCCATATCACTGGTCTTTAAGAAAACTGCAGTGGCAAGGCTTAGCTGGAGAAGCCCTTTATAGACTGCCCTGTAAGGAACCACTCGTGTGATCATGGACCAATTCTTTTTCTTAACTCATCTGGCTCTGGTTTCCTGACTTTTAAAACAAAGGAACTAGGTGATCTCTAAGGCTCTTATATCCACATATAATATTACATTAGTAAATTTCATGAATTAAAAAAAAAACTCATGAATTTACCTGGAGGAGTGAAAGTCTCAAGATAGGTTTTTTAAAAATCATGAAAGGTACAAGAATACAAAGACAGCATGAAATTAAAGGACGGAATTCATGCTCACAGGGTATGAATTTACAGTTGAAGAAAATGAGTATCCTTAAGTTTGGAGCTATGATGATTTGTTTACTGGACTATCAAAATATTTCATCAGTATATGCGTTACATATTCATTTTCAAAGTAGTCTCTTATAACACACATCATTAAACAATAAGGAATTAAATAACAGATGGCTTGTTTCTTATAATACACATATTCTTTATGTAGTAAATACAATTTTCAATATTATAATTCAGTAGCAGGAAAAATTAATATCCAATTACAAAGACAAAATATATTTTATTTATGTGCATTACAAAGTATGCAAAAACAACCCTCTCTAAATTAAAAGAAACAATTAGAGGAAAAAAATTTCTAAATACTCTTAATGTGATACAATTTAAAAATTAGGTCCAGAACTAATTCTATACATGTTTTAAGTCACAAAGGGATAAATGTTTCCTTGAAACAATAAGCAGTTTCAAAGCTGAAAAGACAACACAGGAGAAAAAAATAGTTTTAAGTGAACTGAAGGTTTCATCAGCCACATTCAACAGCAGGTTATGGTACAGCTCATAAAAAAAGAGCCACAGAGCCTAGCAATATTTTATGTATTTAACAAAGGGAGTGAGTCTGAATTATTAAAATGCAGAGTAATTAAGAGACAGATTATTGAATGATGCTACTTAAGTTGTTGCAATGTATACCAAAGAAAAGACCTTGAAATATTTTAAAATAAATAAAAATAAATATTTTAGCAAAATAAAAATCTAACAAACATGGAAACAATTTTTGGAGATTAAAATTTTCATTCTTGACTATTATATTAGACGTGATAAAGTTTACACTAGCCCTTTGAAGAATATACAAACCACACTTGCGTATCTCAGTGTTCTGTGCAGTTTACCATACCTGTGGATAGCTGTCAGTTCTTGGCAAAACTGATATGTCATAGGTGGCAGCAAAATGGCTCTTAGCTTGTTGGATCTGGCCGTAACGTTCTCTTTTTCTCCACTTGGCCCTTCGATTTTGAAACCAAACCTAGTTTTTTAAAAAAGTAGAATTTCAGCTAAGGAATAGCTGGTAATGCAAATATGATGGTCAAAGACTTAAAATCAGAAAGGTAAACCAGGTCAAGAAAATTACAAAAGCAGAAATGTTTTTATATTAGAAAGGGATCCACAAGTTTTACTTTCTATTTTATTTTACCCCGATATGATAAGTGCCATGTCTACTAGGCAATATAGTTTAATAGAATGAGACAAGATGTTTTCAAAACTTTATTTAACATGTCTGAGCCTCTATTTTTTTTACTAATTGAAAATAAAGAAGAATTAGATTATATGACCTTGAAGATTCCTTATATCTCCAAATTATCATAGATAATAATCCTCTCTCAGAGAATGCAAGTCTGAAAGACACTCATAACTTTTTAATTTGGGGTTATGTATAGAACACGAACTCAGCCAATCTATAACCAAATTAATATCTAAGTCTGTCAAAACAATTATCTTTAAAATATGTCACAAAGTGAAAGCTCCTCTGGGCTGTACCCAGACTTACAAAAACTTAGAAAAATGTAAACAAACACATTACATCTAAAACATATGGTACCAGCAGAAATACAATGATTATTTAGAAGCAAACTAGTAGGATTACATGTTATATTGAGTATGATAAAGATTATGGATAAAATGGTATCATCTGAAGCTGAACTATGGTTTTAAAATATACAAACTGTTTAGACATAAATTGTATCATTTATAAGATTTTCTCTTATAGAAAATGCTCATAAAATCTTAAAGATAATTTCTCCAATTTAAAATACTTATGGATAATATAAATTTTAAAATAGGACAGATATAATCAAGTGTCAAGAAAGACTGTGTATTAGTATGGCCTCCACACAGTTACTAAACTGTTTTCCAAATTTCTTTAATTAATTATACAGTAGAAACATCTATTCTATCATCTATTTCCCTCAGAGGGTTAAATATTAACCAGTTCACACTTGTAAGATCTCCAGAATCTTCATTTTAATATTTTAGGTATTAAAAGGTTATACAAAAAATTAAGTTCAACATGTATAACTTGATATATAATTTACATGAGCAGCTTTCAGAAAACTGTTTCGTCTTCAGAGAACTAGCTTCAGAATACAAAATATTTAGGAAAAAAGCTGAAAATGAATTATAAAAATGCACATTGTAAAAAAGCATTTCATTAAAATTTATTTGAACTTTTTATTCTTTTTTGTATTCAATTCTACTCTCTTATCTCTTTTCCTTCACACTTAAGAAGACATGTTAATATTCAGTCTGGAGTGTAAGCAAGTATTGCAAATTCAAGATGGCACTTTGGAGAGTTCTCAGCAATCAGAAGAAGGCAGGGAGCCACCTGTTCAGATGGTTTCCCAGAGCCCTGCTGGTGAGTGTGTATCACCCACTATATTCAGGGCTTAAGACACCAGTAACAACAAAATACAGCAAAGCACTTTTTCTCCATAGACGGGCACCAAGAGCATACTGACGGAGTTTAGTAACGAGGGCTTTTTCCTTTAGAAGAAAACCTTGACAATCACCTTGAAATAGGTGCCAATTACCACTCTTATGCAAAAAGCAAGGAAACTACCTGAGTAAAATAGGTTCAGGCTGACTCTCTGGGCGTCTTCTTAGGCCAAACTTAACCAGGACTTGGTGAAATGTTTAAGGGGAAAACAGACTTTGTGCACAGCTGATCATCTATGTGTAAACATATTTTTCTATGGTTGTGAGTATAACTAATTTAAACACATGAACACAAGACCAAAAAACACACGGGTGGGGTTTGTGTTAAGGCTTGGCAATTCTCAAATTCTTTCTTACGACTGACTTTCTCCATATTTACTTCCTGAACTAAGATAAAATAACCATTTGTCTCTATAAACTAAAGCAAAAATCTGCTGCTTGTTATTCGTCCACCACCAGATGTTGTCTTTAACAATGTATAAGAGACTTACAAGGGCTCAGTCTTCAGAAGGAATACGATTACTCTACTCAGAACAAAAATTTATTTCTTTATTCTAGTGGTTTATGGAAATTGCAAAATTCAGTATTATTTTTTTTAGAGTCATAAAAACACACGAAATGGTCATTCTCCTGAATTACTCTTACTTGGGAACTAATGAAATAGTTTAAAAATATGAAGGCTAGGAAAAATAAAATACGCTTAAGAATTTTACCATTTTTAATTTTGTTTTTTCAAATTATTAAAAAATGTAGTATACTGAATCATCTAATTTGATAATTTGAACACAATTTTAGATATAACTTAATTGAATTTATACTTTTAAAAGTTACTTTTAAGACTATTATTCCTACTGTTTCTGAAAAAATCATGTAAGTTATCCAGATTTTACAAATTACAATGGAAAGGCATGTATTGACAATTGCTGGGACTAGAAAACTGTAGATGTGCTTATACAACTTTTCTTTAATTATGTATAGTGAAAATAGTTTACGGTATACCTAACAATTGAGAGTTTGTGAGACTGTCATTTTTTTTCCTTTGTTTTATTATAACTCCAACCTTGGTAAAATTATAGATGCTTATGGGCCACTATACAAATAACTTACAAATCTAAGGTATATAACCCCAAAAAGAGCTTCGACAGCTGATACAATAGAAAAATAAAATACATGAATTACTACATTGGAGAGCTATGGTTCTGGGTTTTTGTCCTTTAAAGATCACTTTTTGAAATCAGATATTTGTTATCATATTCTGTTCTTCTAAAATAAGCATTAGCTTTTATGCCTAAGTAATAAGTCAAGTTCTTTTCTCTTAGGCTTGTGTGTGAGTTGTTAAATCGTTTGCAAGTAAAAAGTAATTTTAGTAGACTTACATGCCTCTGCTACGTTGTTCTCTATCTTCAGCAGGAGAATTAGTTTCTGTCTTTGTGGTAAAACTTTGGAATAAACTTTGTGGTAAAACTCTGTGGCAACCCTGGAATCATTCTAACACTACCCCCCAACCACCTCCCCGCTCCAAACACACACAGCCTCCAGCCTTCATTGGCTCCTACCTGGACCCTGGCCTCAGTCAGCTCTGTCCTCAGAGCAAGCTGCTCTCTGACATACACATCCGGGTAATGGGTCTTCTGAAAGACCTTTTCCAGCTCCTCCAGCTGCAGGCTGGTAAAGGTGGTTCGGTGTCTCCGCTTCTTGCTGCTGGACACGTTGCTGTCACATTTGTCCCCAAGTTCGTCCAGTTCTCCCTTCTCTGGAATCCCTTTCACAGGAGACAACCGGAGACTGGTACAGTTGTCCATAGCTCTGTTTAGTTCAGTGTGAAGAGGCTGTCCTTCTACTTTAGTGATCCCATAGTTCACTGCACCCAGAGGGGGGAAAAACAGTTCTCAGGATTGCAAAACACCTTGATGAAGTAAGATGAAGTGATACAGAGCATCAGGCAGGGAGTCTGTTACGATTATATCGTGCGGCACTGATTTGATCATCATATTATCTACTATTGGGCTTCCCTGGTAGCTCAGCTGGGAAAGAATCTGCCTGCAATGTGGGAAACCTGGGTTCGATCCCTGGGTTGGGAAGATTCCCCTGGAGACGAGAACGACGACCGAATCCAGTATTCTGGCCTGGAGAATTCCACAGACTGCATAGTCCATGTGGTCCAAAAGAGTCAAACAGGACTGAGTGACTTTCACTTTATCTACTATTATTAATTCACTTTAGGCAGGTTTAGAATCATCTAAAAATGTGTACATGGAACTTATATAATTTGCCAGCATCACATATAGCTCTGTTTTTCAGGATTAATGTAATATTTATCCACATAACTTATAATCAAAGTAGTCATATTAAGAATCTCTGGTTTAAAAAAAAACTAAATGACCATAATTTTTTACAAGTGAGCTGAATTTCATATGTCTTATTTATTCACAGCAGACAAAAGTAAGCTACTAACAGGGCTCAAAAAGGACATTTCAATTTTAAATACTGTCTGTAAACCAAAATCCATACTCTTCTCAAAGTTATGTTTCTCCTTCACACAAAACCTATGGACTAGAGATTTAAGAAATGGCATTGTTTCTACTATATTTCCAATATTTCAACTGTATATCATGTCCACATTTAACATTTTAATTTCAAAAAGTGACCTACTAAGTTAAAAAAAGAATTTTTCATCAGTTTCTAAAAGTGTTTTTACAGAAAAGGGTAAGATTTAAGTAGACTTCTTTAGCTGCAGTTATCCAAATATGTCAAATTTATGCTTAACTCTTTTAAAACATGAAACTGTCTTAAGATAGAAAGCTTTACTCTTCCTTTCAATAAAGCACAAAAATTAAAACATCTATTAGAAGATTACAAAGGGTATCATCCTGCATTCTGTTTAGGGGTGTTTTAATTTCAGTGATTTCCTCCAGATTCGATTGTACCCCACACACAAATGTAATGGATACACAGAACGAAATAGGAAACATTTTTTTAAGTCGTCTCAGCCATAACAACGATTTCCAATGAACTGTTACACTTTTTTCGTTTTTGTCTATTTTAAAATTTTCTTACAATGTATTTTTAGAACTGCTTTACTTTAGTCATTATACAAATGTATTGAACTCTAGTACCTAGGTAAATCAAATACCCAATAGCCTTTAGGCAAAAAAAGTTGTGATGTAAAACTAAATATAAAGGAGAGCCTTGACTGATTAACAAACAATACAGTTTTGTCTCCGTGGGCAGAGTTAATGGGGAACTGCGGTAATTAGCGATGGGGGAGGGGAAACAGGCGTGAGGGTAAGGGCATCTCAGGAAAAAGGCAGGAACTTGCCTAAATTTAGCGGACTGCTTGTTGCCTACAGTCACCTTACTTAAAACTTTCCTATCAAAATCCATCCTAACAGTGTGATGCTCCTTTAAAACTTTATAAAGTATCAAAAATCACCTATTTCTCTTATTTTTGGAATCCCGACAATTTAAATAAAATATTATGATTCTTATTCAGCAGTCAACAGAGGACATTTCAGAACCATTTAAAAACAAATCCTGTCCATGGAAATAACTTTATGGATACACTTTAAAATTCCAAAATATAAATCCTGCAATCTGAAATATAGACAGAAAGTCAAAACTTTAGTATATTAAAATAAAATTATTTTTTCGCGTCTTTCTAAATAAATGAGACTTAACGGATTTTTCTGTTTGTTCCTTTATTTTTTATTTAACCTTGCAAGTCAAAAGTAACTTGCAACGTTGAACAAAATGAGGCCTTTTTTAAACAAAGGCTATCGCGTACTAAGTATTTAGAAGAGTAACTACTATGAGCCAGTGGCTCGCCAGATTGTGAACCTCCATTAAAATAGGGGGCGGGAGGCTTGTTGTAAATATTTCACACTTAATTCGTTTGTTATTTTAAAGCAACCCGCTCCTTACAGCTTAACTGTGGAATATATACAATGATAAGGAAAAGTCCTCTTGGAATTGTAAACGTGCTTTAGCTGTCGCTATCTGAAAAAAATACGTTTGTATTGGGTTACAAGATAAAAAGATAGATGGTTTGTTTTGATAACATTTTGACTTTGAGATACTTGGCCATCCAAAGTTGAAGATTTCACCCAGAAGCATTCCGAAAGGCTTCTTAGAGGCGACTTCTACCGTGGAGTCAGAAAAATCAGACAATGCGGAATTCGCGAGTGAGTGATTATATTCGGGATTCTTTGCCCGAAGCTACGTAAAGTGATTTGGCGTTGAACATTTATGCTGTTGCATAGCAAACCCAAAGAAGCAAAAATCACAAATCCAGAGAAACTCATCTAGTAAGCTTCTAACTTCACAAAGATATCGTTACGTCTTGGAAAATTAAAAAAACCAAAACAAAAGGTTTTTCACCTAAGTTTTCTAGCTCGTGACGGCAGTGACGTCCTCTAACGAGCTGTGATGGATTTCAGCTCCCCCGGCCCGGGGCAGCGCGGCGGGCTCGCAGAGGAAGCGCGCTGTCTCGACTCAATTACGCTCTGCTTAGCGCCCTATCAGTTTACGCCCGGGTCCTGGGTAGCGGGACTCCACGGCCCGTCAGGGACGCGACTCGGCAGCAAAAGAAGAACCGCGAGGATGCACCCCGGGGGTGCGGGCTCCTTCCTTGGCTCCCCGCTCACCCCCTCCCCGAAAGTCTGCAGCAGCCCCAACTCCGCTTCCTAAAACCAGCACTGTTCCACCGCCTTCCTCCGCCCTCCAGCTCTCCCGCTCCCCCTTCCTTTCCTTCCTTCTTTCCTTCCTGTTTTCCTTCCTTCCCTCCCGGTCCCGACCGGTCCCCGCCCTCGGATCTGCGGGTGGGCTTCCGCGACCCCCCTGGAGCCGGGGACTCACCGCTGCTGTCCAGACTGGGCGAGGTCCTGTCGAGGCGCACGTGATGCTCGGCGCGGGGCAGGGGCCCGAAGGCCTGCACGCATTTGCCCGCCGACGCTTTGCTATAAAAGGACTCATTGTCCAGCGTCTCCATAACGTGCTCCAACGCGCCTCCTGCGCCCATGTAAAAATCACTGTTTTTACTCGGTGGGCTCTTGAGGGCAAACTTCTCGCTCAGAAACTCCATAATCCTGGAAGGCTGTCGCAGAGCTCCCCGGAGCTCGGGGGGCTGGAGCGCGCTGGGGGAGGGAGCGAGTGGGCGGGAGGAGGGAGGGCCGGAGAGGAGGGAAGGGGAAGCGAGCGCTGCGGCGACTGGAGCTTCCCGGCTCCGAGCCTTTTAAGACGTCTCGGCTGGAAAGGGGGCACCCGAAGTTGCTTTTATATCTTGAAACTCAGCTGGGCTCCTCGGGCAACCTCCCAGTTCTAATGAATATGAAAATAGGCAGGCGACTAAACTCCACCCCGGGCCCCCTCCGCCCCCCACCCCACCCCCATCTTCCCCCCACTTACCCGGGCAGGGCGCGTCCAGGCCTAGGTTAGACAGACAGCTCCATTTCAGACAAATGCCAGCAGGGACGAGGCCACGACACTCAGAAACATTGTCGCCGCGACAGTGGACTGGCATTTCGGAAGAGCTTGGTGAGATCGCGAGGCAGTTAACCTTCCACTCCCCGCGCTCTGCGCCCTCCGGGGCCACCCGCCCGGCACCGGGTCCCCACCCCGCCCCCACGCCGGCCACTCACTACCAGAAAGATTTAGAGGCGTCTTAAGAACTTGAAAGGAAGTAATGCTCTAAGGGGCTTTTATTTCATCCGTAAATCGTTTATGTGGAAGATCCACATTAATCCGAAGCCCAAGAAGCCGGATACGTGGGCAGCTATTAACTGGGCTGGCCGTGGTCGAGGGGCCGCTGCTTCTTCCAATCCCGAGGAGTTCGGCGTCCGGGCGCTCTCGGCGCTTACGAACCCGTGGCCTTTCCTTTCTTTCTGGAATGCGGCGGCGTGTGGATGTGGTGGCAATGGGAGAGGGAAGCCGAGCAAGGCATTGAAACCATTATACCAATATCAACCTCATTTCTCCACCCTCTCCCACCCTCCCCTTAGTCCACGATTTTATCATTAGATCCAGATTATTTTAAGAAACCTCGATAGGAAAAGTGCCTCCTAAGGGTCCTTACTATAGGCCAGAGGGGTTACACAAAGGGGTTTATGAAAGAGGAAGGCCTTCATCGTGGTTTTTAAAAGATGATTACTTTTAAAGAGTCGTAGTGGAGTTTGGAAAAGCGCGTACGGGGAGCGACGGGCGCGCGCGGAGCTGGGCGCACTGGCAGGCGGCGTCCCGGCGCGGGCTGGGCCGGGGCTTCGGCTCCCGCCGGAGGGGATGGGAGGAGGTCGGGGAGCTGGCGGCTCTCTGAGGGCAGAGCAGCGCTACGGGGTGGAAAGCCCCTCTGTGAGGCTTTAGAACTGCCTTTGGTATCGGAGGATCCCGCAGCGTCGGAGGGAAAAGCGTTCAGTGCCTTGGGCAAGAAAAGGCCGCCATTAGCAACAGGCCTCTTAAACTGGCAAATTTGGTGAAAACGCCCACAAGTTGGGCATTAAGGGTTGCGCCCTCCACGAGAGGCCTCCGCCCGACAGCCTTTTTCGTACAGGCCCTAGCCGCGCCGATGGCGTCTCCCCAGCCCAGCAGGGCAGTAGCCCCGCAGCCTTGGGCACGCCGGGCACCCCCGACCCTGGCGTGGCGAGGCCAAGCCCAATTCTGGCGAGCCTCCGGAGGGGCTCGGGAATCTCCATGTTCTTCAAGGTCTGGGCTGACCTAGGACTCACTGGAGACCCTCTTCGAGGCCACAATGTGCCGCAGCCGGGCAAGAACAATGATGGAGCGCTCCGCATCTCAAACTTGCGCCTCAACACTGCTCTAGAAGCGCGGCGGGTCTTCAACCGAGATCGGGACGAGTGGAACCTCAGCAGGCGGCCCGGAGCCGCAGCCTCGCTCTCTCGGGACACTTCTCCGGAGCAGGGGCACGAGATCGGTTAGTTCACGTGGCGCCGCGCCCGGCCTGGCCTTGAGCGCGCACTCGGGTTCCTGCGAGTTGACACTATTCCTGAATGATATCACTTTTCCTGTATTATTGTTACTATCTCCAAAGCCAGGCAGGCGGCACCAACCACTAATTGTTGAATCTCCAAGGGGCGCAGTCAAAGAAAAGCTTTCAGGGACTGCGGTGAGGGAGAATACCAGATTGTACCAAGGCGCACGAACTCCTAGCCTGGCATCCAGGGATGGGAGGAGGGGAAGAATGTGGCGGGGGTGGGGGGGGGGGCAATGCCAGGGAAAAGCTAGCGAGAAGGTACCCTGGAACATCCTGTCCATGCTTAAGGCGGAGAAGCAGGCTATGCGCTTCCCGAGCTCCTGCGAGCGGATCCTGGACCGCTCCTGTAGGAACGTTGGATATTATCTACTCAGTCTTATGCGGGTTGAGGATTTTTTTAATTCTCTCCTAGCCCCTTCTGTACCTTACCTTCAGATGTTCTTAAAGTACTTTCTCTAATAGACACGGGGAGGGTAAGAGAAATGGTCGTCTAATAGGTTTTTCAGAAATTCACAGCAGCAAGAACAACGCCTTGCTGATTTGAGGAAATACACAAACAACTCCTAGCTATAAACTTAGTTACATTGTAGAGCTCTGTCAGCTTGTTTATAAATATGCGTCTTAAGAGCCCTAAATTCCCTGAAAAACATTCGGTGTCTCTTAAATGAAAGACATATGATGCAAGCTCTAGAGTACTTGTAAACCAATAAAGGTCCAGCTCGCAGAGTAAACTGCAGGAGAGCCAGGGTCGACAGCTGCATAGGAGAGATGTTTCCACCCCACACCTCAATCAACCCCACTTTTGATGGTAGTGGTAGGCGGGATGGGTGCAAGGTGTCACCAATCCCACTTAATATCCCTGAAGCCTCTTGGAAATACAAATCTATTATACAGAATCCCGTATGTTTGGGGACATGTAACCACATGTGCCCAAAACAGAGGGAACAGCTAATGACAAACTCCCATAACGAATGCTTAATCTGCAGTTTTTGGCAAGAAGCTGGGTCTCTGGTTGCCAAGAGCTGGGTTAAATGGATTCTGAGAGGTTGAGATGCAGTTTATGGTCATGTCACAGCTCTAACCATTGGAGCATTAGATAATAAAATTTAAATATACTAATTAAAACAGCAATAATTAAATGATTTATGGAAATCATAAGAAGGGAGAAAAAACTGGAGGCTGATTGGGTTGGAGTCTGCCTCATCCCCCCTTAGATCTACCTGGTGCTTTGAAGATAACCTTAGAAATTGACCATAGCACTTTGATAAATACTTGGCACTAGTCTATTCAGAGCAGACATTGAGCTTTCCTCTTCAACAATCTTTAAAAACCTGCTTCTAATCCACATTCCTTATCCCAGCCCTCCCCAATTCCAACTAGTCAGCATGACTAGGGCTCCAGGGGCCAGTACTTAAGGAACCGTGGCTGGCAAGAGAGACTGGGTTTATTAAACCACATTCTCACTGGGATTTTATCTCAGCACACTCAGTCATCATTCTCAGGCTACCATTCCCTTCTTTCCTACCACCTTTCTATTTTGCCTGTGGAGAACTGTTCATCATTTTCCATACCTGGAACCTGGGTTTCAAATCCAGGATTCAGCTCCCCATCTTTCATATTAGTCAAGAAATCTACCTGGCTGAAAGTACTTGCAGGAGGTGGTGGGAATGGGGTAGAAGTGGAGTAGGAGAGGGGATGTAGGAGTAGGAGACAGAGGTGGGGAGACATCAATTGCTTTTAAATCCTAACAAAATTTATGACGTTGTAGGATGCCAGGGCTTTCAGATCCCTGGATATAGCTACTGATGCTGCTGCTTCACATTTCTTTGATGAGACTGAGGCACAGTGAGTCAGGATGCAATGTGCAGAGTCTGGAAAGGAAAAGGATGAGGTTAGCATGACCTACTGCAGGTTCCATCTTTGCAACACTGTTTTCTTATTCCTCTGGCACCAAGGATGCTAACACAGTGGGAAGGCTATTTTGTGAAGTGACTCTGATGTTCTGATTTGAAGTTACATTTAACATTTTTGCAACCAGCTTGCGGTTGTTGCTGCTGTTGTTAGGTGCCAGCTCCCCAAACACAGTGATTTGGGGTGTGTTTAAAGTCTTCTTTATTTAGCTCCTTTTAGAGCCTAAAGTAACTGAGTAAACTCAAACTGGTTAAAAAGTCTATTGAAATGACTGACCCCATCCCCCATTGCCCCACACACAAAGGTAATTCAGCTAAGTCAAGTTCAGATAAGGGATTGGCTGCCAGTTTGACTTATTACATTTTAAAAAATTCTCACGGTCTGAAAGCTTCTTTTGATGCTCCCCTCTCCCATGAGAATGTATTTTGGGAAATGAAAAATATTTTGAGTACATGCATCAAAGCTGCAGTTGAAGCAATGTGTATACCACTATGGTTCCTTTCTCAACTTCTTGAGAGAAATATCACACTTATATAGTAATAGTGGGAATGTCAAGCTAGGGTTGCAAGAATTCTCATCTTAGCCCTTTCTTTTTTCGGCAAGAGTTTGAGGCATATTGGTAAGTAAAGCTAGAAAAAATGCGTGCTGAATTAGATGAACTATGACAAATGTAGAAAAGCAAAAGTCTGCAGAGGGGAGGGGAAGCTGGGTAGAGGGAAAACTCTCATGAAAAAGTACAAAAATAATTGAATGTCATGTATGATGGCAAGAAGCCAGGTGGCCTCATGTTTTGTGTGTGCTCTGCTGCTTTCCTTCCCTGGCTTCATCTTCATCCTTCCCACAGCTCTACAGACATAACAGATACAGAAATGTATTTTGCATTGAAGCAGTTCAAGAAGTTTTCATCAAAATAATGTATATATACTAACCCAAAGAAACATTTAAGCTTTTCTTTAAAATATATGTTCCGATCCAGCATCAGCTACTCTGGAAAGCACTCCTACAGATTAATGTATAACTTTGTCATATTTTTGAAGCCTCTGTATTTTAATTAAAAAAAAAAAAACAGTGGCCTGAATTTTAATGATTCCTATCACAGTCTTTCAAGTGTGCTCTTAATGAAGCTCTCAAATAGGTTAAATTTACCTGTGATTTCAATCATAGTAAATATTTTGGCATTTTAGAAATCCATATGCTTTTTCAAAGACCTATGCTTGTTTCTGAATTTCAACTTGTTTCAGTAATAGTTACTTACAAAGTTGCCCTTTTCTTAAAGAGAGAAATGGACTTAATTTCTGCTCACCTAAAGGATCTAATTTAAATGTGAAAGTCTAAGATGACTATTTTCCCCACTTGCAAATATTTTGACTTATCTAACATGTCATCGCTTACATTTACTATAGAAATGTATTTTATTATAAATATTAAAAAATCATCATTCAACTGCGATAATCTACACTCATTATGACTTTCCTCATTGCTCCAGGAAGTTCTGAATATAATAAAATAAAAAGACAGTTAAACTTAAATCTCTGTGACAGATGTACTTTTGTATAGTGTATAATTAAGCTAAACTGTATTCAATTCCTAAATCCAGATTTCACTAGCATATTATTAATCGCTTACCTATAACGTCTTCCACCGTTTTGAGGTGTGAATTATTTAAACTTCTATCCAATGTGTTTTCAATACATTTTTCCTGTTAATTTATTAGATATGTCTTAAAGACAGAACTTATTTTCAAGAAGATGCTGTGCACTTTTACGCGTTTAGTTTTCCAGTCTCTGGGAGAGACTTCTTAACAGTGCAGTATAGGTAGAAGCAAAATGACAGGACGAATGTTTCTCCTTTGGACTGGAATTGTATATAAGTCCATGGTCATTAAACAAATCTGGCCAGGGTAGGGCCCAAAGACATAATCAAGGCAGATCCAAACTGAGAGAAGCAGATTCTCCTCCCGTTAGACCCCTCCAGCCACTGAGCCCCTCCCTCGCCCTCGAAAACCTTTTGCCTCGCGTCAAGAAAACAGTGTGGGTGCAGAGGAGGTGCGGTTAGAACGCACCTCATCATAAGCAGCCCAAAGCCATTCGTAGTCTGGTTTAACCTCTTTGCCGCTGTGCTTTATAAATTCAACAGAAAGAAGAAAAACGCGTTTATTACAACAAGGATTAGCCGGGGAGTGGGGAGGAGGTATGGGGGAGAGAGCCAACACCTTCATTCGAAAACTCATCAAAGAACTAAAGAGGAAGCTCAAGATTAATATTTATTCACTTCTTTGCAACCTCTGCCCACCTCCAACAATTCTGCTGTTAAGTTTTATAAGGGAGCTTTAACTTGTAAAGTGCCCTAAGCAGAGATGCGGAATGAAAATGTCTCTGTGGCTCGCGTTCGGAGAGCCGAGCTGCAGGGACACCCCTCACCGGGACGCAGGCTGGACACGCGGCTGCGGGCGGCGCCCGGCGGCGCGAACCCGCATCCGAGAGCCGGCACGCCGGTTCCGCCGCAGGCGCGGTCGACCCCACGCCGGCGCTCTGCAGTCGGGAACCGGAGAGGGCTGCGAGCCGAGCAAGCTTCCGAGGGCCGGCCGCCGCGATCCCTGGCCCCCGCGGGTCGCCACCTGGAGCGCGCCTTGGGTGGGGTGGGGGGGTAGGACCACCCTGCCGGCCGTCGGCCGGGGGAGCCGCAGGGCACCGCCCGAGCGCGCCTCTGGGGCGAGGGTTGAGTCTCCAAACGCCGCCTGAGCTGACCTCAAAGCGGTAGGCGAAGTCACCTACCAGGCGAGAACGACGCTGTGGTCGAGAGAGCATTTGTGGAGGAATCTCTATTCTGAGCAAAGAGAATGAAGTTTCGCTTCTCCTGAAACCTTGAAAGAGCCTCCACGACTACAGAAAGAAGTTCGTGGTTAACCGATTTGCTGCTAATATTTCATCAGTGGTGCTCTCCCTCCTTTAATGGCGAATGCTTGGGAAAACGACATATTTTGAGCATTCCATCCAAATATTGATATTGGCAAATAGATCATCCAACCGTCCCCTGGTCAGGACAGGGCACTTTTTGTTTCACAAGTTGGCAATCGGAATTAATCCATATCACAAACTGCTGCTGATTTGGGGGATGAAGCAGAAGACGTGTCATTCCCTTGAACAGTAACGTATGCTCGCGAGTGTGTGAAGTGGCGCGCACACTCCCTCTTCTCCCTGCCTTCCACGGGGTATGAGCCCCTCTGTCATGGGGCCAGGTTTCGTCCTGATGGCAAGAGGTTCCTAGTGGGTGCGTTCAATGCCAGGCAATGGTCTGGTCTTCTCTTAAGATCTTGCTTTGCAGTAAACATTTCTTAACCTTTACTGGATTAAAAAAAAAAAAAAATGTCCTTTTTGTTAAACTGACGCACTACCTCTAGCAGGGTGGCGCCCGCCGCCTGGGAAGATGCCTACTAAGAAGGAATCCCCTGGACCTCAGCGGATTACGTCATTTCTTAGCTCCCCATGGCAGACGCCCCCAAGGACGTTTGCTGTAGTCAGATCTTTCCTAGGTTCACAGTTTGCTCTTACAAAACGTCATGAACGCACAATTTATTAATGACGTTCAAATATAAGAAGCAATTAAAGTATTTACTGCTGTTCTACCAAATCCTTCGGGCGACTCTTTTTCAAGTTCCCCAAAAGAAAGGGGGAAAAATGGCTCTAAATAGTTCGTTTATATTAGAGTCTTTGTCAGATTTCAACCACTTGTGCAATACCAAATATATGTGTGTGTACGTATATATATACATATATACACATATATGTATATAAGCTGAGTTCTGGAGGACTTTTAGTTTTAGAAAGAACTAATGTGAGGGGAAATCTCTTTAATGCACTTACAGGGAACCCCCATATTTCCAATAAATTCATTTCAGGTTAACATTAATGAAATTATTTGTTTTACTCTGTATTTGATTCACATGTCCCGCTTTTGGGGAGAGGGAGATGCAGTCATTCCTTTGCTACAGTAAGAATTGCTCAATAATTCAATTGAATTAAAGAAAATCTAGGTAACTGGTTATTCTGTGTTTAGTAAGAATGCCCTTTAATCTTGTATCCTTTTTCATGTTAATACAACTCTGGATGTTGTCTTAGAGTTTAAAAAGAAGTATAAACTTTGGCAAAATAAAGGAAAAATGCTTTATTAATGTAATTTTTATTTTTCATGAAATAAAATAGATCTATGGGCAATGTTTTATTTGAGTTACATGAGCTGCTTAGGGCATCTTTAAATGCTGGATCACCATGGAGGCAAACCACATAGGATGTAAGAGCCTCTCTGAAGTATCTCATGCAGCTTTTTGGCTCTAGAAGTGAACCCTGAAGAATCTTGTAAAGCATTTTTTAAAAACTGCCTTCAAGTATTATCTATTTGAGGTGGGCATTAATTCTATTCAATGTTTTCATCAACACATATATTTATTTCACTTACAAAATTTTATGAAGTATAGTTTCTTAGGAGTGCTAGTTAAAGTCTTAGACTACAAGAAAAATTGGGAGGCAGATATGTTTGGAGAAGGTAGAATAGTGAAATTAAACCAGTGAAGATCAATATAAAGTTCCAAATTAAGATTAAAAAATATATATATATGTATAACATATATATAATATATATATATAACATATATATATATACAGGAGAAGGGCAGCAAAGCTTTATTATAAGGGGCCCATAGATTAAAGATCTGAAGACACTTTGAGACAACAGTGTGAGTTAGTTGCTAAGGTAACAGCCACAAACTTAGCTTATATTGCATTAGTAAAAGTGAAGCAGTCACAAAGGAAGAAAGATCAGGTCCTCACTACACACTGCATTATGCAGAAGTCTAGAGAACAGAGCATTGCTCTGGAGACTATTTTTACTGAGGGAAAATAACAATTTTGAGCTTTGCTAGTGTATAGGGGGTGAGTCAAAGAGGATTTGGAAACCATATTATGGAAATAATTGCTAAAGGAGTTAGTGATTTTTTAGCTAAGACCTACAAAAGAGTAATTAAATTTATTCAGTTTAGCCCCAGTGTGGAACTAAGTGGATCAAGGTCAGTTAGAAAACAGTTTTTTGTTTTGTTTTGTTTTTATGTAAGAAGCAAACTTTTTTCTTAAACAATGATAGTTCTCTGTGACTAAAGCAGGCTGATGGTCAAAGTTGCATGCTGATGGACAAGATATGTTACAGAAATCTGTCTTATCTAAGTATCTCCCAAATCAAAGCTTCCAAATCATGTTCTTAATGCCTACACTAGCATCACTTCACAACAGATTCCTGTACTACCAAGTTCCAAATTAGGATTACTCTTTTCAGTAAAAAAAAAATAACTTTGTATCATATTTTACCTTAATTATGAGCTAAAATTAAAGACTACACTTAGAAAGCAGGTGTTTTCTGTCAAATAACAATAGTATTCTTTTGGTCTGCTTGTATTTTTCTTATCTAGATAATGTTATCAACTTCTAGCATAATGCATATATAGACATATCTATTTATAACATCAAAAATACTGCAAAGTACAAACTAGACTCACCCAAGATTTGGGTCCAGCTCTGTCCAACACCTGCTGACAGTGTGATCCTGAGAAAGGTATGTACCCATTTAAGATTCAGTTTCATCTTCTGACATGAATTGGGTCAGAGGAGGGGAGTAAATATAGAAGGAGTTAATGTATATAAAGTATTTAGTGACACTGTCTGGCCATGTTATAGGCACTGAATGTTTAATATTATTATGATTTTTAAAATTCAGAATGGGGAAGCATCTTTAATGTTTTTTAAAAAAATATTTACAAAATTTTTATTTTATTTTTTATTCTTAATAAAAAATTTTAAATTAATTTTTTTATTTTTAAGCATTTTTAATAAAAATGTGTTGTTGCTTAGCTGCTCAGTTGGGTCTGACTCTTTGCTGCCCTGTGGACTGCAGCCCACCAGGCTCCTCTGTCCAGGGAAGAATCCTGGAGTGGGTTGCCATTTCCTTCTCCAGGGGATCTTCCTGACCCAGGGATCGAACCTGTGTCTCCTGCACTGGTAGACAGGTTCTTTACTACTGAGCCACCAGGGACACCAAATAAATCTAATGGACATAGGTAAAAAATAAATTAATGGTGCTAAGAAATAAAAAGTAGTTTTTAAAACAGAAAATTCAATTATTTAAATTAAGAAAATGAAATATATAATTATCATTATTTAAGAGCTAGAAAGAGGAAAAAGGGTCACATATCAGAAACAAATCTCCATGAAGATTCTATGTCCTGAGGTGTTTGTACTAGTGCAATGTAAATGTGCTTGCCCAAGACAAATATTCATTTAGGCTGTAAGCACAGGTATTGCCTCTAACAAATTTTCCAAGATTTTTGTGATTTGGGAGACCTGGATCCTCCTCCCAGCTCTGTTATTAACCATCAATTTGTATAACCTAGAAGAAATAAAATTACCTGTTAAGGTCTCAACTTGTCTTGTTAAGATAATCCCATTGTAAATCATGTTTTGAAGAAAAAAAAGACTATATTGAAGTTGTTAGAAATATAATTGTCAATTAAACTATATGGTCTCTAAGGGGCTGATATGGTCTGAACCTTTGTGTCCTCCCCAAATTCATAATGTTGAGACATTAATCCCCAATATGATGCATTTGGAGGTGGGGCCTTTGGTAGATAATTGGTTATGAGAGTGACGCCTTCATGATGAGATTAATGCTCTCTTTTGAAGGGATGAAGAGCCATGGGTCTCTCTCCTGCCATAGTGTAAGCCAGGAAGAGGGCCCTCCTTTAGAACAGATCTCTGAATTCAAGATTTCAGAACTGTGAGAAATATTTGTTGTTTAAGCCACCCAGTCTATGGTATTCTGTCAGAACAACTCAAGCAGACTAGGACAGAGTCGGCTATACAGTCTAATATACTAGCTTTTTCCAGCCATTGCCGGGATTAGAGGACTCAGAATGGTGCTCCCGAGAGCCTCATGGACTCATTCCCTGGGGTAGAGCAGCTTGTTCAGGATGTCACGGTGTGCAGCAGTATCTTTGTGAGGAAAATATTTACCAAGAGTTCTGCCAGTGTCTGTGCTTGAAAGCAGCTTCTCTCAGATTTAAGAAGTATCAGCATATGTGAAGTCAAATCTCAACAGACTCTGAAAGACTAATGCCTCTTAGTCATTCAGTTTTCTCCCACTTAACATGAATTTAAAAAATGAAAAAATATCAGTGTGCCCATAAATCAGAGACTTTGTGATAGGCAACCATGCTCTTATCGTTTCATATTTGAATAAGATTAGTATTTTGCCTGTGCTCAGTCATGTCTGACCCTTTGCAACCCTATGGACTGTAGCCCTCAGGGTCCTCTGTCCATGGGATTCTCCAGCAAGAATACTGGAGTGGGTTGCCATTTCCTTCTCCAGGGATCTTCCCGACCCAGTGATCAAACCTGCGTCTCTTACATATCCTGAGTTGGCAGGTGGGTTCTTTACCCCTTGCTCTACCTGGGAAGGATTTGCCTAATCATGTTTATTATTATTTTGAAATCAGCCAGTAACTTTTGGGAATAACATTATCTGACAATACCAACACCTTCCTATTTTTGAAAACTATCACATAGCAATTTTCCACCTAGAGACCACACATGAAACCTAAAATCTCTAGACTGGACAGGTCTCAAGGTACTTTATCCAAAGCTACTTTCCAATCCTTTTCTCCACTAATTCCCTGTCTCTCCCACCAGGCTCTTTCAGTTCTGTCCAGTCCCTGAATTCTTCTGCTCTCCATTCCCTGTACATGTTGCTGCTGTCTCCAGGTACTTATTCAGACTGTATCCTAAAATGCTTTCCTCAAGATCAATTAATCTTTCAAGGTCAGTTAAGTAAACAGCCTTTCCCTGTCCATTCTCACTTGAGAGTTCCATGCCCCAAATATTTTTTAATCCCCTTTAGGATACAAAAGTGAAAGTTTCTTGTAGAGTTGTTTATTGGTATACTCATCTTTTAAAATTATTTTATATTTGTGAAGATAATAAAAGATACAAGTTTTTGTTCTCAATTTTAAAAATGGAATAATTAGGAAGAAATAAAATCAAGGGATGGATATCTTTTTTCTTTGTCTCCCTAAAGAGATAATGAGCCAATATTTTCCTTGGAAGAGAAGGCATAGGAAGTAGAGAATTGGGAGGAGAGGAAACTGTGAGCCAATCTAGCCAGTTACCTGGCATTCTCTTTGGGACCTGGTAGTGGAAATATTTTCTGGGTCTATTTTGGAGTATAGAGAGTTGCCTACAGAGTTGTGTGCTAACATTTCCACCTGTTTTCTAGAAATATATTTTTTATTTGTCCATGTGAATAAATAAGCTAACATGCTATTAGCAATGTATGCCTTTTACATTTCCAGTGTTCTGCACGCTTTCTATGGAGGAGGCCTGATATGTATGTATGTATGTATTTGAAGCACTAAATTCCACTTCTATTTCAAGGCAAACATTGAAAAGTTGGTTTTCAAGATCTTTTAAAAATATTTGTCATTTCATGGAAATATTTCCTCAATAAAGTATGCAGAATTGATCCAATTTGGGGTTTAACTTTGGAAGATTAGTTTGGAAAGCTTTTCTGTGTCAAGTCACCATTTCTTGAATGCTTGTGATGCCCAAGGGATTGAGTCAGGGGCTTCTGATCTACTTTGTCACTTGATCTCACTGCACCCTATGAGGTGTAGTTTTAATTTACTAGTAAGCAGACAGACTCAAGAGTCTGCTGCTTGTCCAAGGTAATGTATCAGAGTGTGGGTTAGAACACACGACAGGTGGATTACCCAAAAAACGTGTTCTCACTTTCATCCATATATGTCATATCAAAATATGTACTGAACAGAACAAAATTGATGTGCTGATTTCCTACTTTGTACTGTGTATTATACTAACTCATTCTAAATGATGGTTTCATTTTGAAGTTAATAGAACCTCCACGGTTAGACCAAATCTGAATGATGCAGAGAGAGATGAAAAACAGACCCACCGTTTCTTGTAATTTTCTGTTGATACATGAATTTTGGGAGAGAAATCTTGAATAACTGTGGGAGGAAATCTCAAATCCATGTCAACAAACGAAACAGTAAAGTTAACACTTATTTATTTGACTTGGAATGTATACAGTTGAATATTACTAATTGTTATAGATATCTAATCAGGAATCATCTTGTTTTTAATACTTCTTAACTTTTTAAAAATTATTTATTTATTTATTTATTTTCATTCATCTCTACTAGTTGGAGGCTAATCAATACTTCTTAAATTTTTTCTCCAAGATAAGAAATTTTAGAGACTGGTAGAGTCGAAGTTTTCTCTTGTAAGATAATGTTCTTATGTTCTTACAGTTCTATTTAATTTAAAAAATGTATTGCATATGAGTTAAATAAAATATATTAATTTTACCAATTTCTGTTTACATTTGTAACGTGGTTACTAGAAACATTAAAATTACATATGTGGCTCACATTATATTGGTATTGTACAATGCTGATCTAGACCAATTCCGTGAAAATTATAAAACAAGTTTGAAAGTTTCTATTATGGCCTTTGTAGGAGAAAATAACCTTTTAGAAATTCCCAAAAAATTTTTTGGAATTAAAAATTTTTTATTAAATTCTTAAATTATGATTAAAATTATTATTATTAAATCAATTTTTACACATACTCACCTGGTTACCACTGGTAGGTGTATTCGGGCCTTTATAAGGGAAGCATGGATTTGAAGTGGTTTCTCACTGTGGCTCTTGTGATATAAAAGTGGTTATAACAACACCTCCTAAAATGTAGGGATGCTATGCAAGTTACACTCATAGTAAAAACAAACTTTTGTAATGTTAATTCAATTGGTTTGCTTTTCTCTAGAGCTTCATAGAAAGGACTTGTCTTTCTGCAGCGCCTTGGTTAGCTATTGTCCAAAAGCAAGGATGACAAACAGCAGAGAAGCCCTTGCTCTGACCTCTCAGAGCTAAAGGAGATGTATATAGGGTTATCATTACCATCTTTCTAAATTGCATATATATGTGTTAGTATGCTGTAATGATCTTTAAGTAATTAGCCTCCAACTAATAAAAATAATTGAAAAAAAAAAATAAAGGAGATGTAGTCAGCGATGGCACTCCTCCCTGCCCTTCCTGCTCCCTTCCTCACTGAGCTCCAAAGAGTCCTCGTGACCCCTTCCTGCTAGTAGCCGTTCCAGACCTACTGCAGAGGACTCTTGCCCTTAAGTGCTGGCAGGGACACAAGTTATAAATGAAAAGTCACATGAAACCTTTCACCTCGGTAAATTTTTGACTTTGGTAAAATTCTGGATCCTAGACACAGTACATGAATTGCATGATATTTGGAGTGAGAGAAAATTGGTGTTCAGACTGTCCTGCATAAAGCATGCATTATAAACACACTATATTTGTTCTTTTCAAATCCATTCTATTCATTTATACAACCTTTATGTTTTAGGTCTTAAAACTGGACTTATAATACAATGCCAGATATAATACGGCTCCCATTAAGAGATCCCATCTCTGTCACATTTCAAACCATACCATTTGAAAAATTAACAGCTATACAGTTCTGGGTGTTCACTGGATGGACTGATGTTGAAGCTGAAACTCCAATACTTTGGCCACCTGATGCGAAGAGCTGACTCATTTGAAAAAACCCTGATGCTGGGAAAGATTGAGGGCAGGAGGAGAAGGGGACAACAGAAGATGAGATGGTTGGATGGCATCGCCGACTCAATGGACATGAGTTTGGGTAAACTCCGGGAGTTGGTGATGGACCGGGAGAGGCCTGGCGTGCTGCGGTTGCTGGGGTCGCAAAGAGTCAGACACGACTGAGTGACTGAACTGAACTGAGTACATACGAAAGCCTGATACAACATAGACTACAATGTGGATGCAAATTCTATTTCTTACCACCAGTAACATAAGACTTCAACCTGACTTTATAAGATCATCCCTTATTAAAATCAAATTAAAATAAACATACATACATACCAAATGAGAGTTAAATTAAATAAAGCAGAGCTAAATGCAATGATGCCATCTTAAAGTCTAGAATTGCAATGGAGGGTTCTTCTTTTTCATTTAATAATATTCACTATGTTTAGCAGAATCAAAGTTTCCTTTTCTTATAAACTAGGATTTTTTTTTTTACTACAGTGTCCTGTAGATACTGTCTTTTATCTATTATCTTATCAATTATTTTCTGCAACAATACATTGTACCTAAGTTATCTCACAGAGGGATTTCCTGGTGGCTCATATGGTAAAGAATCTGCCTGCATTGCAGGAGACTCTAGTTCGATCCCTGAGTTGGGAAGATCCCCTGGAGAAGGGAATGGTTACCCACTCCAGTATTTTTGCCTGGAGAATTCCATGGACAGAAGAACCTGGTGGTCTACAGTCAGTGGAGCTGCAAAGAGTCCGACACGACTGAGCAACTCACTTATCTCACAGGATAGCCTCTAGGTCAGTGGTAACTTATAGAAATGCAGTGTTAAATATACATGTAACTTAACATTTTTAGTACTCCCTTTAACAGTTTTTAAAACCAAATGATATTATTTTAATAATACATATTTAACCCAAATTCTATTGTTTTAACATAGTCAATATAAAATTATAGGGCAGCTGTGCATTCTCTTTTCATACTGTTTGAAATCTGTGTATTTTATATCTCAATTTAGACTAACCATATTAAGAGGACTCTGTAGCTACATGTGGCTTAATGGCTAACATTTTGAACAGCATAGATTTGAATTATAGTTCTTTATCTGCTGGAAAGAGGCTTTCTCTGAATCTCACAAACTAATGTAGAAACAGCTCCATCTGGGTAGGCAAAAATATCATGATAGGTAATGGATTTTATCCTATACTATAATAGTAAGATTACACCTCCTATTAGTGATTAGTTAAAACTTAGCTTTGACAGACAATATTCTATAGAAAGTTTAAGGATCTTCTTCCCCTAAATTAAAGCATACATGGTAGATAACTCACTTGCCCCCAGTATAGTCATGAGAATCATAAATCTTGATGGCGAAAATTTTTCTTGCCTCTGAAGATTACGGAAACTGCACTTGGTAGGAAATATGTGAGTGCTGTAACACTAACTAATGCATGAGCACAATAAGAAATTAGGATTTGGATTGCTTCCCACAGCACCTTGTAAGATCCATAAACCAATATCATTAACTCTCCTGTTAAGACATTCTGGAATCTCCGAACATCCTATCAGCCTTTTTGTGATGAGATTTGCTTTGTCGTTCTTATTAGAAGTGATTGGTGATGATTGTGATAGCAGTGAGGGAGGCAGCTAGGTAGGAAGGTGAGAACGGAGAATTGGGGCTGGGCATGAAACAGAGGCGGCAGCAAAGAACACAATGCCATTCTGAGACTTTCATTTGAATAGTAGCATTTCCTGAGTCCATTACTGTCAATTCAAAATTCAGTCAACTAAGTGACAATGTAAGCTTATAGTTCTACCTTCCCAAATCTTAAAGACAAATATTTGTCTTAATATCTCATCAAGAAAACAGGAGAAAGTGTATCTCTTCTTTTGATTTATTTTGAGGTTTTGTTAAATTTTTTAAATTAGAAAAAATTTAATTAAAATTTGTTTTAAAATTTACCTTTTCTGGTATCATAAGCACAAATGAATTAGTGTTAAAAAGATAATTTTTAACTTTGCAAGATTTTTCAATAACCATTTTAGGGCTGGACACAATAAATGATGCTGCAAAGAACTTCCAGTATAACTCCACAATTAGGAAACTATTTTATTGATAAATAAATCAGTCATAACCTACAAATTTAAGGAGCATCAACACCCATCATCTTCCTCAAAATTAATATTATGAAACAATTACACAGATCACAGAATAAGGAAACTAGAGATTAAATTATTTTAGGCTCTAAAGCAGTTTAATCATAAACATCTCACTTTTCATACCAGCCTTTCCACTTTATTGATTGCACATCTGAACCATAAAACGCCATCAGTATCAGCTTTAATGTGGTTTTTCTCTTGAAGGGCTCACATTAAGCTGAGATAAAATATTTTCCATCATTACATTATGTTGGTTTGTGGATGCTATTAGTAAAAATATGACATAACATCGTTCACAAAACAACTACACATGGAGCTTACTTCCAAAGCCTCAATTTCTAGGCCACAACATATGAATTTATGTTTTCTTTATCAATTGACAGCTCAAGGCTCATTAACATTTCCATCTCAATCAAGTTAAAAGATATTTACAGGCTTGAGATGCAAAAAAGCTCCAAAAGTAGATGAGGGATGCAAACTAAATGAATGAATCTCTAAATCTGCTAATCATTTCAAAATGAAGTATTTCAATAAAGAATAAGGAAAGCAGCAAAACAAGCCAAAAGTTCACTGGATCCTATTACACAGCAACAGACTGAAAAGTCACTGGAGAATTTAGCTTTGTGAAAAAAGCCCCAAAGTCAGGAGAGTTAAGATCCTAAGGGGTATGAAAGGTAAATGCAGCATTTTGCATATTCTTCTTGCTAAGATATCACAGAATATTAACCACACAATAGTAATAGTTTAATAAAACTCATCTGCAGTTTTAGAAAATATATTAACCTTTTAAAATTATAAGACCAGGGTTTAAAAAATTGGAAAGATTTCTTAACAATAATTATTTTAAGGCACTTAAAAAATTATAAAGTACTTTTGAATCAGAAGAATATTATTAATGAACTTGAATGAGCATTTGCCCTTAATAAATGATAAGAATGAAACATTACAGATAAAATATCCAATTCATTAAATTGATATTTAAATCTATGTCATCTAAATTTAAATGGAACATATATATTTTTACCTTAACTCTAATCTGTTTAAGATTACAAAGTAAAACAAAAAAGCTATTTTCATTTTCTATTCTGAATTATTTTATATAACAATTTATGTTTGAAATATCCAATTATAATAGTCAAATAAAATTTATTAATGTATTAATAACCCATTAATACTATAAATGGCCAATAAAATATAGCTATATTTTCTTATATTTATGGTATTACAATTTATTATTAGTAACAACAATCATCTCTAGTACATGTGTTATAAACATTTTAAATAAAAAAGAAATTGGATATGCAAATTCCATTACAGTATTTCAAGAATTCACTTCTGGAAGTCATCCCACATGAACACAGGGACAACAGCAAAACTGTGTTTCACATATGGAAAATAAGAGAAGTCCATCAGGAAATAGAATTGTGAAATATGTATATTAATACAAATTAAATACGGTACTCTAAAACATTGTATCCGGTCGGTAACATGACCAGATAGCCACAGATCTCTTGCAGCAATGTGCCATATGTTTTGGATGCTGAGGCTTGAAGGATTAGTTTGAAGTTTTCATCTTCTTTTTGCCACTTCCCCATCCACCACTGAGCTGTACAGGATTGTCACGGAATGATATACGTTCCTTCTTAGAAGATCTTGCATTTGTTATCATTGGTGCAAGGATTCCCTTAATTGAACAACCTAGACAGTGATATTAAATGTACACATTCACTTAACTTGATCCAAGTAAGATTATATTTAAAACTAAGAAATATATTTGCCAGTCACATTCATTTTAGAACTACGTGATCTTTGAGTTAAAGAAAATATAATGTTTCTTTTTGTTTGCAATATAATCAAAATTTAGTATAAATTATATTTAGGTTAAATGAAAGAAAATGATTTTAAAAGTTAAATAGATATAACAATTCCTTCTATCTATAATCCAAATATCCCTGGTATTTCAACACTATGAGATTTATCTTCTAAGTTTCTAGTATATTTGCTTATGTTTTCATAATTTAAAATTTTATAACTTTATTTTTGTAAATAATGAGTATGTTAAAAATTACTTTTAGAAGTGGTCCTGTTGAATTAAGAACTTTTTCAGAAAAAAAATAGCGCTTGGCAAATTTTGGGGGAAAGTATATTAGATGTAGACTCTAAAGATATTCATGGGTTCTAGTCTGGCTGCATAAAACACAGTTTTGTGATTGGACAGGTCACAGCCTTTCTGAGTCTTGGTTTTGTAAATGAGGAAATTATTATGCATTACAGGGCTGTTATGAAGATGAACTTTCTGATTATACTGTGGAGGTGGTTAGACCTGGGAGAATGCTTTGTAAACAGGTGCTATAAAAGTGGAAGAAATGACGATTTACACTCAACAAGTTAGAACTTATCCAGAGAAAAGTAACAAAAACTGTGAGAGGTGCAAAGCACATAGTTGTTATAAGCATGGGATAGCATTTTAGAAATGTTTTACTCAGCAAGAACCCGAGATACCCTATCAAGAATACTAGTAAAGAATTATGATCATCTGCTTCACGTCTCCTGAGGATTAAGCAAGTGCACAAGGCTGTCTCTGGGGGGAAATGGCCTGAAAAGCCCAGAGTGAGGCATTCCAGAGCTCCCTCAGTCCTGGTTTGGGGCGAAGGTTCAAACCACGTGATTCTTCTTCATTATGATGCTTTTGTTTTTAAATAAGTTTAGAGGGGAATATATCAATTTTTTTTTCAATATTAGTTCTCCAACTTAAATTTAAAATATTTAAAAATATATGTCCAAACAGATTTGAAAACATTAGACCATTTGTGGAATTTGGCCTGTGATTTCAGATTTGGTACAGCATGAGGGGTAAAATTGATTATAAAAGTCCACCTTATACTTAAAAACTTTTTAAAAACAGAGTATTGCTTTTTTATTTTTAATCTTAGAATTGTGACAAGGAAAACAAACTCAAAAGTGTTAATGAGCCTCTGTAAAAGGAGCAAATTTTATTGGTCCACAAAGAAAATCTTACTAAAAGGCAAGGGAAAAAAAGTTAAAAGCTATTGTCTTAGGAAACGATATTCTAGAAATGGAAAGGCTGACGCTTATGCCTATGGGCAGAAGTCTGTGATGGAGTTAGAAAGGACTGCAGTTTAAGAGGCCTTCACAGCTGCGCCTTGTGAAGACAATCTCAGCAGAGAGACAAAGGAGAAATGCCAAGTGAAGTTGGCCTCTATGTGCCGGCCAGGTTTAGCCTGCGTTAAACTAGCCCTGGTAAGTTAGTTAGTCAGGATCCTTTGTGAAGCTGCAAGAACTCTTTCAAGCAACAGGATGTTACTGCTGCACAAAAGCAAGAATTTCCTAGTGATAAAATAGTGACCTAAAAAGTTAAGAAAGCATCCTCAGAGCTTGTCCTGTATTTGCTAGCTCCAAATTGGAAATATATGTATATATATTTTAACCAAATAACAGAATGGAACCTTCACTTTGGTTTATTTAAAACAGCAATAATAATAGTAAGAGCAAATGACTTGCCCTAGCAGTAAAAATTCTTTGATGAATAAACTATTTGTTGGATAACAAGTATCTATTTATGAGAGCACATTAGTAAGGGAGAATGCTAGGGCTTGATGGAAGGTGTAGCATGCAGGATTGAGAAATGGGACATATTTAGAATTCAGGTATATTTATTTAAGATAAAAAATTGAACTTGATAAGAGTAAGCATATTTCCACAAATGCCTTAACACAAATGTTTTGTTCCAATAAAAAAAGCTAAATAAAGTTCCTTGCCAGCTTTACTCAAGCTAATAAGTAGAAATAAGTATATATTTTAAAATACAAATTGATAACATAGGTCATTATTGGTTAAATATTTTTGACGAAAGTATCTTAATAGTATATAGATGTATTATTTAATGCCTTTATTCTTAACATAAGCTTTTCATCAAAGATGGCAGATAATGTGTAAGAATGGTGACACTTTCTTTATAAAGTATTGAAATATTTAAAAATAATTTCATATACTTCTAAAACAACTATTTCAAAATTAAATAAAATGAATTGCATTACAATATGGCTTTTCTGAAGACCAAATCCTGATTCTGAACAGTGTTTCTTAATTCTAAAAAATTTTTCTATTGACTAAAAATTTATGTATGGTACTTTTTTTCCTAATAGTGTTCTGTTGTCTTTAGTATTTTGAAGCTGTTGATAAATCTTCAAGCCTTTTTGTACTTGTCCACAGTGTAACCCTAAATTACAAGGCAGCTTGTAATTTTTCATTGTTTAGTATAATTCCTTCAGCAATAATTATAATTTAAAAACATATTGTGTGATATTACAAAATAGATTTATAACAATTTTGAAGTACATTTTCTTCAAATAGAATGGTATGAAAATTCTATAGGAAATTAGTCTTTAAAACTACATAAACACTATGTAAATATATATATTTAAAAAAATATTTTAGATGTGATTAAGCTTGCATTTCATTATTTTGCTATGTGTAAATAAGCAATTTGAGCAGTAATCAATATAGCTTATTCTCTCATTGCATTTAGTGAGACTTTTTGTTATCATATAAATTCTTGAAACACCAGAAATACAGAAATAAATTGAGGAGTAAAGCAAGACATCTACGAAGGAATCACATACTGGCATTCATTGTAAAGCTATTACTTTGTCCTATGATTACTCTAGAAATGAAAAAAGAAAATAAAAAAGCAATTTAATAAGTCAATGTATAATCATTCTGAAATTACATACTCACATGAAAATACAATAGTTAGAGATTTTACCTCAAAAAAAATGGATATTAGAACTAGACTACTGATGGGTTCCTGGAATAAAAAAATTATAACTAAAGGATCTTTGCCAGTTTTTCTCTTTCCTGCACATTATTGTTACAAATTTCACCTTTTTTTCGACAACAGTCTGCTGCATATTTGCAGGTGACCATATAAATCAACCAGTCTCTTACATATATGCTGAAAGTATGTCTTGATAAGTACGATCTATCTTCCAGTAAGTCGCTTCTTTGCCACATAATCTGTGTTCTGCTAAAGATTTGTTCTGGTCCTTTAAAAATGTTTTTGGGTTAAATCCTTGGTTCTTTAACAAATGTCAAGGTCTATATACGCTGTGTTTTGATAAGTAATTTAATATGTAAAATGCTTTGAATGACGCTCCTGGTATGTATAAGAAAAACTTCCTTAAACAGGTTAAAGTAGAAATTTCATGATGTATAGTAATACGTCATTGGATTTTCGTTGAAACACTATGTGTCTGGACATAAAAATCATTTCAAAGTCCTTCTCATATTGTACTGCTTAACAGCAGAAACAGCAGAAGGAAAGCATGAAGGAAAAAAAAATCAACATTTTAATGAAAGTGACCAGAACAAATTTTTAGCAGCAAAGCATTTACATCAATTTAAATGCTGTGAGTGAGTTACACTGGGTAAGTTTGAGGTTGAGGTAGATATTACAGTGTTCAAGTAACAGTTGCTTTTAAGGGCTATTGCTATGTCCAACCTTGAATTGTAATGATCATTTACAGATAGTTTAAAGTCTAACACTAAGAATGAAAATAAAACAAATAAAGGGGTTGTTTATATCATATTTAGATTGCCTCCATATAACATGGTGATTTTGCTTGTTTTGAAATTGTTTTCAAGGTTTTTCAGTGAATAAAATTTTTCTCTATAACATAAAAATACTAATAACATTTTCCTGTTTCTTGAAATCCCAACTGGACAATGACATTTACAGTTATCCTTCTTACACAATATTTAAGACACATATAAAAAAGAAAACCAGTTAGGTTTGGTACATTTGATAGCCACAGACTACCCACGGTATTTGTTATTGTTGCTAAAAATCATGATGCCTGATGTTTCTTTTTAAATCAACATGACACATATAATTTGCTTTGTCTATGTACATTTATTTTGAAAAGGCAATTCCTAATGTGCATAAAATCTAATACATATCATAGAGGGTGGGGTATCCTGATACATAGCATAGATTTTTACTTTTGTATTTTGTGCATTTCTTGATCTTTTATAATAACTACCATTCATAGCTGATCTAGAATCTTTGAGGCCTCCCTATAGTATGCACTGTTTCTGGGTTTTATTATTTTTAACACACTGCTGTGTTGATTTCTTCTCAGAGATGTGTTTGCACAGACAAGGATGGCTAGAATATGGTGCTAAAAATTCTATCTAGTTTCTTTAAATTCTGTTTCTTGTACTTATATTGTTTGATGTTGTTCTCATTTTTTTTTCATGGGAAATTTTTTTTTCAGTGATTTTTGGTTATAAAATCTAAATAGGTTTTATGATTTTTTTTTGAGTATTAGATTAGCTTTCTGTCATGTGACCATTAAATAACTCTTCTTTCCTGGTGTTTCTGGCTTCCCACCAAACTAGTAGATGCTTATTGAGTATTTGAACTCCTACAATAAATTGACTAGGTAATAAAAAGTATCACTCAATAAGGAATTAAGAATGAAATTTAACAATCTATAAATTATCTAGGCATCTGTTTCCTTCTATACACAGTTGGTTCTAAAAATCAGGTCATAGGTCCATTATTCTCATCAATTCAGAAAAAGTCTGTTCCTAGATTCTCTAATTGTTCTAAAAATATTCTCTTCGCTACTCTGCTTATTATACTTATAACTAAGTGTCCATAAGTATTTGTATTTAAAGAGTAATGGCATGACTTATGCTAGTAATTGAGAGTATTTTTTACACTTAACTGATATGCATATTCTTTTGAAACAACCCAGTTCTTTGTCTTACCCCTCTTTTTCCCATGTTAATTAATTTTGCGGAAAGTAAACATTTAGCTAAAAAATATGCATTTTAAGTCAATTCCCAAATGTTTTATCACTGCACAGTTATCCTTTGGCATTTAAATATTTAAAACCTAAATTAGATTTTCAAGATCACTTGGAATCTTTGAAAGCTTGAGCTCAAACTCTTCCCTTTATTTACACATTCATTCAATATGTATTTATTTAGTGCCTATTATGTAGCAGGCACTGTTCTATTCTGCCTTTTAATGAAGCTCCCCTGTCAATATGCTTCCATGTGCCAAGTAATATTAGTAACCATCATCTCACAGTTGCTTTCCATTTCACTCTATTCTCATAATTTCATCTTTACAATCCTCATATGGAACTTGTATAAAACAAATACTTATTTCCACATTCCCAGATAGTGAAGACTTGTGGATAGGTTTCCCAAAAACTTTTCATGGAAACTTTCATTATCCCTTTTCATGCTTATTAGTTCTTAGCAGGGAGACATTTGGCAACAATAAACATGACTCGCCTGAGAATTTATTATATTATTGTACTTAGTTTCATTCATTTGACAAATGCATTTCACATTTGACCATACCCATTTATTTTTGCACATTAAACTAGTGTAAGAAATTGGTTTGAAAGTGACAACAATAACCAAAAAAAAAAAAAGAAAGAGTTTATTTATGAAGGAAAGGGGTAAAAACTAAAATACTACAGTTAGAAACATGATGCTTTAATATATTATCAATAGAGCATACATAGATCCTGTCCTCAAAAATGTTGAAATGTGTGTAAGTTGTTTTTTTATTACAGAGAATAAATGTAGTTGACATATGTATAACTAGCTTGCTCACAAAAGTACAGTTGAAATTTGTCTTTCTCTGGATAATATCAACTGCTGGTGAAACCACTGTTTTAGATCTGTAAATATTATTCTGTGGTTACTAATAACTGTTATATTTAACTGTGTCTGGAATCGTTGTTGACTGTTTCATTAGACTGTCTCAGATTCTGGAAACAGGCTGTATCAGGCTGTTAAAGGACATTAAATCAATAGCTATTTATTATGTGCCTACTCTGTGCTAGACTTTTAATATATGTCTATTAGATGTTTCAGCAACCATGTAAACATGAGCGTGGTATAATAGTGATTAATTTTGACTATCCAGTTCTGGTTACGGGAATATTTTTAGGGTTGAAGTGTTAATGTTAAAGTGTTTGTTTATTCAGGGACACAATATTAAGACCTAACAAATCTGTGTTCTTAAAGGTCCTGCCAAAAAAATTGAGATTCAGAAAAATCAGGGTTAATGGTTTAAGCAATATTAAAAGCCTTAAAATAAAATTTTTATATTGTCAGAGACCAGCTCTTGCTGAACAAACTTTTTTAAAAATAATAATTCTATGATATAGCTCTAAGCTTCTTTATTGACATGTTTCTGTAAATCAAACATTTCCGATAAGAAACAAGAGGATAAACAAATCCAGATTTTATTATACATAGAAGAAAAAAGTTTAACTTGGCCACAGTTGTTTATAAAAATCTTATTTACCTTATTTTTAATCTGTGGAAAAAAATAACATCAATGTCAGGATTAAAGTTTGAATATTTTAATTAAGAAGTTTGAGAGTTTTTACCTCTACAATGGATTTTGATAATGGTGTTGTGGAATTATTTTATTAGAAGAATTTGTAGACAGAATGCCATCATTTACAACTATGCCAGTTAATTAAAAGTATTACTTACTAGAGTGCACATTTTAAACAATATCTTTATTATGCATTTAGCATCAACAAAAGTTTGCCCTGTACAAAATTACTCAACTTTTTACTATCAAGTCTATTAAAAGACTAGTATGTGCCATTGTCCACATTTTCTCATCACACATTTATCTTCAATTCTGCCAAAATTAGTTTACTCATGACCTGAAAATGTCATCTCTTGAACGAGTAGCAGGGATCTAGGAGTTCCTTATGTTCCAGGCCCTGGCATGGCACTTTATATTCACCATCTCATTTAATCCGCAATATAGCTGTGCACAATGCATTATCACCCTCATTTTAAAAATAAGGAAACTGAGGCAATGAAATTAAAATTTTTGCCCAAAAGTAAGTGACAGTAACATATTTGAAACTTGACTTTATATGACTAAGTGTATTAAAAAGAAGACAGTATCATTTTTAATTTTAAGAAATAAAGAATACTAATATAATAGTACCATAAAGAAAATCATTAGGCAGCAGATGTGAGATGCATATCTTTTTTTACATTCCTTCCAATGGAAAAACCTGTCCATTACAGAACAATATCATCCTTAATTTCTGTAAGTTGAGGAAACACAAGAGAAAGGTATTTCTTTAATCTGTATCCGTATCTATATTTTGTGCTATGCAGTGCTTAGTTGCTCAGTCATGTCTGACTCTTTGAGACCCCATGAACCATACCCACCAGGCTCCTCTGTCGATGGGGATTCTCCAGGCAAGAATACTGGAGTGGGTTGCCATGCCCTCCTCCAGGAGGTCTTCCCCACCCAGGGACTGAACCTAGGACTCCCACATTACAAGAGGATTCTTTACCATCTGAGCCACCGGGGAAGCCCAAGAATACTGGAGTGGGAAGCCTATCCCTTCTCCAGGGATCTTCCTGACCCAGGAATCAAACCAGGGTCTCCTGCACTGTAGGCAGATTCTTTACCGGCTGATTTACCTGGGAAGCCCATCTATATATTATCTGTATCTATATATGATATGACAACCCTTAACATGATTTTTCAATTTAAGAATTACTTTATCAAAACACTTTTTTCAGACAATTGTATTCTTCAGTTATGTCACTGCCTTTCTGTTTACCCATCAAGACCTTCTAGGTACTACCAGAACTTCTGAAGTTGTTCAAAGAATGCTCCCATATTTCAATGATTTTGACTGAATTACATAAGCACATACAGTAATAAAACATTAATAAGTGTCTTCTTTGAACTTTACAAAAATAGACATGGAATACTAGAGACTACATATTTTCTCCTTTAAGAAAATATCTGAAGAAGGATTTCCCTAGTTGTACAGTCGATGGAATCTGCCTGCCAATCTGGGAACACGGGTTCGATTCCTGATCCGGGAAAATTCTACACGCCAAGGAACAACTAAAGCCCATGAGCTACAGCTACTGAGTCTGCACACATAGAGCTTGTGTTCTGGAATAAGATAAGCCACCGCAATGAGAAACCTGCACATTGCAATGAAGAGTAGTCCCTGCTTACTGCAAGCAGAGAAAGCCCAGGAAGCAACAAAGCTTCAAAGACTGAGTGCAACCAATAAATAAATAAATAAAATATCTGAGGAAAATGCATTAGAATTAAAAACTATCTAGAGTTTATAAAGGCTAGGTACAAGTAAAACCAATATGCTATTTAGTGGACAGTTGAACCAAAACTCAATTTATTTCTTTATTATATATATATATTTCAGTCTATTCTGAAAAATATGCAAGGAGGGACATAAATGGGGCTTCCCAGGTGGTGCTAGTGGTAAAGAACCTGTCTGCCAATGCAGGAGACGTAAGAGGCATGGGTTTGATCTGTAGGTCGGGAAGATCCCTTAAAGGAGGGCATGGCAACCTACTCCAGATTCTTGCCTGGAGAATCCCCATGGACAGAGGAGCCTGGTGGGCTACAGTCCGTGGGATCACACAGAGTTGGACATGACTGAAACAATGTAGCAAGCACCGGGACATAATTCAGCATGACTTTCACTCATCTTTTGACCACTCTATGTGACAGAAAATTAAGTTAAAGGTAAAACATTTCTAAGCTTCCAGTGAGGAAATAATTGACTTGTAAATTTAAGTTATGGAATGCAGGGAATCAGTTGGAAGTAGCAGAGCTGCCAAAAGGGTCAAAATGCTAGTTAGAGATTGTGGATCCTTGAAAAGGGACATTTCAAAGGAGATACAGGTTAGGAGTAGGGTGGCAGAAGGGTTAGAGAGCAACAAGATGACAAAATGGGGAGGTGAATTCACCAGTGAAGCACCAGTGACTAGTATTATATTCAGAAAATAAAGTCATTTATATTTACAACTATATTCACCCAATCAAGTTGCCTTACTGTGGAAGTGGAGAGAGATGGCTGATGTGGGTCAGCCACATTAAAATGATGTGTGTCTTGCCACATTAAAAATTAACACTGCAATTCACTAACAAATCTTTGCATTGGATAGAACTCATTATTAATACATTCAGAGAGAAAAACCAAAGCTCCTTCACATGAGATATACTGTTCATGTTTTTAAAATACCAAAATAATTTTGAAATACCAAAATAATAAAATTTTTTATTTTTGAAAATAAATTTAAGCTGTATTTTAAAAAATATTTGTAATATTTGCTATATTATATATAAGGTACAGAAGTACTAAAAAGTTTAGAATTTTGACATTTAATTGAATTAGATATCATCTCTATTACAGACTCAGCCTAATATATAACACATATTTGTATATATGTTTACATATATACATATATATGGAAAAAATGGAGAAGCTCTGTACAGTCAGCAAAAATAAAACCTGGAGCTGACTGTGGCTCATCAGGAGCTCCTTATTGAAAAATTCAGACTTAAATTGAAGAAAATGGGGAAAATCACTAGGCAATTCAGGTATGAACTAAATAAAATCCCTTATAATTAATTATACAGTGGAGATGACAAATAGATTCAAGTGATTAGATCTGCTAGACAGAGTGCCTGAAAAATACGGACGGAGGTTCACGACACTGTACAGGAGGTGGTGATCAAAACAGCCCCAAAGAAAAAGAAATGCAAGAAGGCAAAGTGGTTGTCTAGGGAGACTTTACAAAGAGTTGAGAGAAGAGAAGCAAAAGGCAAGGGAGAAAAGGAAAAATATGGTAAAGATCTAACAGAAGCAGAAGAGATTAAGAAGAAGTGGCAAGAATACACAGAACTGTACAAAAAAGGTCTTAAGACCTGGAAAACGATGCTGTGGTCACTCACCTAGAGCCAGACATCCTGGAGTGTGAAGTCAAGTGGGTCATCACTATGACCAAAGTTAGTGGAGGTGATGGAATTCCAGCTGAGTTATTTCATATTGCAAAAGATTATAAAGTGTTGCACTCAATATACCAGCAAATTTGGCAAACTCAGCAGTGGCCACAGGACAGGAAAAGGTCAGTTTTCATTCCAATCTCAAAGAAGGGCAATGCCAAAATGTTCAAACTACCAGACAACTGTACTTATTTCATATGCTAGCAAGGTAACACTCAAAATCCTTCAAGCTAGGCCTCAGCAGCACGTGAACCAAGAACTTCCAGATGTACAAGCTGGATTTAGAAAAGGCAGAGGAACCAGAGATCAAATTGCCAACATCTGCTGGATCATAGAAAAAGAAAAAGCAAGAGAATTCCAGAAAAACATCTACTTCTGCTTCACTGACTATGATAAAACCTTTGACTGTGTGGATCTCAACAAATTGTGGAAAATTCTTAAAGAGACAGGAATATTAGATCACCTTACCTGTCTCCTGAGAAACCTGTATGCAGGTCAAGAAGCAACACTTCAGTTCAGTCACTCACTTGTATCCGACTCTTTGCAACCCCATGGATTGCAGCACACCAGGCCTCCCTGTCCATCACCAACTCCTGCAGCTTGCTCAATCTCATGTCCATTGAGGCGGTGATGCAATCCAACCATCTCATCCTCTGTCATCCCCTTCTCCTCCTGCCTTCAATCTTTCCCAGAATCAGGGTCTTTTCAAATGAGTCAGTTCTTCACATCAGGTGGCCAAAATATTGGAGTTTCAGCTTCAGCATCAGTCCTTCCAGTGAATATTCAGGACTGATTTCCTTTAGGATGGACGGGTTGGATCTCCTTGCAGTCCAAGGGACTCTCAAGAGTCTTCTCCAACACCACAGTTCAAAAGAATCAATTCTTCGGCACTCATCTTTCTTTATAGTCCAACTCTCACAACTATACATGACTACTGGAAAAACCAGAACTTTGACTAGATAGACTTTTGTCAGCAAGGTGATGTCTTGCTTTTTAATATGCTGTCTAGGTTGATCATAGCTTTTCTTTGGAGGAACAAGCGTCTTTTAATATGATGGCTGCAGTCATCATCTTCAGTGCTTTCTAAGCAACAGTTAGAACTGGACATTCAACTATGGACTGGTTCCAAATTAGGAAAGAAGTACATCACAGCTGTATTTTGTCACCCTGCTAATTTAAGTTATATGCAGAATCCATCACGCAAAATGCTGGGCTGGATGAATCACAAGCTGGAGTCAAGACTGCTGAGAGAAATATTAACAGCCATAGATATATAGATGAAACCACTCTAATAGCAGAAAGTAAAGGGAAACTAAAAAGCCTCTTGATGAGGGTGAAAGAGTGTGAAAAAGCTGGCCTTGAAACTCAACATCCAAAAACTAAGATCATTGCATACGGTGTCATCAATTCCTGGCAAACTGGGAAAAAGGTGGAAGCAGTGACAGATTTTATTGTCTTAGGCTCCAAAATGACTGCAGATGTTGACTGCAGGCACGAAATTAAAAGACGCTTGCTCCTTGGAAGGAAACCTATGACAAACTTAGGAAGTATATTAAAAAGCAGAGATATAACTTTGTTGACAAAGGTCTGTGTAGTAAAGCTATAGTTTTTTCCAGTAGTCATGGAGGGAAGTGAAAGTTGGACCATAAAGAAGGCTGAGCGCCAAAGAATTGATGCTTTCAAACTGTGGTTCTGGAGAAGACTCTTGAGAGAGTCCCTCGGAGAGCAAGGAGATCAGTCAATACTAAAGAAAATCAACCCTAAATATTCATTGGTAGGACAGAAGCTGAAGCTGAAGCTCCAATACGCTGGCCACCTGATGTGAAGTGCTGACTCATTGGAAAAGACCTTGGTGCTGAGAAAGATTGAAGGCAGGAGAAGAAGGGAGTGACAGAGGATGAGATGGTTGGATAACATCATCAACTCAACGTACATGAGTTTGAACAAACTCTGGGAGATAGTAAAGGACAGGGAAGCCTGGTGTGCTGTAGTCCATGGGGTTCAAAGAGCTGGACATGACTGAGTGACTAAAGAATAGCAATAACTAGGATAAATCTCATACAAACAATTTAGAGAGAAGGCCATAAAATGCTAATGGAAATGGTTTCCCTTGTTCTGGAGAAGATAATATCCACTTAAAACTAAGGTTATATGAATATATGATATAGGAGAAAAGCAACAATGGTTGAAAAATTCATTTGTTCTCTGAAGTGCTAATCATATACAATTCATCTTTGTACTTTTCAAAAACTAAATTATAATTCATGATAGTGTCTGTAATGTTCCATCTGTACACTAAGATAGACAGAAGCAAAACATTTATGATGCCAAGAAGCTGGATGGGAAGCAATTGATATCCTTACACTAGGAATCACAAGACCCAGATTTGAGTCTCAGCCCTACAACTTTCAGCCTCCTTAGCTCTGGGCAATTTATTTATAAAATTAAAAGCTAAATCCCACCTGTTCTGAAGTTAATCTCAGGCAATAGGTGATGAGGAACAGCCTTCTGAGCTTCTCATTTTTTTCCTTTTCTTTTTTTCCCATTCACTTATTAAGACTATTTTTCTAAAAGAGTAATTTCCGTTCACAGAAAAATTGAGAGGAGGGTACACAGATTTCCTATATATCTTCTGTCCCACATATGCATAGTCTCCTTCATTATCAACATCCCCATCAGCAAGGTACCTTTGTTACAAATGATGAAATTAAATTGACAAAATATAATCACCCAAATTACACAGCTTACATTATAGTTCATTCTCAGGTTTTGCTTTTGTACATTCTATAGGTCTGGGAAAATGTATAATGAATGGCAGTATGCATATAGTATCATATAGATTATTTCCACTGTCCTAGAGTACATCACGAGAAACACTGGCCTGGAAGAAGCACAAGCTGGAATCAAGATTGCCCAGAGAAATATCAATCACCTCAGATATGCAGATAACACCACCCTTATGGCAGAAAGTGAAGAAAAACTAAAGAGTCTCTTGATGAAAGTGAAAGAGGAGAGTGAAAAAGTTGGCTTAAAGCTCAACATTCAGAAAATTAAGATCATGGCATCTGGTCCCATCACCTCATGGAAAATAGATGGGGAGACAGTGGAAACAGTGTCAGACTTTATTTTTGGGGGCTCCAAAATCACTGCAGATGGGGACTGCAACCATGAAATTAAAAGACGCTTACTCCTTGGAAGGAAAGTTATGACCAACCTAGACATCATATTAAAAAGCAGAGACATTACTTTGCCAACTAAGGTCCGTTTGGTCAAGGCTATGGTTTTTCCAGTGGTCATGTATGGATGTGAGAGTTGGACTGTGAAGAAAGCTGAGCACTGAAAAATTGATACTTTTGAACTGTGGTGTTGGAGAAGACTCTTGAGAGTCCCTTGGACTGCAAGGAGATCCAACCAGTCCATCCTGAAGGAGATCAGTCCTGGGTGTTCATTGGAAGGACTGATGCTGAAGCTGAAGCTCCAATACTTTGGCCACCTCATGTGAAGAGTTGACTCATTGGAAAAGACCCTGATGCTGGGAGGGATTGGGGGCAGGAGGAGAAGGGGGCGACAGAGGATGAGATGGCTGGATGGCATCACTGACTCGATGGACATGAGTTTGAGTAAACTCTGGGAGTTGGTGATGGACAGGGAGGCCTGGTGTGCTGCGATTTATGAGGTCGCAAAGGTCAGACACGTCTGAGTGACTGAACTGAACTGAACTGAAAAAATCCCCCATGCTCAACCTATTCATCTTCCATCCAACCCCCTACTACCTTTGATGTTTTTACTGTTTCCATAATTTTACCTTTTTAAGAATGTTACATAGTTGAAATCATACAGTATGTAGTCTTTTCAGGTTGACTTTTTTCACTTATTAATATGCATTTAAGTTTCCATCATGTCTTTTCAAGGCCTAGTAGCTCCTTTGTTTTTTTTTTTTTTTAATCACTGAGCAATATTTCATTATCTGGATGTACCACAGTTTATATAGCCATTCACCCACTAAAGGACATCTTGGTTGCTTCCAAATTTTGGCAATTATGAATAATGCTGCCATAAACATCCATGCACAGGCTTTTGTTTGGTTGTAAGTTTTCAACTTCTTTGAATAAATACCAAGAAGCACGACTGCTGGATCATATGGTGAGGGTATGCTTACTTTTGTAAGAAAGTGTCAAACTGTATTCCTAAGTGGTTGTACCATTTTGCATTTCCACCAGCAAAGAATGAGATCCTGTTGCTACACATTTTTGCTGGCAGTTGGTTTTGCCAGTGTTCTAGATTTTGGCAATTCTATTGATAATAGGTGTACAGTGGTATCTCATTTTAATTTGCTTTTTCCATGGATGTTTTGGTCTTCCAACTTTGTTCTTCAACACTGTGTTGGCTATTCTAAGTCTTGTACCTATCCATCTTTGTACTTGCTTAATGATTCTGTACCTTGCTTTACTTATTGCAGGCATGAGACTGCTTGCACTCACGATGTTGCTGTTCATTTGCTAAATCATGTCCAACTCTTGCGACCCCCATGGACTGCAGCACACCAGGCTTCCCTGTCCTTCACTGTTTCCTGGAGTTTGCCCAAACTCATGTCCATTGAGTCGGTGATGCCATCCAACCATCTCATCCTCTGTTGTCCCTTCTCCTCCCACCTTCAATCTTTCCCAGCATCAAGGTCTTTTCCCATGAGCTGGTTCTTTACCTCAGGTGGCCAAAGTATTGGAGTTTCAGCTTCAGCATCAGTCCTTCCAATGAATATTCAGGATTGATTTCCTTTAGGATTGGCTGGTTTAATCTCCTTGCTGTCCAAGGGACTCTCAAGAGTCTTCTCTAGCACCAAAATTCAAAGGCATCAATTCTTTGGCATGTGCCCATGATGAGGTTTATATAATGACCCACAGATATATGCAATACTATTTAAATCTTAAGTTTACTCAGTGAGGGATTAAAAATGCATATTATATGTATATACTACAGCTATGTACAAATTAGATATATATATATATATGTACATATATATGCACAGAAATACATGAATATATAACATGCTAATAATTCTTTGCTTGCAAACTTTATGTTAATGGAATGTACTTAGTAAATTTGAAATAAATGTTAATGGTCCTTTTTGAAATTTTTTACTTTAGCTACCACCTTTATTCTTTCAATCCCCATATACTATTGGGTACTGGCATCTAGTAAACCATGTATTTCACTTTGTACTTTTGATAGTCAGATTAATCTGCTTTGATAAGAGCTGTAAAATTATTTTGTCAATATACTGGAGGCATTGTAAAATGTTAGGATTGACTCAGAATATCTTTCTTCAACTGATTTTAGGCTTTCTAAAATAATAGGGTATTTTCAGGAATACTTGTTAGTTTCTCATTAGCAGTAGAAAAGCCCAATTCCTCCACTATATTTTCAAACTTATCTTGAAATTAGGCTTCATTTTTAATGCAATTTTATTTTACATCACTTCAGTATGTGGAACCTCTGGTCCAGACAGGCTTCTCAGCGTTTCACAAATATATATTCATATTTTACCATTTGCCTTTGTTTAAATGGTTTATTTCCACTTTTTTCCCCCTTACTTAAATCCCAAATGTCAGTCTAGGTACAGATCAAGTATACTGCCTCCAAGAAGCCTTCTTCATTTCAACAACATTAGCAACTTTACTTTTGAAAAATATTTTTTTCCATATTCAGTAAATTCAGTACCATATTATAAGGGCTTACATTTCATGAGAGTTTAGACATGCTCAGAGAAGAAGCTGATATGGGGTTGATTATACACTATTACAGAGGAATTTTGGATTTTCAGTCTCTGGCTAACTTTGAAAATGGAATATGTCCGGGAAAGTGCAGAGATAATATGAAGAAGGCAACTGGTAACCAAAATTAGGTGTATAGCGAGCAATGATCCATCAATAAATGGCTCCAGAAAGAATGAATGGATAAGAGGAACTATATTCTTACTAAGCTACATGTTTTAGCCCAAGGAAGAACAGAAGACAGTATAGCACTGAGTTTCGAATGAGAAAAGATGGATTCAAATTGTTGCTTTCCTTTGCTAAGTTTTTGGTGCCAACGTTCAAATAAATAAACACTCTAAGTCTCATTTATATTATCTATCAAAGAAAAATAATCATATAAGTCAGAAAAGACTATTAAAAGAAATCGGATAAACTCTAAATTGCTAGAGCAATAGAGTTATTGTTATTGTAATGCATCCTTTATTTTAAGTATTAAGTGGGAAATGAATTGAGAAAACCAAAATCATTTAAGGATATCAAATATTTTTAACTAAATATTGTTTAGATCAGGAATTTTTTTGCCTAGTCATTTCATAATGGCACATTTAAAAATATGAATGTGACCTATTTCATCTATTTTCAAATCATAATATAGATTAGAAAACTTGGTAGCAGATTTCCTTGGCCTCATGTAAGAGGGCAGTAAGACCTAAAAGGAAAAGAACAAAAACCTTAGGAAATTCTTTAAGAAAAGACATTGTTACTTTATATGGATGGCATAGTTCTGCTATTATTTGATACACAGAAAAGGAAGACAACTCTACTTTGAAATTGTTTAAAAATAATACAATAGTAACATAACACATACAACAATAACGAACAATATAAACAAGAACAATACTTTAAGTTTTTACTTATTACTAGGCAATGCATCACCATACTTTATGTATATTTTTACTTATTTATTCCTTACTAAAATTCCATGAGATAGACATTATACTTCCATTTTATAGAGAGTAAGCTCATTCTTAGAGGTTAAATAATTTACCCAAGGTCACACAACTTATCTGTGATAGTGGAGTGGGAATTTTAAACCTGAATGTATCTATTTCTAAAGAATATGTGTTCCAAATATTATAGCAGTATTGAAAGAGAAATAACTAGAAAAGTTCAAAGGCTGAAAAAGTTTTATAGCTGTAACCCATAAACTACTCTCTAGATTTGGCTTGCGAAGCTGAAAGAAATATTTTAGTTTTAATAAGGTGACAAGATTTTGAGAGAGAAAGCTGGAGGAAAAGAGCTTTCAAAATACTGAGACTTTAAGTGGTTGGCCCAGTGCCATGGGGGCCTAGGACACAAAGACTCTGACAGTTAAAAGATTTCTATGTATAATAAGCTATGCCATTTTTTTTTCCTGTTAAAGAACTATTAAGACATTTCTTTTAAGCCAAGCTAGTTAGCCATGTGACTAGATACTACAGACTTCAATATCTTACCTCAACTGATTTTTCTTTTTTACAACAATTACAAAGAACATTTACTAAGCACTTATTTTGAGACAGATACCATTCTGAATGCTCTCTCAGTTCAGTTCAGTTCAGTTGCTCAGTCGTGTCCGACTCTTTGCGCCCCCATTGACTGCAGCATGCCAGGTCTCCCTGTCCATCATCAACACCCAGAGCTTGCGCAAACTCATGTCCATCGAGTAGGTGAGGCCATCCAACCATCTCATCCTCTGTCATCCCCTTCTCCTCCTGCCTTCAATCTTTCCCAGCATCAGGGTCTTTTCCAATGAGTCAGTTCTTTGCGTCAGGTGGCCAGAGTATTGGAGTTTCAGCTTCAGCATCAGTCCTTCCAATGAATATTCAGGGTTGATTTCCTTTAGTATTGACTGGTTTGATCTCCTTGCTCTCCAAGGAACTCTCAAGAGTCTTCTCCAACACCAAACTTCAAAAGCATCAGTTCTTTGGTGCTCAGCTTTCTTTATAGTCCAACTCTCACATCCATACATGACTACTAGAAGTGAATGCACTATTTTTGATCCTAAAATAATTCTACAAGGTAGGTATCATTCCTATTTTAAGGATGAGAAAATTAACTTATGATACAAATCTAGGCAAACTGGTGTCAGAGGTCATATCCTTCACCATTATATTACATGGATGTTACAGTAAACTCGTATGACAAGAATTTGGCAGATAGTATTTATTCATATTCATTCTGTTATTTAATAAAAAATATTTTCTAAAGTGGCTTGTCTTAAATTGTCACCTAATGAACACTTAGTCATTAGTAGTGTTTGCAATAATGTCACTTATTGACGACTAATGGAAACTACAGTGTGAATGGCCTTATTACAGTTTCTTAGAGAAAGTGTTAAGAAATGAACTCTCAATAAAGATCTTATATACTCTAAAATCTATAACTCAGTTTTATGTAAGTGAAAGGTGAAGCTTGTGCATTTCAGGATAGTTGCTGACTTACTGAGTTATTTATGTTTTAACATTCATATAGTACATTTTGAACAGAAGCTTTGATATTATGTAAAGTGAAAAGGCAATTTGTGTAAAAATTTTATTAGGTTTGTTTATTTTTACCCACACTACTTCAAAACAGTATCATATGAGTTTGTAATATGCAATGCTTAGAATGGATATGGTATTATTCACTATTACGTGTGGCACAGATTGATTCCTTATGAAATGTTTTATATATATATATAAAACATCTGACGTTATTACCACATTTTGTTGCTGTAGAAAATTTGTATTAAAAGAATAATTTTACATAGGTGAATTAACCTAAAATGTTTCTCAACCATATTGACCAGAGCAACCTTTCATGACCAGATTCTGGGAATATTTGTAAGTTAGATATATTACAATTATTTTAAAACAAAATTAAAATTCATTAAAATAAATTTACACATATAAATGGATTTAAATGACTGGAATCTAATAATGCCAAGCATCTGGAGGAAAAGTCAGAGAATCATTTTGAAGTTTTCATTTATCTGAAGAGCACTATCTGGATTGTTGAATTGTTCATATTCAAATAAATATTGACTGTGTGTGTATATAATCATACAATCAATGAGTAATAAATCTTTTTATAGAATAACTATTACTTAAAATGAAGTGTAAGTTAATATGTGGTCTTCTGAGGTTTACTATACTTTGGCAAAATTAACAAAATATGATATTAAATAAACCATCTTTTGTGTTAATATACCATAACACTCTAGAAAATGTTTTGCTATCTTTACAGTGTAAGTTAGATGAAGAGTTTGAAAAACTTAGGCTTTCTTACTCTCAAATACCCTAAGATACAGATAGTTTTTAAATGTTTACATTCTTTTCAGAGTTAAGAATTGCTTTGTAATTCTTGTTAAAACCATGATATATGTATATAGTTATATTACCAAATTAATAAATGGGTGACAAGTTTTCAAATGTAGAAAGTCATCATTAGTAAATACAAACTGTCATCTATTCAGTGGAAATAGCTTTTAAGAGCATGGTTTTGACAGTATAATGTTATTATCTAAAGTCTGCTATTTAAAAAAAAAAATTTCCTTCAAACAAACTTTACTTACAATATATATTAAATTAATGACAAAAGGCCAAAACACATAACTTTGATATATAAATCCAACTTTTTACAATTAACCTAAACAAATTCTTTTAGAACTAAATGATCAAAGAATTCAATATGATCCATGGCGGGTAGAGGAGTAAATCACTGAGTCACAGAATAGAATTAAAATAAAAACTGATGCTGTTAATTTTAGAAATAATTTAATTCTGTTTATATCAAAAGAAGACATTCAGAGAAGGAAAAAATTCAAATGGATAGTTTTGGGCAGTTCTGGTTGCTGGCATCCTACCCCTTATCTGTAAAAGAATGCTTGCTGGCATTAGTTTCCATCAATTCATTTGTGATTTTGAAATTAATTCTGAAGGAAACCACAACTTACTTGAAGATCCTGCTGAGTGTCTGTGTGCCTGAATTTTTTTTTCTGTCTTCACAGACAAAGCACTTCCACTGGTCATGGAAAAAAGGTCTAAATCCGTGTCTTCTCTGCTTACAAGTCTTGCCTGGGAGCAATGGGAGAGAATGTATACAATCATGAAACAAAATATGGCATTTTCTGAATGCAGCTCACATTACCCCAAATAAACAAACAGGCTCTGTCAAACAACCTTCTTCAAAATGATACCACAATCCTTTATTGCTGCCCAGGCAGAACAAATGCACTATGTCAAAGCATTTTTTGCAAATAAGAGCCGATTTTAAAATTGAGGTTTGCTATTTGAGTCTGTACAACAAAAGAAAACATTTCAGTACAGTAATTTTGATGAAAATCAATCTGAAAGGCAACTGATGAAACTTTAAATAGCTTAACATCACTTATTTACCAAGGATATTATTTAATTTTTAATTGAATGTTAGAAATGTCACATTGGATTATTTTCTGCCATATTCATGTTTTACCACTTATAAAATTCCCTGAAATGCCTTTCATCCCATATTTGTATACTACAAAGCCACGAAAGATCTCTACTTTCTCACTACAGTCATTATTAATGTAAAATACTATATGTTCAGTTTAATTTGGGAGTAAGGGTAGACATATAGAAATTTCAAGATATTTTAAGGACATATGTATTAAGTAATTTATTTCATCTCAAATTACTCTCTGAAGTTTTATTACTATCTTGGATTGAACTGAAGAGTTAAAAGAATCACCTCTTGGCTATAAATATTGTTTTACATAATGTCTAATATCATTAAGTAAGGATTTATCAGGATTCGGCCCCTAAATGGGAGAAAATGTCATGATAGAAAGCAAAGTGGCCTCAGAGTAGCTGGAACTTTACCCAAACCACAGGATGCTTGAAATCCTGTGAGAAAGCATTGTCCTTAATATCTGATGTGAGAAAAATTTAGAGTAAAATAAAACCATCAAACCGTCACTGTGGTTACAAAGCTATCCCTATATGATGCGCTACAAAAACTCATGAAACCAGAACCTAAAGATCATCTTCCTTCAAATTCAGATGTCTGCATCCCCCCCTCCCACCTTCTCTCACTGTTAAATAAGCAAGTTTGCTATTGGTGAACTCAGAGAAGAAGCCATTCTAGGGCATTAGTCACTTTTTAAAATGCACCTGGCTAAGTGATACCATTGTTTTGTCAAAAAAACCTCCATAGAAAACTGTTTCAAGTGAAATGACAACTGGCTCACAATTTATACTTACGATTTTTATGATGAAAAATGTTATACATTCTTTCTGGATTTTATTTCATTAGTGCACAAGGGTATGTATTTAATGGTCCCATTACTATAGCTCCATCAATTCTGAGACATCACAAGAACCAATCAGGAATAAGGGGGGACTATCAAAGCAATACCAAGATTTTGGTGACATCAGTTACAAAATAAGGAAAAACATGCTAACCACATAAGGGACCCTCCTGCTGACAAAAGAGGCTTTAACTATAAGCCTTGGGATTTTAAAATCAGGTTTTATTTGCTTCAATTTAAGGATAATTTCACTATGCCTACTTAAAAAGCAGAAATCTCACCCTCCTCCAGACAAGATGATACCTACATGTCAAGAAAATATTTGTGAACATGTCTTCCAAAAATCTTGTTATCATCTAAGCCATTAACATCCAAAAGATTGTTTATTCCAAAACAGAAAACAGTATCAGTTATTAACTAAGCCAGATTATAACAGAATCAAATTTAGAAGTGAAATTTAACAATAACACACACTTTCACAATGGTGCCACCTCACAGCTTAAATGCAAACCTAGAAATTTCATAGAGGCTAGTTACATGTCTAGGAGCATATTTGACTCAGCGACATATGTATTTATGTTCAAATTCTATCTGTGAAAACACTGGTTTCAAATTGAACATCATCCTTCCTCTTACTGTTAAGGAGTAGAGAAATCATAAAGAAAATATATCTTTTCTTCTATGTCATGTAAAATGGATATACTATACATGCAAAATAGAATAAAATTGACCTTGCTTTTAATACTTATTCTACAAAACTGTATGTTTAACCCCAAAACATTGTAATATTAAACATTCTTCACAGTTGTAACATGATAAACAGTTTTTAGTTTGTGTCAGATCAGGATTTTCTTATGTGCAATGCAATAGCAAATATTTAAATAGTGATTTTGCAAAACTCTTGGTCTTTGTCTTCTGATCAGGTCATGTTTGTAGCCTCATCTACAAAGTTTGTAATATTCTTTTTTCCCATATTTGCACAATGAAATGAGTGGTATGAATTCTGGAACATGACTTCTAAGCAAGTGGATCCTGCTTCACCTCCAAACCAAGAGACTTAATTTAAAGTAGAGAATCTCTTCCATTTAATAAAGAACAGTCAGTTCTTTCTTATGATTTTTTCACAAACAGGATTTTATTAAACATTTATTTTAAAATTTTGTATTTTTAGAAGACAAACAGCACACATAAAATAAATACCTATTTACTTATTATGCAGATTTTTTTAAAAAGAGAAATAAAATATTATAAGGTGAAATTCACTTGTAAGCTGCTTTTCAGTATTTCTACATATGTTTTGAATAAGCATATTCAAAAGTTTTTAGAATGTTATTTCAAAATTAACCTAACTTCTTTTTGCATTTTGCTTCTTTCACTGTACATTACATCTGTGAAATACAGATCTAGTTCATTTAACTGTTTGAATAATATGCTAATTATTGCAAAATTACTGTAGATGCCATGAACATACCACATCATTGTACTATTTCTAGATGTAATACAAGTGTTTTAAATATATTTTTCTCTTTGATTGCAGAAAGCTGAGGTATGCATACCCCTCCATTCATAATACATTGTCATCATTGTGCAAACCCCTCTCTTATATAATAAGACAGAGGCCTTGTTGTGTAACATATGTGGGCATGGAAGGCACTTTACATGCTTTATAGAGCTATAATTTACATTTAATAAAATGCACAGAACTTGAACATGAAGTTCAATCATTTTCAAAAATTTTCTTTTCGATTTACAACTCCCATAGAAGCTGCAAAATTGGTACTAAGAGTTACTTGTATAGCCTCCACACAGCTTGTCCAAATGATATCTTGTATAATTCAAGTTCAATTAATAAAAACAGGAAATTGACATTGGTGCCATACTATTACTAAACCATAGACCTCATTCACCAGTTTTCACACGCACTATTTGTTGTTGGTTTATTTATACTTCTCTGACATTTTATCACATGTATAAATTCATGTAACTACCACCACAATCAGAATAGACAATTATTCCATCTCTCCAAACAACCTCTTTGTTTTCCCTTTAGAGTAATACCTCCCCCTAATCTAATAACTGGCAACCACTAATATAGTCCCCATCATTATAATTACATAGTTTTGAGAATGTTATGTAAATGAAATCATACAGTATACAACATTTTGAAATTGTCTTCTTTCACTTAGCAAAATGCTCTTGAGATCCATGAACATCTTTGTGTATACCATAAGTTTATTCTTGTTTGTTGCTTTTTGTTCCTTTTTGTGTATCTGTTGTATGTATGTACCACCATTTGTTTACCATTCACCCAGTGAATGAGATTTGGGTCATTTCCAATCTTTTCAGCTATCACAAATAAAACTATTATGAACATTTATGTATACATTTTTGATTGAACGTAAGTTCATCTCTCTAGAAAAAGTGCTTAGGAGTACAACTGCTGAGTCAAATAAGTATATATTTAACTTTATGAGAAATTGACCCCCTTTTATTTTATTTGTTTTTACAGTGGCTGTACCCTTCTTTAGGACTTCTCTCTGGCTCAGTGGTAAAGAATCTGCCCATCAATGCATGATATGCGGGTTCAATCTCTGGGTTGGGAAGATGCCTGGAGTAGGAAGTGGCAACCCACTCCAGTATCTTGCCTGAAGAATTCTATGGACAGAGAAGCCTGGTGGACTACAGTGCATGGGATCACAAAGAACTGAACATAATTTATTGACTAAAAAATAACAATTCATGCATATGGTATATGTCTTTGAATTTTTATAAGCACTGTTTGATAGGTTATAATTGTAAGGGCCTTGCACATGTTAATGTTAACATCTGTGATTTAACTCTACTACAGTACACCTTCTCCTTCTGTTTAATCCTGTTTTTTCCTTCTCTCACAGGAATTGTTCCAGAGAGCTTTCCCCAATAAACACCCTACATTCAAATATCAGAATCCCAGAGTATATTTTCTGGAGAAATTGAACTATGAGTGTCTCCTGCAGGAAAATGCTAGCATTTTGGGAGGATAAGTTTACTAAGCAATGCAATTGTCTTATCTATGACACAGATCTATCTACATCTATGACATGCCTTCTGATGTATATTTGGAAGTATTGTTTGCCTTTTTCTCATTCTTGTCTATCATACAATAACTTTAATCTTATTTGGAAGACAGAGATATTATTTATTAGCTTCCTCAAAACCCAGCATTTGAATGTTTGACTATGTCTAATTCTGTCCTCACTTTTGAAGCTCAGTGACAAAGTATTCTAGATGAGATTTATATTTATCCCTATATTAAGAAATAACTCCATCTCTTGGTATGCCTTGTTCTGATATGATGTTAACTGTCAATCTATTGTTCCTTTGTAGATAAACTTTCCCTAATTCTTTTATGCTGTCTAATCCAGGGTTCATTTCAAAGATATTATTTTTTATTTTCAGAATGCATAATTGCCTCATTTGCATATCCATCTTCCTCTAATTAAAATTTGATCATTTTTTGTTTGATTATTTTCTGTCATTTTATTATGCGTGGTATTTTTATGTCTTTGAGTATCTTATAGTAGCAGCTGTTGCAGCCTTTTAACATTTCAAGATTTTCCTTAGTTATGGCCTGGTCCCAGTTGTACAATTATCTGCACAAGTTTCCTACAAGTAGGGTGTTTTCATTCCCCAACACCTTGCAAGATTTCCACACAATGTGGCCTTCAATTAGCCCAGTATCCTTTTAGCATAAATCCTTGATCCATTCCCCTGTCTTGATTAAAAAAAAAAAAAGTCTGTTCTACTACTACTACTTACCTTGTTTTGTGTTCAGCTGTTCTTCAATATATTTTTTTAAAGTATTTATCATTCTATATATTTGTCATACATTTGTGGGTAGTGTGATATAATGGGATATGTAGGAAGATTAATGTCAAAGGGTTAATCTCATAGAACCACTTTGATTAGTAATCTACCCAATCAGTTTTCATTCATTTTTAGAAGTATAATAATTAAATGTAATATCCCTTCCTTTATTGTGGCATTCCTTGGCACTTTATATTCCTGATTTTTGCTCCAAAGTGGCTACTCAGAAATCTGTGTGAGAGTGTTAGTCAATAATATGTAGGGTGCTAATAGCCTGAGGTACCACTTTTCCTAGGGTAATCTCTATGTCATTCTGCCAGAGGGATTTCTGTTAAAATGCCAGAAAATATTTGTTTAGTGATTATTTCAAATACGTGCATCCTTCTGTAAATATTTCCATAAGCACATTAATTATAACTATTGTCCTAATTTTTCTCCTGTTTTAGGAATGACGAATATAACTGCTCTGGATATGATAATATTATTTCCCATTAGAGAATACATTATTTTTCTATACTAAATTCTACATGGTAAGTTGACTTATAATCAGTTTTCTCAGTGAATGTAGAGTTTGAGCAAGGAATATTCATTGGTTGATATAAATGGAAGGTGTCATAAAGTGAGGGTTATTTGATGCCCTTCATTTTCACATGCCAAGGAGGCCACACACTTCTGTCATTGGTCAGGGTACCCTCTTTTCTGGAAATTTCTGTAAACACTAACATTTCTTGTTTGGGGACTCTATTTCTCCAGATTCCATATTGGCCATTCTCCTTCTGTTAACATAGGCTTCCTCGGATATCATACATTTCAGCTGACGTTTGAAATGCACATGAGTTATACCGTCTAGAGTATACATACACTCTGGTCACCATGCTAGAATTTGGTTGCTCCTAACACTCCAACCATTTACACTTTACTACTTAGAATGGTTGAATACACATCTACTTTTTTTTTTTTTTTCACATCTACTTTTTAATTTTTATCTGGTTTGAGTTTTTGAGTCATGAGGGTGCTTTGCTGTTTCCCTCAAGTATCCTCCTTTTAAAATAGTCTAGACAATAATATTGTTATATAATTTCTTGCCCAGAGTATCTTTTTTTTTTATTTACATTAGTTGGAGGCTAATTACTTTACAATATTGTAGTGGTTTTTGCCATACATTGACATGAATCAGCCATGGATTTACATGTGTTCCCCATCCTGAACCCCCCTCCCACCTCCCTCCCCATCCCATCCCTCTGGGTCTTCCCAGTGCACCAGCCCTGAGCACTTGTCTCATGTATCCAACCTGGACAAAGAGTAGCATCTTGTTATTTTAAAATCTACCAGATAAACTATGTATTTTAAGGTGACATCATATTTTAAAGTCATATTATAAGCCAAGAAAACATGGTACTATTTTAATATTTAATATGTTGAGATTATCCCCAAAAGACACAGCTGTGTGGTATTTTCACAATTTGTACTACTTATTGACACATCTTAAAGTCCCATCTGTTGAGTGCTGTTGTCCACAACATTTTTTCTGAACTTTAAACACATTTCTTACCACAAGCTGGACTCTTCCACCATTAAGTACGTCTGGATCTAACTCAGGCAAGAAGTGATTGCTGCATGGTGACAGAAACAGAAATCATATTATTATCCCAATGTAGAGGAAGACTATGAAAAACATGCCCAGTGAAAAGTCTGGGAAAAATCAATAATACACAAAATGGAAATAATTGTTTTCTTAAATTAGGTGAATGCAAAGATATACACAAATTTATGTCTTTTCATAGTTACTTTAAAATTCAATTTGACATAAATTTTAAATTTGCCAAACATAAACGCATACACAGAGAAAAAATCTGAAAGTACCAATAGTCTTAGCTAATAAATTATAGAAAGGATAAGTATTGTACCACATCTACTTATATATCTTACTTATAAGAAAGGCAAAACTTCTTATTTTTAAAATAGCTCTGGTATGTTTAATGCATTATACCAGTGCTCACAATTAACTTCTGTTTAAGGCTAGAGCATTGGTATTTGGCTTTTCAAGAACTTCTGTTTTTGAAAAAAAATTTTCTTAAAATATTATTACTTATATATTCCTTTATATGTTATGTTTTCAAAAGAGAAAGTCCATCAATAATCACCTGTTGCATTATATGTTTAAATATAACTAATTAAGGGGTAACTGGTGTTGTTAAATGTTTAAGTATCTTAAAAATACATCCTGAAATGTTTTGTTTGTATTTTTCACATTATCTGCACAGATGTTTTTAAATCTCTAAAGAAGACCTCTTTCATCTGGTTAATATAGATGGTAAGCTATGAGTTATGCTACATTTGGTTATAGTCCTAAAAATATCTTGTTATGAATTATGCTAAATCAATTAATACCAGCATAAAGCAAACTGTACTTGCATCAATAGGAACACTTAGCAAAATTAAAAAAAAACCTCAACTATTGATTGCTTTATTCCTACTTTCTTTACTCACAATGAAATAGGATATAACCACCCAGGTTTTTAAATGTTTTAATTTCACTTTTATTTTTCACTTTTCCCCATATTATTGAAGAAATTATATGGATAGAATTGACTACATATGAAGGTTTTTTCATTTGTATATATTATAAAAAAGGTTTAATTTTTATACCTTATAACATTCTGCTATATTAAGTGTTAGACCTCATAACTGTAGGATTTGTTTCTTTGTCACTCATTTAAATAGTCAATACCCACAACCCCTGGAAATGTGTCCAAAGTGTCATCTATATTTAGATTCATATTGGTTTATCTATTTGAAAATGCTTAAATAGCACTTTTAAAAATTGTTTTGTGGATATATGTAGCTACAGTGAAAGTCATAAAAATTTATGACAACTGTCTAGTATGGGAAACTAAATAAAACTCAGTGTTCTGTAATAACCTATAAAGGAAAAGGGTTTCCCAGGTGGTTCAGTAGGTAAAGAATCTGCCTTCAGTGCAGGAGACCCAAGAGACCTGGGTTTGATCCCTGGGTTGGGAAGAGGTGATCTCTGGGTGAGGGCATGGCAACCCACTCCAGTATTCTTGCCTGGAGAATCCCAGGGGCAGAGGAGCCTGGCAGGCTACAGTCCATGGGGTCACAAAGAGTCAGACATGACTGAAGCGATTGAGCACATAAGTGAAAAGAATGTGAAAAAGGATATATGTGTGTTCTACACCTGAAGCTAACATGACATTGTAAATCAACTGTACTTTAATTAAACAAAATATATTTCAAAAATATTATCTCCAGACTTTTATTCCTTTAAAATTTTGGTTTAGTAGTTAGGTACATAAGTGTTTTATGTTTTGTTTGGACTGAATCTTGTTCCCTCAAAATTTATATGTTCAAATCTTGTTCCCTCAAAATTTATATGTTCAAATCTTGTTCCCTCAAAATTTATATGTTCAAATTCTAATCTTTAATACCTCAGAAAATTACTCTATGAAGACAAGGTCTTGAAAGAGACAATTAAGGTAAAATGAGTTCAAAGAGGTAAGCCCTAATCCAATAACTGGTGCCCTTGTTCAAAGAGGAGATTAGGACACAGGTAACACAGGTGGAAGGCTGGTCATGTGAGGAGCCAGTGAGAAGAGAGCCATCTGCAAGCCAAGGAGAGAGACCTCCAAAGAAAGCAAACTTGCTGACTCCTTGATCTTGGACTTTCAGCCTCTAACACTGTGAAAAATAGATCTCTGCTCTTTAAGCCATGCAATCTAGTATTTTGTTATGGCAGCCCTAGAAAACTAATACATACATTAATATAATAAAAATTAATTGACTACTTATTAGGTTAAAGGCACATTTCTTTGCTGCTAAGGGACATCAACACTTGATAACCTCAATTTGAGAGCTCACCTCTATCTAGTGAGAAAGAGCGATATCATCTCACTATAAAGAGGAGGGAACTAAAATATTGAGACATCACTGAAAATCAGTTACATGACTGGTAAAGTGGCAGGATCAGGGTTGAGTTTAATATTAACTGCCAAACATAAATGATAATAAAAATAACACAAAATAAAATGCTACAATCATCAATACAGATGATATTTATAAACAGTTAATAGATACCATGCATTTTACTTTATAAAGTAGAATCATTTGTGTGGTTCATCATCACCATCAATCATTTGTGTTGATTTTTAAGCATTACAGAAACTAAGTTCTTGAATTTTTTATAGTGAAAAACATAGTGATCAAATCTATTCTATATAAGAGGCCATTTATAGTCTGGTAATGTAGTATATTGGCCTTTGGCTATATAAAGTCATGTTTGTTTTAGCATAATTAACCTAGGTTTCACTTTTCAAGATGTGTTTGCAATACAAAAATCTTAATTTAAGGGAGATGACCTCACCATTTCGTATTTCTGGAACCAGTCGTTTCAAGAACCCCAACCTGTGTATGAAGCCACTGGTATGTATATTCTTTACTCCTTTCTAATTTTTCATTTGCAGTGGTATCCTTATATATAATGTCTTCTTCCTTATCTAGGGAAAAATGTGAAAATATTATTTGTTTTTTAAAGAAATCAAGTTTTGGCCACGCAGTTTAATCTAGGCTAACAATTTTATCACAAGATAGAGAAAAACAAGACAGGTCATGGGAGCTAAATCATCTGCAAGAAAAATACAGTCAGTCACTTATAGATTAAGTACTTTTCCTGTTTGAGTTTCAAACCCACCTATTTTGAAAAGCAGAGTTGTTTTAATGAAACTAACACTCTAGAGGGCTTTTTAGTGTTTTAGTTAGAAAATAGAAATAATTATTTTTGGTAGGCAGAATTTAAAATCTGACTGTTCTCATACAATCTTATCCATATGAAGAATTTATAATTTATATTGAGGATACTCAAAACAGATTTGTAATTTTGTATAAAACAAAACTTGGTTTATATAAGCTAGTACAATATGTAAATTAGGAAAATCATTTATATTAGGTTTAGGAAACCTGTGCTAATGCCATTGCAATGATTTCAAAGATGGAGAGGGGAAAGCGTAACAATGAAGACGAGCATGGAAACTATGCAAAAGGAGATATTACGCCAGGTGAGAATACAAGGTAACAAATATAAAGGAAAATAAAGTAGTTAAAACAAATAAAGAAAAATCCAACCCTTATAGCTACACTTAAATATAGTATATGTATTCATATTATTAAAAAAAAAAAAAGGATCTGCAGACATTGCTGCCACATCAATGCCACACACTTGAGTTACAATGAAGACCTGTTGTTCTAGAGCACTTCTCCATAGACTTGATTTTTTAGATGACTTCTTTTTTGGTGCCATCACAATTTTTAGGGACATGTTAGCTTTGTAGGGTTCACTGACAGTACACCAGAGAGGGGGTACCTACTGAAACTAACTCATGGTAATTAAACTCACAAGAAATCTACAATTTAAAATCTGGTGTTTAAAATGTCAGTTTATTAATTTGAACTATTCTTTCAATTGGCTTCACCTAGCTTAAAACTCAACATTCAGAAAACCAAGATCATGGCATCCAGTCCCATCACTTCATGGCAAATAGATGGGGAAAAAGCGGAAACAGTGACAGATTTTATTTTCTTGGGCTCCAAAAGCATTGCCAATGGTGACTGCAGCCATAAAATTAAAAGACGCTGACTCCTTGAAAGGAAAGCTGTGACAAACCTAGACAGCATTTTAAAAAGCAGAGACATCACTTTGCTGACAAAGGTCTGTATTTAAAACTATGGTTTTTCCAGTAGTCATGTATGGATGTGAACACTGGACCATAAAGAAGGCTGAGCACCAAAATATTAATGTTTTCAAATTGTGGTGCTGGCAAAGACGCTTGAGAGTCCCTTGACAGCAAGGAGATCAAACCAATCAATCATAAAGGAAAGTAACCCTGAATATTCATTGGAAGGACTGATGGTGAAGCTCCAACACTTTAGCCACCTGATAAGAAGAGCCGACTCATTGGAAAAGACTCCTGATTCTGGGAAAGATTGAGGGCAGGAGGGCAAGGGGATGACAGAGGATGAGATGGTTGGATGGCATCACTGAATCGATGAACATGAGTCTGACTAAACTCTGAGAGACAGTCACGGACAGGGAAGCCTGGCGTGCAGCCGTCCATGGGGTTGCAAAGAGTCAGGCACGTCTTAACAGATGAACGATTCTTTCACTATAGATATTCAAACATAGAAAGTCATCTTTTATCTGCAGATTGTTTGGAGGACAAATGAGGCATGCTGTGAAGCTTATTTTGAATGCTAGGTGCATGGGCAGTGACACATTCACACATGTATACACACTCAGCATCTATTGTTTTGACTATGTTAAGGCGATACATTTATCATGTCTTTTTTTTTTTTCCTTAAGATTTGCTGTGGTACTAGCGAAATGACTGGTTTTCAGTCCAAAGAGATACAAGGTCCAGTTCTCAGAAAAGCTACAAGTCAAGATGTTTATTTCTCTAAATTACATTACTTAACTTCCTGTTAACTTCTCATGACATCTTGCCTTTCTAAAATGGTCATATCCCTTGTTTCCTGCGTGCATGCTAAGTTCCTTCGGTTGTGTCCAACTCTTTGTGACCTTATGGACTGCAGCCAGGCTCCTTTGTCCATGGCCTAATCCAGGCGTGCATACTGGAGCGGGTTGCCATTTCCTCCTCCAGGGGATCTTCCCGACCCAGGGATCAAACCGTGTACCTGTTGGCAGATTCTTTAGCACGAGCACCACCTGGGCTTCCTGAATTTAAGCCACTGCCTCCATAGTTGCAGGGCTTCCCCGACAGTTCAGTTGGTAAAGAATCCGCCTGCAAGGCAGGGGGCCCCGGTTCAATTCCTGGGTTGGGAAGATTTGCTGGAGAAGAAGGGACAGGCTACCCACTCCAGTATTCTTGGGCTTCCCTTGTGGCTCAGCTGGTAAAGAATCCATCTGCAATGTGGGAGACCTGGGTTCGATCCCTGGGTTGGGATGATCCCCTGGAGAAGGGAAAGGCTGCCCACTTCAGTATTCTGGCCTGGAGAATTCCATGGACTATACAGTCCATGGGGTCGCAGAGTCTGACACGACTGAGTGACTTTCATTTTCACTTTCTCCATAGTTGCTGTACTGAGGGAACAATTACTCTGCATTCAAAGGCTGACCACTGAATTCATGAGCAGACACCATTTTAGTAAATGGCCTTCTTTACACAGAAACTAAAAAAGAGACTCAAACAAAGGGAAGATTTGGGCTTGCCACCCCAATTACTGCATTAAGCACTTTTCTTTTCCATCAGAGTCCCAGTGTTTTATCTGCCTTTCTTGGTTGATCAGACCAAATGGTGAACCCATGAGTGCAATAACAAAAAGGAATGACAGAGAGGAATCAGTGACCCTGGTAATCAACTGAACCCACAATTGGAACTTTACCTACTCTTGATATGTAGCAAGTGTACTTTTAGCTAAAAATAATCTTTGCGTCTTTCTGCTTTTGAAAATAGAGACATATACTTGCTATAGCCCCTTTTTAAAGTGCTCATTCTGAAGTTTTCCTCAATTCTGCAATAATACTCCATAAACCCTAAGAAGTTTTACATCAGACTGAGTCCAGTTTCTCAACAATCATCCCCAAGTAAAGATTACAGATTTCACTGTAAGAGTCCAACTCATATTCTTTTAACCTGAAGGCATGGATTGGTAGATTGGCATGAATTCAGTGTAAAAAGAGAACTAGCATAGTGGTGACATTGGCTGGATAGATCCAAGCATACTGCCATTCAAATGCTGCAGGAAATGATTCTGCAAATGACTTTTGCAATACCATTTCAGGATTACCCCTGTCACTGAGGAGAAAGTAGGATTTACTTCTTGAAACTTGATTTTAGCATTTTATTTAGGAAGAATAATGGTGACCAGGTTTACTTACAGACTTTTATCATTTTCCAGTTCAGTTCAGTTGCTCAGTCGTGTCTGACTCTTTACGACCCCATGGACTGCAGCACGCCAGGCTTTCCTGTCCATCACCAACTCCCAGAGCTTGCTCAAACTCATGTCCATCAAGTCAGTGATACCATCCAACCATCTTATCCTCTGTCGTCCCCTTCTCCTCCCACCTTCAATCTTTCCCAGCATCAGGGTCTTTTCAAATGAGTCAGTTTGAGTTGGAGTACTGGAGTTTCAGCTTTAGCAATCAGTCCCTTCCAATGAGTATTTAGGACTGATTTCCTTTAGGATGGACTGGTTGGATCTCCTTGCAGTCCAAGGGACTCTCAAGAGTCTTCTCCAACACCACAGTTCAAAAGCATAAATTCTTTGGCGCTCAGCTTCCTTTATAGTCCAACTCTCACACCCATACATGACTACTGGAAAAACCATAGCTTTGACAGGATGAACCTTTGTTGGCAAAGTAATGTCTCTGCTTTTTAATATACTATCTAGGTTGGTCATAGCTTTTCTTCCAAGGAGCAAGTGTCTTTTAATTTCATGGCTTCAGCCACCATCTGCAGTGATTTTCAAGCCCCCCAAAAAATAAAATGTCACTGTTTCCACTGTTTCCCTATCTATCTGCCATGAAGTGATGGGACCAGATGCCATGATCTTAGTTTTCTGAATGTTGAGTTTTAAGCCAACTTTTTCACTCTCCTCTTTCACTTTCACCAAGAGGCTCTTTAGTTCTTCACTTACTGCCATAAGGGTGGTGTCATCTGCATATCTGAGGTTATTGATATTTCTCCCGGCAATCTTGATTCCAGCTTGTGCTTCATGCAGCCTGGCATTTCTCATGATGTACTCTGTATATAACTTGAATAAGCAGGGTGACAATATACAGCCTTGATCTATTCCTTTCCTGATTTGGAACCAGTCTGCTCTTCCATGTCCAGTTCTAACTGTTGCTTCTTGTCCTGCATACAGGTTTCTCAGGAGGCAGGTCAGGTGGTCTGGTATTCCCATCTCTTTAAGAATTTTCCACAGTTTGTTGACAAACTATGACTATGTTGGCATAGTCAGTAAAGCAGAAGTAGATGTTTTTATGGAATTTTTCTGGTTAGACTTCACAATAAATCCTTTTGATTTTAGAAGAAACACCTTTCTGCCTTCAAAATGCAATCTACTACCTACCTACTGTTCTTTCCTATTTTTCTAGGTCTTTGTCAATTTCTTGTACCATCATCCTAAGACAAAAGTTCTCTTTTTGATCCATGTTCTCCCCTAGTTACTACAGTCTATATATGCTGTTTTTACTTCAGGACACACATTCTATTAATTTTATTTAAAATTGTTAAACTTTTTATTTATAAATTGTTAAACTCTTTTACTATATAAATAACACATTTTCACAACAGTTAACCTTAAAAATACTGAAAAGTAAAAAGTCAAAGAAAAGAAAATCTACAAAAAGCCCACTATTCAAAGCTAACCACTGAATAACATTTTTAAGGCATTTCTTTGTAGTTCATTTTTCCATAGATTTGTTTTATAGCATTTTTTCCATTAAGTACTATAACAAATGAATTCTATGTAATGGAACTCTAAACCTGAAAGTGCTTTTAAGGGTTATACCCTATGATGTACCAACTTGTTACATGAAGGTTTTTAATTATTCTATTTAATCCATTTTTAAGGTGGAATTAAAGATGACATGTCTGAATTTTATGAATATTTTGAGGAACGTGGTATAATCTATATTGTCAAATAGTTTACAAAACCTTTACCAATTTACCACAAGCTATATAAGCACCAAAGAATTGATACTTTTGAACTGTGGTATTGGAGAAGACTCTTGAGAGTCCCTTAGACTGCAAGCAGATCCAACCAGTCCATCCTAAAGGAGATCGGTCCTGGGTGTTCATTGGAAGGACTGATGTTGCAGCTGAAACTCCAATACTTTGGCCACCTCATGCGAAGAGCTGACTCATTTGAGAAGACCCTGATGCTGGGAAAGATTGAGGGCAGGGGGAGAAGGGGACAACAGAGGATGAGATGGCTGGATGGCATCACCGACTCGATGGACATGGGTTTGGGTGGACTCTGGTATTTGGTGATGGACAGGGAGGCCTGGCGTGCTGTGCTTCATGGGGTCTCAAAGAGTCAGACACAACTGAGCGACTGAACTGAACTGAACTGATATGAGGTTAATCATTTCACTAAGTCCCTAGTCAGCATTGGGATATTAAGTATTTTAAAGCTGTTGATACTTTGAGAAAAATATTGTCTAATACAGTCTTAATTTATCTATTTCTACTGCTAGCAAAATTTAAAGTGGTTCCATATGATTTCTTATTAATAATATATAAAGTATAAAGTATCTCTCTTGTTCTTCCCAATTATCTGCTGGATTCTAGTATTTCCATTTTTGCTTTCAACTGACCATTCAAATTCCTTTATCTGTTACCACTGGTGCAAATATTTTCTCCTGCCCATTGTTTGATTTTAATTTCTACTCTATTTTCAAAAGGGGCAAATTTTTCTCTAGGCATACAAATTTATCTACTTGCTAAATATCTTCTAAACTATGAACTTTTTTCCTCTCATAATTTATAGGTTGTATCTTCCAATTTGACAAATATAAAATGATAACTAAGATTTCAGGGACAAATTCTACACTCTTCTAATATTTTGTCTTTCACACTAAAATACATTGGTTAACAAAATTCCATTAAGAGAACTCTAACTCTCTCAGTCTGCTTTGTCTTCCCTTTTCATTCCCTCCTTAATTCACTGCAATCCAATTTTGTCAAATTGAGATTATCCTTACAATGAGGACCTTAAACCATCTTATCTACCAAGCACATTTATTCCTCATCTTCATTGGCCCTTCTGCTGAATTCAACTACACAGAACACTTTGCCTTAAAACTCTCTTCTCTGTGAGACTTTGGAACATCAGACTTCAAGGGTTTCCTTTCTGGTTCCTTTACATATACTCCCTCAGATGTTGATGCTTGTCATTCTATAGAATTTAGGAGCACCCCACCCTCACCACCTCATTCCATGCCTAACGTTGTGCTGGCCTTTGATGCCAGTCAACTGGATAACTAGATGGTATGGTGATGGTTTAGATGCTAAGTCAAGTCTGACTCTTGCCACCCCATGGACTGTAGCCTGCCAAGCTCCTCTGTCCATGATATTCTCCAGGCAAGAATATTGGAGTGGGTTGCCATTCCCTTCTCCAGAGGATATTCCTGACCCAGGGATCGAACCCAGGTCTCCTGAATTGGAGGCAGATTCTTTATCAACTGAGCTACAAGGGAAGCCCAGATAACTAGATACATAGTGTTTATTGCTTCAAGGGGGTGGCAGCTTAGAGGACTGGATATCACCAACCTCTATTTTATTCCTGTTCTCAGATCCAGCTGAACTTCAGAATCACAGCATGTTTTTATCATCATCCTAGTGAGTCTGCTTTTTATTCTGACTCCCCAGGTCATTCAGACCAGATATTCTGGAGTTTTCCTTGGCTGCTCACTCCTTATGTAATGATATTTAATCCAGAACTAGGTCTAGTCTCCCTGCCAGTTATCTCACTAATACCTGGCTCCTTCCCTCTCTCCACTGCTCCATTTTGACAAGGAGTGAGTCTCTGTTGACTGACTGACGTGTGTGCCTTAGCTCACTGCAATATGGCTTCCTACCTGTACCGTTTCACTGAAACTGTTCACACCGAGATCATTAATACAACACTGCTAAATCTTTCACATTTTTTGAAGTTCTTACTGACTCCTCTAATATTATACATTGTCCACTTCTTCCTTCTCGAAAGGCTTATTTCCTCTGACTCTTGCTTAGTCACACTTGTCCTGTTTTTCTCTGCCCTACCATCTAAACCTCAGTTTCCTTCAAGGGTTCCTCTTCCTCTGGCATATCTTCTAGTCTCAGCATTCTTTTCTGGCGCAGCGTCCCAGCCCCATCTTATTCTTTGGTTATAAGTTTCCTGTCAGAGGATATTCCTTCAAGTTCTTCTCTCATGTTCTGAAATGTATTTATCCAAAGTCTCTCTACTAGGTATCCTACAGACAATTTAAACAGATTACGTAAAAAGCTAAACTCAAGTTTTATCCCACCTTTTCCAAGTTCCTATAATTCTACCATCATTGTCAGGGTAAAACTCAGAAACCTGAGTGTTGTACTGAACCAGTATTCTTCCTCACACTTTACCTGCAGATTTTACCTCCTAAATTCTCTTCATTCTGTCAAATCTCTGGTGTTTGCATTGTCACTATTGTAATTCGGCCCACTACCATCTCTTCTCAGTTACTGTAACAGCATTCTCACTGGTCTTTTTGCTTTTGACCTTGTTCCCACTTATATATCTCCATACTGCAAATGGTCTTTCTAAAGTACCCATTTAATTTGCACTTTCATAGGTTGAATTCTTGGTTCTCTACTGTGTCTGGGTAATGTTCAAAACATTTTGCATGGCATTCCTTATCCCTTTAGACACATCTAATAAGTTCCTCTCTCAACCACCCAGATGTATTATAATTACTCAAAATGATCTCGTTTGCCTATAGACATTGTGTTTGGGATTATATACTTCACCAATGGTGTTCTTACTTCAGGTCTTACTTTGGAATTTACATTCTTCAGAGTAAGCTCCTGGTCTTCCAACACTTCATTCCTTATTCAAACTAGGTTAGAGATGTCCTCCATGGATAATATAGAGACCTCACGATAGCGTTTATTATATCACACTTTACTCTTCTATTCATGTGTCAGTTTTATCTACTAGAATATACATTTTATAAGTGATACATAGTAGGATGATGTTCAATAAATATTGGTAAGATTAAGGAATGATTGTCATAGTTAATTAATGTTCTCTGAGAAATGGAATTTAGATTTTTAGCATGCAGACAAACCTGTGTATTGTGGAGAATAACACATGTCTAAATGTGATTAACTTTATTATTATAATAGAAACTTTAGCTCTGAAAGTTGCAATTAGATTGGGATAAAACTGACAATCAAGGTAGCAAAGTAAAAACAATGTATATATATATATATATATTTATAAATGGCTACTTTATAAAATGTTGACAATGTATACAATCCTAGAGAAAAGCAGTTCAGCTTTAAAAAGTTCTCCAAAAGAAATTTGTTTTTTTTTAAATTAATGAAAATATTTTTTCTTCATGAAAAGCAGAGTAAGTGTTCATTAAACTCATATGCCTCAAATTAACCAGTTTCCTAAATTTTCAATATAGCATAGTATCCTATACAGAGGAAGATTAGGATTCAATTATCATTTGGGACACACAAAAAGAAGCTAATGATTTATATTTTTAATACCTATGGCAACTTTCCCGTGACTATTTTTCTTTTCTTTTAATAGCCTTTCTCGGTAATATAATAATAAAATACTATTGGTTTCATGGGTGGAAATGAGTTCATTTCTTTACCAAAAGCTTTCGGAGGACATGGTGGCATGCTGGCATGCTGAGCAAAATGTTTCATATGACAGAAATATTTTTGATAACTTTGATAAATGGCTGATTCTATGTATCTTATGTTAGGAATAGTAAAAAATATGATTTACATTATAAAGTATAAGTGGTCTGCATGTGTTTGTTAAGAGCAGTTATTGCATCATACCTCACAAATAAAGGGCGAATAAAATTGGAGTTTGGCATAAACAATTTTAAATTCATTAACATCTGTATAAATACTTGTTGATAGGCTGTTTATGGCTTCCTCCTTAACCAATCCAGTCTGTTGTTGGAAAGTTGACAGCACTGGCATGAAACCAATAATTCTCTAAGAGCCATTTGTGTATGACAAGCAACATTTCTATTCTTTTAAAATATATTTAAATATATATGTAATTGATCACTAAGGAAAAATGATTGTATGAACAAAGAGGAGGACTGTTAGTCTGAGAGCTTAAAAACAGAAATCTTGGGAACAGAGCCAAACTATATGTAAGGGTCAAAGGCTAATTGCAGCACTAACCACTCCTTTACATATTTCACTATATTTTATGGCAGAGAAGGCAAAAACGTACTAGGATAAAAAAATACTTGCTAGTTTCTGACATTTGAATTAATTTTCAAAATTCATCTGTTTGGGGGTGTTGAATTTATAAAAGCAAAGAAAAATAAGAGTTACTAAATTATACAGTTTAAAATACATGGATTTTGTAAGATATAATTTTAATACTATGTCACTGCTAGCTTTAAGTAAATCCCTCTAGGATAACAGAATCACTCTTCTACAAAGTGGATATAGTTGTGCTTATTAAACAATTATGCATTCTGTACTCAATTTATAGGATATGTTTTCCCATTTGTGTTGTTCAGTTGAGCTGTACCTCCTCATTAATGTCTTTATAGTAGAGTACCAAATACTACATGAAGAGTGGTTCTTTGGTTTCTTCTGTGAGAGCCACATAACTCAAGAAAATGGCAGGTTTGTTAACATAGAATGTGTCTCCATGTTCGCTGTTAACCAGGGCTGAGGCTAGGATAAGGCAAGTGAGGCAAATGAGACACTTGCCTTAGGCACAAAATTTAAGGGAGTGCCGAAAAATCAGTAATCAAGATAAATAATATTTTAAAAGCAAAATTAGCACGAAAACCCATGATGAACAAAATATCACAATTTTAAATGCCAGAATGTGTTAACAGCGCTGTGCCAAGCTCTATTGGAGCCTGAGGAGAAAGGGTAAATCAGTAGTACTGATCCTTCTCTGCCACGGCATTGGCAGATGTACCCACATCTAAGTGATACTAACAAAAGTATCACAGGATACAAAACAGGATATTGTTTTTAGAACGATCCCATAGCCATTGTCTAAGATTCCTTTCTACTGTTTCTCATGAATCAGGCACACCACTGATTTTTCCACTAGACGAGGCCCTGGATCTACTATATATAAGAAAATAATTACAAAGTAATCCAGTTCGTAAAGCAAAGCTACACATTACCCACCTTTCCATCGACCTAACAACTAATTTGCACAGTCAGCTGACCTTTCACTTACTATGTGTCATGTTGGGCAAATTATTTATGCTGTCTCTGCCTCAGTGTTCTCCTCTTAAAATGGATATAATAACAATATAAAATAAGAAAATATATATAAGGTCACACATTTAGTATGGATTTAATAACTGTAGCCATTTTTCTTTAAGTGAAATCAGCTCTGTTATGCACAGTTTTGATGTTCTCTCAACTGTCACAAGCTAAGACTTACCTACCCTGCAGGTGGGACCATCCGTACAAATTTCTAAATCCAGGCTAAGATCAAGGTTCCAGGGGATGGCTGTCAGGGGGGAAGATTCCAGGATTAACCACAGAACTAGACTGAACAATTTTCTGGGGCAGTCTAGGAAGTCCGTCTTTCCAGAAATCTAAGTCTGCAACAAGTGTTTTTAAAATGCATTTTATGTCATAATAAATGAGGCTCTTAGTGTATCTTTAATGCAGAAGAATTAATTTCCAAAAGATAAGAAGGGTACACAGTCCTAATTGATTTGAAGTTATTTCAAATAACTTCAGCAATTGCTCAGTAATAACCATGAAGGAGGTTCCATTGACATGATTCTCTCCTGTTTCACTCTCTCAATTTAATTATCCTTGGAAAATATTCCTCTATCCAACCTAGACTCCCTCAGGGAGTGTTAATATAGTAGGTCATCCAAACCAGGGCCCACCCAATAGAATAATGATGAAACTAATGATGTAAGTAGGTTGGCTTTCAAAATAACATGGTTATAATGGCTACATAAATATTCGTGCCTACTTTTTTTTTGTTTTCTGATATAATTTAGACTTCAGTTCCCTGCTATATCTAAAAGTTCCTACTCTTTGGTAAAAAGACATCTCTAATTCATGTATATTGATTAACTGAGGGCCAAGTAGATGGTTAATTTTCTTTGTAATCATTGTTTTTGAATAGCTATAAAACGGAAGTACTCTAATGCATATGTCCTTTCCATCATAAGGGACTGGAATACAAAAGCAGGAAGTCAAGAGATAACCGGAATAACAGGCAAGCTTGGCCTTGGAGAACAAAATGAAGCAGGGCATAGGCCAACAGAGTTTTGCCAAGAGAGCACACTGCTCATAGTAAAGCCCCTCTACCAACAATACAAGAGGTGATTCTACACATGGACATCACCAGATGGTCAACACCGAAATCAGATTGATTATATTCTTTGCAGGCAAAGATGGAGAAGCTGTATGCAGTGAGCAAAAGCAAGACCTGCAGCAGATTGTGACTCAGATCACTAGCTCCTTATTGCAAAATTTAGGCTCAAATTGAAGAAATAAGGAAAACCACTAGGGCATTCAAGTATGATCTAAATCAAATCCTTTATGATTATACATTGGAGGTGATGAATAGATTCAAGGGACTAGATCTGGTTAGACAGAGTGCCTGAAGAACTATGGACATAAGTTCGTAACATTGTACAGGAGGTGATGACCAAAACCATCCCCAAGAAAAAGAAATGCAAGAAGGCGAAGTGGTTGACTGAGGAGGCCTTACAAACAGCTGAGAATAAAAAAGAAGAGAAAGGCAAAGATAAGAATGTAGACTTCCAGAGAATAGCAAGGAGAGATAAGAAAGCCTTCTTAAGTGACCAATGCAAAGAAACAGAGGAAAACAATAGAATGGGAAAGACTAGAGATCTCTTTAAGAAAACTGGAGATACCAACAGAACATTTCATACAAAGATAGGCACAATAAAGGACAAAAACAGCAAAGACCGAACAGAAGCAGAAGAGATTAAGAAAAGGTGGCAAGAATACACACAGTAACTGAACAAAAAAGCTCTTAATGACCCCATTAACCATGATGATGTGGTCATTCATCTAGAGCCAGACATACTGGAGTGTGAAGTCAAGTAGACCTCAGAAAGCATTACTACAAACAAAGCTAGTGGAGGTGATGGAATTTCAGTTGAGTTATTTCAAATCTTAAAAGATGATGCTGTGAAAGTGCTGCACTCAACATGCCACCAAATTTGGAAAACTCAGCAGTTGCCACAGGACTAGAAAATGTCAGTTTTTATTTCAATCTCAAAGAAAGGCAATGCCAAGGAATGTTCAAATTACCATACAATTGCACTCATTTCATATGCCAACAAGATTATGCTCCAAATCCCTCAAGACAGGCTTCCACAGTAGATGAGCCAAAAACTTCCAGATGTACAAGCTGGATTTAGAAAAGACAGAGAAATCAGAGATCAAATTGCCGACATCCGCTGGGTCATGGAAAAAGCAAGGGAATTCCAAAGAACATCTACCTCTGCTTTATTGACTATGCTAATGCCTCTTACAACAAACTGTGGAAAATTCTTAAAGAGATGGGAATACCAGACCACCTTACCTGCCTCCTGAGAAACCTGTATGCAGGACAAGAAGCAACAGTTAGAACTGGACAAGGAATAATGAACTGGTTCAAAATTGGAAAAGGAGTACGTCAAGGCTGTATATTGTCACTCGGCATATTTAACTTATATAGAGAGAGCACATCATGAAAAATGCAGGGCTGGATGAATCATAAGCTGGAATGAAGACTGCCAGGAGAAATATCAACAACCTCAGATATGCAGAGGATACCACTTTAACAGCAGAAATTGAAGCAGACCTAAAGAGCCTTTTGATGAAGGTGAAAGAGGAGAGTGAAAAACCTGACTTAAAACTCAGCATTTAAAAAATGAAGATCATGACATCCGGTCCCATCAATTCCTGGCAAATAGATCGGAAAACAATGGAAACAGTGACAGACTTCATTTTCTTGGGCTCCCAAATCACTGCAGATGGTGACTGTAACCATGAAATTAAGACACGCTTGCTCCTTGGAAGAAAGCCATGACAAACCTAGAGAGTGTATTAAAAAGCAGAGAAATCACTTTGCCAACAGTGGTCCACGTAGTTAAAGCTATGGCTTCTCCAGTAGTCATGTATGGATTAAGAGCTGGACCATAAAGAAGGCTGAGCACCAAAGAATGGATGCCTTCAAACTGTGGTGTTGGAGAAGACTCTTGAGAATCCCTTGGACTGCAAGGAGATCAAACCAGTCAATCCTAAAGGAAATCAGTGCTGAATATTCATTGGAAGGACGGATGCTAAAGCTGAGGCTCCAATAGTTTGGCCAGCTGATGTGAAGAGCTGACTCACTGGAAAAGATCCTTGTGGTGGGAAAAATTGAGGGCAGAAGGAAAAGGGGGCAACAGAGGATGAAATGGTTGTATGGCATCACTGACTCAATGGACATGAGTTTGAGCAATCTCAGGGAGATAGTGATGAACAGAGAAGTCTGGTGTGCTGCAATTCATGGGGTTGCAAATTGTCAGACACGGCTTAGTGGTTGAACAACAATAACAATACATTCTGATATGTTTCTCATTGATTAATCATTTTCTGCATCTGATGATTTCAATATTTCCCAAACTTAAGAATACAGATATACGTCTGTTAGAGGTAGAGATAACATCATATGAAATACTGAATATGTGTTAAAAAGTATTGCTTGCATTATCGAACAAATTTATAAGTAAAAATAACTTTCTTTTCCAATTTGATTGACAACATATAAAAGACTAATAAACCTGGACCCAGACTTATTGTTTTCCACTAGTAATAACTTAAGCAAGTATCCCATTGCCTGGCGAAGATTTAAGAATTTTCTAAATGGATACTCATTAATGAAAGATTTTTTTCTTTATTATGTTATCCTAGAAAGACAGAACTTATTTTAGGTAGCAGAACTGCATTTGTAAATGAATCATGGCCTCCATTCATGGAAAGCTTGCTGATGTACTCCTGGCATAGTGGAGACAGAAGTCAAGGTAGAGATTACAGGTCTTCCGTATAAAATTAACTTTAAACTATTTATATACTTAGTGATCTGTGGAGCTTCATGAGTTTGTGTATCTTCCTGGGTGATTTCAGTGCTCTGGATCTAGGCCATTCTAGTAGATGTGTAGTCTTGTCCCAGTGTTGTTTTAATTTTTTCTTATTCGTTTTTAAAATCATGTTGGTTGGTTTCTTATTGTTGAGTTTTAAAAGTTTTTGGTACATTTTGGATAACTGTCAGATATCTTTTGCAAATACTTTCTCCCAGTCTGTGACTTGCCTTCTCATGCTTTTGATAGTGTCTTCTATAGAGCAGAAGTTTTTCATTATTTATTTCCTGGATCTTGCATTTGATGTTATATCTAAATGTTTTCCACCAAATTCAAGGTCACCTAGATCTTCTAATATGTTATCTCCTAGGAGTTTTTAGTTTTGCATTTATGTCTGTGATCCATTTTGAGTCAATTTTTGTGAAAGTATAAGGTCTGTGTTTAGATCCTACTCTTTATATTTTTTTCTTTTAATTTTTGCATGTGGAAGTTTAGTTGTTCTAGCAACAACAGTTGGCACGGACTTTTTTCTCCATTGTACTGCCTTTGTTTCTTTATCAAAGACCAGTTCACTATATTTGTATGTGTCTATTTTTCACCTGTCTGTTCTGTTTCACTGATCTATTTGCATATTCTTTTGCCAATATCACACTGTCTTTGTTAATGTGCCTTTATAATAAGTCTTGAAGTTAGGTAACATCAATGCTTCAAAAAGTATTTTAAAATGAAAGTCTGAGCTGCTAAAAAAAAAGGTAGAGAAATCTTATCCTACAAATATAAGAATGAGTGAGTCTAGAGGTCTGCTGCACAACATAATAAACTATAGTTAAAAATATTGTACTATGAATACTGAAAACTTTCTAAAGGAGTAAATTTCTCAGGTACTTTCACTACACACATACAAAATAGTAACTATATAAGAATACAATAGCTATCTTGGTTTTGTACACTTTGTCTATAAATGTATACCAAATCAACAGATTGCATACTTTAAATACATATCCGTGTGAGGACACGTGCTAAGTCACTTCAGTCATTTCCGACTCCTTGTGACCCCGTGGAATGAAGCCAACTAGGCTCCTCTGTCCATGGGATTCTCCAGGCACGAATAATGGAGTGGGTTGCTGTGCCCCACTTCAGGGGATCTTCCCAACCCAGGGATCGAACTTGTGTCTCTTACGTCTCCTGCATTGGCAGGCGGTTCTTTATCACTAGCACCACATGGGAAGCTCCTTAAATATATATATATATATAATTTTTATTAAAATGAAATTAAAATGTTAAAAAATTAGAAAAAATACAAAAAGAAAATTTGTAAGTGTAGCAAGTGACTGCATAGGAGTTATCTCTCCATGGTAAGGGGGGAAAGAGCTCTTTAGTAACTGGCTGAAGCAGTCAAAAATCTTTCTGAGTTGGACAGGTTAAACTCACAGCTCTAAAAATTTCCCATTAATTTGGATCTAAAGAACACAAACTAATTATAACAAAAGTCATTAAACACCTTGGAAATAGAATCAGAAAAAAAAACAGAACCACAGAATCAGTCCATTGCATCATGAAGGTAGTAGATTATCAGATATAGCATAAAAATAAACATCCTTAATTAGATAAAACACACAAAATATTATGTGTCCATATACATAAAATAGTTCAGAAAAGGCATTAAAGCAGTAAGAGGTGAGTAAAATTAGGAAGCTCTGAAACCCTGGAAGCAATTCTAGAAATGAAATATGATTGATAAAATCATAACTATAATTGACATTACACACTTCACAGATGGAGTAACATAAAATTAGATTGACTGAAAAAAAGTTAGTGAACCTGGTTTACTGTCATTAAGCATTGCTTATAAAATTAGCTATTAAATTCCAAAGACAATACACACTATTTTTTATTGTTACCTAATGTTATAAATCTGAGATTTACTCAGAATTCACATGATCGAAAGTACTGACATTTTTCTGTAGAGACTTAAGAAATACTTTTGTCATCTGACTCTATAACTCAAAATAATATATTAGTGGGCATTCTTAACCCCTATGAACGTGGAAAGCACTCAACCGTGGTCTCAGACAACTCTAAACTCATCAGTTGCCTTAGCAATATAGTGGATAGGGCACAAGAATAGACTTGGCAGAAGGATCTTGAGTGTCATTAGCAAGCTGTTGCATCCTCAGAAAATCACTTAAATTTTCTGAATTTCAGTTTTCTTCCTTAAAAAATAATGTGTGTTTCCTTTTTGTTATGAAAGAAATGCATTTTCACTTGTGAATTTATCTCTGAATGTAGTTAGAGTAAAATCATAAAGACTAATTCCCTATCCTTAGGCTAGTAAAAAATACGATAAAGAGTTCTAGTGAATGTCTATACTAAGAAATCGATATCTAAGATCTATTCTTAACATTACGCGGTAGCTGCCTAAGGAGAAAAGAGGGCAGAACGTAGTTTGTTGAGCAACCAGAGTACCCCCTAGGGACTTCGTGTATCTCACTGTGTCTTCACAACATCCTGGGAAAAAAACTATAATTATCTCCCCCCTCACTCTTCCTGGAGAATAAAACTAAAGTTTTGAGCTTATGTAAGAGTCATATAAATTTGAACCTACATTTGGCTGACTCCAAAGCCCACAGTGTTTCCACTTCATCAAGAAGCCATATTTTCCCATGAAATTTCCCTTAATGTCAGATTTCTGAATATGGAAATAAGTGACATTTAAAATGGTCTTAATATACCAGCTGTAATAAATAACACAGAATTTCTTTTTCTCCTGTGGATAGCTTTTGGAAAATAAGGAACAATTTTGAAATAAAATTTTCCATATTTTGTCTCTGAGGAATTTGTAAATTTATTCTAAACCTATTCAAATGTTAAATTACGGGGATAGAAAAGAACAATAGGCATTCTAGCCATAGGAAATTACGTATGAGTTGGCCAAAAAACACAGTAATCTATAATGATATACTTTTCCTATTGTAAATGCTTTATGAAGAATAGTTTTTTCACACACTTGAAGAAGAAATAAATTTGTGATTATTTAAAGCATAGTTTTTGTCTACACTCTCTGAAAAACTAATTTTTAGCTTCATGTGTTTCTGTGCTACAAAAGAATTATAAAACAACATATTTTGACTTAAAGGTACTGGAACTTATTGATGCCTCCTTTTTTGTCTTCTCTTTTTAAACTTAAATGTGAATAGTTTAGCTTAGTGTTTGAATTTGTTTTTCAATTAAGAAAACAATTTTGTGAAGAGAAAACGTTTTCAAATTGAACACTCAAAATCATAGTAACAGGACATAATATTTGGTTAGACTGACCATGTCTCTAGGGTGGCTTTAGTCTGAATTCTAGTATAAGGAAAGGAGAAGTAAATCATTGGTTTCACATTTAAAACTGACCAGGTGGTACTGTTGTGAGACAGTTCTCCACTTCTGAACATCCCTGAAGTCTGACACTAACTTTTGTTCCAGACTATTTGAAGCTGAAGTTCCAATACTTTGGTCACCTGATGCGAAGAGCCAACTTATTGAAAAAGACTCTGAGCTGGAAAAGATTGAGGGCAAGAGCAGAACAGGGTGGCAGAGGATGATATGGCTAGATAGCATCACTGACTCAAAGGACATGAATTTGGGAGATAGTGGAGGGCAGAGAATTTGGGAGATAGTGGAGGGCAGAGACTGGCTTGCTGCAATCTGTGAGATCACAGACTCGGACATGACTTAGTGACCAAACAACCACAACAATATTTTTTCAAAAACATTTGTATACCCAACAGCCTTAGAAGATAGTGACAGTGTCTCCTCTGAAGCAAAGGGTAGATTTCCTGGGTGTCCAGTATAAGATAATGTTTTCTCATCAGTACAAAAGGCAAGTTAATTTGCAAATCATTATAGAGTATTTGATCTTCCTAAACTTTCTCAGTTGCGACCTAAACCTAAACTGAGTTTCTCAGTTGTGACCTAAACCTACCTTGAACTCAGTATCCATCTGGACTCCTTCATTTTAGTCCCATGGAAATTGAGGGGCAAAGGGAACCAACACAAATAGTCTAGTGCTCCGGCTGCTTCTTGTGAATAATAAAGTCCTTTGCCCCTGACCTAGGAATCTTGTATCTTCTGCCAGCATTCACAAAATGATGTCAGGCTAACTTTCTACTTGAAAGTAGGATCAAATCTCAAACTCTGAGCTGCTGACATAGAGAAATTTTAATTTCACAATCTAAAAGGAATTACCAATAATGGGTATATATAACTTTATAATGAACCATTGTTCCTTTATGAAATGTTGCTTAAGCTTGTGTGTACTTTTATCCCGTTCTTTTGATTGACTCTTTTAGTGGAAATGCAGTTAGTAATCACAAGTGTATAGTTACTGCTTTTTAGCTGTACAGGAGTTTTAAGGAATACTTAACTTACAATATTCTAGAACTAATAATGTGTCAAGTTTGCCTGGCTAAGGCTATGATTTTAAGACAACTGTTATGTGAATTAGCACAAACAAACCTTAGGCCAAGAAGCATTTTCTAAAGCAGAGAGAGAAACAAAAAGTCTTGAAATCATGGAGACCTTGGCTCAAATGTCAAAATTGTCATTTCAAAGGTTTGTATCCACCAGAAACAAGAAATGGTAGTAATCTTTTTTATTTATAGTACTCAAAGGATTTCATAATTTAGCTTCACAGATTGGCAAGAAATATATCATTCCCATTTTATAACTGATAAGACTGAGATTTTAAAGTGGTAATGACCAAAATTTCTGCTTCTTAATTCAATTCTTGTCTTACCACACTAAGCTATATTAAATTTGAATCATTCAGAAATGATAGGCAATGTATTAGCAATGTATTTTCCAACATAGTAAAATACATTGAAAGCCAACTCTGGTAACTATTTCTTTTCCATATATTGAAAATCTTTCAGTTGTATAAGATCCCTTGACTTTAGGAAAGATGCTTATAGTGAGTACCTAGAAGGAAAACAAAAGGTAAAATTGGTGAAACAAAGTACAGAAATAGTTCTGGGCAAAAAAAGAGCTATTGAGTTTTATATTTTTACAAGAAAATTTCAAATGAAAGATCCATGTTTCAAGAAAAAAAAATTCATAAATATGAAGTATGTTGATAAAATCAAACATAAATTGACAGTATAAAGAGCACAATAACATCTTGTAAAATTAAATTATGTCACAAGTAAAATAGAGAAATGTTAATATATAAGTTAGAATTGAGCTAAGTTAAAATGTCCTATGATTTTTATATTCCCTAGAAAGACAAAAAGATGATGTTAACTTAATATGTTAAAATTTCCAGAGTAAAAACTAAAATGAATATATATGGATAATATTATTTTCACATTAGTAAAAATAAGATAATAGAAATAAAAGAAGTACTTAGTCCAAAATGAAACAAATAAAGTAAAGAAAGAGAATGCAGGGTATTCAGAAAGCAGAAGATAAAATACTCCTTCAAACATATCAGTAATTACACATAAATGGTTAAATAACTCAGTTAGCATATAACAATTGTTTCTAAATTAAAACAAAATAAAATTCAAGAGCCAAACTTAAATTACAAAGGTGCAATAAAGGTGAAAGTGAAAGGATATCACACACACAAAAAACTAACCAAAAGAAAGCTGGTGTTGTCATAGTAACAAAAGACAAAATAGACTTTTGGGCAAAAACAAACAAACAAAAAAACCCTAAATTTGCTAAATATTTACTGTGCTCAGTTGCTAAGTTGTATCTGACTTTTAAACGTCATTAAACATTAGTGTTGTTTCAAAATGATAAAAAGTTCATTTGACCAAGAAGATAAAATACTTTTAATTTTAAGAGTATAATATAACCTCAAAAATAATACAAGGTGTCTTCTTAGACCTCAGTGGAAATATATTAGAAATCAATACTGGAAAGATAACTGGAAAGTCCCCAAATACATGGAGATTAAACAACACTGGTAATCATACATAGGTCAAAGAAATAATCTCAAGAGAAATTCAAAAATATTTTGAACTAAATGAAACTCTGAACTAAATGAAAATGAAATGAAAACTTATGAAGTTTGTAAAGTGCAGGAAAAGAAGTACTTATAGGGAAATTCACAGTAATGAATGCATTTCTTAGGAAAGCATGCTACGTCACTTCAGTCGTATTCGACTCTTTGCGACCCTATGGACTGTAGCCTGCCAGGCTCCTCTGTCCATGGGATTCTCCAGGCAAGAATACTGGAGTGGGCTGCCATGTCCTTCTACAGATTTTAGGAAAGACGAGAGATCTAAAATCAATAATCTAAGTTTCTACTTTAGGAAATGAGAAAAAATGAGAAAATTAAATTCAAAGTAAACAGAAGAAAAGAAATAGTAAGAATTAGAGAAGAAATCAATGAAGTTGATAACAAAGAATTAATGGAGAATAGCACTGAAACCAAAAGCTTGTCCTTTGAAAAAGTCAATAAAATCAATAATAGCTAGGAAATCTAAGAAAACAAAGAAACAAAGAACACAAATTACCAATGTCAGAAATAAAAGAGTGGACATCACTACAAATCCCATGGACATTAAAAGAATAATAAAAATATGCCATGAGCAACTCTTCCACAAATTTGATAACCTGGAAGCAATGGACCCATTTCTGAAAGACACAAATTACCGTAGCTCACACAAGAATAAATAGACAGTCTGAAGAGGCCTATTTCTATCTGAAAAAATGAATCAATACAGACTGAATCATCTATACAGAAAATCTAAAATAACTAACAAAAAGCCTTCTGAAGCTAAAGTGATTTATAGCAAGGTTGCAGGATCTAAGGTAATATATAGAAGTCAATCACTTGCCCATTCACCAGCAACAAATAAGTAGAATTTGAAGTTGAAAACCAATACCACTTATGTTGATATCCTCAAAATTAAAGGTTTTAGGGATAAATTTAACAAGATATACAAAAGATCTAGATGAGGAAAAACTACAGAACTCTTATGAAATAAAGAACTAAATAAATGGATAAATATTCCATATTCACGGATTTGAAGATTCAACACTGGCAAGATTTCAGTTTTTCCTAACTTGATCTATAGATTCAACAAAATCCCAGCAAGTCATTTTGTGGATGTTGGCAAACAGACTCTAAAGCTTATAATGGAGAGGCAAAAGATGTAGAACAGGTAACACAATACTGAAGGAGAAGAACAAAGCTGACTGACACTACTCCAAGAGTTGCTATAAATCTATAAACAAAGACAGTGTGGTATTGGCAAAAGAATAGCCAAAGAGATCAATGAAACAGAGTAAACAGTCTGGAAATAGACCCACAAAAATATGGTCAACTGATCTTTGACAAAGGAGAAAAGGCAATACAATGGAGCAAAGATAGTTTTTTCAACAAATGGTGATAGAACAAGTGGACATCCACATACAAAAAAATAAATCTAGACACAGATATTATACCATTCACTAACATTAACTTAAAATGGATTACAAACCTAAATGTAGAATGCAAAACTCTTAAAACTCCTAGAAGATAACACAGAAGAAAACCTATGTGACCTAGGATGTGGCCAAGACTTGTTAGATCCAACACTAGAGGCAGGATGTATGAAAGAAATAATTGATAAGTTGGAATTCAATAAAATTAAAAGTTTCTGTTCTGCTAAAGATAATGTCAACAGAAAACAGACTGGGAGAAAATGTTTGTAAAACACATCCAATAAAGGACTGCTATCCAAAATATACAGAGGACTCTTAAATCTCAATAGGAAGAAAATAACCTGATTAAGAAATGAGCCAAAGACCTTAACACATACTTCACCAAGTAAAATATACAGATGGCAAATAAGCATATCAAAAGATGCTTCACATTCTATGTCATCAAGGAAATGCAAATTATAACAACAGTGAAATACCACTACACACCTATCAGAATGCCCGAGGTCCAGAACTGTCAACGCCAGATGCTGACGAGGATGCAAAACAACAAAACTCCCATTCATTGTCTGTGGGAATGCAAAATGGTACAGTCACTCTGGAAGAGAGTTCAGTTTCTTACAAAATGAAATATACTCTTAGCAAATAATCCAGGAATCATATGCTTTGGTATTTACCAAAATGCGTTGCAAATTCATGTCCACACAAAAACCTATACAAAAAGTTTATAGCAGCATTATTTATAAATGCAAAAATTTGAAAGCAACCAAGATATTCTTCAGTAGGTAAATAAATTGTGGCACATCCAGACAACAGAATATTATTTGGTGAAAATAAATGGAAAAATAACAAAAAAAGAGATCAGCTATCAAGCCATAAAAATGTATGAAGGAACTTTCAATGTATATTACTAAGTGAAAGCAGCCAATCTGATCAGATTACCTACTACATGATTCCAACTATGTGACTTTCTGGAAAAGAGAAAATTATTGATACAGTTAAAAAAACAAACAAAAAAAAAAAATCAGAGTTCGCCAGGGTTTAAAGCAGAGGGAGGGATGAAGAGGTGGAGAACAGGATTTTTAGAGCAGTGAAACTATCCTGCATAATACCATAATGATGTTTATGTGCCACTAAACATTTTCCCAAACCTATATAATGTACAGCACCAAGAATGAACCCTAGCAAACTATGGACTTTGGGTGATGATGTGTCAATGTAGGCCACAGATTGTTACAAACATACCACTCTGATGGAGGATGGTTATAAGGGGGAGGCCATGCAGGTGTGAGGTGTATGGAAATCTTCTGCACTTTCTGCTCAATTTTGCCTTAAGCCTAAACTACTTTAAAATATTTATTTAAAATACTTAAAACATTGCTTTAAAATTAGTATCTTAGTTGCCTGTGTGTTCAGTCATGTCCCACTCTTTGCAACCACATGGATTATAGCCCAGCAGGCTCTTCTGTTCATGGAATTTTCCAGGCAAGAATAGTGGAAGGGGTTGCCATTTCCTCCTCCAGGGGATCTTCCCAACCCAGGGATCATACCCATGTGTCCTGCATCTCCTGCATTGGCAGGTGGATTATTTACCACTGAGCCACCTGGGAAGTCCCATCTTGGGCGAGCTGTACACAAAAGTTTTAGTTTACCACACTGCCTGAAATAGAAATCTCTCAACAATTACCATGGGAGCAGAAGCTCAACAGCCCAAGACTAATAGGTGATAAACTGTAGTGAGAAAGTACATTTCTGATATAGCTGGAGGGATATTTGGAGGTAGAGATGAGATTTTAGCAGTAGAAACAGTTATAGTTTTCTACCAAGGACTTACATGCTCAGCAGAGGTCACACACTTCTAGTACATTATCTCACATTGGGCCTTCCCGGTGGCTCAGATGGTGAAGAATCTGCCTGCAACGCGGGAGACCTAGGTTCGATTCCTGGATGGGGAAGATCCCCTGAGGAAGGGAATGGCAACCCATTTCAGTATTATTGTCTAGAGAATCCCATGGACAGAGGAGTCTGGCAGGCTACAGTCCATGGGGTTGCAAAGAATTGGACACAACTGAGCGACTAACACTATAGCATGCACATATCTCACATTATCCCAGAAGTCTACAGCATTATTGCCATCTTAAAGGTAAGAATGTTTCAGCCCAGAGAGGTTACAATACACAGTAAGTGGTACAGCTAGGAAATTTAAATTAATCTGAAGTTTCTACTGGAATATTTTTTAACTAATATAATCATAATTTTTTTACATCCCCACCAGGGAAAGAAAGTCCAGGTCTCAATTTTATCTACCTTCATATGTAGAATTTGGGAGTCATGAATGACTTTAAATTTCTATCAAAAACTAATTTTTGATAAAGTCACTATACATGAATTCTTTCCCTACATTTCATAGTGTCTTTCTGAAGCTAGATAGTGTTGGGAGGACACACTTCTACGTTTCTTCTTAATTTGATATCATAACCCATATACTTCTGTTGCTCTGCTTTTCAATATGTTTCTTAATTATTCAATTACTTTATATTTTGACTTTACCCATCTTCTGTGTTTCCCTACATCATTTACACTTTCCCTTCCATTCTTTTCTTGGTGCTCATATTATGGCAAGAATACAGACAACATTTTTGACAACAGTGAAGGAAGATGAAAACCAGTCTATAAAGGCACCTCTTGGAGGGATCGTGCCATTCATAGAGTAATGGCAGGGCTGGTGAGAGGTTGCTGATACTCAGCGTATCTTCTGACTATGGAATCTAACCATTTGCTTTCCCATCTGCAGGCTCCAGGCTTGCCAGTTTGGACATGAGCTACTTCACTAACAGGAAGCTTACCCTGGCTTTCCCTGGCTGAGGGAATGTCTTTGAAATAGTTATGTTTATCTTTTACTTAGATTTTGCTAATTTTAGCTCGATATTTCAAACCCACAAATTTTGTGCCTGTACTTGCTTGGGATTTGAGATTCTCCACCTTGTTCTGTCTCTATGACTTAAAGCATCAGTTCAGAACGAGGTTTGCAGAAATGGGAAGGTAATGTCGCCTTACTGAGCCTTATTTCTTCACCTGTAAAATGAAGGGATCACAATTCTTTTGCCTTACTATCTGAGTTAAATCACATTTAAAAAAATTGTCATATACTAGTGGTAATAGAAGAACCTTTTTAAGCTTTATGACATGGGTATTCATCAATCAGAGGGACCTAGTGATGGAATTCCAGTCGAGCTATTTCAAATCCTGAAATATGATGCTGTTAAAGTGCTGCACTCAATATGCCAGCAAATTTGGAAAACTCAGCAATGGCCACAGGACTGGAAAAGGTCAGTTTTCATTTCCAATCCCTAAGAAAGGCAATCCCAAAGAATGCTCAAACTACCACAATTGCACTCATCTCACACACTAGTAAATTAATGCTCAAAATTCTCCAAGCCAGGCTTCAGCAATATGTGAACTGAGAACTTCCAGATGTTCAAGCTGGTTTTAGAAAAGGCAGAGGAACCAGAGTTCAAATTGCCAATATCTGCTGGATCATCAAAAAAGCAAGAGAGTTCCAGAAAAACATCTATTTCTGCTTTATTGACTATGCCAAAGCCTTTGACTGTGTGGATCACAATAAACTGTGGAAAATTCTTCAAGAGATGGGAATACCAGACCACCCGACCTGCCTCTTGAGAAACCTGTATGCAGGTCAGGAAGCAACAGTTAGAACTGGACATGGAACAACAGACTGGTTCCAAATAGGAAAAGGAGTATGTCAAGGCTGTATATTGTCACCCTGCTTATTTAACTTATATGCAGAGTACATCATGAGAAACGCTGGGCTGGAAGAAGCACAAGCTGGAATCAAGATCGCCGGGAGAAATATCAATCACCTCAGATATGCAGATGACACCATCCTTATGGCAGAAAGTGAAGAGGAACTAAAAAGCCTCTTGATGAAAGTGAAAGAGGAGAGTGAAAAAGTTGGCTTAAAGCTTAACATTCAGAAAACTAAGATCATGGCATCTGGTCCCATCACTTCATGGGAAATAGATGGGGAGACAGTGGAAATAGTGTCAGGCTTTATTTTTTGGGGTTCCAAAATCACTGCAGATGGTGATTGCAGCCATGAAATTAAAAGACGCTTACTCCTTGGAAGGAAAGTTATGACCAACCTAGACAGCATATTAAAAAGCAGAGACATTACTTTGCCCACAAAGGTCTGTCTGGTCAAGGCTATGGTTTTTCCAGTGGTCATGTATGGATGTGAGAGTTGGACTGTGAAGAAAGCTGAGCACTGAAAAATTGATGCTTTTGAACTGTGGTGTTGGAGAAGATTCTTGAGAGTCCCTTGGACTGCAAGGAGATCCAACCAGTCCATCCTAAAGGAGATCAGTCCTGGGTGCTCATTGGAAGGACTGACGCTGAAGCTGAAACTCCAATACTTTGGCCACCTCATGCGAAGAGTTGACTCATTGGAAAAGACCCTGATGCTGGGAGGGATTGGGGGCAGGAGGAGAAGGGGATGACAGAGGATGAGATGGCTGGATGGCATCACCGACTCGATGGGCATGAGTCTGAGTAAACTCCGGGAGTTTGTGATGGACAGGGAGGCCTGGCGTGCTGCAATTCATGGGGTCGCAAAGAGTCGGACACGACTGAGCGACTGAACTGAACTGAACTGAGCTTTAAACTGGGACAGGGTTCTGGAGGGCCTCTACTGTTTAGGAATTCTTTAGTTACTGAACATCAGCAACTTGGAAGGGGATTTACAGAGGAGCAGCTAAAGCGGCCACAGTGCCTGGAATGGCCGTAGTGAGAAGACACTCAAGGAGTAGCTATTTAAAATAAGGATGCTTTTTTCATTCTTTTGCAAGTGGTTGACCAGTTTTCCCAGCACCACTTGTTAAAGAGGTTGTCTTTTTTCCATTGTATATCCTTGCCTCCTTTGTCAAAGATAAGGTGTCCATAGGTTCGTGGATTTATCTCTGGGCTTTCTATTCTGTTCCATTGGTCTATATTTCTGTCTTTGTGCCAGTACCACACTGTCTTGATGACTGTGGCTTTGTAGTAGAGTCTGAAGTCAGGCAGGTTGATTCCTCCAGTTCCATTCTTCTTTTTCAAGATTACTTTGGCTATTCGAGGTTTTTTGTATTTCCATACAAATTGTGAAATTCTTTGGTCTAGTTCTGTGAAAAATACCGTTGGTAGCTTGATAGGGATTGCATTGAATCTATAGATTGCTTTGGGTAGAATAGCCATTTTGACAATATTGATTCTTCCAATCCATGAACACGGTATGTTTCTCCATCTGTTTGTGTCCTCTTTGATTTCTTTCATCAGTGTTTTATAGTTTTCTATGTATAGGTCTTTTGTTTCTTTAGGTAGATATACTCCTAAGTATTTTATTCTTTTTGTTGCAATGGTGAATGGTATTGTTTCCTTAATTTCTCTTTCTGTTTTTTCATTGTTAGTATATAGGAATGCAAGGGATTTCTGTGTGTTAATTTTATATCCTGCAACTTTACTCTAGAACACTTTCTAACACCATACACAAAAATAAACTCAAAATGGATTAAAGATCTAAATGTAAGACCAGAAACTATAAAACTCCTAGAGGAGAACATAGGCAAAACACTCTCCGACATAAATCACAGCAAGATCCTCTATGACCCACCTCCCAGAATATTGGAAATAAAAGCAAAACTAAACAAATGGGATCTAATGAAACTTAAAAGCTTTTGCACTACAAAAGAAACTATAAGTAAGGTGAAAAGACAGCCGTCAGATTGGGAGAAAATAATAGCAAATGAAGCAACAGACAAAGGATTAATCTCAAAAATATACAAGCAACTCCTGCAGCTCGATTCCAGAAAAATAAATGACCCAATCAAAAAATGGGCCAGAGAACTAAACAGACATTTCTCCAAAGAAGACATACAGATGGCTAACAAACACATGAAAAGGTGCTCAACATCACTCATTATTAGAGAAATGCAAATCAAAACCACAATGAGGTACCATTACACGCCAGTCAGGATGGCTGCTATCCAAAAGTCTACAAGCAATAAATGCTGGAGAGGCTGTGGAGAAAAGGGAACCCTCTTACACTGTTGGTGGGAATGCAAACTAGTACAGCCACTATGGAAAACAGTGTGGAGATTCCTTAAAAAACTGGAAATAGAACTGCCATATGACCCAGCAATCCCACTTCTGGGCATACACACTGAGGAAACCAGATCTGAAAGAGACACGTGCACCCCAATGTTCATCGCAGCACTGTTTATAATAGCCAGGACATGGAAGCAACCTAGATGCCCATCAGCAGATGAATGGATAAGGAAGCTGTGGTACATATACACCATGGAATTTTACTCAGCCGTCAAAAAGAATTCATTTGAACCAGTCCTAATGAGATGGATGAAACTGGAGCCCCTTATACAGAGTGAAGTAAGCCAGAAAGAGAAAGAACATTACAGCATACTAACACATATATATGGAATTTAGAAAGATGGTAACGATAACCCTATATGCAAAATAGAAAAAGAGACACAGAAATACAGAACAGACTTTTGAACTCTGTGGGAGAAGGTGAGGGTGGGATGTTTCAAAAGAACAGCATGTATACTATCTATGGTGAAACAGATCACCAGCCCAGGTGGGATGCATGAGACAAGTGCTCCGGCCTGGTGCACTGGGAAGACCCAGAGGAATCGGGTGGAGAGGGAGATGGGAGGGGGGATCGGGATGGGGAATAAGTGTAAATCTATGGCTGATTCATATCAATGTATGACAAAACCCACTGAAATGTTGTGAAGCAATTAGCCTCCAACTAATAAAAAAATTAAAAAAAATAAAAAATAAAAAATAAATGTATTACATATAAAAAAAAATAAATAAATAAAATCTTGCCTTTTTTTTTTCATTCTCAAAAAAAAAATAAAATAAAATAAAATAAAATAAAATAAGGATGCGTTTCAGCATGTTAACTAGCTGTTCCAGCCATTTTGAATATGCCAGTCTTATACCAGCTCTATTTAAGTGCTCTCTGAAGTTTAGAGCATTATGCTATTTCATAGTGTCTATGATGCTTTGATCTTGATCTTGCTGGAAAATGACCATTGGAGGTTTTCACATACTAGGTCAACTACCACCTGCGTGCGGGCTCTGCGTGCTAAGTCGCTTCAGTTTTGTCAGACTGTGTGACTCTATGGACTCTAGCCTTCCAGGTTCCTCTGAATATGGCATTCCTCCGGGCAAGAATACTGGAGTGGGTTGCCATGTCCTTCTCTTGGGGATCTTCCTGACCCAGGAATCAGACTTGGGTCTCTTACATCTCCTGCAGTGGCAGGGGGGTTATTTACCACCAGTACCACCTGGGAAGGCTATCTTCTAAGCTTCCATCTATTACCAAAAGCATTCTGAGTTCAGAGAAGATAAAATGTAAAAAAAAGAAAGGCATATTTTGGCATCAGCAAAATAAGATGAACAAATTATGACTATTTTTATTAGCATACTATATTTCTATAATATGAAATGCAATTATCCTTAATGGTAAATCTTAGATCATTAAACTAGCCTACCCAGAACAAGAATTATGCCACATGATATTTGATTGTTACTCTGATATAAATCTGATATATTTTGCACAGCTTGCCTCATTTTTTTATTGAGTGCTGACTTCCGCCAGTTATTATTCTAATTGGTGAGGATCTAGTAGTGAACTGATAGAATACTGATCTTCAGCAGCATACAGAATAAAGAAACACTTTAGTTACAGCTATGAAACATATACCTCTCCATGTGATAAGTACTAAAAGCAAGTAAGTCTGTCCTGGGTTCAGTGGGAATATATAACAGGGGAATTATTCTTTGGTAAAGTCTAACCAAACTACTATTAGGTACACTATTTTTATGTTGTGCTTTGAGGAGGCCTAGGAGGCTTTGCAAATGCATCTCAGTGGCTGCTATCGGAAGTAGCCAAGAGATCAGACCCACTTCCTAAACCAGAGCAGATGTACTCAGCTATTTTACACACTATATTGCATTTGGGGTAATATTTCACTTGAAGAAAGAGGTTTTTTGCTAAAACAAAGTTTGAAAACCACTGATCTGGTGGACAAAGCATGAATTTCAGCATGAAAATGTTTAAATTAAATTTCCAACTCTACTGCCCATTTATAATTTGACTTCAAATAACCCAAACCACGTCTAAACACACGACTGACAAACAAATGATTTCAAGTGATTCTGATCCTAGCTTTCAGTTGAACTGTGAAGAAAGCTATGCAAATCATTCTAGTTGGGCTGCTGTGCCTGGAACAGCCTTCATTGCATGCTGCGATTACAAGAATTCTGGAACTCTCCTGTATCCATTATGTGTCAGAATATTCATGATCTTCCTTCTTTGTAAGGTATATAAAAAAAGCATATCACCATAATAATAAAGATAGCAATATGTGCTAGGAGTTTTGACATGCCCTTCATATTACATTAATTTTTATTTAATTCTTATAAAAATTCTGAGGGGTGCTCCTTATCTTTAAAGCGAGGAGGGTTCAAAGAATTAAGTAATTTTTCATGGTGATAGTGGTGAAGCTTGATTTAGAGTCAGTGGTATTCTCTAGTACTTATCTTCAGTTAGGCCACCTCTCTACATCAACTTTCTATAACCTAGATATGGTTACATGAGAAAGATGGGCGTGGGAAGCTATGCACTTCTCTGAGGTAAGCAAAGGGATGTATGAAAGAAATAGCGACACGTATCACTTTAAAAATGCACTAAAACAATAAACCTGCTTGAAAACAAATGAGCATTTGTTCTAAAAATTAATAGATCACACAAATGTCTTATTTCAAAAAATTTGCATGTGTCACTAGTTGTGAAATGCTACCATTAAAGTACTCAGAGAGATGCATATACACAGAATTAACATAGTTTTATACTATGACAGGATAGATAGCATATGTAGCTCAGACTAAGAGGGCTGACAAATCTATGTAGGCAGACTAACCTTCCTGGCTAAGAACCAGGAGTTACGCTTGTTACATAGAACTCTCAAGGGTACCACGCAATCAGAGGTCACAATCGAGGCAACAGAAGCAATGTCACCATATCAGAGAATGGGCCAATTCAGATCTGGTCCCTGACAGTCACTGAGGTCAAGGCTTGCGGCTAATAATTGTATTAAACAGGAATATTCCCTGCACACTTTTAGAATTGTCATCTGAACAAACAAGTCCAGGTCATCTGTGGGTTAAATCTCAGTTCTTTTTCCTAGTACTTAGAACTTACTTTCTAGTCTTAATCCCTTATAATTTTTAAACTTACAACTGTAATTTTCTTTTGATCAAGTAAATGCTTAATAATTTTATTTTTGTTTTCTGATCTTAACAACAGCAAACTTTCATTTAAATGAATGCATTTGTCACTTAATTCCATTTTATTATTTGCTGCCAAATGTAATTTTAAAACTCTGACTATATGACAACAATCACAATTTAAACTTCATATTTTAGTGTATATAGTGCATTATAATTAAAATAATAAGAATAATCTTATACTCAAATTTATGAAATCAAATTTTAATACCATTTATGTATCATTGCATGTATCATTTATATAGAAGCAACTAAATTCCAAATAGCAATTTTATATAAAAGGTGTGAAATTTACAAATAGTAATTAAAATGTAACAAAAGGTATATTTATAAATAAGTAGCTGAGTCATGTATTTAAATCAAATAGGGAAAATAAAATATATATGAATAGGGTCGCATTTAGGTTTATATGAGATATATGACGTGCACTATTAGTTCACATTTTCCTCAATGTAATTTGGAATTTATGAATTATACTGAAATCACATATGAATATTTATTTTTAATTTTGATCTATGTTTTCAATTTTATGATAAATGTTTAAAACATCTTTAGTTGCCCTACTCTTTTAGTTATGGTTTAATTTAAATAAAAATCCTTGAGAGTTTATTATTTTTGCTATAAAATTTTACTGCTTTGTAGATATTTCACAAATCACACTTGGAAAACCGTATATTCTAGAGCTCTCTTTTGTTCATATAAATTCTAAGATGTAAGAAAATCAAGAGTTTGATTCCTGGTTTTATTTTATGTTATGTTTCAGTTTGAAAATGCTTATATTTAATGTTTAAATTGTACACAAATATACACACACACCACATAACCTCACAGTATAGTTCCAAGTGAAATACTCAATAAACAAAATATAAGGCTTTAAGATTAAAACTGGCAATAATTCAATATTCAACTGCATAAGACTGAAAGTCTATTTTTTCACAGCTGCATAATTAGTATATTATCAATAGAAAATTATGGTCCTATGAGTAATAGGACACATCACATTCTAAAATAGCTTCTAAGATCATACACTTCTCACTGTTTAATTAACTCTATAGCTTTTAGTTGCTTATTTTACAATGATTCTTAAGAATATGTGAGATCAAAACTGAGAATGTGTAGCTTGATAAACTCTATATCCCTGTGAGAAGTGTAAATCTCAGCTTAGTTTAAACAGCTCAAATTAAGTGTCAATTTCAGAGATTTCTTTCCATATTTACTCTTTTAAAAGTATATTTTAAGTTTAGCTCTAATATATTTTTAATACATAAGTTTATTAACTGTACAAGGAGAAGAAGTATCAAACATATGTTAAACATTAAAACTGTTATTTTAAGGAAACACTTCTTGACCTCATTAAAATAATTAACGTTTCATAACATTATATTTCACGTCCAAGTTATGAAAAAGGAAAAAAAAATTATCAAAACAAACTACAGTCAATTACATTTTCAGATCAGTAAGATGCACTTGTAAGGGTCTTTCTTCTCCTAATCCAATTGCCAAAGGCACTTTAGCAGCTCAAATAGGTGGTTAGAAACATTTCTGCCATGATTTCTGAAATATACAGGGTTTTGTTGTTGTTGTCATTTTTTTATGATTTCCCCTTTCTGTAGCTACAAATACTAATAGAGACAGAAGATTACTCACAATTATTCACACGCACATGGGCATATATAATTGGAATTAATTTTAACATCCTTATTTTCAAACTATTCTGGTGAGTCACTGAAACACTATTAGTTTTGATTATTTACTTATTTATTTTATAATCTGAATCACCCTAAAAGAGTAGAACTGAGGAACTATACTACAGCTAATCTTTTTTTAGAGACACCTGGTGATTTTCCATCCTAATAGGCAATAAAATCAATAATTTTGATTGCTTTAAACACGATGAACAATAAGATAGCACATTTCATTTTGATTCGTTCATATTTAAGATACATGATTTCACTTTAAAAGGAAAAACTTTAGTTAAACCGTCTTCTACTTTTTAAAATCCTATGGCATTTGACTTGTTTCTAAAATTATCTGGGTTTCGCACTCTAAGACCTGGGTCACAACCTTATTTAGGGACAGGAAATAGTTATCAGGTCACTGAGTGGTCAAACGAAAAGGATTTGAAATGCTTCAGCACTTGGGACTCCACTCATCGAAATGATTGACTTCTATGTTGTTTAAAGGTTGAAGTTTCTTTACTGGAACTAGTCAGATTATGCCTATGTGATCACAGCAATTTTAAGAAAAATCTACAGGGTACAAACATACATAAGAGTATAAATGAACAGCCTTATACATTTACAAAAAAGGACCAATCTTTAGGATATGCACAGATATTTTAATTAACAATATATCTGAGTCCAAGGCTAATATAAGTTCCTTGGCATTTGAGTGCAATAAAAGGGGATAAAAGCAAAGGGAACATAAATGTTATCTCTCGATGCTGTTTTTCTTCTAGAATAGACTAAAAATATGCCATACTGTTTAGCAGCACACTTTACTATCATACAGGATAAAATCATATAATTATTCCTGTATAATAATGATTAACCTAAGCCTATATTTATATTCACCTGATGTTACTTCAAGTGAATACAATCTATCTCCGATGATGGAAATAGGGAAAATAGGGAGAAATTGGGGCAAAATGAGTATATACTTGATATGTCATTTAGCACTGGATCAGTTTCCCTAGAGTTCAGGACTATTATTAGAAATCAAAATGATCATTTTGCACAGTTTCCAAGGCAAGCAATGTCAGGGATTTTATGTAAAAAGAAGTTTGTGGCTGGAAAAAAAGAAGTTTAATGTACGAAAGGTGATGGAAGAGAATTAAGCCGAAGTATTGCCTGCATAACTCATTTTCTAATGTTTGAAAGAATAAGAAAAGGACATTATGAAAACTGTACCAAATTGAGGTATTCCATATTTACATAACTTTTCCATATGATCACTAAAACTTCAAGAAATAGATGTTTTATTCCACAAATGTTAAAGGAAGCAATCCTATCACTGATGGACAGAAAGTTGGAAAATTAGGCACAGATTTTATTTTTAAGTTTTATTTTATAATAAGAAACTGGGCCATTAAAACTATGTAACCAAAGCTGGAGTGCGTGCACTGGAAGGCCCCTGCAGTCTTTTACAACGTTTCAGAGGCCTCGGTTGTGAACTGGGTTTGCACTCTGCCAGCAGAGCAGTTCTGACCCATGGAGAGCACTCCTTCAGATCAACACTGCCTCAGGCCTTTCTGCTTTCTCCAAGAAGTCTAACATTTCAGGCATCAAGTTGAATTTCTTCTGGAGATGATTAACCCAAACCCATGACAGATTTTTTCCAAGATATCCAACCCCTTATGTTTATTTTATCCTGGCTCTTTTTTGGATGTACTGGACACAAGTAACTTACTCATTTTACATGTTAAAGTATTGGTGGAGAGCCATTAATTCCTTTAAAAAAGGAGAAAATATGTCAGTATGCTGGGCTCTATTGTGTAAGTTCATATTAACTGTATGATTTAAAATTTTAAGAAAGATGTTTCTCCTCTGGTATAGAATTTTTTAAAGCATTTCAACACATCTCAAGATAGGGATCTTCTACTTTTTGGGAAATGCATTCTTGTGGTGTATTAAAAAACACAATGTTAGAAGGATCAGTTACTGTTTCCATAAGCCCAGTTTGTAGGGGGTTTCAACTAACCTAAATCTTGGCATACACAGTTTAGTTAATAGTCAAATAAAAATATATAGAAGAGACTATTCTCCTTATATGCCAATCCCTGTCATTGTTTCTATATCAGTGGCATTTTCTTCTTATCATAGGTGAGATGAGCTGTAGGAAAATAATTCAGGTGTTTTTATATATTTCTCTAAGTAAAATATTTTAAACTAAGAGGTGACTGGATGACTTCTTTAGAGATGACTACTAATACTTTTTTTTTAAAAGACATTTTTTTCTTTGAAGAAACAGTGCAAAAAGGTCAAATTTTCATAGTTTTTTAATAGATTTTTTTTCTGTTAGGATGATGTAAGGTTCCAAATGAAACAGGATTTTCATTATGAACATTTGAGTTACTTTAAAAATATTAAAGAAATATTTTAAATATTAAGACACTCAAATATATAAATTAAGCATAGGAATAGAAACATTTACTAAATAACATATTTGAACATTTATTCTTCTAAAATTAATAGAAAAGTATCAAAGGAAAAAGACATAAAGTTAAATTTAGGGGACACTTAAAATGTAAAGCCTTGGTTTCAATACACTGTCTGATAATACAAGTAGTTTAAGGAAAAAATGTATAAATTCGAATGTAACATCTCATTCCAAGAATAAGAACTCATTTCATGAGACAGAAATTTGTACAGAGGTATACGTGCAATTACATGAGAATGGACACAAGCACAGCATGAGGTTGGAAAGCAGCTTCAAAGTATTAGAGCACCACAAACACAAATTCCATTTCAACATAAGCGTGTCATTCATAAGCAGCAATTCTGGGAGCTAGCTTTGAGTTTTATCTAAACTTCGAGTTTAGCATCTGGCTGATGACAAAATGTTGACTTTATGGCAAATAAGTTTTAATTTCTCAGGATTAAATCCAAATATTACTTCTGATAGTAATTCAGAAAACTAATCTACAAATAGTAATTGATATCATCTTTTAAAAAAATCTCTTATATAATTTAAGGTTACTGGTGCAAAGAACCATAGGACACATTTTAGAAAACTTCAAGGGATAATTTTACTTCTAACAAGGACAAAACATTGCAAAACTGTCAAAATGACAAATCTTAGAATCACAAGAATTAAATTCAGGCTCCATATTAGTCTTTTTATTCTTCTTGAATAAAGTTGCAAAATAAACTTTATCTTTACAAAATATATATCAATATCTGAGAATATTTTCTCTCTAAGTGGAGGATAAAACTAAGTTAATTTTTATAATTAGATTATTACTGGAATGTTTAAAGATATCAGTTTCTTCTTTAATTCATGCTTCAATGGGCTACCCAAGTTCAAGACCTTCTACAGAATGAAGAAAAGAAATGACAAGGGATAGCATATACATTGGGGGTGGTAGGTTAATGCCAGAAGTGTGACTGATTGATTGACTGACATGACTTTAAAAAGTCTGGATTAAAGCTGTCTATCAAATTTGCCCAGAAGAATAAAATTTAGAGTAGAATGGATTATTGACCAGAATCTGTGTCTTGTCTATTCAGGTATATGCATTTACCTTCACCTGAAAAATCCCTTTCCATGGAAAAATGATCAGCTAAATAGAATAATAAACTTCCCCAATATGCATACACCATATTTTAAAATATAATGTTTCAAAGTGTATGGAGTTACTATAATCAAATTCCAATTTGTACAGATTTCATTATAAATGACTACTGTTTCTGATAATAGCAATAGCTAATGTGTATTGAACTTACTATTCATTAGGTATTACTCCCAACATTTTATATGTACTGATTTATTTACTCAACTCTGTGAACTCTGCATTATTTACCTTATTATACCAATTTCATAAATGAGGAAACAGACACTGAAAGAGGGTGTGATAGAGCAAGACCTGTAGCAAGGGGCAGAGTTGGAATTTAAACCTAGATAGTCTGGCTCCATAGCTCATTCTCTTAACTGTTAGGTTGAGTATTGTTTTTTAACTAAAATAATGATTTGAAAAAGTCTTATGGAAGATAATGAAGCTTTGGGGAAAACACATGGGATCCCACAGTTTTATTAAGCTGCTATAAAATATCAATGGAATATAGAAATCATTTAGTTTTCTTTAAACACAAAAATAAATAGTGACTTTATTACCCATCTCTTCTAGAAAATGTTTCAAAAACTATGAAACCATAAAATGAAAGGATGCTATTTGTAACGAGGATATTTTCAAAATCCAAAACTTCACAGCTGGTGGAGTTTAAGTAGGAAATGATTAAATGAATTCCAAAGTGTGCTAAGTAGATCTACAGGGTGGCTGAGACAGTGGGACCTAAAGCTTGGATGTGAACACTAAATGAGTTGTAAGTTTAACTTGGGAATAGGCCAATATGTGACTTTGAGTAATAGCAATTGGCAGGAAGAGTGTTTCTGAGACTCCAAAGATATTTCTTTTTTAGAGTCAGAACTGCTTATTAATTCAACAAATACTTATTGAATGCCTAGTATAGATGGATCTAATAATGTTGCTAGGTTCTGGAGATGAGAGGAAACAGAAATATGACTAAAACTTGATCCCTGACTTTAAAAAGATTTATAGTCAGTTCAGGAAATAGACAAAAACATATAGTTATAGGATAGTAGTAAGCAGACATGACAGAGGCCTATGGGAAGCTTGGTGTTATTAGGAGAGCCTTACAGATGAAATGACATTTATTTATCTGAGTCATGAAGGATAAGTAAAAGTCTGAAACTAGAAAGGTGAGGAAAAGCATTAAGGATAAAGAAAGCAGCATGAAAATATGAAGAGCAGGGCATTTTTTGGAAAGAACAAGCTCTTTATTATAGTTGGGGATATACTGAAGTAGTTCAATATGGTTATAGAGTATCTGGGGGAGAAATGATACAAGGTGGTAGTGGAAAGGTATGCTGGGAACAGCATGTGAAGGGTATTGTATGTTTAAGACCTTGGAATTTGTACCAGAGGAAACAGAAAGGCATTGTGAATTTTAAACAGGAGTGTGTTGTGTGAAGAATAGCAGTTTAGAAAGTCATTGCTATGCAAGTATAGAAGATAGCATTTATAACATTAAGAGATGTGTGAATATTATAAGGTGACCATGACAATATTTCAGGGCAAGAGACACTGCAGGCAATGGCTGATGCAGGGGTAGGGCCTACACTTAAATGAAAAAGTGAACAGAATTAAGAATGATTTTCATTTATCTAGGTTAAGTGAGTGAATGACTGCTGATGCTCCTAACAGAGACAGCAAAAAGGATCAAACAGGTGGGTGGAGTGGAATGTACATATACACTTCATATTAGACATACTGGGTTTCAAGTGCCTAGGAAAAAATCAAAGGGTGAAGGGTGGAGGTGGATATTAGGTTGTCACTGCCTGTAAACATAAGCTATATGAGAGAATTAGGTGTTATATTCTTGATCTTTTCATCACCCCTTGGGAATAGGTCTGATTTGTACTTCCATGATGTTTTCTTTTGCCTATTTATATGTCTCATCAACTGGACTCGAGGGTAGCTTTTTAAAGGCAAAATTATGTCTTACTCATTTTTGTATCCCTTCACCTACTATAATGTCTGTCAAAGCAAACATCTGTTGTACTTGTAAATAAATACGTGGATTGAATATAGAATAACGTCACACACACACAAAACTCTAAGGGATACTTCTCTTTTAGGAACAGAAGTAGGCAGAGAAGACAAATAAAGAGGAGTAGTAAGATAGCTAGGAGAACCGGGAGAGAACTGGAATGAGGGTGTAACGGGAGAAAAATTCTAGGGAGAGAAAGTCCCAAAGAAATGGCAAGTAGAAAGAGGGCGGAAACGAGGTTCCTGAGTTCAGCAATTAAGAGGTTAACACTGATTACTGTCATGAAGGTAGTTTGAGTACAATGATGAGAATGTGACCAGAATGTATACTCTGCATAGCTTTATGAAAGGACTGTACATGAGATTATAAATTTCAGTCTATTAGTTTGTCTCTTGTTAGGCTGAGTTTCTAAATCAAGAACTGGTTATTACTTCTGCTTCCAGCCTCAAGTACAATAAAAGAAAGCAGAAGCTTAAAAATGTTTTTTTTTTTTTTTGAGAGAGTAAAAAATGCTCAATAAACAGAGGGTGAGAAATGAAGATACTAATTAGACTTCCTAAGAAGGTTGATAAAAAAGAGAGATGGATGGATGGGGTAGTGGCTTGAAAAAGGAGGAAGCATCACATTTTCAATAATAAAGATGCAACTTATTCATAGGCTGACTTTAAGAAATGGATATAATACAGGCTGAAATTTACGAAACAAGGCAGAAGACAACTAAAGGGGAGAACATCATGGGATCTGCAGAATAACATTCACAGCAAGGATGAAAAGTTTAGCCTTGGAAAGACAGCGAGACCACTATTTAGGAGAGAGTTATAGTGAAGTTTGGAATGTTAACGGGAATAGAAATGATTGCTGCCACATACTGAATACTGGGCTAGGCAATGGTTTGGCTCTGCACAACTGCTCTATGGGATGAGTATTCTTTTCATTCAATAGGTGAGAAGTAACTTAAACACGGGCTTCCCAGGTGGTGCCACTGACTGCCAACACAGGAGATGCAAAAGACGTGGGTTTGGTCCCTGGGTAGGAAAGATCGCCTGAAGTAGGAAATAGCAATCTACTCCAGTATTCTTACTTGGAAAATTCCACGGGCAGAAGAGCCAGCAGGCTACAGTCCATGGGGCTGCCAAGAGCCAGACACCACTGAGCACACGACTTAAACACACTCATGCCTTGTGATTGCTATTTCTCTCCTTTCCCCTTACATCTTCGTCTGCCGCGCTCAGCCTGCTCCAAGCTACCGTCTCCGTGGTGGACTACTGCACCGACCTTCTGCCTTTTCTCATCAGGTTCACTCCTGTTTCCTTTCTATCTGCTCACCATACCACCTGTTTCATAATCATTACTTGAAGAACACATCTGACCATTTCATCTTCTGCGTATAATGACTATTGTTCTTGGAATATAGAAAGCCAAATCCTTGACATGGACTAATAAGGACAAATTAAAACTATTCTGTCCTTCACAGTGACTGTGTCAATTTACACTCCCACCAACAGTGCAAGAGGGTTCTCTTTTCTCTGCCCTCTCTCCAGCATGTATTGTTTGTAGATTTTTTTGATGATGACCATTCTCATCAGTGTGAGGGTGTATACTTCACTGGAGTTTTGATTTACACTGATGTTTACACTACCATGTATAAAATAGATAGCTAATGGGAACTTGCTGTTTTGCACAGAGAACTCAGCTCAGTGCTCTGTGATGACCTAGACGGGTGAGCAGCGGGTAGGTGTGAAAGGGAGGTTCGGGAGGGAGGGGATATAGGAATACATATATCTGATTCACTTCACTATACAGCAGTTGTTCAGTCATTAGGTTGGGTCCGACTCTTTGTGACCACACGGACTGCACAAGCTTCCCTGTCCTTCACTATCTCCCAGAGTTTGCTCAGATTCATGCCCACTGAGTCAGTGGCACTATTTCAATAAAAAAATTAATATCTCCCTTCCAAAAAATTAAGATATAAACTTGCTCTGTCCCCTGCCAACTTCTCCAGCTTCATCTGACTTCTTGTTCTCTGGCCAAACCAGCCTTCTTTCAATTCCTTTAATGGCCAAGGCTACCCTATCTTCAAAGTCTTTCATTAGGCCCACACTTTGGCCTGGAACACTCTTTATCCACAACTTCTCTCTTTGCCTAGTTACTCCTACCCAATCTTCAAATTCAGTTCTAGTGTCACTTCTTCCCTAAATTCATAATGAGTTTCCCTTACTTTTCCTCAATAGAACTTGACTCTGTTGTGTCATCATACACTTCAGTTCAGTTCAGTCACTCAGTTGTGTCTTTGCAATCCACGGACTGCAGCATGGCAGGCCTCCCTGTCCATCACCAACGCCAGGAGCTTGCTCAAACTCATGTCTACTGAGTCGGTGATGCCATCCAACCATCTCATCCTCTGTCATCCCCTTCTCCTCCCACCTTCAATCTTTCCTAGCATCAGGGTCTTTTCCAACGAGTCAGTTCTTCACATCAGGTGGCCAGAGTATTGGAGTTTCAGCTTCAACATCAGTCCTTCCAATGAATATTCAGGACTGATTTCCTTTAGGAATGGACTGGTTGGATCTCCTTGCAGTCCAAGGGACTCTCAAGAGTCTTCAACACCACAGTTCAAAAGCATCAATTCTTTAGCGCTCATAGCCCAACTCAAATCCATACATGACTACTGGAAAAGCCATAGCCTTGACTAGACAGAACTTTGTTGGCACTTACACACTTATATGAATGTTAATAAATGTCAGTCACCCTCTTCCCCGCTTCTGTCAGACAGTGAACCCCTTTACTTATGGCCTGTGTTTATTTCATTCACCACTGTATCCTCATCTCCTTACACAATGCCAAGCACGTGATAGATATTCAGTAAAGATGTGTTGCTAGGTTAAATAGGAAAGACAAAGTAATAGGTCTGAGTTCCATTCTCAGTTGATACTTCAAAGGCAATTACAGTCAATCACATCACTCTTTTATTCCACTGCTGGCCTGCATATATCTTGATGTTCTCATTTTTGAAACTTCTGTATATTACCTTTTGGTCTTACAAGAGAAAAGATAAAGATTTAGTCCTTTTACAGCACATCTACCATAAACCTATATACTTCATTTTCCCATTTCTTAGACAAATAATAATTTTTTGGCTAGATCACAATATTTAACTATTTATGACAATGTAAATATCATTTATACCTGAGCCATAAATATGGGCCATGGGTGCTGTGTATGTTAGTTTCTCAGTCCTGTGTGACTCTGCGACCCTTTGTAGCCCACTAAGCTCCTCTATCAGTGGGATTTTTCAGCCAACAATACTGGAGTGGGTTGCCATCTTCCTCCTCCAGGGGATCTTCCCAACCCAGGGACTGAATCTGTGTCTCCTATGTCTTCTGCACTGTAGGCGGATTCTGGATTCTTAACCCATGGGGGTTAAGAATTGAGCCATCGGGAAGCCCAGGAAGGGTTAATAGTTAGCTCTATGGTTTTCCTATAGTTGCAAGGAAGTGTGATGATTTCATCCGCCAGTAAAGTAATTGTTAGAATTTAATCTCTACTGAATCCAACAAATGAGAGTTTAGCTGTACCAGACCAAGCCCTCATTACTGAAATTGTTTACTGAGCTATAAGTAACCAATATGGATAAAATGCAACAGAACTCTAGTTATATACCCACAAGTGCACTGGGTTACTAGCTGATCATATACCTGAGAAGACTATATGACTAATTAATAGTAAAATCTGCTGGGATCATCAGAGATGATGGATTGCTTAAACTCAATTTACCTGCATACTCATAGACTTGGCTCGACTCTCATGCCCACACATTTCCTAAGTGCCGAATGGAATGATTAGGACACCAGGTGTTGTGTCTAGATGTCACAATGTCGTCATTATACTCAACAGGTTTTGAGGTCTCTTCTCCTTTGTCTTTCCTTAAAGTTAGGTAAATACAGTGTTGTGTGAAGCCTATTACATTTCATTTATTTAAGTTTTGATTTTAATTCAAAACACACAGCTTCTAATAGAAAAAAAAAATAGCATAACAGTTACGGATTACATTTCTCCTTGTGTAACTGATTTTCTTCACATTTAGTTAACCAATTTTTTACATCTAGTTAGTTTTCTTTGTACTGTCATCAGTGTCCAAATTCTCTGTTAGAAGGGTACATCTACCAAAGATTCATGAATTAGCATTCTACACACATATCTACATGTACATGCTCAGTCACTCAGCTGTGTCCAACTCTTTGCGACCCCATGGACTGTAGCCTGCTAGGCTCCTCTATCCATGGGACTGTCCAGGCAAGAATATCAGAGTGGGCTGCTATTTCCTGTTCCAGGGGATATTTCTGACCCAGGGATCGAACCCGAGTTTCCAGTGTCTCCTGCATTGGCAGGTTGATTCTTTACCGCTCAGCTACCGGGGAAGCCTCCACACACACATCCATAGGTCATTCCCAAACTCTTTTCCTGAGGACTGTATCTCCTATTGAATATGAGTGATGAGACAATGAAAAAATTTTTTGTTCCTCAGAGACGTTATCTGTCAGCATAGAGTACCTATTCTTGAAACCTGTGTGTGCTCTCATCTTGGGATCTCTCTTCACCATCCCTCTGTTTCCCTCAGTAGATCTCATATGTTCTTTTTCATGGTTTACCTCTCCATCTTTGTGGAGTGGTTCCTCCAGTAGCTTCCAGATCAAGGTTGCAAGGGAGATACATTAAGACTTGATATGCTTTTATACTTTTTAATTTTATTAATAATTCACCTGTTTACAGAATTATGGATTTCCCTAGTGGCTCAGATGGTAAAGAATCGGCCTGCAGTGAGGGAGAGCCAGGTCGGGAAGATCCCCTGGAGAAGGGAATGGCTACCCACTCCAGTATTCTTGCCTGGAGAATTCCATGGACAGAGGAGCCTAGTGGTCTACAGTCCATGGGGTTGCAAAGAGCCTGACACGACTTAGTGATGAATACTTTCACTTTTTTTTTTCACTTATAGATTTCTAGGTTAAAAATAACTTTGCCTAAGGATGTTGAACATGCTGTTCCATCATCCTTTATGGTTCAAGATTAATGTGGGGAAGTCCAATGCCTTTTAGGTAACTGATCCATTGCATATGATCTGTTTTTCTTTCTGGAGGACTTTTAAAGTCTTTCCCTTGTCCCTGGTTTTATGACATCTTCTAAGATGTGCTACAAAGGTGATTTTAATTTTATTCATTTTCCTAACATGATCTGGAAACTGGAAATTCCCTTAGTTTGGGGAATTTGGGGAGATGATTTCTCTGACAGCTTCCTTCAATCTATTTGTTGTTGTGTTCTCTCTTTTTGGGACTTCTTTCAATTATTAAGGCTGGACCTCCTGGACTAAGTCTCTTTTCTTTGTGTTCTCTCTCATGTTTCATGTCACTTTGTATTTTTGCTCCAGTTTCTGGGAAATTTCTTTAACACTATCTTCTAACTTTATCTTTTGTCAAGATTTTATTTCTGATACCATATTTTTACTTTCAAAGAGATTTTTTAGTTCTCTGAACTCCCTCTTTCTTATTATAGCATCTCATTCTTATTTCATGGATGCAATATTTTCTTGTCTCTAAAAATATTCATCGTATTTTTGAAGATTTTTTCATGTGAAGTTGACTGTGTTTGTTACTTTTTCTTAAAAGTTTCTTTCAGATGTTTCAGTTTAGTTCAGATCAGTTGCTCAGTCATGTCCCACTCTTTGCAACCCCATGGACTGCAGCACGCCAAGCCTCCCTGTCCATCACCAACTCCCAGAGATTACTCAAACTCATGTCCATTGAGTTGGTGATGCCATCCAACCATCTCACCCTCTGTTATCCCCTTCTCCTCCCACCTTCAATCTTTCCCAGAATCAGGGTCTTTTCCAATGAGTCAGTTCTTCACATCAGGTGGCCAAAGTATTAGAGTTTCAGCTTCAGTATCAGTCCTTCCAATGAATACTCAGGACTGATTTGCTTTAGGATGGACTGGTTGGATCTCCTTGCTGTCCAAAGGACTCTCAAGGGTCTTCTCCAACACCACAGTTCAAAAGTTCAGATGTTTAAGAATCTTCATTTGTGTGCTTACATCTAATGGGCGCCTATAAAACTGATAAATTGTAAATTAACTCATTAGGTAGGATAAAACAAGTGTGTGATGTCAATCATTTCAGGGTCACCTACATGAATCATATATTGGTGAGGGTTTTCAGATCCATCACCTTTACCTGGAAGACCTTCAGTTCAGTTCAGTTCAGTCGCTCCGTCATGTCCGACTCTTTGCGACCTCATGAATCGCAGCATGCCAGGCCTCCCTGTCCATCACCAACTCCTGGAGTTCACCCAAACCCATGTCCTTCGAGTCGGTGACGCCATCCAGCCACCTTATCCTCTGTCGTCCCCTTCTCCTCCTGCCCCCAATCCCTCCCAGCATCAGGGTCTTTTCCAATGAGTCAACTCTTCGCATGAGGTGGCCAAAGTACTGGAGTTTCAGCTTCAGCATCAGTCCTTCCAATGAACACCCAGGACTGATCTCCTTTAGGATGGACTGGTTGGATCTCCTTGCAGTCCAAGGGACTCTCAAGAGTCTTCTCCAACACCATAGTTCAAAAGCATCAATTTCTCAGCGCCCAGCTTTCTTCACAGTCCAACTCACACATCCATACGTGACCACTGGAAAAACCATAGCCTTGACTAGACAGACCTTTGTTGGCAAAGTAATGTCTCTGCTTTTTACTATGCTGTCTAGGTTCTTATCTTTTAATTTTTAAAACATCATGAGAAGTAATGATTGGTGTTTCCAATCTTTACAGATGAGAAAACAAAGGCATGGAGCATACGGCCAGTGAGGATTTATGCAAGATTCAAACCGAAGTCTTCTCAGCCCAAATCCATTGCTACTTCATTATCTCATGTAGCCTTCTTTAGATAGAAGACTACAGTCCTCAGTGATGAACTTTCTAAAATAGGGTAATCATTATCTGACACCTTGATAGGATTATTAGCTGTCCCAGAAATACAGGAAGTGTCCAGGGTAGGAAGTAAATAGGCAGCTGACAGGTGGACAGAGAGGTTTCTTTCAGGGAACAAGGGACAACACAGATAAAGGATGCCATGAGCTTCTCCAGAGCCACTCTCCTCTCCCATTCTGTCTGTAAAGTTTTGGCTCAGGAGTCCAGATATCCTTATTTTCCTTATGACTGCACAGAGTACCAGGTAGAGAGCTGGGTGGCATGTGTGCCCTGCTTTCTTCTTCTTTTTTTTAATTTATTTATTTTAAATTAATTTTTATTGGAATATGGTTGCTTTACAATGATGTGTTAGTTTCTCAGTTCAGTTCAGTAGCTCAGTCGTGCCCGACACTTTGTGACCCCATGGACTGCAGCATGCCAGGCTTCCCTGTCCATCACCAATTCTCGGAGCTTGTTCAAACTCATGTCCAATGAGTTGGTGATGCCATTCAACCATCTCATCCTCTGTTGTCCCCTTCTCTTGCCTTCAATCTTTTCCAGCTTCAGGGTCTTTTCCAGTGAGTCAGCGCCTCACATCATGTGGACAAAGTATTGGAGCTTCAGGTTCAGCATCAGTCTTTCTGAGGAACACTCAGGGTTGATTTCTGTTAGGAGTGACTTGTTTTATCTCCTTGCTGTCCAAGGGACTCTCAAGAGTCTTCTCCAGCACCACGGTTTCAAAGCATTAGTTATTTACTTTATACATAGTATGTAAGTGTCAATTCCAATCTCCTACCACCCACCTTCTTTCGCCCTCAATCTCCACATACTTGTTCTCTATATCTGTGTCTCTGGCTTCTGCTTTAAGTTTTGCTGTGTATAGACTTTCATGGTGGAACTTACTTTCTTTTAGCACTTTGAAGATATCATTACACTGTATATTAGTCAGCTTGGGCTGCCATAATAAGATACCTCTGCCTGAGTACTTAAACAGAGATATATGTTCTCACAGTTTTGGAGCCTAGAAGTCCCAGATCAAGGTTGTTGGCAACTTTAGTCTTTCAGAGGCCTCTCTCCTTGACTTGCAGGTGGCCACTTTCTTGCTGTGTCCACCCATGACCTTTCCTCTGTGAGTATGTATCCACTCCTTGTGTCTTTTCCTCTTCTAATAAAATGATCAGTTTTATTGGATTAAGGCCCCAATCATCTGACCTCCTCAAATCTTAACTAACTCCTTAAAAGGCCTTATCTCCAAAGTCAGATTGAGATTTAGGGCTTCTACCCTAAATCTGTCCATCAGTTCAGTAGCTCAGTCGTGTCCAACACTTTGTGACCCCATGGACTGCAGCATGCCCCAAAGACTTTGGGTAGCATATGATATTTAACAACTGTGTTCTGACTTTCCTAACTACTATTAATAAACAAGCTTCATTATTATTGCTACTTGGAAGATAATAAATGTTTTTTTCCTTTTTAAAAATTTTTAAAAAATTAATTAATTTTAATTGGAGGCTAATTACTTTACAATATTGCAGTGGTTTTTGCCACACATTGACATGAATCAGCCATGGATTTACATGTGTTCCCCATCCTGAACCCCCCTCCCTCCTCCCTCCCCATCCCATCCCTCTGGGTCTTCCCAGTGCACCAGCCCTGAGCACTTGTCTCATGCATCCAACCTGGACTGGCGATCTGTTTCACACTTGATAATATACATGTTTCAATGCTATTCTCTCAGATCATCCCACCCTCGCCTTCTCCCACAGAGTCCAAAAGTCTGTTCTGTACATCTGTGTCTCTTTTGCTGTCTCGCATATAGCGTCATCGTTACCATCTTTCTAAATTCCATATACATGTGTTAGTATACTGTATTGGTGTTTTTCTTTCTGACTTACTTCACTCTGTATAATAGGCTCCAGTTTCATCCACCTCATTAGAACTGATTCAAATGAATTCTTTTTAATGGCTGAGTAATATTCCATGGTGTATATGTACCACAGCTTCCTTATCCATTCGTCTGCTGATGGGCATCTAGGTTGCTTCCATGTCCTGGCTATTATAAACAGTGCTGCGATGAACATTGGGGTGCACGTGTCTCTTTCAGATCTGGTTTCCTCGGTGTGTATGCCCAGGAGTGGGATTGCTGGGTCATATGGCAGTTCTATTTCCAGTTTTTTAAGAAATCTCCACACTGTTCTCCATAGTGGCTGTACTAGTTTGCATTCCCACCAACAGTGTAAGAGGGTTCCCTTCTCTCCACACCCTCTCCAGCATTTGTTGCTTGTAGACTTTTGGATAGCAGCCATCCTGACTGGCGTGTAATGGTACCTCATTGTGGTTTTGATTTGCATTTCTCTGATAATGAGGATGTTGAGCATCTTTTTTTTTTTTGTGGATCTGAAAATTTTTTTTCTCTTTGTCTTTGTTTTTTTAGTGCTTTTACTGCAGTGTGCTCAGTGTGGTTTTCCTTGTATATGTTTTCTTTGTAGTTCGTGGAATTTCTTGAATCCATAAATTGAGGTTTTACTTCACCTTAGTAAATCCTCAAAGACTAACTCTTCAGATATTATTTCTATACAATTCCATCTCACCTTTTTCTTGAACTGTAATCACATGTGTGTTAGATATATTTGCTGCATCTCACGTCTCTTCTTTTTCCTGTATTTTCCATTCTTTTTATTTTGTGCTTCAACTTTAATATTTTTCTCATAGCTATTGTCCTTCCAGTAATTCTCTCTTCAGTTTAGACTAATCAGTAGTTAAACCCAGACACTGAGTTCTTTATTTCAGTTATGCTACTTTTAAGTTATCAACTTTCCATTCAGATATTTTTATAGGTTTAATATGTATACTGAAATACTCAATTTTTTATTCTATACCCCTAAAATTACTCTGTGTATTCATTTTATTTATTTATTTATTTATTTTGTGTGAGTGTGTATTCATTTTAAAGCCTTCATTATCTGAAATCTCCTTAGCTCAATTTCTGTTGTTTATTGTTTCTCATGGTGTTCAGTGATGTTTCATTCTCCTTCTATGCCTTTTTTTTTTTTCCTTTCAGTTCAGTTCAATTCAGTCGCTCACTAGTGTCCGACTCTTTGCGACCCCATGAATTGCAGCACACCAGGCCTCCCTGTCTATCACCAACTCCTGGAGTTTACTCAAACTCATGTCCATAGAGTCGGTGATGCCATCCAGTCATTTCATCCTCTGTTGTCCCCTTCTCCTCCTGCTCCCAATCCCTCCCAGCATCAGGGTCTTTTCCAATGAGTCAACTCTTTGCATGGGGTACCAAAGTATTGGAGTTTCAGCTTCAGCATCAGTCCTTCCAATGAACACCCAGGACTGATCTCACTTAGGATGGACTGGTTGGATCTCCTTGCAGTCCAAGGGACTCTCAAGAGTCTTCTCCAACACCACAGTCCAAAAGCATCAACTCCAGTGCTCAGCTTTCTTCACAGTCCAACTCTCACATCCATACATGACCACTGGAAAAACCATAGCCTTGATTAGATGGACCTTTGTTGGCAAAGTAATGTGTCTGCTTTTTAATATGTTATCTAGGTTGGTCATAACTTTCCTTCCAAGGAGTAAGCGTCTTTTAATTTCATGGCTGCAATCACCATTTGCAGTGATTTTGGAGCCCCCCAAAATAACATCTGACACTGTTCAAACTGTTTCCCCATCTATTTGCCATAAGTGATGGGACCAGATGCCATGATCTTAGTTTTCTGAATGCTGAGCTTTAAGCCAACTTTTCACTCTCCTCTTTCACTTTCATCAAGAAGCTTTTTAGTTCCTCTTCACTTTCTGCCATAAGGGTGATGTCATCTGCATATCTGAGGTTATTGATATTTCTCCCAGCATACTTGATTCCAGCTTGTGCTTCTTCCATCCCAGCATTTCTCATGATGTTCTGCATATAAGTTAAATAAGCAGGGTGACAATATACAGCCTTGACATACTCCTTTTCCTATTTGGAACAAGTCTGTTGTTCCATGTCCAGTTCTAACTGTTGCTTCCTGACCTGCATACAGATTTCTCAAGAGGCAGGTCAGGTGGTCTGGTATTCCCATCTGTTTCAGAATTTTCCACAGTTTATTGTGATCCACACAGTCGAAGGCTTTGGCCTAGTCAATAAAGCAGAAATAGGTGTTTTTCTGGAACTCTCTTGCTTTTTTGATGATCCAGCGGATGTTGGCCATTTGATCTCTGGTCCCTCTGCCTTTTCTAAAACCAGCGTGGACATCTGGAAGTTCATGGTTCACATATTGCTGAAGCCTGGCTTGGAGGATTTTGAGCATTAATTTACTAGCGTGTGAGATGAGTGCAACTGTGTGGTAGTTTGAGCATTCTTTGGGATTGCCTTTTTTTGGGATTGGGATGAAAACTGACCTTTTCCAGTCCTGTGGCCACTGCTGAGTTTTCCAAATTTGCTGGCATATTGAGTGCAGCACTTACACAGCATCATCTTTCAGGATTTAATTCCATCACCTCCACTAGCTTTGTTCGTAGTGATGCTTTCTAGGGCCCACTTGACTTCACATTCCAGGATGTCTGGCTCTAGGTGAGTGATCACACCATCGTGATTATCTGGGTCATGAAGTTCTTTTTTGTACAGTTCTTCTGTGTATTCTTGCCACCTCTTCTTAATATCTTCTGCTTTTGTTAGGTCCCTATCATTTCTGTCTTTTATCGAGCCCATCTTTGCATGAAATGTTCCCTTGGTATCTCTAATTTTCTTGAAGAGATCTCTAGTCTTTCCCATTCTGTTGTTTTCCTCTATTTCTTTGCTTTGATCACTGAGGAAGGCTTTCTTATCTCTCCTTGCTGGAACTCTGCATTATTAAAATGGGAATATCTTTCCTTTTCTCCTTTGCTTTTCGCTTCTCTTCTTTTCACAGCTATTTGTAAGCCTTCCTCAGACAACCATTTTTCTTTTTTTGCATTTCTTTTTCATGGGGATGGTCTTGATCCCTATCTTCTGAACAATGTCAAGAACCTCCATCCATAGTTCATCAGGCACTCTGTCTATGAGATCCCGTCCCTTAAATCTATTTCTCACTTCTACTGTATAATCATAAGGCATTTGATTTAGGTCACACCTGAATGGTCTAGTGATTTTCCCTACTTTCTTCAATTGAAGTCTGAATTTGGTAATAAGGAGTTCATGATCTGAGCCACAGTCAGCTCCCAGTCTTGTTTTTGCTGACTGTATAGAGCTTCTCTATCTTTGGCTGCAAAGAATATAATCCGTCTGATTTTGGTGTTGACCATCTGGTGATGTCCATGTGTAGAGTTTTCTCTTGTGTTGTTGGAAAAGGGTGTTTGCTATGACCAGTGCGTTCTCTTGGCAAAACTCTATTACCCTTTGCCCTGCTTTATTCCATACGCCAAATGTCCCTGTTATTCCTATTCCTGCCTTGAGAACCCCATAAACAGCATGAAAAGGCAAAATGATAGGATTCTGAAAGAGGAACTCCCCATGTCGGTAGGTGCCCAATATGCTACTGGAGATCAGTGGAGAAATAACTCCAGAAAGAATGAAGGGATGGAGCCAAAATAAAAACAATACCCAGTTGTGGATGTGACTAGTGACAGAAGCAAGGTCTGATGCTGTAAAGAGCAATATTGCATAGGAACCTGGAATGTTAGGTCCATGAATCAAGGCAAATTGGACGTGGTCAAACAGGCGATGGTAAGAGTGAATGTCGACATTCTAGGAATCAGCAAACTAAAATGGACTGGAATGGGTGAATTTAACTCAGATGACCATTATATCTACTACTGTGGGCAGGAATCCCTTAGAAGAAATGAAGTAGCCATCATGGTCAACAAAAGAGTCTGAAATGCAGTACTTGGATGCAATCTCAAAAATGACAGAATGAACTTTGTTCGTTTCCAAGGCAAACCATTCAATATCACGGTAATCCAAGCTTATGCCCCAACCAGTAACGCTGAAGAAGCTGAAGTTGAATGGGTCTATGAAGACCTACAAGACCTTTTTATTTTTCTTTAGTGTGTGCCAAAAATTATACAGGAAAAATTGTAGAGATAATTCGAAGCTTGAGATGATGTTATCTGTTTTGGGATATGGTTTATATTTCTTTCTGGTAACAGGTTAGCAGAAAAGTCCCAGTTCATCAAGAGTAGTGACATTATCAAAAGTTTCTCAGCTCAGTTTCTCAGTTCTTGAGATGTCCTTCTTGACTTATAAGTCTTAACTTACTTGTTAGTTCTTGAATGACTTCAATTAGATTTTTTAAAACTACATTTTCCAGCTTTTAAAGTTGTTCTCAGAAGGAGAGGTGGTTTGAGTTAAACAGTCCTCTATTACCAGAAGTGGAAACCCTCTTGTATTTTTAAATAAAAAATAAACTAATAATATCCAACAGCCTATATATCAGGGTTCCTTTCAAAAAACTCTAAAAATTCTGAAATCCCTTTCCATTTTTATCCATATACACATCATATATATGAAATATATATAGTCTCTATGTCAATTATATATATATTATATACTTATATATAATATGTGTAATTAACAAATGAATTACTTAGATATATTAGTGAAAGTGAAAAAAAGTGTTAGTCCCTCAGTCATGTCCAACTGTTTGCAACCCCATGGATTATATTTAGGCCACCGGGCTCCTCTGTCCATGGAATTCTCCAGGCCAGATTACTGGAGTGGGTGGCCATTCCCTTCTCCAGGAGATCTCAACCCAGAGATCAAAACCGAGTTTTCTGCATTGTAGGCAGATTCTTTACTGTCTGAGCCACCAGGAAAGCCTAGGAAGTTTAATCAGCCTCTCCCTGGTCATGGATTGCCATTCCCGAAAATCCCACTTATCTACAGACAAATATTTTTTTGAACTGCAGTTTGTTTTATGCTTCACTAGACTGAAATCTCTAATCACATTTTTTTTTTTCCTGTAGAAAGTTGAAGTGAGTCCAAATCTTATACTACAAAATAGTATGATAGTGCCTAAAATATATTTAGGGAGTTTTAATTATAAGCAAGTCTATTCTTAGGAGCATACCTTCAGGTAGTGTTTGGTTACCTGCATTAGTTTTGTGGCATTAATTTACCAGCTCTTAATACCTAATTGTGTTGGCACTGTTAGAAAGTACTCTATACAGCTATTGTAACACAAGACCTACAAATAAACAATATACATAATGTGACTCTGTGCTCTAAACTGGTATTAAAAGGAGGAAAGCTTGAGAAGAAAATGCTTGTAATCATACACTAAAAATACCATAAGAGAACATGGTTTGATTAGAAATGATCTGGAGTAAAAATTATAGACATTGAAGTCTTTTAATGACTTCAATACTCAAAAATTTAATACAAAAATATTTGAACTTCTATGATACATAAAGACATATGGTATGTGTGAATCTTCAGTTTTAAAGAAAAACAGAAAGTATGTTAGTGATGACAGCACCAAACTGGGAATTATGAAAGTCTGACTTTAAAGTGAAGTGAAATTGTCCTAGGGATTGGAGGAACTAAGACTGAACCTGACGCTTTTTGAAGGCTGTTGGGCCAGATCAAATTTTTTTTTCCCCTAGCTTGACTAGCTTCCTTTCTTGGCCAAAACCAGAAGCCCAAATTTGGCAGTGTCTTCAGGAGTAGCAAATTTAAGTTTTAGCAGATTAGAACAGTAAAGTAATTTAATGTATTCAATATGATTAAAATAAAATTAAAGTGTCAGTTATGACTGGAAAAAGAGGAATAAATAAAACAAAAATATAGTGTTTACTTTTGGTCTGTATGGAGAGGTTCTCATCTATATGAAAATTAGAACAGGTACTTGAAAATATGATCACTTCTAGAATCTAAAAGATTTGGTATTTAATAATGTTAGGTAATCAGAATGAAACTAGATGAGATAGCAGCTAATTACAGGTCAAAAAACATATTTATCACCATTTTGACACTAAACTGTTTCTTAATTTATATTAATGCAAGCTATAGTAAAAGTGAAAGTCATGCCGTCATATCCAGCTATTTGCAACCCCATGAACTGTACAGTCCACGGAATTCAGGCCAGAATACTGGAATGGGTAGCTGTTCCCTTAGAAAGGAATTAAAAAAAAATATTTTTTTCCCAGAGTTTTGGCTAATATAATAGTCAGTTTTAAAATTTTTTCTTACCAAACCAGCTCTTCAACAAATGCTAAAGGATCTTCTCTAGACAGGAAATGCAGAAAGGTTGTATAAACGTGAACCCAAAACAACAAAGTAAATGGCAACGGGACCACACCTATCAATAATTACCTTAAATGTAAATGGGTTGAATGCCCCAACCAAAAGACAAAGATTGGCTGAATGGATACAAAAACAAGACCCCCATATATGCTGTCTACAAGAGACCCACCTCAAAACAAGAGACACATACAGACTAAAAGTGAAGGGCTGGAAAAAAAATATTTCATGCAAATGGAGACCAAAAGAAAGCAGGAGTCGCAATACTCATATCAGATAAAATAGACTTTCAAATAAAAGCTGTGAAAAGAGACAAAGAAGGACACTACATAATGATCAAAGGATCAATCCAAGAAGAAGATATAACAATCATAAATATATATGCACCCAACATAGGAGCACCGCAATATGTACGGCAAACACTAACGAGTATGAAAGAGGAAATTAATAGTAACACAATAATAGTGGGAGACTTTAATACCCCACTCACAACTATGGATAGATCAACTAAACAGAAAATTAACAAGGAAACACAAACTTTAAATGACACAATGGACCAGCTAGACCTAATTGATATCTATAGGACATTTCACCCCAAAACAATCAACTTCACCTTTTTCTCAAGTGCACACGGAACCTTCTCCAGAATAGATCACATCCTGGGCCATAAATCTAGTCTTGGAAAATTCAAAAAAATTGAAATCATTCCAGTCATCTTTTCTGACCACAGTGCAGTAAGATTAGATCTCAATTACAGGAAAAAAATTGTTAAAAATTCAAACACCTGGAGGCTAAATAACACGCTTCTGAATAACCAACAAATCATAGAAGAAATCAAAAAAGAAATCAAAATATGTATAGAAATGAATGAAAATGAAAACACAACAACCCAAAACCTATGGGACACTGTAAAAGCAGTGCTAAGGGGAAGGTTCATAGCATTGCAGGCTTACATCAAGAAACAAGAAAAAAGCCAAATAAATAACCTAACTCTACACCTAAAGCAATTAGAGAAGGAAGAAATGAAGAACCCCAGGGTTAGCAGAAGGAAAGAAATCTTAAAAATTAAGGCAGAAATAAATGCAATAGAAACTAAAGAGACCATAGCAAAAATCAACAAAGCTAAAAGCTGGTTTTTTGAAAAAATAAACAAAATTGACAAACCATTAGCAAGACTCATTAAGAAACAAAGAGAGAAGAACCAAATTAACAAAATTAGAAATGAAAATGGAGAGATCACAACAGACAACACTGAAATACAAAGGATCATAAGAGACTACTACCAGCAGCTCTATGCCAATAAAATGGACAACTTAGATGAAATGGACAAATTCTTAGAAAAGTATAACTTTCCAAAACTGAACCAGGAAGAAATAGAAGATCTTAACAGACCCATCACAGGCAAGGAGATCGAAACTGTAATCAAAAATCTTCCAGCAAACAAAAGCCCAGGACCAGATGGCTTCACAGCTGAATTCTACCAAAAATTTAGAGAAGAGCTAACACCTACCTTACTCAAACTCTTCCAGAAAATCGCAGAAGAAGGTAAACTTCCAAACTCATTCTATGAGGCCACCATCACCCTAATTCCAAAACCTGACAAAGATGCCACAAAAAAAGAAAACTACAGGCCAATATCACTGATGAACATAGATGCAAAAATCCTTAACAAAATTCTAGCAAACAGAATCCAACAACATATTAAAAAAATCATACACCACGACCAAGTGGGCTTTATCCCAGGAATGCAAGGATTCTTCAATATCCGCAAATCAATCAATGTAATACACCACATTAACAAATTGAAAGATAAAAACCATATGATTATCTCAATAGATGCAGAGAAAGCCTTTGACAAAATTCAACACTCATTTATGATTAAAACTCTCCAAAAAGCAGGAATAGAAGGAACATACCTCAACATAATAAAAGCTATATATGACAAACCCACAGCAAGCATCACCCTCAATGGTGAAAAATTGAAAGCATTTCCCCTGAAATCAGGAACAAGACAAGGGTGCCCACTCTCACCACTACTGTTCAACATAGTGTTGGAAGTTTTGGCCACAGCAATCAGAGCAGAAAAAGAAGTAAAAGGAATCCAGATAGGAAAAGAAGAAGTGAAACTCTCACTGTTTGCAGATGACATGATCCTCTATATAGAAAACCCTAAAGACTCTACCAGAAAATTACTAGAACTAATCAACGAATATAGTAAAGTTGCAGGATATAAAATTAACACACAGAAATACCTTGCATTCCTATATACTAACAATGAAAAAACAGAAAGAGAAATTAAGGAAACAATACCATTCACCATTGCAACAAAAAGAATAAAATACTTAGGAGTATATCTACCTAAAGAAACAAAAGACCTATACATAGAAAACTATAAAACACTGATGAAAGAAATCAAAGAGGACACAAACAGATGGAGAAACATACCGTGTTCATGGATTGGAAGAATCAATATTGTCAAAATGGCTATTCTACCCAAAGCAATCTATAGATTCAATGCAATCCCTATCAAGCTACCAACGGTATTTTTCACAGAACTAGACCAAAGAATTTCACAATTTGTATGGAAATACAAAAAACCTCGAATAGCCAAAGTAATCTTGAAAAAGAAGAATGGAACTGGAGGAATCAACCTGCCTGACTTCAGACTCTACTACAAAGCCACAGTCATCAAGACAGTGTGGTACTGGCACAAAGACAGAAATATAGACCAATGGAACAGAATAGAAAGCCCAGAGATAAATCCACGAACCTATGGACACCTTATCTTTGACAAAGGAGGCAAGGATATACAATGGAAAAAAGACAACCTCTTTAACAAGTGGTGCTGGGAAAACTGGTCAACCACTTGCAAAAGAATGAAACTAGAACACTTTCTAACACCATACACAAAAATAAACTCAAAATGGATTAAAGATCTAAATGTAAGACCAGAAACTATAAAACTCCTAGAGGAGAACATAGGCAAAACACTCTCCAACATAAATCACAGCAAGATCCTCTATGACCCACCTACCAGAATATTGGAAATAAAAGCAAAACTAAACAAATGGGATCTAATGAAACTTAAAAGCTTTTGCACTAGAAAAGAAACTATAAGTAAGGTGAAAAGACAGCCGTCAGATTGGGAGAAAATAATAGCAAATGAAGAAACAGACAAAGGATTAATCTCAAAAATATACAAGCAACTCCTGCAGCTCAATTCCAGAAAAATAAATGACCCAATCAAAAAATGGGCCAAAGAACTAAACAGACATTTCTCCAAAGAAGACATACAGATGGCTAACAAACACATGAAAAGGTGCTCAACATCACTCATTACTAGAGAAATGCAAATCAAAACCACAATGAGGTACCATTACACACCAGTCAGGATGGCTGCTATCCAAAAGTCTACAAGCAATAAATGCTGGAGAGGCTGTGGAGAAAAGGGAACCCTCTTACACTGTTGGTGGGAATGCAAACTAGTACAGCCACTATGGAAAACAGTGTGGAGATTCCTTAAAAAACTAGAAATAGAACTGCCATATGACCCAGCAATCCCACTTCTGGGCATACACACTGAGGAAACCAGATCTGAAAGAGACACGTGCACCCCAGTGTTCATCGCAGCACTGTTTATAATAGCCAGGACATGGAAGCAACCTAGATGCCCATCAGCAGATGAATGGATAAGGAAGCTGTGGTACATATACACCATGGAATTTTACTCAGCCGTCAAAAAGAATTCATTTGAACCAGTCCTAATGAGATGGATGAAACTGGAGCCCCTTATACAGAGTGAAGTAAGCCAGAAAGATAAAGAACATTACACCATACTAACACATATATATGGAATTTAGAAAGATGGTAACGATAACCCTATATGCAAAACAGAAAAAGAGACACAGAAATACAGAACAGACTTTTGAACTCTGTGGGAGAAGGTGAGGGTGGGATGTTTCAAAAGAACAGCATGTATACTATCTATGGTGAAACAGATCACCAGCCCAGGTGGGATGCATGAGACAAGTGCTTGGGCCTGGTGCACTGGGAAGACCCAGAGGAATCGGGTGGAGAGGGAGATGGGAGGGGGGATCGGGATGGGGAATAAGTGTAAATCTATGGCTGATTCATATCAATGTATGACAAAACCCACTGAAATGTTGTGAAGTAATTAGCCTCCAACTAATAAAAAAATTAAAAAAAAAATTAAAAAAATAAAATAAAATAAAACCTACCCAACAAAAAAAAAAAAAAAAAAATTTTTCTTAAATATTTTGTTTCTAAACTTGTATACATTACAGGATAACCCAAGAACCTGTGTTCCTTATTGTCTTCATATTGTTTGATTTTTGCTAGCTTTGTTTTGACAAAGAAATTATGCCCACTTCTCTTTAGGCATATATTCTTTGGGTGAACTTGGGCAAGTTACTTATCAAACTCCCAAAACCAGTTTCCTCTGTAAAATATTGATAGTCATAATATATTCTTAAGAGCTTCTGGGAAGACTGAATCAGAGAATTTAAGTAGAACTGTTAGCACAGTACCTAGCAAGAAATGCAATAAATATTACTAATTGCAAATAAGACAAAACAAAACAAACGCAGCCCCACACTTATACTTTAAAAGTAACTGTTGCCAAAGATTACAAGTTTTGAGCACCCACTATGTATTTATAATGTGTGCTTCAAGCATTTCACTAGGTGAATCTCATGTAATCCTCAACAACTAGAAACTGTTAGTATTTAACTTTACAAACGAAAAATAATGCTACACAGGGAAATTAAATAATGTCCCCAGGCACACAGTCAATAAAAGGAAGAATTGTGATTCAAACTGTGTTTGACTAACTATAGAATCTACACCTGTGAAAGTGAAAGGGTGAATGTGTTAATCATTCAGTCATGTTCAACACTTTGTGACCCCAAGGACTGTAGCCCACCCGGCTCCTCTGTCTATGGGGTTTTCGAGGCAAGACTACTGGAGTGGGCTGCCATGCCCTCCTCCAGGGGATCCTCCCAGTCCGGGGATCGAACCTGGGTCTCCTGTATTTTCTGCATTAGCAGGTGGGTTGTTTACCATCTGAGCCACCATCAAGCTATGCCTCTTTTTACATTAGAGTGACATCAGGCTCCAAATTGAACATTTGAAACAAACAACAAGAAAAGGAAACTTGGTGGGAAATACTTAAGGCAATAATTAAGAAAGAGTTTCAAATTTTAAGGCAAGATCAGATATTGAAAACTAAGTATAAATTATAGGTGATATAGAATAAACCAAGACAGGTACTGGACATGATATTAATATAAATAAAAATAAGCAAATAAGTCAAGCAAATCAATATTGAATCTATAAAATGCTCAGGCTCTTAGTTTCATATCATAGGAAAAACTAACTGGTATCTGACACATAGTTATCCTCAGAACAGGTGTGGTTAAAAATTCTTCAACCTTTAGGTCTGAGTTAAGGGTCTAAATCTGGCAGCTAGACAAAAATTGCCAACGACTCATGAACAAAGCAAAATATAAGGGCACTTCATAAAACATGGTCTGTTAATAGGGTATAATTATTTACCTTATGTCATTTACTATAACTTGACATTTCATGTTAAATATTCCCTAAGTTTAAGCATATTTTAAATCCTGGACCAATGGGATATAACTACCATCCACTTTGTCTTGCTAGTGACTTCCAGATAAAGGCAACAAAAATAATCAAAGCATTTTAGTAAAATTTATAAGATGAACCATGAAAACCCCACATAGGTATTATTGAAAAGTAGATACATATTTTTACCTTTTTTTTTTTTTACAAAATCAGATGTTTTATAAAACATTTTATATTAAAGAAAAAAATTCAAATAATACTATCATCTAATTCCAACAAAGCCAATGAAATTATTACAGGGCCAGCATGCAACTATTCCACTATTTAGAAACTGTTCCACATAGAATCATTCAATCTAAATCTACAGTAAAATTTAATTCTGATTGCCCTCACTTTTGGGGGGTAAGATACCCAATTAATTTTATTTGAATTTTTTAAGGGATAGCAGTTTTTCTCATGTTTTAAAATTAGATTGCTGTGATACTTATTAGATTAAAATTATATTTCTGTTGGGTAACTATAAATATATTGACATTTATCAAATCATATTCACAAAGGGTGCATCTTACACTCTGTGAACTGTATCTAAGAACACCTGGTTAAAAATGCGCCCTCCAGTGGGAAGCGGTGGTTAGTCAGGTAGCTAACTTGGAAGCTGGCTTCTAACCAGCCAGAAAACACAGGATGTGAGACTAGGAGGTGGGTGAGGCCAGAGCAGCAGTTAAAAATAACATGGTGTTCAACCTGGCCAGAAATGATTAAATCATCTTTGCCTCACTCTTTTCCCATTAAAAAAAAAGGCAGAAATAAACATTAGAGAAAATTACTTTTTGCTACTTACATTTTTGCCAAGCCCGTTCTTTTGAAAAAAAAAAAAAGCCTTAAAGTAACTATTAGTCACTAGAATATAAGCTGCATACACAAAGACCATTCAGTGAAATTAATAACATGCTCCCAAATGCATTTGGGGTTTATAAAGAAGCAAGTAAACTAAACACATTTCATACTGAGGAAAGAAAACAAAAATGCACGTCATATCAGAAGGCATATGTGGCAATGTTCCATTTTATTTCTATCACTACTATAGTACAAAAATCAATAAATACAGTGTATACATATATGCCATTCTTGATAGTACCATGTCTTCACCTTTCATATGTCACAGAACAGGTTGAGATAGATTCCTTCTTTCTGATTCTGAAGTACATGTTAATTTAAAGGGCAAAAATGCCCTAATTATCTTTCTTCCAAGGCATATCCTTCCTAAAGTAAGATGCTACTACTTAACAGGTAAGATCTATGGAATTGTTATTTATTTTAGCAGAATTTCTACTCTCCCTTTCAAAAACAGTGAAGTTGAGACTGTTACAAAGAAATGAACCCTGATTAAAACTGGTCTTGTTTTATATCGGAAGTATATTTTAGTTCTATTAAAACACTAATCCATAAACATTTTTGAAATAAGATTGATTTTTAAACATTCAATGGTTATCCCCTTTTTAATGTTTTGCTATAGGAATTTCAATTATTAAAAAAAGTTGGATGTTAAAACAAATTTCCTTATATCATCATCTACTGATCCAACAATTTCCATGATTTGCTACACTTGCTTTATCTATCTTTCTAGGTATATTTTTATTACTATATGCTTAAAGGAAATTCTAGATCCCACACCTTCTACCTTGACTTAGTAAAGTATCTCTGAATAAATATAAAATTAGTAGCTATCACATTTTTCTTTAGTTGAGAAAACACCGAATAGAAACATAAATTAAAGTGTATCTATTTTCACTCAAGCTATGATGATGCATAATTTTTAGGATTTATTTAAAACATACAGAAGACAGGGCTTCCCAGGTGGTGCTAGTGGTAAAACATACAGAAAACAAAGTATTAAGATTTTTGAATAGTTCACTTCCATGCAAAATATTTTGACTCTATTTTTTCCTATTAGAAATTACAATCCAAAACTATAGGTGAAAATTATTACAATTTTAATATTAAAGAAAAGCAACAGAAAACTTGTTTTAAGTCATATTTAGCTGTTCTATTATATTTAAATACTCCTGCTTAATAAGTCCATAATTGTCCTGAATGTAGAAACAGGGAATACAATCTGCCACTCCACTTATATATGCAGATTCTTTATCCAAGAAGTGAGTTGGACAAGATTCAAATATAGTAAAATATTTAAAATTCCAGAGTTTAATTCATAACATTTAAATGTAATTTGCATATGTTAGCAGTAAATGTATTAGAATATCATTTCAACATGTATTCACTTCAATTGATACAAGGTAACATATTCTGTCAGTGTAAAATTTAAATAAAGTTAGTAGCACTGATGATATAGCATTATAATTTTCACACATAAATACAAAGAATTTAAATTTATATATGCAACAATACAAATACTAAACTACCATGCTAATGAATCAAGATACCAAATTAGTATTTTAGCTCCAAGAGCCATATTTTGACTTTTACTTAGTTATGTTTTATACATAATTTTTAATATATGTACTTTAGAACTAATGAATATTTTAAAAATTTTTCTTTAAAGACAATTTTCCATCTTTTAATTTTTCTCTATGTCTGTGATTAAATCATACCTTCAAAGGAACCATCTCTTTGGGGCTGCGCTTTCTCTGGTGGTTTTGTAACAGAAACTTTATTTTCATTGCTTTTGAATAATGCCAGGCGTACAGTGGGATCTAGACAAAAAGAGATTAAGACAAAAGTTCAGCTCTGGTTCTTTCCTTCTCTCAAATTGCTAAACATTTTCTACATTAATATTAAAAATAATAGCCATTCTATAAAATTCTGTGAAATTGATGACTTATTAAAAATATCTCTATAATATAGTAAAGTAACCAACATCTATATATTCTTGGTTATCGGATTAAGAAATAGCCAGTACTTACTACACAGGGCAGAAATACTAATAATGAGAAAAAATTGCATTTAAATTTTCCAGTTATGCCATCAACATTTTATTTATGGAGTTGTTTTACTGTTTATTATTTTAACTCCTTTGTTAAATTCCTGATATTTTTGTTTGAATATATTTTTTCATAAATATACATAGATAAAAGCTATCATCAAAAGAAAAACCATATACCCTACTTTTTTCCTTCTCTGAACTATAAAGAAGGTAAGATATAGGAGATGGAAGCAAGACAAATGAGATAAGAAACATAAAATATAATTTTCATTGGTTTTACAGATAAATGAATAATTTCTGGTTTGCGTCCATCTATGATATTTTACATAATGAAGATCTATAAATTCTAAGTATTTTTTATAGCCAAGAGAATTCTGAATCTATTAATTTTACAAAATAAATAATTGTAAGAGTAGGGTCCTATAACTTTTTATTGATAATAAATGGTTCTAAGGAATGTGAAATCGGGGATTTAGGTGGTTTAATTAAGACAAAAGGTTTATGCTTGTTGAGGAACTGTAATAAAGAGTAGAAAGTTCTGCATTTAAAGTAGGTTAATATACTTTAAAAAAGATAGGTTGTATCTGACTGATATAATGTTGTATGTCAGTGATACCTCAATAAAAAAATAAATGAAGTAGGCTAACATAAAACCACAATTCAGCACAGTCTACATTTTATTGATACCTTTATATCATCTTGCAAAAAGAGACTATAAGAATCTTCTATTAATATCTAGTATAATAGAAGTGAATATGCTAAATGAAAAAATGAGATTTAAAATATAAAACCCAAATTACTTATTTTAATTAAATGTTAAGATAGCATGTTTTTTCAAATGTGAATTAGAAAAGCAGAAAAGTATTTGCAGTTATTCTCAAGCATGAGTATGCTGAAGATTTCCATTAGTCTTCCAGTTATAATTTACCCTTACTAAGCATGATAGACATGTTTCAGAGAGGTTTTGTTTTTCAGATTAGGGAAAATAATAGTCAACATTTGGACACATCTCATAATTGTAAGCGACCAAGGTATCATAAGAGTTGGGTGCTTCTATATGAATTCAAATACTGGTATGTTAAAAAGAGCATTAGTGGACGTCCCTGGAGGCTCAGTGGTAAAGAATCCACCTACCAATGCAGGAGACATGGGTCTGATCCCTAATCCGGGAAGATCCCACATGCCACAGAGCGACTAAGTCCATGCCACAACTACCAAGCCTGTGCCCTAGAGCCCGCGAGCTACAACCAAGGAAGTCCGCGTGCTTAGAGCCCTTGCTCCCAACAAGACAGACCACTGCAATGAGAAGCCCCCTCGCCTCAACTAGGACACCCAACACAAAACAGGTAAAATTTTAATAAAAGAGCATTAGTCACTCAGGGAAGGCAGATTACTGTGGGTTTACATGTTCTATGATACCTTATTACAACCTTCCATTTTTCTACACATCCTCCTAACTTTCTTGCCTTTTTATTTGATCTGTTTGTATTTCCTGAGAAGAAATATTACAATTGTACAAAACGGGGTTAGATCCAAGCTCCAATTTTTACCAGTCGTATGATTCTGGACAAATTGGTCTCAACCTCTGCTTCCTTTTTGTCCAATAATATTAACTTTGAAATATTACTGTGTGAATTAACGAGATATTGTATGCAAAGCATCAAGAGACAAGTGTAGGTAGGTACTTAATGAAGGGCAGCTACTAAACAGATAATTACAACATAAAAAACAGTAACACTTCTTGGAAAAGATCTTAAATCATTACTAGAATAAGGTAGGATATACAGGAACAGACTGTTTGATCCATAATTGACTTCATTCAATTCAATACAGCACATGAAATAAAAGCAATGGATCTTCTCTAAGTTCTTTTGTACTCCTTTGGGCAAATAATAAGCTCTCCATGACTTGATTTCTTAATATGTAAATCATGGATAATGATAGTACTTGATTCACATGACTATCATGATTAAATAATTCAACACATAAAATCTTTAGAAGAGTTGTCTAGTTGTATATTCTCCAGGCAAGAATAATGGAGTGGGTAGCCATTCCCTTCTCCAGAGGATCTTCCCAATCCAGGGATCAAACTTTGGTCTTCTGCACTGCAGGCAGATTCTCTACTGTCTGAGCCAGCAGGGAAGCCCTAATTTACTCAATAAGATCATTTTATTCATCAAGAGCACATAAATAATACTACATTTTTAATATTTTTATTTTAAAGCATTCTGATTACATCACCTTAAATGGGTTTAAAATAATTCAAGTTGCAAAGGAATAATGATAAGAAACCAAAAATGTAGTAATTCTAAATGGGAAAAAATCACCTGATTCTAATCGTCCCTGGAAAGACCACCATGAATGATGCTATTGCTACCTTCAAAAAATACACAATGGAGTAAGAAAGCCAGTAGATAAGGATATTGTAAAGAGCATTCCAAAGTCATTTAAATCTACACCTCAGCAATCATCAATGGCAGGTCTATGTTGCTGTTTTTTAAATTTTTGTATCTCTCAGTATGACTTGCCCAGTATTTGAGAAATAGGTTTTAAATACATCTTTATCATTTATTTAGAGAAACCCATAAGTAAACTGCAGTTCATGGGGTCATAAAGAGTCAGATACAACTTAGCAATTGAAAAACAATTAGTAAGCTGAGTTTCCATTATGTATGTGGTTCTGTACTTGACACTTTATATCCATTACCTCATTTAAGTAACACTTTTCTTTAGGCATTATAATATCCTTAACATTGTTTCAATCTCTTTACAGATTTTATGAAATAAAATAATTTTATTTCAATCTGTAAAGATCCCGAGCAACCTCTTTACAGTTTCTTTAATCCTAAACTTAGCTCACTTACTAATGACATATATGAAAATCTGAAAATCTGGTTATTATCCCCATTTTCTGTATGTGCCATTTAGAGTACTATAAAATAAGTTTTATGTTAAGGTTGAATGACTAGCTATAGTTCATTATTTAATAATGAGTATTATTTACTAATTTAAACTTGCTTTCTCACAGTAAAGAGTCTGCCTGCAGTGCAGGAGACCCGGGTTTGATCCTTGGGTTGGGAAGATCCCCTGGAGAAGGAAATGGCAACTCACTCCAGTATCCTTGCCTGGAAAATTCCATAGACAAAGGAGCCTGGCAGGCTCCAGTCAATGGGGTCACAAAGAGTCGTACATGACTGACTGACATCACTTTCTTTTCTTTCTTTCTCAAATACAGGCTTCCCTGGTGGTTCAGATGGTAAAGAATCTGCATGCAATGCAGGAGACCTGGGTTCAACCCCTGGGTCAGGAATATCCCCTGGAGAAGGGAATGGTTGCCCACTCTAGTATTCTTGCCTAGAGAATTCCATGGACAGAGGAGCCTAGGGGGCTACGGTCTATGGGTTTGCAAAGTTGTACACAACTGAGTGACTAAGACTTTCACTTTTTCTCAAACATAAACATATACTTAAATGACTATAAACTACACACACAGTCACACACACACAGAGTTATATGTCTTTAGTGATGTTTATCTAACTTACTGCTGATCTGCTTAACAGCTATTTATTGAACATCTACTACAGTTTTTAAATGACTATAAAATACACTAAAATACTCTAAATGACTGTAAAACAGGGCTTCCTGAAGCGACTTAGCAGCAGCAGCATAGCTCAACTGGTAAAGAATCTGCCTGCAATACTGGAGACCCGGATTCGATTCCTGGGTTGGGAAGATCCCCTGGAGAAGGAAATGGCAATGCACTCCAGTATTCTTACCTGGAGAATCCCATGCACAGAGGAGCCTGCATGCTACAGTCCATGGGGTCGCAATAGTCAGGCACGACTTAGTGACTAAACCGCCACTACGGTATTAGGTTCAGGGAATTTGGTGGGGAGCAAGTGGGGACCGAGTCCTCCATGATTTTAGTATTCAAATAAGTTTTGTTATTGGTTTATTTAGAGCACAATGAAGTAACATTTAATCAGAATTCTTTTAAGTTCCTTGTGGGAATCACTGAGGTGAACAAAATAAACCAGCAATACACTCCACTTTGTCAGTTTTGTCTAAGCTGTTTCCTTTTGATCCCTCCTCCTTAACATGTCTTAATTGTCTTATCATTTTGCAACCTGATCTCTTTGCTATAGCTCATGAACGGCTTAACTCATACTAAAAAGTTAACTTTTATTATTTTCTATATGGCTTAACTCTTGGCTATAACTAAATGTTACCAACAGTCTCAAGCTTTTTTCTTCATTCACATGGAATCAGCAAATATCTATTGAATACTTCCCATGTACTTGACACTGTGCTAGGTGTTATCAACAGCTGCAAGATGATTCTTGTCCCTAGTAATGTGTGTGTGTGCACACGTGTGTGTGCTCAGCTGTGTCTGACTCTTTGCCACCCCACAGACTGTAGCCCGCAAGGCTCCTCTGTCCTTAGTATTTCCCAGGCAAGAATACTGGAGTGGGTAGCCATCTCCAAGAGGATCTTCTTGACCCAGGGATCGAACCCAGGTCTTCTGCATTGCAGGCAGATTCTACACCACTGAGCCATCTGGAAAGCCCAATATCCCTAACAGGAGTTCTATCTTTATAATGAAATTAACCTTCTTTTCTTCATCCTGGTTTATCTTTCTTCTAACTCTGAAATTTGATATGCATAAATATGATAAATGTTGGAATGAAAATGTTATGTTTTCATCCTTGTATTCTTAGCCCTTAAACTTACTATTCGTTCTCCATTAAAATCCCTACACGCAGACCCCTCCTCTTTGAAGAGAGGTCCACATCAAAACCATTCACTCACTTTCTTTCTCCATCTGGCTCATCTTAGTTTTGCTACCAATTATGACATCTTTAGGATACTGACCCTTAGATTTTTCAATAAACCAGCAACTCTCACTTTACACATGATGTTCTTCACTGCAGTACTAACTTCACTGGGTATCTGCTAAATTCCTACCCAGATCACCAAATTCTGAAATCACTCTTGTCCATGACACGACAGTAAAAACAAAAAGACAAGAAAACAGAAGCCCAACAAACACAAGATCAGCCATCACTGGCTCACAGCTAGGTCCATCATAAGGGAAAGAGCAGTGACTTACTACAGATAACAATTAGAAGCCAATACCAAACTGAGTAAATCACGGTAACTCCTCACAATTTTCGATTCCATCCTGTAGCTTTCAATTAATTCCTCCTCATCCTCCATCTCCCCCTCCTCTCTCTTCTGTTTAAAGCAGATGACCTTATCTATCCTAATGGAAGTCACCAATACTGAAAGTCCTCTGAAGGCTTTCCACACCGTTTGCTTTCTCAGCCCCTTGTTTCTTCATTAATCAGTAACCTGAGTGGTATTCCTCTCCTATCTGCAACTTTCTTCAAATAACTAACCCCCTACCTTTTGCCCTATTTTCACGCTCATCTTAATCAAATATTATTGACATATCCCTTGGTTAAATAAATATATATACAAGATACAAACAGGAAATATTATTAAGAGCAACAGCAACAACTGAGCAACTTGCTGTAAGGTTTTTCACAGTATGAAGTTTGGATTAATGCTTCCCTATTTCGTCTATTTATGCCCCACCGCCTTGAGGATTACTGCTTTGTTAGACTGCAGGGATTCCATTTAATTTTCTCCTCTGAGTGTCCCATTTGACACTCTCCCTACACCCAGGAGATCAGGGTTCAATCCCTGGTTCGGGAATATCCCCTGGAGAAGGCAATGGCTACCCACTCCAGTATTCCTGCCTGGAGAATTCCATGAACAGAGGAGGCCGGAAAAAACAGATATGATTATAAATGAATGTTAATAAGCGTCAGATGAAAACTAAACAAATACTTGGAAAAAACAAAACAAGAGAAAAAAAAAACAGGGTTTCCCTGGTGGCTCAAACAGTGAAGAATCTGCCTGCAATGCTGGAGACCTGGGTTCAATCCCTGGGTCGGGAATATCCCTTGAAGGAGGAAACGGCAACCCACTCCAGTACCCTTGCCGGGAGAATTCCATGGACAGAGGAGCCTGACGGGCTACAGTCCACGGGATCACAAGGAGTCAGACAGGACTGAGTGACTAAACCCACAGAACTGGTTAGTCTCCCACAGTTTTATGAACAATGTTGCCCTCTGGTGGCCTGAAATTTTCAGGTTGGCAAGTTGGACGTGTAAGAGATACACATATGTAACTGTATAATTGAAAATTACTAGTAAATTTTAAAGCATTTAACAGAATTAAAATGTTTAATATATAATTTAAATTTATTAAGTAGTAAAAGCTTAAAATTATGGCCATTAGAGTCAAATTGAAAGTGAAAGTGAAAGAAAGTAAAAGTCACTCAGTCATGTCTGACTCTTTACTGTACAATCCATGGAATTCTCCAGGCCAGAAAACTGGAGTGGGTAGCCTTTCCCTTCTCCAGGGGATCTTCCCAACCCAGGGATCGAACCTAGGTCTCCCACATTGCAGGCTTTATCAGCTGAGCCACAAGCAAAGCCCAAGAATATTGGAGTGGGTAGCTTATCCTTTCTCCAGCGGATCTTGCTGACCCAGGAATCGAACTGGGGTCTCTTGCATTGCAGGCGGATTCTTTACCAAGTGAGCTATGAGGGAAGCCCAAATTAGTTAATAGCATATCACAAGTCATTAATTAATTGCATATATTAATTGATCACATTAACACTAGAAAAAATTTTATTCTATAAGAAGAAAGACTGAGTTACAGAGTCTTAATATTTGTTCACATATGCAAAAAGACATAAATGCTACATCATCTAGTTACTAAAGATTAAAATATAATTGTACAGGATCCCACTGATTTTCTTTTTCATCTTTAATCTTACCTTGACTATATCTATTCTGGGTATATGTGGAGAAGGGGGAGTAGAGAAAAAGAGTAAGGATTTAAAGGTCATTTTGTTTTACACTTCAGAATGCAAATTTAAAAAAAAACTGGTTTCATTTCATCAATCTGATAGTATTTTGATAAAATACTATTTTGAGAAACAAAACAAAATCTTAATATAAAGACACAAAACCTCACACAGTAATAAGAATGTGATTTGGTTTACGATCATGTAACTAGAGTAAATATCTCTATAAAAATTATATGATTGCCATTTTGGATCTTTACCTAAGAGGTCATGCTTAATGACCACAGTCAAAATGCTAAATTTAAGATATCCTTGTTAACTTGAATATCTGGTTATCCTTTTTCTTTTGTTACCCTATCATGCCCCCTTGTGACAGATAAAAAGAAGTTTAACTTTTGCCTCATAATATTATGTCTAATCTTTGGCTACTGAAGCAGTGATTTTTATTTTTATGTTGAGCATATATTCCTTATTAAAATTTTTCTAAAAATATTACCTACTATGCTGATTTATTTAAAAATGTACTCAACCTAAAAAAATAAAACTCAGTTACTAGAAATAGCAAGAAAAACCTATATATTTCCAGAGACAGAGTCTAACAAGATAAAATTTTCCTTAGCTTCACCCTCGCAGACTATTGCAAATACTCTAAATAATTTAAAAAATTAGATCTTGAACATAAATAATAATTATGTGTTGAACATTGGCTGAATCAGTTTGTAAGCCACTTTTGGTATTTGAACTTGCTCCAGGAGTTTCAGTAACTTATTAATCTCAAAACATTTATTTAAATGTTGCTTTTGATACTGTTGAAAATGAGTAGAAATATCCATCAAAGCAATATAACATTATCAAACTACCCTGAACTACTGCACTGAATTCTACTTCCCTAGAACTGAAGGAGAGTCTCACTGTTTTTAAGGGCTTGGGGTTATATTTCCCTGGGTAAATACCACATAGTATTCAGTTCACAGAGCCCGGATGGACTCGGTAGGAATTTACAATATGAGTACAGGACGCACTAAACAATCTGACAACAAAGCAAATATTGACATTTTCTCTAAAAATGCTTGAAATTTTAATACTTTAAATGTAAAAAATTTTGAGTACACACACAAAAAAATCACACTTATCTTAAAAAGATAAAAGATAAAATTAAGATATCACCATACAAGGCCAAAAAAGGAAAGTTGGACATTTATGAATATAAAAATGAATCATCAGTAATTTATTAATGACTAGTAACGGCTGTGTCAACAAATATCAGTTATTCCTCAGAAACCAACAGTATTTTGGTTATTTTTTTCTAAAAATTATATATATATATGTATATATATGCATATATTTCTTAGAATTCTAGAATTGAATTGATCAAAGTAATGAATAGAAAATTAATAAAGGTAAAAATTAATCTGAGTGTTTCTTAGTATACCGGTATAAGCTAGAACTATAGGATAAATATAGACTCCTTGCTTGTCTCAGGAATAATTTTATGGAGACATTTCACTGACATTAAGATTTTTATAAAGGAAATTGATGAATGAGAGAAAGCAGATAAAAAAGAATGTCATGTTACTTATATTGAGCCTATGAGTCCATGAGTAAACACAGTTATTTGAAATATACAAATAACTTAAATTGTCTTAATTGTAGCTATAAATTCGTTAACCACCTATTTCTTGCTCTGATATCTATAAATTACTCCACATATTAAGTAATTTTAATAATAACTAGAGGTGTCCAAATAAAGACAAATGACTTGAAGAGCCTGGCAACTGGGACAGAAGAAAGATGCCTTTGAACATTTCGCAAGTTCAGCATAACCACAAAAGATATACACTGTGCTCCTTTCCCAAAGTGTCAAAGCTGATATTCATGGAACTGATAAATGTACGGAAATAGTTTATAGAATAATCAAGCAATTTAAAAACACACAAAGGAATAAGTATGTGAAGCAGATGCTCTTTAGAATCACCATTTGCTGAGACGAACCAGCTTAGAAAGCAATTACAGCATAATTCTCAGTGCACAATAGATAGAATAATCAATAGCAAAGTAGATAAGAAACAGGGACAAGTAAATACAGCATTTAAGAGTATAATAAATCATTAAATGCAATATCATAAATTTCTCTACATTTTTCTTATTCTTTTTATGGAATATTACCTTAGACAGTCTCATATCTGTGCATTTTATTTCTATGCTTATTAAATACAATTTGCTAAAAATAGTTTAAAGATTATATTTTCAATGTCAGATACACAGTTATGGAGCATTGATTACCCACCTAATTTTTTCCTTAACTTCTTTGATTTCATTTTCTGTGCTCTCTTCAGCATCTGCTGAGCAGTAGAAATATCCTTAAAACCCCTATTAAAAGATCAAATTTAATAAAGGCAAAAATCCTCAGACTATATTTATATTATGCATATAAACATACATATCTGAATTATATCATACCAAAACAAATTTGAATTCCCATTTAAGAATCTAAATTCAACAGAGGTATAGTTTCTTAACAACTAATAAAGATATTCTTGAAATCTTGAAAAATACTTGTTTTGGATATTTAAAAGTATCTAAATCTCTTAATATGTTAGTGTTAAATGAACTACATACCATTCTTCTGAAATTTTTTCTTCTTTTTCAGACTTTAGCAGACTCTTTCTGCTGGTCTTTGCTTCAGGTGGTCTGGATAAAGTTCTATTTTCTGATCTAGCAACAGGACAAAAACCACACTTGACTGAATCAGCACAAGCATATCAACACTTGTTAAAACTACAAGCTGTTTATGTTGTCTCACACTTGGAAATAAAATATATTTAAGTTACAGAAAAAACTTTATCTTGAAAAGTAATAAAAGTCAGCCATTAATTTAAAATGTTTACATTTCAATTACTTGGAGCATATTTCAATCCTATTGTCAAAAGAAACAACATTGGAATTTTTATTCTAACTCTTATTTCTACCTATACAGCAGTATTTAAAAGTCCACTTGTATGCAACAGTTAATAATATTATTTCACTGACACTTTGTATGTGCTTTAATGAATGTACATCACACATTTTTCTTACACTGAAAACTCCATAAAATCATTAAATTTTTAATACAAATGCTCTCCCGTGTTCTAAACAAGCAAATTCATACATATTTCCATAATCTTACTATTTTTGTAAGGAGTATAATATTCTTGCCATTCATTAAAGGTTGATCCTCTAAAAGAGCAATTTAGCTTACCTGCTATTAAATTGTGTGTGTTCTGATGAAAGCAAATTTTCTTCCTCATTACATAGCCATGCTTGAGCTGGATGACTTGGTAAATTAAGTGAAGTATCATCATATTTTAAGATTCCAGAGAACTCATCAGAAAAAAAAGTACATACATATAAAATAAATTGAAGAAAATCTAACATTTATATTGTATTACTTTACATGCATATTACTGAGTAGTTTAAGAAAAACTTATATAAAAATTAAAAATTGTAATAAAATTAAATTTATAGACATACAAATGTCCTTTCTTGCAGTGGTGAGGGGTATGCTTTTTGTATAGTTTGCATATACAAAATGATTAATTGAAAAGATCATAAAAAAATTCAGAAAACAAAAACTTCAAAGATTATCAAATAAATAACAGATATTGCAGTCCATTGACCTCTGACTGAGAATCTTCAGCTGTTGCCCTTTTAATGCATATTTTTGTATTTTTAAAGTGCTGTCAACTAGTGATTTTATGCAGCTGAAGCATGTCATATATTTTTTTTTTTTTTGCTACTGTGAAATAAAGTGTTGAAAGAAATCCAAAATAAAGAAAAAAAAATTAGGAGCAAATGAAAGAAAAGCTACATGAAAAATTACATCTGGGGATGAGGAGGAAGTCAGAGGCTTCTAAAAGTAATTGTGTTTTTCAAGTCAATAAATTGTATTATTAATCACTGCAGCGTAGCATAACCTTAAGAAATGAGCAAAGATCGAGCACTAAGAGATTTCCATGACATGTTACCTTTGGCCAGTGCAGCTGGTTTGGAAGAAGCAGTGTTTGTGAAGGGAAGCGGGCGGAATCTAAAGCAAGCCATTCCTTCTCTAAGGCAGCCTGAACAAATAATAACATTAATGTACATAATTTAGTTTGCATAACTTTTATAAAGATTCTTTTAAACTGTCTTACACACTACTAATGTTAAGAAAGTCTATCAGCATTTCTACTTAGAGGAAAATTTGCTACTTGCTCTTGTGAAATGTTATGCATCTGTTTAATGCAAACATTCTAAAAAAATGGGATAAAACTTTTCATCCTCAAGTAGAATAAAGTAAAACCTTGAGTACTCACATGTTCTAAAAAATGAGAAGTACAGATTGTTCAGTGTATTTAATGGTTTGAGAACTAGGACTGTGAGCCAACTCTAGATGTAACTGAAGGACATAACTGTTTTACTTTTTATTATGCAAATTATAATATTTTCCATCAAACCTCACTATTTAAAATTTATATTATTTTAACATATTAGTATCACTTTTTTTCTGCAAGTACTATCTGTAAGTTAGCTTTTACTTAATTTTAGCTCAAAATTTCACAAATTTTCTGAATATATGGAAAAAAAGAATTTTGTGGCAATATATGGAACATGGTTCCTGATAATATATTCTCTAATTCAAAGGTCTGAATGATAAAAACATAAAATTTGAAATGATTTTAAGTCACTTCATTCTTCATCTTATAAGATCTTTATTCCATTTAGGTAATTTCCAAACTTTTTATCTTTCTACAGTGGAACTAGTTACACTAGTATTGTATAATGTAGGATATCATTATCTAAATTTTATTTGCTTGGCTTATCGAATATGGTTTAAATAATATCCTTTGGTTCTATAATTTTTAAAAAATCTTTAAGGAAAAAGGATGGTCAGAATACCAATGAACTTGATTTTTAAAAGTTTCTAAAATGATCAAACATATTTATGTTTTAAAAACTGGAATGACTATAAGCTAAGACTTAAATTCAATTTTCCATTCATAGAGCTTCAGTGGTTCTTGACTGTCTCTTGAAAGACCACTGGAAAGGCAAGACTAAGACGGCCGGACTACAGACCAGCAGGGCAATGGCAGACCATTGCTTACAGCGTTCAGTCTCAGGAAATCTAATCAAATTTATGTTATCTGAATATCGATGTATAAAGAACACAGTTGTGCACCAGTACATTGTTCAGTTCTACCTGGGAAGAGATTATTAACACGTATGTTACAGTTATATACCTGTTATACCTGGTTTAAGAATATACATCTGACTTAAGAAGGGCTACTAAATGCAAAATTGCAAGCAGTATGTGTGGCTGAGATTTTTTAATTATCTCTTTTGTATGACAATTCAAGGAAAATTTAGCTCTATCCCAGGGAAGATCAAGGTCCAAGACATATCAGTTCTCATTAAATTAATATTCTTATTCTGTAAAACTGCTAAAATGAAGAGACGTGGAGACAATACTACAAAAGGCAAAATGCCAGAGGATTCTGGGAACATGGTGGAGTAGGGAGCACTGGGAACCTGTCTCCCAACCTACACAACTGAACCGGCAGAGTCTGTCTAGTGTAACCGTTTTAGAAGTCTAGAGTCTACTGAAGGCTTCTAACGCCCTGGGGAAGATGGTTAACTTTGGTCAATGTCAACTCTTGGCACAGTAACAGCCACCTGTCTTCCATTCCCGAGCCCCGAGGCAGGCAGTGGTCCCTGTGTTTCAGGAGTAAGTTGCACATAGCTTGCAGTGGTCAGGGTAGACAATGAGGATGCTGTCTGCCAAATATTGGAGATCTGTGATTGACCTTTGTTTGTTGCTTCTGATCACAGAGGTACAAAGAGGTGAGTGGCCATATCATACAGATGATACCATACCATATAGAGTTTCTTCCTTGGAAAAGCTACATAAAGTCTGGGGAAATTTTTAGTTCTTTAAATTGATATCTAAAAGTGCAGAAAACTTTGAAAATAGTTTTTCTTATTTTTTTAATATAGGGTGACAGACTTTTTTAAGATTCTAGAATAATTCTTTAACTTTAATCTTTTAAAAATTTCTAGAGACATAAATAGAAGGTACAATATAAAATGCTAAAGATACTTAGCAATTATATAATCTCAATCAAAAATGTTACCAAGACTACTGATTTATATCAGTTCAAGCTTATTAATATCAAATATATGTGGCAGTATCTAGTATGTTGAGGAAAAAAACTCAAAACATCAGGAGGAATTGGTCATAATTATAAATATGCTGTTTAAAAATATATATTAATATGTCTTTCTTACTGCTGGGCATATACAAATTTCAGTTATTGCTTAAGAAAACCTTCTGCTCAGATATTCCTTAATTTACAACTGAGAATTTGGAAAGCTTTCTGTTTATTAGAAGACTAAATCAAAATTTATTTACATATTAAAAATAAAATTGTTCGTGTCTCCTGGTTTATGGGAACTTTAATAGAATTTGTATTTTGCTGTTGTGTGAAAATCGTATAATCTGAATTATGTTGAATCACTTCATAGTGCTTTTCAGGTCTAATATATCCTTCTACTTTTCTGCCTATTCGTTCTATTAATTTTTTAGAGTTTGATATTAAAACTCCAACTAAAAAACTAAATTTTTCTACTTAAAAAAATAAGTATAATATGGTAGATCAGACAGTAAAGAATCTGTCTGCAGTGCAGGAGACCCAGGTTCGATCCCCTGTTTGGGAAGATCCCCTGGAAGAAGGGAATGGTTGCCCACTCCAGTATTTTCGCCTGGAGAATCCCACGGACAGAGGAGCCTGGCAGGCCACAGTCCATGGCATCACAAAGAGTCGGACACGACTGACCCACTAAGCAAGGCACAGCATGGGTGCACACAACTTGGAAGACTCTCAAGGGAATTAAGAGGAGTGAAAAAAACAATCCACAAATGATACAAATTGTATGACTCATTTATATAACATTCTTGACAGGACAACACTATAGAAATGGAGGACAGATGAATGGTTGCCAATGGCAAGAGACTGGACTGGGGAGGTGGCTGAGGTTACAGGGGCAACAGGATGGATTCTTATAATGATGGAACTATTTTGTATCCTGATTGTGGTGTTGGATACATGAGTCTACACGTGATAAAATCATGATAAAACTGGATAGAATTAAACACATGTGAGGACAAATAAAACCAGGGAAATAGGAAAACATAAAGTTGAATTCAGATAAATTTGCAATTATGCATTCACAACTTTTGAATTGGACTTTGAATGTTGAATTCACAACATACATTGGACTTTTTATCAGAGAAGAAATTTTTACCCTATAATCCAACTTTGAAAGACTAGGAAATAGGCTATCAGAAGAGCTGGGAGTAACCTTCATGCTTATTTGCATGAAAGTGAAACTGAAACTCACTCAGTTGTGTCCCACTCTTTGCGACCCCATGGACTAGGGAGTCCATGGAATTCTCCAGGCAAGAATACTGGCATGGGTAGCCTTTCCCTTCTCCAGGGGATCTTCCCAACCCAGGGATCAAACCCAGGTCTCCCATATTGCAGGCGGATTCTTTACCAGCTGAGCCACAAGGGAAGCCCAAGAAGACTGAAGTAGGTAGCCTATCCCTTCTGCAGTGGATCTTCCCAACCCAGGAATTGCACTGGGGTCGCCTGCATTGCTTATTTGCATATGTATATCTAAAATTTTTCACACCAACTAGTAAAATCCTTCCATTTAACTTATGAAGCTAGAATCAGACTTGCTCTAAGCCACAGGTTACTTAAGAGTGGAACAAGTCCTACAGATTCTGGTCTTTTTTTCTTTCTATAACCCCTGACTCTGAGCCCCAACAGTTTCCACCTCTTCTACCTAAGTTGCCTCATGCCATTGTCAAAATAATCCTTTCTAACACTTCTTGATAACTTTGTTGCGCCTCAGAATCCTTAAAATCCTTGGAAACTTGGCCCATTATGAAGCTCAAAACACACTTTCTAAACCTTCCCTTCCATTATCAATGTTGATACCTTTTCAGTTATCTATTAGGCTAACTTCAGCCATATAGCTGTGGCCCTTGAAATTCATCTGTGTAATTTTTCAGTTTTCTGAACCATTAGAGCCTGACAGTTATGTGCCTTTTATCCCAAAAGCTAACTCAACAATGAACTGATAGACTGACTTCACTACTCTCACTTCTTTCTGTCCACATGCCTAGATAAGGCAATTTGATCAGTTTTGTGACTGTCCTCAGAAAGGGATCATACCCTTGCAGCTCCTTCCTACATAATACTTATGCAAAAATACATGGAGGATGACACAGACCTATTTTGACAGCTCAGGATTTTCTCCTGATCATTCCTAGGTATGGAATATATTTCTTTCCCTAATAGGAAGTTCCAGGCCAGCTTGACTGACACATCAAGAGGCCTAGGGTATACAAACTTAATTCTGGTTAAGTTTTATAAAAATGCACTTGTTCTTCTTCTGAACCCTTCCAGACAAAAGGTCTAGGTGTGACTAGAGAATCATTTTAATCACCACATTAAAAATGTGTAGTTATAACTACTGAAATGGGACACACAGTTCAGTTAGAATTACTTCTTAAACTAGGTGATCTACTCATATCTTTGAAAAGAAAACCTCAGATTCTGAAAAGTGTAGGAAGGGAAGGACATTAATGATCTTCTGCCATTCAGAACTGCTCTTGAAACCTTCCACCATAAGAAAAATGCCCCTGTGGGACCCTCCCAAGCTTGTGCAAACACCTTAAATTTAACTTACAGCTGGGTCTGCCATCCCCTTCCAGGAGTCTATGACTACACTGTGACAGTCATTTTCCTTAAGTCTATCACGACACTGGGTGATGGCCAGTCATCAGTCTGCACCAGTCCCCACTTCCACCCCCTCATAAAACATCTCTGGATTTTCAGTCTTCCTATGGGGTGGACAAATGCCACCTGGAGGGTGTCCTGGTCATATATAACTTTCAAATGTTTAAGAAAACACCACTATGGCCTTGAAAGCATTCAAGTCAGTCTCAATTCACTGGCCAAGGTTGTTTTAGATGGCAGGATTGTCTTAGAATTCTTCTTTGAGGGTCAAGAAAGAGTCTGTGTAATAGCTAAGACTTCCAGCTGTACCCGGAAAAGCTGATCCAATGGGAAGTTCAATACAGAAGCTTAAAGAGGAAATGCCTGGTTTAGTTCAATTCAGTCACTCAGTTGTATCCAACTCTTTGTAACCCCATGGACTGCAGCACGACAGGCCTCCCTGTCCATCACCAACTCCTGGGGCTTGCTCACACACATGTCCATCAAGTCAGTGATGCCATCCAGCCATCTCATCCTCTGTTGTCCCCTTCTCCTCTTGCCCTCAATCTTTCCCAGCATCAGAGTCTTTCCCAGTGACACAGCTCTTTGCATCAGGGGGCCAAAGTATTGGAGTTTGGGCTTCAGCATCAGTCCTTCCAATGAAATTCAGGACTGATTTCCTTTAGGATTGACTGGTTGGATCTCCTTGCAGTCCAAGGGACTCTCAAGAGTCTTCTCCAACACCACAGTTCAAAAGCATCAATTCTTCAGTGCTCAGCTTTCTTAATGGTCCAAATCTCACCTCCATACATGACTACTGGAAAAACCATAGCTTTGACTAGACAGGCCTTTGTTGGTAAAGTAATGTCTCTGTATTTAAAATACAGTCTAGGTTGGTCATAGCTGTAGTGGTTTTGGAGCCCCCAAAATAAAATCTGTCACTATTTCCATTGTTTCTCCATCTATTTGCCATGAAGTGATGGGACCAGATGCCATGATCCTCATTTTTTTAAATGTTGAGTTTTAAGCCAGCTTTTTCACTCTCCTCTTTCAATTTCATCAAGAGGTTTTTTAGTTCTTCTTCATTTTCTGCCATAAAGGTAGTGTCATCTGCATATCTGAGGTTATTGATATTTCTCCTGGCAATCTTGATTCCAGCTTGTGATTCATCCAGTCCAGCATTTCTCATGATGTACTCTGCACATAAGTTAAATAAGCAGGGTGACAATATACAGTGTTGACGTAATCCTTTCCCATACTGGTTCGGTTGTTCAATGCCCAGTTCTAACTGTTGCTTCTTGACCTGCATACAGATTTCTCAGGAGGCAGGTCAGGTGGTCTGGTATTTCTATCGCTTTAAGAATTTTCTGCACTTTGCTGTGATCTACACAGTCAGAGGCTTTAGCATAGTCAACAAAGCAGATGTTTTTGCTGGAACTCTCTTGCTTTTTAGATGATCCAATGGATGGGGGCAACTGGTCTCTGGTTCCAGTGCCTTTTCTAAATCGAGCTTGAAGATCTGAAAGTTCACAGTTCATGTACTGTTGAAGCCTGGCTTGGAGAATTTTGAGCATTACTTTGCTAGCATGTCAGCTGAGTATAATTGTGCAGTAGTTTGAGCATTCTTTGGGATTGCCTTTCTTTGGGATTGGAATGAAAACTGACCTTTTCCAGTCCTGTGGCCACTAGTGAGTTTTCCAAATCTGCTGGCATATTGGGTGCAGCACTTTCACAGCATCGTGTTTTAGGATTTGAAATAGCTCAAGTGGAATTCCATCACCTCCATTAGCTGTGTTCATAGTGATGCTTCCTAAGACCCACTTGGCTTTTCCTTCCAGGATGTCTGGCTCTAGTTGAGTGATCACACCATCAGGATTATCTGGGTAGTGAAGATCTTTTTTGTATAGTTCTTCTGTGTATTCTTGCCACCTCTTCTTAATATTTTCTGCTTCTGTTAGGGCCATACCATTTCTGTCCTTTATTATGTCCATCTTTGCATGAAAAGTTCCCTTGGTATCTCTAATTGTCTTGAAGAGATCTCTAGTCTTTCCCATTCTATTATTTTCCTCTATTTATTTGCATTGATCACTGAGGAAGGCTTTCTTATCTCTCCTTGCTATTCTTTGGAACTCTGTATTCAAATGGGTATATCTTTCCTTTTCTCCTTTGCTTTCCACTTCTCTTCTTTTCACAGCTATTTGTAAGGCCACCTCAGACAGCCATTTTGCCTATTTGCATTTTTTTTCCATTGGGATGGTCTTGATCCCTGTCTCCTGTACAATGTCACGAACCTCCGTCCATAGTTCATCAGGCACTCTGTCTATCAGATCTAGTCCCTTAAATCTATTTGTCACTTCCACTGTATAGTCATAAGGGATTTGATTTAGGTCATACCTGATGGTCTAGTGGTTTTCCCCACTGTCTTCAATTTAAGTCTGAATTTGGCAATAAGGAGTTCATGGTCTGAGCCACAGTCAGCTTCTGGTCTTGCTTTTGCTGATTGTATAGAGCTTCTCCATCTTTGGCTGCAAAGAATATAATCAGTCTGATTTCAGTGTTGACCATCTGGTGATGTCCATGTGTAGAGTCTTCTCTTGTGTTGTTGGAAGAAGGTGTTTGCTATGACCAGTGTGTTCTCTTGGCAAAACTCTATTAGCCTCTACCCTGTTGCATTCTGTACTCCAAGGCCAAATTTGCCTGTTCTTCCAGGTGTTTCTTGACTTCCTACTTTTGCACTGTGGTCCCCTATAATGAAAAGGACATCTTTTGTGGGTGTTAGTTCTAGAAGGTCTTGTAGGTCTTCATAGAACCGTTCAACTTCAGCTTCTTCAGCATTACTGTTTGGGACATAGACTTGGATTACTGTGATATTGAATGGTTTGCCTTGGAAATGAACAGAGATCATTCTGTTGTTTTTGAAATTGCATCAGAGTATTGCATTTTGGACTCTTTTGTTGACTATGATGGCTACTCTATTTCTTCTAAGGGATTCTTTCCCACAGTAGTAGATATAAAGGTCATCTGAGTTAAATTCACCCATTCCAGTCCATTTTAGTTTACTGATTCCTAAAATGTTGATGGTCACTCTTGCCATCTCCTGTTTGACCACTTCCATTTTGCCTTGATTCATGGACCTATTCCAGGTTCCTATGCAATATTGCTCTTTATAGCACTGGACTTTACTTTCATCAAGAGTCATATCCACAACTAGGTAACCTTTAATGAAGCTTGGTAATCTTCATTAAACGTATCATGAGGATAGCCTAATGAATTTTGTCCTAGCCCCTGTCAGATTATTCACAGTGGCCACTGGAGTGGCTATGTGTGAGAAAATCTTCCATATACATACTAGGGGTACATATTGTTGACAGACAGCTTTCTTTACATCTCTAACACTTCTGTGTGACTTAAGACATCTTTTGTTCTGGACTATCTTTCCAATAATGTTAATATATTATAGCTAACAGACTTGGAAAATATAGTTTCTGGGTGTTTTCTTGAGGTGCAGAAGGCAAACTTTGCGTTCTGGTATAAGAAAATAATGACTTCCTCTGGAGCATAAATCGAGCAATTTTTTAGCAGTCCTTTTAAAATGTAGGGTTTCCTACGCCTTCCAGTTCCCAAGGGGGAATTCTTCTCTATGGAACTTGAGGGCAAAGGGAAATAGATACGAGCATGACATTTCTGCTGCATGACAAGTAATAAATGTCTCATTTCTTCTGCCAGCATCCTTGAAAGTGTGGCAGCCTACCCTGTTAGATTGCATGCAGGATAAAATCTCAGATCCCTCACTTCTCTGCATTTAAAAATTTAAGGCAAACTATGGGCTTTATGTAAGGAGACCCAACTAGTCAATTCTAAAGGAAATCAATTTTGAATATTCATTGGCATTACTAATGATGAAACTGAAGCTCCAATACTTTGGCCACCTGACTCATTTGAAAAGACCCTGATTCTTGGAAAGATTGAAGGCAGGAGGAGAAGGGGACAACTAGAGGATGAGATGGCTGGATGGCATCACTGACTCGATGGATGTGAGTTTGAGCAAGCTCCGGGAGTTGGTGATGGACAGGGATGTCTGGCATGCTGCAGTCCATGGGGTCACTGAGCAACTGAACTGAACTGATGGGCTTCCCAGGTGGCACTAGTGGAAAGGACTCTCCTGCCAATGTAGGAGACATGGGTTCAATTCCTGGGTCAGGAGGATCCCCTGGAGTAGGAAATTGTAACCCACTCCAGTATTCCTGCCTGGAAAATTCCATGCACAGAGGAGCCTAGCATGCTTCAGTCCATGGGGTCACAAAGAGTTGGACACGACTGAGCATTCACACACACATGCTTAATAAAAACCCAAATAAATTGATTCTTGGTTATCAGTGCCCCCTTGGTTAACCATTTGTTAAATGCCAACACATTTCAAACAGGCAACAAACCAATATAAAAACTTCATGGCAGACTGATCCAGACTTTTTGTTTGAGGCAAATTTATCAAGACAGTTTTTTTTTTTTTTAAGACAGTTTTATATTCACTTCTTTTATAGCAATTGTAATTCCCTGTAAAATTCAAATATATTTCTGATCTCTCCTAGACTAGGGACCATGTTATATCTGTCTGTGTACATATGCTGGAACCAAGCACGGTGCCCACCATACTGTAAGCGTTCAGTATTTGTTGGCTGGGAGTGAAAAATAAGCTTGAATAGATGACTACAACTCTTTTGCAGATATCTTAAAGAGGAGTATTAAACTTAATCCAAAGGAACTACTGTTATGACCTAAATAAGATGAAAAGGAAGTACTGGTTAGATAAGCCTTGCATTTGTAAATAGGAATGTAAAAGAAAGAAAGAACACACAGAAAGCAGTGACACTTTGGTAATTTGATTATGTCATCTGAAGTTGCTAAGATTATTTGAAAATTAAGTGATGGCAATTAAAAAAAAACAGTGAAAACTATCAAAGGAAAGAAAAGTAACAATGCCTTCATAATTCATATTTAGCTTTAATTCTTAGTCCCCTAAACTATAATCTCTGTATTAGAAACAAATTTATCCATTTAAAACAAATAATACATTTAACTCCTTTGCTCAAAACCCAGTAAAAATTTTCTATCACATTTGAAAAAAATTCAAAGTTCTTGAAATCATATTGTGGGCTTTATGTGGACTGTTCCCCGATCATTTGTATGTTTCTTCCTGGTCTCAGGTTATTCTCCACTACTCATCAGTACTGTGCTGTGTTGTGTTTAGTCGCTCAGTCATGTCCGACTCTTTGCGATCCCATGAGAGTAGCCTGCCAGGCTCCTCTGTCCATGGGGATTCTCCAAGCAAGAATACAGGAGTGGGTTGCCATGTCTTCCTCCAGGGGATCTTCCAAACCCAGGAACTGAACCCAGGTCTCCCCCATTGCAAGCAGATTCTTTACCAGCTGAGCCATCAGGGAAGCTCATGAATACTGGAGTGGGTAGCCTATCCCTTCTCCAGGGGATCTTCCTGACCCAGGAATTGAACGGGGGTTTTCTGCATTGCAGGTGGATTCTTAACCAGCTGAGCTACCAAGGAAGCCCACTAATCAGTTCTACTTCTTGTGAATTTTGAGTTCGTTTAGTATACTAAAAAATCCCTGCTTTTTTCAATTCCATACCACTTAGCCATGTATAGTATTACCTGATGGCTATCCCTTCACTTTATTTTCACATCTCTATCAAAATATTTCACCTTATGCAGGCCTTCTCTGATCGTAAAATCAGATTCTGTGCTCTCTTAATTTTTTCTTATAAAAAATTTTATAACCATTTTCAATATGTAAAGAGGGAAACTAGAGTTAAAGAGTGAAATTTTATTATTTTAAAAGGGTTAATTATATAATGACTTAACTGTTCTAAATGCATATGCTCTAATACATATCCTCAAACTATGAGGCCAAGTTTGACAGAACTAAAAACTGATTTAAAGAAACCCACCCATGTTTGATCCTTAGATTGGGAAGACCCCCTGGAATAGGAAATGGCAAATCACTCCAGTATTCTTGCCTGGCAAGTCTCATAGACAGCGTGACCTTGTGGGCAACAGTCCATGGGGTAGCCAAGAGTAGGCTATGACTGAGCAGGAAACACACACACACAATCATAATAAGAGATTCTAGCATTCTTGTCAATAACTGATAGAAACCTCTCCAAATCACTAAAAATAAAGATTTTTTAAAATACAACTATCAAACGAAGTAACTGAGGTTTTAGTAGCCATAACACCTGAAAATGCACTTTCAAGTATATCTGGAACATTATCCCCAAAAGATTATGTGCTAAGACACATTTTTAAGAAACAAATAACATCAATCTTACATCTTCCAGAAAACCAAACTCTTCCAGAAAACAGAAACATAGGAAACATTTCCTAATCAAATATAAAGGTCGACACAATGTTGACATCAAAATCTGAACAGAATTCTACAAGAAAGATTTACAGGCATAGCTTATTCTTGAATACCAAGGCAAAAATCCTAAAAAAAAATATTAGCAGAACAAATTTAGTGGTATATAAAATTATAATACATTAAAGCTAAGTCAATTTGTTCTAGGAATACATGGTTTAATGCTTGAAAATCAATGTCATAAGCATACAAAGTATTTGATAAAATCCAAATCATGTATAGAATCATCAACATCATCATCATACATTAACTTCTTGGAAAGGTAAGAAGATGCTAAGGAGGTTAACTCAGTCAAATATAGAGTTTCTAAAAGAAATCTATATTAAATGTCTGACTTTGTAGTGGAAGTTTTTACTCTGAGATCAGGAACTAGCAAAAGATGACTTCTAAAATCACCACTATTTAACATTGTACTGAAGGTACTAGTCAGGACAATAGAGCAAGAAAAATAAACAAAAGACATAAGAATTAGAAAAAAAAAGAGAAAACTGGCATTATTCTCAGGTGATATGATTATGGGTACAGAATATTCAAAAGACTTGAGAGATAAGTAAGAGATTTCAGAAAGTGGCTGGATATAAGGTTGGTATACAAAAACAAAATAATATCAGAAAATGTCAAATATCTAGGAGTAAATTTAATGAAAAATGTATAAGAACACTATGAAGAAAATAGAGAGTATAGTGGGTAGAGATTTTAAGTTAAATAAGTGATGAATTATTCTGTGTTCATGAATGTAAAAATGCAATATTCTAAAAAAAATCAGTTCTTCCAAATTGACTTATAGATTTATTACAATCTCAGAGAAAATTCAAACAGTTATTGTGCAAATTAGGATCATTCCAAAATCTGTACATAAATGAAATGGATCAAAAGTATCAGAGTAGATGTTTCTTGAAGAACAACAACAAAGTTGGAGCTCTTTTAAGACTAGATAATAAAATTTATCATAAATTATGTAGTAGTTAGAGTATTAATATAAGGATAAACTATAACAGAATGACAAGAAAAATTAAGAGAACCCATGCAGAGTTTCCTAAATTTAAATAATGCAGTAATCCATTGTAATCCAACAGTAATCCATTATAAAAAGTATGGTCTATACAACCAATAGCTGTGGGTCAATGAGACAATCAAATGTGTATCTTTGGAGGAGAATTTGACCCCCTACTCACTCTGCAGGCAAAATTTAATTCAAGATGCACCACAGATTTAAATGCTGAAAGTTAAGATATTAAAGTTTCTAGAATATCTTAGTGAGCTGAGTAAGCAAAGATTTCTTATATGTCATGAAAACAAAAATCTTTTGTTTTTAATTTAAAATAGAAACATTCTGTTCATCAAAATAAACCACAAAGAGAGAAAAAAAGGGAAATCCCAGAATTTAGAGAATATTTTTGCAAGAGAAAACAGAATAGTATTCAGATTATAAAAAGCACCCCTACAAGTCAATAAGAAAAAAGATGTACAACCCAACTGAAAAATGCACACAAACACTTGATCATGTCGAAAAAGTAGATATCCAAAGGCCAATAAGCAAATGAAATGGTATTTAACATTATTAGTTATGAGAGAAATGCAAATTAAAACAACTAGATACCACTACAAACCTACTGGATTGGTAGAAAATGACATGAAAATACAAAGTTTTGGTGAGGATAAAGCTCCTCTGAAATTTTTATATTCTGCTGATAGGACTGTAAATTAATACAATCACCTTAAGATGCTGTTAGACACTAGCTACTAAACACAGGTAAATTATATGACTCAGAAATTCAGTTCTCAAAAGAAAGGTGAATATGCACATCAAAAAGCATGTACAAGAATGTTCGTAGTGTCTTTAGTCATATAGGCAACACTAGAAATAACTCAGTAACAAATAATCCATCAATAGTATATAGACTTTTAAAAATTGGTATATTCAATAATAGATTAAAAGTAGTATATTCTATATTCAAAAGAATGGTATATATGCAACTATACTCATCCACATAGGTGAGTTTCACAAACATAATATTATGTGAAAAAAGAGTAAATACTGGATGATTCTACTTATTGGAAGCCCAGAAATAGGCAAAACTCATCTATGATGATGGGGGTATGACTACTATGGAAGCACAAGGAAGTCTTCTGGGTATAGTCATATGTTCTCTACCTTAATCTGAGTGGTAAATATGTAAGTTTGACTGTATAGAAAAGAGGAAACGGAATGAGCAAGACTAAGGATGTAAAAGGTAAGTGCTCTGTATGATAAGAGGGTGCTCAGTGTGATTAGAGTATGTGGACGCCATGGATGGGAAGAAGTAAATATGTCTGCAGAGTTTGCTGCCTGATTATTGAACCCTTGAAAAACAATTTAAGGAGGTTGTTCTCATTTTGCTAGGCAATAAATAACTATAGTTGTTGAACAGGGCATAAATAAGCTCAGTTATATTTAATGAAGAATAATTGATGAATTATTAAATTAATAAATGAAGAATTATTAATGAATAATAATTTAATGAAGAATATACAACCTGATTGTATAAATCAGGTTGAAGAATATACAAGAATTCTTGTAAATATTCTATGATCACATTTACACACTATACAAGCTTGTATCCTAAATGAAGATGTTAAAAAATTAGAAGCATAATTTTTCAAGTGCTATTAAAAAAAAATCCATAACAGAGTGTTAACAAGATGAAAACCTTAGAACCTGGTTTAGCTCCAAAAGACCAATATTTTAAGACCAATATCCATATGTTGTAGCTAGCACTTACTTCATCAAATGTAAAATCTTCTAAATCTATTTCTTCATATTCTTCTTCAGATTCTTCATTCTTAATAGACTCTAGAGCTGTTGTCAGTTTCTTTCGCAAAAGAAAGCCCTTCCAAACCGCCTAAACAAAAATTTAAAGCATGTTATACAGGGTTATAGATCAAACTCTAAACCAGATTCTCTGTGTTATCCCATTAGGAAGATAAAACATCTTAGACCTTAGTTTAATGGCTCGATAATCTGTTTTTTGAACTTTATGTGACATTTAAAACTGCAAGATAAATTAAATGACTGCTTGTGTCTAAAGTTCTGAATCTCAGGGGACTTCCTCGTAGTAAGCAGAAAAGAATCTTTAAAACTCCCTCAACTGCACATGTAGGTCAACCAATCAATTATCTGACAATCCCTCCAGGACCCATTCTAAATTAAGAAGAAAGAGATACAGAGGAAAACCAATTCTGTTAATTTTCAAATGATTATGTATAAAATAAACTAACATGCATTAAAGAAAACTTCAACATTTATAAGTGGCCCTATTAGAGACTTGGTATCCTGGCCCATAGCAATTAACTAATTTCATCTTTAAATAAACCAAGCACATGATAATAGAATTAAAAACATTAAGATTCCTCAATAACCATGGAGGAATCTTGGAGCTTTCCTAAATTTAACTCCAAGAACACTAGAGCTTTTAAAAAATTAGTATCTTTATACACTGCTAAGCTCCAGGACATACAGTAAGTGTAAAACACAGGTAGAGATAAGTGAGTATTGCATGCCTTCATTTGTCTATGAAAACCCATATAAATATATAACAAACATATATTATATAACTTTATATATTTAAATATGTCATTTCTAATATTTATAAAGTGAAAGCATAAAGTACAAAATTAATTTCAAAAATTATTACCTATAGATATAGAAAACAGAGGGGAAGATATAGAAATAGAAGCCAGATATCTCTGAATATACACTTTGCTTAGATTTGAATTTGGAATTGTGCACATGCTTAAGAAAATTGTAACAAATAAATATGAAATAAAAGAAACTTCTGAAAAAATATATAAAGAGATTTTATGCTATGGGCATAACCACACAGAAGTTATTTAAAGTGACTCTGAAATAGATTTATTTGGCTATACTCCTAGTGAAATGCAATCAAAAGGTAAATTTAATTACAAAAGTTACCTTAAACATATTTTAGTAATCATATTGTTAGCAATAATACTGGTGTTGCTATTCTGTGAAATATATATATTGAGAAGAGGAATATACAAACAGATAATTGCCAGAACATATGTGACAATAGAAGTAACACACAATCTCTACAACAACCAGCCTAGTAGGTCAAATCTCCACAACAATTAGCCAAGAATGGTTAAGACTTGGTCAATGACTGCCAGCTTCCCTATTTTTGTTACTATTTCTATCTCAGGACCAAGTGGATCAATAAGAGATAGCCAAACCTACTTCCCCAACCAATCATGTAAGATGCCCCATTTCTAGCTGGCCAAGGGTGTATGCATGTGTGCGTGTGTGTGTATTTGTACACACACATGCACTTACATAGTAGAAACAGGACTGAATAAATGAGAAAAAAACAGACTATGGCAAGGGAGTCAGCCATCATTAGTTGCCTCTGGCAGAGACTCAATGACAAGGAAGGATGTGGGATAAATGTATATACATTTATACACAGTGATGAATACATGATTGTCACATACTAGGCTCTCACTAAATATTATTTTCCCAATTTCTTTTCCCCCTTGTTTATAAAAATTCTATTTACTTAGTTTATCAAATAAGAAAAGTGTGATATTAAACATCACATAAAGTTTAAAATGTATAATTAACTAAATTTTTATTATTTTGCCTCTAAAGATGAATTTTGGTATAGAAGTAATATTCCAATACTTTTTAACTTGCTATGAATAAACTATAACCTCTCAAGAGAGTTCAAAACTCTTTCACGTGGAAAAGATCTCAATATGAATCAAGAACTTGAACAACACTGAATGGTAGAAACAGAAGAGATGGTATCTTTGTGTGATGAGGAACATGCTTAAAAGTATTGCCTAAGAAAGTGGACCTGCTCACTTTAATTTACCATGTGGAGAGTACCATCAGCTCTCTGCCCTCGTTTTTAGTCTCATGCAGCTGGGTTGTTATTATAGACCTGGGTATGTCATGTACTGTGGGTGATTGACATAGGCAATCTAGCTACCTTAAAGGAAAACAAACTGTTTTTCCTTTCTCCCTCTTGTTTAAGTCTGTTTGAGCTTCAGTAAGGAAAGTGCCATAGACTTGGTGACTTACGCAACAAATGTGTATTTCTCCTAATTCTAGAGGAGGCTAGGAGTCTAAGGCACTGACAGATTTATTGTCTGGTGAGACCAAGTTTCTTAGTTCACACTGTGTCCTCACATGGTAGTAGGTGCTAGACAGCTCTCTGGGCTCTCCTCTATAAGGGCACTAATCCCATTCATGGGGGCTCCACCATTATGACATATTCACTTCCAAAAGACTCCATCTCCAAATATCAACACAATGGAGATAAAGTTTCAACTTAGGAATATCGTGGAGAACATAAACATTCAGGCAACAGAACCCTTCATTTGGGGATTTTTAAAACTCCTCTTTTATGATTCTTTTATCTGGCATTTATGCTCTCTTGGTTGCTAGCTACCTTTCAAAATGCTTTGCCTCAACATGGCAAATGGGCCTGTGATTTCTTCCTGCTAGGGAGGTACCCTAGTAGGGAGGTATCCTTCATATCCCTTCTTCTGATCTTGTGCTAACAAAGTAAAGAGCATTAGGGAAACATGCCTTCTTTCCCTGGATTATCTTTTTTTGTTGTTACATCATCTTCTCTTCTTCAATTATCTCTCCTCAACATCCCCTTTTTCCTTATACCATTAAGATACCAAGATTAGGTGCAGTTTTAGGGAAAAGAGACTATAACAGGAATTCTTTAATACAGACCTTCAGTGACAAGAGTGAAAGGACTGATTCATCATGTTTCACAGTGGATCCAGCCTAACTTATCAGGGATAGGACTTCTGCAGAGCTCTAAACTGTATTATACACACTGTATTTTTCTGGGGTGACACAGAGAGATACCTCCCTCCTGCATCAGTGGAGGGTCAGAAATTCAAGTCCAAGCCATGGGAAATAAAGGTAATATAAATGTGTAATCAGTGTTCAGATTCTTCTTCTAACTTACTTATTCATGTCAAGGTTTCCATTTTTTTCCCCTAGTCAATCAAGTATGATAAATTAAACTTTCTTTCTCACACATTCAAATCAATTCCCTGGCCAGAGTCCTATCTATATTAGATATACCTGACACCTTTTTCTTCTTTGTGAGTGATAGTCACTCAGTCATGTCCAACTCTTTGAGACCCCATGGACTGGGGCCCACCAGGCTCCTTTGTCCATGGGATTCTCTAGGCAAGAATACTGGAGTGGGTAGCCATTCTCTTCTCCTGGGGATCTTTTCAACCCAGGGATCTAACCGGGTCTCCTTCATTGCAGGCAGACTCTTTACAGTCTGAGCTACAGAAAAAAAGGACCATACTAAAAAGTACAAGGGAAGCTAGAATACCTAGGCTGGCTGTATGCTAGGACGAAGAGGAGAACTTGGGTTCTGGTGAGCAGAGAGCAGTCTCCACCACATCCTTCATGAATCTTCATTTTGCATTTAAAGGCCAGGCTCTTTCTACTATATCATATTCTGCTCTGCAGGATGGCTAGACAATCTAGAATTCATATTTTTAAGATGAATAGTTTAAGAAACTAGATGATTGTACTGAGGAGAAAAGAAAACGAAGCTGAGTTGACTTCAATGATTTTAAGTGCCATGATATAAATCAGGAGAGACTTATTCTAAGTTGCAAAGAAAGACTGAATTACGCTTACTTTTGTTACAGACACAAATTTAACACAAGGATATTCAACAGATATAGTCACTGAGCTAGACTGTTTCATCAAATAATGAACTTTACTTTATTGAAGAGAATGAAGCAAACATTCATCATCAATGTTGAAAAATGTATTGCTCATCCACTGATGAGAGGAGGAAGTTTGAACTGCATGATATTTTCATTCCTCATGCAACAGAACAATATTCTGAGACCATAACTGAGGTTGGTTTCTTCCCTTCAGAGTTTCCTTGAATCCATTGCACTCCCTCCCCTCCCAAGCCATTCAGGCATCAGCAAGAGCTTTGTCTATGCATTGCCCTGAGGAATGCAGCCCAGAAAAATTAAGTCAACCAAAATACTAAATGTATTCATTAGTACTATAGCAAAGACAATTCTCTTGAAAAACTATGCCTTTAATAATGAAAACCAGCAACTTAGTTATAAGGCTATTTTTTCCAGTTGCTTATGCCAATACCTTCTAGGCATCTCTTAACTCCTCCCTGTCTTCCAAAATCACATCCCCACATACTAATATCACTAAGTCTACCTTCAAAGTATATATATATATGCCCTCAGTATAAATCAACATATATTCTGGAATGCGACTTTCTCACTACTTCTGCACTGCTCTGGCCCATGCCGCCATCATCTACTATTTGGATTACTGCAATAGCTTCCTGATTTCACTGCTTCTACCATAGCCTTCCTACAGTATTATCACAACCTAAGTAACTTTGGTCATGTGGGTCCTCTGCTCAGATTCCTGTAATACCTTCCCATGTCATACAGAGTAAAAGCCAAAGTCTTTACAATGATTTACAATTTATAAGCCCTGCTCTTCTCCCTTCACCCCTCTGCACTCACAGTGCTTCCTCCTGCTCTATAAACACTGTGAGTATGCTCCTAAAACAATGCCTTTGAATCTGATGTTTCTCTGCCTGAAATATTCTTCCCCAACATACCTAATGGTTTATCTCTTGCTGCACTGTCCCCTTTTCTGGTCTTCCACATCTATTCTGTCTAAAATGATTAATTTTCCTTAGAAACTCCTATCTTGCTTCCCTGGTTTATTTTCCCCTTAGTACTTGTCACTGTCTAATACACTTATCTTACTTATCTGCACATCCTAGCAGGATATAAGCTAGTAAAATTTTTGTGCCAAATAATATTTACTAAATGAGTGAATAAAGGGAAACATTATATTTTTTAGTTACTAGAATTCAATTTAGGTGCAGTACCACATTTCCAGCCTTTATTTTATATATTTAATTTGTTGTCCTTTTCCACCAGGACACAAACTCTAAGAGGAAAGAGATCTTGTATGCCTTGTTCCTAGTTGTATTTCTTAAACCAAAAACAATGCTTGACAACCGTATGTTCTAAAAATTATTTGATGAGTGAATAAATAAAGGATGAAAGTGAACAGATTGAACTTCATTTTGAAATCTGGTCTTGGTGAATTCTGAATTTTTAACTTAAACGAGTGTTTAAAAGACTTTACCAATTAAGATGGGCTTCCCACGTGGCTCAGTGGTAAAGAATCAACCTACCAATGTAAGAGATGCAGGAGAGGCAGATTCCATCCCTGGGTCGGGAAGATCCCCTGGAGGAGGACATGGCAACCCACTCCAGTATTTTTGCCTGCAGAATCCCATGGATAGAGGAGCCTAGTGGACCACAGTCTATGGGGTCGCAAAGAGTCAGACACAACTTAGTGACTGAGCACACACACAACAATTATTTTAGCAGATTTTCACATTCTTCTGTTGTTCCATGTCCAGTTCTAACTGTTGCTTCCTGACCTGCATACAGGTTTCTCAGGAGGCAGGTCAGGTGGTCTGGTATTCCCATCTCTTTCAGAATTTTCCACGGTTTGTTGTGATTCACACAGTAAAAGGCTTTGGCATAGTCAATAAAGCAGAACTAGATGTTTTTCTGGAACTCTCTTGCTTTTTTGATGATCCAGCAGATGTTGGCAATTTGATCTCTGGTTCCTCTGCCTTTTCTAAAACCAGCTTGAACATCTGGAAGTTCATGGTTCATGTATTGCTGTAGCCTTGCTTGGAGAATTTTGAGCTTTACTTCACTAGCATGTGAGATGAGTGTAATTGTGCAGTAGTTTGAGCATTTTTTGGGATTGCCTTTCTTTGGGATTGGAATGAAAACTGACCTTTTCCAGTCTTGTGGCTACTAGTAGGTTTTCCAAATTTGCTGGCATATTGAGTACAGCACTGTAACAGCATCATCTTTCAGGATTTGAAATAGCTCAAGTGTAATTCCATCACCTCCATTAGCTTTGTTCATAGTGATGCTTCCTAAGGCCCACTTGACTTCACATTCCAGGATGTCTGGCTCTAGGTGAGTGATCACACCATCATGATTATCTGGATCGTGAAGATCTTTTTTGTACAGATCTTCTGTGTATTCTTGCCACCTCTTCTTAATATCTTCTGCTTCTGTTAGGTCCATACCATTTCTGTCCTTTACTGAGCTCATCTCTGCATGGAATGTTCCCTTGGTATCTCTAATTTTCTGGAAGAGATCTTTAGTCTTTCCCATCCTATTGTTTTCCTCTATTTCTTTGCACTGATCACTGAGGAAGGCTTTCTTATCTCTCCTTGCTATTCTTTGGAACTCTGCATTCAAATGGGTATATCTTTCCTTTTCTCCTTTGCTTTTCGCTTCTCTTCTTTTCACAGCTATTTGTAAGGCCGCCTCAGACAGCCATTTTGCTTTTCTTTTTCTTGGGGATGGTCTTGCTCCCTGTCTCCTGTACAATGTCACGAACCTCCGTCCATAGTTCATCAGGCACTCTGTCTATCAGATCTAGTCCCTTAAATCTATTTGTCACTTCCACTGTATAGTCATAAGGGATTTGATTTAGGTCATACCTGATGGTCTAGTGGTTTTCCCCCACCTTCTTCAATTTAAGTCTGAATTTGGCAATAAGGAGTTCATGGTCTGAGCCACAGTCAGCTTCTGGTCTTGTTTCTGCTGATTGTACAGAGCTTCTCCATCTTTGGCTGCAAAGAATATAATCAGTCTGATTTTGGTGTTGACCATCTGGTGACGTCCATGTGTAGAGTCTTCTCTTGTGTTGTTGGAAGAGGTTGTTTGCTATGACCAGTTCATTCTCATGCCAAAACTCTACTAGCCTTTGCCCTGCTTCATTCTGTACTCCAAGGCCAAATTTGCCTGTTACTCCAGGTGTTTCTTGACTTCCTACTTTTGTATTCCAGTCCCCTATAATGAAAAGGACATCTTTTGGGGGTATTAACTCTAGAAGGTCTTGTAGGTCTTCATAGAACCGTTCAATGTATTAACTCTAGAAGGTCTTGTAGGTCTTCATAGAACCATTCAACTTCAGCTTCTTCAGCATTACTGGTCGGGGCATAGACTTGGATTACTGTGATATTGAATGGTTTGCCTTGTAGACAGAGAGAGATCATTCTGTCGTTTTTGAGATAGCTTCCAACTGGACATGGAACAACAGACTGGTTCCAAATAGGGAAAGGAGTCCATCAAGGCTGTATACTGTCACCATACTTATTTAACTTATATGCAGAGTACATCATGAGAAATGCTGGGCTGGATGAAACAAGCTGGAATCAAGATTGCCCGGAGAAATATCGATAACCTCAGATATGCAGATGACACCACCTTTATGGAAGAAAGCGAAGAAGAACTAAAGAGCCTCTTGATCAAAGTGGAAGAGGACAGTGAAAAAGTTGATCTAAAGCTCAACATTCAGAAAACAAAGATCATGGCATCCAGTCCCATCACTTCATGGCAAATAGATGGAGAAACAGTGGAAACAGTGGCAGACTTCATTTTTTGGGGGGCTCTAAAATAATTGCAGATAGTGACTGCAGCCATGAAATAAAGAGACATTTACTCCTTGGAAGAAAAGTTATGACCAACCCAGACAGCATATTAAAAAGCAGAGACATTACTTTACCAACAGAGGTCCATCTAGTCAAGGCTATGGTTTTTTCCAGTGGTCATGTATAGATGTAAGAGTTGGACTAAATAGAAAGCTGAGTGCTGAGGAATTGATGCTTCTGAACTGTGGTGTTGGAGAAGACTCTTGAGAGTCCCTTGGACTGCAAGAACATCCAACCAGCCCATCCTAAAGGAGATCAGTCCTGGGTGTTCATTGGAAGGACTGATGCTGAAGCTGAAACTCCAATACTTTGGCCACCTCATGCAAAGAGTCGACTCACTGGAAAAGACCCTGATGCTGGGAGGGATTGGGGGCAGGAGAAGAAGGGGACAACAGAGGATGAAATGACTGGATGGCATCATGGACTCGACAGATATGAGTCTGAGTAAACTCTGGGAGTTGGTGATGGACAGGGAGGCCTGGCGTGTTGCAATTCATGGGGTCGCAAAGAGTCAGACATGACTAAGCAACTGAACTGAACTGAAACATGTTTCTAGATATAGCTCTAGATGAGGCCAAGAAAGACTTGCTTCAACTAATCAAATGTTAGCATATGTGACAAATACCACATTGGAGCATAAGTTTTAGTATGATTTTCTGGTTCAGTTTGACCATAAGAATTTACAAATTACAGACTTACTCCTTCAGCCTAGATCCCAAATAGAAGCACAGTCAACCTGCAGACACCTGCAGCCTATATGTCACACGAGTAAGAAATAAATCAAGGTATCTGTAAATTGCTACGATTCAGGGACTGCCTGTTATACAGAATAACCCAGTGAAAGAAAACTAACACGTCTCTCAAGATTAATTGTTTCACCCAAAGAGTAAAACTAACCTGAATAAGAACAGCAGCCTTCTCCTTCTGTTCTTGGATATTCATGGTACTTTTAATTTTTTCTTTCTTTAAAATAGTTTGGTTTTTGATGCAAGAATTTGGCTGGGATGTCAGGGGTCCTATTGCAGCAGGGTGTAGCTCTGCAGAGAGATGAATCTGCCTGCGCGCAGTGTAACCGCGCCAATATGCCTGGATCACCGTAGCAGCCACACTATTAAGAGGAGAAAAAATTATTTTTAGTATCCATAATATACAGCTGCAGATACGAGATCCTCATAAGCTATATTTATTTGTAAATTAGACTATATAAAGTATTATTTTAAAATAATACCTGCTCTTTTATTTAACTGTAGTCATAGAAGTAAAAATAATATGGACACCTTCAAATCTGAAGGAGAGAAATGGGCCAGTAACTTAGTGATATGAGTCTTAGGGATTTTTGTTTCTTTTAAAGAGGAAGATATTACCGGGACTTTGTATGATAGTGGGAATTTGAGCCAGTATTAAGGGGGAAAAAGTGATGATGCGAAGAGGGGGACAAAGTAGGACTCAGTGTTGAGTTGGCAAGAGAGGATGGGATCTTGTTCACAGTGGGGAGGTTAGGTTTTGAGAAGAAGAAGGGCCCTCCTTCATTTTCAGAGAAAGGACTCATAAGAGCTTTGTGAGCTTCATTTTCCTCCCTGCCCATGGACAAATACATAAATCATTCTCTTACAAGCCCAGTGGTAAATTCTAACATTTTTCCAGTCTACGTCTATTGGCTATTATCTGGCATCCCATTAATCAGCATTGTGTTTCCCCATATCCCCATAAGCTGCCCAGCAACAATAGCAAAAATTTAACAGCAATGTATGTTGACTGTAATTGGGTTCTCAGTTTGCTTAATCATTTAATGCTTCATCATTGGATATGCTTTCCTTTTCCCACACAGATTACTGCAGAAATATTATCAAGGTACACGGTATAATCAATGTGCTAACTATTGTCTTAATTGCTTTTCAGAACCTTGAGTTCAGTTTTAAAAGACATATAAAGGAGAAGTGACTGATGCACATTCACTTTCCCAGGCTCCCTTGAAAAAGTTTCAATAATTTTATAACTGCCAAGCCCAAAGAAATTTTTTCTTTCTTTCTTTTTTTTTTTTCAAACAAAGTGAGTTTAAGGCAAAGTGGAATTAAGCAATAAACTGCCAGAAATGATGGATTCCAAGATGGTGCTTGTGGTAAAAAATCCACCTGCCAATGCAGGAAACTTAAGAAATGTGGATTTGATCCCTGGGTCAGGAAGATCCACTGGAGGAGGACATGGCGACCCACTCAAGTATTCTTGACTGAAGAATCCCCATGGACAGAGGATCCTGGTGGGCTACGGTCCATGGGGTCACAAAGAGTCTGGAACTAATGAAGCGACTGAGCAGGTATGCAAAATGGAATGAGGTAATCCTTTTCTGTTGTTATGAATATTGTTAGCAGCATCACCACCATTTTATGTAAAGCCTGTGGAAGTCTTCAATCTATTTTGCTATGAATTTAAATTAGTGGGTAAAACTTTCTGTGAAGAAAAATCATGTTTCAACAAAACATTTCCTCCTTCTAGGGTAAATGGTGCTCTTGTGTACTCAGTCATGTCTGACTCTTCGTGACCCCATGGATGATAGCCTGTAGGCTCTGCTGTCCGTGGAATTTTCCAGGCACCATACCAGGGTAAATAGAACTTAGTACATTTTGCCATGGAATTAATTCACATTTGATCATTCAATCATTAATTCATTCCTTCTTCTGTTGGACAAAAATGAGTTAACGAATTTGAAAAAGAGTAGATATGTGTATACGTATAACTGAATCACTTTGCTGTACACCTTAACTAACACAACACTGTTAATTAAATATGCTCCAACATCAAATAATTTTAAAAAAGATTAAAAAATGAGTTAAGGAATTTTAAGGCACAGTAATACCCTTGCATATTTGGGTGATAAAAAAAATCTGAAACCATATTTGCAATGTATAACTGGCAAAGAATGAAAAGTTGTTTAAACCAAAAGATTGAAAGATTAGTAAGAAAACACATTTAACCTGAGACAGTGTCTTATATTTCTCTACAGATACATACAAGTTTCATGGACTGTAATCCTGAGTGTCTTAGAAAACTGACCAGTCATTTAGCGCTTGAATTCCTCAGCCCACTGTCTTTAAAGTTTCCCAAGGAAGGAAATAAAAAGGTATATGAGGAATATTTTCCTCAGTGACACTAATAGCGGGACTGCTTTTCACCACACAGAAGGCAGTAAAAGGTAAAGAGGCTGACCTAGGGCTTCCTGAATGTCAGGAGCTCTCCGTGTTGGGAAAAGCAGCTCATATTATTACTATCATCAGCATCATATTATTTTTTAAGTAAAAAACAATTATGCTAACAATGCCTTTAGCACAGGAACATATGAAAATTATACTGAGGAAACCAGAGCCCAACTGACGATGAATCTTCCTGAAACGCTGAATGGCAAGGTTCAGCAAGTGGGCATACATTTTCTTTTCCCTTTATTCTTTGGGTCTTTGGTTTGTCTATATCTTCAGTTCCTCATCCTTTCTTATTATTATTTGGCAATTTTATTTACCATGAATTAAAACAGCTCCATGTTATTTATCTGAAATTTCAATAGACAATGTCTGGAGTGTTTAGAGCTAAAAGGATTAAAACAGGTAATATCTAGGGTATCCTGGCTAAAACTATCCCAAAACATACCAACATACTTGGCATGCTGAATATTTTAGTGAAAGTGAAAGTCACTCAGTCACTTTCCGACCTTTTGTGACCCCATGGACTATACAGTTCATAGGATTCTCCAGGCCAGAATACTGGAGTGGGTAGCCTTTCCTTTCTCCAGGGGATCTTCCCAACCCAGGGATCAAACCCAGGTCTTCCGCAAAGCAGGTGGATTCTTTACCAGCTGAGCCACAAGGGAAGCCCAAGAATACTGGAGGGGTAGCCTATCCCTTCTCCAGTGGATCTTCCTGACCCAGGAATTGAACTGTGGTCTCTTGCATTGTACGTGGATTCTTTATCAACTGAGCTACGAGGGACTATTTTAAACTCAAGGGATTTGAGAAAAGGCGCAGGAGGGATTTTCTGACCTTCCCTGGAAGCATGTCCTAAGATCCTCATATGAGAGGTCTTTGTAGTATTTTAAGAATAATGGGATTGTTTTCTTATTAAAAGTTCATTTCAATTATTTAGAGATTAGAAGGCAGAAAAAATAATTTCACAGTTACTCAAATTAAATAATATTAGTTGATTAAATAAGAATCTGCCAAAATTCAACCAAATTAATCTGTACTATATTTAATAATCTGTGCATATCATAAAACATAAGGAAATAGACATGAAATACGATAGGATTTAAAGCCTCTACCAAACTATCATTATCCATAAAAATAATAAAACAGAACTGTAAAAGAAAAATGATCTATAAAACTTACATTTTTTCATGATGTTCAGTATTCTGGCAGTTCTCCAGTAGAAACCCTGTCCTTACTGTTTCAATGAACGGTATTCTTTTGCTGGGGAAACTGCTTGTCTTGCTGTCTTCTCTTTTCTGTTCTACTATTTCTTCCAGATTTCTTTCTTTACTATCTTCACATAAGGAAGGGTTGGTTGATGAGGAATGACTAGGGCCAGAGTCCATCCATTTCTCAGAAATATCTGGTGATTTCAGTTTATATTCATTTGCAAAAGAGTAAAGAACACTATTTTGCTGCATGCTATCACTGTGTGTAGGAGGCAAATGATTTTGCTGGGCTTCTGATTCACCTCTCCTGGTGATACTTACATCCCCATGTTCATGAACACATCGACATTCATTACTAAGTGTCATCAATTTCTTAAAATAACAGCAGAGATTTTGTGCAACATCCAAGGTGAAAATATTTCTGAGCAAATAAATAATGAGGACATTTAATAAAAAGAATTATATCAGCAAATAGTAACACCTGTACAGACTTTGAAAACAACCGTGTGGTGACCTGACATGAATATTAAATTTTACTACAAAATTCATTAAAACTTGATTTCTGATTGTTTTTATAAAAACTGATCTCATTACTCACAAAAAGTGAAAATATTTCTGTAGTTAATCTCAATCCATTAATCTAAACAAAATATCTGAAAGTTTTAGAATCACTTTTATCCTAGGTATTTTTGGTACAAGTGAATGAGAAAAATCCATGCTTCTACTGCCATAAACACAAGAAATCATGGCTGCCTAAATTTGGAGAAGTTATTTATGAAACAAGATTAAAAGTACTTTGTACACTGACTTTTGCCATGCAAAATATTTGTATTGGACATTTAAACAAATAACTTACATTATGGGAAAGTTTTTATTTCCATTTTTCTCTGGAAAAAAAAAATCTGTTGCAAAGATAATTCAAATACTTTCAAGACATAAATGTCTGTGATTCTCCTGAATAATTGTTAGATTTAAGTATTCCAAGCAAAATGAAAGTTATATTTCCTAAAATGTAGAGATAGACACTTTCTATGTTTACAAATGGAGACATTAGCATAGATTCCTAAAATATATGTTAATATATCCTTTTTGTTGGTGAATAATGCAGAAAAAGTTCCCTTCAATATTGGATGTCAACTGTTTATGGCTAAGTGTTGAATTCACCACCATTTATGATGTAACATAAAAATGGTCAATTTCCAATACTAAAGTGATACTTAATTGCAATAACAATAAATTCTTACAAATAACTGTAAATATAAATTTCAACATGAGGGTTAAGAGTCATCTTTACATAAAAATCATAGGTTACCATACATACACAAGGAGATATCAATTTAGATTTACAAAAATATAAATGTAAAATAAGCTATTTATTAAAAGTAAACATTATCCATAACAATTGGAATTACTTTTAAAGCTGTGAGATTTGTTTATAATCTGAATAGACTATATTAAAAAAACCCATTTAAATAGAAAACCCAACTCTTACATAGCATGAACATATACGAAAGTACAAATAACAAAAATTTAATATGTAATTTAGCAATTAATTTTAGACACTGGGAAGCACATTTCATTGTTCCATTTATAATGTAGACATCATATGAAAATATAAAATAACTTTTATTTTTCACATGTTTTTTGGAGTAGTATAAATGATAAAATAGAGTTTTAATATATCAATTATAATTCATTTATAGTAATACATTGAATTCATGTATCATGAATTTGGTCCCATCCCTTCATGGCAAATAGATGGGGAAACGATGGAAACAGTGACAGACTTCATTTTGGGGGTCTCCAAAATCACTGCAGATGGTGACTGCAGCCATGAAATTAAAAGATGCTTGCTCCTTGGAAGAAAGTTATGACCAACCTAGACAGCATATTAAAAAGCAGAGACATAACTTTGCCAACAAAGGTCTGTCTAGTCAAAGATATGGTTTTTCCAGGAGTCACATATGGATGTGAGAGTTGTACTATAAAGAAAGCTGAGTGCCAAAGAACTGATGCTTTTGAACTGTGGTGTTGGAGAAGACTCTTGAGAGTCCCTTAGACTGCAAGGAGATCAAACTAGTCCATCCTAAAGGAAATCAGTCCTGAATATTCATTGGAAGGACTGATGCTGAAGCTGAAATTCTAATACTTTGGCCACCTGATGTGAAGAACTGACTCATTTGAAAAGACCCTGATGCTGGGAAAGATTGAAGGCAGGAGGAAAAGGGGATGACAGAGGATGAGATGGTTGGATGATATCACTGACTCTATTCACATGAGTTTGAGTAAGCTCCAGAATTTGGTGATGGACAGAGAAGCCTGGCATGCTGCAGTCCACGGGGTCATGAAGAGTCAGACACGACTGAGCGACTGAACTGAACTGAATTCAGAATTCAGAATTCAGGGTGGGGGGTATGAAGTTCTCTTTCTTTGATATATTTTTAGGACTCTGTTCTCAGCCTCTGTCCTCTGAATATGTGCATGTCTTGACTGCTTTTCTCCACTATACATCCATAATAACTTAATATATAATAATATGTGTAATATTATTCTTTATATAATAGATATATAATAAGTATGTTTTGTAAAACTTGACTTGCTCCATTGTGATTACTTATTTAGCTAATTTTCTCTTAATGAAATCATGAATTCTTTCAGGTCAAAATGTAATACTTAGCTTCTTATGTGTCTTGTCCATCAATAATTGATGAATAATGTATGACTGAATAATTGAATGAATGAATGTTTGTATATTGTTGTGAAGCTATTTCATGCTTTCATTTATTTTAATCTAATTTTAGCCTTTAAAATATGCTCAAAATACAGATTAATACATTTCAAATAATAAAAGATGATGCTCATAAATTTCTTTTTTAAAGAGAAAATATTCCTAAAACATACTGTACAAGTCCAAAAAAGTAGCAGTATATTGATCAGAAAATTTTTAAATGCTTTGTATAAATTGCACTGTATCTTTTAATTACAAGAAGAAGATAACAGTCTTACCTGTCTCCAGTAATATATTTTTCACTTAGTAAGTTAAATTCTCTAATTTGGGACTGACAGTGTTCCAGGAAATGCTCTAATTCTAGTTTATAGTGTTCTTCAGTGTGACTTTCTGAATAAGAGGTTAATCTTTCACCATTCAGGATTCTTAGAGCAGGTAATATCTTAAGTAGAGAATGCCTATTAAAAATAGGAAAAAAATGAATAATCTTGAAAAGGAGAGTTTATATATAACATGATTTATGCATCTATTATTTAAATAATATAAGCAGAGAATACATCTCTGAAACTTATTGATTTTATAGAGAAAATTCTATTTTTTTAAAATTATGGTATCATGTCATGTATCAAGTAAGTTTTAGAGTTCTTGACACACATTTAATCATTTTCTTCTAAAACACAAATGGTAAATTCAAGCAGTTGGAAACGGGCTGGAAGTAGTAAATAAAAGTCTGCATTATGAGAAAGATAGTATCAGGTACACTCTTTTCTAAAATAAGATAATGTAACTCAAAGCTACTGTCTGTTTCAGAAGTAGGTGTAAATTCTGATCATTTCTCAGTGAAATAGGGTTAAAACAAAAATGGTGGTGATTACTCAATATTTCATGATCTGGAAAATCCAAAATTATGATATTTCTCCTTGAATCTTGGTAAGGATTATAATAAACAATCTCCAAAATATGAGCAAAAGTATTTATCAATTTAAAAGATTAATGCTATGAAAAAACAGGTCAGAAAGCAAAAGTGGTCTACCAAGCCCAGTCACTTTGAAGTACTTCCCAAGCTTTACACAAGAAAGCATGTAGGCTTCTTTTCACAAGGCTATTTATGGTCACAGGGGCAAACTAAACTTATTGAATGAGCAAAAGTTCATACTAAGAAACTAACAGTTCCTATGAGGAAGATTATAAGTCACTGACAAAAGATATCAAAGAAGACTACATAAATGGAAAGATGTCCCATGGGGGAAAAAATCTGCAGATAAGAAGATTCAATACTGTCAAAAGTCAGTTCTTCCCAACTTGATCTAGAGATATTACATATTTAATTAAAATATCAGCAAGATATTTTGTGGATATCAACAAATTGATTTGAAAGTTATATAAACATGCAAAAGAGGCAGATAGTCTGCTTAATTTTGAAGAAAATTTGAAAGACTAACACTACCTGACTTCAAAATAATCTATGAAGCTACAGTAATCAAAATAATTAAGTAATGGCAAAAGAATAATCAAACAGATTGATGGAACAGAATAGAAAATGCAGAAATAGACCAATAAAGTCAGTACAATGGAGAAAAGAACACTTTTCAAATATTAGTGCTAGAGTAAGTGAGCATCTCTGTACAGAAAAATAAAAGAATCTAAACATCCAGATGCAGACTTCTTAAGCTTCACAGAAATTAACTCAAAATGGATCACAGACTTTAAAGCAAAATGCAAAACCCTAAAACTCCTATAAGAAAAAATGTAATAAAATCCAGATGACCTTGGGTATGGTGATGACTTTTTAGATACAATACCAAAGACATATCTATGAAAAAATTATTTATAAGTTGAACTTCATTAAAATTAAAAATTCCCATACCCAGGGACACTGTCAATTCAATGACAAGTCATACACTGGGAGAAAATATTTGCAAAAGACACATCTGATAAATTACTGTTATCCAAAATATACCAAAAAAATGCTTAGAACTCAATGATAATAAAATGAATGTCTTGGTTTAAAAGTGAGCCAAACATGTTAAAAGACATCTTACCAAAATATATAAATATGACAAACAAGCATTAATTAATGGATTGCAAATTACAACAATGAGATACTACTACCTACCTAGTAAAATGTCCACAATCCAAAACACTGATAACACCAAATGCTGGTGAGGATATGGAGAAACAGGAATTCTCATTAAGTGTTGGTGGTAATGAAAAATGGAAGACGTTTTGGAAGATAGTTTGGTGATTTCTTACCAAATTAAACATCTTTACTTTTGATCTAGCAATCAGTCTCCTTGGTATCTATCCAGATGAACTGAAAATATATGTTCATATAAAAACCTGCCCACATATGTTTACAGCAGTTTTATTTGTTTCAGCCAAAAATTGAAAACAACCAAGATGTCCTCCAGTAAGTGAAGTGAAAGATAAACTGTGATACATCCATACAGTATAAAATTATTTAGCATTAAAAAGAAATGAGCTATCCATCCATGAACAAATATAGAGGAAATGCAAATGTATATTACTGAGTGAAAAAAGCCAATCTGAAAAGGGCATATGTTGTATAATTCCAATTGTGCTACATTCTGGAAAAAAAAGCAAAACTATGTAGACAACAAGATTAATGGTTGCTTTAAGGGGTTGAAGCAAGCAAAGAAATGCTCAAAATTCTCCAAGCTAGGCTTTGACAGTATGTGAACTTACAGATGTTCAAGCTAGGTTTAGAAAAGGCAGAGGAACCAGAGATCAAATTGCCAACATCCACTGGATCACAGAAAAAGCAAGAGAATTCCAGAAAAAAAATCTGCTTCATTGACTATGCTAAAGCTTTTGACTGTGTAGATCACAACAAATTGTGGAACATTCTTAAAGAGATGGAAACACCAGACTACCTTACCTGCCTCCTGAGCAACCTGTATGTAGGTCAAGAAGCAACAATGGACTGGTTGGGAAAGGAGTGCATCATGGCAATGTATTGTCACCCTGCTTATTAAATTTAAATGTAGAGTACATCATGCAAAATGCCAGGCTGGGTGAAGCACAAGCTGGAATCAAGATTGCCAGGAGAAAAATCTGTAACCTCAGATATCCCAATGACAACACACTTATGGCAGAAAGCAAAGAGGAACTAAAGAACCTCTAGATGATGGAGAATAAGTGTAAATCTATGGCTGATTCATATCAATGTATGACAAAACCCACTGAAATGTTGTGAAGTAATTAGCCTCCAACTAATAAAAAAATTAAAAAAAAAAAAAATAGAAGAGTGAAAAAGCTGGCTTAAAACTCAACATCCAAAAAATGAAGATCATGGCATCTGATCCTATTGTTTCATGGCAAATAGATGGGAAACAATGGAAACAGTGACAGACTTTTATTTTCTTGGGCTTCAAAATCACTACAAATGGTGACCGCAGCCATGGAATTAAAAGACGCTTGCTCCTTGGAAGAAAAGCTATGACTAAGTTAGACAGTATGTTAAAAAGCAGAGACATTACTTTGCCGACAAAGGTCCATCTAGTCAAACTATGGTTTTTCCAGTAGTCATGTATGGATATGAGAGTTGGACTGTGAAGAAGGCTGAGCACTGAAGAATTGATGCTTTTGAACTGTGGTGTTGGAGAAGACTCTTGAGAGTCCCTTGGACAGCAAGGAGATCCAACCAGTCCATCCTAAAGGAAATCAGTCTTGAATGTTCATTGGAAAGACTGATGCTGAAGCTGAAACTCCAATACTTTGGCCACCTGATGTGAAGAGCTGACTCATTAGAAAAGACCTTGATGCTGGGAAAGATTGAAGGCAGGAGAAGAAGGGGATGATAGAGGACGAGATGGTTGGATGGCATCACTGACTCAATGGACATAAGTTTGAGCAAGCTCCAGGAGACGGTGATGGACAGGGAGGCCTGGTGTGCTACAGTCCATGGGGTCACAAGTCGGACACGACTGAGCAACTGAAAAACAAGGGGCTAAAGTAGAGGGAGGGATGAAAGGGCAAGGCACAGAGAATTGTCGGGGCAGTAAAATGATCCCACACATCACCCCATGGTGGATGCATGTCATAGCACATTCAAAACCCATAGAAAGTAAAGCACCGAGAGTGAACTCTAATATAACACTGTGGAGTGTGGGTGATAAATATGTGTCAGTGCAGGTTCATTGACCATAAAAAGTGTACTGCTTTGGGACTTCCCTGGCAGTCCAGTGGTTAAGATTACACGATTCCAATGCAGGGGACACAGGTTTGATCTCTGGTCAGGTAACTAAGATTCCACTTGCCCTGTACCACGGCCAAAAAACAAAAGTATACTGCTTTGGTGTGGGATATTTACAGTGAGGGATATTGTACATGTGTGGGGACTGGGGGTGTGTGTGAACTTTCTCTACTTTCTGCTCAGCTTTGTTGTTAACCTAAAATTGCTCTAAAATAAATTTTGGTAATTAAAAAATGAAACAAGCAGTTCCTAAACACTAAATGAAGGATGGCAGGGTAAGAGTACTAAAATGCTAAGAGTTATGAATGCAAAGCCCTAATAACCACTATTCCTTCTACCTAGGTTGTGTACTCAGGATTGATATAGCTATTTGTGCAAACACAGATGTAAAATATAATTTTAATTATTTTTTAGTGGAGGAAGTGGTCCATTAAGGCAAAAATGCATAAGGCTAACCAAAGTCATAATGCATCCTGTGTATAGTTTATGATCTTGGTAGCCTTGGTATTAAATAAAAGTCATCATAAGAGAGGTACAAATACATCTTTTTCAATGAAACAAAATAGAAGAATACCACAGTTTTCCATTTCCTGGGGACACAGTTGACTACCTCCCTACACTCCTCCAACCACTCCAGAAATACTGCCTTACAGATAACAAATAAGAGAAAAAAAATTAGATTTAGATTTGGTTCTTCAGGGTAATTATTAAATGTTTTACAATGTTAAGAAGCAGATAAAAGCTTTGCTAATAATAAAGAGTGTAAGCTGTTAAAAATTTGAGCCCATACATTTTGAGCTTTTAAAAATTATTTATTTTTAATTGAAGGATAATTACAATATTGTTAGTTTTTGCCATAATCAACATGGATCAGCCATAGCTATACATACATCCTCTCCCCCTTGAGTCTCCCACTCAACTCCCAACCCATTCCCCGCCCCCGCCCCGGCCCAGGTTGTCACAGAGCCCCAGTTTTGAGTTCCCTGAGTCATATAGCAAATCCTCCCTGGCTATCTATTTTACATATGTTAAAAAACATGGATTGGCTTATGAATTAATGTGTCATCCTTGCACAGGGGCCATGCTAATCTTCTCTGTACCATTCCAATTTTAGTGTACGTGCTGCCGAAGCTAGCACTATTTTGAACTTTTTTAGGTGGCTTGAAGTTAGAAATGCTTATCAATTCAAAAACTACCCACAATGCTTACCACAAAGGGTTAAGTATCTGGCATATATTGTGTTTCTGCTTAGAGTCGTATTAAGACATGATTCAAAAGCAGAACATTACCTTACGATAACAGCTATTCATCACAGGTGATAAGGTAAGCAGAGGCATTCACCTCAGAGGTACAATATTAAATATAACAGGAAATCTTTAACTAAGGCTTCCCTTGTGGCTCAGTGGGTATAGGATCTGCCTGCAATGCGGGAGACCTGGGTTCAATCCCTGGGTTGGAAAGATCACATGGAGAAGGGAAAGGCTACCCACTCCAGTATTCTGGTCTGGAGAAACTCCATGGACTCTACAGGCCATGGGATCCCAAAGAGTTGGACACAACTGAATGACTTTCAATTTCACTTTTTCATCAAAGCAAAGAAATATTCAATCCTACCAAATAATTTATTACAGTACTAAGAAAGCAACATTGTATTCTAACTATTCATAAAAATACCAAGTCAAATTTCTTTAAGATAAGACTGTGATGTCAAAATAACTTATTTAATTATAATTATAAAATGGCAAGTGTGAAAAAATGATTTTTGAGAGGTGATAATACAGAGTATTGAAAGTTAAGACCATATTGGTGTTCATAATGCTTTAAAATGCTCCATTTCTATTACTGGTAAATTTTTTTAAAAATTAAATCTCCTAAACTATAGAAGAGCAAATAAAAGGCTTTTAGTAACTTGGTGGACCCAGCAATTCCACTCCTGGGCATACACACCGAGGAAACCAGATCTGAAAGCGACACGTGCACCCCAATGTTCATTGCAGCACTGTTTATAATAGCCAGGACATGGAAGCAACCTAGATGCCCATCAGCAGATGAATGGATAAGGAAGCTGTGGTACATATACACCATGGAATATTACTCAGCCATTAAAAAGAATGTATTTGAATCAGTTCTAATGAGATGTATAAAACTGGAGCCCATTACACAGAGTGAAGTAAGCCAGAAAGATAAACCCCAATACAGTATACTAACGCATATATATGGAATTTAGAAAGATGGTAACGATAACCCTATATGCAAGACAGAAAAACAGACACAGATGTATAGAACAGACTTTTGGACTCTATGGGAGAAGGCGAGGGTGGGGTGATCTGAGAGAACAGCATCGAAACATGTATATTATGAAGTGTGAAACAGATCGCCAGCCCAGGTTGGATGCATGAGACAAGTGCTCGGGGCTGGTGCACTGGGAAGACCCAGAGAGATGGGATGGGGAGGGAGGTTCGGGGGGGTTCAGGATGGGGAACACATGTAGATCCATGGCTGATTCATGTCAATGTATGGCAAAAACCACTACAATATTGTAAAGTAATTAGCCTCCAACTAATAAAAATAAATGGAAAAAAATTAAAAAAAAAACTTGGTGGAAATAGTTCTTGAGAATAGCAACATTTCTAATTCTTTGGGTACCAAGCAAATATCAATCTGATACCTTGATTTCCAGAATGAACCTGATTAGCTGACGAAATGAGTTATGCCAGTGACAGGCTCCAGTCCTTGAAATAGGTTCCCAGGAGGCGCTAGTGGTAAAGAAGCTGCCTACCACTGCAGGAGACTTAAGAGACATGGGTTTGATCCCTGGGTCAGGAAGATCCCGGGAAGAAGGGAATGACTATCCTTGGACAGAGGAGCCTGGACAGAGGAGCCTGGCAGGCTATGGTCCCTGGGGTCTCAAAGAGTTGGACATGACCGAAGCAATTGTGCACACATGCATACCTTGGAAGGGAAATTAATAAAGCATATTATCTTATCATAAGTTGCATTCTTAGGGGTTGCTGCTGCTACTGCTAAGTCACTTCAGTCGTGTCTGACTCTGTGTGACCCCCATAGACGGCAGACCACCACGCTCCCCCGACCCTGGGATTCTCCAGGCAAGAACACTGGAGTGGGTTTTTGCATTTTCCTTCTCCAGCGAAGCACTGCATTTTCCTTCTCCAATGCATGAAAGTGAAAAGTGAAAGTGAAGTTGCTCAGTCTTGTCCGACTCCTAGTGACCCCATGGACTGCAGCCTACCAGGCGCCTCTGTCCATGGGATTTTCCAGGCAGGAGTACTGGAGTGGGGTGCCATTGCCTTCTCCGTCTTAAGGGTTAGGTAAAGCTAACTATCTTTTCCTTGAGGGTATAATCATCTCAGTAAGCGGTTGTATATACAAAACTTTTCACCAGGATGGTGGCCCCATGGTGACAGTGCAGATGAAGTAACACTGGTGAGACGCTCGCGAGCAGACACCTTTCAGGTCTCAGTATGGCTAAGTGAGGAGTCAGTAAAAAGAAGGCAATGCTCATGCTGCTCGCATGAGAACCGCAGGGTCTAACACTTCTGTCTTTGCCTTAGTCACTCCCTAAATTCATTGAGATGAGAATTCAAGGCAGATCTTATGTGGGTCTCTAACCCCCAGGGGAGTGTTTCTGAAAAGCTTGTCCTTGAACTACTGCTTCAGTAGTGCTTGGGATGTTTTTTGAAACGAAGAGTCTTCAGCTACACATAGCCCTCTACTGGCAGGTTTGGGGAAATCTATATATATATATATATATATATTTTTTTTTTTTTTTTCCTTTTTTTAATTCAGTCTTTCATGTGCACTTTAAAGAATAAAACCACTACATTGGGAAGGAAATAGACCACAGCATGTTATGCTAAAATCAGAGACAGTCAAGTTTGAAGTAAAAAAAAAAAACAAAAAACAAGTTCAAATCATTTATAAATTATCTTAAATTAAAAAAATAGCTTTCATTTTTCTTAAAGAAACTTATACTCTATATATCAATGATATCAGAAGAATTTGCTAAAATAAGAGACACTGTGGTCTCTGGGTGGTCACATTCCAATGATATGTCACTGGTTAACATTGCCATTGGTTTTATATAAATGGTGTGAAGGTGTTTTTAGAAAACTATCCCTGTAACTCTAAAATTCAACAGTACATACCAAATACATAAATAATTCAGACATATGTCTGAAGATTTCTGAACAATTATTTCTACTCAGAAATAATTGATGGTTGGAATGAAGAGCCATTTTAACCAAATAAACCAATACCATCCAAGAGGCAAAAAAATAAGAATTTGTTTTATCTGATTAAGGATCAGATTAATATTTTACCACAAATATCTTATTTAATAAAATAAATGTTTATGTTTCAGACAACCAAAGTAATGAAAAAGACATTCAGAGATAACACAGGACGGTAGAGTTTTTTCTAGGTGGTGCAACTATCATCATGCGGAGGCTGTTGAGATGTTAACTGACACCAGATCAGTGTGGGGAAAAGTGATAGCTTTATCACCAAATGCTATATTTTGGACATATTAATAGTTACTGATATAGACTCATTAAGTATAATATTTTAGCTACACATAATCAGCCTAGAGAATGTGGGACAACAGACCTTGAATTTTTATGTTTGGAATATTTTGATGTTATACTCATCACCTTTATATAAAATAGTTCCCAGTTCATTTTAGTTACACTGTTTTGAACCTTTGGATGTAAACATGTAGTTTGGTGGGATCTTGAAGACTGTGACAGTGTCTTGAAATTTGTGAATTGCATAATAAATATCCAGACTGGACTAATGTTTTATTTGAACAATTTTTTTTCTTGAATCTTTTTTTGAGGAACAGTAGTCAGATTTGTATAAATTAGTAGTGCATGGATTGGCTTTAAATTAAAATGCAGCCTTATAAAGACTCTGTGATAAATATATTAGAAAGTGCTGTAACAAGTTGATTCATGTGTGAAATGAAGTATAAGGACACTGTGAGATCTCAGCCTTAGTTTTTCCAGCTGGGCTCCTCCTAGTCAAGGGCTGAATCAATATTTCATTTAGTGAAAACTTCCTGGTGAATATTCTGTCACTTAAGAAGCTCTATTAATCATTCATGAATGAAACACATTCCCAAAGGAAATTCCAAACTGAGTCTGTGGATTAAGTTTTAAAAAGAGATTTTTTAGTACATCAGTTTTGTTCGTGTTATCACTGGCTGGACATGAAAGTAAGAAACCAATTGGGAAAATCTATAACTAATCCCTTTGTTGGTATCAAGGGGTTATGTAAAGTTCAGCGGAACACACTAGTAAAAGTTTGAGTTGAACCTTTCATTAACAAATCCATATTTTATAGATCACCAGATTTTAACCTCTTTAGATAAGTGAATCTCTTCTTAAAATTATGAAAACTGTATTAGGGCAACTGGATCTATATGAAATTTGATAGGTAAAATTTGCAAGTTGGTATTGTTCTAGTTCAGAAAGACTAATTTAAACATAGATAATATCATAGCTAAATAATTGTACATATAAATACTAATCTATTTTCTCTCAGTATTACTTCTAATTAAATAGTTTCTTTAAAACTATAAAGTATATATACTAAGTGCAGTAAAATGTGAATATTATCTTTATATACTTCTTACAATAGGTTATATCAGTAGGTTTTACAACAAGCATATTTTATTCAATTAAATAAGTGATATTTTCTACAAACAAAATAACAAAAAATAAAAGATTATTCAGGACATAGGTTTGCTTTTAGCTGCTACAACTTGCAACATGGCAGCCGTTTAGATGGTAACTGATCCCAGATCAACAACAGAATTCATGTCCTATTTGCCCAACACCTAATAGTAAAACCATTATCCCCTTGCTCTGAATAATGTACATAATTGCCATTTGATTTGTCATTGTATGCCAATTCTATAACTTATTCTCTATAGTTACTTGGGAAAATAAAAATATCTCTCTAGAAACAACCCATTAGACATCTTTATAATAAATAATAACACCTGTCAAACAGTCCTTCAGACATAACTGCACTCTCTATATGGATTCCGAGAGTGAGGACCCAAACGTGGGGATTAGCGCTCTAAATCTCAATGTAAGAGAAGCAGTCCTAGATTGTGAGTTAGGGCACCTGTATGGGGACTTGACCGCTTCTATTCCAGAAGATGAAGTCCTTCACCAAGCTGGCATAAGGTCTAGAAATATAGTCAGGTGGCCTTTTCACATCTACACACACATTCTTTAAATACTTGTAATTTCTGATCACCATCTAATTTGTTGTTAACTAACAGTTGACATTTCCTATGATAACTTGTCCTAAGATCAGTTTCTCAGGAAACTTGGAGAATTTCACAAATACTATGGTCCCCAAGGAGTCTGAGGACTCCAATTTTAGAACTCCAGATATTGATAATTACTGAAAATCAAGAATAATATAAATTGTCAACTGGGAAAATGACATTTTCAGTCACAAAAGTAAAACTGAGTAAGTTCAATAGAAAAATTAGTGGCTGAAACATGTATTTTTTACATGTTTACACATTATAATGTAATTAAATTTAATAATGTATACTTTCAACAAATAACTTGGATGTCATACAAGGACGCTATAAGAATCTGTACAATAACTGGGGCTACTTCTACTACTTAATTTTAGCCATTTTTAATGCTAGCATTTTCATTTAATTTGGCTATTTCTCCTTAACTTCTTGCCAGTTTTCTGCTGAAAACAAGCTTCCCCAAACACTATTGTCATTTTCACATAACTGTTGAAAATCTCTCTGTAACTCCTTAAAAATAAAGGCTAGCATTATCAAGTGTGTTTCTGTTAGGGATGGCTATAAAGTGCTGCTGCTGCTAAGTCACTTCAGTCGTGTCCGACTCTGTGCGACCCCATAGACGGCAGCCCACCAGGCTCCCCCGTCCCTGGGATTCTCCAGGCAAGAACCCTGGAGTGCGTTGCCATTTCCCCTCCATAAAAACTGCTACCATGTGGTAACACATATATTTGCTCCTCATAGAGACTGCTCTGCTCTGATACTCATGTTCTTCCCTAGGTTTCCCGGGTTTCTTTGCAGTTAGTTTGGCCATGGGATTAGTTATAGGCCATACAATATGAGAGAAGTGATACCTACCACTTTTGAGGGCAGAGTGGTTAAATGTCAGTTGTTTTTCTGGTGGTCATTTTCCCCCACCACAATCTACTACCTATAAAAATGAAGTTATGTTCAAGTTTTGTGACACAGAGTCACAAAATGGAAGCAGGCTGAGTTTCTGAATCTGCTTAGAAGAGACAGGCCAACCTAACATCAGACATAATGCAAACAAAAAATTTCTACTGATGGAACCACATAGATTTCTGAGTTCCTTGTTGTGTGGTATAACCTATATTACCCTAATGAATCTATCTTATGAGATAGGTACTATTATCATACCCATTTTACAGATGAAGGAAGAGACATAGCAAAATGAAGTAACTTGAGCAAGGCAAACATCTAGGCAGTGGTAGAACTAGATATGCACATGAGCAGTTTACTCTCCAGGCTTGAAAAATACATGTTTGGTGTATGTTTTCAGGATAAAAGAGACTTTTTATCCTAGACATGAAAGTTACTATCTGGCCATAATATAACACATGAAAAAGCAGAACACAATGTTGAAATTCTGGCTTCAGAACTCAAATAACACCCCTGACAATCACTTCCTAACTGAGCAAATTACAAGGTATCCATGCTTCAGGAAATACTCTGTAAAATGAGAACAATAATTACAGAACCCAACTCAGTTGCTGTGACGTGAAGGATCATGTACAGGTACTTAGCCCATTTGACACGCTATAAGCCTAAGTACCTGATTTCTTCCTTCTTTCCAGTGGTATTTCTCACTATACCCACTTTACCTGAACACACTGGTCTTTTACAGACCGTAACTTCATCTTTCACATTCCCTCCTCTTTTGAATATTTCCTCTATCAGAAGTGCTTTTTGCTTTTAGTTTGATCCTTTAATTAAATTAAATATAATTTTTTTTGATGCTGGCAAAGTGCTGCACTCAATATGCCAGCAAATCTGGAAAACTCAGCACTCGGCAGTGGCCACAGGATTGGAAAAGGTCAGTTTTCATTCCAATCCCAAAGAAAGGCAATGCCAAAGAATGTTCAAACTACTGCACAATGACACTCATCTCACAGGCAAGCAAAGTAATGCTCAAAATTCTCCAATCCAGCCTTCAACAGTATGTGAACCATGAACTTCTAGATGTTCAAGCTGGGTTTTAAAAAAGCAGAGGAACCAGAGATCAAATTGCCAACATCCGCTGGATCATCAAAAAAACAAGAGAGTTCCAGAAAAACATCTACTTTTGCTTTGTTGACTACACCAAAGCCTTTTACTGTGTGGATCACAACAAACTGGAAAATTCTGAAAGAGATGGGAATACCAGACCAGCTGACCTGTCTCCTGAGAAACCTGTATGCAGGTCAAGAAGCAACAGTTAGAACTGGACATGGAACAGCAGACTGGTTGCAAATTGGGAAAGGAATATGTCAAGGCTGTATATTGTCACCCTGTTTATTTCACTTATATGCAGAGTACAGCATGTGAAATGCTGGGTTGGATGAAGCACAAGCTGGAACCAAGATTGCGGGGGAAAATCAGTAACCTCAGATATGCAGATGACATCACCCTTATGGCAGAAAGTGAAGAGGAACTAAAGAGCCTCCTGATGAAAGTGAAAGAGGAGAGTGAAAAAGTTGGCTTAAAGCTCAACATTCAGAAAACTAAGATCATGGCATCTGGTCCCATCACTTCATGGCAAATAGATCGGGAAACAAATGCAAATAGTGAGAGACTATTTTTGGGGGGTTCCAAAATCACTGCAGATGGTGACTGCAGCCATAAAGTTAAAAGACACTTGCTCCTTGGAAGAAAAGCTATGACCAACCTAGATAGCATATTAAAAAGCAGAGACATTATTTTACCATCAAAGGTCCATCTAGTCAAAGCTACGGTTTTTCCAGTAGTCATGTATGGTATGGATGTGAGAGTTGGACTATAAAGAAAGCTGAGTGCTGAAAGAATTGATGCTTTAGAACTGTGATGTTGGGGAAGACTCTTGAGAGTTCTTTGGACAGCAAGGAGATCCAACCACCCAACCCTAAAGTAACTCAGTGTTGAATATTCATTGGAAGGACTGATGCTTCTTAAAGCTGAAACTCCAATACTCTGGCCACCTGATGTGGAGAATCGACTCACTGGAAAAGCCCCTGATGCTGGGAAAGATTGAGGGCAGGATGAGAAGGGGACGAAGGAGGATGAGATGGTTGGATGGTATCACCAAAGCGATGGACATGAGTTTATGCAGGGTCTGGGAGTTGGTGGTGGACAGGGAAGCCTGATGTTTTGAAGTCCATAGGGTCGCAAACAGTCAGACATGACTGAGCAACTGAACTGAACTGATTGTGAGGCATGCTGGATCTTAGTTCCCCAACCGGAGACTGAATCCATTCACCCTGCAGTGGAATCTTGGAGTCTTAACCACAATACTGCCAGGCAACTCTCTGATTTTCAGTATTACCAAACTATTGCAAGATTAACTCAAAGTTTGCCTCATAGGTGCAGGCAGTTTCCCCTGGTCACACTAAATTAAGATATTTCCAAATTTATAAGGCATATCTGCTGTCTAAAATAATCATATGACACTTGTATTTCATTGCTTTTATTATTATTTTATTAGGTACTAAAATTTGAGTTAAGAATAGATTTTGGAGCTAGACTGCATAGATTTGAATCCTGGGTCTTCGACTTGCTAGCTGTGTGAACTTGGGTAGGTGACTTAGCCCTTTCTGCTGATATAAAGTTGGGATATTAGGTAGCTATTTCATTATCATAGTGTGAGGATTAATCGAAAACAGCACTGGGCACAAAGTAAATGCTATATCAGTATTTGTCATCGTTAGCGTTCATGGTTATCATTTTTTGCATACATTTTCTATCTCTAACAAGATTATAAAAATGACTTGAAATCATGGGTTACATTGAATTGCCCTTATAATGTCCAACATGTTAGGACACTGACTACATGTAGTAGGCACACACTAAATACTTGGTGATTAAATAAGCACCCACATACAGTCTGGTTGGCCTAGTAATAGTAAATAACAGATTTTTGTGCGCTTACCACATTCCAGGGATTATTGCCAACAGAATATGTGTATTATCCCATTCAAATCTAGTGGTTATGCCATAAGAATAGGTACAATTATTATCCTTATTTTACCAGTGAAGATTCACAGACATAGAAAAGCTAAGTTACTTTTCCAGGATCACAAAGCATGGGGCAGGAAGAGGTCCTTGTTTAAAAACACAATTATTTCCAAACTTCATTGCACCTTGAATCACCCAAAAGGCTTGACAAAGATTACTGGGAATCATGTGCTACCTTCTGGTTTGGTGGACCTGGGTAGAGTGTAAGATTTTGCACATCTAACAGGCTAGCAGGTGATGATGAAGGGGCACCCAGCTTTAAGAACCACTGCACTGGGTTACACTCTTTCCTCCAAGCTACACAACTTAAATTACACTTGGAAACAGATGTTTCTAAGCCAGAGGTTGACAGGTTCTATTCTAAAACATGTGGAACATACCAGGTTTGCCTATCAAACAGTGTAACATGAGAAATTTATGTGGAAACTGAGCTTTAAAGCAAAAAGAAAGAAAAATAGATTTTCTAGCAAAAAGATAATAACTCTTCTGTGATAATCAAGTTATCAGTAAACAGCAAATCATACAGGTCTTTGACTTGGTGTAAAAAGCTGCTATTTTCTTAAATAAAGGTCAATGAACAAATTTAAGAACCCAATACATCTAGAAAGAGAATGTCATAGGTTTGCAGTGATCTTAAACAAGGGAGAGAACAGTGACTACTCCCTAGACTCTTATCTTGTTCTACAAGTGGCTTAAGTCAGGTACAGGGATTTTAAACATAATCAGATCCTTGGTTTTTTGGTAAGATATCTTATATTCCTCTGAAATACTCAGAAAAACAAGGACCTTTTTGGCTGTGGTCATATATCACAAGGAAACCAAATCAGGGCAAAAAGTCAACTGCTTCCACCCTAGGATTGGATGTACACAACCTTTTTTTCAGTTATTCATTTCTCCCCGTCTGTATTTTGTTCATAAATGTATTTTGCTATCTGATCAAACTGATAAGACTTGCTAACTTGATTCAAAATTAGTATTTTTGAAATAGATTTTCCTACCTGAATTTTAGTAAGTGTTTGCCTTTCCCTACACTTAGCAAGTTGCCAAATCCACCTTCCTAAATTAGGCTACAAGCCCAGTCCACTTTGGCTTGTTTTGCCTTGATAAATCCATGTCCTGATATGACACAAATGTCAAATTTATAATAATTCATGGTAAATCATTTAACAAATGCATGCTGCTGGACATAAAAAGAGACAGGAGTTCAGGCTATAAACATCATCAGTCCTAGAAAATTCCAAATTGCATATGCAAAGTTTTTCAGTAGACTAGGATGTAATTCACCTAGAACTGGTAAATGAGTCAGGATATGTGAGAGAAAAACCACTTAGAGCCAAGGGAAATAACAAGTGGGAAGCAAATAGCAAATATTAGAGGAACCCACAGGAGGATAAGAATAATTCTCATCAGCCAAAGTCAAAAGGATACATAGAAGAGACATTAGGCAGAATTCTAAGAAAGTTGGAGTCACAGTAGTTGGGCTAAATTAGTACTAGTCTAAATAAAGATTTCTTTGAGATTTCTCTAACAGAACTTAAAAGGAAGTTTTGAAATCATCTCACTAATTCCAAGTAACATATTAAACAGACAGTGCATGTCAGAAGCAAAATATCAACATATATTATGTAAAGGAAAAGATGAAAATTAAGGAATCAACAAGTAGAAAAATTTAAATGTCCAGAATATAATCAAAATTGTCTGGGCATGCAAGAAGTAGGAAAATCAGGATAAGAAAAAAAAATTAATAAAAATAGACCTCAAAATGAGGGAGATGATTAAATTAACATATAAGGATGTTAAGACAGCTATTATAAATATAATCCATATGTTCAAGATGATTCAGAAATATATGAACATGATTAAGAGAGAAACTGTAAATGTTAAAAAAATGAAGAAAACTTGTAGAAATGAAAATCATAACATCTAATCTGAACTGAAAAACAGTTTAGGTGGGATTAACTGCAGAGCAGTTACACAAGAAGAAAATATCAGAGGATTTGAAGCCACAAATAACTAGTAATAGTTACATACGCAATAACTAGTAAGACTGAAATAGAGGCAGAAAACAAAAACAATAAATATAAGAACAAAGCAATAGTGACTTCAAGGATATATCAAAGTGGTCTAATATTAGTGAAGTTGGAGTTCTCATAGGAGAAGATAGAAGGAAGCAGAAAAAAATACTTAAAAATAATGGCCAAAATTTTTCACAATTTTATGGAAACTATAAATCCACTATATCCAAGAGGTTCAATAAATTCTAAGCAGAGTTGCAGCAACACAGATGGACTAAAAATTATCATGATAAGTGAGGTGTATCAGACAAAGACAAATATCATTTTATATCACTTATATGTAGAATCAAAAAAGTGATACAAATGCACGTATTTACAATACAGAAATAGACTCACAGACTTAGAAGACAGACTTATGGTTACCAAAGAATAAAGGCAGGGAAGAGGGATACCCTGGTGGCTCAGTGGTAAAGAATCTGCCCCCAATGCAGGAGACGAAAGAGACACAGGTTTGATCCTGGGTCGGGAAGATCCCCTGGAGAAGGAAATGGCAACCCACTCCAGTATTCTTGCCTGGGAAATCCCAAGGAGAGAGGAGCCTGGCAGGCGATAGTTCATGAGCTTGCAAAAAAGTCAGACATGACTTAGTGACTGAATAACAACAAAATTAACAGATATATATACTACTACATATAAAATAAACAATAAGGATCTACTGTATAACATAGGGAACTATATTCAATATCTTATACCTATAATAGAAAAATTCTGAAAAGAATACACACACACAAATAACTGAATCATGTTGCTATTCTGAATCTGAAACTAACACAACATGGTAAAACAAATCTACAGCAATTAGAAAAATGCTAAGCAAATAAACAAGGGAAAAATTCTAAGGAGAGTTAATCTATCTAAAACTACATCAAAACACGTTATAATCAAATTGCTAAAAACCACTGATAAAATCTTAAAAGTACCCAGAGAAAGAGAAATGAAGACAAGAATGTCCACAGACTTCTTAGAAACAGTGAAAGCCATAAGACAGTGGAGAGACATTTTTTTTTTAAATAAAAAGATAACAATATTTTATTTTGGGCCCTTACTCAGTATTTCACAGATTCTCAACAAGTTTTAGGTAGGTTAATATTAGTATTTATTTTACAAACTAAAACTCAGGCAGAGATTTACATCGCAAACCATAACAGGAGTCTTACCATAACCAAGAATAACATGGTTTTCCAGATTAATCTAATGTGTGAATTTAACAGTGATGGCTTGCAAATAGTCATTAAAAACAAAACAAAACCCAAACCCCACTAGACAGTACAGAAATTCTACAATCACAAAGTATATTTTTTCATTTACATCTAGGTACTTAACTGCAGTATTCCAAATAGAGGCCTGAATTCACACATGCTTATAATACATACTTTAACAGACACCAACTTTCTCTTTTCAGAAGATAAAACAAAATCAAATTACTACCAGAAAGGAAAAAATTTTAAATGGCAAGCTATGGGATGTAGATGACTCAAAAAGTAATTCCCCAAAAATGTCTTTTCTATAAACACAAACCTAAGTCAACATCAAACTAAAATTGTCATATAGTCAGTGGTATAGATCAAAATTATCATTTCAAATTTGCATTAGTTCTTACATGTACAAAAGATTATTTTAGGCAGAAGGTATTTTTAAACAACTTTTATAAAATTGTTCTATTTGGAATAACTTTTAAATTATTCTTTATTCATTTTTCCCAGGAAATTATTAATAATATACACAGAACAATTTTCATCAAATTGTGTTCTCTGCAATTATAATAAAGTACATACATAGGGTGCAATGATATTTATTTACCTCCAGTTTACTTCTTGAAGAAGTGGGTTTCCAGTGAGAGACAATTCATGGAGAGAAAAGCATGCATCAAACCACTTTATGGCACTTGTAAGATCTATAGAAAATAAACAATAAAAATTATTACGAGGCATTACAGATAAAGAAAAAGTTATACATCAATGACCATTTATTTGACTATTAAAGAAAAGCACAAAAATTATTTATTCTGCAGAATATGTTTTTAAAAGACCATATTAAGAACAGACTCTGCTATCACAATACATATTTCTACCATTTAGCAGCTATGTGAATTTATGCAAATCATACAATTGCCTGATAATTCAGGTTTATATCTATCTCATAGGGTGAGAATTAAATGAGTATGTAAATGGCTTAGAGCAAGCGTTGCCAGGTCGTTAACACAACATATAAAAAAGTAAAGTCAAAAGTAATGGGATAGTGGTAAAATTGAACATTTGCCTAAACAGAATTACATTTATACTTTCAAAAGTAAAAACAGTAGGTCAATCCAGCAATCCAGGGTACATTAAAAGCAATTTATACTGGAATTGCTCTCCCACAGAAAACAATCATAAAACTGGACAATAAACAGGAAGCACCTGTTTTTAAGCCTGACTTGGGAGAAAAAGCAAACACACATGGTGAGCTGACTATCACAATTTTGGGTTTGTTTTTTTTTTTTGCCTAAAAGTATGTAACCACTTTAGAGCAAGAAAGTGGAAATCAGGCAAAGAGACTGTTTTGCTGAGTGATGAGGCAAAGTTTAGACATGAGGCTGGAATTTATGGTGAAAAGTACTGAGAAGAAGCTGAGTGTATATATGTTGGTGGGAAGAGAACTGGGGAAAAAGTATATGTAAGGGTTTACCACAGCTCTTTGGACAAGTGCTAGACAGGGCAACATTCCGAAAAATCTAGCAAAGATAACCTGCTATTAGGCTAAGAGCTGAGTGATGACACAATAGTTCATGCAGCAGTGAAAGACACTGGAATTTTAGCCATGTCAGATAAGACTTAACCGAATATAGCATCTCAGACTCAGCTAAAATCCAGAAAGACCATGTATTAGGAGTGAAGACAATGCCCAGGGGTAGAGGAATGTATTGAGAGTCGAAAATTAAAATGATTTTCTCTCCCTAGGAGAGAATGAAAGTAAGGTTGACAGAAACATAATTATCCATTAATACCTTAACTGCCTGCTAGAATCACATTTACTACACGTTAAAAGAAAAATAAAAATAGCCGGACTCAGTAAACTGTAGTATGAACAATGTTCAGCATACAGTTCCAAAGTATTGGACAATAAAAAGAAACAGGAAAATATGAACTATCATTAAGAGAAAATCAGTTAAAAGGTAGACCAAGGTAGACCAAATGGAAGTCAATTTTTTGACAAACACACCAAAGTCAATCAATGATGAAAACAGTTTGTTCAACAAATGTTTCTGGAAAAACTAACTGTTGTTTAGTTATTCAACAACAACTCATCTTTGACTCCACACCATTTGTAAAAATTAATTTGAGGTAGGTCATATATCTAAAAGTAAAAACTTGAAGTACAAGACCTTTATAAGAAAGTTAAAAAGCATAGAAAATCATCTCATTCTGGATGTAGAAAAATATTACAAAGGACACAGAAAAAATTATTAAAAATAAAATAGTAAACCAAAATTTAAATTTCTGCTTATCATGAGGAATGCTGGGCTGGAAGAAGCACAAGATTGCCAGGAGAAATATCAATAACCTCAGATATGCAGATGACACCACCCTTATGGCAGAAAGTGAAGAGGAACTAAAAAGCCTCTTGATGAAAGTGAAAGAGGAGAGTGAAAAAGTTGGCTTAAAGCTTAACATTCAGAAAACTAAGATCATGGCATCTGGTCCCATCACCTCATGGGAAATAGATGGGGAGACAGTGGAAACAGTGTCAGACTTTATTTTTGGGGGCTCCAAAATCACTGCAGATGGTAACTGCAGTCATGAAATTAAAAGACGCTTACTCCTTGGAAGGAAAGTTATGACCAACCTAGATAGCATATTAAAAAGCAGAGACATTACTTTGCCAACAAAGGTCCGTCTGGTCAAGGCTATGGTTTTTCCAGTGGTCATGTATGGATGTGAGAGTTGGACTGTGAAGAAAGCTGAGCACTGAAAAATTGATGCTTGTGAACTGTAGTGTTGGAGAAGACTCTTGAGAATCCCTTGGACTGCAAGGAGATCCAACCAGTCTATCCTGAAGGAGATCAGTCCTGGGTGTTCATTGGAAGGACTGATGCTGAAGTTGAAACTCCAATACTTTGGCCACCTCATGCGAAGAGTTGACTCATTGGAAAAGACCCTGATGCTGGGAGGGATTGGGGGCAGGAGGAGAAGGGGATGACAGAGGATGAGATGGTTGGAAGGCATCACTGACTGGATGGACATAAGTCTGAGCAAACCTTGGGAGTTGGTGATGGACAGGGAGGCCTGGCGTGCTGCAATTCACGGGGTCGCAAAGAGTTGGACATGACTGAGTGACTGAACTGAACTGAACTGAAACATACACTTAACAAAATTAATAGGTGAAAGAGAGACTGGGAGAGAACACCCCCAAAACATATATCTGACAAAGAGTTTCATCCAGAATAAATAAAGAATTTATTCAAACCAATAAAAGCAAATAGCCAAATTTTTTAAATGGTAATGAAAAGACACAAAACAATATATAGAAACCATCAATAAAGGTATGCAAAGATGCTCATTATCATTATCCATCAGGGAAGTGCAAACTAAAACCATAATGAGATAACACAATGATATACCAAAACCCTATAGAATGGAGTGATTGGAACTCTAATGCGGGGAAGTTAAATGTTACAACTATTTGGGAAAACAGTTTCATTAGTTTCTTATAAAGTTAAGCATGCACTAACAGGGGCTTCCCTGGTGGTTCAGATGGTAAAGAAACTGCCGGCAATGCAGCAGACCCAGGTTCAATCCCTGGATTGGGAAGATCCCCTGTAGAAGGGAATGGCAACCCACTCCAGGACTCTTGCCTGGAAAATTCCATGGATGGAGAAGCCTGGTGAGCTAGAGTCCACGGGGTCAAAAAGAGTCGGACACAACTGAGTGATTTCACTTCACTTCTAGAATTCTTGCCTGGAGAATTCCATGGACAGAGGAACCTGGAGGGCTACAGTGCGTGGGGCCACAAAGAGTTGGACATGACTGAGTGACTAACATTCTTCACTTTGACTGTCATGCATCTACTTTATTACCTAGTAATTTCATCCTTAAACATTTATCCAAGAAAACTGAAAACTTATGTTACAAAAGTATTTGTACAAGAATTTCCATAGGAACTTTATAATCAGTGTACCCCAGATGGTCAATACTGAAATCAGATTGATTATATTCTTTGCAGATAAAGATGGAGAAGCTCTATATCAGCAAAAACAAGACCAGGAACTGACATGGCTCAGATCATGAACTCCTTATTGCAAACTTAGGACTTAAGTTGAAGAAAGTAGGGAAAACTAGTAGACCATTGAGGTATGACCTAAATCAAATCCCTTACTACTATACAGTAGATTCAAGGGATTAGATCTGATAGACAGAGTGCCTGAAGAACCTTGGACAGAAGTTCGTGACACTGCACAGGAATCAGTGATCAAAACCATCCCCAAGAAAAAGAAAAGCAAAAAGGCAAAATGGTATACTGAGGAGGCCTTACAAATAGCTGAGAAAAAAGAGAAGCTAAAGACAAAGGAGTAAAGGAAAGATATATCCATCTGAATACAGAGCTCCAAAGAATAGCAAGGACAGATAAGAAAGCCTTCCTCAGTGATCAATGGAAAGAAACAGAGGAAAACAATAGAATGGAAAAGACTAGAGATCTCTTCCAGAAAATTAGAGATACCAAGGGAACATTTCAAGCAAAGATGGGCACAATAAATGAAAGAAATGGTATGGACCTAACAGAAGCAGAAGAGATTAAGAAGAGGTGGCAAAAACACACTGAAGAACTATACAAAAAAAAAAAAAAAAGTCTTAATGACTGAGATAACCAGATGGCGTGTGATCATTTACCTAAAGCCAGACATCCTGGAGTGTGAAGTCAAGTGGATCTTAGGAAGCATCTCTATGAACAAAGCTAGTGGAGGTGATGGAATTCCAGCTGAGCTATTTCAAATCCTAAAAGATGATGATGTGAAAGTGCTGCACTCAATATGCCAGCAAATTTGGAAAACTCAACAGTGGCCACAAGCCTGGAAAAGGTCAGTTTTCATTCCAATCCCAAAGAAAGGCAATGCCAAAGAATGCTCAAACTACTTCACAGTTGCACTCATCTCACACACTCAAAATTCTCCAACTTAGGCTTCAATAGTATGTGAACCAAGATGTTTAAGCTGGATTTAGAAAAGGCAGAGGAACCAGAGATCAAATTGCCAACATCCATTGAATCATCGAAAAGCAAGAGAGTTCCAGAAAACATCTATTTCTGCTTTATTGACTATGCCAAAGCCTTTGACTGTGTGGATCACAGCAAACTATGGAAAATTCTGAAAGAGATGGGAATACCGGACCACCTTACCTGCCTCCTGAGCAACCTGTATGCAGGTCAAGAAGCAACATTTAGAACTGGATGCGGAACAAGGAACTGGTTCCAAATTGGGAAAGGAGTACATCAAGGCTGTGTATTTTCACCCTGCTTACTTAACTTATATGCAGAGGACATTCCGTGAAATACAGGGCTGGATGAAGCACAAGCTGGAATCAAGTTTACTGGAAGAAATACCAATAACTTCAGATATGCAGATGACACCACCTGCAGAAAGCAAAGAGAACTAAAGAACCTCTTGATGAAAGCGAAAGAGGAGAGTGAAAAGGCTGGCTTAAAACTCAATATTCAAAAAAAAGAAAATCATGGCATCTGGTCCCATCACTTCATGGCAAACAGATGGGAAAACAGTGACAGACTTTATTTTCTTGGGTTCTAAAATCACTGCAGATGGTGACTGGAGCCATGAAATGAAAAGACACTAATTCCTTGGAAGAAAAACTATGACCAACCTAGACAGCATATTAAAAAGCAGAGACATTAGTTTGCCATCAAAGGTCCATCTAGTCAAAGCTATGGTTTTTCCAGTAGTCATGTATTGATGTGAGAGTTGGACTATAAAGAAAGCATCAAAGAATTGATGCTTTTGAACTGTGGTGTTGGAGAGGACTCTTGAGAGACCCTTGGACTGCAAGGAGATCCAACCAGTCCATCCCCAAGGAGATCAGTCCTGGGTGTTCATTGGAAGGACTGATGCTGAAGCTGAAGTTCTAGTACTTTGGCCACCGGATGCAAAGAACTGACTCTTGAGAAAAGCCCTGATGCTGGGAAAGAGTGAAGGCAGGAGAAGGGGACGACAGATGAGATGGTTGGAAGGCATCACTGACTGGATGGACATGAGTCTGAGCAAACCTCAGGAGTTGGTGATGGACAGGGAAGTCTGGAGTGCTGCAGTCCATGGGGTTGCAGAGTCGAACACCACTAAACAACTGAACTGAACTGACCCCAAACAGCAAACAAAATATCAATCAACAGGAAAATGGACAAACTGTGATGTATTCATGCAATGGACCACATATCAGGAAAAAAAAAAAACAACACACATTGCTGATACAAACAACTGAATAACTGATGTGGTGGAATATCACAAGAATGCCAGGCAAAAATCTAGAGTCAACAAAGAACATACTGTTTGATTCATTAATATAAAGATGTAGGAAAGTCAGATTTAACCTATGGTGACAAATTTAGAACTGTGATTATCTCTACAAGGGGACTGACTAAAATTGGGGATGGGGAAGTTTGAGGGTGAGGGATTGTTTAGCCAAATCAGCACATCATTCTTTAAATTAAAAAACTTTTGATGGATGTCTCCTCTGTACTGGTTAGGTGTCAACAAGTTAGACAAATGTGTTTACTTATCTTCATTAGACTAAATTTTTTCATAGGTATAGGATATATGAATTTTAAATAAGAATATAATTCTCACATTTTCCAAGGTTTACCAGAAAGATATGGAAGTAATATGAGTTTAAAAGTAGAAAGAAAATGTGAATTAAATTATTTCACCACATATTCAAAGGAGTTTAGAATACATGGCACCCTAATAAGCCATTCTGGCATTTTCACTATTTTAAGTTAAGTGCACTTAAAAAAAAAGAGAAAATGCAAGAGCCCTCTAATCTTCCTTCTTTTTCTTAAAAGCAAGAGATTACATTCCCATGTGAAAGGTATTTTCCTATAACAGAAGCAAAGAGACATTCTTGTCTTAAGGATGGGAAGTTAACGCTAAGAGATATGTATGCAAACAAGCTTGTTAACCTAGCCTTTATTTCCTAGTCACTTTTCCATCCAATTAACTACCTTAGCGCCCAAGCCCCTCTGCCTCCTCTCATTTTCACAATTTATTACTTTTTGTCCAACTCACTATATAAGTCCAACCTTAACTGCTTCTTGGGGTCTTAATTTTCTTGTGAGAACTCTCACGTACATGTGAAAAAAAAATTAAAACTTGTATTTTTTTTCTTCTATTTATCTGACTTACATCAGTTTAATTCTCAGGCCCAGTTTGAGAAAAGAGAAAATTTTCCTCCTCTACAGCATTTTGTATAGGTATGTTATATACATCTCCCCAGAACATTTCCTTACCATATTTGGAACAGAAACTCAAAAGCCTATTATTTGAAAAACAACTATATATTATAAACTTACCAGAAAGACAATTGTCGCTGACATCCAGTTTTTCCAAAGAAACAAAATGAAAAAGTGGTACGATTTTTGTCAAGCTGAAAACCAAAATGGAATTTAAATAAAATTTAAATTGAAGTGTTCTTAATATTATTGATGTAATTATACAATAATATATTTAACACAATAACATAATGTTATAAATTATAACTCTGGAAGAAATACATAACAGCTGCATTTTCACAACAGAATAAATTTGTAACATTAACTAAAGGTACTTTTTAAAAATACAGTAGTTACAAGATTCTAAATATTTATTCTATAATAGAGGATTTACATTTATTTCTAAACAGAAATGATCATGGAATTGCTAATATCAATCATAAATATCAGAAAGCTTAATGTATACTTGGTATTAATATAAGAATTAATGGGCTTATTGTTATTGTTTTGTTTTGTCTTTGCAGATGGCTAACTTTACAAAGAATTCATAATCTCTATGTATTTTTTTCTGGCTCAAACATATAACAAACCATTAAGAGTCAAAAACATAAAATTATTTATTTTTACTTATTAACAATATAACTTTAATTAGAGTCAATAACTTTGTTTTTAATTTTAAAAAGTTTCATTTACTAGATTCAAAGTATTCTAAGTCCTGTAAGTATAAAAGTTACACTGGGGTTATTTTTAAATTGGAAATATGCATTTAAGGAACACAATAATAGAAAATGTTTTCTATTGATAAAATACTTAAATTTAGCAAACATATGCTAATATTTAAAATTCATACTCATTAATAGAAGCATGTTCAAATTCTAATAATAGTAAACTTTTCTCTCATTTTTAAAAGTTTCTATCATTTTTTAAGATACAACTGTCATTAATACCCCACATTCAAACAAGGAACATAAGTGATACTGAAAATATTCACAATATTAGTAACAAAAAGCTATAAAGGGAAAACTAATTTTAGTTTGATTTGCATTTCAAACTAAGACAAGATTACACTTTCTTTGTTACATACCATCACATTACCCTAGCTACTTGGCAAAAAAAATTAAGCTAGTTCATCTAAATCTTTAAATAAGATGAAAATTTCTTTGTATAAAATATATTCTCATCACAAATAAAAAAGTCTTCTGAATTAATACCCACTATAAATGCTGAAGATTCATTTATGTTCATAATAAGCTTTTACTAAAGGAGTACTTCTGGTACAAAACAGAAAAAAACTATGTATTAACTTCTACTTTTACTTTCTTGGTGTTGACACTGTCCCCCTAGTTGTCCTGGCAGAGATTTTTACATCTTTATTCCTACCAACAGCTTGCCACGGTAAAAACAACAACAACTAAAAAAACACAAAACACCAAGTACTATTATTCTAAGATGAGAAGTTTACAGGATAATACTGTGACTGGAAGCCTCATGTCACAAAGCCAACTCTTGCGCTGATGTTAACTCCTCTCTTGTATTATCCTGTTCTACATTAGAAGAGAGACAAAAGATGCTACTGATGCTAAAATAGACTAAATAAGGAGACTGAACGATCTCTCTGATTATATTCAATCCTAAGTACAATAATACTATTTATACTACCTATACAACACTAATTTCAGGGGAAAATATCCAAGGTAATAAAAGAAAAAGTGATCAAATATTGGTCATTACATTTGTATATACAGTTCATTATTTGCATATACATTCCTTAATAGCAAAATTTACTGAAATGTCACATGTATTCTAAAAAAGAAAGAAAGAGATGTAAAACTTTTCCAATACATAATCAATGGATTTGAGTACTAATTTTATGACATTTCCTACTTAGGCATTCTAGATCATTATATTATTATATTTAGATCATTAAGAAATTTAAAATACAGTTCTAATAAATGCATTTATTAAAATAAAATCTTACTTTTTTTTTTACCTTTAGTATATTTCTAATACTAAATCTTTGCCCTTATGCTAAAAGGATTTTGAAAGATTAATAGATACTGAGTTTTTCTCTTTTTTCAGAATATCTCATGTTTTTAACCATAAGTTATATGTAGCAACATTTGGTAACATATAGGTTATAAGAGACATTAACTAAAAATAACCAAAAAGTTTTAAAATTGAAAATAAAATTCTCTTCATAAAAATAAAGTATTTCTTCATATAAAGAAATATTTGGTTTAACCAGATATTTTTTATAATATCAGAATTTTATCTTTTCAGAGAATCATGCTTTTAGAACCATATTCTTTTTTTTTTGGAAATTTTCATCAAGAAAACTGGCTATTCATTCACCTTTATGACTATTCATTAGGATGGCAGAAACCTAATAGTAGAATCATTTTTTTTAACCTCTATAACTTTCCTTTTACTGACATTCTGTGTATATTTTTTTCCAAGAAAATTCAAACCAGAAAGACAAAGGACATTAGTGAAAACCTAATACCATTTGACCTTGTCACATTAGCCCTGGGCATAAAAAAGATATAAATTTCAAAGACGACAAAAAGCAAAAGATTTGTACAATGAGCAGCCAATGGGTAATAGTTTCCACTTTCTGCTCCTACTTAGAGTCTCACTGGAAGAGGAAAGACTTATGAAGCTGGAGAGTCTTCCAGTTAGAACTCCACTGAGAAAAACTTAAAACAGTCACATGTCCTAATGAAAATTCAAAACAGAAGTTAGGATGAAACAAGTATTTCAAACAATAAGCACTAAACATCATTCTTTATATGTATTTGATTTGTTGGAAAAAAGCATGTGGACACATAATTTCTTCCTTGTGATGAAAATATTTATCAAAAATTTTTTTTAAAAATGTACATTTTAAAAGACATGCCAACCACAAATCCAAATATCACATTTATAAAATTCTCCTCAGGTTTGCAACATGCACTGACATACATTATTGTTTTGAATAATCATCAAAATCCCGTAAAATAGGTAAGGTAGGTATTGCCACACCTTTTATATGTGAAAAAACTGAGGATCAGGTGGTGAGAAAAGATTTGCTCAGTGTCAACTGACAGGTAAGTTGTTAATTCAGAATTCAAACCCAGCCAGATCTGTTGACCCTGAGTTTTACCAAACCTAAAGAAGTTCTGAAAAAGTCAACACACATGGTAAAAGCTTACCATAAAATGGGTAATTTCTACAGTTAATGGTATTAGCTTCTGGTGAAAAATACCTAGTAAGAAAATTATTTTTTCACTGATTTTAGGAAATAATTTCACTAATTTATATGTTTATTTCTATCAATCATATTTCCCTGGTGCCCTCAGGACTTATTCACTTATCCTTTCAGAAATGGTAGGTTATTTATGCAAAAAGCTTTCATAAACCCACAAAAAAAAAACCTTTCAAATATAAATGATATTGTTTAAAAATGCAAAATAGCCTATATTATACAATTTTACCACCTTTTTATATAGCTAAGTGCACCAGATTGTTATTTTATTTCTAAGAGATTTTGAGGGTAAGGACACATGTTACTCAGTTGTGCATTACCCAATACAGCAAACACCACCTGAATATCCAAATGTTATGAAGCTAATTGCTGCAAACAAAATTATAAATAAGGATTATTTGGTTTAAGTATCCCAATTATTGTTATCAACTCTAAAATTTTTTAAATAGTTCATTTTATAAAATTCCTGGTCATCTATAATTGATATGAGAAATAAGACACATCATATTGATAAGGCAAAAGCCTATTAGCTAGTGTTAACTTCAATTTTTAAAAGCAAAATATTCCTTTGATGATTTAAATCATCCAAAGAAATAATGGAATTATTTCTCAAAAATGTTGATGCTTTAAATATTTTCTAAACTCTTTAAGATTACTATGCTCACCAATGTGGCATGGAGTCTAGTTCTATAAAATGTTAGATATGTCAGTAACTGAGTGATTTACTGCATATGTCCAAAGCATAACTGAGTATGTCTACTGAAATCGTATTTCTTACCTGAAAAATATTGTGAAAAGATCCAATAAATATGTGATGGTCTAAATTACTTAAATAGCATTATCTGACAGTGCTGCTCAGGAATAAATATCTTTTTAAAGGCAAATCAACTTTCATATTTTAGAAATGATTAGAACAACTAGAAGGAATTTTAAAATACAAATTCAGTTTTCGACATGTCAAATTCTGGAATAGTTTAATGGGCAGAAGTCAAATCATTTAGGACTCAAAGGATAAGCACTACAGTGACAGAAATTGAAAGAAAATTATGTTTGGGAGGTGATATATATAAATATAAAAATATATATATGTATATATATGAAACAATGAGTTGTCTTTGTTCACTTGTTTTGCAAGAATTATACCACTCACAGAAGCAACTTCTTGTAAAAGATAACTCCTATCCCTTACTTCTTGTGCCTTTGATGACCAAATTAATCATATTAGAGTTAATAGGCCTCAATGAAATATTAAACAGAGGGAGACATATACATCTTGTACTCCTGTTTCAGTTTCAGTTTTAGACAGCTATTCTCTGCAAAGATCCAGATGTTTGGTGGTTTTAAATGGATCTTCTATGGCAGGTACACATCTCGATTTAATATTAAGGTATTTTTTTAAGTGTTACTTTATATCCTTAGGGAAATCAAATTTAAATCTGTCTTAACAGTTTCAAAAAGACATGCAAGTTGAGAGCAGATTAAAAATCGTTCTTCCAGGACTTAATAAGTACCATTTGAGAGAATGAGACATCCTTCTGAATTAAATTAACTACCTCCTATATTTTCCAAGGAGGGTATCTTTACAAATATAAACAAATCTGCCCTGAGAAATTTCCATAAGTACATTTTTGAGAAGGAACAAAATGAGTAAGATCAGTACAATTAAAATCCTACTAAAATTTGAGGATATGTCAATACATGAAGTTAGATTTATAATTTATGCACCAAGTTATTGTAATGTACATTCCTTGAATTATTGGGAAAACCTAACAGCTTTTCTACTTGTTATGAAGATCACATATTTACATTAATCATTCACTGCCTTTAAGCTTAATAAAGCAAATTATACTTGTACCTGTTTTGAGAGATAGTCAGGATTTGCAGTAAAGGCAGCCAGTATGAAGAAAATGTTTCCACAGTTGAAATGCTGTTATCATTCAAGTGCAATTCTCTGAGAAGAACGTGATTCCCCAAGAATGGAAGCTATATTTAAATTTGACTTATTAGCTTATATTAAGCAAAACACTTTTGTCATTTAACCAAATTAAAAAATATAAAGCCTACCAAAACTAACAGATATATTCTGATAAACAGCATATCATAAATCAGTTATTATAAATAAAATTCCAATAATTATTTTCATAATTTGCATATTTTAAATTAGAAGTCCTCATGACAAATCTTAATTACAATTGCAGATAAATTTGGTCCCACTTATACACTGAATCATAACTGAAAAATTATGATCTATATTTTAGTATTATAAAAAACTAATGAATTAACTTGTTTATAAGATATTGTAGTAATGTTGAACAGTTTTTAAATAGTGAAAAGTACATAATAGCTTAAAATGGAAATCAAATTCAGCTGATAAGCAAAATGAATAAAAATTAAACAAACTGCTTTTAAAATGTGTGGTTGATACTTGCAGCTAAAGAAAAATGTTGTGTTAATCAAATTAATTCAAGTCAATTACCTCACTTAGATAATTTCCCTGTAACTTCAGTATTTGCAGCAATCCACAGTTTTCAATGCCCTCCACTTCAGTAAGATGATTATATGAACAATCCAGGTATATAAGGGTAGGTGCATCACAAAGACCTGTTGTACTAATTAACTGATTATGGTCCACAACTAGTTGCTGAAGATTTTTCAATGATTCTAAGCCACCTGGAAGAAAACAAACATTTCCAGGATCACTTTATCATACATTCTTCCAAACTCTAGAGTTGCAATTTTCTTCTAAATAACTGCATATTTTTATTTCTGAATATTCCTAATTATAAGACTTAGCCCAATTTTCTGAGGAAAAAATATGTGTAAGTGTAAAATTTATTATTATTTGAACTTATACTAAAGAGACATATTTTTGAATGACAATTATGTTCCACTTCAAAATTTAACAAAATACTAGAAGCCATATGTTGGGCATTGATGTTGTTTTTTCAATTGAAAATATAGCAAGGGAGGGGGGTAGAATCATTGGGAAAAAAAACAGTTTTCAATTCAGTTTCAAAGTCTTTGACTTTTGAATGCTTGGTTAAGCTGGCTACATATTAACAGAATGTAATTTTCATACCATTGAAATGTCTAGCTTAGATTCACTAATGAAGTAGGTATAACTTATTAATATCAATAAAGTATTAGTATATTTTCTGCTATTATAAGATTGTGACAAGTGGCCTCCTTTTTACACAAATAAACTTAAAATCAATGATTTCTTCTAAAAAATATCACAGGAGCCTTAGATTAGACTATAGCTCAGTGACTATAAAGGAAAAACTGAGATGGTTGTTTAAATGAGTCATCACTGGAAAGAGATGCTAAGGAAGTCTATAAAAATTTCATGGAAGATATTAAAAATATAAAAAATTTTATGTAAATTGAATATTCGACTATATAAGTTCTCCGTAGTTACTACCCTGCTATATGAAATAAGCATTTCCAGAAACTGGAAACATCATTTAAGGTTTAGAGTAAGTACTAGTAAGAAGAATGTCTTCTGTGAGTATCGTGCAGATGGGAGTCATTGAACTAGATGTTAGAGAATTGAACCTCATTCTGATTTCTTGTAGAGCCCTCACAAAATATCTTCTTCAATTAAATGATGAAATAGAGTTTTTCTACCAAAAATGTTATATGATAATAAATTAAAAGATCATCTTAAAAGAAACATAATTATGAATACAAATTAAAATCGGGAATATATGTAATTAATTTTTCCTGAAGGAATTTAAAGCATTTAATCCAAGATATATTCTTTTTATTATACACTGTGATTTACAGAAAGGGCAGATAGTCTGTTTATATCCACAATGGAGAAATAAAATGAAGAATCAAGTAATATTACCAAGATTTCACAAGAAAACTTAATACTCTGTATCATCTTTTAAAAATTCAGATAGTGTGATAACTTGAATTCTGAGTATATTGTAAAAATACTTCACAAAGATACATATTAAGTAAAAAATTTTTTTAAATACAGTATATCTAATAGTTGGAGTAAAATAAAGCAACTTAATGTTACGGATGATTATTTCTCATAAAAATTTTATATGAAAATGTAAATTTTCATATAATGACAAATGTTGCATACCTAAGAGAAGCAGGAAAAGGCATAGAAGATCCAAAGAAACAAAAGAAAGACTCAAATTTAAATTCAGACAACAATATTACTTTTTAAAATTCTTATTTAGAATTAATGTAATGGTATTTTCCTGTAATATAAAATAGCAATTATGAACAAGAGAAAATTATTATCTGATGTTATCAAGGAGTTAATTATTCTCCCCTATAAGATATTTGACTAAAATGAACCAACTATGTTATAAATTCCAAGGTATTAGATAATATATATTACATACAATAATAAATATATATTAGCTTCAATATAATTTAAAATCTGCTGAAACAGAAAATACTTCAGTTTAGAATTCCTTGTAATCATATGTACTAATAGAAGCAGAAAATATTAGGAAGAGGTGGCAAGAATACACAGAAGAATTGTACAAAAAAGATCTTCACAACCCAGATAATCATGATGGTCACCTAGAGACAGACATCCTGGAATGTGAAGTCAAGTGGGCCTTAGGAAGCATCACTATGAACAAAGATAGTGGAGGTGATGGAATTCTAACTGAGCTATTCCAAATCCTAAAAGATGATGCTGTGAAAGTGCTGCACTCAGTATGTCAGCAAATTTGGAAAACTCAGCAGTGGCCACAGGACTGGAAAAGGTCAATTTTCATTCCAATCCCAAAGAAAGGCAATGCCAAGGAATGCTCAAACTACTGCACAATTGCACTCATCTCACACGCTAGTAAATTAATGCTCAAAATTCTCCAAGCCAGGCTTCAGCAATACGTGAACCGAGAACTTCCAGATGTTCAAGCTCATTTTAGAAAAGGCAGAGGATCCAGAGATAAAATTGCCAACATTCACTGGATCACTGAAAAAGCAAGAGAGTTACAGAAAAACATCTACTTCTGCTTTATTGACTATGCCAAAGCCTTTGACTGTGTGGATCACAATAAACTGTGGAAAATTCTTCAAGAGATAGAAATACTAGACTACCTTACCTGCCTGTTGAGAAACCTGTATGCAGGTCAGGAAGCAACAGTTAGAACTGGACATGGAACAACAGACTGGTTCCAAATAGGAAAAGGAGTATGTCAAGGCTGTATACTGTCACCCTGCTTATTTCACTTATATGCAGAGTACATCATGAGAAATGCTGGGCTGGAAGAAGCACAAGCTGGAATCAAGATTGCCGGGAGAAATATCAATAATCTCAGATATGCAGATGACACCACCCTTATGGCAGAAAGTGAAGAAGAACTAAAGAGTCTCTTGATCAAAGTGAAAGAGGAGAGTGAAAAAGTTGGCTTAAAGCTCAACATTCAGAAAACTAAGATCATGGCATCCAGTCCCATCACTTCATGGCAAATAGATGAGGAAACAGTGAAAAAAGGCTGGCATTACTTTTTTTGGGCTCCAAAATCACTGTAGATGGTGACTGCAGCCATGAAATTAAAAGACGCTTACTCCTTGGAAGGAAAGTTATGACCGACCTAGACAGCACATTAAAAAGCAGAGACATTACTTTGCCAACAAACGTCCATCTAGTCAAGGCTATGATTTTTCCAGTAGTCATGTATGGATGTGAGAGTTGGACTATAAAGAAAGCTGAGCACCAGAGAACTGATGCTTTTGAACTGTGGTGTTGGAGAAGACTCTTGAGAGTCCCTTGGACTGCAAGTAGATCCAACCAGTCCATCCCCAAGGAAATCAGTCCTGGGTTCATTGGAAGGACTGATGTTGAAGCTGAAACTCCAGTACTTTGGCCGCCTCATGCGAAGAGCTGACTCATTTGAAAAGACTCTGATGCTGGGAAAGATTGAGGGCAGGAGGAGAAGGGGGCAACAGAAGATGAGATGGTTGGATGGCATCACCGACTCAATGGACATGGGTTTGGGTAAACTCCGGGAATTGGTGATGGACAGGGAGGCCTGGCGTGCTGTGGTTTATGGGATCGCAAAGAGTCGGACATGACTGAGCAACTGAACTGAACTGAACATCAGTTAACCTGCTGAAGCAAGTAAGTCATTTCAATCAAAAGGAAATGCTAATTAATATTAATTTGTAGTTGTAGAAAATAAAATGTTCTTTATCAAATATTTAAATACCTTAAGCAATCTACTTCCATAAGCTTAATATTTTTAAAAGCCACGCACATTGCTTTTAAGTTTTTCAGAGCCAATCAAGAGCAGGATTTTCTATTAGCTCATTTAGATCAGGGAATGAACTTGTGAAACTTTTCAACAATCACCTAAGAGGAGAACCAAGAATGAAACATTAGGTTACACACTGAAGAAAGGCCAATAATCTGGCACAAAAGCTAAAAGTAAAAGGAAACAGCACATAAAGCAGGAGAATAATTGGAAGAAAAAAAGCAAATGAGATTCTGTGCTGATGACAGTGATGAATAAATATACATTTTACAATTATCAAAGGTATTTCTATTTACACTAAATTACGACAGTGTGAGCCAGAGTGGGCAAAGAAGGAGAAAAGGCCACTGCTTTGGCAAGTAATGATGTAGCAGAAGAATTTGCTAGAGGTTCCCATGAAGTAATAGAAGGAAAGCCACAGTGCAGTGGAAGGGAGACAGTGAGTGTCGCCTACTTTTTAGATATTTGATAATGGTGAGAAGACCCTTCAAAGTCCTTAAAATGGCCCACAATACCCCATCTCTGAACTAATCCTCTACTATCCCCTTCTCTTGGTTCATTCTAACAAGCTGACCTCCTGGCTGTTCCTTGAACATACCACTCAGGGCTGCCTGAACATGTGAGAGACAACAATCAGGGTGTGATATGTTAGGTTAGGAAGAATTAAAGCTCATCAGCTAATTAGACTGATTTTGACACTGAAGCTCCAATACTTTGGCCACCTGATGGGAAGAGCTGACTCACTGGAAAAGACCCTGATGCTGAGAAAGACTGAAGGCAGGAAGAGAAGGGGATGACAGAGGATGAGATTGTTGGATCTCATGGTTGGCATCACGGACTCAATGGACATGAGTTTGAGCAAACTCTGGCAGATGGTGAAGGACTGGGAAGCCTGTGTGCTGCATTCCATGGGGTTGTAGAGAGTCAGACACAACTGAGTGACTGAACAACAACAAATCAGTCAATTTCAGATATTAAGACATCACGATTCTCTATCAATATACAGAGAAGGTACACTTATCCATAGAGATTCCATCAGAGATTCCAATCTGGTGAAACTAGCATGACTTCAAGCCTCAGATACTAAGGAATATTGGACTGAGCATGCCTACTTCTAGGAATCAATTATATAGTAACACACACACACAACTATGAAGTAACATATAGAGAGACTCCTTGCCATATTATTTAAAAAGCAAAGAAATGGATAAAAGTTAAATGTCTATCAGTAAGGGTAATAGTAAAATAAATTATGAAGAGAAGTGAAAGTCGCTCAGTCATGTCCAACTCTTTGTGACACAATGGACTATGCAGTCCATGGAATTTTCCAGGCCAGAATACTGGAGTATTCTAGCCTTTCTCCTCCAGGGGATTTTCCTAACCCAGGGATCAAACCCAGGTTTCCCACATTGCAGGTGGATTCTTTACCAGCTGAGCCACAAGGGAAGCCCAAATAAATCATGGAGCATCTATAAAATGAATATGTATAATCTTCAATATGAACTAGTCTAACATAGAAGAATGCCCACGATGTATTTTTGCATGTAAAATCCAAGTTGCATACATAGGATTTTAGCTATTGAGTATACCTTATAATAAATATACACCTCTATGATTGTATTTCATAGAACAAGACCTAGATTGATTTGTGGTGGTGGTGGTGGTGGAGTTGCTCAGTCGTGTCCGACTCTTTGCAACCCCATGGACTGTAGCCCACCAGGCTCCTCCGTCCATGGGATTTTCCAGGCAAGAATACTGGAGTGGGCTGCCATTTCCTTCTCCAGGGGATCTTCCGACCCAGGGATCGAACCCGGGTCTCCCGCATTGTAGACAGACGCTTTACAGTCTGACCCACCAGGGAAGTCCCAGATTGATTCGTAAGCAACTGTAAATAGTGGTTATGCCTCAAAATAAGAAAGAATGGAGGAAGCAGACAGAGAGCAGTTAACCTGTATACATTGATACTTCTCTATCTTGTAATTCTTAAATGAGAAACTGTTAGTCACTCAGCTGTGTCTGACTCTGTGTGACCCCACGGAATGTAACCCACCAGGCTCCTCTCCATGGGATTCTCCAGGCAAGAATACTGGAGTGGGTTGCTATTTCCTTCTCCTCTTAAATAAGAATGTACTTATTGTATAATAATTTTAAAAACAATGTTTTTTTTTTTTTAAATCAGAGCAAGTACTGAATAGAAGTGTTATTCCATATTTAATACTGACTACCACTATCACCAAATGGTAGTTGGACTGGACAAAAATGAGAAAGAAACTGATGCTATCAATCATCAGAAGGGTTTGCTAAACAGCCCAATTGTGGGGACACTGTTCATAGACAGGAGGGCATATCTGTTGGATTTTAAGATCAAAGTTTAAAGGAAATTTAGTGAAATGGCAAAAGAGATTTGGCAGGATGCACAAAACACTGGCCTAACTATTAACAATGGGGGAGGATGGGGAAGATGTGCATTTGTGCATGCGTGTGTATGCCTAATGAGAAAAAGAGAAGGAAATCACCTAAAAAATATATACTGAGGTCTGCCAACAACCATGTGAATGTGAGACGGAAAGGAGATCTTCCAGCCTCACTGAGCCTTGAGATGATGGCAGCCCAGTGACACTGCTTCACTGCAGCCTCAAGAGAAGCCCTGGGCCAGAGCCATCCAGCCAAGCCAATTCCAGGCACCTGAGCCACAGAAAACAGGAGATAATAAATGTCTGTGGTTTTAAACTGCTAAATTTGGAGATACTTTGCTTCAGAACAATATATAGCTAATATAGTAAGGATCCTACTCTGAAAAAAAACATGAGAAAGAATAAAATATGTTGAAAATGTTTTGGGCTAGGAAAGAACATTTAAAAAAATTTAATGTAATGAGAATTCAAATATACTAAAATAACAGAAGTAGGTAAACAAATGGACCAAAATAGCACCATAACAGAAGTGATAAATAATTTGGAAAAACCAGTGTACAGGACAGAGAACTAAAGATTGGATGGCTCACAAAGAAGAGATAGCCACACTGAGAATAAAATATTTAGAAGCAGAAGATAAAATGACAGAGATTACATTAATTAGATAAAAACAGACATGACAATGTCAACCAAAATATGGATCATCTATGAGTGAGAAATAGAACCAAGCCAAAAAAGCTTTCAAATATATTAAAAAAAAAAAAAAAAAAGTTTCCAGAAATGAAGGAAGAAAAATCTATAGTTTAAAAACAACATTATATTCTAAGAAAAACTTATGTGGGTTTACTGACAATAAGATGTCTTGCTGAATTTATTAATCAATGACAAAGGATATGTTATTCAGGTATTTGAGCAGAAACCAGTTATGATGGAGTAAAATCAAGTTAGCCTCTAGTTTAACCGCAGAAACAAACATATCAAAATGCAATGGAGCAATGTCCACGAGGGCTTCCCAGGTCATTCAGTGGCGAAGTATCCACCTGCTAGTGCAGGAGACGCAGATTTGATCCCTGGGTCAGGAAGTTCCCCTGAAGAAGGAAAGAGCAACCCACTCCAGGATTTTGCCTGGGAAATCCCATGGACAGAGAAGCCTGGTGGGCTACAGTCCATGGGCTTGTAGAAGAGTCGGACACAACTTGGGGACTAAAAAAAATAAACTGTTACTTCACTATTAGAATAAAAAATATATGCCTAGAACACATCTCTTTACATATACTTTAGTAATCATAGGTTTTGTTAAACTTTTTAAAATATTTAATTAAACTTTACTTAATTATCTAAACCTTCTTTAACTAAATTATCTAAACCTTTAACTAATCTTTATCCTAAGTAGATTTATTTACATATAAAAAGTTGGCATCATTGCCTGAATTGTTACAGATAGTGTTCAAGCAAGTGATTTCATATTTTGACCACATTTTTTCATGTAACATATCCTCTTCACAAAGCAGGTCATTTTGTTTACCATTTTACATTTGCTATTCCTCAAAGAGTTTTTTTTTTTTTTCCTCAAAGAGTTTTGAACCTCTATTCAGGTATTAGCTATGCTTATTACAGTTGTTATTTTCTTATTAGTTATCTGTGAAAATTTTTTTCTACTTTCCTGAAATAATAGGCATGAAATATATTTTCTGTTAACACATATAAATTATTTATAGTTTTCACATTTCTATTATAAATATAAAAATCTGTTTTTCTAAAAATAGCTTTACTTTAATATAAAACTCATAACTTGTTGTACAGTCCTAAGACTGTGTTGTGTCCTCATGGAAATAGAAAATGGATATAGACAGAATATCTGCTCAAGTATCATTTACTTGATAAATTCAACTAGAATTTTAAAAGAATATGACATGGACAATTATTCACAATTTGTTGTTAAGTGAATAAAGTTAATTTCAAAACAATATTACAATAGTGATTTTTAAAGTAGATAGAAAACAATCTAGAAAGTTCATCAATACTGGCTATATCTGGATGGTGGGAATATGAATTGCTATTTTATCATTTTACATTATAATTTATAGACAATAAGATGGTGTAGATTAAAAATTAGAAAAAGATACAAAATTCCATTTCCAGAAATTTCTGTTCAGATAGTGAGATCTTTACCCTTGAAAACAACTAAAAACAGTAACTACATTTTTTTAAAGTGTTTCCAAATGAGCTGTAACGGAAGAATTCTGAGTCCAAAATCTGGATAGGTATGGTAGGCAAAGAGAAGTAAGCAGATTGGCAAAGCCAGTTTTCAGAGTGGGAAAACTTGTTAAATCGGATGAATATGAAGATCAATTTCTATAGCCTCACAGTTTGAGTAAACAAAACTTAAAATTCACCAATAGTAAGCAAGTATGACAGACAACCCCAAGTAAACTGGGACCCCAATCAGCTATACCCAACCGGAAGACAGGAAATTAAACTATCTATCTATCTCAAAACCTCAGGATTCAGTGAAAAAGGGAAACAGTCCTCCCTTTAAAATAATAAACACAAGCTGACTCTCCCATAGGTTTGCAACTCAAATTCACAACAATGGTGAGCAGAAAACTTCCACCAAAGATGTAGCACAAATGATTCTATATTGCTTCTGTCCTTTGGAATCTGAAAAAGTCTCTAACGAACAAACTTTAATCTCACAACTAGGAAAAATCACAAAGTTTAAGTCCTAAGGGAAATAAACAGGTAACAAAAAAACACATGAAATACACAAAGAAATAAGATGCCTTAAGAGTTAGAAGAGATGCAAGACAGCAAGAAGAGATGGAAATAATACACAGAAGAGTTGTACAAAAAAAGATCTTTATGATGCGGACAACCACAAGGGTATAGTCTCCCCTCAGAGCCAGACACTGTGGCGTGTGAAGGCAAGTGGGCCTTAGGAAGCACTGCTGCCAATAAAGCTGATGGAGGTGATAGATTTCCAGCAGAGCTATTTAAAATCCTAAATGATGATGCTATTAAAGTGCTGCACTCAACATGTCAGCAAATTTGGAAAATCCAAATTATACTGACATTATAAAATAATGTTGTCTTAAGGCATTCAAAGCACACATATATAGACACATATATATGCACACAGAGTTAATAACTCACTGATAGTACATTAAGTTGGGAGGGAATAAATTAGATTTTCTAAGATCCTAGAATTGCCTTGGAATAAAGAAGAAGGTGGTAAATAAACTTAGATTTGGCAAAGAAAGAAGGAATGATATAACATCTATGGTAAGCCAAAAGAATAGTAAAATAATATAAAACTGAAAATATAAAAGAAAAATAGAATAATTTAAATCCTCAGCAAAAGCAAAAGAAGGCAAGAAAAGAGGAAAAAAAGAATAGAACAGGAAGAACAAATAGAATCAAACAGTAAGAGAGTAATTTAAACTCAAATATCTCAATAATTGTACTTAATTATTGATTACACTATCAGGGACTTACAGGCTACGAATCAAACTGAATTTGTCAGGCATTCTAGACAAAACAATAACAAAACAACACATTTTTCTGTTATAATACAAAAATTCCAAAAAGAGAACTTGTAGAAATACCGTAAGTGAAAGGTTAGAGAAAGATGTGTTATGTAAACAGCAGTTCTCAAACTGTGGTCCAGTGTCCCATCCAGAGATACTTTTTAAAGATTTCATGGAGTTAAACCTGTTTTCATAATAATTCTAAGAGGCCATTTGTCTTTTCTACTCCCATTTTCTCAAGAGTGTATAGTGGAGCTTTCCAGAGGCTATATGAGGTGTGATATTGTAGCAAATTGAATGCAGAGGACACAGGGAAATCCAGCTGTCTTCTGTTAAGTGAGACATTAAAGAGATTTGCAAATATGTGTAACAATGACCCTCTTCTCACTGTATTTTTTGGTTTAAAAATACAGTTATTATTCTAAAACTATTACAAATGCAAAGACTTTATTAAATGGTGAATTAACAAATAAAAACAAACATCTCAGTTTTTTCTTATACAGTAATATTGATATATATGACTCACATTAATGAAAGCTAACTGAGGTTCTCAATAATTTTTAAGAATGTCAGAAAAATCCTGAGTTCAAAAGAAAGCTGGTGAGATTTTGTCAGACACACAAGAAAGACTAAGGAAGAAAGCGCTGATACAGTTGAAAAGGGACATTAAAAAATGATAAAATGGGTCAATTTAACAGAAACCTATAACAGTTATAAATTTGTGTGCACCAGATAGCATGGCCTCAAAAATGGATTGTCCAAAAAAATTCATTTGTGTTTTTCCAGTGTTACAGTAAAAATATTTAAAGCAAAAAAAAAAAAAAAAGCTATGACAATAAAGATCTGCAATCAACAATCATCACAGGAGTCATGTAAATCATGTTTCTCTGGGACTATGCTAACAGGATCAGCGCCCCATTTAATCAACAAGCAGTATGGTATATATCACTAGGCTTCCCTGATAGCTCAATTGGTAAAGAATCCACCTGCAATGCAGGAGACTCTGGTTCAATTCCTGGGTTGGGAAGATCCACTGGAGAAAGGATAGGCTACCCACTCCAGTATTCTTGGGCTTCCCTTGGGGCTCAGCCGGTAAAGAAGCCGCCCACAATGAGGGAGACTCAGGTTCGATTCCTGGGTTGGGAAGATCCCCTGGAGAAGGGAAAGGCTCCCCACTCCAGTATTCTGGCCTGGAGAACTCCATGGACTGGATAGTCCATGGGGTCGCAAAGAGTCGACACAACTGAGCGACTTTCACTTCACTTCACTTCAGGGTATATCACTAATGAACAGGCCCTGAGGCAGGAAGTCCTGAATTTCAATAACACATGCCTATTTGAAAAATAGCTATATATATAAATAAGTTATTTAACTTCTCTAATCCTTTGTTCCTTTTCTTGTGGAATGGGAATGATTTCATACTATTGGGAGGATTAAGAAAAATATTTTCAAGTAGCATGTATAACACTTTCACATGTTTGTACTAAAAGTAATAATTACTGTTTTCTAACAATCATCCTCATAAAAACAATGAGTTAGAAAACTGTAACTGCAGTGACCAAATAAGGTTTCAAAGAGATATGTTTGAGCTAAAACTTGAAGAAGGAATAGGATATTAATACACACTCAGAAATGTCTATGTACAACTGATTAAACAGTAATTTGATCCAGTCAACGCACTGGATCAAAAGGCGGAATCTAGATGGGAAGGAAGTTAGAATAAATTGCCCCCCTTCCTCTTTTAATCTTAGAAATTCTTTGTTGTCAAATAAAGGATGAGAATTGAGCAAAATAGACCTACAGCAAGACTTATGTTAGAGTATCATTACTTTCTCAACATCCCTAAGAAAATTATTCTCTCCCAGTCAAAATTTTTGACATTTCTTCCACAACGCATCCAAAACAAAACAAATAAAACCCCCCAAAATTCAATAGTCTCTTTCAAAGGACTTTCATATAATACAGAATTGTTTAAATCTTCTTGAGTCTACAGCTTCAATATATTCCTTAGTAGCCCTTTAAAAGTTTCCTAGGTCCCACAAAATAAAACTGAAGTCAAGTATGTTTATTCCTCAAAAAGCCATTGCCTGCGGCAAAATTAGCATTTGGCTATACTTGTTATAAATATCTTTTTCAAAGAATTCCTCCCATAGAAATGAGCCAATGGTCTAATAAAACATTCCTGCCACAGGAGAAAAAAAAAAAAAAAAACTTTCCTGTAAGGAACAGCAAAAGTAAAGATGTTGAATGAGGCAGAAGGTTTCCACTAAATAAGTGTTTGGTAAGGTCTACCTCCTTTAGTTGGTCCATGACTGTTATGTTTGACAGTTACGTACAAATGTGCTGAGTTACACATGAGATTTTCAATTTCCATCAGAAGTCCTTCAGGATCATACAGGTTGTGCAGAGAAAAAAAAATACTGAAACAGGAATCAGGAAATGTGGATTCTAGTCCCACCTATGCCAGAAGTTAGATGAAAACTATGTAGGTCTGTTTTTCCATCTGTAAACTAAGAAGCCTGGACTGGCAGATCTGCAAAATCCCTTTCAGCTTTGTACTAGGCATTGTGTAGCCTTTAGTAAGCTAGCACCATCTAGTGGATTCCAAAGAACTCACAAAATGGATAATGAAAAACATTTCTACAGCTTTCTCTTATTTTACTTCATTATTTTTTCCTAATGTTCCAGTGACAACATTTGGCAGCAAGAATTAATTCAGGCACACTTCTCTATGAGCCACAATATAGCAATCAAACCTGTGTGAAAATGCTGAATTAGTTCAGTATCTTTCAAACTTAGAATACTAATTTCATTTTTTTCAGAAGGCAGTATTAACTGAAAATAAAGCAGCAGGAAACAACAACAACAACAAAAAACTCTTGGTATCTATCTACTTACAATAATATTTTCTATGAATGTGTTACCTGAAATTTATAAATTAATGATTTATAAATTATTGGCCTCAAAGAAACCATTTTTTCAGATTAAAGTTTTACTAAAATACCAGAGATAGAAGCTGCATGAATAAGGAAACAAAAACACTTATATGCTTTTACACATTAACAACACACTTATTTTCATTTTTACCCAATAGTCAACAAAGAAAATATGTCAATTTATACCTATTCTCTTTCTTTCTGTTCTAATGCCTGGAAAAACATTTACACATAGTCAGTGCTCAATATATTTGCTGATTAATAAACTTATTAATAAATAAATCTTAAAATTATATGTTTCAGCATAAGAGTTTATAATATGGTATAATAAAACAGTAATAACCTTAAATTATACTTAAATGCATATTTATGAGAGAGGCAATAGAATGAAACAATTAAAAAATCAGGTATCAGCATAGACAAGTGATTTTCAAATCCTGGCTCTATCACTAAATAATGCTGTGATTTTAGACAACCTACTTAAACTTTGTATTTCAATTTTCTTATCTGTAAAAAAAAGGGTTAAACAGTACCCAACTCATACCACTTATGTGAAAATCAAATGAGTTAATATGTATGTACATAAAATAAATGCCTGGTGGTAAAAAAAAGTTATCTATTACCATATTTATTATACTAAGTTCTATAAAACACCTTGGTCATGAATCATGAATTTTAAAAATTAATTTAGTTTAAAAATGTTTCTGCTAGAAAGTCAATAAAATACAACATATTTTCAAAACACAAAAGAAAACTAATTACAATTTACAAATCACCTCTTTTTCATTTGTGTTGGCTATTCATTTTTTAAAAACTCAAAAATATAACTCAAAACATGAAAGATTCCCCACAGATGAGCTTTATCATCTTTAATGATCACTGTGGCAACATTCATTTAAGAAAAGTTTCTGTCATTTTTTTCTCAACATTACTTATAGAAACAAAATCTTACCAATTTGCCTGAAATTTTCTTACAGGAAATTTCGGGCAAAAGAAAGCATGAAATACAATGATGATAACAAACCTTAAAATTTAAACTGAATCCACCTAAATTAAAGTGAGTTATAAAAGATAAAGTTTCATGTAACTTTAAGGAAAAAACATAAAACTTTATTCAGAATTAAAAAGTATAATAAAATCTCTTTTCCAATTTAAATATATCTGTCTTTAAAATCATCAATCTAAAGCTAATTTAAAGAGCTTAAAGCCATTATTTTGTGCATTCAAGACATGCAAAATAATCCAGATCAAAAAAGTAATCATTAAATTACTATGAAATTTATATGACCATGTATACCCAACATAGTAGCTTATTTTTTTGCTACATTTGACCAGAAAATAATCTGTACCTCAATATGTAATATATCTTAAGGATATAATTTTGAATTATATTTGAAATTAATATTTTAGTTATTAATTAACTAACTAATTAAGTAATTAATTAAGTAACTTCATTACTTTCTATTTATAGAATTATATTTTAAACTTTTACTTTGAAAAAGTATAGTTCACATTATGTTTCTATTTCTACAATTAACTAGTTCAACTAGAATGGAAAATATTTAGCAACCAATGATTTCAAATGAAGCCTTAAAGAGAATAACAGAGTTACTATTTTGATTCACTAAACGTAAATAAAGTAAAATAAAACTGTACAATATTTTCCAATAAGAAGAGTAATTAGAACTTACATCACATATTAACTAGTGTAATAATTACAGCCTAGTTAGAATTAGGAACAAACTAAACTCAAAATTACAAGTGTAGAATATGTGGTATTGCTTCCAATTTTATTTCACCTCCTTAAGAAATATTATAGTATGGAAGAGTGACTTATTAACTTATAAACACAAATCTATCTTTGTGCCCCTTCATAAGAGTTCTTGGCATCAATATATCATTGAAAGACAAAATCTATGCTTTTCACTTAGCTCAACCAGAATCTCTATAAGCAGTTCCTGAAAATGAAAAACAGACTCCAACTGGTTCAGAAAATCTACTTTCTCCTGTATACTCTTCTCACACTCCATAAATACAGCGTTTCATGCTACCCAACAGACAGCAAAGATGTCTTTTACCTTGTTTGCCTAAGTGTACTACATAGAGACACCTCAGGTACATCAATTAATACTATGGCAGTTTTCACATAAATCTTGCAGATATCCTATCCCAGGAAATTCACTGACTACAAGAAATCCCATACAGCACTGCTGGCAATGAAAATGAAGCGAAAGGAAGTTCAAGCATTTCTTCTTACAAACAACCTTTTTCTTTCTCTCAAACTTGCTTTAGTGCGTGCCAATAAAGTAACATCCATTATCAGTGCACTTGCCTTCATTCCAACAACAACAAAATTATTTCTGTATGCATTTTTAACTAAAATTTTAATATAAAAGTTGTATCAAAAGTATCAGTATTTCCATATGGGAGAAGTCATGAATGGTCCCAAAGTGGGCAGCATGGACACATAGGCAAATAAACATATTAAAGAGCAATATACACTACATTTTAAAAATTGTCTTGAAATGTGTGCAAAACAAAAGCTTGCCTTGTGAAAACAACTATATGTTTCCCTTATTAAACAAAAAAAGGGGGAGTTGATGGTGACTGATCAGATTCAATTCTCCCCAGATCTCTGCCAGAAACTCATAAAGTGCACCAAAGAAATCAAAATACTCACAATCTATCCTTCCATTGCAAATGGGAGACAAAGAAGTCACAAGCTAAATTTTTTTCTAAATAGGGTAATAAGTATCTGGGATCAACACAATCCAGGCTGAATTCACACTTTACAAAGGAAATCCTACAGAAACTCAACAGATAAGTAAGAAATAAAGGTGTCCCGGGGTGGAAGAACCCATTTATTACCAGCAAAGCCTCCTTCGAGAAAGAGAGATTCATCCTAAGTGGGGTCAGTAATGAAACAAATAAATCCAAACAGCCATGGTCTATATGAGAGAAAAACATTTAAGCTTGGATCAGTAAATAAAACCCCAATCCATGCTGAATACAAGTACATACCTAAAACAAAGTGACTTGGAAAGGTAAAACTTTTTTTTTTTTTTAGATTAGGCAAATACAAACAAAATGAAACCTATCAGACAAGGCAGAATTCAATCACAAAAGTATTAGAGAGATAAAGAAGGGAACTTATAATTTTCAAGGCTAAAACCCACAATAAAGATAACACAATTAAGAGTATGTGTGTAACTGCATGGAGCAACATACATCAAGCAGAAACCAAAGGATGTAAACAAAGAAGTAGGCTGATTAAGAATAGATACACTTAGGGCTTCCCTGGGGGCTCAGTGACAGAATCCGCCTGACAAGGAAGGATGTATGGGCTCCATCCCTGATCCACCTGCAAGTTCCCACATGTCACGGAGCAACTCAGCCCAGCACCACGACTGCCGAGCCTGTGCTTTAGAGGCCAGGAGCCGCAACTGCAGAAACCCGCACGCAATAAGGTGCTCGTTGCATCTAGAGAAAGCCCACGCACAGCAACGAAGACCCGGCACAGGCAAAAATAAAGAAATACATAAATAATTTTTTTAAAAGATACATTTAAACTAGCTCAGCTCCTTCAGTCCAAGGTGAATCAGGTAGACATAGAAAACCAAAAATAAAAGATCACTAACATAGAGCTAAAAGATGAAAATATATACTCTATTATTCCAACAACAAAAAACCCTTCTTTTCAAGTACACGTGAAACATTCCTGAAAATTAACCACATACTAGAAAACCACAAGTATCAAAAAGCAGATATAGCACAAAAATAATTCTTTGACTATAACTTTTAGAATGCTTGTTCCAGAAAAAGGGGAGAGTTGCTAAGCAGCTGGCCCCAGCGTTCTGCTTCAATTGTTAATTCAGATTTTGAGCTGTGAATTAATAAAGCCTTCTGTTGTAGGGAACTTCCCTGGTGGCTCAGATAGTAAAGCGTCTGCCTGCAATGTGGGAGACCTTGGTTTGGTCTCTGGGTCGGGAGGATCCCCTGGAGAAGGAGATGGCAACCCACTCCACTACTCTTGCCTGGAAAATCCCATGGATGCAGGAGCCTGGTAGGCTACAGTCCATGGCATTGCAAAGAATCGGACACAACTGAGTGACTTCACTCACTCATAATGCAATAAAACTAGAAAAAAAGTGACAACAAAAATGGCCTTTCCATATGGAAATTTAAATTTTTAGGTAAAAGATAAAACACTTCATTATAGAACAAATGAAAATATCCATATATCAGAAACTACAGAATAACTACTGCTCCGAGGAAAATTTATAGATTTAAGTACTTATGTCAACAAGAGTAAAAAATAAAAAGAATAACTGAATTGTATAGTTACCTTAAAAATTGAAAAGAAAAATGTAATAAACAGAAGAAAAACAAAACCCCCGCCAAAACCCAAGTATTAACATATATTAATGGTAGGAGGGCAAAATGGTACAACCTATAACCCATATAAAGTGTGTCTGGTACTGTGTTCCTAGATTAAAGATGTCCTTTGTCCCAAAAAGTATCTACATCAAGGAATTAACCTCAAGATATATCTGATAAAGTTTTAGAAAAGGCAGAGGAACCAGAGATCAAACTGCCAACATCCACTGGATCATAGAAAAAGCAATATTGTTCCAGAAAAACATCTGCTTCTGCTTGACTATGCTAAAGCCTTTGACTGTGTGGGTCACAACAAACTGCGGAAAATTCTTAAAGAGATGGGAATACCAGACCACCTTTCCTTCCTATGAAACATGTACACAAGTCAAGAACCAATAGTTAGAACTGGACATGGAAAAATGGACTGGTTCCAAATTGGGAAAGGAATACGTCAAGGTGACATATTGTCACCCTGCTTATTTAACTTATATGCAGAGTGAAAGTGAAAGTCGCTCAGTCGAGTCCAACTCTTTGTGACCCCATGGACTATATACACTTCATGCAATTCTCCAGGCCAGAATACTGGAATGGGTAGCCTTTCCCTTCTCCAGGGGATCTTCTCAGCCCAGGTACTGAACCCAGGTATCCCTCACTGCAGGCGGATTCTGAGCTAAGCCACAAGGGAAACCCAACAAAACCCAACAATAGATTCCCTTCGCCAGGGGATCTTCCCAACCCAGGTATCAAACCGGGGTCTCCTGCATTGCAGGCAAATTCTTTACCAACTGAGCTATCAGGGAAGCCTATATGCAGAGTACATCATGTGAAATGTCAGGCTGAATGAAGCACAAGCTGTAATCAACATTGCTGGGAAAAATGTAAATAACCTCATATGCAGATGATACCACCCTTTCGGCAGAAAGTGAAGAGGAACTAAAGAGCCTCTTGATGAAGGTGAAAAGGGAGAGTGAAAAAGCTGACTTGAAACTCAATGTTCAAAAAACAAAGATCACTGCATCCGGTCCCGTCACTTCATGGCAAATAGATGGGGAAACAATGGAAACAGTAACAGACATTATTTTCTTGGGCTCCAAAATCACTGCAGATAGTGACTGCAGCCATGAAATTAAACAATTCTGGCTCCTTGGAAGAAAAACTATGGCAAACCTAGACAGTGTATTAAAAAGCAGAGACATTACTTTGCCAACAAAAAGATCCGTATGGCCAAAGCTATGTGTTTTTCAAGTAGTCATGTACAGATGTGAGAAATGGACCAAAAAGGAGGCTGAACGCCAAGAAATGATGCTTTCCAACTGCGGCACTGAAGACTCTTGAGAGTCCCTTGAACTGCAAGGGGATCCAACCAGTCCATCCTAGAGGAAATCAACCCTGGACATTGACTGGAAGGACTGAAGCTGAAGCTGAAGCTCCACTGATGCGAAATGCCAACTCATTGGAAAAGACGGTGATGCTGGGAAAGACTGAGGGCAGGAAGAGATGTGGGTGACAGAGGGCGAGATAGTTGGATGGCATCACCAACTCAACGGACATGAGTTTGAGGAAACTGCGGGAGATGTTGAAGGACAGGGAAGCCTGGCGGACTGTAGTCCACGGGGTCGCAAAGAGTTGGACATGACTGAGTGAGTGAACAAGAACCAGCCCTTATCAAGTCCCTCGAGAATCTCAAAGTTACAACAATAGAAAATAAAAATAAAACACAACAACAACAAAAACCCAGAGAATTTTAAGCCAGGTAGTGAAAAACTTGAGATTTTTACTTTAGACTTACCGCACTGAAAATGTATAGATGTGAGTGGAAACTGAATTTCAGGGGGCAGAAGACGGAGGTTGAGTAGTAAGACATGAGAAGTGACAGCAAGAACAGAACACTCTTTCACAAGACTTGAAAGGGGAAAGAGAGATGAGGCAGTGGCAGAAATGAATGGCAACAGGAAGAATCTGACATGAGGAAGGTGATAAACGATGGAGGAATATACCAGAGGAGAATGATAGGTACACTTACAGAAAACAGAAGGGCTGATCTTAAATATGAAAAGGCATTTCCAGATAGCCAACAAGAACCTACTGTGTAGCACATGGAACTCTGCCCAGCGTTGTGTGGGGTCCTGGATGGGAGGGGAGTCTGGGGGGAGAATGGATACATGTGCATGTGTATGGCTGGGTCCCTTCTCTCTTCACCTGAAACTGTCACAACATTATTAATCGGCAAAATACCCCAATACAAAATTTAAAAAAAAAATTTACAAAATTTTAAACTTTATAAAAAATATCCCACATAGATCCCAAAACAATAAAAACACCTAAAAATAGAAGACATTTTCATCACTGAATTTTATGGATTACAAAGAATAAGGGTGGAAACAGCTATTGATACAGAGGTATATAGATACTGGAAAAACACATAGCTTTGACTATACAGACCTTTGTTGGCAAAGTAATGTCTCATAATGACAGATGGAGGGACAAAGACGATGAGGGAGATTCAAAGAGATAAGTTCTTTCTTTTTATGTGGTATTAGTAGCCTTATCTAAAAAAGGAAGGGCTTCTAGGTGGCTCAATGGTAAATGATCTGCCTGTTGTTGCAGGAGACATGAGTTCATGCAGGAGACATGCTTGGGAAGATCCCCTGAAGAAGGAAATCGCAACCCACTCCAGTATTCTTGCCTGGGAAATCTCACGGACAGAGGAGCCTGGCAGGCTACAGTCCAAGGAGTTGCAAAGGGTCAGACATGATTTAGCAACTCAGCATGCAAGCACAAAGAAGGAAAGGTTAGTACAAGTGATGTTTGTAGGTAAAGAGAGAAATATCCTATCAAGAAACAGTAATGACAGTTGCTGAAAAGTATAGTAAGCATGCTGTCACTTCAGTGGTGTCCAACTCTGTGCGACCCTATGGACTGCAGCCTACCAGGCTCCTCTGTCCATAGAATCCCCCAGGCAAGAATTCTGGGGGGCTGTGGTGCCCTCCTCCAGGGGATCTTCCTGACCCAGGGATCGAACTTGCGTCTCTTCCATCTCCTGCTTTGGCAGGCGGATTCTTTACCACTAGCACCACCTGGGAAGCCCGTAGTAAGCATAATCTATAAAAATATGATGGCAACAAACAAGGGTATATTATATATATAATAATATATATCAATATATTCCCCAGTAGAGTTCAGATCACTATTAGTTATAAGAAAAGGAACAGGGAGGTAAATATACTAATTTAAGGAGCTACTAATGACAATCCATTTGCCAGTGGTGGGAGCATATTCCTGTTATATATATTAAAAATATAGTTTTGTTTCCTTCTGGGTAAAAGATAAAATAAGTATGGCTTGGATAAAATTAGCAAATTAGAGATTGTGTCCTATTCTTAAAGAAAAGTAAATGAAACAATATATAATCATGAAAAATAAATGTTAATATATTCAAATTCCATTGTTCTCACCAATTCGAGTGATTTTATTATGTGAAAGCTCAAGACTTTGGATATTGGTGCAGCCATCCAAACCGTGAAGAGAAGTCAACTGATTTTCATTAAGAAGAACAACGCAGAGATTTTCCAAATTTTCACAGTTGATAGTCTCAATATGGTTTTCCTAAAACAAAGAACAAATGTAATTAGTTTTATTTCAATGGCTTACTAATGAAACATTTAAAGCTTGCAGAAAAGAAGAAAGGTGATATACTTGAATTTAAATGATTATCTGAGTCCCTAACTTTTAAGATAACTATGTGGAATGTTATACTATCTGAATGAAAATATCAGGCAATCAAATAAATAATTAACTGATTTAAACTTATTAATAATCTTTTAAAATAGAGAAAATATAGAGGATCAATAACAAAACATTTCAAACTATCTGAACAAGAGTGAACGATTTGGTCACAGTTGCTAACAAACCTATTTTAAAGAAATCAAACACTGAAAAATTTGAAATCTACCCATTTGCCTTCCTCAGTTCCTTTTGTGATGCCAATACCATGAATTAGGTATATATCTTATATGCAAATTTATACTTTTACTAAATATACATATCTCTACAATACAGAATATTGGTCTCAAGGTCAAGATCATACGTCAGGGATGCAACAGCATTCTCTTTTTTTAAACTTCAGAAAGATAAAGTGAAAGTCGCTCAGTCATGTCCGACTCTTTGTGACCCCATTGACTATACAGTTCTCGGAATTCTCCAGGCCAGAATACTGGAGTGGGTAGTCTTTCCCTTCTCCAGGGGATCTTCCCAACCCAGGAATCAAACCCAGGTCTCCCACATTGCAGGTGGATTCTTTACCAGCTGAGCCACAAGGGCTTTTAAGAATCTTAATGGTATAGTCCCAAAACACTCTCTCAAAAACATCTATGAGTACAGTCTTTGTTAACTGGAGTAAACTTAATAAGCATAGGAAACACAAAGAAAAGAAAATCATATTGGTGGAAGCACTGTCGGTCTGAACTGAAAAGAATCAAAAATAAAATGAAACTCTAGCATCCTGACTTCAATCTTCTATGAGAAAGAAACATTGAAAAAAATTCTCAGCTGCAATGAAAAAGAAGGTATGCCTTGAGAATGGACTTAGAAGACTATTGGGCAGAACCAAGAGTCAGAGAGAACCAGTCCCATGGAGCAGAACCAAGTCCTTACTAAGAACTAATGGTATGTTCTTAGCTTTGGACCAAGGGCTGCCATGAGCTTCCTGTTCTCTCCCAGACTGAATGATAAGGACTCTTGTAATTAACTAAGTCCTGTCTGTCTCACCACCATACGTAGGTGTAGGACAGTGGGAGAAGACTACTTTTCCTTTAACTTTACAGATCTCTGAGTTGAAAGAACTCTGAGCAGATCATCTCCATTTGGATCTGATTTAGATGAGAAGATTCTGTGCTTCAAGTTTAAGTCTGATGTCATAAGTTCATAAGATTCTGGGGTCTTTGGGGCATGGGTCCTTTCGCATGTGGGAAAGATATGACTCATTAGGAACCAGGAAGCAGATTGCAGTAGATTATTATTTTGTAAGCAGTTTCCTATAAACCTCACAACCCAATATTCACACATACACACAGTCCCCTCCCACTTGAACTGAAAGTTTAGTGAATAGAACATAAGCTAGTATGATGCAGGCAGACGCTTGATAAGCCCTAGTATTGAAAACTGTCTTTTTGGAAAGCTCACCCTGTAAAGATGCCCAAGGTGGTGGGGGGGTGGGGTGGGCAGAGAGAGACATAGAGAGGGAGGGAAACTTCAACCTCCCAAGGCACCAGACATATAAAAGAACGTATTTGGACATTCCAGCCCCAACTGCAAATTACATCAGACATCCAGGCAACAGAGTATGAAACAGATGGAATGCCCAGAATAAGTCTGGCCTCATTCATGGCCCACAGAAGTAGAGTAAAATAAAATGGAAGCTTTTTTTTTAAAATTTACTAAATAATGCAGTCATTTGTTATGTAGCAAAAAGTAACGAAACAATAACCCTATCACCTATGAATGAAGATAATTTCCCAGGTCATACCACCTAATCATCTTTCCTGTATGGCTCTCACAAATTTTGGCCCTTGATCTCTCTAGACCCTGAGTTACAGGCTATTTTATTAAATGTTCCTTCAAAATTGTCATTTCTTAAATGTACACCTGAATCTGTTTTATATTTTATTATAAAATAAATAATGACAACATAGGACACACCTGTGCATCAATATACTTCAATTTTTTGCAGTTACTCAGACTGTGCAAGGAAGTTAATCCACAGCGTCGAAGAGACAGAAACTGCAGATTTGGACACTCTGCCAGTGTGGAGAGACTGCAGCCTGGCAAATCTTGAAATGTTATTGTTGCAACCTAGAGAATTCAAAAAAATCAGAGAGCATATCATTATCTAAATATAATGAAGACAAACTATATTAACCTTGAAAAATTGTTTTAAATTTTTCATCTTAAAGAAAGTAATGCTATATATTGAAACTCACTTTTATTAACAACTCAACTTCATTTAAGCTGACGATTTTGCCACATTTCTTTCCCTCATAGAAAGGCAAAATAATGTAATCATTCATGACCAACTCAAGTTCAAAGGTAATATATATAGAAGCAATAATAACATAATCATTTTACTCCTTGACTTTTCACCAAATTCATTTTCCTGTTCTTCATGTCTCTTGGCATTATTTTCAGGATTGCACTATATAAACATTGAAGATCTGTGTTTGACAGTATCTTCAGGGTACCTGGATAATATCAGAAGCCGTAACAGATCAGAAACAGATTTTATAACCAACCTGCCATGCTTCAACTAGAATAACTTAGCTCTCTTCTAAAAATGAAGCAACTTTAACTGAGAAGAGATATTGTAGAACTTGTAATAAGTAGAAACATGCAAAAATAACTGGAGCATGCAATAAAAACAACATTCTATTATACTTCTGTATTATAAAAGTATGAATCATCCTTTACTACTGAATAATGTATATACCCAGATCATATAGAATCTGCCGTATAACAAATCATGAAACTTATTATCATACATTTATAACATTTCCTATTATTGAGATATTACCTTGTATTCACTACTTCATAAAGCCTTTTTCCTAAGGAATTTTTCTCTTTTTAAGTCTTTTCAACTAAAGAAAATTCAACATCAAAGAGTGTATTGAACTTTATGGTAGGTATATTAAGGACTACACTTATAGTTCTATAAGAATATGTCAGATATAAATATTTTGAGATTACTGAAAAGCACTCCATGTATTAAACCCAGGATCTCTCACCTACGTAAACTTGGCACAGTAATAATGTAACGATGTGCTGCTTCTTCACTATAATTGAGTCTATGCCCTGAAATAAGTATATAAACTAAACTGCTTTACAGTAAGAATACTTTCACATTGCCACATTGGAAGTCCTAAGGCCAGATTTCCTATGTACTGAACAACAATTTAAAAATTATTAGCTTTATAGTGTATACTAGCATATATACTAGGGTATAACACATGCAAAAGAAATTTTAAGTGTTTTACTGAAACTGAAAGCATTGTTACTTCAAAAAAAAAAAGCTGGGGAAAGCATAAATTCTTAAGTGTGCAACTCCTCTTCTTGTGGAATATTTCCTGTGCAATAAAGTTTTACATTTACATATTTGTGTCAGTGAATGGGAAGATCATACATTCATGGAAACAGAAAGAAAGGATTAGTCTACCCCTTGCTTTAAGTAGCAAAAGCAATAGCTGGTATTTTTTAAACTTTTGGTGAATGAATTTTCTAGTTTCAAAGTAATTTTAGGAATTTCTCAATTACTAATAATCTAAAACAACTTTTGAAACAAATTTCTTTTTTACAGTTTTTCAGAAAGAAACATATTTACCTACATGTGTCAGGATACCTGCTGGGTAATACCCCTATAATTTGTCCAAAGGAGATACTATAAATTCTGTACTTAGAAAACTGATTCTACACTAAAAAACTAAAGACACTAGAATCGAACACTTAAAAACTGAAAACCCTACCGCTGCAGCTTTGCAGTAACAGATGCTACTCTCCAGTGTACATTCTCCTGCTAGTGTAACAATACACTGCCTTGCTGCTGTCGCTTGGTCGTGTCCAACTCTTTGCAAGCCCCTGGACCGCAGCACACCAGGCCTCCCCGTCCTTCAGTATCTCCCAGAGCTTGCTCAAACTCACGTCCATTGAGTCAGTGATGCTATCCAACCATCTCATCCTCTGTTGTCCCCTTCTCCTCCTGCCTTCAATCTTTCCCAGCATCAGGGTCTTTTCCAATAAGTAGGCTCTTCACATCAGGTGGCCAAAGTATTGGAGTTTCAGCTTCAGCATCAGTCCTTCCAATGATCAGGACTGATTTCCTTTAGGATGGACTGGTTTGATCTCCTTGCAGTTCAAGTATCTTCAACACCACAGCTCAAAAGCATCAATTCTTCAGTGCTCAGCTTTCTTTATGGTCCAACTCTCACATCCATACATGACTACTGGAAAAAGCAGAGCTTTGACTAGACAGACCTTTGTCAGCAGAGTGGTGAGTCTGCTTTTTAAAATTCTGTCTAGATTTGTCATAGCTTCTCTTCCAAGGAACAAGAGTCTTTTAATTTCATGGCTGCAGTCACCATCAGCAGTGATTTTGGAGCCCAAGAAAATAAAGTCTGTCACTGTTTCCATTGTTTCCCCGTCTATTTGCTATGAAGTGATGGGACCAGATGGCATTATCTTAGTTTTTTGAATGTTGAGTTTTAAGCTAGCTTTTTCACTCTCCTCTTCCACCTTCATCAAGAGGCTCTCTAGTTCCTCTTCACTTTCTGCTATAAGGGTGGTGTCATCTGTATATCTGAGGTTATTGATATTTCTCCCAGCAATTTGATTCCAGCTTGTGCTTCATCCAGCTTGGCATTTCACATGATGTGCTCTGCATAGAAGTTAAATAAGCAGGGTGAAATATACAGTCTTGATGTATTCCTTTCCCAATTTTAAACCAGTCTGTTGTTCCATGTCCAGTTCTAACTGTTGCTTCTTGACCTGCATACAGGTTTCTCAGCAGGCAGGTAAGGGGGCCTGGTATTCCCATCTCTTGAAGAATTTTTCATAGTTTGTTGTGGTCCACACAGTCAAAGGCTTTAGCATAGTCAATGAAGCAGAAGTAGATGTTTTCCTAGAGTTCTCTTGCTTTTTCGATGATCCAATGGATTTAGGCAATTTGATCTCTGGTCCCTCTGCCTTTTCTAAACCCAGCTTGAACATCTGGAAGTTCTCGGTTCACGTACTGTTGAATCCTAGCTTGAAGGATTATGAACATTACTTTACAAACATATAAACATAATTAAATTCTAGTTATGATGTAGCAGCCTCTCCAGCTGCAGTATAGGAGTGATTCTGCTGCAGTGTACTTGTTGATGGTGTCTACTTCTGAATATGAAGTATTTCTTGGTATTTCCTCCTCCCTTGTACTGAACATTTAAAAATTTTCTGGGACTTCCCTGGTGGTCCAGTGGTCAGCATCCACTCTGCAATGCAGGGGATACTGGTTCAATCCCTGGTCCAGGAAGATCCCACATGCCATGGGGCAACTAAGCCCCACAAGTGGCAACTACTGAGTCCACACACCACAACTACTTAAGCATGTGCACCTAGAGACCAAGCTCCAAAGCAAGAGAAGCCACCGCAACGAGAGGCCTGCGCACAACCAGAGAGCAGCCCCTTCTCGCCGCAAGAGAGAAGAGCCCGTGTGCAGCAACGAAGACCCAGTGCCAAAAATAAATTAGGTTGAATTTTAAAAATTTCCACATGATACAGCAATTTATTTCCTGTTACACTCTAGATTTTCCCAAACATATGAGATCAAATAAACTTTTACACTCATCATTTTGATTGTTATTTAGCTGCTAAGTCATGCCTGACTCTTTTGTGACCCCATGGACTATAGCCCCCCAGGCTTCTCTGTCCATGGGATTTCCCCAGGCAAGAAAACTGAAGTGGGTTGCCAATTCCTCCTCCTGGCGATCTTCCTGACCCAGGGACTGAAACCACATCTCCTGCATTGGCAGGCAGATTCTTTACCACTGAGCCACATGGAGAGTCCCATCATTTTGATACAAGCATGAAAATAATCACAGAAATAAAACTGCTTTATGCTCTAAAAATTAAGGTCAATATAGAATTAATATTCATAGGTGTTTATCAGTGTATGATCAGCCTGATAAAAGAGCAACTAGGGCATAGTGAATGGTCACTAAATGCTTCTCAAATAACTGAACAAATGCATTATCTTAGCCCTGTGGCAAAACTAAAATATTTATAACATTCATAGTTGTGCTCCCATATTACCAAAGGGTAATACAAAAATATTTGGAAAACTAATATTTTCAGTCTCTCATGACTTAAAAATGAACTGACTCATAGAACCTAAGACTCATTCATTACATCTTAACAAAATATCACAAATTAGTTTTCTACTTAATCATCTATATTTCCCCCAAATCCTGGGCAGTTTTGATAAATAAAATGACCTAAAAGAGCCATGTATTTTTTACAGAGTTCACTCTCAATTACTCTTGAGAAATCCAACCCAAGCAGTGTCACTCACCTATGGTAAACTATAATTCCCAAAGTAACAGAAGCAATGACTGTTACGCTTTGTGTTAACAAATTTGTGATTGTGCCACAACCTCAAATCTATTCAACGTAGACAAATAACATCATGTAAAAAATCAGCTGCAAAGAGACTAAATCAGGTATGATTGGTGGCTTAGATGAATGAGAATAAAACTTCATCTAAGCCATGTATCATCACAACACCACTTAATTACAGTCTTCCTTGAATGAAGTGAGACCTTCTGACCTAAAAGTTAATCAGCCCCTAAAATGTTATCATCATCCATGCCGTATTGTGAAGCCATAGAAAAAAATCCTTAAGCTATACCCTTTTTTTGCAGTTGTTATTTAAGGCTAGTTACCATTAGTAGCAAAATACTCAAAAGAAAAATGAATTAGTTAAAGCATTCTGCTAGGGAAAAAAAAAATGTTAGTTGTCAATAATCACTGCTCTTCAGTCATATCCTTCTGGAATACTATTCCATATAGTAGATGATTCAGCATTTTCAATGTTCTAACTTATTTGATGAAATAGGTTAATCATAAGTCCGTTGCCTTTCTCTTCAGATGTTTGAGACCCACATTTGACAAAGACTATTATATACGTTACACAAGCCCAAGACCAAATTCTTCACAAACAGTATTTAAAAACTCAACAATCCTATAAAGTAGGTATTTCTCATCCCAGTTTACAGAAGACAAAACTTGAGGCTCAGAAAGAGCAAGGTGAGATAGCCAGTAAATGGCAGAAAGAAAATGAGAACCCTGATCTCATTTGATACATTAAAAATAAAAATCCACAGTAATATGTTATTTATTTATTGCCTTTTTGCCTACCAAATCAGAATCATAAGGGCAAAGACGGGTTTGTTTCTGTCCCTTTAATCTAACAATAAATATGGACTGATCATGTGGGATAGATGAATCTTTGCTGAGTGAATGAATAAAACAATGTATACATATTAACATTAGTGTTTCCTTTTCTAGGTATCTTGCCTATATCAAGAAATCAAATAAACTTTATAAATATGTTTTGAGCTTAAGGCCTAAACATGTGTATTTTAACCTTAAATCTTTCATCTTAAATCCTTTATTGAATTTAATCTTTCCTGTTTTTCTACACATCTGTTAGTTTCTGTCTTATTTTTGATTGAAACTATGTTTCATAAGCATAGAAAACTAGTAGCATTTGGTAACAACTACTTTAAATTTCACGTACATATGTACCATGTTTATACAGCACGTGACTCAATTACGAAGGGAGCCACTAGGCGGTGCTGTGGTCCAGGACTAAAGCAAATGAGCTCCAAGCTGAGTAACAAGCTGCAATTTTCCTACTCTACCAACTCTACTTTCCCAGATGACTCCATTCTTAGTAGCCTAATAATGGCTATAGGCCCCTTGAAAAAAATCAAAGCTCTTCATAGTGCCTCACTGAAGAAGAGGCACTGAATAATTTTAATTGAGGATTTCTTTTAAGTACAACTCCTCTCAAATAGGATAAGTATTTCATTAGTAACTTCATTGACTAAGAAAATTCTTGGATTTCAAAAAAAGCAGAGTCCGAGAAACAACAAATTAGTGGTTACCAGTGGGGAGAGGGAAGGGGAAAGTAAGTAAGTAATTAAGTAAGCTACAAGGATATGTTGTACAATACAGGGAATATAGACAACATCTTATAATAACCATAAATGGAGTATAACTTTTGAAAATTATGAGTTACTATATTGTACACCTGTAACCTTTCGTACATCAACTATACTTCGATTAAAAATAAAATTTGTCTTATATAAAGATTTTTGAAGTTACATTTTAGAGAACCAATTAAAATTCAGTATGTAAAAAGTATTATAAAATACCTGCTGTAAAGTATCCCAAGGACCACACCGAAGAATTTCTAGTGTATTCAAAGGGGGCATCGTGTTGACTGGGCATTTTATAAGTCTCCTCCTTCTAACAATTTTCTTCTGTTGATTTTGCCTGAAAATTTCAAACCAGGGTTTAAATGATGTTATCCAAGCTAGCCTCTTTTCTTCAATAGAAGACAGAAGTGTTGGCTCTGGCACAGAGCAGGCCACTTTATTTTCACATTCAGCTGTATTTTCATGACATTCTTCTGGAATTTCTTGAATCTGAGACTTAAGAGAGTTTACTTCTTTAAAAACCAAATTGTTTTTTGCATTATAGCCACCCAAATCTTCACAAGGAGCATCTACAATATAATTTTGCTTGCTTATTTTGCCTTCTACATTTATCACAGCATCATTAGTGTTAAAAACCAAGTCACTATTCAGAGCACTGCCTTTTGGGTTCTCCTCTGCCTCTTTAGATTTTAAATCAATTTCTTCTTCTTGTAGTAATGTATTTTCCCCTATATCTTCAGATTTTTCTAATTTCAGTGGTACTGGGTTTTGTTTCATTGAAATCACTGAAATTTCCTTTATATTATTTTCTTCATACAATGTTCCAAACTGTCCTGATATTTCTTTTTCTACTTTTTGCATCTTATTGTCTTGGTTATCATCAATTATTTTCTGTGATTCATTGTCTTTTACTTCATCGATTTCTTGATTATTTCCTAATATTATTTGGGTTTCTTGTCTCATAGTCTCATTTATGGAAGGTTTCAAGACTTCCTCATTTTGTACTTGAAACTGTAATTCTTGCAGTTGAAACTGTTCTTTGACATTTTCTTTTAGATGCAGGTTTTCCAATTTATTTTTTTGATCTATGTTTTCATAATTCTTTTTTTGCTTGACCAATTCTTGTGAACATTGTGCTGCTGGGTTTTCATTTTTTTCTTCCACTTTAAATACTGCCAAAATTGCCTGGCTTGACATAGATTCTTTTAATTGCACTTGTACTGATTCTTTCAACACAAGCTGTCTATCTACATTCTTCCTCTTATCTGACTCTTCAGCTAACCAAGGGGAAGCGTCTTCCCACATTTTTAACTTTCCACCCCCTCGCCTTTTGGCTCCATCATCCTTATTCTTTGATGTATCCTCAATGGTCACATGTTTGGCATTATATTCTCCCTTCTTTAATGCTCTACTTATTATTAGCTGTTTTTTTGCAGCTTCTCTCAGTATCAATTTTTCCATCTTTAGTAGTTGTTCCCTTTGTTGTCTCAGGATGTTCTTTTTCCCCATATATTCTTTTTCTCTCCTTTTCCTTCCCTCTTGCATCTGCTTTTCTATCTCTTCTTCTATTCTTTGTTCCTCCTCTAATCGTTTCCGTTTTTCTTCTTCTATCTGTCGTATTTTTGCTTCCTTTTCCTTCCACTCTTGTGCTTTCTTTTTCTTACTTTCTATTTGTCCCTTTATGATTGGGCCATATTTTTGGTAGGCCACAAATGCTTTATATTTAGCTTGAATTTTTACAGCTGCATTATGCTGTAGTTTTAACAAACGCATTTTTTCTTTTTCCTGTAGGTCTTTAAATTTTGTTCTTTCTTCTTCCATTTGTAAATGTAAGTTTCTAATAAATTCCTAAAATAAAGTAAGATATATAGTAGTCAGCATAAGCTAAATGTGAAATATTACTAAAGCATCATATGAAATTTAGATTAAAACAAATACTGAACTGAAATCATAATAAAGTCAATAGAAAATTTACTTAGAGGAACTAAAGTAATTTATTGAAAAGGGCATATTGATTTTTTTAAATATTTAGGAGCTTCTATCAATTTAGTAAGCTGATACTCTAATATTATGACTGTACTTGAAATTGGGGAATTGAAGAATTCTTTGATGATAGAAAGCATATGCAGTCAGAATGACACAGAGAAAAGGCAAGAAAAGCCAAAAGCTAAAATTTGTGTAGGAGAAAAGGACTTCAAACTTTATGAGACGGGTGTTCTTTCTGATAAAAGAGACCCCTAGAGCTAGCAGCACAGGGAATGCAGAAACAGGGAATGATTTTTAAGTTATAGTATAAGGAAGGTGAGGTAGTAGATACATATAAGCCTAGTTACATTTCTTATCCTGTCCAGCAGGACAGCTGATAAGCCCATAAAGCACTAAGTGAGGTAATCCAGAGTTGGGTGAAAATATCATTGTCACTAAAGTCCTAAAACAAAAGAAAACAGGTCAACAAAATCGGGCAAATATTTAGAAAAACTAACACAAATGATGTGAAGTAACAAAAATGCTTCAATAAGCAAAAGGAAGGTCCAACTTCTGAGAAAACTATTTAATTAAAAGTTAAAGATATTTTTAAGAAAGAAATGTTTAAATAAGAATCTCACATAAAAAATGAAATGCAAGTGCCCAAATAAAAATATATGACTCACTCAAACAAACAAACAAAAAAAATCAAGATAAAATGGTTGAGCAGCTAAATGCCTAAACAAAACTTCAAAACTAGCTGTTTCCCAAAATAATACACAAAACACAAAGTTATGAAATATATGAAGTTCAGGTGTAAAGGCGATCAACACAGAAACTTCAACATATGACTAACAGGAGTTCCAAAATAAAAAAATGAGGAAAACTGAAAAGAAGAGAATCAGAGAAAAATGATTTCAAAACCAAAAACAAAGGCCTTGAGATGAGTCAATTTCACACACACACACAAAATGATGGCTCGTATAGTAAACACTAACAATATTTCAGAACACTAAGGAATATAAGCTCTATGAAGGCAAGGATTATTTCTGTTTTATTCACTGCTGTATCCTGAGTAATCACAGAGAGGTAACTACCTGGCACACAGTAGAAAACCAGCAAATATGTGCAGATGAATGCAAAGAGTGAAAAATCTTAAAGCTTCAAAAGAACTTAATAAATGAGCAACAGATTTGCCATCAAAGACGGCATGAGCTTTGTGCATGCTTCGTCGCTCAGTCATGTCTGATTCTTGAGACGCCATGGACTGTAGCCCACCAGGTTCCTCTGTGCTTGGGGATTCTCCAGGTAAGAATACTGGAGTGGGTTGCCAAGGCCTCCTCCAGAGGATCTGCTCAACCCAGGATTGAACCCAGGTCTCCCACGTTGCAGGTGGAGTCTTTACCAGCTGAGCCACAGGGGAAGCCCAGAGATAGCATGTGCAAAAATAAACATGCAATGGAGTTACATCTTTAAATCGCTAAAACTAAATTGTAATAAACCTCCATTCTGCATCCAAGAAAACTAATCATTCAGTTTTAAAAGCAAAATAAAAACATTTTCAATTGTGCAAACACAGAAAATTTCCTGTCCAAAAGTAAACTTTTGACAAGTGTTTAGCTGTATACTCCAAGAAAGGAAAACTAAGTCCAGAAAGCAGAGAAAGACAGGATTCAAAGAACACTAATCAAAGAGAGCAAGGAGATCAATCCAGTCCATCCCAAAGGAAATCAACCCTAAATAAGGACTGATATTGAAGCTGAAGCTCCAAGACTTTGGCCACCTGACATGAAGAGCCGACTCACTGGAAAAGACCGTGATGCTGGGAAAGATTGAGGGCAGGAGGAAAAGGGGACGACAGAGGATGAGATGGTCAGATGGCATCATCGACCCAATGGACATGAGTTTGAGCAAGCTCAGAGAGATAGCAAAGGAGAGGGAAGTCTTGCGTGCTGAAGTCCAGGGGATCGCAAAGAGTTGGACATGACTGAGCCACTGACTGTACAACGACAATGATCAAATAAACCCTTACCACCTAGCACTTACGTTTTTTATTCTGTCGTCTTTCCGTCATGTCATGTAAGGACGAACATCAGCTGTCCATTTACTGTTGCTCCTTTTTGGGTAATGAGCTTTTTCCTTGGCTGATTTTAAGATTTTCCCTCCTTATCTTGAATTGTAATAGCTATACTATTCAATCCCCAGGTGTGATTTTCTTTGGATTGATTCAACTTGGGGATCTTTACTCATCCTTAAATGTTCGAGTTGAATTTTCTAAAACAATCTGAAACCTTTCCAACTATTATCTCTTTACCCACAGGTTCTGCCCCATTCTCTCCTTGCCTTCCAAATTACTATTAATGATATTTTATAATATTTTAATATTTTCATTATGTATCACATATTTCTTGTTCTCTTTTCTGTTTTTCCCATTTTTGTCCTCTCTGCACTTACATTTGGGCATTTCTTATTGACTTCCCTTTAGCGTCAATAATGTTCTCACCTGTTTTGCCAAATCTAATGTTAAATTTATCCACTGAAATTTTACTTTTTTACACTGAACTATTCAACTCTAGAATATATAGTGCTGCTGTGTTGTGCTAAGTTGCTTCCGTCATGTCCAACCCTTTATGACCCTGTAGACTGTAGCCCCGGAGAAGGCAATGGCAGCCCACTCCAGTCCTCTTGCCTGGAAAATCCCATGGATGGAGCCTGAAAGGCTGCTGTCCATGGGGTCGTGAAGAGTAGGACACGACTGAGCGACTTCACTTTCACTTTTTACTTTCATGCATTGGAGAAGGACATGGCAACCCACTCCAGTGTTCTTGCCTGGAGAATCCCATGGACGGGGGAGCCTGGTGGGCTGCCGTCTTTGGGGTCCCACAGAGTCAGACACGACTGAAGCAACTTAGCAGCAGCAGCAGCAGACTGTAGCCCGCCAGGCTCCTTGGTCCGTGGAATTCTCCAGAAAAGAATACTGGAGAGAGCTGCCAAGCCCTCCTCCAGGGGAAGAATATATACTTGGTATTACATTAAAGATTCTAATTTTCTTTTCCTATCTCCTGTTTATTTTGCTACTGTATAATTATGGGAATTTAATGGCTCTCCTAACTCCAACATTTGGATTACCTGTGACTCACTATTGTCTTTTTTTTTCTTGTCATTCATATTGAATCTCTGTCTTCACATGCCTAACCAACTTTTTTATTTAGAGATGGAGAGGATATGCTTACTTTTTCAGGAATGTGTTTATATAAACTTCAAAAAGACTTGGAAAAATACTAAGAAATGAAATATTTTTGTCTATTTTTTACTTGCAATTACTTAAAATAATCTTATATAAAAACTGCAGTGTAAATTAGTTAAAATTTAATAAACGTGTCATCCTAAACCTAAAGGGATACTTAATACATTCAGTTAGTTGCATTAAAGAAATGTAGTAACCTTTCATAACAATCCTCAATCATAATGAAATAATAGTATGTTTCCTCAAACGTAATAGTATGTTTCCTCAAACCTTGGAAGAAATTTTACATTTACAGTTTAACACAGACATGCTCACTAATTGAACCAGTTTAGCTTCCTTGTCAGGATATTTCATTTCAAGGAGAGTTTCTAGTGACTAAGTATTGGTAAAACTTGAGTAAATTAAATACTATACCAACTAGGCAATACTATTTTAAAATACTCACTCCAAGCATAGTAATTTATTTCAAATGGAGAATGACTACTCTGCTGCTTACAAACAATACATACATACTGCGTGCTGTTGAAATCTCTCCTTCCATATTTTCTCCTCTTTATGAAGTTCATCATTCATCTTGTCCTGTTCTTGCTGAACATATGATAATATTGAAATATGATATTCAAATATCAAAAATATTATGTTTATTCTGTATGACTGTTACAACATATATTAGTAAACAATGGTTAAAGATAAAAACTCACCCAATGGCCCCCAGTTATTAGCACTGGAATAACAACTTTAATCCCAAACTTAAAATATCATAAAATGATACCTAGGTTTCCCATTAGCACATGAAGATATCTGTAATCTTGGAAAGCTGTCTTATTAATTTGAGTATATTTAATCACATAATAAGATGCACTAGCTAGAAATACTTCTGGATAATACAAAAATTACAAATGATAATGTATGTTAAGATGGGTTTTGCATTACAGGGTTTTTTTCCTCTCCATACTATTTCATTTAATTCACATAAAAAATCATCTCAGAGGGTAATTGTTTTCTTTCATTAACTCATTATTAGCATCTATTTTGTTAAGGCTCTGAAAAATAAACAAAGATCAGTAAAATATAATCCCCTTCCTCAAAAACTTTACCTTTAGTAATTCTAAAATGCTATCATATGTTCACACATTATCCCAAATTTAGCAAAATAAGTTAATCACAAGATAAGAACTATAAGGATTACAGTAGGAAGAGTTGTAATAATTAGAGGATTATCAAAGTTTCATACAAAAGATGTTTTTGAAATGACTCGGCTTTTAAGAGATTATATAAACATTTGAGGCATTTATTAAAAAGTTTTTGAACTAGGAAAATGATTACAACTCAGTTTTAGGAAAGTTATAAGTTTACATTTGATAGCTGTCAGTAAAGAATATGCCTGCAATGCAGGAGACCTTGGTTTGATCCGTGGGAGGGAAGATCCCCTGGAGAAGGAAATGGCAACTCACTCCAGTACTCTTGCCTGGATGATCCCATGGACAGAGGAGCCTGGCAGGCTATAGTCTACGGCGACACAAGAGTTGGACATGACTTAGCAACTAAACCACCGCATTTAATAAGAGAGTAAGGCAAGGAAACAGTAAGGAGATCAGTGAAGTAGGTATTACAGAAATCCATGAGAGAATCAGTGAGGGCCTTCTACAGATGCGGTCACAGGAGTCAGAAGAGATGCAAACACAATGCAAATGTGAAACTGCCACCAACTGCCAACTGACTGAATCAGAGGAAGTGGGGAACGTTCTTTGGAAACTATCTCATACGAGCTGTGGGAAATTTTGATGGCATTTAAGCATGGAAATAACATTTTTTGGAAAATAATGATCCTTCTGACTGCACTACCATGCATGAGTTTCCAGAACACAAGAGCAAAAGTAGGAAGGTCAATTAGAGATACAGCAGATATTCCAAGCTACACACTAGGACATCCTGAACGATGGGGCAGTAGTAGACATACGGATGAGACAGTGGATAATGTAACTATTAGAAGGATAGGATCATAAAAGAGAGAGAAGAGTCAAAAATGGTACTCAGCTTTTTAGCTTAGTCTATGATGAGAGCATAGCTCATCAAAATAACGACTCACGAATACCAGAGGCGGAGCACGACTCAGAAAGACAATGTATTCAGTTTTAGATCCATTAAGTTCTGAGTATGGGATAGTTACGTAGTTCACTTTATTTTTATAACTATAGATTTGGTTCTGAACAGCCATTGCTGTGTTTGAGACTATCAAGAGAGAAAGTACATGGAATAAGAAAAGAAAGAACAAAAGATGGAATCCGGGGTAGGACCCATTCAGGGAGAAGGAGAAAAAAATTAACCTAAAAACAGATACCAAGGAAAAATGGCCAAACATGTAAGACGACAATCAAGGTAGTATGGTCCCACAGAAGTAAAGGGGAAATGAAATGGTCAACTGGTTTTTACTGGCACAAAAAGGAAAAGAGGCAAAAATAAATACTGACTGGTCGCTCAGACAGTAGAGCATCTCCCTGCAATGCAGGAGACCTGGGTTTAATCCCTGGGTTGGGAAGATCCTTTGGAGAAGGAAATGGCAACCCACTCCAGTACTCTTGCCTGGAAAATCCCATGGATGGAGGAGCCCTGATAGGCTACAGTCCACGTGGTCGCAAAGAGCTGGACACTACTAGTGACTTCACTAGGATGTGTGAGTGTGGTTCTAGAAGTCATTGTATTTTTGTCAAAGTCAGTTTAGAAGCCAACTTTTTTTTTTTTTTGTCAAAAGCAGTTTAATTCACTGGGATGGACGTAGAAGACACCTAGAAGGTTTAGGTTTGAATGAAAGATGAGGAAATGGATTGAGCACAAATAATTACTTCTTAAGAAGCCTATCTATGATAAGTAAAGCTAAAGAGCAGCTAAAGAAAGATATTTAAACAACAGTGATCTCATGAGTTTTCTGTTTTCTTTTGTTTCCAGGACAGGAGAAAACTGAACATGAGTATAAGCAATAAGAAAGGAGAAAGTTGCATGACTATTTTAACATATATGAAAAAAGTGAGAGTAATAGAGCAAAGAATGAAAAGCTGGCCTTTGGTAGAAAAAGCCTCTCTTACTGAGATAAGAACAAGGGCAAAAAATAAAGCTAAAAAGGTGACCACAAAGATTAACGCTAACTAGATGTGGGATTAGAAAGAAAAAGAAGTTCGTAATTGATGCAAAAATGTGATCATTTACTAATAACAAGGAAGAAGGAGCCGGGTAGAACTCTTAAGGAAAGAAATTTATAACAGCAGTTTTAGAAAATGGAAGAAGCTAACAAAAACACAGGTGAGAATTACTGAATATATAAATTACCTATTTAGAAGCCATCATTATAAAATTATGGAATGGTCCCAGTGGAAAACTTTGAAGCTCCAAGGTAAAATGAAGCACACATTTAGAAACTCATTAAATCTACTAATGTCATGTATATTTTTAAATCATAAATTTATGATTAAGTACAAATTGCTTTCAAAAACTAAGTTATAATTCTTTAAGGGTAAGGCCCTGGAGTTAGATTTCTTTTGTAACATCAAGCATATAGCTGAAAGTTTTGCCCTTGAAGTAGTCAGTAAATTGTTACAAAACAAAATAAAAATGGCAATGAAAAAAGAATTTAAAAATCAGCCGTTTTTAAGAAAATATCACTAACAATCAATATCAGTGATACATTTTACCACAAGCTAGGAAACACTACTCCAATAATCTACATTATATTAATTTCTATTCAGGAATGGGAAAAAAAAAAAAAGCTTCTGACTTTTGAAAATAACTAATCTAGTCTGTGGAAAGGAAAATATGGACTAAAACGAAGCTAAAGATTTGTAGCTTAAATATTAGTAAAAGTCATGGACAAGCTGGTTCTGCAATATTATCATTGTTTTTAATGTATTTACTTTCTACATAATTCAGAAATGCAATGTACTCAGCATGGGAGGCTAGGATACCCTGAACTGCCTACGTGACAACATGCTAACAGAAGACTCAAAACTAGTAAGTTGGGAGTAATACGTAAGTTAACTTTAGTAATGCAAAACGGATTGTAAGTCCTGCCTGTTATCCATACAGTCTAAGGATCCTGATGGTCCACAGGTGAGTCCCAGAAATCCACCAGTTTCTCAAGATGCCACTGCCATGGCCTGAGGATGTGGACCACCTGAGGAGCAGCTGGGAGAAAACAGAAAGGAAAACACAAAACTCCCTTATACCAAAAATGTTCTAGTCCCAGAAATTAGCTCATTTATGGGAATGCAGCACAACTATGACCTGCATGCCTGAACCACTGTAACCAAATATGTTTTACATAATTGCTAGATATAAGACTACACAGTAAGGACATTCTGTGATGGAGAAAATTCTGTTGCCTTTTTCTATGATTAGAAGGGCATAGAAAAGCAACAATTTATGTTGTAAATGTAAGCTTTTTTAGGACAGTCTTTGAAACTTTATAGACTCTGGGGGATCTCAAAATCCAAAGCAGTACCTGAAATTACAACGAATTTCACGGAAAATAAGCAAGGGGTCCATATTAATACTGTTAATCCCCAGTGAACTGCTTTGATTATTAGGGCTAATTAAAACCCATAGAATGGAGCTCGAGCCACACCATAATCCAAAACATCAGTACTGTTCAGAAGGAGTTATTGATTCAAAAAAATGTATGAAAAACAAAAATAAAAATAAGAAAACTTACCTTCTGAATATTCTCTAATTTCTTCTTTTCAACTTCAAATTGTTTCATCCAACAGTGTCTTTTTTCTTCTTCTTCTTGAAACTGCTTTTCTTCTCTATCCCTCTGAACTTTGAGAGTTTCTTTCTCTTGGTCTTCTAGTTCTTTCTGTTTGTCTTGCCAAGCCTCAAAGGACTGCCGACATCTTTCTTCCACTTCATAGTATCCAAAATTTATATCAGCATCATCTGTATTCATGAAGAGAAAAGAATTTAAATCAAACCAGTCAAAGCTGATCCAATATAAAATTTAAAAGCAATTTCAAAATAAAGAAATAATGTCAATATATTACCTAAAGTGAAAGCGACAATGTGCTAATGTGCAAAATACATGTAAACTCCATTGCAGTCAATAAAGAAATCATATAACTTGTCAAACTATCCCAGAAAACTATGCGTGTGTATCTGTGTGTGTGTGCACATGCATGCATTCATGTGTGTAGTTAAGAGATGTATATGCAACATAGCTAAGAGACACTTAAAAAATGCAGGTCTGGGTACATCTATTGCAGTCAGCTCTACATGTGGAAAATTTTCAAATATACTTACATAAAGTTAAATTGAAAGTGAAAGTCGCTCAGTCATGTCGGACTCTTTGTGACCCCATGGACTATACAGTCCATGGAATTCTCTAGGCCAGAATACTGGAGTGGGTAGCCTTTCCCTTCTCCAGGGGATCTTCCCAACCCAGGGATTGAACCCAGGTCTCCCGCATCGCAGACGGATTCTTTACTAGCTGAGCCACAATAAAGTTAATTTAGGAGTCATAAAAAAAAAACTATGAAACATGTAATTAAATAACCATAGTAAGTGTACAGCATTTTTCAAATACCATGATTATTTTCTTCTAAATGGCAAAAGAAAACTGTTTAAGGTTTTTAGATAATTAAAGTGAATCACAATAAAATAATCAAAAGTATCATCAAGCAAAACATGTTCATCCACCTTGCAAAACATGTTCATCCACCGGCAAATCACAAAGGTCAGGCTCCAGAACCAAATCGGGACTGCCACAACGAGTTTTATTTCTTAGAAATTCTTCTTTTTCTATTTCTGATAACATCTAAGAGGTTAAAGAAAGTACCAATGATTAAAGAAAAAAGCAGAGTAAAGTTGTCATTTCAATAAAACATTAAGTATTTACACACACATATCTAGAAAATTATTTGCTTCAAATTGCTTTCAAATACAATTCTACAGCACATTGAAAATTATTCTTTTATGGTGGAGAAAAATGCTTTTCCCAGGGAAGCAAATTGTATTCTACCCTCCTTATGTATTTCAGAATTCTAATAACTTTCTAATATTTACTTACAATATTCAGAATTAACCTGCTTGACACTCATATCCAAATGTTTCTATTAATATGTGCTTTCCTCCTAATACCTGTTTTTTTTTTTCTTCCGCAATTGCACATATACACAAATTGCTAATATATTCAATATGTTTTAAAAACAGATTTTTTTCTAATTTACCTTGAAATATATACAAGTTATAATTTTGATTCATACTTTTCCATAATTAGACTTCCACCACACTCCAGCTTGAAAGGTACAGGATATCTATCTCAATGAAGTAGCCATATAATTCAAAATTAATGTATCAGGACTGAGTGTTACCAAAAAAATAGAGTAAGAAACTTACACACAAGTAACTTTCAAATTCTGCCAACCTCATAAAGAGCAAGAATACAGTTAGGTAAAATTAGAGTTATGTAAAATGAGTAATAAAAATGAACAAGATGCTGAGTCAGTGGAAGAGACCTTCTCTGAAATACATTTCCAGGAGTTTTACCCCCAAATTCTAGGCTTTCCTTTACTCTCACTTCTTTACAGATGTTTTTATTTTACCTTAAAAAAAAAAAAGAAGACATTCTACATTTAAAGCTTCTACAGGGTATTTAAAAACTCCACTGAATCATACTACATTCTTAAGCAAGGTAACAATATTAGAGTATACGTCACTGTTTCCTTGGATTTTTTAGGTAAAAAATACCATCCAATATAGTTATGCTGATCTTATTTACATTATATTTCCAAGTACTGCTGGTTCAAGTCACCATTTCTAATATTTTAAAGACTGTAATTCGCATTGTTTTATATTCTATGTCAGAAGAGAAAATAAAACCAAAAATTATTTGCTTAAAAATTTAATTTTTAAGACAGTGAACTTTAAATCCTATGTGAGATGAAAAGGAAAATTTCTAACTATAATATTGAGCACTTTCAGACAACATATACCTTTATTAACTGTTCCGGATTTCCTTTACATTCAGTTGGTAATTCTGTCCTTAAATGCATATGATTATTAGAAACTCCTCCATAACCACAGCCTATAAAGAGAAAAAAGTGATAACATTTTTAAATATTAAAGCAAGACACAACATGTTAAAATCCCAAACTATTTTATCATCCTTTAATCTTAAATTCCTTATCATTGAATAGTCTTGAACAAAGCAATAGAAAAATACTGAAGAACCAAGAACAAAGGAAATCTGTAATCTTTATTCAAAAATAAAAGCAACAGATTTTTAGAGCATTCTTATCACCTTTCATATTCTAGAACTGAAGTTCACTTTTCATGTATATAGAATAATGCTGTGTTTAAGATCACAATAACACCTTGACTAGAAATCAACAAAGGTTCAAGTCTATCTGCCATAAACAACATAATCTTGCACAAGATACTGAAAATGCTTTAATAAAAGTCTTAATTTAAAACATTATAATGACTAACATGTCCATGAAAGAAACTTTCATTCCCAATTTTGTGAGGTTTTGCTGAATTTTAGTGTCTTTTTATCATCTGTGGAGAGGTAGTTATGTTTCTTTTTCTTGTTCAATTAGCTTGTTTTATTCCTTGGTTGTAAAGTATTTTTTACAGATGACCATTCTGCGAATTAACTGACCATTCACAAGTATTTTGACCAGTATTACAGATTTTCTTTTTCAACACCCATTCAGTCTCTCTAGCATGTTTTCCTATGTGAGAAGCTGAAAAGCAAAAAACAACATTCTCCAGATTCCTTTGAAGGTATGTTTCTGAGGATGATTTAGATTCTGCCAATTGATATATCTGTGGCAAGTCTTTATTTTCATAAAAATATTACGTGTGAAGAAAGGCAGAGAGAGATACTTTCATTTTTCTGGCTCAGACTATGATAGAGGGAGCTTTGGGTTGGAGATAGGAGTGTATAGAAGAGGATTAATATCTCTGAATTTCTTCATTTTATCAGCAGCTCTTGCTACAGCACAGTTCCACAGTGCACATGTGTGTATTTTTCCCTACACTTTAGCTATTCAACATAGAATCTGATCTTTTCAGTTCTATTAAGAATTCTGTGATTTATTGTAATAACTATTAATAGCCTCCAAAGATGTTACTTCTACACTTCCTGGTATGCATACCCTGTGTTGTCCCCTCCGGCACAGAATCTGTGCTGACCCTGTGTAACCATCAGGATGTAGTAAAGATGTTGCATGACTTTGGAGAATGTCATATGAAGCTTTACAAGGTACCACCTTAGTCTCTTAACAATTTATTCATGACATACTCTTTCTCAAAATCCAGTGCCATGCAAGCTACAGAGAGAGACCACATGTAGGTGCCTCCTCCAGCTGATGGCCCCAAATGAATTCCCAGCCAACAAACTGCATCAATTGCAAGCCATGTCGGTGAGCCATCTTAGAATTCCAGTCCAGTAAAGACTTCAGATGACTGTGACCCTAAACATCTGATTGTAAATGTGTAAGAAATCCAAGCAAGAACTACCTGGCAAAAAGCCCAGTGAACCTGTAGAACTATACAAAGATAACAACACACTGTTTTACACAAACACCCCCCAAACCTTACTGCTTAAAGTAGCTAAAATAGTTTTTGCATACAACTGACAGCCTTCATCAATACATCCATATTTACAAATAAAATTAGCCTCTAGCTTCTCTTATGTATGTGTATGCTATGCTTGCACCGTTTTGTATCTAAAATGTGCAGTTTTTAATAAATGAAATATAATCTGCAGATTTTCTGCTCCTTGATAATTGGAACAATTCAATTACAAAATTATCCCTAGTTCCTACTACATTTGAGAAGAAATCTCTTTCTATCTTCTTGCCAAATTGCTGATTTAAGCATGTTTTCTGATTTTTCAAGCAGTTTTGATAATTTGAATTTTCTTGGAAAATTAGTCTATTCATTGAGACTATCAAACCTATTTGTTAGAGCTATACACATGAGACCTTATAACTTTCTAAAACACTGCTATGACTTTAGTTCCTATAATCTTTCATGAAACTAATTTTTTTATATTTCTGTTGATTTTTACATAATCAAGCTCTATACTTGCCAATATATTTAAAATAAATTTTCATTTTAAAAACCTTAGTAAACATAAATAAGCAAACTCCTACAATCCACGATAACTTGACAATGATCACTGCTAAAATCTAAAGGGTCCGCATTGAAGAAGTCTTTACATATTCTTTCACACAGGTACTCGGAACAAAAATCTCAGAGCCAGTTTCCTCTTTTCCTTTCACATCAATCCATCAATAAATATTTTTGGTTCTTCCCACTTAAAAATGTTTCCTAGAATATGACCATTTTTCACCATTTGTGTTTAAACTGCTACCATCTCTAACCATGCTACTGTAATAGGCTTTAGACTCTTGCCACCTCAAGGCATCTTCACTGCACAGCTCCCAGAATGACTGCCTCAAAATACGTCACACTGTCACTCCCTTCTGAAAAACCTGAATATACTCAGAGCAGAGTCCAACGTCCACACTTTGGATTTATAAGAGCCCTGCACATCTGACTCATTCTTTGCCTGACTGTAACCACAAAGGCTGACTATTCTCTGAACACATTAAGCCCACTGAGTGAGCATGGCCTTTGCAATTCCCTCCTTCTGGAACACCAGCTCTCTAGACAGCTACGTGACTCACTTCTTCACCAGTACATCCCATGTGGCTTAATCTCATTTCAGTCACTACTTAAATACCACTTCCTCAGAGATGCCTCCCCTGACTTCACATATCTAAAATAGCAAAATTCAATCTCTACCCCCTTATCTTTTTTTTTAATCCCCTTATCTTGAAATCCTCCCTTCACAGAATGATCATTATTGAAATATTATGTGTTTACTTATTATCTGTCTCTCAACATGGGAACATTAGGATAACAGAGCAAGATCTTTGCCTGTTTTGTTCTCTGCTGTATCCTCAATGGCTACAACAGATCCTCTCACACACTAATATTTTTGGTATAAACATCTGTGAATATCCACATAATTTACACCAATATAAGCATAAATGACACTGAATTTCATAATAACTTTTACAGTATACCATAAAACTTATGTTATTAAAATTGTCCTTCATTTTTTTAAAAGAGTATATTGTTAGACACATTTGAACATTTTAATTGTTGCCATTTTTCATTATAATCTAAGCTAGGATTACACTTCTAGTTAAATCTTTGTTCATTCTATTATTCTTACAATAATTGCAAGATGTAAATTTGCTCAGTTGAGGCAATAAAGGTTGTGAGGCTTTTATATAAATTATATTTTTCTCCAAAAATACATATAAACTGATAATTCTAAAACAGTCCCACACTTGGGTTCCTTTGACATAAAGTAACAGAATGTCTGGCTTTAATTAGGACTAGTAAAACAAATTATTAGTGACTAGTATTTATTGGAGATATAAGGAAGGTAGTAATTAAAACAGACGTGTGAACTAACTTGAACAGACCAATATAATATAGAGATTTTATTAGAGATAAATGCACACACCTGTATATGAGAATAAATAACTTCAAGCAGTTTAATTTTCTAAATTATAAATTATTCATACTTACAGAAAACTTATCTACCAAGCAGATGAAAACTGTACTTACTTAAAACATCAGTATCCTCCAAGTCCTGAAGAATGAGCTCTTCAGCAGTTTTACTCTTATTCTTTATGATGTTAATACAGTGAAGAACAGACTCAGGAAGCTCATCCGAATCCTAAAAATGTGAAGAATAAAAGGAACTGTAAAATTATTTACTAAAACTACGCATCAAAATTTGTTCTAAAATGCCAAAATTTTGACTAAAATGGGTGAATCAGGTAAAAGAACTTCATATAAAAAGCATAGTCCAAACAAACACATTTGGTTAAAATTTGCTTTTCATGTTCAGATGGCTATAAATTGCATCCACGATTCTGTTGGAACTCATCCTCAAATGAATAATTTCAGAATTTCAGTCTTACTTAAGTTAGCTACGGATAAAAAGACACAATAAAACATTATTTTTTCCTGAAGTATTATGTAAGTTATTGCAATCCTAATTAAAAATCAAAGTATAATTATTTCAAGAAACTTGACAAATGTGTTTTCTTGGGGGAAAAAAGCTTAGTTGAAAAGATATGATGCAGCAAAGCTACTGAAGGAATTTGGCCCATTTTATATTTAAAAATATAAAACCAGAATAGGGCAAAAATTAACAGAATAATGGAAAAGAATAGATAACCCTGGATAGATAGGTATATAACAACTAAGTATATACAGCAGATATGACAAGTCAATTGAGAAAAGGTAGATTATTCCACAAATGACACCAGGCATATTTGCTAAATATTGCAAGGAAATTTTAATTAGACTTACTTTTTATAATATAGCTGAAAATAAGTTTCCATTGAATTAAGAATTTTGATATAAAAGAATGAATCCATGAATAAATTTTCTAGGTATATAAACACTGGAGGAAATACACAAATGAATATACATTTGTTTTCAAAAAAATGTAACTATTTCTTTGGTCGAAAGATTTCACATACATTTTGATTTTTATGCATATCTAAACATATAACAATATACTCATGATTAAGTAAAAAAAGCAGGATACTAATACATATGTGTGTCTTCCCAGGCTCAGCTGGTAGAGAATCTGCTTGGAGTGCAAAAGACCCGGGTTCGATCCCTGGGTTGCAAAGATCCCCTGGAGAAGGGAATGGCTACCCACTCCAGTACTCTGGCCTGGAGAATTTCATGGACTGTCTAGTCCATGGAGTCACAAAAAGTCTGACACGACTGTGTGACTTTCACTTCCACTTTCCCTTAGCTGGGCGGTAAAGAATCCACCTGCCAATGCAGGAGACATGGGTTCAATCCCTGGATTGGGAAGATCCCCTGGAGAGGGAAAAGGCAACCCACTCCAGTATTCTTGCCTGGGAAATCCCATGGACAGAACAGTCTGCAGTCCATGGCATCACAAAATAGTTGGACATGACTTATAGCTAAACAACAACATATATGTATATATACACATGCATAATTATATGAATAGTAAAATCTCAATTTTGTGAAAAAATGCACATGTACACACATGAAATTATAGGTAATTTCTCAATATAGTTTTTATATGTAAATATCTACTAATATGCATTGTTTAAAGGTCACCCTAAGGGGAAAAAATTGAGAGGAGTATACAAAACACACTGAGAAAAGTAGTATTTCTCCTAACAGAGCTTCCTTCAGTTGAAAGTCTCAAAAGTACAACACAAAACTTACTGGATCACTGTTATCACTCTGGGTTTCTGATTTTGAATCACTATCAAAATCATATTTTTCCAAGGAAGAAATGCTGATTTTATCCAATTCAGCCTCTATTTCTTCTCTGAGCTTTATATCATCATCATCATTGCCTTCCATCATCCTTCATAATAAAACATAGAACCATTTAGAGAAAACTGAAGAGGCTAAATGCTAGTAAAAACTATAGGTTCTTTAATATGCCACACCAATCCAACATGTTCTATGTAAAAATGCTTTAGTTTAACAAAGTTTTATCACACCTTATTATGCCTATACTATATATCAAAGATAATTGCTTTCTCCCTATTTTCATCCATTATTTCTTTAGTGTTTAACTACAAAATGATCAAATCTAATGATAATTGTCTTTAAATTTGCTAAAGGAAAAGTTATGTGGAACGGGTTTGGCTTACCTTCATCAAGAAACGTCACACTAAAACTCATTTTCATGGTAATAATTAATGGCAAAATAACTGTGAACAGCTTAAGTATTCAGAGATAAAAATACTTAGAACATCCTAGGTCTATATATGGGGACACATTCGGCGAGTTTGCACTCATTAAATCAGAGTTGCCAATTCTACCAGATAGCCACAACAATGAAATAATGAATAATATATGATGTATAAATTGAACATTCATTTCACTTAAATCTTTAGGCTTGTAATGGATATGGGTCAAGCAGTATATTGCAGAATATCTTCACATCATCATTGTTAACTACTGTCATTAGCTTCCATGTATATTAAGTACCTGTGACAAGCCAGGCACTAGTAGACACTTGTGTGCTTGATAATCTCTGGACTAACTTCACAGATTAAAGGTCATTACAGTCATTGTATAGATGAGAAACCTAAGGCTGGAAGAGGTTAGTTAATTCCCCATAGCATTCTGCTAAAAAGTAATGGGAGTAGGATCCTAATTCAGAGACTCTGAATCCAAAGTCAGTGCTTTTCCCACAATCCAAAGGTATCCAAATTTAGGCAAGCTCATTATCTGCCCAGCAATTTTTCCGAACAACCAGTAGACTTCAAACTGCAGATGGTAATCCATTCATGGATTAAGAAATTAATTTAGCTGTTTTTGGTCATCTAGATTAAATGATGGGATAGGATAGGAAAAGCTATGGTAGGTCAGAAAAGAAACTATAAGTGTACTATATAAACTAAAAGTAAAAATTGTTTAAAAAACTTCGCTTCAATTATAAGTACATGTATATGTGTGCACATGTACATGAAATGCAATGCAAATTTTTGTTTTAATGTGGGTCTAAGTAAAAAGAAAGTTTGAACAATGCTGTACTAATAAGTTTTTATTTTCCAATTTTACTCATAACCTCCTTCATCCAAAACAAAATGAGAACCAATGCAAAATGCTATCCCACAATCTAACTTACTTAAAATGCAATTCAAAAGCTTTGAATGAATAGAGGGAGAAAAACCTTTGCTAGGTGGAAAATTAGATTTTAAAAATGGTTATAAGGCAGAAGGCAGAGATACACAAAACTTTATGTAGAAAAAAAGGCAGAAAAATAGGGTAAAGGAAAGGGACATTTCCATCATATGCCCATCTCAGCGCATCTACTGGCTCTTTAGATCAGTCCTATCCAATTACATATTTGAGCAACATATTTGATTTAAATTTTCTAGTGGCAATTTTTTAAAATGTAAAGAGTTGAATTTGTTATCATATATATTAATTCAATCCATTATATCCAAAATATTATTTCAACATAGACTCAGCAGAAAAGCATTTATTACATAGCTAAAAAGTTTACACTTTGTTTTGTACATTAATAATTCTTCAAAATCTGATGTGTATTTTACATTTTTGGGGGCTTCCCTGGTGGCTCAGAAGGTAAAGCGTCTGCCTGCAGTGCGGGAGACCGGGGTTCGATCCCTGGGTTGGGAAGATCCCCTGGATCAGGAAATGGCTACATTTACAGCACGTTTCAATTCGGACTTGCTGCATTTAAACTCTCTATGGTCACCTCTAGCCAGTGGTTACAAAATTGGATACAGCAGCCTTGGATCGATCCTACTGCAAAGACGCTAGGTAAACTACTTCAAGTTGATAGTAAATCAACTGGAGTTGGCTAAAGGTGCCAAGCGAGCTTAGTGGGGTGTCTTAGTGGCTTAAGTGGGGAGTCTTCGTGGCTCAGCGGGTAAAGAACCCGCCTGCCAATGCAGGAGACATAAGAGATGCGGGTTCCATCTCTGGGTCTGGAAGATCCCCTAGAGGAGGAAATGGCAACCCATTCCAATATTCTTGCCTGGGAAATCCCATGGACAGATGAGCCGGGAGGGTTAGAGTCCCTGGGGTCGCAGAGAGTCGGACAAGACTGAGCACGCACACAAAGCAGCCAAAAATGATAAATTTTAAGGAACCCCCCCCCCCCCTTCAATTATAGTTCTTCAAGTTCTGAGTGAACTACCAAAGTTTTTCAAAACTGAAAGGAGCCTCGCGCTCTACAGACTGGCTCAGCGCTCCCTGGGCGCGCGGTCCCCCTTCGCCCTCAAGCCTGGCCTTGGCGGAGAGGGGCCCGGCTCCACTTGCGCCCCCGCAGTTTTGCGGCGCCTCCCGCTCCATCAACCCGGGTCTTGAGGGGTGCTCGCTCACCAGCAGTGGCTGAATCCTCCAGCTGTGTTGGAAAACAGCGCCCGCCCTCCAAACAAAGAGTAACCACGGCAACCGCCAATCCCAAGGAAGATGGGCTTTACAGGTGCCCCAGCAGGACAAACTACCTCTATTCCAAACGAGAACGAACGCTTCATCTCAGAAGCTCGGTGCGGAACTTACATTTTATTCCAGGTAGATTTTAATATTTCATTAATTTTGGAAAGTATTTAATAAAGAAACAACACTTTCTTACAGCTACACAATTAGAGGTAGCCTGACTTTTAAATTGTCTCTTACTTATCTGTTTTTATTATATGCATCTAGTGAATGTTGAGTTGCTCATGTATAAATTGTACATTCCACAAAACCTTACTCCTGAATAGTGATTTGTGGGTCCTGGAAGTATGGAAGAAAAGCCAATAAATTGTTTGCCTTCCGTGACACCAGTTTCTTTTAAAATAGAAAAAAATCAATCAGCAATGACTATCAAAATTTTCTAAGTGAATGGATGTGTGGGGTGAGAAATTAAAAAATTATATTCTGGAATATGTTTTACTGTAAAATATTGACAGTGACACATTTTTTTTAATATTAAATTTGAATTTTAAGCTTATATCATAACATTTGACTTAAAAATTCATAAAGTTCCTATTATTGGTTAAGCAAATATATTGTATACAACTGATTTTTCATTTGTTTAAAGTTTGCAAATGAAGCATTAAATTCCAAGAGGAAGCAGTTAAGCTAATTGTAGAAGCTGTCTGATATACACTAAGCCAAAAGCAAACAATATCATTGAGTCTTTGAAAGAAAATAGACCATGTTTCCTGGTAACAATTGAATAATAAAATGTATTGTGTCAACTTAAGAACTAACAATACAGAGTGAGAAATCAGTAGACTTTTGATATTAAAAAAACACATTACCTGTTCGTTCAAGAAAGAAAATGATTTTCAAAATAAACTGCTCCTGGTTTTAGAATTAAATTTTGGATATTTTCAGTATTAAAGACCATACTCAAGTAACAGTTTTCCTTTTTTTAGCTTTGTTGCTGATTTACAAACTTTCAAACTCTTTGTTTAAAATGTTTGAACTAACATATTTTGTTGCAATTCACATTAAGCTTAAAATTTTATTTGTAATTATGAAACTATTCATGCTTTTCTTAAAGAATATCAAATCCATTAGTAATCAATTAATTTCTAAAACTGACTTTAAACAACTAATTTGAAGATGTTGTTTGAATTTCTTTCCTTCTTAATGCTTACCTTGTCAAACAAATTAATAGCAAAAAAGAAGAATCCTGGAAGTTCTTCTGAAGATTAATTTGTGGTGCATGTTTCTACAACTCATACTTTCAAGTTACTTTTAAAAACAAACAACCCCCCCCCAAAAAAAAAAACAAGTTACTCAGGTTAAAGGGTTATGGAAAAATAACATAATGCACTTAGGGTATAATTTCTAGGAAGAGTGCAATTAAATAGATTTTTGCTAAATGCTGCATAGTTAAACAATAGTTTCAAGTTGAATTGATTTATAGTCTATGACTATTTGCAAATTGTTAGCAAAGCACTCACAATCTTTACTGGGTCTACTTCTCCAGCCTTATCTGTCATCTCTTGCCACTCTACTCAAGCCCTCATGTACTTCACTCCAAAGCCTGGGAACAGTGTTCCATCTGTATTGAAAACTTCCTCTTCTAACCTGTTTTTATCTATGTGTCTTTGCGCTCAGTGGTGTATATGACTCTTTGTGACTATGGACTGTAGCCTGCCAGGTTCCTCTGTCCATGGGATTTTCCCAACAAGAAGTGGTACATATTTAGTTATGAAGTGATGTTGTTGTTTAGTCACTAAGTCTTGTCCAACTCTATTGCAATCCCATGGACGGAGCCTGCCAGGGTCCTCTGTCCGTGGGATTCTCCAGGCCAGAAGAATACTGGAGCAGGTTGCCATTCCCTTTTCCAGGGGACCTTCCTGACCCAGGGATTCAACCCTCTTCTCATATGTCTCCTATGTTGCAACCAGATTCTCTACCACTGAGCCACCAGGGAAGCCCCTATTGTCTGACTGGAACCCTCTTAATTATTCTTCAAGGATTACCTCAAATTCACTTCCTTTCTGAAACTTCCCAGTTCCATTTATTCCCAGACTCTGAACCCGCAACACACAATTCAGAGTTGGCCACGGGTTTGGTTCCCTAATGGTTTGTCTTATTTATTCATTGTGTGTGTGTGTGTGTGTGTGTGTGTGTGTGTGTGTATGTGGGTGTGTGTTCCTGTCTTCTGGCACTTAGAAGGAACTTAAAAACAGTTATTAGAGTATTATTTAACTAATGAAAAATGACACTTACGAATAGGTGAGTTGCTGTAAATTCTCCTTCCCTATAGCATTTGTACTATTAAAAAATATCTCTGCTGTTAGACCATTTATTAAGGAATCAGGAAATGAACCAAAGAAATACCATACCAGGACTTTATTTAAGTCAAAAAGAAATTCTTTGTCTATAACAAAATAAAATATGTCTACCACGTTACAAATATTTACATAGGAACTGCACTAAGTTGTGTACCTTTGTGTAAGCAAATCATTTTCACTGACAACCTCTTTAGTATGCAAGGCTTTGAAAAGATCAGCACATGACCATCTCTTACCGTTCTGTGCAAACATGGCTTAGGGCTTCCTTGGCTGGTTGCTAAGACACCTAGTTTGATGTGTTCTCTTTAACTTGAACCGTTTGCTGTGGTCTGAATGTTTGTGTCCCCTCAAAACTCACATGTTGAAATCCTTACACCCAATGTGACAGTGTTGGAAGATGGGACCTTTCAGAGTAGGTGATTAGTTTATGAGGGTGGGGCCCTCATGAATGGGATTAGTGATCTTATGGAAGAGATCCCACAGAGCTCCCTATGCCATATGAGGATAAAAGAAGTCTGAAACTTTGCACCTTTAATCTCAGACTTCCAGCTTCTACAATTGTGAGAAATAAATTTCTGTTGACTACCTGGTCTTTGCTATTTTGTTATAACAGCCCAAATGGACTGAAGTAAAGTGAAGTCACCCAGTTGTGTCCTACTCTTAGTGACCCAGTGGACTGTAGCCTGCCAGGCTCCTCTGTCCATGAGGTTTTCCCAGGCAAGAATACTGGAGTGGGTTGCCATTTCCTTCTGCAGGGGCTCTTCCGGACCTAGGGATCAAGCTTGAGTCTCCCACACGTCAGGCAGACTCTTAACCATCTGTAAAAGCAAAACTAAACACAACAAAAAAATCTCTACCACACTAAAACAAAACCACCAACTTATTTATGTCATGTAAAGCAAAGGACTGACATTAAGATGCATGACAATGCACATAGGCAGCGTGTCTTCTATGAGTGGTTTCAGCAGCAATGGGAAATATGGCATGATTCAGTTCCAGCTTTTGAAACACAACAGCAAAAAACTCCCTGCCTCCCTACAAGATGCAGGGCCGGGGACAGTTCTGGGTTGCTATTGGTGAAGCATTCATTTTGCTACTTTGCATCACACTTCTCATTCTTTCATTCACAGTTAGTTACTATCTGCATATAATATAAGTCTGCTAGACCATAAATTAGCAGCTTTCAGGACAGATACCTTGAAGAGTTCTTAGGGAGGTTAAACAAATATTGTAGCCTAACACCCTGCCCTCTAACAAACATGCACACAATGGAAGTGAAGTCTCAAGTGATGGATGGGACAGGCAGCGGGTGGGGCTTAGTCTCAACTGTAAAAGCAACAAATCTAAATGATAACTTAGTGTGATCATGGGCTTTTGTCCATTCTGGAAACAAAGAAAAAAATAACTATCAAATGCCATAATCTCTTTTCTCACTTTTCAAATATCAACAGGATTCACGATCTTACCACAATAGTTTCTCTGTCTTCATGTGGTATCTACATAATTTTTTTCCCTAAAATGAAGAAAACAAAGAACAGGCTGGTCTAAGTAATTAATCATCTTCCTCTCTATACTATCAAACCTCTGTGAACAAAAGCTTTCCAAACTTTGCAATTACTTTTAGAAGTGGTTCATTTATTATTGAGAAAGAACTACCAAAAGAAAAAAAAAATCTAAATTTTTATCACATCCCCAAACCAATATTTTATTTTTCTAATTTAGAATTGAACAAAAAAATTATTCTACAAAGAGAACTTTCAAACCTTCATCAGTCAATAGTATAACTCTGCAACTGATCAAATTGACTTACTGTCTAAAAAGGGGGAATTTTAAAAAATTTCTGATCCTATCACTCCCAACCACATTCTTTTCTATCTATTCTCTTTAAAGAGAGAGAAAACTTTCAGAGTCCACAATTATTCAACAAGCTCTTTACTTCAGTATAAGCGAAGGGAAAAAAAATAGTTTGACTGACATAGGTGGTGAAACATACACAATTAATAGAAAATGGTCTAAATGGACTAAAGTTCTACTGTTTTGAAGTTACCATGAGCATCCTCCTTAACCAAGTCAGCTGACTTTGAGAGTTCAGAAGTCTCTCCCTCTTTGACATCTGTCTCATTCAACAGTATTTTGGAAATGATTGTTTTCTCATTTCATAAAGTCTGATTTTTAAAAAAATCCAGGGATTTCCCTGGCTGCCCAGTGGTTGAGATTGTATACTCCCAATGTACAGAGCATGGGTTTGATCCCTGGTTGGGGAAATAAGATCCCACATGCTATGCAGGTGTGGCCATAAAATAAAATTAAATAAGTAAGTACATAGATACATAAAAATATAAAATAAAAATTCCTAATTATGTAATTTTCTATAATCAAACCTCTGCTTATTATAATCTATGGTTAGTCCCTTATCTCCTTCATTTATTCCCAAGATATCAGTTCTCTATCGATGACCCCAATTCTATATTGTCTATGCTCTCCACTTGCCTGCCCTAAATTTCCAGTGCTTAACCACAAGATTTTCTTTTATCAATTCAACCTGAATTTTTAAATATTAAATTAATAGAATTTATGAATTTTTTCAAACAATCCCAGTGATTATCATTATTCTTTTATTTTCCCATTGTAAAAAAATCTTTCTGATCATCTTTGATTCTTTTTTTATTCATAGTAAAGCATAATGAAATATGTTAAAGCCATCTTTTTCTCTCTCTGATTATCTTTCATATCACAATTTCCTGTTGGGCATTTTGTTTGGCTTTTCCCACCCTAATTCACTTCTCTCCTTCATCGTGGGCATATAGTTACCTCCACTTCCAGCTGAGAATTGCCATGTGACTAACTGCTGTGTGCCAGTGGAAGATAAACAGAAAAGTATGCAACTTCTACCTTGCGTGTTTAAAAGATGTTCACCTGAGTTTACTCATCCTCTTCCTTTCTGCTGACTGTAGAGGACTGCACCTCGAACAAATTTGGGAGCCATATATTTTAACAGGCTGGAGCAACACCCCACATGTCTAGGATGATTTCCCAGTAGAGAACCAATTACACATCTTGGACCAAGAGAGAATAAACACCAGTTTATTTTTGTAATTGGGTCCTTTGATAAAACATTTTAACCTTGACTCTAACCTGCTAACTATTATCAGATCAACAGTCAAGCCTCTTGTTCAACATTCCATACCAGAGTCCCTGTAGAGAGTTATCATTTATTAGTCTTCTTTCTCTTTCTCATTTGTAGAGAAACAGAAGTGAGGATTTAGGGCTTAAGTAGCTTCCCTCATAGCTCAGCTGGTAAAGAATCCACCTGCAATGCAGGTAGACCCTGGTTCAATTCCTGAGTCTGGAAGATCCACTGGAGAAGGGATAGGCTACCCACTCCAGGATTCTTGCGCTTCCCTTGTGGCTCAGCTGGTAAAGAATCCGCCTGCAATGTGGGAGACCTGGGTTTGATTACTGGGCTGGGAAGATCCCCTGGAGAAAGGAAAGGCTACCCACTCCAGTATTCTGACCTGGAGAATTCCATGGACTAAGTCGATGGGGTTGCAGGATCAGACAAGACAGCAACTTTCACTTTCACTTTCTTGTTCAGACTGTAGAAGAGGATCACAGCTTTTTCATGTACTGCAGTAAGTAAAACTGAAGCCAAAATGTAGATCTAAAGCATCTTAGAAATCAACAACAACAACAAAAAATCGGGCGGTCTTTCCCACTGAGTGTCCCCTCCAGAAAGTCCAGGCACTGGAGGAATCCACGAATAAGACTAGAGGACAGAAAGTGGAGAAACCAAACAGCAGCAGAAGAGTTCGAGGCAGAGGGTGGAAGATAAAGCCTGGAGACACTCTGAAGCTGGGAAGAAATACCTTGGGGATTTTTAGGAGGAATATGGCCTTAGAATGAAGTAAAGAGGAAAGTGTGTGGGTGCTGTCCTACACATCTCTTACATTCCACTTTCTAAGGCAGTGGAATGTAAGGCACTTTCAGTTCAACAGATGGATTGGTTTCTTCCTAACTAGGGACAGACAGATTCAAATTCGTCTTACTAAACCTGCTTTTGTTACTGAATCAAACTTGGGTCCACTCGCTCACATGCAGTAAAGCCAATCCTCTGAGCCAGAGGAAAGCACAGTGTCTATTGCAGGGCATCCAGCAAGGAGAACAGGCTGCTCGTGCTGGAAAGGTCCAAGCGGCGGTGTGAGGGAGGCGGTTGCGGGGGTGTGTGATCGGCTGGTACACAATTCTTGGATTGGCTGGCATCAAGGTGAAGTCTTCAGCATCATCAATCCCTGGGTTTCAACCACTCTAGGGTCTGTGTTCTTATGGTCAGCAGTTTTCATCTGGCGGGGGCCTGTTTCTTATAAAAATAACTTAGGAATGTGTCAGGCCTTTGTTTGTATCTTTCAGGGAACTATGAGTTCAGTGGTTCTGCTGTGTGGCAGATTTCTAATCTAAATTGTTACCAGCTCCCTAGCCCAACAGCTATTCTTTGTTTCTACATCTTCACATTTCCTAATCATTAACTCTTGAGTCAGCCTTTTGAGACTGGAGGGAGGCCTGGGAGACTAAAGCAAAAGCCTTTTCCTTCAAAGGACAGGGGCACAGGGGCTTATATGCTATTTCACTTTCACACTTGGCACTGTGTCAGTTATCTGCTGCATGTGTTGAAACATTGTAAACCACAGTACTTTTTAAAATATGGAGCTAGCTAGAGTTGAAAAAGTGAAAGAAAAAAGGAAACCCAGGAACATACCCAAGAAAATGTAAAACCTACATATCTAATAAACCAAGCACTCAAAAACAGTAGGATAAATGTTGACTTTTCCATAAATATTTTAGGAAAATAGGGTATCTGGAAAACCATTTTTTTTTTAAAACCACGTTGTTCTTTTCACTGTACTGTATACCAAAGTAAATTGTAAACTAGTTAAATAATATAATTCACTATTTATGAATAATATATTCATTATTTATAAAATAATATAATTATTATTTATATAAATAAAAAATATAATTTGTTGATTGATTTAGTCAACAAATCTGTATTTGTAACACATGGTTCCCACTATATGTTAGACTTGGGGTTATGATATGCAAGATCTGTTCTCTCTGCTTAAGGGCCTGAAAGTCTACATAGGAAGGGAGAAAGTAAAGATGAACACAGGCAACAAAGCGAGATTAGGGAAAGGCTTCTGAGATAACATTCTTCTGGGAAAGAGGAAGGCAGTCAGATGTAAAGGAAAGATTTCTGGCAAGGAGAACAAGGTGTGTTATGACTGCAAACAAAATACTTTACTTTCTGAAAACTGCAGGAAATTCAGTAAGGCAGCTCTTGACATGTTACACAAATGCCCTTTGATCTCAACTGCCTGGACAAAAAAAATGCAGATAAAGACAGACACAGTTTCAAGACACTCTTCAATATTTTGTTATATTCAGGAGAACAAAGAGGAATGTGATACTGACGGCTGGTGTGAGGGAAAACATACAAATAAAAGATATGAGTAGGCAGAATTATTCCAAGTTATTACTGTGGTGTTTCTAGTGAAAGTTGTGCTTATCTTTTCAGAATCATCAGTATATGCGGAGAAAAATAATGTTAAGGAAAAACAAGAGGTTGATTTTTAAATACTTTCTTAATCTCATTAATGGAGCTTTCTTGGTAAGTTTCTTCATAATTATTTAGTAAAGAAAATGTACATCTTTATTAGCAGATAGTTAAAAAAATAAGTATTGGATATTTTTTGTAGGTTCTGGGACTTTTACTCATGGGATTTGGTACATGGCTTTTATTAGATGGAAATAATTTTTTCACAGCTTTGGGTATGTATCTATTTTGCTTTCTCTAAATCAAATAAAGCATTCAATGTTAAGCAACTGAGTACGTGACTTAGTCAGCAGGTGGCAGTGTTTCCCTAAAATTCATTAAGTACTGTTCAATTTTTCCTCAGAAGGTCTTCGTCAATTGGTTTTAGAAACACCTTATTAAATAATAAGACTTAAATCCGAGACCACAAGAAGAGAGAATTTTAAGAGAAAAAGCTAGAAACTCTGGGCAAGAGAGATGAGAGAAATAAAGGATTGCGGTTCTGCTAACTCGAGACTTTTACAGATTTATAAATATTAAGAGATAATGGAGATCAATATAGTTTCACTGCCCAAGTTAAATAATCTCTTTTAAAACTCAGTTACCAGACTTCCCTGGTGGTGCAGTGGATCAGAACCTGCCTGCCAAGGAAGGAGACCCAGGTTCGATCCCTGATCCGGGAAGATCCCACATACTGCAGGGAAACTGATCACGTTCACAACTGCGGAGCCTGTACCCTAGATCCCGGAACCACAGCCTCCTAGCCCCTGGGTCCTAGAGTCAGACAGTTGCAACTGCTGAAGCCCAAGCCTCAAGCCTGTGCTATGCAACAGGGGAAGTCATCACAGCGAGAGTGCGGGAGTGGTCCCCGCTCTCCACAGCTAGAGAAAGCTTGAGCAAAAAGTGGCAAAGACCCAACACAACCAAAAAAAAAAAACCAAACCAACTCAGTTACCGTATCCTATCACCATCACATGGTTAGAAATATAATATTCCCTATGTGGAAACAACTGTACATGAATACATGAATAGATAAAGAAGGATATGTATATATACATATATATAGAGAGAGAATGGAGATATATATATATCTCATTAGGCACTATCCCATGAGCTAAGGATACAGCAGTGTACAAGAAATATAAAGGGCATGTCCTCACGGAGCTTAATTCCAGTGAGGAAGACTCAAAAACAACACATAATTTCACTCCTGCAAACCTTCCCAGTCTCACCTGCCTGAAACTGTTAATGCCAGCAAGGCTAAGTTTCTATACACATTGCACCGTCCTGTGTCTCAGAATGCTTCCACCATTCCAACCTAGAGATTTCCAATTATCATTCAGAGCCTAAATTCAAGTGTTACCTTCTCCAGTAATCTTGCCTACCTTCACCTTCTCCCCTTACTGGATCAGGTGCTTTTCTACCCAGTACCGTGCCAGTAAGTTTCTGCAATGGAGGATTTTTTTTTTTTTAATGCGCTGATTTCTGTGGTTTAAAGAATCCCAGAATGGCCAGTTTTAAGGTGCCAGTGTGGACTGAGGTAGCTTACAGATCTTGTGAAAATGTAACCCTTGGCTTTATGTGCCAGAACAATCTTGTTCCAGCACACCACTGCGCACTGCCTCTGGTCTTCTCCCATAAAATAGGGCATATTTAATGTATTCATTCTCCCTTTAAAAAATTATTTGTTAAGCACTACATCTGCCATAGCACTAACCATTTAACAGTTAGTCTGTTGACTATATAAGTATATATATAGTCTCTAGCCCAGAGAGCTCAGTCTAGATGGGGAGAGAATAAAATACACTTTTAATGGGGCCATATTAGCAATAAACTCAGGGTCTTATACAAGGGAAACTGAACCCACATGTTAGGCTGTTGGTTAGTTGCTTAAGTCATATCCGACTTGTTTGTGACCCCATAGACTGTAGCCCGCCAGCCTCTTTCTGTCCATGGGATTTCCCAGGCAAGAGTACTCAGGTGGGTTGCCATTTTCTTCTCCAGGGGATCTTCCCGATCCAGGGATCAAACCCGCATCTCCTGCATTGGCAGGCGGATTCTTTATTACTGAGCCACCAAGGAAGCCCACATATGTTAGGTACTCAAACTATTTTTGATGAATGAATGAATGAATACATAAATGTTTGGACAGATGTTATACACAGAAGAATTCATGCAAGAAAAAGTTGTCTTCTTTCATAGAAGACATTAAAAACAAGGTTAACTTAAAGAGATCTTCTGAGATTGAAGAAATTCTCTATCATGTCATTAAAGGAAGAAAAGTCCGTAAGAATAAGTAAGAGGTGCTAGAATGAGATTAAAAAGAGAGAAAGAAAGAGAATCCTAGTGATTTGGCAACAGCTGCTTAGGGAAACCTTGGGTTGCTGCATTTATTATTAAATAGAAAACATATCACTTAATAATAGCTATTTTGTGGTTTCCACAGATGAAAATAATCACTTGACAGTGTATATTTTTCGAATTTTGATTGGAACTGGATCTGCTATTCTTCTTCTTTGTCTCTTGGGTTATTTGGGAATTCACAATGAGATCAGGTGGCTCCTAATTCTGGTACGTATTTCATTTCAATAGTCTGAATTTGTAGCTTTGATTTTCAGTGTTCAAATTACACAAGTGAGAAAAAAAATGACTATGTCACTGAAACATTGCACTATAATGGGCTCTTGGGAGCAAGGCAATGAAGTATCCCCTCCCAGGAATCTTTGCTTAGACAGAATTTTCTTGCTGAGTTTTCAGTGGACAACATCTGAACCTCAACACTTAACACATTAGATATTAATTTTCAACACAGGGTCAATATGTATCCATTGCCTAAGGTGAGCTACAACTAACTAAACTTAAACATGAAGACTAAAATCAGAATAAAATGTGTTAAAGTCAATGAACATTGAAGCTTAGGAGGGAAAAGGAAACAGTGGCCTGTAGTTGGCACATTTTCTCCCTGTGGGTGTACTATGTGCGATGCTAACTTATAATTGAGACCACAATATATAATTTAACCAAGAGAAATATAACTGCTGAGGGGGCCAGACTCTGGCATCAGGTTAGCACACTATCTCTCCCCAGGCATATACATGAAAATATAACTCATAATGAGGAATACAAATCTGAACTTGAGTCATTTACCATACACGAGAATGGTGTGGATCACATACCAATCCACAGATTCAGGTGAACTATGTTGTTCAGTCACTCGATCGTGTGCAACTCTTCTCGACCCCATGCACTGCAGCACACCAGGCTTCCCTGTCCTTCACCATCTCCCAGATCTTGCTCAAACTCATGTCCATTGAGTCAGTGATGCCATTCAACCGTCTCATCCTCTTGTCGTCCCCTTCTCCTCCTGCCTTCAATCTTTCCCAGCATCAGGGTCTTTTCTAATGAGTAGGCTCTCTTCTCATCTGGTGACTAAAGTATTGGAGTTCAGCTTCAGCATAATTCCTTCCAATGAATATTCAAGACTGATTTGATTAACTGGTTTGATCTTGCAATCCAAGGGACTCTCAAGAGTCTTATACAACACCACAGTTCAAAAGCATCAATTCTTTGGCACTCAGTCTTCTTTATGGTCCAATTTTCACATTCATACATGACTACTGGAAAAATCATAGCTTTGACTAGATCGACCTTTGTTGGCAAAGTAATGTCTCTGCTTTTTAATATGCTGTATAGGTTGGTCTTAACTTTTCTTCCAAGGAGCAAGCGTTTCCTAATTTCATGGCTGCAGTCACCATCTTCAGTGATTTTGGAGCCCCCCAAAATAAAGTCTGTCACTGTTTCCATTGTTTCCACATCTATTTGGCATGAAGTGATGGGACCAGAAGCCGTGATCTTAGTTTTCTGAATGTTGAGTTTTAAACCAGCCTTTTCATTCTCCTCTTTCACTTTCGTCAAGGGGCTCTTTAGTTACACTTCACTTTATGCCATAAGGGTAGTGCCATCTACATATCTGAGGTTATTGATATTTCTCCTGGCAATCTTGATTCCAGCTTGTGCTTTATCCAGTCCAGCATTTTGCATGATATACTTTGCATATAAGTGAAATAAGCAGGGTGACAATATACAGCCTTGACATACTCCTTTTCCTATTTGGAACCAGTCTGTTGTTCCATGTCCAGTTCTAACTGTTGCTTCTTGACCTGCATGCAGGATTCTCAAGAGGCAGGTAAGATGGTCTGGTATTCCCATCTGTTTAAGAATTTTCCACAGTTTGTTGTGATCCCCACAGTCAAGGACTTTAGAGTAATCAATGAAGCAGATGTTTTTCCTAAAACGTCTTGTTTTTTATGTTTTTTCTTGTTTTTTTCTATGGTCCAACGGATGTTGGCAATTTGTTTCCTCTGCCTTTTCTAAATCCAGCTTGAACATCTGGAAGTTCTCTGTTTACGGACTCTTAAAGCGTGGTTTGGAGAATTTCGAGCATTACTAGCGTGTGAGATGAGTGCAATTATGCAGTAATTTGAACATTCTTTGGCATTGCCTTTCTTTGAGATTGGAGTGAAAACTGACCTTTTCCAGTCCTGTGGCCACTGCTGAGTTTTCCAAATTTGCTGGCATATTGAGTGCAGCACTTTTAACAGCATCATCTTTTAGGATTTGAAATAGCTCAACTGGAATTCCATTACCTCCACTAGCTTTGTTCGTAGTGATGCTTCCTAAGGCCCACTTGAATGCACTCCAAGATGTCTGGCTCTAGGTGAGTGATCACACCATTGTGGTTATCTGGGACATTAAGATCTTTTTTGTATAGTTTTTCTGTATGTTCTTTCCACCTCTTCTTAATATCTTCTTCATAATATCTTCAGGTGAAATATAGCTTTTAACATTTTCTTTAAATCAAATTGGAGAAGGACATGGCAACCCACTCCAGTATTCTTGCCCTGGGAAATCACACGGACAGAGGAGCCTGGTGGGCTACAGCCCGTGGGGTCGCAAAAGAGTCCGACGTGACTTAGTGACTATGTGACTGCATCAGGTCTTAGTTGCAGCCTATGGGCTCTTCAGTTGTTTCATGTGGGATCTAGTTCACTAATCAGGGATGGAACCCAGGACCCCTGCATTGGGATCTCGGAGTCTTAGCCATTGGATCACCAGGAAGTCCTCAAATCAGTTTTAATTCACAGGCACTTTCCTGTGATAGGAAATTCAAATCTAGCCAACGCTGCCTCTTGCCAAGAATGCCTAACTCTTATGTCGCACAGACAGTCCTGGTGATCACTCTGGGTTCTGTTATCAGCTGACACCATTACCATGAAAGCGCTCCCTGTCTCGGCTGATGTGGTTCCTTCAGGACTGTGCATTTGCTGTTTGAATGGCCTGGAGCAGCAAAACCAGGGTTGCTCTTCATCAGGATATGCAGTACCGGCATATCGGTGAAATTCTCTTGTGAAGGACTGGTAAGGGACCATTACCTCAGTTCCTTTCTTGCAGTTTATCTCCCCTGAGACCTGAGACAGTCAACCCTGCCAATGACATAGTAATTGAAGGAGTCCTGCCTGGCAGAGGAATTAGTTGCTGCCTATTGTTAGTAATTGCTACTTCTTGTTATTTGAATATTACCAGGGGCAGAAGCATTTTAGGCAGATTTGGAAACCACACCTTCATTTCCCTCTGGGGTCTTGCCACCTTATCCTGGCAATACCTGGAAAAAAAGACCTCACTCTCTTCTTATTCTCCTCAAAGTCACACCTTTAACTCTCAAATTTTATCGTTCTTTTATTCTGGGGGCTTTAGCATAATTTTCTCATGGGACTTCTGATTTTGGATATGGAAACTGGGACAGAAATGGCTTGCAGGAAAATTTTAGTCTTATTTCTGTCGACATCTAACTGAGGTTAAAAGATAATAATTTTCAAGGATAAAATCATGACTTACCTGTATGAAAATGAACATGTATCAGAGACTTTATTTAAATAATTAATTATAGGGGAACCAGTAAGAAGTCACAACTGGTTTAAATGAGAATTAGACTTGTGGAGATTTATATTCTCTATAAACTGTATTCATTTGTATTTTCATGAATAGTAATCATTTGCATTATGATGGGACTTTTGTATTATTGATACTATCAGAGTTCTGTAAATTAACTCTCTGCAGAGTTGAATAATAGCTTAGACAAATGTAGCATTTCATATTGCCATTGAATCAGAAACCTGCAAGGGTCCAGTAGACCTCAACCAGCTTGCCATTGAAAAGAAACCCAGTAACTTAAACAAAAAATTGTTTTGCACATTTTCTCTGTCTCTACCTGTCTTCACCACTATTTCTTGATAGTGAAGATTAAGTGAGGTATTGTGTTTAGAAGTATTAAAAACCGAAAATTTTAAACAGATCTAAAGACAAACCTATTTTTGTCCCTGAAAATAGGAAACACAATTTATGTCGAGTAAGCAATGTTAATGGACTGTTTTAAAGTATTAAATGTTTAAAATATGTAAAATGAATAATACTAACTAAATCATTCTTGTATTTTATTTAATAAAATATTCAGACACATCACTTTAGAAGTTATTTTGAATTCTAGATAATATGTAACACTGTGCTGCTGTAATGAAGAAGATTGCAGTGGCCATAAGTTTTAAAACAAGAATCAAATAATGCAAAAATCATTTTGTTTGGCTTTGAAGTAGTTTTAGTTTTCAAAGCAATAGTCCAAATGTGCATATAGACTCTACTATTGCTGTTGCCTTTGTTACTTTCTCATTATTTTCTTGTTGTTAAGGCTGTCATTCCTTTGTGCATGATGGAATAGTTTATATCTGGTCACAGTTTAGTGAGTTCTGTAGTGTTAGAGGAGTGGTGTTAAGTGGAGGTCAAGATATTTAAATTCCCCTCTATGAGTTTTAGATCTGAATGAAGAGGGTGTTATTATCAACTCCATTAGACCAAATAGTCTGTTAGAGTTCTCATGAAATATTATCACTTCTTTCTATCTTACTCTTATCCAAATGTTCATTGATTTTTTTGCCTTTTGATGTAATGATTTCACTCATGTATATGAGAACAGGAAACCTCAGTAATACCTATGTATATTTTAAGACTGCATATTTCATATGATGTGCATTTTCCATCACTGTAGTATCTAAAAAATATATTAGGAGCATAGTTCTCATCTCTCTGTTTCTTTTCTCGTAGTATGCAGTATTGTTAATGTGGGCTGTTGGTGTCCAGGTTGTACTTTCAACACTCATCTTTGCAAAGAAAGAAGAGGTATGGAAACATCATCCTTTTATTTGAAAAATAGGAAAATCAGATGTAGATTATTGAGACCTAAACCTATATTAAACCTACATTAAAAGCTAAAGGTAAGTAAATGTCTTTAGGGGAAAAAGGATGAAATGGGAGTACTAGAATTGTATAATAGAAAGGAGACAAGGGTCAGATTGGAATGGAGGACAGAGTTCATGTCTTAACTCTGTCTGCAGAAGACTGAGAATGTTGTTGTAAATGACAAAAAATGCAGGGGGAAAAGGAGATAATACTTAGAATGGGGAATCCAAAACTGGCCCCCTCAGCCAACCCTGGCTGTCACTAATAACCACATCACCGTACTATATTCTGTTCTTGTAAAGAAATATCTTTAGACTTTCTAAAGATACTAATTAGTACTAATTTTAAATTTTGCAATTTCATTAAATAAGATGTACTGAATAATTCATATATTTGTATAGTTATGGCCATAAGTGACACAATTAAATTAACAGGTGATTTATATTTTTTAAGTTCAAAAAAAGCACATAATAAATTGCCTGAAAACTTTTTGGTAACACAACTTACCTCTTTACAGCCTATAGTTACTTTCAATTCTTTAAGAAACTTCAGTATTTCAGTGCCGTCAAGGTCTGTTTTTGTATCCTGGGGGACTGTCTTATAACACTAAGACCATGGACTTGAAGTCGGTCCTTAAACCTACGTCTTCATCTACTACCTTATAGAGTTATCATTAACTGACAGTTATAAAGTCCCTGTAACAGAGTAGCTATTTAAGAGCTCTCTACCTGCCCTTATTTGACTTTTAAAAAATAATTTTTATTTATTTATTTTTGGATGTGCTGGGTCTTTGTTGCTGCCTGCAGGCCTTCTCTAGTTGCGGTGAGCACAGGCGACTCTTCACTGTGTTGCCCAGGTTTCTTATTGCGATGGCTCTGTTGTTGTAGACCACGTGCTCCAGGCATGCAGGCTTCAGTAGTCACAGAGCACAGGCTTGGTTTCCCCGAAGCGTGTGCGATTTTCCTGGACCAGGGACTGAACCCGTGTGCCCCACCCTGGCACCGGATTCTTAACCACTGGGCCACCAGGAAAGGCCTTCCCTCATTGAATTTTGAAGGCGACCCTGATCAATTCCTATGGTTCCTAGCCTTCAAACTCTCTCTCTCTCACTTGCACTTGCCTTCTCTCTATATATATTATATATGTATATAATATATATATGATATATATGAACAAAGCAAAGTATATATATATATATCTCAACGCGTAATTAATAGCCAAACCTCAACAAAATCTTTTCTATATAACACCATTGCTTTCCAACTTCATTTGCTCTCTTGTGCTTGGCATCTGTCCTGGGTATCTAATTACTTAGGGCCTATTGTTAATGACTTGGCATTTATATCTAAAATTTCTTCTCTCCACATGAAAAAATGTGTGTGCATGCACACACAGTCAAGTGAGTCCTGTAATGCTGTCTTGATCCCAACACATCATCCTCTAATTTTTGGACCTGGTGATAGAACCTGAATATTAGACTTAAGGACTTTTAACACATGGATACAGTTAATCAATGTCACCCATATTTATTTAAGTATTATTCACATACTCCTCTCCACCTATTTTAGGAATAATAAAATCTCTCATTTAATAATAACTACCATGTGCCAAAGACTGTGATAGGCACTTTGTTGGCACTATATTATTGATCCTCATAACAAATACCAGAGATGTATTGTAAGTCCTGCTTTCTAGAACAGAAAACTGGTTTTGAGCCCAGAAATACATGTAAAATATATCATGGCCAAATGACAGAGTCTGAACTCTAACATTTGTTAACCAGTCTTAGAGATAGCGGCTTAGTTTATATCACCTTGACTTCTACAGTTCAAACTGGATTAAGCTCTCACGAGCTTTTAAATATTTTATGTCATTTATAATGCTGACTCAGTGTTGGAGATGCACTAGGGCTTCACTGGATATTTTTCACATTGAATATGTGTGAGGGAATTTTATCTATATAGTAGTAACCTAGATTATATATGAAAATCATTTTGACTCTTATATACTAAAGTGTGATCGTGGGCACTCTCAATCTCCCAAGTTAAGCTTTAAAAGTTAAATGAGGATGTATGTCTCCGTGTCATCACAACAGTATAAAATAGAAAAGCATCATTTTCTATTCTGAATAAAAATTAACTCAGAGAATATATGAAATAGATTATATGAATAACACATTATATCATTCTAAGCTCCTTAGATGTAAGTATGTAAGAGTTTAACATGTACAGATGTCTTAATTATTGTAGTATTTCAACCAGTTATCTAGTTTTCATCATTCAAAGATAGCATATTACAATGAGAAAGTATTAGACTAGATTTCAAATGATTTAGGTTTAGAAGTCACACCTCTTCTTCATTCAGGTAAACAAAGCAAATATCATATTCTTTGAGTATCTGTATCATGGTTCATAAAATGAAAATAACATCTGGAATTTCTACCTTTTACTATTTTTTAGGACCAAATTAGGACTTATTTATGAAAGCCATATAAATTTTTAAATGCTTGTATAAGTTCCTATAGAAAATTACCCATGCAATATCTAGATTTCAAAATAACAATTTTCCCCCAGACTTTCAGGTATGATTATTTTTGCTTTAGCATTATGAAAAAATAATTTTTAAATCAAAAAGTGTAATTCTTGTAAAATATACAGTAGATTCAGGTCAATAATTTTATTTAACACCTTGATTAATGTGGGAACTAGTTTAGATATAAAAACTAATTAGAAGGAGAGTCCAAAGAGAAAACATTTATATAGATACAAAAACTGACATAAAAACTGACTTTGAAAGGAAAGGGATCAATTTCATCCCCACCAGGAAAAATTCATCTGCAATTCCCTCCAACAAAGAATCATTTGAATTGGGATATTGAGAGCGACAAATACACAGCTTACAAAGTTGTAAAATAAATTAAAGGCTGTCAAAGGTACAGACTCATAGAATCAGAGAACCCTGAAGGTGCACTAGAGAAAACCTAGTTTCCATTGAAAAGATCCTCAGTCATCTTTTCCATTTATGTCTTTCACAATTTTTCCTGACATTATGAGAAGAAATGTTAGAACCCTTCAACACTGAGGATAGCAGCACATAATATTCTTCTTAATCATAAAAGAAGTCTAATGTAGTCTTCCTGTAGATCACAGTGTAAAATTCCAAAGGTATTCACACTTGCTCATTGCTAAAAATAATCATAGGAAGAAAAAAAAAAAACTTAGAAATAAATTGAAAATAACAAACTGAGTTTGAATACTTCTTATGAGGAACCATAAGGGAAGTTTCTCTCAAATTTTCATTTTTAATAAAATTTTCAACAGGTTCACCAAGCATGGCATAATAAAATTGATTCCATCATTTCTGAGTATGGATCTGAGGATTTTCCTCAAGATATACCCAAGTGGATGATTCTGAATGCTCTGCAGAAAACAGTAAGATGAAATTATCCTAAAAGTAAAAAATTAGACACCAAAGGTGACAGCTGAGAAGTGGGAAGACAAGGAAGGACAGGGGATGGGCACAGGAATGAGAGGTTCTTGTATTTCTTCTAAACAAATGAGGTGCGATAGGATTGTCTAAGTTTGCAGATCTTGAGTTTTACCCTTCTTTTGTAAGGTGTATCTACTTTTCTGGGTCAATTGCTGTCTGGTCATTTTAACCTGGATTCAGCTGTAAAAGTGTTGGGAGTCTTCTGCCAAGTGTGACAATAACCTACTCTGTTGCATCCAGGGGGAGATAAATTCTAAGCCCAGTCCCTGCTGGCAACAGAGTATCCTGTTGGTTCCCATTTGAGCCTGAACATCAGGTTTGCCATGTGGTAACTTTATGATTCTGGATAAGAAATCTTCTTAACTTCAGGTACCATATTAACAAAATAGGCAGAATAACCCCTACCTCTGGTTGTCAAGAACAAAGGAAGTAATATATTTAATGCATAGAAAGCCTTGGATCTCGGACACAGTAAGCAACCTAATACTTGTTAGTTAATGTTGTTAGGGTTATTATTTCACTGTTCAGATGTTTCTTGGCAAGGTAAGGGAATGTGTGTAGTCACCCAAATGGTTACAAGAATAGATCGGCACAGGAACATAGTAAATGCTTGATAAAAAAAAAAAAATAGCAAACATTTACATAGCCCCAGTTCCTTTTTTAGGTGCTTTGCATATACTAACTATTTAGTCCTCTCAGTCCAATGAGGTAAGAACTATTATCTTCATTTTGTTGATGAAGGTAGAGAAATTCGTAACTTAGCCAGTGCCACATGGCTAATAGATGGCATAGCCAAAATTCAATCCCTGACAAACTACACTAGATTTTGTGCCCAAGTGCTATACCAGAGTTTCACATAAACAGTTATTATTTTTAGTATATTTAATAAGAAATGCTTCTTAGGAGAAACTAAATGTATTATAAATGATTTTATTCACCTTATTTTTTCTTTGGTGTATGTGATCTGAAAAGGTATTGCATTTTCAGACAGCATTATGACTAATAGTGTATCAAACCTTCTTATGGTCATTAACTGATAATCAGGAAAACACTTCTATATGTATGACATCACTGTCATTAATGAGATTCCAACTTATGTTTCCTAGCCATGAATATCATTGAGCATTGAGATAGTATATGTAGATTTTATTAACTTTCAGTACCCAGTCTCTAAAGTACTATATTAGTCATTCAACGTTTCCAAGACTGTTGGCACATATTGTTGGCACATAATGCAACATAGGTGGTACTGATGCTATAACTTTCAATAACAAGCTTAGAAAATAATGATCTACTCACTTGCAATTCAGTTCAGTTCAGTCGCTCAGTCATGTCTGACTTTTTGCGACCCCATGGACCGCAGCGCGCCAGGGCTCCCTGTCCATCACCAACTCCCAGAGTCTACCCAAACCCGTGTCCATTGAGTCGGTGATGCCATCCAACCATCTCATCTTGTGTCGTCCCCTTCTTCTCCTGCCCTCAGTCTTTCCCAGCATCAGGGTCTTTTCCAGTGAGTCAGCTCTTCGCATCAGGTGGCCAAAGTGTTGGAGTTTCAGCTTCAGCATCAGTCCTTCCAATGAACACCCAGGACTGATCTCCTTTAGGACGGACTGGTTGGATCTCCTTGCAGTCCAAGGGACTCTCAAGAGTCTTCTCCAACACCACAGTTCAAAAGCATCAATTATTTGGCACTCAGCTTTCTTTATAGTCCAACTCTCACATCCGTACATGACTACTGGAAAAACCATAGCCTTGACTAGACGGACCTTTGTTGGCAAAGTAATGTCTCTGCTTTTTAATATGCTGTCTAGGCTGGTCATGACTTTCCTTCCAAGGAGCAAGCGTCTTTTAATTTCATGGCTGCAGTCACCATCTGCAGTGATTTTGAAACCCAAAAAAATAAAGTCTGCCACTGTTTCCACTGTTTCCCCACCTATCTGCCATGAAGTGATGGGACTAGATGCCATGATTTTAGTTTTCTGAATGTTGAGCATTAAGCCAACTTTTTCACTCTCCTCTTTCACTTTCATTAAGAGGCTCTTTGGTTCTTCTTCGCTTTCTGCCATAAAGGTGGTGTCATTCTTCATATCTGAGGTTATTGATATTTCTCCTGGCAATCTTGATTCCAGCTTGTGCTTTCTCCAGCCCAGCATTTCTCATGATGTACTCTGAATATAAGTTAAATAAGCAGGGTGACAATATACAGCCTTGACATACTCCTTTTCCTATTTGGAACCAGTCTGTTGTTCCATGTCCAGTTCTAACTGTTGCTTCCTGACCTGCATACAGGTTTCTCAAGAGGCAGGTCAGGTGGTCTGGTATTCCCATCCCTTTCAGAATTTTCCACAGTTTATTGTGACCCATACAGTCGAAGGCTTTGGCATAGTCAATAAAGCAGAAATAGATGTTTTTCTGGAACTCTTGCTTTTTCGATGATCCAGCGGATGTTGGCAAATTGATCTCTGGTTCCTCTGCCTTTTCTTTTTCTTTTGTTTTTCCTCTGCCTTTTCTAAAACCAGCTTGAACATCTGGAAGTTCTCGGTTCACCTGTTGCTGAAACCTGGCTTGGAGAATTTTAAGCGTTACTTTACTAGCGTGTGAGATGAGTGCATTTGTGCAGTAGTTTGAGCATTCTTTGGGATTGCCTTTCTTTGGGATTGGAGTGAAAACTGACCTTTTCCAGTCCTGTGGCCACTGCTGAGTTTTCCAGATTTGCTGGCATATTGAGTGCAGCACTTTCACAGCATCATCTTTCAGGATTTGAAAGAGCTCAACTGGAATTCCATCACCTCCACTAGCTTTGTTCATAGTGATGCTTCCTAAGGCCCACTTGACTTCACATTCCATGTTGTCTGGCTCTAGGTGAGTGATCACACCATCGTAATTATCTGGGTCATGAAGATCTTTTTTGTACAGTTTTTCTGTGTATTCTTGCCACCTCTTCTTAATATCTTCTGTTTCTATTAGGTCCATACCATTTCTGTCCTTTATCGAGCCCATATTGCATGAAATGTTCCCTTGGTATCTCTAATTTTCTTGAAGAGATCTCTAGTCTTTCCCATTCTATTGTTTTCCTCTATTTCTTTACATTGATCGCTGAGGAAGGCTTTCTTATCTCTCCTTGCTATTCTTTAGAACTCTGATTTCAAATGGGTGTATCTTTCCTTTTCTCCATTGCTTTAGGCTTCCCTTCTTTTCACAGCTATTTCCAAGGCCTCCTCAGACACTTTAACTTTAAAAACTACTTTTTTAAATTTAAGTTTTTTTAAGAGAAAGTTAAAAAATAACTTTCTCTTATTTTCTGGGTGACAAATACATAAACTGATTCTTTCACACCTTTCCACTCAATTTGATAGGATTGGAAATGAGACATTTCATAAATGCTTGATCATTCCTATGACTCTTTTCCTTTTTACCTTTTTGGGTTTTTTTTCTTGTGTGTGTGTGTGGCAGCTTTTCACACAATACAAAATATAAGGTTAACATCTTACATTAACCCTAAGAATGTAGAAATAACCCTGAGTCTCTATGTATATTAAACACATATGGCAGCATATTTTAGAGAAATCATAAAGAAAACTGTTATAGTTAGGAGAAGGTATGGCTCAAGGGATTCGCCCGCCTATGTTCTGGCTCTAAACATGATTTAGTAAATCAAGTATATCTTTCATCCTGAACTCAATAAGGTAAATTCAGATATAACAATTTCATTCAAACATAGCCCACTTATATGAGTAGAGATCTTTAATTCTGGTTAATATCAACCATAGTAGCAACAGGTTAATGGTTTAAATAAACAAAAAATATACTTGTCTAATCTGTTATATTTCAATGTAGAATAAATTAATAAATTTATCATAAAACCATTTGAGAAGCATAGGAGTCATATAATTAACTGCATTTTGAATATTCTATAGTAAAACTTATAGAATCATTTTTCTAGTTTCAGTGTTGTGGCCGAAAAAATTACACAGATTGGACCAAGAATAAGAATAAAGAAAATTCAGAACAGGTGCCATGTTCTTGCACAAATTCTACATTAAGAAAGTGGTTTTGTGATGAGCCACTGAATGCAACATACCTACAGGTAAATATAAGCCAAGGCTTCTCCAAGTGTTTACAGTAACCCTCCTCCCTTTTTTTCTGCAAGTCATTTTAGAATCCTGAGCAAATTGTTGTATTAAAAACAATGCCATTCATGGTTATTAGGTTCTTAAGCACCTTGCTAATGAAACCACAGCGAAGTGGATTATATCACTTACCTAAGAAATTCATTAAACTTTATGGAATATGTGATCTAAGTGTGCCTAGAACTTGGGATTCCATCAACTCTCTCCTCAGCCATCTTTTGACAGAGGAGATCCTTTTGGCGAATCTCAGTTGTATAGGACTGGTAAAGGAACTGCAGCAGCAGAAATAAAGAGGCATGAGGTTTGGCAAAAACTAAGGGAGGAAATCCGAGATGTGTCAAGGGTGGTGTTCCCATTAAGGTGGCAGAAACCATAGTAGAGTTTCATCTGTAGCAACTGCTATTTACAGATATAGGACATGATACACTGGGGATTTCCATCCCAATAACTTCTAATACTTTGTGTTATTCTAATGTTAATAAAATTAACATTTTTGTTAACCTAATATTTTGTGTTATACTAATACTTTGTGTAATACTTTGTGTTAATACATTTTTGTTAATCTAATACTTTGTGTTATACTAATACTTTGTGTTAATCTAATACTTTGATGTTATTCTAATTTTAAGATGTTATCTTTCAATAAGATAATTCATTCATAGATAAATGGAGGAGTCTCCATTTAAGGATTCTATTTAATCTCCACTTAAGGAATTTCCATTAAGGAATCTCCCTTTAAGGAATCTCCATTTGGAGGATTCTCCAAAAAAGGTTCTCTTTGGGAAATATCACGTTAGGCAATAGTATACACCCTGCTGAATTTCAGTAGTATTCAGAAAATCAAATCCCTCTCAAAACTTAGTAAATTTCTGATTTCGACTACCTGACAACATCTTAGCAACTTAAAAAGTAGCACCTGGGGCATCCTGCTATTATATGAAGCTTTCTGGGCTAAAAAGTCCAGTCTCCAGTTAGATATTGACTTGCTTTTTAGACTTTGGTAAATTACTAATCTCTTTGTCTCTTCTCTGTAATGGAATTATGTATAAAACCATTTATATCTCCAAGCCAATCTAAGTAAGTTCTTTTCCTTAGGGTTGTGAAAATAAAATCAACACATGGTATCATGCTAATGCTTTGACATTAATTGGAATTAACTTTGGACTTTTGGTTTCAGAGGTAAGTTTTTGTTTATATGTTTAAATATAAAACAAAATTAAGTATAAAGTATATGGGATACACTGTAGAACAACCAGATGGAGACCTAAGCAGATTAATTAATCCAATAGGAGCCAGGACCTTGAAACTGTTCACACACAGGAGGTCCCAACTGGAGGCAATATCCTTAGATCAGCCTGGGTGGAGCCTGGAAATCGTTGTCATCCAGGACTTCCATGGCAGTCCAGTTGGTTAAGACACCCCACTTCCAATGCAGGGGGCTTGGGTTCAATTCCTGGTTGGGGAACTAAAATCCCACATGGTGTGTGGCATGTTCAAAAAAACAGAAACATATATTTTTTTAATGGCTTTATAAAAAAAAAAAGTTGTTTTCCTGGGAGGTAATGATTTCATTTCTTTGTGATTAAAAAAAAATACTTCATATCTTGGCAATGAGTTGACCATGATTGGCAGTCTGTACACTGGCAAATTTCTTAAATGTAGGCAGATGTTTGACATTAGTAAATCTAGTCAATCATACACTCTTCCATTCATTGCTTCATTCATTCATTCAATAAATTTGGAAGGGAAAAGAACATCTACCATGTGTCAGCGGCTGTACTAGATGCTGGAGATACAATGGGAAGCAAAATCTACATATTCCTTGACTTCCAGCGTGCCAACTGCAAAATCGAGGTTCAGAAATAGTACTTCATTCTCCAGTCCCAGTTGAAGACCAATAAAAGCTCGTGAAATGTATGAATTCAAAGAAATTGTAAGACCATATAGATTGTTATTGTGTAGAGTATAACAGAATAAATATATAACATGTGATTTGGCCAAAATAAGATAGCAAATTTAATTTATGTTGATCCACAAAGAAGTATCAACCACCTCAGGTATACAGATGATACCTCTCTAATGGCAGAAAGTGAAGAGGAAATAAAGAGCCTCTTGAAGAGGGTGAAAGAAGAGAGTGAAAAACCTGGCTTAAAACTCAACATTCAAAAAACTAAGACCAGGGTAGCCAGTCCCATCACTTCATGGCAAACAGATGGGGAAAAAGTGGAAGCAGTGACATATTTTCTTACCTTGGGCTCCAAAGTCACTGCAGACAGTCACTGTAGCCATGAAATTTAAAAATGCTTGCTCCCTGGAAGGAAAGCTATGACAAATCTAGACAGAGTATTACAAGCAGAGACATCACTTAGCCAAAAAAGTTTTGTATAGTCAAAGGTATGGTTTTTCCAGTAGTTATGTACAGATGTGAGAATTGGACCATAAAGAAGGCTGGATGCTGAAGAATTGATGTGTTTGAATTGTGATGCTGGAGAAGACTCTTGAGAATCCCTTGGACAGCAAGGAGATCAAACCAGTCAATTCTAAAGGAAATAAGTCCTGAATATTTATTGGAAGGTCTGATGCTGAAGCTCCAATACTTTGGCCACCGGATGTGAAGAGCCAACTTATTGGAAAAGACCTTGATGCTGAAAAAGATTGAGGGCAGGTGGAGAAGAGGGTGACAGAGGATGAGATGGCTGGACGGCATCACCAAGTTAATGGACATGAGTTTGAGGAAGCTCTGGGAGATAGTGAAGGGCAGGGAAACCTGGCATGCAAAGACCAGGACACAACTTAGCAACTGAACAACAACCAGGGCACTCACCTAAAGTTCCATAAATGCTTTTCAACTGGTAAGAGTGTTTAGTCTCAGGATGGTGGTAAACAAGACAGTCTTTTAAGCATTGATACTCTTTTTAAATGTTTATTCTCTATTGTATTCATCCGGAGGCAATTAAGATAAGACTGAATGGGGGATATTATTGTGTTCCAGTTTATCATCTACCCTTTGCAGACCATCCTTCAGGATCCTGTAACAAAAAGAGGCAGTTTTTTGAAAGTGATGACGTTAGAAAAATGATGAATACCAAACAGCAATTTATCACAGCATCTAGCCCAGTGATAGACCATGTAATTAAAATTGAGCAGTCTATTCCTTCTGCTTCTCTGTAAATGAACTTGGTGACAGCTGGGTTATCCTAGAAGATTTACTCTGCTGACTTCCTATTCACAATGATATATATGTACCTTACTCGGAAATGGTTTCACCCTCCTTCCTCCCTTTTCCTTTTGCAGAATACATTTTGGTGATTACACGGTGTTAACTTTACCAATTATTCTTATTGATTACATTTTGATCTCTTATTGTTTCCCTTTTTTCCAGGTTTTGCAATTCTCATTAACTATTTCTTTCTTCAGACACATCAAGAATAGAATATATGCAGAAAAGTGACGACTGGATTTTAATTTGTCTGGAAGAAACCAGTTAATTCTTAAAATAATCATATTGAATTTTTCTAGTCCGAAGAAAAGTTTTGAATTATATGCATTGTTTAAGATTTAATTAAGTCAGTGGTTCTATGTGACACAGAATTATTGGATATAATATCATTCCATGAAATTTTTATTAATATAAAATTCTACAATTCAGGACTTTGTCATTTTCTGAATTCAGAGGATATCATCGAATATACTAATTTCAATATATGGTAAATTATCACGTATGGTTTGAGTGTCATATGTAGAAAAAAATACCTATATGATGTTCAGAAAATACTGCATAAACAATTATAACATATACTTTACATTTACAAATTGTAGGTAAATGTAGGTAAATAACAGTGATTTATAGATTTCAAAGAAAGAATGAAAATCTCCATAACACTGATCTCTACACTGAATTAATCTTTTATTTCTCTCTTCTTACAATGCTTAGAAGTGGATAATAAATTTACAGTTTCACAAGTTTGGATATACTTAAGTGGCAATAAGAAAATATTTTAAAAAACATGAATTTTTAAATATAGTAAAACTAATCTACTCTAAATACTCACTGAAGTCTCATATTCATTACCTTCTCATTTTTTCCCTTTTTTGTAAGTTATGCTCAATGAATGCATATACAATTTTCTGAAGGATATAAAAATAACCTACCTGTTCTATTTTCCTAACAATGATATTGTGAGAATAGAAAAAAACTTCTTTGAAAAAATAAAAACTGCTATACAGACATGAGGTGTTATCATATCATTGTTGTTCTTTATGAGAAAAGGCTGCCTTGATCTTGAGGAAATGAAGAAAGAATAGATTAACTGAAGATCCTGCATTGCTCCTGCTGCTATAGAAGGCTCACTCTTATTTATATTTATTAATTCAATCATATCTATTTTCATCTGTCTGTTCAGTACATTGCAAATTTCACAGACCTACAGGCTTTTTTTTTTTTTTTAAGTCCATAAACAAGAAAATAGAAGAAACATTTTCTCTAGTGATCTGTAAATAGACATGGCTTCTAAATTTAAGGGAAATTCTCTTGGGATTTAAAGCTCATTTTCAGATTCCTGTTTTCTCTAAAATGTGCCACAGCACCACACTGATATAAAAAATCTCTGTCCTACTTGGGAGTTGAGCACCAAGTTATTTGTAATCAAATAAATATTATAGAAATATATTCTGATATATATAGATGATTTGTATCAAGCAAATGAAAAAGATGTCTAGATAGTAGATTGCTTATTTTCAGTTACTACAGTTAAATCACAAGATATATGCACCACTGATCAAATCTATCACCTTTATGATTTAAGGAAGTATTTTCTTAAAGGATGTTGCTTTACATGCTGAATAAAATAAAGATTTATTTGGAAAGACAGAGTAGATCAGGATCATATCTCTGACTTGTTGGGGTTTTTTATTTTGATTTCTGAAATAGAAAACTTAGAAAGTTCTGAAAATTAATCTGGATCAGAAAGTGAAACAGTGAATTCAAATTAAGGGTAACACACAATCTTGATTTCCCCTTGAAGCTGTCCTGTCACTTGCAAAACACATTTAGCTTACTTCAGGCTCCCCATTTTAATTGTTTCCAAAACTATTTTGTGATGGTACTATATAAGCGAACTACTTTTAAATTCCTTTTATCTTCTTTTCTTCTTTCAGATAGATACATGCATTCAGTCAACAAGCATTTATGAAGACCCTACTATGTGCTAGGGGCATTGCTCTGTTTTGTGATATGAAGATGAATGGAAACATGCATAGTTCGTCTTCAGTGCTGGCTTCAGGGGCATACAAACCTATCTTTAGAAGAGGCCCACACTTGGCTTAATACTTGGCAGTTGCCATCTTCAAATTCTTAATTTCTGAACAAGGAACTTATATTTACATTTTGCCCTGGGCTCTCTAAATTAGGGAGCCAGCTCTGCCTCTGTAGTTAGAGTCAGTCATACATCCTGACATGTGAACAAATAAATTGCATGTTTGTTGTAATTATTATGACTACCCAGAAAGAAAATGCCTGAGTTTGCTTTAGGAAACAGACGGCACTTCAAAAAAGAGTCACTCATTCAACAGTTACTTACTGACCAACTGCTATCTGTTGGGCATTCTTCTAAGTGCTAGAGAAAGAGGATCAAGTAAAACAAAACAAACAAAAAAGTCATGAAGGTTACATTCAATTCAGTAGACCCAAATAACACATAAACAAAATTATGATGTCAGATGGTGGGAAGTGCTATAGAGGAAAAATAAATCAGGAAGTAGAATAAGGAGTGTTGGGGAATTAGGATAATTGTAATTTGAGATAGGCTGTGCTAAGGTGGCCTCACGGAGAAAATGACTTCTGATGAGATGAGAAGGATAAGCGGAAAAAGTACTACAAGCAAGAGGAAACAAAATAGGAAGGGAGAGAGGACCTGAGGTGCAAGTGAGCATGTTAAGCTCAAGGAAGGGCACGGAAGCCAGTACGCGGAGAGTGGAGTGAGTGGGGAGACTTGAAGTCTGGAAGGGATGCAGGGAATGAAATGGGAAGTGTATTGAGTGAAATGGGAAGCAACTGGCAGGTTCTGTACAAGTTATACCATCAGACATATTTTAATTGGAGCAGCCTTGTTGCCATATTGAAAATACACTTACAAGGCCCAAAAATGGAAGTGGGGAGAACAGATTGGATTTTATTTAATAATCCAAAAATAAGAGATGATAGTGGGTTTGGCCAGAGAGTGGAGTTGGTGAGAGATGGTCAGATTCTGTACATGTTTTGTGGTAGAGTCATCAGAATTTGCCTGCAGCTTCAATGCAGAGATATGAGAAAAAAGAGGAGTCAAAGATGACTTAGCTGGAAGAATGGAGCAATCATATATAGAAATGGGGAAGACTGTGGTAAAAGCAAGTTTATTTTAACACTTAACACTTGAAAGCCCTACTAAAGTGATGTGTCTGCAGTCCACACTAGTCTGCAAGAAACTCAAGGCTAGGGATATTTGGAGTCTTTGCAACTCCAAAACCTTGCTCATTACTTCACAATGTAGATGGTCAACAAAGGTTAATGATTTTTGGTGGGTCAGATTACTTAGTATGCCACCAGTTAAAACCCCACTACTGGGAATTCCCTGGCGGTCCAGAGGTTAGGACTCCACGCTTCCATTGCAGGGGGCATGGGTTCCATCCCTGGCATGGGGAACTAAGATCCTGCAGGTTGCATGGAGTGGCCAAAAACAATAAACAAAACAAGCAAATAAAAACCCTACTGCCCTCTTAGACTGTCTGACTCTGTAGTCAGTGGTTTTGATTCCTTCCAGGAGGCTATCACGAGTTTAATCTGTCCAAGTTTGTTTGGACAAATAAAAAATAGTTGCTCATTTGGTTAGTCTCTGCCACCCGCACCTCCTATCTCCAAGGCACCTGAATGAGAGATGCTGGCAGAACAAACACTTCTTTAACAGGATTCCATTGAAAGGAAATTTTAAAAGAACACAGACAGTTCTGTTTACTTAATGTTTGCAGTATTTGTTTAAATGCGAGTATGTCTTTATTTTCTCTGATTTTAAGGGAGTAATTCTTCAGGGACATGAGAGCCCAGGGCAAGAAGAAAACACAAAAGTCTAACATTTTCACTGACATGATATAAGACTACAAAAGAAAAAAAACACTCTAAATCTTTACACTACCTGTTACGTTTCATTGTTTAACCTCCTTTATTTATTTTTCTTGTCTATTCCTTTTTCTTTTGAAGCCACCCATTAAATGAAAGAGGATAATGGCATATTTCCAGTAAATCTATTAATATTCATTGAATTTAAATGGGCTTTAGTACCATATAAATGATAAAACCAGAAGCAGCAGAAGCTATTCCTTGACAAATCAAATTATCTGAAGATGAAGCTTTTGCTAGTATTCTGAATATTTGGAGCAAAAGTAAAAGGAAAGATTTTTTTACGAGAATATTTGTAATTTGAAAACAAAAGTGTGTAATAATCATTGTGGGAAATTACTAAAGCTTATTACTAATTGCATTCAAGTACAGCAAACATTCTCCTGAATGTCTGAAAAGGTTTATGAAATTAAACATTCAGAACTGCTAAATTCGTTAATTAATAAAGTTTCACATTGTATTTCAGAGAAAAAGTATGAAAGATACTAGATCAGAGAATATGTAAGAATCTCTATAGTTTTTTTAAATTAGAAAATTGGTTTACTATGTCTGTAAATGTATGTGTATAAATAGCATTTAAATTATTATATGCAGTAGAATTAGAAAGAAGATACTATATGAAAAAAAATCAGTCATTTCATGATAATATTCTACAGTATAGAAAATTTACCCACACATAGTGTGGATAAATCAGATTTTATAACTGATATTCTAGTGTAAGTTGTTTACTATTAATTCATTTATTGTATTTCACTCCAGAGGATATGCTATTTTTTTTCATTTTGAAATGTATTTCATTATTATGGAAAAATCAAACACAAAGTATTGGGAAAGAGTGAAACAGCAACATCAAATTTAACAACCAAATCAGCAACTTTCACATTGTAGTAAGGATATCACTGGGCTTCCCTGGTGGCTCAGATGGTAAAGAATCTGCCTGCAATGAGGGAGACCTGGGTTTGATTCCCGGGTTGGGAAGATCCCTGGAGGAGGAAATGGCTACCCCCTCCCGTATTCTTGCCTCCCCAGGGGCGGAGGAGCCTGATGGGCTACGGTCACAAAGAGTCGGATGCGACTGAGCAATTCAGCACTCAGCATATCACTATCTGTTGTTCTTGTTTAGTTGCTGAGTCATGTCCAGCTCTTCTTCGACTCATGGGCTGTAGCCCACCAGGCTCCTCTGTCCATGGGATTTCCCAGGCAAAAATACCAGGGTGGGTTGCCATTTCCTTCTCCAGGGGATCTTCCCAACCCAGGGATCACACTCGCGACTCCTGAATTGGCAGGTGGATTCTTTATCATTGAGTCCCCAGGGACACCCATATCGCTATCTAATGTGTCTAAATACCACTGAATGAAAAATGGCTGACATGTCATGGGGCCACAAATTTAAATCTATTGAGATTATAATAATTTCTTCTCTCTTAAAAAATACATGTTTTGAAAGGTCTGGGGAGTACTTATACAAAAAAATTTGGTAAACATTACCAACAACCTCAAAATGAGTTACAAACAAAATAGTCCCAACATTGAGAGTATTATTTTCAAGAGTCTATGATATAAAGATACTGAGTTTTAGTGTATACGTTTATGTCTATTGATGTTTGAGTTTCTGGTGTAGACATTTTCTTTCAAATCCAACCTGCCTGGACTATTCCTGGATATAACTGTGCATTAGTAATACTTACTAAACAAAAGAAACAGATAACCTTGCATCCCATCATACCAATTTATTACAAATATTATTATATGATATTTATCATATCACATATTCATCCATATTCATTGAAATATTGTCCACATCATTTTTCCATCTTTCAGTTTTGGTCTGTTTTAAAGCCAATCAATCCTTTTTTCTATACTATTTCTGATTTTTCCATTTAGTTTATAGACACTGTGTCAGAAGTGAACTTTTCATCAGGAAATCCAACTCTTTCAGAAATATTACCTATCTTTATTTTCTCTAAATTAAAATCTACAAGCCCCAGCATTACAACCATAACTGGTGGGCCTTCTCTTTCCCTAGGTTTCTATATGGAAATTCATGTGTTACCATGAGGATGAAACCAAGAGTCCTCTCATTTTTCTGAGCATATGGGTTTCCTTAAGTTCTCTACCATCACCAACCTGTAAACCCTTAAAGTAGGGTGTAGGCTAAGGTTTACCCAATTTACTGGCACCACCCTCTCTGCAAGACATGCAAAATGGCTTACTTTATACTTTTGAACGTGAAGGTGTTTTGCAGCTATTTATTCTCAGCCCGAGGCCTCAACAACTGTCTACAGATAGACCACTTTGAGTACTATGATTTAGTGTCTCCATCATATCACAAGTATATATGAAATAAATTAACTTATTAATGATAACATGGATGCATCTTTCACTTGGGATTCCATACTTGGAATAAAAGGCAATATCCTTTATCTTATAAATTCTCTGGACCTTCTATGCAGGAAAAGGTGTAGTAGGCCTGAGACTGTCTAGTTACAGAAAATCCTGCTTGCAAGGTTGACTCTAGCTTGCACCTGGGAACTTGGCTGATAAACAGTTCCCAACAGTGATGTGAAATTTCCTTACATGACAAGAATGTCTCATTGTACCCGAACAGGTTGTACAAACAATGTGGTTCATGCTGAAGCCCTACTCTCCTTTGAAGACTCTAGAATTTGGAAATGTGCTAGACAGAGTTCCTATATAACTAGTCCTTAGTAAGACTCTTGGACACTGAACCTCTGCTGGATAAGGAGTGTATTGTGTGACTCCACGGGCAAAAGATCCTCCAAACTTGGTTCCTGGTTTCCCCTACATTTTGTATATTTTCCCTTTCTGATTTTGCTTTGTATCTTTTCACTGTAAAAAACAATCTTAGCCTGGAGTAAAATTACAGCCTGAGTCACAGGAGTCCTTCTAGTGAATCGCTGAACTTGGACTGGTCTTGGAGACCCTCAACACACTCCCTGGAAAGGGGGATTTCATATCTAGCCAAGGGCTTGAGTTTCAGGAAGGATGCTGTCAATACACAGAAATTTCTCACCTTCACCCAAAATATTTGTTTTGTATTTTATTAGAGTAATCTATATCATTACTCATAACTATTTTCAATTTCTACTCATTCCATTCCATCATCAAATAAGCCTGAGCACACTGAAATTTTCAAATGATAGCTATTCCTCTCCATATGTTTGCCCATTTTGTTCTCATTTCCTTGAGTACCTCTTCCAACTCTCCCACTGGCAGAAGCCTAATTTTTTTAAGGGCCACTGAGAGACAGAAAAGGTTAGTGCATGGTTTTGGAGCCAGATGGTCTGGGCTTAAATCATGCCACTTACTAGCTATAACCTTGAGCAAGGCTCAGTTCTATAGTAAATTCTGTAGTTCAATTTACTTGAAAAAATGCATGTAATGAAAAGTGAACCTACAGAGTAGGTACTACTAATTTAGAATTAAGTGATTCAATATTTAAAACTGTATGTAGCACACTGTAAAATAACATTATTCATAGATTTATGAAACAAACTACACTGGCTTCATAATAGATCTAAAGAATATACTATACTGGCTTCCTATTTGCTTTTTGGAATGTACATGGTGTGCCCTTGGCTGAGACCACCAAGTGGGGGTGACAGAACAGACTGACAGAGGAAAGGGTTTGCATGTCTTGCTAAGTGACTGAACTGGAGCAACAAGCAGAATGGGGTAAGTTGTTCTGTGCCTGATTTCAGGAATGCCTTGGGGAGCACTGTTTTAAAAGGTCTAGTATACTGTTACATGGGCTTTCCAGGTGGCTCAGTGGTAAAGAATCCGCCTGCCAATGTAGGAGACTCAGTAGACACGGGTTCAGTCCCTGGGTCTGGAATATCATCTGGAGGAGGAAATGGCAACCCACTCCAGTATTCTTGTCTGGAAAATTCCATGGACCGAGGAACCCTGCAGGGTGCAGTCTATGGGGTTGCAAAGAGTCTGACATGGCAGCGTACAGCATATATTGTTACATGAAAATTTGTCTAATACTACCAATAACTTCAAAATAAATCATGAACAAAATAGTCACAGCAGTAAGAAGTTTACCCATTTCAGTCTGTAGGATTTTAAAATATACTGAGTTTTAGTGTTTACTTCTGGGTCTATCCAGGTGGCCCAGACAGTAAAGCATCTGCCTAAAATGCGGGAGACCCGGGTTCGATCCCTGGGTCGGGAAGATCCTCTGGAGAAGGAAATGGCAACCCATTCCAGTACTCTTGCCTGGAAAATCCCATGGACGGAGGAGACTGATAGGCTACAGTCCATGGGGTCACAAAGAGTCGGACATGACTGAGCCACTTCACTTTCACTTTCTGAGTCTACCAGTGTTTGAGCTATAAATCTTTTCTTGTAAATCCAACCAACTAAGCTGTCTGAGCTTCTTGGCCTTCGGGATTCAGAACACTTAAGATGAGACCAGAACAATATCTTGGCATCTGCCCACACTTCCTGCCACTTTGCCCTTATAAGTGCCCCATAAAAATATTTCTTTTACTCTTGTAGTCCTTCTGTCCACTGACCCCTCCACACCCTCACTATTCACACCTACCACCTTTCTTCTTTTTAAAACTTAATTAGGTTCATGATTCATAAGTAAGTTTTTACAACCACACTTATCTCTCACTCACTCTCAGCATCCAAATCTGTGCTGGCTCTGGTGTGGCTGAAGTTTGCTGGAGAAAATATTAACGACTGTGCAGGACACTATACATCACAATCAATGACATGAAATCAGCACTCTCTACTTCCTGGCAATGCTATTGGTTTTCTGGTAAAGTCCTTTTCTCATGGGGAATGAGATCGTTTGCAAAATATTATAGACTGGCGGAAAATTGAGGAAGTACTCTTTCAGGCGCCATAAAAATAATCATAAATAATGAATATGTAAATAAATGTTCCCTGTTTACGGATTTAGCAAAAGCTCATGTTAGACCAGTATACTATGGCACAAAAAATAAGAAGTGGCAATTAAATAACCTGAAGATAAACTCTGGATCCACTTCTTACAGACTCTGGAGCCACATAATCCCTTGAGCCTCAGAAGCTCCCTCCTGTCACTTACCTCAGCTGATTGTGACAGCAAGCAAAATATCTGGAAAGCACTCTTCCCTATTACAAAACCAGGAGCAGAAGCAAAGTCATATCTGGCTGCCTCGTGTGAAGCCAAATTTCATGTTTGTTTTCATCCTCAAATCATGAGCTGTGAACAAAGTAGCTCTAATTTAGAAGCTGTAGAAAACCCTTTTCCTAAGTCTCTCATCAAACTGTTCCCTAAAAGTTCCAGCCACTCCCTAAAACTCTTCAGGTATGCCTTATTGGAGAAAAAGCCAAGGAGACATTTATATTTTTCCTTAAATACCACTGTGTATGTGCATGCTAACTTGCTTCAGTCATTTTCGAATTTTTGTGACCCTATGGACCCTAGCCTGCCAGGCTCTTCTGTCCCTGGGATTCTCCAGGCAAGAATACTGGAGTGGGTTGCCATGCCTCCTCCAGGGGATCTTCCTGACCCAGGAGTTGAACACAGGACTGTTACATCTCCTGCATTGGCAGGCAGATTCTTTACAACTAGCACCACCTTGGAAGCCCTACTACTGTATTTCCTTAAATACCCCTTGGATTTGAGGTACAGTGTTTTTTCTTAGCTTTAGTAAAGGCCCAGAAGTTTCATTATGGTATTATGTTATTGTTTCATTTCAAACCCAAACCCAAATTGCAGTACTGAGTGTACTGCAATTCAGTTCTAGCAAAAACTACCTCAAGTTAGTTAGTCTTTAAGTTAAAGGGCATAGTTCCCAAAAAGATTAATCTTACTTCAGATGCCAGTCACACTGAAGCAGTCATCAGAGCCGTGTGCATTTCTGATTGACTGGTTATAAATTTGGAGGTTCTCATGATCTTCTCAAGCTTAATAATTTTCAAGAATAACTCAGATAACTCAGAAAATGCTGTTCATATGATTATGGTATTATTATGAAGATTACAAAGAAAGAGGACCACTCAAGTGAAGAGGCATAGAGGGTGAGTTCTGGGAAGGAACAGTGAGCGTTTAGGTCCTCTCCTCGTGGAATCAGGGGATCTTAACCTCCCATCATATCAGTGTATTCACGAACCAGGAAGCTTCACTGAGCTTCCAGTCCCAGAACTTTCACTGCAGTTTCCTTACACAGATGCAATTGACCGGCTACCTGAATGAAGTCATTCTCCAACTTTGGCTGGTAGCTTGTGGCTCAAAGCTCCAACCCTTAAATCACATGATTGGTCTTTCTACAGTGGCTTACATCATCCTAAATCATCTTTTAGTATAAGTTCACTAGGGCTCTACAGTAAGTCATTAGTATAAACTATCAGGGCCCACCATCAGTAACAAGAAACTTCTATCACTGAGGAAAATCAAGGGATTTCGTTTCCTAGGAAACAGAGACAGAACATAATCTAATTTTTTCTTTAATTGGAGTATGACTACTTCACAATGTTGTGTTAGTTTTCATTATAGAACATGAATCAGCTATATGTACACATTTATCCCCTCCCTCTAAGACCTCCACCCACCCCACACCCCATCCCACCTCCTAGGTCATCACAGAGCATTGAGCTGAGATCTGCATGTTATAAGCAGCTTCTCATTATGTATTTTATACATGGTAGTGTGTAACATATATGTCAATCCTAATCTCTCAGTTCATCACACTTTAATCGTCCCCCATGTGTCCACATGTCATCCTCTATGTCTGCATCTCTATTCTTTAATGGTAACAACAGTTACACTGTTTGTATTGCTAATAGACAAAACAATTAACAGATGGCATATATGGTAGATGAATGTAATACATACAACACATAGTACTTAACACTGATTGTTGGGATTCCTGCTCCTTCCTGCGTCTTGCTTCACAGCTCTATCCCACATCCCTTCTGGCACCTCTTGAGGCAATTTCCTAGATTCAGTGCCTCAGTTTTCTCACTTGTAAATAGTGAAAATATCTAACTCATTGCTAATCATCTGTTAACTATCCTAGTCTCCTGCTCATTTCTGTACATTTAATGTGACAGACTCATCTTGTTCATGTTCTTATCCTTTCTAGTGCCTTGCATATGGGAGGCTGCAAAAGCACGTTTCAGGGATTTTCATGGATTCTGAACCCAAGGATACAATCATTATTTTGTGCTTCACTTACTTCAGTTCCTTCCTTTGGCTTCATAGAGGGGGAAGGTTTGAGAAGTAAGTGGAATTTTATCAGGATCTTTCCCAAATCAAGAAATGGAAGACTCAACTCAAAATGTGTTAGGAAAATCAAGAATATGATTGTCCCTGCAACTAAATAGTCCATGGGCAGCTCTGCCTTCTGCTGTGATTTGCTCCAAGGCTGAAATGTCACAATTCATGTCTTGGTTCATCTTTCTCTGGGGTATCTCTATCCACAGTCTCAACTGATGGCTTCTACTACCTTCAAGCTTTTGCCTAGTGGTCCTAATATGGCTGGAGAGACCTCATGTCTTCATACTGCCACTCCAGGAGAATATTGAAAGAGTTCTTCTTTCTTAGAAATTCCAAAGAACACATAAGTACTGACTCAGATTGGATCATCTGCCTATCTCTTAATCACTTTGTTCAGTGAAGAATGAGATCTATTACTAGTTTAAGCCTACTAGATACTGCCTTTAGAACTAGACATCCAGTTAACCTCATCCAAAACAAAGTTAATAAAACTACAAAGTGTGAATTCCCCAGATAAGAAAAGTTAGATTTGTCTGATGGCTTGGGGATTGATGGATGTGGTGAAGGCAAACTACAAATTTTCATTTCATCCTCTGTCTTGAAAATGCCACCTTCATTCTTCATTAGGGAGACTATTACTTCCTGATATCTTTTTTTCCTCCCTCCCTCCCTTCCTTACTTCCCCTTTTTTCTTTTCCCTTCCATCTTTCCTTCCTTTCTTCTTTCACACTTTTGTTATTTCTTCCTTTCATTCTTTCTAAATCTGGGATTTGACTAATTTTACTCCATCGCTTTCTTCATTTCTCACCCTTATTTTCTCCTTTTCTTTAGTTATAGCTGACTTCAATTGCATTTCAGAAATTTTGGTCATTAATAAGGGTACAGAATTAATAAGGCCCAAGTATTTATTGAGCATAGAGTTGATTCTTCTTATCCTGGAGTAATTTATTGTGAAATGAATTGCCTTCTGGGAGAATTCTTCAGTTGAATACATCTCTATTTCAAGGAATTCAGATGAAACCCATAGGAAAAAGTTTTATCGTGACCCCATTTTTAAAAATTGAACTACCAATATGCAAAGAAGAGAGTACTCCTGACCTCGAATGTCCTGTGTCTCATTGTGTAGCTTGTTATATCACTCTGAAGATGTCTGTTTTTAATAGCCTGAAACTAGGACTTACAATTCTCCTTTGGTATATGACGTGTACAAAAGAGTTTGATTTTAATATGCAGTTGTTTTGTCAGTGTAAATGCTTTCTGACCTATATCCTCTCTTGTACATAGCTTCCTCAGCTGGGAAGGAAATGCTACCATGGCAACATGTCAGATGTTGCCATCTCTTCATGGCTTCAATTGTCTATTCAGAAGCAAATATAATTTCCAAACCAACTCACAGGGAATCTCAGTGGCAGTACTAGTGACTTCAGCATCATGTTGCCTCAAGAAATTATTTGTAGAAACTCTTGAATTTCTTTTAAACATATTACTCATTGTAGCCTCATGTGGAAAGCTAACCACATCTTCAATTTCACTCAAGTTCTTTCTCTTGTGTGATAACTATCTTTTGTCAGAAAGGGAACCCTCTCTGAAACAGTGTCATGAATCTTGTCCAAATCTTGTCCGTTTCATTTGATATGTCATTCTTTAAACATATTTTTCTAGCTAAAAATGCCCATTTCGTTGATCTCTTGACTTTTGTTTTATGTTTAACAATAATCTTAGAAATCATCTTCTTTTTTGTCCCCTTTTTTCTATAAAAAAATAAACACAGCTTTATACTTTCATGACTTATACATTTAGATGTGCTTGGCTTACTTGCTTACGAGTTAAATAATTCTTCCATACTAAAAACCTCAATGCACTTCTATTTCTATCTTATATGTCTTTTAGGTTCTTTACTATTTTAAAAAATATGACATTAGTGTACCTTGATCCCTTCTGAAATAATTCTTCAATCTGACATTCCAACTCACTAATACCTTCTTGAACTATATCTAATCTCTTATTTTTCACACTGATGGTGTTTTTATTTTAATTATGAGTTCTGATCTTCCCTGTGCCCACATGTTCTACTGGGAGGAGGAAGCCCATTGTCTCTGCAGCATGCGATGTTACCTCCTCAGAATCCAAGAGGAAGATGTGTTTGGGAGCAGCCACAAAGAGGCTCATTCTTCAGATAGTGCAGCCAGAGCTCAGACTGAATGCAGAGGCTGTCAGGCACTAATTTTTTTTTTTTTGAACCAAAATTTAAGAAATTAAAATGTTTTAAAAAGAAATTACAATTAAGAGCAACTGTACAATTATTTATAACATCTCAATCCTAAGCAAACATGACACCTTTTGGAAAAAACGTACCAGACTTTCAAAAGCTTAACAGTATTTTGTTTTGTTCTATCAAGTATGAGAGCCTCAGGGTCTGGATTAATGCTAGAATCTCTATTAATCAAGTCACATGCTTTTGAAAAGCACCACAGACTTTTTTTCTAAGTAGAAAAATAATGGCTTGCATTTTCTCAATAGAACATATATATCTACTATGTTCTTAACTGTCCATATTCTTTTGTACCTTATTATTTGTTTTAGTTTTTGTGATGTTTAACTTTGGGGTGTTGTCTTAGTAAAGGAAAGAGAGCAAGAGGTCATAAACAACACATCCTTTGAGCTTCTTATTAATACTGAAAAAACATTGAGCATTATCTCCTACATCCTCTTTCTGAAGCCCACAGTAACATTTTGCTGTCCCTACCCAGGGAACTTCCCGCCCTGAACCCCCAGTCTGAGCTCTGAGGTTGGTGGTTTATTTGCTAACTCGTGTCCGACTCTTGCAACCAGATGGACTGCAGCACACCAGGCCTCCCTGTCCATCACCAGCTCCCGGAGTTTACTCAAACTCATGTCCATCGTGTCAGTGATGCCATCCAACCATCTCATCCTCTGTCGTCCCCTTCTCCTCCTGCCCTCAATCTTTCCCAGCATCAGGGTCTTCTCAAATGAGTCAGCTCTTTGCATGAGGTGGCCAAAGTATTGGAGTTTCAGCTTCAGCATCTGTCCTTCCAATGAACACCCAGGACTAATCTCCTTTAGGATGGACTTTAGTTGGATCTCCTTGCAGTCTAAGGGACTCTCAAGAGTCTTCTCCAAACACCACAGCAATTCTTCAGTGCTCAGCTTTCTTTATAGTCCAACTCTCACATCCATACATGACCACTGGAAAAACCATAGCCTTAACTGGACAAACTTTTGTTGGCAAAGTAATGTCTCTGCTTTTTAATATGCTATCTAGGTTGGTCATAACTTTCCTTCCAAGGAGTAAGTGTCTTTAATTTCATGGCTGCAGTTACCATCTGCAGTAATTTGGGAGCCCCCAAAAACAAAATCAGCCACTGTTTCCCCATATGTTTGCCATGAAGTGATGGGACCAGATGCCATGATCTCAGTTTTCTGAACGTTGAGCTTTAAGCCAACTTTTCCACTCTCCTCTTTCACTTTCATCAAGAGGTTCTTTAGTTCTTCTTCGCTTTCTGCCATAAGAGTGGTATCATCTGCATATCTGAGGTTTTTGATATTTCTCCCGGCGATCTTGATTCCAGCTTGTGCTTCTTCCAGCCCAGCGTTTCTCATGATGGACCCTGCATATAAGTCAAATAAGCAGGGTGACAATATACAGCCTTGATGTACTCCTTTCCCAATTTGGAACCAGTTTGTTGTTCCAATGTCCAGTTCTAACTGTTGCTTCCTGACCTGCATACGGGTTTCTCAAGAGGCAGGTCAGGTGGTCTGGTATTCCCATCTCTTTCAGAATTTTCCACAGTTTATTGTGATCCACACAGTCAAAGGCTTTGGCATAGTCAATAAAGCAGAAATATATGTTTTTCTGGAACTCTCTTGCTTTTTTGATAATTCAGCAGATGTTGGCAATTTGATCTCTGGTTCCTCTGTCTTTTCTAAATCCAGTTCATGGTTCATGTACTGTTGAAGTCTGGCTTGGAGAATTTTGAGCATTACTTTCTAGCATGTGAGATGAGTGCAATTGTGCAGTAGTTTGAGCATTCTTTGGGATTGCCTTTCTTAAGGATTGGAATGAAAACTGACCTTTTCCAGTCCTGTGGCCACTGCTGAGTTTTCCAAATTTGCTGGAATATTGAGTGCAGCACTTTCACAGCATCAGCTTTTAGGATTTGAAACAGCTCAACTGGAACTCCATCACCTCCTCTAGCTTTGTTTGCAGTGATGCTTTCCATTCCATTCCAGACTTCGCATTCCAGGATGTCTGGCTCTAGGTGAGTGATCATACCATCGTTATCATCTGGGTCATGAAAATCTTTTTTGAATAGTTTGTCTGTGTATTGTTGCCACGTCTCTTTAATATCTTCTGCTTCTGTTAGGTCCATACCATTTCTGTCCTTTATTGAGCCTATCTTTGCATGAAATCTTCCCTTGGTATCTCTAATTTTCTTTGAGATAGAATTCTCTGAAGAGATCTCTAGTTTTTCCCATTCTATTGTTTTCCTCTATTTCTTTGCATTGATCGCTGAGGAAGGCTTTCTTATCTCTCCTTGTATTCTTTGGAACTCTGCATTCAAATGGGAATATCTTTCCTTTTCTCCTTTGCTTTTCACTTCTCTTTCTCACAGCTATTTGTAAGGCTCCTCAAACAGCCATTTTGCCTTTTTGCATTTCTTTTTCTTGGGGATGGTCTTGCTCCCTGTCTCCTGTACAAAGTCACGAACCTCAGTCTATAGTTCATGAGGCACTCTGTCTATCAGATATCCACTTCTATATAAGTCTTAACTGGACTCACTCATGTCTACCCAGCTAAGATTAGATTTCCTCATCTCTCTTGCAGCTAAGGTGATGATATAACTAGTTTCTGGTCAATGAAAATGAGTGGAAGTGACATTTCCAACAACTAGGCAGTTCTTAGAAAGCTGAAAAGTTCATGCCTTCCCAATCTCTCATTTCCCCTTTCCAGGGATGGAATGTAGATGAAGGGGTGAACTACCTTTTGCTCTGTGTATGTGTGTGCATGCTAAGTCGCGTCAGTCCTGTCCAACTCTTGGCGACCCTATGGACTGTAGCCCAGTGGGTTCCTCTGTCCCCAGGATTCTCCAGGCAAGAATATTGGCCTGGGTTGCCATGCCCTCCTCCAGGGGCTCTTCCTGGCCCAGGGATCAAACCTGCACCTCTTATGTCTCCTGCATTGGTAGGCAGGCTCTTTACCCCCAGTGCCACCTAGGAAGCCCTTTTCTCTGCGGATAAGGGCGCTATTTCAGCAGCGGGAGAGCAACAAGATGGAAAACATCTGTGTCTCTGACACAGTGGAGATGGCACAGCAGCTCTGGAACAGAAACAGACTACCAATTAAAAGAGAAGTAAAGAACTTTTTAAAGATACTGTGGTTTTTAGTCCCTTGTTACAGAGTTTAGTCTTTATTCTAACCATCACCCATAACTTACCCCCAAATTTGAATTAAAATTCTAATTTCATGCATACTCTGTGTGTGTGCATGTTTATCAGCATATGTGCATGTGTATTTATAATTCCTAGAATTATTATTTTAAAAGTTCAAGCTAAGAGGAAGATAAATATAGCTCTAAAGTTTAGTATAGAAATATAATTTTATATGTGAGCTTTCAACTTTCTACAGATTTTAAAATCAGTTCCTAGGACTTTAGGAATGTATTCCATATTTACAAATGTGTCTTTAACAGTGCTTCCTAATTTGAAAATTTTGTTAATAACCGTGTTGTGTGAGTTAATACTTGTTCTTAAGAGAAACATAAATGTCTAGATTGAATAATGACTGTGTGAGAATAAGGTTCAAAAAGTTCTGGGTATTTTACTAATCTATATCCTGAATATTCTTCAACTGTAATTACATAAATTATCTCCTTTATCCTTCACAACAAATTTTATTTTAACAAAAACTAAAATAAATAATAAGAGGCAAAGGAATATGGACAGATAAGAATATAGTAGATAACGTGATTTTTTTGTTCTGTTGAGGAAAATGCAAGCCATTTGTTTCTACTTAGGAAAAAAAAAAGTCTGTGGTGCTTTTCAAAAGCATGTGACTTTTGATTAATAGAGTTTCTAGCGTTAATCCAGACCCTGAGGCTCTAATATTTGATACCTAATACCTCTAATACTTGGTACCCTGTGCACCGATGAGAAAATTGAGGCAGAGGGCCATGAAATAACTTGCAAAACAACCTGAATTTAGGAAATAAAATGATCTGGGATTTAAACAACCAGTCTTGCTACAGAGTAACTTTGCTTCTTCTACCATCTGAAGGTTGCATCCAACAAGCCATTTGTCATGGGACTTTTCGCCAAATAAGATTTGAGGAACACGAGAGTGAACCATCAAATGTATGAAATATCCTCTTCTTATGAACAAAGCAAATTATGAAAGGCTAAATCTAAATTTTATATGCTTATATATAAATGTATACCTACATTTTATATTCTTATAATGCCATAGCAACACTGTACTGGTAAATGTTAGTGCCACTTCCTGGGGACAGGCAGAGGTGAACACACTTTTGTTCTGAAAAACCTGTTCAAATCTAGGAGAGTCTGCAAGTTGGAGAAGTTTGTATCAGGAGACATAATCAGGATCCTCTGATTATGTATATTAAATATTTGAGATGGATAGATATTTAAGTAGATATATATTTAAATTAGTATTAAAATGATTTAATTAATATAGTAATAAAATGTGCAAAGAATTAGCAATTGGACACTTTATCTTTGGATCTCAAATAAGTCACTTAATAGGTGTAAGAAGGGACAAAAATAAAGGCCTTTTCCTCTCTCTGCTTCTAAAAACTTGATTTAATAATACCTACCCTTTTAGGATCATTATTAATATTAAATGAGATAAAATTATGTAAAAATGATACAGATAGAGTAGTTACACAGGTAGTTTTAGAAATTTCACTAGGGGATTATAAATGGAGAGGGAGCTTTAGGGAAATTTGGGAGATCACTATAAGTTAATGATTACTCAGGAAAACTATCAGAACTTCAGGAAATGAAGCAGGCTTGCCTAACAATAAAACCATAAATAAAAGCACAAGATTTGCTCCAAGCCATTAAGTGAAAAAAATGAGGCTTGCACCCTGGTGGTGGAGATCTGCAATGTAATGATCCTTTGGTCATGCACTTCTACATGTATCAAGGATAGGAATACAAGGAAAAGTCACCTTTTCAAAGTAGAAAGTAATCCGTCAGTCGTGTCCAACTCTGCGATTCCATGGACTGTGGCCTATTGGGCTCTCTATCCATGGGATTTTCCAGGCAAGAATACTGGAGTGGGTAGCCATTCCATTCTCCAGGGGATCTTTCTGACCCAGGGATGGAACACTTCTTTATCTTCTGAGACATCAGGGAAGCCTTTCCAAAGTAGAAGATCCACATTAAATGGAAACCTGAGATAATTAATGAACATATTTGAGTAAGTGTTCCCACCCTTCTACTGATTTGAAAAGCTCTGTGACAGTCCTGGTTTGCCCATATAGGGTCAAGCACTCTTTCACCTAATGTGAAGGAGAAACTCATGATGTGAGCCTGATGTCTACTCAGAAAAAGAGGAAGAAGGTGGTGTTCTCTCCCTATGCACTTTTCCTTTGATTATAAAAATGTAGCCCAATTAGTTCTCAGGGCAGAGCCTTCTTGCTTGCCCACTTGTGTTCTTCACAAGCATTCCTGTATTAATAATACTTCCTCTATTAATAAATCTACCTGTAATTGTTGTTCAGTCACCCAGTTGTGTCTGACTCGTTGCGAACCCATGGAATGCAACACGCCAGGCCTCACTGTCCTTCACCATCTCCAGAAGTTTACCCCAGTTCATGTCCATTGCATTGTCGATGCCATCCAGCCATCTCATCCTCTGGTGCCCTCTTCTCCTTCTACCCTCAATCTTTCCCAGCATCAGGGACTTTTCCAATGAGTCGGCTGTTCGCATCAGATGACCAAAATACTGGAGCTTCAGCTTCAGTGTCAGTCCTTCCAATGAGTATTCAGGGTAGATTTCCCTTAAGAGTGACTGGTTTGAACTCCTTGCTGTCCAAGGGACCTTCAGGAGTCTTCTCCAGCACCACAGTTCAAAGGCATCAATTCTTTGGTGTTCTGCTTTCTTCATACTCCGGCTCTCACAACAGCATGTGACCTCTGGGAAGACCATAGCTTTGACTATATGGCCCTTTGTCGGCAGAGTGATGTCTCTGCTTTTCAACACACTGTCTCCATTTGTCACAGCTTTCCTGCCAAGATGCAATCATCTTCTGATTTCATAGCTGCAGTCACCATCCACAGTGATTTTAGAGCCCAGGAAGAGGAAATCCGTTCCTACTTCCACCTTTTCCCCTTCTATTTTCCTTGAAGTAATGGGGCTGGATGCCATGATCTTAGGTTTTTTTAAAATATTTAGTTTCAAGCTGGCTCTTTCATCCTCCCCCTTATCGTCATCAAGAGGCTCTTTAGTTCCTCTTCGACGTCTTGCCTATCACTTTACCTCTCACTAAATTCCTTCTGTGAGGAGACATCAAGAACCTGAACTTCATTAAATCTTTAGACAAGTTGTGCAATTTCAATTGAAGACTGTGGGTTTAAGTTCCATGTGAGGTGCGGTTTCAAAACCACCTCATACTGTGTGAGATCCATAATAATACTTAAGAAATCTTTACCCTTGCAACCTCCTGCATTATCTTTTTGGTTGATTACATATACATATATTCTTAATTCTAAATTCTTGATTCCTACAGCTTCTAATGAATCTTACTTATTCCTTTTTACTGTGGTAAATTTGAATATTATCTGGTCAGTGTAAAAGTCATGTATTTCTTCTTTTCTGTGATAGTAAACTTAAAATAGTAAAAGTGAAGATATTTTTCCTTTTGAGAGTTGTTCTCTTCATAATAGACTATCAAATGCATCGTGATTTACATGGAACAATGATATGACCCAGAAGCATATTTGTCTACATGATACAGTTCTAACACTGGTTCTTACGTTGTCACATCTGCATTTTTTTCTTTCTGATTGAAGATACATGGATAGCCAGAGTCCTTAATGTGATTTTTTTTTTTTCCTGCGTGTCTGCTCAGTCATGTCCCCCCATGGGCTGTAGCCCACCAGACTCATTTGTCCATGGAATTTTTCAGGCAAGAACACTGGAGCGGGTTGCCATTCCCTGCTCCAGGGGATCTTCCTGACCCAGGGATTAAACCTGCGTCTTCTTCGTATCCTGCGTGGGCAGGTGACTCTTTACCCCTGTGCCACCTGGGAAGCCCAGAGTTCCTAATACAGTGAGTAAATTGGGTTTGCTTCTAATAGCAATCACAGAAGTTTCACTCTCCTAGTTTTATTGCTTCCCAAACTCAAATAAAAACATTATACGTAAAAAAAAAAAAATATATATATATATATATATATATATATATATATATATGGCTTATAGCAGACATGATTACGTCATGTTGTTTCATACAAGCCCAATGGTTAAGAATGCACCTTCGCATGTAGGGGACACGGATGCGCTTCCTGGGCAGGGAAGGTCCCACACGCTATGGAGCGACCAAGCTCGCACGCCGCAGCTCCCGATCCCGTGCGGGCTACAGCCGGTGCGCCGCAACTACGAAGAGCTCCTGCTCACCGCAGCTAGAGAAAGCCACTCACAGCGACAACCGCAGCACAGCCGAAAATAAATAAATACAAATGTAAAGAAAAGAATCTCTGAAAATGCACTATTTAAGCTGTCTTTAAATGGTCTTGGTGATACCTAACTCAATTCTCAATCTTGTTCTTAACTGTGATGGTGACAGGGGAAGGTGTCTGTGATTCTAGAATTACCCCATTTCACATCACAAGGCAGAGCAGGATTTAGCCATAAACTATAAAATGACAGAGACAAAGGAACAGAGTGATCATATCTGTTCTACACGTGCGTTTTAAAATTCAGTTTCACAACAGTCTCTGGAAAACACACTCCTCTGTGATACCGCATACCCCTCCGTGTTACTCTCACTCTGAGTTTTCTCTGTTAGTTTTCTTTGCTTCTTTCTATTCTTCCCTTAACAATCTGCAGGATCATTACAATACACTTGAAAACTCCAGTTGCCTGGATCAATATTTCTGTCTGTTTCATTTTGCTTAAATCCTTCTGCACACTGTTGCAGGCCAGCAGAGTCACATAAGCACTGTCACATGTTTTTTCTGTTGCTAAGGGCAACACTACAGATGGCAAAAACTGGTTATTGTGCATCACATGTTACACACACAGACGCATGATGGTTTGAAACAGCTTAAACCATTCAAGGGCAGTTTGCCTCTAATAAGTGCTAGGATTTTATATTCCATGTGATCACACGACCTTTAAATACTATGTGGAATCCAGTTAACTAAAATGACTTTCTCTCTGTTATTGTGACAGCAATTAATTGCATTTGTGACTCGGTTAAACTTCATTTCAAAGACAATAAGAAACATATAGAATATGTAATATAGAAGATCATGTGTAAAAAGTTTATATTGTCAAGTTTCTATTACATTTGAATTTCTAATGTCCGTATCTCTGCTAAGTCCATTGTATTGTGTATGTTGTCTTTTGATTTTACTTTGAATAAAATGATTCAGATTTGAGGATCCCATATTCTTCTAAAAATACTTACTACTGGAGATCCATATATGTGTGTGTGTGTGTGTGTGTGTGTGTATAAGCAGATGACATTTATTACATAAATCTATACATATATAAAATCACATAAACATTATTAAATTATAAACCTTTTTTTTTTTTTTTTGACAGAGTGAAAAACTGTTCCTTCATGGATCAGAGTTTCTCAGTGCTTGGCTTTGTCTAGATTTTATTCTTTCTGAACAGTGGTCAATCATTTTGGTGAACAAAATTGAACAGGTTTTCTTGGAAAAATTTGAACGTGATTTTCATGCAATGAAAGTTGAATCTCAAGTTAAGTCTCTATGGATAAAGACAATTGCAAAGCAGAAGCAATTATTCAGCTAATTCAAAAGAGAAAATGAAGCACATCACCTAATCTAACTCACAGAGACATTACTTGGTTTCACATCACTACTGCAGATATGAATTCTTAATATTACTAAAGAACAGAATCATCTGAAACCTCTGATTACCTGGGAACACAAAATTATTTTGGCTAGGGTACCATTTATCTCTATCTGTATCATGTCTGTGTTCTCCATTTTTTTGTGTGTGTGTGAAGTCAAAAGAAGATGGATTTAAATCAGAAATCCAGGTTTGAATTTCTCCTCTCCCACTGACTGCGACTCTAAAATGATATTGCAGTTTGTTTAACTGCTCTGACTCTCAGTTTCCTCGTATGCTGACAACATAAAACAATAACAGAGGGGTTTGGAACATTTACATGTAAATATAATTTTAAATTATACATTTTTATATAAATATGTTATTGTTAGGTGCTAGTTTATTGTTTTAGGACTTCACCAGACATAGTATCCATTTAAAAAAAATCAGATCAGAGCAAAACAGAAAAAAAACAAAGAAAAAGCCACAACTTAACAACATTTGAGTTTTGAAATGAAAATGTTGCCTAACAGCATAATTTGAAATTTTATCTAAAAGATAAGTATTCACATTTGTTTTTACACATAGTTGAAGAATCTATCTCATAATGTAACAAATAATGGTATATAAAATAAGGACAATAAATTTTTCAATTATTGATTTATGGGGAATAATAATATCATTCAGAACTCAGAGCCCATACTTTTATTTTAGCTTGCCTACTCATATATCATTTTCCATAAGAGTCCTTAATTAAAATTGGGAAAATTGAACTATTTAGTAACATTCATTTTGCTAATCAGTATATGCTTGTTTTAGCTAATTGAATTGCAAATAATGGGAACAAATTATATATTTAAATATTTGATTCAGTTATTCAGAGAATCATAGTTTTGAGAGATAATCATCTCAGGAGATCATCCAGCCCTGTCATATACTGCAAATATTATCAGTCACATTTATAAATGAGATAGGTTGAATAAGATTGTGAAGTGACTTGGAAGAAATAGGATTGTAATTCATAATTCTGCAATTTTCAATTTTTTCAATGGAACATGAGCATACTTTATAGAAAAATTTCTCTTGAAAATAATTTAGATGATTCTATTTTGCTTCTCTTATATAGCTCCTTTGTAAATGCTCTAACTTTCTCTCAGAGGAGATGAGACACAGATTTTAGTTGGGGATGTTAATTTTAGATACCTGATCTCTGTGCAGCCACCTAAACTTAGTGTAAAGTTCAGAAGTTCAAAGATCTTACAACACTATTCTTTGGGAAGCGCACTTTAGAGTCTTGCTTCTAGCAGGGATCCCGTCTCTTTTGCCTTCCCTGTTTGATCTCAGGTTACTTTAGACATGAGTCTTGACCCCTTCAATAGTTTGCACAAGCAGTCCACTTGGTCTGCAGATTTTATGGGCTGCAGGACATTCAACGGGAGACTTGTGAGAAATAGTTATCGTTGGAACAGGTGACAATCTTCCAAGCTGCTCCACCAAACCCCACTCTCTTTCCTCTCTTCCTAGCTTGCTCTACCTCTTATCCCTAAAGTTACCTCCTAAAACGTGTGATTCCTTTTCAACCGCAAAGAGCGAATTTGGTTCCCTTTGGCCCTAAACTCAAATTTGCATTTCAAATCTCACCAAGGAACTCAGTGCCCCATGCAGGTGTACAACTACATTGTTTCAAAAGAATTTGCACTGTATCCATATATTAAAAATATAAAATAAAAACTTTTGCTGATGCCTGGATAAATGATGAGCTACAATCTGAGACACAGCAGACCCTGGGAGAAGCGCACCTCCAGAGACACTGAATAATCCGTCTGGGGTTAACTGATGCTGATGGCTCCCCTCACAGTCTGAGAAAAGGAGGCTAGCCCCTGACATTTCTGCTCTAGATGAAGCTTACGCTCCACATCTCGGGATTCCTCTCACTGGTCACATTTCCACTTGATTCCCAAAGGGAGATGTTACTCTCCAGTCTGGGTTGTTCAGTGTTAGCCATCAACACTCATCAGCTGTTGCCTATTCTTAATTATGGCAGTGAGATGGTTCTTGATCTCCCCTGTGTCCTAACTGGGCTTAGCTGCCACTAAATAATTAAGATTTAACTAATCTTTGTTTTTAAATTTGATTTTTTTAAACTGAGGTACAACTGACATATATTTGTTTAGGTATACAGCATAATGTTTCCCTGGTGGCTCAGACGGTAAAGAATCTGCCCAAACTGCAGGAGACTTGGGTTCCATCCCTGGATTGGGAAGATTCCCTAGAGAAGGGAATGACAACCCATTTCAGTATTCTTGCCTGGAGAATTCCATGGACAGAGGAGCCTGGCTGGCTATAGTCCATGGGGTCACTAAGAGTCAGACACAACTGAATGACTAACACTTTCACAGCATAATGATTGAATATTCATAAACGCTGTGAAATGATCACCATAATAAGTCTAGTTATCATCCATTACCATACAAAGTCATCAGTTCTTTTTCTTGTCAAGAGAACTTTTAAGATTTATTCTCTTAGCAAGTTTCAAACATGCAATACAATATTATTATTTCTTTGACCTTATCACCCACTGCTTAATGGATTTGAGTGAACTGATTTACCAGACTGAATTGATCCTTAAAAGAATCATCTGATAGGATAATACTGTAAAAAAGAAAAAGCTACTAATACTTATTATTATGTAGAAGAAAAAGGCAATTTTAAAAATGGATTCAATCTCTCATTTGAATTGCATTCAAGAAAATTTAATTTTTTTGTATTAATAGATTTCCTCATGTCAGTGAAGGGTAAAACAACCATATGATAATTTGAGAAATACGAACATCCTCAATTTAATAATTTGATTTTTAATCAACCTTCAGTGATGATGTTTTATCCCCCTCTTCTGTTTTCTCTCAGTACCAAATATTGTTTTGACCATCTCTCCCTCAATTTCTTTTCAAAAGGTCAGTATTGTAACTATTCAACTGCACATTTACCTCAACTTGTGTATATTTAATGTCTGCTATTTTCCAGACCTGTTCTTTTCTATTGGAATTACAGAGAAGTATACAGCAGGCTTTTCACTTGAAACAGATAAAATATGCTTAGGGAAATAAAATTTAACCACAAGAACAATTTGGGGGACTTCCCTTGTGGTCCAGTAGTTAAGACTCTGAGCTCCCCATGTGGGAGGAGGATATGGGTTCAATCCCTGGTTGGGGAAATAAGATCTCACATGCTTCGGCTGAAAAAAAAAAAAATCCTAAAATACAAACAAACAAACAAACAAAAAGGAACAGTTTGGAGAACAACAAATAAGTACTGTACGCATAAGATCAATCAGACTTTCATTTTTTTTTTTTCCAGGCCACCAAACATTATTGAGTCTCTTGTTTTTACAAGGCATTGTACTTGATGCTTGGGATACAGTGCTGGAACATACAGACATGGTACTTGCCCTTAGGAAAAGGAACACATATTAAACAAATAACTGCAAGAATTAGGCAGTGATTAAAATGATCATAAGTGCTGCAAAGTGCCATATGCTGTGAGCCTCAGCAATAAAGCAACCTAGTTTGGAGAAGCTGAGAAAGTTACATATAAGTTGGTAGTTAACAGAGAAGACAGTAAGTAAATGTGAGGAAGAAGAACATGGGAAAGTGCTAAGAAGATTAGGGGGCTTCCCTGGTAGCGCATATGGTAAAGCATCTGCCTGCAATGCGGGAGACCTGGGTTTGATCCCTGGGTTGGGAAGATCCCCTGGAGAAGGGAATGGCAACCCACTCCAGTATTCTTGCCTGGAGAATCCCATAGACGGAGGAGCCTGGTAGGCTACAGTCCATGGGGTTGCAGAGTCGGACACAACTGAGCAAGTTCACTCACTAAAAGATTAGGGCATTGGAGGAAGTTAGTGATCCCGGGTGAGGGTGCAGGAGGAGTAGGAGATGATAATGAAGAGTGGCCAGATTCCACAGGACGCTGTAGGCCACAAGCGTTTTGGATTCTAGCCTAAGTGCAGTAAAATGTACTGACAGAGCTCTCCCCAGGGGAGTAAGTACTGTGGTCAGATTTGCCTTTGAAATGCCATTTTGATAGGTAGTGAAGGAGGAAATTCATACTCTGTAGTACAGAAATAAGATATGATCAAGAATAGCGGCAGTGTCAGCAGGGATAAATAAGGGAATTTAAATAGAAGTAAGAGTCCATGGTTACGGACTGCATATGTGAGGTAAAGAGGAGGAAAGTATGAGGAAAGGCCCCCAGATTTCTGGCAGGAGCACAATGGAAGAGTAAACTAGAAAAGGAAAGATTCCTGTGAATAGGTTTATATAGGATATGATTCAGGAGAGAGAGGGTTCAGGTGGAGAGCTATTAGGGAAGAGCAACAGTGAACCTGTCCTTGTTGTTGGACACATTATTGGTGATACTTATGTATAGGCTGAGTATTCAGAGAAACTAGAATTCTTGAATGTTAAAGTCTTGATCCTGTAGGAAATGGAGAGCAATTCACCATCTGGATAAACAAATGACATACTAGCTATATATATATATATATATATATATATATATATTTTAAATAAAGCACGTAGTATTTAGAATTTTGAGACAGTGAAGACAAACATACAGATTGTAAAACTACTGTGAAATGAATAGGCCAAAGGCAAAGTGTCTAATAAGAAATGGACTAAATAGTATGGTAAAAATAACTATACTTCTATATAAAAAGAGAGGAAAAGAAAGAAAATGGACTAACAACATGAATCAGTAATGACAAGGAGAAGTATCAATGGCCAGTAAATATTAAAAAATGATTATCAGTATTCAAATGGCTGAGAATTAAAATAAGCGTTGAGAAAATGTAAGGTGGGTAAATTCACAGAAGAATATAGAGAAAGAAGAGAGGACTGAAGACTGAACTTAATGCCCTACTGGTCCAAAATTGGCTTTGAGCATTTTCTATAATAGAGATAATAGGATTTGTATTTAAAGTCAGTAACTAGAAAGCTAATGTTTTTTAACAGCTGCATATACACTCACTAGATGAGATTATAAATTAACTTGCTTAAAGCTATTTACTTGAGTTATTTCTGGGCATTGTGCCTTTAGTAAGGAGACATGCCAGATATAATTTATATTATGTAGGTATTAAGGACAAATCTTGTGATGCTGTTGGCCACTGTTTCAAAAAAATTTTTTTTATTTTTTAAAAAAATTTCCTAAATTATGCTTCTTAATGATTACTTGGTCAACTGGGTTTTACTTTGGATTAATTAATTTCAAAACCTAGTATCTTATGACTCTACACGCAGACTGTTAAATTGGAGATAATTTGCTAACTATTGGTTCAGTAGGGGAGGTACCATAAAACCTATTCTAGAACTTGTCTTCTAAGAATTTATAATTCTTTTTTGAAAATATTCCAAAGAAAAATACATAATCAGTGTTTGGAATTTTAAAGGAAAAGTATTTTGCTTAAAATTATTGTTACCAATGTAAATGACATATTATTTGTTAGCATAAAACTTATAAATAGCTTACCTTCCTCCATTAGACTATAAGAGTGGGAACAGACTATTGTGCCTGATTTTACCAAAGACTAACAATGAGTTGCTTATTAAGCAATAATTGAGTGTATGAATGCATATTTTATCATCTCTGTTATCTCAGAAAGAGGTCCATAACAAATATATGTGATGCTAATTTTTTTTAATTTACAGTATGTAAACCATGATAATAACAGATCATGGTTCCATCTCAAACTAGGCTGCTTTCCCTAAAACTTTATTTTGAAAATTATCAAACTTACAGAAAAGTATTGTATAGTAAATAAACATGTACCCACCACCCAGATTAACTTTTTACTGTTCTTGCTTGATGACATAATTATCTAACCATCCAACTATCCATCTCTTCAGCATCTTATTTTTTGATGGTTTTTCAAACAAATTGCAGGCATCAGTATGTTTCCCAAATATTTAAGCATGCATGATTCAGATGGTAAAGAATCTGCCTGCAATGCAGGAGACCTGGGTTCGATCCCTGGGTTGGGAAGATCCCCTGGAGGAAGGCATGGCAATCCACTCCAATATTCTTGTTTGGAAAATCGCTATGGACAGAGGAGCCTGGCGGGCTAGAGTCCGTGGAGTTGCAAAGAGTTGGACATGACCAAGCAACTAAGCACATCACAGCATTAAATAAAGTTTTACAGAGTAATTTTTTTGAGGTAAAATTTATATAAAATGAAGTTAAATGTACAGTTCAGTAAACTCATGTACCATTCACAGTACATACTCCTGTGCAATCCCAAGTTCCTCTCAAAATACAGAAGATGACCACAGCCTCAGAAAGGGTTCATATTTTCCTCAGGCAATCCTTGCTCCCACCATCCCAGAAACAATCATTATTCCTTCATTGCCCATAGATTAGTTTTTCTTCTTCCAGGACTTCATACAGATCATACAGTATGGAATTTGTGTACGATTTCTTTCACTTGGCAGTACGTGTTTGAGAGTCCTTCATGTTGATCATGCATTTTTTACTGCTGAGTAGTATTCCACTCATAAATAAGCCCCAGTTTACTTATTTATTGTACTATTGGTGAGCATTTCGGCTGCTTCTAGTTCTGTAATATTACAAAGAAGTTGCTGTAAACATTCTTATATACTTTTCTGTGTGTGTGCACATATGTTTTCATTTCTCTTGAGTAAATTCAGGGCCACGGGGTAGATATAAACTTAGTTTTATAAATATTACCAGAGCTTTTTGAACGTGATTGTACCACTCTCCACTCCCACCAATAAATGTATGAGGGCTGAGTTCAGTCTATATTCTTACCAGTACTTGATTTTGTCAGCCTTTTTAAAAAAATAAATGTTAGACATTCTGATAGTTGTAATATACTAAAAATGACTCCTGTATTCCTAAATTATTCTTTTACAGGTCACAGAAAGTGTTTCATTCTAGTTAAAATAAATTCCAAGACACAAATAATCCTATGAAACCAATGATTCTTTTTTCCTTTTCTTTTATGTCCCCTTCTGCAGGATACCACAGTCTTAGAGGTTTTTTGCACTAAAAATAACAAAGGGACAAGGAGATAAACAATTTTAAGTAAGACTGCCCCCCTCAGCCTCTAGACTCCATCAGAATTCAAGAGGGAGCTCAGAAGAACATGTGCTCCATGTGGGACCAACCCTTGCTGACCTCAGCAACTTTTTAGCCAACCCAATATTATGCATACTTCTTTCAAAACAAGGAGGTAAAGCCATCTTGTCTATTCTCATCTCACATCCCCCTGTGGTTGTAAGGGCATTGGGACAACTCTAAAATATAACACATATTTTGAACGTTTTTTTGGATCTTGCCACTAGTATACAACCTCTATGACAGCTGAGAATTTTTTTTTTTTTTTTAGTTTTTGTTCACTGCTGTATCCTCAGTGCCTAAAGTATCTAGCACATAGTGTATGTTTAATAAGTAAGTATTTGTTGGATGAATAAATAGCCCTTGACAAAGAAGTCTCGTGTCCTAAAATGGGAAAAATTCTTACACACTGATGAGAAAAGCAAACATACAGATTACTTAAGGATTTGCTATGGCTCATACTAGTTACTGGGCTTTCCTGTGACTCAGAGGACAAAGAATCTGCCTGCAGTGTGGGAGAGCCACGTTTGATCCTGTGTCGGAAAGATCCTCTGGAGAAGGGCATGGCAACCCACTCCAGTATTCTTGCCTGGAGAATCCCATGGACAGAGAAGCTTGGTGGCTACAGTCTATAGGGTCGCAAAGAGTTGGACACAACTAAGCAACTAATACCTTTTCACATACATACTAGCTACTCAGTGGAAGTGTTAAACTGTTGATCAGGTGTCCTGGCTAATTGAACCTTGGGTCAAAGCAGGAGTATCCTTAGTATCCATCCTCCTCCAGCATCCTTGACTGGAGAATCCGATGGATAGAGGGTCCTGGCAGGCTACAGTCCACAGGGTTGCAAAGAGTCGGACACAGCTGAGTGACTGAGCACACACCTTCTGTAGATAAATTCTCTTATGTTTTTGATATTCTAGTTTTTAACTGACATTTCCAGGGATAATGAGAATGTTAACAGGATGTTAAAACAAGATTCTTCTTGTCTTGGCTTCTGGGCCCGTCTTTTCAGTGTCCTATACTATTAAACTAATTAATCATCACAATGAACTTACAAAGCAGGCAGCGTTAATACCAGTTGGGAAAGAACATTTTATAGAAGAGGAAACCAAGCTAGTAAATTTAAGTAAGTTGGAACTTCAAGGTGAAGAATCCAGCTTCAGAGTCTGGGCAGGGAGAGGCTCTGATGAGTCTGTCAGAAAATATGAACTCTGTCTCCTGAGGTAGGAAGTATATTAGATCTGTTATAACCTCTTAGCTGTGGATCTAAATGGAGGAGATGGGCTGAGGGGCTGCTGCTCAGGCAAGGTTTGACTTTCCCCCTCAGAGCAAAGGATGTCTCAGTGTTTCTTGAGGGCCACGTGTGGATCACATGTAAAAGAGAGCTAACATGCAGATAATATTAGGTCTTGGCCAGAGGCATAATTTTAGAAGAGCAAAAACACGTCAGCATTAAGTAATAGCACTATATTCTTCGGGTTTGCAAGATTAAGCAAGAAGCTACAAAAGAGAGAAGCAATTGCTCAGACTGAGGGAACTACATATGAAGAAGGAAGCCTCTGAAGAATGCAAACACACAGCTAAACAGGACATGGTCAGTTCTAGATACCCAGTACGTGCATAAAGAATGAACCTGGAAACCAAGAATACCAGCCAAGGAAGACCTGGCTTGCTCCTCTCTCTCTATTTCAACCCTGAGCTATCACAGCTATAATTAAAAGGAGAGCTGAGAGAGATTGGCTATAACCTCGAATGAAACCAACAGCTTTTACTACTACATAGAAACAGATGTTCTAAACATTGAATCGATGCACTTTTGTGATTTAAATAGGCCGAGGCAATTTTAATGACCTACAGATAAGATGTAAAATCACCAGATTGCCCATGTTTTCACCTAGAGGCAAGAAAGTTCTCCCCCCAGAGGCAAACACAAAAGCCACTTTCTGATTCTTTTTCACGACACCCACTTGTTCGACCTTATAGGAAGGACTAGGAACATCCAGGGATTACCAAGGTCACGATCCAGTTCTTTAATCCTCATTATGTGTTGGAGGTCTAGTTATTCATGTTGTTATCAAACAAGGCCATATACAAAGCCAGTGGCCAGATGAGAGCCGAGACAGCCTTATCCCACTTGCTTGGAAACTCTGTCCCAGAATTACACTGCCAAGGCTGTGTGGCTGCATTCTGCGCAGATCTGAATCCTACAAATTTGAGCTCTTGTGATAGGAAATATCAAGTCTCACTTTCTGATACAAATCCCACAAATAAAAAGGACTCTTAAGTTGTGAATCACATAATTTCAGAGTATTATTTCTAAACTGAGTTTATATCACTGTCACATGATGGGGCTACAAAGATCTACTATCATCAGAAAAAAATAATCTAAAATTTTCTGGGTTTTCAATTAAGCAGGCTATGAGGAATAAGATTTCTTATGTATAATTTACTACCCTGAGTATTTTAAGTTATGTTGTCTAAAGTGGGAATGGAGGTGAGTGCCGAGAAGCAAGAGCCAGTTTTTAACCAATTTTGTGACAACTGAAGAGCTCTCTGTCTACAGAATCACGGTGTGTCGGTTGTGTCTGACTCTCTTGTGACCCTATGGAGCTATAACACATCGGGCTCCTCCATCCCTGGGATTCTCCAGGCAGGAATTCTCCAGGGTTGCCATGCCCTCCTCCAGGGGATCTTCCCGACCCAGATATTGAACACACATCTTTTACACCTCCTGCATTGGCAGGTGGGTTCTTTATCCCTAGAACCACTTGGGAAGTGCTACAGAACCAGAGCCCAAATTTTTAAAGGCCTCTCTTGGGACTCAGGAGATATGCATAAATTCTACAGCTAGTTATGCTTCTTAACAAGTAAGTGGTTCAGGTTCATTACTTGCTTCTCTGTAACTACGGACATGAATAAATGGGATTCATTCATTCTATTCCATTCATTTATTCACTCATTCACTAGCGAACATTTTTGAGTGCTACAGTGAGTCAGTGCAATAAGAATGCAAACAAGAATTTATCCTGATTACTGGTAAAACAGGACTCATAACACCTTATAGGGAATAGAAATGTGTGTAATAATATCTAGAATCTCCTTTATGCTAAAACTTTGTAATTTTGATTCCTCATGATGTCCCAACACAAACTGAAATTCAAGATGAAAAAGACAAGCTGCATATTGATTTCATTTTTGTCATAACCTTGACGTTATTTAGAGATCAGCACCCTTTCAAAATTGACTGCTTGCTTTGATAGTGTGATAGCATCCCTGTATAGTTTTGTAATATTCAATGGAATGCTCCCTAAGTGACAATACAATCACTGTGCAGAGGCAGTTTTCATGTGCAATGCTCTGCTGACTTGTAGAACGGCCTCTCCATAGGTTTTAATACCCCCACATGGGTGTTAAAAAATTGAAGATGAATTGGAATACTTTAATGATGACAAAATTCTATTTCACTTTTGTAAGCCAGAAAATCAGTTTTCATTCTTTCTATGGAATCTAAAAGAAATGATGTTTTGGGGGGTTGATGAGAGGAGAGAAGAAGCTTAAAGAGAAATTTTCGTCATGTTCAGATTTCACAGTGGGGTCTGAAGACAACCTGCTCCAAAAATCTTGAAGAGCTTGTTTTAAAAAAAGCAAATTCAAAGCTTTACCCAGACTGAGAGAATGAGAGTTTTTGAGGCAGGTCTGGGGACTCCTTAGCATGCTTTCTATTGTAGTTCTTATTTACTCCAACCTTTGTGGATCACATGTTCTAATCCTGCTCCCTTATTTTGGAGATGATAAACTTAAGGCACTGAGAGGTTAAGTGATCTGTTCTTTCTAAAAACCAAAGGAGAAAAGCAAGAATGGTATTTCTGAATAGATTTCGAAGTGGAAAAGAAGAGGGACTTCCAGCAGTCCAGCAGAAGACTTGGTCTACCAGCGCAGGTTCCATCCCTGGTCAGGAACCTAAGACCCCACACGCCTTGTGGCCAAAACAAAGCAAGACACAAAACAAGAGCAATGTTGTAACAAATCCAGTAAAGATTTTACAAAATGGTCCACACACACACAAACATTTAAAATGGAAAAGAAGAAAAAGAAAAAGGTATGAGGAAGATAGGGACATTTTTCATAGCCCATTTCCCACCACCCCCCCCCCCCCTCATGGATCTAGGATGACTATGTTCATTTCTTTCCATCCTTCTTGAAAAATTCCTTCAGTTGTTCACAATTCATTTGGAATTTTAAATGCTGCTAACCTAAATTCAGCCTCAAACCATTTGACAAGTAAGACAAATAAAGTCACAATAACTCTATTTTCTCAGCCTGTGTCATCTTAAGCTGAATCACAATCAAAGCAGAAACAGAAGAGGGAAAAACTTTGGTACAAACAACTGAATATATTTAAAATCTCCTTTCTCATGGATATCTGGTATGCACTTATTAAAATTGCACTTATTAAACAGTATGCACTTAGTAAACTAAAACAGTATGCACTTATAAACTAAAACATAGTTTAATTCATAATTACCCATCTTAAAATAGCTATTATACATTTTTGGAATTAATCATAAAAAATGAGTAAAATATCTTAGTCTCTAAAACCTTAATCTATAAAATTATCATCTTTAACAAACACACTAGGTCCTGTTTTAATCCATCCTCTCCTTATTTTTGATAAATAAGAAAGCAACATGCACTTCACATAATAGGTACACAGCTGATGTTTAATAATTGTGTAAGCCATAAGCTATGCTTTGTTAAAGGAGATATTGAATCATCACTGAATTAGTATAAATAAAAATATTTTTAATATTACTAGTGCAAAAAAGATCTTCATGACCCAGATAATCATGATGGTGTGATCACTCATCTAGAGCCAGACATACTGGAATGTGAAGTCAAGTGGGCCTTAGGAAGCATCACTATGAACAAAGCTAGTGGAGGTGACGGAATTCCAGTTGAGCTATTTCAGATCCTAAAGGATGATACTGTGAAAGTGCTGCACTCAATATGCCAATAAATTTGGAAAACATCGCAGTGGCCACAGGACTGGGAAAGGTCCGTTTTCATTCCAATCTCAAAGACAGGCAATGACAAAGAAGGCTCAAACTACCGCACAATTTCACTTATCTCACATGCTAGTAAAGTAATGCTTAAAATTCTCCAAGTCAGGCTTCAGCAATATGTGAACCATGAACTTCCAGATGTTCAAGCTGGTTTTAGAAAAGGCAGAGGAACCAGAGATCAAATTGCCAATATCCGCTGGATCATTGAAAAGGCAAGAGAGTTCCAGAAAAACATCTAGTTCTGCTTTATTGACTATGCCAAAGCCTTTGACTGTGTGGATCACAAAAACCGTGGAAAATTCTGAAAGAGATGGGAATACCAGACCACCTGACCTGCCTCTTGAGAAACCTGTATGCAGGTCAGGAAGCAACAGTTAGAACTGGACATGGAACAACAGACTGGTTCCAAATAGGAAAAGGAGTATGTCAAGGCTGTATATTGTCACCCTGCTTATTTAACTTATACACAAAGTATATCATGAGAAACGCTGGGCTGGAAGAAGCACAAGCTGGAATCAAGATTGCCAGGAGAATTATTAATAACCTCAGATATGCAGATGACACCACCATTATGGCAGAAAGTGAAAAAGAACTAAAGAACCTCTTGATGAAAGTGAAAGAGGAGAGTGAAAAAGTTGGCTTAAAGCTCAACATTCAGAAAACTAAGATCATGGCATCTGGCCCCATCATTGCAAACAGATGAGAAACAGTGGAAATAGTGGAAGACTTCATTTTTTTGGGCTCCAAAATCACTGCAGATGGTGATTGCTGCCATGAAATTAAAAGACACTTACTCCTTGGAAGGAAAGTTATGACCAACCTAGATAGCATATTAAAAGCAGAGACATTACTTTGCCAACAAAGGTCCATCTAGCCAAGGCTATGGTTTTTCCAGTGGTCATGTATGGATGTGAGAGTTGGACTATAAAGAAAGCTGAGTGCCGAAAAATTGATGCTTTTGAACTATGGTGTTGGAGAAGACTCTTGAGAGTCCCTTGGACTGCAAGGAGATCCAACCAGTCCATCCTAAAGGAGATCAGTCCTGGGTGTTCATTGGAAGGACCGATGCTGAAGCTGAAACTCCAGTACTTTGGCCACCTCATGCAAAGAGTTGACTCATTGGAAAAGACCCTGATGCTGGGAGGGATTGGGGGCAGAAGGAGAAGGGACAACAGAGGATGAGATAGTTGGGTGGCATCACTGACTCAGTGGACATGTGTTTGGGTAAACTCTGGGAGTTGGTGATGGACCGGGAGGCCTGGCGTGCTGCGATTCATGGGGTCACAAAGAGTTGGACACGACTGAGTGACTGAGCTGAACTGAATTCAATATACTTATATTCCTGTTGCTGTTTAGTCACTAAGTCTTGGCTGACTCTTTGCAGCCCCATGGATTGTAACCCTTGAGACTCCTCTGTCCATGGAATTCTCCAGGAAAGAATACTGAAATGGGTTGCCATCTTTTTCTCCAGGGGATCTTTCAGACCAAGGGATTGAACCTGTGTCTCCTGTGTTGGCAGGCAGATTCTTTACCACTGAGCCATGAGGAAAGTCCTTTACATTCCTACTGCTAATTTATGAGACGCTAAGAACATTTTGCTGAAACTGAAACTCTAATACTTTGGCCACCTCGTGTAAAGAGTTGACTCATTGGAAAAGACCCTGATGCTGGGAGGGATTGGGGGCAGGAGGAGAAGGGGACGACAGAGGATGAGATGGCTGGATGGCATCACCAACTCGATGAACTTGAGTTTGAATAAACTCTGGGAGTTGGTGATGGACAGGGAGGCCTGGCGTGCTGTGATTCATGGGGTCACAAAGACTAGGACATGACTGAGTGACTGAACTGAACCCAACTGAAAAATATTTTGCAGCTAGTATTTATGTTTTACTATTTTAGATTAAGATAAGTTTCTTTCCAGGGAATAGAATTTTAAAAGTCTTATCCTTTGGGAAACAATGTCTTGAGAATGTCCTGCCAGTTATTTATGACACTTCCTTGAGGAAGAAAGAAGAAAACAGAAGCACATTTTTAAATTCACTTAGGGCAACTGTGACTTGGACAAGCAATGTAGATGTTAGTATTATCATCCTATCCGGATTAGGGTTTCATGCAAACACTGCTGGTAGAAACTAATTTTTATTTGATGTTGAATTCTTGATGAAGCTTTAACTTGTTAAGAGTTGTAAGCTTATAAATGTGTGTATATGGTGAAATTTTATTCAATTAAGCCTCATAATGCTCTAGGTATTTTATTGCCCTGAAAAGGAGATCTCTTGAACATGTTGTTTCCTGTACCCAAAGACTAATCCTCAAAGTGTACATTCATAACAGAATATTAGTCTATAATTTTGAAGTAAATCCTGTGGCATTTATTAGTTAAACATGTCTTATTTCCAGTACAACACAGATTTTTTTTTGTTGACATTTTTTGGAGTATAAAATGGAATTAAGGTCTTTTGATGCCCTTTTTCTTAATTTAAAAATATGTAGAAATGTGACATTAAATAACATTACCAATGGAAATTAAACCAGACACGCACTGTTGATGCATATGTACTTTTAAGGAGCCAGTGCAATGACCCAGTATACTCAATATTACGTATTCATGTAAACATTTCATATCTAAAGACAAAGTTACTTGGGGATCTTTTATTCATCTTCCTTGAAATAAAAATGTACCACTCCCATTAAATAATAGAGCAGTAGGTAATCCTATTATGCTACCCATTTATTTAACCATGAAATTTAATGATAGACTACTCAGAATACTGAACCATAAAACTTAACTGAAAACAGGAAGATAACTGCAGAAAGAATTACTATGTTACAATCCTTATGGGAATGGATATTCTATCGTTCTGAGGAATACTTCCCCTACCATCTATTGCAAAACCAAAACCTACTGATGAAATTTTAAAGAACTATTATTACTACTCACATTTGTTGAAAGGCTGCTATACTTTTAGCACTGTGCTAGTATTTTAAAACATTTTTGTTTGTCTTATTCAACATCACAGCAGCCCTACAAACTAGCTATGTCATAGATACAACACTTGAGCTATAAGTGGTAAAAATCAGTAACTTATTGAAAAGGGCATGTTTGCTATTAGGCAAATCTAAAATTTGCCTGAAATCAAATTTCATATTGTATATTAAGGCATATATGTGGAATCTAGAAAAATGTTGATCTTTTTTCTAGATGCAAAAACAGATGACCTTATTTGTAAAGAAGAGAAATAGAACACTCACAAAAAATAATAGAGCTGACTGTGGTGTTCATATTTAATCTAGCAAAAGTTAATTTATTCAATAAGCATTTACAGAATGAGTTTTGCTTGGTAGGCATTATGTTAGATGTAAGAAACTTTAGAGCAAAAAGAAAGAGGAACGATCCCTAGAAAATAGGAAAATCTTGCCATATGAAACAGTATGCGTGGACCTGGAAGACATTATAACTAAGTGAAATAAGCCAGACGCAGAAGGCTAAATCTGGCGTGACTCCACTTATGGTATGTATCTAGAATAGTCAGATTCACAGAAGCAAAATGTAACATGGTGGTTGCCAGGGGCTGGGGAGAGGGGGAAGCTGGGAATTGTTCAAATTTTCATGTCTACAAGATGAGTGACGTTTTTATACATAGCTAACGATACTGTCTTGTGTACTCGTCTTTGTTAAAAATGCAGATCTCATGTTGCATTCTTACCATGATTGAAAGAAAAAAAAAAAAAAAACTGAAATGAGGTACTATCATTGTCCTTTCAAGGCTTACAATTCAGTTTTGTATCAGTACTAAAACTAGACTCAATACAAAACACCTTTCTTTTTAGGCCACCCTGCACAGCTTGCAGGACACGACTAAGTACACACAATGTGTGAACTTATTTTCCATAAACTTTTCTTATAGAGTAAAACTGGACATGGATTTCTGATCATTGCCATTACATATATGTATATATATACATATACACACACACATATATATGTAAAGAACAAGCTAAATTAAGTAGACATTTTTAAAGTTTTAGTAGTCCCTAACTGAGAGGAGAAAGCTTCCAGAAACTGCCCCTACTAGAAATGACATGGTGGAAGTTGGAACTATCAAACTAGATCAGGAACACAATAGAAGACTTCCTTTCACAGTTGGTTTTTCTTTGGGTTTTAGGTTGTAACAGTCTAGGAGAGATTGCTAGCATTCATCAGACACCCAAGTGTTCCCTTATATTTCAGAGACCTCATATGTCTAACTGGGTAAAGGTGGTGATTTATCACCAATTTACTGGAAGAAAAAGAGAAGTGATGAGTCACTCTGGTTTAAGGCAGCCCAAGATGAGTAGATCTCTTCATTCTCTTTTCTCCTCTTAGAGCTGGAAACAATTTGAAGAAGGTAGAGTTGTAAGATGGAATCAATCTGGGTTCTTCAGTCATTACTTAGAACAAAGTTCTTTTTTAAAATTTTTATTTCATATTGGAGTAGAGTTGATCAACAATGTGTGTTTCAGTGTACAGCAAAGTGATTCAGTTTATACATATACACGATCCACTCTTTTCCAAACTCTTTCCCCATACTGAGCAGAGTTCCTTGTGCTCTACAGAAGGTCCTTCTTGGTTATTTATTTTAAATATAGCAGTGTGAACATATCATGTAGATGCATCACCTGAGTCCCACTGGATGTGATGTGAATGAGAAATATACTTTTTATGGTAAGCCTGGAAAACTGGAGGGCTGTCTGTTGCAGAAACTGGCATTATTATTCTGTTAATATATGTGGCTATTATTTACGTTAGTCCAAATCTCAGGATTGATTTCCAGGTGGCACTAGTGGTAAGGAATCTGAGTGGCAATGCAGGTAGACGTAAAAGATGCAGGTTTGATCCCTGGGTTGAGAAGACTCCCTGGAAGGGGGCATGGCACCCCACTCCAGTGTTCTTGCCTGGAGAATCCCATGGACAGAGGAGCCTGGCAGGCTGCAGTCCATGGGGTTGCACAGAGTCGGACCAACTGAAGCGACTTAGCAAAGCACACCCTGGGGAAAGCTTTTATTAGTTTCTTATTATAACTGCCTTCCTAGCCTGTATGTTATTTCAGCTTATGATTTCCTTATGTCGTTTGTGTTAACTAGTAGGTAGACTCTGACTATCTATTGTAGATGATGGATATAGAATGGCTCTCTCCCTTCACAATTTTTTTTTCTGCTTATCTTCATTAAGATTGGAAGAAATGGAGCTCTGATGACATTATGTGGGGTTTTATTTTACTCTTTAGCGTTTGAGTTCAGCATCCTGTCATTTAGAATTCCTGATTTATGTACGTTCTCTGACAAATAACATTTCCCTTTTATATCAGTTCCTTCTTCCCCCAAAATATCAGGGGACAAGAAATGACTTCTCTGCCAATGCAATCTTAAATAATATATAGTCTATCACATTTAATGCCATAATCTTTAATATATTCTTTGTAACTGACCCGAGCAGTTATATAAAGTTCTTTCATCTTGACCCCGTTATGACCACAGGACAGGCTCCAACCACTTAAGAGTAAGGGGATAGCATCTGTGTTAATATAAAATTTCCATTGGAGGCAAAGTCAATAAAAAGAATAGAAACCAGGCCTTCAAATGGGTGGAACATAGTATTTCTGGAATGATGCACTAAGGACAATAGAAATCCATTTCTCTATAAGAGCTGTGAGAAAAATACTGATTGTTCAAAATCACCTCATCAGAATTTGGGAAATTATCCAAAGAATTGCAAGACTTCAATAAAAAAATGGCAGAATATCGCTTAAAGACAGTATGTTTTGATACAACACATTAACAAATTGAAGAATTAAAAACAATATGATCATCTCAATAAAGCAGAATGTTTTTGCCAAAATTCAGCATCCATCATACTTAACTTAAAAAAAATAGATAGTAATTTTTATAACTTGCCCTCTTCTACTCCAATAATAGAATAATGCTAATTTCTACTAGAATGAATATCATTTTTATCTTGTCAAAATTTCCAGTTCAAACCTCATGTCTAAATTTCCAGTTTTACTCATGTCTAAACAGAGAATGTAAAGTGGGATTAATATCTGTTAAAATAATATTGTGCAAATTCTGTTAAGTAAAATGAATAATTGTAAAGTTTTCATTTTACTATCCTAATTTAATTTAGGTAATTTAATTAATTATACTAATATATAGAGAAACTTTATTTTTCAATTTTGATAGAGGCAAAAAATATGAAATGCTTATTTTAAGGGTAGAGCTTGTAATAGTAGAAAAATACTTTTGGCCACAGCCCAACATTAAGTTGTTAAAACAACAAAGTAAAGGACATTGAACAGAAATAACCTTGAATCTCAAATCTTAACGCTAGCCTCCATTTTGTCTTAATGTTATTAAACTAACATTTTTAATTATCTGTCAGCAGTTTTTTCTGGCTATAAAGTGTAAGCGGTTTCAAAGGTGGCAATATTAAAAAAAATTACACTGTTTTGAAGAAGTCTTATTTTAAAAAATAAATTTGAATTCTCAGAATCATTCAAACTAGTTGAAATTGAAATTTTGTCACATTAAGGTGAAATAGTCCTTTTAACAAGTAAGAACACTTTTCCTGTGTGTTTTTAATGTGTGTGTATAAGTTTTAAATTTATTTATACATTATCCCTCTGTCCCTAAAAAAATATTATTTATTTTTTGGAAACAGAATGCCTTTTTATTTGATTTTGTACTCACAAATTTTGTTTGATAATTACGAGCTATATGGAAAATAATCAGCAAGAGAGTTTTTTAATAAAGTTCTAAAACCATTATTATCAAGATGCATATCATATAACATAGCAGTGGAATCTGACAGTATTTATTAATTGTATCATACAGTTACAAACAAATTTACATATTTCCTGTGAAAAGCAACTTATTTTTCTTATATTTTTATCTAAGTTATTATGTTCAAATAAAGTTAGGGAAATTTATAATTTATGCACTCGACATATTTCAAGGATTTAAAACCACCTTCTATATAGTGTATTCTTTTAAAAACATACATATTTCTAGAATTGCTTTATTATCTGAATTATTAAAAGGACAGAAAAATGTTGGGTTTTTTTTGTAAAAATAATTTTCACTTTCATAAAACAAATGTAAACATATCACATTCTGACCCTCTGGTCCTAGAGGATAGGGAGTCTTCCTCTTTATTCTCAATATCCTTTATAGTATATAGTTGTTTCCAAAATGTGTAATGTAGGAAGAAAGGAAGAGAGAAAGGAAGAGAATGGACAAAGGAAAGGAAAAAGAAGAGAGAGAAGGAAGGAAAGGAGGAAAGGAAAAGAGAAATGTAGGAAGGAAGGAAAAAGGTGGCTTAAAACTCAACATTCAAAAAACTAAGTGCCATCCAGTCCCATCACTTCATAGAAAATAGACAGGGAAAAAATGTAAACAGTGACAGACTTTTTTTTCTTGGGCTCCAAAATCACTGCAGATGGTGGCTATAGCCATGAAATTAAAAGATGCTTGCTCCTTGTAAGGAAAGCTATGACCAACCTAGACAGCATATTAAAAAGCAGAGACATTACTTTGCCAACAAAGGTCTGTATAGTCAAAATCATGGTTTTCCAGTGGTCATGTACAGATGTGAGATGGACCATAAAGAAGGCCGAGCACCGAAGAATTGATGCTTTTGAACTCTGGTGTTGGAGAAGACTTTTAAGGGCCCCTTGGACAGCAAGGAGATCACACTAGTCAATCCTAAAGGAAATCAGTCTTGAATATTCTTTGGAAGGACTGATGCTGAAGCTGAAGCTTCAGTACTCTGAGCAGTTGATGCAAAGAGCTGACTCACTGGAAAAGACCCTGATGCTGGGAAAGATTGAGGGCAGGAGGAGAAGGGGATGACAGAGGATGAGATGGTTGGCTGGCATCACCAATTCAATGGACATGAATTTAAACAAACTTTAGGAGCTAATGAAGGACAGTGAACCCTGGTGTGATGCAGTCCATAGGATCACAAAGAGTCAGACATGACTGAGCAACAGAGCAACAAGAGGCCTGAAATGTAATTCTCGTTCATCTATAGCTATTGATATTCCATTTTTGCTCAAGATCAGGTTCAAATTTGACTAAATTCTATATATTGTCTGATTTCCAGTGGATGTAACTGCTTTGCGCACATCTTGTCTAAACTTGCCCCTGTGTAGGTAGACTTCAACCTGAAGCAGGCTTTCTTAGTTATTAAAGACAGCAATTTCAGGTTTACAACATCTATGAAGAAAGAGAGAGTAAAGGGTAGAGGGGAGGGAGGAGAAGAGAGACAGAGATGTACTCTGCACTCCCTCAGACTCTGTATCAAACCCTAAAAACAGAGTCATCTAGTTAAAGGAATGAAGTATTTTTGTTGTTGTTGACCTGATCTTGCACTCAAACTTTGTGGTACCAGAAACACATAAGATAAGAAATGGTCATTTTTCTCAAAGAAATTTATATTTTCTAGAGTAAAATAGCCAGATACTTACTGTATATCATATTCCTAAAAACAATTCAGTGTAGGGCAAAAGAAGGCAATGAATAAATATGAGCTTAATAGATGAATAAATAAAGGAACGGATTTCTATTACTATAAATAATTGCTTCATAATATCAAAATAGATGAATAAATAAAGGAGAGGATTTCTATTACTATAAATAAATGTTTCATAATATCAAGCATATATTAAGCTGAAAAGGACATATCTTAGAATTATACCAACCATACCATAAGAATGTTTGAACATTTCAAACCATTTAGAAATTTTGTCTTATATAAATGCCAAATAATAGGATATGAATATTAAGCTATTTTTACTCAACTATGGCTTTCTTAATCCTTTGTAAAATTTGGTTGAACTTTTTGAACTTATACTAATTTGCCTGGAAGCATGACTTGTATTTTAAAATAAATGTGTATCAGATTTTTTAGGTTGGGTTTATGCCTTAATTAAAAAAAATTAAAGATATTTCTAAACTGAAAAAAGTATCAGCACAATCTGACAAACAAAATATCACTCCATTTTAAGTCTATGTTATGTATATTGCAGTAATATTTTTCACTTCCTCATGTGGTCAATCATTTCAAATGTAACATATAATATAAATTGTATAAACATGGAAAGTTACTGTATGGATAGATTATTTTATTTGGTTTTATGGTATGCTCATTTGATCAGTTTGCATTTTTGATTATACAAAGTATTCTATAAACCCTAACATTCTTAGCAATGGATTTCAAGCACATGATTAAAGAGTGGCATGATTTTCAAAATTAAAATTACAACTGCCTTTGTCAATTTTTTGATGTTGTATCAGGAAGGATATCATACTTTCACCATGTTTATAAATGCTTTCCATATTTCCAGCATCGGTGTATAGATAACACATTTGGCTGCTTTAGCACAATACCGGATTAAGGCGCCAACAGTAGGTCATGTAAATAGGTTTGGAGATCTTCCCTACAAATAACCATGGCAAAAGGCACTACGGTAGTATTGTTAATAAATCTGTCTTTTAATTTATACCGGACTTGACAACAAATTTATAACAATGTTTCTCCGCATCCCTTATCCCTGGGTAGTTATTAATCACCTAATTTGTTTTCATCAAATATCATTCACAAAGTCAGTGGCTCAACTGGTGAAGAAGCCTTCTGCCAATGTAGGAGACACAAGAGACTTGGGTTTGATTCCTAGAGAGTCAAGGAGACACAAGAGACTTGGGTTTGATTCCTGGACTTGGGTTTGATTATAGAGAAGGGAATGACGACTACCCACTCTGGTATTCTTGCTTGGAAAATTCCATGGACAGAGGAGACTGGTGAGCTTCAGTCCATGGGGTCACAAAGAGTCAGACATGACTGAGCTCACATGCACGCATGCATACATTTCTAATGGACAATGCGTATTCCAACCAGAGTGACTCTGATGTACTTGCAGCAATGGATATGGAGACCTGCATTGGTATATAAGAAGATGTGTATTTTCTAATACTGACTTAAAAGCTGATAACAAGGTTGGGTTTTATATCACTCTTTTACTGTTGTGTTTTCCAGATAAATAATATCTCCATGTTGTAACATCTATAAACATCTGTGTATAAAACTGTCCAGTGTCCAGATTTAGGCAGTAACAGTGTTGAGGATGGGATCATAAAATCACTCTAGCTTGGGGTCTAGAACATGAGGTTAGGAACACGGAGCATGCAAGGAGTCCTCCTGGAATTGAGTGATAAAGGATGAGAATTGAAGATGCAAATGAAGGAAGCTTTAGAGGTCATGATATCAAGACAGCACAGAATCACAGGATCCAGATGGTACTTAGTACTATTATGTTGATTAGTGAAGCTGGCTTTTTAACACAGTCCTCTGTTTTCATTTCCAACCACATGTTCACTGTCACAAAACATTGCTTTCAATTCCAAGAACATAGGTGACTACTTTTATGGGTAAAAGATGTCCTAATATTTGCTATTCCTTTATCATAGAACCATGTGTGTCCTTTGGTGAATTAAAAGTATATTAAAAGTGATAATTTCTACCAACTTTATAAATAAGTTTCCAAACTAAACTAGTGTAGAATAAATCACCTCCAAGTTTATTCTAAAGCTGACTCCTCTATCTTTATGATTTGGTGCTGGTGACACTGCTATTCAACTATAGATTTTGTATGTTACTGGTATCCTAATCTTATTTATTTGTATTAAAAAAAATTAGCCTGTGACTTAGGAACATTAGGAATTCTTTTTCCAAAATTTAAAATCTGTGGACATTAAGGACATAATTCTTCCTTAAAATTTATTCTCCCCATTCCCACACAGACAAATCATTGCAATGACTAGAGAAGCTTTCTGGCATAGAAATAATTATTCTAATTTAATTATTATTTTTATTTTTTTGCCAGGATGACCTAATTAGAATAAAAATATTTCTCAATGACAGGTAAATTACCCAAATATTAATAAATAATTCAAATAATATCCATCAATCAATATGGGACTATTTCTCAAATGTTAGATACACAAACCTGGACCAATGTGTTATTTCAGTGAGGCAGAAATGTGATACACTGAGATATGCCAATAGACAGGGAGCGCTAGTATGAACTTTCATTGTAATATTACTGAATTCTTTACATTTCCCTCTCCATCTGAAATAATTGGTATCTGACCTGAAATGGCATTTAAAGTATCCATATCACTTTATAATGAATAGAAATGTTTCCCTTTTAAAAAAACAGGTTTTCTTTGTCAGATTGAGTCTCCACCATTTGAAAAATGCATATGTTTCATATAGTTATCTAGTAATTACTCTATTGAGAAAAAAGATACATAGTTCCCCAACCTGGAGGTGTGAATGAAAGTTAGATAAATGTTGATAGTTTTAAAAAGTGGTTCCAAGTGAAAATATAATGAAACAGTCAGCTGTCTATAACATATTTCAAGGTCAAGGTTGTGAGCTTAAAAAATAAGTTAGCTATACTGAGATCATATTCTTTGAGCTGTGCTTCCTGTTTTGAAGAGTAATCTTAATGTATTAATGTAGTTTTAAGATAAATCTCATATAACATCATGGATTAGTTTGTGCTAGGAAAATCTGACCAATTAGTTATTGAGAGGCAAATGGTAGATTCCTAAAAAACATTTCCATTTGGCACAAACCAAAAAAAAAAAGTGCTTTTAAAATGGCCAAATTAAAACCATTTTAATTAATTAATATTTATTGAACAACTACTATCACCAATACTGTGAGAGATAAAATGGAAATATAAATGAATGTTATGTCTCATCTCAAAGTGCTCCAGTAAAGTAGAGACAGAATGAAATCAGCAAACATTTAACATGTAATACCAAAGGAAATACAAAAAGAACTTTTTAAAGTTTTATTTTGTACTGAGGAAACATTTTCTTGAAATATTATGTAAGTTTCATGTGTACAATATTCTATTTCTACTTCTTTATACACTAGAGTACCCGCCACCAAAAAAGTAACAAATGAAAACTTAAACGCAATTCTGACGGTACAATTAGGAGTGAGTAACGGGCCTCAGGGAAGGCTTCCCAGAACGTGGATATAAGAAAGTTTTAAAGGACGTGTAGAGTTTAACAGAGGGAAATGTGATGGCATTCGAGGCATGGAAAACAGTGCAAAAAAAATTCCAAAGCATAAAAAAAATCATAGTTTGATTTTGAGGACGATATAAGAAGCTCCACATTGTTGAATCAAACAGTAGTGTAGTGCAAGGAAAAATGAGAAGGCTCATTTTAGAAAAGCAAAATGTGGAGGCAGAACATGAGAGGTAAAGGCTGGGCTTGAGTTATGAAAGACTCTGTCGTCAGCGGCAGGGGGAGAGGGTACTGGAGGGCTTTAAGCACAGAGAAACATAATTAGTTGTATATTCCAGAAATGCCATGTTGGTATCACCATGGGGATTTCATTTATAAATGCGCATGCACATGCATGCTTAAGTCGCTCAGTCATAACCAACTCCGTGACCCCATGCACATTCTTGTGTAATTTTAAAGCAAAAAAAGATATTACACAATCAAAATCAAAGAATGCTCAAAATAGGGAACTGATTAAATTAGTTTTACTGAATATGAGGCTTCCCTGGTAGCTCAGTTGGGAAAGAATCTGCCTGCAATGCAGGAGACCCAGGTTTGATCCCTGGGTCAGGAAGATCCCCTGGAGAAGGAAATGGTAAACCACTCCAGTATCCTTGCCTGGAAAATCTCATGGACAGAGGAGCCTGGTGGGCTGCAGTTCATGAATCGCAAAGAGTGGGGCATGACTGAGAGACTCAGTTCAGTTCAGTTCAGTCGCTCAGTCGTGTCCGACTCTTTGTGACCCCATGAACCGCAGCCCGCCAGGCCTCCCTGTCTATCACCAACTCCCGGAGTTTACCCAAACTCCATTGAGTCGGTGATGCCATCGATGGTTGGTTGGACTGGGAAACTAACACAAGTGAATATTGGCTACTTAGTTTCAGAAAGAAGAAATTTTCATTCTATTTATTCTATGGAAGTTTTGCATGGGTTTGCGTGTTCAGGGAAATTAATACATTGCATCCTATTTAAAAAATAAAAAATCTTTCCATCTCTTACTAGCTGACAATTGCATTCCACTTTTTAAGCAAAGACCAGGTCTTACCTTTGAACCCAGTTATACGATACACTGTCTGGGGCATGGAGTTAGTAACTGTTGAACAAATGAATGAATGAATGAATGAATAAATCAAGTTCAAGTCAGTTGCCAGTATGTAGCAATCGAATCCAACACCCTCCTATGTTCTTCGCTGCTGCTGCTGCTGCTAAGTCTCTTCAGTCGTGGCCGACTCTGTGCGACCCCATAGATGGTAGCCCACCAGGCTCCCCCGTCCCTGGGATTCTCCAGGCAAGAACACTGGAGTGGGTTGCCATTTCCTTCTCCAATGCATGAAAGTGAAAAGTGAAAGTGACGTCGCTCAGTCATGTCCGACTCTTAGCGACCCCGTGGACTGCAGCCCACCAGGCTCCTCCCTCCATGGGATTTTCCAGGCAAGAGTACTGGAGTGGGGTGCCATTGCCTGCTCCGATTTTCTTCGTTAGCAAATATTTATTCCATATCAAAACTGAGCTCTGCTTTTTCATCTACTCTATATCACTTATCACTACCTTGTAGTCACAGGTAGGCAAAGAACCAGTGTTTGTGAATTTTAAAACAGTTGTATGAAAACCAATGAGATTAGATATAAAATTATTTACCACATTAGCATTCCACTATATTCTTTCTTTCTGTAGAAGATAAGTAGAGCTTTAGTTAACATAAAGATGAATTTCACATAATTCTGTGTATACCTTTAAGCACACATCTATATATTTTGGCAGGGAAAAGAGTGTCAGCACCAGCGAAAGGGGCATGGGAATAAAGCAAGTGTGCAGAGGTCTGATTTCATCAAAGGGGAGAATCTATTTAATCTTTTTTGTCCCCCTAAACCTACATATGGTATCCCCTTTCTGAAAGTGGCCCAAAGCTCAGACTTTGATCTGCCTATTGAAAGATCTGACTAATGATTTAGCATGACAAGGGATATATCCCTTTGAATGGCAAGTGTCCCAAATAATTAGATTTTAACTTTGAACTACTATATTTGATCAATAACAGTAAGGAGAAGATTCTTGATAATTTTTCTATTATTATTATTTTTTGCTTATTTTACATGCATTGGTGACGGTGCTTCAGTCTTTCCAGAAAAAGCTCATGATTGGAAATAAGATAATAAAAAATAAAAATCTAAATACAATATAACTAGCTTTCATTTTAATAGAAATTGCATATTTAGGAAAAATAAGACCCTAGCATTTGCTATTTGTTCCCATGATCATTTATTTACATCATACACTTTTATTAAGTGCCCACTTTGAGTCCTGCCCTACTTCTCATGCTTGAGGTATACCAGGGGGCAATGCAAAGGACCTTTAGGTTCATGGGCACAAAAAGAAAAAAAATATAAACATAAGAAATAATGAAATAATTATGGTTTATTAGAATGCAATAACAATAACTAGAACAGAGTAAAGAGACTTGAGAGTGCCAGGGCTGAAGAGTAACGCGAAATTTAAAAGAGACTGGTCAAGGATACTTGAGCAGAGGTGGTGAGGAGGCCATCTGACTTGCAGATATTTGACGTTAAGAGTGTTGCAGACAGAGGGAACAGCCGCTGCAAACTCCCTGTTAATGGTGGAGCATGCCTAAGGTATTTGAGGCAAGTAGGAAGCCAACATGGCAGAATCTGAATGAGCAAAGGGCACAGACAAGGGAGAATTGTACATAAGCCTGTGTAGAGTGCTAAGGGGTGGACAGCAGATTCTGGAAGACTTTGTAGGCTATTATATGGAATTTGACTCTACCACTATTGAAATGGGGAGCCATCTCGGTTTTTTAAAGCATAGGAGGGACAGGATCTGACTTCCATTCTCAAAGTATTATTTCAACTACTATTAGAAATGAAACATAGAGTAACAAGACTAGAATTAGGTCCACCAGTTAGGAGGCAATGGGAATAATACAGGTGAGAGATAGATGGTGGTTTATTAACACATCAGGGAGGTAAAAGGAGAGAAAATATGAGTTGTCAGTTTCTGTTAACAAAGCTTTAATTTGGTTTAATTTGTTCTTATAAGAACTCAGTTAGAGATGACAGTTAAAATAGTCACATAATGCTAAAACACTTACTCAAAGCATTACTGAAAAGAACATTACTGCTCTTTTCAGGCATATTTGCACTATCTTGCACATGGATGGTGAACTGCTTGAGTACAGAGAGCAAATTTCATATATTATTCTCCCTTAACTGTACAAAGTACTCAGTAAACATTCTTTGATTAGTTTTCTAAATGAAGATTTGCGGAAGCTTTCTGAAAATTTCCAATTTTGTTCAGTTATCATGTTCATTAAGTCTTCTCTGATTAAAACTTATGAGATCTAACATGTTTTATGACAATAAATGCTCATGATTATTTTAATAAAATAGCATGATGACAAATGTTAATTCACTTAAATGTTTTCATCAATTATAATATTATTGTAGTAAACAAATAGCATTCTTTACATTCTCGATGCAAATATGCATTAAAAAGATACTAGTGGTGAAAAAGAAATGTGAAAAAAAGAATAAAAGACTGAAATATTAGTTTAAGCTTAAATGTGGCCCATGAAAGAGATGAGTTTAAGTTAATGAGATATTTTTAGGAATAGTGAACAGTATGCTTTGATACAGTTTTGTTTTTCATAAAGACTTGAAAATTAGTACAATAAATATAGTTACCTTTGTCTTTACAGTTTTTAAAATTTATCACTCTTTAGTAGAAAATAATGTCCGATCTTCTATAATTTAAGCTATAATGAAACAAACCAATTATACAGCTTCTAAATCTGAAAACAAATTGAAAAACATGTGCCCTGTTTTTACTTTCTGTTGAGGGCAATATACACTTCAACACTGATCTGGGGGAAAACATATTGTCCTAAACTAAAAACAAAATATTCAATACAAACCATGATTTGTATTTAGAAAGGGAAAATTCATTTAATTGTGTTAAGCCTGATTTTTCTCTTTTATTCAGTTCAGTTCAGTCGCTCAGTCATGTTCAACTCTTTACAACCCCATGGACAGCAGCACGCCAGGCTTCCCTGTCCATCACCAACTCCTGGAGCTTACTCAAACTCATGTCCTTCGAGTCCATGATGCCATCCAACCATCTCATCCTCTGTCATGCCCGTCTCCTCCTGCCTTCGCTCTTTCTGAGCATCAGGATCTTTTCAAATGAGTCTGTTCCCTACATCAGGTGGTCAAAGTATTGGAGTTTCAGCTTCAACATCAGTCCTTCCAATGAATATTCAGGACTGATTTCTGTTAGGATGGACTGGTTGAATCTCCTTGCAGTCCAAGGGACTCTCAAGAGTCCTCTCCAACACCACAGTTCAAAAGCATCAATTCTTCAGGACTCAGCTTTCTTTATAGTCCAACTCTCACATCCATACATGACTACTGGAAAAACCATAGCTTTGACTAGATGGACCTCTGTTGGTAAAGTAATGTCTCTGCTTTTTAATATGCTGTCTAGGTCGTTTTTTCTTCCAAGGAGCAAGCATCTTTTAATTTCATGGCTGCAGTCACCACCTCCAGTGATTTGAAGCACCCCAAAAATAAAGTCTGTCACTGATTCCACCGTTTCCCCATCTGTTTGCCATGAAGTGACAGGACCAGATGCCATGATCTTAGTTTTCTGAATGTTGAGTCTTAAGACAACTTTTTCACTCTCCTCTATCATCAAGAGTCTCTTTAGTTCTTCACTTTCTGCCATAAGGGTGGTGTCATCTGCATATCTGAGGTTATTGATATTTCTCCCGGCAATCTTGATTCCAGCTTGTGCTTCATCCAGCCCGGCATTTCACATGTTGTACTCTGCATATAAGTTAAATTAGCAGGGTGACAATATACAGCCTTGACCTGCTCCTTTCTAGATTTGGAACCAGCTTGTTGTTCCGTATCCAGTTCTAATTTGCTTCCTGACCTGCATACAGATTTCTCAGGAGGCAGGTCAGGTGGTCTGGTATTCCCATATCTCTAAGAATTTCCCACAGTTTGTTGTGATCCATACAGTCAAAGGCTTTGGCATAGTCAATAAAGCAGTAGATGTTTTTTTTGGAATTCTTTTGCATTTTTGATCATCCAACATATGTTGGCAATTTGATCTCTGTTTCCTCTGCCTTTTCTAAATCCCGCTTGAACATCTGGAAGTTCATGGTTCACATACTGTTGAAGCCAGGCTTGGAGAATATTGAACATTACTTTGCTGGCATGTGATATGATCTTTTATTATTTTATTTTGATCTAAAAATCTTTTATTATTTTGATCTAAAAGTTCATAATATTAGTGAAGGTACATAATTCAAGAAATCAAAAGGGGTAAAGAGTTATGGAGAATGTAATTTAACATATCTAATCGATATAAAAGAAAGAATCTTGCTTGCATTATTAAGATAACCATACTTTGACTATACAAAACTCAGACTATAAACACTTTTACATTAATATTTAAATTTCAATGTAATTGAAACCAGAGTTTTTCTAGTTAAATAAATAATCACAACATTAGCAACTATACATGATAAATTGGAGACATTTAGGACATAGGACAAAATAATTAGTAAGTTTTGTAGAACCTCATGTAACATAAGTAGTCCTGTTTAAAAGTACATTTGAAGCAATGTTCTTCGAAAATCTGAGTTTGTTGGATAATTTTATAATTTTTTCCTTCAAAAAAAGTTACCTTTAGTATCTTCCACCAAACTGATAATAAGGTGCAATCACAGAAATATTTCAGCAGCATACTTGTGGGTTTTCTTATTTGTTTGTTTTTGGCCTACCAAAATTTGCAAGCAAAAATTAAAAAAAAAATTTGGGTTGGCCAAAATGTTTGTTCAGAGTTTTCTGTACACTGGAATGAAAAAATTTGAGCAAATTTTTTTGCGAACCCAATAAATAATAATAAAAAATTTAAAAAACTGAGAAGTTTTGTAGATAAAGGTATTTTAATCTTTGACTAATTCACTATGTAGTGGAAAATAATTCACGTGGAACCACATGGAGATTTCTCAAAATTCTGGACAATCTCAAAAATTAATAATATGAAGATATAGAAATAAATTCTGAAATACCCATTGATTTCAGTTTATTATGAAAACTGTTTAATGCAAATGTACATCTGAGAGCAAGCCAGCTCATTAAGCTTATATGATGTTGTACCCTTAATATTTTTATTTGAGAATAGGTCAGTTTAATTCCAGGATGTCCACCTTTGTCAGGCAACATTTCCTTATAACTTTTCATCTTCACTAAGAATGAAAATCATCCACAAAAGAAATCCTCAGAAATTTGGGTCTGTACTTCTCTTTAAATTGCATAGAACATCTTTCATGCCCACAGATATTTTTACATCTAAGACAGCCTGCAGTTCTGCTTGCCAACATGAAACTTGTTTCACAAATTTTTCAGCAGCTGGTATGATAATGAGCCAGTTTTTATGCTAATTAGTGATCGTTCTAATCAATTTTTAACTACAAAATTAAAATTTAAAATTTTTTGAGTAAATTATTTTTAAACAGAGAAAAGCTTTATCAAATTTATTTATTTAGCTCATGTCCCATTATATTAAAAAAGTATGTTTAAGAACTATTTCTATGAAGCAGAGAAAAGTTTCTGCTGGAAGTGTAGTGTTTAATTGTGTGCTATATTGAAAGGTACATTTTATTTTTTAAACTAATATTATTACAAAATGATAAATTTTCATTAATATAGTGAGGTTGCCACATTTTTGTATTACCACTTTAAATGCAATATATTTAATCATTTCTTTAGAAAGACAAAGAAGTACCACAAAATAAACTTGCTACTTTTGATGCTGAAGCTAATTATTCCTTCTAATTGACTGAGCCAACCTTTTGCAAACCACAAAGTAACCAACTTAAATGTATCCAGTTATTTACAGCGTACAAGTTACTTTATTTTTGTTCCATGAATGACTGTTCTTTTGAAAGTAAAGGACAGTTCTTATTATTGACTGGCTTATTGGTCTATAGCTGTATTCATATTGTAAGGACCTACTTTCTGAATTTTATGCCCTGGAATATAGTAACATATCCTTTAAGGTGAAGATAAAATGGATTCAACATTGGCATAAGGTTTAAAACAGGGAATAAAGTATATTGTTATATTAACTTTTTATCTAATCAGCATACATTTTTCTGTAAAATATGGACTATACAGTTCATGGACTTCTCTAGGCCAGAATACTGGAGTGGGTAGCCTTTCCCTTCTCCAGCAGATCTTCCCGACCCAGGAATTGAACTGGGGTCTCCTGCATTGCAGGTCGATTCTTTACCAGCTGAGCTATCAGGGAAGCCTGTAAAATATCAGTATCATACAACCAGCTGTACCTTTGTATTCAGTCATTTCTAAAGCAATCAAAGATAAATTTTGAATTTAAAAATGGATAGATAAAGCAAAATTTACCTATGATTTAATATCACAGACTTTTCAAACATGCATTTAGTATACTGTAAAACACCAATATTCTAAGTATATAGGAACTTTTTATCCTAATAAATTTAAATAATTAAATAAATTATTAATATTCAAAGATGAACAGAATTTAATATTTTTGATAGATTTTATTTAAACCTGCACTTTGACACTGTAGACTTGGATATGGACTTGCTGCAGAGTAGATATGTTAGAACTGAAAAATAAAAATGTAATTATTTTATTACTGACATTATCATTTGTTTTTCCTTCTGTTCCCAGATTCAAAGTCAACTTATTGTCCAAATGCTTTTTCCTCAGTCCTCTGAAATCTAGAATTTAGAATGGTGTCTAGCACAAGTTAGAATCTCAATATATATTTATTGCTTAAATAAATGATAATGAGAATGGTTTCTTATACTAACAGTACATCTTTATGTTTCACTGACTTTTAATTTCATTTATGCTGTTCAGTTGTATAGAAATGTATATACATTTTTTTTCCATTTTCTTGAGACACTAATGAACATAGTTGCAAACATTCTCAACAAAATACTAGCAAAATGAATCCTACCATACATTTAAAAAAACCATACATCATAATTAAGACTGACTTATCCCTGAGGAGCAATGATGTTTCAAAATACACAAATCAAAAAAATGGGATACACTACATTGACAGAATGAAGAATAAAAATCATGGTTATCTTAATAGATGCTCAAAAAGCATTTGACAAAATTCCACATCTATTCATGATAAAATTCTCAATAAATCAGGTATATGAGAAATATACCACAACATAATAAAGGCCATACATGACAAACCAACAGCTAACATGTGCTTGCTCAGTCACTTCAGTCAAGTCTGACTGCCCTCTGAACTGTAACCCCCCAGGTCCCTCTGTCCAGGGAATTCTCCAGGCAAGAAAACTGGAGTGGGTTGCCATGCTCTCCTCCAGGGGATCTTCCTGATTTAGGGATCGAACCCACATCTCCTGCATCTCCAGCACTGCAGGCAGATTGTTTACTGCTGAGCCATCAGGGAAGCCCCAGCTAACATCATATTCAATGGTAAAAAGAAGAAATATTTTTCTCTAAGATTAGAAACAAAGCAAAGATGCCTTCGTTTACCACTCCTATTCAATAAGGTACTGGAAGTTCAGATCAAAACAATCAGGCAAGAAAAAGAAATAACAAACATCCAAATAAGAAAGGAAGAAGTTCAATTATCTCTGTTTGTAGACGACATGATCTCATATAGAAAACCCTAAAGATTCCAGTAAAGATACTGGAAAAAACACATAGAAATTCATAAATCAATTTAGTAAAACTGCAGGATACAAAATTAATATGCAAAATCAGTTGCATTTATACATATTATCAATAAACTTTCCAGAAAAGAAATTTTAAAAAAATCCCATTTACAAGAGCATCAAAAAGAATAAAATACTTAAGAATAAATACAATCAAGGAAGAAAAAAAAAAGGAAGTGAAGATCCACACACTGAAAATTATGAGACAGTGATGAAACAAACTGAAGAAGGCATAAATAAATGAACAGGTATTCTAAGTTCATGGATTGGAATTCATCTTGTTAAAATGGCCATAGTACACAATGCATTCTTTATAATAAAATTTAATGCTGTCTCTTTTGCAAAAGAACTTAGGAACTTAGGAGAACTGAGGCAGAATCCTTGCTTAAAAGCTACCCATCTCCTGAAACATGTTTTGGAGGAAAAAACAGTCAATGCTCAGCAAGTCTATAGGTCCCAGCCCAGGCACAGTGATGTTTACTTTCTATAGCAAGACTTAACATAAACGGAATGACGAATAAATTGCCTTCATTATTGATGAGTCAGAGACTGGGTGAGTGTGTGCCTGCAAAAAAAGATACTTAAAACATGCCACTGGGCAAGACTGGAATTGTCAAAGACTGAAAATTTGAGACACCTGGGAACAACTAGGTATGGATATATATAAGGCAGGTATGGAACTGAAAAAAGAGAAGTCTAGTTACAGAAAGTATTTCAGATTGCTTAAGTGCTTGGACTGTATTAGATTACTGTTCATGATATTTAGTCCTTTCCCCAATCTTAAGCAGAAATAAATGTCCCTGCTTCATTATATGGGGCTTGGCCAAGTGTCTTGCTTTGATACAATGTGGGCAGTTGTGATAGTGTTGCGGTTCTAATTCTGTACTTAAGAGACACCAAGTTTCTATCGGCCCTTTTGCCATGAAAAGAACATGCCTCAGAAGATAATGGTCCCAGGTAGGTTAAGAGACATGTAGAACAGACCTGAATGAAGCTTAGAACTGATAGAACCAGGCCAGTTTAGATAAGTGATGAGGATGGTAATTGTTCTAAGCCATTGGGCTTGGGAATGATTTGGGTTTACAGCATTGTGACAATAACTGGTTTCTTCAGTGCTCCTCACTTTATTTTTAAATTAGCACTATATTTTAAAATTAGCACTATCTTCCAGTCCAATCTCCTCAGGACCTAACATTTACTCCTGCCTTGCTATAATTTCAAATTGTGACTTTTATCATACTTTTCATAATCAGGAATTGACAGAGCTGTGCAGACAGGTGGAGAGGGACCATTCAATGGCGGTCCCTAATGTTATCAAATATAAAGAGAATCTAAATGATAAAAAAAAAATAGAATTCAACATGAGAATCTACTTAGATGGGTTGGAAATATAATGCTCAAGTTTTATAAGAAAAGTATATGCAAATAACTAAGATTACAATGTGACAATTAGACTCAGGGTAAGGTTGTATGAAGATGATGGAAGAGAAAGATTGCTGGTAGAGCGGTTCTAAGACTACAGATTCTCTTCTGACTCACTCTGAATTCTCAAGTTTTACATACAACCTTAAATGCTTCATTGGCATAACATTAAAGTAACTTATATTTTTAAATATGGTTGTACCCTGCTTTTCTGTGAAAGATATGCTATTATAATTCTACCTTTAAATTAGTTTGGCTTAAATAAAAAAAAGCACCAATATTTATACATTATTAAATTTAAAAAGCCCTGAAATCAGTGTTAAAATCATTAATTTTCATTAGTATCAAAGGAAATATAAACTTCTTGGCTATACTTCCTACAACAAACAAAGCTATTGTAAGAAATTATTTGACAGAATTTATAAAAATAATTGGAATATGGTATACCAACTTAGAATTAAAATAGTCCGATGCTTATTACAGAGCAGTTTAAGTAAGTTTTTTTTCCTACTTAAAAGTCAAGAACACTTAAATTCTGTTACATTTAGAATGCTATGCTTGGTATTATGAATATAACAGAAGTTCTGTGTTCCCTAAAAGGTGTGGCTTAGAAATCATTCTGCTTTCAGCTTTGTAGCACTAACTTGATTGTCTTTTAACTTCTCTATTGTGGTTAAAAGCAACAGAAATTTTCCAATTATTCGGGCTTTGACTGCTGTTAAGCTCTTACTCTCTTTCAGGAAGCTAAGTTCAGTTAACTAAAAGGTCCGTTGGAATTGTCTTTTCAGTGTTTTTCGAAGATGTTCTTCCCTTTCCTGACACTGTGCTGTCTAAAACCTTTTGCACATCTTCTTAGATCACGGCAAAGACCACTGAAGTGCCTGTGCATGCTTAGTATCAGCAAATGTTTATTGTGGAGAATGAATCAGTGAATGAATGAATGATTACTCCCCCCCCCCAAAAAAAAAACTCCTATGAGTTTCCATCTTTTATGGCATTAATTCATAAATCCTTATTATTGTGATCAAGCAGATCTCTAGGACATGACTTAATTACCTTTCCAAGTTCATCTCTTAATATATCAAACGCATACATCAATTCCTTCTCATGAGTAAAATTCACTTCACAGGTGTTTGGTTTGCTCTCTTAATCAGAAATATCTTCCCTCCATTGCCTATTTGGAAAAATCCTATTTTTCCAGCAAGACCCATTTCAACTCTTCAGCATAGTAGATAAGAACACAGACTTTGATGTCAGATCACTTTAGAAATTTTTATTCAGTTTCCTATAAAACTAAGCATATGCCTACTATGTGGCACAGGAATTCTATTCCTAAAACTTTACCCAAGAGAAATGGAAAGAAATGTCAATAAAAATCAGTGTGAAAAATGATTATAGCAAAGGTATTCATAATAGTCAAAACTAGAAACAGTCCAAGTATCCATCAGTAGGAGTGTGGATAATCATTATACAATATTCATATAATAGAAAGAATGCTATTCAGTAATAAAAAGAAATAAACTACTCCAATAACATGGATCAATTTTAAGAGTATTATTCTGAGTGAAAAAAGATTTAGTAAAAAAAGTACTACGGTATGATTTGGGCTTCCCAGGTGACTTAGTTGTAAAGAATCTGCATGCCAGTGCAGGAGACTCAGGAGACAGGGCTTTGATTCCTGACTCTGGAAGATCCCCTGCAGGTGGAAATGGCAACCCACTCCAGTATTCTTGCCTGGACAATCCCACGGACAGAGAAGCCTGCAGGCCCCCGTCATGGGGTCACAAAGAATTGGACACAACTGAGCACACATGCACAGTATGGTTTAATTTATATAAAGTTTTAGAGAAGTAAAAATTGATGTATGTTGGAAAAAATAAGAACAACTATTGCTTGGAGGGGTGAGGTAGATATTACCTGAGAAGATGTAATTTTTTGGAGTGATGTTTTCTGCAGTGTTTTATGTCTTAGCAAGTGGTTGTGTTACAACTCATCAAATGATATATCTAATTCTTGATAATTTTCCTTTATGTAAGTTTTACCTAAAAAGAACAAAAAAGAACTATAAATGTATTTTGAATCCCAATGAATTACATCTATGCTGAAGTGCTTAGGGGAAAAATGTACTGATGTATACAATTTATCTTGAAATGCTTCAATAAAATAAGACAGATTTATGGACAAGTAGAATGGTGGAAATATCTGTGATAAAACAGCTACAGTAATATGTTAATGGTTGAATCTAAATGGTGAGTATATGAAAATTTACTAGAAGTTTCCTCAGACTTTTGTATATTTGCAAGTTTTCATAACAAGTACTAGAAAAAATTTAACTACTAGTTTTAGAAATCATCTTATTCTAATTAATTACTACTCTGCTATTTGCAGGATGGTAATTTTCCAAGTCCCTATTCCATGTACCTTCAGTATTTGGCTTTTTCCTGTAAGAAAGAACTGTTTCTTCTTTCATATTATTGCTTTATTTATTATGAGTATGGATTTATGTATTCTTATTCTATTTACTGTTATATTACATGACTGTCATTATTAATTTTCAAGTTTGAAATTCCTCATATTTCAACAAGTTGGAAGTCTTTTAAGATTGCTATTTCCTTTTGCTATGTCCCTATCTCCTTTTGATCACTTATGACACAAGATACTTCCAAGCTCATCTTGTATTTTCTTTGTCTCAGGCTTAGATTTAGCCATTTCAGAAACACTGATTCTTTTCAGTGCAGAATGATATTTAGAAGCTGAGACCTTATTTCTAGCTGTGTCCATTGCTACACATGTCTTTGCTTCTAGGCCCTTTCAGTAGAATTTCATGAATTTAACATATTTAAATTACATATTTAAAGATGAGTTAATTCTGATACTACCAATTTCACGGCAACATTAGGGTGTTCTCTTTGCACTTCTTGGTCTTCTTTGACTTCCAGCACTGCAAATTTGTATCACGTTCCTCCACCAGTGAAGACTCTGCCTCTAAAAAACATTAATATAGTACACATAGCTCACACCTGCCACATACTATACATGTATAGCATCTTCAAGGAAGGATTCCTGGGTAGAAATGATGTTGTCAACAATAAATTGGCACTTGCCTGTCAACTATAAATTGGCGCTTGCCTGTCAACTACTAATTGGTGCTTGCCTGTCAACTACTAATTGGTGCTTGCCTGTCAACTACTAATTGGTGCTTGCCTGTCAACTGCTAAGTGGCACTTGCCAAGATCATTTGCCGGGGCCTGAACAACAACAAGGGCATCTGCCACCTGCTTTTGCTGCAGCTGCTGGCCTTCAACCCTCCCTGAAGGGAATTCGGGGTGGACAGTGAGGCGCCCTGTGCCCCAGGGAAACTGGTAGAATAGGTCTTTAGATAGTTAGGTGTTTTCAGAAACTGATTTCAAGATCCGAATCCTTGTGTCTCCTCATATCTAGAAAAGCACTAAATCCCTTCCTGGTGACATCAGCTCCTCGGGACTGGCAAAAAAACTTCTGTAAAATAAGTGCTTGATGGCATTGAACTCTCCGTTCACCAAAGTCTTATATATTGACCTTGCATAACTGACTCTGGAGCAGTCTCTCAGAGCTACCTGAGGGGCTGTCTCCCAGGCTGCAGTCCTCATTTTACCCCATATAAAACTTCACTCGCAACTCTCACGTTGCGCATCTTTTTGGTCAACAATGTGAACACAGGTAGCTATTCCTTTTTGAATCCCACCGCAATTATCAAAGGGACTCTCAAAGAGGGAGTGTCTGAATATGAGTTGAGAACTAAAGAAAGACACTTTTAAAAAACTCAAGAATTTTAACTGGGTATAATGAAGGAAGATACGAATGATACTTTTTCTCCTTAAAAATGTGCATCACTTCAAAATAATAAAGCTAAACATTTCAGAACTTCCTAAATACACTCTAATTTGCAGAGCAAGGAGTGAAGTCCTCAATGAACAGGGATAGAGCTTATCACTTTCTTTTTTTTTTTTAACACTGTGAAACAGTATAAATGTGAAAACAGCTGGACTGGAAGTCACACAGAAAACAGCAACTTCAGAAAGTGGAAGAGCAACTGGGGAAAATCTCCAACACTGAGGAACAACACTAAGAAAGAGGCTGAAGACAGCATTACTTTGTAACTAGTGAGATCCTTTTCTTATTCAAAAAAGGGAGAAAGATTAATTGAGCATTAATTTAAAAATGAGAAATAGAAAAACAAAACAGATCAATAAGTACAGGAGAATATAACATAAGTATTAAAGACAAAATTAGCCAGTTAAGGAAAAAAAAAAAGAATCTGTCAATGAAAAACAAAACAAAACATCACCACCAACAAAAAGCTAACATATACAGCATAGATTTGGTTGGGATCAGATGGTGGATGAACAGTAGAACATTAGTAGAGATTGGAAAATGGTAACTGACAGTCTACAGTGGTGAAAAATTTGACAAAACTGTCACATGCCATCATTTAATAAAGAAATAATATGATGAACCTGGGTTCCAGGAGAGGGTTTCTAAAAATATAATGTTATTGGTATGAGTTTGTTGGTTTAGCTGCATTTTATAAGGTGTCTGGCAAAGAAGAGTTGAGTTAGGAGAGGACTGGCTCATTTTCAAGAAGAGACCAAAAAAAAAAAACAAAAAAAAAAGCTCAGGAATTTCAGAACCTGCAGGGCTGAGAGATATAGCACAATAGCACTTTCCCTTCTCTAATTGGTAAATGAAATAGCAAAACAAAAAAGTGTTTTGAGCAACTTCAGTGAACAAAGTGAGAAAATGATCACCATACCTTTTGTTTTAAACTAGTGCGTGTTTAGTTGCTCAGTCGTGTCCGATTCTTTGTGACCCTTTGGACTGTAGCCTGCCAGGCTGCTCTGTCCATGGGATTTTTTAAGGTAAGAATACTGGAGAGGGTTGCCAATTTCCTCTTCCAGGGTATCTTCCCAACCCAGGGATTGAACCCATGTCTCCTGTGTCTCCCACACTGCAGGTGGATTCTTTAAGTGCTGAGCCAACTCAGATATAATTGATTTGCCTTTCACCCATCAGATCCGTTAAATTGGACAAAATATCTCTGGGAGAAGAGACCAAAGGCTTAATCCAACAGGTATCTGATAAACTCAAAGTACCTATGATTAAATCTAAAGAGAAAGGTTATGTCTTGAAAAGAACTGTGTGTTTGACTATTAATACACAGAGTGGCTTAGAAGCAAATAATTTTTAAACTGCTTTGAGAACTACACTTCTAGAAGTACCACCAGTTTGATTAAGTTGACAGACTTTCTTAGGCACCAAAATTTCCATTTCATATGTGACCAAGAATGATACTGAAAAAGGAAACATTAATTAAAGAGTGGGGCACTCAGAAGCCATGGAGAAACAACGACAAGGACATTACTTTTAAGGAGGAGGACCATGACCTCTAACTAACATTTCCTCAGTGAGCCCAGGAACACTTTACAAAGTTATCCCAGTGAGACTTCAGAATTTCTCTGGACTACGGACTACTCTGAATGGCAGTGTTTATCATAGTCGTCTTGTTCCTGTTCCACCATTTTATGTTGGGCTTGTGTTGAGTCACACGGGGAAGCCTGATTACCACTTCCCCTCCTCTGCATCTCCAGAGCAAGAAGAGCCACACCTGATTTGTTTCGGACAATGAAAAGTAAGTGATGTGACACACACCACATCTAAACAGAAGTTCTGTTTGCAATTGCATTGGCCTCTTATCTTCCCTTTTGCTAAGAGAATAGGTGTATTCCATATAAGGTTTGCTTCTTCGGGCAAGGTCCTAAAATGAAAAGACACGTGGAGCAAATCTGAACAGAGTCAAGTAGACTGGAGCAAATTGCAATTGCTGAAGTGTAATATGAGTGAGAAATAAACACGAGTTGTGTCATTACTGAATGAGTAACTGTGCAGCAGACTCTTTATTACAAACATAGCTAGAAAACAGATTTTAAAATACTCCATAAATACTGCTTTAGTATGCACAACTCTCGTTTAAAATTTAGTTAAAATAAAGAAGTCTCTATTTTTTTTCCCCAAAGTAAATAAAGATGAAGAAGAAAACCTACAAAGGAAGATTATTTTAGAAGCTCTAGGAAATAATGTGAAAGAATTACCTCTGAAAGATAATTGGGCCCAGATGGCTTTACAAGCTGATTCATTTCAACCTTTCAAAGAAGAGATACATTCAAGGAGATATATTCATACTAGTCAACAATTTAGTAAAACATAAAATCTTCCCAATTCATTTTGTAAAATCAGCATAGCCATAATAATAACACCTAACAGAAATATCACACATAGAGAAAGAAACTCATAAAAAATTCAATTTGGATAGGAATGCTATATGCTGGATTGGCTGTTTTCAACATGATACCACTATTACTTCCACAAAAGGGTGAGGACAGCATTTCTAAGAATCACCTTCCTTATACTGATAGATTCTTATGGTTTGCCAATCATACAGAGTAAGGTGAAGTCACCACACTCAGTTCACACAGTCAATGCAGTGGCTTCTTGAAATTCTCTGTGAATTTGGGAATCTGCATGTGCTATACTGCTTGAGACGCAAATTGTTAGTAGCTTGCAACTAAAGCTGTACTTACAGAGTAAATTATAATCTTGAAGCAATTTACAAACTAAAATATAACCATAGTTGTTGAAATCCAAAAGCAAGAAAGAGACACACATAAGAAATATGTCAATAATGTGGGAAATGAAAAATCACAAAAAAGCAGCAGCAAAAAAATTACATTGCCAACAATATCAAAAGTTGACTCTTTGAAAGGGCTAGCAGACAAATGTTTAGAAAAATTGATTAGAAAAAAGAAAAGCTTGAAATAAACAATAATAAGGAGAAGTATATATATCTACAAGTATAATCTAGAATTTAAAATTCAAAAATACTAACAAACTTATCACAACACACTAAAATTAAAAAAAAGAAAGAACAACTTAAAAGAAATGAGTCATCAAAATGTACTCAGTAAGAAATAGGTAACTTAGGAGAGTGATGAAAATGAGATGGCAATATAAGTCATTCCTGACCTCATTCACCCTAAGAACAGCTAACATCTATTCAAGAATAAGACACCAATGAGACAATCCTAGAACAAGAGGCTGAGGTGGAAGTAAGCAATTATAGACGATTACTCACAGAAAATTAAATATTTTAATATCACCATTATTTAAGTCAAAGATGAAAGAAAATGTAGACGAGTGAAATCATCCAGGGAGAGCATGAAAAGAAAAAAAAGATATAAGGACCAAGGACAGAGCCCTAACTATTAACATTTATAAAGAAAAAAGAATAAAGAAAATGGGTAAGGGGTTGCTAAAAAGAAGACTGTAAGCATTTACTTTTATAAAAGAGAACCACTGATTTCAGCATAGGTCACCTAAGTACTTAACTGTCATCTTGCTAAGTCGTTTCAGCCGCGTCCAACTCTTTGCAGCCCTATGGACTGTAGCCCACCAGACTCCTCTGTGCATTGGATTCTCCAGGCAAGAATACTGGAGTGGGTTGCCATGCCTTTCTCCAGGGGATCTTCCCAACCCAGGGATCGAACCCATGTCTCTTGTCTCTTGCATTGGCAGGTTCTTTCCCGCTAGTGTCACCTGGGAAGCCCTAACTGTCGTCATAATTTAATAGAATTCCAGCACTCACCTAGTCTTCCTGAGTTGTTCTGGCTATGTTTCAATGAGAAAAGCAGTCATTTGTCATATTTTATAAAACAACAACACTAATAAAAATAAACAAAACTATATATTTGCATATCATAAGTATATACAGACATGTGTATAGACAGAGAGAAAGAGAGGAAGAGACGGGAGAGAAGGAAAGGAAATTTTGTAAGAACACATATCAAATAGTTCACAATATTTACTACTAGCTTGTAGAATTGACAGAAAGGAAAAGAAGCTTAAACACAGGGGCTTTAACTTTTTAATTTCTTACCATTTATGTGTTCATATTTTGACACTTATTCAATGAGCAGGTATCATTATTGTATTAAAATAATAATATAGAATTTAGATGATGAGGTTTGAATAAATCTGTAGTGAGATTTTGAAATGAATCAAAGAAAAAGCAGAAAAGACATGACATGCAAAATGAAAACTATAAAATGTTTTGTTTTTAGATAATTACATAGCTGTAAACCCAAATTAAGGCCTGAGCACAGTACCTGACATATATGTCAACTGAAGAAAAATGCACAACCTAAATTGTCAGTTATGTTTTTCCAGGAACTTCACAGAGCACTATAGCCTGGGAGGCAACCTTTCAGATATTCTGAAGAACTGTTTCAAAAGGATAAAAAGCCACCATATATAGGAGTTTTTGCTAAAAAACATCTTATAGTCAAACATCTAATCACAAAAAGACAGACTTTTCAAGTTACTGATTTTTAGTGCTTTTCCATGTATGGGAAAGGGAGCTTCCTGGTGGTTCAGAGGGTAAAGAATCTCCCTGCAATGCAGGAGACCTGGATTTGATCCCTGGGTCAGGAAGATTCCCTGGAAAAAGGAATGGTCTTTCCAGTAGTCATGTACATGGGCCATAAAGAAGGCTGAGTGCCAAAGAATTGATGATTTTGAATTGTGATGCAGGAGGAGACTCTTGAGAGTCCCTTAGGACAACAAAGAGATCAAACCAGTCAATCCTAAAGGATAAATCAATCTTGAATATTCATTGGAAGAACTGATGCTGAAGCTGAAGCTCCAATACTTTGGCCACCTGATGCGACGAGCTGACTCATTGGAAAAGACCCTAATGCAGGGAAAGATTGAGGGCAGGAGGAGAAGGGGACAACAGAGGATGAGATGGTTGGACTGCATCACCAACTCAATGGACATGAGTTTGAGCAAACTCTGGGAGATAGTGAAGGATGGGAAAGCCTTGTGTGCTGCAGTCCATGGAGCTGCAAAAAGTCAGGCAGTACCTATCAACTGAAAAACAACAATGTATAGGAAGACACAAGAGTCCGGGGTCATTGGAATTATTCCTCAGATATGGATCTTAACTATACAGAGCCACTATCCAGCACAGAATGTTTCCTGATTTTCCTCCATCCTGAATTGCCCAGATGTTCCAGAAAAACATCTATTTCTGTTTTATTGACTATGCCAAAGCCTTTGACTGTGTGGATAACAATAAACTGTGGAAAATTCTGAAACAGATGGGAATACCAGACCACCTGACCCATCTCTTGAGAAACCTATACGTAGGTCAGGAAGCAACAGTTAGAACTGGACATGGAACAACAGACTGGTTCCAAATAGGAAAAGGAGTACATCAAGGCTGTATATTGTCACCCTGTTTATTTAACTTCTATGCAGAGTACATCATGAGAAATGCTGGGCTGGAAGAAGCACAAGATGGAATCAAGATTGCTGGGAGAAATATCAATAACCTCAGATAGGCAGATGATACCACCCTTATGGCAGAAAGTGAATAGGAACTAAAGAACCTCTTGATGAAAGCGAAAGAGGAGAGTGAAAAAGTTGGCTTAAAGCTCAACATTCAGAAAACTAAGATCATGGCATCTGGTCCCATCGCTTCATGGCAAATAGATGGGGAAACGGTGGAAGCAGTGTCAGACTTTATTTTGGGGGGCTCCAAAATCACTGCAGATGGTGATTGCAGCCATGAAATTAAAAGACGCTTACTCCTTGGAAGGAAAGTTATGACCAACCTAGATAGCATATTAAAAAGCAGAGACATTACTTGGCCAACAAAGGTCCATCTAGTCAAGGCTATGGTTTTTCCAGTGGTCATGTATGGATGTGAGAGTTGGACTGTGAAGAAAGCTGAGTGCAGAAGAATTGAGGCTTTTGAACTTCAAGAGAAGACTCTTGAGAGTCCCTTGGACTGCAAGGAGATCCAACCAGTCCATCCTAAAGGAGATCAGTCCTGGGTGTTCATTGGAAGTACTGATGCTGAAGAACCTGAAACTCCAATACTTTGGCCACCTGATGCGAAGAGTTGACTCATTGGAAAAGACCCTGATGCTGGGAGGGATTGAGGGCAGGAGGAGAAGGGGATGACAGAGGATGAGATGACTGGATGGCATCACTGACTCGATGGGCATGAATTTGAGTAAACTCCGGGAGTTGGTGATGGACAGGGAGGCCTGGCGTGCTGCGATTCATGGGGTCGCAAAGAGGTGGACACGACTGAGCGACTGAACTGAACTAAACTGACCTGAACTGAGGTGGCATAGTAGTAAAGAATCCATCTGCCAAGCAGGAGATGTGGGTTTGATTTCTGGGTTGGGAAGATCCCCTGAAGAAGAAAATGGCAACCCACTCCAATATTCTTGCCTGGAGAATCCCTTGGATTTTGAGGAGCCTGGTGGGCTAGAGTCCATGGGGTCGGAAAGAATCAGACATGATTTATTGCCTGAGCAGGCACACATTCTTTGTTTATTAAAATGGGAGGTGACATTCTTTGTCTCTCTCTCTCTCTCTCTCTATATATATATATATATATATGTATATTTGTAGTACTTTAGAAGTATAATATTATGTAAAAGAAATTTACAATTAAAAAGTAACTTAAGGGACTTCCCTGGAAGTCTAGTGGTTAAGCCTCCATACTTCCACTGATGTGGGATAAATCCCTGGTGGGGGAACTAAGATTCCACATTCCATAGAGTATGGAAAAAAACATTTAAAAAGTGATAACGTTTGTTGGTATTTTCAGGTGTCCAAGTCATTATGGCTTTATCTACAAAATGTAGAAATGTTGGCAATTTGATCCTTGTTTACTGTTTTGAATGCTTCACTATCTCAAGCAATTGTTTAAAAATTTGATTTGATTGCTTTGACATTTATGAATTCAGTTAACCCTTCCTCTACTCACAGAGATCAGATAACCTGGTTAACTGCCTTGCTCTTTACCTCTCAATCCTTCATCAGTCATGAATACTTCAGATCAACAGAATTTTCAACAGGCATTTTTGGATTGTGCAGACTTTATTTTATAAACATTTTGAGACTATAGACTATACATCAAATAACATTTGGTATGGAGGATAAAGAATACAATTTTTAATAGAATGAAAAGTAGAATATCCACAAAATGCTAAAGAACCTAGAAGTGTGGAAAAATGTCTTCCTCCCCAACAATAGGAGATGGATGAATATAATCTCATGATGTGAATTAATTTCCATATTTTCCCTTGAATTGTTGTTTCCTCTTATAAAGTGAAAATCTTTAATTTCTCAGGCTATCCTTGGGAATGAATGGATGAATCTTGTGAGAACTGCATCCTTTGCACTGTCTTGTGGGACACCATTTACATCCTTAGTTAAGCCATTAAAAGGTTTATTGGTTTGAGTTGCTATTAAGATGCTACTCTTCAAAAAAAAAAAAAAGGATTCTACTCTTCAATGGCCAGACAGTGCCTGGATCTTTGCATTATAAAGAATTCTAAATTATGAAAAATTTAATTAAACAATTAATTAAACAATTGTTCCTATGTTAACTGGCATTGTGTCGTGCCAAACGGCAGAATTTTGAAAATGAATATACTCTCATGATGTGAAATGATTTCACTATTTTCCTTTAGTATTGAGCTTTTAAAACTTCTAAAAATAATCTTTGCTTTTCTGAACTCTTGGGAGTTTTTGCATAATATTGTCATTTTGAGAGATTTGGTTTTAAAAATAGTGTGGTAGAAAGTTATGGCAAGTCAAGATTCCTCTCCCCACATATACTCCACACATGCTTAAGAGAATACTCAGTTATTTTCTCTTTCAGACTTTTTATTACTTTCTAAAATGAGAAGTATCATATTAATTGCTTAAAAGCAGGTGTCAAATTCAGAAGGTGATTTGGATACAGGCAGGTATTTATTTACTCTATCTAGCAGATGCCTCCAGACTATGTAAATTTAGACAACCTAAGTCTCAGGTTTTTCTTCTGCAGTGTATCTACATCATAAGGCTGGTGTAAGGGTTTAAAAAAATAGGCATATTAACTATTCCACACATTCCAAAGGCACATACTCAACATCAAATCAATACTTACTAATATATAAGAATACCGCATGATGGGCTTCCGTGGTGGCTCAGTGGTAAAGAATCCGCCTGCCAATGCAGTGGTACGAGTTTGATCCCCAATCTGGGAAGATCCCACATGCCTGGGAGCAAGTTAGCCTGTGCACCACAATCCCTGAGTCAGTGCTCTAGAGCCTGGGAACCAAAACTCCTGGGCCCACGTGCTGCATCTGCAGAAGCCTGCGTTCCCTAGAGCCTGTGCTCCATAGCAAGAGAATCCATGGCCGTGAGAAGCCCAGGCTCCACGGCTAGAGAGGAGCCCCTGCTTGCTGCAACTAGAGAAAAGCCATGGCAGCAACAAGGACCCAGGACAGCCAGCAACAAATAAATAAATAAAATCATTAAAAGCACCCAGTGTGGCCATAAAAATGAGTCTCCCTTTACCTGTAGGTTGAATTCTTCTTCCATGTTCTGCTCGTCCCCTTTGGCATGCTGCCTCTTCCTCGCACACCCATCCCATGGGGGAGTCATATTCCTACTGTATGACCAGAGAAACCACTCAGTAACCATTAGTTAAAAGATATTAGCAATCGAACAGCAAATATTTGAAGGATTTTGTTGTTAAAAGTTTTTTAATGATACTGTTCACCTCCATGACTGGAGTTCCCAGAACCTCCTTCTGGAATCTTTACACTCCTGCTGCACTTGTTCTTTCTAAGGTGCCTAACCCTGTCGTAATTCTACACTTTCTTTCTCTTAAAATATGTACATTCACTAAAGGCTTACATAAATGAATGGAAAAAATAAAAAAAGCCACCTCAGTTCAGTTCAGTCGCTCAGTCGTGTCCCACTCTTTGCCACCCCATGACTGCAGAATGCCAGGCCTCCCTGTCCATCACCAACTCCCAGAGTTTACCCAAACTCATGTCCATTAGTCAGTGATGCTATCCAGCCATCTCTGTTGCCTCTTCTCCTCCTGCCTTCAATCTTTCCCAGCATCAGGGTCTTTTCAAATCAGTCAGCTCTTCACAGGATTGGAGTTTCAGCTTCAACATCAGTCCTTCCAATGAATATTCAGGACTGATTCCCTTTAGGATGGACTGGTTGGATCTCCTTGCAGTCCAAGGGACTCTCAAGAGCCCTCCCAACACCACAGTTCAAAAGCATCAATTCTTCGGTGCTCAGCTTTGTTTATAGTCCCACTCTCACATCCATACATGACCACTGGAAAAACCATAGCCTTGGCTAGATGGACCTTTGTTGGTAAAGTAATGTCTCTGCTTTTTAATACGCTGCCTAGGTTGGTCATAGTTTTTCTTCCAAGGAGCAAGCATCTTTTAATTCCATGGCTGCACTCACCATCTGCAGTGATTTTGGAGCCCCCCAAAATAAAGTCAGCCAGTTTCCACTGTTTCCCCATCTATTTCCCATGAAGTGAAGGGACCAGTTGCCATGATCTTAGTTTTCTTAATGTTGAGCTTTAAGCCAACTTTTTCAGGCTCCTCTTTCACTTTCATCAAGAGGCTCTTTAGTTCCTATTCACTTTCTGCCATAAGGGTGGTGTCATCTGCATATCTGAGGTTATTGATATTTCTCCCGGCAATCTTAATTCCAGCTTGTGCTTCCTCCAGCCCAGCGTTTCTCATGATGTACTCTGCATAGAAGTTAAATAAGCAGGGTGACAATATACAGCCTTGATGTACTCCTTTTCCTTTTGGAACCATTCTGCTGTTCCATGTCCAGTTCTAACTGCTGCTTCCTGACCTGCATACAGATTTCTCAGGAGGCAGGTCAGGTGGTCTGGTATTCCCATCTCTTTCAGAATTTTCCACAGTTTATTGTGATCCACACAGTCAAAGGACTTAGCCTAGTCAATAAAGCAGAAATAGATATCTTTCTGGAACTCATGATCCAGCAGATATTGGTAATTTGATCTCTGGTCCCTCTGCCTTTTCTAAAACCAGCTTGAACATCTGCAAGTTCACGGTTCATGTGCTATTAACTCTGGCTTGGAGAATTTTGAGCATTCCTTTGCTAGCATGTGAGATGAGTGCAATTGTGCAGTAGTTTGAGCATTCTTTGGCATTGCCTTTCTTTGGGATTGGAATGAAAATTGACCTTTTCCAGCCCTGTGGCCACTGCTGAGTTTTCCAAATTTGCTGGCATATTGAGTGCAGCAATTTCACAGCATCATCTTTTAGGATTTGAAATAGCTCAACTGGAATTCCATCACCTCCACTAGCTTTGTTCATAGTGATGCTTCCTAAGGCCCACTTGACTTCACATTCCAGGTTGTCTGGCCCTAGGTGAGTGATCACACCATTGTGATTATCTGGGTTATGATGATCTTTTTCGTACAGTTCTGTGTATTCTTGCCACCTCTTCTTAATATCTTCTGCTTCTGTTTGGTCCATACCATTTCTGTCCTTTATTGAGCTCACCTTTGCAAGAAATGTTCCTTTGGTATCTCTAATTTTCTTGAAGAATTCTCCCATCTTTCCCATTCTATTGTTCGGGGAAAAAAAAGCCAGGCAGATCTGGGTTTAAATATCTATTCTGCCATTGAACTGTGTAACGTTTTCTAATACATTTTTTCCTTTGGGCATCACATGTGTCTAATCAATAAATTAGGAAAATCACCTCATTAATTAATTGAGAAGATTATATAAGCTATTTTATTTTTTTATTTTATTTTATTTTTATATAAGCTATTTTAAAGCCCCCCAGTGCTTAGTGGGAAACTCAATAGCAACTTTCTCTTCTTTCTCATTGACTTCAAGACACAAATTAGTATCAGTCATTTTTGAGGAGATTATTCCACAAATAATTTGTGACTTGTAACTGTACATGCATTTGTGATAGGTGTCACACATCAGTGTAAACGTGTGCGGAGGGGAATACTGGTAGGATAAAAAAGTCTCCCTGGTACTACTATAAACTATCCCTGGAAGCATACAGAAAGCTTTGTTTCCCATAGATATGCCTGATCCTGATTATGGAGAACATAGCTCTACTTAACTTTTTAAAATTCTTCTCAGTTGTTATTGGTATTATTTGTACTACATTTCAATATATCAACATAAATATTTGCCTGTCACCAACATGTGAAGTAAAAGCAAATTTTGCAAAATGTTTTGTAAGACTTATTGTAACTCTTTTTAGCTTTTCCTTTGAGGCATCTATCAGAGTGTTCCTTTATCCATGTCAGAGGAAGGGCATCCAGAAAATAAAATCTAATTTTTTCTTAAAAAAAAAAAAAAAAAAAGGTAGGTTTGGAAGAGACTGAGAAACAGCTGTCTTGGCTGCATTAAAAGCCGAGGATTAGTAGCAATGTTCTGACTTGAAATTTAGGTCTTGTGATTTCTTTCCAGGAGATTTTTCACTGCCTGAGAAACCTGTCTGCAATGGACTTATTATTTAATTCAATCTTAATTGGATATAAACCGTCAAAATCTGAGGGATTGTTGGAACGCCTAAAAGTGCACAAAGTTTTCTTTTCCTTTTTTTTAATGGTAATATCAATCACCTACAAGAGGGAAATGTCCTTCGCCAAGACACTAAACCTTTGCAGCATATTTTACGTTCATTTTGCATTTCTTTCAAACTTTATAAAGTTTTAGGGACATAAAATGTAATCTCTAGGGTATATGCCCTGCCTCGGGGAAGATTCAGCCATTTTTAAAAGCAGGCTAGGCTTTTGTGCTCAGTGATGTATATTTTAGGAATTCTCCACGTGGATTAGTATGTCTTCGTTGCTACGAGAGATGATTCAGGCTTCATCTCATAATAAGACCCCTTGGAGATAAATAGGATGCTAAGGAACCTACATACGGTGAACACCGGCTCTCTTGAAGAGCCGTAATTTGGCCAGAATCCCTGAGCGCTATCAAGCCACCGTCTGATGAAGGAAATGCCCCGAGTGTTTTCCTGTGAGAAAGATGTAAATGACCGGCTTGGAGAGAAAGCTAGGGAAAAGGGTTCTTTGGGTCACTCACTGCCTCTAGTCCTGTCCCCGTCGTTCGGAGAACACTCAAAGGGTAGGACCATTTCTATTGTTATCCGGGCTGAGACAAAGGCGGGGTAGGAGGGAGGGGGGCGGGCGTGGTGCCCACCCTCTCGGTTGCGTGGGTTGGGCAAGGAGGGGAGGGATGGCAGGGCGGGATTTGTTTTGTTTTGCTTTGTAGCCGGCTTTCCCCGAGTCCATCCCGCCCCCGCCGGGAGCGCAGCGAGGACGCGGCGAGGCAGCCGCAGCGGCCTCTGCGTCAGGAGGCGGCGCGGCGGGGAGGTGCGGCGCCCGGCCGGGCGACCTGGCTCGTGTCCCCTGGCGCCCGCAGCCTCGCCCTCCCCCGCAGCCTGTCGGCGGCCGCAGCTCGGGCGGGCCGGGCACGTGGGCGCCTCCGTCACACCCTCACACACACACACACAAACACACACACACACACCCCCGCGCGCACGCACCCGCGCGCCTGCATCCCGTGCTCTCTCCCTGGCCGACACACAGGCGCTCACGAGTCGCTCCTGGCCCCGGCCCGCAGGCAGCGACCCCCCTCCACCCAGACTCCGGGCCCGCCCTCGGCCAGCAGCGCCTGCTCTCCAGACGGCTCCTCGCGCCCGCGGGTCGCAGCCACCTGGCCCGACTCTGGCCACTGCTGCTACTGTCGGCACTTGGAAACAGCCCAGAGGCGCCCGGCCAAGGCACCCTGAGGGTGAGGACACGCTCCTAGCGCTGAGGGCAAGGTTTAGGTAGGGTGGGGCTCACCACTTGGCACCCTGGAGCCTGGGACCCGGGAAGGGAGCGGAATTGATGCTTGGATGCCGGGAAGGACTCGGGATGTGTCCGGGGGGTGCGGGGAGGCAGGGCGGCTCCAAAGCCCCGGGAGGGCGAAGCTGGGCTCTGCGTCCTGCACCTGTGCATAGTCAGCGTGGGGAGCGGGGGCTAGGAGCGGCGCGTAACCGGGAAGCACATGGGTCGAAACGTGCCGCCATCCTTCCTTCCTTCTTGTGACCGCAGCATCCCCGAAGGACTAGTTGTTTCCAAGCCAAAGTAGAGCTGGCCGCAGGGTGGGGTCCGAGTGGGCCAGTCAGAAAGTTGCGAGGGTCGGGCCGGAACAAGGCGCTTCCAAGGTTCTAGGTGAGTTGGATGCCGATCCTCGTGCGGGTGGGCGGTGGGGCGGGGAGAGGAACCAACCTCATTCTCATTCGCTTCTGGGGGCTTTTGCAACTGCTGAAGGCGACTACCTAAGGCGGGGTGGTTTCACGTGACCCCGGTTCCCTTTTCCCCGAGGTATCCTGCGTTAAATGGTCCCAAAGTGGGGCCTTTCTCCCGCACCAGGCACGCGGCTCCCCCAAGAAAAGCACAGCTTGTGGGTTTCTGCGCCTCCAGGAATTGGAGAGGGTGTTGGTGAGGGTGTCGGTGCTGGGATTTAAAGGCGGGGATGGGAGAGATTGGAAACCCAGACCACGAACTCGGCGGGTTTGTGCGTGTCCTGGGCAAGAGGACCGTTTTGACTTTCCGTCGGAACGCGCCTTGTAAATATAAATGGATAAAAAACGTCCGACCTGTCCTGGGGACAGGTGTGACCCACCCGCTGTCAGAGGCCCCAGCGGCGGGAATCCTTTGCCGTTGAGCCGAGAAGCGGCGTGCGTGGCGCGTTCACAGCGAGCGGGGAAGCCGGGCTCGCGCTCTCCGGCGCCCAGCCCTCCCGGTTCCCTTCTCCCACCTCCGGGAGAAACAGTGGAGTAGGACGGGGCGGGGTCCGCACTCGGCGCGGTGACGTCAGCAGTGTTTGGGTGCTTATGCAAATGAGGCTGCGACCGTCTCCGCGGACCGGCCGTTTCCCCTCCAGGTCTTAAAGGTACACCCAGGCTCAGGCTGCGCCGTTTGTTTGGTTCACTGCCCAGCAACACGAGAGGACCGGAGGGGCTGCGTTCTGTGCTGCGTTTGGGCTGTTTGTCTCCCAGTTTTTAAAGCAGTATTATTATACCTGTCATTGCCTGGTTGTCGTCCCGGAACACAGGGAACAATGTGTTTGCTTTAAGAAATATCATTTTCTGACGAATAACCCAATGGTTAGTCTCAGTTCTGCAAGAACCACACTCCGGCTTAAGTCTTCAACGCCTAGTATTGGGTTGGACTTGTAGTAGGTGTTTAATAAATACTTGTTGATGGACTCGAGGGTTGTGGATTTCTCTTATTAAATTTGGAATATTCAACCATCAAAATATTCTTTTTTTTTTTTTTTTTTGCGTCTTACCTGATCAATGATCCATCTATATTGGTTAGCATAAAATATATTATCAGTATACTACTGAATTCTTTGACTTTGCCAACAAGTGAAAAGAACAGTGTTCTTTTTTTTTTTTTTTTCCCACTAGAAAGACAGGACTTAAGTGTTTTTAAAAGGAAGACAACCTCATCGTTTGTTGGCAAGCTTTCTTTTTCTGATTGCACTTATATACTTGATTAGAGAATTACTTTGGTGACTCAACTGGTAAAGAATCTGTCTACAATGCAGGAGACCCGAGTTCAATCCCTGGGTTGGAAGAGCCCTTGGAGAAGGGAGTGAAAACACACTCCAGTATTCTTGCCTGGAGGATTCCATGGACAGAGGAGCCAGGCGGCTACAGTCGATGGCGTGGCAAACAGTATAACACGACTGAGCGACTTTCACTTTATATTTCAATATATGTAACTCGATACAGTATTTTAATGGTATTAAGAAAGGTATTTATGTTTTTAGGAAATAAGTGCTATGTCATCCAGTAAATAAAGTAAATCAGAAATACTGTCAGTCTAGTTCAAGTTGCTATAACAAATTACCATAAACTGGATGGCTTATAGATAAAAGAAATTTATTTATCATAGTTCCAGAGGCTGGTTCAAGATCAAGGTGCATCAGATTCCACGTCTGGTGGGAGCCTGCTTCCTGGTACCTGCTGCTGCTGCTGCTAAGTCACTTCAGTCGTGTCCGGCTCTGTGCGACCCCATAGACGGCAGCCCACCAGGCTCCGCCATCCCTGGGATTCTCCAGGCAAGAACACTGGAGTGGGCTGCCATTTCCTTCTCCAATGCAGGAAAGTGAGAAGGGAAAGTGAAGTCGCTCAGTCGTGTCCTACTCTCTGCGACCCCACGGACTGCAGCCTACCAGGCTCCTCCATCCATGGGATTTTCCAGGCAAGAGTACTGGAGTGGGGTGCCATTGCCTTCTCCTGGTGCCTAGAGGATGCTTTCTAACTGTATTCTCACATGGTGGAAGGGGTTAGTTAGTTCTCTAGAGGCTGATATTCACCCCTAAAGGCTTCACCTCTTAATACCATCACACTGGGGTTAGAATTTCAACATATATGGGATGGGGGGAGGACACAAACATTCAAACCATAGCAAATAGTAAAGAATTTTTAAATTGGATGATAGCTATTTCCGATACCAGTAATCAGATGAGATGCCTTAGTTGTTATTGAAATTTTAAATCAAGTTAAAATAATTATTAAAACCTAAACTTCACAAGCATTAGTTTACCCAGTGATCACAGTTTAAATTTTACTGTGAACATGTTAGAAAATAGGTTTCCCCTGTCATAACATAAGACTTTTGTTTGAGACGACATAAATTTGCATTCCTTTGAACTCTGGGGTTATCATACAGGGTAATTAAAAAATCATTGACTTAGAATGATAGACCTGAGACTTGGTGATGAAAAGCACCACAAACTTTCACTTCTTAATTTACTTCTCAACTTCTTTTGAAGAGTTCATTAACCCCTTTATTACTGCATACATATGCATGATGGACTGTTTTAATATATTCCTATGCAAAGTCGATTTTAAAATAGTTTCTGAGCAGATGGCGTTATTAACAAAATCCATGAGCATAGTCTCATGTGTGCAAACATTCGAGGTTACATAGCAGGAATGCTTAAGATTTATTTCCAGTTTTGCCTGTAACTTAAAACAAGTCCTAACTACTCTTGTGGGTATATTGAGTAAATAATTTTTAATAAACAAATTTATCTGCTTATATGTTAACTTTGACCAATAATAAATGTCTCATATTTCTTGATGAACAGCAAGCCCTAGAGACTGTGGTACATGGTAGTTTTAAATGCACAGTACCACTTGATATACTGGGCTTTCCAAGTGGCTCAGTGGTAAAGAAGCCACCTGTCATTACAGGAGACACAGGAGACAGAGGTTCAATCCCTGGGTTGGGAAGATCCCCTGGAGGAGGGCATGACAACCCACTTCAGTATTCTTGCCTGGAAAATCCCGTGGATAGAGGAGCCTGTCAGTCTAAAGTCCATGGGGTAACAAAGAATTGGACACAACTTAGCGACTGAGCACCCACACGAGCATACTACTTGATATAGGATAGAACTGTTCTCAGTTTTGAAGGTCAGTTTATTTACTTGTGGATAATGTGCTAATATATCCTTTCACATAAGATTAATTGATGGCAATCTTTGTATAGAATGTTTAACTTGGAAGCTTTTTCATCTATCAGATTGGCAAAGATCAAAAAGATTACTCTACTGAAGAAGACAGGGAACCAGGCACTATGATACTTTGCTTATGGTAGTGCAAATTAAGACAGCTTCTATAAAGGGTAGATTGTCAGTTTTTACTAAAATGATAAAAGCACATACCTTTTGATCAAGCAGTTCCACTTCTAGGAATTTATTCTACAGATACGTAAGTATCAGATACATAAAGTGAGTTTCTTGACCATTTGAAGCCAACTTTCAGAAGTAACCTGTATATGACATTCTCATCCCATGATCTGTCATATAATCATTAAAACACACACACAATAAGCTATTGTATTGAGAGCAAAAATTTTAAAAGATCTTTAAAGTGAAAAATCAAGATGCAGAATAATACATATAGTATACAGTAATAGTGATGTAAAAAGAAAAACATGGGTAGATGGAACAAAAACACATAGTAGCTTGAATATTTATATTAACTTGATTATATACCAAATATCTGTGGAGGAATTTGGTGACATAGGAAGATAGGGGTGGGGCTAGATGTGCTGGGAAAAAAGAGTGGGAAGACGTTTTTCACTCTATGCCTGCCATTTTACTGTGTTCAGTCAGTTCAGTTCAGTTCAGTCACTCAGTCTGTTCAATTCTTTTAAACCCCATGGACTGCAGCACACCAGGCTTCCCTGTCCATCACCAACTCCTGGAGCTTGCTCAAACTCATGTCCATTGAGTCGGTGATGCCATCCAGCCACTCATCCTCTGTCGTCCCCTTCTCCTGCCAAGTTCCATCATTCCCAGCATCAGGGTCTTTTCCAATGAGTCGGCTCTTCACATCAGGTGGTCAAAGTATTCGAGTTTCAGCTTCAACATCAGTCCTTCCAAAGAATATTCAGGACTGATCTCCTTTAAGATGGACTGGTTGGACCTCCTTGTAGTCCAAGGGACTCTCAAGAGTCTTCTCCAACACCACAGTTCAAAAGCATCAATTCTTCGGTGCTCAGCTTTCTTTATAGTCCAACTCTCACATTCATACATGACTACTGGAAAAACCATGGCTTTGACTAGATGGACCTTTGTTGGCAATATAATGTCTCTTCTTTGTAATATGCTGTCTAGGTTGGTCGTAACTTTTCTTCCAAGAAGCAAGCGTCTTTTAATTTCATGGCTGCAATCACCATCTGTGGTCATTTTCGAGCTGCCCCCAAAATAAAGTCTCTCACTGTTTCCATTGTTTCCCCTTCTATTTGCCATGAAGTGACAGGACCAGATGCCATGATCTTAGTTTTCTGAATGTTGAGCTTTAAGCCAACTTTTTCAGTCTCCTTTTTCACTTTCATCAAGAGGCTCCTTAGTTCCTATTCACTTTCTGCCCTAAGGGTGGTGTCATCTGCATATTGAGATTATTGATATTTCTCCCAGCAATCTTGATTCCAGCTTGTGCTTCATCCAGCCCAGCATTTCTTATGATAAATTCTGCATATAAGTTAAATAAGCAGGGTGACAATATACAGCCTTGATGTACTCCTTTCCCAAATTTGAACCAGTCTGTTGTTCCAAGTCCAGTTTTAACTGTTGCTTCTTGACCTGCATACAGATTTCTCAGGAGGCAGGTCAGGTGGTCTGTTATTCCCATCTCTTTAAGAATTTTTCATTTTGTTGTGATCCACACAGTCAGGCTTTGACTTAGTCAATAGGATTATACATTGAAAGTGACAAATAGATTCAAGGGATTAGATCTGATAGAGTGCCTGTAGAAGTATGGATGGAGGTTTGTGACATTGTACAGGAGGCAGTGATCAAGACCATCCTCAAGAGAAAGAAACGCAAAAGGCAAAATGGTTTACTGTGTTACTTATTCTAAATATAGATTTTAAAGTATTCTTAAGTGAAGCCAGTAGCAAATAAAAGATACTCTTGGGAAAAGAGTATCTAGGCATCAGATGCTGTCAAATGAGTAAGGTATAAAAGTCAATGGGAAAAAAAAAAAGTCAATGGGTATTTTGACTCTGATTTTTGTAGTTTCTAAATTTAAAGACGTTTCCTATATTCAGTATCCCTAGTAATAAAATTGTATTAGGACAGCGCATGGGATTTAATGGATTCACTAAAATTAACCAGTTATATCAGCATAAAAATGCATATTTTAGTGAATTGACAGATATTTTTAAGGAAAAAGTTGAGATGGTTATAGATTCAAATGTAGTTGTTAAGAAATACTTATATGATAATATATGATTTTAAGAAATAATACAGAGAGTTCTTGTGTGCCCTTTACACAGTTTTATGCAAGTGTAACATTTTGCAAAGCTATACTACAACATCATAATTAGAATATTGACATTGATAAAGCAGCATGCAGAATAGTTCCATCACTGTAAGGATCCCTGTGTGGCCCTTTCATAAGCACAAGCACTTCTTTGCTGTCCCCAACCTCTCCTTAAATTGTGGTAATCACTAATCTATTATTCATGTTTGTTGTCTTGTCTTTTCAAGAATGTTGTGTAAGTAGAATCATATAGTATGCAACCTTTTGGGATTGGCTTCTTCCACTCATCATAATTGTCTGTAGATTCATCTAAGCTGTTGTGCGTGTTGGTAGTTTGTTTGTTTTTTTCTTTTTCTGAGTAGTATTCCATGGTATGGATTTACCAGAGTTTCTTTAATCATTCACTCTTTGAATGACGTCTGAGTTGTTGCAGTTTAGGGCTGTTATGAATAAAGCTGCTGTAGACAGTTGTTTATAGATTTTATGGAACCTAACTTTTCCTTTCTGCAGGATAAGTGCCCAGGAGGGCATTGGGTTATATGGTAGTTGCATACATTGTTTTCTGGAGAGCTGCAGCATATTACATTCTCACTCCCCAGGTAGGAATGATCCATTTGCTCTGTATCCTTGTCAGAATTTGGTTATCACTCTATTTTAGCCATCCCGATCTGTGCAGTGACATTGCATTGTGGTTTTAGTTACCATTTCCTAATGGTAACTGATGATGGCAAACCACATTTCACGTGTTCATTTGCCATTCATACATCATATTCAGTGAAATGTTCCTTCATATCGCATGTCCGCTTTCTGAATAATTTTTAATTGATGTGTTTTATGAGTTCTTATAGATCCTAAATACTGGTTTTTCTTTTCCCCTTGGGGTCATGGTTTGCAAATATTTTAGCTTTGCAAAATAAGTCTTTAGCTTATTTTTTCATCCAATTAATAGTTTCTTTAACTGAGCAGATTAAAAAATTTTGAAGTCCATTTTACTAAAATTTTTGCTTTGATGGAGTCTGCTTTTGGTGTCATGTCTAAGAACTCTTTGCTTAGCTCTATACTTCAAACATTTTCTCTGATGATATTTTTTTAAAAGTTTTATAGTTTGATGTTTTACATTTAAGTCCATGATTCCCTTTGAGCTAGTTTTTGTATTAGGGTAACTAAAATGTGTCTTTCAAGGCTAATGTTTAAATTGTGTTTAAAAGAAAATCACTGCATGGGTTTAAAAACCTAAACCACACCCTTTTTACACAGGTGTAACCCTGTTGTGAATAGTCCCTTGGAAAATATTTTAAATTTAGTTAAGTATTTTTACTTTCAGTTAAATTCAATGACTATTCAGTTTATCTCCCCCATTTGGCAGTTATCAATTGCTACATATGCTACATAGCTAACTATCCTTTTTTTTTTTTTTTTTTTAAGTAGGTTTGATACAATATTTTATCAAAGCGTTCACCTTCTGGATTGTAGTGACTTGAAACAATAATGATTTATCTTTTCTCATTATTCTCTGTGTTGGTTGGGCTCAGCTAGCTGCTTCATCTGTTCTAGTTGATATTAACTAGCAATTTAACTTTGACTAGAATGTCAAAATCTTTGTTCTTGTGCCTGTGGGTTTAGCTCAGATGGCTGATACAATCGGTTGACTGATTGAATTTATCTTTCTCTCTCTCTCCATGTGGGATTTCTAACAGGGCAGATGGACTTTTTAGTATTGAGCCTGGCTTCCAAGAAGTCAAAGCAGAAATTGCCAGATTTCTTTAGGCCTAGCTTTGTAGCTTGTATAGGGTCACTTCCGCATTCTAATGGTCAAAGTTTAAGCCCAGCCCAGAATTAAAAGAAGGAAATAGGCTCCATCTTTTAACAAAATGAGTAACAGGGATAATACTGCATTGGGAGGAATTGTTAATGTTTGTTTTTGTTTTCTACTATAGGAAATAGCTAAGATCATACTTGACATTCTAGGATGATGACAATAAAATATGTTAAATGCTTTCACATTCATTTTTTCCATAAAGCACAAAAATACAAATATGTAAATAAATGTAGTACAATAATATATGCCTATTGTTTATGTTCAATTGCTAAGTCATGTCTGACTCTTTGCAACCCCTCTTTACAGCATGCCAATTTCCCCTGTCCTTCACTATTTCCCAGAGTTTGTTCAGATTCATGTCCATTGAGTCAGTGATGCTATTTAACAATCTCATCCTCTCCTGCCCCTTTCTCCCATTGCCTTCAATCATTCCCAGCATCAGGGTCTTCCAGTGAGTCAACTCTTTGCATCAGGTGGTCAAATTATTGGAGCTTCAGCTTCAGCATCAGTCCTTCCAGTGAATATTCAGGGTTGATTTCCTTTAGGATTGACTGTATGAACGTAGTCCAGTCATGTCCAACTTTTTACAACCCCATGGACCCTAGCCTGCCAGGCTCTTCTGTCCCTGGGATTCTCCAGGCAAGAATACTGGAGTGGGTTGCCATTTCCTTCTCCAGTTAGGGTTGACTGGTATATGCCTATAATAGGCTACTGCTGCTGCTGCTGCTGCTAAGTCGCTTCAGTCGTGTCCGACTCCTCTGTGCGACCCCATAGACAGCAGCTCACTAGGCTCCCCTGTCCCTGGGATTCTTCAGGCAAGAACACTGGAGTGGGTTGCCATTTCCTTCTCCAATGCATGAAATTGAAAAGTGAAAATGAAGTCGCTCAGTCGTGTCTGACTCTTCATGACCCCATGGACTGCAGCCTACCAGGCTCCTCTGTCCATGGGATTTTCCAGGCAAGAGTACTGGAGTGGGGTGCCATTGCCTTCTCCAATAATAGGCTGCTAATAACTCCTAAAAGTATGTCTACCTCTTAATTCCTGGCACTTGTGAATGTTACCATAACTGGAAAAAGAGTCATTGCAGAAATTATCTTCAGATCAAAAGATTATCCCCAAATCTCTAGATGGGCCCTGCCTGCCTTGCCATTACAAATATCCTTATATGAAAGAAGCAGAAGGAGATTAGACACAAAAAGAAGAGGAGGAGACACTGTGAACATGAAGGTGTAGATTGGAGTGGTGTGGCGGTGAGGGAAGTACCATGGGCAGCCCCAGAAGTCAGACGAGGCCAGGCAGAGATTCCCCCCAGAGCCTCCTGAGGGAGCGCAGACCTGCCCACACTTGATTTTGGTTCACTCAAGCTGATTTTGAATCTCTGGCTTCCAGAGCTTTGAAAAATTAGATTTCTGTTGTTTCAAGCCACGAAATTTTGAATTTGTTACAGAAGCCTCAGGAAATGAATACAGTGTCTAAATCGGAGGTGTCCTGAATATATTAATAAAAGTTTACATGTTCAAAAGACTTTTGTATGTTTTTAAAATGTTTAAAAGACTTTTTGAAAGAGTTAAGTAAGATATACGATCTGTGCTTGGTTCACGGAAGTCAACAGAAATACATTTCAGTTTCTAGAAATTACTTTACAATTAACTCTGAAATAATTGTAGGCTCACAGGAAGGTGCGAAGGGAAGTCCTGTGTATCCTTCTCCTGGCCTCCCCACTTGATAATCTTATATAAAAGTAGAATAGAATATCAAAACAGCATATCGATACTGTGTTATTCACAAAGCTTTTCCAGACTACACAATAATTTTTTTTCTATGTATGTGTAGTTCTTTGCAATTTTATCACATGTATATCCTCATGTAACCCTTATCACAATGAACACACTAAATGGTACCATCTTACAAGATTCCCTTGTGCTACTCATTTATAGCACACCCACCTGTCCTTCCATACCCAGGAACCACTGTGGTTCATCTCTGTCATTATGTAATTTTACAAATGCTTTATAAATTGAATCATGAAATTTGCGTCATTTTCAAATTGGCTTCCTGCACCATTTTACCCACTCCAGGACTCTTGCCTGGAGAATTCCATGGACAGAGGAGCCTGGCAGGCTATAGTCCATGGGGTTGCAAAGAGTTGGACATGACTAAGAGAATAATACTTTCACCACCCCCCTCACTGAGCATCATTTGCTGGAAGTTCATCCAGGGTTTTGTGTGTATCAATAGTTCCTTCCTTTTTATGGCTGATATTTCATGATGTGATGTACTCTGGTTTGTTTAACCACCTACCCATTGAAGGAAACTGGGGTAGTTTTCAGTTTGGGGCCACTATGAGTAAAGATTTTTATGAACATTTATGTACAAGTTTCTGCTTGAAAATAAATTTTTATTTTCTGAGATATATGCCTAAGAATACAAAATGGTAGTCACCCTGGTAATGCTATTATTAGTGCTAAAAGAAACTGGCCAAAAAAAAAAAAAGAAACTGGCAACTATTTTTTAGAGTAGCTATACTATTTTACATTTCTATTAGCAACATATGATTGATCTAGTTTCTTTACATCCTCACCAATTGTTGGTGTCGTCATGTATTTATTTATTTATGCCATTCTGATAGATATGTTATAGCTTTTTGGGTAAAACATATATTAACAAGTTTAAGTTGTTACTTTGTATTTCACTTGTAAAAATATTCTCCTCCTTTTGATTGGTTCTGTGATTTTTTTGGTCATCTTTTTGTTTAATGCATATCTCAGATGCAAGTGCCTTCCTCCTACTTTAGGATTTTGCATATTTTCATGAAATATTAATTAGTGTCTACTATAATTTCAAAAGATTTTGTAACAACAGTAGTTAAAAAGTCTTAAAAGGTGAAGCAAGAATTGTGTTGATTGTATAGTGAATTATATCTATTTTGAGTTAATTCTACAGTGAAATAAAGACTAATAAAGACAAAGGCAGAGAAAATACCTATTACCGACAACAGGGATGCAAATGATAGGACTACAAAGCCTATAGACATTAAATAGTTCTAGGGAATATTTTGAATCACTCTGCCGCCAATAAATTTGACAATTTAGATAATATAGATTCTTTGAAAAACACAACTAACTGAAATTAAAAGAGTGAAAAAAGAAAAGAAAACCTAAGTAGCTGTATATCAATATAATACATTGAATTTTTCATTTAAAATATTGCAAAAAAGAAAACTCCAGGCCGAGATGGTTTTATTGGTGAGTGCTACAAACATTTTAGGAAGAAGTAAAACTAATCCTACGTATATTCTCTCAGAAAATAAAAACTTTATTTCAAAACTCTTATTTAGGGGTCCACAAAAACCAGAGAAGGAAAATATATTGCATAAGAAAAAAAATTTTTACAGATCCACTTTCCCATGAATATAGTTGAAAAATATCCTTACCAAAATATTAGCAATTTAATTCAATAATATATTAAAAAGGGTAATAAATATAGACCAAGTGTGGTTTATCCCATAATGAAAGATATTAAATCAATCAATATAATACTTTACATGAACAAATTAAGAAGTTGTGTGATTATCTTAATAAAAGCAGGAAATTATATAACGAAAGTCAACAGTTATGCATGATTCAAAAAAAAAAATTCACTGAATTATGAATAAAAGAAACTTCTAAACAGGTAAAAGGATCCAATGGAGAAAAAAATCCATCACTAACAGAGTACCTAACAGTAAAATATTGAGTACTTCCCCCTAACATCAGGGCATAGATAAAGAAGTCTGCTCTTAACACTTCTGTTCAAAATTGTGGTAGATGTCCTAGCCAAAAAATAAGTCAAGACAAAGCAATTAAGATAAGCAATGAGAGAAAAACTCTCTTTATTTACCAATGATGTATATAAAAATCCTAAATGATCTTTAAAAAATAACAACTTGATTAGCATTATTGCAGGAAAGAAAGTGCTTCCCCGGTGACTCAGCAGCAAAGAATTTGCCTGCAGTGCAGGAGCTTCAGGAAATGTGGGTTCTCTCCCTGGGTGGGAAGATCCCCTGCAGGAGGGCATGGCAACCCACTCCAGTATTCTTGCCTAGACAATCCCATGGACAGAGGAGCCTGGTGGGCTACAGTCCATAGGGTTGCAGAGTCAGACACGACTGAAGTGACTTGGCAGCAGCAGCAGCGGGATAGAAACCTTGTATTAAAAAATCTTATTTTTTTTCTGGATAGAAATTAAAGCAGATACAAATAAATGCCATGATATACTACGTTCATAAATCTGAAAACTCAATTTTCTGAGATGTCACCGTTCCCCAAATGGATCTACAGACTCAGTCAATGTAAACCCATTCAAAATTCCAGCAGACTGTTTTTTGGGGTAGAAATTGACAAGCTGATTTCAGAATTTGTATGGATGGGCAATGAAACAATCTTAAAAAAGGGAAAACATATTAAAAATGGTTAGGGTTGAGAACCACAAATATTTATTATGTTGATTTTAAAAGGTTTTGAATCTTGTTTTGAGTGTTTAAAATAGATTTTTTTCCTGAAAAGTTACACATGAAGATATTAAACAATACAGAAACAGGAGAATGAGAAAAATGTAAAGATAAGTCCAAATTAAATACTGTAACATTTCAAACATTTTAATGTATAAGTCTTTACATAGAATAGATAAATGGTAATAACATGCCCGTTACATTTATAATGGGTGTATTATTTTAATAGGTATATTATTTACATTTATAATACGTTTATAATAGGTGATTTATAACAGTGTCTAATGAGGTTTTTTGTTTGCAAGCTGCAGAAACTGATGCTAGCTAAGAAAGGAAAAAAGAAACATTAACAGGGTCACAGGGGCTCAAAGAAACAATGGGGTGCTTGGCAATAAGAAGGGGAAGAGCAAGAATGAAAATGGTTCTGAAAACCAGGAAGCAGGTCCATGACTACTGTAGAAGTTACAGCCTGGGCATAATGCCTTTGGAGTTAAGTGAGATGCCAACGTTTTGATCTCTTTGTTCCTGTCCTTGAGATTCAAAATCCAGGGAAGGGAAATCTAAGTGGATAAATGCAGATTATTTTCCAAGTAACAGCAGTACTTCTGTCTTCCCTATATTCATACCTACTTTAGCGAATTCACTTTATTTCTCCTTTCATCAAAACTCGGAGTTTATTTACTCTCAAGTCATCCAGACTTAGCTGTGTAACTTGCTTTGGGCAGTGAGACATTAGCAATTATGACTCAAATGGGCTTTACTAGTGTTTGTGTGTTGAGCTTACCCCTTTTGGCTAGAGCTGGGACTCTGAGCTTGTCATGGGAACAGGTTGAAGCTCCACACACTGGAGAGACTGTGTGTAGGAGGACCAAAGTGCTCTGAATTATAGGCTGTGCTTAATGGCTCAGTCATGTCTGACCCTTTGTGAGCCCATGGACTGTAGCCCGCCAGGCTCCTCTGTCTATGGGGATTCTCCAGGCAAGAATCCTGGAGTGGGTTGCCATGCCCTTCTCCAGGGGATCTTGCCAACCTAGGGATCAAACCCAGGTCTCACATTGCAGGCAGATTCTTTACCATCTGAGTCACCAGGGAAGCTGGACTTCTAGGCTACCTCTTGCCTCCTGCCAGAATGTGATTTCGACCCTCTTAGACCATCCTCCTCCACTTGAGTTGAGAGGTGACTACAGTGCGGAAGTGACCCAAGTCAAGTGAAGCAAAGCAACTGATCATCTAAGCCTAGAGTAAATTGCTAACCCACAAAATTATGAGCAAATACAGTTTTTGTTTGTTAAGCTATTAAATTTTGAGGTAATTTACTATGCTAAGATCATGGCATCTGGTCCCATCACCTCACAGGAAATAGATGGGGAGACAGTGGAAACAGTGTCAGACTTTATTTTTTTGGGCTCCAAAATCACTGCGGATGGTGACTGCAGCCATGAAATTAAAAGACACTCCTTAAGTTATGACCAACCTAGATAGCATATTAAAAAGCAGAGACATTACTTGGCCAACAAAGGTCCATCTAGTCAAGGCTATGGTTTTTCCAGTGGTCATGTATGGATGTGAGAGTTGGACTGTGAAGAAGGCTGAGCACTGAAGAATTGATGCTTTTAAACTGTGGTGTTGGAGAAGACTCTTGAGAGTCCCTTGGACTGCAAGGAGATCCAACCAGTCCATCCTAAAGGAGATCAGTCCTGGGTGTTCATTGGAAGGACAGATGCTGAAGCTGAAACTCCAATACTTTGGCCACCTCATGCGAAGAGTCGACTCATTGGAAAAGACCCTGATGCTGGGAGGGATTGGGGGCAGGAGGAGAAGGGGAGGACAGAGGATGAGATGGCTGGATGGCATCACCGACTCGATGGACATGAGTTTGAGTAAACTCCGGGAGTTGGTGATGGACAGAGAGGCCTGCGTGCTGCGATTCATGGGGTCGCAAAGAGTCAGACACGACTGAGCGACTGAACTGAACTGTACTGAACTATGCAGAGAGAGAAGACTGTTTTTTTTTCTTTTTAAAGTGGTGTAAAAATACCCGAAACATGTTGCATTTGCTTTGAACTCACATTAGCCTTAATAGAATAAACTTGTAATATAATACAAATATAAGAGGGACTATTATCATAGTAATAAAAGAAAACATATACTGAGTACTCTCAATGTGTTGGCGTTTATCCAAGCTCTTTATTATTAGCTAACTCAGCATTTCAGCCAAGGTCATAAAACCATTAGTGATAGAGTTTGGGTTTAAACTCAGTCTATTTCTATATCCTAGATGTTAATGTTTGGCACCAATACATGTCTTCATACCAGTAAAAATTAATTCCTACAAGATCCCATTAAAAGTAGTAAATAAGACGGATTATATGAAACATGAAGAGGTGCAGTCATTATCCAGTTTTGGACCATGAGTTTCATATTTACATTTTCTTTTTTTCTGGCCATACCACACAGCATATGGGATCTTAGTTCCCCAACCAGGGATGGAACCGGTGTCCCCTGCATTGGAAGTGCAGAGTCTTAACCACTGGACTACCAGTGAAGTCCCTCATATTTAGACAGTATCCTAACTTGCTTTCTGCCATGAAAGATGAAGACGTTTCCATACCTTTCTTTCTCTCTCCCATTTAAATTCCTGATTTTGTTAGATTATTTTTGGATATTAATTTTTATTATATTTATATCTTTCTCCCTACATATTCTCCCTACATATGTACATATATATATTTTTCTCCAAACATAATTCCTATGTTTGAGCCTTATTTCCCTGTTTAAATTAATGTTTACTCCTATTATTTAACATGGGTCTCTGTCCTAATTGGCTAAGTTTCACGATCGTGTAGCCTGTTCCTCTCCCTCCCCGTAGGGCTCATCAGATCTCTCATGGATTGGACGACGTGCCTGTGACATTTATAATTAAAAGATAAAATACTTGAGTATGAAAACTGGAGATCAAGTACTTTCTTCTCTTCACTTTTATAGAAGTGACTGAATATCCTGAGAAGTCTTTTATTTCTCCTTTCTACTTCTGCTTGAAATCCCTAGGAGTTTTTATCTCAGTACTATCTCAGTGTTGACACTTCTGCATTACTTTTTGAAATTATTATTATCTAAACGTCTGTTATTTCATCTTCATTTTGTGTTTCATTAATTTTGTTTCCTGATATACTACATTTATGTTTTGCTTTTGTTTCCTTCTCAACTATTACCCCTGTACCCTCAACTACATCACCCTGTTTCTCTGTAAAACTCATTCATTCTTAGCAACTAATTTCATAATTACTTAGTAAACAATCTTACCTTTGAATAGGGAGATTTCTATCTTGTCATACTATGTGATAAAAAGCTTAGTGTCATGAAAATGGAGCATATATGGTGTGACTTGGAGCACTCTGCACCTTCAATCCAGATTTAATCTCTGAAAGAGTGGTTGTCAGGCTTCCCAGGTGGTGCTAGTGGTAAAGAGCCAATGCAGGAAAGGCCAGGGACTTGGGTTCCATCCCTGGGTTGGGAAGATCCCCTGGAGGAGGACATGGGAACCCCCTCCAGTAATATTGCCTGGAAATTTCCATGGACAGAGGAGCCTGGTGGGCTACAGTCCATGGGGCTGCAAAGAATCGGACACGACTGAGCGTACACAGTGGTTGGTTGGTAAATTTTTTCTATAGTAAATATTTCAAGCTTTGCAATGCATTCAAAGTGATTCAGCTCTTGTAGCACAACATTAGCCATAGGAGATATGTACATTTGTGGGCATGACTCTGTGCCAATACAATTCTCTTTACGAAATCAGACAGTGGGCTGTATTGGACCCACAAGCAGTATTTCTGACCCAACTCTTGACTATCTGTTGCTCCATTGTAGACAGGAGGCTTTTCCCAGGTAATGATGACAGCTAATGCAGCTCCTTGGTGCAGACAAAGAACAGTCATGACAGCTTGCTGCCCAGTTGACTCTGACAGGTGGGGATGATGCTAACTTGGTAGAAACTGTGCAGTTACTTGATTCTGATTATCCTGCTGCTCATGTGACCTGTAGAACACCAATACTTTTTCACTCACTACTTCACGTCCTTCCTGGATATTCCTGTTTTGAAGCAACAGTAATACACTTTTGGATATAGTCAATTATATTTTCAAATCTTCATCTGTGCCATACTTTTATGGACTAAGTTCTTCAGGCAAGCTTTTGGCATCCATAAACATTTTCTCTTTCAAAAAAGTTGGGTCTTAAAATTTTGAAATTTATTTGACTTACAAATTGTTGTCTCATATACTAAGTTTTTATAACTCCACTCAGAAACTCTTTATATTTTTTGGCTATATGCAGTCTCTATATAAGAAAGGAATGCCTCTGACTCAGTAAATATAGGACCTTGGGACAAAAGGCAAAAGGCAAAAAAAAAAACCAAAAAACAAAAACCAACCAAAACACTAAACCAAATGTGTAATAATGCAAAATACTTGTAGTTATTATACAATGTAATTCGCCATACTTTCAGTTCATATAGTTGACAGAGTTAAACACTGAGAATGTGAGATTGGTAAGATAAAGTCATTCTCCAAGGAGAGATTATGGCCTATTGAAGAAGAGATATTTTTTTCCACCCAGACAACTCACTTGTTATTGTGGAAGTTTCAATGTTAACTGCAGCCCCACCCTATATTATCCTATAGTGATCCCCATCCCATATTATCCTTCAGCAATCCCTAAGAGGAGGAGGTGGGTAAGAAACAGTGAGAAAAGAGAGTATAAATTATTTTACTTGTGACATTTTTAATGTACTATCACTTTTGTTTTTGCTTATAATAGAAAAGGAACTGTAAATGCATGCAAATAGATATATAATATTCCTTTTTAACTTTTACATTTTATAAAATTTGCCTAAGATTATTGCATTATAAATCTGTATATGTAATTAAGTATATTTTAGGAATTTAAAATATAAAATTGCATTTAAATTTTGTTTCTGTTAGACATTGATTTTTTTCATAGAAAATAAGAACTTTGGGTTGTTGTATAGGAATTTTCAAGTTAAACTTTGCCAAAAGATATACTATGTAAGCTGGTATGATTATCTGTTGGATATGTAAAAAACATGCAACAGTGTCTAAATATGTTATTTTTCTTTTTTTTTTTCCTGCAAAGATGAGAAATATACAGAAGAAATACAGTTCTGAGATAGCTAATTTGGGGGAGACTCATGAGTAACACTGTTTTTTAATTTTTTTCTTTATGAAGAAGAGTTTTAGTGTAATAGTACTTTAAACTTCAATACTTTCCTTTCTATTTTATGGAAAAAAGCAAAAAGAATAGTAGATAAATGTTTATTGAGGAAACTAAGTTGAGTCATATAACTGCGAGAAGTTATACAACTAAGTAAAAAGTCTAGGACATAACTCCAAACTTGTCAAATTAAAACAAACGCCCTTATCCTTGTATCAGTAAAGTTATTATGCCAACAGTTTATCATTAGATGATCCAAAAAATGTAGACCGTTAGATAATTTATGTCTCACAAATCACACTTTCTTATATGTCAGGTCGTTTTCTTCCAGCAAAAATTCTTGGGAAACAGCTTTTTTCAGCTTTTCAATGATTGTATGTTTTCATTTATTGAACTAATACTTACTGAGCTTTAGGGGTAGATAATGCAAATTAAACAGATATACTCCCTAACTTCATGAAACTATTTCCTTATTCAAACCTTGTTGGCCTCTTTAAAATAGTTACCTTTAGAAGTTTTTCACTTATTCTAGAGATGTTTCTATTCTTGAGAATATTTTGGGAATGCTTCTTCTTCAAGAATTTTCTTCACAGTCTTTCTTTTAACCTTCACCAAATCCTAAATTAGTGTTTTTCCTTGGGGTACACATTTTAATTTTGTAATCAATGAAACGCCATCCAAATCTTAAAATGACAAATAGATGATCAAGTTAAAGATTTTTTTTTTCCCATTGGTTACCCAGTTCTGTTTTTATTAAGGTTATAAGATAAAGTATGACAGAGTGTTTCTCTGACATTTTAAATGTAAACCTAACAGCAGTTCCGTTAAAGAATTCCATTCTTTTTCTAGCAGTGAATGGCAGAATTCTTTTGGATATCATTTTTCAAGCTTCCTGATCTAGTTTTGAGGAGAAACTCTCATACATTTAGTTACTTTTGAAAACAGATAATTTCACACTGGTCAGAATGGCTACCATCAAAAAATCTATAAATAAGTTCTGGGGAGGGTGTGGAAAAATGGGAACCTTTATACACTGTTGGTGGGAATGTAAATTGGTATAGCCATTATGGAAAACATTCCTTTAAAAAACTAAAAAAGAGAACTACCATATGATCCAGCAATTCCATTTGTAGGTATATATTTGGAAAAATGGAAAACTACTTCAAAAGGATGCATAAACCCCACTGTTCAATGCAGTACTGTCTGCAGTAGCTAAGACATGGAGGCAGTCCAAGTGCCCATCAGCAGGCAGTTAGCTTATGAGGATGTGGTGTATACACGCACACACACTGGAATATTACTCAGCCATAAAAAGAATGAAATATTGCCATTTGTAGCAAGATGGATGGACCTAGAGAATTTTATGCTTAGTGAAGTAAGACAAAGACAAATACTAAATGACGTCACTTATATGTGGAATCTGAAAAATAACACAAATGAATCCAAAACAGAAACAGGCTCACAAACATAGAAAACAAATGTATTCGCTACCAAAGGGTGTAAGAGAGGAAAGGAGAAATTTCCCTTCCTGCAATATATCCCTTAACGACTTTTCCCTTAATAGCAAATGAATGAGTAGATGAATATGCTAACAGAAGAAATTCTATATAAGACAAATTTACAGGGATGGCATGCAATTGTTTATGTAATTTTATAAGTGATAAAATTAGAATGTACTTTAGTCAGAGAGGGAAGAAGGAAGAATTAAGAAAAGGTTTCAAAATTCTACTTACAAATGAACTGAGTATACATTATGCAATGGGGTATATCTGAGGCTGAAGTAGATTTTTGCAAGAAGGAAGAAGTTAGCAAAAAGAAAACGTGTGTGAAGCTCTTGTGTACTTTACAATTCTTATACTTCTGTGAATATTAAGCTCTGAAAGGTCAAGGACAAGCATATATTTTATGCTATGCAGAAAGAACTTGCATCGCAAAAATTAAGAAGACAGAGTCTTTGGTATTTTAAATATTTTTCCTCATTAAATATTATTGTTTTTCAACTTAAAATTTTACAGATACCTACAGAATATTGAACAAACAGATCCAGAATCCATAAGACTTTATCACCTTGAATCAAGGATTTCTTTGGTATCCTCCTCCATCTTTTATTCATATCAACTAACACATTTTTAAAAAGAATTAAGAAGTTTGCCAAAAGGAAAGTAAAAAAAAAAAAACCAAAAAAAAAAACCCTACTACTACTACCCACACTTTCCAATGCCGAAGAATAGCAAGGTGGTAAAAAGAGAATTAGATGATGAGGTTATTGAGTCTGTCAAAGACCTTCTTTCTAATGAAGACTCAGCTGATGATGCTTTTAAGAAGAGTGAACTAATTGTTGATGTCCAAGAAGAGAAAGACACAGATGTTGAAGAAAGATCTGAAGTCAAAGATGAAAGACCAGCTTGGAACAGCAAGCTACAATACATCCTGGCCCAGGTTGGATTTTCTGTAGGATTAGGGAACGTGTGGCGGTTCCCATATCTCTGTCAGAAGAACGGGGGTGGTAAGTTTCTGTTTTCTGCCCTTTTTGTTTTTCTTTTTTTGAGTGATACGCTGCTGAGTAAATTGCAGTTGATTATGTCAAATAGCAATCATTGTTGCTGCAGTCTCAGTATTTTAGAAACTATGAATTCCATTGTAAAACCAGGGAGACGCCTTTGTTGAAAGTCTGAGTTGAGCTCTGTTTTCAGATTAGGTTTCCATAGGAGCCGGTGACTTGCTATGAACACACAAGGATTGCTTAAGGACATAGTCTCAAATTCTTTCTGTGGATCCTGTTAACATCTCTAAATTACTGCCTTTTCTAACCAATGTTCCATTCCTTGTTCCTGTCAGTTATTCACTTTGGAGAAAATCCTCAAGTTTCTGATAAAAAAATATATTGGTGAACAAGAGAGAGAATGTTCTATCCACAGTGTATTAACTCTGAATTTTGAGTTGTTTCATTCTTCAGTGAAACAAAGTTACATATAATTTAGAATGATTATAGTCTTCAGTTGCCAACCAGAACTTTGTAGATCCCAGTAAAAGTAATTTAACCTATGTAGTTAATATAATACCAGATAGTCTTCATCCTTGGATATCAGCACCGTTAAGATGCTGTAAAGAAATTAGCATTTTTTATTTCAAACAGATTATCCCCATCAGCATATTTAGCTATATGTATTCGTGCATATAATTGCAAGGGTTATTTAGTGGAAATTGTCTTAAAATCAAGAAAATAAAAACATATACAAAAGAATAGATAGTTCCTATAGGATACAGGCTCAATAGTACACCCAATTAAACTGAACATTACCTAAAATTAGGGTTATTAAATTAAAATAACTTTAATATTTGCTTTACTTTCTTTACCTTTAGTATCTTTATTATATACATATATGGAAGCTGTTAAAACAAGTGTGTTTAAATACTAAATGTTCTGTATGTGGCATTTCAGCACATAAAGGAAAGAACTACTCTTTTGGTATTTGATTCCAATTTGTGATAGGTTTGGTGACAGGACAAAAACATGGTTTTATTTTATTTTGATTTAATTACCAACCTGTAAATCAGTTGAAGTAATAAAACCATTCACATGTGAAATGGTTTCTTTTAGTCACTAAGATAAAAAGCTAAGGTGTCAGGTGACAAAATACATTTAATGTCTTGCTTAGTTAATTCAACCAGGGGAAGACCAACAGGTTTGGGGGAAAGTAGCATGTGTGATCGACTGAGCGACTACACTTTCACTTTTCACTTTCACGCATTGGCGAAGGAAATGGCAACCCACTCCAGTGTCCTTGCCTGGAGAATCCCAGGGACGGGGGAGCCTGGAGGGCTGACGTCTATGGGGTCACACAGAGTCGGAAACGACTGAACTGACTTAGCAGCAGCAGCAGCAGCATGTGTGATGGGCTTTCCAGGTGGTGCTAGTGGTAAAGAACCTGCCTGCCAATGCAGGAGACATAAAAGATGTGGGTTCAATCCCTGGCTTGGGAAGATCCCTGGAGAAGGAAATGGTAACCTACTCTAGTATTCTTGCTTGGAGAATCCCATGGACAGGAGTCTGGCGGGTGATAGTCCATGGGGTTGCTAAGAGTAGGACATGACTGAAGTGACTTAGCCTAGCACACACAGCCTGTGTGATAAATCTGCCTGAGAGGTAAGAATCAATACATGGAGTTGGTGGTCCACTACCCATCACTCCACAGAACCTGCAAGCTCCTTAGCTAGTCTTTAACATCACAGATGGATTATTTACCAAATCAGCCACAAGCAGCTAAGTACTACCCTGCTTTATATTTCACAACAAATTATCCCATTTGCAAGATGGGCAGAAGATGAATTCTGATTTTCAGACCTTTTGCCTTATGCATTTTATTGACTGTACTATTAAGGAAGAGGCTATCTTGGCTGAAAACTCAGGTTGCTTGCTGCTTAATATAATATTAGTCTTGTTGGAAAACTCTAAAGGAGTTGGTTATCAGTTAGCAAAAATGGCTCTTGCTCCTTACTTTTATATGTAAAGAAAATCAAGATGCCTTTCCAAGAATTGTCCCCTGTCTTCTAATTACACGTGCTAGAGAGTGATATTATGAAACACGAATGGACTTCATCATTTTGAGATGGCTGTTGGAGTTCAAAAGGGTATTTGACCAGTTAACCGGTCTCAACTTGCATAAATCTTATTCATCATTTGAGGTACTTTATGAATAATAGAATAAAAAGTAATAGACCAATATAAGTTGATCTGTCTGAAGATATTACTTAAAGCATGATGATTAAGCTCGAGAGTGAAAGGGAAAATGTTATTTGCTCAGTCATGTCTGACTCTTTGCTGCCCAATGGACTGTAGCCTGCCAGGCTCCTCTGTCCATGGGATTTCCCAGGCAAGAATACTGGAGTGGGTAGCCATTCCCTTCTCCAGAGGATCTTCCCGACCCAGGGATCGGACCCAGGTCTCCCACATTGCAGGCAGATTCTTTACCATCTGAGTGACCAGGGTAGCCCTGATTAAGTTTAGTAAGTGTCATAGTGTAGAAACTACCAGCTCAGGTTTTGAAGCCAATTTGACTAGGAAGCCTGGCTCTTTCCCTCACTATACAGGTGACCTTTCACAAGTTAACTTAGTATTTCTGGCTTCATTTCTACCCTTGTTAAATGAGGATAATAATTGTGCTTACCACACTGGATTCTTGTAAGGAATAAATGAGTGACTACATACAACATGGATAGAAGTATGCCCGGCAAATAGTAAATGCTCAGTTGTGTTTTAACTAGGACTATTTGTATTTCCGGGACTGTAGAGTATTTGAGTCAGAAGAAATGGCTAGGTATCTAATCCCATGTCATGTCCACATAACTGAGAAAATGTTCCCAGTGAGTCCCGTCTTTGTTCATTCTCTTTTTTTCTCCTGGCCGATCACACACACATAAACCTATTCACACCCCAGGATTTCATGCAGGTGAGAAAGTGTGTTTTCAGTCCTTCAGGAAACATTCTCAGGTCATTAGTGCCTGAATGCTGCTAGTCATCTTAGCGTTTGAATTTTGATAATTCTGTTTTATAATCTCATGCATCGATGTTTTATATTACATACTCCTCTGTAGAATCAACTCATGTCTCAAAGTCTGAAAATCAGCTGTAAGACAGTAGAGATTTTCTACCAACCACCATATTAAAGGAAATTCTTATACATGGAAATTATTTAAGATGTGTATAGACACTGAGATAAATGACTTGAAAAAAAATCATTAATATTTACTTCTTCAGCAGAAAAGGTACCAGAACAATTTGAACAGCTTCCAAAATCTATTCGATACCATTAAACATTTTCTTTTTAATGAGAGAAATATAATGAATGGCCTCCTCTTTAAAAAGGGCATTAGTCCCCACTTGGTAGTATCTGGTTGGAAAAAACTCTAGATATGAAATTTGAATGTAGCAAGTCCATTTTAAAGGTTATCTAATGAATAATTTGAATATGTACTGTCACTTAGAAATGAGTACAGGTTTCATATTTGACTTTATCAATCATAGAGTCTAATATTAACATTGTCAATCGATTTAGTACATTTTTAAGTCACTGGGCATATATCTTAAGTTGAGATTTAGCTGTAAAATAATATGTATATATATTTAAGTATGAAAACTTTATTATGAAAAATAGCACATATATTTTATAATAGCTATTAATTATCTTTTTTAAAAAAATTAGTGTTACCTACCCCTTAACAAAATTTTGGAAAAGAAAAAATTACTTATTTCCCAAAGTGAACTTTTTCTATAACATATATATGGGAAAAAAATGCCATTTTTCTGTGGTAGACGTTCTTTTTCTTTTTTCTTCTCTTTCAGTCTAAGCAGGCATTTCTCCTTCCCTGTTGTTACCTAGGGAAAAAGTTAGTTTAATATCATAACATCTCATTCATTTTGATTTATCAGATTTGAAATGCATTATTTAGATGAGTTTGAGTAAAATTTAATAAATGACTTCATTAACATTTTGTGACTAAGACTTCCAGGAGCTTTTAAAACCTATTTGAGACAATATTTTAAGGAATCAATTATTTTTACAAAAAGTAAAGTTGTTTTACCTTTTCAATAAAATGAAACTAAAGCTATTCATTGATATCCTTACTTTTTTTCATAATTATTTTTTATCAGAAACTCTTGGTAGCAGTCAAATTCAGGTTTCAAATACCAGAAAGCTTAAAGTAATGAAATTGCATTTTCTTTAAAGTCTTTTATGATTATACTTATGGAAGTTTAAATGTCATCTTTCATGAGATAATCAGAATTAGTGTATTCTCTACTGTGGCTGTTGAAAATATAATCTATTTTATTTGTTCTTCTCTCTATAGGTGCCTATCTTTTGCCATATTTAATACTACTTCTGGTAATAGGTATTCCCCTTTTTTTCCTGGAACTTTCCGTGGGTCAGAGAATTCGGCGAGGAAGCATTGGTGTGTGGAATTATATAAGCCCTCAACTGGGAGGGATTGGATTTGCAAGTTGTGTTGTAAGTTTCCTGGTATGGTGTATGCCATATAATTTTTTACAGGGTTTGTAATTATATAACCTGAAGTTAAATGCAACCTTGGAGTGTGTATTTCTACTCAACTCTTTAATCATGTGTTAAAAAAACCACTACTGGAGCTTGCACTAATACTCAAAATATGCTGTAACGTGCATGTGGTACAATCTTGTTAATGGATTTTCTCAAGGCCTATGAGAGTCATCATGTTAGAAAAGCTGATGTGTTTCAAATAAAAATAAAAAAAGTTTCTTTTTTAAGTATTAAGTGGGCTTTGATGCATTTAATCTCATTGTTTCAAAGGTAGGGGCAGGAGAATTTTAATGTAATCACACTGTTTTATTTTGCAGGTATGCTTTTTTGTGGCTCTCTACTACAATGTCATCATTGGCTGGAGTCTGTTTTATTTTTCTCAATCTTTTCAGCAGCCTCTGCCTTGGGATCAGTGTCCTTTGGTGAAAAATGCTTCACACACTTGTAAGATATCTACAATGTAGAGTTTTTGTATCTAAAGATCATAAAGTTAGTAAAGCCGGGAGCTTTCAAGATATCTTTTCTAAAATCTTTCGAAGTTATTATAACAAACTTTCCTTGACATACTCAGAAAGATAGATGTTTGGCATCATTTATCTAGCTCGTTATTTTATAAGTTATTTTATTGTGCCCCAAGATGTTAGGATAAAAAATTATCAGCCTTCAGTTACAAACTTAGACAATATTTTATTTTGTTCGTCTTTATTGATGTCTTACATTTGCATTAAAATAAAAAAGAGGAGAAAAAGAATAATTTAGATTGAAGAAATTGTTTTTATGTCTTGGGTTCTGTTGTTCTATGTTTTTCTTAACTTTTAATTTTATATCCTAGAATATAAAGAATAATTCTGTAGCACTGTCTGGTAAATATCAAATATAACATACATATGTAGTCTAAAATGTCCTAGTAGCCATATTTACAAAAAGTAAAAAGGGACAGGTGAAATACTTTATTTAATCCAATATATCCAATATATTAACATTCTAACATAGAATTAACATAAAATGGGAATGCAATAATTTACATTGTTTTTCTCATACTAAGTCTCCAAAATCCCCTTTGTATTTTATGTTTATAGCACAAGTCTCTTGAGACTAGCTCCATTTCTAAGGTCACATATGCCAAGCAGCTAGCATTTTTGTTGGCTCTGGCCCCTGGAAGTCAGTCAGACAATTTTTGGGGGCAAAGGGGCTATAAAACTGATATGTTTTAATCAGCTTGATAAAAGCTTGTGCTTTGATGCTCAGTCTTGTCTGACTCTCTGTTGACACTTTGGACTCTATAGCCTGCCAGGCTCCTCTGTCCATGGGATCTTCCAGGCAAGAATACTGGGGTTGCCATTTCCTTTTCCAGGGGATCTAACCCAGGGATGGAACCCCAATCTCCTGTGTCTCCTGCATTGAAGGCAGATTCTTTACCTGCCATCAGGAAAGCCCCTGATAAAAACCTCACACATTCCTGTTTTAGAAGTGTATAACAAGATAATCATCAAAGAGGATTCGTGTTTGTTGATTTTTTTTTTCAGTTTTTTGCACAGGAGATTTCATTGTGGATTTAAATGCTTCTGTAGAATAGTAGTACTTTTCTAGGAAATGTTAAGAATTGATTTACAGGCTTACTGGGGGAAAAAATAGCCTCGTTACTCTTTCTAGTGTGAAATGATTGTGTTACCTTTCTTTCTACAGTTGTAGAGCCAGAATGTGAAAAAAGTTCGGCCACTACCTATTATTGGTACAGAGAAGCACTGAATATTTCCAGTTCCATTTCTGAAAGCGGTGGCTTAAACTGGAAGATGACCATCTGCCTGCTGGCTGCCTGGGTTGTGGTGTGCCTGGCCATGATCAAAGGCATTCAGTCTTCTGGAAAAGTTAGTATGTCAGAGCCCCTCCTGCTTCTGCTAAACATCTAATCTCCATTCCTGGGAACTATTCCCACCCCCGGCCCCTCTCAACCCCATGTAAATAAATCTGTCTGAGAAAGCTGCAAGTAACACTTCAATCTAGGCAGTTAATTAAAGACTGGTAAAAAGTGGTGTTTTTTAAAAAAAATGTGTTTAGACCAAGGAAAGGACACAAATAAAGATGTAAGTTTTTTTTATAGTGAAATCTAAAGTCGTTTATAATCTTTCCCTATTCTATCAAGATCTGTTTTGAACTTTTTTGTCAACACTTAACAGTCCTTTCTTTTTGCTGGTATTCAGCTGAACCTAATGTTTTAGTTGTCTGATTAGTTCCAATCATGAAAATTGGGAAATGTAGTAGAATAAAGAATTTGTTTATGTTATTTGTGTTATATCATTTTTTTCTCTGCTATAGGTGCTCTAGGGAATACAAGATTACAAGATTTTAAAAGTCCATTGTGGAGTGTTTCTTAAAAATCTGAACATGAGGTAGTTATAATAATCTCAACAAGAAGCTTAGAGTAATATAAAAGACTAAAGGGCATGTGACCAGGACAAATGGAAAATTTTATAAGACTGTGGTTGAGAAAGACATTAAGTAAGTTTTAGATACCCTAGGAAGTCAATCAGATAATTTTTTAAAAGGGTGTATTAGGAAAGTAATTGTTATTCACTATTTTGCTTTCATAGTACATTCCCCCCTCCTCGTTGCCATTGTTTTAAAGCTCTCTATTTCTTTTGTCTGTATCACAGCAGGAATTAATTTTGGTTCTTCTCTCTGCCCTGTAACAATCCATCTCTGTTGTTTTTTCTTTCCCAAGTATAGATCTGATCATATATCTTTCCAGGTTAATATATTGCCACTTACCATCATATACTGACTAATAAGAGTGGGAATAATTGTATTAATATAGCAGCAGTAGTAATAGTGGTAATAAATGATGATGAAGATGATTCTGACAATGATCATAGCAGGAACAATAACAGAAGCCAGTATTTATTACGTATTTACTTTGCAGTAGGCATTGTGAAAAGTGCTTCATATAATTTATCCCATTAAAAAAAAAAAAAAAAAAAAGAACAAAAACCTCTAAGAAGTAATTGCTACTCTCAGACCTGCTTTACAGATTAAAAGAACAAGTTTGTGGAAACAGGTAACTAGCCCAAAGAATAAAGGTTAGTAAATGTTGGTACCTAGAGTCAAACCTAGCTCTGTCTGAAGCTAACGCCCACCTTATTGAACTGCAATGCTATAACCTCTCTCTCTGTGACAACTTTCCCCCACTAAATAGTGAACTCTTTTGGGCAAAATGTGTGTACTTTATCTTTGCTTCCTGTTGGTTCATATTTAATTAGAAATGTTTGACAGTTTTTACAGCTTGTAAATCACAGCTGATTTTACATTTAGCTTCCTAATGAAACTTCTTTACTATTTTCCTTTGCAGAAATGAATATGGTAGATAACACACCTGAGTATTTTTTGGTCTTTTATAAATGTTAGTGTAGTCTGTGATTAAATAAGTTCAATTAGTTGGTTCCACTTGGTGTGTCTTCTATAATGTCACAGCCCCAATATAGTCAGGTTTTAAATAAAGGAATAGATTCCTAAGCCAAATCTAACCACATTTATAGGCTTCCTAAGATAATGTCATTTGATACAATAAGAACCAACTGTGGCCAGCCAGGGAAGTCCAAACATCTCTCTGCTCAAGTCTTAATATCACATTTTGTTTTTTCTTTATCTGAGTATGTGTCTTATCATTTAAAGAAAATACTCATACTTTTCTTATCACACATTTGGGATGTTTTTCTTTTGTAAAATAACTTTTCTGGAAAATCTAATACAATTTCTAGACTCTGTGTGATTTATTATTTCAATGAGAAGGCTTAGGGAGAGGCTAGCTTTTCAGGAGATTTTGAAGAAAAACTTTTAGTAAGCACAAATAAGAGAGAAAGCTGTAAGTAATATGAACAAAGTTATGAAAGTCACAATGTATATTTGCTCATTCTGAACCAATCAGCTGAATACAATAAGAAATTTATGAGGAATATATGTAAAGCTCTATTTGTCTGCGAAACAAAAAAGCCTCTGAATAAACCCACCAATGCAGTATAGAGAAATATGGTTTAATGATAATGAAGTTTAAGATTAGTATGTGGGAAAAAAAAACAACTAAGAGTATTTAGCAGCTAAAAGTCTTCGCCAACACACACACACACACACACAAACAGAATGCTAATTTGAAACAGCATGAATTAAGACAGGAATATGACAGTCTCATCCTCCTTTAGGTCAGGTGGGCACAAGTCAATTGAATTACACCTGTAATACTGGATTTTTACCAAAATCCTTATTTTCTCCTTTGTTATGGAGAAGAGCTATCTTAGCTTTGTAATCACAATCTTCAAATAGTTGAAGAAAAAGGAATAAGCCCTCCTTATCCTATGTGGTCACAGAGAGTAGAACCATGGTCAAATACTGGGGATTATGGAGAGTGGTGGGGTGGTGGTGATTCTTCAAGGAAAGGAAGATCTTTTGGGAATCAAGCCTGCTAACAATGAAATTAGTTGTCTGCAGCGGTAGAGACTCAGCACTAGCGGAGGTGGTCCAGTGGAGGTTTATGGCCGCATGTCCTTTGTTGGATCCTCTGTGAAGGGGATGCCTACCTCCAGGGAGATGGATAGAAATGAGAAGCTCCAGGCTTTCTTTAAAGGTAATATTTTCTACTGGTACTGATTTGCTATCAGTACTACTACTGTGCCAAGTAAACACTCTGCATACATTAGCTTGTTTAATCTTTCTGTCAACCAGATGATTTACATGTTCATATCCCCATTTTACTGCAAAGTTAAGCTTAGGAAGAATAAATAGAATTAAACAACTGGTAAGTAGCAGAGCTAGAACTAGGCTATGAAATCCTCAGAGAGAATGACTGTCTGAAGGTATGTTTAAACATTTTAATATAAAAAAAGAGAAAAACACCTAAATGATTTCATGTTTACTGTTTTTCGATAGTTGAGTAGAATGAAAGTATTTTCATATAACATTTTGATTTGTAAACTTATCTCTTTTATTGAATGTCCTTGCTGTGAAAGACTGTTCAGTTTTGGAATTCTCCAGGTCAGAATACTGGAGTGGGTAGCCTTTCCCTTCTCCTGGGGATCTTCCCAACCTAGGGATCAAACCCCGGTCTCCCACATTGCAGGCGGATTCTTTACTAGCTGAACCACAAGGGAAGCACTTTTAAGGCCCAGGGAGTGTTAAAACCAGCCAAATTGTTTTAGTTCCCAGTTCTTAAGGAAACTACTTAAGAGTCATTCATGTACTCACTGAACACATTTATTGAGCACCTACTATGTGCTGGACACTGATCTAACTCTGGAAGTGCAGTGGTGAACAAGGCAGACAAAATACCTGTCCTCATGGACTCTCCATTTTAGTGGAAGAGGCAGGTAATAAATCATAAAATATTAACAGGTAACAATGCAAAAAATAAGGAGAAAGTGCTTGAGGGGTAGCATTTTACATATAGTCAATTAGATAGAATTTAAACTATTTTTAATAATATTATGCAACTGACAATTTTAGTATTCTGAGACTCACTAAATGAGAAGAATTTGGGTTTAGAAACACAAAATGGATACCTCTGTAAGATACTGACGTAAGACACATCTTTAAATCTCAGAATTAATAAGTAAATATTTTAATAAGTAAATATTAATAGATATTTAATAATAAGTAACAAGTAAATATGTAATGAGTAAATATTTAATAAGTATTTTATTTAATAAAATAAAAGTAAATATAATAAGTAAATAGTTTAATAAGTAAATCTTTTATTTAATAAAATAATTTACTAGTAAATAATGTAATATGTAAATATGTAATAAGTAAATATTTTACTTATAAATAGTAATAAGTAAATATTTTTTATTCTTTTGCCTGCTCACAGAAGAATAAAATTCAGGTGTGACCTACCTAATACTGCTTAAATGTTTTTATGTTTAAAATCTTGACTGTCACTTTTCTTTATGTTATATCCAACATGAAAGCTTCGTGCTCATTTTTGGACGAAACTAAGCTAGAATCTTATCCCTGAAGCCAAATGAGTGTCTTTAAGAATTCAAATACTTGCTGAATTAATAGAAGCTTGAATTGTCCGATCATATAATTAGTACATCATTTTTTTAAGTACTATAGGATAAAGGTGAGGGTTTTCTTTTTTTTAAGAGAATATGTACAGAAAGGAAAAGTTCCTATGAATTGGCTCTTAATGTACAATATTTTTGAGTATCAAAGAATGTGCAAAGGATAATAGGCCACCCCACCTTTATTCACATAGAACCTATAACTTAATCGGTGAGACAGATAATTACAGCAGAATACATACGGTAAAGAGTTGCAAATAATAAGTGCATGATAGCATAGAGGCAGCCACTGAAATTAACCTGGATTTGGGGGAGGGCTTCACAGAGGAGATAAATTTGGGGCCAGAGTTTGATGGTTGAAGAAGAGTTCAGCAGAAAGTTGAGAGAGAAGACACCAGAGGCATGGAAAACAGCATGTGCAAAGCCCAAAGACTGCTCAGTAACCCTGTGTGACTTTTACATACAGTTTGTGCAGCTTGTGGGAGGTGAGGCTTGAAAGGTTAAGTTGACTGCAGGTATTCAAGTATTTATGGACACTGGTAAAATGACTGGCTGTTGCTTAACAAACAGTGTGAAGTATTTGAGGGTTTTTTTAGCAGTTCATTAACACCATCAGATCTTTAGAAAGATCATTCTGGTAGTAGTGTGGGTGATGAATTTCCGAGATGGAGAGGAGAGCTGGCAGGGAAAATCTAGAGGCAAAGTGAACAGAAAGCTAATAGTGAAGTGACAGGTCATTGAGGATGAAAGCAAAGGGGCTTGCACGAAATTTGGAGTCAGTTTGGGATCAGTTGGTTATGGGATGTGGAAAGAGAACCATATTCTGATGGTTTAGAGTTGTTTAGCATGGACAAATATAGCTCCAGGAAGAATCATTTACTCTGTTAGCTTCTAATTTGAAATTATGTTAAAAATATACTGAGGTATATCATATCGATTGGAAAAAATCATTCCCAAACTATCCAGATTATTTTAGTGTGCAGCCTCCATTTTCACTTTTAAAATAAATGGCTTAACAGAAGTCCTGTTGTCACTTTGTTTAGTCACTCATCCAGGTCCGACTCTTTTGTGACCCCATGGACTACATGTAGCCCACCAGACTCCTCTGTCCATGGGATTTCCCAGGCAAGAATACTGGAGTGGGTTGCCAAAGGCACCAAATTTGAGTTCTGTTAAAGAAAAAAGACAACAACAAAAAGATGAACTATTATGCAGAAGTGAATTCACCCTTCTAGTTAGCTTCAAGATTTGAAAGAAAAATCGTAAAAGGAATAGCTGCAATTCAAGTGAGACCAAGGCTACTTGAATAGATATTGTAGACCCACAAGTTTAAAGGATGCTAAAAGTAAGCAGAAAGAATGAAAAGTACTCCATCTGAAAGCATTCTGATTTTTAAAAAATCAAGAAGTGTGGATGAATGGATGCAATTTGAAATTCAGACCATTCTGAATTGATTGAAAAATTATATTTCTTTATAATTAAATTAGAATATAATTACTTTTACAGAAATACAGGTTCCTAATTATGCAGAGTTTTATTTGTAATATTTTTAATAATATTGAAATACAGTTACAAAGTATACAGAACAGAAGTGCAAATTATTGTGCTGACTTCTCTGTTGTCTGTCTGCAATTATTACAGGATTCCTGAGTCATCCTCTGCCCTGGCAGTTTTTCAGTTTTTTCCTCCATTCTTCTCACCTTCCCTCTATTCCTTCCCCCACAGATACATATCATATACCTAATATGTGTTAACAACTCTGTTAGATGTTTGGAATTTGGTAGTGAGCAAGGGAGAAAAGGTCCTTGCCTTCACAGAGCTTATATTTCAGTAAGGGAGACTGGAAATTAACAAGTAAACACAGACAATTTCAGCAGCAGTTAAGTGCTGTCAAACCAAATCAAAACAATGTCATTGAAGGTTCATGGGACATAGGGAAGGGCATTTGGGGGCCTATTGGATGGGGAAAAAAGGCACAGTCTTGTTCTGAGTGTTCTATGAGGATTTGAAAAGATGAAGATGAGAAATAATAAAGAGGAGCAAGTCACAGGCAGGAGAGGAAAGACAATGTCTCAGACTGGAGGCACAGTCTGCTCAGACCCTGAAGCTGAAGAGCCTGGTTTCCCTTGGGGCTGGAGCTCGGGGAGGGCGGGGGGCGGGCAGGCAGGTAGGCAGCCCAGTGTCAGGCTTTGCAGGACAGCTGTCTGCATTTTGTTCCTACTGTGTTAGAGATTCCTGGAGAGCATGTAAGCAGGGAATGAAATAGCCCGGGTGATGGTCTGGAAGCCAGGAAATTATAAACCGTGCAGAACTACTTCTGGATGTTTGACTTTAATAACTGTTGGGTGGTGGGAGATAAAGATCGGTGGGGACAGCTTTGGGGGAAATCCAGGAATTTTAGAAACCACATGGAGATGTCAAGGAGGCAGTACATGTCTGGTTAGGACAATTGCTTTTCTATGATAAACATTTGTTTAATGATGAAGACTTGTGAGGTAGAAAGTAAAACATTTACTCTATTATTCAAGTTCTATAGGAGCCTTAACAGGGACCACTGTCCAGAAGGTTTACAGAATTATAATGGAACTTTGCTTAATTTTTTTTTAAAAGGACTTTTGCTTTCTAAAACTATAAAGTAGGTACTTGTTATGGAGTTAGTGTCCTTTTGTTTCCCTTAAATACTGCTTGTTTGTGAACTGTGTGAACTGTGAAGAATCAACACTATTCAAGTTACATCACACCTATGGACTATTTTAAAGGAGATTAAATAAGGAAGATTTCCCATTTTTCATTATATCCCAAATAGATCTTAATGAATCACACCAATCAAGACTAATAAGCCATCCTACAAAACAATGTATTAATAGCATTAATTATTATATTATAAAAGGGTCATTTTCACAGTATGAAGATATGAAGTAAAAGTGTTAAGTCACTCACTTGTGTTGAACTTTTTGCAACTCCATGGACTGCAGCCCACCAGACTCCTGTCCATGGAATTTTCCAGGCAAGAATACTGGAGTGGGTAGCCATTCCCTTCTCCAGGGAATTTTCCTGACCCAGGGATCAAACCCAGGTCTCCTGCATTGCAGGCAGATTTGTTACCATCTGAGCACCAGGAAACTCCAGTATAGAGCAGCACAAATAATCTTTAAGTATGAGAAAGAATATGGTTGTTTGTGTGTCTCACCTATTTTCATCTTTCTTTGCAGATCATGTATTTTAGTTCTCTGTTCCCATATGTGGTACTTATATGCTTCCTAATCAGAGCGCTCCTTTTAAATGGTTCAGTTGATGGCATCCGTCATATGTTTACCCCTGAGGTATGTACTGTATTTCCAGTTAAGGCTTATGATCACAAAAGCTTTATGTTGTCAAAATATTCCCACAGTTAAATTTAAGGGATAATTGTTCGAACCTACGTACAACAATGTACGCTAAACTATTAAATTATAACTGTTATGTTAACCAGCCTAGTAAAACCAAGGCTTTTAGATATCTATAATTATATCCAACTCTCTCCAATTTTAAATGTCGCACTTCATCTAGAGTAAGTTTCACTATTTAAACTTCAGAAGTTCCTCTTTTACAATAAATTAACTTCCCATTTTTACACCGGTACAGTTTAGAACTTATCAATCTTTACTCTTCCTCTTCTATTTCAGTGGTTTTTAACCTTTTGTGACATGGACTCCTTTGGGAAAAAAAAAGAAAAAACTGATAATAGGATCTTCTTACCAGAAAAAATAATGAACATATTAATTTGCTTAGCGTCTTAAGAGGATGACAGAATTCCTAAAGTCCATGGACCCAGATTAGGAATGCTATTGCATTCGAAATCCTGTCTTAGAAAAAATTCAAGGTTTCTTGTTCTGTTTTGAGGTTTTATATTTTCTAGAATAGTATTTATATTAGTGTGTTTGGGAAGTTCTGTAATTTTTATAAATGCATATGCATTTCAAGAAAATTCCATTAGGTTTCCTAAAAGGCTCAGAACTTAAACTCTCATTCAACTTAGAGCTGACCTCAATGTAGGGCTCATTGAACCTGATTAATCAATCCTTGTGGACTTGTCATATTGGTTTGATAGGAAAAAATCAAAAACATATTTGAGGTGCATATAGATTTTGGATATACACTGAAATGAAATCATACTTCGATTAGTGTGCTAACACTATCATAATCAGACAATGAGTTATAAAAACACAATCTCAATTTAGTTCAGAAATTGGAAGTTGTCTGAGGATGACTACACCAAGCATCGTGCTGAGAGACTCAAGTAGGAGATTTTAGCCTCCCTGGAATTGTCACTGCTGGCAGCCACCGTGGTACTGTGAAAAAGAGGCTGTGTTTTTGAGTATCTGGTTCCAAGTTGGGTTCTGCTCATTCTCAAGTAGCAAAAATGTTGACATTGTGATCTGCTTCTCTTCTATTGTTCAAAAGTCCTGTAGAGTTGTTAGAATTCCTCAGTGAATAATTAGTTCACATTTATGAATTTCAGCTGTATTATCATTTAAATTAGCCACAAATGGGCCATACTTAGTGACCACAAATATTTCCTTTTTACAATATAGAAAAAAAAAGTTTTCTGAGTTGAAAACAACTAGCTTTGGTGTGAATTCCTGGAATATCACCTTTCTCTAAGTTGGTAATTGTTTGTGACATGATTCCAAATATTTGATGTAAATAGATATTTTAGAATATAGATACTTGAATATGACACTTTTACATGGTCCCCATGTTTAAAACTGCAATACTTGGTTAGCATTTTAAATCAGAACTGGAAATAACTATTAAAATATAGTGAATTACTTCCTCAGCTCATTTTGGACTATTGATAAGATTGTTATTAGGCCATTGTAGGATGTGATAGTTAATATAATAACAATAAAAAGTTGTCAGTTTCCTTTAAATTTAAGTTGTTTATGTAAGGGAGAAAGTATCTAAGTACACAAAATATTCTCAGTGAATGCAGATTTAGTTTCTGAGTTGAAAGTACTCAGAAGGTCTTTAGTAAATAGGTATTGTCTGCCATCTAGTGAGAAAAGTAGAGAAAGACAGTTGAATGAGTTCGGTTTTCATTTGCTGACTGTGTCCAACTCTTTGAGCCAGGCCAGGCTTCCCTGTCCTTCACTATCTCCTGGAGTTTGCTCATGACCGTTGAGTCAGTGATGCCATTCAACCATTTCATCCTCTGTCACCCTCTTCTCCTCCTGCCCTCAGTCTTTCCCAGCATCAGGGTCTTTTCCAATGCTGATCAGCGTAGCTGTTACTATGGTCCACATGTTAGCAGCTATTGAGGACTCAGTGTGGTTGGCAATGTGATGAGGAGTATTTACAAGCTTTGTTACTTTCATCTTTCATTTGAGAAAAATTAAACTCAGAGTGGACAGGCCACTTACCCTAGGATGCACTATTTTTAGATTATTAAATGACTGTCTATGGGAGTCATGCTTTTAACCACATCTGGCCTTGTTCCCAATAAAGGCAATTTTATTGCAAAGGTGAAAAGAGATAAAACACCGATTTAAGTACTACTATTACTGAAATCAAAGTTAACTGTTTATTGAGGTCTTGGCCCAATATGGCTAATATTAATTGTTCCATTTAGAAGTTTTAGCTACATACAGTGATAATTGTTTAAGAAGTAAAGCAGAGTTACTTGAAAAATATGTTCAGCACAGATTCCAAACTTTAGAACTTTGAATTACTTCAATTTTCAAAGGAAAAGCTTTCAGGAAACTACTAAATGAAAGGTTAATACCTATGTGAATATGCAAAGTACAAATAGTTCAACTCTACCCAGCTTATAATTATTACCTGCTTTGGCTGTTAGATGTCACCTGAAAACACAAAACTTATGGCATTACTTAAATAAAATTTATAACTTTTATGGCTAACTGGTTTATTTTGCTTTGGAAAGAAAACAAAGACATAAATAGAAATAAGCGAAGATAGTTCATTTCTCTCTCAAATAGTCCTTTGATTTGTCCTAAAGATATTTAAAATTTCCCATATGATTTTTTTCTCCATGTAAGTGACATCTCCATCTAAAGTTTCGATAGTCTATGGTCTTTCTTATTCATTTTCCTTGTATCATTCCTCAATGAAAAATTTGTTCTTTCTCCTTAAGAACAGATAATCCTCTGTTTTGAATTACCTTTGGGTGTGTGTCATTATGATATATGTAAACAACAGAATCAACTCCTTGTAGATTATTGAGGAATAATATTTTGTAGCTGACTTCTGTTCTGTTTAATTTTAAACAGCTTGAAATCATGCTGGAGCCAAAGGTGTGGAGAGAAGCCGCAGCTCAGGTGTTCTTTGCCTTAGGTCTGGGATTCGGCGGCGTCATCGCCTTTTCAAGCTACAACAAGAGAGATAACAACTGCCACTTCGATGCCGTCCTGGTGTCCTTCATCAATTTTTTTACTTCCATCCTGGCAACACTGGTGGTGTTTGCAGTTCTGGGCTTCAAAGCAACTGTCATAAATGAGAAATGCATTGCAGAGTATGGTCATCAATTACCTTTAGATTTGATGGCATAATTGTATTTGAAAAAAATCTCCTTCCCATACCCACAAGTGTTTATTAACGACATTTTTGCTTTTCAGAAATTCGGAAATGATCATCAAACTTGTGAAAATGGGTAACATTAGTCAAGATATCATTCCCCATCATATCAACTTTTCAGCTATTACTGCCGAAGATTATGACTTAGTTTATGACATCATTCAAAAAGTGAAAGAAGAAGAGTTTCCCGCGCTTCATCTCAATGCCTGTCGAATTGAAGATGAGCTCAATAAAGTTAGTAGTCTACGTTTAAGTACTAAAACAATTCTCATTAACTTAAAATATGCCTTCTTTTAGGAAAAGGACCTTTAAAATGCCTGTGGAAGGGCATGCTGTTTCAAAATTCATCTTTATCTCAGAGAGCGTATTTTCTTAAGTCAGAAAGGTTTGCTTTAATTTAAAAAGTAGTTTCACTGATGAAGCCACAATAATTTAAAATATGAATATAAATAAGGTGATTTTCACATAGAAAATGAAATTAGATACATTTGCTGGTATAATACTTAACACAAAACTTGAATTATGATGACCATTTACACATTGCATAATTGTTTGGACACATGAATGATATTTCCCATCTTAATAGTTGTGTTTGTTAAGTCATGATTAAATCCTTTTTCTAGCCACTGTCATATATTTGAATAAACACGATATAGGGGAACGTGAATAAAGAGCTTTGCATAAATTGTCACCTCTCTTTACTTTGCCAAAAAGGAAAATATTATGAAGAAATTGGCCATTAATCACTTGCTTTAAGATAGCTTAATGTACCTGAGACTAAACATTAAGAATCGTGTGCAGGAAGTTACAAATGAAGCCAGTGGTAACACAAATCTTAAATTCCATAAGGAAGGATTTAAATACTAACTTACTCTTGAATTTTTAAATGTTGGCTCTATCTGTGGTCTTTATGGGATAACATGATCACCCTGAATTTTGTTTAGAGGCACATTTCTTAGGAGACAACATGATGGTTTCGGTGTGATTATTTCCAGTAACTGCCGCACATTATTCAGTTTCCCTGCCTTTTCATACACATAGCCAGCACTGCATGTGGCTCTGACTAACGTGGCTATTCTGTATATCTTACAGGCTGTTCAGGGGACTGGTTTAGCTTTTATTGCCTTTACAGAAGCGATGACACATTTCCCCGCATCTCCCTTCTGGTCGGTGATGTTCTTCCTCATGCTGGTAAATCTAGGGCTTGGCAGCATGTTTGGAACCATTGAAGGGATCATCACACCCGTTGTGGACACTTTCAAAGTGAGGAAAGAAATCCTCACCGGTGAGCTTTTATGTATTTGACTTTCCATTGAACTGATAGCAGGTCATTTTACTCTTGGTGACTGATCAGAGATGGAAATAGGAAAAGTGTTTATATTTTTAAAATCCACTTATTAATATGTTTCAGAAGTATTTGTTATTTAGGGATTCATTTATAGTATTTATACATTGCATATTTATAATATGCAAATGAAACTGAATGTAGATAATATTATTATTAATTACTTATTAGTTATCACTTATTATATTGCTCTTTATTAGTAGTAATGTCATTATGAAGTGCTGTTACTAGAACAAAGTCAAAGAATGTTCATGTATAATTTTGTATTCAAGTCAAATAATTTAAAAAAAGTTCAGATCATTGGATTTTTCAAAAGTGGATAGCTGACATTGACAAACCTAAATTTAGTTTTCATATGAAATGGCAATTGTAGCCTGATAGAAGCTAATACATCTAGGAAGTAAAGATAATAACATGATTTATCAATATTGATGGTTGTTAAGAAGTCCAATCTGCAAGCAGTTATTAAAGTACTGGCTGTGGATTGCATCGTCCTTGCATTTGAGGGATACCAAGGATGTAAGAGAAATTACAACAGAGATGCAGACATAGGAGAACCTCTCCTCTAAGCAGAATAGAACTGATAATTAAAATCAACATGGGTAGATAAAACTTGTATCATGTAATATACTGACAGCATGATAAAGACTTTACATGTTCTGCGAATTAAGAAGCAGCAAAGATCATCTAAACATATGAGGGAACTATCAGCAGAAGGCATGGAAATTGAATGAGAAAGGGCAAGGGTCTTCTCAGGGGTCAGAGGATAGTTTTAGTTAGTAAGCACACCCAAACAGAGACAAAGGAAGCAGCGAGGAAGCTGCCAGACCAGAGTGCAGCGACAGTGTTGGTAAGTGATGCAAAGACTAATTGGGAAAAAAACATACAGATGATCTTGACTGCTGGCCAGTGGTGCACAAGCTCCACCACAGGCTCTGTGTTTCGTTCTGAAAGATTCAGTAGTCACTGGCGTATCAATCACTCTCCAGTGCATATATGCCCTGATCACTCATTGCTCTGTATAGTGTGTGTCCAAACAATTCCAGCAGCTTGTCGCATACATACATCTAGATTTCTTTAATTCAGTTGGATACAAAGGAGAAATGTCTCTTCCTTTTCCTGAAAGGCATGCTCTGCTTCTGCAGCTTCTATTTATTTTAAGGCTATCAATATCCTCTGACATGCAGACTAAATAACTGTCATCTTTGCTGCTTTCCTCATCATGCCCTCTATCTCAACCCTCCTGATATAAGAGGGCTTGCAAAATGAAGGGAACAGCAACAGTGTGGGGGGAAAAACACGCATGGGGGTGTTTGCCAACCCCCAGTGGAAGGCTTGGTAGACCAGAGTAAAGAGGAATATACTCTCCACTCCCTCTACCTGTATTTTGGGATCACACTTTTACTTCAAGTCATTTACCTTGAGGAAATGTTCCCCCATCACCTTTGTCAAATGTTTTTGTCTCCTTTGGTATGACAGTAGGACTTAGATCTAAGTTACTTATTATCTGTTCCCCTCACCTCGTCAGCGAAGCTCTCCGTGTCTGTCCCACCTAGAGTACACCTTCTTCCTACTTACACTATGATGCAATTAGGCGAGAGGGAGTGTGATACAGACCATGGTTCAAATCGAAGCTCTGCTACTTCCATCCTGAGATTTTGAGTATGATTTGCTATGACAAGCATTTAAATATTTTAATATGTGTTAGAATGCTCTTGATGCTTTTCCTTCTCTACCTGATGTGTTTATATATAATCTTTACTTATGGACGATGTAACTCATACCACTAGCCTAGCACTCACAATATGAAGGAAATGGCTTAATTTAACCCATACTTACTGAGATTGCTAGGGAACCACCGTTGGGTGGAACCCAGGGATGCCTGTTTTCTCTCCTTCTGAACTGCCTCCACCTCCCCACTTCTGTTACTTTTACTCACTTCTGCTAGTAGGGAGTTGAGAAAGACAGCCCAGTCATCTCTTATTTTTCAGGGCTTCTCTGCTAACATGCATGAGAGAATAAAGAGTCTAACAAAAATATGTGAGTAGTGTACGGATTCCAGAATTCTCTCTCAATTTCTACAGTAATGGTATCTGGTTGGAAGTTTCTGCATCTTTCTGCAGTACTCCTCCAGAAACTCCCTTTAGACTCTTCTTCTTAGTTAACTGGAGAATCTGGTTGCCCATCCCTGTCATAACTGTGTTTCCAACTCATCTGCCCAGACAATATCAAGGTAGAGAGTGGGTTACTGCTAAGGGGTCAAACTTTTTTTTTCAGTTATGCTTTAACAATAATCATATTTCAATAAAATATCAAAATATATGTTATCATAGTCTTATAAGGCACATTCATCTCGATTAATTTGAAATTTCAATATTGCTTCCAATTAAAAGTAGAAATTACCTGTGAACATTTGTTGCCTGAAAAGGTCACTTTTCTATTAATAATGAGACATGGGTGTGGAAATTTATACTATTATTATCTTCTCTGTTTTGCCTCGTTTGTTATTTGGGCTTGGTACATACATTTCCACAGACTCAAGGAGATGAATTGAGTTACTGCCCTACAATGAATTCATATTAAATCCAGGGCTAAATTCAGGTAACTAATTGCCAATATATTCCATGGTTTCAGGAAAAGTATCCTATTCATATTACTGACAACTTATAAAAAAGTAGAAAAACAAAGTACATATAATAATTTATAATGCAGTTTAAAAGACTTGATTCTGACAAGGTCTTATTTTTTTTAAAATTTATTCCTTTTGTTCAGTTATCTGCTGTCTTCTGGCATTTTGTATTGGCCTGATATTTGTGCAGCGCTCTGGAAACTACTTTGTTACAATGTTTGATGACTATTCTGCAACCCTGCCTCTGCTAATTGTTGTCATTTTGGAGAATATTGCTGTATCCTTTGTTTATGGCATAGATAAGTAAGTATATTCTCTTATGCATCCGTGTTACACCTCTGCTTTGGAAAGACTAATTGTTAATATGTATCTCACTTAGAAGAGGAGAGAAATGACTGGAGAAAAAATTTCCTTGATACAAAAATCAAATCTTCTGCAGGCTCTTCTCCATTCAACAGTTTTAACAAAGCAGATCTCCTTATTAGGTGATGAGATAGAATGGTGTAGATGGTAATGAGGTTTAGGAGTCTGGAGCTTTGATTTAATTCTGGTTATCAAATAGGAACTTTCAAGAACTTGTGTATATTGGCTAAGTTCCAAGAATCTTGTTAAGTCGTTTTGAGCCATTGTTATCTCCGTTTCACACATAAGAAAATGCAGGCTTAGTGAGACACCGAGTGACTTGCTCATCACACACCTGCAGAGAGGCAGAGCTGGGACTCATGGCTGTTTCTGTGCTGGGCTGCGTTTAGTCGCTCAGTCGTGTCCGACTCTTTGTGACCCCGTGGACTGTAGTCCACCAGGCTCCTCTGTCCATGGGGATTCTCCAGGCAAGATACTGGAGTGGGTTGCCATGCCCCCCTCCAGAGGATCTTCCCAACCCAGGGATTGAACCCAGGTCTCCTGCATTGCAGGTGGATTCTTTACCATCTGAGCCACCACAAGCCCATTTTTACTTAACTCTAAAGTCTGTACTTCTAATTATGTTGCCAACCTGTCTTATTAGACGGATTTTATTTTGTTATGCTATAAAATGCCTTATTTTATCATGTTACACAATGTTTTGTGTAGCAGAATCATTTTGGGAAGATATATATATATGTGTGTATATGTATATATATATGTGTGTGTATATATATATATGTAGTGAATGCTATATATATCTTGAAGCAGTGATATATATATATATATATACACATATGTCTATATATATATATATCTTGAAGCTGTATATATATACATATATACATATATGTACATATATATATATCACTGCTTCAAGATATATATAGCATTCACTATATGTAACGTATTTATGGAGTCATGACTTGAATTCACTAGGTGCCTAAATCTTTAAATTATATACCTGCTTGGTCTGAAAAGTATATAAACTTGTGTGAAATGAAGCATTTGAGTAACTCAGAATAAAAACGTTTCTGGAGGCCTTGTCCAATATTGTTTAAATTTGTTGTCTTCAGGTAGCATGTGTAGATTAAGGCAATAAGATCATCAAGCTTATTAGAGGTTTCTCTGATGCAGGAATAAGTTCACTGAATGAGGACCAGAGTCCTCTTCAACAACGTAAAGAACTTTATTGTACTAAGTGAGCTTTGTGACAAAACTTAGAGAATATTTTATTACTGTTAAAAGCTCCAGGCAAGCAAAGGTAGGGAAACTTACATTTAATGATCATGTACTAAATAGCAATAGTAGTAATAGTTGCATATTGTTTAGTTGCTAAGCTGTGTACAACTCTTGCAACTCCATGGAGTATTACCAGATCAAAATAAAATGGCTACACAGCCAAAGAAATGATCAAGAAAATAAAAAAGTAACCTATTGAATGAGAAAAATATTTGCAAATCAAATATCCAATAAGGGGTTAATATTCACAATGTATAAGGGCTTATAACTCAGTAGCAAAAAAAATAAATAAATAAACAAATCAATTAAACAATGGACAAAGGATCTGAATTTTTCCAAAGAATATATACAGATGATCAACAGGTACATGAAAAGTTGTCAACATCACTAATCATCAGGGGAATGCTGTATGCATTGTCTTAATCCTCATAACAGTATTCTGTGGTGACTAATATTACTCATATCACAGATGTAAAATTGGCCTGCCTTGTATAGGAGGACACAGTATCTTAGTTGTAGAGCCAGGACTTTTAACTTTAATTTCAAAACCAGATATTTCTATAGTCTACTGAGCTACCCCCAACTCCTCACTGCACTGTGTTGGAATTTGATATTGTTATTGGACTGATCTATGGATCAGTAGGATCATAATTTAGTTTTCCATTTAGACTTTTCATCATTTACAACAGGCATAATGGTGAATATTTCTTTTTAGTAGTTCCTAAATAGTAATTATAACATCAAGATGAATAATATTACTAATACTTGCATCTATAAATTTCTGCTGTTTGTAAGATAGTGTGCTTTGCATATATTGTCTATGTTCCTAAAAGTAACTCTCCAAGATGGGTATTATCTTTCTTGAGAATGCCAAAAATGAAGTTCAGAAGGACTAAGATATACATTTAGAAATTATGGAGGTATGATTTGAAACCAGATCTGTTGGTCTCTAAAGCTCATATCTTGTCCAAGGAGCACAATTAGAATTCTCCCGTTTAAAATGCTCTTATTTAATTACTTTTCCCTCCTTTAAATGTCTGCAGGAATCTTATGCTCTTCCTGTTCACCTTCAGTAATGTCATGAACTCAGTTCTGCTCTGTCATCTGCCATGTTTACCTAAATTTCCAGAGACAGGGTTGAGAGAAAGAAGCCTTCCAAAACGTAAATGTTTGAGATAGCAAATTCAAATGCAGAAAAAGAAATATTGTATGGGCTTCCGTGTAGCTCAGTCTGTAAAGAATCTGCCTGCGCTACAGGAGACCTGGGTTTGATCCCTGGGTTAAGAGATTAGGCAGAAAAATAATTGAGAGAAAATGAGAAGGAAGATCCTGTGATGCTGAAAGTGATGGCTGCATAGATTGCATTTCCCCAAGTTTCCTTTTTAAAATGAAGGAGAAAAAGAATGACTAGAAAGCAAAACCAAATACCCATGGACACCGGAAAGAAGATATTCCCTTGAACCCTCAAATATGAAAGGTTGGGACAAACCACTGGCAGCCACAGAACCTGTGCGGTATCACACCTGTGTGGGTGATGGTAGCGGATACACAGCTGGGCCTCTGACAGCTCTCTACTCACCCCCAGGTCCTCAGTGCAATGGGTGGTAGGCTGATTAACATGAAGATAGCAAAACTGGGAGAAATAATATCTTTGCCCTTATTTAGCAGAATGCAGAGGGATCTCAACACAACAAGATCATCAGTGCTGGAACAATCTGGTCTCTTAAAAACTTGAAATGAACAACCCAGAGTTCTCTTCCAAGATAAAGCTTTGCACTGAGGGCAAAGTGGTGGGAGCAAAACCTGAGCTGAGCAGGAGACAGGTAGTGGAGGCTTTGGAAAAGGAAGTCCAAGTAAATATGAGAACGAGAGCAGAGGTTTAAAAAAAACAGCTAAGAAATTATGAGGCCACCTTCTTTGAGCTTCCCTGGTGGCTCAGATGGTGAAGTGTCTGCCTACAATATGGGAGACCCAGGCTCGATCCCTGGGTTGGGAAGATCCCCTGGAGAAGGAAATAGCAACCCACTCCAGTGTTCATGCCTGGAAAATCCCATGGACCAAGGAGCCTGCCGGGCTACAGTCCATGGGGTTGCAAAGAGTCAGACATGACTGAGCGACTTGACTTTCACTTTCCAAAAATAGAGAGGAGGGGCTTCCCTGGTGGTCCAGTGGTTGAGAGCCTGCCTGCCAATGCAGGGGACACAGGTCCAGTCCCTGGTCCAGGAAGATCCCACATGCCGAGGGGCAGCTAAGCCTGTATGCCACAGCTACTGAGCACACATCCTACAGAGTCTATGCTCCACAACAGGAATGAGGAGCCCACACACTGCAACTGGTAGTCTCTGCTCGCCACAACTAGAGAAAGTCCGTGCAGCACCGGAGACCCCAATGCAGCCAAAAATAAGTAAATAATTTTAAAAAAAAAATAAAGAAGAAATGCCCATCTATCCTTCCCTCTTCAAAATTCAGGAAATGTGATTTCACTTAAATGTGGTTAAATCATAAAAAAAGTCATTAAAAAAAGCAGAAAGGAGCAGAATAATAGCCCTTCAGATAACAAATCCACACAAGCAAAACAGATGGAAAACTAATAATATTTCAAAATGAAGTGGAAATAAATGTTGAAAAATGACAGAAGCCACAAAAGAAGAGCATATATCAGTTATTTTAAAATTGAGAAATATAATAATTAGAGACAAGGGAGATTTGAAAACAGAGGTGATAAGACTCAGGAAATAATTGTGGATAACAGAAAAATCGCTTAATAAATGAAGTCAAATTAAAACAAAAACAATAAGTACAATATATATCTCCTCAAGAATTAAAAGCTAGAAAGGAGGAATACTTTTTAAAATCAAAAAGAAATAAGTAAGGATAAGAAAATCAATAGAAATAGCAATTAAGCAAAGATGATTCAATATTTGTACAATGAGGACCTCTAAACGCAGTGGCTGGAAAATAACTCTAAAAACTATAATTAAAGAAACATACCAAAGCAAATAACTTGAATGTTGAAAGGGCAAATGATATAGTTGGAAAAAACAGACATAAAGGCTGACACCAGGACAAAGCCTAGGATGTTACTTGGAGACAAAAAAAAAAAAAAAGCAGTCAGGTAAAAACAGTACAAATTATTTACAAGGGAAAAATCTGATGGTCAACAAAATTTTTGTAACAATCTTACATAGACATATTTATGATTTTCAAAGAAAGAAAATGTAAACTAAGATTTTAAATTCAGCCGACCTGACACTCAAATATAGTGACCACAGATAATTTTAAACATGCAAGAAATTAGGGAATATAGTTACTGTGATCCCTTTTTGAAGAATCTACTGGAGAACTAGCTAAGCTAGACAACCAAAAAGTCTACAGAAACATTAGTACAAGACTGGTGGATGGGCAGTACTATTTTATCTCGAGTTAAACATTAAGGGATATAAGCTAATAAGTAATGGCGACATGCTCCTGACAGTGTTAACATCACATAGCTCTAAAGTGTGAATTTGGGGAACTCCTTGGTGGTTCAGTGGTTAGGACTTGGTGCTCTCACTTCTGGAGCCCTGGGTTTGATCCCTGTTTTGCAAACTAAGATCCCACAAGCCATGCAGCCAAAAAAGAAAAAAAAAGGAAAAAAAAAAAGCAAGTCGTATTTCAGGTAAATAATGTATCAATAACTTGACTTTAAAAAACAAACGCATAAGTCTAATCATTACTCAGTCTAAGTGCTAATTCACAGGAAATAGGAGGATCAGATGCACTTGCGAAGCCAACAGTGTGGGGATGCAATTATTAACAGCAAAATCTAAATTGCGGGAAACTACGGGACAGAGTGCCCGGCTCATTTAAAAAAAATGATAGAAATGACACAGAGATGTAGGAGGCACTTAGCAGAGATGAAAGGACTTCAGAAAAAAAAAAAGAATCATAATGTGTGGACCCTCTTTCAATTAAATGACACCAGACTGAAAACAGAAATGAGAGTGGATCAGTTGGATTGGATGATGTGAGTTTATTATCCCTAAATAAAAAAAGAGAGAGAGAAACAGGGAAATTTTAATGTATTGCAAATATTGTGTTCATAGCATGGAAGGTCATCAGTTGGAGGAGACTTTCCAATAATTGGCTTAAGGGGACTTCCTCCAAATGAAAAGTACAGTACACTGGATCCATTTTACATTATAAATATTCTTAATTGATAAGTCATCTTCAGTATGACTTTTAGATTCAGTATAAAGTGTCCTGGGGTATCATGTTTAACCCTGGTCAAACCATTGATATAATGCACATTTTAAAGGACATTTAATTTAGCATATTTTAATATAGCTACCTTAGCTCGAGGAATAATTAAATTCTTTCTTTCTATTTAGGTTTATGGAAGACCTAAAGGATATGCTGGGCTTTGCTCCCAATAGATATTACTACTATATGTGGAAATATATATCTCCTCTAATGCTGTTATCACTGCTAATCGCTAGCATTGTGAATATGGGATTAAGTCCTCCTGGCTATAATGCATGGATGGAAGATAAGGTAAAATAAAAAGAAGAAAGTCAGATAAAAGAATACACAAAATATCATTTTAGAGGTTTTTGGCTTTCACTTTTTTCAGTATAGTTTGCTGTTTAATGGGTGGTACTGCTTTTATGCAGGGATCTTAAGATTTATATTTTGTTTGGCCCCAAATATGTATGTTTTTTTATTTGTAGTGAATATTTTTAGTACATAAGAAACATTGACTTGGCCCTCATTAAAGTAATTTTATCCATGTCACCGTAGATGGACCAATAATTATTTAGGCTTTTGACGCTAGAGAACATATTGATCAAACCACCAGAAATTTTTCCTGCATAAATTTATGAAATCATATTTGAGACACTCTATACCAATGAAAATATGCATCAACCATGTAGACATAATTTAAATAAATATTGAAGTAGAGTTTTGCTGTAACTGTCTTCTATTAGCCATGAATATTCAGTTTCTGTTCTCAAGCTGCATTTCTGTTCTCAAGTTCTCAAGTTGCAAGCTACATCGTAATGCAGTCGCAAGATATATATTATCTATTAGAAAATCAGAATGCTTATTTTTTAGAGCTACCTCTGACCTTTATTCTATGGTCAGTAATTCTATATAACAACAACTCATTACTATTCTAAAAAAATAAGTCTTCTATCCTTTATCAAAACCCTTGGGGACAAATGTAGTTCAAAATTTAATTTCAGATTCTAAAAGGTAATGTGGAGAAGGAAATGGCAACCCACTCCAGTGTTCTTGCCTAGGGAATCCTGTGGACGGAGGAGCCTGGTGGGTTGCCGTCCATGGGGTCGCACAGAGTCGGCCACTACTGAAGCGACTTAGCGTCCAGCAGCAGCAGCAGCAGAAAAGCAATGTGGCACATACAACAGGTGTCTGTTGCTTAGTAACAGTGACCCACAATATAATGACTGAAAGCAGTGCTGACTTATTATTTCTTAGGGTTTTGTGGATAAGCTGGACGATTCTTCTCTGGGTCTTGCTTGAGTCAACACATGCAGTTGACTAAACTTGGAGAGCTGGGCTCTCTCTATGCGAGCTTTTGTTCTTGACTTCTTCCAGGCATTATGGGCTCAGGGCAGAAATCATCAGGCTTTAAGGCTTTTCTTTGGAAGTTGCTTACTGTCGCTTCCACAGCGACTTATTAATCAGTCACAAGACTAGCCCAGATTCTTTGCTTATAAACCTGAGATAAATATAATTTTTTTTCATGTCCCTGCAGAGAACGCTAGAAGATTAATAATTATTTTTTGACTTTAATAGGCATCTGAGAAATTTCTGAGCTACCCAACGTGGGGGATGGTCATCTGTATCTCTCTGATGGTCCTGGCAATACTGCCCGTCCCGGTTGTCTTCATCATCCGCCGCTGCAACCTAATAGATGATAGTTCTGGTAATTTAGCATCTGTCACCTATAAGAGAGGAAGGGTCCTGAAGGAGCCTCTAAACTTAGAGGGAGATGATGCAAGCCTCATTCATGGCAAGATATCAAGCGAGTTGTCCTCTCCAAATTTCGGTAAAAATATTTATCGAAAACAGAGTGGATCACCAACTCTGGATACAGCTCCCAACGGACGCTATGGGATAGGGTACTTGATGGCAGACATGCCAGACATGCCGGAATCTGACTTGTAGCTGGAGGTGGGGGGCGGGGGGGTGCAGAAATCAGTGAGTGTTATTTGGTTCATTTTTTATTAATGAACATTGGCTCTACTAAGAGAAGTGTCAGACTTCGCTTATCAGAGGGCGATCTCAGGTGTTCCGTGGCTGTGATCTTTAATCCTAATGGTAAGGGTAAATTCAGCTTGACCATTCCTTTGGATTCTTCGGTTTACATTTGAGCAGAAAGAGTCACAGACAAAGCGTACAATAACTGACTGAGGTCCACATTGGTCGGAAGTTTTAAGAATACTTCTGGCATTTTTCTTTTCCAGGGATTCCTATCTCTAAAAAAAAAAAAAAAACAGGTGTTACCTCAGTTTCTAACAATTTCTGGATGTCATGCTATGGGCAACTCAAAAATGGTGTACTTCAAAATTGATTTAAGTTTGCCTTCAGGGTAACCCCCAGGATTAAAATGAACAGTTCTGTAAGCTGGTGCCGCTCAGCACACTTCCATGAACATATCGTGTAGATAGGCTGCACTTATTTTGGTAGCATTGATACCTTCTTAGGCAATTAGTTGAAGAAAACTGCAAAGTATTTTCTTATGTAATAGCTGTCTAGAGCAATAGTATCACAGAATAAGAAGGCACTGATGCTGGGATGAAAGGTGAAATTCGGAAGTGACTGGGGATCATGTGTGTGATGGCTGTATATTTTGTGTAAAATCCATGTGTGTGAAAATGAATTAAGAATGAGTCACTCAGCACTCTCAAGAATTATGCTGATTCCGCATTTTCTATGCCGTGTGCCTAAAAACCTACTTGATATTTATTGTGGTTTCAAGATTACTCATAGTATATTTCTATAATATACTCGCAGTGTATATAGCTGTATATTAGTACTCAAAGTACTGATTTGAAAACTTGAAGCAAGATGGCATTTTATTTCATATCTTTCTGTTTTGCTTCTGTTTTATGCAAATATAAATCCTTTTTTAAGTGATTGTTAAAATTGTATGGCATTACATTTTAAGCAACAAATAAAGTTCAAAAATGATGTTTGTTTCCCTCATTGACTTTTCTTGTGCTACCTGAATGGGATTGCCTTGCACCTCTGTCAGCGCTTAGGCATTTCATAATAATTAATCATCACATTCCAAGTGGGATTAATAGATTGACTAACAGAATTACTGCTTTAGGGACAAGAGAAAAGGAGAGTATTATGGCTAACTGGTGTTCTAATGTAGTCTCACGGGCTTCCCAGGAGGCTCAGTGGTAAAGAATTCACCTGCAATTCAGGAGATGTAGTTCAGTCCCTGGGTTGGGAAGATCCCCTGGAGAAGGAAATGGCAATGCACTCCAGTATTCACGTCTGGGAAATCCCGTGCACAGAGGAGTCTGGTGGGCTACAGTCCATGAGATCACGAAAGAGTTGGATGAGACTGAGCAACTAAACAACAGTAATAACTACACAGTCTCACAGTTCTTGGAAAAATACTTATAGGCTCCCAGGAAATCACATGCAGAGGTGACTGCCTGCTCGATCGGTATTGCCTCTGAAGTGTAAAAAATTTATGATGATTTCTATGAAACTGTTGTATATATGAGGTTGGATGAGGCAGAACTCCATTGAGTGTCGTCTGGTTAAAAAGATTTTATTTAACTGTCCTACCACTATATTGGTCATATTTTAAAAATAATGATGGATAAAGCAGCAAAAGAGGAGAGATAGTGTGCACACTGAATCCATTGATTTATTTTGGCCAAATATTCTTCATCTGCTATGGAATATACTAACAGACTGCATCACTGCATTTTATAATTCCACTGGTGGCTAAAACTTAAGAGTTTTTTTTTTTTTTTTTGCATCTTCACTAATACAGTATTTTGTTTCACTTCAATAATATTTTATAGATAGGCAGTATATGCACATTATATGGACTCAAAAATTGTCATAATTCACTGTAAATTAAATTCCCCCTTCAAAATTTCTCCTTGTCACCCATTTCCCATCCTTGAAGGCAACCACCATTACCAGTTTCTTAGGTGTCTTTATGGAGATGCTCAACATAGACTCTTTATATAATGACAGCATTCTGTATTCTTCCCTATGAATCTTACTTATTTCAAGAAATAATTTATTTTCTACGGTGTTTCATGTGAAGACACATAAATCTGCCTCTTTATTTCAGAAGTTGAGGTAATATAAATTATGTTTGTTTTCGTCTTGAAACAGTGTTTTCTTCCATAAGCTATCCCAATGTTAGAACTGCTGTAGCAAATGCCTACTTTACCTGCCAGCTTTTAGCTTAACATGATAGTATACAGCCACGTAGCACACATCCCTCTACGCTCCCTCTCTTGGCAAGAGGGCTGCTGATCTATAATTTGTGTACATGCCTTGCACTCGGGAATAGTGACTTCTCTTCTCAGAGTAATAGGAAGAATTGCAGGAATCCTTTCAGATGAAAGAATCTGAATGGCTTCTAATGCCTTCATATGACAGATGAGGAAACTAAGGCCATGGAAACAAAAGTAAAATGAATTCTGTTTATTTCATTCAGTTAATCCTTCAGCTGTTCATTCATTTCTTCACCCTTTCTTTCATCATCTACTCACTAAGAATCTGCCTTATTCTTAGTACTAAGCTGAGAAACCATTGTAATTAAGGTGTAAGCAATTTATCTTTTCCAACTTTCTCACTTTTACCTGGGACCTCCCTTATCTGCTTTTTTTTTCTCAGCCAGTGTAGTATTTAATCAATAAATAGTAGTAGGAAGTGTCCCAAAATTTGCCTTTGCATTACTTTCCACTCTTTCTGTAAACTCTGGCCTTAAACTCACACCTAGATGTGACAGAGCCAAAGGTTATTCAAATGGAAAGCAGTCTGGGGAGTTTGACAGGAGGGATAGAATAGTAGAGTGTTCAGAGTGGATCAAAGGAGATGGAGAAAATGTATCCACTATTAGGTGTTAGAGTCATAATAAGGAAGCCTAATACCTTGGTGAAAGGGCATCTTATGGTATAATTTTATGAAAGTATATTTGCATTTTACATGTGTTTCTGTTTATGTGCATTGTTTTAGGTAGGTGTTATTTTTTAAATTGAATCTTCAGATGGGTGTGTGATTCCAGAATATTTCAAATAAGACATAGTGCTTCTTAACTATAATTTTGATTTTGAGTCACTTGTGACCTTTCTAAAGACATAGTTCTAACTTACTGAATTTGCATCCTTTTGGGATTGGATACAGGACATGAGTATTTTTTTAAATGTATTCTAATATTCATTCTTGTTTAGGAATCATAGGTATGAAAAAGATGAAAAAGAAAATCAAGTAGAATATGAATTCTGTCTTCATAAAAATGAAGATACAGTGACTGTAATATTTGGGAAGAACAATAATTCAGGTAGATAGAATTTGGAATTTGTAATTAAAAAGTACTTGAAAAGTGAAACATCTTTCTCCTTTTGCTTTTTTCCTGGTCACTGTATTTTCTGGTTACTCCTCAAAGATATACATGTCTATGCCAACTGAATATGAATAAAATCACTATTAATTATAGCAATTACATAAATTTTCCCATAACTTTTAGTTGTAGATCTTTTGAGTCAAAAGGGGAAAAGACATGAAACTCTAGGCAACTCCTAGAACTATTGAAGTTGACATTTCGTATAAGCTATCCATTGATGCTCTGGTTATAGCAAACACCCTCTTCCAACAACATACAGGTGACTCTACACATGGACATCACCAGATGGTCAATATCGAAATCATATTGGTTAAGTATTTTGCAGCGGAAGATGGAGAAGCTGTATACAGTCAGCAAAAACAGGACATGGTGCTGGTAGTGGCTCAAATCCTTAAAATTCAGGCTTGAATTGTAGGCAGTAGGGGAACCGTTAGACCCTTTAGGTATGATCAAATCACTTATGATTACACAGTGGAGGTGACCAATGGATGCAAGGGATTAGACCTGGTAGACAGAGTGCCTGAAGAAATATGGAAGGAGGTTCATAACATTGCACAGGATGTGGTTATCAAAACCATCCCCCAAAAACGGAAGTGTGAAAAGCAGAATGGTTGCCTGAGGAGGCCTTACAAATAGCTGAGAAAAGAAGAGAAGCGAAAGGCAAAGGAGAAAGGGAAATATATACACAACTGAATGCAGAGTTTCAGAGAATATCAAGGAGAGATAAGAAAACCTTCTTAAGGTATCAATGCAAAGAAATAGAGGTAAACAATAGAATGGGAAAGATTAGTCAGTTCAGTCACTCAGTTGTGTCTGACTCTTTGTGATCCCATGGACTATAGCAGGCCAGGCTTCCCTGTTCATCACCAACTCCCGAAGCGTGCTCAAACTCGTGTCCATAGAGTCTGTGATGCCATTCAACCATCTCATCCTCTGTTGTCCCCTTCTCCTCCAGCCTTCAATCTTTCCCGGCATCAAGGTCTTTTCCAATGAGTCAGTTCTTTGCATCAGGTGGCCAAATATTGGAGTTTCAGCTTCAACATCAGTACTTCCAATGAATATTCAGGACTGATTTACTTTAGGATGAACTGGTTGGATCTCCTTGCAGTCCAAGGGACTCTCAACAGCCTTCTCCAACACCGCAGTTCAAAAACATCAATTTTTCAGTGCTCAGCTTTCTTTATAGCCCAACTCTCACATTCATACATGACTCCTAGAAAAACCATAGCTTTGACTAGATGGACCTCTGTTGGTAAAGTAATGTCTATGCTTTTTAATATGCTGTCTATGTTGGTCATAGTTTTTCTTCCAAGGAGCAAGTGTCTTTTAATTTCATGGCTGCAGTCATGAAATTTTGGAGCCCAAAAACATAAAGTCTCTCACTGTTTCTATTGTTTCCCCATCTATTTGCCTTGAAGTGAAGATAAACCATTCAATATCACAGTAATCCAAGTCTATGCCCTGACAAGTAATGCTGAAGAAGCTGAAGTTGAACATTTCTATCAAGACCTACAAGACCTTCTAGAACTAACACCCCAAAAAGATGTCCTTTTCATTATAGGGGACTGGAATGCAAAAGTAGAAAGTCAAGAAACATCTGGAGTAACAGGCAAATTTGGCCTTGGAGTACAGAATGAAGCAGGGCAAAGGCTAATAGAGTTCTGCCAAGAGAATGCACTGGTCATAGCAAACACCGTCTTCCAACATCATAAGAGAAGACTCTACACATGGACATCACCAGATGGTCAACACTGAAATCAGACTGATTATATTCTTTGCAGCCAAAGATGGAGAAGCTCTATACAGTCAGCAAAAACAAGACTGGGAGCTGACTGTGGCTCAGATCATGAACTCCTTATTGCCAAATTCAGACTGCAGTTGAAGAAAGCGGGGAAAACCACTAGACTATTCAGGTATGACCTAAATCAAATCCCTTATGACTATACAGTGGAAGTGAGCAATAGATTTAAGGGACTAGATCTGACAGACAGTGTGCCTGATGAACTATGGATGAAGGTTCGTGACATTGTACAGGAGACAGGAATCAAGACCATCCCCAAGAAAAAGAAATGTAAAAAAGCAAAATGGCTGTCTGAGGAGGCCTTACAAAGAGCTGTGAAAGAAGAAAAGTGAAAAGCAAAGGAGAAAAGGAAAGATATTCCCATTTGAATGCAGAGTTCCAAAGAATAGCCAGGAGAGATAAGAAAGCCTTCGTCAGTGATCAATGCAAAGAAATAGAGGAAAACAATAGAATGGGAAAGACTAGAGATGTCTTCAAGAAAATTAGAGATACCAAGGGAACATTTCATGCAAAGGTGGGCTCGATAAAGGACAGAAATGGTATGGATCTAAGAGAAGCAGAAGATATTAAGAAGGGGCAAGAATACACAGAAGAACTGTACAAAAAAGATCTTCACAACCCAGATAATCACAATGGTGTGATCCCTCACACTCACCTAAAACCAGACATCGTGGAATATGAAATCAAGTGGGCCTTAAGAAGCCTCACTACAAACAAAGCTAGTGGATGTGATGGAATTCCAGTTGAGCTATTTCAAACCTAAATGATGATGCTGTTAAAGTGCTGCACTCAATATGCCAGCAAATTTGGAAAACTCAGCAGTGGCCACAGGACTGGAAAAGGTCAGTTTTCTTTTCAATCCCAAAGAAAGGTAATGCCAAAGAATGCTAAAACTACCGCACAATTGCACTCATCTCACACACTAGTAAAGTAATGCTCAGAATTCTCCAAGCCAGGCTTCAGCAATACATGAACCATGAATGCACAGATGTTCAAACTTGTTTTAGAAAAGGCAGAGGGGCCAGAGATCAAATTGCCAACATCCAATGGATCATTGAAAAAGCAAGAGAGTTTCAGAAAAACATCTATTTCTGCTTTATTGACTATGCCAAAGCCTTTGACTGTGTGGATCACAATAAACTGTGGAAAATTCTGAAAGAGATGGGAATACCAGACCACCTGACCTGCCTCTTGAGAAATTTGTATGCAGGTCAGGAAGCAACAGTTAGAACTTGACATGGAACAACAGACACCTGGTTCCAAATAGGAAAAGGAGTACGTCAAGGCTGTATATTGTCACCCCGCTTATTTAACTTAGATGCAAAGTACATCATGAGAAATGCTGGGCTGGAAGAAGCACAAGCTGGAATCAAGATTGCTGGGACAAATATCAATAACCTCATATATGCAGATGATACCACCCTTATGGCAGAAAGTGAAGAAGAACTAAAGAGCCTCTTGATGAAAGTGAAAGAGGAGAGTGAAAAAGTTGGCTTAAAGCTAAACATTCAGAAAACTAAGATCATGGCATCTGGTCCCATCACTTCATGGCAAATAGATGGGGAAACAGTGGCTGACTTTATTTTGAGGGGCTCTGAAATCACTGTAGATGGTGATTGCAGCCATGAAATTGAAAGACGCTTACTCCTTTGAAGGAAAGTTATGACCAACCTAGACAGCATATTAAAAAGCAGAGACATTACTTTGTCAACAAAGATGTGTCTAGTCAAGGCTATGGTTTTTCCATTAGTCACGTATGGATGTGAGAGTTGGACTATAAAGAAAGCTGAGCACCAAAGATCTGATACTTTTGAACTGTGGTGTTGGAGAAGACTCTTGAGAGTCCTGTGGACTGCAAGGAGATCCAAGTAGTCCATTCTAAAGGAGATCAGTCCTGGGTGTTCATTGGAATGACTGACATTGAAGCTGAAACTCCAATATGTTGGCCACTGATGCAAAGAACTGACTCATTGGAAAAGACCCTGATGCTGGGAAAGTTTGAGGGAAGGAGGAGAAGGGGATTTGGTGATGGACAGGGAGGCCTGGTGTCCTGCAGTTCATGGGGTCGCAAAGAGTTGGACACAGCTGAGCGACTGAACTGAACTGAACTGATGGGAAAGGATGCCATGATCTTAGTTTTCTGAATCTTGAGTTTTAAGCCAAGTTTTTCACTCTCCTCTTTCACTTTCATCAAGAGGTTCTTTAGTTCTTCTTCACTTTCTGCCATAGTGGTGCTGTCATGCATATCTGAGGTTATAGATATTTGTCCCAACAATCTTGATTCTAGAAGTAGATGTCAATAAAGTAGAAGTAGGGTGACTAGAGGTCTCTTCAAGAAAATCAGAGATACCAAGGGAATATTTAATGCAAATTGAACACAAAAAAGGACAGAAACAGTAAGGACCTAACAGAAGCATAATATATTAAGAAGTGGTGGTGAGAATATATAACTGTACAGAAAAGATCTTAATGATCCAGATAATCAAGATGGTGTCATCACTCACCTAGAACCAGATGTCTGGAGCGTGAAGTCAAGTGGGCCTTAGGAAGCATCACTACAAAGAAAGCTAGTGGAGGTGATGGAATTCCAGCTGAGTTATTTCATATCCTCAAAGATGATGCTGTTAGAGTGCTTCACTCAATATGCCAACAAATTTGGAAAATGCAGCAGTGGCCAAAGGACTATAAAAGGTCAGTTTTCATTCTAATGCCAAGAAGGGCAATGCCAAAGAATATTCAAACTACCTCACAGTTGCTTTCTTTTCACCTGCTAGCTAGGTAATGCTCAAAATCTATCAAGCTAGGCTTCAAGAATATGTGAACTGAGAACTTCTAAATGTAAAAGCTGGATTTAGAAAAGGCAGGGGAGCCAGAGATCACATTGCCAACATCCGTTGGATCACAGGAAAAAAAGAAGTGAATTACAAATAATATACGCTTCATTGATATGCTAAAGCCATTGACTGCATGGATCACAACAAACTGTGGAAAATTCTTAAAGAGGTGGGAATACCAGACTACCTTACCTGTCTCCTGAGCAACCTATATGCAGGAAAAGAAGCACCAGTTAGACCTGCACATGGAATAACAGGCTGGTACAAAATTGGGAAAGGAATACAACAAGACTCTATACTGTCACCCTGCTTATTTAACTTATATGCAGAGTGTGCAGCATGTGAAATGCTGTACTGGATGAATCACAAGCTGGAATCAAGATTGCTGGGAGGAATATTAAGAACCTCAGATACGCAGATGATACCAATCTAATGGTGCAAAGTGAAGAGGAACTAAAGAGCCTTTTGATGAAAGTGAAAGAGGAGACTGAAAAACCTGGCTTAAATCTCAACATTCAAAAAACAAAGATCATGGCATCTGGTCTCATCACTTTATTGAAAATAGATGGGGAAAAATTGGAAGCAGTGACAAATTTTATTTTCTTGGACTCCTAAATCACTGTGGACAGTGGCTGCCCCAGGAAATTAAAAGACCCTTGCTCCTTAGAAGAAAAGTTATGACAAACCTAGACAGGATATTAAAAGGCAGAGACATCACTTTGCCAACAAAGGTCCATATAGCAAAAGCTATGGTTTTTCTAATAGTTATGTATGGATGTGAGAGCTGTCCCATAAAGAAAGCTGAGCACTGAAGAATTGATGTTTTCACACTGTGGTGCTGGACAAGACTCTTGAAAGTCCCTTGGACTGCAAGGAGATCCAACCAGTCAATCCTAAAGAAATCAAACCTGATTCATTGGAAGGACTGATGCTGAAGCTGAAGCTCCAATACTACGGCCACCTGATGGCAAAGAACTGACTCATTGGAAAAGACCCTGATGTTGAGAACGATTGAGGGCAAGAGGAGGAGGTGACAGAGGATGAGATGGCTGGATGGCATCACCGACTCAATGGACATAAGCTTGAGCAAACTTCAGGAAATAGTGATTGACAGGGAACCCTGGCATGCTGCAGTTCATGGGGTTGCAAATGGTCAGACATGACATAGTGACTGAACAACAACAAACTATCCATTACTGAGTATAGCATATTATTTCCTTCATAACTTAGGATTGATGTAAAATGTTTCACATGTTGATTTACCTCAAAAGACTAACTCCAAAACTGACTGATCTGGTTATCCTACTATAATTCTCATCTAAATCATTAAGAAGGACCATCAAAAGAGGTTAAAATAGAAAAGGAACCAGGACAGTACCCTGTCCTAAACTCAAAGCCTTTTGTATTCTACTGTTACTTTAACATATCACAGTCCTCCCAGCACCACCATCAAAACACACAGATACAGACATACACACCACCACCACCAAGAAAACACCTGATCTATATGAACAACAAAGAAAAGCCCTGTGGTATCTGGGTAATCCGATATTTGGCTTCATGTAAATAGAAGAAACCATGCCTTGTAGACTGATGATATCTCAGCTGCTATTCCTTTTCTAATTTATTAACTGTTCACTGGATAATCAGCTGTATAGAGGCTATTTAGAAGAGATGGACATTTATATTTCTTAAAATACAATTTTCCCAGGAAAAAGCCATTAAAAGAATTGCAACAATTTATCATTTCACTGTTCTTTAAAGAAATGTTTACAAAAAGCAAAAAAGAAGAACATTATACAGCATTGTACCCCAATCTGAAAACTGGTAAAACTTAAGTTCTACCAACTTAAGTTTTTGGTAAAAATTAAAATTTGCAAACATGGTAGCCAAGTGACATTCATTTGATCTCCTCATCACTGCTGCTGCTGCTGCTAAGTCACTTCAGTCGTGTCTGACTCTGTGTGACCCCATAGATGGCAGCCCACCAGGCTTCCCGGTCCCAGGGATTTTCCAGGCAAGAACACTGGAGTGGGTTGCTATTTCCTTCTCCAATGCATGAAAGTGAAAAGTGAAAGTGAAGCTGCTCAGTCGTGTTCAACTCTTAGTGACCTCATGGACTGCAGCCTACCAGGCTCCTCCATCCATGGGATTTTCCAGGCAAGAGTGCTGGAGTGCGGTGCCATTGCCTTCTCCTGTAATTAATGAGGTCAGCAGAATTCACAGATGCAGATGCCCGGCTTATATTCACTCCTCTAGAACACTCTATATCTCATGTCTTTTTCCCTTTCATTTTGAAGCTTTGCTTTAATTTGAGTAAATATTGAAAGGATCAATATGGGATCATTTGAGATCAGTTATATCATTAACTGGTAGGACTGAATGAACAAGATATCTTCTCTGAGGAAGAGGGGGTCTGGATGGCCCAATCTCTCTGCCAAACAGAACAAATAGAAGTTTATTTTCTATAAACTTTCTTAATACACTTTTGAGTAGAACTATTTCCATTCAGTCCTTTTGTAAAAAATTTTATGAGATTTAATATCTCAATACTTTTTTTCCTAGTTACTCTATGAAGTAATACAAGGTCAATGAAAACACCTAAATGACCAACCAACCAGACATTCTAAATAGAAATATCAACCCCTCATTTCTTCAGCCAAGTGAGGTCACTGATAAACTGATTCTAGGACTTAGCTTCAGTGGAATATACCTAATTATTTACATAGTATGCATTTTATTATCATGATATAAAATGCATTACCTATTTTATTTTTACTTTTTCAACTCATACTCAGACCTCATATCCATTAAACAGAGAGCATTTTTTCATTCAAAGCTTCCTTCACTTTCATTTTTTTTGCCACCTCTTCATAAAATACTTATATTCAAACAAATCCCAATCCAAACAAGGAAATTGAGCTACATTTCCTGTTGAAGTTTACAGATGAATTTCAACAGAAAAAGCAATATGCATTTTTTGTTATCTCTTTTGTGGTACTCTTTTAGACTATCTTTCTTTGTTCTTTAAAAATACCATAGTTCATATCCTAACCTTGAATTTTTCAAAGTGTAAAATTTTTCACGTTTTCAACTTTTTCAACTAAGACTTTTACGGGGACTTCCCTGGCGGATCAGCAGTTAAGAATCTGCTTTGCAATGCAAAGAATATGGTTCGATTCCTGGTCAGGGAATTAAGATCCCACATGCTGCAGAGCAACTAAGGCCACATGTCACAACCTCTGAGCGTGAGAGCCACAGCCATAGAGTCCGTGTACCACAAGGAAAGACCCTGCATGATGCAGCGAAGATCCCACGTGCTGCAACAGAGACCCTAAGCAGCAAAAAAAAAAATGTGCACAGAGGCACATTTCTTGTCAAAAACAAACTAACAAACTCCCAACAAATTAGGCTTTTAAAACTGGCTCTCTATTTCAGGCAGGTGAGTGAACATAACATCTCTAGAATGGGGGTGATCAATGGAAGCATCACTTTTTTGGTATTCTTACTACAAAACTAAACTTTATAATGCACATAGTGAAGGCAAGCACTAGTTCAGACATTACTTTGCTTTTTGTCATGATTAAATGGAAAAGTACCTGAAATTTCACAAGTAGATTGTTTCATAGGAATTTAACAGTTGTATGTGATTAACGTATACATGTTCCTTTACTATGGTCAAATAATTTTGGGTAATGTCAAGGCCATTAACAATGCTTTTGGGATAGAAAGAAGATATTTTTGTCATTGAATGATCCTATTTCTGGATAAAATAATGATGATAATTATTTGATAGTAATCTGAGGAAAATTAGAAATCTCTGTTCTTTACATCATTATCATAGTCATCAGAATGGGAAGTAATTTATATGTGAATATGTCTTTATCTTTTAATAGAAAAAAAAAGCAGTGCCTGAGCAATATTACTGAAGAAACACAAAACTGTTCTGGTCTGTTCCAAAAAAAATACAAAGATGTTTCTGGCAAAAGCACTTACCAGTGTGTGCTAGAGAGAGGAGTGGATGTGGGACCTTACGCTTCTTTGCCGGGGTGTGATATCCTTCACTGATCAGCCAGGTATGGCAGCCTCACCTGCTCTTACTGATTATCTCTCGAGGTTGGCCTGGAACATTGTGCTGTCCAGGTTTCAGAGTCGTCTAGTTGGTTTCACACAAAGGAAATACTAGGAGCTGTCACCTTGAATGCAGCCCTAAAAGCAGCCACATCTTAAAAAAGCAAGAAGGAATAACTGGGAGAGGGTATTGCTTAGTGCAACCCATGCTAATTTTAGGAAAGTCAGCTTAAACACATTACTCCTGTTTTAAGAAACACTGTATACTTTAGATAATTTGGGGACTTGGCTATTGAAAATTAGACTTTATGTAAACTTTTGAAACAGTGAGATGTGATCATTTCTGTTAAGATATGATCTTAATACTGAGGTCTGAGAGGCTAGGTATAGAGGAGTTATCTGTTGCATCCCTACTCTTTATCAGTACCTTTTAAGCTGGGTGTATATAGGGATTACCTGGGGATTCCTAAGCTTCATGTCAACCAGGTTTCTCTGGACTTTTCCTTCCTTCCTTGCCCATTTCTGGCTGCAGTGTTCTGCTGTTTTCCTTACTCTTCTCCTTAATTCATATCCATTAGTCAAGGAATGTGTGTTTGTGCGCCCTGGGAAGTCCCAGTCAAGGAATAAATGACTGGTAAAAGTTTTAGGGTTTAGCATCACTTTCTGTGGCAGCTACTACTTAATACCGAGTACAGCCTTAAATGTATTCCCGCTTTAATCCACAGAGCTCTACTGTTCAGGGAGGCAGTAGATGAGGTTTCTATACTGACTCCACCTTCCTTTATATTCAACTAAAGCAGTATCACTTTTTTTCTGTTTTTCAGGTTGAGTAGCATTTCAGTAAAAAAAAAAATTCTAAATTTATAAGAAACCATATGCACAATTCACACACACACACACACACACACACACCTGTAATAAAACTTTGGTCCTGGGATGCAATTTAAGTTTTTCTTCATTCTAGCTCTACCGTGTAATATTATGTGACTCTACACAATTTACCAAGCTAATCTGAATCTCAGTTTTCAAATCGGTAAAGTGGGATTAATAACAGTATCTACCAGTTAGAGCTATTATGAGAATTAGAGAAGATAATGGGATAAAATGCTCAGCACAATTGCTGGCCCATATAAAGTGGCCATTATATTCAGGAATTTTCCAAAAGCTGAAGATGCTTCTTTACAAACTTGAGGCTTTCCAGATCCCATAAAAGTCAAACCACATACAAGTACTTCCTATTTTTCATAAGTATATGACTAGCCTTGAGATGCCAAGATAAATTAGTCTCTTGATTTAGAAATGGCCAAGACATTATGTTTCTGTTCTATCTAAACAATATTTACTGACTCTATGCCCCATGCATATTCCAGTCAAATTAGTGAAGACAAATATAAGATCCATCCAATGAACGCAGGGCTGAAGATTAGACACTGTAGCCCCAAAGCCAAGAATCAGGAACCCAGGGAAGAAATGGGAACTAAGAAGCATAGGAAAGAATGAAGCCTGAGGGGCCAGGACTTTGACTGTGACTCAAATCTCCTTCATATGAGGGTAACAATAGTTTGTCCCATTGGCTTAGAGAAACCAGATCAGTGTAGACCCTCTCTGGACCTCTATAAGCATAATGTAGCCAAATGACAGGAACATATATTCAAAGCAAAGTGAACAGTGTGTCGTGCCAAACTCTGATCTTTCAAGTTAAATAAATGTGAAAATCAAAAGAGCTGGAGGGAAAGTTGGAAACTGGACTCCATATCTAAGTTCATTCAAAATGATTATTAAAAAAAAATTAGGAAATACATATTGTGATGAAACAACACACTCAAGGGGCCAGATTCTGCCAACAGTTTACCACATTCATATGCAATATCTCACTTGTTCTTACTACCATCATGGCATCCATATAAAATTATGAGAATTACCTGGCTTGGAAGTAATTCTTCATGCACTATTATCTTGGTGAACAAGAGAGAAGACACTAGACTTAACTTAGAAAACTTCTTGGGTACTTAGACTATTGCATTAACCTAAACACATATCCATATAGAAAATTCGGAGAGAGGAAAATATGGAAAAATGTCTTAGCAAATATAACGATGGCCTTTTCTCATGAGCCAACTAACTGCCTATCACTTGTTGAGTTCTGTAGTGATCTGTAGTGACCTGCTATGAAGGCCTAAGGGCAGAACTAGGCAGGATGTTGTATTACTTTTCGAGGGCTGCCATGACAGTGCATGACTCTGGGTGGATTAAAACATCAGAAATCTATTCTCTCACAGTTCTGAAGCTACAAGTCTGAAATCAAGACATGCTCTCTCTGAAGGCTCTAGAGGAGTGTCTTTTTCATGCCTTTTTCTTAGTTCCAGTGGTATTGGGCAATCCATGTTGTTGACATAAAGATGCTTCACTCCACTCTCTACTTTTTCATCATCTGGTGTTCTCCCCTCGTCTATGTCTCTTTTTCTAAGGACAACTGTGTTATTGGACTGGGGCCCAACTTGATCCAATATGACCTTTTAGTGGCCTATTTCCAGCAGAGGTCACATTCGCAGGTACCGGGGGTTAGAACTTCAACATACCCTTTTGGAGCCCACAAATAGAGCAGACTGAAGCTGTGTTCGTTTTGATTTGTCTTCCCTGGTAGATATAAATCTTATGCTGCTAAAAGTGAAAAAAAAATACAGACTTCCCTATTATCCTTCATTTCTAGAGAAAAAAGCAGATAAGTGGAGCACTTAAAAGTGTACTTCTACTCTGATTCACCTCTTAAAAGTCCCTCAGGATAAAGTTCAAACTGCTTCTGATGGTAGACAGACTTGGCTGTTCTCAACAATCTCTGCATCACCTCGGGTTCATCTCTTTCCTAGCACATTCTCCATCCCAGCCACATGCTGTATCTGCACTTTGAATGTTCTGAATTCCTTCTAATCCATTTCTTTCCACATGCTGTTCTTTGGGTCCAGATTGCTCTCCAGCCTTCCCATTTCCCCCTTAATCTTCGGCTAGAATCAACACATCTTTCCGTTTAGAAGGTGTTTTCCTTTGTGGAATTGTTTGCCCTGCTATGTACTCTATCTCTGGAACTGCATAATCACACTATACTCAAATTCTCTGTTTTCTGCTTTAGCTTGTGTACTTCCAAATGTTAGATGTTTTGTTTGATTCAGAAATGTATTTTCCAGGCCTTAAACACAGTACTTGGCACAGAACAGACATGCAATTTTCCCTTTTTTCTCTCCTTTTTTTTTTTTTTTTTGAATTTAAAGGAAGTGGGAATAGGTGAGAAGGAGATAATGAAGGTGGAAGAAGCATTAGAGAAGAATAAACAAGGCCATTTCTAAAACATCCACATTCTTGTTCTAGGCCAAACTAATCTACCCACCTGTTTACTAAAATGATCCAATTTATAATGAGCTGACAGTGTCTGGGATTTTTCAGGGGTTTTAGACAGATATATCAAATATTTTAAGAAATTATCTTGATCATATAGAACCAGCAGAATTTTGGAGTTAAAAACAGGAAATCAGTTTGCCTGTTTCAAATGCCAGCTCTGTTACTTTGTATCCAAGTGACTAATTCACATCATTCTCTACGCCTCGGTTGCCTCATCTGTAAATAAGGGATGGTAACAATACCTAACTCATAAGGTTGATGTGAGAATACAATGAGTTAATATATGTAGAATGTTTTGTACCTGGAATAATGCATATCAAATACATTGTTACATAAAGTTAGATATTATTTTCAACATTTTTCTTATTTTATCCAGTTCTATCTAGATTAATCAGACATATTAACCACCAATGGTGTAATACTAAAATGAATATTCTTACCCACCCTCAATATTAAATGGTCAGTTATTATATTTCAGTTTTCCTTTAGATATATTACTGTCATTCTGACACAAATTCAAATGATACTATGTGAGAAGGGAATTTGTAGAAATTCTGTATTGATAAGATTAAGAGCAAAATTACACAAATAAAAAAATTTAAGTGTTGTTCTGTTGTTTTTAAAATCTAGTTAATATTTCTTTCCACTTCTAAAGAGATATATAAAACCACCAAGTGTCATTAAAGTATTTTCCATAAGGGGGCACTATTACATTTTCATATCAATAGAAAGTTTTCAACTATTTTCATTCACATTATATCCAAGTAAATTGACAGTAATAATTGGTGCTTTGGAAGGTGTATATTTATGTTAAAATTTTGTTTTTATGGCTTAAAGCTTTCTTTTTTACATCTCTATTACCATGTAAATTTTAAAATTTTGATATAATTAAAACCTTTATAAAAATATAAAAAAACCCAACATAATTGATTCTTCAAAACAAAATACAGATAAACAACCACTAAAAATCTTGTTTTCCTAAATTAAAACAACTATCAAGAAAATTATAATGTATATTGATACTGCAGTAACAATTTTGGACATTAGTAAAATATTTTTCTTTTACTAAAATAAAACTAGCTAAAATATATTAGTCAATTTTTCCATCATCGTTTAGGCATTTTTTATGTGTGTGTAGCATGTGTAGAAATACATGAATGATTATATTTTACATGAATTATTAAAAAAATAAATAGAACCTTTTTGAAATAGTCTGGTAAAATGAATTTACTCACATTATCTTTGATAATATTCTCACAAGTATGCAATACTTTTCATTGCTGTAAGCTTACAATGTCTTAAAAAGTTGTTAAAAGGTAATGAGGTATACACAAATTCTTTTTTTTTTTAACACAAATTCTTAAAAAACCATAAGTCTAAAAAAAAAAAAAACCATAAGTGTGAAGAGTGCTAAAGAATATTAACAGGCAGAGTGTTAAAGTATATTTCTACAGAATACTTCCATTATCACTAATAAGTGTGTTTAGTAGCTAACTCTGCAGTGAAGAAAGCTTGTACCACCTTAACCAAATGATGAAAGTCAGTATCACCAGTAACATGGCAATTGCCCATGGTGTACTTTCTAATACAGTGTATTGAGCAGAACACAATCAATGCAAAACATTCAATGAAGTAACTGTCCTCTATTCTTTAAACCTACTGAAGACAAGAAGACTCTGAGGGACTGTTTTAGATTAAAAAAAGACTAATGAAACATATCAGTTAAGTGCATCATAAAGTTCTGTATTGGATCTCAGCACGTTACAGGAAATTACTAGGTCAATCACTGAAATCTAATTGAGGTTTATGGATTAGATAGTAATATTTAATCAGTATTTGATCAGTGGGAATTTCCTGACTGTGATCATTTTACTGTGGTCATGACAGCAAATATCTTAATTTGGAAAAAGGGTACATGGGAGCTCTTAATACTGTTCAACAACCTTTATGTATATCTGAAATTATTTTAAAATTAAAAGTTAAAAAATAAAACGAAAGAATTAGGGGAGAGGGTGAGGGTACCAGGGAGAAAAAACAGCAAAGGCTGAGTCACTAAAACAGAGAAGGCAGGCAGAGAGAAAAGGCCTAGATGGCTGAGCACAGAGGGGAAAGGGGTATGATACGCATCAGATGAGGTTTGAGAAGGATGCAGGAAATGTGTCTTGTAAGCATCAGTGTCCAAAGGCCTTTGAAAGTTGTACAACAGGTAATTGACATGACCTGATTCATGCTTTAAAACTACTCTGTGTATGCTGAGTGTAGATTGGATTGTGGTGTGAAGCAGAGGGGAGGAAATGAAGAAGCAGGAGTGAGGAGGCAGTTTCCTGGAAGATCATAATTGCTTAGCCAGTGTGACTATCAGTTCAGTTCAGTTGCTCAGTCATGTCCGACTCATTGCGACCTCATGAATCACAGCACGTCAGACCTCCCTGTCCATCACCAACTCCCAGAGTTTACTCAAACCCATGTCCATCGAGTTGGTGATGCCATCCAACCATCTCATCCTCTGTCGTCCCCTTCTCCTCCTGCCCTCAATCTTTTCCAGCATCAGGGTCTTTTCAAATGAGTCAGTTCTTCACATCAGGTGGCCAAAGTATTGGAGTTTCAGCTTCAACATCAGTCCTTCCAATGAACAACCAGGACTGATCTCCTTTAGGATGGACTGGTTGGATCTCCTTGCAGTCCAAGGGACTCTCAAGAGTCTTGTCCAACACCACAGTTTAAAAGCATCAATTCTTCAGTGATCAGCTTTCTTCACAGTCCAACTCTCACATCCATACATGACCACTGGAAAAACCATAGCCTTGACTAGATGGACCTTTGTTGGCAAAATAATGTCTCTGCTTTTAAATATTCTATCTAAGTTGGTCATAACTTTCCTTCCAAGGAGCTAGTGTCTTTTCATTTCATGGCTGCAATCACCATCTGCAGTGATTTTGGAGCCCCCAAAAATAAAGTCTGACACTGGTTCCACTGTTTCCCCATCTATTTCCCATGAAGTGATGGGACCAGATGCCATGATCTTACTTTTCTGAATGTTGAGCTTTAAGCCAACTTTTTCACTCTCCTCTTTCACTTTCATCACGAGGCTCTTTGGTTCTTCTTCGCTTTCTGCCATAAGTGTGATGCCATCTGTGTATCTGAGGTTATTGATATTTCTCCTGGCAATCTTGATTCCAGCTTGTACTTCATCCAGCCCATGATTTTGCATGATGTACTCTGCATATAAGTTAAATAAGCAGGGTGACAGTATACATCCTTGACGTACTCCTTTCCCAGTTTGAAACCAGTCTGTTGTTCCATGTCCAGTTCTAACTGTTGCTTCCTAACCTGCATACAAATTTCTCAAGAGGCAGGTCAGATGGTCTGGTATTCCCATCTCTTTCAGAATTTTCCACAGTTTATTGTGATCCACACAGTCAAAGGCTTTGGCATCGTCAATAAAGCAGAAATAGATGTTTTTCTGGAACTCTCTTGCTTTTCCAATGATCCATTGGATGTTGGCAATTTGATCTCTGGTTCCTCTGCCTTTTCTAAAACCAGCTTGAACATCTGGAAGTTCACAGTTCACGTACTGCTGAAGCCTGGCTTGGGAGAATTTTGAGCATTACTTTACTAGCGTGTGAGATGAGTGCAATTGTGTGGTAGTTTGAACATTCTTTGGCATTGCCTTTCTTTGGGATTGGAATGAAAACTGACCTTTTCCAGTGCTGTGGCCACTGCCGAGTTTTCCAAATTTGCTGGCATATTGAGTGCAGCACTTTCACAGCATCATCTTTCAGGATTTGAACTAGCTCAACTGGAATTCCATCACCTCCACTAGCTTTGTTGGTAGTGTGACTATAATACAGATGAAAAGGAATAGATAGGAGATGTATTTTGTAGTTAGAACATACAGCTACAGGCTGATGGGTTGAATGAAGGGATTAAGGATGATTAGGCTCTCTGTGACATCAGCAAGCATGTAAATTATAACTTTGATATGTCCCAAACTACATGCATAACATAAAGTCTTGTTATGTTCAAGAAATATGAAAAGGAATAGATAGATTTGAGATATTTTTTGGAGTTAAAACATCCAGCTACAAGCAGATGGATTGAATGAAGGGATTAAGGATGACTCAGGTGCTCTGTAAAATCAGGAAGCACATAAATTGTAACTTTGATATGTACCAAAGTACTGCTTAGCATAAGGTCTTGCATATAAGGAATAGTCACTGTATATATGTTTACTGATGAATTTAATATCAGTTGAAAATAATTATAAAAGTTGACATAATTTTAGAATAAAGAAGCTTCAATAGTGAATATTTTATGAGGAAATTATGCAGGTTTGTAACTTGAAGCATTTTTAAGTGATAACATCAGGTATCAATGTGATTACTGCTAATAATCTATCACATTTTAGATAATATGGTAACAATTCCATAATAATTCAGAACTCCCATTCCTTGGTTGCTACCTCATGGCTCATAGAATTAACAACACTGTAGCATTTAGAGTAATTTTAAAAGTGACTTCTAAAGCAATACTTTATTTCAGTGTTTTCTAACAAACGTTCATCTAATCCATCTCTAAGGATGCCTGGGCCTAGGAAATCTTTGTGTTAGTTTCAAAGACAAATCAACAAACGTTTATCTCTGTTGCCTTCTCTTTTGCTGCTTCTTTCTGCTTCGTCCATCTCCACCACGTCATTCGTAAAGGAAAAAGTATGGGATAGGACTGTATTATTCAGAAGTGATTCTACATTAGTGTGATAATAGGAAAGGCATTTACATGGGTAACTAGAGGCTTTCTAAACCAGCAAGGGCAGAGGATGTGACCACCAGGAAAGGCACTTTCAGGATAAAATGAAGGTAGAACAGGGAAATCAACACGAGTGAACTTAGCTGCCTGAAGTACCAGTGGGTTCTTTTCAGGATGGCTTGGGAAAGCCTTGGGAACCTTCCAGTACGATCTTAAAGGCATAGAGCACTGAAATGGATACACTCAGGAGAAATTCCTGTGGCTGCCAACAATACCCTTCGTTTGCTGCTTATCTGTTCATGTGCACATACCTGTCTGCAGCTGCAGTAAGATACGCATGCCTCCTCTCCTTCTTTACTTTCCAGCTGTGAAGGGGGCCTGGGGAAAATGGCTTTTCATTTTCTTCCCCTGCATTCTTTGAGAGAAGTCTGAAGGTCAAGGGGTGGTACTGAGAACCAGCAAATGATATTGATCACTGGTATGATGTTTTCCTTTCTTTGAGCTCAGTAGCCAAGTTAATGGTTATTTCTCTGTACCCGCTACTAAAGCTGACTGAAGGAGCATATTTTGCCTTTACTTCTCCAGAATTTTTTTTACGTCAATACAATGTAAAGCAAAGTGAGAAATCTGGGAATCTCTAATCAGGATGACCCAGAAGATTTTTCTTAGAATGGCAAAGCTCATTTGGTCAATTTTGTTATACTTTGGCACACATTTATGGGGAACAAGCAATAGAGTCATTAATATATTTGATAATTTAGTTAATAGCAGAAATGACACTTGGTTTAAAGACAATTTACATAATTAACCAGGTAACAGTGGTAGAGGTGGTTTAGTCATTAAGTCGCGTCTGACTCTTGGGACCCCATGGATGGCAGCCTGCCAGTCTCCTCTGTCCATGAGATTTTGCAGGAAAGAATACTGGAGTGGGTCAGTCATTTCCTTCTCTAGGGGATCTTCCCAAGCTAGGATCGAACTCAGGTCTCTTGCATAGCAGGCAGATTCTTTACCAACTGAGCCGTCAGAGAAGCCCAACCAGGTATCAGAAGAGAAGTTTTACTCAGTTGCCAAATATGTGTGGAGCACATAAATGTGTCAGAAACCCTCTTAGGTTAGGAGGAATTAATAGCTAATGATCTTGATTGACTGCACATTCCATCTATCTGTCAAGACATGAGCTGGCTGATGTTCTTCATCTGGTAGTGATGGAAAGGTTCATTGAGGGGTCTGAGTCATTACTGAACCTACCTCATCTATCTGTTTGCTGACTTATTTGCTCATATGTTTGTTTTGCTCCTATTATCCATTACTATTACTGCTTGGGATGGAAGTGATGAGAAAAGCTCTAGGAGAATTCTAGACGTTCCTGATAGTTTTTCTTTCCTTGCCACAGTTTCTTCTTGTTTGTGAGGATCCATTCCCCCAGCCAGGATACTATATACTCTTTGAATGACATGAAGAATGCAAAATGGCCAAGTGCCAACTAGCAAGGTACAGTTTCAACTTCCGGTGCTATGAAAGGAGGAATGTGCAGGAGCAGGTACATACGGGCCCCTGAGAACTGACTATGAGCTACATTTTTCAGCTCCGCATCTGTGACATCACTTTGGAAGCTGGAAATCAGCCTTTGGAAGTAGGTACAGCACAAAAAGCAGCAAATGCTACAAGTCAGGGCCTGACATCAACTATGCTTCATGACTTAAAGACACAAATACTGTAGCAGTTACACATGCTTTCCTAAGCATGATGCGCGTGTGTGTGTGTGTGTGTGTGTGTGTGTGTGTGAGTGTGTGTGTGTGGCTACTAGTTACTCTCCACCACTTCTAAAATAGACTTCAGGCTTCCTTGGTGGCTCAGCTGATAAAGAACCCACCTGCCAATGCAGGAGATACAAGAGATGTGAGTTTGATCCCTGGGTTGGGAGGAATCTCTGGAGAAGGAAAAATATTCCTGTCTGGAAAATCCCATGGACAGAGGAGCCTGGCTGAATACAGTCCAAAGGGTTGCAAAGAGTCAGACTTAACTGAGCGAGCACGCACAACACTTACTGAAACTTCTGATTACAGCCTAAAGCATCAGACCATTTCCTGTCCATGATAATGCTATGATATTTTCAACAGAAAAGTTGATATGCAAAAGGTCAAACTTTGCTGTATCTTTGTATTATATGTCAAAAGCTATAAGTTTATGAGGCTTTATTGAGAAATTGAGGTTAAATAGGGAATTTAACTCCAAAAGCATAGAAGAAAAATACAGAACTATACACTGAATATAGCCGATTCTAGTTGTGAAAAAATGTGGAAAAATTAGAGAGGGCACCATTATCTGGGCTAAAACACAATTTTTTAATCATATAATTTTAAAACATACACAAAAAAGAGAGAAGGAGATAATAAATCCTGGTGCGTTTCACTGACCCAACTTGAATAATTTTAAAGGATTGGCCAATCTTGTTTAATCTATTTCACAACTATTTTTTAAATGCAATATTTTAAAGCAAATCTCAGCATATAATTTTAATTTGGTCCTTTTAATATAAGCAAAGTTTAAATGACGGTAGAGACCAAGCCACTGTGCCTCTTATTCTTTAATCTCAAATAGTATTAAACAAATTTAGGTTCTATCCTCGTAGGTTTCATCCTTTAGTCCTGAATAAAACGAGTCCTTCTCTTCATACTCCTTTTCTAAAACTCTGAGCAGAGCTGAACTTCCCCAGAAGGTTTAGTTTACAATGAATCACTTGCAAAATGGAGAGGGATTTTGGCAATTTTTATTACTTCTTCTTGGGTATAAACAATGGGTTGTGATAAAAGGCAATTATAATTATATCACGTCATTGAGATGGAGTCAGTGAACAGGTAATCCCTCTCTATCCTCTAAGAACAACATTAAAATAGCAAGGAATCATTGTATGTTGCTTGCATTATGTTTAATTTGTCTTTTTGTTGAAGTTCATGCATATATTAAAGTCAATTGTTAATTAGATGTTCCTAATCACATATCTACCCTGTGAGAATAAGGAAAAAAATGTCTTTTTATGATGCATGTTAGGCAAACTTAAAAAAAAAAAACTCCATAAAATCTAGTATAGTTCGAGAATCAGTTCTACCTCTTCACTAGTGCAATCAAGGGAATTCAATACAAGGACCTGAGTAAATATCACAGGTCTGTTTTTCTATTTAAAACAAACTGCAGATAGGGAGTGTACAAGAAGCTTTAACAGAACTGTTTTGGATGAGACATGGGGATTTAGGTGTAGCTCACAGGTCTGGCTCAGATTTGAGTACTCCAATTTTCAGTATCCTGAGGACTCATCACTAGGATGGAATGGAAATGGGTGGTTGTTAGTGGAAAATTTGTGTAAAATGTTTATATGCACATATACCATGACAAATGATAATTCAGGGTGACTGTGGTCCAGATTCATACTAAATATACTCTATTCTCTCGAGGCAAATTAGCCATGTAGATACCAGCAATTTCTGTCACACCTGTGATCCTCCTCCCAATTCCTAAACCATATCCAGGGCGCTGTGGGCCAATGAGAAAGAATGTTCACTGCTGTGCATTTCCCAAGCATCTGTCTTTGTGGATATCTTCTTCCACAAAAAGTCTTTTTGGAAGAAAAAATACGTTTACTTGCCTTAGATTAGACAGAAGCAAATGGATGCCAGTGAACATGGTAAAATAAGGACTTAATCACTTCCTGTCCATTGCAGTCAATGCTCTGATGGGTCAGGAATGTGGAAAGGGAGGAGAATGGAGTTTCAGTTAAATAGTCACTGCTTGATTCTCATGTCCCGTCTTGTTGTGGACCAAAGGAGACCTTCTGTTTGGGGAAAATATGAGCGATTTGTTCCCAGGGTTAAAATTAATATGTGTAATGACATGATAAATGCTGATTTCTAAATATAGAAGTCTTTAATAAATATTCATTTAGGCCTTTATAATGATAGTATTCAAACTTTACTGTGATTAAAGTGATTGGGGAAGCTTATTTAAATGACTGCTTTCTACTCCTCAGAAATTCTGATTCAGTAAGTCTGGGAAGGACTCAGTGATTGACATTATCTTTAATGGATATTTTGGGGACCTGAATACAAAAGATATGTGTCATTTACTGTGAGAAATATTTTTCCACAGAGTGTAACTCCATGAAGCAAGCAGTTTGGTGAATATATGTCATATTCCACTCAGATGCACAAATTAGTCCAAACTTTACCAAATGCCCTTAGCTTTAGCCTACTGTGAAACACCTGTGTAAAGAATCAGGCTTCCCTGAATCCACCACACAGCCTTTCTTTTACTCTCTCTCATTGCAAAGACATTTTCTTAGCCTCCTCCTTTCTCCCTCAAGCCCTCACTTGTATCAATACTCACTGTAAACTAAAATTTTATGAGACTAGGGTAGGACAGGAGGCCTGCCAAAGAAGTTTTTCTTTGCTTCTGAGGAAAAGGAGCCCAAAGTCATAACTTAAAAAAAGGAAACTAACAAGAGTGAAAAGGCACAAATTAGCAATACAATATATTATCATGCCACTGAGGAAATCTACTGGTAATGATATCCTTTTTTTTTCAATTTTTTGTACTACTATTATTCTTGATCATTGGGGCTTCCCATGTGGCACTAGGGTAAAGGACCCACTTGCCAATGCAGGAGGGGTCAGTAAGAGACACAGGTTCAATCCCTGGGTCGGGAGGATCTCCTGGAGGAGAACATGGTAACCCACTCCAGTATTCTTCCCTAGAGAATCTCATGGACAGAGGAGCCTGGTGGGCTATGGTCCATAGGGTTGCAAAGTCGGACATGACTGAAATGACTTAGCATGCAGACATTCTTGATCATTATAATATTCATTCCACTTACAATACCCGTTTGGTATATTTTTGAAATATTTTTCTTTTTAATTTTGAAAGTAATTCATATATACTTACAGAAACTTGGAAAATACTAAAAAAAATATACAAGTAAATAAAATCACCCATAATACCATAAACCAGAAAGTCATCTGGAAAAGTTTTTAATAAACTTTTTTAAACAGCCCTAAAATCTCTATAGCATTTACTTTGTTCCTTTATTTCTCAAACAATCACATAGGAAAGACAGTTAGAATAAATATGACATAATGAAGTGTGGGATGTAATAATAGCAGAGATATTTACTTGAGATTTTCTTCTTGCCTGAGATCATTCTGTTTACCACAGGACACTGGCAAGGATGCCCAGTTGCACTTAGTGGTCAGTATGGTTGATCTCTGAGATAATAAAAGGCTTAAAGCAAATTAGATTTAATAGTTTATAGAAAAAAAAACAGTGTAATTTATCTAAATCTTTGACTAGTAACAGCACTTAAATAAAATATTGGTAAATTTTTAGCCAACCCTTACTTATTACCTGCTTTTGTTTTTATAACATAGCTAAATTTAAATATTGTACGTGAAATCTATGAATTGTTTTACAATAACACTTTTATCAACGTGGACCATGACTATAGCCATGAAATTAAAAGATACTTGCTCCTTGTAAGAAAAGTCATGACAAACCTAGACAGCATATTAAAAAGAAGAGACATATCTTTGCCAACAAAATGTATAATCAAAGCTGTAGTTTTTTCAGTAGTCATGTACCGATGTGAGCATTGGGCCATAAAGAAGGCTATCAAAGAACTGATGCTTTTGAACTGTGGTGCTGGAAAAGACTCTTGACAGTCCCTTGGACAGCAAGGAGATCAAGCTAGTCAATCCTAAAGGAAATTAACCCTGAATATTGATTGGAAGGGACTTCCCAGGTGACTCAGATGGTAAAGAATCCACCTTCAATGCAGGCGACCTGGGTTTGATATCTGGGTTGGGAAGATCCCCTGGAGAAGGGCATGACAACCCACTCCAGTATTCTTGCCTGGAGAATCCTATGGACAGAGGAGCCTGGCAGGCTACACTCCATGGGGTCGCAAAGAGTTGGACATGACTGAAGTGACTTAGCACAACACAGCAGAGCATGCATTGGAAGGACTGATGCTGAAGCTGAAGCTCCAATACTTTGGCCACCTGATGTAAAGAGCCAACTCATTGGAAAAGACCTCGATGCTGGGAAAGACTGAGGGCAAGAGGAGAAGGGGTTGGAAGATGATGAGGTGGTGAGATAACGTCACTGACTCAACGGACATGAGTTCGAGCAAGCTCCAGGAGACAGTGAAGGACTGATGCCTGGTGTACTACAGTTCATGTGGTCCCAAAGAGTCAGATACAATTTAGCAACTGAACAGCAACACTTTTATATGTGGTATATTTTATCTGACAAAGTTTTAGGTCAAGTTTAGCTTTAGAAGATATAAGTCAGCTGTTAAAACTTGTGACAGGGTTTTGAAGTTCCTTGCAAAGTATTTTACTTCCTTTGCTCTCCTGAATGACTTATTTTGCTGATCTGTGGCTCAATTAATGATCTTTCATCATTATGGTGACGCTGCCAAAGAGTGATATTCATACAGAATTGGATTAAATATCATTTAGCAAGTCAGCCTTTTCCCTTTGCTTTTCTTTTAAAAAATATGTATTTATTTATTTATTTAGCTGTGCCAGGTCTTAGTTGGAGCATGCGGGATCTTCAGTCTTTAGTTGCAGCATGTGAACTCTTAATTGCAGAATGTGTGGACTCTTGATTGCAGAATGTGGAATCTAGTTCAATGACCAGGGATTGAACCCGGGCTCTCTGCATTGGGAGCAGGGGGTCTTAGTACTGGACCACCAGGGAAGTCCAGACTTGCCTGTTTTCAAATGAATTTTTCCCATGTCATAAAGCATGGATTCTTAATGATGAAGCAACACCCCTAGCTTCAAAAGTAGATATTAAGTAGATTTACCAGTTTTTCGACTGGCTGCCAGAACAGGGAAAAAAGAAAAACTATGTCATTGGGAATGGCTTTAATTCATTGTCAACCACAGCTAATATCACAGGCTCTATTTCTGCAATATATTCACTTTCAGCTGTAATGACTGAATCTGAATTATAAATCTTTTTTGTCATGAACCTAAAGAGAAAAATATCTTCTGATATATTTATTTGTTCTTTGTTGGTAGTTTTGGAGTTTGTGAGATGATTACTCTGGCAGCAGTGGAAATTATATGGACATAATTATATATGTTTTTGAAGTTTATTATTTCTGTTAGATGTGTTACTGCATTTAACATATATGTATGTATGCACATATATATGAAGAAGGGATCTTAAATACTTTCCTTTCCATTTTTTGATAAAAAATATTTTATTTCAACTATAGGCTAGTATTTATTCTTAAAAACTTACATGAAGACATTCTGAGCCCATAACTGTAAATATTCATGTCTACTCATTAAAAACAAAGAGGGAAAAGAAAGCAAAATGAAAAAAAAAAAAAAAAACTTATGTTGTTTACCAGACCCTGAAAACGCACCCCCTAAATTTTTTTGTATGAATTTGATCATTTTTTAAAATTTTAAACATTCAGAAGAGCCTACTCATCCTTTTAAGCTGAGAGAAAAAAGTTTTCAATTTCAAGAATGCTTCAGAAAAAACTTTATAAAAACTGTTTCACCAATGAATTAATAAACAATTATATTATTATGATATCAAATAACATAGAATTAGCATGATGGATTTCTGACCACATACACTTTTTTACAAATTGTTTCCAGGTTATAAAAATACTGTGAGAAAGCAGAACAGATTTACACAGGAAGTCCCAGGAAGAATTTCTCTTGGGGGGAAAGATTATTTATTTCTTTGGCCTACACTTATTTCCCTCTAACAAATAGGTTTGAAGTGCTTGGGTATATCTACACAGATTAAGTGTAAAAGAGTAGAGAAGTAGGACAAAGATGTAGAGATGTATATCTCAATCTTGAACATGCTATACACCTCTCTTGAGTTTGTTAGAACACGGAGTCTGATTCACAGTTCTCTGATAAGGTCTGAGATTCTATCTTACTAACAAACTCCCAGATAACACTGGCTCAGACCACGCTAAGTAGATTCAGAGCAGTGGATTCTATAACTGACTGCCTATCAAAGCAACCTCGGGGAGATTTTAAACCAAAAGAGAGGCTTGTGTCATAATCCAGATCTGAATCCGCCTCACCAAGTGGGCCTCTGGCATGTATGTGGCAAAATAAGCTGCGCTGGTGATGCTGAGTCTCAGGCAGGGTGGTGAACCATGGGCTTAGGTTAGTATTTCTCTCTACCAAGAATGTGTGCGGGTGCAGGTGTGTAGATGGGGCTTGGGGGTCAAGATTTTTACAGATGCAGAAACAGTTTATTCTGAGCAGATTCACCTCCTAATCTCAAAGCTCCTTTCCTCTCAAAAAGAGAAACACCCGTTGGATGAGATAAAAAACGGACTCATCGTTACAGCCTCATTATTCAGAACTAAACCCAGAAACCTCTGAAATCATCTCTTAATTCTCTTCCCCTTCCCAGCTCTGCTCTGGTTGTAGCTGGCTTTCTTGTTTTTTCTGAAAATCCCTAAGCAAACCACCGCCAAATCTTGAATAGATATTTCTTCAGCCTGGAATACTCTTACCCCAAATAATCCTTAGCAGGTATCCTCACGTTTTCAAATATTTGATCAAACACTGCCTACTCAGCAAGCTTCCTGACCACCTAGTCAAATGACAACTTGCCACCAGCTCTTTCAAGCTTCCTTTTTCTGCATCATTTTTTCCCTAAGCACATGCCATGTTCTATCACATTATTTATTATGTTTATTAATCAATTTTTGTTCTCACTCCCTCTTTACCATTGACTGGAAGGTAGTGATGTAGGCATCTTTGTTCACAGATATTGCCAAACTGATAGAAAATTCCTGTACCATAGCACATATTTTATTTTATTTTATTTTTTAAGGCAAGTTTATTGAGGTATAATATGCATGTAGTAAAATTCAGTAAACAGTTTTGACAAATACATACAGTTCTGTAACCAGCACAGGAATCCAGATAGAACATTCCCATTACCCCCAGATTTCCTGTGCTGCCCCTTTGATGTTAAATCCTCCCTCAGCTCTGACAGCTGCTGATCCAGTCCCCTCCCTACAGTTTTACCTTTTGCAGAATGTCAATAGCACATATTTTATAAATAAAAAGATATAAACTCATGTCACTTCAAAGAGGTCCTCTATGACTGTCCCAGTAAAAGAAGAACCCATCTTCAAACTTCCTATTTTCATTTGTCTGTGTCACACTAGACTATTATACTAGCTTATTATATATTCCCTATGTTCTCTCCCCTCCCCTTTCTCTCTTTCCACACATACATAATTTTCATTTGTTTTTGAATTTATTATTAGAACATAAATTAAGGATAGTGGTAGTATTTCAGAGGTATGTACTAAGCAAACATAACACCTCCTCACACAAAGTATGTAGGTAATAAATATTTGTTGACTCTTTTAAAAAAAGGGGTACTATAAAGATACATTGGCCTCTCTGCATTGCTATAAGGTAATGAATAACTACTGTTTTACATTTCTCTGGATAGAGAAACACTGTCTGGTATTGATGGCTGATTTAGTGCTCTATTATTCAAGCAAGCAAGGGCAGACAAATCAGTGAGACATTTATTCCCAACATTTATTCTATGATCTTTTCATCTAGCAAAGTTTATATTATGATTGCATCCAGTTAGTTTGCTTGCCCCAAAGCACCCAGGTACTCAGATTCTCCCCCACTCCCACCACTTTCTCATTTTCTTGACTCCAAAAGGTGCATACCCAGAGTTTTCCTAATGAGGAATCAGCAAAACTTTGGTTCAGCCCAAGGCAAATTTACACAGCTGGCTAAAGTCATCGCATGGTGGGATGCTGTTTTTAAATGCACTTGTGGTTATCAAGAGCTCCCTACTTCATAGCTGTTTACTTTTGATCCAACAGGGTCTACACTTTCCATTACACAGCACTTCAGCAACCTTGCTGTTGCAGAGGCTTCCTGCGCTGACAGGGTGTATGAGGCATTGAACCCCTACGTTGGCTAAACAGCCTTGAAGCTGGTGTCTGAGTGTTCTTTCCTGACCTAAGCCATCCGGTTGTGTCAATTTACTCATAGCTTGTGGCACAGGAGCGTTCAAACGATGCAAAGATGGTTGTGCATTTGTCGCTTTCGGTATAACTAAAAACACAAGTAGGTCTAGGAAAGAAAAAGAGGCTCTAATCTCAGCTGCAAAATCCAATAGTCATATTTTCTAAGATTACAAGAATGGTGAAAATTAAAGCAATCATTTTAGAGTTGACAAGATAGAAGCTGAATGCCGATCATCTGAGGTCTCTGACTAAACCTCTTGCCTAACAATTAGCTATTCAGTCATTCACTTATTAATTCACTCAAGAAATTTTACTTAATCTTATAATGTACACAGTATTGTGCAAAGCACTTGGGGGCAACCTTAACAATTCTAATTATGCAAAATATTTAAAAAAAAAACAGAGAAAGGGTGATGCATGTAGTGATTGTAATGAATTTAAATCTAATTCAACAAATACTTATTAAGGTACTTATTTTGTTCTCCAAAGATAACACCTGCACATACACACAGTTGGTTTGACCAATTATTAGCTGCACACTATAACATAAATTTGAAAGCTATAAACAATTGTCTAAAAATAAGGTTCTAGAGAACAGGAAGGAGTGAGATTTTCAAACACTTTCCCATCATTAAGAAAGATTTTCATTATATCTCGGACAGTGATGGTGTTGGGTACCTCTTTCTGAGGAAAATTCATCTTAAATGGGGTATTTTAAAATTCACATTAACTCCTGAGAGCCGAGTAGGATCGGAACTTTGTGGAGCAGGTTTTTGGTTGCCACTATCCTTTTGCACTGCAAGCGTTCAGGGCTCTTACTTACATCAGAGTACTAGAAATCACAGAATGTGGGGAGAGTCCCACATACAACATAATTTTACTGTGTCCTAAAGGCTTCCCTGGTGACTCAGAGGTTAAAGTGTCTGCCCGCAACACGGGAGACCAAGGTTCGATCCCTGGGTCGGGAAGATCTCCTAGAGAAGGAAATGGCAACCCACTCCAGTATTCTTGCCTGGAGAATCCCATGGACGGAGGAGCCTGGTAGGCTGCAGTCCACCGGGTTACAAAGAGTCAGACACGACTGAGCGACTTCACTCAAAGACTTCTAAATATTTCAATCTTGCAAGTGGAAAAACTCCCTTGTGATTACTTGAGAATAGAAACTTCTTTCATTTTACATATAAACACAAAGGATATTTTTGCATAATTTTACTGGCACAATTTTGTAGGCATGTACTATTGAATAAATCAAGGGAATTATCCATATTCTGTTTGAGAATTTACTAACAGTGTTTCATATTGTAGGAAATAAAATAAATAACAGTAATCCCAATGATAATATTTAAGACAACAAATGTATACAGTATGGATTAGCTTCTATGGTTAAGAACCTACTCTTATTCTACATAAAGCCGTGACCCTCTGGCCACTTCATCTCAATCAGTGTAGACCTGCTTGACTGATTATTGACAGAGGAAAGGAAAGCTGTGATTTATTACAAATTATTTTATTTAATCTTGCAAATGCTAATTGGAGAAATTATTTTTAACTCTATCTTGGTAAGTAATTTTATCTAGGAACTTAATTTCAGGAAGCTAATGGGGAGCGTGAAAATTATAAAAAGTAAATGTAGATTTATATATCTGAAGAATTTGAAAAGCACAGTATGATTTGACAAAAATGTTTTTAAAAGCTCAGTCGCTTAGTCATGTTTGACTCTTTGCGAACATATGGACTGCAGCACACCAGGCTTCCCTGTCCATCACCAACTCGGAGTTTACTCAAACTTATGTCCATTGAGTCGGTGATGTCATCCAATCATCTCATCCTCTGTCGTCCCCTTCTCCTCCTGCCTTCCATCTTTCCCAGCATCAAGGTGTTTTCCAGGGGGTCTGTTCTTCACATCAGGTGGCCAAAGTATTGGAGTTTCAGCTTCAGCATCAGTCCTTTCAATGAACATTCAGAACTGATTTCCTTTAGGATTGATTAGTTGTATCTCCTTGCAGACCAAGGGAGTCTCAAAAGTCTTCTCCAAAACCACAGTTCAAAAGCATCAATTCTTTGGTGCTCAGCTTTCTTTATAGTCCAACTCTCATATCCATACATGACCACTGGAAAAACCATAGCTTTGACTAGATGGACCTTTGTTGGCATAGTAATGTCTCTGCTTTTTAAAATGCTGTCTAGGTTGGTCATAGCTTTTCTTCCAAGGAGCAAGCGTCTTTTAATTTCATGACTGCAGTCACCATCTTCAGTGATTTTGGAGTTATTTTAATTTTTAAAAAATTTTAAATAAGTGATTTTAAAAGTTACATTTCTATTGAACTCATTTCAAGGCTCCTATTCTTCTAAACATAAAATCTGGTAGAGAATATATAAAAATGGACCAGGTAACACTAAATTCTGACAAAATACAACATGAGGCATTATAAAGAAGGAACAAAGGGCTGGTGAGAGGACAGAGGAAGGAGAGACAGGCTTTTAAGGATGCATAGGGTCAACCTGTGGGCTGCCCTGGTTGCTGAGATGGTAAAGAATCCACCTTCAATGCAGGTGACCTGGATTTGATATCTGGGTTGGGAAGATCCCCTGGCGAAGGGCATGGCAACCCACTCCATTATTCTTGCCTGGAGAATCCTCATGAACAGAGGAGCCTGGTGGGCTATAGTCCTTGGGGTTGCAAAGAATCAGACATGACTGAGCAACTGAGCATAGCATACAGGGTTATCCTGTAGGGCTGGGGAGAAATGGAGAGAGAGCAAGATATGGCCACGCATTAGATCACGCAAAGGAGGCATTTAGAAAAATGGTAAATGGTTCCACTTTGGGAAGTAAATGAGCCTGGCAGGAATAGTATTTGAAGCTTCCCATGTAGAATGAGAATGAATGAATGCAGGGAAAAGATGGAGAAGAAGCTACCAGAAACATGTTAGACCATTGTTTACAGGATTATGAAGTAAGTGGAAAGTGAGCAAATTATTAGGATCTTTTAAATTAAGAATATTTGTGCATTTTACAGCATAGAGATAATGAAACATTTCTTTATCTCCCTCTTTACTCTGTTGAAATTCTGTTGACTGTTGCTTCTCAGATCTCCAAGAACCTGGGGAAACATTCTTTCACAATGTTGGGCTTTTGCTTCAGTGGCCTCTATTCATCTTAGATCTTAACCTGAAAGCCAGTTTCTAAGTAAGCCTTTAAGAAAGTGTAGCTGAAGAGTTGCCTTCTATTCTCCTTCAAAAGCTTAGACTTTCTTCCCAGTGAGTTTTAGGTTTTCTTCCCAGATTATTGGGAAGTTAGGAGCTGTACTTTCTTTTTTGTTTGTTTTGCCAGGTACATAATGGACTTACAGATTATTTTGTCAATTGAAAAATAACCACACAAATACAGAGAACCCAGAACATTCATCAACTTAACAAAAAAAATTGGAACGAACCTTTCAGAAAGTATTATACATGCTTACAGGACGGTCTAATGCTGTCATCAGTCAGTTCAGTTCAGTCCAGTTCAGTCCAGTTCAGTCCAGTTCAGTTCAGTCCAGTTCAGTTCAGTCCAGTCCAGTTCAGTCCAGTTCAGTTCAGTCCAGTTCAGTTCAGTTGCTCAGTCGTGTCTGACTCTTTGCGACCCCATGAATCGCAGCACCCCAGGCCTCCCTGTCCATCACCAACTCCCGGAGATTACTCAAACTCATGCCCATCGAGTCGGTGATGCCATCCAGTCATCTCATCCTCTGTCGTCCCCTTCTCCTCCTGCCCCCAATCCCTCCCAGCATCAGGGTCTTTTCCAATGAGTCAGCTCTTCGCATCAGGTGACCAAATGCTGTCATAGTTACAGCCAATTCCAGGCAATGGCATTTGCTACAGATTGGGAAAATCATAAATTGCCTCTAACTACTGAGGATTTTTATTTAGTGATTAGCACAGCGATTTGATACTAAATGGACTTTCTGGATCCCTAGTTAAGGTTAAAAGTTCTATTCAATAAGACTTCTGAATGCAAAGTAACCTGTTATATTTAATACATATACATACACATATATATATACACATTATATATGCAATAAAATGTTAGTCTACTTACTAATTTAACTGTAAACACTTATTATTTTATTATTTTAATTTTCTTATTATCTTCTATAATAGTGATAACTTCAGTTACTATAAGAATAAAAACATTTGGGGTAAATACAACTTTCATTTCTTTCTCTGAAAATTTCTACCTTACCATCTTTCTTTGCTACATTTTTCTTATCTAAAAATCATACTGAAAATGAATCTAGATTATTTATTACACAGTTTATCTGCTTTAGAAAATGGAATCTGAGGCAGGTCTGTGTATCGGTTGTAGACAGTGGTAACTTGGAAATTTTAGGATATAAATGCCAATCATTTCTTTCGTGTGAGAGCCAAAACCTCTCTAAAGTTCTTTCAAAATGGAACACATTTTGTTTTATTGTTTTTATCATTTCACAATTCATTTCTACAAATTCAAGATGGAAAATTTCATTCAATTCTCTTAGGATTGGGAAGGAAAACTTTAACATCACAGGCTAAAAAATCATAATATAACTCCATTCCAAATTTATCTGAACCACAAGTTCTCACAGAGAATAAAAAAGTGAATATTTAAATAAAAAACACATTCATTTAAATTTTATACACTAGATTGGGGAAATAAATATGTTGCAATAGGATGAACTTTGGAAAGCAACGAATGTCAAAGTGGTATTCTTTCATCTGTCTAGTGAAAACATATTTTTACACTGTCAGATTCCAAATTGTATTGTTTGGAAGTGATATGTTTCAAGCATCATCTATTACAATTTGTTATAGATCCTTTACCTTTGATTTTATTTGATGAGTATCTTTCAAACTTACATTCTAATGAAACTCAACCTTAATCATTCTTTTCAATTGTTACTACAGTTATCTGCCTGTTAGACCCTTATGTCAGCTGGATTTCACAGCCCTACGATGGGGTTTCAGTTTGTTATAAACATGTTCCATAGTATTCTTCCCATTTCTAACTTGTATTTCACTCTGGCAAAGCTGGTTCTGATTTGGATTTAATTATGTTTACCTTTTAAACTTTTTAATCTCATAACTTCCTATTTTCTATTTCTAATTCTTTCCAAATGTCAGTCTTAATCTTTTTTTAACTAATGCCATTTGTGTTTTTCTTTCTTATGGCTGTGTTCTACTTCTGTGTATCATTCTTTAATTTTTTTTGTATAGGCCTGTATAGGTAGAAACACAAAAAATACTAACTGCTAGATTTAATTGTTACAAAAACTAATCTGAAAAACTTTTATATGTTAAAAACATTCAGAAACTTAGATTATTTGGATTATTTTTGGTAAATTATTGGTAACTGATACATTTACATTTATTCCAATGTTTTCATACAAGGTATTAAAATCAATAATGGTGGGGTAATTGGGCAGGTATTAAATGACCTCCCTGGTGGCGGAGACGGTGAAGCATCTGCCTACAATGTGAGAGACCTGGGTTCCATCCCTGGGTTGGGAAGATCCCTGGAGAAGGAAATGGCAACCTACTCCAGCATTCTTGCCTGGAAAATCCCACGGATGGAGGAGCCTAGTAGACTACAGTCTATAGGGTCACAAAGAGTTGGTCACAACTGAAAGACCTCATTTTCACTTTCACTTTAAAGAGTGCAAGAATATGAGTAAGTTCTGAAGATCTAATGCACAGTATAGTGACTATGGTCAACAGTATTCTATTATATACTTCAAAATTGCTAATAGGCTAGATCTGAAAATCAATAGTGGCATATTAGCAGGCTTTTGTATTATTTATTGATTTCATTATCATAATATACTATTATTTTCATATTTTTCTATTACATTTATAGAGAGTTACATACTTATGTATAACGGGCCTAGAGGTATCTGCATTTGAACTGTAAATTTAGCCTTGGTTAAAAAAGAAGGTTTGGAGGAATATCAAAGTTAGAACTTCTATATCACTTCATTTATAATGTTCAAGACATAATCTGAGAATATTTACCATATTATGAATCACAAAAAACATGAGGAGGGAGACATTCTTCACAACTTGTGGGTAAGCTAAGGTTTGTTAAGATATTAAAAATAAATTACTATAAAACAATGATAAATTAGACCTCATCAAGTAAAACTTCGGTTATTTAAAGATGTCATCAAGGAAATACAAATATAATATACAGATATTGTAAAAACCTGTATCTGACAAAGAACTGTTAACCAGGAAATACTGCAAATCTTCTACAACTCAAAAAATAAAAAGATAGAGGCAGAGCCAAGATGGCAGAGAGGAAAGACACAGAGTCCTTGTCTCTCCACTCCTAGGATACTCATCTAATGCTGATGGGGGACCTCTGACAACCAGGCAGACTGGAGGAACCCCCAAGCAACCAGAATAGCTAAAATGAAAAAGTCTGAATTCTGCAGCTAAACTTGTAGTTCATCAAAAGTAATATAAGTTTATGGACAAACAGAGAAATGAATTGATGATACATATGCGATAAAGCAAGTATAACAAAGTATTAATTGTATCACCTGTGTACTATGTCTATGGATATTTACTGCAAAAAATCTTTCAAGTTTTCTCCATGTTGGAAAGTTTTTATTATAATATGTTAGAAAAAAATAAATATAGGATATAAATTTTCTTTTAGTTATTTATTCATTTTTAATATAGTCAACCTAAAGCATGCACTATCTTGATTATTCTTACTGGTGATAAAACAAGACAACTGTAAACTATTGACATTTTCATCAGTAAAATACTTAAGTTCATTTAAGCACAGTTGAAGTGGAAAATGAGTCCTTGGTGTATGAAGATCAAGGAAGCCCAGTATAAAAGCATGTCAGCACTTTGAAATAAAATTCTGAATAATTGTTGAGAACTCTTTAATTAAACACTGCATCATCGATGTTGATAATGGTACAGAGGCTGACATGTGGAAAAAACAGTTATCTATCTGAGTTGAAAAAGATTCTGAAATTCAGACTCAGGAAATTTCAGGACTATATGATAAAGCCTATTAAGAGTTATAAAATAAAAACCTTATTGTAAAGCAGTTATGTTCTTTCTTATTAGTATGTACTGTGACAACGCGTCTTACATCTTCAATGCATGACATTTTAGATTTAATGAAATATGGTATTTATGAGTTCCTCTTATGTTCTAGACACCGTGTTACATGAAAGAGACATGAATAAAACACGATCCTTGTCACTGAAAAGTGCCACTTTGGGTAAAGAAATATACCAGGTACACAAATATAATTAATAATGTAATTGCATCATATGACCCCACTCTGTAGGAGCCTATAAACTCACCTGGACTTGTCTGGGAAAATTTCCCAAGAAGTTATATATATTTAGTTATGATGTTGTTGTTTAGTCACAGTTGTGTCCGACTCTTGTGATCCCATGGACTGTAGGCCACCAGGCTCCTCTGTCCATGGGATTTTTCAAGCAGAATACTGGAGTGGGTTGCCATTTCCTTCTCCAGGGGATCTTTCCAACCCAGGGATTGAGGCCATGCCTCTTACATCTCCTGTATTGGCAGGCGGGTTCTTTACCACTAGTGCCTCCTGGGAAGCCCCATAGTTATGAGAGATGATTATCAATTCATCTGGTTGAGAAGACAAGTAGACAGGAAAGAGCAGTATAAAAAAAAAAAAGCAGAAGTCACAAAAACATAAAAGAATGAAGGAACAGAGCATTTCAAAAGTGATGACACGTTTCATATGTAAGAAGGAGAGATCTGTGGGAGGCAGCCGGGAAGGTAAGTTAGATTAGCTTTTGTAATATGTTGTATGTCATGGTAAATGTTTCAGTACTACAGGCCAGATGTTACCAAACTGTGGAGTTGGAGTATCTGCCTTATGGGGAAAGAATTGATAAAAATAAAAGTATTTCCTTAATTAGTTCTTATAGTCAAATGATATATTACCCCATTGCCTTTTATTTTTAGATATAAGCAATATTTTCTTCCTAGCAATCAGATGAGTTATTAAGAGTTACACACACTGTTTCAGACAATGAAGTTACAATACTGTTAGAGTTTTGGAGGAAAAAAATCCTATATAGGTGTACATATAAGGTGAGTTGTAATTCCTACAAATTGAAGAAGGGCTGCATATATATGTATATTAGATATCTCATTTTTACCATTATTATTATTTTTTAACCTTTTAGGTAAATAGGTTCCCAATTTTTCCATAGGAAATGAACACATCTCAAGACCAGTCTATGATGACTTGGTTGTTCTAGTTCAGATTCTAGGTCCAGATTAGATATGTGTATTAGGCCAGGCAGAACTTCACATTGCTCTGGTCACATTGATTGATTCAGGATGGTTTTATGATTCAGCAGAGATACAGGCTAGCACATCTGTGGAAGTATATTCTCCCTTTTCCCTCTTTCCTTTCCTCTTTGGAATCTAACTTGGCAGATGTGGACTTATAACTGCTGAGAACCATCTTGATACCAAATGAAACCTAAATATAGAAGCCATGGAAAATCTAACTGCAAATGGAGAGAGATGGCATTGTGTATGCCCTTGAGTCAAGCTGCTCTTGAAGTGATTTATACTCTCGGGCCTCTTAGATCTATTAAGCCATAAATTTGCCTTGTGCCCATCCATTTTGGATTTTTTCTAATACTCACTATAGAAAGAATTATAATACAGATGATTGGTTTTCAGTGTATTTGTAGTACATGCTCTAGAAATCTTAGTTTTCAAGTTTTCCTGTGTTGACCTTGGTGTCAAACTGCCCGGTTTAAGTCTAGATTCCGACACTCCGTTGTGTAATCCGATCACCAGCTACAAAACTTCTTGGTGCCTCACTTTCCTTAGTAGTAAACTGGCAATAAAAACACACCCTACTGATAGTGGTCTTGTGAGGAATAAATGAGATGATCAATGTAAACTGCTTACTGAGGTGTTTCGCATGTTAAATAAATGTTAGCTAATTTTACTGCTTAATGATGACATATTGTTTGCTTTTATTTTCTTTTGGAATGCTGAGACACATTTGGTTTCTTCTGCAGTGTATTTTCTATCTTTCATATTCATATATTTTTGTGTAAACCATAAATTATTTCTTCACTTTTGTTTTAACAAATTCCAAAGGATGAAGATAAATATGTTCCATTTTCATTATTACGACTGTGAGTTTTAGCCACTGCAGATAACATCTGGTGGGATCTGGATTGTTCCTTGAAAGAAATGTTCTTAGAGTCAAGGTCAAGGGGATTGTATTTTCCTACATTGCTCAGTCATTTAATTTGCGTCATAGTTTAGTTGTGTCATATTTGGATTATTGTTTTCTGGACTCTTTTTCTTTGTGAAGTTTCTATTTTCCAGCTTTTTTTTTTTGTTTTTCCTTTCCCTTGTCTTTCTGTTCATCTTCTCTCTTTCTTGTTGTCTTCCTTTTTTTTTTCCTCTTCTTTATCTGGAAGGTGAAACATGGTATTCTTATCAAACAACTAATATACTTCTGCTTATTCATTTTATTGTCAAGAAAAAAATGTGGAAGACTGGGCAAAAAAGATGCCTGGAAGTCTTGTTTAACAGCCTGCTGGGTTATCTGTGACTTTCTTTGTCAAACTTTTACAGCTCCAAGGTGTAGGAAATTGATAGAAAAGTAAATAACTCATATCCATAGAAATATATGAATTTTGTCAAGAGGAATGCAATAATTATTGCCCTGTGGATGTTGAGTAGTTCTGCGTTTTGAAAAAAAATTTATTTTAGAATCTGATTACCTATCTAATAATCTAACTGAAGAATCTGTATTCTCACTTACCATTGCATACAGCTTCTCCTTGACAGGCAAAGGCGAAAACAGAACTGAGAAAAATGGTGAGTTTGCCTTAAATATTTCAGTTAAACAACAGTTTTGTTTCACATGCATATTTGTTCAAATGAATCACAAAGGAAGCTCTCTATTTTCCCTAACTGCTTGATTTAACAATACTTGGTATCTTGAAAAATGTACATTAGGTACTAATGTCTATAATCCAATCTAATAAAAAAACAGGAGTCAAAGTAGTGATGCATTCCATAACTGGAATGATCTGATGGCAAGCAGCTAAAACATTTATCTGGTAGCAGATTGTTCCCTAAGGAAAGTTATAGTGAAAAATCATTCTGTGATATATTCTAAAATGAATGCATACTTGCCTCCCATTGCTTCAATTTAAGACCAAAATGAAAAGATTCCTAGCTAACTCTAACTTGGGAAAGAAAGGAGGAAAATTTGGTACCTTGCCATGAAGTAAACATGTAAATGGTTGGCATTTAGTTAATCTCAGTATACTGAGGGAGACAAAGAAACTTTATATACACTTTTATATAAGTTTGGGTTTCTTATTAAGAAATAATAAAACTTTAAGTTTCTTTAGATTTCTTATTTATTAAAACATAATGAGTAACAAAAATAAAATCTATTTTTCTAAAATAAATGTTTTGGGTCCTAGAGGGAAAAAATAATACTACATAACCCAATAATAAAATAAACTTTCTACAGAGAGCAGTTAATTTCTAAATGATAGACAAATAAATAAATCAAATAAGAAAACTTCTTAGGCTTTTAAAAGTACTGACTTTTGGCATGGAGATATCTCTTGGGGGAACATATCATTCAGTTAACCAAGTTATCAAGGGAAATAAAATGAATTATTTTTCAAATATTCTTGTGAAATAAAGGAGAAAACTAACTATCAACCCTGCACCATCCTTGGAAACTGAACTATTATATTGTAGAACTTCTTCTGCTTTACTGACTTAGAGTAAATGTTTATATAATTATATGTAGCTCAAGTTATTGCAAATTAATGCTCCAGGTTCATGTGCAATTTATATGACTGAGTCTTATTTTATATTGTGCAATAAAATTTTCATTTTATTCCTCATCAAGTTTAAAGATGTTCTAGCTTAGAGCGAATATAAGAATCACATCGTCAAAAGCTGAACCCATCTGTCACCACTGGAGGTCATCTGGTTTCATTATTTATTCTGCTGGAATATGTGGGCAAAAATGTAAGTTTTCAGGACTTGAAATATTTCCATATAATTTATGTTTGAACCCATATTTAGTTTTCATTTTTAAAAATTAAAACACAATCCTAATGCTGGTAACCAAAAGGTCTCTTCTTTCTGAAGTACAGATGTACATTTTTAATATTTCCCAAAAAAGGAGTTAAAGCAGAGAGATATCAAGAGGAATGTGATATATGGATTTTGTTTTCTTCTTTTATTTTTATTTCTTTAAAGAGGCTTTGTCTTAAAGTAAAGCATTCCTTTCTGTCCACTCTATTCATTTTTCTTAAATTCATGCGATAACTTTGTAAGAAATGCTCTAGTTTTTAGGATAGGTTTCAGTAAATGGATGGTTATAGTTTTACATATTCATTAGTTGATGAATGGTCATAATGACATTATCCCAAGTCATATATACGTATATGTTGGCATTTCTGCAGTGACCTTTCATGATTTCATTGATATCATTTAACCTTATAAGTTCAGTATCCTTGTTGGGTCAGCATTTACAAGCAAGTCTAAGATCCTTATGAAAGGATATTAAACTTAATGCACAAATCCAAGTGTAAAAGAAATATTACTTTGTACATACTGTTAAATAAATTCAGATTGGTCTCAAAGTTGTACTTTTCCTCTGCTGCATGAGAATTTCATCTCAATCGTTACAGGAGCATCCTTCCTCTTTCAGAAATCAGGAGATCTGGACACTACCCCACCAAATGAGATAATGACTTCTAAGCTCCTGTTCACTATATAATGCTAGTTTCATTTCTTTACGTTGTCAAAGTCTGCAGTGTTCCCTTGCTGTTCTGCAGTTCTGTGCTTTCAAGCTAGATGTGGAATATAGAAATCTTGTCTATTCTATTTTTGGTAACCATTTTTGTCCTTGAAAACTGTCATTTTTTTTCAACCTCATCCTGTGTGGTTTGGGTAAAACTGATTTTAACCTCAAGACCTAGAAGCATGCATATTATGTTAGCCTGGCCAATCAGCACAGTTCATTCCTCTGGCTACAGTGATTGGTTCATAGGTGAATGTGCGTGACAGGTTCAGGGCTAAGGAAATGAATGATACCTTACCTCAGGGAGGGCATCCTGGATAACGTAATCTCATTTTTCCCTTAAAATATGAAGCGCAAATCATGTAAGTGTGAGCTACTTAAGCTTTCTTAAAATCAAGAGAGGAGAGTTTGCTGGATAATAGCACTGATGATATGGTGAATAGAACTAAAAGATAGAGATAGAGAATGGGAAACTGTGTCCTGGGGTATCATTTCAATGGTGATCAAATAATTCCTGAACTTTTCAGTCATGTAAGCCAATAAACTGCCTTTCTTCAAGCTTTTGGATCTGTTTTTCTGTCTTTTTTGTAACAGATATAGCATCTCCCTAGGTACACCATGGGGCTTTCCAGGTGGTGCTAGTGGTAAAGAACCCACCTGCCAATGCAGGAGACTCGGGTTCAATTCTTGGGTCAGGAAGATCCCCTGGAGTAGAAAATGGCACCCCACTCCAGTATTCTTGCCTGGAGAATCCCGTGAACAGAGGAGCCTGGCAGGCTACAGTCCATGGGTTCACAAAGTCAGACACAAATGAAGCAAATTAGCATGCACAGATAGTTCATAGAACGAATTTCTAAAAGACTGAGTCCTCTTTCCTGGTTCAGCACTTCCCTGGAGAAGTATTTAGATGCCCATTACTGTAGAATTTAGAATCCTACCTTCCATTCCATAATCTACTTTTTTTTTGCCTCCTTGATTCTTAAAGATACCCCCTCATGTAAACTCTACCTATACACCTAACATAATCTTCTCTTTGTTGTTGGTTTAGGGCTCATGAATGTTGAGCTGACTTGTCTCCTAGAAACAGAACTAAACATATTAGAGAATGGTGAGGCTTGTTGTGAAGTTCACATTTTTAACTATGTTAACATTCCAGACATATTCTCAAAAGACAAAAAGAATATATTGTACCGCTTACTTCTGAAGTTTTCCACACCATCAAAATCCTTGGACTTCCAAAGGCTGGCTCCCTTTTGGTGGAAGATAATGAGTGGCAGAGAAGCAAAAAAAGAAAAAAAAAAAAGAAAAGAAAAAACAAGCAAATGTTAATATTTCAATAAGTTATCTTGTTATATTAATGCTTTTGGATTCTATTGAGTTAATTTAAAACTGAAAAATTTTAATAATACATACACTTGAATATCTAGTGTTCAATCATAATAGTATATGTTTGAGAAGGTCAACCTATGTGTTGATCTAAGAAGGTCAATCTATGTGTCAACCTCCGTGACTTCTTTTGCCAACACTCAACTGGTCAAAGGCTTCTTCCTTTGAATGAAGATTATTACAGAAATATTGTCAAGAAACAGGAAGAGAGTTAATGATTAGTTCCAATATAATGTACAAAAAAATTTAAGTAAGGACCACCAAGGAGATCAAGAAAATGTTTATACCTCAAATGCCCTCTTGAAGATCTAGGTTCTTAGAGACTGGGTAATGACCACTTTGGAAGGATGGGGATGATGGCATGATATGACCTAGGAGGAAGTTGAATACTGGCCTTCCCCAACCTGGCCCTCTTATTTTTCTCTCTTTATTAGTTTGGTAGGACTGCCATAACAAAGCACAGAATGGAGTGACTTAAACATTTATTTTCTCTTTATTCTGAAGGCTAGAAGTCTGAGATCAAGACATCTGTGTTTACAGGATTGATTTCTTCTGAAGCCTCTCTCCTTAGCTTACGGATAGCTACTTTCTCTATCTTCACCTCATCTTTCATCTGTGAGTGTGCAAGTCTGTGTTCAGATTTGCTCTTTCTAGGACACTAGTCATATTAGGATGGACTCTAAAGACCTTGATACTTAATTACTTCAATTCTTAATTGAATTACCCTTTTAAAGACCTTATCTCCAAATCTGTTTATGTTCTGAGGTGCTAGGGGTTAGGACTTCCAATGTAAGAAATTTTTTGACGGGGGGAAGCACAACTCAGTCTGTAACACTCTCTTACTCTGCTTTTTTGCTTCATTTGTTATGGTAAAAACTCCATACCTCAGTCTCTGTGGGGCTTTCCCATTGTATTTTCTATTACTAGCTATAGAAATTTAAAAAGCTGACCAATGAATGGGCACTGCTTTCTTGTGATCTTCCTTTACTTCTAGTATTTTGCTGACTAATCAGCCCCCAAATTTCCCCACTGTCACGCTAGTTGCATACATTTAGATTGACATGTTCATGTTCATCTTGAAGCCTCATGTTAACCTTGCAATTGGATAAACTCAAGATCCTTACATGCTTCAGAGTTTTCGTTGACTTCTAATATGTAAATGGAAGAAATTGTTTAGTTATTTTTATTTAATCAATGTAGCTTCTTGAATCAATAAAGCTACAATTTATAGAGAAAGTGTAAAACCAAATAAGGACTCGGTTGAATCTTTCTGGAGTAAACCTATTTGTTGAACATGTGCTCTACTAATCTTTCCGTTTAACTGGTGGCTGCTGACAGGTTTGAATTTCCAGTGTTACCAGAGATAAATGGTCAGCCACCAGGTGAATTGCTGTCAAAATAGCACTCATTCTTTGATGACAGATATCATCTTAATATTATGCTGCTTAATCCATTTCTCTTTTTGGAATTCACTAGGTACACATTAAGAAAAGACAATGAATAGGATGCTTACTCTCTGTGAATTAGAGGAAAATGTGTAAGAAAGTAAAACATAGAAAAGAGTCTCTTTCACGGGGCAATTTGAGCAGGTCTTCACAAATAATAAGAAAACTATCTGATCATGAGTCAGTTAATAGTGTAGTGTTATAAATCAGACCATATTCTTTAGGATAAAATAAATAATTTTATACAGTGATTAAAGTGCTCTCTGTAATACTTTAACTGTGATCCTACCCCTTACTTCTGCCTTGTTGTACTCATGTTCTAATAATAGCTGTAACAATATGTACTTTATAACCCCCTTGGAGGAGGAAATGGCAACCCACTCCAGTATTCTTGCCGGGAAAATCCCATGGACAAAGGAGCCTGGTGGGCTATAGTCCAAGGGGTCACAAAGGGTTGGATGCGAATGAGCATACTCACACTTTATAAATATTTTATATACATTATTTAATAAAATCTCCCTATAAGTAGGGTATAGTAGGTATTATTATTTTACTAATGTTAAAGGTGAAAAAAACTGATGCTTCAGGGGTTTAGTAGCCTGGATAAAGTCACATGCTAGTAAGTGAATTTGAAACCAGTCTGCTTGTCTTTAGTGCCTGAGCAATATTTGATGCCTTAGCATAGCTGTATTTAAAAATAAATTGGCTACTGTATAAGGCAATGGTATCTAAATAAAATGACACCTTAATTACTTCCAAGCGTTCCTGATAATATAACCTATTCCAAAATTGATAGCAACTTAATAAGCACCCCATTGTAGTGTGGAACAGTTTTCTAATGCATATACTTTGTGTTTTACCCCGCTTTAAACTGTTTCACTTGAATGAAGAACAATAGCTTTAAAGAGAGAGAGAGCTGTTTGTCGACAAGATGTTGTGATGATTAAGGCTCCAAAATATTCTTACTATTTTTCCACTGAAAAACTTCAAACAAGTTATATGCAATTCTGTTCAGTTCAGTTCAGTCGCTCAGTCATGTCCGACTCTTTGCGACCCCATGAACTGCAGCACACCAGGCCTCCCTGTCCATCACCAATGGACAGGAGTTTACTCAAACTCATGTCCATCGAGTCGGTGATGCCATCCAGCCATCTCATCCTCTGTCACCCCCTTCTCCTCCTGTCCCCAATCCCTCCCAGCATCAGGGTCTTCTCCAATAAGTCAACTCTTCACATCAGGTGGCCAAAGTACTGGAGTTTCAGCTTCAGCATCAGTCCTTCCAATGAACACCCAGGACTGATCTCCTTTAGGATGGACTGGTTGGATCTCCTTGCAGTCCAAGGGACTCTCAAGAGTCTTCTCCAACACCATAGTTCAAAAGCATCAATTTTTCAGTGCTCAGCTTTCTTCACAGTCCAACTCTCACATCCATACATGACCACTGGAAAAAGCATAGCCTTGACTAGATGGACCCTTGTTGGCAAAGTAATGTCTCTGCTTTTCAATATGCTATCTAGGTTGGTCATAGCTTTCCTTCCAAGGAGTAAGCGTCTTTGTAGAGGCCAATAAATATTCTGTTATCTTAAGATGTAATGCTTGAGAATCTTATAGTTCACATACAGTGCTCAAAGTTTTGGTTGTTTATGAATAATGGAAAAAGGAAAAAAAATCTTTCTTTGGAAGAATATATAATGGGTGTAGTAAAATAACACTGATAAAATTTTATAGACAGCTCATTGTTTGATAATCTCCCTGAAATAGTTTTGAAAAATTAGGAATTTTTTTCTTTAAATTTTAGGAAAACACATCAAAGTAAGAGCAACTATTAATGAACAAACTTAACAAAAGTCAAGTGTGTACTCCCTGTTCAATGACCACCCCACTTACTACATCCTATGTCCATTCTTAATACTTCTTCAAGTATGGAAAATAAATTTTGTATTGATCACTGGTGACTGTTTTGTGGTTCAGACAGCTGGTGCTCCAATACCAACTGCCCTTAAATTCCCTGTTAATCAAAAGATAATATTTTTTGTTTTATTCACTTAAAATCTATTTATTACCTGCTGTTGATTGCAGGAATCTCATAAATCCTACTTCAAATATCACAATTAATTTTTCTACTTGGGCTAATCCCACATGTAACTTTGTTGAGGTTAGTTTTGGGCAGTGAAAAGGTAACATCGGAGCTAAGTTCCTCATTACACTAGCCACACAGATAGGTGTCACTGCACCCAAGCCTGTGGAGTGCCTGTGTACATGCATGCTTAGTTGTTTGGACTCCTTGTGACCCATGGACTGTAGCTCACCACTGCCTCTATCCATGGGATTTCCCAGGCAAAATTACTGAAGTGGGTTGCCATTTTCTTCCCCAGGGGATCTTCCTGACCCAGGGATTAAACCCAAGTCTCTTGCGTCTCCTGCATTGTCAGATGGATTCTTTACCACTGGTGCCAGATGGGAAGCCCATCTAGCACATGACTTACTTTTACCTAAAACAAAGTTCCACAGACCCTTCAAGGACCTGCAGTCATTGGTTCTTTCTCATTGAAGTTCAGAGTTTTTGCTTCTGCCCTATCACTCTGTCACTGACTCATTTGCAACTGATAACCTCCTTAATAATCTGTATGCTCTACACCCCTATTTCATCATCAAAAAACTTCCAAACTCCATAACTTTCGACAGAATACATCTTTCATCTTCTTTTTGAAACCTTTATGGGGTATCCAGTTGATGAGCCAAGTTTCAGACAAATTAAGATTTGATCTCCACCTGGACACCTCACACAGATTTCAAAATTCATTTTATCCTAAATGATCTGATGAGATGGTTGGATGGCATCACCAACTCAGTGGACATGAGTTTGAGCAAACTCTGGGAGATAGTGAGGGACAGGGAAGCTTGGCCTGCTGCAGTTCATTGCACTTCAGAGAGTTGGACATAGCTTAGTGACTGAACAACAACTGAACAACAACCTCAAAAATAGTTGCTCCCTTTTTATCTATGTTCAGTGAATGACTACGTTATCTTTTACTCGATTATACCAGAAACCATTAACCAAATCCCAGTGGACTTTCCTCCATACAATTTCTCAAAATCTGTTAATTACAGAATACTACAGATTTCATTTAAAAGGTTAAATTCTTCTGCCATAATGCCCCAGATTTTGGTGTGTTAGACTTCCACTGGCGGAGAAGGCCATGGCACCCCACTTCAGTACTCTTGCCTGGAAAATCCCATGGACGGAGGAGCCTGATGGGCTGCAGTCCATGGGGTCGCTAAGAGTCGGACACGACTGAGCGACTTCACTTTCACTTTTCACTTTCATGCATTGGAGAAGGAAATGGCAACCCACTCCAGTGTTCTTGCCTGGAGAATCCCAGGGACGGGGAAGCCTGGTGGGCTGCCGTCTATGGGGTCGCACAGACTCGGACACGACTGAAGCGACTTAGCAGCAGCAGCATCAGACTTCCGTTGGACTGCTGTAGTAACCAGCTACATTCTTCTGGCTAATAACTGTGATTCACATATTATTGGCTCTTTAAGTTTGGCTTTGGTATTTGCTTCTGGCCTAATTATTTCTTCAGAGTTTTAAATTAAGTTCCCAAATAGCCTCAAAGATTTGTTCAGTCCTTTGACTTTCATGTTGTCTGAATCTTTCCTTTTTTCTCTCATTCTTGGTCTGAAGAAAACCCCCTCAGAACCTTAAAATTCATCACTCAGTGACAGATTCTGATATTAAAATCCATACCCTATTTTTTTTAATATAATACTACTGCAAACTTCTTGCCTTTACATAACCTAGTTGTAGCTAAAGACTAGTTTCTTTATATTATGCTTACTTCTATGGCTAGAGTTTCATATTTGTTGATCACTCTTTGGAGAGCATCAACTCTGACAATTTCTTCTCATTAAGGTTTCAGATAAACATTATCTTATATGAAGACTTCCCTGAACCACCCTAATTAGATCGTGTCCCTTCTGGCTTCTCACAACTATAGTAAAGCAGTGGTGAATAAGAAAAAGGGGATTTTTGTCCTCAGAGGCTTGTATTATTGTGGGATTATATTAGTTAAGGGAACGATAATTTTTCTAAGCAACAAATTCCACATTTCACAGTTCAATAAAGATAATTGATTTTTCACTTATGATAAATCCAAAAAACAGATATTACTGTATAGCTTGTGTTGGAATCCACGAAGTGGTATAGAAACTTAGTTTTCCTATGTCAAAAGAAAATGCACAAGAAAAAGTCAAGCTGGCAAGGAAGAGACTGAATAGTGGTCTCTGGCAATAGGGTCAAGACTATTATAATAGGAAGGAGAGATTGGATTCAAGGTGACTAAAGCAAAAGGTGGGAGACTAGGTCAGCTTGTGGAGGAGTATTGGACTGCAAATCTTCTAAAAAAATGCTGTAAGAAAAGGGAGGTCCGATGCCTATAGTCAAGAAGAAAATTGTTTAAATAAGTTTAGTCAAGCTGGACTTCCCTGGTGGTACATTGGATAAGAATCTGCCTGTCAATGCAGGGGACATGAGTTCAATCCCTGGTCCAGGAAGATTCCACACGTCATGGAGCAGCTAAGCCTGTGCACCACAGCTGCTAAGCCTGCTCTCTAGAACCCATAAGCTGCAACCACTGAGCCCATGTGCTACAACCACAGAAGCCCATGCACCGCAATGATGAGTAGTCCCCACTAGCAGCAACTGGAGAAAGCCCGTGTGTAGCAATAAAGGCCCAGCACAACCAAAAATAAAAATAAATAAATAAAAATTTTAAAAATCTTTTAAAAAGTTCAATCAAGCTAAGGGAAAACATTATGGGCTTCCCTGGTGGCTCAGAGGTTAAAGCGTTTGCCTGAAATGCCCCATTGCAGGGATTGATTGCTGGGTTCGATCCCTGGGTCGGGAAGATCCCCTGGAGCTCTTGGTCACTACCTGGGTTTTACATCATCTTCACATACCTTTGAAGGTTTCATTGTTTTTCTGTATCAAATAGGTGTGTGGGGGATGACCACGAATAATGCCCTAGGAAGTCCATGGTCTAGTCCTGAAAGTGGCCCATTGCACTGTCACTATCATTCCCCTGACTAAAACTCAGACACAAGACCACATTTAACTGCAAATGGAGCTGACAATGATGCGGATTATTGTACATCCCAAAAGAACATGCAACTAGTTTGACAAAGAGCAATCTTCCCTGGTGTCTCAGATGGTAAAGAATCTGCCTGCAACGAAGGAGACCCAGTTTCAATCCTTGGGTTGGGAACATCCCCTAGGAAATGGCAACCCACTCCAGTATCCTCGTCTGCAGAATTCCATGGACGGAGGAGCTGGACAGGCTACAGTCATGGGATCACAGAGTTGGAAATGACTGTGCAACACGACATAACAACAACAACAACAAACTAGCCCCTGCCATAGGATGAAAGTTGAAAATGCGATTGTACAATTAAATTACATGATTACTTTATAGAAATTCATCATGTGGCTTTATTTGAAGACCTTTAAGGACCATGTTTGTATCTCTTCCATTTTTGTCTCCTTAGATCTAAGAAAATGTCACACACATAGAAACTATGGTACCCAGTAAATATTTCTTAAATGAATCACTGTTGGCGAAGGGTGATATTTTTAGGTAACTGTGAAAATTGCTGCCTTTAATCCCACTCCACTGTATCACTTATATTCCCCCAAATCTTTAAAGTTTGCATTGCTTGTATGAATTTCAGTTGAAAAAAATGACACAATATGCAATCTCCTTATTTTAGAATGATTTGTACTTACTTTTTAGATAGAAAAATAAATCACTTTATAGCTAATCAAAATTACTTTTAAAATTATAATTGAATTTTATTTTAAAATATTAATTCTTTTCCTTCTATTGTTCACTAAAATAATGGCAGTTAATTAATGAACTATATATATAGTCTTCAGTTTGTTTTCTTAAGCAAGTACACCCATATTGATCCATGATCCTACTCTCTGAGTTTCTTAGTTAAATAACATTTGTTATTTTTTCTGCATATGTATCATTAGAAAACATCTTTAGTGAAAGCTAGAACTAAATAGGGTTATCATCAGGATTCATAGGCAAAGAAAAAAGCCAAATATAAGACCCATGATATGCTTGAATGATTAGGATATTTGGAGGGGGTAAATTTGGTCATTATTTCATGCTTTCTATGTGATATGATCAAACCTAACTGAGATTCAAATTCCAATAGTACTTTTATAACAGATTGTATTCACTACCAATGTTGGTATTATTTTGAACTTTATCTAATTGATTATTTAACATAGCACATATTAAAAAGTATTTTAATTTTACTGATGAAGACAACTGAGGCACAGAAAATTTATATGCATAAGCACCAAGTATTTCATTAGAAAAAATTAAAATTTAAAGCTCTCAATATTTTGACAATTGCACTGCACGTTGAACCATTACATTATCATATATAAAGCATTTTAAGTCTTACGACAATTCATTTTCAAGTTTGTACTTTTACAGAATTTTTGGAATTGGCTTTATAGGGCTTGACTTTTTGTTTTAATATTGATTTGATTGCATATCTTGTATGGGCAATTCATTACCAAGCTAGAAATAATTCTAGACAATTAGTTGGAATCTAAGATTTCTGTTCTCTCCTCCTTGTCACATAAGTTAAAGGATATTTATATCAGTAACATCTTTCAGTTATTGGGCTTGAAAGTTTATTTTGTCTTTTCTTGTACATCCTAATATCTGAATTTCATAGTCCCACATAGAATAAGTCAAGCAGTTTCCATTTTATAGAGGGAAGAATGGAAACACAGAGGGATTCAGAAACTCGATTTAGACAGCATAGCTAGTACGCACAGTTCATTCTCCAGGATGCCCGGAACAACCTGTCCAGTCCCAGATGCTCTTCTTGCACTGACATTGACATTCTTCCCACTGAGCTGCAAGTGTCCATGCTCACTCCCCAAGCTGGGCAGGCCCTTGACTAGACTGGAATTAAAGCTATGTGACTTCTGAAGTTAGGTTATAAAGACTACCATGCTGTGAGGCAGCTCAAGCCTGGTGAAAAGGCCTCCTGTGGGCATTATGGCCCACAGCTAGCATCAATCAACAGACACGTGAAGGGAAGAAGCATGTGAGAGGACTCCAGCCTCAGCTACAATCTGGGAGCAGCTGTGTAAGAAATTCTCAAAGAGAATTCCATCAACCCCAGGAACTGGGAGTGATAATACTACAATAATTGCTATTGTTTTAAGTCACTGAGCATCAGGGTGATAGGTTCTATTGCAGTAGTAAGTGGAAGAGCTAGTGATTGTAGCTGAGATGATAAAAAATCTGATTATCTGTCCTAACCTATTGTGCTCATTCTAGTATGCTACACTGGATGGCACCCAAAATCTGCATAGAGTCATGTAAAAAGTGAAAATTCAGTCCTGTAACTAGGTATGGTGATGGGTTTTAACTAGACAGATTGTGGTGATCATTCTGCAATTTATATACAAATACTGAGTTATTACATTTGTACATCTAAAACTAATGTTGTATGTTAATTATATCTCATTTAAAACAGAGGAAATCTCACTTACCTAACAGGAAGCTTTGTTATGCTTTCCAGCATAAAATTTCCAACAAAAAGTGATATAAATAATTGATGCTGTGAGTGATGTAAAGAGCTGGATTTTTTTTCTCAGTTCTTATAGTGACAGTTGATGACCTTGGGCAAATCAAATAACTTCTTTTTAGCATTAAAATCAAATATTATGGCACACCTCTAAATACCCCCTCAGGAAAGACCCTTATAAGAAAATTAACTGAAAGCTACTGCAAGGAGATCCAACCAGTCCATCCTGAAGGAGATCAGTCCTGGGTGTTCGTTGGAAGGACTGATGCTGAAGCTGAAACTCCAGTACTTTGGCCACCTCATGCGAAGAGTTGACTCATTTGAAAAGACCCTGATGCTGGGAGGGATTGGGGGCAGGAGGAGAAGGGGACGACAGAGGATGAGATGGCTGGATGGCATCACCGACTCGATGGGCATGAGTTTGAGTAAACTCCGGGAGCTGGTGATGGACAGGGAGGCCTGGCATGCTGCGATTCATGGGGTCGCAAAGAGTCGGACACGACTGAGTGACTGAACTGAACTGAACTTTGGTTTGCTTCTGAACTATTCAGATTTTGAAGCAACTTCAGAGGGACCACAGTGGCTCAGAGAAAAATCCTTCACTTTTATGTTCCAGTTGCTTGCTAATTAGCAAGAAAAAACAAAGTATACTTAGAGGGTTATAGAGATTTAATAAAATCCTTATGAGTTTATGATTTATATCTTTTTTCTAATTGCTTCAATCTGTTATTAATTCAACCTTAAAAGTCACACTCTGTAATGGTATAAATATTTGCTGTTTGTTAATAAAAAATGTCTCAAGTGTAATTTTCACATTTACTACACTTGTTACATTTTAAAATCATTAAGATTAAACCATGTTTGGTTACAATTTTAAACAAAAGGAAAAGAAAATAGTTCAGGAAGAGAATAAATTCAAGGTTGAATAACAAGTTGGAGTGGCAACTGAAGAACTAACGATATGCAGAAGATGTATTCTATATTATGTTGGACACTTAGATCTGTTTCAATAAGAGGCTTCCTTTCTACACTTAACAAAATAGACCACAAACATGATTCTATATACTGGTTTGCATTTCTGTCACAAGAAGATATGCCTGGTGACCTCCATGAATGAATGGCACAAAATATTCTTTTACCAAATGGAATCTCAGCTTGAAGATATTTAATGGCTTTCTATTTTAACTATTAATAAACTAAATTCCTTAGCCTGGCACACAAATCCTGAGCTGGGTCTCTGTCTTCTAGACCCTCATTTTCTTCCTCTCTCACTTTTGCTCACGATCCACTATCCACACTAGTCTCCTTGTTATTGTGCTTTGAACAGACCACCATTCCCTTCACTTTAGGACACAGCTTTTGTTGTCCCCTCTACCTGAGAGTCACCTTTTTCATTTTTCAAGTCTTAATACAAATGCTGTTTATTCAGAGAGGCTTTGTTTGGTGCGGTCTCCAAAATAGAATGTCCTAATTTCTCTATGTCATTACCCTTGTAAGGAAGGAAAAACTTTTCCTCTACCTTTTTAGGTTAAGTCACTGGGACCTGCAAATTAAACTGACGAAAGACAAGCTAACAGCTTATGCATGATTTTAAACACAGAGTGCTAACTTGCAGAGAAGTGACTAGACAAAAGAAAAGGTATTTGGGCTTCCAGAGCCAATAAACTGTGGGAAAGTGACTAGGAAATATATGGAGGGAACTAATGGAAGGTAAGTGTTATTTTAGAAATGTTTGCTTATGCAGAACCATCTTGACATCAATTCTTTGTCTCCAGTGATAAGAGTGCTCTCTTCTCTTGATACAGGAAGGGCACCTTTTTCATGGGAAATTTATGCCTGCTTTTAGACAGAGAGGGGAAAGATGGAGAGATTTTCCTATATCTGCTGTTTCTCAACTGCTTTTAGCTCAAAATAATCAATATGCCAAAGTGGCATATTTTGGGGTGGCATATCCTGGTTCCCCTTCTGCTGGTTTGTCTTCTTCTTATTACTGATTTAACTTGTACTGATTCTTTGATTTTGTCATTATTTCATTATGAGATGTCCCTGGAATCAATGCAAACTCCGACAGGCAAAGAACTTCTCAGTGTCAGTTTTCTTTTTCTTCTTTTTCATTCCTGTATTCACAGTTCCTAGAACAACACAGGTGCTCACTGCAGTGGTTTATGTACCTCTTCGTTCATTACTCTGGTCTCTCTCACCAGTATGATTTTCCCTTGATTCTTTCATGCACTCTTGCTTTCTTTCTCTGTCTTTTATGCAAAGATAAAGATGCTGAAAGAAGACTGCTATAGGCAATAATTTTCATAGGAACCAATTTTTGATGGAAAAAATTGGAAATCATGTAATTCAGAGGTCAGTTAATGTAATAATTAAGACAGCAGGTTCTGGAGCTCTAATACATTGAGTTCTGACTTCGTCATTTACTAGAGGCACATCTTGGGCAGCCTCTTTAAACTGTGTGAAGATTTGCTTTTGTATTTCTAAAGTGAGGCTGATGATAATTTCTGCTTCATGGAGTGCCTATAATGATCAAATCAATCAATGCATTACTTCTAAGAGTAAAGCTGTTAAAAGATTTTCTGGAAGTAAATAAGCTTTAGTTTCATTTTCCTTTTAGAGAAAGTAGTATTAATAGTAATCCCAGAGGGGTACAAATGACTTGGATGGGCAATTTACCTAAACTGAAGAGAAATTTAGCAACTAAACTGATAAAAATAACAATAACTTACACTTAGGTATCATGTATGATATTGTTTCTGGTGCTGCTCTGACAGCCTATGTATATTACCTTATTTAATGCTCATATCAATGTTCTGAAAAAGACTTTAATATTGTCTCCGTTTTAACACTGTGGGATCAGAGACATGGATCATACAGTTATGAAGTGACACAGTGAGTATCTGAACCTTGGCAGGTTGATCTCTAACGTTCTTGTTCTTAACCTAATTTTTCATAGGACTCTTTCAAATAAACAAACAAATAAACATACACAACACCTCCCTTCAATCAGCATAGATCACAGAAATATTATATAACTTATTTACTTACTCATTGTACTTATATTTATTCAATATTTTATACATGAAGATTTCTAATTGTATTCAGCAAAAACATATTTAACAATATTTAACAATGAAGATTTCTAATTGTATTCAGTGAAAACATATTTAACATATTTAACAATGAAGATTTCTAATTGTATTCAGTGAAAACATATTTAACAATAACCCCTTGTATTACAGGGGTATCATTTAACAAGTATATATAGGTTAATAGTAATTTATAAAGATAACAATATTAACATTTAATATTATTTTTTCAAGAAATAGAAAATATAAAATCATAGAAAACTTTAAAACTCATGGGAATTTTTAGTAATTCTCTACTTATTAGATGGGCTTCCTTGGTGAATCAGAGGTAAAGAATGTGCCTGCCAATGCAGGAGACATGGGTTCAATCCCTGGTTTGGGTTGATCCTTTGGGGAAGGAAATGGCAACCCACTCCAGTATTCATTCTTGCCTGGGCAATCTCATGAACAGAAGGAACCTAATGGCCTACAGTCCATGAGGTTTCAAAAGAGTCAGACATGACTTAGTGACTAAACAATAACTTGTTAGATACATAATATTTCATATTAACATGTTCTCAGATTGAGATAGGTTTAGGTGCAATTTAGAATATCGATATTATAAGCACTGTGACTTACATATAATAGGTATTCTTAATATTAAATTTGTTGGAAAATTTCCTTTCTAGTGTAGTCCCTCTTTACATCTACTTCTTTGGAATAAGACCATCTCCTTTTATTTGCCAATTTTCATTGAATTATTTAAAGATTGTAAAACTAACTAAAATAAAGTGAAAGTCACTCAGTTGTGTCTGACTTTGAGACCCCATGGACTCTATAGTCCATGGAATTCTCCAGGACAGAATACTGGAGTGGGTAACCATTCCCTTCTCCAGGGGATCTTCCCAAGCCAGAGATTGAACCCTGGTATACCGCATTGCAGGCAGATTCTTTACCAGCTGAGCCACCAGGGAAGCCCAACTAAAATAAAAATAGGCATATACAACTTGCTTATAAAATGACTGTCTAGATTTTATAAAGGCTATACTTAACCAGTAAGAATGTTATTACATTTTATAACTTTATTTGAAATAACCTGGTGGGCTAGGTGCACTTGAAAAATTTAATCTCTGTGTCATAGAGATAGGTTTCAATTATCCAATTATCTCAATAAGAGGAAGATACCAATGGCTATCTATCTGTCTATCTATCTATCTATCCATCTATCATCTATTTTTCATCTCTGTGAGGCAGCAACACTCTTCATTAAGTAATGTTTCTGTTATGCCTACTGATACTTGTTGATTCATCTGATTCCTCAATGATGTTCACTCTTCCACCAATCTGCAGTATACTCTGTCGTAATCTGCTTCTCCGTAACAACAATTCCCAAATTTAGTGACTTACAGTAACAACTTGGTCCACATTTCTATAGTCAGAACTTGAGCAGGAAACAGTGGAAATTACCCATCTTATGCCATGATGTTGGGATCTCAGGTGGGCTGCCTCGAACAAGTTGAGGTTTACTGATTGGTTGAGTTCAGGCTGACGCCAGATGTCTGGAGATTCAGTTGTCGAGATTAACTGGGTTCTTCAGTTCTCCCCCATATGACTTCTCCACGTAGCTAGCTTGTGCTTTCTCATAAAACGGTGGTCTCAGGAGTCCAAAGAGGGTGTGCTGTATGGGGACTAAACCAATGTATTCGTGCCTATCAAATATCATTCTGATGTTCCCTTGGCCAAAGCAAGATGCACAGCTGATTCTAGAGTCAGCTAGAATGGGAGGAGATGATATAAGGGGGTGAATATTGAAAAGCATGGGCTTTGGCAGCAACTGATGTAACTGTTTACCTCAGTCCAACTTTTGATATCTAATAATTCACAGCTCTTCCATACACAAAGAACACTTTGCTCCTCCCAAGATCCTCAATATTGTATTTCCTTATGCTATCAGATTTAGATAGGTTCTTGTCATCTGAATTAGGTTCAAGTGCAAATAAGGATCCTTAGACACAGTTCTTTGGATGCAGCTGTTCAGGTATGACTCCTCTTAATTCAGATATCTATGAATTAAAAAGGGAAGATTTCTGCCTATATATACTTGTTATTTAATGATGAGATAGTAATAGGAAAACTCAAGCACATATTGATATTAAAAAAATATAGCACATAGCAACCACTTAGACAGCAAGGAAATCAAGCCAGTCAATCCTAAAGGAAATCTACCTTGAATATTCATTGGAAGGGCTGATGGTGAAGCTGAAGTTCCAATACTTTGGCCACCTGATGTGAAGACCCAACCCACTGGAAAAGACCCTGTTGCTAGGAAAGACTGAAGGCAGGAGGAGAAGGGGGCAACAGAGGATGAAATGATTGGATAGCATCATTGATTCAATGAGTTTGAGCAAACTCTGGGAGATAGTGAAGGACAGGGAAACCCAGGATGCTGCAGTCCATGGGGTCACAAAGAGTTGGACATGACTGAGCGACTGAGCAACATATCACTGGTCCATAAAAATTTTAAAATATAACCATTTCTAAATTGTCAGGTATCCTTTTTCAGGGAGTAGGACCTGGTCCTTGATTATAGGCTAGTTCTTTCCCACAGAGTAGTTCTTTCTGGGTTTTTTTTTCCTTCTATCTGAGTCTGTCTTTGTTTTCCATAAGAAATGCCATCCTTAAGTAAACTTTTGCCTGTTTTCCAGTCCCAAGGCCAATATTGGATTTAGTTTTTTTGTTACAGCAGCACGACTCTTCAGGTATTTCTCTTACAGTTATCTATTGGCTCATAGCATACCATCCCAAACTTAAAACAAGAAACAATTTGTTCATAATTCTGTGGGTCAGAATTTCAGGCAAGAAAAGTTGAGACAGCTGGTATTAGTTCCATAATGTCTCTAGCCTAAACTGCTGTAGTTTGAATGGCTGGAGCTGAATAAAGTAGGTTGACTGGGACTATATATCTGGGGTCTTGGATCTGGATATCCATTCCATTTCTTGATTCTTTTTTTTTTTTTTTTTTTTTTTTTTTTTTTTTTTTTTTCTTTTTTTTTTTTTTTCATTTCTTGATTCTTATCCACTGGCTTTTCCATGTGGCAAGCTTGAGTTTTCTCATAGATTGTGATCTCTGAGATGCAATAGCTACTATTCCAAGAGGACAAACTGTCTGTGCAAGCACTTATCAAGCTTCTGCTTGCCTCACACCCACTGATGTTCCACTGGTATGCAAATTACATGGCCAAACAGAGAGTCAGCAGTGAAGAGGAACACAGGAGTGTAAATAACACTAAGTGCAGTTTATTGGAAAACACCAATGCAATAGTTGACTCCACCTACCTGGGAAAGCATTGAAAAGGTCACTGAATTATCTTGTAGATAAAGAACATGCTCTCAACTTACTTTGTGCACCAAAAGTTTAGTTGCTAACTGGACTCAAATAGTGCTCAATTAATATATGTTGAAAGAGATGGATGGTAAAATCTTTATATGTTAGTGTTTCTGAGACATGAACTATAAATTCAGTCTTGAAAGATAGTATGTGAAAAAAAAAAGGATTCCCTGGTCAAACAGTATGGTAGATTGGTTACAGTATTCTCCATCCTCTGTCTCTCTCTGTACACATCCTTTGTAGTATAACTTGTAAGAGATGTTTTTATCAAAAGGTGGAATTTAGTTCTCTACCCCTTACATTTGTGCTGCACCTGTGGCTTGCTGTGGCCCAGAGGATACAGTGAAGGTGATGCTTGTCGTTTTTAAGTGTAGGGAGGTTGGCAGGCTTCCCTTCTTTCTTTTGTACTCTGCTTCTGGTAGGAGAATGTGCTCAGGCTAGCCTGCTGGAGGGTGAAAGACCATGTGAAGCAGAGCCAAGTTGCTCCAGATGAGGACAGTAGACCAGTCCCTACCTAACCTGCGTACTGATGAGAAAAGCATGAGTGAATCCAGAGATCAGTGGAGCCTGGCCCAGTCAGAGAGCTGCTCAAAAATTCATAGATTAAAGATTTGGGGATGGCTTGTTTTACATCAAGAAATAACTGATACAAATATCCTAAGGATTTACAGTACCCATAGGCATATTAACTATAAGAAAATAAACTATAGAGCGAAAGCAATCGAAAGTGTAACATTCTGTAAGCGTGTGTGTGTGCTAAGTGGCTCAGTCGTGTTAGACTCTTTGCAACCCTGTGGACTGTAGCCCACCAGGCTCCTCTGTCTATGGGGATTCTCCAGTCAAGAACACTCGAGTGGGTTACCATGCCCTCCTTCAGGGGATTTTCCTGACCCAGGGATCGAACACGCGTCTCCTGCACCTGCTGCACTGAAGTTGGCTTCTTTACCACTGAGCCACAGGAGATGCCCCAACATTCTGTATATTTCTCCCAAGTTATTTGGCTACAGAAATTAAACAGTCTCTCCTTCGTTTTTGTTTTACTATCTTAACCACTACACCTCTGCTTTAATAGTCTATAGAGAACACTTGGGAAACTTCGGTAGAATTCAGAAGTTATAATAACATTCAATGGATAGTTTACCATAAATACAAAGTAGTGATGTTTTTACTGTTTAAATTGTCTTTGAAATAATTTATTAATATGACTGAATTTTGGTTCAGGTTTATTATGTATTTTTCTTAAAGTCCTTATTTTTTTTTTCCTTTTCTTTCCTTGATACAATGTCCTCAGTTTTCACAGCTTCAATGTGAAAAAATTTAAAAGGTCATTTTATGCCAGACATTTGTGAGAATTAATAATTTACACTGAGTCAGGTACATGTCTGATAAAAGTATTCAATGGTAGATGACTTATGGGTCAATATTAAATTATTCATATAAGTAGTTCTCAAAATGCTCCACAGAACTGAAGAGATAAGAAACCAGGCAAATGGAATAGAAAATAATACTTTAGATATCAGTTGAGTGTTACAAAACAGACTTTAATTTTCCTGTCATACAAAAAAGATCTCTGCTCTCTGCTCCTAGTATAAAAATTTGTGCCTAGAATGCATACAATATTTCCTAAGATGAAATCTTGTCTGATTTTATCATGATTTCTAGGGTAAAAATGTGAATAAAAGTGTTGCTTTTAAATTTAAAGAATGTGAAGATATTACTATTTGGCTGAATTTTACATGAGAATTTATAAGTAGGTTTATTCTTAAAGGTTCTCTGTAAAATTGTCATCTTTGCTATCTATATGGGAAGCTATTTGGCTTTACGTAGATTTCTGATTTAAGATATCCTGATTTTTGCAAGCTTGTTCAGTTGTAAAATTTGATTTTGGATAAAAATCGTGTCTAAATTATTTTAACAGTATAAAGTTAAATGTAAAAAAACAGTTATGAAAGAGAAGTTAAGCCTCTTAGCAGAGGTTTATTACTCTTAATAGAATAATAATATTTGATCATCATCATTAACTTCTATTTATTTAAGTTTTATAAGTATTAATGCCTGTTACTCTAGGTTGTACCAATAGAGCCTGTAATTATTTTGCTGATTAAAGGAAAACATATTAAATTAGAGGACATTTGAGGGAAGCAGGCAATTTTATTAACACATGACATTGAAACCTATGTTAAATGATTAGTGAATTGATAGTCATTTCAACTGAAAAATAATGATAGATTCCAAATATACGTATTTATTCTTTTTAAAATAATGATCCAATTTTATTTAAAAGACTTCCATAAATCAATAGTTTCTCAACTTTAAGCATGCATAGATAAAGATAATAAATATATGAAAGCCTATCACATAATTGCTATTTAATTTTCTATCTTATGACAAGCAATTTGCTTGATCCATAGTAGCTGTCTCTATAAATACCAAATAATGGCAGAAATAAAGCATAGAAATTATACCTGATGATATTTATATAAAATAATGCAATTCATTCTTTCTTAATAGATAAACATCATACACACATCTTTTTGTATTATAATTTAACATTCTTAAGGCTCTAACAATGAAATCATCTCTAACCTCTTAAATCTAAGCTTTCCTAATTTATTCTTAAATATAATTAGAAATGTACTCAAGTATTGCATGTAAGATGTCTATACAGTGCTACTTACAAAAATCAGTAAAATGAAATACTAGAAATCACAAAAGTCAGATTTATTGTGATATATTGAGAGAATGGAATGATGTGGATCCCTAAAACTAAAGTTTTCAAATAATATTTAATTGTATGGGGAAATTCTGATAGTACATTCTTAACAGAAGAAAGAAGATAATAAAACAATATACATATGTAAGTTTTTAAATTGAAATTGAATAACATCATAGAGTTGACATTAAATAGTCAAACCCTGCATGTTTAACAGTGATTATTCCTGGATGATGCATTATAAATATTTAAAAATTTTTATTTATCCCTTTTTGTCCTTCAAAAATGTGTATAGTCATAACAATGACAAAGTTATTTTTAAAGAAGAGTAGGAAATCAAGCCCCTATATTAAAATTATAAATGATAGTCTTTCATTAGTTTTGGGGTTTATTGCAAATAAATTGTATTAGTTTTTTCTAATCACTTGATAATATTAAACAAACTTTCTATGCAGTAAACTCTTAAAGAAAAAACCTTGTGTTTGCCAATATATGTTCTTCAATTAAAGAAGATTGCCCCATATTTTAGACCATTATGGCTTAATTAATTGTTTCATTCATTTGTTAACTTAAAGACATTTTAAAAATGCTACGTGATTTAATTCCAGGTGCTGTGAACACAACATCATTATAGGCAAAAATCTGTCTTTATTGACCTTACATTCACGTGACAATAAAAAGATATATACTTCTTGCCCACTTCTCTTTAGGTTTACCAATGTGGATTCATAAAAGGATTAAGTTTTTCATTTATGATAAAGTTATTATTCAATCAGTTCAGTTCAGTTGCTCAGTCATGTCCGACTCTTTGCGACCCCGTGAATTGCAGCAGGACAGGCCTCCCTGTCCATCACCAGCTCCAGAAGTTTACTCAAACTCATGCCCATCGAGTCGGTGATGCCATCCAGCCATCTCATCCTCTGTCGTCCCCTTCTCCTCCTGCCTATCTTTCCCAGCATCAGGGCCTATTCTAATGAGATGGCTGTTTGCATCAGGTGGCCAAAGCATTGGAGCTTCAGCTTCAGCATCAGTCCTTCCAATGAACACCCAGGACTGATCTCCTTTAGGATGGACTGGTTGGATCTCCTTGCAGTCCAAGGGACTCTCAAGAGTCTTCTCCAACACCATAGTTCAAAAGCATCAATTCTTTGGCACTCAGCTTTCTTCACAGTCCAACACTCACATCCATACATGACCACTGGAAAAACCATAGCCTTGACTAGATGGACCTTTGTTGGCAAAGTAATGTCTCTGCTTTTTAATATGCTGTCTAGGTTGGTCAGAACTTTCCTTCCAAGGAGTAAGCATCTTTTAATTTCACGGCTGCAGTCACCATCTGCAGTGATTTTGGAACCCCAAAAAATGAAGTCTTCCACTGTTTCCACTATCTCCCCATCTATTTCCCATGAGGTGATGGGACCAGATGCCATGATCTTAGCTTTCTGAATGTTAAGCTTTAAGCCAACATTTTCACTCTCCTCTTTCACTTTCATCAAGAGGCTTTTTAGCTCCTCTTCACTCTCAGCCATAAGGGTGGTGTCATCTGCATATCTGAGGTTATTGATATTTCTCCCGGCAATCTTGATTCCAGTTTGTGCTTCTTCCAGCCCAGCGTTTCTCATGATGTACTCTGAATATAAGTTAAATAAGCAGGGTGACAATATACAGCCTTGACGTACTCCTTTTCCTATTTGGAACCAGTCTGTTGTCCCATGTCCAGTTCTAACTGTTGCTTCCTGACCTTCACACAGATTTCTCAAGAGGCAGGTCAGGTGGTCTGGGTATTCCCATCTCTTTCAGAATTTTCCACAGTTTATTGTGATCCACACAGTCAAAGGCTCTGGCATAGTCAATAAAGCAGAAATAGATATTTTTCTGGAACTCTCTTACTTTTTCGATGATCCAGCGGATATTGGCAATTTGATCTCTGGTTCCTCTGCCTTTTCTAAAACCAGCTTGAACATCTGGAAGTTCATGGTTCACATATTGCTGAAGCCTGGCTTGGAGAATTTTGAGCATTACTTTACTAGCATGTGATTATTATAAATAGTTATAATAATAAACATGTAATAATAATAAACAATATAAATATGTTAAAAGTTATTATTATAAATATGTATGATGCTGCTACATGGAACACAGAAGAGTATATCAAAAGTCTAGGAGTGACCACAAATCCATCATAGCTTATTACAGCCTGTATTTGAATGTACTCTACCAGTCTTCAAAAGGTGTTTACTATTGTATAAATTCTGTCCAAAATTTGATTCCTATCTTTACTTCAGCTATTTATCCATAAAATAGAAGCAATAATGGTATTTATCTCATAGGATTGTAGTGAGGATTAAATAAGTCAACACATGTAAAGTGCTTAGAATGGTGGCTAGCAAGTATTAAATGAAAATTAGTTGTTGGGAAAAAAATAGTTGACTATTTGAATAGTCAATAATAGTTGAATACTATTGTATTCAATTGACCTCTAACTTCTTTCTTAACCACAGAAATGCTTTTAGCCTGAGCTCTCTTTTCAATATCCATGTCATGCATTACTGTAAGACCAAAATGTTATTTGTTAGGAACACTATTATAGCTTCCTAACAACTGATGGTCAGGCCAAAAATGTCTCTTTGTGGTTTACAAAAAGTCAGATTTTGTGAGTGTAACTACATAGTTATATTCTCTATGAATTACTATAAGACCAGGAAGTACTTAGATGATTTGTTATATATTTCTGACTTTGCATGTGTTGAGAAATAGACAGTGTAGGAGATATCATGTGTTAGATGAATGATACATTGCATAGAGATTGTATTGTAAAAATGAGTTTTGTGCTGATTTAGGTTTTATTTTCACATTGTTATTCCTTTAATAATATATAAAATTAATAAACTTGTAATATTATGAAAAATTATTGATGAGTTAAATTATTAGTAAATATAACCCTGTGGCATTAATTGCTACATATACACCAACAACTTTATTTGCAATCAATATCACTTTCCTCTCCTAAGAGCCAATATTTTTTTGTGTAAATCTCTTTTGGAAATTTCGTCAAGCCCATCATTACCTCAAAACTAAATACACTGGCATTCTTCAAATCTGTTATATTCTATGTAACTAAATAGCATACAACTCACCTACTATCACAAGCCAGAAGCTTTAAAATCATGGCAGACTCATTCATCCTTGTAATTCTTCTCATGCAGCTGCCTAAATAATAACTGAAGTCTTTATTTTCTTCACCCTCCTCTGTTACCTTATTTTATCTGCCTTGTGCTCCTCTTTCCTGGACTTTGATCAGCCTAGGATTGGTTTTTACTTCCAGTTCTACTCTTTTCAAAATTTCTTAATGACTCCCCATTATCTACAAAATTAAATTTAAATTGTGTGGCATAGCATTCAGGATGATTTAGGATTAAGGATCTCTTTTCTTATCCTATTTTATGTCTTGACTCTACAACTGTTCTGTTTATACTTCAAGAATACTAGTTTTTGATTCTCACATATGCCACACAAACCCTGGTCTTTTTTTTTTTTTTTTTATCATTGCTCTTACAGTGCTTCCTGCCAGGGAAGTCTTTTCCTTTATTTTCTTGGTAAATTACCATTCATTTATCAAAAGTGAGTTTAGATATTTTCTATTCCACTAAGTTGACAATGTCTTCAGTGTACCTTGTCTGTCCCCCACCAAGCCATCCTCAGGATTTATCACTAATTTTGTAAATGGCATCTCATATATGTATATTCCCACTCTGGACTTAGGTAAAGGAACTGCATGTTTCTACTCATGTATCAGTTGAGTGCATATTCTAGTCCCTGAAAAAGTTATCCACAAGTAAATGATGGTCAGCTTTATAAAGTGAGTTAGGATAAATGTTCAGTTCAGTTCAGTCACTCAATCGTATCTGACTCTTTGTGACCCCATGGATTGCAGCATGCTACGCTTCCCTGTCCATCACCAACTCTCAGAGCATATTCAAACTCATGTCCATTGCGTCAGTGATGCCACCCAACCATCTCATCCTCTGTCATCCCCTTCTACTCTTGACTTCAATCTTGCCCAGCATCAGGGTCTTTTGAAGGAGTCAGTACTTTGCATTAGGTGGCCAAAGTAATGGGGTTTCAGCTTCGACATCAGTCCTCCCAATGAATATTCAGGACTGATTTCCTTTAGGATGGACTGATTGGATCTACTTGCAGTCCAAGGGACTCTCAAGAGTCTTCTCCAACACCACAGTTCAAAAGCATCAATTCTTTGGCACTCAGCTTTCTTCATAAGTCCAACTATCACATCCATACAAGACTACTGGAAAAACTAAGGCTTTGACTAGATGGACCTTTGTTGGCAAAGTAATGTCTCTACTTTTTAATGTGCTGTCTAGGTTGGTCATAACTTTTCTTCCAAGGAGCAAGCGTCTTTTAATTTCATGGCTGAAGCCACCATCTGCAATGATTTTGGAGCCCCCCAAAATAAAGTCTGTTACTGTTTCCATTGTTTCCCCATGACATGATGGGACTAGATGCCATGATCTTAGTTTTCTGAATGTTGAGCTTTAAGCCAACTTTTCCCTCTCCTCTTTCACTTTCATCAAGAGGCTCTAGTTCCTCTTCATTTTCTGCCATAAGGGTGGTGTCATTCTTCATATCTGAGGTTATTGATATTTCTCCTGGCAATCTTGATTCCAGCTTGTGCTTCATCCAGTCCAGCATTTCTCAATATGTACTCTGTATATATGTTAAATAAGCAGGGTGACAATATACAGCCTTAGCTGATTTGGAACCAGTCTATTGTTCCATGTCCAGTTCTAACTGCTGCTTCCTGTCCTGCATACAAATTTCCCAAGAGGCAGGTCAAGAGGTCTGGTATTCCCATCTCTTGAAGAATTTCCCACAGTTTGTTGTGATCAAAGGCTTTGGTGTAGTCAAGAAAGAAAAAGTAGATGTTTTTCTGGAATTCTCTTGCTTTTTCGATGATCCAGTGTATATTGGCAACTTGATCTCTGGTTCCTCTGCCTTTTCTAAATCCAGCTAGAACCTCTGGAAGTTCATGGTTCATGTACTGTTGAAGCCAGGCTTGGAGAATTTTGAGCATTACTTTGTTAGCAATTGAGATGAGTGCAATTGTGTGGTAGTTTGAACATTCTTTGGCATTGCCTTTCTTTGGGATTGGAATGAAAACTGACCTTTTCCAGTCCTGTGGTCACTGCTGAGTTTTCCAAATTTGCTGGCGTATTGAGTACAGTACTATCACAGTATCATCTTTTAGGATTTGAAATAGCTCAACTGGAATTGCATCACCTCCATTAGCTTTGTTCGTAGTGATGCTTCCTAAGGCCCACTTGGCTTCACGTTCCAGGATGTCTAACTCTAGGTGAGTGATCACACCATTGTGATTATCTGGGTTATGAAGATCTTTTTTGTATGGTTGTTCTGTGTATTCTTGTCACCTCTTGTTAATATCATCTTCTGCTTCTTTTAGGGCCATACCATTTCTGTCCTTTATTGTGCCCATCTTTGCATGAAATGTTCCCTTGGTATTTCTAATTTTCTTGAAGACATCTCTAGTCTTTCCCATTTTATTGTTTTCCTCTGTTTCTTTGCAGCAATCACTGAGGAAGGCTTTCTTATCTCTCCTTGTCTTCTTTGGAACTCTGCATTCAAATGGGTATATCTTTCCTTTTCTACTTTGCCTTTAGCTTCTCTTCTTTTCTCAGCTATTTGTAGGCCTCCTCAGGCAACCATTTTGCCCTTTTGCATTTCTTTTTCTTGGAGATGGTCTTGATCACTGCCTCCTGTACAATGTCATGAACCTCTATCCATAGTTCTTCAGGCACTCTATCAGATCTAATCCCTTAAATCTATTTCTCACTTCCACTGTATAATCGTAAGGGATTTGATTTAGGTCATACCTGAATGGTCTAGTGGTTTTCCCTACTTCCTTCAATTTAAGTCTGAATTTGGCAATAAGGAGTTCATGATCTGAGCCACAGTCAGCTCCCGGTCTTGTTTTTGCTGATTGTATAGAGCTTCTCCATTTTGGCTGCAAAGAATATAATCAATCTTATTTCAGTATTGACCATCTGGTGATGTCCATTAGTAGAGTCTTCTCTTGAGTTGTTTGAAGAGGGTGTTTGCTATGACCAGTGCGTTTTCTTTGCAAAACTCTGTTAGCCTTTGACCTGCCTTGTGTTATACTCCAAGGCCAAATTCGCCTGTTACTCCAGGTAATTTTTGACTTCCTACTTTTGCATTCCAGTCCCCTATAATGAAGATGACATCTTTTTTGCATGTTAGATAAAATCTCTAAATAATTCCTTATATATACTTTGCCAGAACACCAATAAAACTTACCTTGAGGAAGCTCTTTTGACCTTTTTTCTTTCTGGTAAACTGCACACCAGTTTCACAACCATTATGAAGATTACAATGGCAGACTGTGGAAAAATAATAAAGGGAGACACTTCATTTTAGACATACATAAATATATGCATTCACAGTAAAATTTGAATTGGAACTCTTTCATGAAAAAACAAATTTCTCTAGAAAATATAGAGATTCAGGATTTTGATGTCTTTCATGGTTCTCTATATGACTTTCTGATTCTGGTAACATTTGTTGTGGGTAATGCTGGAAGATTTGCCAGACCTGACTCAGGTTAATGCTGCTGCAAGGGAGCAAAGTCAGCTTTTAGCAGTGAAGCTAAGTTAGCTCAAAAGTCCATGATCAACCCAGTTCTCTTGGGAATTGTTGCTTCTCCTGAGATAGACTTGTTGTCCACTCCAGCCAAAAAAGCTCTGAATTCTGTTGTTTTATGGGAAATCTTGATTCTATAAAAGGGGAGAAGCACTTTGGAAATAAAAATCAATAATCTTGAATTTTAAAAATTATAGGTAGTAATGAAAGGTTGTTGCTGAATCATACAAAGATGCCGGGGTTCTTGGCCTCAGGAGGGGAAGAATTCAATCCGGGGCCAGAGACGAGGCTGGATCACTCAGAGCTTTTGTGTAATAAAGTTTTATTAAAGTATAAAGGAGATAGAGAAAGCTTCTGACATAGACATCAGAAGGAGGTAGAAAGAGTACCCCCTGGCTCTTCTTAGCACTGGAATTATATACTCTCAAATTAGTTATATCAGTGAATCAAAAGACTGTCTGGAGGTTGTAAAGACCTCACCAGACCTACTCCCATAATTTACATTTTGAGATAACAGAATTACCAGAAGGTTTTTTCCAGAGACTGTCCTCAGGTAGGATACATTATTGTTATATAATCCTAAGGAATGTAGAGGGGGAAAAAAAGTTTGTCCTTTCTTCCTCCTTGAGAATTCCAGACCCCTCTCTCCTTGGGGACGCCTAGACTTCTTATCAATCTGTCTAGGAATTGACTCTGTCAGTAATATATATAGCTGCAAGATGACATTAAAATGTTACTTATGTTGATGAGTGTAATGAAATGGAAGGAGTGATGTGTATAGATTTATTGAATGAACAATTACACATTAATCATGAAGTATTATAACTAAACTAAATTGTCAGCAAGCTGTTGTAGTTTTGATGGATATATTTAAATTAAGAATTTTCTTCCATGAAATTGTTTATAGCTCTACTTTTTCATCTCATGTCAAAATGGCTTTTTGCTAGGATATCTTTTTAGTGCACCAATCATGTTTCTTACTTAAAAAGCAAAACAGCCTTTACTCACATGCTAATTATATATATATATAGATAACAATAATTGCTGAAAATTAGGTTGACACCCTCTAGAATCAACAAAGCCATTGTAAATTACTTATCCAAAATGTAAGTGTAAGACACTTTTTGTCAAATGATCTCATTGCTTAGATTTCTTCCTTATAAAGAACTTTACATACTGAAGTATTTCAGGATTGCTGAGAAAAAAAATTGATTAATTTTGAAACATTTTTCAAAAATTATTTGTTGATTAAATAGACTCCTTGTTAAATGCATGAAAGTAACTCACTGACAAATTTCATCTTTGAGTAGGATCCTGAATTACCCATTTTGTCGTTTGAAAGAGTAGGTATTCAAAAGTTTTTTTTTTCAGCAAAATAAAAATGATAGAATTAGAGTATCATTTTTGTGCTCCATTTGTTTACAAAAGCTTTTCCTGAGTATGGCTAATAAACACATTATCTTTTTTAAGTTTGTGCAAGATCATCATCATTATCATGAGCAACAACATCTAAAATAAAATCCTATGATGAATTTGGTTCTGAGATAAGATATATAGTTCATCACTTATTTAGTTCACGTTTCTCTTTGTATTTAGTATAACTATGGTACCCATGTTCATAAACTCAATTATTTGAAATTGTTCAATAGGTATACTGTGCAACATACTCCATCTCTAATTTCATAAGTGTCTCTGACAAGGATGATAATGTAATATTTCTTTTACTGCTAAAATGCCAAGAAGAACCAACCAATCCATCCTGTGCAATTTATATTATTGGAATAAAATGGATCAATATTAACAATTAATAATAAAATGACTGTATTAAGTTATTTTAATATGAAATAATTTCTCTTTGTATGATCTGTCAGTTCCTCTGACATTTCAGTTTGTTATATCTTCATTCACTTTGCATCATAATTTTTTTACTTTTATAGAATTTAATTCATGGATAATCACATTAGTAATAGCTTACCCACTTTCCATTTAGCTTTCATTTTAACTTTTTAATATTATCAACATTTAAGGCAACAGCAAAACATTTCCCACTCTGATCAAATAAAAAGAAATAGCCATTTAGGATATACATATATCTGATATCTCTCCATAATAATATTCCAAGGGTTTCCTTGCCTCAGTATCCTATAAAGATCATATGTAAATATCTGAGGAAGCAGTACGGCTTCAGCCATATTATGGACTGTTAATTATTCAGTTAATAAGCATATATGCTGAATTTAACCAAGGACATACTATAAGATTTTGATGTTGATTTTTAATTTCTGTCTTAACAATCCATTAGGGTAGAAAAAGCAACTTTCCTATTCTAGTATCCTCCTTTTGGGGTTTAACTTTCAGCGGTGCTTCTGTAATGACCAGGAATAACATTTTGAGTCGACCTTCCTTCTGCTTGGTCCTTTCTGTCCATCTTCTTATCCAATTCCTTTATGTTGAGGTTAATTTCTTCTGTATTTCATTATTGAGGTTGTCCTCTGTAATTTATCTCAAGGCTATCATCTCTTCATAGAAAGTATATGTAAAGACATTCCACTGTAAAATTCTTATCAGGTTTTTCTTCCTCCTTCTTTTTCCATACCCCAAAATGCTTTGGCCATTATAATTTGTGGTCTGGTGACAGTCTCCCTTCTGCCACTCATCTGCTTGAGGCAGAGTGGTGAATTGTCAAAGCAAACTCATAACAGATCTCTCATACCAAAATTTGCTAACACATTGTGTGTGTTGCCTTGAGCTACCTTACCAAAGTATCACACACTGAATTGCTTCCACAACAGACATTTATTTCCCCATAGTTCTCTGAATTTAGCCTGATTCACTTTTACATATAATAATATGATTATGAATTAATTCAAGTTTTTTTGAGGAGTGGAGAAATATAGAAGAAAATTCTCAATTCAGGCTGGAAATGGATGATATCCTTCATTTGGAAGAGATAAGAATATCATGCCACTTCTTGTATTTATGTCATTAAACATGTCCTAGTTTCAGTTGTTTTGAGATATTGCTCTTTAACAAGTTTATAGTCAATATTCCTGCCTTTTCCATGTATATATATTCTAACTAAAACTCTGACTAGTATGTTTGCTCATTTCTCAGTTTCCTTCAGGGATTTACTCATATAAATAAAACCTAAATGACACTTCCTCAGGGGTACACTTTCCAGGATTGCTTGCCGGTTCAACATACTAGGTCTTTTTAATTTCTGTATCCTAGCATTAGATTCATTAGGGATGTTAACTTCACTTGATTAAAATAAATCTTTTGATGTAGAGAAAGAAGATTTTAATCACGGAAGATTTTTTAAAAGCCTTTTTTAATCCAGTCTATTTCGTATGAGGAAATTATTATTTTACCGAGATGTCAACTTATTACTTATTCTATATCTCACATTTCAAGTTTAAAATTCTGCACTAGTTTAACTTTCTCTCATCGGTATTGTTCTTTCCATTATACAGTTTTCATTATATTTTCCACTAGTGAAAAAAGGCAATGACCCAAGCAATCCATGTGTCTAAGACACATAATTTCAGAGAGCAACTACTACATCATTGATTTTTCCCTCCCAAATGATGTGCTATAAAAGAAAGAAGAGGATGTGGAGATTCAGTATAAAATAAGAACATGTTCCAGCAGTATGAAACAATTTAATCTCAGATTCCTACTGAATACAGTTTATTCATTTTGAAACAAAAAGATGAGTGGCATAAGACTAGGGCTCTTTCACATAGGGGAATTAGCATTTACGTTTGATATTTCCAGTCACCCATTGGAGCAAACCTAATTCTAGGCCATTATTAAATGTGAGAGAACTGATGTAACCAGAGAATAGAGCTTTGGGGTGACTGAAAGTAAAAACTTACATTTTAACCCAACTAACTACATTGGAGTATGGCAACATTATGTGGTTTTCTTGAAGATTGTTCTATATATAAAACTGTCTTCGTTTAATTTATTTACATTTGAGTATAGTTGGTTTACAATGTTGATTTTATTTAAAAAAATAAAGAAACACATTAGTCCATTGAAATTCACTAACTTTTACTTTCTGTCCTGAATTCTACACTCAATACAAAATTTGAATGAGTTATGGCGTGAAAAGGCTAGAACAGGTTGTTCTAACAAGGCTATGGAAGGGGTTGATATATGAACTTTACTTGGGAGCGGAGTAGTTCAAATATACAATTCTAATTTAGAGAAAATTTTCATTGATGACTTAAAGGGGATTTTTATGGATTATACATCTATCTCTTCTTCCAAATTAAGATGAAAATATGCAATTAAAATGCAAAATTGCTTCACTAAAAAGTTGCTGAAATATTCAATGCATTCACTTTCCATAGCAATTGATTTCAATCTAAATTCTAAGAGAATTTTCCTGCCTTCATTTTTATTTCAAAATGTTATTTCCTTCAAGCAATACACATATCTTACATAAAAAGTAAAAGTTAGTCATGGAGAGGGACTCCAAATAAGTCATGCATAACTGAACTTGATTTTAGTCCTTTCTGCTTTTTAATGAGATGAAAGAGGTAATGACTGCATGATTCAGTCAGTGGAGGAAATAAAAATATTTTTACTGCTCTGTTCTTCTCATAGAACCTGTTCGTCTGAAGGAGATTATAGTCTACACCCAACATTTTAACGTCTCTGCCGGTGTGGGATGCTAAGGGTTGACACCTGTTTAGATGGTCCATAGTTTAATAGAACGCATTAGTGAGCCTTTGGATTCAAAGGCAGGATTCCATTTAGGTTTCAGAGATTGGGAGATAAACTTCTCCTTTAAGTAAGTGAGATAATCAAGTGGCGTGCCTGGAGCAGGGCTGGTCAATAAGACAGACCTAGAAAAATGGCCAGATATACAGTAGAAAGGAAAGAGGGCTGAGCCAACAGGGTAAACAGCTAGAGCTCATGCAAAGGTAAGCTAACAGGAAATCCCTACCGGTCAAGTGACCCGAGTATTAATAGAAAATTTTAAAAAAGTAACATTTTTATGGAAAATGTCAAACACATACAAAATATAAAGAATAGTTTAAGGATCTCCCTGGACCCAGCTTCAGTACTCATCAATCAGTGGCCAATATTGCTTCCCTTGCACCACTACAAAGTTTCTTTCCACACTCCTCCAGGAATCAAATTCCATTCATCATATAATTTAATACATAAATTTTTTTTAGTTCTAAAATATAATGTTTTTTCAAAATTCTCTCTCATGTTACTATTCACCAAAATGAAAAGTAAATCCTCAAAATCATTGAATATCCAGTTGGTGTTCATATTTTCCCAATTGTTTCGTAATTTTACCTTTTAGTAGTTTAAGACTGATTATATGTCCAGGTTGAGGGGACATGAATGTGTCTCTGTTCGTTGTAATTAAAACTACTGAAAAAGCAGTGATATTCTAGCTCAATCTACTGATGGACAAAAATAGGTTGAAGCACAGAAAAGGTCTGTAGAAATGAAGTGACAAGAGGGAAAGAGGAACCCAGACAGGCTCACAGTGAAAAGAACCGCTGTTCTATGAAAAGCCTTTTACACATTATCTCACTGAGGTTTTATAGCAGACTTTCAGTAATTTTAAAAAGCATAATTTCGTTTAGTGATAAGAAAATTAAGACAGAATGTTAAGCAACTACTTCAGTATTAAATAACTCAGATTTAGAAGGTCCATTTGACTAATAGATTCTGCTTTTTCTACTGTAAAAATCTGCCTCTCAAAGAAGAGACTTCTTTCTCTCTAGGCTGAATTTTACTGTGAGCACAAAAAAGGGACATATTTAATTTTGGCTGCGTGGAAAAGCCAGGAGAAAAGTGTGAATGAAAGTTGTTTACTCTAGGCAGAGAACACATGTGAAAAAGCCAACAAGAACGACCATGGCTGGGGATGTTTCAAAAGAAAAAATAGATCTATTATTAGCCATGAAACAAAGCAAAACAGGCAAAATTCCTCTTCTTTGACTCACCTCTTTTACCTGACTCCACTTTTGTCTCTTTTTGCTACTTTCTATTAGGGTAAAACAAACAAACAAAAGACAAACAAAAACAAAACACACCAAAAAACTCAGATGGGCATCCTGTGATCACCATATATTTTTTATTTTTCCCTTTTGTTCTCTCTTCAGCCCACTAGATTTGGGATTCTGTCCACGCAACATGAGTGAAATTGTTCCTGTCAAGGTCCCCAACTATGCTGCTGCAAATTCACTGGTTTTTTCTTTGTCCTCATTGATTGACCTATTATTTAACCACTCTTGCCTTCTTTGAAGTCTTGTTTTCTGAGTTTTTAAGACAACACAGTCTTGTTGGTTGCTCCTTCTTATCCTATTTTAATGAAACTTCCTTCTCTTCCCTAACTCTAGTGCTCCAGGGCTCAGTTTGTGGATAATTCCTCTGGCTAAATCTTCTTCCTCAATGATCCTAGCCAGTGTTAAGCTTTAGATATCATCTTTAAGCAAATGAGTTCTAAATTCATAAACCTTTCCCTGACAACTTCTCTGAGTTCCAGAATTGTATATTTAATGATATACAGTGGGTTTAAAACATAAAGATTAATTTTTCTCTCATCTATATTCAAGATTAATTCTCAGTAACCCATGTTCTTTGGTACCATGCTGCTCTACCATCCTCGGTAAACAGACTAAGATGGTTACTCCTGGTCCCCTTTCTGACAGAAGGAACAAGAACTGTGAAAAAGAAATTGGCTTGCCTTTCAGCATGCTTTGTGATGTTACACAAACCCCTTCTATGTTCCATTGTTCACAACTTAGACTGTTTTCCTTTCTAGGTAGCCACATGTTCAGTTAAAAATCAACTAGCTCTGCTAGTAAGGATGAAGGAAAGAACGGATGCAAGAGAATAACAGTATTTGCCATAATATGGAACACAGGTCTCAATGCTACCCTCTAAAACTTTCTCATCCAGTCTTCTGCATCATTCAGCCAGTTGCTCAAAGCCAAGAATCATCACTCCTCACCTGAACTATCATTGTTGCTGTTGCTTAGTTACTCAGTTGTGTCTGACTCTTTGACCTCGTGGACTGTAGTCTGCCAGGCTCCTCTGTCCACGGAATTCTCCAGGCAAGAACACTGGAGTGGGTTGCCATTTCCTTCTCCAGGGGATCTACCTGACCCATGGATCGAATCTGCATCTCCTGCATTGTGGGCAGATTCTTTACCACTGGGCCACCTGGGAAGCTATGGACTATCACTATTGCCCTCTAATCAGTCTCCTTGACTGTATATTCCCAATCAATTCTAAACAAAGTAATGGAAGTTGTCTTATGAAAATGTAAAATTGATAATGTCTTATTAGGCCTGAGTTTTTCTAATGGCTTCCACTGCCCTTATAATAAAAACCAATCTCTACCATTTTTCTAGATTTCACATATATATGTTAATATACAATATTCCTTTTTAAGAATTACTTCACTCTGTATCACACTCTCTAGGTCCATCCACATCTCTACAAAATGACCCAATTTCATCCCCTTTTATAACTGAGCAATATTCCATCATATATATGTACCACATCTTCTTTATCCATTCCTCTGTTGTGATTGGTGCATATACATTATTGATACTATGTATAAAACAGATAACTAATGAGAACACACTGTACTGCACAGGGAACGCTACCTAGTGCAGTATTGTGACTGAAGGGGCAGGAAGTCCAAAAGAGGGGAGGGCTGTGTGTTTGTGTATATATATATATTTTTTCCCCCCACAGCAATATATATATACATATATATATGTATGTATGTATGTATGGCTTATTCATTTTGCTTTACAGTAGAAATGAACACAGTATTGTAAGGCAACCATACTCCAATAAAAATTAATTTAAAAATAACAAAAGCCAATCTCCTCTCACAGATGAGCTCCTGAAGGATCTGGCTGCTCCCGACCATTAGACCTCACCGCGTGATTTCCGCAGCAGTGCACAGTGGGCCCCAGTCACTGCATGTTTCTGTCAGTTTCATGAACTCACAAAGCGCATTTCCACCTCAGAGCTTTTACATGTGGTCCTTCCGCTGCCTGGAGTGTTCACTGTACTTCTTATCCTTATACATATCTCACCTTCAATGTCAATTTCTCAGCAAAATCTTCCCTAATTGATTCATCCCAAACTGGCCACAATTCAGCCTCTCTCATGGACTTGTGTTTGGCTTTCTTCAAAGTATGTTTCACTGGCTCATATGTTTACTTGCTTATTATCTGACTCCACAATCCTCTCCTTCTTGAATATACGCTTCTTGAGTGCAAATATCTTGACTTTTCTCCCCACAGCTATAATCCTTGTGCCCAGAAGAGTGCTTCTTTCACTCCAGGCAGGCCCTTTGCTGTTGCAGAAGGAACTGAAATATTATTTGTGTGGCTACACTGTGTTGGGTAAGAAGTGGCTAGAGATGAGCCTCATAGAAGTTAGAGTCTTCAGAAAATTATGAGCCATAGAAGAGTTTGTGTTTTGTCCTAAAAGCAATTGGCAGTCACTAAAATGTTTAAATCAGGGCAGTAACATTTTTCCAACTTGAATTTTAGACTTTTAGAAACATCGGTAGTTTAAGTATAAATGTTAATAACAGTGGATGTTAACAGTTATAGCAGTAATTAAAATAATGACTATAATAGTAGCAGTAGTTACGAACATGCACTTGTAGTAAACACTAGTACTAATGAAAGTACTTATTTTCTAATGTAACTTTATGCACCAAGCTCTGGCACATGCATTTTGTATATATTATCTCTGCTGTTTAGTAGCCATAGTCAGTTCAGTTCAGTCGCTCAGTCGTGTCCGACTCTTTGTGATCCCATGGACTGCAGCACACCAGGCCTTCCTTTCCATCACTAACTCCTGGAGCCTATTCAAACTCATGCCCATTGAGTTGGCGATGCCATCCAACCATCTCATCCTCTATCATCCACATTTCCTCCCACCCTCAATCTTCCCCAGCATCAGGGTCTTTTCCAATGAGTTAGCCCTTCACATCAGGTAGCCAAAGTATTGGAGTTTCAGCTTCAAAATCAGTCCTTCCAAGGAATACTCAGAACTGATCTCCTTTAGGATGGACTGGTTGGATCTCCTTGCAGTTCAAGGGACTCTCAAGAGTCTTCTCCAACATCACAGTTCAAAAGCATCAATTCTTCAGCGTTCAGCTTTCTTTATAAGCCAACTCTCACATCCATACCTAACTACTGGAAAAACCATAGTCTTGACTAGATGGACCTTTGTTGGCAAAGTACTGTCTCTGCTTTTTAATATGCTGTCTAGATTGGTCATAATTTCCTTCTAAGGAGTAAGCATCTTTTAATTTCATGGCTGCAGTCACCATCTGAAGTGATTTTTGAGCGCAGAAAAATAAAGTCTGACACTGTTTCCACTGTTTCCCCATCTATTTCCCATGAAGTGATGGGACCAGATGCCATGATCTTAGTTTTCTGAATGCTGAGCTTTAAGCCAACTTTTTCACTCTCCTCTTTCACTTTCATCAAGAGGCTTTTTAGTTCTTCTTCACTTTCTGCCATAAGGGTGGTGTCATCTGCATATCTGAGGTTATTGATATTTTTCATGGCAATCTTGATTCCAGCTGGTGCTTCATCCAGCCCAGCATTTCTCATGATATACTCTGCATATAAGTTAAATAAGCAGGGTGACAATATACAGCCTTGACGTACTCCTTTTCCTATTTGGAACCAGTCTGTTGTTCCATGTCCAGTTCTAACTGTTGCTTCCTGACCTGCATACAGATTTCTCAAGAGGCAGGTAAGGAGGTCTGGTATTCCCATCTCTTGAAGAATTTTCCACAGTTTGCTGTGATCCACACTTTCAAAGGCTTTGGCATAGTCAATAAAGCAGAAATAGATGTTTTTCTGGAACTCTCTTGCTTTTTTGATGATCCAGAGGATGTTGGCAATTTGATCTCTGTAGTTAATTCCAATATTTTATAGGTAGAGCTTTCTCTTGGGGGAAAAGGCATTTTTTATGAGCTTTTATTGTATTAAATTGCTTAATCATCACTACCTATAAAGTAGGCACTCTACAGCTCTCGTCTTACAGACAAGAAATGCAGTAACTGTTCTTGCAAAGACAAACCCACCTGGGGTAATAGAAGGCTAGTTGTGTTGTAGTGAGAAGGGAGTTGAAATCCAAGTACAGGATTCTACCGTGGGGCTCATGGAAATCAGGGAGAACAGCCACATTAATACTTTTATCTGGTCACCTGTGCTTAAGAATCCAATGCTATTTGCTGGATTTAAATAGACGACTTCAAATCATGAAGCAAGAAAGTACAACTGGAATTCTGATGCTGTTCTCTTTACGCTTTTTAAAATCTGTGTGTACATATTGTAAATGGATTTGTGTTCTGCAAGAGTTTATATGTTAAAACATCAGTACCAACATCTCAGTACCTCAGAATGTGACTGGATTTAGAGATAGGGCTTTAAAAATGTACTTACATTAAAATATGGCTGTTAAAATGGGTCCTAATCTAACCTAACTGGTATCATTCTAAGAAGGAGAGATTAGGATTATGGAGAAGCACTGGGGGCCTGTGTGTACAGTTGAAGCCCTTGAGATTCCAGCAAGAAAATGGAGAACTGCAAGCCAGTCCTGATGACACTTGGATCTTGGACTTCCAGCCTCCAAACCCTTGAGAAAATATTGAATAACATTTTTGATGTTTAAACCAACCAGTCTATGGTTTAAATAGATTTAGATGGTGCTGCATTTTATAATGGTGACCCTAGCAAATTAACACAGTATATTCTATCCTTACTCCAAAATGACAATATTAGTTAAATGTTTCCAAATTTATTTGCTTAATATTTTATGTAGGGTGAAATTATTGCTTTATTATTTTAACAAACACCTTCATTTTTAGAATTTACATACTTTTTAAAGTATGCATAAAGGATCCTACTAATCATGTTTCTCCCAACTTGCATTTGTATAAATTTATTGTCAGTACATTTCTAGAACATGTAGAATGTTCAAAGGTGCACTTTTGGCACATACAGTAGTATGCCTATAGCACTGCAGGAAAAAAACTCTTACCAAAATAGGAGGAAATTCAGAGTTCTTTTCTAAATAAAATAAAATTTTATCTCAAGCACAACTTAATTTTTTCCCAAGTGATACAGATTAATACAGAAACAACATAAAGATTAATATATTTTTCAAAAGAAAAGTAGTCACAGGTATCATTTATTTTGCTCTCCTGCTTTTTCCATTCCTGCTTTGGCTTGAATTTTTGCTTTGACTATGAGCCTAAAACTCCCACGTTACTGAGTGAGGCTTAATTGCCTCTTGCAGTTAAGATTAATTACCTATTTAATACTTAAGAAGATGAACCCCTGCTGCTAAGTTTTATGATTTCTTCCTCCTCCATAACATCATACCCTCCTCTGGTGGTGTGGATAATTAAGCCCTTAACAAACTGCCTTATTATAACCTATTTCAACTAATACCTTAATTTCCTCTCTTTTTAAATCAAAATTTATTCTCAGTGGGCTTTTTTTTTTTTTTTTTTAAGTTGTGTGTGTTTATTGGCATAGGAGAGGTCATTATCTTTCCCTTTTGGGTAAAACAGCTCTAGTCTGCTGTAAATGGAATTTCCTGTGAACATAAAGTTATGTGGTCCACCCTAGGTCTGTGATCAAGTTTCAAATACTGCCCACCTAACATGCATCTCTCTGTGTCATCCCATTTTGTCATCTCATAAATTTATTCAGCCACCAACAGAGCCAACATATATTAAAATCTTCTAACATATCAGGCAACATGCTAAGGTGTACATATCCAAAGTGTTTGAGACATGGCTTCTGACCTTGATCAGTTTTCAGCTCAGTTCAGTTCAGTCGCTCGGTTATGTCCGACTCTTCGCGACCCCAGGAATTGCAGCACACCAGGCCTCCCTGTCCATCACAAACACCTGGAGTTTACTCAAACTCATGTCCATCGAGTTGGTGATGCCATCCAGCGATCTCATCCTCTGTCGTCCCCTTCTCCTCCTGCCCCCAATCCCTCCCAGCATCAGGGTCTTTTCCAATGAGTCAACTCTTTGCATGAGGTGGCCAAAGTATTGGAGTTTCAGTTTCAACATCAGTCCTTCCAATGAATACCCAGGACTGATCTCCTTTAGGATGGACTGGTTTGATCTCCTTGCATTCCAAGGGACTCTCAAGAGTCTTCTCCAACACCACAGTTCAAAAGCATCAATTTTTTGGCACTCAGCTTTCCTCACAGTCCAACTCTCACATCCATACATGACTACTGGAAAAACCTTGACTAGACGGATCTTTGTTGGCAAAGTAATGTCTCTGCTTTTTAATATGCTGTCTAGGTTGGTCATAACTTTCCTTCCAAGGAGTAAGCGTCTTTTAATTTCATGGCTGCAGTCACCATCTGCAGTGATTTTGGGGCCCCCCAAAATAAATTCAACACTGTTTCCACTGTTTCTCCATCTATTTCCCATGAAGTGATGGGACCAGTTTTAATAGCTAGCAAAACAGATTAATAAATTAAGATTCTGTACACAATCCCTAAATAACTTTGATGGAATATAAGTTTTTGCTTATAATATACATAACCCACCCTGCTCTCTCTCCTGTGACTCCATTGCCTCCCAACTCAGAAAACAACTAGGGTTTTGGATATCCATTGCTTGAGATAAGGTCCTTATTGAAGAAAGGAAATCTTATTGTAAAAGTCTGGAATTTAGGAGAGGAAGGGAAGAAATCAAGGCAGAAGACAGAAATTTGAAAAAATGCATGATGAAGACAGACCATTTCTCAGCTAGGATAGAGGGACTGTAGGTGAAAATGGATGGCTGTGATACTGAGGAAAGGCAGGTTAAGATTTGAACACAAATACCAATACAGCAAAGACTGGCATAAGCAGTCAGCTTCCAGAGGCTACTCAGTCTCCAGAAGAGCAACTGCAGGAGACACCAGCTGGACAGACGATTGTGACCTAGCCCTTAGTCTCAATTTTAAGTTAATATAACTTGTCTGCACTGACATTGGATGTTTTCTCAAGTTCAAATGAGAAGAATATTTAATTTACGGTAAAATAATTTGGTTAGAAAGTTACTTAATGACTATGAAGATGTACAATAGGCCCTCATTATTTGGAATTTATGTTCATAGTTTTATATATAGAATTTGTGGTGGTTACCAATTTGGAGATTTTTTTCAATCCAATTTTTTTTAATTGAAGGTTCGTTGCTTTATAGTATTATATCAGATTCGGGTATACAACATAGTGCTTTGACATTTTTATAAAAACATCAAATCACTATGCTTTGATATTTGCAAAATTATGTAACTTTGCGTATATATTTGATATATGCAGATTATTATATTGCATATAAAGTTACTATGAAATACTGGCTATAATTCCTGTGCTGAGCATTGTATCTTTGTATCTTTGCTGTTTTATACCTAGTAGTTTGTACTTCTTAGTCCTCTTCCCCTATCTTGCCCTTATTCCCCTTTCTTCCTATTGGCAACCACGAGTGTGTTCTCTGCATCTGAGTCTGTTTCTGTTTTGTAACGTCATTCATTTGTTTTATTACTTAGATTCCATATGTAAAAGAAGAAAATTAGAAAATTTTCTCACACCATATACAAAATAAACTCAAAACGGGAGTTTATGAGTTCTAAATGTCAGACCTGAAACCATAAATCTCCTGGAAGAAGACAAGTATTATACTCTCTGACACAGGTCTTAGCGATATTTTTTTGGATCTGTCTCCTTAGGCAAGAGAAACAAGGGCAAAAATAAACAAAAATTTTTATTCAAACTTGCAAGTTTTTTAAATGGAAGAATAGTTGATTTCAACACTGTGTTGGTTTCAGGTATGCAGCATAGGGATTCAGCACTTTTTGCAGATTATATTCCATTATAGGTTATTATAGGATATTATCAGATGTTGGACATGATACCCTGCGCTATACAGTAAATCCTTGTTGCTCACCTTTTATAGTAGTTTATATTTGCTAACTCCATACTCCCAATTTGTCCCTCCTCATTCCCTCTTCCCCTTGCAACTACATTCTGTGGCAAATACAGATTTCTTTCCTATGTCTGTGAGTCTGTTTCTGTTTTGTATATGCATTAATTTATATTATTTTAAAAATCCACACAAATGATATATAGCATTTGTCTTTGTCTGATTTATTTCACTAAGCATAATATTCTCAAGGTCCATCTATGTTTTTGCAAATGGCAATATTTCATTCTTTTTTATGACTAATATTCCATCACATATATAAAATATATTATACAATATATAGTAAATATCATAGTAACACCCCATTATATATATGTATATATATGTTTATATATATGTATGTATATGTGTATGTATATTTATATGTGCAAAAGCTTTTAAGTTTAATTCTGTCCCATTTGTTTATTTTTGCTTTATTTCTTTGGCCTTAAGAGACCAATCCAAGAAAATATTGCTATGCTTTATGTCAAAGAGTGATTTGCCTATGTTCTCTTCTAGGAGTTTTATGGTTTCATGTTATGCATAACAAAGGAGGACATCAACAAAACAAAAAGGCCACCTACTGAATGGAAGGGGATATTTGCAAATGGTCCGTCTGATAAGGGGTTAATACTCAAAATGTATAAAAAACCTATACAACTCATATTTTTAAAAAAAGACAATTAAAAATGGGCAAAGCACCTCAATAGGCATTTTTCCAAAAGAGCATACAGATGACTAACAAGGCACATGAAAAGATGCCCACCTTCACTAGTCATCAGGGAAATGCAAATCCAAGCCATAGTGAAATACCACTTCATAACTGTCAGAATGTCCAAGCCCAACCAATTTTCCTTTTTTTTTTTTAATTCAGTGAGCATTTATTGAGACCATATCATGTATAAGAATTAGAAAACACAGATAATATGTACCTGTGTTTATATATGAAAGATAAAATCACATTACATATTAAGATAAAAACTTTGCTCTGGAATAACTCAGTCTGCAGTGGTTTTTAGCTCTTATTGCACATGAATCACTTTGGACACTTTCCATAAACATTATGAAAGGAACACACCCCACGCCAATTAAATTCTCATCTCTGGAAGTAAGGCTCAAGCACCTGCAATTATTAAAGTATCTCTGCTAATTCTAATGTGCAGACATTATTTCCAGAGAGTGAAAGCACAAAGGAAGTGAAGTGAAAGTTGCTCATTGTCTGATTCTTTGCGACCCCATGGGCTATACAGTCCATGGAATTTTCCAGGCCAGAATACTGGAGAGGGTAGACTTTCCTTTCTCCAGAGGATCTTCCTAACCCAGGGATCGAACCCATATTGCAGGCAGATTCTTTACCAGCTGAGTCACCAGCTGGAAAGCACAAATAGGCCAGGCAATATAAAACTCGAAAGCACAAATAGGCCAGGCAATATAAAACTCGAAAGCTATGACTTAGTTGATGTTGGATGTAGAGAAAAATTCTGCATAAATTTTGAGATTTCAGAGGAGGTAGTTAAAAATGAAGTGAGCGTTCTAGAGAGCACAACGGAAAGGATTTGGGTGGGAATTAATGAAGGAAGTAAATAAGAGAAAAACATGCCTGAGAGAAGAAGATAAGGGGGTAAAAATGGGGAAAACACCAGGGGCTGTTTATTCCTTTCCCCCCTTTCTCCTTTTTCTTCCCCCTGTTCTTCTTCCACTTTCCTCCTCCTCTTTCATTTTCTTTATAACAGAGGGTCAGAGAACATAGGAGAGATTACAATTCACCAAATATTGGGAATGCTGAATTCTACCTGATGTGTCCAACAAAAGGTAACCTTTGGAGCAAGTTTCTAAGCTGGTGAAGATAAGTATTCAGGAAGGGAACACTACCATCTTCAGACACTTGTTTAAATGCTACTTGCAGTTGTTTTCTGAGCAAATGTATGGGTTTCAGGCATTATGGTCTGACAAAGACAACCAATATTCTTACATGTTTGATTTTTTCCCCTTTACAGATGGTCGGGGGTAGATCTTGGAAAGTCTATGGGGATTCAGCTCACCTGAATGTCAATTTCCATAACGCTAGTGTGTTAGTGGGAGATGAGGGTAGGTTTTGGGACCTTAGCACGTGGTGTTCTTTTACACTGGAACGTTTTAGTTCACTCCCACCTTATTCCAGATTAGTTTGTCTTTCATAACTCATCTCAACGTTCCTGTCTTCAGTCACACCATCACTGGATGATTCAATCCTAATTTGCTTTTTAGGACACTGGGATAGAGAAGAATAATGGTGTTCCTTCCCCGATGTTGTGCAGTTCTTAGTTGCTCAATTGTCTCTGACTCTTTTCAGCCCCATGGACTGTAGCCCACCAGGCTCCTCTGTCCATGGGGATTCTCTAGGCAAGAATACTGGAGTGGGTTGCCATGCCCTTCTCCAGAAGATCTTCCCAATCCAGGGATCGAACCAGTTCTCCCACACCACACGTGAATTCTTTACCATCTGAGCCACTAGGGAAGCCCAAGAATACTGGAGTGGGGAGCCTTTCCCGTCTCTGGGGGAACTTCCTGACCCAGGAATCAAACTGGGGTCTCCTGCATTGCAGCGGATTCTTTACCAGCTGAGCTACCCAGGAAGCCCTCCCTGATGCTGCTGCTGCTAAGTCGCTTCAGTCGTGTCCGACTCTGTGTGACCCCGTGGACTGAAGCCTGCCAGGCTCCTCCATCCATGGGATTTTCCAGGCAAGAGTACTGGAGTGGGGTGCCATTGCCTTCTCCTCCCTGATGCTACTTGTCCTGAAATTTTCCTTTCAACCCATGGATATGATATAGCAATGAAGATATGAGAGTTTTTCTTGATATAATAGTAGTAAAAAAAACCCCTATATCAAGCCCAATTTATAATCACATTTTAGTGTTGAGTTTGGAGATTAGGACAATGATTATGAAGGAGTTTGTGGGGCAATATTTGAGCCAAAATTGCTTTCTCTTGCAAGTGGGGCAAAAAACTGTGGGACAGACCGCGGCACCAGGAGTGGGTTTGTGGTGAGCAGAGAGGTCAGGGAGTAGGCTATCCTGAAGACATTAGATTGAGAGGGAGAGAGAGAGAGAGACTTAGATCAGTATTTTACTTTGTATATGGCAATCTAGCTTCTGACTATCAACTCAGTTTTATTAATAATAACAAGGATCACATTCTAAGTACTTTGCATATTAGTTCTTCATAGCAACCCTCTATGGTTTGTGTGCATGCATGCTAAGTCATTTCAGTCAGTTGTGTCCAACTTTTTGCAACCCTAGGGACTGTAGCCCGCCAGGCTCCTCTGTCTGTGAGATTCTCTGGGCAAGAACACTGGAGTGGGTAGCCATGCCCTTCTCCAGGGAATCTTCCTGACTCAGGAATCAAACCCATCTCTGGTGGCCCCTCCTGCATTGCATGCAGGTTATTTACTGCTGAGCCACTGGGGAAGCCCATATGGTTGGTAATATTTTAATATTTTACAGATGAAGACATTCAGTTTCAGAGAGATTAAGTGACATTGCCAAGGTGGAGCAAGAGTTGTAGCAGACTGACACTGGATTGTCAGCTCTTAACCATTAGTCATTTAATTATTTTTTCAGTTCTAGTTTACAGCACTTCATAAGGGAAAGGTAATGCTATTTATCAGTTCGAGGGATTTCTGAATATATTTTCCATACTTGAAAGTCCAGTGTAAGTTACTGTGTTTTGGAACTAGAAGTGTGTTTCGGAACTAGAAGTCTGTCTCAGTTAACGTTCCTCTAGGAACCAACCCTGAAATAAGGATTCAACTGCACTCCTGGGAGGGCAGGGGATCAAGAGACAGTGAAAGGCTGACGGCCAATAATCGTCCATGACTCCACCTTAAAGCATAGGAACTCTAGTCAAGGTGTAAATCTTGTGTCTCAAAATTTACTTCTCTGAGGGGCGAGGGGGCCCAGGGTATTTAGACACCAACTCCTGTCCAGCCATTGATTGACAGCTGCTCTTGGGGTAGGAATGTTAGTTCTCTAGTTCTTCAACTTCATTAGGAGTCAAGTCACAGGAGGGTGCAGAGTGCATAGAAGTGGGGAGGGCCAGGGGATGCGGGTGGGGCGTCTACAGCATTTGCTACAGTGTCATCATTGGAGGAATAAAGCACCTTAGCCATTTAGAAAATAACAGGAGCTAGTTATTTGCCGCTTCTGGAACTAGACTGCTCAGTTGTCAAGAATGATAATTATAATATCAGCTAACATCCACTGAACTCTTACAACATGCCGAATTCATTTCTAAGAACTTTAAAGGTATTAACGCATTTAAACCTCATTACAACACTAGGAAATAGGTACTATTATTACCTATACTTTACAAAGAATGGCCCGAATTTACAGAGCTAATAAAGAGTGGAAGGAGAGTTGGGAATTCTGTAGCTGTGATTCAGAGTCTTGTTCTCAATCACCCAGCTCTCCCACTGTTTCTTCTTTCCCTTTATGCCATTTCCCAGACTTACTTACTCTACTTGCACTTTTAATGCAAAGGAAGATGCAAAGTTTCTTATTATACGTATTCCTCTGTCTTTCCAGCAGCTTCCCAGGGGGGCTTGGAACTGCAGTAACCAGACAATTGTTTGATTGTGACATTGCTTTTCTGAAATAGCATCAGTTATAGAATAATGCAGACTCTCGGACTTAAAGAAAATATGCAATTATTCAGCTTTTTATTCTAACAATTGGTTTGAACATCAAAAATGAAAAGTTTTTGTCAGAAATAGAAAAAATAGAATGAACAAAATGTGACTATTTCCATCTGGAGCTGTTGAATAATGAAATGTCTAAGGAGAAGCTGAAATAGTCCATGGTGTGACTTATATTCTTGAGGTAATAAACTGGCCTGCTAAAATAAATGATGCCTACTTAGTTTGACACACATCAATTCCCATCTCTTTATTTATCAAGAAATAATCAACTTTGATTTTCTTTTTCTCTGAACCTAACCTCTTCATATGAATCACCTAGTACAGATTCCTTCACATTTCTCATTTTCGCCAAAAGAGTGAATTATATATATATATATATACATATGATTTATAATTAATATATATACAGATGTTTATATATGGGAGTTCTTATTTTCCATGTGCTTGATATACAATAATGTTATCAACTATCTTTTATCAATAGATATTAAAAGTATTTTAATTTTTGTTTTTCACTGTGTTTGTATTTGTTTTCAATTTACATTTTCTTGTTTTCTACTTACTGTTGAACTTCTGCTTTAAACAACTGCCAGCAATATTTGAGCAAATATTGTGCAAGCTTTTATTGTCACTACCTATCATATGGGGGGGGGGGGGCCCAGCAGTCAGACTCTAGACTTTAGGACATTTTCTACACAGGACAATATCACACAGGAACACTTCAGAAAACTTCTAGAGTTCAACAAGAGAAGGCACAGATCCTCTATCGTTATTCCCATAGAGACCCCTGCCAGGGCTTGAGCAGCTTGCTGCATATAAACACCACCTATAAATGCTCCAAGAGAGGGATTTAATTCACTGTTGCAACCTTGTCAATGGAGGGGTATGTTTTCTAGTTTTGGCCAGGCAGGGTCAATTTTGAGATGTTTATACTTGTTTGGGAAAACCAGGTGCCTAACACCTGTTTTAGCTTTTTCCCAACATCCCTTCAGGCCTTGGGTGTTATTGTTCTTTTAAACTTTCACCTATCAGATGAGTGCAAAATGTCCTATTATTTTTTTGCTGTTTAACAAACCACCCCAAATTAGTGGTTTAAAATACTGACAGCGTCTGCTGAGGAATACGCAGTGTGGGCTGACTTGATAGAATTTGTTCTTTGTCTCATTCAGCTTCAGTTGGGCTTGTTTAAAGGTTGTGCACTGGAATCATCCAAAGCCGTCCTCACTCACAGTCTGGCAAGTTGATGATGGCTGTTGGCTGAGATTTCAGTTGGGCTTAGTGGCCAGAATACATACATGTGGCTTTTCCAAGAGTTCTTTGGCTTCCCCGTAGTATGGTGGCTCAGCTCCAAGGGCAAGCATTCCAGGGAAGAAATCTCCGCACTCCAGGAGAGTCATTTAGCATCACTTCTAACTCATTATACTCATTAGAAGTCAGTCACTAAGGCTAGTTTATATCATGGGGAACTGGACTCCCCCTTTGGAAGGAATTTCAAAGAGTTTCCAGTCATGAAACCATCACAATAGAAATAATTCATAATTTCTTTAATTTTCATTTTTCTCACTACTTATTTTCAGCATATTTTTGTGTTCATGTATCAGTTTTCTACTGCAGCATAACAAATTACCACGAGTTTTGCAGCTGAAAACAATACTCATCGACTCTGTAAGTCAAAAGTTCAGGCATGGCCCAGACAGAATCTCGGCTTAGACTCTCAATAAGGCTGATCTAGGTGTTGGCTAGGCTGCTCTCTCATCTGGAGGCTTGATTAAGGAAGGATCCGTTTTCAAGAATCCTCAAGTTGTCGGTAGAATTCATTTCCTCAAGGGACTCTCCTGACAGTCCAGTGGTTGAGACTGTGCGCTTCCCCTGCAGGGAACACGGGTTTGATCCCTGGTCACTGAACTAAAATCCTGCATGCCACACAGCTTCCTCATGACACCATTTTTCTTCAGAAGCAGCAATGAAGAGAGTTTGTCTCTACTGCTTCAAGGTTAGGTCTGATTCAGCGAGAACAATCTTCTATTTCATTAACTCAGTGTTAACCATCTTACCATTGCCATATTCTGTTGGCTAGAAAAAAGACACATTTCCGCAAGGGAATGGATGCCAGGGATTACAGAGGCCACCTTAGAACTTTGACTGTCAAAGTTGGCCTTATTTATTATTTATTTATGAATTGTTCCTTCATATCTACTTTTTTCCTGTATGGTTATTTATCCCCTTTTGTCAATTTGTAAAGGTTCTTTGTATATTATAGACATTATCCTTCACCTCTATTCTTTATCAAATATATTTTTTCCAAACAAAATCTATTATTTGTACATTGAATTTGGTTATACTTTTTTTTAATTCATAAGATATTTAAAAATTTTATCTTTTTCCTTGAATTATCCTTGTGAAAATTATTCATCTAAGATTGTGCTGCCTAGTATTATTAACAACTGGTCACATGTCCTTTAAGTTTATTTAATTAAAATTAAATAAAATTGAAAATCTATTTCCTCAGTTCCACTCATCACATTTCAAGTGTCACATGTAATTACTCTTTTAGAGAGTGGAGATATAGAATATTTCTATCATCAATAGCTCTATTGGACAGCGATAATCTAGTTGTTCTTAATAAAGAACTCCCTTAGATATTAAAAATTTTTTTTCTTATAGTTTCTATGTATTAATTTTATATTTTAACTATATTAACTTCTTCCTCTAATTTTTTTGGTTTGTTTTATATTTCTTTCTCAAATGTTTTGTAAGCTTAGAAAGAAGTTCCTGTCTTCCTTCCTCCTTTTCTCCACTTGATTATTTATTATCAAATTCATTAAGGATGTACATTTACTTTTGAGATCAGTTTTTTAGAGTCTTAAACATGTAAAATACAGTTTTGGGGTATAAGGATTATATAGGCATAAATTTCATAATTTCATAACTGTTATATTAGGTTTCCACAAAGCAGTATAATTGTCTAAGACTCTTCATTTGTAACACTAGCATCAACTTAAAATAAGATACTTTGAAACCAAGGAGTAATAGATAAATCACTAATAAGCAAGTGCAAACAGAAAGATACTAACACTAGTTGACTGAATTTAAGTATAATAATAATAAAGAGGATACATAAAATATGATGTGTTTTATATATATATATATATATATACTTGTTTGCTGCCTATGTCTCTTGCCCTAAACCACCTTATTTGTTTAGTCATCTCCACATGCATCTTTATATATAGTCGTGCATGGTCATGCTCCACAGGCTACCATTTCAACCTTGCTGTTCCATTATGGTGTCTATAGTCACCTTGCTTACCCTTGGCCTCTGCCATTGAGATCAGTCATCCTCACTGTTGCTAGGGATTTCGGTCCTATAACAGCATCTTCTAACAATAACTCTAGTTTAAAAAAGAAGAGACATGGCTGAACATTTTATCAGGGCTGTTGCCCGCTCACAATGTGTTCCTTTTTATCTTCAAATGACAGATCACGGACCTCCTGATGAGAGACAGTCAGTGCAGTTTATCGTCCTTCGTAACAGATTCATTCTACAATTCCCACATCATGCATGGCTGTTTTTCTCTGCAATCTGCCATGGCAGTTCTAGCACCTTCTATACTTTGTATGGGCTATTTATTTCAAAGTGCTGAAGACACATCTCAGAAACATAAGCAAATTGGTTATAGGGGCCTAAGTCAAGATTTAAATTTGTGTCATGAGTTTCCTTATGGACAAACTCTTTCTTTTTCACTTTTATATTCTGCCCCCTTGATTCAGCTCGCACAGGATCTACTCCCAGGCGTAACCTCCCAGTCCCTGTTGCTAAATGCTAGGCACTTATGGCAGCTCCTCTGTCTGTAACCTTTCCTCTCTTAGCAGGCCTAGCACTTCTCCAGTTGGTTAGCTTATAATTCATTTGGTAGGCATGTGGGGGTCATAGGAGCCCGTGATGAAGAAGACATTGTCTGGGAAAGGCCCGCTTTATCTGAGAGTTATGTATAGCTCTGAAGCATGGGGCTATATTTAATCCTTTAGCAAGAGGATAAAATATAGAGCTACTTTTCTAGATTGAGAAATCTCAGGGGGACTTGGGCCCTCCTGGTATTCTGTTTCCTTGACCTAATGTTCCCATTTCAAATCCTTGCATAAATGTGATCCAGGCTTCATGAAAGAGATTTGCAAAGATGAGCATTCAACCTTCTTCTATGTTTATCTATACTTGAAATAAACTTCTATTCCAGTCTCTTAACATGATCTGTCCGCCCATTAGAAACAATAACTGTTTTATCAAATGTTAAGGAAGCCTCCAGCTCACATTTTTATTTGAATATGGAATGCTTTATGAATTTGCATGTCATCCTTGTGCAGGGGCCATGATATTCTTCTTTTTCCAATTTTATTGCATGTATGGCCGAAGAAAGCACTGACTCTCTAAAATTTTTATTTGAATTATTGGAATTGATGTTTGATTTCCCAAGTCTGTCATTTTTTTCTTTTCAAAGTACCAATGTTGCTTACCAACAGCTATCTAATTTCTCAATTATTATTATTACTATAATAGCCGTATTTCTAAAATATCTCTAGCCAAAGACCAGAGACATTTTATTTATCAGATATCAAATACCAGTGCATCCCTTTCCAACTGCAGATAAACCCAATTCACTAGAGGTGAAAGTGTTAAAAACTATAGTTTTACAACAGACCAGGGACTGTCGATTTTCCACCTATCACCTGAAATGGAGTCTTCATTTCAGCGGTTCACCATATTTTCAACATCAGTATCCCATTCTACGGTCAGCTGCCTAGGCATCACTTCTTATATCCCAGAAGCAGAGATTGAGACAAAGATTCAGATGTGCATGGTGTATTGAGTGAGGGCTCTGTAGGAAAATCCTGTAAGAGAATGAAGGAAGTCAAATAGTCTAGGGAAAAATCTGAGCAAGGATCCGAACTAGTTTTGGTGTGGACACATGGGGAATGAGGGCTATTCCTTAACAGTGAATTACCCCAGCAAGAGTTGCATCACCTTGAGGATAAGGAACAGAATATCTATGATTTTGTTAGTCAGTAAATGGAGAGAAGGTGGTGTAACTGCCCAATTGTTCCCAGGACAGTTGGCTCCCTTCAGCCAAGGGCAGTCCTTCTGAGAAGATCACAATTATAAGCCATTCGTTTCAGCACTGACAGTAGACAAACTGGTAAAAAGGATCTGGGTAAGGTACCAAGAAATCTTACCACCTACCTGCCGTGTAGTTGAGAAGCACTAGTGTAGTAAACACTGGAATAATTCAAACTTAGAACTTTCATAAAGTTTATTAATGCCATTTTGAACATTTAATTGTAGATCTTAGCTACTTTATTACTTATTATGATGATTTCTGACTTCATCATTTATTGGAGAGTGATTAAATGTAATGAATTTATGTACACAGAGCAAAAAAAAAAACATGTGAGGAATAATGTTGCTCTCATGAACTTTATAAGTCATCAACATTTCAAGAAATCATGAAAAAAACTCCAATAGAGGTATTATAATAATTACTATTATAATTATAATAATTACTATTAACACAGACATCAATGTGATGTCAAAATTTTTGATAAACATCTCAAGCACTAAGGAGCGAAAAACTTGAAATATTTTTTGCTGTCTTTTTAATCAGTATAAACTATATCTTCTTTTTAAAGAGTAAGTTTGAGTTCTTTAATGTAATCTATCATCGCAGAGCTATTATATAAAAAGGGAATGGTGAGACTAGATATTTTGTTATAATCAGGCTATGCCTTTGGAAAATAATTGCAATTTCTGCACTTTTAGCTTAAACAAATAAGAATCACATTGCCATTACATTATGTATCCTTCCCTTATTACAGCAGTTAGTGTTGATCTTTTAGCTAAGCTCACTCAGCAGTGGCTTGCCACAGATATTGAGTGTTAGAGAGCAACTCTTCTAGTTAAATCTTTAAATAAAAGACAGGCTAACAAGACTTCAGTTAGGAATTTATTTTTGATTAAGAGCAAGTCTTATAACAAATACAGTGATCAATAGCACGCATGGAGAAGATTAGCATGAGATAACATGAACTGAAAGCTCTCTTTTTCCCCTAGCTATTCACAACTTAAATATCCTTTGAAAATTATGCCAGATTATACCCACAATGAATAGTAATACATTTATGGAAAAAATGGAAAATTCTCCTTACAGTCAAAATGTTCCTAGCATTTGCAAAGGAAGAGTCTAAAAGTGGCACACAATGCCAGGAGGATGTTTTCTGTACTCTTCGAAAGTTTTTTGTTGTTGCTAACAGAGTAGTATTTTTAGGAAGACATTTTCCAAAACTGTTTCCCATCCCAATGTTTCACAAATTGCTACAGTTGTTTTTATTTAACAAACTGTTTACACAGACATTTCCATTCAGAAAATTATGGCTTAAACAAAATATGATTATATTTGTTGCAAAACATCTGGGGGAACTAATATAGGTTCTATGAATCTCTGACTGAAAGAGAATTATTTAAGCTATAGGACTTTGGGAACCATTTTTCCTGGTGTACATCATGTGGTAGGTTCTGAAAAACATTTTTTAGAGAAGTTGCATTAAGGTAAATTCTACACTCACTTCTTAAATGTCATTGTTACTGAATATAACAGTACTTCAAAGAATGTGAATCACTCAGGGTCTTCTCAGGAGACAGAATCACCCAGTAATTTGAAGAGGGAACATTTAACATAAAGAATGTTTAAGTATTAGATTAATGAAATGGTAGACACTTGATCCTTGGAGGAAAACCTATTACAGACCTAGACAGCATATTAAAACAAGAAACATCACTGCCAACAAAGGTCTGTATAGTCAAAACTTTGGTTTTGCCAGTAGTCATGTATGGATGTGAGAGCTGGACCACAAAGAAGGCTGAGAGCTGAAGAATTGATGCTTTCAAATTGTGGTTCTGGAGAAGACTCTTGAGAGTCCCTTGGACTGCAAGGAGATCCAACCAGTCCATCCTAAAGGAGATCAACCTTGAATATTCATTGGAAGGATTTCAGCTGAAGCTGAAGCTCCAAAACTTTGGCCACCTGATGCAAAGAGCCAGTTCATTGGAAAAGACTCTGACGCTGGGAAAGAATCAGGGCAGGAGGAGAAGGAGAGGACAGAGGATGAGATGGTTGGATGGCATCATAGACTCAATGGACATTAGTTTGAGCAAACTCTGGGGATGTATAATGACAGGGAAGCCTGGTGGGCTGCAGTCCATGGGGTCGCAAAGAGTCAAAGGCTGGTAAAATGTTAAGAAAACTCTGAAGTATATGGGAATAACAGATGTGTGTTCGCCTCTACCAGAATCCTATGGAAGAGTCCGTCCCACTCTCCATTCTGCCAGGGCTGAAAGCTACACCTTTTTCCAGCAGACACGGCCATACAGACAAAGCTATCACTGTGATGAGGTGCTGGTGGAATTTGCGAGAACCCTTCCCTCTTGAACTTGCAGGAAATCAGTTCTATAAGGTACAGAAGAAAGCTGTGCACAGAACGATGTCTCATGGATACATTCAGTCATGTAATTTTTCCTAAGGTTGTGGGGGAAGTCGCTTGGTGCTGAGAACAGGGCACCCATACGTTGCAGGGCTTGGGCGCTAGGAGAGGTGCGCATGCGCTGTAGCAGCCTGACGCAGGCGACGCTGTGTGCGCTCTCAGCGCCGAACACCCTGGAGCCGCCGAGAAGCCGCCCACACCAGTGCTGGAAAGGCCAAGTGCACGGGTGTAAGCGTGAGCCTTCCAAGTGAGCGCCAGAACCAGACGGAAAAGCCCTTTCTCCTGCAAAGCCATTGGCAAAGCTTACTGCCAACTGGCAAAGGAAAACTATATTTAAAGTTCCAGATTCATTTTTGCAGAACAGGTAAGGGTGGGTAAATCATGAGGTAAGAGATCTTAAGTGGATAACTGGCACATAACATTATGAAATTTAGAAGAAAAAATTATTGTGTTCTTCTGTTATTCTTTGTTTACTTTGATAATATTCTGCATACATTAGGACTTGCTCAAAAAATTTGTTTTTTGTTTTTTTTTTTGTAAATAATAGGAACAGTCAGAAGTGATTAAGAACATTTTTTTTTTTTTCCTTTCCAGTAAAAGGCTTAAAGTGCTGCTTCTAGTTTCAAGGTAAACTTGATATGAATACTTTGGGCTAGTAATTGCATATGGGACTTAGTTGCAAGCAACAGGATAAACTGCTAATAGTCATGTGCGTGTGTGCTCGTGTTGGACACTTTGTGACCCCGTGGACTGTAGTCCACCAGGCTCCTCTGTCCATGGGATTTTCCAGGCAAGAATACTGGAGTTGGTTGTCAAGACTTCCTCCAAAGGATCTTCCCAATCCAGGGATCAAACCTGTGTTGATAGACAGGTTCTTTATCACTAGAGACACCTGAGAAGCCCAATAGTCATATAAACAAATAAAGACTGATTTTTCTCACGTGGGATAAACTCTTGAGAAAATCAGCTTCAGGCATTAGTTTGGTGGTCATCCATTTTGAGGCTGCCATATCTGTGATTCTCCTGGCCTTTTCCTCTTGCAAACCACATGGCTCTTCTATAATCAGGAATTATATATGCAACCAAGGTAGAAAGGATAAATAAAATATGAGGGCAGCTATGTCTGACCATTTTAAAGCAAAAGGAAACTAGAAGCCCTCTGTCACCTGGCCACTCCTAGTCAGGATTCTGGCTGCAGAAGCACATTTAGACTATGTCATTCTCCACAGCAGAGCATTCAAGGAGAATGAGGTTTGGGGATTATAGTATGCTAAGCCAGTGAATAATATCTTCTTCATAAGAGTTGTTTGAGGATGTGAATGTGATAATAATGTAGCTTGTAATTTTAAAGCAAATACAGTAAAAACAATGGGAGGAGTGTGGTGAGCCAAGAAATAGCTGCCTCCAAAGATGACTATGGAACTTACTAGTATGCTGGGTTACATGACAAAGAAAAATAAAGTTTGCAGATGGAATTAAGATTGCTAACCTGTTGATCTTAAGAAAGACTATACTGGAGGACCCAGTATAATTACAGCGGTCATCAGTGAAATAGGGAGGTAGTGGAGGAAAATCAGATAGCAATGTATCTATGAAAGAATGATGCTAGAGATGCAGAGACACTGACTTTAAAGATGGAGGAATGGGACTCTAACCACGGAGTGCAGTCAGCCTCTAGAAACTGGAAAATGCAAGGAAACAGATTCTCCCCTAGAGACTATAGAATGGAATAAAGTTTTGCTGACACCAATTTTAGCCCAATGAGACCTGTGTTGGACTTCCAGAACTACAGTAAAATAATAGGTGTCTGTAATTTTGAAATCACCAAGAATGTGACAATTTGTTACAGCAGCTATAGAACACTAGGGAGAAACATAATGTAGATACAACATGGGGAGACTGCCTTTTCTCAACCTTTCAACTTCATATTAAAATCTTTTTTGTGATTCTTTCTAGAAACATTCATTTACATATTGGATGGATTCAAAGTTTAGACATCGCTAACTAAAATTCTAGAAACGTATTAAGTTCATTCATAGTTATTCATTTCCTACTGCAGAACCATTGTGAATGTATGTGAATCTTAGTAGACAGATAAGACGTAAGAATAGTCCTTAGACTTGACACAAAGATATCTGTATATTTATTATCGTCTTTCTTGATTTTTTAACAATCTATTTTTAATGTGTAGACTGATATATCAAAAATGTTTTAAGAAGGAAGTTTAATATTAATGGTAATATTTTATATGTATTTTCCAGGTGTGATTAAAAATACCCCACAGAACAACTCAGTGGCAGATGTACTAACCATGTGGCTATATACATTATTTTATAGCCAACTTTTTTTCCAGATGCTGAATAGCTTTAATGTTACAAATGATTAAAAATAATATCTGTCCTCTCTGAGACTTCCTGAGGTATCAGTATTAAAAAATCACACAGACTGTTGCAATTTCATATTATACTTTTTTTTTTCTTACATTGAGTAGAACTGACAGTAAATTTGCAATAAGATATTTTAAATATCCTATTCCCATACAGGAACAATTTGTGTCTAAAGAAAAATATTAAATAGAGCAATTATCACTATAGAGTAGATTTAACCATTCTTTGCCACTTTATTCTTTCATAGAGTATATAAATCTCCTCTGTTCCAAAATTAATTCATTCTTAATATGGTGCACACAGTTCCTAGTCTTCAGATACATCCTGACATGATGTAAATTCCTTGCTCTCTTTTGTACTTCCAAGTGGGTTTTGCCAAGTTCTGTGCCTCTCTAAATCACAGTTTTCTCATTTGTAAACTTGGTACAATATTACAAAATACATAATACTTCGGAGTTTTTGCAGAGTAGTCACTTAATCAATTGCGGCAATTATTCTTATCAATATAGAATATTACTGTTTATATTTAAAAATAAAACAAAACAGATACACCAGCTACATGGTTTAATAGAAACACACTCTGTGAAAAAATATTTCTTTCTAACAGGATATATTATGTATACCAGTGATTTAAGTCAGGAAATGTATACCCTAATTTGCATTTGTTGATTCTAATTTGATAAATTAAAAATTGCTCTAGGCTAGATATAGGCCTCATAACGATCTCCAGAGCACCCAACGTGGTAGTGTAGGAGGTACACTTCAGAGTACATAGGTGCAAACTGAATTTACCAGTGTGGTTCTGAAGGAGGTACACTTCAGTGTTCCTAGGTGAAAACTGAATTTAGCAATGTGGTTCTGAAGGAGGTACACTTCAGTGTTCCTAGGTGAAAACTGAATTTAGCAATGTGGTAGTGTAGGAGGAACACTTTGGAGTACCTAGGTGAAAACTGAATTTAGCTACATGTAGAGTAGAAGGTACATTTCAGTTGGTGAAAATTTACCAATGCAGTAGTGTAGGAAGTATACTTCACAGTACCTACATGAAAACTGAATTTAAAGAAAAGTTTATTTTTAGCTAACAGAGGAAAGACAAAAAAGTAAGACTTAGATGGTATCAGTGATATAAATTTAGAATACATATGTGTTTTGGTTTACAGACACACTACACACATCCCTCTTCCAGAAAGTAAATGAACCAAAACTACTTTAGTGATCTTCTGACCGTATATCACTAATGGCTTTGTATTTCTGCAATTGTTTCAAAAGGACTGGACTAAAAGAATAAGTTCAATGTCACACATCTTTGATCAGTGTGCACAGGAGACTTTAAAGAACACATTAGTACTATTAATATTAATGATAATTATAATCATCTAATATTTTTGCATGGTTATAGCATACTTGACTCTTTACTAAGTGCTTTATGTGTATTGTTAAATCATTTTAACTTCATACCAATGTCCTTAGGTAGGTGCTATTAACATCATCTTCCTACACAGATGGGCAAATGAAGCGTGAGGGGGATAAATAATTTGCTTAAGGTGACACAGAACAGTTAGTAAGTAGAGGAGATAGGATAAAATAATGATAGCGTATATTTTGTATTTATTGTTTAATTGCATGAATAGTTGGATTAGGGGGCAATGGGAAAAAGCTATCAAGTACACTTAGAAGTTTTAACTCAGATATTTTAATGACCCTGCCTGTAACTGATGGTGTGTGAGCAGTAATTTGTATTAATGGATTTTCAATATCCATAACTAACTGTCTAGTAATATGTTTATTACAAATCAAATGCTGCTGAGAAATTTGGCATATCTTTATTAAATAAATACATGATATTTTAAAACTATTTCATATAAGTTATGGCAATCATTGTCATTATATATATATATATATATATATATATGCATGTTGCTAATTACTGCAGGACTTTTTCTTTAATTGAAGAATAACTTTTAAATGATGATTGTTTGATGTTTTCATTCTCAAATTTCATTTTGCTTTCAAATTATGCTTACTTTTCTATGGACAAATAAATATCTGGATAATCTTGTGGATTAAAAAATATTTTGTCCTAGGGATAAAGTACTGAAAATATTTTTTTTAAACCCACTCAGGAAAACACAATACTCTGTTACTCCGTTAAATAAGTGATGGTATGTTTTGAAACACGTATAAATCATGCCAACATAAGTTCATGACTGATTTGCTGGTCCTACTTATATGCTGAGACTGGTATTGTAATTATTTTAAATGAGTCTTCAGTGGAATGAAAACAAGAATATAAAAGGGAAAAAAACCACTATTTCCTGACATGGAACTACCAAATTAAAGACATGAATTTCTGTTCCCTGTACACTGAACCTTTTATCCCTATGTGCCAGGTTGATATAATGATTTTTCCATATGGGGAAAACCTCTAAGGGTAACTTCCACAATTAAAGAAAAAAAGACTTTACTGAATGATACCCATTTTAAAAAAAAGTAAAATTATCCATATCCTTCTAATTTTAACCTTCTTTTATTTCCAGTGCTTGAATTGAATATGTGCTATTTTAAACTGAATGCTATTTCTACTTGAATTACTATCTTCTTAATATCTATGCTTGCATTTGGCAAAAATGATGTTGCTACTTTTAATAAGTATTCCTATTCTTTCTTAGTATCTCAGCTCAATTATAAAGAGAAAAAAATCTCAGATTAAACTCTTAACCTCATGTTAAATCTTCTCTGCAGAACTTCTGTTTGTGTTTTGATTTTCTTTTGCTAAGTAAAGTTATCCAAATCTGAAATGTAACAGGTGGATGGACTTACAAATCTTGCATATATTTTTAGGTCTAAAAAACAGGCTCATTCAAAACTTATTTAACTTTATCAGAGAAAACACTGTGCTTGACTTAGAATTTAAAATTTTATTTGAGTCCTAAAAACTGTTAGTGTTACATGTGAACTTAATGATTTTTGTTTGGTAGAAATAGATAAATGCAGATGTTACAGTTGTGTGGCCTTAAAGCACATAAACTACTTCTACATCTGCTAGACAATTCCTTTTAGCAGTCTGTTGACTGACTGGCTATATAAACCCTTGGTTCTCAAATCTTCCTTTAATTAGTCTTATCATCTTCCTGGTTAGCTCTTGAATAATAAAATTAAATATAATCTTTGACAGATTTTCATGTTAGATTTATATGAAAGTCACACTTTAATTTTTCAAAAATGTATTTTACCATCATTTTTATTTATTAGTTTTAAATGGTTTTTCCAAAGTTTAACCATTGAATGAACTTTTATATCTCTTGAGCTTTTAAGTATTCTGTTTTGGGTTTTTGTTTTTTGGTAAAATTATCGGAGGAGTGACTGTAAAGACAAAATCCTTAGAAAAGTAAATATACCAGGACTAAAGATATAAAATAAGTGTATCACCTGGATGCAGATGGAATCATTGGGGATAAACAGGCAGAGGACAGGTTTAGAAACAAAGGAACACAGAGTTCAAGGATTCTGGCTTGAAGGGCGCGGCTCTAAGTGTTGGTGGTACTGTATTAGTTTCTAACAATCCTGTAGCCAAAACGAGGAGTGCAAAAGGGAAACACAAATTAAGATTTGTATACAGAGGGTAAAAAGATGCCTCGAATTAGAACTGGCAGTTGGTATTTCTGGAGACTAAACTAAGAGAGAAAGCAATTGTAAATGCCATTTTCTGAACGAAGACTTTGTGGGTGGCTTTTCCCTTGCTGAGGTATGTTTCTGGTTTTATAGCAATGAATGCCCATATCTACAGAAGATTCCCTGGCCTTAAGCAAGGCATGGAGCTTTAACAAGCACCAAGAATGCAAGCATGGCTGAAGCAAAGGATCTAGGGAAAACAGAGAATGTTTTTGAATTCACAGTCTTACTGCCATAAAAGGCAAAGCGATTCTTTGCTGTATTGTATCTTGTATTTCAGTGATTCTGTGAAAAATTTTAACTGTAGGCCAATGGAGTGCAGTACTTTGGTTGTTTTTACTTTGATTCCTTTTAGATTAAGCCCATGGGGCTTCTCAGGCAGCTCAGTGGTAAAGAATTTACCTGGCAATGCGGGAGACACAGGTCTGATCCCTGCGTTGGGAAGATCCTCTGAGAAGGAAATGGTAAACCACTCCAGTATTCTTGCTTGGGAAAACCAAGATCAAAGGAGCCTGGTGGGCTACGGTCCATGGGGTCACAAAAGAATCAGATACAACTCAGTGACTAAACAACAGCAAGAATAAACCCATGGAGAGACTAATCTTGAATAAAGCCTGAAAAATAATCAGTCATTCATTCAGTCAGTTTTAACTGAGGAACAATCTTGTGCAAGGTATTTTTCTAGGCACACAATCATCAAAACAACAAAACAGAAAAGGGAAACCAGAAAACCAGAGTTGACTTCTTAGCAGTGTTAATAATATCTATAATCAGAGAAATTGGGAGAGTGTCTTCAAAAGATTGGGGTACTATTTATATGAAAAAAGAAAAAGATCTGAACATATTTGAGAAAAGATCCTGAATGTCAGTTAATCAAAATGTTTCTTTCTTTCTTTTTTCTTTCTTTTTTTTGTTTTTTGAGATTCAAAGTGCAATAGTGTAGCAAAGTACCCAGTGAACATTTGGGTCTTTAGAAAATATACTGTGAAAAAGTATGGAATTAGGACTCCAAGGAAAAATATGGGAATGATGATGCAAAGAAAAACAAGGAAGACAATGATAGCCTAAGTCTGAAATTTTGGCTAAATATAATGTACATGGGAAAATATTGCTTGGAAAGGATTAACCAATCCAGAATCTGAAACCGGTCACTGGCCATGATATTGGAATATTGATGCCTTTGGCAGTCCCAAAACCCATGGTTTCAGATCTCTCACTGAGAGATTTTATTTTCCTGGGCTCTAGAATCATTGCAGACAGTGTGGCTATGAAATTAAAAGACACTTGCTCCTTAGAAGGAAAGCTATGACAGACCTAGACAGCATATTAAAAAACAGAGATATCACTTTGCCAGAAAAAATTCATATAGTCATAGGTATGGTTTTTCCAGTAGTCCTGTATAGATGTGAGAACTGGACCATAAAGAAAGCTGAGTGCCAAAGAAGCAATGCTTTTGAATTGTGGTGCTGCAGAAGACTCTTGAGAGTTTCTTGGACAGTGAGGAGACCAAACCAGTCAATCCTAAAGGAAATCAACCCTGAATATTCATTGGAAGGATGGATGCTAAAGCTGAAAGCTCTGATACTTTGGCAGCCTGGTGCAAAGACTCATTGGAGAAGATCCTGATACTGGGAAGACTGAAGGCAAAGGAGAGGGGTGGCAGAGTATGAGGTGGTTAGATAGTAATACTGACTCAATGAACGTGAATTTGACGCAACTCCAGGAGACAGTGAAGGACAGAAGGCAGTCGATGGGGTGGCAAAGAGTCGAACTGGACTTAGCAACTGAACAACAACAACTGTGGGGACCCAACAAGATGGATTCGACTAGAAAATGCCAATAAAACATAACTGGACCAAAAACCTAAAAAGGGCTCCAAACTCAGGAAAGAGTGCTCATCCTGAATAATAAAGATCAATATTAAGTAAGTTTAACTGTATGAACTAGACAAGCCTTCATAAGGCCAGTAGAGGAACAGTGTCTGGAAATAACCCACTGGAATTCTCTCCATCTAGTGTGCAGAGAAAACTCAAGGACTAGAGCATTAGGATACTGAGGAAAAGGCATCATGAGGACTGACTGGTAAAGGTATTGGTTTTTACCACCTTTCCAGTGACACAGATTCATAAGTTTCAACAGCAGCTTCAGTTCAGAATCTGCTATAGTTGATTCTCCAGAAACAAAGTGAAGATGTGATGGCCTCTTGTCTAGCTTCTTCTCATCTCTTAGTTCTGAATTATTTAATGAACACAAGAACACACAGTACAGGAGGAAGTGATCAAGATCAACCCCAAGAAAAAGAAAGGCAAAAAGGCAAAATGGTTGTCTGAAGAGGCCTTACAAATAGGTGAGAAAAGAAGAGAAGCTAAAGGCAAAGGAGAAAAGGAAAGATAAACCCATTTGAATGCAGAGTTCCAAAGAATAGCAAGGAGAGATAAGAAAGCCTTCCTTGGTGATCAATGCAAAGAAATAGAGGAAAATAATAGAATGGGAAAGACTAGAGATCTCTTCAAGAAAATTAGAGATACCAATGGAACATTTCATGCAAAGATGGGCACAGTAAATGACAGAAATGGTATGGACCTAACAGAAACAGAAGATGTTAAGAAGAGGTGGCAAGAATACACAGAAGAACTGTACAAAAAAGATCTTCATGACCCAGATAACCACGATGGTGTGATCACTCACCTAGAGCCAGACATCCTGTAACGTGAAGTCAAGTGGGCCTTAGGAAGCATCACTACAAACAAAGCTAGTGGAGGTGATGTGATTCCAGTTGAGCTATTTCTAATCCTGAAAGATGATGCTGTGAAAGTGCTGCACTCAATACGGCAACCAATCTGGAAAACTCAGCAGTGGCCATAGGACTGGAAAAGGTCAGTTTTCATTCTAATCTCCGGGACAGGCAATGCAAAAAAATGTTCAAACTACTGCACAATTGCACTCATCTTACATGCTCACAAAGTAAGGCTCAGAATTCTCCAAGCCAGGATTAAACAGTACGTGAACCATGAACTTCCAGATGTTCAAGCTGGTTTTAGAAAAGGCAGAGGAACCAGAGATCAAATTGCCAACATCCATTGGATCATAAAAAAGCAAGAGAATTCCAGAAAAAAAATCTACTTCTGCTCTATTGATTATGCCAAAGCCCTTGACTGTGTAGATCACAACAAATAGTGGAAAAGTCTTTAAGAGATGGAAATACCAGACCACCTTACCTGCCTATTGAGAAATCTGTATGCAGGACAAGAAGCAACAGTTAGAACTGGACATGGAACATCAGACTGTTTCCAAATAGGAAAAGGAGTACGTCAAGGCTGTATATTGTCCCTGTGCTTATTTAACTTATATGCAGAGTGCATCATATAAAATGCCAGGCTGGATGAAGCACAAGCTGGGATCACGATTACTGGAAGAATTATCAATAACCTCAGATATGCAGATGACACCATCCTTATGGCAGAAAGTGAAGAAGAACTGAAGAGCCTCTTGATGAAAGTGAAAGAAGAGAGTGAAAAAGCTGGCTTAAGATTCAACATTCAAAAAATGAAGATCATGGCATCTGGTCCCATCACTTCATGGCAAATAGATGGGGAAACAGTGACAGACTATATTTTTTGGGCTCCAAAACCACTGCAGATGGTGACTGCAGCCATGAAATTAAAAGACACTTGTTCCTTGGAAGAAAATCTATGACCAACGTAGACAGCTTATTAAAAAGCAGAGACATTACTTTGCTGACAAAGGTCTGTCTAGTCAAAGCTATGGTTTTTCCAGTAGTGATTATGGATACGATAGTTGGACTATAAAGAAAGCTGAGCACTGAAGAATTGATGCTTTTGAACTATGGTCTTGGAGAAGACTCTTAAGAGTCCCTTGGACTGCAAGGAGATCAAACCAGTCAATCCTAAGGGAAATCAATCCTGAATATTCATTGGAAGGACTGATGCTGAAGCTGAAATTCCAATACTGGCCACCTGATGGGAAGAACTGACTCCTTGGAAAAGACCCTGAAGCTGGGAAAGATTGAAGGCAGGAGGAGAAGGGGTCAACAGAGGATGAGATGGTTGGATGGCATCACCAAATCAATGGACATGAGTTTGAGCAAGCTTCAGGAGTTTGTGATGGACAGGGAAGCCTGGCATGCTGCAATTCATGCGGTCGCAAAGAGTCAGACACGACTGAATGACTGAACTGAACACACAAATATTTCATATACTCATCAATGCTGACATGCCAAAAATAGAGCGTTAAGGAAGAAACAGAAATCAAGACCTCAATAAAAAAAGAGTGTGTCGGGGATACCCTGGTGGCTTAGTGGTAAAGAATCCACCTGCCAATGTAGGCAGTGCAGGTTTAATCCCTGGGTCGGGAGGACCCCCTGAAGAAGGAAATGGCAACCCACTCCAGTATTCTTGCCTGGGAAATCCCATGGAAGAAGAGCCTGGTGGGCTACAGTCCATGGGGTTATGAAAGAGACAGACATGCTTTAGGGATAAACAACAGAAGCTGGGCTAGGGATAGACACTACAGGTTAGACCTGAGAACCCGTGCCTTCATGCCTAGGGAGGTCACAAATAATTGAGAAGCAAGAGGACCTTAAATGCTACTTTTCAGGGGAAGTGTTCCTCTCCTGAAGCATGATATAGGCAGAATATGAAATTGAACTACTCCTGGGACATTACTCTCATGAAGTGATGGATAACTTCAAAGTCGTTGATCCCATTCAGTGGTTATAGATTACCTGAGATCCTGCTGAGGCTAATGACGAAAGTTCTGTCTGCCTACCCTCTATCAACCATATAGCAATGAGTCTGTAGCAACCCTAATTGTATTCTGGGAATAACATTTTGTTGTCTGAACTGACTGGAGAGGAGATATGCAGATTGGCTTATTTTCTAAATTTGGTGGATATTGCCCAGTGCAGTGATAATCTTGTGAGGCTGATTGGTTCTTTAGAATCTAGAAACATTCAGCCTGTGAAAGTGTTAGTCGCTCAGTCGTGTCCAACTCTTTGCAATCCCATGGACTATAGCCCACCAGGCTCCTCTGTCCATGGGATTTTCCAAGCAAGAATACTGGAGTGGGTTGCCATTTCCTTCTCCAGCGGATCTTCCTGACCCAGGAATTGAACCTGGGTCTCCCACATTGCTGAACCACCAGGGAAGCACTTGGCAGTCCATGAAAGACTTGGCATTAAATTCATGTCATGGAACCAGGAGCAGTTGGAGGGAAAGACAGCGCAGGCTACAACTGCTGAGAAAAGCACAACTCCACTTGGTTTTGAGAAACATTTCAGCCGAGAATAAGCACAATACAAAGTAGAGGGGGTGGGTAGATTTTAGCTTTCAATTTCTCTGAATTCACAAAGTAAAATAATTTAATATTTGGCTTTAATTCCCATTATAGTAAAAAAAATCATTTCTGATATTTAATTTGTCCTTGGGAATTTAATAAGGGAAGGTATCAGCATGTTATCATTGGTAGGTCTTCATGAAGCTTCTCTTAATGTTTTCACTGATTTCATGGTCTCATAGGCTATACCGCACAAAATAACCATCCATAACTTAGAATAGAAATGGAATGGAGAATTTATTTTTAGTCAAGAGTGGCCTTGGGAAGTTTTAATTCAGTGTAATACTCTTATTCATTTCAGAATCTTTTGGGGCCTTAACTTATGCCATCCATATGGTTGACATTGGAGAGTTGCTTCTAGAAGGTTGATTCAGGATTATTTTGAGAGATCACCGATGTCTTCTTATGCATTCAGCCATACTTCTGGAGGACCACTGGACTCATGAAAGTGAAAGTGTTAGTCGCTCAGTCATGTCCAGCTGTTTGCAACCCCATGGGCTGTAGTCCACCTGGCTTCTCTATCCATTTGATTCTCCAGGCAAGAATACTGGAATGGGTAGCCATTCTCTTCTCCAGGGGATTTTCCCAACCCGGGGACTGAACCCAGGTCTCCTGCATTGCAGGCGGATTCTTTACCGTCTGAGCCTCCAGAGAAGCCACGTGATTAAACTCAAATGGTTAAGACAGCAAAATGTTCTTAGGGAGAAAGGGTTTTCCCCTTATTCTTAGTTTCTATAAAAAGAGATATTCTCTAAATACTCTTACCCCTTGATTTACTTCTTACTTGTACTCATAGAAGAAGGAGTGAGTTGACAGCATGATTTAAATTTCTTGATTGACTGTAGATAATCTTTTACAAGTTCCTGTATTAGAGTAATTTGTTCTCTCTCAAACTCTTCCTCTCAAATCAGTAGGTCTATCACTGGGAATTTCTCTTGTGTTGACTCAATCCTTGGGAGAGTTGTTCTAAGGCCAGAGTTGGTGGTTAGGAAAGAGGTGATACCATTCTGACAGTCCCAATACTCATAACATCATAGTTATAATGAAAGCACACCTACATTTTCTAATATTTCTCTTTTATCAGTACTACTAGAACACTGATAGGGAAGCAGAGTATAAGTGGTAGGGCTCTCTCAAGACCCTAGCCTTTTATATGCACCTGTATACATATGTATACACTGTGTACACATACATATACCACAGGCCTGCATGTACCTTACAACTACTCTACTGCTTCTCTGCTTGCAAGTTTTTCCGCCATAAAATCTATGTTACATTTGCACAGTGTGGTGTTAGTAATAGGTGTCTGTGAGCTCCCTGCATGACAGATATCCACAATGGAATTACAGATATCCAGTGCCAATATTTTTTTTGCGTGTGTGTGAAATTAATGGAATATCTTAAATGTGACACTATCCTTCAGACTGCTTCAAATCACCATGGATCATCTTTCTTTACTATAACCTCCAGTGATGTCCTCATAGGCCACATGGCTTAATGCATCAGTCAGAATAGCATAAGCTATGGTACAGTGAAAACAAGTTGAAAATTTCACTTACTTAAAGCAGTAAAATTTATTTCTTACATGTGCTTCATCTCTATTGCGGGCAAGCAAGGAAGTTATGCTCACCACAGTTATCTAGGGTATGGGCTGATGAAAACTCTGTTATAATGCATGCTTCCAGAATTGCTATCAGTGACAAGAAAATATAGTAAGCTTACATTTAAACCTTCAGACTAGATACGGACCATGTCACTTTCACTCATATTTCCTGGCCAAAGCAAGTCATATGATCATGGTTGGATTTAACATGTTTTGTTAACAGGTCTAATCCTCCTATTGGGAGGATCACCAAATATTTTGGGATCCACATTTCTGGGGTCCTTGCATCCTTTAATAGTGACTTTGTAACTTATAACACAAAATCAACCCTTTTATTGTTTTTCTCCATCATATTTCTCATTATAGTGGGGAAAATACCCTCCATCTCCTCTTCTGTTTCACTTTTTCAACAAAAAAGAGATGCATTATGCTTTGAAACTTGGGCTTCCTTGGTGGCTCAGATGGTAAAGAATCTGCTTGCAATGCAGGAGATCCGGGTTCGACCCTTAGCTTGGGAAGACACCCTGGAGAAGAAAATGGCTATCCACTCTAGTGTTCCTGACTGGGAAATTCCTTGGACAGAGGAGCCTATAGACCCTTTTCATTGATGTCAGTCTCTTCTTTGGACTTTCTTGCAGATACAACTGCAGGGTCACTCAACCCTAGAAGCTTATTTTCTGTCATACAGTCTGTTTAGCACTTACAATTTGCTTTGTGAATTCAAGATTCACAAGAGAAAAAAATTTGTACAATTAGCATAAAACTTCTGACCATCATCTTAAGCTAAAAATTAACATTTAGAAAATCTAACATTTACTTTAATTTATTCCTTTCTGTTGAAGATCTTTCATACTACCTTTCTGCACCATTTTATATTTTGCTATTTGATGTTAGTAGAAATTGTAGCAAAATATTCAACCTGAAATAATCAGAATATATCAGAGTCCCATAATTAACTAAAAAAAATATCAAAAGCTCTCTGGGGAGACAAATTAACTTGCATTAAGGATGCAATATTTTTGGAAAAGACTTAAATATCTTACATTGGGAAGTTAGATGCCTTTATTCCATTCCAGTTATGTAAATTAAAAAAAAAAACAAGTTTGAAATACATAGGGGCATCTCAAAGAAAACTTGATAATGTATCTGTGTGAATTGTAAAATGTCAGAAAATTCATCTCTATATAAATGACAGTACTGCATCATTTGAAAAGACCCACAGAAAGGATTTATTCTGAAGGCCATATATGTCTCATTTGCATTCTATGATTTTGTTCACCTAATTTTGTATTGTCTTTTTGAAGTGGATGAATGATATCCTGGCACCAAATGCATTCAGTTTGAAATTTGAGCCTCTATTTCTAACACCAAAATGTTATAAACTGTTAGACTGTTTTCTTTTTTTTTCTTTAAACACATTTGTAATGGTGTTGCCCAAAGGTAATGTGCCAATATATGTCCAAAAACATTTTCTTAGAGGCAGGAAATATGAAACACCACATAAAGATCAACCAAATAGAAAGTGTTTCGGGATGAAAAGCTAGCAAAAGCATAGCATTCGAAGTTTATTTAAAATGTAATCTGATGCTTACTTTTTAAGTAATACGATTTTCAAACTTTTACTAGTTTTCTCCCTGAATTTTTTCACTTTTAAAATGCTCTATAAATAAGGGGAAAATAAAACCTTTAACTGGACACACGTGAAGAAATCTTAGGTATACTCTTTGCTACACATACTCTATCATCTATAAATATGTAAGGAAAACACTCTGCCACAGGAAATCTAGACCACTGGGGAAAACAAAGGTTAAAGCTATATAAACAGAAGAATTTTTTATGACACTTCTCAGATTGCAAAAAAAGTAACCACGATTCTGGTTATCATTTGCTAAGGAAATCGTGTGCAATAAATTTTATATTTTAAAATAAAATTTGAGAGAAATGGAAAACTATCTACTCATTTAAAATCACTTTTATTTCCTCCGTGTTCAGTACTGCCTTATATCCCATTCTTCTTGGCTATGATGCTCATTGTGCTCATTAGGTAAATCATGCACTTGTACTAAGGATAAAAGAAACACTATGATTCATGACACCATTTCCAAGACAGCCTTCAAAATTGAGTAATATGAAAAAAAGCAAATTGTCCTTAAGAAACTGCTATTCAGACTGAGGAGTCATGGATTTTTAAAATTGGGTAGAAGAACAGAAGTTCTGTTTTCTAATTTAATTCTAGGGTAGGGGTAATTTTAAGAATTAGTTGCATGATATCTGCTAACACCTCTTTTAGTGACTAGTTCTCTAATCATTTTGGTGAGGAATTTTCTCTCTCTGCCATCCACTGATGATTTCCTAGAAGTTGATTTTTATCTGAGCCAAAACATGTTTCAGCTATCTTTTCCCTTTTGATCTTAATTCCATCTTGAGGAATAGCACAGAATTAACAAACTGTAAATTTAAAAAACAATAGTATGCTCCACTTCTTATCCAACGATAATTTATCTCCATCTCTAACTCACAACTGGTCAGAAGATTTTGTCAGCATTAGCTCCTTCGATCATTCTTATGTTATATTAAGGTTTTAAAAAATTATTCTGAATTCCTTTTCAAAATACTTTCTCCAGACACAAGATTCAAAGTGAGAAAGCCTTCTGAAGCGGGCAGAATACAAGGCATTAATATACTATATATACGTACACGCGCACACACACACACACACATATAGGGCTTCCTCAGTAGCTCAGTGGTGAAGAGCCCACCCGCAGTGTAGGATGGCAGAGGAGACGCAGTTTCAGTCCCTGGGTCAGGAAGATCCCCTGGAGGAGGGATGAAAACCCACTCAAGTATTCTGGCCTGGAGAATCCTACGGTCTTTGGAACTGTTGGGTTACTGTCCATAGGATCGCAAAGAGTCGGACATGACTGAAACAACTGAGCTTTTATATATATATATATATATATATATATCTCATTATATCAAACAGTATCATTATACTGTTTGCTTGTATTAAACTTGTGGCTAGATAAGAATCTCTGTTTTTCACTTAAACTACCATCCCTCCACCATACAATCTATGCAGTTGATTTTGAAGCCTGTCAATGTAATATTTCATTGTTATGTTAAAGCTCTTGTTGATTTTTAACCAGGCGACTCTGCATAATCTGTGCCACTTTCTCTTCATTCTGGCTTTTTTCATCTGAAAATTGAATACATTTTTTTTACTTAGTTACTAAAATTGGGAGTCGGCTATAGAAAGCAGTATTGTTAGTTAAGATAAACCATGGTTTAAATATATTGTGGTAAGATTTTAAGTGTTGTATGATATTCAAAAGGTAAGGATGGTCCCTCAAATATGTCTACATGTCTTGAAATGAGATTGTGAAGATGTTAAAAACTAACAGCTGTTGGGAAGGCGAGTTCTAATATCAAGGAAAGGAGACGTTAGCTAGAGAGCTGGTTGCTTCTCTGTTGAGTGAGAGCAGATTGTGTAGAGATGGTGAACCTCAAAGACAAGTTAAGCCTAGATTGACTCGATAATCCTGTTCAAAGTGAGTGTCCACCATGCTGAGGTACTTCTGTGATGATTCTGAGGGAATTCATGAGGAGAAGAGGCCAAAGAGTTCTGTTCCTGCTCTGCCCAGAAAGCTGTTCTCCAGATTTAAAAGAGATGCTTTCGCTCTGATGAAGTGACAAGCTTGGATGCAGAATAACAGACGCCAAAGCTGTAAACGGTTGGCCCAGGGCCCTGTATGGCAGGGGTCCGGCTCCTTTGAAAGTCAAAGGATTTCTACGGAAGCATAATAAAAGCCAAGTTTTTGTCAAATTGTTATTAAAATGAGGAGTGATATAAGTTAAGACTAGTTCTTTTAGATCCTGTTTCAAATTGTTATCTTCTTATATAAATATGCCACAGAACTGTTTACTTTATGTTATATATTTATGATGTTTCTCAAAAAAAATCCATTTTAGGAAGTCAGAAAGCTATGTCTATTATACAAATCTGGAGTTTGATAATGTTTCAAAGCTATCAAATAACGCCACCCTCTAGTGTCAGTTAACTGCAGTGATTAGTAGTATGATTTCTCAAAGGCTATAAATAATGGACACGACCTTGAGCAAACTCGAGGGGACAGTGGGGGACAGGGAAGCCTGGTGTGCTGCTGTCCATGGCGTTGCAAAGAGTCAGACACGACTTAGTGACTGAACAATACAACATAAATAATTGAGCAATACGGGTTTATAGAGAGCCCAAACATTACATCTGGGATTAGGAAATTGGCTTGGGGAAGTAGTATAAACTCCATCAATAATTTTAATACAGTTTCCTTCATGAAAATATATGCAAACCTCATTTGTCCTTCATTTTCCTTTTTCTCATGGATAAAGACTATGTTGTATATTCACCATCTCCAACTGAAAATTAGTTGAGATTGTGGTATAAGGATTTTGGAATAATAGGACTTCTGAGCTGGGAATGTAGGTCATCTTGTCCATTATATATTTCAGATGAGAGAAAGTAAAGCTGAGAAAAGTATCTTGTACATGTTCTCATAAAACAGACAATTACAGAAGGAATGTCCAGGATTTCAATCCAATAACGAAAAACTATGGAAGTCTGTCAAAAATATTTAACAACCACAACAAAAGGTTTGCTAAAACTTCTAAACTTTTTGCAATAAAATATCCAAATTGAGACACTTAATTATTTGATAAAATACCTTATGAGGGTCTTCTGAGATTCAGAGTTCATAATAGATGCAAGCTGCCTGGAAATTGAAGACACCGTGTGACTGAGTTCCCAAACAACACCAGGATTCAATCCCAGGTTTAGCTAATTCCAAGACACATGGAGTAACTCTTCTTTCAAGGATGTAAATAGTATGTTACTTCTCACTTTTTACTACTTTTTCTCAATGAGGTGAAAAATAATGGGAACTATCAAGCAATCAAGGATAGGCCAAACATCCAGTAAAAGATAGAGCTGAAGCAAGAGTTGTGAGGATGAAATGAGTTGACACAACTCCTCAAAAGCTGGTTCTCTTGGAGGGATTTATCTAGTTTTCCAGACACAATGCTCTGATGAGCCTGTCAACAGCTAGATATTTTCTTCAAAATATATGCTTTGATGAACCTAATCTTTTGGATTTTTGAAGAATCCCAACATTTACATTGCAAAATAACCTAAAGTGTAATTTTGAAATTCAAAGCAAATAAAAACCAAACCAAAAAAAAAAAAAATCCCTGCATTCTTTGTCATATATAGAACAAGAGGTGAAAAGAATTTATGGGACCAGATGTTCACTACCACATTAATCTTTTACTGGAAAAGAAAAAGAATAATGTCACCTAGAGGATGTTGGCTGAAAATGTGATCCCTGATGCAGGCAGCGTTAGCATCGCAATATTGTTTAAAAAAAAACAAATTCTCTGGTCCCAACCCAGAGCTACTGAATCAGAATGTTTGGAGTGGCAACCAAAAACCTGTGTTTTATCAACTTTTCCTCATGATTCTTATGCGTGATTGAGAAGCAGTGATGCAAAGCCCTGGACACGTTTTGTGTCCTCTGAAGGACCATATGTGTCTGGGCCAGAAGATACAAAACAGGCATAAATTCAAGAATCCTATTGCTAAAAACGATAATTTTATGAAACAAAAAGATAAAACTGGTCTTTGTGGTGTGTTTCTGATGCTAACACACATGGAAATACAACACATATGGAAAAACTGCTCTTTGTGGTGTGTTTCTGATGCTAGCACATATGGAAATACAACTTCATATAATTTGAGATCTTTTTTTTTAAAAAGAAGTAGGTAAACTGCAGCAATAATTCATATGAGAGGGAATTTTAAGAGTATTAATGTATGTTACATTTAAATAAAGCTTTTTTGTTTTAATAAAAAATCCTCATTACAGAACAGTAACAAATAATGTCAATATTATTTTTATTGCAATTTTTTGTATTTTAAAACATCCACTTATAACAATAACTTACTTTGACTTCAAAGTATGCTATCACCTGTGCCATTTGCTCTAGCTGTATTATTATGCCTAACAATTTTGAATATAATTCTTTAAACATCACCTCTATTGCCCCTTTCTTTTTCTTTCTAATAAGATTATAATGTAATCATAATGTAATGTAATTACATTTAGGTGAAATAATTTGGAATTGCCTCAAATAATACTACCATCTGCTGTGTTATTTAAATTCTGGAAAAAAAAAAAAACAAAACTAAACATATCAATATAAGAATATTTTGCTTCCAGGATTTAAACAGTAGCTGAAAATGTGTTTTAAAGTACTTGATTAGAATAAACCTTTTTGCATACGTGAAACTATTTTCCATTTAGTATATAGTGAGAGTCCAGTGCTATTTTCATTTATAGGAAAACATTCCAGTAAGAGTAATGCCATCTGCCTAGCTAATCACATGCCCCGTGTTCCTGCTGAGCAAGGATGAGTTCGGGATGGACAGGGCTTCTCTATGTCCTGCGCAAGGACCGTCGTTTTGCCCTGGATGCAGCCTTCCGCCAGCCCGGCGACAGGGTAAGGGAACCGTCCCGTTGCCTCCACCCTCACAGAGTGATGGCTTCCTTTGGAAGTGTGGTTAGAGTCCAGATGAGGGGAGTGGTGCCTTGTTTTTCTCATTATCACTGTGGCAGGATGCTGCTCAATTACAAATTGATTGGTTTAACTCAATTCTCCCGGAAATAGAAATAGCAGGGTTTTGTATACAAGTGACTTATTTAAAGGAGTACTTTCAGGATAACACAGCAAGAGTGGGAAAAGCATGACAGAGAAGTGTAAGAAGTCAAGAAATGGTATGATTTTAGGGAGAGACTTGCCCTGGGCCTGATCTTATGGGGCATCTCTGGAGTGTAAATGATGTCTGAGTTTGTCTTGTCTTAAAGCATAGGATTTAGATTTCCATACTCCTACACTACTCAGCAGGCTAATGGTACCGCAATTGGATGGTAAGGAGTTTTTGGTGAAACTTCAAAGCATTTCCAGTTGTTTGCACTTGAGGGTAGACAAATCCTGCTAGTAGACAAGATAAGTCCTCCAAAGAGAATCATAGGTATAAACTCTTAAAAGCAATGGACAGAAGCTGGAGAAGGGAACCACAGAAATAAAGGAATTCAAGGGATCTAGACAGGGCACCCAGGGTGTCTGCTACAGTGGCTTTATACTTGCATGCTAAAATATTACAGCCATTACTTAAGATAATGTAGTGCTAAATATAATAGAGAATGTACATTTTTAATACACAATGACCAGGCTAAATAAGACTACCAACTTTCTCACAGAGACTGAAACATAAAAGTATTGCATTTGAAATTATTTTAATTAAATGACTATAAGATTTATACCTTACTATTTAGCTTTTATTTTTTGATAATAAATTGGCTCATGCATTCATTAAATTTGACACCTTACAAGGGGAATGTATATACACACACACATATATATGTATATATATATACACATAAATATTTATTAATTTGGGTAATCAAAACTCTATAGTTGGAAGTTGTTTTTGAAAGTTTAAATCCTAACACTTAAAAAATGTGTTCTAATAAATGTTATTTAAAATTTAAAAGATCTGTAATAGTCAAGGTTATGAGAGAGTAATCAAAAAGCTTTCAGAATGGAATACAGCCAAAAAAGTAAAAGCTATTGGGAACCAGAAAGGCCTTTTGTAGTCATCAAATAAACTGAGTAGTTTAGAAATATACTTTGTCATTAAGTGAAACATCACACTTACACACTTACACACACACACACACACACACACACACACACACACACACAGAATAGCCAGTTAACCTAAAGCTGTAGGTTTAAATTTAACACTATTGTAAATTAGTTAGTAAATTGAATTTATATATACATATATATATAATAGCATGTCACATATATATCATTGTAATATTGATATAATAAATCAATGTAGAAAGGGTTAAAGTACAAAACTTATTTAAGGATTAGTTATTAAATTGAATGCTATATATTACAGTTATATAGTAATATTTATAACAAAATATATATTATGATATATATTACTTATGGATTATATATTTATACTATATTCATTATATATTATTTTATCATTAATATAATGTATCAGTGAAGAAAAATAGTTCAATCTTAAAAATTTATTTCAGAGTAGCTAACAAATTGATTATGTTACATACTATATATGTAAACATATTATTCATTATTATAGCATATTATGCATTATGTAACATGTTATATGACATATAGTTTTATATTTTATACTATTTATTTACATATTATATTTGCAACAGTGGAGCATATATTGATTATATGAGATGCTTATCCACTTATTTGTAAAGTTGTCAGGTATGGAATAACACATTAATGGGTCACAGAATTCTAGGAAGGAATTATATTATTTAATGTTGTCAACCTACAGATTGGATCTTGAGCCATTCAGAAGTCAGAGACTTTTCAATACTACTCAACTAAAAGACTCAGACTAGAGTACAAATATTGTAACATCCGGATATGATGTTCTCCTATTAAAGCTTGCCTGTTAATGCTCTTTTCATATGTTTAGAAGGTAAACCTTTGTTTCTGTCATTTTCAACTCTGAAATAAGGGGCTCCATTCTTAAGTTTGTACTATCACTCAAAGAACTCTGCTGTCAGAATTTTAAAACTATTTTTTTTTGTAGTTTTAATGTATATATTTAGGGAAAAATTAACTCAAAAGGTATAAATAAAATAAGGCTAGTTCGTTAACAATATAACTTGGTGATGTTTCTGTATCAGGCCATGTAAATTTGCTTCATTCTTTTAATCACTTCATGTATTCAATGGCAGGAATGTGCCAAAATTTATGTACTTTGTTACCAGGCAGGTTGAAAACCAGAGAAACAAGCACATAGATAAGTGAACAGCACTGTTGTGACAGACTTCTCCTTTTGAACGGAGCTGAATAATTCTTTGAGTGGACAAATGCTTCTAAGTACAATAACTAGAGAAATTTAATTTTTTTTTTTTTGGGTTTTGTCATACATTGATATGAATCAGCCATAGAGTTACACGTATTCCCCATCCCGATCCCCCCTCCCACCTCCCTCTCCACCCGATTCCTCTGGGTCTTCCCAGTGCACCAGGCCCGAGCACTTGTCTCATGCATCCCACCTGGGCTGGTGATCTGTTTCACCATAGGTAATATACATGCTGTTCTTTCGAAACATCCCACCCTCACCTTCTCCCACAGAGTTCAAAAGTCTGTTCTGTACTTCTGTGTCTCTTTTTCTGTTTTGCATATAGGGTTATCGTTACCATCTTTCTAAATTCCATATATATGTGTTAGTATGCTGTAATGTTCTTTATCTTTCTGGCTTACTTCACTCTGTATAATGGGCTCCAGTTTCATCCATCTCATTAGAACTGATTCAAATGAATAACTAGAGAAATTTAATTTATAAAATTATCTGTCAGAGATATCAGAGAACTGCAGAAGAAATGAGAGTAAAGTGATTAGGATTCCAGAGAGGGGGAATCATAAGCGATAAGCTGATTATAGCTGTTGCTTTTCCCCGATATTATCAGCTTTTTATGGATATTATGGATACGACTTATGGATTTTAGCTTTTTATGGATCAAATATCTGAGAGTTACAGTACTTTTGACAAAGAGGAACCATGCTGGGGAACAGAGAACCTCTGAGAAGGTGGTCATCAGTACTAATATTTATTTTTGAAAAAGAGGGCTTCCCTGGTGGTCCAGTGGTTAAGAATTCACTTTGCAATGCAGGGGACACAGGTTTGACCCCTGGTCTGGGAAGATCCTACATGCCGCGGAGCAACCAAGCCTGTGCCTGACAACTACTAAGACTGCATGCTGGAGCCCATGAGCTGCAACTATGGTGCCTACAGCAGCAACTACTGAAGGCTGTGTGCCCTAGAATCTGTGCTCCAAAACAAGAGAAACCAATGCAATGGGAAACCTGCGCATTGCAACTAGAGAGCAGTTGAAACTAGAGAAAACCCACGTGCAACAACACAGACCCAGTGCAGCCAAAAATAAATAAATCAGTCTAAAAAAAGGAATAAAATCAATGCTTGGCCCAGCCTAAATCTAGCAATTAAGTTATAATCACCCAAGGATACACCAAAGAACTGTAAAGAAAATCCTTTCTTCATGTTGAAAGATACTTTTCAAAATTATCCATGAAAATGTTGTAGTTATAGTGCATTAATCGATAGTGTATCAGTAATATTTGCAATAATAACTTAGTACAGAAGAAAAGCTGAGCATTATTGGATCATTGGAGACTATCAAACAATGATTTCTAATTTTGTATCAGAGAAGTATTTTAGGTGATCAAAAAGATATTTTAGGCATTGAAATATGTTTTAGGATAATTTTCTATCAGAGAAGTGAACTGGAAATATGAATTCAAGAAATTAACAATTTATTAGCCTCCAACTAATAAAAATAAGTGGAAAAGAAAAGAAATTAACAATTTAAAAATTAAGGATGCTAAATATTGCCTTTCATGCATTTTAAAAATGTATGATCATAGAAACTAAACACCTCTGGTGCTTAGAAACCTCTGAATTTACTTTTAAAAGTACTGCAACCAATTTATCTCATACAGTCAATATTTACCACATTCAGAAATCACTTCCTTTGGGAATATTTAGGCTTATGAAGCATCTTCAGCTAAAAATCTGTGAGGAAATGCATAGCTTTACAATTCCCATTAAGATGTACTTGACTTCTTAAAAAAGTTAAAAACTCTTTCTCTAATAAATTTGATGTTCATCTAAACAGAATAGACTAAAGTCTTATATCCTTAGGATTTGGTATTTATTTGACTTAATTGGATTTCATGAGAAATGTGTAACCTGGAGGTTTGCAAATCCCATTTAAATTGCTTTTTGGCTTGTATTTTTAATGAAGGTTTTGTTATGGAGTAAGACCTTTTGCTTGTTAGAATTCAACTTGAATCTAATGTAATAATATGTTGAGCTTTTTAATGAAAGACTATTTATTCTCTCTTCCCAAATACACAGTCGTGCTAGCTGCATGGCTATTTGCAAGAAACCTGATTGTACTTAGTCAGACTAAAGAATTGGCAAGGGGAAGCTGTATCTTTATTGCCAATCTTGTTCAATTCCGTGGCTTTTATTTATTGGTAAAAATAAAGGAGTTTTGCTTTAGAGTTTCTAGATCCCTTTTTTATATGGAATACATTAGAATCATTATATAGAGTTTAGAGGCTGGCTCAGACAGTCCCAGGCACTTAGCGCTGGTAAAGTAAATGCTCACTCAATAAATGAGAGGGATCATTACTAAGATTTAACTTTAGGAATTAAGGGTTAATTTGTTCAAGGCTAATCCCTTACAGGCTAACCTCCCGGAGAAGAGCTGAGGTCCCTTCCAAATTCCATGGAAACTAGTAGTTGACTTGATGCTTAAGGCAATCAATTTTGGATAACCATAAGACTTCCATGCCAGTCCTTCCTTTTGATCCATCACACGAAAGGAGGCTGTTTCTTTTCCAACATCTAATTTAGAAGTCACCCAGGCCAAATTTAAGATCCATCTCCTATGATCTGACTCCTGGATCTGCTGAATCTTGAGACCTGCATCTCTGTGTTTAATGAACACTTGCTTTTGCTCTTGCCCCTGTGCTTTCTCCAAGAAATGTTGTTCCATCAGGCCTGGTATGTGTGTGCTCCTGGACATGTGCCCTTGTTCACTCAGCACCTTTATTTGGTCACATGCTATAAATGCATGTGTAGGTGAGTGAAAGAAAAAACAAAATGTACAATATCCAAACTGTGATGTCAATGCCACCACATTATAATCCTTAATGGCTCAGCCTCAAAAATGTTATGTGCGCTTTCCCATCCCAGTCCAAGCTTCACTAAAAATGGTAAAAATTGTGTACATTTTAAGGTATAGAACTTGAAATTTGATATATGTATACATTATGAAATATTCACCACAATTAAGCTACTTCATATAGCCATCATCTCACATAGTTACCATCTTCATTTTTTGTGGTGAGAAGACTTAAGATCTATCCTCTTAAAAATTTGAAGTACGCAACACAATATTCATTGTTACATGGTAGAGCTCTAGAACATCAATCTTATATAACTGAAACTCTGTATCCTTGAGCAACGTTTCCCCATTCTCCTCTTCTACCAGCCCTTGGTAATCAGCATTCTTCTCTTCCTTTCTCTGAGTGTGTAGATTTCACATATAAGTGAGGTCATACAGTATTTGCCTTTCTGTGTCTGGCTTATTTCACTTAGTGTTATGTCCTCCAGGTTCATCCATGCTGTTACAAATGGCAGGATTTTCTCCTTTTTAAAGGCTGAAGAATCTATTGTGTGGAGATACAGTCCCTCACTTTTTTTTTTTTAATCCATTCATTCATTCTTGCACAGTTAGGTTATTTCCCTGTCTTGGGTGAACTTGAGAGTACAAATATCTCTTTAAGAATCTGATTTCATTTCCTCTGATCATAAATACAGAAGTATGCATACCTAGAAGTAGGATTTTTGGATCATAAGGTAATTCTATTTTTAATTATTTGAGGAACTTCCATAATGGCTGCATGAATTATGAGTTGTTTAGAATTTGTTCTTTACAGCAAGAATGCGGGCCCAATCAGCAATTCCCTATTCAGATATTATGATTATAATTATATTATAATATAATATAATAATATTATATTATAATATAATATAATATTATTATATTATAAAGTAAAAGAATTTTAATCTAAAAATATTGTTCTTATATAAATGTTCTTTTCCCTCTTATTTTAAAAGCAGCATCTAGCTACTTTTGAAAATTTAGACTATATAGATAAATAAAAAGAAACATCTATAATTGTCATATATTAAATTCATTGATTTTGAAAATTATTCTTTGCTACTAAATATGTTAACTATTCTTCAGTTTTTTTGCCATCAATATCTTTCGCTTTTCTTATATAGTTTAATACCTGCAGTTTCACAAGGCAGCAATGTTAATTCTACTGTCTATAATGGTGATGACAGAAAAATAGTGTAAAATATTCCTTACTTGGATTCCATAATGAGCTGTGATTTATAAAGATAAAGAGTGCATTAAAATTGATATGATAAAGGAGTTCAATGAGATTTCTTAAGTGCATGCCCAGGCACTATCTTAGGTGCTGCCAAAGACAGCATACAAATTATAACATGGCCCTAGTGTTGAAGCATCTCAAGGGAAGGCAAAGGCATGAGCATCAGAATGTTGCCCTTTGCAAACTCTGCTAAAATAGACACAATAACATATATGGCTAAGACACAGATGTTCAGTCTACTGCCCCGTTGGGCTCATTTCACGCGCTAGCCAGGTAATGCTCAAAACCCGTCAAGCAAGCCAGGCTTCAACACTTTGTGAACCAAGACTTTCCAGCTGTTCAAGTTGGATTTAGGAAAGGCAGAAGAACCAGAGATAAAATTGCCAACATCCACTGGATCATAGAAAAAGCAAGAGAGTTCCAGAAAAACATCTACTTTATTGACTACACTAAAGTCTGACTATGTGGATCACAACAAACTGTGGAAAATTCTGAAAGAGATGGGAATACCAAACCACCTTACTTGCTCCTGGGAAACCTGTATGCAGGTCAACAAGTAACAGTTAGAACAGGATATGGAACAACAGACTGGTTCAAAATTAGGAAAGGAGTGTGTCAAGACTGTATATTGTCACCCTGCTTATTATGTTGTTTGAAATGCAGACTGGATAAATTAAAAAATGGAATTAACATTGCCAGGGAGAAATATCAATAACCTCAGATATGTGGATGACACTACCCTAATGCAGAAAGCAAAGAGGAACTAAAGAGCCTCTTGATGAAGATTAAAGAGTAGAGTGAAAAGCTGGCTTAAAACCCAGCAATCGAAAAACTAAGACATAGCCCCTGGTCCCATCACTTCATGGTGAATAGATGGGGAATAAATAGAAACAATGATAGACTTTATTTTCTTGGGCTCAAAAATTAATGCAGATGATGGCTGCAGTCAAAATTAAAAGACATTTGTTCTTTGGAAGAAAAGCTATGACAAATGTAGACAATGTATTAAAAAGCAGAGATATCACTTTGCTGACAAAGTTCCGTATGGTCAAAGCTATGGTTTTTCCAGTAGTCATGTATGGATAAGAGAGTAGGACCATAAAGAAAGCTGAACACTGAAAAACTGATGCTTTCCAACTGTGGTGCTGGAAAAGACTCTTGAGAGTCCCTTGGATTGCAAGGAGATCAAACCAGTCAATCCTAAAGGAAATCAACTGTGAACATTCATTGGAAGGACTGATGCTGCAGCTGAAGCTCCAATACTTACACCACCTGGTGTGAAGAACTGACTCATTGGAAAAGACCCTGATGCTGGGAAAGATTAAGAGCAGAAAGAGAAGGGGGCGACAGAGGATGAGATGGTTAGATAGCATCATCGACTCAATGGACATGAATTTGAGCAAACTTAGGGATATAGTGAAGCACTGGGAAGCCTGGTGTGCTGCAGTCCATGGGGTTGCAGAGTTGGACACAACTGAAAGACTGTACAATAACAAAAAGACAGAAATGAAAGGAGTGAATTTGAAGGACATGGATTAATTCATCAGGTAAATGGCACAGTTATAGGAAATTCCAGTTCGATTTTGTAGCAAAGACAAAGACACATGAAAGGGCATATTGAGGAATTTAGGCAGGTTTGTAGGGCTCTTCTGTGAAGGTGAAGTAGAGTTTGCCAAGACAGGATGCTTTATGAGAGGTGGGAAATGTGAATAAGTGAGGACAGCTGGATGAAGACAGTAAGAAGTGGTGGAGGATGTGGCGAACTGGAAAGCATCTGAAGCATCCGAAAGGGGCAGACAAATCAACTAAAACACATGTGTTTGCCAGATGTGTCCCTTAAACCACAAATGTATTCCTATGTGAAAGATGTAGACAGAGTGGTAAGACTATTTCACTTGAGATATATACTGATTTGGACTTTATTCCTTGGCCAATTTCCCAGCTTCAGCATTATTGACTTCTTGGTCTTGATAATTCTTTGTTTTTGAGGGCTGTTTTGTGCATTGTAGAATATTCAGCCTCCTCCTTGCCTTATACCCATTTGATTCATATAATGCTCCCCACTTCCCCAGTTGTGGCAACCCAATATATCTCCTGCTGCTGCTGCTGCTGCTAAGTCACTTCAGTCGTGTCTGACTCTGTGCGGCCCCATAGACGGCAGCCCACCAGGCTCCCCCATCCCTGGGATTCCCCAGGCAAGAACACTGGAGCAGGTTGCTATTTCCTTCTCCAGTGCATGCATGCATGCTTAGTCGCTTCAGTTGTGTCCAACTCTGTGTGACCCCATGGACAGCAGCTCACCAGGCTCCTCTGTCCACAGGCAGAATACTGGAGTGGGTTGCCATTTCCTTCTCCACAGTATATCTCCACACATTGCCAACTGTTCGCTGTGAGAGAGAGGTTGCTCCACAGTTAAATAGTAGTGTAATCAAAGTAAATACTTGACTTTCTTCCTTCTCTGCTTGTGAGATCTTAGTTCCCTGACCAGGGGTTGAACCCTGGCCTTTGAAAGTGAAAGCATAGAGTCCTAACCACTGGACTGCCCGAGAATTCTCATAAATACTTAACTTCCTCTAAAAGAGCAACCCATAGACTTTTGGACTATTGCCTCATATTCTGAATACAAATATTATTGCCAAATATATCACATAATGCTTAACAAGCAGCTTTGGCTTCATCTAACAGTTTGTATGTTGTCTATGGCTTTTGTTTTTGTAGCCACAACTATCCTAGATGTGGTACTTCCTATTCTGCATTAGTAATTGTAAAGACAAAGATTCAATTATGTTGGAAATAGAACATTGACATACATAGTTGTGCATCATAGAATTGTGAAATTCATAATGAAAACACATGTTATTAATATCTTGAAGCATTTATTTCTTTAGCCTTATTTGTTTAACCAGCATATAAGATCTACTGTGTGCCAGGCACATTATTAGGTTCTGAAGATGTAGTAATGACCAATAGTGATATTCTTGCCCTTGAGTTTGCAGTCCAGTGGAAGGCTCTATTATCAATCAAATAATCATACAACAAAAGTGAAACTGTAACTACAGAAAGTACTCTAAGAGAGGAAGTAAGACTAAGCCTTTTAGAATAATTACAGTGATCATATTAACTCAGAGTTATAATCATCTCTCAGGGTAGTTTCCCAGAGTGACATCTTTAGAGCTATGGCTGTAGCTCAAGGGTACACTCATGGTCTATGTGAAAAAAATACATTAAAACTCTATATGAACTGATTTATTATTCTATAAACCTTTATTTATTATTCTATTCTTATAAAACAAATCTGATATACATCCAATTCATGAAATGAGTCATTCTGTGTAAATGTAACCCACGAAACATTGGGAATTAATTAGCTAAACAGCTATAGACAGAGCGGAGATTTAATGCTGTTATATGGAAAGAATTTTACATAAAACAAGACCTAATCACATCTTTTCTGTAACCAACACCGACAGCCATGATGCAAAGTTCTGTATCTAACCAGTTTCATTCTCCAGCACGTGGTGGGTAATCACTAAATGAATGAATGAGTAAAATGCACCTATTGAGTGCAGGGCACTGTGAAAAGCATGAATTTGCTTTTCTGAAGCTCAAAAATAACGAGAGAAGACAGCTATACTCATGCTAAAATGTACAGTATTGCAAGTGTGCAAGAATGATTTAGAAATCTTCCTAAGGATCTCAAAGACAGAAAAAGATGACTTCTTGTGGAAGGCAGCAGATGTACCCAAGAAGTTTTGAAGAGGAGTTAGCATTTGAATGGATTTTGCAGCATGGAAAGTATTAATATCTGAAAGGCTGAATTGTGAGGCAAGGATCTGACTGGTGTAGGCAGAGAGATGATGTGCATAAGCAACATTGACCTTTGGTGACCTTTAAAAATGATGTGCTCAGTCTTTAGAGAGCTGTCTGGAATAAATGGAGAGCAATGAAAAAAATCACCATTCCAGGAGTTGGAGCAAAGGGTTTAAAATCCATGGCAATGATTATCTAAATTTTGATTTCATGACCACTTAAGTGTATAAATCTTAAAAGTGTGAGTGTAAAAGGGTTTATTATTATTTTAAAATTTATCAATATTATATATTGAGATGGAGAAATTATAAAATGCCTATTACTTCATTTAGAAATAACTTACCAACTGAACCACCACCGAATCCCATACTGAAATATTAGATAATATTAAATAATATTCTCAGGAAAGTCTCTACGTATTGATAAATTTTCAAGCTCATAATGGTAGATGTAATTTTTGTAGAATTAAAACAATTTTTGCTTAAAGCTCAAATTATACCTTTTGCAGAAAATATTGTAACTCCTTTTTTCTGGAAGTGACAGACTCATTGTTCATTTGTGGGAAAATATCTGCCAAATACCCTAGCCTGAATAACCATACTTTATCAGCTGTTCTTTCAAATACAAATTTGTTTCCATGAAGAAAGCTAGTTTGTGTCACCACCCAAACAATCACAAAGTGCTTCTATTGGACTCATTCAAGAGAAGATTTCAGTACAATCATTGTACTTTGTCAAAGAGCATTAGGCAGAATATTAAAAAAGCAGCATACTCAAGGATTAATATTTAATAGAAATTATTACTTTTCTACTGTTTCATTAAGAGCATTCTTATGTGAATCTTTTTTTTTTTTTTTTTTAAACTGAGTGCATGGTGCATAGCAAAGATTTGAATGACTCCTTCAGTTTGGTGCAACTGTCTTCTTTCATGCTCTGTGCCAGTAATTTTAACCACCATCAGTATAATTTTGACACATAAAAAAGTCAATGGCAAAAAATGCCTCACAAAAATAATTTTGACCTTGCTGCTGCTGCTGCTGCTGAGTCATTTCAGTCGTGTCCGGCTCTGTGCGACCCCATAGATGGCAGCCCACCAGGCTCCTCTGTCCTTGGTATTCCCCAGGCAAGAACACTGGAGTGGGTTGCCATTTCCTCCTCCAATGCCTGAAAGTGAAAAGTGAAAGTGAAATCGCTCAGTTGTGTCCGACTCTTAGCGACCCCATGGAGCCTACCAGGCTCTTCCGTCCATGGGATTTTCCAGGTAAGGGTACTGGAGTGGGTTGCCATTGCCTTCTTCGAATTTTGACCTTGATGTTTTCTAAAAGTGTTTTAGGAGCCCTCCAAGTTCACAGACTATGCTATGAGATTTTAGTCTATAGTATTGATAAAATAACTATTTGATTTTATAAATGGCTTCTAATAAAGCTCAATTTATCCTATTTCTTTTGGTCACTTCAGCTTGACCTTTCTACTCTGACTAATTTTATCTATGTATAAATTGCTGAGTATATGTGGATATACATATTCCCATATATATTTCTGTTATTAGCCTCCTAACTCAAGATATCGAACTTATCTATTGGTTAATGTATTGTGTCCTTTATACCCTCTCCAATTCTGGGATATGATTTTAAGAGTGGATTAACCTATCTAAAATAGTGACTGAGTATTCAGCATTATACCTTAAAAGTGATGGGGTTCAGGACAGTTCAATTCAGTCACTTAGTCGTGTCCGACTCTGTGACCCCATGAATCGCAGCACACCGGGCCTCCCTATCCATCACCACCTCCCAGAGTTTACACACTCTTATGTCCATTGAGTCGGTGATGTCATCCAACCATCTCATTCTCTGTCATCCCCTTCTCCTCCTGCCCTCAATCTTTCCCAGCATCAGGGTCTTTTCAAATGAGTCAGCTCTTCACATCAGGTGGCCAAAGTATTGAAGTTTCAGCTTCAGCATCAGTCCTTCCAAGGAACACTCAGAACTGATCTCCTTTAGGATGGACTGGTTGGATCTCCTTACAGTCCAAGGGACTCTCAAGAGTCTTCTCCAACATCACAGTTCAAAAGCCTCAATTCTGCGCTCAGCTTTCTTTATAGTTCAACTCTCACATCCATACATGACCACTGGAAAAACCATACCCTTGACTAGACAGACCTTTGTTGGCAAAGTAATGTCTCTGCTTTTTAATATGCTGTCTATGTTGGTCATAATTTCCTTCCAAGGAGTAAGCGTCTTTTAATTTCATGGCTGTAGTCACCATCTGCAGTGAGTTTGGAGCTCCCAAAAAAGAAAGTCTGCCACTGTTTCCACTGTTTCTCCATGTATTTGCCATGAAGTGATGGGACCAGATGCCATGATCTTTGTTTTCTGAATGTTGAGCTTTAGGCCAACTTTTTCACTCTCCTCTTTCACTTTCTTCAAGAGGCTCTTTAGTTCTTCTTCACTTTCTGCCATAAGGGTGGTGTCATCTGCATATTTGAGGTTTTTGATAGTTCTCCTTGCAATCTTGATTCCAGCTTGTGCTTCATCCAGCCCAGCATTTCTCATGATGTACTCTGCATATAAGTTAAATAAGCAGGGTGACAATATACAGCCTTGACATACTCCTTTTCCTATTTGGAACCAGTCTGTTGCTCCATGTCCAGTTCTAATTGTTGCTTCCTAATCTGCATACAGATTTCTCAGGAGGCAGTTCAGGTGGTCTGGTATTCCCATCTCTTTCAGAATTTTCCACAGTTTATTGTGATCCACACTTTCAAAGGCTTTGGCATAGTCAATAAAGCAGAAATAGATGTCTTTTGGAATTCTCTTGCTTTTTTGATGATCCAGCAGATATTGGCAATTTGATCTCTGGTTCCTCTGCCTTTTGTAAAACCAGCTTGAACATCTGGGAGTTCACGGTTCACATACTGTTGAAGCCTAGCTTGGAGAATTTTGAGCATTACTTTACTAGTGTGTCATATGAGTGCAATTATGTGGTAATTTGAACATTCTTTGGCATTGCCTTTCTTTGGGATTGGAATGAAAATGGACCTTTTCCAGTCCTGTGGCCACTGCTGAGTTTTCCAAATTAGCTGGGGTATTGAGTACAGCACCTTCACAGCATCATCTTTCAGGATTTGAAATAACTCAACTGGAATTCCATCACTTCCACTAGCTTTGTTCGTAGTAATGCTTCCTAAGCCCACTTGACTTCATATTCCAGGATGTCTGGCTCTAGGTGAGTGATCATACCATCCTGATTATCTGGGTCATAAAGATATTTTTTGTACAGTTCTTCTGTGTATTATTGCCACCTCTTATTATTATCTTCTGCTTCTGTTAGGTCCATACCATTTCTGTCCTTTATTGTGCTCATCTTTGAATGAAATGTTCCCTTGGTATCTTTAATTTTCTAAAAAGTCTTGTAGGTCTTCATAGAACCATTTAGCTTCTTCAGCATTACTGGTTGGGGCATAGACTTGGATTACTGTGATACTGAATGGTTTGTCTTGGAAATGAATCGAGATCATTCTGTTGTTGATCATTCTTCAAGAGATCTCTAGTCTTTCCCATTTTATTGTTTTACTCTATTTCTTTGCATTGATCACTGAGGAAGGCTTTCTTATCTCTACTTGCTGTTGTTTGGAACTCTGCATTCAAATGGGAATATCTTTCCTTTTCTCCTTTGTTTTTTGCTTCTCTTCTTTTCACAGCTATTTGTAAGGCCTCCTCAGACAGCCATTTTGCTTTTTTGCATTTCTTTTTTTTGGGGATGGTCTTGATCCCTGTCTCCTGTACAAAGTCACAAACCTCCATCCATAGTTCATCAGGCACTCTGTCTATCAGATCTAGTCCCGTAAATCTATTTCTCACTTCCACTGTATAATCGTAAGGGATTTGATTTAGGTCATACCTGAATGGTCTAGTGGTTTTCCCTAGTTTCTTCAATTTAAGTCTGAATTTGGCAATAAAGAGTTCATAATCTGAGCCACAGATAGCTCCTAGTCTTGTTTTTGCTGATTGTGTAGAGCTTCTCCATCTTTGGCTGCAAAGAATATAATCAATCTGATTTTGGTGTTGACCATCTGGTGATATCCACGTGTAGAGTCTTCTCTTGTGTTGTTGGAAGAGAGTATTTGCTATGATCTGTGCATACTTTTCGCAAAACTCTGTGGGCAAGAATCCCTTAGAAGAAATGGAGTAGCCATCATAGTCAACAAAAGAGTCTGAAATGCCCAACTTGGATGCAATCTCAAAAATGACAGAATGATACCTTTTAGAACTAACACCCCCAAAATATGTCCTTTTCATTATAGGGGACTGGAATGCAAAAGTAGGAAGTCAAGAAACACCTGGAATAACAGGCAAATTTGGCCTTCAAGTACAGCATGAAGCAAGACAAAGGCTCATAGAGTTTTGCCAACAGAATGCACTGACATGCTATCCCAAAATAGGCACCTTGGCATATTGAATATTTTAAGTCAAAGAACTCTAGATGAGAGTAGAAAAAGGAAGGCCATCTGACCTTCCCTCTATGCCTCCTCCCTGAAATGGGTCACAAAACTCTCATATGAGAGTTGCCCTCCCTGTACCCAGAGGAAAGGAACATCTTTATCTCCAAAGACAAATGGACACTGAAAAATCCAAAGGAGTCTTGCTAAGTTTCCCCTAGTTTACAGTTGGTTACTTACATCATACTTTTAACCTATCATATTCCTCCATGACTCTCCACTCTCCATCAAACTTAGCATCAGAATACTCAAGTCTGTTTCTTCAGGTCTTCATTTCCTTATGAAGGCTACTGTCTCACATAAAATTTATATTAAATATACTTGTATGTTTTTCTCTATTAATGATACCATGTTATGTAAAACTTATATTAAATACATGTGTTACTCCTTGTCTGATAACCTATCTTATCCAGTTTAATTTTTATACCCATCCAAAGATCCTAAGGGGATCTAGAAAAAGGTTTTTCATCCCTAAAAAACAAATGTAACAAAAATCACAACGGGTTTGAAAAATTTAGAGCTTCTGTTTATGGTATAGTGCATTATTATGAGCAATTGAATGATTAGAAAAACACCCTGTAACAAAACTTCTTTAAGCCATGTGATACAAAAACTCAAGATGGAGAAGAAAATCAGGTAAGTTTATTTTCAAAAGGGCTTAAGTATAAAGAGACAGAAGCCTGAAATTTGGCTGTTGTTCAGTTGCAGATTTTTCCATTCTTTTATTTGCCTGTGAGAAAATCACAGTATTTCTTACTCTAAGTAAACTTTCAAAAATTGTAGCCTTTAAAAAACTATATTGCTCATGTGTGTGTGTGGGTGTGTGGGTGTGTGTGTGTGTGTATGTATGTGCGCTCACTCGCTCAGTTGTGTTGGAGTCTTTGCGACCCCACAGACTGAAGCTCACCAGGCTCCTCTGTCCATGGAATTTTCCAGGCAAGGATACTGGAGTGGGTTGTCATTTTCTCCTCCAGGGGATTTTCCCAACCCAGGGATCAAAACTGCACCTCTTGTGTCTTCTGCATTGGCAGGCAGATTCGTTGCCCTGAGCCACCTGGAAAGCCTATATTGCTCTCAAACAATTAAAAAACCTTTCTTACCCATGTACAATTTTATCACACTACAGCATGAAACTGTTTGTTTTCTTGTTTATTTTTTAAAAATCCTATCATTGATTAAAAATAGAAAGCTTAGATGTTTTACTTCAAAATATTTTTATTCATGTAAGCTAGCTGTCAACTTGAAACACTAGGTCAAGCACAGATAAATTAGAATGCAGCTGCTGATGTTGACAGAAGATGAATATGATAAATGAGTATTTGGGAATAAATAATTGCATAAGGTCACCTTATGATGGTATTTGACTTGATCATTATATGTAAAAAGATTTTTGATGTGTAGTTTTTCTTAACTCTCACTAAAATAGAGAATAGAGAGAAGTAAAAATAAGAATGGCAAAGTTTGAGTTTTGTCTGCCTCTTCTACAAAATAAAATGTTTATGTTAAAATTAAAAAAAAAAACAGTTTCAATTCCATTATAATCTATTTTAAGATAATTAAGAATGTTATAATTCTCTGTATCTGAAAAGAATTTTTTTTTTGAATTATCAATATTTTTAAAATTTATTTATTTATTTATTTATTTTTTATTTTTATTAGTTGGAGGCTAATCACTTCACTACATTTCATAAGTAGTTTTTATACACTCTTTTATTTGTTGCAAATTTAGCTATATTCATTGAGAACTTAATGAATACCTCCTGTGGGACAGGCTTTCTGGGTGGCACAGTGGCCATGAATCTTCCTCCCAGTGCAGGAGAGGTAGGTTTGATCCCTGGGTTGGGAAGATCCCCTCAAGGAGGAAGTGGCCACCCACTCCAGTGTTCTTGTCTGGAAAATTCCATGGATGGAGGAGTCTGGTCGGCTACAGTTCATGGGATCACAAAGAGTTGGACATGATTGAGCATGCACACAAGCACAATATGCCAAGATCTTTGCTGAAAAGATAGCATTTTATTAAAGTGAGTGTAAAGTCAAGGGAGAAATACAAACTCTTGAATTAAAATATACAGTTAGGGACACCCCCGGTGGCCCAGTGGTTGAGTCCACCTGCCGATGCAGGTGACGTGGGTCAATTCCTGGTCTTGGAAGATAGGAAGGAAGATCCCACATTTGGGACAACTAAGCCCCGGGGTCACAACTGCTGTCTATGTGCCCAAGAGCCCATGAGTCACAACTACTGAAGCCAGTGCGCTCTAAGCCCAAGTTCAGCAAGAAGAGAAGCCTTGGCAATGAGAAGCCAGTGCAGCCCAACTAGAGAGCAGCCCCTGCTTGCCACAACCTCATGCGCCCACACGCAGCAATGAGTACCTAGTGCAGCCATAAATAAACAATGAAATTTAAAAAATATGTACAGTTGTGCTTGAAGAGATAGGTTTGCGTAGCTTTACATACAGATTATTTTATATTTATAGGCTATCATCTATAGACATTTTGGATTAGATGTTTAACTTCGAAGTCTTAGTTGGAGATATTACAACACATATATGTGTCATATGTAATTCTTTTTCTTTTTTTATATGAACCTACATTATCCCTGTGATTTATTTTCAGGAAGGAAATCTAGATTATGAGCTAGAACAAGCTGAAGCATCACTTAAATTCCTTACTAGTTTTGTGATCTTGGGTAACAGCTTTGGTTGTTTTAACATGAGTAAAAGGGGACTAATAATAGTCCCTCCTATCAAGAGGGCTACGCAGAGAGGCTTCAGTTATATGTATATTGTTTTATCTATAAAAATAAATTGGTATTGCAAAACAAATACAAAAGAGCTCTGTTCAGTTCAGTTCAGTCGCTCAGTCATGTCCAACTCTTTGTGACCCCATGAATCGTAGCACGCCAGGCCTCCCTGTCCATCACCAACTCCCGGAGTTTACTCAAACTAATGTCCATCGAGTCGATGATGCCATCCAGCCATCTCATCCTCTGTCGTCCCCTTCTCCTCCTGCCCCCAATCCCTCCCAGCATCAGGGTCTTTGCCAATGAGTCAGCTCTTTGCATGAGGTGGCCAAAGTATTGGAGTTTCAGCTTCAGCATCAGTCCTTCCAATGAATACCCAGGACTGATCTCCTTTAGGATGGACTGGTTGGATCTCCTTGCAGTCCAAAGGGCTCTCAAGAGTCTTCTCCAACATCACAGTTCAAAAGCCTCAATTTTTTGGCACTCAGCTTTCTTCACAGTCCAACTCTCACATCCATACATGACCACTGGAAAAAACCATAGCCTTGACTAGACGGACCTTTGTTGGCAAAGTAATGTCTCTGCTTTTTAACATGCTGTCTAGGTTGGTCATAACTTTCCTTCCAAGGAGTAAGCGTCTTTTAATTTCATGGCTGCAATCACCATCTGCAGTGATTTTGGAGCTCCCCAAAATAAAATTCAACACTGTTTCCACTGTTTCCCCATCTATTTCCCGTGAATTGATGGGACCAGATGCCACGATCTTAATTTTCTGAATGTTGAGGTTTAAGCCAACTTTTTCACTCTCCTCTTTCACTTTCATCTAGAGGCTTTTTAGTTCCGTAGTACAACAGTATATGCTTGTTCACCATTCTCTTCTCTGGACTTTTCTCTGTGTTTGAAATGTATCATTATGCATAGTATATTTTCACAAAGATGGACATATTATGCAACAATTCCCTACTTTATTAAATCATGGGTTTCTTAGTTTCTGGAGCATCAGATAGTAATAGTATTCTTCAGTATACAATTTGGTAAACACTACAATACTAACTCAGTAAGATATTAAAATAAAGATTGCTGAACACTATTATAAGTCAAATTTGGGCTAGATGGCCATATACTGTATTACAGCTAATTAGCATATTTTGCTCTTTTCAGATATGATCAGCAGTCTAGGTTTAAGTATGTTAAAAAAATACAGTTTTTAAAAAGGTAGTAAGCCTGTTATGATTTATTAGGTCAATTAACAAGAGAGACTTCAAACTTCCCTTAGAAACTACCATATAGGAATAAGAATTTTGTTTTTCAGAATATTCCTTAAGTTGAAGCTTGAAGACTTTAAATAAAAAGCAGACTGAAGTAATTTAACTTTAATGGCTAGTTTAAATTTATCTCAAATGAGATGGTTATAATGATAGACTTGGATTTGTCACATAAAAAGTCATTTTGTATGCCATGGACTAAGGAAGTCAGATGGCTAAGCCCAATATCTATGGGTTGGGAAACTATACTTTTCCCATAAGAAGTTACTGCTGGACACATAGCAATTGGCAAGGGTACTTAATCCTCTTACAGAGAAGACAAATAAATAGTTAGAAATGATAATAGAAACCATGGTAATCCTCTCTCCCTACACAAATATTTACTTATTTTCTGCATACGAAGTCCACTCACTCTTTCCTAAGGAACACACACCAAAGTCTCATCCAACTATGGTATTAGGCTCCAAGTGCAGAGTATCATGAATATCAGAATATTATGAAGCAATATCAATGTTGCTTCTCTTCCATCAGATATCAATAAATTTAAAAGTTAAAAAATTAAAAGTTCTCTTTCTCCCAGTTATACAACATACAATGTGAAACAATAACTGCTATCCACACTCTACTGTCTAGTGTATAAAAGGAAAAATGGATGACCTACAACAGTAACTGTTCTATAATAATTCTCTCTGGTCAAGTGTTGTGCTGGCCTCCTACACTGATGGTAAGGGAATATTCTTGGGTTAGTTCTCAGTTATATCCCTTGGGAGTATGTTCTCCATGTTGTTTGGATTCCCTCTCTATGAGTGCTGTCTTATTCCTTTCAGGCTGATATAATATCACAGACTAGGTAGCTTGTATAAACAACAGAAATTTATTGTTCTGGAGGTTGAGGGCTTTCCAGGTGGCACTAGTGGTAAGGAACTGACCTGCCAATGCAGTAGACATGAGACTCAGGTTCAAGATCCCCTGGAGGAGGGCATGGCAACCCACTCCAGTGTTCTTGCCTGGAGAATCCATGGACAGAGAAGCCTGGAGGGCTAAAATCCATGGGACGACAAGGAGTTGGATATGACTCAAGTCATGCATGCATGCTGGAGGTTGAAAGAGCAAAGATCAAGGTGCCATGAACCCATTCATGAGGGCTCCAGAATTATGACTTAAACACTTCCCAAAGGCCCCACCTAGTAATACCACCATGTGGGATTTAGGATTTCAACATATGATTTTGGGGGAAAGACAAACATTCAGAGCATAGCAAAGACTTTCCTTGGCCATATCTGGACAGAACACTGAGAAATATTCTATCTCTGGGAAGTGAGTAGCATTTTTAGTTGGCTTCTTTTCTGTCAATATTAGGAATTTGGAACATTCCAATCTCTTAATCCATGCTGTTGGCATTTTTGGTGGTATAACTCTGAAATTCCTTTTCTGCTTCATGTACCAGTATGAAAGTGAAAAGTAAAAGAAAGTTGCTCAGTTGTGTCCAGCTCTTTGTGACCCCGTGGACTATACAGTCCATGGAATTCTGCAGGCCAGAATACTGGAGTGGGTAGCCTTTCCCTTCTCCATGGGATCTTCCCAACCCAGGGATCAAACCCAGGCCTCCCACATTGCAGGCAGATTCTTTACCAGCTAAGCCACCAGGGAAGCCCGAGAATACTGGAGTGGGTAGCCTATGCCTTCTCCAGGGGATCTTCCTGACCCACGAATGAAACCGGGGTCTCCTGCATTGCAGGTGGATTCTTTTCCAACTGAGCTATCAGGGGAGCCCCATGTGCCAGTATTCACACCCACAATTCACTGGAGAAATGCCTTTTTTCTAGACTGATATGATAACAAAAATATACTTCTCTAATTACTGAATCAGTTCAGTTCAGTTGCTCAGTCGTGTCTGACTCTTTGTGACCTCATGAATCGCAGCATGCCAGGCCTCCCTGTCCATCACCAACTCCCAGAGCTTACCCAAACACATGTCCATCGAGTTGGGAATGCCATCCATCCTCTGTCGTCCCCTTCTCCTCCTGCCCCCAGTCCCTCCCAGCATCAGGGTCTTTGCCAATGAGTCAGTTCTTCACATCAGGTGGCCAAAGTATTGAAGTTTCAGCTTCAGCATCAGTCCTTCCAATGAACACCCAGGACTTATCTCCTTTAGGATGGACTGGCTGGATCCCCTTGCAGTCCAAGGGACTCTCAAGAGTCTTCTCCAACACCACAGTTCAAAAGCATCAATTTTTTGGCACTCAGTTTTCTTCACAGTCCAACTCTCACATCCGTACATGACCACTGGAAAAACCATAGCCTTGACCAGACAGACCTTTGTTGGCAAAGTAATGTCTCTGCTTTTTAATATGCTATCTAGGTTGGTCATAACTTTCCTAGTTTTCTGAATGTTGAGCTTTAAGCCAACTTTTTCACTCTCCTCTTTCACTTTCATCAAGAGGCTTTTTAGTTCCTCTTCACTTTCTGCCATAAGGGTGATGTCATCTGCATATCTGAGGTTATTGATATTTCTCCTGGCAATCTTGATTCCAGCTTGTGCTTCTCCCATCCCAGTGTTTCTCATGATGTACTCTGCATATAAGTTAAATAAGCAGGGTAACAATATACAGCCTTGATATACCCCTTTTCCTATTTAGAACCAGTCTGTTGTTCCATGTCCAGTTCTAACTGTTGCTTCCTGACCTGCATACAGGTTTCTCAAGAGGCAGGTCAGGTGGTCTGGTAGTCCCATCTCCTTCAGAATTTTCCACAGTTTATTGTGATCCACACAGTCGAAGGCTTTGGAGTAATCAATAAAGCAGAAATAGATGTTTTTCTGGAACTCTCTTGCTTTTTCGATGATCCAGTGGATGTGTGCAATTTGATCTCTGGTTCCTCTGCCTTTTGTAAAACCAGCTTGAACATCTGGAAGTTCTCGGTTCATGTATTGCTGAAGCCTGGCTTGGAGAATTTTGAGCATTACCTTACTAGCGTGTGAGATATGTGCAATTGTGTGGTAGTGTGAGCATTCTTTGGCATTGCCTTTCTTAGGGATTGGAATGGAAACTGACCTTTTCCAGCGTTGTGGCCACTGCTGAGTTTTCCAAATTTGCTGGCATATTGAGTGCAGCACTTTCACAGCATCATCTTTCAGGATTTGAACTAGCTCAACTGGAATTCCATCACCTCCACTAGCTTTGTTCCTAGTGATGCTTTCTAAGGCCCACTTGACTTCACATTCCAGGATGTCTGGCTCTAGGTCAGTGATCACACTATTGTGATTATCTGGGTTGAGAAGATCTTTTTTGTACAGTTCTTCTGTGTATTCTTGCCGGACGGTGGCCGAGAGGACCTTCCCCATGTCCGAGGTCAGGGGCGGCGGCCGAGAGGCGCTACCCCACGTCCAAAGGGTGGCGGCTGCGCGGGCGCAGGAGGGCCGAGAGGAGCTACTCCACGTTCCAGGTCAGGAGGGGCGGCCGTGAGAAGATACCCCTCGTCCGAGGTTAGGAGCGGCGGCTGCGCTTTGCTGGAGCAGCCGTGAAGAGATACCCCACATCCAAGGTAAGAGAAACCCAAGTAAGACGGTAGGTGTTGTGAGAGGGCATCAGAGGGCAGACACACTAAAACCATAATCACAGAAAACTAGCCAACTTGATCACAGGACCACATCTTGTCTAACTCAGTGAAACTAAGCCATGCCGTGTGGGACCACCCAAGACAGTCAAGTCATGTCTAGTCATGTCGAGAGGTCTAACAGAATGTGGTCCACTGGAGAGGGGAATGGCAAACCACTTCAGTATTCTTGCCTTGAGAACCCCATGAACAGTAATTACTGAATAAGGAGACCCAATTCTCTAGAGACAACTCACAGTCTGTAGGAGATCTCCCTCTTCACTATCAAGTTTATTCTTTTAGTAAAAGCAGTAATCCTTTTCTGGGAGTTCTCCCACTTCTTCCCTTATTTCCAGGCAAAGGGAGGTAATGAGATTCACACTTCCTTTGCTTCCTTACAGTTAGTGAGTCTATGTTTCTTGTGCAAAAGCCCTATCATTTAAAAGTTCTGCTTTTGCAACTATAAACTTTAGATTATGATGGGAAAAAGGAGTTTGGTTTAAGGTGGTTATAATAGAAGCTTCTAGGGCACTAAAAAGGCGTGATTGACATGATCAATGGTGGAGTACACAATAGGTAAGACCCAAAATAAATAAACAAATAAAGCTCCTATAGTACATTCCTATTTTAGTATATGTGCTGCCGCAGTGAGCAGTATAGTATATTCATAGAATTTAAAAAAAAAAATTTCTTATAGTAGAAATAGGAGACATTAGAGACTAAATATTTAAATGAGGACAAAGCACAGCTCTATTGGAGTTAGAGAATGAGAGAATTTGGAATAGTGGATGGTGGTCGTTAGAACAAAATTTTTGGAACTCAGATGATCAGAAATACATAAATAGTCTATATCCTGATGAGAGGAAAAATATTTGGAGCTATTTCTTAAGCATTACTATTTAACTTTATTTAGAACATTATATCTAAAAAAAGTTATTGCACACTTTCTCAAAAAATCTTTGGCATGCATACCATCTGTAATATGTAAAAATGGGGATAAAAGAACACTTTGTTGAATTAATATATTAATTTCAGAGATAAATGTTAAAATTAGATTAAGTATGATATGCCATGATAGAAAAAGGAACTGTTACTACATGGATTTTTCAATACAAAGATCACTGGCTAGAAAGTATGGTCTCAATTTGAACTAAAGTGACAAACTTATTAACAGCTTCTTTCTCAATAAAGCACTTAATGGTACTGAAATCAAAGTCGGTGGAAACAATGGATGGATTACCTATTAAATTTTTAAAGAGAAGAATTACATTTACCATGAACTTTGACCTATGTTGGTTGGTCTCTTACCTAGCCAAACCTTAATTCATTTAGCTAAACATATTTGTAGAAACATGTAGAAACATTGTTTTTCTGACCAATATAAAAGCTTTTTTATAAAAGATATTGCCTGATGATTAGATTCTCACTTTGGAGCCTACAAAGAGTTGTAATTGCTTCTGCACAACTCTGTTACCAAAGACAGTGATAAGATTAATGGTAAAATAAAATCTACTACTTTTTGGTGAGACAATCTCAATGCAATACCTGGTCCTTTCTGAAGAGTATTTCTTGATTGAATGCATAGACATACTTTGGGAATGAGTGTTCTGAAATGAGTACTAAAATTTGGAGACTTATATTCAGTATTCCAATTGTAGTGAGACATTTATTTATTCATTATTTCAAAAGGCACTGTGATAGAGACTGGGAATATCAACTAAATATACGAATTTCCTTGCCTGAGCTTTTGAAAACTGAAGCACTTGCTTCATAGATAAAATCCTCAGGAGTCCTTATGTTCAGATCACTATTTCTTGTCAACTTCAGAGCTAGAAAGGTTGTTTGACATGGGAGAAGTGTTTCTTGTATTAATCAAGTGCTTCTCTGGTCTTCCCTGAGGCTGTGTTAAAATGTAGAACCTATTGAAATGCCCTGAGGAAATTCACATTATTAATTGCCCAGGCTGCTTTGAATTTAGTAGACCTTATGTGAGTATCTTTCAGAACTACATTAATAATTCAAAATTTTAATTGATAATCTGAGAATATAAATATGTATGGATTCCCTGGGGATTTAGAAGTGATTGATGGTAAATATTTATGATTTTAAAATTTTATTCTAAAAGGTTTAATTATATTCTAAGAGAATATAATGCAATACAATAATATTCTAACAGAATATAATGCAATACAATAATATTCTCTTAGAATACAATTAAAATTTTAGAATATAATTTTTAAGTCATGTATATATATATAGCATTAAGCTGAAAAATACCACAAATCACTTCTTCCCTGGTGGCTCAATGAATCTGCCTACAATGCAGGAGACCTGGGTTTGAACCCTAGGTCCCCTGGAGAAGGGAATGGCAAACCACTCCAGTATTCTTGCCTTAAGAATTCTACGGACAGAGGAGCCTGGCGGGTTACAGTCCATGGGGTCGCAAAGAGTGACTGACCCTTTCACTTTCACTTTCAAGAGAATATTATTTTATTGCATTGACTCTAAGATACCATAAATAGTAAATACATCTTTAATTTATATGCAATTAAAATAGAAAAACAGTGACAAATAACAACATAATGTCATTAATAAATATCATTCAGATATCTTAAAATGGAAAAATTGATGTTGAAATCAATAAAATAAAATATATATACACATATACCCGTATACACACACATTTTATTTTTTGCTTTTTTTAGGTAATTGTGTATTCACCTGCAGCTGTCACCAATAACATAGACAGACCCTATGTGCCCTTGATCTTCACACAGTGGTACCATCTTTCAAAGCTACAGTGCAATATCCCATCCAAGAAATTGGATACAGTCCACTATCTTTGTGTATGTATTTGTGTATCTACCAGCACACTCAATATACAAAGCAATTCCATTACCAAGGATATCTTATTTTGCCCTGTTGCCTGTCATCCCTGCCATCCCCAACCTTCAACTAGAACCTCTGACAAATACTAGTCTGTTTTTCACTTCTATAATTTTTCATTTCAATAATGTTATAAGTGGAATCATGTATATGATTTTTTAGTTTCAGTTTTTGGAGTCAGCATAACTCCCTGGAGATTTTTTCAAGTTGTAGCATGTATCAATATTCCCTCCCTTTTGACTGCTAAGTAGTATCCTATGGTATGACTGTATCACAGTTTGCTTAAACATTCACTCAGTTAAGAACATCTGAGTTGTTTCTAGTTTTGGACTATAGCAAAGAAAATTGCTCTGAAGAGTCATGCACACATAAACTGAAGGTTTTTTTGGAACATAATTTTCATTTATCTGGAGCAAATGTCTAGGAGTGCAGCTGCTTGCTTGATCTTATAGTAATTATAAGTTTAGTTTAACAAGAAATTTTCAAGATCTTTTCCAGAGTGGAAAACATTTACCCTGTTATAATCTAAATCTTGCTAGCATTTTGTGCCATCACTATTTCTTTTTCAGCCATTCTGATAGGTATGTAATGGTACATTGTCTTATTGAAGTAACATTGGTTTATATCATGACACATCTTATATGTAAAACACTTCAAATTCTGCATATACTACAGTTTGCCCATCACCAAAAGTTTAGTTTACATTCATAATCCTACAGTTGATCTGCTTTACCCATCTTGCCTTTCCCCAGCCCCTTCGCCTCTGGTAACCATGATCTGTTCTCTGTATCCATGCTTGTTTTTGTTGTCTTTGGTTTGCTTAATTTTTAAATAGTCCACATATGAGTGAAATCATAAGGTGCTTTTTCTTATCCATCTGACTTTCTTTTATTTAGCATAATGTGAGAACCACTGTGCTACAAATGGCAAGATTTCATCTTTTTATTGCTAAGTAGTGTTCCACTGTATATAATACAAAAACTTCTTTATCCATTTACCCACTGACGGGTATTTAGGTTGTTATTCTGTCTTGATTACTGTGAATAATGCTGCAATGAATATAGGAGTATATATAAATCTTTTTGAATTAGTGTTTTCATATTCTTTGTATGTTAGAGATTTTTCTTATTTCTTGACATCAGCCTGTATTGCTGTGAACTTCCCTCTTATTACTGCTTTTGCTGCAGCCTCAGATTTTGGTATATGCTATTTTCATTTATCTTCAGGTATTTTGTCGTTTCTTGTTTGGTTTCTTCATTGACCCAGTAGTTGTTTAGTAGCAGGTTGTTTAGTTCACACTTATTTTTTTCCAGTTTTCTTCCTACAGTTGTTGCTACCTCCATACCATGTGGTTGGAAAAGATGCTTGACATGATTACAGTCTTAAATTTCCAAGGTTTGGTTTACATCCCAGACAATGGTTCAGTTCCCTTTGCCCTTGAGAATGTATTCTGCTACATTTGGATGGAATGCTCTCTATATATTTATCAAGTCCATCCGGTCTAATGTTTCATTTAAGGTTGCTGTTTCCTTGTTGACTTTTTGTCCTGATGATCTACTCATTGATGTAATTGGGCTTTTATAGTCCTCTGTAATTATTGTGTTGCTGCCTATTTCTCTGTTTAGGTTTAATACTAATTGCTTTATATATTTTGGTGCCCCTATATTAGGTGCATATATATTAGCATGGCCGTGAGGAGCTACCCCTCGCCCAAAGTCGGGGTAGTGACCGAGAGCGCCAGGCTGCGACAGCGAAGGAGCGGCGGCTGAGGACCTTCCCCACGTCCGGGGTAAGGGGCGGAGGCCGAGAAGAGCTACCACACGCCCGAGGTTGGGGGCAGCAGCCGAGAGGAACTACCCCACCTCCAAGGAGCAGCTACTGCGCGGGCGCAAGAGGGCCGAGAGGAGCTAATCCACGTTCAAGGTCAGGAGGGGCGGCCGTGAGAAGATACCCCTTGTCCAAGGTAAGGAGCAGCAGCTGCGCTTTGCTGGAGCAGCTGTGAAGAGATACCACACGTCCAAGGTAAGAGAAACCCAAGTAAGACAGTAGGTGTTGCGAGAGGGCATCAGAGGGCAGACACACTGCAACCATAATCACAGAAAACTAGCCAATCTGATCACAGGACCACAGCCTTGTCTAACTCAATGAAACTAAGCCATGCTGTGTGGGGCCACCCAAGACGGTCAGGTCACGGTGGAGAGGTCTAACAGAATGTGGTCCACTGGAGAAGGGAATGGCAAACCACTTCAGTATTCTTGCCTTGAGAACCCCATGAACAGTATGAGAAGGCAAAATGATAGGACACTGAAAGAGGAACTCCCCAGGTCGGTAGGTGTCCAATATGCTACTGGAGATCAGTGGAGAAATAACTCCAGAAAGAATGAAGGGATGGAGCCAAAGCAAAAACAATACCCAGTTGTGGATGTGACTGGTGAGAGAAGCAAGGTCTGATGCTGAGAGCAATATTGCATAGGAAAACTGGAATGTTAGGTTCATGAATCAAGGCAAATTGGAAGTGGTCAAAGAGGAGATAGCAAGAGTGAATGTCGACATTCTAGGAATCAGCAAACTAAAATGGACTGGAATGGGTGAATTTAACTCAGATGACCATTATATCTACTACTGTGGGCAGGAATCCCTTAGAAGAAATGGAGTAGCCATCATGGTCAACAAAAGAGTCTGAAATGCAGTACTTGGATGCAATCTCAAAAATGACAGAATGATCTCTGTATGGTCCCAAGGCAAACCATTCAATATCACGGTAATCCAAGCCTATGCCTAAACCAGTAATGCTGAAGAAGCTGAAGTTGAATGGTTCTATGAGGACCTACAAGACTTTTTAGAACTAACACCCAAAAAAGATGTCCTTTTCATGATAGGGGACTGGAATGAAAAAGTAGGAAGTCAAGAAACACCTGGAGTAACAGGTAAATTTGGCATTGGAGTACGGAATGAAGCAGGGCAAAGGCTAATAGAGTTTTGCCAAGAGAATGCACTGGTCATAGCAAACACCTTCTTCCAACAACACAAGAGAAGACTCTACACATGGACATCAAAGATGGCAAACACCGAAATCAGATTGATTATATTCTTTGCAACCAAAAATGGAGAAGCTCTATACAGTCAGCAAAAACAAGACCTGGAGTTGACTGTGGCTCAGATCATGAACTCCTTACTGCCAAATTCAGACTTAAACTGAAGAGAGTAGTGATAACCACTAGACCGTTCAGGTATGACCTAAATCAAATCCCTTATGAATATACAGTGGAAGTGAGAAATAGATTTAAGGGACTAGATCTGATAGACAGAGAGCCTGATGAACTATGGACGGAGGTTCCTGACATTGTACAGGAGACAGGGATCAAGACCATTCCCATGGAAAAGAAATGCAAAAAGGCAAAATGGTTGTCTGAGGAGGCCTTACAAATAGCTGTGAAAAAAAGAGAAGCAAAAAGCAAAGGAGAAAAGGAAAGATATTCCCATTTGAATGCAGAGTTCCAAAGAATAGCCAGGAGAGATAAGAAAGTCTTCCTCAGCAATCAATGCAAAGAAATAGAGGAAAACAACAGAATGGGAAAGACTAGAGAGCTCTTTAAGAAAATTAGAGATACCAAGGGAAAATGTCCTGAACAAATGGGCTCAATAAAGGACAGAAATGGTATGGACCTAGGAGAAGCAGAAAATATTAAGAAGAGGGGGCATGAATACACACAAGAACTGTACAAAAAAGATCTTCATGACCCAGATAATAACAATGGTGTGACCACTGACCTAGAGCCAGACATCCTGGAATGTGAAGTCAAGTGGGCCTTAGAAAGCATCACTAGGAACAAAGCTAGTGGATGTGATGGAATTCCAGTTGAGCTAGTTCAAATCCTGAAAGATGACGCAGTGAAAGTGCTGCACTCAATATGCCAGCAAATGTGGAAAACTCAGCAGTGGCCACAGGACTGGAAAAGGTCCATTTTCATTCCAATCCCTGAGAAAGGCAATCTCAAAGAATGCTCAAACTACTGCACAATTGCACTCATCTCACATGCTAGTAAGGTAATGCTCAAAATTCTCCAAGCCAGGCTTCAGCAATACATGAATCGTGAACTTCCAGATGTTCAAGCTGGTTTTACAAAAGGCAGAGGAACCAGAGATCAAATTGCCAACATCTGCTGGATCATCGAATAGGCAAGAGAGTTCCAGAAAAACATCTATTTCTGATTTATTGACTATGCCAAAGCCTTCGACTGTGTGGATCACAATAAACTGTGGAAAATTCTGAAGGAGATGGAAATACCAGACCACCTGACCTGCCTCTTGAGAAACCTGTATGCAGGTCAGGAAGCAACAGTTAGAACTGGACATGGAACAACAGACTGGTTCCAAATAGGAAAAGGAGTATATCAAGGCTGTATATTGTTACCCTGCTTATTTAACTTATATGCAGAGTACATCATGAGAAACACTGGGATGGGAGAAGCACAAGCTGGAATCAAGATTGCTGGGAGAAATATCAATAACCTCAGATATGCAGATGACACCACCCTTATGGCAGAAAGTGAAGAGGGACTAAAAAGCCTCTTGATGAAAGTGAAAGAGGAGAGTGAAAAAGTTGGCTTAAAGCTCAACATTCAGAAAACTAAGATCTTGGCATCTGGTCCCATCACCTCATGGGAAATAGATGGGGAGACAGTGGAAACAGTGTCAGACTTCATTTTTTTGGGGCTTCAAAATCACTGCAGATGGTGACTGCAGCCATGAAATTAAAAGACACTTACTCCTTGGAAGGAAAGTTATGACCAACCTAGATAGCATATTAAAAAGCAGAGACATTACTTTGCCAACAAAGGTCTGTCTGGTCAAGGCTATGGTTTTTCCAGTGGTCATGTATGGATGTGAGAGTTGGACTATGAAGAAAGCTGAGTGCCAAAAAATTGATGCTTTTGAACTGTGGTGTTGGAGAAGACTCTTGAGAGTCCCTTGGACTGCCTGGAGATCCAGCCAGTCCATGCTAAGTGAGATCAGTCCTGGGTGTTCATTGGAAGGACTGATGCTGAAGCTGAAACTCCAATACTTTGGCCACGTCATGTGAAGAACTGACTCATTGGCAAAGACCCTGATGCTGGGAGGGATTGGGGGCAGGAGGAGAAGGGGACAACAGAGGATGAGATAGCTGGATGGCATCACCGACTCAATGGGCATGAGTTTGAGTTAACTCCGGGAGTTGGTGATGGACAGGGAGGCCTGGCGTGCTGTGATTCGTGGGGTCTCTCAAAGAGTCGGACATGACTGAGCGACTGAAGTGAACTGAATATCTTTTTGATGAATTGTGTCCTTTATCATTATATAATATTTATTTTTTGTTATTGTTTTTTGGCTTAAAGTCTATTTTGTTTAAAATGAGTATGGGGCTGCACGCACTTTCTTTAGGTTGCCATTCCCTTGGAGACTCCTCCTCCATCCCTTGACTTTAAGCCTAGTTTTGTCATTAGCACTGAGTCTCCTGGAGGCAGCACATAGTTGAGTGTTGTTTTTTTTTTAAATCTATCTAGTCACTCTGTGTCTTTAGATTGGTGAATTCAATTGATTTACATTTATAGTGATTATTGATAAATAAGAGCTTAGTACTGCCATCCTATTTTTTGTTTCCTGGCTAGTCTATATCATCCTGTTTCTTTTAGCTTGTTTCTGTCTGTCTGTTATTTTAGTTAGGTGGTTTTCTACAATGTTTTCATTTTCTTTTTTTCTTTTGCCTTCCTTTAGATTTATGTTTTGTGGTTATCATGAGGTTTGTATAAAATGTCTCTTAAATAAGATAGTCCTTTTTTTTTTTCTGTTGATAGCATCTTGTCTTAATTCTCCTATTAAAGTTTTATCTTTTTCCTTTTCTTAAGTTTTTGTTGTCTCTAAAGATCCCGTTTTATGCTGTGAGTTCATTACCAAATTGAAGTTATGCTATAGTTATTTCTACTGACTTTTTCTTTAATCATTATGCTATACTATTAACAACCTATTCTGATATATTGAGTTGCTATTTTCTGGTTTTGTTAGTCTACTTATGTCGCCTTAGTCAAAGTTTCATATCGCTTGTTTTTTCTTGGTTTAGGCAGAAGAGCTCCTTTCAGCACTTCTTGTAAGAGAGGTCTAGTGGTGGTGCATGCATGCACGCTCAATCACTTCAGTCGTGTCCAACTCTTTGTGACCCCATAGACTGTAGTCTGCCAGGCTCCTCTGTCCATGGGATTCTCCAGACAAGTGTACTGGAGTGGGTTGCCATTACCACCTCCAGGTTATCTTCCTGACTCGGGAATTGAACACATGTCTCCTGCATTGCAGGTAAATTCTTTACTCATTGAACCACTTGAGAAGCCCCTAGTGGTGATGAGCTCCCTCAGTTTTGTTTGGGGAAGCCTTTATTTTGTCCCCATATCTGAATGGTAACATTGCTAGATACTCTTGGATGACAGTTTTTATCTTTCAATACTTTGAGTATGTCATTCCAATCTCGGCCTATAGAGTTTCTGCTAAGAAGCCTGATGATAGCTTATGGGGCTGATAAGAAAGCTTATCTACCATAAGCTTTGCTGATTGCCATCTTTTTACCTTGGCTGCCTTTAATATTCTTTCTTTGTCATTGACTCTTGACAGTGTTAATATCATGTGTCTTGGAGAAGGTATTTTTGTGTTGTGGTAATTAGGTGTTCTCTTAGTTTTATGAATTTGTGTATCCAATCTCTTCCCCAGGTTTGTGAAGTTCTCAGTCACTATTTCTTTAAATAAACTCTGCATTCCCCTCTTTCTCTCCTCCCTCTTTGGGATGCCCATTATCCTCATTTTCTTAAAATGAGGAGAAATTGTTTGAGCTCTTTCCATTTTTGTGATTCTTTGCAACATTTTCAATACAGTATATGATGCCACGCTCTTACTTCTTAATGATTTAAGATTTTTAAATTTCAAATAATCAATATTTTGAGAATAAAAATTTATATTTCTTTTTAACTTTTATCCATTTGAAATAAATTTTATCATATTTCCCCCTGGCTGGTCATAGAAATATATTACATTAATCCCATAGAAAAGTCCTGGTTATACTTACCTAAAATAAATCCTCAATAAGAATTATATCTATAATTGCTGAAGTTTAGATTAAACAAAATTATTTCCTCAACCTATCATTATAATTTACAAAGATAAGTTTGAGGTCATAACATACATGATTAATTATTTTGCTCCTATCATAAAGAACATAAACACTAGCAATTAACTTTCTTTCTTTATTCCTTTATCTCTTGTTGATTGATCTATAGAATTTATCTATTTGAGTAAACTACACACTATTAGATACATTGGTGCCTAATGATGCATCTTAGTTAAAGCAATTTTAAGAATTGGCTTGATCATGACCATTTTCAAATTATATTTATATTTTATGACATTATTAAATAAATGTTTTCAAAAATTATTTTAAAAGCTAAGCACAAATTTTAATGTAGTCTTAAAATAAGTAAATGTAAGTATTCAAAAAGAGCATGTGTTTAAATATAAAGAAATACATACTAAGAGGCAATGTAAGCGTTTGAAAGAAAAGTGATTGAAAAGGAATGAGAAAATGTTACTTGCTCAGAAAGACCTCATTTTCAAACCAAATATTGAAAATCCACTCGGTCAAATGTATATTCTTTCTTTCCTTTAAAATTGCAATTCCCTTCCCAAAGCTTTGAATGGAAAATGGAAGATTATAAAGAACCATTCTTCAGTTATGGAACGCTGAAGCTGTTGTTGAATTTGTTGAATTACGCAGTTATTCCAAAAAGTTGTACAGAGATTGCCAAGGGTGATGGTAATGAATGAAATTGATCTAATCTTGCAATATGAAAAGAATTTCTTGGAGTGGAACACTTGTTTCACAGAGGAATCTTCAGGGAAATAACTGGCAAAAGCATCCTTTTTTCATGGAAGGAAACTTATTAACATGACATATAAGAGAAAGCCTGGACATTTTAAATCCTAATGCAAAGCTTCTCTATTAGAGTCCCACAATAATACTGGCTTCAAGAGAGCGTGCAAGCATCCTGAAAAATGAAAATGCCACAGCTCTTGTTTCAGTCATATACATACATTCTTGGCCAGGTCTTTTTGATTCTCCTCATGTAGTAATGTAAAATTTAATTTATTGTATAATCTGTCAGGTACAGGCTTCAAGACCTGTGAGGCTACTAGACATCTTTGATCTGCTTTAAAGATTGGCACCAATCAATGGCACTCTGATTTGCGTTCATAAAGCAAATCTACTACGTGGGACTTTACAGTATTGAATACCAGTGATGAAGTATACTTATATGATGCTTTACCACTTTTGAAGTTCTTTCATATATATTTAGTTACTTGAATTCTGTAGCAACCTTAGCAACTGTTATAATAACTGCAATACATCTTTAGTTCATTTCACCACCTATTCCACTCCATGAAAGCAACTGACGATAGCTACAGAAAGTAGAAAACCATGCTGGCTGATCTTACTTTAAATTCATGGCCAAGAATCTCAAGTGGGTCCTTAGCACTGCCAGGCAATTTTACTATATATCTCTAGTTCATTTACTCTCCTACTTTTTCATGACTATTGCACAGCCCTTTCATTTCCTTACTCTCTGCTGATAACTTTGCTTCTCAATTACTGTTCAGTTCAGTTCAGTCGCTCAGTTGTGTCTGACTCTTTGCGACCCCATGAACTGCAGCACGCCAGACCTCCCTGTCCATCACCAACTCCCAGGGTCCACGCAAACCCATGTCCATTGAGTCGGTGATGCCATCCAACCATCTCATCCTCTGTTATCCCCTTCTCCTCCTGCCCTCAATCTTTCTCAGCATCAAGGTCTTTCCAAATGAGTCAGCTCTTTGCACCATGTGGCCAAAGTATCGGAGTTTCAGCTTCAACATCAGTCCTTCCAATGAACACCCAGGACTGATCTCCTTTAGGATGGACTGGCTGGATCTCCTTTCAGTCCAAGGGACTCTCAAGAGTCTTCTCCTACACCACAGTTCAAAAGCATCAATTCTTCGGTGCTCAGCTTTCTTTATAGTCCAACTCTCACATTCATACATGACTACTGGAAAAACTATACTCAATTACTGAGATAGATGCAATTAGAAGAGAATTTCTAGATATTTTATCATTAAATCTATCACTCTACATGAGCCCATACCTATATATTTCTCCTTCCCTTTAATTTCAAAGGATGAACTATTCTTGCTGTCAGGCCCTTTCCTCTGTTCTTTGCATCCTCTCTCAACTCAAGGACGTCACTTCTGGGTTTTTTTTTTTTCCACTTTGTTTTCCATATCATCAATTTCCCCTCTCTGCTGTTTCTTCTATCAAAACACAAACATATAATGTTAGTTTTTTTCTTAAAATACCTCTACCTTAACCCTTTACTCTCTTGATCTAACATCTGAATTCTGTACATTTGTCTAGAAAGTTTCAATATTTTCCTCCCATTCAACCATTACCCACTCCAATATATATATATTTGTCACTATCATTCTACTGAGACCACTCTGGTCAAGGTGACCAGTGATCCCTACATTGTGGAATCCACATCTTGTTTAATCACTCAGCAGCCCTTAACCTGCTAAACATATCACTATTTGGAGCCCTTTTAGCAACTGAATAGACAATAGCAGTCTCACTTGGTTCTCTTACTTTATAGCTCTTTGAAGTTTTTTGCTCTTTGCAGTTTTCTTTTTCGTTCCCTGACTTTTAAATACTGCAGTTCTATAGGCTCAGTCCCTGTATTTTTCTTTTTTATCCACAATTAATCTGTTTTGACATTATCCAGAGTGTATATACAAATGCCATCTAAATGTTAATTACTTTAGATTTACATCTTCATTTTTTTCCATTTATTTTTATTAGTTGGAGGCTAATTACTTTACAATATTGTAGTGGTTTTTGCCATACATTGACATGAATCAGCCATGGATTTATATGTGTTCCCCATCCCCATCCCCCCTCTCACCTCCCTCCCCATCCCATCCCTCTGGGTCATCCCAGTGCACCAGCCCTGAGCACTCGTCTCATGCATCCAACCTGGACTGGCGATCTGTTTCACACTTGATAATATACATGTTTCGATGCTGTTCTCTCAGATCATCCCACCCTCACCTTCTCCCATAGAGTCCAAAAGTCTGTTCTGTACATCTGTGTCTGTTTTGCATATAGGGTTATCATTACCATCTTTCTAAATTCCAGCCAAGTCCACTCTCTTGAATTCCATATTTCAACTGACTAATAATTTTCCAGAAATTTGAATATACCAGTATGTGCCTCTAATATTAATGTTTATAAAACGGCACTTCTGTTCTTTTCTTCACAAATATGCCCATTCCTGAATGTATGGTAACTCTGTCTTTCCATTTGCTTGCATATCCTTGATGCATCAGGGGATGTAGCAAGTACATCCTTGGATATTTCCTTTTTCTTATTCTTCACATACAGTTTATCAGTAAATCCTGCTGGCTTTACCTTTGAAAATTGTCTATATTGTGACCAGTATACTATCATCTCCTACCAACATTGCTATAATTGCATCTAACTCATTTCTTTCTTTCTTTTTATTGCTTTCAGCACAGCAACTAGGTTTATAAATTAACATCAGATTCAATTACTTCAGTGATCAAAACCCTTCAATATGTCCTCCATTGACTTTTAAGGAATTAGTTATCAAAGTCCCAGATAATTCTTTGACCTTGGTTCCTCTCCTTCCATCATTTGATTACTCCAGTCACATTATCCACAGACTTCTCTGGACCTCAACAAAGATATTTTAGTTTGAGGTTACTTCTACCATGTTCTTTTGACTGCTCTTCCTCACTCTTTAAGGCTATACTCAAATATCCCCTTTTCTTAAAGGTCTTTCTTGATGATTCTATTAAAAATAGCTAACTTTTCAAAACTGGCTTCAGTAACTCTCTAGCTCCATATCCTGCCCCTTCTTTTTTTTTGGCCTTAACATTTTTTATCTAATATAAATCTATAGTGTAAGGATCTTTGTATTTAAAATGGTGTTTGGCACACAGAGCACTCAACAAATATTTGATAAAGAAATAAATATTAAAGACTTTTGGTATATTTGCTTGTTTCTGTCTCCCTAACCATCTATCACCACATTAGGCTATGTTGTCTAAGCAAGAATGGGTTTTATCTATTTTGTTTGAGTCTATGCCACATAGGGTAAGATTAGTGTCTGCCTCCTAGTAAGACCTTATCAATAAGACATTAAATGAATGGATACATTAAAAATATTAATATTATTTTAAGTCCAGAAAGATTAAATAAGTTGCATGAACTTTTTGTTATATAAATTAAAACTGACTTCAATTCAGATCATTAGTTACAGTGTGGCTTTAATCTACATTTTCACATTATCATCTACCATGGACCTCTCAATTTCCATATACAACTTGTAGCTCACAAATCAGAACAATTACTGTTCCTGAGTATAGAAGAAAACTACACCTATTTTCCATGTTGTTGCTTCTGGGTTTCTGCTTGGGTGTCTGCTCTTTATAACTTCTGATTAATATTTTATTTATCTTTCAAGACTTGATTTAAAGGTCAGCTTCTCTTTGAAACCTTTCTAGACTTTCTCATGCAGGACTAATTACTCTCTCTTCTGCTATTTCACAACTCATTTATGCATTCATTGAATAATTATTTATTGAATTTTCTGTGGAGTATAATAAGATACTGGGGACAGGAATGGTTACCTAGATGAATTTTACTGTGAGTTCCCTACAGCAGGTTTTCTAAGGCATTAGAAACATTGCATATTGTTATTAATTATTGATTTCTATATGTACTATCACAATTTTTCCCTGGATGGTTTCCATGAATTATTCTACTTGTGGTTGTTGTGGTTCTGAATACTGTGTTTAGTATATACCAACTCAGACAGTGTTTGTTGAAATGAAATAAAACATCTATTCACTTCAGGGCTATTTCTAAAATTGTATTCTAAAACTTCCTTACTTTCTCTGTTATGTACATTACTGTTAGAAACAATACCTAATCTCACCACACTCAAATCAAATGGAACACAATTTCAGTAAATTATATCTCAAGTTTCAAGTTTGCCTTTTTCCTAATTGCATATTGGCTGCTCCTTCAGTTGGATAGTTACACTGTGATTATTTTTTATATAAACTGTATGCCTATAAACTGAAGAGGAAAATAAAACATGTTTTTTTTTTTTTTTTTACCTAGAGATTTGGGAGTGCCCATTTCCCATATTTTGTTTATTTACTTACTTTACAAGGTGTTTCTTTTCTCCCAGCCAGCAGAGCTGAAAAGTTAGGCTGGAATAAATATAAAAGATCTATTACCTTTAGAGAATATTCAAGCCAAGATGGAAGCACCACCTAAGATGCTCTGAAAGGCAGTTTATGTCTGTCATTTGACCAATTATTTATAAAGAGTTAGAATACTCTTTGGGGCATTCCCTGTGGCTCAGTGGTAAAGAATTCATCTGCAGTTCAGGGGCCACAGTAGACAAGTGTTTGATCCCTGCATGGGGAAGATCCCCTGGATGAGGGCATGACAACCCACTCCAGGATTCTTGCCTGTAAAACCTCATGGACAGAGGAGCCCGGCAGGCTACAGTCTGTGGGGTCACAAAGAGTTGGACATTGCTGAAATGACTTAGCATGCATGCATGCAGAATACTCTTCAGAGAGGTGTCAAGATTTTTGCCGTTGCTGTAGAGTAAAATGGGGAAATTTCTAATTGTGTAAACACTATATTCTTATCTAATTCAACCAATGAATGACTGTAAGTTCTCTGCTACTTGCTATATGTATTTTTCCAAGACTGAAAACCAGTTCTTGAAAATGTCCAGAACCTTGATTTCTTCTCATGATTATTTAATCAATATTCTGGGTGATTCTTTTGCATTTCTTCTATGTCATTATTTTGTTCAATGTCAAGAGAGGCTAACCAGATTCTCTGGCTATATTCAGCTCATATCTTCCAGAAGAAAGGCAGCTGTCAGTGCCTAGCAATTGAGTCACGGTATTTTCTAAAAGATTCCTTAAAGTTCATTTTCTTCTAGATTCACTATGGCATTTTAAACCTAGTTTTTTTTTTTTTTTTTATAATGTGTGTGTGTGCCTATCAGCAGCATCCCTTTCTGTTTTACAACTATATGTGTATTTTCTTAATGAAGGTGCAAATGTAAAATTATACTTTATGTGAGAGTGCAGTTTATTTCATTTTGACTCTTTAAAGACAGTAGAGGAAAACATTCAATGTCACAATTCATCAAATAAAATTAGAATATTTTAAATTTGATAATATATTAAATAGAATTATGTAACAAAAGATACTCAGTTAAATAAGCAACTTTTTCTGTCAGCATTGATTTATCCTTGAGAATTCAGATTTGTTTATCATGAAAATAAATAAGCATGTTGATTAACAAAGACTACTGCCATTTTTATGTCTTCAAGTTTTATATGGTTTTATATATGGTTTTATAATAACATATGCAACTGAAAATATGATTTCCAGTCTAAATTTAATACTTTTAAAAATTAGCATGCTGAATATGCCATAGTGCATATTCCTCTACGGTGATAAAATCATCAAGAATGATTATGCTATTGATAGAGAAAATTGGCCATACAACAATATTTAGAAAAGAGTTCTACCAAGTTGCTCATTGTAAAATCATTCACTATTCTGCCCCAGGTACAGGTCAGCTGAGGAGACAGTGACAGTGAGGATGAAAGCGTATTTTCTTTGTTGTTGGTGTCAATCAGTATAGAAATATAAATGCTAAATATGTACAAAACTGGGAGCAGCTCAACTTGATTCACCCAAAATACAGATAAGAAAATCAATACCAGGAGGAACAACAGCTCATTGAAAGAGTTCTGAGGAAATCTTGATGTCTAGCACTCAAAATGGAGTTGAACGCAGTGTCTATGGCTGTCTTAGTACCACAGCCGTGAGTCAGATACACAACCGGCGAGCTAGTCCCATACTTTTGCTGCCCCACCCCTTCTTTTTCAATGTCAGAATGAGTATGTCAGAAAAATACTACAGAATTCTTTTCCTGTTTTTAAATTTTCTTAAGAAAATCTTTCAAAAAAAAAAAAAAAAAGAAAATCTTTCACTGAATAGAACAATTTCAATTTCTTTCTTTTCATAGTAAGATCAGTAATTTTAGTAAATAAAAATATTTTATAGCAAATTCTTTTACAAAAGATTGTTTGTTGTTTATCTGAAATTCAAATTTAACTGAGTATCCAATATTTTACCTGGCAATTAAAAGGCAAAAAGCCCTGATTATTACTCGGTTTCAACCAAAAATATAAAACGTATTATTGGGATGCTGAAAGAAGGTCATTTTCTGTCCGGTTTATTTAGAGTTCTAATCCCCTCAGCTGGAGTTGGACACTCACAAAGGTGCCCAGGCTGTTTTGTTTCTGTAGTCTTTTTAGAATCCTAAAATTTGAGCTTCATTGACTAGGGCATGAGATCCTTTTCCTTCCATTCTGGTTTCAAAGAACACACATTTGCAAAAGAAAAATCAGTCTGAAAAGTCGGCTAATTAATCTGCTCAACAGTTTTCAGACATGAGATACTAGGGTTGAATCTTTCTAAAATACTGTGGAGCTTGTGTTTTCATGAGGAACTGAAAGGAGAGTGTTACAGGAGAGAGAATATTGGCTTTAGATTCAGGAGATTAAGGAGACGTGTTTTGTTTTTATTTCTATCTTTAACTGGAGCAAATAATGTTATGTTTTAGAAACTCAGTTTCTATCTCTTTAAATGAAAAAAGAGAAAAAAAAGTCCTTCCTAAGGTATGTCCTCCCAAATTTAACCAACCTGAAGATATGTTTCTCACCATAATTAAAACTTAAATCAACTTATTATTTGCAGAGTCATTTAAAAATTCTGGTATCCTTGAAATTCTGTTCTGTGTTTTCTTTATTTCATCATGACACACATTATTCCCTTTTCAATATTGTATTCTCAGGATGCAGGACGTATCTCACCCTTAGAAGGCATAAAATAAATATGTACAAATATTGAAGGAATACTGAGTAGTACAGAATGATAAGGTGAAATTGATATCTGGCTTTACACTGGTTAAATTATAGATGTTTCCCCCCAGAGTAGTTGGTATCATTATTTGAATGAAATCTCCAGAGAAATAGAATTTTTCCTGCTGCAGCAGGTCTGGCATATATTAGACATTCAATAAAAATACATTGCATGAATTAAGAAATCATCAGGACCTACTTATAGCACTAAAAGTGCCTCATTGCTCTGAAATAAAATTCAACATAAAATTCTTGAAAAAGAAAGGAGAAAATATGATTTTCCTAAATGAGGTCAAGCATTTTTAATTTTATGAGAAATAAAATTTATTAGTCAGTTTTGTATGATATGTAAGCAAAAAAAGTAGTTTCTAACTTGATAATAGTCTTTTTAAATTATAGCAGTAAAAACTACATATTTAAGAACATCTTCTTGAAACTGCTAAAATAAAGAATAACTTTATTATGCATCTTTTGTTTTTAGGCATTAGATTTTATTATAGTCATAGTCAACAGTTGAAGATTTAAAATTAAAATGTCTAACACTGAATTCCCCAATCTTTTTTTGATTTGGGAACTATTTTCATAGTTTCATATTATTTCACAAATATATACAATATATTTATTATATATACTATATATTAATATATATAAATATATATAGCACATACATTTTTGCATATCATATATTCATTTACTCAATGTATCTATTGCATATCATATATTCATTTACTCAATGTATCTAACCTAAATTTACTTCATTTTGTTAGGTCTTACTGTCAGATGCCAGTTAAGGTACTGAGGAAAGACAAATCTGAATAAATAATCCTGTTTTCAAGGGCATTCTGATGTAATCATAATGTGAATCTTTTTTCCCTAGATATTTAGTATAGTTTAAAGTGACAAACCATCTGACTTTCCCACAGCACATCTAGTATAGTGAATATCAAATTAGATAACTTATTAATCAAGGGTTTCTGTTAGAACAGCAAGTTTATTTAATAAATGCTTTTGGCCAGATTGTACTGATATCTGTAAGGTTAATGATGCTTCATTCACTTCAGTGACTCTTCCATTTCAATGACTTTACACCTTTCCACACAATAGTCCCAGTATTCTCAATAATTAATGATGATTATTAAAAATTTAATGTATCAGGGGCCTTTCAAACACCATTTTACATGACATCATTTGCTCCTGACAAAGAAATAGAAAGAGTTATTGTTGCAGTGTTGGAGTTGGAAAATGAAGCAACACAGAGTAGTTTACACAGTCTGTAAGCAATAGAGATGAGGGTCAAGATCAGACAATGGGCAAAGACAAAAATTTTCTGCATAATTAAAACTTCAATGAAGTTATTATTTTGGGGCTCACACATGACTGCTTCAAGTTACCTTAAGAACCAACTGATTAACAAAAACTTCCTATTGAACTGTACCAGGCCAGAACTAATGCAGTTTTGTTTTTCTTATTTCATAACTATTTTTTAGCACTTACTATTTGCCAGTTGGGCGTCCCAGGTGGGGCAGTGGTAAAGAATCCAGCTACCAGTACAGGAGATAAAAGAGACTCAGGTTCAACTCTAGGTCGGGAAGATCCCCTGGAGCAGAAAATGGCAACCCACTCTAATATCCTTGCCTGGAAAATTCCATGGACAGAGGAGCTTGGCAGGCTATAGTCCATGGGGTCACAAAGAGTTGGACATGATTGAACAACAGCATACACTGGAATCAGAATTCTTACCCACTGTAAATCACTGGGATGACTTTTGTGAACCTTTTAGGCCCTGCTGAGCTTTTATGTAAGGATTCAGAGTAGAGTACCCTAATCAGAATTTTAAAAAGAAAGTTCTAAGCCATAACTTTTAGTGAGGGTTAGGAATCAAGCCACTGAGGAAGGAATCAAGATAAGTGCAATGGACAACATGGCAGCCAAAAATAAGATACAACCTGGGGGCAAGGAATTTGATGAAAGGATAAACCAAGAAAGAACATGGACATAGAGCGAGCCTTTGATTAGACAAATCCATTTGAATGACTGACTGATCTTGTCACTTTCAATACACATATCTTGGCATCAGAGAAACATAATCATAGTTGCATTTCTCAGTTGGCATAATTTCTTTTCTTTCTACTAATGTTTGATTTAATTAAGAATTCACTGATAGAGAAGAGAAAGTAGAAAGTGTTTCATATCTTTTATTTCTATAAAATAAAGACTATATATCACCTTAAGAAAAGCTGTTCAGAAATTCTGTTCCCACTTCGGTGTGAGACTAAAGTGCCCTGATAGTTGGTGTTATACTCCTGTTGCTATAATCATAGCAACACAAAGTCTAATGTGAAACCACATTAACTACAGAATAGGCCTACTATCTGCAAGATTACACATGGTATAGGTCAATTTAAGAAGATGATAGCTTATTTTTTGCTTGGGATGTGCAAATAAATAACTTCTCAGCTATTTCAGTGGTTAAGTATTAAAAGGACATACCATAAATATTACTCTTTCCATTTGGCATATAATAGCAGTTTTTTTTCCCTTTAAGTGATTTCCAAAAATTTCTGAAAGTGATTGAAAATAACTTTATTTGAGTAACTACTTTTTGTCAAGTACTTTTGTAGATGCTATATTTTACAGACAAAGAAATAAAAAGTCAGAGAGGTTGAATCACTTGCCTAAAATTACAGAAAGCTTGTGGCAACAATGAAGATTTATACTCAGATCAATCTGAATATAAAAACCTTAATTCTATAATCAAAAAAAAAAAAAAAAATTGGGACTTCCCTGGTGGCTCAGAGGTTACAGCATCTGCCTGCAATGTGGGGGACCCGGGTTCGATCCCTGGGTCGGGAAGATCCCCTGGAGAAGGAAATGGCAACCCACTCCAGTATTCTTGCTGGGAGAATCCCGTGGATGGAAGAGCCTGGTGGGCTGCAGTCCACGGGGTCGCAAAGAGTCAGACACGACTGAGCGACGTCACTCACTCATAAGCAAAATTGTTATCACATTAGACCTTGGCATTTACATTTTTAAAAAGTGAGTGAAAACTTTCACTTTTTTTCTGTAATCATATTTTTGTTGTTATTGTTGTTATTTAGTCACTCAATTGTTTCCACTCTTTTGTGACCCCATAGACTGTAGCCCACCAGGCTCCTTTCTGCATGGAATTTTCCAGGCAAGAATACTGGAATGGGTTGCCATTTCTCCTTCAAGGTATCTTCCAGACCAGGGATCAAACCTGTGTCTCTGCTTCTCCTTCCTTGCAGAAGGATTCTTTACCACTGAGCCACCAGGAAAACCCAGTCATATTTGAATAGACTGTATTTACTCAGTCACTCAGCAAATACTTACTGTGTACCAAATATATACCAGGTATTTTGATACATATAAGGTCTAAAGCAATAACCATGGATAAAATTCTGGAACCTCATGGAATTTTTACATTTTAATAAGGGAGACGCATAAATTAACAGAAGGTATGAAAGACTGAAGGCGAGAGGAGAAGGGACGACAGATGATGAGATGGTTGGTTGGCATCACTGACTCAATGGACATGAATTTGAGTAAACTCCGGGAATTGGTGTTGGACAGGGAGGCCTGGCGTGCTGCAGTCCATGGGGTTGCAAAGAGTTGGACACGACTGAGCGATTGAACTGAACTGAACTGATGTTACATGGGGTGATATTTTAAAGTTCTCAATTTACAATAATATGGAAACTTTTTTTTTTAGAAAGTTCTGTTAAAATAAACTTTATTGCTCTTTATTTTCTATGAAGTAATATGACTATTAATGTGAGGTACTACATTAACTTCTTATATATTTATAAACTTGTTTTACCTTAGGGTGACTTACTATAGTTGGAAAATACACAATAGTTGTTCAATGACATAGATTAAAATAAATTCTGTGACAATGTTCTTCCGAAAAGAGAGGAATTTTAAAGATCATAGCAAAATTGTTTTGACAACTAAAGGAATTCCCTGAATATGCATAACTTATAAATAGGACAGTTATTTTTATCTATATTTTGTCTATATTTTAGTTACCCTTCTACATGTATAGTTGCATTAACCTGCTGATTAGTCAAAATTCAATATTTTAAAACAATCCAACTAACAGCACATGGAAACTAGGATGATTTTTAATAATAAGAAAAACATGTTGCATCTCAAATCTAAATTGATTCACTGGGAGATTATCTAAAGCTGTTTGAACATCTGTTTAAAATGGCCCTCAAGAACATGGTTTTTTTGGATTAAGTGAAGATACTTCACTTTGGAAAATTATAGCTTCTAAAGGACATGCATACCATCATCCCCATTTTCAACCTATGCTTGTCTTCTGTAGCCCAAACCAGATGCAAATGATTTAATGGCATTTAATGAAATCTTTGGAGGCCTATAGTGGAATAGTGCCCACTGGTCATTATTCAGGCTTGCCAGGGATTTCATTTGCATTTGCTCCCAAATATAGAAAATGTAATAATCAGTGTATCATAATTGCTGTTGCTCAACACACTGTACTTTTTTCTTTCTTTTTTCCTCCCTTACAAACTAGGTTTCTTTTCTTTTCTTATTTCTTTTTATTTAGGTGAAAGAAAATGGCTCTAAATAATAGGAACATCATCTTTTAGCTCTGTTTGCTCTATTACAGGAGATATAACTGCACATGCAAAATTGCTTTGCTCAGGGAATTGTTATTTGAAGCTCTTTAAATCCACTGTGAGAAAACAATCAAGTGGACACATAAATGTGATTGAAAAAATTCCAAATTGTTACCTTTGAAGCTACATTTGAAAGATAAATATTACTCTCTACATTTCCATTTATTCTGTGGGTTTTTTTTTTTTCTGTTTCAAGACAGTGGTAACTAATAGAAAATATTTTATGCCTTCATTTAAATGAAAGCTCAAAAATGCCTGGAATATATTTGATGTTTTCATGTCACAACGTGTTTATCCAATTAAATTTTCTAAGAAAATATTTTAGTTTTTATCTCAGAGAAATGCAGAACAACATTAGCACAACCTACTTTTTGAGAATAAGCACATTATAGTTACGAAATTCTTTGGCTATATGGAATTTATTATGATTTGGGAAAACCTGAAACATTTTTTCCTAATGCATTTTTCTTTTTTACATTACATATAGTAATTTTATTTTTCACGAGACAAGCCTTGTCAGAAAAGTTCGATTGAAAATATAAAATCACATTCAGTTCTCCCCAAAGACAGCCAGGGAATGGCAGTCTTCTGGAGAGCATTCTGCGAATGAAAGGGGGGAGCTCATATATTTTTTATTGTGTAATAGTCACACAAATCAGAAAAAAATAGTTAATTTGAAACACATTTTCAGTTTTTCAGGAAATTTTTTTTTAATGGCTCATTTCCCCCCCAGTTCCACCACATTTGGGATAATTCAAAATCTCTACAATCATTGGTTCCCAAGTGATATGATTTTTGCACCCCTTACCTCTCCATTCCAGGGATATTTAGAAATGTCTGAATATGTTTTTGATTGTCACATCTGGGAGTGCTACTGGCATGTAATGGACAGAGGACATATATGCTGAACTTATAATGCACAGGAAAGCTCCCACAACAAAAAATTATCTGATATACATTGACAATAGTGTCAAGATCAAGAAACCCTGTCTAAAGTAAAAACAATCTTGTTGTTGCCAGTCACTAAGGCTAACTGAAAGTGTTTTATGGAATCTATCCTTCTGCATGGAAGGATGTAAAACACAACCTTGTCCTTAAAATCTCATACTGTAAATGTTTTATATACCAACACTCAAAATATTTCAATATTAAAGAAGATAAAGTTGATAACACCTTCATTTATTAATCCATTGAACAGATATTTATTATAGAAACCCTACATAACAATTCTTATGCTAGATACAAGCAACACAGTCTTTACAGAAGGATATTACCATTGGATATAAACATTTCCCTGGTGGCTCAGAGAGTAAAGAATCTGCCTGCAATACAGAAGACCTGGGTTGGATCCCTGAGTTGGGAAGATCCCCTGGCAAAGGAAATGGCAACCCACTCCAGTATTCTTGTCTGGAGAATCCCATGAACAGAGGAGTCTGGCGGGCCACAGTCCATAGGGTCACAAAGAGTTGGACACGACTGAGCGACTAACACTAATAAATGTTTCATGAAAGCAGGGAATAATGGTGGTGTGTTTAACATTATATTTTTCAGTTGCTAGCATACAGCCTGAACACATAAAGCTTAACCAATATCTGTTGCATTAACAAGAAAACATGAATGAATATATTAAAGCATGTGCCATGACAAGCATGGTACAGTGGCACATTAGAGAAAGAAATAACTTGCATGGTCAGACATGTCAGAAGGGTCTTCCTGGATGAGGGAGCATTTGACCTAAGCCTATTGAACTGATAAGTTTATTGAACAGTAATGGGAAAAGGGGTAGGGTTGAATGATCTTAGCAAAGACAATAGGTGAGGTTTTTGTACAAGTTAGGCCTTGGAAGATAAAGCGTTTTTGTTGAATATCAGGTGAACTAATACAATTGGAGGTCTGCAGCTCAAAAGAAAGTCTAGGGCTAGCAATGCAATATCAACTGTGGAGGCAGCCACATAGTGCAGCTTGAGAGTGGATGAGCAAATGACTGAGAAAATAATGAAAAGAACTAATGGAGAAGGGGAGAGGGAAAGAGAGATGCACAGGCTGGATATTTGCTAGAAATGAGGGCTACCAATAAGATTTTTTTGTTTTATAGTGTGTACCACAAGAGCCAAGAGAAAAATACTTGTTTAAAAGCATTTTACTGGGTAAATTACAGGGACAAATGAAAAGAAGTCAGTAAAGCCAAGGTTTCAGAGAAGTCACTGAGTTTTTCATCAGGAAGTCCAATATTTCATACACATATACCAGGTGATAGAAGGTCAGAGTTCAAGGGAACGCTACCTGAAAGAGCTGTGACATTTCACTCCCCTTTGGAATACACTTCCTTGGCTCACAACCTCATTCTGTTTTACTTGGGCTAAGTCATAGTCTCCTAAATAGCTCTTCCCTGGCACAGTGCCTTTTATGAACAGCTTCAATATGAATCTTTTCAAATCTCAAATTTGAACATATCACTCCCTTGCTCAAAAGCTGTCATGGATGAGTCATTATTTATAATCCCATTTTTCCCCCTGGAATTCAAAGCCCTTCATTTTCTGTTTCCAGTCTATTTTTCTTACCTTTTTCTTTTTATATCTCATCACAGTTTCAAAAATTACACAACAGGCATTGGGTTTACACAAACATTTCTGGGTTTATGGCATTGTTTCTTGCCTGAATGTCTTTTCCTGTGTTTTTATTTTACCCATTTAGGAATATCACTTTTTCAGTTCTTCACTGTCCACATCCTAGGCATCTTTCATGTTATAATTTAATACTATCTACTCAATTACACTTGCCCCGATTTGCCCCACCTGTAGATAATTTCTGTTTTCCATTCTTCTGAAGTATCTTCAGACCTCCCTCATAGCATTTATATACTTTTCCTTTATCATATTTACTTATCTCAGTTGATATATTATATATATATGTGTGTGTATATATATATATATGACTTTCTTTCTCAGCATCCATTCCATATGCTTCTGTTAATGGCATCCTAATTTAAATTAGGTGACTCCCTGGGCTATGTAATTCTCATAGGATTAACCCTATTCCCATGGCCACAGTCAATTGATTTCTGATCCAAGTGAGCAGGCTGGATCAATCAAGCATCGATACCTGGACTTTTCTGACACTATTAAGAATGATATGTTCACCTTCTACTGGTCTAAGTGACAGAACTAATGTCATGAAGAGGACTGGCCTGGGCATCAAGTCAATATAGATTAAAATGGAGTTGAGAAGTCTCCAAGAGATGGAGAGAAAAAGGCCAAATTCTAATTTTTTTTTTTTTTTTACTCTGGATTTAGGAATTCTGTATTGCCTAACTACAGGGGACATTGTTTATTTCTGTTCTGTAAGAATGATGCCTCCAGGAACTTTGTGATATGGTAGCATGGCATTTTATTATTTGAACCAAGAAATTTCTCATTCTCAGATTAATTAAATTTAACTGAGTTTCTTACACTGTCACTTACAAATGAAACAAGTGATACATTTACTGAGAATTCTAAAAATATTTCTTCTGCTGGAGAATACACTCTTGAGAACTGTATTTACTTTCTCATTTTGAATTCAAGTAGTTCCTAACAGTGCTTTTCTGATAGTAAACAAATTTATATTTTAATGTATTCTATCAAATTGGTTGACTTTGTGAATGTCAATAAAGAGAAAATCAAGGACTATAAACCATGTAAGAAGGTTTAAGTGGTATGTACAGGGTTAGCAGTTTAGGGGAAAATATCAGACAAAGCTTTCTTTCAGTGAAAGTCATTTGTTTTTGAAAAATTAAATTGAAAAACTCAAAACAGTTATAATATACATGACCTCACCTTGGTTATTTGAACTTATGAATCATTGTTACAGCTCATGGTTTATGCCATTATTTTTATTACAGGATTTTTATTTGTATAACTGATAACTGGGCAATATTGAGTTGGTGATGGACAGGGAAGCCTGGTGGGCTGCAGTCTATGGGGTCCCAGAATCAGACACAACTGAGCAACTGAATTGACTGACTGTGGGCAATATGGAGGACTTCTGATAAATCTGGTTCAATAACTATCTATCTGTATAGATATATCTCAATGACTACATCTTAGAAGAAATATGAGTTCCTTCTCAGTGCTTGAGAAAGTAGTATCACACATATGCCCACACTTAAACTCTACTGGAGCTATAATAAGAAGTAACATTCTGTCAGCATTTGGTAAGAAATCTAAAGAAAACGACTACCATGATCTCCCCTTCCTCCTAAAATCACTGGCTAATTTTTAAAATTCTCCAACTCAGAGCCCTGTTTCCCTCAGTCCTCACTTATTTATACATGTTTATAAACATTAGTAAATAGCTTGACATCATAACAAAGATCTATAAGACCTTGAACAGTGTTTCACAGGTTTTAAAACGTCAGTGGGCTGGGGGAGGAGACAGGATTGGGGGAAGAAAGAGTGCTGGTAAAGTTATTTTACTAGCTTTTTACAGTAAAATAGTGATCATAAGCACAGAGCACAAAAATTAAAGGGTTTCTAAAGTGGCAGAAACTATTTAGGTTAAAGTGGGTAGAAGTGGAGTCTTTAAGGTTTGGAATGCTAGAGAGGATGACTATGCTAGGTGTGAAATCATTTACTCTGACATTATTAATGGTAAGTTAAATCATTCCTTTTCTGGCTTCTTTCCAAGGCAATTAGGCCTGGAAATGTAAGGATGGGCCAGATGACTTCTTGAAATGCTTCCTTTGATTTATAACTATCAAGACAAGTATATGGGGGCATGAATACACATGTACTTAATTTGAGAAATAGCAGGACTGTTGATACATGTGGCATAACAGATGCATACACCCTGAAGAAGCCAATGGAAAAATCTCTTACTACAGACAAAAATGTGCAACTGAAATTCAGAGAAGTTTCTCAAGACTACTTTTACTCTTCACAATGAAAATCTATGAAGGAATTGTAGTGAAAGTTTTATAATAGCAAAATTTTCTAAGTACATTTTTCCTTCTTAGAGAAAACAAAGTCCAGTATGTCAAATAAGGTGATGCAAGTTAGTATCATTATAAACAATCGGAGACTGAACTTAGCTAACAGGAAGTGACCCATTCAGTCTTTAATTTAGATGGTTACTAGTTAAACAGAGCAAAATGTTTAAATTTCTGTTTCTAAGTAGTTCTGTGTAGAAAATACTTTATTTTTAGGCAGTTCTGATATTTCCTTTAAAATAACAAACATCAAGTTATCTAGCAAAAAATCAAATCATGGGTTCATATTTGGAAAATTTTAGCTTCATCCTTGGATATTTATTCTTAGTATATTTTAATGCTGTTATTCACTTTTCACCTTACTTATACAGTAGGAAACCAGTTTGAAGCAAACCAACATTATTTCTCTGAGCAACTTGAACTTGGAAAATCCTGAATATTAAGGTAATGAGAGGGAAATGGTAACCCACTCCACTATTCTTGCCTGGAAAATCCCATGGACAGAGAAGCCTGGCAGGCTACAGTCCATGGGGTCGCAAAGAGTCAGACAGGACTGAGCAACTTCACTTTCTTTCTTTCTAAGGTAATGAGAATGGGTGGCATATTCTTTAGGTAAATACAAAGAAATTTCCCTGTGATTTTCAACAAAACACAATTTAATGTTAAAAAATATTGCTGAACTATTTTATAAAGCATGTCTTTTAACTATAACTAAAATTAATAATAATAATAATAAAAACTTGTCACAAAGAATTTATCCACTAGAAGTAGACCTGTCTTGAAATTATTATAGCTATATAAGATAATTCTGTTTAATAAGATTTCCAAGTTAAAATTCTAAAAAAAGCCCTTAAACTTTTTGATGTAATACTTATCTCTTGGTTAAAGTTCAGGGTACAGAAGAGAAGTCTATACAGTGTTGTATTGTACACGATAATGTGGCTTGCTTTTTCAATTCCAAACCAATATTCTAGCACACAGAATCTTTTGTTTAGGTGATTAGCTTTTTTCTTGTGTTTAAATAATATACATTGTTTATTAACTTTGATTGCAATATAGTCCACAGCTTTTCAGTAAAATCTCCCATTTTCCCTACCATCGATAATATTCTCATTTTATACTTGTTCTGCCATATGCACTAAAAGTTTGGGACTCATGACTCAAGTTCAAACTATGTCTCAAGACAACTTCAGTTCCAAACTAAGGGAAGGCCTATAGTTTCTGCGAACTAAGCCGTCCATCCTCAAGGAAATTTGAGATTATAAAAAACTCATTGAGTTCTCTGGGTTTAATCCAGCTATTCTAATTCTGTTCTGTTTTTGTGCCTGATTTCCCAATTATTTACCTTGTATTTAAATAATATGTAGCTCTCTTTCCCTAGTATTTCTTGCTGCCTAATTGTATGTGTCTGCTTACTTTTCCAGGAGTTAACTTTCAAAATTGATCCTTAAGTTTGGCATGTCTTTGTAAATGTCACTTACATGGGATAGTTCTTCTTTGTTTTGGTATGTGGTTTACTAATAAAATGGGGATTGATTTCTATAATTTTATTGCATGTTGCTCTTTGCCCTACTCTTGACACTCCCCTTGCTTCCTTCCTATTTCAACTCCCCAATTTTTATTCTTTTCTGTTGACTGGGAGATATATTTACATCTTCCATATAAACAATGTAAGGAACTTTGGAAGATATTGCAGTTAGAAACCTCATGACTCATAAGGTTGTATAGAATTGTAATTGTATTTTGTTTTATAATCTTATAAATCTAATATCATTAATATTATCTTGTACAGCTAAAGCTTAATTTTTATTTTGAGTTTTCTTTACTCAGCATTGCTTTTTGTGTTTTCAACTTTTGTGTTCATTTTACTAATTTCGTCTATATAATCTAAAGAAATTGCTCAGCAAAGTTCTTCTAATGGTTGTACTATCTCAGTTTTGAGTTTTTCTTTTAGGGAATTCCCTGAGGGTTCAGTACTTAGGACTGGATGCTTTCACTGCAGAGGGCCCAGGTTCAATCCCTGTTTGGGAACAAAGAGCCCGCAAGCCACACAGCCAGGCCAAAAACAAACAAACAGAAAACTATTTTTAATGTGCTCCCTTTGCATAATGGTTTCTCTAGGTATTTGACTTTAGATTGGCAGTTGTTTTTTCTCAGTTGTTTGAGGATATAATTCTGATTTCCATTGTGGCAGCTGAAAATGCCAAGTGTCCGTTTAATTTTTGTTTGTCTTTTACTATGGGGCTGGGTGTGTATTTTTCCTTCTGGCTTCTTTTAAGATATTCCTTTTATCTTCAGTCATCTGAAGTTTCAGTATAATGAGCCTATTTCCTCTTATCCTTCTTAGTAAGTTTTTGATTCCCTAAATCTAATTATTTTTATTTTGGGGCAGTTTTTTTGATATCTCATCCAATAGTTCTTTGAATTTCATCTCTCAACTATACTCTATTTTCTCTTTCTGAATTTCTTCATTATCTTTTCTCCTGGTTAACCTCTTTTTAGCTCTCTTTCTGCATTATAGGAAAATTTTTCAGGATGAATTTTCTCATTCACAAGTTCTCACTCCAGCTGTTTTCCATACACTGTTTAGGCTATGAAATGCTTTTTAATTGTTATGTTTTTTTTCATTTCTAGAAAGTCTATTTGGTTTTTTAAAAAATCTTCAGGGTCTTTTTTTATAGTCTCTTGTTCCTTTCTTTTATTTTAAACATCTTCTTTTTAATTTTAAATCAAATGAATAATTCTTATTTAAGTTGAAATGTCACCTATTATATATATTAAAATCTACAGTCTCATTGAATCTGTTTCTGTTTGTTATTATTTCTTACGCTCATGCTGGCTTGTTTTATTGTTTACTTTATAGCTTTTACTGTGAGCTTACTTTCCATGGCATTTTATCCTGTGGTAAAACATGGAGCTCTAGGCTGAAGGTTATTTCTTCCAGGGAGGAGTTTCCTTCTGCCAGGCATCTGGGACACTACCAATTTGGAACTCTTTAAAATTCAATTATGGCTTGTGATTAGAAATTCTTAGGGGAGATTTCCACCCCCTCATGTCACCTATCCAGAACCAAAGCTGAGACATTTCATAATATTTCCTTTTGGGTCATGGAATTATATTAAAACATTCATCCAACTTCTCTTCTCACACAGGTCCTCCTAGACATTTTATTTTTTTCCATTCTGCACTTATGTGAACTTTTAAAATGGAAAGCTGTAGACAAAGAATGGCAGCTCTCTTAAAGACAGCTGTGGGCTTTAGTCCTTGATGATGAGGCCAACTCACCATCATGGCCAAGTCATGTTTTCTAGCAATTTTGTTCTCTGAGAATTCCCCTCCCTTTGTTGCTAGTTCAGCTATAAATTCAAGGTACATTAATAAATACTCTACGAGCATACTTAATTTTCCAGCTTTGAATGGATTTCTTCAGTTGTCTAGAATACCATATTTTCAAAAATAGATGTGCCTAAACTAATTCTATATATTTAATGTGGACTGTGTACCACATTAATGGTACATGTGTACCATCCATTTTATGAGTCTAATTGTATACCGAGCTGACTTTTGAGGGTCCCTTGGACTGCAAGGAGATCAAACTGCCAGTCAATCCTAAAGGAAATCAACCCTGACAATTCACTGGAAGGACTGATGCTGAAGCTCAAGCTCCAGTACTTTGGCCATCTGATGTGAAGAGTCAACTCGTTGGAAAAGATCCTGCTGTTGGGAAAGACTGATGGCATAAGGAGAAGGGAATGGCTGAGGATGAGATGGTTAGACAACATCACCAACTCAATGGACATGAACTTGAGCAAACTCTGGGAGATAGTGAAGGACAGGGGAGCCTGGTGTGCTGCAGTCCATGGGGTCACAAAGAGTCAGGTATGGCTTTATAATGCAAAGAAGAGACAGAGAATGCACACAAGGAACATTCCATGTGATAAACAGAAGCAGAGATGGAGCGATGCATTTTACATGCCAAGGAACACTAAGGATTGCAGACAACAGTCAGAAGCTAGGAGTCAAGTGTGGGATACATTCTCTCTCAGAATATATAGAAACTAACTTTGAGAACATCTTGATTTCAGACTTCTAGCCTCCAGAACTGTGAGATAATAAATCTCTGTTGTTTTAAGACACCCAGTTTCTGGTAATGTGTTACAATAAGCCCTAGGAAATAAATACATATTAACCATGGGACCCCCCCCTCCGATTTTTTTCTAATGTATTCCTCCTAAGTTTTATTTGTATCTGTGGATGTGCGTCAATAGTCACTCTGTATGCAGAGAGTCTATGTTATGCCTAAAGCCCTAAGCATTATTGCAGAAACTTTATTTTCATGATTTAGTAAGAGTAAAATCATATTAAGTTCATAATGTAGTGTCTAAAGAGAGAGTGCAAATCACTTCATCATCTTGACATATTAATCGCTAGTTATATAAACAGACTCCAAGCAGTTAAAATCAGAACTCTGGTAATAACCTTTTAAAAAAACCCAAATATTCTATAGTATATCAGTAATAGAAGATTCCCAGATGGAAACTGTCAGGATAAGTTCTGAAATTCTTTAATGTTATCAAATTTATGACACATAGACAAGAATAGGTGATAACAGATGTACATGTTCTATTGGTTTCTTGCTTGAGGAAATATTAAGATATATTGTTGCTCAAGGTAAGTATTGACTTTAGAATTTGGACACTCAATATTTTCCTTGTCCATCAACACATTTTCAGAGTCCCTTCAGCATTCAATATTTTCTTAGTGTTAAATGAAATGACAAGAGTAAAAGTAGTTTATCTTTGTGCTTGCTATAGCAGATATTATAGAAGATTTATTTGGAAACTAGAAACAACCTACATCAATAGGACTTCTGAAAACACTAGCCTGTTGCTAGAGGGGTGTGTGTGTGCATGTGTGTGGCTGCATTAGCAGAAGAAAATAGACAAAACTTTAATGTGGACTTTACTGAGTTGTAAACAAGAGATCTGGGGAAGAGTCACGTAGTTGTGAAGTTAAGATACATTTTCAAAGATTATTTATTTTCTTATATTGATGTCAACTTCTTTTCAGTCATTGTCAACTGTCTTGGCTATGTGAAAAAAAAAATCTTTAACTGTGTTGTATATTTTACTTTACATTGATAATATATATTAAGTATACATGCACATATACATCCATATCTATATATAAAATACATAAACATGATAAAAACAGAAAGTTAATAAACCTTAAAATAGAAAACAAGTTTCAATCCCTGGTGTGAGTCAACGTGAGTTATCTATTTACAGTCTTAGTAGATATATACATTCAGTAGATACATACATTGACTCTGAAAGATTTTAGGCTATGTTGCAATATTCAATTCTGTTGGAGACAGGTCTCCATTCTCCTTCCTCCACATAATGCTGTTAAACGAGTTTAACCACTCATTACAAAAGCAATCTCCCTATCATAAGACAACTATCAACCCACAATATCTGCCTGGTAGTGTACAACCAGTCTGTGACCACCCTCAGCTTCCTGGATGCTTGCTCCTGCCGTAGCCCTCGTCTGGTAACACTCTTCTGGCTTCATCCTAATAGTCACCAGGTTTGCACCTGCTCTCTAGCAGCTGAAAGCTGTTAGTGAAACCACACACCTGGACTGACTCATCACTTTAAACAAAATACCACAAAACCTCAGCTGAGTACTCACAATGTTTTAAAATTATATTACATTTTCACAGTGTGTTTAGATAATTGATATTACTTTTCTCCTGGTATTTGAAACTCTACTGAAAAGATGAAAAAAAAAAAAAACAAAACACTATGAAGCTTCAAGTTTCTCAAAAGCCCGAATTGGGAACTTTTAGACAGAAGTTAAAATGAATAATAGAAAATAAAGAGATGCAGCTTCTTGCAAAAGGGGGTTTGTGGCCTATGGTTTATAATTTTTATAAAATTAAATGACTTCCCTTTGAGGAAGACTGCCTGATAATTCTTTCTTGTTCTTAATCTTACATGAGAACCACATTTTATTCTTTCTTTAGAAACATTGCTTTGAATTTTATCCTATTTTCTACTCAAAATCTACATAATTTAAGGTTAAAATTTCCATCCAAATACAAAGAATGAACATGTGCATGTATTTGCATGTGCTCATTCTTGGAGCAAATAAATGTAAAAGCATTAATATATTTTTCCCTTTGGTGTTGATTTTCATTCCTGAAGAATTCTCTTGTATTCTGTAGTGCATGATCCCTGAAATAAATTACATAGTATATAATGATGTATTTTCCAATGAGTCATCTCTTCACATCAGGTGGCCAAAGTATTGTAGCTTCAGCTTCAGCATCAGCCCTTCCAATGAGTATTCAGGGTTGATTTTTCTTTAGGACTGACCAGTTTGTGAAAGACCCTGATGCTAGGAAAGATTGAAGGCAGTAGGAGAAGGGGATAACAGAGGATGAGATGGTTGGATGATATCACCGATTCAATGGACATGAGTTTGAGGAAACTCCAGGAGATTGAGAAGGGTGGGGAAGCCTAGCATGCTGCAGTCTATGTGGTCACAAAATCGGACATGACTGAGCAGTTGAACAACAATAATTATGTCATTTACCCTATTCATTAGCTTACATGGCATCTAAATTTCTCCCTAAAATTATTGGGTATCAAATGTATATTAAGCACCAGACTCATAAATTAATGAATGTTCAGATGACATGGTTATAACATGATATATAAGTAATAGAAGAAGAAGTTAAAAAATATCCCTTGCTGATGCACATAAACAGGAGCAGGGCAGATCCTGGAGTTCTCTTTCAAAGTGATTCCACAAAGTGAAAATTCAGTACTCAGAGTTTACTGTTCACTTGGCCTCTGATATTCAAAATTACTCAAATTCTGGAGTGTAAATTTGAAATTGAGCATGCATAGATGTTAAATAGTGTCAGTCGTGTCCGACTCTGCAACCCTATGGATTGTAGCCCGCCAAATTCCTCTATCCAAGGGATTCTCCAGGCAAGAACACTGGAGTGAGTTGCCATGCCCTCCTCCAGGGAATCTTCCAGACCCAGGGGTTGAATCGTCTCTTTTGTCTCCTGCATTGGCAGGCGGGTTCTTTACTACTAGCGCCACCTGGGGAAGCTTCTTTAAAACTGAGAGATTTGCATAATTAAAGGATGTGCATAGAAAGTGAGATTTATTAATATTTAGTTGTATAATTTTAAGTTCACATCATTCTTATATACAAAAAATTCACTCTATGGTTTGTGTGTGTTTGCTTGGTTGTCCAGCTCTTTGCGACCCTGTGGACTGTAGCCTGCCAGGCTCCTCTTGTCCATGGAGATTCTCCAGGCAAGAATACTGGAGTGGTTGTCTTGCCCTCTTCCAGGGGATCTTCCCAACCAGGGAATATCCCAGTGATCGAACCCAGTTCTTCCATATTGCAGGTGGATTCTTTATCATCTGAGCTACCAGGGAAGCCCAAGATATTGGAGTGAGTAGCCTGTCCCTTCTACAGGGGATCTTCCCAACCCAAGAACTGAACCAGTGTCTCCTGCATTGCAGGCAGATTCTTTATGAGCTAAGCTACCAGGGAAGCCCTTATGGTTTCTACTCACCATTAATCATTCACCTTTCTCTTGGCTACTACAGTTCAGAGTTCACTGGAATTTCTAACCATCATCTTAAGACTCAGCAATGAGACTAGATAGATCAGACTCCAATTCAAGATAGAGTTAAACCAATTAGTTTATACTCTTTGCTTACCTAAGATGACATGATGAAAAATACGTAATGAATCAAAGACAGTGAAATGGGATATCTTTCTGAAGTTTCTAATGAAAAAAAGCTTACAATTTCTTTCAGATTAGGTGGTTGCAAAGGTGTAAGATTTGAAGCTGCTGCTACTAATGTAATGCCACAGGCTAGTACAGAGAATTAATGCAAATATAGAGGTAGATCCATGATAGAGCAACCAGGTATAATTACATTTTTATAACTGATTCATCATTATAACAGATTTAAACACTCTTAGAACTATTTTCCCTGAATTTTCACCTTATATGAAATAGTATTCATATCAATAATAATAATAAATTAATGTTAATTTACATTATTTTAAGTAGCCACATTGAATCTTATTGTTATTTGCAATTGAAAATTATTTCAGTGACAATATCTTCAATTTTTCTTTCATTTGCTTCCATTTGCTCCATTTTAACATCTATTATGAGGGAATAAACGTATCTTCTCTTGTCAAAAAACAAACCCTCCAACTGTTCTCTGGACTGTATCTCTACTAAATTCTCAAGAAGTTATTACCTCACAGTTACAATATTAGTTTTTTTTTCCGCTTTCTATAATTGCTGTCATTAAAACCTTCCAGTGTCTCTTGTTTAAAGAATAATCACTTAAAAGAAAATCTTCCTTGTCTTTACAGCATCCTCCAAATGCTCTGCTTGAATTTAATTGCTCTGCTTGAGTTTTAGCAAAGGGTGGAGGCATTGTCTGCACTGTTACTCACTTCTCTTTTTGGAACACTCCAATCTGGCTCTCATCATTATCACTTTACTTCAAAGCACCATTTCCAAATTAATGCAAATCATTCTCCTCTCTTTCCTCAATCCCCTCTTTCAGCATAAAGTACCATATACACTTTTTCTTACCTTAGAAGCGTCTCCTTGTATTTTGTTATGACATCTCTACATTTTAACATGCTTCTGAGATTCAACTCTCCTCCCCTTTCCTTTGCCTTACCTTTTACTATTTCTTCTCTCATATCTATTCTCTTTCTTTTCATTGACACGGTGTTTAATATTTATTTGGTTGGGTCAAGTCTTACTTGTGGCATGTGGGCTCAGTAGTTGCAGCTGTGGGTTTAGTTGCCCGAGGGCATGTGGGATCTTAGTTCCCGGACCAAGGATCAGACCTGCATCCCCTGTATTGGAAAGTGGATTGTGAATCACTGGACCATCAGGGAAGTCCCTAACATGGTGTTTTTAGGCAACTTATTTAATTCTAAGATTTCAAAAGATGACCACCCTGATGATCTCAAAATGTATATCTCAATCTAAGACTTGATTGACCCCATAGACCATAGCCCCGCCAGTTCCTCTGTCCATGGGATTGGCCAGGCAAGAATACTGGAGTGGACTGCCATTTTAGATGCTGGAATAAATGGGAAGCTATCTTCCTGTCCTCAGAAAACTAAAACCTAGTAGGAAAGAGATATTGAGCTAGTATTTTAAATAAGCACTGTGCTGAAGTATAAGGTAGAATTAAAGTAGGCAACAGGGAAATCTAACCTAAATCGGGGGCTGGGGAAATTTTCCCTTCAAGAAGTGACTGTAAGCTGAAATATCAGTGTTGTAAGGGAAATGACTGTAGAAGAAAAGAGTATTCCCGACAGAGGAAGAATCATGTAAAAGAACAAAGTATGGCCCATTTAAGAAGTAAAACAAAATGCCAGTCTATCTAAAGTATAGAGCACAATCCATCACATGAAACCTGGGGAGGTCAGCAGGTGCCATGTTTTATTTACACAGGTGCATTCCATTAAAGGTTTGGCGCTTTATTCTACAAAAGCTATAAAAGGTTAGACACATGATCAGACATGAATTTTAAGGTCTTGCCCTGGATTTTCTGAATAAAATGGAGGAATAGGAGGAAGAGGACCTATAAAGTGAATTGAGAGAAAGCAAAACGTAGTGTATAAATGCCAGTGATGATGATATGAGTAGGAAAAGAGAGAAGTAGGTGGAAATGAAAAAAATATCAAGTGTGAATCAGCTCCGCTTATAGATTAAATAGATTTCAGGGGCCAAGGATAGAAGAACCATGATGTAAGCCATTGAGCAGATGGTATTTTGCTATTATTGATGCTAGGTCCACACACCCAAACTAATACAGAATTTCAGAAAACATAAATCTATGTTTGAATACAAAGAAACTCTTCATGTCAACGATTCATAATATTAAAATGCAGTTCTTTTGATTTATTTTCATTGTTATGTCAGTCTTTTATTCATTATCTCTTAACAGTCTAATAAATCACCACACATTCAGTGATGAAAACTATGGTTATACATACTTTTTATGATATCTATTGGTCAGGAATCTAGGCATGACTTAGTTGGGTCCTCTAATTTCGGATCTCTCACAGGGCTAGAGACAAAATATCAGACAGGGCTGGGGGCTTTTCTAAAGGCTTGAATGTGAAAGGATCTGCTTCTAGACTCACTTGGTGGTTCCTGAAAAAAAATCAGCTCCCTGTGGGCTGTTGAATTGAGGCCCTTGTTTTTTGTTTTGTTTGCTTTCTTTTTTTAAAGGACATTGGCTGGAGTTTTTCCTCACTTCCGGTCACATAGGCCTTTCTACATCTAACTTCACCAAAGCCAACAAGAGACAGAATCTGCTAACAAGACAAAAGATGTAATCTTCTGTAGCCTGATCATGGAAACACTTTTTAGCATTTCCATTTTCTCTTGGTTAGAATAAATTACTCTGGGGAAAAGGGTATACAAGGCCATGAAGACTAGGAGATTGGACTCTTTTTGTGCTAGCTTGGGAGTCGATCTACCATAATTTATATATTATTTCAAGCATTCAGATTAAAATAAAATAAATACAATATGAAAAGGCAGGATTTTAGATGTATCAAGAGTCTAAAATGTTTTACTTAAAAAAATTGGTTCTTCCTAGGAATAAATTTTCACAAATCTTGGAAGCTACTATGTAGCATGGACAAGAAATATATTTTCCAAGAACATACAAGTTGAATGGGAATATTAAATGGAGAAAATATTTTCTTTAATTATATAGATATTTATAGTATAGGATAGGAGTAGACAGAGTGTATGGAGAAGAACCCTAATGTTATTAATGTGTCAGGACTATAAACGTAAAAGCATAAATTATTTCAATTTTCTTTTAAAATGTCACATTATTTCTTTTAAGAAACATCTGATCTTGTCAATCAAAATTAGGCTACATGTAAAAGTTTGTAAAAGTTTGGACACTCAGCATAACATCTTATTTTTTTTTTCTTGAGTATCTTATTTTATTTAACTTCCTGCACATTGTTTGGAATTGATCTTGACAGACTTTAATCAGTTGATGAAACTCTGCAGACTGTCAAGCATAAAATATAATGTTTGGTCTACCCATCTTAGAGGGCTCTTAAACATAACTCATCTGTGGCAGCGGGCAACAAATGTTTAAGAATGTCTTTTTCTTTTCTCTACACTATCCTCAGTAGGTAGGGGGTTTCCAGAGAATGAAAACTTCCAGATTTTTTACTCACCTTAACACGACATCCTAAAATGGTAATATTTTCAAGTTATTGATGTTCAACATGTAGGATTTGAATTTTTTATTCATATTTCCATTTTATTTCAAACTGATGTGGGTGCTCTAGATACTGTTTTATCATCCCCAAAACACCTTTTTGAGCTTTGAAAAATATAACTTAGTTCTATTACATAATCCATTTTAGTTAGAATTTTCCACATAAGTAGCTCAGGAAAGGGCTATTATTTTTAAATATGTTTCTATGTTTTGTATTATTCTGAATGTCAGGCCAGCACTGCCAATTGTATGATTTAATTATTTGATCCATGATGTCAGATACTTATTATAAATAAGGAACAGTACTTCCTTCCACCTAGAGCAAATGTTATTCATAGGGAAATTGGCCATTTTGGAATTTAACAAGGAGGGAAGTAAAATTATTTATTAAATTTCTTCTAACTAAGCTCATGTCCAATAGTGAACAGTGCATACTATTAATATTGCCAGCTATAAGTTAGTAAGATAGTAGTCTCAGGTTAATAAGCTTGGGAAATTTCTAAGTTCCAAGGCTGTCTCTCTCCGTTTCCAGAAACAAAAATGTTAAAAATCAAACCACCAGTTTAAAATCACTTTTTGCTATTGTTGATTTATGCATGCTACATTAATGTAATAAGGGCACCTAATTTAAAAAAAGAGTTGGACTACAGCATTTTAACTTGTCAAACTATAGGAAAAATAGACCAACATTAAATTTCTAAAGATTCTTTGAAGGGAAATTAGGAGGTAGCTAGACTTCCACCACCAAAGAGAGAGGATATGGAGGACAGGGACTGCAGGAGAGAAGTGAAGCTTCTAATTTTAGTGGGGCAAAAACGGAAACATCCCCAATGGTAAGAGAGGGACAATGGCTTCTTCCTTACAGCAGGATCTGAGCCCAGCAGAAGAGAGCCACTGTGGAGTGGTAGTGGGACCTCAGAGCATAGTCGATCCATGGACTTTGGTGTGCCTAGGGAGGCAGGGTGTACAACACGGGGCTTCCTGTTATGGCAAGGATTCCCAATGGGCAACAGAGCAGTGAAGCTTTCCACCCCCTCTAGAGCATATGAACTTATATAATAATTGATCAAACTAGGGGACATAGTTTTACTTGTTTTAACATGGGAAAGAACTTTTTTGGAACTGAGTAAAGAAAGGGAGAGCCAGTGACAGAGGTTATTTATTTTTGTTTTGTTTTTAACTTATCTGGTAAGAGGGATCTGGGATCTATTTTGACCATAATTTCATGCCAAATAGATGGGGAAACAATGGAAACAGTGACAGACTTTATTTTCTTGGACTCCAGAATCATTGCACATGGTAACAACAGCCATGAAATTAAAAGATGCTTGCTCTGTGGAACAAAAGCTATGACAAACCTAGACAGCCTATTAAAAAGTAGAAATATTATTTGCTGACAAACATCCATATAGTCAAAGCTATGGTTTTCCCAGTAATCATGTATGGATGTGAGAGTTAGACCATAAAGAAGGTTGAGAGCCAAAGAATTGATGCTTTTGAATTGTGATGTTGGAGAAGACTCTTAAGAGTTCATTGGACAGCAAGGAGATCAAGCCAGTCAATCCTAAAGGAAATCAACTGTGAATATTCATTGGAAGGACTGATGCTGAAGCTGAAGCTCCAATACTTTGGTCACCTGATGCAAAGAGCCAACTCACTGGAAAAGACTCTGAAGCTGAGAAAGATTGAAGGCAGGAGAAGGGGATGACAGAGAATGAGATGGTTGGATGACATCACTGATTCAATGGACATGAGATTGACCAAGCTCTGGGAGATGGTGATGGACAGGGAGGCCTGGCGTGCAGCAGTCCACAGGGTTCCAAAGAGCTGGACATGACTGAGTGACTAAACAACGACAACAATATGTATTAATGTTACCCCCAAGTCTTTTTATGGCTTGAGAGCTTATTTGTGTTTTGAACTGAAAATATTCCATTTTCTGGATGTACCAGGGTTTTTCAACCCATTAATTTACTGAAGACCATCTTGTTTGCTTCTAAGCATTGGCAATTATGAATAAAGCTGCTGCAAACATCCTTGTACAGGTTTTACATGGACATAAATTTTCAATTCCTTCAGATAAATATCAAGCAAGGAAAACAATTGCTTGATCACATGGTAACAGTATGTTTACTTTCATAAGAAAATGATAAGGTATCTTCCAAAGTAGAAGTACCATTTTGTCCCATCAGCAATAAATGAGTACCTTTTGCTCCACATTTTCACAGCATTTGATGTTGTTAGGGCTTTGGATTTTGGCCATTCTAATGGGTATGTAGAAGTATCTCACTGTTGGTTTAACTTGTCTTTCTCTGATGACATATGATGTGGACTGTTTATTCATATGCTTATTTATTTATCATCTTTGGTTAGGTGTCTATTAAGGTCTTTAGACCATGTTTTTGTCAGGTCTTATGTGTTCTTATTGTTGAGTTTTAAGAGTTCTTTACAGATTTTGGATAGCAATTCTATATCAAGTGTTTCAGGAATATTCTTTTAAAACAATATTTTGTATTGACGTATAGCCTATTAACAATGTTGTGATAGTTTCAAGTGAACAGTGAAGGGACTCAGCCATAAATATACATGTATCCATTTTCCTCCAAACTACGCTCCCATCCAGGCTGCCACATAGCACTGAGTAGAGTTTCATATGCTATACAGTTCAGTTCACTTCAGTTCAGTTCATTTCAGTCTCTCAGTCGTGTCTGACTCTTTGCGACCCCATGAATCGCAACATGCCAGGCCTCCCTGTCCATCACCAGCTCCCAGAGTTTACTCAAACTCATGCCCATCGAGTCGGTGATGCCATCCAGCCATCTCATCCTCTGTCCTCCCCTTCTCCTCCTGCCCCCAATCCCTCCCAGCATCAGGGTCTTTTCAAATGAGTCAGCTCTTCGCATCAGGTGGTCAAAGTATTGGAGTTTCAGCTTCAGCATCAGTCCTTCCAATGAACACCCAGGACTGATCTCCTTTAGGATGGACTGGCTGGATCTCCTTGCAGTCCAAGGGACTCTCAAGAGTCTTCTCCAACACCACAGTTCAAAAGCATCAATTCTTCGGCACTCAGCTTTCTTCACAGTCCAACTCTCACATCCACACATGACCACTGGAAAAACCATAGCCTTGACTAAACAAACCTTTGTTGGCAAAGTAATGTCTCTGCTTTTTAATATGCTATCTAGGTTGGTCATAACCTTCCTTCCAAGGAGTAAGCATCTTTTAATTTCATGGCTGCAATCACCATCTGCAGTGATTTTGGAGCCCCCCAAAATGAAGTCTGACACTGTTTCCACTGTCTCCCCATCTATTTCCCATGAGGTGATGGGACCAGATACCATGATCTTAGTTTGCTGAATGTTGAGGTTTAAGCCAACTTTTTCGCTCTCCTCTTTCACTTTCATCAAGAGGCTTTTTAGTTCCTCTTCACTTTCTGCCATAAGGGTGGTGTCATTTGCATATCTGAGGTTATTGATATTTCTCCCGGCAATCTTGATTCCAGCTTGTGTAGGTCCTTATTGGTTACCCATTTTTAAACATAGCAGTGTGAAGATGAGGGACGTCTTTTTAAAATCCTATGTCTTGCTGGCAGTGATCTTTACTACTAGTTAACAGGAGGAAACCAAACCTTTAAGCAAACCCATTAAGAAAACCCTTGTCTTTGCACCTACTTCTTGAATCGTTTTATAACAAGATGTGGTCATTGCAAATATTTCTTGTTATTTGGTTTGTTAGTGAAATGAAATGTCTTGTACGGTACTTGCAATATTCTGAGTGTGTTACAAATGCAACCTCATCAAATAAGTTTATACATAGTACAGAGTTAAGTTTTTAGGGTAAATACTTCTGGTTTAGACCTTGTTATTTGTTCAACTGAAATTAATAGTTGTAAAAACATAGGAACCACCCAGTGCATTTTTGAAGAAATATCAATTAATAATATAATGAAAAAATAGTAGTTAAATATATGGTTCAAACAGGCTAATCTTGCTTCCTATCTTGCTTTTGCAAATGATTCCCTTCACTGAACACTAGGGGCTACTCTGGGAAACCAGCTTCATTCCTGGGGCCATGTTGGCTATGAAAAAAATTATTTGCTTATCTAGATTTCATATATTGCTGCCAATATCTGCCTGCCTATTTTGTGCTTTTCCATTAAGACCCTGTAGTTACACTTCCCATTTCTGTTCTTTATCCACACCCTACTTTTATCCTGAGGGTACTATAAATTATCCTTTCCCATTCTATTTACATATTTAAGATAAATAACTTGTATTGAATAAAAGAATGAATCTAAAAATGAAAGAGTGAGAGTGCATTATACCTGTGGAAACGAACTACAATAATCCTAAATATAGTTTTTTATAATTACATTGATTATTTTTTGGCTTGAATATTTTAGGATATACAAGTGTTAGTTCAAATGTTCTTTCCTATGCCTTTCATCCTGTGATACTTTATTTTAAAGGCAATGAGAGTACTATCAAATAGATAAACACATATATGTGTGTATATATATATATACTTTTATATCTATATATATTGGAATGTACATGTATATATGCATATATGCACATATATATATATATATATATATTTATGTACACACATATATTGGCTTCCCAGGTGGCTCAGTGGTAAACAGTCCACCTGCCGATGCAAGGGACAGAGGTCCAGTCGGCAACCCACTCCAGTAGTCTTGTCTGGGAAATCCATAGACAGAGGAGCTTGGCAGGCTATAGTCCATGGGGCCACAAAGAGTTGGACAAAGATAAGCTGGGCTTCCCAGGTTGTGCTAGTGATGAAGAACCAGCCTGCCAGTGGAGGAGATGTAAGATATGTGGGTTCAACCCCTGGCTCATGAAGATTCTCTGGAGGAGGCATGGCAATCCGCTGCAGTATTCTTGCCTGGAGAACCTGATGGACAGAGGAGCCTGGAAGGCTACAGTCCATGGGGTCACAAAGAGTCGGACACGACTGAAGCGACTCACACACACAAGCCTTAGGAGCACACACACACATACAAGTTTTTTCAGCAAGACGATAGTGTGCTTATGGTTTAACGGACCATAGAATTTTCTTGTGGAAAAAGTGTGGTGGACATTTGCTTTTTGGCAACACATCTCTAGATTTCCTCTCAGTGAACCCCCTCCTCTCTACTTGCAGTCATGTATTTACATGAAGCTGTCTGCCTAGGCACAGTTGTCTTAATCCGTAAGTGCCATAAATGGTATCATACTGTGTTAGCAAATAGCTGGCTTATTAAACAATATAAAAATCTGATAAATTGGGAATACAGATGTCTTCTATTTATTGCTTCCTTGCACGGTGTTTAGGAAATATGGCTGGCATAATGTTTTTTTTTTTTTTTTGGCATAATGTTTTAAACAGAACTAATACAGCCGCACAAAAGACCCTCATAGTCAGTGTTTCTAATCTTTTAATTTATAATTCTAAACACCCACAGAAGCCCATAAAGGAAGGTTAGACTCAGGGACAGCTTCAACAATGATGTTAGGTCTCTTGCTCCAACAATGCCCAGGGCAACAGGTTGCCAAATTCAGATGGTTTGTTCTGGCAGCAAAGGAATAACAAAAAGCAAAGGCTTGTCTGTTTGGTGCTTGTTGAGCTTAACCCAACTCTGCAAATTTTACAACTGTTTTACTGCCTGGCTGAGCCATGTCAGAAGGGTGCATGGACTCTTATTTCAAAGCCCTCAGAATTCTTAGCTACCTATGCCTGTCAGGCCTTTCTAACCTTCCTTTGAAATGAAAAATAGTTTGAGTTGTTCTCCTAGACATAACAATAGTGAAAAAGAAAAAGGTTACAATAATAAAATTGTTTCAACAAAGGGCAAGGGCACAAAGTTGTCAGCCATTTGTGAACCCTCTCTACAGAGGTTTGATTTTATTACTTATAGGTTACAGGAGGCAGTGAGGAGCATTACAGAATGCCTAAAACCAGATTTGAAAACTTGGAACCAGTCCAAATGCTCCTCCTATTCACCTGTGAAACAAAAAATGGAAAAATGTTTTGCTGATTTTTTTTTCTCCTACAATGGCCTTCTGTTATGCTAGAAGTTCCATCTCTATAGATAGCCATTCTATTGAATTAAAAAGTTAGCTACCATTTATTGAGAACTTATTATACATCCAGCATTGTTATGTATCTTAAATGTTTAATATGCATTTTGTGGTTGGTTGTAAAATATACTGTGAACCAAGGAGAAATCTAGGAGTTTGGGAAGATGATGGAATATGGCATCATTTGTAGTGAAATTCAATAGAAAGGACTTTTTAAATGTGACCCTGATTTGGAATTTTGTGCAAAAACTATTGTGGCAGAAAATGTTTTTAGGTACTTATTAAGGATTCAACCTCTAGGGATTCTTGGTAACCTTTGAGTTGGCAACGAATGAGTAGTTATTTGCCTGGAGATAGAGAAATATATCCAAGAACAAAATCAGTTTTGTTCAGTTTTGTATTTCAAATGAAAATTCTTTGAAAACCCAGGGAACAAGCAATCATCCTGAAAGTTGAGATTGCAATTATAGAATTGGGCCCCTTAGAGATGTCACGCGAGTGTATGTTCCTCAGCTTTTTGTCTCGTCACAACACAAATTTGGAGTGACGGACATTAAAGCCCCTTCGCGGGTCACAGCTCTCGGAGGACAGACCGTGTTATAGCTCTCAGGTCTCGAACAGACCGTGTTATAGCTCTTAAATAAACCAGTGTTACAGCTCAGTGTAACAGCTCTATTTATTTAGATAATAGCAGGAAAATCCATCTTTGAGGCATGAGGGCACGTTGATCCAAAGACGCAAAAAGACTATCGCCCCATCGCGCGGGGGAGAGGGAGGGAGCAAAAAAAGGGCAGAAGAGGGCTTTGGCTCCTCTTTTTATATGTTTCTCTGTCCCTGGGCCTGCCTTATGTAAATTGGGCTTAGGCGGGAGCGTTGTTTGTTTTATCTGAGGTTCTCACTCTGGTCCTCGGACCTTCCTTTGTTCTATTTTCGCGGGCTTTCCCTTCCAGGTCTTTTAGCCACCGCCATTTTGGACTCTTTTTCCCTATTCTAACTACCTAACAGAGAGAAAAAAATGTATGTTTGGCTTCAAGGTACTAAGAACCTAGTGATCCCAGAGTATAGAATTTAACTAATACCATGAATCAAGTCAGAGAAGGTGCTTTGACTAGAGAAAACTGTGATGAATTTTCAACCTACTGACTCTGTGGTTTGAATTTTGAACCAGAGCCTTAAGAACTCCAAAACACTCCTGAGAATATTAATGTGGATTTTCTTTTAGTAAAGTTATCCATGGAAGGTACTTGGATAAGGGAAGAAATAATCCAGTTATCTGTGGTCACCGCCAAGTATCATGGACACCATTACTGAGGACTAAGAAACAGTCAGGACCTCAGAGCATCTGGTAAAATATTAGTTCTGATAATATAGACCTCTACCTCTTTCAGAGAAAAGCTATGAGACTTTCATAGGGTTACACAGAATCTTTACAGTAAGTTCTGTGAATTACATATATTATTTTCTTAACCTATAATTGAAGGAGTTGATATTTAAAGCACCTGACTAATTTTCCCAAGATGCCAGTTTTTGGCAGAAACAAGATTTAGGCAAAACTAGATTTTTTCTGATTCTTCAGCCCATTTTTTGTCACCACATAATACTAACATTGCCACAATCTAAATTGCCACAATACTAAAATTGCCACAATAGGTGAAACAGCTCCACATGTGAGTAGACAGTGATTGCCACCCATATTTCTGTCTATTGTGAAAGCCATTGACACAGTATTCTTATTTTCAGATATTGTATTCTGAGCAAATACCTCTTTTCATTTCCACAATACAAAGTATATTGGCTCATTTTTAAAGCAAAGATCTTATCATTTGAAGGGAAAAGAAGGAAGTACTTGAGGCTGTATCTGGGGTGAGAAGCAGAGAGGAGGTCTCACATTAACATTTATATCAGGGCATAATATAAGTAAAAATTTTCTGTTAAGTAAGAGACAGCTTTTTGATTAAAAAAAAAATGCTCTCTTCTGACATAGGGAAGCATTCTTGTTTACTTATAACAAGTTTTGGGGTTTGTAAATATAAGGATTACCTCTTCATTCAGTTGTGTCTTTCAAAAATTCATTTGAAAGTTCATTTATTTAATAAAATATTTATTGAGTATATATTATATTCTTGGCTTTGTAATAGTCACTGGAAATAAAAAATGCTTAATAAGACACTCCTCTAGTCCATGAAAGATAATAGTTTCTTATGGAGACAGACAAACTCATATCCTATGTCTAAGGATATGCTATTTAACTCATTTGTTTTTTGTACAATAAATATCTATTGCTGACATATTTGATATAAGACATCATGCTAGGAAGTGTGGTTCCTGTTCTCACGGACATTTTATAAAGACTGAAGTAAACAGGCAAAAATAATGTGTATAATAAGATCTCAGGGAAAGAAAATGAGGTGTTTGTGGGACATTTAAGGATATGTCTAACTCATATCTGAGGATCTCTTCCTAGAGGAAGTTTTATCTAAGCTAAGAACCAAAGTGTAGGTAGAGATTCCAGGCATCAAGAAAATGAAGGACACCTGAGAGACTGTGGTCTGCTTAAGGACCACGAAAGGGTTTGCTATTGTTTAGTCGCCAAGTCGTGTCCAACTCTTTTGCGACCCCATGGACTGTAGCCTTCCAGGCTCCTCTGTCCATGGGATTTCCCAGGCAAGAATACTGGAGAGGGTTGGTGTTTCCTTTTACAGGGGATCTTCCTGGCCCAGGGATCAAACCTGAGTCTCCTGCATGAGCAAGCGGGCTCTTTACCACTGAGCCAGCCACCAGGGAAGCCTACAAAAGGGCTTAGCTAGGCTAAAAAAATAGAATTTTTGTCTTCTAGTTTTGAAATTTTGACTAACAGAAACTGTAGAAAAAAAAATTTTGTTGTCCTTAATTTATATTGATCAATTTTTGCAATGAAAATCAAAGCCATTTAAATTTATTTTTAAAAGGAAATCATAATGAATTCTCCCCTCTTGGTGTTCTATGATAATGTCAGTTTCAGTAGTGATGAATATATTCTCGGTAGTTTTTGGTAGTTTTCATTGTTTTATATCAATATTTATGTTCTAGCTTGTTACTACAAAACTCAAGTTGTAATATATTTCTTCAAAAGCTCCAGTGGAACTTTATTTAATTTTGTACTGTATAATTGAATTTCTTTTTTTTAACTGCAAATTAATAAAATTTATAAGATGTACCTTATAAAAAAGAATAATGTCCATATTTAAAATTCATAAAATGAAAAGTGCTTGAAAATATTCTATAATTTCATGAAATTTTGACTGGCTCACTTTCAAATTTCTTTCTTCCTGTTGTAATCTCAACATTTTCAAAATTAATTTATGTCACTATTTGCATAAACCCACAATCTGCTAAAGTTTCTCTCTTTCTGAAGTTCAAAGAATTTGTATGTCAATTTTCATTCCCACTGTCAGCAGGGAAGCAATATTATGTATCAGTGAATATGCTTTACTAAACTTCTGTCAATTTTAAACTGCAGGAAATAAGCCTAGTCACCCTTAAACACATGCTGTCAATCAGAAAATCAGAAAGCAGGATAGACATAACATATGCTCACAGCATTGTAGAATCCACATGTGGTTGACATACTGAATGATTCATAAATATATATCTTTAAACCCCAGAAAAGAAGCAGAATTTGAATAAATAATAAGAGGCCAAAGTGAATCCTAAACATTCAAGTTATTTCCAGAAATCAAAAAAAAAAAAAAAAAAAGAATTTTTCTTTAAGGCAGACAGAGTGAATAAAAGGCAATTTGTTATAAATGGCTTTAGGATAAGTTAGGTAAATTTTATATCAAATGTGAAATATAGATGCTAATTTCACACATATATTCATTTCTAAAGGGAAATGGATATAATCTCTAAATCAAGTCCACCTTTATAAAAGCCTGTTTTAAGAATTGATGATGAGTTTTACTCTATTCACAGTTGGAAGAAAAATTTTTGTTTTAAGATTAGTTGTCAATATGCTGTATCTATCTAGTTTTGAATGAATATCATATGTTTAAATTACCTACTTTATTTGACTTTAATTTGGGCATTAACTTGTTGAACTGCTGTATTAGAGATTTATGACTAATTCTCACAGCAACACTAAATATGATCATTAGAAGATCAGAACTTAAAGACAATTTCAGATATTGCCAATACAGTTCTGATTCTCCAGAGATGGCATTTCCTACAGCTATCTGGCAGATTATATGTCTTCTTTTTCTTTCCAATCAACTTTTCAACTCTAATGCATTTCAAATACTGTCAATCACAGCTCATTTAGACTTCCTGTAATTGGTGAAGTAATTACTTTTCATGCTTTTAAATCACGTGTGCATTTTGTAGCTATTAATCAATTTCCTGCTGTGCCCTGAGTTAAATTAAATTATAATACTAATACCCCAATAGCTTTTTCTCCATACATTAGTGAAGCAATCATCAATGGAGAAGCCAGACTTTAGTTTTTATATCAAAATGTAGAGAATGATTGTTTTGCTAGAGCTGACAGATGATATCTACCATTCTTTAGTGCTTACTGTTGTGCAACAGCAAAAATTGGAATAATATATTACAAGCATTTGATGCAGTACAATTGTTTAGTGACTCCAAATAGCAGAATTTGCTTTTTTCTCCTGCAGCTGTCTGCCTCTTGTTCTCTCATTGATGAAAATGAATGTAGAGTGAATGAGGATACATTTCTGCTCTCTTCTCACTTTCATGGTTATATTGCTTTAGTCAAGCAGTTAATTTAAACCAGTACATCCAGAACTTCTAGGTAAGAGCAAGGTGGATTTCATGCCTCAAAGTAGCTCCATTGGAGATATAGCCAAAACTTAAACTAACAGACAGAGCTTTGTGATAACTAGATAGATAGATGGTGGTTGTACATTGGGGAAAAATGATTAGGCAGGGACCCAGTGCATATAGTTCAAAGTTGGTGGGCAGCTATTTAAGTTTTACTAATTATCAGAACATAGAATCAATAATATTATGACTGGGTATGTTTAAAAATTAAAGCATGCTGAAATTTGGGATGAAATGTAGATCATAAAACATAAGCAGGAATGTATTTAAATATCTCAAAATGGAAAATCCTTCCCACATTTCACCCCTGGAGAGAATTTCAATATGACTTGTCCATGATTTCTTGCAATTAGATAGAATTTAGTCTTCCATTTTGTTTAAAAATAAGGCCTTAAAATAAATTTATAGGATTTAAATGCCTGAAATTTTGCAAGTATAATAGAAAATTTTTACAAGAATTAAAATATACTTTTTATTTTGAGGTTTTTGGAATGTTTTCTGCTATATGTATACTTGTAGAAGTATAAAATTAGAGTTATTATGTAAGTGTTGCAGTTTTGTATCTTACAGAGGTATGAAGAGACATTTTTTAAAGATCTTTATGGCAATCATACCATAAAACTAAGTTATCTTAAAATAGAGAGATGAAACTGAATGAAAAATGAAAAGGAAGATTAGAGGATAAATGTAGATGTAAAAGTATCATAAATGCCAATGTTTGAAAATATCAAATGAAATAGCACAATTAAGATGCTAAAGAAAACATAATGAGTTAAGGAAATATTTTCCACCTTTTTTTTTTCTGTACTTTTCACTGAAGGAGACAACATTTTTTTCTAATTTGTTTTTTTCATAATGAAAATCTTCCTTCTGGTACCAGTTATACACAGTATCATTTTTTTCTTTCTTTTAAAAAAAAAAAATCTATTTTACCCCATAACAATTGAAACAAAATATATGAAAGTAGGAGCACAATGCTTCAGACCTCATTTAAGTACAATTCTTGTGCTCATGAACTGTTTCTAGAGGAGGAGAGAGGGCTGCTAAGGAAGATAGATATCATAAAGGAATGTCAATCACATTTAATAGGCAGTGGTGGAAGGTAATCTTCTTCTTTCCATCAGTCTCTAGCAGACTAGTAGACAGAACTCATTACTGTGTAAATGAACCTGCCAGATGCTTCAGCCATTTGCCTCGCTAGAGGTCACAGAGAGTTGACACTGGTTAAAGCTGGTTAAACGTGGCTAGGGAAGGAACACAGACAGAGCAGCTCCAGAGGTGGAAATAAACAGTATTGTACTGACAACAACCTTAAGAAAGTTTAAAAAGTCTTTGTGCAATTGTAGGGGGGAAAAAGGTTGCCATCAAAGTGGTTCATGTGTTTAAAATTAGTTCCTCTCATCATTTAACAGATAAGAAAAATAGGTATTTAACTTCCCCAGTACTATGGCAACAGAATGTCAGTTCAGCAGCCTTTAGCCCCTAGAAACCTAGAGATTTTTAGAAGGTTCATCTCAGTTTCAGTGAGCTACCTCTTCTTATTAGGTCATTCTTTGTACTTAAAAATACCCAGAGCCATCTTCAACTAATGCTGGTAATACTGATTATTATTGCTAGGTCCACTGACTGTTAGTTATTCTCTTTGAAGAACTCTGCTAAGCATCATCTGGTTTAATTTTCAAAGCCTCTCAACACAATAGGCATCATTATCTTTGTTTTACAAACAAGGAAACCGGAGCTACAAGAAGTTGTAATTTGCATCAAGTCGTGATCTTAAAAGCAGAAAAGCCCTAATATAGATTAAAGTGTATCTGACTCCAAAATTTCTTTCTTTTTTTTTTTTTTTAACCTTTCTTTACTTTTTCCTTTTTTTTTTTTTTTTTTAACAAACCATTGTGTGGAGGGCTGACTTTCAATAGATCTCAGTGAGGGAGCTTCTCTGCTACTATAGGAAACCCCCACCCAGAAGCAGGTCCTCTAGGAATGGTTTAGCACCAGGGCATGAACATGCAGGGCAGGATGGGCGAGGGGGTGGCCGCCTTTCAGGTCGTGTCTCATGTTCCAAAATCTAATCTAATAGAGCCTCATTATTATTATTATTTTAGTTTGTCACTTTATTATATTTCTCTTTTATATTGTGTTTACAAAGGAATAACCAAAACATAGGTTCTATGAAGACCTACAAGAGCTTCTACAACTAGTACCCAAGAAAGATGTCCTTTTCACTATAGTGAAGTGGAATGCAAAAGTAGGAAGTCAAGAAACACCTGGAGTAACAGACAAATTTGGCTTTGGAGTACAAAACGAAGCAGGGCAAAGACTAACAGAGTCTTGCCAAGAGAATGCACTGGTCATAGCAAACACCCTCTTCCAACAACACAAGAGAAGGCTCTATGCATGGACATCACCAGATGGTCAATACTGAAATCAGGCTGATTATATTCTTTGCAGCCAAAGATGGAGAAGCTCTATGGAGTCAGCAAAAACAAGACTGGGAGCTAACTGTGGCTCAGATCATGATCTCCTTATTGCAACTTTCAGACTTAAATTGAAAAATGTAGGGAAAACCACTAGACCATTCAAGAATGACCTAAATCAAATCCCTTATGATTATACAGTGGAAATGACAAATAGATTCAAGGGATTAGATCTGATAGACAGAATGCCTGAAGAATGACGGACGGAGGTTCGTGACAGTGTACAAGAGGCAGGGATCAAGACTATCCCCAAGAAAAAGAAATGCAAAAAGGGAAAATGGTTGTCTGAGGAGGCCTTACAAATAGCTGAGAAAAGAAGAGAAGCTAAAGGCAAGGAGAAGAGGAAATATATACCCATTTGAATGCTGAGTTCCAAAGAATAGCAAGGAGAGATAAGAAAGTCTTCCTCAGTGATCAAAGCAAATAAATAGAGGAAAACAATAGAATGGAAAGATCAGAGATCTCTTCAAGGAAGTTAGAGATACCAAGGGAACATTTCATGCAAAGATGGACAAAATAAAGGACAGAAATGGTATGGACCTAACAGAAGCAGAAGATATTAAAAAGAGGGCGCAAGAACACACAAAAGAACAATATAAAAAAGATCTTCATGACCCAGATAACCATGATGGTGTGATCACTCACCTAGAGCCAGACATCCTGGAATGTGAAGTCAAGTGGGCCTTAGGAAGCATCACTACGAACAAAGCTAGCGGAGGTGATACAGTTCCAGTTGAGCTCTTTCAAATCCTAAAAGATGATGCTTTTAAGGTGCTACACTCAATATGCCAGTAAATTTGGAAAACTCAGCAGTGGCAACAGGACTGGAAAAGGTCCATTTTCATTCCAGTCTCAAAAAGAGGTGATGTCAAAGAATGTTCAAACAACTGCACAATTGCACTCATCTCACATGCTAGCAAAGTAATACTCAAAATTCTCCCATCAGGCTTCAACAGAATGTAAACTATGAACTTCCAGATATTCAAGCTGGATTTAGAAAAGGCAGAGGAACCAGAGATCAAATTGCCAACATCCTTTCACTCATTAAAAAAGCAAGGAATTTCCAGAAAAACATCTATTTCTGTTTAATTGATTAGTCAAAGCCTTTGTCTGTGTGGATTACATACCTCCTGATGGTGTGGATTACATGCCTCCTGAGAAATCTGTATGCAGGTCAAGAAGCAACAGTTAGAACTGGATATGGAACAACAGACTAGTTCCAAATTGGGAAAGGAGTACATCAAGGCTGTATATTGTCACCCTGCTTACTGAACTTATATGCAGAGTACATCAAGTGAAATGCTGGGCTGGATGAAGCACAAGCTGGAGTCAAGATTGCCAGGAAAAATTTCAATAACCTCAGATATTCAGAAGAACCCACCCTTATGGCAGCACGCAAAGAACTAAAGAGACTCGTGATGAAAGTGAAAGAGCAGACTGAAAAGTTGGCTGAGAACTCAACATTCATAAAAGTAAGATCATGTCCCATCACTTCATGGCAAATAGATGAGGAAACAATGGAAACAGTGAGAGACTTTATTTTTTGGGCTGCAAAATCACTGCAGATGGTGACTGCAGCTATTAAATTAAAAGACACTTGTTCCTTGGAAGAAAAACTATGACCAACCTAGACAGCTTATTAAAAAGCAGAGACATTACTTTGCTGACAAAGGTCTGTCTAGTCAAAGCCATGGTTTTTCCGGTACTCATGTATGGATGTGAGTTGGACTATAAAGAAAGCTAAGTGCTGAAGATGCTTTTGAACTGTGGTGTTGAAGACTCTTGAGAGTCCCTTGGACTGCAAGGAGATCCAACCAGTCAATCCTAAAAGAAATCAGTTCTGAATATTTACTGGAAGTACTGATGCTGAAGCTGAAACTCCAATACTTCAACCACCTGATGTGAAGAAGTGACTCATTGGAAAAGACCCTAATGCTAGGAAACATTAAAGGCAGGAGGAGAAAGGGACAACAGAGAATGAGATGGTTGGGTGGCATTACCAACTCGATGGACATGAGTCTGAGTAAGCTCTGGGAGTTGGTGATGGACAGGGAAGCCTGGCGTGCTGCAGTCCATGGGGTCACAAAGATTCGGACATGACTGAGTGACTGAAATGAACTGAACTGAATCAAGATATTTGTACTTAAATATAAAATATTATAAAATACCCCTCTTAGAGAAACAATTGTAACTTTATAAAAAATAATTATTTGCTATTGTTGCATATATACTTCATAGATCAAGAATCCCAGAATAATAGCTTTGTATTCAATAAAAGGAAAGGAAAATGAAGATAACATTTAATTCTACTGCCCATGGGATTTTTCCAGGTAAGAATATTGGAGTGGGTTGTCATTTCCTTTTCCATGGGATCATCATTCTTGACCCAGGGATCGAACTTGGGTTTCCTGCCTTGCAGGCAGTCTCCTGCATTGCAGGTGGATTCTTTACTGACTGAACTATGAGGGAAGCCCCCAATAGTTGCTAATATGTATTAAATACATTTTAAGCTACTCTGTTCAGTAGTTTTCTATTTGTATTAGGGTTAATTCTTGTAATAATTAGATAAGATAGACACAATTTCCCCACGTACATTCATCAGATAATTAAGATTTAAGAGCTAATTTATTTGCTTAAATCTAGAAGATTAGTAAAAGATGGAGATTTAAATCTCTGAATGTCTAATTCTAAGCCACTCCTTAGACAGTCTTCCTAATATGCTCTAAGTAGAGCATCTATAGCAGAAACAAATATTAAGAGTAAGACAGGGTAAATTAAAAGACTATACTGTAGTTTTCAGGTTTTATTATGTATTCTAAAGTATCTCTTATAGCAAGTGATCTAGAGTAGAACTCACTCAAGGAGATTTTGAATATCAGTATGTCATGAGAGAACAATGTCATAAAGACTAAAATTATGACAGAGAGTGACCATGAGTTCTTTTTATTTCTCCCCATCCTCTCTGTTGATTCTCAATTCAGTTGTATTTCCATATAACCATTTTCCCCAAATCACAGACTTTTCTGGAAAAATAGTCAATTAAATTCATAGTATTTGAATGTCTCTGGTTTTCTTCTTTCTTTTGCTCACAAAACAGAGAAGCAGAAATGAAGCCAATGTTCTGATTTCCCGCTTTAACAAAATTCCATATTTAACATTTTTTTCAATTATTTTAAATAAGAAAATATTCATACGAGTGTTAGTCAATTTAAAACTCTTAATCATAGCCATTGTACAATAAATTCAATTACTATAACTACATGACAGTAACAAATATTATGTGTGCAACACTGCCGTAATTGTCAAATCTATGCATATGACTGAATGTTGGATTGGTATACTTTTTAAAAAGAGAAAAAAAATCATAAAATTAGCTAACATCTTCTATCTAATATATTTTTCTAGTGGACTTTCCAGTGTTTCTCTATCCACGATTGCAAACTTAACCTTTCAAAGATGAAAGAGCTGAAAATAAACAAATCAATGTGAGAGGAAAACTGGAAAGATTTTATCTTCGGAAGGCAGAGGAAGAAAGAGAGACTGAGACAGAGACGGAGGGAAAGATCAGAGCTACACTAATCATAACAAATATTCTAGCCCAGAAGGGAACATTGGAAATTGAGAACTAGTGATGGGTAAGCTTTTCAAGTTTTAAAGATGGGGTCCAGATAAGAAACTAACATTCTTGTGATTATCCTAACCTTTCTCATAGAAGTTGAAATCAGATTGGAAATATGAGAACATGCTTTCTTGTAATACATTGCTCCTTCCAGAGTCAGTCCAGCTGGAAATGCAGAGAAGCATGAAAATGAAAAAGAAAACAAACAGAAACAAGCTAACCAAATCTTGAACCGTAGGAAAGGTTCATTTGAGTTTGCATAGGCATAGGTCATTTAGGTTTTTTCTTCATCTGGACTGATTGTTCCGTTGTTTCTAATAAGAGCACTTTGTTGTTTTTTGTAAATGAGCCTTCAAGAAAATAGTTCATCTTGTCTTCACAAAGGTCTGGGATTATTATTTTTTTCCCTTAGAAAAGTTCAAAACATCATAGGAAACGTGTTGAAGAAAAGGACATGGTTTTGGATTAGTGTAAAATGGTTGAAATTGAAAGTAATTAATGAGGATATTCTCGCAAATGCTGTTGATAGCAAAATGGATGAATTATGCTATATTATAATAGACTCAGGAAATCTTTGAAGGCCAGAAGTCTGACAGAATGATGTAAAAGACTCAATGTACAAATTGCAGTATTACTGCTCTTATTCCATTTTTCTAAAGAGAAACATTATAATTACAGAGTCAATTATCTCAATCTGTAATAATGTGCTGAATAAGTGTCTACATATTCATATCTAAGCTTATTTTATGGTTCAGGGAACAAAGACACAGTTAGGGAAGCAAAATTACTGCATATTTTAACTCGAGGTGAAGAACAACAATTTTAGGCTGTGCTAGAGAAAAGAAATTATTTTATATATGACATGACTCTCTCAATTTAAAACAAAACAAAACAAAAACCAAACCATTTTCTCAAAGTTAAAATTTTACACATAACACACATACACGTGCATTCCCATTGTGTCCTTACAAAGTAAATGCCAGCTCAGCCATGCTTCAACAGTAAAGAAAGATCAATAGATTTATGCAACTGGAAAGCTCAGAAATGACCCAAGTAGAACTCCAGTTCCATTTTTCATGACACTTACAGCAATGCCCTGTTCCCTAGGATGGCACATCTTATCTAAAAATGTGAAGAATGGCTGTGATTAACACCAAAGTTTACAAGTTCTCTGATTCACATTAATAATGAAAGAGAGCATCAGCTCTGATCACCATCACATAATTCTTGAATTTGACCAGGGAATGCCAGCTCTTATTTATTGAGACTATTATATATAGATTTCTAAACCGAACTTTCAACAAAGGGACAAGATTATGTTGACTGAATAATGTCACTGGGGGTTTATCCATGGAGATTGGCATGAGTTTAATATGATCAAAATCATAAAGATGAATAAAATTGGAAGAAGTCTGTTTTTGCAAAGGAAAATCTGGATGGGTTTAGAAAAAAGGGATAGTTGGTGAATAGAAGAGCAACGACTATTCAATACAGTAATAAATATAATGGATATAGGGATTAAAGTCCATATGCAAGAGAGACCAAGGACATCCCTTGCCATCCAGGGGTTAAGACTCTGCACTTCCATTGCTAAGGGCACTGGTTCAATCCCTGGTGGGGAGCTAAGATCCTGCATGCCCCATGGCATGACCAAAAACAAAAAAAGGCTATTTTGTTTCTACTTATAATCATTATTGATTGAATCATTCTAAATTCAAATTTGATGTCTTACACAAGTACTTTATTCTTATAAAACTAACAAATCTGTGTATTCTTTACATGATGGGAAGTTAATATATCCAAGTTTAGCTATATACCACCCCTTCTTTAGAATTTGCCCTCATTCCTATCTTTTAGCCACTATTGCTCAAATCAACTTCTAAACAACTTTCTCAGTTAAAGCACAATGAAAAAAAAAAAAAGAATAGGTAATTAAAAAGGTAATTTTACTTCAAAAATAATAATTTATACCTTTATCTAAAATATTCAGATCAGTTGTTATTCTTGCATCTATTCAGTATAAATATTATTTGATGTTATTCTATAGGTAATAAATGTTGAACATATTTTATATTTTCACAAAAAATAACCAAATTTCCTCTAAATTTGAGCTCGTAGTTCTACAAAATTGTAATTTTTTTGGTAATTCTTATCTTTGTATGTCTATAGCTGTTTTTCTTTTTTCTCAATTCCTTTTGCATTCAGTAATTCATTCATGTATTTATTAACAACTATTTACAAGAAGCTTATGTACTAGATATAGATGTGAATTTTCTGTTATTGGAATGCAATGAGAACTAAATAAACGAAGTCTCTAGCTTCACTGACTTTAGACTAGTGGAGGGCAATGAATAATAAATAGAATATAATATCTCTGATGATGATGATAATAAAAATTGTTGAGAAAAGAACAAGATGAAGGAGAGAAACATGGAGAGTAAGGAGTGATGGCTTCAAAGTTAAATACTGTTAGTAAGATAGAGCTTAAGAAAGGAAATAGTGAACACCTATGCTGAGGTGTAAAGTCCTGAGGCAGGACAAGGCTGGGATTTCTCAGGGACAGCAAAGAATAGTGGTAATGGGCAGAGGGGGATTAGTTAGAGGCAGCGTTAGTGGGCAATTAGGTCAGAGAGGAATTAGGACACTAGATTGTCTCTTTCACTCTCTTTCCTTCTATTTATTTCTATCTCAGGCATGAATATGAAAGCATTATCTACCTGATGCTTCCCTCAATGATTCACTGTCTAATCACTGTCTTTATTAACAATTTTGATTTCCTCTTAGAGTTGTATCTTTATTTTTATTATTTTTAAATTTATGGTTATTTTATTGTCCTTTTCTTAGATCTGTGGGAGAATAAATAACCTCATTTATTTTCAGCTTTCCTATTTGAAGATAATGAGATTCAAGATATCTGTCCGAGTATCACTTTAGTTTAACCTCCAAGCTTTCGATGCACTGAGTTCTCTATGTTATTTATTTATGATTAGATTGTAATTTCCAATTCAATACTCTTTTTAATCCATCTGAAGAGTGTTTTATTATAAGGCTTATGAATTTTCAGATCTATAAATATTTTAGGTACTCTTGTTATTACATCTAATTTTACTCTATTGTACCCAAACAGAATAATCTATATTATTTCTGCATTTGGTACTTTTTATTATTGACTTTGTGATCACTTTTTGCATATACTAGATATGGGTTTGAAAGCAAGGCATATTCTTGCTCTTTGAGGTTTAAAATTTAACTATATCTGTACCAGGCAGAATAATGGCCCTCAAAAGATGTCCACATCTTAATCCCAAGAACCTGTGAATAGGTTACTTTACACAATAAAAGGGAATTTGCAGATGTATATAAGACTAAAGACCATGAAGTGGGAAGATTATTCTAAACTATCTGGGTGGGCATAATCTATTAAACATTTGAGTCTTTAAATGCAGAAAATTTTCCCAGCTGTGGTCAGACAGAGAAAGATGTGAGAACTGAAGAAGAGTTTTAGAGATGTGATGTGACGTGGCTGGCTTTGAAGATGGTGGAAAAGGAGCTGTGAATTGAAGACCATGAGCAGCCTCTAACAAGCTCAAAATGTCAAGAGACTCCTTAGAGTCTCAAGAAAGGAATGCAGCCTCATGACACTTTGATTTCAGCTCAGTGAGAACTCTGCCAAACTTCTGGTTCACAGAACTGTAAGATAATACATTTGTGCTGTTTAAACCACTATGCTTGTTGTAATTTTTTTTTCAGCAGCAGTAGGAAACTAGTAGAATATCGACTGTATCAAACTGTTCATTCAGTTGTTTACCTCTTTTATATTATTTTACTATTTTTGCCTTGACCTGTCAACTTTTAAAGCTGACTTGATAAATCATTGGTTTTTGTCATATTTTCTTCTGTTTTCATCACTTTTTCCTTTGTATATAGATCAAAGCTATATGGTTAATAAGCTTAGAACTGATATAATTTCTAAATATCTGCCACAATAAGAAACAAATATTTTAAAATACAAGAGTGTCTTCCATTCTTAACACTATGATATTAATAGAAATACAGTACATACAATAATTATGTATATTCAAGAAAAAAAATAAATTAGGACTTAGAAAGACTGAAACTGTTAGTCTTCAGTCGCTCAGTAGTGTCTAACTCTTTGCGACCCATAGACTGTAGTCTGCCGGGCTCCTCTGTCCATGGAATTTTCCAGGCAAGAATACTGGAGTGGGTAGCCATTCTCTTCTCCAGGGGATCCTCCTGACCTAGTGATCGAAACTGGGTCTCCCACATTCCAGGCAGAATCTTTACCTTCTGGGTCACCAGTGAAGCTCAGTCCAAAATTAGGACTTAACTTCTCCTTTAGCATTCATAGTTAGTTTAAGAAGTCTTGCTATACCTAGGAGGTAACCAAAATTTGTCAAAGGAAATCTGTTAACGTGATGGAAGTATTAGATAGTGATTATTTAAAAGAAGCACCAATACTTGGTTTTGTGGAGCCTATTGTAAAGAAGACAAAGAAGGTTTATAAAGATCTTCAAATAAGAAGTGATGCAAGGCAATCAGTGAACCATCCTTTTTCTCTAGGAAACAGTGTATATATTAGAGCAGAGCTTAATTATCAAAGACCAAAATAAGAAAGGAAGATCTAACTTTGGAATTTTAAATATTCCAGATGCAATTTGTATTTATTCTAGTGAGATATTTAAGACAATGTGAAAATCTGGTTGTCTACTTATAAAATCTTACTATTGGAGCAGATTCTAGTGTTCTCTGAATGATATCCTATCCATCTTGCTACTATCAGTGCTTTTTAGCCCCAAACCACCAGGAACACACCTGTAGTTAAATCAGTTTAACACTGGTTGCAGTGAGAGAGAATGTTCTGGGAACCACGGCACATCTCAGTAACAGGAAATAACTTGAACAATTTAAGCATCAACTGAATAATTTGGTGAAAGAAGCAGAGGAGTTTTGCTCTCAACTGGATATTATGAGACAGCAGGGACATATTGTGATTAGACATATCAATAAATCTTATCTCCATGGAACACAGACTAAGGTGAGAATAAATATATAACAGGTAAAGTAGTAGTCACTCATTTAGTAATAGAGAGGGGGATGTTTGATATTTTGTGGGTTGTTCAGTGATCTATCATGAAGTGGATGTTTCATGAGATTGTTTATGTCCAACAGGAGCATGCCATGACTTAGCTTTAAGCAGCAGATAAACATGTAATGATGTCAAGGCTTAGCTGTGAGTCTCAGATTTGTTGCCCAATATCCAGTGTCCAGGGCTGCTTTTTTTCTCCCCCAACACTACATATTTAGCACTAAATAGCATTTAAAAAAATAGGGAAGGTGGAGTTTCTTTGTTTTTTAACAAAATCGCTTTTTAGAAAGAATAGGGTGATACTGGGTAGTCTGCATATTTTAAAGAAAATTGCATAATTGCGTATTTTTCATTAGCTAAAATATTGAGCAATATATTTTCTGAACTCAATTAAATGATTTCTCCATTTGACATTTATAAGAAATTATCATTTTTGTTCCTTGTATGAACTGTGTGGTTACATGAAAATTGTTTTCTGATAGTTCTACAGAATTGCATACCATTTCATAAGTACTTACGAGAATTTACCCTGAAGACTCATCAGAAAATCGGGCCAACCTCCTTAAACTGATTTGTTGGTGTATTACACTATATGAGGAGGATTTATCACTGGTTGAAACAGAGCATTAGAAAAGGTAAAGACTCCCTGGAATAAAATAAGAGCAAAAAAGTTAGTACTTGAGCACATTCCTTAAGGAAATTATTATCAGCTCTGACTTTGGGGAGCCATTATGAAAACTACAAGGACTATCAAATGGATTTGATTTTAAAAACAACTCATATTTGATTTCACAATATAGAGAATAGTTATCAAAGGTTTTGTTCCTTCAGTCCATATTAGGATAAGGCAGGGTAAGAAATGTTGCCTCACTAGCAAAAAGTGAAGCCAAAGTCATTCAATGTAATTACTTTGTGATATATTTTATTCGTGCTTTTACTTAAGCAATGCTTCAGAAATGATTCTATGAGGCAAGGCAAGTGAGTCCAGCCATTTTCAATACAGTAATCATGTTTTCATTGCTCTTTTTTTTTTTCTTCTGAGACTAGAATTACAATCTTAATTTACAACAAAGTTTTGTTATTTAAATTACTAAAATGTTACCTGCATCTGGGCTAAATTAAGATGAGTTATATCCAGATATCTCTACTTTCTACCTCACAAAGATGATGTATGTGCATACTCAGTCACTCAGTCATGTCCAGCTTTTTGCTACCCTATGAACTGTAGCCCACCAGACCCCTCTCTCCATGGAATTCTCCAGGCAAGAATACTGGAGTGGGTTGCCAGGCCTTCCTCCAGGGGATTTTCCTGATCCAGAGATGGAACCCATGTCTTCTATGTCTCCTGCATTGTAGAAGGATTCTTCTACCTACCAGGCCACCTGGGAAGCCCCACAAAGATGATATCTTTTGCCAAATCTGCATATTTACATAAAATAACCCTGACATCTCAGAATAATGAGAAATAACCTTCAATAAAATTCTTTGAACTTCTGAATCTCAGTTAAATTTCATTTTAGGCAAAATTATTATTTTCATGTTTTGTGGGATTAGTGTCGATTATAATGACTGAATTAGTTTGTAAGATTTTTGCAAGTTTTCTTTAAAATTAAAAACAATACTGTAGTATATAAATGGAAGGATTCATGATTTGCAAAGAATAATATGATCTCCACTCTAGCAGATGCTGAACTTATCAAAATTCATTTTTATTATTCAAATATATTTCATTAAAAAATATACCCATTCAAATATTTTCCAGGACATAGTCCTTAGAACTCTCCCTGGTGTCATAGTCTGTTTCATCAAAGACACTTCCTTCAGAGCAGCACGGAATAGAGGTCACTTTCTTTGAGGCTTGAAGTGTCTGACTGAAGTACAGAGCTGAGTGCCTAATTCTGAAATTTGTTTTCAGTTCGACTGTTCCCTCCCATAATTTGTTATTATTACTGTCCTCTGAATGATTCTAGTGGTGGAGTTATTCAAGTAGAACAAAAGGAAACAAAAAACAAAAAAGCAAAACAAATAATACAGGCTGGGTTCTCAGAAAGTTGACTCTGAGATGTTGATTAGTGTATGGGAGGTTTATTAAGTTCACACTTTCAAGATCAACACCTGTTGGAAGAGGTGATGAAGAAAGAGTGGGCAGAGGAGGAAGATGAACTCAGATGGGGTCGCAAATAGAGGTGGGGGATGAGGTATTTCTTCAGAATTTTTCCCAGTGGGGTGAGGGGACTTGGCTTTATCAACCCTCATAATGAATAGGCATCTTTGGGAGTCACCCTCATGTGGGCATGTGAGCTTGTGGAAGGTCACCCTCCTAAGTTAAGGTAGTGTGCAGACCTGCAGGCCTCACTTCCTGAAGGGGGGTCTGGTGGCCCATCCAAGGTACTCCTGAACTCAGGCTATCTATCTTTCACATTTGGGTCTACAGATATAAAAATTATTTTTGCCTCTGATCAAAATTACTTCATTACAAAATATATATAAATATATATGTGTGTTTATATATATATATATATATATAATGCACCTTTTAAAAAACTAGATTTCAAATTTTATTTTGTAATAAATATGAACATCTCCATTTTATTCACATCCTGTTAGAGGGGTTTAGTGAGAGTTTGTCTATTCTGCATACAGTTGCATCAGTTCAATTCAGTTCAGTCCCTCAGTCATGTCTGACTCTTTGCGACCCCATGGACTGCAGCACGCCAGGCCTCCCTGTCCATCACCAACTCCCAGAGCTTACTCAAACTCATGTCCATTGAGTCGGTGATGCCATCCAACCATCTCATCCTCTGTCTTCCCCTTCTCCTCCCACCTTCAATATTTTAGGGTCTTTTCCAATGAGTCAGTTCTTCGCATCAGGTGGCCAAACTATTGGAGTTTCAGCTTCAGCATCAGTCCTTCCAATGAATAATCAGGACTGACTTCCTTGAGGATGCACTGGTTGGATCTCCTTGCTGTCCAAGGGATTCTCAAGAGTCTTCTCCAATACCACATAGTTACTACATTAAAACATGGCATAAATAAATAAATAAATAAATAAATAAAGTAGATATTTGTGATTCTAAGTCATTCCATTTTCTGAATATAACACATTGTACAAAATTTATGTTTTGAGGGTTGTAGAAGGTTCTAGGTTTAAAAGTTGAAAAAAAAAGTTAAAGTTAATAAACTATTTAAAAACAGTTAAAAAGCAGGAAGTTAGCAAGCAGTTTTTGTGGGTGATGAAAAAAACCTTGGTTAGTCATCATGAAACACATAAAAAGCACCACTGGGAAATATGGAAAACTCTGAAGTACAAAATATGCAGCTAAGTTATGTTGAACTGTTAAATGTTTCAAGATTGTATAATGAAAAAATATTTTCACTAATATAAAAACCCTAAACTGGGGAATTCCCTGGTGGTCCAGTGGTTAGGACTTTCACTGCCATGGGTCCAGGTTCCACTCCTGGCCTGGGAACTATGACCCCTGCAGCCAAAAAGCAAAAACTCAAACTATATATAACATACCGTGTCTTGATCTCCAAAACAGGTAGGAATTAGACAATTTCTCCATGAAAACAACAACTTCTACCATTTCCAGAAACAAGAATGATTCTTCTCACTCATTAAATAAGGATATTAGTAACAATCACATTGAGTTATGATGAGATTCAATTAGATAATTCATGGAAAGTGCTGAATATCATGCCTGATACACTATGATTATTAAATAATGTTAGTGTTTATTTTTATTTTTGTTCCTGGGAAACTTTTATCACAGTAGTGTAAAAAATGTTAATATGGATCAAGGCATTCTATGACCTATTTGACAGTGACTTTAAAGTTCACATCCTCCAATGCTAAACTCTTAGTCCAAAAACAAAATTTAAGATGTTTGTTTTAACTTTTATTTCTGACTATGAAAAAATTTCACAAAATGTGTACTTTAACTTTTAATAGACACTCAGCATATTCTAGATATAATATTTGCAATGTTCTCTGATGTAACCAGATTTAAGATATTGTTTGATCATATTGTTTTGTGAAGACTACATATTGAAATAACCAAGAAGTTTGTTTATGAATAAAGTTATCAGTCAGTCAGCTCAGTTTCTCAGTCGTGTCTGACTCTCTGCTATCCCATTGACTGCAGCATGCCAGGCTTCCCTGTCCATCACCAACTCCTGGAGCTTACTCAAACTCAATCTCCATTGAGTCTGTGATGCCATCCAACCATCTCAGCCTCTGTCATCTCCTTCTCCTGCCTTCAATCTTTCCCAGCATCAGGGTCTTTTCCAGTGAGTCAGTTCTTCACATCAGATGACAAAACTATTGGAGTTTCAGTGTCAGCATCAGTCCTTCCAATGAATATTCAGGACTGATTTCCTTTGAGGATGGATTGGTTGGATCTCCTTGCTGTTCAAGGGACTCTTAAGAGTTTTCTTCAACACCACAGTTCAAAAGCATCATTTCTTCGGTGCACAGCTTTCTTTATAGTCCAACTCTCACATCCATACATGACCACTGGGAAAACCATAGCTTTGATTAGATGGACCTTTGTTGGCAAAGTACTATCTCTGCTTTTTACTATCCTGTCTAGGTTGGTCATAACTTTTCTTCCAAGGAGCAAGTGTCTTTTAATTTCATGGCTTCAGTCACCATCTGCAGTGATTTTGCAACTCAAGAAAATAAAGTCTGTCTCTGTTTCCACTGTTTCCCCATCTATTTGCCATGAAGTGATTGGACCAGATGCCATGATCTTACTTTTCTGAATGTTGAGCTTTAAGCCAACTTGTTCACTCTCCTCTTTCACGTTCATCAAGAGGCTCTTTGGTTCTTCTTCGCTTTCTGCCATAAGTGTGATGCCATCTGTGTATCTGAGGTTATTGATATTTCTCCTGGCAATCTTGATTCCAGCTTGTGCTTCATCCAGCCCATCATTTCACGTGATTTACTCTGCATATAAGTTAAATAAACAGGGTGACAATATACAGCCTTTATGTACTCATTTCCCAATTTGGAACCAGTCTGTTGTTCCATGTCCAGTTCTAACTGTTGCTTCTTGACCGGCATACAGATTTCTCAGGAGGCAGGTCAGGTGGTCTGGTATTCCCACCTCTTTCAGAATCTTCAACAGTTTGTTGTGATCCACACAGTCAAAGGCTTTGGCATAATCAATAAAGCAGAAGTAGATGTTTTTCTGGATCTCTGTCACTTTTTTTGATGATCCAACAGATGCTGGCAATTTGATCCCTGGTTCAAATAAAGTTATAGCTCATCTAAATACATTTTAGAAAATAAGCATATTATTTCCTATGAGTATTTGACTGGAAAAAAATATTGAGCACATCCCTATTTAGCTGCTTTTTCTAGGAATGAGGAGTAACAAAAAATCAAAGTTAAAAAATGATTTTATAATGAAAATGGCTGTTTGGATTGAAGTCAATATAATTTTTAATTATGAGCCTCAGAATTAGGAATTATAAAATATCTAAAAAGACATATAAAACATTGGCACTCTGAATTTTACTCTTTGTTTAAAATCTCTTTCCCTTAATAAGTGTCAAACATATATCCTTAGCTTTCTTACAGAAATTCTTTCTCTAGAAAATGTTTCTGGTCAACTTTATATTATTATGTTATTAGATTACTTAATTCAGGTAAGAATCACTATGGAGATTAGATATCCAAAGGGAAATTTGAGGAGCCATCACTGTCAGAAAGTTGTTAACCAAGGTTTACTTGGAACCTAAGTAATCGATCTGGGTTAGGCCACAATACAAGTAAACATAGAAAGACTATCTTCTAATAAAACTGAAATGTAGTTATATGCTCAGGATATTTTCCTAAGTAAATAACACATTCTAACTGAAGTTCATGAGATAGGGCTGAGAGAGGAGTGGAAGAAAGAGTTTGTTATACATTTCCTGAACATAAACATTTTGGTGGTTTATCCATACATTCATTTTCTAGGAAAGGAGGGAATGACTTGTTTGTTTTTATTTTATTTGGATAGGCAGAGAATGTTCAGGCAGAGAGGGAGCTCTGACCTTGCAAGTGTCATTGTGAGTTGCCAAGGAAATTCTTATCCTTTATGATGTGGAAATTAAGATAATGAAGATCTGTTAAGGAAAGAACTTTTTTTTTTTTTTCATTTATTTTTATTAGTTGAAGGCTAATTACTTTACAATATTGTAGTGGTTTTTGCCATACATTGACATGAATAAGCCATGGATTTACATGTGTTCCCCATCCCGATCCCCTCTCCCACCTCCCTCTCCATCCCATCCCTCTGGGTCATCCCAGTGCACCAGCCCTAAGCACTTGTCTCATGCATCCAGCCTGGGCTGGCGATCTGTTTCACACTTGATAATATTCATGTTTCAATGCTATTCTCTCAGATCATCCCACTCTCACCTTCTCCCACAGAGTCCAAAAGTCTGTTCTATATATCTGTGTCTCTTTTTCTGTCCTGCATATAGGGTTATCATTACCATCTTTTAAAATTCCATGTATATGCATTAGTATACTGTATTGGTCTTTATCTTCCTGGCTTACTTCACTCTGTATAATGGGCTCCAGTTTCATCCATCTCATTAGAACTGATTCAGATGTATTCTTTTTAATGGCTGCGTAATAGTCCATTGTGTATATGTGCCATAGCTTTCTTATCCATTTGTCTGCTGATGGGCATCTAGGTTGCTTCCTTGTCCTGGCTATTATAAACAGTGCTGCAATGAACACTGGGGTACACGTATCTCTTTCAGATCTGGTTTCCTCGAGGAGTGCCCAGGAGTGGAAATGCTGTGTCATATGGAAAAACTTCTATTTATTTGATTATGTGTAGGATTGTTTCTGTCAATGTGAATAACTTACTCGTGTATTACAGATTGCTCTATTACTTACATTGTTTATTGCATTGTTATATTCCATCACTTGTCCAATGTTTCAGTTTGAATTCACCTCTAATTAGATGGTTTTGCATTCCTTCTCAAAATCATCAAATATTCTCATATGAAATATGAAATGAGCTTGATTGAGAATCATTTTGTGTGAAATCTGTAGCTCTGAAAAAACTGGATATTTGAGTCTACATGAGTTGTTTGTTCTTCCTGAAGTCTGTTATTTTTCCCAGTTGATTTATCTTAAAAACATTAGCTATTTCTGTGAAATGTCCACATCAGCAATAGTTGAATTGACAATGAAACAGATGTGATGTAATTTATGTACTTTGAATTGGTCTCTATGATGAGGGTGGGGAAGGGACAGTGAAGGCACTTGCCAAATGTCAAGTGAGAGAGAAGATGGAGATTCATGAAAGAAAAGAAGAACTAGAGTAAAGAAATCCTGCTAAAAGTTTGGTCCTTAGTCCTTCATTTTTATTTCTCCCTAGTTCCCAAGGCAGATGTCTTTTAATCATGTTCTTATACCTCTAAGTAAGTAAGTAAATAAATAAGGGTTTGTCACTCAGTCATGTCCGACTCTGCAACCCCATGAAAACTGGCGGCACTCATGGGACTCCCATGAGACTCATGCGGTTCCCACAAGACTGTAGCCCACCAGGTTCCTCTGCCCATGGGATTTCCAGGCAAGAATACTGGAGTGGGTTGCCATTCCCTTCTCCAGGGGATGAACATTGCAGCAGCATTCTAGCATAGCAGGCAGATTCTTTACTGTCTGAGTCACCAGGGAAGCCCTCTTAAACCCACACTCCCACCATTTTCTCTGCCTTGAGAGGAAAAGCTAGATTGGATGAGTGTATACATACAAATCAATTTCATGTTGATATTCCAAAACGATGTTCTATAAAGGATGGGTAGAGGTATAGCTGTGAATATTCTCCCTCAATATTAGAAGTTATAAACTCGTACTCTTTACAGGTTTGTTGCTTTAGTTTTGTCTTTCTTTTGTTTGTACTTTAGTTGACTTTATTATAAATAATTGTTTTGATTCTGTTTTCCAATATTTTGGAGAATCCTGCACACATTGTCTTCTCCCAGAGGTGTTGCTTTGCTCCCAAAGATGTACTACTTCAGATTTGGCCTTAGATCATTTTATTGTATTAAGATATCATAATGTACAGGAAACTGTACATAGAATATAAATAATTTCCAATATCCTGAGATTAGGATAGATTGGCTGTGATAGCAGCCATAAAGAAAACACTGTCCTTGGTGACTAGAAATATTTGGAATTCATGAATTGTAATTTCCTGTGACCATTCTTTTTCTTTACTTGCTGCTTTTGTTTACATTTCTTTGAACAATGAACTTAAAATCAGATTTTAGTCTTTTTATCATGTATGATTCCTAATTCCCCATATCCCAGGAACCCTTGGTCAGAAAGTATACTTAAGAGTGAAAAATTTAATAGTTAATTTAATTCTGCTGGATAGAACAATCTCTTGCTTTTGTGAAAGGCTTTTATGTAAGAGAGACTTCAGTCATGTGTGACTTGTTTTGTCTTAATGCTGACATGCTGCCAATACACAGAAGATGGAAATCTATTTTGTGAATATAATTGATCTTGAATGAGGTCAAACTGCTTATTTCATTCAAATGTGATGCTAAGTAAACTAGTTAATATGTTCACAGGGCATATACAAATATCTCAAATACACTGTTTATATTCATAAATTAATGTGTTAATGAATTTTCCTCAGCAGGGTTCCATTATACAAATCCCTCTGGGCTTATTATCTGAAATGCCTAATCTGTTAGACACTGTTTGGGGGTGGGGATTATACAAGGTTAGAATTATTAGATTCCTCAGTTCTTTCCTTTGTGTATTGGCATTTTTCCTCCAAGGCATAAAGCATTTTAACTAAAAATATGCTTAAAGATTTCTTTCAGTCCAAATCTAGGACATAAAAAAATAGATTGGGTACATTTGAGGATACAAGCAAAATAAAAAGCTGGCTAATTTAGGGCAAACTACACACAAATCAATGCTATAAGGATTTGTTCCATTAAGTAAAAATGTAACTCTATAGAAATATGCTGATATTTTTGTGAAAAAAAAAAAGATAAGTATAACTGAACTAGAAAACAACCAACAGTCACACTTAATTATTGTCTTCATTATTTACACATTAAGAAAATTCGTGTAGTGCAACACTTAATATTTGAATTGCTTTACCAGTACTAAATATTTCTCTATGAGAGAAAAACCTATTTGCATTTTTAGTAAAGTTTTCATGGTGGCTAGTACATTTTTTCCCAAGTCAATATCTCTCATAATACAGCCAAATTTATGCTTAGAGGATTGCTTATTCACTGAGATAGCTGGGCTGAATAAAGAAGAAGGAAGAGTTTAAAGTACTGAAACTGATCATTGTTCAGTGTAATGCAGGAAAATAATCATGGAAATCAGAAAGCTTAATCAGAAAAATAAAACCTGTATATAAAATTAATCTCTCAGGAGCTTTAATTATAAACGTGGAAAGGCTCAGTACTTCAGTAACTGATACTGATTTGGCTCTGTTGTTTCTCCTTCCTAACAGTCTGATGACATCTCAGTCTGATTTCATAGTTTGTATTCCTGTTTGATTATAATAACTGTCAGCTGTTACCCAGTTTCCTGGCTTAGGAGGAGGAAGGAGCACAGCCTCCCCGATTTCCTTGGTCTCTTCTGGTGTTGCCTGCTAACAACACCTCCTCAGCCAAGAAGTGCTGGGGAACGGCGACTCACGCTGTTTTCCTACAATTTTTGTGGTAAATCTATAAAACACTTTACCTTTCTCATATCCAGAGGCAGAAGAGCCATATTAGATGAAGGAGCAGGGCCTTTCAAAACTTGGCCTTTGAGAATTTAGTAAGTTTAGTCTCAACAGGGTGCTCAATGCCTCTACCGTATCCTGCATTCTTTGGCAAACTCTGGAGACAAGACCATATGCCAATCAGTACCTCATACAACCATTGTACCTTGGGGAATATATAGTGAAGGGAGATGGTTGTTAATAAGTGGAAAGCTATATTGCAGCCAAATAAAGACAATACATTTGGAAGTAATTTGAGTCATTAAATCCAAAAACCTAGATTCAATGGCATTCATTCATTCATCTAATCATATATTCACATTTCATTCAACAAATGTATTTGAACTCCTACTATTTGCAAGGCACAGTGAAGGAAGCAAGGCGTCTTTTTTTCAACAAGCAATGGGTTCAGAAATGGACAATGTTATCTTAGTATCTCAGTATAAACCACGGTATAAAAAAGAGAATAGAATAGAAAAAGAAACTGGTTATACAAGATAGCTTATTAAAAAAGCAACGTAATATCCTTTGGAAGTAATTTTGAATTGCATCAGCTTATGGAACATTTAAGGAATTTGGAAATCAGTCATATATTAGACACATCTTTGCGTTATGGGGAGAGGAGAGAAAATTTGTATTAAATTTTAATAATTCTAGGAGTCATAATCTTTAGAGAAGTGAATGAAGGAAAAACAGGGTAAGAAAATACTGCCTTCAAAAAAAAGCAAGAAATGGGAGAAAAAGTAATGTATCTATTCATTCAACAAAAGTAATTATCATCATGTAGGTCAATAGAACACAAATAAGAAAATGGTATTTATAAGCCCATAGGTTTCAACAATTACTCTAAATCCAAGTTAACTTGTCTTTTTAAAACTATAAAACTGTGAGACTGAATAAAACATAAAATTCAAATATACACTATTTAAAAGGGACAAACTTTAAATCTAAAGACACAGAAATGTTAAAAGGAAAGGATGAGAAAAGGTAAACAACAACTTAGCCAATGAAGGGAAGTGTTGCGATACTGCATCAGACAAAGCAGGTGTTAGGGTAAGACATTTTCAAGAGAAAAGGAGGAACTTTCATAATGATAAATAGTCCTCCAGGAAGTATCACAATTCTAAATCTACATGCATCCAATAACATAGTTTCAAAATATATAGGGGAAAAAAAAGCTGACACAGTTAGAAGAAAAAAAAATAGATGGATCTGCAATCATAATAGAATACTCTTAAGAGCTGATGAACAAGCAGAAAATCATCAATCAGGATTTAAAGCATGTGCCATCTCAATTTAACTGGCTTGACCTACTTGACATTATCTATCATGCATATCTGCAGCCCACAATGACAGTAGCTTCTTTCCATGAAGCACCTCATGAAGCATCCTGCAACATTGGACATATCACATGTATTGACACTGTGAACAAGACTCATCAAATTTCACAGAGTTGCAATATGCTCTGTTACCACAGTTAAAGGAAGCTACTAATTAATAAGTGAAAGATAAAGAGAAAAACAGCTAATACATTGTAGAGACATTGATCATAATTTAAGTCCTTTATTTTGATATAGACAAAAGATCAAATTTAAAACTAAAAACCTGCACTATATATATAACATTATAAAAATATTTTTAAATGTCAACATTTATGATGAAACTTGAGTTAACTTGAAGGCATTTAATTCCTCATACTCAAGCACAGAGGCAGCATTGTGCAGTGGTTAAGCAAACAAGATCAGTATGTTTAGCTAGATCCTGCTAGCTGCAATCTTAAAGTACTTACTAAACTTCAGTTCGCTGACCTGTAATCCAGGGATAACGATGGTGCTTATGTTACTGTCTGCCTGTGAAGGTTAAAATGATAATGTTGATAAAGTCTGTTACACATAGCAGAACATGTATTTCCAGAGAATTTGGTGGAATGCCTTCAATCCATAATACTTTCCTCTTGTTCATTCTCTCTGATTGTACAGAATGCAATTAGGCAAGGTATTTTTTGGAATTCAGGAGACATGTCCTGGGGAAAGTGTTCTTTACAGCAACACTGTAATAATTCTTTAATATCCTATTTACTACATTGTTTGCCTTCAGGAAAGTTAAATTCAGAGCAAAATTAAAAGACTGCAATTGTAAACACCCTTCACTTGATAGTAAAAATAGCTCAAAAATTATTTCCTTTTTTGTCTTTTTATTATTTGGATCTGAAACAAACACCATGATAGCTAGGTGAGCTGGGTCCTCTGTTTCTTGGTCCAACATTCAAAACTGAAAGTATTAGAAATGTTCACAATAAGCTATAGTGATTTGGGGATGAAAACATCTGACTGTGATGTAATCTCATAAAATAAAATGAACATTTCCTATCAGAATTTGACTTACTTTACCGACAGACTTATTTTAAGACATTCTATTTGGCTACCATTATTGTGAAATTCAAAAGAGAAAATTTAATAAAGAAGTCTCTGTTGACCTAATATCATGTGAACAATCCCAAAACTTCTAAATAATAAAAATGCCCAAATATGAGAAATTTAAAGTTTTTAAAGTGTCAGTTCGTATTAATTTTCTATTGCAAGATGACAATTACCTCAACTTCAGTGGCTTGAAACAGCATCCATTAGCTCAGAGGTCTGTTGGTGAGAAGTTCATGCCTGTGGCTATGACTGGATTCTCTGCCTTGGGTCTTACAGGCTAAATCCAAATTATCAGAAAGGCTGAGTTCTAGGCTAGAGATTCTGGGGAAGAATCTTCTTCCACTTAATTCTGTCTCTGCATCCCCTCAGTCATTTTTGGAGAGATAGGAGAATGATAAAATGATTGACAAATATAAAAGCATATTCAGAGGTTTAGAATAGCCAATGAAAAAAATAGTTTGAAGATTTACATTACCTGAAAATAGACCTGCCAAAGTTACAGTAACCAAGAAAGTGTAATGTGACCTAAAGGTCAATGAATGGGCCAACTGAATGTAATAATGAATCCGGAAATAGAATTGCACATACCCAGTTACTCAAGGAAAATGTAAGTGTATGTTGTATAATTGAACCCCTCATGACATTAATGAACTCCTCATGATGTTAACAGAATCTTTATTCATAATAGTCAAAACCAGGAAACAATACATTCGCTTATCATAGTGAATGGATAAACAAATTGTGGTATATCCATACATTGGCATAGTATTCAGCAAAAAAAAAAAAATGACCGATTCATACAATAACACACTGAATCTGAAAAATATTATCCTGAGCAAAAATGCCAGACACAAAGAATATATATTGTATTGAGACAGACTGAGACCTGGGACCCTTTGCTTCAGTGCTGGCACCTGAACAATGTCTCCTCAAGCTACAAAATACAAAGAAGCTCTAAGAGACCAAAAACAATTGTGTATATGTGCAATTGGACAGATTCTGGACAAAAGATACAAAAAGACAAATAGCCCAACTGCTACTTCTGAAGAACCAGGAGCAAAAGCAGGGTACTATGCATACCTCCTGCATACAACATCACATAGTGGGTAAGCAAATCACTTAACTTACCCCTCACGCCCGGACCCTGGACACACCCTACCCTCAGCCCATATTAGGAACCAGCTCACTACTCCCTCAGTGAGCCAGCTAGCAAATGAAACCGTTACTTTTTCTTGCTTCCCCTTGCTGCAGCAGGACCCCCAATAAAGCCTTGCCTGAATTTCTTGTCTGGCCTCTGATCAATTTCTATTGATTAAGGAGGTCAAAAATCCTGATTGTTAACAGTATGATCCTAATTATATGAAGTTCTAGGAAGGACAAAATTAATATCTAATGACATAAATGAGGGTTTCCCAGGTGGTGCAGTGATAAAGAATTTGCCTGCAATGTGGGAGACCTGGGTTCTATCCCTGGGTAGGGAAGATTCCCTGGGAAGGGAATGGCAACCCACTCTAGTATTCTTGCCTGAGGATTCTATGGACAGAGGAGCCTGGTGGGTTATAGTCCATGGGGTTGCAAAGAATCGAACAGAACTGAGTGACTAACACTAAATCAGTGATTTCTTGGGGATAGTAGTGTGTCCAGTTGACAATAAGGGGGTCACAAGGGAACTTTTAGGGTGATAGCAATTATCTTTATCTTGATTATGATGGTCAATACACTGGTGAATATGGTTGTTGAAATCTGATCAAACTGTACACTACCTTAAATGTATTTTCTTGTATATAAATTGTGCTTCAGTAAAGTTGGAATAAGAATAAGTTGCAAAAATTATATATCTAAGTGTAGCCTAACCTTGTTTGTTCCTCTGCTCTTCATTTATTTAAAGCTTTTGATTATATTACTATTTTTCCACCATACTTTTCAACAGATTTTAGTACCACTCTTTCATCATAAAAATTAAATAATTTTTATCATGCTGACTTAGTCTTTTACTTTTGCTATTTAATACATTGTATGTTTATTTCCTAGAACAGAGTTTATAAATAAATCTGCCCCTTATTAAGCCCTGTTTATTGGGGGCAGGAGGAGAAGGGGTCGACAGAGGATGAGATGGCTGGATGGCATCACCGACTCGATGGACATGAGTTTGAGTGAACTCCGGGAGTTGGTGATGGACAGGGAGGCCTGGCGTGCTGTGATTCATGCAGTCACAAAGAGTCGGACACAACTGAGCAACTGAAATGAACTGAACTGATTCATATTTACCTCTTTTTGTGTGTAGTATGCAGTGTAGATGATTATAATTTCTACTGATATAGTTCAGTTCATAGTATGTTAAACTCCAGAGAACTCAAAAATCAGAGTAGAATAGATATCTATTTATATACACTGGTACTATTATTTTTTAACTCAATTTGCTGAAAAATGGTTAAATCAGTTGGTGCCAAGTCTTCTTTATTATTAAACCTAATTTCCTTTTAGATATCTGACTTAGTAATTACCATCTCAACCAATACCATCACTGCCATCATAGCTAATATCACATCATACTATGTCAGGCACTGTGCAAGTACACTCTTTATTGCATTTTTTGTACTTTAACACTAGCTTTGTGTTTGCAAATCAAAGTTTAAATTAGTGAGATACTTTATTTTTGCATTTAGTATAAGAATTTCCTTGTCATGGTTACTTTCTAACCAATGCTTATAAGATCAAAAGGAATATCATTATAGGTTAACCATAATAAAAATAAGATGTCTTGGCCTAAATCCTTATATCATATTTGAATATGAGACTCCACTGAATAAAGTAATAAGCTTTTGTCTTTTTTGAAGAGAAGACTTCTGAGCACAGAATTTTGACTTAAAATTCAAGTAAACCAGGTTCTTTAAGAACCCCTCACGGTGTCACTTTCTACAATTCTTCCTCTCAGTTGACTCATAAGGCATATTGGGAAAATGTTAAGAAATTCATCTCAGACTCAAAGATGTGACTTTGATGTATAAGCTTTCACAAAAGCATTTAAGCATTTCGCCCCAGGCTGAAAAACTCATCTAAAAAACCAGGCAAAGTTCTTGTTAGCCAGCAAAATAAAATGTGATTTTTGTTTACAGTTATCAGAGTAGACAGCCTGTACTTATTCTCATGCCATTCTGAGAGTAGGGAATATATGTATCCTAAAGGATGCCAAGGGAGCTTAGAGGAGAGGAGGAGCCATTTTATCAGAAGGGACACTGTTGACCCTGTAACAGCGGGACCTGCAAGCAGAATGGGGATATGGCATCTGTTTGCTTAGGAGAATGGATGCAAGAGGGAGAGCATCCGAATGTACAGATGCAACCGGCGAACACTTGAAAAAAAGAGTCAGATCTGTGCCGAGAAATAACACAGAGCTTAGAGTTATATAGCCACAAGCCTTTACATAACCCCTTCAAGAGGTTTAAAAATCAACTGGAATTGAGCTCCCCAAAGCTGGCATTCTAAACCCAATTTAATTTTACTAGGTTTCAATCAGGGACTATCTGTAAAACATATTGCACACAATTCATAATTTAGTGCATCACATAATAAGATAGACAGTACACAGGAAACATGGATTTGGCTTGAAATGTAATATTCGATGATTCATTTAAATTATAATAGCCTCTGACAGCAGAAGATTAAGAGTTTTATAACAGATCTTGAAAAATCTTAAATTTATTCTTTATATATGCAATCCAGATTACTGACTGGAAGAGTATTTAACTGTAGTCTCAATCTCAGCTGTGATTCTAGAAGTCAATGAAAATACAATTATCCATGCTGGCTAGACAGAATTGCCAGGGGGCATAATTAAGGGAGGCATTTAGCTAATTGCTTTCTGAAAGAGAATGAAATGATTTTAGTGGAGTCAAGAGTTCATATGGGTCTCCAGGGAGAACCATCCTCCCTCAGAAAAGAAAAAGAGAGAGAGAAAGAAAATAAAACACAGTGCATCTTGGCACACATGTCACATGTGCTTGGGGCAAAACTGTAGGCTGAATGAAGTGAAAGAGTGATTGCAAGGGAGGAGGGAGTATTTGACTCAGGCAGTAACCCCTGAGTACCACTTGCCAAAGCATTTTCTTTGAAGTATACTGAGAGATGTTCTTTGAACAGGACTTTCCCCACTTAAATGTGTTGGGCAAACAGCACGTTTTCCTCTTTTTGATTCAAAATATCTTTAGACTGTCTAAGTCTTTGAGTTCTAAAGCAAAAATAAATGTTTAACACTCCATCATCTACACTGAGAATATATCTTGAGACTTCATACCATAAAATATTTCTTATTTGAAATATTTCTTTTTTGAGGGGATCTTTGGAGAAGGAAATTGCAACCCACTCCCGTACTATCGCCTAGAAAATCCCGTGAATGGAGGAGCCCGGTGAGCAGTCCATGGGGTCGCAAAGAGTCAGACAAGACTGAGCGACTTCACTTTCACTTTCACCCTAGCCAGAAGGTTTTACTATTCAGGCTGTTTAAAGAACCCAACTGTAGGAGACAGCAGAAATAAATGGAATAGTATCACAAGGCCTGTGTGCCCAGTCGTGTTCAACTCTTTGTGACCCCATGGACTGTAGCCCTCCAGGCTCCTCTGTCCATGGGATTTTACAAGCAAGAATACTGGAATGGGTTGTCATTTCCTCCTCTAAGGCATCTTCCCAAGCTAAGAATTGAACTCATGTCTCCTGCATTGGCAGGCGGATTCTTTGCCACTGCACCACCTGGGAAGTCCAGTCTTAGAATGTTATATATCTAGGAAAATAAATTATAGCTACATATGCTAATATGAATATAGCTTTTGAGCTAACTTAAGCTATACATATATGTCATAAAACTATATGTAGCATAAGTTCATATAAAATTAAAACAGGCAAAACAAGCAATTATATTACTTAAAGATATATCTAGATAATAAATATTAAAGAGCAGAGCGATTATTACAAAAATTAGAATAGTGATTATCCGCTGGGGAAAGAAGACATGATGGTAAACTAGACATGCATGGTGGAGATCAGGGGGTCTCCTGAGGTACTTATAATGCTCCATTTCTCAACCTAGCTGGTAGTTACATGAATGTCTATAATTGTTCTTTATATTGTACATACATACATATTTGTATCCAGCTTTAGTTTGTAAATATGCATGTGTGCACACACACAAACACATGCTCTCTCTCTCTCACACACACACACACTAAGGCATAGCAGCAACAAGGCATTCCTGAGCTACAGAAGGTGAATTTTCTGAGGACTTAGTGGGGAAAAGTAAACTTCTTCAGAAATGTTTGATGTATTTTTATAGTAGGTATTAAGAGTAAATATAGCTGAAGCTATTGAAATAAAAAATACTGTAATTTAAACTCTAATTTGAACAACTGCAGAAACTGAATACTCTTGTTAGTAGTTATACCAAGTGATACACAGAATGGTATGACGAAGTATAGAAGATAGATCAACATGTGACAAAGAAGATCATGAAATGAAGTAGAGTCAGAAAAACAGAAGAATCAGGGCAAAAATGTGAAGCCTTTTGTCAATTACATGCTGAAGAAGGGTTTGATTTAATATTGAAAAATCTCTATTGGAATATGAAAATTATTATTCAAGTAGTCACAATTTTTCTGTAGAAAATGACAGGAATTCAATCAAAATTTAGGCAAAATAGGGGAATTTTGGCTACTGTAATTAACCTATAGGAAAAAAAGGGAGGAGCTCATCTGAGGGGTTCTTGAACAATGAACTCAAACATAATCAAGTCTTTCCATATTAACTTCCCTCTTTTTCACTGTTTAGTTTTTGCTTTGTTTTTATTTGCTCTTTCTCCAAATATTTTGTTTTCTGGGAAAGAGAGGCAGTAGTGGGGGAGGGAGTCGAGAATTTCTATACAATATGTATTATGTAAGTGTGAAGAAGGAAATGGCAAACCATTCCAGTATTCTTGCCTGGAGAATCCCATGAACAGAGGAGCCTGGAGGGCTACCATCCACAAGGTCACAAGAGTTGGACAGGACTTAGCAACTAAACCACCACCACCACCGTATATGTGTGTAATACCTATCACGTTCATGCATTACCAATTCTTGGCTTTGCCTCTCTTTCCCAACTGACTAAGACCGTTGAGGCTTTTGATGTCCTACAGAAACCTGTAAACTGATTTCTGTGTGCCTCATGTGCTTCCACGCTCTACCTCCCACCTGATCAGCTGGTAACATCTAACTCCTTGCAGAGTTTGACTGAACCCATTACCTGCTGTCCCTCCACTTTTTCTGTTTAGAAAACCTCCTGCTCTTCACTTAAACTGAGGGCTTAGTTAGCCCTGTGTCAATGTGCTGAGGATTGTATCGTGGTCAGTGACAACTCCAATCTTCCATTTGTTCAAGCCAAACACCTTGTTAGTTTACTTTTTCCCTCTGTTTATTTAACAACTTGGTTCATCACCAATTTCTTGCAGTTCTACCCTCCAACCATGTCTTATACTCTTCACCATGGTCATTGTGAAGTTTATCACCTTGCCTTACCTAGATTATTTTAAAACCCTCCTGAACGGACTCCCTAGAAGATCTTTTTGCATTTCCCCTATTGAACTCTATATAAAAATAATATTTACTGTATTCATACACAGTATTCATTATGCATAATATTTTCCTTAGCAATCCAGTGCATCTCCCCATATACACACTTATTTTCAGGAGTTATTTTGTAGACATGTGAAGAAAGATGCTTGGACTGAGTTAACTTAGGTGTTTGTTCTTAGTCCTTAGAGGAGGTTCAATTTTATATGATGAAGCCATCACAGAAAAAAATCTTCTGGGAACCTCATATGCTACTGCATCTTAAGCCTTGTGCAATTTATTAGAATTAAGCTTGATAATTTCTTTTTTAAACATATCACTTAGTATAATCTATGGGTACATCAAGATTACTTTCAAACTATTTTGATTTGTTGTGATTATTATAGCTGAAGTTAAACTCAAAATTCATATGGCCCTAGAGAATTATTCCATTTCCCTTTAGCTTACCAAGGGCTATGTCGTCCCACAACAGACAATGAGATGCTTGGATGGCATCACCAACTCAATGGACATGAGTTTGAGTAAACTCTGGGAGTTGGTGATGGACAGGGAGGCCTGGTAAGCTGCAGTCCATGGGCTCGCAAAGAGTCAGACATGACCGAGTGACTGAACTGAACTGAACTGAACTACCAAGGGTTTCCTTTGTGGCTCAGATGGTAAAGAATCAGCCTGCAATGCAGGAGACTTGGGTTTGATCCCTGGGTTGGGAAGATCCCAGGAAGATTCCCTGGAGAAGGGAACAGCTACCCACTCCTGTATTCTTGCCTGCAGAATTCCATGGACATAGGAGCCTGTGGGCTACAGTCCATGGGGTTGCAAAGAGTTGGACAGGACTGAGCGACTTTCATTTTACTTAGCTTACCAAGAGCTGACCTAACAAGACTGAGTTAACTCAGCATAAGAATAAAATAATACCTACCACCTAACTTCTACAAGGGGAAGATAGAGGATGAGATGGTTGGATGGCATCACTGATTCAATGGACATGAGTTTGGGTGGACTCCAGGAGTTGGTGATAGACAGGGAGGCCTGGCATGCTGTGGTTCATGGGGTCGCAAAGAGTCGGACATGACTGAGCGACTGAGCTGAACTGAACTTCTGCAAGATCATTTTCTAGATAAAGAATTCTCCATTACAACAGAGTACCCTGGATCATCTCTGTATTCTCTTCTATATATAAGTTATGGGCTTTCCCATGTGGTGCTAGTGGTAAAGAACCCAACTGCCAATTCAGGTTAGGCTAAGAAAATTAAATGTAATAAGTTAAATAAGCAAAAATATGCATTTAAGTTAAATAAGCAAGGTGACAATATACAGCCTTGATGTATTCCTTTTCCAATTTGGAACCAGTCTGCTGTTACATGTCCAGCTCTAACTGTTGTTTTTTGACCTGCATACAGATTTCTCAGGAGGCAGGTAGGTGGTCTGATTTCCATCTTTTTAAGAATGGGATTCTGTGATTGTTATGTGTCAATATATGTTCATGCTTGGTATAAAATACACCATTCTGGTGAATGCTTTTGATAATGGAGAAGATTATGCATGTATGGTGTCATGGGGTATATAAAAGAAGTCTCAATTTTATTATAAACCTAAAACTGCTGAAAAATAAAGTTAATAATGAAGAAATTGATGGTAGCTTGGAGGTAATAATCTTCACAAAATGAGACAGCAGTTGCTAGGTTACTTCTACATTGAAAGATAATGATCGATAAACTAAGTGTCTGTAGGGAGTAGGGGTTTTTGTGCTTGGAGAGGAACATTTAACCATTGGTGGAGGAGTGTAGGAGAGAATATAACCACCATATGAGTGGAAGCAGTGTCCTCAGGAGAGAGTCAGTTTTCTAGTAGACCAAAAAGGTGAAGGAAATAGAATTTTATTTCATTTCATTCATTTAGATGGGGGAGGAGTTACCTTTATCTTTAGTAAAAATAGGGAGTAAGACTCAAGGATCCTTAGGATCCATTCCTTCCATAAAATCTATAATTCAGTGGTTCTGCATCATATGACCTCATTTTCTTTTCCAGGGATTATTAATGGAGTGACTTTCTTGGAGGTCGTCTAAGAGTCCTTCTCTCGTATCTCATATGTAGTCAAGTACCAACTCTGGTTAACTGCTTCCTCTCCTATAATCCAAGTACAAGCCACCATCATCTCTAATGTAGGCTACTTGTTTCCTCTCAATCTACATTTTTTCTTTAATATATCCCCTGAAGCTAATGAAAACTAAAATCCTTGATATATTTTTTTTAAAGAACGCTTTAGGTAATGTGGTAGCTGCCTATTTCTCTAGCTTAAACCCTGCCACCCTCCTCCTTATCCTTAATGCTTTATTTACAAAATAATTTCTCCTTCCATGAATATGCTGTACCCTTTCATCTTTTAGTTCTTTCATCCATGCTATTTTCACTTTAATAAGTTCTTATCCTATACTCATTACTCATTCTCGGCTTAAACTTTGTATTCTTCAGAAATATTCTCTGGAATCTAGACTAAGTTATAGCTACATGAATAATTTCATAGCATAGCCTATCCTGTTTGTCTCATTTTTAATTTACATGTTCAAGAGCTTTTAGACTAAAAACTCCATTGAGAATTGTTTAATTGTTGGCTAAATAAATAGGTAGGAAATATGATCTTATTATAATAATTTAAATATAACCTTGAAATTAATTGATTTTCAGGCATCATAATAGAACATAAAAGTGGAATTTTGCTTCAAAATCAAAAACGACCCAATGATCCGGAACAAAAACACTAATAACCATAGCAAATGTAACAAATATTTTAAATTGGAAAATGCTGTGGGAGACTACCAATGAAGAAATAGTAAATAAACTGAGCAAAAGCAATCCTTCATACACCTTGGATACATAATGGTTGGAGTTGAACTGACCAACATGTTGGAAAGGGGAAGTGAGAATTTCTTTGGAGAAACTGAGCTTTGTGAGATCTTGCTTCCACTGTAGCTCAAGCCAGATGAGAAATGATTTAGAAGCCCAATTGTTGCTTGAGGGACAGAGTGGACTGGTCTTGGGATTGAAAAAGATGAAAATAAAGGCTTAAGGTGAATACTGATTTGAGGCAGAAGAAGAAACGTCTTCTCTGGTGGTTCAGATGGTAAAGAATCCACTTGCAATGCAGGAGATCTGGGTTGATCCCTGGATTGGGATGATCCCTTGGAGAAGGGAATGGCTACCCACTCCAGTATTCTTGTCTGGAAAATTCCATAGACAGAGGAGCCTGGAAGGCTATAGCCCATGGGGTAACAAAGAGTCAGACACTGAGTAACTTTCACTGTTTTTCACTTTAGAAGAAGAAAAAGAGTTTGATAGGCTTTGAGAGCCTCTTTTCTACCTACAGTAGAGGCAAGGGTATTTATATTTTCTTGAGGGTCGAATGAAAGCTTCACAGCAGAGAAGGTCATCCAGGAGGTAATTTAAATTCTTCCTGACTGACTATCCAGAGAGAGTACAAACCCAATAAAAGGATGAGCAATGCCAATCCCAAGAGCACGGATAGAACTATAAAGGTCCTACCAAAAGAAACCTACATCATCCTGTAATGAGAATGTGTTGGAATGTTTCTCTAGTGTGACTTCCAAGGCCCCAAAACATCTACATGAGCGTGAGCTAAGTCCAGAACAAGTGGACTTTAAACATCCTCCAGTGGCTGATACATGCAATGCCAGAATACAAGAAAAATCCTTTTCCTCTCTTCTACTCTTCAACATGCAGAAACCAGAGGCCCCCTACTGTGTGGGGAAAGAGGAGTAGTTGTCAAGATGGGGAAGAGAGAAGAAGTCATTGAGCATCAAGTTTTCCATCTCAGGCCTCCCACTGCGGCAAGCCCATGCGGGGAGAAGAGAGACACATTTACTCTAAAGAAATTTGAATTATGACTACTGCCTTCCAATAAAACATTTTTTTCCTAATGAACAGAACTGTTTTAACCCCATTTCATTTTCTTATTTACATAATCTAATTTTAATCTTTAACGTGTTTCACCATTAGAATAAGTAGCTGGCAATCATGGAGGTAATGATTGAAATAAATAATTAAATAATTAAGTGGAACTACAAATAATAATATAAGAATTTGCTGGTGTTAAAGCTTTGGATGGGGGGGGGTGTATTCTCCACTTATAAGAATTAAGAAATGTAAGCATTGCATACACTGATTTTATAATTTTGAGAGTAGGTTGTTGGTCTATTAGTTGGTAAGTAAAAAAAAATCAACTTTGAAACAATTTCATTCTTCCTTCCTGATTTGTTTTTGTTTTTATCTTCTTAAAATGCTGAGAGCTATATTCAGACTGCCTGATTCTTCGCACAACTAATGTGCTATTTCATGTTTAAATATTCAAACTCTATTTCTGACTCAATTTATATTAAACCCCAGTTGATTTTTTTTATTATTATGTGCATATTTCCAGTAAGTGATTTCCTCAGTTAGGTCTGAGGTTTAATTTAAGCCATCAGTATGTAAACTCTTTCCAAAACAGTGAATAAACCTAATTAAATCATGGGGATATGTGAAATTGGTAAGAAAAAGAAAGAAGAAGAAAACAAATGGGACATAAGAGTGGTTGGTATACCATTTGTTTAATTAAACCAAGTTCAGTTTTAATAATCTTGTTCTTAAAGCACATAGTAAACACCTTATTATTTTATTTTTTTAGATATATTCTTGCTCATGAGGACCATTAGGAAAGTTTTCAGACTATACTTTGAGAGCATTCTGGCAGAGAAGGCTAAACTATACTATTTAAAGTTATGAACCTATTATCATCTTGGCTTTACCTGCTGAAAGAAATCCAAAATTGTTTGAACAATATTTTTTCTTTCTTTCCAGAATCTTTCATTACTCAGAACCATATTACTGCGTTGAAGCACTAAATGGTGAATAATTCCATATATGTCGTTTCCATTTCATTGCGTTTCCAGGAGATTTGGATGCCTTCAACAAATAAAACAGTAGGCCCTCTCTGTTAAATTGCCAGTGTTATACAGAGTTAGGCCATACAGACGCCTGAATATTAGATGAATCCCCCCTAACACACATAAAAAGAAGTAACCAGAATGTCAACATTTTGTTGTTCTTGTTGCTTACTTGCTAAGTCACGTCTGGCTCTTTTGCATGCCCATATGCTCTAGCCCGCCAGGCTCCACTGTCCACAGGATTTTCCAGGCAAGAATACTGGAGTTGGTTGCCATTTCCTTCTCCACGGAAGCTTCCCTATCTCCTGCAGCTCAAACCCTGTCTCCTGAACTGGCAAGCAAATTGTTTACACTGAGCCACCATTCTGTGTAATGAAAGCAAAATTCTAGATCAAGGGACATTTATGAATAGGTCACAGCTTCTAGAAACATTATCAGGAACATTTCAATTTTGTTTAGCTGTTGCAAAAGGACATTATCCAAACGCAACAGCTGATGCACAGAATCACTGATACCTTTTGAGATTTTCATTTGTTTCTCTTATTGTACTTGATAGTAGCTTCAAGTTTAGAGCATTCTGACATAAAAGGAAAGCTTATCATAACCCTGCAGCACATTCTGTTACAGCAATCAATTTTCTCGTGGTCACAGGGTTTGAGAAATAAGGGTAGTTTCTCATTAGGAAGATATTTTTGCAACCAGTAAACCTAACTAAAAATATTTTAACCAATAATTCCACTTAAGAATGTACTGTCAGATATTTGAAGAAACTCATTGTTTTTTTTGTTCTTGGCGGCAAAGGGTAAACAAAACCTGTTTGTGGCTGTCTCACTGTTATTGATTTATTCTCTTCAGATATGGATTGAAGGAATAACTTCCATTTTACTTGATACAAAGTCTGGGGTATCTTTGAAGCTAGATGTTTTAAGAATCTAGCTTAAAGAATCCAGTCTCTGTTATATATTGAAATAATTAGGATTCCTAATTTGGGAATTCTATTTTTTTTTCATTACTAGCTTTTAGGGGATACATTCTTCCCTTTAGGTCATTTGAAAGTTTCAAACTGCTCAAAGCAGAAAGTTACTTTGAAATGCTTCTTTTAAACTGACAATATTTATGATTCTCTCTCTCATATACTGATTCTCTCTCTCATTCCATGAACTTTTACTAGGAGTCTTCTGGATGTACAGACCAGTATAACATATTAAGATTTTTCTATATGGCAATCATAAAAGAAACATGTAATAAGTAGCTATAGATGATAAAAATGAAAGATATTGTAAACTCTACACCTTTGAAGATAACAAAGATAACAAAGCAAAAATTGTATCATGATTTAGACAATCTAAAAAACCATACAGAGATAAAGAATAGTTATAAGTGATTTGTTTATACATTGAGATATCAACTATACATCACACAGTACTCTCAGATGAGGTAAACAGTGATGAATAAAAACAAAAAGAGATACGATCTCTGCTTTCACAATAATTCCAAATGTATTGTAATGTAGCAATAGAGCACTTTTAACTGACTGATTTATTGATTGACTGATTCATTCAAACAGATAACCCTTTGAGCGGACACTGTACTTACGAAGATTAAAGAGATATAACCCTGTTAATGAGTCGTTCACATTTCATTAGAAAAAGTAGACCTGTAAACACATATTACATTACACTGTACAACATACTGAATGTTATTATCAGAGTTTTACATGGGTACCTTAAAAACTGCTATTACCTTTCCTATTGGAATCAGGAAATTTTTTTTCTCAAAGTATGTAACATTTGACAGAGACTCAAAAATACAAGTTGATGATTTTCAGATAGAGAAGAAAGGTTATTCCAGGATGAGAGGTTGTAACTTGAATGTGAGTTTAAAGAATTGTGGGCTACACAGCCAGATGGCAGATGGTGAGTGGGAATGAAAAGGATGACAGGAGATAAAACTATTGGGTCCAGATGTTGAAGGACCATGAGTGCTCTAAAAGAAAGTTGAAATCTTTTTATATTTTGTTTTTTGATGCAGATAACATGTAAAAGTCAGTATAGCTAGATTTGGTACAGCCATTATAGAAAGCAGTATGAAGATCTCCTAAAAAATTAAAAAATAGAGCTACTCTCTGATCGTGCTGTCCCACTCCTAGGCATGAATCTGGAGAGAACTATAATTTGAAAAGATATATGCACCCCAGTGTTCATAATAGCACTATTTACAATAGCCAAGGCATGGAAGCAACCTAAATGTCCATCAACAGATGAATGGATAAAGACTATGTGGCATATATACACAATGGAATATTACTCTATTGTAAAAAATAATGAAGCAATGCCATTTGCAGCAATGTGGATGGATCTAGGGATTATCATACTAAGTGAAGCAAACCAAACAGAGACAGGCAACCATCATATGATATCTCATAAGTGGAATATAAAAAATGACACTAATGAATTTATATACAAAAGAGAAGCAGACAAACAGGCATAAAAAACAAGCTTACAGTTACCAAAGGTAAAAGAGAGGGAGGGATATATTATAAGTTTAGTACTAACATATAATATATACTGCTATATGTAAAATAGATAAGCAGCTGAGACCTACTATATAGCACAGGGAACTATACTAAATATTTTGTAATAACTTATAATGGAAGAGAATCTGAAAACATAGATATATATGTATGTTTAACTGATTCACTTTGCTGTATGTCTGCAACTAGCACAATACTGTAAACCAACTATGCTTCAATCAATCAATGAAGTAAATACCATTAAAAATGCAGGAACCATATTAAAAAGAATAGATGAAATTTTGTGTTTATCCCATTTCTGGTGCTCTATCTCATTCTTTGCCTCCCTAGGCCTGAGCAATGCCTCCATCACTGTTCTAAAGTTGTTTCATTGTGGTTGTCTTTAATAGAAATACTGTTTAAGACGCCCTTGAAAAACAAAGCTTTGGTGTGTAGTTTTAATATTTTAATATTTTGTGAGTTGACCTGAATGTGAATCATGTAACAATTTGAACACATTTGCACATATGATATATAGACTGAGAAAGTGGATGAGAGGCAACAAGTTACTTAACTATTTGAGAACAAAATCTTGCCCAGCATATGCCCATCAAAATGGTTCTGTTATTTTTTTCCTTCTCGGGAGGAACAAAATAGTTGAAACATAAATTAGCCCCTCTGAAGGCAGAGAGATCATGGTGAATTGGTGGCTTTTTAAGGGGTATCATTATTAGTATTCTGGTGGTTTTTGTTGTTTTTTCTTTTTGAAACTGTTGGGTCCATTCTATGATATCTAGGAATTAAAAACATTTATCCCCCAAAGCTGCCCATCTCAATCTCTTAAGAGAGAAGCTGCCTTTTTGTTATCAGATAATTACCCACACTGGTTTCTTAGCACTTTACTGGTGAGATCTTTTTCTTGAATTGTTTTAAAACTTGTACAGAATTGGAGTTGCCTTCTCTCCTTTGTGTTAAGAAGGGCAAACAGACCAGAATCTTTCCCCACAGTCATCCTTTCTGAACCCAGCTCTGTCAATCTTCCTAGCATGGTGATTTGGCTTGCTCTTTTGTAATAGAGACTACTGACAAAAATGACACTATTAATTCACAGCATTTCCTTCTTTCTTTGGGCATTTCATTTTCAAATAGAAAGATCACAACTAAGTAATAAGATAGCAAAATAGAAAGACTCAGAGCATGCCCTGCTATTGATCTTCCCTCTTATATAACATAATAATTATGTCTTGAGAGAGAAATGGTCCAAATCATGCTTTTATAGGGACAGTTTATCAAGTTGGTAATTATTTTTCCAGATGAAGAAAGAATTATGTGGAGCAAGAGGACAAAAAGTGCCCCTGATGTGTGCGGCAGAAATGGTACGGGTTCTACTCAGACAATGCTGCAACCAACTCTTGTTCTCTAGTGCTATCCGGCTTATCTTGAGGCTTTGCTACACGGCGCATACATGCATGATAAGTCACAGCAGTCATGTCCGACTCTGTGCGACCCTAAGGACTGCAGCCTGCCAGGCTCCTCTGTCCTTGGGGTTCTCCAGGCAAGAGTACTGAGGTGGGTTGCCGTGCCATCATCCAGGGGATCTTCCCAAGCCAGGTATTGAACTTGCATCTATGTCTCCTGCATTGGCAGGCCAGTTCTTTACTGCTAGTGCCAGCTGGGAAGCCATTACTACACTGTAGGGAAAGTTAAATCTGCTCTATATCACCCTACTATGGTTGTCCAGCTTCATGGTCTACCTTGGAAATAGGGCCATATGCAATCCATCCTCAGGATAGCAATGATACATGGTAGACAGTAATGATGATCTTATGACACAGCTGTGAGAGATTTATGGTAAAACCAACGGCTCCAGTTCACTGCCCTGGAATGCCCACTTTGGTACTCACCGCACAGTAATTGATGAAAAGATATTGAGGGAGTCAGGAATCCAGGGCTTAGTTACATATTACACACTCAAGAGTAACCTGACCTGTTTATACACCAGTTTAGCTGACATGCCACCTGGACTTCTAATAGGCATACCAAATCTACCAAGTCCAAAATAACCTCCAGATACCCATCTCCCATTTCTGCTGTCTCACAGACTTTCTCATCTCTATACATGGCAATTTTGGCTCACCAAAAAGCTTGGAAACACTTTCAATGCCTCTTTATTCTCATACCCTTAATGTAATTCCTTAACACATGCTGCTTAGTTCTACTCTTCAAAATATACCAAGACTTTAAGAGATTGTCACTACTTCTTTGCTATTAGGTCTCATCTGCATTATTTTAACAACTTCTCAATATATCCCCATTTCTAGTGTTGCCCACCTTTGATCTGTTCTTAATCTGGAAGAAAAAATTTCCTGTGAAATAGTACCCTGACCAATTTTATTCCTCAACTCAAACTCTGCAGATCTTGTCTGACTCAAAGTGAAAGGAAAGTGCTCATGATGACCTACCAGTCTTTACATTATTTATTCTCTTGCATTCTCTCATACCCACACCTCATGTCCTTTCCTCTTCCCTCCATTTGCTATAGCAACTCTGGTTGTTTTGCTGTTCTTTGAGTAGACTGGTTGTGCACCTTTCCTAAATGCCTCTACACTTAGCAGTGGCTTCCTGGATGGCTCAGTGGTAAAGAACCTGCCTGCCAACGCAGGAGATTCAGGAGACATGGGTTCAATCCCTGGGTCAGAAGATTCCCTGTGGTAGGAAATGGCAACCTGCTCCAGTATTCTTGCCTGGAATATCCCATGGACAGAGGAGCTTGGTGGGCTACAGTCCATGGGGTCACAAAGAGTCAGACACAAGTTAGCATTCGAGCATGCAGGCATGAACATTGAGCAGAACTTCTGCCTGCAACCTCCTTTCCTCACATATCAAATCACTTGTGTCCACATTTCAGGTCTTTGGAAACATGGCGTCTTTGCAGTGCCAACTTCCCAGGCTGCCTCCACTCTTGTCTAAAATTACACCCTGTCACTCCAACATTTGTCCTATCCCTGCCTGTAACTCCTGTCTCTAATTATGGCTTCACTTCGTTTTCTTTAGTGCTTATTACTATCTTACATACTATGTCACTTAATAATTTCCTTTTTCCCTCTAGCTTCTTCAGTAGACTGTGAGCTCCTGAGAAAATATTTATAAATTTTTTGTTGTTGTTCAATCTTGTATCCATAGTACCTAGAACAGTTCCTGACACAGAGTAGGTCTTCAATAAATCTATATTGGATAAATAGCTTAATTTTAATGATTCATACCCTCAAATATTCATTAAGAATTTGATATTTACATTTAAAATAAATTTTATTTTGTACCACATTTACTTGCAACATGGATTTATGTGTGAGTAAGATGAAGAATGGGGTATACAACAAAATATAATGTACATAAGTTATTTTTTCATATAAGAAGAACAAAATAAGCATTTTATAAGAACATATAAAATAGAGAGATACACAAATTAAACAGGCTAGAATGATTGTGGGTGTGGGAGTGAGGTAAGGGGAAAACAACAAATAAATAAAAAGAATTAAAGAATATTGTAGAGTTTGATAATAGTTACCAGCACCTGAAGACATGTAGAAGACAAACAGACAGAGGAAGATAGAGAGAAAGATAGACAGACAGAGGAGGGCAGAGAGTGAACAAACGTGTGGCTGACACTGAAGTCTGGCCAATGAAACCTTGATGTCAACTCCCTTCCTTATTGTCTGATTCTTCCATAGGGACTGCAAGGATGTGCTTGTTAAAAGCAAAATGTACTGAGATTTTCCTGCACCATGGTGGGATGTTACTTACATCAAGAGAAAAAAAAAATCCATAAATAAAAGCCCATGAGAGAACAACTCTTCCTAAAGAAAAAGGAAAAGCCAGACTGGGATAAAGTCTTTCATTTTTGCATGTTGACCTCCTCTCTTCTTGAGGAATACAGTAATGATGCCTCTAGGTATACAGCCAGATTGCAAACTTGAGGACAAAATCCAGATAATATCGAATTGGTTTCTGCCATACAACAACATGATTCATAAGAAATCAACACAAACTGTAAAGCAATCATCCTCCAATTAAAAATAAATTAAAAAATAGGCTCTCGGGACTCGCGCGCAGCGCCACCGCACTGACCTTCTCGCCACCATGCTCTCCGTCCGCGTCCCGCTCGCCACCATCGCTGACCCGCAGCAGCAGCAGCTCTCGCCCCTGAAGGGGCTCAGCCTAGCGGACAAGGAGAACACTTCCCCTTCCCTCAGCGGGACCCGCGTGCTGGCCAGCAAGACCGCGAGGAGGATCTTCCAGGAGCCCTCAGAGCCGAACCCTAAGCTATCTGCCCCCAGTGTGGAGGACGAACCACTTCTGAGAGAAAACCCCCGCCGCTTTGTCATCTTTCCTATCGAATACCATGACATTTGGCAGATGTATAAGAAAGCTGAGGCTTCCTTTTGGACAGCTGAGGAGGTGGGCCTTTCCAAGGACATTCAGCACTGGGAAGCCCTGAAGCCTGAGGAGAGATATTTTATTTCCCATGTGCTGGCTTTCTTTGCAGCAAGTGATGGCATAGTAAACGAAAATTTGGTGGAGCGGTTTAGCCAAGAAGTTCAGATTACCGAAGCACGTTGTTTCTATGGCTTCCAAATTGCCATGGAAAACATACATTCTGAAATGTATAGTCTCCTCATTGACACTTACATTGAAGATTCCAAAGAAAGGGAATTTCTCTTCAACGCCATTGAGACGATGCCTTGTGTGAAGAAGAAGGCAGATTGGGCCTTGCGCTGGATTGGGGACAAAGAAGCTACGTATGGAGAACGTGTGGTAGCCTTTGCCGCAGTGGAAGGCATCTTCTTTTCCGGTTCTTTTGCATCGATATTCTGGCTCAAGAAACGAGGACTGATGCCTGGCCTCACATTTTCCAATGAACTTATTAGCAGAGATGAGGGTTTGCACTGTGACTTTGCCTGCCTTATGTTCAAACACCTGTTGCACAAACCTTCAGAACAGAGAGTAAAAGAAATAATCGTCAATGCAGTTAGGATAGAACAGGAGTTCCTCACGGAGGCCCTGCCTGTGAAGCTCATTGGGATGAATTGCACTTTGATGAAGCAGTACATCGAGTTCGTGGCAGATAGACTTATGCTGGAGCTGGGCTTTAACAAGGTTTTCAGAGTAGAAAATCCACTTGACTTTATGGAAAATATTTCACTGGAGGGGAAGACTAACTTTGAGAAGAGAGTAGGCGAGTATCAGAGGATGGGAGTGATGTCAAGTCCGACAGAGAATTCCTTTACCTTGGATGCTGACTTCTAAGTGACCTGAAGATGTGCTCTTACCTTGCTGATTTTTTTTTTCCTTCTCATCAAAAAAGAAAAAAATCAGCTACTTGAACCATATCAACGAGCTACACCATGAATTGTCCATCATGTTCACTAATGGCATCTTTAGCACTGTGTAGCTACCTCAAAATCAATCCTGTTAATGCTAGTGGGGTCACCTAGATGGAAAGTAGTCAAAAGCTACTCAAGTTCTTGAAAGATCTTGGTCTGTGTTTGGCTTTTGCAAGCAGGCTAGCTGAACAGGACTTACTTTGCCTCTTAACAGCCGCTTTCTTGGCCTCCAAGTGTAGGGACTCCAGTGAGTTTGATCCGGAAAGATTAAAGAGTAACTGCCACAAGACTGTAGGAAGACATCAGACTCACTGCTTCTGAGCAGATTTTAAAGTTTACTTATGATTTGTATATAAAACTGGCACTTTACACACAAATAAACATAGTTGGAACTGTCAGGGTAAAGGCTTGATTTTACCTAAATTTGTTGGTTTCTGCACCAAATGCAAAAGTATTCTATTTACCAATAGTGGGAGCCAATTCAAGATTTACTAGGTGACCAGAGTAGGTTAAGCCTATGTAAACTAAGCATGTTATTTTTCTTCTTTTCTTGAATGAATTAAATTGAAGCGCTTTTTTGACTCAACCCTGTGCACGCCTAGGTATTAGTATCAGCCAGGTGGTGCCCCCTTGAACACAGGTTGGTGTCCTGTTGTAGAGCCCAGGTTGAGTATCCCAGGATAAGAGATGAGAGATCTCTAGGAACTAAAGTTCAGATCCAGGCTCACTGTAGGTTACCTGGGTGTGCGGGAGGGGCTGTATCATTTAGTTTCTCAAATTGTATGTTCCTCAACTTCAAGTTAGTATGAAAGATCCTTGAAGAGTCTTCTTAGCAGGGATCCAAGATATAATATTAACATTGTAAGTTGGTTTTGAAATCACCCTTGAATGATAGGACCCACCTATATAATATCTTTGGCCTATTAAGTGGTAAAGGCAGGACTGAAATGTCCCCTCCTAAAAGTTGAGTGTTTATTCTGATTTTGTGAAATTTGTAAGTAGGTACTGTTGACTTAACCATTTATACTTATAAGTTAGAAAAGTTTTCTACTATCTATGTTTTTTTAATATTATATCTGTAGTTTATACTTTGAAATAATTACGCAGTATTATTTTCCAGTTCATAATTGAGTAGTTACCATTCAGTGCAATGACTTCTAGGATTTGCGTAAACCTTAGCATCATCTGCTGGATTCTTAAACTGCAGTAGAAAACTAGTGTTATGTGAATAATTAGTACATGTTCCACTCAAATATTAATTTCAGAAAAGAAACTATAAACTTAATTGGTATATTTAATAGGGCTGGTTTGAATCAATCTGCCTTTTTATTCCTTCCTCCCTCCAAAAAAGGCAAGATGTAATATGGAAGGAAATAAGTGACACCCATCAATCTCTCGGCTGTTTGTTAACACATTGTGTTGTGTGTTGGCTGACCACTGGCCTGTCCTATTGTCAGTTTTCTTCCTTGTATAAATGGTAAAATAGTCGATTTAAAATTTTCTGTAATATGGGATCCTTCTCTATCTTTTAAATTATTGTTGTAAAGTTAATCCAGATTATATGGTCCTTAAACGTAGGCAAAACAAAAATAAACACTTTAGCTGGCATGGTTAGGTACAGGTGGAAGTTGGAAGCAAATTTTAGGATTCTACCTCCCATTAGCTGTGTGATACAAGCATTAACTTCCACCAATTAGGATCCGGTTTCTTCATCTGTTTCAAGGGAAAACAGATTTTGTCTAAAACGTCTCAAAATCCTAATATTGAGTACTGCACAAGTGTTCAGTGATTTCAATAAAACTGTTCTTGTGTCAAAAAAAAAAAATAAATTAAAAAATACTATTAAACCTGCTCACCCTGTGGGGCTCACATTAGTAAACAAATAAATTGATTAGTTAAAAACGATTGTGTAGCAGAGTGATAGAAGAAGCACAGATTTTTTTTTTTTTTTACATTCTTGAACAGCTCCATAATCACTGGACTGCTTACATGTCAAGTTCTTGCTACATGGAAAAATAAACACCTATCTGTTTAAGTTCTTATAAGTTCTTATTTTTTTCCTATCACTTGATGCCTGGATATATCTAGTTAGTCTAAAAATGTTATTTGTATCTTACGGCTTCAAAAATATTATTTGTATCCATCAGATAATAGAGGGAACACTGAGTGATTTTAATTGAATGACTTGGAAAACCAGGAAGAACAAAACAACAAACAAGTTTAAAATGTAGAATATGACAGTAAATTTTATTCCACTTCATTGCTGATGGTTTATAAATATAAATAGACATTGATCAAATTTTGCAAAACTGCTTATAAGAAGAGTAAATTAAGTTAGATAAGTTCTTTATAGCAGACTAATATAGGCACAATTCTCTTTGTTTTTCATAATCATAGATGTTAGAGCACTTTGAGAACTCCAAGGTCAAGAAATATATCCTTTGAAATACATTTCTTGCCAAACTCTTTGAATACATAGCTACTAAAAAACCACTCAATTAAGCTTAAGCTGTGTGCCTTCAATTGCAGTTTATTCTCTCATTATGGAGAGTGTGTAGCTGTTTTTTTTTAATCTAAAGTATTCCATTGTGTATAACTTAAAGCATCTTTGAAGAGCAGATGCAAATTTTATCAGTAAGTTCAGTTCAGTTCAGCTGCTCAGTCATGTCTGACTCTTTGTGACCCCATGGACTGCAGTACACCAGGCTTCCCTGTCCATCACCAACTCTCAGAGTTTACTCAAACTTCTTAAGTCCATTGAGTCCGTTAAGTCCAACCCTCTCATCCTCTGTTGTCCCCTTCTTCTCCCGCCTTCAGTCCTTCTCACCATCAGGGTCTTTTCCAATAAGTCAGTTCTTCACATCAGGTGGCCAAAGTGTTGGAGTTTCAGCTTCAGCATCAGTCCTTCCAATGAATATTCAGAACTTATTTCCTTGAGGATGGACTGGTTGGATCTCCTTGCAGTCCAAGGGACTCTCAAGAGTCTTCTCCAACACTACAGTTCAAAAGCATCAATTCTTTGGTGCTCAGCTTTCTTTATAGTCCAACTCTCACATCCATACATGACTACTAGCTTTGACTAGATGGACCTTTGTTGACAAAGTAATGTCTCTGCTTTTTAATATGCTGTCTAGGTTGGTCACAGCTTTTCTTCCAAAGAGCAAGCATCTTTTAATTTCATGGCTGCAGTCACCATCTGCAGTGATTTTGGAGCCCAAGAAAATAAAGTCTCTCACTGTTTTTATTGTTTCCCCATCTATTTGCCATGAAGTGATGGGACCAGATGCCATGATCTTAGTTTTCTGAATGTTGAGTTTTAAGCCAACTTTTTCACTCTCCTGTTTCACTTTCATCAAGAGGCTCTTTAGTTCTTTGCTTTCTGCCATAATGGTGGTGTCATCTGTGTATCTGAGGTTATTAATATTTCTTCCAGCAATCCTGATTCCAGCTTGTGCTTCATCTAGCCTGGCATTTCTCATGATGTACTCTGCATATAAGTTAAATAAGCAGGGTGACAATATACAGCCTTGATGTACTCCTTTCCCAAGTTGGAACCAGTCTGTTGTTCCATGTCCATTTCTAACTGTTGCTTCTTGACCTGCATACAGATTTCTCAAGAGGCAGGTCAGGTGGTTGAATGAAATAAGTGCTATTATATATTTTTGATCACTAGGAGAAAATAAAGGGGAAGAAAAAATTGACTTTTACTTTTAAATATTAATGGAACAAATAAAGACACATTGGAACACTTTTATGCTATTATTTAGTTTTAAAAAACATCACTAAAGAGCAATTCAGAACTTACAGTTTGGACAAAACTGTTCCATATTCATTTTTATTCTATAACATTTTATAGATATTTATTCAATATCTATAACTTGATACTGATGGCCTTCCAGCTCATCTTTCTTCTATCTCTTCATGAGAATTTAATAAATTAAAAAAAAACTTCTATTCATATTGAAATTGTAATTATGATCCACAGTGAAAATGAGAGCTGTAGATGGATATTCATTCACCCTTCCGACAAGGTGCCAAATGCACTGAAGTGCTGGTAGATCAGATGTACAAAGAACCTATGTTTTTGCAGCTTCTCGTGCTATCAAGAGGCAGTCTTGTAAACAGGACATTATTAGGTACCTAATAATCCCCAGTATTCTTGCCTGGAGAACCCCATGGACAGAGGAGCCTGGTGGGCTACAGTCCACGGGGTTGCAAAGAGTTGGATACGACTGAGCAACTTCACTTTCACTAATAATTAAGTAATTAGAGGCATGAGAGGGGAAGTTCAGGTATTTTAGGATATTTAAGAAATAGGAATATAGACAGGATGAGATGAAACTTCCCAGTATAAGTTAAAACCTTATAAATGAGTAGGAATTATCAAGTCAAATTTGAAAAAACTGTGAGGAAATAGATTTATTTATTTATTTATTTATTTTTTGAAATAGATTCATTTAAAGGTACACCACAACTAAAGTGTCAGAGGCAGGGAAGAATATTGCTTTTTCTGGAAATTGCAAACAATGGAGCAGGGATGGGGAACAGAATACTTCAAAAGTGGGCTGGATATCAATGGATAAAATCTGATCATTTCTCTAGGATGCAAGATTTCTGTCGCCTGCCCTCCTTTCTCCTCACTACTCATATTTAGTCTTCTTAAGTTTGTGTGGATCTGATTCTTCCACAAGACACTCAGCATTTCCCCATTCATTTACAGTTTTACATTTACATTCCGTTTTAAATAGCATAACATTATGACTTCATGCCAAACATGGGCACTTGATTCTTCACCAAGCTGGAAACTCTAGTCCTAGTGTTCAGGATTATACAAGGATTCCTTTCAAAAGTCTGATTTCTACAAACCTCGGCTGTCAATTTTGCACCTACTATCCATCTGCCTTTAAGTAAACAAGCAAAAACAAATGGTATCTTTTTCCTGGGAATAAGGGTGAGGGCACTAATGCTGACACCTTCCAACTGTTCTTACTAATTCACCCCATTAACACTAGTAGGAGAACAGTTTAGAATCAGACTGATCTGAGATAAAGTCTCAGTTTTACTACTCGAAAGCTATGTAAACATGGTCAAGTGATTAATTTCCTTAAGGTTCAGTTGTTTCATCTGAAACATTAGAGACATAAAACCTATGTCTTTGTGTTGTTATTATGATTAAAAATAATTATGCATGAAAATATTTTAGCATAGTATCTGATATGTAGACAGAGCTCAATACATGAAAGATAATATTGCTAATTTTTTTTCCTGAACATTAGTTTTTTCACCTTTAAAACAAAGGTAGTGTTGTCCACATCAAATGACTGTTTTGATTATGACCACAAAAACACATAGAGCAGATACTTGGTACTTGGTAGATGTTTAACTAATGGGGATCTCATTTCTTATATTTAGTGTCTACAAAAGATGGTTGATTCAAGCGTGTTCATTTTTTTCATATGACCACTAACCTGGGAATAGGGGAAAGGTAAAAAAATATAAGAGTAAATGGAATGTGTCTCAAGGAATTCATAGTGATGTTTCCTTTACTGGTATTATTTATAACAGTGGGTGCAGTTGTAATTCCTCACTTGTCCAAGCTATTAAGCAAAATAACCAGGATATTCAAGTCATTTGGTAACTCTACAATCATTTGTATGAATTTTTATACAAACTAGGAAAATTCAGTCTGTTCCAGTTAATTTATTAAAAAATGTATACTAATGTAGAGTATTATATTAACTGAGGATAATTAGAAATTTGACTAAATAACATGCTTATTAATATTTTATCTTAAAATGCTAAAAATACCAACTCAAATTTCATTTAACTTCTAATTATATGGAAATGTTTAGTTTTCTTCTGATGCTACAGTCCCCTAAACTTTATGATTTCATCTCAAAGCTACACAAAGGAAACATATAGGAGACTTGCCAAAACACAAAGACAAAATAATTATCTGATTTTTTTACAGTGATGATTATTCATACAATTTGGATCACATTAAGAATATAGCATTGCCAAATAAAATATCATTATCTGGCATTTTGCATGTCCTCTGGATATTCAACAATGATTCTTGATTTTTAGTGTCCCTCTTTAGATACTAAAAACCACAAAGAATTTGTAATCCCTCAATTTTGCTGTTATTCACCTTTCAGTAAAAATATGATAAAGGAGATGAAACAAGGCATTCACAGGATTCTAAGGTATTCACAGCTTTTCTAAGAACATAAACTGAGTTATGGTCTTTATGTGAATATATTATCATTTAAAAGTTATGGGTTAACCATGGAAAATTAACCCAAGGCTAGAAGATATCATTCATCATATCTTGGCACTGTTGGTATTTATCATGTGTTTGAATTGGCCATTGATAGATAAAGAATAATTATCCTCTATTCTATTGATTAATCTTTCACTGGATTTAAAGTAAAAATTTAAAAGACCTGCTCCAAAATGATTTCCCAAACTCAGTTTAAACCTTTCTTTTGGCTCAAATCCCACTTGTTGGTCCTTCACAGACACTGTATTTTTTAAAAAACAGGTTCATCTCCTTAATGTCCAATTTTATTGGAAAAAAAACCTGTGGGAATGGCCAGAGGCTTCATATTAGGCTTCTTTATTTCAGTACTAGCCAACTGCCCTAGTCACAAATCATGTTCCAGTGTGTTGGAGGCTAGTAGGTTCAGAGAAGGCACCTAATTTAGCAATCTGCATACGTTGTTTTGCACACTCACCCAGAAGAAAACATGGAACTCACAGTAAAAGAAAGGCAGACAACAGAGTAGCTTGCCTGAACCTCTGAAATCTGGAGATGGATTTATGCAAATAAGACATCTTATGTAGCAGTCAGAGATGGGAAGGGGGAGATATTTAACCTGAGTTGAATAAAAGTAGGAAAAAGTTTGCATTTCGTTGACTTTTCTATAAAGGTTGAACTGACATCTGGTTGTAATTTGCTTTCCAAGGTGATTGTCTTTTATTATCCACTTCTTACTGGTCTAAAGTTGCCATTTTAAAAATCTTGCATATATAATCTAGAAGATAAAATGCTATTGTTAATTTCTGCACACTAGAGGTCACTAAAGTATCCTAAGATAAAATGTACTCAACATTTTACCTTAAATGACTTTTGAGGGAATAATGATCATAATTTTAAAGTCCATTAAAAGAAACACAGGGAAAATAATAAGATTAATATATAGCATTGTGAATATTAGCTTTGAAAAAATAAGATTGCAATATTATATTTTAATGCCACCTGAATCAGATTTCCTCAGTAGGTAATGCATCTCTGAATATCAGTATCTCAGAATATTTTATATGAACCTCTCAAACCCATTCTTATAACGAATCTTCTCTTTTCTGAAGCTGTAACTGCCAAATATTAAATTGTTATTTTCCCATTGATTTATAGTAGTAAATTTTCCAACCATCTTGATACAATCACATCAATGTGCTATAATGTCATTGGATGCACAAAAATCTACCATTTTTAGGGCTGAGAAATAATGGCCATCTATTGTCTGTTGTTGTTGTTCAGTTGCTAAGGCATATCCGACCCTCTGTGACACCATGGTCACATGCCAAACCTCCCTGTCCCTCACCATCTCCCAAAGTTCGCCTAATTGTCCACTGAATCCATGATGTCATCCAACCATCTCATCCTCTGCCACCTTCTTTTCCCTTTGCCTTCAGTCTTTTCCAGCATTAGGGTCTTTTCCAATGAGTTGGCTCTTTGCATCAGGTGACCAAAGTATTGAAGTTTCAACTTCAGCATCAGTCCTTTACAATACTCATTCAGGGTTGATTTCCCTTAGGATTGACTGGTTTGATCTTCTTGCTGTCCAAGGGACTCTCAAGAGTCTTTTCCAGCACCACAACTCAAAAGCATCAATTCTTCAGCGTTCAGCCTTCTTTATGGTCCAGCTCTCACATACATACATGACTAGTGGAAAAACCATAGCTTTGACTATATAGACCTTTGTCGGCAAAGTGACGTTTCTGCTTTTTAATTAGCTATCTAGTTTTGTCATGCTTTCCTTCCAAGAAGCAAGTGTCTTTTAATTTCATGGCTGCAGTCACTGCCTGCAGTGATTCTGGAGCTCAAGAAAATAAAATCTGTCTCTGCTTCCACTTCCTTCCCATTTGACATGAAATGATGGGATCAGATGCCATGAACTTAGTTTCTTTAATGTTAAGTTTTAAGCCAGCTTTTTTTCACTCTCCTCCGTTTCCACTCTCCTCCTATCTATTGTCTGATGGCTAGTATTTAGAGCCATCATATATGTGTTTTTATTTTATAGTTTTGGAAATGTGCTTAAAAAACCAGAATTTTTTTTTCAGAATCAGTAGCATGTTTTTAGTAGCTTTTTTTTTTCCTTTTTCACTTCTTATTTGTAGTGTTTTTCTTTGTCTATTGCACTTCTGCCTCTCAGCACTATAATATTCACTCAACTAGCATCTTATGTGTGTTAATAGTAACACAACAGACTCAAAATGCAGTTGCTTATGTTAAGTCATGTGTCACCAAACCAAGACTTGACTTAATTACAGTTTCAGCTCTCCCAGAAGTGGAATCTTAAACAAGTCAATCAAGAATGATTGACTGGATCAGGCATCAGTAAGGTATTCTGCCTGATAGATGCCTGTCATCCCCTGAAGGAAAATAACTGAAGTAAGCAACCTACTTCTTTGCCTAGTATAGCTTCCTTGTCTCTGCTCCCCTCTGGCTGTAAAATTCTTTCATTTGTACAGCTCCTTGTAATCAATTTTTGCTCAATAAACCCTAAAAATTTTTAGCATGCTTCAGTTTATCTTTATAAGACACATTGAAACATGCACAAAACTTCTTTTAATTTCTAGCCATGGATATCAACTAATAACAAGGAAAGGCAACAAGAACTTTGTATGCTGTAGATTAGAAAACTTTTTCAACTCTGTTTCATTTTAGAAACCATTACTTTTAGTGTCCATCTTCTTTGAAGTGTGAATATGAAACTGGTAAAGGGGCAGAGCTTAAAAATAGACTTAAAAGCAAGCAAGTAGAAAGACAAGAAAGGATGATAGAAAAACAAAGAGATGACGGTATTGATTTAACAGTTTATAATTTTGAAGTAAACATAAAAGTGCTTGGTTTCAAAAACTGTGAGTAGGAAGAATTTTGTCTTATCTGGAAGATAATGTTCAGGGAATTTGTCTTGAAGCATACTCACAGTAAGTATATGCATCTGAATTTATCCATTGTTTTCTGTGACACGGAAAAATAAACCCAGTTGACGTATATTTATTTGCCCATTGAAAAGAGCTTTTTCTCTGTATTGCATTTAGTGCATTTAGTACATTACATTGATTATTACCATCACATACAAGAATGACAAATGGTACTTAAAAGTTGTTAAGTGTTTATGGTAGGAGGCAACATTTTAAACATGATCAACATTTATAAAGATATAATAAAATAGTTTCTCACTTGAGAAGTGGATGTCGAAGCAATACCCAATTTGTCAGATTGAAGCTAATGGCAGATTTGGCAGAGGAATAGCATGTTTAACCTCAAATGATGTGAGTATCTACCTAATATCGGCATATCCTGGTTGAATCAAATTTGTTAATGTTGGTATTCATCTTCTTTTTCTTTTTATATTTTTCTCCTTGTTTTCTATGTAGACATATTCTAGGGTATAATTAAAACATTAGAAACAGCAAACTGTGAGGTCTCAGAGTTTGAACCCTGGAGCCAAGCCCTCTGGGTGGAATCTTGACTCTGTTTTTTTCTAGTGGCCTGAGCTTCAGTGAATAGTTTAGCCTCAACTGTGGCTCAATTTCTTCACCTGTAAAATGGTAATAAGAGTGAAAGTAGTGTTTTGAGGAAGAAATGAAATTATTCATCTTGGAAGTTTAAATCAGTACTTGAACAGCCATATGCAAGTGTTTATTAAATATTTAGAGACTAGGACAATCTGAATTAATGATGTGCTATTTATAATATTTAGAGACATGGCAACTGATATTTTCAATTTTATATACCTCTTTGAACTAAAATCTGGATTTAATGTTAGATAGCAGCTAATCGAAATAAGCATAGAAAAATAAGATCCTAAGCACCACTTGGCTCTGCTTATCTATTTGATTGTAGATGCATTTCCAAAAGTGCTTAAAAGCATTTGATTCCTTAATCATTCTTAATGTTACCTCTTTCCAGCTAGTGTACCCTATGTATTTTAACAGTTAATCATTTGGTTATACACTATACATACACAATTTTCAGCTCAATATGTCAGAATATAAGAAGACTTCTCAAATCTTCATTATTGGCCTCTATTTTATATAGCATTTAACACAAGTGTTTTTTAGTTGAAATAGTTTGCATATAAATATTTCCACCTATGTTTTTTAGCACTCCAGACATATATAAACAGAAGTTAAAATGAGTATTTTTAAAATATTGAATTTCAGTATTGTGAGTGTAACGATTTTAAATTTTTTATTTATTTTACATCTGATGTCTAGATTCAGTTCAAACATTTTTTTAAAAAAAATTGCATTCATATTAATATAACATCATATTAAAGTAGACACCATGGAGAATACAGAGGAAAAAGGATACAGCAGGATACACAGGTAGAAAGATACACATAGATATGATTTTAACTCAGGATAGTAAACATTAAGTGCTACATCTAATGGACACCAACAATGAGCTATAAGACTGCAAAATATGATATGTATTCTTAGTGATAATGACAGTGTGATGGACTTCATCTTATGGGGAAGTCAAGAATTCCCGCCAAACAAACCAGATTGGTCAAATGTAAAGAAATGGAGATCTGTAAGGCAGATTTCTGGTTTAACAATACCAATGATAATCAATCAAATATGAATCAGGTTCTGTCCTAAGCAGATTCTATGTGTTAATCCAGTTAATCCATATCAACCCTGGGAAGCAGACACTCTCATTATCCTGGTTTTATATGTAAGAAAATCGAACTATTCAGAATTTTTTGGTTGTTTAAGTTAATTTTTCTTTTGAGAACCATTTTTTAGGGTTATACATCTATGTGACTAAAGGCCAGTGAAGATTAGCTTTGCGAATTTCTCCAGAATTATGGAATAAAATGCCTTCACTTTTCATTAAGCTTACTAAGCTGAGAGAACATTAGCCTGGACCTACTTAAATGTGAACAGGCCTCATCCTCACTCTACAGGTAGAGATGGCCTAATGATATTTCTCTAAACGGGGTAAAGGTAAAGCTGAATCAAGGGACACAGAGGCCTGAAGCCCTAGGACATTGTTTAGTTCCTAGACCCAGCAATATCTAAAATCAAAAAACCTCTCTTGATTGACTTATTATATGAGTTAGTAACATGCCCTTTGGGGCTTTGCTGGTGGCTCAGATGGTAAAGAATCTGCCTGCGATGTGGGAGACCCAGGTTTGAACCCTGGGTTGAGAAGATGCCCTGGAGAAGGGAACACTCCAGTGTTCTTGCCTGGAGAATCCCAGGAACAGAGGAGCATGGTGGGCTATAGTCCATGAGATCGCATAGAGGGACACACTTAGCAACTACCACACACATGTCCTTTTCTCTTTCTGCTTAAATAACATGAGCTGATTTTTTCTCATGTACAACCAGTAAACATCTGTCTAAAATAAGTAAGAGGGGGAGGGATAGAGAAATCTCAATTTATTCTCTGAAATAAGAAGGAAAATGTGAATGATAAAAAATAACAATCTTTGAAACCCTATGCATCATTTGTATTTTGCAATTGTACGTCTAACATAATGCAATATAATTATGTCACTTACAGCAATTTGTTAATATTTATATAATTTTATTTTCAAAGTATATTATATGTTAGCAGTTTCATATTGATGTATTTTAATTAGAGAGCTAAACATCCTAGATATCTGAAAACTGATTTACACCTATCATTGTTTCATCTAATTATATTTTTTCAATGCAATGTCAATTTTTGTCTCAATGTTAACTGTGTATTTTATGTACATACAACTGCGTTATATATCAACAATTATATAAATAATGCATTGTAGTTTATATTTATAGCATTTTGGTAACCCATAAATTATTGAGTTTGTGTAATTGACAAAATTGATCACTAATAATAATCACTTTCAGTTCCATTTTTGGTACAATGCTGTGTCTACTCATAACATAATTAAACACATATGCTTTCTTAACCTCGTATTTAGAGGCAACAATCATCATAAATAATAAATAAGTTGTTTCTTAAAGTGCAGTTTTCTTAATTTTAAATTTTCCTTAAATTTAACTACAAGAAAAATAAAAGGGTATTTTTCTTCAATCAAAATAATTTAACAGCATAGAATTACCATTTTCCATTTAGAAAGATTGTATAAAGTCCTTCACTAATCTTTCCCAAGTTGTCAGGAAACAATGTTATTCATACTTGAATTAGATAATATTCATAAATTTCATTTCCAAAAATTAAGATTATATTTTTCCCCCAGGAAAAAAATCTGAAAAGTGTTTCTTCTGATGTGCTTTCAGAAAGATTCTTTTAGAGATGAAAGTAGTTCAGTATAATTAGCATTTATAAGTAACTTCATTTTGTCTCTGAAAATGATTTTACTATTAATATTTTTCCCTGAATAAAAGATATGTAATATACACATACATTATAAGCATAATACTATTATGAAACACAGGAATATAAATATTGCTTATAAACCATCTAGTCAACCTAAGAACCAGAAAATTTACAGTAACTTGAGTCTACTGATCAGCCCCTCCCCTTATCTTTTCCTCTGCCTCTCAGAGATGTAAATGATTTTCCAAATTGATTTTGCCTAAAAAAGCAGTCAACTTTATAATTTTATCATAATATTTATTAGAAAAAACAATTATATAGTGGATAGAAAAAGAATGCAATAAATTTACCTTTGATAAAAATTCACCTAGAATAAAGTTATTAGCTGTCACTTTTTTAAATAACAAGAAATTCAGGATTTGTTTCCCACACATTGAATCCAACTTTGAATTTTATAATAGTGTAAAAACAAAACAATAATTTTCTACTGACCTTGGAAATCTCGTAAGTAGCTCTATTTGAAATATTGGAAACATTATTACTTTTTAAAGTTATATTGCTTATGGATGTTCTTTGGCAAATTTAATGGCCATGCAATTCCTAGTTTAGTGCAAATAGCATTTCTCTCCAAATTTTACAAATTTATTAATATAAAGGCTAATTAAAGTTAAATGTTTTCTTAGATTTTTAATTTAACAATATGTTCTGCTTTGACTGCCAAAGTAACTAAAAGGAGCCATTTTGATTTGACATCGAAGAATTCAAATAAACATTAATCTAAAAAGAAATCTGAAAAATGTATAAAAGTTGAAAATGGCATGGACTCTTTTCAGCTCTGATTTTCATTTTAGGATTATGCATGTCATTCTCAAGAAATTTATGTAAGCTATGATGGCCCTTAGAATATGTCTTTATTATTTTCCAGTTATGTGAACTGTGGAAGATTCTCTGTTGGTTATGCTTAAATCATCAAGGGAAAATGCTATTCAATTACATAATAACATCATTCATTCAGTCAACAAATATTTTTCAAAAAATATTTATGGAATCCCTACTCTGTACCAAGGTCTATCCCAGGTTCTGGCAATCTATTAGTTAACAAGACAAATTTTCTGCCCTATGGAGCATTAACAAACCAAACTGACCATTATTTTAAAAATTCAGCATGGAAACAGTAATGTAAATTCCAAACAGGAAATAACATTTTTCTTTACTTTTCATTTGAATGATTGGTATTTAAAGATAAAGTCTAAAATTACCTCTATTAAAGGTCAATCATTACTTTTCGAATCAAGTCATTTATTGAGTAATGCATTTGAAAAGAGGCCATGGATTTAAAGATATTTAAGAGACAAGATTTAGGGAAGAAACTTTCCAATTTAAGACATAATTAATACCAGCTTCATTCCGAAAAATATAGATCTTTAGTAAGAAAATTTGAGATAATGGATAAAAATATTAGTTTATTGGATTATTCATATCATAATTTAATTTTATTGCCTCTGCAGTAGAATTATACTTCTTTTTAGATTTGAGATTTAAAGAAATTTTATTTCCTGCCGTATTTAAAGGATTTGTAATTATGCTCTGTAGAACTACTTGAACTTCACATTTTTGTTTTCCAAATTTTTATGATTTTCCATCCCACTGGAAAGGTAATTATCTAAATGGAAGCATCCTTACAATGTGATTGGACAACCTTCCACATTATTTGAAATGATACGAATAGCATGGGATCCAATAGGTTATTGAAGTTTAACATTTCAATGCTCCATTCATTGTTCCCATACAGGTAAAATGTAGACAAAATGATCAAAACAGAACTTTCTTTTTTTCCAGTTGGGAAATAGCATGTATAGTTGCCACATTGTTCAGAAACAGAAGTCAGATAAATATATTATTTAATTGTTACAGCATAATTCCTGCACAAAGATTATTTGTTTGGCTGATGGATAAAAAAAAAGAAATTTATTATAGAAATATATATCATAGTTTCTAAAAATTCTTTAGTCTATATCTACACCCTTTGTCATGTGACAGTACAATCCTTGTAACTACAAAGGAGGAACTTTTCCCACACTGCGAAGTTGACGTAAATTTGTACCTTGTTTGGCCAGTAGGATGTTGTGGATGTTAATGCTGTGGAGCGGATTCCCACTCTGTTTCTCAAAGACTTCTTGTGTTCTTATTGAGTCTCTGTGTCTCTACCATCACCATTGACTCACTCCAGTCACCCTAGCAGATTTCAACATTTATCTAACATGCAAATTGTGAGTGGACCGATCTGAAGTCTACTGAGCTGATGACAACAGATGAGTGAGCAATACAATTACATCAGTATTTCACAGGAGCTCTGTGCATGATTACTGTGGCCTTTGATGGTTGATTTAAAAAAGAAAATATTTGTAAGATCTACTTAAATTTTTTGATGTTTGAAGTGTGAACAAATTAGCTGTGGATTGTTCATATAGGTTTTTATTTTAGGTTTACATTGTTCTTTTAGGTTCTAAATTCTAAGGGACCTAATTATACTGTCAATTTTTTTGGCATTTATTATTTGCTTAATCTATCCAGGGCTTCCCTCGTGGCTCAGACCATAAAAAATCTGCCTGCCATGCAGGAGACCCAGGTTCAACCCCTGGTTTGAGAAGATCCCCTGGAGAAGGGAATGTCAATCCACTCCAGCATTATTGCCGGAGAATTCCATGGATGGAAGAGCCTGGTGGGCTATAGTTCATGGGTCGCAAAGTGTTGGACATGACTGAGCAACTAACACTTTCACTTTCGTTCCAGGAAAAATGTTAGATCAGTTATTCTAAAAAGTTGTTCTTAAGGAATTACTCCTATTTTAGGAATGTGGGAGTTCAGACTTGCAAAAAACAAGTGACTTTCTGAAAGTGTGGAGCTATTAAGCAGTACAGCTAAGATGTGACCAAAGTGTACTGGTTCTAGAACCTATTTATAATGTAGTCACTCACATTGAGTTTTTAAAATTTTTTTTCTGATAATTTTCAGCATCATCTCCATACGTATTCCTCCACCATCATTTGTGTGTATTTGTGTGTATTTCTCAGTTTTAAGACTATCAGGAACCAGCTTGATGTTTAAGGATGGCAATATTTACTGGAAAGAGGCCAACTGGACATTGTAAAATGATACTAATTTAAGCAAAGGATTAGCATATGCATATTGTCAAGATGCATAGGGATCCTGAAGGATGCCTTTGAATGTTAACATTAAAAAATACACAATAAACACAACATCAATCAAATGAGAGTGTTTACTTTTTAAATGAATGGTTTCCATGCCTGAGCAGACCCGTATCATCCCTTGGCTTACTTTAATAAAATTGAACCAGAAATAAAATAGCTTGCTCTAATCCTAGTTTCATCATGAACTAGATTTTGGGAAAGTCATTTGATTGTGTTAGGGCCTTAGGATCCCCACCTATAAAGCAAGCTTGGGTCAAAATCTCTGTATCTAGTTTGCTTTCACAACAACACAATCAATCTAGTCAAATTAATTCAGTAACATGAAGTGATCATCTACCACATGCAAGGGTTAGGAACCACATAAATGAAGAAACCTCTATCTTCATTTTAAGGGTTTTGCAGTCTCTTATTTGAAGTAGACATTGAAATAAATAATATGATGAGAGATGTGCAATAACATTCTTATGATCAAAGCATAGAAAATAAAGGAATTGATTCTATTCATTTAGGTAATTTGAAGTTTCCATAAAATGAGGGGCTTCACTGACACATTGCTGATGATACCCCTCAATATGTTTTCTTCTTCTTCCTCAGGATATGGCCTTCTAGCCACCTGTTATTTAGAAATTCCAGTTTCCCTTGTAGCTATGAGTGGCCAGGGTTGGAAGACTGATTGATGCACCTTCTTCACTTGAGCAAAGATAAACAGCTGCCTTGGATTTTATCTCATTTTCCTCCTCCTGAAGATTGGAATACAAAATAATATGCATCGCAAAATGGACCATGCAGAAGAGCCATGTGTGCGTGTGTGTGTGTGTGTGTGTGTGTGTGTGTGTGTGTACATGTGTGCATGCGCGCTTAGTTGCTCAGTTGTGGTCTGACTCTTTGTGACTTCATGGACTGTCGCCCACCAGACGCCTCTGTCTATGAGATTCTCCAGACAAGCATACTGGAGTGGGTTGCCATTCCCTTCTCCAGGGGATCTTCCTGATCCAGGATTCCAACCTGGGTGTCCTGCACTGCAGGCAGATTTTTACCATCTGAGCCACCAGGGAAACCAGTGAAGCAGAAGAACGGATGTCTAATAAATGACAGAATCCATGAAGAACTGATGCTTTTGAATTGTGGTGTTGGAGAAGACTCTTGGGAGTCCCTTGGACTGCAAGGATATTCAACCAGTCAATCCTAAAGGATATCAGTCCTGAATAGTCATTGGAAGGACTGACTGATGCTGAAGCTGAAACTCCAGTAGTTTGGCCACCTACCGTGAAGAACTGACTCATTGGAAAAGACCCTAATGCTAGGCAAGATTGAAGTCAGGAGGAGAAGGGGATGACAGAGGATGAGATGGTTTGATGGCATCAAGGACTCAATGGACACAAGTTTGAGCAAACTCCGGGAGTTGGTGATGGACAGGGAATCCTAGTGTGCTGTCCATGGATCTCAGAGATAGACACGACTGAGTGACTGAACTGAAAAGAAAATAAACATTAATTTCTAGGGTAAGGTGACCAAACATCTTAGTCTGCTGAGGACTAAGGAAGGAGTTTCTTGAGATATAGGCTTTTCAGCATGGAAACCAGGAAGGTTTTTGAGAAAGTAGGAGGAAATGTTCATTGTACTTTAGCTGGAGACAGAGAGAGGGAAAGAGACAGGGGAAGAGGGATGGAGGGGGTTTCATGAGATGGATTGAGAGCCATTAGCATTGGGTACATTCATAATCATTTCATTATTATAATCATCTCAAAGTTTCAGTAATAAAGACTTTGTTTATCCTTCTGTTCTCAGCCTGGTGATACTGAGGCTGGACCTCTGAAAAATACTTCCCTGGTGGCTCAGACGGTAAAGCGGCTGCCTATAATGCTTGAGACCTGGGTTCAATCCCTGGGTCGGGAAAATCTCCTGGAGAAGGAAATGGCAACCCACTCCAGTACTCTTGCCTGGAAAATCACATGGAGGAGCCTGGTGTGCTAGAGTCGCAAAGAGTCAGACACAACTGAGCGACTTCACTTTCACTTTTTCACATTCATATTCATCTCATTATTAATCATGTTTCAGTTATAAAGCCTTTGTTTATCCTTTTGTTCTCAGCCTTGTGATACTGAGGCTGGAACTCTGAAAAAAATACATTTCTCTTTTATCTTTCTCTGTCACTAGGGACATGTGGAGGGAGAGGGACTTTGGAAGCAGGAAGAAGAGAGAAGGGACTTTCTTCTTTCCACTTATTGCTGCTTCTGTCAGCATAGCCCAAACAAGGGTACTTCACCTAGGCGACAGTAACTAGTTCCAGCTTTTCATCACTCTCAGCCTGAGCCTCATTAGGCCCTATCACAGGTACCAATAAGCTGAACAAGGCTGCCTCATCAGCAATCCCAGCCCCAACTCTAAGTGCCCTTCTTCTGAGCTCTTGTGTCACTGGCATTAGCCAGCCAGCATCCCCTCCTATGAGGGTCTGGCCCCACCCCCAGCTTCTAGATTCTAATCATGCTGCTTCCTATGTCCGGTAGCTACTTCCTACTGTTACTACCTTTATGTCACTTTAATGTTCCTTTTCACTTCATCAGTCCTCCAAATGTGAAACCAAATCACTATATTACATTTTCTGTTGAAAAACGTAATTCAATTTCCATTTCTCTGCCCAAACCTTCACTGATGCCAGCAGTAATTTAAAATTGAAACAAAAAACTCCTACAAGAAATATTAGATAAGCTCTGTAACTGCAAAATATAAATTTAAGAGTTACCAACTAATTAGCTTTTAGTTAAGACTGTTTACTATATTGGGTTTCTTCTGAATATAATTATAATTTTCCAGTAAACAGCTAACCAATGATGAGATCCTTATTTAGAAAAGGCCAATCATATCACTTTAAAATCTCGCCAGATTTTTTTGTATAAGGAGCAAAAATACTTATGAAGGTCCTTTATTTTGAGTAATATAAATACAATTTGCTTATTTCTTAGAAAATGTAAAAAACACAAAGCTTTAAGTTCTTTAACTGTAAAGATAAAAATTTCTCTAGAGCACATTTAACATATAGTTTATTTACTATTTACTGTATAAAGAAGTCAAAAATAGAAACTTACATAAGGCATTATTTTTCATCCAGTTATAAAACAATGACCCCTTTTACTACTAAAAATAGATATATTTATATATTCATATGGTGATATTTTATACTTTTTTATAAGCATCTCTGTTTAATTTAGAGATTAACCATGGAGAGCATACTACTCTAGGCACATCTGTAAACCCTTTAATTATAAATTAATTTATAATTTAGCTACTCTTTTCAGGTAAGATAATTATTGTTCCCATCCTTCAAATAAAAGAATAGTGTTGCAGAGAGGTTAAATTACTTACCCAAGGTCAAGAAGATCACTGAAGCTAGTAGGCAAACCAAGGCAGGCTGACTCCTACTAATGAATGCTTTAAACCACTCCAGTACACTGCTCCTCATACAAGTGCATAACTTCTAAAAGTCATCTATGTCTGGACATAAGGAAGAAGACGAGATAAACATACATCTTTCTGGTGAAGATTATTCTAAGTAAGCAAGAACAAACACAACAAAATAATCTTTCTAATCTTTTGTAAGGAGACAACTATTTTTTTCTTTAAACTTAACATTATTCTTAATGCAACTGAAATATTTTTATTTCCAGTATTTACCTATATTGTTCTGCTGAAATCAAGTGGGCCTTAGGAAGCATTTCTACGAACAAGGCTAGTGGAAGTGATGGAATTCCAGCTGAGCTATTTCAAATCCTAAAAGATGATGCTATGAAAGTGTTGCACTCAATATGCCAGCAAATTTGGAAAACTCAGCAGTGGCCACAGCATTGGAAAAGGTTAGTTTTCCTTCTAATCCCAAAGAAAGGCAATGCCAAAGAATGTTCAAATTACCATACTGTTGCACTCATTTCACATGCTAGCAAGGTAATGCTCAAAACCATTCAAGCTAGGCGTCAACAGTACATGAACTGAGAACTTCCAGATGTACAAGCGGGATTTAGAGAAGACAGAGGAACCAGAGATCAAATTGCCAATATCAGCTGGATCATAGAAAAAGCAAGAGAGTTCCAGAAAAACATCTACTACTTCTTCATTGACTATGCTAACGCCATTGACCGTGTGGATCACAACAAACTGTGGAAAATTCTTAAAGTGACGGGAATACCAGGCCACCTTACCTGCCTCCTGAAAAACCTGTATGCAGGAGTGGAAGCAACAATTAGAACCAGACATGGAACAACAAACTGGCTCAAAATCAGGAAAAGAGTATGTCAAAGCTATATATTGTCACCTGCTTATTTAACTTATATGCAGACTTCATCATGAGAAATGCCAGGTTGGATAATGCAAAAGCTGGAATCAAGATTGCCAGGAGAAATATCAACAACCTCAGATATGTAGATGATACCACTCTAATGGTAGAAAATGAAGAGGAACTAAAGAGCCTTTTGATGAGGGTTAAAGGGGAGAGTGAAAAGTTGGCTTAAAACTCAGATTCAAAAAACTAGTATCATAGCATCAGGTACCATCACTTCATGTCAAATATGCAAGGAAAAAGTAGAAACAATGACAGAGTTTATTCCCTTGGGCTCCAAAATCTGTGGGTGGTGACTGCATCATAAAGTTAAAAGATGCTTGCTAAAGCAGAGACCTTGCTTTGGCAACAAAGTTCTGTGTAGTCAAGGCTATGATTTTTCTGATAGTCACGTATGGATGTGAGAGTTGGACCATAAAGAAGGCTGAGAGCTGAAGAATTGATGCTTTCAAGTTGTCGTGCTAGAGAAGCCTCTTGAGAGTCCCTTAGACAGCAAGGAGATCAAACAAGTCAATCCTAAAAGAAATCAACTGTGACTATTCATTGTAAGGACTGATGCTGAAGTTGAAGCTCCTGATGCGAAGAGCAGACCCATTGGAAAAGACTCTGATGCTTGGAAAGATGGAGGGCAAGAGGAGAAGGGGAAGCAGAGGATGAGATGGTTGGATAGCATCACTGACTCAATGCACATGAGTTCAGCAAACTCCAGGGTATTGTGCAGGACAAGGGAAGCCTGGTGTGCTGCAGTTAATAGGGTTGGAAAGAGTCAGAAACGACTTAGTGAGTGAACAACAGCAGCAATAACCTACACTGCTCTGCTGCAGAAGAAAATAAATGCCCCCAACTAGGACAGAGGTCTGACCATGAATCTAGGGTATATTACAGTTTGAAATAAAGTTACTTAATTCATTTGACAGGCAGAAATTTGGGAGAGAACTGTTTTTCAAGGAAACAAATCTTTGATTAGTTTCCATTACCAATAAAAGGAACATATATCAAAAATATAAATGTAACTGTATTTTTCTTAGAACGATATAGCCACAAGTTTAAGATATATTCTACTATGTAATATATATTAGATATTAGGCTTAAGATTGGAAAACAGCAATGAAAAAGCTTTGATCTTATTAAACAGGCAAAGTATATTTCATTAACAACATTAATTAACATTCATTCATTAGGTTTACATTCATGGTCCACCACAAATATAAATCAGGCTTTTTTCCTGATCTTCATTTGCAAATTATTCATCATGGTTAAATAAAGAGGAGATGGTATGATCTATAGGAAAGTTACTCCTAGAAAACCTGGTATATTCTGAGAATGTGAAGTGGTATACAGTATACACGTGAAGAACTGCACATACAATTGGTTCCTTTATATTCCTGGCTATTCCACTTAAAACAGACAACTGTGACTTGTAGTTTCCTTTTCTGCAAATAATGAGTGCATGGAACACTTAAAGTCATTTATAGCACAAGTCTTCTAAATGATGTTGGCTATTTATAGATATAGATTAGCTGCAAATACAGACACTGTTACAGATATAAGTTATTTTATAGCTATAGACATCTGAGGCTAGATATAGTAGAGAAAGCAAGATGGAATTTTTTCATATTGCAACCCAAGAGCATAGATCTTGAATTGAGAAGAAATAAATGATTAGAGGTTATTATATTGGTCCAAAGTCTTGTTCCCCATCCCCACAGATCAGAACTTTGACTTTATGTGCCATAGTTAAAAGACTTGTCGTATCTCATGAATAATTTTAGAGCAGGCCACACTGTCAAATAGAACTTCCTGCAATGATGGAAAGCTTCTGTGTCCTTGATGTGAATACTGAACACTGGAAATGTGTCATGAGCAAGTGAAAATCTAAATTTTGTATTTTACTTAATCTTATTAATTTAAATAACCACTCGTGGGTAGTAATCATCACGCTGGATTCTTTAGCTTTGAAGGGCTTATACAAGTAAAGTGTGGAAGATGGCAGAAATTTTGGGAGTCCACTAACCTCAAGCAAAATTCTATGAACTAAGTCTTCTGTACATGAATACTGGTTTTAAGCAAAGAACAAATAACATGCTAGAGCAACAAACAGCCTGAGAGACTTGGGTGATAGCCTCATGAAATCATAGAATGGAAGAGGCTTGAGGGACAGAGTATATTAATTGTCTCATTAAATGTTCAAATATAAATTAAATATCAAACCTTAGTTAACTCACCTGAGGTCACTCAGGAACAGAATGGTAAAGATATACTGATTTAATTAAAATTTAAATAAACAATAAGAGCAACTAAATATCAGCTGATAATCATATGACGGCATAAACTACGTTACATAGTAAGTGTAACAAAGAAGAACAAACCTGACTCCATGTTGGGTCTATTCCCATAGGCCCAATCTTTGTGCTCTGTTGCCTGTGTTTAGTCATGCCAGCTCTGCATCTTTGTAAGGTACATGATGTCTACAGCATGAAATATGCATAATAGCCCTTTCTCAAGGCTTTTCTTCCCAGGCTTGACTTTAGAGGTATAATCTTTTCCATTCATATAGAGATTAAAAAGTTGCAGACCGACCAGAGAATAATATTTACATTGTTGGAGTTTTACGGGAGCACTGTGACCAGACCCAGGTTCACAGCTGCCAGAACAAAGCATTATCACATCCCCTCCAGGTCTGCCAGCCCAAGAAATTCCCAACAACCAGGCACACCCTCTCCTCTTTTAGTATAACAAAAGCCTGAATTCTAACTCAGGGAAGATAAAACTTTGGGACACTACTCTGCCATCTTCTTGGTCTACTGGCTTTTCAAATAACATCACTATTCCTTGACATGATGACTCATTTTTTTAGTTTATTGGCCTTAGTGCAGTGAGAAGTATGCACTTGGACTCAGTAATGTATGCATTATTACCATACTGCCCTGTTTTACAGAAAACTCAGAGAGGTTAAGCAATACTCCAAGGTTATTGTGATATAAGAAACACATAGTTTGGTCTTCAACTCAACTCCTGCCTAGAGCTCCTAAAACTCTTGTTCTCCCTTAAGCAATTAAGAGCAATAGGCATGTCTTCTGTTATATATAGTTTTGTTCTTGGCTCTTGAAACAGATCTGTAGCATTAAATTAAAATAAGTGTCTTTTGCTACTCATAAGAAGCCCCTTTCAATGGTATCTAAGTTTATGTTAAAGAGGTGACTTTTTGTTAAGCTTCTAAGGATGAAGAGCTGGTTGCCAGGGTGACTAATTATGTGATTAGAGGAGTGGAAATTTTGAGTCTACCCCTAACCTCCAGGGGCATAGATGGACTGGAATTTGAGTTAATAACCAATAATCAATTATTTAATCAATTATGTTTATATAATGAAGCCTTCATTAGAAACTCTAACCAAAAGTGGTTCAGTGATCTTCCAGATTGAGAACAATTCTGTGTGTTAGGAAAGTGACAAAGTCTGACTCTCCAGGGACACAAGCTCCCATACTCGGGATCCTTTCAGACTGTGTCCTATATATATCTTTTCAACTGTCCGTTCATTTGCATTCTATGAAATAACTTTTATAATAAATACATATCAGTAAATAAACTCTTCCTTGGATTCTATGAGATGTTTCAGAAAATTATCAAACTTGAGGATGGGTTTATGGGGACCTCTGATTTGTCATCAAGTTGGGTAGAAGTTTTGGGTAACCTGGCATCACAGCTGGCATCTGGGAGGAAGGTACTAGTCTTGTGAGACTAAGCCATTAGCCTGGGAAGTCTGTTCTAACTCTGGGCTGTTAGTATCAGAGTTGAGTTAAATTGTAGGACACCCAGGCAGTGTCTGCCAAGAATTGAAAATTGTCTGGTGTAGGGGAAAAAAACACACATCTGGTGTCAGAAGTGTGAGTAGAGGAAACAGTGAGTTTAATTTTACAACGTTACAGAGGAGATAAATGAAGGAATTCATAAGCAAACTCGTCTGATCTTAAATTCTGTTTTTTCTCTCTACATGAACTGCTCCTCACAGATGCCAAATTCCAACTGATAGGGACAGAACACTTGAGGTCACCATGAAGTTCACCTCTGTGGCCCCCTATAGCTATTGGGGTGGGGGTGGGGGCTATAGCCAGCTATAGTCTATCTTCACCAAAGATAGACCAAAAACCCACACACAAGCAGAGCTCAATGAGTTGCCACACAACAGAGGTCAGAACTAAATGTTGAGTACTGCCTTCTAGCATTGAGGCAAAGAACATCCATCACATTTAGTTGAATACCTAAGTAATTTTAATTTTTTAGAAATGCTCCTGGATTAAATAAAAAATAAATTTCCCGGTGATCTAGAGGGATTAATATCCCAGGATGTAGTATTCTCAAAGTCACAAAGATATTTCTGCTTTAGTTGTAAGAATGTCAGTCAATGATGGGATCACTGGATCTGGCATCTAGTGACCTGTAAAGGCAGGATAGCTCAATTCCAGGAACTTTGCAAGTCAGTTGACCTATATTGTCAGTGTGAAATTGGCAATGATGGTAGAATTTATTGTACAGCATGGAAAACAGCAAATGTTACAAGACAACCAGCCTCCCCAATCTTTGAAAAGCAACTTGTTAATATTTACCAGCATACCACTACCCTTGAGTCTGATTGGTAAGACTTACCAAAGTCTGTCTAATAATCACCTTTAAGAGCATCATCCTTCTCTTGTTCCAGCTTGTAATTTAAGTCTACTTTTATTTCTTCTATGCTTCTGTGAATGATCTTTCCTACTTTTTGTCTACCAACAAAAATCCTTCTTACCATTTGCCAGAAATTTTCCACAGCTGCTTTTATTTATTTATTCTAAACTCATAGTATCAGGCAGTCTTTCATTCAATCTATTCCACTTTTTCTCTTTTTTTTTTTATTGGAGTATATTTAATTTACACTACTGTGTCACTTTCTGCTGTACAGCAAAGTGAGCCAGCCATACATACACATATATCCCCTCTTTTCTGGGTTTCTTTCTCGTTTTGGTCACCACAGAACACCATGTAGAGTTCCTTGTGCTATACAGTAGGTTTTCATTCCTTGTCTATTTTATACTTAGTAGTGTTTATTGGTCAGTCTCAATCTTCTAACCCCCTTTCTCACTTGGTTTTATATTTATTAATCTATTTTTGAAATAAACAAAAGTTATCTAATATTTATTTTTATTTTGCAAATCTCACAGCAGCAAGCATGGGTTTAATAGGTCCTAATTAGTGCCTGACTAAAATTTGAAACATAGGGGATACACTGAAAGACCATGAAGACTTTTTGTTTATTTATTCTGATTTGTTTTCATTTACTCTGACCTGCAAAATTTCAACATCTCAACATGTAACAGATGTCTAGCAAACTAGCTCTCTCTACTCTTATTCTCTATTCATACAAGTGGAGAAAAACACACAGACTTGCTAACTGATCACTAAACTTGATGAAGTCCTTAAGGCTGCTTGCCAATTGTACTGTGTTTTCCTTGTTCATTTCTTCTACTTGACTACATAATAGGAATCACACATTTGTGTGTTTACTCAGTTGTGTCTGATTCTTTGCAACCCTATGGACTGTAGTCCCCAGGCTCCTCTCTCCATGGAATTTCGTAGCCAAGAATACTGGAGTGGGTTGCCATTTCCTCCTCAAGGGGATCTTCCCGACCTGGGCTCTAACTCATGTCTAGACCCATGTCTCCTGCATTGCCAGGCAGACTCTTTACCACTGAGCCACCTGGGAATCACCATCACACATTTAGCATGTCCAAAATAACCTTCTAGTTTTCATCTTTAAAAATGATCCTCACAAAAATCATCCCAATCAAAATTTATAGTAACTTCATTATGTGAGATAGCTTTGCTATGTAATATTTCTCCATCCCACTCTGCCAGCAATCCCTCCCCACCCCACCAACTTAGTAACTAAAAATAGAAATCAATTAACTAGCAAATATTTATGTGGGTTGGAAATTTGAGCTAGAATCAGCTGGGTAAGTATTATACTTCTCTCAACTGGGCTCACTCATTCATTTGAGGTTAGCTGCAGATCAGCTAGATTGATTCTTTCTTGGAGGGATTAACTGGTTATTATCAGAGACAACAAGAGTGATTGCCCGTATGTTTCTTATCACCTGGACTCCTGTTTGGATTTGTTTGCATGGAGGCTTGGGATTCAGGTGAGCAGGAGGGCAAGCCCCAATGCTCAAGCATTTATAAGTCTTACATATTACTGTTACATTGACTAAAGCAAGTCACATGTCCAGGCACACATTCAGCAAAGGAGCATTTAAAGGAATATCCTTGTATTCAAACTATGTGGATAAAGGAAGGTGAGAACAAATTGGGTTCATTGGCACAGTTAATCCACCTCATCAATCCTTTATTTACTCAGGCAAAAATTATATCTTGGTATCTCTTGTCTCATACTGCGCATCTAAACCACAATGAAATTCAGTAGGTTTTAGCTTTAAAATACATTTGGAATCAGACCATTTCTTACCACCAGCACTGCTTCCCTATGGCATGAATCATTGCCATCTTTCATCTACTTTGTACAGATTCATAACTAGTTTCCTTTCTCCTACCCAACCATAAGTTAGTCTATAATGCATGCAGAATGATCCTTAAAATGTAAGTCAGATCATGTCACTCCTCAAAGTCCTCCAATGATTTCCTACTCATAGGAAAACAAAAACAAAAACAAAAACCATGTAGGTGTAAAGGTCTATCTTTGCTGTAAATGTTGGTGAATGGATATTTTCCTGACTGCATATCTTACCACATCCCCTTCCCCTGACTAGGGAAGTCAGCCTCAGCTCTAACTTCCCTAGTCGCCTTGTTATTTATCAAACTCATTTAGGCACCTGGTATTCTCTCTCCCTATAATATACTTGCAACAAGATCTCTATATTGTTCTTATGATTCCAGGAATTAATGTTTCTTCAAAACAGTATCCTTAGCATCTAGTGTATTCCAGGCATATAGTGGCAAATTGATAAATTAATGCCTGAATATCCAGTGAATGAATGAAGTACTGCAACTGAGAAGGACCCTATGAGGCCTTCCTGGGATAGCCCCTCACCTCCTCATGTTCTCCACCTGACTCTTGTTTGTAGAATAACTTAAGCTTCCTAGGCCTTCCCCTAGTTCCAAAAATAAAATTAAAAAAAAAAATTAATCAGAAAAATGAAAAAAAAAATCCAGAGATAAAGGAAAATATTCAAATAAGACAAAATAATAATAGTCCAGCCATTAAGCAGAGTCAAGGAGCTGTAGTTCCTCTTCAAGGGCTATCTGCAGAACAAAGGATACCGCTCAGATACCCATATGACCCATATCCTTTGTTTTGCTGATACCAAAGTTCTAACCAAGTGGAAGAAGTTAACTACATGATGCTCAGACAGTAGCCATGACATGACCTGCTCCATCTTGCACAATTCCAAGAACTGGCCTCATGAAAATGGGAAAAATATCAACATGGGACTAAAGATGAACTGTTCTTAAAACAATCAAGGTGACACTGAGCAGACCGCCGCATGAACAACTGCCAGGTAGCTATCTAAGCTAACCGTGCTGTGCTATATATGGTCCCCTCTGTCCGGGCCGACACCACTCAAACCCCGCCTGAAAGCTCTTCCCCTTAATCTACAGGTGGCAGTTGGCTTGTGGACAGGAGTCCGCCTTCTCCCCCAGTTGCAAGCCTCCTAAATAAAGCAAGCTTTCCTTTCCTGCCAACACTTGTCTGTAGAGGATTGGTGTTTAAGCAGTGAGCAGCCAAACCTGAGTTCGGTAACAGTGCTATGAAAAGACTGAAGGGCTTCCCTGGTGGCTCAGGGGTAAGGAATCTGCCTGCCAACTCAGGCGACGCAGGTTTTATTTCTGGGTTGGGAAGATGCCCTGGAGGTGGAAAGGGCAACCCACTCCAGTCTTCTTGCTTGGGACATTCCGTGGACAGGAAAGCCTCATGGGGTCACATGGAGTCACAAAAGAGTCAGACATGACTTAGCAACTGAACAACAACAAATGACTGAAACTGTCCTAGATTCAGGCATGTAGTAGTGAATGGCAAACTAAGTTTTGTTAGATCCTATTATTATTTCTAATTATCTGATGCCCTCCTTCTAAGAGGGCTTCCATGGTGGCTCAGCCGTAAAGAATCTGCCTGCCAGTGCAGGAGATGTGGGTTTGATTTCCAGGTAGGGAAGGTCTCCTGGAGAAGGAAATGGCAACCCACTCCAGTCTTCTTGCCTGGGAAATCCCATGGACAGAGGAGACTGGTGGGCCACAGCCCATGGTGTCACAAAAGAGTCAGACACGACTTAGCAACTGAACAACAACTTCCTCTAAGAGGAATATAATCCTTACTCATTCTCATATGATTTTCAGCATACGTCTAAGTAGGAAAATACCATTTCTTGTTTTAAGTGACATCAAGGTTGCCCATGCTCTTGGCTGTGACCAATGGAGTGGAAGGAAAAGTGATGTATGTCATTGCCAAGAAGAGATGTTAAGAACTGTGCAGTTTTTACCATTATTTCTTTTCTCTGTGCAGTGAGAATGACATGACTCAGATAGTGGTTGCTTATTCAGTTTGGATTACGGAATGAATACATGTGGAACAAAGCCTCAGCTGACACACAGCTTGCATACAGTGTGAACAAATAAAAACCTTTTTTTTTTTTTTTAAGCCAGTGAAATTTTGGGAGTATTTGTTAAGACAAAATGGTTCAGGAAAAGCTAATATAATTTCTGACCTCATGAAGCTTACAGACACAAAAGGAAAGCCATCAAACTGACTGGAATATTTCTTATATTCTACTTAAGTTTAGATCATAAGGGAATCCACTGGACATGGAAACTTTACATATTGCAAAGAAAACAGAATTCAGGTGTCTCTGCAGAATGCTGGGCATCTTGCCCATATTTCTTGTGATATGGCTTCATTCTATCCAAACTCACACTTTCTCACATCTGTTTATGTGGTGTCTTTCTGTTCTTTAGAGACACTCCATGCAGAAGCAAGTCACTGAGATGAGGAGAGAGATGCAAACTTGACCAACTTGTAACAGTTTAATGTGCTTCAGGATTCTTACTACATTGAGTCATTTGAAACCTCTAAATAGCTTTTCTTTAATTTTATAGATTTTGATGTAAATAGCTTATTGTGGAAATAAATGCAGCATTTCAAATATTAAAGAGTCATGGTTTGAGTCTAATAACGCAACTGAATTTCTGTAAATAGAACTCCACAATGATTCTAGTGTATAAGCAAATGGAGGGGATAAAACAGCAGGAGGGAATGCATAAAACTCAGTAAGAAAGCTTTCTATAAGCTTATACCTCAAAGTCCATCCTCAGAGGCCAATGCAAAACTGATTCCAACAACATGCTTCTTTGTTCTTTGTTTGCCTATATGTGCCAAGTTTTACATCTAAACCAAAAGCAATGCATAACTTGCTGTGGCAAAAGGGCATGATATTATTTAGTTACCTTTCTTTTCAGGTAATTATTATGTTACTGTTTAAATTAAAAAAAACCCTAATAGTGAGCATGGGAATAAAAATGTGACTAAAATCCAGTGACAGGAATAAATTCATGGTGATGAATAGTCAGAAAATTCAGCTTCAGATGTAAGTTGAAAGAAGAGGAGAGTCACAGTTTTGTGGATTTTATGACATAGAAGGGATATCACTCAGATTAATTTTTAAGATCTTCTGTAAGCATGTGTTTGCAGGTAGAGACTTCCAAGGAAAAACATTCCTTGAAAGCAAGATTTATTTTTTTTTCCTTCAAATAGAAAATACCTCATATATTTCACATTGAAATTGTAATTAGAAAATAATATTTAATCAGCAACTACCTATTGTTTTTAGAATTGTGTATAATATTTGAAACTTTTAGAGGAGAATGTTAATTATGAATTATAATTATGAATTATAACATGAATGTTAATTATGAAGAATAAGATGATTTCCTGAGAACTGGTCACCTAAAATGAGCTAGTTGTTTCCAAGATAATGCTGTCATTATCATCTTGCTCCCTTTTTAACTTATGCATCTATTATTCCCAGATGTAAGCATTTATTATTGGACTTTTGTTTATTATTTCCTGGGCACTAATTCCTGTATTTATCCCTCCATGTTTGAAGCCACATTATATTAAAGAGAATGGCATGTGACAATTCCCTATTATAAAGACCTCATCTTTTTCCATTTTGTGTCCTACACTTAGCTTAAACAATAGAAGTTTATTTCTCATGATTCTTGGGGCTACTAAATCAAAATTATCAGCACCTGAATCAACAAATTATTATAATTAAAAATAATATAGCTGCCTGATAATAGAAATATCCAGACTGAACTATTAGCTTTTGATCTTTTCTAATCTTCACACCAACTATATGAATCAGACTAAAAATGTTTAATTTTATTGCCAATATAGAGTTAACGGTGTTGATTATTTAAAGAGATGAGTGATCTTTTCAGTCGTGCTGCTAGGAGCATAGCCATGTCCAGTGTCCGTGATACCTGACTATATCCCCATGATGATGAATCCCTATTTTTTACCAAGAATTTTCAGTAGCTTTTGGCAACAAAGCTGCCAGGTATGTATATCTACCATCTTCAGGTTTCTGTGGAGAAAACTGGGACTCAGAGCAGTTAAGAAATTCATCCATGATCACATAGCAGGAAAGTGTCATTGCAAAATTTATGGCGAGGTCTGTATGATTACAAGACACATTCTCTTCACCACTTAATTCTGTGGCTCTCAAGATATTTTGTCAAGTCATGTGTTCGTGTTACGTATAAAACAAAGTTGTGATAGCATTTCAGTGAGAGGACCCGGCACGATGTGAAAGGAAACATTTTTTAAAGTAGAAAGCGCAAAATTTAAAGAAGCTGAAAAGAATAGAAAAAGAGCCACAGTGAAGTAAAAAGATGAAAATTCTTGTGATTAAGCACACATAAATGAGCAAATCATAAGATTTGTGTAGCTTAGTTACAGCCTTTACCACTCGGGATCTATGGCTCCAGTTATGAAGGTTGTTGATAAGCTGTGAATAATTTTGTCCATTACTTGACTAGTTCTGTGTATGTATCAGGAATCAGATCTTCAAACAGAGAATTTATGCAGTAGTGTAACTGCATGTCAGAACTCTGCCTCAGCTATGATCTTTGGCTCCCCTCTTTCCATAGTCCCTAATTTCAGAGGGATGCAACATAGTGTTTACTAACCATCAATGCTTGAACAAAAGGTACTGTAGATGTCTTCATTAGAATTGAGACAACAAAATTGAAGGACCATTTCTTAAGCCCATTTCCTCTTCAGTTAGTCTCTGGATCATAACATAGTCAGAATATCTTATAATGGTGTGATTTTTTCACTATTCAAGGTTGCAGTTGTGAGCTGGCTGGCAGTTTTGAGTGATTCAAATTGTATCAAGAAGTTTTGTAAGACATCAGTAGGAGGATAAAATTGTAAGTCAAGGTAGTAACAGCAGAAATAGAGAGGCAAGGAAGTGTGGGGGACAATATTGTGGAGGATAAAGACTGGTATAAAGGGAGATTTAAAATGATCTGGTAATTATTCTGTCTGAATGTTAGAATAAAGAGATAACTTTTTTACATATAAGTAGGGGTGTGAAATAACCCAATTTCTGTGTTAGGAAGAACTTTTGTCACCAAGTGATAAATTTTATAGAGAGATGGGATGTTAAAAGTGCAGGTTCTCTTTTTTCAATTTTTAAAAGATTTATTCACTAGCCACCCAACATTTAACAAGTACCCAGTATATGTCAGAGGTTTCTCTGGTGGCTCAGTGGTAGAGTCCACCTGCCAATGCAGAAGACACGGGTTCAGTTCCTGGGTTGGGAAGATATCCTGGAGGAAATGGTAACCCATTCCAGTATTCTTACCTGGGAAATCTCTTGGACAGAGAAGACTGGTAGGCTCTAGTTCAGGGGGTCACAAGACAATTGGACATGACTTAGTGACTAAATAACAAACAACAAGTATAAGTCAGACATTTCTATGCCACAGCAAAAAAGCTAAGTATGATTCTAGCCCTTGGCTCATAGTATAGTTGGAAAAATGGGAATTAAACAGTGTTTAAAAGAGGTTAGAATTGTATGTAAATATAATACAAAGTAATATTTTCTCACTGGAAACTTATAAAATAACCTTAATATTGAGTATTTCATGATTCATTGCAGTCATGCATTTTAGGAACTTCTGACAAAATCATTAGTTGTGTTTTTATATCAAATATTAATTCTCCCATTTTATTAAACTACATTTGTAAGACTTAATTACCAGCTCGATAAAACCAATAATATTCATAATTGCACCCTTCATAAAAATCATGTTCAAATTCAATGTTAAAGCGTGTAGAAATCTCACACAGAAAATTATTGGGAGTAAATGGAAAAGGGAGAAACACTGTCTGATGCAGCAGGAGAGAATATTTGAATAAATAGTAGAAGAGGCAAAAAAATATGGAAGGTTTTGAGTCTCATTCCCTTACTTTAGAGGAGGAGAAACTTTAAGCTGTATATGTATGTGGTGGCGGGGGGGACAGTGGGGGGCATAGGACATTGTACAAGAACACATGGAGGACTGATGTCAACATGTGGATGTATTATTTCTGTGTGATCTGGAAAATGTCTATATTTTTCTCTACATAAAACCTAAAATGGCATTAGATTATATTATCAATATTTTATGTGTTTATCAGTCATGGCTTAAATTGTTAGATTGTGAAAGCAAAAACCAAGTTAAACAAATGTGTAGTTTTAAGGACCACATTCATAAAAATACATCCTAGTTTGAAGACTTGGGGATAAAATAAGATTTCTTTCAGTCTTTGTGGTTTTGAGGCAAAGAGACTCTACTTTCAAAGAGAAAATTAGATATCTTTATGAAAAAGAAATGAGTTGTCAAATAATTTTTCCAGTATTTTAATAATCATAACCCTGCTGCTGCTGCTGCTAAGTCGCTTCAGTCGTGTCCAACTCTGTGGGACCCCATAGATGGCAGCCCACCAGGCTCCCCCATCCCTGGGATTCTCCAGGCAAGAACACTGGAGTAGGTTGCCATTACCTTCTCCAATAGTAATCATAATAGTCACAGATGAAATATTTTTTGACCTACCAATTTCATATGTGTATTTGCTAGGAAAGGTGCACCATCAAGTTTGAATCCAACTGATTTTTCAAAAAGCTTAGAGAATTGTACCCTCCAGTAAATCTTTATTGATATCTTAGCCAATTAATAATTGATAACTTGAACATGCTCAAGATAGTCTCAAGGGAGGTAAGAGAAAGTATTAATTCATAAAATAATTTATAATTATTCTGACATTCTCGTCTATGTTGATGGAATGACCAGATATTTTGCTATTGTTTTTATTTAACCTTTTATCTGTCCAAATACACCCAACACTCTTAGATATGATTTGAAAACTGGGACACAAAGACATTAGATAACTCTTTGAGTAATTTGGGTATTTACTGCACTTTCAGGTTGGAAAGTTATCTATGTTCTTGGAGTAGATTCTGTTATCAGGCCTTGCTAAGTCGCTTCAGTCATGTCTGACTCTGTGCGACCCCGAAGATGGCAGTCCACCAGGCTCCTCTGTCTCTGGGATTCTCCAGACAAGAATATTGGAGTGGGTTGCCATTTTCTTCTCCAATGCATGCATGCATGCCAAGTTGCTTCAGTTGTGTCTGACTCTATGAGACCCTATGGACAGCAGCCCACCAGGCTCCTCTATCCATGGGATTCTCTAGGCAAGAATACTGGAGTGGGTTGCCATTTCCTTCTCCAGTTATTAGGCACACTTAACTTCAACTTAGTGAAAAGAAAAATACTGGCAGAATTAAGTAAAATAGGGATAATGACATCTGTGAACAAGAGTTGATTTCATTTCTTGAGTAAAAGATTTAGAGAAAGAAAGCATAAGAGGATAAATTTCATAATTTTACATTGAACTTATTTTTGTGTCTAGATGATTATGCTTAAACTTCTTCTTTGTTCTGATCATCATTTCTTCTGCCTTTACCTCAGGAATTGGAGCAATGATTACCTTTGGTGTTATTTTGCCACATATATTTGTTACCAATACAAGAGAGGTGGATTTTACCATTCCCATTTCACAGACAAGAAAACAGAAGCCCAGAGATGTTCAGTAACTTATAAAAGTCAGATTCACCTGTGCGTGCTCCATTGTGTCTTACTCTTTGAGACCCCATGGACTGTAGCCCACCAGGCTTCTCTGTCCATGGGGTTTTCCAGGCAAGAATACTGTAGCGGGTTGCCATTTTCTACTCCAGAAGATCTTCCCAACCCAGGGATCAAACCTGCATCTCCTGAATTGGCAGGCATGTTCTTTACCACTATACAGGGGAAGCCCATCAAAGTCAAATAGGAAGTGGTAGAACCAAGACCAACTCACATGCTCCCCTTACCATAACTTTCCTAAAGGAGATCACTCCTAGGTGTTCATTGGAAGGACTAATGCTGAAGCTGAAACTCCAATACTCTGGCCACCTCATGCGAACAGTTGACTCATTGGAAAGGACCCTGATGCTGGCAGGGATTGGGGGCAGGAGAAGAAGGGGACAACAGAGGATGAGATGGCTGGATGGCATCACCGACTGGATGGACATGAGTTTGAGTAAACTCCAGGAGTTCGTGATGGACAGGGAGGCCTGGCGTGCTGTGATTCATGGGGTCGCAAAGAGTCAGACATGACTGAGTGACTTAACTAAACTGAACTGAACCATACCTTTGAGAATCTTTCTCCAGCCACAGGTTTTTTTTCCTACTCCTGCAAGTTCTTTTTCCAGATAGTGTAAGAATTGACCTTTTGGGTTTCAATTCTTACCACAGTATTTTTAGTGCACAGAGTGTACCCCTCCCACTGTCCTGATATTTCTTAGAAGATAAAATTAGCTATTTCTTTACTCTGTTAATTTTGAAAGTGAGAAAATTTGAATATGTAATATATTTCAACTAAGGGGTAATCTGAACCATATAAAATGAACTTTGAAATACCTATGTGAACAAAGAAGATAAACACAAAATCAGTAATTCTATGCTTTGCATTTTATTTTCAACTCTTTGGAGAAAAATGAAACACATCTAATAAAGATAATTAAATGTTCTTCAGTTAGAGAAATTGATCTTCTAGAGTTTCATTGCATAATATTTTTCTTGTTTATGTAACCAAAATGGTAAGAGTAAAGGATGTAAATATCAGTTCAGTCACTCAGTCGTGTCTGATTCCTTGCCACCCCGTGGGCTGCAGCACGCTGTGTCCATCACCAACTCCCAGAGCTTGCTCAAACTCATGTCCATTGAGTCGGTGATGCCATCCAACCACCTCATCCTCTGTCATCCCCGTTTCCTCCTGCCTTCAATCTTTCCAAGCATCAGGGTCTTTTCCAATGAGTCAATTCTTCGCATCAGGTGGCCAAAGTACTGGAGTTTCAGCTTCAGCATCAGTCCTTTCAATGAATATTCAGGACTGATCTCCTTTAGGATGGACTGGTTGGATCTCCTTGCATTCCAAGGGACTCTCAAGAGTCTTCTCCAACACCACAGTTCGAAAACATCAGTTCTTCAGCACTCAGCTCTCTTTATAGTCCAATGCTCACATCCATACACAGCCACTGGAAAAACCATAGTTTGACAAGACAGGCCTTATTGGTTGGCAAACCAATGTCTCTGCTTTTTAATATGCTGTTTAAGTTAGTCATAGCTTCTCTTCCAAGGAGAAAGCGTCTTTTAATTTCATGGTTGCAGTCACCGTCTGCAGTGATTTTGGAGTCCAAAAAAATAAAGTCTCTCACTGTTTCCATTGTTTCCCCACCCATTTGTCATGAAGTGATGGGACCTAAGGCCATGATCTTAGTTTTCTGAATGTTGAGTTTTAAGCCAACTTTTTCACTCTCTTCTTTCACTTTCATCAAGAGGCTCTTTAATTCCTCTTCGCTTTCTGCTATAAGGGTAGTACCATCTGTATATCTGAGGTAATTGATATTTCTCCCAGCAATCTTGATTCCAGCTTGTGCTTCATCCAGCCCAGCATTTCACATGATGTACTCTGCATATAAATTAAATAAACAGGGTGACAATATATAGCCCTGACATACTCCTTTCCCAATTTGGAACCAGTCTGTTGTTCCATGTCTAGTTACTACTGTTGATTCATGACCTGCATACAGATTTCTCAGGAGCCAGGTAAGTTGGACTAATATTCCCACCTCTTTAAGAATTTTCCACAGTTTGTTGTCATCCACACAGTCAAAGGTTTTTGCATAGTCAATAAAGCAGAAGTAGATGTTTTTTCTGGAACTTTCTTGCTTTTTTGATGATCCAACGGATGTTGGCAATTTGATCTCTGGTTCCTCTGCCTTTTCTAAATCCAGCTTGAACATCTGGAAATTCATGGCTCACATATTGTTGAAGCCTGACTTAGAGAATTTTGAACATTACTTGGCTAGTGTGTGAGATGACTGCAATTGTGTGGTAGTTTGAATGGTCTTTGGCATTGCCTTTCTTTGGAATTGGAATGAAACTGACCTTTTCCAGTCCTGTGGCCACTGCTGAGTTTTCCAAATTTGCTGGCATATTGAATGCAGCACTTTCACAGCATCATCTTTTAGGATTTGAAATAGCTCAACTGGAATTCCATCACCTCCACTAGCTTTGTACATAGTGATGCTTCCTAAGGCCCATGTGAGGTCTCATTTCAGGATGTCTGACTCTAGGTGAGTGATCACACCATCATGGTTGTCTGGGTCATGAAGATCTCTTTTGTATAGTTCTTCTATGGATTGTGTGTATTGCCATCTTTTAATATCTTCTGCTTCTATTAGGTCCATACCATTTCTCTCCTTTATTTTGCCCATCTTTACATGAAATATTCCCTTGGTATGTCTTATTTTCTTTAAGAGATCTCTCATCTTTCCCATTCTATTGTTTTCCTCTATTTCTTTGCTTTGGTCACGGAGGAAGTCTTTCTTATCTCTCCTTGCTATTCTTTGGAACTCTGCATATAAATATGATCATGTATGATTCTGTAAATGCCTTATAGCTACATGATTCATAGTGAAGATATATACATATGTGTGAATTTCCCACATATTCTTCATCTGGTAGCTATATACAATGGTTCTGTCATTTCCTTTTGAGAAAGTATCCAGATTTTTCACAGGGAGTTCTATCTCTAATGTCAAGGTTAGGACAGGCAGGTGGGGGATCAAGTCTGAACAAATGAAATAGAACATTCTGCAGCACATAGTGATGGCTAAGTGATGAGCACCCAGACAAAGCCATTGGGATACAATGTGATGCTTCCTGGGGCCAGTGAAAGAGAGGCAGAGACTCTTCCCTGCTGGACTTAAAATTAAAAGTCTGGGGCCTGAGAACAAAGCCTGTAGAGTATATTAGAGCCAAGGCATGCAGAGAAAATGAGTCCTGTTGACAATATTTGAGGCTTTGGATCAAGCTGCACCTGAAAATTTACAGCTGGACATTTCAGTTACATGAGGCAATAAAATTTTTTGTGTTGTTGTTTAAGCCAGTTTGAATTGCATTTCCTGTCATCTGAAAGAAATAATATTAACCAATACAAAACAGATGACTTGGACACAATGACCTAGCAGAACCCAGTTTATATTACTAGCTTTAAAACTCTTAATTTCTAAATAAAGGAGTTCTGTTTTGCATAGAAAATAGAAAATCATTTGGAGGTGGAGATATGTGGGAAGAAAAAGAGATGAAAGAATATTCATGTATGTTCTGACATTGAGACATCAATAACAATAATATTTATGGAGCAAATTACTACTAAAAATGACATTCAGATGTGGTCCTTGCATTCATGGCACTTGTTGGAGCAAACAACACTAAATAATTTGTCCACAGAGTAAGTAGACTTTTGATGGCTTAGTTAAGTATAGTTTTGATGAGTTCTAAGAGGGGTAAATTATACAATGAAAACAAATGGAAAGTTTACCTGAAAAAACAGTAGTCAAACTGCCACTTGTAGTTCTGAGGAATAAACTTGGGTGAATGGAAATGGGAGAGAGTCATAAGGATTGAGACTTGAGCAAATAAGTACGGGGAAGATTCTGTGCTAGGAAGATCAACTTTAAAGATGGCACTAATGGTAAAGACTTAGTCAATAAAGGTCCATCTAGTCAAAGCTATGGTTTTTCCAGTAGTCATGTATGGATGTGAGAGTTACACCATAAAGAAAGCTGAGTGCTGAAGAACTGATGTTTTTGAACTGTGGTGTTGGAGAAGACTCTTGAGGGTCCCATGGACTGCAAGGAGATCAAATCAGTCAATCCTAAAGGAAATCAGTCTTGAATATTCATTGAAAGGACTGAAGCTGAAGCTCCAATACTGTGGCCACCTGATGCGAAGAATTGACTCATTGGAAAAGACCCTGATGCTTGGAAAGATTGAAGGCAGGAGGAAATGGGGATGACAGAGGATGAGATGGTTGGATGGCATCACCAACTCGATGGACATGAGTTTGAGCAAGCTCTGAGAGTTGGTGATGGACAGGGAAGCCTGGCATGCTGCAGTCCATGAGTTCTCAAGGAGTCAGACAAGACTGACCAACTGAGTGGTAAAGAACATGCCTTCCAATGCAGGAGACATGAGAGATGTGAGTTAGATTCCTCTGTCAGGAAGATCCCCTGAAGAAGGGCATGGTAACCCGCTCCAGTATTCTTGCCTGGAGAATCCAGTGGACCAAGGTGCCTGGTGGGCTACAGTCTATAGGGTCGCAACGAGTCCAGCATGACAGAGCAACTAACACTTTCTTAATATAATAGAGGAAGTGGCAGTGGGAAGGCAAAATACTGACTCTAGAAGTACATTTAGAGATTTGTTAGAAAATAGTTTAGGGAGAATAAAGAAGCATTTCATCAAGCAGTATGGAGATGCCAGTAAGATAAAGAATAAGCCATTTGATTTCATTTGGGGCCTGAGAGGTCTCTGGCCTGAACAATCTTGGGACTATTGATAACATTTTCTGGTGTTTTTCAGATGCAGGTTCTGTGGTGAACAGAGTGCCAACTTGAGATAAGAAAAATCAATTTGAGCTCTAGATGGTTTGCAAATGGCTGCAATAATTTACCTTTATCTATCCACATCCTTGGTAGTCTCTTCCTATACTGACTATGTTCCTGGCCATTGGACAGTAAACAAGGTGACTGTGACTTGATTTGGCCAATAGGGAAAAACCAGCATGATTCAACAAAAAATTCTTGCTTACTAAGACTTTCTTGCTTTTGTGCTCTTAGGAGCTATGAAACCGCCATCATGTGAGAAGCCTCTCATGATCTGCTGGATAATGAGGCCTCAAGTCCTTTGCTTATTAACAAATAATGCTGAGATTCATTAATCTTACACTTCATTTTGCTGAGTTTTAAGAATTTACTTTTTTTTAAAGAATTTACTTTAGGTGTTAAGGCTTGGTTAGTAGGTCTATTTTTTTTTTCCAATTTGTATTTTTCTTTACTTCAATACTTTTCTTTTTTTTTCTTTTCTTTTTTTTTTTTTTAATACGTTTCTTTTTATTCCTCCAATTAAAACTCCTTGAACCCCAGTACTCAGGTTTACTGGCATATTATAGTATCTCCTAATCTCATGATGAGGTTAAAATGAATAAATAGATGATTAGCACAAATTTTGATATGCAACACTTTATATATGCAAAAAACTCATAATTTTTTTATTAATAAGTCCAGAGGGACAATGTATTCTACCACTCATAATAACTTTCAACACTTCAGAATAAATATTGGTTATAATAATCACTTTGGAAATGGATGCCTTTTGTCTGTGATTTCAGCTTTTTAAAAAGCTGCAAAGTTGATACTCCATGAAAACACTGTTGATACTCCATATTAAAATTACATAAATTAACAATTTTTGGTAAATTTTTTTGAGTTATATCTATAGTATCTCAATCTTTTACATTGTTTGAGAGTTATATAACTTCTTATATTTTAAATATCAAAAGTGATTGACTGTGTTTAAATGACTAAATGCTAATTTTTGCTACCAGTAAATATAAAACAAACATCATATAAATATCAAAATTATGGAATGCAAAAATATTTTTTTAATTTTCTTTTTTTAAATATAAATTTATTTACTTTACTTGGAGGCTAATTACAATATTGTATTGGTTTTGCCATACATTGGCATGAATCCACCACCAGTGTACATGTGTTCCCCATCCTGAACCCCCCTCGCACTTCCCTCCCCAGCCCATCCCTCTGGGTCATCCCAGTGCACCAGCCCCAAGCACCCTGTATCATGCATTGAACCTGGACTGGTGATTTGTTTCACATACGATAATATTTAAGTTTTAACACAATTCTCCCAAATCATCCCACCCTCACCCTCTCCCACAGAGTCCAAAAGACTGTTCTATACATCTGTCTCTCTTTTGCTGTCTAGCATACAGGGTTATCATTTCCATCTTTCTAAATTCCATATATATGCATTAGTATATTGTATTGGTGTTTTTCTTTCTGGCTTACCTCACTCTGTATAATAGGCTCTAGTTTCATCCACCTCATTAGAACTGATTCAAGTGTATTCTTTTTAATGGCTGAGTAATATTCCATTGTGTATATGTACCACAGCCTTCTTATCCATTTGTCTGCTGATGGACATCTAGGTTGCTTCCTTGTCCTGGCTATTATAAACAGTGCTGCAATCAACATTGCTGGGTCATATGGAAGTTCTAGGTCCAGTTTTTTAAGGAATCTCCACACTGTTCTCCATGGTGGCTGTACTAGTTTGCACTCCTACCAACAGTGTAAGAGGGTTCCCTTTTCTCCACACCCTCTCCAGCATTTATTGCTTGTAGACTTTAGGATAGCAGCCATTCTGACTGGTGTGAAATGGTACCTCATTGTGGTTTTGATTTGCATTTCTCTGATAATGAGTGATGTGGAGCATCTTTTCATGCGTTTGTTAGCCATCTGTATGTCTTCTTTGGAGAAATGTCTGTTTAGTTCTTTAGCCCACTTTTTGATTGGGTCATTTTTTTTTTTTTCCTGGAATTGAGCTGCAGGAGTTGCTTGTATATTTCTGAGGTTAATTCTTTGTCAGTTGCTTCATTTACTATTATTTTCTCCCATTCTGAAGACTGTCTTTTCACCTTGTTTATAGTTTCCTTTGTTGTGCAAAAGCTTTTAAGTTAATTAGGTCTCATTTGTTTATTTTTGATTTTATTTCCAATATTCTGGGAGGTGGGTCATAGAGGATCCTGCTGTGATTTATGTCAGAGAGTGTTTTGCCTATGTTTTCCTCTAGGAGTTTTATAGTTTCTGGTCTTACGTTTAGATCTTTAATCCATTTTGAGTTTATTTTTGTGTATGGTGTTAGAAAGTGTTCTAGTTTCATTCTTTTACAAGTGGTTGGCCAGTTTTCCCAGCACCACTTGTTAAAGAGATTGTCTTTTCTCCATTGTATATTCTTGCCTCCTTTGTCAAAGATAAGGTGAGTGGATTTATCTCTGGGCTTTCTATTTTGTTCCATTGATCTATATTTCTGTCTTTGTGCCAGTACCATACTGTCTTGATGACGGTAGCTTTCTAGTAGAGCCTGAAGTCAGGCAGGTTGATTCCTCCAGTTCTATTCTTCTTTCTCAAGATTGCTTTGGCTATTCGAGGTTTTCTGTATTTCCATACAAATTGTGAAATTATTTGTTCTAGTTCTGTGAAAAATACCACTGGTAGCTTGATAGGGATTGCATTGAATTTATAGATTGCTTTGTGTCGTATACTAATTTTCACTATATTGATTCTTCCGATCCATGAACAAGGTCTATTTCTCCATCTATTTGTGTCCTCTTTGATTTCTTTCACCAGTGTTTTATAATTTTCTATATATAAGTCTTTTGTTTCTTTAGGTAGATATATTCCTAAGTATTTTATTCTTTTCGTTGCAATGGTGAATGGAATTGTTTCCACAATTTCTCTTTCTGTTTTCTCATTGTTAGTGTATAGGGATGCAAGGGATTTCTGTGTGTTGATTTTATATCCTGCAACTTTATCATATTTATTGATGAGCTCTAGTAATTTTCTGGTGGAGTCTATAGGGTTTTCTATGTAGAGGATCATGTCCTCTGCAAACAGTGAAATTTACTTCTTCTTTTCCAATCTGGATTCATTTCTTTTTCTGCTCTAATTGCTGTGGCCAAAACTTTCAAAACTGTGTTGAATAGTAGTGGTGAGAGTGGGCACCCTGTCTTGTTCCTGACTTTAGGGGAAATGCTTTCAATTTTTCACCATTGAGGATAAAGTTTGCTGTGGGTTTGTCATATATAGCTTTTATTATGTTGAGGTATGTTCCTTCTATGCCTGCTTTATGGAGGGCTTTTCATCATAAATGGATGTTGAATTTTGTCAAAGGCTTTCTCTGCATCTATTGAGATAATCATATAGTTTTTATTTTTCAATTTGTTAATGTGGTGTATTACTTTGATTGATGTGTGGATATTGAAGAATCCTTGCATCCCTGGGATAACACCCAAACTTGGTCATGATCTTTTTAATATGCTGTTGGACTCTGTTTGCTAGAATTTTGTTAAGGATTTTTGCATCTATGTCCATCAGTGATATTGGCCTATAGTTTTCTTTTTTTGTGTGTGGCATCTTTGTCAGGTTTTGGTATTAGGGTGATGGTGGCCTCATAGAATGGGTTTGGAAGTTTACCTTCCTCTGCAATTTTCTGGAAGAGGTTGAGTAGGATAGGTGTTAGCTCTACTCTAAATTTTTGGTAGATCAGCTGTGAATCTGTCTGGTCCTGAGCTTCTGTTTGCTGGAAGATTTCTGATTACAATTTCAATTTCCATGCTTGTTATGGGTTTGTTAAGATTTTCTATTTCTTCCTGGTTCAGTTTTGAAAAGTTGTACTTTTCTAAGAATTTGTCCGTTTCTTCCAAGATGTCTATTTTATTGGCATATAGTTGCTGATAGTAGTCTCATAATTCTTTGTATTTCTGTGCTGTCTGTGGTGATCTCTCCATTTTCATTTCTAATTTTGTTGATTTGACTTTTCTCCCTTTGTTTCTTGATGAGTCTGGCTAATGGTTTGTCAATTTTATTTAACTTCTCAAAGAACCAGCTTTTGGCTTTGTTGATTTTTGCTATGGTCTCTTTTGTTTCTTTTTCATTTATTTCTGCCCTAATTTTTAAGATTTCTTTCATTCTACTAACCCCGGGGTTCTTCATTTCTTCCTTTTCTAGTTGCTTTAGGTGTAGAGTAGGGTTATTTATTTGACTTTTTTCTTGTTTCTTGAGGTAAGCCTGTATTGCTATGAACCTTCCCCTTAGCAGTGCTTTTAGTGTCCCATAGGTTTTGGGTTGTTGTGTTTTCATTTTCTTTCGTTTCTAGGCATATTTTGATTTCTTCTGTGATTTGATGGTTATCCAGCAGCGTCTTGTTCAGCCTCCATATGTTGGAATTTTTAATTGTTTTTCTCCTGTAATTGACACCTAATCTTACTGCATTGTGGTCAGAAAAGATGCTTGGAGTGATTTCAAATTTTTTGAATATACCAAGGCTAGATTTATGGCCCAGAATGTGATCTATCCTGGAGAAGGTTTCGTGTGTGCTTGAGAAAAAGGTGAAATTCATTGTTTTGGGGTGAAATATCCTATAGATATCAATTAAGTCTAACTGGTCTATTGTATAATTTAAAGTTTGTATTTCCCTGTTAATTTTCTGTTTAGTTGATCTATCCATAGGTGTAAGTGGGATATTAAAGTCTCCCACTATTATTGTGTTATTGTTAATTTCCCCTTCATACTTGTTAGCATTTGTCTTACATATTGTGGCACTCCTATGTTGGATGTATATATATTTTACAATAGTTATATCTTCTTCTTGGATTGATCATTATGTAGTGTCCTTCTTTGTCTCTTTTCACAGCCTTTATTTTAAAGTCTATTTTATCTGATATAAGTAATGCGACTCCTGCTTTCTTTTGGTCTTCATTTGCATGAAATATTTTTTTCCAGCCTTTCACTTTCAGTCTGTATGTGTCCCTTGTTTCAAGGTGGGTCTCTTGTAGACAGCATATATAGGGGTCTTGTTTTTGTATCCATTCATCCAGTCTTTGTCTTTTGGTTGGGGCATTCAACCCATTTACATTTAAGGTAATTATTGATAGGTATGGTCCCGTTGCCATTTACTTTGTTGTTTTGGGTTTGTGTTTATACAACCTTTCTGTGTTTCCTGTCTAGAGAAGATCCTTTAGCATTTGTTGGAGAGCTGGTTTGGTGGTGCTGAATTCTCTCAGCTTTTGCTTGTCTGTAAAGCTCTTGATTTCTCCTTCATATTTGAATGAGATCCTTGCTGGATACAGTAATCTGGGCTGTAGGTTATTTTCTTTCATCACTTTAAGTATGACCTGCCATTCCCTTCTGGCCTGGAGGGTTTCTATTGAGAGATCAGCTGTTATCCTTATGGGAATCCCCTTGTGTGTTATTTGTTGCTTTTCCCTTGCTGCTTTTAATATTTGTTCTTTGTGTTTGATCTTTGTTAATTTGATTAATATGTGTCTTGGGGTGTTTTGCCTTGGGTTTATCCGGTTTGGGACTCTCTGGGTTTCTTGGACTTGGGTGATTATTTCCTTCCCCATTTTAAGGAAGTTTTCAACTATTATCTCCTCAAGTATTTTCTCTTGGTCTTTCTTTTTGTCTTCTTCTTTTGGGACTACTATGATTCAAATGTTGGGGCATTTAACATTGTCCCAGAGGTCTCTAAGGTTGTCCTCATTTCTTTTAATTCTTTTTTCTTTTTTCCTCTCTCATTTATTTCTACCATTCTATCTTCTACCTCACTTATCCTATCTTCTGCCTCCATTATTCTACTGTTGGATCCCTCCAGAGTGTTTTTGATCTTATTTATCACATTATTCGTTATATATTGACTCTTTTTTATTTCCTTCTAGGTCCTTGTTAAACCTTTTTTGCATCTTCTCGATCCTTGTCTCCAGGCTATTTATCTGTAACTCCAATTTGCTTTCAAGATTTTGGATCATTTTCACTATCATTATTCGGAATTCTTTATCAGGTAGATTCCCTATCTCCTTCTCTTCTGTTTGGTTTGGTGGGCATTTATCTTGTTCCTTTACCTGCTGGGTATTTCTCTGCCTTTTCATCTTGTTTATATTGCTGTGTTTGGGGTGGTCTTTCCGTATCCTGGCTGTTTGTGGTTCCTCTTTACTGTGGAGGTTCCTCACTGTGGGTGGGGTTGGATGGGCGGTTCATCAAGGTTTTCTGGTTAGGGAAGTTTGTGTCAGTGTTCTGGTGGGTGGAGTTGGGTTTCTTCTCTCTGGAGTTCAATGAAGTGTCCAGTAATGAGTTTTGAGATGTCAGTGGGTTTCGTGTAAGTTTGGGCAGCCTGTATATCGAAGCTCAGGGCTATGTTCCTGTGTTGCTGGAGAATTTGCGTGGTATGTCTTGCTCTGCAACTTGTTGGCCCTTGGATGGTGCTTGGTTTCAGTGTAGGTATGGAGGCATTTGATGAGTACCTATTGATTAATGTTCCCTGGAGTTTCTGGTGTTCTCAGGATTTGGACTTAAGCCTCCTGCTTCTGGTTTTCAGTCTTATTCTTACAGTAGCTTTAAGACTTCTCCATCTATACAGCACTGATGGTAAGACATCTAGGTTAATGATGAAAAGTTTCTCCACAGTGAGGGACACCCGGAGAGGTACACAGAGTTACATGGAGAAGAGAAGAGGGAGGAGGGAGATAGAGGTGACCAGGAGGAGCAGAGGGGGAATCAAAAGGGGAGAGAGCTAGCTAGCCAGTAATCACTTCCTTATGTGTTCTCCACAGTCTGGATCCCTCAGAGGTGTTCACGGAGTTACACAGAGAGGAAAAGAAGGAGGAAGGAGACAGAGGTGGCCAGGAGGATAAAAGGGGGAATCAAAAGGAGAGAGACAGATCCAGCCAGTAATCAGTTCCCTAAGTGTTCTCCACAGCCCAGAACACACAAAGAGATTCACAGAGTTGGGTAGAGAAGAGAAGGGGGCGGGAGGAGATAGAGGTGACCTGGTGGAGAAAAAGGAGAGTCCAAAGGGGGAGAGAGCAATCAGGCCAATGACCCTGCTCCCAAGTAAAAGTGGGTACTGAAGATTGGGTTCTTAAAGGTACAAAATTGATAACAAATACCGAAAAGCAAAGATTAAAACTAGAGCAGAGGTTAGATTCTCAAAAATACAATATTAAAGGAAAAAAAGGTCACAAAATTTATAAAATATATATAAATATGAATTTTGCTTTAAAAATAGGTTTTTTTTGCAACATAATAGTAGGTTATAAAAATGAAAATTAAAGGAGTAATAGAGGATTAAAATTTTAAAAAGTAAAAAAATGATAATAGTAAAAGTATATCTAGGACTTTCTCTGGTGTTGTTGTGGACAGTGTAGGGTCAGTTCATTTTCAGATAGTTCCTTGATCTGGCTTATACTTCTCAAGATCTGTAGGCCCCTTCCTATGTTCAGTTCAGTCACTCAGTCGTGTCCGACTCTTTGCAGCCCCATGAATCACAGCACGCCAGGCCTCCCTGTCCATCACCAACTCCCGGAGTTTACTCAAACTCATGTCCATCAAGTCGGTGATGCCATCCAGCCATCTCATCCTCTGTCGTCCCCTTCTCCTCTTGCCCCCAATCCCTCCCAGCTTCCTATGTAGTCAGTGCTAACTTCAGGGTTTTAATCTATTGCACCTGTCACTTCCAAAGCAGTTCCCTCTGTTTATTTTAGCTTCTTCTGTTTGCTGGTCTCTTCAGTGTCTAATTTCCACCCTGACACAAGGGGGCGGTGGTGGTCACTTTTTTAGGCTCACTTGTTGAGTCGTGCTGGGGGAGGGAGGAACACTGCGAACAAATATCACTGGCGTGTGTGGGGCATGTTCGCAGTGTTTCAGCCACACCGGGTTTGCCCCGGCTCACGGCGTGTGTGTTTTCCCAATCTACACTGCTCAGGCCCCAGGTTGCTCTGACGGGAACTGTCTGAGGCGGGCCCTGGGTTGCACGCACTTCCCAGGTTTAAGCCTCTCCGGTTCAGGTTCTTGGGTACTCCACAAAGGTGCAGACTTGGTTGGGCCTGCGTTTTTTGCCCTTCCCAGGTCCGAGCAGCTCAGGTGACCAGGTGCTTGGCAAGCGCTGTCGCCCCCAGTTGGGGGCTGTGGCTTACCCCCTCCCCCCTCCCAGCCACTCGGTTTTCTGGGTTGCAACTGGCGTGCCTTCTCAGGTGTGCCATGTGTCTCTTCTGGGGCGCTGACCTCTGGCTGCGACCCTCCCGGCAGATGTCGACCGTCCAGAATCCCCAAAAGTCTTGGTTAGCAACAAAGTCGGCTTGCAGTTTGGTATCGGATGCCTCTCTGGGGCCGTGATTGCCCCCTTCCAGCTCTGGCTGCCCTGCCTGCCTGTCTCCAGCGTCGGATGGGCTGGTCCACAGCTGGCTCGCTCTGCTCAGTCCTTTGTTCTGTGAGCGGGCCTGGTGGGGTCTTAGGTTAGGGCTTTTTGCGGGATAGCTATCCCACAGTTTTGGTTGCTATCTCAAGTTTGTTCCCCCAGATTGCCCTCAGGACATTCAGGCCAGGTCCTTACCCTAAGCAATGCAGCCCGCTCCTCTCCCTGTCCAGACCCCCCTTGCTAGTGGTGATGCGAGCGTCTGCACTGCTTCTCCGCTGGGAGTTGCTGTTAGGCACGTGATCTGTGGGTTTTAATTAGTTATTTATTTTTCCTCCCTGTTATGTTGCCCTCTGAGGTTCCAAGGCTCGCTCCAGACCCGCCAGTGAGAGTGTCTCCTGGTATTTGGAAACTTCTCTCTTTTTTTAAGACTCCCTTCCCTGGACGGATCTCCGTCCCTACCTCTTTTGTCTCTCTTTTTATCTTTTATATTTTTTCCTACCTCCTTTCAAAGATAATGGGCTGCCTTTCTGGGTGCCTGATGTCCTCTGCCAGCATTCAGAAATTGTTTTGTGAAATTTACTCAGCATTCAAATGTTCTTTCGATGAATTTGTGGGGGAGAAAGTAGTCTCCCCGTCCTATTCCTCCGCCGTCTAAGACCACCCTCCAAAAATATCTTAAAAATCATATTAACTTTTACGAATTGCATACAACAAATACATCCATGTGTTTCAAGGTATTTTTAATATATTAATGTAGAAATTAAATTTCTTCTATTCTTAGGAAAGGGAGGCATCAGTTCAAAAGGCATGACACTGGTGACAGAAAGGAGCAGGAATATAGCTATTTGATTCAATTTTGTGAACTTGGGCAAATTTAATAACTTCAAAAAATTTGAGTTTGTTTATCCATTACATGAGAATAAAAGAATACTATTTCACAGAAGTTTTGATGGGATAAAAAGGGATAAAATCTGCATAAACTTTTCCTAAACTGCAAATTTAAATTTTGATTTAATTAATTTGTATATAAAAACTAATAACTGTATTTTAAATTAAATAAAAAATGGGCATATGGTTAATGAAAGGACATAATCTTTACATTCAAATATTTATCCCTGAATATTAGCACTACCACTTAATAATGATAGGATTATGGAGAAGATGAATTAACTTTAAAAAGACTGTATCTTCAGATCAGTACAATTGAGATAATAACATCCAGCTCATATGACTTGCAATTATTAGTATTAGGTGAGCTAACATAAGCCAATAATGATCCAGTGATCCTTAAGGCATAGAAGTCACTCTCAGGAGAGTTATTATTATTGCCATCCATACTATAAGGTATTAGTTTCATTATTTAATAAATCCATGGCTGATTCATGTCAATGTATGACAAAAACCACTACAATATTGTAAAGTAATTAGCCTCCAACTAATAAAAATAAATGAAAAAAAATTCATTTGAAATAAAGTCATTGCAGAAAAATTCTGTTAGAATACTATTAGAAAGTTAATAAATATAAAAATTAATAAACCAATAATTTATATTTAAATTGCACCTATAGAACTTTCCCCCTAGTTTCTTTTCATCAGTATGATTTACAGTTTGTCTTTTTCTGTAAGGTCTATATGTTTTAATTGCCATATTTATATATCCTTACTAATTAACATGATGACCAATAACACATTTTGTGTGCATGAAATATCATAATAAAACTTAAATTGTATTTATTTATACAACTAAAAACTTATCACTCTAACATCACTGTTAATGCTTTAACAAAGTGAGCTAAATAATTTGGCATCAAAAGTTTAGGAATACTGACAGTGTATTTAGAAAAATGGTTAAACAGAATTTAGGATGTAGTTGAATCACATAAAATATGTGATTTTAAAATATTTGTATTTACTCGTTAGCAACACAGTTTCCCTGTGTGTTTTTTGTGTGTTCAGTCGTGTCTGACCCTTTTGTGACCCCATAGAAATGCAGAAATGCAGACCACCAGGCTCCTCTGTCCATGGGATTTTCCCAGTAAGAATACTGGAGTGGATTGCCATGCCCTCCTCCTGGGAATCTTTCCTACCCAGGGATAAAACCTTTATCTCCTTTGTCTCTTGCATTGGCAGGCAGATTCTTTACCACTGGACCACCTGGGAAGCCTGATTTCCCTTTGACTTTCATTTGAAAAACTACCTACCTAGTTGTGATTGTACACATGTCAGATTTAGAGGAGACAGCAGTAATTACTTCAGTTTTCCACTCTGGGATGGCATGGTGATTGAGTTTCACATTTCTTTTCTTTATTAGGGGAGGATATCTATTGTTTTATTTTGACAGCTATAGACAAATCCACATTTGATTAAGTCCTATATATAATATCATCCACTGAGCTAAGCGTGAATATTTTTAATTACAAAGTTAGGACATTTCAAGCTTTGGAATATTAATTAATCATTCAGGGAAGATGTTTGCTTCATCTCATGTTAATTTTATACCCTGACATTTATTCATGGTTTGTTTACAGAGAAGCCTGGTGGGCTACCAGTCCATGAGGTTGCAAAGAGTTGGACACGACTGAGCGACTAACGCTTACATTCTTATAGAGTATTTTGTCTCATATTTTCAGAGGAGAAATAAGATGAACTCTTTCCGGTCTTGTCTCAGCATTGAGTAGTAAGAACCAGAGGAGAGAAAGGTCCTGAATAATCAGAATGAATGCTCAGTCTGATGCTTCGTAAGCCATTGAACTGGCTTAATCACCTTGTGCTTCTAAGATATAGAAGTGGAAGAGATGGAAGGATGTTTTCCCCTCTTCTATAATTCATAACACATTTGGACTGTGATCATTGCAATACAATCTGACGGAAAAAAATAAGGTGGTGCCAAGGAAAATAAAATGACAGACTAAGATTAATTATAGAAAAACACATACCATTATTCTAAAATTAGTTCAATTAAATACAGAAATATGCCAGCTATGAACAATAGGCAATATTTCACTTTGCATTTTGCCTGTCAGTTTTTCTATAAAGTGGAGACCATTGATAAAGGCACAATATTCTAGTCAAAGTAGGCCTTTTTTCATATATAAGCAGCTCATACATCTCAACATAAAAAATAAAATAAAATAAAATAAAAAGGCAGAACGGAGTAGACATTTTCCCAGTAGGAACATGAAAAGATGCTCAATATCACTAATCATCAGGAAAATGCAAATAAAATCCTCAATGAGATATCATCTCATACCTGCCAGAATGGCTATCATCAAAAAGAGTACAGATAACAAATGTTGAGGAGGACGTGAATAAAAAGGGAACCCTCATACACTGTTGGTGAAAATGCAAATTGGTGCAGCCAATATGGAAAACAGTACATAAATTGCTCAAAAAATTAAAAATTCAACTACCATATGACTCAGAAATTCCACTTGTGATTACATATTTGGGGAAAAAAGCAAAACAAAATCACTAATTTGAAAACATACATGCATCCTCATGTTCATAGTAGTTTTATTTTTGATAGCCAAGACATGGAAGAAACCTTAGTGTTCAGCAGGAGATGAATAAATAAAAAAGATTTATACACACAGACAGACACATGCATGCACGCACACACACACATGGAATATTACTCAACCATAAAAAAAGAATGAAATAATGTCATTTGCAGCAACATGGATGGACTCAGAGATTACCATATCAATTGAAGTAAGTCAGATTGAGAAAGACATATACTATATGCTATCACTCATAAGTGGAATCTAAAGAATTAAAACAAACGAATATAACAGAACAGAAACAGACTCACAGATACAGAGGACAAATCAGTGGTTACCAGCAGGGAGACAAGAGGGATGATGGGGATGGGTTATACAGGGGTAAGAGATTTAAAAAGGAGTGTTATTATGAAATTATGTGAAATCATGTTTTAAAATTTAGAAAATTGTGAAGCACTGTAGAATTTACAGAATTTTCCATTCAATTGGCTTCCCTGAGAGATCAGTTGGTAAAGAATCTGCCTACAATGCTGGAGACCCTGGTTCAATTCCTGGGTCAGGAAGATCTGCTGGAGAAGGGATAGGCTACCCACTCTAGTATTCTTGGGCTGCCCTTGTGGCTCAGCTGGTAAAGAATCTGCTTGCAGTGTGGAGACCTGGGTTCAATCCCTGCATTGGGAATATCCCCTGGAGAAAGGAAAGGCTACCCACTCCAGTATTCTGGCCTGGAGAATTCCATAAATTGTATAGCCCATGGGGTCAAAAAGAGATGGACACGACTGAGTGATTTTCACTTCCATTCAATTAATAAAATAAGGTAGAAAAAAGTGTTTTTAAGAGATCACCAGCCCAGGCTGGATGCATGATACAAGTGCTCGGGCCTGATGCACTGGGAAGACCCAGAGGAATCGGGTGGAGAGGGAGGTGGGAGGGGGGATTGGGATGGGGAATACATATAAATCCATGGCTGATTCATGTCAATGTATGACAAAAACCACTACAATATTGTAAAATAATTAGCCTCCAACTAATAAAAATAAATGGAAAAAAAAAAGAGCAGTTGTATATTTACAAAAAAACTGTGAGATGATATAGTTAGATTCCATTGTATGTTGATAACAATATTGTAACTATCTTATTGTATGCAGAGTTTTAAAAAAATCTTTCAGAACTGGTTTCTGCTTACATGAAAGTGAGAATACTTAGAGCAATTAGTGAAGTGAAATGATTAATTGGTTTGGAGGTTGTGGAAAATAATGCAGTCCAGCAGAAAAGCAAAATACATGTTTATTTAGATGTTTAAAAGAATGAGTATATCTTTAAAATGAAAATAGGTTGAATGAAGAAGTTTTCAGTTTTCTGAATTTTAGTCTTTGAGAAGATATATATTAATTGGGAAACCAGAGACTATTTACTAGAAAAATATATTTTGTGAAGATTGTAGTCTCTTATCAAATATCCCTTAGCATTTCAGAGAGATTTTGAAAAATGTTGGCCTTTTGGGACTACTAAAGGTATGGCATTTCATATTCTGCAAAGTAATATTGGCCTTAAATTGAACCATTTATTTTGTCCTTGTTAAATGTCACAGTTGTCCTTTCCCTTGAGTTATCAGTTTTATCACCTAAAAAGTTCTTTTCAGGAAAACATGGTAGATATCATAATGGGCCAAAATAGAGAACTGATTTAGCTTGAGGTCTGGACACTAGTAACTGGAGACTAATAAGGTATCCTGATCACCAAAAGAGCTATTCCTGTACAGGATTCTGGACTTGTAAAAGTACTGATCCCATTAAATTAAAACACACCTTGAAACTAACAAAGAAGCAAACCTTTTGGTTTATCACAGAGGCCAAAAGCACACCAAAGAAATTTTCTATAAATTTCCATGTTTGTTGACATTTCTCCTGCCTTCAAAGATTCATAAAATCAAATTATTCTACAGGAATAAAAGGATAATTATTCCCTAAATGCAACATTAACTCCTCTCAGTGATGGCCATAAACAGCTACAACAAAATGGAAGTCATTTGGTGTGGTGTGTAGGACCAATCTATCAATTACAGGTTAATTATGTATTAAATTTTTAAAACTTCATTCTGCCAGCCCAAGCTCTGTTGTCTCTGAGTCCATATCTCTTACATTTTATTGTATAAATGAATTTATGGGATTCTTTTTCACAGTGACTTTTGAGAAAAGTGTGTATAAAAATATTTGGCCCTGAGGGAAGAAATAGGAAGGAAACACATAGGACTGAGGTGTGGGCACACATGGAGAACACAGTTAGGAGGTTGGAAATCAAAATCCACTATGTTCATAATTTTTCACGGAGATTCTAAAGGAAACATTAAAAAAACTAAGATCATGGCATCCAGCCCCATCAGTTCACGGCAAATAGATGGGGAAAAAATGGAAACAATGACAGACTTTATTTTCTTGGGCTCCAAAATAACTGTGGATGGTGACTGCAGCTATGAAATTGAAAGACACTTGCTTTTTGGAAGAAAAGCTATGACAAACCTAGAAGTCTATTAAAAAGCAGAGACATCACTTTGCTGACAAAGGTCCATCTAGTCAAAGGTATGGTTTTTCCAGTAGTCATGTATAGATGTGAGAGTAGAACCATACAGAAGGCTGCGTGACAAAAATTGATGCTTTTGAACTGTGGTGTTGGAGAAGACTCTTGAGAGTGCCTTGGACTGCAAGGAGATCAAGCCAGTCCATCCTAAAGAAAATTGACCCTGAATATTCATTGGAAGGACTGATGCTGAAGCTGAAACTCCAATACTTTGGCCACCTGATGAGTAGAACTGACTCATTGGAAAAGACCCTGATGCTGGGAAAGATTGAAGGCAGGAGGAGAATGGGACGACAGAGGATGAGATGGTTGGATGGCATCACTGACTCGATGGGGATGAGTTTGTGCAAACTCCAGGAGATGGTGAAGGACCTGGAAGCCCGGTGTGCTGCAGTCCATGGGATCGCAAAGAGACATACCTGGCTGAGCACTGAACAACAGCAACCAAAGGAAAATAATGAGTAGAAGGAAAAGGAAAAAAAAAAAAAAATCCATACAGACTGAGACAATTTTCCATATGAAACCTAGAATAAATTATCAAATTGCCTAGGAAATGGTTAAAAACTTGTATATTACTCATGGATGATATGGTATTGGACCACATGTCTCTGCCCCAGAGGATTCCAGAAGCAGAGTTTGGCCCTGAGAAGTACTGGCAGGAAAGATGTGAGATCAGAACCCTCAGCTGACCATGTCTTAATCTAAAGTTGAGTGAAATCCTTGCATGGAATTGGAAAGGGCCTGGTGTGCTCTGTATCCAACTCTTTGTGACACCATGGACTGCAGCCAGAGTTTCCTGTGTCCCTGGAATATCCCAGGCAAGAAAATGAAGTGGGTTGCCATTTTCTACTCCAGGGTATCTTCCAGACCCAGGGATAGAACTCGTATCTCCTGTGTCTCCTGCATTGGCAGGTGGATTCTTTGCCAATGAGCCACTGGGGAGAGGAACTATATGCCAGTGATTTAGTCAACAGGTTGGCTGAACAGAGAGTTAGATGGGAAAATTACAGCCCAGTGTTCCTAGGATCCAAGAAAACTAAAGATATTCATTGAATCCCACCAGACACCCTGAAATGGAACAAGAAGCCTAGTTCAAATCTCATCATACATAAATGAGAAAGTAACTCCTAAAGTAACTGTAGGCAGTGCTTGGTGTTTCAGACACTGGCAATGTGTGCTGAGGTCAGTTGTGGAAGCTTTTATTTGCTCATGACTGGCAGGTAAGGAAAAGGCAAAGACAGAAAATATTTGAATCCTAATAGTATCTCTCCTTCACTTCTGTGAAACTACTAATCCTTCAGAGTTTGCATAACCCTCGGTATAGTATGCAGGATGCAGAGAAATGAGCAATTGCACTTGTTCAGGGAACATCTGAAAAGAAATGGCTTAAATTTAAGTGGAAAATAATCTAAGGATGGTCATCAGAAAACCAACTAACAAAAGAATAATTACAGCTTAGAAAATAGACTGAAGTTTTTGAAGATATACAGGGAAAACCATTTCATTTACAGAGATTTAAAATATATATATATATATATTTTATATATTTTTATATATATTTATATATTTTATATCTATATATAGATATAAAATATATATATATATATATAAATAGCAGACCTTTTTCATTTTTCCAAGTATGCACAAAAAATATTTTCCTCCATTTAAGGGATAGAGAAATAAGTGAAGAGAGAAGAGAAGTAAGTGAAGGAGTTTAAGAAGTACAAACTTTCAGTTGCAAAATAAATGAGTCTTGGGTATTAAATGTACAGTATAGGGAATGTAGTCAATAATTATGTGATCTTCATACAGTGACAGATGGTGATGAGACATCATGGTGATCATTTTATTTTAAATGTGTAAAAATATCAAATCACTATATTGCATATCAGGAACTAACATAGTGCTGTAGATTAATTATACTTAGAAAAGAAACAAACAAACTCATAGAAAAAGAGATCAGATTTGTTGTTAAAAGAGTTGGGGGTGGGATGGGGGAAGGGAAATTGGATGAAGGCAGCCAAAAGATACAAAAATCCCAGTTAAAAGTACTAGGGATGTAATGTACAACATAATAAATATAATTAACACTGCTGAATATTATATATGAAAGTTGCTAATAGGGTAAATTCTGACTTCTCATCACAAGGAAAAATATTTTTTCTATTTCTTAATTTTGTATCTATATGAGGTGATTGATGTTCACTAAACTTATTATTATAATCACTTCATGATGTATGTAAGTCAAATCATTATGTTGCACGCCTTAAACTTACATAGTGCTGTATGCCAATTATATCTCAAGAAAACTGGAAGAAATAAATATGAGAGAAAACATTTCTTCTACTTAGGCTGTTGACATATGTTAAATATCTTTTAGCAAAATTAAAAAGTAGATACATTTGGGAAAATTCACACATCTTGAAGATAAAGTTATTCCAGTATCTACTTAAATTTTAAATTAGAGAAAAATGAAGAATTCCAATTAAAATATAAAAATCATAATACTAAATTACAGATTTCATGCATTAATATGAAAAAGCGCATTGGGAATTTGTTGAATCTTTAGAATAATTTCTGAATGTTCTGAAGAAAATGGAGTACAACAAAAATACTCAGAATTTGGAATTGGGCAGCAATATGACTTTTGCTAAATTGCTTATTATTTGATCACTCACTTTTTTCTTCAGTGTCAATGAGGAAAATAGCTAAATATTTGAATATTAAAAGACATAATAGAATGCATACTAGGAGTCACACCGTAAGCTATATTCATGAGTATAACCAGACCACTTTTGCTATAACAATTGGATAGGCCCTCTCCCTTTACCATAAGTGTAGTTGCATAAAGACCTTCCTAGGATAGATATCATCCAGTAGGAAAAGAGAGGCATGTAGATTTTGGTCTACTTATAATGCTTGACTGATTGAGGAACAGCAAAAGTGAAGGCTACTCTGGAAGTTAGCTGTGTGTGCATGTTAAGCCACTTCAGTTGTGTCCAGCTTTTTGAGATACTATGGACCATAGACCTCCATGTCCTTTGCCCATGGGATTCTCCAGGCAAGAATACTGAAGTGGGTTGTCATGCCCTCCTCCAGGGGAGCATCTTGACTCAAGAATTGAACCCAGGTCTCTTATGTCTCCTGCATTGGCAGGCAGGTTCTTTACCACAAGAACCACCTGTATCTCTTCCTAAACCATAACATGAGTTGTTTCCTGTGTGTTCTACAGCATCCCAGAGAAGACAACCAGCTTAAAGTTATCTGTTGAAAAGAAATTCCCCTAAAAGATTTTCTAGAATGACGTCATGATTTAAGCAAAGAGGTGACGCAGAAGAAGCAAGAGAGAGCAATAAAGGGGACACTAGAGTTACTGGTAGAAAGAGGTAGAATATAGAGCCTGTGTTAATCAAACTGTGGTTGAAGATACCAAGAAATAAAGCTTTGAGGACTTTGCAATAAGCCCTGTAGTGGAGATTGTGCATCAGTATTCCTTGTACTGTATGCCTCTTTGCACTGTGGAGACTGTAAAGCCCCAAATTGCATGTTCTAGCTGTTGTTCAGTCATTAAGTCATGCCCACTCTTTGTGACCCCATAGACTGCAGCACACCAGGCTTTCCTTTCCTTACCCATCTCCTGGAGTTTGCTCAAACTCGTCGGTGGTACCATCCAACCATCTAATTTTCTGTTGTCCCCTCTCCTCCTGCCTTCAATCTTTCCCAGCATCAGGGTCCTTTCCAATGAGTCAGCTCTTTGCATCAGTGACCAAAGTACTGGAGCTTCAGCTTCAGCATCGGTCTTTCCAATGAATATTCAGGGTTGATTTCCTTTAGGATTGACTGGTTTGTTCTTGCAGTTCAAGGGACTCTCGAGAATCTTCTCCAGGACCACAGTTTGAAAGCATCAATTCTTCAGCGTTCAGCCTTCCTTATGGTCCAACTCTCACATCCATACATGATACTAGAAGAACCATAGCTTTGACTATATGGGCCTCTGTCAGGGAAGTGAGGTCTCTGTGTCTTAATAGGCTGTCTAGATTTGTCATAGCTTTTCTTCAAATGTCATAGCATTTTCTAGACTCCCTTGCAATTTGGTTGCAGGTAACAATTTGATTTGGCAAGCCAGATATATATGTGTGGGATAGCAAAGGTGGGCACAGGATAGAGTTCAAACTTCTCTTGGTTCTGTCGTTCCTATTGACAGGCAGGGTCACATAAGCCATTGCTTTTATTTGTTAATATTGGCAAAGTATTAGTCACTAAATTAAGGATGTCAAGAAGGAAGACATGAAGCATCCATTTCATTGATGTCACACATTTTTGGATGATATGCAGTTTCCCAAGTATGATATGCTTCTGATATTATGATTCCTGATTCAAGTCACAGCAGCACCACTTTTCTCAAAATTACAGATAAGACAGTGACAATCTGATGTCCTACTTTTGTGAAGAACAGCTTTGGGAGACATTCCTAAGAGGTACTTTAAGAGTTAGGGAGTCTGGTATGGACATGTACACATTACTGTATTTAAGATGGATGACCAACAAGGACCTACTGTATACACAGGGAACTCTGCTCAATGTTATGTGGAAGCCTGGGTGGGAGGGGGATTTAAGGGGAGAACAGATACATGGGTATGTATGGCTGCATCCCTTCACGGTTCACCTGAAACTATCACAACATCTTTAACCGGCTATGCTTCAATACGAAATAAAAATAAAAAATTCTTTTTTTTTTCTTTTTCTTTTTAAGAACTTATGTCTTCTGCTCTCCTTACCCTACAATAACATCTGATACCAGAAGTTGTCACAGGCAGAAAGCACTGAGAGATAGGGCAGTCTGAGTTTGGTCATCCTTCTGGCAGTTTGTAGGTACTGATACCCTCATGACCATTAGAAAATGGAGACTGGCATTTCTATAGTCCATTATGGCAAAAAAGATATTCTAAGTAGCCTGTGGTTGTTATTAATAAAATACCTACTGAAGATCAGTTTTTGACAGACGAAGGGTCTGCTACAATAGACTATCAAAGTAAAGAAGTATAAAAGGGTAATAATCAGGTGACTTCTAACCGTGCTGGAGAACTTAAAAAGACCAGGTTCAGGGCATAGTCAAAAAACTGAGGTTTCTGGGACCGTTCTTTTTCTTATTTATGATCATGTGAGTCACTGGATTAACTCAGATGTGCCTTATCTTTTATGTGAGAAACAATCCTTTATTTGGGAAAGAGAGGAGCACAATATCACTCATGTGATATGCCTAAACATAATGAAATATCAAACAAATCCAAAGAGAGGAACACTCTACAAAATAACTGGATTTCACTCTTCTAAAATATCAAATTCCTGAAAGACAATGACTGACAAACTGCTTTTAGTTTAAGGGGGCCATAGAGACATGAAAACTAAATGCAGTATGTTATCCTGAATAGACCATGGATCAAGACAGATAATAATGCTATACATAAAGGGCATTACTGGGAAAACTTGAAAGTTATTAGGGTCTGTGAACCAAATAATTGTATTAGATTAAATTTTATAAACTTATAAGTATATTTACATTTATTAATTATATTTAGATTAAATTAGGTTAAGTAACCTTACTTTGATAATTGTACTAGAGTCATGTATGACACTGTTCTTATTGTTAGACAACATGTACTGAGTGCTTAGGAATAATGTGGCATGCATATCTTCAATTTATTCTAAATTTGCTCAGAAATAATATATATATATGTATGCTCAGTTTTGAGTGGCAATTAATATAAAAAAGATAAACCTAGTAATGATTGGCTTTTGCCACATAGAGCTTATTTTTATTACACCTTTATGCTATTTTAAATAAATAGTTATGTGATGCTTTTGTTTATTTAGGTATTCAAAAGCCCACAATACATCATCTAATATCAATAAAATTGACAGTTATGATGTTCAATAATAAATTAATACACAATATTTAAAATTAACCAATATAGGAAGTTATACTTTGGACTGAATAATTTTATTAATATTCCTAAGCAGTACACTAAGAAAATACAAATGTCTAAAATATTAAATAATCATGCCACAAATTAATAAAATAAGAGAATAGAGAATATAAATTTTAAAAATTTCACAGTATTCCAGAAAAAAAAATCTTTATTAAACTTATATTTAGTATTTGAAAAACTATACTGGGTCATTGAAACTTTTATAGTCCACAGTTTTAGAAGTTTACTCCATGTGTGATAAAATATCTTACATCATATTATTTCATTAAAATATTTGTAAAAAAAATGTTTGTAACTATACTACCAAGGTTAGAGTACATCGTTAGCAGACATAGTAAGGACATAGTTGTGAAATAGTGAGTATATAGTATACAAAGTATGCTTGCCATGTTTTAGAGATACAGAAAGTTCTGTTCTATTAGCTTAAAGTACTCTGAGTAAAAGAATAGACTTCAAGATGCTGGGGATGGTTATTGCCATAGAGCCAAAGATAATGCTTTATGTAAAATCATCGTGTCCGTAGAATAATTCCTTCTTATTAATTTTCTAATTAACTATCATACCAACTTAGGAATATGGGGAAGAAAAGAAGTATGAAGAAATCAAAATGGAAATCATTTTATGCATTTGACTTCTAAATATTATCAAACAATTTTCCACATTTTTGACGTGATTTTAGTTTTCTATTTCTATGCCACATACTTCAGTGTCTCTTTGAAAAAAAAATGTACTCAAGCAAAAATATAGCCCCAAATCTCTGAAAGGTAACTGGTTAGTGAATTAAATTTTCATGCTTTTTGACAGTCAGATAAAATAACCTTAAAAGAAAAGAAACTAGTCTTCCTCATTATTTAAAAAATAATATGTAGGTATGCACATTATGAATAAAGTTTGTATGTTGGTATTTTTAAGGCAAAATGATTCAGTGAGTATAACCTTTCCAATGTATTAAGAATATTAAAAACCATTAAAGACAATAAAAATGGTTGTCTGTAGAATGTAATGGGTTAGAGAAACATAAAGTCACGTAATAATGAATTTGTAGTTTTTCATTCCAGTGAGTCAGGTTTTAAAGTTCTAACAAGAAATGTCAAGTTTAAGAAAAACAGACACACACTGTTTGTTTTATTTTCCAATACTAAGTATATCTGTAACCAGATCCCTTTCTTCTTACTCACTCTCCTTCTAAATGTCATTTTAAATATTGTAGCACACACATTTACTTGCCTTGTCCCACCTCCCTTTTTGAATTTCAGCTATAAAATATGTCATTTTCTGAAAAACATATTCCTCATAGATAAAGCTTCTTGAATGGGTCCTTCATTATTTCAAAAGGGCAAATATATTATCCTGAGTCTTATCATTTATAACTTTATTATTCTTTTCAGAATGTCCTGAAAATGTGGTAACAAAAATAAAAATTTCCTAAGAAATATTGGGAAAAGTTTCAAGGGAATTTTATGTTTCCTTTTATACAAATAATATCCATAGGATTTTTTTATGATGAAAGTCTGATGATTAAAAATAGTGGGGTCAAAAAATGTTCCTGTACCTCAGATTCAAAGAGATTTTTAGAATTAGAAATGCTATATAGATTTTTATAATTAAAAGAAAGTCACTTCATTGTTGTTCATTTTCCATAGCTGCTAAGGATGTAGGCAAACATGTATAGGTATGAGTACCTAAGTGACTATCTACACACATGTATGTAAATGTACAAGTGTATGCATATGTATCTGTGTCTTGTGTGTGTCCGTGTCTATCCAACAAAAGAAATTTGCTTTTTCCTGAAGTAGTGAGTGGGTATTTCACCCTTTAGTAAGTTCACTCCCTTTTCTTGGAAAGCCCTTCTCTATCATTCTCTACCCAAGGAAACACTATAGCAGTGTGCTCCTAACCTAATAATACCATGCAGTAGAGCTGTTTTTTTTTTTTTTTTTTTTTTTTTTTTTTTGCGGGGGAAGGGGTGAGGTGGGGAGGGGGGAGTATGGCAACCCACTCCAGTATTCTTGTCTGGAGAATCTCCATGGATGGGGGAAGCCTGATGGGCTGCAGTCCATAGGGTCACAGAGAGTCGGACATGACTGAGCGACTAAGCACAGCACAGCAAAGAGCTGTTTTTAACCTATCTTATTTTGATGCCTTATGTTGGTTCTTAGAAGATACGAACTTGATTTTTTCCATCTTATTTACTTAAGTGTCTCATAGTTGGTAGCTGCTCAAAAACTATTTACAGTATGAATGCGCAAGTTTTGCTCACCTCATCCAAAGTGCCTTATTTCTTTATCATCTCTGCTGGACAACAGGTTTGTAGTTGCTTGGTATATGTTCTCACAGATGTTGGGAGGCATGTGCTCTATAAACTCCTATGTAAAGGAGATCTATAACTATTTTTTACTTATTCCATTGCCTTAGTATCTTAGTTAAGGAAGCATATAATATAGCTTCAAGCAATGTGATACACTGGTGCATCATAAGAAGAGTTTGAGCTTCATCTCAGTTTTTTTCATGAGCACAAGAAAATAATAATGTCTACCTCACAAGTTTTGCAAAAGAAAAATGAAGTGATGCATGTAAAATACTTGGCAAAAAACAAGTGCATAATAAAGCCAGAATAATAATAATAGTAAAAGAACCTTATATTTTAATGAGTAAAGAAACTCTGCTGTATGCAAAAGAACCTGAAAATTGCTTCTGCAACACCCCTTATAGGCAGAGTGACTTTAGGACTCCTCTTTTCCTGGACTGAAGAATTTATATATTTCATACTTTGTATTTTGCTAATACAGAAATTTGGGTTCCATAGCTTAAAATATCATGAGTACAAGAGCAGATTGCAAATGCTGGGGATGATGATATTGATATAGGGTTGAAGAATATGTCTCACATAAAATCACTGTGCCTTAGAATAATTCCTTCTTATTAATTTTCTAAATTAACCACTGTCCCAAGGTAGAAACAAGGGGAAAAAAAAAGAGTATGAAGAAATCAAGATACTAATCATTTTATGCATTTGACTCCCAAGTATTATCAAAGCATTTATCACTGTCATATAATCATTGATTTATTAATATTGTTCATTTTTACTCTCAATAAGGTTTCTAGCTTGAAAAATGAATTATATTAAGACCCTACTCTGGGGGTGGTCCTAAGATGGTGGAGAAATAGGACAGGGAGATCACTGTCTCCCCCACAAATTCATCAAAAGATCATTTGAATGCTGAGCAACTTCCACAAAACAACTTTTGAAAGCTGGAGCAGGACAGCAGGCATGCAGAAAGGCAGCCCATTTTCTTCAAAAGGAGGTCACCTCTATCTTCTCTCTCCCCCTTTCTCTTCTCTGCTTAACTCTATGAATCGCTTTGGGTGTTTCTGGCTGTGGGGGACACTTAGGGAACTGATTGCTGGCTAGACCAGTCTCTCTCCTTTGGACACCTCCTCTTCTCTTCCTGGGCACCTATATCTCCTTCCTACTCTTCTCTTCTCTCTGTAACTCCATGGACCGCTCTGGGTGTTCCAGACTGTGGAGAGCACACAGGGAATTGATTACTTGCTAGATTGCTCTCTCCCCTTTTGACTCCCCCTCTTCTCCTCCTGGCCTCCTCTATCTCCCTCCTCCCTCTTCTCTTCTCCATGTAACTCTGTGAACCTCTCTAGGTGTCCCTTACTGTGGAGAATCTTTTTACCTAGATGTTTTTATCATCTATGCTGTATGGATGGAGAAGTCTTGAGGCTACTGTAAGAATAAGACTGAAAGCCAGAGGTAGGAGGCTTAAATCCAAAACTTGAGAACACCAGAAAACTCCTCACTCAAGGGAACATTAATTGACAAGAGCTCATCCAAAAGCCTCCATACCTGCACTAAAACTAAGCTCCACCCAAGAGCCAACAAATTTCAGAGCAAGACATACCATGCTAATTCTCCAGCAACACAGGAACATAACCCTTAGCATTAAAATACAGGCAGCCAAAAGTCACATCAAACCCATAGACACCTCAAAACTCGCTACTGGACACTTTATTGCACTCCAGAGAGAAGAGATCCCGGTCCACCCACCAGAACACAGACGCAAGCTTCCCTAACTGGGAAACCTTGACAAACCACTTGTCCAACCCCACCCACAGGCAGGAACCTCCACAATAAAGAGGAACAACAAACTTCCAGCATACAGAAAGGTCACCCCAAACACAGCAATCTAAACAAAATGAAAAGGCAGAGAAATACTCAGCAGGTAAAGGAGCATGATAAATGCCCACCAAACCAAAGAGGAGGAGATAGAGAGTCTACCTGAAAAAGAATTCAGAATAATGATAGCAAAGATGATCCAAAATCTTGAAAACAAAATAGAGTTTCAGATAAATAGCCTGGAGACAAATGAATAATGCAATAACTGAGATCAAAAGCACTCTGGAGGGTACCAAAACTAGAATAACTGAGGCAGAAGATAGGATAAGTGAGGTGGAGGATAGAATGGTGGAAATAAATGAAGCAGAGAGGAAAAAAGAAAAAAGAATGAAAAGAAGTGAGGACAACCTCAGAGACCTCTGGGACAATGTTAAATGCCCCAACATTCAAATTATAGGAGTCCCAGAAGAAGAAGACAAAAAGAAAGTCCATGAGAAAATACTTGAGGAAATAATAGTTGAAAACTTCCCTAAAATGTGGAAGGAAATAATCACCCAAGTCCAAGAAACCAGAGAGTCCCAAACAGGATAAACCCAAGGCAAAACACCCCAAGACACATATTAATCAAATTAAGGAAGATCAAACACAAAGAGCAAATATTAAAAGCAGCAGGGGAAAAGCAACAAATAACACACAAGGAGATTCCCATAAGGATAACAGCTGACCTTTCAATAGAACCGCTTCAGGCCGGAAGGGAATGGCAGGACATACTTAAAGTGATGAAAGAGAAAATCCTACAACCCAGATTACTATGTGAAGGAGAAATCAAAAGCTTTACAGACAAGCAAAAGCTGAGAGAATTCAGCACCACCAAACCAGCTCTTCGACAAATGCTAAAGGATCTTCTCTAGACAGGGAACACAGAAAAGGTTTAGAAACTCAAAACCAAAACAATAAAGTAAATGACAATGTGATCATACTTAAAAATAATTACCTTAAATGTAAATGGGTTGAATGCCCCAACCAAAAGACAAAGAGTGGCTGAATGGATAAAAAAACAAGGCCCCTATATATGCTGCCTACAAGAAACCCACCTCAAAACAAGGGACACATACAGACTGAAAGTGAAGGGCTGGAAAAAGATATTTCACACAAATGGAAACCAAAAGAAAGCAGGAGTAGAAATACTCATATCAGGTAAAATAGAACTTTGAAATAAAGGCTGTGAAAAGAGACAAAGAAGGACACTATATAATGATCAAAGGATCAATCCAAGAAGGAGATATAACAATTATAAATATATATGCATCCAACATAAGAGCACCACAATATGTAAGGCAAATGCTAACAAGTATGAAAGGGGAAATGACAGTAACACAGTAATAGTGGGAGACTTTAATACCTCACTCACACCTATGGATAGATTAACCAAGTGGACAATTAGCAAGGAAGCACAAACTTTAAATGATACAATGGACCAGTTAGACCTAATTGATATCTATAGGACTTTTCACCCCAAAACAATGAATTTCACCTTTTTTCTCAAGTGCACATGGAATCTTCTCCAGGATAGGTCACATTCTGGGCCATAAATCTAGCCTTGGTAAATTCGAAAAAATTGAAAGCATTATTTCAAGCATCTTTTCTGATCACAATGTTGTAAGATTAGAGGTCAACTACAGGAAAAAAAAACTATTAAAAATACAAACATAAGGAAGCGAAACAAGATGCTGCAGAATAAGCAACAAATCACAGAAGAAATAAAAAAAGAAATAAAAATATACATAGAAATATATGACAATGAAAACACAACAACCCCAAACCTATAGGATTCAGTAAAAGCAGTGCTAAGGGGAAGGTTCATAGCAATACAAACTAACCTCAAGAAACAAGAGAAAAATCAAATAAATAACCTAAGTTTACACCTAAAGCAACTAGAAAAAGAAGAAATGGAGACCCCCAGGGTTAGTAGAAGAAAAGAAATTAAAAAAAATTAGGGCAGAAATAAATGAAAAGGAAACAAAGGAGACTATAGCAAAAGTCAACAAAACTAAAAGTTGGTTCTTTGAGAAGATAAATAAAATAGACAAATCATTAGCCAGACTCATCAAGAAAAAAAGGGAGAAGAATCAAATCAACAAAATCGGAAATGAAAATGGAGAAATCACAACAGACAACACAGAGATACAAAGGATCATAAGAGACTACTATCAGCAACTATATGCCAATAAAATGGACAATTTGGAAGAAATGGACAAATTCTCAGGAAAGTAATAACCTTCCAAAACTGAACCAGGAAGAATTAGAAAATCTGAACAGACCCATTGCAAGCACAGAAATTGAAACTGCAATAAAAAAAAATCTTCCAACAAACAAAAGCCCAGGATCACATGTCTTCACAGGTGAATTCAACCAAAAATTTAGAGAAGAGCTGACATCTATCCTATTCAACTCTTCCAGAAAATTGCAGAGGAAGGCAAACTTCCAAATGCATTCTGTGAGGCCACCATCACCCTAATACCAAAACCAGACAAAGATGTCAGAAAAAAAAGAAAACTACAGGCCAGTATCACTGATGAACATAGATGCAAAAATCCTCAACATAATTCTAGCAAACAGAATCCAACAATATATTAAAAAGATCATACATCATGACCAAGTGGCTTTATCCAAGGGATGCAAGGATTCTTCAATATTTGCAAATCAATCAATGTGATACACCACATTAACAAATTAAAAAATAAAAATCATATGATTATCTCAATAGATACAGAGAAAGCTTTTGACAAAATTCAACATCCATTTATTCATTTATCCAAATGAATTATTTGTATTATTGGATATTGGATTACTTATCCAAATGAATTATTATTCATTTATCCATCCATTTATCCAAAATTCAACATCCAGAAAGCAAGCATAGAAAGAGCATACCTCAGCATAATAAAAACCATATGTGATAAGCCCACAGCAAACATAATGCTCAATGATGAAAAATTGAAAGTATTTCACCTAAAGTCAGGAACAAGACAAGGGTGCCCATTCTCACCACTACTATTCAACATAGTTTTGGAAGTTTTGGCCACAGCAATCAGAGAAGAAATAGAAATAAAAGGAATCCAGATTGGAAAAGAAGAAGTAAAACTCTCACTGTTTGCAAATGACATGATCCTCTACATACAAAACCCTATAGATATCACCAGAAAATTACTAGAGCTAATCAATGAATACAGTAAAGTTGCAGGATATAAAATTAAAATACAGAAATCCCTTGCATTCCTATATACTAACAATGAGAAAACAGAAAGAGAAATTAAGGAAACAATTCCATTCACCATTACAATGAAAAGAATAAAATACTTAGGATTAAAACTACCTAAAGAAACAAAAGACCTATATATAGAAAACTATAAAACACTGATGAAAGAAATCAAAGAGGACACAAATAGATGGATAAATATACCATGTTCATGGATTGGAAGAATCAATATAGTGAAAATGAATATATAACCCAAAGCAATCTATAGATTCAATCCAAGGCCTATCAAGCTACCAGTGGTATTTTTCAGAGCACTAGAGCAAATAATTTCACAATTTGTATGGAAATACAAAAAAACCTTGAATATCCAAGGCAATCTTGAGAAAGAAGAATGGAACTGGAAGAATCAACCTGCCTGACTTCAGAGTATACTTACAAAGCTAAAGTCATCAAGACAGTATTGTACTGTCACAAAGACAAATATAGATCAATGAACAAAATAGAAAGCCCAGAGATAAATCCACCAACCTATGGACACTTTATCTTTGACAAAGGAGGCAAGAATATACAATGGAGAAAAGACAATTTCTTTATAAGTGGTGCTGGTCAACCACTTGGAAAAGAATGAAACTAGAACACTTTCTAACACCATACACAAAAATAAACTCAAAGTGGATTAAAGATCTAAATGTAAGACCAGAAACTATAAAATTGCTAGAGGAAATCATAGACAAAACATTCTCTGACATAAATCACAGCAGGATCCTCTATGACCCACCTCCCAGAATATTGGAAGTAAAAGCAAAAATGAACAAATGGCACCTAATTAAACTCAAAAGCTTTTGCCAAATGAAGGAAATTATAAGCAAGGTGAAAAAACAGCCTTTGGAATGGGAGAAAATAATAGTAAATGGAGCAACTGACAAAGAATTAATCTCAAAAATATACTAGCAATGCTTACAGCTCAATTCCATAAAAATAAATGACCCAATCAAAAAATGGGCCAAAGAACTAAAAAAACATTTCTCCAAAGACGACATACAGGTGGCTAACAAACACATGAAAAGATGCTCCACATCACTCATTATCAGAGAAATACAAATCAAAACCACAATGAGGTACCATCTCACGCCGGTCAGAATGGCTGCTATCCAAAAGTCTACAAACAATAAATGCTGGAGAGGGTGCAAAGAAAATGTAACCCTCTTACACTGTTGGTGGGAATGCAAACTAGTACAGCCACTATGGAGAACAGTGTGGAGATTCCTCAAAAAAACTGGAAATAGAACTGCCATATGACCCAGCAATCCCACTGCTGGGCATACACACTGAGGAAACCAGAATTGAAAGAGACATGTGTATCCCAATGTTCACTGCAGCACCATTTACTATAGCTAGGATATGGGAGACACCTAGATGTCCATCGGCAGATGAATGAATAAGAAAGCGGTGGTACATATACACAATGGAATATTACTCAGCCATTAAAAATGTATTTGAATCAGTTCTAATGAGGTGGATGAAACTGGAGCCTATTATGCAGAGTGAAGTAAGTCAGAAAGAAAAACACCAGTACAGTGTATTAACGCATATGTATGGAATTTAGAAAGAAGGTAAAGATCACCCTATATGAGAGACAGCAGACAAGACACAGATGTAAAGAACAGACTTTGGACTCTGTGGGAGAAGGTGAGGGTGGGATGATTTGAGAGAATAGCATTGAAACATGCATATTATCATATGTGAAATAGATCACCAGTCCAGTTTTGATGCATGAGACAGGGTGCTCAGGGCTGTTGCACTGGGATGACCGTGAGGGATAGGATGAGGATGCAGGTGGGAGGGGGGTTCAGGATGGGGAACACATGTACACCCATGGCTGATTTATGTCAATCTATGGCAAAAGCCTCTACAATATTGTAAACTAATTAGCATCCAATTAAAATAAACAAATTAATTTAAAAAAGACTCTACTTCTAGTCTTTCTTCATGTCTCCTTTATATTTAAGGGTATTTTTAAGCCATCCAAAAATTATAAAACTGGCAAATTTTCAGATAAGTGAAGTGGTCAAGTATTATTGCTTACTTTTTTCTTCCCTTTAGGAAAAAATGAACAAAGTTTTAAGTTGTGACATAGGAAAATATCTTACTGTATTTTAGATATAATTGTATTCTTCCTTTTTTCTTAAAAGGTAATCTTTAAAAAATGTACATGCCTCTATGTTTTAATGTTGAAAATCACATAATTTCACAACATAGCATGCTTACTACAAAACTTAAACTAAAGGGCTTTGTACTTAAAGTTTTCAGGCTTGATTTTTCAGGAAAATTAGAAAGTGAGTTAACAAAACAAAACAAAACAAAACAAAACAAAAAAAAGCGTAAGTAAACAAACAAGAATATATTAAATAAGAAATGTCTAAAAAAGAACACCTACTTTAAAATAAAGTCTCTAAAATGGTATCTGAGATGAATAGGAATAGAACATGAATATTAATTATTTTCAATATGAAGTCTGAATGTATACCAGTTCAGTTCAGTTCAGTTGGTCAGTCATGTCTGACTCTGAGACCCTAAGGACTGCAGCACATCAGGCTTCCCTGTCCACCACCAACTCCTGGGGTTTACTCAAACTCATGCCCATCGAGTTGGTGATGCCATCCCACCATCTCATACCCTGTCTTCCACTTCTCCTGCATTCAATCTTTCCCAGCATCAGGGTCTTTTCCAATGAGTCACTTCTTCACATCAAGTGGCCAAACTATTGGAGTTTCAGCTTCACTATCAATCCTTCCGATGACTATTCAGGACTGATTTTTTTAGGATTGACTGGTTGGATCTCCTTGCAGTCCTAGAGACTTTCAAGAGCCTTCTCCAACATCACAGTTCAAAAGCATCAATTCTTCAGTGCTCAGCTTTCTTTAGGTCCAAATCTCACATCTATACATGACTATTGGAAAAACCAAAGTTTTGACTAGATGAACCTTTCTTAGCAAAGTAATGTTTCTGGTTCTTAATATGCTGTCTAGGTTGGTCATAGCTTTTCTTCCAAGGAGCAATCATCTTTTAATTTCATGCTGCAGTCACAATCTGCAGTGATTTTGGAGCCCAAGAAAATAAAGTCTCTGTTTTCATTGTTTCCCCATCTATTTGCCACGAAGTGATGGGACCAGATGCCATGATATTCATTTTTTGAATGTTGAGTCTTAAGCCAGCCTTTTCACTCTCCTCTTTCACTTTAATCAAGAAGCTAGTTCTTCTTTGCTTTCTGCCATAAGGGTGGTGTCATCTGCATATCTGAGGTTATTGATATTTTTCCTGGCAGTCTTGATTCCAGTTTGGGCTTCATTCAGCCTGGCATTTTGCATGATGTACTCATTTCATGCAAAGATGGGATCGATAAAGGACAGAAATGTTATGGACCTAACAGAAGCAGAAGATATTAAGAAAAGGTGGCAAGAATACACAGAACAACGGTACAAAAAAGATCTTAAAGACCCAGATAATCATGATGGTGTGATCACTCACCTAGAGCCAGATATCCTGGAATGTGAAGTCAAGTGGGCCTTAGAAAGCATCACTATGAACAAAGCTAGTGGATGTGATGGAATTCCAGTTGAGCTGTTTCAAATCGTGAAAGATGATGCTGTGAAAGTGCTGCACTCAATACGCCAGCAAATTTGGAAAACTCAGCAGTGACCACAGGACTGGAAAAGGTCAGTTTTCATTTCAGTCCCTAAGAAAGTCAATCGCAAAGAATGCTCAAACTACCGCACAATTGCATTCATCTCACACGCTAGTAAAGTAATGCTCAAAATTCTCCAAGCCAGGCTTCAGCAATACGTGAACCAAGAACTTCCAGATGTTTAAGCTGGTTTTAGAAAAGGCAGAGGAATCAGAGATCAAATTGCCAACATCTGCTGGATCATTGAAAAAGCAAGAGAGTTCCAGAAAAACATCTATTTCTGCTTTATTGACTATGCCAAAGCCTTTGACTCTGTGGATCACAATAAACTGTGGAAAATTCTGAAAGAGATGGGAATACCAGACCACCTGACGTGCCTCTTGAGAAACCTGTATGCAGGTCAGGAAGCAACAGTTAGAACTGGACATGGGACAACAGACTGGTTCAATATAGGAAAAAGAGTACGTCAAGGCTGTATATTGTCACCCTGCTTATTTAACTTATATGCAGAGTACATCATGAGAAACACTGGGCTGGAAGAAGCACAAGCTGGAATTAAGATTGCCAGGAGAAATATCAATAGCCTCAGATATGCAGATGACACCACCCTTATGGCAGAAAGTGAGGAGGAACTAAAAAGCCTCTTGATGAAAGTGAAAGTGGAGAGTGAAAAAGTTGGCTTAAAGCTCAACATTCAGAAAACAAAGGTCATGGCATATGGTCCCATCAATTCATGGGAAATAGATGGGGAGACAGTGGAAACAGTGTCAGACTTTATTTTTTTGGGCTCCAAAATCACTGCAGATGGTGATTGCAGCCATGAAATTGAAAGACACTTACTCCTTGAAAGGAAAGTTATGACCAACCTAGACAGCATGTTAAAAAGGAGAGACATTACTTTGCCAACAAAGGTCTGCCTGGTCAAAGCTATGGTTTTTCCAGTGGTCATGTATGGATGTGAGAGTTGGTCTATACAGAAAGCTGAGCGCTGAAAAATTGATGCTTTTGAACTGTGATGTTGGAGAAGACTCTTGAGAGCCCCTTGAACTGCAAGGAGATCCAACCAGTCCATCCTAAAGGAGATCAGTCCTGGGTGTTCATTGGAAGGACTGATGCTGAAGGTGAAAATCCAATACTTTGGGCCACCTCATGTGAAGAGTTGACTTATTGGAAAAGACCCTGATGCTGGGAGGGTTTGGGGGCAGGAGGAGAAGGGGATGACAGAGGATGAGATGGTTGGATGGCATCACCGACTCGTTGGACATGGGTTTGTGTAAATTCTGGGAGCTGGTGATGGACAGGGAGGCCTGGCATGCTGCGGATCATGGGGTCACAAAGAGTCGGACACGACTGAGCGACTGAACTGACTGACTCTTCATAGAAGTTAGATAAGCAGGGTGACGATATGCAGCCTTGTTGTACTCCCTTCTCAATTTGGAGCCTGCCCATTCTTCCATGTCTGGTTCAAACTGTTGCTTCTTGACCTGCATACAGATTTCTCAGGAGGCAGGTCAGGTGGTCTGGTATTCCCATCTCTTTCACAATTTCCCACAGTTTGTTGTCACCACTCAGTCAAAGACTTTGGTGTAGTCAATAAAGCAGAAGTAGATTTTTTTCTTGAACTCTCTAGCTTTATGGATGATCCAGCGGTTGTTCGCAATTTGATCTCTGGTTCCTCTGCCTTTTCTAAGTCCAGCTTGAACATCTGGAAGTTCATTGTTCATGTACTGCTGAAGCCTGCCTTGGAGAATTTTGAGCATTACACTGCTAGTGTGTGAGATGAGTGTAATTGTGCAGTAATTTGAACATTCTTTGGCATTGCCTTTCTTTGGGATTGGAATGAATACCCACCTTTTCCAGTCCTGTGGCCACTGCTGAGTTTTCCAAATTTGCTAGCATATTGAGTACAGCACTTTCACAGCATCATCTTTTAGGATTTGAGGTAGCTCAACCGGAATTCAATCACATCCACTAGCTTTGTTCTTATTGATGCTTCTTATGGCCCACTTGACTTCACATTCCAGGATATCTGACTCTAGGTGAGTGATCATACCATCGTGGTTATCTGGGTCATGAAGATGTTTTAGGTATAGTTCTTCTGTGTATTGTTGCCACCTCTTCTTAATATCTTCTGCTTCTGTTAGGTCCATACCATTTCTGTACTTTATTGTGCCCATCTTTGCATTAAAATTTCCCTTGGTATCTCTAATTTTCTTGACGAGATCTCTATTCTTTCCCATTCTATTGTTTTCCTCTATCTCTTTGCATTGATCGTGGAGGAAGGCTTTCTTATCTCTCTTTGTTATTCTTTAGAGCTCTGCATTCAGATGGATATATCTTCCCTTTTCTCCTTTGCCTTTAGCTTCTCTTTTCTCAACTATTTTTAAGGCCTCCTTAAACAACCATTTTGCCTTTTTTTTCCTTTGGGATGGTCTTGATCACTGCTTCCTGTACAATGTCTTGATCCTTTGCCCATAGTTCTTCAGGCACTCTGTCTATGAAATCCAATCCCTTGAATCTATTTGTCACTTCCACTGTGTAATTTTGAAGGATTTGATGTATGTCATACCTGAATGATGTAGTGGTTTTCCCTAGTTTCTTCAGTTTAAGTCTGATTTTTGCAGTAAGAAATTCATGGTCTGAGCCACAGTCAGCTCCTGTTATATCTGACTTTATAGAGCTTCTCCTTCTGCTGCTGCAAAGAATATAATCAATCTGATTTCATTATTTACCTTCTGGTGATGTCCATGTGTAGAGTCATCTCTTGTGTTGTTGGAAAAGTGTGTTTGCTATCACCAGTGCGTTCTCTTGGCAAAACTCTGTTAGTCTTTGCCCTGTTTTATTTTGTACTCTGACACTAAACTTGCCTGTTAGTCCAAGTATCTCTTGACTTCCTACTTTTGCATTCCATTCCCTTATGATGAAAAGGACACCTTTTGTGTGTGTGTGTGTGTGTGTGTGTTACTTCTAGAAAGTCTTGTATGTCATCATACAGCTGTTCAACTTCAGCTTCTTTGGCATTAGTGATTGGGACATAGACTTGGATCAGTGTGATATTGAATGGTTTGCCTTGGAAACAAAAAGAGATCTTTCTGTAATTTTTGAGATTGCACACAAGTACTGCATTTCAGACTCTTTTGTTGACTATGAGAGGTAATCCATTTCTTCTAAGGGATTCTTGCCCACAGTAGTAGATATAACAGTCATCAATTAAATTCACACATTCCTTTCCATTTTATTTCCCTGATTCCTAAAATGTCAATGTTCACTCTTGCCATCTCCTGCTTGACCACTTCCAATTTACTTTGATTCATGGACCTAACATTCCAGGTTCCTATGCAATATTGTTTTTAACAGCATCGGACTTTACATCCATTACCAGTCACATCACAACTGAGTGTTGTTTTTGGTATGGCTCCATCTCTTCATTCTTTCTGGAGCTATTTCTCCACTCTTCTCCAGTAGCATATTGGGCACCTACCAACCTGGGGAGTTCATCTTTCAGTGTCATATCTTTTTGTTTTTTCACACTGTTCATGGTGTTCTCAAGGAAAGAATACTGAAGTGGCTTGCCATTCCCTTCTCCAATGGACCACGTTTTGTCAAAACTCTTCACCATGACCCATCAGTCTTGGGTGGACCTACATGATATGGCTCATAGTTTCATTGAGTTAGACAAGGCTGTGGTCCATGTGATCAGTTTGTTTAGTTTTCTGTGGTTGTCATTTTCATTCTGTCTGCCCTCTGATGTATAATGGTAAGAGGCTTGGGAAGCTTCCTAATAGGAGAGAATGACTGAGGGGGAATCTGGGTATTGTTCTGATGGGCAGGGCTCTGCTCAGTAAATCTTTAATCCAATTTTCTGTTGATGGGTGGGGGGTTGTGTTCCCTCCCTGTTTTTTGGCCTGAGGCTTAACTATGATAGGGTAATAAAGGTAATTACCTGTCATTAAAGGGTGAGCCTGCATGTGGGGCTTTCCAGCATGTGGGGCTTCTTGCCACTTCTGCTGTGCTGAGTTTGCATTGCAGTGGACTTCCACAGTGTGAACTTTCACCGAGATGGGCTTCTGCTGGGCTTTGTCTTAGCCTCATGGGTGCAGAACTGAGGTTGCTTCAGCCGGGTTACATCCCAGTCACAGCACCAGATATGTCCAGAGAGTGTGAAATTGCCTCAGTTCTGCCTCACCACAATGAAACTCTAAATGGTGGACCACTGTTATAGCTCTGTTAGAGCTCAGAGTTTTACTCTGCAAACAAGGGATAATATACCCTCGAGGCATGAGGGAGGGCCTACCCCAAAGGAGAGGGTATATATATATATTTACTTATGACTCCTCTTAAACATCTTACAAAGATATAAAGGCATATATTCATACATTTAGCCAATAATTTTTTAAAAATATCTTTACATGAAAACAGGTATTTATATAAAATAGCTTTGAAAATCTAGAATTCAGTGACTGTACAATTAGTAAGGCCCTCTCTGAGAAGTACATTTGTCTTAAATTAGGAAACAGACTAGGCTTTATATCATAGTTTGCTTATTTGCTGCTCCTGTAACACCCAATCAGGGATAACAATATTTGCTCATCTTGACCTGAAAAATCTAGCATCAAGATAAGAGACATGAAGTTGGCCAGTTTCTGCAGGGTATTCCTTTGATCTTGATGGTTAAATGTTAATGTCTTATCCCTGGCTATCTATAATACTTGACCTTCATAAAGCCATATGACTATAATGAAGTTAACAAGAAGGTCAAAGTAATTATTTTTCCTTCTATTTTTCTGTATTCCACACATTTGGAGTAAAATACGCCTAGTGTGTCTAGAGAAGAAATAATAATATCTGTGAAAATCGAGATATAGCTCACTTGCTTAATGGTAGACACTTCAGTAACTAAGCACTTTCCTTATGCTGCTTGCTTTCTGTTTTTGCTCTAATTGGTTCTATCACTTGACACCAAATGGATATTTGCTTGGCTAGAAATCATCTCATGTTTAAAATGATAATCCTTCACATAGTGCGTGGATTAATAAAAAAAAAATTACTTGCTTACTTACACAGAGCGAATGCACATGTTTTCTTCCTCTGTCAAGGATGGAGAATGTTGGTAATTTCAGAGGATTTTTGAACTTCACACTAGAGCAAAATCTAAATGGCATTCATATTGGAGATATGATTGGTCATAGGATGGAAGCAGGTGGTAGGAAAGAATTACCAAAAGGAAAGCAGAGAGAAGCCAGAGATAAGCCACTTTACCAGATTGTGACTTTGTGTGTGCTAAGTAAGTTACTTCAGTTGTGTCCAACTCTTTGCAGCCCTGGACTGTAGGCCTCCAGGCTCTTCTGTCCATGGGATATTCCAGACAAGAGTACTGGATTGGGTTATCATTCCCTTCTCCAGGGGATCTTCCCAACCCAAGGATTGAACCTGCATCTCCAGTGTCTCCTACATTGCAAGCAGATTATTTACTGCTGAACCACTGGGGAAGCCTGGACAGATTGTGACTTTAGTTGTGGAACATTGTTGAATGCATGCCTAATAAGCATTTGTTCACCTTTCTGGCTCAAGATGCTGTATAGAATCTGCCAGCTTCAGGAAACAAATTATGATATATGTAAATCATACCTTTTATCATTTACCCCTCTAAGTCTCAGAATTTAAATTAATACTCGCAATACTTATATTGTGTTTTCCTCACTATTGCTAGATAAACTTTCTTCTTTTTATGCTCTTATTTTTGTTTTGTGTGGCTTTTGATTTTGGCTTTTTTTTTTTTAAATAAATTTTGTTTGAAGTCAGTTGCTTCTTCCCAGTTTGACCTTTAGGCTAGTACTTAACCAGACTGACTAATTACTGGACTCTTGGCACCAATAATTTTGATCATGAAACCTTGGAGATTACTCATTGTTAAGTCCTGACTATCCTTTAAATGGTTCTTTCAAAAATTCTTTCAAATTATTTCCTTTGCTCTATTAAATTACATATATCCTAAAACATTCCATTTTATTTATTCTTACTCTGTACCTTGCAGAATCATAAGCTATGGCCTATAAAACATACTTATTTTCATGTAAATAGAGTGGACATCAAATTTAATTTTAATGAAGCTTGATGTAACAAACATTCTACTCCAATGAAATAGCACAAAGCAGCTGGGACCAGCTGTTTCCCATGCTCTTTTACTGTAGTGAAATCTTGCTAGAACCAAATAAAGCAGATACATATTTGAAGGTTTGGATGAACTTTGCAAGTCTTCAGATTGTGTCTTTAATACTCCACTTTATATCAGCTAAAAAGAAAAAAAGTTCATTCTCCCTGGAGACTCATTATCATCTCTTTGAGGTTCTGCCAAAAATTCGGTTATCTGTCAACAGACAGAGATGATGTTGTATTGGATTAATTTGGTTCTAATGCCATTCCTTCAATATAGATAAATGAAAATATTGATTACATTTATATCAAAATTATCTTTATTAAAAGATAAAAATATTAAAATACAGTTGCAAATTATACATAAGGATATTTTTAAAAACTAGGACTTTAGATATTTGAGGTTCATCTGATAAAAATCAACAGTTTCAAGAGAAAAACAATTGCAAAATGATAAACTCCCAGTATAAATCTGTAGTAGCAAAATTATGAGTTATATTATCTAATAAAAAGAGCAGAAATGGTAATGTGTTCACATAAGTTTTGGTAGTAGAAAGTTTGGGTTAATAATGTCAAAGTCATAGATTTGGACAAGTGTCATAGTCACACAAACCTTAGGGGACCAAATGAAACCAAATATTTTCCTTTTATTAAGATGTGATCAGAATTATAGATAGAGACTCCTTTTCTAGACTTCACTACAGGCAAAGCATGATTTTTTAATTTGCATCTATATTCTTAAAGCCTAGTAACTCCAGTTTGGAATAAAATGAATCCCAAATCATTTAATATGTGGTTGGTTTGCATAACTTTATATTTAAGCAATGAAAAGGCACAGGAGAGTAAATAAACCTGGGTCATAAATTTTAGCATAAAAATATCACAGGGTGCAAGTGGAATGCATAGGAGGAACTCTTTCTATAAACATTGTTGAATATAATTGAGTGGCTTGAATTTAGCTCCAATAATTATGTTGTACCCTATTTAAATACAGTAAGTGCATACAAGAAAGGAAGATAAGATGTTTTCAGGCAAAATGGAGAGCATGAAGTAGGCAATTGTTTAAGAGGTAAGAATGTTGTATAAAATAATGTTAAGATTTTAGTTTCTGTACAAGCAAAATGTTTGTTTCTAGAGACTTACTCATTTCTAAAGTAAGCAATTATTCATGCCTATTTTGTACCTATTTTGTAGAGGTATTATGATAATCTCTAGAAACATAGCTCTTATTACTAGTATTATCATGCCTAAAATCTACCAAAGGTGCATCCTATATGAAGGTACATGCAGTTGGTTCCAAAATCCACATAACATTACTAAATATATGAAGATCAAACTCCAATTTACTTATTCAGAATAGAGTAATAATATTATTAAAAAGTTCAATAAAGTGATAAGTATGTGTGTGAACATGTGTGTATCACTCATGTGCTTAAGAGCTTAAGCATTTAACAAATAAAAGATAATAAGAACACAAAAATTTATATTCAATAAGAAGGTGGTTCTAATGGTGAAAATTCTGCCTGCCAATGCGAGACACACATTTGATACATGGGTCAGGAAGATCCCCTGGAGTAGGAAATGGCACTCCACACCAGTATTTTTATCTGGAAAATTCCATGGACAGAGGAGCCTGGTAGACTACAGCCCATGGGGCTGCAAAGAGTTGGACACAATTGAGTACAAGAAGTTTTTTGAACTACTGGTCTAGTTCCAACAGTTCTTAGAGTAATAAACACAGTGCCTAATTTATATTCACTTAATGAATGTATGATAAAATAAACAAGTGAATTGTTGGATACACAAAGAAATCTTTTTCACTACATATATAATAAACACAAAATAGAAAGAAGCAGGGACTTCCTTACTCTGAAATGACACAGTTGCTACTACAAGAATAAGCCACTCACTGACTCTGTATAAAAAAACTTGAGAAAAATATTAAAAAAGTAACAATTTGTGGCATTGGAAAGAATCTAAGACAGGTAAGATTTGAGGAAGCAAGAACCTGGAGACAATGAAATGCATTACTTTGATGCCTATTTTGTCCACTTCTTTGCCCCCTAGTTAGTTTTCCAATTTTCTGCATGCAGCATAAAAAGATGAAGTCTAGAGTTTGTGACACTCAAGCATGCTTTGAGGGAAAAAACAAAATGGAATTTCTGGGAAAACAATGCAGCGAGGGGCTGATAATAATGGGTAAATTTTCCTTTTGAGTAATTTGCTAACTCTGAGACAGGATAAAATGAACATGCTGAAAAAGAAAACAAACAAAAAACAAACAAACAAATAAAAAACAGATTCTATAACAGTACTATGAAACCAATGACTATAAATGAATCTAAGTTACAAAGTAATAAGTTCAGAGTCTTGAACTCTACTTCCCAGGAAACTAAACAGACTCATCCTGTTTAGGCAAAGCAATAGTGGAAACAAGATGACTGTCAAAAAATACTGTATATTATAGTAAAAGAAAAGAAGGAAAGGAGAAAAAATAACATGTAAAAAATATAAATACAAAACTGATAGACTTTAAACTCTGCTAATATAAATATGTTAAATGCAAATGTAAATTGCCCAATAAAAGGGTAGAGGTTCTCAGAATGGATAAACAGTAAGACTCAACTGTACCCTTTAGAAGAAATATATCACAGATAAATTCAAAGACATATTAAAGGTAAAAGGATAGGAATCTTTCATGTTTTTCACACAATAAGAATAAAGTAACTTTAAGAGAAAAATGTTGGTGGGAAAAGATAATGGTGGAATAATTATTTACTTATGTGAAAAAATAAAACTAGATTTACATGTTTTATACTATAGATCTCCCGAGGAAGGAAGCAGCAACGCACTCCAGTCTTCTTGCATGGGAAATCCCATGGCAGAGTTGCCTTGGGGGCTACAGTCCATGGGGTCTCTAAAGAGTCAGACTTAGCTTAGCAACTAAACAAAACCAACAACAACAATACTACATATGTGATAGACTGTGATAAGTTAAAAGTGAATACTATAACCATAAAAATAATTAACATATCAAAATGAGTGGTTATGCTTAAAAAGACTTCAAAGGAGATAAAATAAAACAATAGAGTTCTAAAATAATTTTTAAAAGGTTAATAAGACAAAAAGAAATAAAGATCACATGGATCCAATAAAAAACAAGTAGCAAGATGATTGATTTAACCATCAAAAGAAATACACTTATTGTAAATGGCCTATAAATCAGATTGAAGAAAAAACATGAAGACTCAAACATGTGCTGCTCATCAGAAAGGAACTTCAGCTATAAAGTCACAAATGTGTTAAAAGTAAAAGGATAGAAAACTACAGCACATGATAACACTAATAAAAAGAAGTCTGTAGTAGCTATTTATATTATAAAAGTTTATTTCAGAATAAAGAATATCACCAGAAATTTTAAAAATGTCATTTCATGATGATAAACAGTACAACTCATTGAGAGGGCATAACAATCCTACACTGTATGTACCTAATAACAAAGTCTTAAACATATGTCACAATACAATAGGACCTTTCTCTGTGAAGAGAAATAAACATATCTAAAACTATAGACAATGGGGATTAATAAACTATTCTGCAAATAATTGATAGAACATAAAAGAAAAAGAATCATTAAGAATATAGAAAATGAAACAATACATAATAAGAAATGAAAACAACAAGTAAATGTTCTTCCTGGATGTATATGTAAAAAGTCTAGACAAAAATTTTGCAAACATATCCAACAATATAGAGTATTGCATTATGATTCAGTAGAGTTTATCCCAGGAATGTAAGATTGTTTAACATTCAAAGACTAGTCATGTGATCTACCATATCAACGAACTAAAAGACAAAAGCAGTGTAATAATCCCATTAGATGCAGAAAAAGCAAACGGAAGCATCCAGCATGCATTCAGAATAAAAACTCTAAGGAAAGAGGAAAAATAGGGTAACTCTCTCTACCTCACACATACTTCTTCAAAAAAACCTATGGTTAATATTATACTTAAGAGTGAAAAATTAAACGCTCCCCACTAAGTGCAGGAAAAATACAAGGATGTCCACTCTCACCACTTATATTCAATGTGTTGTAAGTGTGCTAGAGTACAGTCAGGCAAGGAGAAGAACAAAAATATTAACCAGTAATATCTAATAAATAACTTATATACACAATATATATATATGTATTTCAAAACTCAATGAGAAAAATAAAAATGCCTGAAAGATTGATACATACATTTTATCAAAGAAAATACACAGATTGCAAGTAAGCATAGAAAAATCTTCTTTGATTTTAACACTAAATACTAGCAGACATTAGTGAAAATGCAGGCTAAATTTAGGAGGTATTATTACACATCTTTTAGGCTACAATTTAAAAATGCTGACCACACTTAGTTTGCAAAGATAAAGAGCAACTGGAATTCTCATACACTGACCTTGGGAATGTAAACTGCAGAATAATTTTAGAAATCAGTTTGGAAATTTCTAAAGAAAAGTTTTCATTAAACCATCATGTGTACCAGTCATTCCACTCTTTGGTATTTACTCAAGAAAAAGTATGTGTCCATCAAAAGACTTACTCTCTGACTGTTTATAGCAACATTATTTGCAATAGCCCCAAACTCTAAATAATCCAGATGTCAACCCACAGGTGAACAAATAAAGAAATTGTGATTTGCCCATGCAATAGAATTCTAGTCAGCAATAAAAAGTGTTGATATATATAAGAGTTGAGATGCACATGAAAATATTGATAAATATCATGATATTTATACTGGGTGAAAAAAGCCAGATGAAAAGAAATACATAGTGTATGATGCCATTTATAGAATTCCAGAACCCAATCTATAGAAATAGAACACAGATTGGTGGTTATGTGGGGGCTGGGGTGAGTGCTGGGAAAGGAAGGAAGGAGAGAGGGATTATGAAGGGACATGAAGAAATTTAGAAAGGTGATAGAGGCAAATGATAGACGTCCACAATCTTTTTTTTTCCTTTATTTTTATTAGTTGGAGGCTAATTACTTCACAGCATTGCAGTGGGTTTTGTCATACATTGACATGAATCAGCCGACGTCCACAATCTTGACTGTGGTTATGATTCCATGGTCATACATATATATGTCAAATTTTTAAATTATGCATTTTAAAGATGAATATATTTATATTCCAATTACATGCCAATAACATGACTAAAAATAAAACCAAAATCAATATATAGCAAGAAATAATTAGAAACATAAATATCTAGTAAAATTAAGATAATACAGGATGCTAACATCAATAAAAGCCCATCATTCAGTAATGTATACAAAGCACCTTTCTACATGGTATGTAGCAAAAATTTGAAAGTGTCAGGAAGTATTTGACAGTGGAATTTTCCAGGTTTAGTCCAGACATTTGATATAATGGAGATCACCATGCTTAGATTATTATAGTGAAATTTTTACACTAGAATTACAAAGAGGCAAGTGCTGGAATAGGACGTTGCAGAGAGTCAAGAAAGAATTAAACATATGAATTAATTCAAACATAACATCATAAAAATAAAGAGGCTATGATTAAATAAGCAAAAAGGAAAAACATGTATAAATATTGCAATAAAAATTGGAAATGATGTGTTTTCATAGAGTTTTTCTTTCATATTTTCAAACCATTCATAATTACTTTGACAAGACTTTAATGGTTATGGTGAACTTTCAAATACATTTTTTGAAAATATTTGATGTTATCTATAAATTTCTCATTTTTTTTTTCAATTTGGGTCAGAGTGAAAAGATGAGTCCACAATAACTCTGGTTCAGGTGTTTATTTTATATCAATATATTCAATATATTATTAAAATTTTCAAGTGATATTACAAAGAAACTTTTGAAAAAAATTACTAAGTTTCAGCAAATCAATGCTAATCTTTAAAATGACTGTAAACTTTCTTTTAAGCATTTATATTTATAAATGGAATTTTATTTCCCTTCATTAAAAAATGGGCATGTGATTTTTTTATCTCTAGATAATGTTTCAAATACAGTTCAAAGGTTGCAAAACTTAAAACTCAAATTAGCTATTAAAATTTTGCTTTTTATACAATTATCTTTAATCAGATTCACCATAGGAATAAGTGAAGCATGAATTGTTTTTGTTGAGACATATCTTTACAGTATTAATATTTTTGACTTGTTTAAAATGGTAGTATTAATTAATATCATGGTAAACATTGATTCTCATTCATCTAAATGAAAAATCATTTTTATCTCTAAATGGTATTAAAAATAAATTAAAATCATTGAAAAAATCCAAATACTTCACTTTCAACTTGATCACCACATTTCCATTAAACCTTTGAAATTACTGTGGTGCTAGTGAAGATGAATAATGAATATGTCAAGTTACATGGCATAGACTCCAACTTTTAAAATCAAATTTGATTTTGTATCTGTTTAACTTGGTTATACTGCATTATAAAGTTCCCTTTTTTGAATAAATGTTATAGCAAAATATATGGTAATCCCATCGGAAAATATTGATGGTTTATGCTCTACGCAACTGATTTCACAAAGTAATTATACCCAAAACTTTAGCATGCTTAAAACAGACTCTCAAATTTCTCAATAAAGGCTATAAAATTGTACTTTATTTTTGATGCTAGAAGTTTTATCTTGTTTCTTCATCACAAATGTAGCTATTTGCTAAAGCTGTCTATTGCTTCCAAGATGAAATATTGTACTGTCAATAAATGATAAAAATATGATGTTAGACACAAACAAGATGAGAAGGGAATGGGAATGAAAAAGAAAAAAAAAATAGTAAAACACCTTAACACATTATAGTATAAACCCTGATAATATTTTTTTCCTTTTTTGTAATGCACGTGTCTGCCTCCAGCTTTGATTGCCTGCCTGGGCATACACTTCATAGAGGCATCCTCTTCAAAGACTGTTATCTCAAATAAACACATTGCCAGCCACAGGCCTAAATAAAGAGCTGAGCTGTTTCTACCTGACTGAAGCGCCTTTGTTTTTGAAATCTCGATTGATTTTTATAACTGACCATTCGGGCCACTTGTTTTTTCTTTGCCTGTGCTCTAAATTCTCACTCTGACATTTCCAGTTCACCAATAAAGAATAAGTCTGCAAAACCTTAGCCCTTCAATCTCCACTCCAGAAAAGGAGAACCTCAGGCCTGCATATGCTCTCTGTTTCTACCTGAGGCCTCACTGTGTGACCCTAGGTGTGCTATGTAATTTCTAGGTCCTGTAAGAGATATACCTTCATTTTTTCAAACTTTCCTGAAGTTTAGAGCTGAAGGGCATCTTTCAACGATAAGAACCAGCATCAGTCACAACATGCTTATTAGTAGGCAGAGACCAGCACAAAATAATTTTCACAGTTGGTAGGATTGCATGACTGCCCTTGTAATTAACCAAGGCGAATGACCTATTTATCTGCAACTTGGTTATTAATGACCTAACTCCTGTGGATAACACCATCTGAGAAAGGAGTACTGCTTGATGGGGGTCTGTCCTGTGAACCTGCTGTGTTTTTATGAACTGCTTCTGTAGTGTATCACCTGCAATATCCAATCCAAAATGTCACAGCTGCCATAATAATCCAAAGATCTTCTCAAAGTAGTGTGATCAATGAGACTACACCACTAATTACAAAGGCCTTAACTGATTATTAATGTAAATAAAGATCCTCTATGCCTCAAGACCAAGGAGAGCTAAAAGAAGGTAGGTTGAATCACCAGGATAGTGTTATCACCCAAGGAGAAGTTCTGGGCTGAAGGAATAAGGAAAGGATTCCTGTAGGTGAGGAAGATGCGAGAACTCTACCTGTGAGTACTGAGTCAGAGGGTTATGCCTGGACTCTGTGTCCTAACCCCCAAGAGTGAAATAGCCTTTCAACCAGAAATCAATGGTACCACAAGAGGGAAGAGGTCTGTGGTCTCCTGTCACTATTTCACTCATTACTGTGGCTCTTCATCCCCTGACCTGATGGGATACTGTGAGTCCAAAACATGGTGTGATGTTACTAAAGATTAATGGACAAATATAAACACCCTAGACTTCCCTGGTGGCTCAGTGAGTAAAGAATCTGCCTGCAATGTTGGAGACACGATTTCGATCTATGGGTCAGGAATATCCCTGGAGAAGGCAATGGCAGCCCACTTCAGTATTCATGCCTGGAGCTGGCCGGCTACAGTCCATGGGGTCACAAGAATTGGACATGATTTAGTGAGTAAACCACCACCATCATAACTATCCTGAACATCTAGGGTCAACATGTCCTAAGAACCCTGAGAAGGTATACTAGCCCCTTGATAAATGCAGAACCCAATGGAGGCCTAGGTACTTTCCCTAGCAACCCTTGTGCAAAATTTTCTAGTAACATTACATAAGATGATGGTAATGGCCTAAAAACAAGAAGTAGATACTGAGATTAAAAAAAATTATACCTTAACTGAAAGTCAAATAGTTCTTAAAGCTTTCATGCAGCTCCTAGGAAGGAGATGTGCTTAATTGTTCAGTCAGGTCTGACTCTTTCTGACCCTATGGATGGCAGCCCATCAGGCTCCTCTGTCCATGGGGATTCTTCAGGCAAGAATACTGGAGTGGGTTGCCATTTCCATCTCCAGAGGATCTTCCCAACCCAGGGATGAAACCCAGGTTTACCTGCTTTGCAGGTGGATTCTTTACCATCTGAGCTACCAGGGAAGTCCTAAGAAGCAGAAAGTGGGGTTAAATGATTACTGCAGGTTTTCTAGCTCATCTGGAATGGGCTCTGAATTGTTATTCAAGGTTGTCATATGTGTCAAATGACTAGTATCTCTAAAAACCCTAAAATCCACAACTTTCTTAAAGATCCACCCAGGCTCTATGCTCATTTCCTTCAAGATATCACAGATCCTGAACCCCCTTAACTTTCCCCGGAATGGGGAAAAACTAGAAGCACTTATATAATAAGGCCAAGTTTATTGAGATTGGACTTATTTTTGCAAACAAATTTACCTTGCTTTGATTATTTCTGATAGAAATAAGGTGAATTAGGGAGAGAAAACATTTCAGTGGAAAAGTGCAGTACTCTCTTGTGGATATCAGACTGTAGACCTATTAATTATCTTGAGGGTTTTATGTCTGTTAATGGTTTGGAGGCCAAATTCTTCTCATTCCCTCTATGTAGCCAGATATTGGCTACAGCTCTCCAAACTAATGTTTCAAATTTTTTCCTACCCTTCAGGCTTGAAATCACTGAGAACTAAAACTGCACTTCTCACAAAACCACATAGGCTAAAGTAGAAAAACTTCATTAAACTTCAAAGAAATTATGACAACTACTCATATATAGACAATCTTCATGCCTGTTGCTGTGTGGACCACTACCAGAGACATTTAAATTGAAAACCAGAAAAAGCTGTGATTGTCATGGCTTTCCCTCACTCCATCCGAAGATGCCTCAAGCCCAACATCTAGAAATCTTCTTGACTGGATGCCTTCAGAACTCAGAAACTGGGATTAAAATCTGATCTAATGATTAACCTTTTTTTTTTTTTTTCCTTTTGTTCCCTTAAACGTGCTTCATATGAAATACCAGATGCAAAGAACTGCCAAATAAGTCTAACTTGAGAACTTCACCCGTTTCATTGTCTCCTGAAATGGGACAAAATCCTTAAACTGGACTGAACCATTCTGAGTTTCTGACTTTAAAAAATATGGGGCAATCTACCAATTTAGGACAAGCTCAAAACCTACTTATGCCAGATGACTCAAGACATCAAAACATTTCTTCACTTTACCGAAAAATTTGAACAGATTCTCAGGTTGCCCCAAGATGACTCACCTATTTTCCCTAGTTTGAAACAATAGCTTTGGATGAGATTTCAAACCATTGCTATGTAAATATTAGAACTGCTATTATAATCCTATTTAGAGGGGAAATTTCTGGGATGTACTTCCTTGGTGGCTCAGACGGTAAAGTGTCTTGCCTTCAATGCGGGAGACCTGGGTTCAATCCCTGGGTTGGGAAGATCTCCTGGAGAAGGAAATGGCAACCCACTCCAGTATTCTTGCCTGGAAAAATCCCATGGACAGAGGAGCCTGGTAGGCTACAGTCCATGGGGTCGCAAAGAGTCAGACACGACTGAGCGACATCCCTTTCACTTTCACTTTCACCCTTGACTTTGAGTATATCAGCTTCCAAGGCCATTAATCTCCTTGACTCTGTTGCCTCAGCATCACAGGCTAGATTGTATCATAAATTCTGATAGTTGAGGTTTTTTTTTTTTCTTTTTCTTTCTGTAATACAAATTCTTGACTTAAACTTTGATTGCTGAGGCATTCACTTCAAAAAGGCAACCATTTCAAAAACTGCTCTCTCAAATAACTATCAGCAGTCACAGGACTAGGTTAAGAACCAGACTGTCTCCCCCAACCAAGGCTCCTTTGTTTTAGGGATCTTGGTTGGGTTTGATAAGTGACCATTTGAACTACTTGCTTTTTTCTCTTCTTATGCTTTAGGCTCTTGCTCTTATGCTTTTAATTTATCAATAAAGAGTGAGCCCATGAAACTCTAGGCCCCCACCCTTGACTCCAGTAAAAGCAGAACCTGAGGCCCCCATGCCTTTTCTCTCTCCCTCCCTCCCTCCCTTCCTCTTTCTTTCTCTCTCTGAAACCTACCTACCTACTGCATGAGATGTGCTGTGTAATTTCTAGATTCTGTAAGTAATAAACCTTTTTTTCTTTAATGTACTAATTGTATTGCTGAAGGGCATCTTATAATCACATTAAGAACCACAAGCGCCAGTCCAACCACAGCACTGCTTATTGGTAAGCTGAGATGGGCACAAAACTACATAAAATTGCACAGAACTTTGAAAACGAGTTTTGTATTTCATAAATCTATTCTCAACTGGTATGATATTCAGTGGAGAATACAAAGTATTACCACTAATACGCTCTTAGTACGACCTGTCTTAGTAGAGGCTTTTTCCGTTAATACTGATGTCTTGGAAAAGCAATTTGCTTTGTGGAATAAAAAGGAATAAGCACAACCCAGACAGAGAAATCCAATTTTATTCTCAGACAGGCACAAAGCTGAATGCCTTCCATTTTAATGACTGACAACTTCTATTTCTTTATACAAGCATCATGTAAGAAATGAAAACAACTGCCAACAGAAGCACAGTCCAGCCTATAAACACTGGTAGCATCTTCTATGTGGACTGTTCTCTACATAGGCACATACTGGATTCAAGCCCAGAGAAAAATAGTGCAATTTCATGAGTTGTGTGCAGTATTTCCACAACAAAATGAACAGCATTATATATAAGCCAATGTGTTCTTAAAGAATCACACTGGAATTATAAAAAAGAATTTCTGGACACACTATATATAGTACATACTGAGATTCCCAGATGAAATCATTTCTCTCTGTGGGATAACATGGGATGATGAATGCATTTCTGTGTGCATGTGTGTGTGTGTGAATGCGTGTGTGTGTCTGAGCAGGTAGGGGATGGGAATACAGGTAGAATGAAAAGAGAGCAGGTCACGATTGCTGCTATGACTATCTCTGAGTGCAAAATTCTTCATAAACTTACTAAGAAATGGAGGGTTTGATGGAGGGTGTGAACTCAATGAACAAACTAGATTTAATAATTAAAGAAATTCTCTAGAGCATATGTAGAGCAGAAAAGAGACAGCAAATGCAGTCAGGAGTAAAAAAGGCTGACAGTGTAGACAAGGTCATAAGCAGATACTGAAGAAATTTGCAGAAACAGAGGACATGGCACAAAACATAAGGAACTGGAATTGAGATTTAGATCAAATTTATACTTTCTGGATCCTTTTTAAGAATTACCTAAAGTGACCACTGTAAACTACATTATGTTTCTATATTGAATAATTCAGTTTGTGACATAATTTCATTTGTTATTATGGTTTTGACCTCTTTTAATTGAAAAATTTAAATCCCAGCTTCTGCACGTATGAAATCAACTTTGTCAGCACAGCACAGACAACTAGTGAAAACTGGGAAAAAGTTTGGAAAGGGGGGATTAACCTTCAAGATGTTATTTTGTTTTGCATATTTATATTAATGAGATGAGAAAAATTAAAGTAACGTATTATATTTGTGTTCCAAAGTGAATAGATGTATGTCTGTTACAGAGCTCAAGTTTCTCTCTGTATTCCAAAGTAATCTAGGAGCTAAGCACACGGTTTTCAGCTCATGATTTCATTTTGTATCACGGGCTACATTTACTTCTTTTCGAGCAGAAGCCAAATTTTTCATATATTGAAATCTTAATGAAATGAGCATGGAGGCACCAAGATTTGTTGTTACTGATAGAGCCTCATAGCTAATAAATTAAAGAATCAAAATTTGGATTTCTTATGGCTGTTTCTGGAGAAGACTCTTGAGAGTCCCTTGGGCTGCAAAGCGATCAAACCTGTCAATCCTAAAGGAAATCAACCCTGAATATTACTGGAACGACTGTTGCTGAAGCCAAAGCTCCAATACTTTGGCCACCTGATGCAAAGAGTCAACTCACTAGAAAACATACTGATGCTGGAAAAGATTGAAGGCAAATGGAGAAGGGGTCGGTAGAGGATGAGATGGTTGGATGGCATCACCGACTCAATGGATGTGAGTTTAAGCAAGCTCTGGGAGATAAGGGGCACAGAGGAGCCTGGTGTGCTACAGTCCATGAGGTCACAAAGAGCTGGATATGACTTGGCAACTGAACAACAACAACAAAAAAGACTGTTTCCAAAGCATAAATCATATTAACTACTCACAATTCAGTGTTGCTAGTGAAGCCACTGATTACTGAGAGGTACTGGTTGTTGTTCAGTTGCTCATTCATGTTTGACTCTTTGCAACTCCATGGACTGGTAGAGGGAATTTATTCTTTAGAAGAATCTCTTATGATCTTATTACTCTTCTCTCTGTCTCTATCTGTATACATATGATTAAATCTGGTTCTCTGGTGAAAATTGGGGATACAGTTATTCATAGACATAATGGTTTCAAAACTTATATTATTAATATTTTTGGATATAATATAAAAATATTAGAACATTTCAATATTATTTGAATAAAAATATTAGTTATTTTGAATACATTTATTGTTGCAATTATATAAGTTTGTAAGTTACACATTGTCTTGAATGTTCATAAAGGTAATGGTTACTATAATTGGCTTAGTTTTGTTTTTAAATCTGGCATTTTGAATTCATTTAAAAGTGGGGAAATATTCTCCATTAGTAGAGACTACTACAATTTAAAATTTTCTATATTTTATCTTTTTCATTTGCCATCTATTGCTTTCATATTTGGTCATTTTAGACTTGATGATATTTTCTCTCTTACTCCAGGTTTTAACCTGTAGATTATAAAGTCAGTTATGTGTTTGATTGTGTTTGATATAGTCCCTTTACTTACTAGTTAGATGTCTTAGCTAACTTACTTAAGCTTCCACAACCTATTTTCTCATTTACTAAGAGGGAATGATAGAAAATGTAGCTCAAAGAGCAGAGCCTATAGTAAGCACAAAATCACACACCACCATCATCAACAACATAATACAATTATCATTGCTATAATTAATTGAAAATATCATCAGTGATTCACCTAAATCAGAATTTCATATGGTTTGTATACATACTTGGGCTTAGTCATGTCTGACTCTTTATGGCCCCATGAACCATAGCCCACCAGGCTCCTCTGTCCATGGAATTTCCCCGGCAAGAGTACTGGAATAGGTTGCCATTTCCTACTCCAAGGTGTCTTCCCCAGCCTAAGGATCAAACCTGCCACTCTTGAGTCTCCTGCTTTGGCAGCTAGATTCTTTACAACTAGTGCCACCTGGGACGCCTGTTCTCTAATCTTATCCACTATTTGGTTTATGCCTATGATTGTTCTGATTACAGTGAAATCAATTGGCTTGTATCTGTCTCATGAAAAGAGGCTTTATGTTATACAAACAAATTATATGTATTTTTAAAGAAGTATTCTTATTGTGTGAGAAATAAACTTTTTCTTAAGAAATGTAGATTTACAAGATCAATCTATCAATAATTAACTAGAAACTAATCAAAAGAATAGAAAGTCTTTTTACCATTGAGTATCATTAGATTAGGGGGAAAAAAGTCAAAGACTCAAGCAGAGACTTAGGCCCTGGTCAACTTGATCAGAAAAAGTTCCAGATGATATTTAATATACATCTATATAACCAAAATTTTTGCGAATTATTTTTTTAAATGTACTTTTTCACTTCATATCAACATTTTAGTCCTGGTTGGCCTGTTACTTCTACCTTCTGCGCTCTATGGTCATTGAAGTGAGGGAGTTTCTCCAATCATGCCAGAAATTGTTTCATTACTGTCAAACAATTCAACTTCATATTCCATAAGAGTTTCTGTTCTCTGCATCTTTTAGTGAATTATCTCTTTTTAAATGATAGTAGCTCCAGAAGGGTGTCTATTAGTTCATTCAGTTTGATGGGCTAATCATTATTGACCTTACTATTATTGTTATCATATAATTCCCTAGTCCTGTACCAGAAACTGGACAATATGGGCTTTCCTTAGTTTTCCCCCCTTGATTATGGATAGCAAAATGTTTAAGCAGCATCTTCTTTATATAAACACTACTAAACCAGATAATTTTAAACAATGGAATATGTTCAAGTACACATAGGTAAATTTTAAACAAAATTCTGAAAAATATCCAGAGTTCAGAAAATTATAAAAATTAATAGACAAAATTTTTTAAAAATTAGCCATGTTGATTCCTAATAGTCAAGATATTAGAAACTGCAAATAATAACAAAGAAAGGGACTATTACTACAAGGAGGTTCCTTAGGGCCTCAAGTTTCAGCTAATAACTTAGAAAAAACTGACACATTTTTTTCTGAATGTGTCACTGTGTAATTAGTACTACTTTAAAGTATAGCAACCTCAAATTTGTATGAGATACATAAGGACATCAAAAAAATAATTTTAAAAGTTTAGAATGAAAAATAATTTTTAAAGTTGTAGAAAAAAAGATATTTGGACATTAAAGTATTACAGCATCACAATAAAAAACTAAAATGTCCTGTCAAAATAGCAATACCTTTAGCTGAAACTCTACATGCTTATATACTACTAGTGCATATATTAACTGCTAGTATCTTTCAGGAAACAGACATGGTATTTAGAGACTTTCTTAATCTAAGTATTTACCCAAACAGTAGTGGATGCCTGCCCCTGTTTGCCATGTGAAAAGTGATTTTTTTTTTTTGACACATCATTGTGCCAGACAATGGGGATGGAGCACAATTAAATCTAGTTCAATTCGCATCCTTTATCCTTCATTTTTTATATCTCTTCTGCAATTGACTGTTCTCACATGTGATTCAATTCTGGCCAATAAATCAAGAAAATGTTGCTAGAGGTCTCAAGATTATTTCCTCCATGACCAAGGGAAAAGGGTATATTAAGAAGTATTCTGTCACTCTGATTAGCTCTTATACTTTCTGTGTTTGAACAGAGTTGTGTAAGGACATGAAGCCTGGAGATTGTACAGACACTCGGCAATCCTCAGGGAAAGAGTAAGAGAATTTCTAAGAAAATGACATGGAAGCTTGATGTCACTTAGTCACTAAACTGCCTTCTTCTAGACTACTTTCTCCATGAGATACTTACATATCTTTATCGTCTTAGGGATATGTCACACATTATGGTGAGGAGGGAATTAAAAAAAAGAAACAAACACTAGAAGTCACCTAATTACCCAATAAAGGTGCCCTAGCACACGGAATACATGCTATTTTATTAAAATGGGGTTTTAGAATTTTAATGGGGAAATGTTTATGATACAAGGCTAAGAGAAAAATACAGAACACAGCATTTTATAGATACATTATTCTAACCCCGTGAAAACCAAATAGAAATATTAAGAAAGGAAATATGGTTGTAGATAGTGGAATTATGAGTGACTTTCTTTCTCAGCTTTTTTTATTCCCATAATTCCCAAAGTCTTGTTTATGAGTATATGTTTTATTCTCAGATATTATAATCAGCAAGATAAGCCAACAATTATTTTTATCAGTGTTATTAAATGTTGAAATATTTACCTTACCATTCAAAAGTAAGAATCTCTAAAAGTTTTCAATCTATTTAATGACTGATTATTATAATAGTGTACTATAGCTGCAGGGGCTTCCCTGGTGGCTTAATGATAAAGAATTTGTCTGCCAATGTGGGAGACGCATGTTCTATCCCTGGGTTGAGAAGATCCCCTGAAGAAGGAAATGGCAACCCACTCCAGTATTTTTGCCTAGGAAATTCCATGGACAGATGAACCTGGCAGGCTGCAGTCCATAGGGTTGCAAAAGAGACAGACACAACTTAGCGACTAAACGACGAAAACAATTCTAGTTGCAAAGAAAGATGTCAGACTTAGAGAACAAAAATGTGTCTTTTTAAATAAAAAACAGGGCAAGTTGGTAGTGAAAAAATTAGTAATGTACAAAATTCACTTATAAGCAACAACTTAATTACCTACGGATGCTAAATAAATAATGTTGCAATATTAATCACAACAAAGTCTCTGAAATGGAATCTTAAGAAATAGCATCAACAGTCACATTATTCATTAGCTCTTCAAAAGACATAATTTTAGTTAGAGAGATTGCTTTATTTGAAAATATTATCATAATTGAGTTTAGTTTTTGTTTTTTTTTTAAGTTCGTATGATTTACCATACCTATTTTTGGATTTTTTTTAAAGGCATCTGTTCATTTCATAAATGTTTTCTCAGACATTCAATATGTATTTCACATTTCCTTCTCTTTGTTTTTCATATCATAATATCTCATTCTTTGCTGAGATTGGAGAAAAACTTCTAAAGATTTCAGTCACCATTTGGAGAAAAACCATTAATGTACTTGATATTTGAAAGTGCACCAACTCTGAAAGTGAGATGCTCTGGGGGAGCATAAATGTTCTGCTCTATATAAGAAGCTGACATCATCTTGGGGATGTTGCCAGCAGATATTTGAAGTGTCAAATGCTAAGGAATTTTAGTGTCTGCTGACAGGCTCTCATTTCTCTTACTCTGGCAAGTGTATGAAAAGACGAAAACAGAGAGTAAATAGTTTTTAGAGCTTCAAAAATGCTTTCCCAATATAATTAATGATTGAAATGGCTAATACTCATTTGTATTAACTAAAGATACACCTCAGAACACCTAATAATTATTCTAAAATGTGATGTGTAATAAATTACTTGTAATTTTAGCATTTCATGAGCTAATTCTACACTGAAAAAAAATCTTTGGAGCTCATATAACATCAAATCTGATTTTACAAATGAGGATACTGAAACCTATATTCTTAATAATTTATTCAATAATCTTATATACTTTCCCTAATAATCTTATTATATCAGAATTGTATTATTTGACCATATTCTGATCTTTTTAAACAAAATTGATGTTTTTCTCATGTCTTTAGAAACCAAAAAAGCAAATAACCAATCAAAAACTAATGGCCAAAACCTATTAATATACACTATGCAACTACCTTATAGTTCTAAATTCCTATTATATTAAAAAGAATGAATTTCTATATAAGCTCAGCCTATTATATTAATATTAATGTATATTTCCAAGTTAACTATATAGTAAGGAATGCTTATATATTTATTTTCATTTCCTTTTGTACATGTAATGTATTTTTGCTTAACTTAAATATTTTTTCTTTGTAATATGTTACTGATTTTGAGTATTCAATATCTTTGTGAATAGTGAAACATTAAAAAAAAAAGAAAAAATTAGTCATTGCCAGACAAGATAATTACCTTCTCAGAGCCCAGTTATTAACTTATAAACTAAATTACCTTGCTGTATTTTTTACAATTACTAAATCTATTTAATTTGGATCATTATGGGACTAGTGAATGAAGAATATTCAAAGTAATATTTTGTCACATGGAACATGAATGTAATATGGAACCCCCTATCTCTTATCAACAAATGAATTTGTCTGTACTGCCTCTATTTTATTATACTGTTATAATTTCTGAAAAAAATTTACAAAAATGGCCCCCAAAGCTATAGTAAATCACATACACCTACATATACACACACTCATACACTTTAAGATGAAACAGTGTTTTAAGAAAGGAAAGTAAATAAGGATTATTTTTTCTGCAGGATAATACAAGATTTTTCTTTTCCATCACCTGTTTGAAAATAGCTGTCTTTACATTTTTTTCTATTTGGTTATCTTAAATTTATTTTTAATTGGAAGATAATTGCTTTACAATGTTTTGATTTTTGCCATACAAGGTGTATGAATCAGCCAACTGGTTTTTTGAAGGATTATCCCCATTTAGTTTAATTAAAACATTTATCACATCACTCATTTCTCCTTTTTTTGGTGAGAACATTTAAGATCTACATTATTAGAAAATTTCAGTGTGATCATATAGTGTGATCAACTGTAGCCTTCATGTTTTACCTTACATCTTTAGTCCTTATTCATCTTAGAACTGAAAATAGATGTTTTTAATAGAGCTTTATTCATTATATTTTCATATAGCTTTTAATTTATAATTATCTGATCACTTTTTATATGTCTTACTCCCAGTGATAAAATGACCAGAAATAACTACTGGCACTTAAACTAATAATGTACTGTTTCCTCTGTGGCTCAGTGGGTATAAAGTTTCAGTTATGCCAGATGAGCAAATTCTAGGGATCTGCTACGCAGCAGCGCAGTGCCTGTAGTTAATATCAAGGTATCATGCACTCCAAAATTTGATACAAGGATATATATATCATGTTAAATGTTCTTATCACACACACACACACATGCAAAACCTGAAACAAAAGAAAGACACAAGGGAACTTTGGGAGGTGTTGGATGTGTGTTTTATCTTGGTTCTGGTCATGGTTTCCCAGGTGTTTTTCTATGTCCAAACTATTCAACTTGTACACATGAAATATGTGCCATTCTTTGCATATCAAGTACACCTGAACAACACTGTTGGGATAAAACAAACAAACAAAAACAAGAATTAAAGAATTAGATACTTACCCCCTGAATTTTCTTGACTGATATCTGAGTATATCATTGGTGCACATGTGCATGTGTAGTCGCTCAGTTGTGTCCAACTCTTTGAGACCCATGGACCCATGCCACCAGGTTCCTCTGTCCATAGAATTTTACAGGCAAGAAGACTGGAGTGGGTTGCCATGTTCTGTTTTAGGGGATCTTTCTGACCCATGAATTGCACCCATGTCTCTTGAATCTCTTGCATTGGCAGGCAGGTTCTTTACTGCTGTTGGCACCTGGGAAGCCATTGGAATGTAAATCAACAAAAATCAAAGCATGTCTAAAATTGAGTTTTTGTTATGTATCAACTCCTTGAACTTCTCAGGTAAGTAGATTTTGTTGTGTAAGAAACAATCCCCAAATCTCAGTAGCTTAAAAAGCAAAAATTCTCACTTGTTGGTTGAAGTGTGTTTCACATTGCCTCCTTGGGAAACAGGACTCCAGTCTTTGGGCCACTGTCAAATGTCATGCCACATGGACAATTGTGTACACATGTAACACGTCACATCACTAATACTTCAGCTAAAGAAAGTCCCTTAAGCCACACCTATCTTCCAAAAGACAGATACTGTAATTCTTTAGAAGCAATGACACCACTGTCTTCTACTACTTTTAGTAGAAAATAAAAATGATGTCTCTAAAAGAACAACCAAGGAATTTGTAGTTAGCATATTGTCTTTAAAAAGTCTAGCTTAGTAGCATGTTGAAAACTCTGGCTCTAAGATCTGAAAGTATAAATTTAAATGCTTATGCCTTTTTTTTTTTTTGCTGTATATGTCTTTAAAAAATTTATTTAATATCTCTAAATCTCAGTATCCATCTATGAAAAATGTGTTAGTCCCTTGCTGCCATATAAAATGATTATGAAAGTTAAATAGGACAATCTATGAAAAATGTATAAAATATAGTTTATATGTTACAGTATGATGATAACACATCCCAGGTACTAAAATGGCAATTGTGTGTGTGCTCCATTCTCTCCCATGGCTCAGACAGTAAAGAGTCTGCCTGCAATTCAGGAGACCTAGGGTCTATCCCTGGGTTGGGAAGATTCCCTGGAGAAGGGAATGGCAACCCACGCCGGCATTCATGCCTGGAGAATCACCATGGAAAGAGGAGCCTGGCGGGCTACAGAGCATGCAGTCATAGAGTGGACATGACTGAGCAACTTTCACAAACACATAAGTTACTTCAGTTACTATTAGTTAGTTGCAATTATTGTAATAATTAATTATTTCTTTGGAAATTCACCAAGGACTATATAGTGAATCCATGCTTCATAATGTGGATTATTTGGGGCTGCAACACAATAAATTGGGCAGATAAATTCAAAAATTATTTTTTTAGTTGCTACTATATGGAAAACATTTTATTAGATACAGAGAATACAAAGATATAAGCAATATTTGGTGTTAGTCACAATTTCAAGTAGCATTAGAGGCAGCACAATTAAGTGCTCTGATGAATAATTATTAATATGTAAAAACCTTTAAAATAGGCAAAAGGGAGAGCTATCCAACTTGATTATCTGAAGAGGGAATTTTTAAACAGAAAAACTTGGAGCAAAATATAAGGCAGGAGGTCACTACAGATAGATATAAATATGATCACACTAAGTGTCTGTCACCTATTTCCTTTTCTTTGGAATTCTACCTAATGTGATGCACAAACGACTGAGATTATCAGGTATCATAATAGTATAAGTTTCAAATCTCAGTTAATACAGGGCATATTTGGCATCTTCTAAATAGCAAAAATGGGAGAAATAAAAAGGATAATTTTGAAAATAACATTTACTAATTTTGTAGAAAAGTATTTAATTTGGAGTTCAGGTAATAGATATCACCCTCTTTTTACTTAAACTGATTTGAGTGTGATATTATTTATTAAAGTTGTATATTTACACTTGATTTTATATAGATTTATACTATAAAATAGTAATTACACAAGAGTTCCTCAATCTGCTCAAGAGATTTGTTCTCTATACAATAAGGTTTCATTCAATTAGTCATCACTGTTCTGGGAACAGCATTGTTGTTGGATGTCAGAGGTTGTCATGTATCCAATACTTATTACTACATTTTGCAGAGGAAAAGAAAGTAATAATAAATCTGAGGGAAAAAAAATCGTGGATGAGTGAACTTGGGGATTTTGATTTGACAAAACATCCTAAAATTATTTTGAGTGTCTTGGTTTAGGCAAAATATTTTGCTAAAGAACATTTCTCATTGCTTTATCTTGTTAAATAAAATGGGAAACATGTGGTCATAATTACTCACATATATCTTAGCAAAACATTAGTATAAAAAGTTCATGAATTCGGTGTAGATTTATGAGTTACATCCTTTTACTAAGGTTTTTATAACATTTTAACTGGGAATTGGGATTTAAAGAATGAGAGCTTTAAGTTATTTAGAGTCTATTGAAGTTCAACAAGATGGGGAATGACATGGTCATCAAATAATATATCAGTGGATTTTCCTATGTACAATAATTTTGAAGATGATTCATGAGCCAGTATGGAAAAATGTAAAAAGTTGAAACTGTAGTCACAAAGCATGAATTGAAATCGAAACTGTTTTTTAATTTTCTAAGCTTGTTTCTCATCAGTATAATAGAGATTTGTGCTTCAAAGAATTGTTCTCAACATTATTAGTAAAATATATTAAAGTAATACATGATGCCTTGTACAGGGAAGGCACATAGAAGTTCTCTTTGAATTAAATGGTATACCACAGAGTTTTGTAGATTAAAATTTAAAACTGTTGTTGTTCAATCACTAATTTGTGCTGGACTCTTTGAGACCATGGACTGTAGCATGCCAGGTTCCCTGCCCACTATCTCCCAGAGTTTGCTCAAATTCATGTTCTTTGGCCCAATGATGCCATCCAACCATCTCATCCTCTGTCACCCCCTTCTCCTCCTGCCCTCAATCTTTCCCAACATCAGCAACTTTTCCAATGAGTTGGCTCTTCTCATCAGGTGGCCAAAGTATTGGAGCTTCAGCTTCAGCATCAGTCCTTCCAGTTTGTTGAGATCCACACAGTCAAAGGCTTTAGCTTGGTCAATGAAGCAGAAGTAGATGTTTTTTCTGGAAATCTCTTGCTTTTTTGATGATACAACAGATGTTGGCAATTTGATCTCTGATTCCTCTGCCTTTTCTAAATCCAGCTTGTACATCTCGAAGTTTTCAGTTTTTGTATTGTTGAAACCTAGCTTGAAGGATTTTGAGCATAATCTTGCTAGCATGTGAAATGAATGCAGTTGCATGGTAATTTGAACATTCTTTGTCATTGCCTTTCTTTGGGACTGGAATGAAAACTGACCTTTTCCAGTCCATTGCTGTGTTTTCAAATTTGCTGGGATATTGAGTGCAGCACTTTAATAGCATCATCTTTTAGGACTGGAAATAGCTCAGCTGAAATTCCATCACCTCCACTAGTTTTGTTCTCAGTGATGCTTCCTAAGGCCCACTTGACTTCACACTCCAGGATGTCTGGCTCTAGGTAAGTGACAACACCGTCGTGGTTATCCAGATCATTAGACCTGTTTTGTACATTACTTCTGTGTATTCTTGCCACCACCTCTTCTTAATCTCTTCTCCTTCTCTTAGGTTCTTACCATTTCTATCCTTTATTGGCCCATCTTTGCATGAAATCTTCCCTTAGTATGTCCAGTTTTCTTGAAGAGATTTCTGGTCTTTTCCATTCCATTGTTTTCCTCTATTTCTTTGCATTGTTCTCTTAAGTAGTCTTTCTTATCTCTCTGTGCTATTTCTTTGGAACTCTGCTTTCAGCTGAGTATATCTTTCCCTTTCTCCTTTGCCTTTTACTTCTCTTCCTTACTCGGCTATTTGTAAGGCCTCCACAGACAACAATTTTGACTTCATTTCTTCATCTTTCTTTATTTCTTTCTCTTGGGGATGGTTTTGGTCACTGCTTCCTGCACAATGGGACAAATCTTCATCCATAGTTCTTTAGGCACTCTATCTATCAGATTTAATTCCTTGTATCTATTTGTCACTTCCACTGTATAATCATAAGGGATTTGGTTTACATAATATCTGAATGACTTAGTGGTTTTCCCCACTTTATTCAACTTAAGTTTGAATTTTGCATTAAGGAGTTCATGATCTGAGCCACAGTCGGTTCCCAGTCTTGTTTTTGCTGACTGTATAGAGCATCTCCATCTTCGGCTACAAAGAATATAATCAATCTGATTTCAGTATTCACCATCTGGTGATATCCATGTGTCAATTCATCTCTTGTGTTGTTGGAAGATGGTATTTGCTATGACTAGTGTGTTTTCTTGGCAAAACTCTGTTAGCCTTTGCCCTGTTTCATTTTGTTCTCCAAGGCCAATATGTCTATTACTCCAGATATCTCTTGCCTTCTACTTTTGCATTTTAATTCCCTATGATGAAAAGGACATCTTTTTTTGGTGTTAGTTCTAGAGAGTCTTTTAGTTCTTCATATAACTGTTCAACTTTAGCTTCTTTGGCATTAGTGGTTGGAGCATAGACTTGGATTACTGTGATGTTGAATGGTTTACCTTGAAAATGAACTGAGAATATTCTGTTGCTTTATGAGGCTGCACCCAAGTACTACATTTGGACCTTTTGTTAACTATGAGGGCTACTCTATTTCTTCTAAGGGATTCTTCCCCACAGAAATATTTAATGGTTATGTGAATTAAATTCACCCATTCCTATCCATTTTAGTTCACTGATTCCTAAATGGTCGATGTTCATTCTTGCCATCTCTTCTTTGCCACATCAAATTTACCTTGATTCATGGCTCTAACATTACAGATTCCTAAGAAATATTGTTCTTTACTGCATCAGGCTTTACTTTCACCACCAAACACATCCATAGCTGGGCGTCATTTCTGCTAAGGCTCAACTTCTTCATTCTTTGTTGCACTATTTCTCTGCTCTTCCCCAGGAGCATATTGGACACCTACTGACCTGTAGGGCTCATCTCTCAGTGTCATATCGTTTTGCTTTTTCATACTGTTCACAAGATTCTCGTGGCAAGAGTACTGAAGTGGCTTGTCATTCCCTTCTCCAGAGAACCATGTTTTGTCAGACCTCTCCACCGTGACCCATCTGTCTTGGGTGGCCCTACACGCCATGTTTTCATTAATTTTAGTATGTAACTACTTACCCACTTATCTATCACACTTTGTAGTAAGATTTTCAATGTTTCCATTAATAGCTCCATATCTTCCTGATGGGGAAGGCATCCATAGCCAACTAAACTGTTGTGTATTAATGGACTGGTTGAGTAGATGCTCAGTGGGCACCTCTTCCTCTCTTTTAAATACATTTGCAGCAAAGTTTTACACTGAGCAGAACACGATGTATTGGTTACCAGTGCCAGAGTAGGACTCCAACTACAAGGAAAACAGCAAAGATCATCACAATACTAGCCACCAGGAGTTAAAGTCTTTTGCATCTTTGGTATCAAAAAATCAGCAAGTAAAAAAAAAAAAAAAAAAAGCCACCAAAGAAAACTCAAGCAAGTATTGGTGGAACAATACTTTGAGTCACACACACAAGAGAGAGAGTAAGATTAACTTCATTGGCGGTGTAAACCCCTCATAACCAGCAGGTGTCCCTGGCAGCAGGCACAGAGCAACTGGCCTATGTGCCCCACTCCCCATGTCCCAGCAGAAGGACTTTGACCCTTCTTCCTCTGTGAAGTCTGGAACACTAAACACTGGGATATGACTGAAGTCCACTGACATACACACTTCAGCAGGGCAAAGGAACACTATTGAGCATGAAACTGGAAAAGATATCTCTTGAATAAGCTGAGAATCCCCACTGTATAGGCTGTTCATTGCTTGGTAAGGAAATATTCCATGCCCAGAGTCCATTGTTACTGAATGGGTTGAATGAGGGTCAACAGACTGTATACAGGAGAGTGTCATTCCCAATATTTTAAATTACATTTCAGCCAATAAAACCACCCAACAACACATTCATAAAAAAGTTAAATAAAAAAAAGGTTTATTACCAAGAGGAGCAAAAAAATATATTTTATATGATAAATTGGGAGAATTCAGATGTCTGTTTATATCTCTTTTAAATAAATATTTTTAATCATGTAAAAAAGCTTAACAATTTAGCATACATAAAGTTCAAACTCTGATTTAGAAGAGAAGTGAATCAATTTTCAGAAACATGTTGCCTTGCTAAAGGATCTTAACTGAACAAATTTTAACATCTTCCTTTACATCTTTTTCATGTATGTAACCCCCATCAATATCACTGAACTCCCATTGATTTCAATATGGACAATTTAATTGAAACTTCTGCATGCCCAACTCCTAGTAACATAAACTGAAGAAAAAAATAATTAGTTTCAGTGGGAGTTACATGAATGTACAGATGGAAGATTGGAGCCAAAGTCATGTTTCACATGTTTTTCACAGGTTTGATGGCCTCCCAAATTAGAATCAAGCTCTTATAAAATAAGAAAGTTAGGATACCTGTTTCTACTGTGTATAGTTTAGGAGTCAGATGAGAGGTTGTCTTAACTCTCCGTAGCTTCAAACCATGTTTGTTTTTTTAATACGCCCTGAGAAGCAGTGTAGAGTATATGAAGACTGATCTTACTGCTTAAGAGAATATCTGGGTAAGATATCTTTGTTAGATAAAAGATTTTCTCATGTTTATTTTCTGAGGATGTTGTAAGTGAAGTTAGGGACCTTACTGGAGCAGAAGTTTTGTTTAAAATAGACGTTAAACATAAAGTCATTCTTAAACCATGAACTATAAAACTAAACTGAATTGATACATTTTAATATGCTTTATTTTATTAAGCAAATTACTATTTATCTTAACTTTTTTATTTAAGAAAAAATTTCATTTTAAAATTATAAAAATTTGCACTGATAATTCCAAGTGTCCTTTTTGAGATTAAACAAAATATAATTTTTTTGTAAGAGGAGTCATTATTTTTGTCATGAGTAAGATGGTTAAATACAGACAAAACTAGAAGAAAATTTCAAACATGAAAATCTTTGTAATATAATTTATAAGGGCAAAGACCCTGAAGTCATAGTCTATTGACACATAATATCTTCATTTTTTAAAGAAAAGTAATGAATACTATTAATTATTCCTTTGAACTTTGATAATACTTGCTTTAGACTATAAAATGCACAACAATCTTAGAATTAAATATATGGAAAAAACTGTTTGGATACAAAATACTATCCTATATAAAAGCAGTATGTAACCTTATTAATATGCAATTCTAAGCTTATTGCCCCCCCTCCAAAAGATGCTTTTCTTGGTTGATGACTAGGAACCAAGTCATTTATAAAATAGAAAAGGCATAACATTATTTCTGAGAAACTACTTTAATTAAAAGAAGCAAGGGTATTATTAAGAATGAATAGGATTTTAAAGCACTTAAATACTGAAGTAGAAAATGATAAATTGGCAACATAACAGAAAGAGTAAAATTATCTTCTGATTGGTAGATCATAATTGGATATATATATATATTCAAATGAATAACAATAGGAGATGTTTTCTCTTGAGCCTTTCATATTAAGTATTCAAACCACTTATTTTTTTTCCAATACTAATATTTATTTTCTAAGAAATAAAGGTATTATTTTCTGAAAGCTCTGTGTTGAGAATTTTCTGTTTGTCTTCATGATATATATATGCACACATATATAGTATACATATAATATATATGCATCTTGCACATTTATTTCCCTATAAAAACCAACATTTGTAAGAGAGTTTATCTCTAATGTACTATGGGTTTTCCTGGTGGCTCAGTTGGTAAAAAATCTTTCTGCAATGCTGTAGAAATGGGTTTGATCCCTGAGTTGGGAAGATACCCTGGAGAAGGGCATGGCAACCCACTCCAGTATTCTTGCCTGGAGAATCCCCATGGACAGAGGAGCCTGGTGGGCTATGCTTCACAGGGTTACTAAGAGTCAGACATGACTGAGTGACTAAGCATACATAAGGTAGTATAGGGAAAGTTTAATAATTATTCTAAAACTTTCTTCCAGCTATCTTTACTCTTCTAGTTTGTCACATCAATCCTACTTGCTGCAAATCCTTGTACAGTTATGGTTTCTAACTAGTAATGCCTGGGAAAACAACCTTTCTTAGAAATCAAGAGTCAGAACCAAGTGTGGTGAGCTTGAGTTAAAAAATTTATGCTGTAACTGTTAGCTACATTAATCTCCAGCCAGCACACCTGAAACCTAAAACTAACTTCACATCCCAAATAAAAGTCTGTTAGCAGAAGACAAATAATTCCCCCGAGGACACAATTTCTTCAGAAGATGGAATTTGTCTTAAATACACGCTGATAATTCAAAGAAACTGTAACACATCTGCTTAGTTCTTTCCAAAGTAACTAATTACAAGCAGAAGATAGAGTAGAACATTTTGTGAAATGGTGGAAAACAGACCCATAATTCACAATTTCAGAGCACGTAAGTTGAGTTCATATCGTCTACTTACAGTTTTCACGAATACTCAACCAATAAATGAAATAATTTATGAAAGAGTTTATTACTTTCTTTGTTTTGGAGTTTTAAAACAATGAAAGGAAAGGAATGGAGTTCCTTATACAGAATTTAATCTTGAACTGCTGTATAAACATAGGTTGGGGGTAGATGAAATTCACATGCAAAAAGCCAAATGTCTGGCCAGAGGAATAAAGAGTAAAAATGAGTCGAATGCAAAGTTTATTGTGGAAGTCATTGTAAGGCAAAGAGAACTCCTCTCAGAGTCTGGCTCAGTACCTGACAATTTCTTGAGACAGGGAGGTAAAGAAGAACATTTTTCCCCTTCAGTTTTATGAGATAGTATATAAAAAATATTAAAAGACTGGTGTGTTGTTTCCTCCAATAATATTGCTCATAGACCTGATTGCTGCTGAGGACCTACCACTGATTCTCAAGAAACAGTAAGATCAAGCCCTTATCTCCTTGGGACCAGAAGTCTTCATCTCAATATTTTTTTACTAGGAGATCATAAGCTTATGTGCTTTGGCTTGGTCCTTTACCTCTGAACTAGCTGTGAAAATCTTTTACAACCTGTAATCTTTGGCCATGATGCATTTTGACACACCAGTCACACTGGCTTAGGTTCACTGTGGGATCTGGTAAAATACTTCTGCACTAATGTTTTGTTTTGTTTAGTTTTGAATGATGAAGTCAATATTCAAACACAGGTTAGAGTTAAAATAGAAATCCTATAAAGGTAGGATAAATTTTCCTGAGTTGCAGTCTGATATGCAATATTTCCCGTGATACTTAGTACTCAACTAGTAGGCTGCCAATTGGAACATTTAATGAGGATCGCAAAAGGCAGAATTTGTGGTATTTCTGTCATTTAGAACTGTCATATCGAGTAGTGAGTCTGAATTTTTGCAAGTACCTCTTGAGACTATCTAAATGCTAGAACCTTGGAAGGAGATGATATGGAGAATTTTATTCAGATTGAATCACATTAAGACTCTGATTTATTTCTGGACCAGACTATGGTCCTAGATTCCTGGAATGCTGAAACTGGAAAATCTATCTGCTATCATTTAAATTGGCCATTTGCAAGTTTGGCTGAATATTAGAATCACGTGGAGAAATTTTCTTTAGAGATCCTGGGGACAAGATACAGACCTAAATTTCTATTAACTGGTATCATTGCATTAAACCATTCTCAGAGTCAGAGGCTTAAAGTAGCATCAAATTATTGCATTATATAATTGGGTTGATGAGCTGAGGCTTAGCTTGGTGTTTTTGGTTTGTTTTTTGTTTCCCCCTAACCCTCCCTTTTTTTCCCATGCTAGTCTCACTTACAGTTTTTCCTTGGCAGCATTTAATTGAGAGCTGGAACTGGGTTGTTTGAGTGGCCTGTCTCCCATGGCCTCTCCAGTACAGAGTCAGTAAGAGTGAGACCCAGAGAGTTTTGCATGCTATTTTATTTTATTTTTTTTCTTTTTTTTACATTTATTTTTATTATTTGGAGGCTAATTACTTTATCATAGATGGCCAACACTGAAATCAGATTGATTATATTCTTTGCAGCCAAAGATGGAGAAGCTCTATACAGTCAGCAAAAACAAGACCAGGAGCTGACTATGGCTCAGATCATGAACTCCTTACTGCCAAATTCAGACTTAAACTGAAGAGAGTAGTGATAACCACTAGACCATTCAGGTATGACCTAAATCAAATCCCTTATGAATATACAGTGGAAGTGAGAAATAGATTTAAGGGACTAGATCTGATGGACAGAGAGCCTGATGAACTATGGATGGAGGTTCATGACATTGTATAGGAGACAGGGATCAAGACCATCCCCATGGAAATGAAATGCAAAAAGGCAAAATGGTTGTTTGAGGAGGTCTTACAAATAGCTGTGAAAAGAAGAGAAGCAAAAAGCAAAGGAGAAAAGGAAAGATATTCCCATTTGAATGCAGAGTTGCAAAGAATAGCCAGGAGAGATAAGAAAGGCTTCCTCAGTGATCAACGCAAAGAAATAGAGGAAAACAACAGAATGGGAAAGACTAGAGATCTCTTCAAGAAAATTAGACATACCAAGGGAATATTTCATGCAAAAATGGGCTCAATAAAGGACAGAAATTGTATGGACCTAACAGAAGCAGAAGATATTAAGAAGAGGTGGCAAGAATACACAGAACAACTGTACAAAAAAGATCTTCATGACCCAGATAATCACGATGGTGTGATCACTCACCTAGAGCCAGACATCCTGGAATGTGAAGTCAAGTGGGCCTTAGGAAAAGCATCACTATGAACAAAGCTAGTGGAGGTGATGGAATTCCAGTTGAGCTGTTTCAAATCCTGAAAGATGATGCTGTGAAAGTGCTGCACTCAATATGCCAGCAAATATGGAAAACTCAGCAGTGGCCACACGATTCGAAAAGGTCCGTTTTCATTCCAATCCCTAAGAAAGGGAATCCCAAAGAATGCTCAAACTACCACACAATTGCACTTATCTCACACTCTAGTAAAGTAATGCTCAAAATTCTCCAAGCCAGGCTTCAGCAATACATGAACCGAAAACTTCCAGATGTTTAAGCTGGTTTTAGAAAACACAGAGGAGCCAGAGATCAAACTGCCAATATCTGCTGGATCATCAAAAAAACAAGAGAGTTCCAGAAAAACACCTATTTCTGCTTTATTGACTATGCCAAAGCCTTCGACTGTGTAGATCACAATAAACTGTGGAAAATTCAGAAAGTGATGGGAATACCAGACCACCTGACCTGCCTCTTGAGAAACCTGTATGCAGGTCAGGAAGCAACAGTTAGAACTGGACATGTAACAACAGACTGGTTCCCAACAGGAAAAGGAGTACGTCAAGGCTGTATATTGTCACCCTGCTTATTTAACTTATACGCAGAGTATATCATGAGAAACACTGGGCTGGAAGAAGCACAAGCTGGAATTAAGATTGCCGGGAGAAATATCAATAACTTTAGATATGCAGATGACACCAACCTTATGGCAGAAAGTGAAGAGGAACTAAAAGGCCTCTTGATGAAAGTCAAAGAGGAGAGCGAGAAAGTTGGCTCAACATTCAGAAAACTAAGATCATGGCATCTGGTCCCATCACTTCATGGGAAATAGATGGGGAAATAGTGGAAACAGTGTCAGATTTTATTTTTTCGGGCTCCAAAGTCACTGCAGATGGTGACTGCGGCCATGAAATTAAAAGATGCGTACTCCTTGGAAGGAAAGTTATGACCAACCTGGATAGCGTATTAAAAAGCAGAGACATTACTTTGCCAACAAACGTCCGTCTAGTCAAGGCTATGGTTTTTCCAGTGGTCATGTATGGATGTGAGAGTTGGATTGTGAAGAAAGCTGAGCGTCGAAAAATTGATGCTTTTGAGCTGTGGTGTTGGAGAAGACTCTTGAGAGTTCCTTGGACTGCAAGGAGATCCAACCAGTCCATCCTAAAGGAGATAAGTCCTGGTTGTTCATTGGAAGGACTGATGCTGAAGCTGAATCTCCAATATTTTGACCACTTCATGTGAAGTGTTGACTCATTGGAAAAGACCCTGATGCTTGGAGGGATTGGGGGCAGGAGGAGAAGGGGACGACAGAGGATGAGATGGCTGAATGGCATCACCGACTCGATGGGTATGAGTTTGAGTAAACTCCTGGAGTTGGTGATGGACAGGGAGGCCTGGCGTGCTGCGATTCATGGGTTCACGAAGAGTTGGACACGACTGAGTGACTGAACTGAATTGAACTGAACTGAATTACTTGACAATATTGTAGTGGTTTTTGCCGTACATTGACAGGAATCAGCCATGGCTTTACATGTGTTCCCCGTCCTGAACCCCCCTCCCACCTCCCTCCCTATCCCATCCCTCTGGGTCATCCCAGGGCACCAGACCCAAGGACTTGTCTCATTTGCATGCTATTTTAAAACACAGTTTTTATAAGTGATCTTCATTCACTGCAAGAAGTGAAGATCAGTAAGGAAATGAAAATGTGTATCCAGAGAGATTCAATGACATAAATGTGGCATCCCAGCTGGTTAATGATATGCCCAGCCTAGACTTAGATCTTTGAAAAGTGGGGGCATAGCCTTGTTTATCACATTGACAGCTTTTGGTGAACAATGTTGGATTCCTGATCTTCAAAGAAGATTTTAGCTTCAGGACCAAAGATCAGGCTTGAACACTCAGGGCCCCTGTGTGGGAGAAGTTTTATTTCAGTGAAAAGGGACAGGGGAAGCTTCCGACATAGACATCAGAAGGGAGTGGAGAGTGTTCCACTTGCTAGTTTTAGCAAGGGAGCTATATACTTTTTAAAATTGATTATTACAATAAATCAAAAGAATGTCTCAATGTTGTAATGATTTTACCAGACCCACTCCCACAATTTACATAATAAGATAACAGAATTAGAATTTAACAATACAAAGATTTTTACCAGAACCACTCCCATAATTTACATTTTAAGATAACAGGATTAGTCAGAAGGTTTTCAAGGAGAGATTGTCTTTAAGCATGATACATAGTTGCTATAAAATCCTTCGATTCAGTTCAGTTCAGCTGCTCAGTCATTTCCAACTCATTGCCATTCCACAGACTGCAGCATGCCAGGCCTCCCTGTCCATCACCAACTCCCGGAGTTTATGCAAACTCATGTCCACTGAGTTGGTGATGCCATCCAACCATCTCATCCTCTGTTGTCCCCTTCTCCTTCCTTCAATCTTGCCCAGCGTAGGGTCTTTTCAAATGAGTCAGTTCTTCAAATCAGGTGGCCAAATTATTGGAGTTTCAGCTTCAACATCAGTCCTTCCAATGTATATTCAGGACTGATTTCCTTTAGGATGGTCTGGTTGTATCTCCTTGCAGTCCAAGGGACTCTCAAGATTCTTCTCCAACACCACAGTTCAAAAGCATCAATTCTTCTGCACTCAGCTTTCTTTATAGTCCAACTCTCACATCCATACATGAACACTGGAACAATCATAGTCTTGAGTAGATGGACCTTTGTTGGCTGAATAGTGTCTTTGCTTTTTAATATGCTGTCCAGGTTGATCATAACTTTTCTTCCAATGAGTCTTTTAATATCATGGCTTCAGTGACCATCTGCAGTGATTTAGGAGCCCCCCAAAATAAAATCTGCCACTGTGTCCAGTGTCTCCCCATCTATTTCCCATGAAGTGATGGGACCAGATGCCATGATCTTAGTTTTCTGAATGTTGAGCTTTAAGCCAACTTTTTCACTCTCCTCTTTCACTTTCATCAAGAGACTCTAGTCTTTCTTCACTTTCTGTAATAAAAGTGGTGTCATCTGCATATCTGAGGTTATTGGTATTTCTCCTGGCAATCTTGATTCCAGCTTGTGCTTCCTTCAGCCCAGCGTTCTCATGATGTGCTCTGCATATAAGTTAAATAAGCAGGGTGACAATATACAGCCTTGATGTACTTCTTTTCCTATTGGGAACCAGTCCATGTCCAGTTCTAACTGTTGCTTCCTGACCTGCATACAGGTTTCTCAAGAGGCACGTCAGGTGGTCTGGCATGCCCATCTCTTTAAGAATTTTCCACAGTTTGTGGTGATCCACACAGTCGAAGGCTTTGGCATAGTCAATAAAACAGAAATAGATAATTTCTGGAATCCTCTTGCTTTTTTGATGATCCAGCGAATGTTGGCAATTTGATCTCTGGTTCCTCTACCTTTTCTAAAACCAGTTTGAACATCTGGAAGTTCATGGTTCACAAATTGTTGAAGCCTGGCTTGGTGAATTTTGATCTTCAGTTTTGATCTCACTTTACTAGCATGTGAGATGAGTGCAATTGTGTAGTAGTTTGAGCATTCTTTGGCATTGTCTTTCTTTGGGATTGGAATGAAAATGACCTTTTCCAGTCCCAATCCTTAGTACAGAGTTTAAACTGAGTTGTTTTGTTGTGCAACCATCAGCTCTGAGCCTAAATTACAAACAAAAAAGAAAAAAAGTTTTCTGTGACTAAGACTAAGGAAAGTAGAGGGGAAAAAAAAAAAGAAAAAAGATGTTTTTTTTTTTCCTCCTTGAGAATGTCAGATGCCTCTCTCTTCCTCAGGGACCCTGGACTCCTTATCACCCTACCTAGAAATTAACTCTCTCATTACCAGCCCACCCCCTGCCCCGACCCTGCTTTTAGGATAATTATGTTGCCAAGGGAAAGGGGTGTCATTTTCATCCCAAAACTACTTCCTGTGTTGAGGGGTGTTGTCCCTAAATTGTTGAGGCAGTGTATTCTCCTAACCCTCATATGGAGGGTCTCTGATCCAGGGGGCCCCAAGTAATAGTTGGAGGAGGCTGTGGCACTCTTAGGAGCCTGGACATCCATTTGTAACTTAAAAGCTTTCATATGGTTAGAAACAAAACCAGTACACAGTTACAGTTGCAGGGAGCAAACAGTAAAAACAGAACAATTAGAATTATTATGATTAAGATAGCTTTCTAACATGGGGAGCTAGTTAACATTTCCCAAAGTAAGGTGACTGAGGCTTCAGGAGAATCCATAACCTGAATCGTCTTGTTCATGTGTATGGTAATGCAAATAACTTTGTCGTATCAGGTATATATGTACAACGTTGGGTATGAATGGCACAAGTTCCTCCTTGTGTGGCTGTTAGAATATCTAAGGCCAATCTGTTTTGTAAAATCACCTTTCTATTTGTATTTGTTTGGTATTAAGGGCTGAAATAGCTTTTCTGAGAATCTTGTAAAGCCTGTGGAGTAAAGTTAGTCAGAGCATCAACTCATAGCATAACATCTGTAGTTCTCAGAGAGGGAATGAGTATTGCAGCCAGATAATCATACTAGTGAAAAAACAGACCTTGCCAGTGAGTTCTAAGGTGTCGCATATTAGCAGGCTTCTCTGGAAGCTCTGAAAATATGAAGCCATGAGTAAAAGCTAAACCTAGGGTGCATCTCCTTATCAAGCCAGGGGGAAGTCACGCCCATAGGTAAGAGTCAGATATCCAGTAGGTCCTGTTTGGAGCCCACCATCATGACTGAGGGGTCCATTCCCAATGAGTTTCTGGCCAGGCAAAAGGAGGACCTGAACTAGGATTGGAAAGCACAGGAATGATTACATTGCAAATTTCTTGAGACGAGATCCCAATTGTTCCCAATCACTATAATTAGACTTTGCCTCTAAAACCTGTTCAGATGTAATCACAGCGTAACCTGCTTTCCACTTCCCATCCTGAACAAAAGAACTGCCATCTGTAAATATATCCATGTCAGAATTGCCTAATGGGGTATCCATTAGATCTTTTCAAGCTGCATAGTTTAAAGTTAGGAATTGGGAACAATCGTGATCGGGTTTTTCATCTTCCTTTTCAGGAAGTAAAGTGGCAGGATTTAAGTTTCTGCAAACTTTAAGCTTAGTTATTGGTCCTTCTAACAACAGTGACTGATATTTAAGAAGCTGACTGTCTGCCATCCAAATATTAACTTTAGAGTGAAAGATTCCAATCACATGATGAGAAGTCAGTATAGTAAGATTTCACCCACTAATAAGCATGAGAGCTTCGGGTGCAAATAAAGCAATTACGACAATTACTCTCAGCCAATGTGGCCCCCCACGTTCCACTAAGTCTAATTTTCTGCTCAGGTATCCTATAGGTTGCTGGTGAGGCCCTCAGGGTTGTGTCATAACTCCTAAGGCCATACCTTTTCTTTCAGTGACAAACATATTAACTCTGATCCTGTGGGCAGGCTTAAAGCAGGAGCTTGCAGGAGAGCAGTTTGAAGAACCTTAAAAGCCTTTTGAGTCTCAGGGGACCAAACCAGTTTGTTGGTTTGGGCCTGCTGAATTTCAGTTATAAGTTTATATAAAGGCTAGGCAAGTTCCCCATTGAACTGACTGACTCATTGGAAAAGATCCTCATGCTGGGAAAGATTGAAGGCAGGAGGAGAAGGGGGCGACAGAGGATGAGATGGTTGGAGGGCATCACTGATGAATTTGAGCAAGCTCTGGGAGTTGGTGAAGGACAGGGAAGCCTGCACTCCATGGGGTCACAGAGTTGCCCATGACTGAGTGACTGAACTGAACTGAACTGAAGTTCCCCATAACCCGAAATCCAAAGTCATCAGTAGCCTGTGATTTCCCCAAATCCTCTCAGTTGTCTTAAAGTCATAGGTAAGATATGATTCAATATAGGTTTAATTCTCTAGGGGCCTATGGCCCTAGTCCCTTCTGATATGATTAGGCCCAGATATTTAAGATTGTTGAGGAAGCTGAGCCTTTTTCCTTAATGCCTTATCACTTCAGCAAGCCAAAAAGCTTAGGAAGACTTCTGAGGCTTGTGAGCAAGCTTCCTCTGTCTCAACACAGAACAGAACATCATCTACATATTGTAGCACCACTGCCTTGGAGCTATTAAAGTTTTGTAAATCCCATGACAAACTTTGCTCAAATAGGTGGGGGCTGTCACAAAATCCCTGGGGCAAAACTGTCCAGGTTAACTGAGAAGCTGGCTGAGTAGGGTCTTCACAGGCAAATAGAAATTGACTTTCCTCCACCAACAATACAGAATAGAAGGCATTTTTTAAATCAGTTACTGAGAAATATTTGGCTCATGCAGGAATTTCAGACAATAGAGTATAAGGATTAGGTACCATGGGGGTATAAAGGAACCACAGCCCCTTTTATTATTTGTAAATCTTGATCTAGTCTCCATTTATCACTTGACTTTTTCACACCCCAAATAGGAGTGTTACATGGACTATTACAGGGAATTAATAGACCCTGTTGCTTTAACTTTTCAGTGATGGATTTTACCTCTTCCTTAGCACAGAGGCTAGAGCTCTGAGTGTTCTTACCTAGTCCTGAAGATCCCAGATGATAGCTTATGGTGAATGACGTCAGATGGGTGATCTCCAAAAAAGATTTAGCTTTGGGACCAGGGCCCAAACTTGATCAAAGAGCTTTTGTATATTAAAGTATAAAAAGGAACAGAGAAAGCTTCTGACATAGATATCAGAAAGGGGACAGAGAGTGCCCCCTTGTTAGTCTTAGCAAGGGTGTTATATATTATACAGTAAATAAAAAAAGAATGTCTAAAGGTTGTATAAAAATCATACCAGACCTACAACCATAATATACATTTTAAGATAATAGGATTAGTCAGAAGGTTCTTAAGAAGGAGAAACATGTCCTCAAGAAGGATGCATTGTTGTTATGTAATCCTTCAGTTCAGTCACTCAGTCGTGTCCGACTCTTTGCGACACCATGAATCGCAGCAAGCCTGGCCTCCCTGTCCATCACCAACTCCCGGAGTTCACTCAAAGTCATGTCCATTGAGTCGGTGATGCCATCCAGCCATCTCATCCTCTGTCGTCCCCTTCTCCTCCTGCCCCCAATCCCTCCCAGCATCAGGATCTTTTCCAATGAGTCAACTCTTCGCATGAGGTGGCCAAAGTACTGGAGTTTCAGCTTCAGCATCAGTCCTTCCAATGAACACCCAGGACTGATCTCCTTTAGGATGGACTGGTTGAATCTCCTTGCAGTCCAAGGAACTCTCAAGAGTCTTCCCCAACACCACAGCTCAAAAGCATCAATTTTTTGGCACTCAGCTTTCTTCACAGTCCAACTCTAACATCCATACATGACCACTGGAAAAACCATAGCCTTGACTAGACGATAATTGCACTCATCTCACATGCTAGTAAAGTAATGCTCAAAATTCTCCAAGCCAGGCTTCAGCAATACGTGAACCGTGAACGTCCAGATGTTCAAGCTGGTTTTAGAAAAGGCAGAGGAACCAGAGATCAAATTGGCAACATCCGCTGGATCATCAAAAAGCAAGAGAGTTCCAAAAAAAATCTATTTCTGCTTTATTGACTATGCCAAAGCCTTTGACTCTGTGGATCACAATAAACTGTGGAAAATTCTGAAAGAGATGGGAATAACAGACCACCTGACCTGCCTCTTGAGAAACCTGTATGCAGGTCAGGAAGCAACAGTTAGAACTGGACATGGGACAACAAACTGGTTGCAAATAAGAAAAGGAGTACATCAAGGCTGTATATTGTCACCCTGCTTATTTAATTTATATGCAGAGTACATCATGAGAAATGCTAGGCTGGAAGAAGCACAAGCTGGAATCAAGATTTCCAGGAGAAATATCAATAACCTCAGATATGCAGATGACACCACCCTTATGGCAGAAAGTGAAGAGGAACTAAAAAGCCTCTTGATGAAAGTGAAAGAGGAGAGTGAGAAAGTTGGCTTAAAGCTCAACATTCAGAAAACTAAGATCATGGCATCTGGTCCCATCACTTCATGGGAAATAGATTGGGAAATAGTGGAAACAGTGTCAGACTTTATTTTTCTGGGCTCCAAAGTCACTGCAGATGGTGATTGCAGCCATGAAATTAAAAGACACTTACTCCTTGGAAGGAAAGTTATGACCAACCTAGATAGCATATTAAAAAGCAGAGACATTACATTGCCAACATTATACAGAGGTTAAGCTGAGTTGTTTTATTGTGTAATCATCAGTTCAAGGCTTAAGAAGAAGAAAAAAAATCATTTTGTCCATTTCTCCTCCTTGAGGACTCCAGACCCATATCTCCACCTTGAGAGCCCCAAACCCTTTCTTCTCCTGTGAGACGCCAGACTTCTTATCACCCTGCCTAGGAAGTGACTCTCTCAACATCATTCCATATTTTGATGCTGCATATAGAATAATGAGAGCTTAATATACAAGTAGTGCCACAGGACGATGTACTGATAAGTGATATTTTAAAATCTATTACAAAATTTTTGGTTTTTTAGATGGAAAACAAATTTATAAGTTTGAAATAATGTGCATGTGGTGTGTTTACACGTGAATGTGTGTTTGTGTATACCTAGCTGAAGAGCCAGAAAACACTTTAATTCTTTGGATATAAATCGATGTTGAGTTCTAGTCTACAGGCCTTGATTGAGATTCTAGTTTCTTCATGCCTCCTTCTTTAACAATCATTTAAAGTCACAAGTTTATATTCTCAGTTGTATCTTTTTCAGGATTAAGGAAGAAAAGAGTTTTAAGACCTATAACATTAGAAAGATTTTCAAAATCTCAATATTCCCATCCAAAAACCAAGCTTAGCAAGAAGATATGTTTCTCAACCTATGACAAAGGCCCACCCACAGAGTCTCTTCCATGTCTAAGCAATGCCATTTTCACAAGAAGATGTGAAGTGAGATTTTACTTTGTCTTTATGGAAAATTGCACCAACATCCTCACAGGTGCAGGCACCCTTTGCTCTCTTCTTCCAAATTCCAGAACACAATCCTCAGTATCTAAGCTACTAAAAGTAAATTCAGCAACCTACTTTAATTACTTCTTACAAATTTTCCTTACAGATAAGATAAAGACTAGATCTATATCTCTAATTTATCTTCAAGCTATACCTTAAAAGACAAGAGGAAAGTAAACACACAATAAGAATCAGTAATATACGGGCACAAAGCCCACTAAATCAATATTGAAAAATAAACAATTTTCAAAAAGAAATATTTTATTTAGAACAACTGTTCTGTTTTTAATAAATAAATATTTTTTGCCGTTAAGCAAATAATTTAGCATGTTTGAGACAAACCCCCAAATATTTCATATAGTAAAGGCTTCTACCCTCACCCTTAGCCAAATTTCCTTTCTTTTTGAACACAGTGCATATTACTGCTTCCATTCTCCTGGTGTAAGGTGCCTGGTGATAGCCCATGTGTTGTGGGAAGAAGTAAAAGCAGTGTGACACTCATTCATCTCTCCCCTTTTTAGAACAACCACATCAGCCTTTTATTGAGATGAAGAAACAAACTAGTCTGGATCAGTGTGTACATAGTAATGTAGAAAATAGTTTCCCTGGAGAGTCACCCAAACTTCAAGTATATTTTTTATGAAAAATATAATTTTCTTTTCTGTACCACTGAGATTTTGTTGAATTTTACTTTGATGGCAACATATCCTATCCTACTTCTACTAAGGAAGTTCATTCTAGAAGAGTTTTCCCTAATATTTAAATAACAATTTACAGTGGTTTGCCTAATAGTCATTCCTAAGGGTAAATTAAACTCTCCTTTGGTATCTTATGGGGCTTCCCAGCTGGTGCAGTGGTAAAGAATCCTTCTGACAATGCAGAAGTCATGGGTTCGATCCCTGAGTCGGGAAGATCTTCTGGAGGAAAAAATGGCAACCCACTCAAGTCTTGCCTGGAAAATTCATGGACAGAGGAGCCTGGTGGGCTACAGTCTATAGTATCACAGAGTCAGACATGACGGAGCACATAATTACTCGGTATCTTATAACGTGTTTGATGGCTGCTATCCTAAAAACTTACATTGTTCTGGGGTAGAGAAGGACTTGAAGAGGGTGTTTAAAGTACTGGTAATTGTTTGTTTCATGGTTCAGGTCTTGTTACACATGTTAGTATAATTTGTGAAGATTCATCAGTGCTGATTACAAAAGGTATGCTTACTTGAAATTTGCAACGTGTACACTTAAAATTTGTGTACTAGTCTAAATGTATTTTATTTGCTAAAAAGTTTACTAAAATAATTTTAAATAATGTAACATTATATCACTGTTTTACTTATATTTGCTTAAAATCTTCTCCTTGAAAAAAGAAAATTTAATGTCTTTGAGGTCTGGAATATCAGATTATTTTAAGTCCTCAGAGCCTGAGTTTCACTTTATCCTTGCAGAGATTAATTTTTTTTTGATTTTAAAAATTTATCATTTTTTAAATTGAATAATTGCTTTACAGAATTTTGTTCCACTTACACCAATGGCCAGAGAGCAAAACAGAAAAATCAATAAGGCAACATAAGTCTTAAATGATACATTAGATAGCATGGATCTCATTGATATCTACAGGACATTCCATCCACATGCAGAAGAACAATTTTTATTAGGGATATCAGAAGCAGAAAAATGGAGAATATCCCTGTGTCTGTGTCAACCGAAATAAAATCAACTCAAATTTTCTTTGTACTTCTTAAGGGAATTTAAATATTTCTTAAGATTTCTGCAAATTCTTGGGAATGGAAGTAGATATGAGCCGTCTTTAGTTCTGGGCTTCTGATTCCATACAACTTGCTTAAATTATAGTTCCTGTGACATACTTTACATGCCGTCTCTCTTTTGGGATGAATTAACTGAGATATGAAAGTAAGTCATTTTCTTAACTAAAAAGAAGAACAAAATAACACTTCTAATTCTCAGAAGACATTTGATAAACTTGGCTGAGGGTTGGATATAGCTAAATAAAGAAGGGCTGCATATTAAATCTGCATACACTATTTAAAATTGGATATCAGTTAGTGTTTATTATAAAAGAAATTTAGTAATCTTCTGGTTTTAATTCTGACTCATGAAGAGCTTAGAAATCTTTCTTCAAAGAAGAAAATAATAACTGAGTTAATTGAACATTAACTTTTCTTGGGTCTCTCAAAAAATATAAGTCTGATGCATTTTTAGAGGCTGAATGTGAACTAGTTTGGAAGCTGCAGGCTTAGAGAGGCACAGATTTTTATGGACTTCACTTCCAGAGACTGTCCCTGCTGTGGTCTCATGGATCTGAGAAAGATCTCCTCCTAGCTCTTGCGAGAGAAGGGATCAGTAACCAAAGTGAAGTAAACTCAGAGCATTCTCCACAGTAAAGGCCTACTTCATAGGTGAAAATATTTATCCATCAAGAACTCCCATATTCAAAACTCTCCCGGTCTCATATAAGGGGTAAAAACAACAACAACAACAACAACAAGCTATGTCAATGGAGAAACATTTGTAAAGATCACAGCCTAGAGACATAAGCCGACTAAAAGTTTCAGATTTAATCATGAGGTTACAGAATGTGTCTCCTCTCCAACACCTTACCACCTCAGCCAGAGAGCTGTAAAAGAACAGTAAATTATACTTCAAAGAGTTGCAAGGCACAGCCTATGTCTAAAAATGACCGTTTAGGAAAGTCCAAAATGCTGAAGGGATAAAAAAAATCAAAGACCCTAAGGAACAGGAAGACTCTGGAATCTACAGTTACAGCAAAATTAAGTGGGCTAGACTAACTTCTGGCCAAATAAGAGAGACCTCACAGTAAGAGACCATGGTATTTCTCTCAGTTCCTATTACCTGATGCACTAAATCCGGTGTGATGGGATCAACAATAAATTGCACCAAGAATGTGAAACTGAAGACAGGTCAATAAAGACAATCCAGAGAAAAAGAACTTTTTAAAAATGGAATGGAATATTCAAACTGTGGAACAACTCCAAAAGACAAAAATACACATACTTACAACATCACAAGGATAAGATAGAATTAAGCATTGGGTTGCCATTTCCTTCTCCAAGGGATCTTCCCAACCCAAGGATTGAACCCATGTCTCTTATGCCTCCTCTCCTGCATTGGCAGGCAGGTTCTTTACCTCTAGCTCCACCTGGGAGGCCTCATCAATGGGTGAGAAAATAACAGATCAATTATGGACCCCAAACCATTGTTACAGGAAACTCAGGAAACATCATAATAGAGAAATACAAAGCAAAAGAAAAACAGCAGAAAATCTAAACCTAGGTTTATATTACTAATCATATTCAATTGTGGAAAACTTAAGACAGAGTAAAACAAAGTGAAAGCAGTCAGAGAAAAATAAATACCTTACATAAGGAAAAAAAAATCAAAGTGATTATTGAATTAAAAAAAATGAAGTTAGAATAAATGAATTAAATATTTAAAGTGTACAGAGGGCAAAAAAAAAAAAAAAAAAAAAAGCCCCAGTAATCTAGAATTTTATATTAAGTGAAATTATCCTTCAAAAGTGAGGGAGAAGTATAAATTTTTGAAAAATATAAACAGAGGAAATTCATCAGGGCTAGACCTTTCTTATGGGAATTATTAAAAGATTTCCTCAGGCAGAAGAACAATGACTTAAGATCAAAGTTCAAGTCTACAAAAAGAAAGGGAGACTATTAGAGACATAATAATGAAATAAAATAAAATATATATATATATATATAACTAATTGATATGAAAAATACTGTTTAAGCAAAAATAGCATTACTTTCAGACAATGGAATATTATAGTAAATACAGATCAAATATATTGGGTCACCATAGCTCATGAATGACAGCAATGTCTTAAGGGAAGGAAAAAATTGGGAATATTTCGTTATACAGTACCTGTACTATGTATAAAGTGATATAGAGTTATTTGAAGTTAGAATATTTGAAAACTATATTTTAAAAGAAGACCAGTGTAAGTCCAAAGCAGTAGAAGAAAATAAATAATAAACAACAGAGCAGAAATTGGTATAACAGAAAACAGAAAATCAATAGGGAAAATAAACAGAATCAGAGGCTGGTTCTTTGAAAAGATAAATAAAATCGATGATTCTCTATTCAGGATAACCAAGAAAGAAGAGAAAAGATACACATTACCAACATCAGAAATGTAAGAAGGTAATTGCTACTAACTCTCTGGACATTAAAGGACAATAAAGTACTTCTATAAATAAATTTATGACCATAAGTTTAATAATTTTAATAAAATGGACAAATTTCTTGACAGTCAAACACTATCAAACTCATTCAAGAAGAAACAGGTACAAAAAAAAAAAAAAGAACAAGAAGAATCAGGTAATCTGAAAAGGTCTATATCTATTAAATGAGTTGAATGAATAAATGTGAACCCTGCTATACATGGAAGTCATAAGAATTTTGCACAAATATTTCCACAAAATGAAAGCAGTGGGACATTTTTAAACTCATTCTATGATATCAGAATTACACTTATAACAAAACTAGATTTCAAGAAATGAATTTTGCAACTGATATGTCTCATGAACATAGGTGTAAAAATACTCAACATAATATTAGTAAATCAAATCATACAATGTTTAGCAAAAGTTATACACCAACACCATGAGGGATTTATTTCAGGTAAACAAAGCTAATAGATTCAACATTCAAACATCAGTCAGTGTTATCTACTACTTAAAGAGCCTAAAAAATAAACATTATAGGATCATGACAATTGATGCAGAGAAAATATCTGACAAAACCCAACACCATCTACAATATTAATTCTATGGATTAGAAGGAGACTTTCTCAACTTGGAAAAGAACAGGAACCAAGAGACCTATCACTAACTTCATACTTAATGATGAGAGATTAGACATTTTTGCTTTTGACTGAGAACAAGAAAAGATGCTCCCGCTTTGTATTCATTAAGTTTTGTGTTAGAAATCATACCAAATGCAATGAAAGAAGAAAATAAAATAAAACCTAAACAGATTGGAAAGGAAAAATAGAATTATCTTTATTACACAAGACTTGCTTTTCTAGTTAGAAAGGCCTAAAGAATTGCCCAGAAATGAAAACAAAGCTAAACCAAACCTCTGTACGTAATAAGTGAGTAAAGCAAGGTCATAGGATATAAGGTTAATATATACAGTCAATTGGTTTCTTATCAGTTCAGTTCAGTTCAGTCGCTCAGTCATGTCCGATCCTTTGCGACCCCATGAACCGCAGCACGCCAGTACTCCATGTCTATCATCAACTCCCGGAGTCCACCCAAACTCATGTCCGTTGAGTCGGTGATGCCATCCAACCATCTCATCTTCTGTCGTCCCCTTCTCCTCCTGTCCTTAGTCTTTCCCAGTATCAGGGTCTTTTCCAATGAGTCAACTCTTCACATCAGGTGGCCAAAGTGTTGGAGTTTCAGCTTCAACATCAGTCTTTCCAATGAACACCCAGGACTTATCTCCTTCAGGATGGACTGGTTGGATGGATCTCCTTGCAGTCCAAAGGACTCTCAAGAGTCTTCTCTAATACCATAGTTCAAAAGCATCGATTTTTCTGTGCTCAGCTTTCTTCACAGTCCAACTCTCACATCCATACATGACCCCTGGAAAAACCATAGCCTTGACTAGATGGACGTTTGTTGGTAAAGTAATGTCTCTGCTTTTTAATATGCTGTCTAGGTTGGTCATAGCCTTCTTTCCAAGGAGTAAGCGTCTTTTAATTTCATGGCTGCAATCACCATCTGCAGTGGTTTTGGAGCCCAGAAAAATAAAGTCAGCCACTGTTTCCACTGTTTCCCCATCTATTTGCCATGAAGTGATAGGACCGGATGCCATGATCTTAGTTTTCTGAATGTGGAGCTTTAAGCCAACTTTTTCACTCTCCTCTTTCACTTTCATCAAGAGGCTTTTTAGTTCCTCTTCACTTTCTGCCATAAAGGTGGTGTCATCTGCATATCTGAGGTTATTGATGTTTCTCCTGGCAATCTGGATTCCAGCTTGTGCTTCTTCCAGCCCAGCATTTCTCATGATGTACTCTGCATGTAAGTCAAATAAGCAGGGTGATAATATACAGCCTTGACGTACTCCTTTTCCTATTTGGAACCAGTCTATTGTTCCACTGTCCAGTTCTAACTGTTGCTTCCTGACCTGCATACGGGTTTCTCAAGAGGCAGGTCAGGTGGTCTGGTATTCCCATCTCTTTCAGAATTTTCCACAGCTTAATGTGATCCACAGAGTCAAAGGCGTTGGAACAGTCAATAAAGCAGAAATAGATGTTTCTCTGGAACTCTCTTGCTTTTTTGATGATCCAGCGGATGTTGGCAATTTGATCTCTGATTCCTCTGCCTTATCTAAAACCAGCTTGAACATCTGGAAGTTCAAGGTTCACACATTGCTGAAGCCTGGCTTGGAGAATTTTAAGCATTACTTTACTAGCATGTGAGATGAGTGCAATTGTGCAGTATTTTGAGCATTCTTTGGCGTTGCCTTTCTTTGGGATTGGAATGAAAACTGACCTATTAGAGTCATGTGGCCACTGTTAAGTTTTCCAAATTTGTTGGCATATTGAGTGCAGCACTTTCTTATAGTTCAGAAATAAACAAATAGTATTTGGACTTTAAAAAATGATGCTTAAAATAGATTTTAAAAAATCAAAGATGTACTTAGGTATAAATCTAATAAATTATGTGTAGGATCTTTACATGGAAGCTACAAAATGTTGATGAAAGAAAAGAATATCTAAATTAAGGCTAAGTTCTGTGTTCATGGACTGGAAGACTAAATACTATTAAGATGTCAATTTTGCCCAAATTTGTCTATAGATCAATGCAATCGCATTAAAAATCCCAGTGAGCTTTCTTATTGATATTGACAGACTTGATTCTAAAGTTTACGTGGAATGGGACAGACATAGAATAGCATACATGGTACTGGAGATGAAAAGACTTCCATATACCGATATTAAGGCTTATTATAAAACTACAGCAAATCTTCATTAAACTCCTTTGCTTCTTTGTCAAAGATGAATCAACTTTATTATTGTACATCTTTTTTTCTGTGCTTTCTATTTTTTCCATTAATCTATGTGTATCTATTTTTTTAATCAGTATCACACTATCTTAATTACTGTAGTTTTACTCAGCCATACAAAAAACTATTTAAATTCTGCCATTTGTAGCAACATGGATGAACTCAGAGAATGTTCAGTTCAGTTGCTCAGTCGTGTCCGAATCTTTGTGACCTCGTGGACTGCAGGACGCCAGGCTTCCCGTCCATCACCAACTCCCGAAGCTTGCTCTAACTCATGTCCATAGAGTCGGTGAAACCATCCAATCACCTCATCCTCAGTCATCCCCTTCTCCTCCCACCTGCAATCTTTCCCAGCATCAAGGTCTTTTCCAGTGAGTCAGTTCTTCACATTAGATGGCTTATGCTTAGTGAAATGAGTCAGACAGAGAAAGACAAATACAGTATATCACTTGCATGTGGAATCTAAAAAATAATACCCAAAATGTATATAGAAAACATAAAAATACTCACAGATATAGGAAACAAGCTAGTGGTTACCACAAATGGAAGGAGGAGGGGAAAATTAGAAATAGGAAATTAAGACATACAAACTACCATGTATAAAAAAATAGATAGGCATCAAGGATATACTGTATAGCACAGGGAACGATAGCCCTTATCTTGTAATAACTTTTAAAGGAATATTATCTATAAGAAGGCATATTCTTTACTAGCTGAGCCACAATGGAAGCTCATCTATAAAAAGAGTAAACCACTATGCTGTATATCTGAAACTAATATAACACTGCAAATCAACTATACTTCAATAAAAATACATTAATTAATAAAGCAACACATGATACTTGGCAAAAAACAAAATGAGCAAAACCCCATAGAACTTGTAATATAGCTGTTTCTTCTAATTCTATGAGATTTTATATACTATACTTTCACAGGCACATACGTGTTCATAATTATTATATGTCCTACAAAAGAAGATAATAGAATAGAACTATGTCAGTAGTCATAATAAGTGCAAATATATCAACTTGCAAAGGATGTGAAGTCTAAAATCGGATGTTAAAAGTATCCAGCTAGTCCTAATCTAAAAGGCATATAATTATATTAAAATATTCAAAAAAAGTTCTTCCAGGTACTTAGTAACCAAAAGAAATCTGGCAAAGCAAAAATAATATCATATACTTTAAGTAACAGGCAATAATAGGGCTAAGGTTAATACAGATAACTATAGAATGATGAAAGAGATATTCTGAACTATTCTGAACAGTCTAGTTTTTACTGGGTTTTTGTGTCCTTCAAAATTCATATGTTGAAAACCTACTCCCAGTGAAGGTTGAGACTTTGGTAGGTAGTTAGGTCATAAGAGAGGAACCATCATGAATGGAACAAGTGACCATAAAAGAAGAGGCCAGAGAGCTGGGGAGCTCAATTTTTACCATGTGAACATACAACCAGAAGACACCCTTCCCTGCAAATCAGGAAGAAGGCCCTCACCATGAACACAACTATGCTGACATCCTGAGCTTGGATTTTCAGACTATAGATCTGTGAGAAATAAACACTTGCTGTCTAAGCCACCCAGTTTATGGTAACTTGTTACAGCAGTATGACCTAAGAAAAATAATATACTAATTATAATACAAAGAAAACCATAAAGTACCTGTGAATAAACTTTTCAAACGATGCATGAGATTTAATGAAGTAACTCATTAAATTTTATTGGATAACAGGCACCAAAGAAGAAATATATATAAATAAAAGCTTTTCCACATATATAAGTTATATACTTGGCTTATGGATGGGTAAGACTAAATATAGCAAAGATGTTCTTTTCTCCAATATAACTTAACAGTTTAAATGAAATTCCAATTTTGTGCCATGACATGTTACATGCTAAGCTAAGCCAAAAATTCATATAAAGAATTAAAGGGCTGAAAATAGAATATTTGAAGTAGTAGGAGGAGACAGGATATTAAAATCCATTATAAAATTGTACTGACTATAAAAATACCATGAAAAGTATACAAAGTAAAACAATTATTTTTATAGAACAGTGTGTGTGTGTGTGTGTGTGTGTGTGTGAGTGTTTATGATGTACTATTTAAGCAAAACCTATTTAAGCAATACTATTAAGCAATACAATAAATAAAAAAGCTATTCATATCAAAAAAGTGATAAATGTAGATTTGTACTCACACCATAACTTAAGATATACTCTGGTGTATTAAATATTGTATTAGTTTTCTGTAGCTGCTGTAACAAAGTGCCACAACTGGGTGGCTTAAAACAGAAATTTATTGTCTTACAGTTCTGGAGTCCAGAAATCAAAAATCAAAATGTTGGCAGGACCATGCTCTCCCCAAGGCCCTGGGTAGAATGCTTCCTCATTTCCTTCTAGTTTCTGGTGAAAGTGTGTGTTAGTCACTCAGTCCTGTCTGATTCTCTGTGACCCCATGGACTGTAGCCTGCCAGGTTCCTCTGTCCATTGGATTTCCCTGGCAAGAATACTGGAGTGGGTTGCCATTTCCTTCTCCAGGGGATCTTCCCAACCTAGGGACTGAACCCAGGTCTCCTGCATTGCAGGCAGGTTCCTTACCATCTGAGCCATCAGGAAAGCCTGATTTCTGGTGGTTACCCTCAGTCATTGGCATTTCTTGGCTGGCAACTGCATCACTCTGAGCTCTGTCTCTTTTGTCATATGCCATTGTCCTGTCTCTGTCTCAGTATGCAAATTTCCAGCTTATGACACTAGGCATTTTGGATGAAAACCCTGTTCTAGTAAGCCCTAATTTTAACTTAAGTAATTGCATCTACAATGAGCCTATTTCTAAATACGGTCACATGCTCAGGTAGTGGGGTTAATAAGACTTCAGGATATTTTTTTGAGGCATCCAACTCAACCTGTAACAATCCACTTCTGCCCACCCCCGAATAATGCATTGTCTTCCCATGTGCAAAATACATCCACACTGTATGAATATCTCTGTGTTAAGCATTCCAGTATCAACTCAAAGTCCAAAATTTCATCTAACTCTCATGAATCTAAAGTCCCAAGTCTCATAATCAAAATCATTTATCCATTATGGGTGATACTCAGGGTATGATTAATCCTGGAGCAAAATTCCCCTCTATCTGTGAACCTCTGACTAGACAAGTAGTCAATTTCCAAAATACAATGGTGGAAACGCCTAGCACAGGTATCCACACTGCAAAAGGAAGAAACTTCTGGAAGGAATAAAGAGATTACAGATTTGAACAGGGCCAAAGTCCAGCAAAGCAAATTACACTATATCTCAAGATGGCGCCACACCCTGTCGTCTGGGCCCACTGGGGCAACCCCGCCCCTCAGCCCTCCCCCAGGCCTGCGTCTTCTGTCCTATGGTGGCCGTAGCAGCCCTGCCTGCCTCTGCATTCTGGCTCTTCCCTCCAGTAGTTCTTCCCTCATTCCTTTTCACCTCTCTCCCTTTCAGACCATGAAGGCACTGTTTCTATTAGTAAAAGATTTTCAAAACCCTTGGTCTTCCATGCACTAATCAGGGATCCAAGCCATCAAACAAGAATTGCCCTCCTCAATATTTCCTGGATAATCTCATCTTTTTTCCTAGCTTATACAGAAATGGTTGATTAGTTTCATAAATTACCTCCCTAACCTCTTCAATAAGTGACTGTCCAGCCCTCCCTTGGCTTTATTTTTCAAATAAGTTGTGAATTTTTTAAATCATCAAGTGCTGGTTACTTTTTTGCTTAAAACGTCATCTTTCAACTTATCTTTCCTCTTGAGTTTTACCAAAAACAGCAAAGAGAGATATATGCACCTTCAGACACACTTTCCTTGGACATTTCCTCAGCTAAATATTCAAGTTGATCACTTACAAATTCTACTTGACACAAAAACTACATATACAATTCAATCAAGATCTGTCAATTTATGATAAGGATTACCTCTCCTTCAGTTTCCAATAACATGTTCTTAAATTCTATTCGAGACTGTACCTGAAACATCTTTGACATTCACATTTCTGTAACATGCTGTTCATGATGATACATGTGTTCTATAAGGCAACAGAAGCTTTCTCTGCAGCTCTTCTCACTTTTTTTTCAGAGGCCTTACCTGAACTGCCTTTAAAGTCCTTATATCTGTCAATAACTTTGAGGCCATCTGTGTTTTCCTATCATGTACCTCAAAATTCTTCTATGCTCTACCCATTATCCAGTTCTAAAGCTATTTCCATAGTTTTAAGTAGTTATAACAGTAGCAGCCCACTTTCCAGTACCAAAATTTGTATTAGTTTCCTAGGGCTTCTGTAACAAATGACCACAACTAGATGGCTTAAAAGAGAACTTTATTCTCTCACACTTCTGGAGGTTAGAACTTCAGAATCAGGGTGTCAAAAGACCATGAGTCCTTTGAAATTCTGGATAGAACTCTACCCTGCCTTTTCATAGCTTCTGGTGGTTACCTTCAATCTTTGGCATTCTTTTGCTCACAGCGGCATCCTTATATGGCATCTTTGTCTCTGTGTTCAAATCTCCATATTCTTATAAGGACACCAGTCATACTGGGTAAAGAGTCTATCCTATTCCAGTATGATTTCACTTTAACTTAACTAATTCCATCTGTAACAATCCTATTTCCAAATTAAATCACATATAAGTTAGGAGTTCAGTCTATTTTTTAGGGAGACACAATTCAACTTATAACAAATATGTATATTTGTAAAGCAAGACTACAAACATAACTTGGAAGAAAATATAGAAATGCTTTTGAGCATTGTGATTCGTTAAGATTTTTTAAAAGACCAAAATTCAAAAATAATAAATTTGACTACACTGCAATTATATACTTCTGCATGTGGAAATGATTAATTAGCCATGTGACAGTGAAATCTTCATACTTAGGAAAATATTTAGAACTCATATTGCCAAGAAAGGAATAGAAATTTGATTATGTAAAAATAGTAAAAATTCCTACATATTGATAAAAAATTAATTGTTAAAGATAAAATGCACAAATATGAGGAGTGAATTCATAGTAGGTGCTGAAAATCAGTAGAAATCTGGAAATTCATTTTTAATAGGTCCTAATTAACCCCTCATTAGACTGGCAAAAAAGAAAACAATAAAATTTAACACAATATACTGTTGGTATGGATGTGAGAGACAGGAAATTATTAGTACTACTAAGAGGATTATAAATGGTTACATCACCTTGAAACAATTCAAGAGTACCATGTAAACTTTTCTTATAACTATCTCATCATTTGATTCACTACATCAGTTAGCTGTTACCATCATATCATGATGATAAGCCACTGTTTAAAAACCACTATGTAATAAACCACTCAAAAACTCATTGATTCAAAGCCACAGTGTTTTTATTCTCTTGGGTCTGTAGGTATGTGGGTCAGTTAAGACATGCTTTTTAAAGGTGTTAGTAGAGCACAAGTGAATAATTAGTATATGTGTAGTGGTACTTAAGGTTTTGGCTTAGAATCAATACATTTCCATCCACATGCTATTGACCAAAGCCAATCCCAAAGTCAAAGGAAAAAGTGCCCTTTGACTTGTTATGGAGGAGATAAACATATATCAAGGAGCTTGGAAACGGGGACAAGTGAAGAATGTTAGCCAATAACTCTGTTAAATATGCTTTCTTGGTCACATTTATTCACAAGCTTATTACATGTAAAACATGTCCACACTCATCCCAAGACCCTAATCTAATCACAGCAGGAGGCCTGAAACCTAAAATCTTGAGATCTACATCAATATCAACCTTGGATTAGTTCTTCATTATCCAAAAATTTACGAATAAGAAAGAAAACATCCCCTCAACATACAATGGTCAAACAAGAAAAGGATACTGTCAATAAAAAAAAAATGTGTATTTAGATAATTTGAGACACATAAGAGTCACTCCTTTATTTGCTCATAACCATTCTGAAATCCACCTGGATAAATGATGCCAGATCTCTGTAACTGTGGGGTAAGATATAGGTTTTATTAGGTACTGATTATGCTCCCCACGACTGCTTTGCAATTCTAATGTTCTCTAAGACTCTTATATTTGCCCTAGGGACACCTTTACTTTTCCATCATTGTCTTTGGCCATTTCTAGAGAGATTTGTAAAACATGTTTTTTGTTTTTGAGATGAAAAACTTTCCCCATCCTTCTTAATACTTCTTTACAGCTGTAGAAAGTTGGGGACCAAGAGAACATCTCTCATCTTTAACTATGTCAATTAAGGCTTGCTGTAACTTAAAAAAAAATGTATTTCTCTTAAAAATTTCATGGATTTTCTGTGTATTTGATTCCAGTCAAGTCTCTTTTCCACATTCTCTCCCCATAATTCTTTTGGAGACATCAATTTCCTTATATACATAATTAGAAGTCTTTAAGTATATATTTCTTCAGGAAAACCATGAAGTTATGCTTGATATAAGTTCTTTCACCCAAATGAAAAGATCTCCTAGTTTTTCAGGTACCTTATAAAAATGACTCCCCTTCTTTTGATTATTTTTTCTTTGACCCCAGCCTGTATCTTAATTTGAGAATCTTTTATTGACAGGAGAGTTGGGGAACAAGATACTGCTTTTTTTTTTATTTTTTTAATTTTTTTAATTTTTTTAATTTTTTTATTAGTTGGAGGCTAATTACTTCACAACATTTCAGTGGGTTAAGATACTGCTTTTTTTTTTTCCCCTATCCAAAGTTTTGGGCTCTCTATATTACCTCTAAATTCTGCCTAAAATCTTTCCAGCTGTTTCTGAGTTTATCCATTTCTTTGGTAGCTTATATGAAACAACAATCTCAAACTTTCAGCATTTGCCTAGAAGCCATCTAGGCACAAGCTCATTGAATACATTTTCTTTTATTAAATAAACATATGATAGTTTTATCAAATGTTCCACCACCACATAACATTGATTATACTAATAAATTGAAGATAATATCAAAGTATGACACACTTAAAAATATTTGATAAAATGTCATATCATTCCTGAATAAAATAATTAACAGAATAGCATAAAAGGAAACACAAACAATGCACATTTTATATGTTGATTTACAGTGAATCTATCTTGCAGCAACCAAAATTATGGTACCATTCTGCAGCATTCTTCCAAATTGTGCTATCACCAAAAATGTCAATGCCAGAAAATAGATTTTTAAAAGATATTAAGCTAGACAATATCATGAGATTTGATCTATAGAAATATTCCCAAGTTTTAAAGATGTAAAACAGAATATACTTGAACAATTTTAAGCAACTCTATTTGGACATATACAAAGAAATATGAAATGTTTGTATGAAGTTTAAAAATGCTGTGTTTTACATTTGTATACTTTCTTTGTGTGTTAATTTGGCAAAAATCTAACTAAAATTTAGTAATAATTGTATGGAATCTATGGGAATATAAATGTCATACACATATTTTTAACAGGTTCTGAAACAAATGTGTTTTGAATGGTATACTGCACAGAGCACTTGTAAATAACTAAATTTCACTAGGCATATCCAATAGAAGAATTTCTCTTTCATAAACATTGAAAGAAACAACACCTTCAAAACAAAGAATTTATTTATATGTGATTTCATGAGCAGTTCAACTAAATTAAAATGCACACATTACATATAAGTTTAGGTCACACTGTGAAATTAGTTTACTTAAAAATCTTTTTTGAACATTTGCTAAACATAGTAACTAATAATTCAAAACAATTACTGAGAGTTATAGGCACGTGAATAAGAATAAAAGTTAAAACATTTTCAGAAAATAAAATTGTCCATTTTTTGATTGTGGTTATCATCTTTTAACCTCATTTTCTGTCATCTCTTTTATTATACTGAATAAAATTTAAAGTACTTTGAAAATGAATACAATAAAAATTTACAAACTTTCACATCATTTGTACTTTTTTGCATACTTGCTATGTTAACTTTGCTTAATTAACAGCAAAGGAGTCATCTTCTCCTAATATCAGCTAACTTCCTGTTAAGCTTTGCCAATAGAGGGCTCTAGAAGGCAGTTAGAAGACAGGAAAAAGAAAAAAAAAAGATTTTAATTGCAAATGCATTTGCTTGTGGTTTCTGTCAGCAAAGCCACACAACGGCCAGTCAGATGGAGGTGGCAGTTGTTTCCAGTTTTCAGCTTTTGTCTGTTTTTGCAGCGTTCGCAGGAATGAGACACATCATTCTCTTCCTCCAAACTCAATGATATGAAAACAACCCGATTAGAAAAGTAAATAGAAAGATTTGAATAGCCACCTCACTGACTTATATATGAGGACTGTAAATATGCAAATGAAAAAAGTGTTCCATATCATACATCATTAGAGAATTACAAATTAAAACAACGAGAAACTCATGTATACTTATTCAGTTCAGTTCAGTTCAGTTACTCAGTTGTGTCCGACTCTGTGACCCCATGGAGTGCAGCACGGCAGGCCTCCCAGTCCATCACCAACTCCCAGAGTTTACTCAAACTCATGTCTATTGAGTCGGTGATGCCATCCAACCATCTCATCCTCTGTTGTCCCCTTCTCCCACCTTCAATCTTTCCCAGCATCAGGATCTTTTCGAATGAGTCAGCTCTTTGTATCAGGTGGTCGAAGTATTGGAGTTTCAGCTTCAACATCAGTCCTTCCAATGAAAATTCAGACTGATTTCCTTTAGGATGGACTGGTTGGATCTTCTTGCAGACCAGGGACCCTCCAAAGTCTTATCCAGCACCACAGTTCGAAAACATCAATTCTTTGGCACTCAGCTTTATTTATTAGAAAGAGTAAAAGTCCAAAACACTAACAACAGCAAATGCTAACCCCATGTTCCAAAGATGTGGCGCAATGGGAACTTTTAGTCCCTGCTAGTGGAAATAGAAATAATACAGCCACTTTGAAAGACATTTTAGAAGATTCTTAGAAAGCCAAACATTGGCTTAGCATATGATCCAGCAATTATACTCCAATATATTTATACAAATGAATTGAAAACTTATGTCTACACAAAAACCTACACAGGGATATTTGCAGCAGCTTTATTCATAATTGCCTCAAATTGAAAGAAACCAAGATATCCTTCAATAGGCAAGCAAATAAACAAACTCCTCTACATTCCTATCAAGGCCACAAAAAGACAGGAAAATATCTAAATGCATATGGCTTTGTGAAAAGAGCCAGTTTTAAAAAACTGTCTATTGAAGGACTCCAACTATATGACTAATCTGAAAATATCGAAATTTTAGAGATTACTGGAAATATCAGCGGTTACCAGAGATTTTGGAGTAAAGAGGGTGAGATGAATGAATTGCACTTGCTTATTTAACACTTTATTCTCAGTGGTTTAGATAATATACCTTTTCAACTGATTGCATCATGTCTTTGAATGTCTGCTTTGGGGTTTCCCAGGTAGCTCAGTGGTAAAGAATTCACCTACCATGCAGGAGACATAACTGACTTCAACATTCTTGCCTGGAAAAATCTCATGTACAGAGGAATCTGGCAGACTACAGTCTATGGGGCTTCAAAGAGTCAGACATGACTGAACACACAAGCGTCTAATGTCTGCTTTATCATTTATTCAAATCAATATTGTACAGGATGGGCAATAATTTGAACACAGTATTGAAGGGGTAACTTTTAATTGGCTCTTGATTTGTCTTATTCCGTGACACAAAAAGCCACTTGCTTTCTTTATTAATTAAAAGAAAAAAGACCTTTATTTAAACTATGTTATGACAGTTGAACAGCATGGAAAAGACTATTTTAGACTATAAGCTTTGTTTTGCTTATAATTAATCCCAAATTTCTTAAACCACTTACTCTCAGTTCAACTTAAATGTGGGTATTTTAGTGTAAGTTAACTTTTTTTAATAGTCTGCACTAGGGGACTTAAAAACAATCTCCTGTTTGTGTGTTACACTAATAAAGTATCACTTTAAGTGAAAAAGAATAAAGATGCAATGATATATAAAATCAGCTAGATTTCCATAAAGATTTATTTAATTTATTGAAGTATATGATGAAAAAAACAGAATATACTTATAGAGCACAAGTGTACATTGCATAAATATATAAAGGATCTTATTGATCTCTTGTAAATTCGTTGAACAATACTGCTTATTGTATTTTACTGACTTCTTTCAAAAACTTAGATTTACAGTTGCCAGAGAAATTATAAGTAGAAAAGTAATACTGCTGAAGATTTATATTGTATAAAGATGTATATCCCTATATAAGTGGTTTTGTACCAGATTAAACAAAATTTCTGGTTTAAATTCATCAAAATCACCTCAAATAAAAATTGAAACAATATTATATTTATGTTATTTCTACCTTTAAACTTTATCTCTAAAGCCTTTAGGGAAGCCCTTTTGGAATGCACCAATGGTCAATTAACATACGGCAAAGGAGGCAAGAATATACCACGGAGAAGAGACACTGTCTTCAATAAGTGGTGCTGGAAAAACTGGACAATTACATGTAAAAGAGTGAAACTAGAACACTCCCTAACACCACCCACACATAAAAATAACTCCTGAATGTAAAAGCCAGACTCTATAAAACTCTTAGAGGAAAACATAGGCAGAACAGTCTTTGCCATAAATCACAGCTAATCTTTTTTGACCTATCTTCTAGAGTAATGAAAATGAAAACGAACAAATGAAACCTATTTAGATTTAAAAGTTTTGCGCAGCAAAGAAAATCATAAGATGAAAAGACAACCCTTAGAATAGAAGTCAAGTGGTCCATAGGAAGCATCATTATAAACAAAGCTAGTGGAGGTGATGGAATACCAGTTGGGCTATTTCCAGTCCAAAAAGATGATGCTGTGAAAGTGCTGTGCTCAATATATCAACAAATTTGCAAAACTCAACAGTGGCCACAGGTCTGGAAAAGCTCAGCTTTCATTCCAATCCCAAAGAAGAGCAATGCCAGAGAATGTTCCAACTACCTCACAACTGCACTCATTTCACATGCTAGCAAAGTAATGCTCACAATTCTCCAAGCTAGGCTATAACAGTATGTGAACTGAGAACGTCCCGATTTTCCGGCTGGATTTAAAAAATGCAGAGGAACCAGAGATCAAATTGCCAACGTCTGTTGCATCACAGAAAAGCCTAGAGAGTTCCAGGAAATATTTATTTCTGCTTCATATACTACCCCCAAAGCCTTTGACTATGTGGATCACATAGTCAGCAAACTGGAAAATTCTCAAAGAGATGGGAATACCGGGTCACCTTACCTGGCTCCTGAGAAATCTGTATGGAAGTCAAGAAGCAACAGTTATAACCAGAGATGGAACAACAGACTGGTTCCAAATTGGGAAAGGAGTACATCAAGACTGTATACTCTCACCCTGCTTATTTAACTTACATGCAGAGTGCATCATGAGAAATGCTGGGCTGGATGAAGCACAAGCTGGAATCAAGATTGCTGGGAGAAATAACAATAACCTCAGATATGAAGATGACATAATTTATGGAAGAAAATGAAGAAGAAATAAAGGGCCTCCTGATGAAGAATTGATGATTTGACCCATGGTGTTAGAGAAGATTATTGAGAGTGCCTTGGATGCAAGGAGATCCGATCAGTCAATCCTAAAGGAAATCAATTCTGAATATTCATTGGAAGGACTGATGCTGAAGGTGAAGCTCCAGTACTTTGGCCACCTGATGCGAAGAGCCGACTCATTAGAAAAGACTCTGATGCTGAGAAAGATTGAAGGCAGGAGGAAAAGGGGACGACAGAGGGTGAGATGGTGGGATGGCATCACCGACTTGATGGACATGAGTTTGAGCAAGCTCTGGGAGATGGGATTAATCTCCTAAATACACAAACAACTCATGAAAAGCAATATCAAAAAAATAAACAACCCAAATAATAATAGGTTCAAAATAATAATAGGTTTAAAATGTAAACAGACATTTCTCCAAAGAAGATATGCACATACCCAACAAACACGTGACAAGACACTCAATGTCACTAATTATTAGAGAAATGCAAATCAGAACTCCAGTGAGGTATCATCTCACACCAGTCAGAATTTTGTTTTTTAGTTTCTAAGTTGTGTCTAAATGTTTTGAAACCCCATAGACTGGAGCCTACCAGGCTCTTCTGTCCTTGGAATTTTCCAGCAAGCATCCTTGCAGTATCCAGCAAGAATACTGAAGTGAGTTGCCATTTCCTTCTCCAATCAGTCAGAATGGCCATCACCAAAAATCTACAAACAATACATGCTGGTGATGGTGTGGAGAAATGGGAACCTTCTTACGTTGTTGGTGGGAATATAACTTGTATAGCCAGTATCCATACTGTATTGAGTTTGGTATTGAGGTTTCTTAAACAGTATTGAGGTTTCTTAAAAAACTGAAAATAGAACAATTGCATGACCTTCTGGCCCCATGCCTGGACATATACTAAGAGAAAAATCATAATTCAAAAAGACACATGCACTCTAATATTCATTGAAGCACTATTTACTATAGCTAGGATATGGAAAAAAATCTAAATGCCCATCAATAGAGGAATGGATAAAGAAGATGTATCACATATATATGATGGAATATTACTCATCCATGAAAAGGAAATAAATTGTGCCATTTGCAGAGACATAGGTGGACCTAGAGAATCTCATACAGAGTGAAGATGTCAGAAAGAGAAAGACAAATATTTCCTGTTAACACATATATGTGGACTTTAGAAAAATTGTATAGATAATTGTATTTGCAAAGTAGAAACAGAGATACAGATGTAGAATGAATATATGGATACCAAGGGGGAAAGGCAAGGGGGCGGGGGGATGAATTGGGAGACTGGCGTTGACATATATACACTACTATGTAAACAACAGGTAACTAAGGAAAATCTACTGTATAGCACAGGGAACTCTACTTGGTTCTCTAAGGTAACCTAAATGGAAAGGAAATATAAAAAAGGGGGGATATACGTATCAGCTGAAACTGATGCAACAGTGTAAAGCAACTATACTAAACAAAACAAAAAAAACCTTTGGAAAAAACCAACTATTATCTGATGGTGAGATTTACAAACATTAACAATAAAATTATCTTTAGAATTTATAGACAATATAAAGTTTCCTATAGCTTGGCTGCCAGTGTGTACGCCCTGATGTAAATTCCCACACAAAATACATTAGTTCTGTTTCCCCAAGAATTAGACAGTTAGATGGAATGAGACATGTAAAGATTTATCAAGGAAAACGACTGTGGAGAATAGAGAGGAAGTAAACTTCAGACCACAGTGCACATCTGCCCTATGAAGGAGAATGAGGAGGAAGGAGGATGAGTAGGAAAACTCTCACATGATAGTACCGTTCTGAGAAAATTTTGTCCAGGGTAATGGTGAGTGCCTGAGTCAAATTCACCTGCCAGAGCAATCTGGTTTCTCACAGGAATTGTTCAGTGTCAGGATCCTGGTCTACTCAGTAATTAGCTGGGAGCAGCTCTGCAGAAGAATGGCTTTGTCACAGATGTGGAGCAGCAGTAGCTGGGACTGCTGGTCAACTACGTGCTTCCCAAAGTAGGAGATCTGAGTGGCTCATTTCCATGGCTATTCCTCATCATGTATTACATAGGAGGGTTTTCTTTCCTGGAGAGGAGGATCTCTCTGATTCCTCTGCAAAGATAGTTTAACTTTCTTTTCTTTGGTGAAAAACTTGAATAGTGTTTGTTGCTTCTTTATTTCACAGGTTGACATTTTTTTCATTATAAAGAACCGAACTTCTAGAATGCCATGGAAGAATTCCAATTATGTTTGGGTGCTTAAGATTTATCTCTATTATTTGCTTGAACTTTTGAGTGAACAATTTTCTTCCTTCCTCCTCTACTGATCCTTGTATTCTAATGCTCCTGGTATTCTGCTTAGCTCCAGAGTTCCCCTTTATTTTATCCTAATTAATATGACTACAATAATTGGGTGGAGAACATTACTATAATGGTTAAGATCAGATGCCTTCTGTTTCTTTTGTGTTTAAGAGATTATTTTTATATAAGATATAAAAATATATAATTATATAAATATATATGATTATTCATATAATAAATATAAATCATATAAATATATAAATTATATAATTTTATTTAATATAATATAATTTTGTTATAATTATAGACAATTTTTACATCAAAACTAGGATGAAAACCTTAAAAAGTGGTTATATAGCTGAATTATATATAACTTGCTTTCTTCCAGCTTCCCTGGTAGATCAGACAGTAAAGAATCTTTCTGCAGTGCAGGAGACCCGGGTTCAATCCCTGGGTCGGGAAGATCCCCTGGAGAAGGAAATGGCAATGCACTGCAGTATCTTGCCAGGAAAATCCCATGGACAGAAGAGCCTGGTGGGCTACAGTCCATGGGGTTGCAAAGAGTCAGACTGAACTGTATGACTAACACTTTCACTTTTGTTTTTCTCCAACTGTGTCTAAAAATAAAATACATTTTCTAAGAGAAGTAATCCTTGTTATAATGTAAAACTTGGTTGTATTGATATTTAAAGATCTCTGGATTTATTAATAATGCATGACCTTTATTTTTCATTGTTTTAATTGCCATAAGATTATGTCATGGCACATACCAAAAGAAAGAGTTAGTGTTAATTTCTTATAAGCTTTTAAACTGAAAAAAGGAACCATATAACTCCTTTTCTATGAAATATGTTTTATCCAAATTGAAAATGTGTCTGAAGTGTAATTTACTTACAGCTGGGTGATTTGTAATTATTTATCAGTTGGGAACTTCTTCACATTTATTAAAGCAATGTATTTAATAAATTCTTAACAAATTCTGTATTGGGAAGGATATGGATAATTTTCTATACAGTGAAAATTAGATATCTTCATCTTAGGAGACATTTTACCCAAAGCTAAAATATGATTTTGATTTTATACTTGTCTTAATTTTCCTTTATTATTTTGAGTATCTTAGATGGGCTCAGGCCTGGTGCACTGGGAAGAACCAGAGGAATCGGGTGGAGAGGGAGGTGGGAGGGGGGATCGGGATGGGGAATACATGTAACTCCATGGCTGATTCATGTCAATGTATGACAAAACCCACTGAAATGTTGTGAAGTAATTAGCCTCCAACTAATAAAAAAAATAAAAATTAAAAAAAAAAAGTATCTTAGATGAATCCTCATTATAATTTTGTTCCAAGTTTGCCTGCTTTTAAATCAATTAAATCAGCAGTAATCAACTGTATTTTTTTTTGTATTTTTAGATGTATTAATTGTGATGATATATGATCTAACTCAAAATCTGTTTTCCCTTTTATATAAAGTCATGTTTAAATTTTAGCATAATCAAATTCCAATTTCCTTTACAATGAACAATAACTGAGTATAATTCAACTATTAAGATGTAGGGAAAGAAATGTATAAAATTCAGGATGATTCCTTTACAGTGCAACTTGTGTGTTTTTCTTTTTGATTGGCTAAAACATAGATGTGAGGCTAGAACATCCAACTTGACCTTGAGGCAATATGAGGTTTTCCCAGTGGAGCAAATAAAGCTATATCTTTTAGGACTTTGTGGAACATAACCTTTAATAACAGCTCTGAAGTTATCTTTTCTCTCAACAAATAGTAATGAATTAGAAGCAAATATATTTTATTCTCCTATCTTCATTTTTGTTTTGTATACCTATCTTAAATATCTCTATCAGAATAAATATTGAAAAAGTACAGACTTTGAGCCAAACTTCTAAAATTAATTTCTGCTTCTAACATGTAAAAACTATAAGAACTTGGGCAAGATATTATACTACTGTGTCTCAGTTTCCTCACTGAAAAAATAAAGTTAACACAATATCCAACTCATTGAATTGGTGTAAATATTTAAAATATGGTTTTGCACATATTAGTTTCTTTTTCTTTTTCTTCCTTCCACCTCCTCCTCTTTCTCTTCATTCTTATTCTTATTCAGCAGTTGTTTTCAAAATATATTGGTATACAAAGTGATTAAATTTATAATATGAAGAGTATATAGGTGACATAAATTTTGATAACTTCTATTAATTACTTTGGGGATTTCTAGTTATTCATTTATTTTATTATTCAAGGAATACTTATTGAAAATTTAATGTGCAATAAATTTATTAACAGAAAATTAAATTGGAAAAATAATTGTCTTGTACTACTTTCTTAGAGTTTTACAAAGAATAAGAGGTTTTTTCTTATTAATATGTTTTACATTTTCTGCAATGAATAAATATATATATGCATATATATGTAACACAACATTAAAAGACTGTGAATGCATTATCAAATGAATTTAATTCAATTACATTAAAATTCACATGCGAAAATTGTTCTTAAATTGGTTGTTTTTCTACCACACTCTATTGTCAGACATAATCTAATTCAGTTCATTTCAGTCGCTCAGTTGTGTCTGACCCTTTGCGACCCCATGAATCACAGAACGCCAGGCATCCCTGTCCATCATCAACTCCCGGAGTCCACCCAAATCCATGTCAATCGAGTTGGTGATACCATACAACCAACTTATCCTCCATTGTTCCCTTCTTCTCCTGCCCTCAACCTTTCCCAGCATCAGGGTCTTTTCCAGTGAGTCAGTTCTTAGCAAGAGGTGGCCAAAGTATTGGAGTTTCAGCTTCAACATCAGTCCTTCCAATTAACACCCAGGGCTGATTTCCTTTAGGATGGACTGGTTGGATCTTCTTGCAGTCCAAGGGACTCTCAAGAGCCTTCTCCAACACCACAGTTCAAAAGCATCAATTGTTCGGTGCTCAGCTTTCTTCACTGTCCAACTCTCACATCCATATATGACCACTGGAAAAACCATAGCCTTGACTAGACTGATCTTTGTTGACAAAGTAATGTCTCTGCTTTTTAATATGCTGTCTAGGTTGGTCATAACTTTCCTTCCAAGGAGTAAGCGTCTTTTAATTTCATGGCTGCAATCATCATCTGCAGTGATTTTGGAGGCCCCCAAAATAAAATCTGCCACTGTTTCCCCATCTATTTCCCATAAAGTGATGGGACCAGCTCCTATGATCTTAGTTTTCTGAATGTTGAACTTTAAGCCAACTTTTTCACTCTCCTCTTTCACTTTCATCAAGAGACTCTTTAGTTCCTCTTCACTTTCTGCCATAAGGGTGGTGCCATCTGTATATCTGAGGTTATTGATAATTCTCCCGGCAGTCTTCATTCCAGCCTATGCTTCTTCCAGTCCAGCATTTCTCATGATGTACTGTGCATATAAGTTAAATAAGCAGGGTGACAATATACAGCCTTGACATACCCCTTTCCTATTTGGAAACAGTCTGTTGTTCCATGTCCAGTTCTAACTGTTGCTTCCTGACATGCATACAGATTTCTCAAGAGGCAATCATCTGCTCTGGTATTCCCATCTCTTTAAGAATTCTCCATAGTTTATTATGATCCACACAGTCAAAGGCTCTGGCATAGCCAATAAAGCTGAAATAGATTTTTTTTTTCCGGAATTCTTTTGCTTTTTCAATGATCCATCAGATATTGGCAATTTGATTTATGGTTCTTCTGCCTTTGTTAAAACCAACTTGAACATCTGGAAGCTCGTGGTTCACGTATTGCTGAAGCCTGGCTTGGAGAATTTTGAGCATTACTTTACTAGCGTGTGAGATGAGTGCATTTGGGCTGTAGTTTGAACATTCTTTGGGATTGCCTTTCTTTGGGATTGGAATGAAAACTGACCTTTTCCAGTCCTGTTGCCACTGCTGAGTTTTCCAGATTTGCTCGCATATTGAGTGAAACACTATCACAGCATCATCTTTCAGGATTTGAAATAGCTCAACTGGAATTCCATCACATCCACTAGCTTTGTTCGTAGTGATGCTTTCTAAGGCCCACTTGACTTCACATTCCAGGATGTCTGGCTCTAGGTGAGTGATCACACCATAGTGATTATCTGGGTCTTGAATATCTTTCTTGTACAGTTCTTTTGTGTATTCTTGACACCTCTTCTTAGTATCTTCTGCTTCTGTTAGGTCCCTACCATTTCTGTCCTGTATTGAGCCCATCTTTGCATAAAATGTTCCCTTTGTATCTCTAATTTTCTTAAAGAGATCTCTAGTCTTTCCCATTCTGTTGTTATCCTCTATTTCTTTGCATTGATCGCTGAGGAAGGCTTTCTTATCTCTCCTTGCTATTCTTTGGAACTCTGCATTCAAATGGGTATATCTTTCCTTTCCTCTTTGCTTTTCGTTTCCCTTCTTTTCACAGCTATTTGTAAGGCCTCCTCAGACAACCATTTTGCTTTTTTGGATTTCTTTTTCTTGCTGATGGTCTTGATTCCTGTTTCCGGTACAACGTCACGAGCCTCCGCCCATAGTTCATCAGGCACTGTGTCTAACAGGTCTAGTCCCTTAAATCTATTTCTCACTTCCACTGTATAGTCATAAGGGATTTGATTTAGGTCAGACCTGAATGTCTAGTGGTTTTTCCCACTTTCTTCAGTTTCAGTCTGAATTTGGCAATAAGGAGTTCATGATCTGAGCCACAGTCAGGTCCCAGTCTTGTTTTTGCAGACTGTATAGAGCTTCTCCATCTTTGGCTGCAAAGAATATAATCAATCTGATTTCAGTGTTGACCATCTGGTGATGTCCATGTGTAGAGTCTTCTCTTGTGTTGTTGGAAGAGGGTGTTTGCTATGACCAGTGTGTTCTCTTGCAGAACTCTACTAGCCTTTGCCCTGCTTCATTCTGTACTCCAAGGCCAAATTTGCCTGTTACTCCAGGTGTTTCTTGTCTTCCTACTTTTGCATTCCTGTCCCCTGTAATGAAAAGGACATCTTTTTTGGGTGTTAGTTCTAGAGGGTCTTGTAGGTTTTCATAGAATTGTTCAACTTCAGCTTCTTCAGCATTACTGGTCAGGGCATAGACTTGGATTACCATAGTGTTGAATGGTTTGCCTTGGAAACAAATTGGTTATATATTAATTTTAAAAATAAAAGAGAAAGCTTCAGAAACTAAAGTGACAATAGTCTTCACTTTTAAAAGTGTCTGTGACATGTAAGGATAAACAATGATTGTGGGGATAGAAAGGAGACAAAAATTGAATGTAAGTTTTAGCAAATATGGAAAATAAGAAAAATAGTGAAAGTGTAGATCTAGTGATTCAATTCTAGATGACAGGGAGAATAATGCTACCAAAAATGCAACATGGCTACTGGAGAGAAAATGTGTAACTGGAAAATAAATTTTGTAATATGAATATTTAATAGTAAACACTATTACCATGGTTAAATATGAGTTGTCTCTATGGTAAAGAATCTACTTGCCAACGCAGGACACATGAGTTTGATCCCTGGGATGAGAAGATCTCCTGGAAAAGGAAATGACAACCCAATACAGTATTCTTGCCTGGGAAATCACATGGACAGAGGAGCCTGGTGGGCTACATGAGATTGCAAAACAATCTGACACAACTTAGTGACTAAAGCAACAAAAACAAAAAATTCTATTATTATCTAATTTAAAGGGAGAGTTTAAATTTGGGGGATAGTTTTGTTTCATGTAGCTTGATAATATCTTATAATCAGTTCAGTTCAGTCGCTTAGTCATGTCTGACTCTTTGCGACCACATGAATCACAACAAACAGGGCCTCCCTGCCCATCACCAACTCCTGGAGTTTACTCAAACTCATGTCCATCGAATTGGTGATACCATCCAGCCATCTCATCCTCTGTCATCCCCTTCTCCTCCTGCCCCCAAGCCCTCCCAGCATAAGGGTCTTTTCCAATGAGTCAACTCTTCACATGAGGTGGCCAAAGCATTGGAGTTTCAGCTTCAGCGTCAGTCCTTTCAATGAACACCCAGGACTGATCTCCTTTAGGATGGACTGGTTGGATCTCCTTGCATTCCAAAAGACTCTCGAGTCTTCTCCAACTACAGTTCAAAGGCATCAATTCTTCAGTGCTCAGCTTTCTTCACTGTCCAACTCTCACATCCATACATGACCACTGGAAAAATCATAGCCTTGACTAGATGGACCTTTGTTGGCAAAGTAACACCTCTGCTTTTTAATATGCTATCCAGGTTGGTCATAACTTTCCTTCCAAGGAGTAAGCATCTTTTAATTTCATGGCTGCAGTCACCATCTGCAGTGACTTTGGAGCCCAAAAAAATAAAGTCAGCCACTGTTTCCATTGTTTCCCCATCTATTTCCCATGAAGTGATGGGACCAGATGCCATGATCTTAGTTTTCTGAATGGTGAGATTTAAGCCAACTTTTTCACTCTCCTCTTTCACTTTCATCAAGAGGCTCTTTATTTCTTGTTCACTTTCTGCCATAAGGGTGGTGTCATCTGCATATCTGAGGTTACTGATATTTCTCCTGGCAATCTGGATTCCAGCTTGTGCTTCCTCCAGTCCAGTGTTTCTCATGATGTACTCTGCATGTAAGTTAAATAAGCAGGGTGACAGTATACAGCCTTGACGTACTCCTTTTCCTATTTGGAACCAGTCTGTTGTTCCATGTCCAGTTCTAACTGTTGCTTCCTGACCTGCATACAGGCTTCTCAAGAGGCAGTTCAGGTGATCTGGTATTCCCATCTCTTTCAGAATTTTTCACAGTTTATTGTGATCCACACATATTATATATCTTATAATAGGAAAAAGAAAAAAATATTCTAGATAAGAGTGTAGCCTTAACTATATGAGATAAGAAGTTAACCTCTTAGAGAAATGAGTAAATTTCATAATAAAGTAAAAGAATGATTTCGGTAAGAAAAGTTTAAGACTGGAGAACTTGGAATATAATAATGGCAGCTGACCTGGAGCCTGACTGACCCTAAGCATCTCTTAATTGTCACAGGCATGCATGTATGCTCAGATGATCAGCCGTGTCTGACTCTGCAACCTCATGGACTGTGGCCCGCCAGTTTCCTCTGTCCAAGGAATTTCCCAGGCAAGAACACTGGAGTGGGTTTCCATTTCCTATTACAAACTCACATAGGGAAAGGAAAAACTGAATGTAAATCATCATTCAAATGAAATATAAAATAACACCATACATAAATTAAAAGCCAAAATGTAAAACTTTCATGTTCTTTGATTTTAATTATGATTTTTTACATTGTAATCATGTGTATTTTAAATTATATGACTCATCTCATCCATCCTATCAGGTTAATCAATCACAAGTGAATATTTTTGTAATGGTTCTAGCTTGAAGTAACTCTATAGAATATCACCTTTTAAAATCACGTTCTTATTGATTTTAATTTTAACAACTACATACCTTCCTTGCTCAGGGAAAATAGATATTTAAAACTGTGAGTCATTCATAGTGAAAAAGAACACTGTCTACATGGAATGTAAGTTAATGCTCATCACAGACAATGCACTGAGTAAATAAATGTAAAACTCTTAAAATACTATTTTTATTAACTTACTCTATCCTAAACAGATAGCATGGAACTAAGTTTGCAAGGCTAAATTTATTATCCTTTTTCTGTTAATAAGTATAGCCAACTGGTGTTATCGTTAAATTGTTCATTGGTTCTGAAAGTCATAATGGTGACTTTGCAACTTGTTACTTTTATTATTCCCAGTTTTGATCTGTTGTATAGAAGTTATTAATACCTCACAGTGTAATTTGAAGACAGAATAGGGTAGAACTGAGTGCCATTATTTTTTCAGTGACTTGGAGAGTCCCTGAAACGCACTCACACAAAATAAGTGAAGACAGAAATACTTTTTTTTCTTGGCATATAGGTAACTTTAACTAAGAGTAAAAAACTTAATACTCTCTGATGAAACTGAAATACCCACACATTTTCTCTAATGTGTACTAAGTCTTAAACATCCTGCATGTTTGAAATACCATCTAACAAATACATTTTTGTTTGTTTAGAATGTGGGTATTTCTGCTAAAAAGCATTGCTTTTATAATAGCACCATTTAAGTCTAACATTTCACAATGAATGAATTTGAACAGCATGATGGAGTGGTTAACCATTCCCTTCTCCTGAGTATCTTCCCAACCCCAGAATCAAACCTGGGTCTCTATTGCAGGCAGATGGATTCTTTACCATCTGAGCCACTTAGAAAGCTCAATTTATATATTAAAAATGTTTAAATATACATACAGTTTTGTCATAACTTACACATTAACAATTAAATTATCACTATAAATCTGAGTTTTCTTAATCTATTGCAATTTATATTCTCCAAATGAGTAAATATTTTATAACTATTTGCCTTAGTTTAAAAAAGCTAATTAATAGGGGAAACATTATTGTTTAAAAAATTAAATATTTTTCAGAATTAATTTTGTGGTACAAATACAAGAATCCCTCCTAAGTTTGAAAGTCTTTTAGTTTTTAATTCTTTCTTGAAATCATGAAAAATGTAATAGAAATTAATGATGTACAGTTCTGATATTCTTCAAGAAGCAAGGCATTTCTAGTTTTTAATGTTGTCTCGTCTGCAATAGACTCTGATCTCTATGTTTGCATATTCTCCTGTGATTCTAAAAACATAAGGAAACTATGATTAGAAACTCAACAGTTCTGCTATATTTACAGTTTAAATATAAAATGGCAGAGGCGTTGATCAGTAAGTAAACGTATCAACAACTATCTTTAAAGTAATGCTTAATATTTAATGTGTGTGTTCTATAGTTTTCTAATTTCTATTTCATCAAAGAATAGTAAGTTTTAACTGAAGTATTTGGTATTTGAATGGGGAATATCTCACTTGTGCACAAAAAATCAAGACTGATGTATTGAATCAAAAAATAAAGTAGTAAGTTATTTTCATCTAAAAAAATTACAACACTTGGTGTGAGTGATATAAAGAGAAAAAGGTGTTTTTTTTAAATAACTTCTATAAAAATAAGAAACTTTTTGAAAATACATTTTGAATTGTTTTCAGTTCTGAGCAGAAAGAATTCCTCTGTTTTAATAATCTTCAAAAAGGAAATGAGAAGGAACAGAAGTGGCCATAGGAGATATTAACCCATCAGGAATTTTCATCTGCCAGAGGTGGAATTTATGAAATAATGACTTGGTGTGAAATCATACATCTGAATGTTGCTTTAAGTGAATAGAAAACATTCTATTTTTTCTAGTTTTATACGTACTCTATGCTCATTCTCTTTAAAGAAAAGTGGTCAAATCTCTTTTTATATTCTGTAATATAAGATTTTAAAAGTCCCAATAAAATGGTAATATAAAATTCCATCTTCATTTGGTTTTTATTTCTGCTAGTATTATGTATATGTAAACTTAGTAGGTGTAATGTAGAATATGAAGAAAAAAGTAATACTAGTCAGACTATAGAAAATGAATTTTGCATATGAGTGTTTATAATCCTAGGAACACAAAACACTCATATCCATTTCCTCTGCCTTGGCTCACACTCCTTTCTCCAAAATTAAGAATTTTGCTCCTAAAATTATTGCTGCTCTTTACCACATCACCAAATTCTGCATCATTAAGAACATGTTTCACCAGCAAATAAAATGCATAATAGAAACATTGTCAAACTCCTTTGATCCCACGTGCCTGTCCAACCCAAGATTTTCTCACATCTTTTTCCACTTCTAGGAGAATTTCTCAAAACTGTCATCTATGCTCTTAGACTCACACTTTTTACCACTTTATACTGTTTTTAACCTATTCCAGTTGGACTTCTTTCCTCTCAACTGAAAATCTCCTGTTGAAGTCCTCTTGCTTCTCCTTTTATCTCTTTTCTTTCTACACTCTCCGCTGAAGTGGACCTATATCAATGTTTTCAGTTCAGTTCAGTCGCTCAGTCGTGTCCAACTCTTTGTGACCCCATAGACTGCAGCACACTAGGCTTCCCTGACTATCACCAGCTCCCAGAGCTTGCTCAAACTCAAGTCCATCGAGTTGGTGATGAGATCCAACCATCTTATCCTCTGTCTTCCCCTTTCCTCCTGCCTTCAATCTTTCCCAGCATTAGAGTCTTTTTCAATGAATCACTTCTTTGCATCAGGTGGCCAAAGTATTGGAGTTTCAGCTTCAGCATCAGTCCTTCTCATGAATATTCAGGACTGATCTCCTCTAGGATGGACTGGTTGGATCTCCTTGCAGTCCAAGAGATTCTTAAGAGTCTTCTCCAACACCACAGTTCAAAAGCATCAATTCTTCAGTGCTCAGCTTTGTTTATAGTTCAGCTCTCACATCCTTACATGACTACTGGAAAAACCATAGGTTTGACTAGATGGACCTTTGTTGGCAAAGTAATGTCTCTGCTTTTTAATATACTGTCTAGGGTGGTCATAGCTTTTCTTTCAAGGAGCAAGCATCTTAATTTCATGACTGCAGTCATCATCTGCAGTGATTTTAGAGCCCAAGAAAATTAAATCTCTCACTGTTTCCACTGTTTGCCCATCTAGTTGCCATGAAATGATGGGACTGGATGCCATGATCTTAGTTTTTTGAATGTTGAGTTTTAAGCCATGTTTTAAAAGTCATCTATTTGCTTGTGGCTCTCAAATCTATGTCTTCAAGAAATTTTTACACTTCATACAGTAACTGTAAATATAATTGTAATAAACACAATTGTTGTATTTTGTTTTTAAGCTTGATTCAAATATGTGCTAAAAAAAGTCTTTCTTGATCAGTCACCCTAAACTAACATCCAATGTCATTCTTTATTCTATTGTGCTGTTTTATTAATTTTTGCAGGAGTCTTATCACTACTTGATATTTTATTACAGAATTAGATATTTATTTTCTGTATTAGTCTTGACTATTATTTATTTCTCTAAGTTAATTTCTTGTATAATCAGAATGTAGGTACATGACAAGTAGGGAATCTGTTTCATTCACCCCTGTAATATCAGCACTAAAAATACTGGAAAATACAGAAAAAATGCTCAATAAGTTTTAACAAGCAAATAAATAAATTTACCTTTTGTATCAGCTCTCAAATTTCTTCTAGATTATTAAAAATATAAAACAAATTTGAAACATAGTTTAAAGCCTGTTTATAACTCTTGCCAAACTCTTCAACCCCTCTCCATATATCCTCTTGCCTCATTTACTGCTTTCCAACTACCCTGATCTTATTTGTGACGCTAAATATACCAAACAAATTCACACATCAGAATCTTTGTCCGGATTATTATTGTCACATCACTGATGTGTCTGTCTCCTTTCAATCATCAGCTGGAAATTTTTCTATATTATTCAGAACAACATATCTTAAATCCATTTTGGTATATTATAGGAATTCAGTTATTATTGGAATAAATTAACTGCGAATATATGGTTTAATTAGACTGTTTAATAAGCAGGTGAAAAGTAAGTGGTGAACTTAAGAAAACTTCCTGATGAAAACCAGTTTGGCGGACATGAAAAACAAAAGCAAGTGCTTTTCAGTAAAAGGTATTAACTCTTGTGATTTAAAATATACCCAATGTATTGATTATTCCAACATCTATATATTCAACTTAGCTTTCTCTACTATTTATTTCCTCTGCTACCTAGTGAATAATTTACACTGTATGTCTAGAGTACCCAGACTCCAACTTATCTAAAATCCATTTCATTAGCATCCTCCTGAAATCTGCTATTCTATTCTGCCAAGAGTTGCAGGTTAGTTCCCCTGGGAATAAAATTCTGGAAAAGAGATTTATTGACAGTGATCAACACACAAGTTCTGTTGAATGTATGCTGAACTGCTGAAGAGTGTCCAAATTTGGTTCAGATGTTATGCTCTAAGCAGCTAAGGTGAACCAAGGCTTCTGCCCCCCAAAAAAGTAGATAACCAGAAGGAAGCCTCAGTATCCCCACCACTAAGTAAGGTCACTGTCACATTCCAATACCAGCCGAAAAGTAGTAGCTTGAAACAGAATGCATTTTATTAAGATATTTCATGCTTTTTTAAGTGCACTGGGAAGACCCAGAGGAATCGGGTGGATAGGGAGGTGGGAGGTGGGATCGGGATGGGGAATACATGTAACTCCATGGCTGATTCATGTCAGTGTATGACAAAACCCACTGCAATGTTGTGAAGTAATTAGCCTCTAACTAATAAAAATAAATGAAAAAAAAAAAAAGAAAATGTTTTGATAAGTAACCATGGGCTTTCCTGGTAGCTCATATGGAAAGAATCCTACTGCAATGCTGGAGACTTGGGTTCAATCCCTGTGGGGAAGATCCCCTGGAGGAAGGCATGACAACCCACTCCAGTATTCCTGCCTGGAGAATCCCTATGGACGGAGGAATCTGATGGGCTACAATTCATGGGGTTGCAAGAGTCGGACATGACTGAGCAATTAAGCACAGCACAAAAGTAGACTTTAGAGTATAAGTGTTAGTTAAGTCCTCAGAAACTGAAGAGATGAAGTGTCCCATGTGGAAAATTAGGAAAACTTACTTTTTGTTCTTAAGGAAAAAAGGGACAAATAATTGCAATGGCAGGGTGTATTGCCTGATTAGGGAAATACGGAGATGATATGGAATTGAGAACCATATACAGTAAAGCATGTTATAGAAATTTCTAACTGGAGGGAAGTAATGAATGTAATTGTTGCTCTTTATAGTTCTGTTTAAATCAATGTATGTTGTTTGGATATAAACATATCTTCTATTCTTACCACTATTCCATTCAATATAGTCTTCCACATTTAAATCTCTCCTGAGGGGAAGTGTGTATTTGTGTGTAGGTGTGTGTCTGTGAGCGTGAATTTTTTATATGTGGAAGCACAGTGAAACAAAGATAACAACTGTATGATATTGAAATAATTGTTAAATGGAGACAATTCACTGTTAGTTGGAGTCAGCTCTAGATGAGAAAGCAAACTCAAAGCCTTCTAGGAGTTTATGAATGCTAAAAAAAATAGGACCTTGGAATTCCACTCTACATACATGTTTAGTTATTTCTCAGGACAACCTGCCTTGTTGCAAATCTCCCTTTTTAAATTGTAAACTGCTGAAATCAGATAATATATTTTATTCAGACATTGTCAGGTTGCATTTATTGGAGCAAATTCTCTGAAGCATAAACAGACTTTTTTTTTTAAATCTTTGCCCCTTACTGGTTTTTTTTTGTTTGTTTTGTTTTGTTTTCTTGCGTTTAGTTTCTTAGATTATATCCTTCCATATCTGCAGTTGAAAACTAAGGCCGGGTTAATGTTTAATTGTCTACTGTTCTGTAACAGGCAAACTTAGCGGTTTAAAATAACAGTATCTATTACATCACCATTTCTGTGCAATAGGAATCCAGACATGGCTCAGCTGGGCCTTCAGGCTCTGGGTCTTTCACAAAGGGGCATTTATGGTATTGGGCAGGGCTGAGGTCTCATCTGTAAACTTAAATAGAATGGATCCATTTGAAAGTTCATTCTACTCATCATTAGCAGGATTTTTAAATTTATTTATTTATTTTTGGTACAGGCTGTTGAATAGGCCTCAGTTTCTAAAAAGCTATTGACAGTAAGCTTCCCTTGCTTCCCTATTACATGGGTCTTTCCATGAAACTGTTCTTAACAAGGTAGCTGGCTTCATCAGAGTGAGTATGCATGAGGTCAAAACAAAAGTACCAGCAAAACAGAGTCTTTGGGAACGTAACCTCAGTAGTGAAGTCACATTAGCTTTGCAATAAAGGGACAGAATTATTACAAAGACATGAATACCAGTAGGCAAGGTAATTGTGGGCCATCTTGGAAGTTGCCTACTAACACCCATGAATGTTAAGGCAACTCTTAAGTAAATAAAACATGTCTGATGACTTCAAATCACAAAACACAGTCTTGGTTAAGTCATTTGAAAATTTAGTCAAGTGTGTTTGCCAAATTTTCAGTCTTAAGTTAAAAATTATTCCTTGATCCTTTCCCAGTTCAAGTCTGTTGGGAAAGATGATCGGTTTGCTTTTCTCTTTTCCCAGCCAACACTTCCAAGTCTTTGATCCAGAACTGGATGCTGCATGTGTACAGAGAAAACAGTCACATTTTCTTTGATAAAAATGTTGCCCTCTGGAGTGACTTTAAAAAAAAGTGGGTGGTCTGCCCTTTCTTATCATGTTAAACCAAGTTTATGATATTTTCAGGGTGAGGTACAAAGAAAGAACACATATAGGAATAAAGTTATAACTCAACTTTCAGGACTTCAAAGATTTTTAGTTGGATTTTTGCTTTTAAAAAATTGTATGGATGTTGCCAATCAATTAGGAGCTGGCAGTTATTTAAAGATGTCTTGATCAGGGCAAACATATCTCTATACTTTTGAGTCATTTTGTCTTTGTTCAACTACAAAGTTTGTAGTGGTACCTCTATTGCCTTTCTGCCAAGTCTTATTATACCTCAAGGTAGTTTCTTTCAATTGTGTTCAAGACAAAACCATCCTAACTCTCTTGTGGCATGGCACACATCTGGTTCTTGGTAAAAACAGATGCTTTATCCCAACCAGCTCTGGGAGGGTGAGCCACCCAAAGCTGATACTTTTCTACCTGCTAGTTATATCATTGCTTTCCCTTTAGATATCTCTGTAGGACTCATGGGCTTCCCAGATGGATCAGGGATAAAGAAACTGCCTGCCAATGCAGGAGATGTGGGTTTGATCACTGGGTGGGGAAGACCCCTGGAGGAGGAAATGGCAACCCATTTCAGTATTCTTGCTGGGATAATCCCATGGACAGAGGAGCCTGGTGGTCTACAGTCCATGAGGTCACTAAAAGTTGGACATGCCCAAAGTGATTTAGCACACATACATGCACAGAAGACCTACATGCCATTGCACTTTTCATGAGGGCATTAATCAAGTTCACTGAGTTTTCTTAAAGCTTCACTTCCCACTCATCTCCCACCCTGGTGGAGGAAGTGGAACTTAAAACAGACCTTAGCTTTGTCATTAAATTTTATTCTAACCTCTAACTCCAGATACTTTTAGGCTTTATAATGTGAGTGAATGTGGAAAAACTTTTAAAAAAATTAGAACCTTTTTTGTTCATCCTTTGAAAAACTTCTGCAGTCTTGTTTCTTACTTTAGACTATGATATTTGTTTTGGTAATTCCATAATCAATACCTCCTACATAGAGGTGGGCTCCATAAATATTTTTAAATAAGTGAATATTATTATGCTAGTTAACTATTATATCCTTTCATGATTTTCCAATTGTGATAGATAATGGAATAATTAACCATATTATGTTTTATATGCTGTGCATCAAGTGTCCAGACATCTCATGAAGCATTTTCTTAGGACAGTCTCCCCAGAAGCAGACTCCAGAGTTGAGGATAAGTTTACAAGTGATATAACACATTAGCTATTTTGCTTCCCTAGATATTCTCTTTCCTATGAGGAACAGTGATTTTTACTTTTTTTATGCAGACCAATTTTTAAAGTCTTTATTGAATTTGTTACAATATTGCTCATGTTTCTTTTTAATGTTTTGGCTTTTTGCTTGCAAGGTATGTGTGATCTTAGCTCCCGGATCAGGAATGAACCTACATCACCTTCCTTGGAAGACAAGGTCTTAACCACCGGGCCACCAGGAAAGTCCTCAAAAGGTGGTTTTTTGACACTGCCTGTATTGGAGTGGTTGGATAAGTCTATTTAATTCAGTGATACAATCATGGTGAGTGTGCACCTGAAGTATATAATCTGTAAGTTCTAAATTTGAAATCTTGACCTCTCCACGTCTATAGCATACCACCTGAATGTGCCCTATTTTCTCTAATCTCCGAAGCTAAGCAGGATCAGGCATGATTTATATTTGGATGGGAGACTCCTCCCCCATTTTCTCTCTCATTGGTTCAGACTATAGGAAAGACATTAAATGTGTTATATATACTGATCCCCTCTATCCTCAAAATTTATCACTAAATCTATAAAGTAGATATTTTAATGGCTCATTAAAAGGAAATACATGCACTCACATAGACATTCACACATACATGTATACATGAACACTCATACATAATATCTACATCTATCTACTACCATTCTATTTACAATATAGAATTACAACATAAAATAAGAACTAGATCTTTCATTTGAAAGAATATTAAGGGACAAAATAGAAGTTGGAAGCAATGAGTAATGTGGGGTGATGCTCTAGAGAGAAAGAGCAATGTTCAGAGTGGCTAGTGGCACCGGGGAGGAACAGTGAGATTCCTGGTCCAGAGGATGTCATGCTGGCTCATTGCAAACAGCAGCAGTTGAACTTCACCTTCTACCAAGTCACTCAAGTAAGACTTGGCAGATTCCCATCCTTTCATACAAAAAGGCTGTTAGAAAGAGATACATAAGTCAGTTAAAATAATAAGAAATTAACAATATGGGACAAGCACAGATCCAAAAACCAAATATCTCGTGGTAAACAGTATTAGAGTAGAACCAAATACATACCCAAACAGGAGGATAAAGCCAAGACAGTACTCATAGGAAAATATCGAGTATTAAATGTTTTTATTTTAAGTAAATGACAAAAAGAAATTAAAAGGGTGATTGCTATAGATAAAGTTGGAATTAATGGATTGGAAAACAACTGTATAATTCATTAATTAAAATTCCTGTTTTTTACAGACACTATTGAATCAGCAAATCTATGCTAATTGTGATTAGAGAAGAAAGGGAGAAGGCATTTACAAGCAAGATTGGGGACAAAAAGAAGACAAAGCTTAAGATTTAAGGAAGAGTGGTAAATAAGTATAAAGGGTGAATGCTGTGTTCAATTTTATGGTAATAAATCTGACAACATAGACAAATGGTCAATTTTCTGGGAAAAATATACATTTCCAAAATTGGCTCAGAAAAAAGTATAGTTCCTCAAGAGATCAATAACTGAAGTAGATGTAAAAAAGGTAGTAAATTTTCTACATATAAAGGGAGACAGTGCCAAGGCAGTTTTAGAGAGCAAGCATTCAAGAAAGAGATCATTTTCGTGTTCTATAAAATATTCTGGAGGATTTTTTTTTTAAGTGGAGAGCTTTCTAATACATTTTTACAAGGATTATAGAGTCCTGATACAAATTTCCTTAAAACAAAAAGAGTACTAATAAACAAACAGATCTGGCCAATCTCACTGGATAACATAGGTGCTCAAAATATAAAAAATGAATAATTGCATTGCAAAAAAACTAGATCTTATTAAAAGGAACTAATATGAAATATACGTAATTATCAAAAGACTTATTTCAGACTTGCAAGGTATTATAATGTAACAACACCCTACATTAGAGCACTACATTTGTTACAGCTGATAAACTTACAGAAATATATTATAGGGGCTTCCCACTATGGTGCTAGTGGTAAAGAACCTGCCTACCAGTGCAGGAGACTTAAAGTCCTTAGCTTATATTAGGGAATACCCTTGATGTTACACATTTTGTGGATTTGTACAAATGTGTAATGACATGTATCCATCATTAAAGTACCATACAGAATATTTTCACTGCTCCAAAATTTCCTCTGCTCTGCCTGTTCATCTCTCCCCACTGTCTAGTTCCTGAAAACCACTGATATTTTTGCTGTCCCCACAGTTTCCCATTGTCCATTATGTCATATTGCTGAAGTCATACATGTAGCCTTTTTAGACTGGCTTCTTTTATTTAGCAATATGCATTTAAAATTCTTTTATGTCTTTTCATGGCCTAATACTTTTTCTTTTTTCTTTTTTTTTCTTTTTAGTGCTACTGAGTAATACTCCATTGTTTGGATATACAATTTTATTAGCCATTCACATTCCAAAAGAAATACTGATTGCTTCTAAGTTTTAGAAATTATAAATAAAGCTGTTATAAAAATCATAGGCAGGTTTCTACATGAACATAAATCTTCAGTTCCTTTGGGAAAATAACACAGACCATGATTCCTGAATTGTGTGGTAAGAGTGTTTAGTTTCATTAAAAACAAAAACAAGCTATCTTCCACAGAGATTGTATCATTTTACATTCCCACCATCAAAGAATGTGAGTTCCTATTGCTTTATATTCTTACCAGCATTTATTGTTGTCAGTGTTCTGGATACTGGCTCTTCTAGTAGTTGTGTGGTGGTATCTCATTGTTATTTTAATTTGTATTGCTCTGTGTATATCTTTTTTGATGAAGTGTCTATTAAAAATTTTGGCCCATCTTTAAAATTGGGTTACATGTTTTCTTATTGGTGAGTTTTGTGTATTTTGAATAATGATCCTTTATTGGATGTGTCTTCTGCAAATAAATTATTCTAGTCTGTGATTTGTCTTCTGATTCTCTTGACATTGTCTTTCACAGAGCAGAATTTTTAATTTTAATGAAATTCAGCTTATCAAATATTTCTTTCATGGGTAACATCTTTTTGGTTATACCTAAAATGTCATTGCCATACCCAAGGTCATGTAGATTTTCTCTTGTGTTATTTTCTAAGAGCATTAAATTTTTGTTTTATATTTAGGCCTATGATAGAGTTAATTTTTTGAAGGGTATAAGAATTGTGTTTCATTATTTGTATGTGGATATCCATTGTTCCAGTACCATTTGATGATAAAACAGTTTATAATTATTATTTGAATAAATTGTTATCTCTTAGATCAATTAAGATTAAGAAAATTAGAAGTTTTTATTTTATATTCATGTATTCTTTCTTCAGTATTCCACCTTTCCTTATGTAGATTTGAGTTTTCTGAACTCTATTTTTTTTCCCTCCTCTTCAAAGAACTCATTTTAACAATGCTTGAAATTCAGCCTTTGTTTCTGCCTGAAACAAGTACTTTCAATTTTCGTTTGTCTGAGAAAGTTCTTGTGTCTCCTTCATTTGGAAAAATAATTTTGCAGGGTAAAGATTTCTAGGTTAGCTAGTTTTTTGTTTTTGTTTTTTCTCTCAATATTTTACATTATTTTACTCTCTTCTCACTTGCATGATTTCTGAGGAGAAGCTGGAGGTTTCTATCGAGATATCTTCAAGCTCAGAGATTGTTCCTTCAGCTGTATCCAGTATACTAATAAAGTTATTCTTCATTTTGTTAGTGTTTTTGATCGCTGAGATTTATCAGATTTTCAGTCCCTTTTTAGAATTACCATTTCTCTGCTTAAAATGTCCATCTGTTGTGTAGGTTGTCTACTATATCCATTAGAGTCATTAGCATCTTAACAATAGTTGTCTTAAATCCCCACCCTGATAATTCTAACATCCCTGCCATATCTAGTTTTGATGTTTTCTATGTTTCTTCGAATTGAATTGTTTGCTTTTTAGAATGTCTTGCAGTTTTTTTTTTCTTGATAGCTGGACAGGATGTACCACATAAAGAAAGAAAATGAAGCCGCTCAGTCGTGTCTGACTCTTTGCGACCCCATTGACTGTAGCCTACCATGCTCCTCCATCCATGGGATTTTCCAGGCAATAGTACTGGAGTGGGTTGCCATTTCTTTCTCCAGGGGATCTTCCCGACTCAGGGATTGAACCCTGATCTCCCGCATTGTAGACAGGCGCTTTACCGTTTGAGCCACCTAACCATATAAAGGAACTGCTACAAGTAAACCTTCAGTAATGAGGTTCAGAGAATTGAAGAGAGGGGACGCTTCCTGCAGACCTTAGACTGGTCTCAGTTATTTAGAGAGCCTACACCTCTGGACTGTGAACTTCACCCGTATTTGTAAGTTTTTATTTTTTAATTTTTCTCTCCCCTTAGATGGGAGAGAGTGTCCAAATTAGGGTGGAGTTGAAGGTTTGCTTTTCCTCAGATTAGTTAGGCTCTGATAACACTCCAACAGCTTAGGCTCTGATTAATTGGTTTCTCTTGATGGCAGGCCTTGTTATGAGTGAAAGAGAGCTCTGACTTATTTTTAAAATGCTATTCTTCCCTTGTGGAAGTATGAGGTGATTTTTCTCCAATATCTACTGTGAGAACCTGGTCAAACTCTTAGAGGTAAATCTCACAAAACTGGGTGACAGAGGGTGGGGGAACTATGAATGAATCCTCTTGGGAGTTTTTAACTTTCAGAATTGTTTACAGTGAAACTCAGCAATTTGCCAATAAACTACAGCATAGATTTTTCCACTCTGGTGTTGGTTCCCAGGGTAATTTTCTTTCATGAGTCTTTGCTCAGGGAAGCCTAAGACTTCACTGTGGTCTTCTCACTGTCCTGCCAGTCTTGGGGGTAGTGCTTTGGTTTGTGTCCTTACCTCTCAAATATCTTAAAAAAGCTGTTGATTTTTCATTTGTTCAGCTTTTTGCTTATTGTTAGGATGGGATGATGACTTACATATATAACTAGAGGCTAAAAGTCCCTGTGCAGGAATTTTTGTATATTAATTATACTTCAAAAAAGCTGTCAAAAAATAAAAGAATATATATTTCATGTTGTATGAAGCTTATTCTTCATGATGATTAAAGAAGGCAAGATTGACAAGACTATGAGGGTAAAAGTCCTTTCATACACAACAAGTGAACAATGATAAAATCCCTATGGAGATTTGAATAAAATCTTATAAAACACATTTATTTTGTTTCTTTGCTCAGCAATCTCATTTCTAGGAATTTTCCCTAAAGACCCATATTTACTAATTGGAAAATAGATAAACAATGACATGATATCAAAAGCAAAATACATGCACAAGTAAATTCACAAATATTTTCAAGCAATATGTTAGAAATAATCCAATAGCATGCATAGATCATTGACTGGAAAAAATACATAAATCTATAATGAAACATAATATTGTTAAATTTGTATTTATGAACACATGTGTATGTATTTTTGTTGTAGTCTAATGAGAATACTATGCAGCTATAAAAATATTAAAAAATCTCTGTGAACTAATATGGTATGTTTTCTAGTCTACAGAGTTTAAAAACAAGGTCTATCAGTGTATATAATATGTTCCTTTTTATGCAAGAAATACAAATAAGGCTAGTTTTGAAGAATTTATACAGGAACAAAAGACTTCCAAAACTAGGTGTTTACAGGAGTAAGTTTGAAAGTGATAAAAATGTGGATTCAACTTTCATGAATCTATCTTTTCGCGCAGCTTCATACATCTAAAACTCAAGTTAAATTTCTTTATGAGATTAGTAAGAAAAGATATTTATATTTTCAGGAGCAACTGTTCTTACTCTAGATGAAGAGAGATGCAGGTTCAGGGAAAGGAGAGGAGAGGAGAATTATGTTGAACTGTGATTAAAGGCATCAAGACTAAGTCATTGTTAAAAGACAAGAAAGCTGACTCCTCATTAGCAATGGGCATATTCTATGCCCACTCTAAATACTATTCCCTACTGATAAAAAAAAAAAAGCAACCAACCAACAAACCAAATGAACAAAAAAAACCAAGTGCTTCTTGTAGAAATAATTGGTTATTGTTCTGGGTCAGGAGCATTTCAAAGTAAAGTAAAATATCTAATTGTCCAATAAAGTGAAGAAAATGCTCACAGACTAATGGAGATCTGGCAAAAATACACAGGAGCCAGATTAAACAGCTCCCACTGGCAGAAAATGAGCTACAAAATGAATAATGATGGAAATAAATTCCAACATACTGTTGTCCAAAAAAGAATATACAAGTCTGTACTTACCCTAAAACAAAATAATACTTTAAAAGTAACAGAGGGGCAAAGGGAAAACTTTTTTTTTTTTAAATAAAATAATGCTACTAAGCAAACACCGGACTTCATTTCACTGAAAATTCAGGGTATGTTTTGTAGAAGACATCCATTCACATAAAGCACTTTACAGAAATGAACTTAAAAATGAATATTCTGGAATGTTGCATTTGACATGTCCTATGTATTTGTGAGCATTCATAATGAACTCTAGTTTAAAATATTAAGGTACAGTGACATAAGCTCACTTCAGTTCAGTTCAGTCACTCAGTCGTGTCCAACTCTTTGTGACCCCACGAACGGCAGCACGCCAGGCCTCCCTGTCCATCACCAACTCCCAGAGTTTACCCAAATTCATGTCCATTGAGTTGGTGATGCCATCCAACCATCCTCTGTCATCCCCTTCTCCTGCCCTCAATCTTTCCCAGCATCAGTTCAGTTCAGTCGCTCAGTCATGTCTGACTCTTTGCAGCCCCATGAGCTGCAGCATGCCAGGCCTCCCTGTCCATCACCAACTCCCAGAGTCCACCCAAACCCATGTCCAACGAGTTGGTGATGCCATCCAACCATCTCATCCTCTGTCATCCCCTTCTCCTCCTGCCCTCAATCTTTCCCAGCATCAGGGTCTTTTCAAATGAGTCAGCTCTTCGCATCAGGTGGCCAAGGTATTGGAGTTTCAGCTTCAACATCAGTCCTTTCAATGAACACTTAAAAATTGGTAAAAATGTAAGTCACAATTCTTTTTCCAAATTATGGGTATATATTTTAAGTTTTATGGGTAAAGATGGGTATTGCTTTTTAAGTATGCATATCATCATATATGAAGAAAAGTGTTAGTTGCACAGTTGTGTCTGAGTCTTTGTGACCCCATGGACTGTAGCCCACCAGGCTTCTCTGTTCATGGAATCTTTCCAGGCAAGAACACTGGAGTGGGTTTCCATTTCCTTCTCCAGGGAATCTTCCGAACCCAAGGATCAAACCTGGGTCTCCTGCATTGCAGGCTGATTCTTTACTGTCTGAGTCACCAGGGAAGCCCATTATCATATATGATACATGGTCAAATATATTTGGTTATATAAATAATGCAAAAATATATATATATATATATGTCTTATACCTCATTTTGCTTAAAATACATCATGTAGTCTTATTATGAAGTAAAAAAAAAAAAATCCAAACTTCTTCTCAGCTCCTATATATAAGGCTCTGCCTGGACTGGCCCTTCCCTTCCTTCTTCCACGTTCTACGCTTGTGTGCACACCATTCGTTGTCTCATGGTTGAACCTACCAAGCTCTTTCCTGCCTCATAGCATTAGACCTGGGTTTGATCCTGGGTTTGGGAAGATCCCCTGGAGAAGGAAATGGCAACCCACTCCAATATTCTTGCCTGGAAAAATCATCCCATGGACAGAGGAGCCTGGTGGTCCATAGTCCACAGGGTTGCAAAGAGTCAGGCACAACTGAGTGAGTGACACTTTCACTTTACTTTTCAATGGTTTCCCTCCCATTCTTTTCATAACTTTGTTTGTTATTATTTTTATCAGACAAAATATTTTAGCTGACCACCTCGTACTCTCAATTGCTTTATTCTTCTCATTAGGCTATCATTATTCCTTCAGAGAACATTAGAAAAATTGTCAATATTTACTTTAGCATTTGTTCACATGTTTAGTGTTTGTTTCTTTCACTAGACTATGAATTCCATACTCCTTATTGAATGTGTATTAACCATGATTTCTCTATGGCCTAATATGGTGCATAGCATATATTATGGGTATCAATAGAAGTTTTGTAAATATGGGGATGAATCTATCTTAGCCATTATTATAAACAACTCATGCTTTAGTATAAGCAATTGTCTTATTATTTAAAGTGATTTTAATATAAAACATTTTATTTTGCTTCCAATGTATTTAGCATAGGTATTCACTCCAGTATTCTGGCCACAAGATTCCCATGAACTGTATAAAAAGGCAAAAACATATGACACCAAAAGTTGAGTCCCCCAAGGTTGGAAGGTGCCCAATATGCTACTGGGGAAGAGCAGAGGACAATTACTCCAGAAAGAATATCTTTCTATTCTGGAGCTAAAAAATAGCTCCAGAAAGAATGAAATGGCTGAGACAAAGCAGAAATGACACTCAGTTGTGGATGTGTCTGCTGATGAAAGTAAAATCTGATGTTGTAAAGAATAGTATTGCATAAGAACCTGAACTGTTAGGTCCATGAATCAAGGTAAATTGAATGTGGTTTTGTAGAAGATGACAAAAATAAACATCAACATCTTGAGAATCAGTGAACTAAAATGGATAGAAATGGGTGAATTTAATTCAGATGACCATTATATCTACTACTGTGTGCAAGAATCCCATAGAAGAAATGTAGTAGCCTTCATAACCAACAAAAGAGCCTTAAATGCAATACTTGGGTGCAATCTCAAGAATGACAGAATGATCTGTTTGTTTCCAAGGCAAACCATTCAACATCACAGTAATTCAAGTCTATGCCCCAACCACCGAAGAAGCTGAAGTTGATCAGTTTTATGAAGACCTACAAGACCTCTTAGAGCTAACACCAAAAAAAGATGTCCTATTCATCACAGGTGATTGGGATGCAAAAGTAGGAAGTCAAGAGATAACTGGAGAAACAGGCAACTTTGGCCTTGGGGTACAAAATGAAGCAGTGCAAAGGCTAACAGAATTCTGATGAAAGAATGCACTGGTCATAGCAAATACCCTTGTTTAACAACACAAAAGATTACTTTACACATGGAAATCACCAAATGGTCAATACAGAAATCACATTGATTGGATTCTTTGTAGCTGAAGAAGCTGTCTGCAGTCAGCAAAAACAAGACCTGGATCTGCCTGTGGCTCAAATCATCAGCTCCTTATAGCAAAATTCAGGCTTAAACTAAAGAAAGAGGGTAAAACCAGTAGGTCAGTCAGGTATGACCTAAACCAAATCCCCTGTGATTTTACAGTAGAGGTGACAAAATAGATTCAAGAGATTAGATCTAGTCAACAGAGTTCCTGAAGAACTATGGACAAAGGTTCATAATATTGTATAGGAGGCAGTGAACAAAATTGTCTCAAACAAAAAGAAATGCAAGAAGGCAAAGTGAGTGTCAGAGGAGGCTTTGTAAATAGCTAGGGAAAGAAGAGAAGTGAAAAGCAAGGGGGAAAAGAAAGTACACCCAGCTGAATGTAGAGTTCCGCAGAATAGCAAGGAGAGAAAAGAAGGCCTTCTTCAGTGAACAATGCAATGAAATAGAGGGAAAAAATAGAAAGGGAAAGACTAGAGACCTCTTCAATCAAATTGGAAACATCAAAGGAACATGCAAAGATGGGCCAATAAAGGACAGAAATGGTAAAAACATAATAGAAGCAGAGGAAATAAAGAAGGATGACAAGAATACAGAGAACTGTACAAAAAGATCTTAATGAACTGTATAACCACAATGGTGTGGTCACTCACCCAGAACCAGACATTCTGGAGTGTGAAGTCAAGTGGGCCTTAGGAATCACTACTGCTATTAAAGCTAGTGGAGATGATGATATTCCAGTAGAGGTATAAAAGATGATGCTGTTAAAATATTGTACTCAGTATGTCAGCAAGTTTGACAAATCCAGCAGTGGCCACAGGACTGTCAAAGGTCAGTATTTATCCCAATTCCCATAAAGTGCTGTACTAAACAATGTTCAAACTACTGGACAATTGCACTCATCTCCCATGCTAGTAAGATTATGCTCAAAATCCTTCAAGCTAGCCTTCAGCAGTATGTGAACCGAGAAGTTCCAGATGTTCAAGCTGGGTTTAGAAAAGCCAGAGGAACCAGAGACCAAATTCACTGGAAGAAAAGCAAAGGAATTCCAGAAAACCATCTACTTCTGTTTCATTGACTACACTAAATCCTTTATGTGGATATAACAAACTTTGGAAAAGTCTTAAAGAGATGGGAATACCAGACCATCTTACCAGTCTCCTAAGAAACCTGTATGAGGGTCAGGAAGCAACAGTTAGAATTTTATAAGGAATAACTGACTGGTTCAAAATTGAGAAAAGAGTATCACAAGGCTGTTTATTATCACCCTGTTTATTTAACTTATATGCCGAACACATCATGCAAAATGCCAGGCTGGATGAAACTCAAGCTGGAATCAAGAATTCCAGGAGAAATATCAACAGTCTCATATATGCAGATGACACCACTCTAAAGGCACAACATGAAGAGGAACTAAGAGACTCTTGATGAGGGTGAAAGAGGAGAGTGAAATAGCTGGCATAAAATTCAATATTAAAAAAAACCAAAAAAACAAAGAACTAAGATTATAGCATCCAGTCCCATCACTTCATGGCAAATAGAAGGGGGAAAAGTGGAAGCAGTGACAAATTTCCTCTTCTTGGGCTCTAACATCACTGTGGATGTTGATTGCAGCCATGAAACTAGAAGATGCTTGCTTCTTGGTAGAAAAGCCATGACAAACCTAGACAGTGTGTTAAAAAATAAATACATCACTTTGCTGACAAAGGTCTGTATAGTTAAGGCTGTGATCTTTCCAGTAGTCATGTACAGATGTCAGAGTTGGACCATAAGTAAGGCAGAGCATCAAAGAATTGATGCTTTCAAACTGTGATGCTGGAGAAGACTCTTGAGAGTCCCTTCAAAAATAAGGAGATCAAACCATTCAATCCTAATGGAAATCAACCCTAAATACTCATTGGAAGGACTGATGCTAAAGTTGAAGCTGATGGCTACCTGATGCGAACAGCCAACTCTCTGGAAAAGATCCTGATGTTGGGAAAGACTGAAGGCAGAAGGAGAAGAGGGTGACAGAGGATGAGATGGTTGGATGGCATCATCAATTCACTGGATATGAACTTGGACAAACTCCAGGAGATGGTGAGGGAACAGGGAGGCCTGGTGTGTCACACTCCATGGGGTCACAATGAGTTAGACACAACTCGGCAACTGAACACAAACACACATTCACCTGGTGCTGTGGGAACAACAAAGGTGAACTGAACATGTAGCAAACACTGCCAACTTGAATCCACAGTACGTGTCTAGAAACTCTGGTGAGTCACCAGGATTTGCCTTGTATAAAGAATGTAGATGATTCTTGTGGGAGAGGATGGGAGAGTGGAAGTGACGTTAAGTAAGAAATCATATCTAGTAAAAAAAAATAAATAAATGTCCCAGTCATCAGAAGGAAAATAATTCAATAAATCTCCCTCAGTGGTCTGCTTCCTTTTTTCCAAAAGGATAAAGCTTCATGTTTCTCATTTAAATGTGTCATTATCCCAGCATTATGAACTCAAACCTGAATTAGGGGAAGAGAAAAGTGCAACAACTTAAAAATGATGCAACTGTTTTCAGACAAACTTCTGTGAGATGTTGGAATGGAAAAGTAGCATTACTTGGGCAACAATACAAGAGAGGATGATATGAAGATTGGGGAAGGTGGAGGTAGACTATTCACTTCAGCCCAATGTAAGTCCAGGTACAGAGGACTTTGGTAGGTGGAGGGCCAAAAACCAAGCTCTGTGTGGATAATAGGCATCTGACCAGAGGAAGAGGTTTTTCTTATGACACTCAGTAAACAACCCTGTTAGGCTCCAAAAGACAAGAAAAGAGCACATGGAGAGGAAGTATTATTTGCAATAATGGTTGAAAAAAGATAAACTTTGCTGTCACATGACTTCATTTTTACTTTCAGTCCACTATGACCCAAGGTTTCTCATAGTCCTTGGTTTTGAAGAGTTCACAGACTACCTACCAGCAGTATATTATAGAGATTCTGAAGCCAAAATGTAAAGATTTCAAATATTCCTATAATGATCTGTATAGAGAAAGTAAATGATGAAAGAAAGTGTAAGAGATGAGGTATTTTGGAAATTTTAAAAGATAAACTATTACCCTACAAGGAAGGGTACAGAGAAGTAATTTGGATAAGCAAATTTTAAAAAGAACTCAAATAAAAGATTGCTGGAGATTATCATTTGCATCAAAAAAGAAAGAAAATGAATTATTAGCTTATTGAACTCTTTGTAGCTGTGAAACTTTTTTTAAAAAGTAAAAGGAAACATTTTCTTATATAGGCCCCTCATTAATCAGAATCAGCAAAATCCACTTAGTTACATACTGACCTTTAGCTTGAGAGGAGATTACATAAAATATAATGCAGAAAATAGTCTAAAAAAATTTGTCATAATTTTGATGACATAGTTTTTATTTTGACCTCTACTATTGATAAGTTTACTAATTAAGGAAGTCCTTAAGTCATCTCTAGAATTTTAAATATATGAATTTTTAACTTGAAAGAAATTATAGAAGTATAGGGTTAATTTTCAACCTATTTATTAGTAGTGATTTGTTACCATTATTAACGCATTAGAGTTTCACATTGAAAAATGGGCAAAATACTGAAAAAAAGTGTTTGCAAAATGTTTCTCTAAATATACACACATATACATAAAATTAAGTGCATTGTTCAAAGCATAAATCCTTGTATTCGCTTAACGCTTTTATAATTTCTATACTTAATAGTCTCTAGAAGTTAAATTAGGTGAAATTCTAGGAAAAATCATTAAAGATGATCTTTCTGAAGCATAATTCTGGAGCACCCGATCCATTCTGGCTCATAATTTTATTCATCACAATTTTTTTGCAGTGATAGGAATTGTTAGATTCCTTATTTTGGGTTTTTTTTGATCAGGAGGTGTTAGACTTTATTGCCTGAGGTGGTACCATTTGTTCTCTATGAAATATGGTGAGCATCACCTTACTTTTTTACTAAGTGTATATTTATAACCTTGAGAAGCAAATGTACTGTATCCACATGGCTAGCATTTATTGTTTTATGTTCTGCATGCAAAGCTGCTTTTCTTAATAATAAGAAACAGCTGTTGTAAGCACAACAATGAATGCAATGGGTCATACATGCCTAAATTAGATACAAAGGGAGCCAAGCAGGGCTAAACTCTTTAATTCTGTCTCACTCTTCCATGATTGATGCTCTTTAAAAAGGAGCAGTTAAACACTGTGTTGAGATTTAACAGATGCTAAAAGCAGACTATTCCAGTGTACATTTGTTAGGCAGCTGTGTTTTACACCAGCAGTGATTACAATGGGGAATCAATGTTTCCATGACAGTAAGACTGACAGAACTTACATGCAGCAAACTAAGGTAAAATACTGGAAAATATTAGTGCAGTTCACAAATACAATCAATCATTTCTATAGTATATATCTATATCAATGTATAAGTTAGATATCAATACACTGGTTGTTTGTTTTATATACATACATACATACACACATAAAATCTAAAGCTCTATTCTTTGCATAAATGATAATTAAATTACTGAACCATGTAGAATGGTAATTATAAGACATATGGAGCTTTGTATATTTTGAGAAAAAAATAGAAATAAGCTTAGAACTTATGGCATGTGGTACATTAGGATAGCCACAAATTTTGCTTCTATTTAAACCTCTGTTTTCATGGATTTAAAAGTCATCTTTCAATTATATATTTCATCTTCTAAATCTTTCATATTAAGAAAATTTTGACAGAAAATGAAGTCATTTCTGATGCACAAATCTACTTTGGAAGGAGAGAAACTATATAAAATAATGTCTACAGAGGATTTACACACAACAGTTTCAAAAATGTACAGTTAAATATATAGACATTTTTCATCTTTTGGTTGTTATGAATAATGCTTCAGTGAAAATGAAAGTGTTCATATCTCGTCAAAATCCTGCTTTCAATTCTTTTTGGAGAAATACCTAGAAGTGGGATTGCTGGATTATATGTTAGTTTTATTTTTAATTTTTTTTGAGGAATCCCCATTCTATTTTAAATAGTGGCTGCACCATTTTACAGTTCCACCACAGAGCACAGGGGTTATAAATTCTGCATAACCTCACAACCATTCATTGTTTCCAATGGTTTTGTAATAACAGCTATCTGGACATGTATGAGGTAATATTTCATTGTAGTTTTGCTCTGCATTTCCCTGATGATCCATGATATTGAGCATATTTTAATACACTTGTTGGTCATTTGTATGCCAACCTAAACATCCATCAATTAATGAATGAATAAAGAAAATATGATATATACATGTAATGGAATATCATTTAGCCTTAAAAAAGGAGGAATCTAGTCATATGCTAAAACAATGTGTGATTCCAATTATAAGGGGCATCAAAATAGTCAAGTTCATAGAAGCAGAAAGTAGAATTGTTGTTGCCAAAGATGTGGGTCAATAGAAGAATGAGGAGTTTCTGTTCAATGGGCACAGGCTTTCTGTCAAGCAAGACAGAAAAGTTTTAGCAATCTACCGTATAACAATAAGCATATAGTTAACAACATTTTACTGTACACTTTAAGTTTTGACAAAGTGTGAAGTTGCTCAGTCGTGTCCGACTCTTTGCAACCCCATGGACTGTAGCCTACCAGGCTTCTCCATTCATGTGATTCTCCAGGCAAGAATACTGGAGTGGGTTGCCATTTCCTTCTCCAGGAGATCTTCCCGACCCAGGGATTGAACCTGGGTCTCCCGCATTGTAGACAGACGCTTTACTATCTGAGCAACCAGGGAAGTCCACTGTATAACAATATGCATATAGTTAACAACACTTTACTGTACACTTCAAGTTTTGACAAGGGGGTAGATTTAATGTTACATATTTTTTAACCCAGAAATTAGAATAACAAAAAAATGCAGTTTTGCATATACGTTCATTCACATAATTATTAGCACATAATTTTTTTTAGTTTTAAGAAATATTTTTAATATGTGTATTTCATAAGGAGTATTAGTGTTCTCTGGCTGCCATAACCAAATACCATGCATTGGGTGACTTAAACAAGAGACATTGATTTTTTCATGTGTTGTAAGTTCATAGTCATGGTTCCCATAAATCTGGTTTCTGGTTGCTTCCTGTTGCTTCCTGACTTGCATACAAGTTCCTCAAGAGGCAGGTCAGAGGGTCTGGTGTGCCCATCTCTTTCAGAATTTTCCACAGTTTATTGTGATCCACACAATCAAGGGCATTGGCATAGTCAATAAAGCAGAAATAGATGCTTTTCTGGAATTCTCTTGCTCTTTTGATGATCCAGTGAATGTTGCCAATTTGATCTCTGGTTCCTCTGCCTTTTCTAAAACCAGCTTGAACATCTGGAAGTTCATGGTTCACGTATTGCTGAAACCTGGCTTGGAGAATTTTAAGCATTACTTCACTAGCATGTGAGATGAATGCCATTGAGTGGTAGTTTGAGCATTCTTTGGCACTGCCTTACTTTGGGATTGGAATGAAAACTGACCTTTTCCAGTCCTGTGACCACTGCTGAGTTTTCCATATTTGCTGGCATGTTGAGTGCAGCACTTTCACAGCATCATCTTTCAGGATTTGGAATAGCTTAACTGGAATTCCAGTGCCTCCACTAGCTTTGTTCATAGTGATGCTTTCTAAGGCCCACCTGACTTCACATTCCAGGATGTCTTACTCTAGGTGAGTGATCACACCATTGTAATTTTCTGGGTCGTGAAGATCTTTTTTATACAATTCTGTGTATTCTTGCCACCTCTTCTTAATATCTTCTGCTTCTGTTAGGTCCCTGCTATTTCCATCCTTTATTGAGCCCATCTTTGCATGAAGTGTTCCTTTGGTATCTCTAATTTTCTTGAAGAGATCTCTAGTCTTTCCCATTCTGTTGTTATCCTCTATTTCTTTGCATTGATCGCTGAGGAAGGCTTTCTTATCTCTCCTTGCTATTCTTTGGAACTCTGCATTCAAATGGGAATATTTTTCCTTTTCTCCTTTGCTTTTCACTTCTCTTCTTTTCACAGCTATTTGTAAGGCCTCCTCAGACAGCCATTTTGCTTCTTTGCATTTCTTTTTCTTGGGGATGGTCTTGATTCCTGTCTCCTGTACAACGTCATGAGCCTCTGTCCATAGTTCATCAGGCACTGTGTCTAACAGATCTAGTCCCTGAAATCTATTTCTCACTTCCACTGAGAAAGACTAGTGTCTTCCAAATATCAAATGAGTAGCTAGTTTGCAAATAGATGGGGAAACAGTGGAAACAGTGACAGACTTTATTTTTTTGGCTCCAAAATCACTGCAGATGGTGACTGCAGTCATGAAATTAAAAGATATTTGCTCCTTGGAAATAAAGCTTTGACCAATCTAGACAGCATATTAGAAAGCAGAGACATTACTTTGCCAACAAAGGTCCATCTAGTCAAACCTATGGTTTTTCCAGTAGTTACATGTGGATGTGAGAGTTGGACTATAAAGAAAGCTGTGTGCCAAAGACTTGATGTTTTTGAACTGTGGTGTAGGATAAGACTCTTGAAAGTCCCTTGGACTGCAAGGAGATCCAACCAGTCTGTCCTAAAGGAAATCAGTTCTGAATATTCATTGGAAGCACTGATGCTGAAACTCCAATACTTTGTCCACCTGATGTGAAGAACTGACTCATTTAAAAAGACCCTGATGCTGGGAATGAGTGAAGGCAGGAGGAGAAGTGGACGACAGAGGATGAGATGGTTGGATGGCATCACCGACACAGTGGGCATGAGTTTCAGTAAACCTGGGAGTTGGTGAAGGGCAGGGAGGCCTGGTGTGTTGCAGTATATGGGGTCCCAAAGGGTTGGACACAACTGAGTGACTGAACTGAACTAAAGCTAGCTTGCAAACTGGTTCTGGAACACTGATGGAAGAAAGATTTTGTGAACAGTCCTGTTCATGTGTCTTGCCCCTGTCCTACATGTGACATATGATATCATTCATCATAATCTTGGTAAAATTACTTTTGAGTTTTCCAATGCTATCCTGTTGTATTCATAGTGTGTGTGTGTTTAATTGAGTCATTCTTTTTTATTTGATTGTTGTTTTTTGTTCAGTTGCTAAGTTGTAATCCAACTCTTTGTGCCACCAGGGGATGCAGCATGTCAGGCTTCTCTGTCCTTCACTATCTCCCAGAGTTTGCTCAGATTCATGTTTGTTGAGTCAGTGATGCCATCCAACTATCTCATCCTCTGCTGCTTCCTCCTCCTTTTGCCTTCCATCTTTCCCAGCATTAGGATATTTTTCAATGAGTTGTCTCATCACATCAGGTGGCCAGAGTATTGGAGCTTTAGCTTCAGCATCAGTCCTTCTGTTGCAGGAAGGGGGATCCCTTCCAGGGCCTGAAACTGGGCTCTGGTCTAACACTCAGAAATGAATTGTCCGAGGAGACACATGTGCTGACAAAGCAAGAGATATTATTGGGGAAGGGCCCCCAGGGGGAGAGCAGGAGGGTCAGGGGACCCAGGAGAACAGCTCTGCCACGTGGCCTGCAGTCTCGGGTTTTATGGTGATGGGGTTAGTTTCCGGGTTGTCTTTAGCCAATCATCTGACTCAGAGTCCTTCCAGGTGGTGCACACCTTATTTAGCCAAGATGGATGCCAGTGAGAAAGATTCAGGGTGGTGGTCGGACACGTTGTGTTTGCTTTTGACCTTTCCCAAACTCTTCCAGTTGGTGGTAGCTTATTAGTTCTGTGTTCCTTATTAGGACCTCCTGTCATAAAACAACTCATGCAAATTGTTACTATGGTGCCTGGCCAGAGTGGGCGGTTTCAGTCAGTGTGCTTCCCCTAACACTTCCAGTGAATATTCAGGGTTGATTTCCTTTAAGATTGACTTGTTTGATCTCCTTATGTCCAAGGGGCTCTCAAGAGTGTTTTCCAGCACAATTCAAAGCCATCAATTCTTCGGAGCTCAGTCTTCTTTATGGTCCAACTCTGACATCTGTACATGACTACTGGAAACACCATAGCTTTGATTAGATGGACTGTTGTTGGTAAAGTGATGTTTCTGTCTTTTAATACACTGTCTAGGTTTGTCATAGCTTTGATGAATCTATGCAGTATTTTATTCTGTTGATTATCACTGCTTCTTGAAAGATGTATCCTTATTTTCTAAAATACTGTTCTCCTTTTAAGGAACTCACTTTTACTCTTTTTTATCCATTTTTATCTCTGAATTAGCTCTGTCTACATATTGAGCAGAGTCTTCTTAAGTGTTAGGACTCATTTTCAAAGATAAAACATCATACAAAATGTTACATCCTAAGAAAAATTCAAGGGAAAATAATCAAAGAGGTTAGTTAAAATGAACACTACCATGTGGGTAGCAGTTGCTCTTTCATAACTTTTTAAAGCCAGTATCACATTGTTCCTTGTACACAATAGGTGTTAAGCAAATATATCACATGATTAAGAAATTAAAGAATAAAGGAAGAATTGACGTAAGCAGCTGTGACAAACTCACTTTGGAATAATGGATTCTCCTTCTTATATTATAATTCTAATACCTGAAACCATTATCTTAAACAACTACTGCTTAGGTCTGTCCCCCAGAAAGTGCAGAAGATAAATTTTGTGTAGAAGAGCAGTGAAGACTTCCTAAATTCCAAAATATTACTAACAATTTAGTAAACTATTAATATATATTTTTTCACTTGATCCCTTACTCTTGCTTCCAGAGTTTGGTGATGAAGCTCAATAATAGGAAATCAAATCTCAACTGTACATAAAATACCAATGACAGCAATAACAGAAGGGCCAAAACAACTTGATGCATAAAGGAGAAATCTCTTCCAAAAATGGTGTTGGAACAATAGGATGTCACTACAGAGACAATCTCACCCTCCCATTTTTATATCACAGGTGAGAAATATTAACATATGATGAATTAGGAAGCTCAACGTAGAGTTAAAAAACACAATTTATGGAATGTAACACTGGAGAAAATCTTTGAGACTTTGGGTTAGGCAATGAATTCTTATGGGATATAGTGGGCATAAACTATACATTTCTGTGAAGAAAGTTAGGTTTTATGAAGATTAAAATTTTCAGATCACCACAAAAGAAAAGAAACATCTTAAAAATAATAAATAAATTATTTACATTTTGGGAAATAATATTTGAAACACTAATATCTGAAAAAGATTTTTATTGGAAATATATAAACAATACCTGCATTTTGAAAATAAAAGCCCAGCTATGCCAATTTTCAAAAATTGAAGAAGAATCAAACCAACATTTTTCAAAATAGTATATACAAGTGGCCAAGGAACATAAAAATATACTGAACATCATTAGGGACATACAAATTAAAACTATACTAAGATATCACTACACAAGTTAAAATGAAAAAACAAATTGACTATCTCTAATTTCAGAAAGGTTGCAGGAGTAACTGCAACTCTGATATTTTTGTCTGCACTCTAAAGTAATACAGCCACTTTGAAAAGAGTTTAGTAATTTCTTGAAAGAAATTAAACAATTAAGGAATTTCTGTTCTATATTTGTTGTTGTCCAGTCGCTCAGTGGTGTCTGACTCTTTGTGACCCCATGGACTTAAGCATGCCAGACTTCCCCCTCCTTCTCCATCTACCGGGGCTTGATCAAACTCATGTCCATTTAATCAATGATGCCATCCATCTATCTGGTCTTCTATCATCCCCTTCTCCTCCTGCCTTCAATCTTTTCCAGCATCAGGGTCTTTTTAAATGAGTCAGCTCTTCATACCAGGTGACCAAAGTATTGGAGCTTCAGTTTCAGCATCAATCCTTCTAATGAGTATTCAGGATTGATTTCCTATAGGGTTGACTGGTTGTATCTCCTTGCTGTCCAAGGAACCCTCAAGAGTCTTCTCCAACACCATAGTTCAAAAGCATCAATTCTTCAGCATTCAGCCTTCTTTATGGTCCAACTGTCACATCCATACATGACTACTGGAAAAACCGTAGCTTTGACTAGACGGATCTTTGTTGGCAAAGCAATGTCTCTGCTTTTTAATATGCTGTCTAGGTTGGTCATAACTTTTCTTCAAAGGAGCAAGCTTCTTTTAATTTCATGGCTGCAGTCACCATCTGCAGTGATTTTGGAGCCCCCCAAAAAAGTCACCATTTCCATTGTTTCTCCAACTATTTGCCAAGAAGTGATGGGACTGGATGTCATGAATGTTGCATCTTAAAGCCAGTCTTTTCACTCTCATTTCACCTTCATCAAGAGGTTCTTTAGGTCCTCTTTGATTTCTGACATAAGGGTGGTATCATTTGCATATCTTAGGTTATTGATATTTCTCCCAGCAATCTTGATTCCAGCAGGTTCTTCATCCATCTGGCCATTTCACATGATGCACTCTGCATATAGGTTAAGTAAGCAGGTTGACAACAAAGGAGGCTTGACTCCTTTCCCAATTTTGAACCATTTTGTTGTTCCATGTCTGGTTCTAACTGTTGCTTCTCGACCTGCATACAGATTTCTCAGGAGGCAGTAAGGTGGTCTGGTATTCCCATCTCTAAGAATTTTCCACAGCTTGCTGTGATCCACATAGTCAAAGGCTTTAGCATAGTCAGTGAAGCAGAAGTAGATGTTTTTCTGTAATTCTATTGCTTTCTCTATGATCCAGTGGATGTTGGCAATTTGATCTCTGTTCTGCATATTTAATGAATATTAAAGAGACTATACATTCAGAAAACAATTTATATCAGAATTGTCATAAGAGCCATACTCATATTCTCCCAAACTTGGAAACAAATTAGATTTCCATAAAAAGAACATGTATATTCCACTGTATGTATTTATATAGTGGAACATAGCACAGTAATTAAAAGTAATAAACTACTGATGCATGTAACAACATGGATAGAACATGCACTCTGATCCATGCACTATGACTCCATTTATCAGAAAAGTTTAATAGGTCATAGGTCTCTCTCACACTGATGGAGGTAGTATTATCAAAAGGCATTGGTTATTAGGTCTCAACTTTAAATTAACTTTTATCTATACCCAATTGTGTGAGGAAATGGGGAAGAAATCCTTAAAAAGGAGTTTATTAGACCAAAGAAAATATGCTTATCTACCTTGACACAAGAAAAAGAGCTGTGTTCTTCAGGGAAACTTGAAACCAGAAACTCTAAAACTTGCTGACAATTCTTGGGCATCCGTGTTTGAATCTTGGTGGGTCTGGGTAAACTGAAATGTAAATAAAATATTTTAAAGAATTAAAATTAAATTTAATTGCTCACCATTTGCATGGTGGCCTGCACCATGCAATCACCCCAAATTACTGCATTAGGTTGCATACTGATAACTTTAATAGCTGAAACATCAGGCCAGTCAGGTCACTCTTAGTGTCAAATACTGGAAGCATTACATCAGGTCCTCCCTTCAGCAAGGTCCTTTGATACAGTTATTTGGAAACTACCATCTCCCTCTGCTTCCCTGTCTCACCCTAGCCACTGCTTACTCTTACATGGGGGAGGTTTCTAATGTCAGAAAGATTATCTTTCCAATTGGGACACTTAGGTTTTATATCATAACACAAGCCTATGCAGATGTAAAAAGTTGGTCTGGTTCTTCCTCATCTTGCCAAATGTGTCTCTTTATGGCAAGTCCATTCCTTTGCCAGATCAGACAATTCCTCCAGGTATAAAAGTATCTGGTATCTTGTTCTTTGCTTACCGTATTAGTTTGTTCTTACTGCTCTTGTCTTGTTCTTACTGCTATTGTCTCACATCTCTAAAGGATCAAAGTTCAAAATCAAGGTGTAGACAGAGTGGGTTCCTTTGGAGGGCTGTGAGGGAAGGAAATGTCCCAAACCTTCCTCCTTGGTTTGGAGATGGCCATCTTCTCAATGTCTCTTCATATCATCTTCCTACTATGCTTATGTCTCTTGGTCCAAATTTCCCCTATTCAGTTGGTAAAGAATCTGCCTGCAATGAAGGAGACTCTGGTTTGATTCTTGGGTTGGGAAGATCCTATGGAGAAGGAATAGGCTACCCACTCCAGTATTCTTGTGCATCCCTTGTGGCTTAGTTGATAAAGAATCCATCTGCTATGCGGGAGACCTGGGTTCTATCCCTGGGTTGGGAAGATCCCCTGGAGAAGGGAAAGGCTACCCACTCCAGTATTCTGGCCTGGAAAATTTCATGGACTATACAGTCCATGGGGTCGCAAAGAATCAGACATGACTGAGTGACTTTCACTTTCACTTTCATATTGGATTAGGGCCCATCTTAAGGAACTTCAGTTCAGTTCAGTTCAGTTCAGTCGCTCAGTCATGTCTGACTCTTTGCAACACCATGGACTACAGCACGCCAGGCCTCCCTGTCCATCACCAACTCCCGGAGTTTACTCAAACTCATGTCCATTGAGTCAGTGATGCCATCCAACCATCTCATCCTCTGTTGTCCACTTCTCCTCCTGCCCTCAATCTTTCCCAGCATCACTGTCTTTAGAAATGGGTCAGTTCTTTGCATCAGGTGGCCAAAATATTGGAGTTTCAGCTTCAACATCAGTTCTTCCAGTGAACATTCAGGCCTAAATGTTTGTTCAGAACACTCAGGAGATTGAAAAAGTTGGCTTAAAGCTCAACATTCAGAAAACAAAGTTCATGGCTTTCGGTCCCATCACTTCACGGCAAATAGATGGAGAAACAGTGGAAACAGTGTCAGACTTTATTTTGGGGGGCTCTAAAATCACTGCAGATGGTGACTGCAGCCATGAAATAAAAAGACGCTCACTCCTTGGAAGAAAAGTTATGACCAACCTAGACAGCATATTAAAAATCAGAGGCATTACTTTGCCAACAAAGGTCTGTCTAGTCAAGGCTATGGTTTTTCCAGTAGTCATGTATGGATGTGACAGTTGCTCTATAAAGAAGGCTGAACACTGAAGAATTGATGCTTTTGAACTGTGGTGTTGGAAAAGATTCTTAAGAGTCCCTTGGACTGCAAGGAGATCCAACCAGTCCATCCTAAAGGAAATCAGACCTGAATGTTAAGGACCTTAACTTAGCTAATTCCATTTTCTATGACCCTGTTTCTCAATAACTGTATTTATTTTCACATTTTAAAGCACTTGGATTTAGGACTTCAACTTATACACTTTGAAGGGACACAATTCAGCCATAGCATTCACCTAGAAAGTGATTGGGTCTCTTTCTGAAAATGAATAGTTTGGTTAAACTTTGTAACAATCACATTTTTAACAGCATATATAAAGTTCCATTTATATATGGGTATATATGTATATATGTACAATAAATATCTTATTGTATGAGCAATAAATATCACTATTTTTATTTGGGTTGAGATGTTACTTTGGTAACATTCTAAAAACAGAATGCCCACATGGCTATTTTTTCCTTATCTAAAATTTGTCACTGACATTTGAATAGGCTGCTAATTGAACTAGCCAAGGAAACTGAAGAAACACTGAAAATTTGATTCAGCTCCATCCATGGACTTATTTAGATATTGACATATATATATATATATATATATATATGATATACATATATATATTTTACTGAAGTTTAACATACATTAAAGTTCACCAATGTCAAGTGCACTTATATTTCCTTATTTACAGAGGGAGAAAACTAAGTCTTAGGATGGCTTGGTGATTTATCTAAAGTCAAACTGCTAGTAAAGAGTGGAGTTTAAGGTGTACATGTCTGACTGCAAAGGCCTTACTCTTTCCCTGAGTGAGAAATGAGGAAAACCTGACTTGTTTTTCGAAAGTGAAATTATGATTGAGTGGAGAAAAGCGAGCTTAATTCTTTCAGGCAATTATAGCAGAAGCCATAAAAAAATTCAGGGTCTTTAAGGAGCGATTAATGATGCTTGCTGAACCAAAGATGTCTCACTGGGGGAGATGATAGTGAGTGGTTTTGCATGGTTGATAGAATTTGGGTAACTGGAGATAGCAGAACAACATTTGAGATTGCAAGGAATGGGCAGTGACAGGTGTTGCAGAGAGCAGAGAGGTGTAGAGAGAGGCAGGTGCATGTTGAGAGAGACTGCTCTTGCTCAAAGTAGATGACTCTTGGCAAAGATAGCCTTAATTGTGTCTAGGTAGCAAGCAGAGGAATTAAAAAGAAAACAAACTGATCTCAGAAACTTTAAGAACCATGAGACAATTCCTGAAATAAAGTGGAAAAGGGTTTATAAAATCATGAAAGGTCCAAGAACCAACTCAGGAGCTCCCTGAAATATTTGCAGTGGGTGGAGCTAACTCTGGAAGAAGCCCGAGTTGCTCCAGTGCTCTGTTACCCAGTCAGCCAATGGTTTTGGAGAGTCAGCCAATCATTTTACATTGGAGAGCCCTAAGATGCAGTCCCTACTGCTTCACAGTTAGAGGAAGTACACCCACAATTCCCTGGACAGTCATTCCCTGACCTTGCTCCATACAGTTGGTTTTGTTATATAAACAATGAAATTCAAGATGTTTTAATCTCCAATCCTCCCTCAGTATGTCGTTCATCCTGAGAACTAAAGTCCTTAGAGCTTACAGGTTTCATCAAAGAGTCATGACTCTTGATAAAATATGGAGTCTATTAGTATGCATTCCTAGAAACCCTGTAACTGACCACAGAGCTAGACAGAAGAATGGGCTAATTTCCATTTGAAACATCTAGGTTTTAGGTTGCCAGTAAAGAGAATAGATGATGTGATTTTGTGGAAGGTGGATGGCCACAAAACTACTTAGTCCAGATATGACTGTTGGAGGTTCCATTTTCATGTGCTGGAGGACTTGTAGGATGACTCCTTGGAATTTATCCCACGGCAGTGACTGTTCTACAACCATCGTGGTCATTAAAACTCTGTGCCTGTGTCTGTCTTGATAATAGGCAGGCAACTCAATTTTGGCAAAAGAGATATGCTGTAAAATTTCTTTACTTCTTAAAACTTCAAAGATAATCCCCTTTACTGACCCTGGTTGTTATTGTATCAGAAACTATGCTTACAAAGTAGGAGACATCCTGCTACCAACCCTATGATATTTTCCAATGATGTCAAATTGAAAAGTAGAAAAAATCTGGGATCTTCATGAACATGCTGAGCCACTGAATCAACTCTGAAGACCATCCTTTCCATAGGCTTTTATTTCTAATGGCTGTATTTATTTTCTGTACATTTGAGTTTCTATCTTGTCATTTACTTTCAGATTGAAAGACATTTTATCATTTCTTGAAGTGACAGACTCTCAGCTTTCATTTTTCTAAAAATGTCATTTAAACCTTGCCTTTCAAGGATATTTTCACTGTATATGAATTCTTTGTCAACAGTTTTCTTTCTTTCTTTTCTTCTGCTTTCTTTTTTTTTAATCTTCAGAACCTAAAAAGGTCACTCAATTGATTTTTGGCCTCCACTATTTCTGATGAAAAGTCAACAGAACTTTGTTCTCTGTTACTGTGTATATAACAAGTCTTTTTCCTCCTGTGGATCTTTTTTGAGGCTTATTTTTAGGCTTCTCTGGGGTATGAGTGGAGAGTACATCTAATTCTAGGGTAATGTTTCTCAGCTTTGGTATTATTCACATTTTGGATCAGACAATTTTTTGTTGCTGGGGCTGTTGTGTGAAAAAAAAGGTTGATTTACAACAAATTTGGCCCACAAGAGACCAATATCACTTAGCAAGTTGTGACAATCAAAAATGCCCCCTTCATTGCCAGATGTCCACTGGTTGGCAAATCTGCATCATTCACCTTCTCTGCCATTAAGAACTAGTGCTCTAGGATATGCTCCTTATTACAAATATGTGGTGGTTTTTCTGCTATCTCAGCTGGATGCCATGAAAGTGTTATATTAAGTACAAAAGGAAGACCCATCCTGACAATTCCTTGAGCAGACAAAACCATTTAAGCCACACAAGCAAGCCAAATGTATTTCAGGAACATACATAAAACTTCAGCTTCCCAGGTGGCATTAGTGGTAAAGAACCTTCCTGAAATGCAGGAGATGCCGGTTCCATCCCTGGGTTAGGAAGATCCCCTGGAGGACAAAATGGCAACCCACTCCAGCATCCTTGCCTGGGGAATCCCAAGGATAGAAGAGCCTAGAGGGCTATAGTCCATAGGGTCACAAAGAATTGGACATGACTGAAGTGAATTATCATGCATACACACAAAACTTAATTTTGATTATATCTTGTAAATGCCTCTGATAATTACAGAAGAAACTTAAGTCATCTTCCTGAAAATGCTATAAGATAATAATTTGTAACCAAAGTCTCCACTGGAAATCAACCTGGAAATCCCCCTTATAATAACCAATCATTGTGAAGGTTAAACAACTTCCTCATTTTCACTTTATAAACCGTGTTGTAATTTCATGTGCTGAACTTCCTATCAGTTTTAAATACAGAGGCTCCCAGTTCACAAACTGTTCTTACATGCACAATTAACTCATACTAAATATTACTTATTGATTTAATTCTTTAATTCTGCTGTCTTGGGACATGGGGCAAATGTTAATTAGTTATGATATTTCTGGTTGGACCACAACTCAAATCTTTCTATTTTCTGTTCTTTTTTAATATTAATTTGTTTATCTTAATTGGAGGCTAATTACTTTACAATATTGTAGTGGTTTTTGCCATACACTGCCATGAATCAGCTATGGATGTACATGTGTCCCCCATCCTGAACTCCTGTCCCACCTCCCTCCCCATCCCATCCCTCAGGGTCATTCCCAGTGCACCAGCCCTGAGCACTCTGTCTCATGCATCCAACCTGGACTGGCAATTCATTTCACATATGATAATATACGTGTTTCAATGTTATTCTCTCGAATCATCCCACCCTAGCCTTCTCCCACAGAGTCCAAAAGTCTGTTCTTTACATCTGTGTCTCTTTTGCTGTCTCTCATATAGGGTCATCATTACCTTCTTTCTAAATTCCATATATATGCATTAATATACTGTATTGGTATTTTTCTTTCTGACTTACTTCACTCTGTATAATAGGCTCCAGTTTCATCCACCTCATTAGAACTGATTCAAATGCATTGTTTTTAATAGCTGAGTAATATTCCATTGTGTATATGTACCACAGCTTTCTTATCCATTTGTCTGCTGATGAGCATCTAGGTTGCTTCCATGTCCAAAGTATTGTAAACAGTGCTGCAATGAACACTGGGGTACACATGTTCTTGGCAATGGAAGTCTAGTTTAAAAGTATAGTTAAAAACAGTCTGTTGCCACTTTCTGGAAAGCCTCAACTCATCTTACTCTCTGAAAGTACAGCCTGCCTCTCAGTCATGACCTTGCAACAAGCCCCTTCATGTGCTTCTCAAGCCCTCCTTTTTGTAATTCCTCCTCTCATATTCCATCTCACAGGTCTGATCATTACTTCATCAACTCAACAGGACCACTGTGCTCTATTGATACCCTAGTTTTCTGGAATGTGGTCAGGAAATTGACTCATGTCAGCAAGGTGGGCCTTTGTGCCAAAGTTGACTTTGTAAACTTCCCTTTTCTCAGAGTTATAGTGTTACTTGGCCTGATGACCTGAAAATAATTTCATTTTACACAGTGTCCATTTTAAAGTTGTTTACTGCAGGAGAACTTGTCTGGCTCCAGGTACTGAATTATTTCCAAAAGCATATTTAGGTTATTTAGATTTATTAAGTATTTATTCACATTTTCTTCACATCAAAATATGATTCAGTTGTTCCTTTTTTTGCATTTTCAACTGAAAATGCAAAAAATATTAAGATTCATCATATTTGTTTAATTTTTATCATTAGCAACTTGATTATTACTGATTATCCATTCCTGAATCTTCTCTCTTTAATTTGTATGATTGGCTTCAAAGGAAACTTTGCATCTTTCCAATTATTTTATATCAAAGGCTCTTCCTTTTCCTCCAATTCTTTCCAGTCCTTGATGCCAAAAGCCCTCCAGCTGTTGGATAGTACAAGGATTTTCTTTTCTAATTTCTCATTTATCTATCCTACAGAAAAGATAATAGGAAAGGAAGAGTTCTTATTTTTCCCTACTCTCACTTCTCAAAAGAAAAATGAAAAACATTCCTTGGACCCACTAAGATAAAACCTCAAATATTTTTATTCCCACCACAAGACAGTATTTTCTCACTGTATCCTCCAGTCTTAAGTGAAAAAAAAATTACATACTTGTTTGAATTTTGCCCTGTTTCTACAGAAAATGCCTGTTGCTAATTAAATATTCTTCATTAAATTCTCCAGCAACAATTCAGCTACAGTTTTCCTTAGACCTTTCAACTTTACTAATGTTTTGATATAAATCTAAAAGTTGGAAAAATTTTTTGAAGAAGGACCTAGGTTATCTTATTATTAAACTGTCTAAATCAGTATCTTCTGAAAGCCTGTTACTCTAAGCAAGATACTTATTTGGTTTCTTAAAGGGAAAGCAAGAAGGAGAATAAGTAATTTAGGAAGAAATAAAAAGTGAAAAGAAGAAGAAAGTGTTGAAAGTGGAAAGTGAAAGTGAAAGTCGCTCAGTTGTGTCCGACTCTTTGCGACCCCATGGACTATGCAGTCCATGGAGTTCTCCAGGCCAGAGTACTGGAGTGGTACCTTTCCCTTCTCCACGGGATCTTCCCAACCCAGGGACTGAACCCAGGTCTCCTGCATTGCAGGTGGATTCTTTACCAGCTGAGCCACCAGGGAAGCCCAAGAATACTGGGTTGGGTAAACTGCAGAGTAAATCTTATAAATTGGGTATCTGTTATGGTATGCAATGTTTTACATTAAGGAAGAGGTACGCAGGTTTAGTGGACAGATTAGAATATTTCCTCGTGAATGCAGGGGAAAGACAAGGGATACTATTAAAAGCTATTTGAAATTTAAAATTAATTATCATCCTTATAATTTTTTGTGTGTGTGTGTGCACTCAGTCACTCAGTTATATCTGACTCTTTGAAACCCCTTGTACTGTAACCCACCAGGCTCCTGTGTCCATGGGATTTTCCAGGCAAGAATACTGAAGTGGGTTGCCATTTCTTTCTCCAGGGGATCTTCCCACCCAGGGATTGAACCTGCATCTCTTGTGTCTCCTGCACTAGCAGGGGGATTCTTTACCATTGCATTACCTGGAAAGCCCTTCATATTGAACATGACCTATAGGCAAATTTTGTAAAGGTTTCTGCCATATGAATAAATGATGTCTTATTTCATTATTCAGTTGGGATCATCTGAGTGGATTTCTGAAAAGGAGCAATGCATCTGTGCCTTTATTACCCTCTTATTCACAATTTCTTTTGCTGGTTTCTTGGTTTTTACATCTTTAACCCTTTTTTGCTTCTATCACCATAAATACAGACCTTTCTCAACACTGTATGCTCTTTCTCAGTTAAAGTTTTGTACTTCCTTCCTTCCTTCCTCTATTTCTCCTTTGACAAAAAACAAAGACTCACTAGAACCAGCTCAGACAAGTGGTTTTTATATGGGTACATGCTGTAATCTCACAGAAACCCACAAACAGACCAAAATACATCCAGACCTCTTACAGAGTGCAATTGGGAATTTGAAAGCCATCAAGAATTCAGACTTCTATTTATCATGGGCCAGAATTTTTTCAGTCACTATCTTACTGTTCTCCAAGCATCTGGAATTTTTATATTTTTTATCTCAAGTGCTCAGTAGCAACTGGCTCATCTCACAAATTCCAATTACAAGTTTCTATAAGATAAATTTAATTGCCCTAACTCATATTTTTTTCCCAGGACTTTAAAAGGCATGTGGGGCAAAGCAGCCTCTTTCACTAAAAGAGCTGTTAAGGCTTATACATTTTTGAATACTCATCACTTAGCTCTCCTCCTCTCTTGTTCCATTTATGACATTTCTCTGTTTTAGATGCTCATGACCTCTAGACTAACTATTACAATGTCTTCCACCTGATTTCCATACCTATACCCTCTCATTGCCACACTACATCATCCAGAAAACCATGAATGTAGACTTCATTTCTGTAAGGAATGAGGACTCTGTCTGTAGGATATTGATGAGAATAGGTAAGAAGAGTAGGTCACATGATTGGAAATATTACAGACCTTGAATTCAAGTAGAACAGAGCTGGAATCTTGGTTCTCTTATGAATTGCTTACTTCTAGGAATGTTGTTTAATTTCCAAAAGCTTTAGTTTCTTTATCTGAAAAAAATGTGGATGTTTGCAGTTAAAATAGAATTCAACAACTACCCAGGGAAGAGGCCAAGAAACAAGATGACATGTTTTTTCATGAATTTGCAAAGCCCAGTGATTATTCTGGCTCTTGATCTAACAGCTAAAAATTTTGATTTGTCAGTATCAATACACTGAGAAATCATACATTCAGTATGATTTTAAAGTAACTCCTTCTGTAATAGTATTGTTACTTTTGTGTCTTTGTGCATCATGTTCAGTTGTATCTGACTCTTTGCATCCCCATATACTGTCATTGGAAAAGACCCTGATGCTGGGAGGGATTGGGGGCAGGAGGAGAAGGGGATGACAGACGATGAGATGGCTGGATGGCATCACCAACTCAATGGACATGAGTCTGAGTAAACTCTGGGAGTTGGTGATGGACAGGGAGGCCTGGCTTACTGAGATTTGTGGGGTCACAGAGTCGGACACGACTAAGCGACTGAACTGAACTGACACTGTAGCCCACAAGACTCCTCTGTTCATGGGATTTTCCAGGCAAGTACACTAGAGTGGGTTGCCATTTCCTTCTCCAGGAGATCTTCCCAATGCAGGAATTGAACCTGCATCACCTGTGTCTCTTGCATTGCAAGCAGATTCTTTACCTGCTGAACCATTGCGGTTAAGTATTTTTATTTTACTACCATTTTACAAATATGCTCTTCTCTTCAAATAACTTTATTGGACATGCAAATAAGATTTAAGTGCTAAAGAGGACAAACTTGCTATAGATATTTTCACTAAAATATTATTTACTTGTCCTGGAGAAGGAAATGGCAACCCACTCCAGTGTTCTTGCCTGGAGAAACCCATGGATGGAAGAGCCTGGTGGGCTACAGTGCATGGGGTCATAAAGAATTGGGCATGACTGAGGCGACTGAGCACATTATATATTTGTGAGTATCAGAATGCCTCTGGGGTTAGCTGTCCTGTTTAACATTCTAAAAAACTATTTTCACCTCGGAATGAGAACAGAGCTCTCCTCAGGGTTTTTCCAGTTGTGGATATGTTTTGTGCTATTTGTGGCATCTGAACAGTAATATACTGTGGTTAGTCAAAACTCTAGAGGCTGTCATCAGTGGGAAAGGTGGTATAGAGGAAATTAATTTGAAGCAAGGAAATAGTAATGGCCTGCAACATGGATTTTCATATTTATTTAGATAGTAATTTTCTGAGTCAATAATAGCATTTGTGGTGCCATTCATTGGAGATTTGGTTTCTACAAAATTTCCAATTACAGATGGTATTAATTTCCCTCAGAAGCCACAGACTATGACATATTGCAAGATTGTTGACTTATCTCTCTCAGAATATCATACCAAATTTTATTTTGAATGAGGAAAGAGAAAAATAGAAAATCTAGAAATAAATGATTGCTCTGAAAATCAAGCATTTATGCTTTAAAGCAAAACTCTGGTTTCAAGTCTAAAATTTAATTTTATGGTAATTGAAAACTAACAGCCAAAATGTGTTTTTTCATGTGTTCTCATGTCTTGTGCCCTATATATTACTTCTTTTATTCATGTTACAAACTTCATTTAGTTTTTCATAATATACTATTTACAATTAAGAGCTCAGAAAGAATAATGTTATTTAAAATTTATGTTTAAAGTAAGGCAATTTAAAATGTATATAGAAGAGATCTTTAGACAGATGTTAAAAACTTTAGATTTGGTTTTTAGTAGCAAATGCTTACTTGTATGACTATAAGATAAAAAATAGTATTTTTTAGGAAAATCACTGTCTCTGACAGTTCTTAACACCAGTCACACATCTACAGGCTGTTACTGCCACTCAGCTTTGTCTGAGTGTCCCTTGACTGGGCATGCATCTAGGCCATTTACTTCATGAAAACTGCTCTTTTGGCCCTTGGGTGAAATCAATCCAATATGATCTCTGGTCTAGAATTTTAGTCTCCCAAAGCTTGGAAAAACATAGACAAAATGGCTTCTAGTAATCTGCCTACACATTTGGGATTCTGTATCCATGAAGGGATAAAACCCTCTGTGGTTGAATGTTGTTCTAAGGAAAGCAGAGGAAATGTGCAAGGTCTTGGTATTGCAAGAGAGGTAATGGAAGAGTTTCTCCAAGTAAAATTGAAGTGACTATATGTCCCCATAGAGCAGGCTTGGAATTCAGGCAAATGTCCAATGGAGAGAGAAGTTACTTAGCTTGAATCTGTCAAAGTGATATCAAAATCCAGGAGCAGTGAAAGGAATGTCTGTGTCCCAAATAGTCTTTGTTTTAGGTACTATAAATGATGTGGAAAGAGCTGTCAGGATCCAAGTGTGTATATTGGGAAGTCCTTACACCCTTTTCTTATATAATTGGAAAAGTGTAAACTATAAAGACATATTGGTAATGACAGAGAAGTTCAATGGAAAGAAAAAAAAATCCATGAAATGGAAGCAACAGTATCAAAAGAGGCTGTGAGAAAATCTTACTACAGCACCAGAAGAATTCAGGATAGCTTCTCATGGTCTTAGTTTATTTATGTCTTGTTCACCTTAGAATCAGTGAACAACTGGGCAAATGGGAATGACAGCAGCTATTGTAAATAATAATAAAAAAATAATAAAAATAAAAGCTCCACAATGGATGAGTGAAGGAGTTAAGTCTGTCTAGGGATTTAAAGAGATGTATTTAGTGACTAGCCCTCTTTTCAGCTATATAACCAGCCCATGAAGGACTGAAATATTTTACTTGGACTGTTGTAGTTAGCCACAGAGAGGGTATAATCTTTCTGGGATTATGATTTGCCTGAATAATAAACTATTGGAAATGATGCAAAAGTAAAACTTATAATATTGTGTTACTTCTTCTACCTCCCCTATGATTTTATTGTGTCCCTATAATTGGTGTTCACTTTTTTAGTGTATCAGCTTAGTCTGAATATATTATATCAAATCTCTCAGGTTGGCAGTAATTTTGAATATTTAGACTGGATGGTGAGCCAAACCGCTATTCCAAGTTTCATATAAATTTAAGATTCTACATTACAAAATATAAGGGAAAATGTGTTTCACATTCACAGACACTCTATTCCATACCTAATTTTCAAATTTAGAGTCAAACGACACTTTCTGTAAGCACTTTGTTAACTTTTGTGTAATCAACTTTTCTTCTATTCATTAATTGTACAAATGTTATTTTTGGAGTATTATAGATTTTAAAATCTTAGTTTGGATTCTGGATTTCTTAAAACAAATATACCTATGCATTTGCCTTTTAAAAATATGAAAAATAATATATATATAACGACAGTGCATAAAATTGTACCATGCAGCATATCACATAACTAGAAAACCAATACCTGGGTGACCACCATGCAGTCTTCCCAGAGCCCCTTCATGTGTTCTTGTTCCATGGTACCCCGCCCCTTAGGAATAACTACAATGCTAATTTTTATGGCAAACAGCTTCATAAATTTTTAACTTTTAATTTGTATTAGGGTATAGCTGATTAACAATGTTATCATAATTTCAGGTGAACAGCAGATGGATTCAGTCACACATATACATGGATCCATTCTCCCCCAAACTCCCCTCCCATCCAGGCTGCCACATAACATAGAGCAAAGTTCATGTAATAGCTTCATATTTTTAAAATATTTTAAAACATCCTGTATATATCCACAAATGATCCATAAGTAACATATGAACACTGATGATCATTACTTCTTTGTTTTCACTCACGTTTTTACACCAGAATGTTCTTGTCCCTTCCATCCCAAATTCATATGTTGAAATTCTAGCCCCAAGAAGGATGGTACTAAGAGGTGTGACTTTCAGTAGTCAGACTGTGGAAGTGGTAAAAAATCTGCCTGCCAGTGAAGGAGATGCAAGAGATGTAAATTTGATCGCTGGGTTGGGAAGATCCCTTGGAGAAGGAAATGATAACACACTCTAGCATTCTTGCCTGGAAAATTCCATGGACAGAGAATTCTGGTGAGCTTGCAAAGATTCGGACACGACTGAGATTGCACATGCTAGGCTGTACTCATGAAGACCAAACTCTCATGAATGGGGTTAATGCCCTTATTAAAAAGACCCCAGAAAGCTCCATCATGCCTTCCTCCATGGCAAGAGCTCAGGAAGAAGATGCGGTCTATCAAACAGGAAGGAAGCTGCCAGCAGACACTAAATCTGCCAGCACCTTAATTGTGGACTTTCTAGCCTCCAAGACTGAGAAATAAATGTTTGTTATTTAAGTCACCAGTCTGTGGTACTTTTGTTACAGCATCCCAAACAAACTTAAACATTACCTATACATCAGTTCAGTTCAGTTCAGTCGCTCAGTCGTGTCTGACTCTTTGCGACCCCATGAATCGCAGCACGCCAGGCCTCCCTGTCCATCACTAACTCCTGGAGCTTACTCAAACTCATGCCCATTGAGTCGGTGATACCATCCAGACAACTCATCCTCTGTCGTCCCCTTCTCCTCCCCCCTTTAATCTTTCCCAGCATCAGGGTCTTTTCAAATGAGTCAGTTCTTCGCATCAGGTGGCCAAAGTATTGGAGTTTCAGCTTCAAAATCAGTCATTCAAATGAATGCTCAGGACTGATCTCCTCTAGGATGGACTGGTTGGATCTCCTTGCAGTCCAAGGGACTCTCAAGAGTCTTCTCCAACACCATAGTTCAAAAGCATCAGTTTTTCAGCGCTCAGCTTTCTTATATGTGCCCCTAAAGATACACTATAATATTGTATTTTTTACCTTTTTATAAATGTAATCACATTGAATATTTTATCTTGTGTTTGTGTCTTTCAATACTGTTTTTATAATATACATAAATATTTACATGTGGCTGGAGTTCAGTAAGTTTCATTGTTGCATATTTGTTAATTCATTATAGCTCTATAACAATTTGTTCACTCTAATAACAATAAGCATTTCAATTTTTTTGAGATTTGGGCTAATATATACTAATAATTCAATTGAGGACAACCTTGACCTTTAGTGTGGTATGCAAATATATGAGTTTCCCTAGAATATCCACCTCAGAGTAGAATTGTTGGGTCATGGATAAGCATATCCTCAGCATTACCACATAAAGCCAAACAGTTTTTTCAAAAAAGTTGTATTAAGCACACTTCTATAAAGAGTGCTTCAGAGAACTCCTTGCTCTATGTTTAGCTGATAATGATCATTTCCAGACTCTTTAGCTTCATAGCAATCCATTGTGGAAGGATTGCGATTTCATAAATTTTCCTACTTACTACTGAATCTGATTGCCACTTGCTGTTACTTGATCCTTTGGATTTGTGGATCAGACAGTAAAGAATCTGCCTGCAATATGAGAGACCTGGGGTCCATTCCTGGGTTTGGAAGATCCCCTGGAGAAGAGGATGGCAACCCACTCTGGCAATCTTGCCTGGAAAACTCCTTGGACAGAGGAGACTGGCAGTCCATGGGGTTGCAAAGGGTTGAACATGACTGAGTGGCTTTCACTTTCACTTCACTTTTTAATTTTGAAATAATTTTCTAATTAAGGAGAAGTTATAAAGATAGTTACAGAGTTCTCATATAAACTTTATCCTGTTTCTCTTAAGTAATGACACTAAATTTATGAAATTAAAAAAATACTAAAATATTAAATAAAATAGTAAATAATAAAACTACTAAAATACTAAAAAAATACTAAACATATGAAATTTAAAAAATGTATAGTATTAATACAATACTAACAAATTAAAGACTTTAACAATTTTTCTACAAAGGTCAGTGTTATATCTTGTGATGAAATCCAGGGTAGCACACTGTATTTACTTATCATATCTACTTTAATCTGTGACAATTTCTCAGTCTTCTCTTTTTTTAAATGACTTTTATGAAGCATTCTAGTAAGATATTTTGTAGAATTCCTTCAATTAAATTTTGTCTAATATTTTCTCAAAATTAGCCTGGAGTTATGGATTTGGGAGAACAGCACAGAAGTGAAGTATCCTCCAAATTAAATCATTTAAGAGAATACATAATAGTAATATGATTTGTGTCTGGTGATGTTGGCTTAAATCATTCTGTTGTCAGTTTTTATTATTGCTGAATTAACATTTTTCACTTTCCATGCTCTATTCTTTGAACATAAATCACTAAGTCTAGTCCACACTTAAGGGGAAAAGCATTAATATCTACTTCCTGAAAGTAGTATTATTAAGGCATTTTCACATAAGTTAAAACCATCACAGTAATTAATTGTGAGGTTATAAAATATCATAAAATTTCATCCACAGATTTTATCATTTGTTAGGATATTTTGCCTGATAATAATCTAATGATCATCTATTACATTCTTATTCCTTCTACCTTTGGTATTTGGAATTGTTCTAGGTGAGTATACATCACATAGCCTCTGTTTTTAAATTTATCATTTGTTTGTATCAACATGGGTTTAGATATTTATTTTATTCTTTGGTTTATAACCCAATATTGTTATTATTTATTTTGTTGCTCAAATTGTTTAAGCTCTGGTCATTGGGAGGCTATTCAGTTGGCTTCTTTTCCCTCAGACACACTCATTCTTCCATTTTTCTCCCAGTATTTCTTATTTTTTGATACTGTAAAACACTCCTGGATTCTCTTGTATTTTCCCTATCCCAGTACTAGAATCAAACATTTCCCCAAGAAACTTTGGTTCCCATTTACTGCAGAATTTTATTTAGAAACCAAGGTCTTAGGACTTGATGAGCTCACAGATACTGGAGTGCTTCTAAATCCTTTCAGTGGACAGGGATATGAATGTGTATATATGCCAACCAATGTAGAAATCTATATCTATAATTGTTTTTGTATATATCTATCTAGATATGTATTAAGTTAATAATGAGTTCATATTGATGTCAGACAACACCGTTTAAAAAGGTTTTGGTAAAGCAAAACATTGAAACAGATTTAACAACCAGCTTTACTATAAATAATAGATAAAACAGCACACAAACATAAGATATCTCACTACCCACTGTTTACTGTTTCTTTTATCAAACACTTTAACATAACAGCAAATAGAAACACTATTAACAAAATTTTTGAAATAGCAAGCATTTTAAACAAAATTAGAACCATAAATTTAAGAGTAGTGATATTAACAAACATAAACAGAAAGTTGTATTACAAATTGGGTACTTTGAATGAGGAAGATATATTACTATATATGAATGATAATGTTTAATTCAACCATCATATATTAATTGATCTTTCTTTAGTCAATCAACTTTGGCTTCCTCAGTGGTAAAAGTAGAGCAAAACCAGATGTTGATCAAATTAAAAACACAAGTGTTTGATTCATTAACCATGTACTGCTGCTAACAGTTAAACATAATTATATTTTTATGAACATGTGACAATAACAGTTGGAAGAATTCCTGAACTTCAAAAGTATATTTAAGAACTCACATTTCTATAAAAGGTCTCACTCTAAAGTGGAGTGAAAATTATAAACTACTGCTTAACTAAACTGAGATTTAATTTTATATAATAATTTGAACAAAAAATCCAGAGGCATTACCCATATTTCTTTTATTCCTTCACTCAGTGTACATTAAAACATCAATAAAGAAAGCAATGCTAATTACACATGGATAAGAATTTGTTAATTTTAGATGAGACAATAGTTTATTGAATTTTTATTAGATACTCAAAGTATAGTATGTACTGAAAAAATGGATCAGTTCCACAGTGTGGTATAGTTAAATCAATTTTTTTTTATAGTTAAAGAATACCTGAATTAAAGTTTTAGTGCTAGAGCCTATTAACTTCCAACCCATTTTTACTTATGGTCAACAAGATATCCATCAAATTGGATATTTCCAGATGGCTCAGTGGTAAAGAAACCACCTGCAATGCAGAAGACACAGGAGACATGAGTAAGCTCCCCTGGATGAGGCAATGGCAACCAACTCCAGTAATCTTGCCTGAAGAAATCCCGTGATCAGAGGAGCCTGGCAGGCTACAGTCCAAAGGGTCGCAAAGAGTTGGACATGACTGAGCGACTGAGCAAAAAATGAAAATTCAGACTAACACGTTTCTTCTGTCAGTCCTTAAAAAATTCTCCTCTAGAATGCACAAGTAAGCACCAGTTTCATAGTATATAGGAAGAGAAAGAGAGACATTGAAAGATGAAAGTGGGACTTTTGCAGAGGGACTAAGAGGATATGAGTGGAAGGTGGGAGGTGAATAAAGTAGGATGATAATCCCAGCCTCATGTGCTATATTTTGATCTTGGTTATTAAGTGCAGACCATAGCGGTGAGTAGATTATTTGTAATAAATTGAACAAAGGAAGAAATACTTCAGTGTAGCACTGAATTGAGGAGGGTCTTCTTCCAGACTGTTTATGAAACCCACTAACATTATCTTAATTTTTAAAAATTAACATACAATGAAATCAAGATTCTCTTTGGACTACAGTTCTGAGATTTAACGCTTGTATAGAACAGTGCAACAGTGCAGAGAAATAGTTTTAGTGCCCCATTAAAAAATATCCCTGTTTTATCAGTTTATTTGTAGTCACATGTTTCCCTCTAACCCCTGCAACCACTGATCATTCCTGACCCCTGTCAATGTGTCTTTTGCAGCATGTCACATAAATCAAATCTTGAGATATCTAGCCATTGAAATTGGCTTTTATCATTCAGCAAATGCATTTATAATTAATAATTCATCTGTGTTATTGCATTAGTTAACAGCTTGTTTTGTTTTATTGCTGAGTAGTATTCCATTGTATGCATATACTAACAGTTTTGTTTACTAATTCACTCAGGAAAGAACATTTGAGTTGTTTCCAATTTGGGGCTATTATGGATGAGTAGAGCTGCACTGAATATTTATGTACAGATTTGTGTGTGAAAGATATCTGTATGTTTAAGGTAGACACTCCATTTCATTGGGTTTAAGCTTTTGTGAGGGCTGAATTCTAACATAAGCCTCAATTTTTTTTTTTTAATGCCACTTTATTGAGACGTGTGTGTGTGCTAAGTTGCTTCAGCCATATCAGACTCTGTTGGACCCCATGGACTGCAGTCCACTAGGTTCCTCTGTCCATAGGATTCTCCAGGCAAGAATACCTGGGTGGGTTGCGGTACACTCCTCCAGGGAACCTTCTTGACCCAGGCATCTAACCAGTGACTCGTACATCTAACCTGCATTGGCGGGCATGTTCTTTACCACTAGCGCCACCTGGGAAGCCCAGAGACATGACTGACATACAAATAACTATATAAATTTAATGAATAGAAGTCATGAATTTGGATATAATTATAAACCTGTGAAACTATTACCACAACTTATACCATAAATGTATTCACCACCTTCAAAAGTTCTCTCCTACTCTCTTTATTATTTTTATTTAATGTGATTAGAACCCTTTACATAAGCTTCACCCTCTTAGCAAAATGTATTTGACAGCAAGGAAATCAAACCAGTCAATCCTAAAGGAAATCAATCCTGAATATTCATTAGAAGGACTGATGCTGAAGCTGAAGCTCCAATACTTTGGCCACCTGATGTGAAGAGCTGGCTCTTTGGAAAAGACCCTGATGCTGGGAAAGATTGAGGGCAGGAGGAGAAGAGGACGACAGAGGATGAGATGGCTGGATGGCATCATTGACTCTGTGGACATGAGTTTGAGCAAGCTCCGGGAGATAGTGAGGGGCAGGGAAGGCTGGCGTGTTGCAGTCCATGGGGTTGCAAAGAGTTAGACACGACTGAGCGATCGAACAACAGCGATTGTCCACGAGATCCCACCCATGACAAGGTCATGAGGAGAAGACCTGACGGGCAAGGCAAATCAGGTTTTCAGGGATTCTGAAAAGTTGCCCCCAGCGTTCACCTTAAAGATGATATCTGTCTTTCTGATGCTTGCTTCAATAGACTACTCCCTAATTTCTGTGACACAGGCAGAAGGCCTTCCTGATCTCTTTCCAAATAAGAATCAGTTTAGAACTTTAATCAATAAGTTTCCCGGGTGGTGGTATTTTATGAGATTATCCAGGGTGAAAGGAGTGTTTTAATTTAAACTCCTTTGCTGGTATTTTAGTTTATTTGGCAAATGTGTTTATGCCCTTGGTACTAATATGCATGATTGCTTATAATACCCTAATCATAAAATAGCATAAAGAACCTCATCACATAAAGGCCCTAATAGGCACAGAGCCCTTCAGGGGTGAGGAAGCCCTATTAGAGAACATAAAAATATTAATGTAAAAGTGATTATAGTTAAAGATTTAGAAAAATAAGAGTTTAAAATTGTTAATTTTAACCAGGAATGCTAAACAGGGGCTGCCTCACTGGAGCTGCAGAGTCTTTGTGTGGTAAACCTTTTAGATAAATTTAACTGATAACTTCTGCAAAAGGACTGACCTTTGTGTTCATTAAAGAATAGATTACAGAAAACAGCCTTGCATTCACCTAGGTCATAAAATGTTAATAGGCCCCAAGGCCAGAAGATAATGTACAAGACCCTCATAAACAAAGAAGTATGCAAAAAACACCCTGGCTTCGTGAACAAGCTGATGTAATGTTAAACTATCTTCCCCTTAGAAATGTACTAATTTAGGGTATAAAAGCCACGGTAAAAAATAAAGCATTGCCAGACTCTGCCAGACCCTGCAAACACCCCTGTCTGGTCATTCTCTCTCTCTCTCTCTCCCTCGCAGACTTGGCCCTATCAAGGCTAGGCTTATGTGTCTTCTCTCTCTCCTTTTCTCGCCGACACCGTTCATCCTGAGGGTACCCCTGGATCCTGCTGAGGCTGGACCCTGGCAGTTTATTATAGGTAGAATGGTGTATATTTGATCTGTAGGATTTAATCATCTTGTATAATTGTAACTTGGTAACTTCTGAAAGTCTTTTTAGTGGTATCTATAACTGTCTTCCATATATGCTACCCAGTAGGCAGTCTGTAAATTGGATGGTGATTTTTTTTTCTGTATTTCAGTTTTCAAAATGTTTGATATTTGTTTAGAGTCAGATCGAGGTAGTGTAGCTTGGGAGTGAACTGAGGAAATCTTAAACTATCTTAAAGGATATTTTTCTTGAGTTCTTTCTTCTCTGTGATTGCCCAACTCTTTCTGCTTTGCTGGGGCTTATGCCTTTTTATTTCCTGCTCTCCTGTGCACTTCCTGTGATTACATCCAAATCGAGGGATAGCCATAAAGATAGAGAAGCTAAGCCATGGAGTTTCAGCTCATGCTTTTGGAACTACAACTCCTGTGGTCAGAGATAAAACTTCCCCTCCCTTTGAGTTAAGGCAACTGCCTGGCCCCCACTGTGGTTTCTGTTGCCACCACCACCATAGCAGTCACTGGTGGCTGAAGTAGACAGAAAAATAAAAGAAAGAAAGAAAAATAGAACACTCCCCACTGTGACCATTAGAAGTTCCTTTTCCCACTTTTCAGTTCAGAATATGAGCACTTTCTTTGGAGATTTTTATTACTGCACACTTCTGGTCTGTGGCTGTCATTGAATCTAGGATGAATAATAAGAAAGGCAAAAAAGAAAAAAAACAAACCTCACCATTGGTTAAGCGATGTTATTAATACAAAGTCTGGATATTTTCCATAACTAGTCTGCTGCCATGACAAATATACTGGGGAAGATATTTCATCTGATCATAGCAGCAAGGAGAGCTGTGACTCATGTAAGCTGCAAAGTCTTCATCTAAGCATATAATGAATTTTTTTTTTTAAATGCTCTAATTTCTTAGTACCGGTTAGGTGTTACAAAGCTTATATTTTAAAAAATTTTACCTTTTATGTACAATGTATATAGGAAATGGCAATCCGTTCCAGTACTCTTGCCTGGAAAATTCCATGGACGCAGGGGCCTGGTAGGCGACAGTCCATGAGATCGCAAAGAATTGGACAAGACTGAGCAACTTCACTTACTTACTTATATATCATGCATAGTTACATTTCTGGCTCTTTTTAATCTCAAAATCTTGTTAATTTTTCTTTACTTTCTCTATTTAAACAATGTCATTATATTATTGATATGGTCTTTTAAGCTTCTTTAAACAAACAGGATAAAGATGTTTTTCCCTTTATTTAGTGACAGGCACAGAGGTGTACTGCTCAGATCCCTTCTGAGAGAAGACCTCGCTGCCAAGTTATAAGGAATGCAATTAGCTGACAATTCCCACCTGTAAGTGCCTAGCTTAGTTTTTGAGCTAATTCAGTTTGTTTCTTAGGACAGCCCCTGACCAGGCAATGGTACAAAGGTGCCATCCAGGCCTAGGCACTTTTGTCAAATGGGAAGAAAGTGTTGATAGAAAATAAATTTTTATCTAGAACACCAAATGTATTTAAAATTCCAGGAGAAGATAAAAATGAAATAAGTTCAATAGTTAAAAATTACTAAGGACCATTTTCCTGAGTTGAAAAGACTCAATCTAAGATTGAAAAAAGCCAAGACAATTGACAATGAGTGATGAAAAAAAACAAAAAGCAAAACCAAATAAAATATAAACCTTAGAATAACCTGGTAAAATTACTAAAAGATAATAGTAAAGGAAAATATCTAAATTCTTTCAGCTCTAACAAATCATCACTATTAAATTTCATATGTAACATTATATACAGTGTGCTGTGCTTGGTCGTTCAGTTGTGTCCAACTCTTTGGGACCCCATGGACTGTAGCCTGCCAGGCTTCTCTGTCCATGGGGATTCTCCAGGCAGGAATACTGGAGTGGGTTGCCATGCCCTCCTCCAGGGTATATTCCCAACCCAGGAATCGAACCCAGATCTCCTCCTCTATGGGATCTTCCCAACCCGGGGGTTGAACCCAGGACTCCTGCATTGCAGGCGGATTCTTTACCAGCTGAGCTAACAGGGAAGCCTCATATGGAATGTGGATAGATTTTCTACTTCTCTAATGTGTTCTCAGCTTGGGGTAATGTGAAACAAATGAACTAAATGTTGTTTCCTAAACAATGACATAATTAGACTAAGTGATAAAGAAATATTGAAAATAATAATTTATAATAAAAAACAGTTACATGAAAACAAAACAAGCTAAATACAGGTATATTCATATAAGATATACTAAAATTTGAGAATAAATATATAATAGTGACATTATTTATGATAATAACACAATATTAAGAATATATATCATTGATTTATTTCAAAATAAAATAAATTCCATAATGAATTACGTTAATTTTATAATAAAATAATACATCATAGATGAGAAATAGAAGAAATGAAAAAGGAATTAGGAAAGGAGGAAGAAGGGTTAGAAAGAAGAGAAGAAAATTAGAAAGTTAACTTTCCCAAACAGAAAATATTCATATAGTATATAAATATTCACTGGTATCAGTTGTTAGTAAAACCTCTCAGGTTGCTGCCACAAGGAAAACTTAATCAATTAAGATTTTATAGACTCTTATTATAATATAATGAAGTTAGATACAAGTAATAAAAAGGGTGTTAACAAACATCTTAACTACTTGGAAATTTGGAAAACCACATATAGATGCCTCTAGAATCAAACTTAAAATAATGAAATTTCAAACTATCTAGAAAGTGATGAAAAGGAATATATTTTATTCTTATATGTATGGAATAAAGTAAATGCTTTAAGTTGAAAAGTTATAGCCATAATTTGTTAAAGAAGAAAGAGGAAAATTTTCAAAGAATATGGAATTATCTTTTGAGGTTAGCTAACCAACAAAAACAAAAATACAATAAAATATTTTAAATAGTATTTTAACAACTAATATAATTTATAAGCTCTCAGCAAATTAAATAAGGAAAAAGAAATAAATATGTAAGTAATATTAGAAAAACATGTTAAGCTATTTTAAAGAAAATATTAAATGTAACTTTATAAAACAAATGTATATTTGTCTAAAGACATGTGAATCATCAAAATTGATCCAAGAAGAGGTGAAAAGTTTATGTAAACTAATTGTATTTAAAAAGATTAAGTTCAATTAATACATATTGAAAAATGAGTTAGTTTTAGTTGGATAATGGCAAAATTTTCCCATTTAAAAATGAGGTTAAGTTCAATGTTATTTAAATTAAAATAAGCTATAGAAAATACAGAATTTCACATTTTTTTATAACATCAAGTTCCAGTCATCTTCCATGAAGAAACCTGGCTGACCACCTGTAATTCATTAAATACTCCTGGAAAGTCAAGCCTTAGTAGTAGGGATAAACTAGCAACAGATCAGCGGTCCCCAATCTTTATGGTATAAGGGACCACTTTCATAGAAGACATGTGTTCCAAGGACCAGGGGGCAGGCGGAAGGTGGTTTGGGATGATTCAAGTATTTATTGTGCACAATAAAATAATAATAATTAACAATAAATAAATTTCTAGTATTATTACATTAGCTCCACCTCAGATCAGCAGGCGTTTGATCCTGGAGTTTGGGGACCCCTGCAACATGTAACAGCTGCCAACAGACACCAGCCTCAAGAAAGTCAGGCTGATTCACAAGTAACTTATGTACTAGCCACAGGAAATTATATATTGATTAACATAAACTAAAGGTGAAAAAAGTAGAAGAGACAACTGCAACTTAGGATGAAAGGAACAGTAATTTAGAATGGGCATGCAAAAGATCAAGGAGCTTTATGACATAGCAATATAAACTATCAAAACCAAAGTTTGGAGAAATAAAACACCAAAAAGAAAAATAACGTGAGATTCAGTGACTTGTGGAATTCTACTGGAAACTCTAAGAAGCTTATAGAAATATATTTGAAAATACAATTAGTGGAGTGGCCTCCCTTATTTTTTGTCCCTTATAGCTCCAGGGTCTATCTGGTGGCTAACAATGTCTTGCTTTGCTTCCTTTCTTTATTTTAATTTTAGTTTGAATCCTCATCTATTCTAAAACAGACAAGAGGAACATTATATTCTCACAGTCAATGTGGATTGCCAGCCTCATACAGAAAGCCATTTTCAGTACTTCCTAAACTTTCTGCTTTTAGAGAGATTACCATTCACTACCCGCTCCAGTATTCTTGCCTGGAGAATTCCATGGACAGAGGAACCTGGCAAGCTGCAGTCCATGGGGTGGCAAAAAGTCAGACATGACAGTGATTGGGCACACACCATTATACTAAGTACATCTCTGAGTTTGGAAACTTACTCATGTTTCAAGAAGTAGACAATACAGATAACCTGTGCTTTTTCTGTATGAATCTGTATATTATTCATAATGATATAGTCTTCGTAAGAACATGTGCCCCAAGTGCAGTAGGCCAGGGTATACCAAAAAGGAAACAAGTCAGTGGGCAATTAGCATGCTTTTAAATAGGAAATTCACTAGAAATATCTCTGATTAATCAATAAACACATGAAAATGTTCTCACCATCATTAGTTATCAAGGAAATAAAAACTAACACCATAATAAAAACACAACTAGTGATAGAAGGTTGGGCAATACCTGGAATTTATATTACTGGTGGCAGTGTTAAAAATATGTTATAGCCCCAAAACAATATGTGCTATAGACATTTGGAAAAATTAAAACTATACCTACCCCAGGGCTTTGCCATTCCAATTCTAAGTATATACCCAAGAAAAGTGAAAACGTGTCCATAAAATATTGTATGAAAATATTCATAACAACTTTCTTTGTAATGACCCCAAACTGGAAACATTCCATATGTGTATCAATAAGAGAATGGACAAACAATAAAATAGACCATTACATAGAAATAAACCACTGGTACATGCAACACCATAGGTTATTCTCCAAAACCTCATGCTGAGTGAAAGAAGCTTTAAAGAGTAATACCATTTGCTTGCAATTTTAGGAGCTTAAATAGATCAAGCAAATCTTATCTATGGTGGCAAAAAATTTGGAAAGTCGTTATTTTCATACACGTGGGGCAGGAGTTGATGGTAAGGAACATTCAGAAAATTCCTGGAAATATATAATAGTTAGATTGTATATCTTTATTTATGGGACACATGGGTGCATGCATTTCTCAAAACTTGACAAAAACACTTAATATATTTATTTAGAACAAAAGTTCATATGCTGAATTTTATTCCTTTTTACACTTAGCAGTTTGTAAAATATACTGACTATTTCTCTCAAACTTTCATAAATTACAGGAACCACTGAACTTATTTATTAAAACTGTGGAATCCCAGGTCTTTTTTCAGAATATTCTGATTCACTGTATATGTATTTTAATCCATCATTTTATAAGACTCATAGATACTTATTTTAATTTTAGTAATTTGGGAAAGCTACTTTAAGAAACACACATTTCTATGCTATAAGTCAAAAATTTAAGGCTCACTGACTTTCCTGGAACATACATTTGCTGTTTTTGTTTATTTTCTTTGTCAATGACATTGAAAATCAATTTTTACAGTAATGCTGTTATTTGTAAAATATGTGGAATATCATGGACTTCCTTACAAAGAACTAGTCTTTATTTATAGAAAATAATGGTTTTAGAGAAAATATCAGCTGTGATTTTTAGAAATATTGAAAAATATCTCCAGGAAGACTTATTTTCCAAAATAACTATGCAATGAGAAATGAATTTAATGTTATTAATTCCAGAATCTGGTAACAGCCATTTCATTCAGGTAACCTTAAATCCTCTGAACTTTCATTAACCATAAAAGAAGATAGTAATAGATTTGCCCATTATCTAGGCACTGAATGATAAATTGTGGGAAAAGATAATTTTTCAGGCTATAAAAAAATCCACACGTATTAGTTGGGCTGTTTTGGAATTGCAAAATATATATGTATATAACTTTGTGGAATAATGCAATAGAGTTAAGCAGAAAGTATTTAGAATATAAACACTGTATGCAGGTATGCTTAGTTAGAGGAATTTTCTGACAAGCTTACAAATAAAGACCTTAACTTTTTCAATTTGTCTTCCAAAAATGTGTGCATTTGTGTGTGTGTGTGTGTATGTGTGTGTAAGTATATGTGTATTCATTAGTTCTTTCTTATAGCTTGAATTAGTTCTTTTTGACAGTTTACATCTGTTTATTCAAAAAAGGGGAAGGAGAAAGCAATCCCTTTGTTAAAATTGTCCATGCTGTAATGCTCATGTTCTGCTGTTTTTCACATTTACACTCAAGATTGCTCAATATGTTTTGACTGAACTTGACTCAACCTCAAGACTCCAAGTGCCCTGTGACTTTTCATCCAGACACATGAAAGCTGCGAGTTGTCAGGAACACCTAGATGTATATGTAGCTTTCACAAGTAACATCAAGAGTGCAGGTGAGAGCAGAGGTTAGCTTATTTAATATTTCCCATAATCTATAAATAAAAATGGCCTTTTTGGATGAAAGGCAGAATCAGGCAGGCTATTATTGTTACTAGGAGGAATTTACAGTTGTTATTAGAAAGAAGATAAATTTTGTGAATGCAGATATATTGCAAGAGCCATCACACACTCCTTCTGGAGCAAATGAAATGTTTCCTACATGTTTAGTTACTGCTATTCTGATATTTATAAGCATATCATTCTTAATTTAATATTATTTTATTCTACAATAAAAAGTTATTGGCCAAAGGTAAATCTTTCAATGGAACCACTTTTGGGGGAGGGGTAAAAATGTGAAATAGTAAGTTGGATATTTTCTGTTTTTACACCTGTTAGTCTATTCTTTTGTTGTTGTTTATTTGCTTTAGTTTATTTTTTAACTGGAGGAAGTTTGCTTTACGATGTTATAATGGCTTCTGCCAAACAAACCAAATCATATATAATTATGCATATATCACATCCTTCCTGAACCTCCCTCCCCTTCCCTCGTCCCATCCTTCTAGACCATCACAAGCTCTGGCTGGGCTGCCTGTGTTATATGGCAATTCCTCATCAGCTCTCTCTTTTACACATGGTAGACTATAAATGTCTACGCTGCTGCTGCTGCTGCTAAATCGCTTCAGTCGTGTCCGACTCTGTGCGACCCCATAGACTACAGCCTTCCAGGCTCCCCCGTCCCTGGGATTCTCCAGGCAAGAAGACTGGAGTAGGTTGCCATTTCCTTCTCCAATGCATGAAAGTGAAAAGTGAAAGTGAAGTCGCTCAGTCGTGTCTGAGTCTTAGGGACCCCATGGACTGCAGCCCACCAGGCTTCTCCGTCCATGGGACTTTCCAGGCAAGGGTGCTGGAGTGGGGTGCCATTGCCTTCTCCTAATGTCTGTGCTACTTTCTCCATTTGTCCCTCTCTCTCTTTCCCCCACTTTGTCCACAAGTCAGTTCTCTATATCTGCAGTCTATTCCTAAAAAGAAATGGTTTTGGCAGATTGAATCATTCTACCATGTTAGTTAAAAAGAATTTATTAATGAACAGATTACAAAAGACATTGTTCCTTTTTTATTTTAATTTGTTTGGTCTGTTACCAAGGAATGATTTTGTTGATGTTCTATACTTTGTGTTTTACGGTAATTGCGAATTATGTGTTCACAGCATGGAAATCACACACTCACCTTTTGAAGCCAATGGGATGTCATGAAACAAAAAGTTATTTAGAAGTAAAACCATTCTCCTTTTAAAAATTTTATTTTATAAAAATATCAATTCTCAATCTCACATGCAGGTATTCTGTAATTATTAGCTGTTCATTATTCAAGAAGGCTCCTTTTAACTTGTTACTTGTTTGAATTTCCTGGGTATTCTGGCTAAAGTGATATAATAAAGGTGAGTGGTTCTTTGAGCATGTTTATGCATCATTGAACCCTGGAGATATGAATATATTGAGGTTATGTAAGAAGTCTCTGAGTATCTTTCCCCTGTAGGTAGACTTACAATCTTTCCAATTCTGCTGGGATATATTAAAGTTATCTGATCATATATGACACATATTTGTAAATGAATTCTATCAAATTGATCTATCTTTATGCTGTCTATCCTTCAGTTTATGTTGTTAAATCTGCAATCAAGGGAAAAAGTTTGTGTTGGTATTTCTAAAATTGATTCTATAGAGTTTTGAGTACTTAGATTTAGAATCTTGAGATTTGTCTCTCTTTTTGAAAAAAAAAAAATCTGTTTTTGTTTGTCTTTGCATTAGCCACAATGATTTTTCATAAACTTTTTTTTTTTCCCATAAAACCATTTTGCAACAAATTGGCTCGTAAAACTTAAAACAATGTTTTATTGTTTATTTATTGTTTATTTTTCAAATAAACATCAACTTTAAAATTTTGCTTTATGTGACTCTGTTATGTTTTGTTTTGTTTTCTACTTACTTTATTTCCAGAAGGATGAATTTGACTGGAAACCAGTGCTACTGCCATCCTCTTAAAAGTTGCTAAGACTATTGTCATTTCATCCTTTTGTTTGTACCCCCCAACTCCTTGGAAACAACAACAATCAGACTCAAGTTCCCACTACTCCACTGAAAACAAGTCAACGTCAATGTCACTAGCAAGCTCTATTTTAACAAAACCAATAATTAATCCTTTGTCTTAAATTTTCTTGACCTCACTGCAACATTCTAAATAGTCCCAGTCTTCTTTACTACAGCTGTAAGGAAGAAACGCCTAATCATTACCTTATTTATTTTTTCCTTAAATAGTAACAAAGTTTTAGCTGGATACACTGCCATCTTTTTAAAAACCACTATTTTCAAATTCTGCAGCAGGTAGTTAGTGTGATGAAATTAGGCACTTGTCATTTGGACGTGTGCAGAAGCGATGTGTGTCTCTTTATGGTTAACACCTTAAATAAATAGGCATAAGCTCCTGTTGCCACTTTTTCCCCCCCTTTTCTTGCAGCTAGGAGATAACTGGAACAGAAGCAGGTACATGGATCCAGAGATGGAAGCTGTTTTGAGAATAATGAAACTGTCCTAAAAACCTGGACTTGAATTCCTAGATAGACACATTAAAACAATTGTGTTAACCCAGAGTGTGTTTCAGTATGTTGTTTCAGAGTATCTTATTTTGTACACAAAATTCTTCAGTACACTTATACAACTACTTATTCTCCTGGTTTCCCTGTCACTTATTTGGTCATGTCTATGTTTCCTTTATATGCTCTCTTTCTCTTCTTTTTTTTTTTTTTTTTTACCAAAATTTAGCTTCCTTGGGTTTAGTCTCCCACTCCTTTCTCTTTTTTTATATAACCCATGGCTTCATGGCTTTACATGCCACCTATATGTTGATGACTTCTATGGAATATTGTTTTTTCAACACTCCACGAAGTCATGTTTTCACTTGAAAAACTACCAAGAAGTTCAAATGTAACGTGTGTTGAAAAGGAAACTTGATCTACTTCCAGGTCTCCTCCTCTGTCACCGCATCTTAGGGTAAGGCACATGTCAACCTTGCACTTCTGTCTCTCACTTCCAAAGCTCATCAGGAAGTTGGAGTTAATTTTTACGTTTGAAATTTAAGAGAACCTGTTTCCAGGGCAGGAATAGAGACACGGATGGAGAGAATGGACGTGTGGGATGAATTGGAAGATTAGTATTGCCGTATATAGACAATCGTGTGCTTCACTTCGTTGTATGGCAGAAACTAACTGCGAAACTAATACAACATTGTACAGCAATCACCCTCCAATTTAAAAAAAAAAAAAAAGATTCTCAGAGAAACAAAGAAAGATATTGAGAAAGTTAAGGAAGTGATGTATGAAGGAAATGAAACAAGATAGATTTCAAATCAACAACCCAAGTTTACAACTGAAGGAACTAGAAAAAGAGCAAATTAAAGAGCAAACATTCAATTACTAAAATCAAGAATGAAAGTGAGGTCCTACTACCAATTCTAGAAAAACAAAAAAGAATATGAATGTCATCAATAAATTAGATAATCTAGACGAAATGAACATGTTTCTAGAAACACAAAACCTTACCAAGAATCACAAAACAGAAAATATTTATAAATATATAAAGAGTTCAAATGAGTAATCAAAACTTACCACAAAATGAAAGCCCAAGACCAGATAATTTTACTGGTGAATTTTATGATAAGAACTATTATCAATCCTTATCAATCATTTCCAAAAAAATAACTGAAAAGAAAGGCACTCTCCCTAATTTATTTTATAAGGCCAACTTTGCCCTGATACCAAAGCCAGACAAACACAGTAAAGAAAACCACAATACAGCATTACTACAGACCAATATCCCTTATGAACGCTGATGTAAAAGTCCTCAGCAAAATGATTGCAAATAGAATTCAGCCGTATATTAAAAGAATTACACCATGTCCAAGTGGCTTTATTCCGGAAGTTCAGGGATTGTTCAACATATAAAAATTGATGAACACAAAACACTATGTAAAAAGAATGAAGGAAAAAAAAAAAACACCAGGATCATCTCAGCTGATGGAGAAAAATCATGTGACAAAATCCAATACCCTTTCATGATAAAAAAACATTCAACAAACTAGTAACAGAAAACTACCTCAACATAACAAAAATCATGTGTGAAAAACACACAGTGACGATCACAGTCAGTGGTGAAGCACCAAAAGCATTTCCTCTAAGATCAGTAACAAGGAACAAATGCCCACTTTTACCACATCTATTCAACCACTGAAAGTTCCAACTAGAACAATTAAGTAAGAAAAAGAAATAAAATACATGCAATTTGGAAAGGAAGAAATAAAACTACCTTTTTATGCAAATGATATTATCTTTTTCATAGAAAATGCTGATGATCACACACATACACACACACACACACACAAATATAGGCACCTATTAGAGTTACTAAATGAATTAGCAACTTTAATATCCCTAATAATAATAATAATAATTAGTAACTCTAATTATCAAAGTAGCAGGATAATAAAGTCAAAACATAAAAATGAGTTGCATTTCTATGCACAAACAATTTGAAAAGAAAATTACAAAAAAAGTTCATAATACCAACAAAAGGAAGAAAACACTTAGGAATTAACTACAAAACTACAAAACATCACTGAAATAAATTAAAGATATAATTGAATGGAAATATATCTCATATTCATGGCTTGAAAGTTTGAATATTGTTAAAATGTCAATATTAAATGTCAATTATTAAAATACCAAAGTAATCTATAGATTCAATACAATCCCTATCAAAATGACAATGATATTTTATGCAGAAATAGAAAAACCCATTCAAAAATTTATATGGAATCTTGAGTCCAAAATAGCTAAAACAATCTTGAAAATAAAGAACAAAATGGGAAAATTGACACTTCATGGTTTCAAAACTTAGTACAAAATTATGGTAATTAAAATAGTATTGTATTGACATAAAGACAGATATATAGGCTAATGGGATAAACCAGACAGTTCAAAAATAAGCCCTCCTGTATATGGTTAAATAAGTTTTGACAAGACCATTCAATGGGAAAGTCTTCAGTAAATGGTGCATGAAAACTGTATATACACATGCAAAGTAATGACTTTGGAGCCTTACCTGACACCATATATAGAACTTAACTCAAAAAACATCAAAGATATAAATGAAAAAGCTAAAGCAATAAAAGTCTTAGAAGGCAACATAGGACAAAACCTTCACGATATTGAAATTGCCAATGATTTCTTAAATACTATACCAAAGGAACAGGTAACAAAAAATTAGACAAAATGGACTTTACAAACCTTTTTTTTTTAAATAGGTGGATTAAAAGACACTATGAACAAAGTACAAAGGCAACCTGTACAATAGAGACATTATTTTCAAATCATATATCTCATAAGGATTAAATCCAGAATTTGTAAAGAACTCTTGAAACTCACTAGCAGCAGCAACAACAAAAACCTAATTCAAAAACATGCAAGAAACCTGAATAAATATTTCTCCAGAAAAGATATACACATGGCCAATAACATACACATGAAAAGATGTGTATGTTATGTCACCAATCATTATGGATATACAAATTAAAACTACAAGGAGATACTAATTCACATTATTAAAAAAAAATCTAGAACAAAATAAGCATTGGCAAAGGTGGGGGAAACTGAAACCATTGTGCCCTGCTGCGGAAATGAAAAATGGTATATCTTCTATAGGAAAAAGTATGGTGGTTCTTTTAAAAAGAATTACCATATTATCCACAGATCCCTCCTCTGGGTATACACCCTAAAGAATAGAAAGTATGTTTTCAAAGAGACATTTGTATACATATGTTCATAGTATAAGTTGTGGGTTGCTATTTCCTCCTCTAGGATATCTTTCCAACCCAGACATCAAACCACATCTCGTGTGTCTCCTGCATTGGCAGGCAGACTCCTTACCACTGCACCACTTGCAAAGCACCAAAATGTGGAAGCAACCCAACTACCCATGGAAGGATGAATGGATAAGCAAAACGTGGTACATACACACAACAGAATATGATGCAACCTAAAAATGAAGGAAACTCTGACATAGGTGACAACATGGATGGGTTTTGAGGACATTATTCTAAGTGCAATAAGCCAGTCACATAAAGACAAATTTTGTATAATTTTACTTACATGTCACAGAGTAGTAAAAATTATGAAAATAGAGAATATAAAGATGAGTTCCAAACAGAGGGGGAATGGGGACTTATTGGTTAACAGATACAGTTTCAATTTCAAATGAAGATGATTATGAGGATGAATCTGGGTTGTCACAAAACAATAAGAATGTCCTTAATGCTACTGAACTACACCTGAAATGGTAAATTTTATGTTGTGTATATTTTACTGAAATTTAAAAAATTTTTTACTTTAAAAACAGCATACCTAACAGAACATCATACCTCATTTTCCTGTGAAGAGGAAAGAAAAAATGTAGGAAATCATTGACAAGTAAGAAAAAAGTTCTTAGGTGTCAGATTTCATTATGATTATGCTCTATTATCTAAAAGGGTAAACTGCTTAGAAAACTGATCTGTGGAACAATGAGACATCCAGGAATCTTGGAAATATTTTGAGGTTGGTTTGTATCAGGTTTTTGCACCAAATAAAGTGGCCAACACCCAACCAGTATCTAAGAACAAAGTCAAAGAGTAAAGAGGTGAAACGAAATGAATCAGAGTCAACCATGTTATTTCTATTTCTCTTAAATTCATAGATTAGAAGATTTTAAAGGTTATATTTCTAATAACATATTAAAAGGTTTCACAACATTCCTCCAATAAGTAGTAAATATTCATCAGTTTCTCAACAACTGGGTTAATCTAACTAGCAAAATTCTCTGTTATGGGGTTGGCCTTATCCTAGTCTGTTTGGGGATAGGGTCTATTAACACTCTCTTTTGAGGACTCAGAGGTCTGAGTAATTCTTGATCCACATGAGTCAAACTGCCCATCCCTAGGGTGATATATGTTAGCAGAGAGTGGGTGTGTCATAGGAGGGAAAATCCAGGTACTGACTGAGGTGAAGTTCTTAAATCCATCCCCAAACTAAGACTTACATTACCAAATTAATAGATTTGGCTTTAAATTGTCTGTGTTTCCTAAAGCTTTTTTTTATTTTTATTTTTTTACTATTTTTTTTTCTGGGAAATAAAACAAAACATAGACTTATCACTATTATGCCAACAAGTATTTGAACTATTTGATTGGGAGATGATACTGCATTCATAAAACTCATTTGTTTATTGTACTTTCCTTTATCAGTTGAATTATTCTCCCACCTTTATGTGAAAATGAGATACAAATCAGTTGACTAGGAAAGACTAGACTTCTATAAACTTTATTTTAATTAAGTATCTGCATGGATCTGTGGCTTAAAACAAGATATTTCCCATTAAATATAATCTACACAAAAAATAAGTTAAATTGCCACAGTTTGGCAAAAAGTCTCTTCAAGATGACTCCTTTGAATAAACTTCTGATATTATTCAAATTATAGTTTTTCTCAGAAAATCAAAATAATAAGACAAAGCCTTGTTTATTAAAGTGAAAATACTACTAATACCAATATTTGTGCCCTAGTTGTTTTCATTACAGTGCTGTATACAAGCATATGGGATAAAGTAGGATAACACACAAATTGTTATCATTTTGAAACATGAAAGAAAAATCTGTTAAAAATCTTTCTTTTTTTGCATATTTGCAAAAAAAATTAAGCTTACCTTAGGCTTATAATTAATTTACCCTCTCTCCCCCTTTTTAAAATCATATTGGCCGCTTGATGTGAAGTTGTCTCATTGGAAAAGACCCTGATGCTGGGAAAGATTGAGGGCAGGAGAAGGGGGAGACAGAGGACGAAATGGTTGAATGACATCACCGACTCACTGGACATGAGTTTGAGCAAACTCCAGGACATAGTGAGGGACAGGGAAGCCTGGCATGCTGCATTTCATGGGGTTGCAAAGAGTCAGACAACTTATAGACTGAATAACAATCATGCTAGTTACTATTAGTTTGCTATAACAAGGTAACACACTGGGTGTCTTAAAAAAAAAAAAGTCTCAAATTTATAGAAGCTAGAAGTTCAAAATCAATGCACAGGCAGGGTTGGTTCCTTTTGAAGGCTGTGAGGGAAGGGTCTGTTCCAGGTGTTTCTCCTTGATTGGCAGATGGCATTCATCTCTCTACCGTCTCTTCTCCTGCCATCTTTCCTATAGGTATTTCTGTTTGTTAAAAGTCCCCCTTTTTATAAGGACAGCAGTAATATAGGATTGGAGCCTGCCCAAATGACCTCGTTTTATCTCTCTAAAGACCTACCTCCAAATAAGATCACATTCTGAGACACTGGAATATAAGACTTCAACATATGAACTTGGCAGGGAAGACACAATTCAATCCATAACATGGACATACCAAAAATTGTATTGAAATTACACAGCTGCCACAAAGATTAGAAATACATAACTCCTCTGTTTGATCTCTGCCTTAGCATTCTGAAATTAACTCAGAAGAGTAAAAGTCAGTTACTATTTTTAACTTTGCCAGAAAACTAATAATATTTCCTTTATAGACACAAATAATACAATTCATCATGGTTAAATTTTAGAGAATGTAGGCAGGCTTTCTACTTTCTACTCAGAATTACCTTATGAGCAAGTACAATGTTTCTCATTTTATTGAAGAGGAAATGGGTACTGGGACATCAAATAAATAATTGAATGCCACCCATCTCTGGACAAATGCAAGATGTGAATCATGTGACTATAATCATGTTCTTAGATATATATTACATTCCCTCTCACTGAGTAAATTATTATACATAGACAGTTCTCTAAGCTCAATGGATAAGGCTGTAGATACATTTCTGCCAATTTAATATGTAAAAGGATGGTTATAATTTTCTTATTCAGCTTGACTGTTTGTTTCACCAAATCTTTACATCATATGAAGCTCCATGATATTCAGTTCTGGGAAATATCCATCATGTTTTTGTTTTCTTGGCTGTTTTGTGATCTAGTAGGGTTTCTAAGAGCTAGTGAAGATTTCTCTACCTTTATCTGTGGTAGTCCTTGCCTTTGGTCAGTTATTCCTGGCTGCCATCAAACTTTGGAACTATTTAGCATCATTTTTTCAATGTGTACTTCCTTGACCATTATAGTAAATACCCAAATAAACAATTCTTCTTTTCAGCTACCTTTGCTAGCCAAGTGGACTCTGGTCAACATTCTAATGGAGGCTGCAGATGTCCTGGGGTCCAGCACTAAAACCCAGTACTCTTAATTATCATAATTTGTAAATGCCCTAAGTGTGATCATAGATTGAAGGTTAGCTTGCAAATTTTTAGTTCAGTTTTTTTTTCTTTTTTTTTTCCTTTGCCTTAGGGGATTTTTGTTACTCTCCTGCAAGAACAAGTTTATATTAACAAATGTTTTCTATATTTTTCATCATTTATGGGCATTTTTTTATTAGGAATTTTTTCAGAGCATCTGTCTTGGCGTATTAATGGCAAAGGAAGTCCAAGTTTTCTCTACTTTCTGCCAATATAGTAAACAAAGAACTTTGAGCTTTTAAGTTTCTCTAAAAGAACATATGGCTCTGAAAAGAGATAAGGATACAAAAAACAAAAAGCTTGACAATAAGATAAATTCTGCAGGTTGGCCACAAATTTTATAAATCAACAAAGAGGTAACCAAAAATTGTTCACTGAAGTGATACAATGTTTGTGCCACTTCTATCAAATTTTGGATTTTATAGCCAATAAAAATAATTTTCCTCTTCAATGCGATGCTATTTGTAACCACTGAAATCATGATACTCATTTTACTTTTATAAATAAAGCAGAATTTTATTATAAAGAAATATAAAGTAAAAACTCCACATCACTTCTATACAGTTATCTTTATATATATTATATGAAATGGAGATACTCTAAAAGAAACAATTATCTTAAAACCAAGATTTTTGTTCAAGTACAAATATAAATTAAAATGATTAGGGACTCCCTAGGGAATCTGACCAAGATTGGTTAAAGTAAGATATACATCAGTAATTATTGAAATGTTACAACTATTCCACTGCACATTGTCAAACAATTTCTCCAGATACACATTGCTTATATAAGCACAGGATTAAGTTGTCATCATTCTCTTATGTTTATGCCAAATTGACCAAAATTCTTTACTTGGATTGTTTAGTCTATGTTGAGCTGGTATATCATATTTTCATTAAAAATCTATACTATTCATCTATTTAATCTTATAGGGAATTTTCCTGAATTGTTGGAGCTTTAAACCTCTTGTACTTGATTGTGATTATGAATTATCATTTCAACTTTAAAAAGATGTTAAGTAGGAAAATACTAAAACTTGAATGTATTTATATATCTCATCTTTCCTATTTGACTGTATGTCATAAAGATCAGTATGAGTAACTCATTTCTTAATATTAATGATTTTTATTGACTAAAAGAAGTTGTAAATTTTATAAAATGCTATAGCTCATAGAAAAGTTGTAAAGTTTATAAAGTAAGCACAATCTGATAGCACATTTGCCAAATGTAATTAGTATAATATAAATTAATTTATAATATATCAACCCTCACCTTTATCTGCTTTATACATATATATTCACTTATTGTGTGTATGTGTGTGTGTATATATATACACACATACATATATATATACATACATATATATATATATATTTACTTGTCTTCATCTACAAGAATATAAACTGCAAGAGAGCATAATCTGATATTTTTCTTTTTTTACTCATATAGGCTACAGTTATTGATTTTGTCTAGTCAATATTCCTTTCTCCTTACTTATATTAACTGTTCCTTATACTCATTTTGGGAGCCACTTCTCATGAACTCCAAGTTCATGCTTCTTTCATGAACAGCTCTAATTCCTGGTTTACTTAAAGTTTGTGAGCTAGGAGTGGGCACATAGATATGTATCACTTGCCTGTCTCAAGGACCATTTCTGGAGATGAATTCTTGGCTCAAGTAGAGCCAATGAAAGCTATTTAATCTCAGTTTTGACACTTGGCTGAGATTAATGGGTAAATATCATTCCTGGATTAAAATTGTGAATAAATGTAGGATATAGAAAAGTATTCAGCCATTGCATCAACGTAGCTGAGGAACCACTTTAAAACGGAGAAAACAAATAAGGTAGAAAAAGGGTTAATATTTTATGACACTAAATTATCTCACACACTAAAAATGCCAAAAGTATTGAAAGATATGCAAAAAATGAAATAAACTTATACATCTGGACCCATACACGTGAAATTTTCAGCAATAATTGATTACTAAATAAAGTACATTATGTGCTTACCTAAAGAATTGATATTTTTTCCTTTTAAAGTAGGCAAATGTATTTCTACATAAGTATAGAGATACAAAGATAGATTAATCCAGAGGGAGATAGGGCTCCCAATGCTGACAGAGGTAGAGGGATACCTCTAGTCAGGTTTAATAAGGAAATAATACAATATTTTCATATTTCAAATTATCTTAGTGCATTTATAGTCTTGACAATTCACTTTGATTCTGGATGACTCTCTAAGAACAATGATTTTATTCAATGGAGGGAATGTAGTATATGTTAGAGCAGAGATTCTTGTCAAACTGCCTATTCACATCCTGCATTATTCTGTAAAGTTATGTCTCATTCATTTACCAGTTTGACCATCCTGTGTTTAGTTTCCTTCTCATTAAAAGAGGGATAATTGTACCTGCTCGTAATGCACTGTCGTGTGAAAAAGCTTGGACACATTCTCCAAATATTAACCATAATTAGTAGTATTAATTTTTATATCTGTAAGAGAAAATATAGTGCACCTAAACCTCCATAAATAAAGAGGTATATAAACATATTGAAGTAGTTACATATTTTTCAAATTGACAGTTAAATTCACAATATAATAACAGACTAAAATTATAGGCTAAATATTAGGTAAATTTTTGTATTCCCTTCCCAGGCATAAGCATATGGGCAAAAGTAAATTAATAAGACCATTCTGCAGCATCTTGATGTTCTGTTTTTCTCACTATTTTAGAGTTTCAGTTCCTGCATATGGGGTAAAAGCACAGGTTCTGGAGTCCACATTCTGGAGCTCAGACTCTGGATCTGGCTTTTTCACGCTAGCTGGGTCACCTGAGCAACTTCTTTAGCACAATCCACTTACCCAGAAAACAAGGATCCTAATAGTAGCTATCTCATAGGGGTATGATTGGAATTACCTGAGTTAATATGTGAAAAGAATTCATACCAATGCATGGTCTGGATTTTTTAAAAAGATTTTTTGCATGTGAACCATTTTTAAAGTCTTTACTGAATTTGTTAAAATATTGCTTCTTTTGCTTATGTTCTTTTTTGGGAGGGGGTGTGGTGAGGCATGTAGGGTCTTTGCTCTCTGATGGGGAATCAAACCTATACCCCCTGCATTGGAAGGCAAGTCGTAACCGTTGGCCTGCCAGGGAAGTCCTAGCATGGATTAAATGACATGCAAGTTTATTTAAATAGAATAAATGAGTAAAACCCTTTATAGAAATAAAAAGGAATTATAAAACACATCTTTTCTTTTTTTACTTTATCTATGTTCTTCAAGCTAATTGCACATCTTTTCTTGACATGCATCTGTATCATGCATCTGTATGAAATACACCTTTCTATTTATTTTTTACTAAACCAAGAATCACTTTCTTCTAGGAGAAAGAATAAAAGCCTAAGTTTGAGACAAAACCAAACTTCATAGAAAACTTAGACATAAGGATATAAAGCTGTGACTAAAGGTGCTTTACAAACACCATATGTCCACAGACATATTTTTCAAGAGTATTTTCTCTATATCAAATATGCAGAATTATTAGTATTAATAAATGCAACAAAGCATAAATCATCTTTAAAGCTCTAGTGTGCTGTTTTATATCATCATGTAACCTTCTGACCCATTTAAAATGAACATGTAGGGAATCCATTTTAACAGCTTCTTCCTGTAGGCTTGAGGGTCTCTAGAGCTAGCACAAGTCCTACACCAAAAATGTCATTGGGTATTTTCACTCATTTAAAGATTTCCATGCCAGAAAGTTTTGTGTTGAGATGGCATCTCCTAGGAATACAAGTGAATAAACAGCACAGAAAGAGGCAAGAAAAGAGAAATATTTGTTCAACACTCTGCATGCTGTAGCAACGTGCAGCATCATTTATGATATGTTACCTCAGCCAAAAATGACATGATGTTATAAATCACTAATTTCTCAATTTTGGAAAGGAAGTTGGAAATATGGGAGAAGGTCATATTCAGTTCAGGTCATGAAAACCAAAAATGCACAGGTTGGACTTTTTATGTTTAACTAAATCCCAGAGGAGGTTCAATATCATAGTTATTACTATTATTTTCCTCTTGGAAAAGAAAGGAAATGGAAAAATTCTTGCCCGATTTTTGAGGCATTGTAATATGGCCTGGGAGAGTTTTACTTTTTCTTTAATACTTATTAAATCCTGGCTATTCTTTATTCCATAAGCTAATATTTCAGCAAATAAATATTAATGACTTTTTTTTAGACCTACTTCAGTAATACATTTTTCTTTACCTACACTGATCATGCTAAATTTCTGCATCCTGGATTTTGATCTAAAGGAATAGTTCTAAACCAGTATTGGAACACATCGTTTTAAAAATTTACGCCACAAGATTTTCAAAGTTGAGATAGTCTAAGTAAGAGGACCCTAGAGAATCAAACAGCTGGTTTGAACCGGAAAGACTGCTCTGCAAAAAGAATGAGAAATACATGCGTTTTCAAAGGCTTTGTCCTGTCATTGTGCCAATGGACTCTCTTTCACCCTTAATAAAACTTCTGTTTCTTTCACTTGATCTAGGTGGAAAGAATCACACAAAGAACCGCAGGTAAAGATGAATTATCCAACAGAAGAAACAGAAAACTTAGCTGTGTATGTTTCAGAGGATGTTTAATTGCCTGGAAAAGTTCCCTTAAATATTCAGAGGTCAGCTAGCTAAGGATGATGTTATGGCCCCTTTGGAGAACAAATCTACCACCTTTATATTTTGTATTCTAGTAAACAGCAGCAAACTTACTGATTAAGGTTACTGGAACTTTACTGTAGAATTTGTTATGTTAAACAAATCCAAGATATACTCTATCAAATGGAATTCTTGCTGTTCTTTTCATCCATTTACACCACAACTATTCATTGCCTATTTCCTATGTTTAAATCTTTTAAGCAATTAAAATAGGGCAAAGTAATTCACATCCTTTGCCTATAATGGAAATGACATCCTTGTGAAAGAGGGGGATAAATTTAAAGTGCAATAGAAAGAAATAGGAACCTTCATAATTACATAAAAACAGTGCAATAAGGGAAAGTGTGGCTTAGATGAAGGAGTCAGACAGATGAAGATTAGTATATTATATCATCTTTATTTATGACAAAAGATAGGTTGGAAGACATGGCTTGCTAACAGTGCATTGAAAAATTACACTTATTCACCCCAGTACAGTCATAGCTGAAAAACCACAAACTTCCTCTATTGAGGTTAACCTTGAAAAATTTACAGCATGAAGAGCCCCCTGACTCTAAAAGAGGAAAGAGCTAAGCTAAGTATATCCGGTTAGTTTTGTTAGATTTCTAATCAGAAAACTCACTTCTCCCCCAGAAAGTAATGGATAACCAGTGGGGAAAGAGCTCATTTTAGTGAGTTCCTCCACATGGAAACATGAACTGTAACATAAAGAGCAACATACCAAGACACAGGACTCTAAGAACTGAATTACCATAGGGCAGACCCTCGCTGGGGTCACCTGATTCCTAACTCCCTTTCACAAATCTCCTTACTCTGGGAACAAAGCAGAAGTCTTGGGATCATGAATCCTGATATCCCACCCTCACCAGATCACTCCCCAAACACAGGACAGCATGTAATAGCATATATAATCATTATAATGTGCAATACTCCAGGATTTTGGCATGTATTAAAATAGTATTGGTCACACAGAGTTTAAGTCATAATAATTAAGGGTTGGTTATGTAATTTGAGTTTAAGAATGAAAGTATTGGATTGGGAAATTGTTCTTCCTATATAGCTTGCTATTTGTTTCAGGTCACTCACACTCTTTTTTCTTGAGTGCCAAAACACTCACACTCTTAAAGTGACTTAACTATATATTTAAACAAGCCAATTAATGATATTGTCGTTATGATTTACAAAACATATTTGAGCCTCAAAAGTATTTATTCTTTTAGTCACTCCCTCCCTTTTCCTCTTTAGAAATGCTTCTTAGACACAGAATTTTGATTGAGATCATCATAAATGTTACTTTAAAATGATAAGCAAATGGAAAAGATGATCTTTTCTTCTCCTAATTTAGTTAATGTTACAGATATCTTGCTCTTCTAGAGTGCACCTAAACAAAACTATATTAAACTTCTCAAACTTATATGACCATAATGGTTTCTAGTACTATGTCTGAGAATTCTTCTGGCTAGGACAGAGTCCAGTAGCTAGAAGAGGTAATTCTCTGTAGCCACGTGTAAGTTTTCATGTTTGAGAATAAGACCTAGCAAAACTAAGACCTACTTTAAGAAAAACCAAGACCTTGTTTACCAGGCACCTTCACTTCTATCATAGGATCTCTACTTTGATAAGACTGTCTATTGTTCTGAGACTTGAAAAAATAAAATCACCTGGAATATTTAAATTAAGATGAAGATATTCTGTTGCTTTTTAAGTATTGATTGCCAGAGAGAGAGACAAAATTTAATTTTCATTTTCTGATAACATAGTATTAAATAAAAATCAATATCTTATTATAGAAATATAAAATCTTTAGTATGGATTATATGTTAAAGCTTGAATATATCAAAACTAAACAAACGGTGACAAAGTTTATCTGCACTTTCCTCAAAATGCAAACTTGAGTATTTGACATGTGGACAACTGTTAACCTAAAGTGAGTTACTGCATCAAATGAACTTCATTAGCAAATTAAAATAAGCAAATTTGTCTTGCAGTTATTCTTCCTTCTGCTTTACTGCCGTGTTACTAAATCAATGGTTCACTAAGATTTTTTAATCTGTCAGTTTATATTTTCTTCAAATTTTATAAACTTTGACCAGTATTTTATCCAACATTTGTTATGCTCACTTTTTTTGGAGGGATTACAATTACATATTTTACACATCCTACATATATTAAACTCTTAGAGATTATTTCATCTCAAGCTTTCTGGTGCTCCACTCTTACTTATTTTTTGAATGTGTTTCATTCTGGATGGTTTCTATTGTTACATCAACAGATCCAGTGTTGATGGCTCTTATTTCTTATGATGGCTTAGTCAAATATAATTAATGCCTAAGAAATCATCTGTTCTTAAAATCTTGGGAGTTTACATTGGATAAATAACTTAATTTTAATATTGATATATTTGCTTGTCAAAGTAATTTTTGACAGGTATACAGAAATACTTATTGAATAATCCTAGGATTTTATTTCAACAATGATTAAAAAACACTTAATAATTGTTAGTTGATGACTTGTATACTGGTTACTGTGCTGTAATCAGATGATTCTCACAGCAAATCATCTGTACTGAAGGGTAAGTACTATTCTTATTTAACAGGAAATAAGTTATCAGGATTAGGACAAAGAAATTACCATGATGCTAGTGAACTATAGAGCTAAACAAAGACTCTTTTTCAATCCAGCCCAAAGTCTATGCTATTTTCCCCACTACTTGGAGAAACTATTCTTCTAATGGAACAAATAAACATTTTCTGGGGATGGGAGGTGGAGCACTGGATTTTGAGAATTTATACCAAATATTATAAAATGAATTAATATTTAAGAAATTAAGGAATGTATATTTTGCAGCATAAATTCTAGAGATTAAAGCTTGACAAATCCAGCTCAGCTATTGGGGCATGAAATAAAGTAAGGTTAAAAATCACAAAATTTTGTGAAATATAATTACCCCTCAAAAGTGATGACTAGTGATTCTAAAATGAACAAACAAAAAAGGTCTAATTTTACATTCTGAACTTATCAGTAGATACTGTTATATCTGTCCTTATCATTATTGGCAAAGAATGAGTCAATATTTTTTTTTTTAAATCAGTTTACATCAGCCTCATTGTATTCTGTATTCAGTGAAGTGAGGACTTACCATTTGAAATATTTGGATGTTCTCATGTCATGGGAATATGTGATTTGCATTTTCTATCAGAATTGGGGTGGTTGAGATTAGGAAAGCTGGATAAATATCTTCTTGTTTCCAACTTTCAAAACAACAGCTAATTGTGCAATTTTAAATCTATCTTATGGAAAAACAGGAATGATATTATGGAACAAATAAATCACCATCAGACATATTTCTTACAATAATTACTTGCAGGCTGAGTTACTTCTGTATTGAAAGGATATTTTTCTTTACTTTTTTCCTTAAGTGACAAATTTCATCTTTTATAATACTTGTAATAACCACTACAAACAAAAGCAGATTCTTTAACAAGAGTCGAGGGAATAAACTTAAATAGGAAGTTTTTTCGTATTTATTATTTCAAACAGTTTTACTGAGTTAAAATATTTAGACACTTTGTGTGTATTATTCAGGGCTTTCCTGATGACTCAGACAGTAAAGAATCTGCTCGCAAGGCAGGAGACCAGGGTTCGATTCCTGAGTCAGGAAGATCCCCTGGAGAAAGGAATGGCAACCCACTCCAGTATTCTTGCCTGGAGAATTTCAAGGACAGAGAAGCTTAATATTTATCGATTGAAAAGATAATATACCAGGACCCTGGTAGTTAGTCATTAAAAATTTTTATGACAGAAGTGGGAAGAAAACTAGAGTTTTTTTCAGGATTTCACATTCATCCTCCTAGTAATAGATTGTTAAAAAAGAAAGCCTCACAATTATTCTCTCATTTTCTCCAGGCATTTTTTTCCTAATAGTCTTCATTTGTTTTCTTGTTTTGAATCAGTGAGAAAATTAGAAATAGTTCTGAAAAAAGTAAGAAAACATTTTTATCTTGGCTTCTTTTTGCTTGAAATTAGTGACGTATGTATGGTATAAAATGACATGTTATCCTAACATAAATAAAATGCTTCAGTACAAGTTGTGAATGAAACATTTAGTAGAAACTCTTGCTGGGATTTCATAAATAACTCACATCAGATTTGTAAAATAACAATATTTTTAATTTTTATTTTATTTTTAAACAATTTTATAACTTCATATAAAGCCAAAAAGATACAATAAATAAGTATATATTAGGCATGCTTTTGGACTTGGCTATTTTTGGCTCAACATAATCCTTGTGAGATCCATCCATGTTATTGTCTGTATAAGTTATTAGTCGGTAAGAGTATTTGCATACAAGCCTTTTTATGGAATGTGTGTGTGTGTGTGTGTGTGTGTGTGTGTGTGTTAGTTGCTCAGTCATATCTGACTCTTTGCGACCTGATGGACTGTAGGCCACCAGGCTCCTTTATCTGTGTAATTCTCCAGGCAAGAACATTGGAGTGATTTTCCACACAACTTGCAAGATCTCTGTTCCCCGACCCAGAGTCCATGGCAGTGAAAGCACAGAATCCTAACCATTGAACCATCAGGGAATTCCCTGAAATATGTTATATTTTTTAGGCAAATATTTTAAAATGGGATTGCTGGGTCATATGGTAATTGTATATTTGTCTTTTCTTTAATTAGCAAACACCTTCCAGAATGGTTGTGGTATTTTACAATACCACCAGCAACATATGAGTCAATTTGGCCTCCATTTTTGCCAAAACAGACAGTCTGTTTAATGTCTGTGTACTAGTGGGTGTGTTTTATAGTTTTAATTTGCAATTCTCTGATAACTAATGCTATTGAACATTAGTTTTTCCTAGACAATTACATTGCATTGAAAACTTACTGCTAACACATTCTTTAAAAAAAAAAAAGACTAACACTAGTTAAAGATATACAGGAAGTTATAAATTGAGAACAATACACATTGGTAAGATAGAGTTAAGTTTACTGTGCAAAAATACTGAGAATTGTTTTTATTTTTTTTTTTGCATTTTAAATCGGTCCATGCTATATTTAGTAGGGACATTTAATGCTTGGATTGACAATATTTTTCCTGGCTGTGCATTTCTGTCTTGAGTAGGGTAAGGAAACAGGAACACATCACTCTCATCTTCTTCAGACAATTCCCCTGAAGCTTTATGTATGTTGGAATGATTTTAAAATCTCTCTCAACATTTTAAGGATTGTCTTGTTCCAGTATAACCTATGTATCAAATTCCCTTTTCTAACTTCTTTACTCTCTACAAGATCTGTCTGTTCTATAGCTACCCCTCTTTTTTTTCTCCTTGGAGATTTCCTTAATATTTACTATTCTAGGGACATAGCAAGTGGGTGGTATCTATGTAAGTGATTTCTTCTTCAGAAAGAGATAGACTGGTGAATATATTCCTGAAACACTAAAATATTACATATGAGTAACAGAGAGAGAAAGAGAGAAGCACAATTTTTTAAAATTTGATAGTAATTATGATCATAATTAAATTGCTCCAAACTTCTATATCCCATAAACTATATTTATGTATGATGGATGGTAGATATTACAGAGATCACAAATATTCCAACCACCTCTTCTTCCAGATACTCTGGCTTATATAACACGTTGTCCTTCCACCTGAATTTAGTGGTGGCCATGTGATGTGTTTGGACTGCTAGGCTGACATTTGAAGGGGCAATCAGGGCCTTCCCAAAATCTTGTCCCTTTACTGTAACAACTCAAAGTAGCAGATAATGGCAATGAGAGGTTGGTTTTCATGGTGAGAAGATGATGACAACAGGCAGGCTGTACAGAGAACTCAAAATAGTCATTAAACAAACATAAAACATGATTCTTGCCACCGATATTTGGGAATTGTTTGCTACATCATAATAAGCTCATTTCCTGATAGATATAACCAAATTTGAATGGCATAAAATTACCTGTAGTATTTAATAGGAAATGTCTTTATTCATAACTAGTATACTCTATAACTTCATAACTATATACTTTGAGTAATATACTTTCATAAATCTTTATTATTTTGTAGCTTTAAATTCATGATGCAGTATTTGTTAATTAATGAATAACTTTTACCTTATAAGGAGTAGTTTGGAGTAACATTTAAGAATAAAGACAGAGAGAAAGTTATGTTACCCTGATATACAGAATCATAACTTCCTTAATTATGGATATGTTATTTTGCTCAACTTTTTATAAGTTTTTAATATTTTTTCAACTATTTATAAGCTTTTAATTCCTGAATTACTATATTCAATTTTTGCTTTAATTAAATTGTTCTGCAATTGTTATTTAAAACTTTCCCTTTCATTTTATTTTTCAAAGAATCTTATTAAATACACATTAAAACATTTTTTTTTTCAATTTCACATTTCTTTATGTCTTCTCTGTGTTTGTCACTACACTGAATATTCTTTGGATGCATCTTCTAGTTCTTTATTTCTCTCTTCAGTTGTATCTTTTCTTGCTCTTTCATCCATCTGCTGATATTTATATTTTCGGACAACTACACTCTTTAAAATTTTCTTGAAAATCTTGCACAGAAATTTGGCTTGCTGATACTGTGTTTCTGGCAGTTTCAATAACTGATGTCCTGCTGTTGCTGCATAATCACTCAGTCATGTTCAACTCTTTGCAACATGGACTGTAGCCCGCCAGGCCTTTTGTCCATGGGATTTTCTAGGTAAGAATGCTGGAAGAGGTTGTCATTTCCTTCTCCAGGGAATCTTCCTGACCTAGAGATCAAACCCACGTCTCCTGCATTGGCAAGCATATTTTTTTTACCACTGAGCCACCTGGGAAGCCCAATTTATGTCCTAGAAGATAATTATTATTTTTTTCCCCACAAATAAGTACCAGTGGCTCAGCAGTAAAGAATCGACCTACAACGCAAGAGACGCGGGAGATTTGGGTTAGATCCCTGGCTTGGAAAGATCCCCTGGAGGAGGAAATGACAGTTCACTCTGGTATTCTTGCCTGGAAAATCCCATGGACAGAGGAGTTTGGCAGGCTACAGTCCATGGGTCACAAAACAGTCAGACCAGACAGCACACACAGCAGTGCTCTTGAAGAAATTCCCTAATTCTGAATATACCAGCAATGCTGCAAAAATGTGTCTTTCAGCAATCAGTGGTTCTGCAGTGAGTATTCTTTTAAGGTTTTTTTCCCCATATCTGATGGTTTAGGAGTAAACTTCAGAATGTATATTTTCACAAGTTCACTCCTTGGTGATTCTGTGGCAGTCGAATCACTGAAGAGTCTCTGAGAAATATGGCTGTTAATATGTACAAAATTTATTTCAAAAACTATGCAAACAGTCTTCAGAATATCAATAATGGGCTAAAGCTTGGACTGCAAAGAGATCCAACCAGTCAGTCCTAAAGGAAATCAGTTCTGAATATTCACTGGAAGGACTGATGCTGAAGCTGAAACTCCAAAGCTTTGGCCACCTGATGTGAAGAACTGACTCACTGGAAAACACCCCGATGCTTGGAGGAGAAGGAAGGGGATGACAGAGGATGAGATGGTTGGATGGCATCACTGACTCGAAGGACATGAGTTTGAATAAGCTCCGGGAGTTGGGAGTCCAGACATGGACTGGAATGCAAAACTAGGAAGTCAAGAAACACCTGGAGTAACAGGCAGATTTGGCCTTGGAGTATGGAATGAAGCAGGGCAAAGGCTAATAGAGTTTTGCCAAGAGAACGCACTGGTCATAGCAAACACCCTCTTCCAACAACACAAAAGAAGACTCTACACATGGACATCACCAGATGGTCAACACCGAAATCAGATTGATTATATTCTTTGCAGCCAAAGATGGAGAAGCTCTATACAGTCTGCAAAAACAAGACTGGGACTTGACTGTGGCTCAGATCATGAACTCCTTATTGCCAAATTCAGACTTAAATAGAAGAAAGTAGGGAAAACCACTAGACCATTCAGGTATGACCTAAATCGATCTCTTATGACTCTGCAGTGGAAGTGAGAAATAGATTTAAGGGACTAGATCTGATAGACAGAGTGCCTGATGAACTATGAATGGAGGTTTGTGACATTGTACAGGAGACAGGGATCAAGACCATCCCCAATAAAAATAAATAAATAAATAAAATTATAGTTAGGGAAAAAACAAAAAAATAATAAATAAATATAATTATAATTGGGAAAAAAACAAAAAGGAATAATAAGTAAATATCATTATAATTGGGAAAAAACAAACAAATAAAAAGGCCATCCCCATGGAAAAGAAATGCAAAAAGGCAAAATGATTGTCTGAGGAGGCCTTGCAAATAGCTATGAAAAGAAGAGAAGTGAAAAGCAAAGGAGAAAAGGAAAGATATTCCTATTTGAATGCAGAGTTCTGAAGAATAGCAAGGAGAGATAAAAAGGCCTTCCTCAGCTATCAATGAAAAGAAATAGAGGAAAACAACAGAATGTGAAAGACTAGCGATCTGTTCAAGAAAATTAGAGATACCAAGGGAACATTTCATGCAAAGATGGGTTCAATAAAGGACAGAAATGGTATGGACCTAACAGAAGCAGAACATATTAAGAAGAGTGGGCAAGAATACACGGAAGAACTGTACAAAAAGGATCTTCACGACCCAAATAATCACGATGGTGTGATCACTCACGTAGAGCCAGACATCCTGGAATGTGAAGTCAAGTGGGCCTTAGAAAGTGTCACTATGAACAAATCTAGTGGAGGTGATGGAATTCAAGTTGAGCTATTTCAAATCCTGAAAGATGATGCTGTGAAAGTGCTGCACTCAATATGCCAGCAAATTTGGAAAACTCAGCAGTGGCCACAGGACTGGAAAAGGTCAGTTTTCATTCCAATCCCGAAGAAAGGCAATCCCAAAGAATGCTCAAAGTACCGCACAATTGCACATATGTCACATGCTAGTAAAGCAATGCTCAAAATTCTCCAAGCGAGGCTTCAGTAATACGTGAACCATGAACTTCCAGATGTTCAAGCTGGTTTTAAAAAAGGCAGAGGAACCAGAGGTCAAATGCCAACATCCGCTGGATGTTGAAAAAGCAAGGGAGTTCCAGAAAAACATCTATTTCTGCTTTATTGACTATGCCAAAGCCTTCGACTGTGTGGATCACAATAAACTGTGGAAAATTCTGAAAGAGATGGGAATACCAGACCACCTGATCCACCTCTTGAGAAACCTGTATGCAGGTCAGGAAGCAACAGTTAGAACTGGACATGGAACAACAGACTGGTTCCAAATAAAAAAGGAGTACGTCAAGACTGTATATTGTCACCCTGCTTATTTAACTTATATGCAGAGTATATCATGAGAAACGCTGGGCTGGAAGAAGCACAAGCTGGAATCAAGATTGCTGGGAGAAATATCAAAAACCTCAGATATGCAGATGATACCACTCTTATGGCAGAAAGCAAAGAAGAACTAAAGAACCTCTTGATGAAAGTGAAAGAGGAGAGTGGAAAAGTTGGCTTAAAGCTCAACATTCAGAAAACTAAGATCATGGCATCTGGTCCCATCACTTCATGGCAAATAGATGAGGAAACAGGGGAAACAGTGTCAGACTTTATTTTTTTGAGCTCCAAAGTCACTGTAGATGGTGATTGCAGCCATGGAATTAAAAGACGCTTACTGCTTGCAAGGAAAGTTATGACCAACCTGGACAGCATATTAAAAAGCAGAGACATCACTTTGGCAGCAAAGGTCCGTTTAGTCAAGGCTATGGTTTTTCCAGTGATAATGTATGGATGTGAGAGTTGGACAGTGAAGAAAGCTGAGCGCAGAAGAATTGATGCTTTTGAACTGTGGTGTTGGAGAAGACTCTCGAGAGTCCCTTGGACTGCAAGGAGATCCAACCAGTCCATCCTAAAGGAGATCAGTCCTGGGTGTTTATTGGAAGGACTGATGCTGAAGGTGAAACTCCAATACTTTGGCCACCTCATGTGAAGAGGTGACCTATTGGAAAAGACCCTGATGCTGGGAAAGATTGAGAGCAGGAGGAGAAGGGGACGACAGTGGATAAGATGGCTGGATGACATCACAGACTCGATGGGCATGAGTTTGAGTAAACTCCAGGAGCGGGTGATGGACAGGGAGGCCTGGCCTGCTGTGATTCATGGGGTCGCAAATAGTTGGACACGACTGAGCCATTAAACTGAATTGACTGAAGACTAAGAATTATAAATGGTGAGTTTTAAAGACTGTTAGAGCTTCCCTCATAGCTCAGTCAGTAAAGAATTTACCTCCAATGTAGGAGACCTGGGTTCAATTCCTGAGTTGAGAAGATTCCCTGGAAAAGAAAATGGCAACCCACTCCAGTATTCTTGCCTGGAGAATCCCATGGATAGAGGAGCCTGGCAGGCTATAGTCCATGTGGTTGCAAGAATTGGACATGACTTAGCAACTAAACCACCATCACTTAAGACTGTTAAAGGGTGCTGTTGCTGCTGCTGCTAAGTTGCTCCATTCGTGTCCAACTCTGTGTGACCCCATAGATGGCAGCCTACCAGGCTCCTCTGTTCCTGGGATTCTCCAGGCAAGAATACAGGAGTGGGTTGCCATTTTCTTCTCCAAGTTAAGGGGTGAGAGTTTAGTAAATAGAAGAATCAGATTTCAACTTTATTTTCTTACCTTGGTGGATGCTGGTTAAGTTACTTAAAATAGGGTAAGTGGGGTTTTTGATGAATTTCTTTAAGGGTTAAAGATAGAATGGAAAAAAAAAAAAAAAAGATAGAATGGGATGATTTTGGCCTTTAGTACTCTGAAATTGGTATGAATCTACAGGGACAGTGAGGAGGCAGTGGCACAAAGATTTGAGAGTCGAGACAAGATATGAATTTGTTCCGCACATTTTGAATCTATAAGCACATGAAAGTGAAAGTGAAAGTTGCTCTGTCGTGTCCGACTCTTTGAGACCCCATGGATTATACAGTCCCTGGAATTCTCCAGGCCAGAATACTAAGGTAGGTAGCCTTTCCCTTCTCCAGGGGATCTTCCCAACCCAGGGATCCAACCCAGGTCTCCCGCATTGCAGGTGGATTCTTTGCCAGCTGAGCCACCAGGGAAGCCCAAGAATACTGGAGTGGGTAGCCTATCCCTTCTCTAGCAGATCTTCCCCACCCAGGAATGGAACTAGGATCTCCTGCATTGCAGGTGGATTCTTTACCAACTGAGCTATCAGGGAAGCCCCATATATGTGAGTATCATATATGGTATATATATATCATAATGGTATATATATATAAATACCATAAATACATAAATACCATAAATATATAAATACCACATTTAAAACTTGGAAATGAATCATGTGATCCTGGGAGATTGTAAAGAGGGGAAAGGAAATGAGACAAAGAGTTATAATATATATCATTATTAAAAATTGACAGAGAAGTGGAACTACTGGATATTGTCATGCTGCATATTTATCCAAGCACAAAATAAGGCATCCTAATACAATATTCTATATTTGGTTTTATTTGTTCATTTTTTTGGTGATCTGGACACTAGACTTCAAGTCTGGATAACAATTTATACCAGGTGTTATCAGTCATTATTGTGTATCATAATAACTTGTGGAGATTTCAGAGACAGGCATTCTTGGGCCTTATCCCTCAAAATTGTAATGAGAGGATTTCTGATATACTACCAGATTTACAAATCACAGCTTTATACTTATCCAAGTAATTTCACATAGAGCTAAAAATTAAAGGTTTAACTGATAATGACTACTTATGCTAATTTATTAAAAGATGTTATGTATTACTATAAAATATATATAGTTTGCTACTTTTATTATCTTTATGTGAAATTACTGATAAGTAATTGTGCCAGGTATTTACCTATTGTCTCTGAGATTCAATTCAAATATCCTACACCTATAGAAAACTTAAGTGAAACTTCTCAAACATGCGTTGTATTCTCTTTCTGTTCCAAATTAATGCTTTTAAATGTTTAATGCTTTATATCTCAAAGTAACATACAGAAATATATGTATATATTTAGAAGTCACTTTGAGAGAGTCAAGTCAGCTATGTATTGGGAAAGTGGTTATATATATATATATATAGACATATACACACACACAGAGGGAGAGAGAGTCCAGTGTTAACTAGAAGAGTGGATTAACATTGTTTTTGCATATGTTTCATATTATACATCATACTCAAGGGACTTGCTTCACTCAGAAATCCACTAGGTGGCATTACAAACTACATTGTTGTAATAATTCACTGATTAAACACTTAATAAAATCATGTAATAAAGCCACCTGTTCATAATTTATTTCAAATAACCTGAGTTAGGTCTTCTACCTTTATTTTCAATATTAATAATATAAATATGTTATTAAAATTAATATTCATTCAAAAATTTTATTGAAATCTATAAAGTCATTTAAGCATTTATAATAATAAAGGACCTAGTTAAGGGACATTATTATAATGTTGTATATTTATTCTCCTGAGACACTTTTAAATCTCGTAGGTCTTATATTTCAAAATCCCACATGTTTAATGAATATTGTCTGAAAAAGGTAATAAGAACAAGGAAAACAGCTTAGATAGCAAAACTTGGGAAACAGTTTTTAATGAGGCTGTCATTTTTAATTAGCTTGCCAAAGTCAGACATGACTTGGTGATTAAACACTACCACCAACAACAATATATACTCTGAATATGTTTCAGCAATCACACTTCTTGGTGTTCATCAGAATGAGGTGAAAAACAAATCCACAAAAAACCTACAGATGATGCTTATAGAGGCTTTATTCACAATTGCCAAAACTTAGAAGCAACCAAGATGTTCTTCAGTAGGTAAATGAATAAATAACCATGATGCATTCAGACAGTGGAATATTATTCAGACCCAAAAAGAAATGAGCTATGAAACAATGAAAAGATGGAGAGAAGTCTTAAATTCACATTACTAAGTGAAAAAGGATAACTTGAAAAGATTATATATCGTGTGATTAAAACTCTGTGACATTTCAGGAAAAGCAAAACTGTGGTAACAAAGACCAGTGCTTGTTATGGAGAAGGAGAGACAAATGAACAGAAGAACAGAAGATTGTTAGGGCAGTGAAACAATACAAATCTATAATGTAGGTAATTGCATTATCCATTTCTGAAAGCACATAGAATGTAATATCTAGAATGAAGTTTAATGGACTTTGTTTGATAATGATATTTTAGTGTAGGTTCATCAGGTGTAATAAATGTACCATTCTGGTGCGGGAAATCAATCCTAGGGGAGACTGTGTTTGTAGGATGTAGAGGGTACGTGAGAATTCTCTATTTTCTGCTCAATTTTTCTGTGAATCTAACAGTACTCTAAAAATAAATATTTAAAATGAAGAGAAGAGCCACTTTAGAACATACATCTTCATCTAAGTTTTAAGAAGAAATTTAACAGTGAATATCTAGTAAAATTAAGTTGCAACTGAAAATCTTACCCTGCTCAAAAAACCACCTGCTCCAAAAGTCATTTCCACAAACATTTAAGAAACAGAATATTAGAATCATTTACAAACACTTTCAGGGAAGAAAACAATAGTGATCATTTCCCAGCTCATTTATGAGACTAGGATGGCTATTATAAAAAGCTGATAATAATACTACATGAAAATAAATTTAAATCTACTCACACATTATTATACGTGTCAAAACCCTAAGCAAAATATTAACAAATGAAATCCAGGAAAATATTAAATAGAGCAATTGATCATAGTCCTTTTGACTTTATCTCAGAGACTCCAGGAATAAAATGTTGAGTTAATAAGAAAAGTGATTAATGAAACACACTGTATTAACAGGAAAACAACTACATGATAGAGTTAATCAATGAAACAATACATTTCGATAATATTCACCATACATTTAGGATTAAAAAATATTAAATCAGAAATTGTGAGGAATTTGTTTAAGATTTTTTAAGGGCATTGAATTCTCAAGTCCTCTCATTATTATCTGTTAACTTGAATAAATCATCAAATCTTTTCCTCAAGAATTTTGTAATACATTATATTTTATAAGGCAGCTTAAATACACATTATATCTTTTTACTAAATCCTTAAAATAACATAATGGTTTACATAAAATAAATTAGGGCTGGGGCACAGAGATGCTACAATGAATGTCAAACAGTGAAGTTGGAACATGGCAAAACTATGTTTAGAATATATATATATATAAAACTCCCAGTTAAGAGCTCTTTTAAGAATTCTAATCTCATCTCTTCAGAATTGCAATCATGGATTTTTGTAAGTAGCCAAAAGTCATTTCTACAAGTATGACTTAATGTGAAAACGGGCAGCTACACTTCATCCTTTGCACTGAGTCCAGTTCTCATCACGATTTATCCACACAGTGTCATTGCCTGTAGCATTGCATCTTTTAGGTGGTGACTTGTGAAGGAAGGGTTGGGAAATATAAAATAATGGAAATTTATACTGACAAAACTGAGGTGACTGGTCCAACTTTTCCAATCCCTTCAGGCAAAAAATGCAAATATCAGTGTAGTGCAAAATCTGTAGAAATTGACAGTTTCTTGGAAAAATGCAATGCCATAGACAAATGAAAGCTCAGGGAACTCAGAAAACTAGGGACCATGTATCCCCCCCTTGGATGTCAGTGTGCATTTTAATTACATGGACTTGCATCAGGTAAGAATGTTTAGATGATTACGTATAATAGACCAAATATAAAGATATTACAAAGTTGCTCTTGAAAACAAATGAAGAAACAGCTTCTACATATTGTTTGCTGGTCAAGAACTTGAAAACACCTTCTGAAAAAAATTGTGGAAATTGATATTTAGAAAATTAATTCTCAGCATTTTCCCTGAAGTTTTAGTGATAATGAAAGTATGAGGGTTTTTTTATATGTTTATGAAAATATAATTAGACACACTCACAGGCATAAACACAAGGGAACATAACCAACTTATTGATGTTAAATCATTCTCTAGTATAAGTAGCCACTTCCTACCTGAAACACATTCTAAGGAAATCATATGAAATCCATGTTTACTTAGTTGATGTTTTAACTTAAACAAAATAAAGCTTTGCTTATGTAAAACAGAAATATAAAACATTCTTGAATAATATTAAGTGATTTTTGAAAAAATTTTAATTTAATAGTTTATGACATTAAATTTATCTCTGAAACAGTACTTTTTTGTTTTTTGAAAATGCAGAAAACATCATTTTGTGAATGCTCATGAAAAAAAATCTCATTTTTCTTTGTATCACCCTTGATCCAATGATATATTTTCACTGCTCAATAAGAAATTATTTTACATTTGTTTCATAAATCAAGCAATATTACTCTCTTTCATTTACTTTCTAAAATTATCAAACAGCTAACGTTTTCTACTGTCACTTTTTACAGGAGTGATAGCTATCTATATATCATTAAATTTCATTCAGTTCAGTCACTCAGTCATGTCCGATTCTTTGTGACCCCATGACCCGCAGCATGCCAGGCCTCCCTGTCCATCACCACTCCCGGAGTTCACCCAAACTCATATCCATTGAGTTGGTGATGCCATCCAACCATCTCATTCTCTGTCATCCCCTTCTCCTCCTGCCCTCAGTCTTTCCCAGCATGAGGGTCTTTTCCAATGAGTCAGCTCTTTGCATCAGGTGGCCAAAGTATTGGAGTTTCACCTTCAACATCAGTCCTTCCAACACACACCCAGGACTGATCTCCTTTAGGATAGACTGGTTGGATCTCCTTGCAGTCCAAGGGACTCTCAAGAGTCTTCTCCAACACCACAGTTCAAAAGCCTCAATTCTTCTGCCCTCAGCTTTCTTTATAGTCCAACTCTCACATACACACATGACCAATGGAAAAACCATAGCTTGACTAGATGGACCTTTGCTGGCAAAGTAATGTCTCTGCTTTTCAATATGCTGTCTAGGTTGGTCATAACTTTTCTTCCAAGGAGTAAGCGTCTTTTAATTTCATGGCTGCAATCACCATCTGCAGTGATTTTGAAGTCCAGAAAAATAAAGTCTAACACTGTTTCCACTGTTTCCCCATCTATTTGCCATGAAGTGATGGGACCAGATGCTGTGATCTTAGTTTGCTGAATGTTGAGCTTTAAGCCAACTTTTTCACTCTCCTCTTTCACAAAGAGGCTCTTTAGTTCTTCTTCCCTTTCTGCGATAAGGGTGGTGTCATCTGCATATCTGAGGGTATTGACATTTCTCCCAGCAATCTTGTGCTTCATCCAGCTTGTGCTTCATGCAGCCTAGTGTTAAAGAAAAAACATATTATGAAAGAAATATAAAACACTATATTCAAGCATTAGGCTTAATTATATATAATGCATATTTAACTGTGAAACTTTTCAATAGAAATTTTATCACCAAATATGTATGTATATTTAAAAATACAAATATATAAATTATATGAAACATAAAATATATCTGTAAAAATAAAACGAGTCTAAAGATATATATTGAAACTAAATCACAGAACTGGAAATGAAGTACATTCTGGAATATGTATTCAAATTAGGTATTCAGTTTTTTTACTCAGAATATGTTATCTTTTATTATTTATGCTCTCAAATTTGCATACAAAGTTTTACATTATCTTTGATTAGCACAGATACTATCCTGACACTGACTTCTGCTCATTTCCTGATGGTTACATTTTGTCATTCATAGACATATATGATTTAATCTTTCAATATGAATGAGTACACAAGCAATAGAATAATTTTTTTTCCAGGCACTGTAGTAAATATTTTCTGTGTGTCATCTGATACAATCTTCTCAAAACAACACAAGAGGGCTATTGTTGCCACCTCGTTTCTAGATGAGGAGACAAACTTCTAAAGGACCAGAGAACTTGTTCAAAGCTATATAAATTTTAAGTACATGACTAAATATCAGTTACATTTTCTAATATCTGAGGATACAATGTGGCAAATTCCTGTAGTCTACTTGAGAATAATTATCTGAAATAATGGTTATAGCTGAAAAAATAAAAAAATCATATGTCTTATTTCCTGCTGCTAAAGTACAGATATTAAAAGAGAAGGGACAGCTTAGACTAGGTGTTGAAGCACTTGTAGCTAAAACAAGGAGAATCTATTAGAGCTTCTTTCTGCTTCTCCATAGCTGGTTACTTGCTCCAAAGAAACGAGGATAAGAGACCAGGTAAGTTGCATTGAATTTCTTCCTTTATGGGTTTTTCATCATGTTTCAGAGAAAAGAGAACTGTGTTTACAAATTAATTTTTATCTTTTTAATTTGTAACTGGGTCTATATAGTTTAGAGAGTGTAAACGTATACGGATATTATGCTAGACTTGCCAAACTGTGGAACCACCTGAGGGATTAAAATATTTGAGAAAGAACTGTTGAATCAAAACAAAATGGTAGAGGTGAGAAGTAGAAAGATTTAATTTGGTAGAACTATAGATTTAGCCAATATTAAACAAATGGGCATGGTTTCCCTGGGAGTTCATACCTGCCAATGCAGGGGATGCAGGTTCAATTCCTGGCTCTGGAAGATTCCCTGGAGAGGGAAATGGCAGCCCACTCCAGTGTTTTTGCCTGGAGAATTCCATGGACAGTGGAGCTTGGTAGGCTATAGTCCATGGAGTCACAAAAGAGTCAGCTACAATTTAGCAAATATACAACAGCAATAACACAAGTGGGCATTAGTGAGAAGGCTATTAACAGGCCTTGGCTGTTTTCTTTAAAAATTCTATTTCATCCTTTCAAATACTGTGATAAAATTATCTTATTGCATATTTCTGGGAGGTACACATTTTCCAGCAAATTTTACTAACGGAGTCTGGGAAATCCTGTGCATTATGAATCTTACTGAATTGACAGTGTCAATTTCCTTAGAGTTAGCAAGTCAGATAATTGACATTGTTAGGTATGATTCAGGAAGTCATAGCCATTAAAGCTTGAAAAAAAAAAGATTTTTCAGAGATATATCATGTTCTTGGATTGGAAGAATAGATTCAAGGGATTAGATCTGATAGACAGAGTGTGTGATGAACTATGACAGAGGTTCATGACATTGAACAGAAGGCAGTGATCAAGACCATCCCCAAGAAAAAGAAATGCAAAAAGGCAAAATGGTTGTCTGAGGAGGTCTTACAAATAGCTGCAAAAAGAAGAGAAGCTAAAGCAATGTAGAAAAGGAAAGATGTACTCGTTTGAATGAAGAGTTCTAAAGAATAGCAAGGAGAGATAAGAAAGTCTTCTTCAGCGATCAATGCAAAGAAACAGAGGAAAACAATAGAGTGGGAAAGACTAGAGATCTCTTCAAGAAAATTAGAGATACCAAGGGAACATTTCATGCAAAGATTGGCACAATAAAAGACAGAAATCATATGGACCTAACAGAAGCAAAAGACATTAAGAAGAGGTGGCAACAATACACAGGAAAACTATATAAAAAAGATCTTCATAACCCAGATAACCATGATGGTGTGATCACTCACCTAGAGCCAGACATCCTGGAATGCAAAATCAAGTGGGCCTTAGGAAGTATCACTATGAACAAAGCTAGTGGAGGTGATGGCATTCCAGTTGAGCTACTTCAAATCCTAAAAGATGATGTTGTTAAAGTGCTGCACTCAATATGCCAGCAAATTTGGAAAATGCAGCAATGGCCACAGGAGTGGCAAAGGTCAGTTTTCATTCTAATCCCAAAGAAAGGCGATGCCAAAGAATGTTCAAACTACTGCACAGTTCCATTCTTTTCACACACTAGCAAAGTAATGCTCAAAAATCTCCAAGCCAGGCTTCAACAGTGTATGAACTGTGTAATTCTAGATGTTCAAGGTGGATTTAGACAAGGCATAGGAACCAGAGATCAAATTGCCAACATCCAGTGGATCATAGAAAAAGCAAGAGAATTCCAGAAAAACATTTACTTCTGCTTCATTGACTACATCAAAGCCTTTGACTGTGTGGATCATCACATACTGTGAAATATTCTTAAGGAGATGGGAATACCAGACCACCTGCCCTGTCTCCTGAAAAATCTCTATGCAGGTCAAGAAGCAACAGTTAGAACCAGACATGGAACAGACTAGTTTGAAATTGGGAAGGAGTATTTCAAGGCTGTATGTTGTCACCCTGCATATTTAACTCATTTGCAGAGTACATCATGGGAAATGCTGGGCTGGGTGAAGCATAAGCTGGAATCAAGATGCCAGGAGAAATATCAACAACTTCTCATACACAAATGATACCACCCTATGGCAGAAAGTGAAGAATAACTAAAGAGTCTCTTGATGAAAGTGAAAGAGGAGAGTGGAAAAGTTTGCCTAAAACTCAATATTCCAAAAACTAAGATTGCAGTATCCAGTCCCATCACTTCATGGCAAATAGATGGGGAAAGGACAGAAACAGTGACAGACTTTGTTTTCTTGGGCTTGAAAATCACTGCAGATGGTGACTGCAGCCATGAAATTAAAAGATGCTTGCTCCTTGGATGAAAAGCTATGGCCAATCTAGACAATATATTATAAAGCAAAGATATTGCTTTGCCAACAAATGTCCGTCTAGTCAAAGCTATGGTTTTTAGAGTAGTCATGTATAGATGTAAAAAAGCTGAGCACAGAAGAATTGATGCTTTTGAACTGTGGTGTTGGAGAAGATTTCTTGGGAGTCCCTTGTACTGCAAGAGATCCAACCAGTCCATCCTAAATGAAATCAGCCCTGAATATTCATTGAAAGGACGGATGCTAAATTTGAAACTCCAGTATTTTGGCCACCTGATTCAAAGAGCTGACTCATTTGAAAAGACCCTGATGCTGGGAAAGATTGAAAGCAGGTGGAGAACAAAACGACAAAGGATCAGATAGTTTGATGGCATCACCAACTTGATGGACATGAGTTTGAGCCAACTCCAGTTGTTGGTAATGGACAGGGATGCCTGGTGTGCTGTGATCCATGGGGTTGCAAAGAGTCAGATATGACTGAGCAACTGAAGTGAACTGAACTGTATTGGAAGCATCAATATTGTGAAAATGACCATACTTACCAAATCAATCTGTAGATTCAATGCAATTCCTCTAAAACTACCAATGATATTTTTCACAGAACTGGAAAAAACACTTTCACAAGTTGTATGAAAACACAAAAGACCCCTAATAGCCAAAACAATCTTGAGAAAGAATAGAGCTGGAAAAACTAACCTTCCTGATTTCAGACTATAATATAAAGCTGTAATCATCAGTACAGCATGGTGCTGGCACAAGAACTGAAATACAGACCAACGGAACATGATAGACAGCCTGAAGATAAATCAGCAGACCTATAGGCAGCTTATCTTTGACAAAGGAGGCAAAAACATACAGTGGAGAAAAAACAGTCTCTTCAACAAATGATTCTGCGAAAGTTGGGCAGCTACATGTAAAAGAATGAAATTTGAGCACTTCTTAACACCATACACAAAATTAAACTCAAAATAGATTAAAGACCTAAATGTAAGATCAGGAACTACAAAACTCTTAGAGAAAAACACATAGGCAGCACACTCTTTGACATAAATCACAGAAAGATTTTTATGACCCACCTTCAAGAGTAATTGACATACAAATAAACAAATGGGCCCTAATCAAACTGAAAAAATTTTGTACAATGAAGGAAACTATAAGCAAGGTGAAATGACAACCCTCAGAATGGGAGAAAATAACCACAAATGAAAATGACAAAGGATTAACCTCCAAAATATATAAACAGCTCCTGCAGCTCAATACCAATAAAACAACCCAATCAAAAAGCAAGCAGAAGACCTAAAGAGACATTTCTCCAAAGAAGATATACAAATGGTTAATAAACATATGAAAAGATGCTCAACATCACTCATTATTAGAGAAATGCAAATCAAAATTACAATAAGATAACATCTCACACCAGTCTGAATGGCCATTATCAAAAAATCTACCAATGATAAACACTGGATAGGAAGTGGAGAAAGGGAATCGTTTTGCTTTGTTGGTCAGAATGCAAACTGATACAGCCACTACAGAGAACAGTATGCACTTTCCTTAAAAACTTGGAATAAAACTATCATATGACCCAGCAGTCCCACTACTGGGCATAGACCCTCAGGAAACCATAACTGAAAAAGCCACAAGTACCCTAATATTCATTGCAGCATTATTTACAATAGCTAGGACATGGAAGCAACCTAGATGTCCATTGACAGATGAATGGATAAAGAAATTGTGGTACATGATGGAATGTTACACAGCTTGAAAAGGAACTCATTTGAATCGGTTCTAATGAGGTAGATGAACCTAGAGCCTATTACATAAAGTAACTCAGGAAGACAAATACCATATATTAATGAATATATATGGAATCTAGAAAGATGGTACTGATGATCCTATTTGAGGGCAGCAAAGGAGATGCAGACATAAAGAACAGACATAGGGTCACAGTAGGGGAGGGAAAAGGTGGGCTGACTTGAGAGACTAGTACTGAATTATATACATCACCATATGTAAATTGCATAGCCAGTAGGAATTTACTGTATGAGGCAGAACCCAAAGCAGATGCTGTTGACAACCTACAGGGGTGAGATGGGGAGGGAGGTGGGAGGAAGGGTTAAGAGGAAGGGGACATATGTATACTTATGGATGATTCATGTTGATGTATGGCAGAAACCATCACAATATTGTAACATAATTATCCTTTAATTAAAAAAAATAAAAAAAACACAAAGATTTGCCAAAATTTCTTCCTAGGGCTTTCTATATCAATTTGTGGAATATCAATAGTTCTTATTAAAGATATAAACTCTGGTTCCTACTCTAAATTTACTGAGTCAGGTAAAGCTTAAAATATGTAAGCTCCTTAAGTTATTCCTATGTACATTAAAATTGAAAAATCCTGATCTACGAAATACAATAGTGCATGTGTTTTTATAGTTTTTTCACCATACTTTCCAATTTAGAATTGAGTCCCCCAAATCTGAGAGTATCAGCAGGCATAGTTACATTACTTTTTTCATTTAATATTTCTATCCTCCATCAAATATCCATTCAGCACTTACTGTGTCCTGACTGATTTCTGCATCTGGCACTGCCTGTGTAATGGGCCAAGCACAGTTACAGTGACAGATAACGATGCTTTCATGAAGTCACTCAGTCGTGCCCAGCTCTTTGGGCCCCCATGGACCGTGGCCTGCCAGGCTCCTCCATCCGTGGGATTTTCCAGGAGAGAACATTGGAGTGGGCTTCCATTTCCTCCTCCAGGGGATCTCACAACCTAGGGATCGAACCCATGTCTCTTGCACTCCTGCAGTGGCAGGCAGAGTCTTTACCACTGAGCCACCTGGGAAGCCCATATAATGAAGACCAGAATAGTATTCTTACTTTTAAGACACAAAATAATAGAAGACATAGGTGTGCAAATCATTACAAATGCATTGTGATATCCTTTTCTTAATTTGGACACATAGTTTAACTAACATACATTCTTTGTCACAATATTTAGATAAATACTGTTGGCTTTTAATTAGTATATGACTTTATGTGATAACATATAGTACTTTGCATTTTATTTACTGTTATAAATAATATACCCTTGTAATCAAAGAGTCTTAAAAGCATATTAAAATGTAAAGGCTTTTCCCAGGAAATTACATATATCAGTTCTAATATATGTGACTTCCCTTGTACATACCTTATTGCTTTCATTGAGCAGTGTACTCAATCATCTAAAGTGCATCTGCACACCTTTTACTCTGAACAAGTTCCTTCAAATGACAATTTTTCTAGCTGTTCACATTTATGAAAATGCTAATTCTTTGATGCCTAGATTATTTTCTGTCCAGTTGCAGATGAAAATCAAACAAGATACATATAATAATTTTGTTTTGACCAATGGGAAAGTGAGCATCTTACAATGAAAGTATGAGTTACTCATATTAACATATTCTTTCTTTGCCGGACTGCGTTGCTGATTTATTTCTAAGAAGATAAAAATTCTTAATTATTATATTCATGTATTAATTAATTTCTTCATCAAACATTTGTTGAGTAATTTGTATGTACCAGGTACTCTTGTAATTGCTCATGATGCCCTCATGCAATTTATATTTTGGTATTAGGGACAAGAAATCAACACATTAATAGAAGCATGTTATATGATATACCGGAAAATAATGCTAAGTGCTTGAAGAAAAATGAAGCTGGAAAAAAGTAGAGAAAATTGTAGATGGGAAATAGGCTCTTATTTTATTAATAGATTAAGTGGTTAAGTCATCTTAAGAGATAATGAAAATGAACCATGCTATTATCTTGCAGACTGTATATCCAGGCAGAAGAAACAGCATTTATGAAAGCCCAGGTACAAAACATGATAGTATGTTTGAGTCATGGCAAATAACTTATTATAGTTGAAATACATTGAAAGAGAAAGAGAATGATAGAAAGTAACAGCTAAAGGCCAAATTATGCAAGGCTTTCTAAACAAATAGTTTAGCTTTTATTCAAGGTGATGAAAGTCTATTGGGAAATTCAATGTAGAAATTGTAGGATTACTTTCCACAGAATTTTATACCAAATGTTATTAGAGTGGGCTGACTGGTATACCATAGAGACTCTAAAAAATAGATTTTTTAAATTATTCATATAAACTGCTCAATATATTTATGTTTATATATGAGGTGGTAATAAGAGGGTATGGAGAAGGCAATGGCACCCCACTCCGGGACTCTTGCCTGGAAGTCCCATGGACGTAGGAGCCTGGTAGGCTGCAGTCCATGGGGTCGCTAAAAGTCAGACATGACTGAACAACTTCACTTTCACTTTCATGCATTGGAGAAGGAAATGGCAACCCACTCCACTGTTCTTGCCTGGAGAATCCCAGGGACCGGGAGCCTGGTGGGCTGCCGTCTTTGGGGTCCCACAGAGTCGGACATGACTGAAGCGACTTAGCAGCAGCAGCAAGAGGGTATCTCCTATAGTCATTCAGGGACTCAAACTTATAAAGACTATGCCATCTTCAACACACACCTTCCAATATTGCTAGAGTATTTTCATTCAGTTGGTAAAAGAAGAAAGAACTAGATTATCTCATATAGAGGTCCTTTACAGGAACAGGCCTGAAACTGGTAAGCATCAGTGCTTTCACAGTGCTAGAAGTCCAAAAGCTAGAACCCATTCATATCCATGCCTAAGTGATGAGAAATACAGTTTAGTTATGTGGCCAGATGAAGGAAAAAACAGATGGAATGGTAGACATTTCTGCCACTTTAATATTTTAGGTTTTATAACATCATGAGCACTATTTTCTGAATATCATAATCAATTAAATGCACTTATTTTTAAATGTATATAATATGAAGAGTTTTGAAAATGTATAACTATTTATGTAACCACCATCTCAAGTATTTCTGTTATTCCCCAAATCTCCTTCCTCATGATTTGTAGCTATTCATCTCCACTCCGAATTACAAGCAATCATCTGTTTTCTGTACTATAAATTAATTCAGTCATATTTATAATTCATCATAAATGGCATCGTACAATATGCAGTCTTTTATATCTGGCTTCTTTCAGCACAGTGTTTTTGAGATCATCCAAGTTGCTGCATGTTTCACTAAATTTCCCTTTTTGTACTGAATAGTATTCCATGGTATACACCTACCAGTTGAATGGACACCTGGCTTATTTCCAGTTTTTTAGTATTATAAACTATACTACTATAAACCTTCATATATAAATATTTATATGAAAACATATTTTAATTTTAGATATTCTAGAGGGTGTGCAATGGTACCTCTGTGATTCTAATTTGCACTTTTATAATGGTTAAAGGCATTTTATTAATTTCCTTCATATAAATCAATTATATAGATTTTCTTATAGATGTTTCCTATTTTCTAATATACAGATTCAATATAATAAATTTCCCTGAGTACTGCTTTACCTGAATACAGAAATTATATTAATATGTTTTCATTTTCCTTTATCTCAAATATCATATGATTTATGTCCTATGTTTTCCTGTGACCTACATTTTATATTGTACATATATACAAATGAAAACTCCTTTCTTTTTTGTCATATGCATACATAAATATAAACACATACACATTAATATAGTGTCTGATGAATTTATCATTTACTTAAGCTGCTTTTCCATTATTTTCATTTTAGTTTATTTTTTTTAAATACTGGATATGATTTACTCTAATGATTTCATGACCTGCTAAGGATTACTATACTTATTCTATTACAGAATGGAGTTGTGAAGAAAAAAAAAGCTTTGGACATGAAGTAAAAATGCTAAGTTTATAGGTATTATTTAACATGTATCAGTAAGGAAAGGCAAAATTATTATTATAAAAATTCCAAAATAGTATTTAATAATACTTCTTCCTTGCTCATGCCATCTCTTCACTGCAAGTAGGCAAAGGATTTCTGTTCCTAATCATAGAACAGGGGCTCAAGCTGATGATGAAGCAGCAGCATCAGATTTTAAATATCACTGGAGGAAAAGTAGAATTCTAGGACATAGATCTTACCTATTTCTAGAGTGGTGAATACTGGAAATATTTTGCAAAAGTACTAATGATTATCTCACTCATTTACTAAGTGCCAGCAACGAAAATTTATTTTTATTTTTAATTTCTAGTTAATATTAGCAATAAATTAAAAATATAAATGAATATAAATAAAAATTTTATATAAATATAAATAAATAAATACAGCTTGGCTATGGCCTAATCACAGGCTCTGGAATATGTCTAATTCATAGGCCATTTTTAATGTTTGCTAATATTAGCAAGAAATTAAAATAAAATAAATACAGCTTGGCCATGGCTTAACCACAGGTTCTGGAATATGTCTAATTACTTATGTTCTGACAATTGACATCATATTCTGGACTTACATAATTAAAGTTTCATCTTTTTTGATTTTGTGATGGTTTAGAGATTTCTCCTAGAAAAGACAATTTCTGAGATTTTTTATTAATTGGGGAGGGATTATATTTTTTATAAATTTAAATAAATTAAATTTATCAAGAATAAAATCTTTTATACTCTAGTTAGTTTCTTTGTATGGAGGATGGATTAGAAAATTAATATTTACACATAGTGCAACTAAATTTCCTTTAATAAAATTGTCAGTAGAAGTTGACATTTCTTTCTTTGTGTAATTTACAAATGATTTATTTCCAATCTCAGAAGTAAAGTTAGGTCATACTTATCAAGTTACTTGCTATGATTTAGTTTATCATCTGTTGATTTTGCCAAACATAGTGGCAGAACTGATATTTAGCATTCATTTGCCACAAAAACGATGAAAGAGAATGATAGTATAACTTGATAGGATTAATCTTATTTGAAATAAAAAAGCAATCTTGCTATGCTTTGCTGCTGACATTCTTTGTCCTATCTAGTTGTGTTTACTTGTGGCTCAGCTGGTAAAGTATCCACTTGTAACACAGGAGACCCCGGTTCGATTCCTGGATGGGGAAGATATGCTGGAGAAAGGACAGGCTATTAACTACAGTACTCTTGGGTTCCTTGGTGGCTCAGCTGGCAAAGAATCCGACTGCAATGCGGGAGACCTGGTTTCGATCCCTGGGTTGCAAAGATCCCCTGAAGAAGGGAATGGCTACCAACTGCAGTATTCTGGCCTGGAGAATTCCATGGATTGTACAGTCCATGGAGTCACAAAGAGGCAGACACGACTGAGCAACTTTCACTTGCACAACATAATGTAGCCTGTCAGATTATTTTAGAATTTTAGTAATAGAAACTATCAATTAATATATAATTTTGCTAGAGATAAAAAAATAAAATTGCATCGTAGTTTTAGAAAGAAACAAAAAGAACAAGATATCTCTAAAAAGAAACATTCATCTTCATATGAAAGTACTATCTTCTCTTGGTAAAGGGTTGTTTGAAATTATGCAGGCAATATAGTGACTACAATTTTTAATTGTGCCAAGCAATCTTCTGAAAAAATTATTATTTCTTCCTGATTATGGACTTTTTGTTATAGCTGTGAAGTTATTTTAGTGGAGGAGTCTTCAGTTTTCGCTGTTAAAAACATTTTGGTAATAAAAATATGACCAAATATGACTGTTGAGCTATCATTATATAAGCAATAAACACAAAGTTTATTAATTTTATAGACAATGAAATAATGACTTGCAATTTTTTTTTCTGGAAAATTTAGTTAATAATTTTGAAAAATACTATTTTTTCTCATTTTATTTTAATTGCGTGTCTATAAATTACACATAGGAAATTATAAAAAATATATATTTTCATCTTGAAATTCTTTGAAAAATAATCTTTCATGTTAACAAAATACTAGAGAGGAAAACTGTTTCTTGATAGTGCATATATTTTTAAATATGTATTTGTTCACAATAAAATAATTGTATTAGTTTACAACACCATATTTTCTATTATAGTATGCAAACTTTGCATAACATTTTTATAATATAAAAAATATCAGAATTCCATCAGTAATTATTGGAGAATAGTTTTACTGTGTAGGTTTGGAGATGTTAGAAAGAGATGGTGACAATAATACCAATAAATCAATCCCATTTACTGCAGGTATTTTCAACTCTGTTTCATCATCTGTTTTTAAATTTATTTTTGAACATACTATGATTTGGTGGTAAAAAATTCAAGAAAGCCTCAATGGAGTGGCTCAAGTAAAAGTAGGTTTGAGAATGTCATTATTTCTCTGTTCACAGAACTAATTGCTAATGGGTCTAAGAAGGGCTGAATGAGTGTGGTAGTACCCAGGCAACCAACTCTGTGAGTATTAGCATCTGACCTCTTGAGAAAACACAGAAGATCCCTGACATTCGCAAATATTAGCAATGATATTATAAAGGCTTCTTTAGGGCAGTTAAATCGTGTTTGCAGACACTGTGATACAGATAACGTTATATCTGCATTTCAAATGAGTTCTTTCTTCATTTGGTAGTTTAATTGGGGCTGGAAAGCTCCCAGATGATTACAATTAAAATTGTTTCACTCCACTGTTTTTTTTTAAATCAAGCAATAGCATCTATTCATTTTCAGAATATCACTCAGCAGGGTTGTAGCAGGAAATGTGCTTTCTATGTCCAAAATAAATAATGCTGAGTATAATTACAGAATTCTCTTTGACTTTAAGTTATAAATCATTAAGTAAGTATTAATAAGTTATTCAAAACTGAACATGCTTTAATTAATTATAAACTGGTTTATATGTCATTCAAAAACATGAATTAAGTGTTTGTTATATACCAGACAACTCGAGTTGATGGTTGTGAAGATGAATTAACAAGTCGGTCAGTCTGTTTTATTGAATAATACAATACAGTTCATCAAAGAAATGAAGGCAACATGGTGTCATAGGCTACCATGTACTGAAAACAGTGCAATCAGTTCCTCCAGCAAACGTGATTTGTAGCACATAGAGCTCCATCATCATGGTTTTGTAATTATCAAGTCCTCAAAGACACTGTTTTTCCAGGATATTGCTTTTGAATGTTTTTGAACATGCACCAGCGTTATAAATACAATTTACATTACAAAACAGTGTGTACCCAGACACACACTCATAATAATTACAGAAACTTAAGTTTCATGAAATAATACTTATCCTTATTGTGTTTGATGCACTCATGTTTTCAATCCTATTTTATTAAATTCTACACCTTAAATTGATTTCACAACCCAGCTAATGGGTCATGATCCTCTAATCCATTATCTCAGTTTCAAAAACACTACACAAGAAGTGATAATCCTGGTAATTGGTGGTAAAATGGAGCAATTCTAAAGGTAAGGATTATAGGAGCAAGAAAACAAATCTTATGTTTAAAATGGAATGGTGGGTGAAGTGAGAAGTCAGAAAAGGAGTCATATGTGTGTGTTTTCTCCCTCATCTTGTTTGCTGTTGTTGTTTGCTGTCATTTACGGCTTCTGATAAATCCTTTTAAATCAATAATTTGAGACATGATTGAGTCTCATTTAGCCTAAGCATAGGAGAGAGAAATCTGGTTGAATCTGTTAATCATGTGGGAAAAGAATAATAATTCACAGTTATGTGCACAACTAAATAGCCCTGAGAGAGTAAAAGCTATTTTTATGTTAGCTTTTATAAGTTCAGAATCTCATCAGTTTAAAACAGTTTTAGGAAATATGTGTGGTGGTAATTGTGGAAATTAAGTAAGGCAATTCCCATATAATCTGAAGGAATCACTTTAGAATTGGTAATAGTCAATGAGAAGTCATTAATTAAATGACCAAATAAATAGCTGCTATCAATAAAATTTCCCAGAAATGTGCCTTGGGAACATTCATTTTAAATTATGGTTACAAAATAAATTCTCTAGAAATCCTCATATGTAACTGTCCTTAAGATATTGTCAAATGGTGAATTAATCTCTTTCTCAATCTCAGAAAATTTTACAATGTCTTCTGTAGTTCTGTCATTCAAATTTTTGGAAATAATTCAGTGAATCACTGGGTATCGAGAAGACCAGAGGTCATAATGCTGCCACATTTAGTCCAGATACATGAACCTTCTGCATGCATCTGTAGAAAGATATAAACACCAGAGCATAACAGTGTTAATGAAAGTTGAGCTAAATTAACACAATAAGTCTTTACTGCATGACTTTGGTCACTTAACTCAGGCAGAGGTTGATTTTGTCCCTACTCACTTTCTTTCTCTTGTTCCCTCCTTATAATGTGACAAATAAAGAACCACAGAAATAAGGTTTTAATTTTTCCAATTCCAAACTCTTAAAAGTAGAAAATATAGCTGTTAGAAATACATTATTTATCACCATTCTAACACATTTTGGAGGAAAAAAACTTGATCCTTGGAAATTTTATTCCCTACAGCAGTGAAAAGGAGAGAAAGCCCATGCAAAATGTGATACGATATGACGCAATTTGCTAATTCATACGTGCCAGTCCAGGCTTCTCTATCGCTGTGCCCACACCAAGGGCTCTATGAGAGAGGAACAGGTGCCAGATAAACTATATTATTTGCTCTCAGCCACCTGGTGCAATGACTTATTCTGACCATACCACGGCCACTAGACCTGTGGAAAATGCATTTACTTAGTTCTCAGTATTCAATGTGACACTGGGGACCGATGTGACTTAAAATAAAGCTCCTCATCAGTCAATAATGTTCACCATGAGGGTTATTCCAGTCCCCTAACTTCATACCTAAAATGATAACATTATCTCAACTGTGATTGATTATCTATAGACATATAATACTATAAGCTTCCTCTCCAGTGACTTAAATTGACATTTTGTTCTCTCTTTCGAATTTTCCCATTGTGTCCTCTGAAACTCCAATCATTCCATGATTGATCATCTCTCTACCTTCTGCCCTGAGCTTCCAGTAAGGTCTCCTTTGAGAATATCCATTTCCTATACCTCACACATTATCTCACCTCAACCCTGAGGCAGCTTCAAGAAAACATTTTCCTTTAATATAACCCTGCTTCTCTGAGGCCTATTCCTCTGAGCTTGATTACTTTTCACTCCTATATTTCCTCTGGCTATTTAATCTTTACACTCTTCTATTTTCGTCCTCACCAGTACTGTCTTCAGTAAAAGCTAACTTTTCTTCAAGTGCAAGCCCTATTCTTTGAACTATTGTCTTTCAGATTTCTAAATACCATACCACATCCTTTTTATTTTTCATATTCTGGAATAAAAAAAATCTGAGTAAATATAAAGTCTGACTATGTGTTTATATAATACTGGTATAGGAAAAAATCCTACAACAGAGTATTGTGAATACTGCAACTTTTTACTACTCCGTTGGGTCTGGCAATCTTTGCAATGATTTCTTCTAAACTTTAGTGTCTCCACCCAAACACATCGTCAATAGAAAACATTTCTTCTTAACAGAGATGGGGAGGTGAGAAATAGCACAGGGTTTCTTTTCTTATGTGAATTTTAATTTTTAAACACAAGCTTATTAATCATAGTCCTGTCTGTGTTGTAAGTAGTGATGGTAACTGTTTAGAAATGAGCATTTTATGATGCACCAGAGAATAAAACTTAAAACGCAACGAGAATAAACTTAGAATTAAGCAACTTCCTCTTAGCTCTCATTATAAATAAATAAATAAATAAAGGAGAGAAATTCTTCCTGAAAATTGTGAAGAAATAGTAACTACTAGGAAGATGGATTGAATTCAGGCTATGACATGTATTTTATTAGGTGGGTAGCAGATGTTTTGTTAAAATTTCCATACTTTTTTATAGACATGTCAGGAATCCTTTGGTTTCCATTTCAAAACTTTTTGTTTTAAGCTAAAATTAAAGTTAGGAAGCTCTATTGTGTTTTTCTCTATTATCCCCTACCAAAAGTATCTCTGCTTCCACACAAATGTTACTGTGAACTTATTTATTTCACAATTTATCTATACAACCCTGATTTTATAGAGTATAGACCATGGGGTTTTATTCATGGGTCTCCTCACGTAGGAACTAAATAATCTGAATTGCCAGGAGGTAACATCTTAGCTATTTATCTGATTGCCACCTGAAAATAGCTGCTATCAAGAGGAGAATTTTTGTTTGAGAAACAATTGATTTTCAGTAGAAATATTTCAGTGGAGTGATCTTTGAGTTCATGGTTTATGCATTTTGAAGTGTTGATTATACACAATATGAAGCTTAAAAGGCTAATTCATGACCAATCCATTTAGGAATATAAACATTCTTTCTTGATTAAGGCATAAACATGTACATAATTTTTAATACCTGCATTTTATTTTATGTGTTTCAAAAGAGACTGGCAAACTGGGCAAGAAAATGAAACAGTAAGAATGCAAAGAGGGTTATAATTAAACCATTTAGAAAAATAAGAAATTATGGAACTATAATCAAAGTTAGATATCAAAAATTATAATTTTATAGTTACTGTTACATATCAAGTTTGGATAATGAATAGCACATAAAAAGAATAACAATAGAAATAATCACATATAGTAAAAAACAAAAGGTGAATAAACACACAAGAAAAGTGGTAAAAATAAAAAATAGAAAATAAATTGGCAGAATCTATAAAGCACATAGAAGAGGGCACAATACCCACTCCAGGACTCTTGCCTGGAGGATCCTGTGGACAAAGGAGGCTGGCAGGCTACAGTCCATGGGGTCGCAAAGAGTTGGACACAACTGAGTGACTTTCACTTTCACTTTTCAAGATATCCTAGAGGCTATAAAGAGTCAAAAGTATTTTTTGTTCTTTTAAAAAAATAACTAATAATTATGTCTAGTATTGAAGAGATGATTAATGCTTGGTGATAAGAGAATAATGATTCCATTTAACAACCTTTACAGTGAAGTGACTCTTAACAAAATATTCACTGTTAAGGAGAAACAAACAAACAATAATAATACAACAACAATAAAGCTTCAATTTGTTCATAACAAAAAACAAGGGGCTGGGAGATGAGGAAACAAGATGACAAGAGAATGCTTTTAGTGGAGATTATGTGGATAATAAATCATACATAGAAATGAGCTGTTTCTCACTTATATGAGGGCACTCTCCATTTAAGAATAATTTTAGGCAAAATCTCACCCAGCCTTTTCTCAGTCCATAGTCTTGCAAAGGATTATTGTATGTTTCTATAGAAATTATCTAATATACCAATATTAGATATCAATATTATCTGATATTATACTGATATTAGATATTATCTAATATACTGATATCTAATATACTAATAAATTATCTAATTAAATTAACTAATAAAATTAGTTATTATTGTACTGTAATAATGCCTTAACAGTTCTTTTTCAGTACACTATGAACTACTCCAAGGGGAAAAAATTGTCTGATTCAATTTTCCACAATGTATCTTTTACAGTACTTGGATGACAACAGATCATCAAAGAATAAATATCTGATGAGTATAGTGCATGAATCAGTGACCAAGATAGAGAAAGCTCTTAGATTAAAGCATTTTTCAACTGAATTGACCACATCCACCCTAACAAAGACTAATAGTTAACTTTTATTTCTCTGTACATCTGTTAAATATGAAGTCCTATATTCTATTTCTATTTTTGTTAATCTTTTCTCAAAACATTAATGTTTACCTCATTCCAACTTTATTATATACCATGCCATTAATTACCATGATTTTTATTTATATTACAAAATAAAATATTTTGAAATGCTTATGATGTACTTTAAAATGAATCTCCTTCATGAGTGTTCATTGAGTTGATGTCATTCTCCAATGGTTTAAAACTTGGTCCATGACAAAAGGACTCCTCAAAAGTGCCAAGTATTTGGGAATTGTGTCAAGACTTGGAAGAAGAGGTAAAAAGGAGAACTTGTGAAATGGAATACATGTAGAGTGAGTAAGCTTTGGTGGCCACAAAATGAGATTTTAAGATTTGATGACACTAATAAATATGGACTATGCAGCCTGGATATTTCCAGTTGAATAACATGTTTTGAATGTCAGAGGCTAAGAAATAAGTAAGTAGCTTTACATTTTATTCTCCATAGGTATTTGGCTTGCAATGTCTATTGCATCTTGTGGGGCCTTACTCCACAGGCAAGGGCAAATTTTATACTGACTTGTCAGAAACTCTCTGCATAGCTTTCAGCATGAGAATTCTAGCAATCAAAAGCTTTGCTACAGAAGGAATATCAATTGAAAGGATGTCAGACATCAGTCTTAAGGACTTCAACTTAGATAAAAATGTTAATAAACTTAAGAATAACAATTAAATGAAAATATTATATACTGTTATTATCTATATTATACTTCTATCAAGACAATTTTTTCACTGCTTTTTAATGAAAATAACTAACTATAAAACTAAATTCCCCTCTGTACAAAGTTATGTTTACTTATAGCTCCTTCTTTGTATTTGAAAACATTTGCTCAGTTTAGGGAAGGGTTCTCTTATCTGGACTGCTCATGATTGGCAGATTTATTACCTAAATTATTAAGTTTACATAATAGAAAAATAAGCTTATATTACATAAGATATTCCTCAGTGATAGAGGAAATTTTAGATGTAAATTAGATAACAAGGAAAAGTCATATTTTAAAATAAAATGCTTAGAAGAATCTGTATTACAGGTATTATATTCTCTGGCAATCAGAGATTGACTATACTGAAAACAACATTGAAATACTGTTTTAAATCTAGATTTATTCATATTTGGTAATAAACAGAGCTTTCCATAAACCTGACTTGATTAAGTGGATATAAAAATAATATTCTGTAAAATCAGTCATTGCATTTTAATCACTGTCTGCAAGCTCACTCTGGAGAAAATATTCAAATATCTATCATCATTCCTTAGCCATTACTTAGAAAATAAATGTAGCTCAAGGACTTCAGTGCTTCCCAGAAAATGCACTCCTTAAAGCACATTTGAAAGCTCATGGCTTTAGAAAAATAAAGGTTTTTGCATAACTATTTACTAAAAAAAATATATATATATATAAGCTATTAGTTTGTGAAATCAAATAATTCATGTGTAAGTAAGTTTTTGTATCCTTCATTCTGCTTTAAAAAAAATCCCTGTAAAATATTAGAGCATATTTTGGCCGATGTAGAATTTTAAATCTCAAAGGTATACTTATTTTCACATTATTTTTTTATTATTCAATCACCATGGCTACTCACGTTCAACTCTTCGCACCTGCAGGTGAATCAAAGCCAACTTCTAAGATGTTTTGGCATCTTGCTTCTTCTTCATAGGGGAAAAGATAAAGTCTAACTCTGGTTTCTGCTGACCTCAAATTATAGCTTACATGAAAAGCAGCAGATACCCTTGTCATCTCCACCTCTCCCCCCACTCAACTGCCCGGTCTATTTTCTTCTCAGGGATTCCTGTCTTCATGAGACTCCACAAGATTAGTTGAGTATACATACAAAGGGATATAACTGCTGGTGCTGCAGGACCCATTGGCTGATCTAACTGTAATAAATTATGGCATATCTTTATGATTACTTATACTAGATCACTGAATAATGTCTCGTCACATATTCCTGAACTGTTTAAGTAATCGTGTCTGCTATTGTAAGCTTTATCTGAGACTGATGGACTGCAATGTGAGTTATGAGACCACAATTGAAGCTCTTATTATAATATGATATTTAATTTTCTTTCCACAAATGTTATATGATACATGAATATTATAAAAGTATGTATGCTGAGCATGTGACTATTGACTAATAATGCTAGTTGCACTTCTGAATAAATAAAGAAAAGGAAAGCATCTTAACATTAATAATCAAGTTTGTGTTCAGTTCAGTTCAGTTCAGTTGCTCAGTCGTGTCTGACTCTTTGCCCCCATGAACCACAGCCCGCCAGGCCTCCCTGTCCTTCACCAACTCCCGGAGTCCACCCAAATCCATGTCCATCGAGTTAGTGATGCCATCCAAGCATCTCATCTTCTGTCGTCCCCTTCTCCTCCTGCCCTCAGTCTTTCCCAGCATCAGGGTCTTTTCCAAAGAGTCAGCTCTTTGCATCAGGTGGCCAAAGTATTGGAGTTTCAGCTTCAGCATCAGTCCTTCCAATGAACACCCAGGACTGATCTCCTTTAGAATGGACTGGTTGGATCTCCTGGCAATCCAAGGGACTCTCAAGAGTCTTCTCCAACACCACAGTTCAAAAGCATCAATTCTTCAGCGCTCAGGTTTCTTTATAGTCCAACTTTCACATCCATACATGACCACTGGAAAAACCATAGCCTTGGCTAGATGGACCTTTGTTGGCAAAGTAATGTCTCTGCTTTTTAATATGCTGTCTAGGTTGGTCATAAGTTTGTGTTATCCATTCACAAAAGAAAACATTTTTAAGGAAATATATATAGTTTAGTTGTTTGTATGGAATGACAAGCTTATAATTTTTAAAAATTTTAAATAAATTTTTAATTGTATGCTCATTTTTATCCCCATTATGAACTATTATTCATTCTTTCTTTGGCGTCTTTGGTTTTTAGGTGCCTGGAAAATTTTAATTTTTGTTGAGTTTCCTATATTACCCAAATGGACGTTTAGTAAAGTAGATTTGAAGCTACATCTTAAGGGACTTGATTTTTTTCACTGTTAAAACCAAGCTGGTACACTCAAGTAAATGCATTTGATTTTAGTAACTAAATTACAAAATGGGGTTAAAAATGGACAACGTACTTATTTCCATCCCATATAGTCGTCTTGAGTAAAGTCTGTACTGTTTACTAGGTCTAACCACTTGAAAGACGTTATACAAAGCTTTTAGACAGTGCTTTGTGACAATAAACCAAAATAGCATAAATAATACCAAGAGAGCAAATCAAGAAGGGGGTGGGATGTACTAACCAAAAATGCTAAATCTAAAGCAGTTATCCTAAAAAATAATGTACTTATTATACAGAGGGCTGCAGTATAAGAGGGTGTAAAGACATTACTTTGCAGAAAAAAATTCTGGAAAGTAGCTGTTGGGGTAGTCAAGGAAAAATTCAAGATAGAAGCTTTTCTGAATTGTCTGACTCTTTGGGACCCCATGGATTATAGCCTGTCAGGCTCCTCTGTCCATTGGATTCTCCAGGCTAGAATACTGGAGTGGATGGTCATTCCCTTCTCCAGGGGATCTTCCTGACCCAGGGATCGAAGGGAGGTCTCCCTCATTGGAGACAAATTCTTTTACAATCTGCGCCACCAGGGAAGACAACTGAAAAAGTATACAAAGCCTTGATAAGACTAGCTAGTGGGCCCCCTTCTGGTGTCTTTGTCAGAAGCTTTCTCTGTCTCTTTTTTTCACTGTAATAAAACTCTGCTACCCAAAAGCTCTGAGTGATCAAGCCTCAGCTCTCGTCCTGAAGCTAAATTCCCTTCTTCAGAGATCACAAATCTGACACTGTTCACCATAAGCTATCATTGCTAAATAATAGTTTATTGCTTAGAACTAACATTAAGCCCCTATATTATTCTACTGTGAATTTCTTTTTGTTATTCCCCTTACATGATATAGCCACATTACTTGTTCTCAAAATTAAATTACCAGGGTATTTCTTGAGAGTGGTTAAATTTGTTTTAGAAATTTTGCTTGTTATTTAATCAATGAGACATTGGGGGAATTATCCTCTATTTTTAGATTACTGTCTATTTCATTATAATCTGTTCTCTAATTCTAGAATATTCATTTTTTCAGTTTTCTTTCTTTATTCTGTTTTCCATTATTTATATTTTCTGTGAGTCATTTTATCCTTGAATAAGGATGAAAATATCCTAATATTACTTGAAGAGATTGGATGTTATCTTAATTATACATGCATACATGAAAAAAGCAAGTATTTGGCCACATAAATATACTTAATAAAACTGAACAATGCTGATGAAATGCTTGGATCTGGGGATCATGCAAAGAAGCAACACAGTGCAGTGGGTGAAAGGATTGTCACTAGTATGAGTCAATTATGAATACAGATGATGCAATTGCCTACAAAATGGATAACACTAACTCAGATAAACATTTTGGGGGTACATATAAAGAAGAATATAAGTTCTCCCAATAAGAAAATGTGTATTTCTTATTGAATAGTACTTATTTATATACTATCATATTCATATTCTTATTGAATGATTTAATATTATTTTGATTATTCATATATCAGTATTATAGCTTGGAATGCCTTGCATGCTATATTTATATTTCTTTCAATACAATCCACAGTCAGATTACACTTACCACAGAATTTTTTGCTCTCTAAAATTGGTGATATTCAAAGAATAAAGAAAGTCTCCTCCGTATGTAATTCAGTAAGAAATTGACATTTCTTTGTAAAAATTATTCCAGATATTTTAAAATACCTGCATAAGCCATAAAATTATTAATAAAAATAAATATAACTCAAATATGTGTCAGATGAGCTAAATAAAATAATAGCAAACCTTAGTAAGTTATTCCCTCCAGCATCCTTTTTTCAATTCTGCATTTTTTATTATATAACTATGTCAAACATACTAAAAAAAATTATTGCTTTTGCTCTTGAGCACAATATAAATCAAATCCTGCAAGTATTTCTGCTTTCCGTCATCTTAAAAAATTATTTCTTAGAATTTTTTTCTTAGAAAAGTTTAAGTGGGATTCCTCATTTCAATTTTATATTTATTATTACTCTTAAAAAAACCATTTAAATAGATAATAATACAATATACAATAGCTATAATGATCAAAACTTTGGAGCCTTCCAATTGTAAAACTCATCAAGACATGGCTATAGAGACTTGGCTTTTGTTTCTATGAAAAATTGATATAAACTCCACATTCTTAGCTGGATTCCTACAGTATTTTCTTTGGCATCCATGTTTTGAAATGTGGCGGGATAGTTTTAGGCAATGTCTGATGGAAACTGTTGAGTGCCAAAGGGCCCACAATTTGAATCGACAAAGATCCCATTAAAGAGGTCAAGAGTTAACATTTCGTAATGTTTGTATAAAATAAAAGAAATTGACAGAGCACTGACTCATCCAGTTAGAAAACTGGCATAGAAACAAGCCAGGCAGTAAAGTTGGAAATGGACCTAAAATACTGATCCTAGAGAAAGAGAAAGTTAACTAGATTACTTTTCAGAAAGCAAAGACTTTAAATTAAATGAGACATTTAAATGAGACAATGCCTTGAATAATTTTAACTAGTGAGATCTAGATTTTCCAAGTGGCAAATTTCTAAGGAAAAGAGAATAATAAACATAGGCGAGATGAAGTTTAGAAACTGGTAAGTAGGCAAGGGATGTTCTCTGAGAGCTTTGCAGTTACTAACTTTACTCTTCAGTGGAAAATCTGGGGCAATTGGAAGGCTAGTGAAAGGCACATTTTATATCTGTTTTTGATTTTTGAAATCTTTTTCCTTGCACTTTCTCTTTGAGAACAGTTGCCATTTTCCCTCATATTTTCTACTTCAACATTCTACTCATTCTGGTGTCTAAAATAATCAGTTTAGAATGTTTCCAGGTTAAGTGAAAAACCTTACTTAAGAAATCTGCTAAAGAACATTTGATCAAAGTTATAATATTGATTTAAAATATCAAATGGACTTGCATAAAATATCAGCCAAATCAAATAGCTTACTGGGAAGTCACTTCATAAACATAAAACAATGATAGTATTCCTTATATAAAATAATGGTTTTATTGCACTGTAATGTTTTCATATTCCCCCATGAAGTTATATTGAATTTGAGGTTAGAAAATACACCATGCATGTAATGGATTCTCAAATCTTTCATTATTGAATATGTTTTCTTTTCTCTTTTTTGACAACTCAGCTAGTTGCTATTTACATGGCTCCTTGCAGATGATTATTTTATGATAAAATCATTAATGAGTTATCAACTTTAATGAAAATAGTGATATGTATTATTAAATGGATAAATCATTTTGATGTAGTAAACATTTTCCTTATTTAAATCTCATTTGAAAGTAAAATAAAATGAATGGCATGGAAAAAGGGCAACAGTGATAAACAATCTATTTAATATGCCATTTTTTTCCCTCAGCATGCTATTTCCATCTTAGTTTTCATACTGTATCCCTGAATAATCCAAAATCTCAACATTTCTAAAAATTAGCAAAAGAAATTACTTCATAAATTGTGTGTGTGCTAAGTTGCTTCAGTCGTATCCAACTCTGTGTGACCTTATGGACTGCAGCCCGCCAGGCTCCTCTGTCCATGGGATTCTCCAGGCAAGAATACTGGAGTGGGTTGCCATACCCTCCTCCAGGGGATCTTTCCCACCCAGAGGCTGAACCCACATCTCTTATGTCTCCTGCATTGGCAGGTGGGTTCTTTACCACTAGCACCACCTGGGAAGCCCACTTCATAAATTAGATGTCCCCCAAAATTAACTGTTTCAAGATTTGAGTCTTTGAGATGTTACTAATTTTGGAACAAAGAAGAAATCAATTTTTTTCTCTTTAATTTTTATTTACAATTCTTCTGATTTCAATGGTGAAAGTGTAGTATCATAAAAATAGCCCATTCAGAAATGTTCTTAGTCCTGGAAAGATCATATTCTGAGTAGACATTATGTGTAACTGAGGTTAAAATTAAACTGCTTCTCCACTAACCCCTTGTGAGACATTTGTTCCTTTCCAAAACACCCATAAGACATCTGGTCCACACTAAAACATACTTGATATTTGGTCCTATCCAAAACCACTTGTCCTGGATCGAATATGCTCATGGACATTTTGGACAGGACCATACTGCAAGGTCTTTTTGGAAGGGACTAAGTGACTTTGGGGAAAATAATGTCTTATGAAACAATGTCTTACAGAAGTTTTGGACAGAACCAAATGTCTGCTAGCCCATAAACCTTGTCTCCGAAATTATGCTATTTTTCAATTGTGTTTCTTAAAGATAGTCCTTTTTTTCATTTCTCTACTACTATATTTCATTTATTGCTTATATGGTCACTGAAACTAAAATATAGATGCAAAAACCCTCATATTCCTTTTGTTCATTAGCAATCTTCCAATCAATGTTCTATTTAAATTAATCTATGCTGATGAGTATTCCTATTCTAAAGGGTTTGAGCTTTCATTTCAAAGCATACTATAGCCACCTCCCTTCAGCTATTTCTTTATACAAGAGGAACTTTATGGAAATGTTGATTGCAAATTTCAGTGGGAAAACCACAATTTTTATACACAGCAGGACAAATTACAGAATCCTTTTAAACTGTAACATTTAGCTTAAATCTTAAAGATGGAAAAATCTTTAATAGTTTTGCTGTTGCCTGCACAAAACAAAATAATTCATATAGCTGTTAAACATTCATAGAAAATTACTCTTTAAAGTTACCAAAGTCTTTTCCTATCTATATTTTGTGTTTATCTGTTCTAAGCATTTAAGTAATAACCCTTTCACAATAGTTATCTTGATTTTATTGTTACTATAAAATGAATATTGATATGCAGAAATCACTAAATATTTTCTCTATCAATTTTTAAAAAGTTATTAGAATATTGTTTATTGTCTAATGAAAAGATGAAAGTTATATATGCAATTGTAAAATTCTGGACAATACACAAAGAAAAGCAAATAATAGTAGTAATTCTACAACACAGGGAATATGATCAATAACAGTTTGTGTTACACCACTTGTTACCCCCCTTTTTTCTTGCAATAATTTTGAATATAGTTAAGATTATACTGTAAATGCCATTTTTGTCCCACTTTTGCTCATTGCAGATACTTCCTATATTCCATTTTTCCTCTCATTCTGAATCAGAAGGAAATTACTGTGTTACTTGTTATATACTATTTACTTGTGATATCATTAACCATGTTAAATTGTTAGTCAAGTGGTAATAATAATGGTTATAAATTAGGTTCCTGCAATTTGAATGTGAACCATATAATTTATTAACTGTGCTGGTTGAACAACTAATCTAACATCACTTAAGGATTTAATCTACTAAATATGCAATTAGCACTACCCACTGCATGTTAGTGTTTTGAGGATTAAATTTATTCAAAGTCTGTGGGTGCCAAGTCACTTCAATCATGTCCAATTCTTTGTGACCCTATGGGCTGTAGGCTTCCCAGCTCCTCTGTCCTTGGGATTCTCCAGGCAAGAATACTGGAGTGGGCTTCCGTGCCCTCTTCCAGGGGATCTTCCCAGCCCGGGGATCGAACCTGTATCTCTTAGGTCTTCTGCATTGACAGGCAGGTTCTTTACCACTAGGGCCACCTGGGAAGAGCACACAGAAAATGCTTACTAAGTTTAAGCCGTTTCTTTTCCCCTTTCTCCTTTTTCTTTCCCTTGTCCATTATTACTGCTGCTACTGTCGCTACTATCTAGTCAACTTCCATTACAAGTAGCAATACTATCTTTTAATACTAAATCTAATACTATATTCTCATGAGCAGAAATAGTCAGATTTTGCGAGGAATAATGGCTTCCAAGTTCATCCATGTTTCCGAAAATGGAAGAAATGCATTCCATTTTTAAGGCTGAACAATATTCCACTGTGTGTCAAATTTTTATCTACTTATGCATAAACAGACATTCAGGTTGCTTCAATGCCTTGGCTATTTTGAATAACACTGTGATAAATATGGGGTTGTAGATATCATTTTGATATTCTGGTTCCATTCCTTTAGATATATACCCAGAAGTGGGATTGCTGGGACATATAGTTCTATTTTTAGTTTTCTAAGGAATTTCCATGCTGTTTTCCATAATGAAGAAGGGTTCCCTTTCTACATGATAGCTTATAAAGGCTTTTGTTTGTCTTTCTCTGATGATTAGTGATGTTGAGCATCTTCCCATATATTTACTGTCTGTTTGCATGTCTCCTTTGCAGAAATTTCTGTTAAATTATTTGCCCACTTTTTGCTATTGAGTTGAAAGTTTCTTATATATTTTGGATTACATAATACCACTGGTTTGAGAAATATGAAATAGTCAAACTCATAGAAGAAAGGGTAAAATGGCAGTTGCCAAGAACTGGAAGAGGAGTGAATAAGGAGGTATCAGACAAAGGGTGTAAAGTTTGATATGAAATATCAATAAGTTCTAGAGATTTGTTGTAGAGCATAATGACTAGGTTAACAATGCTGCATTGTATACTTAAAATATGATTAAGAGGATATGTCTTATGCTAAGTATTCTTATCACAAAATTAGTAATAAAATAATTTAAAAAGGAGAAGGGAATTTTGGGAGGTGATGGATATGTTAATGACATAGACTGGGGGTGATGATTTCATGGATGTGTACATCTCTCCAAACTCATCAAGTTGTATACATTAGAAATGTATAGGTTCTTGTATGTCAGTCATACTATTATCAAGTGTTTTTAAAAATAAATAAAACCTGCCATCACAGAAAACAAACAAACTAATGAAAAGCATCAGATTTTGGTGTCAGAGAAATATAGATACAATATTTAGTAGTTTTCTACTAATTGTGTGGGTTGAGAAAAGTATGTAATATCTCTGCCTCCCAGACTTTTCATTTCTAATAATATAGTCACAAAGCTGTCATTTTTATGCATGACAATGTGGCCTTGCAAAACTTCTGGCACATATTAGGAATCAGGTAAATATTAGTTCTGGTTTCATCTCCTAGCTTCCCCTATGTAATTCAATTATTGGTATTTAATTGTGTTCAAAGTCTATATATTAATTATCACTATGCTCCATAATTTATGTTCACCGTTTACACAAAAACAACAGGAACTGCTGAAGGTCCAACTATCTAAAACAGAAAGAGAAGGAAATGGAGGAAACATTGAATATGTCACTGATATTGTAAAATTATTTTCAAAATTTCTGTTTCTAAATATCCATTTTAATAGCTGGAACAGGGAAATTTGAAAGTACAGAAGAATACTTATATTTAACTTAGTTTACTGCAACCTTGTCTAAATTTTCTCTTAAGAAATTTTATCAATTTATCAATTTATGAGATGGAAATCTCTGATTATGTTAAGTTGCATAGGACTGACCTTTGAGTAGAGTTGCAATTAATACATTATTTTTATTTCAAAATAAATCCCTTAAGAGATGTTAACTTGGAAAGTGAAATCCTTTTCCACTGGAATAAAATCAGTTATAATATTTTAATATTGCAATAGTAGGATAGACCAGTTATTATGATGCTTTAAAATTTAAAAACAGCTTTTAATTATTTGAATAATGCATATTTTAAACAAATATGTTTATAATTACAATGAAGGTCTGGAAATAATGGAGGTATTTGAAGAAATCTGAAGGCAAAAGTTGCAAGAAAAACGTTAAACACCTGTTCAAATAAAAGCCATTGGCTATGTTTGAAATGTCATCTCCTGCATAGGATCTGTGTATAGGAATCTCTTTTGGAAATGTTTTCCTATTTGATCACCACAAAACCAATATTGTGACATTCTATACTTGCAAGTTAAGAAAAAATGATCCAGAGATCACAAGCTCACGGTTCATGACAAAATTTTAAAAAGGTAAATAATTTTCATCAGGTACTATCAACTATCATTTTGTTTGAATTCCATTATACATTTTTCTATGCACTTAAATAGATATTTAGGCCATTACATTTCCATTTTAAACATTTCAGTGGGTAGATATTTTTACAATATAAGTTCCTTATTTTTCTTCTGTAAAGCAATTAAATACCAGCTATTGCTGAATTATAATATCTGACTAGTGCCTGTATGTTAGTACTATAGATCTCAGTGATGTACACCTATGATATAGCTTTGAAATCTTGGCATGAGAAAACTATTATCTTAACAGAAAAGAAAACACAGCTAATGGACAGTTATCTAGAATTGAAAAGACAAACATAAAGAGGGAAAATGACCTAATTAAGACTTAAGCTGACAAGTAAAAATGATGCATTGATTTTTTTCCCCATTGTTTAGTACAGCATACATCGTTACCAAGAAATATTTGCTCATTTAAAATAGAATCCCTGAAGTGACTACTTGGAAGTTCAGTTAAGCATAACAGAACTAGTTATATCCATTCTCTTCTCTGGGGGATCTTTCCAACCTAGGGATCAAACCCAGGTCTCCCACATTGCAGGCAGATTCTTTACCATCTGAGTCACTAGGGAAGCTTATATAACGAGAAAATAAGCAAAATGTTTGAGGGTTAGAAAGAATTTACTTTTTCATTTAGGAATAAAATTTATTTTCCCAAGAGGCAGTTTGGTGAATCAATCAGTTCCAAGAAAGTAGAAAATAACTTGAGAGCTTGAGGCAAACAGAGAAAGCTTGATCACCTACCTAATTAAATTGGCACCCTTTAAGAATTAATACATTATATTTCTATTTGTTTCTGAGATTGTCATTTCCAGTTTCTGCTATTCAGGTTCCTGGTGCACTGCGTGTATGGTGATTCTTGATTTCAGCACTATCGATATTTTGTGCTCTATAGTTTTGTTATAAAGGGGGTGTCCTCTGCATTGTAAGATGTTTAAGAGCATTTTTGGCCTCTACTCACTAATCACTCATTCCACCTCAATCATGACACTCAAAAGTTACTCTGCTTTTTACTGAGCTTCCCCAGGGAGATAATGGTGCCCCAATGAGACCTTTCTAATCCATTATTGGGAGCACAAACATTCTTTATGTATTATTTTGGACTTTTAAGTTTTTTTTTCCCCCCAGTTTTTGGCTGTTAGAAGTAAAACTGGGACATCTGTATACAAACTTTTCTACGGGTGTTTTAATTTTTCCTAGGTGATACATAGAAAAATTACATGGGTTCATTTGTCTGGTATATCAACTTTCTACATTCAGTGATTTCTGCTAAGTGCTCCTCATTCACATGTGGTCTCTGCTAAATTTGGCGCTCTTTTTCATACTTACAATTTTCTCTTAAGAATGGGAATCACTTTTGTTATGGCTGGCTCATGCTAGGCTGCAGAAAGACTGTGTTTTTTTTTTTTTTTTTTTTTTTTTAATCTTTTCAGATCCCTTCATGACAGACCCAGGAAATGAAATATTTCTGTTCCTCCTTTGGAATGTTGAGCCATGAAAGTTTACTTGACTTACTAAGCCCTTTGTACCTACTTTTTTTTTTTTTTTCTGATATACTCTCCACTAGTTTTATCCAAAAAGAAAGACAAAAATAAACACTCTAGACTCACATCCAACAAATGTTTGAGGTTCTTCTTTTGCCCCACTACACCAAGTCTTTTGGTGGGGATAAGTTTTGAATCCAGAGCTCAGTTATCTACAATAGCTCTTCTCCCATTACCACCTCATTAACTCCCTCTCCTTTCCAGTTGGGTGGGAGAACAGATACATAAATCTGTGCTCTAGAGATTAAATCAGACCAAAAAGTCTCTGCTGTGTCCACAGCTTCTTTCACCCACCATCCCAGAGAGTGGACACTGGAAAGCTCTTCAGAGACTCATGTGTCCTCACAAACTTGACTGTTAAAGAAACAGCCAAAACTTGAAGAAAAAGTATCTACAATGCAGGTTTTCTCTTCCTAGACTTGCACAAATGCATCAAAATATCAGAAAAAAAAAAATTGTATCCAGAACTCTGGCTTCAAAGAGACTCTCTTCCCCAATGTTTTTAAATAAGAGGAAGGACGAATATATTAGAGTCAATTCAAATGCCCTCCTACTGAGGCAGATTTAGCTAGTGAGGGGTAACCCTGGCACCTCTCATACAGATTTCAATGACTAGGGAGGTATCAGGGGGGTTGAAGAGTGTCTAAGTGAAGAAGGAAAAGTTGGGTGTAGACAGACAGTATTATATGTAGTATGAGCATTTACGGTAAAATGCTAAAAGTTATCTCAGAAGAAATTGGTGTGAAGCTCTATGGCACATGTGGGAGAAAATTAAAAAAAAAAAAAACAATTTTAGCCTTAATTTTATATTTATCTTATTGTGTTAGTTTTCTTAAAGTTTCACCAAATTACATACATTTTATGTCTCACAAAACCTGCTTTTGCTCCTGAATTGTACAGATTATTGCAGGGATGTGGAAATAAACAATTGCCTGGATTTTAGGAAATATATATGGGCTGGATATATATTTCTAGTAATTGCCAGCATACAGAGGGAATTTGAAGTCATGAGTCTATCACCAAGGGACTAAATATATATAGAAAAGAAGTTCAAAGAAGGATCCCTGAGGTACACCCCAAGTTTAAAGGCCCTGGAGACAGTGATGTTAGACACATTGAAAAAGATGAAGAAGTCAGTAAACTGCAAAAGAACAATGAAATAGAAAATTTAAGAAATATGATGGTTCAGCTGCCAAATGAAAGTAATTTTTCTAAGAAGGAAGTGATCGGCCATGCCACATGATGGCTAATCTCATTAATACCAAAGAGAAACACAATAATAATAATAAAAGTAATGGCTAACACAGACCATAGTTACCTTATGACAAGAGGTGTTCTAGGCACTTTAGTTCTAGTCAAACTCACTTAATCCTCACAACAGTTTTATGAGGCAATTCTTACTAACACTTCCAGCTTTGGAAAATGAGAACTCTGAGACCCACAAGGGTTAAGCAGTGACAAGTCGAAGATCATACAACTGGAAAGCAGACAGGTCTGTGTTTGACTCCAGGCCACGTGGCTCTGGAGTCTACGTGTTTCACAATTCATTGACCTGTTTCTTTGTCAGTCTTTGAGGACAAGTCACAGCATTTGTATATTCACTCTGTGAATTTTGCCAATGACTATTTCAGGTCTGAATGTGTTCATCATCTGTGGAATCTACTTATTCAGTGTAATGATGGGTAATTTATTTCCTTCTTACAAATCAATAACTTACATAACATCATAGGAGGAATCCATTGTTTCTGTTTTTGAATCTAGGACTTTCAACCTGGGAATCATATTTTTCCTCACATCATCTTCCATTCTGTTATAGTCATTTATCGGCATTTTTCATCTAATTGTCAAACACTGACATACTATTAACATGTAAAGAAGGGTAGAATTTCAGCTGTTGATGAAAGATTCAGTGCACCTGTTTCTAATTAGGAGGTGGTGGTGGCTGCTAAATCCCTCCTCTGTGTATCTGGGAGGATGCTCTTGAGACCATGTCGTCTATTTATCCTCTGAGTTACTCCAGAGCCAGTTCAGCAGGGAGGGTCTTCATCCCTGTTGCAAGGGATTCTCCCCAGAGGGAGGCACACCCTCCAGCAGAGCCCAAACCATAACTGAGATTTCCTGGCAAATTCCATGTGTGAAGAATCAACCCCTGAGAAACCCTGCAGGAGGAACTTTGCATTGATTTCATCTGTGCCTAATTTACCATAAAATTTTAGAGAAAGTAGTAAATTGGTTAGTATTTTGAAATATATTCTCCTACTAAAGGACAAACAAAAAGGAAGGTAGCAGATGCAGTATTTTGTATTTGAAGGTGAAAGGAAATCTGCTTTTCATGCCATTTCAGATACCCATGACTAAACAAAAATGGATAAGTCGACAGGGTGCGTAGATTTCATGTTTTGTTGTGAGCTTTATTTCACTGGGATGAAGCCGATCATCTTCAGCTTATAAAACCAGGCACAGAAAGAATAAAAATCAAGCACCCTAAAATTATTCAGTGAAACTATGTGATTCGATGTGACAGAGTGTCACTAATACCTATGGTGCAATCTGTATTTATAAACAGAATTTGCTACTTGTCACAAATCTGGAAAACAAATACATTTGTTGTACTGTAATGCCCTTAGGAAGGATTGCATTTGATCATCTGCCTTGGTCCTCTCCAAAAGACTTTGCTGAAATAAAAGAACTATAGTAATATTTGAACTAAAGATTGCACTGGATTTATAAAAGAAAGTGTCAAAAACATATTTCTTTGAAAAATTGAAAAGATTCTCAGTGGGGTTGAGAATATGTAGAAATCCAGTCACAAATAAAAAGAAGGATGATGCTCAAACTTGCTAGGAGTGAGTAAAGGGGGAATAATAATTATTTTATTAAAATGATGTATAGCACATATTAAACAAAAATAATATCTAACCAAATTTATCTGAGAATGTTACAAAAAATAAACTAGATATCTGACTGCTGTATTTAAATTCTGAGAAAGGCGTTCTTTTATTATATTCACTTGTTTTGTCATCAGTTTTGCTTAATAAAAGATGTCTATAATTGTACAAAATCCATTAGATTTTCTTTTCTTGGGTTGCTAATATTCTCTGTTTATTTAAAGCATTTGTTAAGTGTTTAGCCATTCCAACAACCTAAAGAATTACCTATTTCACTAAGTACATTTATCCTAGTTTATACTTCATTATACTCATGACTACTCTGTTTCTTAATTAATAGCTTTGAATATTTAATAAAGGAATTTTTAACATTTAATAAATTAATTAATAATATTTTATATTAAATAAATATTTAATAAATACCCCAAGTTGTAAATAGTCTACACATATATATTAAGATAGATAGGTAGATCACCAGTATTTTAGGTATTACAGATGGAGAGCAGATTTGAAAATGGAACTTTCATGTACTGATAATATGTTGTTGTTCATTCACTCTGTTGTGTCCAACTCTTTGAGACCCTATGGACTGCAGCACGCCAGTCTTCCCTGTCCTCCACTATCTCCTGGTGTTTGCACAAATTCATGTCCATTGAGTTGATGATATTGGAGTGGGTTGCCATTTCCTACTCCAAACGATAAAATATTAGTAACTAAACGCGTGATCTACCTTATGTATTTATTTCTTGGCCTGTGGAGTCAGGCCTACTCACCTTTGGATTTGGGCTCTGCCTCAGCATCTCAGCAGTGACTCTGAGCCTGTTAATTAGTAGACTTGGCCCTCAGCATCCTTATATGTATAACTGGGATACCAATATAATTTACTTGATGAGTTGTTGGACAAAACAGAACAATATGTAAAGAACAAAAGAAAACATCAGCTTCATATTAAATATTCAGTATATGGTATCTATTTTTCTTCTTATTAAATGATATGGGTTGTATAAAGGCAATATATTTTGTGATATATGTAAACTGTAGAAGTTTATTATATTTCAAATAAAGATGACCTGAAAATTTAGACCCTGTTAATGTTTTTCCCCTCATTTTTCTATTATATGTATTATAGTTTTTAAATGAGTTGAATAATTCTAAAACTTGAATGTCTTCATCATCTACAGTATACAAAACTAATATGTGTGTGTATTTAGTTGCTCAGTTGTGTCTGACTCTTTGCACCTCCATGGATTGTAACCACACAGACTCCTCTGTCCATGGGATTCTCCAGGTAAGAATACTGGAATAGGTTGCCATTCCCTTTTCCAGGGGATCTTCCCAACCCAGGGATCAAACCTGGGTCCTCTGCATTGCAGTCAGATTCTTTACTGTCTAAGCTACCAGTGAAGCCCATAAGGAACTAATATTCATTATCAAAATCAAGTATCCTCAAAATGAGCCAAAGTTTTAGGAATGCTTTGGCCAACTGATAGTTATAGAATTGACTTTCAGGTGACTTTAAAATTTATATCATTATTGTCACTTATTAAATTTTGATTATGAATATCTATATTTTGTTTAGTTGAAGAGTGTTATTTAATTGATGTTTGTGAAAACTAACAGCTCTCCACAAAACTTTTTAAGGTATAACATTCTATCTCACTGCATTATTTCAAGATACAATCCATTCTCAAAAAAAAAAAAAACCAAAAAAAATCCATTCTCATAATTTACCGTAGCTATAATCTATAAAGTACCTACAAACACTGAATTAATGAATACTAAATCATTGCCCCTAGGAGAAATGCAGGGTTAAATCCTTGTGAGCCTCTGGTCATAACACTTTTAGCAACTGATTATTAGGTAACTTGTTTTATCTAAAGACAACTTTATTTAATATACATTATTGATTTATTAACATTGAACTCAATGAACTCAGTAGAAGCCAACTACATTGTAACTTCTGCCTGAACAAGTTTATCTAACATGTAGTATTTCCTTAAGACACATCAGTGCCTATCGGTGCTTATGAACAGGAGACCACTTCAACACTATACTTGGGTACATTTAAAACAATAAAACCACCAACAAAAAGCCACAGAATTGGCACTAAATAGACCACATAAAGAACTCAAACTTACAATATAAAAGCTGAAGCAAGATTAACAGTGTCACTTGGGCCTTAGCTGGGAATGTGTCAGACAACTCAATTTTTTTTGTTTCTCCACTCAAGTCTGAAAGTGACAATGAAACAGTCATGTATATTGATGTCAATGTATAGCAAAAACCACTACAATATTGTAAAGTAATTAGCCTCCAAATAAAATAAATTAATTTTTAGAAAGAGATATAAGTAAATTTTCTCTAGTAGGCATATTTTCAAATATGGAATTTATGAAAAAGAGACTTGACTGCTTATTTTCAGTGAAATTCTGTTGCCAATGGATGTCTAGTGTAACTGGATCCTATTTTTCAAGTTAACACATGTTAACCATAAACTTCATGTCCTAGAGAGAATTTGAACTAGCCAAATCCAAAGAAAGAAACTATCACCTTTTATGTCTTCACTATAAGAGTTGGCTAAAATTGATGTAATAATAAACACAGACCAACTGTGATGCACCTAGGAGATAGCTAATTTAGAAAATCTGTTTTGTTACTATATAAAAGGTTTCCTTATAACACAATTTCCAACATTTCTGAACAACAATGACAAAAGCAAGAGCAACAGAAGAAAAGCTTTATGTTTTTTTCTTGATACAGAAATGCAAAACTACTACTCCCAAAGTCTATATACATTTTAGAAGGAAACACAATTAGATATACTCTAGGTAGTCTCCAGCTTTACTCCAGGCAACAGTGGTGTATGTGACACTATAATTTGTAGCTTTCTCAGCCATGGAAGAAAACACAGATGTTACTAAACTCAAAGACAAGAGGTTTTCTGACCAGAGAGAAAACACTGACTTGAAGACCTTGTGTTTCCTTATCAATTCAAACCTTTATTGACCTAAAAAGTGCATCACGGTCATAATTCAATGTATCCATGAGTTTCACCTTCTTTTTCTGCTTTCTAAAAGCTATTTGAAATGAATAAACTGATCAAGCAGATAGATTTTCACAATTTCTAAATTGAGTGGAATGGGATAGACAATGACTAGAACATTTCTAAAGAGTTCGGTTCAGTCTCTCAGTCGTGTCCGACTATTTGTGACCCCATGAACCGCAGCACGCCAGGCCTCCCTGTCCATCACCAACTCCCGGAGTCCATCCAAACCCAAGTCCATTGAGTGGGTGATGCCAGCCAACCTCTCATCCTCTGTCATCCCCTTCTCCATCTGCCTTCAATCTTTCCCAGCATCAGGGTCTTTTCCAATAAGTCAGCTCTTCTCATCAGGTGGCCAAAGTGTTGGAGTTTCAGCTTCAACATCAGTCCTTCCAATGAACACTCAGGACTGATCTCCTTTAGGATGGACTGGTTGGATCTCCTTGCAGTCCAAGGGACTCTCAAGAATCTTCTCTAACACCACAGTTCAAAAGCATTAGTTCTTCAATGCTCAGCTTTCTTTATAGTCCAACTCTCCAATCCATACATGACCACTGGAAAAACCATAGCCTTGAATGAGATGGACCTTTGTTGACAAAGTAATGTCTCTGCTTTTTAACATGCTGTCTAGGTTGGTCAAAACTTTCTTTCCAAGGAGTAAGCATCTTTGAATTTCATGGCTGCAATCACCATCTGCAGTGATTTTGGAGCCCAGAAAAATAAAGTCAGCTGCTGTTTCCCCATCTATTTGTCATGAAGTGATGAGACCAGATCCCATAATCTTAGTTTTCTGAATGTTTAGCTTTAAGCCAACTTTTTCACTCTCTTCTTTCACTTTCCTCAAGAGGCTCTTTAGTTCTTCTTCACTTTCTGCCATATGGGTGGTGTCATCTGCATATATGAGGTTATTGATATTTCTCCCGGCAATCTTGATTCCAGCTTGTGCTTCCTCCAGCCCAGCATATCTCATGGTGTAATCTGCATATAAGTTAATTAAGCAGAGTGACAATATACAGCCATGATGTACTCCTTTTCCTATTTGGAACCAGTCTGTTGTTTCATGTCCAGTTCTAACTGTTGCTTCCTGACTTGCATACAGGTTTCTCAAGAGGCAGGTCAGGTGGTCTGTATTCCCATCTCTTTCAGAATTTTCCACAGTTTATTGTGACCCACACAGTTGAAGGCTTTGGCATAGTCAATAAAGCAGAAAGAGATGTTTTCTGGAACTCTCTTGCTTTCTCGATGATCCAGTGGATGTTGGCAATTTGATCTCTGGTTCCTCTGCCTTTTATAAATCCAGGTTCAACATCTGGAAGTTCATGGTTCACATATTGCTGAAGCCTGGCTTGGAGAATTTTAAGCATTACTTTACTTGCGTGTGAGATGAGTGCAAATGTGCGGATATTTGAGCATTTCTTGGCACTGCTTTTCTTTGGGATTGGAATGAAAACTGACATTTTCCAGGCCTGTGGCCACTGCTAACTTTTCCAAATTTGTTGCCATATTGAGTGCAGCACTTTGACAGCACCATCTTTCAGGATTGGAAATAGATCAACTGGAATTCCATCACCTCCACTAGCTTTGTTCATAGTGATGCTTCCAAAAGTCCTCTAGACTTCACATTCCAGGATGTTTGGCTCTAGGTGAGTGATCACACCATTGTGATTATCTTGACAATTTTTTGTACAGTTCTTCTGTGTATTCTTGCCACCTCTTCTTAATATCTTCTGCTTCTGTTAGGTCCCTACCATTTCTGTCCTTTATTGAACCCATCTTTGCATGAAGTGTTCTTTGGTATCTCTAATTTTCTTGAAGTGATCTCTAGTCTTTCCCATTCTTTCTTTGCATTGATCACTAAGTAAGGCTTTCTTATCTCTCCTTGCTATTCTTTGGAACTCTGCATTCAAACGGATATCTTTCATTTTCTCCTTTGCTTTTTTCTTCCCTTCTCTCACAGCTATTTGTAAGGTCTCCTATCTAAAGAGAGTTTTAGTTTATTACAAATGATGTTTCCTAAAAAATATTCATTCAATTTTGGATATTTAAATATTAATAGTAAAATATATTTTGAAGCTATGCTTCCTAATCTCTTTCAAGCTACAGTTCAGTTCAGTCACTCTGTCATGTCTGAATTTTTGTGACCCCATGGACTGCAGCATGCCAGGCTTCCCTGTCCATTACCAACGCTCAGAACTTGCTCAAACTTATGTCCATCGAGTCGGTGATGCCATCCAACCATTTCATCTGGCCGTCCCCTTCTCCTCCCACCTTCAATCTTTCCCAGCATCAGGGTCTTTTCCAGTGAGTCAGTTCGTTGGATCAGGTGGCCAAAGCATTGGACTTTCGGCTTCAGCATCAGTCCTTCCAAGAATATTCAGGATTGTTTTCCTTTAGGATGGACTGGTTTGATCTCCTTGCAGACCAAGCAACTTTCGGAGTCTTCTCCAACACCACAGTTCAAAAGCATTAATTCTTTGGCGCCCAGTTTTCTTTGTAGTCCAACTCTGACAACCACGCATGACTCCTGGAAAAACCATAGGTTTGACTAGGTGGAACTTTGTTGGCAAAGTAATGTCTCTGCTTTTTAATATGCTGTCTATATTGGTCATAGCTTTTCTTCCAAGGAGCAAGTGTCTTTTGATTTCATGGCTGCAATCACCATCTGCAGTGATTTTGGAGCCCCCCAAAAATAAAGTCTCTCACTATTTCCATTGTTTTCCCACCTACTTGTCATGAAGTGATGGGACTAGATGCTATGATCTTTGAATCTCAGTTTTAAGCCAACTTTTTCTCTCTCCTCTTTCACCTTCATCAAGAGGCTCTTTAGTTTCTCTTCTCTTTCTGCCATAAGGGTGGTGTCATCTGCATATCTGAGGTTATTGATATTTCTCCCTGCAATCTTGATTCCAGCTTGTGCTTCATCCATCCCAGCGTTTTGCAAGATGTACTCTACATATGAGTTAAATAAGCAGGGTGACATATTTACAACCTTGTCGTACTCCCCCACCATGTCCAGTTCTTACTGTTGCTACTTGACCTGCATACAGATTTCTCAGGAGGCAGATAAGGTGTTGTAGTATTCCCATCTCTTTAAGAATTTTCCACAATTTGTTGTGATACACGCAATCAAAGGTTTTGGTGTACTCAATAAAGCAGAAGTCGATGTTTTTCTAGAACTCTCTTGCTTTTTCTATGATCCAACAGATGTTGGCAATTTGATCTCTGGTTCCTCTGCCTTGTCTAAATCCCACTTGAACGTTTGGAAGTTCTCAGTTCATGTACTGTTGAATCCTAGCTTGGAGAATTCTGAACACTACTTTCAAGCTACAATGTGTAACAAAAAACTTTATCGGTAATCACATTTTTCAATTTTACCGACTCCTCTATCAGTTCAGTCGCTCAGTTGTGTCTGACTCTGTGACCCCATGGACTGCAGCAGGCCAGGCTTCCCTGACTCTTCAGTAACTACCTTTAATTTAATTTGAAACATGGAGGAAAATAGATCACCATGTTGCTAAATTTGCAAGGTTTTAGTTATGTCCAGTGATATGTTGTCTAATTTTTAACAATATTTTGTCCAAGCACACACAAACATACAAAACAACCCTTTATTTTGTATTGCTTGTTGATTTTCACTGTGTAAAGAAATACTCCCACCATAGCTGATTTTAAATTAGCAACACATCATTAAAGATGAAACAAAGAGATGAGAAGCAACAGAGACATTCAGTTTTCATGACAAGAGCATGAAAGCTGACTCCAACACACCACTGTCTATATCTCTAAATGAGTCTTTTCATTAATGTGAATTATTTACCACTTGAAAAAATTATATCCTTAAGGAATATAGCTTATCTTACATTATATGTAGTATTAGGGCAAAAAGTACCAATATTTGAAATTTGATTGCACTTCCTATTTTTTTGAATTTTATTTATTATTGAAATATTGTCATTAGCATTTATCTTCAAAGATACAAATTATCATGTACAAATACTTTATTTATCATGTATAAATAATTAGTATGTATAACCATATACTTGTTCATCTAAATTTTATATTGCAATGGTCAGGCTGAAAAATCAATCTTATTTTTCTTCTGGTATCCTTCTTAATGCCTGAAAGGGCAGTGCATGGACATATATGTTTATAGGTGTGCATATGTTTAATCTGAGTATGCAGATGCATTTGATGGTGAAAAAGACAGAAGAAAGTAGGGGTAGAGAGAGAGAACTACCTATCCTAAGTACTGTTAAGATATTCCCAACAAGATTGATCATTAAGATACATAAAACTTACTGGGTGAATAGGAAATAATTTGTGACAAGGTATTAACAACCTCGGATATGCAGATAGTACTTCTCTAATGGCAAAAAAAGAAGAAGAACTAAAGATCCTTTTGATGAAGGTGCAAGAAGAGAGTGAAAAAGCTGGCTTGAAAATCAACATACAAAAAACTAAGATCTTGGCATCCGGTCCCATCACTTCATGGAAAATGGATGGGGAAACTATGGAAATAGTGTTTATATATTTTTTTATGTTTATATTTTTGGTCTCCAAAATCACTGCAGATGGTGACTGCAACCATAAAATTAAAAGACACTTACCCCTTAGAAGGAAAACTATGACAAACCTAGATAGCATATTAAAAAGTAGAGATATCACTTTGCCAAGTGGTCTGTATAGTCAAAGTGTTCTGTATAGTCAAAGTGGTCTGTATTGACCATCTGTATACAAGTGGTCTGTATAATCAAAGCTATGGTTTTTCCAGTAGTCATGTACAGATGTGAGAGTCGGACCATAAAAAAAGTTGAGTGCCACAGAATTGATGCTTTCAAATTGTGGTACTGGAGAAGAATCTTGAGAGTCCCTTGGACTGCAAGATCAAACCAGTCAATCATAAAGGAAATCACCCTAAATATTCATTGGAAGGACTGATGCTGAAGCTGAAGCTCTAATACTTCAGCCACCTGACGAAAAGGGCTGACTCTTGGGAAAAGACCCTGATATTGGGAAAGATTGAAGGCAAAAGGAGAAGCGGGTGGCACAGGATGAGATGATTGGATAGCATCACCCACTCAATGGACATGAATTTGAGCAAACTCCTGGAAGTAGTGAAGGACTGAGGAGCCTGGAATGTTGCACTCCCCGGGTGGTGAAGAGTAGGACATGACTTAGCAAATGAACAACAACAACAAAAAATCATGAAAATATATATGAAATATTAAAACAACTGAGAATCTTTTCAGTCAAAAATTTTCAAAATGCATTAAAAAGGATTGAGAAGGGGTTTTTTGTTGTTAAATTTATATTCTGTTGTTTTTTTCTTTTTTTCTTTTCTAGACATTTTCTTTTTACTCTGGAAATAAGATTCCAAAATAGGGTTTTTTTCTTCTTTCTTTTGTTGAATATATATAATAGAGTTTGATTCATCATAGTATGTTTTAGGCATTTGAAGTAGTTGTTGGTGAGAAACTAGGAATCAGTGCTTTGGGGCAGTGATACAGATTTCTGTTGAAATTTTATAAAACTGTTTATTTTTAGAATGTAATTGCAGAATTTTGGATAAGCTCATGCTTAAAACAATTAATTTCATGTACTGTCATTCATGTAGTACTTTTTGCAATTACTTCTATTGTAAACAATGTTTTTAAGTTAAATATTATATTTACTTGAATTTGATTTAACATTCATATCTATTTTTACATTCAAACTGAATTAAAATCAAATGTATCTTTAGCCATTACTATTTATTTGCTAAAGCTTATTTAACAGTAAGTCTCAGTTCAGTTCACTCAGTTGTATCCGACTGAATCCTGTGGACTGTAGCATGTCAGGCCTCCTTGCCCATCACCAACTCACAGAGTGTACTCAAACTCCTGTCCATTGAGTCGGTGATGCCATACAACCATCTCATCCTCTGTTGTCCCCTTCTCCTCCCACCTTCAATCTTTCCCAGCATCAGGGTCTTTGCAAATGAGTCAGTTCTTCAGGTGGCCAAAGTACTGGAGTTTCAGCTTCAGCAGTAGTCCTTCCAATGAATATTCAGGACTGATTTCCTTTAGGATGGACTGGTTGGATCTCCTTGCAGTCCAAGGGACTCTCAAGAGTCTTCTCCAACACCACAGTTCAAAAACATCGATTCTTCAGCCCTCAACTTCTTTTAGAGTTCAACTTCCCTTTTGTGGTATACTGTCCAAAACTCACAATCCCAGTCTAACTGAAATAGACATTTTATGTAATAACTAACTAGTTCTCTTCAAAAACTGTTGAGATCATAAGAAACAAAGAAAGACAGAAAAAGGAACACCAGGATATATGACAATTGTGTGCAATGTGATATTCTGAATCAGATTTAAAAACAAAAAAGACTCTAATGGAAATCTAAATAATGTCTGGTTTAGTTAATGTAATGGTATTGGTTTCTTAGTTTTTGACAAACATACCACACATTTGTAAAGATAGCACAGGGGAAAACTGAAACTAGATGAGGGATACAGAGGAATTCAATATATTAACCTTGCAAGTTTTCTGTAAAACTAAAACTATCCCCAAATAAAACATCTATTTTTTAAAAGGTGAAATTTGAACAAATATATGTGTAAAATAAGGAAGAGAACCTTGGATACATTGGAGCTTGGGTCATGGGTTGAAGTATTTACATTAAAAGAGACAAACAAAGGTGGCTAAGTTCCAGGGTTGTTCAAGCAACATCAACAGTCAAATACGTTTTTCTAAAAATGAGTGAATGGGCTAGTGAAGGATCAGTAAGAGAGGAGAATTTTTATTCTCATGGAGTGTAAGACTTGTAAGTGTTTGTGTACACAGAATACTTGTGTTTTAGGAATCTCTGCCTACATTTGCAAAGTTTTCAATGCAGGTTTTTTTTTTTTTTTTGTCAGTTAACGTCAGCTACAATTTTTGTTATTTTCTTGTCTCTTTACTACTAATGCATTCTCATCTTTCTCTCTGGAGAGGAGGCCGTTCATCTCTGGAATCAAATACAAGGGAAGAAATAATATAGTATAAGTGGAACATTTAATTCATTGCTTCTACCACAGAAGTTTCCAAAATATCTGAGATTAGACTTCACTGTGAAGTGAAAGTGTTAGTCACTCAGTCATGTCCAGCTGTTTTCAACCCCACCAACTGTAGCCCACCAGGCTACTTTGTCCATGAAATTCTCCAGACAAGAATACTGAATTGGGTACCCATACCATTCTCCAGGGCATCTTTCCAACACAGGGATCGAACTCAGGTCTCCTGCATCGCAGGCAGATTATTTACCATATAAGCCACAAGGGACGCCCCTAACTTCACTACTGAAATATTAATAATTATTTTCTTGGTTATCACAATTTAAAACTTAATATGAATATTATTCATAATTTGGTATAATTTGCTTTGTATTTGCCGTCTTTATAATTAAATCCTCACTTCGTCACCACCTTCTAAGCATGCAAAAGGCACCCTTCTGTCACATCAAGAATGTTGACAACTGTGATTTAATATAGTCTATGTTGTCAGGTAGATTTACTACTCTCTGCATTACAAAAACTGTAATTAGAATCTGAATATATGTTTGGAGGTGCAGATTCCTCTCACTTTTTCTTTTATGATGAATTGTACCACAAACGTCATGAAAGCTATCTACTTGTGCTTGTATTAAAATGGGAGTGGAGTGCATCAGTCACTCAGTGGTGTCCAACTCTTTGTGACCCCATGGGCTGCAGCCTGCCAGGATCCTCTGTTCATGGAATTGGGTTAAAGTAGCACCTTGCTAAAAATTCTTTAGGATTTGTGCTCCAACTCAAGATATGAAACACCTAGGTAGAGTTGGTATAACTTCATAATACACCAAAAAGCTACAGTTAAATATCTAGCTAACTAAAAAAAATACATTCATGTTATCTGTTTCTTATTGCCATATCCTGGGTTTCTATTGTATCAGATTATTTTGCATCCATAAAATTGCGTGTCTCTAGAGAAAGAAAAAGGTAATCAAAATTTGAATGCCAGTTTATACTCATTTCATTATATATAGACCAAAAAATAATTATAAAGTATTTTATTTGTTTTAATTTTGTCAAAATTGAAAATCACGGTCATTGGTGAGCTTCTAGTCTAAAATACCCTACCAAATCTAGCACAATTCTTTCAAGAAACAATAAGAAGTCTTCAGCTTACTCTTCTCTTAGATATGTGGACAATAAGGGATTCATTACTCCCTTAGGTAGATAGCTTATTTAGAGACAGATGTGTTTGTATTTATGAAATTCTCCTTCATTGACTAAAGAGGCTTCCTGATGGCTCAGACAGTAAAGGATCTGTTGCAGGCAGGGGGATCCCTTCCAGGACCTGAAACTGGGCTCTCGTCTAACACTTGGAAATGAATTGTCCGAGGAGACACATGTGCTGACAAAGCAAGAGGTTTTATTGGGAAAGGGCACCCAGGTGGAGAGCAGTAGGGTCAGGGAACCCAGGAGAACAGCTCTGCCACGTGGCTCACAGTTTTGGGTTTTATATGATGGGATTAATTTCCGGGTCGTCTTTAGCCAATCATTCTGACTCAGAGTCCTTCCTGGTGGTGGGCGCCTTGTTCAGCCAAGATGGATGCCAGAGAGGAGGATTCTGGGAGGTGGCCGGACATGTGGTGTCTCCTTTTGACCTTTCCTGAACTCTTCCGGTTGGTGGTGGCTTATTAGTTCTGTGTTCCTTACCAGGACCTCCTGTCATAAAACAACTCATGCAAATGGTTACTATGGTACCTGGCCAGGGTGAGAGGTTTCAGTCAATGTGCTTCCCTTAACAAATCCGCCTGCAATGTGGGAGACCTGGGTTCAATCCCTGGGTTGGGAAGACACCTTGGAGAAGAGAATGGCAACCCTCTCCAATATTCTTGCCTGGAGAATCCAATGGATAGGGAAGCCTGGCAGGCTACAGTCTAGGAAGTTGCAGCCGGACACAACAGAGCAACTAAACACACGTATACACCACAAACCCCTAGTTGTCTGAGTTCTGTAGTCTTTAGCTTCATAAATCAAATTCTCTATGTGAAGAAACACTTTCAAACCTTGATGATACATTCTCTTTTATCTTTTCTAAATTGTCTTTTCTACAAGTTAAATGTTCTCTCTCTACCCTAAGACCAATTCAAACTTCTGTCTGAGGAAAGCACACGCCATAAAGCTACATATTTCTGTGATTTCCTAAGAATCGGATATCTCATGTTTACCTCAGGCACAAATTCATGTTTTTGCTGTGGTCTTACAGTAGCTTCTTTAATGCCGATTTTGCATTCATTCAAATCTACGGCTCAGACTCTCCCCAAAACTTTCTCAACCCCAAACACAAATTCACGGTAGCTGTATACGATATGCTGTTGAAGATGTTGAGTCTCTAGTAAGGGTTATGGTGATGTCATTGGAAGGACAATGTATAGGAAGCACCTTTGCTCTCACCTCCAGCAGGCTTGTCACACAATGGGCCTAATGCAACCCTGTTCTTCCTTTTTTATGCTTTAGCTCCACATGCCTTCTCTTCTCCATGAATTGCACAGGGACTATATACTATCAACTATCTAATCAACCTTTCATTGCATATATGTACTACATCTTCTTTATTAAACACTCTGTTGATGAACATTTGTGTTGCTTCCATGTCCTGGCTATTGTAAATAGTGTTACAATGAACACTCAGTTCAGTTCAGTCGCTCAGTCGTATCTGACTCTTTGTGACCCCATGAATCGCAGCACGCCAGGCCTCCCTGTCCATCACCAACTCCCTGAGTTTACTCTAACTCATGTCCATCAAGTTGGTGATGCCATCCAGCCATCTCATCCTCTGTCGTCCCCTTCTCCTCCTGCCCCCAATCCCTCCCAGCATCAGGGTCTTTTCCAATGAACAACAATGAACACTAGGGTTCATATATCCTTTCAAATTGTGGTTTTCTCTGGATATATGCCCAAGAGTGGGGTTACTGGGTCACATGGTAGCTCTATTTTTAGTTTTTTAAGGAACTTCTATACTGTAGCTATAAAAGTTTAGATTCCCACAAACAGTATAGAAGAGTTCCTTTTACCTCACACCCTGTCTAGCATTTCTTGTTTGTAGAATTTTTGATGATGGCCACTCTGACCAGTTGTGAGGTGACACCTCATTGTAGTTCTGAATTGCATTTCTCTAATTATTAGTGATGTTAAGCATAAATTTCAGTATGTGAGAACGCTTTGTAGACTACTTGAAAAAAGTGAAAAATAATGTGCTCATGGCATGATTACACCTGTGTAGATTATCTCTTCTGCCCTCACAAGGAGAAAGGACATGAATAGCTCCCCTTTACAATATTTATCGAATATCATCTGCATGTAAGGCATGTCCAAAGAATTTTATATGTATTAATTTAAAGAAAATTAGTTCATCTTCATTTTACAGAAAAGTGAACTGTCTTTACAGATCAGGTATTCAAACAGCCACTGGTTAAACTCCACACCATACCTGCTAATCCAGCACATCATGCTGCCTCTTCACAAATGCACTGATCCAAAAGTAGACTAATATTCACCATCAGTAAAACTAGATATTCCTGCTGGCATATGATCTATTGCTAGACTCTAAAATCTATGCACATCAACCAATTAGTTCTCAAATGCTTTTAATCCATTGACATTAGTTTTGTACTGGCTAATGGTCTTGAGTATAATGCAGAGGTTTGTAACTGAATGTTAATTGGTGTTTTCACTTTTAAATTGTCAATTATATTGATAATATTTGGCTCTGAGGGTATGGATGATGTTAGACCAGAATATATGTTATTTAGGGAATTTATTATTTTCAGTTTTCATATTTTAACAGACTTAGTAGCATTTAGAAGTTTCAAGTTCACAACCAAATTGAACAGAAAGTTCATAGAATCCCCACCGGCCTCCTGTCTCACTCATGCCCAGTCTCCCCAGCTGTCAATTCCTGTCACATAGAAGTACATTTTGTAAAATCAATAAACCTACACAAATAATGACATATCATTATTATCCATGGTCTGTAGTTTACCTTAGTGTTCATTCTTGGTGATGTAAATTCAATTAGTTCGACAAACATATAATGTTATGTAGTCATCATTATATTATCACATGAGCCATTTCCACTGCCCTAAAAATCCTCTAGGGTCTATTGATTGATCCTTTCTTCTGCCATCCTCTTGCAATCACTGATCTATTTACGGTCTTCACAGTTTTCCCTTTTCCAGAATGTCAGGTAGTTGGAATCACACAACATGTAACCTTTTCAGATTGGCTTCATTCACTTATTTCACAGTCTTTTCATGATTTAGAGCATATTTAATTTTAGTGCTGAGTAATATTACATTGTCTAGATGTACTACAGTTTATTTATTCATTCACCTACTGAAGAACATGGGGACTGCTGCCAACCTTTGGCAGTTACGAATAAGGCTGCTATAACATCCCTGTGCAGGTTTTGTGTGGCCATAAGGCCTCACATCACTAGGGAGCACAGTTACTGGATCATATAATAAGAGCATGTGTAGTTTCTAGGAAACTGTCACTCTGTTTTCCAATGTAGTTGTATTATTTTGCATTTCCACCAGCAATGAATTAGAGTTCCTATTGCTCTACACCCTCACCAGCATTTGGTATCACCAATATTTTAGATTTTAGCTATTCTAATAGTTATATAATGCCATCTTTTCATATGACTATTTTCTATAAGGATATATTCTTTTGTAAGATATCTGCTTTAGATCTTTGAACATGTTTGAATTATTATTTTTTTTTTACTGTTGACTTTTAAGCTTTCTTTGTATAATATATTTTGGAATATAATATTTACTATGTACATCTTTTGCAAATAATTTCTTTCAATTTGTGGTTAATCTTCTCATTTTCTTGACAGTATCTTTCATAGAGCAGAAGTTTTTGATGTCCAGAATACCAATGATTTCCTTCAAGTATTATGTCTTTAGTGTATATTTAATCATTGCCAAACACAAAACCACCTAGATTTTTTATACCTCCTAGAAGTTTTACAGCTTTGTGTTTTACATTTAGATTTATGAACCATTTTGAAAATATTTGTGAAGGATATAATGCACATCTATATATATGATATATATAATATATGTAAGACATATTTATATGTCTTATATGCATTAAATGTCTACATAAAATCTATTTTTTGCATTTCAATGTCAAGTTTTTCCAGCATTCTTTGAAAGACTGTTTTCACTCCTTTGTCAAAGATCAGTTAACTGTTCTGGGCTCTATTCTGGGTTCCCTTGTTATATCTGCCTATTCTTTTCCAATACCACACTTTCATCATTACTGTATCTTTGTAGTAAGTTTTAAATTCAAGTTTTGTCAGTCTTCCCCTACCTTTCCTAAAGCCAGCTTGAACATTTGGAAGTTCTCATTTCACAAACTGTTGAAGCCTTGCTCGGAGAATTTTGAGCATTACTTTGCCAGTGTGTGAGATGAGTGCAATTGTGCAGTAGTTTGAACATCTTTGGCATTGCCTTTCTTTGGGAATGTTATAGGTTCAACTTTGTAACAGGTTAATTTCTCCAAAAAGTAGAATCTGAGACTGAGATTTGCATGCAGAAATTATACTAGGGAATGCTCTTACGAACTATAACTGGGAATGTTATGCCTAAGTATTTCACACTGTGGTGCTAATATAAATGTTATTGTATTTTGAATTTTAAATTTCAATTTTCCATGCTGGTAATAAAGGAAAGAGGTTGACATCTACATATTAAACTTGTATTTTGTTATTCTGCTATAATTGCTTATTGGTTATAGTTAATTTGGTGATTTATTTTTGTATGTCAGAATGAAGTTTAAAGACAAAACTAGAAGTACCCTGTGTACAAGTAAGTCAATACAAACAATCAAGAGAAGGACTGCATATAGGTGCATCCGTCCCACCAGCCAACAAAATATCTTCTGTAGTATTCCCTGGTTCCTGATACTGAGTATTCTTCCACAGTTGTATCCCCCTAGCTTCTTTATGGTATCTTGGACTGTGCCATCTCTGAGTGAGAAAAATATGAATAACCTGGTAAAACATAAACAGATCTCCTAATTGGAACTTCTTATTTCAACTCTGAGCTTCCTGGTGGCTCAGCGGTCAAGAAACCTGTCTGCTCTGCAGAAGGTGAAGGAGACGTGGGTTTGATCCCAGATCAGGAAGACACCCTCCAGGAGGGCATGACAACCCACTCCAGTAATCTTGCCTGGAGAATTCCATGGACAGTGGAGCCTGGCAGGCTACAGTCCATAGGGTCGCAATGAGTCGGACATGACAAGCAACTGAGCATGCGCGCACACACATTTCAACTCTAGCAATCGTGGTAACTCAGCCAACTAGAAAATGGTCAAATGTTTACTGCTGCTTCATGACTGCTATTATAGGCAGCTGTAGATTATTATCCCCTGACCTTTGTTCCCATATATTGGTGGGAAAATTTTGTATTCTATGACATTCATGTCTTCCTTTTGTGAGTTTGTATAACATTCTGGCAAGTACTACCACTTATCAGTGGAGATGGCAGCTTACTGAAAAGTTGGAAGTGAAAGTCGCTCAGTCATGTCTGACTCTTTGTGACCCCCTGGACAACGAAGTCCATGAAATTCTCCAGGCCAAAATACTAGAGTGGATAGCCTTTCTCTTCTCCAGGGGATCTTCCCAACCCAGGGATCAAACCCAGGTCTCCTGCATGGCAGGCGGATTCTTTACCAGCTGAGCCACAAAGGAAGCCCCAAAGTATTGGAGTGTGTGGAAGGGGATCTTCCTGATCCAGGAATCAAAGCGGAGTCTCCTGCATTGCAGACGGGTTCTTTACCAACGAGCTATCAGGGAAGCCGGTAGCCTAGTATCCAAGCCTACTAATCGACACATTGATGTTGATAAGCCAGTTATATAGGGATAAATTTCTTACTATGACAGGAGTATAGGCACTTGCAAAAGCCACTCGTTTCCTATAAAATCTGCAGTATAAACTCTGCGTTATTTACATAAGATCCTATAACCAAGTTTACATCCCAATTTTGGCTTAACTAAGTAATTTTCCATCTTATTTTATACTTGGCTTTCCAGCCACTGATGAGGAAAAGTCATACAACCATGAAAATTGTTTCTAGGATGACTCAAAGCCTCCAAAATATACAGAATTACAAATAAGACAATTCTTAACTCTAAGATTGAACTTTGTAACAGGTTAATTTCTCCAGAAAGTAGATTCTGAGGCCGAGATTTGCATGCAAAAATTATCCCGGGGAGTGCTCTTAAGAGCTATAATTCTGCAGGGTTGCAGCACTGCAGCTGTACCGGCTCCTCAGAGTTGAGGGCTGAAAACAGAACATGAGGTCTTCATGTTTTCATTGATACATCATCCTTTCCCTAATGAGAATGTTCCATTCTTCTTACAACTTCCTAAAACTCAGCTGTACAAGGACATTATGAGGCACTGGGGTCAGATAATAATCCCGACTCTACCACTTACTAGACATACTACTTTATGTCTTTTGGACTGAATTTTGTCATCTGTAAAATTAAGGGATGTAAATAACGATTCTACAGAATCTAAAATGCCCTGAATGTGCTTAAACAATCACAGATGAAATGAAATGATGGCTATGACTCTCAATAATATAGCATTTGGGTGGAGAAAAAGAAATAGTTATATAAATAAAATAATATTTAAGGTATGGAATGGATTTATGCCAATTTATTGTGAAAGTTCCTCTATATTGGGTCATGCTTGAAACATTCCCTAATGAAAAGTATTTGAAAAAGATCTGTTTCTAAAAGTCTATTTTCTATATTTTGCTTACAAAAATATTGATAAAAAGCTAATGCAAAAGATAAAGCTCATTTTCTTAATCTACTTTATAAACCACATCTAAAATTTCTGTCATGTGAGCATATAAAACTGCAACATAAACATCTCAAGAATTTCAAGTTTTCCTAGTACTGAGAGTTTAGATTTTTTTCTCATTAAAAATTAATACTGTGCTACTTCATCACCTCTTAAAAACAGAGCTATGGCTTCTTACTCACAAGTGAAGATACTCTCTCCAGCCATTAAAATTGTATTAACTTCTATGTCTACTGTAGTAGTTTATGATTACTTTAACCTCAAAATATATCCTTGTAAATGTGATGCTATGCTCAAAGTAAATTGAAATAAGAAATTACATACTTTTTTCATATTCTTCATAAAGACATTCATATAACATGTTACTCTAGTTACTACACAAAGTTTTAGTTTCATTAATATTATTGTCATCCTTAATACCAATCTCTTCTATTACATTATGAATGCATTGATGATTAGGACCTTAAAATATCTTTTTAAGTATTTATTTTTAGCAACTGACATAGCATCTAGCACAGAACAAGTCCAAATTATTTTTAAAAATTAATTTGCTTTTTTATCTGTTTCTGCATTTTAAAATCTGCTTCTGATTTTTTTCTCCTACTTTTTTCTGCTGACCATTTATTTTTCCTATAAAAAAGCTTTCATTTATTTTACTTAAAAATTATTTTTCTTGTATTGTTCTGTCATCTCCTAAAAAATAAGACACCATGGGTTTGTAAACACAGGTTTGAAAACTCTTTTCAGCTTTTCTTGATTTCTAGGTGTGACTTGGTAAGTTATAATTGCCTTCATCCATTATCTTTCTCCTGTGCTCATTCTTGTTATTGATTTGCTTTTGGTTTTCTTTTCTTTTTCAAGGTAGTCTGTTATAATTACCTGACAGCAAGGTTCAGTACATAACATAGAGAAATTCAATACCCAGATAATGGTAATCTTAATGGTGATTATAAAAGAGAAGAATAACACTTTTTATTATAGAAAACATTAGGAAGTATGAAATAGAAATAAGCCTATCTTCAGTGAGATATTACTTTATACAAATATAACCTAATGTATTAAAAAGCAAAATTCACTATCTCCTGCTCAAATGTGTGCTGACTATACTATCTAATCTTCCTAGTGACTCTCCCAGTCCACAGATTAGTTTCTTAAAATGATTTGTAAATTGTTGTGGAATTCAACAGGAATATACAAAAAGAACACATTTTTATTTTAGCAGTGAATCCTTATTTGAACCAGGTACTCAGTGAAGCAATAGCACATCAGAAAAGAATAAAAATGTCTATGAAGTGTGAACGGGTAATAGAAATAAAGATTGCCTGTAACATAATGTACAGCACTAGGTAAAATTTGTGCTTTTTGCACACATTTAGCATCTTAGTTTGTTTGCATGACTGTAAGACTACCCTGTAGATGAGGTGGCTTATAAAACAATAGAAATTTATTTACATAGTTCTGGAGGCTGGGAAGACCAAGATCAAGGTGCTGGCAGATCCAGTGTTTGGTGACAGCCTCCTTCCTGGTTCACAGATTTCAATCTTTTTATTGCGTCTTCACATGAAGGAAGGGGCTTCCCTGGTGGCTCAGATGGTAAAGAGTCTGCCTGCAATGCAGAAGACCTGGGTTCAGTCCCTAGGTTGGGAAGATCCCCTGCAGGAGGGCATGGCAACCCACTCCAGTATTCCTGCCTGGACAATCCCATGGACAGAGGAGTCTGGCATGCTGCAGTCCATGGGGTTGAAAAGAGTTGGACGCAACTGAGCAACTAAGCATGCATGAATACATGAAGGAAAAGCAAGAGGGCCTTGTGGGCTTTTTTTTTTTTTATTAAGAAATTAATCCTGTTCATTAATTAATACTGCCAACAAAGGTCCATCTAGTCAAAGCTATGGTTTTTTCAGTAGTCATGTATGAACGTGAGAGTTGGACTATAAAGAAAGCTGAGCACTGAAGAATTGATCCTTTTTGGACTGCAAGGAGATCAAACCAGTCCATCCTAAAGGAAACCAGTCCTGAATATTCATGAAAGGACTGATGCTGAAGCTTAAACTCCAATACTTTGGCCACCTAATGCAAAGAACCGACTTATTGGAAAAGACCCTGATGCTGGGAAAGATTGAAGGCAAGAGGAGAAGGGGACGACAGAGGATGAGATGGTTGGATGGCATCACCGACTCAATGGACTTGAGTTTTAGCAAGCTCCAGGAGTTGGTGATGGACAGGGAAGCCTGGCATGCTGCAGTCCACAGAATCACAAACAGTTGGACATGACTGAGTGACTGAGCTGAACTGAACTGAATCCTGTGCATGATGGTTCCACCCTCACAACCTAATCACCTTCCAAAGACCGCACTAACCACATTGTGGGTTGGGCGTTGAACATATGCATTTTAGTGGGACAGAAACATTGAGTCCGTAGCACCTATATATGAAGCAGGAGGATAGCATACTGCTACCTTCTCCTTTACCTGTATGAGAAAAAATTAAACCAACTGTGATGGGAAAGTAATTAGGATAGGAAAAAACATTTAATTATAAAATTAATTATAAAAAACATTTATTATTTATCTTCAGTGCTAAAGATAGCTCTCATCCTGCCAGGATCCTCTTTCTCAACTGTGATTACTTATTTATTTTGGAAATTCTTTCTCCCAAAATAGTTGCAGTGTTCATTACACATGAGTGTTCATACACACACACACAAAATGCCACAAGATATTTTCTAAACCCCATGATATATAAAATGTACATAAATTGGAGAAAATATTATATTAAATTTTCATACATATCCTGTGGACAGGAAAACACAACCTACCATGATTTGTCTACCTAGACCTTAAAGATATAGAAGTTTTCTAAAGTATAAGGCCTTCTAAAGAGTACAGTATCCAGAGAGAAACAGGAATGTGTCCTTAACATGAGTGAAAGTTGAAGGTGAATTGTTTAGTATTTTAGGATTTGAATAGTCGTAGGGCAAACATACCAAGAACAATGATGCAAAGCTCACAGACATTGTTTGAAAAATGGGGAAACTGTCTCATACACTTATATTTAAGAGTTTTCAACGACTGTTATCCTGAGATAAATTTAGCACTTTTTTCACTGGAAGTCAATGCCATCTCTCTTAAAAATGGAAATCTTGCTTAAATAGAGCTCATATAAACTTTAGACAGATGCCTCATTTTTATAGTAACTCAAATACCAATTCCTTTATGAAACATATATATAATATGTGCAAAGCACTATGCTGGGTAAGGGCATGTAAATATATAAGCAAGCATACTTCCCCTGCTCTTGAAGACTCTGCAAACTGAAAATAAGAGCAGACATAACCCGATACTGTAACTAAGGATACAAAATAACACATGACAGGGTACAAATATCGCTCCAGTGTATGGGAGTTTAGAAGGGGACTAGTTTAATTCTGACTGGGGGGAAATTTTCATGATGGCAGAGGGATTTGAATTGGGATTGCAGTATTTAAAAATATGGATTTAAGGAGGATTAATATTCTAGAAAAGGGATTGTATAGACCCAAAACAATAAATCAGGAAGATGAAAGTTGCATGTAAGGGATTTGTTTAGTTTGACTAAAATTAAAATTGAGTGATGAGGAAAAATGATTGCTACTTTGGAATAGATTTGTGGAGGGATTTTAACAGGCAAGCTATGAATTGCTGATTTAAGCACTGAGACAAGAAGTGTTTCAGTTTATGAAGATAAATAACTACAGTTACAAAGATATTACTTTGTTGTGTAAGGATAGAAAAACATTCTGTGTTGTGACAAATGTTTACAAAAACTATGAGATTTTCACTTTATCTAATCTTCAACTTCTGATAGTCTACATAAAAATTTGCTGAATTTATCTGCTTCCGGTTTGGTCTGTTGGCAAAGGTGCTGAAAATATTTGACTAATTATTATGTCACATTAGACTTAATTATGTTGTTGGCATTTAAAATGGATCTCAAAACTCCAGGGCACTGAGATACCTTGGCCAAAGAAGGAATCCCCTTGGAGATTCTCTGTTAGACCATTTCAGTGTTAATTGCAAAGAATGTTCTCAGGACATGGTTTTGAGACTCTATGGCAACTTTCTATGAACATTAACTGCTAAGGTACTTCTGAAAGTTTAGTGGGGTTATTGAAAGAGATGCAAATGGGTGTAACTATAGTAATTGTGTTGATGTAACTCACTGGGAAGTGATTTCACTAGGGTTATCCTCTTAAGCAGCGCATAGACTTTGTCAAGGAGAAGGAAATGGCAACCCACTCCAGTACTCTTGCCTGGAGAACTCCGTGGACAGACGACCCTGGCAGGCTGCTGTCCATGGGGTCGCACAGAGTCGGACATGACCAAAGAGACTTAGCATGCATGCATGCATTGGAGAAGGAAATGGCAACCCACTCCAGTATTCTTGCCTGGAGAATCCCAGGGAGGAAGGAGTCTGGTGGGCTGCTGTCTATGGGGTCGCACAGAGTCAGACACAACTGAAGCGACTTAGCAGCAGCAGCAGACTTTATCAAACTACTTCTAGAAGGATCTTTTTGGAAATTCTGTCCTCTTGCTTTTCACCTCTTTCCAGGGTTTTAGAGCATGAGATATCACAATGAGAATACAAATATTTTGTTCTAAGAAATATGGGCATTTGGCATATATATTCTGAAAACATTCTTATTCACAATTCTACATCTTATAATCTTAGGAAGCTGTAGCCTAAAAGGTCTCACTAGACCCTGCTATGTCTAAGGATACCATGAAGAGCAGCTGTAGTAATCATGCATGCTCAGTCGTGTCTAACTCTTTGCACCACGCGGACTGTAGCCCATCAGGCTCCTCTATCCATGGGATTGTCCAGGCAGGAATACTGGAGTGGGTTGCCATTTTCTACTCCAGGGGATCTTCCTGACACAGGGATTGAACCTGTGTTTCCTGAGTTTCCTGCATGCAGGCAGATTCTTCACAGCTGTAAACAGGAAGCTTCATTAAAAGTTTCGATAGAGGTAGTGTCAATTTCAGAGACTTTAGATCCACTGAGTTCACTTTCAAGGCAAACGTGTTATATACTTTGGTATTTCCAAAAAACGCATGCATCAGTGTACAATACAGTATGAAAATTACTATATCACTTAGCATGTATTTATTTGAAAATTTACTGAAAAAAATGAAACACTTTAGGCATTATTTTTAAAGCATTCAATAAACAACAGTAGGCAGAAAGAAATAACATTGTCACTACTCACTTTAACTGTCCTTCTATTAATGTTATCTTTAGCTGTCACCCTATCACTCTCTAGCTTTCATCCCCATACACTTACTTTTAAGAAGACAAGTAAATATATTCTCTCTAAAAGACAGATTATAGAGAAACTTATAATTATTAATTTGTGACTAGAGAACAGAATCTTCTGGGGGCTCAGAGAGCAAAGCATCAATTTATTACTGAATCAAATATTTCATTTATTTTTCTCCCTTGGGCCCTGTGGTGTGAGAATAAGTGTAGAAAATGAGAGAGTCAAAGTAAGCACATCAATTCAAAAGCAAAGAGAAGACAAAGGCCCTTAAAATAATTAGTGCAAATATGATATTTTTGACTATTTAAAATCTTATCAACACTGGGATCTTGCTTGAAAGAGAAAACAAAACACTTTAAATGAAAAATTAATTTAGAGAATGGATTTATTTGGTTTGAAAGAAACAGTTATCAGTTTGACATATTCTAAATATACATCAACTTATTATCTTCATAATAGGTGAAAAACAAATTGGAACACCATTTTAAGTGTTGATTTATTTCTATTATGTATTTTTCATTATGTTAAAATTTATGACTTAAATGTTTGGAAACTGAATAAAGTATCCACATAATCAATGAAAAACTTAATTTTTCATCAAGCTGTTTGTGGAAAAACCAGCATTTAGTAATGTTCAACAAAGAACATATTGTAATTTATACACACACATACTATGATACATACAATCATAGGCAAAACCATAGAAAAGAAAAGCAGAAGGGAGTGAGGAGTAAGAATGAATTTGATGAGCAGTTTATTTTTTGAGTGGCCTCATCTTTGTTTATAAGACTTCATTAAGAAAAAAGCCAGGCCTCTGATATAGCTTGGTCATTTTTTGTATCATCTCTCTGTGTTTCTCTCTCTTTCTCTCTCTCTCTCTCTCTTTTTTTTTTTTTTAACAATTACCTTCTTACCCTTAACTTGCTCTGTGGTACGTTCTTTCAACTCCTCTCAAGGTCTAAAATAATGAAACATAAATATCTCCTAAAATGTGTATTAACTATATTCTAAACAATGCAATATACTTGTTAAATTTTGTTTAAAAATCCCTTTCGGTATAATGGGACAAACAGTATGTAAATGAATTCCATCAAAATGCTGTTTGCAATAATAATCATAATTAAACATGGCAGCTATCAGCGAAATCATGGGATTCTATGGGGACTCACTGGCTTTCATTCTTTCTAGATAGCTGTACAATTAATAAAAGTGGTTTATTGTCAACACTGTATGGAGATTATTCACAAACATTCTAATGAGGTTATTCTTACAAAGGGATAAAATTAAACTTGACAATTATCATGTTTTGCTAATTGTTTTCTAGACATTCAGAATGCATTTTGATAAGCCTTTTCATTTCAATTCTACCAGTTTTTCTGAGCAACTCCAGTTTGCATAGAGAAGTATGTTTCAGTCCTAATAAAAGAGAATGGTTTTTCAGCCCCAAATTCTTTAAGCAATTTGAACAGAAGGCAGACAGAGCCGTGCAGAACTCCTTTGGGGGTTGTAAAGTAAATGTCCATTATGACCTTTTGAAATCTGAGGCAGGAAAAATAAAATCAGGGGCATGAAAATAGACAAATGGGAATTCTCAGTGATTTCATGGGGATTAGCCATTCAAGGTATAGGATATAATTGTATTTGTGGACTAAATACTGAATGAATAGAAAATGGTACTTTTCATTTGGAAAACAAAAACCATGAACTGATTTATTTGAATAAAATAATTTATGAAGTTTTTTGTTAAGTCCTATGGAGAAAATTGCTTTATAACTGAATGCTGTTTTTAACTAACATTTAGAGAAATTTTTATATATGTGGCTAGGGTTCTTACCTTTTTAAAACTGTGTGATTCAGACAAATTCAAGCAAAATATAAGCCTAATTACTAGGACAATAAAAGTTGTCCTAGTTGGATTTTCTTACCAACTGGCATGAATAAGTATAGTGCATTCAGCAGTTTGGATGACCTGGAAAGATCTTCTGGCACAAGGGTGTAAGGGTCAATTTAATTTAAGGCTGTAATATTCTGATCTAGGCTCATGTGACACTGACTCTCCCAATACATAATTAAATTCTCTTGATGGTGATCTTTCACATGAGAATTGTAGCTTTTTATAAACAATGCACTCAAATTGTGCATTTGGAAAATACCTTCAAATTTTATTGCTTATAGAGATAGAAGGGCACTGCAGCCATGTATCTAAAGTAAAATAACTCTCTTATTAAATACACTTTAATGCAGTATTTGTAATAGCAGCTATACAGAAAAGTATTTAATTTTCATATTAAAATGATCTCCTTAAAAAATGTTTCTCTTCAAAAATTAAAATGGAGATAATTTTAAAACTATCTCAAAAATTAAATGGAGATACAAAAAAAGTATGATTTTCCTAATGAAGCAACCAAATTTAAAGAGAAACAAAATGAATGCTATTGCTTGACTCATAGTCAAGAGTCCAAAAGTGAAATTTAACAAAGATTTATTTTGTTAATTTTTAAAAACAATTTCTATGCTGTGATATTTTTTTAATGATTCTTGACTTTCCTTAGCTCAAAACGCTCAAGTATTAGGAAAAGAAAAGTTCCATTATTTATAGTTAAGTGCACAGGCAAATGGCTAATGTCCTCAGAAGTCAGGTTACCTTTTGTTTCTGGTTGTTTTTTTTCCCCTTTTAATGAAGAGGGGCCAACATCCCCCTCTCAGTTATTTGACTGATTTTGCAACTTCCCACTTAAGAATGGAGGATAACAGGGTTATTCCCCATGAGTGACTCCATCACTTTACTCATGTCTAAACTATTTTTATAGCTTGGCCATTATCCAGAATTCTAACAGCAAGAATACTGACAAAACTCATGGTGCGTTTAGAATTGCCTGACTGTTCAAACCTCTAAAACTCACCAAAAGCTGGGTTGATGTATGGAAAGAATAGTGGTGTTTTGGGTCATCAGACCACTCGGGTTTCATATGTTCTGGTTTCAATAAGATCTCAAAGATTTCCCAAACCTTTGAAGTGTTTAAAAGTGTCCAAAGGTTTAAAAGTGTCCACACATACTCATCTACAAACCCAAAGTAGCATAATGTGAATTTCTGAATCATCAACATGAAAAACAATAAACTATATAGCATTTTGGCAAAATACAGCGAAAGGCATTTGAACTTGCCTTAAAAATGGCACAGCATTTAATTATATAGAGTTTACAAGCCATGAGGAGCATGCTAAGTGAATGTGTGTATTCTCTCTTGAAATACTTCAACAGACTTGTGAGATAGAAATGATTGTACTATAACTTAGAATATAGAACATGAAATAGAATATAGAAATAATAACTCAGAAGTTATTCTGCAATTTTAAATGTATATCATGGATGGGGAAACAGACACATAAAAATTAAGTAAGTAATCAAAGGTCACAGACGAAGTGAATAGAGGAACAGTAACTTTAACTCACGCAGTCTGATTCTAAAAATTGCACTTTTAGCCACTATATTATGTAGCCTCCTATTTCTAATCCAATAAGCAGTTTGTTAACATAACATTTATATATTTTAAGAAAAATCATAAATGTCATGATTCTAATCTGAATTTTTGGTAACTCACAGATATTCTATTTATTTTCTAAATCATTCCATATACTTTCTAGAGAGGAGATGTATAGCCAAGCTACATATGTATAATTATTTTCATTATACATTCCTACTAAAGAAAATTATTGCTTATTTTAAACTGAAAAGTGTTTTTAATAATTTAAATATCTTAACTCTTCAGTTAAAATGTTTGTACCTACTGGATTTATAAAGTTGAATCAACTTATTTTCCAATTAACAGAGCTTATCCAATTTTCAGAATGTAATGTTATGATTCATTTTCTAAATTGTGCTACTATAATGGGTAGAGGGAAGATATTTTTGCCAGTGAAGAATACATTTAACTTGGAGAGCTGAGATGTCTATATCAATTTTACAAATTTGGTTTATACTTAGAAAATAACGTAGGACTGCAGGCCCATTTCAAAGTATTTTATCTCCAGCATAACACATTGCCATTTATATATATATATATATATATATATTTGTCACTATGTCTCTAGTAGATTTATTTAACATACTGTACAGGAGATTTGATGTACAATTTTTTTAAAAGTCTGAAGTACATTTTCCTGGGGTTTTGTAACTAAGCATTTTTGCTCTTAAACACCTGATATCTGCTGTCACTTTGTGGTAGTAAACTCTGAAAGCTAAGGTAAAATATTATGGTTGGTTGTAAAAGTCAGAATACAATTATCATGGGACTCAAACCTCAATTAAAATGATAAAAGTACATCTTTGAAAAAGGTATTAAAATTACAGAAACCTGCTTCTGCAAGATGGAAAAGAAATCACTTACATCCTATAAATATTAGTTTTCAGAAATACTAATTTAAGCAATCCTTAGAAAACATTTGAACTCAAAACATATGTCATCGTCTGTAAGATCAATGTGAAAGTTATGTCTAGTATTATACAAAAGAATTAAAATTTACAGACTAAAAATGACTCAGAAACTATTGGTCTTGATTTTTAACAACTGTGCTTATATTCTAGTGAGAGAATAATTGTATATCAACTGTATATTTTTGTAGAATCCTAAGATTTATATTAATTTATATTCATACTAGTATTAAGTATAATGTATAAGAAGAAACTATAAACTATTTTACTTGGACTCATGTCAGAAGTTATTGATCATGTCAAAATTTGATCCTGTCTATCATTTTGGGCAAGTCACTGAATTTTTGAATATAATTTATTTTATCTGTCAAATCTCAGAAATAACAAATGTATACATTTTAATATTAAATTGCCCCATAAATTTAAACGTCATTTTAAAAAGACAGACTGATAAAGTAGATTTAAAAAATGACCAAATTATATGAATATGAGAAAAGATAGCATCACCCTCTCCATAAGCAAACTCTGGGAGTTAGCGAAGGACAGGGAAGCCTGGTGCGCTGCATCCATGGGGTCACAAAGAGTAGGACATGACTTAGCAATTGAAAACACACCCCATATTCAACAATATAGGAAGATTGAAAGTAAAACATGGAATAAGACATTACATGAAAACAATTTTCTTTAAAAGTGGCTATAGTAATATCTGAAAAAACAGACTGTAATGCAAAGAAAATTACTAGAGCTACAGGGACACTGAATAATGATAAATGGGTCAGTTCCTAGTCAGACTGAATAGCCTTATCAGTTCAGTTCTGTTCAGTCACTCAGTCATGTCTGACTCTTTGCAACTCTGTGGACCGCAGCACGCCAGGCCTCCCTGTCCATCACCAACTCCCAGAGTCCACCCAAACTCATGTCCATTGAGTCGGTGATGCCATCCAGCCATCTCATCCTCTGTCGTCCCCTTCTCCTCCTGCCTTCAATCTTTCCCAGCATCAGGGTCTTTCCCAATGAGTCAGCTCTTCACATCAGGTGAGCAAAGTACTGGAGCTTCACTATCAGTCCTTCCAACGAACATCCAGGACTGATCTCCTTCAGGATGGACTGGTTGGATGTCCTTGCAGTCCAAGGGACTCTCAAGAGTCTTCTCCAACATCACAGTTCAAAAGCCTCAATTCTTCGGTGCTCAACTTTCTTTAAAGTCCAACTCTCACATCCATATATGACTACTGGAAAAACCAAAGCTTTGACTAAACAGATCTCTGTTGACAAAGTGATGTCTCTGCTTTTTAATATGCTGTCTAGGTTGGTCATAACTTTTCTTCTAAGGAACAAACCTCTTTCAATTTCAAGGCTGTAGTCACCATCTGCAGTGATTTTGGAGCCCCCCAAAATAAAGTCTGTCACTGTTTCCCCATCTATTTGCTATGAAGTGATGGGACCAGATGCCATGATCTTAGTTTTCTGAATGTTGAGTTTTAAGCCAACTTTTTCACTCCTCTTTCACTTTCATCAAGAGGCTCTTTACTTCTTTGCTTTCTGCCATAAGGGTGCTGTTATCTGCATATCTGAGGTTATTGATATTTCTCCCAGCAATCCTGATTCCAGCTTGTGTTTCATCCAGCCCAGCGTTTCTCCTGATGTAATCTGTATATAAGTTAAATAAGGAGGGTGACAATATAGAGCCTTAATTTTTTCCTTTTCCTATTTGGAACCAGTCCTGACCTGCATACAGATTACTCAAGAGGCAGGTCAGGTGGTCTGGTATTCCCATCTCTTGAAGAATTTTCCAGTTTGTTGTGATCTACACAGCCAAAGGCTTTGGCATAGTCAATAGAAGTAGATGCTTTTCTGGAACTCTCTTGCTCTTTTGATGATCCAGCAGATGTTGGCGATTTGATCTCTGGTTCCTCTGCCTTCTCTAAATCCAGCTTGAACATCTGGAAGTTCAGGGTTCACATAATGTTGAAGCCTGGCTTGGAGAATTTTGAGCATTAATTCTAGCGTGTGAAATGAGTGCAATTGTGCAGTAGTTTGAGCATTCTTTGGCATTGCCTTTCTTTGGGATTGGAATGAAAACTGACTTTTTCCAGTCCTGTGGCCACTGCTGCGTCTTCCAAATTTGCTGGCATATTGAGTGCAGCACTCTCACAGCATCATGTTTTAGGATTTGAAATAGTTCAACTTGAATTCCATCACCTCCACTAGCTTAGTTCGTAGTGATGCTTCCTAAGGCTAACCTGACTTCACATTGCAGGATGTCTGGCTCTAGGTGAGTGATCACACTATTGTGATTATCTGGGTCATGAAGATCTTTTCTGTATAGCTCTTCCTTGTATTCTTGCCACCTCTTCTTAATATATTCTGCTTCTGTTAGGTCCATACCATTTCTGTTGTTTATTGTGCCCATCTTTGTATGAAATGTTTACTTGGTATCTCTAATTTTTGAAGAGATCCCTAGTCTTTCCCTTTCTATTATTTTCCTTTATTTCTTTGCATTGATTGCTGAGGAAGGCTTTCTTATCTCTCCTTGCTATTCTTTGGAACTCTGCATTAAAATGGGCATATCTTTCCTTTTCTCCTTTGCCTTTCTATTCTCTTCTATTCACAGCTGTTTGTAAGGTCTCCTCAGACAACCATTTTTCCTTTTTGTATTTCTTTTCCTTGAAGATGTTCTTGATTCCTGCCTCCTGTACAATGTCATGAACCTCTATCCATAGTTCTTCAGGCACTCTGTCTGATCTAATCCCTTGAATCCATTTGCTATTTCTTCTATATAATCATAAGGGATTTGATTTAGGTCATATCTGAATGGTCTAATGGTTTTCCCTACTTTCTTCAATTTAAGTCTGAATTTGGGAACAGAGTTCATGGTCTGAGACATAGTCAGCTCTTGGTCTTGTTTATGCAGACTGTATACAACTTCTCCATCTTTGGCTGCAAAGAATATAGTCAATCTGATTTCAGTATTGACCATCTGGTGATGTTCATGTGTAGAATTTTCTCTTGTGTTATTGGAATTGGGTGTTTGCTATGATCAGTGTGTTCCCTTGGTAAAACTCTATTAGTCTTTGCTCTTCTTCATTCTGTACTCCAAGGCCAAATTTGCCTGTTACTCCAGGTGTTTCTTGACTTCCTACTTTTGCATTCCAGTCCCCTATAATGAAAATGACATCTTTTTCGGGTTTTAGTTCTGTAAGGTCTTGTAGGTCTTCATAGAACCATTCAACCTCAGCTTCTTCAGCATTACTGGCTGAGGCATAGACTTGGATTACTGTGATATTCAATGGTTTGCCTTGGAAACGGACAGAGATCATTCTGTCGTTTTTGAGACTGCATTCAAGTACTTCATTTTGGACTTTTTTGTTGACTATGATGGTTACTCCATTTCTTCTAATGGATTCTTGCCCATAGTACAAGATATAATGGTCATCTGAGTTAAATTCACCCATTCCAGCCCATTTTGGTTCACTGGTTAATAAAATGTCAGTGTTCACTCTTGCTATCTCCTGTTTGACTGCTTGCAATTTGCCTTGATTCAGGGACCTAACATTCCAGGTTCCTATGCAGTATTGCTCTTTACAGCATCAGAATTTACTTCCATCATGTCACATCCACAGCTGGGTTTTGTTTTTCTTTGGCTGCATCTCTTCACTCTTTTTGGAGTTATTTCTCCACTGATCTCCAGTAGCATTATGGACACCTACCGACCTGGGGAGTTCCACTTTCAGTGTCCTACCTCTTTGCCTTTTCATTCTGTTCATGATTCATATTTCTCATTAACCATATATTTAATAGTCTTATATTCTTTTTTAAAGTATATTTTAGCTTAAGAATTCAAAGTTGACAGGTTTTTGTCGTTTTTAAAAAATTTTATCTCACTACTTAAAAAATGCCTTCCATGTATACCCGTTTGCATTATTCCTGATAAGAATTCATGTATTATTCTTATCATTTTCCTCTACCTGATATATGCCTTTTATCTCTAACTGCTTTCATGATTTTCCTGTTTATTTCCAGTTTGCAGGAATTACTTCAAAGTGTTTAGGTGTCATTTTATCATATGTAGTCTTCTTGGGATTTTTCTGAGGTCATAGAATATGTAGATTGTTGTTTCTATGGAACATTTTTGCCTTTTTTAATATAGTTTTTCTTTTTTATTTTCTTTCTTCTTCTTGTTCTACAATGAAATGTTATGTTAGACTTTAACTCAGTGATAACTAAGTTCACTAAACTTTAGCCCCAAATTATTCAATTCTAAAGTTTTCATTTGATTGCTTTTGTTTCTGTTTTTGCTTTTTAAAGACTTTTTGGAGATGTTTTTGAAAAACAGTTTTAGGTTACAACAAAACTGAGCAGGAATTGGTACAGAGATTTCTGATATATGCCTGTCCCTACACATGTATAGAGTTTCCCATTATCAACATATTCACCAGAACCATACATTTCTTACCATGTGCCTACACGGGCATATCATAATCACTCAAAGCCCACATTTTACCATTGGGTTCACTCTCAATGCTGCATGTTCTATGAGTTTGAACAAATGTATAGTGATATATGGGTTTCCCTGATGGCTCAGATGATTAAGAATCTTCCTGCAATGCAGGAGATCCAGATTCAATCCCTAACTTGGGAAGATCCCCTAGAGAAGGGAATGGCTACCCACTTCAATATTCTTGCCTGGAGAATTCCATAGACAGATGAATCTGTCAGGCTACAGTCCATAGAGTCACAAAAAGTCAAACATGTATGAGTGACTACCAGTTTCACTTTCAAAATAATATATATCCATCATTTTACTCTCATTTTCACTGCCCTAAAATGATTGTTTTATAGTTTTCAATTCTCTGAACATATTCTGCATCTGTCCATACATTATCTTTTACCTTTTCTTATACCTTTCTCTTACCTTTCAGAAACTACAACTATAATATACAAACACTATGATAATTGTTTCTGTCTTTCATTCTAAACTTCACTGATCTAACAATAAAAAAGTGGAACAGTAGAAAAGATTGAGAGACTGTATAAAGATTTAGCATAAAGATTTAGTTTTCAGTTCTCTGAACATATTCTGCATCTGTCCATTCATTATCTTTTACCTTTTCTTATAGATCATGATCTGTTAATCCCAATATCTGAGTCACCAGTGGTTCTGCATTTATTTGTTTTGATTATGAGTTCTTTTTTTTTTTACTTTTATTTTGTAATTTTTACTGGAATTTATGAATAGATTACAGTGGAATTAACATGCACTCTTATTTTGCTTTATTCATTTTGCTTTTCCCTGAAAAGTACATTCCTTCTTATGCCTGCTGGCAAAAGTGAGGAGATAACCATTCACGTCTTACTAAGTGCAAATTGATTTGTGGTGGGCCGCAGATTTTGATAATTGCTATAGCTGTTACAGCCAGTATACTGGATCTTATCAAGGTTGACTTCTGGGAATCAGATTGTTACTTGCCTTTAGATTCATTAACTTCTAGTTTCAGAAACTACAACTATAATATACAAACACTATGATAATTGTTTCTGTCTTTCATTCTAAACTTCACTGATCTAACAATAAAAGAGTGGAACAGTAGAAAAGACTGAGAGACTGCATAAAGATTTAGCAGGCAAAAACTCCTAAAACAACTTTTAAAAATCAAAATTATTCTTAACTGTAACAACATCTCTACATAAAAAAGTATTTGTGGTTAAGAGTAGTAGTTACCATGAGTTTCCCTGGTGGCTCAGATGGTAAAGGTGTCTGCTTGCAATGCAGGAGACCTGGGTTCGATCCCCTGGGTGGGAAAGGTCCCCTGGAGAAGGAAATGGTCAACCCACTCCAGTACTCTTGCCTGGAAAATGCCATGGATGGAGCAGCCTCATCGGCTACAGTCTATGAGGTCACAAAGAGTCGGACATGACTGAGCAGCTTCACTTTCACTCTAGTTACCAAGGTAAAGTAATACCTTGCAACTGAAATTATAGAATTTTTAGATGACTATAAATTAGAGATAAATATTTCTCAATTATATGTGTGTGTGTTTAGTTGCTCAGTCATGTCCTACCCTTTGGGACCTCCCAAAATTGTGTTATTATAAATGTTCTTGGTTTTATAAACCACAGTAACTCTTTACATTCATTCTTGAAAATAATAATTCCTATTTTCAATGATAAGGGAAAAACTCTGTCAAAACTTTATATTTGAGTTTTCTTTTTGTAAGAACTTACAAGTTAAGTTTTTTATCTAAACCTCAGTTCTTCCAAGGTTCTTTATTTCTGTCAGTAAGTTTGTAATATCCTCCCCAGTCTCTGACAATTAGTTTCCTCACATAAAATAATGAACCTTAAAGTTACATAAACCCTAAAATTCTGTTTAGGGAAAAAGTAAAGAGAAACTAAAGGGAAAACTTATTGGAAAAACTGACAATATCATGTCATGAGGTTAATATTGACATCATGAGGAGAACTCTGCTAGAAAGCTATTGTTAAATTAATTTGACTATGATAACATAGAAATGATACTTATCACCTCAGTTAAGGACAGAAATAATACTAATTACTAAGTCTTTATATTTCTAGTTCTTCCCATTTCTACTATTTAAATTATGACAAATATGTATATATATATATACATATATGTTTATATATATATATATATCTAGAGAGAGAGACAGAGACATAGACAAACTATTCCAATATGTGTAAAATACTGAGGTAATTCTTAGAAATTTCATCAGACATTAATATTATTGATATATTTTATGTAACCTATATGCACAAAACCATATTTTTCCAATACATAATGAAAAGCCTCTAGTACTTTCAAAAGAACCTGTAATTTGTAGTTTAAAGAAGTTGAATTTGAAATTAGCTCTACATTAGCTGGTGACAAATTCTATCCATCTAAAATATGGATAATAAACAATTTTTCAGTATTTTTAGGAAGAATATATGAGATGTAAATGGACTCTGCCTAGTATATTGATTATCCTAATTAATATGAATTGTTGTATTAGAAAAATCAAAGGAGTGCTCAGAGTACATTCAAGAATAAAAACATTAAAGGTAGAGTTTTTACTCTGGGATTGATTTTCTGTCTACCTCTCAGCTTCACCATGGCAACTCTGGAAATACTTAAATATCATGCAGAGTTTTCATATGGATTAACCAGTAGGCAGCTTTTTTCTACTCCATGAAGTGGATTCATATGGTGAATCCTCCTATCTTACTAAGAAAATGATGCAATTTCATTTAAGAAAATACAATATCCATAGTTACTAGAGGCATTTTGAACTGCCTCCTTATGTATTTATTCTCTTCCATTCACACACTTGATGCTTCTTGTACCCAGGAATATTCATATCTGGGAATAACTTTCATGAGTGAGCATAGAACATAAAACAAAGGAAAATCTTGCAATTTTCCCTGTGACTCAAACTGTTTGAAAGCTTCCCTTGTTCTTATTTTTAAAAATAAGTTTCCTTCATTAATTCAGTTTATAGTGTATGCACATGATGTACTAAAATAGAATGCACTACCCATGAATACACCTATTAGATTCTTTTGTTTTTTTGGTGTATTAGAACTGAGGAAAATGGAGAGGAAGTAAATATTTATTGTTTTAAACTAATTTATTTATTTTAAATTGGAGGCTATTTACAATATTGTGGGTTTTCTTTCTTTTTTTTTTTTGGCCATATATTGACATGAATCAATCAGGGGTGCACATGTGTCCCTCCACAAAATACTATGGAAAGGTCCCTGTAATTAGGCAACATATAAGGTTGTTTATAAGATAGTTGGATGGAAAAGCAGAAATCAACTTTTTTAATTAACAAAAAGAATAATTAATACATCCTGATGTTACAAAAGCAGATATGACAATACCCGTGATTTTTATTTCATTGTTCTATTTACATTTCATAAATGTTAAAAAATGAAAAGTTACATGTTTCTTTTCTACTGTTTCATCATATATCTAAAGAAATTTCCTTCCTAATTACCCAGGTCAAAGATAGCAAGTGCCAATAGTTTACCAAATTATTTGCCAAAGTAATCCTCAATATTTGAGGTTTTATTAGTTGGTTTCAACTGAAGAAAACTTTATTCAAATCATCCCTTTTATCATGTCTGGGAGTAATTAATTCTGCTTGAGTCTTTCTTACTAAGCTCATTAATTTTCATGATGTTCCTTCATTGCTGAATAGATTTTATTCATAACACAACAAAATAAATCAATTTTAACAAAGTGTATTTCCCTGACATTTCTTTCTAAATCTATTTATCTTCTTTCTGTATCATTTATATTAAGATAAATATCTACAGGAACATGTATATATATATATACATTTATATATATCTGCATTTATGTATTTACATCTATATATTTGTATCTATATCTACATGTAATATAAATGTGTACTTGATTAAATAAGTGACATTTGAGACTACTGATGAATTAGCTTTTCACAGGATTATTGCAGCTACTTAATGTTTCCTATTGTCTAACTGTGACGGATCATGGAACTTGCTGAAAATAATAATGGTAAGATAACTAGTGCTCATGTGATCCTAGAATCTCTAAGAACATAATGGTAAAATCAATGATTTCTGTTAAGTAGAAACCCTCTGTGTGTGGTATGGTTTCAGAGACTCTAGGCTGATTCTACCTGTTAACAAAGTCAGTGTTTCCATATTGTCTGGGTGTCTTCCAGGTTAAACTGACTGAGCCTGGATTATATTAGTGGTTCTATAGTAGCAAAATTGCATCTGGAGACCATACGCACACTTTCTTTCTTACCAATTTTCACTTGGTTGTATTTATTGAACTTATGGAAGTGTTGAGTGAGTCATGGCAAACTGCCTGTCAAGTGAAAGGTACCATCCAGCCTGGCTGAAGTAGGCACAAGGACTCAACATCTTTCTTTATAAGTGGCTGGTAGGCAACAACTTGGCTACTTCATATTAATAACTGCATATGTAAAAAAATAAAATCACTATTATTATATGAACAAAATTATACTTGGAGTTTTGTCATTTTATCTAATGGAGGAATTTGATAAAATGAGGTAAGGCCTTCCATCCAAACTTCTACTGAGATGTCCTCTCAGATTCTCTGTATGTTTGCAATACAAGACAATACAACACTTCCATTGTTGAATCATCCCAATGTCAATGCCTGGCTATTTCTTAAGTTCTAGATTTGGAAGAAAAATCAGGGTGGGGGGGTGAGGAATAAAACTAACTTAGCTGCCAAATTTCTCAAAAATTTGAGATGTAACGTCTGTAGGCTATAGGTACAGGTGATTCCATTATCAAATTAGAAGTTGCACTGAATAAACTCGAAACAATTTTCAAGTGCAACCCTGTCAGTCGAAAGTGCCGTGCATGTTGGTGTCTGAAAAAAGAAATTTCTAATCTTTTCACTTGATATCTGTCTTTTGAATTTCCCAAAAACTGATCTGAGTTCTTTACTCTAAAACAATGACTCTCAACGGCGGGTAATTTTGCTGCTCAAGGAACATTTGGCAATGTCTAGAGATATTTTTGATTGCCACAACTGGGGAGAATGGGTGCTATGGACATGTAGTGGGTAGCAGCCATGGATGCTACTAAACAACAAATCCATGTCTCTTGCATTTCCTGGATCGCAGGCAGATTCTTTACCACTGAGCCACCTGGGAAGCCTACAATAAATACTGCAGATCAAACAGAGTTATTTGACCGAGATTGTCAGTTGTTCCAACTTCGAGAAACAGTGATCTAAAGATATGTAATTAACCCAAGTATTTAACATATATAATTTTAAAGTCTTATTGCTTTCTTTTTGTTTTTTGATATATAATTGAGATACAATATTACATTAGATTCAAGTATACTACTATTGTGATTTGACATTTTATACATTATGGAATAATCACCACAGCAAATCTGAAAATCTTCTGTTTCAATTCAAAGTTATGAAAATAACAGTATTATTGACCATATTCTTTATGCTGTATATTACATCCCAATGGCTTATTTATTGTATAACTGGAAGCTTGTACTTATTAATTCACTATATCTACTTGACCATTCTAACACCCTTCCCCTCTGGCAACCACCTATTTGTTCATTCTCTATAACTATGGATGTTTTCAATTTGTTTTGTTTGTTTGTTTTCTTTTTTAAAATGCCACATTGTGAGATCTAAAGGTATTTGTCTTTCTATGTCTGCCTTCTTTAACTTAGCATAATACCAGTTAGATCCATCCATGATGTCACAAATGGTAGTGTTTCATTTTTCAAAGGTGACTAATATCCCTGTGTGTGTGTGTGCATGCCATCTTCTTTAGCCATTCATCTATCAATGAGTATTTAAGTTGCTTTCATACACTGACTCTTGTAAATAATGTCACAATGAACACTGAGAACTCGGATATGTATTTATCTTTTCAAATTAGTACTTTTTGTTTTCTCCAGGTAAATACCCAGAAGTGAAATTGCTGGGTTGTATTGTTCTACTTTTAAGCTTTGGAGGAATACTCATACTATTTCTACAGAGGCAGTTTACAGTCCCACAAACAGTGCATGAGGGGTCCATTTTCTCCACGTCCTTGACAACACTTGTTATTTGTTGTCATTTTTATGATAGTCATTCTGACCGGTGTGAAGTGGTATCTCATTGTGTTTTGACATGTATTTCTCTAATGATTGGTGATGCTGAGCTTCTTTTCAGTTACCTGTTGACCATCTGCATATCTTCTCTGGAAAAATGTCAATTCGAGTCCTCTCTCCATCTTTGAATCAGGATTTATTTTTTTGTTGTTAAGTTGTATCAGTTCTCTGCATCTTTTGAATATTAACATATCATTGGATGCATGATCTGTAGAAGTCTTCTCCATTCCATAGGTTGCTTTTTAACTTTGTTGATAGTTTCCTTCACTGTGAAAATACTTAATGTACACCCATTTGTTTATTTTTGCTTTTGCTTCCCATATTGTTTTCTACATTGATGAGGGTATATTCAGAAACAGGTAAATGACTTGAACAGTATCACAGAGCTAGAAAGTAAATCAGTTGAACCCAGATTTTCCTGGATTCATAAGCAATGCTTTATCAATATATTAAGAGAATGCTTTCTTCTCATGGCAAGCTTATCATTAATTTCAGAGGTAATTCATGTCCCTTCTTGTTATTAATTGGTTCTAAGACAGCTAACGAAAACCAGAAAAGTTTTGAAAGCCTTTTAGCATGATTTTACCTAACTATACGAGTATATGCCTAGGTGCTCTTTCAGTTGTAATAATATTACCAAAAAGGGTGCAAAATGTTCTTCCTTCTCCACTCCATGGGATGTCTGCCAGCTATTTAACTTGCATGTTGTTCCTTTCTGTTGGTGGGAGGAGAGAGGTGTGGAAATTATAAGTCTTCTGTAGTTCACTTAGCTCTGTGTCTAGCAAATGTTCATTCCTTGTTTCAAGTACTGATGCACAATTCTTCTATATGCACTTTACAGATCATTTGCTATAAATATGCACAAGGAGTAGTGCATGCTTCTAGAAGTCTATGATCAATTTCTACTCATGACTCTTGATTTTTTTTTTTTTAGTAAGTGAAGAAACTTTATATATATATAACTCAGCAAAGTAATATTGGAGTAGAATCGCAAGGCTCAGGTTGGTATCACTGATGGTATCTATGAGAAGAAAAAAATATGGGAGGCAAAAGTGGGTCACATATCAGCCTCAATTTGTAGAGGTCATGGAAATCTCTTTAGGAAAAAGATATGAGAGAAATTAAAATCAGAAACACAAATTGTGGAACATAAGCTACCACTCTACTTTGGTTTGCAGCAGTGGTTTGAAAAGTAGATTTTTTTTTTTTTTTTTTTTTTTTTTACCAGAGAAATAATCATGAGGAGCTTGGCATAGTCAACTCATAGTGACTCTTTAATCATATTTGCTTTACTATGTTTGTGTTCCACCTGCACACACATTTGCTGAAGTTTTAAAATTTCCATTGTAAACATATATTTCTTGTTCTTCAATATAGAATATTTTTTCATAGATACTAAAGTTTACTTAAATTTTTCTATATCTTTTCTTCCAGTGTTATTGATATAATTGACATACAGCATTATACAAGTTTAAGGGATATCACACAATGATTTAAAATACATCATGAAATAATTATCAAAGTAAATTTAGTGAATATCTGTCATATATATATATATATATGAAAAAAAAGTTTTTCCTCATGAGAACTCTTTGGATTTACTCTCTTTATTTTCATATATAACATACAATAGTGTTAATTATATTAATCATGTTGTACATACACCCTTAGTACTTATTTATCTTATAACTGGAAGTTTGTACCTTTGACTACCTGTATCCAGTTGCCACTCTGCCTCTGATAACCACAAATCTGATCTCTTTTTCTATGATTTGTTTGTGTTTGTTTGCTCTTTGAGGTATAATTGACCTATAACACTATGTTAGTTCCTGGTACTCAACATAGTGATTTGATATTTCCATATATTATAAATAATCCCCCAATTTAAAATTTTATATAGTTGTTAAACTATTGACTTCAATTTCTTATAAACTACTTTTATTCTTTAATAAAAATTTACTTTTGAAGATAGATGTAACTTTTTAGGTATTTCCAGCTAGTCTGTGTTCTTCTCACTCTTACCCCTCAACTTCCCCTCTAAATTCTTCTCCCTGTTTCAATTCAGCAACAGTCATGTCCAGGAAGATTTTTTTTTTCTTTTGGCAACAAAAGTGAGAATGAAAAGCAACTGAGATGGAGGCTATACGGCAGCAAACACAAAAAATGTAATGTGCTTCTAGGAACAATATGGTGGCCTAACCACAAGAAAGAAAGGCACTCTGGATGAGGAAGTAATAGCAATTGTCTTAGAGAGGGCATGAGGGCAGAATTATAGCTCCTGAAATTGCTCAATTTAAACTTGCAGGAGACTTAAGAGACATGGGTTTGATCCCTGGGTCATGAAGATTTCTGGAGGAGAGCATGGCCACCCATTACAGCTGGGGAATTCCCATGGACAGAGGAGCCTGGTGGGCTACAGTCCATAGGGTGGCAAAGAGCTGGACATGGCTGAAGCGACTGACCACACCACACATTTGTACCTCTGCACCGTTGAGGCTGGAGGAACTTAAGCCCCCTTGTTTTAGCATTATCAACAGCATTTTGGTTCTAATGTCAGAGTACAATACCTTCTGCCCTGTATCATCTGTCAACATATTCCATGCTTAACAACAAGCCATTTTCCCATTTCTCTCACTGAAATCTGAGTAATCCCTAGTTTAAAAAAATGAAGATATGTAGTCTGTTATGATTTTTTTAAAACTCTATTTTCTACATTTTTCCAGAGTGTATTTTACGAATTTTTTTGACATGTTTACATTTTCATTGTAACAGCAACATGATGTTATTTGAACATTGAACATGGCTTTTCCTCTAATTATTATAGAGTATGTTCTAAATTTATCAAAAATATTTAAATATACTTTATGATTCTTAATATGGTTTTGGCTGATTGTTACTTTTTTATTTTTAATAAAATAATTTAACATTCCATTTTGTTTTTTCTAATGCATATCTAATTTTTGAGTATTTTATGAAGAAACAAATACTCATTTCTACAACAAACACAGAGTGAGAACCTACATATCATCCTATATTTGCTTTAATCAAGTAACTGCTTTTTAAGCATCTGCAAACCTCCCGTGAATGTGGTAAAAGCAGAAGATAAATAAACAAGCAGTACGTATGCTGGCCTTAGAGAGATTACACTCTTGTGGGAAAAAACAAAGGCAACAAATAAAACACAATGCTTATACAGAAAACGTATATGTATAAGATAGTCAGTGAGCACAGACACACAAAAAAGTGATATATTTAATTTGGGCTGGGTGGGAAAGGGAAGGATACACAAATGAACAAAAAATATTGTTTTACAAAAAAAATCATACAAAATCCTGTAATCCACAATTTTAATTTTCTTGATTTAATACCAACTTTGATATTACTAAGTGGTGGGTGGGTGGATGCTCAGTCACTTCAGTTGTGTCTGACTTTGTGCGATCCTATGAACTGTAGCCCAACAGTCTACTCTGTCCATGGGATTCTCCAGCAAGAACCCTGGAGTAGGTTGCCATGCCTTTCTTCAGGGGATCTTCCTGATCCAGGGGTCAAACCCAAGTCTCATATCTTTTGCATTGGCAGGTGGGTTCTTAACTGCTAGCGTCACCTGGGAAGCCCATTACTAGGTAGACGTTCAACTAAAATTATACATTCTTTGGTAGATAATGTATCATTACTCTGTGCTGGTGTTCACACACACACACACACAAAACCACACACATTGACTAAATAGAAAAACTGGTATTTTTAATCATTTTCATGGTAGATTCAATGAAAATTACATCAGTATAACATGAGTCTTTCTTTGTAGGTTTGGGTGGCTATTATATCAGAAACCCTTTACAATATGAATATAGAATTCATTTTCTCTCACTTTTTTTTTGTACAGACTGTTATCTTTCAAAGTAACCAATTTCATTTTGAGATATCTATAACTTCCAGTCCAGAAACTTTTACCATTTTAATAATGATGGGTAATATGTAATATGATGGGTCCAAATAAATGGAGTTGCATTGTAATTATTTTTAATTAAATTTCAACAGAGGCAAAGCCAATTTCCAAATGACATAAGTTTTCCATGGTGTTTCTTATAATGGTTTATTTATATCTATATCCGTTCAGATTTAATTCAGTATCTAGCCAAAATCAGGCATTAGATATAAGGTTATTTAAAATTTTACACTTTCTGAAAAATAGTTCTACATTTTGAGCAATCTACAATTAACAATTAAAAAGTTAGGCTTGAGGATCATATTCATGCCTATAATTTTAAACTAAAAATGCAGTTTTATTTCCGTTTTTTTAAGGAATCTCCACACTGTTCTCCATAGCGGCTGTACTAGTTTGCATTCCCACCAACAGTGTAAGAGAGTTCCCTTTCTCCACACCCTCTCCAGCCTTTATTGCTTGTAGACTTTTGGATAGCAGCCATCCTGACTGGCGTGTAATGGTACCTCATTGTGGTTTTGATTTGCATTTCTCTAATAATGAGTGATGTTGAGCATCTTTTCATGTGTTTGTTAGCCATCTGTATGTCTTCTTTGGAGAAATGTCTGTTAGTTCTTTGCCCCATTTTTTGATTGGGTCATTTATTTTTCTGGAATTGAGCTGCAGGAGTTGCTTGTATATTTTTGAGATTAATCCTTTGTCTGTTGCTTCATTTGCTATTATTTTCTCCCGTTCTGAGGGCTGTCTTTTCACCTTGCTTACAGTTTCCTCTGTTGTGCAAAAGCTTTTAAGTTTAATTAGGTCCCATTTGTTTATTTTTGCTTTTATTTCCAATATTCTGGGAGGTGGATCATAGAGGATCTTGCTGTGGTTTATGTCAGAGAGTGTTTTGCCTATGTTCTCCTCTAGGAGTTTTATAGTTTCTGGTCTTACATTTAGATCTTTAATCTATTTTGAGTTTATTTTTGTGTATGGTGTTAGAAAGTGTTCTAGTTTCATTCTTTTACAAGCGGTTGACCAGTTTTCCCACTGCCATATGACCCAGCAATCCCACTTCTGGGCATACACACCGAGGAAAGCAGATCTGAAAGAGACACGTGCACCCCAATGTTCATCACAGCACTGTTTATAATAGCCACGACATGGAAGCAACCTAGATGCCCATCAGCAGACAAATGGATAAGAAAGCTGTGGTACATATACACAATGGAATATTACTCAGCCATTAAAAAGAATTCATTTGAGTCAGTTCTAATGAGATGGATGAAACTGGAGCCCGTTATACAGAGTGAAGTAAGTCAGAAAGATAAAGACCAATACAATATACTAACACATATATATGGAATTTAGAAAGATGGTAACAATAACCCTATATGCAAAACAGAAAAAGAGAAACAGATGTACAGAACAGAATTTTGGACTCTGTAGGAGAAGGCGAGGGTGGGATATTCTGAGAGAACAGCATAGAAACATGTATATTATCAAGGGTGAAACAGATCGCCAGTCCAGGTTGGATGCTCGAGACAAGTGCTCGGGGCTGGTGCACTGGGAAGACCCAGAGAGATGGGGAACACATGTAAATCCATGGCTGATTCATGTCAATATATGGCAAAAGCCACTACAATATTGTAAAGTAACTAGCCTCCAACTAATAAAAATAAAAGAAAAAAAAAATAAACTAAAAATGCATAAGAAACAATTTTTCTCCTTTGAATTTTATAAAAGAAAGTCACAGCATAGTCCAGGTACAAAAGGTCAGGAGTGCCACACAATTTGTTTAAACTTTTTATTTTTCAGTTTCTTCTGATTTTAAACAGACATCTACATCTATTGTACCAATGTGTACACTGGATTCCAGACTAATCAGAAGTTTTCAAAATGCAATTATTACATGATTCTTTTGCCCTTTGTAAATCTGGAATTAATTTGGTGATGTGTGAACAATGAAAGGAATCTAAAATATTTCCAAAAAATTCAAAATAAAATAGTTATTTCAGTTAGGTTTTGCCACAATTGACGTCATTATCTGGACACTTCCACAATCATCATCTCAAATGAAAGGAAAAAAAATTCATAGCAAGGGAATGAAAGTTGAAGTGAAGAATAATTAAAAAGCATTCAGAATTATCTATTAATAGTTGTTTTCAAATGCAATATTAATACATCAAAGTTCCAATTTTATTCACTTTACATACATGCACATACACATCTATATATCATTTTATTTAAGGATTTGGGTTTCACTTTAAAAATAATTTCTTGAATTTTTTAAAAAATATTGTCTTCTGTTCAGTTTCCTCTACTTTCTATGTAGTCCTTTTGGTTGGAATTGGCTCTCATAGATTGCTTAATATGTTAATTTATCTTCTCTAATTTTTTAGATGTTATTTTCTTTTTCTATTTATGCTTACTTCAATTCCCCAAATAGATTTTTCCTCCAGGGACAGTTTTAGTTTTTGTGAGAAATTAATCATATGATTATATTAAAAATAAGGTAAAAGGAGAGGCTACTATGAGGTTTGGATTCATGAATGAAACCTTCCAACTGATAAAATTAATTTTAAAATGACTCGGTGAAGAGTTTGACATTTTCCTGAGCAGTCCCAAATGCCAAAATGTAGAAGATTTATTCTGGGCTACAACTGCAACTATTCTAGTTCTCCCAGTCATACAATTACCTGTGTTTATATGTATTTACCTAGGAGGTGATGCTTGCCTTTTAATCATCCTGTGTGCAGAAGTGGGTGATTTGACATTGGCAAATCATCTCTGCTTTTTATTCAACGTTCTCTGAGGATGTCCTGGACTATGACTTCCACTGCCTACTTTATCCAGCAAACAGGCACACTGTTCTTATTCCAGGTATTTGTTACAATTGCCCCACCACCATCGTTCTGTCTATTGATGTGTGTTTACATGTCTTGGCTCAGTGGAAAGCATCCTCCTGCAGTGGACGATACTCGGGTTTGATTCTTGAGTCAGAAAGACCCCCCTGGAGAAGGAAATGGCAATCCACTCCAGTATTCTTGTCTGGGAAATCACATGGACAGAACAGCCTGGCAGGCTACAGCCCAAGCGATCACAAAGAGTCAGACGTGGCTCAATGACTCAACAACAACAAACAACAAATAATTGTAATAAGTTTCCAACGTTAGAAGATCAATTTAGTTCAAAATCTTGAATGAGAATCACAAAATACCTATTAATGTTTGTTGTTTTGATTAATCTAAATCCTTGGCGAGAGACACTATGTGTCACTAACCTTTCCTTTGTTAGTATTTGGCACAGTATCCAGGTCAGAGCTGGCACTCAATGATGGCCATTTTAGTAATTAATGTTCATCTGCATTATGTTCCTTTTTCAAAACTCTTTTCTATTCTCAAGAGTGTGAAAGAGATTCTCTTTCTATACATATATGTGTGCATTCTTGCTCTTCATGATTCTCACAAAGGACAGCTAAGAGAATGTCACTGAACTTCCTCTAGCTCACCCCAATTTCAGTAAAACATATATGACATCATGGACTTTGGAAGAGAAGTAATTTATAAACACCAAAATGAATGTTTATTTAATGTTACTGAATACTCAAATGTTACCAAATGGATTATGAATTCATCAAGAAGCCTATTAATTTAAATAGCCAAACATATTTATTAATGTGGTATATCACATTGACTGATTTGCAGGCATTAAACCATTTTTGGTTAATGAAACCTTTATGGCAGAAAGTGAAGAAGAACTAAAGATCTTCTTAATGAAAGTGAATGAAGAGAGTGAAAAAGTTGGCTTAAAGCTCAACATTCAGAAAACTAAGATCAGGGCGTCTGGTCCCATCACTTCACAGCAAATAGATGGGGAAACAGTGGAAACAGTGTCAGACTTTATTTTTCTGGGCTCCAAAATCACTGCAGATGGTGGTTGCAGCCATGATATTAAAAGACGCTTACTCCTTGGAAGGAAAGTTATGACCAACTAAACAGTATATTAAAAAGCAGAGACATTACTTTGCCAGCAAAGGTCCATTTAGTCAAGGCTGTGGTCTTTCCAGTGGTCCTGTATCGATGTGAGAGTTGGACTATAAAGAAAGCTGAGCGCTGAAGAATTGATGCTTTTGAACTGTTGTGTTGCAGAAGACTCTTGAGAGTCCCTTGGACTGCAAGGAGATCCAACCCGTCCATCCTAAAGGAGATCAGTCCTGAGTGTTCATTGGAAGGACTGATGTTGAAGCTGAAACTCCAATACTTTGGCCACCTGATGCGAAGAACTGACTCATTTGAAAAAACCCTGATGCTGGGAGTAGGGCAGGAGGAGAAGGAAACAACAGAAAATGAGATGGTTGGATGGCATCACCAACTCGATGGACACGGGTTTGGGTGGACTCCGGGAGTTGGTGATGGACAGGGAGGCCTGGCATGCTGCGGTTCATGGGGTCGCAAAGATCAGACACGACTGAGTGACTGAACTAAATGCTGGCCTCATAGAAGGAATTTGGAAGTACTCGTTCCACTACAATTCTGGGGCATGATTTAGAAAAGTGGGCGTTAATTATTCTTTAAATATTTAGTAGAATTCACCTGTGAAGTCATCTGGTCCTGAATTTTTGTTTGTTGACAGCTTATTTGATTACTGATTCAATTTCATTACTGGTAATCATTCTGTTCATTTTTTTATTTCTTCCTGATTCAGTCTTAGGAATTTGTAGATTTCTAGTAATGTATCCATTTCTTTTAGGCCGTGCACTTTCTTGCAGTATAACTGTTCACAGTAATCTCCTATAATTGTTTGTATTTCTATGGTGTTGGTTGTCGTTTCTCTTCTTTCACTTCTGATTTCATTTATTTGGGCACTCTTATCCTTGATGAGTCTTGCTAAAGGTTGATAAATTTTATCAGTACTGCCAGCTAAAAAGCTGATGATATTTATTAAGTTATGGCAAATATTTGGTAAAACTGCTGTTATTTGTTAACCTAGAAGGCAGACCACATACCAATAAGTCTATAGCTTTATTGAATAATTTTGGGTATATCATGTTTGGAGAAGCTATTCAAATGTAACTAGAAGAGAATATTATTTTTGTTCAGAGGTTTTCTTTGAGGTGTCTCCTTGTGAATTTCAGCTAGATCCTGTGAGTCATAACTCTGGTAAATCTAGTCTAAGGAAGGTTTTTCAGATGGCTTACTGCTTCAGACGTCCTTATTAAAAACAAGAGGAAACAGATGATTCAAGCACAGATGACAGTAACCAAAAAAAGATAATCAGTGGGCTTAAATGTGATGTCAAGAACAGAACTTAAAATTTGGTTACTCAACAGCAGAATTTTCTGGAAATGAATAAACTAGAAATCTACTACATAAATTTACTGCCAGGGAAGTGACTTTGAATTGCAGAATTATCTCAAGTTGTTTTATTCCTATAACAGACCCAAGATTTCACTGGCAGGAAGTAGATTCCAAAAGCTCCCCATGTCTAGAGGAGACACACACTCTAACACTCATTAAATGTGACTATGCAAAAAAAAAAAAAAAATATGATGCATCAGTCATTGTAGACAATTTCACTATAAGATCAAAATCTTATACCACAAGACCAACACACACAAAAAAAGTTTTATTTTTTTAAACCTACAATGTTTAATATGAAATCAGACATCTCTCTGGGACAGATGGCTCTCACATAAATATATGTTTCCACCATCATAAAGAGGCGGCCCTTACTTCACTGGTCAAAAAAGGCATGTGGCCATATGTAACTTCAAATGTGAATGGAACAACAATTTTTCCTCTGCCTATTAAGTAGAGAGGATTTCATTACTATTGAATATTAACAATATCTAACCTAAACCAATTTAAGGAATATCTCTCCAAGAACAAAACCAGGAACCACAGAAAACAAGGAACACAAGAGTTACTTTCAGAGAAAAGAACCAAGTGCAGCCTGCCGGGCTGACAGGAGAACTTACTCCATTGACAGAACAGGACTCACCTTGATTGCTGCCTATTAGGAATTGATAACTGAATGTGTTTGCATTCTTCCTTTTTCCAAAAAAGTGTTTTTATCATATTCAATCAGCTTCAGTTTTGTCATTGTAACATTTTATGTGAAAAGATAAACAGCACATACTTTAAAAAAAAAAAATCAAGTTTTCAGGGGCAGTCCTAAGATGGTGTAGGAATAAGACAGGGAGACCACTTTTGCCCCCACAGATTCATCAAAAGATCATTTGAATTCTGAGCAACTTCCACAAAATAACTTCTGAACACTGGTGGAGGACATTAGCCACCCAGAAAGGCAGCCCATTCTCTTTAAAGGATGTAGGACAAAATATAAAAGACAAAAAGAGAGACAAAAGAGTTAGGGACAGAGACCAGTCTGGGGGAGGGAGTCATGAAGGAGGAGAAGTTTCCAAACAGCAGGAAACCCTCTCACCGGTTGGTCTGTGTGGAGTTTTGGAATCCTAGAGGATAACATAGCTGGGAGGAAAACAAAACAAAACAAAACCCATAGAATACACGCCTAACTGCAACTCCCATCAGAGAAGAAGCCCAGAAGCTCACATCCACCACTAATGAGCGGGGGCTGGACAGGGAGGTGGAGGTTGCATGCCTAGGGTAAGGACCAGGCCTGAATGCCCTGAAGACAATCTGAGGGAGCTAACGTGAGATAGCAACCAAAACTGTGGGAAAGCCAGAGAGAGAAAAAAAGAGAGAGAGAGAGAGAGAGAATTTTCCCACTAAAAGCTCTAATCTAAGGCGCAGCCTGGCCAACTCACAGAATAAAGGATTAAGCAAATACCAAAGAAGAGCTAGCAGGCTGCAGACTGGCCCATCCCCCAACAGAGGCAGAGAGGCAGGCGTGCAACAGCTAGAGTCAGAAGGCAAGGGGCAATCTTGGGCCCAGAGACAGCATCCTCCACCAAACTGTGAACAGGCTCCAAGTTCCTAACCAAGTCTTCCTGGGACCCTGGATGGTTGACATCTGCCAGGAGGGTTGCAGCCTGAGACCAGCTCCCCAGAGGAGATACACGGCACACCGGAGACAGCGCTCTTGCGGTGCAGCTGAGAAACCGAGTGGCAGGGACCAGGGATGTGGTTAAGATGCCAGGCAACCCTGGGACAGTGCACTTGCCAAGCACCTAGTCGCCTGAGCTGCTCAGACCTGGGAAGGGCACAAAATGCACACCCAACCGAGTCTGTGCCTTTGGGAAGTATCCGAGAATCTGAACCTGAGCAGCTTAGACCTGGGAAGTGCAAGAACCGCAGGGCCTGCTTTGGACAGTACCCCTGCAGGGAAACCTGGAGCCTGATCGGTGTAGACTGGGAAAGCATATGGTGCCATGAGCTGGGGCAAACTCAGTGTGGTCCAGATACTGCGAGCACTCCCCGCACATGCCAGTGCTATTTGTTTGCAGTGTTTCTCCCTCCCCACAGCACAACTGAACAAGTGAGCCTAAATAAGTGATCACCTTCGCCCCCCTGTGTGAGGGCAGGAATTAGACACTGAAGAGACTTGCAAACAGAAGAAGCCAAAATAAACAAAGAAGAGGCAACTGCTCTGGAAGTGACAGGTTCAACAGATTAAAACCCTGTAGTTAGCATTGACTAAGCATTGGAATGGGCCTATAGATCTTGAGAAGTATAAGCTGGAACAAGGAACCACTTGAAACTGAACTGGACCCACAATGCCCTCAACAGCTCCAGAGAAATTCCAATATTTTTTAAAATATTATCATTTTAAAATTTTAAATTTTTTAAATTTTTAAGTTCTCTATTCCTCCTTTAATTTTCATTTTTGTAACCTACTATTACCTTGCCAAAAAAAGAGAGAGAGACCTGATTTTTAAAGCAAATATCATATGTATGTTTTTTGTAATTTTTGAGATTGATTTTTGTTTTGTAGTTTTAATATTGTATTTTTGAAGTCTAACCTCTATTCTAGATTTTAAATCTTTGCTTTTTGGTATTTGCTATCAATTTTATACCTTTAAGAATCTAACCTTCAGTATCCATTTCCACTTAGGGGTGTCATTACTGGCTTGATTGCTCTCTCCCCTTTTGACTCTCCCTTTTCTACCCCAGATCACCTTTATCTCCTCCCTCTCCCTTCTCTTCTCTACTTAACCCTCTCTGTGAATCTCTCTGGGTCTTCCGGGCTGTGAAGAGCACTCAGAGAACTGATTACTGGCTAGATTTGTCTCGAGCTTTTTGACTCCCCCTCTTCTCCCCCTGGTCATCTCTATCTCCCTCCTCCCTTTTCTATTTTCTAAGTAACTCTATGAACTTCTCTGGATGTTCCAGACTGTGGAGAGCACATAGGAAATTGATTACTGGCTAGAATGCTCTTTCCCCATTTGACTTCCCCTCTTCTCCTTCTGCTTTCCTCTGTCTCCCTCCTCCCTCTTCTCCATGTAACTCTGTGAACCTCTCTGGGTTTTCCTCACTGTGGAGAATCTTTTCACCATTAAGCTAGATGTTATATCATCTGTGTTGTATGGATAGAGAAGTCTTGAGGCTACTGTAATAATAAGACTGAAAGCCAGAGGTAGGAGGCTTAAATCCAAATCTTGAGAACACCAGAAAACTCCTGACTCCAAGGAACATTAGCTGATAAGAGCTCATCCAAAAGCCTCCATACCTACCCCAAAACCAAGCTCCACCCAAGAGCTAACAAGCTCCAAAACAAGACACACCATGCTAATTCTCCAGCAATGCAGGGACACAGTCCTGAGCATTAAAATGCAGGCTGCCCAAAGTCACACCAAAACCACAGACACCCCCAAACTCACTACTGGACACTTTATTGCACTCCAGAGAGAAGAGATTCAGCTCCACCTAACAGAATACAGATGCAAGCTTCCCTAACCAGGAAACCTTGACAAGCTGCTCATCCAACCCTACCCACAGGGAGCAACCTCCACAATAAAGAGGAACCACAAACTTCCAGTCTAGAGAAAGGCCACTTCAAACACAGCAATTTAAACAAAATGAAAAGGCAGAGAAATATTCAGCAGGTAAAGGAGTATGGCAAATGCCCACCAAACCAAACAAAAGAGGAGGAGATAGGGAATCTATCTGAAAAAGAATTCAGAATAATGATAGTAAAGATGATCCAAAATCTTGAAAACAAAATGGAGTTACAGATAAATAGACTAGTGTTGGTCCTTTAATGGACCGGAACCTGGTGGTCTGGAGTCGACAATAAGAAAGTAAGAGAGAGAAAGAGGCTGATGGCGCTTGTTGGTCCTTTAATGGACCAGAACCTGGTGGCCCGGAGAGAAAGAGAGAGAAAGAGGCTGATATCCCCTGGTTTATGCGGAAAGCCGATAGAGTCCTGTTCTTAGGGCTCGTGCTGCTGCACGTAGGCACCAGGCGCCCTCTCGAGTGGGAGGAGGCACAGTGTGCCTTCTTAAGAGGGTCTTAGAAGCCTGGGCAAGAAAGTGAGCTCAGCGGGCCTCCGCCCTCCAAGGAATTAGCCAGAAAGAGAGAGAGAGAGACAGAGACAGAAAGAAGGAATAGAAAGAAAGTCACGGGGACCAAAGCTCTGATGGAGCAAAGGTGTTTTAATTAACATGGCGTGGGCATATATACTGTAGTTATTCTCAGAAAAGATAAAGATTAAAATTCTAGACTTACAAAACATAAGATGACCCCTATCAAAGAGAGAGGTACAAACAATCACCTTTTACCATTTGGCTCATAAAAAGGAAGAGGGTACTTATCACTGTAATGAGAAATGCCTGGATTCCTCAGCCCTGGGAAAGGCGTGCCTCTCCTCTTAATTCCTGAATATTCAGGAATCAATAAGGGCCAGAGGGTTCCTGACAGATCCAAAACAGCACACAGGAAGCCTCTTGTTAAATGCTTCCTGACAAACTAGAGCCAAGGATTGAGAAGATGCAAGAAATGTTTAACAAGGACCTAGAAATTAAAGAAAAAAAAAAGAGTCTATCAATAATGAATAATGCAATAACTGAGATCAAAAGCACTCTGGAGGGAACCAACAATAGAATAACTGAGGCAGAAGATAGGATAAGTGACATGGAAGATACAGTAGTGGAAATAAATGAAGCAGAGAGAAAAAAAGGAAAAATAATTAAAAGAAATGAGGACAAAGAGACCTCGGGACAATGTTAAATGCCCCAACATTCAAACCGTAGGAATCTCAGAAGACAAAAAGAATGGGCATGAGAAAATACTTGAGGAGATAATAGTTGAAAACTTCCCTAAAATGGGGAAGGAAATAGCCACCCAAGTCCAAGAAACCCAGAGAGTCCAAAATAGGATAAACCCAAGGTGAAACACCCCAAGACATATACTAATCAAATCAATGAAGATCAAACACAAAGAGCAAATAGTAAAAGCAGCACAGGAAAAGCAACATATAACACACAAGGGGATTCCCATAAGGAGAACAGCTGATTTTTCAATAGAAACTCTTCATACCAGAAGGAAAAGGCAGGACATACTTAAAGCGATGAAAGAGAAAAACTTACAACCCAGACTATTATACCAGCAAGGATCTCTTTCAAATATGAAGGAGAAATCAAAATCTTTGATTTTGTGACAAGTGAAAGCTGAGAGAATTCAGCACCATCAACCAACTCTTCAACAAATCCTAAAGGATCTTCTCTAGACAGGAAACACAGAAAAGGTTTATAAACTCAAACCCAAAACAACAAAGTAAATAGCAATAGGATCATACTTATCAATAATTACCTTAAATGTAAATGGGTGGAATGCCTCAACCAAAAGACAAAGACTGGCTGAATGGGTACAAAAACAAGACCCCTATATATGCTGTCTACAAGCAATCCATCACAAACCAAGGGACACATGCAGACTGAAAGAGAAGGGCTGGAAAGAGATATTTCATGCAAATGAGGACCAAAAGAAAGCAGGAGTAGCAGTACTCATATCAGACAAAATAGACTTTGAAATAAAGGCTGTGAAAAGAGACAAAGAAGGACACTACGTAATGATCAAAGGGTCAATCCAAAAAGAAGATTATAACAATTATAAATATATATGCACCCAACATAGGAGCACTGTAATATGTAAGGCAAATGCTAACAAGTTTTAAAGGGGAAATGAACAGTGACAAAATAATAGTGGGAGACTTTAATACCCCATTCACACCTATGGATAGATCAACCAAACAGAAAATTGGCAAGGAAACACAAACTTTAAATGATACAATGGGCCAGTTAGACCTAATTGATATCTATAGGACATTTCACCCCAAAACAATGAATTTCATCTTTTCTCAAGTGCACACAGAACCTTCTCCAGGATAGATTACATCCTGGGCCATAAATCTAGCCCTGGTAATTTCAAAAATATTGAAATCATTCCAAGCATCTTTTCTGATCACAATGCAGTAAGATTAGATGTCAACTACAGGGGAAAAAAAAAGCTATTAAAAATATAAACATATGGAGACTAAACAACATGCTTCTGAATAACCAACAAATCACAGAAGAAATCAAAATATGCTTAGAAATGAATGAAAATGAAAACACAATAGCACAAAACCTATGGGATTCAGTAAAAGCAGTGCTATGGGGAAAGTTCAAGCTTCAAAATACAAGCTATCCTCAAGAAACAAGAGAAAAATCAAATAAATAAGCTAACTGTACATCTGAAACAACTAGAAGAAGAAGAAATGAAGAAGCCCAGGGTTAGTAGAAGGAAAAAAAAAAATCACAAAAATTAGGGCAGAAATAAATGGAAAAGAAACAAAGGAGATTATAGCAAAAATCAACAAAACCAAAAGCGGGTTCTTTGAGAAGATATATGTAATATATGATCCATTAGCCAGACTCATCAAGAAAAAAAAAAAAAAGGAAGGAGAATCAAATCAACAAAATCAAGTATGAAAATGGAGAAATCATGACAGACAAAACAGAAATACAAAGGATCATAGGAGACTACTACCAGTAACTATATTACAATAAAATGGACAACTTGGAAGAAATGGATGAATTCTTAGAAAAGTAAAACCTTCTAAAACTTAACCAGGATGAAATAGAAAATCTTAACATACCCATCACAAACACAGAAATCAAAACTGTAATAAAACAGTCTTCCAACAAACTAAAGCCCAGGACCAGACAGCTTCACAGGTGAATTTTACCAAACACCTATCCTACTCAACCTCTTCCAGAAAACTGAAGAGGAAGGTAAACTGACAAACCCATTCTATGAGGCTACCATCACCCTAATACCAAAACCAGACAAAGATGCCAGAAAAAAAGAAAACCACAGGCCAATATCACTGGTTAACATAGATGCAAAAATCCTCAACAAAATTCTAGCAAACAGAATCCAACAACATATTAAAAAGATCATATATCATGATCAAGTGGGCTTCAATATTTGCAAATCAGTCAGTGTGATACACCACATCAACAAATTGAAATATAAAAACCATATGATTATCTCAATAGATGCAGAGAAAACCTTTGACAAAATTCAACATCCAATTATGATAAAAACCCTCCAGAAAGCAGGCATAGATGGAACATACCTCAACATAATAAAAGCCATATATGATAAACCCACAGCAAACATTATCCTCAATGGTGAAAAATTGAAAGCATTTCCCCTAAAGTCCAGAACAAGACAAGGGTGCCCACTCTCACCACGGCTATTCAACATAGTTTTGGAAGTTTTAGCCACAGAAATCAGAGAAGTAAAAGAAATAAAGAATCCAGATTGGAAAAGAAGTAAAATTCTCACTGTTTGTAGATGACATGATCCTTGACATAGAAAACCCTAAAGACTCCACCAGAAAATTAGTAGAGTTAATCAATGAGTAATAGTAAAATTTCAGGATATACAATTAACCCACAAAAATCCCTTACAATCCTATACCCTAACAATGAGAAAACAGAAAGAGAAATTAAGGAAACAATCCCATTCACCATTGCAATGAAAAGAATAAAAACATTTAGGAATATATCTACGTAAAGAAACAAAAGACCTACGTATAGAAAAACTATAAAACACTGGTGAAAGAAATCAAAGATGACACATATATATGGAGAAATATACCATGTTCATGGATTGGAAGAATCGATATTGTGAAAATGAGTATACTACCCAAAGCAATCTACAGATTCAATGCAATCCCTGTCAAGCTACCAACGGTATTTTTCACAGAACTAGAACAAATAATTTCACAATTTGTATGGAAATACAAAAAAACTTTAAATAGCCAAAGCAATCTTGAGAAAGAAGAATGGAATTGGAGGATCAACCTACCTGACTTCAGATTATGTTGCAATGCTGCAGACATCCAAGATAGCATGGTACTGGCACAAAGACAGAAATATAGATCAATGGAACAAAATAAAAAGCCCAGAGATAAATCCATGCACCTATGGACACCTTATCTTTGACAAAGGAGGCAAGAATATATAATGGAGAAAAGACAATCGCTTTAACAAGTGGTATTGGGAAACAGGTCAACCACTTGGAAAAGAATGAAATGGGAACAGCTTTTAACACCATACATAAAAATAAACTCAAAATGGCTTAAAGATCTAAATGTAAGACCAGAAACTATAAAACTCCTAGAGGAAAACATAGGCAAAACACTCTCTGACATAAATCACAGCAGGACCCTCTATGACTCACCTCCCAGCGTAGGGGAAATAAAAGCAAAAATAAACAAATGGGACTTAATTAAATTTAAAAGCTTTTCCACAACGAAGGAAACTATAAACAAGGTGAAAAGACAGCATTAAGAATGGGAGAAAAAAATAGCAAGCAAAGCAACTGACAAAGAATTAATCTCAAAAATATATAAGCAGCTCATGCAGCTCAATATCAGAAAAATAAGCGACCCAATCAAAAAATGGGCCAAAGAACTAAACAGATATTTCTCCAAAGAAGATGTACAGATGGCTAACAAACACTTGAAAAGATGCTCAAAATAACTCATTATCAGAGAAATGCAAATGAAAAGCACAATGAGGTACTATCTCACACCAGTCAGAATGGCTGCTATCAAAAAGTCTACAAACATTAAATTCTGGAAAGGGTATGGAAAAAGGGAACCCTCTTACACTGTTGGTGGGAATGCAAACTAGTACAGCCACTATGGAGAACACTGTGGAGATTCTTTAAAAAACTGGAAACAGAAATGCTATATGACCCACAAATCCCACTGCTGGGCATACACAACAAGGAAACCAGAATTGAAAGAGAGATGTGTACCCCAATGTTCATCACAACACTATTTACAATAGCTAGGACATGGAAGCAACCTAGATGTCCATTGGCAGAGGAATGTATAAGAAAGCTGTGGAATATATATACAATGGAATATTACTCAGCTATTAAAAACAATGCATTTGAATCAGTTCTAATGAGGTGGATGAAACTGGAGCCTATTATACAGAGTGAAGTAAGTCAGAAAGTAAAACACCAATATAGTATGTTAATGCATATATATGGAATTTAGAAAGATGGTAACGATGACCCTATATGGGAGACAGCAAAAGAGACACAGAGACAAAGAACAGACTTTTGGACTCTGTGGAAGAAGGCAAGGATGGGAGGATTTGAGAGAATAGCATTGAAACATGTATATTACCATATGTGAAATAGATTGCCAGCCCAGGTTGAATGCATGAGAGAAGGCGCTCTGGGCCAGTGCACTGGAATGACCATGAGAGATGGGATAGCGGAGGAGGTGGGAGGGGCATTCAGGATGGAGAACACATGTACATCAATGGCTGATTCATGTCAATGTATTACAAGAACAGCTACAATTGTAAAGTAATTAGCATCCAAATAAAATAAATGAATTTTAAGAAATGAAAAAAGCCCAACAAATTTCATATGCATATTGGATAGAAGGGATATAACATTATTCAGAGATCCTGAATTTTAAACTAGATGAAATACTATATGGACTCTGGATTTTCTTCATTGAAGAGAGAATAAATGTGTTCTATATATGGGCTAAATGATATGAACTGGTATTTGGTGGAAAAGAATTGAAGGTCATACAGAGATAGCTACATGTTCTTATGATCCATTATAACTTTCTTCTTGTGTGATTGAACCCCTAAGGTTTTAGTTAAGCACATAATTACTGTCTCTTTCTGGGTCCTATAAAAACATATGACAAATTATGATTAAAGATGAAGGAGATTTAACCTCCAGGCTAAATGGAATATCACCAGATGGTTAATACCAAAATCAAATTGATTATATTCAGTTCAGTTCAGTCACTCAGTAGTGTCCGATCTTTGCGACCCAAAGAACCACAGCATGCCAGGCCTCCGTGTTCATCACCAACTCCCAGAGTCCACCCTAACCCATGTCCCTTGAGCCGGTGATGCAATCCAACCATCTTATCCTCTGTCGTCCCCTTCTCCTCCTGCTCTCAATCTTTCCCAGCATCAGGGGCTTTTCCAATGAGTCAGCTCTTCACATCAGGTGGCCAAAGTATTGGAGTTTCAGCTTCAACATCAGTCCGTCCAAAGAACACCCAGGATTGATCTCCTTTAGGATGGTCTGGTTGGATCTCCCTGCAGTCCAAGGGACTCTCAAGAGTCTTCTCTAACACCACAGTTCAAAAGCATCAATTCTGTGCTCAATTTTCTTTATAGTCCAACTCTCACATCCATACAGGACCACTGGAAAAACCATAGCCTTGACTAGATAGACCTTTGATGACAAAGTAATGTCTCTCCTTTATAATATGCTGTCTAGGTTGGTCATAACTTTCCTTCCAAGGAGTAAGTGTCTTTTAATTTCATGGCTCCAATTACAATCTGCAGTGATTTTTGGAGCCCAGAAAAATAAAGTCAGCCACTGTTTCCCCATTCATTTCCCATGAAGTGATGGGACCGGATGCCATGATCTTAGTTTTCTGAATGTTGAGGTTTAAGCCAAATTTGTCACTCTCTTCTTTTACTTTCATCAAGAGGCTCTTTAGTTCTTCTTCCCTTTCTGCGATAAGGGTGGTGCCATCTGTATATCTGAGGTGATTGATTTTTCTCCCAGCAATCTTGATGCCAGCTTGTGCTTCCTCCAGTCAAGCGTTTCTCATGACATACTCTGCATATAACTTAAATGAGCAGGGTGACAATATACAGCCTTGATGTACTCCTTTCCCTATTTGGAACCAATCTGCTGTTCCATGTTCAGTTCTAACTGTTGCTTCCTGGTCTGCATACAGGTTTCTCAAGAGGCAGGTCAGGTGGTCTAGTATTTCCATCTCTTTCAGAATTTTCCACAGTTTATTGTGATTCACACAGTCAAAGGCTTTGGCATAGTCAATAAAGCAGAAATAGATGTATTTCTGGAACTCTCTTGCTTTCTTGATGATCCAGTGGATGTTGGCAATTTGATTTCTGGTTCCTCTGCTTTTTCTAAAACCAGCTTGAACATCTGGAAGTTCACATTTCATGTATTGCTGAAGCCTGGCTTGGAGAATTTTAAGCATCACTTTACTAGCGTGTGAGATGAGTGCAATTGTGCAGTAGTTTTAGCATTCTTTGGCATTTCCTTTCTTTGGGATTGAAATGATTGACTATATTGGAATATTTGATTATATTATTTACAGTCAAAGATGGAGAAGCTCTATACAGTCAGCAAAAACAAGACCAGGAGCTGACTGTGGCTCAGATCACAAACTCCTTATTGCCAAATTCAGACCCTCATTGAAGAAAGTATAGAAAACCACTAAACCATTCAGGTATGACCAAAATCAAATCCCTTACAGTTATACAGTGGAAGTGACAAATAGATTCAAGGAATTAGAACTGGTAGACAGAGTGCCTGAAGAACTATAGACGGAGGTTTGTGACACTATACAGGTGGCAGTGATCAAGACCATCCTCAAGAAAAATAAATGTAAAAAGGCAAACTGGTTGTTGGAGGAGGTCTTACAAATAGCTGAATAAAGAAGATAAGCTAAAGGTAAAGGAGAAAAGGAAAGATACCCCTTTGAATGTAGAATTTCAAAGAATAGCTAGGTGAAATAAGAAATACTTCCTCAGCAATTAGTGCAAAAAAAAAAAAAAAAAAAAAAAAGAGGAAAACAATAAAATGGGAAAGACTAGAGATCTCTTCAAGAAAATTAGAGATACCAAGGGAGCATTTCATGCAAAGATGGTCACAGTAAAGGACAGAAATTGTATGGACCCAACAGAAATAGAAGATATTAAGAAGAGGTGGCAAGAATACACAGAATAATATACAAAAAAGATCTTCATGATCCAGATAACCACGATGGTGTGATCACACACCTAGAGCCAGACATCCTGGAATGCATAGTCAAGTGGGCCTTAGGAGGCACCACTACAAACAAAGCTAGTGGAGGTGATGGAATTCCAGTTGAATTATTTGAAATCCTGAAAGATGATGCTATTTAAGTGCTGTACTCAATATGCCAGCAAATTTGGAAAACTCAGCAGTGGCCACAGGAATGGAAAAGATCAGTATTCATTCCAATTCCAAAGAAGGGCAATGCCAAAGGATGTTCAAAGTACTGCACAATTGCACTCATTTCATATGCTAGCAAACTAATGCACAAAATTCTCCAAGTCAGGCTTCAATAGTACATGAATCATGAACTACTAGATGTTCAAGGTGAATTTAGAAAAGGCACAGGAACCAGAGATCAAATTGCCAACATCCACTGGCTCATAGGAAAATCAAGAGAATTCCAAAAGAGCCTCTACTTCTGCTTTATTGATTATGCCAAAGTCTTTCACAGTATAGATCACAAAAAACTGGAAAATTCTTTAAGAGATGAGAATACCAGACCCCCTTACCTGCCTCCTGAGAATATACAGGTCAAGAAACAACATTTAGAACTAGACATGGAAAAACAGACTGATTCCAAATTGGGAAAAGAGTATGTCAAGGCTTTATATTGTTACCCTGCTTATTTAACTTACATGCAGATTACGTCATGCAAAATGCCAGGCTGGATGAAGCACAAGCTGGAACCAAGATTGCCGGGAGAAATATCAATAACCTCAGATACACAGATAATAACACTCTTATGGCAGAAAGTGAAGGGGAACTAAAGAGCCTCTTTCTGAAAGTGAAAGAGGAGAGTGAAAAAGTTGGCTTAAAACTCAACATTCAGAAGACTAAGATCATGGCATCCGGTCCTGTCACTTGAAGGTAAATAGTTGGGGAAACAATGGAAACAGTGACAGACTTAATTTTCTTGGGCTCCAGAATCACTGCAGATGGTGAGTACAGCTGTGAAATTAAAAAACACTTACTCCTTGGAAGAAAAGCTATGAGCAACATAGACAGCATATTAAAAAGCAGAGACTTTACCTTGCCAACAAAGGTCCATTTAGTCAAAGCCATGGCTTATCTAGTAGTCATGTATGGATGTGAATGTTGGACTGAAAAGAAAGCTGAGTGATGAGGAATTGATGCTTTTAAACTGTGGTGTTGGAGAATACTCTTGAGAGTCTCTTGGACTGCAAGGAGATCAAACCAGTCAATCCTAAAGGAAATCAGTCCTGAATAATTGGAAGCACTAATGCTAAAGCTATAATTCCAATGCTTTGGCTACCTGATGGGAAGAAGTGACTCATTGCAAAAGACCCTGATGCTGCAAAAGATTGAAGGCAGGAGGAGAAGGGGATGACAGAGGATGAGATTGTTGGATGGCATCACTGAGTCAATGGATATGAGTTTGAGCAAACTCTGGGAGATGGTGATTGATAGGCAAACCTCGTGTGGTGCATTCGATGGGGTCACAAAGAGTCAGACACAACTGAGTGACTGAACTGAAATGGAAAAGGATTATGAACTTGTAAGGAGCACTTTCAGTCTATGATGCAGTATAGCATGTGTGAAGGAAGAATGGAAGGTAAGATGATTGGGCAATAAGACTTTAGTTTAATGCAGCTTTGAGAAGCATATGCCAGATCACTATGGAATTCCAGAAGAAATTGATTACCTATCAAAGGGATTCCAAACAGAAACAGTTTTGAGCTCCAGTAACCTAGCAAGCTCAACTATTGACTTAGTATAGGCCGAAGAGAGAACAGCATTGGCCAGAAAGCTACAGTAAATCAAAAGTTCAGCCACAGGAATGATGTCCTCCAATTACATTTCCCCTACATTTTATTTTAAAGGGGTATCTGAGCCATGTGTTTTCATGACTGACACATTACTCAACTAGATATTACCTTTATTGGTCTCTCTTGAACTTATGCATATCCAAGACTGACGTGGCTGATGGAATAAAAGAATAATTTTTGCAACTTACAGCATTTTGTGAACCAATTTCTTGCTTTCTATTTTCTCTTTCCCTCATTACAAAAGTTAAAATTTGGATATCAGGTGAATTAAGAAAAGGCCTTAGGTAAAGATATATCCTTTAAATGATAAATTTTTCATGACTCTCAGGTGGACTGCTTGCCATGCTAGTTTAGCTGACCATTTCTAAAGTAACTGTCCGTCTCTAGACTGTTGGTTGAGAGATAATCAATCTTCTAACTTATTTGAGTCAAAGATGCTGGATTCTCTTTTTAGTAGCAATCAAACCTATCTAATGCAAAGAAACATTACCCCAATATAAGAGCAAAGTAACCAAAGTTCAGAAATTTATTCCTCAAGATTCCATCATTAGTAATCAACAGAAATAGTGCTCAGAATCCAATTGCAGAACTAGAAATATGATCATTGCTTAAGATTCTTCCTAGATGGGGACAGCTGGAATTTATTCTGACTTCACCATTACTAGTTGTGTGATCTTTGGCAAATCATTTAATTTCTCTAAACCTGAAGTTCCTCTTCTATGATGTGGTCATTAGATTGTACCTATTTGGTAGATCATGAATATAAATTAAAGAGGATAGTATTCCCAATAAATATATAACATAAATATTATTCATAGTTATTCAATATTGCTAGTACTCTTGTTCTACATCCCTTCCATTACTCTCCTGTTCCCTAACTATTCTAACCCCACAGTTATTTACACTCACTTTTTGTAGATGCATAAATACAGTTGCTAATATATTAAAATAATCCCACTCAAATTCTAAATGGGGCTCTCCTTTATCTACATGTTCATTTATTTATTTAATTTTCTAAATAAAACTGAGAGCACAGAAAAGATTATTTGATAACACAGTATGGGCTATCAAAAGGTATTTTACTACTCTAAAATGTAAAGAAATGACAGAAAATTTGAAGGATTATTGAGAGAGAGGTATTGGGGAAAAAAGTTTGAAGTATTAGGGGACAATTAAAAATACCAACAATGAACTAGTTATCAATAACCATATGGATCAGTTAATGAAATATAACCAGTCACTGGCAAGCCAACAGAAAATATGAAGGATGTAAACACTATTTGTTGGTGTGAAAATACATTGTCTATGGGGAAAAATAAATACAGAGTTAGGAAGAATAAGCTTTTGTTGTTGTCAGAGTGACTGTTCAAACATATTTCTATGAATGTAGAACCAGTGAACCAGTGAAGTTGCTCAGTCCTGTCCGACTCCTTGCAACCCGATGGACTATAACCTACCAGACTCCTTCATCCATGAAATTTTCCAGGCAAGAGTACTGGAGTGGGCTGCCATTTCCTTCTCCAGGGGATCTTTCTGACCCAGGGATCAAACCCAGGTCTCCCGCATTACAGGCAGACACTTTACCATCTGAGCCACAAGGGAAGAACCTGAATATAGAAATGAGGGGAGAAAAGAAATACATTTCATATGAGAGAAAGTAAACAAATGTATTATAATCAATGTATTTGAAATATATTTATTTAGGTGACAAACCTATACTCCAAGTAATGACATATGGAAAGGAGATAATGAAATGAATATATATTCTATGGCAATGAGTTTCTGGAATAATATATTTTAAAAACCTGTAATTTTAATGGGGTCATTAGGCTAAAAGAGCATTTGGCTTCTGAAGAGAAGGTCTGGGGTTGACTCGAGGTGTTTCCAGTTAGAGACAGCATGTTTTGGCACAAATTTGTACATACCATCTGTGATTAAACACGCAAAAACCTATTAACTATGAGAGGTTAACTAGATCCTCTTGATCTACATCATGCTCCTTTAAATTGTTGCTCGTGATGTTTGTTTTAAACCATCTGAATATTTAAGCTCATTATATCCTTGTGTTTCACTAAGGACAAACCTCAAAATCTAAATTGGTTCTAGTTTACACAAAATGAGGCTATCATTATTTAAAACATTGTTTTCCTGTTGGTTCTTGAGGTGTTGAAAGTAAATTAAATTAACTCAACATCTTTGCCTCTTTCACTCTGCTAAGAATGGAAATAGTCCTCTGACAGCAAGGCTAATCTCACCATCTCTATGCTGTATTCTATTATTTTCTCTCCACACCTTGATTATCTCACTCTCTTATTCATACCCAGACCAAGTGTCTCCATTTCCACAAAGCTTTGAGTCAAGCTTTTCTTTATTTACACCTCAATCTTTTGCAGCCTGGGGTCTATCCTCATGTCTTTATTGAAACAGGTCTGTTTAAAGTGGTGAATGGCCACTTTGTAGGAAAATTGACTTTTAGCTATTATTTTCCTTGGTTTCTCTTGGATTTGATCAATTTCTCTTTTTCTTCCTATGATTTTTTAACTTGAAATCTGTAATAAAACACCTTCACATATTTCCCCCCACGTATATAGCAATGCTTTCTTCATCTCTTTCATTGTCTTTTTCTTTATGCTAAATTTTTAATTTGAGCATAATTAATTTGTCATGTTGTGATCATTTCTGCTTTATGACAATGTGAATCAGCTATGAGTACACATATATGCCCTCCTTTTGGACCCTCCCTCCCACACCCCTTATCCCATCCCTCTAGGTCATCACAGAGCATCAACCTGAGCTCCCTGACCTGTATCAGTAGCTTCCCATTAACTCTCTATTTCACACGAGGTAGAGTAGATATGTCAATGCCACTCTCTCAACTTGTCCCTCCCTCTCCTCCCCTCCCCACGTCCACAAGTCTTGTTCTCAATGCCTGCAACTCTATTTCTGCCCTCCAAATTGGTTCATCAGTATAATTTTCTTATGCTCAATTTTTATCTGTTGGTATTCACCAGTTTTCACCATCTCTTCCATTGGCGCCTCTACTTAGTGAAAGCACTCATTTCCTTGACTTCTCTCTTCACCTAGATGCTCATATGTGTCAATTTTAAAAATCTTTCCAGAGTTCTTTCCTAAGATTATATTGATTTATTTAATTCTGTAACACAAATTCTAATTTGGACATCCCAGAACCAACACTTCACTAAATGTGTTCTCAAATCAATTTGCCTCCCATTTACCACAAAATCTCTCCCTTTTCTGATATTTACAGAGAAGAACATAGTATAATGGTCAGTGTCTAAGCTAGAAATCTAGTTTTCAGTTGTCAATATTTCCTTTTTCCCCTGCATCCAAACACTGACTGAAGTTCTCTCCATTCTCCTTGTCTCCACTGAACATTTTTACTTCACAAGACTGCACTTCTTATTTCACATCTCTCACCAGATTAATTCCACAGCTTTCTGTCCTTTCTTTTTCTATATTTGTCTTTTCTCCACTGTTCTCTATTCACCACATTGATTTAAGAATATCCATTTTATGAAAATGATTATAGCATTCCTTTTCATAGCTCTTTATTGATGGATCAATAATAATTAAAAAAAAAACTAGAAAACACATAGAAATAAGACTTCCACTTGATCCTAGAAGAACATTTATCTCACACCAGCAACTTCTCAAAACTCTTGAGTTTTAATTTGAAGCAATAGAAACTACATTGAAAATATGAAGAATTCAGCACAAGCTCTACTTGTGTCCCTGTTACAAAGCATTGCTGTAAAGATAGGATATGATAAGCTAAATGTATTTTGTACTCTATACACTTTTGAATATAAATATCATTTGTATTCATATCACTGTTCTCCACTTTCTTCCACTAACTCACTGTGGTCATGCTTTTCTACATGCACTTTCTATTCCTACATCTTGTTGTAATTAAAACCTGATTCTTTCCCTAAATCTTTAAATCATCTTTAAAAAAAAATCACTGTTTAGCATTATTTAAGACTTCCTAAAATGTATCAATAGCTGTTTCACTTTTTCCCCTGTCAATTCCCTGCTATTGTGTCAGCAACCTGACAACACATTATTTTAACCATTTAGGGTTTTGGACCATATAGTCACTTAATGTCTATTCAGACTCTGTCTTTCTTGCTTATTAGAAATTAATGTGATATATCAAACTTCAACAAAGGATCTTTAATTCACATATCACATGTGTTTCTTTTCAGTCACTATCATTTTACGTGTGCTCAGATTCAGTTTCTACTCTAGAATCAGCTGTCATATTTATGACCCTAAAAATGTTTATTAAATGAACAAAGTCAAATAAAAATACATATATTCTCTGCATTCATGTGTGTTGCAACTGAAAAAGGGCTAACTGAATGAGGCATATCAAGAAATTAACATGTATAGATATTTTAAGGAGATTAGCACTAGCCTGGGCAAAGTTGGATATAGAGTAGTGAAGAGGATGGTGATAGGAAAAATGGAAATGATAGTTTATATTCCACAGTATAAAATCAGGAGAAAATGAGACTTTTTTCTATTTTGATCATTGCTATTTTTGTAGTTTTCAAATTCATTTCTTTATCTCAGTGTTTAGAAGGATACTTAGGACATAGTTGACAGTAATTATTTTTTAAATAAATGGCTTCCCTTAGACAAGAAATAAAAAGCTTTAAAGAGGATTTGAAATTTGAAAAAAATGTAGCATTTCAATGGTTATATGCAAAGTGAGAAAATTTCAGGTTCATTAGAAGCTGATAATTATGGGCCCCCCTCCTCCTAAGTCCTCATGCCACTACAGAAGAAAGAAACAATAGATAAAAAGTTCATTTTGTTTTCCTTCATTGTGGGTATAAGGATGGAGGGAAGTCAGAAATAGAGTTTAGTTAAATATCTCAAGAGATTTTGAATGCAATTTGAACTGTTACCTATTTGGATACCAACAGAAAACAAGAATGATTTTTGAAGCAAAATAAGCAAAGTGAATTATAATTTCACAGGATAATTATGCATATGGGATAATATGCATAAGGGATCTGCATGCATATGTCAAGGGGGGAATACAAAAGAGAGGACACCATTAGTGAAACATGTTAAAATATGATTCTCTCTATCTCAGAGATAGTTGAGGTTAAAGAGGTCAAGAATAAAATACAGATTCAAATACCCTTACAATCTAAATCCTGTTGCCAAGCCACCTGTGCAATATGTGCTAAGAGATTATCATGGTGGTTCTACTAGCCTTAGTCTTTCATATGACCTCCAACAGCAATATAAGAAATGGTGTGTGTGTGCTCCATCGTGTCCAGCTCTTTGCAACCCCCTAGACTATAGCCCTCCATCGATTGCCTTGGGATTTCCTAGGCAGGAATACTGGAGTGAGTTGCCATTTCCTATTGCAGGGAATCCTAACCCAGGGATTGAACTTGCATCACCTGCATCTCCTGCATTACAGGAAAATTCTTTACCCACTGAGCCACCTGGGAAACCTAGGCAATATAAGAAAGACAAAGAATTTATCAAACTTTTGATGGAATTAGAGAGTGAATCTTTTTTTTTTTTTAATAAGGGAGCTGTTAACTGTATTACGTAGTACATGGATGAGTTCCATCAACTCTAGTCCAAGGCAAAAGATATAAAGAGAACAAATTTGGAAATATTTTAAATAAAGCTTTATAAATTTGGTTGAAGCTATGTTCATAATTCCTCTACAATCTCACATTTGTCTTTTGTCTTCAAAGCTAAATGCTACTGCATCTATGATTTTATCATTTAGTATTTAGGTACATGCCTATATTTGCCTGTTATCTATTCCCTGCTGGCTCAGCCAGTAAAGAATCCACCTGCAAAGCACGAGGAGACCTCCGTTCAATCCCTGGTTTGGGAAGATTCCCCTGGAGAAGGAAATGGCAACCCATTCCAATATTCTTGCCTGGGAAATCCCATGGACAGAGGAGCCTGGCAGGCTATAATCCATGGGGTTGTGAAGAATTGAACATGACTTAGCACTTAAATCACCACCATATATACATATATGTACACATATAACACATATACATGTATAAACTGTGAGAAAACACTTGGTGTATATAATCAACAAAACTTACTGTCATAATATATGTTTACAACATTTTTTGTAAACACAAAATTGTTTCTGCAATTTATCCATTGTGGTAAATATAATTCAACTACTCAAGTACAAGTGTATTCACATTGTTGCTGTTTGATTATCCACTGTATTTATAATTTATCTATTTCTTTATGTATTTATAATTTTGAAATCTACTTCATTTGGGTTATTTTCTATCATAAATAAAGTTGAAATGAGTAACAATATATTTATGTCATCATACAAATACCTGAGTCTTAGAATATAAGACATTATTTCATTTAAAAATAATACCCAAAATATTTTGGTTCTGTTTTTCAATAAGCTATATGCCTATCCATGTTTAAACATCCAAATTCTTGAATTTTAAAGATTTGTGTCTTAAACCTTTATATGTCATATATTCCCTCCCTAGGTTTATGTTATATTGTCTGGACTATTCTTGGCATTTAAAATTCCATAAGAATTTAGTGAATAATTTTTCAATTTTAATGAAAAAAAAAAAAAACTTTGTGGGTTTGATTTCATTGCTTTGAATTTGTGGATTCATTTATAGAGAATTGATATCTTTTGATTATTGAGCATTCTCATTCATGAATACTATACATCTTTGCACATAATTGTCTTATTTTAAAACATTCATTAAAAACTATAATTATCCCTATAAATATCTTGCTTTTTTGGCTTATTCCCAGGTACTAGAAAATGCTGTTACTATTGTGAGATTTTTCCTAAATTTATTTGTTTATTTTTAATTGGAGGATAATTACTTTATAATGTTGTGTTGGTTTTTGCAGTAAAACACAAATCTGTCATAACTATATCTATATGTATACATGCATAATTCCCTCCCTTTTAAGCCTCTCTCTCAGTGAAATATTTTTAAATTATGCTTTCTAATTAGTTCTTGCTAGCATATGCATTTTTTATATGAGTATATATCCATGAACTTGCTATGCTCAGGCAATATTTAATAAGTAATCAAAATTCTTGCTAGCTTTTCTATTGGAAATAAGAACATTATCTAAAAATGAAGAAAAGTAAAATGTGTATCATTATTATTATTTAACCTAGGGCTACTCATGCAATACAAAAAGCAGTAAAATAATGATGTCTTATTTTTACTGATATCTAAAGAAATATTTCTAATAGCCCCCCATTTACTAAATATGTGTATTTTATTTTGTTTTTATTTTGTTAATGTGCTTAGTGATATTTGCTTCTATTCCTTTTTTTTTGCAAAAATGTTGAATTTTAGTAGTAAGTATTCAATATATATAAAATAACTTTCTGTATGTGTTGAAAAGTGAAGTTGCTTAGTCGTGTCCGACTCTTTGTGACCCCGTGGCCTGTAGCCTACCACGCTCCTCCGTCTATGGGTTTTCCGGGCAAGAGTACTGGAATGGGTTGCCATTGCCTTCTCCAGAGGATCTTCCCAACCCAGGGATCGAACCAGGGTCTCCCACACTGTAGGCAGAGATCATTATCAAAATTATCATTATCAAAATCTTACATTTTAATAATAAGGTAAAGTACACTACCAGATTAAATATCCTGGTGTTAAATAATGATTTCATTCCTGGCTCCTTGACTATCCAACGTATGTATACTTTCTTCATGTATAAGGCTAACTATTTTATTCTCACTTATTCTTCAGAGTTTCCATGGCTGCATGGAATTTATTGTTTTCTCTTCTAAATCTTATGGGAGAACATAACCTCACTTCAATTCTAAAATTTCTTCTTAGACCTTAAGAACCTCTACCAAAGCAAGGTTTCCTTAATTTACATTGTCTTTATAGTCATTACAGCATGTAACTATTTAACTCAAGCCATTTTAAATCTTTATCTGTTTATTATAAACTGTTTGATCTTGCCTTAGATTGTTTTGCATCTCTTCCATTTTTCACATACTGTGGTATAAGATGAATAATTAATGATTGATTCATCAATTCAAAGAGAACAGCAATGGAGCTAGAATATGTAAATGTGGAGAAAGAGCACAGACACATAAAGAAAAATATCCAGATGTATTTGAGATAAAGGAATGAAAAGTAGGACTATGGTAAAAAAAAAAAAAAAAAAAATAGCTTGCAGGATTCACCAAGGAAAAAAGATGTATAGAAGAGTACTTTAGTGGATATTGTTTGAAAGTAACTACTTTGCAAAATTTTGATTTTCTATTAAATTATTAGTGCTATTCTCTCTTAAAAAAAAAAAATAGAGTTCACAACTCAACTCTAGCCACCTGATGCAAAAAACTGACTCGTTTAAAAAGACCCTGATGCTGGGAAACAGTGAAGGCAAGGGGAGAAGGGGACGACAAAGAATGAGACGGTTGGATGGCATAACCTACTCAACAGATATAAGTTTGAGTAAACTCTGAGAGTTGGTGATGGACAGGGAGGCCTGGTGTGCTGCAGTCCATGGGGTCGCAAAGAGTTGGACATGACTGAGCTACTGAACTGAACTAAACTGAACTGAACAACTCAACAGCTTGCCTCTGAAAATTATAGAAGGGGCAAGGAGAAAGGGTATTGAATAGCCAAGAAGACAGATTTTATATATATATATTTTATATATATTATAAAATAAATTTTATTTTATTTATATTTTATTATAAATATATTTATAGATTATATATTATTATATATAATATATTATATATTTTATTATAAATATATTTTTATATATTTATATTTATATATTATATATATTAAATATATAAATATATTTATATAACATATAAATAATAATATATTATATATATAATTTCTAACCATATTTGAAGAAAACTGTACTTGTTACACTATACACAAACTTTTAATACTAAATAAATATAAAACTACATTCTTCTGAAAGATGTTCCTACTATTTCTTCAGTCACTTCCATATATATTACATATAGTGAAACCATTTTTAAAAAGCAGTGACTTAGGCAAACCAACCCTGATATTTAATTAAAATGTTATTCTGTTTGTATGTAAAAATCATAGGATTGTGCCTCTGCATACAGTCTGTACATTCAACAGTGTAAAATACCGACACATTTAAAAAACAAACACAAAGATCAAACTCAATCTTTTTGACTCAATGCTCTGTGTTTTTTTAAAAGAGAAAAAAAAAATAGCGCAAGACTCAGAATTCTGGAGTAATTGATACGCTTTTCTTAATTTTACTTTTGGACTGGCTGCTTGTAGGCTGCTGCTGCTGCCAATGAGCTGTTTGTGTCAGTGTTGCTACTATAGCCTTATATTAAATAAAGTCTTGTCATTCATCATCTGTTAGACTCTGACAGTCGATCCTAAAGGAAATCAGTCCTGAATATTCATTGGAAGGACTGATGCTGAAGCTGAAACTCCAATACTTTGGCCACCTGATACAAAGAACTGACTTATTTGAAAAGACCCTGATGCAGGAAAGATTGAAGGCAGGAGGAAAAGGGGATGACAGAGGACGAGATGGTTGAATGGCATCACCAACTCAATGCACGAGTTTGAGTAAGCTCTGGGAGTTTGTGATGGACAGGGAGGCCTGGTGTGTTGCAGTCCATGGGGTCGCAAAGATTTGGACATGACTGAGCAACTGAACTGAACTGAGACTCTGACTGAAACACCAAACATATTATCTCTTAATCCTTTTTTAACATTGGTGTGAGATGAGCATATATCAGCATTTCTTATAATGCACTCTTTAGAACATTAGTTCCATGATACATTCTTCAAAAAGACGTGCATAGATGTGGAGAGATGGATAGATAAAATGTACACATGACCACTTGTGTGAACACATTTCCCCCCAGAAATGCTGCCTATTATATCATCCCTTAGAGAATTACAATGCTCTTGAATCATATTATGTAAGATCTGAGAATTCCTGCTGAAATTCCTGAGAAAATTGTTTCACCATTCAGTTCTCAACATTTTTAGAAAACACTTTAAAAACATTGAACAATATTTCCAAGGTCACTATCACATCATAACTGATTTATCTTATTAGACCGTAAGGTTTTTGAGGGTCAAGAATGGGTTCAAGGGTTTTCTATGTTAGCCAACATGGATAGTAATGAGTTTAGAGAATTCTATCACTATTCAGGAATATAGAAAAGAGCAAGACAGAAGCAAGGCAAATATTAATAAATAAACGGTAGCAATTTGGATTTTGACATTTCTGGGATGTCCTGTGGGGTCTGTCTCCTTAAATCTATAATGTGTAACATTTGAATTATTTAATAAAATCATAGCTTGTCCTTATGAGTTATTTTCCACAATGGTAAGATCACATTTAATCTTATTTAATTATGAAAATCACATTTTAAGGTAGGTATATTTAAATTAAAATGTGTACAAGGAAAATAAATGGTTCTGAAATATATACATTAAAAAAAACAGAGAGAAAACTGAGTTTGCTAGCCTGGAGATTAAAAAATCTCAAGATGAGAGGAATGTGGAATGTAACGGTGGCTTTCAAATATTTGAAAATCAGACTAATATGAGTGGAATCAAAGTTTCACACAGATAAAATCAGATCTCATATAAAGTAGTTGTTTAATGACTCCCCTGAAATCCTAGGATGCTTTTTCCAACTGTCTGGCTCAGAAAGTAGTGAGGCATAAAGTCTGCAATTATTGGTAGTGTCAAGGCATAGCCTGACAAAAACAGGTATTTGTGGAGGAATTAAATATTACATTAGCATTTTGCTTCAGGATCTCATCTAACCCTAACATACTATCACACTAAATTTGTGGTTAACCTCTGCAAATAATATCTAGAGATCTAGAGAAAGTTATACTCTCACTGTATAAATGTTCTGCTCATTCACTGATGTCAAATTATGAAATCAGCTTGTTTCTCTTTTTGCATTACTTATAAATAAAATTTCTTCAGGTGAAAGTCGTTAATCTTTTCAGCTTGCTGTAAATCTGTCATCTCAGAAGTGTTCTTTCATTTTGGTAGAATTTATTTCATCTAGAGCATTGAAAACTGAATTCTCTATCATACTGTGAAATCAGTCGTTTAATAATTCATGAAATGTGAACCTTTTGAAACCTCTGTTTTGCCTCCACTTGAATGCTCTGGCCTTTGGTCTGTATCAAAAAAGAGTCTCAACATGTGGAAGAAATCATATGAAACCTGAACAAGGTTTTATTCTTAGACACATAAACTTGAACAAATTCTTGCCAGTGACAGGGCTATCAAAGGAGTATAGCACCCATTTGAGCAAATTCTCCTGGAAAGAACCCCAACTGAATGAACTTCAGGCAAGTTAGTGGAAGCTTGTGTAACTAAGCATTATCCAGACAGTCATCTTCCACAGTGCAGTGAGCCAAGAATCCAGATGTTCATGCTGCCACTCAGTCAGTTCAGTCTCTCAATCGTGTCTGCTTATTTGCAACCCCATGGACTGCAGAATTCCAGGCTTCCATCTCCATCACCAGCTCCCAGAGCTTGTAAAACTCATGCCCATCAAGTCGGTGATGCCACACAACCATCTCGTCCTCTGTAATCCCCTTCTCCTCCTGCCTTTAATCTTTCCCAGCATCTGGGGCTTTTCCAGTGAGTCACTTCTATCCCATTAGGTGGCCAAAGTATCGGAGTTTCAGCTTTAGCATCAGTCCTTTCAGTGAATATTCAGGACTGATTTCCGTTAGGATTGACTGGTTTGATCTCCTTGCAGTTCAAGAGACTCTCAAGAGTCTTCTCCAAAACCACAGCTCAAAAGCATCAATTCTTCGGTGCTCAGCTTTCTTTATGGCCCAACACTAACATCCATACATGACTACTGGAAACACCATAGCTTTGACTAGACAGACCATTGTTGGCAGAGTAGTGTCTCTGCTTTTTAACATGCTGTCTAGTTTGGTCATAGCTATTCTTCCAAGGAGCAAGCATCTTTTAATTTCATGGCTGCAGTCACCATCTGCAGTGATTTTGTAGTTCAAAACAACAACAAAAACAAAAGAAAAAAAAGTCTGTCGCTGTTTCCATTGTTTCCCCATCTATTTGCCATGAAGTGATGGGACCGGATCCCATGATCTTAGTGTTCTGAATGTTGAATATTCAGTAAGCTCTTTCATCCTCCTCTTTCAGACTCATCAAGAGGCTATTTAGTTCCTCTTCACTTTCTGCCATAAGGATGGTGTCATCTGCATATCTGACGTTATTGATATTTCTCCCAGCAATCTTGGTTCCAGTTTGTGCTTCATCCAGCCTGGCATTTCGTGTGAAGTACTCTGCATATAAGCTAAATAAGCAGGGTGACAATATACAGCCTTGACGTACTCCTTTCCCTATTTGGAACCACTGTGTTGTTCCATGTCCATTTCTAACTGTTCCTTCTTATTTGCATACAGATTTCTCAGGAGGCAGGTCAGGTGGTCTGCTACTCCCATCTCTTTAAGAATTTTCCACAGTTTGTTGTGATCCACACAGTCAAAGGCTTTAATGTAGTCAATAAAGCAGAAGTAGATGTTTTTCTGGAATTCTCTTGCTTTTTCTGTGATCCAAGGATGCTGGTAATTTGACCTCTGGTTCCTCTGCCTTTTCTAAATTGAGCTTAGATGTCTGGAAGTTCATGTTTCGTGTTTCATGTACTGTTGAAGCCTGGCTTGGAGAATTTTGAGCATTACTTTAATAGCATGTGAGATGAGTGCAATTGTGTGGTAGTTTAAGCATTTTTTGGCATTGCCTTACTTTGGGATTGGAAGGAAAACTAACCTTTTCTAGTCCTGTGGGCACTGCTGAGTTTCACAAATTATTGGCATATTGAGTGTAGCACTTTAACAGCATCATCTTTTAGGATTTGAAATAGCGCAATTGGAATTCCATCACCTCCACTAACTTTGTTCGTAGTGATGCTTCCTAAGGCCCACTTGGGTTCTCATTCCAGGGTGTCTGGCTCTAGGTGAGTGATCACACCATAGTGGGTATCTGGATCATGAAGATCTTTTCTGTATAATTCTTCTGTGTATTCTTGCCACCTCTTCTTAATATCTTCTGTTTCTGTTATGTCCATGCCATTTCTGTCCAAAATTGTGCCCATCTTTGCATGAAATATTCCCTTGGTATCTCTAATTTTCTTGAGGAGATCTCTAGTCTTTCCATTCTATTGTTTTCTTCTATTTCTTTGCAGTGATCACTGAACAAGGCCTTCTTATCTCTCCTTGCTATTCTTTGGAACCCTTCATTCAAATGGGTATATCTTTCCTTTTCTCTTTTACCTTTAGCTTGTCTTCTTTTTTCAGTTATTTGTAAGGCCTCCTCAGGCAACCTTTTTTGAATTTCTTTTTCTTGAGGATGGTCTTGATCACTGCCTCCTGTAAAATGTCACAAACCTCTGTCCATAGTTCTTCAGGCACTCTATTAGGTCTAATCCCATGGATTTATTTGTCACTTCCACTGTTTAATCATAGTAGATTTGATTTCAGTCACACCTGAATGGTTTAGTGGTTTTCCCTACTTTCTTCAATTTCAGTCTGAATTTGGCAATAAGGAGTTCATGATCTGAGCCACAGTCAGCTCCCTGTCCTGTTTTTGTTGACTGTATAGAGCTTCCCTGTCTTTGGCTGCCAAGAATATAATCAATCTGATTGACCATCTGGTGATGTCCCTGTGTAGAGTTGTCTCTTGTGTTGTTGGAAGAGGGTGTTTCCTGTGACCAGTGTGACCTATGACCTCTTGGCAAAACTCTGTTAGCCTTGGCTGTGCCTCATTTTGCACTCCAAAGCCAAATTTGCCTGTTATTCCAGGTATCTCTTGACTTCCTACTTTTGCATTCCAGTCTCCTATAATGAAAAGGACATCTTTTTGGGGTGTTCATTCTAGAAGGTCTTGTAAATCTTCATAGAACAGTTCAATGTCAGCTTCTTCAGCATTACTGGTCATGACATAGACTTGGATTACTGGAATATTGGATGGTTTGCCTTGGAAATGAACAGAGATCATTCTGTTGTTTTTGAGACTGCATCCAAGTACTGCATGGAGGACTCTTTTGTTGACTATGATGGCTACTCCATTTCTTCTAAGGTATTCTTGCCCATGTAACAGATATAATGGTCATCTGAATTAAATTCACCCTTTCCAGTCCATTTTAGTTCACTGATTCCTAAAATGTCGATGTTCACTCTTGCCATCTCCTGTTTGACCTCTTTCTATTTACCATGATTCACAGACCTAACATTCCACATTCCTATGTGATATTGTTCTCTATAGCACCAGACTTTACTTTCATCACCAGTCACATCTACAACTGGAGGTGTTGTGGATGTGAACCTGGGGAGTTCATCTTTCAGTGTCATATCTTTTTATGTTTTCATACAGTTCATGGGGTTCTCAAGGTAAGAATACTGAAGTAGTTTGCCATTTCCTTTTCCCATGGACCATGTTTTGTCAAAACTCTCCACCATGACGACCCATCCATCTTGCATGGCCCTACATGGCATGGCTCATAGTTTTACTGAGTTAGACAAGGCTGTGGTCCATGTGATCAGTTTGATTAGTTTTCTGTCATTGTGGTTTTCATTCTTTCTTCCCTCTGATGGACAAGGATAAGAGGCTTATGGAAGTTTCCTGATGGGAGAGACTGACTGTGGGGAAACTGGGTCTTGTTTTGATGGGCGGGGCCATGCTCAGTAAATCTTTGATCCAGTTTTCTGTTGATAGGCAGGGCTGTGTTCCCTCCCTGTTGTTTTACCTGAGACCAAACTACCATAAAGGTAGTGAAGATAATGGTGACCTCCTTCAAAAGGTCCCATGCATGCACTGTTGCACTCAGTGCTCCCTACCCTGCATCAGACCATTGCCAATCCACGCCTCTGCCAGAGACTCCTGGACACACACAGGCAAGTCTGGGTCAGTCTCTTGTGGGGTCACTGATGCTTTCTCCTGGGTCCTGGTGCCCACATGATTTTGTTTGTGCCCTCCAAGAGCCTGTTTTCCCAGTCCTATGTAAGTTCTGGTGGCTCTATGGTGGGTTTAACAGTGACCTCCTCCCAGAGTGCTAATACCACACCCAGGTCTGCTGCATCCAGAGCCCCTGCCCCTGCAGCAGACCACTGTTGACCCATACCTCCACAGGAGACATTCAAACACTCAAAGGCAGGTCTGGCTCAGTCTCTGTGGGGTCTTCAGGTGCACACAAGGTTTTGTTTGAGCCCTCTGCACATCTCTGGCGGGTATGGGGTTTGATTCTAAATGCAATTTTGCCCCTCCTACCATCTTCCTGGGGCTTCTACTTTACCCTTGGATGTATCTTTTTTTGGTGTGATCCAACATTCTTCTGTTGATAGTTGTTCAACAGTAAGTAGTAATTTCGGAGTTCTCACAGGAGAAGATGAGCATAGGTCCTTCTACTCCACAATCTTGGACAGTAAACTGCCACTGTTACTATTACTGAAAAAAAAAAATCAACCAGGTAACCAGGCCTTGCAGCTGTACTATTCCATTTACATTCACTGTACTTTTCATTTTATTTCTGGGGGGATATTAGAAATTAAATAAGTTCAAGGTTATACATACAATGGTGTGGAAAATACTGAGAATTCAAAAGTGTATTAACTACCAGTTATATATCTTGGATTAAAACAATACGCTGAGCCCTTGCTAGTGTTCAGTGGATTAGACCAGTGTTCATGATACTCTCCTATCTTAGTGGAAGGCATTTTTTTTCACCTATGTCCTTAACAGCATTATCTATCCTACTTTCTTACCTAATAATATGAAAACCTATGTCTAATACATCTGGGCACTTTAAAACAATAAATAATCTTGCTGAACATAATGTTAACACACTCAAGGTTCAATCTTCATCGGAAAGACTGAAGATAGTGATTTACTGTAAGAGCATGGTAGAATATAGTCTTCCAATTGTGAGCTGCTTAACAAATTTGGCAATAAGTTTCAAATAATTAATACTAAACCTACAGTATATCTTAACTGGAGAATTACTCCATAATACTATTTTGCAAAATTAAAATCAGGAAAATAAGCTATGAGCTGATATCAGTATACATTTTAGTAAGGATGGTTAATCTATCTTCTTTTCAGAGAAACAGGTGCAAACTAAAATTTTTAATTTTATGTATAAATGTATATTTACAAAAGTGGAAGTGTTAGTCACTCAGTTGTGTCCAACTCTTTGTGACCCCATGGACTATAAGCCCACCAGGCTTCTCTCTTCATGGAATTCTCCAGGCAAGAATACTGGAAAATGTGTATGTATAGTCCTATGAAATTTACATGTAATCCTACAAACATTGTTAACCTACAGAAACCAATTTCATTTTGATGTTCTTTGAAATGAGTGTTTTCTATTATGAGAACTAGTCCTCAATAATTTAAATCTTATTGAATTATTTTGCTTATATTTCAATAGTTTTATATGTATTTTAGAAAGGAATTATCTGAAAATGTCTCACAGACAATCAATGAGATATCCAATATTTATTTAAGTTATTTTAGAACTAACTACACTTGGTGAGTCTATATTATTGGGCTTCCTTGGTGACTCCAATGTTAAGGAATCTGCCTACAATGCAGGAGACCTGCGTTGGAATCCTGGGTTGAGAAGATACCCTGGAGAAGGGAATGGCAATCCACTCCAGTATTCTTGCCTAGAGAATTCTGTGGACAGAGGAGTCTGGTGGGCTGCTGTCAATATGGTCGCACAGAGTCCGACAAAACTGAAGTGACTTAGCATGCATGCACGCATTGGAGAAGGGAATGGCAACCCACTCCAGTTTTCTTGCCTGGAGAATCCCAGGGACAGAGGAGCCTGGTGGGCTGCCATCTATGGGGTTGCACAGAGTTGGACATGACTGAAGCAACTTAGCAGCAGCGGCCAGTAGTCTTGCCTAGAGAATTCCAAAGACAGAAGAGCCTGGAGGGCTACAGTCCATGGAGTCTCAAAGAGTCGGACATGACTGAGCAACTAACATTTTCACTGTCACACTTTCTAAGTCTATATTATTAACATTTATATTGAATGTCTACTACGTAGGGAAAAAAAAGAGGATTATTCTTTTTGGGGGAGGAAGTTAATATCTAACTTTGTTAAATAAAATTTTGTTAAATGTATTTATTTAAATACATTTATTTATTAAATACAGTTCTTTTCTTTTAAAAATTTTTTACCCTCAAATAGGGACTATCTGTCAGTTTCCTAATGACTATTAACAGCTTCAAGAATAAAGCTCAAAACCCTTTGAAGAATCCTGCTTAATATGCAAAAGGCCTATCAGTCTACAGCCCATCTCACTGCACTTTTTCCCTTTTAATTCATTATCAATCCTAGCATTTCCCAAGAGTGTGTTCTGAGTTAAAATATATTTAGTTAAAAAAATTAAGCCAAACCCCTAATGCACACTTTGCATTTTTGTGAAATTCCCAAGGAGGAGAAGATATACAGTTTTTCTTAAGTTTATTTGACCACAGATGCCTTTTATTGTGGACCATTCCTCTAGAATAATACTTTAAGGAACACATTCTGCAACACAATTCTGTATGGAAAACCTTGACATTTCTCCTCCTGGTAAAGTCTTGTGTATCCTTCAATGTTCAGTTCGATGTCAATTTCTTGTTACATATTCTCTTGACATTTGCAGACTATGCTAACTCATTACTCTCAATCCATACTGTATAGCTTTTTTCCTCTACTTTAGTAGTTTTCATATGCTAATACTACTGCCGTATTTCATCAAATCTGAGGCATGGGTATCAAAGTTGCTCAGCGGTGGCTGACTCTTTGTGACCCCATGGTCTGAAGTCCACCAGGCTCCTCCATCCACAGAATTCTCCAGGCAAGAATACTGGAGTGGGTTGCCATGCCCTTCTCCAGGGGATCTTCCCAACCCAGGGATTGAACCTAGGTTTCCTGACTTGCAGGCAGATTCTATACCATCTGAGCCACTAGGGAAGCCCAAGTACTAAAATTTTTAATCCTTTAAGAAACCAAAATTAATAATGCTAATGTTATTAATATTAATATATCATTCTAGAAAAATTATAGTAGTAGAAATATCTTTTAGTCTTATTTAAAATAATTTATTATATGATATTTTTATGAAGACATAAGAAGGAAAATATAAGTGAAATAAACAGGGAAAATAGTTTCTAAAACTACTCTAAATTCTGACTTCAAGTTTTGCTGTTACTTTTCAACAGGATTGCATATATTTGTTATAAGTGGCATTTTCTATTATCAAGAGCATTCACAATTTACTTAAGAGAGGGCTTCAGTACTGTCTCTGAGTTTTTCTTCATACCCCCTCATTCTTTAATTTTTAATGTTGGTGCTTACTTGATCATTCAACATGTTCCATTCATGTGAAAACAATGACAACTACATAACAGTAACAACTTGACAAAAATTGTAGTATATTATTGACTATAAGAAGTTCTCTGGTGGCTCAGACTGTAAAGCATCTGCCTACAATATGGGAGATTGTAGGGTAGGGTCAATCCCTGGGTCGGGGAGATCCCCTGGAGAAGGAAATGGCAACGCACTCCAGTTTTCTGCCTGGAAAATCCTATGGACAGAGGAGCCTGGTGGTCTACAGATCATGGGGTCGCAACGAGTCAGACACGACTGAGTGACTTCACTTTCACTTTCACTATTTACTATAATACTTATCCTAATTTCAGAGATCTTACAATGTGAAAAATATAAATCTTAGAATTGAGAAATTGTGGTATGTTTCCATTTCCCGAGTAAGAAGCAATATATCTCTTGAGGGAAGGACATTGTCATCTTTAAAATCAACTGGCAGTCTCAGTTCCCACCTACAGATACTCTCTCTCTCACACACATACACATTTATTTTGACACAGGTTTGCACATAACTAAGTTGCTGTTGATTCATCTGTATAAATATTTCCTGCTGTTTTTTATGATACATATTTATTAGATACTTTTGATGTTATAATCCCTAAACTGAATAATACATAGGTTAATAGATATGTATAGGTTTGGAATAGTTGAGCAACTACCCACTGGGCCTTAAAGATTTACTCTCATTGAGATAAGTTTGCATATATTGAGCCAATTTGATTTTTAAAATAGAAAAGGTCTTGTCAATATCTATTTGCAGCCAAGAAGTCTAAGTGGTGATTGTTATAAAATAATACCTATAGTAACTAAACAATAGCATAATGTACTTTCTCTTAATTTATAAGCATACATACAAAATGTTTTTGTATAACTTATACACATTCAGTCAAGAGCTCTACCAATTTATGAGAACATCCTTCACATATATGTTTAAATAAATAGAATTTTCTTCCTGATGAGTAAGTCTGTGCTGACACATATAGAACTGACTAAAGTAGCTGAGCAGTTTTAAATACTAACAGCAAATGTTGACTTATTATTTTTTAATCTCACTTTCCTCAGAGAATCCAGCAATTGCATAATTTGATTTATTTAATCATAATTTAACATGCTGTAAAAATCTGTCTGGGGCTAATCCCAAGTTCAAACAGAATATAAAGTTAATACTCCTTAAGTAGATATTTTTATTTTGAAGAAGTCTTTGCTTTCCAAAAAGTCACAAAAGTTGTTATGGGTCAAAGTATCAAATTCATACACTTAGAATTTTTAAACACTGGCTAAAACTATTATTCAATAATTTTGCAATTGTTTTTTAATAACTTAACTAGATAACATTTTAAGTATTCCATCAACTGTTGGGAAATATTTGAGATAAGAAAGAAGTAATTTAAAGGCAGAAAGAAAAGTCAAAGAAAATGAGAACACTAAATCACAAATATATGTTCACCTCAATTTCATGGCAGCACCATTTATAGTAGCCAAGATATTGAAACAGTATATACATATATATACAAAGAGAGAGACACACACACAATGGAAAATTACTTAGCCATAAAACAACATGAAATTTTTCCATTTGCAATACTATGAATGAACCTGGAAGGTATCATGCTTAGTAAAATGTCAGACAGAGAAAGACAAACACTGTACATACATCACTTAGATGTGGAACTTAAAAAATAGAGTGAATGAATAAAAATAGACTCACAGATATAGGGAGCAAACTGGTGGTTACCAGTAGGAAAAGGAAAAGGGACAGGCACAAGCAGAGTTAAGGGATTAAGAGGTAAAATGATTTTGTGTAAAGAAAATAAGCTACAAGGATATACTGTACAACATAAGGAATATAGCTAATGCTTTATAATAACTTTGAATGGAGCATCATCTATAAAGATATGGAGTCACTGTTATACCCCTGAAACTAATATAATATTTTAAATTAATTATAACTCAAAAGAAGGTTAAAGGTACTACTTTGTCTCATAAGCCTTAACACTCTTATTTTTGTCTTGTTGAACAAGTATGTAATATAATTTACTTACTGAGTTTAACTTAACTAAAATATGTCTGTGCATCAAAATGTCACATAAGAGTTAAAATAAGCCAGGTATATTTAGAAAAGTGTGTGAATAAAGTTTAACAAGTTTTCTCTCTTTAGCAAACAGAACCTCTTAAAATAAAATAAAAAACTAAAGATAAATGAAATCAAAAGAAATGGAAAGAATGGGTTAAACCGTCAACTGAGTCATGTTAAGATACTACCACTGAGAGGAATTACATATATAAATGTAACAATGAAAGCACAGATGGGATCTAAATAGATAGTACTTTTGACAAAGGTTTTCACCCAGTCAAATCTTTTTTTAATCTTGTCTTCTGAGCAGAACTAGAAAAAATTAGTTTGCTATAATCTTGGCAGAGTCACGATAGTTGCCTGTGTACACAGGCACGTGTGCATACACATATTAGTGTGCTTATGAACTCACCAGAGTGAAGTAAAATTATGAAGAATACTGTTCCCAAATATTTTGAACATAAAAAGCAGAGATGTGTAAGCCAATGTAAAGATGTCAAAAATATAACATAGAAGTTACTTTAAGTACTGAAATATGTAATACTTCACAATTTTGCAAAATGTCCTTTTTTTTTTCTTGTAGTAAGTACTAAAATGATTCAATTTGATTATGTAATTTCTGTTACTGACTAATTGGTACAGCAATAAATAGTGCACAAATTTCTCTGAGGAGTTTTTGGAAATAACTTCAAGTACTTTGTATTCACAAAGTATATATATTTATATATGTGTATATATTATATATAATTATGCATGATATAGTACATTATATATATATAATATTGAAATAGAATCAATTATAAATAGACATCATGAAAAATGTAATTTAAAAGTTTGATTCTTTTAATTAAAACATTTGAATCACACAAAATCGATGTTTAAAGAAAACATGAACTGATTCTTTTTCTATTTCTATTGCTGTTTTAAGTATAAATAAAACCTGAAGGTATAATTGCTATTTGTATATACTTTTTAATTGCAGAAATCATTATTTATAATGAAGCAGTCCTGCTGCAATGCATATATCCAAGGCTATCACTTGAGAGAGGTGTAATCTGGAGATTGATTTATGCATTGTCCATTCTATTCTCTTTATAGTGAACCTTCTGACCTAAAAAGGTAAGAAACCAAAAAGAATAAAACAACCAACACCCCTCCCAAAAAACAACCAAGTAACTATATCAAAACATTTAAATATGCAGATTTCTAAACTTCTCTGCAACTCAGTTTTTTTCTGAATGACTGAGAGTCTATAAATTGATGCATGCCTGTGATTTTCAATTCAGAACTGAATTGAGTAGAAGAAAGAAGCATGGTAGAAGGCAATCACATATTGACACAAATTGCAGTAAATTTCCTGAAGTGGCAGCTTCCTGGCGGTCAACTATGGCAGTAACAACATAACCTCAGAGGCTGAGAACTGTTTCAGAATGTTTGGTTTAGATTGCACCTTTCTGGGTCTCCAGATGATTTGTAAGGCACCCAGAATCTGGTTACAGTCATTCCTACAAGAATACCTTCTCTTGTCTGCAACTGAACCATAACACTTACACAGTTGTTGTCAAGAACAGTTGTAAACATCATTCTCACAAAGAAAAGAATCTTTGGGAATGGCAGTCCAACACTATTTCAGATGAAAGTTTAGTGAGCACTCATCTAGTGTTAAAGGATGAGATATGATCTCTCCTGTATTTTTAACTGAATCTCTTTGGATGCCATACAAGCAAAAGGCCAGAAAGTGTCAAGAATAGTAGAGACAAGTTAAATGACCATAGAAGAAAATACTACAAAATGCATTCTATGAGGCCAGTATTATGCTAATCTTAAAGACAAAGAAGTTAGAAAATTATAGAGCCATATCCTCAAAGATATAGTCACAAAATTCTTAATTCAGTTTTAATAAATTCAATCCAACAGTGTGTAGAAAGGATAATACATCATGACCAAGCTGAGTTTATCTTGGAAATGTAAATTTAAATTTTAAAAAATTAAGGAGCAAGATATACATGTGAGGTAGACGTAATGACATATGGAACTGATATTAATATTAACAATAAAAAAAGAAAAATTTAAAAAGACTAGGGAAATTGTGAAAAATAATTGTATAGTGGTCAAATTCATTAAAGTAGAACAAGGTCAATGTTATTTTTGAAGATAAGGTAAGATACATACATACATACATATACACTTGTATATATCTTACCTTATTTTCAACAAATATATATGCATACATATGGGGCTTCCCAGATAGCTCAGTTGGTAAAGGATATGTCTGCAATGCAGGAGACCCAGTTTGATTCCTGGGTCAGGAAGATCCACTGGAGAAGGGATAGGTTACCCAGTCCAGTATTCTTGGGCTTCCCTTGTGGCTCAGCCGGTGAAGAATCTGCCTGCAAGATGGGAGACCTGGGTTTGATCCCTGGGTTAGGAAGATCCCCTGGAGGATTCTATGGACTGTATAATCCATGGGGTCTCAAAGAGTCAGACATGACTGAGTTGCACTTTCACTTTCACATGCTTATTGCTTCAAAATGTATGGAACAAATTTATATCTTGTCTCAACTCTCAAATCTCTGATCCATTTGAAATTGCTACTAAATATAAGAATAGGCAAATGTCAGAAGGGAGAAAGAGCTTATATATATACATATATATATGTATATATATAAGCCAATATAAATAAGCCTATATATGTATATACATATATGTGTGTGTATATATATATATATAGAGAGAGAGAGAGAGAGAGAGAATGAACTATTAAAAAACAGTATCATGAAAGAAGAAGGGTGCCAAAGGAGGAAAAATTGAGGTTATAATAGTATTTTAGTGAAGACTTAAAGTTCTTTGTCTAAAAATACGAACTAAAAATAACTGTATTTGTTGTATCCTTTCAGCATTGTATCTAGAGAGCCATGTTTTAAAACAACTTAAAATAGAGTGGAAAACTATATAGATAAATCACTAGGTAGACAAAAGTTTCTGCGTATTTTGTAAACTTCAAATTAACAAGAATGGAATGTAATACCAAATAACAGCTTGGAATAGATCTATTGTTTATTAGAGGCAATGTTTTCTTGGCTTCTGGTTTGTCCTATTTATCTCTAGTTTTTTTCTAGGTCACAGAGCACATCAATATTTGTATTCTTTTAGTACTAAGAAAAGTATTTTAGAATTATGGTAGAAATTACATCAGTAACATTCTTTGATCCTATAAATACTAGTCTTCCATTTTATACTAAAATGTGTATCTCAAAGTCATAATATTCTTTGTGAATGCTAACAGGCTAACAGCAGCTGCCCTTTACTGGAAGAGCCTCAACTGAAATTAACATGTGGATATTTTGGGAGTATTATTTCTTAAAATCTAGAGGGCTGTTAATATTAGGGTCTCTGTGTTATTTTAGCTAATTAAAGGTTTAATTAATTAAAAATAACCTAAAAGTTGCTTTACGGAATTCTGAAACAAGACACTAGCCCAAATTAATGTTTAAGTCCTTTTTGTTCATTCTTCAACATGAAGAGATAATACAGTATCATGAGATTCAGGGAGAGATGCTTCTCTGAGAAAACTTCATTTCTTCCATATCAAAATCATGAAATTGGGGTCATAGTAGGTGTTTCATGACTTTATATCCCACAATAAATTCTAGGATCAAAGATGTAAAGGAGAATGAGAGAGTTGCAGTGATGGAGTAATGTGGAGAGATGGGACAGCGGAAAGGCAGAAAGACTCAAAGGGAGAAAGATCAGTTCCGTTCAGTCGCTCAGTCATGTCCAGCTCTTTGAGACCCCATGAATACCAGCATGCCAGGCCTCCCTGTCCATCACCAACTCTTGGAGTTTACTCAAACTCATGTCCATCGAGTCGGTGATGCCATCCAGCCATCTCATCCTCTGTTGTCCCCTTCTCCTCCTGCCCCCAACCCCTCCAAGCATCAGGGTCTTTTCCAATGAGTCAACTCTTTGCATGAGGTGGCCAAAGTATTGGAGTTTCAGCTTCAGCATCAGTCCCTCCAATGAACACCCAGGACTGATCTCCTTTAGGATGGACTGGTTGGAACTCCTTGCAGTCCAAGGGACTCTCAAGGCCAATATAAAGAATGGGAAATTAATTATTCTAACTATAGCTACATTAAGCAAAAAATGAGAGCAAGTTGAAAGGATGCATGACTGTCTGCAAATATCCAAGGACATGGATACAGATAGGTCTCAGGGATAAACTTAAATTACAGGTTGTAAAATATGACAGGAGAGATTGAAGGCGGGAGGAGAAGGGGACAACAGAGGATGAGATGGTTGGATGGCATCGCCGACTCAATGGACATGAGTTTGAGCAAGCTCTGGGAAATAGTGAAGGACAGGACTGTGTGCTGCAGTCCATGGGGTTGCAAAGAATCAATGACTGAGCAACTGAACAACAATAGAGGTTGTAATACCCACCAGAGTCAGATGCATGAGCTTACAACAGGCACTCAGAGTTGCCCTCTCAGAAAGACTAGGGCTGAAAAGTTAATATTCTGTGGTTAATCTTGAAATTACCATTTATCTCTCAAATTATATTTGTAGGTGGAGTTCCATAGGATAATGGAATATGTCACAGGGAGCCGAGGCACCAAAATGGTCTTGCCTCCTGCCTCTCCCCTTTTCCCAGGCTGTCTGTTCCCCTGTCCTCGGGCACCCTGGCCTGCCAGCTCATATCTGCTCTCAGTTGCCCACTGGTCCCTGCTGCACTTGCTCCCAAGGCCTTGGCCCCTGCACTGCCACCCTACAGCCCTCAGCCTACCCAGTGACTGTGGAGACCTGGGCACAAGTCAGAATCAGGAATGCGGCGTGGGCAGCAGCCATCCTCACCCCACGCTGGCAAAGCTATGGCTCTGTCATCCAACAACTTGGCAGGTTAGGGCTGTTGTGTGTTCATAATTCAGGTACTGATGCATTCCGCACAGGGATCCTAATCCCTTTGGAATTTTGTCACTGTGAGTTGGGGGTGACTGGCTTATGGAAAGATCGACGTTCCTTGGCTGGATCACATCTTGGACCAGTATCTGGACTGGGAAAGGAGGCGCATAGAGGAGCAGAGCCTGTATACATCACGGGTACTTCTTTGAGGGTCTGCACTTGCTCTGCAAGTATCCTCATTCTCAAGGAGGCACATTTCATGGGATGTTAAAACCATCTTGATGGGTAAAGCAAAAGACTGCAAAAGATGGGGGGAAAAAGTTTTATGTTTCAGTACGTTGAACAGCTGGGTTTCCCAGGTGGCACAGTGGTAAAGAATCCGCTTGCCAATGCAGGATAAGTAAGAGATGCAGGTCTAATCCCTGAGTTGGAAAGATCCTCTGGAGGAGGGGATGACAACCCACTCCAGTATTCTTGCCTGGAGAATCCCATGGACAGAGGTGCCCAGCGGGCCCAAAGAGTAAGACATGACTGAGCGACTGACTTACTGACTGACTGACCTTTAATGGCTGCACTTGTTTTTGCCTTTTTGAATAAGAGGTCTTATGTTTTCATCAGCACTGGGCCCTGCAAATTATGTAGCCAGGTCTGATGCCAGCAATATTTCCCTCCTTTCTCTCATCTTTGTTTCTTTCTAAATGTCTGTTTTATTCTTCCATTTCTTTCTGTAGGTCAACTCTTCCTTGGATAAGATGATCCATAAGACATACACACGTGCACACACAAATACAGCTACTGGAAAGAAGTACTGGAAACGCAAAGTGTTTGAGCTTTTTTTAAATTTATTTATTATTTATTGAAGGATAATTACTATACAGAATTTTGCTGTTTTCTGTCAAACCTCAACATGAATCAGCCATAGGTATACATATATCCCCTCTCTTCTGAACCTCCCTCCCGTCTCCCTCCCCAGCCCACCCCTCTAGGTTGACACAGAGCACCTGCTTGAGTTTCCTGAGCCACACAGCAAATTCCCGTGTACTTGAGTTTTTATATCAATCACCAAGATTTGCTTTCCAGAGATAAATTTCCAGTGGAGAGTATAATTTGACTTTGGTCAATTTTAAGTATGTCTGCTGTAACTACAATAATCTTAGGAGTGGAAGTCAAGATGTCAGGAAAAAGTGATAAAAGTAGGGTGATAAAGTCAACTACATTCATAACAGAGTATAAAGAATAGGATCTCGGGTAAAATAGAAAGTTTCAAAGCAAACCTGCACATATAAATCCCATAAACAAAAAATTATGATAAAGTAGACTAAGTTAAAAATAAACCTATTACCTTCTGAAAGATATCAGAAAATTAAACTGATAAGAAACAACTTGGTACATGTATGGAAAAGCTACACCTCAAAACTATGAGGAGAGGTAGGTATCAGACCCTTGTTCCCCTACTTTTCATGAGAACTGAGACCATTTAGGCAAATATAACTTCTTTGTTCTAGAAAACATAAAAGTTCAAACTGACACATCTTTTCACTGCTTGCTTCAGAATATTAGTACAAATAAGTTTAACTGGGCAACCCATTTTCTCATCTGAGCAAGCAGCTTTCTTTTTAGGATAACAATTTTCTCACTTGAAGAAAACAGCTTACTTATATTATAAAGCAACAGCTTGTTTGTCAACATTCATTTAAAAACCCTTAAGCTTAAGAGTTTTATCATTATATAATGCCTTCTAAAGCATACTTCACTGCAACATCAGAAGTTTTAATTACTCACTTAACAAAATCTAGACAGTTGTTTTTTGTCAGAACTGAATTTTCTATTGGCATGAACTGTCATATTCAAACGTATCAGGTATTTCCCATTTTATTTATTTTTAAGAAAAATCCATGTTCTGTGGTGGAATATAATATTGGAGAGCATGGCGGTATTCTGGTTTTATCTTTCATTTGCTGCAAGATAAGGATTACTTGTTAAATTCTAAATTATGTGTGTGTATATATATTATGTATACATATTTATATTTGTGTTTCTTTTTTCTTCAACCAGGGACAATTGCGCACACATGAGGTTATTTGACAATAATTGGACACCACTCTGGTTATCACAACTGGACTGGTAGATACTACTGGAGTTCAGCAAACAGAGACAAGGGATGCAGCTAAACATCCCTACGGTGTGCAGAACAACACTCCACAACAAAGAATTACCAAATTCAAAATGTCAAGAGTGTCAAGGTTAAGAAATGAATAATGTGTTTATACCTAGCCAATAAGTAGAGACGAAGGGATATTCTAACACATACACTATCAGTGGTTACTCCTGAAGCTGAAAATGGGATTAACTCTCTCATGGCATGAAAAAGAGGGAGATGTGGCTACAAGTATGTGTGTTTTGCATTAGCTGCTCAGTTGTGTCTGACTCTTTGCAACCCCTTGGACTGTAGCCCACCAGGCTCCTCTGTCCATGGAATTCTCCAGGCAAGAATACTGCAGTGGGTAGCCATTCCCTTCTCCAGGGGATCTTGCCAATCCAGGGATCGAACTCAGGTTTCCCACATGGCAGTCAGATTCTTTACCATCTGAGCCACCAGGGAAGCCCCAACTGAAACAGTTTTGCCAGAAATGATGAGCACAAATTTAGTAGAATTATACCATAATATATATAATTATATATATTTTATGATTTGAAATATTTACATTCTGTTCTCTAATAATAAGTTCCATAGTTATGGAAGGACAAGACTGAACATGGCACTGTCATAGTCATGACAAAAATTCCCCACTAGTGTTAAGTTTCTGGTTGAGCCAATCATTTAGAAATAGATTAATGACTAAATACTCCATAAGTTGCCCCTTTATCATTTTCCATGTTCTATGGAGTCACCTATTAACTGTTGATACCAGATGCAAAATATCAAGTGACTTGGTCTACAAAAGGAAATAGATACGCCACTCACCAATTCTGCTGTTTCAAGTGATATTTTTCACTTAAAAATAAACTCCATCTTTCTTATATTTTACTTACGAGATGACTGAAAGATACCTTCACTCAGAGTCTTGCTAGTGTCTCATCTGAACACTGCTCGAACCAGCTCACTTTTCTCTATATGCCACACTGCTTTCACCTGAGATACTGAAACTCAATATTGTATGGCAATGGCACCCCACTCCAGTATGTTTGCCTGGAAAATCCCATGGACGGTAGAGCCTGGTAGGCTGAAGTCCATGGGGTCGCGAAGAGTCGGACACGACTGAGGGACTTAACTTTCACTTTTCACTTTCACGCATTGGAGAAGGAAATGGCAACCCACTCCAGTGTTCTTGCCTGGAGAAGCTCAGGGTCGGGGGAGCCTGGTGGGCTGCCGTCTATGGGGTCGCACAGAGTCGGACACGACTGAAGCGACTTAGCAGCAGCAGCAGCAGGGAATAAATACTCACAAAGACATTTTAAGACTATAGTCAGATTTAGGCAAAGTGATGACCCATATGAAGTTTAACACTCTTTAAACAGGTCCCGGATGTGGTCTGACATCGTCTCTGCTCTTCCTTAAGCTACCAAATCAAATTGTTCTTATTTTCAGCATAATTTGCTTCTCTGAGAAATAGCATTCTTACTGTCTCTGAAATTGGTTGGGGTCCAGTTAGCTCTCCTAAGTAAGCGTGAAAACACAGAACTCTAGTGCATACAGTTTTTGTCTGATTCATTATTTGTTTTTCTCAGAGGGAACTTGATGGGAGCCAGAGGATGTAACTTCTGAGTAATGACATAAAATTCTTAAAATATTATGAGGTAGACAAATATAGATACAAAAATAGATATCCTGATGAAGACACTTTCTGTTTTAAATAATAGTGGTTATAGAACAAACTGCTTTCAACTATTCTGTGATTCTTGGAGTTTTGTTGTGATTGCATAATTATAGTGCACAACAGTGGTTGTGCCAAATTATTTTAAAGAAAATTTTACAAAAATTTTTCACAGAAAGATAACTTTAATGTTTACAATTTTCCTGTAACCAAGCAAGCAAACAAATTTAAGTTGAAATAAGTTAAACTTGGACCATGTATTGTCTTTTTTTTTTTTTTTGGTAAAAAAATCAGTTTTGTTAGGAAATAGTTGTGTTTCGAGATGTTAATATCTGATATGACTGATTTTTGTTAACAATGTCTAATGTTTTCAAATGCTTTCCATATGTCAGACACTGTTGTCTTAATTTGTACATATGTATATATGTATGTATGTTTGTGTGAGTGTATGAGAGTAACCCATTTAATTCCTGAATTAAGTGCTGAATTAAGTTCCAGTTTCAGATAAAGAAACTGAGGCACAATGAGATTAAGTCACGATGGTAAATGATAAAGCTGAAATTAAAGCTCAAGTAGTCTTGCTCTGAGCTTGGATTCTCTAAAGCAGGACTTTCTTCATACTTAACTCTATTAAAGAGCCTCTTGATGAAAGTGAAAGAGGAGAGTGAAAAAGTTGGCTTAAAGCTCAACATTCAGAAAACTAAGATCATAGCATCTGGTCCCATCACTTCATGGCAAATAGATGGGGAAACAGTGGAAAAAATGGCTGACTTTACTTTTCTGGGCTCCAAAATTACTGCAGATAGTGACTGTAGCCATGAAATTAAAGACACTCCTTGGAAGGAAAGTTATGACCAACCTAGACAGCATATTAAAAAGCAGAGACATTACTTTGTCAACAAAGGTCTGTCTAGTCAAGGCTGTGGTTTTTCCAGTGGTCATGTATGGATGTGAGAGTTGGACTGTAAAGAAAGCTGAGCGCTGAAGAATTAATGCTTTTAAATTGTGGTGTTGGAGAAGACTCTTGAGAGTCCTTTGGACTGCAAGGAGACCCAACCAGTCCATCCTAAATGAAATCAGTCCTGGGTGTTCTTTGGAAGGACTGATGTTGAAGCTGAAACTCCAATACTTTGGCCACCTGATGTGAAGAGCTGACTCATTTGAAAAGATCCTGATACTGGGAAAGATTGAGGGCAGGAGGAGAAGGGGAGGACAGAGGATGAGATGGTTGGATGGGATCACCGATTCAATGGACATGGGTTTGGGTGGACTCCGGGAGTTGGTGATGGACAGGGAGGCCTGGAGTGCTACGGTTCATGGGGTCGCAGAGTCGGACACGACTGAGCAACTGAACTGAACTGAACTGAACAGATTATCAGGCAAGGTGCTATATGTACATGATGTGCTAAGAATCAAATGGATTTTAGAAATGAGTTTTGACACTTTTTCTTTTTTGACTTAGAAATTTTCAAACCATAAACTTCAATTCTCTAAAAATGTTTCTTCTTTAGTTCTATACTTTTGCACTTATTCATTACTTTCTAAAACTATCTTTTTCAAGGAGATAAAGTTTAATTTTAGTTGAATAATGTATTTTTCACAAAACTTACATAAAACCACATAAATCTGGTGAGGTAATGTTAGAAACATCCTTTAATTTGTGTTTTCATTAACAGAATTACTCTACCATTGTCATGCTATCCTTCAATTAATATCTTTCTACATAATTAACATTTTATATTATATTGTGATATAAACATTAATGTTTCTGCATTAATTCATATCATTTGTACATTACCTAGTATAGTAATTATAATAATCATGGTAGTTTTCTACCTAGCTAGTTACAATCTATAGCTTACACCTATAAAATTCATATTTTTAGTGACCAGCTGATTCTTCTCATATGCTGAATTCTTTCACATATATTAAAGAGAATCCTGATTTTCATCTGGAGATTAATCTTTCCTCTCCTCACTTCATGTAATGGAAGTGCTGAGGACTTCAACCTAAACTTGTGCAATTAGAATATCACATTTCCTGGCCAAGATGTTTGATCACCTTGAATACACACATTGAGATAGGATACACTTCCAGCTACTTGGATATTAATTTGCTAACAAACAAAAATACATAACAACACAGTGGCACCAAAGAAAATACATACAGCACAAAAGCAAAAACAACGGTGACAGGCCTCATGGCCCAGTTTCAGTTGTGACTAAAGCCAGCTTTTTGCACTAACATGTCACTGATCTGGCCACAAGCATGTATTCATCTAATATGTATCAATATATATTTTTCTAAGTACATTTATAGTTACTATATAATTACATATCATATATATATTTAATTCTTTTACTGTTAAGATTTACACAGCGAGAAATGACTTTTTCTATTTGTCACAAGTAAAATAATCCTAAATAAACAACCCATTACTAATAGAATACCAATTTTCTATGAAATCAATAATCATTTTAACCTCATTTTGTAGTTTCATGTTTTTGATATTTTCAAATACCCTTCACATTTTTTTCTTTCTCTTCCCTTTAATATTGCTCTGTTTTCTTCATTTCCATATTATGCAAAAAATGTTTATTTTTTGAATATTGTGGAATGCAATAATTATGAAAAATATCACTCTAGTTTCATGATTCAAAACGAAAAACTGCTAAATATTTATCCCATCTGAGCCTATGTTTTCTAATAAGTGCAATATTTCTTCAAAAGTAGGTATATACTCAATATAAATATGTATATAATCTGTATAGATTTTATTTAATTACTGCCATGAATATTATTCTATGATAATAATACACCCCTCAAACACCATTAAATGGTTATATAGTGTGCTCTCACTTGGGTACAATGGTTTGTTTACCAATTTCCTTGTGCTGCACAGCTGGAATTTTTCCAGATTTGTACTATCATAAATAACGCTAGATTAAATATAATATGCAAAAATATATTTGTGTGATTTTTGGATTGTTTTCCAAGAATAAAGTATCAGAAATTAAGTTATCAAATTCAAATTTATACAGAATTCCAGAGCCCTTCTGTTAGCAAACATGGGTGGCCAATGAACATCCCCTGGTCACCCTTTTAAAAACTTCTGCATTATTTTTTCAGTAGACTTGAGTTTGGACTGTTTTCTGGTCTCTCCTTCCATCCCTGTTATTAGAAAAGCCTTGAGTAAAATATTTCTTACCTCTATAACTCTGTCCAGTGCAATTTTGGCTTTGATAATTCCTATCCACATGGAAAATGGATTCAAAAGGGGACAAAAAGAGCATACATTTTTTAAAAAAATGTTTCTGAATGGTACTTTCTGAGCCAAACAATTATCATTCACTCTACCTCACTCTTCCCACTTGTAAAATGGGAGTGATAACGCAACATGGGATCTGTTTCAAACTATAAATAGTATATACATTTTAAAGCTAATTATTCAGTATAAGTTAGCTTTCAATATATACCATTGGGAATGCTCTGAAAATGTTTCTCAGCATTTTACACATTAAGATAAGGTCCATGAATCCAAACTCTACTATTAACACATTTGTAGACTAATTATAGTGTTAAACTTTAAGGATACTGCACAACACTTTCCCTTAAAAGGCAGACTGACAGATCAAATAAGCATCATGACTTTTATATTCATGGCTTTCTGAATATTTGGCTATTTATATATTGACAGTTTTCCTAAATGAAAATATCAAAGGCTATCTATGGTAATCCTTCCTGCCAAAATCTACATTTCAAGGAATTTCCCCCAGTTGTTCAAATTTTCTCCACTGCTTTTAACACAAAATCTTGAAATCAAATGTAGACTGTGTTGATGTGAATCCATGTTGCTAAAGCCATAAACTAAATCCAGCTGTGTAAAAGTCAAGTCATGGTGAAATTATGCCAGAGTTTTGTATGCCCTAATATTTTAGGTGCAATGGCATAGAATGTCAAGTGTTCAAAAATTCCCCAAATTATTTTTTTTCATTATGAATACTTTAAATTCACCTATTGCTTCTGCTTTCAGGGCTTGTTCTCCTTGCTGTAATTATAGGTTTCTTTTTAATACCATTCTCTGGAATAGGTTTTTTTATTACACCCACTATGTATCAACATCTAATAATAGGAAATAAGACAATAAAGGATGTCACATGTATACATACTTTCTGATTAGTCTTAACTATGTAGTTTAATCTTGTTTTACAAGTCATTATTGAACTATATAGGAATCCACTAGAGACAATTTACCATGTCATTATTATTGCTGTTTATTAGTGGTTTCCTTGAGCATAATGCAGGCTCCAGTAAAGTAGTAGCTTTTAAAAGAATAAGTAAAATTCCCAAGTGAGTTTGAACATTTTCAGATCATTTCAAAATCTTCTACTTCCCTCAATCAATTGGCTTTTTCCCCTAATTTATAAAATCCACACTTATATGTGAGACATTAACATCAGGCTTATCAGAAGTAAATGGTAGAGTACATTTATTTTCTTCTAATATGTAACTTGATGTTCCTCATGGTAATAAAATTGAACAAACTATTAATTGCTGACAACTAAAGGGACTACAATTATGTTAATGTGAATACCTAAAATATATGCTTTCATTTTTGCCCTTAGTACCCTGCCAATGCATTCTTCATACTGCTAGTTGAGTGGTGTTTCAGGAACACCAGTCTACTCTTTCATTTGTAATTATAAATGCTGAATTCCCATCACAAAATGATAAAAATCATTTGATGGGATTGATGTGATTTGATTTCATTTTTATTGGATTGGTAAATAGTTAGATTGGATAAAAGGAATTGTTGGAAATAGGCCTTTAGTACTATAGTCTTCAGCTCTGAAGAAGGGCAAGCATTCTGTGCTCCTATGATTAGGTCTCAATTTTAGTGATTTTATTCCTCTGGATTGTGAACCTCACAAGTATTTCTGAGTATTTTTCTCCCTCCTCAGGTGAGACAGGATGGCTAGATTAGATTGGGGTTGGAAACAGAAATACCTCTGAGATATTGTGGGTTTGGTTCCAATCACTGAAATAGATTATTTCAACAAAAAATGTCACATGAATTTTGTTTGGCTTCTCAGTGCATATAAAAGTAATATTGACAACATGCTGTATTATATTAATTGTGTCATAACATTATGTCTAAAAGAACAAAGTACTTAATTTAAAGTGGAATGTCTTACTTGGATGTTGGTGGTTGCTGACTGATCTGGGTGGTGGATGCTGGAGGTTGAGGTAGCTATGGAAATTTCTTCAAATAAGACAACAATCATATGTGCTGCATTGATTGACACTTCCTTTCACAAAAAGGTTTCTCTGTGGCATGCAATGCAGTTTAATAGCATCTGACCCAGAGAAGAACTTCTTTCACAACAGAGTCAATCCTCTCAAACTCTGCTGCTTTATCGCCCAAGTTTTTGTCATATTCTAAATCAGAAGAAAAGTTATTTCAAACCTAGACAGTGTATTGAAAAGCAGAAACATCACTTTGCCGACAAAGGTCCATCTAGTCAAAGCTACGGTATTTCCAGTAGTCATGTATGGATGTGAGTTGGACCATAAAGAAGGCTAAGTACCAAAGAATTGCTACTTTTGAACTGCGGTGTTGGAGAAGACTCTTGAGAGTCCCTTGGGCTGCAAGGAGATCAGACCAGTTAAACCTAAAGGAAATCAATCCTGAATCGTCTTTAGAAGGACTGGTGCTAAAGTTGAAACTCCAATACTTTGGCCACCTGATGTGAAGAGCCAGCTCACTGGGAAAGACCTTGATGCTGGGAAAGATTGAAGGTAGGATGAGACGGGGACTACAGAGGATGAGATTTTTGGATGGCATCATCGACTCAATCAACATGAGTTTGACTGAGCTCTGGGAGATGGTGAAGGACAGGGACACCTGGAGTGCTGCAGTCCATGGGGTCACAAAGAGTCAGACACAACTGAGAAACTGAACAACAAAATCTTCTAAATGCCATTTGAACAATCTTCACAGAATCTTCACCAGGAGTAGATTCCATCTCAAGAAACTACTTTCTTTGTTTATCCATAAGAAGCAGCTCCTCATTCATGAAAGTTTTGCCTTAAGATTGTAGCAATTCAGTCACATCTTCAGGCTCCATTGCTGATTCTAGTTATCTTGCTTATTTCTACCACATCTGCAGTTACTTCCTCCATTGTAGTCTTGAATCCCTCAAAGTCATTCAGTTCTTCACATGTATCTGTTATTTCATTTCATTTTACTTTATATGATTTGATTTAGTTGATTTGATTGGATTGAGTTTATATTTCCTCAAAGCTTCCCTCAGTGTTCACCTCACTTTTGAAGACTCCTTCACATATTTCTAGTACTCCAGGATCATTTTGCCTCTGGATGTTGAAACTTATTCAATATTTTTTCATATTACTCCACTATTGAATTATATTTTGGATCTATCCTTTCTACTTGTCAGTGAACAGCGTATGTGCAAAATCAAGTTTTATTCATAATTTTTACTTTTACATGTAATATCTTTAGAAGATTTAAGCATATATCAAGTTATTTGCTGAAGCTGACTTTAAATAGATGTGTGTATGAGTGTGTGTGTATGTGTATACAACTGTGTTTAGTTTTAGTTAGAACTGTATTAATAGCCACATGCAAAATATTAAAATGGGAAATTTGAATATAAAAGCTGAGGAGCTAGAAGGAGTGATGGTGAGGAGCTTTTATGATCTTACAAAATTTTCAATTTAAACCAAATAAAACAGTAACAATAGATGAAGGAAAATGTTGAGATTGTAGACTCTTGTGGATTAAAAGTTTAGATGATTCAGACTATAACTTCAGTTGATAAAGGTAACACGTTTATTTTCCTTATATACAGTAGCAAATTTTAACTGCTGAAATATCTTAGTACTTCAATTAACCTGACTAGATAAATGGTTAAGTAGTTTGGAAGACCTAACTGACTCATGTCCCCAAATTGTTTTAGGTGAATTCTGCCAAATGGAAACCAAGGAAAGTTTAAAACTATCTTCTGACACTTCAAATCTTCCAGTATTCTTGATATTCAGACTTTAAAGCTACCATGATATTTAACACCTTCTTTCTTTGCCCCACATCAACCTGCTTCAGGCAGTCAATTATTGTGCCTTACTGAATCCTCTCTCCAAATATGAAATACATCAGTCCACTCTTTTCTTATCATGCTATGACCTATTTTATTCCTTTTCAACTTATATATTTCAACAGTATTTTTCAATTTCCTTACTCAATTGCTTCTTAAAAGAATTTTAAAAGCAACATATATACTCATATTTTTAAGATGAAATATAAAATTTTCCATCTTGTTTCAGTAATTATAAAGGAATCCTATATATTGACTTTTAAAACAAACTGCTGTGATGCCACTTAAAAGTTTATATAAACTCCTAATACCATAAGGACTTAACACCTGCCACCATGTATTTAAATATTCATGTAAACAACTTTTTAGATCAGCAGAAATTCTCCATTACTGCTTGAAATCATAGTTGCATGCTATGAATTTGAATTTGACTTTTCTAAAAAACTTTACCCTAACATATTTTAAGCACCTAAACTTTATCATATATTTATATGTATCTTTTACCATATATATCTGTATGTATATATTTACATACAGACTATTTCTTGAGAGAGTAAATTCTTCATATATTTGTTGTATGCATGTATGTCTATATATCCTCTGCACATAGCTGTAGTCATACAGTTATCATATCATATGAATGACCTCATTTACCTTTACTCAGTAACTTTACATATTTGGCGACTTAATTCCAGAAAGCGGAAGAAGCACTCTGTAAATGACTACCCCCATTTCCCACCCCATGATGGATAGCTACATGCTTTCCCTTAGCACATAGCCCCAGCTTCATATTGTGCAGCATATTCAAATATTCACAGAGACACACAGACATAGAAACTCACCACACACACTGGAATCAATTTCTTAAAAGAAAAAAAAAATCACTCCTTTCTTCAGTCTCCAGAGAATCCTACAAAGCCATATGTTCAATTATTCACTGAGATAAGAGGTGTGGAAAGACTGAGAAAGCCTGCTGAAATGTTGAATAATAATCAATTTAGTGATACACTTATGCCTTTATTTTGAATACATTTAAATTAATAGCACTTTATTAGTGAAAGAGACACATTGTTACAATTCAAACAATATTCTTTCACACAGTATTTACCATGCAGATGCATTATCATTTTAGCTAATCTTATTAGAAACATTTTTTTTTCACTTTAAAAGTTAAAATTTACTTAAAAGTAAACTAATAATTAATGCCAAATTAAAGAAGGAAACATATCAGGGAAGATCATATAATAAAACTATACTTGAATCATTAATAAAATGGATAAATGATTTCTTGAATCATTAATAAAATGGATAAATGATTTCTAAATAACTGTGGAATCAGATCCAATGTTCCTGGATGTGGGGTTTGTCTGCTTGTATATTTTGCCAGTGGATAATTATTATTATCAATTTTGTTTTAAAAAAAGCATAGAACTTTCAAAAATAAACATTGAAAAAGTATATTTTCAATATACTTTATGTATTTGTTTGTTTGTTTGATTGATTTTAATTGCTAAGTCGTGTCTGACTCTTGTGACCCCATGGACTGTAGCCCGCCAGGCTCCTCTGTCCATGGGATTCTCCCAGCAAGAATACTGGACGGGGTTGCCATTTCCTTCTCCAGGGGATCTTCCCAACCCAGGAATCGATCCCAGGTCTCCTGCATTGCAGGTAGATGATTTACTGACTGAGCCTGAGGGAAGTATATTTAAAATATACTTTAGATATACTGCTATACATATTTGATGGTAATATTACATTTACTTATTCATTTATTTTCATAAGTAGGAAATAGATATGTCTCTAAGAACTTGCAAATGAGAAAATAAAGTTGTTCTGTGACTAATATTATAGCGATTTCACAATTGATTATACCAGATATATGCAAAATCACCTTCAACAAATAAAATGATGCATAGGACACTGATACATATTAGAAAGACCAAGTGAAATAGTAGGATTAATTAAAAATTTTTCAATCCACTGCAGGTGTTATTTCTGCTGGAATATATGAGAAGGACATTCACTGAGAAAGGGATTTTCAGATCTAGTCCGGGGTCCAGGGCAAAGAATTCTAAGGCTAAAGAATATGACTGGCTTGTCCAAATGGTTTACAAAGCTTTCTTACCAAAAATAAATCACAAGTACTTTATACTAGTAATAGGGTTGTGCCTGCTCCATGCTAAGTCACTTGAGGCATTTCCGACTCTTTGCCAACCTGTGGTTTATTATTGGGTCACAATTCATAAGGGCTCTTCACAAATGGAAAATCAATAACATGAAGAAACTAATGAAAAGTATGCCCACTTCCTTTTAGTACATATCTTGGAGAAAAAACTAATTTCTTAATATTTAACTTAATCAAAATTAAGACGTTTAATTTTTAGTAGGAGCAAGAAGATATCTTAATTCTGTCTGTGTGTGCTGAATCTCTTGTTCTTGTTTGAGTCTTTGCAGACCCATGGACTGTAGCCTGTCAGGCTCCTCTGTCCACGGGATTTTGCAGGCAAGAATACCAGGTTAGATTGCCATTTCCTCCTCCAGGGGATCTTCCCAACCCACGGATGGAACCTGAATCTCTTATGTCTCCTGTATTGGCTGGTGGGTTCTTTGCCAATAGTGCCACTGGGAAGCCCTAACAGTAACAGTGACAGGGTTGTAAAAATAAATAAATAAATAAAACATGTTTAGACCTGCATGCAATGCAACTAATAATATTTTTTTTTTCTTTTTACTCTTGGGGGGGTCTTATCACCAACAAATGTATGATTTATGATGATAATTTGACTTCCCCATGTTGTTTTGTAACAAGAAAGAAGCATTTAGCAGATGATACAAGTGCATTTCCTTCAGCAGATATATTTTCATTTTAAATGAATACATTGTAAAGCTGGTTTATATCAAAGTAATTTTTTAACCTGGCTATCACATATATATACCCTTAATAGAAGGCGCTACTATTTGCCAGAAAAGTCATGGTTTTAATTCTAAAACTTAGATAGTTACTCACCATATTTAAAGACCATTTTGTCAAATCTCTTCATGAATAACCTGACAGCTCTCCCTTGAAAAGAACCCTCTGCTCATACTGTGTATCATATTGTTCTTTTAATTAATATGTTTAATAGCCAGCTGGTGAATATTTAGTAAATAAATAGTATTTGAATATGCTACTAGAATGGAAATGGCTGAATAAAGAGCTCTTCAATATATACCAAAATTCAAGGAAAAATCTGGTACTTTCATTCATTCATTCATTTATTCATCCTTTATAATCATTGTGTTTAGTTTCAAATACAACACAAACTTTATTATCAAATGAAAACCAAATATGTTTACACACATAATGATAAAGCAATGCAAAATAATGATAAGGTATTAAAACAATATATGACCCCTATAACTATAAAATTGATTTCTGAACTTTCTAGAAACCATGACAGTAAAAAATAATAAATTGTAAAATTTATTGGATTCATTATTGGCTTTCTTAAAATATATTTAGACATTGCTTTTTGGCAAAAGCTCCAATTTAAGTATCATAAACTAGGGGCAAAAGTGTTAATTCTATTATTGCTAAACTGTAAAATTTGATTCATCCTCATTAAGATTCAATCTCCTCAACTTTGCATACTTATTAAGCTGTCAAGGGGATCAAGTGAGGCAGTACACCAAAAGGTGCTTTGGATTCACAGACAATTCTTTCTGTCATTTGAGCTGTAAAATGTTTCTTAGAAATATTTAGTCATACCATTTTAAACCAGAAGTTTGCCTTCAAACTGAGTTTAACTACCTTTAATATAGGAGGAGGCAAAACCTTGGAAACATTATTTAAAGCTTCATTTTGGGTCATTTGCATTTACTTAATGACCCTATTAAATTATAATAGTGTCCGTAAATGAACTTCTTAATAGGACAATAATAAAACCATATAAATTAAATTTATATGTATTAAATTACTTTCCATATTTTAAATATTTTCATTCATTTTCATTATATCAAGCAATCAAAGAAAATCAGAGCATTATGTACAACCAATTTATTTCTAAATTTAAAATATCTGTAAACAGGAAACAAGTGACATTACTTCCAAAACTGAAAATGCAGACAGTTGGTCAAAAAAAGTAGAGATCAGACTTTTTTCTGTTTGCTCCAATTTTAAAGACTTTCTTTTAGTCTTTCTTTCTCTTAGATATTTTTAAAATATCTGAAAGACCTGAATCTTTTCCTTTTTACATGGCTACATTTTTCTAAACAATAGCATTCATTTGATAGCTTCTCTTCTCATCTCCATTTTAACCTTAATAAGTTGGCTTCCTTTCACATTGCTTTAGCAAGGTGCAGTCAGGATGATTTACAATGACCTTGTAATTGATAAATCAATCAACATTTTCTCTATCTTCATCACTCTTGATTTCTCTATAGCATATGTCACTACAACCCTTGTCCTCTGTGCCTTTTTTCTCCTAGGCATCTCTGATGTTACACTTTTACACTCTTTATACTCAAAAGTAAGAGAAAAAACAAACCTATTATTTTAATTCCTAAACCTCTTCTTCCTTTTTATTTTTTTTCCTAATGGAACCACAATTCAGGTCAGACAGCCAAAGCACTGGAGACATCATCTACTATTCATCTCCTATTCATCATCTATTATTCATTTTTTTATAAGACAGCTTGAGTAAGATTATAAAACCACTAACTAAAATCTGTCACTTTTCTACTTACTATCTTCCAGTTCAAGCTGACTAAATAAACAAATATCTTTTTGTCCCTCCTTTCCAACACATAATAGTTCAGAGTATTGCTGCCTTTTTCCTTAGAATACTAACCACCTTGACAGAATTCTTTCAAATTTACCTTCTGTGATCATGTTACTTCCATTTCCAACAATCTACATTAATTTTCCACATTTCAAAGAGTGAGGTTCCATTCATGGTTTTCTATTACCCAATCCAGGCTTGCTTGTTCTTTGTAGTGTCACTTATAATTCCCCTAGCCTCCCCTTTCCTGAAGCTCTTCTTTCCTGAAACCAAGCTACTGCATTCACTCATCTTGATAAACTGGATTTATCTGTCTCTCGAAGATACCCTGTACATTTGTCAACTATGAGTTTTATATTTCATTTCCTACACTCAAACTGATTACAAAATCTTATCAGCTAGAGTCATGCATTTGCCTGTAAGTCTCAGTTCAAATCTCATCTTTTGAGGAGAATTAGTGTCTCTCCTTTGTGAATAATATAAGAAGCATTTCATTGAAAGTACAGAGTGAATGCATGCATGCATTCTGTCACTTCAGTTGTGTTCAACTCTTTGTGACCCTATGGACTGTAGCCCACCAGGCTCCTCTGTCTGTCAGATTCTCCAGGCAAGAATACTGAGAGGACTGCTACTCTCTCTTCCAGGGGATCTTCCATATCTAGGGATCAAACCAGTATCTCCTGCATCTCCAGTACTGCAGGTGGAATCTTTACCCACTGAGCCACCTTGGAAGCCCACAGAGTGAATATCTTACATCAGTTGCCCACTCACCTGTTTCTACACAAGGCAGCTAACTTGGCTCAGGCGGGAATAAACTCTTAGTACACATTTTGAAGTTCTCATTTTATCTGAACATGTGTCTTGCACAAAACGGCCCAGTAAATAAATATTGAATGGTTATTTGGATGTTTACAATTCCATAATACCAGTACACTCTGACATTTCAGTTCATTAGTATCAAGAATTATTTCATAAAGTATACATTCAAAATTTCCAAATAGAAAGCAACTATTTAAAATTATATATGCCTTAAACTTCTGAAAACCAAAGAGAATTACTATGTTACTATTATATATATGGATTGTATTTCCTGTCCATTCTTATATTTTTGCTTCAGGTTTACTTTACTTTTAAACTGAAGTTTTTGTCTTCTTTAAGATTTTTATTTTGATTCTTTGACTTTTTTGTTTGTTTGTTTTTCTCCTTAGGACACAAAGCTGCTTGATTGAACTTCTCCATCTAAATACATTATAATTCATTATAACTGCAACTCTCTTTTGAAAGTATTTGTCATTACTAGCTCTGAATACCCTGCTGCTTATGAGATGGAAGCTAACAAAAACCCTACCTATCCATCAATAATCCAACATTTGTTGTACCCTTAAAACAAATAAGGATGGTACCCATATTTCTTATCTTAGGTTCTATAAAATTAAGTTCTTATAAGTAAAATAAAAGTGTACTTTTATTTCAAAAAACTGAAATACTACATTCACACATACCCATTCACTGAGTTTGATACTGAACATTTTGAAAGAATCTATTACAAATACTCAATACAATTTCTTATTTTAACTAAAAATTTAGAGGTAGTTAATGCATCATGCAACCTTGAATAGGTACACAGATTATGTTTGGAGGTGACTCTAACAAAGGTTTTATGTAGGAATTCAGATCCCAGTGAACAAAATACTTTTTATCTTTAAAATATGTTAATTGAAGAATTAACTTGTTAATTTAAAAACTTAGAAGAAGCTTTGGTTGGTTGCTCTTCTAGGATGTGTCATTTCTTAAATGATATTTGAAAGTTTTATAAATTGAGATCTACAAAGCATTCAGTATCTAATTTCCTTATCTCATCACTCTGAAATGTATTACCTGATGTCACATCTCTAACCTGTCCCAATGAAATGTGACAAAGCATGCATTGTTTAATGTTCCATTTACAATGCAGAAGATTTTTATAGCTGTTCCATTTTCTTGTAATTTTGTATGGCAAATGTCTTCTGCAGAATAAATTTGCGTATTGAGCAAATGATCAGACATTTTGAAAGGTATTCTCTAGTTTAAACTATTCTGAAATCTTTAAGGGTATTACTGCTTTAAAAAGTGTAAAATAAAAATGTTACTTAAAAGAAATAATTCCTTAATATTGCTCATAAAGGATTTTGCTGTTGTGTTTCTGTTTGTTTTAGAAAATCATTTCTGAAATATATATTTTTGATACATCCACATTTAGTTCCTTGTTAATTTATTTTCTCACTGGAAAAGTGTATGTTATAAAAATAAGTTTTCTCCACTTGCTATCCCTGAATAACAAAGTATGTGGTGGAAAATTTGCCTTTATTTTCAAAGCACTAAAATCTATAAGTAAGTCAAATTCAAAATGTAAAACATAATAAAAATAAAATTGATCTTTTTTTTTTTAATGATCACACCAATACAACTACTACTACTAATATAAGTACTGAGCCAAGTATTGGACTAATTACATTCCTTGTTTCACTGAACACTTAAAATGATCCTAGAATGGAGATTATAGAGAAAAATTCAGCATTTTGCCCAAATTCTTAATACAAGTGGCAAAAGATATATTAGATTTAACATCTAAGGCAGAGACAGTATGAGCTATTAACTCCTGTATGATTCTACTTCTTTCTTCCTTCAAATCATTATGTCTGTATGTATACACACACACACACACACACACACACACACACACATATATATGTTTTTCACACATTGAATCAATTCTCATACACACACAATTGGCTTAATGTGGGAAAACATATTTCAAAAACACTAGGAAAGCTATGATCATGCAGAAGGACTTTGTTAAGTTTTCAAATGTTTAGGGTCATATGTCTTTGAAAGAAATCTTTTCTCTCATGCTATCCAATACAGGATATCAGAAGATATGTTGATTATTTGGCCAAATTAACTCATAATTCATTCTCCACTCAGTTTAGAAATCCATATAACAGTCCAGAATTAGGTGCTATAGCTGTTTTCCTATCCAAGTCAATATTTATTTTCTATATATTTGTTATTCAATAAGTAGTACGCCAAAATAGTGCTACAGGGAAATTTAATCTGGCCAAAATAAAAGCATAAGTTATTCAGACACATTTATTTCCTCTATTATTTTATTTATCCAAAGTTTGTTTTTTCCTCAGTTTTGTTTCTTACTTTTGAGATATATAATAGAAAAGGGAATATTCAAGTCCTATATATTTGTTAGGATATATTAACCAACTTATCCCTTGATTATTTTCCTCCTTACTACATGCTTTTGAAGCATTGTATAATAGTAAATGTGGTGTCTGAAAAAGCAGTATACACACACACACACACACACACACCTAGTGCATTTTTGTCTTCACAGTTTGAACACTACTAATACCAAGCTGAACAACCTAATTTTCATTCACACACTTGAAATTCAGTTAGAAAAAAATATTTTTATAATTATTAATGTAAGAGTTGAGATTTAATATATAATGTTTGATATTGTATCATTCCCTCTGAAAATTCCCACCCCCACATCTTTGACTTAAATGTTGACAATCCAATCATATTAACATTTTAGGCAAAGGATTTACAAAGAAGAAAACTAACAAACAATATTTTAGACTCTGTGCAAGGAGTGACATTTGAAATGGAGAGCAGGACGGATGTGGTCTTTCCTCTGACTGCTTACAACATAAATCAGAAAACAAGCAATTAAAACAGAAGAGAAAAAATGTGATACTGTGGTAGCTAAAGCTAAACAAAACCAGGAGCATGGTGAGATGATAAACATTCCTAAAGTACCTATAAAGCATGACTTTTAAGATGACTCATGTCAACGTACGGCAAAAATCACTACAATATTGTAAAGTAATAAGCCTTCAACTAATAAAAATAATTGGAAAAAAAATAGAATTAGCCTTAACTGCCCCCACCCCCCCCACCCCCCAAAAAATAAGATACCTGCGCTGTAGCCGCGACGGACCGCGCAGAAGCCTGGAAGAGAGGAGCTACCCCTCGGCCAAGGTCAGGGGCTGCGTCTGAGAGTGCCAGGCTGCAACGGCTCAGGAGCGGCAGAGAGGAGCTTCCTCACGCCGGAGGCCGGGGCAGCGGCCTAGAGGAGCTTCCCCACCTCCAAGGAGTGGCCGCGAGGGCCGAGAGGAGCTACTCCACGTTCAAGGGCAGGAGGGGCGGCTGTGAGGAAATACCCCTCGTCCAAGGTAAGGAGCAGCGGCTGCACTTTGCTGGAGCAGCCGTGAAGAGATACTGCACATCCAGGGTAAGAGAAACCCAAGTAAGACGGTAGGTGTTGCGAGAGGGCATGAGAGGGCAGACACACTGCAACCATAATCACAGAAAACAGGCCAACCTGATCACAGGACCACAGTCTTGTCTAACTCAATGAAACTAATCCATGCCATGTGGGGCCACCCAAGACGGACAGGTCATGGTGGAGAGGTCTGACAGAATGTGGTCCACTGGAGAAGGGAATGACAAACCACTGCAGTATTCTTGCCTTGAGAACCCCATGAGCACTATGAAAAGGCAAAATGATAGGACACTGAAAGAGGAACTCCCCAGGTCAGTAGGTGCCCAATATGCTACTGGAGATCAGTGGAGAAATAACTCCAGAAAGAATGAAGGGATGGAGCCAAAGCAAAAACAATACCCAGTTGTGGATGGGACTGGTGATAGAAGCAAGGTCTGATGCTATAAAAAGCAATATTGCATAGGAGCCTGGAATGTTAGGTCCATGAATCAAATTGGAAGTGGTCAAACAGGAGATGGCAAGAGTGAACATCGCCGTTCTGGGAATCAGCGAACTAAAATAGACTGGAATGGGTGAATTTAACTCAGGTGACCATTGTATCTACTACTGTGGGCAGGAATCCCTTAGAAGAAATGGAGTAGCCATCATGGTCAACAAAAGAGCCCGAAATGCAGTACTTGGATGCAATCTCAAAAATGACAAAATGATCTCTGTTCGTTTCCAAGGCAAACCATTAAATATCACGGTAATCCACGCCTATGCCCCAACCAGTAACACTGAAGTTGAATGGTTGTATGAAGACCTACACGATACTTAGAATTAACACCCAAAAAAGATGTCCTTTTCACTATAGGGGACTGGAATGCAAAAGTAGGAAGTCAAGAAACACCTGGAGTAACAGGCAAATTTGGCCTTGGAGTATGGAATGAAGCAGGTCAAAGGCTAATAGTGTTTTGCCAAGAGAACGCACTTTCCCAAGAGAAGGTCATAGCAAACACCCTCTTCCAACAACACAAGAGAAAACTCTATGCATGGACATCACCAGATGGTCAACACCAAAATCAGATTGATTATATTCTTTGCAGCCAAAGATGGAGAAGCTCTATACAGTCAGCATAAATAAGACCAGGAGCTGACTGTGGCTCAGATCATGAACTCATTATTGCCAAATTCAGACTTAAATTGAAGAAAGTAGGGAAAACCACTAGACCATTCAAGTATGACCTAAATCAAATCCTTTATGATTATACAGTGGAAGTGAGAAATAGATTTAAGGGACTAGATCTGGTAGACAGAGTGCCTGATGACTTATGGACAGAGGTTTAGGACATTGTACGGGAGACAGTGATCAAGACCATGCCCATGGAAAAGAAATGCAAACAAGTAAAATGGCTGTCTGAGGAGGCCTTACAAATAGCTGTGAAAAGAAGAGAAGTGAAAAGCAAAGGAGAAAGGGAAAGATATTCCCATTTGAATGCAGATTTCCAGAGAATAGCAAGGAAAGATAAGAAAGCCTTCCTCAGCAATCAATGCAAAGAAATAGAGGAAAACAACAGAATGGGAAAGACTAGAGATGTCTTCAAGAAAATTAGAGATACCAAGGGAACACTTCATGTAAAGATGGGTTTGATAAAGGACAGAAATGGTACAGACCTAACAGAAGCAGAAGATATTAAGAAGAGGGGGCAAGAATACACAGAACAACTGTACAAAAAAGATCTTCATGACCCAGATAATCATGATGGTGTGATCACTCACCTAGAGCCAGACATCGTGAAATGTGAAGTCAAGTGGGTCTTAGAAAGCATCACTACAAACAAAGCTAGTGGAAGTTATGGAATTCCAGTTGAGCTATTTAAAATCCTGAAAGATGATGCTGTGAAAGTGTTATACTCAATATGCCAGCAAATTTGGAAAGCTCAGCAGTGGCCACAGGACTGGAAAAAGTCAGTTTTCATTCCAATCCCAAAGAAAGGCAATGCTAAAGAATGCTCGAACTAATGCACAATTGCACTCATCTCACACACTAGTAAAGTAATGCTCAAAATTCTTGAAGCCAGGCTTCAGCAATACGTGAACCATGAACTTCCAGATGTTCAAGCTGGTTTTAGAAAAGGCAGAGGAACCAGAGATCAAATTGCCAACATCTGCTGAATAATCAAAAAGCAAGAGAGTTCCAGAAAAACATCTATTTCTGCTTTATTGAATATGCCAAAGACATTGACTGTGTGAATCACAATAAACTGTGGAAAATTCTTCAAGAGATTGGAATACCAGACCACCTGACCTCCCTCTTGAGAAACCCATATGCAGGTCAGGAAGCAATGGTTAGAACTGGACTTGGAACAACAGACTGGTTCCAAATAGGAAAAGGGGTACATCAAAGATGTATATTGTCACTCTGCTTATTTAACTTATATGCAGAGTACATCATGAGAAATGCTGGGCTGGAAGAAGCACAAGCTGGAATCAAGATTTCCCAGAGAAATATCAATAACCTCAGATATGCAGATGACACCATCCTTATGGCAGAAAGTAAAGAGGAACTGAAAAGCCTCTTGATGAAAGTGAAAGAGGAGAGTGAAAAAGTTGGCTTAAAGCTCAACATTCAGTAAGCCAAGATCATGGCATCTGGTCCCATCGCTTCATTGAAAATAGAATGGGAAATAGTGGAAACAGTGTCAGACTTTTTTTTTTTTGGTCTCCAAATTCACTGCAGAAGGTAATTGCAGCCATGAAATTAAAAGACACTTACTCCTTGGAAGGAAGTGTATGACCAACCTAGATGGCATATTTAAAAGCAGAGACATTACTTTGCCAAGAAAGGTCCATCTAGTCTAGGTTATGGTTTTTCCAGTGGTCATGTATGGATGTGAGAGCTGGACTGTGAAGAAAGCTGAGTGCTGAAGAATTGCTGCTTTTGAACTGTGATGTTGGAGAAAACTCTTGAGAGTCTCTTGGACTACAAGGAGACCCAACCAGTCCACCCTAAAGAAAATCAGTCCTGGGTGTTCATTGGATGGACTGATGCTAAAACTCCAACACTTTGGCCACCTCATGTGAAGAGTTGACTCATTGGAAAAGACCCTGATGCTGAAGGGATTGGGGGCAGGAGGAGAAGGGGACGACAGAGGATGAGATGGCTGGATGGTGCCACTGACTCAATGGACATGAGTTTGAGTAAACTCCGGGCATTGGCGATGGACAGGGCGGCCTGGCGTGCTGCAATTCATGGGGCTGCAGAGTCAGACACGACTGAGCGACTGAACTTAACAGAACTGAAGATGTATTCAGAAAAACAGGGCAGGAAATGATCAAGTGAGATGTTACAGCCAATACTAAAGACTGAGAGATGTGAGCAGAAACAAACAGCCCAAGAATGGAGTGCAAAAGCGAGAATGATGAGCAGTGAAACCATAGAAGTATGTGGAGACCAGGCTGGAATGGCAGAGACTGCTGAACTAGTCCACAGACAGGGCAAACCCTTTTAGTTTGTTTCTGCATCATTCATTTCATGTCAAAATATCAGTCTCCTTGCATTCAGGTGAAAAGATGGCATAGGGACAATAAAAGTTGGGCAAAAATAAGATGCAATATTTTTTAAATCTTATAGATACAAAAAAATTGTAGAAAGATGTTAAAGCTATATCTGGCTTAATGGAGGCTCAGAAAAGTACAAGGGCGTATAGGGAGAAAATCATACCTACTCCCTAGATTTGCCTCCATATGGCAGCCTGAACTCAGCCAAGGTTGAGAGCAGACACTGAGAACTGTAATGAGGAAAGGCAACATAAATGGGGATGGGGGGAAAGGAACAGCAAGTCATTACTCATTGACATAGAACATGTGGGCCTCTGAACCTAACGCAGAAGAGAAAGGAAACATTTGAATTCTTGTATCATTCAACATAAAATGACAGACTTATTTGCTGTTATCTGTTCCTCTTGCCTCATATTTTGCCTTAATGTATATGCACAGCTGTTGTTTCTGACCCAAGAGAATTTATATTCAACCAATTAGACTAAGGTTTTAAGGGGATTTTTTCCATAGTTGTCATTCATCAAGCTTTTAAGGTAATAAGTTTAGTTAGAAACACATGTTTTTTTATTCCTTGTGGAATAACTTCTCAGGTAAATTAATACTGTATTGCAAAACATTCTAAGTTCTGTAATATTTAATATGCAAAATTATTAAGTCATTTGGAAATCATTACCTTCTTGTTTCTTAAGTAATGAATTTTTAAATCATATTTAAGGCTTTTCCTGAACTTTAAAAATAAATGGCAGAGAATTGTATTTTAGCAAACTGCTGCAAACTGTGTTATATTGGCACTCAGACTCTAGTAAAAATGATTGCTTAGATTATTGAGGTCTTGGTTTAGTCATTAATTGTTTCCTCTAGGTTTCAGAAATATCAGAAAAGGATAATCAGAGGAAAGGGGTCTAGAAAAGTGTGTTCTCTCAAGGAAGCAAAATTTCTTACATGATTCTCTCACTTCCCAGCCTTCTCATATAGCTCTCCCCAACCATATTCCAATTACATGCCAAATTTTGATCATATCAGATATATACCTATATTATAAATTACAGGAATTATTATGGAAGACTATAAGTTCAGGCTAACTCATAATAGCACAAATTTTAATTTATATACAAATTCTAGCATACAAGCATTCAGTAGATCCTTGACTTCATACGTTACTTAAATCTTCTCATTTTATTTAACTTTAAAGAGGGATTCATAAAGCCTACCTTAAATAAGATTGATAATTAAAGGTGATAATTTAATGAGCTGGCTATATAAAAGCTTTAGTTTCTTCTTCATACATAGCAAATTGTCAAGAAATAACAATACTAAATATTTTTACTACTGTTTTTTCCATCCACAGCTAATTTCAACTTAAAAAAAATACATCTGGGAAACTGAATATTTAAAGTAGAAATTGATAGTTTCCAAATCTATTTGGAAACTGAATTTCATGATGTGTATAACATAGCAAGTAAATATGTTATTTGATAATAACCACTACTTGATTGAGAAGCTAATTACTTTTATTGTTAGAAATTGTACTGATTCTTCACAGCAGTCAACTAATATTACTTTTGTAAGTATCAACTATCTAAGACTGAAAATAGGAGGACTTTATTCTAACTCTAACAATAATTAATTGGTTATTTCATTAAGCCATTGAAAAGTGACTATATTCTTATATCTGCAGATACAACATTTTTGGTAATGTGCTTGATTGTCCAATACCTAAAAGCCATGGACCACTCCCTTCTAAAGCTGGGGACAATGGTTTTTAGAATTTCCTTCCATACCTGGTCATAAGCTAGAATTTGATAATGAGGGACAAGTCCTATAATATTTGGGATGCAGAAGTGGCAAAGCAGTCCTTCTGCTCAAAAGGTCGTGACATACAGGTGTGAGGAATTTGAAGAACTCAGACACCTTTAAGAACTTCCTTTCATGTTGGTTTCTCTGTGAGTTCTAGCTTCTACTATGTCCTGTTCTTCAGGATGCGCTCTTAGTGACTGAGTGGGGATAACTTTTTAGATTCTCACTGATGTAAGCTCCCTTCACATTCTTTTAAGCCATAATTTACATATAAAACACCTTACTCTTTTATTCTAGTAGTGACTCAATTTTTCTGAAAAAACCAAACAGTTGAATTTTTCCAATACAGGATGAATTTATCTGTGAATATCTCAATAACATTCTAGTGATTATCACATATGAGAGGAATTTCAGGTTGCCTGCCTTATATAAGTAGTTTTATATATCATTTGAATAACAACAACACAACCTCAACAAAATTTATTGCATGCATTCTACCAAAATATTTCATTTAATTACTTGAGTTAGTCTTAAATTTATATTAAGAAGTAGAAACCATGGATGTCTTGAATTCACAGATTGAAAAAAAATACATTAAAAAAATTTTGGTAACATTGAAATTAATGCCATCCATAATTAGTCATTATTCGGATTATTCTACTCTCATCTTCAATTAAAAACATCAGTAAAGATTAAGTATCAGTAGAGAGATGGTTCAAATGCATCAGGCAACTACTAAATACTCATCTTTATCATTACTGTTACACATGATAATACCACTCATTTCTCACCTAACCACTGGATATGTTCCTAAAAATCTGTTATTCAGCAAAAAGATTACACAAAAAAGAAATGTCTATTATTTTTAAAGGGAAAAATTATATGTTCTATTTGAATCCAAGATACCAAGCCAATTTTTAAAGATGTTTCCAAGCTAATTTGATCAATTGAAACATACATTAGAGTATATAAGTAATAAAAGCTGTATGTTACATGGATATTAAAAACTATTAAAATTAACAAAATCAGTTTGTATATCAATATAATGTAAGGGCTTCTCGGTGGCTCAGACAGTAAAGAATCCACCTGAAATGCAGAAGACCTGGGTTGGGGAGATCTCCTGGAGAAGGGAACTGCTACCCACTCCAGTATTCTTGCCTGGAGAATTCCAGGGACAGAGGAGCCTGGCAGGCTACAGTCCATGGGGTCACAAAGAGTTGGACAAGACTGAGTGACTCTCACTCACTTCATAATGTAAGGAAAGCTTATTTATTTTCCAATAAAGAAAAGAGGTCAGAGAGAGTGGTGGTTGTTGATGGGGGAAGGGGTGCAAGGGATAAATGTGGGGTTCTTTGTCATCCCACACTCAAACTGCACTTAAAATCATGGGTAAGTGAAACACAGCTTTCAGTTCAGTTCAGTCAGTCGTGTCCGACTCTTTGGGACCCCGTGAATCACAGCACGCCAGGCCTCCCTGTCTATCACCAACTCCCGGAGTTTACTCAAACTCATGTCCATCGAGTCGGTGATGCCATCCAGCCATCTCATCCTCTGTCGTCCCCTTCTCCTCCTGCCCCCAATCCCTCCCAGCATCAGGGTCTTTTCCAATGAGTCAACTCTTCGCATGAGGTGGTCAAAGTATTGGAGTTTCAGCTTCAGCGTCAGTCCTTCCAATGAATACCCAGGACTGATCTCCTTTAGGAAAACAGCCTTAGGACAAAGTAAAGGTGAATCATGAGAAAGCTCTGAAATACATCAAACTATCTCATGTATAGGACTTCCCAGGTGGTGCTAGTGGTAAAGAACCTTCCTGCCAGTACAGGAGACATAATAGATGTGGGTTCCATCCCTGGGTCCAGAAGATTCCCTGGAGGAGGTCATGGCAACTCACTCCAGTATTCTTTCCTAGAGTACCCCATGGAAGAGGAGCCTGACAGGTCACACAGTGCATAGGATCACAAAGAGTCGGACAGGACCGAAGTGACTTAGCATAACACAGCAGCACATCACATGTACATGATAGACTGAAAGTCATGTGAGATGCTGCACCTTTACCCCTCTCACTGGGTATGTGTTTGCAACAGAAAGTGCTTTGTATTTATCCAAACACCAAGGACAATTACATTTTCTGACTTTCTCTCTTATAAACTGGTAAATATGTCATTACCTGAAATCATAATACCAAACTATCACTTCTTAAAGTTTTTTTAAAGTACCATTTTTTTTTTTTTAATACTATGCCTGAAATTGCTCTCTGAAACCCTCTACCTCTTAACCAGAGCTGGCATTTCTACTCAAAATGGTTGCTGGGAGTCTGAGAAGGGCTGCAGAAAACTGCAGATAGTTAATTATTTTCTGGATCAACCTTTTCCTTGATTTGCATTTACATCCAAAAAGATTACTGAAAGACAGAAATTCATGGGAAAGTATAATTGACCTCAAAATATAAAGGAAGAGAATTCTGCCTCCCATTGCAAAGTGTTTCTTTCCATAACAAAGATGAATCTACATAGATAAAGCTGTTTTCCCAATTTAAAATTATTTCTACAATAGAATAGGCTATTTTAGCTTATTTCAAGACAGCTATAATCTATGGAAGATTTAACACCTGTCCCTTCATATTAGCTGGTATCCTAACTATTGTACTGTCCTTTCCAGCTTTCTTCTAAATTTCTGTTTTAATTGGAATGCATTCTTTCTTACATTGGATCAAAATGCAGATAATTTAGTTACAAAAAATTCATTGGTATTGGCTGTGTTTTTCATTTCCTTTCTAATAATAGCTCTTTCCCCACATGATTGAGTGTTGACATCTGTTCTTTGGTGTCACAATAGGATGAATAATTATTTTCATGTGTTTGGTAAATATCCAGTATTTCCAAGTAGTTTTATAATTATAATTTAAGTATACTGAAAGAAGTATAATCCCATATTGAAGTTCATTGAAAACCCAAGCTTACCTAATATTTTAAATAAACAGTTCTTACCTTCTTTGATTTTGATTCACAATTTCTTTATTAAAGTAAGTTTAAATTTGAAGATTACCTAGAAAAATTTCATTTACCCACAGAATTGTTGGATTGATAACAAAATCAATTTCTTTATATTCCCTAAATAATACAAGGCCAGTGTAAGTGTTACTGTATTTCCACTCAATCTTAGGCTGTTGCCTTTTCTTCTCATTAGGTCTGACTGGAGCTGTTAATGTACATATCAATACACATTTAGAGAGTATCTAGATGCATAAGCTTTTGTATAAATTCTATTTTTTCACTTAACATTTCATATAGGGTGACGAGGGGCTCATTTACCCCAATTCTGAGATGAACTCACGTTCACAAATTTAAGTAAAGGTATAAAATAAAATGGATGAGTATGTATTCAGGCCAGATGGAAGAATTTTCAAGAGATAGTAGGACACTCTTGTTTCTCTCATTCATTAGGAAATTTTTACAGTTCCTTGAAACAGTGCCAACATTTCTGGTATACTTCTCTCAAATTCCTGATCGGCGCTAGCGTATAAGCATGAAAAGTTGCATTTCAATAGTTCACTCATTTTTTTCCAAGTATGTAAATGAAAATAGTTGAACTTTGCATAGTTTTATTCTGAGATGACAATCTTAAAATTATACAATCTCTAGCGACAAATTTCCAAAGGAAACGTGTTATATAGATCCTTTAATTCTCTAAATCTTTGATTATAATAAGACAGAATGGAATGGGAAAAAGCAAAGAAAATGGCTACAAATATTCAGGAAAGTTAACATTTCATGATTATCTCCTTTCACATGCTACCTAGAAATGAGGGCTCTCTCCTCTCCAACTCTTATCTGTCCATTTTTCTGTCCAGCCCAAGCCTCCAAAGTCCACCCATCTCCTCTTCTCTAGCCCAAGATCTGTTCACCTGGTGTCTATAATGCAAGTTTATTTATCATACAAAACTCATCTGTACACTCTTGGCTGATTTTAAAAATTTAGGAGTTAAAATAAGTTCTTTAATACTGTTTTATTAAGAGATACTAAGGTAAATAATTCAATGAATTAAAAAAAAAGAGTCTCTACATGAAATTCAGGGCTTTTTAAAAAATGCTTTTAGATGTCTTGGGAGTTCTTTCAGTTTTTCACAATTATTAATGTAAATTGTGTCACCTGAGAAGTAAAATTAGAACATCCTTATGATCTGTGAAAACAGTCAATTATTAAAGCAGACACTGCACTTAGAGTATTATTTTAAATCTTTCATTTCTTGTAAGGATTTTTTTTTTAATTTTTCAAATTATCATATGACTTCTGCTCAAATAGAGAAAAAGCAGAAAGATAATATGACAAAACAGTAAATGTCAAAATACTGCCATGGTTACATATAAAATGAAATAATTAAACATTTCCATTAAAAGCTTTCAGTACAAACAGGTCACAAGTGAGCCAGAACACTGAAAGCAAGATCTTTCCAGCTTCATTGCAATAATTACCAAAATATTATAGAAAAGAGTCTTTGCAATGACCCAAATATGCAAATATAAAACTTGTTCCAAAAAAAAACAAAAAACTTGTTCCATCTGAATAAAAGTACAGGAGAAAAAGTCTTTCTTTAAATGTTGCTTCATTACATTTACATTAAAGTGAGGCAATTTATGAATAACATAATATATGCACATAAATGTAAATTTTTAAAATGTGTATTTCTTTTTGGAAGCCATTTTCTTTAAAAGCTTTTTACTAAATCTCAGTTTGAACTGAGAAGCAAACATAGAAAGTGTTAATAACATTATGGAAATGTTGGGTGTTTTGAGGTGCTCCCTCTTTTGACCATCAATTTTCTCTTTGTTTTAACTATTAAAAAAAAATGGAGAATGTAAAAAGCATATCAAGCTTCTGTGTTTAGGGACCAGTAAGGCATCACAGCACAGAATATCTAGAACATAGAAGATAAAAGAAGCCAGTGGGGGTGGGGGGCAGTCCTAAGATGGTGGAGGAATAGGATGGGGAGACCACTTTCTCCCCCACAAATTCATCATAAGATCATTTGAATTCTGAGCAATTTCCACAGAGCAACTTCTGAACTCTGGTGCAGGACACCAGGCACCCAGAAAGGCAGCCCATTTTCTTCAAAAGGAGGTAAGACCAAATATAAAAGACAAAAAGAGAGACAAAGAGTTAGGGACTGAGACCCATCCTGGGAAGGGAGTCGTGAAGGAGGAGACGTTTCCAAACAGCAGGAAACCCTCTCACCAGCGGATCTGTGGGGATTTTTGGAATCTCAGAGGACAACATAACTAGTAGGGGGAAAAAACAAACAAACAAACACAGAATACACATCTAACCACAATTCCCAAGGGAGAAGTACCCAGACGCTCAGGTCCTCCACCAGTGAGCAGGTCTGGACAGGGAGGCACGGGTTGCATGCTTAGGGTAAGGACATGGCCTGAATGACCTGAGGACAACCTGAGGGAGCTAACGTGAGATGTGAGATAGCAACCCAAACTGTGGGATAGCCAGACAGAAAAAAAGAGAACTTTCCCGCGAAAAGCTCTAACCTAAGGAGAAGCTTGGACCACTCACAGAACAAGGGATTGAGCGAATACCAAAGGAGAGCTAGCCGAGTGTGGGCTGGCCCACCCCCCGCTGGAGGCAGAGAGGCAGGCAAGCAGCAGCCAGAGCTGGAAGCCAAGGGGCAATCTGGGCCCCAGAGACAGCATCCTCCACCAAACTGTGAACAGGCTCCAAGTTCCTAACCAAGTCTTCCCGGGATCCTGGATGTTGACATCTGCCAGGAGGGTTGCAGGTTGAGACCAGCTCCCCAGAGGAGACACACAGCGCACCTGAGACGGTGCTCTTGCGGAGCACCCAGGAAACTGAGTGGCTGGGACCAGGGAGGTGATTAAGACATACGGTCCCCCTGGGACAGAGCACTCGCCAAGCACCTGGTCGCCTGAGCTGCTCGGACCTTGGAAAAGCACAAAACGCATGCCCAACCGAGTCTGTGCATTTGTGGAGTACCCGGGAACCTGAACCTGAGCAGCTTAGACCTGGGAAGTGCTGGAAATGCAGGGCCCACTTTGGACAGCATCCCTGCAGAGCAACCAGGAGCCTGAGCAGTATAGACTGGGAAAGTGCACGCTGCTGTGAGCTGGGGCAAATGCAGTGTGGTCCACACACGGCGAGCACTCCCCACACACGCCAGAGATGTTTGTTTGCAGTGTTCCTGCCTCCCCACAGCACAACTGAACAAATGAGCCTGAATAAGCGACCACCTTCACCCCCTTGTGTCAGGGTGGAAATTAGATACTGGAGAGACTTGCAAACAGAGGAAGCCAAAATAAATAAAGAAGAGGGAACCACTCTGCAGGTGACAGGTGCAACAGATTTAAACCCTGCAGTTAACATTGACTAAGCATTGGAAGGGGCCTATAGACCTTGAAGTATAAGCTGGAACAAGGAACTATTTGAAACTGAACTGACCCCACGCTGCTCTTAACAGCTCCAGATAAATTCCTAAATATATTTTTACTATTATCATTTCTTATTTTTTTAATTTTTAAGTTCTTCATTACTCCTTTAATGTTCATTTTTTATAACCTACTATTACCTTGCAAAAAAGAGACCCTATTTTTAAAGCAAATTTCATATATAATTTAATTTTTGTAATTGATTTTATTTTGAAGTTTTAATATTGTATTTTTGAGTCTAATGTCTACTCTAGATGTTTAATCTTTGCTTTTTGGTATTTGTTATCAATTTTGTATCTTTAAGAATCTAATCTTCAGTACCCATCTTTTAGTTAGAGGTGTGATTACTGGCTTGATTGCTCTCTCCGCTTTTGACTCTCCCTTTTCTCCCCCAGGTCACCTCTATCTCCTCCCTTGCCCTTCTTTTTTCTACTTAACTCTGTGAATCTCTCTGGGTCTTCTGAGCTGTGGAGAGCACTTAAGGAACTGTTTACTAGCTAGATTGGTCTCTCTACTTTTGACTCCACCTCTTCTCCTCCTGGTTATCTCTATCTCCCTCCTTCCTCTTCTCTTCTCTCTGTAACTCCATGGACCTCTCTGGGTGTTCCAGACTGTGGAGAGCACATAGGGAGTTGATTATGGGCTAGATTGCTCACTCCCCTTTTGATTCCCCCTCTTCTCCTCCTGGTCACCTCTATCTCCCTCTTCCCTCTTCTCTGCTCCAGGTAACTTTGTGAACTCTCTGTGTGTCACTCACTGTGGAGAATCTTTTCACTATTGACCTAGATGTTTTATCATCTGTGCTGTATGGATGGAGAAGTGTTGAGGCTACTGTAAGAATAAGACTGAAAGCCAGAGGCAGGAGGCTTAAATCCAAATCTTAAAAACACCAGAAAACTCCTGACTCCAGGAAACATAAATCAACAAGAGCTCATCCAAAAACCTCCATACCTACACTGAAACCATCTCCACCTAACAGCCAACAAGTTTCAGGGCAAGACATACCATGCTAATTCTTCAGCAATGCAGGAAAACAGCCCTGAGCATTAAAATACAGGCTGCCCAAAGTGACACTAAATCCATAGACACCTCAAAACTCACTACTGGACACTTCATTGCACTCCAGAGAGAAGAGATCCAGCTTCACTCAACAGAATACAGACGCAAGCTTCCCTAACCAGGAAACCTTGACAAGCCACTAGTCCAACTTCACCCACAAGGAGCAACCTCCACAATAAAGAGGAACCACAAACTTCCAGCCTACAGAAAGGCCACCCCAAATAGTAATCTAAACAAAATGAAAAGATGGAGAAATATTCAGCAGTTAAAGGAGCATAATAAATGCCCATCAAACCAAACAAAAGAGGAGGAGATAGGGAGTCTACCTGGAAAAGAATTCAGAATAATGATAGTGAAGATGATCCAAACTCTTGAAAACAAAATGGAGTTACAGAAAAATAGACTAGAGCCAAGGATTGAAAACATGCAAGAAATGTTTATCAAGGACCTTGAAGAAATTTAAAAAAGAGTCAATCAATAACGAATAATGCAATAACTGAGATAACATTAGAATGACTGAGGCAGAAGATAGGATAAGTGATGTGGAAGATAGAATGGTGGAAATAAATGAAGAAAGGGGAAAAAAGAAAAAATAATGAAAAGAAATGAGGACAACCTCAGAGACCTCTGGGACAATGTTAAATGCCTCAGCATTCAAACCATAGGAGTCACAGAAGAAGAAGACAAAAAGAAAGGTCATGAGAAAATACTTGAGGAGATAATAGTTGAAAACTTCCTTAAAATGGGGAAAGAAATAGCCACCCAAGTCTAAGAAACCCAGGGAGTCCCAAATAGGATAAACCTAAGGTGAAACAGGCAAAGACACATATTAATTAAATTAATGAAGATGAAATTATTAAAAAAAAAAAATGGGAAAAGCAACAAATAACACACAAAAGGATTTCAATAGGATAGCAGCTGATCTTTCAATAGAAACTCTTCAGGCCAAAGGGAATGGCAGGATATACTTAAAGTTATGAAAGAGAAAAACATACAACCTAGATTACTATACCCAGCAAGGATCTCATTTGAATATGAAGGAGAAATCAAAAGCTTTACAGACAAACAAAAGATGAGAGAATTCAGCACCACAAACCAAGTCTTCAACAAATGCGAAAGGATCTTCTCTAAACAGGAAACACAGAAAAGGTTTATAAACTTGCACCCAAAACAACAAAGTAAATGGCAATGGGATCATACTTATGAATAATTATCTTAAATGTAAATGGGTTGAATATCCCAACCAAAAGACAAAGACTAGTTGAATGGATACAAAACAACACCCCTATATATGTTGTCTACAAGAGGGACATCTCAAAGCAAGGGACACATACAGACTGAAAGTGAAGGGCTAGAAAAAAATATTTCATGCAAATGGAGACCGAAAGAAAGCAGAAGTAGCAATACTCATGTCAGATAAAATAGACCCTGAAGTAAAGGCCGTGAAAAGAGACAAAGAAGGACACTACATAATGATCAAAGGATCAATCCAAGAAGGAGATACAACAATTATAAATACATATGCACCCAATATAGGAGCACCACAATATGTAAGGCAAATGTTAACAAGTATGAAAGTGGAAATGAACACATAATTTAGTGGGAGACTTTAATACACCACTCATACTTATAGATCAACCAAACAGAAAATTAGCAAGAAAACACAAACTTTAAATGATAGAATGGGCCAGTTAGACCTAATTGATATCTATACGACATTTCCCCCCAAAACAATGAATTTCATCTTTTTTTCAAGTGCACACGGGACCTTCTCCAGGATAGATCACATCCTGGGCCATAAATCTAGCCTTGGTAAATTCAAAAATATTGGAATAATTTCAAGCATCTTCTCTGGTCACAATGCAGTAAGATTAGATGTCAACTACAGAAAAAGGAAAAAAAAAGCTATTAAAAATACAAACATGTGGAAGCTAAATAACACACTTCTGAACCCTCTTACATTGTTGGTGGGAATGCCAACTAGTAGAGCCATATGGAGGACAGTGTGGAGATTCCTTAAAAAACTGGAAATGGAACTGCTCTACTACCCAGCAATCCCACTGCTAGGCATACACACCGAGGAAAGCAGAACTGAAAGAGAGACTTGTACCCCAATGTTCATCACAGCACTGTTTACAATAGCCAGGACATGGAAGCAACCTAGATGTTCATTGTCAGATGAATGAATAAGAAAGCCATGCTTGAGACAGGGCGCTCAGGTCCGGTGCACTGGGACGACCCTGAGGGATGGGATGGCGAGGGAGGTGGGAGGTGGGAGGAGCCAGTCACTGCCCTATATCAGTTCGTGTTCCTACTGCTGCTAAAACAAACTCCCACAAATTAAAGAGCATATCAACATAGATTTATTGTCTCCCAATTCTTAGGTTAAAATAAGGACCTGTATCACAGAGATCAAAGTGCTGGCAAAGGGTACTCCTTGGGTGGGGAAGATCCCCTGGAGAAGGGAAAGGCTACCCACTCCAGTATTCTGGCCTGGAGAATTCCATGGACTATATAGTCCATCGGGTTGCAAAGAGTCGGACATGACTGAGAGACTTTCACTTTCAGGGGAGATTACTCGTCCTTGTCTTTCAAGAGGATTTCCCTGTTCATGGACTCCATCATGCCCAGTAATCTACTATATTCACTGGTTCTGAACAGCTCTATCTCCTTATTTTTTAGGATACCCTTATTTGGTGTCAATTATTTCTCTTCAAGTTTCAAGCTGGAATCAAGATTTCTGGGAGAAATATCAATAATCTCAGATATGCAGATGAAACCACCCTTATGTCAGCAGGCAGAGCTGCTTAGAAATCTAGAAAATACTTGATATTTTATACTCCACACACAATTTCTGGGTTGTTGGAAAAGAGTGTTTTCCATGACCATCAATTATCTAACATAACTGTTAGCCTTTCAGTTCAGTCAGCTCAGTCACTCAGTTGTGTCCAACTCTGCGATCCCATGGACTACATGGAATGCATTGACTGTAAGCCTTTGCTTACAGTATCTATTGACTTTCAACTTTTTCATTACAATCCCCTATGATGAAAGTGACATTTTTTTGTGTATGTGTGTTAGTTCTATGTCTTGTAGTTCTTCAGAGAACCAATCAACTTCAGCTTCTTTGGCATCAGTGGTTGGTGTATAGACTTGGATTATTGTAATACTGAATGGCTTATCTCGGGGGGAAAGAAAAAAAAAGCAAAAGAAAAAAACTGAGATCATTCTGTCATTTTTGAGGCTTTCCAGGTGGCTCAGTTGTAAAGACCCTCTTGCCAATGCAGGAGATATAAGAGGCACAGGTTCAATTCTCGCATGGGGAAGATCCCCTGGAGGAGAGCACGGCAACCCACTTCAGTATTCTTGCCTGAGAATTCCATGGACAGAGGAAGCTGGTGGGCTACAGTCTCTGGGGTCCCAAAGAGTCAGACATGACTGAGTGTACACACAAATTTTTAACTGTATTTGGAAAGTAAAAATGTATCATTTATGCCACTATTTTTTAAATGATAATCATGGGGAAATTAAACAGATTGAATCCAATGTGAAATATATTTAGGGAACATTGGAGATAAAATGTGTACATACAAGTGAATGACTTTGAAGGACTGAACTAAATAAACTATAGAATGTAAATATTAAACTACAGGTGTGAAGGCTTCTGGAGAATTCTACTCCCACAATAGGAATCATCAATCTAAGACATCTTTGAAAAAATAGAAGTTATTCTTGAAATAAAATTCCTATTTTATGGCAAGACAAGAAATATTTAAACATAAAAATTTTCTCTGCCCTTTGACCTCTCTCCCACAATGTCCATTGTGTATCGGCATTATGCATGGACAAACCTCCCCATTGGCAGAAACAGCTGCTCAACCATGAAGAGCAGCATCAAGACAACTCCTTAAAAGATAGTATCTCTTCTTGATTTTGTAACAGGACAGATGATACTTAGATCTGGATAGTGTAAACTTTAATAATATGTCATTTTCTATATAGCCTTCTATCTTAAAAAAAAATCTTATATAACTGTGATTTGACTTCTAATGGACAGAACAGTCAGAGCTTTATGAGATGCTCTTCTTGAGTTATAATACTCAAATTTGGCTTGAATAAAATTTTTCTTTTCTTTCTTAGATCAATTGACTAATTTTTCATTGACATAATGAAAGAAAAATAGATAATATCAGTTCATGTAGATTTGCTTAAACTGTCAAATTAAATAAGGGGTGCCTAAAATTAAGAGTTACTGAAGTTTTATTTCAGAAGAAGCCATAATCTTTTACTGTTTTACACTACAGTTGTAAAAATAATTAAATGATAGTTTTAATTTATTTGATGAATTTGACACAATTATATATATTCTTAATGTACATTTCAAGTTGAAATATATGAATTTGTATTTCTCAAATAGTTTTATGTAAATTATAGAGAACATATAATTGGACTCTAAAAGTATAAAAAGTAGGGTAAAAGATTGATTTAGTTTTTCTTAACAATACCAATTTGAAAATGCTTGAGAAAGATACAGCTGATGGCACAAACTAAAAGAAAATGGAAAAATTAATAGAAGTTTTTAAATGATTCCTGGGACTGCATTTCCTGAGATTCTAGTTTCTCCAATAATAACGTCATTCCCAAAGTTCAGCTCTATTATCATCTTGACAGCACTTATCCCAACACACACATCCACACAAACACACTTCCTCTTTCTCTCTCCAAACTCTAATCTATCTTATTCCATTTCTCTGCTCAGTTCTTGTCTGTCTTCTCTATAATAATGCCATATATCCTTAAGGGTTTGGAACATGCTATGATTGAAAGAATGGCAAGTAGGCAAAACAAACATGAGTTTGAAAGTCATCATTAGATCTAACATGATTATTTAATGTATTAAGAATCTTAAACATTTTTAAAGGCTAATTCTGATAAAGGTTCATAAACTTGAGGAATCTTTCATAATTGCATTACAGTTCTTATTCTTCGAGTTACTGAGAACCTGAAGTTAAAAAATAGCTTATTTCATATTCTTGAATTGCCTTAAATAATAAATAATAAAGCTAAGCTCAAATTTCTATGAATTCAGTTTTTCTCTGTCTCTCCTTCTCTCATAGACATTACTGCCAATCAACTCAGTTTTTTAAAATCTGTTCACCCTAAACATATTTAGGGCATACTGGTTATGTTCCAAGACTATTTCATATTCTTGAGATATAATAAAAATGACAGTGTGCCTGATTCTTGCTGAGAGACTAGTGTCAAAATCAATTAAGTAAACAACTAAAATAAAATGTGATGAGGCAAACCCATAGTTCTATGAAAACAAATAATTGGAGCCCCTGACCTAGTGATAGGTGTTTTACATAAGATGTAAATTAAGATGAAAGAAGAGATTTTCTTTGACCAGGTGAAGTAAACAAACCACACTAGATGGGGTGTTGTTTGCTTAACTATCCAGAAACCAAAATTCAGAAGCTTCTAGATGTATGCAAACTCTGGAGTGAGACTGCATAAGATATGAATTTTTTACAAGTTCCTTACTCTGCATCTTAATCTTTGTAATGAAGAGAATGACTTTATTAACCCCACAGAATTTAGAGATAACACACGCACTGCACAGGGAAGTAAGCTTGGTGTGATGTGTCAAATAAACTTTAACTAGCATTATTAACTTTTTAGGGATGTATTTAGCTAACTATAGATCCTTTTCAAACTAGATGATCTAGGATAAGGTAGGAAACAGGTTTGCACTCCAGTCCAAATTTTATGAGAGTGAACAAAGATAGGAGATGCTTTCAATTCATATATAGAAGGAGATTGTTAATGCTTAAAATATTCACAGATAAAGAAGTACAAATTTCCAGGAGAATAGAAGTGAATACTTTGCTTAGAGTGGCAGGAATAGGGAGTTCTGCTGTGATATCCAGTAGATACAGCTTCCATCAATCATTCCCCCAGGCTATTATTCTGAGAACGTTTCCTTAAATATCAGCCTCACTCAGAATCTAGACACAAGTACCTTTGGATGAAATCCAGACCATTCCCTGGGACTTCCTATTTATTTATTCCACTTTATTTCTCCCCAAAACTGATTCTCATCCTCTATCAACTAGATTGTATGTTTATTGAGGGGGTAGGTTTTCTACATTGTTTTAATGTTCTATCTAGTGTGCATGAGTATTCAGTTGCTCAGTCATGTCTGACTCTTTTTGACCCTATAGACTGGAGCCCGTCAGGCTCCACTGTCCATAGGATTCTCCAGGCAAGAATACGAGAGTGGCTTGCCACAGCCTCTCCAGGGGATCTTCCTGACCCAGGGACTGAACTGGCACCACCTGCATTGGCAGGTGGATTCTTCATCACTGCATCACCTGAGAAGTCCATATCTACTGTATCAATATGCAAAGCAGAGCCTGACATATGGTAACTGCTCTATAAATATTTTTTGAGTGAACTAAATGTTACAGCATAGAACAAGGATATAGGAGGAGCTAAGAACTGATGCTTTTTTTTCTTTTTTTTTTTTTATTATTATTATTTTTTTCCAGTGGGTTTTGTCATACATTGATATGAATCAGCCATGGATTTACATGTATTCCCAATCCCGATCCCCCCTCCCACCTCCCTCTCCACCCGATTCCTCTGGGTCTTCCCAGTGCACCAGGCCCGAGCACTTGTCTCATGCATCCCACCTGGGCTGGTGATCTGTTTCACCATAGATAGTATACATGCTGTTCTTTTGAAATATCCCACCCTCACATTCTCCCACAGAGTTCAAAAGTCTGACGCTTTTGAACTGTGGTGTTGGAGAAGACTCTTGAGAGTCCCTTGCACTGCAAGGAGATCAAACCAGTCAATCTTAAAGGAAATTAGCCCTGAATATTCATTGGAAGGACTGATGTTGAAACTGAAACTCCAATAATTTGGCCACCTGATACGAAGAACTGACTCCTTGGAAAAGACCCTGATGCTGAGAAAGATTGAAGGCAGGAGGAGAAGAGGATGATGAAGGATGTTTGGATGGCACCACTGACTTGATGGACATGAGTTTGAGCAAGCTCTGGGAGATGGTGAAAGACAGGGAAGCCTGGTATGCTGCAATCCATGGGGTCACAGAGTCGGACATGACTGAGCAATTGAACTGAAATGAACAACAGTTAAAATCCCCTCCTCTTTCCCATTATTTCATCTAAGAATAACTAGGGTTATTATATTTGGATATGGCAAAGCATTGAACCATTGAATCACATTGAATCACTGCTAACCTCTTTATGTTTGCTAACTTGTTAATTTATTTTACTTCATATGTAAAATTATATATATTTATATATTATATAATTATATATATGTAAAATTATATATATGTATATTATATATATTTAATATAAAATTAAATATAAAATTATATATTTTACTTCATAAGTAAAATAATTATAAGTCAAAGAGTATATCACATCTGAAAATATGAAAAAGTAACTATGGTTTACATTTTAGTGGAAATTCAGAGAATACTTAGTATTTACTCATAATTTATACATACTAATATGTTGTTGTCAACTAGATACTTATGGACCATGCAGGTAAACAGACTTAATTCTGAATATAAGGACATTGTATGCATCTTCCTTCAAAAATTGTTGCATGAAGTATATGTTTTGGATAGTTTTACCTTCTTTTTTGTAATCCATAACTGAAAACCATATGGATAGTCTATAAAATATGATTCAAATAAGAAAATATGGATAGTTTATGTCCTTTTTATTTTCTATGAAGCGTTAGTATTAAGATGTTCTATTTGGCAAAATTCTGTGTTTGACAGTTCTGATGATATGTTTCATGCATTATTTATACTAAACTAATGTAGACACCAAGCTAGGAACCAAGTCCCTTTAGGTAACAAGAATATTGCCAAGAGTAACTGAAGGTAGCATTTTTCTTTTCGCTGTAATATCAGTGTTGTTCTGAGAAAGACATAGCAGAATTTTTTGGACCAGTTATTAACTCTTTTACTCAATTGTTGAAAGTTGCTTGTTTTCTCTTTGACCCATTCACAAAGATTTAAAAAGGCAAATATGCTTGGAATATAGGATGTGTTCAGTAAGTATTTTCTGAAGGAAAGATACATAAAAAAGGAAGAAAGGAAAGAAGGGAAGGAATGGAGAAAAGGAGGGAGGGAGACCGAATAAAAGAAAGGGAGAGAAGTAGGGGAAGGGAAGTGAGGAAGGAAGGAAATCCTTTGTGGAACGTAAAATTAAGTGTCAATACTATCAACCTTTTCCTACATTGAGACTTTTGCTTCCCAGGTACTCTAATTTATATTATTGTACACCAGGTATCCTGTGTGGAACATATACATCAGAGCACAGTACCTAACATTCTATCATAGTTAATCAGTTTTACTGATTAAAGAATCTATCCCTGTTATGGCTAATATATTTATGATTAATTATAAATATATCAACCTGAAAGAAAACTGTTTTTCATGAATTTTAGAAAGGCAACATATGATTCTACTGCAAAAGAAAATAGACATATACAATGATTTTCCTTTCACTGCTTCTCTTTATTTTACTCCCTACTGAACATTTTTTTCATGTTTTGCAATCTATGAAAGTAAAAGTGTTTGTCATTCAGTTGAGTCCAATTCTGTGACCCCATGGACTGTGGCCCACCAGGTTCCTCTCTCCATGAAATTCTCCAGGCAAGAATCCTCGAGTGGGTTGCCATTTCCTTCTCCAGGGGATCTTTCTGACCCAGGGATTGAATCAGAGTCTCCTATACTGCAGACAGAATCTATTCTGTCTGTGCCACCAAGGAATATCTTTTTTTTTTTCTTTTTTACAGTCTGTGGATTAAGCCAAAGTGCAACAATTTCTCAAGCACAATTTCATTGTAAAAACTTTATTTTTCTCTAAGATTATTTACAATTATTTTAAGTGCTTAGATATTTACTTTATACACAAGACATAAAAACTCTTAATAACTTTTTGCATTCACCTATAAACCACTGCATGACAAAGAACATTTAGTTTCCTTTACTTAACAAATTCAATAACACAAGATAAGCCTATGAAATATTTCCAATAGAATACATAACTGTGTCTATCACCCCTTATGAATGTTTGGCAAGTAAAAAGAGAGTATCTTTATTGAAATACATTCTCTTAACATCAATAATTTTATTATATAATTTATTTAGTCCATTTTGTTTAAGGATATGATAATCATCATAGGAGAATATCTGTGTATTCAAGGTATAATGCATAATCAAACATTTGTAACAAATTTTACTATTTATTCCACTGTAAAATGGAGAAATTTTGACTTTGATTTTCTACTAACAACCTGACAATTTTGCCATGCTGCACTATCATTATTCGAACTAGTTATCAGAGCAAAATCTACCTAAATCATGCTTGATTGTCAGCTATTGTCAAGTAATTATTCAGATACTGAGCAGTTTGAATAAAAATCTGACCCAAGTTATGTGACTTAAAAGGACTCCAGGTATGGACAAAATATTGTGGTTCAAGAAATAGTCTCCAGATGGTGTTTCTTTAGAACTGAAAGAAGCTTCATAGATGATTTGTTCAAATACAAATGCTTAATGTAGTATAGATCAAATTTAATATTACCCAAGATTGCAATTATTTATTTTCTTATCTATTACTTCATACACTTTAACCTCCTTAATGAATGCAACAATATTTATTTATTTCTATCGTAGCTATTATACAATTGGTGCTCAATAAAAGCAAATAAATAAATTTATATGATACTATTTATTAATCTAGATTTGAGATTATGTTTAGATTTTTTAAATATCTAAAAAAATCTTAATATATCGCTCTGCCACACAATTTCAAAGGGTCTCAAAATCAATTAATTCAGAAAAAAGTATCATACAAATTCACTAGTAACACGGTGACTTCGGACTAAAAGTTCATGTATTGGTTTCATGTCAATTATTTTCAAAATCTTTGTTGTTTTTTAATTGGCATCCTCAAGGTTTTTGAATGTGTAAGGGACAAACCATCTTTATAAGTAGGTCTCAAGCATAATTTGTGAAATAAAATTCACATTTAATGGCAAGATAAGAAAAATATAAACATAAAAAGTTCTTCTCTGCCCTTTGGCCTCCTCTCTCCCCACACTGTATTTTGTATGAGCATTACACATCAACAAAGCCTCTCCCATCAGCAGGAATACGTGCTCCACCACAAAGAACAGCGTTCTCCCAGAATCAAAAAGACAATTGCTTAAAAGATACCGTTTCTTCTTGATCTTGTAAGGGTCACATGACTCACCACAATGATGCTTACATCTAGATTATATAAACTGCCAATAATATATCATTTAATATATAGCCTTCTGTCTCAAAAAACTTATATAACTGGACCTTGATTTCTAAGGGGCAGAATAGTTCTCAGAGCCTATGTGATGCTCTTCCCAGGTTATAATCCTCAAATTTGGAACAATATTTTCCATTTCCTTCCTAGATTGACCAATTAATTTTTGTCAACACCTTGAAACATTAAATTAAATAAATCCTGAAAATAGTATCTTAAAAAATGTAACTTTTAGAAAGAAAGTATCAAATCATCACCTGAAAAAACAAAGAATTAGCATTCTTAATGGCAATTTTAATAATGCAACATGATCTATGTGAGGAATTCTGGTTTAAGTGTGTGGTTCACCTCACATGCTTACTATCAGTTCTTTTCTTTTTCTTTCTTTCTTCTTAATCTATGAGCATTTAGGGAAGATTTCCTTAAAATGCATAATATCCAAGAACAACAATAGGATTCATAAAGACCAATATGGGGCTATCCAGCTCTTGAATCCATATTCTGAATGAGTTCTGTTTTCTTCCATTCCTCTTTTTTGTCAGATACTAGGGATTTATTTTTTGCTTTTGTCCTGGCTCTTTATGTCCTTTCTGAAATTTGTAGAAATACTTGGAGCATTTCTTCCCTCTTAATCCTGTCATATTACTTGATCTTTGACATTTTTGGAGGCCTTACAAACAGTTGAGAAAAGAGAAGCTAAAGGCAAAGGAGAAAAGGAAAGATATACCCATCTAAATGCAGAGTTCCAAAGAACAGCAAGGAGAAATAAGAAAGCTGTCCTAAGTGACCAATGCAAAGAAATATAGGAAAACAAAAGAATGGAAAAGACTAGAGATCTCTTCAAGAAAACTAGAGACACCAAGGGAATATTTCATGCAAAGATGGGCCCAATAAAGGACAGAAATGGTATGGATCTAACAGAAACAGAAGATATTAAGAAGAGGTGGCAAGAATATGCAGAACAACTATACAAAAAAAGACCCAGATAACCACGATGGTGTGTTCACTCATCTAGAGCCAGAAATCCTGGAATGTGAAGTTAAGTGGGCCTTAGGAAGAATCACTATGAACAAAGATAGTGGAGGTGATGGAATTCCAGTCGAGCTATTTCAAATCCTAAAAGATGAAGCTGTGAAAGTGCTACACTCAATATGGAGCAAATTTGGAAAACTCAGCAGTGGCCACAGGCCTGGAAATGGTCAGTTTTCATTCCAATCCCAAAGAAAGACAATGCCAAAGAATGTTCAAACTATCACACAATTGCACTTCTCTCACACACTAGCAAAGTGAAGCTGAAAATTCTCTAAGCAAGGTTTCAACAGCACATGAACTAAGAACTTCCAGATGTTAAAGCTAGATTTAGAAAAGGCAGAGGAATCAGAGATCAAATTGCCAACATCTCTTGGATCATCAAAAAACAAAAGAGTTCTAGAAAAACATCTATTTCTGCTTTATCCTCTATGCTAAAGCTTTTGACTGTGTGGATCACAATAAACTGGGAAATTCTTAAAGACATGGGAGTAGCAGACCACCTTACTTGCCTCCTGAGAAATCAAGAAGCAACAGTTAGAACAGGAAATAGAACAACTGACTGGTTCCAAATAGGGGAAGGAATACGTCAAGGCTGTGTATTGTCACCCTGCTTATTTAACTTATGTATAGAGTACATCATGAGAAATGCTGGGCTGGATGAAGCACAAGCTGGAAACAAGATTGCTGGGAGAAATATCAATAACCTCAGATACTGAGGTGAAACCACCCTTATGGAAGAAAGCAAAAAGGAACTAAAGAGCCTCTTGATGAAGGTGGAAGAGGAAGGTGAAAAAACTGGATGAAAACTCAACATTCAGAAAACTAAGATCATGGCATCTGGTCCCATTCTGTCAGTCAGTCAGATCAGTCACTCAGTCGTGTCCGACTCTTCGCGACCCCATGAATGGCAGCACGCCAGGCCTCCTTGTCCATCACCAAGTCCCGGAGTTTACCCAAACTCATGCCCATCAAGTCAGTGATGCCGTCCAGCCATCTCATCCTCTGTCATACCCTTCTCCTCCCATTACTTCATGGCAATTAGATGAGGAAACAATGGAAACAGTAAGAGACTTAATTTTCTTGGGCTCCAAAATCACTGTAGATGGTGGCTGCAGTCATAAAATTAAAAAGTGCTTGCTCCTTGAAAGTAAAGCTATGACACATCTAGACAGCATATTAAAAAGCAGAGACATTACTTTGCTAACAAAGGTCTGTCTAGTCAAAACTAATAGGAGAAGGCAATGGCAACCCACTCCAGTATTCTTGCCTGGAAAATCCCATGGACAGAGGAGCCTGGTGGGCTGCAGTCCATGGGGTCACAAAGAGTCGGACATGCCAGAGCGACTTCACTTTCACTTTTCACTTTCACGCATTGGAGAAGGAAATGGCAACCTACTCCAGTGTTCTTGCCTGGAGAATCCCAGGGATGGGGGAGCCTGGTGGGCTGCCGTCTATGGGGTCGCACAGAGTTGGACACGACTGAAGCGACGTGGCAGCAGCAGCAGTAACAGCAGTTAAAGCTATGGTTTTTCCAGCAGTCACGTATGGATGTGAGAGTTGGACCATTAAAAAAGCTGAGTGCTGAAGAATTGATGCTTTTGAACTGTGGTATTGGAGAAGACTCTTGAGAGTCCCTTGGATAGCAAGGAGATCCAACCAGTCAATCCTAAAGGAAATCAGTCCTAAATATTAACTGGAAGGACACGCTGAAGCAGAAGCTCCAATACTTGGGCCACCTGATGCAAAGAACTGACTCATTGGAAAAGGTCCTTAGCCTGGGAAAGACTGAAGGCAGGAGGAGAAGGGGATGACAGAGGGTGAAATGGTTGGATGTTATCACTGATTTGATGGACATGAGTTTGCACAAGCTCTAGGATTTGGTGATGGACAGGGAGACCTGGTGTGCTGTAGTCCATGGGGTCGCAAAGATTCGGACATGACTGGGCAACTGAACTGACATCCCCAGCCCTGGTGTCACTTTCTAGTGTTTATATTGTCTTGATTCTTATCATTTACCATATCCTTATGCATCAGTCCTTTTTTTGCCACTTTATTTTTTATGTGAAGGATAATTGCTTTACAGAATTTTGTATTTTTCTGTCAAACATCAACAAGAATCAGCCATAGGTACACGCTTGTCCCTTCCCTCCTAAACCTCCCTCCCATCTCCCTCCCAGGCCACCCTTCTAGATTGTCACAGAACCCCTGTTTGAATTCCCTAAGTCATAGAGCAAATTCCCATTGGCTATCTATTTTACATATGATCAAATAGGGAGTTAAGGGAGTTATAAATTTGCCTGTCTAGCTATTAAAATTAAATGGCATGGTTTCTATCCTCAAGGCATTTAGAAAGAAACAGTATGTACTTGATTAGGACCAAAGCTTTTGTGACCAATTGAATCTCAGGCTCTCTGGATTCTGCTTACTTGTTTTTCAGTCTTGGAAAACTTATCTGAGATATCTGAGATTCATTTTTTCACTACCATATATTCATATACCAATGTTGTGCTAGCTTAATAAAATAAGTCACATGAATTGGTATAGGATCTGATTTATAATTAGTGTTACACTTTAACACTTTGAATTCTTTGGATTTAAAACTTCAGATGCTGAGATAACTGTAATTTGGAAAATACCTTTCATTGTCCTACCCCATATCAGTCAGAGTACCAGGAGGAAACATACTCTTAAATTGTTCAACAAAAGAAAATTAAAAAAAAACTGCTAGAAGATAATGAGAGAAATCTAGACTGTCATGAATTTGGCAATGACTTTTCAGATACAATACCAAAGGCATGCTCCATGAGAGAAAGAACTAGTAAGTGGGACTCTGTTAAATTTAAATTTCTGCTCCATATGATACTGCTAAGAGAATGAAAAGTCAAGTCACAGACTGGTGGAAAAACTATAAAACACATATCTGATCTAGGACTTATAGCCAAAATGTGCAAAGGACTCTTAAAATTTAACAATAACAACAGCAACAGAAGTTTAAAAGATGAACAAAAGATTTGAAAGACACCTCATCAAAGAAGATATACAGATGTCAAATAAGCATACAAAAAGATGCTTAGCACAACATGCCATTATCAAATTGCAAGTTAAAACAATAATGACATATCACCACATATCTATTAGAATGGCTAAAATTCAAAATATTGACACCAGAATAGTAGTGCAGCTGTGAACCAAGAGGAATTCTCGTCCATTTAAGATGAGAATGCAAAATGTTACAGTCACTTTGAAAGTCAGTTTGGTAGTTTCCTATAAGGCTAAATATAATTTCACTATGCAATCCAGCAATCACATTCCTAGATATTTGTCCAAATGAGTCAAAAAATCATATCCACATTCAAGCATATCAATGTACATATTTTGATTTGCTTTATTCATTATTTCCCGAACTTGAAAGCGACCAAGATGTTCTTCGATAGGTAAATGGACAAAAATAGTATGATATATACAATGGAGTATATTCTGTGATAAAAAAGTAAATAAGCTATCAAGTTGCAAATATATATGGTAAATCCTTAAGTGCCTATTGTTAAGTAAAAGAAGACAGTCTGAAAAGATTCCTATTGTATGATTTTGACTCTATGATATTCTTGAAAGGTAAGACTATAGACACAATGAAACAGTCAATGGAGGACAGGGTTCAAGGGGAGAAAGAGTTGAATTGATGGAGCAAAGGGCATTTCTAGGAAAGTGAAATAATTATGCATGACTTTGTAATGATGGATACATGATATTATACATTAGTAAAAAGCCATGGGACTATAATAAACAAACAGTAAATTATTATAACTTTGGAGTTTAATAATTATATATCAATATTGGTTCATCATTTGTAACTGCATTAACATGAGATATTGTTTCCTGGAGAGGCAAATATGGAAACTCTAATTACTATATATGCAATTTTTTCTGTAAACCTGAAACTTCTCTAAAAAATAAAGTCTGTTAAGAGAACTAGACTTATAAATGAATCTTCTATGACTTGTGTTTGTTAGTCTCTCAGTCATGTCTGACTCTTTGTGACCCCATGGACCGTAGTCTGCCGGTCTCCCCTGTTCATGGTGTTCTCTAGGCAAGAATACTGGAGTATGTTGCCATGCCCTTCTCCAGGGGAATCTTCCCCACCCAGGATCGAATCTGTTGAATCCTAAATGAACCAAAATAAATTAAAATTACTTTGTATTGATTTTGACTTGATTTGCAGACCACTGGATAAGTTGGAGACAAAGATGTTTCACAAACCTTAGGGTTGTATTTGCTAATCTACATGTTCTGGTATTCATCAGATTTTAATTAATGTAAAATGGTTTACATTAAATTTGCTGTTTCTGGTTTTAGTCTCTTTTACAATAAGTACTAATGAAATATCAGCATGAACTATAATAACACAGATGAATACTTTTAATAAATATTTTGTATAAAGTGGAAAATTAATTAAATTGGAGGGATTTCAAATGCCTGTACATAATATATTTATGTACTTTAAGATATACTGACTTAATAAAGCATGTAAAACAGATAAATAACATATGTAGTCCTGGAACAAGAATCAGAGTTTGTGAGTCAAATATTCAGCTAATAAATAGTTGTTTGTACTTTGATAACATCTAATCTCTGAGCCTCATTTCCTGTTTTGCAAAATGAGAATATTTGTATATATGATGTTCAGTTATATTTCTGGATTTAATTTTGTATCTGTGTGCATATATATGTGTGTTTACAATATATTATTACTTATTTGCAATAGACGTCAAGGTACAGTCACCTTTTATGAAATGATAGGTCTTTCCCACACTTCAAGGTATCTAATTATACAAAGGGAGATTGCCAGAGTGACATAATATTCTACTTATTTATTTTATATGCCTTTCTTGGGAATTATTATGCAGTTATTGTTTGAAATTTTGGCACAAGGGATTTCTCATTAGTTTCATATTCAGTATGTTTATGGTGGTTTTAAATAGTAAGAGACAGTTGGTTTATATCTTACTAGCTATGGAAAAAACATTATAAGTATTCTGAAATAAACATTAACACTTGTCCTTGACTCTAAAACTTGACCTAGTGAAGGGTCTGGTCCTTTAATGATAAAACACATAATAGTGGTTTGCCTCTGTTCTTCAATTACATTAAATGATCCCCTTGAGTTTTCAACGAAAAGAAAAATATCTTCTATGTTTTGGTGTAAAATGCACATTTAATTGGCTCCCTGACAGATGTTGAATTTTAACTTCTTAAAAAATAAACATTTGACCATACTACACAGATTTTGATACTGTGCATCTTTTGGGATCCAGAACATCTGGGGAACTGGGTAGGTTATTAACCTTTCTCAGCACAGCTATTATTCCTTTATCCAATGCATTGTATATAAGTTCCTCCCTTTGATAGTATATTTAAATCATTTTGTATACATCCACATTTTAGTACATGGGTATCTCACTCAATCTCATTCCTCTCTTTTGTGTTCCTCCTACACTTTTTTCAACCTACTTGAGCCAACACAGTCCAAGTTACAGACCTGCAGGTCCATGGTACATCATTTTCAGCACTCCCTTGATGGGACCCACCAACTGCTTTGCCTTATTCCCCTCCCTTCACTACTATTTACTCTACTATCCCTTATCTTTTAACTCATCTCACAACTGTTTTCCTTGGTTCCAGGAATCTGGATTACTAAATGTTCTGAAAAGGACACCGAAGGGTATTGATAATTTTTAAGATAATTTTAACTTAATTTTTAACTAACATGCAGTTGCTCAATCTACATGGACTCATTTAATTTGGCAAGCCATATACTTGTCCTTAATCATCCCCAATTCACACTCTATTCCTTTTCTTCTATTAGCTCTCACATCTTACAGTCTAGCTTCCTGGATGTCAGGGCAACACTATCTTCACACACAAACACAAATACCCACACATAACAAAGGGAAAAGAAAATTTTGTCATCATTGAGTATGACCACATAAGGATTCGTCCCACAATAACTGACTGAGAATCAGTTCAGATTTCCTTAACTGCATGGCTGCTTTAATTTCAAGGATGTGAAATTCAACGTCTCAAAACTGGAAATTTTTATCTTCAAATAATCCTCCTCCTGATGTAATTAAGCAAAAAAAAAAAAAAAAAAGCAAAACTGTAATATCTACATAAGTCATCTGATCTGAATAGATTTGCATTACTTATTTCTAAACTTTTGAGGATATAGACAACTTACTTCAATTTCAATGTTTCTAAAACTTTTTGAGCTCTTTTGATTTGTTGGTTGTTTTTTGTTTTACTTTTGTTTTTGTGCTAAGAGCTTTGAGAGGATGATTTTCTTCCAAGGTAATAGAGGCTTCAGGAAAAAAAATCAACAGGCAAACAAACATAAAAGACAAACTTTTAAAAATCAAAATGTATTCAATCTGGATTGTATTAACTTGAAAAGAAATGCTAATTCTGATATTTTAATTAAGAATGGAAATATATTCTAGTTTGTTAAGAAGATAATCTGTCACTGGAATTTAATAATTTAATTAATCACTAACAAAATCATTTCTCCTATGTGAGTACACTTTATACTTTAAATGCACATTGAGCAAGCAATATAAAAATTGAATTATTAGTGAATATAAAACAATCTATATTCATTGGCAGAACAGAATGTCCTTACTTAAGCTGTAATAGTTGCTTTTTAATCAAAACATTTAAAATGTAGTCTATCCATTATACAGTATTTTTTAATTAAAAAAGGCCTGTGGTATGTAGCAAGCTCCACAGATATAGACAAGATCACTTTCAGGTAATATAATCTCAGAAAGGAGTTTGGGGACATGACTAAACTATATTTTGGTCTTTTTTCAGGATCAAAGTTGTTACATAGACTACACTGTTTTATAAGAGAACAGAGATAGAGTGAAATATAAATGTAGATTGAACTACCTGCTGAAAAATAATAACAGAAACTCTTAATCCAAAAATTATGATGGAACATGGATTGGTAGGGGAACTCTGGAATAATGTGTTATGTGAAACAGTTCTGATGAGTCTTGAGGGCCCTGAGAAGACTATTCCAGTGAAAAGCCAGTGGGTCTAGCTTAGGAAAAAGAAGATTATAAAATTGTTTAATTACCAACATTTGTGTAGTACTTTTGTTTCAAAGTATTTTCCTTGTATTTATCACAGTTGATTCTCAGACTAACTCTGTACAGTAGTCATAGTACTGAGCATTGTTCTAATTTAAACAAAAACTATATGAGAGATTGAGTCTTATTACCAAAGTCACTTTGCTACATATATAACATATCGATATAACTAAACTTTACAAACAAATGTGAGGAGTTTGAAAATTTTTCTGAAAACACTGAAGAATACCGAATTGTGGGAAGACAAATATATGCTTCTACTCAAATCACAAAAATTATAATTGGCTAACAGTATTACTGCAGTTTCAAATGCAACTTCTTTATCCAACATTAATTCTAGGTTTAAAATATAACCCTACTTCTTAGAGATATGACATGTAATTTATTGCATTAAAAATAATAATACTAAAATCTCTTATACATTTTACATTTAAATTTACCTACAATGGGATCCTTTTCTTTCCTTTTTTGGTTTTCTACAGAAGTGAGCTTTATGATTTTAAGTTCATATATACCTGTTGGAAGAAAAGAAAAATAATCCAGCCATAATAATCCACATTTTTCCTAAAAAGTTGATCAAAGAATTCATGTTATAATAGTATATATAAATATACTATAAATATAACATATTTATAGTATATAAATAATATAAAGAGCATAAAGGTCTTGGGACGTCCCTCTGTAACCACTTAAATTTTAATTTGATTTTTAAACCGAATCTGAACTGAGTTATAGGTTTGAAAATTGTTATCGCTTTCATAGTCTTAAATGTGTCTGTGCTTGCTCCATCCCTTCAATCATGTTGAGCTCTTTGTGACCCCATGAAGACTTCTCTGTCCTTGGGATTTCCCGGTTACAGTCTTATATACCCACATACAAATACATTTGTGTAATACCTATTTAATGATAAATAATTTTGAAAATAACATATAGAAAGCCAGCCAAAGGAAAATAAAATTGGTACCATGAAGATCAAAAGAGTATATGTTAAATGACTTTTTGAGTGAATGTGCCTATATGAGTAATATAAACTGTTTACTAGAACTGTTTACTACTTAGATGTAGATATAATATGAATAAAGTATTTCAAGTTTTAAACAATTAAATTTACTTGCTGATGAGATTTTTTTTTCTAAGGCAAATTGGTAGATACAAAAAAGCAAACTCTACAAATAGGTCAAATAGGTTCCTATAAATCATGTAGGTATTTAAAGCACTACCTGATCATTCTTTGGTGATTTACTTTCTCTGTATTCAGCATAACGTGTAATATAAAAATGCCTTAGACCATGCTAATATATACATACACACTGGAGTGTGTATATATACAGTACTGGAGTGGGTTGCCATTTCCTTCTCCAGGGAATCTTTCTGACCCAGGGATCGAACCCAGGTCTCCCGCATTTTAGACAGACGCTTTTACCGTCTGAGACACCAGGAAAACTTAAAAACATGATATCTACCTTAATATATCTTGATATATATATCTTGACCATATACTTGATAATCTACTTAATAATCTACCATAATATCTACCTTAAAGACATAATAAATCAAAAAAAAAAAAACTAAGAATTTATCATTGGTGATAAATTAACTCTGGGCTTCCCTTGTGCTCAGCTGGTAAAGAATCCGCCTGCAATGCGGGAGGCCTGGTTTCGATCCCTGGGTTAGGAAGATACCCTGGATAAGGGAAAGGCTACCCACTCCATAATTCTGGCCTGGAGAATTCCATGGACTGTATAGTCCATGGGGTCACAAAGAGTCAGACATATCTGAGCAACTTTCACTTTCACTTTCAAATTAACTATACTACTGACTTTATTCTGATTTCTCCAGGTTTTCCATGTTCTTTTTCTGTTCCAGGACTCAATTTTGGGTTTTCACTTGTATTTGGTTTTCCTGTTCGCCTGTTGATCAGTAACTAAGACGTGTCCGACTCTTTGTGACCCCATGAACTGCATCACGTCAGGCTCCTCAGTCCTCTCAAGTCTTCTCCAGCAGCACAATTTGAAAACATCAAATCTTTGGCTCTCAACCTTCTTTATGATCCAACTCTCATGTCTGTACATGACAACTGGAGAAACCATAGCTTTGACTCTGCAGACCTGTGTAAGCAAAGTGATATCTCTGCTTTTTAATATTCTGTCTAGATTTATCATAGCTTTCCTTCCAAGAAGCAAGAGTCTTTTAATATCACAGCTGCAGTCACCATCCACAGTGATTTTAGAGTCCCCCAAAATAAATTTTTCATTGCTTCCACTTTTTCCCCTTCTGTGAGCCATGATAGAAGGGGAAAAAGTGGAAGCAATGAAGAATTTATTTACTCAAATGCTAAAAGACAATGCTGTGAAAGTGCTACACTCAATATGCCAGCAAATTTGGAAAGCTCAGCAGTGGCCACAGGACTGGAAAAGGTCAGTTTTCATTCCAATCCCAAAGAAAGGCAATCCCAAAGAATGCTCAAACTACTACACAATTGCACTCATCTCAAACGCTAGTAAAGTAATGCTCAAAATTCTCCACACCAGGCTTCAGCAATACGTGAACTGTGAACTTCCAGATGTTCAAGCTGGTTTTAGAAAAGGCAGAGGAGCCAGAGTTCAAATTGCCAACATCCGCTTCATCTTTGAAAAGCAAGAGAGATCCAGAAAAACATCTATTTCTGCTTTATTGACTGTGCCAAAGCCTTTAACTGTGTGGATCACAATGAACTGTGGAAAATTTTGAAAGAGATGGGAATACCAGACCACCTGACCCACCTCTTGAGAAACCTGTATGCAGGTCAAGAAGCAGCAGCTAGAACTGGACATGGAACAACAGGCTGGCTCCAACTAGGTAAAGGAGTACATCAAGGCCATATATTGTCATGCTGCTGTTTAAATTATATGCAGATCACATCATGAGAAACACTGGGCTGGATGAAGCACAAGCTGGAATCAAGATTGCCAGGAGAAATATCAATAACCTCAGATATGCAGGTGACACCACCCTTATGGCAGAAAGTGAAGATGAACTAAAGAGCCACTTGATGAAAGTGAATGAGGAGAGTAAAAAAGTTGGCTTAAAGCTCAACATTCAGGAAACTAAGATCATGGCATCTGGTCCCATCACTTCTTGGGAAATAGATGGGGAAACAGTGTAAACAGTGTCAGACTTTATTTTTTGGGGCTCCAAAATCACTGTGGATGGTGATTGCAGCCATGAAATTAAAAGACGCTTACTCTTTGGAAGGAAAGTTATGACCAACCTAGACAGCATATTGCAAAGCAGACACATTACTTTGCCAACAAAGGTCCATCTAGTCAAGGCTGTGGTTTTTCCAGTAGTCATATATGGATGGGAGAGTTGAACTATAAAGGAAGCTGAGCTCAGAAGAACTGATGCTTTTGAACTGTGGTGTTGGAGAAGACTCTTGAGAGCCCCTTGGACAGCAAGGAGATCCAACCAGTCCATCCAAAGGGAAATCAGTCCTGGGTGTTCATTGGAAGGACTGATGTTGCAGCTGAAACTCCAATACTTTGGCCACCTGATGTAAAGAGCTGACTCATTTGAAAAGACCCTGATGCTGGAAAGATTGAGGGCAGGATGAGAAGGGGACAACAGAGGATGAGATGGTTGGATGACATCACCAACTCGATGGACATGGGTTTGGGTGGACTCTGGGAGTTGGTGTTGGACAGGGAGGCCTGGCATACTGTGGTTCATAGGGTCACAAAGAGTCAGACATGACTGAGTGACTGAACTGAACTGAAATGATGTGCCATGAAACGATTGAACCAAATGTTATGATCTTTTTCATTTTCTTTTTTTTTTTTTTTTTAGTGTTTTTCCTGTTCCCTAGTCTCCTACAAGTTGTGATAGTTTCTCAGCCTTTTCTTGTGTTCTATAATCATAACAATTCTGTGAGTATTTGTCCAGTGATTTTGTAAAATATACTTCAATGTGTTTTCCTCTGCTATTTTCTCATGATAAGATTTATGATTTTGAGAAGGGAAAGTTTACCATCCAAATGGTATTTTCTATTCAGGGTAACATCTCAGGGACTCTGTGATGTGTGATATGTATGTGTTTTACTACTGGTTCTGTTAATATCAGCTTCTTGGTTAAGTTGGTATCTGCCCTGTTTCTCCACTTTAAAGTTACTCTATTTTCTTTTATAATTAATACATATCTTCGGAGAGATTCTTCAAGACATTCAAATGTACTGTTTTCTTCAAAAAATTTAATAATATTATTACTCCTCAGTCGATTTTACCTGGTATAATGATCACTATGGTATTTTAATGGTAATTTTCTGAAATTTTCTTCATTCCTTTTACATTATTATTGGAATTCTTCTGTAAAGAAGAATCTCTTTATTCAATTGTTAATTTATATCAGTACAGATACACATATTTTTTTATTTTATTTATTTTATTTATTTATTATTTTATTTATTACTTCATTATGTTGTTATTCAAATTGTTCCAGCTCTTTCACATCGACTTCTATACCATTTGACATGTCCTAATTCTTAAATTTTGAGTATTTCTATACATTTTTGCAACATAAGATGCTCCAAGATGATCTTTCACTCTCCCTTTGCCAACCCTACAATCATCTCTTCCATGGGCTCTCAGTTCAGTTCAGTCGCTCAGTCATGTCCGACTCCTTGTGACCCCACGAGCCGCAGCACGCCAGGCCTCACTGTCCGTCACCAACTCTCAGAGTCCACTCAAACCCATGTCCATCGAGTCGGTGATGCCATCCAACCATCTCATCTTCTTTCTTCCCCTTCTCCTCCTGCCCTCAATCTTTCCAGTATCAAGGTCTTTTCCAGTGAGTCAGCTCTTCGCATCAGGTGGCCAAAATATTGGAGTTTCAGCTTCAACATCAGTCCCTCCAATGAACACCCAGAATTGATCTCTTTTAGGATGGACTGATGGATCTACTTGCAGTCCAAGGTACTCTCCAGAGTCTTCTCCAACACCACACTTCAAGAGCATCAATTCTGAGCCCAGCTTTCTTTATAGTCCAACTCTCACATCCATACATGACCACTGGAAAAACCATAGCCTTGACTAGACGGACCTTTGTTGACAAAGTTCTAGTTCTTTGTTAATAATTCAGTGAATCATTATTAACCAATAAATTAAGGTGGTGGTACTTATTAATTATATTTTCATTATTATTCATTTTATCCACCTAAGTAGAAATATTCCTATGTAAGACCTCCTAGTTATATGACTGATCAATACATTTTATGTCCCAACATACTGCTTCCTCTATCAAATGTGGATAATAATAATACATTTTTATGGTTCTTGGAGAAGGAAATGGCAACCCACTCCAGTACTCTTGCCTAGGAAATTCCATGGATGGAGGAGCCTGGTGGGCTACAGTCCATGGGGTCGCAAAAAAAAAAAAAAAAAAGAATAAAAAAAAAATACATTTTTATGGTTCTTAAAGGCAATTGAGAAAGTGAAAGTAACTTGTAATTATAAAGCATTATTGTAATTCTAATGATAATATCATCATGTGGGAATTTTACATGATGTTATTGCTCCTGTATATGACACTTACCTCAGATTAATCAGGCAAAAAGTATACGCTTCTACCAATGTCATAACTTACTGTTTAGAAGCTTAATATTTGGCTCACAATTCTCCTCACAACCTTTTTATTGCATTGGAATTTCAGAAATACTTTTGAAAGAAGCATAAATTCTTCACTTGGAATAAATGCTTAGTCTTGGGGAGGTACAAAAAAATTTTAAAAAAAGGACAATCACATCTGCTCTATTGGTTCAAGTATGTTTTACAGAATTGAAACAGAAAGTCACTAAATGTGACAATTTTCATATCAGCCACAAACTCATAATATAGCAGAAAATGAGATTCAAAATCTATTTTTAAAAAATGTTGGCCTTAAAACTCCTCTGAATAATGCCAAAGAAAGATATATTTTAAGAACTTTTAACTGAAATTTACTTAGACAGGCAGGAGTAACTGTAGCTAACCTTTGAATGATCAGAACTTATGGTTCAACAAACTGTCCCAAAGCCAGCCAAGCAGGGAGTTTCCACAGACCCAACCTCACAGTTTGCCAGTGGATTCTGCTGTGTAAAAATACATACAGGACTTCCAAAAAGCAAAATAGGAAAACTCTATTTATAAGAATTATCCTCACATCTCCATTTTAAGCCTGATGACTCATGGCTATAGGAATCTTATTTTAGATATAGAAGCTTCCTGATTCCATACTTGGAAAAGGAGCTGCCCTCCAAATTCTGAGGTGATGATGATCAAAACATTCAGGAAGGAATTTAGAACCCAATGGTAGGCCAAGATCAATAAAAATCTCAAAGAGAATCTCAAGATTGATGAAAGAAACATCATATGATTTTTCAAGCATTTCAGTAGCAAAGAATTAAAACTATCATATCCAAAACTATAGCAGGAAAATTTCATAGGCAGTCAATATTTTGAAAGTATCTTAAATGGCAATATTGTATTGACTCTCTTTTGTGTGGAAGTTTTTAGAGGTCTAGTTTGAAAAGCATTTGCAAAATATAAAGATGTATTTGCAATAACAAAAGCAAGTAAATTTAGTTACATTATGTTTGACTCAAAATGTCAACAATGGAAGAAATTATGGAACTAGTGGGAGTATAATTTAGGGGCATTCAAGCTTAATTGAAAAGATTCATATTTATGCCTGACTTTGAAGAGGCTATCTTGGTTGTATTTTGCAAGGCAAAATAAAATTGAAATATAAAAAGAATATTATAGGTTCCTTATGTATAACTTTAGTGAGAACTTCAAAATCTTCTTGGCCCTATTTCATACTCTAGCCACTGCAGGGGTAGTAGCTGATGAACATTTTGACCAACTTCATGCAGATATAACTGATAGTACCTCACCCCTGCGTCCTGCCAGGGACTTTCCCTGAGACTGTAGAAGGGGAACACATGAGAACTTGCTCATCAGGCACGTATGTTCACATCAGAAATATGCAGTAATCAAAGCCCGTGGGGTCATCTTCAGCCCTTAGGTATGGGAATGAATAGATGAATATGTCCTCATTTTGGACCCTCAGGTGCACACTTCTGAGATGTTTTGGCTCTTAGAACATCCTCAGGAGATAAAACAGAGTTGCCCATAGCACTGAAGTGAAACTGTTAGTGAGTCACGTCTGACTCTTTCTGACCCCATGGACCGGCCAGACTCCAGCTACAGTTCATGGATTCTCCAGACAAGAATATGGGAGTGGGTTCCATGCCCTCCTCCAGGCGATCTTCCCAACCTAGGGATCAAACTTGGGTCTCCCACATTGCAGGCAGACTTCTTACTGTCTGAGTTACCAGAAAAGTTACTTGTCAAATCCATATAACATCTTTATGTTGGCTTTTTCACCTTTCTCATTTTCACTCCCCATGACTTGCACTCCTGCTCCCTGAGATTATATTTTCTCAAGATTTTCTTTGAGAAAAATTTAGCCTGAGATAAGTACTATTTCTGTTCTTTGTGCTTTAGGGGTGGGTGGGGAGGAAATCAGAGTCTTTCAGATCTTTCATTATGTCCTGACCTTAAACAAATGATCAAGTTACTCAGCAACAAACACAAAAGAGAATCAGATTCCAAATTAAAACACACTAGTTCTATTCACTTTATAATACAGATTTCATGATACCATAAAATGAAAGCCCAAGTATAAGTTTAGAAATTGTTAAAGTTCTCCATTAATTGCTTTATGTTGAATTCTAAATCTCTGTAAAGAGAGATTCACTGGTAAAACAATATAATGTACAAAAGTACTGATTATTTTCTTTTAAATGAGATTTACACTACATTCTATTTAAAATAAATTTATATCAAATTGTTTTCAAATGGCAACTGTTTAGAGCATTAAATGACTTAGTTATTAAAATGTCCAATTTTAGCCGATGTTTTTAAAAATACATCTATCGTACAAAGCAATGAATTTCTTGTCTGCCTTATAACAGCATCATTAGTCCACAGAAAAGTTTCTTCCTTATCACATTAAGATTATTCATTTAGACAACTGTAAACATGTTTTGACATGCTTACTTATTGTGAAATGTCACGAATTTTTTCTTTGTAAAATACAGCCACTTTGAGTAAATAGTATAAAAGTTATAAATTAAGATACCAGATTAATAGTGAAAATGAGATATTCTACATCTTCACATTTTCATAAAATTATTCCAGGTTCTGGTCTTATTGTTGCAACCAATTTTTAATAAAGTTACCATGGACACAGTTACTACTTTTTATTGACTATAAAGGGTTGTCAGTCTTTTACAACATAATTGCCAGTAAAATTTTCTCTGGTGCAACTGTGTGTATTTAAGTGCTAACTAAATATACTCATGGGAAAAAGGGAAAAGACAAAGCCTGTTGATCTGTATTATTAATTTTCATAATCTTTCTTTCTCCCCAATATATCAATACTAAAGGCACTGAGAAACCTTAGGGGGAAAATTTATTCACCAATAGAGGATCTTCTCTATATAAATAGCATTTCAGTGATGATCAAAGGAAAGCTTAGGAGAAAGGGAAAAATACATAACCCCTTGTGCATACTACTTGGAAAGATACAGAAAGTAATTGATTTCTGTCAAATCAATTTGCATTTCAAATTAAATATTTAAGAAATACATCAACATGAGCCTTAATCATCACACAAATCTATTGTAAAATATTAAACATATCATGGTAGCCATGCTCTCAGTAGAAAAAAATATATAATTTTACCTATCAATGAACTGCAGAATTATTTTCTTTTCCAGCATTTTCTGTTGCCAAAGACAACACAATAATAGATACACTTTGCTATAGTAGGACTATACTTTTACTGGAATGGACAGCATCATCTTAAGCTCATTACTAGAATGGACAGCATCGTCTTAAGCTACAGGACATATTTTGCCCAAATAGATATTGATTGCTGAAACTGTATATGTATCTGAGGAATTATTTGTAGTAAAATCATCTATTTATACATTTTAGGATATGCTTCTTCCCTGGAAATTCATGTATATATTGTGGTGGAATTTCTAAAAGAAGTCTTTTATTTATTTAAATTCAAACTATTTAAGAAGAAGGGAACAAATGAAAAAGAAAACCTTGAAAGCAGAATAAATTATGAATCAAGTCTTTATATTTAGTTATTCATATAATATTATATTATATCAAGCAGATAAAAAAGGCCAACATAAGAAGATCTTTCAAGTGCTCTGTCAAGTCCTAATTGCGCTTATGTTGAAAAAATAACCTGTAGATGTATACTAAGGAGGGAATAAAATGCCAGCAGTTACAACGATGAAGATTGAGTCAAGTATTTCTTCTTTAAAACTTTTTTAAAAAATGAGATTTATTTTTAATTCATACTGTTGAAAATAATTTTATATCACTCTTTTTTCCCCCACAGTTTTCAGTAGTCCAGAAAGTATAATTAAATTTTATTTATATATTTTTCTTTGCATTTCATTCTTCTTTCTATTCATTTCAGTTAGTCACTCAGTCGTGTTTGCCTCTTTGAAATCCCATGGACTGTAGCCTCTCAGGCTCCTCTGTCCATGGAATTCTCCATGGCAAGAATACTGGAGTGGGTTGCCATTGCCTCCTCCAAGGGATCTTCCCAACCCAGGAATTGAACCTAGTCTCCTGCATTGCAGGCAGATTCTTTACTGTATGAGCCAGTAGGGAAGAGGACTTTGGTTACACTATGCATATTTTCTTTTTATTTTAATATATGTCCTCTAATAAGTTACTCTAATAATACTTGGCATGAACATAGGAACAAAAATGAAAATAATTTTTCTATTTTGTAAAATACAGAAGATTGGATAAATACCCTGGATGATATTCACATTAAGCAACTAAAAATTCTTATAACTTTTTTATATCTTATACTCTATGAAATTTTCGCTTTAAATGCATTGTCAAGTTACCAAGAATACAGGGGAATAGCAAAAGCCAAACAAAGTTAAAAAGGGGATCTTTTGGAGGAAGCAAATTCAAAATTCAGAAGTTGACTTCTCATCCAGAGTGTTTCTGCTAAAACATGGTTACCTGAAATTTTTTAATCTGAGAGGTTTATGAGGAGTGAGAAGAAATTGGGGAGATAAATAACAAGAAATAATGTCTAGAGTTTTCCTAGGGTTCAGTAACTAATAGAATCCCCTGATATATAGACTGGACCACAAAGGCCAGGAAATAGTTTCATTCTATAGAAGAGACAGCAATGGATTTTGACAGTCTCACATGAATTGGGGTTTTTTAAAGGGTAAAATAAATCCACCCTAAAGATTATAATCACGAAACAGACCTCATCTAACCATGGTAACAAATTTCACAAAATCTGTGTTGTTTCCCCAAGTCTCTAACAAATATTTTACTTTTAAACTGTTAGATTTGTGTAACCCATATGCCTGGCAGAAGCAAAAGTATAACTTCTCTGCATGTGTCAAAGTTAGAATAAAGTAGAATGAAGTGAAAAAAGCAAGTCACAACACATACACAAAACCAAGGTACACAAAACCAAGAAATATCAGGCAGCAAATTCAGACTTGCAGAGATGTAAGAATTATTATAAAACAATTATTAAATAAATATATTTACTTTGTTTACAAAAAATAACAGAGGCTTAAGAAGAAAGCATGGAATAGAGACCTTCCCTGTTGGCTCCCAGGTGGCGCTAGTAGTAAAGAACCCGCCTGTCAACGCAGATGTAAAAGACGTGGGTTCGATCCCTGGGTTGGGAAGATTCCCCTCGAGAAGGCAAAGGCAATCCACTCCAGTATTCTTGCCTGGAGAATCCCGTGGACAGAGAAGCCTGGCGGGCTACTGTCCGTGGGATCGCAAAGAGTTGGACACGACTGAAGTGACTGAGTGTGCATGCTCAGTGGTAAAGAATCCACCTGCGTGTGCAGGAGACATAGGTTTGATCCCTGGGTCAAAAAAAGGTCCCTTGGAGAAAGAAATGACAACCCACTCTCACATCTTTGCCTGGGAAATTCCATGGCTAGAAGAGTCTGGCAGGCTACAATCAATGAGGTCACGAAAGAGTCAGACACAACTTAGTGACTAAATAACAACAATGAAATAAGGAACAGGATAGGAAGCCCAGAAAGAAATCCACACACGTGTGGCCAGTTAATATATGACCAATGAGGCAGGACTATAAAAGGGAGGAGAGACAGTCTCTTCAAAAAATTATGCTGGGAAAACTGGACAGTTTCCCAGTAAAAAAGTGAAATTTGAACAATTTTAACACCATGTAAAAAAAATAAACTCAAAATATATCAAAGATCTAACCATCCAATTGGACTCTGTAAAATTCTTAGAGGAAAACAGGCAGAACATATGCTGATGTAAATTGCAGCGATATATTTTGCAATCCATCTCCCAGAGTAATGGAAATAAAAACAAAAATTAAACAAATAGAATTTAATTAAACTCAAAAACTTTGCCTAGCAAAGGAAACCATAAACAAAATGAGAACACATCACACAGAATGAGAGAAAATATTTGCAAACAATGCAACTGACAAGGGATTAATCTCCAAAATTTGCAAACAGCTCATGTAGCTCCATATAAAAAAATAAACAAACAAGCCAATCAAAAAATGGGCAGAAGACCTAACGAGACATTTCTCCAAAGACATACAGATAGCCAAGAGGCACATGAAAAGATACTCAGCATCATCAATTATTGGAGAAATGCTAATCAAAACTACAAAGGGACTTCATCTCATACAGGTCAGAATGGCCACCATATGAAAATTTGCAAACAATAAATGTTGGACAGGGTGTGGAGAAAATGGAACTCTCCTAAAATGTTAGTGGAAATGTAAGCTGGTGCAGCCACTATGGAGAATTCTATGAAGTTTCCTTAAAACACTAAAAATAGGTCTATCATATGATCCAGCAATGCCACTCTTGGGAATATATACCATAGAAAAATATGGTTTGAAAAGATACATGCACCCCATTGTTCACTGCAACACTGTTTACAAGAGCCAGATCATGGAAGAAACCTAAATGTCCAACAGCAGATGATGGATAAAGAAGATATGGTACATATAATATATACAACAGAATATTATTCAGCCTTTAAAGAGAGTGAAATACTTCCATTTGCAGCAATATGGATGGAAATGAAGATCATCATACTAAGTGAAATGAGTCAGACAGAGAAAGACACATATCATATGGCTTGCCTTATATGCAGAATCTAAAGAAAAACAATGTAAATGAACTTATTTACAAAACAGACACCCAGACTTACAGAACAAAGCTATGGTTACCAGGAGGGAAGAGTGGGGAGGGGGATGACAGCTTGGGAGTTTGGGACTAACATGTACACACTGCTATATTTAAATTAAAACGAATGTCTTTCCATGAAAAAAATGAAAAAGAAAAAAAAAGGATAAAGGAATGATGAAAATATCCATCATTTTGTTTTGGAAAAGACCATATACAGTTTCTAGAAATTAAAAATATTAGAAGTGGAATATAGAAGGATTTAACATAAGGTTAGATTCAATTGAATAGATAATTACTGAGAGGAAAAAGCATAAAAATTTAGTATAAGGTATAAAGAAAAAGAAAACATAAAATATAAGTAAAGAGGAATGAAGTTTATAGAGAGGGACATTTAACATAAAAACGTAAAGTTCCAGTGGAAGTTAAAAATGAATAAAATCCCTGGTATATTCAAAGATGTATATCCTGAGAATATAAAACTGTATTAAGTAACACAGGAATAGCATATCACTGGAAAAGGAATAGATGATAGATTACTTTAAAGAGATTAGGAACAGGTTAATATCTTCTGGAAATATCATAAACAGCAGTTGGCATAAAAGATCAATAATGAAATGAAGTCCTATTAAATAGACAATAAGCCATACTGAAAAATAAAATTATAACACTTTAATTACTTGAATGTTAAAGGAAAATAGGGTTGCAGAGTTGGACATGACTTAGCAACTGTCATAAGAAGAGTGAAAAAAAAAAAGAGTGAAAAGACAAGCCTCAAACTGGGAAAAATATAATGCCATACATATCTAAAAAAGTCACATTATGAATATATATATACATGTACACACTGAAGAATATATGTATGCATCTTTATGTTGTACATTATAGAATGTATTTTATATGTGTGTGAAGTATAGTCCACACATTTTTAAGACAAAGATAAACAGCCCAAAGGGAAACAGATGAATTTTTCTAAAGTTATTTGAGGAGAAGACATACAAATAATCAAGAATCAAGTGAAATTTTTTTAGCTAATTTATAATCAGAAATATAATAAAACAATGCTTCTACTTAAATGTAATAGGTCAGTAAACATTTTAAAAAAGCAAAGAAATCTGAATATTGCAATAGTTGGTGAGCAGGTACAACAGAGAAACACTGATGAAAAATAATTTGACAATGCATTATTTTTCAGATACTTCTTTTTTTAGACATATTAATATAACCTGGGGAGGAGAGGGTCTTAATTTGTAGACCAAAAGTACATACGAGAATTTTTATCTTAGTAGTTTTGTAGCAGCAAGTCTGTGAGCAAGGGAAAAATATCAAAAGGATATGTTCAGAAATATTGGAAATGACAGTAACTGAACAACAACTGTTAAAGACACTGTCCTTTTGTGAAAAGTTTATTCATTTCTTCCAGGTGCGTAGCATCATTATTATTCAATGTCGTTGCTGTTGTTGAGTCGCTAAGTTGTGTTCATCTCTTTACAGCCCTATGGACTGCAGCATGACAGGCTCCTCTATCACCCAGTAGCTTCCGGAGTTTGCTTCCATTCATGCCCATAGAGTCATTGATGCAACCTAACCAACTCATTCCCTGCTGCTCCCTTATTCTTTTGCCTTAATTCTTTCCCAACATTAAAAGACGCTTGCTCCTTGGAAAAAAAAGCTATGATCAACCTAGACAGCATATTAAAAAGCAGAGACAATACTTTGCTGACAAAGGTCTGTCTAGTCAAAGCTATGGATTTTCCAGTGGTCACGTATGGATGTCTGAGTTGGACTATAAAGAAAACTGAGCACTGAAGAATTGATGCTTTTGAACTGTGGTGTTGGGGAAGACTCTTGAGAGTACCTTGGACTTCAAGGAGATCTAACCAGTCCATCCTAAAGGAAATCAGTCCTGAATATTGATTGAAAGGACTGATGCTGAAGCAGACGCTCCAATACTTTGACCACCTGATACAAAGAACTGACTCCTTGGAAAAGACCCTGATGCTGTGAAAAATTGAAGATAGAAAGAAAAGGGGATGACAGATGAGATGGTTGGATGGCATCACCAACCTGACAGACTTGAGTTTGAGCAAGCACCAGGAATTGGTGATGGACAGGGAAGCCTGGTGTGGTGCAGTCCATTGGGCACAAACAGTTGGACATGACTGAGCTACTGAACTGAGCTTTCCCATCATGAGGGTCTTTTCCAGTGGGTTGCCTCTTGGCATCAGATAGACAAAATATTACAACTGCTGGTTCAGATGGTAAAGAATGCACCTGCAGTGCAGGAGCCGCAGGAGATGAAGTTTCGATCCCTGGGTTGGGAAGAAGCCCTGGAGCAAGGAATGGCTACCCACTCCAGTATTCTTGCCTGGAAACTTCCATGGACAGAGGAGCCTGCAGAGCTACAGTCCATAGGGTCGCAAAGAGTTGGACACCACTGAGCAATGGCTCCTCTGTCCATGGGATTTTCTAGGCAAGAATGCAGAGTGGATTTCCATTGCCTTCTCCAGGGGATCTTCCTGACCCAAGGATCAAACCTGTTTCTCCTGCACTGCAGGCAGCTTCTTTATCATTTGAGCCACCAGGGAAACCCACATTCACTTCTCAAATGAAAGTTAAAAATTGCTTGCCAGAGTTTGCTTTAAATTCTGAAGGAGAAAATAGGTTTTTAAGTTTAAAAATAAGTTGTAGGAAATGCTAATGTTATAGCTTTTAGAGGCATTAAACACAAAATGTAAATTACTGCAGGTTTTATTTTTTTCAATGACTACAGAATTGGAACCACACTTTTCATCTATATTCCTAAGGCTTTAGGATCAATTTAACTAAAAATGAGTAATGCCAAATATAATTTCTTAATTTTCAGGTCCATGTATAATTTGCTAGAAATTTAAATCTCTCCACATTACAGATATATTTACAATTGGATAATTAAAAAGTTTCTTAGAAAAGATGTTTTTGACACCAAGGAGACTTGAGACCATTTCAAAATCACCATTAGTGAATCATACTTTCCTCTTGTAAATAACTCAACTTGCATGTGTATATTTAAGTTAAAAAAAGAAAAGAAAAAATTCAGTCTGAATATGAACATATACTATGCCAACCATTTAAAATAACACTTTAATTCAGGGAAAAGTGTATTTACTCTACATTTTTGCCCATAAGATGAAAAACTTTAAATATTTACAATGTGTTTCATTTTAGGCACTTCATAAAATTTATTTAGAATCTAAGAAAAAAATGAGAAACAAGCACATGTTTTTTACACAACACAGAAGCATGTACCAAGAAAACCAGGTGACCCAGGATCCAAGAAATAAATGATCCTTTTCATTTTGTAAGGCACAACTTGTTTTTGTATGCTGTGGCACTCCAACTTATTTTCTTAATACTTATAAACTGACTCAAACAAGTTAAGAGAAAATAATTAATGACACTAAAAACAAAATTTCTAGAGAAATATTTCTTTTAGAGAACCGTCTTCTAATTTTTTCCACAACATTTTTTCTTAATTCAATTTATATTTATACTACAGTTTTATGTATGTGCATTAAAAATAAATATACTGCATTAAAGAAATATTCCTGATGTACACACCTGCGTTTACAGAACTTTTATATTAAACTCCATAATTAAGAATTTTGCACAGTAGTACTAATGTCCATGGGTCTCCCAGGTAGCACCACTGGTAAATAATTCACCTATGAAAGTAGGAGTCATAAGATATGTGGTTTCATTCCTAAGTCAGGAAGATTCTCGGGGTGAGGGCATGGCAACCCACTTCAGTATTCTTGCCCAGAGAATCCTCATAGACAGAGGAGTCTGGCAGGCTATAGTCCATAGACATAACTAAAGTGACTTAGCACCCACACATATTAATGCCTACATATGTGGGGATTAGTTGAGCAATTTTCACTTTTTCTCCAGCAAAAGTTTTGTTAGAACAATAGAGATAGTAAAATAAAGTGAATATAAAATGACAGCTTCTCTAATTCATTCTGCCTCTTAATGTTCTCTCTCCTCTAAATCCATCAAGGTTGTGCACAAATGAAATGTACATTCATAAATACACAGATAATTGTCCACAAGTACACCAAAGTACCAAAATTACAATTACATCTGTCCAATAAAGTAATAATTAGTTCTATATTTTTAAAATATTTTCAACAAGCACACATGCATGTATTACTTGCCTATATTTGTTTATAAAAATCATTTATGTGGTCAATGATTATGCATTAAAATAAGTAGCTATTGTTCAATACAATTCCAAACAAAATCTCATTAAACAATTTTGTGGATGTTGACAAATTGAATTTAAAGTTAATTGGGAAAGTGAAAAATATATACACAAATTTTCATTCCCACTAACTGTTTAGGAGGGTTTTCCTTTCTTCACACCCTATTAGGCATTTATTACTTACAGACTTAAATATTTTTAAATTTTTATTTAATTGGCATATAGTTACAGTGTTGTATTAGTTTCAGGCTTAAGCAAATACACACATATATATGTAATATAAAAAAGAATATATGCATATATTCTTTTTCAGGCTCTTTTCCTGTATAGGCTATTAGAGAATATTGAGTAGAGTTCCCTGTGCTATAGTAGACTTTTTAATGATGGCCATCCTGACTAGTCTGAGGTGGTATCTCATTATACTTTTGATTTCCATTTCTCTAATAATGAGCAATACTGAGCGTTGTTTCATGTGTCTGTTGGCCATCTGTATTTCTTATTTGGAGAAATGTCTATTTACGTCTTCTGCCCATTTCTTGACTGGGTTGTTTTTTGGAATATTGAGGTGCGTGAAACTGTTTATGTTGAGATTAATCCATTGTCAGTTGCATTGTTTGCAAGTATTTTCACCCTTCCTTAGGCTGACTTTTTGCATTGTTTATGGTTTCTTTTGCTGCATAAAAGATTTTACGTTCAATTAGGTCCCATTTGTTTTGTTTAGCTTTTGTTTCCTTTACTCTAGGTGATGGACCCCCACCCAAAAAAGATATGTGATTTGTGGCAAAGACTGTTCTATATATATAATGGAATACTACTCAGCCAGAAAAAAAGAAATAATAACACTTACATCAAAAGGGATGGACCTAGAGATTACCATACTATGTAAAGGAAGTCAGAGAAAGACAAATATCACATTGTATCATTTATATGTGGAATCTAAAAAAATATATATATATATAAATGAACTTATTTACAAAATGGAAAGAAACTCACAGAATAGAAAGTATCTTATGGTTACCAAAGAGGAATTGTAGGGAGGGATAATGGAAGAATTGACTGCAGAGCTTAGGGAACTATATTCAATATCTTATAATAACTTATAATGGAAAATAATCTTAAAAAGAATATATATATATTTGTGTATGTATATATATATAGTATGGTTGATGTATATATAGTATATAGTATAGTATAGTATGATGATATAGTATGTGTTAAGTATATAGAAAAGTGATTTAATTATATATATATATACACACATATATACTATATATATATAAATTAATTAAATACCTTAAATAAATACTGTACAATTTTTAATGCTCACTTAGGAAGTTTTTATTTGGTTTGCTTCACATTTTAAAATAATATTTTTTCTATAGACACAATATTTTGTAACTGAAATGATGGTTAATGAACTAACCAATTAGCTTACTCATTAAAAATTTTGTTTAACTGCTCAGGTTATAGAAGAAAAGAGAGTTTAGGACTTCATTCTATTATTCATTCTCAAAGCACAGAGCAATTTTTACATAGCTCAGTTTGACAGACAGTCCTTTCTAACAAACAGGTGTTTCAAGGTCAGAGCTAAGTATTGTTGGCAGAGATGTGAGGCAATAGACTGAACACCAGCCAACATGTATTTGGCTTCCATCCCTTGGTTTCACCAGCACTAATTTCATTCACTGATAATTTTTTAAAGGTAAAATTATTACTGCCTCTGCAAATCTTCTGTAAATGATTTAAGCAAGTTTATTTCCTCTCCTTTTCCAGCTTGTGCTCTAGCATTGCAAACAGGGATTTCTCCTAAGTGAACAGTCTTTCAAAGCATATCAATCAGTGACTGAATTTACTAAAATTTTTAAAAAATATCCACTTATGACACATGCTTGGCAGGTTTTCTGGTTTCCAGTTAAAAGCAATCCTCCTACTTAAAAATAGCTTTTAAAATGAAACTCTACCTAAAATATTAACATTTATATCACTTTGTGCTTTTTTTTTAGCTAGTAGCATTTATTAAAACCGCATCTTCTCACTAAAATGTCCAAACAAGAGTCAAGAATAAAGATGGCTGTTTATAATGGCCATGAGAACAACATTTATATTGAGCGTATTTTAAGGAATAAGATATAGCAAATCTGTTCCTTGATTTAACATCTAATACAAAGAGATTTCCCATTCAATTTTTCACAGTGTTGAATTAAAAAATCCAGAGTAGAGAGGGAGATAGAAAATCAACACAAATAAGATTTTTTCTGTCTTGACTGTAGTTGTACTTTTCATTTATTACTATATAATAAAAAAACATTCCATAAGTACAGAAACACTGAAACATCTTGTGTTTCTAAAGTAGTAGTGTTCATAAAAATTTCTTTATCTTTTGCTAAATAACTATCAATATGGAAAAATATACCCCTTTGCTTCTCAAGGTGAAAAACTCACAAAATTACAGCTTTAGCCTATAAAGTTGATGTAAATTTCAATAAATCAAATAAACAATGCTAGAAATTATCAGTTCTTATTGATAAACCAAAGCACATTTATTACCTGTTTAGTAGTTCATTTGTACTGTTTAATAGTCTCTGCATTGTCACAATTTTTGCAATGTCTTCTCCAATTAGTACTGTGTAGAATTAAAGAAACACAATTTAGAAATGTTCACAATTGTTTCATTATGATTTATACATGTTCAGTTCAGTTCAGTTCAGTCACTCAGTCGTGTCTGACTCCTTGAAACCCCATGAATCACAGATGCCAGGCCTCCCTGTCCATCACCAAATCCTGGAGCTTACTCAAACTCATGTCCATCGAGTCAGTCTTGCCATTTCATCCTCTGTCGTCCCCTTCTCCTCCTGCCTTCAATCTTTCCCATCATTAGGGTCTTTTCCAGTGAGTCAACTCTTCAGATGAGGTGGCCAAAATATTGGAGTTTCAGCTTCAGCATGAGTCCTTCCAATGAACACCCAGGACTGATCTCCTTTAGGATGAATTGGGTAGATCTCCTTGCAATCCAAGGGACTCTCAAGAGTCTTCTCCAACTAATATCATGGCATCTGGTCCCATCACTTCATGGGCAATAGATGGGGAAACAGTGGAAGCAATGTCAGACTTTATTTTGGGGGGCTCCAAAATCACTGCAGATGGTGATTGCAGCCATGAAATTAGAAGACCCTTACTCCTTGGAAGGAAAGTTTTGACCAACCTAGATAGCATATTATACGTATTACAATGCAAAAAAAATATATGTGTATACATTCATATAATGGCTTCCCTGGGTGCCTCAGATGGTAAAGAATCTGCCCCCAGTGCAGGAGACCTGAGTCAGAAGACCCGCTGGAGAAGAGAATGACTACCCATTCCAGTATCCTTGTCTAGAGAATTCATTGACAGAGGAGCCTGGTGGGTTACAATCCATGGTGTCTCACAGAGTTGGACACAACTAACTGACTAACACTTTTGCTCTATATTACACATATAATGTTGGTTATATAAATTATGCAAGTATAAGAAACTCACTTTTAATATTGAATATTATATTTGAAGCTTATCTAAAGAATTATGTGATTAGCATCAATATACATAAAATTTTGTCACATTTCTGATTTTTTCCTTTGTAAAAATTCTCAGAAGATTGCTAGAAAAGAATTTGAACACTGAGTGACTTCAGACATTGTAGAAGGATTTTCAAAAATTTTACCAGTTTATATTGTTACAAATAGTCTTTTCACTTATTAATATGCAAGAGCTTTATATTTTATAGATGGTAGTATTTCATTTTTCATATTCATTCATTATTTTCATTGAACTTTTCCTATTATTTTCAATGTCTAGAATTTTAACTGTGAAATGAAATTTTCACTTCCCTGTTTGACACTTTTTAAAAAATATGTATGCACTCATCTCACATGCTAGTAAAGTAATGCTCAAAATTCTCCAAGCCAGGCTTTAGCAATACGTGAACCATTAACTTCCAGATGTTCAAGCTGGTTTTAGAAAAGGCAGAGGAACCAGAGATCAAATTGCCAACATCTGCTGGATCATCAAAAAAGCAAGAGAGTTCCATAAAATCATCTATTTCTGCTTTATTGACTATGCCAAAGTTTTGACTGTGTGGATCACAATAAACTGTGGAAAATTCTGCAAGAGATGAGAATACCAGGCCACCTGACCTGTCTCTTGAGAAACCTGTATGTAAGTCAGGAAGCAACAGTTAGAACTGGACATGGAACAACAGATTGGTTCCAAATACGAAAAGGAGTACACCAAGGCTGTATATTGTCACCTTGCTCATTTAACTTATATGCAGAGTACATCATGAGAAATGCTGGGCTGGAAGAAGCACAAGCTGGAATCAAGATTGCCGGGAGAAATAGCAATAACCTTATATAAGCAGATGACACCATCCTTATGGCAGAAAGTGGGGAGGAACTAGAGAGCCTCTTGATGAAAATGAAAGAGGAGAGTGAAAAAGTTGGCTTAAAGCTCAACATTCAGAAAACTAAGATCATGGCATCCAGTCCCATCACTTTGTGGCAAATAGATGGGGAAACAGTGGAAACAGTGGCTGACTTTATTTTTCTGGGCTCCAAAATCACTGCAGATGGTGATTGCAGCCAGGAAATTAAAAGACACTTACTCCTTGGAAGAAAAGTTGTGACCAACCTAGACAGCATATTGAAAAGCAGACACATTACTTTGTCAATAAAGGTCTGTCTAGTCTAGGCTATGGTTTTTCCAGTGGTTATGTATGGATGTGAGAGTTGGACGGTGAAGAAAGCCGAGCACTGAAAAATTTATGCTTTTTAACTCTGGTGTTGGAGAAGACTCTTGAGAGTCCCTTGGACTGCAAAGAGATCCAACCAGTCCATCCTAAAGGAAATCAGTCCTGATTATTCATTGGAAGGACTGATGCTGAAGCTGAAACTCCAATACTTTGGCCACCTGATGTGAAGTCCTGACTCATTTGAAAAGACCCTTATGCTGGGCAAGATTGAGGGCAGGAAGAGAAGGGGGCAACAGAGGATGAGATGGTTAGATGACGTCACCGACACAATGGACATGAGTTTGGGTAAACTCTGGGAGTTGGTGATGGACAAGGAGGCCTGGTGTGCTGCGGTTCATGTGGTTGCAAAGAGTCAGACACAACTGAGCGATTGAACTGATACTGATGGCTGATATATAAAGCAACAAAGATGAGTCTCAAAACCCTGGCTAAAACATCATATATAAAACAATATATGTGTGATTTCTTTTACTTTAAATTCTGAAAGTAACATATGATGGAAAAATAATCATGACATTAGTAGCCTCACGGTAGATAATGGAAAACTTACTGGCAAGGATATTGCAGAATTTGCTGAAATGATGATAATATTCTGTATCTTAACAAGAGGGTGAGTTACAGAGGTCAAAGTTCAGTGAGTGCACACTTCAGTTTTGTACACTTAACTATACTCAAGTTTTACACCAAAAGAAAAAAAAAAGGTAAATAAATATCTGAAAAGGTAAATAAACGTCTGAAAAAAAGGTAAATAAATTAATTTAATAAATTTCATTCTGAATTTTTAATATAACTTTGAAACATTACTTTCCATAGTTATTACAAAACATTGACTATATTCTCCATGCTGTCCAGTGCATCCCTGAGCCTGTCTTACACCCAACTGTACCTTCCACCTTCTGTGTGTGCTTAGTCGGTCAGCTGTGTCTGACTTTGTGGCCCCATGGGCTGTAGCCTGCCAGGGTCCTCTGTCCCTGGTATTCTCCAGGCAAGAACTAGGCAAGAATAATGGAGTGGGTTGCCATTTCCTTCTCCAGGGTATATTCCTTACCTAGTGACTGAACCCACTTCTCCCACATTTGCAGAGGGATTTTTTACTGTCTGAGACACCAGTGAAGCCCTGCTAGCTCAGCTGGTAAAGAAACTTTCCACCTTATCCAGCTCAGGATGACCCCTCTCTTGCTCTCCACTCATAACCATTAGCTTGTCCTCTACATCTGTGAGTCTCTTTCCTTTTGTTACATTCACTAGTTTCTGTATGCTTTAGATTAATCATATAAGTAATATCATACAGTATTTGTCTTTCTTTCTCAGACTTATTTCACTTAGCACAGTGCCAGGTCCATCTGTCTCTCTCTGTAAGTTAGATATATAAGTATATATGCCACAATGCCTTTATCCACTCATCTGTTGATGGACACTTAGGTTGTTTCATATCCTGTCGACTCTAAATAATGCTTGCAAGAAAACTGAGGTGCATATATCTTTTTGAATTTTTTTTTCAGATACACACCCAGTAGTGTAATTGCTAGATCACATGGTAGTTTTGGTTCCCAGGTAGCACAGTGGTAAACAATCCAGCTGCCAATGCAGGAGATGCAAAGAGATGTGGGTTCTATCCCTGGGTCAGGAAGATACTCTGAATTAGGAAATGACAACCTACTCTAGTATTCTTGCCTGGAAAATTCCATGGACAAAGGAGCCTGGTGGGTTACAGTCCATGGGGTCGCAGAGTCAGACAAGACTAAGTGACTAAGCACACACATGGTAGTTCTATTTTTAGTTATTTATCATTTCCCTGTCTGACTTCTTGATATAGACTTGAGAATGAGAAGGTCTATCTTCATTTAATGAATATTTTATGTAAAGTCTTAATTATGCTCAATTAAAATAATTAAATTTAATATAGTATTTCAGGTCAGTTCAGTTCAGTCGCTCAGTTGTGTCTGACTCTTTGCGACCCCATGAACTGCAGCACGCCAGGCCTCCCTGTCCATCACCAGCTCCCGGAGTTTACTCAAACCCATGTCCATCGAGTCGCTGATGCCATCCAGCCATCTCATCCTCTATCATCCCCTTCTCCTCCTGCCCGCAATCTCTCCCAGCATCAGGGTCTTTTCCAGAGTCAAATCTTCGCATGAGGTGGCCAAAGTATTGGAGTTTCAGCTTCAACCTCAGTTCTTACAATGAACACCCAGGACTGATCTCCTTTAGGATGGACTGGTTGGAACTCTTTGCAGTCCAAGGGACTCTTAAGAGTCTTCTCCAACACCACAGTTCAAAAGCATCATTTTTTTGGCTCTCAGCTTTCTTCCTAGTCCAACTCTCACATCCATACATGACCACTGGAAAAACCATAGCCTTGCCTAGATGGACCTTTGTTGGCAAAGTAATGTCTCTGCTTTTTAATATGCTGTCTATGTTGGTCATAACTTTCCTTCCAAGGAGTAAGCGTCTTTTAATTTCACGGCTGCAGTCACCATCTGCAGTGATTTTGGAGCCCAAAAAAGTCTGACATTTTTTCCACTAAAGTTTCACCATCTATTTTCCATGAAGTAATGGGACCAGATGCCATGATCTTAGTTTTCTGAATGTTGAGCTTTAAGCCAACTTTTTCACTCTCTTCTTTCACTTTCATCAAGAGGCTTTTTAGTTCCTCTTCACTTTCTGTAATAAGGATGGTGTCATCTGCATATCTGAGGTTATTGATGTTTCTCCCAGCAATCTTGATTCCAGCTTGTGCTTCCTCCAGCCCAGGGTTTCTCATGATGTACTCTGCATATAAGTTAAATAAGCAGGGTGACAATATACAGCCTTGACATCCTTCTTTTCGTATTTGGAACCAGTCTGTAGTTCCATGTCCAGTTCTAACTGTTGCTTCCTGATCTGCACACAGGTTTCTCAAGAGGCAGGTCAGGTGGTCTTATATAGTATTTAATTTATATTAAAGATAAAATTGCTCTTTAATTAATTTAATTTTATTTCTGATATTTGTATAACATGTGATGGAAGATGTGTTTTTACCAAAACTTAAGCGACTGTTCTATAGTTCATAAATTTTTAAATTATAGCTTTTTACTACACTTTATCTGATATGTCACTGTTAACATTATCTCTTTAGAAAACATTTTAATATCTATTCGGGCAAGTCTTCTATCATCATTTCTTTCAAAAAACTTTATTTTCTTCCTTTATTTCCTTCCAAATAAACATTTAAACCCATTTGTGACTGTCAGGAAAAAAAATCAGTATTGTAATTGAAATTGCAGAATTATGTGAATTGAGAAAATAGATTTTCAATAATGAATTCTTGGACCAGAAGTACAGTATCTTTCTGCATTTTTAAGTAATTGTTGAGATTTTCAGTTTATAGTTCTGTCCATGTAGATTTTTCACAATTCCTTTTTAAAGTCAGTTTTACCAAAGTATCCTTTATATACAGTAAAATGAATCCATTCTTAAGTGTATTTTTGATATGTTTTGATAAGTTTATTCACCCCTGTAACCAATACACCAATCACAAAAGCTTAAAATTCCACTTGTGCCTCCACTCCCATCATTCTTTCCTGTGTTAACCAAAATTTCAGAAAAAAAGACCTGACTGAAATAAACAGGCATCTATTTGTGGTTTGTAGGACTGCAGCCTGCAAAGGACCAACTCCACAAGCATTTGAAATGTGTTCCCCTCAACTACAAAATGGAGGAAACTTATAAAGGTAAAAACTGCAAGGCCACAGTTAGATACATAAGTTGTTTGTCAAGAATTATTATTGCAGTTGGCAAGAAGGCGGGGTGCCTGTTAAGCAAAAATTGATTGAAGTCGGAAATGGCTGCATAGTTATTAATAAAACAAAGCTGCAAGTAATAAGTGTTAGTCTTTCAGTCATGTCTGGCCCTTTGTGACCCAGTGGACAGTGGGCTCCTCGAGGCTCCTGTCTGTGGGATTTCCAGACAAGCATACTGGAATGGGCAGCCATTTCCTTCTCCTGGGGATCTTCCTGACCCAGGGATCAAACCTGGGTCCCCTGCATTGCAGGCAGATTCTTTATTGTCTGAGCCACCAACGAAGCCAGGAGATGTTGTTCTAAAACTGATGGGAGATATAATTAAGTTTGGTATTGTAGAGTTCAGAAAGTTCAGGTTCTGGGCACTGGTCTGAGACCAGATCGTCAATGGCTATCTGACTCCATTTTGTATGCCAGAACTCTGATTACTTCATTATGATTTCAATCTGTCATCATCCTCCACCCAAGACAGAAATCAATATGATTTATAACTGTAGACTAGTTTTTCCTATTCTAAAATGTCATGTCAATAGAAATTGATGTAAACACTTGTGTCTGGATTGTGTCAGTTAGCATAATTCTGTTGAGAATCATCATGTTAATGTGTGCATCTTCACTTTTTCTTTTTGGCTGATTAGTCCATTGTATGAATATATCACAATTTATTTTTTTAAGTTATTATGTCAAGTTTGTGACTTCTAAGAATACAGCTATTATGAGTATTTATATAAATTATTTGAGGAACTATGCTTTCATTTCTGCCTGTATAATAACTAAGAGTGAACTACTGGGTCGTAGGGTAAATATGTGTCTAACATTATATAGCTTGCTAAACTATTTTCTAAGGTGACTGAATCATTTATACTGCAACTCAAAGTATTAAACTTCAGTAATTGCAGTACTCACCGATACTTAATGTTATATATATCTTTAAAATTTTAGACATTCTACTTGGTGTGGTATCTAATTTTACTGTACATATACGTAATGACAAATAGAGTGAGCATTTTTTCATATGCTTTTTGCTATCCATGAATGTTCTTTGGTGAAATGTCTGATAAAATCTTTCATTCAGTTTTTTCTGTTTTCTTTTTCCTTAGTTTTCAGTTATGTTAATTTTTCATCAAATGTTTGAGCTCACCATTATGCAATATTGACCCAGAATTTTCTTCCTGGAAAAGTATTTAGTATTATATTTAATTTATTTAATAAATATATTCTTGGTAAACTGTTTCTCTTAAGAAACTTATTCATTTTATGTAAAGTTGATAAATTTATTTTAACTTTCTTCAAAATATGTTTTATAATCTAATAACTGAAAAATTTTTATTGGTGGTCTCTGTTTCATTCATAGTATTAAAAACCTATTTTCTCTTCAGCCAGAGATGTTCCCAATGAACTAGTTTTTTATTACATTGATTTACTTTATGGCTTGTCTGTTTTCTATTTCATATATTTTTCACTTCTCCTTCTGCTTGCTTTATGTTAATTGATCCTTCCTTAAAAAGGAACAATTCATAGCTCATTCATTAAACATTCTTAGATAAACATGAAAAACTGCAGATTTCTAAGTATTGCTGCAGTTGCATCCCCTAAAATTTTATATATTTTTTTATTATTCATTTTTAAATGCTTTTTGATTCATTTTGCAATGTTTTCCTCAATGGATGATTACAAATGTCATAGTTAATTTCCTATATTTGTAGATTTTCTATGTGTTTTAAATATATCTTTGCAACATTTCTCTTGTGATCAGAGAACGTATTTTGTATAATTTCAGTCACTTTCAATGTCCTAAGACATGAAACAGGGCTCAGTATGCATGTGTGCATGCTCAGTCGTGTCCAGCTCTTTGTGACCCCACAGACTATAGCTTGCCAGGTTCTTCTGTCCATGGGACTCCCCAGGCAAGAATGCTAGAGTAGGTTGCCATTTTCCTGTCCAGGGGACACTCATCTTAATGAATGTTTCATGTGCATTTGAAAAGACCATGTGTTCTGCAGTTCTTATGAGGGCCAAGAATTACATATGTCAGTTAGGACAAGTTGATTGATAGTTTCCTATATCCTTATAAATGTTTCTATTCGGTTTACCCATTTCTTAGAGAACAATGCTTAAATCTACAAATGTAATATATACTTATCTTAATGTATATATATTTATACACATACAGAGAATAAAGAAGGGATAGAGAGGAAAAAAGAGAGGGAGGAAGAGGGAGAGAAATAGGGTAAGAATTTAGCATATGCTAATTTGAATTTTTTCTTTGTTTCTGAGTTAATATAATATTGAGGAAAGTCCATGTATTTTATTACCTAAAAGTACATATTACAGGAGAATTATTTTTTATTAAAAATTGAAAAAAATCCTACCTTTATATCTCAGCCTGTGCATACCCTTTAACATCTATTTGGCAATTAATGAATCATTTTGCTTAATATTTGGTCAATTTAAATTTTCTATTTATTTGTTAATATTGATAATGCTTAGTTTTTCAGAAATCTTACATTTTAATATATGTACACACTAGTATTTTATTTTATACTTTAATGAACACCTTGTTGTATATGGTTAATATTGCCTCTCTCACTCCTAATTTGAATATATTTGCTTATTTTAATTAGTCTTAACAGTATTTATGTTTTTAAGACAAATTTATTTCCACATTAACTGTGCTAGAAATAATTATGATTTTTGTTTGTTTTATTGCACAACCCTTCCCCTTTTCATTTTCAACTTAAGAATCTGTGGTCAGATTGCTCATTCTATTGGTTTTCTGGTATAACAAAATTAAAATAGAGCTCCCTCTTATTTTTTCATACTAAGATTATTTAGCAAACATTGTGCAACTCACTGACATGTTTAGGAACTTATGATCTAATTATAATTGTCACTCCAGTAGTCACAAAAATTAATACATGATATCAATGCACTTTTAATAGCAATGCATAGATATTTCACTCACATGAATATATTTTTAACAAATATTTGCCTAAAAATTATAATCCAGATTAACAGAATGTAACTACTACTAACTTAGCAATAATTCTCTTTCCTTGCGGTTATGAATCTGGTCTCCATCACCCTTACCCTACAGTGGTGTCTCTGACAACCAGTAATACATGGTAGATTTAGCAGCCAGTTTAAACCTCTGGAATGTGTTTTTCTAAGAATGTAAGTACCAGCATCTATGTATAGCTCCCCAGTAAATTCTTCCAGTTCTCCTTTGATTAATTGTTTGGCTCACAAATTAATTGGTGGAATGTTAGCCTCTGCTACAGGAATATCTAGAGTTACTTGCATGGCATCCTAATAAGCTGAATTTATATCCCCCATATAGTTTTACTTTTTTTTTTTTAAGTGTCTGTTTCTTTCCTCCCTTCTTATATATAGTAAAGGCTTTTGCAGATACTTTCAATGTAACTGATATACCAATTATTGGCCAATACCATATTTTAAACTAATGCTGTTTAGTAGAAAGCTTAAATGCTAAGAGGATAAGTACATGACAATTTTCCTTTATACATAATTATGTATGTATGCATGCATTCAAATTTATTGTAATTTTCCCCAGACATTTTGTCACATATTTTAAATATATTGTATTGAATTTTTACTGTGTTAAATATCAAAGTTTAAATTTATTTAGGTTTATTCAAGAATAAATAATAATTAAATCCATTAAATTAAATTTAGTAAATAATAATTTGGTACTAATGGACTTCACAGGTGGTAAATAATCTGCCTGCCAATGCAGGAGATAACAGGAGAAACAGATTCAATTCCTGGGTGGAGAAGATCACTGCAATAAATAAGGCAATCTGCTCTAGTATTCTTGCCTGGAAATTCCCATGGACAGAGGAGCCTCACAGGCCACAGTCCATGGAGTTGCAAAGAGTCAGACATTACTGAGTGTGCACACACGATTTGATGCTATGACCAGAAAAGACAAATATCCACTGAGCACTTTCAATGTGGCTAATGTGACTGGAGACTAAGTTTTAATTGTATTTAATTTGAATTAATTTTAATAACCATCTGTGGCCAGTGGCTACCATTTTGAACAGTGCTAACTAGAAATATCTATTTGTGAGTTGATGCAACATTACTTTGGTATTACTTTTCCTTACTGTTCTGGTATTTTGTACACCTGATCATCCTAAATTTGATATCTGGCAAATTAACAACTGTGATCCAGTAATTATAATGATCAGTTTAAGCATTATTATTTGTAACATATAGTAACTAAGGAGATGGTCATCATATATATTAGAGTGTAAATATTAATAATATGAATGATGGCCGCAGTAGAGAATTAAGATATAAGATCAAATTGTTCAACAGTATAAATAGTAAAATTCCATTTCAGTAAAGAACAAGCAATTATGTGCACATGTGCATGTGGTTTTGCTTTTCTGTGCAATTTTCAATATTTTTAAAAAGAAAAATTTAAAAAGGGAAATTTCTGATGGTTTTGTCATTGGAAAGTTTAGAACAGAAGAAAATAATGTGAGACAGACTTAAAGGTGGTCTCCATGATTTCTGCCTTCTAGTATCCAGACCCTTGTATAATCCTCTCACCTTAATTGTGGATGGGACCTGTGACTTGCTACTAATAGAATATGGCAAAGTTATTGAGATGTACATGATTATTTAAATACTGTATTCTTTATAATAGTAAAAGGTCAAGTCTGATCTGTTTAGTTTTAGCTCAGGAACATACCATGCTTATTAAGTAGGTTTTAAATAAATATTTATGGAGTTTACAAATAACAAACAATTTTTTTTTTTTAGATTTTTTTTTTTTATTATTATTTTTTTCCAGTGGGTTTTGTCATACATTGATATGAATCAGCCAACAATTTTTGACTGAATAAATATCAGTAAAAACATTAAGCTCTCAGCTTTTTAAGCCAATCCTTCTTCTTGCTGGTTTTGAAAAAATCAGCTGCCATGTTGTGAGCTTCCCTTTGGAAAGGGCCATGAGCCAAAGAACTAAGGGCAGCATGCAGTGCAGTCAGAGAGAAACTGAGGGAGGCATACTGTCAGCATGCAAGAAGCTGCAAGCTGCCAAAAACCCTGTGAACTTGGGAGGAGATCATAAAATGGACCGAATAGCTGAGTTTTAAAATGCAGGCTACAGTTGGTAATATAGTCAAATCTAACATCCATCGTGTTGGCAATAGGTAAAATTGGAAGTCTCTTACTTGAGAGTGTCTTGTTTTTTAGGAAGATTCATGACAGAAGAATAATGTTCAATGCACACACCATCACCTGGCTATATAACAGTGAGCTGGTTAAGAATTTGCATCTGGAGACTGAATATTGGGAAAGGAAAACCAAGTATGATAGAAATCAAATTCAAAGACTAATTTAGAAAAAAAATGGGTTATTATTTACAGTAGCTCATTTCACTTGATATGGTTATACTCAAAATCCTTCAAGTTAGGCTTCAGCAGTATGCGAACTGAGAACTTCCAGACATAAAACTGGGTTTAGAAAAGGCAGAGGAACCAGAGATCAAGTCGCCAACATTCATTGGATCATAGAGAAAGAAAGGGAATTCAAGAAAAACCTCTACTTCTGCTTTATTGACTACGCTACAGCCTTTGACTGTGTGGATCACAACAAACTGTAAATTCTTAAAGAGATGGGAATGCTAGACCACCTTACCTGTCTCCTGAAAAACTTGTATGTGGGTTAAGAAGCAACTGCTAGAACCAGACATGGAACAAATTTGGGAAAAGCATACTACAAGGGTGTATATTGTCACCCTTCTTATTTAATTTATATGCATAGTACATCATGCAAAATGCCAGGCTGGGTGAATCACAAGTTGGAATCAAGACTGCCAGGAGAAATACAGACAACTTGAGATGTGCAGATGATACAACTCTAGTGGCAGAAAATGAAGATAAATTAAAGAGGCTCTTGATGAGGGTGAACAAGGAGAGTGAAAAAGCTGGCTTCAATCTCAACACTCTAAAAACAAAGAAAATGGCATATGGTCCCATCAATTCATGGCAAATAGAAGGGGGAAATGTGGAAGCAGTAACAGACTTTATTTTCTTGAGCTCTAAAACCATCACAGATGGTGACTGCAGACATGAAATTAAAAGATGCTTGCTCCTTGGAAGAAAAGCTATGACAAACCTAGAGAATGTATTGAAAAGCAGAGACAGACATCACTTTGCCAGCAAAACTCCATGTAGTCAAAGCTGTGGTTTTTACCAGTAGTCATGCACAGATGTGAGAGTTGGACCATAAAGAAGGCTGGGCACTGAAGAATTGATGCTTTTGAATTGTGGTGCTGGAAAAGACTCTTGAGAGTCTCTTGGACTGCAAGGATATCAAACCAGTCAATCGTAATGGAAATCAACCCTGAACATTCATTGGAAGGACTGACGCTGAAGCTGAAGCTCCAATACTTTGGCCACCTAATGGGAACAACTGACTCACTGGAAAAAACCCTAATGCTGGGGAATATTGAAGGCAAAGAGAACAGGATGGCAGAGAATAAGGTGGTTAGACAGCATGGAAACTCAATGGATATGAATTTAAGCAAACTCTGGGAGACAGTGAAGGACAGAGGAGCTTAGCACACTGCAGTCCATGGGGTGGCAGAGTTGGACATGACTTAAGAGACCGAGCAACAACAACAATTCACAAAAACAATAAAGGCCCAACCTATTAAGGATGTGCTGTTCTTTAAAAACAAATATGAATATGATAAAACTTAATTCAAAGAGATAAAATAAGATAGAGATAAATAGGGGGATTTCCCCAATGGCCCAGTAGTTAAAATGCTGCTTTGCAATGCAGGGAACGTGAGTTCAATCCTAGGTCAGGGAACTGAGATCCCACTTGCTGTGGGACAATTAAGCCCATGTGCCACAGCTAGAGAGTCCGGGAACCGCACTGAAAGATCTCACATGACACACGAAGACCCGATGCAGTCAAATAAATTTAAATAAATAAATGGAAAAAGAATACTGTTCATGAATATATGACTCAGTGTCATATATATGACAGCTTTACTAAAACACAATCTATGTAAACAATCTAATTCTAAAAGTCATATGGTTTTTTAAAGGAACACTTTAAAAATAATTGGAATGAGTATAACCAAGACAACTGTAAAAGAACAAGGTGGATGGATGATTTATATCAGTTAAGGTATACAGTTTATCAATTTCAATAGAGTATGTTGACACAGGGATAGATAAATGGACCAATGAGATATAAGAGAGTGCCCAGAAAAACTCATACAATTATGGCAACTTGATAAATGACATACAAAGCTTTAGAATTCAGCTGGAAAATGACAGACTAAACACAAATGGTACAGGAATAACCGTTTCAAAACTTTTATATAATTTTTATATAAAAATAATAAATCCCAATGTCACTAAGAGTAAACTCCAGAGGTATTAGATATCTAAATGTGATTTTTTTTAATAAATATTTTAAGGATATTTACAGAAAATTCCATATGCCCTAATAGTAAGAAAAATTCCCTGGGAAGATCAAAGGAAAAATCATAAAAATAAATATACTAATAAATTTAAATACACCAAAATGAAAATATTTTGTGTAAGTCTACAAACAAGATAATATTTTATCATGTATAACAGAAATTCATGTCCATGAAATGTGCTAATAAGTATAAAGCACTTTGAAAAGTAAATGACAAATAGTGAGCACAATATAAATGCTACAATGGTCATTTTTTTATGAACATATGAAGAGATTCTTTAAAACCATAAGAAACATTAACAAAAAAGTAGCACCTGAATAGAAAAGTAGGCAAAAATTTGAACAGCAATTGAAAGGAACAGAAATAGAATTGTCAAGAAATATGTACTAATCTCGATTAGTAATCAGAAATATACTGATGAGATGTCACTGACTTCCTCAGACTAGGAAAAATTAAAACCATTCTTGATAAAAAATGTTAGCAGCAATGAGAAACAATGAAAGTTTAATCAATTATTCACCTGAGTAAACAATTGCTTCACCTATTTTCAAAAGTTAGCTAACAAAAGCTAGTTGAAAATAAACATATTCCACAAACTAGTAATTCTATTATTACTAGTAAAATTTGTATGCACCTCATAATTTGCACAATGTGACATTTTAAAGAATATTTATTGCATTTATTGTAATATTTTAAAAGTTAGGGTTAATCTAAGTGTCCTTGAAAATGCAAACTGATAAATGATGTTATATTCACACAGTTAAATATCAAAATTATTAGGGCTATAAATATCAACTTGGATAAATCTCAAAATCTTAATGTGTAAAATTTTAAAAACATGTAAACCTGTGTTTATATTTTTATGGACAATAAGTATTAGAGCTTCAGTTTCAGCATCAGTCTTTCTAATGAATATTCAGGATTGATTTTGAAAGATGTTGAGAGAGTCAATTCCTAGGCATGTTGGTAAGAAGTCTAGGGGTCCCCAAGGAGAGAGGGGTCTGGGATTCTCAAGGAGGAAGAAAGGACAAACTTTTTTGTCCCTCTACATTCCTTAGGATCATATAACAATAATGTATCCTGCTTGAGGACAGTCTCTGGAAAAAAACCTTCTGGCTAATCCTGTTATCTTAAGGTGTAAATTATGGGAGTAGGTCTAGTGAGGTCTTAACAATCTCTAGACCTTCTTTTGATTCACTGTAATAACTAATTAGAGAGTATATAATTCCATTGCTAACACTAGCAAGGGGGTACTCTTTCTGACCCCTTCTGATGCCTATGTCAGAAGCTTTCTCTATCTCCTTTATACTTTAATAAAACTTTATTGCACAAAAGCTCTGAGCGGTCAAGCCTCGTCTCTGGCCCCGGATTGAATTCTTCTCCTCCAGAGGACAAGAATCCCGGTGTGTTGTGTGGTCCAGCAACACCTTTCAATTTCCTTTAGGATTAACTGATTTTGAGAAGTGATAATAAACGATGCAGTTGGATGAGATGAGCACCGGAAAAAGACTAATTGGGAACAAACAAAAAGCCTTTGGAACTCTTCATTTGCACAGGTGTGTGTGTGCTTACTTGTGTCTGACTCTTTGAGACCACATGGATTGCAGCCCACCAGGCTCCTCTGTCCATGGTGTTACTCTAGGAAAGAATAATGGAGTAGATTGCCATGTCTTCCTCCAGGGGATCTTCCCAACCCAGGGATCGAACTCAGGTCTCCTGCATTGCAGGTGGGTTCTTTATCATCTGAGCCACTAGCGAAACCCTCATTTGTAAACGGCAGTCAGAAATTGCCAACAAAATGGGGCCATACACACATAATTAAATAAGAAAGAGTAACACTGAAGAAGCTGAAGTTGAACGGTTCTGTGAAGATCTACAAGACCTTCTAGAACTAACACCCAAAAAACATGTCCTTTTTATTATAGGGGACTGGAATGTAAAAGTAGGAAGTCAGGAAACACCTGGAGGAACAGGCAAATTTAGCCTTGGAGTACAGAATGAAGCAGGGCAAAGGCTAATAGAGTTTTGCCAAGAGAACCCACTGGTCATAACAAACACCCTCTTCCAACAACACAAGAGAAGACTCTACACATGGACATCACCAGATGGTCAACACCGAAATCAGATTGATTATAGTCTTTGCAGCCAAAGTTGGAGAAGCTCTATACAGTCAGCAAAAACAAGACTGGGAGCTGACTGTGGCTGAGATCATGAACTCCTTATTGCCAAATTCAGACTTAAATTGAAGAAAGTAGAGAACACCACTAGACCATTCAAGTATGATCTAAATCAAATCGCTTATTATTTTACAGTGGAAGTGAGAAATAGATTTAAGGGACTAGATCTGATAGACAGAGTGCCTGATAAACTATGGACAGAGGTTCATGACTTTGTACAGGAGACAAGGATCAAGACCATCCCCATGGAAAAGAAATGCAAAAAGGAAAAATGGTTGTCTGAGGAGGCCTTACAAATAGCTGTGAAAGAAGAGAAGAGAAAAGCAAAGGAGAAAAGAAAAGATATTCCCATTTGAATGCAGAGTTCCAAAGAATAGGAAAGAGAGATAAGAAAGTCTTCCTCAGCAATCAATGCAAAGAAATAGAGGAAAACAACAGAATGGGAAAGACTAGAGATCTCTCCAAGAAAATTAGAGATACCAAGGGAACATTTCATGCAAAGATGGGATAGATAAAGGACAGAAATAGTATGGACCTAACAGAAGCAGAAGATATTAAGAAGAGGTGGCAAGAATACACAGAAGAACTGTACAAAAAAGATCTTCACAACGCAGATAATCACAATGGTGTGATCATTCACCTAGAGACAGACATCCTAGAATGTGAAGTTAAGTGGGCCTTAGAAAGCATCACTACGAACAAAGCTAGTGGAGGTGATGGAATTCCAGTTGAACTATTTCAAATCCTGAAAGATGATGCTGTGAAAGTGCTGCACTCAATGTGTCAGCACATTTGGAAAACTCAGAAGTGGCCACAGGACTGGAAAAGGTCCGTTTTCATTCCAATCCCAAAGAAAGGCAATCCCAAAGAATGCTCTAACTACCACACAATTGCATTCATCTCACATGCTAGAAAAGTAATGCTCAAAATTCTCCAAGCCAGGCTTCAGCAATACGTGAACCATGAACTTCCAGATGTTCAAGCTGGTTTTAGAAAAGGCAGAGGAACCAGAGATCAATTTGCCAACATCCTCTGGATCATCTAAAAAGCAAGAGAGTTCCAGAAAAATGTCTTCTTCTGCTTTATTGACCGTGCCAAAACCTTTGGCTGTGTGGATCACAATAAACTGTGGAAAATTCTTAAAGAGATGGGAATACCAGATCATCTGACCTGCCTCTTGAGAAACCTGTATGCCGGTCAGGAAGCAACAGTTAGAACTGGACATGGAACAACAGACTGGTTCCAAATACAAAAAGAAGTACGCCAAGGCTGTATATTGTCACCCTGCTTATTTAATTTATATGCAGAGTACATCGTGAGAAATGCTGGGCTGGAAGAAGCACAAGCTGGAATCAAGATTATCAGGAGAAATATCAATAACCTCAGATATGCAGACGACACCCCCTTATGGCAGAAAATGAAGAAGAACTAGAGAGCCTCTTGATGAAAGTGAAAGACGAGAGTGAAAAAGTTGGCTTAAAGCTCAATATTCAGAAAACTAAGATCATGGCATCCAGTCCCATCACTTCATGGCAAATAGATGGAGAAACAGTGGAAACTGGCTGACTTTATTTTTCTGGGCTCCAAAAATCACTGCAGATAGTGATTGAAGCCAGAAATTAAAAGACACTTACTCATTGGAAGGAAAGTTATGGCCAACCTGGATAGCATATTAAAAAGCAGAGACATTGCCAACAAAGGTCCATCTAGTCAAGGCTATGGTTTTTCCAGTGGTCATGTATGGATGTGAGAGTTGGACTATAAAGAAAGCTGAGCACCAAAGAATTGATGCTTTTGAACTGTGGTGTTGGAGAAGACTCTTGAGGGTCCCTTGGACTGCAAGGAGATCCAACCAGTCCATCCTAAAGGAGATCAGTCCTGGGTGTTCATTGGAAGGACTGATTTTGAAGCTGAAACTCCAATACTTTGGCAAAATCTTGCGAAGAGTTGACTCATTTGAAAAGACCCTAATGCTGGGAAGGATTGGGGGTAGGAGGAGAAGGGGACGACAGAGGATGAGATGGCTGCATGGCATCACCAACACGATGGATATGAGTTTGAGTAAACTCCAGGAGTTGGTGATGGACAGGGAGGCCTGGCGTGCTGTGATTCATGGGGTCACAAAGAGTCGGACACGACTGAGTGACTGAATTGAACTGAACTGAAATAAGAAAGGCTTTATCAAGATTGAATTAAAAGAATGGAATAACAGAGGATGAGATGGCTGGATGGCATCGCCGACTCAATGAACATTAGGTTGAGCAGACTCTGGGAGATAGAGAACCTGGAAGCCTCCCAAGCTGCAGTCCGTGGGGTTGCAAAGAGTTGGACACGACTGAGCAACTAAACAACCAGAAGAACAATGTATAGACTTTGGGGAATAGAAGAATCTTGGTTGAGCGAAAAAAGAGAGAGGACTCAAGAATATTCAGAAGATTACATATTCCTAACACAGATTAATTTAATATCCTCCAGGAGATCTTCCTGACCCAAGGAGTGAATCCCCGTTTTTTATATTTCCTGCATTGCAGAAGTGTTCTTTACCACTAGCACCACCTAGGAAGCCCAATTTAATATACACAAAGTTTAAAACACATGATAATGGGAGACTTACCATCTTTCAATAATTTATAAAACAAAGCTATTAATGATATAGATTATTTGAAGAATACTTGAAAAACTTAATCATAGAAAAATAAAAAGATATAATTCAACCCCAAATAACCTATTCAGTTTTTCTATAGGTTTTCTTTGGGAAAAACAAAAAACAAAACTTGAGATTATTCTCAACTGTACTTGAGTTTGTCAAGAAGACACTACACGTTACTGAAGAACATTAAATTGAGAGATATTCCAGAAAATTGTATTTGACTCTTTCTCATCATTTTTTTTTTTCAGCAAAGCAGGAATATTTCTGAAAATAAGGAATTATTTTCTGGGCTCTCTTGTAAATAAAGTTGATCTCTGAAAAACATGGGTTTGAACTGTATGCATCCACTTACAGGTGGATTGTTTTTGATCGTAAATCCTCGTGTATTACACAATCCATGGTTGAATTTCTGGACAGGAAGGAATCCTGGATATGGATGGCTGGCTTTAAATTATTTTATTTAAATTATTTAAATTATTGGCTGACTTTCAGCTGCTGGGAGGGTGGGCACTGCTAACCTTTGTTTGGTTCTTGTGTCGACGATAAGGGTGATAAGACCTGTTCAAATGGGAGATGAGTGATAGCGGTGTTTGCCACCTGCAATAACTGTACTCAAGGCCAGAGTGTATTATTTCTTTTCTTTTACTTTCCTCTTCTTTATGGCTGGAGTTTGGATTAAGTAGCTGGAACTGAACCATGAAGCAGAAACCGGACATTCAGGATGCTAGAACAGCATGGGTCCTGAGGCTTGTGAAGCTGACCTACAACTCTTGGCCCATTGGTTCTACTTTTATGTGTGAGAAAGCCGAATCTATACTGTGTTTAATCACGTTAATTTTGAAATTTTATTTTATTCAGAGATTAATTATATTCTATATGTGACATAAGAAATAGCTGTTATAAAACCAACACAAGGAAGATAGTTACGTACTAAAGCAGGAATAAATTAATTTGCTAATGTCTAACCAAAATCAAATAGGTCCTTTAAGTAGACCTACAATAAAAAATGGAAAGTGTGTATACTTGAGCAGTCACATTGCATATTAATGAGGGACAGATGTGTATTCAATGAATACGTTAGGAAAATCGCATTTCCAGTATCACCATATTCTATTTTAAAAGTGTTATCTGTGCAGTCATAAACTGGGACACATAGCAGATGGAAGAGTGTCAAATTATTTACTGAACATCTTGAAGATATGAAGAATTTTTAACTTGGAAACCTCTAAGTTCAAAAACAGTGGTAGTTTAGTCCTCTTCATTCATTGCCCTCTGTTAGTTATTTAGAGAAGCCCACCTCCCATTTCAACATTACTTTCTAGAAAGTTGATTTGTCTGTCTATACCCTATTAGTACTACATTTTGTGAAAAATATTAACACTCACTAAATATTTGTAAAATAGTTTCTTTACTTAACTGTTGCATAAAGTAGCTCTTTTAGGGGCTACATTTTGTATCTTAAATGCTGCTGCTGCTAAACCGCTTCAGTTGTGTCAGGCTCTGTGCAACCCCATAGACGGCAGCCCACCAGGCTCCTCTGTCCCTGGGATTCTCCAGGCAAGAATACTGGAGTGGGTTGCCATTTCCTTCTCCAATGCATGAAAAGTGAAAGTGAAGTCGCTCAGTCATGTCCGACTCATATAAGCATTTTTAGGCTTGTTGATTTGATTAATATGAATTTTATCTGCTGGAGAAGGGATAGGCTATCCACTCCAGTATTCTTGGACTTCCCTTGTGGCTCAGCTAGTAAAGAATTCACCTGCAATGAAGAAGACCTGGGTTTGATCCCTGGGTTGGGAAGATCCCCTGGAGAAAGGAAAGGCTACCCACCCCAGTATTCTGGCCTGGAGAATTCGATGGACTCTACAATCCATGGGGTTGCAAAGAGTTGGACACGATGGAGTGACTTTTACTTTCACTTTCCTTTCTTGAAAACTTACTTTTCTTCATGTGTGAGTCTGGAAGCCCAAGGGCCAGGCTCTGAATTTTATGAAAGGCATGATGTACTTAAGAATATCCTACAAGCTCCATTGAGATATGCCCTTTCCTCAGGCAGTTACAGGTTTCTGGATAAATATACAATGGGCCACACTTATTTAAAAATTCAATTCTCTTTCCAAAGACTAGTAAAGAAAAGGTGATGGATGGATGTTATTTTCAACTAGAATTGTTGCAGGAGTTCATGAGTAAATATGACTATGGATCAAGTGCCAAACTTCTCAGCAAACATAGGAACTTTCTAAGACATTTGTTGTTCTTTAGTTGCTAAGTAGTGTCCAACTCTTTTGAGACCCCATGGATTACAGCAGTCTGGCTCCCCTGTCCATGGGATTTCCCAGGCAAAAATACTAGAGTGAGTTGCCATTTCGTTCTCTAGGGGATCTTTGCATTGCAAGCAGATTCTCTACCCCTGATTAACCAGGGAAGCCCAAGACATTTGTAGTCCCATATATTTACATATAATTGATGGAATCTAATATATACATTAAAATGATGAATAACTGCAATGAAAAAGTGACCACAACTTATTAATTTTCATACATATTTAGAATGTTGAAAACATTGGAGACTATGAAACATTTTATTAACTTGGAATTAAATGATGAAATATAAAATATTTGGTATGTTCTAGGGATGAAATTGTGAATAAAACTCTTTCTAATAAAACTTCTAATCATATTCTAAGCTTACAGCTTAAAAATGTTACAAATGTAAGGTCTATAACTCTAACAGCTGAAAGAACGTGTTAGCAAGTTATAGTTGAGATATAAAGTCTTATGGCTAACTAGCAGCTGTCACCAATATCTGTTCTCACCTATTCCATAGACATGGGGTTTATCTGCTATTATATATATATATATATATATATATATATATATGTATATATCTCACTATTATATATATATATAACATCTTATGCCTTTTGTAGCTGCATGTAGCCCTGGGACTAAGATTTGGTCAATCTATGTTTGTTGAGCCTCATTAATGGCAGTCACTTCAAAGAGGATAGAAAAGATTTCATCATGCATTCCTGTGGCCCTCTTTTCCCACTGTCTAGATGATGGCAAAAACTAGGTCAGCATCTTTTGACTCAAACTTGGAAGCCAAATGCTGAGGAATCATAAATGCCCAACCAATCTTGGACCTTTTCCATCATGATTGTTTTGACCTAAAGGTCCATATTGTTCTATGCACAATTATTTTATGTTCTCTTTCTCCTCTCTTGTTAACAGAAGTTTACTGGATACCTGAATTAATACGCAACTCAAAACTTATTGTTTATTAACTATTTCCTCTGAGCTTTAGTTCACATGCTAACACTGCATCTGTTAGTTATCACTTAACTTCAGATCTATGTTCTCATTTAGATCCAGAAATACAATCTCTAAATCTTTTCATTCACTTATTTGAAACTTAAAATAGAAACTTTGCTTTGTACTGTTTCTTCCTGAAAAATTTCTGTTTGTGTAGCTAAAACTGGGTTGCAGAACCTCATCAGGGTCCTTTAGGTTGACAATATAAAGAGGACAATTCAGTACATTGTGAAGTTCTCACTATTAACCACATTACCACTTGTTTATCTTGGAGTACCCCCAAAATTCTCTCTATTTCTGGAACATTTTCCACTTCTGTTAGCCGTTTCTGTAATTTCCTTGGAAACTGAGTATTGCGTTATGTATGAGAAAACTACTGAATTAAGGGCAGAAATAAAATTTCAAATTTCACAATCATTGATGATAGAGCCCCAATAAATACACATAAAATCACTGGTAGACCACAACATAATTCAACAACTGGATTGTGGTTGATATTCAAAGAAATAAAAAGGTTGAACAAAATTACTCTAGCCTCACATGATTTCTAATGTTCAAGTGAAGCTAAAGTCCTGCTTGGGTTTTTACTGGTTAGGAGGAAATTGTACATGTAAGTGTATACACACTTCCAGTCATAAATATAGAGACACTCCCATAAGTGTCTTATGTGAAAGATATTCCAATCAAGTATAACGTATTTTAAAAGCTCATCCTTTATATGTCATATATCTAACTTACGCTTGCAAATATTTATTAAATGAGTTTTCCACACTAAAATGTGAATTTCCAGAAGGAAAGAACATTGTCTGGTTACAAAACTCCCACTGTCATGAATACAGCAGGTGATTAATAAAAACTATCTGTTCTCTGACTGGTCATTGTTTTCCATAACAATCTGTTTGCTTTTATTTATAATCACTGCAAGTTCTGAAACTGAATATGTTCATCTTTTTTCATTGTCTATTAGGGCAATCAGAACTGGCTGACTACACGAATCACCCTTGGCAAAGAACAGAATACTTTACTATCCATATTTGCTACAGCTTATCCCTTGCCTTTTAATTTCTACCCTATTACCTTTACTTCTTCACCACTATGCCTATTAAAAGCAATCATTAATGAGAACACTCTCAATATTCTTTTGGCACAAGTACAGGTACATACAGGTTGACAATATAAACAGGACAAGTCTGCACATAGTGAAGTTGCTTTTGAACTGTGGTGTTGGAGAAGATCTTGAGAGTCCCTTGGACTGCAAGGAGAGCCAACCAGTCCATCCTAAAGGAAATCAATCCTAAATATCCACTGGAGGGACTGATGCTGAGGCTGAATTTCCAATACTTTGGCTACCTGATGCAGAGAACCAACACATTGGTAAAGACCCTGATGCTGGGAAAGATTGAAGGAAGGAGGAGAAGGGGACAACAGAGGATGAGATAGTTAGATGGCATCACCCATTCAGTGGACATGAGTTTGAGCAAGCTCTGGGAGATGATGAAGGACAGAGAAGCCTGGCATGCTGCAGTCCATGGGGTGGCAAAGAGTTGGACACGACTGAGCAACTGAACAACCACCATATGTACATACAAATGTGAACAAAACAAATTTATAAAAAACAGGTGATTTTAGTAAGTTCACCATTGGTTGCCTACAAACAAAAAACCAGTTTTATTCATCTTTAATCACTGGCTTTACCTAAGCTATATTCTGTTCTTTAATGATATCTTTGGAAAACCTCATTGCTTCCCAGTCATGGTTACTGATTTTAAAAATCCATCTCAGCACGGCCCAACTGAAGATTTTGATGATCTATTTATCTTCCCTTTCCCCTTTTCCCACCCTTAGTATTGGCCAAGACTGTCTGGGGTCCTTGGAGTGGAGAACTGATAAGGTCTCTACTTTTTCTTTTTCCCCCCTCTTCTAGATCCATTTCTCTCCTTGTCTTTTGGAGTCTGGGGGAGGGAAGGAAGGGGAAGCTCAAGCGGCCTTAATTAACTGTCCCTCCTCAAGTCCCTTTATTGCTGTGCCCTGACAGTGCGCTCTGGAGTCAAGGGTATGAGCTCTTCAGCAGGGCCAACAGGAGCCCTGCCACATTTACTGAACAGAAGATCAAGTAAAATGTCATCTCTTACATTAGCCCTAAGTTCTTGTTCCTGACAGCTTAGTGGCAGATAAACTAAGGTGAGTTTGTGCTAAGTCATTTCAGTTGTATCCCACTCTTTGTGACTCTGTGTACTATAGCCCACCAGGCTCCTCTGTCCATGGGATTCTCCAGGCAAGAATACTGCATGAGTTGCCCTGCCCTCCTCCAGGGGAGTTTCCTGACCGAGGGATCTAACCCATGTCTCTTAGGTCACCTGCATTGACAGACGGGTTCTTTACCACTAGTGCCACCTGGAAAGCCCAAACTAAGATGCAATCTTCGTAAACTAGCTCAAGATCAGCTATCCACAGCACCATCTGATAGCTGAATACTCTCATATTCTGAATATATCACTGTTGGGAAGGAAAATTATTTCCTCTCCCCATCTCAGGTTTCAATTCTGGCTCTGTAACAAAAGACAGATTAATGAAAAACACATATTTCAGTTTTAAGTTGCAAGGAAGCCCTATTAAGGAAATGAAGACCCATTGAAATGGCAAAATTTAAATCCTTTTCTAATAGACTGAACAAAGTGAGGCAATTGTGGAAAAGTAAGTAAAATGTATGGGGAGGCTACAGCAAAGTAAGAATTATTTTCACAAGATTTGTCTGTAGACAGTTTTCTTAGTCTTAACTTTCCTTCCCTGATAAGAATGTTTCTTTTCTCATAGTATAGGGAGGGCATATTTCATATAGAATTTTTATCTATTGTTTTCAGAGAGAAAAAGGTAGATCAGAATATTCTTTTTGCATCTGCTGTTTTTCAATGCCTCTACCTCAAAATGATCCTTGTACTAAAGTGACATATTTTGGAAAGGCATATTCTGGCACCTTTCATCACACACTACCCCCCAGTTCAGATTTTTTTTTCTTGAAATCTTTTTACCCCTTGAGTACGGCTGGGGACAGAGCAAGCAACAGGCTTCAAAAACATATGGAAAATAAGACAGACTACCCCAAATCCTATGGGAAACTCTCTGAGGCCCCCTCTCTTGGTTTCAACAAAGCAAGAAGATAGTTACCAAGAACTCAGGTTGCCCAACACTTTTCTTCTCCATTAGCTTGTCTCTTTATTTTTCAGGACTGAACTTAAATCACTGGAAAGTAAATGATTATGTCAGGACTTGTTCTATGACTCCTTAGTCAATTCTACACAGGAGTGCCAAGATGTATTGATGATTGTCTTTTGGATATGGAGGGAGGTAGTGATTTTTGTGATCAGCTTTGGAATTTTAGTAAATATTTTATATTTCAATATTATATATTTTATATTGCTGAAATTCTATAATATCCTGTTAAATGTGAAACACATGTAAAATTAATACTATGTTGTATATGACCTAAAATGGATTAAATACAGTGCTTAGAAAAGAAAAAATGTCCATTAGATGGGTAAATTCAGTATAGATTTTAATTAGAAATAGATGGTAAAGAAGCTGCCTGCAATACAAGAGACCTGGCTTTGATCTCTGGGTCTGGAAGATCCTCTATAGAAGGGAGTGTCAACCCACCCCAGTATTCTTGCCTGGAGAATTCTATGGACAGAGGAGCCTGGAGGGCTACAGTCCTTGGGGTCACAAAGAGTCCAAAACGACTGAGCAACTAACATTTTCACTTTCTGCTTAGATTTTTCAGAAGAAACAAACTGAATTAAAGATAAAACTGAAAGTAGAAATATAAATACATGCCCCCCCCATTGACCCTACAGTCCTTCTAGTCACTACTATTTCTTTACTCTCATTCACAGCCATAATTCAATACAGGCCACTGATTATGCTGTCTTCACCTTTTCCACATATAAATATTTTCATCTATTGATATTTTTATAGGATATAAAGGAATCTAAAGAGATTAACACTAGAGCATCCATTAGGTCATTTTGAATATGAAAGTAATAAAACTTTACAACTAAATCTGAAGTATACTTTGAGCCACACACACTGACCCATTCAAAACTACTCTGTTAATACTAAAGTAACCATATTAAATTTGTTGTGCATTTATTGTCTTTATTTTTTACATTTTACACACACACTATATATATATATACATATATATATATATATATATACACAGACACACACATATATAATTATATTATAGATTATAGTTTGGGGTATTGTGAATTTGATTATAAATATTTGAATTCCATAACTGTTCTCTTGGGAGTATATTTTTGCATAAATACTTTTGGCATAGATAAGTAGATAACTATTCAGAAGTAAAATTCTCTTACTCTTGTTTACATAAACAGGAGTGTATTATTTGAAAAACACTTTTTGCATTTATTTTCTTACAATGATGAGCATTTATATGATAATTTTAACTAATACAAACATTACATCTATGAACAATATGATACATGGTTCCTTGGTCCACCTTGAAATGAACTCAATATGTTATCAGCCATGAGTTTAGGCCATGACATTGAGACCACAGAGTATTAATATCCAATCTAAAACTGCCCAGCCAGTAAGTTTGGGGCTGAGAGTCAGACTCAAGAAGTTTGAATCAACAGTTTTATCTAGTTATTCAAAAGCAGAGTTCTACCATGTTCTTTGCATGATGACATTGTAAGACAATACACAAGTGGTAAATTGCAAGAATGGCCACAATTCTCCATGGCTCTCTTAGGAAAACCCTTTTGCAATGAGACTTGGCAGCACTACCCACCGAAAATAAAATCTGTCTCTCCATCTACTGAATCTGTGGCCTTGCAATCTGCTTTGCCAAGGGAATGTGGTAGAATCAAAAGTACCCAGGTTCTGTGTCTAGTCCTCAACAGACTGCACACATTTACTCTTTCTTTAGAACCCAGCTGAGACAGCATTTGAACAAGTTCAGACTATCCCGACAGGATGAGACATGGCTGGTTGCTCTTATTGCTCTGATATGATGCCAACCCACACACATAAATGAGAGCACATTAGGCCTGCCTCTCTCAGCCATTCTGTAACTGACTGGTAGCTAACCACAGATGCATGAAAGAATTCAGCCAAGAATAAAACAAATTCTTTGCTGTATCCAGTGCAAATTATCAAACCATATTGTGAGTTAAATTAATGGCAATTTTAAACCCACTACTTGGGCTGATTTGTCAGGCAACAACAGATAAATTATACAGCACATATTAATATTAATTCAGCATACATTAATATTTATTTCAAATAATTATTAATCTGTTTCAGCTGTTGTAAGTTTCTTAATCAAAACTGATTTTAATAAATCTGGTCTAAGCAAGTGTATCGTGTAATCTTTGACTGCAAACTGGTCTGCAATAACACTAAGAATGACATTATTCACATCCTGAAAAAAAAAAAGTGATTATTAGTAGTGTGGATACTATTCTGGTTTTGCAGGCAATTTTCTTAGAGCTACTAAATCATTAAGATATTTGTACTTACTTTCAAAAATTATCTAAAAATGTAAATAAAGCAAATATAGAAAAATTATAATTGTTAAATTTGGATGTTATGCAGCTTTATACTATTTATATACTTGTACTGTGTTTGAATTTTTCTTAATAAAAATATTTAATATTCCATTCCCCCTTCTTTCTATTTAAAATGATCTTCACTGCTAATAAATCCTGGACACAGGCTAGTTTCTATGTTTTCAGACTGAAACATATTCACAAGTTGGCTTCATCTGGACCAAAGTCCAAATGACTTATCATGAAATGCCAACAACTAGGAGTGAATAAAATGACACATTTAACTTCCTTCTGTCTCTCCTAGTAAAGTATCTTTATCTCACATATAAATTCCATGTATTTGAATGGAAGATTAAATCATATGCATCAAATTTTGTTGCTTCTGTAGGCCTAATTTATTATGTTGTTCCCTTCCCCAATTTCAAATCAATTATGTTCACAGTTCAATCAGAGATAAAGGACCTTATTCTCAATGCTTTCAAATCATCAAATGTCTATGAAAATTTCTATATACACTGAATTTGGATTAAAAAATAATTTAATGTGATAGGGATAATATTTAACCCAAACACTTATTCTATAAGGTGATATGAAATGTGGTAACCATTCAAAGTTTAGCCCAGTGTTTGGAACATAAAATGAAGACTAATCAAAGTAAAGTTACTATTTTTATGGTTAATTCTAAACTATGTGATCATTTGATTCATTTAAACAAGTATTAGTTGAATAACTACTATGTGCAGATAACAACTCAATATTCTGTTGGAAAATTTTGGAGTAATATAAAGCTATGTCCTTAATATATTTTCATAAATATCTATAAATTGAACAGGATGTAGTAAGTTTAGAATAATGTGCCAATAAAATATCATGAGGCTGTGTTTGAGAAAAGACATTTGCAGAGCTCCATTCTGAGCTGATTGCTTCTTTACCTACACTTCCTCATCCTTTTGCTAAAGTGCCTCTGTCCTAGAATGTATATTTTATTTGGTCACTCACAGACCATATCTTAGGCTTCCATGGTGACTCAGCGGTAAAGAATCTATACCCACTCCTGTATTCTTGCCTGGAGAATTCTACGGACAGAGGAGCCTGGCAGGCTACAGTCCATAGGGTCACAAAGAGTCAGACACAACTGAAGTGACTTAGCAACGCACAACCATATCTTAGTCAACTTTGATTCACTAAGGTGTTGAATACCAAACACAGATGTTTCAAACCCAGGTAGGAAAGATAAGACTTTGTAAGTCCAGGAAAACTACTTATTTTCTTGTCTATAAAACAAAATGGTTACATTAGGTAATCGTCAAACTGTTCCCCTAATATAAGATTCTTTTATATCCAAGAAGTTGGGAAAAGCTGAAGTAAAACGTGAAGAAGTGGATGTTAAACTTGTCTCTACTCATTGATATATGGGTTACATTTATAGAGTCTCTTATACCTTACCGATAAGATGAAGATGGACCCCAAAAGGGTTTTTGTCTTTTCTGTTTGTTATGTTGTGTTTTCAGGATTAAATGACAAATATTTGTGGAAGCAGTTTGTAAACTGTATAATGTCAAGCTGATATTAAATCAATTAGTGCTGTTATCACGGTATCTAGGAAGAGTAGAGGTAGACAGGAAATCAGGCTTCCCTGGCAGCTCAGACAGTGAAGGATTCACCTGCAACGAGGGAGACCTGTGTTTGATCCCTGTGTTGGGAAGATCCCCTGCAGGAGGGCATGGCAACCCACTCCAGTATTCTTGCCTGGAGAACCCCCTGGACAGAGGAGCCTGGCGGGGTACATGCGGTTGCAAAGAGTTGGACACGATGGAGCGACTAAGCCCAACGCAGCACAGACCGGGTATTACAGGGACGCTGTGGAGTGGGCCAAACCAAGTGTGCCCAGTAAATCGTTGGGAAAAGAAGCCTTGAAAAGTGTTAGAAGGCCTTGAATCCTAAGATACAGAATTTTATGTACATGTGTAAAGATTAATATTTTTGGTTTGGTTTAAGGTATATATAATCAGAGCCGAGCATAAAAAAGTATTAAGATGGCAGTAATAAACTTAGTAGGGCTGACTGAGTAAAGGAGAAAGAACTATAAGGTACTCTGGTGAGGTAGAATTGTTCAGCAAGCAAATTGTATGTAGAAGAATTAAGAATTGAACTAAAATTGTTAAAACTAGACAGATAGGAAAATAATTCTTAAATTTAAAAACAAAAAATATCTAATTAATGGAATCAGAGTACAGAATGAAGCAGGGCAAAGGCTAATAGCATTTTGCCAAGAGAACGCACTGGTCATAGCAAACACCCTCTTCCAACAACACAAGAGAAGACTCTACACAGGGTCATCACCAGATAGTCAACACCAAAATCAAATTGATTATATTCTTTGCAGCCAAAGATGGAGAAGCTCTATATACTCAGCAAAAATAAGACCGGGAGCTGACTGTGGCTCAGATCATGAACTCCTTATTGTCAAATTCAGACTTAAACTGAAGAAAGTAAGGATAACCACTAGACCATTCAGGTATGACCTAAATCAAATCCCTTATGACTATACAATGGAAGTGAGAAATAGATTTAAGGGACTAGATCTGATAGAGTGCCTGATGAACTATGGACGGAGGTTCATGACATTGTACAGGAGACAGGGATCAAGACCATCCCCATGGAAAAGAAATGCAAAAAGGCAAAATGGTTGTCTGAGGAGGCCTTACAAATAGCTGTGAAATGAAGAGAAGTGAAAAGCAAAGGAGACAAGCAAAGATATTCCCATTTGAATGCAGAGTTCCAAAGAACAGCCAGGAGAGATAAGAAAGCCTTCCTCAGCGATCAATGCAAAGAAATAGAGGAAAACAACAGAATGGGAAAGACTAGAGATCTCGTCAAGAAAATTAGAGATACCAAGGGAACATTTCATGCAAAGATGGGCTCAGTAAAGGACAGAAATGGTATGGACCTAACAAGCAGAAGAGACTAAGAAGAGGTGACAAGAATACACAGAAGAATTGTACAAAAAAGATCTTCATGACCCAGATAATCACAATGGTGTGATCACTCACCTAGAGACAGACATCCTGGAATGTGAAGTCAAGTGGGCCTTAGAAAGCATCACTATGAACAAAGCTAGTGGAGGCAATGGAATTCCAGTTGAGCTATTTCAAAACCTAAAAGATGATGCTGTGAAAGTGCTGCACTCAATATGCCAGCAAATTTGGAAAACTCAGGAGTGGCCCCAAGACTGGAAAAGGTCCATTTTCATTCCAATCCCTAAGAAAGGCAATCCCAAAGAACGCTCAAACTACCGTACAATTGCACTCATCTCGCATGCTAGTAAAGTAATGCTCAAAATTCTCCAAGCCAGGATTCAGCAATACGTGAACCGTGAACTTCCAGATGTTCAAGCTGGTTTTAGAAAAGGCAGAGGAACCAGAGATCAAATTGCCAATATCTGCTGGATCATCAAAAAAGCAAGAGAGTTCCTAGAAAAAAATGTATTTCTGCTTTATTGACTATGCCAAAGCCTTTGACTGTGTGGATCACAATAAACTGTGGAAATTCTGAAGGAGATGGGAATACCAGACTACCTGACATGCCTCTTGAGAAATCTGTATGCAGATCAGGAAGCAACAGTAGAACTGGACATGGAACAACAGACTGGTTTCAAACAGGAAAAGGAGTACGTCAAGGCTGTATATTGTCACCCTGCTTATCTAACTTATATGCAGAGTACATCATGATAAACGCTGGTCTGGAAGAAGCACAAGCTGGAATCAAGATTGCCGGGAGAAATATTAATAACCTCAGATATGCAGATGACACCACCCTTATGGCAGAAAGTGAAGAGGAACTGAAAAGCCTCTTGATGAAAGTGAAAGAGGAGAGTGAAAAAGTTGGCTTAAAGCTCAACATTCAGAAAACTAAGATCATGTCATCTGGTCCCATCACCTCATGGGAAATAGATGGGAAGACAGTGGAAACAGTGTCAGACTTTATTTTTTGGGGCTCCAAAATCACTGCAGATGGTGATTGCAGCCATGAAATTAAAAGACGCTTACTCCTTGGCAGGAAAGTTATGACCAACCTAGATAACATATTAAAAAGCAAAGACATTACTTTGCCAACAAAGGTCTGTCTGCCCAAGGCTATGGTTTTTCCAGTTTTCATGTATAGATGTGAGAGTTGGACTGTGAAGAAAGCTGAGCACCAAAAAATTGGTGCTTTTGAACTGTGGTGTTGGAGAAGACTCTTGAGAGTCCCTTGGACTGCAAGGAGATCCAACCAGTCCATCCTGAAGGAGATAAGTCCTGGGTGTTCATTGGAAGGACTGATGCTGAATCTGAAACTCCAATACTTTGGCCACCTGATGCGAAGAGTTGACTCATTGGAAAAGACCCTGATGCTAGGAGGGATTGGGGGCAGGAGGAGAAGGGGACGACAGAGGATGATGGCTGGATGGTGTCACTGACTCGATGGACATGAGTTTGAGTAGACTCCGGGGGTTTGTGATGGACAAGGAGGCCTGGCATGCTGCAATTCATGGGGTCGCAAAGAGTCAGACATGACTGAGCAACTGAACTAAACTGAACTGAACTGAGAATGGAGTGAATGCAAAATTTACCAAAAGTTCTGAAATGCCATAATTTTGTTAGGCCTATATGAATGCATTGTTAATTTTGTATCCCTGGTGGATCAGACAGGAAAGAATCTGCCTGCAATGCAGGAGACCTGGGTTCAATCCCTGGGTTCGGAAGATACCACAGAGAAGGGAATAGCTACCCACTCCAGTATTGTTGCCTGGAGAATCCTATGGACAGAGGTGTCTGATGGGCTACACAGTCAATGGGGTCACAGAGAGTGACTAATACACACAAACACACAAATCATAGAACGGTAAAATCTAAATATATGTTAATAGGGAAAATTACCTGAATGATTGCATTCAATAAATATAGCACTCATATATAATCTAATTAAAGTAAATAATATGTAGTAATATATTAAAAAGTAATAATATGAAATAATAAAAGCCCAAAGATATTTATAGACCCAATGGTTTGCCTTCTTTTCAATTCTCTATGAAGATGTACCCAATTTCCTGTAGCTAAAGAGTAATGGAAAACATACATATTCAAAGGTTAAATGTACATATTTTTATGGAATTGAGAAACAGAAAGATGACAATTGGTAAAATAACAAAATATAATAAATTACTGAAAAATCAATCTAATTAGTTGACAAACAGTAAAGATATTGTATAAACTCTAACATGATCAGAAAATCACATACATTGTTGATTCACAAGAAATGTGAAAAATGAAATAAAGCTGTGCATTGCCACATTTATCATGATTAATTCATGGTCATATAGTCCTGGGATACAACTGTATGTATATTAAATTTGTTAATTATTTTATATCAAATACTAACTACTAAAATGTATGCTAACAAAACCTCTCATGACTATGTACATAAAAATAAATTTCATTCCTATTCCAATTTTTCTCTGTGCCAAAAGTAAAAAAAGAAAAGGAAAGTTTTTGTACAATATATTATTCAAAGTTTTCATTACTTCAAGGCAAATAGATGAAGAAGTGGAAACAGTGACAGACTTTATTTTCTTGGGCTCCAAAATCATTGTAGATGGGACTGCATCCATGTAATTAAAAGATGCTTACCCCTTGGAAGAAAAGCTATGACAAACCTGTATAGCATATTAAAAAGCAGAGACATCAATTTTCCAATAAAGGTCTGTATAGCCAAAGCTATGACTTTTCCAGTAGTCATGTATGTATGCAAGAGTTGGACCATAAAGAAGACTTAGCACCAAAGAATTGATGCTTCCGAACTGTGGTGCTGAAGAAGACTCTTGAGAATCCTTTGGACAGCAAGGAGATCAAACCAGTCCCCTGAATATTCATTGGAAGGACTGAAGCTGAAGCTGAAGCTCCAATACTTTGGTCACTTGATGTGAAGACCTGACTCACTGGAAAAGACCCTGATGCTGGGAAAGATTGAGGACAGGAGGAGAAGGGGAGAGACAGAGAATGAGATGATTGGATGTCATCATCAACTCAAAGGACATGAGTTTGAGCAAACTTCAGGAGATAGTGAATGATAGAGAAGCCTGGCATGCTACAGTCCGTGGTGGATTGATTCCAGAAGAAGGCTTGCATTAAAGCCAAAGTTACAAGAATCTATCTGCAACCTAATTCTTTCTTTTTTTGACCTTCATGACCTACACTATTTCAGTGCCACAGACTCCAGGAGCAGTATCTTATCTGATACAGATTTTCCTTTTTTTAAAATGTTAAGTATCAACAACAGAGAAAACACAGCCTTTTGGGATAGGGACATCCCAAACTTTCTTGAGTAGATGGCATTTCTCATCCATGCCTTCACCCATACATATATCATCCACCCCTGTATCTACCCATCCATCCTTTATCCATCTATCTCCATGGTCTTTCATCTATCAACAAATTAATTCCCAAATAACCTAGTAAATCTTACTCTTTTAGTAGGCAATACTGTCTTAGTTTGTGGTGTTGAGGGGGGAACATAGGAGACAAACTATTAACCTCATCAATTAGCCATATGTGAAATACTTCTGCTACCCAAACATAAACTTATTTTATTATAAAGATGTATAAGACCTGCCTACTCATAACCAAACAAAACCTACATTATTAGGTGATTTAAAAAACTGAGCATGGGAAAGGAAATTTTATGGAAAATTAATGAAAGTATTTCACCCTACATAGTATTCTCTAAACAAATAAGCAAAACAACCAGTATGCATAAATGAGCATTCTAAATTCCAAGCCACAGTGACAAATAAAAATTCTAATGGTTTATTGCTTAAAAATCATTAACTTGTGTTTAATACTCTTCTCTTCTATTTGTTCAGTGAGGAACTGGGCATCCACTAACATACATTAAAACTATGCTTTCTATCACACAGCAAAGATCTAACAAAATAAGGCTTAGCCATTTCTAGAAAATAAAACCGTTTAAAATAACTGGGAAATTGAAGAGAACCTTCTTACTATTCACAGGATGCAAATTGGCACTTGTAGTAATTTAACTGGTAAACCAGGCAAAATTATTTGTTTGGAATATTTTCATAAAATCCTGTGATTTAAATATCTTTGCCTTGAGCAAATATTATCTTTTAAAATATGCTTTTGAGTCACAAGATATTTCCATCACACAATTTTCTGCCAAAGTTTTTTAGTGATTTTTAAAAAAACATGTTTCTTATCTCCCTCAGTGAACAGTTTATATTCAGGTAATAACCTGAACGAATGCATAGTTTATATTGTCTTGCAGTTTGTCTTATTTTAAGCCTTTTTTTTTTTTTTATTAGTTGAAGGCTGATTACTTTACAATATTGTGGCGGTTTTTTCCATACATTGACACATTGACATGAATCAGTCATGGATTTACATGCGTTCCCCATCCTGAACCACCCTCCCACCTCCCTCCGCATCCCATCCCTCTGGGTCACCCCAGTGCACCAACCCCGAGCACTTGTCTCATGCATCTAACCTGGGCTGGTGATCTGTTTCACCCTTGATAGTATACAAGTTTTGATGCTGTTCTCTTGGATCATCCCATACTCACCTTCTCCCATAGAGTCCAAATGTCTGTTCTATACATCTGTGTCTCTTTTTCTGTCTTGCATATAGGATTATTGTTACCATCTTTCTAAATTCCATATATATGTGTTAGTATACTGTATTGATATTTATCTTTCTGGCTTACTTCACTCTGTATAAAGGGCTCCAGTTTCATCCATCTCATTAGAACTGGTTCAAATGAATTCTTTTTAATGACTGAGTAATATTCCATTGTGTATACGTACCACTGCTTTCTTATCTATTCATCTGCTGATGGGCATCTAGGTTGCTTCCATGTCCTGGCTATTATAAACAGTGATGCGATGAACATTGGGGTCTTCGTGTCTCTTTCAGATCTGGTTTCCTCGGTGTGTATGCCCAGGAGTGGGATTGCTGGGTCATATGGCAGTTCTATTTCCAGTTTTTTAAGGAACCTCCACACTGTTTTCCATAGCGGCTGTACTAGTTTGCATTCCCACCAACAGTGTAAGAGGGTTCCCTTTTCTCCACACCCTCTCCAGCATTTATTGCTTGTAGACTTTTGGATAGAAGCCATTCTGACTGGCGTGTAATGGTACCTTATTGAAGTTTTGATTTGCATTTCTCTGATAATGAGTGATGTTGAGCATCTTTTCATGTATTTGTTAGCCATCTGTATGTCTTCTTTGGAGAAATGTCTGCTTAGATCTTTGGCCCATTTTTTGATTGGGTCATTGATTTTTCTGGAATGGAGCTACAGGAGTTGCTTGTATATTTTTGAGATTAATCCTTTGACTGTTTCTTCACTTGCTATTATTTTCTCCCATTCTGAAGGCTGTCTTTTCACCTTGCTTATAGTTTCCTTTGTTGTGCAAAAGCTTTTAAGTTTTGTTAGGTCCCATTTGTTTATTTTTGCTTTTATTTCCAATATTCTGGGAGGTAGGTCATAGAGGATCTTGCTGTGATTTATATCGGAGAGTGTTTTGCCTATGTTCTCCTCTAGGAGTTTTATAGTTTCTGGTCTTACATTTAGATCTTTAATCCATTTTGAGTTTATTTTTGTATATGGTGTTAGAAAGTGTTCTAGTTTCATTCTTTTACAAGTGGTTGACCAGTTTTCCCAGCACCACTTGTTAAAGAGGTTGTCTTTTTTCCATTGTATATTCTTGCCTCATTTGTTTAAGATAAGGTGTCCATAGGTACGTGGATTCATCTCTGCGCTTTCTGTTTTGTTCCATTGATCTATATTTCTGTGTGCCAGTACCAAACTGTCTTGATGACTGTGGCTTTGTAGTAGAGCCTGAAGTCAGACAGGTTGATTCCTCTAGTTACCTTCTTCTTTCTCAAGATTGCTTTGGCTATTTGAGGTTTTTTGTATTTCCATACAAATTGTGAAATTATTTGTTCTAGTTCTGTGAAGAATACCATTGGCAGCTTGATAGGGATTGTGTTAAATCTATAGATGGCTTTGAGTAGTATACTCATTTTCACACTATTGATTCTTCCAATCCATGAACTCGGTCTATTTCTCCATCTATTTGTGTCCTCTTTGATTTCTTTCATCAGTGTTTTATAGTTTTCTATTTATAGGTTTTTTGTTTCTTTAGGTAGATATACACCTTAGTATTTTATTCTTTTTGTTGCAATGGTGAATGGTATTGTTTCATTAATTTCTCTTTCTGTTTTCTTATTGTTCGTGTATAGGAATGCAAGGGATTTCTGTGCGTTAATTTTATATCCTGCAATTTTACTATATTCATTGATTATCTCTAGTAATTTTCTGCTACAGTCTTTAGGGTTTTCTATGTAGAGGATCATGTCATCTGCAAACAGTGAGAGTTTCACTTCTTTTCTTATCTGGATTCCTTTTATTTGTTTTTCTGCTCTGATTGCTGTGGCCAACACTTCCAAAACTGTGTTGAATAGTAGTGGTGAGAGTGGGCATGCTTGTCTTGTTCCTGATTTTAGGGGAAATGCTTTCAATTTTTCACCATTGAGGATAATGTTTGCTGTGAGTTTGTCATTTATAGCTTTTATTATGTTGAGGTATATTCCTTCTATTCCTGCTTTCTGGAGAGTTTTTTATCACAAATGGATGTTGAATTTTGCCAAAGGCTTTTTCTGCATCTATTGAGATAGTCATATGGTTTTTATCTTTCAATTTGTTAATATGGTGTATTACATTGATTGATTTGTGGGTATTAAAGAATCCTTGCATTCCTGGGATAAAGCCCACTTGGTCATGATGTATGATCTTTTTAATATGTTATTGGATTCTGTTTGCCAGAATTTTGTTAAGGATTTTTGCATCTATGTTCATCAGTGATATTGGCTTGTAGTTTTCTTTTTTAGTGGCATCTTTCTCTGGTTTTGGAATTAGGGTGTAGGTGGCCTCATAGAATGAGTTTGGAAGTTTACCTTCTTCTGCAATTTTCTGGAAGAGTTTGAGTAAGATAGCTGTTAGCTCTTCTCTAAGTTTTTGGTGGAATTCAGCTGTGAAGCCATCTGGTCCTGGGCTTTTGTTTGCTGGAAGATTTCTGATTACAGTTTCGATTTCCGTAATTGTTATGGGTCTGTTAAGATCTATTTCTTCCTGGTTCAGTTTTGGAAAGTCATACTTTTCTAAGAATTTGCCCATTTCGTCCAAGTTGTCCATTTTATTGGCATAGAGCTGCTGGTAATAGTCTCTTATGATCCTTTGTATTTCAGAGTTGTCTGTTGTGATCTCTCCATTTTCATTTCTAATTTTGTTAATTTGGTTCTCCTCCCTTTGTTTCTTAAAGAGTCTTGCTAACGGTTTGTCAATTTTGTTTATCTTTTCAAAAAACCAGCTTTTAGCTTTGTTGATTTTTGCTATGGTCTCTTTTGTTTCTTTTGCATTTATTTCTGCCCTAATTTTTAAGATTTCTTTCCTTCTACCAACCCTGTGGTTCTTCATTTCTTCTTTCTCTAGTTGCTTTAGGTGTAGAGTTAGGTTATTTATTTGACTTTTTTCTTGTTTCTTGAGGTAAGCCTGTAATGCTATTAACCTTCCCCTTAGCACTGCTTTTACAGTGCCCCATAGGTTTTGGGTTGTTGTGTTTTCATTTTCATTTGTTTCTATGCATATTTTGATTTTTTTTAAATTTCTTCTATGATTTGTTGGTTATTCAGAAGCATGTTATTTAGCCTCCATTTGTTGGAATTTTTAATAGCTTTTTTTCCCCCCTGTAATTGAGATCTAATCTTACTGCATTGTTGTCAGAAAAGATGACTGGAATGATTTCAAATTTTTTAATTTACCAAGGCTAGATTTGTGCCCCAAGATGTGATCTATTCTGGAGAAGGTTCCGTGTGCACTTGAGAAAAAGGTGAAATTGATTGTTTTGGGGTGAATTGTCCCATAGATATCAATTAAATCTAGCTGGTCCATTGTGTCATTTAAAGTTTGTGTTTCCTTGTTAATTTTCTGTTTAGTTGATCTGTCCATAGGTGTGAGTGGAATATTAAAGTCCCCCACTCTTATTGTATTATTATTAATTTCCCCTTTCATACTTGTTAGCATTTGCCTTACATATTGCAGAGCTCCTATGTTGGGTGCATACATATTTATAATTGTTATATCTTCTTCTTGGGTTGATCCTTTGATCATTATGTAGTGTCCTTCTTTGTCTCTTTTCACAGCCTTTATTTTAAAGTCCATTTTATCTGATATGACTATTATGATTCCTGCTTTCTTTTGGTCTCTGCGTGAAATATTTTTTTCCAGCCCTTCACTTTCAGTCTGTATGTGTCCCTTGTTTTGAGGTGGGTCTCTTGTAGACAGCATATACAGGGGTCTTGTTTTTGTATCCATTCAGCCAGTCTTTCTCTTTTGGTTGGGGCATTCAACCCATTTACATTTAAGGTAATTATTGATAGGTATGGTCCTGTTGCCATTTACTTTGTTGTTTTGGGTTTGCATTTATACAACCTTTCTGTGTTTCCTGTCTAGAGAAGATCCTTTAGCATTTGTTGAAGAGCTGGTTTGGTGGTGCTGAATTCTCTCAGCTATTGCTTGTCTGTAAAGCTTTTGAATTCTCCTTCATATCTGAATGAGATCCTTGCTGGGTACAGTAATCTGGGTTGTAGGTTATTGTCTTTTATTACTTTAAGTATGTCCTGCCATTCCCTTCTGTCCTGAAGAGTTTCTATTGATAGATCAGCTGTTATCCTTATGGGAATCCCTTTGTGTGTTAGTTGTTGTTTCTCCCTTGCTGCTTTTAATATTTGTTCTTTGTGTTTGATCTTTGTTAATTTGATTAATGTGTGTCTTGGGGTGTTTCACCTTGGGTTTATCCTGTTTGGGACTCTCTGGGTTTCTTGGACTTGTGTCATTATTTCCTTTCCCATTTTAGGGAAGTTTTCAGCTATTATCTCCTCGAGTATTTTCTCATGGCCTTTCTTTTTGTCTTCTTCTTCTGGGACTCCTAGATTCGAATGTTGAGGCGTTTCACATTGTTCCAGAGGTCCCTGACGTTTCTTGATTCTTTTTACTTTTTTCCTCTCTGCTTAATTTATTTCCACCATTTTATCTTCTACCTTACTTAGCCTATCTTCTGCCTCTGTTATTCTACTGTTGGTTCACTCCAGAGTGTTTTTTATCTCATTTATTGCATTATTCATTTTTAATTGACTCTTTTTTATTTCTTCTAGGCCCTTGTTAAACATTTCTTGCATCTTTTCAATCCTTGTCTCCGGGCTATTTATCTGTAACTCCATTTTGTTTTCAAGATTTTGGATCATTTTTATTATCATTATTCTAAATTCTTTTTCAGGTAGATTCCCTATCTCCTCCTCTTTTGTTCAGCTTGGTGGGCATTTTTCATGTTCCTTTACCTGCTGGGTATTTCTCTGCCTTTTCATCTTGTTTACATTGCTGTGTTTGGAGTGGCCTTTCTGTATTCTGGTGGTCTGTGGTTCCTCTTTATTGTTGAGGTTTCTCCCAGTGGGTAGGGTTGGACAATTGGCTTGTCAAGGTTTCCTGGTTAGGGAAGCTTGTGTCGGTGTTCTGGTGCATGGAACTGGATTTCTTCTCTCTGGAGTTTAGTGGAGTGTCCAGTAGTGAGTTTTGAGATGGGTCTATGTGTTTGGTGTGACTTTGGGCAGCCTATATGTTGTTGCTCAGGGCTATGTTCCTGTGTTGCTGGAGAATTTGCATGGTATGTCTTGCTCTGGAACTTATTGGCTATTGGGTGGTGGTTGGTTTCAGTATAGGTATGGAGGCTTTTGGATGATCTCTTATTACTTATGGTTCCCTGTAGTCAGGAGTTTTTTGGTGTTCTCAGGTTTTGGGCTTATGCCTCTTGCCTCTGGATTTCAGTCTTATTCTTCCAGTAGCCTCAAGACTTCTCAAATTATACAGCACTGATAATAAAACTTCTAGGTTAATAGTGAAAAGATTCTCCACAGTGAGGGACACCCAGAGAAGTTCACAGAGTTACATGAAGAAGAGGAGAGGGAGTAGGGAGATAGAGATGAGCAGGAGGAGAAAAAGGACTCAAGAGGAGAGTGACAGATCTATGCAGTACTCTGTTCCCTAAGTGTTCTCCATAACCGAGAACATCCACAGAGATTCACAGAATTGGACTGAGAAGAAAAGGGGGAGGGAGAAAATAGAGGTGATGTGGGGAAGAAGAAGGAGAGTCAAAAGCGGGAGAGAGTAATCATCACACTCCTGAGTAAAAATAGGTACTGAATATTGGATTCTTAACTGTCCAAAACTGATATTAAATACTGAAAAACAAAGATTAAAAATCTAGAGTAGAGGTTAGACTCTTAAAAATACAATATTAAAAACAAAAACAAAAAATTTAAGAAATATTTATGAAGTTCACTTTAAAAATAGGGTCTTTTTTTTTTTGCAAGGTTATAGTGAAATGAAAATTAAAATTAAAGAGTAATAGAGGAGTAATAGAGGACTTTAAAAGAAAATAAAAGAAAATGAAAATTAAGGAGTAAGAGAGGAGTAATAGGGAATTTTAAAAGAAAATAAAAGAGAAAAAAGAAAAAAAAAGAAAAATTTTAATTTTTTTTAATTAAAAAAATAGTAACAATATATCTAGGAATTTCTCTGGAGCTGTTGCGGGCAGTGTGGGTTTGGTTCAGTTTCAGATAGCTCCTTGTTCCAGCTTACACTTCTCGATATCTATAGGCCCCTTTTGGTGTAGTTGGTGTTAACTACAGGTATTTTAATCTGTTGCACCTGTCACTTCTGAAGCGGTTCCCTTTGTTTATTTGGCTTCTGTTTGCTGGTCTTTTCAGTGTCTAATTTCCGCCCTGACACAGGCGGGCGGAGGTGGTGTCTTGTTCAGGTTCGCTCGTTCAGTCGTGCTGTGGGGAGGGAGGGGCGCTGCAGACAAATGTCACTGGCCTGTGTGGGGAGCACTCACAGTGTTCTGGCCACACTGGTTTTGCCTCTGCTTGCGGCGTGTGTACTTTCCTGTCTACACTGCTCAGGCTCCAGGCTGCTCTATAGGGGGTGGGCCCTGAGTTGCATGTGTTTCCAGTTTTCGGGGTCTCCACAAAAGCGTGGACTCAGTTGGGCCTGCATTTTGTGCCTTCCCCACCCGAGCAGCTCAGGCAGCCAGGAGCTTGACGGGAGCACTCTCCCCGGGTGCGGTGCGCCTTATCCCCTCCATGGTCCCAGCCTCTGTTTCTGCACCCGCCAGTCTTGTGTCTGTTCTGGGGAGCTGGTCTCTAGCCGCGATCCTCCCGGCAGATGTCAACCATCCAGAATCTCAGGAAGTCTTTGGTTAGAAACTGGGAGCCTGTTTGCAGTTTGGTAGGGGATGCCATCTCTGAGGCCGAGTTTGCCCCTTTCCCCTCCCCCCGCCTCCTGCCTCTGGCGGGGGATGGGCTGGCCTGCCGCCAGCTAGCTCTTCTCTCGTGTTCACTTAGTCCTTTGCTCTGGGAACAGGTGGGTAGTGCATCCCACAGTTTAAGTTGCTATCTCACATTAGCTCCCTCCGATTGCCCTCATGGCATTCAGGCCCAGTCCTTTCCCTAAGCAATGCTGCCCGCTCCTCTCTGTTCAGCCCCCACTTGCTGGTGGCAGATGCGAGCGTCTGGGGTACTTTTCTGCTGGGAGTTCCTTTTAGGCATGTGACCTGTGGGTTTTATTTATTTTTCCTCCCAGTTAGGTTGCCCTCCGAGATTCGAAAACTTCCCCCAGACCTGCCAGTGTGAGGGTTTCCTGGTGTTTGGAAACTTCCTCTATTACGACTCCCTTCCTGGGGCGGGTCTCCATCCCTAGCTCTTTTGTCTCTCTTTTTATCTTTTATATTTTGTCCTACCTCCTTTCAAAGACAATGGGCTGCTTTTCTGGGCGCCTGATGTCCTCTGCTAGCGATCAGAAGTTGTTTCGTGGAGTTTGCTCAGCGTTCAAATGTTCTTTCGATGAATTTGTAGGTGAGATAGTGGTCTCCCCGTCCTATTCCTCTGCCATCTTAGCTCCCCCCCCCTTTTTTTTCTTGAGTCACCCCAAAACACTGATGTAGATATTTAACTTTTCATCTATAGTCATGGTAATTCAAAATAATCAAGAAGGTAGATTCTCAAATGCTATTTAAGAATTTTTCATAAAGCTATACATTAATATTTATTTTTCATTGTTTGGTTACTCACATTGATTTCTCAGTATACAACTTGTGTGTGTGTGTGCATGCGCACGCTTGGTCATTCAGTTGCTTCCAACTTTTTGTGACTCAATGGACTGTGGCTTGGCCAGGCCCCTCTGTTTATATAATTTTTCAGGAAAGAATACTGGAGTGGGTTGCCATTTCCTACTCTGGGGGAACTTCCTGACCCAGGGGTCAAACTTGCATCACTTGAATCTCCTGCACTGACGAGAGGAATCTTTACCACTGCCACCTGGTAGATTAATGAAAAAAAAAATTATAGCTGCAAATGTTTTCAATATTTGTTTAGTCATTTTATGGTAGGTTCAGTTTTTACTAGATAATCATGATATACACAATTCAAGATTATTCAGAGACACTTCTTTTTGGAAATTCATTTCTTGTCAGTAACTGCTCAATCAATATTCTCCTGACTTTCTATAAATTTTACCTTCTTCCCAGGTGATATCTGGACTTAGAGGTGGCCTAAATAATGCCAAAGATTTGGGGATATGTAATGTTACTTTTTTGTCACTGACTTTCACTGACCCTATTAGATCACACCTTTTTCTACTCATCCCCTCCTCTTTCAACTTTACCCACATTGGCCTCCACAGTCTTTTTTGTGTCCTCCAAGCCAACTCCTCCTTCCAGGGTCTTTACATTTGCTGATTTCATGCTTCTTCACCCAGGTAACAAGTGACTTACTCTCCCACTGCCCATAGGTTTCTCCTCAATGGTCAGTTGTTAGTGAGTCTTTCCTTGAACAGGTTATAGGATACAAAAGCAAATGATTCCTCCCCCAGCATCCTTACATCACAATTTCTTTTGTCCCATACCACTTATCAATATCGTGTTTCATCTCTTTATTTAACTATTGATTGTCAGCCCTACCCCAAGAATATAAGCTCCATTAAGGCAGAAAAATTTAGGTCTGTTCTTTGCTGTATGCTTAGCACCTAGAATAGGGCCTGGCACATAGTATGTACTCAATAAACACATTGAAAAAAATGAGTGAAAAAGGAAGAAATTAAAAACGAAAATGATTTGATGTAACTTTTGTTTCCACTTCATCTGCTGCTTATATTCACAGACATTGCCTCTTTATTTCCTCTTCCACAACAGTTGCTCTCCACTAGGCTTCTGTCTCTTTCAATTGTTCTGGATTCGATCATATGTGTCCTCTAGGGGACAAAAAAGTTTTGCAGTGCCAATTTCCAGGTCCATGCTACATCAGGACTTCTGTAAAAGTCTTGTTCTCTTTTCAGAATAAATCTTGGGAGATTTTCTCTTCTCTGAGGTCTTCCTTGAAGAACTGGCTGCTTAACTCACAAATCTCTCACATATAATCCCTCTGTACATCATCATCTAAATTCTCTTATCTTGTGTCATTATTTTTAAAACTCAAGGTGAGAAAGAATTCATAGCTCATCTCTCTGTAGTAAGAAAATATAATTTGTCAGCAAATATTCTTTTCAAATCTCTGCTATGAATTATTTTTATCTTTCACTCTCTATACAAAGCTCTGTGCTTCAGACCTTGCTCCAAGTCTATTTCTGTGACCTTGAGCTTCATGAGATGAAACTCTGGGTCACTATAATACAATAATACTATTTATTAATTAAACTTGTTAGTATAAGGAATAACTAATATAATGAATACTCTTTATCAATCTATTAATAAAAAAATTTAATAAAATTAAAACCTCACGTATTTCCCAGAGACTTTTGTCACCTGCAGCCTAGATTACTAGATACTATGAAAGTGTAAGTTATTAAAAGATATTATCTTTTAACAACATTAAAATTAAAAATAGTTTAAGCAAATTATGAGTGCTTCTGCATGGCTTACCATGACTGTAGTTTTAAAAAGCAATGATTTTTTTAAAGACAAAAAAGATAATCTATTATTGTCTAATTCCAAGGCATGTGTAATCTTGGACCAACTATCTGTGCCTTGATTTATTCATCTGTTACCTGGGATTTTTGTGGTATCTATTTCCTAGAGCTTGTTCAAAGCTTAATCGAGATATACGTATATCAGTCTTAGCATGGTACCTGGCACATGATAAGTGTACTATAGGTGTCAGTTATTACTAATTTCTAAATATATATATATGTATATGTTTATATAGTCTTATATGTACACACACACACACACTTGAGAAAAATTTCAGAACTTTTAGAACTCCTATCCCTCCTTCTGTTGGACCACTCATGACTAGAGTAATCTTTAGGGGGACACTGAGTCTGAACCACATTTTTCTTGGTCTTTTTCCTCTCAACATAGACAGACACACAGTACCTTGCATGCAAAGGCAATTAAACAAGCAGGAATTACAAGAGGTAGATTTAAAGTCAAATTCCTGAAACACACATGTAATTAAAATCAACACTTGAAAGCTAACAATCTATATACAGGTTCATGATGCTCTGTTAGCACCAAAATTTAGATTGATCACACCCACATCCCCCATTCTGCCCCATGACTACACTGCTTCTTCAAAGACTGTGGCCTTAATAAATCATCTGATTATGCTGTAAACTTTGAAAGTCTCAGTATTACTTTTGGTAAAAAAAATACTTCAGTTAGCTTGTAATAATGTATAAAATGCCATGATGAAAATCTGTAAAATTCCCTAACCCTCATATCCTCTGTGTGCATGTGTGTGTGTGTGTTAGTCACTCAGTCGTGTCTGACCCGTTGTGACCCCATGGACTGTAGCCCACCAGACTCCTCTGTCCGTGGGATTCTCCAGGCAAGAATATTGGAGGGGTTGCCATTCCCTTCTCCAGGGGATCTTCCCGACCCAGGGATGGAAGCCGGGTCTCCTGCATTGCAGGCGGATTCCTTACTGACTAAGCCACCAGGGAAGCCCCAACCCTTATATCCTAGATAATAATTAATCCTCACCATCAGTACATTGCAGGAAAAGGAGGAGGATAGGGACATGCTTGACTCTTTGTCTTTTTATGGGTGGGGCTTAAGGGGCAGCAGTGAATTTACTGCATCCAGATCATTCTTCAGTTCTCTTGAGTTACAAATACAAATATGTTGATTACTATAGAATGTCTTGTAAAAGAAAAAAGAAAAAAAAATTTTGTCTGTGTATTGTAGGTGTTGTTGCAACTGATGATTATGAAAAGAAAGTCTAAGCTACTATAGCTTTTACACTGGCCCCATGTAAACATCAGAAGAGAATGGCAAGCTTTCAGTAAGAAAGGAGTCTTAGCAAATGGTACTCTAGAAATCCTCCTAAAATCTCTAGCTCCAGCTTCACTGAAATAAAACAGTTAATGGAAGTGCCATCCCTGCCTCCGCTCTGAGCCAAACGGACCTGTTTTAAACTGCAACAGATGTGTGTACACCAGGGGGAGGGAGGTGGCATCTGTGCAGTGCAGCACTGTATATTTTCCTTTGAAATCCTGAGTGTGGTCTGATTCAGACTCCATTATGTTTTCGTGTTGTGGAGCTATGTCGACACTAGAGTACAATATTTGGAAAGCTATTGTTTCCACAGCTTGCGCTGATTTATGCTTCATTCTGTTTGGAGGCCTTTGTAGTAGCTCAAACCTGAATATCATGTGCAGTAATATGCTAGAAGACTCTTTTCTCACTACTTTAAGCCACATGATCTTAGATCATCTAAGATTGTTTTGTTAACTGCAGTTGGATTATCATTTACAAAAGAGGTTTCAAGAGATTCAAATAAATGAAGGAAATTCCAACTAAAGCTGTAGGCATGAACACATCTAATCTTCTCTAGTCTGGCAAAACAATAAAATAATTGTGAGAAAGTGTAAAACTTTTCTTAGCAACATGTTTTTTTTGGGGACAGAGTTTAATAAAATACATGACTTCAAAACTATTTTCATGTTAGAAATAAATTAACTTCCTATGTAAGTCAGTTTTCTTTTCTTCTTGGAGACAGTTACAAAAAAATTATAAGTAAAACTTTTTAGAAGCAAAGACAACACATTTTCTAGAATGAAAAAACTATTTTGAAGCTAAAGGGAGGCAAGGAATCATCTAGACAAAATCCTCAATTTCCAAAGGCTCCTATTTTACAGAATTCATCAGTGTCAATTCCATGGACAGAGGAGCCTGGTGGGCTATAGTCCATTGAGTCAGAAAAAGTCAGAAACAACTGAGGGACTGAGCATATACAACAGACACCAGTGTAAAAATCACACCCTCTCAGTAATCTCTAATGAATTCACGTAGCAAAATCATTCATTTTACTACTGTGATGTACTTTTCTTAAAAATTATTTCTATGAAGCAAGATAGTCTATCCATAGTTACCAATGCTAGCTTTGTAAAGGTGCCTTTCTGACCAAGCCCCACAGTGCTACCCAAGAGATTATGTCTCCATGCACATAGCCAGAGAATAGCTTTTCTCTTCAACTAAATCATCAGCTTTCAATTTTAGCTTAATTTTTCTTTTATATGGCTAGCTCTTTTCTTTAGTATCAAAATACTGTATTGCCTTATGATTGTACATTTTTCATTATGCATGAGGCATATAGCAGGTATTAATAAATATATTTAGATTGAACCAAATCTAGTTCATGGTTAGTTGTTATCAACTTATGATACACCTCATGATAGCAGCTGGAAAAATTTTGTGTGCCTAAGATGGAGCCACTGTTGTCTGGGTCCTAGGTCAGCAAACCAAAACTTAGATAATTTCTATGTCCCTGTAAATGTTCTGCTTGACCAGAAACAGAGTAGGCTTCCCTTGTGGCTCAGTTGTTAAAGAAACTGCCTGCAATGCGGAAGGCCTGGGTTTGGTCCCTGGGTTGGAAAGATTCCCAGGAGAAGAAAAGGCTGCTAACCTCAGTATTCTGGCCTGGAGGATTCCATGGGCTGTATAGTCCATGAGGTCACAAGGAGTTGGACACAAATGAGCAAATTTCACTTCACTCCAGAAACACAGTTCAGTTCAGTTCATTTGCTCAGTCGTGTCCGACTCTTTGAGACCCCATGAATTGCAGCACGCCAGGCCTCCCTGTCCATCACCAACTCCCGGAGTTCACCCAAACCCATGTCCATTGAGTCGGTGATGCCAACCAACCATCTTATCCTCTGTCGTCCCCTTCTCCTCCTGCCCTCAATCTTTCCCACCATCAGGGTCTTTTCCAATGAGTCAGCTCTTCACATCAGCTGGCCAAAGTATTGGAGTTTCAGCTTCAACATCAGTCCTTCCAATGAACACCAGGCCTGATCTCCTTTAGGATGGACTGGTTTGATCTCCTTGCAGTCCAAGGGCCTCTCCAGAGTCTTCTCCAACACTACAGTTCAAAAGCATCAATTTTTCAGTGCTCAGCTTTATTTATAGTCCAACTCTCACATCCATACATGACCATGGGAAAAACCATAGCCTTGACTAGACAGACCTTTGTTGACAAAGTAAAGTCTCTGCTTTTGAATATGCTGTCTAGGTTGGTCATAACTTTCCATCCAAGAAAAAGCATCTTTTAATTTCACCTGACCTGCTTCTTGGGAAACCTGTATGCAGGTCAGGAAGCAGCAGTTAGAACTGGACATGGAACAACAGACTGATTCCAAATAGGAAAAGGAGTATGTTAAGGCTGTATATTGTCACCCTGCTTATTTAATTTATATGCAGAGTACATCATGAGAAACACTGGACTGGAGGAAGCACAAGATGGAATCAAGATTGCCTGGAGAAATATCAATAACCTCAGATATGCAGATGACACCACCCTTATGGCAGAAAGTGAAGAAGAACTAAAGAGCCTCTTGGTGAAAGTAAAAGAGAGTGAAAAAGTTGGCTTAAAGCTCAATATTCAGAAAACTAAGATCATGACATCTGGTCCCATCACTTCACGGGAAATAGATGGGGAAACAGTGGAAACAGTGGCTGACTTTATTTTTCTTAGCTCCCAAATCACTGCAGGTGGTGATTACAGCCATGAAATTAAAAGATGCTTGCTCCTTGGAAGGAAAGCTATGACCAACCTAAACAGCATATTAAAAAGCAGAGACATTACTTTGTCAACAAAGAAACACAGTATATCCAGTTAATGAATTCCCAAACGCCAGGCCAACTCAGGGTTTTCTTTCCCCAAACAAAGTTGACTATATGGCAATAGCCAATTAAATATTTTCTATTTTTTCTCTACCCTGTTCTTTACTCTTATAAGATCTTGCTACCTCCCACGTTGTTTTGCAGTTCTCCTAAAGGAAACAAGGAGACTGTCCATTTCACAATGTATTTTCATTTTTATCATCTAAACTTTCTTTCTAAATCATTTTTAACGTAGTATTACACTCTAAGTACTATACTCAAACTGCTTCCTATTTGCTTCTATTGAACTGGGTTAAATATCTTTCATAAAAATAGTAGGATAGTTTAGATGGTTTTGAGGGAGAGTCATAGAACTATTCATTAATAAATTGCATACAGTCCACATGTGGATTATATCCCATGTCCTAACTTAAAATTATCAAGAAATTACAAATTATTTTTGTTTTACATAGTAATATGTTAACATTTTAATGCAATAAAATTTTTTACATTTGTTGTCAGTGTGTTAATGAATAAGTTAGTATATATGAGATAATAATGCAAAAAATCACTATTAAATATGAAAAGAATGCTAAAAAATTTACAAATCCCTAAGAATAAAAGCTTAAAATGGTAGATGATCACTTTCCACAGTTGATCAATGTTCACAATTTAAAGATTTTTTTTTTTTTACTACCTACAATATATATTTGGGCTTCCCACTTGGCTCAGTGGTAAAGGATACCCCTGCCAATGCAGTAGAGGTGGGTTCAACCCTTGGGTGGGGAAGATGCCCTGGAGAAGAAAATGACAACCCACTCCAGTATTCTTGCCTGGGAAATACCATGGACAGAAGAGCCTGGCGGGCTACAAAGAGGTCACAAAGAGTTGGGCATGACTTAGCAACTAAACAGCAACAGCAATATATATATATTGAATACCAGCAAACATTAATTATTGAATATGTCCCATGCCTTTGTTCCTGCTTCCTCCACAAGGTCAGGAAGAAAATTCTTGCCTATCATTCAAAATGGCCAGTCTGGGAGATATGAATGTGGAGATTTATTGAACTAAAACAGAGGAAAGTAGCAGCCATAATACGCCAGTCTTACAACAACAATTAAAGCATAATGTTTATAAATGCTTACAAGCCTTACAAATAAATGTGCTAAAACATTCCCACCATAAAAGGCAGTTCAGTCTTTTATGAAATGTAATCTTCTGTAAATGAGGGATCAGAAACAATAAAACAAGTAAGTCGCCTTTACTTTATAATCCTTTGTTTCTAATTTCATTTTAATACCTTCCACCTGCCCCATAAGCTGGTTGAAGCTTAAGTCCATACTTGAGAACAATGAAACTTAATTTTTATGTTTCCTTCTTTAGAAGTTTTAAGCCCCTAGTCTCCTGATAAACAAGTGAATCTCCCTGTGCTGAACTTTCTTTGACTAATGAGACATTTTAACTTATACGAAATGTTTGGTTCATTGAAAAAGAAGCAAAGTGGTTTAACTATGTGTATTTTTAAAATTTATTTTTCAATATTTTCAAGAGTTTGAGATTTTGGTATATAAATATGCCTTTTTTTCATAATTGTCAATCCAAACTGCTCTAAAAAAAAAGTCTTTTAAAAAGTCAACCCAATGTTAAATTGAAACTCAAAATTTTTAATTTAAACTATAAAAAACTAATATGTTGAATTCTAGCCACATTAAACACTTCTGTATAATTCAAGAGAAGGGAGTTTACTCTTTTCTCTGACAGTGCTTTAACTCTGTCTCTGAACCATGACTGGCTAAAGCATAACCCAAGGAGGAAGATGAGAGCTGGAGCAGACATGTAAAAGCTGAGTTGCCTGTACTTAGCCTAGCCCATATCAGCAGATATTCAGTTCAGTTCAGTTGCTCAGTCGTGTCCGACTCTGCGACCCCATGAACCACAGCATGCCAGGCCTCCCTGTCCATCACCAACTCCCGGAGTCCACCCAAACCTATGTCCATTGTGTCAGTGATGCCATCCAATCAAATCATCCTCTGTTGTCCCCTTCTCCTCCTGCCCTCAATTTTTCCCACCATCAGGATCTATTCAAATGAGTCAGTTCTCCCATCAGGTGGCCAAAGTATTGGAGTTTCAGCTTCAACATCAGTCCTTCCAATGAATACCCAGGACTGATCTCCTTTAGAATGGACTCGTTGGATCGCCTTGCAGTCCAAGGGACTTCTCCAACACCACAGTTCAAAAGCATCAATTCTTTGGCGCTCAGCTTTCTTCACAGTCCAACTCTCACATCCATATATGACTACTGGAAAAACCATAGCCTTGACTAGATGGACCTTTGTTGGCAAAGTAACGTCTCTGCTTTTTAATATGCTGTCTAGGCTGGTCATAACTTTCTTCCAAGGAGCAAGCGTCTTTTAATTTCATGGCTGCAATCACCATCCACAGTGACCTTGGAGCCCAGAAAAATAAAGTCAGCCACTGTTTCCACTGTTTAGGTACCCCAAAGATGAGTGATTATGAAAAAACAAAATTGTTTGATCAACTAGTTTGCAATATCAAAACACACTGATGCAGCACTCTACTTTAAAGACCAGGGCTTTTACTGTCACTTCCTTGATTAATTACTTAAGATGGATAAGACACTGTACCAGTTCCAAATCTATATTTTAAAAGTAATAGCAGTAATGTATTGTTTGCTGGACACTCTAAGCTGCCATTTAAGAAGTTCAACTTCTCTAATATAGGGAAAACTTTGGAGACCTTGTAAATACATGCAGTGATTTTCGATATACTCCATGTATACATGGAGGCGCCTAGCTGACCCTAGTTTCCAGTCACTACTGCCAAAGACCTAAGTAAGTATTTGATTTTAACCATCTAGAATCCTCCACATCAGGTCAGCTGTCAGCATATTACCACCAAGTGACCCCAGAGGACATCATATGAAGCAGAATTACCCATCCAAACCATGCCTGAATTCCTGTGACACAAAATAATAAATGAATGTTGTTTAAAGCCACTATGTTGGGTTAATTTATCAAACAGAAATAGATTTCCAGAACAATCATCCAAATAGTTGGAATTACCCGCTAAAGCTCAAATTTGAGTGCTATACTATTCTCCATTTATTGTCTGTTGTTCCAGTTTGAGTTGCATTGTATGAGAGAGCCCCATCCCTTTACACACATAATTTTACTTATTAAATGTAGGAAAATTAAATTTAGTAGCATAGAGAACTGTTATTCCCTGAAAATATTACCACATAACTATCCTTATAATCCAGTCCCTATTATACAGTAAAGATACAGGAATTTAGATTTATTTCACAGCCATTCCATTACTCATGAAACACACAAATAACATTCAATACAAAAAGAAAAAATTACTCTTTATTAAAAAGAGCATCTGAGCCCAAATTTCTAATTTCACTTAAAATGGTTAAAAGATTAATATTTGCATTAAAATAGCTTTGAAATTAAGAAAATGCTTCAAAAACATAATAGAGATTATAGTTAATAATGTTGTATTATAAACCTGAAACAACTGAAAGACTAGATTCTAACTGTCCTTACCACACACAAAAATTATGTGATGTAATAGAGATGTTAGTTACACAATATTGACAACCATTTGCAATATATAAATCTACCAAATCTACCTATTATACAACTGAAACTTATAAATTATTTAAGTTACGTCATCTAGACATAAAAAGCTAAAATAAATAAAAGAATTTTGCAAATTAGTTTTTTGTTTTGTTTTGTTTTGTTTTTTAGTATTAGAAACATTTTAAATCAGGGTTCCTCAAACTTCAGGACATGAACCGATACCTCCTGTCAGAGCAGCAGTGGCATTAGATTAGAAATAAAGTGCACAATAAATGTAATGAATATGATCATCCCAAAACCATCCCCTGCCTGCTGGTCTGTGGAAAAAAAAAAACTGTCTTCCACAAAATTGGTCTCTGGTTCCAAAAACGTTGGGAATTGCTCTATTAAATTATAAGATAATCATTAATATGATTGTATAAACTGGCATTTACTATATTTATATTTCCTGAGCTAATTAATATTTAAAATAATTGCTATTGAAATATATTATCAAACTAAGAAATACACATTAAATATAGAAAATAAATATTTCCCAGAATAACTACAAGAGATAACAACTGATTGCATGATTGGAAATCTGTTCTTTAGTCTGAGATTCTGACTTGAAATGGGTTAGGGGTAAAGACAAGTTGATACATCTTTTTGAATCCAAGTTAACTTGAAATCAAACTGAAATACCTTCCAAATATCAACTCCATTCAGGGGATTAAAAGTTTCATGAATTAACTGCCAGTTTCAACCTTTTCTTAGTAGAAAAACTGCTAATTGATCAACTGCTATTTTGTTTTTGTTCTTAATATATTTCCAACGTTAATAATCACCAGGATCATTACCACCCACTGGGTGGGATGATCACTCACCACTGAATGACACTTCCGGGTTTTAGTTGAAAGTACAATGTCTTTGAGAGAAATTAATGTAAATCAATGATTGAAATGTTATCAAGGTATTTCCCCCTAAATATTATCAGATGTCTACCACAATCAGATGATAGTTTTTTTAATTGAAAGAACTCCAAATTTAATACATTGGGTCTTATCAAAATTAAAAGTAAACTTTACAAAAGATCCTGTTGAGAGGATTTTAAAAACAAGCTACAAATAGAGAGAAAGCTTTTCTGATGGCTCAGATGATAAAGAATCTCCATGCAATGCAGGAGATCTGGATTTTGATCCCTGGATGGGGAAGGGAATGATCACCCACTCCAGTATTCTTGCCTGGAGAATTCCATGAACAAAGAGCCTAGTGGGTTACAGTCCTCGGAGTTGCACAGTTAGACCCAACTGGGCAACAGACACTTTATCCTTTTGATCTAACAATGAAATAGCATATTATGTATATAAACTCTCAAACTCAACAATTAAAAATCAGGCAGTCCAATTAGAAAATGGGCCTAAGACATGAAGTGCCATTTCACTAAAGAGGATACATATATGGATGACAAGTTAAGCACATGGAAAGATGTTCAAGATCATTACCCATCTGAGAAACTTAACAACCAAAGTAACCTATCACTACACTTCTGCCAAATGGTGAAAAGTTTTAATGGTGATAGCATCAAATACTGTTAACATGGAGACATTGATTCATACATCCTTTGCAGATAGGAAAGAAAATTTGTACAGCTATTCTGGAAAATAAAAAAGATAGTTTCTTATAAAAGTAAATACATGCTTAACAAGAGATCCAAAAATTGCACAATATTTGTGTTGGCATTTGTCCCAGAAAGTGATCTGTACATAAATGTTCACAGCAGCTTTATTCATAATAGTCCTACCTAAACTGGAAACCACAGAAATTTTCTTCATCAGGTGAATAATTAAATTGTGGTGCATCAATACAATATAATTCTACTTATCATTATAAAGAAGCAAACTAGTAATACAAAAAACTTAGATGGATCACAAGTGTGTTATGAGTGAAAAATGAACAATCTCAAAAGGTTATATACTGTATAATTTCACATATATAGCATTCTAGAAATTATAAAATCAGAGAAATGGAGAAAATATTAGTGGTTGCTAAGGAGTGAAGGGTGGAGAATGCTCTCCACTAGGTGTCTAGGTCTATAAAACGGTAGAATGAAGGATCCCTGTGACAGAACTGTCCTGTATCTTGACTGTAGGAGGGATTAAAAGAAACAGTACATGGAATAACATTTATGGATATGCCCCCACTTTTCGAGTTTTCTTTATGCTACTTTGCTTTTGTGAAAGACCAAAAATGGGGATAAGTACCCATTTTTACTAACCAAATAAATCCAAAGAGGATTTTGTTTTTATGGGAAAAAAAAGCAAAAGCCTAAAATATAGCTCCTTTTCTGTCTTGCCATTATAGGGCTTCCCTTGTGGCTCAGATGGTAAAGCATCTGCCTACACTGCAGGAGACCCGGGTTCGATCCCTGGGTCAGGAAGATCCTCTGGAGAAGGAAATGGCAACCCACTCCAGTACTCTTGCCTGGCAGAGGAGCCCGGTAGGCTACAGTACACGGGGTCGCGAAGAGTCGGACACGACTGAGCGACTTCACTTCACTTCACTTCACTTCATTATAGGGGCAGCGGGGAGCCTCAACAGCTGAAAAAGGCACCGCCAAGATCCTTCCCAGGGAACGACACTCAGCATCTCCAGTATCAAACCATCATAGTATTGAATTTTATCTCAATTTATTCTATGTATCAGTTAAGCAAGATGTGAGCTTCCCTGATGACTAATACAGCAAAGAACCTGTCTATAATGTGGGAGACCCAGCTCAATCTCTGGGTTGAGAAGATCCGCTGGAGAAGGGAATGGCCCATCCACTCCAGTATTCTTGCCTGGAGAATCCCATGGACAGAGGAGGCTGGCAGGCTACAGAATATGGGGTCACAGAGTGTTGGACACAACTAAGTGACTAACACAACTACTACTACTAAGCAAGATGTGTAATAAGCTAATTGCTTCTTCAGTTTATACCATTTCAACTCACATAAGTTTCATAGGAATGTTCTAATTTCAGACAGCAGGGAGAAACTTGTATAACTAGACTATATAGTCATAAATGAGTATATATAAAATTAGTCAAATCTGAAAAAGTTTGGTGAAAGTGAAATTCACCCAGTAATACCCAATTCTTTGTGACCCATGGACTATACAGTCCTTGGAATTCTCTAGGCCAGAATACTGGAGTGGGTAGCCTTTCCCTTCTTCAGGGGATCTTTCCAACCCAAGGATTGAACCCAGGTCTTTTGCATTTGTAGGCATTCTTTACCAACTGAGCTATGAGGGAAGCCCCAAAAAAGTTTGGTAGATTTTATCAATGTCAATTTCCTGGTTTTGATATTGTTGTATAAGATACTACCATTGGGGAAACGGTGCCGAGCATATGGGATCTTTTTGTATAATTTATTGCAACTGCATGTGAACCTACAATTATCTCAAAATATATTGTTAAGGAAATGTAATGAAAATACTATATATCATTAAAATTCATATAAAATAAGGAAGGGAGGTGTGCTGAGTTAATTATACTTTTCCAGTTTCCTACTGCTGACCTCCCTTGTTACATTATGCTCCTTACCTATCAAGTTGATCACATTCAAACTTCTTTATGGCATTAAAAGAATGGGAAAATTTTTTTAATTAAGTTATTTAATTTATACTACGCTAAAGTGATTGAATAAATACTTACAAAATGTAAAACAGATTTTATTTGAATTTTAGGGAGCCAAATATTAATAAAATTAAGCTGCTCCTAGTAGATTTCATTTAAAAACAAACAAACATGGCTTTATTTTTAAACCAAAGCCTGAAAGTTATAGAGAGCCCTTAGTAATCTTTTTTTTTTATTATTTTCTAGAATTAATCCAAGTTACCAAATGAAAAACTTCATAAAATTTAAACATCTTTGTCTAAACTCCTTTTTCTATTATTTGCTATCAGTTGGGCATTTTCTATGCTATAAATCTACTTCACTGCTACTAAATGCTAACATTCTATATATGAACACTGTAGTGGTATATCGTCCTGAAAAAGTTTAAACTACAAGCATCAAATAAATCAAACAGATTGCAATGGTATCATCAACCACGCTGGAATGGTTTTAATATACCTGAAATAGTCTTTATGTTTTTCTCATTACACTGTGTCATAAACTCTAATACCAAACTTTCTAGAGCTGTGATACAGTCATGCTCCCCAAAACTCAAGATTCTTTTAAGGCAGAATGAGTCCAAGGTATGGCTCAGAAAATGAAATTCAATTCTTTATTGATTGTACGTTTTGATAAAAATGACAAAGTTATTGTGTGACAGGTTATATTAACATTGGGCTATGTGTCTTAAAGGTGATCATAGAGGTAAAATTATGTCTGTGCTTTCAAAAGTAATATGAGTCAGTTTTCTCTCTTTTACAGAAATAACTCATCCTAATGCCTAGTTTTATATTCATGGCCCCAGTTTTAGAATATTCCAGGAAGCATCATTATATTCAAATTCAATAAGAATGCTATTCTCTGGTGTTCAAGCTTAAGTTCATGATTTTAAGCAAAAGATATGAGAGGTCATAAGACAAAGAGATGACAAAATGAAACGAAAACCAGAAATGGTATAAAATATTATCTGAATAAGACCTATGATGATATATTGGGTAAGCGGGGCCGGTTTTTAAAGAGAAATCCAGACACAACATACAAAATGGGGACTCCTGAACTAAGATGTTACACTTTCTAGCCTGATAAAAGGAGAACAATCCGTGTACCAAGCTGCCCAGATTTCTCTGAACCCTTGCTAACTTCACAACAAAAGAAAGTGCTTTTCCTATTCAAAGTTCCTGATTTGTGCATTTTCTATCAAATAGCTCTGCTGAACAAGAAGTAGCCAAACAATAAAGACATGTAGCCACACAATTTGCTATTCACACAGACATAACAAAAATAAAGGTAATCAATACATGGAAGTTTCTCAGGTCTCAGATGGGAGCAGACACAAGGTGACACTTTATAATCATATTTTCATAACACACACCATGGGGGAGTAGGAAAAACACTCAAAATTTCCTCTTCTGTTTTCTTAGTTCAGTTCATTTAGAACACAGAACCTAAGGTGAAAACCTCAAGGATAATGCTGTTGAGAGCTGTTCAATTTTAGAGAAAAAAGTGAGAGGAATAAGAAAAAGAGATTGAAAAGATGGGAGAGTTAGGACATACATACAATGGGATACTACTCACCAATAAAAAGGAACAAAATTGGGTCATTTGGAGAGATATGGATTGACCAAGAGTTTGTCATACAGAGTGGAAGCGGAAGTTGCTCAGTCATGTCTGACTCTTTGAGATCCCATGGACTACACAGTCCATGGAATTCTCCAGGCCAGAATCCTGGAATGGGTAGCCTTTCCTTTCTCCAGGGGATCTTCACAACCCAGGGATCAAACCCAGGTCTCCCATATTGCAGGCAGATTCTTTACCAACTGAGCCACAAGGGAAGCCCCATATAGAGTGAAGTAAGTAAGTAAATAAATAAATAAAGGTATATTAATATATATGGCATCTAGAGTGGCACTAATGGTAAAGAGGGCATGAAAACCCACCCCATTATTCTAGGCTGGAGAATCCCATGGATAGAGAGACTGGAGGGCTATAGCACATAGAGTCACAAAGAATCGGGCATGACTGAAGTGACTTAGCACCCAGAAAAATGGTAGAGGTCAGCCTATTTGCAGCCGATGCTATTTAGTCACTAAGTCATGTCCAACTCTCTGCAGCCCCATACATTGTAGACCTCCAGTGTTGCCAAGCCCTACTCCCAGGGATTGAATCTGTGTCTCTTATGTCTCCTGCATTGGTAGGTGGGTTCTTTACCACTAGCACCGCCTAGAAGCCCAAAATAGTCTACGTACTTAAGTAAGTGTTAAAAAGCATGTTGGAGGCACCTAAACAGAAATATTAATGGAGCAAGAATATAGAACAAGAACAATCTAAGGCATTTAAAATCAATTAGTTAATTCTAACAGTGACATTGCTAGTCAGCAAAGGTTGCTCAATTCAGTTCAGTTGCTAGTCATGTCCAACACTTTCTGATCCCATGGACAGCAGCATGCCAGGCTTCCCGGTCCATCACCAACTCCTGGAGTCAAAAAGAGTAACAGTGACCTGAAACATACAGGAAATATTCTCGGCTTTGCAAGTGCTCAATTAATCATAATTTCCCTTTCAGCATGTACAATAATTTGATTACTAGCGTGTGTGTGAAGGAGAGAGGATTTATTTTCAAGTTACAAACCCACTGAATCCCAGTATGACTCTTCTGTTGTTGTTGCAATGTTTAATTCTATATTTTCATCTATAGAAATTCTTTATACAATAGAGATATTTACACTTTGGTTACAAAATATATTGTTACTAATTTTTAGGGTATTTTTGAAATTTTTGTACATATAAAGTTAAAGTGTGTAAATATAGATATGTATGATATTGTACTCCAGGATTCTATTAATATTTTCACTCATAGTAACATTCAGTAATTTTTAACTGAAAAAGTATATCTCAATCTACAATCATGCATTTGTGATCTAAATTTTATTCTCTTATGCTTTTATTAATAGCTACATTTAACATTTTAAGCTATCTGAAATTTATCTTGCTAACATAAGGTGTGAAGTAATGACATAACTTTTTTTTCAGGTTTCTTTTCATACTAAATGGATTACAAATTGAGGTAGTTTCCTAAAACTTAGAGGCTACCTGCAATAACACAGCCTAGCACCTAGTTAACTGCCTAACATCAGGTAGTTAACATGTGCAGGGTCGATGGAATTTCTACACAAAGATTCCTGGAAATATAATCACTGCTATATTTTTTTCTTATTTTGATTATTTAATCCATGCCATTTTCCTTATCCTTCGAACATTTTTGGAATTTGTTCCAATGATTTAACTCATCACAGTGACTCTCATAAAAAAAGGAAGTACAAGTCAGTGACCCATGCTTCCTCTAACTTCTAATCTAACATTTTTTACTCTAATAGAAGTTTTTTAATTTCAGACTTCTGTGTAAGCTCTCTCCTTTTTGCCAGCAATATTGAATGCTTTTTCTTTGTTCCCTTCTCTATTTCTTCATCTTTAACTAGTGTTTGCCATTTCCTAGGCAACTGGATACACCACTAATGGACTCCAATTGAGTTAATCTTTTTAAGTTCAGTTCATTTCAGTTGCTCAGTCATATCTGACTCTTTGTGACCCCATGAACCGCAGCACACCAGGCCTCCCTGTCCATCACCAACTCCCGGAGTTCACCCAAACCCATGTCCATTGAGTCGGTGATGCCATCCAACAATCTCATCCTGTCATCCCCTTCTCCTCCTTCCCTCAATCCCTCCTAGCATCAGGGTCTTTTCCAATGAGTCAACTCTTCGCATGAGGTGGCCAAAGTATTGGAGTTTCAGCTTCAGCATCAGTCCTTCCAATGAACACCCAGGACTTATTTCCTTCAGGATGGACTGGTTGGATCTCCTTGCAGTTCAAGGGACTCGCCAGAGTCTTCTCCAACACCACAGTTCAAAAGCATCAGTTCTTCGGTACTCAGCTTTCTTTATAGTCCAACTCTCACATATATACATGACCACTGGAAAAACCATAGCCTTGACTAGGTGGACCTTTGTTGGCAAAGTAAAGTCTCTGCTTTTGAATATGCTGTCTAGGTTGTCATAACTTTCCTTCCAAAGAGTAAGTGTCTTTTAATTTCATGGCTGCAGTCACCATCGGCAGTGATTTGGGAGCCCGGAAAAATAAAGTCAGCCACTGTTTCCACTGTTTTCCCATCTATTTGCCCTGAAGTGATGGGCCGGATGCCATGATCTTAGTTTTCTGAATGTTGAGCTTTAAGCCAACTTTTTCACTCTCCTCTTTCACTTTCATCAAGAGGCTCTTTAGTTCTTCTTCACTTTCTGCCATAAGGGTGGTGTCATCTGCATATCTGAGGTTATTGATATTTCTCCTGGCAATCCTGATTCTAGCTTGTGCTTCCTCCAGTCCAGCATTTCTCATGATGTATTCTGTATATCAGTTAAACAAGCAGGGTGACAATATACAGCCTTGATGTACTCCTTTTCCTATTTGGAATCAGTCTGTAGTTCCATGTCCAGTTCTAACTGTTGCTTCCTGACCTGCATACAGGTTTCTCATTTCCTTAATTTCACCCAGTCATCACAGCCATATAGAAAGCAAATATAATTTCATCTGCTTTTTTAGTCTACTACCTTGAGAGAATGTGAAACGGGTACAAATGTATGGTAGTTTGAACATCCCTTGGCGTTGTTGTTCTTTGGGATTGCAATGAAAAGTGACTTTCCCAGTCCTGTGCCACTGCTGAATTTCCCAAATTTGCTGGCCTACTGAATGCAGCACTTTCACAGCATTTTCTTTTAGGATTTGAAATACCTCAGCTAGAATTCCATCACTCCACTAGCTTTGTTCCTAGAAATGCTTCCTCAGGCTCATTTGACTTCATGCTCCAGGATGTCTGGCTCTAGGTGAGTGATCACACCATTGTGGTTAATCAGGTCATTAATACTTTTTTTTTTTTTAGAGCTCTGTGTATTCTTGCCACCTTTTATTAACCTCTTCTGTCTGTTTGGTCCTCACTGTTTCTGTCCTTTATCATGCTCATCCTTGCATTAAATGTTAACTTGATTTAATTTTCCTGAAGAGATCTCTAGTCTTTCCCATTCTATTGTTTTCCTCTATTTCTTTGCATTTTCCAATTAAGACCTTCTTATCTCTCTTTGCTATTCTCTGGAACCCTGTATTCAGTTGGGTATATCTTTCCCTTTCTCCTTTGCCTTTCTCATCTTTTCTCAGCAACTTGTAAGGCCTCCTCAGACAACCACTTTGCCTTCCTGCATTTCTTTTTCTTTGAGAATAGTTTTGGTCAGCACTTCCTGTACAGTGTAACAAACCTCCATCCATAGTTCTTCAGGCATTCTGCCTACCAGATCTAATCCCTTGAAACTATTTGTCACATCCACTAGATAATCATAAGGGATTTCATTTAGGTCATATCTGAACATCCTAGTGGTTTTCCCCTACTTTTTTCAATTTAAGCCTGAATTTTGAAATAAGGGGCTCACAGTACATTTTACTTAAACACTAATTGTAATGGGATTTTGATATATTTGTAACTAGCTCATTTTTAATATTTGTACATAAAAATAAACTAAATATTTCTCAGGGTGAGAGCTAAGATTTAAATTTAAAGCTCATGTTTTGACAGATTGCCACACTTCCTTATTTTGACTGTTTTTACTACATAAACCATCTTTTCCCAAACTTTTTTGCCTTTGCTTTACCTGTACTCAATTTCAGAAGCTTTGATTAGCCTGGGATTTTTGTATTTCTATAGTATTATTGTGTCTCATGTTTTTATTGTATGTAGTTTGAACATATATAAAAGCAGGCAAGCTGTGAATCAGTAGTTAATAGAAAAGAAAAAAAAATGGCCAATACTGAAACAGAGAATAGGAAGCTGGGAAAGTCAAAATGAATAAAGGAATCTCCCAAAGTCTAGCTACTCCTCTCCTCTCACAAAATACTAAGTAGCTGGGTTCCTGTTACAAACAGCCCTAATTTGTGGGTTTACTCATAAAGACAATATGTTCACAGTAGCTATATGGTTTTTACTTTTTAATTCATTTTTCCACAGAACATGTTCACTGGTGAAACCATGCTTAAAATATACCTTCTCTTATTCAAAAGATATAATCTAAAATTATTTAATCTTTATATTATAAGGTGATATTTTTATCAAAATGGGAAATATATTTTAATACTATTTTATGAATGTAACTTGTAAATCATTTGTATTCCTTTTTATATTTAATATGAAATGACTGATTGTAAATTAACTAAAATAATAGAATATATAGAACCACATGTGTTACTATTCAGTTTTGCAAAGTAAATGTCAACTAAGAGTCAATGATATATTTTGAGATGTAGATTAATCAGTTTAAATTGGGTTGTTATAGCATAGAAGATACTAACTTATTGTGAACTGCTAGATGATTTCAAATAAAATGTTTAAATTATTCTAAAAGTTCCTTAGAATCAAAATTAAAGCTTGTGTATGCATATGTTCAATCTTTGAAAGCATTTCTGAACTTTCTGCCCCCAGAATTAAAGGATTATGAATAGTTAAAAATCATTTCTTAAAATATAAAAATAAAAGTAGAAAATACTAATAAGATAAATCAGAAAATGACATAACAATTAAGCTCTTCTTACCAACCTACAGTGTCTTGAGTGAATTATTATGGTCTAGTTATCTATGTTTAATGAAGGAATATTATATTTAACAATTAAGATAATGATAACAATTCCCAGATATAAAAAGAAACAATGCAATGTATGAGAATTACTATACTTTAGATGACTACATATTCATAAAACTATTCCTGAGTTTAATTGGAAAAGGAAATGGCAACCTACTCCAGTATTCTTGCTTGGAGAATCCCATGGACAGAGGAGCCTGGTTGGCTACAGTCCATGGGGTCACAAACAGTCGGATACAGCTGAATGACTAACTTTTCAAAAAATAGTGACTATTTAGTCCAATTGCAGTTACTTCAATTAAGAGCAGAAGAGCAGAAAACACAAGTTTACAAAAAATAACAAAAACAAGATTAGAACTCCGTCTTGACTGTAACTGTCATGTCTTTCACCTATGTCATGCTTTATTAAGTGTTTGCCTTGAAACGTATAGAAATATGCACATAGGTTATTTCTGTTATCAGTTTGAACTATGGCATGCATGTCAAGTACATGGACTCTGACATATACAGATGAGTTCAGTCATTTCAGTTTATTAAAATTTAGCTACGTGTTCTTAATTAATTAACCTACATTTCCTAATTTTTTCACTTGAAAAATGGGCATGACCATGGAATTCATCTCACTATTCATTTTTGGTGATTAAATTAAAAAGTATATGTAATGTTCTTAGCATGTTTCATAAAATAATTTATACATACAACAAGTAACACAGCAGGTAAAATTATGTAAATGAAAATAAAGTCACCAAGAATGTTTTCTTTCTTTCTTTTTTTCTTTTTTTTTAGCAAATACATCTTTACATTGATTTGAAGGAAAATTTAAATGGACTATAAATAATGACAAATAAATTAAATTGTCAGAATCACATAAACTGTCTCAATAATATTGCTAGTATATCATTTTCTAGGTAAAATATATATAACCTCACTCAGTATAAGAAGCAAAGCTTAACTGTCAGGCAACACACAATCAATTTTATAATGAACTAATTGATAGGTACATTAAAGTTTTCCAGAGAAACAAAATCAATAAAATATGTGTGTGTATGTATGTGTGTGTGAAAGGGTTGGGAGAAAAGGAAAAAGAGAGTGGTTTTAAGAAATTAGCTCATTCAATTTTCTGGGCTAGTCCCAAATGTTCAGGGTAGGCCATCAGATTGGAGATTCAGGGATGAGCTGATGTTATAGCTCAAAAGTCAAAAGACAATCACTGAGCAGTATTCCCTCTTCCTTAGAAAACTTACTATGTTTTCTATTAAGCCCTGAAACTGATTGGATGAGGCACCCCCATATAATAGAGTACTATTAACTTTGCACAAAGTCTACTGGTTTAAATTTTAAACTCATCTTAAAAATTATACTTACAGAAGTATACAAACAAAATACCTGGGTACTATGATATACTCAAATTAACACAGAGAATAAACCATCACAATAGGTCAACCCAAAAATGTTCTTTCACAATATTCATTCATTTATGAAGTTAAAAAATTGATCATCTTCTTCTCCTCTTCCCTTTATACATACATCCCCATTGCCTCCTTCCTTCTTCTTCATCCATAATATCCAAGAAATAAGTAAGTTCCTTTGGTTGTAAACTCTCCCACAAAGATTGCCAGAAAAATATTTTCATCACATAAATTTGAGTTTATTAAACTTAATAATATTTCAGAAAGGGAGAATGCCACATTGAGTCTCAATTGTCTCAGAAGTATTGAGTTAGGGAAGGCATTAAGAGAGTTAGAGTCTAGGTTCAAGTGGTGTTAGGGAGATTCTTCAAGATGGGGAATTTGTTGGGAGTGAGCCAAACTCATGTTATAATAGTTTACGATTGGTGGACTCAATATGGAAAGAATTTTGAGGAGTCTTTGACAGCATCTGAGAAGCAGAATACTTGTTAAGGTGAGCAAGATGTTATCATAAAGGGAGATTTGTTTGTCCAGATGAGCAAAATGTTCAAATAAATTTATTTTCAAGAACTTCTTGATAGAAACTGTCAAAGAGTGAAAGTAACTATTGGTATACAGAACTACTTTCCTGATAAAGAATTTTCTGTAATAAACAGTTAAGTCATGTTGACACAAGTGGACTGTATTTTCAGTTAAGTTGTGTCTTCTTTGCATTCTCTTTCTTTTCTGTCCTCTAGCCAGCATCTACGTTTCTTTTCATTCTTCTTCTCCCTTGGATGCTTAAAAATGTTTATATCGGGATTTCTCACCTCCCTCTCAAACCTACCTCTACAGTATTTTCTCCAATCTGTTGAAAAAAAGAGTCAAGAGAAGGCGGTCCTAAGATGGTGGAGGAATAGGATGGGGAGACCACTTTCTCTCCGACAAATTCATTAAAAGATCATTTGAATGCTGAGTACTTCCACAAAACAATTTCTGAATGCTGATGGAGAATACTAGGCACCCAGAAAGGCAGCCCATTCTCTTCAAAAGGAGGTAGGACAAAATATAAAAGAAAAAAGAGAGAAAAAAGGAGTTGGGATCAAAGATCCGTCCCAGGGAGGGAGTCGTGAAAGAGGTTTCCAAATACCAGGAAACCCTCTCACTGGCAGGACTGTGGGGAGTTTTGGAATCTCAGAGGGCAACATAACGGAGGGGGAAAAAAAATTTAAAAACCCCACAGATTATGTGCCTAACTGCAACTCCCAGTGGAGAAGCAGCCTAGATGCTTGCGCCTGCCACCGGCGAGCGGGGCTGAACAAGAAGGTGATGGTTGCATGCTTTGGTTAAGGACCGTACCTGAATGCTCTGAGGACAATCTGAGGGAGCTAACTTGAGATAGCAACCCAAACTGTAGGATAGCCGGAGAGAGAAAAAAAAGAGAGAGAGAGAGAAAGAACTTTCCCACAAAAGAGCGAATACCAGAGGAGAGCTAGCTGGCTGCAGCCCGGCCCATCCCCCCACCGGAGGCCCATCCCCCTGCTGGTTGACAGCCAGAGCCAGAAGGCAAGGAGCAATCTCTGCCCCAGAGATGGCATCCTCTACCAAATTGTGAGCAGGCTCCCAGTTGCTAACCAAGTCTTTCTGGGGTCCTAAATGGTTGACATATGCCAGGAGGGTCGCAGCCAGAGATCAGACCCCAGAGGAGAGACACAGCACACCTGAGACAGCGCTCTCATGGTGCAGCCAGGACACCAAGCGGCTGGGACCGTGGAGGTGATAAAATGAACAGCCCACCTGGGACAGGGTGCTGGCCCAGCTCCTGGCCACCTGAGCTGCTCAGACCTGGGAAGGGCACGAAACTCATGCCCTACCGACTCTGCGCCTGAGAGCCTGAACCTGAGCAGCTTAGACCTGGCAAGGGCACGAAACCCAGGGCCTGCTTTGGACAGATCCCCTGCAGAGCAACCTGGAGCCTGACCAGTCTAGACTGGGAATGCACATGCGCCATGAGCTGGGGCAAAGCCAGTGTGGGCCACACACCGTGAGAACTCCCCACAGATGCCAGTGATATTTATTTGGAGTGTTGCGCCCTCCCCACAGCACAACTGAACAAGTAAGCCTAAATGAGTGACCACCTTAGCCCTCTTGTGTCAGGACAGAAATTAGACACTGAAGAGACTTGCAAACAGAGGAAGCCAAAATAAACAAAGAGGGAACCACTCTGAAGTGACAGGTGCAACAGATGAAAACCCTGTAGTTAGCATTGACTAAGCATTGGAAGGGGTCTATAGACATTGTGAAGAACTAGGAACTATCTGAAACTGAACTGACCCCACCCTGTCCTCAACAGCTCCAGAGAAATTCCTAGATATATTTTACTATTATCATTAAAAATTTTTTTTATTTTTAAGTTCATTACTCCTTTAATTTTCATTTTTATAATCTACTACCTTGCAAAAAAAGGACTCTATTTTTAAAGCAATCTTCATATATATAGATATAGATAGATATATAATGATTTTTGTGATTTTGTTTTGTATTTTTACTATTGTATTTTTGAAAGTCTAACCTCTACTCTAGATTTTAATCTTTGCTTTTTGGTATTTGTTATAAATTTTGTACCTTTAAGAACCTAATTTTCAGTACCCGTATTTACTTAGGGGTGTGATTACTGGCTTGATTGCTCTCTCCCCTTTTGACTCTCCTTTTCTCTCCCACAGGTCACCTCCATCTCCTCTGTCCCCCTTCTCTTCTCGATTTAACTCTGTGAACCTCTGTGTGTGTTCTTGGCTGTGGAGAACACTTAGCGAACTAATTACTGGCTAGATTGGTCTCTCTCCTTTTGACTCCCCCTCAGAAGCACGCGGGCTGCGACAGACTGCACAGAAGAGTAGCCCGAAGGAGCTACCCCTCGCCCAAGATCAGGGGCGGCGACCGAGAGTGCCAGGCTGCCACAGCACAGGAGCGGCCGAGAGGAGCTACCCCATGCCAGTGGTCAGGCTCAGTGGCTGAGAGGAGCTACCACACGCCCAATGAGCAGCAAGAGGGCCGAGAGGAGCTACTTCACGTTCAAGGTCAGGAGGGGCAGACGTGAGGAGATACTCCTAGTCCAAGGGAAGGAGCAGCAGCTGCACGTTTCTGGAGCAGCCGTGAAGAGATACCCCACGTCCAAGGTAAGAGGAACACAAGTAAGACAGTAGGTGTTGCAAGAGGGCATCAAAGGGCATGCACACTGAAACCATAATCACAGAAAACTAGCCAATCTGATCACAGGACCACAGTCTTGTCTAACTCAATGAAACTAAGCCATGCCATGTGGGGCCACCCAAGACAGACGGGTCCTGGTGGAGAGGTCTGACAGAATGTGGTCCACTGGAGAAGGGAATGGAAAACCACTTCAGTATTCTTGCCTTGAGAATCCCATGAACAGTATGAGAAGGCAAAATGATAGGATACTGAAAGAGGAACTCCCCAGGTTGGTAGGCGCCCAATATGCTACTGGAGATCAGTGGAGAAATAATACTCCAGAAAGAATGAAGGGATGGAGCCAAAGCAAAAACAATACCCAGCTGTGGATGTGACTGGTGATAGAAGCAAGGTCCGATGCTATAAAGAGCAATATTGCATAGGAACCTGGAATGTTAGGTCCATGAATCAAGGCAAATTGGAAGTGGTCAAACAGGAGATGGCAAGAGTGAATGTCGACATTCTAGGAATCAGCAAACTAAAAAGGACTTGAATGTATGAATTTAACTCAGATGACCATTATATCTATTGCTGTGGGCAGGAATCCCTTAGAAGAAATGAAGTAGCCATCATGGTCAACAATAGAGTCTGAAATGCAGTACTTTGATGCAATCTCAAAAACGACAGAATGATCTCTGCTCGTCTCCAAAGCAAACCATTAAATATCACGGTAATCCAAGCCTATGCCCCAACCAATAATGCTGAAGAAGCTGAAGTTGAACGGTTCTATGAAGACCTACAAGACCTTTTAGAACTAACACCCAAAAAAGATGTCCTTTTCATTATAGGGGACTGGAATGCAAAGGTAGGAAGTCAAGAAACACCTGGAATAACAGGCAAATTTCGCCTTGGAGTACAGAATGAAGCAGGACAAAAGCTAGTAGAGTTCTGCCAAAAGAATGTACTGGTCATAGCAAATACCCTCTTCCAACAACACATGGACTCTACACATGGACATCACCAGATGGTCAAAACCGAAATTAAATTGATTATATTCTTTTTAGCCTAAGATGAAAAAACTCTATAAAATCAGCAAAAACAAGACCAAGAGCTGACTGTGACTCAGATCATGAACTCCTTATTGCCAAATTCAGAATTACATTGAAGAAAGTAGGGAAAACCACTAGATTATTCTGGTATGACCTAATTCAAATGCCTTACAATTATACAGTGGAAGTGAGAAATAGATTTAAGGGACTAGATCTGATAAAAAAAGAGTGCCTGATGAAGTATGAACAGAGGTTTGTGACATTGTAGAGGAGACATGGAGCAAGACCATCCCCAAGAAAAACAAATGCGAAAAAGCAAAATGGCTATCTGAGGAGGCCTTACAAATAGCTGTGAAATGAAGCGAAGTGAAAAGCAGAGGAAAAAAGGAAAGATATTCCCACTTGAATGCATAGTTACAAAGAATAGCAAGGATAAGAAAGTCTTCCTCAGTGATCAGTGCAAAGAAATAGAGGAAAACAATAGAATGGGAAAGGCTAGCAATCTCTTCAAGAAAATAGGAGATACCAAGGGAACATTTCATGCAAAGACAAGCTCAATAAAGGACAGAAATGGTATGGATCTAACAGAAGCAGAAGATGTTCAGAAGAGGTGGCAAGACTACACAGAAGAACTGTACGAGAAAGATCTTCATGACCCAGATAATCATGATACTCTGATCACTCACCTAGAGCCAGACATCCTGGAATGTGAAGTCAGGTGGGCCTTAGGAAGCATCACTATGAACAAAGCTAGTGGAGGTGATGGAATTCCAGTTGAGCTATTTCAAATCCTAAAAGATGATGCTGTGAAGGTGCCGTACTCAATATGCCACAAATTTGGAAAACTCAGCCATGGCCACAGGACTGGAAAAGGCCAGTTTTCCTTCCAGTCCCTAAGAAAGGCAATGCCAAAGAATGTTCAAACTACTGCACAATTGCACTCATCTCACACGCTAGTAAAGTAATGCTCAAAATTCTCCAAGCCAGGCTTCAACAATACAATGAACGACGAGTTTCCAGATGTTAAAGCCGGATTTAGAAAAGACAGAGGAACCAGAGATCAAATTGCCAGCATCCGCTGGATCATCAAAAAAGAAAGTAACTTCCAGAAAAACATCTATTTCTGCTTTATTGACTATGCCAAAGCCTTTGACTGTGTGGATCACAGTAAACTGGAAAATTCTGAAAGAGATGGGAATATCAGACCACCTGACCTGCCTCTTGAAAAACCTGTATGCAGGTCAGGAAGCAATAGTTAGAGCTGGTCATGGAACAACAGACTGGTTCCAAATAGGGAAAGGAGTATGTCAAATCTGCGTATTGTCACCCTGCTTATTTAACTTATATACAGGGTACACCATGAAAAATGCTGGGCTAGATGAAGCACAAGCTGGAATCAAGATTGCTGGGAGAAATATTAATAACCTCAGATATGCAGATGACACCATCCTTATGGCAGAAATTGAAGAAGAATTAAAGATCTTCTTGATGAAACTGAAAGAGGAGAGTAAAAAATTTGGCTTAAAGCTCAACATTCAGAAAACAAAGATCATCGTATCCGGTCCCATACTTCATGGCAAATAGATGTAGAAACAGTGGAAACAATGCCTGACTTTATTTTTGGGGGCTCCAAAATCACTGCAGATGGTGATTGCAGCCATGAAATTAAAAGACCCTTGCTCCCTGGAAGAAAACTTACAACCAACCTAGACAGCATATTAAAAAGCAGACATTACTTTGTGAACAAAGTTGCACCTATTCAAGAGTATGGTTTTTCCAATAGTCATGTATGGATGTGAGGGTTGGACTACAAAGAAAGCTGAGTCCTGAAAATTGATGCTTTTGAACTGTGGTGCTGGCAAAGACTCTTGAGAGTCCCTTGGACTGCAAGGAGATCCAACCAGTCTATCCTAAAGGATATCAGTCCTGAATGTTCATTGGAAGGATTGATGCTGAAGCTGAAACTCCAATACTTTGGCCACCTGATGCGAATAACTGACTCATTTGAAAAGACCCTTATGCTGGGAAAGATTGAAGGCAGGAGGATAAGGGTACTACAGAGGGTGAGATTGTTGGATGGCATCACGGACTCAATGGACATGAGTTTGAGTAAACTCTGGAAGTTGGTGATCGACAGGGAGGCCTGGCATGCTGCAGCCCATGGGGTTGCAAAGAGTCAGACATGACTGTGTGACTGAACTGAACTGAACTGAAAGAAACAAAAGATCTATATATAAAAAAACTATAAAACACTGATGAAAGAAATTTAAAAATGACACAAATAGATGGAGAAATGTACCATAATCATGGATCGGAATAATCTATATAGTGACAATGAGTGTATTACCCAAAGCAATCTACATAGTCAATGAAATCCCTATCAAGTTACCAAAGGTATTTTTCAGAGAACTGGAACAAATAATTTCACAATTTTTATGAAAATACAAAAAACCTCAAATAGCCAAAGCAATCTTGAGACAGAAGAATGGAACTGGAGGAATCAACCTGCCTGACTTCAGACTATACTACAAAGCCACAGTCATCAAGACAGTATGGTACTGACACAAAGACAGAAGTAAATATCAATGGAACAAAATAGAAAGCCCAGAGATAAATCCATGCACTTATGGACAACTTATTTTTGACAAATGAGGCAAGAATATACAATAGAGAAAAGACAATGTCTTTAACAAGTGGTGCTGGGGATATGGGTCAACCACTTGTAAAAGAATGAAACTAGAACGCTTTCTAACACCATACACAAAAACAAACTCAAAATGGATTAAAGATCTAAATGTAAGACCAGAAACTATAAAATTCTTAGAGGAAAATATAGGCAAAACACTCTCTCATATAAATCACAGCAGGATCCTCTATGACCTACCTCCCAGAGTAATTGAAATAAAAGTAAAATAAACAAATGGGATGTAATTAAACTTAAAATCTTTTGCACAATGAAGGAAACTATAAGCAAGGTGAAAAGACAGCCTTAAGAATGGGAGAAAATAATAGCAAATGAAGCAACTGACAAAGAATTAATCTCAAAAATATACAAGCAGCTCTAGTAGCAGAAAAATAAATGATACAATCAAAAAATAGGCCAAAGAACTAAACAGACATTTCTCCAAAGAAGTCATACAAATGGCTAACAAACACATGAAAAGATGTTCAACATCACTATTTATCAGAGAAATGCAAATCAAAAGCACAATGAGGTACCATTTCACACCAGTCAGAAGGGATGCTATTAAAAGTCCACAAACAAGAAATGCTGGAGAGGGTGCAGAGAAAAGGGAACCCTTTTATACTGTGGGGGGAATGCAAACTAGTACAGCCACTATGAGGAACAGTGTGGAGATTCCTTTAAAAAACTGGAAATAGAACAGCTATACGACCCAGAAATCCCACTGCTGGGCATACACACCAAGGAAACCAGAATTGAAAGAGAGACCTGTATCCCAATGTTCATCGTGGCACTGTTTACAATAGCTAGGACATGGTGGCAACCTAGATGTCCATTAACAGATGAATGGATAAGAAAGTTATGGTACACATACACAATGGAATATTACTTACCTATTAAAAATAATGCATTTGAATTAGTTTTAATGAAGTGGATGAAACTGGAGCCTATTATACAGAGTGAAGTAATTCAGAAAGAAAAGCACCAATACAGTATACTATATGGAATTTAGAAAGATGATAATGATGACCCTATATGTGAGACAGCAAGAGTCAAATATAAAGAACAGACTTTTGGACTCTGTGGCAGAAGGCGAGGGTGGGGTGATTTGAGAGACTAGCACTGAAACATGTATATTACCATATGTGAAACAGATCACCAGTCCAGGTTTGATGCATGAGACAGGGTGCTCAGGGCTGGTGCACTGGGATTGTCCTGAGGGATGGGATGCAGAGGGTGATGGGAGGGGGGTTCAGGATGGGAACACAGGTACACCCATGGCTGATTCATGTCAATGTATGGCAAAAACCACTACAATATTGTAAAGTAATTAGCTTCCAATTAAAATAAATAAATCAATTTTTTTAAAAAGAAAAAAAAGTCAAAATGTCAACTGTATCCTGAAATTCTCCCACTAAATTCATTGATTGCCTCTGATCTCTTAATCACTAGAAAGAATAAAAATCCAAGCTTATGGCAATAGTCCTCATTGTTTGGCCTAGTTTATTACTTCAGAATCTTCCCCTAGACAAGTTTCTACATTTAACCTTTGCTTTATCTATGACAAACTTAAAATTTTCCCAAACTCCATGTTAATTTCAGGCATATTTGCTTTTGGGATCCCACTATTTTTCCCCCAAATAATACCTATTTTCCGACCAGAATAACTACTAATCCTTTAAAGCCTTCTGCAAGCATATACCACTCTATGAAACAATTTTTTGATTAAACTTATCAGTTAATTTCAAACAGATTTTCCATTCAGTTGAGTTAAGTCGCTCCAGTAGTGTCCTGCTCCATGAGACTCCATGAATCGAAGCACACCAGGCCTCCCTGTCCATCATCAACTCCTGGAGCTTACTCAAACTCATGTCCATTGAGTCGGTGATGCCATCCAACTATCTCATCCTCTGTCCTCCCCTTCTCCTCCTGCCCTCAATCTTTCCCAGCATCAGGGTCTTTTCAAATGAGTCCGTTCTTTGCATCAGGTGGCCAATGTATTAGAGTTTCAGCTTCAACATCAGTCTTTCCAATGAATATTCAGGACTGATTTCCTTTAGGATAGACTGGTTGGATCTCTTTCCAGTCCAAGAGACTCTCCAGATTCTTCTGCAGCACCACAGCTCAAAAGCATCAATTCTTCAGTGCTCAGCTTTCTTTATAGTCCAACTCTCACATCCATACATGACTACTGGAGAAACCATAGCCCTGACTAGATGGACCTTTGCTGGCAAAGTAATATCTCTGCTTTATAATATGCTGTCAAGGTTGGTCATAACTTTTCCTCCAAGGGGCAAGTAATTAGCCTCCAATTAAAATAAATTAATTAATTAAAAATATATAATCTATAAATATATTTACTTAGTGGTATGCCACTGTCTGTGTGTCTATGTGTCTGTGTGTATATGCATTGATGTTGGATGAAGACAAAGAATATAGTTGACCCTTGAACAACTTGGATGTGAGCATTGCCAACCACAAACACAGTAAAAGCATCCACATACAACTACAGCTTTCTATCTCCATGGCTCTGCAGCAATGATTCAACCAGGTGCAGATTGTGTAAGTACTGTAGTATGTGTTTATTTTAAAAGATCTGCCTCTAAGTGTACCCATGCATTTCAAACCAAGTTGTTGTAAACTGTATCTTGTGAAAGAGTTAGAAACATGCAATAAAGGGAAGAGTTACCTGAATGAGGAAATTAAGCCTAGTTATAATCTTTTTAACTTATAAAATTTTAATTGACTTATAATTAATACACATAATTATCTTATTTTCAGGTGTGCAAAGCTGTGATTTGATGTTTTTATAGATTATAAATATTTATACAAAATGTATACATATACAATGGAATATTACTCAGTCATAAGAAATAATGAAATATTGTCACCTGCAGCAAGAGGGATGGGCCTAGAGAATATCATACATGGCGAAATAAATCAGACAGAAAAGGACAGAGACTATATGATATCACTTACATGTGGAATCTAAAAACGATAGAAATAAATGTGTACACAAAGCAGAAACAGATTCAGACACAAATAACAAACTTGTGATTAAGAAGGGGGAGAGGGAGAGCAACAAATTACTATTTGTATTTATTAACAGATGCAGACTACTATATATAAAATCCATAAGCAACAAAGATTGACTCTGTAAACCAGGGAGCTATACCCATTATCTCGTAATAACCAATAATGAAACAATCTGAATCATTATTCTGTACACTTGAAACTAACACGATATCATAAATCAACTACACTTACATTTTTTTAAAGGGTGAGATTAAAAATTAAAAGAAAAAACTGGTCATCACAATATGATCAGTCACCATGCCATTGTACAAAGCTGTTACAATATTATTGATCTTATTCCCTATGTGTACCTTATATCACTGAGATCTATTTATCCTATAACTGGAAATGTGTACCTCTTAATCCCGTTCATCTATTTTGACCAAAACCGCATCCACCTCCAAGCTGACAAACAACATTGTTTTTTCTGTATTTGAATTTGTTTCAGTTTTATTTTCTTTGGTTTATTTTTTAGAGTCCATATGTAAAAAACACCATATGGGATTTGCTTTCTCTCCCTCATTCTCTTCACCTTCTGGGACTCCAAAAATGCACATGCTGTTATGTTTGATGTTGTCCCAGAAGTCCCTTAAGCTCATCTCATTTTTAAAAATTATTTCTTCTTCTTACAGTTCTGATAGATTTTCACTAATCTTCCAGGCTACTGATGCATTCTTCTATATCATCTAATTTGCTATTGATGTCCTTTAATGTATTTTTAAGTTATTTTATTCTTCAGTTCTGACTGGTTCTTCCTTTTACTTTCTGAGTCTTTGTTGAAGTTCTCACTGAGGTCCTCCATTTTTCTCTGGAATTTAATAAACATCCTTATGACGATTTATTTGAACACTTCATCAGGTAGATTATTTCCCTTTCATTAGAGCTTTTTCCTGGGGTTTTATTTTGTTCTTTTGTTTGAAAAGTATTTCTCTGTCTCCTCATTTTGTTTGACTGTCTCCAATGATCCCACAGAGGGCTCCCACAATTCCTTGTCCAATTGGCAGAAGCTCTGGGGTTCTTAAATGTATTTCCTTCTTGTATAGTCTAGGTTGTCTTTAAACTTTATTTGGGAATTTATTTTTTCTGTGTCCCAGGGCAAGTAATCTTCACTGTAGCTCCTCAGCTATATATCTCCCTACTGCAGGTAACTGCATTGGAGGGGGGTTTCCATGGATACCATGTCTCCATCTTTTCTACCTATTTCTATGTGTCCTTCTACATGCAATAGCTGTTCAACAAGCTCTCAAGTCTTTTCCAAGAGAAATTATTCTATACGCAGGTGTAGATTCAGTGCGTCCATTGGACGAGATGAACTCAGAGTATTTCCTATACTCCATCTTAAACCCCTCTCTAATAATTTTTTAAATATTAGGGATTTCTTATATATGTGATAACCTTGAACTTTTTTCACTGCCAAATCACATTTTAAGAGTTACTATTAAAAAGCATACTCCCTAGTTATTTACTAGGCATCAGAGAATGAAATATATTTAAGTGAAAGGTAAGTGTAAAGTATAAAAAGATTATTTGCTTTTCCAGCAATTCGGGCCTAATCTCATTAAGATCTATATGAGAATGATGAAAGTGAGGCTGGAAAAGGAGCACACTTTGTATGTTTTATAAATGATAACCAGCAGGTCACTGGGGATTGAAAGCAAAGGACATATTAACTATGAATTTCAGCATTTGATATGGAATCCTAGCATAACATCTATAGCATTTACACAAATTACATAAGAAGAAATCCTTTTGCGAGAGATAGAGGGCTGTTTCTGATATTATGAATCTGAGATGACAAAGATCCTGTATTAAAGTTTCTAATGTCAGAAATGAAAATAAGGTTTTCATTATTAATATCGAATAACTGAAGGTTAATTAGTAGTAGTAGCACATGCAAAATAAAAATTCACAGTCTGAAAATGTGACAGAACATTTCTCCTAGAAAGAACAGGAAAAGAGCAAAAGATGATGCTTTTGATCTTACAAGTTTCCCATGACTGGGATCAAGATGAACAGAAAGATCTGGCAAAGAGAAAAAGAAGCATTTAAATGACAGGAGAAATAGTTCAGTACCTCGTCAGTGAAATATTAACATAATACCAAGGTGTTAACATAGGACTTAAATTCAGTTCAAAATTTTCTCCATTAAAGAACATGTGCATGTATGTGTATGTCTATATATATATGTATATATATATATATATATATATATATATATATATATATATATGGCACTCTTACATATAATGGCACTTTTATATGTATTATATTATAGGCACTTTTCTATACTCATATTTCTATATGATTGCGTGTGTGTTAGTCACTCAGTCATGTCTGACTTTTGGCAACCCCGTGGACTGTAGTCTGCCAGGCTCCCCTGTCCATGGAATTCTCCAGGCAAGAATACTGGAGTGGGTTGCCATTTCCTTCTCCAGGGGATCTTTCTTGCCCAAGGATCAAAGCCAGGTCTCCTGTATTGCAGGCAGCTAGCTACTTTACCATTTGAGCCATCGGGGAAGCCCTGTGGAATCCAATCTAATGATTAGACCTGAAAAATTATTCACATTAAGAAACACGATTTAAGAACGGAGAGCTTTTATAAACACTGAGACGTTATAAACTATGCCCATTTTCCAATCTTATAAAAGTAGAAAATAATATAAAAGCCAATACGATGAAACATGTTTATGGAATGGTAAAAATACCAATGCATATTACAGAGAAGGTACCAATGTGTAATAGAAAAATAGTAACATGTAATAACTCTGATACCAATTTATCTCAGGAACATAGTGAATTTCTATATCACCTGAAGCAAATGCTTTTGGATGAACTACTTGAATAAACATCTAATATTCATATTTGTATATTTACATGAAAACTTGACATTTAAAATGAGGTAAAGTGGGTGAAAATCTCATTGTCTTTCTTCCCTAAACCTGACCAAACTATTGACAGGAAATCAGAAAACTGGTCTAAAAACCATTTGTCAATAGAAGAGACAGTGGTTTGAAACAAAAGCAGAACAAAAAGTGACAAAGTTGATAACTCCTACATAAAAATTTTGCTCTGACAATTTAATTACCTGACTATATCAACTGTTATTTATTGGGTACTTACTGTATAAAAGACACTTTGCTGGGCATTGTGTGGCTTACAGTGGCATTGTATTCACAGTCCCTTCCACCAAGAAATTTATAGCCATGTTGAAAAACAAATCAAAGACACTTATAAATGTCAAGGATTTAAAATTAGAAGGAAGTTTAGTGACCATCTATTAAAATTATTTTCAGGAGTCTCAAAATACTGAATAGATTCTTAACTACTAGCAGATTTGGGCTTAATTTTATATGAGTTGGTCTTATCTTAATTTTCATTAAGAACATTTAAAAATAAAATATGAGTTAAAAATATTAATAATACTAAAAATAGCAATATGCTAACTATTCCAAGGTGACACATGATTAACTCATATGGTAATAATGTGGAGAATCAGTGCTGTTAGTTTAGGAAAGGAAAACACAATAAAAAATATTTTAGTATACTAGGTTTGGGTCATTTTGAGTTGGATGAAATATCAAATTCTACATTTCAAATTCATTACTGTTTATTGCTAAATTATGAGTAAAACTTAAAATGGAAAATTAAATCAACTAATAAAATGGAACTGAAGATAAATAATTTATCATTAAATCAGTTAAGGCAACTTATATCAAGAAAACATAGAGTTTTGGGCATATAAAAATTTTGTGAAACAGTATTTTAAACAGTATTTCACACACACACAAGCAAACATCCCCATTTAGGGGTGTATGCTTTTATCACAAAGAGTTAAGCCATAAGCCTAGTCCACATACCTTGTACTTCTATGTAGTTGTTACATATATCATTTTGTATTTAAGTAGCAGGTTTTGTAATGAATGCAATGTGTTCATTAAACTATATTCATTTTTTGAGAAGCAGATTCCATTTTTGGAAGATTTTTGCAAAGCTCACAATCTTGTTAGGCATCTGGAGAGAGTGACTCACAGAGAAATTGAAGAATATGAGAGAAATATTACTAAACATTCTGTCTAACTGGGGTCAGAACTTTTCCCTAATCTACACAGTATATACCAAACAGATGGAGTGTGAAAACAAATCTGTGCTGTGGGTGGCCTTATCTTTTCAGCTAAAGCAATCCATATATACCCACAAAAGATATGTCTCCAATAAGTCCTCTGAAAAAACTATTTCACAGATTCTGCTCAGTATATTTGTCTAATTTCTTTCTAATATTCAACAACTGTTCAGAATATGTAATTTCTGGAAATTAACTATTATCATTAAAAAAGAAAATAATGGCAAGATATTCAGCCATATTTATATTATTAAAAATATACCATCATCTAAGTGCTCAACATCAGAATAGCTAAGATATTTATGTTTCATGAAATTAATAGACTTAACCAACTATAAAAGTGGGGTCATGTAGAAAAATGGAATAGTGTTTACCTTGTAATATTAGGTGGGAGGAGTATATATACAATTTTATGTATATTGTGATTATAACTGTGAAAGATGTGCATAGAATTATAATAAAGCTAGAATTTATTTTAAAAAAAGAAACTGTTGGTTTTAGCATAATTTTTTTCTTTAAAAACACTGGTGCACTGGGAAGACCCAGAGGGATGGGATGGGGAGGGAGGCAGGAAGTGGGATCGGGATGGGGAACACATGTAAATCCATGGCTGATTCATGTCAATGTATGGCAAAAACCACTACAATATTGTAAAGTAATTAGCTTCCAACTAATAAAAATAAATTAAAGAAAAACAATAGTTTATGTTGCCATAGCCTTCTCTGTACTATAAACTACAGGTAAATCCTATTTTTTTTTTTTTTAATTTTTAAAAGCACTGGGCTTTTGTCTCAACTCCTCTGTTATTTTTCTGATCACAGTTCTTATACCATAAATGAGCTGACCTAAGTAAAGTGAATAACATGTGAGTGGATTGTAAACCTGTTAACACTTTGTCTTCCAACTGGACTATTGTTTATTGAGTTATCACTGTCAAGAACTCTAATTCAATAGAATGTTTTGCAAAGACTGCTACAAACAATTAAGAAATACTTAATGCCTCAAGAAATGTCCTTATAGTTTGCAAAAGGCAGTTACTGGAAAGAAATCGATCTCATATGAATTTTTAATTACAATACTGATAAAAAGTTCCAAGCAAATGTCATCTAATAATTTATTTAGTGAGAAATGTTTGCAAAATTCTGCAATAGACATTAGGAAGAATGTGAAATAATAATATCAAACTTTTGTATGAATTTAATTTTGAACAATATTAATAAATAAAGCCAAATTTTTGTTTGTTTTTCAAACAACTTTTTTTCAAAATTGTCAAGGAAATGATACCTGAAGTGCTTATTTGTCTCATATAAATATATAAATGGATTGTTATGCAATTAAGCCAAGATTAGAATGTAAATCAGTGCTTTTTATGCTAGAATATTCATGCTTCCTCTAAAAAAAAAAACAAAAACAGAAACTGTGGTCTAAATTCCATGAATATTTTACGTTGCACAGCAAAAAGTACTTTAGAAATGTAAATTACTAATCAGTGGATCATAAAATAGGGAAACTATGATATATCAAGTAGACCTAATCTAGTCATATGGGCCCTTAAAAATACACACCTTCCTCTGGCTAGTAGTAGAAGGTAAATGAGAGAATAGAAGCATGGTGTTCAGTCACTAAGTTGTGTCCAACTCTTTGTGATCCCATGGACTGTAGCCCACCAGGCTCCTCTGTCCATGGGATTTTATAGTCCAGAATACAGGACTGCCTTGCCATTTCTTCCTCAAGGGGATCATCCCAACCCAGGAATCTAACCTGAATTTCCTTCATCTCCTGCAATGGCAGGTGGATTTTTTACCACTAGGGCAACCTGAGATACCTTGATTAAAAGTATTGGAAAGACTTATCTTCTGTTGTTTATTTGAAAGTAAAGAGGACAACATGGAAAGCATGAGAAGGCATGAATTCTGCCAACAACCAGTGACTTTGAAGGTGGATTACAAGACCTGAATGAAAACTACAACCTTGGCTGGCACATTGATTTCAGCCTGGGAAGACCCCAAGCAGAGAGTCCAGTCAAGCTTCTTTGGATTTCTCACCTGCAGAAATGTGAGATAATAAATAGGTGCTGCTTTAAGCCATTATATTTTTGATAAATTATGGTATGACAGCAATAGGAGTACCTGTCCTCTTAACCTTGCATAGGGGAAAGGGAAAAGAAGAAAAAGTTACACAACTAAATTTAATTAACTTCTACCTTATTTTTCTCTATGATTATTATTTTTGTTGTTTCCCTTTCTTTCTGGAGCCATTCAAGGACAACTGGCAGTTTACAGTCCCCTCAACGAAGGACAGTTCTTTCAAGATCAGTTCCCTTGTTGAAATCAGCCCAATCAAAATTTTAAGTGTTGCACAATAGAGACAAAGCTGGGAAGTATGTCTCATATTTTCCCAGTGGTATTTCCATTTCAAATTTGGATACGTGAAGCTATGGCTCAAAAGTAATGGATGCAAATAGAGTGTTAAAATTCAGGAACATGACACTATTGCCCACACTACTAAATACATGGCTATCCTAACCTCATAGTGGAGCAGTTATCTGTGTGAAATCCTCTTTTTACATACCTTTAATATGAAATCATAATCATGTCTGAAGTCATGTTTAACATTATTTTATAATCTGTAAACATATCTCTATGACTGTATTTTAGATACAAATAAGAGGAAACCCAACTTAAACAGGCCAAACAAGAAAGTAGTTTGATTTCACTGAAGATCAGATTTCAGGTCTGTTCAGTTGGCTTCCTGTCTCTAAATTTTTGTGACTCTCTCTCATGAGAGCTTTATGTATATTTGGTTTTCCCCAGGTATTTACTATCCTCATGACCCCAAGGTAACTCTCAAAAATTGAAGGTAGATTCCTCCTACCTCCCTCATGCTTGTTTGGTTGAGAAATGTCCTGTACTGATGTCCCAAATTGCCTGTCCCTTATCCCTGTGGGGCTGGGGTGTAGGAAGATTACTATTATAGGCTTACACAAATCAAGGCCCGCCTAATAGATATAGCACTTATGGGGGGAAAGTTTGGTAAGACTGTAATCGAGTCCACCACTCTTGCTTATCTTCTAGGAAAAAATGAGAAATTTAGTCAACCATCTGACTCCTGAATTTACCATCATCCATACCTATTTTCTACTTTTTGTTCAGTATACTCCTATTTATTCAATTGGCAATAAGAAAGTTCTACCTAAAATATCATTCAAAATTCTGAGTTTTCTTTAAAGGTAAATATTCTCTACTTGTGTAACTTGGACCAGATTTTGGCTGCAAATTCACCATAGGAAAAAGATATATGTGGCTGGCATCCTCATTAAATGTCCAAAAGAGACGAGGAATGGCCTTATTTAGTTTGGTAGAGTCTTAACCTGGGTTTGTACTCTGTGGAGTGAGTAAGTATTTCAACATAAATTTGTTACGGAATATTTTCAAGCAGTTCTCAGAATGTCCCCACTAGGCCCCTCATCCTGGAAGTCTTTTAACACTGGAATGCTTTTATTTTCTTCTGGTTCTCATTTTTGGTTCTTCCTCCAACTATTGAAGTTCACATATAAGTGTCTGCTGGTAGAGTGCCTTCATCTTTCCAGGCCGTATGAAGGATCAAAGACAAAACCACAGAGTCATGTGAGACTGGTATATCTTCCACGAGAAATAGTCATGCATACCTGTATGCTACAAATTCTGGGAGTTCGGCCCAATTGATCCCAGCAAAGTAGCACTGTAAAGGTTTCCAATTCAAAGTAATTCTCCAGACTGTCTCTCAGTTCAGTTGAGTTGAGTCGTTCAGTCATGTCCAACTCTGCAACCCCATGGACTGTAGCCTGCCAGGCCTCCCTGTCCACCACCAACTCCAGGAGCTTACTCAAACTCATGTCTATCGAGTCGGTGATGCCATCCAACCATCTCATCCTCTGCCGTCCCCTTTTCCTCCTGTCTTCAATCTTTCCCAGCATCAGGGTCTTTTCAAATGAGTCAGTTCTTCGCATCAGGTGGCCAAAGCAGTGGAGTTTCAGCTTCAACATCAGTCCTTCCAATGAATATTCAGGACTGATTTCCTTTAGGATGGACTGGTTGGATCTCCTTGCAATCCAGGGGACTCTCCAGAGTCTTCTCCAAAACCACAGTTCAAAAGCATCAATCCTTCAGTGCTCAGCTTTCTTTATAGTCCAACTCTCAGATCCATACATGACTACTGGAAAAACCATAGTTTTGACTAGATGGACCTTTGTTGGCAAAGTAATGTCTCTGTTTTTAATATGCTGTCTAGGTTGGTCATAACTTTTCATCCAGGGGTAAGCACCTTTTAATTTCATGGCTGCAATCACCATCTGCTGTGATTTTGGAGCCCCCCAAAAATAAAGTCTGCCGCTACACTGTTTCCCCATCTATTTTCCATGAAGCGATGGAACTGGATGTCTCTAGTCATCTTAACTTTCTTTAGCAGGAGTGAGATCTTGAGGCAGTGCGTCTTTAGTCTATCTGAGACTCACATTAAGTGTTCCGAGTAGCTCAACAGAAGTCCCACTCTCACTTTCTTTAAAAGGTAGATGCTACCCTCAATGAAGTGGAATGGAAAAGGGGCTTAGAGCTTTGTTTTTCTCAAAGATATCCTAGTTACAAAAAGATATTTTATTCATCTGTCTCATTCTTTTTATACTATCAAAATGGGAAGAATGGGAAGGGCGTGCACCAGAATCTTGAAGCCATAAATGAGCAGCAGCCATTTCCTTAAAAATCTATGCATTGCCCCTGACACACAGCATTGTAAGTCACGGCTGCTGCATGTAGCTGGAATGAAAAATGTTATGTCTTATTACATTTGTGATGATTAAACTCAATAGCTCTCTTGATTTATCTACCTTTTATATTTTTATTGTGAAATATATGGATGCTTGTTTAAAAGTGTGTAAAGCATTTTAAAATAATCTTCATGAAGTTTTAAAAATATATGCATTAATAATTTAAAAACACTTTGTGAAATAAAGATCAATTTTCTTTGGGCAATTTAAATGGTTCATTATAAAGATAGTTTTGCTTATAAATTCAAAACCTATATTTGTATAAAATAAGTCTTGTGCTACATTATCTGGGACATATAAACCATATTACCAATATATTCATTTATAGCATTAAAATTATTAACACTTCATTTGCACATGCATTTTGAAAAGAGTGGGGCTAGTGGTTAAAAAAACCATAGACACACTGATTTAGCTGTATTTTTTTTCTAACATTTCTGGCAAACAGTAGGTACCCAATAAATGTTTTTGAATGTAATGACTTTAGAAGAATGTTTTAAATGTATAACACAAATTTCTACCTCCATTACTTCAACACACTTTTTTTTCTTTCTCATCTTCTCCCTTCTTAAAAGCAACCAATAAGTTCTTCAGGTCTGTGGATCCCTGAAAGAAGGAAATCATTGAATTGATCACAAATATTACTCCAAATATATTCAATCCCATTTAAACTGACAAGAGCCAAATTCATTCAGAATGCAAATTCTATTTAAAAAAAAAAAATCAAAGAAGGACAAGAAAATCATTGCTTTAAAAATGCTGAATATTCACACACATTTTAATGAGACTTGCATTTAGAGGAAGACAATTAAGAAAGAGACTCTTAAACAGGTTGGAACTCAATAAACACTTCTGAAACTTTTTTAAAATGTAATTTGCTTTTCAGCCAAGTCCTTTCCTAGCCGTTTCTCTATCAGTTCTGAGCAGCATATTTTGTGTAGTCAATGAGTCAATTCGAAGATACTTCAAGAACCTAGTTTGTGCTTAGGGGCAGCATTTTGGTAATCAGAACTTCCATTCTACACAAGTGGAACTTTATTAGAGAGAGTATTTAAAGTGGCTTGAGCAGGTAGGAATATTTGTACCTATTTTCTGAGCTGCCAATATGCTAATCTAGCATCTGGTACAGAGGGGCAATTTGCTCTGCTCTGCCTCTCAACTTATTTTTGATTTTTGCATTTCTAATAGAACTTAGTGTTCTTCACATAAGTACATTGCTAATATATATACTTCCTGAGATAGTATTTGCCTTCATTCTGATAACCACAGGGCTTAGTAATTAAGGTAGGCCTTGCACATGGCACCTCTAATGTTTACAGAACTGAATTAAACTTATAAACTATATTATCGTAAAGTAGCCATGGGATTAGTTTTAAAGATCAGTTAATACATAGAAAGTGCTTAAAATAGTAGGCAGCTTAAGTCCTCAATAATACATTAACTCTTATTATTCTTATTGCATTTATTTTTATTCTTTACATCATGAAGGCTTTCTATGAGAAATCAATAAAAAAAATTTGTCAGTGAAAGTATGTCTCTGTGTGCAAATATAATGTATATCAATGTGCATGTCAAGTCACTTCAGTCGGGTCCAGCTCTTTGCAACTCTATGGACTGTAGCCCACCAGGCTCCTCTGTCTATGGGATTCTTCAGGCAAGAATACTGGAGTGGGTTGCCATCACCTACTCCAGGGGATCTTCCTGACACAGGGATCAAATACATGTCTCTTATGTTTCCTGCATTGGCAGGCAGGTTCTTTACCACTAGCACCACCTGTTCTGGCATTTGGAAGAAAATAAATACATATTTGTGGCTAAGTTTAAAAAAGTGGTTAAATGTTAAAAAAAAAAATTTCCTCATAACTCTCCACATGTTTTGGTCTACAGTTAGCTTTAGGTGCAAATTTATCTTTAAACTTTAGGCATTAAGTAGCACTAAAACATCTGTGTCATGCATAAGTACACATAAAACTACACTGTATAATTAAAAATATTTCATGTGATAAAATTTTAAAGTTGTTTTGTTCCTAGATTTTGAGGAACAATCCATTTATAAACAATAAATACATTAAAAATGGAAAATCCATCCTATATTGATTGAAATATAATTATGTGAAATTTAAAGGTGGCTTTAGCATAAAGCTCTGGAGAAGGAAATGGCAAATCACTCCAGTATTCTTCCCTGGAAAATCCCACCCCACAGACAGAGGAGTCTCACGGGCTGCAGTCCATGAGGTCACAAAGAGGCAGACACAACTGAAGTGACCTAGCATGCACAGGATAGATGAGGATCACACATTTTGTGATTTGGACTATTTGTAAGTCTGCGGCTGCTGTTTAGCCACTAAGTTGCATCCCAAATCTTTGCAACCACAAGGACTGTAGCCTGCCAATCTCTTCTGTCCATGGGATTTCCTAGGCAAGAATCTGGAGTGAGATGCCATTTTCTTCTCCAGGGAATCTTCCTAACCCATGTCCCCTGCTTGACAGACAGATTCTTTACCACTGAGCCACCTGGGTAGCCCATTTTTAAGTCTGAAATCCATCTTAACTTCTCCTTTTACATCCTTCCTTGAGGTGAGGCAAGCTAATGCATTCCCAGCACTTTTCATTTCAGTCATCTATAAATAACAACCAAGTGTTTATCTTGAGCCTTCACTTCTCCAGTTGCCTACTTTGCAACTCCCTTTGGATGTTTTGATATATAAAAGACATCTAAAATTCAACATTTCAAAACAAAGCAAAATACATCTCAGTATCTTCCCCCACAAAACCTGGTCCACTTGCAACATTAGGATCTGAACAATTGCCAGATATCTATCCATTTACACAAAAGCTATCTCCTCCCTACTCCCAACCTAATTCACAGCCAGTTCAACACCAAGAATTTCTCTATTATCTCTTATATATCTGTCGAGCTATTAGATGGAGGTTTAAAAGGACAAAATACACTTAATTTTGTTCACTGATACATACTTGAAACCCTGTTTTATACCTAATGACCAAGAAATCCTTAATAAATGTTTGTTGGATGAATAAATGAATATATGTAGACATATTTTGGTATACAACAATCAGTAAACTTACACAATGTTTCTATCATTCAGAGACAAGTGAGGGAAATAAAAACCAGTATTAAAAATAGATGGGCATTCAGAATGAGTTTCATAAAATAACAAATGTTGGCGAGGATGCAGATAAAAGGGAACCCTCATACACTGCTGGCGGGGAGGTAAATTGGTACAGCTACCATGGAAAACAGTATGGAGTTCTTTCAAAAAAACTAAAAATAGAGCTGCCATATGTTCTAGCAATTCCATTCCCAGTTACTTATCAAACAAAAACAAGACTAATTTGAAAAGGTACTTGCACATCAATGTTCATAGCTCTAGTATTTACACTTTCCAAGAAAAGGATGCAACTTCAGTGTGAATCAACAGATGAACAAATAAAGGAGATGTGCTATAAATGTATATATACAATGAAATATTCAGTTAAATTCAGTTCAGTCGCTCAGCCACGTACGACTCTGCGACCCCATGAACCTCAGAATGCCAGGCCTCTGTGTCCATCACCAACTCCTGGAGTTTACCCAAACTCATGTCCATCGAGTCGGTGATGCCATCCAGCCATCTCATCCTCTGTCATCTCCTTCTCCTCCTGCCCCCAATCCCATCCAGCATCAGGGTCTTTTCCAATGAGTCAGCGCCTTGCATGAGGTGGCCAAAGTATTGGGGTTTCAGCTTCAGCATCAGTCCTTCCAATGAACACCCAGGACTGATCTCCTTTAGGATGGACTGGTTGGATCTCCTTGCAGTCCAAGGGACTCTCAAGAGTCTTCTCCAACACCACAGTTCAAAAGCATCAATTTTTCAGCACTCAGCTTTCTTCCCCGTCCAACTCTCACATCCATACATGACCACTGCAAAAACCATAGCCTTGAATAGACAGACCTTTGTTGGCAAAGTAATGTCTTTGCTTTTTAATATGCTGTCTAGGTTGGTCATAACTTTTCTTCCAAGGAGTAAGCGTCTTTTAATTTCATGGCTGCAGTCACCATCTGCAGTGATTTTGGAGCCAAAAAAAATAAAGTCTTACACTGTTTCCACTGTTTCCCCACCTATTTCCCATGAAGTGATAGGACCAGATGCCATGATCTTAATTTTCTTAATGTTGAGCTTTAAGCCAACTTTTTCACTCTCCTCTTTCAATTTCATCAAGAGGCTTTTTAGTTCCTCTTCACTTTCTGCCATAAGGGTGGTGTCATCTGCATATTTGAGGTTATTGATATTTCTCCCAGCAGTCTTGAATCCAGCTTGTGCTTCTGCCAGTCCAGCGTTTCTCATGATGTACTCTGCATATCAGTTAAATAAGCAGGGTGACAATATACAGCCTTGACGTACTACTTTTCCTATTTGGAACCAGACTGTTGTTTTATAGCCAGTTCTAACTGTTGCTTCCTGACCTGCATACAGGTTTCTCAAAAGGCAGGTCAGGTGGTCTGGTATTGCCATCTCTTGAAGAATTTTCCACAGTATATTGTGATTCACACAGTCAAAGGCATTGGCATAGTCAATAAAGCAGAAACAGATGTTTTTCTGAAAGTCTCTTGCTTTTTCGATGATTCAGCAGATGTTGGCAATTGATCTCTGGTCCCTCTCCCTTTTCTAAAACCAGCTTGAACATCTGGAAATTCATGGTTCACGTATTGCTGAAGCCTGGCTTGGAGAATTATGAGCATTACTTTACTTGCGTGTGAGATGAGTGCAATTGTGCCGTAGTTTGAGCATTCTTTCGGATTGCCTTTCTTTGGGATTGGAATGAACACTGCCTTTTCCAGTCCTGTGGCCACTGCTGAGTTTTCCAAATTTGCTGGCATATTGAGTGCAGCACTTTCACAGCATCATCCTTCAGGATTTGAAATCTCTCAACTGGAATTCCATCACCTCCACTAGCTTTGTTCATAGTGATGCTTTCCTAGACCCACTTGACTTCACATTCCAGAATATCTGGCTCTAGGTGAGTGATCACACCATTGTGATTATCTCGGTCGTGAAGATCTTTTTTGTACAGTTCTTCTCTATATTCTTGCCACCTCTTCTCAATATCTTCTGCTTCTGTTAGGTCCCTACCATTTCTGACCTTTATTGAGCCCATCTTTGCATGAAATGTTCCCTTGGTATTTCTAATTTTCTTGAAGAGATCTCTAGTCTTTCCCATTCTGTTGTTTTCCTCTATTTCTCTGCATTGATAACTGAGGAAGGCTTTCTTATCTCTCCTGGCTATTCTTTGGAACTCTGCATTCAAATGGGAATATCTTTCCTTTTCTCCTTTGCTTTTCACTTCTCTTCTTTTCACAGATATTGTAAGGCCTCCTCAGATAGCCATTTTACTTGTTTGCATTTCTTTTCCATGGGGATGGTCTTGATTCCTGTTTCCTGTACAATGTCATAATCCTCTGTCCATAGTTCATCAGGCTCTCTATCAGATCTAGCCCATTAAATCTATTTCTCACTTCCACTGTATAATCACAAGGGATTTGATTTAGGTCATACTTGAATGGTCTAGTGGTTTTCCCTACTTTCTTCAATTTAAGTCTGAATTTGGCAATAAGGAGTTCATGATCTGAGACACAGTCAGCTCCTGGTCTTGTTTATGCTGACTGTATAGAGCTTCTCCATCTTTGGCTGCAAAGAATATAATCAATCTGATTTTAGTGTTGACCCTCTGGTGATGTCCATGTGTAGTCTTCACTTGTTGGAAGAGGGTGTTTGCCATCACCAGTGTGTTCTCTTGGCAAAACTTTATTAGCCTTTGCCCTGCTTCGTTCCGTACTCCAAGGCCAAATTTGCCTGTTACTCCAGGTATTTCTTGACTTCCTACTTTTGCATTCCAGTCCCCTATAATGAAAAGGATGTCTTTTTAGGGTGTTAGTTCTAAAAGGTCTTGTAGGTCTTCATAGAACCATTCAACTTCAGATTCTTCATCATTATTGGTTGGGGCATAGGCTTGGATTACCGTGATATTTAACGGTTTGCCTTGGAAATGAACAGAGATCATTCTGTCATTTTTGAGATTGCATCCAAGTACTGCATTTTGGGCTCTTTTGTTGACCGTGATGGCTACTCCATTTCTTCTAAAGGATTCCTGCCCACAGTAGTAGATATAATGGTCATCTGAGTTAAATTCACCCATTCCTGTCCATTTTAATTCGCTGATTCCTAGAATGTTAATGTTCACTCTTGCCATCTCCTGTTTGGCCTCTTCCAATTTGCCTTGATTCATGGTCCTAACATTCCAGGTTCCTATGCAATATTGCTCTTTACAGCATCAGATCTTGTTTCTATCACCAGTCATATCCACAACCAGGTATTGTTTTTGCTTTGGCTCCATCCCTTCATTCTTTCTGGAGTTTTTTCTCCACTGATCTCCAGTAGCACATTAGGCACCTACCGACCTGGGGAGTTCCTCTTTCAGTATCCTATAATTTTGCCTTTTCATACTGTTCATGGGGTTTTCAAGGCAAGAATACTGAAGTGATTTGTCATTCCCTTCTCCAGTGGACCACATTCTGTCAGACCTCTCCACCATGACCCGTCCATCTTGGGTGGCCCCACACGGCATGGCTTAGTTTCATTGAGTTAGAGAAGACTGTGGTCCTGTGATCAGATTGTCTATTTTCCGTGATTATGGTTTTAGTGTGTCTGCCTTCTGATGCCCTCTCGCAACACCTACCATCTTACTTGAGCTTCTTTTACCCTGGACGTGTGGTATCTCTTCACGGCTGCTCCAGCAAAGCGCAGCTGCTGCTCCTTACCTTGGTCGAGGGGTATCTCCCCATGGTGGCCCCTCCTGACCTTGAAAGTGGAGTAGCTCCTCTTGGCCCTCCTGCACCTGGAAATATTACCCTTCCATAAAAATGAATGAGATTTGCAACAGAGATGGACTTGGACAGTACTGTACTAAGGGAATACAGACAGAGAAAGACAAATACTGTATGATTCACTTATATGTGAAATCTAAAAAATAAACTAGTGAATATAACAAGAAATGGACTCACAGATATATTGAAGGAACTACTGATTACTGATGAGGGTGGAGGAGGGGCAAGGGAGTGACAGGGAAGTAAGAAATACAAACTACTTTCTTTGAAATAAATAAGCTACAAGGACATATAGTACAACACGGAGAACATAGCCATGATGTTATAATAACTATGAATGGAATACAACTTTAAGTATTGTGAATAATTATGCTATACACCTGAAATTTATATAATACAGTACATCAACTATACCTCAATATGCAACAGAAAAAAATTACATAGAGGGACATTATTACAAGGAACTGGTTACACAGTTGATGAAAATCTGAGAAGATAACCAAGAAAAGTAAAGAAACTTAGAGATATCAAAGAGAGGAGGCTGTTAACTCATAGACTACAGGAATAAAAGGAGGAGGCAAGGTTACATAAGTTGAGAGACTAGTGTCATGAACAGCTTCTGGATGTAATGAGCACATTCTGTATGTCCTGGAGCCACACAGTAAGTTAAATCTTTTCCAGAGATGACGAATAAGGCAAGGAGATGGGGGCACATACTGCATCATCTCCACTATGTCTCCTTACACCTAACTAGCCAGAAGCATTCAATATATGTCAAAGGATTTGGGGAATGTCAATTCTCTGTGTTATTAGATATAATAATAATAATTAGTATTATTATGCATGTATGCACTAAATATAGAATAGTGAGGTAAGGATGAAAGTATTAAAATAGCATAAAGACTGGCAGGTTGTCTACATATATGAGAGAAAGTCTTGACTCTTCACTGAGCATCTAGACAGAAGTTATTTAATGATGTTTGATCACATGGATTATGAACTATTTTTCTAAGTATATCAATTAGTAACTGAAGTCCACAAACTGTTATCTGAAAACAAAACAAGTAATCATTCACACTGATATATGTTAGACAACAGATGATGTCCAAAAGCTTTGTCTTTCACTTAGTTAATTTGTTGGGCAGCAAACTCCATACTTGGCAGAGAAAGACAAGTACCATATAGTATTACACATCCATGGAATCCAAAAAGTCATACACAGAGAAATGGAGAGTAGAATGGAGGTTATTAGGGGTAGTAAAGTGAGAAAAATGGGGAGATGTTGGACAAAGGGAAAAACAAACTTACAGATATAAGATGAACATAGTTTTGGGAATATAAAATACAACATCCTGTCCATAATTAATAAATCTACATTGTACATTTTGAATTTGCTGACAGACTAGTCAGATCTTAAGTGTTCACACCACACACATACACAAGATAGTAACTACGTGAGGTGATGGATGTGCTAATTAACTTGACTGTGGTAATGATGTCACAACATATACACGTATCAAATCATGATATATACCTTAAATACATACAATTTACTTGCCAATCATACGTCCACAATTGAGAGAGTAGCAATGAAACATATATATTTCCCTAAAACAAAATTACCATAAAATTAGATAGCCAGTGGAAAAGTGCTGCATGATGCAAAGAGCTCAAATCTGGTGCTCTGTGACAACCTGGAAGGGTGAGATGGGATGGGAGGCGGGAGGGAGGTTCAAAAGTGAGGGGACATATGTATAGCCATGACTGATTTATGTTGATACATGGCAGAAACCATACAATAAGGTAAAACAATCATCCTCCAATTAAAAATAAATATTTTTTATAAAGAAAGGAAACACAACATACCAAAATATATGGGATGCAGCAAAAGCAATTCTAAGAGGTAAGTTCATAGAGATACATGCCTTATTAAGAAAAAAAGAACATTCTTGAATAAACATTTTAACCCTCAAGGAACTTGAAAATGAAGAACTAAATAATCCCAAATTTAGAAGGAAGGAGATTACAAAGATCAGAGTGGAAATAAATGAAATAGATACTAAAAAGACAATAGAAAAGATCAATGACTTTAAGAGCTGCTTTTTTCAGATAAAATAGAAAAGCCAATGTCCAGACAAAAATCTGCACACAAATATTTACAGCAGCTTTATTCATAATTGCCAAAACTTGAAAGCAATGAAGATGTCCTTCAGTAGTTGACAGGAAAAACTGATGTATCAGACATGGAATATTTACTCAATACTAAAAAACCATGAAAAGACATGGAGGAAGTCTAAATACATATTATTAAGTGAAAAAAAAAAGCCAATCAGAAAAGGCTAAATACTGAAGAGTATGAAATGCCTCATACTGTAGATTTCAACCATTTGACATTCTGGGAAAGGCAAAACTATGAAGACAGTAAAAAGATCAGCGGTTACACTTCAGGGCTGCAGGTTCGATCCCTGGTTGGGGAACTAAGATCCCACATGCTGTAGCAGACAAAAAAAAAAAAAAAAGATCGGGGGTGGGGAAAGGAATGAATAGATGGAGCACAGAGAATGGCTAGGATGGCTAGGTTCATGCAGTTATTCTGTTTGATTCTACAATGGTAGACGTATTATACATTATCAGTTCAGTTCAGCTCAGTCGTGTCCGACTCTTTGCGACCCCATGAATCGCAGCATGCCAGGCCTCCCTGTCAATCACCAACTCCCGGAGTCCACCCAAATCCATGTCCATCGAGTCGGTGATGCCATCCAGCCATCTCATCCTCTGTCGTCCCCTTCTCCTCCTGCCCCCAATCCCTCCCAGCACCAGGGTTTTTCCCTATACATTTGTCCAAATCTTTAGAATGTACAACATCACAAGTGAACCGCATAAACTATGGTCTGGTTGATAACGATGTGTCCATGTAGGTGCATAGATTACAACAAATGTATTAATCTGGTGTGGGATGTTGATAGTGGGAGGTACATGTGTGTGTGGCGACAGGCGTATTCGGCAGCCTTCTGTACTCTCATTTTGCAGGGAACCTAAATAACTCTAAAAGATAAAGTCATTATTTTTTTTTTTTAAGAGATAAGCAGTACTTCCCTGGTGGAACAGTGGATAGGAATCCACCTGCCAAGACAGGGGATACAGGTCCGATTCCTGGTTTGAGAAGATTCCACACGCCTCGAGCAGATTAACTAAGCCTATGTGCCACAACTACTGAGCCTGAGATCTAGAGGCCAGGAGAGGCAACTACCAAAGGTCACGCACCTAGAGCCTGTGCTCAGCAGCAAAGCCACCACAAAGGAGAAGCCCGTGCACCAAACGAAGAGCAGCAGCCACTTTCTGCAACCAAAGAAAGTCCACTTGCAGCAAGGAAGATCTAGTACATCCAAAAATAATAAAACAAATTGAAAAAAACAGCTTCGGGAAAAAGGTCTCTCCGATACTTTGACAAAAATTTAATTTATAACTTCAAATCTGTTATATGTCATCACTTTCTTTTCTTTATCCTCTTCTTAACTAATTTATATTCCATAATCAACTCTTACAGTCAGTGTTTTGCATGTTACATTTTCCTCTTTTATTTCTCTCCTTCCAGTTATTCTATTGATATTAGACTCTGGTTGCATTGACCTTTTGTATGTCCGCGCTGGCTGGAGCCAACCACAACAGATTTGACTGGTCTAAGTTTGACTAGTCACTCTTTAAAGTTAGAGCAACTAATGCAGCTCAAGTGGATCCTTAGTGGCGCCCAGCAATCTGAGCCCCCCTCCCCTGAAACCTAGAATACAAGTGCTCAGCTTATGAGCCACATCCTCTTTCTTGAGAAAAAAGAAAAAAGTTGAATTTCTATAGACTCCCACTTTCGTATATACCCACATGCTCTGCCTTTCTGTGGAGAACTAATCACATTCATTTTTACTGTTGATCTATGTGTCTATTACACAATTTTTGCATTGACAAAATAGGGGGCATACCTGGTTTTTGTCATATTATCAACTTAAGTATATTTAGCCCTTCTATCTGAAGTAACTAAGGTAGCAGATAACAGAAGTTATTTTTATAGCATCCTTTTACTATTTTTCAGTAAGTTAGAATAATCACTTTAAAAATTCACTTTACTTCTGAATTAAGGAAAATATATTAGTAATATTATTAATACTATTAATAATATTATTATTCTGTGAACAGAAGTAAGGCCTAATACAAATACAAAATCTCAGTTTCTGGACCTATCTTAGGAAAAATAATAATAAAATTCTAACCATGTTTGTCTACCTACACAGAACCCTAACATGGAATTCCAGATTGTTTCTACATACATATAAGAGAGAGCAAAAAATAAACTGTACTCCAACCACTCATGACTGGTTTAGGATAGTAAACCTACCTTCCATCCCCTCAAATGTTCACTAATCAAATATCATCAGATGGGAAGCATACATTTTAAAATTCACAGAGAAAAATTTTTAGTTATCTCATAGAAATATAATAATATTAAGAGTACACTTCTACACCTCAATCAATCCTCTTTTGGATAGCATATTATACCATTTTTAGACTTGAGCTATGTTCTTGTCATTTCAATTTAACATCTCTTCACTTTTAGGAAATATGCAATTGGGACTCATGCAAAATCAAACTCTCTGTCCATGAAATTCTTCACAGTTTATCTTGCATGAGAAACTAGGAAATATGCTATAAATATTCATAAACTGGCAGTTACCCATAGCTGAGGTATATTTGAGGTATGAAAATACAAGCTCATGGAAAAGTTCACCTGATTATCTAAAATTGAAGTAGGGACTTTTCTCAGGACTCATGCATTTTCTCACGAAATACTCAATGTATTTTCTCTATTTTAAACAGCCCCTTTTATTTTGCTATTTTCTATGCTTTATCCAGTATTAATATGAAATAGCTTCATGTAATAGACACTATTCCTTTCATTCACTATTCTGTCATACTGATCTTTTTGCTTGGAAGTTGTCATAAATAGGAAAATATTGTTTCATACACCCTGTCAATACTTAGCAAAACCTCCATAATCTTTATAATCATTCTTAATTCTTTATATCTTCCAATTTTCTACTTTTTCATAAACTTCTGATTTACATTTAATATGTTTACCAAAATCAAGAGTTTTTTTATTTATCAAAAGAAATATCTATTTAATATACAAAGAAACTAATTCAGAAGTTGTCTTTATAATTTTTATAAATATATACATAACAGGTGAGCGAGAAGATGATCACTTTTACAAAAAGCACTAAAAAATATAGCTATAATTATCACATTTTGATTATTCCAGAACTTCCAAAGTTCATTCCTACTGACTCAAAGGGAATTATGCAAATGATATAAATAAATGTTGCAATTCTCTGATAAACTGATCAGTATAAAAAGATTATTATTAAGAAATTTAAAACCTGTCTAAAGGTTAGACAATTTTAAGCAAAATATATGCAGACTACCATACTAAGTCATTTTAAATATGTAAAATAAAATATATGACCAGTGTATGAACTTTGTATTATATGAAAACTATTCTGAAGGTAATAATATTTTTGGTATTCTTATTTACAATTATCACAGTCTCAGAATTATTCTCAAAACATATTAATAAAAAAGCTGGAATTTTGTTACACAAAAAACAGTTTTCCCTAGTAGGAACTTTTTGAAATTGGTATGCATATGTTATATTAATAAACCAATTTAATAATGCTTTGGAGTAGAATGTTTGAAAAATGGGACTATTACTTTTGCCTCACTAAACTTCCAAGAAAATAAAGAGACCTTGTCTATATTAAAGTAGCTAAAATGAATCAGATCAAGTCCTTGACATTTTTCATTTTTATACATCTTAATATGATGCAGAAGGATCACATCAATTTTATAAATTTCAATAAGATTGTTTCTAGGTTATCAGACCATTTAAATATGTTCTTCCATATTTGATCTAGTCACACCATATAGACTTAGCAATAATCTTTCATATCCAGCTTTTTTTTTAAATGAGGAAACTTTTCCATATGGACCATGACTGTGCAATTCAAATTTTGATAAATATACATATGAACTATATAGCTGTGTAACAACTCTCCCTATGAAGATGTAGATGATTTACATCACGGTGAAAATGTTCTTGTGCCTTTCATTCAAAATCAAGCCCCATCAATTAATATTCTGAGTTCTATCATGATAGACCAATTTTGCAGTTTTTGTGCTTCACATAAACAATATTATATAGTATCTACTCTTTTCTCTCTGTATTTTCTCACTCAATAAAAATGTTCTGAGATACAACATGCTGTAACAGCACTGGTATTTTATTCCTTTGTGTTTGTAATGAAAAATTAAGCCTTGGTCTTTTATCTTTTCTTTCTGAGAGATGATATCTAGGTCCTTAGGATGTCACACAGGGCAGGAATATCTTTGTTTGCTTGAAGGCTTTAGCTACCAGACAATCTATCAACATGATTTATAATGAGAGCTTTGAATCACACAATATCAGTTCTTTTTTACAGGAGGACTAGAGAATACATGTACCAGTCATATCTCTAGAAGGGCTGAAGATGGGCAGAACGTGATCAAGCCCCATAATAACTCTGGAGCCATGGCTTGGATGAGCTTCTCTGTGTGATAATACTCTTTCATATTTTATCATACATCATAATAGGAGAGTAAATCATCCATGACTGCATAGGGAGAAGACAATGGAATCTCCAGGTTTCTTGAACTCTGACTCTATGCTCTACCTTCTCTGGGCTATTTTTTTTTCAGCTTTATTGGAATATAGATGACATATATACATTATATACATTTAAGGTATACAATTTTGAAATTCTGACATACATATTATACCATGAAATGATCACTACAATCAAGCTAGTTAACATATCCACCAACTCCTCACATAGCCATCATGTGTGTGTGTGATGAGAGCACTTAAGATCTATCATTTTAGCAAATTACAAATATGCACTACTGTATTGTTAAGTGGCATTACATTGTTATTGTTGTTGTTCAGTTGAAAAGTTGTGTCCACTCTTTGGGACCCCATGAACTGCAGCATGCCAGGCTTCACTGTCCTCCACTATATCCCAGAGTTCGCTCAAATTCACCTCTGTTGAGTCAGTGATGCTATTTAACCATCTCATCCTCTGTTGCCCCCTTCTCCTTTCTCCTTCAAACTTTCCCAGCATCAGGGTCTTTTCCAATGGGTCAGCTCTTTGCATCAGGTGGCCAAAGTATTGGAGCTTCTGCATTAGTCCTTCCACTGAACATTCAAGGCGGATTTCCTTTAGAATTGTCTGGTTTGATGAAGTCTCTCAGTCTTCTCCAGTACCACAGTTTGAAAGCATTAATTTTCAGCCCTCAGCCTTCTTTACAGTCCAGCTCTCACATTTGTATATAACTCATGGAAAAAACGTAACTTTCAGTACATGGAACTTTGTAGGCAAAATGGTGTCTCTGCTTTTTAATATAATGTCTAGTTTTGCCATAGTTTTTCTAAAGACACACTGCTGTACATTAAATCACCAAAGCTATTAATCTTGCATAACTGGCATTTTTTACCCTTTAATATCTTTTAATATCCTCTGCTATGCTCCCACTTCTCATACCCTCTAACCCCTAGCAACCACCATTCTATGCAATCCTTCTACAGTTTAACTGTTTTTGATTCAACATAGAAAGAGATTATGCAGTGATTCTCTTTTTTGTGCCTGGTTAAATATAAGAGTACCAAAGAAGCTATACCTTTTTGTTTATAACAGCATCACCAGCGCCTAAAACACAGAACCCAAGAGAAGGCTCTCAATAAATAAGAGCAGAATAAAGCATTTAAAAAAAAAAAAACACTGATTCTGAAGAATTGCCTATCCCTGCCTTTATTTCTCACAGAGCACTACATGATGCAAATTAACGGGTGATGAGATAATACCAAACACAGATCTTTGAGGCCAGTTATGTACTTAATATGGGCTTCCCAGATAATGCTAGTGGTAAAGAACCTGTCTACCAATGCAAGTGACCTCAGAGACACAGGTTCAATCCCTGGGTTGGGAAGATTCCCTGGAGGAGGGCATGCCAACTGACTCCAGTACTCTTGCCTGGAGAATCCTCATGGACAGAGGAGCCTGGCAGGCTACTGTCCATAGAGTCCTAAAGAGACCTGACAGAAGCCACTTGGCATGCACCATGTACACACATCTATGTAATACATAAAAATTTTCAGTAAACTAGCTTATAGTAGCCAGTATTATTCTTTTCCACAGGAAGGATATCTATTTGATCCAGATGTATATAGCCTATGTCTCAGAAGATAGATGGTAACTGCATGGATAGAAGCTGCTCGAGGATCACCCTCATCCTTGGGCCTACAAATCTGGGCAATTTAGAGAAGTCTTTGTGTGACTGGCACTAGCTTTGGTTTTCTTTGACAATTTTCATCACCTGCAACACACTTCATGCTAGAAATCTCAGCACAGGTGCCTACCTCCCACTTCTATAGACTAAGGTATGCTCACATATCCTGCTGAAAAAAGCAGCTATGGGCAAACATGGCTGTGACTCTGACTCCAGACTCTGATTAAGCCACAGACGAGCCCTGGAGCACTGGACAGGCAGGTTGTGTTTCTAGCAGGTTAATAAAACATACTTGACAATTCTGGACAATGGTTTCCAAAAAGCCGGTAAGAATATTTTCAACCGAATAGCATAAAAACAAGTGTCCAGTTTATACTGGGGAAAGAAGACAGGTGCAAAGAGAATTATTGATTTGCTGACGGCACAGCATGAAAATTCATGTCCACAGGCTGCAGCTTTGAATTCTGCATAGCCTGTTTTCATTCCTAAAAAGTTCCGGACATACTATCTTTTTGCTCTTCCCAAGGGCTGATGGTCTTTTTGTGTTTTGTATGAGGCATGAACTTATCCTCTGTGTAGCTCTAAAATTGTTCTTATTACTTAAAATAATGTGTGTGAATCTCTGTCCCTTCTGACAGAAAGCACTTCATTAAAATACTTTTGCATGGAGCTCACACTTACATAGATGGACACTCTCTCTACATTACTGACACCTTGATTGTTATCTATGATATTCTGTGATTTCTTCTTTCTTTTCAATTTTTCTTGAGTTATAACTAAATCATTAAATATTAAAGAAAAAATATTCCATTTTACTACTGAGGAGACAACTCTGTTGTCATCTGTATTTCTAAACTTGTGCCTAATTCTGAAAGTACCTTCTCTGGGAATCATCTACATCACTCTTCCCCAATCCTTCCTTACTTGATGAAAGTCTTATTTCATCATTGTTTTACCTCAGTTTAGGAATGTATTTTAATCTTTTGCATATAAAGTAAGACTCTTATTCTGTCTAATGATTTTCTCTCAAGATATTATTTATTTACCATCACATTTCCTAAAAGAATAACTTATAACCGTGTCTTCTGACTCTGTGGGGAACATTCACACCTCAGTTCTTCTGAAATATTGCTTCTACTCAACTTGTCCGTTATAAACTCTCTTTCACACTAATGACCAAGTACTCACAAATAAAATGTCCTTATTTGGGGTTTGACTGTGCATAACTATACTGAGGTTTATGATACAACGGATAATGTGATTTATTTTCTCTATATGCATAACTAATTCCCAAGGGCTACATAAATGGCAGGGGTAGAAGACGTAGAAAGGACCAGTATGGCATCCTATGGGGACAAATAACAAGAAAATCTTCCACTTGTTAATTTTTATCCTCAGAACTCTTATATCTTCATTTTTTTAACCCTCAAGAGTGTATATATTTTGTGCATTAAATATGGGAAGTGTGTATATTTTGTGTGATAAATTTGTGTTCTTCTTGGGAAGAACCTTAAGAAGACAGATTGGTGCTAAACCCCAGACTTCTGTGTGCATTCTTAAAAATCCTTCTCTACTCCACTGTGTGTGTGCAGAGGCTGACCTATTTGATTTACATGAATGAACTCTCTTATCCTACAATGTATGGTTAGGTTTGACCAATGAGTATCACTAACAGATGGTCAAAGAGTGGAGGAAGGTAAAGTTCCATTATGCACTCTACTGTCTTTCCTCCAGGGGGGATTCCCAAGCTTGGCAGCATCCCTGGGAAGGTCATAGTTTTTATCTGGTGGTCCTCTTTACTCATTGTTTTACTCTGAATTCTGGTAGCAATTTACTCTTCTTTAGAGGTAGGGGCATGAGTAGATTCCAGCAATTTCCAATCCTGGGGTTAGTATCTCTTCTAGTTTCCGTAAACACTTTGTTAAACTTCTCTAAAATTACCAGTTAAACCATGCCATCTTGCCGGGCCTGCCGGCTAGATGAACAGGTCAAGGACGCAATCACCAGTGCACCTGAGAAATAAAAGACTAAGAAAGATGGGGTTGAGAGGGACGGAGTCAGCTTGTGACTGATTCCGACGACTTTATTGAGGCGTAACATACATATATATACTAACAGGATTCACCAAATTTTAGATCAAAGACTTGTATACGTGCAGAACTGCAGATACTAGTTTTAGGAGTTTTATCTTAACTCCAGCAGGGCATGGCACCAGTGTCTTATAATCAGGTAAAGACTACCTAGACATAAGCCATTCACAGGAGCCCGATAATCTTATCAGAGTCAGGAAAATGGGCAAATGGTGGCTGCAGCGATTTCCTTGAGGGAGGTGAGAAAGGCCAATTTGCACTTTAACAAATCAGGGGTGGCGGGACAGAGAGGGACCTTTTGATCTCTCTCAGGGCCGAGAAGGGGCCTGAGCAGTCAGGCCGGCTCCCCGCACCATTTCTTTCCTCTCAGGGCACTAACAGATACATCCAAAAGTTATATTTTCAGTAATGTGTTATGGTTTTTTTTTTCCTTTGTCTACCCCTGAATGACCAGCAAATTCTCACTTATCTTTACCATATCTCCAGATCAGAGCACCTTGACATAAATAGTAAAAGAAATGAGTCAATGGTAGAAAATGCCCTCTGTTCCCATCTTGATCTTCATTTACATTTATTCCACTGTTTTTATGTTTGCATGATTCTACTATTTCTGAATCATGCATCTGTATATTATTTTTTCTTTTGGTCACATGAAAATACCTCTGTACTTAAAAAAAAGACACTTTATCCCTTGCCCAGCCACTTGGAATACCACTGATGGTTCTAGCTTTTGCCATCTCATCTCAACATGAGCCAAAGTGTTTAGTTAGGCTTAACATTAAGTCCTCTTTTGTCACCATATACACTCTCCCTTAGCAATTATATTCACTTCACAAATTTAACTATCACCTCTTTGGATAGCTTTCAAGAATATAGGATATGTATAACTCTCCTTTGGGTTCTTTCTCTAAGCTCTAATTTCCTCACCTATATGTACAAAGTATTCATTACACAAATCATAAACCACTTCATGTAAAGAATATAGTTTCAGCACTAGTATAAAACTAGCATTTGACTAATGGTAGCTATTAGTAGTAGTAGCATTTACAATGGACATTTGAGGAGTATCTAAATTCCACCATATAAAAACTGAATTCATTGTTTTCTTCCACAAACTTACTCTTCCTGAGTAGTGGACACTGAATAAACTGGACTGGTAATTAAGCAGAAGTAATGACCTTTGGGAATTTGAATTTGAATCCCATTTGAGTGCAGAGTTCCAAAGAATAGCCAGGAGAGAGAAGAAAGCCTTCCTCAGTGATCAATGCAAAGAAATAGAGGAAAACAACAGAATGGGAAAGACTAGAGATCTCTTCAAAAAATTAGAGATACCAGGGGAACATTTCATGCAAAGATGGGCTCAATAAAGGACAGAAATGGTATGGACCTAACAGAAGCAGAAGATATTAAGAAGAGGTGGCAAGAATACACAAAAGAACTGTACAAAAAAGATCTTCATGACTGAGATAATAACGATGGTGTGATCACTTACCTACAGTCAGACATCCTGGAACGTGAAGTCAAGGGAGCCTTAGAAACCATCACTATGAACAAAGCTAGTGGAGGTGATGGAATTCCAGTTGAGAGATTTCAAATCCTGAAAGATGATGCCATGAAAGTGCTGCACTCATTATGCCAGCAAATTTGGAAAACCCAGCAGTGGCCACAGGCCTGGAAAAGGTCAGTTTTCATTCCAATCCCAAAGTAAGGCAATGCCAAAGAATGCCCAAACTACCGCACAATTGCACTCATCTCACACGCTAGTAAAGTAATCCTTAAAATTATTGAAGCCAGGCTTGAGCAATATGTGAACTGTGAACTTTCAGATGTTCAGGCTGGTTTTTGCAAAGGCAGGGGAAGCAGAGATCAAATTGCCAACATCCACTGGATCATCAAAAAGCAAGAGAGTTCCAGAAAAACATCTATTTCTGCTTTATTCACTATGCTAAAGCCTTCGACTGTGTGGATCACAATAAGCTGTGGAAAATTCTGAAAGAGATGGGAATACCAGACCACCTGACCTACCTCTTGAGAAACCTGTATGCAGGTCAGGAAGCAACAGTTAGAGCTGGACATGGAACAACAGACTGGTTCCAAATAGGAAAAGGAGTACCTCAAGGCTGTATATTGTCACCCTGCTTATTTAACTTATATGCAGAATACATCATGATAAACGCTGGGCTGGATGAAGCACAAGCTGGAATCAAGATCGCCGGGGGAAATATCAATAACCTCAGATAGGCAGATGATACCACCCTTATGGCAGAAAGTGAAGAGGAACTAAAAAGCCTCTTGATGAAAGTGAAAGAGGAGAGTGAAAAAGTTGGCTTAAAGCACAACATTCAGCAAACTAAGATCACGGCATCTGGTCCCATCACTTCACGGGAAATAGATGGGGAAACAGTGGAAACAGTGTCAGACTTAATATTTCTGGGCTCCAAAAATCACTGCAGATGGTGATTGTAGCCATGAAATTAAAAGACACTTACTCCTTGGAAGGAAAGTTATGACCAAACCTAGATAGCATATTAAAAAGCAGAAACATTACTTTGCCAACAAAGGTTTGTCTAGTCAAGGCTGTGGTTTCTCCAGTGGTCATGTATGGATGAGAGAGTTGGACTGTGAAGAAAGCTGAGTGCCGAAAAACTGATACTTTTGAACTGTGGTGTTGGAGAAGACTCTTGAGAGTCCCTTGGACTACAAGGAGATTCAAGCAGTCTGTCCTAAAGGAGATCAGTCCTGGGTGTTCATTGGAAGGACTGATGCTGAAGCTGAATCTCCAATATTTTGACCACCTCATGCGAAGAGTTGACTCATTGGAAAAGACTGTGATGTTGGGAGGGATTGGGGGCAGGTGGAGAAGGGGACGACAGAAGATGAGATGGCTGGATGGCATCACTGACTCGATGGACATGAATTTGAGTAAACTCTGGGAGTTGGTGATGAACAGGGAGGCCTGGAGTGCTGTGATTCATGGGGTTGCAAAGGGTCGGACACGACTGAGTGACTGAACTGAACTGAACTGAACTGAATGACCTTTGACTGTGTCTTCACTGAAGCCAAAATATAATTCAAAGAATCTCCACATTCTACATCTTCACAAAGATCTTTAGGCCCTCTGTATGGCTGAGGCAGATCTGGTGTCTCACTTCTATCTGGTGGTTGGCAAATAATCTGCTTTACCCTTCAGAAATAATGACATACATTTGCATGGTCCAATCTACAAGATTAAATAACATATCTTGGGGTACAACAAAGGGTTGGATCATAAAAAAGAACTGATGCTTTCAAGTTGCTGTGCTGGAAAGGACTCTTGAGAGTTCCCTGGACTGCAAGGAAATCAAACCATTCAATTCTAAAGGAAATCAACCCTGAATATTCATTAGAAGGACTGATTCTGAAGCTGAAGCTCCAATACTTTGGCCAGCTGATGTGAAGAACTGACTCATTGGAATAGACCCTGATGCTAGGAAAGTCAAAGGCAAAAGAAGAAGGGGACAACAGAGGATGAGATGGTTACATAGAATCATTGACTCAATGGGCATGAACCCGAGCAAACATGAGGAGATACTGAAGGATAGGGGAGCCTGGCATGTTGCAATCCATGGGGCAACAAAGGGTCAGACACAACTTAGGGACTGGACAACAACAAGGTCACAAAAAGTGGGACTATCTTCAGTGTTCATCTAGAAAGGTAGCCCTTATTACATGGTAGACCAAAGTTTTAGGTCTGGGATTATCAAGACAGAGGCCATACTGGAGTAAATGATATCTGTTATTATCTTATTGTAAAGATATGAAAATTTTAATTTTTCTGGAGATGGTTTAGTTATAGGGAGACAATAGTCCATCTCTTTGCTCACCTTAATAAGCAATGGTCTAGAAATATGTGACAAGCAGGTTCCGTGGAAACTTGGAAATCACTGAATACTTTTAACATATTTTCATTCAGTGAGAGGACAAGATGGGCTGTGCCACCAGAGAATGACAGGTTATATGATTTATAATTATGCTCATGATTATTTCACAATTTCCACATTTATAAAATCCCTTCTATCTAGAATTCCCTTCTATATCAGCTATTTTTTCTGTTCTTTGAAACTAGCTCAAATCACTATTCTCCTCAAGAAGCCATTAATGACATCCACAAATAGGACACATTTTAATAAATCCACATAACATTCTGTTCTTGTATTACAGGTTGTCTTACAGCCTACTTGAACTTATGTTTCAATGATTAGTTATTTAGAATTGGTCTCCTCCTATCTGTGTGTCTTTAGAAATCATGCTGGTTCCATTAGTCTAGAAACTAGTAAAAAGTCAAATGGAGACACACAAAAGGAACCTGTTGAAATAAAATGAATTTTTTAAATCTAATACACATTTATTTACACAGTGATTCTAGCTTATGATAAAAAGAAGATTTTGTCTTTTTCCCTTATTTGTATTTCAGCATGCAAATATTTCAGCATGTTGTTTTCAGCATAACCCTTTCTAAAGACACTAATCAGGACAGAGATTATTGCATCATTGTCCCAGTGATAGTGCTTAAATAACTGATCACAAGTGCTTCTGAAAAATGATAACATAAGTCTTCACAATAAATTTGGTCATCTCTAACTCAATAAAGACATACACCCACCTAAGTCTAAATATATCATCCCTTCAAGTTGCAGTCCACAGGAAGTAAAACAAAGTTCTCACAAATCAGAGTGAATAATACTTTTTTGAAATCACTTAACATATTTAGCTGTCAGGATGATTTTCACACAGAAATGCTTCACTTTTCATGCATCTTAAGCTAGTCTGTTTTATATGATGTATAATCTTGCTCTATATTTTAAAAAATATCATATTATATTTTTCATGCTAGTATAACTTTTTAAATGATTCAATAAATAGTTTTTGGTTTTAACTACCATCATATCTGCAATATTATTTCAACCTAGTAAGTCATCATCAGTTCAGTAGTCAGTTGTGTCTGACTCTTTGTGACCCCATGGATTGCAGCACTTCAGGCTTTCCTGTCCATCACCAACTCCTGGAGTTTGCTGAAACTCATATCCATTGAGTAGGTGATGCCATCCAACCATCTGATCCTCTAATCATACTCCACTAATTTTATAGCTTCTTAATTTTTACCTAGTAATTCGTACTTTGAAAATACACACAGATTTTCTTTTATTTTTTAATAGTTTCTTCTCTTCTCAAGTCATTGATCTCAGAGGATGGTATGTTTATTATCTGAGTAACAATTCACAAGGGCTCTTCATAAATGGAAAGTCAATAACATGAAGAAACCAATGAAAAGCATGCCTGACTTCCTTTTAGTATGCATCTTGGAGAATAAACCAATTTCTTTACATTTAACCATCACAATTAAGACATTTAAATTTTAGTAAGAACAGTAAGATATCTTAATAGTGCTATATGCGCTCAGTCACTCAGTCATGTCCAACTCTTTGTGGACCCATGGACTAGAGCCCACCAGGCTCCACTGCCCATGGAATTTTCCAGGCAAGAATATTGGAGTAGGAGGCCATTCTCTTTTCTAGGTGATCTTCCTACCCACGAATAGGACCTGAATCTCCTATGTCTCCTGCATTTGAAGGCAGGTGCTTTATCACTAGTGTTAGCTGGGAAGCCCAGTTCTGTTTATAGTAGACATAAATGTGTCAAATCATGGAATTTGAGAGAAACTTCTTCAAAAAACAGGTAAATTATAGATGAAAAATGCCTGATTTTTTTTGCTAATAAATGATTGTTAAAAATAATGAATGTTTCATATTTTTTCCAGAATCATGTAAAACACAATAGACACAATAATAGAGGGATTATTGCAACTTTTTTTCAACATGTTTACTGTGACTACATGCATGTGCTATAATTTTAAAATATTAAAGTGTAGAAAATATCAAGAATGATTTAATAAATATATTGTGATATAAAATTCCTGGCTAACTCTAAGCTAAAACCTCCATTTTTCTCTATTTTCTAAAGTATTTCATATTCATTATTTTCTAAATTTGTTTCAGAAACTGCCCCTTTAAGTGCAATGAAACTATTTTAAAAGCAACCAAAAGGTTGCATTCATATATATATATATATATATATATATATATATATATATATATATATTTAATTAATTAAATTTCTGAGCAAAGGTACACCCTGACCTGACAGGAATTCAGCAAATTATATTGTGCTTCTTTTATGGGCTAGATACTACGAATAGGATAGTGAACCAAAAAAACATGTAGAATTTATATTCTAATGTGAGAGACTGACATGAAACAACTACAGGGGCACAATAGTTTGAGAATTTAAATATGCATTAACATCAGCTCTGCAACTCTGAGAAGCACATGCATATAAATATCATTTTTTTTAAGTTCAACTTCTCTACCAAAGTCTACACTCATACCAAACTGCCTAATCAAATCTGTTTGCATATCAAATAGATCCTCCTTACTGGATATATCTAAAACTAAATTCTGTATTCTCCAAAAATCTGCCTTACTTATCACTTTGTTTTCTCTCTGCTGATATGCTGGATGCTACATTCACTGCCAAGATCCCTCATTAGCACCGAGGCATTCACTCCCTCAGGTGTTAGGAATGTTGGCTGCTTAGATATCACAGCTGAGTTCTTCTCCTGGCATTTCCTGCTGCAAATGGGTGGAAGCTCAGGTGGCAAGATTATGCCCCATTTCCAACAGTTGTTTACATCAGTGAATATTCAACACAGGGACACCAAGGCCCAACACTGTTGCCAAAACTTGGACAACTCAGAGTGTCCACCTTAGCTCCAGAATTACTAGTAGCATCAGCTAATGCCTCTTTGTAACAATATCCCAATTTCTGCCTCTGCTCTGCCCTGCTTCCCTTACTCCTTACAGTCCTTCATCTTCCGCGATAAAGCACCTGGGTGAGACCTCCATTTCTGATTCTGTTGAAAAATGAGAGATTTTTGGCAGAAGAGAGCGGGTCCTAAGTGTGGTCTTAGAAGCAGGCCGTAAAATAGAATTTTGGAGCTGAATCACCAACTGACTGACTGGCGTGAGTAAGCTGTCCCTGGGGGTGGAGGACTAACTGCTCTTGGCAAATCCCAGAGGAGCCATTGTTTTATCAACATATTTCACAGACACAGAACAACCTTAGTGAAAGAGAACACAGTTGTGTATACAATACATCAGGTATGTGACAGATGAGAGAAAATGCTAATTATACAGGACAATGAATGCACTGGAGGAAAACAATGAAGAGCTTAGGATAATCAGCAATTTAAAGTGAAGTGTAAAACCTAGAGGACTTTCTTGTCAGTATATAAAAGATCCTCTTCTCTTGGAGCCGAGGGACAGATGAAGTTGAGGCCAAGGCACAGAATGTCATTGTGGGTGAGGCAGAGTTTCAGGGAAGCTTTAATTCTCGATTCAAGCACTAATTGGGAACAAAGGTAATCTGAGACTTGGGATATATACATCTGGCTCTTGAAATGCACTTGAAAATCTACAGATGTGAACCAACTTCCAACTCTTGCTTAACAACAATTCAGAGGTCTCTTCTTTGCAAGACAATACATGCACTCCTGAGCATATGCCCCTCCCTTCCTTCTTGGCCATTAGAGCAGGAACTATGGTTGAGCTTCCCTGGTAGCTCAGCTGGTAAAGAATCTGCCTGCAATGCAAGAGACCCTGGTTTGATTCCTGGGTCAGGAAGATCTCCTGAAGAAGGGATACGCTACCCACTCCAATATACATGGGCTTCCCTGGTGGCTCAGATGGTAAAGAATCTTCCTGCAATGTGGGAGACCTGGGCTTGATCCTTGGGTTGGGAAGATCCCCAGGAGGAAGGCATGGCAACCCACTTCAGTATTCTAGCTGGAGAATGCCCATGGACAAAGGAGCCTGGTGGGCTACAGTCCATGGGTCGCAAAGAGTTGGACATGACTGAGTAAATAAGCACATGGTTGAGTCACAGCACTTCCCCAGGAATTCTGAGATTCCTGTAGTGAAAGTGTTATATCCAGGAGCACAGGAGTGGAGGATCCAGCCAGCATGTTCAGAAAGCAGCAGCTTGCTGAGTATTTTAGGAAATGAATTCTGAAAGTGATGAATCTAGGGGAAAGGGACAGAAAGTTAAACAAATGAGAGTTTATCAATTTAAGAGCACTCTATCACAATGCGGTTTTTAACTCTGTGTCAGGGGCCTTGGGAAAATGGAAGTTAATATGCTGCCACTAAGCTGGAGCTTGAAAACTGGAAGTTTGCTGAAAGGGATGTCCCACCTTAAACGATGTAGCATCTCTAAAGGAGATGCTATTGAACTGGACTCACTGATAGCAATGCCATGATATAATCTTGCACTGATAGAGATCAAGTGGTAACAGCTTTCAAAGTAAAACAGGAACAATGACAATAAAGAGTGGAAACGTTTGAAGGCAGCCCGAAATCTTAACTTCAGAGAACTGTGGAGACAATTAGGAGAGGATAGATCAAGACAGATGGGTAGCCAACAATATATCAAATAGTAATATAACAAAAAGAAGTCAAGGGTAAATAATTGGGATTTTAAGGAAATCTGACCTAATAAAAAGTCAATCGAACTATTGTACCCCATTTCATTCCTGCAACTATAAAAAGAAGGCAAATAGTGGCAGACACCAATGAACAAGCTTTACCGTACAGTAACCTCAATGGCAGGCTTCCCAGGTGGCTCAGTGGTAGAGAATCCACCTGCCAGTGCAGGAGACCCGGGTTCGATCCCTGGGTCAGGAAGATGCCCTGGAGAAGGAAACGGCAACCCACTCCAATATTCTTGCCTATGAAATCCCATGGACTGAGGAGCCTGGCAGGCTATAGTCCATGGTGTCGCAAAACATTCAGACACGACTTAAGTGAATAAACAACAACAACAACCTCAATTGGAGCTGCTATGGCGATATGAAATGGAATGGAATATTGGAATCTTCTAGAAAAAGTGAACAAAGACTCAGGTACACAGTATGGGGTCACTGATCTTGCAAATACTTTTTATTTTTACCTCTAAAGGAGAATCATAAGCATTCACAATCAAATGGGATGACATATAGTACACATTTACAAATTTCTCCAGGCTAAGTTTAACCCTTCTGCCAATTATCATAATATATTCCAAAGAGATGTAAACCATCTGGACTTTCTATAGAATATCACATTGCTTCAACATCCATTTTATCAATAGTAGAATGTTGACTGGATCTAATAAAAAAGGAAATGGCAAGTAAATAGGAAGCCTTGGTAAAACGCATGTACTTCTGAGGAAGAGACATAAACACAATGAAGTTTAGGGACTGGTGCATCAGTGGAATACTAGGAAATGTAGTTATCGTCTGGATGCTGCAACATCATCTCCAACTTAAAGGTTATATCATTGCATCTCACGAGGCTAGTACTTAAGGAGGAAGCACAACACCTTTCAGGCTTCTTTGCTGTCTGAAAGCAACCTATCTGTGCTTGATGATAATTCCCCAGCTATTTGCTGAGTGACAGGAAAAGCTGTTCATAAAAGTGAATAAAGAGAAACCTCAATGAAACAGAGCTGGGAGACTAAAAGGGGAAAATCTCACGCCGTGTGATAATAGAAGAGCCCAACAGATGAAGAAAGATTCCTCTTCTTTCTAGGAATCAAGGACTCAATCAATGAGAAGCCATGGACTCTGTTTATTATGACCCTTCTAACTTCCTTTTCCTCTCTAAAAAGGCCTTCTCCTTCTTTTGCTATGCAGGGACTTGAACATGGCTCACATGGTCACAGACTCTGAATTGCAAGTCTCCAATAATTCCAAATAAACTCAACTTTGATGGGGAAATATCGGCAGTCTATTTGCTTCAGGCCAACAGTTCCACACTAAGAATGAATTCTGCTGCAGGTCTAGACCATGGTATAAGAAATCCTGCCACTTGGGTCCTATGACTTGGCAGGAATTATGGCAGTAGTGGTATATCTGAGGGAAAAAGATACTGTTTCGAGTTTATGGCATGCTCCATAGGAAAATCAACCACAACTTAAACCTAAATTCTCAGAATGGCTTATGTAGTTTTGTATTATCTGCTCTCTGTCCTCTCTCTGACCTCATCTCCTGTTATTCCCTCAACACTCTTCATTCTAGTCACAGTGGCCTCTGTTCTGTTCCAGGAATGTTCCCCAAACAGGGTGCTGGCTAATTTCCCTGCTGCCTAGAAGGCTCTTCTCCCAGATGTCTGCATGACTAATTCCCTCACTTCCTTTAAATAATTGCTGGAAGTCACCTTGCTAATAAGGCCCATCTTGTATTGCAGTCTGCACTCTTGCTCCAGCATTTCTCACATCCAGTACTCCAAATCTCTATTATCCTTCATTATTTTTTTCATTTTTTAAAATAACACAGGTTCTTAAATCTTCTGAAGATTTAAGAACCTGTGCTATTTAAAAAAAAAAAAGAAAGAAAGAAAAGAAAAGAAAAAAAAGCAGGTAATTTTACCTGGTTAGGGGTTTTTTGATTGGGTTCTTTTTTATTTTTGTTTTTGTCTCTCTTCACTGCTAGAATATAAGGCAATGATTTTTATTTTCTTCTCTGACAAGTGCCTAGAACAGTTCCTGGCATAGAGTCAGTGCTCAATAAATTTTATGGAATGAATTGGGAGAGGAGAACAATCACCACTTTGATTACAATAGCCTTTGAAATGATAGTCTTTTTACTTCAGAAAAGTATTGAAGGCAGGGATGAAAAATCGTACACACAGCTGAATAATTCCTAAGGGCATCTGTTAACAAGAGTGGAGATAACAATTCAAACCTGTGAGCAGAAATTGATACAGTTGGTAAAACAATGATATGCTAAATTAATCAGTCTTCTGAAACCTTATTAACATATACAGAGTCTCTTCTCTATCTTCTCTATCCAGAGCACAACATAAATATTATTGTTCATAGTGATGACTTGAGATTCAAAAAGAAAATGCTGTTAAAACACATTCCATGTGTACTCTTTATAAGTTTGGAGAAGATAATGCATTTATTCATTATTATCCATTTTGTATAATTCAAAAAAGTTTGAGTGTTTAAAAAAAGAAGTATAAATGGTTAATTTCTCAGTTATTTAAAAAATCTTGCTGTAGATTAGCACCTTGGCCAGTAATTCTAAGTAAAAGAAGAGATGCACAATGTCACACTGTGAAATCTCAATTATCAGTGTGAAGTTTTTCCAGTCTGTGGACTCTGTGGATTATGCACCATGTGTTTCAAATCACAGAGAAACTGCTCTGTACTACACAGAACATTTATGTCAGATTCTGTCTCCGTCTTTAACCTCTGCCTATCCAGGTGCTCCCACATGTGGAGGTTACCACCTGCAGATTCTGGAATTGGCAACAGTTGAAAACTAATTCAGACCCAGCTGAATCCATAGGAGATATTTCCATCCTAAGGCAATAACTTAATAAAATCATAAGTTAGTCCCACAGAGAGCCTTAGATAATGATCTGATCACATGGCACATAAGCAGAGCCTAAGTGGGCAGGTCTGAGGACCAAATGAGTGGCACAGAGTTCACTTAAAAGTCTGACTTTTTCTAGCTTCCTTTAAAAAGAATATATCTGTTTTACTTCTATTTCCTGAGTTTCCACTTGAGAAATTTTTTCAACCAGTTTCAAAGATTTTTTTTTTAATTGAAAACACTACCAAATTTTATTCTTCACAGATAAAGAACCAAATTTCCAGAGAATGGAAAGAGCCCCATGACTCAGGCACAAATGTTCTTTTGTTTAATTCATGCATGAAACTGTTTTTTATACTATAGTCTTAAGTATTGGAAAGGTTCTGTAAATTTCCTGAGGTTAATGATACAGAGCCAATGTAAGTGGTGGGAAAGTCTTTGGAATTCAAAGTAAAAAAAAAAAAAAAAGTACAATCAAGGAAGTTTCAGGCCGTAAAAACCAAAACTGAGGGGAAGAGTAGAACAGTGTTTTGAGGGTCAATGAAAGCAGAGCTATTAAGATATACCGACTACTCTAAAATCTACATCTCCAGTTCTTAGCTTTCCTTTGCACTCCAGTTGTCTCTCTGACCTCTCCACTAGATATATAAGAGGATTCTTAAGCTTTAATGCACCTTCCTCATGAAAACCTTCATTTACCTCCTTCAAATCCTTCTCTCACAGTCTTTCCCAGCTCTATATCTAAAACTGTAGACTCAGAAGCTCAAGCCAAATATCTAGGATTGTATCCTGGTTTCCCTCTTTCTTTAGTTCCCTTGTTAAATATATGCCCTCAGTACTATCCCAAAACATAGCAATAATATTTTTATTTTCTCATTTGCACTAATCTAAATCTAGTTCAAATCACCACTTTCCTGCAACTGAGCACTGATGAAGGCAGTAACTAGTTATTGCTGCTGTTACTCTGTCACCTATTACTGACATAGCACCCAGAGAAATCTACTCTGGCCATCTAATGTGACCGTTCAATTATTCTCAAGAATCTCATTATTTTAAGTTTTTTTTGGATTGTATTATTCATCATCATTTGTTATTTGTTGGTATTTATGTCTGTGTTTAAAATTCACCTGCCTGTACCTAACCAAATAAAAATTCAATGGTTATGTCTATCTCATTCTCACTAGCTTCTAAAATATGGCCAAGAACATGATAGCTGCTTCATAAATATTTGTTGAATAAATGAAAAGCAACAAAAAAGGCAAATTACATGATAGTACATTCATGCCCTGATGTTTTTAAATTACTATTTTCTAATTCTTCTATTACCATGTTGACTCTTCCTTAACACTACCAAGTTCACCAATAACAACATGAAAAGTGCAGGGTTCAATATACTGTCAGATAGAATATCAGTGCTTTTCAGCCCTACAGTGGTTTATTATACAGATATTAATGATAATTAAAGATGTGATAATTCTGCTTTATTGACTATGCCAAAGCCTTTGACTGTGTGGATCACAATAAACTGTGGAAAATTCTGAAAGAGATGGGAATACCAGACCACCTGATCTGCCTCTTGAGAAACCTGTATGCAGCTCAGGAAGCAACAGTTAGAACTGGACATGGAACAACAGACTGGTTCCAAATAGGAAAAGGAGTACATTAAGGTTGTATATTGTCACCCTAATTATTTAACTTCTATACAGAGTACATCATGAGAAATGCTGGGCTGGAGGAAGCACAAGCTAGAGTCAAGACTGCCGGGAAAAATATCAATAACCTCAGATATGCAGATGACACCAACTTTATGGCAGAAAGTGAAGAGGAACTAAAAAGCCTCTTGATGAAAGTGAAAGAGGAGAGTGAAAAAGTTGGCTTAAGGCTCAACATTCAGAAAACTAAGATCATGTGATCTGGTCCCATCACTTCATGACAAATAGATGGGGAAACAGTGTAAACAGTGGCTGACTTTATTTTTCTGGGCTCCCAAATCACAGCAGATGGTGATTGCAGCCATGAAATTAAAAGACACTTACTCCTTGGAAGAAAAGTTATGACCAACCTAGACAGCATATTAAAAAGCAGAGACATTACTTTGCCAACAAAGGTCCATCTAGTCAAGGCTGTGCTTTTTCCAGTGGTCATGTATGGATGTGAGAGTTGGACTATGAAGAAAGCTGAGAGCCAAAAAATGGATGCTTTTGAACTATGGTGTTGGAGAAGACTCTTGAGAGTCCCTTGGACTGCAAGGAGATCCAACCAGTCCATCCTGAAGGAAATAAGTCCTGGGTGTTCATTGGAAGGACTGATGCTGAAGCTGAAACTCCAATACTTTGGCCACCTCATGCGAAGAGTTGACTCATTGGAAAAGACCCTGATGCTAGGAGGGATTGAGGGCAGGAGGAGAAGGGGATGACAGGGGATGAGATGGCTGGATGGCATCACCAACTCGATGGACATGAGTTTGAGTAAACTCCGGGAGTTAGTGATGGACAAGGAGGCCTGGCATGCTGTGATTCATGGGGTTGCAAAGAGTCGGACACGACTGAGAGACTGAACTGAACTGAACTGAATACATGGTGTAGGCTTGTCCTATCATCACAACAAGAATTAGAGGACTTAGGGCTGTGTAGTTTGCAATTAGCATGCAGCATACTGGAATTAACAGAGAATACTGCTGTGATGACCTGGATAAAGTATGAAGTGGGAAGAGCAGGCAAGTTATCTTGTCAAAACCTCAACCTGTTCTGTTAATGGTCTAGCTACTATGTATCCAAAAGCCTTTCCCTGCCTCTTTTGACTCCCTGTATAAATTCTTCTTGTGCTTCCGAGGTAGTGCAGTGGTAAAGAATCCACCTGCCAATGAAGGAGATGTAGGTTTGATCCCTGGGTCAAGAATATTCCTTGTAGAAGGAAACTGCAACCCACTACAGTATTCTTGCTTGGGAATTTCCATGGACAGAGGAGCCTGTCTTGCTACAGTCCACGGCATCGCAAAGAGTTGGACAGGACTTATTGATGGAGAACATGCATATTTGCTTTTAAGGTCCCACATCTTTGGTTGTACTTTGGTTACTTCTTAAGTTACATTTTACATGTTAGCAGTAATTTGATTTTAACTGAATAGCACATCTAATAATGTCATGAAGAGCCACTTCCTATACTGGCACTTGGAACCTAAGCCATAACCATTTGAGGATTATGCTCAGAGCTAGAGGGGGAAAAAAAAAAAAAAAACTATGATACAAAATAAATTTTGTTTATGACTTGGAAAAATTAAATCTTCAACATTTTAAAAACTATTTTATCAGTTGACTACACTACTTCTGAGAATTAAATCGCCTGCTCAAGTTCTCAGAGCTATCCAGTGACAAATCTGAAACTGGAAATAAAAGCCTTCATTAAAGCTCAATGCTTCATTACACTGGATTATCTGCTCTATGCATGTATCTATTTACTAAAGCAATTTCATGATCATCTTCTATGGCAAAGTACCTAATACTAGAGGATACTGCAGAAATATTGAAACTAACACTGTTGTCTAAAGCGATTGGTAGTTAAAGAAAAACACATTTCTAAGTTTGCCTGTTGCTGGTCAAACTGCTTTGCTTGAAGCTGACTCCCTGAACTTTGCATTTCACTTGTTTGGAAAAATGTCTTTTTTTTCTGATTACTTTTTATATACTATACTTAGTAAGAAGTTGAGTTTGGATCTGCTATCTACAGCTTATGAAGTGAAAGAGTGAAAGTCACTCAGCTGTGTCCGACTCTTTGTGACTCCATGGACTACATTCTCCAGGCCAGAATACTGGAGTGGGTAGCCATTCCCTTCTCCAAGGGATCTTCCCAACCCAGGGACCGAACTCAGATCTCTCACATTGCAGGCAGATTCTTTACTATCTGAGCCACAAGAGATGCCTCCACTCATTCAATCATGCCATTCTGTGCTCTGATTATTTTCCCTTTGTCTTTCATACTTGAATGTTTCCTAATTTTTAATTGCACCCATGTGTTTTAAATTCAATCTATACGAGAATTTTATGTCTCTAGATATGCACTATTTTCAGTATAGGTTTTTAATTTCAATTTCTTATCCAGGAATTATTTTTTTTTCCAGTCTATGTTTTTGTTGTTGTTGTTCAGTTACTAAGTAACATCTGATTATTTTCGACCGTATGGATTGCAGCACATCAGGCTCCTCAGTCCTTCACTATTTCTTGGAGTTTGCTAAAATGAATTCTAGTGAATCAGTAATGCTATTTAATCATTTCATCCTCTGTCATCCCCTTCTCCTCCTGCCTTCAATCTTTCCCAGCATCAGGGTCTTTTCCAATGAGTCTGCTCTTCATATCAGGTGGCCAAAATACTGGAACTTCAGCTTCAGCATCAGTCCTTCTAATGAATATTCAAGGTTGATTTCCTTTAAGATGTACTGGTTTGATCTCCTGACAGTCCAAGGGACTCTCAAGAGTCTTCTCTAGCACTACATTTCAAAAGCATAAATTCTTCAGTGCTCAGTCTTCTTTATGGTACAACTCTCACATCCGTACATGACTACTGGAAAAACCATAGCTTTGACTATATGGACCTTTGTTGGTAAAGTGAAGTGTGTTTTAAGTTCCACGGCTTAGACAATAAAGAATGTCCCTGCAATGCAAGAGATCTGAGTTCAATCCCTAGGTGGGTAAGATCCTCTGGAGAAAGGAAATGCTACCAACTCCAGTACTCTTGCCTGGAGAATTCCGTGGACAGAGGAGCCTGACAGGCTACAGTCCATGGGGTGGCAAAGAGTTAGACATGACTGAGTGATTAACCCTTTACACTTTTTTCTGTCCAAAGAGCAAGTATCTTTTCATTTCATGATTGCAGTCACTGTATGCAGTGATTTTGGAGCTCAAGAAAATAAAATATGCCACTGTTTCCATTGTTTCCCCTCTATTTGCCATGAAGAAATGGGACCAGATGCCATGATCTTAGTTTTTGAATACTGAGTTTTAAGACAGCTTTTTCACTCTCTGCTTTCACTCTCATCAAGAGGTTCTTTAGTTCCTCCTTGCTTTCTGCCATTAGAGTGGTATAACCTGCACATCTGAAGTTGTTGGTATTTCCAGTCAATACCTGTAACCTTTTCCACACAATCAAAGCCTGGGACCAAGTGCTATCAATGACAGTTATCCAAATGTAGTTTCAGTGTAGCAAGATGGAACATATTTTTAGTATTAACATACAGAAAAATAATTACAAAGGTAAATTGTCTATCAAACACATTTAGTTACTTTTATAATACATATAAGTGACCTACTTCCACTGACAGTAGTTGAGACTAAGGACCAACACACAGGAAGACTGCCTTTCTGTTTTAAGAAAACCTGCTGTTAACCATTATTATTGGTATTGTTATTGTGATCAAAAATATCAAAAGCATCACTAACATTCTTTTCCATAACAGACTTGCCAGGTTGTCTCTGGCGAATTTAGACTCTTTGAGATCAGTAAGGCAAGAAGCCCTGCCCAGGCTGTCTCTAACGTGGTGTTTATCGTTGCAGAAAGTAGCACAGGTGGGCTTTCTGTGCGTTGTTGTTCAGCCTCAGGCATATCCAACTCTTTGCAGCCCCATGGACTGCAGCACTCGAGGCTTCCCTGTCCTTCCCCATCTCCTGGAGCTTGCTCAAACTCATGTCAGTTGAGTCAGTGATGCCATCAAACCATCTCATCCTCTGTCATCCCCTTCTCCTCCTGCCCCCAATCCCTCCCAGCATCAGGGTCTTTTCCAGTGAGTCATCTCTTCACATCAGGTGGCCAAAGTATTGGAGTTTCAGCTTCAACATTAGTCCTTCCATTGAACATTCAGGACTGATCTCCTTTAGGATGGACTGGTTGGATCTCCTTGCAGTCCAAGGGACTCTCAAGAGTCTTCTCCAACATCACAGTTCAAAAGCATCAATTTTTGGGCACTCAGCTTTCTTTATGGTCTAACTCTCACACCCATACATGACTACTGGAAAAATCACAACTTTGACTACACGGACCTCTTTTGGAAAAGTAATGTCTCTGCTTTTAAATAAGCTGTCTAGGTTTGTAATAGCTTTTCTTCCAAGGAGCAAGCTTTAATTTCATGGCTGCAGTCACCATCTGCAGTGATTTTTGAAACCAAGAAAATAAAGTCTGTCACTGTTTCCATTATTTCCCCATTTATTTGTTACAAAGTGATGGGACTAGATGCCATGATCCTAGATTATTGAATGTTGAGTTTTAAGCCAACTTTTTCACTCTCCTCTTTCACCTTCATCAAGAGGTTCTTTAGCTCCTCTTTGCTTTCTGCCATAAGGGTTGTGTCATCTGCATATCTGAGGTTATTGATATTTCTCCCAGCAATCTTGATTCCAGCTTGTGCTTCATCCAGCCCAGCATTTCTCATGATGTACTCTGTATATAAGTTAAATGAGCAGAGTGACAATATACAGCCTTGATGTAGTCCTTTCCCAGTTTTGAACTAGTCCCTTGTTTCACATTTGGTTCTAACTGTTGTTTCTTGATGTGTATACAGGTTTCACAGTAGGCAGGTAAGCTTATATCTATTGTATTTTCAATTTATCCATGGCTTTCAGGTGAACCTCTTATATGGTCTTCTTGACCTTCTATTTATTTTGATTTTTGGCATTACTTTGCTAATTAATATTTCCTTCCCTAACTTTGTCCTTGGCTTCTGGAGATGGTTCTAAATCTTGACTTCAGGCCTCGAACACTGATGTGAAGTATTGTCACCCAGAATCCCTGCTCTCCTGAGTGAGAAGAGGGCGCTGACGCCATAGTAGAATTTGCAGGGAGACTTACGAATTATGTTCTTTCAAATTTTGAGGACAATGTGATGGAGCCTCAGTCTTATAAATAACAAAGAGAAGAGGTGTCTTTATTTTGGCATGTTATGAATATAGTAAGTAGTCAGGGAAATAGTTCACTCTTTCTACTTGTTTTTCCATTAGATTAGTGCTCTGTGCCTTTAAATGTTAATGTATTTTAAAAATAGTAGTAAAAAATTAAAAATAACTATAGTAACAAAAATGTTTGTACTCACAGACTCCCTATATATAAACAGACACTGGGGACTAATCAAAAGTACAATAAATATACTTTTGAATTATCTCTTATATCTTAATATTCATTGATCTGAATAAAATGCCTTTAAGATTCAGTTGAGTCTGAAACCTCATATAGTGAATTTAGTGAAAGTCGCTCAGTAGTGTCCGACTCTTTGTGACCCCAAGGACTATAGAGTCCATGGAATTCTCCAGGCCAGAATACTAGTGTGGGTAGCCTTTCCCTTCTCCAGAGGATCTTCCCAACCCAGGGATCGAACCTAGGTCTCCTGAATTACAGCAGATTCTTTACCAGCTGAGCCATAGGAAAACCTCATATAGTGACTATTAAAAAATAAATAAATAGATACATGTCTTTTATCAATTTAAGTCAATGTTGTTCATTCCAATTTGAGTTTGCCAGTAGTTAGACATAGAGAATAGAGATGAATATAAACATATTGACAGTAACTGACTTACAAATAATACAGGAATATTTCACATCCCCTTTTTAGAAAATAGTCAAATAAATGCATCAAATTGAACACCAGGTCATATTATTTTAACAACACCTATTTGTGACTTATCTTGACTATGTTCATTTTCACACCAAGTGACTGGATAATTTGACAGCCCACCTGCAAAAGGTTCCTGGCCACATAAAAATCACAGCCAGGACTCATTTCCTATTCACTTTTAGATGCAATTTGAACACTGATTTTAATTTTTAAAGGCAGTTTGAGTTCCAGATACCCAGATGCCTAAATTTTATACTGCATTTTTATAAGAACATGGTTCAATTTAAGAGTTCCTGTGAACAACTTCTCAGTTTGATTTTTGGAGGAACAGACAGATAAACTTTAGGGGCCCAGGTGTATGTGTGTTTTAAACGGGGCCTTGTTATTTTGAATTATCTTTTGGCAAAATTCATAATCTCACTATTTGTTTGACCATCAATATATTACAGACACCTGCAACTTGTTTTTTTTTTTTTTAATACTTACTATCTAGACTGTTATATTTACCTAAAATAAGAATACTCAGCAAAAATTTTAAATTTTACTTTATTTTTTCTCAGCCTGTATATTATAAGGAGAATGAGCATTAGGAAAATTACATTAAAATTTTAAGCAGAGACATCTGTGAAATTGGAAAACAGCAACAACTGAGTTCAATTCTAAACATGCTCCTACATGAATATAATGTAATCTAACCAAAAACCAAAATTCCTATTCCATTAAATCAACTATTAAAGTGTAAGGCTCAGTGTTTCAAACTAGAAATCACACCATAAAATGACTGATGAAGGAAAGTTCCTGTTAACTTCCCATTCAGAGCCTTGAAAACATGAATAGATATTTGCAAATCTTTTCGGCTTTCCAATAGAGTTTGAATAAATATCAGATTCAGTACAGTAAAACAAGTTTCTAATGTTCTGTATCCACTCCTGAGTAGGTATCAAAATCCAAATTTTACTTTGTAAAACAGCACTTTATTTGATCTTTGAAACATATATTACAGAACCACCAAAGGAAATGTCAATATGTAACAGGAAAATGCCTCCCAGCATACGGCAGAAATATTAACTAGTCAATGCTCACACTGACTTTTTGACATGAACTGGAGCTATGACTCCTAACTGCCTCCATTCTCAGATTGATCTCAGGTATCCCTGGTCTGCTGGAGTTTGAAGGAGAATTTCAGTTTCTAGCCAGAAATTGAGGTCAAAATGTAGCAGAGAGAGCACTGAATCCCAGTCACTAGACCAGCAGTCAATGACAAGGCCCTGGTCCGTCAGCTGTGTAGAAACAAATCTCCACAGAGAGAAGGAAAGTAGACAAATGAAGTATTTCTTAGGAGTAAAAAGAGTAAAGAGTACCTGTGGATAGACACACAGGTGAGCTCAAAGAGCGTCATGCCCTCATGGTAGTTTGAATCCCTTATAGGGGGCATTTCTTCAGGGTCTCCTTTGGCCAATCATCTTGCTTTGCCTGGTTCTGAGTCCATATTTGCTGTATCTCTGGATCCTCTCATGTGTGTGGGCATCTCTTAGCCAAGACAGATTCTAGAGAAGAGGCCAGTGTGTAGGTTGGTGTTATTTACTATGAGAGTGACATCCCCTCCCATCTAACCTCCAAGCAGCCTTTCAGAGAAGGTCTCCTTGACCTTGACAGTGAGAAGTATGTGGTCTCTATCTTTCATCTGGGCAGGGCTCAGCTCTTCTCTTGATCCTGCTATTTTGGAGCATCTGTCCACAGGGAAAAAATTCCAGTTCTTCAGCCTGGGGCCCATCTGCCTCCTGCCTCAAGATCACTTTTGGAATTTGGGATAACCAATTCATATATTCTTAGTTATATTCGACCTAGATATGAAGGCTTAAATCTGGGCCCAAATAATTTCTAGTAAAGTTATTCAACTATACATTAGATTTTATATTTTATAATAGAAGTAAAACACATTTTACATACATGAAAATACTAGGTGATCAACATTTAGAAAAAAGAGGTATATTTCTATTGCTATTTCTTTTAGGAACCTGTTTTTATTATGACACATTTGATCCCCACTAGAGGATATCTATTTTTTCCTCTCATTGTCAAAAATATCAATGGTCCCTTTCAGAGATGAACAAAGCAATGCAGCCTAAAGGACTATGAAAAGCCATTTAGATCATGCTATAAGCGGAATTTAAAAGCTCTAATTATATAGCAGATATAGTACTGGGGAGGAGACTCAGAAAACAACTATTAGATATTGGATTTCGCATGGCACTAAATTTTTGAGGGGATCTTACATAATTGTTATGGTTTACAAATCCCCATGCACACTTGCTTGGAGACAAGAACTATTCTAGTAGAGTTGGAAAAAAGCAGAGAATAATGTAGGATATTCCTTTTTCTAGCAAACCTCTGACTCTACTTACAATACAAATGAAGAGTGCAGACAGTTCCCGCAGCACTGTTCTCTGGATCACTTCATTGCTAACACACCAGGTTCTGTATGCATAATTATGAATGTCATTGGGAATGGATTTTGCATATTCTTAACCACAAGAAATGAGTCAAAGTCTTCTAAAGCTTATGCAAAATTACTGCTTAGCAAAAGAAGCATAGTAGTTCTGTTATTCAGCTCTGGATTAAGGTTCATTTGTTCTCCTTTGTTATTTCAATCTGGTAAACATTTTCTTCATGCTCCTGCTCTTATCTACTGTATCATGTGTTTATTTTGTCCTCTTAATTTAAAATTGAACAGTGTGACATCTCTTTAGGTCTGATAGAGTGTTGCACTGGACTTTTTTCAGTTATTTTGCTTACTTCCTAGTATTGGACACTGCTCTTTTACATATGATCAAGTCATTGTGAATCCAGAACATGAATACTTTATAAGTAGGTGTACAGAAAGTATCCTTTGAGAAAGTCATAAAGTATGCATAATAAAAGTGAAAATGAAGTTGCTCAGTTGTGTCTGACTCTTTGTGACCCCATGGACTGTAGCCAGCCAGGCCCCTTGTCCATGGGATTTTCCAAGCAAGGATACTGGATTGGGTTGCTATTTACTTCTCCAGGGGATCTTCCTGACCTAGGGATTGAACCCCAGTCTCCCGCACTGCAGGCAGACTCTTTACCATCTGAGCCACCATGGAAGCCCATGCAGAATAAAGAAACTGTATAATTTAATACTGTCCTTCATTTTCTTCTAGTCTCAATGTTGAAATAACCTTAGTCCATCCTACACTATATTTACCCACGAGTCTAGGCTGAATTTAGATCCACATCCATTCAATGGGAATTCTTTCAGACTGCTGGCAGTTGTTTAAAACAATAATTTAGAAAAATATCAATATGGAACTTTCTATTTAACATGCTAAAAATTTTATGTTCCTTAAATCAGAATAGACACTTGTAGGCAACTAAGTCACAGAAATATTCTGAACTACAAGGAAGAAATCTTATCCAACGTTTATTTCAAAATGATTCATGTAGAATATTGGAAAGAATATTAATGTCCAATATTAGGTAAATGCCAGGTACATTATAAAACATCTAAAATCATGTGTATAAGGAATATCTAATCACAGAGGAATCTACTCTAGTGGTTAATAGTATAGGTCTCATTAGACTTTCTGGATTCTTCTACAACCTACTCCCACAAATATCTTCCAGAAACTCTAATTAAGTATGTTTGGGAAAAGTTATTATTTCTTTGCCTCTTTTTCTCAGCCATTAAACAGAGATAATAACTACCTCACAGGTTTTTGTGAACACTTAATCCTTGAGGACATTTCATCCTGTCCAACACATTCATTGAGATATTTGGTCCGTGATTTGTTAAACAATAGGAAAATTTAACTTTGCCAAAATATCCTTGAGATTTTGTCCTGTCACTGCTTGTATGCTTGTCTTGTAACAAATAAATATCCAAACTGAAGGTGAAGACTACCATAAGCTTTTGAAATTTGCTATGCCAGTCTTCCACTGCATCGTTCATCCTATGATTGCTCTTCACTACGGGGGTACAGTCATTCCAACTTTCTGGTGGAGATCTTGGAGCTTCCGGTTTTCTTCTATCTCTACCACACCTTACATGGACTTTCACTCTCTCAACATACTACAACAGGCCATCTAAACTTTCTTCTGCTTTCTCCACAATGTATTCAAGATTTCATTTACATCTAAATCCACAAATGGAAGAAGTCCAAACAACATGGATGTACCGTTTCATGCATTATTTTCCATTTTTTATATACTCGCATGTTAGACCTACATAAGGTATTTTCACCACAGTGATTGTGAAGAGTGAAACGATCAACTTTTTACAAGTACACTTGGTAGGAGTAGTCAAATGCATTCATATTTGCAATCTCAAAATCCATCATGCACAATGAAGGGTTAATTCTGAGATTTCTTTCTTATGCAAACACAAGCACTTTCTTGTGCATAAATCAATGGCATGCTATAACCCAATACTACACAGTGCACATACATAAGTCAATGAACTGTGTCAGTGCCATTGTGAAGGTGCCATCACTGAATAATGTGGTAGTGCCACTTAAATATTGAATATTATCATAAGCTGTATAAATAATTCTTTCATCATCTTAAGCACTGGAATCATGCATTAAAAAATGCTCTACATCTGGTCACTTTATACTCCTCTGGAATTCCAATTCCATGCAATAAAGTTGGATTTGGAGGTCGATATCTGTTTTAAATTCAATTTATTTGCTTCTTTAATGAGTTTCTTTCTGCTCTTCATCATGAATATCATGGAGAGTTCAAGTACCTGTGATAGTACTGCATTTGGTTCTTCTTGCGCATGTCAATTTAACCTATTCACAGTCTTCCTTACTTCCTCTTCATCATCAAATTCATACCTATGTTTTCCTTTCCCATCTATTGATAGAATGATTATAATATTATCCAAATCCTGACTAGTTGAACACTGGACACTGAAGGTTTCCCTCTCTTCACAACACTTGTACCTTTTATTCCTATCTCTATTAAAGGAAGGGGAATGGTAACAAAAGCCATTATAAGGTAGCACTAGCTTTTCTTTTTGTGAGTATGCTATTTCTGCCATATTCCACTAAGAATTTTCAAATGAAGATGTCATATTGTTAGGTAACAGAAAATTGTTATCTATGTATGTATGTATGGATGAATGAATGGATGGATTCCTTAGGTATAGAAAACCTTACAAATGTCTTATGTATTCAACTCCAAGATCATTCACATTAAATCAGCTAATAAGTAGGTATCAATTTGTGTGGTGGTCTACATGAATCGCAGCTTTGTGTGGGAGTTACACCCTCTAAAACCTCTGAAAAGCAGCACTTATTATGGTCTACTACTATCATGCCTTTATGAGACATCGATTCAAGGGAAATATTGCCCATTAGCCTCATAATGGAATGACTGTAGAAGGTTAATTATATGCTCATATCACCCTCAAGGTATCTATTACACCCAACTGCTAAAGAGTAGCAGAGCCATACCCATCCTCACTCCCCCCAAATGAGTGAAACTCTCTCTAAGGTGATTCTGTCAGTGTGTTCATAGGCCATTTTACACAGCAACTTGACCAATTTCCTCCTTTTAAACTCTACACTTACTGAATGATCAAACCACATCCAAACAAATGCCCAGTAGCATACTAATAAATCATGCATTATGAGATCCTGTCCTATGCATTTCTCAAACTATATATATATATATTTGAACCCAGGGATGTTTTCTAAGCATGGATGTTTTTAACAGACCCAAATATAAGGACCCATTTGTTGTGGGCCAAATATGCTCATGTATGTTTTGGATAGGACCAAATTTCAAGGACTTTTTGCATAGACCAAATATCAGTGGTGCAACAGGAAGGAATCCACCTACCAATGCAAGAGACATAAGAGATGCAGGTTTGATCCCTGGATTGGGAAGATCCCCTGGAGGGGGAAGCAACTCATTCCAGTATTCTTGCCTGGAAAATTCCATGGACAGAGGAGCCTGGTGGGCTATAGTCCATGGGATCATAAAGAGTCACACTACTGAGCACACAATATCTTAATGGAGCAAATATTCTAATAGGTGCCTTGGACAAGACCAAATTTAAAAAAAACTTTTTGGCAGACCAAATGTCTCAATAAACATTTGGAGAGGACCTAATCTAGGCTAATGCATGTAATAAATCAATACTCATTAAGCTCTTTGACTAGTATTTGGAAGGTGATTAATGCTTAAAAAAGATGAGCAATTTTTTAACTCTAAAGTAATATCTTAGTAACAAACAAGAATAAAAAGACTGAAATTATTACTAAGATATTAACTATACATTGATATTACAAATGATGGCTTTATTTAAAATTTACTAACTTCATTTTTAAAAAATTCAAATATATTTACAAATAAACCCATATTTTACAACAAAAATTAGAAATGTGAAAATATACTCAATAATTAATGTAAATGATAAAATCCATTATCAGTGGACTTCTAGATCCTTTGAAAAACTGTAAGACAGTCTTTCTACAAGACTATCTCAGTCAGGATTAGTTGGGTTATGCTATACTTTAAAAGACAAAAATAAAACAAAAAATGAAACACTATCTCAAACTAAGGGCTTAAAACAACAAAGGTGTATTTATATTTTACTGTGCATCTATCATAGTTCAATGGGGTGGGAAGGGAGTGCTCTGCTCATCACAGTTACTCAGGAACCCAGACTGATGAAGTAATCATATTCTCAAAGTTTCATTGATGTGCAAGAGTAAGAAAAGTTCTAGACAACCTTGTATTGGCAATTAAATTTTCACATTTCTTCTAACAGCTCACTGATCAGAACTAATCAAATGATGACACCAAATAGTGAAGAAGCCTCAATGTGGCCAAACGAATTTTTTCTTCTTTCAAAAACGCATGTCAAAGATTAGGAAGTAAAGGAAAGCAACTAACAGTCTAACATTTGAATGTCAATTGCCTAAGGATTCTATCATGTCGTAAGAATACCTGTCTTCCCGGTCAAAATGAGAGGCTCAATAAAACTGAGACAAGGAGAAAAAAAGCGGGTCAAACAACTAAAAAGAGGCTGGTGAACTTTAGATTTAATTAAGAAGTCAAAGGAAAAGCTTTCATTACACCAAGCTCTAAATTTAAGAGTCTAATAGCAAATGTCTAAAATCAAGCAAAGAAGATAGTCCTCCACTCAAAATAACAAAAAGAACAGATGAAATAATGAGCACAGTATGAAGTAACAGTAATACAAATCTCACCCCAAAAGTGGCTACTTCTGTCTCCAAGCTATTTTTCAAGGGCCAGGAACAATGTCCTCTTTCTCCAAGTGCCAGAAAGTTTTATTTCCATATTAGTAGACTGACTTCCCCTGTGGGAAGAATGTGGGTTCGATCCCTGGGACCAGAAGATCCCCTGGGGGAGAGCATGGCAACCCACTCCTGGGTTCTTGCCTGGAGAATCCCATGGACAGAAGACCCTCATAGGCTACAGTCCATAGGTTCACAAAGAGTCAGACACAACTGAAGTGATTTAGCTTGCACAGACCAAGAATTGGTTATTTGGCAATGTTGGACATGTAGTTATTTGGCCAGTATAGGAAAGTATGATTAAATATTATCCTTACTTTTTAATTTGTAAACTAAGCTTATTTTGTTGAATAGCATAATATTTTTTTGAATTTGATAATTCTGAACTAAAAGTTTAGAATAAAACCAGTTCCCTAACCTATTCTTCCTGTCTTTAAAGTCTCTTTCTCAATCTTTAGTTTATTCCCAAACCCTGAAAGTTGTTGGACCTAGAGTTTATCTCTTCAGATTTATTTTTTATCTACATTCTCAGTTCAGTTCAGTCGCTCAGTCGTGTCTGCCTCTTTGCCACTCCATGGACTGCAGCACACCAGGTTTCCCTGTCCATCACCAACTCCCAGAGACTACTCAAACTCATGTCTATTGAGTCAGTGATGCCATCCAACCATCTCATCCTCTGTTGTCCCCTTCTCCTCCTGCCCTCAATCTTTCCCAGCATCAGGGTCTTTTCAAATGAGTCAACTCTTCACATGAGGTGGCCAAAGTATTGGAATTTCAGCTTCAGCATCAGTCCTTCCAATGAACACCCAGGACTGATCTCCTTCAGGATGGACTGGTTGGATCTCCTTGCAGTCCAAGGGACTGTCAAGAGTCTTCTCCAACACTACAGTTCAAAAGCATCAATTCTTCAGTGCTCAGCTTTCTTTATAGTCCAACTCTCACATCCACACATGACTACTGGAAAAACCATAGCCTTGACTAGATGGACCTTTGTTGGTAAAGTAATGTCTCTGCTTTTTAACATGCTGTCTAGGTTGGTCATACATTCAAGTTTCTATCAAATCTTTGGAGAACTCATGAATTGCTTTAAATATGCTGAAAACACCTAGATTATTATCTCATGCCCATAGCTCTCTCTCCACATTTAGCTCATGTAACCAACCTATGTAACTTGACATTTTCTCCTGAATATCTATTAGAATTATTAAACCAATATACTGAAAACTGAACTCCCAATCACTCTACTCCCCTACCTTTCAACGCAAATCTATTTTTTCACCATCTCAGCAAAAGACAATTTAATTTTTGTTGTCACACAGAGATATAATATGAAGCACATTAAATTATTGAGTAAGTTACAAAATCCTTGCTTTTTAGGTAGATCACTCAAAGACAGTGACACAGGGCTTACCATGAGCAACTCCATTTTTGGCCCTGTTGTCTTATTTTCAACATCTACTACCATCCTCTCTGCTGACTCTGACCTCTTAACTGTTGTATGCCTCAGGATATTTGCACTTCTGTTTTCTTTACCTAACAAGTTCTTCCTTCACATACTTGCATGACCAAACTGCCTTTCTACATTCAAATCTTTCAGTTCAGTTCATTCACTCAGCCATGTCCGACTCTTTGCGACCCATGGACTGTAGCACACCAGGCCTCAAATCTTTATAAAATGTCAATTTTCAATGAAATCTTCTCTGACTATTCTATTTAATTTTGCAAAACCAACAATTTCTTTTATGCAACTCCCTAACCACCTTCTAAAGCCCCTTTTATTTTTCTCTTTAGTATACATCACCATTTTCCATACAGTTATGTTAACTATTCCTTGCTTTTGGCCTAATTTTCCCACTAAATAAAGGCTACTATGGGCAATAATTCTTTGTTTTGTTCATTGCCGTAGTGCCTTTGCCTAGAAAAGTGTTGCTATATACTGCTCTTTTGTGCTGACTAATCGAATTGATTATTTATAGTCAACAGAAATATTCTGAACTGAGATGGGAATACAATTTCTTTGTCTTATTGAAAATTTTATATTTTATTTGAGTATTTATGAATATTTATTTTTGCTGCTTCCACAGTGTTTGAATTTACAGACAAAAAAAGTTAATTCTATCAATGGGGAAGTTATAATATTAAATCAACTTTCTATTATTTTAAAAATGTCTAAAAGGCCTCTGGTTTGATATTCTTTAAAAAAACTATAAAATAACAAAAAAATCAAACCTAAAACATGATTGATGCATTTTCTTATATTACTGGAAAAGCTTTAAATTTTTCTGTAATGTAGGACAGTAGTAAAATGTTGAACAAAATTATGTTGTTTTACATAAATGTTGAATTCCAATTCAGAAGCAGTCTTATTTTACTTAAAAGTTAGGTTCTAAAATAAATATGTATGGCACATACAGTAAAAATTTCTCTTTATAATTTCATTATTGACACAAATTATAAAACCAAGCCTCTATGTAAGTGAATAATATATAAATTGACTTGTATTTAGCAGAATACATATGCAAATTCTGAGTTTAAAAATATAGATTTATGTAAGTGATCATATACAGTTGACCTCAGTTAAAAATCATGTAATCCACAGCTCAGACACAGGATATTTATAATATAAAACACTTGGATTATGTCCTAGAAACTGTAGAAATGACTCAGATCTCTTAATATGATTCAAAGGATTAATGTAAAACTTAATAAAGTTAAAATAATATAAATTTCTGCTAAATGATAATATCTTTAAATGACATAAAGGGTTTAGTAATCCATTTTATACAATGATTTAAAACTCTTTCTACAAAATTATATAATGTTTAATCTTTATCATCAAATTTTTACAATTGACCACCAAAATTGATTTTACTGAGGCAGATCACATCAAATATTACTTGTATGCGGTATTTTCACAGATCTTACTCAGTAATTAATAGGGCCTTTCCACAGAGACAAAAAATTCTTATTCAGTATTAAATTTGTTTAGTATAACCATATTTTCATTGAGGCCAGTTTAATAGAAAGTTGTTTAATACAGTTAAAGAATTACTTGTCTATATATTTTAAGGTATTTTCTCAGGCTAAAATTAATTTAAAAAGCTGTATTTCAAAAGGTGGTGAAATTTGCATTATTAGACATTAAAAACACAGGTTCTTATTTCATTATGTAATGCTGTTAAACTTTTAAGAGCAGAATTGGCATGTCAGTGGCCAAGTTCCTTTATAGCATATTAATTTGAAAAGCCACATAAATCATACTCTTGCAACTTGGCACCTTCGAATATCTTTCCCAATCCAAATACTGGTACCCAAACAGTGTTCCATATAAACTTAAATACTCATAAAGAATTTTAAACTCAGTTGGTGGGCCCTCCATCTTCCACAGTTCCATTCCCCATACATTAATATTGTAGCCAAGGTAATTCACACAGAGTAAGAAATCAAACGTGTTAAGGCTGACAATATATCAGACACTATCCTAGGAGCATTATATACACTATCTGTTTAAAATCGTCATAAAAATCCTTAGGAGGTAAAAAAAAAAAAAAATCCTTAGGAGGTAGGTAGTAAATTTATTCTAATTACATAAACAACTAATTAGAGACAACTCACCTAAACCAGTCTGTTGGGAAAAAACAAGTCCTGATTAGGTTACTAGTTAAGAATAATAACAGTAAAAGTGATTCAGTGCCAGGCACTGGGCAATATGGTTTACACACTTTATGCTATTTATCTCAATAACCTCAAAAGAAAAGTGCTATTACCATCCTCATTTTTTAGAGACTGAAGCTGAGAGGTTACATAAATCTCTCAAGGTCACATAAATAGAAGATGGGAGTGTGAGCACTCCTTTCAGCTTGCTCAACCTAAATACACAACTGCTGGGTCTACCTCCCATAGAAGCAGTAGAGCTTAATAGCTACCTCAGAAGATTCCAACTACATGGACCTGAAAATTACAGGAGAAAAAAAATCCAGTACTTTTTACTGCTGTGTGACCAGGGGAAAGCCACTTTCTTCAAATTAAATAGGAACAGAAAGAATTCATTCCTGGAAAGATTGTTGTGCGGTTTAAGTAAGAAATTCACTTAATGTACTTAGCACAACATCACAGAATTTCCCCACCCTACACCCTAGGCCAGCAGAGGAGTAATAAAACTCTTTCCTCATCACAGTGAGGCATAAAGTGAAAGATGTTGTCTGAAGCTTTGCCACAGATTTCTCCCTAAGTGACCTGAGCTTAGAGTTAGATAACTAGTTAGAAGGCATAAATTCACCGAGGATGCAACACAGAATTTAAAACAAAACCACAGAACACCAAGAATGTAAGCGATTTCATAATGACAAAAATACCAACCATCTGGCTTTAGAATTTCATTAGAAACTTTACTAAAGAATGTATCTCAAATAATATCTCAACTGCATTTTATAATGAGGAAATCTGTTTTTTAGTTAGCAATGTAATTTGTTAGTATAACTGAAAAGTGAACTTATCAGTTTATTAATTTATTTGACAAGTCCCCATTATAATTGACTACATTAAAAAATGACAGAATTTCAGACAGCAGTAATGAGTTTCTCAGATAACAAAACCTTAATCATTGTTATATTTATTAATAGACCACCAAGTTTCAAATATATTTAACATTCAAACCTTCTTATAAACTATGTAAAACAAAGCAAAATTAAATAAATTATGTGTTTATGAAAACAAAATGAAAATATTTCAAAAAGGTTTACATGTTTCACATCATGCTTATTTTGCTAAGGGATTAATTAAAACTTTACTAAAAACTAACCACTCTGGGTTATGCAACAATTATCACTGAATATTTATTATATCATTTTGGCTAAGTGGATTTTTATTCTTAAATTAAAAATGAAAACAACACAAAAGTTTTTCTGCTTTTCTATTTGATAAGTGGTGTCTGTTTTGTTTTTACATTTGAAACTACATTTTAATGAAAATTTAATAAATATTTATTGAGTTACTACTAGAGCAAAACATTTTGCCAGGTCCTGAGAGAGACAGAAAGATAAATAAGATTTGGTTTATGACCTCTGAGATTTTACCATACTGTTTGTCAGGAAAGTAGATTATATAATGTGATAGAACAGAAAATTAGATTGAAAGGTAGGCTGGGGCCAGATCATGACACTTCCTCCATATTGTGATTAAGATTTTGGATTTATCTATACAATCAGAAGGGCTTCCCTGGTGGCTCAGCTGGTATGTGGGAGACCTGGGTTCAATCCCTGGGTTGGGAAGATCTCCTGGAGAAGGGAAAGGCTACCCACACTCGTATTCTGGCCTGGAGAATTCCATGGACTGTATAGTCTGTGGGGTCGCAAAGAGTCAGACAGGACTGAGCGACGTTCACTTTCACTTTTCATACTATCAAGAGATTTAGCCCCTGACAGAACAAGTCTGCTATTGTTGTTTATTGAACCATAGTTGATTTACAATATTATATTAACTTTAGGTGTAGAGGGTAGCAATTCAGTATTTTTAGATTATATTCTTGTTTTTATCTAGTAGCTTTTATCTTTAAATCTCATAACCCTAACAAGCCCTCAACTTCCCTCTTCCCACAGATGACCACTAATCTTATTTTCTATTATCTGTCTATTGCTGTTTTGCTATATACATATGTGTTATATTTTAGGTTTCACACTTAATTGATATCCAGTACAGTACTTGTCTTTCACTGTCTGACTTATTTCCACAAAGCATATTTTCCAGGTCCATCCACTTTCCAGGTCCATCCATGTTCTTGCAAACAGCAGCATCTCATTCTTTTTTTATGACTGAATAATATTCCATTATATATATATTTACCACTTCTTTAATCATTCATATATTAATGGACATTTGGTTTGCTTCCATATCTTGGCTATTGTAAATGGGGCAGCTACAAACACTGGGGTACATGCATGTTTTCAAATTAGTGTTTTCATTTTTTCCAGATGTATGCCCAGGAGTGGAATTGCTGGGTAGCTCTATTTTTAGTTTTTTGAGGAACTTCCATACTGCTTCCCATAGCAGCTGTACCAGTTTACATTCCCATCAATAAAACTTCCATCTGGTCAGCAGTGAGATATTGATAAAGTCACTATAAGATACTATCAGAAAATGTCAAAACGGGTCTGATAGCAACATTCTTTTAGTGATTTGCAGCCAGATTTTCTCACTTTCCCTTGGAATTTTCCACATTTCTAGAATTTGTGATCCCTTTCTCTATATATTTACTTTATTCACTCCTACTCTTTTCAATCTTCTTTTAGAGATCCACTAAAACTGTACATATTCAGGACATTTATTGATATCATTACATCCATGATAGATCAGCTCCCCTTTTCAAATTTTAAAGCAACTTCTATTTTTCTAACTTGAAGTTACATTTCTATAATTCATTATGCAACAGAATTTATAGTCACCATAGGTGCTAACACAGCTTTCCTTTGGCTAACCATCATTTTCAGTGCTTAGTAAATACACAGTAAATGCACAATAAACATTTAGAAAGAAAAATATAAGAAATGCCAGCACTTAAAGCCCTAGTATAAATGTATTATATTTTAACACAATTTAGTTTTGAAAAACTATGCTGAAGAATAATAAAGTTAATGAGAGATACATTTCTCATTAAGACAAAAAATAAAACAATGGGGCACAATGTTAATTGTGAGATATTTAGATTGCAGATTTCAGATATAAATTGCATACAGGTGATTAATGTTAAAGTCGACTATGTGTGAAAGCTCTTCAAAAATAATACTGACAAAATGATTGTGTATAAAGTGAAATATAAACTTTAAGAAGCTCATGGCTTGGTACAGTGAAACCTACCAAGAAGACAATATTTTATCTGAAAAAAAGGAAATTGCTGTGATAATTTTCATAAACCACAATAATGTAAAAACAATAATAATAATAGACTAATATACTGTTTATAAAAGTAATTGCCAGATAGTGACCTCCAGATCAATATTTTCAACCATCACAAATTAAGTAAGCAAACCTCTTGGTCTCTGCCTTGTAGGATTTCTCTCCTCAGATTTAAAGTACTGCTTTTAGATTGTTTCTATACAGTAGTAAAAATGGGAACAAATTTTAAAAGATTAACCAAACCATCAAAAATATTTTTCACTCCTGTGAATTGTTAGAGAACATTTCTGTTCCATTTGGATAACATTTGAAAAGAACATAACATGCCAAAAGAAACTAAACTAGCAGTAGAGTTTAATCCTGGATCCATACTTTAGAGTTAAAATCAACAAGGAAATATAATTACCTATTACATCTTGGATTTCAGTATATGAAATAACACTTGGGAAGCTTCCAAAATATTTTGAGGAGGAAGTAAGGTGAGGAAATGAAAAAACTCTTATTTCCTATAATTTGCAATAAAAAACTCTCCTGTAAAATGTTTATCACTCAAACAAGATTTCCCCTTTGTTTTTAAATGGACTGAATTGGATACTGTTCAGAGTTCTAAAAAAAAGGAGGGGGGAGTTCATTCTTTCCACACCAGGCCCCCTATCAGTGCTTAGAACACTACTTTATAGCCTCTGATACAGATTTCTTAAAATCAAGAAAACTAATTTGTCAGATTAAAGGTGAGTCCTTTTTCTGTGCATGTACTATCCATTTTATGAAACATTAAAGTGCATTATGTAAATTTTAATCATAAAATTAACCCCACAAATATTCAATCATCAGTACCTACTATATATAGATCAGTCAAATTATCTGTAGGGCTAATTTCATTCATGTGCCCTTCACTCATAAAAATATAATCAGGGATTGAATGTCTTTAAATTTACTATGCAATGTTTCACATGAAAACTATTCTTTTTAAAACCCTGTTTTGACAGGTGACATAATTTGAATATTAAAGTGATTTTAATGGGATGATGTGACTCTTTAATTGCTTTAAATCACTGCAGGATTATTCCTGTTGGCTAATTTATAATCAACTACTTTTTGTCTACTTATATTATCATCTGACATCTTGCAGCCTCCAAGAACTTGGCTCACTCTTCTTTGACCATCCCTTCTGGGCCCCTGGTTTCCACCTCAGTTTTATCATTCTCCTCCAATTTGTTGACTGTGAAAATACACAAATAACTTTTGTTATTGAAATGAAGGCCAACAACCTAGCTCCTTCCTAGGCACCTTTTCTAATTCTATTTGTAATGTCCTCCTGTGGAACCTTCTAGACTTTTTCTTATAAATCATCTACAGCCAATCCTGGCAAGATTAGATACCAGATTAACTTACTGATACTTTTGATTCCTGTTTTCATCGGCTTTTCTGTCCCTTCATGAGCCAACCTGAAATATTTTTTTTATCAGGTAAGAAAGAGGTACCAAGTAATTCTGAATCCATTTCACTTTGCTTCCAATAGTTTGGTTCCTGGCCTTCCAGATGAGGGAGCACTTCCTGCTTTATTTAAAAAATTATTTCCCTGACTTTTTAATTTACTGTAGACTTGAAATCACTTCTTCCCACCCCTGCCCCCACTGTGGAGGTCTCCCCAAATAGCAATATTTTATGAAAATCTCTCTTAATCTGAACCATTTCCTCTAGACTATTTACTGTATATCAATGACTGATTATATACAATCTGACAGAGAACAGGGTTCATATACCAAATTGATCCCTTATTCTCTTTTTCTATAACAACTTTAATTCACATACTATAAAACTCACCTATTTAAGTATACAAGTCAAATTTTTAAAAAAAATTTAGACCTGTTCATTTGTTACCATTAAATTTTAGATTACTTTCAACTACCCAGACCCCTAATCTCCACATTTCCCAGTCACCCTCCTCCCAGCCATTGTTGTTTGTTGTTCAGTCACTGAGTCACATCTGATTCTTTTGTGACCACATGGAGAACACCAGGCTCCCAGGTCCATGGGATTTCCCAGGCCAGAATACTGGAGTGGGTTGTCATTTCCTTCTCCCAGGGATTTTCCTGACCCAGGGATCAAACCCACGTCTCCTAGATTGGCAGGCAGTCTTTACCACTGAGCCACCAGGAAAGCCCCTCCCTAGCCATGGACCAATCTACTTTATGTCTCTAGAGATTTGCCTGTTCTGGACATTTACCTTGTATTTTTCATGGAACAACCCACCTCAAGTGATTTTTCCACAGAGGGTGTCAACCTTTCCACAGTATTTCTACACACACCCGTGGTGTGACTGAACCTTGACTTAACCAGTTCCTACTGATACAGACGTATCTCGTTTCTCCTCTTATGCTGTTATATTACAGTTCCACTGAATAGCCTTGTGCATACATCATTTGGTCTTTTTACTACTGCAACTATTGATATTTTACATTCCCATCAGCAATGCATGAAAGCATGTGTTTCCCCACAGCCTTCCAAACAAAATACACTGTAAAACTTGAATTTCTGCCAATCTGGTAGGTAAAAAAAGGTTCAGTTCAGTTCAGCCGCTCAGTCGTGTCCGAATCTTTGCAGCCCCATGAACCTCAGCACACCAGGCTTCCCTGTCCATCACCAACTCCCAGAGTTTACCCAAACTCATGTCCATTGAGTTGGTGATGCCATCCAACCATCTCATCCTCTGTCATACCCTTCTTCTCCCACCCTCAATCTTTCCCAGCATAAGGGTCTTTTCAAAAAAAGGTTAACTCAGTGTAATTTTTCTTAGGGGAGATTCATGGAACAAAAAATAACCATTGAAAGTGCACAGTTCTGTGGTACTTAGTACATTTACAATACTGTGCTACCATCACCTCTATCTAGTTTCAAGATATTTTCATCACCACAAAAGGAAAACTCTGTACTTATCCAGAGTTTTACTCTTACTCTTTACTCTGTACTTACTCCGTATTCACTCTTTCATCCCCAAACACCACTCACTCCCCTGACAACCACCAAACTGCTTTCTGTCTCTAGGGATTTGCCTATTCTGGCTATTTCATATATATGGAATTATATAATATTTGACATTTTGTGTCTGGCTTTTTTCACATAGATTTCAAGATTTATTCAGAATTGTTGTTTGTGTCAGTACTTCATTCTTATGAAGAATATATATACCACATTATTTTTTCTCCATTCATCTACTGATGAATAGTTGGGCTGTTTCCATCTGACCGTGGTGGATAGTGCTACTAGAACATATATACCACATTATTTTTTCTCCATTCATCTACTGATGAATAGTTGGGCTGTTTCCATCTGACCGTGGTGGATAATGCTACTAGAAAATTCTGGTACAGATGTTTGTTTCAATCCTTTTTAAATTATTTTGGATCTGTACCCAGGAGTGTAATCCTGAGGTCATACAGAAATCCTGTTTAACTTTCTGAGGAACTGTTAACTGCTTGCCAGTGCTTTATGCTTCCACATCCCCATCAGAAATGCATAAGGACTCCAACTACTTCATATCTTCACCAACACTTGTTATTTTCCTCCTTCTCGTTTTCATTTTCCTTGTCCTTCTAATTTTTTTCTTTTTTTTTTTAAATTCTCACTTTTATCCTCATCATCAAAGCCAGCCTACTGGGTGTGACATAGTATGTTATTTGGTTTTGATTTACATTTCCATAATGATCAATGATGTTGAGCATGTTTTCATGTGTTTGTTTATTGAACATTTGTATCTCCTTTGCAAAATACTGTTCAAGTCAGTTGTCCATCTTCTTTTTAAGGTTTTTGGATTTTTTTTCTCTTACCCGTCATGGTCTGTCACAGCCAGAGCGCTTCTGAGTGCCAAATTCAGAAAAACTGAACAAAGTAGGGCACACCACTAGACCATTCAGGTATGACCTAAATCAAATCCCTTATGACTATACAGTGGAAGTGAGAAATAGATTTAAGAGACTAGATCTGATAGACAGAAAGCCTGATGAACTATGGACGAAGGTTCGTGGCATTGTACAGAAGACAGGGATCAAGACCATCCCCATGGAAAAGAAATGCAAAAAAGCAAAATGGCTGTCTGAGGAGGCCTTACAAATAGCTGTGAAATGAAAAGAAGCGAAAAGCAAAGGAGAAAAGGAAAGATATTCCCATTTGAATGCAGAGTTCCAAAGAATAGCCAGGGGAGATAAGTAAGCCTTCCTCAGTGATCAATGCAAAGAAATAGAGGAAAACAACAGAATGGGAAAGACTAGAGATCTCTTCAAGAAAATTAGAGATAACAAGGGAATATTTCATGCAAAGATGGGTTCAATAAAGGACAGAAATGGTATGGACCTAACAGAAGCAGAAGATATTAAGAAGAGGTGGCAAGAATACACAGAAGAACTGTACAAAAAAGATCTTAAAGACCCAGATAATCACAATGGTGTGATCACTCACCTAGAGCCACACATCCTGGAATGTGAAGTCAAGTGGGCCTTAGAAAGCATCACAACGAACAAAGCTAGTGGATGTGATGGAATTCCAGTTGAGCTATTTCAAATCCTGAAAGATGATGCTGTGAAAGTGCTGCACTCAATATGCCAGCAAATTTGGAAAACTCCGCAGTGGCCACAGGACTGGAAAAGGTCAGTTTTCATTCCAATCCCTAAGAAAGGCAATCCCAAAGAATGCTCAAACTACTGCACAATTGCACTCATCTCACACGCTAGTAAGGTAATGCTCAAAATTCTCCAAGCTAGACTTCAGCAATACGCGAACCGAGAACTTCCAGATGTTCAAGCTGGTTTAGAAAAGGCAGAGGAACCAGAGATCAAATTACCAATATCCGCTGGATCATTGAAAAAGCAAGAGAGTTCCAGAAAACCATCTATTTCTGCTTTATTCACTATGCCAAAGCCTTCGACTGGGTGGATCACAATAAACTGTGGAAAATTCTGAAGGAGATGGGAATACCAGACTACCTGACCTGCCTCTTGAGAAACCTGTATGCAGGTCAGGAAGCAACAGTTAGAACTGGACATGGAACAACAGACTGGCTCCAAATAGGAACAGGAGTACCTCAAGGCTGTATATTGTCACCCTGCTTATTTAACTTATATGCAGAGTACATCATGAGAAACGCTGGGCTGGATGAAGCACAAGCTGGAATCAAGATTGCCGGGAGAAATACTAATAACCTCAGATATGCAGATGACACCACCCTTATGGCAGAAAGTGAAGAGGAACTAAAGAGCCTATTGATGAAAGTGAAAGAGGAGAGTGAAAAAGTTGGCTTCAAGCTCAACATTCAGAAAACTAAGATCATGGTATCTGGTCCCATCACCTCATGGGAAATAGATGGGGAGACAGTGGAAACAGTGACAGACTTTATCTTTTTGGGCTCCAAAATCACTGCAGATGGTGACTGCAGCCATGAAATTAAAAGACACTTACTCCTTGGAAGGAAAGTTTTGACCAACCTAGATAGCATATTCAAAAGCAGAGACATTACTTTGCCAACGAAGGTCTGTCTGGTGAAGGCTATGGTTTTTCCAGTGGTCATGTATGGATGTGAGAGTTGGACTATGAAGAAATTGAGCACCGAAAAATTGATGCTTTTGAACTGTGGTGTTGGAGAAGACTCTTGAGAGTCCCTTGGACTGCAAGGAGATCCAACCAGTCCATCCTAAAGGAGATCAGTCCTGGGTGTTCATTGAAAGGACTGATGCTGAGGCTGAAACTCCAGTACTTTGGCCACCTCATGCGAAGAGTTGACTCGTTGGGAAAGACCCTGATGCTGGGAGGGGTTGGGGGCAGGAGGAGAAGGGGACGACAGAGGATGAGATGGCTGGATGGCATCACCAACTCGATGAGCATGAGTTTGAGTAAACTCTGGGAGCTGGTGATGGACAGGGAGGCCTGGCGTGCTGTGATTCATGGGGTCCCAATGAGTCAGACACCACTGAGCGACTGAACTGAACTGAACTGAACTGAACTGATTCTCTTACCCTTAAGAGGATCATTCTCCTCCAGAGACAAAACTCCTGACACACCCTCTTTTGTATTTGTTTTATTTGTTGTTTGTTGTGGAGTTGTAAGCATTCTTCATATACTTTAGATGGTAAACCCTTATCAGATTTATGACTTGAAAATAGTTTCTGCTATTGTAAAGACTGACTCTCCTCTGAGTTGATAGTGTCCTTTCATACACAGAGCATTTAATTTTGATGAAGCCCATATATATATATATATATATATATATATATATATATATATATATATATATTTTTTTTTTTTTTTTTCTTTTGCTGCTCATTCTTTCAGTGTCATTTCTAGGAATCCACTACTATGGATTCATAGTCAAAAATCATGAAAATATGTACCATTTTTTTTCTAAGATTTTCGTACTTTAAGCTCTTCTATTTAGGTCACTGATATATTTTGAGTTGATTTTTACAAGAAGTAGGAGTTCAACCTCATTCTACTGCCTATTTATATCCAGCAATTGGTTATAATTTATTGAAGAGGTTACTTTTAGCCCATTGAATGTTCTCAGCAACTTATTCAATAGTATAGGACCATAAATTTATGTGTTTATTTCAGGATTCTCAATTCTACCCCCTTGGTTTAAACTTGCATCATTATGCTAATATCATATTGTTTTATATTGCTTTCTCTGTAGCAAGTTTTGAAATCTTGAATTGTGAGCCTTCCATTTTTGTTGTTCTTTTTCAGTATTATTTTGATAACAGGTACCTTGTATTGCCATATGAATTTCAGGATCTACTTTTCCATATCTGCAAAATAGGCCATTGTGAATTTTAGTAGGGATTTCACTAATCTGTAGATAACCTCAGGGAATTTTGGCAACTCAACATTATTTTGTCATCAAATCCATGAACACAGATCTTTTTTAATTTTTTTCCACTTTATTTCTGTCTTTAGTTTCCTTCAGCATTGTTTTATAGTTTTCAATATATAAGTTTTTCATATATTTAATTAAATTTATTTCTAGATCTTTTATTCTTTTCTATACTCTTGTAAATAGGATTGCTTCCTTAACTTCCTTTTTTATTGATCATTTCTGCTATACAGAAACACTATTTTTGTGTATTTGTATGTCCCCTGTAACTCTGTTGACTTCATTTATTAATCCTTACAAGTTTTTGGTATATTCTTTGGGATTTTTCTATACATAGGATAATATCATCTGCAAATCAAGATAGGCCAGTTGACAGTCTGGTGATATTTTCAAATTTCAGATGGAGAGGTAACTATCTAAAGAGATGTAATATCCTGCTAAACTGTCAAGTAAGAGTTTGAAGAAAGCACAGTTACAGACCTTTAGGATTAAGAGCTGCCCACACAAAATTAAAAATTAAAAAAATTAAAATTACAAATAAAAGAATAAAGACTTTTGCTTATCATCTGGTTAAGCGGTTCCTATCAGATCCAGCTATGCTATAGATAGCAAATATGTTTAAAGTAAAATGCACACAGAAAGCTTACAAAAACTATCCAAAAGGCAGCAAGATTCTGAAGGCAAGTCAATATTTGGAAGTCATTCCACATTTTTCCAGCATTAGTTGGAGGGCTGGCTAAAGTCACTGCATTGTATAAAGGATAAAATCCTAAAACAAAAGCAAAGAAAACAGTCTTTCTTCCCTAAAGAATCAGATAAAGAATGTAAGGCATTCATAGTTGCTAGAAAAATGAGGTTTTAATTTTTAAAAAGAGAGAAGCCTTGATTGGGAACCTCAAATGTTATATACAAAGTCTTCCCAAACATCTGGGTGACCTCTGAACTACAAATGTACCAAACAAACTCTTGCTGAGAATGAATTAAACTTTCAGTTTGGTTAGGGCCAAATTATTGCCTGCTAAGACAAACAAACCAAAATCAAAACTCTGCAGAAGAAAAAAATATGTAAAACAAAACAGAATTTAGGGTATTCATAACATTCAGATTATACAGAATACAATCCAAAATTACTTGGAAAACACAAACCAAGAAACTTTGATCTATCTTTAAGGGAAAAGACAATGAAAGAGGACCTACATTAAGATGCCCTTGATGTGATGAAGAAAATCATGATGAGATTATTTATTCATGATAAAAATTCTGAAAAATAAAACAGAAGGAAACTGGTAAAGGGCATCTACCAAACCTCACTGATAAGATATGTAATGGTAAAAACGGAGAAGTTCCCCCTAAAGTCAGGAAAACTGGAAAGAAATCTGCTTCTCACCACTTTTCTGGAGGTAATAACTATAAGAAGAAAATAAGAATAAAATGAAGATTATAAGGCAAAAAATAAAACTGTCTCTATTTGCAGATGATAGTCTTCATATAGACAATCTTAAGGAAGCTATCAAATTAATAAATAAATTTAGCAAGATCATAGGACACATAGCAGCTTAACTTATCATAATCCATTTTTATATGCTGGCATCACAATATTGGAAATTATATTTTAAAAATCAGAGATAAAAAATTCTTAGAAATACAAAACTTCTTGAAAGTGAAAGTGAAAGTGAAGTTGCTCAGTCCTGTCTGACTCTTTGCAATCCTATGGACTCTAGCCTATCAGGCTCCTCCATCCATGGGATTCTCCAGGAAAGAATACTGGAATGGGTTGCCATTTCCTTCTCCAGGGGATCTTCCCAACCCAGGGATCGAACTTGGGTCTCCCGCATTGCAGGCAGATGCTTTAGCCTCTGAGCCACCAGGGAAGCCCAAAACTTCTTGAAAGACCTCTAGAAGGGGGCATGTGGGCTTTAATATAATCTGAGTAGAGACTATGCATGTTCACTTTATCACTACTTTAAAAATCATACATAGATGTGATACATTTGTTTCACAGGAAGTGTAAAGTGTTTATAGAGCATTCCTAGTATAGGGTAAATTATCATTTCCTCTGGGTAAAATCCCATTAAGTACTACTCTAAATGAACACTTCATCAGGGTAATAGTATCACCTTAGACTCAAACCATGTACTTGTATTCTAGAAAAGTTACTTAAATCTGTAACTTTCTACATTCAGATAGATTCCTCACTTACAAATTAGTCAGCTCATGTCCTTTTCCTGCTCAAAGCCCTCTGATGGGTTTATATTCATTTCAGAGTAAAATCTAAATTTCACCATGCCCAACATGATCCACTGCACACCTCCAGAGCTGCTCCAGAGCATCTCTGTTTCCCTCTGTGCACGTCTTTGCTCATTCCAGTTTTACTGCTGGTCTTTGCAAAATATTTCCACCCATATACTCCTATTTTCTTGAACTGGAAATCTCTTTCCTTAGATTATTAATCTACTTTCAGATGTTTGCTCAGATTTCACTCCCTCAGAGACTACTGCCTGGTCAAGCTCTTAAAATGGCACCTTCTCAGTTTCTACTATCTAAACTGCTCCTTTTTTTCCCCATTGGAGAAGCAAATGGTACCCCACTCCAGTGCTCTTGCCTGGAAAATCCCATGGACGGAAGAGCCTGGTAGGCTACAGTCCATGGGGTCGCAAAGAGTCAGACACGACTGAGAGACTTCACTATTTTTTTCCAATAAAACTATGATCCTTACAATATTTATATATATTTTAAATATATTTATATGAACATTATATATTTATATGAATATCATATAGTTATATTATATAGCTATATAATATATATGCATTTTTAATTAGATGCCTTTCCTAATGAACCATAAATTAAGTACCACTAAATTCTATAGGAACACAAACATGGTTTCATTTGTTGCTATAACTTCAATGCCTAAGACTACCACCTACATGGTTTACCATCAATAAAGGGTCACTGAAACAAGTAAGGACAGTTTGCATCACTTTGCACAGACTCCCCATTAAGTTTCTTTTATTAAATGTGATTAAATCCATCAATCTCAGATCATTTTAAAGCTCATATGGTTAATTAACAGTCAACCCTGTGAAAGATCAGTGTTCCCGTGCCTCATGTTGTCATGTTAGCTCACTTTCAGAGGATCTCACTTTCAGAGGATCTCCTTCATGACTTGCAAGAGTTGCACCCCATGCAGACTATCATACACAGATAAAATTGTTTACAATGTATCATTGGAGTTTTACAATGTGCCTTAATAGTAACAAACAGCACTTTTCCCAAGGGAGATGTAATTTCTTTGTGTAAACATTAGGAGTTATTTCTGGCCAGATTCACTCATTCTAAAAATTACACAATGTGCAAGTTAAAAATATTCCCTTTGCTGTTGCTACAGTGTGATTACATGAAATTGCCAACGGTCATCATAATAACATATTCAACTTCATCAATTTTCCTGAGTAATTTTATAATTTACTTGGCTTTTATTGCATTTCATCACAGTTCTGCATTACTGCATAAATTCCTTAAGGCATTTCACACATTAATAGTTATTTCATCCCAAATTTTAATCTTGAATATCACTTTATTTGGGTCACTGTGACAATGGAATCCATCTGTATATTGACATGACTTTGACAGAAAACAAGTGGTTGCCAAACATTCTGTAGAATTACACTTAGTGCCAATTTGGTTTTGGCAAATATTAATGGAAAATAAAGCACTAATGAACATTTTTGCCTAGAATAATATTTGATGTTTATATAGTTTCTCTCATCAAAAGACATCAGACATGCAACAAGTGAAAATCTTGTTAACCTTCAAAAAATTCCCTGTGAGAAAAGTAGAGTTCATTTATTTCTGCTTCAGCTTCATGCACTTTCTGTTCTACCTTCCCAGGGACAGAGATAAAGCTTTTAAATAATGACACATTTACAGAAGTGAAAAGGAAGTTGTCCCTTATTCACAGAAAAATTATTTAAATCAGATTTGCTTAAATGTTGGATTCAAATTTAATTTTGATAGGGTTCTTTAGAGTATTTCACACATGAGGACAGATGTTAATGATTACATAATTTTTGAAATGTGTTATAAATTGATTAAATCTAATATTGGTTAGGAAGCACTTTGTTACATGGCATATTACAGTTCCTTGACTATGTCTCAGATAATATATTTTCACGAGAGGCAATTTTATTAGTTCATTCACTCATTGCTTTAAAATGTTCCTAAATAAAAACTTTGAGTCAAAAATAAATCTTGGAACTCGGATTCTTCTGCTCCAACTGCCTCCTTAGTTGCCAGTTATTGACTTCTTCTTCTTTCTACCTCAAGCCAGAGTCCAGCACTTCTTCCTCCATGCCCCAAATTTCCTCTATATTACAGGGACTCTCCACATGTGCTCCATAGACCAATGGCATCATTGGCCCAGTATTAACTGGGCCACAGGATATAAGAGCAAAACATCAAGCCCTGCATCAGACCTAGAACATCAGAACCTCTGGGACAAGAGTCCAACAATCAGTGTTTGGGGCTGTGAAAGATGCTGCTATTGTGTGAGAGTCACTATTTTATATATTGTACTGACCATGCCCATGAAAGTCTTACGCTACAGGCTCAGATTCATTTTTCTCATAATAAATAGTGTATGTGGCATTCTATCTGTTGCAGTGCTTAATGCAGCTATTTTCCTTATTTCTGAGGACTACTCTAAGGATGTAACATTAGATTAAGGTTGACAAAGACGAAAGAAATGAGATATGCCCAGAACAACAGATGGGCTTTTTGAGGATGGACAAACTGCAAAAGCCTGTGACATGAAAAGTATGATGTATGTAAGTAACTTGAAGTGGACAATAGTCATTCAGCTCAGTGGACACATGGAAAGGATGAGAGAGATAACAGAAAATAGGTATGTAGGAGCCAGATCTGGCTTCTTTAATTTAGAAAAACATGTGAAATTCAGATGTATTATGTGAATTGATACTTTGTCCTCCCTATTACTTAATTTTAGTCTAGTATATCAATGTTGTACAGTTTCTTTGAACATTCAAAGTAAAAAGCTTAGATTTTATTGTAAAAAAAATGAGAAAAGCCTTTGTGGGTGAAAAGTATTGGAGAGACACAATCTACTGGTGTCTGTAACAGATAAAGATGTTTGCTTGTACAATTACTAGTATATTTTTTAAAGGTCTAGTAATGCAACATGGCATGAAAGGAAAAATAAGTGTGTTTAATAAAATATAAAATACAAAAATAGCTAACACCTCCATCACAACACATAATTACCATTTCTTTTTTCTGTTTTTGAGTTGATAACATCTTAGGCCTACTCTCAGCAATTTTCTAGTTCAGAGCATAATTCTGTTCATTATAACCACAATGCTGTACATTAGATCCCCAGAACATATTTATCTTCTAATTGAAAGTTTGTACCCTTCAAATGAATATATATATAAGTATGTCAAATAAATATATTATACACATTAAACATACAATATCATGTCAATTATATCTCAATAAAGATAATAAGTACAAAATTCATTTCATATTCTTAAAACTTGGAAAATGTTTAAAAATGCAAAGAAAAGCATCTACAACCAGTAATTGGAATTAGAAATAGCAATACTACTATTGCGATGGGATACTTCAAAGTAGATAGTCCTAACTTCTGATTGAGTAGCATCATTTATATAATAAGTCTTTCTTAAAGTTAGTTAGTTTCAGTGGGCATCAGTGTTCTGACCTGTAGAACAGGAGGAAATAATATATTTTTGCAAATCCTCATTTAAGATTAGTATAATAGTAAGGCCCACAGCTCAGAGAAGGCAATGGCAACCCTCTCCAGTACTCTTGCCTGGGAAATCCCATGGACGGAGGAGCCTGGTAGGCTGCAGTCCGTGGGGTCACGAAGAGTCGGACACGACTGACATAACTTAGCGGCAGCAGCAGCGAGGCCCACAGCTAACATCACACTCAGTGGTGAAAACCTAAAAGCTTTTTTTTTTTTTAAGCTCAGGAATAACACAAGGATGCTAACTATTCACTTTTATTTCAATGATACTGGAAGTCTTACTTGGAGCAATTAGGCTAGGAAAATAAATAAAAGTCATCTGAATTGGAAAGGAAAGAGTAAAACTGTCACTATTTGTAGATGACATATTATATATAGAAAACCCAAAGACTCTAAAAAAAATATAAGAACAATAAATGAATTTATTAAAGTTTCAGGACACAATAGCAATACACATAAATGTGTTTCATTTCTATAAATCAATAACTAACAGAAATAGAAATAAAGAAAATAATCCCATTTACAATTGATCAAAAAGAAGCAAACACCTGGTAATAAATTAAGGAGGTGAAAGAGCTGTACAGTGAAAACTTTAAGACATTCATGAAGGGAATTGAAAAAGAAACAAATAACTAGAAAGAAATTCCATGTTCATGGGCTAAAATAATTAATATTGCTGAAATGTCTATATTACCCAAAGCAATCTACAGTTTCAATGCAGACCTAATCAAAATTCCAGTGGCGTTTTTCTCAGAAATAGAACAAACAGTCCTAAAATTTGTATGGAATCACAAAAGACTGGGAATAGCCAAAGAAAGCTTCAGAAAGAGCAAAGCTGGAGGCAATTGTGCTCCCTAAATTCAAATGATATCACAAAGGTACGCTAACTAAAACAGTACAGTATTGGCATAAAAACAGACACATAGATCAACAGAACAGAGGAGAGCCCAGAAATAAATCCACATACACATGTCAATTTACAAAAAAGGAGCTAAAAATACAATGGGGATGAGACAATCTCTTCAACAGTGTTAGGAAAACTAGACAGCCACATGCAAAAGAAGAAAATTCAACCACTGTCTTATTTCAGAGTCTCCCCTCGACTCAGATGGTAAAGAGTTCACCTGCCAACTCAGGAGACACAGGTTTAATCCCTGGGTAAGGAAGATTCCCTGGAGATGGAGATGGCAACCCACTCCAGTATTCTTGCCTGAGAAATCCCATGGACAGAGGAGCCTGGTGGACTACAGTCCATGGGGTGGCAAAGAATCATACACAACTTAGCAACTAAGCAAAAACAACATACTACGCCATATACAAAACTTAACTTAAAATGTATTAAAGACTTGAATGTAAGAACTGAAACCATAAGACATCTAGAAGAAAACATAAGTGGTAAGCTCTTTGACATCAGTCTTGGCAATTTTTTGGATTTTTTTTTTTTTTTTTGGATTTGACATCAAAAGCAAAGGCAACAACAGCAAAAATAAACAAATGGGACTACGTCAAAGTAAAAAAAGCTCTGTATAGCAAAGAAAACTATCAACAAAGTAAAAAGGCAACCTACTGAATTTGAGAAAATATCTGCAAATAATATATCTTATAGGGAGTTTAATATCCAAAATATATAAATAACATACAACTCAATAGTGAGGACAGTCAATTTGATTTAAAAAAGGCAGAGCATCTTCATACATATTTCTCCAAAGACAAGATACAGATGGCCAACAGTTATATGAAAAAAAATGCTCAGCATCACTAATCAAGATGGAAATACAAATCAAAACCACAGAGATAATCATCTCACACCTGTTAAAATAGCTATTATCAAAAGCTAGTGCTGGCAAGGATGTAGAGAAAAGAGAACCCTTGTGAAATGTTGATGGGAATGTAAATTGGTATAGCCACAATGGAAAACTAAATGAAAGATTCTCAAAACTTACAAACTGAACTACAATATGATATAGCAATTTCATTTCTGGGTATTTACCTGAAGAAAACAAAAACACTAACTCAAAAAGATTATGAACCCCCATGTTCACTGCAGCATAATTAACAATATCCAGAATACAGAAAGAATCTAAATGTTCATTGAGGGATGAATGAATAAAGATATGAAGTGTGTGTGCATCTGTGTATGTGTGTGTGTGTAAACCCAGAATGGAATTATGCCATGAAAAAGAATAAAATCTTGCCATTTAAAATAACATGGATAGACTTTCAGGGCATTATGGTAAGTAAAATATATTAGACAGAAAAGACAAATACTGTATGATTTCACTTACATGGAGAATCTAAGACAATAAAAGGAAAAATGCAAGCTTACAGAGAACGGACTAGTGGTCGACAGAGGTGAGCAGCGAGGATGGACAAAATATGTGAAGGAATTAAAAATGTACAATCTTCCAATTATAAAATAAATAAATCATAGGGATGTAATATACATCATGGTGACTATTGTTAATAAAACTGTACTACATATTTGAAAGTTGCTAAAAGAAAGCAGACCTTAAAAGTTCTCATCACAAGAAAAAATTTCCCTAACTATGTAAGTATGGTGATAGATGCTAACTAGACTTAAATTGTCATAATATAATTATTTTGCAGTATATACAAATATCAAATCATTATATTACAAGCCTGAAACTAATATAATGTTATATGCCAATCTTACCTAAAAAATGATATTTCAAGTAAAGGTCATATTAGAGAACAATTATCTTCAATTTAGCTATTAACATCCTCCATTGGGTCTCAACACTGCAAATATATGTGAACAAATGTGTACATGTACCTTTATTTCCCTATATAATAGCAACAACAAATTTAAAATACAATAGAAAAACATATAAACAACCTAAGAAGGAAAGCTATCACTTAATAAGAAAATTCAAAAAAAAAGAAAGAAAATTCAAGCATAAACTGTGAATTTATCAAAGCATTTTAAACAGTAGAAGAAAACAGTGCTAGAGCTAGTGTTAGTCACTCAGTCACCTTCAACTCTTTCTGATCCCATGGACTGTAGCCCAGCAGGCTCCTCTGTCCGTGGAATTCTCCAGGTAAGACTACTAGAGTGGGTAGCCATTCCCTTCTCCAGAGGATATTCCCGACCCAGGAACTGAACCTGGGTCTCCTCCGTTGCAAGCAGATTGTTTACCATCTGAGCCACCAGGGAAGCCCAGAAGAAAATATTCTACTACATATTCTAAGCGTGTTTCAGTCTCTGAATAGCTTGTTCTTTTTCATATCAAAAATAATCTTTTTGAATTAAAGTTAAAAGGATTTTAAAAATGCTAACTTTGTTTATAACCTTGGGATAAAAATGCATTTGAATAGAAAAAAAATGCAAAAATAAAGGAAAATAAATATCATCATATTAATGTTTAAAAATTCCACGAGTCACAGAGATTTCTCAAATGTATTTTTAATTTAGATATGGTAAAGCTTACTCTTTTTGAGACATAGTTCCAGGGGTATTGACAAGTGGTAAAGTCTTATAAACAAATACTACAACTGAGATAGAGAAGTTAGATCAGCTCTCAGATATATTCCCTTATGGTCCCTGGTAGCCAGACCCTTTCCTCTCCTCTACCCCCTGACTATCAATAATATTTGTTCATATAACCATTTCCAGAATGTCGTATAAATAGAATCATCCAATGTGAAGACTTTAGTTTTGCTTCTTACACTTAACACATTTGCAATTCAGACACATTGTTCCATGAATCAACAGTTTGTTGCTTTCTGTTGCTTAATTAAAAAAACCCATTGTAGGGATCTAGTACGATTTCTTTATTCAAACACCATTGAAAGAGCATCCGGGTTGTTTCCAGGTTTGGGTCTGTTACCAACGTTCACATACAGGTTTACATGTAAACTAATATCAGTTTTCATTTCTCTTTGGGTCTCCCGCATTGCAGGCAGATTCTTTACCAGCTGAGCCATCAGGGAAGCCCAAGAATACTGGAGTGGATAGTCTATCCCTTTTCCAGCGGATCTTCCCAACCCAGGAATCGAATTGGGGCCTCCTGCATTGCAGGCGGATTCTTTACCAATGAGCTATCAGGGAAGCCTCATTTCATTTTAGCAAATATCTTTGTGTGAGATAACTGGGTCATACAATAAATGATGTTTCACTTTATAAGAAACCACAACACTTCTTCAAAGTGGTTGTAGCATTTCACATTTAGGCAATGTGTGAGTTCTAATTGCCTCATATCTATGTTAGCACCAGACTTTCTCCAATTGTTTGCTTCTTTGTTTTTTAACACAGCCATTTTAATAGGTATAAAATGGTATCTCATTTATGGCTTTAATTTTGAATCCCAAAATAACTAAAAATAAATAACTTTTCATGTGTGTAACTACTATGTCTGTATACTTTGGTTAAGTATTTTCTTAGCATTTTTCTCTATTTTTTAAAAATTTGATTTGTTTTTGTCATTATTGAGTTTTCAGAATTCATTATATAGTGTAGATACAAATCCTTTATCTATTATTTTTGAATATTTTATCTAGTCTATGACTGTCCATTCTGTTAACTTCACTTATCAAAGTTGAGGGTTTCAAAATTATGTTTAATTTATCATTTTCTTTAAATGGGCTATGCCTTTGGTATTCTACTAACAAATCTTGACCTCATGCAAGGTCACAAAGATTTTCCTACAAACATTTCTAGTGGTGAGGTCAAAAGGCACGACCACTTTGGAAAAGAGGTGAACAGTTTTTTTTGGAAAAGAGGTGAACAGTAAAACATCATAAGATCCAGAAATGAGACTCTTAGTTACCTAAGAGAAATGAAAGCACATATTCGTATGTCCATTAAATGTGAATCAATATACAAATCATTATCTATCCATATATGGAACAATAGTTACCAATGAAAAGAATTTATTGAAATGCAACAAATGTTTCTCAAAGTAATCATACTAAGTAAAAAAAAGCCAGATAAAAGGAATTCATAAATTAATATTTTATTAATATAATATTCTATAAAATGCAAATCAATCTATAGTGACAGGAAACAAAGCAATATTTTGTATGAAGAAGGGGTAGTGTTGGGGAGAGAAATTGGGTTAAAAAGTGATACAAATAGACTGGAGGTTTTGCATATATTTATTATCTAAATTTGTACACTTATGTCAATACTTATCAACTTGTACATTTTAAATATGTTCGGGGCATTTTGTGTCAGTTATACTTCACTGACACTTTTAAAACATGCAACTGACATGACAAAACAACAATAGAAAATCTTCAATTAATAGATTACAAATACTAAGATATCTGGACTTTAACATATGGGTAGGAAAATAATTTAGGAAACTACAAAGACATCTGAGAAATTAAGAGACATAACTACATATCTTCAGCTTTTACATCTATCCTTTATTTCATCATGAACATAATACATATTTATGAAATAAATATTTCCTACATCCAGCTTTATTAAAAACAAGATGCTTAATATACTTTTTGGAAAGTTATGAGTATTTACTTATAACTACTTGCCATCAATTTATTCCATGTAGAAAAATTATAATACTTTGCAACTTTCCATGTATATAGCTGTACAAGTTAAGATTTATTTTCTTATTTCCTCAATCCAAGTCTAGAAATACACATTTTGGGAAGAACTAAAGCATGTCTCAGGTGTGTATTTGTACTTGAAAGAATGCCTGAATCTTGAAGAAGATTTTAGTTTGTGGTAAAAAGCAAAATGAGAATGGAATTTGTTTTTTAGTATGATTCCTCTTGAGAAAATATTGTCTGATAAATAATAAGCCATGTTTTATCTCCTGGGAAAAACAAAGATTTATACAAGTTACCTGGGGATATTTGTGATACATCATGTCAAAATTAATATAACTAGAGACAATCACCTTTCCCCACAGATCTCTTAGGGATATTCTGCTTCATACTCCTTTGGATTTCAGTGGTGTAACATCTGAATAAACATCATATCAAGCTTTAAAATTAGCATGCTTCGTCCATCAGCGTGCCTCTAAGTGTACGAAATGCTGGTGCCTATTACTGCTCTTGCCTTCCTAGCAATCAAGGAAACAGATGGCTTGCTCGGGGAAGCAAGTATCAACTCTTTCTCAGGAGTCAGAGTGTGGTTTGGAACAGAACCACTCTGAGGGGAAAAAATCTGGACAGAAAGCAGTAGTCCAAGAGCTAAACACTTTCTCTGTGCATCCCTTGCATGGTATCAGGGCCACTCCCATATATCTTCTCCATGTTATATCCTATCCGTATTATAAAAACATCTTCTTGTGAACTAAGAATATTCACTTCTGATGATGATGAACCGTTCTTAAGCTTACTCATCAGGGTGTAGATCTTTCTCAGACTCAGCTGGCATGACACATTGAGTTGTAATGTTTTCCTTGCTTTCCCAGCACTATTAACATACTTGCTAATATGTTAATATATTTTAGAATATTTCCCTAATTCTCCTTATTCCTAATACCTATTCAGACTTCCAGTCATCAAAAAAAAAAAAAAATAACTTATCCTTAGAGTATCAAATATATTTTTAATATTTTGATGTTGTTTTCAGAGCCTCTGGTTTTCTAGTTTTCTTTTTTTTTTTTAGTTCCATTTCTTTTTTTTTTCCCATTTCTTTTTATTAGTTGGAGGCTAATTACTTTACAATATTGGAGTGGTTTTTGCCATGCACTGACATGAATCAGCCATGGATTTACATGTATTCCCCATCCCGATCCCCCCTCCCACCTCCCTCTCCACCCGATCCCTCTGGGTTATCCCAGTGCACCAGCCCTGAGCACTTATCTCATGCATCCAACCTGGGCTGGTGATCTGTTTCGCCCTTGATAATATATATGTTTTGATGCTGTTCTATTTGTTTTTCAAATGTTATGTTGCCAATGTTATGCCCTTCATTGATTTTATTATTATTGGTCAATGTTTTATAATGCCCATCTTTAATTTTGTATCATTATCCACGTCACTCTGGGTCATTTGAGCTGAACAAGTGATAATAAGGGAGTGTGGATGAAGGCAATATTTTCCAAAAATGCATTCATGCCTCAGTTTTAATATATTATTTATTAAGAGTGAGAATCAATTTAAATGACAATATTTAGAGTACAAAATTTTTAACTCTTGCCTTAATTTTCAAATGGAATTTATAGTATGTTTTTTCAACGTTTGAGACTCCTTGAGACACTCTCTATGGACTTGTAGGTGGTTATACATGTTAACTATTGTCTCAGTCATTCTCCATAACAAACTGCCACAAAATACAAGTGGGAGATGATAACATATTTCTCACTCCCACATCTAAGGGTGGACTGCAGAGCAGTGCTCCACGTGTTTTTCTCTAGGTCCAAGGATGGAAGGACAGAGGCTGTTCAAGGCGTGGTTTCCTGTGACAGAGGCAAACATGCAGGATAGTAAGGGAGATAAATAGCACAAGCACATTGTGAAGTTCTGTTTGGATTGCATCCCCTGGCTAAAGAAAGCTACATGGCCAAGCTCCAAGCCAAGAGGTGAGGAAGTATACTCATCCTATGGAGGGAATGGTATCTAGGAGCTAAGTGGTGAGTATTTGCTGAAAAATAATCTACCATTCCAGGGGAAGATTTGTAAACCTTTTCAAAAGCTCAAAGTTTAAAGAAGTAAAATAGTAACTAGGCTGGCATTAGTGGTTCAGTGAGAAAGACACACTGATTTATTTTCCCATAAAGATGTAGTTACATATGGAGATTAGAATCAATTTTTAAATTACATTTTGGGTTAAGTGTATTTGAAAACTGGCCTGAAACCAAACCACCATGAATAGCATTATTTATGTGTTCCAAGTCATAAAAGTTCAACCTATCAACACATGTTAGGGGAAAAATAGTAATTTGGGGGTGGAGAGCAACACTACTATACTTTTCCATACTTTCCACAGAACACCTAGAATTTTATTTTTGATTGAGATGATGGAAGTTTAGAAGAGGATGTGAGTTTAATTAGACGTGCATTTCCAGGTCTGCACAGAGACAGCCCACAGCACACATCATTTTCTGATACATTAACAGAAGATTGCTTCAGAGTATCCTATGTATTTTCTTTCGTTAGATTTGTATATTTAACATGACCTATGTTAAAATATGGTCAATTTTTTTTCTTTTATTTTTTTTCCATTTATTTTTATTAGTTGGAGGCTAGTTACTTTACAATATTGTAGTGGTTTTTGCCATACATTGACATGAATCAGCCATGGATTTACATGTGTTCCCATCCTGAACCCCCCCCCCCCCACCTCCCTCCCCATCCCATCCCTCTGGGTCATCCCAGTGGCCAAATTTTAAACTACTATTCATCTATTTATGTTATATGATAGACTTTAAAAAATAGTGGTGGTGGTTTAGTCTCTAAGCCATGTCCAACTCTTTTGTGATTCCATGGAATGTAGCCTGCCAGTTTCCTCCGTCTATGGGATTTCCCAGACAAGAATACTGGAGTGTGTTGCCATTTCCTTCCTCCAGGGGATATTCCCGATTCAGGGATTGAACCTGTATCTCCTGCTGTGCAGGCGGTCTGCACTACAGGTGGATTCTTCACCCACAGACACAAGGGAAGCCCTTAACAAAATGCACTGTTCCAAGTCACTTCAGTCATGTCCAACTCTGAGACCCCACGGGCTGTAGCCCATCAGGCTCCTCCATCCATAGGATTCTCCAGGCAAGAACACTGGAGTGGGTTGCCATATCCTCCTCCAGGGGATCCTCCTGACCCAGGAATCGAAATTGCATCTCTTATATCTGCTGCATTGGCAGGTGGGTTCTTTACCGCCAGTGCCACCTGGGAAGCCTTTAACAAAATAAACAGTGGTAAATATAACCTTAAAAAATGCTGAAGCAGGATATGCTTGTACCTTGTATTGATATTTGCTTATCTCACTTTCTCCCTCTGAGGCATTCAGGTGACTCGATCGCACACTTGTCAAAGAACAGGTGGGTGGTGCTATGGGGAAAACACACAGGCTGTGCATACATAACAGACACAACATGATAAGCTCTAACATATCTGATGGTCCTAAAGTCCCTTGATATTTAATCAGGCTCTTAGAATCTGTATGAACTAATTTATTTCTTGGAAATTCCATTATTCCATGCTTATTATTAAGACAATAAAACCAATATGATTTTGAATACTCAAAATCTTAATCTAATTAACATTCAATAATCTAATTAATTATTAATTGATAGTGTTAATAATATAATCAACATATTTTATTGAGTTATAATTGACATATATTAATCTCAGGTGTAGAATATAGTGATCTGACATTTGTAAAACATTACAAAATGACTACTATAATAACTCTAGTTAATATCCATAAAATATCTATTTAAATATACAACTAGTCCTTTTAGATTCTCTAACAGAAGGTGTTTATTCCCCCATAACAAAAAATCAATTTGTGTCTACTATTTATTACTTATATGTCTTCAAGCAGATTGCACTAATTCCAATATTAACATTCCTGACCTAATAAATGTCTAAAATTTTATTCCAACTTTCATCACCAGATTTATTTTGTTATTATTCAACAATGAAATATCACAAAGTAACATATTTTATAAACAGTCCATGACATATATAAAGGCAGAATTCTATGGAATTGTCTAGGTATTTGATTCAGGATAAGTTGATTAAGATACTTTGGCACAAACTGCTGAAATATTTCACATTACTTAGTCCATAACATACTTTTATAATTGTAGCAGATTTACAACTATGGAATACAATAATCAAGACATAAAAATGCACCAATCTTCTTGTGATATCTGATTAATCAATACAATAATCAAGACATAAAAATACATCAATCTTCTTGTGATATCGGATTGATCTGTGAACTATACCAGCGGGCACCACATCTCTACCCCACCCTAAGTTCTCTAGTGTCAGCCTTTGGTGATCTTTCATACAAAGCAGTTATTTTTTATGTGGCTGTCAATCATAACAGTAAGTTGCAAACTAAAATCTACTATCTTGCAAATGGAAACAAAAATCTGTTGGCCTGCTACAGTTTTATAAATCTAGGTTTAGGAAAATCTTATACTGGTTAATATGGACCAGTTTTCAGGTCACTTATCAACTTGATATCTTCTTGTAAATTAGCAGTTGTGGAACATAGGAGACTTGTCTTAAATACAGGCAAAACTGAAAATATACATCTTTTCCCCCATGTCCCTAACTCTTAGCTGCTGGATGTCAAATGTAGACTATATCAAAATTAAGATGATGGAAAACTTTAATCCTGGTTCCAGAAGGCTGGGCCTCTGTTCTGCATCAAGGGTCTGTTTTCATTGATATCAGTATCTGATATCTACAAAATCTAAGTTCCCCAACTGTTGCTAATTTGTCCTCTGGTTTAGGAAATCTCATCTTTTTTTAGTGGAGATGAGGGGAAATAAATCCTTAGGGGCTGATTCAGGTTTTGCACTCCCATATAGAATCTTTATGTGTCTTTGTATTACATATATACACCCACACACATGTGTGTTACATATATACACCCCCCAACACGCATGTGTGTGTGTGTCTGTCATATACACATACCTATATAAGTTCTGAGCAGAAGCAGCTCAGATCCTAAACATATATATATAGTGTATATATATACACACACATTTCATATCCCCTCTCACCTCAAAATGCAGTTATATTACAGTCATATCATGGGGATAGTTTATTGTCACCTACTTCTTCACTTCAATATAAGAATGTACATATCAGACAAAAACATATAAGCACATTATAAGATGATCTCTTGATATACTTCTAAGCCATGTGAAAAGTACTTTTGATTTACATATATTGAGTAGGAATGGAAACAAACTATTTTCTCTATTGATAGAAATGGTAAACTTTCTGATATTTGAAAGACATGTTATATTATCAAAAAAGAACATTATATCATATTTAAATATTTTGGAATTATCTTTCAACTTTCATGTGTCCATTATTTATAGCTGGGTAGCATTTACCATGCATGATTACTAAGACACAAAACCTGGAGAAGGGGTGGTACATTTGTTAGGATTAGATTCACTAGATTTATCTAAATTCTCAGGAAATAAAATCACAAGTGTCTCAAACAAGACAAAGTTCCTCTGTCATATAAATGAAGTCAGATATCACTAGTCTTGGGCTAATAATCCTGACTCCTTAAAAAAGGATTTCTTAGGTTGATACATATCCAGTTACATCTTATTGGTAGAACTTTAGTCACCTGGTTATTTATAGTTGCAAGTTAAAAGTGAAAGTCACTTAGTCAGTGTCTGCCTCTTTGTGACCCCATGGACTATACAGTCCATGAAATTCTCCAGGCCAGAATACTGGAAAGGGTAGCCTTTCCCTTCTCTAGCGGATCTTCCCAATCTAAGGATTGAACCCAGGTCTCCCACACTGCAGGTGGATTCTTTACCAGCTGAGCCACAAGGGAAGCCCAAGAATACCAGAGTGGGTAGCCTACCCCTTCTCCAGAGGATCTTCTCAACCCAGGAATTGAACCGGGGTCTCCTGCATTTTAGGTGTATTCTTTACCAACTAAGCTATCAGGGAAGTCCAGTAAACTGGAAAATGTTGCATGTACTCTGAGTACCAAAATAAAAAATTTCTGAAAGAAGTACTTAAGACACTCCAAAGAATAAAAATATAAAATCTATGAGGGCTCAACTTTGACAGAGCAACACAAAAATAAAAGCAGACAATAAATAATATAAAAAGAATAAAAATACTTTATTGATTATTTAAGTACATCTGTGGGCCTACCAGGCACAGCAAATTCTAGGCATTGGGATTCTTAAGTGAAAACACACACACATATACAATCTCTGCCTTCACGTGGCTTATATTTTAGTGGACGAAGACGGCTGTTTTGCTTGTGTGTTTATTTTCCAGTACTTCCAAGTGTTGCGCTGTGCTCAGTCGCTCAGTGGTGTCCAACTCTTTGTGACCCCATAGACTTCAGCTCGCCAGGCTCCTCTGTCCATGGAATCTTCCAGGCAAGAATACTGGAGTGGGCTGCCATTCCCTATTCCAAGACTTTCACAGGTACACCTACTTTACTAAAATTGAGTAATCATCCTGACTTTCTTCTGAGAAGCCTCCTGGTACCTAAGATTCCAGGTGGTTTTGTAGTGATAAAGTGATATGCATTTCCGATGCTTTGGCAATAAAGCATTCAACTCCACATTCCCATTGTGTCAAAGGTATCATCCTCTTGCTTACACATCTGTGTCTCTACTTGGTAGAAAAACAAGACACCAATTACTGTCTCCACAAACTGATCTATACCTTTCTTCATCATTAGAAAAACAAATACTAACACAAAAAACTCCAAGAAACCTAGGATTTTTATTTCCTAATTCTTTTTTCCACCAATAGATGGGACATTTGCAACATATTATCCCTTCCCTCAATCTATTCTATACTAGATCCTGAGTTTTGTTGTAATGGATTTATCTGTTTAATTTCAGCCTATGACTGTATTTTCTCTTTTGTGTGTTTATTCAATTTCAGAAATACTTATTAAGCACCAATACAATAAGATTTTTCCACCAATTTTGAACCTTTTGTGAATCCATTGTTATGTTGCACTTTTGTTGTTGTTCAGCCGTTAAGTCATGTCCAAATCTTTGCAATCCCATGGACTGTAATCCACTAGGCTCCCTCTGTCCATGGGATTTTCCAGGCAAGAATACTGGAGTGGGTTGCCATTTCCTTCTTCAAGGGATCTTTCCAGATCAGAACCTGTGCTTCTTGCATTGGCAGCTGGATTCTTTACCACTGAGACACCAGGGAAACTCATCTTGAACTTTAATTGCATTTAAAAATACAGTTCAGAAAAACATATTTATGGCAATGTGAAACTAACTATGAAGGGGTTTCAGAGTCAAAGAGACAACCACACAGGGGCTGAAATGTTTACAAAGATGCTATACCTTTTTTTATCTCCACCACTTGTTTAAGGCATTTAAAAGAAAACATGTGCCACCTTATATTCTTCGATAGGAAATTATTGTGACAAAATAATTGGTGAACATGCTTTTAGCAGAAAAATAGGGGGTTAGATTTCCTGTCTAAAATGCAATATAGCTTTTCAAGAGCAAGGAAGAAATTATATATGTTTCTCTCTGTGTGTATATATACAATATAATGCATTGTGAATATATGCATGACAAAGTAGGTAGAAGAAAGGGTAAAATCAGATTTGTATCCATTAACTTGTAGGCATATCCATTATACATTAAGTTTCTGTTGCTATATTGTTAAGTAAGCTTTAGATTTGTTCATTTAGTATGAGTATATTGCTGTAAAAACAAAAAGTTAAAATCCAAATGTATCTCTGAACAAATACACATATATATTGTGGAAACACAGAGAATTTGGTAAGAGTGTGAAAGAACGGACACATTTCCTAATACATTAACAATTAAGGGCACCCTGTGAAAAACATTTAAGTGTTGTAATTTATGAACTGCATTTTTTCCTCTTTGATGCCCTGTGAAACTAGTAAAAATATAACATTTTCAATTAGCATTCAACTACTTTTTATTTTATTTGCAGAATATGATAGAAAACCATTCAGAGGCATAACTAACTTGAGCTCTGTATACATTTGGAATTAAATGTGTTTAAAACATATTTTTCAGTTTTTCAGTTTGACAAAATATACTCAAAAAATTCTCAGATAGTTCCTTCTGTTTTTCAGTTTTAGCTTGCTGCATTTGGCAATATTTTAGAGGAATATTAATATGTATAAAAGTTAGATTTTTATAAACTAAGTCACCCATTCACCATAAATAATATTATGCCATGCATTTTAAATTCAATTTCAGATATTCAGCTAGCTGTAACTGCCAAGATAATACTACAATCAGGCTTATTTCAGAGTTAGTAATGTGGTCCTTAGTTATAATATGCAACTTGAAAAGACTGATCCCCAAAATACCAGTCCTCACCAAGTTTTAAATTGCTACTTTAATTGGAGCAGAAAGAATTTACTTTCTGCCAGATATGTTAATATGTGCCTATGAGAAACTATTAACTTTTTTCATATTTTAAATGTATTCCAGGGATCGCTTATCATCTTGTAGATTCATACCAGGCATCTGCCCAGTTGGCCGAGGACTTAATGAAGAACTACTCTCAACGGCAGTTGGCAGTGAGTAGCCACACCTACTGTTGTGTAGACACACACACACATTCACAACCCCCTTCAAGATGCTCTTACTATAATTCAGCATATGTGGGACATCTCAACAGCCATCTTTGCCTTTCATTTTCCCATCTTATACTTGAGTTTCTATGCATATATAATCTCATTTCCACCAAATTCTGCATAAAGATCTGCCTAGTTTTCAAACAAGGAAGTAAACAGTCTTGAGGCCTTTCGATGTCCTTCACATCATCCCATTAATAGCCGCATTTACCCACAATGGACCGTCAATGCAACAAGGTTTTTCTCCAGCGTTATGGAGATACCACTGACATAAAACACTATCAATTTAAAGTGTACAACTTTAAACTTTCATATACTTATGTGAATGTATTACCAACTTGTGTGTGTGTGTGGTGAGACCGTTTAAGACTTACTCTCTTGACGACTTACTAGCATATGGTACTGTATTAACGATAGTCACCATGCCGCACTTTACTCATAACTGGAAGTCTGTAGCTTACCCTTTGACATCTTCACCCATTTTCCTCTCTTCCTGCATCTCTCCTCTGGCAACCATCAATCTTTTGTTTCTTTAAGTTTTTTGCATTCCACATGTGAGTTCACATAATATCGTTTTTTGTTTTCTGACATCGTCCAGGTTAGGCCTTGCACACGTGTCAGCTTTGCACTTTGGAATAGCCGCAGTGTTCCGCGCGGGTCTCAGCCTGTCTCTGGCCTGGCTATCCGTAGGGCTGTCGGTTATCCGGGGACTGGCCTGCGGGCCACTCCCACGCAACGAGTGAGGCCCCCGCGGGCGTTTCCCCTCAGAGCCAACCCTGAGGCTGGAGCAGCCCTTGGGTTCTCCTTGGGATTACAGAACGCACCTCAGCAACCACGGTCAGGGAACCTGGAAATAAAAACAACCAACAAGCCCTATTCCTCACATGCCTGCAGGGCCCACTCCACCGGCCCGCTGGGCGAGGTCACAGGTAGACGGAGACCGGGCAGGCGGGCCTGGGGAGCATTTCCGGTTTGGGGCGAGAGGGAGGGGCCTGTGTGGTCAGGGGTCCCTCCTTATTGGTGGATTTCAAACCTGAAAGCCGGAAATAAAACCCAGGCAGCGGACAACAAGCTGCAGAACGGTCAGTTAGCTACCTTCGCGACGGCTTAAACCAAAGGAAGCTTCAGGGCTGAGGCGACATGAGGCGACCTGGCTGTTATCCCTCCGTGGAGCTGGCAAGGGTTTGTTTCTTTGTTTGTTTTGCGATCGTTTTCTCTGAGAAACTTACGTGTCTGTCACTTACATTACAACTAAAAATGCCCGGTCAGGTGCGCACACTTACCTAGATCGGCAGCAGGTTCCAAAGGCAACACTGAGGACCCAGGGACCCTTCGCTGAGTTTGCCCGAAAGATGACCTCTGACGGAAATCCGGTACAAAATCAAAGCCAGGAATCTGGCATTGGTGGGAAGTGGGTATCTAGCTCTGCACCATTTGCCCCATGCGTGCGTGTGTATCATCACCAGGTCAGTCAGGATACAAACTATTTCATCACCACAAAGAGCTCCCTCGTAACCCTTTACAGTCACACTCATCACGCTCCCCCTAATAACCCGAACCAAGGGCAGCCACTAAAACGCTTTCCCTTTGTATAATTTTGTAATTTTAAGGATTAGGTATATTGACATATACATACTATTGTATGTAAGCTAGTTAGTGGGAAGCTGCTGAATAATGTGGGGAGTCCAGCCCAGTGCTTTTAGGACCTAGAAGGGTGGGATGGGAGATGGCAGGGTGGCTCAAGAAGGAGGAAATGAATATATGTACACATACAGCTGGTCTAGGTTTTCAGCACAGCAGAAACTAACAGCGTTGTAAAGCCATTATCCTGCAATTAAAAAAAAAAAAAAGAATATTATGTAAATTGAACCAGACAGGATGCAGTAGTTTAGACGTCGTTGTTTTGTTTGTTTGTTTGTTTTACTTGACATAATGTCCTGGAGACCCAATCAATTGTTGTGTTTGTGCTTTTTATTCCAGAGTAGTATATCATGGTATGATAGTACAGCTCACTTTTGAACAACAGATTTGCACTGGGCTGGTACACTTACATGTGGATTTTTTTTCAGTAAGCACTACACACATCCATGGTTGGTTGAATGTGTGGATTCAGAACTGTGGCTTTGTAGGGTAGATTATAAAGTTATACACAGGTTTTCGACTGCCTTGGGAGGTGTCAGCACCCCAGTTTTATGTTATCCATGGGTCAACTATGCTATCGTTTAATCATTTACCCATGAAGAGAACTTTTAGCTGTTTACTGGTTTTGCTTATTTGCTGCTATGAACATTCACACGGAGGTTTTTGTGTGGATATAGTTTTCATTTCTCTAGGTTCATGTTTAGTTTTTTTTTAAGAAACTGCCAAATTATTTTCGCTAGTTCCTGCAATATTTTACATGCGCAGCAGCAGTATATGAGTGATCCAATTTTCCTGTATCTTCACTAGCAATTGGTATTGTCACTTAAAAAAAATATTAGTTGTTCTAACAGGTAATCTCATCATAGTTGTGATTTGCATTTTGCTAGGCTAGTTATGTTAACACCTTTGCTTGCGCTTATTGCCATCATTATGTCATCTTCAGGGAAATATCCCTTTGTCTTTGCCTATTTTATAATTGGATTGTTTGTTTTTAAGTGCTGAGTTTAGAGAGTTCTTTATATATTCCAGATGTGATTCCTTTATCAGAGATGTAGCTTGCAAATATTTCCCCCAAATTTCTAGCTTTTCTTTCTATTTTTCTCATTAAGGTTTTTCACAGAACAGAAATATTAATTTTGATGAAGTTCAAATTCCATATATATATATATATATATATATATTTTTTTTTTTTTTTTTCTTTTGTGGATCATGCTCTTTGTATCAAGTCTAAGAACTCTTTGTCCAACCTTTGGCCCTGAAGAATTTTCCTCCTTTCTTTGAAAAGTTTTACGTTTTACATTTAAGTCTGTGATCCATTTTGAGTTTATTTGTATAAAAGGGACAAGGTTCAGGGTGAGGTTCACTTACTTGCTTGTAGATTTCCAGTTGCTCCAACACCATTTATTTAAAAGGCTATCCTTAGTCCATTGAATTATTTACATTTGCATCTTTGATAAAAATTACTTGGCCCTACTTCTGGGGCTATTTCTGAGTTCTTAATTCTGGTCCATGATCTCTGTACATATCTCTCTACCAAGAACACAGAGTCTCAATTACTACAGCTATATCATGTGTCCTGAATTCAGATAGAGTGAGTCATCTCACACTATCCTTCTTTTTAAAATTGTTTCAGAATTGTTCCTTTGCCTTTACATATAAATTTTAGAAAAATTTTACTATAACTAAAAAAAAAATCTTGCTGAGATTTTGAAAGAAATTGATGAGTGTGAAAGTACAGGCTCCTCAGGTTCTCTCCCTACATCATAGAAGGGAGGGGTCTTACTGTCCAGTCAGGAGGAAGTCCCTGATCCCCAGTAGTCCTCCCCTAACACCAGTGCAGGTTGGGCTATGTTATTACAACCTAGCAGAAGTGAGTAACTAGGCTCTCTGCTCAGTCTTTGCTAAGAAATTTGTGGGGAGACACACTTTTTTTTCCTGTGATGTTTGACTAGAAGAAAGCAGTTATTGTTTAAGTTTTCTGTCTTGCTAAGCTCCCTTCCTGGTCTCATAGCTACAGAAAACAGATATACAAGTTTTTGTTACCATGCTTTTTAATTTTAGTCTATGCTTATTGGCATTTTAGAGTTGCTACCTTATGCAGACCCAAATCTGAGGTGTATGAGGCAAAAAGAAAACCTATGATACTTAGCACTGTGTCATCCCTTGGGTCATTATCCTATAGGTCCTCTTTCCTTTGCACTTCAGCTTCTTCTTAAGGTTATCTTATATACAATGTTTGAAGCATTCAGTGTACACATAGGATACAAATGGGAGAGTACATCTATTCCATCTTCCTAGAAGCCAGTGTCATAAATTTATAATTTAACATCTCTTATGTGCCTTTCCCAAGTGGTCCAGGGCTTCCCAGGTGGCCCAGTGGTAAAGAGTCTGCTTGCAATGCAGGAGATGTGGGTTTGATCCCTGAGTCCAGAAGATCCCCTGGAGAAGGAAATGGCAACCCACTCCAGTATTCTTGGCTGGGAAATCCTATGGACAGAGGAGCCTGGTGGGCTACAGTCCTTGGGATCACAGAGTTGGACACGAATTAACGATTAAAAAGCAATAACAAATGTGCCCTATATTGTGCTATACAAGGAAAGTTTAGACCTCAAGGAAATTATTTTCTACTATAGAAAGAACAAATTTTTATATGTTATTCTTAAATGATACAAATGAGAAGAAACAGATATGTACACTTGTCTAGAACTCAAGAGAAGGAAAGCTACTCAGCTAAAACCAGAATTTCTAGGTCTATTTCTTGTGGGTATGATGCCTAAGTTGAGACTTAAAATATAAGCAAAATTCACCAGATGCATAAAGTAGAAAACAAACAATCCAATAAGAAGTTTACTTACATGAGAAAAAGATAATTTGGTAGAATCTGTGAGAAAAAAAAAAAAGCTCTTTCAGAATATGAGTCTGAAGAAATAGGTGGAGATTAAGTCTTGGAAATCTTTGAATTATGTCATAAAGAGCATATATATGTTTTCCTGAAAGCATAGCTGAATCATTGAATTGTTTTATAAAAATTTAGGATAGGCCAAACTTCTTTTAAATAGAATTACCTTTAAGTTAGGTAAGGAATAAATATTAATAAAAATGGAATGATATTAAAGATAAGCTGAACAAGTACAAAATCATTCCAATATCTCTGAATATATATATATAATAATGGTATTAAATATATAAATGGAAGTAAGAATCAGTTATTAAGGGAATATATAAATATTCCATAGGTAAAATTATCTGTATTGATTATTGATTATTCCCCATCCATTGCTGTAAGAAAGTGTGATATTAAATGTGAAGTTCAGAGGAAAGGACAAGATTTTGAATGCTTCAATAATTTAAAAAATTATAAAAATAGAACATTGTAGGGTATACAGAAGTAGAAATACAATGTTGTACACATGAAATTTATAAATTAGTGTTACCCTAAAAAAAGTGATTATCGTGAAACATACATTTTAAAGGGAACACAAACCGGGAATCTTAGAGTAAGAAGTTAGTCTAGGACGAGAACTGTGAGTGAATAACATCACTGTACTTATGTGTGTAGAGAGAGTCCATAAAGCATTACCTGTTATGCTTATTAAATTAGTTTAGAAGACCAGTAGGAAGCTTAAAAACTATGCTTGTTCATTCTGGCAACAAGATACTTTTTGGTGTTCCTGGTATGCAATTTCTCTGTTGTGTGTGTGTGTGTAGTGGGGATTGCTTTACTTTGAGACAATGATTTTGACTTTATGAAAATTGAATGCTAATGGACAAACAGTCCAATAGTTTGAGGATATTATATGTAAAGTTCACATCTTCATTATTTTAAATCACAGACAATAAATAGGGTTACTTACAGATGAATGTGAATAAATAGCGGAAAAAGGAGAGAAATAATTCTGAAGAAGGCTGGCAGAAAAGCAATCATCTTTAAACTATCTGCCTCACAATGTGTGGCACAGAGAAAGTGCTTTTTAATCGCTTCTTAACTAAATGGAAAGAGCTTTCAGCCCTTGAAACTACAGAATATGAAGTGTTGATATTTTACATCAAGTACCAATAAATATGTAAGGATGAGTGGTGTAACCAGGAAGTTAAGACTGTCCATACCTAGAAGCCTTAATTTCTTGGATTTCAATGAAAATCTTAGTCATCTCTTAAAAGTAAGAAGCTCAGTCTTGGATGGTAGTCTTGAAGAAATGGGTTACATTTTACAAAAAAAAAAAAAAAAATGAAAGGAGATTAAGAACAAAAAATGATGACGATTAAGAAAAAACTGATCTGAAAGACACAGGGTTGTTTAGCCATGTAGCAGAATCAGTTAAAACTGAGTGAGTAGGAATACATAAGTAAAACATTTGCAATATAAATTTGTCCTTCCTTTGTTCTTATATTTTAACTAATGAAGACAAAAATTTTTGAATAAACTGTTACTGGATTTTATAAAAGAAAATTAAGAAATCCTAATTTGTTTTTTGTTTGTTTAATTCCATTCTCTCACTTGAAAAATCTTTTTATGTAAAATTTAACTAACATCCATCACCCATCAAAGTGTATTACTTATACGCACTTAATATTTGTTGAGCAGAAAATGGACCATTGAATGAATGGGTTTTTGACTTTGTGAAATGGATACAAGTATCTGTCCAGAACCATAATGCAGGCTTTTCATCATGTTAATCGTCTCAAGGACAGTGTAAGCCTCCATTTTATCTATGTCATCCCTTCCTACTATTCATCATTTTCCAGTGTTCAATTATTTTCTTTGGGGTGGCAACTTGCTACTGTAATATTAAATTTATTAGAAAAGGCAAATCTAGGAAGTCATCTCATCCATCAATCTGTCTTCCGATTAGATTATATCTAAAATAATTCTATTTATAAACACCTGCAAAAGTAGAGACTCCACAGCTTCTCTTGACAACAATTTAAATATTCAATCTTCTTTGAATATCTTCCTTAGATTTTCTTCAGATACCACATGTTCAAAAGGGAGCCCACTTTCTTTTCTTTCACATGTGTTTAAAAGATTTGGCCACAATTATTATAATAGTCTTGAGTTTATTCTTGAAAACTGAACCACGAGCAATCCATACATAATCCCTGACTAACATGATAACTAAATGAACACATTTCAAGCACATATTGTTTTATTATTGATGTTTAATATTTTTATTAACAGACTTTATATTTTAGGATAATTTTAGATTTACAAAAGAATTAATCAGATACTACAGAGAGGTCCCCATATACCACCTGTACCCAATTTCCTCTATTACTAACATCTTACATTAGTACTGAACATGTTACACTAATGAACAATTATTATTAAACTAAGGTCCATATTTTATTCAAATTGCCTTAGCTTTTCCAAATTCCCCTTTTGTGTTCCAGGATTATAACCAACTCACCAGGTGCCTCTGTTCATGGGATTTCCCAGGCAGTAAAATGGAGCAGGTTGCCATTTCTTTGTCCAGGGCATCTTCCTGACACAGGGATTGAACCTGCAGACTGGCATCCCCTGCATTGCAAGCAGATTCTTTACTGCTGAGCCACGAGGGAAGCCCTATGACGAAGATACCACATTGTATTTAACAGTCTTGTGTTCTTAAGCTCCTCTTAACTGCGACAGATTCTCAATCTTTCCTTGTTTTTGATGAGCTTGATAGCTTTGTGAGAGGGGGTACTAATCATGTATATCATGCTGCTGCTAAGTCACGTCAGTCGTGTCTGACTCTGTGCGACCCCATAGACAGCAGCCCACCAGGCTTCCCCATCCCTGGGATTCTCCAGGCAAGAATACTGGAGTGGGTTGCCATTTCCTTCTCCAGTGCATGAAAGTGAAAAGTGAAAGTGAAGTCGCTCAGTCCTGTCCAACTCTTAGTGACCCCGTGGACTGCAGCCTACCAGGCTCCTCCATCCATGGGATTTTCCAGGCAAGAGTACTGGGGTGGGTGCCATTGCCTTCTCTGATGTATATCATAGAGCCTCTTTATTGAAATAAGTCCAGTATTTATCTCACAATTAGACTGAGGTTATATGTTTTGGGGAGGAGGATCACAGGATTGTAGTGTCATGTTCATAACATCATACCAAGGGGCCATATTTATCAAAATGATTTATGCAGTTGCTACTGATGTAGGACAGAGATAAAACTCTAGAAAATGATGCTGTTTAGCCTATTTAGCTTGATAAATTTCTTTGTTCGAAGTTGGCTTTGTCTGAAATTAATATAATGATACTAGCTGTCTTCTGATGAATGTTAGCATGGTATATATTTTCTCCTTTATTGGTAATATGCCTGTGTCCTTGTGCATTTAAAGTGGGCTACTTATCATCAACATATATTTGGATTTTGTTGTTTTATCTACTCTGCTAGTCTCTGTCTTTCATTTATATTTTCATACCATTCACATTTAACGTAGTTATCCATACAACTGTTGACCTCTGAGACTCCTCAACTTCCCCTCACCCCAGTAGGACCATACCAAGAAGACTCAGAGGTCCCCTTTATGATACTAGGGATCACCCCCATGTGTGCAGTCATCTTGCTTTGTAAACCCTCAAACCCAAGAAAAAGGCTTAAATGTTAAAAACCAATCTCTCTGTGCAGAAAAAAGTACTTGGCAAAAGTCTCTTTATTCTCCTCTACATTGGGTTTGGTGAAGCCTTAAGAGAAACTAGGCACATAAACATCACTATTCCAAGTCAGGTGGGAGAGCTTCCTAGAGCTTTTAAACTAAATCAGTGAGAATAAATCTTCAAAATGTCTCTGTATTAACTTAGGGTTTCTGCCATTGTTGCTTTACATGTGGCTAAACAGCCAACTATGCTGGGACCTGCTAAACATAATTTTAGTGACTATGCACCTCATGTTATCATACAGTATACTTTTTTCTCAAGTAACTTGGCAGAAGTTTGATTTCTAAACTTTCCCCAACCTGGGCACAAGTAGAGCCATCCCCTGTAACTATCCACCACATTCTTTTCTTCGGTACTTGATTCAGTGTCTTTCTTCATCTCACAGTTGAACCTGATGACCATAGTTCAGTGTCTCAGCCAATCTCACTGCAAAGCAGGTATACAATGTAATTTGGCAATACATGTGACCTTTTCCCTGCTTTAGAGTTTTCTTGCTTTTTATGTTGTCTAACAAGCTAGGCGGCTTGTTTATAAGAGCAAAATTAGTATAACACTCTCATTCCCTTTATGTAAAAGTCATGTGCTTAACTTCCAGAGTAGAGAAAAGCATGCTGTCTTTGACCAGTACTGCTATAAAAGGAAAAGGAATATCCAGCAAGGAAAAAACCTATTTTGAAAGGTAAAGGGATGCTTATATCTGAGGGGGACAGGGATGCTGAATGGGAGTCAAGTATGTATATACTGAAGAAGGCTCCTGGATTTCCAACAAGGAAGCATTAGATAACCGCAGAAAGGGCAGATTCAGCGTAGTAGTAGAGTGAAGGTAGATTATAATAAACAGAGGAATGAGTATGCTGTGAAGCATTAGAGACACTGAATTTAGGATTGAATTTCAGCTAGAAGTTTGAGTTTATAAGGATTTTTTAAGTCAGGGTGTAAATATTGAAGCAAAACTTATCTCTCCTGTTTCTTCATTTTGTTTATGGACCTTAAAGCTTTTCTGTCTTTGAATGCCACCTAGCTCAACCTCTTTTTTTTTGGAGTGAGCACAGTACAATATATGAAGAAATAAGTGGGTTGAGTAACACTTTCGGTGTGAGCTATAGTCACTGTAATGCTTCATGTTTTTCGTTCTCAAAGTCTCTTGATCGTCTGCCTTTTCTTTGAAACTCAATTATGCGTCTATCTAAATTGAGAGGATCAAAAAATCTTAATACCATCATTTAATGTCAGTTTTATGGTTATAATATTTCTACATAGAGGATTTCTTCTAGGATGTCTAAATGAGTTCTTTCTCTCTATACTTGATTGATAACATAGGAAATATGAAATAGACCTCATTATATTAGGCCTAGAATAAAAAGCATTCTCATCAGCTAGCTGCATATAGAAGCATAAATAAGGAATATTTATTAAAATGTATGAAACTATATTCATAAATAAAATACTTTGGGGTGGTGATATATTACTCATTCTTCATGATGTAATTTAAAAAATTTTGAATCATCACCAGTAGGATCATCAGGAGTTATTTCCTCTAAACAATCTGTTGATGTGTTTTAAATTTCATATTTCATATTTCAATTGTTATTCAAGTTGATTTCCTAGTATTGCTATTCAAATTGCTCTCAATAGCATTAGAGTGAGAAAACGGAAAAAATGAAAAGAGTAAACCTGTAATATCTACTTAGCTATACTGATCAAATTATCTATACATATATAATTATATGTATGTGTGTATATAAATATATATATGTAAACAGAGTGAAACATTGTTTATTAAACTAAAATTGCTCAGTGCCAGTTACAGACAGAGTTTGAGCAAGCTCTGGGAGATGGTGAAGGACTGGGAAGCCTGGCAGGCTGCAGTCCATGGGGTCACATAGAGTCGGACATGACTGAGCGACTAAACAACAAATATGAGATGTTGTTGACATGTGTGAGAACTAAATGTCATCAGGATAAGATTCATTAATTGACTAATAATAGATTTTTCGTTCTTCCTGAAGATTGAAGAATAATGGCAGTCACAGTATGTTCCATGAAATTTGCATGATTTTGAATTAAAATTCAATACTTAGAGCAAGTAAAATCTAACTTCTTTGGAGGCTGAATTTGAAGGCTATACAATAAGTTACCAAGTATAATTCATCATTCTTAAGTGCATAGTTCTTCTGTGGTATATTTTGTGGATTTTTATATATTATCAAGGATTCATTTATGATAATCACTTCATTTGCACGAGCAAAGATAATTTATTTAAATGCTTGAGTCAATGAAATTCTCTAATTATTTCATTTTGTCTTGATTCTTTGCCCAGAGTTTTATCTTTAGGCAAGTATTCTTTTCCAGATGAGGTACTTGTTTTATGAACGTACAGCTGACTGTCCTTGTTTTTCTTACTATTTTAGCACTAATTCTGCAAATGCCACCTGAAGGAATGCCTTGATAACTAAAACATAGAACTAAATTCATGTTCTTCAAACTTATCATTTAATAGCATGCAAATAATATATATGTATTCTGTTGTTACTCTTTACTCAATATCTTATCAAGCAAAGAAAAGGGCATCAGAATCAAATCTCTTAAATTTGCAATTTAAGAGATCATAAGTCCTGGGTGTTCATTGGAAGGACTGATGCTGAAGCTGAAACTCCAGTACTTTGGCCACCTCATGAGAAGAATTGACTCATTGGAAAAGACTCTGATGCTGGGAGGGATTGGGGGCAGGAGGAGAAGGGGACGACAGAGGATGAGATGGCTGGATGCACCACTGACTCGATGGGCATGAGTTTGAGTAAGCTCCGGGAGTTGGTGATGGACAGGGAGGCCTGGCGTGCTGCGATTCATGGGGTTGCAAAGAGTTGGACATGACTGAGCAACTGAAGTGAACTGAAATGAACTGAATGAATATATATTGCTTTAATTTAACGACAAAGAAATGTGATAGGCAAAATGTTGATTAGTTTTTAAATTAAATGATCAAAATAAAATATCAGTATCTCTATGATTATAAAGGTTATAATTACTTAATTGATTTTCCCTTTATTTTTCAGTTATATTTAACTATATAAGTGTGATTTTCCTGCTGTGCTCAGAATTCAAGTTCACAATTCATTAGAGAATTTCCTGGCTATATTTTTTCCATCAAAACATATACTTCTCTCAGTCATTGGACCAAAGGAAATCTTATTTTCTTTCGTTTTCTAAGAGTCACCTAAGTATCTAGAGTGTTTACCCTTCTTCTTGGTATTCCAGGAAGAGAATAAAGAGTCATGAGAATCATCAGTAATGCTTGAATTAAAAAGCACACATGAACACTTACAAAAGTCATATGGACACAAATATTCTCACAGGTGACCAAAGAATTCTGAGGCAAGTAACAAGTACATATTGCCATTGAACTGGAAAAAAGAAAGCACCAGTTTAGTATAATAAGCTAATGTCATTTTTCTGTTGTTACAATGTATATTCTGAAGCTACAAGCAGTATCCTACTGCTTATTGAGAAGTCTCTCAAAGGACTATTGTTTAACTAGGTTATACAGCCATTTTTGGCATCCTTTCCAGCCTTATTTCGGGAGAAGGAAACGGCAACCCACTCCAGTGTTCTTTCCTGGAGAATCCCAGGGACAGGGAAGCCTGGTGGGCTGCTCTCTATGGGTTGCACAGAGTCAGACACGACTGAAGTGACTTAGCCACAGCAGCAGCCAGCCTCATTTCACATGGCTTTTGCCAAGAGCATCCTGCGTTTGTTCAGACTTTTCGTGCCTCCCCTATATAGGCCATGCTTGGTATTACTGGTATAATTTATATATATATATAGATTATATATCTATATCTTTTTTTTAACAAGTGCTGTGAGATTCCAGAGAGGAGAGATTATTTCTAGTAGAAAGAACTTAAAAAGGTATTATAAAAGATGTAATATTTGATCCGAATGCTGAAGAAGTTATTGAATTTACTAAATTTTTGATGGGAGAAGTTAGAGAAAAAGCATTCCTATTAAAGGTAAGAAAACTGGCCAAGAAATAGTGTAGTGAAAGTCTGGATATAGCACAAAATAGCAGATAGTCCAATTTGTCTAGATGACAGGATATGTCTAAGGAAAATGCCTAGAGATTTTCAGATATTTATCCAGGCTTCCCTGGTGGTTCAGATAGTAAAGAATTTGCCTGCAATACAGGAGATATGGGTTCGATCCCTGGGTCAGGAAGATCCCCTGGAGGAGGGAATGGCTACCCACACCAGTATTCTTGCCTGGAGAATTCCGTGGAGAGAGGAGTCTGGCTGACTGCAGTCCATGGGGTCGCAGAGTTGTCTGGGCCACCACCAGGAAACAGCAGATAGTCTAGTCTGTCTATATCACATCATGTGTCCAAGGAACATGTCTGGAGGTAGGACAGATATTTACTGGCCTTTGGTAATTTGTGAAGAAATTGGATTTTATTTTTAAGTGATTTAAAGCAATGTGTTAAAAATATAAACCCACTCTAATGTATAAGTAAAAGACATATTAACATATTTTGAGGCTGGATTCCATTTTGTAGTCATGATGCAAAGGAATGACTCATTTGAAAAGACCCTGATTCTGGGAAAGATTGAGGGCAGGAAGAGAAGCGGATGACAGAAGATGAGATGGTTGGATGGCATCACCAACTCGATCAACATGGGTTTCGGAGGATTCTGGGAGTTGGTGATGGACAAGGAGGCCTGTGGTGCTGTGGTTCATGGGGTTGCAAAGAGTCGGACAGTACTGAATGACTGAACTGATCTGAAGGAGGTATGTGGGCTTCTATTGTGGCTCAGCTGGTAAAGAATCTGCCTGCAATGTGGGAAAACTGGGTTCGATCCCTGGGTTGGGAAGATTCCCTGGAGAAGGGAAAGGCTACCCACTCCAGTATTCTGGCCTGAATTCCATGGACCATATAGTCCATGGGGTCACAAAGAGGTGGACACGACTAAGCAACTTTCACTTTTCAGAGAGATAATATATACTAGTCTAAAAGTTTCTTTAACAAAAGTCTGTCAAATCATTCCATCCCTTTTTCCCTTATTGTTAAGATATTATATTCTTTGTATTGTATTTTCATAAATATTTTTCCCAGAAATCAATTATGACTTAATTATCATTCTTTTCATATATAATATTCACATATAGTATTATTCATATATATAATATATTCATATTATATATTCATATATATATATATATATATCTTCTTTACCTCAAGTCCCTAACACATTCTTATATATAAGAAAAAACTACTTTCTCAATAGCTTGGGAGAATTGCCCCCAATTTATACTAAGATCAAATATGCAGTATTCTAATGAAGAGTACAACTACTAAAAAGCTGCTTTAAACTTTATGATCAATAAGTACCTGATAACAAGCTATATAGAGGCTCAAGCCTTCTTTTTGCTGTCCTTTATTTTACCTCTAAAGAGACAAGAATTAATTGAGGGAAAGGAGAAAGATAGATAAACTGATTATATAAGACAATCCAAATATATACCTTTAAAAGGAAAAAGACATTTTTGGCTGGAGAATCAAATAAAGGAGAATGTTAAGTCCTTTGCTTCAAATAACATGAGTTAGAAAAAAGAATAATAGTAGCTGTCTAAAAATCTACTCTAAAAAAATAATAAAAAATTAAAAAGAAAATAAAAATCTACTCTAGGTTATGTTAGCACACATCAAATTATATAGTCTCTCAACCAAGCAACCGAATAGATACCTGTTGCAAAGAATTTAACCTTTTTCTATATTCTATCATCAGAACTCCATCAAACCCAAGAAAAATAGCATGCCATAAAAACAAAAACAAACAAAAAAACTAAATAGGATGCTCTGCCAAAGGAACTGTGTCTCCTATGTTATAATTTATTTGCTCACTGGAGGACATCAAATATTTTGTAAAGTCTGGTTTCAGTTACCTCCCATTTCTTGGGTTAGAATAATATTACATAAATTATACCATTAGGTTTATTATGAGCATTGTGATGTGATAATATTTGCTAGACTGCTAAGAAAAAAAACTACTTTTGACAATCCATTTTAGATTTTGGAAGAGGTTTGTTTATATTCAAACAGCATTTTTTAGGCCTTATGCCAAAAATTGATGCCATAAAACAGGAGGGACTCTACTTCAAAAGAATTCTAGTGTTTTTATTATAAATATTAAATACTTGGTGACAGTTATAAACAAAGATCTTTACAAATGCTTATGTAACTCAAAATATATAAATGTAAGAAATGCTTATGAACACTTATCCCCTGATTCTTTCCATAGGCCAGCCTAGAACTATCAATCTAAGCATGCTTGCATGCCTGCTTCAGTCATGTCCAACTCTTTGCAACCCTATGGACTGTAACCCAACAGGTTCCTCTGTCTATGGGACTCTCCAAGCAAGAATACAGGAGTGGGTTGCCGTGCCTCCCTGCAGGGGATCTTCCCAGCCCAGGGATCTAATCCAGGTCTCTTATGTCTCCTGCATTGCAGGCAGATTCTTTACTAACTGAACTACCAGGGAAGACCCAGTGTCACATGGGAAGCTCAATTTAAGCATATTTCTCCCAATTGGAAAACAAAAACAAAAACCACATCTCTTATAAACTCTTAAGTGCCAGGTTTCACATCCATTGCTTCTGCTAAAGTAAATGTTTTGGCTGGGACAGTGATAGATCGCACTGATAAAAACTTAATAAATTACCTGGTGAGGTGATCTGTCTCACAGCCAAGTCACCCAGTTAGATTTTCTCTTTATGAAAAGGAAAGGCGAGAGCAAGACAATTAATCTCCATGTTAATTTCTATATTTATTGAACCTGAAGTATAATTTAGTTTATATCCATTTCCTCTAGAAATATATGTGAGAAAATACTTCCACAGTGTTTATAGGCTAAAAACTTAAATAGTTCATTGATAAACTCTAGAATATATTCACTCAGGTAATAAAAACTGTTCTTTGATCATAAAATAATCAGTAATATTTAGATACTTTGAAGGAAGTAGGGAAAACCACTAGACCATTCAGGTATGACCTAAATCAAATCACTTATAATTATATAGTGGAAGTGGGAAATAGATTCAAGGGACTAGATCTGATAGACAGAGTGCCTCATGAACTATGGTTGGAGGTTCATAACACTGTACAGGGGACAGGGATCAAGACCATTCCCATGGAAAAGAAATGCATAAAAAGCAAAATAGCTGTCTGAGGAGGCCTTACAAATAGCTGTGAAAAGAAGAGAAGTGAAAAGCAAAGGAGAAATAAAAGATGTACCCATTTGAATGCAGAGTTCCAAAGAAAAGCCAGGAGAGATAAGAAAGCACTCCGCAGTGATCAATGCAAAGAAATAGAGGAAAACAATAGAATGGGAAAGACTAGAGATCTCTTCAAGAAAATTACAGATACCAAGGGAACATTTCATGCAAAGATGGGCTCAACAAAGGACAGAAATGTATGGACCTAACAGAAGCAGAAGATATTAAGAAGAGGTGGCAAAAATACACAGAAGAACTATACAAAAAATATCTTCATGACCCAGATGATCACAATGGTATGATCACTCACCTAGAGCCAGACATCCTGGAATGTGAAGTCAAGGGGTCCTTAGGAAACATCACTATGAACAAAGCTAGTGGAGGTGATGGAATTCCAGTTGAGCTGTTTCAAATCCTAAAAGATGATGCTGTGAAAGTGCTGCACACAATGTACCCACCAATTTGTAAAACTCAGCAGTGGCCACAGGACTGGAAAAGGTCAGTTTTCATTCCAGTCTCAAAGAAAGGCAATGCCAAAGAACGCTCAAACTACTGCACAATTGCACTCATCTCACACGGTAGTAAGTAATGCTCAAAATTCTCCAGTACGTGAACCATGAACCTCCAGATGTTCAAGCTGGTTTTAGAAAAGGCAGAGGAACCAGCTATCAAATTGTTAACATCCATTGGATTATCAAAAAAGCAAGAGAGTTCCAGAAAAACATCTACTGCTTTATTGACTATGCCAAAGCTTTTGACAGTGTGGACCACAACAATTCTGGAAAATTCTTAAAGAGATGGGAATACCAGACCATCTGACCTGCCTCTTGAGAAATCTGTATGCAGCTCAGGAAGCAACAGTTAGAACTAGACATGACCAACAGACTGGTTCCAAATAGCAAAGGGAGTACGTCAAGGCTGTATACTGTCACCCTGCTTATTTAACATATATGCAGAGTACATCATGGGAAATGCTGGACTGGATGAAGTAAAGCCTGAATCAAGATTGCTGAGAGAAATATCAGTAACCTCAGATATGCAGATGACACCACCCTTATGGCAGAAAATGAAGAAGAACTAAAGAGCCTCTTGCTGAAAGTGAAAGAGGAGAGTGAAAAAATTGGCTGACAGCTCAACATTCAGAAAACTAAGATCATGGCATCCGGTCCCATCACTTCATGGCAAACAGATGCAGAAACAGTGACAGACTTTATTTTCTTGGGCTACAAAATCACTGCAGATGGTGACTGCAGCTATGAAATTAAAAGACACTTACTCCTTGGAAGAAAAGTTATGACCAACCTAGACAGCATAGTAAAAAGCAGAGACATTACTTTCCCAAGAACGATCCTTCTAGTCAAGGCTATGGTTTTACCAATAGTCATGTATGGATGTGAGAGTTGGACTATAAAGAAAGCTAAGCAATGAAGAATTGATGCTTTTGAACTGTGGTGTTTAAGAAGACTCATGAGAGTCCCTTGGACTGCAAGGAGAGCCAATCATTCCATCCTAAAGGAAATCAGTCCTGAATATTCATTGGAACAGCTGATGTTGAAGCTGAAACTCCAATACTTTGGCCACCTGATGAGAAGAGCTGACTCATTTGAAAAGACCCTGATTCTGGGAAAGATTGAAGGCAGGAGGAGAAGAGGATGACAGAGGATGAGATGGTTGGATGGTATCACTGACTCAATGGACACTGAGTTTGAATAAACACCAGGAGTTGGTGATGGACAGGGAGGCCTGGCATGCTGCAGTCATGAAGTTGCAAAGAGTCAGACACAACTGAGCAACTGAACTGAAATGAACTGAATGTTTAGATGCTTATGCATCACTGTGCTGTGTAAATGATTGTTTCAAAATCATTATTAAACCAGTAAACTAATAATTATATAATAAGGAATATTGTCACTTCAACAAAGCAATGTGTTTATTATTAAGGAGTATATTAACATTTTTAGTTCATGAAGTCAATGAAACTTTTTAATATAGAATAATTATTTTCTTGAATTGGTGGCCTTCAAATTATCTGCATATATCATTTGATGTTCTGATATATAAATGAACTCATGTTGGAAATATGTAATAATTATAAATATTACTGACCACAATTTCAAAAGAAGCTATTTTTCCTTAAATATCTGTAGTACTGCTGACAGATACTAAGCAGTGTGTGTGTGTATGTGTGTGTATGTGTGTGTGTGTGCACATGCTTGTACACAGAGGATAAGGTAGAAATATGAAATGATTTTTTGCTAATAGGGAGGGGAGTTATCATAATGTAAATGTTCTTAAAAAAGTTCTTTACTTACAGAGACTCACTTTCCTCATCTGTAGAATAAGGATTCGAAAAAGTTTCTTTATCATAGATGTTTTGTGAGGAGTAAATAAAATAATGTATATGACATTTTTGGGTTTCCCAGGTGAGGCTAGTGTCAAAGAATCTGCCTGCCACTGCAGGAGACATGAGAAATGTGAATTTAATACCTGGGTGGGGAAGATTCCCTGGAGAAGGGAATGGCAACCCACTCCAGTATTCTTGCTTGGAGATCCCATGGACAGAGGAGTTGGGCAAGCTACAGTCCATAGCATTGCAGAGAGTCGGACACCACTGGAGCAACTTAGCACACGTGACACTTTTAGCACAAAACCTAGTATAATAGGCGTACAATTCATAATTCGTCATTTTTATCATTTCTATCTTCATATAGTTGACTAGAATCAGTTCATATATTATGAAAGAGATTCTTTGCCTACCATGTATCTTGAGATATTTTCATAGTTTGTAGTTTTCCTTCAACATTTATTAGAGTTTTTATTGCTATATAGATATTTTTAGTTTGTATATAATCAATTCTATTTAGAGGAAATTTTTTTTAAGTTTTACTTTATGACTTCTGGTTTGTGTCAAAATTAGAGATTTTTCTCCTATTCAATTTTATGAAAGTATTTTTTTATATTTTACTCTCTTTTAAAATTTTACCCTTCAATATTTAATCCATTTGAGATTTATGGATGATGAGTTGTGGGTATATAATTTACTTTTCCAAATAATGAGTCAATTGGTCTAAGACACTGAAAGGTTACTTTATACATTCCCATAGATCTGATTTGACATCTTTATAATATACTAAATTTCTCCAAATACTAGGCTGTCTTCCTGAACTTCCTGTTCTGTTTTGTTGACACCTTCTTTACCTTCATAACCAAGCCATCAAAAATTCCTACCAATTCTGTTTCTAAAATATAACTGGGAGCTTCTCTTGTTGCTCACTGGTTAAAAAAACCCACCTGCCAATGCAGAAGACCTGGGTTTGTTCCCTTATCTGGGAGGATCCCATAGGCCAGGGCACAGCTGGGCTCATGCACCACTACTATTGAGCCCGTGCTGTAGAGTCTGGACGATGCAACTGCTGAGCTCATGGGCCGCAGCTACCGAAGCCTGCATACCCTGCAGCCTGTGCTTCACAAGAGAGGCTGATGCAATGACCAGTGCATACTCCACAACTGCAGAGTAGCCCCTGCTCGCCACAACTAGAGAGAGTCTGCACAGCAGCAAAGACCCAGCACAGCCAAACATAAATAAATAAATATGGCTGGAATTCATTTTGTTCCCACTGCCATCATTCTAATCCAAATTACTTTTTTTTTTAAATTGGCTAAACAGTAGCTTTCTAAACAATGCCCCCCATTCTAGTCTTGCCCCTCCCCATGTGTATTCTCTGCAATGCATACTGCATGATTTCAGAAAATAAAAAGTCAGAGCCTTTGCTTTAGTTGTTTCAGTGGTGTACCATTACAAGTATCAGAGTCAAACTCTTTCATACAGGGCCCTAAAGTCTAACCTCAGACTTCCTTCCTCTTTGAATTTTTCTGACAATATAGCTCTCACCCACTGAACTGGCTTTTTATGGTTTTTCAGGCAGGCTAAAACATTTTCATTTTCAGCACATGTTTTGTTCAACTAAGGGGATTCTTTCATTAGTCCTTCATTTGACTGTTTCCTAGTTATAATTCTGGTTTCATTTCAGATGCCCTTCCCTAACTCATGCCCTCAAATCTAAATTAACATGTGCTCTGAATACAAATCCTACTGACAGATTTCTCTTAAATATCCAAGACTTTTTTGGTAATTTTAAAGATACAATTATTCCTTCTTCATAGCTGAATATTCATGTTCTATGAATGTATTGTCTTCCTACCTCACACTTAGAATACTACTCATGATATTTTCAAAGTATCAGCTTATTTCCTGAGTTAGTTCTACTTCTGTGAGAAACATTTTCCCTGATAACTTGTTCTTTTTTTAATTTGGTTGGAAATACATTTTCTTCAGCTGCTATTTTCTTATAGTCAAAAATTCAGGTTTAGATTAAGGAATAATATTAACAGGAGAGGGTTTCCTCAATGCTGACATAGGACACTTTTTAATTTCCCCAGAAGAACTCCCCAAAGCACTGCAGCTGACCAGAATGGGCAACAGAGGAATCTTCCCTGGTTGAAATAGGTAGGTATGAAAGTGAAAGAAAGTCAAGTGGTTCAGTCATGTCCAACTCTTTGCGACCCCGTGGACTGTAGCCTACCAGGTTCCTCTGTCTATGAGATTTTCCAGGCAAGAATACTGGAGTGGGTTGCTATTTCCTTCTCCAGGAGATCATCCTGATCCAGGGATTGCACGTGGGTCTCACGCGTTGAGGCAGATGCTTTACCGTCTGAGCCACCAGCGAAGCTCAGGTCGGTATGAGTAGGCATCATATAAGCTTCCTTCAAGCGTACAGCTTAATCCTTGGGATGGTTAATTTGGGGGAGGGGGGCGTGGCACAAGGCATGGCATGTGAGAACTTAGTTCCCTGACCGGGGATCAAACCCACACCCCCTGCATTGGAAGCATGGAGTCTTAACCACTGGACCGCCAAGAAAATCCCATTATGTATCAGCTTGACTAGGCTAAAGGATGCCCAAATAGCTGGTAAAACTATTTCTGAGTATATCTGTGAGGGTGTTTCTGGAAGAAATTATTAACATTTGATTCAGTAGACTGAGTTAAAAGAACCACCCTCATCAAAGTGGAAGCATCATCCAATCCATTAAGATTCTGAATGGGGAAAAAAAGAAAAAAGATAGATTCTCTCATTCTCTTCTTGAGGTGGGATATTCATCTGTTCCTGGCAGTGAAACACCTAGCTCTGGGGCCTTCAGAGTCCAGTGCTTACTTTACCAACTCCTTTGAATCTTCAGTCTTCAAAGTCAAACTGAATTATACCACCAACTTTTCTGGTTTTTTTGCTCACAGATTGTGGGATTTTTCAGCTTCCGTAACTATGTGAGCCAATTCTTATAATACATCTCATACACAGGCAATACACATTATTATTAGAGGTATTATGGATTCAGTTCCAGACCACCATAATAAAGTCAATATTGCAGTAAAGCAAGTCACACAAATTGTTTGGTTTCTCAGTGCACATAAAAGTGATATTTATACTATACTGTAGTCTATTAGGTATGCAGCAAGAGCATTGTGCCTAAAAAAAGCAGTGCATATATCTTTATATAAAAAAATAACACACCATTATAAAGTGGTGCCCATAGACTTGTTTGATGCAAGGTTGTGCAGACCTTCAGTTTGTTTAAAAAAAAAGGAGTATCGATGAAGCGGAGTGACATGATGCACAATAAAGCAAAGCATGCCTCACGGGCATAGCATTTGATCATTTTGTATCTCTGTGTCACATTTCTTAAAATATTTCAAACTTTTTCACTTTTATTATGTTTGTTATGGTGATCTGTGATCAGGGATTTTTGATGTTACTATTTCAAAACACAACTCACTGAAGACTCAGATGAAATAATATTTTTAATTAAAGTATTATACTATTTTTAGGCAGATCTATGTGTGTGTGTGTGTACATATATATATATATATATCTGTGTGTGTGTGTGTGTGTGTGTGTGTGTATTCCATTGGTTCTGTTCCTTTGGAACTCTGACTAAGAGGATCCTCCCTTAAGGTGGAAGATAGACTTTTTGGCTTAGTTTCAACTATATTGTTTTTCTGACAAGCTAACCCTGAGGCCTGTGCCTGGACATACTGCTCCACTTTTAAAACTCGGATGGAGTTTTGAATGCCTTTCAGTATTCCACCCAGCATGTTTTTAAAATATTGAGAATGTCTGTCTAGAGCTAGAGATACAGTGACAACTGGGGAAAGGGAGATTTTCCTGTAGAGTTAGTTAAAACAGTTTCTTCTTTTGTCTCTATTATTTTTGATAAAACTAGTCATAAATAATTATAAGAAAAAATAATGAATGATTTCTGTGGAGGAAAGAGAAATGAACAAGTACCTAGTGTACTCAAATGAAATCATATAGTACATTTTTTACATTTTTTATTATCTGCTTCATAAATATCCTTAGATTGTATTGTAATTAAAAACTAGATACCAAACCAGGACTTGTATGTTTGGCATATAGTACTACTAGAGAAAGAGGTCCCTAGACAGATGAAAAGACCCCAACGGGACTGAAAACAGAAAAAGAAATATATAAAAAGACATGGCAACACAGTATTTAAAAGTGAGGCTAAGGGACTTCCCTGCTGGTCCAGTGGTTAAGACTCCATGCTTCCAGTGCAGTGGGTATGGGTCTGATCCCTAGTTGGGGAACTAAAATCTCATATGTTGAGATTTTTTAAAAAGTGAGACCAAGCTGGCAAGTTAGAAGCCTGTAAGTAATGACTCAATACTGAAACAAGGAAAAAGCTGAGCAAACTTAAAAATCAACTCTTCTTAGATCCATAAGATAAGAGAGGTCATGAGGCAAACCACTGCTGCTCAAATTAGACCAACAAGCTAATAGACAGAACCACAACTCACTAGAGAAGAAACCTATAAACAAGCTACAGTCTCACTGGAAAGCAGAGCTGGGGTAGCCAAACCTGTAATTGACAGTAATTGACAAATTGCTGAATTTAACAGTGAGGAAGCACCCAATCCCCATTTGAAAGTCCAAACTCCAGGAATGTTGAATCAAATGCCAGCAAGGCTGTAGAGTAACAGGAACTGTAATTGCTGGTTGGGCAACAAGAGAGTACAACCACCTTGGAAAATGGTTTAGTTTCTTAGAAAACTAAACATACTCTTATTGTATAGTTCAGCAATTGTGCACCTTGACTTAATTCACTATGAGTTTGGGAAAAGGTGATATTAACATGATTTTGATCACAAGGAAAAGTTGACATTCATGTTATCTACTAATTTATTATGTGCACATGTTTTGGGGAAGTTGGGTTTGGTAGATGTATGTATAAATACTACTACATATAGCAACAATGTCAGTATGTTTTTATGTCAAGTAATAATGTTGAATTTTATCTGATCTCTGTGCTTTTAGAAACAGAAAAGATTAAAAGAACCCCCACTCCCACCATGCTCTGTGTTCTGAAAATAGTTTCCTGCAAAGAACTACCCTTCGTGGAGGACTTAGAGTAGATGCCACCCTTGTCCACCTGTGAAAAGGCCAGACACAGACTCAGTATTCCCTTTCTTTGCCTCATAAATGATTATCTGAACTACTTGTCTCCAGTGATCAGTTAGAACCAAATACTTCCAAACCAAGTTTCAGTTCAGCTCGTCTCCGCTTTTCAGGACCCTGAACTTTGGCTCACTGTCCACCTGAGCCAGCTTACACCACTTCCTGAAAATAGTCCTCATGGTTAAATGGTCCCTGCCGCCATTTCTTTACTCCCACTTCCTCACTTTTCTTTTTTCCTTAGCGTTACTTCCTCTCCATGAAAAAACAAACAAAAACAATAAAAATGTTTTTTCTAACTCTTGAGCTGTTTGTAGACCTTGTGTCAGAGCATTCTCCTTATTGTAATTGTCCTTTTCTCCCCTTTGTAATAATCCTTAGGAATAAAAGTCTCTACTTAAGTTTAAGACTTGCTTGACATTTGACATGAGGAATTTCTAAAGTATTTATTGCTAAAATGATTCTGTTACCTAAAAATATTGGTTTTTAATGTGAAACCTGAAATTATAAATAATTCTGATATTACTGTCAGATACATTGGTACCTCACTTGAAATGTTCCTTTGGTTTCACAAAATTAATAAATACCTTGAACTTTTGCTTGATAATAGTTGACCACATACAGCAACCAGTTACCTGGGAAATATTTTATTTGTTTGTTTTTCTTTTTTTTCAAATTTATAAGTCACTAACAGCATTTGGCATATGCTGGCATGATTTGATTTTATGGAATTTTACTCCTGATAATCTGTGTGCTTCAAGATTTCAGGGTTAGAATCACCATGTACAAGTTTATTTATCAAATACCTTGTCCTGAAGAAAAAAGAAATTGAAGAATGTATCTCATCAAAGAATCATTTTGATTAGCTATGGCTTTGGCTTTTTCCCATTCTTTACATCCACTTAAGTAATAACTTATTTTATAAACTTTAAGAAAAATAGCATTGCTTTTTAAAAGCCATAAGTTGGAAGAATTTTAATAAACTGAGAGTAAGTTCACAACAGTTAAGTGGAAAAAATGGTTACAGTAAGTTGAAAATAGGAAGGTCTAGATTGATCCCTGTAGTTGGTGATGGACAGGGAAGCCTGGCATGATACAGTTCATGGGGTTGCAAAGAGTCAGACACGACTGAGTAACTGAACTGAACTGAGATTGATTCCAATTGTGTGCATGTTTGTGAGTATAGCTATAGATCTACCTGAAAGAGAAAATTAGCACTAGTTATCTCTATGAAGTAGGACTTTGGATATTAATCACACAGTCTTTGTACTTTTCCATATGTCCCTAGTTTCCTTCAACATGATTAATATATATTTAATCTATATAAAGATCTAAAAGGGAAAGTATTTTTATTAATTTTAAGACTAATCTCTAAAATTTTATTTTTATGACAGTGATTTCTTTCAAACATTTTTAGGTCATGTCGTGTAAATTCGATGCAGTTTTTAAAACTATGGAGTGTTTCAAAATATCAATATTATTATCTTGTATAGAACATGGTAACATTTTAATTTTGGATTCTGGGAGGTTTAATGAAGTGAGAAATATCATTAAGAGAGTCTTGTAGGATATTCCACATATATATACCTAATTGATTAATATATCAATATAAATGATGCATAGTGTGTGTATATATATATATATATATGTATATGGTATATACATAAACATTAAGTATAAGACAAAATGATTTTTGTGAAGATACAACAATTACAAAAGCATAGGTTCTACCAAAAAAAGCACACTCTACTTTTCTGGCAGAAGCTGTTGTAGATTCGTACTGACATGTATGTGTGAGCCATTGTCTTTTCTTTGTGGCCCATGTCCACCAGATAAGCTTCCAATCAGGAAAAAAAACAGAAATACATGGAAACATATAAGGTTAGAATTTGATGCAGAATCTCTTAAATAAATGTTAGAACTGGGGCAAGACCACCCCTCTTCTCTGAGATAATACCAATGGATGAAGAGAATGAAAACTTTTGTGTGCTTAGAACACAGACCTGTGCTTTATCAATGATTAAAAGAACATAGAGAAGAATGTTTTCTAGTGCATGTTGAGTGACACTCAAATATCCCCTGGCCAGAGAATGAGATGTGTTTCTTGACACAGAAAGCTTAAAACAAGAGAGTAGTAGGCTCATAAGTGGAACAGTGCTTCGGTCATTTCTGTGAAAGTAGCTCAGCAGTGACGTGAGGATTGCAGGACAGATTTGCAGCCACAAGAGGAGCCATGCCCCTGTGACAATGAAAGGAGAGCTATATGCCAACAGCAATGTCAAGCCAGAACCATGAGGCAGAACTTCTAACAGCTGGTGACGGCTTAGAGGAAAATAAATGTATGTAGATGAACACCAAGGACTGCTGTTAGTTTTAATTGCTGTCAAAGAAAAAACAATGTAGGTTTTTTATTTTTTAGTTTCTTATAGAGGCAAAGATAAATAATAAATTTATGATTTGAAAGCTTACTAATTCCGAAAGGGTGGTTCAAAATAAAAGAGTATTACTGATATTACTATCAAAATGAACATTTCCTGCATTTATTAGGAAATTAGAATCAAAGGTTACTTAGGGGAGAAGAAATGGGATGTGGAGATGGGAAGGTTGTCGGGGAAATGTTCTGACATTCAACCTAGAAGGAAGAGGGCAGGAGAAGGGGATGACCGAGGGTGAGATGGTTCGATAGCAGCACCAACTCAATGGACATGAATTTGAGCAAACTCTGGGAGACAGTGAAGGACAGGGAATCCTGGTGTGCTGTCATCCATGTGGTCACAAAGAGTCAGATACAACTTAGCAACTGAACAACAGAACTTGGTTAATCCAGTACCTTCTGTTGCAACTTGTCCCAGTGAAGAGTTTAGCATGTATGATTTTAATTTTCCTCAATAATGCATGATATGATAGAAGGTAGGAGAGGTCAATTTCCCCTTATTCTTACAAGAAGAAAAGTTGAGCTTTGATGAGAAAGGAATAGAGTATCTTTGCACCAAGAAGAAAGATAAGAGAGTTTTGTTCTTCCACGACAGATCAAAAAAGGAAATAGTTGTATTGTGACAAATAGGACTGTCCCACACTAGCCAAGAATCCTGGACCATGAGAAATAGAGAAAAGAACTCAGACCATGTGAAGGGAGAAGAGAATACTGAGGTATTTCTTAAGTGCTGAGACCACGGCTCAGGAAATCGTAAACTGATTATTTTTAGATGCATATATAAAAAGAATCTCAGACATTAGAATATCATTAAGGGGAGGGACTGACTGAAATCTTATACATTGTGAAGCTTATACAAATTCCAACAGGGAAACTCTTTCAAGAAAAAATAGAAAAATATGAATATACTACTAAAATACAGGTTTATTCAACTAAAAAGAATGCCAATAAAATATGAATGTTTAAAGAACTGACAAATAGCATGATACAAATTCAAAATAATAGAATAGGACTTTATTAACTATCCTATTACATCTCTGTAATATTTTTTAGTCTTTATTTTTTGGAATTATACTATATATATATATATATATATATATATATATATACTTTTTGTTCAGTCACTCAGTGGTGTCCAACTCTTTGAGACTCCATGGACTGCAGCACACCAAGCTTCCCTGTCCTTCACCATCTCCTGGAGTATGCTCAAAACACGTGTCCATTGAGTTAGTGATGCCATCTAGCCATCTCATCCTCTGTCGCCCTCTTCTCCTCCTGCCTTCAATCTTTTCATAGCAACAAGGTCTTTTCCAGTAAGTTGGCTCTTCCCATCAGGTGGCCAAAGTATTGGAGCTTCAGCTTTCAGCATCAATCCTTCCAATGAATATTCAGGGTTGATTTCCTTTAGGATTGATTGGTTTGATCTCCTTGCAGTCCAAGGGACTCTCAAGAGTCTTCTCCAACACCACAGTTCAAAAGCAACAATTCTTCAGCACTCAGCCGTCTTTATGGTGCTACTCTCACATTCATACATTACTACTTGGAAAACCATAGTTTTGGCTATACGCACATTTGTTGTCAAAGTAATGGCTTGTGTGTCATAGCTTTCTCCCAAGGAGCAAGCATCTTTTAATTTCATGGCTGCAGTTTACCATCCACAGTGATTTTGGAACCCAGGGAAATAAAGTCTGTCACTGTTTCCATTGTTTCCCCGTCTATATGTCATCAAGTGATGACACCGTATGCCACAATCTTAGTGTTTTGAATATTGAGTTTTAAGTCAACTTTTTGCTTTCCTCTTTCACCTTCGAGAGGCTCTTTGGTTCCTCTTCACTTTCTGCCATGAAGGTGGTGTCATCTGTATACCTGAGGTTGTTGATATTTCTCCTGGAAATCTTGATTCCCCTTTGTTTTCATTTAGCCTGGCATTTTGCATGATGTATTCTGCACATAAATAAGCAGGATGACAGTATACAGCCTTGTTATACTCCTTTCCCAATTTGGAACCAGTCTGTTGTTCCATGTCTAGTTGTAACTGTTGCTTCTTGACCTGCATACAGGCTTCTTGGGTGGCAGGTGAGGTGGTCTGGTATTCCCATCTCCTTAAGAATTTTCCAAAGGTTTGTTGTGCTCCACACAGTCAAAGGCTTTAGCATAGAGAATGAAGCAGAAGTAGATTTTGTTTGTTTGTTTTTGTTTTTGGTATTCCCTTGCTTTTTCTATGATTCAGAAGATGTTCCCAATTTGATCTCTGGCTCCTTTGCCTTTTCTAAATCCAGCTTGTACATCTGGAAATTCTCTGTTCACATACTGTTGAAGCCTAGCTTGAAGGATTTCAAGCATTACATTACTAGCATGTGAAATTAATGAAATTGTTCAGTAGTTTGACCATCCTTTGGCATTGCCCTTCTTTGGGACTGTAATGAAAACTGACATTTTCCTGTCCTGTAGCCAGTGCTGAGTTTTCCATATTTGCTGACATATTGAGTGCAGCACTTATCTGGGTTGCATTAAGATCTTTTTGTATAGTTTTTCTGTGTATTCTTGCTACTTCTTCATAGTATTTTCTGCTTCTGTTAGGTCCATATTGTTTCTGTCCTTTATTGTGCCTGTCTTTGAATGATATGTTCCCTTGGTGTCTCTAATTTTCTTGAAGAGATCTCTAGTTTTTTGGATTCTATTGTCTTCCTCTGTTTTGTTGTTGTTGTTGTTGTTGTTGTTTGTTTTCTTAGGAAGGCGTTCTTATTTCTCCTTGCTATTCTTTGGAATTCTGCATTCCAATGGGTATATCTCTATTTTTCTCCTTTGCCTTCTACTTCTTTCCTCAGCTATTTGTAAGACCTCCTGAGACAGCCATTTTGCCTTTTTGTAAGATCCTAGTGCCATTCTCACATGTACTGGCTATAAACTATGAAATACCAGTGAGAATATAAAAAAATAATAGGCCAGTAAGATATCTCTAGGAAGATATACCAGGACAATTAGGTGTCAGTGATGATTAGATACCGTGGTGGGTGTCTTAGAATGGTTTCCCAGTGGAAGTGAAAAAAAAAAGGAAAACTCTAAGGGTGGTGGAATCTTTTTATTCACATGTTTATGGAAACACTAGTTTAATATAATTATCATGAAAAGGGAGAGAAAATTTATACCAGAAATTGTAGAACACAATTAAAAACAAAAATTATTTTTCAATAATCATGGGCAAGGGACTCTGATAAGATCAGAGCATAGCATGGTGGAGAGTGTGTGGGAATAAGGATGAGGAAGTCTTTGTCTAACTACAGGATATAAAGTTTAATCCTAGGCACCATCAAAAGCAGATGTCTGTGTCTACACAGATACTGCGCTTCTAAACAGGAAAAACCATTTTCAAAATTAAAGAAACCAAAAAAAAAAAAAGTATTATGAAAGAGGAATCCCATAGAAAAAATATAAAAACAAAGTACCAAAGGAGATGATGAGGAAAACTAATATAGTCAAGGGAAATAGAAAAGTTTTCACAGTGGAAATGGGTTAGAATGGGTAGTTTCAATGTCTGCTTAGGTTGTATTAATGACATTCAGATATTTTTTCTAATTCATTCAGAGCTTACATTACAAAATTCTTTATTATATCTAAAATAAAATTTTCCTAAATTCTATCCATGGTTTATACCTGAACTCAAATATCATCTCTATAAAATTTCAATATGCTAGCCTAAAAGAATTTAACCCATCTTATCTTCTCTCTCCTTTCAGCCTTATCTCCCCCCTGCCTTTTTTTTTTTTTTTTTTTTTGCCATATAAACATTGTGATTCTGCCTAGTTCATTACTTGCTGTTCTTCACTTTCTCTGTCATCTTCCCTTTCCATAAGCTATGCCAAATGTATGGAGTTTTCTTCCTCTGCTTCTCCTTGATTCTTTAGCCCTTCAAATCTTTTCAATATATTTAAGATGGATTAATTGGTAAGTTCTGTTTGGAAAAAACAGTCATTGGGGGTTTAAATAGTGAGAGATATGGGGCTGAGATTCTTTATTGAAAGAAAATGAAAAACTTCAGGGAAGTTTAAATATTCTAATTGGAAGAGATACAGTATACACACAAATGGATACATAAATATTCAATATAATAAAACATACTATAATTTTGGTTAGTAAACAGTGATATAAAGAAATAAAAGAGGGTAATGGGTAATAACAGAGGAGAGGAATATGATTGAAAGAAACTCAAACACAGAACAGACCAAGGGTGATCAGCTCATCTTGGTTAAAGAGATAATATTTGAACCAAGGCATTATTTTTAAATAGGAGCCAGCCGAGCTAAAACTGGTAGTGTACATGGGAATGGGAAACATCCCAGACAGAGGTACCAGCAGTTGCAAAGACCCTGATACAGGAACAAAATTGACCTATTTCAGTATCAGAAAGAAGATATATACTATTAGAGCATAATATGGGCGGTTGGTGGGGGGGGGGGGGGGGTAACAGAAAAGGAATTCAGATAGACAGGTAGATACCATATCTTCTAAAATGCGTTCAGGATGGTCACAAACTAGATGTAGATGCCCATGAGTTTATTCTCCAATGCCATATAAAAATAAAAAGCAGAACTTCATAATTATTTGTTGGTATCGTATCTTCTATTTAGTGCACACTGCTATCATCTTATAATTTGATTATGGATTTTACTGGTCTCTGTGTTACGTTATTCAAGCAGGGTTTCAAGGTATTTAGCAGATAATCTCCTTGAGACTGAGGGCCATATCCCTCATTCATGTATCCTTGAAACACTTAATTTGGTATATTTATTTATATTAGTAATTATTTTTACCATGTTAGGTATCCTGGTGATATATATTATACTACTTTTTAAATAATTTTTGCTGGATTAACTGGCATGAGTTGTTATTTTTTAACAAGCAGTTTTTCAGTGAGGAGGTTTTTAAATATTATTTGTCAGTCTTTATTTACTTTAAAGATAGTTGAGATTCTTATAAATGACCCTGATAAAATAATATCCAAGGACACATTAGACTTACAGGAGTATGGGACTTTATCTTATCAAGCTTCATTAGCTTACTTACTTTAGACATTAAAGCAATTTTAGCAAAGTTAGTAAATTCAAATGGAAACCTACATATTGCAAGTTCTATAAAGTTAAGTAAAGGAAACTCAGAGTAGTTAACATCACAGAAGCAATATATCAGATCTGAAGAAGTACAGGGAGACTGGATTATTGAATTCCAAGAACTTGCTTACATTTCAGAGATGAGGTAAATCAATAAGTGTGGATATCAACTACATAGGCTTCAGTGTGCAGTATGTTATTCCCTAGTGGTTCATAAAACTTTGCTCTTTGGGTCATTGTGAATAATGTGAAATAAATCACCTTTAATAAAGTAAGCCCTTTAAGCAACCTTGTTCCTTCCTTGTGTTAAACAGAAAATGGTTTCTGCACAATAGCATGTAGATTCTCAAAAGAATACAAAAGGAAAGCAAGTCCTATCTTTAGTTTTGTTGGCATGCTCTCTGTTAGAATATCTTAATGTTAGACCACCATCAGTCACCAAGGAAACTTACAGCTTTGGTAAGGATTTTTAAAACAAAACAAAGGAATTGTGAGTGGCAAGTATATATTTCTATATGTTTCTTTTGCAGTGAATGAAGTAAATAACATTCCTCTCTAAATTATAAAAATCTGCCAGAGTCAGTTGTTCTAAGGAAACACATCTTTGTTTCTAAATATTTACTTTTGAAAAGTCCTGTGTAGTCAAGCTGTTTCTTCTTATTTACCAGTTTACTTTTTACTTTTTTTTTTAACCTGAACATATAAGCATAATTTTACAATTATGAAATTGGAAAAATGTTGTGTTTGAGTGTCTGTTGTCTTTCTGTGAGAGTTCCTTACCCTTTTGATGAAAGCTGTGTACCTTTCCCTCAGAATAATACACTAAGGCTCCCACCCACAAACTTCTGTATACAGTTTCAAAAGGTATAGGACCTTTAATTTTGTTCATTTCATTGTCTGATATACAAAAAAAAAAAAAAAAAGACTATGATCCAAAAGCCCTTAAGAAAAGATTTTTCACAACATCCCTTGGTAATGTTGAGGGAGTTGATAATTTCCTCAGTTCTGTCTCATCACAACAAAAATTTGAAGCAACGGACCAGAGAGAGGTACAGCCCTCAGACAGACCAGTTTCACAGCTCTTGGTTACAACTCCTTGTTACAACTCAATTTTATTTAGAAAATAAAGGAAAATACATCCTCGAGGTGTGAGGTCATGACAACCCAGAAGACACTGAGAAAAGAGGAGAGAGAGAGAGAGAGACCCCCAGCCCTTTGGCTCCTCTTTTTATATGTTTTTCCACCCCCCTGGGCCTGCCCTATGTAAACTGGGTTAGCCAGGAGTGCTATTTGTTCTACCTGAGGTCCTCACTCCCATCCTTGGACCTTCCTTTGTTCTATTCTCACATCTTTTCCCTTCCTTGTCTTCCCTTCCTGCCATTCTGGACTCATCTTTCCTATTCTAACTACCTGACAGTAATGCATTCCAAATTGTTCAAAAACTTTCTTAAGCAGTACCATATATCAGAAGAGATCACATAAGTCACAGCAGACAAAACCCAATTGCCCTCCTTTTCACTGTTCTTGGGTTAATTTGAACAGGGGTGATGATAGAAAAATAACTAAAAGTAAAAATCCCCCAATCCAGATTTTCTTTGTGCCACATTGTCAAATGAAACTTTTCCTCTGAACTATTGAAAAACTGATAAATGTAGAAATTACGTGGTGATCTGTTTTGTGAAACAAACACGTGTATTAAAAATTTCCTCCTGTATAGCCAGGGAAATCTGGAGACATTTCCAAAACTACTGATCATAAAGACCTGAAGGTCGAAAGCAATAACTTTCTCAACAGATTTGAACATTTGCTCACTGTCAGTAATCTCAATATCTCATCTACTCTGCATTCTCCATACTTTCCCTTGGTTCTACCTGAAATATAAATGGAAAGCAGCCTTAACTCACCATGCAGCCTACATTTTTTTGTCTTTACACTTAGAAAATCAGCATCATAAATGAAAAAAAATTATCTTTCTACATATAAGTTTATTAGATTTTTGCCCTCCATAGATTACAATAGTTTCCTTAGCCTTTTCTAATCTCTAACTGTTTTTTAAATTGGTGATTTCAAAAATCCCAGATTATCCTATAGCTTTCCAGCTTGGCTCAAGGAAGGACAAATAGAAAATATTTTAACTACCCTTACTATTACAGACAGACACAGCAATACAGGTGAGAAATAAACCTGATAGTGTATAAAAGTGAAAATTTATATCATTATTATATGCTATGAAATAATTTTTAACCTCATTACCTTTAAGACAAAATGAAGTATTCTAGGATTCTTCTTCACTTATTTTTACCATTTCACCACATTCTGTGTGGTTCTATTTAAATCATATATATATATATATATATATATATATATATAGTTTAAAAGTATATTTGTTTATTTTTTTCAAGTGAAGTATAGTTTTTTGGGGAGCTTCCCTGATAGCTCAGTTGGTAAAGAATCTGCCTGCAATGCAGGAGACCCCGGTTCAATTCCTGGGTCAGGAAGATCTTCTGGAGAAGAGATAGACTACCCACTCTAGTATTCTTGGGCTTCCCTTGTGGGTCAGCTGGTAAAGAATCTGCCTGTAATGCAGGATACCTGGGTTAGATCCCTGGGTTGGGCAGATCCCCTGGAGAAGGGAAAGGCTACCCACTTCAGTATTCTGGCCTAAAGAATTACATGGGCTGTACAGGCCTTGGGGTTGCAAAGAGCTGGATACGACTGATTGACTTTCCTTTCACTTTTCATAGTTAGTTTATGTTATGTTAGTTTCTAGTGTATAGCAAAGTGATATATATTATACATATAAATATGTTATACATTTATAACATATATATATTATATTCAATGTGTTATATATAGATAAGCATATATGAATATATATATAACATACTTATATATATAATAAATGTATATATTCTTTTCCATTATGGTTTTTTATAGTACATTAAATATAGTTACTTGTGGTATACAATAAGGACCTTGTTGTTTATCCACTCTGTGTAACAGTTTGTATCTGTTATGCCAATCCAAAACTAATTTATTCCCCCTCCACCCGATTTTCTCTTAGGCAACAGTAAATTTGTTATCTGTGACTCTGTTCCTGTTTTGTAAATAAGCTCACTTGTGTCATTTTTCATATTGCAGATATGTGATATCATATGATATTTGTCTCTCTGTCTTACTTCCTTCACTTAGTATGATAGTCTATAGGTCCATTCATATTGCTGCAATGGTATTATTTTATTGTTTTTAATGACTGAGTAATATTCCATTGTGTATATGTACCACATATTCTTTATCAATTCATCTGTTGATGGATATTTAGGTTGCTTCCATGTCTTGGCTATTGTAAATAATGCACTATTAACATTGGGATGCATGTATCTTTTCAGGTTATGGTTTTCTCTGGATATATGCCCAGGAGAGGAGTTGCTGAATCATATGGAAACTGTTATCTTTAGTTGTTTAAAGAACTTTCATATTGTTTTCCATAGTGGCTGAACCAATTTAAATTCCCACCAACAAAGTAGGAGAGTTCCCTTTTTGCACATCCTCTTCAGCATTTGTTATTTTTAGACATTTTAATGATGGTCATTTTGACTGGTGTGAAATAATACCTCATTGTAGGTTTGATTTTCATTTCTTTAATAATTACTGATATGGGGTATCTTTTCATGTGCCTATTGGCCATCAGTATGTCTTCTTTGAAGAAATGTCTATTTCGGTCTTCTGTTCATTTTTTATTGTGTTTTTGTTGTTGTTGAGTTGCACGAGATGTTTCTGTGTTTTGGAAATTAAGCCCTTGTCAGTTGCATTGCTTGCAAATATTTTCTTCTGGTCTATAAGTTGTCTTTTTGTTCTGATTATGGTTTCCTTTGCTCTGCAAAAGCTTACAAGTTTGATTAACTCCAATTTATTTATTTTTATTTTATTTCTATTCCCTTAGGAAATTGAAAAAGTCATATTTTTAAATACAAAATTTAAAATACTTGTGATATTGTAATAAAAGTTTAATTCTCATGCCAAACAACTTCCTAAGAATGAGCTAGAGTGACAAAGCATAGAATATGGATCAAATAAGGGCTGGTAATTAAATGAGATATAACCAACACTACTTAGAGACATATGCTTCTCAAAACTCATTAATAATGAATAAAATAACAAAATAGGGTGTAAATCCACACACAGAAGGATAGAGAGCAAGCCACAGCCTATGAGAGGTACAGATTTTTTTTCCCCTTTTTTGAAGACTAATAACTGAAAGATTTTTAGTTTCTGGAACTTCAAAATCTACCAAAAATTATGTAAAATGCTTTAAAAATACAAATAGCTAAATATAAGGCTTTGTTTGAAGGAAAGCACAGAGGATCTACTGGAGTGCATAGGAATTTGAAAATCAGAACAGGAAGTACAGATCCAAAACTGAGAATGCTATTTAGGAATGTCAGAGGGAAATTAAAACACATGATAAACGTGTGTTTACCTCTATGACCTTGACATATACTCAATATTTAAAGACTTTTTTGATTATATTGATAATCATATAAATATGAATTTTGAAGTACATAATGAAATGTGGCAATGCTTGGAAGCTGTACATGATTCAAGAAATCAGTATTTTCCAAAATTAAACATGGGTAAAGAAATTATGCAGAAATGTGAGTTGACAGTGGACTTTCACGGGATCAGAACACTGATAGTAGCAGTCCTGGGATGCCCAGCATAAATCCTTTGGAAGACCAAACTACAGAGAGGGAACACAGCCCCACCCACCAGCAGAAAATTGGATTAAAGGTTTACTGAGCATGGCCTTGGCCCCCAGAGAAAGACCTAGTTTTCCCCACAGCCAATCCTTCCCATCAGGATGCTTGCACAAGCCTCTTCTCTTGATCCATTAGAGGGCAGAGAGAATGAAGCCACAGTCACAGAAAACTAACCAAAATGAGCACATATATCACAGCTTTGTGTAACAATGAAACTATGAGTTATGCTTGGTAGGGCCATCCAGGATGGACTGATCATGGTAGAAAGTTCTGACAAAATGTGGTCCACTGGTGAAGGGAATGCAAACCACTTCAAAATTCTTGCCTTAAGAATCCCATGAACAGTATGAAAAGGCAAAAAGATATGCCACTGAAAGATGAACTCCCCAGGTCAGTAGGTGTCCAATATACTACTTGATAAGAACAGAGAAATAGCTCCAGAAGGAAAGAAAAGGCTGACCCAAATTGTAAACAATTCCCAGTTGTGGATGTGTCTGGTGGTGAAAGCAAAGTCTGACGCTGTAAGAAACAATATTGCATAGGAACCTGGAATATTAGGCCCATGAATCAAGGTAAATAGGAAGTGGTCAAGCAGGAGATGGCAAGAGTGAATGTCAACATTTTAGGAATGAGTGAACTAAAATGGATGGGAATGGGTGAATTTGATTCAGATGACAACTATAGCTACTACTGTGGGCAAGAATCCCTTAGAAGAAATGGAGTAGCCCTCTTAGTCAATAAAAGAGTCCAAAGTGCAGTACTTGGATGCAGTCTCAAAAATGACAGAATGATTTCATTTTGTTTGAAGGCAAACCATTCAATATCAGAGTAATCCAAGTCTATGCCCTAACCACTAATGCCAAAGAAGCTGAATGTTTCTATGAAGACCTACAAGACCTTTTAGAATGAACACCAAAAAAAGATGTCCTTTTCATCACAGGGGACTAGAATGCAAAAATAGGAAGTCAAGAGATACCTGGAGTAACAGGCAAGTTTGGCCTTGGAATACAAAATGAAGCAGGGCAAAGGTTATTAGAGTTTCGCCAAAAGAATGCACTGGTCATAGAAAATACCCTTTTCAAACAACACAAGAGATGACTGTACACATGGGCATCACCAGATGGTCAATACTGAAATCAGATTGATTATATTCTTTGGAGCCAAAGATGAAGAAGCTCTATACAGTCTGGAAAAACAAGACTGGGAGCTGACTGTGGCTCAGATCATGAACTCCATATTGCAAAATTCAAACTTAAGTTGAAGAAAGTAGGGAAAAACCACTAGACCATTCAGTTATGACCTAAATCAAGTTCCTTATGATTATGCAGTGGAAGTGACAGATAAATTCAAGGGATTAGATCTGATAGACAGAGTGCCTGAACAACTACGGATGGAGGTTCATAACACTCTATAGGAGGAGGTGATTAAAATCATCCCCCAGAAACAGAAATGCAAAAAGGCAAAATGGTTGTCTCAAGAGACCTTTTAAATAGGTGAGAAAAGAAGAAAAGTGAAAGGCACAGGATAAAAGGAAAAAATATCCATTTGAATGCAGAGTTCCAAAGAAGAGCAAAGAGAGACAAGAAAGCCTTCTTAAGTGAACAATGCAAAGTAAAAGAATGGGAATGACTAGAGATATCTTCAAGAAAATTAGAGATATCAAAGGAACATTTCATGCAAAGATAGGTACAAGAAAGGACAGAAATGGTATGGACCTAACAGAAGCGGAAGATATTAAGAAGAGGTGGCAAGAACACACAGAAGAGCTGTACAAAAAAATCTTCACGACCCAGATAATCACGCTGGTGTGATCACTCACCTAGAGCCAGACATCCTGGAATGTGAAATCAAGTGGGCCTTAGGAAGCATCACTATGAACAAAACTAGTGGAGTTGATGAAATTCCAGCTGAGCTATTTCATTTCCTAAAGGATGATGCTGTGAAAGTGCTGCACTCAATATGCCAGCAAATTTGGAAAACAGCAATGGCACAAGACTGGAAAAGGTCAGTTTTCATTGCAATCCCAAACAAAGGCAGTGCTAAAGAATGTTCAAGCTATTGCACAATTGCACTCATTTCACATGCCAGCAAGGTAATGCTCAAAGTCCTTCAAGGTAGTCTTCAAATGTAAGTGAACTGAGAACTTCCAGATGTACAAACTGGGTTTAGAAAAGGCAGAGGAACCAGAGATCAAATTGCCAACATCTATTGGATCATAGAAAAAGCAAGAGAATTAAAAAAAATCTACTTCTGCATCATTGACTATGCTAAAGCTATTGATGTATGGATCACAGCAAATTGTTGAAAATTCTTCAAGAGATGGGCATACCAGACCACCTTACCTGCCTCCTGCTAAATCAGTATGCAGATCAAGAAGCAGCAGTTAGAACTGGACATGAAATGGTGGAGTGGTTAAAAATTGGGAAAGGAGTACAAGGGTGTACATTGTCACCCTGCTTATTTAATTTAAATGCAGAGTACATCATGTGAAATGCCACGCTGGATGAAGCACAAGCTGGAATCAAGATCACTGGGGGAAATATCAATAACTTCAGGTATGCAGACAACCTAATGGGAGAAAGTGAAGAGGAACTAAAGAGACACTTGATGAAGGTGAATGAAGAGAGTGAAAAAGCTGTCTTAAAACTCAACATTCAAATAACAAAAATCATGGCATGCAGTCCCATCACTTCATTGCAAATAGATGGGGAAGAAATGGAAACAGTGACAGACTTTATTTTCTTAGGCTCCAAAACCACTGTAGACAGAGACTGCAACAATGAAATTAAAAGATGGAAGAAAAGCTATGACAAACCTAGACAGTGTATTAAAGAGCAGAGACATCACTTTGCTGACAAAGTTATGTATAGTCAAAGCTATGTTTTTTCCAATAGTCGTGTATGGATGTGAGAGTTACACCGTAAAGAAACCTGAGTGCTGAAGAAATGATACTTCTGAACTGTGGTGCTGGAGAAGACTTGAGAGTCCGCTGGACAGCAAGGATATCAAACCAGTCAATTGTAAAGGAAACCAAGGTTGAATAGTCATTGGAAGTACTGATGCTGAAGCTGAAACTGCAATAATTTGGCCAACTCATGCAAAGAGCTAACTCGTTAGAAAAGACCCTGATTCATGGAAAGACTGAAGACAGGAGAAGAAGGACACAACAGAGGACAAGATGGTTGGATGGCATCACTGACACAACAGACATGAGTTTGAGCAAACTCTGAGAGATAGTGAAGGACAGGAAAGCCTGGTGTGCTGCAGTCCATGAGGTCTCAAAGAGTTGGACACAACTGAGCTACTGAACAACAACAATAAAAGAAGTCAGTGAAAGTGTAATATAGACAAATGGATTTTTAATATAACAGCAACAAATCATCTTTGATATGATTTCAGTTTCCATATTTCAAGTGACCATTCAGAAACTATACATATTTAGTTAATGTTTAGTATCAAAGTAGAATATCTATAATCATTTGAAATGTGTATATATGTGTGAAGCTGGATTTATTTCATATATTGCAAGCAAAATAATACTATAACACAATATGTACCAAAAACAGATGTGAATATATTAAGCAAGACATTAAAGAATCCTTATAAAAATAAAAAGCAATGCTATTTTCCTCATTAAATTTTTGTGGGATTGGAAAATATAATTGTTAAAATGTAATAAGTTTACTATTGTCATGTTTAAATGAATTAATATATAAATATGTTTCAAATGTTACTGTTTTATCTTTAACATAGTAACTATCAACATATGTACCACACAGAAACAAAAATTTTTGGGGACTCTCAATAATCTTACTAGTGTAAAGGAGTCTTGAGACCCAAAACTTTGAAAACTGTTGAATGAAAGAATGCTATATAACTTATCTAATGACACACATGAATAGACATTCATCTGTCCTTTCAAACCCTATATTTTTCTTCACCAATTATTTATAATTGAGTAACTAGAATGAGATATTTAAAAATATGCCCTAGAAGTTGAAAAGTTAAGTTGCATATCCTTTATTTATGCTGTTTATTAGAATGCAAGTTCTGTGAGGTGTTTTTTGTTTATTTGTAACCTTATTAGTTAACACCTAGAAAAATTCTTGACATTCAATAATTGCTTTATAAGTTAACAAGTACTAAGAATACATACCAGAGAGACTGAAAAAAAAAATAACAAATCACAGATAAGGTAACATCTATATTCTCACTATTGGATATTTCCTTCTATTTTTTTCTTTCTTAAGGCTTTACTTCTTTACTTGGGTCCCTTTTTCTGACAACTCAGTTCCATCCTCTCTTGATTATATTCTTTTTCTCCAGTCAGTTACAGGGTCCGCAAGTCTTGTTAACCCAACCACTAAACAGTTAATCAAAATCCATATAACAAAATTACTACAATATCAGTAATATTTTGTTATTGTTGGCCAAGTGTCTTTTATCTGGGCTTGCCATTCATGGTCAAAATCACTATATAAAGTGTTTTTTTCTGATGAAAAAGTAGCCAATTTTTATCATATCATAAAATGTAGAGATTTATCTATAAGGAATGGGGATCTTTTGACATTTTAATTAAAGGTATGACATCATGTAATATATCTTATACAAATACAATAGGCAGCATTTGGAAGGAAAGACTGGAAACAGATTTCTTAGGAAGTTATTGCAGTAAAGAGGAAGATTAAGAGTGTGAACTAAAACAAAAGCAGTTAGCTTGAAGTTAAAGGAGAAAGATTCTAGAAACATGCAAGAGAATGTAATTATATGTGAGATAAGGGAAAACTCAGGTATACTGAAATAATGTGTTCACTTTCTAGGAGAATAAAAAATGTTATAAGGGAAAAAAAAGTGTGTAAAAGAAAAAATTAGTTTGGAAATCTTGACATCAGGCACCTGTGAAGCAATGCAATGAAGATGTCTAGGTAGCATTTAGAAATATCTGGTGATGACATTGAGGAGAAAGACCAGGAAAAGAGACTTAACAATCACATATTATAGGTGGAAGTGGGAGCCAATAAGAAGGGTGAAATCAATTAGTAAAGCAGAGATCGAGCCATTAAAGTCCCTGTGGATAGAAACCTATGGCTTAATGACCTCAGATATGTTTGGAAAGTTAAATAGGACAAAGTAATGTACTTTATAAACCAAAATTGAATAGGGACATTCTTTGCATCATCTATCCATAAATAAAAATATATGGATTTTTAAAATAAAATAAACTAAGAAAAAATAGACTAAGAAAATGTTTGCTTATCAAACTCCATGGCTCATAATTGAATCATAAAATGACTGCACACTGTATATTCAGTAGGAAAATATTTATAATATTAGACTAAATATAAAATTGAATCTTAAAATGCTAAGTGATATGTAGCATGTAATACTATAATTACATAGTATGAAAATGTCATCACATAAATAACTGTTGGGAAGCTGAAGTTAATATTTAAACATAGACTCAATTACCAGATTGTTTGGATTTGAATATAAGCTTTAACAATATTTTTGATTCGAGTATGTGTTTTACTATTTCTTTGAGTCTCAGTTTCCTGTTTTGTAAATTGAGAGTAATAATAGGGTCTCTCTCTCTCTCTCTCACTCTCTTGTGGAGAGCTTTAAATCTGACAATTTGTGTTTTTAGAACATAACTAGCACTTTGAAACTGCTGGATGTAATTTTTAATTTTGATCAGTGGAAGAAAATAGAGAAAATAAATTGCTGTTTCTGGACGGTTGAATGCTGTTTCTTGAGGGAGTAGACACTGTGGCCAATCTCTATTAGCTTAATTTCTGCATCCTGGGCAAAGTTACTTAATTTCTTTCTGAAATAATAAATAAATAACAGCAGCACTTACCCAATAAGAATGTTGTAAACATTGAAGAAGATAAAGCCTAGAATAGTGCTTTTACATATTTAGAACACAAATTTTGTATCTTAATGTTCACAAATTCCAATTATTATTACTGTTGAAGGGTAATTTTATGCATTTCTTGTTTAATGTTTTGTAAATATACACTGTTCCTGAAATACAAATTCAAAATAGAGAAATATCCAGCAAAATCTGTATTGATTTGAGCTTTCTTGACCTTCAAAGATAACTGTTCCTTTTTACATAATTTCATTAATCAACAAAAATAGTATATAATCATTATGTAATATTGTGCAGTGACATTTAAGCTTACTTTGTGAATGTGTTAAAATATATGTGAATACCCCTTCTACACCTTAGGAGATCATAGACCATTTATTTTCATATTCTTGACATTTTGTGCATTATCTTTTGACTTTTAATGTTTATGAGTTCTATGACAGAAAGCAAGAAAATACCATCTTAAAACTGAGAGTGAATACTCAAGAAAATGCAGTTTTGGAGTTATATAGTCTTAAGGTCAAGCAATATAAGCTCTTCACAATTTCCACACTTGAATAAAAAATAGGAAATGAGAAATGTCAAGGGTAACCAAGGCTATTCACAACTACATATAATAAACTAAATCCTTCAGAATCTAGGGAGTAGAACTATGTGCAAAAAGGAAATCAATGCAAAATACAAATATATCTGTGAATGTACAAAACAACTCTATAAAATTTTTGTGTTTTTACTGTTGTTTGTTTGTTTTAAAACAAAATAAGGCACTCTACTGGTGTATCATGTGTCTCAAATGCTTATCCTTCCCCCTATAGTAGTATGGGTCCTACCATTTCCTGAGAATATATACAAATGTTATCATGAAAGAACAATTTCCCTTTAGGAATTCCAGGTCAAAATCATAATGTTCTGAAAATATAATGAGATGACACAAGTAAACACTTACCAACTGTAGTATCAGTTCAGTCCAGTTCAGTTGCTCAGTCGTGTCCGACTGTTTGCGACCCCATGAATCGCAGCATGCCAGGCCTCCCTGTCCATCACCAGCTCCTGGAGTTTACCCAAACTCATGTCCATTGAGTCGGTGATGGCATCCAACCATCTCATCCTCTGTCGTCCCCTTCTCCTCCTGCCCCCAATCCCTCCCAGCATCAGAGTCTTTTCAAATGAGTCAACTCTTCGCATGGGGTGGCCAAAGTATTGGAGTTACAGCTTCAACATCAGTCCTTCCAATGAACACCCAGGACTGATCTCCTTTAGGATGGACTGGTTGGATCTCCTTGCAGTCCAAGGGACTCTCAAGAGTCTTCTCCAACACCACAGTTCAAAAGCATCAATTATTCAGTGCTCAGCTTTCTTTATAGTCCACCTCTTAAATCCATACATGACCACTGGAAAAACCATAGCCTTGATTAGATGGACCTTTGCTGGCAAAGTAATGTCTCTGCTTTTTAATATGCTATCTAGGTTGGTCATAACTTTTCTTCCAAGGAGTAAGCGTCTTTTAATTTCATGACTGCAATCACTATCTGCAGTGATTTTGGAGCCCCCAAAAATAAAGTCAGCCACTGTTTCCACTGTTTCCCCATCTATTTGCCATGAAGTGATGGGACCAGATCCCATGATCTTAGTTTTCTGAATGTTGAACTCTAAGCCAAGTTTTTCACTCTCCTCTTTCACTTTTATCAAGAGGCTCTTTAGTTCTTCTTCACTTTCTGCCATAAGGGTGGTGTAAACTGCATATCTGAGGTTATTGAAATTTCTCCTGGCAATCTTGATTCCAGCTTGTGTTTCTTCCAGCCCAGCGTTTCTCATGATGTACTCTGCATATAAGTTAAATAAGCAGAGTGACAATATACAGCTTTGACGTACTCCTTTTCCTGTTTGGAACCAGTCTGTTGTTCCAAGTCCAGTTCTAACTGTTGCTTCCTGAGCTGCATACAGATTTTTCAAGAGGCAGGTCAGGTGGTCTGGTATTGCCATCTCTTTCAGAATTTTCTACAGTTTATTGTGATCCACATAATCAGTCTTTGCCATAGGCAATAAAGCAGAAATAGATGTTTTTCTGGAACTCTCTTGCTTTTTCGATGATCCAGCGGATGTTGGCAATTTGATCTCTGGTCCCTTTGCCTTTTCTAAAACCAGCTTGAACATCTGGAAGTTCATGGTTCACGTATTGATGAAGCCTGGCTTGGAGAATTTTGAGCATTACTTTACAGTGTGTGAGATGAGTGCAGTAGTGCATAGTTTGAGCATTCTTTGGGATTGGAATGAAAACTGACCGTTTCCAGTCCTGTGGCCACTGATGAGTTTTACAGATTGCTAGCATATTGAGTGCAGCACTTTCACAGCATCATCTTTCAGGATTTGAAATAGCTCAACTGGAATTCCATCACATCCACTAGGTTTGTTCGTTGTGATGCTTTCTAAGGCCCGCTTGACTTCACATTCCAGGATGTCTGGCTCTAAGTGAGTGATCACACCATCGTGATTATCTGGGTCGTGAAGATCTATTTTGTACAGTTCTTCTGTGTATTCTTGCCACCTCTTCTTAATATCTTCTGCTTCTGTTAGGTCCATACCATTTCTGTCCTTTATTGAGCCCATCTTTACATGAAGTGTTCCCTTGGTATCTCTAATTTTCTTGAAGAGATCTCTAGTCTTTCCCATTCTGTTGTTTTCCTCTATTTCTTTGCATTGATCACTGAGGAAGGCTTTCCTATCTCTCCTGGCTATTCTTTGGATCTGTGCCTTCAGATGGGGCTATCTTTCCTTTTCTCCTTTGCTTTTCACTTCTCTTCTTTTCACAGCTATTTGTAAGGCCTCCTCAGACAGCCATTTTGCTTTTTTGCATTTCATTTCCATGGGGATGGTCTTGATCCCTGTCTCCTGTACAATGTCATGAACCTCCATCCATAGTTCGTCAGGCACTCTGTCTATCAGATCTAGTCCCGTAAATCTATTTCTCACTGCCACTGTATAGTCATAAGGGATTTGATTTAGGTCATACCTGATTGGACTAGTGGTTTTCCCCACTTTCTTCAATTTAAGTCTGAATTTGGCAATAAGGAGTTCATGATCTGAGCCACAATCAGTTCCCAGTCTTGTTTTTGCTGACTGTGTAGAGCTTCTACACCTTTTTCTCAAGAATATACTCAACCTGATTCCGGTGTTGACCATCTGGTGATGTCCATGTCTAGATTCTTCTCTTGTGTTGTTGGAAGAGGGTGTTTGGTATGACCAGTGTGTTCTCTTGGTAAAACTCTTATTAGCCTTTGCCCTGCTTCATTCTGTACTCCAAGGCCAAAGTTGCCTGTTATTCCAAATGTTTCTTGACTTCCTACTTTTGCATTCTAGTCCCCTATAATGAAAAGGACATCTTTTTTGGGTGTTAGTTCTAAAAGTTCTTGTAGGTCTTCATAGAACCTTTCAACTTCAGCTTCTTCAGCATTACTGGTTGGATCATGGGGTTGGATTACTGTGATATTGAATGGTTTGCCTTGGAAACAAACAGAGATCATTCTGTTGTTTTTGAGATTGCATTCAACCACTGCATTTCGGACTCTTTTGTTGACAATGATAGCTACTCCATTTCTTCTAAAGGATTCCTGTCACAGTAGTAGATATAATGGTCATCTGAGTTAAATTCACCCATTCCTGTCCATTTTAGTTCGCTGATTCCTAGAATGTCGACGTTCTCTCTTGCCATCTCCTGTTTGACCACTTCCAATTTGCCTTAATTCTTGGACCTATCATTCCAGGTTCCTATGCAGTATCGCTCTTTACAGCATCGGACCTTGCTTCTATCACCACTCACACCCACAGCTGGGTATTGTTTTTGCTTTGGTTCCATCCCTTCATTCTTTCTGGAGTTATTTCTCTACTGATCTACAGTAGCATATTGGGCACCTACCGATCTGGGGAGTTCCTTGGACCTTGTCTGAGGTCAGGGGTGGTGGCTGAGAGGAGCTACCCCACGTCCGAGGTCAGAAGCAGACACCGAGACCAGCTACCCCATGCTCGAGGTCAGGGGCTGCGGCCAAGAGGAGCAACCCCACGTCCAAGGGGCGGCAACTGCTTGGACACAGGAGGGCTGAGAGGAGCTACTCCATGTTCAAGGTCAGGACGGGTGACCTTGTCCAAGGTAAGGAGCAGTGGCTGCGCTTTGCTGGAGCAGCCGTGAAGAGATACCCCACGTCCCAGGTAAGAGAAACCCAAGTAAGATGGTAGGTATTGCAAGAAGGCATCAGAGGGCATGCACACTGAAACCATAATCACAGAAAACTAGCCAATCTGATCACACGGACCACAGCCTTCTCTAACTCAATGAAACTAAGCCATACCATGTGGGACCACCCAAGACTGACGGGTCATGGTGGAGAGGTCTGACAGAATGTGGTCCACTGGAGAAGGGAATGGCAAACCACTTCAGTATTCTTGCCTTGAGAACCCCATGAACAGTATGAAAAACTGCAGTATAGTAACATTCCATTGGTAACTTGTTATTCAGACCCAAAATTTAGTTGTCATCATTTACTCTTTTTTGCAAAACTAATCATTTTGGATTTATGTTCAAAATATGCACTGATGTCCACTTTCCCCCACCATTTACTGCATTTTCCTAGTTCAATCTTCCAACAGTTTTGAGGTGGGCTCTCTGCAAAGTTATCTTGACAGGTCTGTCAGTTTTACTCCTGCACCCACTCCCTTTTCAGACTATTCTTATACACTATCCAGAGAATGGTTTTAAAATGTGAGCTGAATTGTGTTACCCCACATCTATTCTCTCAACTATTCATGTACTGCAGTGCTTCCTCATAGCATTTAGAATAATACTGAAAATCTTTAATAAGACATGACTCCTGTCTGAATTGTGTGTGACAAACCATCTACTTTCATCTTCTCAATGTTACTTGAATTTGTTGTTGTTCAGTCATGAAGTCATATCCTACTCTTTGCGACCCCATGCATCCCTGTCCTTCATTATATGCCAGAGTTTGCTCAGACTCATATCCATTGAGTTGCCATGCTATCTAACCATCTCATCCTCTGCCACCCCCTTCTGGTTTTGCCTTCAATCTTTACCAGCATCAGCTTTTCCAGTGAGTCAGCTCTTCAAATCAGGTGGCCAAAGTATTGGAGCTTCAGCTTCAGCATCAGTCCTTCGGTGACTATTTCCTTTAGGGTGGATTGGTTTGAATTAATTGCCGTCCAAGGGACTCTCGAGAGTCTCCTCCAGCACCACAATTTAAAAACATCAATTCTTTGGTGCTCAGCCTTTTTTATGGTTCAAATCTCATATTGATACATGACTATTGGAAAAACCATAGTTTGATTATACGGACTTTGGTTGGCAAAGTGATGTCTCTGCTTTTTAATACGCTGTCGAGGTTTGTCATAGCTTTCCTTCCAAGGAGCGAGCATCTTAATTTCATGCTGCAGTCACCATCTGCAGTGATTTTTGGAGCCAAGAAAATAAAATCTGTCACTGTTTCTGCTTTTTCCCTTTCCATTTGCCGTGAAGCAATGGGGCAAGATGCCATTATCTTAGTTTTTGAATGTTGAATTTTAAACCAGCTTTTTCACTCTCCTCTTAAACCCTCATCAAGAGGCCCTTTAGTTACTCTTCACTTTCTGCCATTAGAGTGGTATCATCTGCATATCTGAGGTTTTTGATATTTGTCCCAGTAATCTTGATCCCAGCTGTGATTCATTCAGCCTGTATTTCCCATGATGTACTCTGTGTATAAGTTAAACAAAGTTTCCCCTCATGACCTTTGCACTTACCATCTTTGATTTGGTAAGTTATTGCCCAGAAGTAGTATCATTATTTCAATTCATTAAGGGCTTTGCTCAAAGTTCATACAGTCTCTTTTACCTTACTCTCCTCTGTCAATCTAATTACATGCCATTGCTTGATGTGTATTAACATTAGGTTAGTGAGCAAAGGTACTCTTTTTTTATTCCAAGTTGTAGCCCAGTGCTTAGAATAAAGCCGGGAATGCAGTAGATACTAATATTAATTAATTGTTATCACAATCATTATCTAAATAAGATTCAGAATATGTACATTTGTTTTTCTGATTGTTGAATTATAACTGCTTGTAAATTTATTAATTTCAGAAAATAAACTATGTGGCAAAAACTGTATTATCAAGAATCGTCATTCTCCACCCATATTCCAAGAGATATTATGGAAACTTTTTGGCACACTTTATTTTAGTATACTTTTATTGTATTTCCATTTTAAAGAGTTGAGATAAAAAATAAGTCAAATTTGTGTCAGTAAAACAGAAATAATTAGAGCTACTTAAAGCAATAGCTTTAATACAGGTATTTAGATGTTTATAAAATTGTTGATTAATGAATCTATAAAGGTACAAAAAGTCACTGTTAACTCCCCAGTTTGCTGCTTCCTCCCAAGATGTCAGGTTTCCCAGATGGCACAGTAGTAAAGAATCCACCTGCCAATGCAGGAGACACAGGAGATGTGTGTTCAGTCACTGGATTGTTAAGATCCCCTGGAGGAGGAAATGACAACCTGTTCCAGTATTCTCCCCTGGAAAATCCCATGGGTAGAGGAGCCTGGAGGACTACAGTCCATGGGGTCACAAAGTGTTGGACACGTCTTCACAACTATGCACACACCCAAGATGTCAGGCAGTTGCAGCAACCGCAGGGATCTTCAGAGGATGTCTATAACTGCTTCCACCAGTGAGGCAGGCAATGTGGGGAAAACAGCCAGAAGCACTTTAAGTCTTGTGTCTGCTTAAGTCCATGCTTTTCCACTAATGCCGGAGAAGAAATAATAAGCTGCAAACTATTTCTCCCTCATATTTCACCCCCTTAATAAATAGTATCCCTTTTTCTGAGTTGCCCACACCTATAAACTAGATGACGTTATTAGCTTTAATCTCTCTCCTCCCCAAATTTTAGTCCTATTTGAATAGCTATTTATTAAAACTCCAAAATTAACTTATATGGCCCACTTCATTGCACTTGTAGTGACTCATCTCACTACTCAATTGCTGCAACATTCTACATTCTAACTCCCCTCCAATCAATTTTCCCCATGGGAGAAAGTTTTTGTGTTAAATGAGAAGCACTTACATTATACTTAGTGTAATATTAAAAATCTATTTGTGAAGCACAAGCTATAGCAATTGACTAAAGTGAGTGAAATTTTAAAGGAAGAGTGGAGTAGTTTATGGCCTTTGAAGTAAACTAGATAAAGATATCAAGTAAGTGCTTGAATTGTGTTTGGAGCATTGGTCAGGAATTAAAAACAATGATAACATGGGAATCAACAGAATTATTTCTTCTTAGTCTAATTTAGTGATAATAATCTTCCCAATACACTGAATATTTAAATAAACTTTTAGTTTAGAAATGAAATCAAAATTCAGTAATTAATTCATGAAATAAAGCACAGAAAGATGGAGAAAGGTGAAAAAAAAAAAAAAAACAAGAACAATAGCAGAAAGTCATCGACAAAAAAATAAGATCCTGATGGTGAGCTGCTTTTTCAAAATGAGTTAGATACTAGAGAAAAGTCTATAACATGCAGTGATTCTAGAATTAAACACTTCTAAATGGTAATAACTTCTCACCAGTCATAGTCTTTACCAGTGGGATGTTGGAAATCTGCTGTCACAACAAGATACACACACATACACATATACACAATCTAAATTTAAAGACTACCTCGATTTACAGAAAAATTATTAATATCAAGATCTATTGATTACAGTTCTTTTATAGTGTGTATTTCTCTTCTTCCTTAGATATTTGATCATGAGTTTTAGCACTCCAGTTAAGTAATGTGTAGTTCTTAAGAATATATAATAACACAGAAATATAAAAATATGTTTGTTACAAAAATATGCTGACTTACATCCAATTGTATTACAATTTTAAATCTTCTTTTGTCAAACCAGTTTTTTGCACTTTTAAAAATTTTACAGAAGCAGTGTCTTAAATTCATCTGCTAATGCCTCTAAAGTTAAAACCTGTTATTCCTCTCTCAATCCTTTGGTTTTAATATGTTGTTTAAAGAAACCAGACATCAGCTTTAACATATCAAGTGAAGCCACTATGACCCAGGTGTAGGCTTACTCTTTCATAGTGCCCAATTCTCCTATTTTATTTAACTAGGAACATTTGTTCACAGATGAAAACTGTGAACAATAGAAAACTGACAAATGTTAACTGACAAGCACCTGGTACTTATTAAATAAGATCTACAAGTAATCAGAGATCATAGGCCTTTTTCAGTAATAAAACTCAATAGAAAGATACTGATTAAAGCCCTTTTCAAATATAAGAAAATATTATGATGGAAATACGACTAAATAAACCAATGATTATTTTAAAATAAAATTTAATACTGGTAATCCCCCCCTCCCTTTTACCCTAGGAGCAACCTCTTAATTTCATTAGGAACAATCACTATCTTTAGTTCACCAGCTAGAATGACAATTTCTTGAGCAAGCCCATCACAGCTAACCATTATCCACCCAAAGCAATTAGTAATAAATCAATCACATGTCACTGTAGAGATCACTGTCATTGAATGTCCAAGCTTTCTTTTCTCTGGTAAGAAACAACACAATTGAGGTAAAACCATGATTTTTAAAAGTCAGTCTCCCTAGAGACTCACCCTTTCAATAAATTGTAAGCAGTTAAACAGTAGTCTAATAGTTAAAGAGTAATCAGTACTAGAAAAAGAAAGAAGCTGAGAGCAGAAATAGGACATTGATTTGTCAATGGCATCTAATTGACACACATGTGGAACATCTGCTGTCTGGAAGTTCTACTTTCCAAATGAACCCACTACTACTGCTAAAATTTTCAGATTGATTTCTACAGATCAAAGGTGCAACAGAACTGTAATCAAAGGATTTTATGTTTATGCAGCCATTTCAATTGAGACAGATGGAGCCATAGTTTATCTTGAAAGGTGGGGAGGGGAAAGGAGAATAAATTATTTCTGCTCTAATTACTTGCAAAAGTAGTCCTATATATGGCTTTCTTAAGATATTTTTATTTTCTGTTTTCTATAAGATGACATTTTATTCAGATACATATAATCTTTGAAATTGGTCAGCTAGAAGTTAAGGCTTCGTTATAGTTACTGCTCAGTTCTAAGATCTGCAAATATAGAGATGACCATTCAAAACATCATAATTAGCTTTCTTTGGAAACAGTCCATTCTCCCTCAGCATTATTCAGTGTCTGTGAACAACATACACCCCAACCACATGTCTTATTGCATCGGGAGGATGGTAGTAAGCATACTTTAATTTGAATAACCTCAAGTAAATTTTTCATTAGTCATCTGGAGGCTGCCATCACAAAATATTACAGACTGGGTGGATTAAACAAAAGAATTTATTTCTTACAATTTTGGGAGCTATAAGTCCAAAGTCAGGGAACCAGTCGGTCCTTTTCTGATAAGACCTCTTTTGGCTTGTAGGCAGTTGTCATCTTCTTGCATGTTCGCATGACCTCTTCTTGTAAAGGAGATAGACAGGGAGAGAGAGAACAAGAGCTCTGGTTTCTATTCTTATGGCATTAATCCTGGGAGATCAGACACTCACCCAGTGACTTCATTTAACTTGACTTCCTTAGAGGCCCATCTCAAAATCTATTAACAGCTACCCTGGGGGTATGCTATTCACAAAATTCAGTGTAAGAATTTTGTGGAGACATGAACAACCAGTCCTTAACAAGTCTGTTGAGAGAGATAAGAGAAATAATGAGGAATAAAGAGAATTCAGGAGTTCTGTTTTAAATACTTTTTAAAGTAATGCATACTTTCAGATGTAAATATAATACATTCAATTACCAACACAAGAAGCAGAAAATAGCATGCAAACTTTGCATATGAAAACACTTTTACTTTAACAAAACTTGTCTGCCAAATGTTATTATAACATATGTACTATGGAACGGATTTCAGCAAAAATAGATACTATTCAATTTAAACATAAGGATGCAGCATTTGGAATTTTTTTAAATTCTATGTGTGTGTGTGTTAGTTGGTCAGGCATGTTTGACTCTGTGACCCTGTGGACTGTAGCCTGCCAGTCTCTTATGTCCATGGGATTCTCCAGGCAAGAATACTGGAGTGGGTTGCCATTTCCTTACTGATTGTTTAAATAACACAATTCACCAAAATAAAATCACAACAGAATGAAAGAATACGTTTTTATTTATTTATACAGCAATATTAGCAGCAGTCCTCAACCCAGGCAAAGGTCAAATACAGGCTATTATGAATAATGCTGGTGCAGTTTTATGAGTAAAAGGACCTTTTAACCTTCACATTTCCAGATGTTAGTATTTGCTGTTTAATAGTCAAAACAACTCTAATACATACTGAGAACTGGCAGGAATTCATAGTATAGTAGATCAGGGCTACTTATTTTACATATCAACAGGGTGTGGGCATGTCCCCAGTCAGCATATTCTCATGAATTACTATTCTACAAGTTTTCTAAGAATTCCTTGAATTAATGGTTATGTATTGATCTCTTTTCTTTCTTCCCATTTCAACACGAGCAAATTGTTTCAACTACATTAGCAGAGAATACTTCATTCACTTCATTCAAGAAAGATTGAGAGAAACAGATAACATTAATTCCTCTGCATTTCTATGTATCAGAAGAAAACGTTTAAGCCCTCCACAGATAGATGAAGATGTAAAACAGAACTTAAAAGGTAGTGCTAAGTAAATGTGATATAACTCACACTTAAGAAAATGGGATTGAGGTAACATTATTATCATTTGACTTTTTAACATAAGAAATGCACTCCTAAAAAACAGCATGGTGTGCAAGTGTTTAGTCGTTCAGTCATGTCCAACTCTTTACGACCCCATGGACTGTAGCCCACCAGGCTCTTCTGTTCATGGGGATTTTCCAGGCAAGAATACTGGAGTGGATTGCCATGTCCTCCTCCAGGGGATCTTCCTAGCCCAGGGGTTGAACCCAGGTCTCCCACATTACAGGCGGATTCTTTAAAAAAAATCATGGGGTTTATCAGTGCTTTGTTGTGCTTTGTTCAGTGGTGTCTGACTCTTTGCGACCCTTTGCTATCCTTTGCCAGGCTCCTCTGTCCATGGAATTTTTCAGACAAGAATGCTAGAGTGGGTTGCCATTTCCTCCTCCAGCGGATCTTCTCAATCCAAGGATCAAATCTTGTCTTCTGTGTCTCCTACAGTGCGGGCAGATGCTTTACCAATGAACCATCAGGGAAGTCCAGAGTTTATCATTAAGAATTTTTAATTTGTAAAAATAGTCATAGAGGAAGTGATTTTGTTTAGTCCTTCCTATCTCTCTGTAACTGGGAACATTTTTTTGCTTCTTTAAAGCTATCAGAATCTTTCACTCTCAATTACCTCAGATTAAAATCTCAAAATTGCTAAAAAATGATAAATAATTACCATGTATTAATATATCATGTATATTTGATACATAAACCAAAAAATAGATTTTTATAATTATTCTAATAGAATTTATAATATCTCAGTGTATATAGATGTATTTGCATAGTATTTGCCTAGTTTTAAATAGTATATGCAATGTATTTTTAAGTTTAATAAAAATAATAACTGCATTACTTAAAAATATTTTAGGTTTTTATTAATGCCATTATTTACTTTTAGAGTGAAAAATTGGATAAGAAATATAAGTGTTGCTTAGAGGTTTTTGAAAATTTTAATATTGTGTTTCCTTCTGAATTTAATGTGCAACATATTGGCTGTTTTTCCATCTAATGCTCCTCTTCTCTTCCTGTTTCTTTTTCTCTTCACCCTCTTACCAGTGATAAGCACATATTCTGTGGCATCATATCAATCAATTTTTGTTGAGTCTATTATTAAACTTCACCACATGTACACACACTAACAATACAGATATATCTTTCTTCTTTTATTGAGAAGGAAATCGAAACTTGGGGAGATTAAATCACTCACAGTCATCGGAATGGGTGCCAAATATAAATGAACTCAACTTTTGAACAATACTGCCTCACTGGAGTTAACAACATTCTCTATAAGATACTCAGATTTTACAGATTCTATGGATAAAATAATCCCATAAAATGCAGAAAAAAAGGCTGTGGTAATGTTGTCCATAGTGGAAGAAAGAATTAGCTCTCAGTGTCCATATAGTCATTCTCAATTGTTGTTCCTGGACCAAAAATATCAGTATCATACTTAGAAATGCAGGTTCTTGTTCCCATTCCCAGCCCTGCTGAATCAAAACTGGTTACAGCTCAGCACTCTGTGTCTTAATAAGCCTTCCCAGTGATTATAGCTAAATTTGAGAACCAGAGTCTTTGTGTATCTATTCTTCCTAATTGATTGAAATGTATATCTCATAATGAAAATGCTCTTTTGTTAGAAAGGGTTTATTTGGAGGGACTTTCAATACCTGATCCAGGAGAGCATGGAAAGTGTATAGTGAAGGAAAAGAAAGTGGAGAAAAATTAAGCAGACATATTATTCATTCCTTAAGGAAAGAAAGATTCTCAATCAAAAATTTACTAGCTATAGTTTGTGTCCTCAAATTTGCAAATACGAGTCTTTCTTCTATCGGTAGAGGAAAGGGAAGATGTATATTGGGGTAAAAGCAGAAAGGATACACATAGATGACAATAGAAGGGGTTGAGGGTGCTATGTAGTGATGGAAACCTAAAAAGGAGCAAGCTACACCCCAAGAAAAGCTACTTCATGGGACTGCTGAGCCATTCCAAGGACTTTCTTATGAATTCTCATGGCTAATATTTTTTTCACCAATCCAGGCAGCTTGGGGGATAGTAGTTCCCTGACCAGGAGTTGAACTTGGGTCCACAGCAGTGAAAGAGATGGGTCTTAATCACTGGACTGCCAGGGAACTCCCCTAAGCCTATTTTCTCTGATTAATTAATCTTTTCTTTTTTCTTTTTTTTTGCTAGTTATCCTAGATTATTACTTACCTAATAGGATTCACTTCAATTTAGCTTTACTCTTTGAATACTTTTAATTTCTTAATTAGCCTTCTGTTTTTAATCTTAATTAAAAGTGTGTTTCAATTCCATCACTCAGTCATGTGAGACTCTTTGTAACCCCGTGGACTAGAGCCCACCTGTCTCATCTATCCATGGGATTTCCCAGGCAAGAATACTGGAGTGGGGTGCCATTTCCTATTCAGTTTACCTAGATCACTCTACCTTACTCTTATTTTTCAGTTTAAATTATTATAGATATTTCTTAGTTGCAGACTAATTATTTTTCTTTATCATTCATTTTAAATTTCATCAACTTGTAAGACTGTATAGAATAATGCAGAATAATAGTCTTGCTTGACATGTACATTCCAGTCTTTATTACCTTACATTAAACTCACTTATGGTAAGATAATAGTATTTTGGTAAAGTTCACTTTTCCAAAAGGAAAAGGACATAACAGTTTAAAGTGATTGCCAAAACTTTTTCCATATATATACATTGACTGGAGAAGGAAATGGCAACCTACTCCTGTTTTCTTGCCTGGAGAATTCCATGGACAGAGGAGCCTGGCAGGGTACAGTCCATGGGGTTGGTTGCAAAGAGTCGGACATGACTGAGCGACTGAAACAATGTATGTTGACTCTTTGTCCAATTTTGCCAATACAGTCCTTATTTTCACCTGTTATACCAAAATAATTATTAATAGCACCCAGCTCAGTGCTCAAATACAGCTCATCTGAACTATGAAAAGTGAAAGTGTTAAGGCTTCAGTCGCATCTGACTCTTTGTGACCCCATGGACTGTAACTCACCAGGCTTCTCTGTCTGTGGAATACTGCAGGCAAGAACTCTGGAGTGAGTAACCGTTCCCTTCTCCAGGGGATCTTCCCTACCCAGGGATCAAACCCTGTTCTCTCATATTGCAGGCAGATTGTTTACCATCTGAGCCACCAGGGAAGCCCAATCTGAACTATAAATTAAATCAGTACTCAAAAGAGCTAAGCTTTGGGCTCTTTTCTAAATTTATATTTGCCTGTGTGATATTGTGATATAAAAAATATGTATTTAGTTCTCATCCCTGGTTCCTGGCACAGAGCTTCTAAAGCCTTTATAATTTCCCTGGTGACAGAAATGAGAAAATAGTCTTTTGTCATTTATAATAAGCACCTTTCAACCAGTCCTGAAGTTATCATAGTTAGGTGATTCTTGGAGGATAAGGGCTAGTTAAACCCAGAGAAACTGACCACATGATGGCTAGAGATTGATTTAATCACAAATAGCTAATGATTAAACTAATAATGTTTATATAGTGAAGCCTCCAGAAAAACTGTAGTCAAAGAGATTCAGAGAGCTCCTGGGTTGGTGAACCCATTTAGGTGCTGGGGAGGCGGCATGCCAGAGAAGGCATGGAAGCTCCATACCCTTAGCTTATACCTTGTCCTGTATACCTCTTTATCTGGACTTTCATCTATATCCTTTGGCATATCCTTTATAATAAACTGATAAATGTAAATAAACATTCCTGAGTCTATGAGTTATTCTAGCAAATTATCAAACCAGAGAAGGGAGTCACGGGAGCTTCCAATTTATAACTGATCAATTAGCTGCACAGGTGACAACCTTGCCACTAGCTTGCGAAGTGGGGAGTAGTCTTGTGGAGCAGTTTTTTTTTTTTTTTAACACTAGGCAGTTAGTGTCAGAATAAATTAAACTGTAGGACAACCAGCTGGTCTCCACAGAAGGTGGGAGAATTGGTTGGTGTGTGGAAATCCCCACAGTTTTGGTGTAAGAATGTTGTAAGACTACAGAAAAGCTTTGCCTTTAGTCAGTGAAGAGGAAAAATATATTTAACTCTGTGACCACACTTTTGAAACTTGAAGCTCCTTCTTAATATTCTCTTTTTCTGTCTTGTGCTTTAATTTTAAATGTGGCACTTAGCGACATATAGGGGCTTCCCTGATGATTCAAATGGTAAAGAATCCACCTGCAATGCAGGTGAGCCGGATTCAATCCCTGGGTTGGGACGATCCCCTGGAGAAGGGAATGGCTACCCACTCCAGTATTCTTGCCTGGAGAATTCCATGGATAGAGGAGACATGGGGTCACAAAGAGTGGGATATGACTGAGTGACTAACACTTTCACTAAGCACTGTGTATATATCCTGATCATTTATTAATATACATACATCTATATATCTACATATATATATACACAAAAAGTATTTATATATTAGGTATATTTTTATATATACGCATAGAGTATATACATATTGTGTCTGTGTCTTGCCTACCAGTGATTTTTTCAACTCAGTTCTTCCTACAGAATATTATTTTCTTCTTCCTGAAATTTATTTAAATGAAGACATATTTATGGCAAAGATCTTTGGTTTATAAAAATAATCAGACTATCACTGTTTAAATAATAGGTTAGCTGTTTTGACACAATGATTCTCAGTACTCTGGTGATTTTTTTTTTTTTTTTACTTGTTTACGGCTCTCATTGTTATAACTGGGAATCTGATATCAGTGTAATTTCTAGATACTATGTCTTTTTTTAAAAAATGATTTTAAGATTATATTTCAAAACCTTTGTTAGCTTAATTTCTTATCTAAATAAGATTTCTTATTACCTGTTTGGAAAAAATGTGCTTCCTTAATATGGTTCTCTCATCAGATCTGAAACATTCTCATTCTTTCTGTCATCAAATTGTGCCTCTCCTTCTTTCCCTCGCTTTTTTCCTTTAAGATCTCCTATCAGAAATATTTTTGGTCTTTCTCCATATCTCTTAATTTATCATTTTCCCACCACTTTATCTCTTGTGCAGCTTTCTGCATAATTTCTATTCTGTGTAATTCTTTCAGTTAACTACTTCTCCTTTCAATTTCAATTATTCTGAATTTAAATGCTACATTTTTTTCATAAATACTACATTTAATTTTAATGCCTAAATATTTAATTTATAGGTATTAGCTTTGGTTCTTTTTCAAATCTGTCTGGTCCTTACTAAAAGAGCTTTTTTCCTTATTTTCAATTCCTTCTACTACTATAACCACTTTTATATACTTTATAGCTTACTAAATTGTTTAGTGCTAGCTGTTGTTACAAACATACAACCAACCCACAAATATATGTGCCATACATTTCGTGTAAATGTAGATTAGGTCAGTCAGGTGTTTTGAGTGAGTGGTGTTTCTTTTGCCTGTTTGAGTATATAATCTCATTCAATATTTGGGTGACCCTCCTCCTAACCTATACTGTCTTTTCCATTCTGCAAGGATGAAGAAAAAGAGAGAATGATGGCTGCATGTTGGAAGTTTGTATGAACTAGGCCAAGAAGTGACATATATTCACTTTAGACATATTCCATAAGCCAGAACTTGGCCGTATGGCCATAGCCAACTACAAGCGAAATTTGGACATATAATCACTTCCTCTCTGAATCCAGAAAGAAGATGAAATAGGTTTGGAGAGCAGCTTGCCAGTCAATACCACAATAATTCTATTCAACAGTTCTTGACAGATTAATTATGCAATTTGTTTCTGTCCCACTGCTGACCTTATGTATTGCTTCCTCTTGTGTTTTGTTATTTTAGACTAAAGGATTATATTTAGTGGGACTTTATCTCAGAAATTCTGTGTTGTCTGAGTTCCCAGACCTCACAAGTCAAGTAGTATAAATATTAATACAAAATCCATGTGAATGGAAGCATGCGGTCACAAAATGTCATGGGGAATAATTTTTTTCTACCCTATCCACAGGCCAAACTGAAACCCACAGTATTTCTTTTCATTTCCTTTTGAAAGTGGGCATTTTTTTTCTTTCCTCATTTACACAGAGGGCAGTGACCCTTTGAAAGTCAAGGCTTCACATGCCTGTTTCTCAAATTCTCGTATCCTACCTTGACCCTGTACCTGCATGGCCATAAGCACTCATCACTTTGATGATCACTATCAACAAATGTCATCAAGCACAGCTGAAGCATCAGTATTCACATTTTCTGCCCTAGTTTTCAACTTAGATTTTGTTCTTCGGACCTTTATCGGGCAAATCTTTGGTTAACACTATAAAAACATGCCTCTGGGCACAGCTGCTGTGTCTCCCTTCAGTGTGATGCTGCTGTTCTCATCTTCTGCTCTGGCTTTCAATTTACAATTTGTTTCTGGATCCATGATGTTGTACTTAAAATCCTGAGAATCTCACTTCTGATGAAATTATGAGAAAACAGAATGTTTTGTCATAAGAGATTTTCAGAGTAGCTTGTCTTCTATATTCCTGAAACAATTTTTTCCCTTGTATCTTCTTTCTCTTACTTTCATGATATTTTAACAGTTTCAATGAACACAATTTATCTAACATTGTTTGTAGTTAGTTGTTATGATTAGTCTCCTGCCAAAATATACAATATGTTTTTTATCTACTGCCTCTAATTATGCCACTGTCTTACACATTTTTCTTGTTCACAATTTTTCAGATCTCCAAATTTTAGGTAAACCTTAATTGGATTTATCCATATATTTAACATATGCTTTGATCGTTACTGCATCTAGTATCCTACTTATTCCAAATGTATAGAGAATTCCTTCCTCTTAAATATTCTTAGTAAGCTTTTATGAATGTCTATGTGTGGTGAATTCTCACCCATTGTTTCTTTAGAGATTATCTATTTCATGACTATTTTTAATGGTATTTTACCTAGGGTTGCAATTCTAAGCTGATAATTATTTTTTTTCTGACCACCATATACATATCATATTGTCTTTTGACATTTTGCTGATGTCAAGTTTAATGTCAAGCTTATTGTTCTCAGTAGTTATCCTGTCCTTTTCACCAGGCTGCTTATAAGATCTGTCTGAAGTTTCCTTTATAATATATCTAAGTATAGGTTTACTGTTACTTATTTTTATGTGGACAGATGATACTCCTAGTATTTGACAATATTAGGTATTATGGAATATTGTGAAATGTTTTAAGGGTATAAATCACTGTCATTGTTTTCTTAATGAGATTCCATTAGTTTATGTTAAACCACGGAATTCTATCCCACAAGTCTTTTAAATTTCACATATTTTATTCTTTTCACTCTGTTCTGCATTCCTCTTAGTCCTTTCTTCCAGTTAATTAATTCTCCCTTCAGTTTTATCTAAACTGCTACTTTACCCATGCAATATGCTTTAAATTTTAATAATAATTTTTATTTCTCAAATTCCATTTTTGAGCCTACATCCTTTGTCTCATGATATCTTATTTTTAAGATTGTGTCCTAATTGTTTAAAATATTAATTTTATTATCTATCATAGCTCTTTTATGGGTTTCCCTGATGGCTTAGTAGTAAAGAATCTGCCTGCCAATGCAGGAGATTTGGGTTTGTTACCTGGGTCAGGAAGATTCTCTGGAGATGAAAGTGGCAACCCCACTCTAGTATTCTTGCCTGGGAAATCCCATGGACAGAGGAGCCTGGTGGTGTACAGTCCATGGGAGTTGGACCAACTTAGCGACTAAACAACAACCATTTTTATAAATTACTGGCATTCTAAACATATTTTTATTTTATATTCATTGTATTCAGTCATGTTAGTTTCTTAATGGCCTTTGTAATTTAATTTTTTAGCTCATAATATGTTGTGTTTTATCTATGGAAATATTACATAATACACCTTATCAGAGAGTAGAACCAAAAACCCAGGGGTCAAAGCCAAATACCATAGGAAAAACAAGTCAGAAATCCTCCAGAAAGTCCAGACAGTAGGGCTGAGTCTTCATCAAAAAACTCCCATCATGTACCTGGGATATGGGCCAATCATTGTTATACAACTTTTTTGCCATCTTTTTAAGTGGATGTATCAATAGAACTTATCCATTCCTGTATCACCATATATATTGCATATGCTAGGGGAAGAAGTGTGGGCAGAGGATGGAGAAAACTTATGTCTCCTTCACAGGTCTTCATATCAAGAATAACAGTTTCTGACAAACTTCATCCTACCTGGATCTGATTTAGATTTTGAGATCTAGACCTTTAGCCTGAGCATAATGCTGTTATGAAACATAATTTTTGAGGGATCTTGGGAGAAGGTAGATATGTTTTTCAAGTAGAATTAATATAAATAACTTTTAGCTAAAATGCAGATTGTGGTGGTTTTAAAACATGTCCACAAACAACAGAAAGAGTGACAGACTATTTTCTTGGGCTCCAAAATCACAGCAGATGGTAACCGCAGCCATGAAAGTAAAAGACGTTTGCTCCTTGGAAGAAAAGCTATGACAAGCCTAGACAGCATATGAAAAAGCAGGGACATTACTTTGACAGTTATTGTCTATATAGTCAAAGCTTTGGTTTTTCCAACTGTCATGTACAGATGTGAGAGCTGGACAACAAAAAAAGTGTGAGCAACAAAGAATTGACACCTTCAGATTGTGGTGCTGGAGAAGACTCTTGAGAGTCCCTTGGACAGCAATAAAATCAAACCAGTCAATCCTAAAAGAAATCAACCCTGAACATTCATTGGAAGGACTGATACTGAAGCTGAAGCTCCAATACTTTGGCTACCTGATGCGAAGAGCCAACTCATTGGAAAAGACCCTGATGCTGGGAATGATTGAAGGCTGGAGGAGAAGGGGACGACAGAGGATGAGATGGTTGGATGGCATCATGTACTCAATGGACAAGAGTTTGAGCAAACTCCAGGAAACAGAGGACAGGGAAGCCTGGCCTGCTGCAGTCCATGGAGTCTCAAAGAGTCAGACATGACTGAGTGACTGAACAGCAAAGCAAATCCTTTAACACTTCTCTCACTACGCACAGTTTCTGTGCTCCCTTTGTTTGAATCTTGGCTGATATAATAGCTCACTTTTAACAAATGGAATGTAGTACACATGATGCTGCAGGACTTCTGAAGCTATATTATATTATAAATGGCAATGTTGATTCTGACTTGTTTGCTAAGACATTTGCTTTTGGAACCTTGAGGCTACCATGTAGTGGAGCAGCCCAGATTACATGGAAAGGCCATATGTTGGTGCTTCTGTAAAGCTAAGCTAAAGTTTCTAGACCACGGCCAAAATCAACTCACAGACATGTGAAGACTTTGGTTGATTCCAGCCACAGCTATGGAGTCACCCCTGCCTCTCAAGTTTTCAGAAGTCTATATCTCAGGCATCATGCAACAAGTAAAACTCTTATACTGTGAAATTTCTGAATTCTAAACCCACAGAGCTCATGAGTGTATGAAAAGGTTTTCTTAAGCCAATAGTTTTGTGGGAACTTGTTATATGGCAATAGTAACTCTAATAGGCTTATAAATTTACATTTATGTTATAAGCTAAACATTTGTAATGCTTTATCCTAAAACTCTTGTGTGTGGCCTAGGTTTAGAGTTTGTGCTGCCACAGAAATTCAACCAGTTTGGAATTTAATTTTACATTTATTTATCAGCTAGACTTCTTCTGAATCAAGTTATGGTATACACTGAACCCACACCTATTCAGTGGCACACATGTAGTTGCAAACTTGTAGAAGACAACACAGCTGGAGCCCAAAAAAACATAAATATTTACTTTTTATTTTTCTTACCTGTGGGTTGATTATTAGCCAGTTTTTTTTCACTGAAGGTTAGTTTTACAGTAGGGATTTCATTTTCAAACACTTACTTTTCAGAGTCCAAATACAGAGTTTTCTTCCTGTATAGATAGTAAGTCCCAAATCTCTAGGTTATAGAAAAGCTCCCATTCATCTTCACATACCCACCAACTTAGGAAAGCTATAACATCAGCCTCAGCCTTGGATGCTAACTGAGTTTGAACTCTTTCTTCTTTATAGAAAATGAAGACTTGTGCTTTCCTTGTAAGATCTCAGTTATGCATACTCGATACAATTTGTTGTGTATATCCAGCTACTTACAGCAGAACATTTTTCAAGTTACAAATTTATGCTTATTGCTATCCCATATTTTATTTGTTCTTATGAACAAAAAATAGTACTATGCAAAAATATAAGAAATAAAATGAAAGAGAGGTGAGCAGGAACTAATAAATTGAAATCAATAATTACATAAAATCAACAAACAGGAATTTGTATCTTTGAATAACTGGACAAAATTTAACAAACTCTCACAAGAGTTATCAGGAAAAAAAAAAAAACAAAAGAAATTTAAAAGTCATTAAGAGTGAAGACATAACTATAGACACAGTAGGGAGAACAATATAAAAATCAAACAAACAAGCATGGCAAAACTATGTATTACATAATTTAAGTAGATAGAAATCAACAAAAGCTAAAATTTATAGTGTATTACTTACTAAAATGACCAAGATAAGAAACAAAATGATTATAAATTTGAGGCACTGGAAAAGAAAGGGATGAAAATAAGGACATTCAAAAGTTGTGTAAGTGTTCTATTATTCTTAGCCTGTTTGATGAATTCACAAGTATTAATGGTAGTGGTGGTTTAGTCTCTAAGTCTGGTCTGACTCTTGCAACCCCATGGACTGTAGCCCGCCAGGCTCCTCTGTCGATGGGATTTTCCAGGCAAGAATACTGGAGTGGGTTTCCATTTCCTTTTCCAGGGGATCTTCCTGACCTAGAGATCAAACTCACATCTCCTGCATTGCAGGCAGATTCTTGACTGACTGAGCCACCAGAGAAGACATCACAAGTATTCATAGTATATTTTATATTATATATTGTACTTATTCTGTTTTGTGTATGAAATATTTAATAATTTTTAAACCTTCATTTTTTAAAGGATAATAGCAGACTCATGAAGTGAATTTATCTATGCGACTATATTTTACTGTCAATTCAGAAAACATGATACTTATATATCTAATTGGATATCTAGCTTGGAGATGGAATAAAATGTAATTTAATATAGCTATGGTTACTTGCATTGCAAAAAACAACTTATATCTTGAATATTTTATCTACGACTATTTCTTCATACAACTTATCTTTGAGAATACTTAATTAAAACAAAAACTTATTGACTAAACATAAATCATATTGTTATTAAGATAGTTCATATAATAAATATTCCACAGCTAGCATTTTATTATACAATAATCATATTTTAATATTTAATATTAACAGTATTTAATATTTCTCGGCTGTGTTTGCTCAGGCAATTTCCTATGTGGTTTCATTTGGCATTTTTCATTTTTCTTTCCTGTCTTAATGATCCAGAAATTTAAAAGAGGTTATGGCATATTCTGTAAATTTGTTCAGACCTTGAAATATTCAAATAATGGGCAATATACCTTTGTAAAGCATAGGCATGTTAGTCTTTGATTCTTTTTATGGCTTAGACTGCTTTATGACTTTCTCTCAATAAAAACCATAAAACTAAAATGACCATGCAAGGGTTTATGAAGCGCCTCTGACCCAATATGGTGAAGCTAATGGTAACAAAATTGTTTCCTAAATCTGCTAAAATACCTGGAGGGAGCAATTTTACAATACATGGCAGACAGGAGGTCTGGGAAATCCATTTTTGGGGAAACCCTTCCTCTGGCAGCTGCATATAGAAAGAAAAGTGTCAATGTTCACCAATTATATTTTAAATATTGCAAAATATATGTCAGGCAACACCTTAGCTAGTGTTTCTTATAGAGGAACAAATGAGAAAAACCTTGACAAAAACTATAGTACAATTATTACTGAAATCATGAACATTAATAGTTACTAGAGCATTACTCAAGTTCCATCTCTCATTGCATCTCTTTTCTAATAGTAGAGGCAAGAAATGAGTGAAATGTCAGATTACTGAATTAAATAGCTCTCACCATTATTTCATGAAAATAAAAATACCATGTGAAGGATCTAGGTTTATAGGAATGGAATTTACCCTCAAATTATAGTAACAGAGATTTTTATCCAAGCCTCTTAATAGATTTAACTCTTTACCTTACATCTTTTATATAAGGGAGTTGAAACTTACATATGCATGCTCAGTCGCTCAGTTTTGTCCAACTCTTTGCAACCCCATGGACTGTAGCCTGCCAGGCTCCTCTGTCCATGGGATTTTCCAGGCAAGAATAATGGGTTGGCTTGCCATTTCCTCCTCCAGGGAATCTTCCCAATCCAGGGGTCGAATCTGTGTCTCCTGGTCTCTTGCACTGGCAGGCAGATACTTTACCACTAGTGCCGCCTGGGAAGTCTCTTAGGGGCAGTGAGTCATATGTGTTTACAGTAGCAACAGTGATCAGTAGTAACATCAGTAGCAACAACAGTAGTAATGTCAAAGATCACTGATCACAAATCACGATAACAGATATAATAATAACGAAAAGTTTGAAACATTTCTAGACTTACCAAAAGGTGACACAGAGATGTGAAGTGAGCAAAGGTTACTGGGAAAACAGCATCAACAAACTTGCTCAAGGTAGGCAAACTTGCACAAACTTTCAAAGTACAAAAAAAAAAAAAAGCAATATTTGTGCAGTGCAATAAAGGGAGGCACAATAAAAGGAGAAATGCCTGTATTCTATTTTATTTTTAACACCTAAATTAGTGTCAATTGATATTATCTTTAGTCTTTTTAAAGTATATGCATCAAGTGCTATGAGTTCTTATGAAGAATTTTGGTTTTAGCCTATAAAATTTGATATTATGTGTTTAATATTATATATAGTCTCTCTGTATATACATATAGGTATGGTATTTTTATTTAGTACTTGAAAGATACTGTTCTTTCTTCTGTCATCTATGTTCTGCCAAGAAGTCAACTCAGTCTGACATTCTTTTGCAGGCAATACTGATTTTTTCCTCTGAATGCTATTAAGACGTTCTTAATTTTGGTGCAACAAAGTTTCTATGTAATTTGATTTGCTTTGGATGTGTTGAACTTTATACATCTGAGGATTTATAAAGACATGACATCTTGCTTGATGTCTTCACTCAAAGGTTGTGTATTATTAATACTGTAGCCGCTGCCTGGGCAGCTCAACAGCTGGACTCATCTTAAGACTTCCTCACATGTTTGGTACCTAAACGAAGTCTTAAATAGTTGAAGACTGGGAACAGCTGGGACTCCTCAGTTAGCTCTCTACATATGGATGTGTTCTCTCCAGCTAAGAGCTTCAGGGTACTTGTACATATTATACTGCAGCCTAGAGCTCCAAATGCATTTGTTCTAAAAGAGAGGGCTAGGTGGAGTCTGTGTGCCGTTTACAGCCTTTCTTCAGAAATCACATAGTATCAATTCTGTCATGTTCTATTATATGAAGTTTAAGTGATATATCCAGGTTTAAGAGGAGGGAACTATTTTAGAAGAGGGTGTGAGACAAGGGATATATATTGGTGAGGCCAAATCTGGAAATTGCAATAGAGTATAAACCATCTGAAAACTTTTCAGAACATTTCATTGGCTGTAGTTTATTTTGGAGATCAGGTAATATGAATATGAGTTCTGAAGGATACTTATGATTTCAGGTTTTCAGGGGAGTCTCACAAATCAAGACCAAGACATGTAAGTTCCCTCCGTGGATTGGATTTTGTCATGATGCTGCTGGTTAAATCTATCATTTTATGAAACAGCAGTCCTTCTTTAGGAAGTGTTGCCTGTTTTAACCTCCCAACATTGCACTAAACAAATTGTGGACTCAACACCTTCTTTTTCATCCTTCCATGCCTTTTAAAGCTTAAACATGTGTGATTTTACCCTTACAGAAGGAGCGAAATAGTGGAAAGAAGGGAATGTTGAGAAAGCTTCTGAGCATTTTGTAAATATTCTGCTTCTTGATATGAGTTAACTTTATGAAGATTGATGTGTGTATTTATAATTTGTAAACATGTATGCTATAATTCAGTAGGATGTAAAACAAACCAAAAAGTGAAAAAAGGCTAGATAACAAGAGACTTAAAAATAATTTCCTAGAGCTAACTTCTATTTCAGCATTTTAATATTTGTGGTTATTTTCATTTCTAATCTACTCTATTACTAAAATTGATAAATAGAAGTATGGAAGTTTTTCACAATAAATTCTCTTATGAATGTAATTATTTTTAACTTACCCAAGTCTAATACCATTTAAACTACTGCATCACCCCTGGGAGAAGAAATATAAAATCCATAGAAAGTTTTCACACATCAAATGATAAATGAAAGGATATTTGGGTTAAGCTATCAATGTTCACAAAGAATGTTGTATTCATGATAGAAGCAGGATTGTCATATTGAAAGTAAAGAGTGGATCTCCTATTTAAAAAGGAGGAAATTAGATCACTCATAAAATAAAAAAGAAAGTGCAGCATTTTTATTTGTATAATTTATAAAATCATTCAAATTATTTGATTCTAGACTCACAGAAAAATGTATGACATAGATCTTACTACCACAGTTAACCTATTGCTAAAATGTTTCTATTACTTCTTGGTAAATACCCTACATTGTCTCTGGCTTGGTCCCTAGGATATTATTATTTACATTATTATTTAGTTACTGATATCTCTAATTTCAGGCTTCCTTCATGGCTCATATGGTAAAGAATCTGCCTGTAATAAAGGAGACCCAGGTCCAATTCCTGTGTCAGGAAGATCCCCTGGAGAGCAGAAGGCTAGCCATTCCAGTATTCTTGCCTGGAGAAATGATGAACAGAGGATCCTGGTGGGTGCAGTCCATGGGGTCTGAAAGAATCAGACACAACTGAGCGACCAACACTTTCACTTCACTTTCACACTCCTGCTAATTTCATTCCAGACACTTGTATAGGACTTACATGTGAAGCTCTGAACCCATAGGCACTCCAACAGCAAACTTGAAGTCACTATTTCTAGCCAAATAGAATAGAAGGAACAAATGTATCACCCATTTGACTTTACTCAGCGTGGGGCTACTAACCCTGTCTTGCTTTGACTTTCAACCAACACAGTTCAAACATTAGTACATTGATGGCTTTCTCCCAAATATAGGAAATGATGCTTAGTTCTAGAATTTTTAATATTTCTTTAGACATTAGAATGTTAGGGAAAAAATGTTTAAACTTGATATGATCAACTGGTTAACACATTTCTGAATTCCTCTCATGTGCCAGGTTCCTCCCTAAGTTATGAATATACAAAGTTTACTAAGACATAACCCATTATTTAGAAAAAAAAAAAAAAAAAAAAGGACTGTTTTCTAATTCAGGAATATTCAGAAAACAAACCTAAAAAATTTAGTTAAGAAGACATTCTCCAGGTCATAACTCGTTTTTTGTGTCTTTTTTTTTTTTATTTTTGTTCATTACTCTTTTTAGGTTCCACACATAGGTGAAATCATAAAATACTTTCAATCTATATTTGGTGATTGCCAGAAGGGAGGAGAGTGGGGGAATGAAAGAAACAAGTGAGTGAGATTAAGAGTATAAACCAACAGTTGCAAAATAAATAGATCACAGGTATGAAATGTACAGTGTGGAGAATATAGTCAATGATTATGTAATATCTTTGTATAGTGATATCTCATAGTTAGATTTATCATGGTAATCATCTTGAAATGTCTGCATGTGTATGGTCTTGAAATGTATGTATGCATGCGCATATCTGACTCTTTGCGACCCTATGAAGTGGGTCCTCCAGGCTCCTCTGTCCCTGGGATTCTACAGGCAAGAATACTGGAGCCAGGTTGTGATTTCCTCCTCCAGGGATGTCCCAGGAAATACAGAGAAACACTGAATCACAATATTGTGTATCAAGAACTAACACAGTGTTTTAAGTCAATTATACTTCAAAAAGAAAGAAACAAACTCATAGAAAAAGATATCAGATTTGTGGTTTCCAGAGGCGGAGGATGGGGAAAAGGGCATCGAAGTGTTTTTTTAAGAAAAGGAAAAAAGAAAAGACATCCTCTTTTTCTATTCATGACTCTTCTAGTCTTTTCATTTTTCAAAAAGAGTGAAAGTGAAAGTGAAGTCGCTCAGTTGTGTCCAACTCTGTGACCCCATGGACTGCAGCCCTACCACGCTCCTCCATCCATGGGATTTTCCAGGCAAGACTACTGGAGTGGGTTGCAGTAAAAGAAAATTAAACCTATGTATAAATGTGTCTGTAGTGGTTGAGACTGCATGCTTTAATCTTTCTGGAATTTCAAATTCCTACTCTTTCCACTTTGCAGTAAAGCATATAGGCTTTTTTCAGTGAATGCCTGTGCTTCGAATTAGATGATGTGGAAAGGCCAGCCCCTATTCAGATTAGCCTATAATTCTAACTGAAAACAAAATATAGTAGACATTGAGATCCCCAGGGAGAACTTGGCATATGCCCTATGAAAGGCCAACATCAACTGCAATCAACGTCTCAGCCACAACCTCAAGTTCTGGCTCCTCTGCTTTTGCACATGAGCAAGCCTCTCAGATCTCACTGAAAACTCTTTCTTTTTTCCCTGAAATGTTTCTACCAGAGAGATCCACTATCATACAAGCAAATTGCAGTTGATAGTGATTGATTTTAAATAGGAAGTGTGTATAAACACAGATATATTGTACTTTGTGAATTCTACCAAATGTCCTCATGCAACTGACAAGTTAAACCTTAGGTGTACCACTGAAAAAGTAGCTGAAGAAAACATCTGAAATTTAAGTCAAAGAGAAACATTAATTTATTAAGATGATGAAATGTTTATCATAGATGCAGATTGCACTTTAGGATTTTATACACTATATATAAATAAAGTATATGTGTAAGAAAAGCATTTTTATATTTATCATTTCCTGGAAGACAGTGTAAGATGTTATTCAGTATTTGTCAAAACAAGTTGCACCATGCACTCCAGCCACATCAAACTACATATGTTTCTTGAATATGGCTCTCGTTCATGCTGGGCCTTCTGCCTAGAATCATATTCCTTTTACTCCCTCATTTCTCTTTCACACTTACATGCATACAGAGACACATGCACAACATGACTTTTTTCTGCCTTGTGAACGGTGATTCCTCTCTCATCATAAGTTTCTTATAATATGTCTCTTTGCTAATCTTTTAACTCCTTGCTTAGCAGTGAAGCTGCTCTCTAGTAAATAGTCAATGAATAGTAAGTAAAAGAAGAAAGCAATATATAAATAAAATATATTCAGTAAAACACTGTAATAAGTGTTCATGATATTTAGTTCCCTAAAATAACAAAAATTTGGGAATTTCAGAGGATTTAAATACTACGTAAGCAAGAATGTTTTCAATTATCACTAATTCATGAAGAATCTGAATATTAAAAACAATTCTAAACATGAAATAAAGATAATGTGACATCATCATAGCAAAGTGAAACTCAAATCTTTTCTGTTGTGGAAAACTACACAGTCTGTGAGCATGTACCCTTGTTTTATATATGGGGGAGAAGTAAGTGAAATGATAGAGAAGAGTTTCACTATAGTGTATACAGGCAGAGTTTCACTATGCCTTAAGTGAAAGGCATAGTGAAACTTAAGGCATAAGGCACATAAACTTTCCACAAAGAATGAGTTTCCAGCAATGATAGAAGTCACAGCAGGAAAAACGATTAGCAGTATAACTAAACACATAAAGTCAAGTTAAATATTGCAAGACACATGCACATGGCAGCTTTTTAGTTAAAAAATATATTAAGAATCAAGCCTTAAGGAAAATTGCCTTTTAAGTTTACAGTTAATTCTACCCAAAGCAATCTATAGATTCAATGCAATCCCTATCAAGCTACCAACGGTATTTTTCACAGAACTAGACCAAAGAATTTCACAATTTGTATGGAAATACAAAAAACCTCGAATAGCCAAAGTAATCTTGAGAAAGAAGAATGGAACTGGAGGAATCAACCTGCCTGACTTCAGACTCTACTACAAAGCCACAGTCATCAAGACAGTATGGTACTGGCACAAAGACAGAAATATAGATCAATGGAACAGAATAGAAAGCCCAGAGATAAATCCACGAACCTATGGACACCTTATCTTTGACAGAGGAGGCAAGGATATACAATGGAAAAAAGACAACCTCTTTAACAAGTGGTGCTGGGAAAACTGGTCAACCACTTGTAAAAGAATGAAACTAGAACACTTTCTAACACCATACACAAAAATAAACTCAAAATGGATTAAAGATCTAAATGTAAGACCAGAAACTATAAAACTCCTAGAGGAGAACATAGGCAAAACACTCTCCGACACAAATCACAGCAAGATTCTCTATGACCCACCTCCCAGAATATTGGAAATAAAAGCAAAACTAAACAAATGGGACCTAATGAAACTTAAAAGCTTTTGCACTACAAAGGAAACTATAAGTAAGGTGAAAAGACAGCCCTCAGATTGGGAGAAAATAATAGCAAATGAAGCAACAGACAAAGGATTAATCTCAAAAATATACAAGCAACTCCGGCAGCTCAATCCCAGAAAAATAAATGACCCAATCAAAAAATGGGCCAAAGAACTAAGCAGACATTTCTCCAAAGAAGACATACAGATGGCTAACAAACACATGAAAAGATGCTCAACATCACTCATTTTTAGAGAAATGCAAATCAAAACCACAATGAGGTACCATTACACACCAGTCAGGATGGCTGCTATCCAAAAGTCTACAAGCAATAAATGCTGGAGAGGGTGTGGAGAAAAGGGTTCTCTTACACTGTTGGTGGGAATGCAAACTAGTACAGCCACTATGGAAAACAGTGTGGAGATTCCTTAAAAAACTGGAAATAGAACTGCCATATGACCCAGCAATCCCACTTCTGGGCATACACACTGAGGAAACCAGATCTGAAAGAGACACGTGCACCCCAATGTTCATCGCGGCACTGTTTATAATAGCCAGGACATGGAAGCAACCTAGATGCCCATCAGCAGATGAATGGATAAGGAAGCTGTGGGACATATACACCATGGAATATTACTCAGCCATTAAAAAGAATTCATTTGAACCAGTCCTAATGAGATGGATGAAACTGGAGCCCATTATACAGAGTGAAGTAAGCCAGAAAGATAAAGAACATTACAGCATACTAACACATATATATGGAATTTAGAATGATGGTAACGATAACCCTATATGCAAAACAGAAAAAGAGACACAGAAATACAGAACAGACTTTTGAACTCTGTGGGAGAAGGTGAGGGTGGGATATTTCAAAAGAACAGCATGTATACTATCTATGGTGAAACAGATCACCAGCCCAGGTGGGATGCATGAGACAAGTGCTCGGGCCTGGTGCACTGGGAAGACCCAGAGGAATCGGGTGGAGAGGGAGGTGGGAGGGAGGGGATCGGGATGGGGAATACGTGTAAATCTATGGCTGATTCATATCAATGTATGACAAAACTCACTGAAATGTTGTGAAGTAATTAGCCTCCAACTAATAAAAAAATAAATAAATAAATAAATACAAAGAACCATAGAGGTTAAGAAAGGTTTCCTTCTTTCATATCTGAATTTAATGATAGTGAAATATATATATAACTCTTTATGATTAAAATTGCATTATTGTAAGGTAATATTGATATATTATCAATAATCTTGATATTAATATTATATTGATATTGATAAATATCAATAATCTAAGATATGCAGATGACACCACCATTATGGCAGAAAGCGAAGAGGAACTAAAAAGCCTCTTGATGAAGGTGAAAGAGGAGAGTGAAAAAGCTGGCTTAAAGTTCAGCATTCAAAAAATGAATATCATGGCATCCAGTCCCATCACTTCATGGCAAATAGATGGGGAAGCAATGGAAACAGTGAGAGACTTTATTTTGGGGGGCTCCAAAATCACTGCAGATGGCGACTGCAGCCATGAAATTAAAAGACACTTGCACCTTGGAAGAAAAGCTATGACCAACCTAGACAGCATATTAAAAAGCAAATACATTACTTTGCCAACAAAGGTCCGTCTCGACAAAGCTATGGTTTTTCCAAGAGTCATGTATGCATGTGAGAGTTGGATCATAAAGAAAGCTAAGTGCCAAAGAATTGATGCTTTTGAACTATGGTGCTGGTGAAGACTCTTGAGAGTTCCTTGGACTGCAAGGAGACCCAACCAGTCCATCCTAAAGGAAATCAGTCCTGAATATCCATTGGAAGGACTGATGCTGAAGCTGAAGCTCCAGTTCTTTGGCCACCTGATGCGAAGAGCTGACTCATTAGAAAAGACCCTGATGCTGGGAAAGATTGAAAGCAAAAGTAGAAGGGCACAGTAGAGGATGAGATGGTTTATTGCATCACCAACTCAATAGATATTGAGTTTGAGCAAGCTCCAGGAGTTGGTGATGGACAGGGAAACCTGGCATGCTGCAGTCCATGGGGTCGAAAGAGTTGGACACGACTGAGTGACTGAATTGATTGTAAAATGTTGCAGTACTTTATTTATATAGATAGATAGATATGTATGTATGACATACTCTATGTTGTTTGCATACATAATTTTTACTATTGGTTAAAAAACATATTTTTATTCTCTCATTTGTAATTTATTTACTCACTGTCAGCATAAGAAAACTCCAACACATGGAATAAATTTTGGAGAGTACTATATGCTTAAAAGTTATCCCAGTTTTCCTTTTTTTCCCTCCTCTACTTTTCTTTCTGAATCAGTCGGTGTTTTTGAGATCCACGTCTAATAGGAACTCATTACTCTCTGATTTCCCTTATTTGTTTCCATATGCAGGGGATCTCCTGTGCCATGTAAATTATTTCAAAAACACATGTAGAATGTTTCTATTGTTAATAGATGCCCAGTGCCTCCAGATCATACCTAAAAATGTATAATTTATATCTATTATCCATGGAATAAAATCATGTTTTTCTCCTCTTTACAGTAAATTATAATCGTCCTCAAGTGTGGCCTCAGCTAACTAGCTCTGGAGATTCAAGGGTCCCATGAATAAAACCAAGGAAAATATAAGTTTATTATTCCCCAGTGGATATTATAGACATAGTATTTAAAGTACAAATGTTTGCTGGAATGAAATGTTTGGAAAAGACTCACATATTACAGTAATGGAAAAATACTCAAATTAATTATGTAGCTGGTAATTTGTTTCTATGCAGCTTACTTTTTTGTACGTCCCTTTTATTTAAATGTTCTACAATTCACTAGGATTTTATGAAAAGTGAAATGTTTTTATTCAAAAGACATATACTAGTTTGCACTTTACAAAAACAATAAAAACACCACCAAAAATAGTAAAAGCAAAATAGAAACACTGACAGGTACTGATATTATGCTGAAGGATGGAGAAGAGCATATTTGTCTCTGATACATTGTGCATCAGAAACCATTTGATGAAGAAGAAAGGGGAGTGGCAGAGGGCTTTAGAGATGGGAGTTCCAGAGTCAACTGGCTGCACTGAAAACATCTAAAGTTCATGGAACTTGATGTCCTCCTTTACTGGCGTGGAAGCCCAAAGTGCCACTTTCATGAAACAGATAAAGTGATACTCAGCTATATACCTTTCAAAACATCAGTTTATAAATTGATATTCAAGATTTTCCACAATGTGGTCTAACTTACATTAAAACCTTCACTAGGAGAATGTGCCTACTTCAGAAAACAAGTTCGTCTACTCTTCATACTGGTGACTGTCCGTTTTTTCTCGATTTTCTTGCAGATACTTGGAAACACTTTAGAATATCATACAGTCACCCCTCAGTATCCATGCTGGATTTGTTCCAGAATGCTCATGAATATCATGAAAATCCATGGCTGCTCAAGTGTAGTATTTGCATATAATCCACACACATTCTCTAGTACACTTTAAATCACATCTAAGTTACTTACACTACCTAATACAATATAAATGCTATGTAAATAGTTGCCAGCACACAGAAAATTTAAGTTTGATTTGGGGAACTTTCTAGAAATTTTTAAAAGCTATTTTCCATCTGTGATTAATTGAATTCCTAGATGCTGAACCCATGGATGTGGAGAGCTAACCAAATAGAAGTACAACTGTATATTTTCACCTTGTATATTTAATATATTTCCTTCAGATACTTTCCATGGTAGAAACGTTACATTGTGGGGTAAAAATAGTAAGAAAGAAAAAAACTTCCGTGTTCTGCTTTAGTGATGGAATGGTGGCAAAGGAGGTTGGTAGAGTATATGGGGCTTAGGAGCTCCATTGCCTAGCATTGAAACGTGGCTGCATTTTAGAAGCTGTGATTATGCAACCTTGTAAAGATTGTCTTATTTCTTATAAAATTGTGAGGCTGTTAGCACAATAAGTAGTATAAATATGAAGATATGATAGCTATTATTATTTCCCAAATATTACCTCATACTTCTATATTATTAAATATATGTTGAAAGCAAGCATAAACCTACAGAATAGCATATCAAGTGGTTAAAGATACTAAACAACCCTGGCAGGCCATTGTATAGAATTTAAGTTACATTTAGTTCATCATTGTTTTACATAATTTTACACTGATAGACTTGCATTCATCTTTAATTATCACCTCAGGGCTTCCCTCATAGCTTAGTCAGTAAAGAATCTGCCTGCAAAGCATGAGACCTGGGTTTGATCCCTGGAGCAGGAAATGGGAGCTCACTCCAGTATTCTTGCCTGGAGAATCCCATGAACAGAGGAGCCTGGCAGGCTACACAGTCCAAGGTATTGCAAGAGTCTAACAAGAGTTAGCGACTAAACCACCACCAGGATAAAATGCCGATATTTTTGCTAATTTTTGCTCAATAATATTTGCTCATTTATTATCTTGTCCTTTCCACTTTTTTTGTTGGGTCAGTTTTGGTTTCAGAGCTATAGTCTTTTAATTACTGTAGGGTTTAAAATGTTTTCAAAATATATATTCATCAGATTAGATTCTCTAACCTTATTCTTGTTTTCCAAATATTTCTTGGCAATCTTCCTATGACATTTTCCTAATATGGTCTTTTTTATTTTATGTCCTCTATATACATACTTATTCTAATTATCTTTAATTATATTTTCTCACATCATTCTTTTTCATTATTTTTGTGACTCGGTTTGTTGAAAGCATATTAATTGTTGGATGATCAGGAAGCAATATTCTACACATCTTGTATTCTATTTTGATAGTTTTTATATGTTTATACAGAAAATTTACTGGGTTGCAGTTATGTCTAGGATATTTGTTGATGGTTTTGATTTGATTGTGACCTGTTCAAACAATTTAAATTTCAAATAATAAGAATTAGGAATTTAGCAGCTTCCTGTAAAATCACTGGTTTTCAGGAATAGATAAACAAGATATGCTTAAGTTATATCATCCAGTCATGAGTTACTATATCCACTGCTCCACCCCAGTCCAAAGCATTCTCAACTCAGCCCTAAAGTCAGGCAAAAGCATTGCCCCTTTAGCTTGTTCCCAACTGAGGAGCCATAGTGATTGCTTTGAAATGTAAAATATGTTAACTAACTCCTCTGTTCAAACACCACCTCAGTTTCCCTTTCACTCTAAGTAAAGCCCAAAATTATTGCTGAAATCACCTGACCCCAATGGCCTTTCTGACCTCATAATCTTTTATTCCCAATATTCTTTTTCTGATGAAGCCATGCTATTTGTCAAATAGGCAAAGATCTCTTTTCACTTGGAGACTTTGTACTAGCTTTTCCCACTGTCTGGAGTGTAATTCTCTCATATATCCACACACTTACTTCCATCCGGTTTATTCTCAAATCATAATCACAGACTAAAGATTTCCTTACCATCCAACATAAAGTAACACCCCTTTCACCAGCATTCCATGTATCCCTTACCTGCCTTTATTTTGATCCGTAACATTTATCACCATCTGAGTACATTTGTTTCTTTTCAAATACCAGCACCTTTGGGACATATCACTTCTTCATTGGGCTCCAAGGTGCCTATTTGGTACCTATTTCTGGAACTCTTGAGATGCTAGCAGCAGCAGCAGAACATATGGTGGTAAATATCAGTTTATTTACTAATTGTTTACCTCTTCCCACTAGAATATAAACTCCATGTGGAGAGAATTATTTTTTCCTTATGTTCTTTTCGCTCTTAAAACTTAGAGCCTAGTAGAGACTACAGTCAAGCACAAAGGATGCCCAATAAATGTATTGTATAAGAAAATGCTATCTGATTATCATAAAAAAAAAAGCTCCTTCCAAAATACCCATCTGGTATATACAAAAGCACACACTTATTCACTGTTCCTTTATGTAACATGATGGTTCCACTAGCTATTATGTTCTTAAGGAATACAAAATCAATGATAAAATTAACTGACATGATCAATTGAAAAAGTAAATCTACTGAGAGAAAAATACAAAGTGGTATTTTCAGAGCCAATTCAAGTAATTTGTTTCATTGTCTGTTTGGGATTAATTTTCTGTCCTTTTCATTTCACAGATAATTAAATCTGTGAATTTAATTGATTTACTTGGGACAAGATTAAAGAAATGAGTTGCTTTTGTAAACTAAAATTGACATTTATGTGATGTTAAAATATTGCATAATTTTAAAGGATTTTATTAAATCTGTTGATATTTTACTGCTTTTAGAGAACTTAAAATTAAATTATTTTCCATAAATATTATTGAAATACATGACTTCATATGAACAAATATAGAAATATATATTCATCAAGCATAAAATACCCCTCACAAAGGGAAGAAAGTTAGGACAAAGAATGAGTGAATTTCTAGTCTAAAATTTGTAATGCTCTATTCCATGATCATATCAGGTCATACATTAGTACTAGATAGATAAAACAGAAGAGAAAAAAAATCTTAGTTTAAATTAATTGTTGTGTATCAAAGTAAACCATTTGTTTGCATTTTAAACTTGGAGTGGGGCAACTAATATCACATTAATTTAGCAGATGGGACATTCAAAAGTTAAATTTTACTATCATAAAGCATACTAAAAATTGGCTGCATATTTGACAAAATCCAATGTCTGAGATGACCTAAACTTGTTAATTAAGATATCAAACTTAAAGCTCAGGAAATTATTACAGTAAAATGAGCAAAGCCTCAATAAACTGTTGGACAATATCAAGCAGTGTATTGTATACTTAGAATTCGCCCCAAAAGGAATGGGATATTAAGTTTGTTTACATTGTTTAAAGATGTGTTAATTGATGGTGTACAACTTGTTTTAATTGTCCTGATTGACTTGGCTACTTGACCAGTGGATAGAGTTGCCAGATAAAAAAGAGAATACCTATGAATTATTTGACACTAATATATGTATATATTTTAAATTGTTGTTTTTCTGAAATTCAAATATAGCTAGTACCCTATATTTTATTTGCTCTTTCAGGTAATCCTACCAGGAGGGCCTCTGAGACCCTACTTGAAATATTTGTCTAAGTTCTCCTCAAACAAAGATTTCTCACACATATCTTAACAGATGATAATCCAGACACAAAGTCTTCCGAGTGAATGTATCTTAGGAACCAGTACTTGCCTTCTACTTGCTTCCTTCTATTATTTGTATTTTACATTTTTTAAGCCTGTGTAAATATGTTCTGCAGAGTCTGGGGAGTTCTTTCCATTATTCCAACCTGTGAATAACTTTTAATATTTTGGATAGAATATCAACTTGAAGAGGGTCTCACTGGGCAAGATGCATGTATAAATTCATGAAAGAAATTTTTTGAAAAAAAGTGCACAGAAGATACTGGCAAATACTTTCTTAAAGTACAATTACTTACTTTAAGAAAGTTAACTAATAAATATAGAAGGACTAATGTGGTTAGATAATCATTGTTACATGCTAAAAGGAAATGATGAATGTTTAATGAGAGACTCGGTACTTATATAGTCTTAAAATATATCCCTGTAACTGACTAATTCCTATGAAACACTTGTCTCCTCACTGGGGAAATCTAGTAGACGTCACCTTAAACATGATCAATCCATCCATGCTCCACAACTGGGCAGTCAGTCATTTTGTGCCTCCTAATAGCAATGCCCTGTGATGGATTCAGTGCTTCTCTTGATGAAGAAACCCAAATTTAAGACATTCTACAAAAGAGTGGTTCTTTAACAAAGTTAAGAAAAATAAAAATTGAAGTGCTACAAATTAAAGGAGACTAAAGGATTATTAAACTAAATAAAATTCATGATTTTGTATTTGATCCAAAATATGATGGGAAAAAAACTGTTAATGAGGCATTTGACAAAATTTGAACATAATCTGTAGATTACAGATATTTTACCAATTTATATTGATAGATATAGGTTATTTTCTCTTTAAATATCCATCCATATAGATATTGGATATCTATCGATCTAATTATCTAGAGAGAGAGGAAGAGAAAGAGGAGAGAGGAAGAGTGTGGAGAAAGAGAGGGAAGGAGAAAGATGTCATGCCAAATGTAAATAACTGGTGACTCTAGATAAAGGTTATGGGGAGGTTATTTATCATTTTTGTACCTTTACTTCGAGTTTAGAATTACATTAAACAAAGTGAAAAAATTTATATTAGCAATTATCTACAATTTTTGTTTTTTTATAAGAAAAACACTCAGTGCGAACATCAGGAAGGATTTAAGTTATATTGGTTCTGTTTCTTATTCCTTTATTGAAGTTAGAAATAATATAATTTCAACTAGGGGAAATTTGGGTTAATATGAATTTAGCTACATGAAAGTTGGTCACCTCAAAAAACCTTTGATTTAACATTGTTTTAATTCTATTATCTACTACAAATTTCACAAAAGCTAATGTAATTTTGTAAAGAATCCATTGCCTAAAACATAAGTTATTATGAAATTTATGAAAGGAAACAAAAAATTCATTGAATGCTAATTTAGGCAAGTAAGGAATGTCAATTTAGTTTAAAACAATACTAATTCCTCAGATTCTAAATTGTTAACAGTCATGGACTTTGCTTTCTGAGCTTTCATATTCAATGATCTTCCAATATATTGCTCAAAAGAGACATAAATCTGAGGAAATTGTTTTCATAATTAATCATAAATGATACTTGCTACTCTAAAGGCAGTGACTGTAAAAATTTAATTTAAAAAATGAATACTGTCAAGTCTCAATTCTGATCCAATGACTCTTTGATTCATTTGTTCTATTGTATTTATTTAAATGAATGTCTTGGTGATACAATGAGAAAATATCATGGTGACTGCCTCAAAGATTTAACTCTTTCTTTTTCTGCTCAGAATTACCTACTGAGAATTTGGAAATGTCATATAATTATCAAGATCCCACATAACTAAATCTAGGCCTTACCTACTTCCCAGTATAGAAAAGAGGTTGTTATACTATACTAGAAAACAATCGTATTATTACCACTTAGCCCTAGCTTTTTGAAGTCCAGGACTGTCTCAAACTTAGTTTATTGCTGATAAACATAGCATAGAGCTCCACTCATATTAAGTTTTTATAAATTCTTAATGAATTAATGAACTATGAGTATAAGGTTAACACTCTGACCTTCATACAGTGATAAGTATTTGAGCATCTACTACAAAATATACATAATCATCAGTTTGGAACTGATTTGGAACAGTTTGGAACTAGAAAGATGAATAATATCTTTGATGAACACAGAGGTGTTTGACTTATTATAAAGACTTGCCTTTCTTCTTGATTTCATGCTCAATCAGTACCCATATATTTCTGATTGCTTGATTTCTTCTTTGTATCTTTTAGAGTTGCTTGTGAAAGTTCACATGCTGGAGAAGTTCAAGGTGTAAAGAAGCACACTGCTACTGACCTATCATGGAAAGTCTGAAGGAATGTGGTCTTGAGAAAAATGACACCTCTGCTAAGGTATAGCAATAAGCATTGACTCTGGTTTTAAATACATCACATAGAGTGAGGAGGGCAATATTAGAATGCTCAAGACAAAAGGAATAGAAGACATAAAAAAAAAAGTGAATGATACTTTTTGATAATTGAAAAAACATTCAAGAGTACCAGAATGCAGAGGGAGAAGCACTAAGAGATAAGAATGGACTGTAGCCCACCAGGCTCCTCTGTCCATGGATTTTCTAGGCAAGAGTACTGGAGTGGGTTGCCATTTCCTTCGCCAGGGGATCTTCCCAACCCAGGGGTTGAACCCGGGTCTCCTGCATTGTAGGCAGACGCTGTACCGTCTGAGCCATCAGGGAAGTCAAGAGATAAGATAGAATTAAATTGAGGCAACAGTTATAAAATGAATCAAGTCTTTTGTACTTTAGCCTAAGAGCAAAGAGAAGTCATTAATAATTTTTAAGCAGAGGATGACTTGAACAAATTCAGATTTATGTTTTCAAAGAAGTGATGAGTACAAATAAAATTGAGGTGGTTAGACTAGAAACTAAGAAAACAGAATACAATCATACCAATCCAAGCAAGAAGTAATGACTTTCTGGACTGGTATTCCTAGGAACAGAAGAAAGAAATGCCTTAAGAGTAGGTATATAAAAGGAGTGTTTGACATTATTTCATTGATTTGAGAAACAAAACTGATTTGCATTTTATAGACAAGAAGAGAGTTACCACTCAGATATACCTTACTTGAGAAGGTTTTGAGATTACTTACAGAAATGTATACAAATATTAACATTAATATAGTGGTTAAGAGATAATTTCACAATGTGAGCCAAGATATACCTTTACTAAGTAGCTACAGTATATTTTTCAGTATAAAGTCAATTAATAAATTTGTATCTTTGTATCATCTGTTACCTAATAGCTATTATTAGCTGGCATTATGGTAATGTACAGTGATTCTGGCTCACAAAGCATTAACTATAAAACTAAATATTTAAAATAAGACCTATGCAAATTTGAGATAACAATGTAAGAAAGTAAATGATAGATGTAAAATTCATTCATTTACTCAGTAGATATTTATCGAGTACCTAGTAGATTCAATGTAATATTATAGTGTCTGGGATATAAAAATAAATGTTAGTTATAAAAATATACATATTTTAGTGAAAGTATGCACATACAAAATAAAAAAATCAATGTTGTCAACTACATCTGAAATTAGATAGATAACACTCCATTACTGGAATGCAGAACAAATAAGCATAAAGTTTTTAATAATAACACTTTAAAAAAAAAAAAACCTTGGTCATATCTCTTGTCCAATTGATTGAATATTTTTAATATCCTAAATTTAGGTGGTCAAACATATTCCCATTCATATTAAAATTCTTCTGGTTGGACAATCATAGATTATTGCTCAAGCTGAAATGATTGATTTCTGCAAACTCACTGTCAGTGCCCTGCTGTTAGACTGATCTTAAATGAAAATATCACAATAAACTGTGGAAAATTCTGAAAGAAATGGGAATATCAGACCACCTGACCTGCCTCTTGAGAAATCTGTATGCAGGTCAGGAAGCAACAGTTAGAACTGGACATGGAACAACAGACTGGTCCCAAATAGGAAAAGGAGTATGTCAAGGCTATATACTGTCACCCTGCTTATTTAACTTATATGCAGAGTACATCATGGGAAACGCTGGGCTGGATGAAACACAAGCTGGAATCAAGATTGCCAGGAGAAATATCAATAACCTCAGATATGCAGATGACACCACCCTTATGGCAGAAAGTGAAGAAGAACTAAAGAGCCTCTTGATAAAAGTGAAAGAGGAGAGTGAAAAAGTTGACTTAAGGGCTCAACATTTAGAAAACTAAGATCATGGCATCTGGTCCCTTCACTTCATGGCAAATAGGTGGGGAAACAGTGGAAACAGTGGCTGACTTTATTTTTGGGGGCTCCAAAATCACTGCAGATGGTGATTGCAGCCATGAATTAAAAGACGCTTACTCCTTGGAAGGAAAGTTATGACCAACCTAGACAGCATATTAAAAAGCAGAGACATTACATTGCCAGCAAAGGTCCGTCTAGTCAAGGCTATGGTTTTTCCAGTGGTCATGTATGGATGTGAGAGTTGAACTATAAAGAAAGCTGAGCACCAAAGCATTGATGGTTTTGAACCGTGGTGCTAGAGAAGATTCTTGAGAGTCCCTTGGACTGCAAGGAGATCCAACCAGTCCATCCTAAAGGAGATCAGTCCTTGGTGTTCATTGGAAGGACTGATGTTGAAGCTGAAACTCCAGTACTTTGACCACCTCATGCGAAGAGCTGACTCATTTGAAAAGACCCTGATGCTGGGAGTGATTGAGGGCAGGAGGAGAAGGGGACGACAGAGGATGAGATGGTTGGATGGCATCTCCTACTCAATGGACATGAGATTGGGTAAACTCCGGGAGTTGGTGATGGACAGGCAAGCCTGGTGTGCTGTGGTTCATAGGGCTGCAAAAAGTTGGACACGACTGAGCAACTAAGCAACTGAACTGAATTGAACTGAAATGATAATATAAATATTTTTCTTTTAATTCTGGGGATTGGTGGCTTATCATATTATATGAGAAAGTCTACATTGAAAATTGAAATATTCACAAACCTTAATCAGAGGGGTGGGATGGAGTGGGAGGTGCGATGAAAGTTCAAGAGAGAGGGGACATATGTATACCTATTACTCTTAGAAAGTGATAAGGAAGTTGTGGTATATATAAACAATGGAATGTTACTCAGTTAGGAACACGTTTGAGTCGGTTCTAATGAGGGGGATGAACCTGGTGCCTGTCATACAGAGTGAAGTAAGTCAGAAAGATAAACGACAAATACTGTATATTAACACATATATATGGGCTTCCCTTGTAGCTCAGGTGGTAAAAAATCTGCCTGCAATACAGGAGACCCAGGTCGGATCCCTGGGTCAGGAAGGTCTCCTGGAGAAGGGAATGGCAAACTACTTCAGTATTCTTGCCTGGAGAATTCCATGGACAGACCATATATATGGAATTTAGAAAGATGGGACTAATGAGCCTACATGCAGGGCAGCAAAGAAGACACAGTTGTACAGAATAGCCTTTTGGACTCAGTGGGGAAAAGTGAGGGTGGGATGATTTGAGAGAATAGCCTTGAAACATATACATTATCATATGTAAAGTAGATGACCAGGGAAAGTTCGATGCATGAAGCAGAGAACCCAGAGCTGGTGCTCTGTGACAACCTAGAGGGATAGGGTGCAGGGGGAGATGGAACTGGGGGTCAGGATGGGGGGAACACATGTATACCTATGGCCAATTCATGTTGCTGTATGGCAAAAGCCATCACAATATTGTAAAATAATCCTCCAATTAAGATAAATAAATTAATTAAAACATGAAACTAAAAAGGAAGAAGAAATTTAATTCATTATCTCAAGTTAAATAATTTACAAATATCAATTATAGCTAATTATAGCTAAAATAAATACTTTTTTTTCTTCAATACCCCCAATTCTCCTCTATCTCAGAAAGAAAAGGCATCAACCTGCACAGAAAAGTAAAACATAGTTTGTTATAAAATTGCTTGTTGAAAAAAAATTATAAACATAATGAATGGCCATTAATAGAGGAAGGGTCAAAAAAACACTAATACATTATTGAATAACATGGGATATTTCCCTATAAAAATAATCACTTGTATCTGTGCCATTGACTTGAAGAGATTTCATAAGGTAATTTTGAAGTTAGGCAAAATGTTGCTTGAACAATATATATTACTCACAGAATAATCATACTCAATCTTCTAAGTTGTGTGTGTGTGTGACAGTTTCTGTGTATGGTTATATGTAGAAATGTACAGAAGGAAAGTCATTTATTTGTTTCTTTTGGTTGAGGATGAATTAAGTTAATAAAGAAAGTAGAAACAGCTTTTAAAAAGTTGTAGATTATAAAAAATAGCAGAGATGATCTCCTACAAAGATGTGAGTTGAATGTAGATACAGAAAATCAGAACAATACAATTAACTAAGCAACTGACTTTATTGTATTCAAGTAATTTATGTTGTTGAATTTTTAATATTAATCTTCCGAGGAACCAATCAGGATCACAAATTGTATCAGGTCCCCATGTCTTCTTTGTCCCCTTTAATTTGTGACAGCTCTTATTCTTTCCTTATCTTCCAAGACATTCACAATTTTTGAGAAACACTGGTCAGTTATCTTTGCAGAATACCTTCAGTTGGGATTGTCTGATGTCTTCTTATAATTGAATGAAGTTACACATTTTTGGCCAGAGTGCCACAGGTATAATATACACCAATACATTCCAGCAAGGGTGCAGGGTATCAGTATGACTTATGAGAAGTTGGATTTTAATATATGTTTTTCCATTGTCATAAAATGTTAATATTTAATATATAATAAGCAAGTACAAGTTACATAACCAATGAAAACAATGTGCTGTAAATGAAAGTTTGGAGGTAAGGCAGTAATTAAATTACTAACTTTGTTTATAGCCCTTGATATTAAATAGATTCCTGGTTTTGCAACTTGTTCTTTCCTTCTTAATTTTCTTATTTGAATAACCATATGAAGAGTGTTCATTTAGAATAGCATAGTGTTTACTATAAATAAATAGAGATGTGGCAAAAAGAAAAGGATTCTCAACATTTTTAAGCCTTTCAAATGAATGAAATAAAAGTTCTCTATATATCCATACAAAGAAGTGCAGTGATTAAAAAACAAACAGCAATATAGTGCAATGATCTTTGTGCTTATAAAAGCTTGTCCATCAGTCTGATGCTCCAGTTAATGGCATCTGTAAAAAAGCACTATTTTCATTTTCATTTTATAGTATAATTATGAAGGATTTTTTGAAACCACATCCAATTTTTTTTTTAATCCGAAGCATTCTTTTTAAAAGAAACTGACTAGTGTTTAGTGACCAAACTGGCACTCTTTCTTGATTTCAGATGAAATAAAATAGGCTGTCTTCCAATTCATTAAAAATATCTCATGCTGGCCAACTTTTTCCACTATTAAATGTGTTATAGTTCTCAATTGTACGTCAAAGCTATATTATATAAATATTACAGTAATCAACTCTGACTGTCCCAGATGCATTGTGGAAGAGAAAGGGAAGCCTTTTATCAAAAGCCAGTTCCTGCTTCCTGAACAATGATACAGTTTCTTCAGTTTCTCTCTAGAGACTTAAATTTAGTTAGTATTCATGGAATGGGAAAATGAAATTTTACAATACACGTACATGCATGTACAAACACACTGTATGCACTCAAACTTTTCAATGATCTTATGAGAGTTTTCTTTTGTTTTGTAGATGTTTGTTTTAATGATTTGTTGAGACATATACGCTTGTACTAGATGCTGTTTGTATTAAACAACAGTTTTTAATGTTCTGCAAGGAAGGAGAACTATTATTTTTGTTTTGATTTTACCTTCTGTTACTCAACCAGATCTTATGCTACTATATCAAGACCATCATCAGTACATCATTCAAATTACTACAAATTATTTCTCAAACAAGAAAAGTTACATTGTACATGTTGTTACATTAACTTTATTTAACATGGAAGCTTAGGGCAATATCTTGAAAAACTTAGGTTTGTTATTGCCATGCTAGCAAGAAAACTCACACCATCACTTTTCCATTACAGTACTTAGCAGTAGTGTGAAATGTACTTTACTACCTTAAATATATTTATTTGGTTTCAGGCCTTGGAACACAACATATTTTTTTCTAAGTGTCCATTTTGCAAATATTTAGTACTCTTCTAACATTGTGTTATGTATATAAGTATATAAAAAACATGGTTCCTGCCCTGGAAAATCTCTCTTTATTAGTTTGTGTGTACAATAACCTAAAGATAGATGTTTTTCCCCCTGGCTGTCTTTAGTATCAAAGCAACATTTTATATTAATGTGTGTGCATGTGTGTATATTTGAGCATCTGGGAGGAATATTTTTATTTTGTTTTCAGACTGACTGCTTTTGGATGTAGACCATTAGGTCTAAGCTTAAGGTGAAGAAGTTTTCCTATCAATCTTTCCACCTTAGGGAGGCCTTTAGGTTATACTGTTTTCCTGCTAGACCGTTAAAGCCAAAAGGTCACATTTGGCTAGCTATGTAAATGCCCATATTTTCAGTCAGATTTCCGAGGAAATGGACTCAGAGATTGATTTTACTTTGTAGATTTATAGCACAGTGCTCTTAGGATTACTACAGGTGAAAACAGTAGGAAAGTAAAATACTACCTGGTGCCTTGAGAAACTCTGAAACTGCAATGGCAAAATGTTGACAAGATAAGTAGGGCCTGTGACCCGCCCCCACTGAGCAATCATTAGATAAAAGTTGTACCATGGAAGGTACAATAGGTAAAATATAGGCAAGGCAGCTGCTGGGGAAAAGGCAGCCTGGATTATATACATGTATTTTGTGTATATGATTTATACGTATGATTGTATATGTGCATATGTGTATGTATTTTGGATATATGTGCTTTCTTTTCCTATCCTAAGTAATCCAAATTTTTACATGTTGAATATTTTATTAAAATAGCCACAAACAAAAATACCAATAGAATCCACATATGCCGGACCTTTCTGGAATCTTCCAAATAAAACAGCTCTTGAATAAATATTACAAAGATGCTAGCTTAGAATAAACTCCTGTATAAATGTAATAATTATAAAACAGTTCTAAAGGCCATTAAAGAATAGCTAAAAGATTAATCTAAAAAGGTAGGGAGTCTAAATACAGAGTTTTTATAAAAGTCAAAGAATAATTTTAATATTGTGCTACATGGAGGAATATCCATACAAAGTAATAAAATTAATCTTTTAAAAATTAAACTAATGAAGAATTGTCTGAGAAGATGATTTCTTTAATACTTTAAAATAGATAATATAATCTTATTCAATAGAAGAGAAACATACAAAGAAATAAAAAAAAGCATAAATTAAGGATTTAATGTATTATGAAGGTGAGAGTACAAAACACTAGTAAAGAATTGTGGTGAGGTATTATTTAATAAAGGAATGTAGTTAGAAAAAGGTGACTTAGAGGGTTAAGAATCTGCCTTCTATGTGGGAGCCCCGGGATCCACTGAAGAAGCACTTGGCAACTCACTCCAGTATTCTTATCTGGAGAATTCCATGGACAGAGGAACATGGTGGTAGTTACAGTCAGTCCACGGAGTCCCAACGAGTTGGACATGACAGAGCAACTAACACACACACAATTATAACTTTAGATTGTGCTATAGAAAGTCACTGCAGTCAGCATAACTAAACATAATTCAACAAATACGTGGTAACAAAAAGAATTTAAAATTAGTGAAGAATCAGGTCTAAGAAAAGACAAGTTTAGAAAGGCTCTGCAACTGAGGTAGCAGAAAGTGATAACGGTCACATCAGGGTATCTTTGCCAATTAGTATGGCTCTGAAATGTTTTAGTTTTTCTATTTTGAATAATTTCTATTCAAAATCTGTCTATTATAAATACTCCCCATATGTTCCATAAGGTAAAGGTAAAGATAAACATGATAAAGAAGAGAGCTGAAATATGAAAAATATCCAAATGGAAGTTCTAGAGAATAGAAATACAATATCTGGTATAAATATACACTAAAGTGATTTACAGCTAGATACTATAAAAGAAAATGTCAGTGAATTTGAACATAGAACAAAATAAATACTACAAAATAAACACAGAGAGGAAGAAAAAGACCAAAAAGTAAACAAGAAATCAGTGATGTATGGGACAATACCATTGGGAAGCATACATAAAATTGGAGTTCTAGGAAGAGAAATAGGCAACAGAATATTTTAAATAATATTAAATAAAAATCCCAAAATTTGATGAAAACTATAAACTTTAAACTCAAAGATCCAAGAAATTCAATAAATCTGAAGCAGAAATGAAAAAATCTTAAAAAAAGAAAAATAAGCCAAGAAAAACAATGTGAGTAAGTAAGTGTTAGTCACTCAGTTGTGCCGGCCTTTTTGTGACCTCATGGACTGCAGCCCACCAGGCTCCTCTGTCCATGAGATTTTCCAGGCACGAATACTGGAGTGGGTTGCCATTTCCTTCTCCAGAAGAAAACAATGAGATTGGAAAAAAAAAACAAAAAAACTCACCACAATCATAAAAGTAAAATCTTAAAAGCAACAAGGGGAAAAAGAAATTATATAGAAAGCAACAAAGGTAAGGATGAAGTCAGACTTTTTGTCAGAAAGTATCAATGCCAAAAGATGGTAGAAAGACATCTTTAAAGTACTGACATACAAAAACTGTCAACCAAGAATTTTTTGTATAGTGAAAATATTTTTCTAAAATTAATCAAATAAGGATTTTCAGACCAAAAAAAAAAAAAAGGGTAGATGATTCATTACCAACAAATGTTCACTTGAACAAATATTAAATGAAATTCTTTAAGCAAATGAAAATGACAACAGGTGGAAATTTGCATCTACCCAAAGAAATGAAGAACACCAAAAATGGATAACATACAGGTATAAATAGAACAGAATATTTTCCTTTAGTCTCCATCTTTTTAACAAATGAGCACATCTTTGCAACTCTTTAAAGTTAAAAACAAAGTGATGAATTCTGGACTTTATGTCACAAATAAATGTGTAAGTTATAGCAACAAATAACAAAGTATGGAAGGGGAAATCATATATAATGTTGTATGGTTCTACATTGTGTGTGAAGTTATATCATAATACTTGAAGGTAAACTGTGATAAATTTAAAATCTGTACTATAAGCTCTAGAACAACCACTAAAAAGTAAGAGGAATCATAGCTAATAACGCAATCATGAAAATAAAACAGAATAATGGACATATGTACCTAATACCAAAAGAACATAGAGAAAGGGGTAAACAAAGGGAAGATAAAATAAATAAAAATATGGGAGATTTAAAACCAATAATATCCATAACCAGATTAAATGTAAAAGTCTAGACATCTGAATTAAGTAACAAATACTATTAGATTAAGTAAGAAGATAATAGTAAGTAAGATAATAAGTAAGTAGTAAGTAAGAAGTAAGAAGATAATAGTAAGTAGTAAGTAAGAAGTAAGTAGTAAGTAAGAAGTAAGTAAGTAAGAAGTAATAGCCAGGCTTGTGCTGCCTGAAAGATATCATTTAACAAATATATTTTAATAAAAAATAAAAGAATGGCAAAAGTTACCCCATGCAAACCATAAGCAAATTAAAGGTGGTGTAGCTATATGGATACCTGAATTCTATGGTAACAATTTTAATTGGAAATTTTGACACTTCACTCTCAATAATTAATAGCAAATGTATTGGCAGTAAATCAGTGAGGATATTGAAGAGTGGAACAACATTATCAACTAACTTGATCTAATTAACACTTATAGAACATGCCATCTGAAAACAAAATACACATTCTTTTCAAGGGACCAAGAGCACTAAGTAAAATAGACAATATTATGAGCCATAAAACACTCTGAATAGGTTTAACAGAATTAATGGTATATGAAGTATGTTCTCTGGTCTGTGGAAAATTGAACTAGAACACAGCAACAAAAATATAGCTGCAAAAATTTCCAAGTATTTGGAAATTTATCCATGGATCAAAGAGAAAAATCACAAAAGATATTAGAAAATGTTTTGCTCTGAATGAAAATAAAAATACTATATATCAAAATTTGTAGAATGCTACTAAAGCTGTGCTTAGAAATTTATAGCCTTAAATGTTTACATTAGAAAAGAAGAAAGAGCTCAGATCAATGATCTCAGCTTCCACCTTAGGATACCAGAAAAAGAAGAAAAAATTAAAACTGAAAGTAAGCAAAAAGAAAGAAATCAATAAAATCTATTTTTTAATGAACAGTTTAAAAAATTCAAAATCCAAAGCAGAGGGCCTAATTGTTCTAACTTTGGTAATATGTCTTACTTGGGAGAAATCAAAACACCATGAATGAAGACAACTGCAGGGTTATCTAGTTTTAAAAAATAAAAGAAAATTAAAAAGGAGCCATAGCAGTATTGGGCTTCCCTGGTGGCTCAGATGGTAAAGCGTCTGCCTGCAATTGGGGAGACCCAGGATCGATCCCAGGGTTGGGAAGATCCCCTGGAGAAGGAAATGGCACCCCACTCCAATACTTTTGCCTGGAAAATTCCATGGACGCAGGATCCTGGTTGGCTACAGTCCATGGGGTCGTAAAAAGTCAGACACGACTAAGCGACTTCACTTCACTTCACATAGCAGTATTACCAAAAGAAGAGAAAATGAAAGCATCACTAGGCAAAATAACAAGTGTTCACCATTTTCTTATAAAATGAACATTCCCTCCTGTAGTTCAGTTCAGTCGTTCAGTCGTGTCCGACTCTTAGCGACCCCATGAACTGTAGCTTCCCTGTAGCCTCCCAGGCTGTAGCCTCCCAGGCACACCAGGCCTCCCTGTCTTAAAATTTTAATACCTTCTAAAGTGTTGCATTTAAAACCTACAATAAATGAATTTGGATTTGGCAATGTTAAACATTTTGTCCTACCTAAACTACAAATGTTGATATAATTAAGCAGTATCATCTACAAGTTATTGAATGTCTATAGACATTTTTAGTTAAAACTTTCTTATTTTATAAAAAGAAAAACTTCAAATATATCACTGTTACTAATTTTACTGTTAAGATTTACTATAAATTCTGAGCAGAATGTTGTTTACCCATAACTAAATTTGTTGATGGAGTTTGATGGAATTTTATCATGGTGGTAAAATAAAATCACAAAATTTAAGTCATATGAATAAATGAAAACCATCCACGTATTTCATGAAAATAAGTTTTTAAAAAATTTAACCACATGCTTAACTAACTGAGGAGAAACAAATATTATACATGATGAATAGTATCCAGTAAGTCATTTAAAGTCTTGAAAATACTAATCTCACCATTTTTGCCAGCTTATAATAATACTGAGTAGTTTTGCTGGAAGTACATTTTAAAACACTTCATATCAGTCTGAGAAAAAAAATGTATTTGAATGACAAGTTATACAAATTAAATTCTTGATATAAGTAATAATCCAGTGAAGAATTTTTACAGTGGGTGATAATCGTATTACTACTGTTAATCTGGACCAAATTTTGTCAAATATTTATCAAAATTGGATTAGGTCAGGAAGATCCCCTGGAGAAGGGAATGGCTACCCACTCCAATATTCTTGCCTGGAGAATTCCGTGGACAGAGGAGCCTGGTGAGCTAAGTCCATGGGGTCGCAGAGTTAGAAACAATTGAGCCACTAACGTTTTCACTGTCACCTCTTCTCAGGTCACAGTTGAGAACACAGCATCTTGACGATCATCTATTCTAGTAACACCTATGAAAATTTAAACACACATAATTCGAGTTGTATTAAGCCCTGGAATTTTCTTATGCAGAGTAATTGTTCATTAATAATTCCAAAAAACAGAAGTAATTGGTAAATTTTAATCCCAGTTCTACTTATCCAATATACCAACTTTTGTTGTTGCTGCTGGTATAGAATTCCTTGAAGTCTATAACGAAAGACCCTATTCCTAGAAGTGAACAAACATTTAAATTATTTAGATGTATAGCCCATCACATAAATTTTCAAGAGGTCTTAAAGCACTTGGAACTAGTTATTATTGTTATGTAGCTAAATGTATGTATGAAAATAAAATATGCACTATACTTATCTAAATACTTTTTATGAAACACATTTAATCAAAATACTTAAGCTAATACTTAGAATGTCAACTTCTTTTAAAAATTATTATGCAAAAGATGTTGCTATAACAAAACTTATTATTGTATTAGTTAATATATGTTTTAAAGTCAGTCAACTAGTGGAGAAAGGCAAAAAGTAACCTGGAGGATTAAATAAGTACTTACTTTTAATTCCTGTCATAATCCTATTAAAACAGCAGTGAAAGAATTATTTTAATAAGAAATTTAAAAAAGAAACAATAGAAAAGGTAATAGCAGAGGAGAGATGGCAAAAAAATTGGTAAAGATAAATGGAGATGAGTATTTGATAGTTGACTTAGAACAAAATTAGTGCCTACTACAGGACAAAGTCAGCAAGAAGCAAGTACATTTCTGATTCAAAACCCCAGGAAGGATGAATAAGTGACTCAACAAAAACATTTGGAGGATGAAGAAAACATGGAATTAAAGCCACAAAGGACTGAAAATTTGTGTGAGGATCAGTTATGAATCTCAGATCTCTTCCATTAGTCCCCGCAGCAGGGAAAACTGGCCTTCATTTTGCAGATGAAAAGAAGACTCAGCTCTGGAGATACATATAGACTCATTCAACAAAATAAATCACCAAAAGGCCAATTCACCTTTTCAGCTCACTTCATGGCCATGAATTAACAACAGTTAATTCATGAAAAACCAATTAATTTCTCCAGATGGCCAGTTTACTAACTAGTCAATTTGTGAAATGATTAATTGGTTAAATTTACATGTTGCTTTTAGCCTTCCTTGATGGCTCAGTGGTAGAGTCTGCCTGCCATTGCTGGAGGCAGAGGAAATGTGCTTTGATTCCAGGGTTGGGAAGACCCCCTGGAGGAGGGCATAGCAACCACTCCAGTGTGCTTGCCTGGGGAATACCTTGGGCAGAGGAACCTAGAGTGCCACAGTCCACGGGTCACAAAGAGGTGGATACAAATAAGCATGCACACTTACGTTGTTTTTAACCATTTCCTTTTAAAATTTTCATATAAATACACAGCATATATTACAATTATAGTATAAATTATTTGTATTAGTGTATATTTAATCTGAAAAATAATATGTGTATATGTATAACTGAATTAACTTTCTGTGCACTTGCAATGTTATTAATCAACTATGCTGTGCTTATTTGCTTAGTCCTATCCAACTCTTTTTGACCCCATGGACTATAGACAGACACCTCTGTCCACGGTGATACTCAAGACAAGAATATTGGAGTGGGTTGCCATACCCCCCACTCCAGGGGATCTTCCCAACCCAAGGATCAAACCAAGTTCTCCAGCATTGCAGGCGGATTCTTTACCGATGAAGCTCCCAGGGAAGCCCAAGAATACTGTAGTGGTTACCCTATTCCTTCTCTAGGGGATCTTCCCAACCCAGGAATTGAATCAGGGTATCTTGCAATGCACGCAGATTCTTCACCAGCTGCATTAGCAGGGAAGCCCAAATCAACTACATTTCAATAATATATATATATATATATAAAAGAAAAAATAGAGTATATTTGAGAATGTATTCATGAACATATTGTTCAAAATTTACATAATATGGGCACAGAGTACATAGATTTTATTAAATAATTATTTAATGTACTCAATGTACATAATTATTTAATGTACTCAATTTGTACTCAATTTGGGGGCATTAACAAAGAACTTGCCGCATGGAGGGGAGGCTCACTCAGCTAGAACTTGACTCTAGTCAATTCCTAAAGTTACGTGATTGTGTTAGTCATTCAGTTGTGTCCGACTCTGTGTGACCCTATGGATTGTAGCCCGCCAGGGTTTTCTGTCCATGGAATTCTCCAGGCAAGAATACTGGACTGGGTTGCCATGCCCTCCTCTAGGGGATCTTCCTGACCTAGGGATCAAACCCACGTCTCCTGCATTGCAGGTGGCTTCTTTACCTCTGATTCACCAGGGAAGTCCTCCTAAACATAGGACAGAGATAAAAAAAATGAAATAGCATGTAAAATACTTAATCTATGGATAAATTAAATAAATACTGACCATATAAAACAACAGCAGCAATATATAATTTAGTGTGTTTAAAATGCTCAATTAGAATTGAAATAATCCTGATTATTATCAACTCACAGGATGTATGAGTGAAAGAGGTAATCAAGATGATAATTAGAAATAAATGGAAAATGTTCATAATAAAATTTATAAAATTTTAAAAATGCAATAATCTATATTTTATTCTAAAGACTATTATGTTCAGTTTTTTCTTGTACTGTTAACAGAGGCTTAAAGTTTCTAAGGTTTTAGGAGTAATTTTTGAAAATCACTTTGGGAACAAACCCAAACTTCTAAGTAAAACTCATGGAAGACAAAACGAATTCATACACAAAGGAAAGTTTCAACCCATCTCTGTGAACCAAATCCTGTAAGTTTTGCTTTAGTTCACACAAGGTTCAGATAAAATCTGAGCTCATGGTCTCCAGCCAAATCAAATAAAAGCCTGAAATTTTGACATTGTCAGAATACTCTTAATAATTTCAACATCTGTTGTTTCATACTCTTCTGTCTGCAAAATATGGAAGAATAATAAGTGATGTCTTACCGAAAGCATATTGCCTTTGGAACTATACCTATGCTTGCTATTCATAAACTATAACATAATTAATACATGTTAACATTTTAGATGAAGTGACTCAAAAAATCAAAATTAACATCGCCAATTCCACAGTATTATGGAGGAATTATACTTGGTAATATCTGCTAGATTCACAATATTAAGGTAAAGCACAGTTTATAAAGTATATCTTGGTTTAGTTTCTTTGTTTTTTTTGTCTGTAAGGAAACCAAATGGAAACAGCTGACATTCTCACATTAGGTTGGTTAGAAGAGAGTTTATGGATAAGGGATTAATTACACAGGTATGAATACAGTATACAGGAAGTGAAAGGGACAGTATGGAAGCTCAGAGCTAGCAGCAATGGATTGACATCACTTCCAGGCCCAAAGAACAAGGGGAGAGGCACAACTGCAAAGCAGAAGGAAGGAGGTCCGTATAGAGCTGACCTCACTGAGAGCAGCAGTGGTCTTCCCTTTGAGAAAAGTCGGTCCTGGTGACCTCAGGCAACCAGAGAATAAATACAGTATTCCCCCTCTGAGATTTCAGTTATCCACAGTCTACCATAGTCCAAAAATATTAAATAGAAAATTCCAGAAATAAAGAATTCATACTTTTTTAAAGGTGTAATTATGTACCATTCTGAGTAGCCTAATGAAATCTTATGCTGTTTGCACCTGCAGCATGAATAAGCCCTTTGTCTGATTATCCTATTAGTCACTTAATAGCCATCTTGGTTTTCATATCAACTATTAGATAGCACAGTGCTTGGGTTCAACTCACCATTTCTTTACTTAATAATGGTCTCAAAGCACAAGAGCACTGATGTTGGTAATTTAGAGATGGCAAAGAGAAGCCATGAAGTGCTTTCTTTAAGTGAAGAAATGAAAATTATTAACTTAATGAGGAAAGAAAAAAATTGTATACTGAGACCACCAAGATCTACCACAGGAATAAATCATTCCATGAAATTTGAAGAAGGAAAAAGACATTTGTGCTACTCTTGATGTCACAACCCAAACTGCAAAAGTTATGGCCACAGTGAGAAGTAAGTGCTTAATTAATAAACTATTGACCAGAGATGTGTTAATATGTCTTTTGTTAATGAGGCTTATTGACTGGAGACATAGCAATATGTTTCTAAAGAGTGATACAATTAAAATCACTGTGCAAAGTTGTTGGAGCTTAAAATTGATCAAACAACTTATGATTATTGTTACTCACATTTTGATCCATTATGTTTTTGTTCCAAACTTGTAAGTATTATAAACATAAATTTTTCAAAAATGACACATTGCAAAGTTTTGGGTAAAGTATTTTTCAATGAAATTTATGCAGATATTTTGTCTGATTGTCTGAGCAACATATATACTAGTGTCTCAGAAGATGTTAGTTTTTTAGGATATTATTCTGATTCAGATGATGGGAATACTAGAACAACAAAAAGACACACACACAAAAAAAAACAAAAAACCCTAGTTGTTGATTCTGATACAGAAAGTGAAAATGAAATGGTGGAGAATGCTCCTGTGCTTCTAGAGAAGAGTGGATTGAAGACAACATTTCCTGAGAATTAGACTTTACAGGTGGTTCAGATGTTACTGTTGAATGTAATAACCAACAAGGTGTTGGTGAAATATCAGGATTAATTTTTGGCTAATCAAAATAAAAATCACAAGCCACAAATGTTCTTTCTCCAAAAATCCCCTGGTCAAGAATGAGTTAAGATGGAAAAGCTCTTAAATTTATATAATAAGGTATTTAGAGAGAGAGAAAAGAGACCCCATTCCCAGAGCTTTTATTACAGTATATTGTTAAAATTGTTTTATTGTTTTTAATCTCTTATTATGCCTAATATATAAATTAAGCTTTATCATAGGTATGTGTCCATATGAAAAATAAAGCATATTATATGGGTTTGATACTGTCTGTGATTTCAGGCATCCAATGGGAATCCTGAAATGTATCCTCAGATGATAAGGAGAGGCTACTTGACTTCTTGCTCTTTTCCAGGTTTTCTGATTTGTGTCCTATTGACACCACTCAAACTGAAGGCAAAGAATTCAGATTACAGTGATGTAATTTATAAATGTCTACATCCTGGTTAGATATCAGAGTGGGAAAATGTGTAATTTAGATCTGGAGAGCCAATCAAAGAAACTTTTGCACTGCAAATAGATATATTGTTTTATTTTCTTCTTTTCAGTTAAAGTCATCAGAAAGTCATTTTTACTTTTTTTATAGTTTTAAAATGAGCTTGTATTACTACCTGGATAATTTCAGGGCTTCTTTTCCCAATGTAATTCAATATTGCCAATATCATAAACAATATCAGGAGAGAGAAAATAATTTTGTGAGAACTCTGTGCCTTCTTTTGTGCTTTGCCTGTTACTTTAAAGTTTTGGTTGTGCCCTAAGAGAGGGGCCTGCTCCTCCAGGTGGGAAACTTAACCTGTTATCTGTGGGATGGGAAAACACCTGTGTTTGGTTTGACCACTTGCTGAGGGATACCAGCCAGTTTTGTTAGATTGGTTAGGTTTAGTGATCATGATGGCCCTGTAGCTCATGGGCCAAACAGTTTGTAGTTCAGTACATAATTTTCATTGCACAGATGACTCATTTTTGCAGGTGAAAAGTAGAATTGTGAACACAGCTCATTCCACCCAGTCAGGAAACTGATTTTAGTTCAGTTCAGTCACTTAGTCATGTCCGATTCTTCGCGACCCCATGGACTACAGAATGCCAGGTTTTCCTGTCCATCACCAACTTCTGGAGCTTACTCAAACTCATGTCCATCGAGTTGGTGATGCCTTCCAACATTCTCATCCTCTGTCGTCCCCTTCTCCTCCGGCCTTCAATCTTTCCCCGCATCAGTGTCTTTTCCAATGAGTCAGTTCTTCGCATCAGGTGGCCAAAGTACTGGAGTTTCAGCTCCAGCATCAGTCCTTCTAATGAATAATCAGGACTGATTTCCTTTAGGATGGACTGGTTGAATCTCCTCGCAGTCCAAGGGACTCTCAAGAGTCTTCTCCAACACCACAGTTCAAAAGCATCAATTCTTCGGCATTCAGCTTTCTTCACAGTCCAGCTCTCACATCCATCCATACATGATTACTGGAAAAACTATAGCTTTGACTAGATGGGCCTTTGTCAGCAATGTAATGTCTCTGCTTTTTAATATGCTGTCTAGGATGGTCATAGCTTTTCTTCCAAGGAGCAAGTGGAAACTGACTTGGGAGGAGGAAAAAAACATATTAGCTGAGCAATTTGTTCTCCAGGCTGCTTTCTCTGCCAACTGCAGTGGAATAATTATTTCCAAAAGAGAGGTTTCATGATTTTCATATAACCCACATCCATCTTCTGCTCTGTCCTGACAATCTTGTTATTTATTGGAGAAATCTTAAGTATTTATTTTGTTTTCGAATCTGCCATAACTCACTATGTTTCTAAGCTGGGGATTGTGATTCAGTATGAGAATCTTGCTTTGGGTATGTCCTCGTTAAGTATATGGCAGTTAATCTTAGATATGAGTAGATGATTGTAAATACGTGAAGTTTCTCCTTTTTAATTATGTTTTCCATGCTGTATATTTTTACTTGTTGATTTCATGTTTATTATTTATTTTAAAAAAATGTAAATTTTTTTCATCTTGGTTAAGATTATATACTTTCAAGCAGACTCTCAGATTTCAAATCCTAAGTTCTGTGACTTAGAATAGTTATTAAGCTAAGTCTCAGTTTTGTTTTATTTTAAATAGGGATAATAGTAACCAGTTTATGATATTGTTTTGAGGATTAAATATGCCCATTCCTATACTGAGTTTATAATAAGTACACTTGTTTAGTAAACACTTGATAGTTGTTGACGGTTATTAACTATCATCTTTTCTGGAAATCCCTGGCTCCATTCCTCATCTACTTTATCACATCCAGTCCTCCCAACAGTACTATCCTTGATTATAAATTACATTCTACAGATGAGCAACCAAGGTTCATAGATTTAATTCACCTGCCCAAACCCCATTGCCAGCACGTGGTCAAACTAGTATTTGAAGTTGAAGTTAGCCAGTTTTTCAAAGGCCAAACATGTTTCAACACATGATAGTGCTGTTCATAATTTTCAAATGCACTGCAAATATTTCTCCCTATAGTCAATTATGGCTTGAAATGTCCCCCTGTAACTTCTTATGCTTATATGAAACTGAGTATGTTTCATAATGTAATGTCCTATTAACTTTACCAAACAGCAAAAATGTTAATTCCAAGTTTCTAGAAGTGGTAATATAAAAAATTTAGGCTCAAAATTCTAAAGCTTGTTGACTATATTATTACTTTAGGTACTAGAACAATTTCAGTGAACTGCCTTATTTATTTTTCTGGAGACTTTGTGTACTAATAATTTCATGAGATACCTATAAAACAGTTTATAGTAGTGTGTGTGTGAGAGACAGACAGAGAGAGAGAGAGAGAGAGAAGAATGGAGAAGATAGAATGGGTAATTCTTCCCAAATGGAGACTCTGGAAACAGTCTGTCTCTCAGTTGACCCCACTGCTCATGCATAGTCTTTTTCATGTTATGGCTTAACTTGTCTAGCAGAAAAAGGTACAGTATTCACTTAGTTTTAATATATTGTGTCTTATTTCCACAAATATGCTTCCTCCATTCTAAATATCGTTTTAGTCATTTTTAAATTTTACTTTCTTGATAATTGAGAGAGCCCTCATAATCATAATTTATAGTTTTGAAAACAGAAAAAGAGAAGTGCACCACAAAGTTATGACACCCATGCAAATAATGTCAGTTGAGTTAGTTCAGAATTAGCTTGAATTCCAAACTCAGAGCAAATAGTCTGATTTTAACTTCTGTTTAGTTAAATTTACCACCCTACTTTGGATTTTTTTATAAAACATGAATTTTAAATTACCGTCTGTAATTTACCTCAGAGATGTATGATGTTTCATGTCTTTATTACTGTACATTCTTTCAGTAAACAATTTGTAGTCAGAAAAACATTGGTTTGAATTATATTTCTGTCATAATGTCCCAAAGCCTGAATAACAAATATAATCTTGTTAAAGCTGGTTTCCTAATGTGAAATAAGAAAAATAATACTTAACTTAAAAGTTTTCAATAAAACTTAAAACATGTGTAAGAACACACACTCTTGTCATATAGTAAAAACTCAGTAAGTGGTAGCTGCTATTATTCTTGCTGTTTGTCTGACGAGTCACTGTTTTTTTGCCTTGCACTGTACCTGAGTTATCATCTATAGATATCACAGAGATATGCCTACAGTTTGAAATTTCTGTGATATAAAGGGACCTATTTAGGTATAAAGTGAAAGTGAGAGTGAAAGTCACTCAGTTCAGTTCAGTCGCTCAGTCATGTCCTACTCTTTGCGATCCCGTGAACTGCAGCATGCCAGACCTCCCTGTCCATCACCAGCTCCTGGAGTTTACTGAAACTCATGTCCATCGAGTCGGTGATGCCATCCAACCATCTCATTCTCTGTCATCCCCTTCTCCTCCTGCCCTCAATCTTTCCCAACATCAGGGTCTTTTCAAATGAGTCAGCTCTTCACATCAGGTGGCCAAAGTATTGGAGTTTCAGCTTCAACATCAGTCCTTCCAGTCAACACCCAGGACTGATCTCCTTTAGGATGGACTGGTTGGATCTCCTTGCTGTCCAAGTTACTCTCAGGAGTCTTCTCTAACACCAAAGTTCAAAAGCATCAATTCTTCAGTGCTCAGCTTTCTTTGTAGTCCAACTCTTACATCCATACATGACCACTAGAAAAATCATAGCCTTGACTAGACGGACCTTTGTTGGCAAAGTAAAGTCTCTGCTTTTTAATATGCTGTCTAGGTTGGTCATAACTTTTCTTCCAAGGAGTAAGCATCTTTCAATTTCATGGCTATAATCACCACCTGCAGTGATTTTGGAGCCCAGAAAAATAAAGTCAGCCACTGTTTCCACTGTTTCCCCATCTATTTGCCATGAAGTGATGGGACCGGATACCATGATCTTAGTTTTCTGAATGTTGAGCTTTAAGCCAACTTTTTCACTGTCCTCTTTCACTTTCATCAAGAGGCTCTTTAGTTCTTCTTCACTTTCTGCCATAAGGGTGGTGTCATCTGCATATCTGAGGTTATTGATATTTCTCCCAGCAATCTTGATTCCAGCTTGTGCTTCCTCCAGCCCAGCGTTTCTCATGATGTACTCTGCATATAAGTTAAATAAGCAGGGTGACAATATACAGCCTTGATGTACTCCTTTTCCTGTTTGGAACCAGTCTGTTGTTCCATGTCCAGTTCTAACTGTTGCTTCCTGTCCTGCATACAGATTTCCCAAGAAGCAGGTCAGGTAGTCTGGTATGCCCATTTCTTTCAGAATTTTCTACAGTTTGTTGTGATACACACAGTCAAAGGCTTTGGCAGAGTCAACAAAGCAGAAATAGATGTTTTTCTGGAAATTTCTTGCTTTTTCAGTGATCCAGCAGATGTTGGTAATTTGACCTCTTGTTCCTCTGACTTTTCTAAAACCAACTTGAACATCTGGAATTTCATGGTTCACGTATTGCTGAAGCCTGGCTTGGAGAATTTTCATGTCCAACTCTTTGCCACCCCATGGACTATATATATAACCCCTGGAATTCTCCAGGCCAGAATATTGGAGTGGGTAGCCTTTCCCTTCTCCAGGGGATCTTCCCAACCCAGGGATCAAACCCAGGTCTCCCGCATTACAGGCAGATTCTTAACCAGCTGAGCCACAAGGGAAGGCCCAGAATACTGGAGTGGGTAGCCTATCCCATCTCCAGTGGATCTTCCTAGGAATAGAACCCGGGTGTCCTCCATCACAGGCAGATTCTTTACCAACTGAACTATGAGGGAAGCCCAGTTAGATATAAGGAAATCTATTAATGTTTTTCTTTTTTTTTAATTAATTAATTTATTTATTTTACTTTACAACATTGTATTGGTTTTGCCATACATTGACTTGAATCCGCCATGGGTGGACATGTGTTCCCCATCCTGAACCCCCCTCCCACCTTCCTCCCCACCCCATTCCTCTGGGTCATCCCAGTGCTCCAGCACCGAGCATCCTGTATCATGCATTGAACCTGGACTGGCGATTCATTTCACATATGATAATTTACATGTTTTTCTTAATAATGAAAATAATAATAAAACTTGGTTACATTAGCTTTCTCTTGTTCATGAACAGCACTGTGAAAACTACTTGTGGGTGGCAGTGATAAAAAAGGAGATGAACCTGACAGGAGAGGCAGCCTCAGGGTATAGCAATACCTGATGAGATAAAAGACTACTACAAATAAATGTCTAAAACTCAACTACCTAGAATAACATCCAAAACACATTGTTAAATGTGAAAAAAAGGAAATAGAATAATATGTATAGTATGAATACTTTGTATAAAGAGAACAAATATACTGTTAGACATTTTTTTATTTGATCCTACATGTCAGAAGGCTGACTTGTGCTTCCTGAAGTAGGAGAAGGAACTTTATTGAAAGCATATTTGACTTTCTCATGTAATAACTAAACCAAAAGCAAGGCATGAATCTGCTTAGGTGCTATGGATATGCTGCTGCTGCTGCTAAGTCACTTCAGTCGTGTCTGACTCTGTGCGACCCGAGATGGCAGCCCACCAGGCTCCTCCATCCATGGGGTTCTCCAGGCAAGAACACTGGAGTGGGCTGCCATTTCCTTCTCCAATGCATGAAAGTGAAAAGTGAAAGCGAAGTCGCTCAGTTGTGTCCGACTCTTTGCGACCCCATGAACTACAGCCCACCAGGCTCCTCTGTCCATGGGATTCTCCAGGCAAGAGTACTGGAGTGGGGTACCAGTACCTTCTCCAGCTATAGATATGCAGAATCAGATATTTAGCATTCTCCCTTCCTTTCTCCTCCCGCACTTTCTCTTTTTTTCCTCTATTATCTGTTTGTCTAAAAAACAACTTCATTTTCTCCTACTGCAGATCACCTGTCACTATTAGTTTGTATCATGATTGTCAACAACTCTCTTGATTAACTCAGCCTTCAGCTGGAGCAATGTGAAGTGATGGGCCAATTTTGCTTTTTTATTGAGGTGTAACTGACATAGGAATTAGTTTCAGGTGTACAACATGATGCTTCGCTGCCTGGATATATCATAACAAGATCTCCACAATCAGAAGTTAACATTCACATAGAGTTGGACTTTTTCCTTGCAATGAGAACTTTTGAAATCTACTCTATTAACAACTTGTAGATAAACAATAGAGTATTGTTAACTAAAGACCCATGCTGTACATGACACCCCAGAATTTATTTATTCTCTACTAGAAGTTTGTATCTTTTGACCTCTTTTACCCATTTCACCCACAACCCACCTCCAGTCACCACCAATCTGTTCTCTGTGGGTTTGGTTTTTTGGATTCCACATAGAAGTGAGGTCATGAAGCATTTGTCTTTCTCAATCTGACTTATTTCACTTGGTGTGGCACCCTCAATATTCATCCATTTTGTCACAAGCAGCAAGTTTTCCTTCTTATTTATGGCTTGGTCATATTTCCATTGTGTGTATGTTTGTATGCATGCAAGTATAAATGTGTTGCCTCTTCTTTATCCATTTGGGTTGCTTTCATGTCTTGAGTACTGTAGGTGGTGCTGCTGTGATGGTTGGGGGTACATGTATCTTTCAGAAATAGTGTTTTTGTTTTCTCTGGTTAGATGCCCAGAAGTGGAATTGCTGGATCATATTGTGGTTCCATTTGTTGTTTTTTTGAGAAGCCTCAATATTGTTTTCCGTGGTGGCTGCATCAGTTTGCTTTCCCACTGGGAGTGCATAAGGGTGCCCTTTTCTTCATATCCTTGCAAGCATTTGCTGGTTACTGTCTTTTTGATGGTGGCTATTCTGACAGGTATGACAGGGTATCTCACTGTGACTTTGATATGCATTTCTCTGAAGGTTGATGATGTTAAGTGCCTGTTGGCTATCTGTGTGTCTTCTTTGGAGAGGTGGCTGCTTTAGTCCTTTGCCTGTTTGTTGTTGTTGTTGTTGTTATTGTTGTTGGGTTTTTCTTTTTTGCTATTGAGGTGTATGAGCATTTCAATAAATCACTGAGATTGTGCTTCATTACTCTTTCATTGAGAAAAGGACTGTCATTATGTTATTGAATCTGAATTTCCATCCTTTTTTCACAAAAACTTAAAAACACTAAAGGCAGCTGTGTTTGGCTCAGAGAAAATGTACTAAAAGATTTCAGGACAGGCTTTACATTTCCCCTTTCCAACCCCAAGTCTTGGCAGTCTTGAAGTATTCCGATGCCTCTCACACACTCACCTTAGGAAGGTAATGAACCTGTTATATTCAAGTCCAAAAGTTGCTTTTTATCTCATATTTATTATTCTGGAGATCTTTTATAATAGGAGGGCCATTTTCAAAGACTTTGTAAAACTTTAAGTCAGTGAATCATAAAATATGAAGAGCAGAATTCTCCGACCTGACACTCGATTAATCCTTGTTCTAACAAATGAGCTGCAGAGCCGATCTGAGTCAGATAAAGGAGAGTGGCATTGTTCTTCATTTCCAACAGTGACTCTTGTCTGCTTTTACTAAAAACTCATGTTGCAGAATACATGCAGTCTGATATTTGGAAACCTCTGTAGTGGCCATTGTTCCTCCCTAGAGCAGAAGTTAAATCCAAAAGAAAACCTCTAGACTTGACTTTCCCTCAGAGAGTAGGGATGAAATCACATAGTAGATACACCAGAGAGAGACCAGCCTCCCCCCCCCCCCAAATCCTGTCTTAAAAGTACTAGTCAAGAATCCTGAAATCTCAGCTAAGTGAAATGTTTACCCATGGATCACTCATTGTACACAGGGAGGTGTGGTTAAGTGGTACAGACATGGACACAGCTAACCCCTTCTTCAGTTTTAGAATAATTCCAGACAAGCATGAATCTTGTATGAAAAAAAGTGAAAGTGTTAATCTCTCAGTTGTGTCCAACTCTTTGCGACCCCGTGGATTGTAGCCTGCCAGACTGCTTTGTCCATGGAATTCTCCAGGCAAGAGTACTGAAGTGGATAGCCATTCCCTTCTCCGGGGGATCTTCCCAACCCAGGGATTGAACCTGGGTCTCCTGCATTGTAGGCAGATTCTTTACTGTCTGGGCCACCAGGGAAGCCCTTAAATTGTGATAGTAGTTTAGTCGCTAACTCTTGTCTGACCCTTGTGACCCTATAGATTGGGACCCACCAGGCTCCTCTGTTCATGGGATTTTCCAGGTAAGACCACTGGAGCGGTTGCTATTTCCTTTGCCAGGGAATCTTTCCAATGCAGGGCTCGAGCTTGGGGCTCCTATATTGAGGGTAGATTCTTTACTGACTGAACAACCAGGGAAGCCCATAGACTGCAATAATTGACACAGTGTCCAACATACAGAGGGAAAAAAAGTCAATTTTAATCCAGTGAGACTGCATTTGAAATATGTCACTTTAAGTGATTGTTGTCAAATTCTAGTAGATCTGATGACGACTAGTAATAGCAATGTGAAGGAAAACTGTGATGGGAAAAAGGATTTCCTATTAGTTGGAGTCAAAGCAATAAGCACTTATCAAGTTTACTGAACAATAACCAAAATGTATGCATCAGAAGGAGGCCTATTAAATCAATATTTTTAAAACTCAGAAGTAAACTGAAAAGCTTCAATGATAGCTATTCCTTTTGCCTGATTGTTCAAATTTGACATAAGATAGCATTTTATCTGGAGAAGGCAATGGCACCCGACTCCAGTACTCTTGCCTGGAAAGTCCCATGGACGGAGGAGCCTGGTAGGCTGCAGTCCATGGGGTCGAGAAGAGTTGGACACGACTGAGTGACTTCACTTTCACTTTTCACTTTCCTGCATTGGAGAAGGAAATGACAACCCACTCCAGTGTTCTTGCCTGGAGAATCCCAGGGATGGGGGAGCCTGGTGGGTTGCCATCTGTGGGGTCGCACAGAGTTGGACACGACTGAAGCGACTTAGCAGCAGCAACAGCATTTTTTCAAAAGTCCTTTAAAAGTTTACAAATTAAAACATTAGGTGACAGTTCTTTTCTGTTCTAGGATTTAGCTTTCTCCCTTTATGCAGTCATGCCCATAAGCAAAACATTTCAGTGCTAAGTAAAAAAAATGACAGGAATAACTACTTGTCACTTTCTCATAGTTTTATATCAGTTTGTCTTTAAAGTTGTTATGTTTACTTAGCATATATTTGAAGCTTTGAAGATATGTTATATAAAGTATATTTGTATGACATGCACAAAGATTTGATTATATAATTTATTTCTTTTTATTATAATGGGCTCTTAAAATTAATAGCAGAATACCAATACCTGATAAATATATCTTCCACAAAAGAAATAGTAAAATGTGAAAAGTACTGTTTTAATCAGTTTTCATTTTTAAAAAATAATATACAAAGAGTAATAAGATCTATGCACTATTACAATTTTCTAAAGCACACTGCATCTATAGATGGGAGATTGCACACAAATTCTTAAAGTTTGTGACCCCTTGTTATTATTGCTTTGGTTTAGTCACTCAGTTGTGTCTGACTATTTGCAACCCCATGGACTGCAGCATGCCAGGCTTCCCTGTCCTTCACTATCTCCTGGAGTTTGCACAAACTCATGGCCATTGAGACAAAGGTGACAACCAATCATCTCATCCTCTCTTGCTGCCTTCTCCTCATGCCCTCAGTCTTTCCCAGCATCAGGGTATTTTCCAGTGAGTTGGCTCTTCATATCAGATGGCCAAACACAGTCCTTCCAATGAATATTCAGGGTTGATTTCCTTTAGGACTGACTGGTTTGATCTCCTTGCAGTCTAAGAGACTCTGAAGAGTCTTCTCCAACACCACAGTTCAAAAGCATCAATTCTTTTTCATGCAGCCTTCTTTATGGTCCAACTCTCACATCTATACATGAGTACTAGAAAAAACATAGCTCTGACTATACGGACCTTCATCAGTAAACTGATGTCTCTGCTTTTTAATACTCTGTCTAGGCTTGTCATAACTTTTCTTCCAAACAGCAAGCATCTTTTAATTTCATGGCTGCAGTCACCATCCATAGTGATTTTGGAGCCCAAGAAAACAAAACCTGTCACTCTTCCTATTTTTTCACCATTTACCATTAAGTGATGGGACCAGAGGCCATGATTTTAGTTTTATTTGAATGTTGAGCTTTAAGCCAGCTTTTTCACTCTACTTTTTCACCTTCTTCAAGAGACTCTTTAGTTCCTCTTCACTTTCTGCCATTAGGGTGCTGTCATCTGCATATCTGAGGTTATTGATATTTCCCCAGGGAATCTTGATTCCAGCTTGTGATTCATCCAGCCTGGCATTTTGCATGATGTACTCTGCATGTCTTCCCACATGGTCCTAGTGGTAAAAGTGAAAGTGTAGTCATGTCTGATTCATTGAGACCCCATGTACTGTAGACCTCCAGGCTCCTCTGTCCATGGAATTCTCCAGGCAAGAATATTGGAGTGGGTTGCCATTTCCTTCTCCATGGGATTTTTCTGAGCCAGGAATCAGATTTGGGTCGTCTCCTACATTGCGGGCAAGATTCTTTACTGTCTGAGCCACAGGCATAGAACCCAGATAACACAGCAGGTAGATGTTAAGAGATGTGGCTTCAATCTTACATGGAATTCTCTAGGCAAGAATACTGGCTATATGTGAATTTGTGTAATGTGTTTAATGAGCATTGTATGCCTATAATTGCTATCTCAAATAAATAATAGACTCTCAATTAAGACAATAAAAAACATTATAAAAATAACATCTTAAAAGCTTTGAAAATATTGACTTAGACTCTTGACTAACATACATGAAAACAGAAACAAAGCAAAAAAATAAATAAATAAAAGGAAGATTAACAGACTGAGCTAAAGTATAAGAAGATAATTTGTAAAATTATTAAAATAGACATTAAAAAATGTCTATTTTTTTAAGTATCTTCAAAGTTTTTCTTTTCTTCTTTTTGGATAATTCCATGTCAGCTGTGCAGCACTGGAGCACCTGTGAGGAGATACCCCAAATCCAAGGGCAGAGAAGCCCCAGCAAGACAGTAGGAGGGGTGAAATCATGTTTAGAATCAAACCCCATACCTGCCAGAGATGCTCAGAGGGCTCAGACAAACCTTGTGCACACTAGGGCCCAGAGATCCCACAGAGACTGAGACGAAACTGTGTCTGAGTGTCTCCTGAGGAGGTACAGGTCAAGAGCGGACTGCCGCAGGGGCAGGGGCTCTGGGTGCAGCAGACCTGGGTATGGCATTAGCCCTCTTGGTGGAGGTCGCCATTAACCCCTCCATAGAGCTGCCAGAACTCACACAGGACTGGGAACAGACCCAAGGAGGGCACAAAGAGAACCTTGTGCAACAGGGCCCAGGAGAAAGGAGCAGTGACCCCACAAGAGACTGACCCAGACTTGCCCGTGAGTGTCCAGGAGTGTCCAGTGGAGGCGTGGGTCAGCGGTGGCCTGCTGCAGGGTCAGGGGCACTGAGTGTAGCAGTGTGTGCACAGGACATTTTGAAGGAGGTCGCCATTATCTTTATTACTTCCACCATGGTTTGGCCCCAGGTAAATAAGAAGGAGGAAACACAGCCCCACCCATCAACAGAAACTTGGATTAAAGACTTACTGAGCATGGCCCTGGCCATCAGAACAAGACCCAGGTTTCCCCTCAGTCTCTCCCATCAGGAAGCTTCCATAAGCCTCTTATCCTTTTCCATCAGATGGCAGACAGACCAAAATAACAATCACAGAAAACTAACCAATCTGATCACACGGACCTGAGTCTTGTCTAACTCAATGATACTATGAGCCATGCCACGTAGGGCCACCCAAGATGGATGGGTCATGGTGGAGAGTTCTTACAAAGTGTGGTCCACTGGAGAAGGGAATAGCAAACCACTTCAATATTCTTGCCTTGAGAACCCCATGAACAGTATGAAAAGGCAAAAAATATAGGACACTCAAAGATAAACTCCCCAGGTCGGTAGGTGCCCAATATGCTACTGGAGATCAGTGGAGATATAATTCCAGAAAGAATGAACAGACAGAGGCAAAGCAAAAATAACACCCAGTTGTGGATGTTACTGGTGATGGAAGTAAGGTATGATGCTGTAAAGAGCAATATTGCATAGGAACCTGGAATGTTAGCTCCATGAATGATGGCAAGAACATCGACATTTTAGGAATTAGCAAGCTAAAATGGATTGGAGGGTGAATTTAACTCAGATGACCATTATATCTACTACTGTGGGTGAGAATCCTTTAGAAGAGATGAAGTAGCCATCATAGTCAACAAAAGTCTGAAATGCAGTACTAGGATGCAGTCTCAAAAATGACAGAATGATCTCTGTTTGTTTCCAAGGCAAACCATTCAATATCACAGTAATCCAAGTCTATGCCCTGACCCGTAATGCTGAAGAAGCTGAAGTTGAACAGTTCTATGAAGACCTACAAGACCTTCTAGAACTAACACCCAAAAAAGATGTCCTTTTCATTATAGGGGACTGGAATGCAAATGTAGGAACTCAAGAAACCCCTTGAGTAACAGGCAAATTTGGTCTTGGAGTACAAAATGAAGCAGGGCAAAGACTAATAGACTTTTGCCAAAAGAACACACTGGTCATAGCAAACACCCTCTTCCAACAACACAAGAGAAGGAGAAGACTCTACACATGGACTTCACCAAATGGTCAATACCGAAATCAGATTGATTATATTCTTTGCAGCCAAAGATGGAAAAGCTCTATACAGTCAGCAAAAACAAGACTAGGAGCTGATTGTGGCTCAGACCATGAACTCCTTAAGCCAAATTCAGACTTAAATTGATGAAAGTAGGGAAAACCACTAGACCATTCAGGTATGACCTAAATCAAATCCCTTATGATTGATTATACAATGGAAGTGAGAAACAGATTCAAGGGATTAGATCTGATGACAGAGTCCCTGGAAAACTATGGATGGAGATCCATGACATTGAATAGGAGGCAGGGATCAAGAAAATCCCCAAGAAAAAGAAGTGCAAAAAGGCAAAATGGTTGTCTGAGGAGGGCTTAAAAATGGCTGAGAAAAGAAAAGAAGTGAAAGACAAAGGGGAAAAGGAAAGATATACCTGTTTGAATGCAGAGTTCCAAGGAATAGCAAGGAAAGATAAAAAGCATTCCTCAGTGATCAGTGCAAAGTAATAGAGGAAAACAATAGAATGGGAAATACTAGAGATCAGTCTAGATTAAGACTCATTAATTAAGTTAATTAATTAATACACACTCATTAAGATTCATTAAGAAAATGAGAGATACCAAGGGAACATTTCAGGCAAAGATAGGCACACAAACGGACAGAAATGGTATGGACCTAACAGAAGCAGAAGATGTTAAAAAGAGATGGCAAGAATACACAGAAGAATTATCTAAAAAAGATCATCATGACACAGATAATCACAATGGTATGATCACTCACCTAGAACCAGATATCCTGGAATGCAAAGTCAAGTGGGCCTTAGGAAGCATCACTACGAACAAAGCTAGTGGAGGTGGTGGAATTTCAGTTGAGCTCTTCCAAATCCTAAAAGATGATGCTGTGAAAGTGCTGCACTCAATATGCCAGCAAATTTGGAAAACTCACCAGAGGCCCCAGGACTGGAAAATGTCAGTTTTCATTCCAACCCCAAAAAGACAATGCTAAAGAATGCTCAAACTACCACACAATTGCACTTATCTCACATGCTAGTAAAGTAATGCTCAAAATTCTCCAAGTCAGGCTTCAACATTATTTGAACTGTGAACTTTCAGATGTTCAAGCTAGATTTAGAAAAGGCAGAGGAACCAGAGATCAAATTGCCAATATCCATTGGATCATCAGAAAAGCAAGAGAGTTCCAGAAAAACATCTACTTCTGCTTTATTGACTATGCCAAAGCCTTTGACTGTGTGGATCACAACAAAATGTGGAAAATTCTTCAGGAGATGAGAATACCAAACCACCTGACCTCCCTCTTGAGACATCTGTATGCAGATCAAGAAGCAACAGTTAAAACTGTATTTGGAACAACAGACTGGCTCCAAATGGGAAAGGAGTACATTAAGGCTGTGTGTTGTCACCCTGTTTATTTAACTTACATGCAGAGTACATCATGAAAAATGCTGGGCTGGATTAAGCACAACCTGAATCAAGATTGCCAGGAGAAATATCAATAACCTCAGATATGCAGATGACACCAGCCTTATCGCAGAAAGTGAAGATGAACTAAAAAGCCTCTTGATGAAAGTGAAAGAGGAGGGTGAAAAACTTGGCTTAAAACTCAGCATTCAGAAACATAAGATCATGGCATCTGGTCCCATCACTTCATGGCAATAGATGATGAAACAGTGACAGATTTTATTTTGGGGGGGGGGTGTCCAAAATCACTGCAGATGGTAGCTGCAGCCACAAAATTAAAAGAAGCTTGCCCCTTGGAATAAACGTTATGAAAACCTAAACAGTGTATTAAAAAGCAGAGACATTACTTTGCCAACAAAGGTCCATCTAGTCAAAGCTATGTTTTTTCCAGTAGTCATGTATAGATGTGAGAGTTGGACTATAAAGAAAGCTGAGTGCCAAAAAATTGATGCTTTTGAACTGTAGTGTTGGAGAAGATTCTTGTGAGTCCCTTGGGCAGCAAGGAGATCCAACCAGTCCATCCTAAAGGAAATCAATCCTGAATAGTCATTGGAAGGACTGATGCTGAAGCTGAAACCTCAATACTTTGGCCACCTGATGAGAAGAACTGTCTCATTGGAAAAGACCCTCATGCTGGAAAAAGTTGAAGGCGGGAGGAGAAAGGGACAACAGAGGATGAGATGGTTGGATGGCATCACTGACGTGATGGACTGAGTTTGAGTAATCTCCGGGAGTTGGTGATGGACAGGGGGGCCTGGTGTGCTGAAGTGTATGGTGTCACAAAGAGTCAGACCTAACTGAGCGACTAAAACTGAACAGGTGAATTCATGTGATTATCCAAAGAAATTTATAGCAAGATTTTTATTATAGTACTTATGTATAACACAAAACTTAAAATGTTAAACATTCAGTTGTGTCCAACTCTTGGACCCCATGGACTGTAGCCCACCAGGCTCCTCTGTCCATGGGATTTTCCAAACAAGAATACTGGGATGGGTAGCCATTCCATTCTCCAAGGGATCTTCCCAACCCAGGGATTGAACCCAGGTCTCCTGCATTGCAGGCAGATTCTATACCTTCTGTATATTCTAAATGTACATATATACATTAAAATCTGTATAAGATATTGTTAGTGGCTGTTACCTATGCGGGTGGACATGGTTAAGATCTATGAGTATAGCAAATTGAGAAATTGACTATTGCTTTTCTTTTATTGCACATCTATACTCTTTCAATTTATTTTACATATATACTTCCATTAAATAATTGATCTATTTTAAAGTAATGAAATATTTTCTGTGTAATTGGGGTCTTAAGTATCTGAATTTGTATGCATTAGCTCCATCATGATTTGGTTTCAATTTTTCTGTGTGCAAGACAACAACAAAAAAAACCCCATACTTATAGAGAAGTTTGTTAGGCAGAAAGCTTTTAAATAGGAATGCTTGAATACATAATCAATGTGATTTTAAATTAACAATAGAAACAGTGAAACAGGTGGAATGCACCATATCATTTTCAATAGATTTTTAAAAGACTATATAGTTACTTTTTTTTTTGTTTGAATTCAACTTTCTTTTTACTTTTTTATTTTATTTATTTATTTTTAATATAAATTTATTTTAATTGGAGGCTAATTACAATATTGCAGTGGTTTTTGCCATACAATGACATGAATCAGCCATGGATGTACATGGGTTCCCCATCCTGACACCCCCTCCCAGCTCCTTCCCCATCCCATCCCTCTGGGTCATCCCAGTGCACCAGCCCCAAGCACCCTGTCTCATGCATCGAACCTGGACTGGTGATCTGTTTCACATATGATAATATACATGTTTCAAAGACTATATAGTTACTTTTAATCAGAGGACCTCAAATAGGATGCCTGTGTGACTAATTGTCTCATTAATCAGTAGGATATTACTTGTGATATTTATTAGGGACTCTCTATTGCTCTATCATGTTGAATATAGCATGTTTCTTTATTTCTCAAGACAATTATTTAAATAAAAAGAGACAACTGTGTTTAAGACAATGAAAGTTCCCCCACATATTTGAAGCACTATATCCAATATGGTTAAATAGATTTGTATCATTAAATCATTCTTAGTGATCATACCATGATGTGGCAATTTCTTAATTTAATAAGATGAATTGATTACTTACTCATTAATCTTCATTTGCTGTCATCTACTAATATAGCTTCAATATCCCCAACTGTAAGCCATAGTGATATTGGGTTATCATTATTTTAGAGTAAAATGATGCTTCAAATTATATTATTCCCTGTTTCATGTCTACAGGCTTCCCTTGTAGCTCAGTTGGTAAAGAATCTGCCTGCAGTGCAGGAGACACAGGTTTGATCCTTGGGTTGGGAAGATCCCCTGGAGAAGGAAATGGCAACCCACTCCACTATCCTTGCCTGGAAAATCTCATAGACAGAGGAGCCTGGTGGGCTGCAGTCCATGGAGTGCCAGAGTCAGGCATGACTGAGCGACTAACACACATTTCATGTCTACTTTTATTTTCTTTATGACAGCATGTTTTTCAATACCTACTTTGTTCATTTTATTGTTTAATCTTTTATCTTGCATGGACTCATTTTAAAGACCCTGACTTATGTGTTTATAGTTAATCTCCAAACCACCTTTAGTAATTTTCTATAAGACATCTTTGCAATAAAATATACTTGCCATATGTTATTATACTGCGCTCATATTTTATCTGAAAAAATTTTCTTGCTATTGAACATTTGTTAACTTTTGATAGTAAATTACATAGACAGACATTGATTCTTTATTTTATAACTTTATCATTCTAGTAGAAGATAGTATAATTGAATATTTGAGAGTTCCTTAGGGATGGAAACACATGCCCCTTTATTCTGCCTTTCTTTCTAAGAGATTGTATTATTTCAAAATCATAGTATTTTTAGCAATCTTGATGTAGATTGGGAAGTCATTAAGCTGTCTTCTTGTTTTGGTTCTCAGGCTGTAAAGTATAATACAAATTATAAATATTGCTTATGTCTATAAAAACTCCATTTATGTACACATTGACAAAAGGCTTTAATATACATTAAAATATACTCATCCAATTTGTCCATTTGTCCTCTCTTTGCCCATATGGCTAGTCATTTAATTTAGGGACTGGTAAATTATGTTTTGGAAACAGTGACAGACTTTATTTTCTTGGACTCCAAAATCACTGCAGATGGTGAACTGAATCATGAAATTAACTGATGCTTGCTCCTTGGAAGAAAAGCTATGACCAACCTAGACAGCATATTAAAAAGCAGAGACATTACTTTACCGACTAAGGTCCATGTGGTCAAAGCTATGGTTTTTCCAGTAGTCATGTATGGATATGAGAGATGGACTATAAAGAAAGCTGATCACTGAAGAATTGATGCTTTTGAACTGTGATGTTAAAGAAGACCGCTGAGAGTCCCTTGGACTGCAAGGAGATCAAATAAGTCAATCATGAAGGAAATCAGTCCTGAATATTCATTGGAAGGACTGATGCTGAAGCTGAAGCTCCAAATGCTTGGCCACCTGATGAGAACTGGCTCATTGAAAAATACCCTGATGCTGGGAAAGACTGAAGGCAAGAGGAGAAGGGGATGACAGAGGATGAGGTGATTGGATGACATTACTGAATCGATGGACATGAGTTTGAGCAAGTTTCAGGAGCTGGTGATAGATAGGGAAGCCTGGTGTGCTGCAGTCCATGGGGTCACAAAGAGTCAGACATGACTGAGTGACTGAACTGAATTGAAAATCATGACTAAAAGAAGACATCTGTTTTTTACTGTACTATTCTGAGAATCCTTGGGAGAGTTCCTTAAAGAAATGTTAAACTATAAAATATGTTATACATGCTTAATTTAAATGATTGTTATAGGTTTTATCTATACAAATCATGCCAAATTATGTTTATTCTCATTTTCTCTTAATGAGTGATATTCTGAATATCTTATGCTCTCATTCACTATAATGTACTATAATGTCATGTACTTGCATAACACTAGTTAAAACAATTCTGAAAAATTTGAATATTGTTTTATTTATGTATGTAAATATTTTTATTGTAAAAACTTAGAAACAATAGGAAAATAAAATAGGAAAATTTTATAGCTAAATCCTATTAATCAAAATCAACCACTGTTTTCATTATTATAATTTTGTAATTTCTGTCTTTTCAAAATACTATTTGTGTAGTTTATATTCAATAGTGTATTTTTCCACTTATCATTAAAACATCAGTTTCATCCCAGGCCGTTAAAACTTAACTGCAAATTCTAAGCAGTTTAGTTGCTAAGCTGTGTCCGACTTTTGCAGCCCCATGGAGTGTAGCCTACTGGGCTCCTCTGTGCATGGGATTTCCCAGGCAAGAATACTGGAGTGGATCACCATTCTTTTATCTAGGAATTGAACCTGCGTCTCTTGTTTTGCAGGAGATTTCCTGAATCGCAGGTGAATTGTTTATGACTGAGCCACCAGGGAAGCCCTATGGATTCTAGTAACTACTTAGTAATCCTTTAACTATTATAAATCTATTAACTAAGTAAATATGAGATAATTTACCTGGATAACACAATTAAGCATGTTTTTCACTATTTTACTGTCATATATAATTACACAATAAAAGTAAATTTGCACATATCTTTGCTTCTGAGTTATTTTATTAGAATTTACAACTTGAAGTAGAATTCCTAGGACAATATGACATAAACGATTATAAAGTTCTTGACATGTGTTAACACAATACTGCAAAGGAGACTTTTACGAAGTCCATATAGTGAAATTTATTGATAATTTTCTTTGTGATGTTCTCCAGACATTAATTTAAAAATATTTCCCTGTCATGTACCACTTCACCTCAGATTTGGCCTAATATTTCATGGGTATCTATTTATGAATGGGAGGAATTCAAAATAATGATAATTTCAAGTTTAAAAAATCAGTTACCCAGGAATATAAGTCAGTTTTCGCTTTTGTTCAGGTATTTAATTTTTTAAATATTAATGTTATTTTTTGATTAATAGCTTTAAAGGAAGATAATTCACATCCCATCCAAGCACAAATCAATGAATTTGAGTATATTCACATTGTTGTGCAACTAACACCACAGTGTATAAAACATTTTCACTATCCCAGCAAGAAACCTCATACCCGTCAACAGTCACTCATCATTTCCCCAGACTCAGCTAGCTCTTAGCAACCACTAATCCATTTTCTATCTCGAGAGATTGACTTATTCTATATATGTCATATAAACAGAATCACACGCTATGTTGTGACTGTCTTCTTTCACTTAGAATGTTTTGAAGGATACAACATAATACAGTATGCTATCAAACAATCTTCCCTTTTAGAGATATACTATATTTATTTATGTATTCATCAGGTGATGAACATTTGGAAGTTCTCTACTTTTTGACTAATAGTATAATGCCTCTTATAGATAATCCTGTACAATTTTGTGGGTGGAAATATGCTTTCATTTTACTTGGGCTATTCCTAGGAGCAGGATTTTATGGTTACTCTGTATATAACCTTTTAAGGAGGTATTAGTTTTTCAAAGTGACTGCACCATTTTAGGTTCCCACCAGCAGTGTATGGGGGTTCCTATTTCTTTACATCTTTATCAATGCTTATTTTCATATTGGTTTTTGTTATAGCCATCCTTGTTGATGTCAAGTAGTATCTCATTTGTGGTTTGATTTGCGTTTCCCTAATAGGTAAAAAGTTGTATTTAAAGTCATTTTTCTATTTCTGAAATATGTATCTTTCCTTGCACCTGATGTATATTTTTATTATTATAGTTCTATAATATGCTTTAACATTTATCTCCAGTTTTCAGTGTAATCCTTCTTTGATAAATGTTTCTTGTGTATATTCCTTGTTTCTTAATTGTTCTAGATTAAGAACAATTTCTATTTCTTATGGTTTAAAAACACAATTGCCACTTCTACATCTTAGTATTTATCCAAAATAAAATAAATTTAAAAAAAAATAAATTAAATCAGGGATTTGGATATTTCTACACCTATGTCAGTACAAGCACTCTTCACAGTAGCCAAAATGTGGAAGCAACCAAAATATTTATCCACTGAGCACTGGATAAAAGTAGGGGGGTATACATATACAATGGAATATTATTCAGCTCTTAAAAATAAGGAAATTCTCACAAATGCTGCAACGTGGATGAGGCTTAAAGACATGATGGTAAGTGAAATAAACCAATTACAAAAGGATTGTAAGATTCCATTTATATGAAGTACCTAGAGTAGTCAAATTCATAAAGACAGAAAGTAGAAAAATGGTTTCCAGGGACTATGGTACAGATATTCAGTTGAGGAAAGTGTATAAGTTCTGGAGATGAATTATGGTAATAATTGCACAACAATGTGAAAGAACTAAATGCCACAGAACTGTACACGTAAAAATGATTAAAGTGATAAAAATTCTGTCATCTATAACTTACCACAATGAAATAAACTAATAAAAGATACAATTATAAATTTCAATAGAGCTTCATAAAAGAAATTAATTTAAGAAAAAGAGTTGACATGTTGCAAAAGCAGTTTTAACACTAAGGTAAATTTTAATCTCATTTGACATTAAATTTTACTTTAGTTTCACTAGTTTTGCAGTAGTTTTATATTAGATTTCCCAATATGTCTTTTATTAATTATATTCTGACCTCTTCTATAATTATATTACTAACATGAATAATATGTTAAAATATAGCTTCCAGTGATCTATTAGTATTAAGAGTATAAGTAAAATGTGATTCTTGACTATTGACTAACTACTCGTTGTCTTATATTTTAGAATTCTGTATTTTAAATTTCCCTGAAGCTGTTTATTCAAGAAAATTCTCAGTGTCGTATGGTTATCAACTGAAAACTTTAGTTAAAACAAGAGATCTTAAAAATAATGAACCTATATTTAAACATTTTAAATAATACACACACAAAGGCATTTACTCACCACTCCTTGTAGACAAGTCAATGCATATTAAGAAGAGGTGGCAAGAATACACAGAAGAACTGTACCCAAAACAATGTCTTAATGACCCAGATAACCACGATGATGTGATCACTCACCTAGAGCCAGACATCCTGGAATGTGAAGTCAAGTGGGCCTTAGGAGGCATCACTACGAACAAAGCTAGTGGAGGTGATGGAATTCCAGTTGAGCTGTTACAAATCCTAAAATATTACACTGTGAAAGTGTTGCACTCGATATGCCAGCAAATTTGGAAAACTCAGCAGTGGCCACAGGACTGGAAGAGGTCGGTTTTCATTCCAATCCCAAAGAAAGGCAATGCCAAAGAACGTTCAAGCTACTGAAGAGTTGTACTCATTTCACATGTTAGCAAGGTAATGCTCAAAATCCTTCAAGTTAGGCTTCAGAGCTATGTGAATCAAGAACTTCCAAGAGTACAAGCTGGATTTCAAAGAGGCAGAGGAACTGAGATCAAATTGCCAACATCCATGGAACCATAGAAAAAGCAAGGGAATTCCATAAAACATTTACATCTGCTTACACTAAAGCCTTTGACTGTGTGGATCAAAAACAATGAAAAATTCTTAAATCAATGGGAATACTAGACTACCTTACCTGTTTCATGATAAATCTGTATGCAGGTCAAAAAGCAACAGGGAGAACTGGATATGAAACAATGGACTGGTTCAAAACTGGGAAAGGAATACATCAGGTCTGTATATTGCCACCCTGCTTATTTAACTTATATGCAGAGTACATCATGCAGAATACCTGGATGGATCAAGATTGCCAGGAGAAATATCAACTATCTCAGATAAGCAGATGACACCACCCTAATAGGGCTTCCTGGGTGGTACTAATGATAAAGAATACAGCTGCCAATGCAGGACACATAAGAGATGATGGTTTGAACCCTGGGTTGGGAAGATCCCCTGGAGTAAGGCATGGCAACCCACTCCAGTATTCTTGCCTGAAGACTCCCATGGACATATAGCCTAGAGGGCTACAGTCCATAGGGTTGCAGAGTCGGACACAACTGAAGCAACTTAGCATGCACACATCACCCTAATGGCAGAAATTGAAGAAGAGCTAAAGAACCTCTTGATGAAGATGAAAGAGGAGAGTTAAAAGGCTGATTAAAACTCAACATTCAGAAAATAAAGATCATGGCATCCGGTCCCTTCACCCCATGTCAACTAAATGGGGAAACAATGGAGACAGTGAGAGACTTTATTTTCTTGGGCTCCAAAATCACTGTAGATGGTGACTGCAGCCATGAAATTAAAAGATATTTGCTTCTTGGAAGAAAAGCTATGATGAACCTAGATAGCATATTAAAAAGCAGAGACATCACTTTGCCAACAAAAGTCTGTCTACTCAAAGCTATGGTTTTTCCCGTAGTCATGTATGGATATGAGAGTTGGACCATAAAGAAGCCTGAGTGCCGAAAAATTGATGCTTTCAAATTGTGGCATTAGAGAAGACTCTTGGGGGTCCCTTGGACTGCAAGGAGATCAAACCAGTCAATCCTTAAGGAAATCAACCCTGAATATTCATTGGAAGACTGATGCTGAAGCTACAATACTTTGGCCACCTATTGGGAAGAACTGACTCATTGGAAAAGACCTAGATGCTGGGAAAGATTGAGGGTAGGAGTAGAAGATGGTAGCAGAGGATGAGATGGCTGGATGGCATCATTGAGTCAATGGACATGAGTTTGAGCAAACTCTGGGAGATAGTGAAGGACAGGGAAACCTGATGTGCTTCAGTCCATGGGGTTGCAAAAAGTCGGACATGACTGAGCGACTGAACAATAACAAATATTTCTGAGTATGGATCTGCCTAAGAGTTGCCTTTCTTAACTAAATTGTAATCTGTCTTTTTTTTTTTTTTTTGAGTGTGGTAGTTGAAAACCATCCAACCCTAATGACTATAATCATTCTAAAATCAGAATCATTAAGCTCAAGTCAGTTTTTTGTGCTGCCTAAGAATCCTATAACATTGTCTGGTTTAATACTTTGCCACTTTCTCAAATAACTTTTCTCTTTTCCAGCATTCAGTATTTCCTTCTCATCCATGCTTCCAACTGACAACTGAACTTTTTTTTTCACTGAAAGAAATAAAGTACAGAAATGATTTGTGTTTCCATTGCCACACCTAAAAATTTCTTTCCACAGAATTCTCGTCTTAATGTGAAAACTAAATTTTACAAGATGTCAACTCTTTTTCTCAAATCAGTTTTTTTCATGAAATTATATTGTCATTTGCAATTGTGTGATTTTTTTTGAAAAGTAGACATAGAAATTTACCTTATGTACCTATAGAATGGGATGATCTCTCCAGTTTGAAATCTAAGCCTAAACTTTTCACATGTACACCACATCTCTCTTGATTATTCAAGAACATCTCTTCAGCAGTTTTCCCTACTCTAATCTGAATCATCCACTTTTTATTTCCATTGTAATCATTCATATGAGCATATGAACCATTTCTTACATCTTTCATCCTACAAAGACCCTCTTTTAGCTTCATGTTCTTTGTAACTACCAGCACTTTTGACTTTTTGGTTTTGGTTTAGAGAAAACAAAAATAAATAAATAAATAAAACTTGAATGAGTTGTATAAGCCAGTTTCTAAGCCAAGGGCCACCTGTTGTCCTTGACTTTTATGTCTGATAAATCCCTTTTAATTAACATCTAGGTTTGTAGAATGTAAATGACTATTGAAGAGACAAGGCTAATTTTTCAGCAAAAATATACATCATTTTAAATTTCTAAAATTTAGTCATGGAAAGGCAAACATACAACTAAGTTACTTCTTTGATCAAAACTTTTTCATTATTTTATCCCTAAAAAATAAATTCTACTTGAAAATTAAAAATTCTTTTGGTGTATGTGGGTCTTATCTTTTTTGTTCTCACAGTCAGGGGGCAACTTCCATGGGACAGGAGAGAATGATGATAAAGTAAAACATTGAAAACTTTGCTAGGCATATATCAACAGATCAACAAATATTTCAGCTTAGCCATCAAGATATTTATCCTTTACAAAGTGTGTTTTTCAATTTGTGTGAAAAATAAGAAATTTTTTTTTTCTTTCCAGCATAATAGTCAGGTACAATTGTCTTATTAATTCTGTGGTTTTTGTCCTCTTAACCTAGTTAGTATACAGGGAATAATAACATATAGACCTTTCAGAACTAAAACCCAAAAGACACATCTGGTCATCAGAAGGAAATACAGTATGCCAATAGCAAATAGTCACACTTACATGATACCATCTGCTTTAGCAGAACTAATGGAGCAGTGAAAAGAGCTAATTTGAAGTAAATGACACATAAGTGGGTTGCTGATCCAAATAGACTCGGGTGAGCTATGCCACTCTCCCATACTCATTTCAGTTTAAAGTGTGATCAGTGACTGATGATCTGAGTGGTGTGCCACTCTTCAAGTTCAAGAAACTCCAAATGATAAACATCTCAGGATAAATCAAATCTTTGGAAGAAACAAGTATGCCTCTTAGTAGGAGTCAAAAAACTTGGGATTTTAGAATAGTGAATTTATCTAGATTTTGAATAAGTCAATCATCTAGTCAAGTAATACTTAAAAAATAATTAGTAATTTTTCCACCATGATGATGCTCATCACCATCAGAAATGTTATCCATTTTCTCTGTGAAGTATGTGAAAGTTTGCAGAATTTTTCTGATAAATGCAAATTTTATGACCTCATGGAATTATTTTTTTCTGAAAATTGGGTGTTGACCCAGCCCAATTTTCACTCAGTCTAGTTGTTTCAACATCTTTAAAAGTGAGAAGGAAGATGTGAAATTTGATGTGGGTTAACAGAAGCTCCTATGTGACTAAAAAAGGAATGGATCATTGAGTATCTTGGATGGAAAATAAAGTTCCAAGCATTGCCCTCCTGAACATTCTATTGCCAGTTTCTCCAGTGATCAATTTTATTTGGAGCTTAAAAACCAAAAGGTCAGCTACAGCAAGCTGCTTTGTTACAGTAACATTTAAGCCTCAATCTTATTAGAGCTGTAACAGTCAATGAAAGTGTCAAAGGATTGCACAGATTTTTTGAGTCCAGCAAAAGATAGTGACCCTCTGGCCTTGTAACACTGGTGTCTGACCTTCTTTTAGCACTGGCTGCAGCTTCTTGCATGTATCCAATCATATATGTAAACAACTCACAAAACTATACTAGGATCCTAGTATTAAGGCTCTGACAATAAGCAGATTGGATATGTTTATTTTTCCCTTCTAATAGCAATTAGACTTGGTGATGGACAGGGAAGCCTGGCGTTCTGCTGCAGTCCATGGGGGCGCAAAGAGTCAGACACGACTGAGTGACTACACTGAACTGCGTAGCGATTAAATATTCATTCTTTGTCTTCTTGCTTTATATCATGAAACTGCTTCTGGATATTATTCTATTAATGAATACTAAAATATGATAATCTTGCAATTAGAGAGCCATGCTAAATGCATATCTTATCCCATGAGCCAGAAGTGAAAGTCACTAAGTCGCGCCCGTCTTTGCGACCCCACGGACTTTATAGTCCATGGAATTCTCCAGGCCAGAATACTCGAGTGGATAGCTGTTCCCTTCACTAGGGGATCTTTCCAACCCAAGGATCAAACCCAGATTTCCGGCACCGCAGGCGGATACTTTACCAGCTGAGCCACCAGGGAAGCCCGAGTCACACTAGCTAAAAGGAATACCCCTAGCCACTTAATCCCTAAGGCATTATAGCCTCACATTATTTTTAGGGAATGGCAACCCAATTCAGTATCCTTGCCTGGAAAATCTCATGGACAGAGGAGCCTGGTGGGCTGCAGTCCATGGGGTTGCAAAGCGTCAGGCAGGACTGAGCAACTAACGCTTACACACATTTATTTTTAGGGAACATACTGATATATAGGGATTCCCCAATGACTCAGCAACAAAAAATAAGCCTGCCAAGCAGGAGACACAGGTTAATTCGATCCCTGGGTTGGGAAGATCCTCTGGAGAAGGAAATGACAACCCAATCCTGTATTCTTGGGAATACAGAGAAATCCCACAGAGTTCTCTGGCAGGGTACAGTCCATGGGTTCAAGAAAAGAGCTGGACATGATATAGTGACTTAACAACAACAATTGATATGTCAGCAGCGTGACCTTTGTCTTAAAATATCACTGATATTTTTCTTTCTTTTGCATTTCTCTGTAGAACCCAGTGTATTGCCTGGCCCAGGGTTGGCACATTTTGAATATGTGTATTTTGGTCTTCTTTTGTTTTTTGTTTAATTTAATTTCATTTAAAAGTGTTATTCATTTGGCTTTTCTTGTGCTAGTGTGTTGGGAATAATTTTCTCAATACCTATTTTAATAGGGCTTATATTATTCACAGGTGGGGGAATATCATGTCTTTGAAACAATGTATCATTCAATGGATCTATAATGCTGTAATGGCAGTCTCAGTGATATATATATTTAAATTCAGTGAACATATGTAGAAACACATGAAACGACTGTAATAACATGCAGGCAGATGCTAGAAAATGCTCACTCTTGCATTAGAGGACAAGAAGAATTAATTTATAACATTTTTGAACTTTGAGAATATTTTTGGAGATAGGTCCCAATTTTGAACATGTATATAGGTCACTTTCAAGGCAACTTTTCAAAGTAGTCATTTTGTACATTTTTCCCTACTATTGGTGTGTCTGGCAACAATTTTTCCCTAGTTTTTTATAGTTTCTAAAAATATATCTTGAGATTCTCATAGTACATGAAAGCAAATTCCCAGCCAGTTTGTCACGTGAGTATATTTGCAGTGGTGGTATGCTTCTAAAAATAATATTTATATGTAACGTATCCTGCTTTGAGATTTGTATAAGAGATTTTATAGCTTTGTGAGTTGTTAGCATATATGATTATATAAATTTAAAAGCTGCAGCCAATGCTAAATAAATGTCAGTATGGTTGTGAGGGAAAATGTAATCATTTACATCAGCTACCAAGTCTAAACATTGTATAAATATGGTAAAACCTTTAAGAACTGCTCCTGATAAAGAAGACAGGATTTTGGAGCTATAGATTCTGCAGAGGATAAAGTAAAGGATGAAACTTAAATTTCCCTGATTTAGGAAGCTTTGGCAACCACAAGATGTCAACTTGTAAATTTAGAGAAAATTTAAATCTAAATGAAGCTTGAAAAATAAAAGCATTGGTTTCATACATTTAGCAAAGAGTAAAGTACATCACAGATTCTTTTGCTACCACACATTTCCATGAGTAGCACTATTATGGTCATTTTTAATTCCCCTCGTTTCTATTCATTACTTTTGATGGTAAGATTTTCTTCTTCAGTACCAAATCTTGATAATAAGGAAGGAGAACTCACTGCCATTCCTAAAAAATAGGGCAACTTAATTATTGTTTAACTTAAAAATTGACCTGTTCTTTCTATGCTGTTTGTTTATTCACTCAGTGGTGTCCAACTCTTTGCAACCCCATGGACCGTAGCCCACAAGGCTCCTCTGCCCATTGGATTCCCAGGCAAGACTACTGGAATGTGTGGCCACTTTCTTCTCCAATTCATTCTATTCTCCGTGTCAAAAAAAGATTTTATCTGTTGTTCTTGATATTTGTTGTTTCATTTTTACTTGTTACTCTACAGCTGAATTTCACAAGCTTGGGACTGTTGATATTTGGAATCAATACTTGTTTATTGTGGCAGGCAGTCTTATGTGTTATAAGATTCTCAACAGCATCCTTGATCTTTACTCAATAGATGTCAGTCCCACAGATGTGGCAATCAAAAAAATATCCCCGGACATTGCCAAAGTTCACTCAAAAGGCATTGAGAACCAATCTACAGGATAGTTTGGGACTTTGGGGGCTTAAAATATTAGAGAGAAATATAAAAGGAATATAAACACAGCATTTTATTTTACAATAGAAAAGATAATTCCTAAAAGTCAGAAAATTAGTATAGCATTTGTCATATATATGTATATATACGATATCCATGTGTTCCAAAAAAATAATTGTCAAAGATAACTTACTGAGCAGAGTAGTACTTATCAGGACAATGAGACATGTGAAGTCTAGATTCTCCTAGCATGACAAATGTGTTAGGCTTTTCTTCCTATCTCTGGAAAGAGTGAAAGAGTGGTGGAGTACTTTATGATTTTTTGGTTCACTTATGGTTTGTTACTGCCTCATCTTAGCTACTCAATACTCTATTTTTATAATATATATGCAATGTAGTATGGTATTTTAGAAGGCCACTGATACAAAAGCATCAGGAAATGAACTCGCCTTTGCATCTCAAACTCAATTATTAGCTTCAAGGTATTTTTTTATGTGAAACAGATCATACTGTATGCTAATATTGTTAAAAATATTAAATAATGTAAAAAACTATATTTCTATGTTGACAATTACAGAGCACCAGTTGATTTTGTCTGTTGAAAGACATGAATTAATAAAACCATGTTTCCATGACAACAATCAATCCCTTTCCCCTAACAGCTGCAGTTTTAATTATAGCTTACATTCTCCTAGTAATAACTGTTCACTATTTCCTCACTATCTTCTATACTGAATGTTTTCTCTTGGTGCCTTAGCCATCACAGCACCAGTTTACAAAGGCTGATTGTCAGGTTAATACACATTAAAGCTGAATACTACACGTTGACAATTAACACTAGAAAGAATGATACGACATTAAACCACATGAATAGTTTCTAATGTAGAGTTCTTTATGTGGATAGCATTATTATTGAGATTTAAATATTTATCTCTTGATTCCATTGAGCAGTCATAAAATAAAAATTAAGTGATTTATAATATGATTTTAGTAGTGTATATTTCAGACTATCAAGAAAATCTTTACAACAGTATAAACTTTTAAGTTAAAAAATTTCTATATTGGAGTAGAATGTTTCTTTTGGATGACCCCTTAGAACAAAGAATGTCGCTGCGGTATCAGTAAACAAAGAATGTTGTAGCCATCAAGCTATCAGCCACTGCAGCCCTGTTGCCCCCCACCTCCACCCCACGGTGTTCCCTGGGGGGATTTAGGATGGAGAAAACAAGATGTGCTCATTTGCTCAGTCTTGTCCTATTTTTTGTGACCCAATGGACTGTAGCCCACTAGGCTCCTCTGTCCATGGGATTTCCCAGGCAAGAATACTGAATTGGCTTGCCATTTCCACTTCCAAGGGTTCTTCCAGACTCAGGGATCAAACCTGTTTCTCTTGCATCTCCTGTGTTGGCAGGACAATTATTTATTCCTGTGCCACCTGGGAGGCCCTAAAAACAGGGTAGTGGCCCTAGACAGTTAAGGCACATATCAAAGGAATTATTTCAATGAGTCCAGACACTTGCATCTTCCCATACATACAAAAGTGCTAGATGCATTAACTTGAGGTGTCTTGTTTTTCTTTAATTAACAGTAATCTTTTGATGTTCTGACCACCTGTATTTGTTTGTTTTCAAATACTCCAATATATCTTGGCTCCTCTCTAGTCCCTTTGGAATAGTCCATTCTCAGAGCTATCTGAGAAGCTGTCTCCTGGGCTTAAGTCCTCAGTATATCTGCTGAATAAAATATAATTCTCAACTTTTAGGTTGTGCATTATTTTTCAGTTGACACTCCTTCATCTATGTCTTTCTCATGTTGTTACTAGGCCTCCTCCACTATCTCACAAGTCACCTCATCACCCAGGGTATCTCTGCTTTGTACCAGGTGTTATGTTGTTCTCCCAATGTCAAGAGTTTGGACCCATGAGCACCATCTAAGGTTGCATTCATTTCCCCTGCATCCAGCACTTCACTATTAGTGTACCTATACAAGGTTTAAGATTTAAGATTCAACAATACCAAGTCCCAAGTACTGTGGGATGCTTTCTCAGGTCATCTGACCTCATCACAGTCAATGAAGCTGAGGCTTCGAGTATTTTGAATCATCTACTCATGAGTTTTTCCTCTGTGCCTTTCAAAGTTTGTCTCACCCATCTGATAAGTTCATCTCTGCTTAATGTGGCTACTAAAGACCACCATTCCCTTTTAGGTAGGAATATTTTTTCAGAGAATCTTTAAAAATACAGTGACTTAGATTTTGTTTAACCAAAAGGAAAATAATGGTGCCAATCACAGGTCAGATGAGGACTCTGTGGCTGTGAGAGGCAAAGAAAAGATATTTTAAATCGCAAATCACAAACCTCTGGGCTTTGAAAAAGTTATATGTTGTGCTGTTAACAGCAGTTTAACTCATAAAGATGATTGCAATGTTTTAAATCAAAGTTCATGGAATTACAATTAGAATGTCATGTTCTAAAAAAAGCACTCAATTTTTGAATCCTTGTTAAGTCAGATTAGCTATGAACTATGTATGAGGCATATTTAATAATTAAGGGCCCATTTTGTCCTTGACTTTTTTTCTGGTGAACTCAGCCCTTGGAGGTACATTATAAAGTATAAATAGATATGAAAAATGTAATTTTAAAGTAGAAATGAAGGCCTCTGCCTAGAAGGTGGCTTGTCTACTTTTATTATTCAGATAGTTAAAAAACATTTTATTGAGAATAAAAGGAGATAAATCCTGATTTGTAAGTCTCCCTCTTAGAAATGAATAAAAGATTGATATCTCTACAAGAAGATAATGGTGGAAATATTCATCTTATGCATTATTAATTTTATGAAATCAATGCTTCTATTTAGGGGAATTATACATTTTTATGGAATATCTCTTACTATATTTACAAAATTTAAAGAGTCACAATACATATTTTGGAATTAGGAGGCTTGTTCAAAAATAAATTCTGTTCCTCTTAAGGAAATGAAAGCCCAAAGCATAGGATAAGAGTAAAAAGATAATCTATTATGCAAGGGCATAACTATCATATCAATCATAATTATTTGTGGGTAAAAAATATTTAAAGACATCTGAATGGTCTTTAACTGATATCAATTTTTCTACATATATTAGTGACCTTAAGTATAGATTGCTGAAATAGACACATTGCTGAATAGAACATTCTTTATGGGCGGTAAATAGTATAAACTGATGTATGAAGAAAAAAAATTAACTATATTAGAATAAATTATATTAGACAAGTTTGATAATTACCATAATATTCAGATAAACTACTGCAAGTCACAATCTCTCAGAAGACCTTGCAGAGAAGTACAAAATAGGAAAAGAAAATATCACTTTATAAACTTAGTGTACAGAAAAATTGTACAATGCATTAAGAGTGTAGGTGATAAGAAAGCAGCCTAAAAAGTTAAACACAAGTCTAATGAATTCCATTCTGGGGAAGTTTGGACATTAAGTAAAAAATTTATCAAAGAATTCAAAAACTTCTGCACAATGATACAACATTCCAAGTACTAGCCAAACTACTAGCACTTGTTCTCAATCTGAAAATTTTTTTGTCCCATAAAAAATGATGCTTTTATAAACTCTATTTCTCATAAAAGTGCATTGAAATAAAGGCAGAAATGGACACTTGGCATAACAATAGTATGAAGTAGAGAACTTTAACCTAGAGTTAGAAAACCTATTGTGTGTGTGTGTGTGTGTGAGATAGAAGGTAGACGCATAGGCATTTTCAGTGCTACTGAAAAATAAAAGTTTACATTCCAATATTATACAATTGCATAAATCAATTACAGAGAAATAGTTAAGTATCTTTTTAAAAATGAAGTTGAAAGACTGATTTAATAGCAGAAGATAATTTGCAACTGATATTGGAACTCATGCTCTCATTTCTCTCCTCATGTACCTTCCTGCCCTCCAAGGTGCGGGCAACCATTGAGCTGCTTCCTCTCACTAACAGATTAGTTTGCATTTTCTGGAATTTGACAGAAGTGTAGTCACATCATTTTAAAGAATTATTTCAGTATAGGCTAGAGTGGAATGTAAACAATGAGAACATAGATTTGTGCATGATGTCAAGATAGATTGCAAAAAATAAGATTTAATGAAGAACAAGACAAAGAGGTAAAGATATTACCTGGATTAAAATTTCCACAACTCTTTGTTAAGGAGAAATTAGAATTTAATGTCAGAAAAACATTATTATTTTACCTTGTTGATAAATATTCATACTTTAGCTATATATTTAAATATATGTATTTTTATCCTTATAATGTAGGCTCACAGATCCTTGCATTAGTTTGGTAGAGTGGCATGACAAAATACCACAGACTGACTGCCTTAAATGAAAGACATTTATTTTCTGATGGTTCTGGAGGCCAGAAGTCTGAGATCAAAACATCAGCAGCTTTGGTATCCTCTGAGGCCTCTCTGACTTGCGGATAACCGCTTTCTCCTTGTCCTCACACTGGCTTCCCTCGCTCTGTGCCTATCTGTAATCTATTCTCTTCTGAAAGGACATCAGTCATACTGAATTAGTGCCCACCCATATCTCAAATATATAGTTATATTCTGAAGTTCTGGGAGTTAAGATTTCAGCATAAGAATTTTAGATCATTAAAGTCCTCAGTTATCTTTTTTTTACCTTTGCTGCTGCTGCTGCTGCTAAGTCACTTCAGTCGTGTCCGACTCTGTGTGACCCCATACATGGCAGCCCACCAGATTCCCCCGTCCCTGGGATTCTCCAGGCAAGAACACTGGAGTGGGTTGCCATTTCCTTCTCCAGTGCATGAAAGTGAAAAGTGAAAGTGAAGTCGCTCAGTCGTGTCCGATTCTTCGCAATCCCATGGACCCCAACCTACCAGGCTCCTCGGCCCATGGGATTTTCCAGGCAAGAGTACTGGAGTGGGCTGCCAGTGCCTTCTCCATTTTCTTACCTTTACAAAACTCTAAATTAGTAAAATAGATAACCAGTGAAAATTAGCTGTATGATGCAGGGAGCTCAGATTGGTGCTCTGTGACAACCTGGAGGAAGTGGGTGGAGAGAGGGAGGTTCAAAAGTGAGGGGATACATATATACCTACATTGATTCATGTCAATGTATGGCAGAAACCAATACAATATTGTAAAGCAATTATCTTTCAATTAAAATAAATTTTTAAAATACTAAATTAAAGGAACCTAAACCCAGACCAGGGCTTTCCAGTAGAAACTCATGGTAAAGAACCAACCAGCCAATGCAGAAGACATGAGAGATGAGGGTTCGGTCCCTGGGTCAGGAATATCCCTGGAGAAGCACTTGGCAACCCACTCCAGTACTCTTGCCTGGAGAATCCCATGGACAGAGGAGCCTGGCAGGTTACAATTCCATAGGGTCACAAATTCAACTGAAAATCGTCAGAGGTTTCAGAAGGATATGCTAAGATTTGAATATGATGATTATTACAATGAATGCTTTCTACTGCAGAAACTATAAAATTATATATGTGCCATTTTCATTTAACCCATAATTAGATTCTTCTGTGTTGTAGTGAGTGCTATATATAAAATGTGTTGCTTTGTCTCATCTTTGTTCTGCAAAATATTTTTACAAGTGGTTCATATTGAGAACATAGTTTTATTACTAATTCTGTAAATTATCACTTTTTCATCTCTAATTTCTCACTATATTTTCAGGTAATTTCATTTTTCTAACTTTTTATTTCCTTTAAAACCCATACATGCTAAATTTTTATCTTATTTTGGAGGTAGCTTTAAAAAATTCACCAGAATTAAAAGTATGTCAAGTTTTTAAATTTCAAATTTTAAGTCTGAAAATTATGCTTTCTCTCCAAAAGATATACTTGGTTGTCTTTTTAAGATAGTACAGTTTTGTTTTTTTCTTAAAGAGGATTTACTTTAAGTCGTTTGGGCTTCCCTGATAGTTCAGTTGGTAGAAAACCCACCTGCAATGCAAGACACCCCCTGGTTCGATTCCTGGGTCAGGAAGATCCCCTGGCGAAGGGACAGGCTACCAACTCCAGTATTCTTGGGCTTTCTTTGTAGCTCAGCTGGTAAAGAATCTGCCCGCAATGTGGGAGACCTGGGTTTGATCCCTGGGTTGGGAGGATCCCCTGGAGAAGGGAAAGGTTACCTGCTCCATTCTGGCCTGGAGAATTGGGTGGATTGTATCGTCCATGGGATCACAAAGAGAATTCCATGGACTGTATAGTCCATGGGGTTGCAGAGGCTGACATGACTGAGCAACTCTCACTTTAAATTGACTAATATCTCTCTGTAATTATATAACATCAAAAATGATCTAAGATTGTGACCATAGTCTTTTATAATGAATGCCAAAATATTTATTTTCTATAAATACAGTATTTAAGTGGGTAAATAAGGCACTTTCCTCTTATGCATTGCATCAGATATTTCACATGTTTAAAGAATACACAATGCATTTACTTAAATCATCCATTATTCTAGTCACTGTGCTTTATAATCTCTAACATTTATATATTATATATATACAAATATATTAAAATAGTAAACATTTCCAGCAAAGTTAAACACAAGTAGTTTTAGAAGTCCAATTCTTAAACTTTACTTTGTTTGCCTTAAGTTTAATTAATAGTTGATCTTCTTGTTTGGGACCCTGTGAAAAGAATGGTTGTTACTTATTATGAAACCAATAAACAAAAGCAATGACTTTGCATAGTATTCATTACTAAGTTTAATCTACAAAGCTTCAGACACTTGAGTACAGTAGTGAAATGATACACACTTACCAGCCACGTGAATAACTGCACAGTGCAAAGAGGGGGCTCTTTGTGATAGATTTTGTTAATGGATGAATTGTTTCCCTCTCGAAATGAATATGATCAATATTTTGACTTGTTGGTCAAGAATCCACCTGCAATGCAGGAGACCTGAGTTCCATTGCTGGGTCAGGAAGATCTCCTAGAGAAGGAAATGGCTACCCACTCCTGTATTCTTGCCTGGGAACTCCCATGGACAGAGGAGCCTGGGGGGTTACAGTGCATAGGGTCACAGAATCAGACAGGAGTCAGTGACCAAACCACCCACAACAACAATCCCCAGTACCTCAGAATGTGACTGTATTTGGATCATATTTTTTTAGTGAAAAAAATAGATTAACGTGCAAAGAGCAGCCTTGTGTAGCAGTGCGTATATGTGCAAACTGATTTGGCTTAATCCAGTAAATAAGCAAATCACCTGTGTACTTTAACTCTTTCAGCTGATTTCTTCATCTCTCTGATGGCTGATTTTTGAGAGGTTATACGGGAAATCTAATTAGAATGTATGAAGACCAATATACAATCAAGGCTTTCCTTGCTAAAGCCAACAGGATTGTGTTTTCCTAGTGAACAACACTAGATGGGATCTTGTGACAGGACTGCGCGACTAACATTAGATGGAGAGGCTGCTGTTGCCGACCCCTCACCTCTCTGACTCTGGTGGTCCTGAACCTTTCTTTGAGTGTTGAAGCTCTCTGCTCTGATGGTGCCCGCAGGGTTGCCTGTCTGTTCTTGGCATCTGCAGGCAGTCTGCACGCAGGAGACGGCTTGCACGCAAGACACTGCGCCTTTCAAAGTGAGCACAGATGTCCTACACCATCTGACCTTCTGTTTGTTCTGGGTGAATCTTTTCATCCATTTCTTATGTAAAGTTGGTCGCTTATTCACAGTGATAGGAAAGAAAAAAAAAAAAAGAATACTCTGGACCACATCCTAGGCTTGAAATGTGTGTGATTTTTACATGATAGTTTATAATAGATGATTGATTTTAAAATACGTCTCACTTATACTTTCACTGATTTCCCTGACAATTTCATTTTCAAATATTCTGTATGGCAAAGTTAGAAATTAAATTTAACACTAATATATGCATCCATATAAAGATCTGATATGAGTCTAGATTACTCTCAGGAAGCTGGGGAGACTCAGAACAATCCGTTAGCACAGGGCTACAAAATGCATGTATACCTTCCATGTTTTTTGACACCTAGGAGATAACACATTTGTCAGATCAAGCCATGACTTTAATTTGAGACTTCTGGTTGTCTTTGTAATTTATCTTGTTAAATAATGATATGGGTAAATTAGTCTTTGGGAAGTAATAGAAAGACCTTGGGTGTTTTATATTCTTTGTATGTTAAAAAAAATTATGACATAATTAAGTATTGCTTTTATTGTTTTAAGATTCTAATGCTGAGTTTCTAAACAGCAATGCATTTGTTAATTTGGGCTGGGTAATATTTTGTAGTGGAAGATGTATTGAGTATTGTAGGATGAATAGCAGGATCCTTATACCATATTCACAAGATGCCTCAGCCCACTCCCACCCCCATACACACTATGCATTAACAACCAAAATCACCCCCAGCCCTTGCCAGTGGCCCCTGGGGAGAAAAACTAGACGCAGTTAAGAACGACTGCTCTAAGGAATTTATTGAAAAACCATAGCATGCTAGAAACAAGAGTTTTTAGTCTATGTAGCAGAATTTCATCCCAACTTTGCTACTTATTATCTTTGACTTGTAATGTGTTATTTTATTCTTTGGGACTTTATTTTCTCATTTAAAAACTGAGGGCTATCTTCATCCACTGTTTAAAAAAGCTTAGAGTCAAATGCTAACTCCTTAACATGACCTTTGAGGGAAAACACAGTCTACGATTAGGGAAAATAGCCCATGGAAATTAATTTAATTTGGTTGGTCAGAAAAAAAAAAACAACTCAAAAAAGTGACAAGTAAAATGAAGCATGAAAGAATAAAAGTGCAAGTCTTGGGATGAAATGTGGTCTATGAAGGGGAAAAAAAAAGCACAAAGACCTCAAAGTCTGTCTAAAAAGTACATGTGCTATTTCTTCCACTCCATAGTGATTGTGTATGTTTGTTGAAGGAGATCAGAGTGTTACACTAAGATCTGTTACTTTGGTACATGAGTTACTTTGAGCTGATGCAATTGGGACACAGAGGAGCTCTATGCCCTCCTCTATCAGCCTAAAGCAGGACATAAACCCCCTTGTGAAGAAGTCCTCCACTCTCCCATAATAGGAAGAAGGAGGTGGGCAGCATGGAGATGAGTCTGCATAAAGTAACCGTACCAAATAACCCTTAATTACCATTGTTTTGGTTTAGTCAAGAAGTCATGTTCAACTCTTTGGCTAACCCGTGGTCTACAATTTAACCCCCTGATAAGCCCAAACCCCCTTTCCTTTTTCTGGTCACTTGTCCACAATTTATCATACTTGGTTAAAAAGATATATAAGCTCTTGGGTTTAACCACTTCTTTAAGTTCTTCACTTTTATGTTACCCCTGTGTACATAAAAAATATATTAACATAAATAAAATTGGCATTTTTTTCTTCTTTCATTCTGTTTTTTTTTTTATTAATAAGAGTCAAAAGCCACATTTACAGAACCTAATGAGTAGAAAAAAAATCTCTTCTTCCTCTAAGGCATTATATGTCTACTTACTACCAAAGATTCTGGCATATATTAGGGTCTTACTAATTACTTGTTGAATACATAAATGTATGATAATATTATTGATATTTATTTTTAGGCCTTATATCAAAAGAGACACTTCATGTGAATGAACTATAAAAATTACATACTATCACATATAGCTTTTGATTATTACTATCATTTTTGTTTTCATAGTTACTATATTGATATTATACAAGCCAATATAATATATATAGTGAAGAAACTTTTATTTCATTAAGTTTGCATTGGCATAATTTTGAATTTAGGATTACAAATTGAATCTTACCCCTCCATGTAACTTGGTTCCAGCCACATTCATTTTTGGTTTCTAAATGAATAACCCATGAAAGTTTATGCTTATGGATGTGATTTCCAAATTCTAGAACAGGCATGTTATAGTTGCTATAATTTTTAAAAGTGTAAGCTTGCTCCTTGAAAGAAAAGCTATGACCAAACTAGACAGCCTATTAAAAAGCATACATTATTTTGCCAACAAAGATCTGTCTAGTCAAAGCTATGGTTTTTCCAGTAGTCATGTGTGTATGTGAGAATTGGACTGTAAAGAAAGCTGAATGCTGAAGAATTGATGCTTTTAAACTGTGGTATTGGAGGACTCTTGAGAGTCTCTTGGACTGCAAGGAGATCCAACCAGTCCATCCTAAAGGAAATCAGTCCTGAATATTCATTGGAAGGACTGATGCTGAAGCTGAAGGTCCAAAACTTTGGCCACCTGATGCGAGACAGAAGATGAGATAGTTGGATGGCATCACTCACTTGATGGATATGAGTTTGAGCAAGTTTCAGGAGTTGGTGATGGACAGGGAAGCCTGGCCTGCTGCAGTCCATAAGTTTGCAAAGAGTTGGACATGACTGAGTAACCGATCTGAACTGAACTGAAGCATACTATACTCCTTAAAAAGCACAAGCTGAGTCAAAACCCAACTTTTGTTCTTAAATATCATGTTTTGTTAAAGAATTCCAGACTTTCCATAAACTTTTCTTTTACTTAAAATTTTTAGAAAATTACTCTTATGGGCTATGTGGCATTTACCAACTTACTGATGCTACTGAGCTACAAATATAACTCTATGAAAATTTCATTTTTCATATTGCTTTTGACCATCTCTTTGATAATGTCAGACTGAAGTGTTTTTGTGTTTTCTTTTTTGCAATAACTCTTGATTTTGTCTCGTTCTTCTCTCCTCAAGTTGAGTATTTCTTATGAGCCTTTTCATCTGCTGATAATTTTATGTAAATATTGAAATTAAAGGATTAATTATGTAAGCATTGACATTAAAATATATATCACCTTATATATCCTAATAATAATAATTAATACACCTGAGGCTATCTATATGGCATGATAAAACCTTTCATATTTCCCAGCATAATCTTATTAAAGAGAAGATAAATCATACCATTTATACATTCAAAGATAAGAAAGAATTATAGTTTCATTCATGGTGGTTATCTGACAGTTATGCTATATGGATACTGACAAGAGAGCTAATATATTCCTGAATCTAGATACTGACATTCTCTTTTATTTTTATCTCAAAGTAAGTAAGAGAATGGACCCTCACTACTGACTTGACTCCAGAGAGAATTAAGATACATTAAATGACATGCTTCCCAAAAAAATACATTTGTTCAATAATATACTCAGCAGTGGCCACAGGACTGGAAAAGGTTAGTTTTCATTCCAATCCCAAAGAAAGGCAATACCAAAGAATGCTCAAACTATGGCACAATTCCACTCATCTCACACACTAGTAAAGTGATGCTTAAAATTCTCCAAGCCAGGCTTCAGCAATACATGAACCATGAAATTCCAGATGTTCAAGCTGGTTTTAGAAAAGGCAGAGGAACCAGAGATCAAATAGCCAATATCTGCTGGATCATTGAAAAAGCAAGAGAGTTCCAGAAAAACATCTATTACTGCTTTATTGACTATGCCAAAGCCTTTGACTGTGTGGATCACAATAAACTGTGGAAAATTCTGAAAGAGATGGGAATACCAGACCACCTGACCTGCCTCTTGAGAAACCTGTATGCAGGTCAGGAAGCAACAGTTAGAACTGGACATGGAACTACAGACTGGTTCCAAATAGGAAAAGGAGTACCTCAAGGCTGTATATTGTAACCCTGCTTATTTAACTTATATGCAGAGTACATCATGAGAAACGCTGGGCTGCAGGAAGCACAAGCTGGAATCAAGATTGCTGGGAGAAATATCAATAACCTCAGATATGCAGATGACACCACGCTTATGGCAGAAAGTGAAGAGAAAATAAAGAGCCTCTTGATGAAAGTGAAAGAGGAGTGTGAAAAAGTTTGCTTAAAGCTCAACATTCAGAAAACTAAAATATTGGCATCTGGTCCCATCACTTCATGGCAGATAGATGGGGAAAGTGTGGAAACAGTGGCTGACTTTATTTTTCTGGGCTCCAAAATCACTGCAGATGGTGATTGTAGCCATGAAATCAAAAGATGCTTACTTCTTGGAAGGAAAGTTATGACCAGCCTAGACAGCATATTCAAAAGCAGAGACATTACTTTGCCAACAATGGTCCGTCTAGTCAAGGCTATGGTTTTTCCAGTTTTCATGTATGGCTGTAAGAGTTGGACTACAAAGAAAGCTGAGCGCTGAAGAATTGATGCTTTTGAACTGTGGTGCTGGGGAAGACTCTTGAGAGTCCCTTGGACTGCAAGGAGATCCAACCAGTCCATCCTAAATGAGTTTAGTCCTGAGTGTTCACTGGAAGGAGTGATGCTGAAGCTGAAACTCCAATACTTTGGTCACCTGATGTGAAGACCTGACTCACTTGAAAAGACCCTTATGCTGGGAAAGATTGAGGGCAGGAGGAGAAGGGGACGACAGAGGATAAGTTGGTTGGAGGGCATCACTGACGCAATGGATATGGGTTTGGGTAGACTCTGGGAGTGGTGATGGACTGGGAGGCCTGGAATGCTGTGGTTCATGGGGTCGCAAAGAGTTGGACACGACTGAGCAACTGAACTGAGCTGATACCTATTGTCCTGGGCCCAGGTGGAAATTTCATAAACATATCTTATTAGTCACAAATTAAATATGAATGGAAGTTACAAATTATTTATGTCTATCGCCAAATGCTGAGTCAGGGGATAACGTGGTTTCTGATTTCTGACCCTTCATCTTTTTAATCACTGTAATTGAAAGTACCTGATCTTCCTCAAGTTATAGGATTTACAATTGATCTCCATAAAATAAAATGAGATTGCTATGGTATTACTGAGTTTAACTCTATCTTCTTAAATTCTATATCTACACGAGAAGAAAAAATCATATGACCTAACTTGTTTCCATGGTCACAAAAGATTTCCTAATTTCTTTGCCTAAAAATATCTTCAAGTCACATCTTTTTTTTTTTTTTTTTCCTATGTTGGAAAAGTTTTATTGTGTTATGATACTTATATTTTTTTGACTTTGGTAGGCAGAATTCTAAGGTGACTGAAATTTCCTGCCCCTTTGTGTAATCATCTTTTCTTGAGTTTGTACAGAATGCCAAATCACTTTGGTCATTAATTTGGTCCTATGGAATTTAACAGATGTAACTAAGGTCCCTAGTCAGTTGACTTTCCATTAATCCAGAGGAAGATTATTCTGGGTAACCTGGTCTACTGAAATCAGCCCTGAGGAGTGATGAGAGGGATCTGAAATGAGATTCCCTGCTGGCCTCATAAGAGCAAACTGCCATATTGTGGAGAAGGCTACGTAGCTAGGACCTGAGAATGTCCCCTAGTTGATGTCCCACAAGAAAACAGAGACCTCAGCCTTATAACCACAAGGAACTAAATTCTACATAATAACTAATGAACTTGGACATTGACCCTGCGCTCCAGACAAAAATATAGCTGGACTGACACCTTGAAAAGAGAGCCCTGAAAAGAGACCTTCACAAGAGAACCCAGTTTACAACATGCCTGGACTTTTGATCCACAGAAAAATATGAGATAATAAAGGGGTGTTGTTTTAAACCACTCCTTTGGGGTAACTTGTCTAAAGTTACTAGGTTTGAGGTAGCTTATTACACAGCAATGGAAAACTAATATCATATCTTTTCTCTAACAATTCCCAATTCTAAACTGTAACAGAAACTCAATGAAAGTTGGCATTTCAATGAGTTGTTATTCCTGTCAGTTCCCAATTTTATGTTCAATCTTGAACATATATTTAAATATCATAAAGGAGAGGATACAAATTCTGGGTCTATCCTGCTTAGAAGTATGTAACATCCTAGAAATTTAAAGAGGCATTAACTTCTATTGGGTCAAACTCTCACTTTACAAGGGAAATACCAAAAGATGTTAATTTATTTTGTAATCAACACTTCAAAGCATGGTATAAAAGTATTACATAAGATAAAAGATAGTGCAAGTAACCTAGTAATTAAAGCTTTTTTCAAACACATTTGAATTCTATTATGATGTACTTATCAGTGAATTATTCAGATCCATTTGTTTCATATCCTTGTACTATTTCTTTTTTCTTTCTTCCCAATTTCTGATTATATCATTGCCTATGAGCAGAAGTAAGCACTGCTAGAGAATATTATCTATGAATATCTTTTAAAATTTATTAGAATCTGTGATCAAAGATTTAGTGAAGGACAAGGATGAAGTTAATGTCTCAAAATTAAGTTGTAGTACTCTGGATAATATTGCAGTATAGAAACAAAAAAAAACAAATCATAAAATTTTTAACTTTGAAACATGGTATTGCAAGTCCTTTTTATAAAACTGCAAAATGAGAATTTTTAGCTAATGAGTGTGACTTGGCAGGACATAAATGGAAATATGTTTCATTGGCCAACATGTTCTGGAGGCATATGAGTGTCTAAATAGATGATGCTCAAAAGAGTATTTTTGGCATCAATGTGTCTCCAAACATTTTGATCAGGAATTTGATTGCCATATGTCCATATCCTCCAACTTAAATGATGAACATACTTTAGGTCTCTTGGGATATTTTTAGTTCTTGGCAGTACTGATTCTTTTACCATTAAGCATTTTGTCTTACAAAATGTGTTTTTTTCCTCACCTTCATAATTTTCCACATATATTGATCATTTCAATATAGACTGTCTGGAATTAAAACTAAGGTGATGATTTATTGAAGCTCAGTATTGAGAGAAGCAGCCATGGATAGTGTTTCCTTTTGAATAGTGCTTATGAATTCCACTGTCATGACATTTAACCATTAAAGCTTCCATATACTGATTCATCATTAGTCTTAGATGTTCACTTTTTACCTAAAATCCTAGATTACAAACATATAACCTGCATAATATGTCATTTTCATCTTTGTTTCCCTACAGAAACTTTCAAAAGGAAGGTATATGAAAATAGTTGCAAATATATTACTGAATATCATATTCAGTTAATGCTAGATATTTCTTTTGTTTCAATAGATCACATTATCTTAATAAAAATGCAAATGTCATCAAAGGTAGAAATCTGAGTTTGGGGGAAAGATAATTGGACCTGAAAATGTACTTTAGCATTAGAAATCCTCAAATAACTTAAAATGTATGAGGAAGGTAATATTTTATTAATATTTTTCCAATTGGCCTCATCATTTCCTTCTATTTCTTTTCTGATACCATGAATACATTTAACGTTTGTGTGTATGTACAGGAAATTTGGCCTTGGAGTATAGAATGAAGCAGGGCAAAGACTAATAGAGCTTTGCCAAGAGAATGCACTGGACATAGCAAACACCCTCTTCCAACAACACAAGAGAAAACTCTACACGTGGACATCATCAGATGGCCAACACTGAAATCAGATTGATTATATTCTTTGCAGCCAAAGATGGAGAAGCTCTATACAGTCAGCAAAAACAAGACAGGGAGCTGACTGTGGCTCAGACCATGAACTCCATATTGCCAAATTCAGGCTTAAATTGAAGAAAGTGGGGAAAACCACTAGACCATTCAGATATGACCTAAATCAAATCCCTTATGATTATACAGTGGAAGTGACAAATAGATTCAAGGGATTAGATCTGATAGACAGAGTGCCAGATGAACTATGGACGGAGATTTGTGACATTGTACAGGAGACAGAGATCAAGACCATCCTTAAGAAAAAGAAATGCAAAAAAGCAAAATGCTGTCTGAGGAGGCCTTACAAATAGCTGTGAAAAGAAGAGAAGTGAAAGGCAAAGGAGAAAAGGAAAGATATACCCATTTGAATGCAGAGTTCCAAAGACTAGCAAGGAGAGATAAGAAACATTTCCTCGGTGATAAGTGCAAAGAAATAGAGGAAAATATTTGGGAATGGGAAAGAAGAATGGGAAAGACTAGAGATCTCTTCAAGAAAATTAGAGATACCAAGGGAACATTTCATGCAAAGATGGGCTCAATAAAGGACAGAAATGGTAGGGACCTAACAGAAGGAGAAGATATTAAGAAGAAGTGGCAAGAATACACAGAAGAACTGTACAAAAAGATCTTCATGACCCAGATAACCATGATGGTGTGATCACTCACCTAGAGCCAGACATCCTGGAATGTGAAGTCAAGTGGGCCTTAAGAAGCATCAATACAATCAAAGCTAGTGGAGGTGATGGAATTCCAGTTGAGCTATTTCAAATCCTGAACTGATTCAAAACTGAACTGAACTGAATAGGAAATTCTGCAATATGGATGTGAAGAATAGCCAATATTTTCAGGTGACTTTCTAGATCTGACAGTTCTAGGTATACATTGTAAGCAATTGATGGCTGCATGTTTTGTAAATTAATAGGTTTTATTTTTAAGATAAGTTTAAGGTTTATAGAAAAATTAATGTACTTAAGGACAATGGTTACATTTTATTATAAATACTTATTTCAATTTTTAGGTCTTTTGTACCATATTTTTGTAATTTCTATCCTCTATTTCATTTTATCTTTTAAATCAGAATTTTTGACTTGCCTTTTTTTAAAGTTCACTCTTTGAATATAGGAGTTTGTAATGTGAATATCTTTTTAAGGAACCCTAAGTATTATGAATTAAATAGCATCAAATTGAAATATAATTGACTGATTTATATCATAGGCAAAGTTGGCATGCCTCCTAGGCAGTGATAGAAAGGAGGACTCAATCAGGAATTCAAGTGCCATAATTTAAAATAAAGGTTTTTATATTTAATACCTCACCTGCTGAGAAGGGGGAATTTCTCTTCTTGCATTAGATAATAGCTTGAGGCCTCAATTTCATATCTGATGGTTTCTGGGCCCATTTAAGTTATATATCAAGTTAAATAGTGCCCTAGCTGGCAGACATTTATGAGCAGAATTTGAATGATTTTAATCTTTCATTTTAATAAAGAAGATAGTATAACTTAATGGTTTCTGTGTATTCAAAGGACTTAATAGCACTTAGAAGACAACAAGAATGATTGACTGAAAGAGAGAAGGATTATTTGTCTGGTCACAACATGTGTACCACATCCTGATGATGGTGAACAAAATGACCTTGTTTCTCCCTGTGGCAAATTGCCAAGCTTGGCATCTGTGGAAATTGTCACACACCTGAATCCCTGAGACTGTCTTCTGAAACTTCCATCTCTCCACAGGACTTCCTCCCCCTAAGTCAAGTGCTGAGGGTGCAGCAAGAAAGAAACAGTAATGTTTGGAAAGTGGTCCTACTGCATAGACATCACTCACCATGAAAATAGAATTTGGAAGACAGAATAACCCTATTACTAAAGTGAAGACAATGCACTTGTGACAGGTATCTGTTTATACTCGAAGATGCATATAGAAATCTAGAATTTATACTGCTTTGGTAAGTATTGCTCAGATTCCAGCCAAGTTGTGAGTGCACAAGAGGTTAATCAAGCATACTGTTCTCTCAATAAGAGTGTCTGCAGATTATACCGTATAGCCATCCATCCTATGATTTATCAATCTCTTATCAATCATCTATTAATATTTACCTAAATCTATTTTCCTTAGTACTATTTCCTATAAAACCTGTCTTTCAGTGTTTCTCCTTTTGTCACTACTAGCTACCAGTTTATCTTTAAAGATTTCTAAATGTTTCACAGCATAGGCCTAAAAGAAATGCCACTTCTTCCAAAACAGGCTTACCATTTTCTCAAATCTGATTTCATTTCCATACTTCTCTATGGCGCCTCCATTTTATCACATACTATACTATCTGTCTAGTGTTTTTGCCTAATTTCCTGACTCTCTAAATAGATGGTAAAATTCTTTATATTAGAGACTGTTTATCATTCATTTTTGTATCCTTCACTTTTCCTCACCTGGTGCCTTGTGAATAGTGAATAGGTAAAATAAATATGTACTGTATTAGTGATAAAGAGTATCATTTACATTATAATGCTAAATTTCTTTAGAATATTGCAGAAGGGAATGGCAACCTACCCCAGTATTCTTGCCTGGAGAATCCATGGACAGAGGAGCCTGGCGCTCACAGGTGGGATTCAAACATGGCTTAGCAACTAATCCACCACCACCACCATTTTACGATATAAATATTTTGATGCATCAATTATAATTCATTGTTATGAATAAGACTAATAATCATGATTTCATACTACATGTCAGGCACTGTGCAGCATACTTTATACACCTTTTCATATTGGTTTCTGACTTTGGAGATTCAAAGGCATAAGGAAGCTAAGTGTTATGGAGGTTAAGAGACTTGTCCCGATTCAGGGAGTGATACAGCTAAAACTTAATTTCTGAGTTTTAAGACTACCCATATAGGGTTTGGAACTGCTATACTTTGTTGTAACTTCTTGAGTTTGGCATGTGAGACAGTCATTGAAATGTTCATCATTCTAGCCATCTTCCATGGGGACACATGATCCAATTGAATTTTTCTACCCCGCTTGATTTTAGCATGCCTGTTTGATTTCTTCTGACATAAAATATAAGTGCTGGTGCCCTTTCTTTTAGACACTTTAAGTGCTGGTTTGTGACCTGTCTTTTTCTCTTACCACTGCTGACAAGAATTTGAAAAATTCTATATGTCTGAGTCTTTGAGTGACTACTAGCATAGCCCTAATGTTTTTCTCTGTTGTGCCTATACCATGAATGAGGAAAAAAATATTGTAAGTCACTGACATATTGGAGTTTTGTATTACTTCAAATTAATCAAGTCCATCCTGATATAACAAGAAACTCTTCTTCTAGTAAAATAGCTTTCCCATGCCTTTTTTTTCGGTTACCTACTTCTTTGTGCATGGATACATGATTGGGATGTTTTATTCATTGATATGCCACAATATTTGGAAGGCCAATTCTTAGGGAGAATTGAGGGACTTGAAGACCCTTTTGCCAGAATCAGATGGGAGCTTTACAAAAAATACAGAGTCTGCCATCCACCCTAAATCTACCAGATAAAAATCTCTGAAAATGGGCCATTGAATCTGGATATTCACTGATACCTTAAAGGAGTGTAACATGCACAACTGAGAATTAATACCATGGACAGTTAAAGGCAACATTTATTTCCACAGCTAAGTCCTGAGCTGTTTTCTCCTTGAGGTATGGCAGGGTTTAATCCTGGGTGTTACCTTAATATCATTCTGGTGACATCCATAAGCATCAACAAAAAATTAACTTGCAATGCAAATTAGAAGTTTAAGAACATTTCAGCTTTCAAGATAAAATGAACAGGATGTAATGAAAAAGCATATTTAGAGAAATGAAATTGAGACTCAGAATGTAATTACTTTCAGATCATGTTCCTTGAGTGAGAATCCAAGTAATATGCTTTCATTATGGAAAATATATGGATACAAGCTACAGATAAGAAAGACATGATGAAAGAAAGAAAAGTAAGCTATAATTTGGTATGTCTTTCCAGACTTCTCTTTTACTTCTTTGGCTATAATATCTCTACCGCATGTATATAATGGCACCCATTTAGCATAAGTGACATCTTATATTATAGTACTTCTATTAAGTATTCTGTGGGATATTGTTTCCTTTTATTATTTTATAGTTTTTAACAATATTGTCATGCTTACAACAGTGAATGCTATCTAATGCATTTATAAAATATTCAGGTTTTATAATCTACTATTGCAAACCATAATATCTCAGTTTGAAGGCCCCAGGAAGATATGACTTTGAAGACAGCTCTGCTGGTAATACATGTGATCCTAATTGAGTTATTTAAAGCTTCTGAGCAGCGCTTTTCAGTCTGTATAGTCCTGGTACCACACAACCCTTAATTGTCCTCTTTAGTCCTTGCCACACCCCTCTAAGACAAGTAATTTTATCTTGTTTCATAGAGAGGGACAGAGTACTCTGGAGATGTCATGTAGTCAGTAACTAAAGTCAGTGTTTTCTACTTTGAACTCCTCCAGACTTCCACCCATAGCTTCAGCATGAGGCTGGATGTCTTGATAGTGAGTTTTTTGTTGTTTGTTTGTTTTAATAAATTCTGCCTTCAAACATGAGTAACACATCGCAGTAAAGAGTAAAAATCTCTTGTTTCTTCTTTGGATGGTATCATCAAAAGGGTACTGTCTTTGGAACAAGAAGCTCCCAGGATTAAAATTTCCCCTGTAGCACCTACTATAGCTCTGTGGCCAAGGTCAAGTCCCTTTTCCTGCACAAAGGATCATAACACTTTTTAAAATTTTCATTTAAAGTTTACAGAAAATGAATCCTGAGTGCCTAGAGCAGTACTTGATACACAGTAAATATGCAATGAATATTTCAGTTCTGTTCAATGTTACTGAAGCTGTAAGTACTGCACTTCACTAAGCTATATGCTTTAAAAGCATATTCTTTAAATATAGGGTATATTTGTATAAATACAAATATTACTTTACTTCTATTAGATGACATTGTTTTCAACTTACTTTATCATTTTTATAGACTATTCCAGCCATATTTAACAAGAGTCTGAGGACTTTCAGTTCAGTTCACTTCAGTCGCTCAGTCATATCCGACTCTGCGACCCCATGAATCGCAGCATGCCAGGCCTCCCTGTCCATCATCAACTTCCACAGTTTACTCAAACTCATGTCCCTCAAGTCGATGATGCCATCCAGCCATCTCATCCTCTGTCATCCCCTTCTCCTCCTGCCCCCAATCCCTCCCAGCATCAGGGTCTTTTCCAATGAGTGAGCTCGTCGCATGAGGTGGCCAAAGTACTGGAGTTTCAGCTTCAGCATCAGTTCTTCCAATGAACATTCAGGACTGACCTCCTTTAGGATGGACTGGTTGGATCTCCTTGCAGTCCAAGGGACTCTCAAGAGTCCTCTCCAACACCACAGTTCAAAAGCATCAATTTTTCAGCGCTCAGCTTTCTTCACAGTCCCACTCTCACATCCATACATGACCACTGGAAAAACCATAGCCTTGGCTAGATGGACCTTTGTTGGCAATGTAATGTCTCTGTTTTTTACTATGCTATCTAGGTTGGTCATAACTTTCTTTCCAAGGAGTAAGCGTCTTTTAATTTCATGGCTGCAATCACCATCTGCAGTGATTTTGGAACCCAAAAAAAATAAAGTCTGACACTGTTTCCTCTGTTTCCCCATCTATTTCCCATGAAGTGATGGGACCAGACTGAGGACTTTACCCAGCATTTATGAGTAGGTCTCCTTTGCTTACTACTTCATTGTACAAAGTTCAGATCACACCTAGGGACTCTTAAATATTGGATTTGTTATGAATCACTAAAGGTAGTTATGCATGTGCAAAATAATTACAGATGCAAGGGCAATAGGTCTAAGTGGGCTCTAGGTTTAGGCTTTGCACATAAGACACTAATATCTATAAAATAATACAAAACTTTCCTCTATGCACAATAAAGATCAAAGAATAAGCATCAGTCTTCTCAGAATGTAGCTAGGTTGAAATATGGAAGATTGGCTTGATTATAAATAAGGAGCATACTCTTTGCATTAAGTAGTGTATAGCTAAGTGAGCTGGATTCATTTGACTTTCCAGACAGCCAGAGTTGGATTCAGAAGCAGCCAAATTGCCTTGGGGACCTTCCTCTGGCATTTTGCCCAATGGTGCTCTTCGTGGGAGGGGCAGCTTCACACACAGTGCTTAAGAGCATCTGGGTTGTTGTTGTTCTGAATGCTACTGCTGACAGATTTACCATCTGCCTTTGAGAAAGACAACAGTCTGGGGGAACTTTGATACTAAGCATTCACATGATAGCCTTTGACAGTCAAAAGCCCTCATTAAATAAGAGACCAAAATGTATCCCATCTAAACTAAACAATAAAACACCAACTTTATTTTGGTTTTCATTCTTTACAAATGTAACATGGAAATCCATTGATGGCAGTGCATTTTTTTTGCGGCTATGCTAATTGTCTCACATTTTCATGTTTAATTTACACAGTCATAAATGTATGTGGGTCAAAATGTTATCTTTGTTTTGAAAATAAGGAAATTAATACTTAAAGAATAAAATTTGTGTTCAAGCTTACTTTAGGGAGTGTCAGAGCAGGAATGTGAATCCTGGTAGTCAGATTCAGTTTACCATAAGCTTCACCTCTGCATATACTTCATTTTTAACCATTTGCTCCTGGAAGTTGATATTCTGGGTTGCCTTAGCATAGGGTGATTATTTAATCAATGAGGCAGGTACAAAAGTTTGCTCAAACGCATGTCGAATTGAGTTGGTGATGCTATCTAGTCATCTCGTCCTCTGTCGCCCTCTTCTCCTCCTGCCCTCAATCTTTCCCAGCATCAGAGGCTTTTCCTATGAGTTTGCTCTTCGCAATAGGAGACCCAACTATTGGAGCTTTCGCTTCAGTATTTCTGTTAAATTATACAGTCAGGGCAGATTACTCAGAATGTGGTTATCTTGAGATGAGGGTTACATTTGATCTTTTCTTGTCTCATTAGCTTCTCCAGAGGAAATGTTATTCAAGGAGATACTATATCCCTAATCCTTAAAGATGCATGTCAAAGGTCAGACAAGGAACTGTGGACAAAAGTGCACTTCACCTTTAAAACAACCAGAGTACTTGTCACGGTGACCTGAAAGTACTTAAAAAAGTAAAACCTGGGGATTCCCTGGTGGTCCGGTGATTAGGACTCAGTGTTCTCACTACCATGGGCCAGGCCCAGGTTCTATCCCTGGTTGAAGAAATAAGATTCTGCGAGCTGTTAGGCGTGACCAGAAAGAAGTAAAAGCCCTATGTAATTTTAAGTTGTTTCATATCTGAGAGATGGCACATTTGGTTTGCCTAATGTTTATTAACACATGTAATTTATAGAATTGGTTTTTATTGTCATTATGTCTTACTTTCATAGAGGATTAATAAAATATGTGCTCTTAGCAAGTGAGATATCATAGGCATGTATAATCATATTTGCACACAACTACAATTATACACACTGCTTCTTTACTTAAACATTCTTGGCCTGCTCTTTAAACACTCAAAAGCTGACAGCCTCAATGCCATTAATAAGATATCTATGTTAACTCTAAATGGTAATTTAATTTAAAGTCCCCAAACAGAAAAGCATGGATACATTTAAAGTTGAATTGCATCTTTTAAAATAGCTCTCTGTGGACATTCCCTTCTGTTCCTTAAAAGGCAGGCACATTCCAGCTGTAAGCACTTGCAGTTGGAATGCATGTCATGACCGAGAGTTGCCCTGCTTTCATTTCCCTTGGGCAAACCCACCAACCTGGTTGCAGACTGTCAGTAGGAAGATAGGTAGAATGATTTATAACCAGCCTGTGACTGTTTATACTAAAGTGCATATAGCCAAATCACACTGGAGGGGAAAATGGAGTGAAAGATATTGATTCATATTTTTTTAGCACCAGCTCTAAACCCCATAAGCACAATCAATATTGAGTCTATTAACTCAAAATATGTAGTACACTAATGAATAGTAGGGAAAAAGTTGACAGCAGGAAAGTAATCTTAAATGTAGTGGGAATGCAACATATTGGGTTGGCCAAAAATTTTGTTTGGGATTTTCTGTAAGATGTTATGGAAAAACCTGAACAATCGTTTTGGCCAACTCAGTATGAAGATGACATGATGTGCATGAGTCTGAAACTCATAATTTATATGAAACTCATACTGAAACTTAGTATCAATGAAATATACTTCCCAATTATATGTGAAGACTCTAGATCCTTTTCTGATATCAGGCAAAGAAACAACTTATTTGTTGGATATACAAATTTCCAATAAATCAAGTCAGAGTTAAAGGAAACAAGAAAATGTATGGATCAATTAAATCTAAGGTAAGGCATATTCATTTTCATTAATCCAAAAGAATGTAGTATAGTGGTAAGAACTGTGTCATGGGAGTCCAGTTTCACCATTGTGGGAAGAATTCTGGGATTTGAAGACCAATACACATGAGGACAAACCTTGATTTGGCTACTTCTAAATGTGCATCTCTAGGTAAGTTGCTTAACTTTTCTTGGCCTCTGATTTTGTCGTTGCAAAATGGGATAAAAGCATCAGTTTCATAATTTGCTTGTGAGATTTAGGTAAGAGGAAATGCAGCGGTTGCCACAGTGAAAGCAGTAAATTAATTGGTGCTAGTTGCTGTCTTTGCTGCATATTTCATTGCCTACTCAAAATGTTTTAGCTTGATGTTCAAAGCCTTTGCTAATCTGCTTTTACCCATCCCTCCAGCTTGATGTCCTGTAATACCCCTTTCAAAAGTGGTACTTTCACTAAATTTGTTGATAAATAATCCTTGACTTTCCTACCTTTGTATAATCCCTACTAATTTACATTAACAATGAAAAGGTACTTAAATCTTTGTCAAGTTAAAACCAGTCTTTCTGTAAGTCAGATGACCAATAACCATTTCTGAGTTGTTTAAAGGATACTACTTAACAGTCAGTTTCTGGTGGTCAGAATGACTTGTTTCTCAGGGGTTTTTCCTCCTTTATGAAAATAACAATTCTACAGAATTTTGTAAACTGGATCTTCAACATAATTTTAAGAGCATAATAAAATAAAGATTTTTCTCTTGTTCACATAATATTCCAGTGTCCTTTCCGGAAGGGATAGGAACATATTTATGCAGCATGCATATCAGGCTTCTATGTAAGGTTTCCCTCGTGTGTGTGTGTGTGTGTGTGTGTGTGTGCACCCACTCGGTCATGTCTGACTCTTTGCAGCCTAATGGGCTATAACCCTCCAGGCTCCTCTGTCCATGGGATTCTCCAGGCAAGAACACTGGAATGGGTAGCCATGCCTCCTCCAGGGGATCTTCCCAACCCAGGGATCTAACACAATCTCTTGTGTCTCCCGCATTGTCAAGCGGTTTCTTTACCGCTAGCACCACCTGGGAAGCCCCTAAGGCTTCCCTTACTGAAGGAAATTAAAACAAAAAACAAAACAAAAAATTGTGCCTTAAAAGAAGTTTCATAACATGGTCCAGAAGTTCATATTAACAAACTAATTAGACAGGTTCAAACCTTATGAATTTTTGACACTATATTAAAATTATTTAGATCAATGTTCCCAAGCACAAGTGTTTCCAAAGGTAAAAATAATATAATGAAGGTCAGTAGACCAGTGTGTATAGCATGGAGTATCAGCAACAAAGGCATACTGAAGAAAGCAGGCACCATCTACACGTACAGCTCTGTGTCTCAAAATCTCTGCGACTTCACCTCTGTATCTGTCTGTCTGTCTAGCCATCCATCCATATAATTGTTCACACCAATTCAAACTTCATCTATGGGACAAATTCCTCCAGAATTCAGCCAATCTGTGACCCTTGTGCTAGTACAGATAAAGAAGCTACACTACAACAAACATACATATGCACACTCATAAATCTTGTAATTATTGAAGTTTAAAGGGAAAATATTTTGCCTTGAGATGACATGAAACATATTAAATCTGAATTGGAAATAATGTCATTTCCCATACGCTCCTCTTCCTGTCTTCTTCCTTTTTCCTGTTCTTCATTGTATATGTATACATATTCCATGATCTTATGTTTTTCTTCCATATCCATATGTTGGGATCTGGCTTCATGCAGAGAGGCATATCCCATTTCTAGGCCAGAGTGGAGAGAGGGAATTAGGAGCAGCCTCACTAAGGGAAAGAGATTCTCTGGATGTCAAGCAGTGTAGGTGTCCTGTCAGGGGAGTTTGTCCTCCTTTGGGAGTAGTTAACAGAAGCTTCCTATGAGACTAGCCAGTGGCGATGCTTTCTGATCATTGCCCTAACTGCTTCAGCTTGGCCAAGCCACTTCAAACATTGCTGAGACAGAATTATTTCATTAAAATAGCATGTTAAATTATACTATATACATGTATATATATATATATATATATATATATATGTATATACATATATACATACATATTTGAATTATTTGTATAGTATATCAGTCTACTGTTTAACTTTTATACATTTGGCTTTCAGCCAGTTTCAGGGATATGTTGGGTATAAAGTAGAGGATTTCTTAAACCTAACAGACTTTTGCTCTCCTTTATGAACGTGTGCATGCTAAGTCACTTCAGTCATGTACAACTCTTTGCGACCCTATAAACTGTAGCCCACCAGGCTCCTCTGTCCATGGGATTCTCCAAGCAAGAATACTGGTGTGGGCTGCCATTGCCTTTTCCAGGAGATCTTCCCAACTCAGTGATAGAACCTACATCTCGTATGTCTCCTACATTGGTAGGCGGGTTCTTTACCACTACGGCCACCTGGAAAGCCCTTTCTCTCCAACTCCGGCAGTCAAATCTTGTATGTGACTTCAAGTCCAACACATTTGTCATTTGACTCCACAGATTTTTTTTGTTTGTTTCCCTGTCAAATCGCTGCAAAAAATTTCTGGCTCTTCTTGTAAAGCACTACTGTTTTGTTGTTGTTGTTTTACCTTTTGTGGCAGTTATTTGATAGTTTATATAATAGTTACTTGGAATTATATCTCATCTCTATTCTAATGCCATGTTTTCAGATTCCTTAGACATCTTTCTCCCCCATCCCAGGTGTTTTGTGCTGTTTTGGCTGTTGCAGTACTTTTAGAAATTGATGACTAGTCAAATTAGATTATATACAGGATTCTTTTTAACAATAGCATAACTGATAAGTAAGTAAGTGTTAGTCGCTCAATCGTGTCCAACTCTGAGACCCCATAGACTGCAGCCCACCAGGCTCCTCTGTCCATGAGACTTTTCCAGGCAAGGATACTGGAGGGGGTTGCCATTTCCTTCGCCAGAGGATCTTCCCAACCCAGGGATCAAACCCGTGTCTCCTGCACTGCAGGCAGATTCTTTACTGACTGAGCTACAAGGGAAGCCCCTGTATAACTGATAATGCTGCTGCTGCTGCTAAGTCGCTTCAGTCGTGTCCGACTCTGTGCAACCCCATAGACGGCAGCCCACCTGGTTCCACCATCCCTGGGATTCTCCAGACAAGAACACTGGAGTGGGTTGCCATTTCCTTCTCCGGTGCATGAAAGTGAAAAGTGAAAGTGAAGCCCCTCAGTTGTGTCCGACTCTTAGCGACCCCATGGACTGCAGCCTACCAGGCTTGGGATTTTCCAGGCAAGAGTACTGGAGTGGGGTGCCATTGCCTTCTCCAGGATAACTGATAAGTTCTCGTCAATATTAAGAATCAATTAATGCATTTTGAGTCAAATAAGAAGTTAACAAAAGTAAATGAAGATGTCATCTCATCCATTCATGGCCTCTTTAACTTTAGACCGCTAGGTATTCTAGCATTGGGCACATTTCCTAATATGTATATTTTTTCCTCAGTAATCCATAGTTGTCTTCTTTGGGGATTGTTAACATTCCGTTCAAATTTTCAAGCATGCTTTATCTGCTATTTACTCTTTAGCACACACTCTGACACAGAAATTATAGGAAAATATTTCTTCTATATTTATCCCAGTTCAAAACATAACCTGAATTGCTGAGTTCTTCTCTCTGTCTCCTTTTGTCTATGTATATGTATAATATGTATAATACATTCAAACCTTGATGTCACCTTCACTGTCTTACAATTTATTGCTACATATTGGCTTAACTGCTGAAGCCATAAGTGAGATGTGCATGCATTTGAGGAGAAAATATGGTTACTAATCTCAAAAGATAGTCTCCAACCTCTTTTATAAAATTCAAAATTTTAGCAAGGTTAGTACTACATCAATTCCAGAAAAAGAATTACAATTTTAAGGACAGGGTTGTAATTATGATTTCTTAAGTAATACTAATGTAAATTCAATTGTGTATTTTCCACATCTGGGGACTGGCATTAAAAATAATGCTTCTTTTTGACAAAAGGTGTCAATAATGAAATAAAAAAATAAAGTGAACCAATTTAATCTTCCCTGTAGGAAGTAAATTAAAGCTTTATCTCATTTCTTTCTCTGAAAATTAATAGATTTGAAAAGCAGGACTTGTAAAAAGCCTCACTTGTATTATTAATATGAGCACTTAAAATTGAAAATAAGAAAGTACTTTATGAAAATATTGATGTGGTAATGACTTTGCAATTATGGAGTGAAATAGAAAATATCTTCTTATAGCTACTATTCCATTTTTCATCGTTGCATCACATTTAAAAAAAATTCCTAGAGCACTCCAAAAATGCACAAAGCAAAATGATATTTAAGAGATGGAGAAGGAAATTAAAGAAAATAAAAAGTGCATCTGCTGCGTGATTGGAAACATTCATGACTGTTGTTAATAATGGAAAGAAAATTGAAAGGTTGTAAGTAAGCTTTTTATTGAGGATGTGGTGAGTCATATCATACTTTTGTTACATTATTTTAGCCAATCTTCACAATAAACTGCTAAAGTGAGCACTGTCCAGCTTTAGAGAGAAGAAAAATGGTGGCCAGGAGATATCATGTGTACAAGTTAACACATGTAGTAAGTTGCAGGCCCAGGAATTACACCGTGACTCTTCTTTTCTCACTATTTTTAATAAATTAGTTTTTCTGAATACCAAAGCACATAAAGGTAGTGCTGAATTGTTAGGGGTCAGTGAACATCAAAGAATAATCCATCCCAATAATATGATATCCGAAGAACAATTTTGCAAGATTAAAATATAAGGCAATGAGGGTGATACTTTGCTACTTTCAAATATCTTTATTTTTCTGGTTCAATGAATGAAGAAGAATATAAAGGTAAATATGATAGGTTTTTAATTTTTTTTGATATTTATTTATTTGGCTGCTCCAGACCTTAGTTTCCAGCATGCAGGATCTTTTCATTATGGCATGCAAACTCTTAGAGGCATATGGGATCTACTTCCCTGACCAGGGATAGAACTCAGGCCTCCTGCATTGGGAACATGGAGTCTTAACTACTGGACCATGAGGGAAGTCCTTAAAAATATTTTTTGAAGTATTTAAAGTAAGGATTATTATTTTCTTCACCCATCTCCTAAACTGCTTTAAAAGCTTTTCTCAGGTAAATACTTTTATTTCTATTTGTCAATGTAATCAAAATATGGCTGCAGATAAGTGGAGAGTATTGATGATAGAACAGAATCTTTCAGGAACATTCCTCTATGGTACATTTTTGTTTATCACAAAATCAAATTTTTAAATAAAAAATTTACAATATTTTGGTGAGTCATCACTGTATAAAAATATTCACTCATCACTCTTACTTTTATGTTCCTTTAATATTTAAAAAAAAAATCTAATCTTACTTATAATACTTTTTAAAATAAAACAGCTTATCTCACAATTATTCCATTAAGCTACCCCTACAGGAAGGAAAATACTTTTTAACTGATGAATTAAAATATTTAACAGGCACCAGAAATGCACTATTCTAGAGTCTGGGGATATCCACAGATTGAAAGAGCAAGAAATCATATGTTCATGGTATAGGCATTGTAGTGAGAAATAAGTAATAAAGATGAAATACTGGACAAAAATAAATTGATACCATTCATTTAATAAAGAATGCTATGATTCAAAATTTAATTGAGTAAGGGCAAAGGGAATGATGGGGGTTGTTAGTAGTTATTATTTTAGTTTAAGAAATCTGTAGACCTTCACTGAGGAGAAACCATGTTTTTGAGGCCTGAGTGATATGGAGCATGTATGTATCTGGGGAAATACTAACACACTGAAGGCAGGTGACATATAAATGTGATGAGAGTAAATTATTCTCTCAAAGAACTGAATGTATACAAGTGTGGACAGACAATCATAAAAATCTCCATAAGACATTGTAAGTCAAGTATACGCCAATAAAAATTAATTTTAAAAATCTTCATAAGAAAAATAATGCAATGCAAGCATAAAAATAATGAGATAAAAATTACTTGTATAGTGTGTAGAAGAAATTGGCTCTCGTGTTCTGATACTGAACGCCAATAGAGTAAAAGTACTATCACCTCTACTGAGCTTTGTTAATATAGGAAATGTTGTTCACTTTATGTGTTACCTCATTTAATAATAACACAAATGGGAGGCCTCGAGTACATTGAATTATTCTACATCCACAGCTCCCTTACAAAGTATTATTATTTCCATTTTACGGTTTAGGATCAGATAGCAAAGTAACTTGCCAGTTATCAAAGAGGTAATAGTACTTGCCCCAAATTACACAGCAAGTATTGAAAATACAATTCAAGCCCAAGTCTATTAGATTCCCCCCTCTGTTTCATCACTATGACATGTTATCTTAGTTCAACTAGAAAGAGTCAGAATGTAAAATGTAGAAGATCCTTTGATGCCAGTTTAAGGGATTTGTTTTTATCTGGAAAGCAATGCGGAAACCTGAAGCAGAAATTCCTCCCTTTCTCTGCAACCTCACTGTAGCTCACTCTCTTTTTCTGTGTGCGCTTCAAAGTTTTCAAGCCCCTTTGAGTCTCTGGGTCTTTTCTAATTCTATTATTCCTATATTTATTTGCTATACATTCTTCAAATCTCAGCTCTAATATAATTTCTTTCGTAAATTCTTCCCTGACCATGAAGTCTTCTGTAAGCTACCATATTTTATTTTTTATAGTAATTAAACACATATGTGGAATGAATGAACTAATAATGAATGAAGTACATGAGTGAAAAGTTGAATATAAAGTAGACATGGTTCTAAAAGAAAATACCTCAAGAGTAAAGAGACAAAGAAATAGTTTTCATGAAAACTGAAAGGTTTGACTGCAGAGGTAGAAGAGGGAATTGAAAGGAAAGGATAAGTAAGAAGGATGTCAAAAGAGATGCTATACCAAGATTTAAAAACCTAGGAAAATGGGAAAATATGAGACTTGTGGTCATAAAGGGAGATAATTTTAAAGGATTACTATTTGGACAATGAAGAAAACAATTTCAGTTTAAGACACTTTGAATTTGAGGTATTAGAAATGTTGAATTCAAGGAATTTGAATACACAAATTGTACTGTTCAGTAAAGAATTGGAATTAATGAGACAAAATACTTCAAAACACTTTTTAATTTCCCAGACTATAAGGCATTCAAATCAAATAATTTTAAACAACATATTCTTGAGTGTGTGTATCTGATTCAGGGACTTGTCCTTGAGTAACTTGGTGATAAAGTAAATCTCTAATCAGAAGTGTTTATAAATGAATTCTAGATAATTGTTATAGCCGGGCAGAATCTTTATTTGGCTAGTAATACCATGCATTACATTATTTATCAGTAGTTTATATGCGTGTAAAAATAATCCATTTTTCTGTTGTTGAGTATTAAATGTTCAGATTTGAAGCAAATAAATGGCAATGTTAAAAATATTTCAGTCAATGAGTATATGGTAAGATTCTTTAGTGTGTGTCTAGCAATGTGTTGCTTGCCTTTCATAAGCATAGTCCATGGTGTTCATTAGTGAACCAAAACACAGTCCCAAGATATTTGTCCAATCTTTTTGAGTAAAGATTGTGTTTGCTGATGACAAAAATGTTGCTAACTGGTGAATCAGAAAGCATAAAGAATTTTTTCAAAATTACACTGGTGAGGAAATGTTAACCTAGATTTCCTGAACCTATTTCTCATTTTCCACAGACTATCTTTGAAATCCTAAAATTCCCTAAAGGCAGAAGTGAGAATATGCATATTGCATATTATCAGATCCATTGCTCTGATAAGCTATCTATTTTATTCCTTCTTTTTCTCAGACAGACCAAGATTGTCTTAATATCACTTTATTAACCTCCATCTTCTCATGTCTTTATCATATGCTATATTTATGATCAGAAGATCTTATCTTAGGTATGTATTACTAATATCTTCTAGGGAAATTTTAAACATGAATCTTGATAGATCAAGCTCCTTCTAGATTTTCCCCCAGATACATTGCTAGGATAATGGAAAAGCAGTGGTATTATGGGGGATATTATGGTAGGTATTACATTGCTATCAGAACTTACACACACACACTGTAGCATAAATCCTGACAGTCTTTTTTTTTTTTTTCTATTCTTTCTTTGTAATGCAAGTGCCTGCCTTAAGCTTTGATTGCAGACACATCTGTTCAGAGGCAGCTGCTTCAAAGGTTAAACATCTCACCAGCTACAGGACTAGATAAAGAGCCATGTCAGCTTCCCAAACTGAGCCTCTTTTGTTTTAGAGATCTTGGTTGATTTTAATAACAGACCATATGGGCTACTTGTTTTTGGTTCTCTTTCTATACAGTATATTCTGCTGTTTTAAATTCATCAATAGCGAGTGAATACACAAAACCCTAGACCACTAGCTTCGACTCCATTGAAAGCAGAAATCTAGGTCCCCATGCCCTTTCTTTCTCTCCACCCTTGACCTTGTAGTATGGCCCCCGGTGTGCTGTGTAATTTCCAGGTCTTGTCAGTAATAAATCTCAATTTTTTCTTTCAGTTTCCTGATGCATTTTACTGAAGGCCATCTCACAATCATAATAGGAGCCACAGAAGCTGGTCCAACCACAACAGTACTTATTGATAGGCTAAAACCTGCATAATACACATACACACACACACCCCACATGCACACACACATAGACACACACACCCTGAAATATCCAGTGAAGTCTATTTTCATCTGATAAATTATTTATACTCCCTTCACTCCTTAACATGACTTTCAGAGTCTGAACTAAAATTTTCAAATGCTAAATATTTATAAAAATTGATTTTGAAGCTAAAAATTGAAATAACCTAAAGAATATACTGTTATATTGGGCTGCAACAGCAGTTATTATTTTTAAATCAATATGATATACTTTGTGCTCAATATTTTACCTTCACTAGTATGCTTTGATGATCCTATAAACTTTTCTAATAATAAAAAAAAAAAAACCTTCTAAGCATCTGAAAAACAAATTCTTGCGACTATATTCATTTGGGTAAAAAATTATAAATTTTAACATGAGCTTTGTATTAGTTTTTAAAGGTATTGATATGAAGAATGGAAAAAGTAAGGATGGTGTATCATATAGATGTGAAATTTTCAATAATTATGGATCAGTGGGAAATTCTTAACCTCTCTGTGTCTCAAATTTATCATCTGTGAAATGGAAAAAGTCATGCCTACTTTCAAATATTAAATTATTTCATGCAGGGTAACTAGAGGATAGGGGAATAGGAGAATTACTATCATTATTCTGTTACTTTTTAAATTGGTTTCCACTTTAAACATATGCTACCCATTACAGGGAGTTTTCTCTACCCCTTTCCTTTTCTCTTACTTTTTATTCCTTCTTCTTTATATGTCTCCTTTACACTTATTCTTCAAAGACATTCTATAGAAAAGAAGAAATAGAAAAATCTAGTATGAGAGTTGATCAGAGTTTGAAAGGGCAACCACTTTCTTTATCCTCCGTAAGTCCAGAAATAATGACAGCTAAAACATTATGTTCTTTGTTTCTTAAGAAATTCCTTAAAACTGACTCATTCTTTGAAATATGTAGATGCTTTCATAGTGCTTTATAATATAGTCCATCACAGGTGTATTAAAGCAAAAATGAAGTGTTAATTACATAAACCATATAGTGGGTACTCTGGCTCAGCAAGTAATCTCCCATATGCCTTTCCTCCTTCCTAACAGAACTTTGACTCTTTCTGGATTTCTACTCTTCTCATGCAGAATCTATTTGGCTCAGGGGAAATTAGTCCCAGGAGTGAGCCTCAGATGGTTTCAGTGAATCCATCATTGCATTACCTTCAAGTCACATGTTCAGTAGAGGCACATGGCCAGAGCAACCTATAAAGCTCAGGATGCTTGATTGGAATGCTGAGATTGAAGAATTCTCTCTATTTTCCTTCTTCTGGAAGGTGCTATACATGAAAGTAGGACTCAAAATGGCTGCAAGGATTTAATCACCCACATGAGGATGAAACCAATACACAGAGGAAAGTAGACTCAATAAAATTGTAGAAATTACAGTCAAAATCTGAAATTTTCTATCCCTTTCTACTTCATGTTATATGAAAGAATCCAGTTTCTAATTTTAGAGCCTTGGGTGGGTTTCCTATTACTTACACACAAAGCCATCCTAAATATTAAAGGATAAGATTTGAAAACTCCGGTGTAATGAGAAAAATTGAGGCTTGGGTTAAGCAATATGACATGTCAGGTCTGTTGGTTAAGTTGTTACAGAATTAGAAGTTGTCCTCGGGTCTCCTTACTTCCCTTTGTTACCCTCTGTCTCAGAGTAAGTGCTTGCAGTAAAGTTCATAAAAAGAAAGCATTAACAATAGAGTTCCAATAATAACAATGTTATCATTGTTCCACTATGCTAAGATATGTATAAAAACCCTGTTGATTTCAAAGGAAATCATGTCTCCTGTTCTCCTCTCTGTGGACTTAATTACATGCTTACCACTCTAGAATTTATATTTTAAGTCCAAATATTTCAACTGAACTTCTCACCAACAAACTTACAAATGTGGTTTAACTCTGAGAGTGTATTAACTGAGACTAATAAAGCCAGCTGAAATACCATTATAAAGAGCAAGTGAGGACTTGTGATGTGTGAGATTGTTTATGCCATTACTCTTTGGAGATTTATTACTGATGTGATATGCCAATAATTGCTCTTCATTTTTTTAAAAGTACCCTGAATTTAAAATACATCTCTGGCTAGTTTCTTTGATTTACAGTTCATGAAACTGTTAATCTTCTAGACCAGAATAATGTTTTAATACACATCCTGACCATATAGGTTAGTTATTGTTGTAATATGCTACCCAAAACTTAGTGGCTTTAAGAAAACAATTATACAAGTAAAATAAAAGGAATTACATTAAAATTTAAATTATAATAAAGAAAATAAAAAACAACTAAAAGAAAAATAAAAATGAGGAAAAAACAACAAAAAAAGAAAAAAGAAATTTAAAAAAATCCTTGTTATTATTCATGAGCCTATGTATTGACTGTGTGGTTCTGCTGATCTGGGCTGGATTTCCAAACATTTTAGGCCTTCTTCATGCATCTGTGGACAGTGGTAACATCAGTTTGGATGATCATCTGTGATTGATTCATCTCATCTTTTAGGAGAAAAGTCTGGCAGAGTCTCATGGCAGAGGCAGCATTCCAAGAAGAGCTCTAGATTCCTTGAGATCTAGATCCAGACCTGGCTTATTGATTGTTTGGTCATGTATTTGAAATCTCCTCAGTGTTCTAGCATAAACTGTATTCATCAATTTTCTTACTTTTACAAAACTTATGGTCATTAGACCTGCTTCCATCTCCCTTTAGAAGATGAATAGGCAAAAGATCATAGCATAAGGATTACTCCCACCCTCCATCAATAATAGGACAACGGCAACAGTAAATCATTACTCAGAAGATAACACTATTTAAATTCTGTAATTTTTGAAGTTTTCCTTAAAATGCATTTAGGAAAGGATAAAGTGTTTTATCAAATACCAGTTCTTTGCTCCTAAAATGATTTCAGATGATATTATGAAGAAAGAACAGGTTGAACTAAGTACAAATTGTTAGAGTGAAAAAAAAAAAAGATTGTTAGAGTGAGAATTATAGTGAAGGTCCTGTGACCAGCCACAGGTTCGGTGCTTTGCTTCAAAGACTCACAGGACTCAGCATATAGTAGTTCTGAGTGGCTGAGATTTATTGCAGTGATACAGCAAGGATACAGAGCTGATTCAGTAAGAGAAAAAGACACATTAAGCAGAGTCTGGAAGAATTTTTTGTGGGCAGACTTCCCAAGCTCTCCCTGCCAGGGCCTCATAGAGCACACCTCCTTCCAGCAGGGTAACGTATAATAATATATGCACAGTGTTTCTACTCAGGAAAGAGTTGTTTGATTCTATTGTTTTCACTGGGAGCTAGTTACACAGACACAGAATCAACCATAACTATTGCAACTCTATACTCCCAGAAAGGAAAGTAAGTGTTTAGTGCCCCAAGTGTGCAAAATAATCTCACCAATAGAGGAAACTGTTCAAAAGCCAATGTCCCAGGGAGTCAAGGACCATCCCTACAAACAGGTCTTTCTAAGGAAAATAACCTGCATATTACCTAAAAATTGCTGGAAGCCAAATAAATTAGAATCATCAATGTTGCTAAGGTAAACAATGACTTGAGGGGGGAAAAAAAAAAAAACTTGAGAAGAATGCCTACAATATTTAATCAGTGGAAAAAGATAAAAAGCTATCAAAAACATGAAAATTGAAAAAGTGAGACAGAAAGTAGAAAACAAAATACAGATACATTTAAAAACAATCTTTACTCCCTTATTTTTCATAAGAGGTTAAAAGAGCAAAATGTGACAGAAACAAAGATCTAACTTTATGGGGAAAAAGGTCTTTTTAGGCTAATATAGGTTGATAGTTTTAATATCACCAGTTTAAGGCAAATTACAAGAAAAAAATTTTTTAATAGTAAACATATTAAAATTATAAATACTAAGAATAAGAAGGGCTTCCCTTGTAGCTCAGCTGGTAAAGAATCCACCTGCAATGTAGGAGAATAAGAATGTAAATATTTGTGTTGTAGAAATGTGTTGGTTTTATGTTCCTTTTTGTGCTCAAAGAAATGAAAATATCTTTAATTCTTTTTGTTTATTTATTACTTTTTCAAAAACTATATTTATTTTTTAATTGAAGGTAATTGCTTTACAGAATTTTGTTGTTTTCAGTCAAACCTCGACATGAATCAGCCATAGGCATACATATATCCCCCCCATTTTGAACTTCTCTCCCATCTCCCTCCCTATCCCATCCTCTAGGCTGATGCAGAGCCCCTGTTTGAGTTTCCTGAGCCATACAGCAAATTCCTGTTGGATACCTATTTTACATATGGGAATGTAAGTTTCCATTTTACTCTCTCCATACAGCTCACCCTTTCCTCCCTTCTCCCCGTGACCACAAGTCTTTTTAAAATGAGAGTATTAACACAACAACAAGCTTGTACATAATAAATGCATAAATAGAGCAAAATTTGGATCTAAAAGATATTGGCATTCATCTCTTATCTCAAGCACAACTTACCTTTGGAAATACAGCTAAAAGGGTACAAAGTGGTGCTCAATCTCTTTAGTTGTGTCCGACTCTTGCTTCCCCATGGACTGTAGCCCACCAGGCTCCTCTGTCCCTGGGATTTCCCAGGCAAGAATACTGAAGTGGGTTGCCATTTCCTTCTCCAGGGGATCTTCCTGATAAGTGTTAGGAGACCATTTCCATAAATGAAGATATGACTTAAAGAGAACAATGACATGTCTCAGAGAAGAATGGCATATCTGGATATAACCATCCCCATTAAAAGATAGAGTGCTCAGAAATAATCCAAAGTGGGATCTATATATGAATGGCTTTTAAAACAACACACACACATAGATACACACACACAAAGAATAAAAAGTAGAGAAACATAATACATCAAAAGTCTAAAAATAATTTACTTTGCAAGAAGAATTAATATAGGAATTTAAAGACAATTTTAGGTTAAAAAATCTCTACTTTCTAAAATAAATCTTAAAATAATAAAGGCTTTTTGCAGCAAAACAAAAGAGAAAATATATAAAATCTAAAAGACAGATGAAAAGACAGAACAAAATGATAGATTGTGGTGCAAATTAAACATAATTTAAAAATTAAAATCATGTCAAGAATTTAAAAAATTAGAAGTAGTAAGATGTAAAGTAAATAAAGTTAGTCATAGAGGATAACTTGAGAAAAAATAGAAAAAAATCAAAAAGATGTCAAAATTCAGTAAAGTACAAAAAACCCAAAGTGAAGGTGGAGAACATGATATGTGGGAGGTAGACAATGATATGAACATTTAACGAATAAAAGTGAAAATCATTCAGTAGTGCGCTCCTCTTTGTGACCCCATGGACTATACAGTCCATAGAAATCTCCAGGCCAGAATATTGGAGTGGTAACCTTTCCTTTCTCCGGGGGATCTTCGCAACCAAAGGATCAGACCCAGGTGTCCCACATTGCAGGCAGATTCTTTACCAGCTAAGCCACAGGGGAAGCCCTAATACATAAAAAATATGTATTTTTAAAAAGCAAAAATAAATATGAAAATATTAGAATATATAATGGAAGAACTTCTTTTGCAAGTTAGAGAGACACTTTTGTAGATTTAAAGGGTGTAATGTATATTAGAAATAATAAAACATGAAAGGAACAATAAACCACAGAAAACACGGTATCCTGATGACTTTATTCAACATTAAAACAAAAGCAATAAAATACTATAAACATGTAAGCAGAAAAGAAAAGATCATTTACAAATATAAAAATATCAATGGTATCTCTTATTTCTATACATCCGAAGTGAGGACACAGAGTGTTGTGAATTCCAGGTAGTTTAAATATTTGAAAAAGGCTGTGACATAATTTCTTAGTTCTTTAAAACACATACAAAAATTAAATTTACAGACTATATCCTATTTTTTAGTACCTTACCTGCTAGACATCTCCCTGTTCCCAAAGGAAATAATTGTTATCAGTATGAGTATCCTTTGATGTACACAGAAGAACTATACAAAAAAAGATCTTAATGACCCAGATAGCCACGATGGTGTGATCAGTCAGCTAGAGCTAGACATCCTGGAATGTGAAGTCAAGTGGGCCTTAGGAAGCATCACTAAGAACAAAGCTATTGGAGGTGATGGAATTCCAGCTGAGCTATTTCAGATCCTATAACATGATGCTGTGAAGGTGCTATACTCAATATGCCAGCAAATTTGGAAAACTCAGTAGTGGCCACAGAACTAGAAAAGGTCAGTTTTCATTCCAATCCCAAAGAAAGGCAATGCCAAAGAATGTTCAAACAACTGCACAATTACCCTCATTTCACATGCTAGCAAAGGAATGATCAAAATCCTTCAAATTAGGCTTCAACAGTATGCGAACTGAGAACTTCCAAATGTTCAAGTTGGGTTTGGAAAAGGCAGAGGAACCAGAGATCAAATTGCCAATTTCTGTTAGATCATAGCAAAAACAAGGGAATTCCATAAAATAATAAAATAAAATAAACTCCACTTCTGCTTCATTGACTATGCTAAAGCTTTTGACCATGTAAATCACAACAAACTGTTGAAAATTCTTAAAGAGATGGGAATATCAGACCACCTTACCTGCCTCCTGAGAAATCTCTATGCAGGTCAAGAAGCAACAGTTAGAACCAGATGTGAAACAAGGGACTAGTTCAAAACTGGGAAAGGAGTACATCAAGGCTATATATTGTCACCCTGCTCATTTAACTTGTATGCAGAGTACATCATGCAAAATGCCAGGCTGGATGAAACACAAGCTGGAATCAGGATTGCCGGGAGAAATAACAATAACCTCAGATATGCAGATGATACCATGCTTATGACAGAAGGCGAAGAGGAATTAAAGAACCTCTTGATGAAAGTGAAAGAGGTGATTGAAAAAGCTGGCTTAAAACTCAACCTTTAAAAGATGAAGATCATGCCTTCTGGTCCCATCACCTCATGGCAAATAATGGGGAAAGAGTGGCAGACTTTATTTTCTTGGGCTCCAAAATCACTGCAGATGGGGACTTCAGCCATGAAATTAAAAGATGCTTGCTACTTGGAAAAATCAATTAAAAATAAATGTGGGGATGAAAGGGAAAGTATTGATAGAATTAACCTGATGATTTCTTTGTCCTTTATAATAGGGAGAAAAAAATTGTTTTATTCTGAAATTGATGAATTGAGAAATATAGATTGATGCATTTAAATAAATATACTTGCATCAACCATAAGAGGTTGAAAAGGAGCCTATACCTTGTATGTCTATACAGAAAAGGAAAAGAAGAAGACAAATTAGGAAAAATATGGAAAAGGCAAAAGAAAAAGTAGTCACAAAGATGAAGTTCAAAAATATTACACATAAAATTATATAAAGTTAAAAAGCTATAAAGTGAAATTTGGTGAGGTAAAGTCAACTTGAAAAGGAGAAAAACAGGCTTTTCACTTGCCTTAGAGAAACAAAACCATGTGCATGCTACCTTTGAGAGACACATCTAAAACCAGTGAATCAAGGAATTGGAAGCAAATACAGTGAACTGCACATTAGGCGTTGTGTGCTATTGTGTTTATTATCTTTAACTACTGAGCAAGATTCCACATCACCTTCACTCCATCTTCCCTTCTAAATACTCAGGTCTGGGGTGGGGGTCAGAAGGGGAGGAGATACATTTCATGCAAGGCAGGCCCAAGAATGCTCTGCCCTTTCATTACCCATCTAAATTTTCAGGCATCGCCGCTGCACTCCATGCTGGAGGAATATGATTCGGGGTCTGCTATATTACTTGTCATGTGGGGAAAGCTGCTGAAATTAGAAGAGAAAGGCAAGAAGGGTGAAGGGCTAACTGAAGCTGGATATAAGCAAATATTGGTGAAGCTGAATCTTAGTCATCAAGACTACATTTTTATAGCTGCTTCCTCAATCCTGTGAGTTGTTGTGGTTCTTTGGGCCAACAATTTTTTTTTTTTTTTTTTTTACCCTTAACCTAGTTAGACTTATTTTCATACTTGCAAATGCAGGTGTCATGGCTAATAATCCAAGCAAATGCTTTAATATTAGGTAATAACAACTGTGATATTAGTATTAAAACAATTTTGTCAACAAGGTATAAAATACATTTAATGAGACAAATAAAGCCACTTTATCATGTGTTGTGCTGTGCTAAGTCACTTTGTCGTGTCGACTCTTTGTGACTCTATGAATCATACCCAACCAGGCTCTTCTGTCCATGGAATTCTCCAGGCAAGATACTGGAGTGGGTTGGTGCGTCCTCCTCCAGGTGATTGTTCCGGCCAAGGGATCAAACCTGCATCTCTAAAGTCTCCTGCATTGGCAGGCAGGATCTTTACCACTAGCGTCACCTGGGAAGCCCCACTTTATCATAACCAAGAGCAAAATGAACGATGGCAATATAGCTGCCAAGAAAGTTTTGGCAAGAGTAATTCTGGAGCAAAATATATAACATATAAACTACATAACATATAAAAGAAAAATCAAAGGTATAGAATAATTTTGGAGGAAATTTAAATGTGTTCCTCTCAACATTTGACCAAATCAAGTGTGTATCAAATAGGAAAAGTCATAAATACTTAGAATTATATAATTAATAAAGATGATTTATTAGATATTTACTATATGCCTGTGTATATATATTCATGTCTATCAATATAATAGTGAATTTTTAACTTTCACTCAGAAAAGTTAAGCTTAATCTATGATTTAAGGAAAATGTTTAGCTTTTCATGCATACATGAGAAAAAGAGAAAAACAAAATCTAGTGATCTGAGCACCATTCTCAAGAAGTTAAGGGGAAAAAAAAAACAACAACAACACATTAAAACTTTTTTAAAAAGACAAAAAGTAAAGGCAGCAATCAATGAAACAGGATCAAAAATACAAAAGAGAGGATGTCCTAATAAAATGTGTAACTTCCTGGCAAGTCTGATCAATAATATTTTCCTTGAGAGAAGATTGATTTTTGTTTATGGCCTGAACACTTCTGGAGGTGAATTACCCTCAGTCCAAAGCAGGACTGAGAGGGTTACTCACTCTATTGCTACTGACAACTAATCTATTTCAGGTTCACCCTTATTCCTTTAGTGCTCCCACTAAGAAGCCTATGATTTTTTTTTTTTTTAACCAGAGGCCCTTCTCCTTCTCAGACTTCTGATTTTTTCCCCTAAACCCCGTGAGACCTCTGAAAACTCTACTTGACTTATTATCTTTTCTGACACCAATTTCACTTTTAGAATCAGCAGTTGCTTTAAAGGGGAAAAAGAGGCCTCAAGGCTTGAGTTAACTTCTCTCATCTTCTTTCCTCCTCGCCAAGCATATTCTCAGCGTGAGTAATTTCCTGAGGCTTCCGAAGAGATTTAAAAACATATTTTATCCAGTTTATTGAAGTCTCAAACAATCTAGACTATTATTTTTGAATATGAGATTCCATCTAAGTAACTTTTAGCTTAGATTAAATAAAAATAAAACTGCAATCCATGGTACCTAGAGAGAAATTAAGAAACCACTTAACAACTTTCAGAATTGAAAGAGTCTATTTCCGTATTTTAAATCATGGCAGCTCTTTCTGGAGCCACAAATGACATTGAAATTTCTGTCTTCTCGTTCGGACCCTGTGTTCATCTCTACATTTCATTATTTCAGTGCCTTTCCTTTTTACCCTGAAGTTATCCAGTGTCTGTCCTTGTTTGTCTTAGCTAGGGCCAGTTTATCAGTCTGCATTCTTCAGAAGCTGGTGCCAAATGCCCTGCAGAGATCTGACATCATAATCAGCCCTGGGCAATAGGTGAGCTATGGTCTTAGAGCTTTGTTACTACCAGTGTATTTAAATACTGATTTAATATAGCATTCTGGTTGCTTTTATTTAGAGGCTATCTTTCCTAGTCTCTTCTTTATATAGGCTGAAAGGATGGAATTGAAAGGGTGATGTGTTAAGCGCTTACCTTGGCTACATTTTAGTAATCTAGACAAAGAACTTTGGCAGTTCCTTGCCGCTCAGGATAGTTATTTTGTGACTACTGATAATCAATTTTGGCGCTCAACAGAAAATTTGAGAATAACAGGGAAAAAAAACTACATTTGCTTGTATTAAATTTATTTAATTTTGGTTTGAAATATGAATTCATTAACCTGAGACTTCAGAAAATAATGCAGAATCCCAAACAACCCAAAGGAAAAATCCCACATAGATACGATTTTTTGCATAAATGCAGTCATCCATACATGTGTATGGATATGAGAGTTGGACTATAAAGAAAGCTGAGTGCCGAAGAATTGATGCTTCTGAACTGAGGTGTTGGAGAAGACACTTGAGAGTCCATTGGACTGAAAGGAGATCCAAGCAATCCATCCTAAATGAAATCAGTTTTGAATATTCATTGGAAGAACTGATGCCGAAGCTGAAACTCCAATACTTTGGCCACCTGATACAAAGAACTGACTCATTTGAAAAGACCCTGATGCTGGGAAAAATTGAAGGCAGGAGGAGAAGGGGATGACAGAGGATGAGATGGTTGGATGGGATCACTGACTTAATGGACATGAGTTTGAGTAAACTCTGGGAGTTGGTGATGGACAGGGAGGCCTGGCGTGCTGCAGTCCATGGGGTCACAGAGTCAGACACGACTGAGCAACAAACTGAACTGAACTGAGTCATATATACTAAATTAACTAAATATTTATCATACAGCCCTGGTCTTATTTGACTGCCAGTTCCTTTACACTAAAAATCAGTATCTCTCCAGAACATAGTACTGTGATTATTCTTTTCCAACAAAGAAATACTTAGAGCTTAGGTGAATGGACCACTGTCCTGAGTATTTTTCATTGTATTTAGACCATACACAGTTTATTTTTAATAAAAAGGAAAACAAAAAGTACTCTCCCACATAACATTACCCAACATTTGAATAAAATGTCCTCACCAAAAAGAACAAAGTGTCTCTGTGGTGAACTTTCTCCTCTGTTTCCCACCGGGATTGTTCTCCCTAAGAAGAGCAGTCTGAGATGAACCAGTCATTCTGGTGTGACTACGTATAAATATCAATCAGAGGCACAGAGATGTTGACTAAGCTTGCCAACATAATGAATGGCAAATCCGGAGTTTCGGGAGCCATTCTGTCACCATATCTCCTGCTCTAAGCCCCTGTGCTATCTGGTCATAATTCCGGTGTTAGTCCTTACTCCCCTGCTCTTCAGCACACTGCCCTTGCTCCTGACACAATATTTTTTTTCTTCTGGTATATAGGATTCTCAGACACTTACAGAATTTGGTCACCCTTTAATTTTAACAGCATACATTATCGTTTAACAGCAAACGTGTTGGGGGAGTCTCTGTCGATACCTAAACTTGACCACACTTTCTTTGATGTATCTACTATACCCTGTACACTTCTGTCATAGGAACTAGAGCACTTTTAAATGTATAATACACTTAATGTTGCCCCACTAAACTAGAAGACCTTCAACTCCTAGGACCATGTCTAATTTAACTCTAATTAAGTTCCCCTTACCCCGCATTGCATCTGATATCTCCAAAGAGCTCAACCAACACTCACAAAATCAAGCAATTCAAATGTGTTTTATCCCAAAGCACTCTCTGTGCTCTTGTGTCCGCTTTTTTGGTCATCTGTGTTGCTGCATTCTCTGCAGTCTGTACATCTGAACATTAGGTCTTGACGAGCCAAGACTTTTTGTGAGGATTCTTTGTTATGTGAGAGAGCCAGAAATCTGCCCATTCTCTTCTGCCACCTTCCTGCAGTGCGAAGATTACAGACAATCAATTCTAGTCATATTATCTTTGCATAAGGACCTCCTGCCTTCCAAATTTTCCCCTTGGGCCTAAGGACATTGATGCTGTTGGTCAAACTTGTGTCTAGTATGATTTTTCTAGCAATTGTCACCATACTGGTTATTGACTCTTCGACATGTCCAAGGAATGCACATCGACAACATTGCTGTCTCTTCTGTCTACAGGATCTCCACCTGTTTGTGTTTGTCTCCATTCTGCAAACGAGAAGGGGATTTGTTCATATTCTGCATCCATTGCTAATTAGGAAACAAGCTCATACCTTACACTAAATCTGCCAGTGCCCTGGTCTTGGACTCCAGAATTGTGAGAAAATTAATTTCTGTTACTTAAACCACCAAGTCCATGTTTTTTGTTATGGCAGCCCTAGAAAACTAATATAGAACTTAGCTTTTATCATTCATTACCAATATCACATATCGTTGCTTAGAATTATTTACATATTTCCATATGCAAAGCTTGTCTTGTCAACAGGTTCATAACATTTTCAAAGTAGGAATTTACCCTGTACTTTGTTACCTTCTTAACTATCAAGCAGTACAATGCACAGAGCAAAAACTTAACAAATATTTGTTAAGTCATTTGTTAAGTTAATGACTTTGAGTAGCATTTATCTCACTGGCAAAAACTTTGATTACTTCACAAAATATGGGATGAAATATTTCATATCTCTTTCATTCATTCCTATCAATATATATTATTTTTAATAGGGAATGAGAAGGGAAAATTAAGAAAAGCTGATTGATCAAGCTTTCATACTTTTACATTTCGGTCACAAAATCTATCTTTACTGAAGCAACAATAGGAAAAATATTCTCCGTTTAAGAAACAACTTTAATTTTCACTGGTTTTCTTTCTCAATTCTATCAAGACTTCAAGGTATAGTAAGGTCTGAAGAGCAACAGAATATCAACATTTAGGTCACTGGAGTACTATTTAATGCAGAGAAAATGTAATTTTCTAGAGAAAACAGTATACCAATCTGCTAATAACAAATGTTACTGAAAAACAGTAAGTTTTGTACTGTCTGTAACAAAATGGAGAGCACATCATTTGAGCTCCTCAAGACTGAATCAAATTACTCTTTTAACATTGTTGAATACTTTGGGAACTTAAAGACAAAGCAACATTAGTTGATATAGCCTACCAATGATGCTTTAAGTGAAATCCCTGTCATGTTTGACTCTTTGCTACCCCATGGACTGCAGCCCACCAGGCTTCTCTGTCCGTGGGATTTTCCAGGCAAGAGTACTAGAGTGGGTTGCCATTTCCTTCTCCAAATGATACTTTAAGTCGTTCATTTTTAAGTCAGTAATGATTATTAATGGTTGGAACTGACTTTATTTAGTGAACAAATATTAAATAAGCTAGCAACAATGGTTCTATGATTTGATTCCAAGCATAAAGTACTCAATTATGGTCAGTTAAAAAGGCTATAACAATATTTTGTCCATGCATGTGTGCTCATTCATGTCAGATTCTTTGTGACCACATGGACAGTAGCCTGCAAGGCCCCTCTGTCTATGTGATTCTCCCAGCAAGAATACTGGAGTGGGTTACCATTTCCTACTTCAGGGGATCTTTTTGAACCTGGGTCTTCCCCATTGAAAGAGGATTCTTTACCGCTTAGCCATTAAGGCAGCCCCATAAATGATTATATCCATGACTAAATCAGATATGGCACTAAAATTTTCGTCCTTTTTAAAAATTATTTTCTTTATCTATTTTTGGCCATTCTGGGCCTTTGTTCCTGTGCAGGCTTCTTCTCTGGTTGCTGTGAGTGGGGGCTACTGTCTAGCTGCAGTGTGCGGGCTTCTCATTGTTGTGGCTCCTCTTGTTGCAGAGCATGGGCCCAGAAATTGCAGCTCCTGGGCTCTGAAGCACAGGCTCAGTGGTTGTGACACACGGGCTTATTTGCACCATGACATGTGGGATCTTTCCGGACCAGGAGCCAAACCTGTGTCTCCTGAATTGGCAGGCAGATTCTTTACCACTGAGCCCCCAGGACAGCCCTAACAGTTTCATCCTGATTAATTAAGTCTATCAGTTCTATTGAGTTTATCAGTTTATCATGCTCTATTATCGTGTGTTCATTAGCCCTACAATTATTATTCATGCATTGAGCCATGGAATTGAGTCAACTGTGTTTTACTTGATGTAATTCATATGCATTTTAAAGTCATCTGATGTCCTCGAGTATACAGTATCTTTTCATACTGAAGAAAAGATGAATAGAGAAACTAAAACTTACCAGCAAACCACCAGAAGCTGGAGAGAGGCAATAAAGGATTGATTTTCTTCCTACAAATTTCAAAGTGACGCTAGTGGTAAAGAACCTGCCTTCCAAAGCAGGAGACATAAGAGATGCAGGTTCAGTCCCTGGGTCTGGAAGATCCCGTAGAGGAGGGCATGGTGACCCACTCCAGTATTCTTGCCTGAATAATCCCATGGACAAAGGGGCCTGGCAGGAAAAGTCCATAGGGTTACACAGAGTTGCACATGACTGAAGCAACTTGGCATGTACAAATTTCAAAGGGAGCACGGCCCTTGATTTTTGCTTCTAAACTCCAGATTTGTGAGACAATACATTTTTGTTGGTTTAAGCCATACACAATGAGAAAAGTGGGCAGAGATTCTGGATTGCAGTAAAAGAGAAAAACATGAAAAATATAATAAAGTCAGTCAACATGGTAATTAAATAAATGATTGATGCTGAGTGTGTAGAACCACAAATGAAAGTGAAGACTCAGCATCTATTCTCAAATAGACTTATTTTTAGATGACAGGCTGAATATAAATTCAAGAAACATATTTGGTATAAATGTAATTAATATTTATATTAAATATATTTAATATAAATGTTTATATTGCACAAATATATAAATAAACAAAGTATATTAGCATTTGCAAAACTATAAATGCATGAATTAATTGCATAAAAATTTAGTAGGGGCAGTGCTGATGAAATTGAGTAGAGTTAATCACTCATAGCTTTTAATATGAGGCCACCTTGATAATTCTTTCTAAATTGTATTATGGCAAGACTTTCAAGAAGAAAAATTTTAAATAATATCATTGGTGGCTACATAAATATAAGATCTGAAGATAAATGTATTTCTGCTAAAGTTTTTGATAGTTAAATTTACATCAGCTTTGTTTTATATATATATATATATACCCACTTTGCTGCTATTTCTCCACCTTCTTATGATCATTCACATTTATACTCCACTTGGGGAAACACAATTAGCAACAATATCTGATATGAATGATTAGTAAAATAGTATAACGCTTTTGTGTACTTCCTCTTCCTCTTTTGTAAAACCAGTGCACCTGCTGCCTCTCTCAATAGAAATACTGGCTTCTTAAACTCACAGCAGCATCCATCTGGAAATTGCCCTTGGCTAAAAGGAGCTGTCTTGCCCAAGAGAAACCTGTACTCAGAGACTGGCCCACAGTGAGGCGCAATGCTTGGCCATTTGCCTGAGTTGAGAACAACTCTAAAGTACTGACTCTTCGCCAGAGGCACTGTGGGACGGGCTGAGGGTGCTGCTCTAAATGATTCACAGTTCCACTTCTTTGCTGGCCCATCCTCCTTCCTCACAAGTATTGCTCTTGAGAATATTCCCCCAAAATATGTCCCGCATTCAACTCTTCTCTTTCTCAGAGCCTGTATCTATGGAATCTGACCCTAGACTAAAAGAAAGCAATCTATTAACATACTTATCATCTGAATATTTGAGAAATAGATAGAACTCCTTCTCTGTGTACAGTATTAAGGGAAAGAAAATGTCTGAAATTTTGGAAATAGTATGCATGTATATTTTTATTGATTAGAGTCAATATGTGGATACATGGTAGCCAAGGCAGAAGTGAAACAATATGGAGAGTCCTGTCTCCTACCACTAGATATTTGGTGTTTCTCCTATTTTATTTTATTTTATTGTTTTTTAAGGAAGATGAAAATTTCTTGAATGGACACTAACATACTTCATAGAATTGAAGAAAGCCGGTAGACATTAGTGCCTTTCTGGAATACTGAAGCTTGACAGTCTCAGGGTGCTCTCTGGGGTCTCTCTCTGATTTTCTCCTTTTGCAGCTTCATGCTCTCTGTGTGATAGGGGAATGTGCTCTTGGGGTTGTATCCATACATCTCTATGGCCAAAGAAAAACAAGGTATCCCTACCCCCCTCCACATGTATGGACACACAGTACCTCCAACCCCTTTACACAGGTGCATTCATTCCAGTTAAAATTCCAGGAAAATAATTCTAATTGTCCTTTCTTGGATTATTATGTCCACCTCTGGACAAATACCTTGAAACTAGCTGATGGATTATAAGTCTTCCAGCTCACATCACATGCCTGCTCCCGGGGTCAGGGAATAGATTCTGTCCCAAGAACAGGAGGAGAAGAATGCTAGGCAGACAAAGATAGTAGGCACCACAATAACTGAGATGAACATAATGATTAGAATAATTTGAGTAACTGCTTTAGTTCTGAGTATTTTTGCTTCCCCTGGGCAGAAACATACAAAATAATTGAAGTATATGCAAACAGTGAAGGAAAGAGTCAGAAATGATATTTATGGTTCTAAATGGTTCTAAAATCTATTTTTTCTCTTTTTTGGCCAGGAGTAATGCGTGAATGGAATGTGTTCATGCTGAGTCATGTCTGACTCTACAAGAACACTGGAGTGCGTTGCCATGCCTTCTCGTGGCTTCTGGACTGCAGGTGGATTCTCTACCGCTGAGCCACTGGGGAAGCCAGGAATAAGGCAGGCACTAAAAAAGTGAATTTAATTAAATTAAAATGTTGATATAAGAAATATTTGATAAAGGATATAAATAAAATATGCTTGTTAGTTGCTCAGTTGTGTCCAAGTCTTTGCGACCCCATGGACTGTAGCCTGCCAGGATCCTCTGTTCATGAATTCTCCAGGCAAGAATACTGGAGTGGGTAGCCACTGCCTTCTCCAGGGGATTTTCCTAACCCAGGGATCAAACCCAGTCTTCTGAATTGCAGGAAGATTCTATTAAACTGTCCTTCAAGTAAATAAGTTATAATATTCCTTCTACTCATCTCGATTTCATAATTTTTTTCTAACAGCTGTGAAAATATGTGATAAGGGATTGCTCTCTTTAATTTTCATTTATATATATTAATTCAAAAATTATTAAGCTACCATTGAGGGCTAGGTACTTTTTTGTGAACTCAATGGGGACATAAAGAAAACATTGTCCTTTTCTTTTGGTGACCTACATTCAAGCAAGAGAAACAAATAATAAACAATTTTAAAATAAATAAATCAAATAGCTTTTGCTATAGTGTTCAAAAAGCACTATTTCTTTTTATTTTCTAAAATTAATTATTAAATTGTGCTAAACTTACCAAAGGTGTTCTTCAGTTGCTAAGTGGTTGTATACATTTTTTTTTTTGAAGGAAGAATTTCAAATGTTTAAATTCTAAAATGCTCTGATAAAAATCTCTTCAATACTTTAGATAGAACATGAATTATATTGTTCATCTTGTTTAGCCTTTTGAAAATAATGAAACAATATTCCTCAATAATTAAAAAGATAGGAATTGCATAGCCAGATCTGGTACTAAAAGCCTAGTGCCGTGCATTCTGTGTTAATGTTTATTGTAGGACACAGCAGAGCCCTTATCTAAAGGTTTTACAGAATTGGGGAGTTCTGAAAATAAGTTGACCTAATGAAAATCAAATAAAAGAATGAGTGATAATTTTGCCTTAAATTTTTGTTCAGTTTCTTTAGAGGTTTGGGAATATTTTTAGAACCTTATGCTTTCCCAGATATGTGGAGTTGCAAGGAGCATGGTCTGGAATTTAGTACATTGGAAATAATGCCTTAGAGAAAAAACTAGAACCACTGAGTTACAAAAAGAGAAACAGAAATAACTTTAAATTCATATAATGCATTGACCTCCTTTACATCCAAGAAATCAATACACAGAGAGAGAAAATGAATGATTCTCTACAAATTTAGGCTAACTCTAAGGGCTTTTATGAATGCATTGTCATGATAATCATAGTCCAGTATTTGATGTAAAAAGATATTTAATGAATATTAAAAAATGGACGGACTATTAAAAATTGGAATGATAAAAATTTCCTTCAAATTTAAAATTTAAAAACAAAAAGGATCAAAATGTTCATGTATTATAATGTCTCAGAGTAGTTCTTATCAGAGGTACAAAATATAAATTTAATAACTCATAGAATTTTTATATTATTCTTTGTTTCTTCTATTCTGTTTTGAAGTTTATATAAACCTTGGTCAAAGTAAGTTTTTATAGAACTCATGTATACTGTACATACATATACAAGGAATAATCTTAATCTTTTCTTGACTTTCTGCCATGGATTCTATTTCTAAGCCACTGCTATGCTTATATACTCTTGTTTGATAGAAACCTTTCCTACTATGTAATATTTAAATGCAGGGAAACAGATTTAAACCTTTTTCTGATTTAATATCCAAAATGAGAATTAATGAAATCATAATAAATTAGAATGGAATTTGGGCACATAGCTCTTCTCTGCTCTAAATTTTCATTTGTATAGACACATGAACACATATACATGCACATGTGCTTTATACATACAAAGTTTACCTTCCCTGGCTATGTTGAACTGTGTGTGTTTTTTTTTTTTAACGGTTTGGCTTAAGAAAATTGTGATTAAGTGATGTCAGAGTAATGAAATATGAAGGATGTTTAAAAGAAGAACACAATAAGAACACTGAAGACCAAGAAATAAAATAGTCATACTATGGGATAAAAAGTGCACAAAGACATTTGGTAATTTTCCATATTGATATCCTTAAATAAGGGGCTTCCCAAGTGGCTCAGTGGTAAAGAATCTGCCTCTCAATGCAAGGAGTGCAGGAGACATGGGTTTGATCTGTGATTCAAGAAGATCCCCTGAAGGAGGAAATGGCAACCCATTCCAGTATTCTTGCCTGGAAAATCCCATGGACAGAGGAGCCTGGCGAGCTACAGTCCCTGGGGTCTCAGAGTCAGACATGACTTAGCAACAGAGCAGGCATCCTTAAATAAAACATTTTAGGACTGAATTTCCTGAGTAAATTCATAATATGTAGTATTTTACTTCCATGTTGTTCCTGACCAAGTAGTTTCAAGGATTCTTAGAAAAACATAAAAAACAAAAACAAATAAAAATTCTATTCCAGGGCACTCTCCAGAACATCATGAGAAACGCTGGGCTGGATGAAGCACAAGCCAGAATAAAGATTGCCAGGAGAAATATCAATAACCTCAGATATGCAGATGACACCACCCTTGTTGCAGAAAGCAAGAAGAACTAAAGAGCCTCGTGATGAAAGTGAAAGAGGAGAGTAAAAAAGGTGGTTTAAAACTCAACATTCAGAAAACTAAGATCATGGCATCTGGTCCCATCAGTTCATGGCAAATAGATGGGGAAACAGTGAAAAGAGTGACAGACTTTATTTTGGGGAGCTCCAAAATCACTGCAGATGGTGACTGCAGCCATGAAATTAAAAGACGCTTGCTCCTTGGAAGAAAAGTTATGACCAACCTAGACAACATATTAAAAAGCAGAGACATTACTTTACCAACAAAGACCCATCTAGTCAAAGCTATGGTTTTTCCAGTGGTCATGTATGGATGTGAGAGTTGGACTATAAAGAAAGCTATGGAAATACAAAAAACCTCGAATAGCCAAAGTAATCTTGAGAAAGAAGAATGGAACTGGAGGAATCAACCTGCCTGACTTCAGACTCTACTACAAAGCCACAGTCATCAAGACAGTGTGGTACTGGCACAAAGACAGAAATACAGACCAATGGAACAGAATAGAAAGCCCAGAGATAAATCCACGAACCTATGGACACCTTATCTTTGACAAAGGAGGCAAGGATATACAATGGAAAAAAGACAACCTCTTTAACAAGTGGTGCTGGGAAAACTGGTCAACCACTTGTAAAAGAATGAAACTAGAACACTTTCTAACACCATACACAAAAATAAACTCAAAATGGATTAAAGATCTAAATGTCAGACCAGAAACTATAAAACTCCTCGAGGAGAACATAGGCAAAACACTCTCCGACATAAATCACAGCAAGATCCTCTATGACCCACCTCCCAGAATATTGGAAATAAAAGCAAAACTAAACAAATGGGATCTAATGAAACGTAAAAGCTTTTGCACTACAAAGGAAACTATAAGTAAGGTGAAAAGACAGCCGTCAGATTGGGAGAAAATAATAGCAAATGAAGAAACAGACAAAGGATTAATCTCAAAAATATACAAGCAACTCCTACAGCTCAATTCCAGAAAAATAAATGACCCAATCAAAAAATGGGCCAGAGAACTAAACAGACATTTCTCCAAAGAAGACATACAGATGGCTAACAAACACATGAAAAGATGCTCAACATCACTCATTATTAGAGAAATGCAAATCAAAACCACAATGAGGTACCATTACACACCAGTCAGGATGGCTGCTATCCAAAAGTCTACAAGCAATAAATGCTGGAGAGGGTGTAGAGAAAAGGGAACCCTCTTACACTGTTGGTGGGAATGCAAACTAGTACAGCCACTATGGAAAACAGTGTGGAGATTCCTTAAAAAACTGGAAATAGAACTGCCATATGACCCAGCAATACCACTTCTGGGCATACACACTGAGGAAACCAGATCTGAAAGAGACACGTGCACCCCAATGTTCATCGCAGCACTGTTTATAATAGCCAGGACATGGAAGCAACCTAGATGCCCATCAGCAGATGAATGGATAAGGAAGCTGTGGTACATATACACCATGGAATATTACCCAGCCATTAAAAAGAATTCATTTGAACCAGTCCTAATGAGATGGATGAAACTGGAGCCCCTTATACAGAGTGAAGTAAGCCAGAAAGATAAAGAACATTACAGCATACTAACACATATATGGAATTTAGAAAGATGGTAATGATAACCCTATATGCAAAACAGAAAAAGAGACACAGAAATACAGAACAGACTTTTGAACTCTGTGGGAGAAGGTGAGGGTGGGATGTTTCCAAAGAACAGCATGTATACTATCTATGGTGAAACAGATCACCAGCCCAGGTGGGATGCATGAGACAAGTGCTCGGGCCTGGTGCACTGGGAAGACCCGGAGGAATCGGGTGGAGAGGGAGGTGGGAGAGGGGATCGGGATGGGGAATAAGTGTAAATCTATGGCTGATTCATATCAATGTATGACAAAACCCACTGAAATGTTGTGAAGTAATTAGCCTCCAACTAATAAAAAAATTAAAAAAAAAAAAAAAAAAAAAGAAAGCTGAGCGCCGAAGAATTGATGCTTTTGAACTGTGGTGTTGGAGAAGACTCTTGAGAGTCCCTTGGACTGCAAGGAGATCCAACCAGTCAATCACAAAGGAAATCAGTCCTGAATAGTCATTGGAAGGACTGACGCTGAGGCTGACACTACAATACTTTGGCCACCTGATGCGAAGAGCTGACTCATTGGAAAAGACCCTGATGCTGGGAAAGGCTGAAGGCGGGAGGAGAAGGGGACGACAGAGGATGAGATGGTTGGATGGCATCACCGACTCAATGGACATGAGCTTGAGTAAACTCCGGGAGTTGGCAATGGACAGGGAGGTCTGGCGTGCTGCAGTCCATGGGGTCGTGAAGAGTCAGACACGACTGAGCAACTGAACTGAACTCCTTCATCATCTTTGCCTGAAAGTGTACAAACACATGCAATGAAGGTATGAGGCAGAGCTTAAGTACTGTCAGTAAAAGTTCAAAGATATGATAATGGCACAAGTGGCTTTTTTCTTAAAACTGTTGTATTTAAGAGCCAAAGCTGAGTCAAGGAGGTGATGAGAGGAGCGTGTGTGAACACTACAGCTCAAGAGAACCACAGGATTATATAGAAACTGTGACAAACAGGGATCTGAGCCTAATAACACACAGGAACAAGTGATAGCTGACAAGTGATAGGAACAAGTGATAGGAACAAGTGATAGATAGTATGACAGAAATTTGACACATGAAATAGTAAACCATTGCCACTTAGCCTCCCCCCGCCCCCGCCCCCGCCGCCCACTATCATGCTGCATTGAGAGTGAATGTTTGAGGACCTCATGGCTTAGTCAACAGGTTTTCGTGGTAAAAATTCAGTGAAGTTCAAAAACAAAAAAATTGTGGCTTAAGAGTGTGCTTACAAATCAGGGAGATATGTTTATGGGGGGAAAATTCTTATTCAGACACTCTGGCTTTGTAGGATTTGGGATGCTCCTGCCAAATATTGTTTTAAAATTAATCAGAGAAATATTTCTTTTGAATTCAAATAAGATGCACCGGGAAAGCCAGTGTGTTACAGTTATGTTGCTAGCTAAACTGGCATGACTTTGATGTGGTGTTTTGTGGCTTTTGAATATAAAGTCAAACGAGTGTCCATTTATAAATCTTGTATAAATAATCATTCAACCTATCACAGTTGAAAAATCTATTTAAATGAAAAGAAACAACAAAAAAACTTGACACTGAATATCCCATACACTGATGTAATGTTCGTGACAGCTCTCAGAAACTGTTAACATTGCAACTTTATCTTAGCTTTCCACTGTGTGAGCATATATATAATATTAGCTTTGTGTTGTGGCCTCATGTTGAAAATTATGATAAGTTTTGGGGTCTATTGAAGCTTAAAGGATAAACCTAATCTTTATTGTCTTTTTTCAAAAAAGAAAAGTCTAAAGCAAGTGGGAAAAAGCCATATGGTACTTTAAACCACAAGGGAAATTATACTTCTTTATATGAAGCTTTCCCACTAGAAAAAAGAGTAAACCTTCTGTTTATCATTATATTTTATGAGGTAACTTCAATGAAATCATGGAAGCATTATCACATGAACAGCAAAGGATAAAATCTCTTTGGCCAAGGCCCTCAAAGGATAGGAAATTTGGAATATGGCACAATTGAAACTTATTTTCCGCACTGCAAATGAGGCTCAAGATGTGGGGCGGGTGAATGACAGAAGGTTTCTAGCCATCAAAGAAGATGGCCAACGTTTTTAAAACTATCATGAGGAGGGTATATTTTATGGGCCCCATTCAAGAACTAATATGTATTTTTAATACAATTTACGTTGATATTTTATGTGGGAAAAGTTTGTCTGTGTTGACTCAAATGTTCCAATGAGTAAAGTATCAGCAAACATGCACAGGGAACTCACTAAAAAAGTTACATGTAGGGATGGTTTTTAGAGGGAGATTGATGAAATCATAGCAAGGCTATTTTCCATCAGATGGAAACTACCAGTTCTGTCTATTTATTTCCTTTGGAAAATAGAAGATCAAAGAAAATATTTTAGTAGAGTGTTTCCTTTCAAATATAACAGAGTTTTTTTTTGCAATAATAATGCCTCTTTTTCCTTTCCACATGTTCATTCATGTACTCATCAAATATGTGCTATGTGACATACACTGCCATCATTACGGTAACAGCAGTCAGCATTTATATATCCTTTATTATGCCACTTAGCAAGATAGGTGTTCCATGCCAGTCCGCACTCACAAGAAAGCTTGGGGAAGTTCCTCACATTTTACAGCTGAGGAACGTACAGCTTAGCAAGATTTTAGAAATTATTTTCTTAAGGCTAAGTTATGAAACCAATATTTGAATCCGGGATATTGGTTCCATAGCCCAAACTTTGATGACTTCCCTTCTCATCAATAACTTGTGTCTCAAGAAAGACAGAGATTATTACTCAGTCATCAAGAACAGAACATTTATAGATAATGCTTGAGGGAATAAAAGGAAAATATAATACTTTGAAACTCATAAAAAAAGGGACATAATAAAATCTGGCACCCCAGAGTCACTTTATTAATCATCATTATTTTTAAAAATAATAAATGGTATTAGGTGATTCACTATATCAGTATTACCTGCACTAAAGCAAATAATTTATTTTCCATTTGCTTTTATAGCTATACCAAAATGACAATGAGGTATGACTGACTCTTCTCTTTGCTTTGAGCAGAACCTGTATAAGTAGATCACTTGAATGCCTGCAGATCATAAATATTTAATTTTCTTGCTCTTAAATAAATAAAGCTATATGTACATAAAAACTGAATTTACCCAGCACCAAAAGCACTTCCCCTGTGGTACTAGTGGTAAAGAACTTGCCTGCCAATGCAGGGTACATAAGAGACACAAATTCTATCCCTGGGTCGGGAAGATCCCCTGGAGAAGGGCACAGCAACCCACTCCAGTATTCTTGCCTGGAGAACCCCAGGGGCAGAGGAGACTGGTGGGCTACAGTCCATATGGTTGCAAAGAGTCGGGACACGAGCTTAGCATGCACTCAGCATACACTTAGCACGCACAGCACCAACACCAGTTTGAAATAAAAATAAGTCCCTTGATTGAAATAATTATAAGAAATATTTTAATTTTATAATTTTATAAATTTAATAATTATAAAAAATCCCCCCAAAAGCTTTTTATCTAATTACAGCATAAAAATTTTGCACAGGTGAAGTAGTGACTACATCTGAGAAAGAACAAACTATTTAGGATCAGAGTTACATTAATCATCACTCACTGTGAGCAGTGCCATTGAGAGTTCCTACATTTTTACCTAGAAAATTTTTTTGTTTCTCTAAATCACCCTCTAACAAGACTCCAATAGTATTATCTTCTGGTCTTCCATTTTTTAAGTGACCACTCTATAGAAAACAATGCCTTGGATGTATTATTTCACTACTTTATAAAAACTCTTTGTTTTTATAACTTGGAACCTAAATAAATTTCTTGAAAATTATAAAGAAAAAAAAAAAGACCTCTCTTTTTTTTCTTAAAAAAAATTAAATAAATAAGACATTTGCTTGTGACTAAGCAAAGTTGTATGTTCACTTTGAAAAACATATTGGCAAAAAAAAAAAAGAAAAACATATTGGCAATTTCTTACAAGATTGAACATTTTCTATCCATATAACCCAACAATTGTACTCTGTGGTATTCACCTTAAGGTGTTGAAAAATTATGTCCACAAAAACATCTGCATACAAATGTTTATAGCAGTTTCCCAGGTGGCTCAGAAGGTGAAGAATCTGCCTCAATGCAGGAGACCCAGGTTCAATCCCTGGGTTGGAAAGATCCCCTGGAGAAAGGAATGACTACCTACCCCAGTATTCTTGCCTGGAGAATTTCATGGACAGAGGAGCCTGACGGGCCATGGTCCATGGTGTCGCAAAGAGTGGGACATGACTGAGTGACTAACATTTTCACTTATTCATAATTGCTAAAACCTGGATGCAAACAAGATATCCTTTAGTAGGTAAATGAATAAACAAATGGTGGTACATTCACACAATGGAATATTATTTGGCAAATGAGATATCAAGCCACAAAAGAACATGGAGCATATTTAAGCACATTGCTGAGTGAAAGAAGAAAACCTGATGGCTATGTATAGTATGATTCTGTATATACATGTAATTACATATTGTATATTTCAAGGTAGAAAATGCAAAACTAGGAACACAGTATAAAGATCACTGGTTATCAGAGGGTCTGGAATAAAGAGGTAATGATTAATAGGTAAAATGCAGAATAATTTTCAGGCATTGAAACTATTCTATGTGATATTTTAACAGATACATGTTATTAGACATTTGTCAAAACCCATAGAATGTATGAGAGTGAATCCTAAGGTAAATTATAGACTTTGTGCATGCATGCTAAGTTGCTTCAATCATATCTAACTCTTTGTGGTCCCGTGGACTGTAGCCCTCCAGGCTCCTCTGTCCATCAGATTCTTCAAGCAAGAATACTGGAGTGTTCTGCCATGCCCACCTCCAGGGGATCTTTCCAACCCAAGGGTTGAATCCTTATCTCTTATGTCTGTAAAATGCAAGAGAGACATGTAAGAGATGTGGGTTTGAATCCTGGGTCAGGAAGATCCCCTGGTGGATCAGACGGTAAAGAATCCACCACAATTTAGAAGACCTGGTTTTGATCCTTGGGTTGAAAAAATCCCCTGGAAGTGGAAATGGCAACCCGTTGCAGTATTCTTGCCTGGAGAATTCCATGGACAGGGAAGCCTGGCAGATTACAGTCCATGGGGTCACAAAGAGTCAGACATCATGGAGCAGATAACATTAACCACACTAACGTAAGATATTAACGATAGCAGAAGTGGGAGGTGGAGAAGAGAAATACATGGGAACCCTGTACATTCTTGGGCTTCTCTGGTGGCTAAAATGGTAAAGAATACACCAGCAATGCAGGGACCTGGGTTTCATCCCTGGGTTGGGAAGATTCCCTGGGGAAGAGAAGCTACCCACTCCAGTATTCTTGCCTGGAGAATTCCATGGACAGAGGAGGCTGGCAGGCTACAGTCCGTGGGGTCACAGAGAGTCAGACATGACTAAGTGATTTTCATTTTTCACTTTCTGTACTTTCTGCTCATGTTTTCTAGAAACCTGAAACTTCAAAAAGGTTGCTAAAAATTTGTTATGGAAGAAACAAAGATTTGATCTAAAAATATAGTTAATACTTTGAACATAGGTTAAATCAATTATATGATATGATTCAATAAAAGTATGCTATGAATAAAATTTGTTAAAATTAAGAAACTTCTCACAAAGCTAAGGGAGAAAAACCCGAGACAGAAAAATCCATGTCCCCTTCCTGTTTGTGTATGGGTTAAACAAAGGTAAAGTTTAATAGGCACCACTTGTGGTTGAAATAAACATGGAAAGGGAGAATTTTGTCTTTCAATCATTATGTCTATTCAAAATGTAATTTCTTACTTTAATTATTTGATTTATAGCACTAAAGTGAGTATGTTTATAGAAACTAGGGTTGTTCACAGTATTTCTTAATAAACTGAAGTAAAGTTTGGCAGATGTATTAATGAAACATATTTTATAAAAGTAAAAACATACACCGAAAAATAAAATCTAATAATTACTGAATATCATGCATGTTCCAGACATTATAAATATCTCATTTACTCTTACTTGGGTTAAGTATCTATTGGGTTGTGTTACTATAGCTCCCTTTTCAAAGCTGGAAAAAACAAAGCTTAAAGAACTTAAATAGTAACTTCTTCAGTGTAATAAGGTTCATAATTGATGCAGTTGGAAAGTAAACCCACTATATTTGACACAGTCCATATTCTTAAGGGGAATTTCCAATGTTGCTATAGAAATAGTGCAGAGGTAAAATATTTATCATTTAACAATGCAACCCTTCATTTCTATCACAAAAAAAATAAAAATATAAATTCAAAATCACCTCTGTATCACAAAAATATCATTAAGAAAATATGAATTGTATACAAATTCACATTTACCAAAAACTAGCTTACACAAATGAAACTTTTGAGTAAGTCACAGAAAAAATTCTCATGGTTGATTTGCCCAGTATCCAAGAGTTAATATTATCATTCAACAAATAAATGCAAAGGCAATCAGTATGTAACATTAATTGTAAAGATACCTAATAAATGATAAACATATTTAATTAATAATTAAAACACATTTACATGATTCATGACTTCTTTGATATATAAAGTAATATAGTCTGCCAATGCAAAGTATCACAATTATATACTGATTATCTTTATATGTGCCTGAAAAATCTAGTTAACAAGCCACATTGATCAATTATAGAACAATATATATATCTGCCTGCAACTCATGGAATTTCCATATTCAAACTATTAATTTAATACTGCTCTTTTTAGCAGCTGTAAATTGCTTTATTATTTAGACATGTATAAACTTCATTATGTGATTTAGATAATATCAGGCTCTGAAAAAATTTTAATGAAAACACTGTAATTACACATTCTAACATAAAGCAGTTTCTTCTTAAAATATTTGTACACACTACTATATTCAAAATAAATAACTGACAAGGACCTAGTGTATAGCAGCAGGGAACTCTGCTTGGTGCTCTGTAATAACCTAAATAGTAAAAAAATTTGAAAAAATGCATGCATGAGTATGAATAGCTGAATTGCTTTGTAGTACACCTGAAATTAGTACAATACTATTAATAAAATATATTCTAATATAAAATAGAAATAAAAACTAAATGGAAGTTGAAAAAAATAAAATATTTGATCATTAAAATTTGTTTTTGATGAGAGACAGTTCCACTCATAAATCCCAGTAAATTTCATTTCCCATCATGCTCATCATAATGACCCCTGGGTGTAATAGATTTTTAGCTGTTTTCTACACACCTTCACCTACCTACATTTCTTTAAGGAAACCTAAACTCCTAAATGAGGTCTTTCTTTGGTAGCATAAAGAAATTAAACCTTGTGTTTTCTATCATGTAGAATTTGAAAAAAATCCTTATGTCACTTTAGAGAATTTTGCAGATTAATATTTCCTTAAGAATACCACAAGTAAAATATTTTAATGTTTTATGTTTATGCATACATCAAATATCTGTTTCATTTATATAAACAAAAATCCATTGTCTATGCTACCACTATTTTGTAGTGGTATGTTTACCTTTTATCATTATCTATTCACAAATTTCCTTCTTTTTTAACATTTCAGATATTAATGTCTCCCCACTAATGGCAACACTGGTAAGTTACTATGACTACTCTTAACATATTTTCCTTTGTAGTGAGTGTTTGAACACACACCTCCTGTGTTTGCCTTTTTGTTCTTCTACAATATTTATGTTTGAAATATCTACTTCTTTTTTTACAAAAATTAGGTGTGAAATTTATTCTCATATTTGCCTCTGTGGAATGTACTTTGGAATCAGATAAAAACCAAAATAGCAAGCCCAAAAATAAGTTTAAACCTTTACAATTCACTAGGCCCATGACCTTGTTTAATTTGCCTAACTTCTCTAAAGCCTCGGAGTTCTTGCCTAAAAGAGGGATAAAAATTCCTAGTCAATAAAATTGTAAGCATTAATGTCTTATCAAGAAAAAGTCTGGCATAATGATAAACTTTCAATAATAGTTTATTTTTCCACTTTTTTCTTCTCTTCCTCTTTATATCCTGAACATTGACTTCAAAAAAATTTTATCCACACTCTGAGCCTCCATTTAGCTATGATCCTCTCCCTCTAATTCTGAGTAAGAATTACACCTTCACCCATAATAGTATCATATTGTAGCAGGAATGCCCTACACAAGGGAATAACATTAACATAAACTGTAGAGAAATCAATTGTAGAAAAGAAAATTGAACTTTATATGTATTTATATTCAATTCTTGAATTTTTAATTTTGATGATTGAGTTTATCAATTGTTTAAAAGAAAACTGTCATTTTTAAATGTTAAGTTGCCTCATTGATGAAAATGACATTTCTCTTTATGTATTTGAGTGTCTTTTTCATGTCAGAAACTATAAAGATCTTGTAGTATTATACCTAATACTATTCCTGTGTACATTGATGTCTTTATTTCCTAAAGGAATTTTTTTTTCCTATTATACTCTAAATATAATTGTCTGTGATTAAGTTATTGCTATGGGTTCAATTGATTTTGTTTTTCTGGATACTTAGCCGAAAAGCTTAAAAGAACTCATAATTCATAGATTTTTGTATTTTTCCAGTAAAAAAAAAATTTTTCTACAACTAGTATCTTTGTCTCTTAATTGCTAATCTTAAACTCTGTTTTCTTATCTATATCAGCCAGAATTCCACTGTATATAAAATTATGTAGCACTACCAATAATGTTTCTTTCTCATTTTCATGGAATATCTCTGATGTTACACTACTGAGTACAAATTTTGCAAATAGTTTTGTGGTGTATATATTTCTTTATTTTATTAAAAAACATATAACATGAAACCTACCTTCTTGAAATTTTTAAGGGTAGAGTACAGTATTGTTAAGTGTATGCAAATTTTTGTACAGTAGATAGAATTTAAGTACATTTCTAGTTCTAGTTTGTGAAATTTTTTTGTTTAACTGTTATTTGAATTCACTTTCATCAAATTCTTATCCTACATTTAAATATATAATCACATTTATGTGTATATATTTATACCCCGAGATATGAATGAGAAACATGAATTAAAATATTTCTAATGTTGAAATAACTTTGTATTGCTGAGATAAATTCAATATGATTAGGATTTATTGTTCCCTTAGTTTACTGCTTGATTTGATTTGCTACTAATAAGGGCATTTGCAAAGATTAAAGTTATCTAAAATTTTTTTGTGTATGTTCTATTCTTCTCTATTGTTTGTTGTTGTTGTTGTTGTTTACTTCCTAAGTCCTATCTGAATATTTTATGACCCCATGGACTGTAACCCACCAGGCTCCTCTGTCCATGGGATTTCCCAGGCAAGAACACTGGAGTGGGTTGCCATTTTCTTCCCCAGGGGATCTTTCCGACCCAAGGATTGAACCTGCATCTCCTACACTGACAGGTGGATTCTTTCCCGGTGAGCCACCAGGAAAGCCCTCTCTAATTTTAGTGCTACGATTATGATGGTCTTTTAAAATGTTTAATGTTTTATTTCTTGAAAGTTTCATAGATATCTGTAAGTCTCTCTGGACTTACGGCTTAGGTAGAATAATGGCCTCTCAAAGTTGTCCTTGTCCTAATTCCTGGAACCCTTGAATATGTTACTTTACATGGCCAAGGAGACCTGCAGGTGTGATATTAAAAACCTTGAGATGTGACATTATCCTGAATTATCCTGAATTATCCTGGTCACCGAACTTTAATCACATGAGTCCTTAAAGGTAGAAGAAGACAGTAGAGTTGGTCAGTGATACATGACTGAGGATGACTTGACCTACCTTCTGTGGCTTTAAAGACAAAGGAAGATAGGTATTCAAATATTACAACTATGATCTCAATTGAAAGAAGCAAGACAGACACACACACAAAAATATATGCAATGTTCCACTTATTTAATATTCAAATCAGCCAAACTGAAAATATATATTTTAAGATTATATACATGGATGTTGAAGAATGCAGTGATTTCTGATACTATTTGACTCTACTGTCTTGATTCATGCTAAGGGGTCAGTTGATTAACTGTGGTATCCAGCCACAAAAAATGACCCTCCATACTTGTCATTTTCTGCTATTAACACCAATGACTAGTACCGTTTGTCACTGAATAGGCATGAGTATGACAAATAGGATATTATGAAGGTGATAATCATAAAAATTTTGGAAAAACACTCAACGTGAGGAGGTCCACATGGGGAGGAACTCAGGTATCCTACCAGTATTTGTCATCATCTTGCTAACCATGTGAATGAGACATTTTAAAAATAGGATCCTCCAGTCTGAGTCAAGGCTTCATGGTACTTAGCCCTGCCCAACATCTGACTGAACTTCATGAGAAATTAGCCAGAATCACCAGGCAAACTGGTCAAGAATTCATGACCCACTGAATTGTAAGATGTAAAGCAATTTTTTATTAGGTCACTAAGCCTTGGGATGATCTGTTACACAGTAGTTGACATATTCAGCATCACTTTAGCACTATCAGTGCGAATGTCAACACAATGAAAATGCAGTGGTCGTCATTAGCATGAAAATAACTTTAAAATTGAAAACCCATAAAAAGATCTTAGGATCTTAAAAGTCTGCAAGCCACATGTTGAGAACTTCTCTGATGTACTAATATTAGTTTTATTATTATTTGGATCTACCACAACATATTTAAATATTCCCCCATTAATAGACATACTTTTTCCAGTATTCCAGACAATGCTATAAATACAACTTTATTTATGTTTATTTTAAAAATAATCTCAGCATAAAACTGTGTTTCACAAACATTATATTTGCTTTATTTGATACTTAGTTTCTTAGAAATATTAAAACAAAAAACTATCATATATTTGCACTGTTCAGTTCAGTTCAGTTGCTCAGTCATATCTGACTCTTTGTGACCCCATGGACTGCAGCATACCAGACTTCCCTGTCCATCACCAATTCCAGAGCTTACTCAAACCCATGTCTATCGACTCAGTGATGCCATCCAAACATCTCATCTTCTACTGTCCCCTTGTCCTTCACCTCCAATCTTTCCCAGCATCAGACTCTTTTCTAGTGACTCAGTTCTTCGCATCAGGTGGCCAAAGTATTGGAGTTTCAGCTTCAACATCAGTCCTTCCAATGAATATTCAGGACTGATTTCCTTTATGGTTGACTGGTTGGATCTCCTTGCAGTCCAAGGGACTCTCAAGAGTCTTCTCCAACACCACAGTTCAAAAGCATCAATTCTTCAGTGCTCAGCTTTCTTTATAGTTCAACTCTTACATCCATACATGACTACTGGAAAAACCATAGCTTTGACTAGACAGATCATTGTTGGCAAAGATATAACTCTGCTATTTAATACGCTGTCTAGGTTGATCATAGCTTTCCCTCCAAGGAGAAAGCATCTTTTAATTTCATGGCTGCAGTCACCATCTGCAGTGATTTTGGAGCCCCAAAAATAAAGTCTGTCACTGGTTCCATTGTTTCCCCATCTATTTGTCATGAAATTATTGGACCAGATGCCATGATCCTAGTTTTCTGAATGTTGAGCTTTAAGCCAACTTTTTCACTCTCCTCTTTCACTTTCATCAAGAGGCTCTTTAGTTCTTCTTCACTTTCTGCCATACAAGTGGTGTCATCTGCATATCTGAGATGATTGATATTTCTCCCTGCAATCTTGATTCCAGCTTGTGCTTTATCCGTCCTGGCATTTTGCATGATGTATTCTGCATATAAGTTAAATAAGTATGGTGACAGTATACAGCCTTGACGTACTTCTTTCCCGATTTGGAAACAGTCTGTTATTCCATGTCCATTCTAAATGCTGCTTCTTGACCTGCATACAGATTTCTCAAGAGGCAGATCAGGTGGTCTGGTACTCCCATCTCTTTAAGAATTTTCCACAGTTTGTTGTGATCCACACAGTCAAAGTCTTTGGCATAGTCAGTAAAGCAGATTTAGATGTTTTTTCTGGAATTCTCTTGCTTTTTTGATGATCCAGCGGATGCTGGCAATTTGACCTCTGGTTCCTCTGCCTTTTCTAAATCCAGCTTGAACATCTGGAAGTTCACAGTTCTCATACTATTGAAGCCTGGCTTGGAGAATTTTGAGCATTACTTTACTAGTGTGTGAGATGAGTACAATTGTGCAGTAGTTTGAAAATTTTTTGGCATGGCCTTTCTTTGGGATTGGAATGAAAACTGACCTTTTCCAGTCCTGTGGCCACTGCTGAGTTTTCCAAATTTGCTGGCATATTGCATGCAGCACTTTCACAGCATCATCTTTTAGGATTTGGAATAGCTCAACTGGAATTCCATCACCTCCACTAGCTTTGTTAGTAGTGATGTTTTCTAAGGCCCACTTGACTTCACATTCCAGCATGTCTGGCTCTAGGTGAGTGATCACACCATCATGATTATCTGGGTCATGAAGATCTTTTTTTGTACAGTTGTTCTGTGTATTCTTGCCACCTCTTCTTAATATCTTCTGCTTCTATTAGGTCCATACGATTTCTGTCCTTTATTGTGCCCATTTTGCATGAAATATTCCCTTTGTATCTCTCATTTTCTTGAAGAGATCTCTAGTTTTTCCCATTCTGTTGTTTTCCTCTATATTTTTACACTGATCACTGAGGAAGACTTTCTTATCTCTCCTTGCTATTCTTTGGAACTCTGCATCAAATGGGTATATCTTTCCTTTTCTCCTTTGCCTTTAGCCTCTCTTCTTTTCTCAGCTATTTGTGAGACATCCCCAGAAAACCATTTTGCCTTTTTGCATTTCTTTTTCTTGGTGAAGGTCTTGACCACTGCCTCCTGTATAATGTCACGAACCTTTGTCCATATGTTTTCAGGCACTCTCTCTATCATACCTAATCCCTTGAATCTATTTGTCACTTCCACTGTATAATTGTAAGGGATTAATTTAAGTCATACCTGAAAGGTCTAGTGGTTTTCCCTACTTTCTTCAATTTAAGTCTGAATCTGGCAATAAAGAGTTCACAATCTGAGCCACAGTCACCTCCTGGTCTTGTTTTTGCTGACTGTATAGAGCTTCTCCATCTTCAGTTGTAAAGAATATAATCAATCTGACTTCAGTGTTGACCATCTGGTGATGTCCATGTGTAGCGTCTTCTCTTGTGTTGTTGGAAGAGGGTGTTTGCTATGATCAGTGCATTCCCTTGGCAAAACTCTGTTAGCCTTTGCCCTGCTTCATTTTGTACTCCAAGGCCAAATTTGCCTGTTACTCCAGGTCTCAGGAAATGGCAACCCACTCCAGTACTCTTTCTTGGAGAATCCTGTGGACAGAGGAGCCAGGTGGGCTGCTGTCCATGGGGTTGCACAGAATCGGACACGACTGAAGTGACTTAGCATACATGCATGCATTGAAGGAGGAAATGGCAACCCACTCCAGTATTCTTGCCGGGAGAATCCCAGGGACAGAGGAGCCTGGTGGGCTGCCGTCTGTGGGGTCGCACAGAATTGGACACGACTGAAGCGATTTAGCAGCAGCAGCCACAGAAGCCAGATATCACTTGACTTCCTGCTTTTGCATTCCAGTCCCCTATACTGAAAAGGACATCTTTTGGGGTGTTAGTTCTAGAAGCTCTTGTAGGTCTTCCTAGAACCATTCAACTTCAGCTTCTTCAGCATTACTGGTTGGGCATAGGCTCGGATTACTGTGATATTGAATTGTTTGCCTTGGAAACGAACAGAGATTGTTCTGTCAATTTGAGACTGCATCTAAGTACTGGACTGAGGACTCTTGTTGACTATGATGGTTACTCCATTTTTTCTAAGGGATTCTTGCCTACAGTAGATATAATGATCATCTGAATTAAATTCACCCATTCCAGTCCATTTTAGTTCACTGATTCCTAAAATATCTATGTTCACTCTTGCCATCCCCTGTTTAACCACAGGAAAGCTAATTTACTCACCCCCTAGAGTTATTTTGCAGATTAACTGAATGAATGAACCCCTCAGAACAGTGCCTTGTAGCACCAACTCAAAGGACATGAGTTTCAGCAAATTCTGGGAGATGGTGAGGGACAGGGAAGCCAGGTTTGCTGCAGTCCATGGGGTCGCAAAGAGTCAGACTGGACTTAGCGACTGAACAACAAAGTGCCTCACACTTAGTAAGCGCTTGGCAGATTAGATTGGTAAAGCAATCATTCTCTTTCACCCCTCCCTTCTCAATAGCACATGGTGCTCCTCCTGCCCCTCATTGCCTGGCTCATGCTCAAACTGCCAGCTGCACTGGCTACCTAGATAAAGCTGGACCAGGCCAAGCAGGCTCTGGGGAACAACTGGGAAGCACTGCTGGCTGACCCTGACCCCGCCCCTCTGACCACGCCCCTCTGCCCACCCCCAGGCCCAAGTTCAGCTTTCTTGTCCCGCCCTGTTGCATTGTTAGGTCTATTGGATCAGACATTTTGAGACAGATAACTACAGAGACAGAGAGAAAGAAAGAGAGAGGGAGAGGAGATTGCTATGTTGTTTCATAGCAATATATATGTTGATGACAGCAGACAAGTTTTCCAAATCTGGTTTGATTAGTTTCTGGTTTGTTTCATTTGTACAAATTTCTCTAAGTTTAGTGGCTTCATCTGTGAAATGGGCAAAACAGTAATTCGGCATAGCCTACACTGTATAGGTTATAAATATGTTAACACTATATAAGTTCTTAAATACTGAATATAAGTACCCGTTGCAGTGTCTGGAACAGAAGAAATGTAATAATTGTACATAAATCATCTCATTAATCTTCACACAAGCTTCCACAATATCAATTCTTATACTAGTTTTACCCTGTTATGGGTCCTGACTAGACCTCAGATGGAACTCAGGGTCTGGTTTTATTGAAGACCCAGTGGACTGAAGCCTTTGGGTACCAACTCACCTTAACTGATTTTCCATAGAGATGAAGGCATGTAAAGAAGAGGGAGATAAAATGAGGAGTAATGGGAGAGGGCACCAGCTGGAACCTCACCAAAATCTTTTTTTTTTTTTTTTTTTTGCAATACCAAATCATGGCAAGACTGGAGGCAAAGAATATAAGAATTGTCTTTGTAGGTACATTTGAGACATTCCTATGGCCACCAAAAAACTGGTAAGGCTGAAGAGGAGTTGTGTTCTGTAGTGTGTGAACATGGACAATTATCCAGAAAATAATTATACACAGCTCAGAAATAGCAGCTCAGAGTAGAAAAATAATTTATTCAGGTATATACAGCTAACCAGGGCAGATCTTCATCTCAGGTCTTTCTGTGTCCAAAGTCTGTGTCCCTAAACATGAAATTAGCTACAAATCATGTTGTTGCCTAATTATTCAAATATTTATATGTGTATATGTGAGTATTGTTCAGTAACATATTTCAGCAAGGGAATATTGGCTTTTTCTTGAAGATTTCATTGTTAGGTGATGCTTAAATACAATGATGCTTACATAAAACATGGAAGCAATATAGATTTCTCAGTCCCAAGATATTTTCTTGGAGATTATTTCAGTACTTCAATCCTTTCTACATATAATTTCCTTCATCCTTACAGGTTTATAGAGTCAAAACATTCATTGTGACGCTTCAGTCATTTAGGCACAATCTCCCTAGAGTTTTTGGATTTGTCTTCCATTCTTTGAAGAAGAAGATAACAAAAACAACCTCACTTATTACTAGAGATATTATTTGGGAGCATCAAAGTAATTTCAGGCACAAACTAGTCAATCAAACATAAGGTAGGAGCACTTGATATTGACAATAAAGGGATGTGATTCTGTGAAAATTGGGGCTTGAAGGAAGAAAGTGTAATTTAAAATAAATTATAGATGTTTTATATGCTATTCTGGGCAATAACAATTTTACAGATTAAGTTATATTTAAGATGATTGGGAATCAAGTTTACTTTATGTGTTAACATAAATCTAGAGCTTTGAAAAAGAGTTAAGCTGTCTTTCTCAATATAGTAAATTGCCACTGTATTTTCATTTATTAATTTTTATTTTGCTTGGTACTCACTTTGACAATGTTTTTTAACTTAAATATAAGTAAATATTTCTGCAATATCTGGTGTTGATAGTAGGGTATTGATTTTTGTTAAAATTTTCAATATGTAAGTGAACTAATAAAAATATTCTAAAAATATAAGATTCTGAATGTGATAAATTGTGCTTTGTGTTTTCCATTTAAAGTCAAAAGAAAAGAAAGGTCATAGAGTTTTTAAACCAATGACCTTTATCATAATGCATCTCATAAACTGAATTTCAAATAGAAAATGCTGGTTGAAAGGCAAAGAAATGACTGTCATTGAAACACAGGATTCATCAAGTTATAATGTCAGCTTAGTAATGAAAATGCTTTCCTACATTCTTGTCAGTTGACAAGCTGTCATCACATATTAAAAACTGACAAGGCATTGATGAATTAGATTGTTTTTAATATTTCCAAGCAACTAACCTTCAAAAAAGCAAAAGGTATTGCTCATAAGTTAAATATACCATTTTTTGACTTCATAATTATTTTAAAGAAAAATAAAGTGTTTAAAAGAGCTTGTAGAGTAGGCCTTCCCAGGTGGCCCTAATAGTAAAGAACCCACCTGCCAATGCAGGAGACATAAGAGACACGGGCTCAAGCACTGAGTCGGGAAAATCCCCTGGAAGAGGGCATGGCAACCCACTCCAGTTTTCCTGCATGGAGAATCCCAGAGACAGAGAAGCCTTGTGGGCTATGGCTTATAGGGTTGCAAAGAGTTGGATACAACTGAAGAGATTTAGCATGCGCTCAAGTAGATTTCTAAGTAGATGCAGACATAATTCAGTTCAGTTCAGTGGCTCAGTCCTGTCTGACACTTTGTGACCCCATGGACTGCAGCACCTTAGGCCTCCCTGCTGCTGCTGCTGCTAAGTCGCTTCAGTCGTGTCTGACTCTGTGCAACCCTATGGATGGCAGCCCACCAGGCTCCACTGTCCCTTGGATTCTCCAGGCAGGAACACTGGAGTGGGTTGCCATTTCCTTCTCCAATGCATGAAAGTGAAAGTGAAGTCCTTCAGTAGTGTCCTACTCTTTGCGACCCCATGGACTGCAACCTACCAGGCTCCTCCGTCCATGGGATTTTCCAGGCAAGAGTACTGGAGGGGGGTTGCCATTCCCTTCATCAGGCCTCCCTGTCCATCACCAACTCCCGGAGTCCACCCAAACTCATCTCCATTGAGTTGGTGATGCTTTCTAACCATCTCATTCTCTGTCATCTCCCTCTCCTCCTGCCCTCAATCTTTCTCAGCATCAGGGTCTTTTCAAATGAGTCAGCTCTGCACATCAGGTGGCCAAAGTATTGGAATTTCAGCTTCAACATCAGTCCTTCCAATGAACACCCAGGACTGATCTCCTTTAGGATGGACTGGTTGGATCTTCTTGCAGTCCAAGGGACTCACAAGAGTCTTCTCCAATACCACAGTTCAAAAGCATCAATTCTTTGGCGCTCAACTTTCTTTATAGTCCAACTCTCACATCCATACATGACCACTGGAAAAACCATAGCCTTGACTAGATGGACCTTTGTTGACAAAGTGATGTCTCTGCTTTTTAATATGCTGTCTAGGTTGGTCATAACTTTCCTTCCAAGGAGTAAGCATTTTTTAATTTCATGACTGCAGTCACCATCTGCAGTGATTTTGGAGCCCAGAAAAATAAAGTCAGCCACTGTTTCCACTGTTTCCCTATCTATCCGCCATGAAGTAATGGGACCAGATGCCATGATCTTAGTTTTCTGAATGTTGAGCTTTAAGACAACTTTTTCACTCTCCTCTTTCACTTTCATCAAGAGGCTCTTTAGTTCTTCTTCACTTTCTGCCTTACAAGTGGTGTCATCTGCATATCTGAGGTTATTGAAATTTCTCCCGGCAATCTTGATTCCAGCTTGTGCTTCCTCCAGCCCAGCATTTCTGATGATGTACTCTGCATATTAGTTAAATAAACAGGGTGACAATATACAGCCTTGACGCACTCCTTTTCCTATTTGGAACCAGTCTGTAGTTCCATGTCCAGTTCTAACTGTTGCTTCCTGACTTGCATACAGATTTCTCAAGAGGCAGGTCAGGTGGTCTGGTATGTCCATCTCTTCCAGAATTTTCCACAGTTTATTGTGATCCACACAGTCGAAGGCTTTGGCATAGTCAATAATGCAGAAATAGATATAGATGTTTTTCTGGAACTCTCTTGCTTTTTTGATGATCCATCAGATGTTGGAAATTTGATCTCTTGTTCCTCTGTCTTTTCTAAAACCAGCTTGAACATCTGGAAGTTCATGGTTCACGTATTGCTGAAGCCTGGCTCGGAGAATTTTGAATATCACTTCACTAGCATGTGAGATGAGTGCAATTTTGCAGTAGTTTGAGCATTCTGTGGCATTGCCTTTCTTTGGGATTGAAATGAAAACTGATCTTTTCCAGTCCTGTGGCCACTGCTGAGTTTTCCAAACTCATAATTTTCCATTGTTAAATTGTTTTAAAGAGCTGAAACACTAATACCTGTGAAATTGAATGTATGTATCAAAGAATACGTATACTGCTGATAAAGGAGGAATATAAAGCTTAGTTTGAAAACTATTCTATTCTTTATAAGTCATTTCTATGAACTACAAGTACATAATATTAGTTATTTAAAAATCCAGTAATTTGTTTAGCTGATGTGATAGAATATATGAAGAAAGAAATTCAAGAGTAGACAAATAAAATTTCTAGGGTACTGGAAATTTCTTTCATCATTTTGATGCTAGAACTTTTGATACATGGAGCATATATCTATTTTCATAATTTACTCCCTTTAGATGGTAAACATATCTTCCAGTAACCTCTTAGAATGTATTCATACAGCTTCAACTGTTGATAACATGAATTTTAAAATGTCTATTTTGTCCTTATACTTAGTGAAGTGTAAATCTAAGCAGAGATCATTTATCCTCAGAATTCTGAGGTCATAGCACTACTGTCTACTAGCTTTCTTCTTTGCTGATGACTGATACCTTTCTGATTTTTGACATACTTTTTATGGTCTTTTATTTTTCCTCAGGATTTCATGATTTTCAGCTTTACACTTCTTGACCTGAGTTTTCACAAAGAGTGCATCAGTGTGGCTCTTGTGTTTACATTTGTGTGTGCATGTGGGCACACATGTAGTTCTTTTTTGAATGTGGAGGATTATGTTCTCTAGTTGTTGGAATATCTCTTCTATCTTTGATAATTTCCTTCCATCCATATTTTTGAGCTTTTATTAAATAATTATAATATTTATATGTCATATAAATGGCAGTCTATACTTCTTTTTTCTAATATTTTAAATATCAGGATTATGGTGATATATTTTAATACAGTAAAATTCACTCTTTTTAGCTGCAAAAATCTATGAATTAAAGTTATAAAATTACTGCTACCATCAGAATACAGGACAATGCTCTCACCTTCAAAAGTTCCCTCATACTGTCTTGTAGTCAATTGTCTTCCCACCCAAGACCCTGGAAGCCATTAATCTATCTTCTGTTTCTATAGACATACCTACTTTGGACATTTTATATAAGTGCAATCATATCGTACATGGCCTTTTATGTCTTCTCTTAATAAGAATAATGCTTTTTAAATCCATCAATATTATTACATGTCTCAGTAGCTCATATCTGTGTTTTCTCAGTAGAATTTACTTGTTTAGGTAAGCCTCAGTGTTTTATTCAGTCTCTGGTTGATGGTCATTTTGGCCGTTTCCAGTTTGGGGAAATTAAGCACAAAGCTGCTGTAAGCATCTTTTCACAGGCCTCCTATGGACATGTATTTTTCATTGTATCTTTAACAGCAGTGTCAGAGTTTTCCCTGGTTACTACATATACGTGTCAGCAGTTAGTACTTTTTATATTTTCTTTTCCTTTTCTCTTATTTCAGTTTGGTTTTGTGTTTAGCCATTTTAGTGGGTCTGAAGTGATACAACATTGTGATTTTACTTTCCATTTATTTGGTGATTAAATACGTTGTGCATCCTTCCAATTACTTCTATGTGTTATTTGCTATTCTTGTATCTTCACTGGTGAGCTATGTATTCAAAGATTTTGCTCCTTTTAAAATTGAATGGTTTGTTTCATTATTATTGAATGTTGACATTTCTTTATATATTGTTGAAGAGAGGCTTTTGTATGGGTTCTGCAAAGTTTTTTCTTTTTTTTTTTATGCTAAGGATTACATACAGGTTTTATAATAATGGTTTTTAAAGGGGAGTCGTTTTTACATTTTGATGATGTTTAATTTATAAAGTATTATGGTTTATTTCATATCTAAGGCATCATCACCTATTCCAACATCACAGATACCATCCTGTGTTTCGGCGGGATGCCATTTCCTGCATCTCCTCTCCTGCACTGAAGGTGGACTCTTACCCATGAGCCACCACGGAAGCCCAATGTGAGGCTTCCCACGCGGCACAGTGGCAAATGGGCTTTCCAGGTAGTGAAGTGGTGAAGAGTCCGCCTGCCCGTGCAGGAAGCACAAATGATGTGGGTTTGATCCCTGGGTTGGGAATATCCCCTGGAGTAGGAAATGGGAACCCACTCCAGCAATTTTGCCTGGAAAACCCCATGGACAGAGGAGCCTGGTGGGCTACAGTTCATGGGGGTCACAAAGAGTCAGACAGGGCTGAGCACAATAATAACAATAAATTTTAATGTATAAGTTTTATATTATTGATTTTTCCACTATTTGCCTTTATGTTCTTAGCTGCATTGATTACTTTCCAAGTACTGCTTTATCTGTGCCCTGCTGTGACATTGTGTTTTATAAGAAGAAATATGTTTCCTCTTTCTTCCACTTTATGGGACAAAGCTCCTAAAACCCTTGGAATTTCCTAAGTGATGAGAGCAAGAAAGGTGTCTTTTGTTTGTTAACGAGCTGACTTTTGGATCGCACCTAAGGACTGGGAGTGGTTGCCAGGGGAGCTAACCATGTGATGACAAGGTAGGAAATTAAAGTCCTATTTTCCTGAGCTTCAGGCAGGGGAGAAGGCCTGAAGGTTGAATTAATCACCAGTGGTCAATGACTTAATTCTTCCTTTGTAATGAAGCTTCCACAACCACCCCACCCCCACCCCAGCAAAAAATGGTAAGATTCTGACACCTTCCAGTCGGTGAACTGATTGAAGAAAGTGGTGGTCTAAGAGAGTACGGAAGTTCTGTGCCCTTTCCTCCTAACTTGCCTTATCCATTTCTTCTTTATGGCTGTTTCTGAATTACAGTTAATCCTTAAACAACTCAAGGGGTTAGGTGCATCAACCCCCAGGCAGCTGAAAATCTGATTACAATTTACAGTCAGCCTTCTATATCAGTTTGTTGGACTGAGCTCTTAACTGATGGGACTGATGCTGTCTTCAGATAGGCAGTATCTGAACTGAGTTAAATCCTCAGACATCCTACTGATATCCAAGAATCACTTGTGGGTGTGGGGAAAGTGTCCCTCCTACCCCTCTACCTCCACATCCCCTGCAGGTTGGAACTGTGTCCCAGACCCTATCATAAGACCTGCATACTTTGTATGTTGTTTTTGGTGGTGGCGATGGTTTAGTCGCGAAGGTGTATCCGACTCTTGAGGCCCCATGGACTGTAACCTGCAAGGTTCCTCTGTCTATGGAATTTCCCAGGCAAGAATGCTGGAGTGGGTTGCTATTTCCTTCTCCAGAGGATCTTCCCAACCCAGGGTTTGAACCTGGGTCGCCTGCTTTGCAGGCAGATTCATTACTGGCTGAGCCACTAGGAAAACTTGCACACAACTCAAAATATTTTTTAAACTAACTTTGATTTTCTCTTTGATTTATGAGTTGTTTAGAAGTATGTCATTTAGTTTCCAAACATTGGGACATTTCAAGACATCTTCCTGTTACTAATTTACAGTTTAATTTAGTGATGAGAGAAAGTGAGTTGTATAATTTCAGTTATTTTAACTTTGTTGGATTTATTTTTATGGTCCATGTGGTAAACTCTCCATTTTAGTGTACTTGAATTGAGTTGTATTCTGCCGTTCTTGGGTAGGTACTCTGTAAGTATCAGTGCCAAGTTGATAATGTTTCTGTCTTACATAGCCTTACTATTTTCTGTTTGTTTTTTCTGTTGATTTATCAGTAAGACATGTTGAAATCTCCATTATAATTGCAGATTTGCCCATTTTTCCTTTCAGGCGACCAGTATTCACCTCAAGAATTTTGAAGTCCTATTGTTAGGAACATACACATTTAAGATCATCATGCCTTCTTGGTAAATTGATATCATTATCATAATGTAATGTCCCTGTCTATTATAGTGTTGATTGTTCTGACTTCTCAGTTTGGTCATTCCAAGTGTATTATTTAACAAATACGCTGCATACTTTATGAGTCATACTATATAAATTGAGTACCTGAAAATACAGCCTAATCCTCTAGTAGGTCAACATCCACTTTGATGTAGGCCAGATTCTAAAATGGCCTATAGTGGTAACATACTGCCAACAGACAGCTGCTGCTGCTGCTAAGTCACTTCAGTCATGTCTGACTCTGTGCGACCCCATAGACAGAAGCCCACCAGGCTCCTCCATCCCTGGGATTCTCCAGACAAGAACACTGGAGTGGGTTGCAATTTCCTTTTCCAATGCATGAAAGTGAAAAGTGAAAGGGAACTTGCTCACTCGTGTCCAACTCTTAGAGACCCCATGGACCGCAGCCTACCAGGCTCCTCCGTCCATGGGATTTTCCAGGCAAGAGTACTGGAGTGGGGTGCCATTGCCTTCTCCAAACCAATCTAGTGGTATATAATTTATTCTGCTTAGAGAAATCGGAGAAGGTAGCACAAAGACATATTTGAAAGGAGACCATTCCTGGGTGTTCATTGGAAGGACTGACGCTGAAGCTGAAACTCCAGTACTCTGGCCACCTCATGCGAAGAGTTGACTCGTTGGAAAAGACCCTGATGCTGGGAGGGATTGGTGGCAGGAAGAGAAGGGGATGACAGAGGGTGAGATGGCTGGACGGCATCACCGACTTGATGGACATGAGTCTGAGTAAACTCCGGGAGTTGGTGATGGACAGGGAGGCCTGGCGTGCTGCGATTCATGGGGTCGCAAAGAGTCAGACACGACTGAGCGACTGAACTGAACTGAACTGAAGTAAAGGAGCTATTGCATTCCAGACAAAGGAAGGTATCTGTAAACGGAGAGGTATTCAGGGGATCAGTACAACAGTTACTTAGGGCACGTGATGGAATGACTAAATCATGAAGTAAGCCTGAAATCTAACAAGCTATTTACTTCTATCTTCCTAACTGTGACTACTGGGAAATTAGTAAAAATAATTGAGTTTTCCTTTTTAACTCTGTAAAATAGGAATAATGAAAGCTATTTCTCAAGGTAGATATACAGTTTAAAGAAAAATTAAGTATGTATATAATGTCTTGCACAGTGCTTGACAGTTAAAAATTATACTTTGATTTTTTTTTTTAATGTTTATTGTTGCTATTGTTACTCTTACTGAGGTCACCAAAAATTGAGTATCTTCCATGCAAGAGTTTTTCAACATACAGCCTTATGTTATTATTTCAATTTTATAACAGAAGTAAAAAAAATAAAAAACAAAGATTTTCTTAACATATTCCAAATGAATAGTAGCTAACCCTTATTGAGTATTAATATGGGTGAACTGCTGTTCTAAGTGTTGAAAGGTGGCGGACTACACTACCCCAAACTATGCCACTTTGGCATAATAATTCGTGTGAATCAAAGGTACTTAATAAAATAGCAGCTGCAAGAAGGGCATCTAATCTCCCTTTTTCTTCCTGAAAATGGGAGATTAAAAACTCCCATGTGAAAAATGCCTTTTCTGTAGCAGGAGAAAAGAAACATTATTCGATAGGAAGTCAAAGTCAAGAGAATTTTATACAAAGAGACCTTGTTAAAATAATTCTTATCTTCCTTTAGCCTCCCTGTATTGTAGTTGCTTTTCTACAATTGCCTCTCTTTGGTAAATCTAGTATAAAAGCATTCAGGTTTTGCCACTTGTTAGGGCCTTCATTTCCTTATGAGGGCTCTTACATCACCTAAACCATGTAAATGTGAATGTTTTTTCTTTTGTTAATCAGTCTTCTGTTAGTTTAATTCTCAGGTCCATCTGAAAAGCCCTAAGAGCAGTGATCCCAAATCTTTTTGACACCTGGGATAGATTTCTTGGAAGACAATTATCCCATGGACAGGGTAAGGTCGGGGATGGTTTGGGGATGGTTCAAGTGCGTTAAATTCATTGAGAACTTTATTTCTATTATTACTACATCAGCTCCACCTTAGATCATCAGGCATTAGATCTTGGACCCTGGGGACCCCTGCCTAAGAGGTTCGACGTAAATGTTGCCTTCCCTACAGTGTTCTACAAATCTTGTTAATTTAATCTGATACTATGAAAGTAGGTACTACTAGCAGTTATCATCATGATCCTCATTTTTCTCAGGAGAGAATTGAGAATTTTAAATAACTGTCTCAGCTCTATAGGAAGTAGCAGGGCTTAGCTACCCTTTCCTACCCTCGGCTACTGGGTGCAAACACCCAGGAAGACGAGGTCAACAAATCTGTTCAGTTAACATCCTGTTATATTGCCAAGCCCAAGAATTTTAAGGGGAAACAGGGACGTGGAGACATTCAATAAAACTCTTAAACAAATTGATGAAGTAATGCAACATGATGGCTTGACTCGATCCAAAGAAATCACCTTTGGCTCCTTTTCCCAAACTTAGGCTCCAGCGTCCGGTGAAAAGACGAGACGTTTAGAATTCACTCTCTGGTGCTCTCTCTGTTTCTCAACATTCACATGTATTTTTCCTGTGGAATCAGGTACTCTCCTAGTAACAAATTGATTTTTAGGTGAGATAGGTGAGACATTCAGTTCTCTAGATAGGTTCTCTGGTTTGGGTATGAATATGGTCAACACTATTTCTGTGTTCTGTTATGTTCACAGGATTACCCCAGTCTCCAAAGAATGAACATATCATCCATCCTCTAAATGGCATTTCAATGTGTGCTTACTGTGTCTATTTTAAAATCCTAAAGCACGAACTGCTACAAAAGGAGGATTTTGTCTTAAGTAGAATTAACATGATATCTTTTTGAACTTGATTAGTAATAACCTCTCAGGTTGAAATGTGAAACTACAATTCAAGATTATTCCAAAACTATTTTTCCTTTCACTAAAAATCCTTAATCTGAAATAGAAAAGGGGTGGCTTATTTCATTGAACCCCAGGTTCTATATAGTAATTTTATTGCCATAGGTTACCATCAAATATTATTTTCCAAAGGAAATCTACTTAAAATTACTGCCAGATTTCATTAGGAGATCTTACAAAATAATCTTTAATAAATTTATAAAGGCCATTATAAATCATGAGTTATTCTCTGAATAAGTACAATTTTGTTAAATCTTTTTAAAATTTAAAACTGAAGTTTAAATGTTTCTTCCATCAAGATATGAAATCTTCCTAAATGAAATCATCCTCTTTTAACACTGTTTGTTTCAATCTAAGAAAAGTCAGTCTCTAAGAAAAAAACAGTTGAAAATTCAATTAAAGGACAAGTTCTAGGTGATTAAACACTGAGGCATCTTGAACGAGAGACGCTCCTACTGCAGAATGCCTTTCACAGGCCCAGTTACTTTTTTGAAAACTAGAATAATTTTAAATCATTTTAATGAAGGATGAGGGCTTAGGAACTGGCTCTTCTTTTGCTTTTATTGACCTCAAATAACAGTAAAATAACTTAAAAGGAAAATAACTTAAGAGGAAATATGTTGGAGTTCTTTAAGGAAGATTTTCCAAAATACTGATTGAAATATGCTTGAGGATCTGGTAGAATGATTACTGCTTACTAAACTATAAGAGGGGAGTAGTTTGTACAGCTATTTCTAGCAATGTTTATTATTTTCTCTTAAGTATCTGTTCTTTGATGAAGGTGAATATTTCATGGCAGTGACTTTTTTTGGTTTTGTTTTTCTTAGGAAATAAACAACATAACTGGCCATGATAAAATGATATTCAATACAACCCTAGTTTTAAATGTTAGGCGATGATAAAGAGGCAATAGGAAGTGTGTTTTGAAAGAGACAGTGATTTCTTTGTAATACACTTCAAATATTTATTTATTTGCTTTAAAAGCTGTTTTTTATTGTTATCTTCTTTAAGCATAGGTTATATAAATGGTTCTTAGTAAAATTCACTGAGATAACTATCACAAAATAAAAAAACATATGTAGCAATGTATATAATGTTTATGGAACACATGTAAATTATCCATATAATAGCATGTATCCTATTTTTCTTTTTTTTTTTAATTATTGGAATATAATTGCTTTATAATGCATATGGGGCTTCCCTGGTAGCTGACCTGGTTAAGAATCCACCTGCAATGCAGGAGACCTGGATTCGATCCCCAGGTTGGGAAGATCCCCTGGAGGAGGATGAGGCTACCCACTCCAGTATTCTTGTCTTGAGAATTCCATGGACAGGGGAGTCTTGCAGGCTACAGCCCATAGGATCCCAAAGAGTAGGACATGATTGAGCAACTTTCACTTTCACTTATTCTGCACATAAGTTAAATAAACAGGGCGACAATATGCAGCCTTGTTGTTCTCCTTTCCCACTTTTGAATCAGTCGTTTGTTATACCTTAGCAAATTAGCAAATTTCTGTGTATGTTTCATGTTTGTGTGGAAAAAAAAATGGTCTGTGTTCCTTAGGTTTTGTTTTCATCAAGTTAATCAGACATTCTATATCTTTCCTAAAATTTCTTTTCTGCTGTTGTGAAATTTGTTTGTTTGTTTATGTTTTCCCATCGGTTACTTGATTTTGGATTTGGCTGTATCTCCTAATATTCCTCTAAGTTTTGTTTTTAGAGGCTATGTTATAGGATACATACAAATTTAAATTTGGCATATCTTTCTGTGAAGTTAAAGTATTTCATCATTCTAACACATTCCTCTTTATCTCTGCTTCTTTAAAATTCAACTTCTAAGTGGTCTTTAAAATATCTACAGAAGGATTTTCTCTATCCATCTTTTAACTTTGCATTTTGCATATTTTAATGCTCAAAGTTTCTGCACCCTTTGTTTTAGATATGCCTTAAAAAGATATTTATTTATCTGACTGTAGACTTGCAGGATCTGACGTGTGGGATCTTTCGTTGCAGCACAGGGACTCTTTAGTTGCCCTGCATGCAGGATCTTAGTTCCCAGACCAGGGATCAAACTCCAGTCCCCTAATTGCAAAGCAGATTCTTAACTACTGGACCACCAGAGAAGTCCCTAGATATCTCTTTTTTAAACAGCATATAACTGGATTTGGTTTTTAGCAGAGTCTGACAGAACTTTTCCTTAATAGCATAGTATTTAGACTGTTCACATTATATCTAATTACTGTTTTATTTGGATTTAAGTCTACCATCTTATTTTCTATTTCTATTGGTCCCTTTTGACATTATTTTTTTTTTGCTATTTTTTTTACCTTTTATTGAATTAGTGTACAAATGTTTAATTAACATAATTTTTTCTGATATATATCTAGGGACCTAAATACAAAGCAAATAGTTTAAGAGGATACATAATTGTAAATTGAAATTAACCAGGGGAACAGAACTCTTGAAATTAAAGAGGAGCTTCAAATTTAGTTGTTTATACTGCTTGGTTTTATTTTATTTTTCAATGGGCTTGTATTTTTATACTGACTTTTTGAAATCAGATCTATAGACCACAGTGATTCTGCTATAAGATAATTCTAAAAGTGCACACAAAACCAATTAGAAATTATTTATTCCTTAAATACACTGTTAAGCTTTACCCCACTCTCCAGTTACTTTTATGCCTAATAGCATACATATAATTTACATAGCAAAAACATCCACAGAAAAATAATACAAATTCAGAAGTTTTTATATTATGTTTTTCATCATTGCATTAAGTTGTTAGTTTGTTTTGTTTTATTTTTATGTAAAGTGACTTCATTGAGCTTTGGCATAGGGTCTTCAGAACTGCTCTGGCCTTTACATGACCCCTTGTTTTCATTAAGTGATGAGCTCTTAGTGCATGTGATATAGGAAGAAAGGCCAGAGGAGTGAAAAAAGAAATCACAAAAGAAGTGGTTTTTTTTTTGAGCTTTGTCAAATCTTGTTACATCTTTAGAATTTATCTGCAAATAAAAGTGGCAGGCTGAGTTGGATGATTTTAGTCCCCCTACCAGTTACAACGGGAATATTATGAAGACACACAGTCTAGTCCTGCTTTTGAATTCCTCTCCTTCCTAGCTATATGGTTTTGACAGTTACCGGTTTCTCTGGAATGTGATGCTCTTTTAACACAACTTGAGTTATTCTGAGTAAATTCCCAGTAAAGCACTTGGAAAAAACCCAAGTTCTTGCCTATAGAACACAGTTATTATTATCTATTTTCATCTTTCTCACAGATAGTAGGCAGGTGATGATTATCAGCTTTTACTTCTGACTGACATCCTAGAAGTGTATCATAAGGAAATTCCAAATTAGTTCTATGAAACATTGATGTAATATTTCATTGTCTAACCTGGAATTCACAAGTGCTCCCCTCTCCCACATTAATAAAATGTGAAATATTAAGATACAAAATACTTTTTGACAAAGGATGTGAATCCTTAGCCATCTGTGATTATATATTAAGAATTTTTAAAAGTTTACACATTTAAATAGCATTATAATCTTATAAACAAAAGGCAAAATAAAGAATCAAGAAAAATGCAATCAAGCAGAAAGTTGAATATAAAATATACAAAGTTGAACATGAAATCTTATTACCATCAAAACAGGTATTTTATCCGTGTCATTTATTTTGTACTGTCATGTCCCAATTGCAATACATTTTACTACAAAGTGGTCAGTATCAGATTTGAAGGTCACTTTGGTAATTGGAAGTGAGAGTCTCCCAAAGTGATGGCAATTGGAAAGCACAACATTTTACTTTCATGAATGCAATGATTTAGTTCTTTGACCTCTACTTGGTTAAGCATGATATATAGTAGAACATTTCACTTCTGATATATGCATGTGAAACCCTAACAAGAATTAAAGGCAGAGTGCAGATTTAAACTCTAGAATTCCTCACTCTGCATGAATAATTGCTAAAGTTACTTTGAAGTACCTAAGGAAGAAAGAAAAAAGAGAAGGAAAAGAAAACTGAAAGAAATATCAGAACAAAAGAGAGAGAGAAAAGGAATGAAGGAGAAAGGGAGGGGAGAAAGAATGTAAAAAATTAGTCAATTTGCTTATTTTCCTTTCTACACAAATGGCATCTTGAAGAAAAAATATATATATTTGAAAGACTTTAAATGTAAACATGGACAGCTGTTTTAGATATTGTAACATGTGCACGTTTGAAAGACACATCATGAAAAAAAAAATCATGCTGAAATGTCAATTTTATAGCTCTAAGAGAGAGGTCCTAAGGTTTAGAAGTTAAAAGTAAGTTAAGCCCTTGCTTATTCAAACATTAAACTGTCAGCATGGAAGTAAATTTAAAACTTATGATGGTCTGAAAATGTGGTGCTAAATGAAGTCTGAAAACCTATTAACCTGCCTGAGATGTAAACCAGTAACTATTACACTCTGCTCTTCAGCATGTATTCAAGTACTTTATAGTAGTGTGCGAGCTATTAAGAGGTGAACAAGGAGCTGAATAGTATCTCTTTTCTCCGAAATGTAATAATAATGTTGGTTATTTTCAGTATTCATTTAGGAATTTCATACAGGTAGGAAATGGAATACTTATTTGAAAATGCTTCTTCATTTTTTTATTAATAATGCAAAACTGACAACCACTTAACAAACTGCCCAGTGGTCATTTTTTCCTTTGTTTTAGAGCTTTATAGGAATTTAAAGGGAAAACACGACATTTGTAAACGTGCTTACACATAGGCAGTAAACACTTTACATAAGCTAAGCATTTTTTTTTTAAGCTAAACACTTTTTAAAATTTCATTTATTTTTAATTGGAGGATAAATGCTTTACAATGTGGTGTTGGTTTCTGCCACACTTCAACATGAATCATCATAGATATACATATGCCCCTGCCTCTTGAGCGTCCCTATCATCTCCCACCCCACCCACCCATCTAGGTTGTCACATAACACAAGGTTTGAGCTCCCTGCATCATACAGTAAGTTCCCACTAGCTAGCTATTTTACATATGATAATGTGTATGTTTCCAAGCTACTCCCAGTTTGTCCCACCTCTCTTTCCGCCACCTTGTCCAAAAGTCTGTTCTCTGTGTCTCCATTGCTGTGCAGCAAATAGGTTCATCTGGTCCAACTTTCCCAGTTCAGTTCAATTCAGTTGCTTAGTCATGTCCAACAATTTGCAACCCCATGGACTGCAGCATGCCAGGCCTCCCTGTCCATCACCAACACCTGGAGTTTACTCAAACTTGTGTCCATTGAGTTGGTGATGCCATCCAACCATCTCATCCTCCATCAATCTCTTCTCCTCCCATCTTCAATCTTTCCCAGCATCAGGATCTTTTCAAATGAGTCAGTTCTTCGCATCAGGTGGCCAAAGTATTGGAGTTTCAGCTTCAGCATCAGTCCTTCCAATGAATATTCAGGACTGATTTCCTTTAGGATAGACTGGTTGGATCTCCTTGCTGACCAAGTTACTCTCAAGAGTCTTCTCCAACATCACAGTTCAAAAGCATCAGTGCTTCAGCACACAGCTTTCTTTAAGTCCAACTCTCACATCCATACATGACTACTGGAAAAACCATAGCCTTGGCAAGGTGGACTTTGTTGGCAAAGTAGTGTCTCTGCTTTTAAATATGCTGTCTAGGTTAGTCATAACTTTTCTTCCAAGGAGTAAGCCTCCTTTAATTTCATGGTTGCAGTCAGCATCTGCAGTGATTTTGGAGCCCAGAAAAATAGTCTGTCATTGTTTCCATTGCTTCCTCATCTATTTGCCTTGGGGTGGTGGGAACAGATGCCATGATCTTAGTTTTCTGAATGTTGAGCTTTAAGCCAGCTTTTTCACTCTCCTTTTTCATTTTTCATCAAGAGGCTCTTTAGTTCTTCACTTTATGCCATAAGTATGGTATCATCTGCATATCTGAGGTCATTGATATTTCTCCCAGCAATCTTGATTTCAGCTTGTGCTTCATCCAGCCCAGCATTTCTCATGATGTACTCTGCATATAAGCTAAATAAGCAGGGTGACAATATATAGCTTTGACATACTCCTTTCCCAATTTGGAACCAGTCTGTTGTTCCATGTCCAGTTCTGACTGCTGCTTCCTGACCTGCATACAGATTTCTCAGGAGGCAGGTCAGAGGGTTTGGTATTCCCATCTCTTGAAGAATTTTCTACAGTTTTTGTGATCCACACAGTCAAAGTCTTTGGCAATTTGATCTCTGATTCCTCTGCCTTTTCTGAATCTAGCTTGAACATCTGGAAGTTCACGGTTCACATATTGTTGAAGCCAGGCTTTGAGAATTTTGAGCATTATTTGCTAGCATGTGAGATGAGTGAGACTAGAGAGTAGAGAGGTCTTCAAGAAAATTAGAGATACTAAGGGAACATTTCATGCAAAAATGGGCATAGTAAAGGACAGAAATGATATGGATCTAATAGAAGCAGAAGATATTTAAAAGAGGTGGCAAGAATACACAGAAGAAGTCTACAAAAAAGATCTTCATGACCCGGACAATCATGATGGTGTGATCACTCACCTAGATTCCATATATATATGTTAATATACTGTATTTGTTTTTCTGTTTCTGATAGGCTCATCAGGACTAAATAAAATGTGCCCTTTTTATGGCTGAGTAATATTCTGTTGTATATATGTATATATGTATCATGACTTCTTTATCCATTCATCTATCAATGCACATCTAAGTTGCTTGCATGTCCTAGCATTTGTAGGTAGTGTTGCAATGAACATTGGGGTACACAAGTGTCTTTCAATTATGATTTTGTCAATGTCTATGCCCAGTAATGGGATTATTGAGTCATATAGTAATTCTCTTCCTAGTTTTTTAAAGAAATCTACATACTGTTCTCCATAGTGGCTGTATCAATTCACATTCCCATTAAAAGTGCAAGAAGTTTCCTTTTTCTCCATAACCTCCCAGCATTTATTGTTTGTTGATTTTTTGATGATGGCCATGCTGACCTGTGAGAGCTGATACCTCGTTACAGTTTTGATTTTCATTTCTCTAATAATGAGTGATGTTGAACATCTTTTCATGTGTTTATTAGCCATATGTACACCTTCTTTGGAGAAGTGTTTGTTTAGGTCCTCTGCACATTTTTTGATTGCGCTGTTTGTTTTCCTGATGTTGAGCTGTGTGAGTTGTTTATATATGTTGGAGATTAATCTTCTGTCAGTTGTTTCATTTGCAATTATTTTCTCCCATTCTGAGTTTTAACTTGATAGTATATCAATTAGCTAATTTGACTTACATTTGAAAAGGCAAAATGGACTAAATCTGAATTACCTCAATTAAAATTAATGTCAAAATAAGCCTACCTCTTTCTCATTGAGAAAACATATTTTGTTATAAAAATATCCTTTTCCCAGACGTCCATGCTTCTGGTTTTTAAATTCAAATGGCAAAGACAATAACCATTTTTGTTCCACACAACACTGCTAGAAATTTATTTTTAAGGAGGATTACACCGAAATTTGAAAAATAAACCAAAGAGGTTTTTGTTTGTTTGTTTGTTTGTTTGTTTTACTCTGGTTACTAGAGAATATTTATTCCTATCTTAGTCTTATTTAAGGTCTTAGAAGCATTGTTTTAGTTTCTATGGAGTAAAACAAGAGAAGGCTATGTCACACATTCTTCACAGAGCTTATAATCAGCCTTTGGAGAAGAGACGATGAAAGCAAGGAAAAGATAATAAAAGATATTAGCATTCCAGTGCCTATATGTAATACACATAATAGGTATTAGGAAATGTGAGAAGGGAAAAGATGAATCTAGGGCACCATGACATGATCTAAATTAGATTTTGAAGAATAAATGAGATGAGATGGTTGCCTCCTACAGGACTGACAAGGAACTGGTTTGTGATTTCATCTGAAGGATGAGAAAATGTAGAAAGAACTGAAATTGTGGAAAGTACATTTTTGGTATACCCATTCCAGTATTCTTTCCGGGAAAACCCCATGGGCAGAGAAGCCTAGCAGGCTACAATATACAGGGTCACTTCCCTGGTGGCTCAGTCTGTAGAGAATCCACATGCAATGCAGGAGACCCTGGTTCAACCCCTTGGTTAGAAGGATCCCTGGAGAAGGAAATGGCAATCCACTCCAGTATTCTGGCCTGGGAAATCTCATCGACAGAGAAGCCTGGCAGGCTATAGTCCATGGGATCATAAAGAGTCAGACACGACTGAATGATGAACCACCACCACCATTGACTGAAATTGTGGAAAGAACCTCAGTGATACCTGAGCTTTGATCTTGGGTCAGCCCTTTTGTTTTTGATGAGTGTTTGATACACACTGGCTGGTCTAGACATGGACAAGAGACATCGTTAACACTTTTAATTTAGTGAATGGCTTTGTTGTCATACTCTACATCTCTCAGTAAATTGCTCATTTAATATGGACAAATGTTCCTTTATTTGATTTTACATTTATTTAGATTTATTTATTTACATTTATCCTTTTTTACTGCAAAACTGATTTTACTGCAAAACTGATTTTACTTCAAAACTGATTTGAAAAAGCTTTTTTAAAAGATGGAGAAAAAAGTGGTAAGGAAAGTAGAGTTAAAGTTAGAAAAAATAAGAGAAAAAGAAAAGCTTGTGTATTTAAATGTATAAAATAAACTATGAAATCCAATATACTTTTTCAGCCTCTCTGCCCTGAGTCTTATTCCTTTAAAGATTTATTCTCTTCTAAGGAACAGATAAATGTTATTATATTAGCAAGGATAATCTGACATGGACTTTTGAGGGAAATTCCTTAACCCAACCCCCAGAAGCAATATGAATTCAGTTATCATGGATACAAATGTTATAATTCTATTTAATCCAAGGATATCATAGAAAGTAATTATTATAAATATTTATATGAGATATGAGCTATATGTTTACAAACATTCCATTTACTGCCCCTGTGTGACATTAAGTAATTGGTCTAACCTCTGTGCCTTAATTTCCTCAATGTTACGATGACATAATCATTTCACTTATCCTAGGCGGTTGTTGTCAGGAGCAAATGAGATAATCCATATGGCACACAAAATTTAATATCTGGCACATATGAAGCAATAAATGTTAACTCTTTTTAACTTTGTTTCTTAAATGAAAAAGAGATGAATGTTTTTAATGATTAAAGGTACAATTCACAAAGAAGATAGATATCATAAACCATTAGACACCTGAAAAACAAAGAAACAAAGGTACATAAAGCAAAAACCAGAGAAATACAAGGGAAAAGGAAAATATATATAATCATAGTGAGACATTAACATTTCTCTGAGAATATTTTATCAAGTGCAGAGAAAGCAAGAATAGGAGCATCTTGAATGATTCCATTAATAATTTAAATGTAATAGATTTATATTTAATTAATTTGTATTAATAATATCCTACACAAATACACTTAAAATTTTGTATATCATACATTGTTATTAGATGTCCATAGGATATTTAGAAAAATTAGCAAATAGATAAACAGTACTAAATTTTAAAGAGTAGAATTCATTTCTTTGTGTGTGATTAAGTTATATGTATAGACATATATTGTTTTTGAAATTATTTTCCATTATAGGTTATTGCAAGATATTGACTGTAGCTCCTTGTGCCATGCAGTAATACTAGTTGTTTATTGAATTTCTATTTTTTTAACTAGAAATCTAGCAGACTATTCATATAAGTAGTCAAATAAGTAGGATCAAATGTCAAACATTTTTTAGTTAGGGAAAAAGTCATGAGTTTTCTAAAATATATATGTTAAAAATATTAAATATATGTATTCAAAAGCTTTTTTACTACTCTTGGTAATGGCTTGAGAAAGAACACCAAAGAAAATAAAAAGAAGAAGAAGGGATGGAGAAATTGGAAAACACAAACTAAACGGAATGGGAGCAGTGAATATGAAATAGAAAAAGTGAAACAAGCTAGGTAAAAGTAAGAGATCCTCACATAGCCCAGTTGTCTTTAAACATGGCTGCTCATTAGAAACATATCTGGGGCTCTGGCCAAAAAAAAAAAAAAAGGCAATACCTGAGCATAAGTATTTTTCAAAAAATTCCAAGATAATTCTAATGAATTATCAGAATTATCCATCTGGTATTTGTATTTTAAAAAATGATTACAGGTGTTTCTATTAAATAGTAGTTTTGGTGAAATAGAATTCTATATTTTTTCTGTTGACCAATCATGATACATTGGAATTAAGTGAGTAGTAGTTACATAACCACAATAGTAAAAGATGTTTATCCAGTTTTCATAATCAATAACCAGACAAAAAATAAAAGATATTACAATTGCAAGCCATAATGGGAGCATGATTAACTTAACAATATAAAATAATTACAAACAATTTGAGGGGATGAAGCGGAGTGATATGGTAAGTGGAAGTGCATACATGCACATGTTTTCATCTGGATAAATTAATACTCCTGTCTGCAAAATTTGACACAAATATCACTCCAAATGGAGAAGTAAGCTATATCTTGTGGATTTCAAAGTGCCCCTATCATTATTCTGCCAAGAAGCAAATGGTATAAGTGGCAGCAATGCTGCTTTTCTCAGTCCACTTGTTCCTGTGTCTTCTTTGCTGCACTCTGCCCCTCCAGACTGAGGGATTCTAGTCCAAAGTCTATTCATGACTACCTCCTTTCCGCCCAGAGTTCACAATGGAACATGTATGTATTATGCTATTTTGATGCTGTCATGGAAAATGGAGTCTGAATTATTGCTTCCCTACTCAAAATGTGGTCCATTGACCAGCAGTATTAGCAAACTTGGAGAATGAAATGGCAACCCACTCCAGTATTTTTGCCTGGAGAATCCCATGGACAGAGGAGGCTGACAGGCTACAGTCCATGGGGTTGCAAGAGTCGGACATGATTTAGTGACTTTACTACTTATACTACTAATATTAGCAAACTTTGGGAGTCTGTCAGAGATACAAATCTCAGCCTTTCTTAAGAGTTGCTGAATCAGAAAGCCATTTTAACAAGAATTCTTGCTGATTCTCAATGAACATTAAAGTTTGTGTTAGGGAAGCCCATTTATAAGATACACTACTAGATAATGCAGACTGTTGGTAATGAGAAATGGGGATTTGGTGGTGGCAGTGGCCGTGATAGCACTTCGAGTGTTCATATTCCTGATTGACAAGTAGCAATCAAGGTAATTGTCTCTATGCTTTAATCTATCTGAAATTAGAGAGTACAAGCCAGTGTTAATTTCAAGTGAGATCCCCTCCCTCTCTCCTTCAGTGGTGTCCTAGTCTTTGTCATCATCACTGTTGCTGCCTTCATTTTAATCACAGAGTTTAATGGTGAGTTACATTTCTCTTTATCACTGTTTTTTGGAGCATACAGCTTTTGCTCCAACATCTGGCCACTATGCATCTGCTATTATCTCCAACTTTCCCCAAATACCAACAAATAAAATCATTTTTATTTATCATTTCCTCTGTTAGTATTCCATCTTCAATGTTCTCCAAACTTTCTGTACCTCAGTGTTTACATTAGGTATTATTGAGGCTCTGAAAAGTCAATAAACTAGTTGAATAAGAGATATCTCTGGGTTGGATTGGTTGCATGCAGAAACAATGAACTGCTGAACTGACTTTATCTCATCCCTTGACATCAGTTTCAGTTTTGCTTACATCAAAAAACATTGACACCCTCTCCTTTGCTGATCTTGATTTTATAATCTTGGTTAATTTTCCTCATTCTCCACAGTCTTGTTACACAGTCATTCTCATTCTCTCACATTTCCCATGTGATGTTTCCAATTTAAAATTATCTTTAATACATTACTTAACTTCAAATATATCCATTGATGAGTAACTAGTTCTCCCCAGGTGCAATTTTACTTAGTGATATGCCCTTGCTGTCTAAATAATTGCTATTTTTTGAATATTAGATGCAAATGCTGGACATATTAATGTTAATTATTTCAGGGGTCAGGAGATTTATTAACAGGAAAAAGGGAATAAATCTCAGCTATGCAATATAGGCAAATAAGGTTAGAGGACAAAGATCCAAATATGGGAGAAAAACAGCACAAGAATTAGCCAAAACAAAAATAATTATGTTTAATAAAATAGGGACTGAAAAATAACCATTGGGTTATTAAGTCAGTAAGCTTATTGACTTATTAAGTCAATTAAGTGAATATGAGACAATCTTTTTTTAAAAAGATTTTCTTGAGGTGGACCATTTTTAAAATCTTTCTTGGATTTAAAATCTTATATTGGATTTTTACAATATCACTTCTGTTTTATGTTTTGGTTTTTTTGGCCCTAAGGCATGTGTGATCTTAGCTCCCTGACCAAGGATTGAATCTGCACCCCGTGCATTGGAAGGAAAAGTCTTATCCCTGGTCAACAGGAAAGTTCCTAAAACATCTTAAGAAATATTTGTGTGTGTGTGTGTGTGTGTAGCTTATTCTTCTTATGGATGAAAAAAAGAACAGTGAACTAGAACAAAACTGGATATTTCTTATGTTGTGTTACTATAAGAAAAATTTAAGAGACTGTTAAGAATGTTAAGAGATGGTTAAGATTTCTATAACCTGTAACAATGGTCTATTCTCACACATTATTCTTTCCTAGGGTAAATTTGCTGCAGGCAAATCTTTCAGTTTCTTGAAGAAGACATGCTCTCCGTGACCACAGAAACTTTGCATATACTGTATCATTCCCTCTGCAAAGACTGTTCAACCATTTTCATTCTTTAACTCCTGCTCAATCTCCAGATTTTAGCTCAGTTATCACTCAGAATAGTCTAGTTAGGTTCCACTTTTACTGAACATTGCCTCATTGTGTATTACTTTGACTCAGCCTACTACCTCATAAAGTTTTACAGGAACTAATAAGTGATACTCTTAAGGCACTTTCCACAGAGACCAAGCATAGAAAATGCTCACTAAATGTTAGTGATTTTAAATATTGCTTAAAATACTTGGATCAGGTAGTAGTTTCCCTAAATATGGTACCAAGCTCTTTCTATAGAGAAACTGCCCTCCTATGGCAATAACTCAGATTTATTCCAAACTTCTTGTAATGTGTTGTTAAATTTCACTTCCCATGATCAGGCAGATCTAAGCATTTATTGCCTCTTGTTTCTCAATAGGTTTTGTTTGTTTGTTTGTTTTCACTACCTCTGTGACTCTGGGGCTTTCAATATTTCTCTAATCTCTTCCTCTATTCCTTCTTGTTTGGTGATTTATTCTTCTTCCTATCCTCCTCCTCCTCTTCCTGTCCTGCCTGCTCTGCCTCTTCTGTTTCTTCCTATTCCCCGCTTTTCCTCTTCTTTGCTGTCATATGTTGCAACAACAATGGAAGATAGTATTCCTCAGTTGTCTTTTGATTTTGCATTACATTCTAGGTTGGGTATGAGTTATATATAAAAACACGTCATCCATCACATGGAAATATTGATGCCATATTTGTGTGCAATACCTTTAAACATTCCCCTTGGTTGCATTTTTTTTTTTCCTGTTTAATTCTTTATCATGTAGACAAGAGTTTCCTTGGGCAATTTTATGTTTTCAGAAACAATAGCTTCTTAAAGATCCTTCTAATCATATAATATTCATCAGTTCATTTCAGTCACTCACTCGTGTCCAACTATTTGCAACCCCATGGATTACAGCACACCAGGCCTCCCTGTCCATTGCCAACTACTGGAGCTTACTCAAATTCAAGTCCATTGAGTCAGTAATGCCATCCAACCATCTCGTCCTCTGTCATCCCCTTCTCCTCCCACCTGCAATCTTTCCCAGCATCAGGGTCTTTTCCAATGAGTCAGTACTTCACATCAGGTGGACAAAGTATTGGAGTTTCAGCTTCAACATCAGTACTTCCAATGAATACTCAGGACTGATTTCCTTTAGGATGGACTGGTTGGATCTCCTTACTGTTCAAGGGACTCTCAAGAGCCTTCTCCAACACCACAGTTCAAAAGCATCAATTCTTTGGCACTCAGCTTTGTTTATAGTCCAACTCTTACATCCATACGTGACCACTGTAAAAACCATAGCCTTGACTAGACAAACCTTTGTTGGCTAAGTATTGTCTCTGCTTTTTAATATGCTATCTAGGTTGGTTATAACTTTTCTTCCAAGGAGTAAGTGCCTTTTAATTTCATGACTGCAGTCACCATCTGCAGTGATTTTGGAGCCCAAACAAATAAAGTCAGCCACTGTTTCTACTGTTTCCCCATCTACTTCCCATGAAGTGCTGGGACCAGATGCCATGATCTTAGTTTTCAGAATGTTGAGTTTTAAGCCAGCTTTTTCACTCTCTTTTTTCACTTTCATCAAGAGGCTCTTTACTTCTTCTTCGTTTTCTGCCATAAGGGTGGTGTCATCTGCATATCTGAGGTTATTGATATTTCTCCTGGCAATCTTGATTCCAGCTTGTGCTTCATCCAGCCCAGTGTTTCTCATGATGTACCCTGCCTATAGGTTAAACAAGTGGGGTGACAAAGTAATATTTGGAACAATATTCTTAATTTTATAGATTAAACTATCTTTTCTACAAACTACTTTTTGCAATTACAAAATCTGATATCCTAAAGAAAATGTGCTAAGTTTAGAGAGATGATTTACAGTTGCCATCACACATGAGATGTTTCAATCATTATAATAATAATCCATCCTTAAATTTGAAGAGCATAGCTGCACCTTTTTCACTACCTTGCATCTGCAGTTCATTGATTAATTAGATAAATGCAGACTTTCCTTGACTGATGCTTAATTCAAAGTGATCGTCATTATAGACATAGACACAGATATCGGTATAAATGTTACTGTTATTGATGCATTTGAATGTGAATTGTAGTTACCACTGTGCAATTTATGATGCAATTCACTGTGCAACTAAGGTCATGGCATCTGGTCCCATCACTTCATGGCAAATAGATGGGGAAACAGTGGAAACAGTGTCAGACTTTATTTGTTTGGGCTCCAAAATCACTGCAAATGGTGACGGCAGCCATGAAATTAAAAGGCACTTACTCCTTGGAAGAAAAGTTATAACCAACCTAGACAGCATATTAAAAAGCAGAAACATTACTTAGCCAACAAAGGTTCATCTAGTCAAGGCTATGGTTTTTACAGTAGTTGCATGGATGTGAGAGTTGGACTATAAAGAAAGCTGAGCACTGAAGAATTGATGCTTTTGAACTATGGTGTTGGAGAAGACTCTTGAACGTCCCTTAGACAGCAAGGAGATCCAACCAGTCCATCCTAAAGGAAATCAGTCCTGAGTATTCATTGGAAGGACTGATGCTGAAGCTGAAACTCCAATACTTTGGCCACCTGATGTGAAGAACTGACTCAATGGAAAAGACCCTGATGCTGGGAAAGATTGAAGGTGAGAGGAAAAGGGGACGACAGAGGATGAGATGGTTGGATGGCATCACCGACTCAATGGACATGAGTTTGAGTAAGCTCCAGAAGTTGGCAATGGACAGGGAGGCCTGGCATGTTGCAGTCCATGGGGCTGCAAAGATTCAGACATGACTGAGCAACTGAGCTGAACTGAATTTATGAGAGTTTACCTATCACCAACAGCATTTCTATCTCACTGAAGTCAATATTTTTTCTTGTTCTGAGTGGTTGTCTCTCCCGATCTCTATCCTATTTCTATGTGCATGTGTGCTCAGTTGTGTCTTAGTCTCTGCAGCCCTCTAGACTATAGCCTGCCGGGCTCCTTTGTTCATGAAATTCTCCAAGAAAGAATACTAGAGCATCTGTCATTGCCTCCTCCAGGGGTTCTTCCCAACCCAGGGATCGAACCTGAGTTTCCTGCACTAGCAGGCAGATTCTTTTACCATTGAGCCACCTGGGAAGCCCCTTCCTAGTTCCATATGTAGATTTTAAAAGGAATTTTTGGCCCACTAAATTTTCTCATGATGACACATGTTTACTTGAGTTGACTGTTTATCTGACTTTTTTCCCTAAACGAATGCAGAATCATTGCAGAGATAATGTCCACTCTGTTGAGGTGGAGTTTTAAACTCTTGACCATGATTTGAAAGGAAATGGTTGGTGATGTTTTCTGTAATTTTTGCAAGAGTCAAGCCAGAATTTCACCAGTGATGGAGGTAGGGTAATGCCATCACCGTTGCTGTAGTCAGCTTTTCAACTTTTTATGTGATAAAATATATATCACAACTCTGCTCCCAATATGTCACACAACTCAGGCTATCATGTGAATCACATCTTGCCGTCGCGTCCCAACTTTCATCTCAGCTTTTAACATATATGGAACAAGATTTTGCTAATGGAAGATTGTAGGAAAGTGCAGAAAACTGTCACTACCTCTGGAGTTTACAGGTGTTAAAGTGCTATGTAAAATGTCAGGTTTCACAGACTGAAGAAGGAGCTGACCTATGTCCTGCAATTCTTCAAAGTTATAAAAGTTGACTTGAGACAAGTATGGTTATTTTAATATATAAATGTCCTGTGACTTTCTCAGAAGAAATCACATAGATGTACATAACCTATCCTTACAACTAAATATTCTGTACATATAGTTTAGGCTCTTGTTCTACTAACATGATTCCTTGCTTTCTAAGTGGAAAAGAGGTCAACGTGTCTCTAAATACCAGCTTACCTTGATCTAGTGAAACATACTGGCAACAGTTTCTTTACTGCACTTTTAAATTTTAACTTCTTCAGAGGAACAAGAAAGAAAGATAGGTGTAAGAACAGTGAGGAAACAAACAGCAGTAGAGAAAGGTAATAAAATAACTTTTGAGTAGGACATTCATTTAAACAAAAATAAAGATAATTAGATTGGTTTATGTGAAGGTTATGTCTAGTTCCCTAGACTTTCACCTAAGTCTCCTAGAATATATTTACATGCATAAAAATAGGGGAAAAGCAGTTGCAACTTTCATGGAAAATAAATGACCATGAATAGGTTTAAGTAGCAGTCCCCAGCATTTTTTAAACACTGTAGTCTTTTAAATTCTTTTAAATTCTACTACAATTTCAATTTCTACTTGTCAATTATAAAATAAAAATACTTTTTCTCTTTATTATTAGATATATAAATTGTATGTTGTCATAAGCAAAATGGGAAATACTTCCCAACATTACCATTATTTTCTGCTTTCACCTCCTAAATACATACCCATACGCAAAAATATGTAATCATCCAGGGAAAGAAAAGAAGCCTACTTTGTCTTTCCGAAAGTTAAATCGTTTTCTTAAAAGTGCACCATTAATTCATCTCTGGAATGTTAAATTTAAAACACTGCAATCCTCTTTAGGCAAGTAGCCTCCTTCAGAAATGCTTTAAAGAATCCTTTAAATCAGGGGTCCCCAGTCCCTCGGTCCAGGGGTCCATGGACCAGTATGGGTTCTCCACCTGTTAGGAACTGGCTGGACAAGCAGGAGGTGAATGACAGGGAGGGAGAAAACCTTCATCTGTTGCTCCCATTGTTTACATTACTGCCTGCACCAGCCCCAAGTGGAAACATTTTCTTCAAGATCCTGTCCCTGGTGCCAAAAACGCTGGGGACCGCTACTTAAACCTATTTATGGTCATTTATTTTCCATGAAAGTTGCAACTGCTTTATTTCACCTGTTATGCTTCCACCTGTAGTAGACACTATTAAACTGTCCCCCAGGATCCATTCTCACCTTTTTCTTTCTTTTTTTTTTTTTCATTTTAGTAGTGGAAACTACCTCTTTCCCTCTCCCCTTCCACTTACTCCCTAGCCTTCCTGAATTTGAGCTGGATTTATTTCCCAGCCCCGCCTTGCTGTCTGACAGGTGTGTCTACCTAACTAAATTCTTGCCAATGGAATATAAACAGAAGTGACGTGTATAATTTATTGGTCATTTTCAACTTGAAGTTGTGTGCCCTGACTTGGCTTTTTCCTGTCATTTTGCCTAAGCAACCACAACTGCAGATGCAGCCTTTGAGACAGAGATGAAGTCATGTTTTGCATAGAGCAGGCTGGCCCAGAAGCAGTCAGCAGTCAGAGCCTGCCTGCCTACATTTATATTCTAAAATGAGAGAGACACAAACTTCCAGTTTATTTATTTCACTGTATCTTAGGTCTCTTTCTTATAGTAGCTGACCCTGTATCCTGACTTATAACACACCAAAATGTGCATAAGCCTAAAATAATAGTATCTCTGAGCCATAAGTTATTGGTGCATAAAACTGATGTGAAGGTATTTTAGAAAGGTGAGTGCAAAGCAAAATCAGCATTCTCTCCCCTCCACCCCCTCTGGATTTTCTCAGCAGTTCGGTACACTTAGATTCCATTTTGCAAGGAATACTCTAGAGTCAAAATGAGTCGTATGTCTTGAGAACAATAATACATATCTATTGCACTGTTGAGAAGAATGAGCAGTGGACAACGTATACCTTTAAGATCATAATGCACATGTGCTGAGCACTGGAATAAGAATCTTCATAGCATTCACTAGCCATTCCTCTCTGCCTTGCTCCCATCATAATAAATCCATTAGCCTTTGTATCTGTGGTCCTCAAAGTGTTGAATCACCTAGGAACATGTTAAAAATTCAGTACAGGTGTATCGAATTGGAAATATCCAGTAAGACCCAGACATCTGTGGTTCAGTGGTCTCTCCAGGTGATTCTGCTGCGTGATAAAATCTGAGAAAAATGGCACTATATCAACAAGCTAGTAACGGAGAATCAGCCGTCATTAATAGAAGACATTTGTTAACTTTACATTGATTTAAAAACAATGATATCAATGCGTGTTTCCAAAATGTCCAAACCTAAGTTAGTTTGACTTCTGGTGCTAAATATATCTTTTAAAATTCTATAAATATTCTGATCTTTTAAAATTTTGAAACACTGCAGATAGTAAAATGCTTTATTTGTTCTCTGGTTGGAAAAGGCAACACGACTTAAAAACTATTCTCATTTGTGTATTATATCAAGTCTCTTTTCTGCTTTATATATAAATGGTTTTCTAAAAACTCCATTAACCTCTATGATATTTTAGAAAATACATTTATGATTTGTATCTCCTTAGTTTCATGTTTATGTGATTGCCCTTGTATTCTATAATATTCAGAAATAATAACTTCATGTAAGAGTAAACAAGAAATTTAGAGAAATAATGAGTTTTGCAACACATTACATGAAGTAGCCAAGATTAACATTAAGGGCTTTTGAATCCAAATCTAAACAATGTACTTGCAAGGAAATAAAAATAACAAATAAGTTACAAATTCAGTCTCAAAAAGTATCTTGTCCCTATAATTAGTGTTGCAAACAAGCAGATTATTAGAAAGGAAAGAACAGCTGTGGCGTCTCTTGACCTCGTCTTTCTTCCAATCTCTCATAGATCTGCAGCAAAGCAGCTGAATCATCTTGGGTAATTAATCTCAGTGAATATCTACATGTGGAGAAAGGGATTTCTGGGGAAAAGCCACTATGGAGGGTGAGAAAGAAGTCAGTGAAACATTTGTGTACAGGATACAGTTAGGATATCCATTTGACATTCTTTAAGATCAATAAATATTTCACTTGCTTCATCCATTAAATCAACTGATAGGAAGGTCTCTCTTTGAATGAAAGTCCATTTCAAAGTTGATATCAAGGTAAGAGCAAACTTGTTTATTTTTTCTTGAGTAAACTGACATTAAAGTAAAAAATATATTAGGCAGTAAGATACCAACTTAGAATGACAACTTAGGATATATCATGCTGTTTCAAAGGAAAGTCATGCTTGTTGTTGCATTGGGTTTTGTCCTCAGACTTCCTGCTGCAAAAGTTCACTCTCTTCTCCCCCTGAGGAACCCGCGTGGAAAAAGGTAGGAGGCCTGAGGCCAGAGATTTATTTTATGATTTAAAACAGCGGTCCCCAACATTTTTGGCATCAGGGACTGGCTCTGTGAAGCTAATTTTTCCACTCACCTGTGTGGGGTAGGGAGGGTGGTGTGGGGATGATTCAAGTGCATTACATTTATTGTGCACTTTATTTCTATTCTTATTTCATCAGCATTAGATCCCAGAGCTTGGGAAACCTGATTTAAAACATGTGTAAATTCTTTATATGATAATTTAAAATATTTCTCAGTAGAGAAGTGCAATTATTGCTATAAATATAATTGGAATCAATGTCCAAGTACACCTATTATTCATAAATCAGGATAAAAATGCTATTTTTCTTGGTATGTGGGATTATTGCTTGCTTCCCTCAAACTTCCAAGTATGACCTTTTCCTGTTTCCTGCAAGGGTAACGTCAATGTAAGGAAGCGTCTCTCCTCCAACACCCTGGTAAATTTGTACATGTAACCTCGTCTGCTCAGCCTTCAGTTTCGTGGCAAGTTTTTCATCTTATTTTGTAGGTTACTCTTCCCTTGGCTCATTCAAATGCAGTATTGACTTTGTATGTTTTTATTTCTGTCCCCTTTTTATGAGTATGTTGGCACTAACGAATCCCATAGTGACCTGGTAGAATCGAGTCTGCCACCATCTGTGCCACAACTGTAATAGCTGTCAAAAAAAAAAAAGTGCATTTCTCTTTCATTCACCTGGGAGTTGGTTACTTCCTATCATCCCTGAGGCCACAAGAGGCAGGCACAAGTTTTCTAGTGTCTCAATCATAAATTGGAAGAGTAGCTTTCTAAATGAAGATGAACAAATCTGGACTCATCATCTTTAGAAAGGTGAAAGATGTTTTTGAAATCATTGGTATTAATATTTTAGGAGGCTCACCCCCATCCCCAAATACCCTGAACGTCCATATTGAATGGTGCACTTGTATCCCTGAGGTGATGGTTTGCAAAGAATATTTATAAATAATATTAAAGTTGTCTTTATAAAAAGTTAATAAGATTGTTAGTGCTGGATCAAACAGCAAGAAGGGAGAAGTTAGAAAAAAAGAGGTTGCAAGCTAGAGTGAGGGAAGCTGGTACTCACAGAAAATAAAGGCTAATAAGAAATTCATTATAATGTGGCCAAAGAATCTATTAGAATCCAGAAATTTACTATTAGGTATTAATTTACACATTAAGATGCAATGAAAAATCCCTTTGTCCCAGTCTCCAATGGAGTGTACCAAATAAGCAAATTCTTTGTTTGAATAATTTAGGGGAGATCAAGGGAAAAGTCTTATATTTTAGGGATTCTCAACATACGTGCCTGGAAGTGCAACATCCACATTCACCTGGAAAATTGTTGGAAAGTCAAATCATCACGGCCGTACCCAGACCTAGTGAATCTGGGTAGAGTTTAGATTTCTGTATTTTAAGGAGCCCTCTAGGTGATTCTGATGTTGGGTACAGTGTGATTACTACTGTCTTATTCTATATATAGGTTTGTGTAAGACAGAGGGGAACAGGAACAGTTGTAAGAGATGAGATGCTGCACAAATTAAGAAATCTGCCAAGTAGGAATTTGCTGTTAAATTACTAAGGAAACACAAAAGCAAATTAAGAATTTTGTAGTTTTTGGAAAAAACATGATGGCATATCCTACGATGCGGTAGGTAGTTTAAATCTTTATAACCAACTATTATGAAAATTTAAAAGAGAGGCTGACTCTAGCTTTGGATTGTATTTTTAAAATATAAAACTGTTCATATTTCATGCTAATAATTCTTTTATTGTGTATACAATATTGGTGGGAACACTTCCAATAGCACTGGATGATTTTTATCAAGGGGAGGTTTTGACATGTCTATTGGCTCCTATATTGTCTATAACAAGCTGGATACATCTTTTGAAAAATATTTTAGGTTTATTTTAATGTTTTAAGATCCACACCTTTCTACCTCTGTGCAAATAGTAATAGGCATTCAATTTTAAGTCACAGTTAAAACTACCTTAAAAGTTTGGATGAAATGTATATTTTAGACAAGAAAATGCTTTAAAATGTCATACTCTCTAGTATTTCATCTCTGTACAAATCTATAAATAAATAATTTCTATGAAAATACTGTGATGCTATTAGGACAAGTAAATGACCAATTTATTTTTTCAGAAACTATAAACTTTATTTTTTATTGAGATATAGTTGATTTATAGTAGTTTCAGGTGTATATTATGGTGATGTAAAATTGTTATAGTTTTTACTCCTTTTAAGGTTATTATAGAATATTGGCTGTAGTCCCTGTTCTATACAATGTACCCTCAAAGCTATTTATTTTATACTTGAGAGTTTGTATTTCTTAATCCCTACTCATATCTTCCTCCTTTCCTTTCCTCTCTCCCACTGGTAACCATTACTTTGTTTTCTATACCTATAGTCTTTTTATTTTACTATATTCATTTGTCTATTTTTTAGATTTCACATAAGTGGTAACACAAAGTATTTATCTTTCTCTGTCTGACTTATTTTACTAGCATAATACCCTCCAGGTCTATCTCCATCTGTGTTGTTGCAAATGGCAAAACTTTCATTTTTCATTTTTGTGGCTGAGTACTATTCCATTGTATGTGCATCATTCATTTTGTTTATTCAATTAGTTATTGATGGACACTTGTGCTGCTTCTATATGTTGGCTATTTTAAATAATGCTGCGATGAACATCAGGTGTTCATAGTGATATTTATCCTGAAATTACTCAATTTAAGTTGAGAAGGTTATTCAAAGTTAACTAGATAACTCTAATTTGTGCTCTTTAGGTGCAGTTATGACATTAATAAAATAACCTGGTACCCATTCTCTTGGGCATTCTCAGGCAATTGAAAGTCATGCATTCATTAAGTGCTTCTTAACCGAGAAAGACCCTTTAGATTTCATTTCTGTTCCCTGTAAGCAATTAAGTAAGATCACCTCCCATCCAAACCTAATTATTTCAAAAGGTTTTGAAGTGAAAGGTCCAATGTGATATTAAAAATTAGAGTTTCATTTTTAGTATCTTAGATAGGTAACTATATCTGGCTTAATGAAGTCTGGGATATTTGATATCTGCTTGCTTTGATATCTGCTATCCACATTCCTACAGCTAAATATAAACTTCATGAAGACCTCTACATGAACCTTGGGTTTTCCACAGTGCCCCACAAGGGATTCTCTGAGGTCCACAGCAGGTTCACTGTGAGACCTGATTCTCGGTCCTCAAGCACCTGTCAATTCAATAACAGTAATTGTGCACAATCAGTGGATTTTACTTTTTCCTGCCAATTCAGGGTTGCAAGACTTAGCAAATATAAATGCATGCCTGCTAAGTCACTAAAGTTGTATCCAACTTTTTGCAATCCAGTGGACTGTGGCCCGCCAGACTCTTCTGTCCATGGGATGCTCCAGTCAGGAATGCTAGAGTGGGTTGCCAAGCCCTGCTCCAGGGTGTCTTCCCAACCCAGGGATCCAACCTGCATCTCATGTCTTCTGCATTGACAGGTGGGTTCTTTACAACTAGTACCACCTTGGAAGCCCATAAATACATACATGACACTCCCATCAAATTTGAATTTCAGATAAACAACAAATACTAAAGTATAAATAGGGTCCATTAAACAATTAGTAATATTTAAGTATAACTAATAACTATGTCCTAAATATTGCCTTGGGGTTTCCTTATAGCTCAGTTAGTAAAGAATCTGCCTGCAATGTGGGAGACCCTAGTTCAGTCCCTGGGTTGAGAAGATTCCCTGGAGAAGGAAATGGCAACCCACTCCAGTATTCTTGCCTGGAGTATCCCATGGATAGAAGAGCCTGGCAGGTTACAGTCCATGGGGTCACAAGAGTCAGACACAACTTAGCAACTAAACCGTGAATATCAGGATGCATGTATCTCTTTGAAAGACTGTTTTTGTTTTTTTTGGATGTATATCCAGAAGTGGAACTGCTAGACCATACAGTAGTTCTACTTTTAGATTTTTAAAGAATCCCCATGCTATTTTCAGTAGTAGCTATTCCAATTTACAGTCCTACAAACAGTGCAAGTGTTTCCTTTTCTACACATCCTTACCAACATGTTTTATTTGTGGCCTTTTGATGATAGCCAGGTGAAATCTCATTGTGATTTTGATTTAAATTTCTCTGATTAAAAAAAAATTTTCTCTGATTAGTGCTGTTGAGTGTATTTTCACATGCCGGTTGGTCATCTATATCTTCTTTGGAAAATGTCTGTTCATGTCTTCTGCCCATTTTTTAATTTATATATATATTGAGTTGTATGAGCTATTTATATCATTTAAATATTAACCCCTTATAGAGCATATTTTCAAATATTTACCCCATTCAGTAGGTTAATTTTTTTTCCCTTTTGTTAATGATTTCCTTTGCTGTACAAAAGCTTTTAAGTTTAATTCGGTGCAGTTTCTTAATTTTTGCTTTTGTTTCCTTTGTTTTAGGAGAGAGATCAAAAGAAATGCTATATTTCATGTCAAAGAATGTTCTGCCTATGTCTTCTCTAGGAGTTTTACAGTTTCAGGTCTTATACTGGGTTTTTACCATTTTGAAATTTGTTTATAAATATATATGAGAAAATGTTTTAATTTCATTATTTTACAAACATCTGTCTAGTTTTCCCAGCATCACTAATTGAAGAGACTGTCTTTTCATCACTGTATATTCTTGCCTTTTTTGTCATGGATTAATTGACCATCAAGTCAGTTCAGTTCAGTCACTCAGTTGTATCTGACTCTTTGCAACCGCATGGACTACAGTATACCAGGCCTCCCTGTCCATCACCAACTCCCGGAGTTTACTCAAACTCATGTCCATTGAGTCAGTAATGCCATCCAACCATCTCATCCTGTGTCGTCCCCTTTTATTCCCGCCTTCAATCTTTCCCAGCAACAGGGTCTTTTGCAGTGACTCATTTCTTCACATCAGGTGGCCAAAGTATCAGAGTTTCAGCTTCAGCATCAGTCTTTTCAATAAATATTCAGGACTGATTTCCTTTAGGATGGACTGGTTGGATCTCCTTAATGGCCAAGGGACTCTCAAGAGTGTTCTCCAACACCACAGTTCAAAGGCATCAATTCTTCAGTGTTCAGCTTTCTTTATAATCCAGCTCCCACATCCATACCTGACTACTGGAAAAACCATAGCCTTGACTAGATGGACATTTGTTAGCAAGGTAATGTCTCTGCTTTTTATTATACCGTCTAGGTTGGTCATAACTTTTCTTCCAAGGAGTAAGTGTCTTTTAATTTCATGGCTGCAGTCATCATCTGCTGTGGTTTTGGAGCCCAAAAACTAAAGTTTGCCACTGTTTCCCCATCTATTTGCCATGAAGTGATGGGACTGGATGCCATGATCTTTGTTTTCTGAATGTTGAGCTTTAAGCCAACTTTTTCACTCTCCTCTTTCACTTTTATCAGGAGGCTTTTTAGTTCTTCACTTTCTGCCATAAAGGTGTCATCTGCATACCTGAGGTTATTAATATTTCTCCCAGCTATCTTGATTCCAGCTTGTGTTTCATCAAGCCCAGTGTTTCTCATGATGAACTCTGCATGTAAGTTAAATAAGCAGGGTCCCAATATATAGCCTTGACATACTTCTTTCCTGATTTGGAACCAGTCTCTTGTTGCATGTCCAGTTCTAACTGTTGCTTCCTGACCTGCATACAGATTTCTCAGGAGGCAGGTCAGATGGTCTGGTATTGCCATCTCTTTCAGAATTTTCCACAGTTTATTGTGATCCCCACAGTCAAAGGCTTTGGCTTACTCAATAAAGAAGAAATAGATGTCTTTCTGGAACTTTCTTGCTTTTTCAATGATCCAGTGGATGTTGGCAATTTGATCTCTTGTTCCTCTGGCTTTTCTAAAACCAGCTTGAACATATGGAAGTACACGGTTCACGTATTGTTGAAGCCTTACTTGGAGAATTTTGAGCATTAGTTTGCTAGCGTGTGAGATGAGTGCAATTGTGTGGTAGTTTGAGCATTCCTTCTCATTGCCTTTCTTTGAGATTTGAATGAAAACTGACTTTTTCCAGTCCTGTGGCCACTGCTGAGTTTTCCAAATTTGCTGGCATATTGAGTGAAGCAATTTCACAACATCGTCTTTTAGGATTTGAAATAGCTTATCTTGAATTCCATCACCTCCAGTAGCTTTGTTCTTCACATTTCAGGATGTCTGGCTCTAGGTGAGTGATCACACCATCATGTTTATCTGGGTCTTGAAGATCTTTTTGTGCAGTTCTTCTGTGTATTCTTGCCACCTCTTAATCTCTCCTGCTTCTGTTAGGTCCCTACCATTTCTTTGCTTTATTGAGCCCATCTTTACATGAATTGTTCCCTTGTTATCTCTAATTTTTTTGAAAAGATCTATAGTCTTTCCTAGTCTATTGTTTTCTCTATTTCTTGGACCATAAGTGTATATATTTATTTCTTGACTCTGTCTCACTGATCTATGTGTCTGTTTTTGTGTCAGTACCAAACTGTTTTGAATAACCTTGGAATATATTCTGAAGTCAGAGAGTATGACTCCAGCTCTATTCTTTCTCTAGATTGCTTTGGACTATTCACGGTCTTTTGTGTTTCTATACAAGTAATAGAATTATTTGTTCTAGATTTGTGCAAAATGTCATAAGTATTTTAGTCAAGATTGCCTTAAATCTATAGATTTCCTTGAATAGTATGATCATTTTAAAAACATTAATTCATTATCTTTCTCTCCATGTTGTCTTCAGTTTTTTAAAAATTAATGTTTTACAGTTTTCCAGTTACAAGTCTTTTGTCTTCTTAGATTTATTCCTAGGTATTTCATTACTTTTGAATAGTAAATGGGATTGTTTTCTTAATTTCTCTTTCTGATAGTTCATGTTAGTGTGCAGAAATGCAACAGATTTCTCTCAGTTATATATCCTGCAACTTTATAGACTTCATTGATAAGCTCTAGTTTTGGGTGGTGTCTTTGGGATTAATGATCAACTAATTAAGGATATTAAAATACAGGATAAAAATATTCTTGATTGTTCAAATATGTTTGATCTTAAAATGTAAAAATATGCATTTTCTATCAGCTGCTTTATTAATGGTCAAAACTTTAAAAAACTGAGTCTGATTAAAAGATTCTATCATCTTTGATATGTAAACTACATCTATGATGCACCCTTTTAGGATTTTTCACAGCAGACCCAAAACTTAAACAACACAACAGTTTGTATGCAGAATTATTTTATTACTTAATGGAAGATCACAAATTTTCATGTTATCCTTGCACAGAGCACACGTGGAGATGTTTGAATATTTATTCTTCCTCTGACTTTTACTGTTATCCCACCCACACCTAATTAGACAGCAGTTTTAAAATCAGCTCTTTATTAAATAATCTTTCCAAAACATTAAATTTAGTTCCCATAGATACAACTTGTTTGTTAAAGTAGTGTTGATTACACTATGTAATTAGAATAACATGTTTATTTAATATAAAACAGCTGAGGAACACACATGACAATCTATTAATTGCTTTCAAGTCCATTGGAGGTAGCCCAGTTGTGTGAACAGGCTGGAGAGCTACTCCCACAGGTCTGCAAAGGCACTAAAGGTCCAGTCAGCATCTTACAGAGAGAGAATGAAGAAGGATAGTTAATCTATTATAGAGTCAAGAATGTAGATTAAAAGTGATTCTTCACTGATATTTCCATGATCTAAAATTCTATTTTTATTTTAGAAGCCTTTAAGTGAGTAAAGGTTCTTACTTTTAAATTATATTTTGATATATTTATTTAAAACCTGATTTATCTCAATATTTTTTAATTAAAAGAAAATCGCTTTATAGAATTTTTTGTTTTCTGTCAAACCTCAACATTTTATTTGATTATAATTACCTCTAAATTGTAACTTCCTTTGAAATCATACTGACATTTTGCTTCTCATATTGAAAAATGGTTGTTGAGGTTGATTGACAACCTTCTGAGAGATCTGTGCTTCTCATAAGCTATTACCATGTTCAAAATGAGCCACAAGACCTGCCACACAATCTCCTGACTAGACAGGAAACACTGAGGGCAGGATCAATATTTTATTTGTATATGTTTCAAAAGTGCTTGTTCCAAAGGGGAGCAATGTGCAGGTACTGAGTAAGTGTTGAAGTGTTGAATAAGTTAATAAGCAAAAAAAGGAACTAGGAGATCCTGTGATATGATTTTTTTCTTATTACCCTTCTGATTTTTTTCCCCTGATTTCTTTCCTTTTTTTAACGTGCTATCTTATTTTTAAAGGGACTGTAATCACAAGACAGTCACTCTTTCCACTTTGTATTGTTGTTCTGAAGAGACCTAAAATGCAGAACAAGTTGTAACTTGCCTTATAGAGCAAGAATAGAAAATGACACTTTCTGTGAATACCAGTTTATATATCACATATGATGTGCTTTGCTTGCAGTCTGAAATTTAAAAAGCAGTTTTTTTTTAAACTTGGCACAAAGAAATTTTATTGACTCTTTTACATCAGTACAGTACTGCTTTACCACTGCCCATCCTCTAGTTAGAAAATTGGGAGAGGTCCCATTTAACAGAAGTACAGTAAGAGGAAATGAAGATGATGTCTTCAGAAACAGATGGCTTGTTGAATTTCAATGTGCTCAAGAGCTAAAAAAATATTGATAGTAGATAATAATTACACCAGATTAAAAAGCAAATTTTATTTAGAAACTTGCCTATTGAAAAAGATAAACATTCTATAAGATAACTCACAATACTTATAGACTATGAGAAGATTTTGATTCAAGCAAATGCATGTTTGACTAAAGGTATTTTTCCTAACTTTAGATTGAAGATTCAGAAGCAATTTATAAACTATATCAAACATTATAGGAGATGCCAAAATAACTGACTTCTGAACCCTAGAAATACCTATTTCTTTTCCTCATCTTATGGAAAGCAATGAGATGCATACAAAGATATGTCAAATAAATCTGGTACTCAAATATTCACCTCAAAACATTTATATTTTTCCAAATCTTGTCACAAGTTAAATCAATATCACCTTTTAGTTTCCACACTCACCTCTCTGGCCTTTTCATATGTTTATCAAATTCACAAATGGATTTTCACATGTGACATCTATATCTATGTCATACTTCCTCCATAATCTCTAAAAATCTGATTTTTTCTTAATCTTAAAATTCAATGCAGTTATATTCAATTTTAATAATAAGCATATTTTATAAAAAGTAAATTTTAAGTTGTTAAATTGAAATATTTTTAAGAATTAATTTTGAGAACAATTGAGAATTATTATGCAAATAATGGTTTACCAGGTGGCACAGTTGGTAAAGAATCTGCCTGCCCAGACAGGAGATGAAAGTTTCGCAGTTTCGATACCTTGGTTGGGAAGATGCCCTGGAGAAGGAAATGGCAACCCATTCTATTATTCTTGCCTGGAAAATCCCACGGATAGAGGAGCCCAGTGGCGGGGGGTTGGGGGGTGCATAGTCCATAAGACCATAGCAATTGAGAAATTTGGGTGCATATATCATCTAGTGGTCTAAGACTAGAAAGGCGCTGATTAAAGGCCATGTTAACATGTATATGCTCTGAAAGGTAGCACCCCAAGTTGGGGGAAATGATTGCTTTTGGCTTTGTTTTTTGCTGGAAAGATGCAACACTGAGGTTGTTCAAATGTTCTATCTCTGTACTTTCTTTCACATAATGTATTCTCTATATAGCTTAGGGAGTCAGGGCTGGGTATGCACAAAGAAGTGCAAAGTGATAAACACCTGTTAAAAAACAAAAGGCAGAAAAAAAAATCACACATGCAGTTAAAGATATTAATACATAAGACTTTTTCCTCTAAAAAGATTTCATAGTTTGTAAAGAATAATAGAGATAATAGGGGTACATGAATAACAACATAAACTTACAAATCACAAATTGCCCCCTGAACTTTGGTACATGTATCCACCTCACCATCCACCTCCTAATTGGAATTTTTGCTAGGTCTTTCTACACTCTCCTCTCTCCGTTTGGATAACGTTGATTTATCCTCTAGATTGCACTTTCAGAGTTACTTTCGGACTTTCTCGGGGAACTCATTTTTTACTTTATAGAAACATCTTTGTTTTTCATTCAGACACCTCCTAATAAGTAACTATGTAAGAAGTTAGTGTCCTGTACTCCGCTGGATCATCATCTTCATGAGCTCAGTACATGTTGTTCTGCTCTTTGCCCTTTTCTCAGGGCCTGGTCTATTGCCTGTTATATATTTTTATTTTATAATGCCCATGTATGCTAACCATATTTTTGTGTTCTTTTTTTTTAAAATTTTTTAATGTATTTGTTTTTGACTCTGCTGGGTCTTCAATGCTGTGCTTGGACTTTCTTTAGTGGCAAGCGGGGGCTTCTCTAGCTGTAGTGCTTCGGCTTCTCTTGAAGAGCGCAAGCTCTAGACATGTAGACTTCAGTGGTTTCAGCTCCCAGGCCCTAAAGCATAGGCTCAGTAGTTGTAGCACATGGGCTTAGTTGCTCTGCAGTATGTAGATGCTCCTGGACCAGGGATCAAACCCATATCCCCTGCATTGGCAGGCAGATTCTTAACCACTGGATCACCAGGAACATCCCTATGTTTGAGCAGTTGAATGAATGGATATTCAGTTCAGTTCAGTCACCCAGTCATGTCTGACTCTTTGCGACCCCATGAACCGCAGCATGCCTGGCCTCCCTGTCCATCAACAACTCCTGGAGTTCACCCAAGCTCATGTCCGTTGAGTCGGTGATGCCATCCAACCATCTCATCCTCTGTCATCCCCTTCTCCTCCTGCCCTCAATCTTTCCCAGCATCAGGGTCTTTTCATACGAGTCAGCTCGTTGCATCAGGTGGCCAAAGTATTGGAGTTTCAGCTTCAACATCAGTCCTTCCGATGAACACCCAGGACTGATTTCCTTTAGGATGGACTGGTTTGATCTCCTTGCAGTCCAAGGGAACTTTGGAACTGTACCAGCATTTTATGTAACCACTATAGTTTGGAGCAAATTCTTGTAATATATAGTACCAATTTCAGATTCTGTGATCATTCCAAAGGAAATCATTGTTTCAATTATTTTATAATTTCTTATTGGTACTGTTATTACATGTATTGCTACATTTTTCAGAGAACCAAACATTCTCAAAGAAGTGGAAGCTTTTGGAATGATTTAAATTTAGAGCATCTAAGGATAAAAAACTACAGTCCATGGGGTCACAGAGAGTCAGACATGACTGAGAGACTGAACTGAAGGATAAAAAAGTTTAACCCATTCTCTTGCCTGCTACTCAGGACTAAAATACTGGAAAACAAAGGCCTTGATTTTTGATCCTGTCCTTTTATGATTAAAATGAAAAGGACAGCTGTACAAGAGATTCATTTCTCACACATCACTTCTTTTTGATATCTTTCCATTTCTGCCTCTGCTCTGCATTTACATTTTAGAACAGCTTCAATAAGTATGCATTCTTCTTAGGTGTTTCCTTAAATGTAGACAGTACTGGGATTGCACTAAAGGAATCTCTGCTTTATAAGCCTACACCTCTTACAAGGTGATGAGAACAGTAAGCAGGATAACTTCGTGAGCCCAATTAATCAAGATGAAACTGGGTAACCTGAAGCTCCCTTTCTAGCCAGACAGCACAAAGCAATAATTCATCTTAAGCAATTAGAATCTTCTCATTCTTTGCATTTTTCCTGTTTCCCTAGTTCCTCTATTTGTCTGCCATATATATGGTGTTTCTTAGCCACACAGATTTGATTTTCCTCATGCATTCAGAAATATCTATAATTATCCTAATTTTATAATTTAATTATGGATATGATTTGCAATTTTCTGATAGGATATTTAAAGCTAGGTCACATTTTTGTTTTTTGAACACTGATGTGTTTCTGACTTAATGATTTTATTTTCTTGTGTCAGCTTTTTAGTCTTCAATAATGACATCAAAGACAAAGATTCAGAATTGGTCTTTAGATTTGGTCCATCTGACTTAAATCTTGGAACTTATATTTTTGTTGCCAGGGTTATGACTTTTCTATTCATTGGAGAAGGAATTAATACTGTATCTAGCTCCATAAAAACTAATTAAAACTTTCTGTAAATAATGTTGTTACATATTGCCATGTCTTAATATCAAAAACATATTAAAAGAGACTTACAAATTTGGGTGACCATTTTTCACTTGAGGCAGTCTGAATTTACAATTACTACTCATCATAATTATTATTGTGTTCCCATTTACTCTTTTTCACTTTTCCCAATTTGAATGAAAGTTTATTTGGCTATTTAACTTAGATGTTATTTTTTTCCTCTTTCACATGTCAGAAAACTCTTCATGGGATCACTGATAGGTAGTTAACTTTGGCTTGAGAAACTCTAGAGATAAAAGCCATCACTCACTTAGAATGGCCTGCCTTCCTTATATTGCTCCATTTAAGTTATTTCTTTATATTGAGTTTTCATTAAGTTAACTCCTATTAGGTTGAGTTTTAAAACAAAACACTGTAACTATTCAAAATAGTGAATAGGGACTTCTAGTTTCTGGTTCCAAAGAACTTGCCACTCTGTTGTAATTATTAGCTGAAGAGACTGAGAAATCAACAACTTTTCTTAGATCCCTAAAAAAAGTGAGTGTACAGCACAAATCACCGCCCCCAGGATTGTACAAGAGTCCATCTTACCAGAGAAGTCTCTTGCTCGGAAATGCCCTGGGGAACCAGGGCCAGGATAGGAAAACAGGGACTGTAACTGACAAATCGCTCATGGCTCAGTGCACACAGCAGTGAGATTAAGATCTCCAGAGGGGGCCCCGCTCTTAGAGGGCCCACAGCATATTGAGAACCACCTGTAGAACTTTACCATTTTCTCAGAGGAAATGTTGGAAACAAGTGCCTTCAACCTTCTAGAAGAGAAAAATGAAAAGCAAAACAGAACAACGAAACATTTTGAAGTATGCCAGAGCACCCTTTTCTCTTTATAAGACCTGCCTTAAGAGAAACAAGTTAACCGACGTCTAACCTACTGAGGTATTATCAGAGCCTAACTGATATGAAGAATAGGAATACCCTACTCCTGCCACCCTGCCTAAGTGGGGAGAAAAAACTGTGAAACACTTCTGAAGTTCATAGTGTAGGGGCACAAGCTCAGTAAAACTAAGACCTAACCAAGGACTCTGGAACACATACCCCCAATACACACACACACACCACACTGCCACAATAGTAAGGGCTTATTTAGAGAGCTCCTTTTACACAGTACATCATGTCCACTTATCAAAATTACAAAGCATACCAAAAGGAAAAAAAAAGAATATTTTTTTTTAGAGAGAAAGAGGAAGTGTTGGAAGCAGACATGGTAGGAATGATGGATTTTTCAAACCAAGAATTTCAAGCAACTATGATTAATATACTCAGGGCTCCTAGGAATAAGTGGATGGCAGGTAAGAAGAGATGAGCAATATAAGAAAAGAGATGAAGATCTTAAACAAAATGTTAGAAATTAAAAACTTAACAGAAATTGAGAATGCTTTTAATGAACGTATTAGTAGACTGGACATTGGATAAGAAAAAATTTATGGAATAGAGGATATAGCAATAGAATCCTCAGACTGAAAAGCCAAGAGGGCAAAGACTAAAACTAATCAGATCAGAGTATCCAAGGACTGTGGAGTAACTACAAAAAAATATAAAATACACATAATGGCAACACCAGAAGCAGAGAAAAGAATAGAAATATTTGAAACCATATGCTTGAGAATTTCCCAAAATTATAACCACTAATCACAGATCAACAAATCTGAGAGAACACCAAGCAGGATAAGTACCCCTCTAAAAAAAGGCCTCACGTATATCCTCTTTAAACTACAGAAAATCAAACTTAAACAGTCCTAAAAAGAACCCAGGAGGTAAAGACACCTTTATCTTTTCAAATAAGACATTCATCTTCTCTTTAGAAAATATTCAAGCAAGAAGGAAGTGAGTTAAATATTTTAAGTATTGAGAGAAAAAGAAAACTACCAACCTAGAATTCTGTAGACTGCAAAATTATCCTTCAAAAGTGATGAAGAAATAGAGACTTTCTCAGCAAATAAAAACTGAGAGAATATGTTACCAGTAGACTTGTCTTGATAAAGTTCTTTAGAGTGAAGGAAAATAATATATATCAGAAATATGGATCTAATTAAACAAAGGAAGAACACTGAAGAAAGAATAAGTAGATAAGTTAAAATGTTTATTTTTTTTTACTCTTAATTGATCTAACAAAAGTTTTTTCAGTTATGTAGATTTATGCATGTCTTTTGTGTATGCATATGTATATATGTATATCTGTAGGCTTATACAAAAGTGAAATGAATGAGAGCAATGAAACAAGAGATGGGAGTTAAGAGTTAGGATTATTTTGCTATTATAAGGTACTCACATCACACATGAAGTGGTATAGTGTTATTTAAAATTGTACTTGAAGTAGTCAAAAATGTATATTCCAAATTTTAGTGTGCATGTGCCTTCCCTAGTACCTTACCTGGTGAAGAATCCAAATTCTAGAGCAACCACTAAAAAAGTTTTTTTTAGGTATGACTGATACACTAAGTGATGAGAGAACATGTAACTATCAGAATTATCAATTCAAACCAAATAAGGAAGAAAACAGTGAAAGACAAAAATAGGAAAAAGAATAAGGGGAACAAATAGACATCAGTCATGAATATATTAGATTAATCAAACCATATCAATAATTGCTTTTTATGCCATGATGTAAATGTGCTGATTAAAAGACAAAGATTGTCAGATGGATTAAAAAAATAAGACCCCAATTATATGTTGTCTAAAAGAAACTCACTTTGAATATAAAGACATGGGTTAAAAGTAAATAGGTGGAGAAAAATAATATACTTCCCTGGTGGTTCAGGCAGTAAAGAATCTGCCTGCAATGCAGAAGACATGGTTTAAATCCCTGGGTTGGGTTGATCCCCTGGGGAGGGAAAAGGCTACCCATTCCAGTATTATGACCTGGAGAATTCCATGGACCGTATAGTCCATGGGGTTGCAAAGAGTCAGACACAACTAAGTGTCTTTCACTTTCAGACAAAAATAAAAACAGGAGTGGTGATATAATTTTCAGACAGGGCTGACTTCAAAGCAAAGAAAGTAATCAAAGAAAGGTATTACATAATAACAAAGAGATCAGTTCTCCAAAAAGACTTAACAATTCTTAAATGTGTCTGACAAGGAGCATCAGACTATATGGTAGAAATCCTGCTGGAATTTCCAGGAGAAATAGAATCCGTTTTCATAGTTGGAGACTTCAACACTGCTCTCTCAGAAATGAATAGATTTAGCAGGCAGAAAATCAGTAAGACATAGTTGAACTCAACAACACCATTAATCAGCTGTATATAATTAACACCTGTAGACTATTTCATCCAACAACGGCAGAAAACACATTTGTATCAAGTTTTCATGGGACATTCACAAAGATACAACACATTCTGGGCCATAAAACACACTTGAACAAATTAAAAAAAAAATAGAAGTTAAGCAGCATTAGATCTTAGATCACAATGGAATTAAACTAGAAGTCAATAAGAAAAATTCCAAATATGTGGAGATTATACACACTTCTAAATAATATATGGGTCATAAAAGAAATCTCAAGGAAAATTATAAAATATTTTGAATTAAAATAAAAGTACAATAATCAAAATTTGTGGGGAGCAGCAAAAGCAGTGCTTAGAGGGAAATGTATAACATTGAACACTTATATTAGAAAAGAAGAAAAATCTAAACTCAATCATCTAAGTTTCCACCTTAGAAAGCTAGGAAAATAAGAGCAAGTAAAATCCAAAGTAGGAAGAAAGAAAAATAGAGACGAAATCAATGAATTTGAAGCAGGAAAATGAAAATGAAACAAAAGCTTGCTCTTTGAGAAGATCAATAAAATAAATGAGCCTCTACCAGAGAAAAAAGCAAATTGCTAGTATCAGAAATAAGATAGGGGCAATACTGGACATCTTATGGAAATTAAAAGAATATTAAATGAATATTATGAACAACTCTATGACCACAAATTTGATAACCTAGTTGAAGTGGACCAATACCTTTACTAGTTACTGTTTTTCAGGGATTATCAAGCAAATGATCTTGCTTATCATTATTGGGTGATTGAATCATGGGTTTCCATTTCATGCAATGGAGAGGAAACAATTAGCACATATGTTTTGTCATAAACTTGGTCTCTGTTTTGCCTTTTCTCCTCCCCTCATTTCTGCCTCCGCTCTAGCTCAGTCTGCCTCCTGATTGCTCCTCTGTCCCAGATTCTCTTTGCCTTACCCTTGTGAGTGCACATTCTGATACTTAGCCTTAATTGACTCCCAGAGAAAATAGGGTTGGGAAGAAAAGTGTCGGGGTCTGGAGATGAACTTCCTGGATGTGAATACACATTACATCCCTTGCTAATTTTTAATTTAACTTTATTTGCTTCTCTGGGAAAACTGCTTAAATTGTCTGTGCTTGAGTTTCCTGTAAATGGTCTCGAATTTTCCTATTCTAACACAGTCCTTGGAGGACACATCTGTTAGTAAGGAACTCTCTACAGACCTGCTGAATAAGCATCTCCATTTTCACACAATCCCCAGGTGATTTGTATGTATGTTAAATTGTGAGTTGTACTGTGTAGTATACATAAAACATGACTGTCTACACATAATATGTCCCTGCTAAGTGCTGTTCTTAACATACTTACAGAAATATGGATAGAAGAAAGGTGTGTTATTATTAATAGAAATGAATTTGTTCAAATTCATTTTCTTACCCAATATCTTGTTATGTACAGTAAGTTATACAGCTTAGGGCTTGGGTCATGAATGTGCACACACGCACATACATGTATATGTGTTTAAGAAATAGGAGGAGAGAGAGAGAGACAGGGAAGGGGAAAATAGAAGACATCATAGTTGGTAAAGGAAAAAAAAAGTGTAATTGTCTTGATTTCAGTTCTTCTCTTTAGAAAAATGATTAGTGAATGAGTGTCCTAAATTGCTCTTTAAAATTCTGCCTGAGGTACTTTCAAAAGAAGGATCATTTCTCTATTTTGTCAGATGTGTGAAATCAAAAGTTTTCACCTGATCACTCTGGTGTGGGTACATTATTTAAAGCAAAGTGTTCATACTTTGGTATGTAATTATAGAAAATAATATATACTTGTATTTCTGAAATAAAGCTTAAAATTGAAAATAGTCAGGATTTTACAGATCTTAAGAGGAAACATGTTGATTCCTTTCACCATAAAAAGTTTTTATTTTACTTTTATAAAATATATAAATAAAACAGGATTTAAAGCATTTTAAAAATAAATCATCTAGTGTGCTTTTTTACCCTCTGCTACAGAGAATGTAAAGAAAGAAATCATTTTTACATTAGTTTTCAGAAATATTGTTCATACAGGTTAACCACACTACACTGGTTAACAGCCTGTTCAAACTAATGCAAGGGTGCAATGATAAGTGTTCATTTTCTACCTTCCCACTGGCACCAAGATGTAAATACAAATACACAAATAGTTGTGTAAATACACAAATAATTGTGGCCTGTTAAATACAATTATTAATCAGTTTTGCAGCAATATGTTATATATGCCCAGATGTATGCAAATATTCAGGTTTCTCTTCCTCCAGATGGTGTTCATTAGGTTCAAGTGTTGATGTAAGCAAGCACTCTGCCATATTTTTCCTCTGTTCACAGGAAGAGAAAAGCAAAACAAACAACACCTAACAGCCCTGACTTGCTTCATGTCTTGATGCATTAGAAATTATAAGAAAATTAAAAAACCCAAAGAGTTGTTGAACTTTCAAAAGATAGGTTGTGAAACGAAGTACTCGTGCAAATATATTCCACTCCTTCTGAATTACCAGATAAAACAATCAGACTAACCCATTAAGAACAATGCTTACTAGTTGTGATAAGTAGTCACACTTTATCTTGACTATAAGATTCTGTATTTTTCATCTTTTAGTTTGAATTTTCTTCAGCTTCGAAGTTTTGAAAAATAATTTTGTAATCATTTCATAGTTGGGAGGATAATAAACTAACCCTGTCGTGTATTTTAGATGACATGCAAAACAAATATCCAGAAAACCTGCAATCATAAAATGATTTGGGTTTCATAACAAAAAAACATTAGCTTCAGCATATGGAGAAATTTCCCTTGGATATAATTATATTTTTTCTAATATTCATCTTTTTTCTCCTTTGCAAACTTAACTTGAGTCAAAGATATCTTAAAATTTTGTACAAGGCAAACAGATAAAATATTCTATTCATGAGAGGGGAAAAAAACACATCTTTTATAATGCTTTTATAAGCTCCATGAGGATAGTGATTATCTCTGTCATTTATTGTTTTCTAACTTTCAGTAACAATGAGTAATAGTAATATTTACTGAGTAGTAATGAATTTAAATTTCATCTCTCAATTCCCACAGTGACACTATAAGCCAAGTATTGTCTCTTTCCCTTACTTTGCTTAAAGCATTTTCTTTACTGTTGTAAAAGCTCGATTTCGGAGAACTTAAATAATTTGATGAAGACTAACAAAAGACAAATTTTAAACCAAAGCATTTTGACAGTAGAACCTTTTGATGTATAAATCCATTTTTATTCATGTAAACTATAAGGTGCTCCTAAGTGCTATTTTTGTGTATCACACATAAAGAAACTAATGCACTCTGAGGGCTTAAATAGATGCCTGAAGGAAGTTGATGACTTACCATTAAGATTTGCAGTCATATCTGCCTTTTTCCTTAACAACAGTATTGGTTTTACTATACACGTATAACTCATTTTACTGCATTTTGCTTTACTGATGTTTGCAGAGCTTGCCTTTTTTTTTTTTTTTTTAAATACAAAGGCTTGTGGCAACCCACATCAACCAAATCTATCGGCACAATTTTTCTAACAGCATTTGCTCACTTTGTGACTGTATCACATTTTGGTAATTCTCACAATACTTTAAACTTCTTCATTACTATATTTGTTATGGTGATCTGTGATCTTGGGTGTAACTACAACTACTTGCTACAGGCTTGAATGATGATTGGCATATTTTAGCAATAATGTATTTTTAAATTAAGGGAGGCATATTGTTTTTTAGACATATTGCTATTCCACATTTAATGGAATATAGTATAGGATAACTTTGAGCATTGGGAAACATCCCCAAAATTTGTGTGACTCACTTTATTGCGAGATTCACTTTATTGCGTGGTTTGGAACTGAATGTGCAATATCTCTGAGGTATGCCTGTATAAATCACACATAAAATTTTTGTTATTTTTTAGTTTGGTTATGAATCTGATATAATATTATATATATGAAATATATAATATCTTGCTACTGATTTTTAACAATATTTAAATAACCATTTTGTGTACCCAGGCAGTGACCAGGTGACCAATGTGAAATTAATTTAGAAGCATGAATTAGCTGAAATAAAAGTAAGGTTCCCACATACAAGTATGCTACCCTGGATATCACTTTTAGCATGTTTTTGAACTTGATACTCATAAGAAATCAGGCTTTGATCTTTATCCTTTATTATATAGTATTATTTACTTGGTAATTTAAAGAATAAAATTTTAATTCTTCCATAATACTTCCTTTGTGCCAGACGCTGTTCTAAAAGCTTTATGCAAGTTACTTCATGTAATTTTCACTGTAACACTTTGTGTTGCATTATATTATTGTCATTCCCATTTTATGCAGAAATATGAATGGTTTTACGTTAAGAGTGTCTGATAAGCTTTTTAAATATTTAGCATTTAGAGCTCTTACAACTGCACTATCTTTAACAGCCTTCCCACTTTCATTTACTGGTAATAGGAAGGAAATAACCACTCTTAAATTTTCATTATAAAAGAAAGCATGGAATTTTAAGGAATACATCATAGCGCATTTAGTTTATCTAATTGGCAGTGTTACATGTTCTCTCCTATAGTCTACAGGAGCACAGGTTTGGGGCTTATCTAGAGAATTACTGAATTAATACAAATATTTGCTTAATTAATTTGCCCAAAGAAACTGTGTTTCCTCTGTAAGTGATAAAAATGAAAATTGGTCACATATCATCTGGGAAAGATGCACCCTGTGTAGATTCTGAGTTCTTTGTAAATCTTTATTTCTTATTGGGGCTAGATCCCTTTCTGAACACTTGGTTAAGTAAATTATTTAAGTAATCCATGAACTGTCAGACATAGCACCAGGATGTATACACAGTTATCTTAGTTTGCTATTGATCTCATTAGCAGGCCCAGGTATGTCATCTATATTGGTTTCCAGCAACTGAAAGAGTTTCTTTTTTGGCTTGAGAAATACTGTTCCGAGGAGAGGGAAACTAAATGAGATCTACTCTGTAAGCTGTTATTTCCTAGGTTTCCTTAAACTCTTTGGTCTCAGAATTTAAAGATTAAAACATAAGTGGTTCTCTTCTACTAGACTATGAACATTTGGAGGACAGGAACTTTTATTCATCATTGTATTGAAGCACTTATTATAGTAACTGACATAATCAATTCTCGGTATCAAAAAACTAAATACACTAATTAATGAATGGTAAATGACTCAGAAATATAAAGGATATGTGAGTGTAACCAATTGATGTAAGCTGAACTAAATATTTAATTTCAGCTACTAAATTATATGGCTTTTTCTGTGAACTCATTATAAATGCCATAAATGGGTTTATAATTTGTGTAGCAACTAAATATCAGTTCTGATTAGGCTATATTTTCTGCACTTTCTCTTTTCTCAATTTCTCTGGTACACTCAGGTTTTTTAAATATTTTCTCAGAGACCAGATATTTAAGTATGCTTCAGCTTTTGCCGTGAACGATACTCTATTTTATTTGAATTGGTTTCTCTTAGTCACTGCAAATCTTTGGTCATTGAATACCTTATAATGAGTTAAATTCCCTCTGGTTTCATTTTGTGGGTTAGACATCTGTGCTCAGGTTCAAGTTTTTTCTTGATGATTTGTTTCCCTAAATGATAAACCTCAGGTTATTGAGTTTTCTGTAGAATTCCACTGTGGTCTCATGGTCAAGAGGTAGTGATTTCATGCTCACATCCTTCTGGTATGAGTTTTTTCAGTGATGTGGTTGCGTTGTCCAGCTCCTTTTCACTGATCATGATAGATGATGGTTATACTCTCTTTCACACTGTGCTGAATGCTTTGTGAAAGTGTGTCTTGTCTGGACTAGACATTCCTCTGTAAGTCCCATTTTTACTTTTCTTTTCTGATCACTAACTACATTGCATTTCTCCAAGAACATTATCCTTGTGCTTGGCAATTGCAAACAATACTACTACCAGGAAGATTAAATGGATTGAATTGCGCCTGGGTCATTGCAAGCATGATTAGTTAAGATAAAGTCGTAAAGAGGTAGTGTGAGTCCCTAATCCAACATGACTGGTGTCCTAGACAACTCCTACCAATGAATGTTTTGAGCTCTAGGATTACAGTTTGGAAACTTGGACATGCTATTACCTATTTTCCACTTTACAGTTTCTACAGAACAATAATGCATGCCATTCTTCTGCTTCAATAACACTAACCATCAAATTAGCTATCATTTATTAAGGAAAGAAAGCCTCTCTCATAATTTCACAAATGAGATGCCTAAATTAGCTTTCAGTTTAATTAACTTCAACTGTAATGAATCTCATTTTCAAGTGTGGGATTTTCACTTCTTCAAGTATGTATTGTCATAGACTAGAAATTTTGAGCTGCATTTAAAAAAACCCTTTGCAACTCTGGAAAGTTCTATTTAGGAGTCAAAAGAGAAAGGTCCAGCAGAGATTGAGACCTACATTTCCCGAACACCAGCAGGAGCAATTCAGTTTATACCTGTTTTCTTTGTTTTTTTCCTCTGTACTAAGATTTCATTTGAAAGATGGTATCTGTGCTCAGTCATTCAGTAGTGTCCGACTCTCTGTGACCCAATGGACTGTAGCCCACCAGGCTCCTCTGTCCATGGAATTTTCCAGGCAAGAATACCAGAGTGGGTTGCCACTTCCTACTTCAGGGGATCTTCCTGACCCGGGGATTTAATCCACGTCTCTTGCAATGGCAGGCAGATTCTTTTACCACTGTTTCACCCAGGAAGCCCTTGAAAGATGGTATCTAATACCAATACACTTGGAAAACCAATGATCTGGTTATTTGCAGTGTATAAATATTATAAAGGATAAATTTAAATACAATACACAAAAGTATATTTTCATGTATTTTATGTTGTTTTATGGACTTTCAGATATAATAGGATTACAGAGATTATTAACATCAAATGAAAATTCCTATAAAAGGGAGAAATAGCCAAAAATTTTAGCTGTGTTTTATAATGTTAAATTAAGGATTAGAACCCAAATTTTCTAATGATGCTCTTTTCAAAATGCAATAATGCTTCTATCTATAGGAATCACAGTTTCTTAAGTAATGAACTGGTCTTTGGTCAGTACCATTTTATTACTTTACATATTTACTTTTACAGAAGAAACTCCTAAAGCAAAACATTTGTGATTGAATTTCTTTATTTTGACTTCACAGGAGAAAATGTTGTTCGGGATGGTTTTCTCTGATACACTTTCAATAAAAATAAGCACTCGTCTTAAATTGAACCTATTACATTTGTATATGTTCTCAGTTACCAAAGTCCTTATAAATGATTGGTTCCCTCCTGCTAGGAAGTAGAAGGGATTTGTTATTTTAAATTGGGAGGCTTATTTAAATTTCTAAATTAATTCATCACTTTTATTTAGCAGAGCTAAAATTTGGCTTCACATAGTGATTCCAGAAAAACTTTCATATTCTTCATTTGCCAAATTCCTTAACAAAATATACTTAAACCCAATACTTGCTACAGCCACTTGAAATCAAAAGGTAGATACTATGAAATGATCCAGAGCTTAGCTCAATGAATATTCCAGCATTCATGTCTGAGAAAAGGGATGAAATGGTTATATGGTAATCCCAGTAAATTAAAAGGAAAACAACTAGAGAATTTTTTTTAATGATTGCAAGTGTAGAAATTATGTAATACAAAAAGTCAGATGACTTTTCAATAAATTCTTGTCTGCATTTTACATCCTACTGAATATTTAAATAATCCAGGCCAAATATAACAATGGCCTATTGAATACAGCCCTCAAAATTTTTGGATTTGGTTTCCTGAGTGTATGAAACAACCTTTTTGCCATCTGGCATTTCATTTGGGATCATAACCTTTGCTTGAAGAGAACTATCACAAGCTAAAATTTTAGTTAATACAGGGTAAACTATAGTAACATCTGTGCTCATGACAATTTATATCTAGTTGTATCAAAACTTCTTTGGAGTTCTAATGACCATTTTGAAATCTTACTAGTTTGTAGGCTAAAATAACATTTATTTTCCAAGGAAATTGGTTTTCTCATTTATCGTCTCTGATTTCAATAGAGTATATGAGTAATCAGCTACAGATTTACTTGGAAGATATTCTTTGATTATTGCCAATTCTTTTTAATCTTGAATTTAGGAATTTTTAAAAATAAGTGACCCTTTGCATTTATACCCATTACCAAATGCTCTGAGTATTTTCAAGTCAAAGTGGCACTAACATGTCTTACCTCCTCAGTACTTCTGAATTTACATATTACAAAATTTCATGACACTTTTTAATTCATGGCAAACGTTTAAAGCATACAAATCATAAGTACATACATTGGCAAATTTTAGCAAAGTGAATATACTAGCATATTCATGTTGCAAACTAGAAATTTGTAATTTTTTCTATTTTATACTGGAGATAACTTCCTAAGGAGTGCTTCATAGGAGCTCTCTTACATTCCATCCCAGTCACTATTCCTCTCCTTTCCAAAATTTACTATCAAGACTTAAATTACTGGTTGCTTTGAATTACAACTCTCTATATAAATGGAATTATAAAGTGGGCATTATTTTAAATCCAGATACTTTTCCATCAGTAGTATGTGAGTTCCAGTAGCTCCACATCTACACCAATACATGATAATATGTCTTTTAAACTCCATTCTTTGCAGTGACTGTATTGTGGATATCACTTTGAAAAGAATCTTATTGCAGAGAACATTCTCTTACCTGCTGTGCTGTGATAATTTTCTCATGTTCAACATAGGTCAGATCTTAAATCTTTACCACTTTCACTGCTAATCCACAAAAGCAAAGAAACTTAAAGGCAAGGAAACTGGCTGACATGCTATATGATACATATACTGATTCTTGCGGTGATTTTTAAAAAACAATTCAACCTTTTAGTTAAAATTCTGGATCCCATTCATATTTACAAGACTGTAGCAAACCACTGTGTACCATCCTATTGACATGTTTTGAAGTATCAATTATCTTAGTAATAAACAACAAAAAGGAAGTTGTTTTATCTGTTTCTCCCATTTTCACCCATGTTCTCTTCACCATATTCCTCATAAGTGGTTGTCTTCCCTTCTAGAACATCCTTCCATCCATGGACACAGTATAATCTGGTTTATGTCACAAACATATTCCTTGAACTACATTTAGCTATGTCATGAATGATACTGTGGTAGGTAGAACAATGGCCCCGCAAAATAACCACATTCTTACTCTTAGAACTTGTCAATATGTTATGTTACATAGGAAGAGGTCATTAAAATTGCAAGTGGAGTTAAGCTTGCCAATCAGTTACCTGAAGGAGATTATCCTGAATTACCAGGGTGGGGGCTTCCCTGGTGGCTCAGTCAGTATAGAATCCGCCTGGAATACAGGAGACCTGGGTTCAATCCCTGAGTCAGGAAGATCCCCTGAAGAAGGAAATGGCAACCCACTCCAGCATTCTTGCCTGGGAAACCCCATGGACAGGGGAGCCTAGTGGACTACAGTCCATGGGGTCTCAAAGAATCGGACATGACTGAGGGGCTAAACTACCACCATCAGGGTGGGGCCAGTGTAATCACAAGGGTCTTCCAAAGGGAAAGGGGGAAAGGATTAGAACCAGAGAGATGACATCTTAAGAAAACTTGAGTGGCCATCATTGCTGGCTTTGAAGATGGAGAGAGACCACAAGCCTAGGGAGATCAGAAATCTGTAGAAGCTGGTTTAAGGCAAGAAAATGAAATACTCTTAACAGCTTCCAGAAATGAATGCAGTCATAACAATATCTTAACTTTAATCCAATGCACTCCTTTTGGATTTCTGACCTCCAGAACCGTAACATAATAATTTTGTGTTGTTCCAAGTGATTGTATTTGTAAGGAATTAATATTGCAGCAATAGGAAACCAATATAAATCTTGTTTTCTGAAAGTGGGGAGCTGCCGTAAAAAATAACCTAACAATGTGTGTCTTTTGGATTAAGCAATTGGTTCTTGAATTTTTGAGGAATGTAATAAAAAAAACACCCTGGATTGCCTTGAACAGACCTATAGGAGAAATATAGATTTTCGTGACTCTGCTGCTAATGACTGATAAAGAGTGGGAAGATTTTATATTGTCTTCTTTTCTATGGGAGAATTTGATAATATGGAATATTCTTATTCAAGAAAATCTTTATTCCCTTTTTGTCTTTGCATGTTTCATTCTTATTTCTTCTTCAAACCTGACTATATCTTTTTTATTTTCTTGTTTAATTCTGTGTGTATAGGGCACACTTTTATCTTTTGTAAATCTACATAGTCTCCCTAGATGGTGTCTGTGATGAATGACTTCAACTGCTCCTATACAGAAATGATTAAAAAATATTTGTCTTCCACATGAAAGTCCTTATTGACCTCCCGATTGAAAATCCAATTGCCTAATATGCACACATGATAAGATGTCCCTCAGGTAATTCAAAATAAAAATATAAAATAAATTAATAAATTTTTTTTAAATGACCTTATTATTACCTTTTAAATCTGCTTCCTTCTCTAAACTGGTGCTACTGTCATGAGTCGAATTAATGGAACAAGAAATTTGAGGTTATCTTCTACATATTATTCTATGACTTTCTTTATATCCCCTAAGCCAACAGATTCTGCTTTTTAATTTTCTAATAGTTATTGATCACTTAGTATGTGCCGGGTACAGTTTTTCAAACAAAAACTCATATATTAATTATTTCAGTCCCAATAACAATCATATGAAATATGTTCTACTCTCCTCATTTTACAACTAATCTGAGACAAAGGAAGACATTACCCAAGATCATGCAGAAGTGAGTAGATAAAGATGCGATTAGGAAGCAGAGAGCCTGGCTGTAGTAGGGCCTATGATTAAATAATTATGCTGTGCTATTATCTCTCTTCTCAAAAATTTATTTTTAATTTAAGGATAATCGCTTTACAATATTGTGTTGGTTTCTGCCATACATCAGCCATAGGTATATGTATGTCCCCTCCCTCTTGACCCTCCTCCTACTTCCCACCCATCCCACCCCTCTGGGTTGTTACAGAGCCTGTGTTTGAGATCCTTGAGTCATACTCTGCTGTACTATTATCTCTTGAATTCACCCTTTATTTCATTCAGAAAATAGTTTCTTGCTTTTCTAATCTAAATTTTGTTGTTTTCTTTCTGCCCTTAATTCTTTCTGTTTTTCTTCCTCTATTTCCCCCTTTTCCCCATTCTCTTTCCTTCATTCTTTCTATTTTCATATTTATTTTTTTTTGCCTAAAAGGCTATTTTAGTCTCTCTCTAGTGTGATTCAAATGCTACAGAACCATGAAGACTCTGTACTTCCACTGCAAGGGGTGCACGGTCAATCCCTGATCAGGGAACTAAAATATGCATGCTGTGCAGTGCAGCCAGAAATAAAAATAAGAAACACTATACCACTGTCCAAGCAATTACTTTGAAATAAAAATCTAAGTCACCCAGTTGCTTGATACGCTTTAGTAGTTTCACAACACCATCAGAATAAAATCCACATTTTATACAACATTCAAAAAATGTAACAGGTTTCATTAAATCTTTAATCTTATTTCCACTCCCTTTCTTTTCCTTGCATCTTGTTATTTGCATTTATAAATGCCACATGGGTTCCTTTGACTTCCCAACTTTGTAAGTAAGTTAATAACTTTTTTATATTTCTCATCTCTAGATGATATGAATTGTGTGTTTATAGTCTCTTCCTACTACTAGAATGTAAGCAACCCAAGGAAAAGAATATCTATCTTATTCACTGCTTTACCCAGCATTTAAAAAATTGCACCATTTGCAAATATTTTCTCCCATTCTGTGGGTTCTCTTACTTTGTGGTTTCCCTTGTTGTGCAAATTCTGTTTAATTAGGTCCCATTTGTTTATGTTTATTTTTATTATTCTAGGAGGTAGATCCAAAAAGATATTACTACAATTTGTGTCTCAGAGGGTGTAGTTGATGCTTAATCAATATATGTTGAAATTAATTAATAATTTAATTATTATTATAATAATTATAATTCAGATAAATTAATCAGAAATCAACTGAGAAAAGTGTGGTGCTTGTCATTGTTGCAGTAAGCCTCTGAAATATATAGCTGCCCCAAATGAGAGTTCGTTTGTTACAGTTGCCATTGGCCAGCTTTGTGCATTGCACCTATTTATTTTATCATATTCTTTTCAGTACCTGCTATGATTTCTTTACAAGTATATCTCTTCTGCTTGGTAGAAAACTTCCTAATGATGTGATGCTCATACTTCCTTTCCTAATTATAACTTTTAAATCTCCAATTGTACTTTAATATCTGACAAGATAATCAATAATTGTATATATAGCTGAAGTGATACCAATTCCATTTAATTTTAGCAACATATTTTTTTTTAATCTCAATGATTTTATACTGATCTACTTAGATGACAGTGTGACCTCATTTTTCTTTCAGGTATTTGTTTAGTCCAGTTTAAGGAATAGCTTGAACACTCTCTCTAGCTACTCCCATTCATTGTTCAGTCTTGTCCGACTCTTTGTGACTGTAATCTACAGCCCACCGGGCTCCTGTGTCCGCGGAATTCTCCAGGCAAGAACAGTGGAGTGGGTAGCTACTCCCTCTCCAAGGATCAAACCTGGGTCTGCTGCATTGCAGGCAGGTTCATTACCATCTGAGCCACTAGGGAGGCCCTAGCTACTCCTAATCAGATACTAATTTTAGAAATAAAACACTTCTAAATAAATTGATAATTTTTCATAAACAAGGGCAATAATGTCTTTTGTTCCTTTTAATCTCTAAAAATTACTTAACATTGTTTGAATTTATGTAATAGTGATAAAGAAAACTATGTTACTGCCCATGACTGCAACGTCTCCATTTCCTCTTTCCAAAACGAACATTACAAATCCTTCTCTTCTCTCCTCATCCTCTTTTAACTCACACTCCTCTTAGCTCACAGGTAAAGCAGATAGACAAAATAAACTCCCTGATCTGCATTGTCCTTAATCTGCTCTTATACCAGCATCTGTACTCAAACTCCTTGTTTATTTTCTGTTTGTCTGTTTCCCTGGAGGTAATACCCACCGACTTTTTAAAAGAAAATTTATTAGAATATAGCTGATTTACATCATTGTGTTAGTTTCTGCTATACAACAAAGTGAATCAGTAATACATACACATGCTGCTGCTAAGTCGTTTCAGTCCTGTCTGACTCTGTGCGACCCCATAGACGGCAGCCCACCAGGCTCCTCCTTCCCTGGGATTCTCCAGGCAAGAACACTGGAGTGGGTTGCCATTTTCCTTTTCCAATGCGTGCACACATGCTAAGTCGCTTCAGTCCTGTCTGACTCTGTGCGACCCTATGGAAAGCAGCCCACCAGGCTCCTCTGTCCACAGGATTCTCTAGGCAAGAATACTGGAGTGGGTTGCCATTTCCTTCTCCAATATATACATATATATCCACTCATTTTTAGATTCTTTCCAAGTAAGTACTTACAGAGGATTAAGTAGAGTTCCTTGTGCTGTACAGTAGATCTTTATTATTTGTCTATACTATTTCATAAATAGTAGTGTATATATTGTCAATCCCAGTCTCCCAATTTATCCCTTCCCTTTCCCCTCTCCTAATCATAAATTTGCTTCCTATATCTGTGAATTTATTTCTGTCTTGTAAAACAGTTCACTTGTATCATTTTATAGATTCCACATATAAGTGATATATTATGATATTTATCTTGGTCAGTTTGACTTACTTCACTTAGTATGATAATCTCTAAATCCATCTATGTTGCTGAAATGGCATTATTTCTTTCCTTTCATATGACTGAGTAATATTCCATTGTGAGGGTGTGTCCACTCCATTTCTTTATCCACTCCTATGTTGATGGACATTTAGGCTTTCTCCATGTTTCAGCTATTGGAAATATTGCTGCAGTGGACAGTGGGGTGCATGTACCCTGTTGAATTATGGTTTTCTCCAGATATATGCCCAGAAGTGGGATTTCTGGATCATATGGTAGTTCAATATTTATTTTTTTAAAGGAACCTCCATACTGTTTATAATGTTTGTACCAATTTCCATTCCCGCTAACACTGTAGAAGAGTTTGGTTTTCTCTACCCCCAGGCCAGCATTTATTGTTGGCAGACTTTGATGATGGCCTTTCTGGCAGGTGTGATGTGAGGCTTCACTGTGGCTTTGATTTGCATTTCTCTAATAATTAGTGATGTTGAGCATCTTTTTATGTGCTTTTTGGCCATACATATGTCTTCTTTGAAGAAATGTCTGTTTAGATTTTCTGCCCATGTTTTGATTGGGATTATTTTTTTTTTATTGAGCTACATGAGTTTCTTTTATATTTTAGAGATTAACCCCTTGTCAGTTGCACCATTTGCAAGTATTTTCTCCCATTCTGTGGGTTCTGTTACTTTGTGGTTTCCTTTGTTGTGCAAATTTTTAGGTTTAATTAGGTTCCATTTGTTTATGTTTGTTTTTATTATTCTAGGAGGTGGATCCAAAAAGATATTACTACAATTTGTGTCTCAGAGGGTTCTACCTACATTTTCCTCCAAGAGTTTTAAAGTATCCAGTGTTACATTTAGGTGTTTAATCCATTTTGAGTTTATTTTTGTGTTTGGTGTTAGATAATGTTTTAATTTCATTCTTTTACATGTAGCTGCCCACTTTTCTTGGCACCACATACTGAAGAGACTGTCTTTTCTCCACTGTACATTGTTACCTCCTTGGTCATAGATTTGTTGACAATAGGTACATGTGTTTATCTCTAGAATTTCTATACTGTTTTTTATTTCTGTTTTCTTTTTTTCCCACCAGTACCATACTGTTTTGATGACTGCAGCTCTTCAGTGTAATCTGAAGTCAAGGATCCTGATGCCTCCAGCTCCACTTTTTGTTTTTTTATCAAGATTGCTTTGGGTACTTGGGGTCTTTGGTGTTTTCATACAAATTATAAATTTTTTTTGTTCTAAATCTGTGAAAAATGCCCTTGGTAATTTAATAGATATTGCATTGAATCTGTAGACTGCTTTGGACAGTATAGTCATTTTGAAAGTATTGATTCTTTCAACTCAAAAATGTGGTATATCGCTCCACGTCCCTGTATCATCTTTGATTTTTTTCACTAGCATTTCATAATGATCTGAATACAAGTCTTTTGCTTCCTTAAGTAGGTTTATTCTTAGATATTTTACTATTTTTGATGTGATTGTAAATGCAATCATTTCCTTAATTTCTTTCTGATCTTTCATGTTAGTATACAGGAATTCAAAAGATTTCTGTGTATTAATTTTGTATCTTGCAACATTACCAAATTCATTGATGATTTCTACTAGTTTTCTGTTCACATCTTTTCTATGTATCAGTTCAGTTCAGTCGCTCAGTTTTTATGTATAGTATCATGTTATTTGCAAACAGTGATAGCTTTACTTGTTTTCCAAGTTTGGGTTCCTTTTATTTCTTTTTCTTCTGCAATTGCCATGGCTTAAACTTCCAAGACTATGTTGAATAAAAGTGGTAAGAGTGGATATCCTTGTCTTGTTCCTGATCATAGAGGGAATGCTTTCAGTGTTCACCAAGAATGATGTTAGCTGTGAGTTTGTGATATATGTCCTCTATTATGTTGAGATATGGTCCCTCTATGCCCAATTTCTGAATTTTTATTATAAATGGGTGTTGAATTTTGTCAGAAGGTTTTTCTACCTCCATTAAGATGATCATATGGTTTTGATTCTTCAATTTGTTTATGTGGTGTATCACACTGGTGGATAGTTCCTCAGTTGTGTCCAATTCTTTGTGACCCCATGGACTGTAGCCTGCCAGGCTCCTCTGTCCATGGGATTCTTCAGGCAAGAATACTGGAGTGGGTTGCCATTCCCTTATCAGGGTATCTTCCCAACACAAGGATTGCACCCAGATCTCCCACATTGCAGGCAGATCTTTACTGTCTGAACCACGAGGGTAGCCCCATCAAACTGATTGGCAGATATTAAAATGTCCTTGCACCCCTGGGATAAATTCCATTTCATCATGGTGCATGATCCTCTTAATGTGTTGTTCAATTCCATTTGCTAGTATTTTGTTGAGGATTTTTGCTTCTTTTTTCATCAGTGATATTGACCTATCATTTTCTTAATTTGTGGTATCTTTGTCTGACTTTGGTATCAGGGTGATGGTGGACTTATAGAAAGACCATGGGAGGATTCCATTTTCTGCAATTTTGGGGAAGAGTTTCAGAAGAACAGGTGTAACTCTTCTGTAAATGTTTGATGGAATTTGCCTGTGAATTCATCTTGTCCTGCCTGGGCTTTTGTTTGTTGGAAGGTTTTTGTTTTTTGTTTTTTTTCTTTTTTTCCTTTTTCTGGTAGTTTCAATTTCAGTACATGTGATTGGTTTGTTCATATGTTCTGTTTCTTCCTAGTTCAGCCTTAGAAGGTTGTACCTTTCTAAGACTTTGTCTTTTTCTCCTAAGTTGTCCATTTTATTGGTATATAGCTGTTTGTAGTAGCCTCTTAAGATTTTTTGTATTTTTATGGGGTTCATTGTAACATCTCCCTTTGCATTTCTAATTTCGTTGATTTGTGCCCTCTTGTTTTTCCTTATGAGTCTAATAAAGTTTTGTCAATTTTGTTTATGCTCTCAAAGAACCAGTTTTTAATTTCATTGATCTTTTTCATTGTTTTCTTCATCTCCCTCTCATTTATTTCTTCTCTGATCTTTATGATTTCTTTCCTTCTAACTTTGGATTCTGCTGCTGCTTTTTTCTCTCTGGATACTTTAGGTATAAGTTTAAGTTGTTTGTTTGAGCCTTTCCTTGTTTCCTGAGGTAAAATTGTATTAGTATAAACTTTCCTCATAACTGCTTTCATGTGTCTGTTAAGTCTTGAATAATCTTGTTTTTGTTGTTATTTGTATCTAGATATTTTTATTTGCTTTTTGATTTCTTCAGTGAACATTTGGTTATTTAGTAGTATAACATTTAGCTTCCATGTGTTTGTATTTTTTTAACATTTTTTTCCCTGTTATTGATTTTTAACCTTCTGGAGTTGTGGTCAGAAGAGATGTTTGATATGATTTCAATTTTCTCAAATTTACTGAGGCTTGCTTTATGATTTAAGATGTGATCTATCCTAGATGCACACTCTTTTTACCTGGGAAACATCCCTGTGTAGCCTGTGTGGGTTTAATATTTTTTGGTGGAAGAGCTGTTTTTACTGCCAATATCTGCAAATTCTTTCCTCCAGTATCTGCTGACTGTTATGCCCCTGATAGGAGGTTGACTGATGTCTTGGTAGCTGAGCCTGTACTGGATACTGCATATTTCTCTGTGATTGTCACTGCCCTGTCAGAGGTGCGGTCTCCTGCCTAGTTGTTGGAAGGGAGGCTTTTGTTGAGAATACAAGTAGTAAGATTTCTGGATTAAAAGATACTCATAAATTCAGACTTAACAGAGAATGAAACTTTTCCAGAATGTTTGTAGAAATATACACTTTTACCAGCAACATATGATATCCAATTTCTCCACATTCCGGTCCAAACTTGGTATGTTTAATATTTTTTGTCATATTAGTCTAGTGTGTATATTTTACTGTACAATTTAAATTGTTTTAGCCTTCTGCCATGTTGATCCAATTTCTCAGCTTTGTTTCTTTGTTTGCATGTTTGTTTTCTGCCATTCTATCTATGTTCCTTTACCCATCATTAAAAAAAGAAAAAAAACCTTCTTTACTGTTATTTATGAGAGTTTTGGTAAGGGATGGAGTTAAGTGTATGTACACAATCTGTCAATCATTAGATATCCACTAGTCAGTTTTCAGATAAAAAAAAAAAAGATGCAATAAAAATGCACTTACCCTAAAAACTACACAAGTATAATTCTTAAATGGAGTACTTTTTTCTCAAATGAAATACTTAGCATTAAATATACCTTTCTTCTCTTGCTCTAGAAAGTACATATATTTGGTTGAAGTAATTTAACTTACTATATTTTAGCTACTCTATATAATCTTAAACTTATTTTAGTCTATGTGCATTTTTCCCCAATATATATACTAAAATTGTAGCAATACTTTAAATTCAGGAAGTCTAGAACTTGATAATGCCGTGTTTTTTTCTTGATAATTTTAACATACCTACAATACAGTGCAGTCCTTCAGGCTCACTTCTCTGATCATACAAACGTAGTATATTGAGTCGATAACTTTAACACAAATAAAACAATTTCTTGATCTATGATATTCCGGTTAAATCAGATCTGATTTAAGAGCCTACTTTTGAAGGCCATATTGTGTAACAATTTATGATCCTTTTAGTTTTAAAGTGTAGTGTCTTTAACATGACAATAAAACTTTCTGGTGAGTGAACAAAGCAATCAGGTAATTTACCATGGTAAACAAATCATTTTGACATTTTAATAAAACTCAGTTTTAAGCACTTCCCAGTAATGTTTTTTAAGATATCCTAAATTCTATCTAGCCATGAAGTTTTCTTTATTCATGAACACATGGAAAATAGATTATTATTTCTTTTTTAATAGGAGGCCTTCTTTAACACACACTTTAGTAACAAATATAGGGGTTTTCAGTAAGGTACTGAAACTAAGATACTACTTTTTCCAAATTTCAAAAATCCCTATTTTTCCAAATTTCTCTGAGTCAACAAACAAAAAACTATAGCAAATAATATAATACTTTTATAAATCACCAAGCAATTTCCCAATATCCAAAATTCCATGTGTAGACTTGGACTACAGTTCAGGGAAGAGACCTAAGCAGGGTTTCTTAATTTATTCTGATTTAAAATAAGAGTAAATGCATCTGAAAGACAGACATGAGTTCATTTTTCTGAGCAGCAGAGTGAACAAGTATGAGCAGACTTTTTAAGGGATAAAACATGCATGCTTATTATAGGGGGAGAAAAAAAAGAAAACGAATACATGAACACTGGCTTCGACTAGAGTAATATAGCTTACTAGAAAAACACAGAATATACTGAAATTGAGGACAAATTCATTAATTTTATTTCCTGGAGGATAGGAATGAATAAAGCTTCCCTGGTAGCTCAGCTGGTAAAAATATCTGCCTGCAATGCAGGAGACCTCGGTGGTTTGATTCCCGGGTGGGGAAGTTCCCCGGAGGAGGGATAAGCTACCTACTTTGGTATTCTGGAACTTCCCTGGTGGCTCAGATGGTAAAGAATCCGCCTGTAATGTGGGAGGCTTGGGTTCGATCCCTGGATTGGGGAGATCCCCTAAAGGAGGGCATGGCAACCCACTCCAGTATTCTTGCCTGGGGAATCCCTGCGGACAGAGGAGCCTGACAGGCTACAGTCCTTGGGGTCACAAAGAGTCGATGTGATTGAGAGAGTAAGCATAGCAATGAATAAAACACCAGAAGCTCTTTCAGTGGATTCTTCCAAATAAAAAGAGGGTACACTCATTTGCTTAGGCGGCAGTAACAAAATTCCAGAGTCTGGGTAGCTTGAACAACATATACTAAGTCCCTTGCATACCACCCTTCAAGTTGTGAACTTTTTCAAAGATGTAAATGTGCGTTTGCAGATCCAATCACATAAGTCAGTCCTCGTGTCTGGTGTACATTGTTACCTGCATTTATCCTCTGCAACTGGTTGTGCTTCTATGTGGTTTACAGTACTGTATAGATTATAGTTGTACAGTATTTTTATTTCAAGACCAGGATGTCTGGAAAGAAGTGTAAAAGCAGCAGTGATGTAGCCAGTACTACTAAGAAATGCCAAATGATAACAATGTAAACAAAAGAAAAATTAATTGAGAGAATGGAGAAAGGTGAAAAGATGGTAGACATCGCTCACGCTTATAACAGGAATCATTCAACCACTGGCATTATTCTAAACAACAAGGGAAAGATCATGGAACATGTGACATCTGCTGTGCTAATAATGTTGATGATAATATTAAAGAAATATGGAAAAGAGATGGAGAAACTTCTCAGTGTGTTAATGCAGGATCAGCATTAGCATTGAGTCCCACTCAGCTTAATTTTGATTTGAGAGAAAGCTAAAGGCCTTTATGAGGACTTGAAGAAGAAACACAGGGAAGAATCTAGAGCCAGCCATGGTTGGTTTTATCAGTTCAAGGCTAGCGCCAACATCATAATGTGAAAGTAAGTGGTGAGACAATGAGTGCAAATACACTAGCTGCCCAGAGATTTCCTGAAATGCTTTAAGAAATTAGTGATGAAGGTGAGTATTTACCTGAACAGGTTTTTAATGTGGATGAGAAAGAACTGTCCTGGAAGAGGATGCCAGTCTGCAGTTACATCAGTAAGGAGGAAAAGTTGATGCCAAGCTATAAAGCAACAACGGCTACTGCTGCTAAGTCACTTCAGTCGTATCCGACTCTGTGCAACCCCATCCCTGGGATTCTCCAGTCAAGAACACTGGAGTGGGTTGCCATTTCCTTCTCCAATGCATAAAAGTGAAACGTGAAAGTGAAGTCGCTCACTCATGTCCAACTCTTCTCGACCCCATGGACTGCAGCCTACCAGGCTCCTCTGTCCATGGGATTTTCCAGGCAAGAGTACTGGAGTGGGGTGCCATTGCCTTCTCCAATAAAGCAGCAAAGGATAGGCTAAATCTGTTGTTTGGTGACAATGCTTCCAACAATTTGAAGCTGAAGCCTCTCTTAGTTTATCATTCAAAGAACCTAAGAGTCCTTAAAAACATAGCCAAAAGCTCTTTTCCTATTGTGTGGAAGAGTAACCCCAAAACCTGGGTTAGACGTGCCATTTTCCAGAACTAGGTTTTCCACCACTTTAACCTGGAGATAGAGAAATATTGCTTGGAGAAGGACGTCCCATTTAGCATTCTTTTGCTGCTCAACAATTCTATGGGCTACCCCCCGTGCATAGACAACTTTCATTCCAACATCAAAGTAGTGATCTGTCAATGAATACTACATTGCTTATCCAACCTATAGACCAAGGAGTTATAGTGACTTTCAAGAAATATTATTTATATCACACTTTATGTCAGGCTGTAAAGATGAGTGACAAATCCTGAACAACCTTGGAGCAATTTTGGAAGGACTGTAACATTGACAAGTCCAGAAAAACTTTGACTTTGCTTAAGTCACCACAAATAGGGTTTGGAAGAACACTGCTTGCAGTTTGCTTAAGATTTTTGTAGATTTAAGAAGGCAAATGAGGAGTCCAAAGAGGTCTTCAGCAACCTAGTGACCCTCAGCAAGAATTTGGAGCTATGTCCACAAGAGGGCAACTTCATTGAACTCTTTGCTTTGCAACATGAGTTTACTAATGAAGACCTGATGGAGCTGGAAACCCAGAGTAAGGATGAAGAGAGACGGGAAGAAGATGTCACTGAAGAACTGAAGAGATTCATGGTGCAGGTAATGGCAAGGGGATTTTCTTTATTTGAGGATACGCTGTTAGTTTTTGATGCACAGGACTGGATGTAGAACATTACACAGAGATTACAGCAACTGTTCAGAATTCAATCTAGTGCTGACATGCCATCTATGATGAGAGAGAGAAAAAAAGAAGAGCAACTACTTAGACATCACTGGATCACTTTTCCCCAGAGGGTTGCTAGAATTGAATCGAGCGAGGAACCAGAACCTGTGCCATAAGCATCAGGTGGGAAGGACACAGCAGCTTGCCCTCCATCTCCTATTGCTGAAGATCGTTCAGCACCACCATCTCCCACTGCCTTTCCCTCCTCCGGTCAGTAATGCTTCTAGCCTGCTCCCTTGATGCCAGCCCCCACATGCAGCTGTTGCACTGTACTGAAATACAAAGGATAATAAGTAAATGGACAACTTCTGTACTTTTCAAGGTATTGAACTGTAAGATTAAAAATGGGTTTTCCATGTGTGTTTTTTTTTAATTTCTGTTATTTGTGTGAAAAGTACTAAAAACCTATTATAGTATGGTACTATATAGCTGATGGTGTTAGCTGGGAACCTAGGCTAACTTTGTTGGAAAAGTGCAAGGGTTTGTTGCTCAGTCAGGTCCAACTCGTTGCAACCCCATGGACTATACCCACTAGGCTCCTCTCTCCATGGTGTTCTCCAGGCCAGAATACTGGAATGGGTTGCCATTCCCTTCTCCAGGGGATCTTCCCCACCCAGGCATCAAACCCATTGCAGGTCTCCTGCATTGCAGGCAGATTCTTTCATCTGAGCCACCAGAAAAACCCAACTTTGTTGAACTTGTGCACAAATTGGACTTATGAATGCCCTCTCAGAACAGAACTTGTCTGTGTGTAGGGGACTTACTATACAATTATTTTCTCACAGTTCTAGAGGCTGGAAGCCCAAGACTGAGATAACAGCAGATTTAGCTTCTCCTGAGGCCTCTCTTCTTGGCTTGCAGAGAGTTTTCTTCCCTCTCTGTCTTCACAAGGACTGTGTCTCTATTTGTGGACATTGCTGATACCTCTTCATCTTTTTATAAGGACAGTAGTAATGTTGGATTAAGGACAATCCATCTGTCCTCATTCAACTGGTATTACCTCTTTAAAGGCCCTGTCTTCACCTATAGCCACATTCTAAGGAACTGGGGGTTATGACTTCACCATATGAATTTGAGGGCTGTAACACAATTCAGTCCATAAAGGAGAACAAAATTTTGGATGTATGTTTTCTACTTATGAGAGACCAGCATGCCTCTTTTCCCTGCCACCTAATATATACAATACTAACTTTAATGCATGCTTCCATTGCAACAGTGTATATATGCAATGTATTCAATTAGTTATATCCCTTTCATTAATAAATCACCCTGAAGGGGAAAGCAAAGAACAATCTATAATGGCTAATGGAATTTCTTCCAATAATCTTAAACCATGGAGGTGGACAAGAGATTAAAAATATGATTCTTGTAGGGAAGAAATAAATGTATAATGAATCTTTTAACCCAGACAGAACACTTTGTCCAATATGTACTAAATAATAATATCTTTTTTTTTTTTTTTTTGGTTGATGATAGTGAAATGGGAAAAAAAAATCCAGTAAAAGTCTCATTTACCCTTTTTAAAATCTATCAAATATCCCATGGGCACTTCCAACTCAGTTTCCACCTACACCATGGTTCAGTTCAGTTCAGTTTCAGTTCAGTTGCTCAGTCGTGTTCGACTCTTTGTGACCCCATGAATTGCAGCACGCCAGGCCTCCCTGTCCATCACCAACTCCTGGAGTTTACTCAAACCCATGTCCATCAAGTCAGTGATGCCATCAAGTAAGTGATTCCTCCTGTTTCTTCCTTGTCCTTCAGAATGACATACTTTCCTCCCTATAAGAAATTGTTCCCACAAGTGTTCCCCTCTTTTTAGGACTTAAGTACTTGCTAACTTTGCTCCTATAGAAATCATGTATGTTTCTGCTGTATTAACAACTGTACCACAATTGTTTGCTAACTTGTCTGAATCTCCATCTAGAATGTGTATTCTCTGGACTCAGTTAATATGTGTTGTTTTTACTTGGTTTCATTTCAATTTTTTTTCCAGCAAATAAAAGCTGAATAACTGTAGTGAATATTTGACAATACTTGGAAAACTCATTTCCTCTAACAAAATAAATCTTAGTTCTGTTGCATGATGCAGGTTTAAATTCTAGGTTTCAAAATTTCCAGGCAAAGTGCATAGAAAATATTCTTTTATTCTGAATGTGAAATAGATCTTTAAGGTGGGAAATGTAAACAGACCTTTAGAGGTGGAATTTTGAATGAGATGAGGAATACTCATAAATTAGAGGTTGTTTGGTTTCAACATAAATGCATCATATATAAGTTCATCATTCATAAATGCATGGTAATGAAAACTTTTTGGAGTCTTACTGTTTTAGCTATCTATTGGTGTTACGTTTGAAATAACAGCTTCCATTTATTACCTGTCATAATTCTCTGGGGTTGACTTGGCTTAGCTGGTCTACTCTTGTTTGTTGCATTTACAAAAGGTCCCCAACTTATAATGGTTTGACTTACAATTTATTGACTTCATGAGGCTGGGAAAGTAGTACACATTCAGTGGAAAGCATACCTCAAATCCTGATCCTTTTTCCAGACTAGCAATGTGAGGTAAGTATTTTCTCACAATCCTGGGTAGTGGCAATGAGCCACAGCTTCCAGTCAAACAAGGTGAATGACCAACACACTTAGTAATGGCTGTGGTTATACCAGTGCAGGCATTCTGCTTTTCACTTCGGGTACAGTAGGCAAGGTGCTACCTGATATAGTTAACACTTCACTATAAAATAGACTTTGTGTAGATAATTTTACCCAACTATAAACTAGTGTAAGTGTTCTGAGCACATATAAGGTGCTAAGTCGCTCAGTCGTGTCTGACTCTTTGAGACCCCATGAACTGTAGCCTGCCTGGATCCTCTGTCCATGGACTTCTCCAGGCAAGAATACTAGAGTGGGTAACCATTTCCTTCTCCAGGGGATCTTCCTGATCCACAGATTTAATCTGGCTCTCCCACATTGCAGGAAGATTCTTTTACTGTCTATTGGCTTAAACGCTGATGGTCGGTAGGTTATGCATATTAAATGAGTTTTCGATTGAAAAAAATTTCAATTTAAGATGAGTTTATCAGGATGTATCCTCATTGAAAATCTAGAAAGATCTTTACTGCCATCTGGACTGCTTTCATCTAGTGGCTTAATCAGGGCAGGAACATTCAATATGGCTTACTCCTGTAAATCACAATTGATGCTGGCATGGACTAGGGCTTCGGCTATGGTTTCTATAAGACAGTTTAGGCTTACACAGTATACGTAAAAGGTAAATAAGTAAATCTTGTTTAAAAAATTAGATCATAAACAGCTTGAATGCCATGTTCAGGCATTTGACTTTTCATAATTTTGATAATCATTGGAAAGTGATGAAATTTACTAAGCAGAAGATTGACTTATTTTCTTTCTTTTTAATTAAAGGGCGATTGCTTTACAATACTGTTGTTTTCTGCTATACATCAACATGAATCAGCCATAGGTACCCATGTGTCCCTCCCTCTTGAGCATCCCTCTCACCTCCCACCTCATTTCACCCCTCTAGGTTGTCAAGAGCCCTGGTTTGAGTTCCCTGAGTCAAACACCAAATTCCCGCTGGCTATCTATTTTACATCTGGTAGTGTACAAGTTTTCAGGCTATTATGATTTCTTTATTTTCTTTATGAAGCTAGTTTTAGCTACTGGATAAAAGGTACTTGGGGTAAGAAGGATACTGTTGACATGTACTAGTTGAAAGTTTAAACAAAACAAAAAAACCCAGATATTAAACAGTGACGTTAGTTGGAGAAAAAATAATATTTCAAAGGCATCATATCAAAATGATAGGATTCCCTTGATTGTCTCAGTGAGAAATGGGTGAGATTGTGTTTGATGATGAGCGTGAAGCTCTAAGTTTGGGGAAATAGACATCTCTTACATCATTTATGGAGACACAAACAGAAAACTGCATAAAATTTAAAGGGAGGGTAATGAGTTCAGTTTAGCTGTAACCAAATCTGAGGTGGCTTTGGTACATCTGGGTACTTTGAAATATGGCTCTCAACATGAGAAGAAGAGGAGATAGAAACACAGATTTTGTAGTTATCAAGAATGTATTTTGGAAACTATAACTCGGGGTAAGACAGGCACTTCTATATATTATTGTAGGACTATAAGTTGATTAAAGTTTTCTCAGAGAAACTAAAGAGTGTGAAAAATGCTTCCATTAGAAAAGTATGGGAAAATATCCTAAGCTGAATATGTAATACGTATTCAACAATTGTCTCTTAGTTCATTGATTCAGAGGCCACATCTTGTCTTTCTCCTCCTTGCTGCTTCCTTTTGAACTAAGTCACGTATACTGGGACAGTGTAGATAATGAACATCTGCTTGTGTGACTTCAGGCCTACTTTTCCAGTTGCTCTTTGTATTAAAGTAAATGTAGACTTTTAAAGATCTAATGAAGGTGCAACAACAGGCTTCTTCATCACAAATATCAAAGTAACCACTGAAGGAAAAAATTAGCTTTTTGTAACTAGATGTTTGATGATCAATTTGAGAAGTAGCATTAAGAGATCCAGAAACCATTTGCAGGAAAATTTTAAGGAGCGCTTCCTCAAGAATGTCAACATAATAGCATAGAGTGTTTAGAACAAAAGACATAAAAACTTTTTTAATATTCTGCATAATAACTACGTCAAAGCCAGATGTTGACTATAACACCATCATAAAGTTCAAGATGGAAACCACAATTAATGTGTGTAGAGAAAGAATTTGAAATAGACAGTAATAAAGATGAAATTATAAAAACTTTCAAAAACTAAATTTTATGTAACATATAAATATTTCAATATAGCTAAAGAAATGTGACATGTACATTTTAATGTTTTTATTCTTCCAACATATTATTTTTATCATTATATGAATATATTAATATTTTTGCTGAAAATTTTGGAATTACAGAAAAGCATAAAAAGTTAAATTAGTCACTCTTCACCTCAGTATTAAAGGAAGAGCTCTACAAATATTTAGCTATCTATATTATCATATGTCAGTTCAGTTCAGTTACTCAGTCACGTCCGACTCTTCGCGACCCCATGGACTGCAGCACGCCAGGCCTCCCTGTCCATCACCAACTCCCGGAGTCTGCTCAAACTCATCTCCATTGAGTCAGTGATGCCATCCAACCATCTCATCCTCTGTCGTCCCCTTCTCCTCCTGCCTTCAACCTTTCCCAGCATCAGGGTCTTTTCCAATGAGTCAGCTCTTTGCATCAGGTGGCCAAAGTATTGGAGTTTCAGCTTCAGCATCAGTCCTTCCAATGAACACCCAGGACTGGTCTCCTTTAGGAAGGACTGGTTGGATCTCCTTGCAGTCCAAAGAACTCTCCAGAGTCTTCTCCAACACCACAGTTCAAAAGCATCAATTCTTTGGCACTCAGCTTTCTTTATAGTCCAGCTCTCACATCCATGCATGACTACTGGAAAAACCATAGTCTGACAAAAATTGCCAATTGACTATGAGCATTTCCCTGTATTACTAAATAATCCATTTATCTTCATGTAAGTCAATTTTATGGTTGTATCATAATTTATTTCTTAATACTGAAAAAATATCACTTAAAGTTATTGGATGGTGGACAGTGACATAGTAGTGTATGGAGCAGTTAGCAAAGAAATCATCTCCAGGATGAAACAAAGATACTAAAGGCAAAATGAGAGCAAAATGACCATAGAGTATTCCTATGTGACAGTGATTAGCTAAAGCTAGTGGGAGGAGGGATTCCGTAGGTGGGGGGAGTTAGATAAAGAAGGACTCTGAAAGCCACACTTAGAGTTCACATTTTATCCTGAGGGCATGTTTATGTACAGAGGCATACCTTAGTAAAATCAATGTTTTTGAAAGTTTAATCAAGTGGCCATATGTTATGGGAGTGGAGTGAGGAGAGACTGAAGACAAGCAGACCTGCAAAGTGGTTGCGGTATTAATCCCAGCAAGAGATGAAAGGGATGTCAGAGGGAATGGAAAGAAAGAGGCAGATTAAGAGAAACATTTTGAGTAACAATGTCCTATAACCAAGTCCCTCTGATCAGAAAGGAAAAACATTACCTTAGTTTTGAACAGGAAATTTGGCAAAACCCCAACTCAAATTGTGGCTATTTGGAGTAGAATAAAAGAATCTGTGTTGCAGTTCTGAATAAGTAACAAGTGAATTTAACTGTACAGAAGTTACCTGCAATGTTGGAGCCTTGAAGAAGAAAAAGCTAAGGAAAAAAATAATAGGAGTGAATAGCATAAGTTTGAAATATACATACAGGAAATGTCCACAGTAAGGAAGGCAAGAGGAAGAAGTATCCAAGAAGAGAAGGAAAAAAAACCAAAAGCAGCTAGGATTGGGCAATGGCATAAAATTATAGACAGGAATAAAATAATGAGAACTAGAAAAACTATTGGATTTGACAAAGAGTTCCTGCAGTGATTTCAAGAAGGCAGTTTCAGGCAACATATGGGAGGCTGGAATCAGACTGCAGATTGAGGAAAATAATAAAATTCAATAAATATCTTCACTCAACCTAAAAGTGTGACTATTTATAAGAAGGAAAGAGAGTTGTCATATCAGCTAGTCGGAAAAATTTTGTTTGTTTTTTAAGGGAAATGATTAAATTTGAAAACAGAAATTAGCCAAGACAAAATCTTATTTATCAGTTTATTTTTTTACAAATTTATCTTAAAGCTTGGGGACTGGATAGAGTCACTCAATTTTTGATACTTCCACCATCCCCAGGATAAATGGAAGAGAGGATACACAGCATATTGTTTAGCTGAGGGAAAAGCAGGCATGCTCAGACTGTCTGTGCAGGGCTTCACAGTCGTGTATGACACTCTCCAGGAAATTTCCTGGGCTCTATTTACTCCCCTATGATCTCTGCAGTTTCTAACGTCTGTTGTAGCAGTTGGTTTTATACCACTTTGACATTTAGACAATATCCTTTATTATGATACATAAGGTTTAATATATATTGTCATGTCTAATTATGTCTGATGGTGAAAGTAAAGTCCGATATTGTAAACAACAATATTGCCTAGGAACCTGGAATGTTAGGTCTATGAATCAAGATAAAATTGGATGTGGTCAAGAATAAACATCAACATTTTAGGAATCAGTGAACTAAAATGGGCGAACTTAATTTAGATGACCTTTATATCCACTGCTGTGGGCAAGAGGCTTCCTGGTGACTCAGAAGATAAAGAATCCTCCTGCAATGCGGGAGACCTGGATTCAATCTCTGGGTCAGGAAGATCCCCTGGAGGACAGCATGGCAGCCCACTCCAGTATTCTTGCCTGAAGAATTCCCATGGCAGAACAGTCTGGCGGGCTAAAGAGTTCTAAAGAATTGGACACAACTGAGCAGCTAAGCACAGCACTTTGGGCAAGAATCCCTTAGAAGAAATGGAGTAGCTCTCATAGTCAACAAAGGAGTCTGAAATTATGGCATAAGGTTATTGATGTAAACAAAAAATATATAGCCAAAGGTGTTGTAATGAAAGAGAACTGGATGTAACTTGAAATATGTGCAGTGTAAACCAGCAACTGTCCCTTAATAACTGTGACAATTTAACCCCTTCAAACTCTATTGCTACTTTCAGTCCTACATCTTCATATAATGTTTAGTGTTTTCCTTCATTTCCTAAGCCTCCTTTGACTTCTGTCCAATTTATAACTTGTAAATTCTTGCTATGATAATGATAACTTAGGTTTCAGCCCAGGAGATGCAGATTTTTTTCTTCTAATTATCAGTGCATATCAAATAATATCTTAGTAGGCTGTCAACCTGTTTAATTTTAAATTCTTGAGAGACTGTGATCAACAGGCTTTTGCTGCAGATTCCTGAAATCAAAAATGGATTAACCCATTGTTTTCCAAGGTCAACTTCACATTGTAATCAACTAGGAAATATTTTAAAAATACTGATTCCTATCTCTCACTGCATATATTGGAATTTAGTTTGTATGGAGGGTGGCCTGGGGATTAGATTTTTTTTTCAACTCACCAGGATATCCTAATGTGCAGAGAAATTTGGAAACCACTGGATTATCCTTTTGTCTTTGTATTTTATGATGCTCATACATCCTCTTTAATGCTAAGCATTGAATCATGATACCTGATTTCTTATCTTCTAGGATCCCCTTTTTCCTCTTCAGATAGGGAAACCCAATCTATTTAAACATTTAACACTGTCATACCTGGCACAATCAAACTGGCACAGAGCTCTTCAAATATGCTGGTACCCCAATCCAAGTATCTCTTAATGCTTTTGATAAGAAGGTACTTTCTAGACCTTCTTAGAGATGTAGAAGCATATTGCTTCTAAAAGGCTGCTCTTTCAGCAGCCTATGAACTTCTTTCTCCATCCTGTGCTTTTGAAGTTGCTACATTTTAACTGCATTGATTGTAAGTGAGTACTTAGTCCAAGTTTTGATCACTAATCCAACAGACCTTTAATGGTAACATTAGTCATACACGCTTACAGCAATATATTAAAACCCGAATACTCAGTGAATACTCGAGAAGTTAATGAATTCAGTGTGATTAAGTCATGATACATGATTATGATGCATGATTGTATCACACGCATATTTCCTTCTATATAGTCCAACCCTTTTAGATTGAGCTCCATCAGTTCAGTTCAGTTCAGTCGCTCAGCCGTGTCCTATTTTTTGCAACCCCATGAATCGCAGCACGCCAGGCCTCCCTGTTCATCACCAACTCCCGGAGTTTACTCCAACCCATGTCCATTGAGTAGGTGATGCCATCCAGCCATCTCATCCTGTGTTGGCCCTTCTCCTCCTGCCCCTAATCCCTCCCAGCATCAGGGTCTTTTCCAATGAGTCAGCTCTTCACATGAGGTGGCCAAAGTACTGGAGTTTCAACTTCAGCATCAGTCCTTCCAATGAACACCCAGGACTTAGCTCCTTTAGGATGGACTGGTTGGATCTCCTTGTAGTTCAAGGGACTCTCAAGAGTCTTCTCCAACACCACAGTTCAAAAGCATCAATTCTTCGGCACTCAGCTTTCTTCACAGTCCAACTCTCACATCCATACATGACCACTGGAAAAACCATAGCCTTGACCAGATGGACCTTTGCTGGCAAACTAATGTCTCTGCTTTTTAATATGCTATCTAGGTTGGTCATAACTTTCCTTCCAAGGAGTAAGCGTCTTTTAATTTCATGGCGGCAATCACCACCTGCAGTGATTTTGGAGCCCCCCAAAAATAAAGTCTGACACTGTTTCCCCTGTTTCCCCATCTATTTCCCATGAGGTGATGGGACCAGATGCCATGATCTTAGTTTTCTGAATGTTGAGCTTTAAGCCAACTTTTTCACTCTCTTCTTTCACTTTCATCAAGAGGCTTTTTAATATTCCCCAATTTCCTGAAGACCCAGATGCTTAGAACTGACAACAAATTTTTTGGTGTATACACTATTTTTGGTGTATTAGCTATCTCTTTCCATGTAGGAAACCATATCTATTTGAATTGAAAGGTACTTTAAGTCTGTATGTAGTCCTGGAGGCAATAGAGTGGAAAGAGGTTATCTTGAGATTTGGCATTAGCACATGAGGTATTTTTCTCAGAGTGGTTTATTTGCTAAGCCCTGTCTGACTCTTGAAACCCCAGGGACAATTGCCCGTGAAGCTCCTCTGTCTATGGGATTTTCCAGGCAAGAATATTGGAGTGGGTTGCCATCTCCTTCTCCAGGGGCTCTTCCCTGACCCAGGGATCAAACCCGGGTCTCCTGCATTGCAGGCAGATTCTTTACTGACTGAGCCACCAGGGAAGAGTGTGGAATGGCTTTTAGGCAGAAGAAAGCAGATTTCTGGGGAAGAGGGGCTGCTTTGTCCAGGAAGAGCTCAAGAGAATTTAGAATTGTCAGGCTCTTTCATTTATTTCCCCAGATCCCTACCCCACATACCGAGTTCTGTTCCCCAACACAATTAGCACTATAAATCTGCCACTGCTGTAAACCAATCTAAACTCCCACAGTCATATCTGCTCTCCTATTACTACAGGTAGGATGCTCCTTCAAAGTCCCATACAGGCTGTTTCTTATTTTAAGATGGTAAATTTTAGTCCTCTTTTCCTCTATGTAGAATCTCTAGAGCCATGGGGAACACCCAATGTTTATAACCATTACTGGTTATAAAGTTAACAAGTCCAACTGGGACTTGTTCTCCCAACCCTCTTTCTTTCACCTGCATTTCAATCATGCCACAAGAGATAAGAATTTAATTGTATGTGATGTCACTTCTTGATGTAGATTTTTCCATAGCCCTTTTATCCACCCTGTCCTCCACTAGCAGTGAAATTATCCCTATACATATTTACTCTTTAACCAATCCAATCCCGGAATATCATTACAAGTGTCTGTTTAATCCTACCAATAAAGGCCTCAATAGGAAATACAGTAAGTCCCCTACACACAAACCTTCAAGTTGCAAACTTTCAAATATGCAAACATGCGGTCACTTGTGCAGTCATGTAAGTTCACGTGTCTGGCATACAAGGTCACATGCATGCAACCTCTACAAGAGATTGTGCTTTTTATGCTTTATTGTACAGTCTGTACAGGGTACAGTGTATTTATTTCAAGTGCAGGATATCCAGAAACAAGTGTAAAAACAGCAGTGATATAGCTGGTACTACTATGCTTTTCAAGGTACTGTAATATAAGATTAAAAAGGTTTTATTTTTTACACTTGTTTTTCATGTATTATGTGTGTGAAAATTGTTATAAATCTATTAAAGCACAGCATATATAGTGATTGTGTTAGTTGGGTTTTTAGGCTCACTTTGCTGGTTGTTGTTCTTCAGTTGCTCAGTCATGTCTGACTCTTTGTGACCCCGTGGAGAGCAGTTTACCAGGCTTCCCTGTCCTTCACCACCTCCCAGAGCTTGCTCAAACTCATGTCCATCAAGTCAGTGATGCCATCCAGTCATATCCTCTGTCATCCCCTTCTGCTCCCACCTTCAATCTTCCTCAGCATCAGGGTCTTTTCTGATGAGTCAGTTCTTCATATCAGGTGGCCAAAGTATTGGAGCTTCAGGATCAGTCCTTCCAATGAATATTCAGACTGATTTCCTTTAGGATTGACTAGTTTCATCTCCTTGCAGTCCAAGGGACTCTCAAGACTCTTCTCCAATGCCACAGATCAAGCGCATCAATTTTCTGAAGTTCAGCCTTCTTTATGGTCCAATTCTCACATCCATACATGACTACTGGAAAAACCGTAGCCTTGACTAGATGGACCTTTGTAGGCAAAGTAATGTCTCTGCTTTTTTAATATGTTGCCTAATCTGTCATAGCTTTTCTTCCAAGGCATAAGCATCTTTTAATTTCATGGCTGCAGTCATCATCTGCAGTGATTTTGGAACCCAAGAAAATAAAGTCTGCCACTGTTTCCATTGTTTCCCCATCTATTTGCCATGAAGTGATGGGACTGGATGCCATTATCTTCATTTTTTGAACGTTGAGTTTTAAGCCAGCTTTTTCACTCTCCTCTTTCACCTCCATCAAGAAGCTATTTAGTTTCTCTTTGTTTTCTGCGATAAGGGTGGTATCATCTGCATATCGGAGAAGGCAGTGACAACCCACTCCAGTACTCTTGCCTGGAGAATCCCTGGGATGGGGGAGCCTGGTGGGCTGCCGTCTATTGGGTCTCACAGAGTCAGATATGACTGAAGCGACCTTGCAGCATCAGCAGCAGCATCTGCATATCTGAAGTTATTGATATTTCTCCTGGCAATCTTGATTCCAGCTTGTGCTTCATTCAGCCTGACATTTCACATGATGTACCCTGCAAGTAAGTTAAATAAGCAGGGTGACAATATACAGCCTTAACATATTCCTTTCCTAATTTTGAACCAGTCCATTGCTTCATTTATGGTTCTAAATGGTTATGTTGGACTCACTTTGCTGGATTTATGAAAAAATTGGAGTTATGAATGTGCTTTCAGAATGGAACTCACTCATATGTAGGAGACTTACTGTAGTTGCACACTCAAGATAGGGTCATTTGAGAATAGTTCGTTTTCAGGGAGACTATATATAAAAGTCTGCATTTAGAAGAACCAAGAGGCTTATTTCTGGACTTAGTAGCACCACGCCTCTTACCATTCCTAGTACCATTGGTAAAAGAGGAAAGTAAGGGTAGTGGTTTTGGGAACCTGGAAGTAAATAATTGTATAGATTTAATATGGACCTTCAGTTCATGTTAAATAGTCAGTTCCCTGCAGCAAAGGAACAGGGGGAAGTAATCTGGCCACTTTGTTTTGTCTTTCTTTGTTTTCCTATTAGGGTTTCTTGTTGACTAAATCCAACCTGAAACCAACAGATATGGACACTTGCTAATATGGCTCTTACAAATGTGACTCACAGACCAGAGGGGGAGATTTAAGAGAGTTGAGAGCACATACAAAGTTTAAGATACCCCATACACTCTCATTTTAGAATAACTGCTTAGAGCTTAGAACTTAACACATATTTACAGGTATGAAACAGATATTTTAGGAAGAACGAGATTTTAATAGTAGAATTATTTTCAAATACATCTTAATCAAAATTTTACTACTTAGGATTTGCATAGTAAGGAACTATGCTATTTATATATTGAACATGTCCTGTATGTCAAGTACAGGTTGCCCCCGTGGCTCAGCAGGTAAATAATCTGCCTACAATGCAGGAGATGTGGGTTCAACTCCTGGGTCAGGAAGATCTCTGGAGGAGGGCATGGCAATCCAATCCAGTATTCTTGCCTGGGAAATCCCATGGACAGAGGAGCCTGGAGGGCTACAGTCCATTGGGTCACAAAGAGTTGTACATGACTGAAGTGACTGAGCACACATGTCAAGCATATTTCAAATTTATTTCATTTATTGTCTAATTTGATTGTCAAGCAATTTTATTGCTGTGTATCCATTGTTAGGTACTATTGTGCCAATTTTGTGGTTCAGGAACTGGTGTTTGATGAGGTTAGCTTATTTTCAGTTATTACATTGTAGGGGGAATTTAGGATATGACTTCTGCTCTGAATCCAAAGCCAGGACACTGAACTATTAGTTTAATATTGGGGAAATTTTTCTGTAATTCTTTCTTCCTATGCATACTTTACAGTTATTCACTGGGCATCTTCTGAGTCAGACAGTGTAACAAGAATCATGGTAGATATGAAGAAGGATATAACAAAGATCTTGTTCTGGGCATGAATATGGTGTTTTGGAGAAGCAGGGTTCCTGTACTGAAGAAGTATGTGTGAGAGTCATGGGTGGCAATGTTGTGGCCACAGTGTAACCAGCAACATTAGTGACCAAGGAAATATTTCCGGCTTCCCAGACTAAGGACAGCCAGCCTCAGAAAACCAGATAGGGTTTAAAGATAGGTTCCTTTTCTAAGAGGATAAGACATAAAATGAATGAACTCATTATGTACTTGAAGGTATGAATAAGTCCTTAGCTTACTATTAAATTTGTAATTTTAAAAAGGAAACAGTCCAATATAGTCTAGCATTTGAAGAAATTTCAGAGGGGGTAAATTAGTGATGTCACTGAGGAAGAGCGTCCAGCCTCCCCTAGGAAATCTTGTTTTTCCCCCTCTCACCTTCATGATTTGAGTCACAACCACCTTGACTAGTTAACAGGAATATAAAATGAATGTACCCAGAGTTTTAGATGCACTCATTCCTTACTTAGTCATCTCAGATCTTTACAAAGAGAATTGTATTTACCCTAAAGTATCATTGCTTTTGGAAAATATCTGAAGTGATAAATCTCAAATACTCAGTATGAAAAGTGTGTGTTTTCTTTCTCACCATGCAGTAATGGGTTGAATGTTGCAGTCATTTGCAATATTCATTCTCATAATCATTTAGGGAAACACACATGCACACTTAAGAGAAGGCAATGGCACCCCACTCCAGTACCCTTGCCTAGAAAATGCCATGGATGGAGCAGCCTGGTAGGCTGTAGTCCCTGGGTTGGCTAAGAGTGGGACACGACTGAATGACTTCACTTTCACTTTTCACTTTCATGCATTGGAGAAGGAAATGGCAACCCACTCCAGTGTTCTTGCCTGGAGAATTGCAGGGACGGGGGAGCCTGGTGGGCTTCTATCTATAGGGTCGCAAAGAGTTGGACATGACTGAGCAACAGACTGGTTCCAAATAGGAAAAGGGGTACATCAAGGCTGTATATTGTCACCCTGCTTATTTAACTTATATGCAGAGTACATCATGAGAAATGGTGGGCTGGAAGAAGCACAAGCTGGAGTCAAGATTGCCAGGAGAAATAGCAATAACCGCAGATATGCAGATGACACCACCCTTATGGCAGAAAGTGAAGAAGAACTAAAGAGCCTCTTGATGAAAGTGAAAAAGGAGAGTGAAAAAGTTGGCTTAAAGCTCAACATTCAGAAAACTAAGATCATGGCATCCTGTCACATCACTTCATGGCAAATAGATGGGGAAATAGTGGAAACAGTGGCTGACTTTATTTTTCTGGGCTCTAAAATCACTGCAGGTGGTGATTGAAGCCAACGTGAAATGCCCCAACATTCGAATCATAGGAGTCCCAGAAGAAGAAGACAAAAAGAAAGGCCATGAAAAAATACTCGAGGAGATAATAGCTGAAAACTTCCCTAAAATGGGAAAGGAAATAGTCACACAGGTCCAAGAAACCCAGAGAGTCCCAAACAGGATAAACCCAAGGCAAAACACCCCAAGACACATATTAATCAAATTAACAAAGATCAAACACAAAGAACAAATATTAAAAGCAGCAAGGGAGAAACAACAAATAACACACAAAGGGATTCCCATAAGGATAACAGCAGATCTATCAAAAGAAACTCTTCAGGCCAGAAGGGAATGGCAGGACATACTTAAAGTAATGAAAGAGAATAACCTACAACCCAGATTACTGTACCCAACAAGGATCTCATTCAGATATGAAGGAGAATTTAAAAGCTTTACAGACAAGCAAAAGCTGAGAGAATTTAGCACCACCAAACCAGCTCATCAACATGCTAAAGGATCTTCTCTAGACAGCAAACACAGAAAGGTTGTATGAACAGGAACCCAAAACAACAAAGTAAATGGCAACGGGACCATACCTATCAATAATTACCTTAAATGTAAACGGGTTGAATGCCCCAACCAAAAGACAAAGACTGGATGAATGGATACAAAAACAAGACCCCTATATATGCTGTCTACAAGAGACCCACCTCAAAGCAAGAGACACATACAGACTAAAAGTGAAGGGCTGGAAAAAAATATTTCACGCAAACGGAGACCAAAAGAAAGCAGGAGTTGCAATACTCATATCAGATAAAATGGGCTTTAAAATAAAGGCTGTGAAAAGAGACAAAGAAGGACATTACATAATGATCAAACGATCAATCCAAGAAGAAAATATAACAATTATAAATATATATGCACCCAACATGGAAGCACCGCAATATGTAAGGCAAATGCTAACAAGTATGACAGGGGAAATTAACAATAACACAATAATAGTGGGAGACTTTAATACCCTACTCACACCTATGGATAAATCAATTAAATAGAAAATTAATGAAACAAAAACTTTAAATGACACAATGGACCAGCTAGACCTAATTGATATCTACAGGACATTCCACCCCAAAACATCAATTTCACCTTTTTCTCAGGTGCACATGGAACTTTCTCCAGAATAGATCACATCCTGGGCCATAAATCTAGCCTTGGTAAATTCAAAAAAATTGAAATCATTCCAGTCATCTTTTCTGACCACAATGCAGTAAGATTAGACCTCAATTACAGGAAAAAAAAACTATTAGAAATTCAAACATATGGCGGCTAAATAACACGCATCTGAATAACCAACAAATCATAGAAGAAAGCAAAAAAGAAATCAAAATATGCACAGAAATGAATGAAAATGAAAACACAACAACCCAAAACCTATGGGACACTGTAAAAGCAGTGCTAAGGGGAAGGTTCATAGCATTACAGGTTTACCTCAAGAAACAAGAAAAAAAGCCAAATAAATAACCTAACTCTACACCTAAAGCAACTAGAGAAGGAGGAAATGAAGAACCCTAGGGTTAGTAGAAGGAAAGAAATTTAAAAATTAGGGCAGAAATAAATGCAAAAGAAACAAAAGAGACCATAGCAAAAATCAACAAAGCTAAAAGTTGGTTTTTTGAAAAGGTAAATAAAATTGACAAGCTGTTAGCCAGACTCATTAAGAAACAAAGGGAGAAGAACCAAATCAACAAAATTAGAAATGAAAATGGAGAGATCACAACAGACAGCACTGAAATACAAAGGATCATAAGAGACTATTACCAGCAGCTCTATGCCAATAAAATGGACAACTTGGAAGAAATGGACAAATTCTTAGAAAAGTATAACTTTCCAAAACTGAACCAGGAAGAAACAAAAGATCTTAACAGACCCATCACAAGCATGGAAATCAAAACTGTAATCAGAAATCTTCCAGCAAACAAAAGCCCAGGACCAGATGGCTTCACAGCTGAATTCTACCAAAAATTGAGAGAAGAGCTAACACCTATCTTACTCAAACTCTTCCAGAAAATTGCAGATGAAGGTAAGCTTCCAAACTCATTCTATGAGGTCACCATCACCCTAATACCAAAACCAGACAAAGATGCCACAAAAAAAGAAAACTACAGGCCAATATCACTGATGAACATAGATGCAAAAATCCTTAACAAAATTCTAGCAAACAGAATCCAACAACATATTGAAAAAGATCATACATCATGACCAAGTGGGCTTTATCCCAGGAATGCAAGGATTCTTTAATATCCACAAATCAATCAATGTAATATACCACATTAACAAATTGAAAGATAAAAACCATATGATTATCTCAGTAGATGGCAGAAAAAGCCTTTGACAAAATTCAACATCCATTTATGATAAAAAATCTCCAGAAAGCAGGAATAGAAGGAACATACCTCAACATAATAAAAGCTATATGTGACAAAGCCACAGCAAACATTATCCTCAATGGTGAAAAATTGAAAACATTTCCTTAAAGTCAGGAACAAGACAAGAGTGTCCACTCTCACCACTTCTATTCAACATAGTTTTGGAAGTGTTGGCCACAGCAATCAGAGCAGAAAAAGAAATGAATCCAGATAGGGAAAGAAGTAAAACTCTCACTGTTAGCAGACGACATGATCGTCCACATAGAAAACCCTAAAGAGTCTACCAGAAAATTACTACAGCTAATCAATGAATACAGTAATGTTGCAGGATATAAAATTAACACAGAGAAATCCCTTGCATTCCTATACGCTAACAATGAGAAAACAGAGAAATTAAGGAAACAATACCATTCACCATTGCAACAAAAAGAATAAAATACTTAGGACTATATCTACCTAAAGAAATGAAAGACCTATACATAGAAAACTATAAAACACTGATGAAAGAAATCAAAGAGGACACAAATAGATGGAGAAACATACCGTGTTCATGGATTGGAAGAATCAATATTGTCAAAATGGCTATACTACCCAAAGCAATCTATAGATTCAATGCAATCCCTATCAAGCTACCAACGGTATTCTTCACAGAACTAGAACAAATAATTTCACAATTTGTATGGAAATACAAAAAACCTCGAATAGCCAAAGCAATCTTGAGAAAGAAGACTGGAACTGGAGGAATCAACCTGCCTGACTTCAGGCTCTACTGCAAAGCCACAGTCATCAAGACAGTATGGTACTGGCACAAAGACAGAAATATAGATCAATGGAACAGAATTGAAAGCCCAGAGATAAATCCATGTACCTATGGACACCTTATCTTTGACAAAGGAGGCAAGGATATACAATGGAAAAAAGACAACCTCTTTAACAAGTGGTGCTGGGAAAACTGGTCAACCACTTGTAAAAGAATGAAACTAGAACACCTTCTAACACCATACACAAAAATAAACTCAAAATGGATTAAAGATCTAAATGTAAGACCAGAAACTATAAAACTCCTAGAGGAGAATATAGGCAAAACACTCTCCAACATAAATCACAGCAGGATCCTCTATGACCCACCTCCCAGAATACTGGAAATAAAAGCAAAAATAAACAAATGGGACCTAACTAAACTTAAAAGCTTTTGCACAACAAAGGAAACTATAAGCAAGGTGAAAAGACAGTCTTCAGAATGGGAGAAACTAATAGCAAATGAAGAAACAGACAAAGGATTAATCTCAAAAATATACAAGCAACTCCTGTAGGTCCATTCCAGAAAAATCAATGACCCAATCAAAATATGGGCCAAAGATCTAAACAGACATTTCTCCAAAGAAGACATACAGGTGGCTAACAAACACATGAAAAGATGCTCAACATCACTCATTATCAGAGAAATGCAAATCAAAACCACAATGAGATACCATTACACGCCAGTCAGAATGGCTGCTATTCAAAAGTCTACAAGCAATAAATGCTGAGAGGGTTTGTAGAAAAGGGAACCCTCTTACACTGTGGGTGGGAATGCAAACTAGTACAGCCGCTATGGAGAACAGTGTGGAGATTCCTTTAAAAGCTGGAAATAGAACTGCCATATGACTCAGCAATGCCACTCCTGGGCATACACACTGAGGAAACCAGATCTGAAAGAGACACGTACACCCCAATGTTCATCGCAGCACTGTTTATAATAGCCAGGACATGGAAGCAACCTAGATGCCCATCAGCAGATGAATGGATAAGAAAGCCGTGGTACATATACACAATGGAATATTACTCAGCCATTAAAGAGAATACATTTGAATCAGTTCTAATGAGGTGGATGAAACTGGAGCCTATTATACAGAGTGAAGTAAGCCAGAAAGATAAAGACCAATACAGTATACTAACGCATATATATGGAATTTTAAAAGATGGTAACGATAACCCTATATGCAAAACAGAAAAAGAGACACAGATGTACAGAACAGACCTTTGGACTCTGTGGGTGAAGGCGAGGGTGGGATGTTCTGAGAGAATAGCACTGAAACAAGTATACTATCAAGGGTGAAACAGATCACCAGCCCAGGTTGGATGCATGAACAAGTGCTCAGGGCTGGTGCACTGGGAAGGCCCAGAGGAATGGGATGGGGAGGGGTGTGGGAGGGGGGTTCAGGATGGGGAACACATGTAAATCCATGGCTGATTCATGTCAATGTATGGCAAAAACCACTGCAATATTGTAAAGTAATTAGCCTCCAACTAATAAAAAGAAATGGAAAAAATTAAAGAAAAAATAAAAGATGCTTACTCCTTGGAAGGAAAGTTATGACCAACCTAGATAGCATATTAAAAAGCAGAGACATTATTTGCCAACCAAGGTCCATCTGGTCAAGGCTATGGTTTTTCCAGTGGTCATGTATGGGTGTCAGAATTGAACTGTGAAGAAAGCTGAGTGCCAAAGAATTGATACTTTTGAACTGTGGTGTTGGAGAAGACTCTTGAGAGTCCCTTGGACTGCAAGGAGATCCAACCAGTCCTTCCTAAAGGAGACCAGTCCTGGGTGTTCATTGGAAGGACTGATGTTGAAGCTGAAACTCCAATACTTTGGCCACCTCATGTGAAGAGCTGACTCATTGGAAAAGACCCTGATGCTGGGAGGGATTGGGGGCAGGAGGAGAAGGGGACAACAGAGGATGAGATGGTTGGATGGTGTGCTTGTTTGAGTAAACTCCGGGAATTGCTGATAGACAGGGAGGCCTGGTGTGCTGGAATTCACGGGGTCACAAAAAGTCGGACACGACTGAGTGACTGAACTGAACTGAACTGATCGACTTCTCTTTCACTTTTCACTTTCATGCCTTGGAGAAGGAAATGGCAATCTGCTCCAGTGTTCTTGCCTAGAGAATGCCAGGGACGGAGAGCCTGGTGGCCTGCCATCTATGGGGTCGCACAGAGTCGGACATGATTGAAATGACTTAGCAGCAGCAGTAGCAGCAACATACACACACTTTGGTCTTAGTGATGAACATTCAATGATAGGCAACAAAGGCAAGTTCTTTTCTTAAAAAAAAAGTTTATTCTCATAAATTAGATCACAAATTACTAAATATATTCCACTATAGTGTGTTCCTGTTTAATCTCCTAATATATAGGTCATCCCCAGTGATTAATCAAAGCCCATCCTGGCCTGACTATTTTATTGATAATAATCGTCACATGATCCAACCAGGTTATATGCATGATTCAACTCTGACTAATGAGAACTAAGGGAAATCTACTAAGGGTTTCTAGGAAAGGTTTGCTTCTGAAAAGGAGAGGTGCAAAAGAAATATACATTTTTTCATAATGACACTGACAAACTACAGGGACAAAAATGTCCAGCTTGGGATTCCCATGGTCATCTCACTACTAACCTGGTAAAACGGCCACACATCAGGAGAAGTGTAGACCAAGAAGAGCACTGTGAAGTGGGAACACTGCACCAGCGGACACTGCCTGGAGCTCCATTAACTCTCATGTCTTTTATTTTTGAGTTTATATATTTCCTTATTGCTTAAGTCGGCAGAATTTTCTGCTATCAGCCAATGTATTCACCGAAAGTTGTAGACATAGATCAAAGATGCCTTCAGTGAAATTGTTTTCACAGGTAGACACTACAGAAAATGATTCCTGCGTTTACTGCTGCTACTGCTAAGTCACCAGTCGTGTCTGACTCTGTGTGATCCCATAGACGGCAGCCCACCAGGCTCCCATGTCCCCGGGATTCGCCAGGCAAGAACACTGGAGTGGACTGCCATTTCCTTCTCCAATGTGTGGAAGTGAAGTCGCTCAGTCATGTCTGACTCTTCGCGACCCCATGGACTGCAGCCTACCAGGCTCCTCCGTCCATGGGATTTTCCAGGCAAGAGGACTGGAGCGGGGTGCCATTGCCTTCTCTGTCCTGCGTTTACTAGCTGTGCTCAAAGCTCATATACAGGTGCCTACACTTCGCCTCTGCAACTTTTCTGCCCACACATATTCTGTAATTCCTGGTACTGCTCAAGAATATTGTCTTGCTTTTTATATGACCTGTATTCACTACATAGTCTCTCCTGCAAAATCTTCAACAACAACAAAAAAATGCATTGTATGCAGTTCTTTGGAGAATATGTGTCATCCTGTCTTTGGACAACTAATTTTATTTGGAGAGTGCACCAATTGCCTATCACTCCCTAAGACACTAGGGGTCCCTGGGGGAAGTTAGAAGATAAGGATATAATGTTCTATCACACAACTGGACATAAAGGTGAGAGATGGGAGGAAGGGACAGTACATCAACTGCAACAAATAAATGGCCTGTATATATGTGTAAATAGGTTAATAACATTTTAAAAAATAAAAAAAAAAAATTCAAAGAAACACAGAATCTGCATTGGAGAAAATATAACAAAAAAATTTCAAGTTCAGAAATTACTGTTTATTATTTCAATGACAGTAGGTTAATTTTTATTGAAATATCTCCTAAGACTGATTGGAAGTTGCTTTAACAATAGAGAACATTGCTATTATTTTGTAGGCACTAGTATTTTATATTTCAATATCATGGGTTTAGACTTTTTTAAAGTGATTAAAAACTGAGTGGTTATCATTTGCCCTTAGTCTATGATTGAAGTGCTCTGGAAATTATTGTAATGTCACATGGATTAAGGCTGTAATCTAATTTATAACATTCTAACATAAGTTAGTAAACAGAGATGAGTTTTCATAATGTCAAGTTTATAATAAAAGAGGCTATTTTACTTCTTTCATGGCTTCATTTTCTTCACATTCAAATGCATAATAATACTCATTAAAAGTCAATTTAAGACATTTTGTCTGTTAAACAGACAGAATAAGCTTGCTCAGGACAACTTGATTTTAGTTTTGTTTATAGCGAAGTTAAAGAAATAGTGACTTCAAGGAGGTTCTAAAACTAATACTCATTGCTTTACAGTATAAGAATAATGATCTAATAAAGATGGATATATTGAATAATTCTCTAAATGATGCTTCATAAAACTCATCTAAGAACACACTCAAAAAAGACATGCAGATATTCACACTTTATTTACTTTTTGAAAATAAAATATGAGGTAAGGAGAAACTTAAATTCTGTCTTGCCTTCTGCTGGCGAAATGACAGCCATATTAAAGCTATACACACACACATCCAAACACAACAAGAAACCTTCCCTGAGCAGTACATAGTCTGTTGGTGACTGGGGCAGTTATGTAGGGTACTAGCAGAGGAACTCTAACACAGACTCAGTGAGTCAAAGAAAGGTTCTTTGGAGAAATGACTCTGCTGATGAAACCAGGAAGAGATATTAGAATTACTAAAAAGAAAAAAAGCATAGGCTATTATCATAGACAATGGTGGACACTAGTGTTGTAGATCTCCAAGGATTTCAATCTAGGTGAAGAATATAGAACAAGGTGAGGGAGACAGAATGTAGGGGCAGGCTAGAAATATGCTATGGAAACTTTTAATAATGATTTTTACAAGAAATATTGGAATGATTCAAAACAGTGAAAAGATCAGTTCAGATTTGTATTTTTTTAAAGAACATGTAGGTAAAATAATGCAGGTAAATTGGAAGAGATTAACTATAAACAAAGTTGGGAGAGCTATTCTGGTCAAGAAAATATGTAATATTACTATGGTTTTTGATATTGGAAATGAGAGAAAGGGATGAATTGGAGCAAAAGTAAGTATTAAGAAAACAGAACATAGAGATTGCTTCTATGAGAGAAAAGTAGGAATTAGGAGGGTGAGTTGGGAAACAAAACTAGTACCAAGGTTTGAGGACAGGGATAATGGATATGATGATGACATTCTCATAGATAAGTGAGTTTCAGAATACCTCTATGACTTTTCCAAACATGTTCAGTAAATAACTGATACCCTGAAACGTAAGGAAGATATTTAACTCAGTTATTATTCACAGATAACATAATTAGTGAAGTTAGCATTCAACGAGTCTCTGAAGATTAAATGCTGAAATTGTTTAAACAAAGCTTGATGTGGAATCTGTCTATCTGAAACCTGGTATTTCCCTGAACATCCATCAGGTATTGCTACAGAAGCAAAAGCCACGCACACTTAGACAATGTACCCTGACAATGGCACATCATATCCTATGCATGAAGTTAGACTAGTTATGGTACAGACCTGAGTGTCTGGTACTTTCAGCCCCCTCAAGGCCACAGGCATGTCATTCTCTTTGCTGTGGGATGCTGTCTGCCATGGGCAATGTTCTACCATTGCAGCTTGAGCCCATAGGAAGTACCTTTCCACAATTGATCCACCACTGCTCTTTATGTTCTCTTTGATGTTGCATTAAAAGTAGAATTTAGCTAAAGCTTTTCTCAGATATTTTGGAGCTATAGTAAAAGGCACCAGTCTTAGGAGGAATGAGAGAGAGAGGAGAGAGGGGGGAGTGAGTGAGTGAATGTGTGTGTATGTGTATATGTATATGTATGTTTGTGTGTGGGTGACATAGACTATGTAAGGTGCTTGTAAATTACATTTTCTCTTTTAAACAAAATTCAAAGACCTTCCACATCTGTTATCTCTGCTGGTGTCTTTTGGTGGGCATAGTGCAATGATGGTATAAAATTTCCAAACTTCATTGTAGTCACAAGTTTTGCAATGTGAATTTGCAGTTCATTTCCTTATAAGCTGGAGTTTATTCCCCTGGTCTTTGAATCAGGGAAGTTACTGGCCTAGACCAGCAGAATGTTCTGGAGTGACAGTGTGACAGTTCAGAAACTGATACTCAAGAGTCCTTGCGTGCTTTTGATCTCCCTCTTGCTTTTCTGTCTCTGCTATGAGCATAAGCCTAGATCAGCCTCCTGGGGCATGAGAAGGCACATGGAGGGGAGCTGATCTGCACAGCCAGTGATAGGCCAACTCCAAATATGTGAGTGCAGACAAAATTAGCACAGCTACGTATCTGGTCCACAGCTAATTGCGGATGCATGAGGAAGCCCAGATAAGACCAGAAGAACTGCCACCCACAGCATATACTTGTAAGCAATAAGACACAGATACTATGTTATGCCAGCAACTTCTGGGGTGATTTGTATGGGAACAATAGCTGATTGACGGAGTTCTTTATGTACCAGAAGTACAGAGGTACCATCTTAGTCCCATCTTTTAGGTGGATGAGATTACTGTGACTTTGTAGGTTGGTTGTATCTTGAACAGTTAGATTCCATGAATCATAGCTTCTTGATTTATTTAGTCACTCTTAATCATATCCCCAATATTTGTACTGAAGTGTGATGACTAGTAATACAAATCATGTTATAAATGCTATAATGATAATATCCTGGGCCTTCACCCTGCATGGAAAGATATTAAATATATTTACACATATTTATTTTGATTACAATCCTTACATTAATGCCTTTGAGAAAGAGGCATGTGCTTTTGCTAAAATATTCTTTGAATAACAAGCTCACACCTCCCCTTTTATTCATTTTGTTTTTAAACCAAATAAGCTTAGACATTTTCTCCTTAAATCATCTATTTTCAAACTCTATCCAGTTTTCACTTCTGTTTATGATACTGAGAATGCCAAAATATTGACACCTTGTAGAAATCTTCATCAATATTTCTCAACAAAGACATTCCCTTTGTGAACTAAATCAATATTCCTTAATTCTAATTCAGTGTGCTGTTTTCTTATTTCAGAAGTGATGATGAATGTATGTATCTGTGTCTATTCCAAAATATGCCTGACCACATAATAGAATTACAACATTTTATCTATTAATAGATAGGGTATTTTCTCTATATTTAACAATATATCTCTGTTATTTCAACCTATTATTCTTCATCTACTCTTTTAATCAAAAAGATTAACAATGAATAGTCATTAACTTACATAAGCCATGAATGTATCTTTTCCTTACAGCATGAAAAACTTAATTTTTTTTTTTTTTGTTTAACTTCACTAACAAGTTAGCTTGTCTAAGTACCAAGTAGACATGCAGAAATGCAGGAGAGAGGATGGGACAGAGGAAGAGAGGAAGGGGGAGGAAGCAGAGAAATAAAGAAGAACTCTTGAGAACTATCTGAAATGTCATGGCAAGATGATTACAATGAGAGAAATGTTCCAAACTGCTGGCTCCCCAGATGAATCTTGTCTGCAGATGTGTTTTATTTGGCATACACATTGTCTAAAACAAACTTGAATTAATTTTCACAATTAAAAACAGAGGAATTTAATGGAAAAAAAAATCTATCCTCTCTTGAAAAGTCATAAAATATATCCACACTGGGCCAACATGCTTGAATGACAAATATCTGCTGGAGCCTAATAGTAGCTGCTTCTTCTGATGGGGAATGAATTCTCCAGACCCATCAATGTCAAGTATTCTTTTTGCTTACAGCATTTGGCTAAGACAAAAGAAAAGTTAGAAATTCTTATTTTTTAACAGTAATATTTTCATTGTCTTGCAGGGACAAAATAGATAGTTTTAAGGGCTTTAGGAAATAAGGAAGTAAGGGAGTGACAACTGTTTACCTGGCTTGCTTAACCCATTTGCTTGCTTGGCTCCTCTAGGCCTTTTGATTTGAATACTGGATTTAAGATTTTAGGACTGAGATAGTCAATACTTCTCAATCACAGGTGGCAGAAACCAACTCAAATTTCTTTAAACAAACAACAAGTGGGAAGTCAATGCTCACATTATTTGTTCTAGCATTCATCATAAATCTGTTTCTTTGGTTTTTCACTTACTGATGCCATTGTGCTCCCTGACGGCTTCAATTGCAGTCTGGTTCTATCAGTGAGATAAGAAAGGCAACTGGTTCCCCCAGGATTACATCATCTTGCATGTCCATAACTCCAGATGGAGGGGGAGTTTCGTTCCCAGTAATTCCAGTATGACTCCTTGTGTCAGGCCACATGTGCAACCCACCAACCAGTATTGGCATGGTAATTGTGATATTTTTATTCCCTGTGCCTTTTGGTTTGATGTAATTCCATTTCTTCATTTTTGCCTTTGCTTCCCCTGTCTGAGGAAACAGATCCAAAGAGTATTACTAAGCTCAATACCAAAGATCACACTGCTAATGTTTCCTTCTAGAAATTTTATGGTTTCAGGTCTTACAAAAATATCTTTATTCTGAGTTTAATTTTCTATATGATGTGAGAAAGTATTCCAGTGTGATACTTCTGCATTTAACTGTCTGATTTTTCCAACACTATTGAAGAGGCTATATTTTCCACATTGTTTGTCCCTGCCTCATTTGTTATAGATTAATTCTGATATGGGGCTTCCCTTGTGGCTCAGAGGGTAAAGCATCTGCCTGCAGTGTGGGAGACCCAGGTTCGATCCCTGGGTTGGGAAGATCCTTGTGTGGATTTCTTTCTGGAGTCTCTCTTCTGTTCTATTAATCTGTGTCTGTTTTTCTGCTGGTACCATACTGTTTTGATTATTATAGCATTGTATTATAGTCTGGAGCAAGGAAGCATGATGCCTCCAACTTTGTTCTTTTTTCTCAAAAGTGCTTGGTTATCCAGAACCTTTGTTTTACCTTAACAAACTTTATAATGTTTTGTTTAATGTCTGTGAAAAATACCATTCATATTTAGATATGGATTGCATTGAATCTGTAGATTGCAGTGGGTAGTATGGTCATTTTAACAATATTGATTTCTCCCAATCCATTATCATGGTAATTTTTTTTATCTGTTTGTGTTGTCTCACTTTCTCTCATTAGTATCTTATAGTATTCTGAGTGCTGGACTTTACCTCCTTAATTAGATTTAAGCCTAGATATTTTATTCTTCTTGATGCAATTATAATGGGATTGTCTTCTTAATTCCACTTTTTTGATAGTTTAGTGTTAATGTATAGAAACACAACAGATTTCCATAAATTAATTTTGTATTCTGCAACTTTACCAAATTTATCAGTGCAACGTAGTAGAAGAGACAGTAGTGGAAATCACTGAAGCAGAACAGAAAAAAAAGAAAAAGAATTTTTTTTTTTAAATGAGAACAATGGCTGATTCTTATTGAGGTACGAGAGAAAACCACAAAATTCTGTAAAGCAAATATCCTTCAATTAAAAAATAAAATGACCAACAAAAACAAAAAAACATGAGGACAATTTAATTCTTATTATAGGAGTCCCAGGAGAAGCAAGAGAGAAAGGGGTACAGAACATGTTTGAAGACACCGCTAATGTTAGACACAATCTGAAAACACCCCTAATCTGAGAAAGGAAACAAACATTCAGGTTGGGGAAACTTGAAGAGTCCCAGACAGGATCAATCCGAAAATGACCACAGTAAGATACTATGTAATTAAAATGTCAAAAGATAAACATAAATAGAGAATGTTAAAAGGAAAAGAAACATTACATACAAGGGGTCACCAATGTGACCATCAGATGACTCTTAAACAGAAACTCTGCAGACCAGAAGAAAGTGTCACAATGTATTTAAACGAATGAAATGAAAAAACCAACAATCAATAGTCTTCTAGCTGGCAAAGTTTTCATTCAGATTTGAAGGAGAGATCAAAAGTTTAACAGACGTTCATCTGTTGATAGACATCTAGGTTGCTTCCAAGTTTTAGCTATTGTAAATATTACTACAATGAACAATGGGATACAAAATTGAAAAATCTTTTTCAATTTTGGTTCCCTCAGGATATAGCCTGGAGAAGGAAATGGCAACCCACTCCAGTATTCTGGCCTGGAAAATCCCAGGGACAGAGGAGCCTGGTGGGTTGTCTATGGGGTCGCACAGAGTCGGACACGACTGAAGTGACTTAGCAGCAGCAGCAGGGTATAGGCCTAGGAGTGGGATTATTGGGTCATATGGTGCTTCTATTTCTAATTTTTTAAAGAATCTCCATACCATCTTCCATAGTGGCTGTATCAATTTACATTCCCACCAGCAGTGTAAGAGTGTTCCCTTTTCTCCACACCCTCTTTAGCATTTATTGTTTGTAGACTTTTTGATGATGGCCATTCTGACCAGTGTGAGGTGATCTCATTGTAGTTTTGATTTGCATTTCTCTGATAATGAGTGATGTTGAGCATCTTTTCATGTGTTTGTTAGCCATGTCTATGTCTTCTTTGGAGAAATGTCTGTTTAGGTCTTTTTCCCACTTTTTGATTGGGTTGTTTTTGTTTTTGTTTTTGTTTTTCCTGATGTTGAGTTGTATGAGCTGCTTGTATATTTTGGAAATTAATCCTTTGTCAGTTGTTTCATTTGCTATTATTTTTTCCCATTCTGAGTGTTGCCTTTTCACCTTGCTTATAGTTTCCTTTGCTGTGCAAAAGCTTTTAAGTTTAATGAAGTCCCACTTGTTAACTTTTGTTTTTATTTCCATTACTCTAGGAGGTGGGTCATAGAGGATCTTGCTTTGATTTATGTGATTGAGTGTTCTGCTTATGTTTCCCTCTAAGAGTTTTATAGTTCCTGGTCTTACATTTAGGTCTTCAATCTATTTTGAGTTTACCTTTGTATATGGCGTTAGGAAGTGTTCTAATTTCATTTTTTTTACATGTAGTTGCCCAGTTTTCCAAGCACCATTTATTGAAGAGGCTGCCTTTGTCCCATTGTATATTCTTGCCTCCTTTGTCAAAAATAAGGTATCCATATGTGCATGGGTTTTCTATCTTGTTCCATTAGTCTATTATTTCTATTTTTGTTGCAGCACTATACTGTCTTGATGACTATAGCTTTGTAGTATAATCTGAAGTCAGGAAGGTTGATTCCTCCAGTTCCATTCTTCTCAAGACTGCTTTGGCTATTCAGGGTCTTTTGTGTTTCCATATGAATTGTGAAAATTTTTGTTCTAGTTCTGTGAAAAATGCCATTGGTAATTTGATAGGGATTGCATTGAATCTGTAGATTGCATTTGGTAGTATAGTCATTTTCACAATATTGAATCTTCCTACCCAGGAACATGGAATATCTCTCCATCTGTTTATGTCGTCTTTGACTTCTTTCATCAGTGTCATAGTTTTCTATGTACTGTTCTTTTGTCTCCTTAGGCAAGTTTAGTCCCAGATATTTTATTCCTTTAGTTGCAATGGTGAATGGGATTAATTCCTTAATTTCTCTTTCTGATTTTTCATTGTTAGTATATAGAAATGCAAGTGATTTCTGTGTATTGCTACTATATCCTGCAACTTTGTTAAATTCACTAATTAGCTCTAGTAATTTTCTGATAGTATCTTGAGGGTTTGGAATATTACTTGGTCATAAAAAGGAATGCATTTGATCAATTCTAATGAGGTACATGAACATAGAGCCTATTTTACAGAGTGAAGTAAGTCAGAAAGAGAAAGATAAATATCACATACTAACACATATACATGGAATCTAAAATAACGGTATTGAAGAATTTACTTGCATGGCAGCAGTGGAGAAACAGACATAGAGAATAGACTTATGGACCTGGGGAGAGGGGAGGAGAGGGTGAGATATATGGACAGAGTAACATGGAAACTTACATTACCATATATAAAATAGATAGCCAAGGGGAATTTGCTGTATGTCTCAGGAAACTCAAACAGGGACTCTGTATAACCTAGAGGGGTGAGATGGAAGGGAGATGGGAGGGAGGTTCAAAAGGGAGGGGATATATGTCTACCTATGGCTGATTCATGTTGAGGTTTGGCAGAAAACAACAAAATTCTGTAAAGCAATTATCCTTCAATTAAAAAATAAATAAATTTTAAAAGAATGTTTAACAGATAAGAAAAAGCCAAAAGCATTCAACATCACAAAATAAGCTTCAGAAGAAATATTAAAGAGGCTTCTTCTCTAAACAGAAAATAAAAAGCCACAACTAGCCACAATGTGAACATTTTAAATGGAAAAATATTTTGATAAGGCAAATACACAGTAATAGCTCAAATACTTATAAGCCTAGTAGGAAGATTAAAAAACAAAAGTAGTAAAGTCATCTATATCCACCATAAGCAGTTAGGGGACACAAAAAACAAAAGGATGTAAATGTCATGTCAAAGCAGTAAATATTTGTAAGGGGCAGTAAAAAATACAGGGTTGTTAAAGTGTTTTGAAAATTGAGATCAGTAACTTAAAATAATCCTTTATATTTTGCTATATAGAAGCCTTATTGTAGCCACAAACAAACATCAATAATAGATACACAAAAAAGGAAGAAATCAAAATATAACATTAAAGATACTCCTACAATCACAATGGAAAAAAAAGAAGAAAGGAACAAAAAGCTACAAATATAAAGTCAATTAACAAATTGGCAATAAATATATACCCATCAATAATTTCATTACATCTCCAAGCCAGGCTTCAGCAATATGTGAACCGTGAACTTCCAGATGTTCAAGCTGGTTTTAGAAAAAGCAGAGGAACCAGAGATCAAATTGCCAACATCCGCTGGATCATTGAAAAAGCAAGAGAGTTCCAGGAAAAACATTTCTGCTTTTTTGACTATGCCAAAGCCTTTGAGTGTGTGGATCACAATAAACTGTGGAAAATTCTGAAAGAGATGGGAATACCAGACCACCTGACCTGCCTCCTGAGAAATCTGTATACAGGTCAGGAAGCAACAATTAGAACCGGTCATGGAACAACAGACTGGTTCCAAATAGGAAGAGTGCTTCAAGGCTGTATATTGTCACCCTGCTTATTTAACTGATATGCAGAGTACATCATGAGAAACACTGGGCTGGAAGAAGCACAAGGTGGAATCAAGATTGCCAGGAGAAATATCAATAACCTCAGATATGCAGATGGCACCGCCCTTATGGCAGAAAGAGAAGAAGAACTAAGGAGCCTCTTGATGAAAGTGAAAGAGGAGAGTGAAAAAGTTGGCTTAAAGCTCAGCATTCAGAAAACTAAGATCATGACATCTGGTCCCATCACTTTATGGCAAATAGGTGGGGAAACAGGGGAAACAGTGGCTGACTTTATTTTTCTGGGCTCCAAAATCACTGCGGATGGAGATCCAACCAGTTCATCCTAAAGGAGATCAGTCCTGGGTGTTCATTGGAAGGACTGATGTTGAAGCTGAAATGCTAATACTTTGGCCACCTGATGGGAAGAGCTGACTCATTTGAAAAGACCCCGATGCTGGGAATGATGGGGGCAGGAGGAGAAGGGGATGACAGAGAATGAGATGGTTGGATGGCATCATCGACACAAGGGACATGGGTTTGGGTGAACTCTGGGAGTTGGTGATGGACAGGGAGGCCTGACGTGCTACGATTCATGGGGTCGCAAAGAGTTGGACACGACTGAGTGACTGAACTGAACTGAAATGTGAAAATGCTTCAATTAAGAAACAGACAGTAGATAAATGAACACAAAAATAAGATCCATATATATATATATATACATGCTCGTTATAAGATAGTCGCTTCAAATCTCAAGACACAGACAGACTGAAAGGGAATGGAAAAGGTATTCTAGGCAGATGGAAATGAATACAAAGCCAGGTTACCATATTTATATCAGACCAAATAGACTTTTAGGCTCCAAAATCACTGCAGATGGTGACTGCAGCCATGAAATTAAAAGATGCTTACTCCTTGGAAGGAAAATTATGACCAACCTAGATGGCTTATTAAAAAGCAGAGACATTACTTTGCCAACAAAGGTCCGTCTAGTCAAGGCTATGATTTTTCCAGTAGTCATGTATGGATGTGAAAGTTGGACTATAAAGAAAGCTGAGTGCCAAAAAATTGATGCTTTTTAACTGTGTTGTTGGAGACAACTCTTGATAGTTTCTTGGACTGCAAGGAGAGCCAATCAGTCCATCCTAAAGGAAATCAGTCCTGAGTCTTCATTGGAAGAACTGATGTTGAAGCTGAAACTCCAATACTTTGGTCACCTGATGTGAAAAACTGACTCATTGGAAAAGACCCTGATGCTGGGAGGGATTGGGGGCAGGAGGAGAAGGGGACGACAGAGGATGAGATGGTTGGATGGCATCACCGACACAATGGATATGAGTTTGAGTAAACTCCAGGAGTTGGTGATGGACCGGGAGGCCTGGCATTCTGCCATCCATGGGGTTGCAAAGAGTCGGACATGACTGAGCTACTGAACTGAACTGAACTAGACTTTAAAACAAAGACTGCAATAAAAGGTAAAGAAGGACTCAATCCAAGTAGATATAGCAATTGTAACTATATATTGTATCCAATGTAGGATCACCCAAATATATAAAGCAAATAATGGACATAAAAGGAGAAATCAACACTGATACATTAATAGTAGGGGACTACAATGCTTCGTTTACATCTTTGGGCAGATAATCTAGGTAAAAAATCAATACTCAAACACTGGCCTTAGCACATTAACCAGATAATGCATATATTATATATTTTGTATTTCAACATAATAAAGTCCATAGATAACAAACCAACAGCTAACATCACACTCAACATGAAAAGCTGAAAGCATTTCCTGTAAAATCAGGAAAAAGACAAGGATGCCTACTCTTCCACTTTTATTCATCTCTTATTAGAAATTTTAGCTACTGCAAAATTTATATTTTCCTTCCAAGACAATATAAGACTCAAAGAACACTTTATCTTCCTCTTGACAAGTTATTCCTGTTCTGTATCTGAATTCTACACATTTAATCCCTTTGAACATTATATTATCTTTTTATTTCAGTGAATATTTGTTTATATTTATTCACATATTTATACCTGTGGTTTTCTTTCATTCATTTCAGCCTCTTCATCTAGGATCACTTTCTGTTTGCATAGAGTGTATTCTTTAGATTTCAGTGCAACTCCACTTGTGATTAAGTTTCTTAGTTTTGTCCAAAAGTGTATTTATTTTGCCTTTCATACTTGAAAAAAGTTTTCAGATTTTCACAAAAGTTGTGAGCTTCCACTCTTGTGAATGAGGAGAAATCCTTGGAATGGGAACAAGTATTACTGAGTTATGGATATTTGGGGCTTATTTACTTAGTGAGTCACAATAATGTGGTCCTAGCTATAAATGCACATGCTTGTTAATACTACCCAACTGGTTCTGAGATTCACCTGCACGTAAATTGCTACTGTACAGTCGCTAAATTGTGCCCAGCTCTTTGAGACCCCATGGATTGTAGCATGCCAGATTCCTCTGTGCTCCACTGTTTTCCAGAGTTTGCTCAAGGTTTGCTCAAACTCAGGTCCAGTATGTAAATTATTCAACTTTAACGTGCTAACTCTTGGTGTGATTTATGTACATCTGGCTCTTGTACCTCATCCGTCTAGCTCTAGTTTTGGTGTTGGTGGTTTAGTTGCTAAGTCGTGTCTGACTTGCAATCCCATGGACTATAGTCCATCAGTCTCCTCAGTCCATGGGATTTTCCCATGGCAAGAATACTGGAGTGGTTTACCATTTCCTTCTCCAGGGGATCTTCCTGACCCAGGGATTGAGCCCAGGTCTCCTGCACTGCAGGCAGCTTCTTTAGTTTTATGTACATGTAAAACTGGCAAGCATTCTATGGTGATATTGATTAGATGTGATGTCTTTCTGTGGTGGTAGTCAGTATTTTTGTGTTTGTATTGATATAGTGAAATTGAGATTTAACATACACACAGATACAAATACTCTACACACTCCCAATTCTGCTATTGTCAAATCACTTTTTTTAAAGTTCCTCAGAAATGGGGTACTGGAGGTGACTTTAATCTTAATTCACATTTGCCCTGAAACTAGCCTTTGAAGTCCTACCTTTCTTGATGGAGGGGTGTAGATATCTCCTAGTAGACTCCCTATCATGGGAAAGCCTAGAGCTTTGGGTTCTGTTTCAATGTCTTATGAGATCAAAATAACATCAGTGCAATATTATCATGATTGAAAATTATCTTTAGGGAAAACATGGGTGATGTGCTCTGCTTGCTTCTGAATAATTTTATACTAAGATAATTCTTTGAAACCTTTAAAATAATGTATTAAAATATTTTAATTAGCCCTTTTAATTGATTTCAGAGGGTAGAATAATCTGAATAGGAATTATGATGACTACCATATACAAGGTGACAATTTTTTACTTTGCCAGTATCTGACTAGAATGGATTGATAGGGCTCAAACTCTGTACTTGTGTGGCTCAGTAATTGGGTGGAATCCAAACGCTTTCTTCATCCTCGCTCTTCTTGGCTCCACTGTAGAGTACACAGAATTTTTAAGGCAGTCTCTTCTCTTGTTCTAGCAGTAATAATTAAAAACTAGATGAAGTTACCATTGCTTGGTAGCTTAAAAAATTTTCAAAACCACTTATTATAGAAATTCTTCTACTTCAAAGACTATTTTCTTTACAAATAAAATTATATGACAGAATATAGGTGGCATTTGGCTGATAAAAATTAACCACAAAAAATCTGTTACCAAGATGTGAAAGGTCTTAACAGTACCAACTAAATTCAAAATTATAGTATTACATTTCTGCTGGTTTTATATTTTAATTTACAATATAGGTTAGCAATACTTAAATGCCATTCTCTTCTTCCTTAGAGGGAGTTCTACATGTTATCTATGAAATTAACTTGCTGATTATTCATTGTCAAGATTTGCATGGTGCATGTGTTTTTATTGTGTATTGGGTTGGGGGATGGTGAACATGAACCAACTTCAAATGAAGGTCACTAGGTATATTTTATGAGCATGTCTCTGATTTGCATATATGAGGCAGTTTTATACACTAATATGTAATTTTATGGTGTTTTGCATTAATATTCTATGCTATAATAATATCAGATTTTATTTGACAGCTTTTGCTGCAAAAAGGCTCCGTACAAATAACCTTTGACTTTCAGTGGCTTATATAACTAGATTGATTTCTCACTCACATTTTATGTAAGTGCCCTTGGGTTAGATGCTGACTTTTATCCAAGTTCAATGTCAGATGTAGGTCTGCTCCAGGATGTCCTCTAATTCCAAGACCAGCATGATACAGAACCCCATCTGAGATGTGATGTTTTCATGGGAAAGTAGAATACAAAAGGGCACAGAGACTATCCATATCTCTCACAGCTTTTTCTCAAAAGTGGCACGCCTTCACTTCTGTCCACACATACTGACCAAAACGAACCCTATGACAAAGGGGCGCACGGATGTGTTGAGAAAGATATTCTTCCCTTGAAGTGTCATAAGGGAAGAGTGAAGATTTACAAATAAGAAAATCTACCTAAAGGACATTTTGGATATTGTTTTTATTTTTTAAATTTTTGAATATTTATAACAGAATAAAATTATAGAAAAATAATAGAAGAACCAATACACAGTCCAACAAGTTTTAGCAAAATTAAATATTCTTTCATATCTACTGGAGACATGTTCGTTAATAAAGCAAGCCTTCTAGAGATGGCTGAAATCCCATGTTAACTCTTTAAAATTCATACCATTGTCATCTCTTCTTTCCCAGAGTTAATTACTATCTTGAAATTAATATTTCACTTTTTCATACACATGTACACATTAACTTGATATGAGTATAAACTAAAGCAAGAAAATATAAATGTGAACTTTTTCATTATTATAGAAATATGACTATATTACTATATGTATTCTACAAATTTATTTTAATCCTAAAATATGTTCCATGTTAATATGCATAGTCATTGTTTCATTCATTTCAGTTACTGTAAAGTATTACATAGTATGAGAAACTGACAATTTCTAAATCTATTTACACAGTGTTGAACATTTAAAATTTTCAGTATTTAAAAATTGATTTTGCCTGAATTGCTTTATCTTTCTGGAGAAGGAAATGGCAACCCACTCCAGCATTCTTGCCTGGAGAATCCCAGGGACAGAGGAGCCTGATGGGCTGCCGTCTATGGGGGCACAGGGTCAGACACGACTGAAATGACTTAGCAGCAGCAGCAGCAGCTTTATCTTTGCTATTACTAATGTTTTGGTAAATATATTGTGCAAGTCTTCTGGTACAATTATGCATTATTAAAATATTACACTTCGAGTGGATTTGTTAAGTCAAATGGTATATACATTTTTAACTTTATACTGCTAAAATTATTGTTAAAAATGTTGTAATGAGTTTGTCTCCCCTTAGCAATTTATTAGAGTTCATGTTTTTCCACATTCTAAACAGTGTTTTTTTATAAACAGAGTTTTAATTTTAAAAATTGATTATTTGGGGAGGTACTTTTCTGGTGGTCCAGTGGTTAAGAGTAGGTGTTTTCACTGCAGGGAGCATGGGTTCTATCCCTGGTTGGGGAATTAAGATCCCACATGCCTCCCAGCACAGAAAGAAAAAGACCCTGGAGCAATGACTTCAAAAGTCTCAAGGAAATTCTTTAAAGAAAAAGAGATAATTTTAAATTTAGTTATTAAGTGGGGTTGAACATCTTTCAACATATCTACTGGAATTCTAGATTTCCTCTTCTATGAGCTGTTCATTAAATCATTTGGGTGTTTTGTTGTACAGTTTACAAATCTTTTATTTACTTGAGAGAGTTATTTATATATTTTAAGTATTAATTTTGAAACTATGTCACAATCTATACATAGTTTAAACACCTAGGTTTCTATTTTGTCACATATTATTTTAATTTAATTTACCCTCATTTGTTAGTCCTTTTTGTTAAGGTCTGTACTTTGTGAGTTGTTGAATAAAACTCTTCTAAAGTAATAGATTATTTTGTACTAAAGTTTTATTTCTCACTTATAGACTTTTCATGCACTTGTAATTTGTATAGTATGCAATAACCCACTGTCATTTTTTCTACATGTATCTGTATTTATTCTTCTGTTATTTATATAATCCCTCATTTTCTCATTGTTTTGAAAATTTCACACATCTTTCTTCTTTTCTGTTATCAATCAGTTTATGTTCGTCAATTTGCTTCATGGTTATATAGGTCACTTCTTGAAAAATATATACTTTATTAATTACCATAACACAGTAATAAATTTAAAACTTAATCAGTTTTAAATAAAAAGAGAATTTCATGAGAATTATAGAGAATTTAGCAAATAATCTGTAGAGAAGTGACTTTCCAATATATAATCTTCCTATATATGAACTGAGTGTAAATCCTCTGTTTTTTCAAATCTTCCTTTTGGTTTTCAATATGTGTTTAGATGTGTTTGTATGTGTATTTATGTATGTGTGAACATCTGTATATGTACATATATTTCCTAATTTCTGCTATGAATTGGATCTATATTTTTTTTTCCTGTTCCAGTATCTAAAAATCTTGCTGCACTGAAATTTTTATTCTATTTTTCTGTAGATTTTCTTGTTTTTTGTATATTTACAGTATTTCAAATAATAAGATAGACATTTCTTTTCCTTTACATTTTATAATTTTATTTTTCTTTTTTGTCAACTTGACCAGAACTTCTATTAAAAAGTTGAATAAAAGCAGTGCCTCATTATCTTAAATAACAATAAGCATTTCAGATTATAGATATTATATTTTGTCTTAGTTGGCAAAGACATTGTAAGAATCATGATTATGGGTTTGAGTTTATCAAAAGCATTTTTGGGGGAGTTTTGAATAAGGTCTTCCCCCTTGTTAATATGCTATTTTTATTCAATTTTCTGATGTTGTTTGCATTTAACATTGCTGACTATAGTCTACTATTTTAAGTTACTGCTAGATAGGTTCCTTAGCGTTTATTTAGAGTTTTTCATATAGTTTCATCAGTGGGATTGCTTTATGAATATATTTTTCTGCTTGATTTTTCCTTTATGTTGTTTGTTAGCAAAGTTTAACTTGTAAAATAACTTGGAACACTTTCCTTCTTTTCCTAGTCTCTGGAAAAACAAAATATATATATAACATATGGATTGTCTTTTCCATTTTTATTGAAGTATATTTGATTTAGAATGTTGTGTTAATTACCACAGTACAGCAAAATGATTCTTTATATATGCATATATACATAAATACATATACTATATATATATATATATATGTATATTCCTTCATAATGGTTTATCATAGGATACTAAATATAGTACTCTGTGCTATATACAAAGATCTTGTGGTTTATGCATTCTACATAAAAAGCTGCATCTGTTAACCCCAAACTCCCACTCCACCCCACCCTTAACCCCCCTCTTGGCAACCACGAGTCTGTTCTCTATGTCCATGATTCTCTTTCTCTTTCATAGATAGATTCAATTGTGTCATATTTTAGATTTCACATATAAGGGATATTATATGGTATTCATTTTTCTCTCTGACTTACTTTACTTAGTATGATAATCTCTAGCTGCATCCATATTGATGCAAATGGCATTATTTCCTTCTTTTTCATGGCTGAGTATTATTCCATGATATGGGCTTCCCCAGTGGCTCAGTGATAAAGAATCCACCTGTGCTGCCGAAGATGCAGGAGATGTGGGTTTGATCCCTGGGTCGGGACGATCCCTTGGAGGAAGGCATGGCAACCCACTCCAGTATTCTCACCTGGAGAATTCCATGGACAGAGGAGCCTGGCAGGCTACAGTCCACATGTCTAACAAGAGTTAGACATGACTGAATCAACTGAGCATACATCATTCCCTGGTATATGCGCACCACATCTTCTTTAAGATGCACCACACCATTCTTCCATGGACATGACTTCGTGACTAAACAACTGTTGATGGACCTTTAGGTTGTCTCCATATCTTGGCTATTGTGAATACTGCTGCTATGAACAAAGGGGTACATGTATCTTTTTTAATTGTAGTTTTGTCTGGATATATGCCCAGGAGTGGGATTGCTGGATCATATGATAATCATGTTTTTAGTTTTCTAAAGAACCTCCATATTATTTTCCACTATTTCTCACTATTAAATAGTCACACCCAACTTACATCCCCACCAACAGTGCAAGAGGGTTCCCTCTCCAGAATTTACCAATTGTAGACTTTTCTGTAGTGGCCATTCTGACTGGTGTGAGGTGGTACCTCATTGTAGTTTTGATTTGCATTTCTCTAATTAGAGATGCTGAGCATATTTTCACCCACCTATTTACCATTCCCCTTTGGAGAAATGTCTATTTAGATCTTCTGCTCATGTTTTGACTGGGTTATTTGTCATGGAGTTATTCTGCTCCGTGATGGTACAGAAAACTCCCTTATAAACTCGTGTCTGTTTTAGGGAGTAAGAGCCACAGAATATATTTGAAAATGAACTTGATCTGTCTAAAAATAATAGTTTTATTTAATTTTTCTATATCAGCTTGAAACAACTTTAATTTCTTATGGTTTTTCTGAAAATTATGTATTTAAAAGCATAACATTTATGTTTTATTTATAATTGTTTAATATCTTCTTAATCTATAATTTTAGACTTCTTTTCATTTCTAGTGCTATTTTTTTTGGCCGTTCCTCTTTATGCTAGTAATTTACAATTTGTGAGGGGTACTATGAGCTTGTCTCTCATTTGTTTTCATTTTTACCCCAAATAAGCAGCTTTTGGAGTTAGGATTTTGTTCATTGTTTCATTTCTAGTTGATTTTGTTTCTTATTTAATCTTTATTATTTCTTATACATTTTTCCTTCATTCTTTTTTTCAAATATTTTGTGTAGAACATATAGTGTAACCACATGATTTTAAGCCTATATATTTGGATCTTTAAAAGCCTTTTCCTTTAAATCCTACAAGTTCTTATATTAAGAATTTTTAGTCTAAATATTTTTGAATTTTAGTCTTATTTTCCTCTTTAACCCGTTGGTAATTTAAAAATTTTTCCCTTTTAAGCTCATGGATATTTTTAGATACAATGTACTTTACATGTTAAAATTTCTAATCAATCATATGAAATCTAGGTGTTAAGGATTTTGCAGACCCAGTCTTTGAGACAGTGGGTGTCATAGTGTAATTCTTGGTCTTTGCTGGAGAAGGCCCAGTCTTGTCACAGAAGGTTGTTTGCCTTGTTTTCTTTCATTCAGCAGGATTGGGATCAACCAGGTTCTAATGATTGAGCCTAAGTCTGAGGTCCTGTCTGATCAGAAGCCCTTTTAGTCATCATACCCCACAAGGAGTTTCAAATTTATGGTGACCACTGCATGCTTCCAGAACTTGCACCCAGCAGGGGTGTGGCAGTAGCCTTGCTCTTTACGTTGCCTTTGTGGTCTTTTTTAAGTCCAGCAATTAAAAAATAATCTTTTGTTTAGGCCCAGATATGCCCTATTGGCTTTCCATTTTTCTGTTTTATTCCTCACTGCTTCATGTGTAGAATAGATTGTCTCTGATTAAGCATTAACTCACCGTACAATGTTGAACAGAAATTCTACCCTTTTTTAAGATGTGCCGTTTTATGAAATACACCATGTTTTGACATTCCTTTAATAATTAGCGCTGCCAAACACATAAACCAGTCATTCCTTTAGCAACAGTTTTGAATATTTATTTTCTTTTTTGAAATTCATGTATGTATTTTTATTGAAGGATAGTTGATTTGCAATGTTGTGTTTGTTTCAAGTGTCTAGTAAAGTGTTTCAGTTATCCATACATATTTGTTGTTGTTCAGTCACCAAGTTGTGTCTGACTCTTTGTGACCCTGTGAACTGCAGCAAATATTGAGTACATTTCCCTAGTGTATAAATGTTCATTCCAAACTCTTTTAATTTATCACCCATTCCCCTGTGGTTACCATAAGTCCATTGTTTGTTTGTGGGTCTATTTCTGTTTTCTATATAAGTTCCTTTGTATCATATTTTTAGATTCTATATATAAGCAGTATCACATGATGTTTTTCTCTGACTTACTTCCCTTCGAATGATCATCTTTAGGTCCATCTGTATTGTTGCAAAATGGCATTACTTCATTCTTTTTCTATAACAATAATATTCCATTGTATAAATATATGACATCTTTATTCATTCATCTATTGATGGATATTTAGATTGCTTCCATGTCTTTACTATTGAATAAATAGTGCTGCAATGAACACTGGTGGTACATGTACCTTTCAAATTCTGGTTTCTTCTGGATAAATGTCCAAGAATGGGATTGCTAGGTTTTATAGTAGCTCTATTTTCAGTATTTTAAGGAACCTTCACACTATTCCTCAGTGTGGCTGAACCAACTTAAACCAACAGTTTCTAATTTTTTAAGGTCACTTCCACATGTATTATACACAATGAATCCATTTTTAAACACTTTCAGTCAGTTCAGTCACTCAGTCGTGTTCAACTCTTTGCAACCCCATGGAATGCTGCATGCTAGCCTTCCCTGTCCATCACCAGCTCCCAGAGCTTGCTCAAATTCATGTGCATAGAGTCAGTGATGCCATCCAACCATCTCTTCCTCTGTTGTCCCCTTCTTCTCCCACCTTCAATCTTTCCCAGTATCAGGGTCATTTCCAGAGAGTCAGTTCCTCTCATCGGGTGGCCAAAGTATTGGAGTTTCAGCCTTAGCATCAGTGCTTCCAATGAATTTTCAGGACTGATTTTCCCCAGGATGGACTGGTTGGCTCTCCTTGCTGTCCAAGGGACTCTTAAAAGTCTTCTTCAACACCACAATTTAAAAAAAAAAATCAATTCTTCAGCACTCAGCTTTCTTTATAGTCCAACTCTCACATTCATACATGACTCCTGGAAAAACCAGAGCTTTGACTAGATGGACCTTTCTTGGCAATGTCTCTGCTTTTAAATATGCTCTCTACATTGATCATAGCTTTTCCTCCAAGGAGCAAGAGTCTTTTAATTTCATGACTGCAGTCACCATCTGCAGTGATTTTGGAGCCCAAGAAAATAAAGTCTCTCACCGTTTCCATTCTTTCCCCATTTATTTGCCATGAAGTGATGGGACCAGATGCCATGATCTTAGTTTTCTGAATGTTGAGCTTTAAGCCAACTTTTTCACTCTCCTCTTTCACTTCCATCAAGAGGCTCTTTAGTTCTTCTTCGTTTTCTCCCATAAGGGTGTTGTCATCTGCATATCTGAGGTTATTGATATTTCTCCTGGCAATCTTGATTCCAGCTTGTGCTTCATCCAGCCTGGCATTTCTCATGATGTACTCTGCATATAAGTTAAATATGCAGGATGACAAGACACAGCCTTGATGTACTCCTTTCCTGATTTAGAACCAGTCTGTTTTTCCATGTCCATTTCTAACTGTTGCCTCTTGACCTGCATACAAATTTCTCAGGAGGCAGGTCAGGTGGTCTGGTATTCCCATCTCTTGAAGAATTTTCCAGTTTGACCATGATCCACACAGTCAAAGGCTTTGGCATAGTCAATAAAGCAAAGGTAGATGTTTTTCTAGAACTCTCTTGCTTTTTCGATGATCCAAGGGATGTTTGCAATTTGATCTCTGGTTCCTCTGCCTTTTCTAAATCCAGCTTATTATGACCCATCCTTAAGGAACAAACGTTGCATCTAGACTTCCAAGGCTGGAAAAAAGGCACTCAGGACAGATGTGGCTGCAGAGGACAGCAATGTGCATGAATTCAACCAGGCAACCAGGGTTTATTTCAGTGAATTTGGAAGTCAAACAGTTGTAAGAGGTGAGGCTTGCTTGTTTGTGGAGATGATGAAATGTATGTGTTGGAAATTATTTTTTTAAAGTTGAGTGCCAGATGTCTAATGATACCTGAAATCAAGTCCTTGAGAGGTGCTCACAACTAGTATGTATCAGGAAATTGGTAATGGGGTGCCTTCAACCTTCAGGACTCTATGCATTCCTATAAAAGCATTCAAAACATCAGATTTAGGAACAAAGGAAATAGAATCATGTAAATTAGAAAATGTAGCATTTTGTGATACAAAAAGGCAAAAAGATCCTTGCAGAAAATGCAAGAGAGTGACTGTGGTGTTTCTTTTTGTTGACTAGAGAAGAGAATGAAGAGGGTGAGAGGGTGAGGAAGAAGAAACTGTTGATCACTTCTATTTGTTTTCTATGCTTGATTTTGAATACTTTGAGGTCAGAGTTATATTTCATTCTGCTATGTATCCACAGCACTCTCTCTGAATACAGTAGGATTCAATAAGCAGTTACTGAGCTGAATTTAATTTCTACAAAGGTACTTTTATTCAAAAATTGGCAAATGAAAGCTTTCACAATTCATAAAAGGCTTCTCTTTGATCACCAAAGGTGAATTTAAACCCCAGTATTCAGATAATCTTTCATAACCAAGCATTTGTGAGACAGTGGAAATTGCTTTCTGAAATAAGTCACAATGATTTCTATTTTTGGACAGAAGTCCACTGACAGCCTAGAATTTCTCACCTGGATCTCTCTAAAACCATGCATTTTAAACTGCTTTTTGGAGATTTTGAATAAAGGCATCAAAAGCGGAAAGACTAACATATAAAGGAATGGTGTGATACATTGTGCTAATCTTTTTCATGTGTGAAATGAAATAGAAGTAGGAAGAAAGACTAGTCACTGATAGTATTTAACAAAAACCAAGTGAGAAACCTTAGTGTGGGTACGTTTAAAATTCCTAAATATGAAAGCAAGTAATAACCCATCATGAAGTTAAGGTCTTCTTTGTTCTGCTTATGCTTTCAACTACAGCGTGTGACATGTTGTTCTGCCATTACAGGAGACTTAAAAGAAACATAATGCTTGAAGCAAAGCTTTCAAGTATGCCCATTGAAGAAATCTATGTGTTTGCTATTTTTTTTTTCTGGGTGTATTTTAGTGGCATTTTACAAAACAGCTGAAGGTAATGTTTCCCTAACATAAAAAAAAAAATTAGATCTATCAAAAGGCAACTCTATCATACCATTAATATTTTTATAACAAAACAATTGAGTTATATGACTACATTCCATTTTACTCTAATAATCATAATGCTTAATTAACACAAGTTTATTCTTTATCTGATTAAATTTGAAAGCTCAAATTTATTATAAGCATTCTAAAATTGTATAGTTGTCAAGAAATGGTAGATTTCTACATTCAGGGTAAAAATGTTCTGAAAAAATTAAAGCATATTTTTTCCTCCAAAATAGCTTATTTTTATTGCTCTAGTAGCATTTTTTTTGTTTCAAAATATTCTGTATAAGACAGCTATAAGACATCAGGAACATATTTATTATATATTCTTGCATGATATATCTTGCATGATTTATGATGTATCACAACAAACTATGGAAAACTCTTAAAGAGATGGAAATACCAGACCACCTGACCTGCCTCCTGAGAAATCTGTATGCAGGTCAAGAGGCAACAGTTAGAAATGGACATGGAAAAACAGACTGGTTCCAAATCAGGAAAGGAGTACATCAAGGCTGTGTCTTGTCATCCTGCATATTTAACTTATATGCAGAGTACATCATGAGAAATGCCAGGCTGGATGAAGCACAAGCTGGAATCAAGATTGCCAGGAGAAATATCAATAACCTCAGATATGCAGATGACAACACCCTTATGGGAAAAAGCGAAGAAGAACTAAAGAGCCTCTTGATGGAAGTGAAAGAGGAGAGTAAAAAAGTTGGCTTAGAGCTCAACATTCAGAAAACTAAGATCATGGCATCTGGTCCCATCACTTCATGGCAAATAAATGGGGAAAGAATGGAAACAGTGGGAGACTTTATTTTTCTAGGCACCAAAATCACTGCAGATGGTGACTGCAGCCATGAAATTAAAAGATGCTTCCTCCTTAGAAGAAAATCTATGACCTACCTAGACAGCATATTAAGAAGCAGAGACATTACTTTGCCAAGAAAGGTCCATCTAGTCAAAGCTATGGTTTTTCCAGGAGTCATGTATGGATGTGAGAGTTGGACTATAACGAAAGTTGAGCACCGAAGAATTAATGCTTTTGAACTGTCGTATTGGAGAAGACTCTTGAGAGTCTCTTGGACTTCAAGATCAAGCCAGTCAATCCTAAAGGAAATCAGTCCTGAATATTCATTGGAAGTACTGATGCTGAAGCTAAACATTTCAATACTTTGGCTACCTGATGCAAAGAGCTGATGCATTGGAAAAGACCCTAATGCTGAGAAAGATTGAAAGCAGGAGGAGAAGGGGTGACAGAGGATGAGAAGGTTGGATGGCATCATTGACTCAATGGGCATGAGTTTGAGTAAGCTCCAGGAGTTGCTGAAAGACAGGGAAGCCTGGCATGCTGCAGTCCATGGGGTCTCAAAGAGTCAGACATGGCTGAGTGAATAAACTGACTGAATGATGTATCTATACTTGTATATCTTATTTAAATATCAATTTTATAGAGTCATTATGTATTAAAGACAAGAGATGTTAGAGATAACCTTAAAAAAATCCCATTTACAGCTAAAGAAGCTGTGACTCAAATTGGTAAAACTTTGGAAATACCTGACATATTTTTAAAACATTTGAAATTTCTACATATTTATCCAAATAGTAGTGATGTAAATTATTTTCTGAAACCAATAATGGTTGTAAAGAATGTAATATACATAAATTGAAAAATAAATGAATACAAAATAAATAATGAACTATCAGTGTAACAGAAGAAATAATATTGCTTTGAATCTGACCAATTTGGTGTTTGTCTTTAACAATATTTCCAGTGAATTAAGTCTGCTTCAAAATATTAATTTGAATCATAAATAATTGTATCAAGCATTACTGGATTAGCACTCATCATTTTGTAAGTCTTCTTTCTAATTTAATTGGGGAAGGTGGTATTGACTCTAATTGGTTTTGGTTTTAAGCATTGTTTTATCCCTTAGTGGTCACATGACTTTCAGGAAATCACTTAATTTGCCTAAGTCTCAGTCTTCAGTTCTGTAAAGAAATGTGTCTACTTTCTTTTGGGAGATTGCCAGTTATGTCAATAAGAGCTTCCTCCTTTCCTTCCTTTGTTTTTCCAGCTCATTCATATTGGTGGGATTTTTTATTTTTAATTTTATAGAACATCATCAAGAGAGGGATTATATGGGGAGAAGTGGTTCATACAATGTGTATAATTAAATACCTACACACTAGCAAGTTTCTTGCACCAGTTTTTGGAGCAGGAGAAGTAGGGATTAGGTACTTTTAGAGGCAGAACTAAGAGAGGACTCAAAACTTTTGTTAGAGCTGGGCCCTGAATAGTTTGGACCAATGGTGACACTGGACACAGAAAGATGCTCCTCCCCCTCTACTTTTACATGCCAGCAATATTTTGGTACCAGGAGGAATAGGAAGTTGGGTACCATCAATCCCAGCAACCATACCTGAGATGTCAGTATTCATCTGACAAGCCCTGATGGTAATGAAGCTTCTTTGGCAAGCATCTAAGGCAGCAGGCATGAATCAGTGAGACCATAGGTGAGTGAAGTGTACCAGGCAAAATCTGAGCTGTGACATTAGACACCAAGGAGATTTGTAGATCTGTGTGTGACATCTGTAGGGGAAGTCCAAAAGTGATTCTGAATCCTCAGATCCAGAGGAAACTCTCTCTGCTTTGGGTCCTGATTGCATATTTGTTGAAAAGTCTGCCTTTCAGCACATCATATATGCTTATATTCTCCATTTAACAAGAATGTTAACATCTGGAAGGCAGATTCGTTTCTTAAACTTTTAAGTCCCTTAATATCTAGGAAAGGGGAGAGAAATGTTATATAATTTGATATATAAGTGTGGATATATTTTAAGGTGGCAACAATGAGATAACTTATTTTCACAGAAGTTGATATAGTGGCAAACACCAAACTGTATACATTAGGTTATGATTATTTTTTTAACCTGAGGAAAAAGTTCAAGGAGGGGAATATTGGAAGGTGTTTGTGAAGGGAACAATAACATTGGTGCCTCAATCTAAAATCTAAAAATAATTACATGCCTGATTCAATCTGGCTGAGACTGTACACTCCTCCTGAATTTATCTTGGCAATGGTATAAGAAAAAGAATAACCCTAAAAGACAGATGTTTGAGATAGAAATGGAAATATTTCTGGATTAAGAGAGAGATGTTTTAGTTACAATTTTAGCTGTGCATTTACTGTTCTCAGATTCTTGATAAATTTCTTTCCTTCATTATGTAAGATTTTCATTTGCATTTATCATTCATTCTTAATTTGAATAATAACTAGCTGTGGCACAAGTCATGGGCAGGGGTAGATAGGCCAAAAGGGTTCAAGGATCTATTTTGACTGTTCTGAACTTGTGGCTTGATATTAGATTAAATCTGTTTCTCCAACTGCAAAATGACCAAATTATGTACAGATGTAATTAAAAATGGTTACATAATAACAAAAACGGGGCTTCCCAGATGGCATTAGTGGTAAAGGACCTGCCAGCCAATGCAGGAGTCATAAGAGACCCCGGTCTGATCCCTGGGTCAGGAAGATCCCCTGGAGGAGGGCATGGCTACCCACTCCAGTGTTCTTGCCTGGAGAATCCCATGGACAGAGGAGCCTGGCAGGCTACACAGTCCATGGGGTCGCCAAGAGTTGGACACCACTGAAGCAGCTTAGCATACATAACGAAAATAGTAGATATGTGAATAAATCTGTTTTGAAAATGTCTGTGCTCTTATGAACAACAAAAATTGATTGACTCTTTTTAAATTTTTCTGAGTTGAAAATTAGAAAAGCAAAATAGATAGACATGATACTATATCTCCACAGTACTGTTTGTCAGATATTTGGAATTATAATTATGTGTTAGTATAGCTTTCTATATTTCCAATTTCTTAGAATTTGAATATAAAGGATACATGCATATTTGGGTCAGTTTAGATGTACTTTTTGACTTCTCAAACTGTTTAGAAAATTAAGAGGAATAATGTCAATCAACTTCCCAGTTGCTTCCTTAATGTCTAGAATTGTGCTTACTATTGAGTAATAGTTTAGTAAGAATAGTAAATCTTTAAAGGCAGGAAGATGAGCAGGTTCATATATGGTGTATATTCATTATATCTAGCAACAGAAGGCATCTTTTTAAAGAGTAACCAAGTTGTGGTGTCCCTTATCCAATATATTTAGAAAAATAATTATCATTAGTTAACATTCATGATACATTTCCAGCATATTTTAATGCTAAAGTAAACAATAGAATCATTCTATTTAAAGGAAACTGAGGTCATCTAGTCTTGCCCCATCATTTTGCAGCTGAAGCTGGAATCCAGTGCCAATATGTAACTTATGTGCAATCATCCAGCTAATAGCAGTGCCGAGAATGGAGGCTCTTGTCCTCTTTTCCACTCCAGTGTTCTTTGTAGTAACCAACACTGTAGACAAGCTAATAGGCTCTCATTTTTCCTCTGATTCTAGCTTGTTTCCTGTTGTCCTATTCATTTTTCCACATAAGCCAAAATCACTTAAATGTATGTTTGTTTGTTTGTTTCCTAATGGTCTTCAACTATGGATGTGAAAGTTGGACAATAAACAAAGCTGAGAACCAAAAATTTGATGCTTTTGAACTGTGGTGTTGGAGCAGTCTCTTGAGAGTCCCTTGGATTGCAAGGAGATCCAACAAGTCCATCCTAAAGGAGGTCAATCCTGAATATTCATTGGAAGGACTGATGCTGAAGCTGAAACTCCAATACTTTGGCCACCTGATGCGAAGAACTGACTTATTGGAAAAGACCCTGATGCTGGGAAAGATTGAAGGTGGGAGGAGAAGGGGACGACAGAGGATGAGATGGTTGGATGGCATCACCGACTCAACGGACTTGAGTTTGAGTAAGCTCTGGGAGTCGGTGATGGACCGAGAGGCCTGGTGTACTGCAGTACATTGGGTTGCAAAGAGTTGGACACGACTGAGCGACTGAACTGAACAAATGGGCATCTAACTAAAGGAAGTTTAGCTGAAGTAGTTCTTGAAGTCAAAAGCACATAGCTATCATTTTTATTACTGAACATTTACCGTAGGCAGACCCACTGTGAGGGACATAACACTACTTTTCTTTGATTTATTTCTCACTCTAGCCCTATGAAGTTAGTTCTACATCATCATCAACTTTTCAGCTAAAATAAATTGAAATTGGCTGGGGGAATCTTAAGTGGCTTTTCTGAAGTCCCTGTGAATAAATGGAAGGACTGGGGGATACGGTTAGTAGAGCCAGCTATTTCCTGAAACATTTGAGTAGCTTCTTTTGTGCAGCTAGCTTGGCCATCAAACCACAGGCCAGAGGTTTCACACCCTGAATGGATCCTAACCAGTTCCTCTAAGTGCTCCAGCCCAGCCCTCCACAGGATATTTGGGTGGCAGCTAATGTTATATTATTGAGACCTATTTTGGAATAATATGTAACTTTTACACAGTTGGAATACAATGAGTGTTATAGAATACCACATTTTAAGGTAAATACATGAATTTTTATTATTTCAAACAAAATTTGCCCACCTGGTTCAATGTAAAGGAAGTTTAAAACACTTTATAAACTGGTTATTGACTTCTTGGACCTCACAGAGCTCTTACAAAACACCATTTAAATAAACCAAGCACAAATATACTGGAAACATATGAATTAAATTTCCCTTGAAATGCACTGGATTTAAAAATTGGGAGGAAGAGTGCTTGGCCAAGGCATTTATGTTTTGCCAAACCCCAAATGTTTGAAAAAATAGTTTTAAAACATTTTATTGAATCAAAATGCTACCGAGTATACACATTCCTTAAAAATCTGTGTTTACTTATTGAATCATAAGCCATATTACATTGGTACAAATTAAGTGATTATGGAGCAATGTGTCAAACTGTTCAGAATATTAATATAAAATGTTTGATAATTGATAATTTAGCAGCGGTCAGAGATTGACAGAGCTAGCTATACAACATGTCCTCTGCTCAACTTAACAGTCATAGAACAGCATAGCCATAGAATTCTTTTCCATAGAAGTAGCACAGACATTTATTTTAGAGAACAAAAGCATGTTCTCAAACTTAATGATTCTAATAATTACCAAAAAAAACCTTCAATTTACTAACGGAAAAGGAAACAATTTTAAGAATGTGACCTGGTCACAGCAGAGCATTGATCACTCTGTGTGTGTATGTGTGGAGGTAGTTTACTCAAATTAGAACCAAACACATTTTTGTATAAATAATCAGCAGTTTTTCCAATTCCTTCAGTATATAAGTCTCAATTTTATATGGACCCTAATGTGGAAAAGATTTACAAAACTAGCTTCTGTAAGTGTGTGGCATGATCTACCCAACTCACTTTTGCTGGGTGATCCATTAGCGCTTCACTCCTTTGAATCTGAATGGATTTGTAGTCTTCTTGTGTCCACTTTTACAGTAGAATTACCCCTGAGTGTTAGGTCATTGCTATCTAGGTTCTTAGCAAGAATGGTTTGAAACTATTGGTGGTTGGGTTGACAACTAGCTGGAAACAAAGCTTAGTGGGCATAGGCTTCAGCCCAAGAGTCAGATGGGAAATGGCTGAGATATCTAAAACTGTAAGAGTAAGTGGTCTGCACTATGAAAAAAACTTGCTTGGCTCTTTTAGTCAGAAATCCATCAAAATCCATGTGCAACTCTTGGCTGTTTATGGGACATAGTACCTGCTCATGACTACATCAGGGCACATGCTAAAATGCTTTTCCCCCCCAACATCCCTCTTAGGCAGCAACTTCATTCTGCTTTCACTTTTCAGATTACGTTTTACCTCCTATGTAGATAGTTGGATGACTCCATCTTAAGTAGGTCCTTAGTGGTCTCAGTTATCTTCTGTTTTAACTCCTTCTTTGTTTCTTTTATATCATATACTAGAATTTTGAATTATTATGTTTATTGCTTAAGAACTTTAAATTACCTCCTTCACCAGAGGAGTTCTATGGAGAGGAGTAATGTCTGTCAAATTCACAGTTGATTCCCAGTACCTAGCACTGTGTTTGGCACTGGATGAATACTTTGGGATGAGTGAATAAATGTTTGATGACAGAGAGATGAGCAGGCTCATATGTGGTATATTCACTGTATTTAGCAATAGCAGTCATTTGTTAAAAATTTAAACAAATTACAGTGTTAACTACAATGTAGGAGATAGCAACTTAACTGTAGATGAACTGAGCCAATGCCTGCTGATATGATACTATATTTCTTCACTCAATATATGAGCTTATAAGTCTATTTCCTGGAAAGAGTTTCAAGAAGGTTGGAAGATTTCCTAACACTTTTTTTTTTTTAATTTAAAGATTTATTAACCTAATCACCTAATGCCTGGAGAGAAAAAGTAGATTGAGGCAGAGGCTCCTATAGACAGATGTCTAAGAGCCAGTCTTAAGGAAAAACTTAAGGAAAAAACCATTAGCCTTCCATTATAAAGAAAGAGAAGAGATTCCCTCTAAGTAAGGCAGAGGGAAAGCACGGGGGAAACACTTTCTTTAAAATTTCCTGTGTATTAGTCTACTTTTGAAAACATTAATATATGTCCCTTCTTACCTGAAATCAGGTCATTTTCCAAGCAAAGAGTTCATTGAACATGGTAGCCAAAAATAAGTGAAACTCGATGGACCCTTCTTGCCATGAGAACAAGTTCTGATTATCCTCTTAACACATAAGATCTATTTGGACATTCAACTGAAAAATAAATTCCCAGAATTTTTTTCTCTAATTACTACAGTCAAGATCTGTCTTCTAACTCTTTCTTCTATTGTTGTTGTTGTTCAGTCCCTAAGTCGTGCCCAACTCTTCACGACACCATGGTGTTTGCTCAAACATGTCTGTTAAATCAGTGATGCCATCCAACCATCTCATCCTTTGTCATCCCCTTCTCCTCCTGCCTTCAATCTTTCCCAGCATCAGGGTCTTCTTCTATATGCACACCAATTTTATACTCATGTCTTATTTTCTCTCTTCTTGAGAAATATTATTTTAGCATCTAGTGTGTATCCAGAATTGGGAGTATAATAGAAAACAGGATGTGTTCCCTTTTCTCTTGGAGAATATACCTTTTCCTATGAACCTCCACAACCTACCAACATATTCATGGGTTGGAAAATATCCCAGTTGTTTTATAACTAAACTGGTTTTGAGGTTTGTCCTTATATTTTTTACACTGAAAGGGCTAGATGCAAAGAAAGGATCTGAGAGACTGCCAATTTCCTGCATAGTGTTCTGTCTTTTTTTTTTTTTTTTTTTTTTAACCATAAAAGGAGGCAGTGGGGGGAAGCCTCAATGGGTGATGAGAAGAGTACGGCCGGGACATGTCAGTGACTGTGTGAGGTGGAAGGAGGTACCTCTTAGAACAAGTTGTCAAGGAAGTCAGAGGCCTCTCCAGAGTCGGCTGTTAGATTGCCAGCACCACCTTGAGTTTTCTACTAACATTTCTATCCCTCTCATGTTTCTGTCTTCAGTTACTTTACCCCTAATTTATAGTTTTTGAATTCATTTGTCATGCTGAGTTAGAAATTCAAGTCTTGACATTTTCTAATAGAAAATTCTATAATTTCAGATTTAACTGAAACTGGCCCTTAGATTCTCCATAGAATATCATACAGTATTTTCCTGGTATGTTTTGAGATGCCTGATATCACATGGGCAAGTGAGAGAAGAGGCCAGAAGTCTAAGAAAGAGTCAGGGATTCAGTGGGTTCTCTTTATAACAGATGTAGTGAAAACTAAAAACCAGTTAAATGGAAAATATTTGTTTGACCCATAAGAATATCTTTATAGAAGAGGAATTTACCAGATGTTTGATACTTCCGCCTGGCTTGTAATTTATAGGCTGTATTAGGTCAACAGTGACATTTGTGTTAGCAAATATAAAAATGATAGGAGTGATATATTATAAACACATTTTTGGTGTGAGATGGTCACGTTGAAAAATAAACTATTTGAAAATCAGTTTCTTTGTATAGTCTTACAATCATTCTGCATCTTGCAAATACATATATTGTTGCCACTGATTTTCTCATTCGTCCCACGAACTTGCTCAAATTTAAGTTCATTATAGCAATAAAAGTCTTGACTTCCTTATTAGTCTTGTTAACTAGTATAAATTCCTTACCCCCCTGGAATGGAAGAATTTAACCATTTCTAGAACCATAACCTAAAGGACTAATATCATGGGAATTTGCTATGGTATGCCTGACAGGTCCACATATATGTATTAAGTTTTTATTCAAATTCATTTAAGTGTATTTTATCAATGCATTTTATTCAGTAGGGAAACCATCTTTCTCCTCCATTCATATTTTCAAGTAAAAGTACTTTTTGGCTCAGAGCAATTCTTGCCTCTTTCCCTGTTACTCACATGCTCATCTCCATAAAGGATGAATTATCTGTTACACTTTGTACAAAGAATTATACATATTCAATCTCTTTCCCTTTCTCTTCTCTGTTTTGGTGCCAGTCGCAAAAGTCACAAATTGTTGTGCCTTTATTTAGTAAGAGACTTGCCAGGAGAAGCTTTGAATTTTTCAGATCTATGCAAGCATGTTTAATAGTTTGAAATATTAATAACCCATCTATGCTGAAGATTTATAGTAAATTCTCTAAGTAGCCTCACTGTGATTAAAAACTTGATATTTTTAGCTCAATTTCTTTGACTCTTCAGCTGTACATCATAATGAATTCCCAACCCAAGAGGAGAAAAGAGATGCTATTTATTCACTTAAAAACCTCAACACAAAGAAATAGATTGCAGTTTTAATTTTCATTTATAATAACATGGTGGATATGTCACATATTCACCTAAAGCACATGTGGAAACACTAAAACGTATGTGTAAACACACTAGGCATCCACACACTTAGGAATCCACATAAAAACTTTCTGTGAGATAATATTTTTTCCATATTGAGGCAACTCTCAGTTGAAAAATAAGTTGTAAGTTTCTATTCTGATTGAAACTTGATTTCCATAGATTTCAGTTATATATAGCTTAAAGGTGACTGTTTTACTTTCATATGAAATGCTTGAGATACTGAAAAGATTCTGCATATTTAAATTGTACTTAGATTATGAAGATAAGGCAAAAGAACTTAGATGAAAATATACTTAAGAATTTCACAGAGAAAGTTGATTCTTCAGCATAATCTTCATCTTTGTGAATTATTTTGACTAAATCTGCTTAAATTATCTTACTTAATATCTACCTCTAGTTTTCAATAGAAACATATTAAAGCTGTTTATAAAATTCATAATATTTTTCAAAGATAAATCTGTGTTTACATAAAGCAATTGTTTTGAAATTATTAAACCTCAAAGATTTGTATTCTTAATTCTCCCTCATAACTTTTTTCATTGAAACCAGTTTATTAATGCTTAGATGCTGAAGAGTTGATGGAATTTAACAGCTAATTGTCCAGCAGAACACTATTACAGTAAAAAATGACAGAAACACATTAATAGGCTAAGTTGGAAACAAACATAAATATGTAATCTTCTTTATAACTAAATGAATATTCCAGGCCTAAATTTTTATTTTTAGCAGCATTTAACTTACTAAATGTTCTGCCTCATTTTGTATTCCTCTTCACCTACTGATATAATTGGTGGAATTATATCAGTTTTCCTCCTGTATCTCTGGTATCTCCTAGGTCATTGACATTGATCTTTGCTACCTGGTTATTAAAACTGGAGTTTTATGACAGTTCTATTTCCAGTTTTAAGGAATCTCTACACTCTTCTCCATAGTGGCTGTACTAGTTTGCATTCCCACCAACAGTGTAAGAGGGTTCCCTTTTCTCCACACCCTCTCCAGCATTTATTGCTTATAGACTTTTGGATAGCAGCCATTCTGACTGGCGTGTAATGGTACCTCATTGAGGTTTTGATTTGCATTTCTCTGATAATGAGTGATGTTGAGCATCTTTTCATGTGTTTGTTAGCCATCTGTAATAACTTCTTTGGAGAAATGTCTGTTTAGATCTTTGGCCCATTATTTTATTGGGTCATTGATTTTCTGGAATTGAGCTGTGGAGTTACTTGTATATTTTTGAAATTAATCCTTTGTCTGTTTCCTCATTTGCTATTATTTTCTCCCATTCTGAAGACTGTCTTTTCAACTTGCTTATATTTTCCTTTGTTATACAAAAGCTTTTAAGTTTAGTTAGGTCCCATTTGTTTATTTTTGCTTTTATTTCCAATATTCTGGGAGGTGGGTCATAGAGGATCTTGCTGTGATTTATGTCGAAGAGTGTTTTGCCCATGTTCTCCTCGAGGAGTTTTATAGTTTCTGGTCTTACATTTAGATCTTTAATCCATTTTGAGTTTATTTTTGTGTATGGTGTTAGAAAGTGTTCTAGTTTCATTCTTTTACAAGTGGTTGACCAGTTTTCCCAGCACCACTTGTTAAAGAGGTTGTCTTTTTTTTCATTGTATATCCTTGCCTCCTTTGTCAAAGATAAGGTGTCCATAGGTACGTGGATTTATCTCTGGGCTTTCTATTCTGTTCCATTGATCTATATTTCTGTCTTTGTGCCAGTACCATACTGTCTTGATGACTGTGGCTTTGCAGTAGAGCCTGAAGTCAGGCAGGTTGATTCCTCCAGTTCCAGTCTTCTTTCTCAAGATTGCTTTGGCTATTCAAGGTTTTTTGTATTTCCATACAAATTGTGAAATTATTTGTTCTAGTTCTTTGAAGATTACCATTGGTAGCTTGATAGGGATTGTATCGAATCTATAGATTACTTTGGGTTGTATACTCATTTTCACAATATTGATTCTTCCAATCCATGAACACGGCATATTTCTCCATCTATCTGTGTCCTCTTTGATTTCTTTCATCAGTGTTTTATAGTTTTCTATGTGTAGGTCTTTTGTTTCTTTAGGTAGATATACTCCTGAGTATTTTATTCTTTTTGTTGCAATGGTGAATAATATTGTTTCCTTAATTTCTCTTTCTGTTTTCTCATTGTTAGCGTATAGAAATGCAAGGGATTTCTGTGTGTTAATTTTATATCCTGCAACTTTACTCACTCCTGGGCATACACACCGAGGAAACCAGATCTGAAAGAGACACGTGTACCCCAATGTTCATCGCAGCACTGTTTATAATAGCCAGGACATGGAAGCAACCTAGATGCCCATCAGCAGACGAATGGATAAGAAAGCTGTGGTACATATATACAATGGAATATTACTCAGCCATTAAAAAGAATGCATTTGAATCAGTTTTAATGAGGTGGATGAAACTGGAGCCCATTATACAGAGTGAAGTAAGCCAGCCAGAAAGAAAAACATTAATAAATTATATTAATGCATATACATGGAATTTAGAAAGATGGTAATGATAACCCTATATGCAATACAGAAAAAGAGACACAGATGTATAGAACAGACTTTGGACTCTATGGGAGAAGGCGAGGGTGGGATGATCTGAGAGAACAGCATCAAAACATGTATATTATCAAGTGTGAAACAGATCACCAGCCCAGGTTGGATGCATGAGACAAGTGCTCACGGCTGGTGCACTGGGATGACCCAGAGGGATGGGATGGGGAGGGAGGTGGCAGGGGGGTTCAGGATGTGGAACACATGTAAATCCATGGCTGATTCATGTCAATGTATTGCAAAAACCACTACAATATTGTAAAGTAATTAGCCTTCAACTAATAAAAATAATTGGGGGGGAAAAAAAGAAATTAAAAAAAAATCTGATTTCTGTCATACATCAACATGAATTAGCCCTAGGCTGGAAGTTTGTAATGGAACTTTGTTCTAGTATAATAGTTCCTCAGATGTGATCCTAGGCAAATAAATTAGTAAACTTCAAAAAAAAAAAAAAAAAAGAAAAAAACTGGAGTTTTGTAAATGTTAGACCAAAGTCTGCTTTTTCCTCACTGTGCATCCTCTCTTAACCATATGAACTTCTCTAGCTGAGGAAGCTTGCTTTGTGTTACCAGCCCTAATCCTTCCTCTCAGAATGTATGGATATAGCCCCCCTTTATTTGGCTTTACTGCCCAGTTATTTAAAATCACCTCACACCTATTCTCTTTCAATTTTCTCCTTTTCATTATTCTCTTTATCCAATCCTTTATCAAATCTCATCAAATGCGACTTTCAAATCTCTTTCATTCATTTGCTTTTTCATTGTGACTTTTCTAGTCCAAATTATCATTATTGCAGACACTAATAATGGTAGTTTAATGTGGATATATTACTAATGTCTATTATAAATATTCATAAGTTAATTTCAGTAGAATCTAAAGAGAAAGCTATATAGAAGACAGACAATTTTGGTCATGTAATACTATGTCATTAACATCATTTTAGTCAGGAAACTGGGAAAGACTAATTGATTCATCTCTCAAGAGTAAGGATTGCTATCGACAATAAGTAATCAATAAATCATTTATTTTGGTGACATCTTAGGCCAATATAATGTAATAAGTTTACTTAGGTGAAGATCTTTTGGTTATATTTATAATGTAATAGTTCAATAAGGACCTTAATTATTATATTTATTTATTATTATTAGACTTTCTTCTCTCCATGTATTTGTGGCATTCCTTGGAGGACTTTGTGACTTAACAACAATGTGTGTCAAGAGAAATCACAGAGGGACATGTTAAGTAGAGGAAAAGAGCTTTGCGTTTGAATTAGGATCAGAATTTAAATCCTAACTGTGGTCACTTAAGTTTGTATAAACTTGCATGCCTTCTTTGTTTTCCACCTCAATTTCCCCATCTGTAAAAGGGGACGATATTACTTTCTCTTGGGTTATGAGGATTATCAAATAAGATACAGTTTATGAAACACATTATGGGGCTTAGACCATGGCTTCATATGTTTTCTAACAACACACACTATATGTTATGGGAAAAGTGAAAGTGAAGTCACTCAGTTGCAGCCGACTCTTTGCGACCCCATGGGCTGTAGCCTACCAGACTCCTCCGTCCATGGGATTCCCTAGGCAAGAATACTGGAGTGGGTTGCCATTTCCTTCTCCAGGGGATCTTCCGGACCCAGGGGTCGAACTGAGGTCTTCCACCTTGCAGGGTAGACACGTTACCCTCTGAGCCACCAGGGAAGCCTGTTATGGGAAATGTTATTTTCATTTTAATTGTGCTTTACATAAAGATTAGAACCTACATTTAGCTCTAAATAATCTGAATTCCATGAACAAAAGTATTTGTGTGGTTTACTTCATTAATATGTATTTATTAACACTTAATGGATGTGATCCTTTTACTTTAAGGTACCTTAAATTCTTTGTGGGAGCTATTTAGTGCTTCCACTGTAAAGTAATGTATTAGATAAAATCTTGCCCCTGTTTTATGCATGATTGCTAATCTGTCACACCTGTGTTATAAATTGCCATAGAAAGTGTGCCTCCTGTAACACACGTTTATCATTATAAACCAGTAGTAAAAGACCAATTATGTAGGCTTTTTCTAAATTTTTTATCACCTAAAGTTTGAGTCTGAAAATGTAAGCCTAAAAAGACCAATTAAATATATTTGTCTGTTCAGATGGAAAATTCATGCAATTGTTCTACTTACGTTTTTCTAAGTAGACAGTTTTGTGCCCAATTTTCACCATTCAACACATTTTACAGAGAGCATATGGAATAGCTTTTTTACATCTTCCATCAGGCATATGGAGGTTGGTGAGAAAATAGATCATAAGAAAACATTAAAAAAATACATAAAATGCATTCAAGATGTGTAAGGAAAACCAAACACAGATTTTTCAAGGCCTGGCAAATTTAGGAGTGAGAAAAGCACTGGATTCAAAGTCTTGATCTCACTTTTGCTTTAACAACTAAATATGAGTAAATAGAAAAAGAAACATTTTTTAAATGATTTTAATGAGGCAAGAAAAAAATCCAATTAAGATTTGAGTTAGGCTATTGATTATATCTAACTTTTAAAGAAAAAAAGCGAGTCTAGTTCCTTTGGGGCAACATCTTTGTAAAAATCATATAGCATTATTGATTAGAAATGATAGATCTTACTATACAAATAATAAGGATAGAAATAGAGGAAGTGTAGGCGAAATTTTAAAAAATATTTCATGGTCCTTTAGCACAGTGTCTGAATATGTTAAATAATGTTTAAATGAACACTTCAGTAAAAGAGGACAATGAACTCATTATAACTTAAGTTCAAAGTACTAAGGTACAATTAATAAAATTTCCTCTTTTTCCAACTGAAGAAACTGAGGCTTAAAGATAATAAGAATTATGTCTAATATCACACTTTGATAAATTGATAGAGTTGAAATTTCATTTGTTTTTGCTTTTGAGAGTTTAGTTTTTAAGTCACTAACATATGGAGAAGGGAATGGCTACCCACTCCAGTATTCTTGCCTGGAGAATTCCATGGACAGAAGAGCTTGGCGGCCTATAGTCCATGGGATTGCAAAGAGTCAGACGTGACTGAATGACTAACGCTAACATATACTACTTTTTATATAAGAGAGTACTGATAACCTGAGAAAAGTTATTATTGTATCATTGCTTTCACAAACAGTGACATATCTATAATTACATATATATTGCCTTATTTTAGTTTTAAAATGATCTGTAACTCATCTCATATAAGCTTTATAGTTAATATAGTTTAAATTTTAAGTTAGATTTGTTTTAGGTCAAATAGTAAGTAACAGAGTTGAAATTAAAGCACAAACACTGATTACTCATGTCTTGGAATGGATTTTATTCTTATTGTATGAGTTGTTCAGTTTATACTGATTGACATATATGCTTTTGTATATTTCTTCCTTTTGAGTATGCTTGGCATTTAAACATCACTAGATGATTAATCTTATAAGTGCATTCTATTTCAACAGAACTGTGTTTACTTCCAGATATATATTACTATGGATATAATATTTTCAAAAAACTGAAACTAGCCTTCAAAATTTTAAATTCCAATAAGAAAAACAAATAGAAATAGACACCCAGTGGTAAAGTAGTAGGTTAAGTACTTTCCTTAGTAGTATAAAAAAACTATTAGGAGGTAGAGCACTTCTCATTCTGCCTTGCTTTGGAGCAGTATGGCAGAAGAGATTATACTGAAACTCTGGGGTAGAGTAGAGCTAATTAGTTACTAATTTGGCTTAATAGTAAGCCAAGTGTTCCTATCCTTTGGGTTAATCCACTACAAGATTACTCAGTCAATAAATATGCTTTAGGAAGTGCTGAGAAATCATAAAACTGGCTCTATCACTCGGCTGTTGTTCTATCACTTGGTTGCTGCCCTCAGAGAGTTCACAGTGAAGTCAAAGAAAGGGGAAGCCATGCTCAAAAGAATATTTATTCCATAAAGGAAAGGACTTTTCTGCTGCGTCCGTAAGTGTATTCCAAGCTGTTTGTAAAGCCTGGTTCCTGATAAGCAGACATGTACTTATTGAGTAAAGGACTAAATGATTGAATAAGTGTGAAGGAAAATGTGGACTTTGACATTGAGTTCAAACCACTGCATCCTCCAACTACTAACTTTGACTTAAGGGATTTGGAGTATATGCATCTAACTTATGTAGTAGTTCTGATGATTAAAAATAATGTATATGAATTAATAGATTTTTTGAGTTATCTATAAGCATATATAAAAATTGTTCAGCAGTATCATGAGAAAATTGTAAACAAACCCCAATAAATTGTAGAGAGCATAGTATTGATTGAGTTGAAGAGAGTGGATGAACTGAACGTGAGCTTCATGGATAGAATTTCTTTATGTTTCTGGTTTCTGAATTTCCTGCCTCTGCTTCAAGCACATTGTTTGACTTTCCTATAAAGCTTAGATAGTAATACTTACCTTATAGGGATTAAAGGCCTGGAGGCTGACTAAAACAGAGCCTTAATAAATGGTATTTAGCTAGTGATTATTGTAAATTTAAACAGTCAAGGTAAGTTTTACAGAGGAGAAAGAAAGGTAAACCAAACAAAAAGCAAACCAAACCAACAACAACACACCTAGAAAAGTAACAAATTGAAAATGGAGGCACATAATAAATTTAGCATATGTGTATGGAAAAAAATGTTTGGGCTTCCCTCATGGCTCAGATGGTGAAGAATCTTCTTGCAATGCAGGAGACCTGGGTTCCATCCCTGGGTTGGGCAGATCCCCTGGAGAAGGAAATGGCAACTGAATCCAGTATTCTGGCCTGAAGAATTCCATGGACAGGGGAGGAGCCTGGCAGGCTACAGTCCATGGGGTTTTAAAGAGTTGGACATGACTGAGCGGCTTTCAGTTTACTTCAAATGTTTATGCTGCTTAAAAATTTCTAGATGCTAAGAAGAGACAGCAATTTTACATGGTGGGACAACTACAGCTATTCTGCAGCCATAGCTAACTTTGCTTGAAAGAAGGAACTAATATGTATTAATTACCTCATGATTAGTACTTTTAATGTGTAATTTATTTAATCTGTTTAAAAATTAAATATATTATAGATTTCTATTATTATGTATCTTTTGTGGATTAGGAAAGTGAGAGGTTAAATAATTCAAACAAGGTCATACATCTATTGAATGGATTTTCAGAAAGTATTTATTCACCAACCTGGTATTTCTCTAAGTAAGGTCACAGCTATACTTGCATTAGTTCCTATGGTGTTTTTAAAAATGCATATTTCTGAGTTTCACCCCAGATAGACTAAAGGAGCTTGAGATAGACCAGGAATCTGTATTTTTAACAATCAATCCAGGAGAATCATATATATACACACACATATATATATATTTATTATAATATTTTTGATACATGTAAATATATATATTATATATAATATTTTTGATACATGTAAATAAATATATATATAATTTGAAAACTATTCCATTATCTATAAGAATTCGGCTACTAACTTATTTGTTTACATGATGTTATGTAAGTTAACTAGGTTGGCTTCAGTTTCCTCAACTACAAAGCAGAGATTTCAATTGAAGTATCTGCTTCAATCAGTCACTTTGAGGATTAAATAAATAAGCATGTAAGAATCCTCAGAACAGAGTCCAGCAGGTTTTAGAATTCAAAAATTTTAGCTACCATTATTATTTGTCATTTCCTTCAAGATTTCTTTGAGCTAGAATGGGTTTCAAAGACCAATTTACTCATTTTAATCATTACTCTTTTCACATTCATTTTCTAAGACTGAAGAGTCCTAATCTTCTGGTTTTTCATGGAGGCATTCCATCATTTTGGCCATTTAAATTACATCTTCCTGAGCGGCTTCTGTCTACATTATATCTTTCATTTCACTAGCAATCACAAGACAGAATATTGCAGATGGGGCCTTGCAATAATTTCACAGTAGGATAAGCTTATGTTTGTGTTAGTTCCCTACCCTTCCTCATGCTTCCCAACCTTTTTGGTCTTTTTGTGCACATTAAAGGGGGGAAAAAGCTAAATCATTCAGTTTCTTTTTCCTAGATTGGAACTAAGAGCTCAGAACCCATCATATAAAAAAAATAGTGCTTACATTTGTTTTTTCTAAATGCATTATCCTAATTAAAATAATAACACTTTATATTCTCTTAGTGCTTTATGATTCATAAATTCCATTTGATCAGAAGCCATAAAGGTACCATTTCATTATGTATTTTTACTGGTATATAACATTTCTTAAGCACAATAACCACCCACACAGACATAAAGCCAAACCAATTTTACTCCTCATTCCAAATCTTACTCTACAACTAATATGAGGTATGATTTAGAAATGGCTTCTCTAGTGTGTATAACTTTTTATATATATAAAAAAGAATCTTTGCAGTATTTTTGAAATGTTAAGAATCAAATGTAATAAGTATCATCAACTACCAGTTTGGATTAAACCAAAATCTCCCAATAAACAGTTTCATTTGAAAAATTGTGCTCAACTAAGTCTTAGTAGAGCCATTGAGACCCCCCTGGACAGTTCAGCCAATATGGGTGGGTAGAGCAATGAACTCTGAGCACCCAAGCCCTCCAGCCCCTTTATCAAAACAGCCCAATTTCAATTGTTTTTATCTGGCTTGCAATTTTGCCTGAAAAAATGATATCATGCTTAAAACTGGATTGAAAACTTCTGTAGTGTATAATAGGTTTTTAAAAAATCTCCTTCCACAGAAATTAACAAAATCAACAAAAAATTTAATAAATCTAATTAACTGACAACACTAAATTCTCAGGGGCTTAAAACCATGAGATATATTCATCAGAGGGCTATTTTCCATTTTGCCCATGTTTAGAGATCTTCCTACAGCATCTATGTCTACTCTAACAGAGAAAGTGTTAGTCACTCAGTCACGTCTGACTCTTGCAACCCATGGACTGTAGCCCACCAGGTTTCTCTGTCCATGGAATTCTCCAGACAAGAATACTGGAGTGGGTAGCCATTCCCTTCTCCAAGGGACTTCCTGACCCAGTCTCCTGCATGGTAGATGGATTCTTTACCATCTGAGCCACCAGTGATAGGTGAATCTAACAGAGAAAGATAACATGGCAGAGTCACTACCTTCTAGGGATGACACTGCTGAGCACATCTGTGGGCTTTTCATAAGCCAAGCAAATAGCACAATCATGCCTAACTTCAAAGGATGTGAAAGTTGGCTCCTGTTCTGTACTATGATGGATGAAAACTGGGGGTATCAGCAAACAGAAATAATGACCACCACAAGAGCCAGCTTTCAGAGATTATGCTGAATAAAATGGAAAATATAAACGTCTTCACAATCCCTAGCCTCATATATCTTAGAGAAGTAAGCAATTCTGTTTATACAGGATTTATAGTTAAATCATGTGCATTTAATTATAACATGGACATATAGAAGCAGCAGAATATCAACTAGAGACAAGATTTTTGTTTTAAACAAGTGCTTCACTAGCTTTAAAAACCACACTCATGTTAACAATGTGTGTCTTAAGCAAGAAAATAATTGGCATTTTTTTCATACTGTCTATAAGCCTATTATTAGTCATTTATCATTTCCACAGATCTGAACCCAATGAACATGTTTTGTGATATCCAAGAAAAATTTTTAAGAGTCATTCATTGATCGAAACTTCTTCCAACATTCTTCTAATTACCAGACTTGAGGCAACAAATAATATAATTGAGCATGATGGATTTTTCTTACAAACAAATATCTCACATGAACTTACTACAAAATTTTAAGAAAGGGAAGTGTGATCTCAGGCAGTAGAGGAAGGGTACTTCTGCTGGTAAGTTTCAGCAGAACTTGAAGATTCAACTCTTTTTAGACTTGTCTATCTTCTCAGGGTTTCACATCCAAATCTTTGGGCTCCTTCCATGGCAGTGCCCAAATTTTAACACAAAAATCATGGCAAAGGTGAGCATTTTTGAGTTAGGTTTTAATTCCATGATCAGCCTAATTTAGTGGTGTGTCAGACTTTGAGTCTTACCTGCCTAACAGTGACAAACTAAAAAAAGATACTTCTTTAAGGCCACAGTGGAAAGTCTCTGTTGTTCTCCAATTTCTTGAGGTGAAATTCTGGGTTTATCTTTATCCTTTTTAAGGTCTTCACAATTGTCAGAAGCAGCCAACAGATACTTGACACCTCAAAGCTTTTCCCCATATTGACATTTAATCTTAAATAACTAAAAGTAATAATATGTGGCAAGCCATAGATAATAGCATTGCATTTTCCGTTAGGAAAAAAGCTCTTATGTGATCAAGCTCCAAGAGGAGAGAAATCCAATCTCCAAATCCCATGTTGAAAATCTCTTGTGGAACTATTCCTGGTACTAGGTCTTTATTAGTAAAGGCTTAATTAGCAAAACAGCCCATCCTAAGTAGCTCAATAGGATGAATTAATTACAAAGAGATAGATGTGCTGGAAAGCTGAAGGATGGTGAGGCAACCAAAAATAATTAACAGCAAGAGACCACAATCTCTTTGGATTTGGAGAAGCCAGAGCGGGAGATGGTGTGACCAGAGTCAGGGCCAGCTAGTGGAAACTGGAATTATGGTGGAGGCTGCTTGAGGAGGGCTGGAAAAAAGGAGGAGAAGCAGGAAGTACCGGCTATTTTCCCTCCTCAGATCCCCCAAACTCCTTGTTGTGTTTCTATTGGCCAAACGCACCTAGAAACCTCTTGGTAAATGATCCTTAGAGAATTTGAAGGATTCAGTGCCCATCAATGAAAATTAAGTTAGGACAAGTTCAAGAAACGGATTGAAAGCAAATGGGGGAGTTGATAGGCACACTCATTGTCATGACCATTCTTTGAAGAAGATAATAAGGAATTTGAGTTTGTAAGAGATGCCCAGATATAATTTTACATTGTTGTAAAATTATAATAATTTTATTATATTTTAATTATAAAATTAATAATTTAATTTTAAAAATCATTTCATGCTAGAAGGAAGATTGCTTCAAAACTTTCCTTGGTACTTAGTTACATGGTCTAATCACAGCTCCTTGAATCAAGAAGTTCTTAGTTCCATTTCTGATCCCTAATCATTTGAAACCAGTATCTATTATTCTCAGTTAAGAAAAATGATTATGAAACACAGCCATGTTCATTTTTATCCTTTAATTCTTTGTATTGGTACAGTAGTACTTTGCACACTTCCCTGATGTATGTGTCATATCTTAATATTGTGGAGGCTCCCATTTTCTCTCTAATGCTTTTCCTGAGCTATCTTTGATTTCCTATATTGATTCTAAATTAGAGTATCTGCCTTTATGAAACAGACATCACTTGCATGAAAATTTTCAAATGGTAGTTTCAGCTGGTCTTGCAACTTTGGAACATGGCAAAGCAGACTTACAACAGCTCAACATAATCATACTTTATGACAAGCCATCTCACTACTCTATAATGTTCATTAAAAGACATGTGAAAGGAAGCTCATAGCAGTGTTATTTGTGGTAGCTCAAAACTGGAAATTATCCAAATGTCCATTAGTGATAGAACAGATAAATTGATTTAGCAACACAATTTATTGTTCAACAGAATGAGTGAATTATCTATAATGATACAAAGCATGATAGATGAAGTGAATTGAAAGAAGCTGTAGATGAAAGAGCATGTGATATATGATTCCATTCATATACAATACAAGAGGAAAATGCTCAATCTATGCAAATAGAAATTAGCATAGATTTCCCTTGATGGTATAGGGGTAGTGGCAGGAAGGGAAAATAAGAAGGGTTTCTGTGGTGCTGGCAATGGTGTAGCTGTGCGTGAAAATTTTACTAAACTCTTCATATTGTTATAGACTGAATGGTGCCCCCTGTAAATTTATATATTGAGGCCCTATAATCTTTAGAGGTCTCAGAAGAAACCAAATCTGCCAACACCTTGATCTTCTAACTTCTAGAACTGTAAGAAAATATTAGGTTGTTTGAGCCACCCAGCCTATAGTATTTTGTTATGATAGCCCTAGCAATCTAATATACATGTGTTATTCTTTTATATTATACTGCGCTTTTAAAAAACTTATTATGACATGTATATCATTTACTATGTATTAATAATATTCATCAGAGTCTAGGGTAATACTCTGTTGCCATATTGACAAATCTATAGCAAACCATATAGCTATTCAGACTAAGTGGGATAAATAAAAATTACGAATAGCTTCACTTCTATTTGTGTCAGATTTAGCTGATCAGTGAGTTTTGGCATCAAACAAACAAAAAAAATTCCTTCAGTTTTAGAGCTCTGTGGTTTTGTAAATGTGGATAAGTCATTATGGAACTGATCTATAATAATTTAAAAATGTACGGTAATGTCTATTTCTAACTGCCGTTCTACACTACAGTAACATTAGTTGCCTTCTAAAATAATCTTGAAAATTTCACATTGTCATTTGAACTCCAGGACCTTTAAGATGTTTTGCAGCTTGAATTAGAGCACAGTAAATATAAACACAGGGTCTTTGTGAGGACTTAGGATCTACTGTGAATCTCATAGTGTAATACAGCCAATATATTAAAAAGGCCAATAAAGTAAGGTTGAAAGAATAAAATAACTTATGAAGTACCATGACATATGCCCTTGGAAATTATACTCCTATGAGTCCAACTTCAATTCCTAGTAAAACTGTGCATTAACATAAAGTTGTACTGGGATTACTAAATAAGTTTTAAAATATCATGAGTAAAATTTGATAGTCTTTCATAAAATTATAAAATGAAGCTGATAGAAAAATAAGACTTTTATACTTTTTCAGAAAGTCACTTGATGATGTCTCAGGGCAAATGTCCTGATCTTATTTCAGGCTAAAGGAGGCATATGCCATCCTAAGCACCAATAATTAATAAACCTTCTAGTTTTATTTTCACCTTACATGGTCAAATCCATGTGATATTGAAAACATTTTTAACTTTTTATTTACTTGACGTATGGTTCCTGTAGAAATAAAAAATTTCCACAAATCAAATCAGCATTTTTAACAAGATGCCAAATGCCTGTATGTCAGCTCACAAACTGTGTACTTTGCATTTCCTCTGGGAGGTGAGACAGTGTTGTAAATATCTGTGAAGACTATTCTAAAATAGACTTGTGTTTAACATGGGAGGAAAATACTAGAAATCTAAGTTAAAGAAAGTTTCAAGGGAGCAAATGACCTTTTGAGGAAGGGAGATGATATTGTGAAGTTTCATCTGATTTTTGTGACATTTTATTGAGAAGTTTATCTGCCCTCTTCAGTTCATGCATGAGACCACCATTCTTTGTAATAGGCATCTTTGAATGGCAAAATCAGAGTGTATGGTTATAGCAACAAATTTTTGGCTCAGATTTTAAAAGTTGAGCTCCAGATATAATATAAAAAATGTTGGGAGAATACACGATTAGGCAGAATCAAATAGCATATTCCTCCCGTATGTTTCATTTCGAACGGGGAAAACTTGACAGGAGTTGCCCTCCATACCACATAGATTGCTAATAACTGAGAAAGTTGTGAAGGCAGAGAACATTTTCCATCTTGCCCTGGTGAGAGAACAAACTACACATCTACAGTTGTATTCCCTGTTATGTGTACTATGTACTGTGCGTTGTGCCGAGAATTTACATAGAATATAAAATTTTATTTACATATAAAATATGGATATTTCAAATAATTAAGGCTTTGTCCATGTTTTCCAAGACTGTCACTGACAAATCTGGAATTTGAGCCTGGTTTTACTGTCTTTAAAACTCAAAAAAAAAAAAAAAACAAAAAACAAAAACTCATGATGAGAATATATATAAGAGGAGGAGGGCTATTTTTAAATAAAAAGCAGCTTATGGTACTCTGGAAAAGATAGCTATGGAGTCAGTTCTAGCAAAGTGAACAAGAAAGAAAATTCAAGTTGAGAAAACTCAACATCAGACACATTTGATCTCTAACAGAAACATTAGATCTATAAGAGTAAATTGAATTTGAAATGTAAAGATAATTGAGATATTCTTGACAATAAGGATTGCATCCTGTTTTATTCTATTTTTTCTGATACTCTTTGAATATTTCATGTTCTCGTGGAATGAATCAACAGGTTAGGAGTATTTCATTGGAATATCAGGCATATATTATAAAAACCTCTGGAGATGCTAAATATTAGACAATTTTAATGTTTCCCTTCCTTGGGATGAAATGCATTCTTGTTATTGTTAGAAATCAGAACATATTATTTCATGGTTTGAGTCTCTGAGAAACCTCACAAACCCCCAATTATAAGCTTCACTTATTTCTATATAGGTATCTAACGTCTATCTTAGCCTACTCTGTTTGGTGTCTTTTCTTCTATGTTACACTTTTGCCATCTCATTTATATTCCTAGTATGTAGAATACTTGCTGTATAGTAAATATTAAAACTATCCAGAATATGGCCTCTACTTTTTAAAGTATTCTCTTCCATATTTCCAGTTTATGGTATGGAAGAGGGGCAAGCGTAAATCTCTACAGAACTTCTGATTTGAAATGCAAATATAACTAAAAGAGGAAATGAATGAATTTGCTGAAGCCCTCACTTTTAGAAGGCTCTAGAAAAGAAGGAAGTACAAAAGGGGACGGGAAATTCTGATAGTGCGACCAAGAGAGGGAACTCCCAGTAGAGTGACAAAGAAGGTGGTGTTGGGAATTATAAAATCATAGCACACTGCCTACATTACAAGTATTTTAGAAAGTTGAAATATCTAGCTCAAGGTTATTAATGGATCATATGTTAGACTGCAAAACAAGTCTTAATAAATTTAAGAAGATTGAAATCATATCAGTCATCTTTTCCAACCTCATTGTTTCATGTTCTTGCAAATCTGTCCAACATTCAGCTTAATAGAAAATGAATAGAATCTCATATCTGCTTCCATCTCTTGGAATATCACACATCATAGAGTCTCAAGAAAACTCCATTATACATTTTTAGAAAATGAAAGATAAAATAGCAAATGACATCTCAGTACTTTTGTGAAATTAGTTTTGATTTATAAAAAGTTTTTACAGGCCCCTAAGGAACTCAGACATCACTTTGAGAACTACTTCTGTAGCAAATATTTTAAATAATTTTCTGGCACTTTTCTACTGCTCCTGGAGGAGGTTGTAGTCAAAAATGTTTTTTGTCTATATCTGACTTGTTTTACTTAGCTCAATGCTTGTAAGGTTCTTTCTTTGCACTTGAATTTTAGCAACTTCACCAAGATATGCTTTGCTGTTTTGTGTTCTTTATCAGTTTATCACTGGCTAAGCTCTGAACTTTTAAACAACAGTTGAAGGCCCTCTTTCATGCAAAACAATTATTCCTTTATTTTTCAATGTTATTCCTGTTCTGTTTGTACTTTTTTTCCCCAGGGACACAATTATATTTATGTCAGACATTCTCTGAATGTCATAGTTATTTAATCAAGAATTTCTGTTGATCTTTTAAATTTTCTATTATAATATTTTCCTCAAGTCTGTCATCTGTAAATTTGACTTTGCTGGCCATACATGTCTCTTTGCTTCTAGTGTGTGCTCATTTTGAAAATGAGGATGTTGTAATCTACAGTTTGATGAGCACTGGTTTCTGTTCTTGATCTTATTATGGCACTAATTTTTTTTGAAAAATATTTTATGGAATCAAAGGATGTATTATTTTCTGTAATTTTAAGAATGTAGGGTATTATATCTTTCTAAAATGTCATCTTTCCCTGGAAGAACTTTCTTTTTTTTTTTTTTTAAAGTGGTCTGTAATTTACGATCGACTTCCTTTTTCTCTTAGCATATAGTAGTAGGTATCACGTTCAATCCTTATGCTTATAACTCATGTACAAATAAGAGGGGTTTTAAACCAGTTTACTGAGATACCATTGAGGTATTACACAGGTAAAATGCTGAATGTACAGTTAATGCACACAGTCAATGACTTTGTGGATAAGGGTGTGTGTATGCGCTAGTGGCTCAGTCGTGTCCAACTCTTCGCAGCTCTTCTGTCCATGTGATTTTTCCAGGCAAGAATACTGGAGTAGGTTGCCATTTCCTTCTCCAGGGGATCTTCCTGGCCCAGGGATCACACCTGGGTCTCCTTCATTGTAGGCAGACTCTTTACCATCTGAGCTACCAGGGAAGCCCAGGGATAAGGATATGACCATAAAGTCATCACCACCATCAAGGCCATAAACACACATCACCTGCCAAAAATTTCTCCTATTCCCTTTATCATCATCCTCTCTATTGTTTCTGTGTGGTAAGAACACTTAACATAAGAAAGATCTATGCTCTTAAAACACCCATTCTACATGTACAAAACAACATTATCATTAACTATTTATCTTGCACAACTGAAACTTGTACCCTGTGACCATCACCTCCCCAGAAACCCTCCCCACAGCCCCTGGCAGCCATGATTCTAATCTCTGCTTCTGAAAGAAGCAGATTCTACATATAAGTAAGATTATGGTGTCCCTCTGTGTCTGATTATTTCACTTAGTATAATACCCTCCAGGTCCATCCATGCTGTTACAAATAGCAGAATTTCCTTCCTTTTAAATGTTGAATAATACTTTAGTTTCTCCTATTCCTCCTCTTATTATCATTATTAATATTATCATTATATTAATATTTCATTGTATTGTGCATGTAAACGTAAAAAGGTCTACAAACAATAAGTCCACAGATACCATCTTCCTCAACAGTGAAAAACTAAGAGATTTTACTCTAAGATTAGGAACAAGAGAAAGATACCCTGTCTGGCCACCTCTTGGTGTTCTCTGACCCACTGACTTGGATCAACAGATCAACAGGTGGGGGACTGACCACGTTTCTTTCTGTTTTGTACCTTTTTACCTTCAGCCTGATTCTCATGAATAACCATTTGAAGAGGGGAAAAATAGTATACCTATAGCAGTTCCAATTTTCAAGTTTGCAGTGAATTTAGCTGTTTTTCACCTAACTTCTCTCTCATATATCCCTACTGCTTATATCTAAAGTTATCTCTTTATATTTTTCAGAAATTAGTTTTATAAAAATTTCTAGACCTAGAAATCAAAGTGAAGTATATATTTTTATATTGATAAGATTGAATACACTGCATGTCTTTGTCTTTGCAAAAATTGTCAAACTATTCCATATGTCTTAAGGACAAGAATTGTAGTTATAGACACTTGAAGTCTACAAATATTGCAATTATTGAAACATAGTGTTTTCCTCTTGTTTGTTTCCAAAGTTCATTGCCAATGAGAAAATTACCTATCTATAACAGGGGTTAGAAAAGTACAGCTAATGGGCCAATCCTGATCATGCCTTTTTTTTTTTTTTATAGATAGGTTTATTGGTACACAGCAACGCATTTATTCACATGTCATCTATGGCTGTTTTTACTTTTACAACAGCACAAATTACTAACTGTGACAGACCCTATGGCTAGCAAAACCTACAGTATCATTATTTGGCCTGTAACAGAAAAAAAATTTGCTGACCCCTGATCTATGAAAAGTGAAAATGAAAAGTGATTAAAATTTCACACTCTTCTTATGCTCTGTTGAGCCTAAAAGTTTGTATGTCTAAGAAAGAGGAGAGCTTAAGATTTAGGGAAAACTTTTTAATAAAGTAAAAACAAGTAGACCGTTATAGGCAAAGATTCTAAGCATGCTGGGCAGAGATGAATGTATGTTGGAATTAAATTTGAAAGAATGTGCAAAAATAGAATATAAAAATGACTGAAATGTACAAATATAGCCAAGGTCAAAATGGAATCAGTGAGCTCTGAAATATCATCACAAAATAATTTTTTGTATAAAGAAACAGAAATAGCTAAATAAAATGCACAAAACATCTCACATATAGGATAATGTTTCTAAGACTTTCCTTAAGTTTCCAATGTCTCCTTAACAAACAAAAGCAAATTTTATTTCAGATGGAAAATATTTCAGAATTTTCCGAGATAAATAATAGGATTGTTTACAACAAAAAAAGGAATTCAATGGAAATGACAGGGTAAGTTTATTGTTTAAGGAAACAGAATAATTCTGCTCTTTAGAGGCTAAGTTTATAATTCATTCTTATTTTGCATGTAAAAAGCAGGAAAAAATAAAGTAAAATTCACATATATTTTATTATTAGACAGCCATGCCATATATGCATAATTTATAAGAACAGCAAAATATATTTTAAAATTCCAATATATGGGTATCAGATTGAAGTTTTTACTGAAAACAAAAGGCAACTTCAATGTTTTCAAAAACAATGTTGAGAACAAAAGGTGTTAAATGCTATTGGTGATAAAAACTCTGAAAACTTGGACTGCAAATATATATATTTAGCACAATTGATAATGCCAATATCAAGTTGCAATTACAGAAAAAATACCCAAATTGAGTATAAAAAATAGTAACCATTTACCAATGTGTTAGGAGACATCATTCTGTTGTATACTACAGAAATCCGACTCAAACTACTTTAAGCACACACAGAAAAAGATTCATTGACATGTAAATAAAATAACCCAAGATATTACTCGAAGTAATATGAAATACTGTAATTCTAGTGATGACATCAGAATTTAGATTATGTCTCTTTGTGTTAGATTTATTTTGCCCCCATAGGGAACCCTGGCTACTAAGGCTTATATGGCCATCTTGTTCCACCATATAAGAGAGCTTCTCCTTGTCAAGTTCCAGACAAGATCCTTACATTACTATAATTCCATCAAATTCCTGAAGTTTAAAGAATTAAAATTCTCAGTACTGGCTACAGCCTAACAAATTTCATTGTTTATGAGAATGGAAATTGGCGGAACCATTGCAGAGAGTAATTTGTCAGTATCTGAGAAGGAGGAAGGATATTATGAGGAATATGAGTAAATTTTTTGAAGTCAAATAGTATCTCTAAACGTAAGAATCTCTGGTCAAAATATCCAATTTCTGGAATGTAATCTTAAGAAATAATCAGAATAAAAATATTTTATTCATCAAAAGATTAATCAAAACCTTATTTATCATTAAATGAGAGAGTTTCAAAGATGTTTTTACTATTAATATTTTCAGTTATGCTTATAAAAAGTTATAAGCATCCAAAGTTATAAGCAAAATGTTATAAGCATCCAAAATATTTTTAACTTTATAAAGAACAAATAAATAATCATCTAAAATAAAAATGTTAATATCTTTAAATAAAATACCTCTAATTTCAAAAATCAGAAGCATTCAATAATATGAAAACTTTGTAGTATATACTTTCCAAAAAATCATCATAGCATTAAATATTATTTATCCTAATTTTAATTTTGCCATTTATCTAAATACATAGATATAGGTATATTTGTGTTGCCTTTTAATCCAATTCTGTAGTGTTATTTCTTTTATAACCTCCTTCCCTCTTGTGAATTTCTTTTCCCTCTTTCCCATATTTTCTGTATTATTGTATATTATGGAGCTCATCAAACAGAACTTCTTTTCTATTTAGAAGTAGATTATATTCTGAGATTTTTTTTTTTTTTAATATAGATTATCAAGTGCTTTGCCTGACATCTTTCCTCATAACCGTGGCACTTTTTGCTCAAGGACCATATGTTTTGTGTTTTTTTCTTTTCACTCATTATCAGTAAAGACAGTATTTGCCAAGAGAAAGCATGAAGAATTTTTTCTTCATCAGTCTTCACTTGTATGGGGGTCCTTTTTCAGAGCTACAGTTGAACTACTCAGTGGTCAGTCCTGCCACTTAGCAATTGCTGATTCAAAATGAGAAGCTTTTCTGGGTTTGGTTTTGTTATTTTTGTTTTTTAATTTGAAGTTTCTGCATGTGTGCGCAGTCATTTCCATGAGAGCTGAAAATAACTGCAGAAGGTTCACCATCTTCACCTAACAGTTGTTGAGGGATAGAAAGAAATACTTTGTTTTCCTGAGTTAAGAATTGACTCCCAACCATGTACAATATTTCCAGGTAATCTCTGTACATTAGTCTGTTTTTCTATGAAACAAACTACCTCAGAATCTCAGTGGTTTAAAGTAACATTTAATTCCCTTGCTCCTTGATTCATTGGTCAGCCGGGTGGTGCTGATTCAGGTCTGTTTCATCCTTGTACCTGGAACATGTCTTTCTCATGAGGACTAGTAGAAGTATAAAAGGAACAAGTGAAAACAGTATATTTCATAAGATCTAGGTTTAGAAGTGTCACACTGTTGTTAACTGTCCATTCACTGGCCAAGGCATGTTACATGGCTAAGTTTAAAAAAAAAAAAAATGGGGCAAAAAAAGATACTTTGACCATTCTAGTGAGAGCTACCTACTGCAAAGTCAACTAGGAACATGCATCAATTAATTCTATTACAGAGAGGAAGTGAAGAATTGGTAATAAATTGGCAACACCTATCACATTCTGTTTCATGAAGCAAACCCAGAGTTTATCATGTATTGAAGCATAAACAGATCTTATAGTTAATAAATTCAATCTGCTTTATAATGTACGTCAGTTTCTTTCATATTCTCTCATTAAATTATCTGTCAATCTGGGCTTTTTGCAATACAAGTTTTTATCTTATTCTGTGTCCAGTGGTATATTGGTGAGAAAATGAATGAGATCTTGTTAGAAAGCCATAGCTTGAACTGATAACTTGCATTCTGTTTTGCTTTTCAAAACTAAAGTTGAATTAGACTTCTATTTACAAAGGATACTAAAACAATTTTCAAGTTATATGTCAAAATATATAACTTTAATCCTATTGATAGTACAAAGCAACTTCGTAAACTTGGATAAGCCTGGATTCTCTCTCAGCTTCAGTAGTTTCATCTGTAGAGAAACAAAATTAGTTCTTAAAGTCAAACCTTGAATAACGGCATATTTTTCAGTAGTAAACAAAATATTTTACATGTGCTATCAAACAAATGAACAGACATTTTATCCTATATCTTTGAAAACAACTCACAATTTTTCAGTTAGGCTAGTTATTAAAATGTATTGAAATTAAAATTCTAATTAAAATTAAAATAACATTTCTGATTTATCTCATCTGGGAAGGGGCTGGAGAGAACCCTATAGGGTATGAAAATATTCTATGTCTTGATAGAGATGTGGGTTACATAGGTGTATGCATTTGTCAAAAAAAAGTACATTTAAAATTTGAATATTTCACTATCTTTAAATTTTACCATTTTAAAAGAACTACAAACAATTTAGAATGCCTTTAAAAGGCATTTAAAATTAACTTAAAAGTCTAGGATATTTTGAACATCAAAATATATAAATAACAATAAGAAATTAAAGTCCATTGAATAAAACAGGAATCCATGGTGCCATGCAGACAGGAGAGAAGGAAGGGTTATTCCTTGAAGTAGCCTGTTTACAAATAGAGGAAGTGATGGTCCAGAGGCAAAGGCATACTTGGCGAGCTTCACTCAGGCTACTGGTGTAGACTGTGAAATCCTGATTAGATGAAGTGAAGGTAAAGAGGTAGATAGTAGCCTAAAGTGTCCTATAATGTAATGTAATGTAAGTCACTTCAGTCGTGTCTGACTCTGTGCGACCCCATGGACTGGAGCCCACCAGGCTTCCCCGTCCCTGGGATTCTCCAGGCAAGAATACTGGAGTGGGTTGCCATTTCCTTCTCCAGTGTATGAAAAATGAAAATGAAGTTGCTCAGTCGTGTCCAATTCTTAGCGACCCCATGGACTGCAACCTACCAGGCTCCTCCGTCCATGGGATTTTCCAGGCAAGAGTACTGGAGTGAGGGGGCCATTGCCTTCTCCAAAAGTGTCTTATAGGCTGAGTTAAACATCCTGGACTTGTTTCCTTTAAGAGTCATGGAGACCCACTCTAGGACGTTAAGCAGGGCATTGGCATGATTAAGCCTGTACTTTGTTGTCATACAGTTGCTCAGTCGTGTCTGACTCTTTGCTAGCTAGCCCATGGACTGCAGCACACTCGGCTTCCCTGTCCTTCACCATCTCCCGGAGCTTGCTGAAACTCATGTCCATTGAGTCGGTGATGCCATCCAACCATCTTGTCCTCTGTTGTCTCCTTCTTCTCCTGCCTTAACTCTTTCCAGCATCAGGGCCTCTACTTTAGGATGTACAAATCTGTACTTTAGGATTACCATATTCATGTCAATGTGAAGCACAGAATATTTACTAAGCAGCTATGGCAGGAACATTGCTGATAGATGATAATGGCCCAAGTTAAACTAGCGGCAGTGTGAATGGGTACGTGGGGACATACTTTATGGCTGTTAGGCAGCTGGAATTTATAGGACATGGCATCTAATAGATGTAAGATAGCGGGAGAGATGTTAAAAATGTCTTTTGGTTTTCTGGTTTGGGCAGCTAGATGGACAGTGGTTACTACTCAAAAGATAAAAAACAGAGAAAAAGGAGTGTGTTTCTTAATCTGGTGCTTAATCTATAAGTTGCCATTGTTTTAATCATCTTGTAGGGTTGCCTGCACTACACTGAGACCTAAATCCCTGGCACAGAGATGTTTAATAAACAACCATTAGTTCTATGTACAAAGTTGCAGAGAAACAGGTAGCTGTAGGTGGTAGGAGACAGAATGGTTACTAAGCATGCCAGAAAGGCACGGAGTGCTATAGACAGGTGACAGGAAACCAAGGTGGATGCTTTTCCTCTGTGATCTCATAGTACCTAGGCATCCTTTCCTCTTTTCCTGTGAGATCTTTAGGACCAGGGTCTGTGGACTTACTCACTGCTGTATCTGTACCTAACACAGTGCCTCCACAGAATAATAATATGCAATAATCATTTGTTGAATGCCTGAAATGAATGGATGGATGAAAGCAAAACTAAAAATGCAGCTTGAAATATTACAAGAGAATGAATTTAGATCTTTATCATAGATGACTGATTGCCTTTGTCCTTTAGGTTAAAATACATTGTCCTTTCAATTCTCCAACAGTACCACACCTTCTCCAATTGCAGGGCCCATGCACCTGCCTGAAATGCTCTTTCCTCTCCCACCCAGAATTAATGCCCCCTTTTCCTTCAGATTTCAGATCAGTCATCCTTTCAGTAGGGAAGGATTCTTGCTAATGCAATCAGCCCCACTACTATATTACCCTCCTTGCACCAGGCATCTGCCCTGTGTCATTCTCACTGAAATAAAGCTCTATATTTATGTCTGTGACTGTTCATTTAGTAACCATTTCCTTCAGTAGACAGAAAACTTCAAAGGATAGAATCATGTCTGTTTTTTATTCACTAATCACCCAGGACCTAAAGTATAGTGCCTGACACACAAAATAGAAGTTTGTTAAATAGATACATTAATTTAAAACTGCCTCATCAGTAGATAGTTGGTTCCTCTCAGCACTGTGTATACAGTCGGGCTCAATAAGTAAGAGTTGCTTGTTAAATGAAAGGTTAGAATTGATTTTCTTTCTCAAGTTTGTAAACAGTTGTTGACTAGTATGCTTGAAGCAAATAAATTCATTCCTACAATTAAAAAAATAGAAATAGTGATGGAATTAGAAAAATCAGTGAGTATTTAAGTGATTGAGAGTACAATTTTGCTAAGAAAATGACATTAACATAATTTCAAAGTACTCCCCACAAAGTATTAATTATGAAGGGGAAAGGGAAATACAGTGACTTCATAGTAGATAAACTTTGAAGATAACCTTTTAACTATATAATCAAATTAATATCACATGCCTTTTACCTTCTGTGATATTTTGTGATGCCTTCTGTCATATTCCTGATTCCTGTGATATTCCTGACAAAAATGTAATAGATGAAACTTATCATAAACATCAAATTAATACTGAGATATTTCACAAGAGAATGACATATGTGTGTGTATAGGGAAGTATGTAAAATGTTAAATATCTTGGTCTTGATCATTAATCAATCATTATATAAGGGAATGTTTTTATTCTTAAGTTTTAAAAATTGAAGGATTTAGTGGTAAAATAACATGCTTTCAATGGATAAATAAGCTCTTACTTTATAGCACGGGGAAATATATCTAATATCCCATGATAAACCATAATGGAAAAGAATATAAAAAGAATATGTGAATATGTATAACTGAATCACTTTGCTGTGTAGCAAAAATTAGCACAAATTGTAAATCAACAATATTTCAATAAAAAAAGAACATGATTCCAATTGACACAAATACACCTGATTTATTCTGCTCTCCATGTTAGACAAGACCCATGGCTTATGGAATTTGAAGTAGTAGCAGAAACACAATTTACAGTTTCATTCCTCCTTTTCTCTGCAACTGGCAAGAAATGATCAGAAAGAGGGAGATGATAATGGTTGGCTAATGGTTGAGTGTGCCAGGGCTCACCATGTAGCCTTTTAACAAATCCTAAAAAGCAGTTATATCTCCAGCTGTTTGTTGGTCTCTTTAGAATATCTCTTTTCAACTGGGGCCCCATTTATCTACTAAGGAACAAGAGATAGCCCATTTATCGTTCTGTGATATCTTATGTCTCTAACATTCAAAATCATAATTATATCCTTATATAGTGTGGGTAAATATAGATTCTTTACTATCTTTACAATCTTGAACTCATTATTTACACTGACCGTTACCTAAACATCATTCTGCATTTCCTATATATGGATAATCAAATTGTCATCCTTGGACCTAGAAATGCTTCCTGAATTCTGTGCATGCAAGCGTGCTCAGTCGTGTCTCACTCTTTGCTACCCCATTGACTGTAGCACACCAGGCTCCTCTGTCCATGGGAATTTTCTGGCAAGAATACTAGAGTGGGTTGCCATTTCCTTCTCATTATACAAACATAAAAACAGTAAATCACATAAAAATGATTTAAGCTCTGTTTACATATTATATGCATACATGTGTGTGTGTGTGTGTGTGTGTGTGTGTGTATGCTTTATTTTTAAAATATACAACCTGGGTCTGGTATTTGAGTCAATTAACTCTGCTACTAGAAACCTTTATTCAGAAATGTATAAAGCAAAGTTTGTGCTTCTCCATAGACATTACATTTCCCAGATATTCTCATGGTCCTTGGAGAGCCGCTAGCAAAAAGCATTACAAAGTAGGAAGAAAGCTAAAGAAGTCACGAAGCATAGTGTCAGAGAGCTCTACATAAACAAGGAAAACAAAGATTTATACAGTAATTGTGGAAAGAGAATATGTGGGTGTGAAGAATAAAATTGGCCCTGGAGGTTTAACTACAAATATATTACCATCAATTTTTCTGGAGATAAGGTAGAAAATTGTCTGATGACATTAAAATGCAGTAGAGATTGAAAACAGCAAATGTGTAGGAGACCAAAATGACCCCCAGATAAAACTTTACCCCGTTCATAATGTTTATATCTATATAGCTGTGAACCAGCAATTCTCTTGCCAACTGCGTTTTCCTTTTGTAACCAGGTGATGTGTGTCATATAGACATCAAATTCCACCCAGAATTAAGTTATGTGACTTTACAATCAAATACTTAATATTTAGAGCAGAAGAGGTTATGTTTGTCTTACGTACAAAGAAAATAATGTTTCCCTGAAACAGTCATGCAATCATTTAGTATATAACATACAACAGCCATTGTGAAGAGAAAATGTGCTAAACAAATAGCTATTAAGGCAAGCAAAGTAATCTTTGAATTCTACCACTCATAATCCCAAGGTTGTAAACAATTAGCATTTCTTTCTCTTAGTACACTTATTTGTAAAGTAAGACAATATTTAGGGTCATTTTTGTCATTTCTAACAATTTTGAAATTCTGATTTCAAATACTTGTAGAAAATATCTTTCAGAGCCATATTCAAGAGAGAAAAACAGTTGATTTAAATTTTTTATGTCATCATTAGTCTACTACAAATAGAAACTGGTTTCTTCAAAATGTAAAATATGCAGACTCCTCAAATGCTGCAGTTACCTTTAAATATAATTCTGCCATTCTTAAAACCTTACTTTTCCTTGTTTCTAGAGAAATAACTAGGGGCAAGTCTCTGCAAGGCCTCACTAAAGAAATATCATGTCTAGGGAAGGGGATGGGTATGTAGTTATTTTCTTTTCCTTGCTCCATCTGTTGAGGAGATCTATAAGCAGTTATATACCAATAACAATAAAAACATATACAGGTAAAATATTTTGTTTAGTCCCTAAATTGTGTCCAACTCTTTGCGACCCCATGGACTATAGTCTGCCAGGCTCCTCTGTCCATGGGATTTTCCAGGCAAGAATACTGGAGAGGGTTGCCATTTCCTCCTCTAGGGGATCTTCCTGACCCAGGGGTCAATCCCAAACTTCTCTGCTTCTCCTGCATTGGCAGGTGGATTCTTTACTGCTGGGCCACCAGAGAAGCCCTACAAGTCAAATATTTGTTTCTAAATATAACTCTCCACTAAAAGGAACCTAGGCTCATTAAGGGGAAAAAACCTGATTTTAGGGCTGAGGAAGGGAAGGTACATGAGACTGGAACATTTTGTTATGCTAGAAAATAAGAAAGTATCCTGAGAATGATGTGGTGGTGGTGGTTTAATTGCCTAGTCGTATCTGACTCTTTGTGACCCCATGGACTCTAGCGTGCCAGGCTCCTCTGTCCATGGGATTCTCCAGGCAAGAATACTGGAGTGGGTTACCATTTCCTTCTCCAGGGGATCTTCCCAACCTAGGAATCGAACCCGGGTCTCCAGCATTGTAGGCAGATTCTTTACCAACTGAGATATGCAGGAAGGGACATCTCAAAAGGGCCCACCAACAGTGTAAGAGGGTTCCCTTTTCTCCACACCCTCTCCAGCATTTATTGCTTGTAGACTTTTGGATAGCAGCCATCCTGACTGGCGAGTAATGGTACCTCATTGTGGTTTTGATTTGCATTTCTCTAATAATGAGTGATGTTGAGCATCTTTTCATGTGTTTGTTAGCCATCTGTATGTCTTCTTTGGAGAAATGTCTGTTTAGTTCTTTGGCCCATTTTTTGATTGGGTCATTTATTTTTCTGGAATTGAGCTGCAGGAGTTGCTTGTATATTTTTGAGATTAATCCTTTGTCTGTTGCTTCGTTTGCTATTATTTTCTCCCAATCTGAGGGCTGTCTTTTCACCTTGCTTATAGTTTCCTTTGTAGTGCAAAAGCTTTTAAGTTTCATTAGGTCCCATTTGTTTATTTTTGCTTTTATTTCCAATATTCTGGGAGGTGGGTCATAGAGGATCCTGCTGTGATTTATGTCGAAGAGTGTTTTGCCTATGTTCTCCTCTAGGAGTTTTATAGTTTCTGTTCTTACATTTAGATCTTTAATCCATTTTGAGTTTATTTTTGTGTATGGTGTTAGAAAGTGTTCTAGTTTCATTCTTTTACAAGTGGTTGACCAGTTTTCCCAGCACCACTTGTTAAAGAGGTTGTCTTTTTTCCATTGTATATCCTTGCCTCCTTTGTCAAAGATAAGTTGGTGGGAATGCAAACTAGTATAGCCACTATGGAGAACAGTGTGGAGATTTCTTAAAAAACTGGAAATAGAACTGCCATATGACCCAGCAATCCCACTTCTGGGCATACACACCGAGGAAACCAGATCTGAAAGAGACACGTGCACCCCAATGTTCATCGCAGCACTGTTTATAATAGCCAGGATATGGAAGCAACCTAGATGCCCATCAGCAGATGAATGGATAAGGAAGCTGTGGTACATATACACAATGGAATATTACTCAGCCATTAAAAAGAATTCATTTGAATCAGTTCTAATGAGGTGGATGAAACTGGAGCCCATTATACAGAGTGAAGTAAGCCAGGAAGATAAAGAACATTATAGCATACTAACACATATATATGGAATTTAGAAAGATGGTAATGATAACCCAATATGCAAAACAGAAAAAGAGACACAGATGTACAGAACAGACTTTTGGACTCTGTGGGAGAAGGCGAGGGTGGGATGTTTCGAGAGAACAGCATCGAAACATGTATATTATCTATAGTGAAACAGATCACCAGCCCAGGTGGGATGCATGAGACAAGTGCTCGGGCCTGGTGCATTGGGAAGACCCAGAAGGATTGGGTAGAGAGGGAAGTGGGAGGGAGGATGGAGATGAGCAATACATATAAATCCATGGCTGATTCATGTCAATGTATGACAAAAACCACTACAATATTGTAAAGTAATTAGCCTCCAACAATAAAAATAAATGGAAAAAAAAAAAGGACCCAGGGTTTAGATTGGGGGGCTTACACTGGTCACTTTAGGAACATCAGAAAATAGTGATAACAATAGATTTTAACTTATTCAAGAAACCATGGTCCAAAAGATTGTACTGATTTACATGCAGGCATGGATGTGTATTTTATTAAAGCTAAAATGTCAAGTAAAAATATAGAAAAACTTGTTGCTGTGAGACCTCTACTTTTCACAAAAGTCAAATTCAGAAGAGATAAACCTGTGGAACTCTTTCAGAGTAATGGAGACTAAGTAGAAAGAATACCTAAATGCAATGTGTGTTCTTGCATTAGATTCTGGACTGGAAAATATAACAGCTATGAAAAGTATTACTGAGGCCACATTAAGAATAAGAAATATACTTATGGTCTCTGGATTATATAACAGAATTATATTACTGTCAATTTTTATTTTGAGAGTTATGGTTATTAAGAGAATGTCCTTGTTCTTAAAAAAAATAAACATCTATCATACCCAGAGTAACATAAATATTTTATCTCCAACTTACACTTAAATAATTCAGAAAAATTTCACACACACGGAGAGAGAAAGACTATAAAAATTCAGTGATAGCAAAATATAAACAATTGGGACAAACAAGAGAGCTTTATACCATCCTTGTAACTGTCTCTAAATTTTAAAACATATGTCATGATTTTAAAAATCAAAAGAGATCAAGAATGTAGATGATATATTTCGCTATACTAGAAAATAATGAAACCCTCCCCTAGTATTTACGGTTGTCTCTGTTCTCAGTTTGAGAGCCAGTCAGTTAAAGGGGTGGCTGGGTTTTCTGGAGGAAGAGCCCTACAACACCCAGCAAGTTTATGTAATACTGATCACTTCAGATTTCCCTAAGGGACCTACGGCAGTTTACCAGAGTAACTGTCTCTTTGTGAAAAGAAGATTGATCAGATCCTTCAAAGGCTATTGCTTATAAGAAATGAAGTGCTACACACACACACACACACACACACACACACACACACACGTGTATATATGTGTATGTACTTTTAAAAGGAAGAGAACAGGCAGTGGTGTACTGGTAGGCTAACTCTCAGGGGGAAAAAGAATCCTGATTTATAGTGTTTGCTGATTTCTGAGGCATATATCCCCTACCACGGCCAATTTCAAGCTACCAACAGTTTGACTTATGAATTTTTAAATGTTTTTCTAATTTTTCAAATGTTTTATTATTGAGGTATAATTGATGTAAGGTCTTCCCTGGTGGCTCAGTTGGTAAAGAATCTGTCTGTCCATGCATGAGACATGGGTTGCACGTCTGGGTCGGGAAGATTCCCCTGGAGAAGGAAATGGCAACCCATTCCAATATTCTTGCCGGGGAAATTCCATGGACAGAGGAGCCTTGTGGGCTACAGTCCACGGAATTGCAAAAGAGTTGGACATGACCGAGACTAAACAACATCAATAACTGACATAAACCACTGTTAGGTTCAGGTGTATGACATTAAGAATTGGATATGTGTAAATACAGCAAAATGATCCCCATAATAACTATAGCTGACATCCGTCTGCATACATAGTTCAAAGTGTTTCCTGTGATATCTTTTAAAATTAATTTTTACTAGAGCACAATTGATTTACAGTGTTGCATTAGCTTCTGCTAAACAGCAAAGTGAATCAGTTATACATTTACATATATCCACTCTTTCCTAGATTCTATTCTGATATAGGTATTATGTATTACATTACCTATATGTAATACCCACATAGGTATTACAGAGCATTGAGTAGAGTTCCCTGTGTATACAGCAGGTTCCTATCAGTTATCTATTTTATGTATAGTACTCTGTATATGTCAACCCCAGTCTCCCAATTTATCTTTCCCCCTCCCTTTCTCCTTGGTAATAAATTTATTTTCTTTATCTGTGAGTCTATATATATTTCCATTTTGTAAATAGATTCACTTGTAACTTTTTTTTTTTACTTATTTATTTTTTTTGTCATACATTGATATGAATCAGCCATAGATTTACACGTATTCCCCATCCCGATCCCACCTACAACCTCCCTCTCCACCCGATTCCTCCGGGTCTTCCCAGTGCACCAGGCCCGAGCACTTGTCTCATGCATCCCACCTGGGCTGGTGATCTGTTTCACCATAAATAGTATACATGCTGTTCTTTTGAAATATCCCACCCTCACATTCTCCCACAGAGTTCAAAAGTCTGTTCTGTATTTCTGTGCCTCTTTTTCCATTTTGCATATAGGGTTATCGTTACCATCTTTCTAAATTCCATATATATGTGTTAGTATGCTGTAATGTTCTTTATCTTTCTGGCTTACTTCACTCTGTATAAGGGGCTCCAGTTTCATCCATCTCATTAGAACTGATTCAAATGAATTCTTTTTAATGGCTGAGTAATATTCCATGGTGTATATGTACCACAGCTTCCTTATCCATTCATCTGCTGATGGGCATCTAGGTTGCTTCCATGTCCTGGCTATTATAAACAGTGCTGCGATGAACATTGGGGTGCACGTGTCTCTTTCAGATCTGGTTTCCTCAGTGTGTATGCCCAGAAGTGGGATTGCTGGGTCATATGGCAGTTCTATTTCCAGTTTTTTAAGAAATCTCCACACTGTTTTCCATAGCGGCTGTACTAGTTTGCATTCCCACCAACAGTGTAAGAGGGTTCCCTTTTCTCCACACCCTCTCCAGCATTTATTGCTTGTAGACTTTTGGATAGCAGCCATCCTGACTGGCGAGTAATGGTACCTCATTGTGGTTTTGATTTGCATTTCTCTAATAATGAGTGATGTTGAGCATCTTTTCATGTGTTTGTTAGCCATCTGTATGTCTTCTTTGGAGAAATGTCTGTTTAGTTCTTTGGCCCATTTTTTGATTGGGTCATTTATTTTTCTGGAATTGAGCTGCAGGAGTTGCTTGTATATTTTTGAGATTAATCCTTTGTCTGTTGCTTCGTTTGCTATTATTTTCTCCCAATCTGAGGGCTGTCTTTTCACCTTACTTATAGTTTCCTTTGTAGTGCAAAAGCTTTTAAGTTTCATTAGGTCCCATTTGTTTATTTTTGCTTTTATTTCCAATATTCTGGGAGGTGGGTCATAGAGGATCTTGCTGTGATTTATGTTGGAGAGTGTTTTGCCTATGTTCTCCTCTAGGAGTTTTATAGTTTCTGTTCTTACATTTAGATCTTTAATCCATTTTGAGTTTATTTTGTGTATGGTGTTAGAAAGTGTTCTAGTTTCATTCTTTTACAAGTGGTTGACCAGTTATCCCAGCACCACTTGTTAAAGAGGTTGTCTTTTTTCCATTGTATATCCTTGCCTCCTTTGTCAAAGATAAAGTGTCCATAGGTTTGTGGATTTATCTCTGGGCTTTCTATTCTGTTCCATTGATCTATATTTCTGTCTTTGTGCCAGTACCATACTGTCTTGATGACTGTGGCTTTGTAGTAGAGTCTGAAGTCAGGCAGGTTGATTCCTCCAGTTCCATTCTTCTTTCTCAAGATTACTTTGGCTATTCAAGGTTTTTTGTATTTCCATACAAATTGTGAAATTATTTGTTCTAGTTCTGTGAAAAAATACCGTTGGTAACTTGATAGGGATTGCATTGAATCTATAGATTGCTTTAGGTAGAATAGCCATTTTGACAATATTGATTCTTCCAATCCATGAACATGGTATATTTATCCATCTATTTGTGTCCTCTTTGATTTCTTTCATCAGTGTTTTATAGTTTTCTATGTATAGGTCCTTTGTTTCTTTAGGTAGATATACTCCTAAGTATTTTATTCTTTTTGTTGCAATGGTGAATGGTATTGTTTCCTTAATTTCTCTTTCTGTTTTTTCATTGTTAGTATATAGGAATGCAAGGGATTTCTGTGTGTTAATTTTATATCCTGCAACTTTACTATATTCATTGATTAGCTCTAGTAATTTTCTGGTAGAGTCTTTAGGGTTTTCTATATAGAGGATCATGTCATCTGCAAACAGTGAGAGTTTCACTTCTTCTTTTCCTATCTGGATTCCTTTTACTTCTTTTTCTGCTCTGATTGCTGTGGCCAGAACTTCCAACACTATGTTGAATAGTAGTGGTGAGAGTGGGCACCCTTGTCTTGTTCCTGATTTCAGGGGAAACGCCTTCAATTTTTCACCATTGAGGGTGATGCTTGCTGTGGGTTTGTCATATATAGCTTTTATTATGTTGAGGTATGTTCCTTCTATTCCTGCTTTTTGGATAGTTTTAATCATAAATGAGTATTGAATTTTGTCAAAGGCTTTCTCTGCATCTATTGAGATAATCATATGATTTTTATCTTTCAATTTGTTAATGTGGTGTATTACATTGATTGATTTGCAGATATTAAAGAATCCTTGCATTCCTGGGATAAAGCCCACTTGGTCATGGTGTATGATTTTTTTAATATGTTGTTGGATTCTGTTTGCTAGAATTTTGTTAAGGATTTTTGCATCTATGTTCATTAGTGATATTGGCCTGTAGTTTTCTTTTTTTGTGGCATCTTTGTTTGGTTTTGGAATTAGGGTGATGGTGGCCTCATAGAATGAGTTTGGAAGCTTACCTTCATCTGCAATTTTCTGGAAGAGTTTGAGTAAGATAGGTGTTAGCTCTTCTCTAAATTTTTGATAGAATTCAGCTGTGAAGCCATCTGGTCCTGGGCTTTTGTTTGCTGGAAGATTTTTGATGACAGTTTCGATTTCCTTGCTTGTGATGGGTCTGTTAAGATCTTCTATTTCTTCCTGGTTCAGTTTTGGAAAGTTATACTTTTCTAAGAATTTGTCCATTTCATCCAAGTTGTCCATTTTATTGGCATAGAGCTGCTGGTAGTAGTCTCTTATGATCCTTTGTATTTCAGTGCTGTCTGTTGTGATCTCTCCATTTTCATTTCTGATTTTGTTAATTTGGTTCTTCTCTCTTTGTTTCTTAATGAGTCTTGCTAATGGCTTGTCAATTTTGTTTATTTTTTCAAAAAACCAGCTTTTAGCTTTGTTGATTTTTGCTATGGTCTCTTTAGTTTCTTTTGCATTTATTTCTGCCCTGATTTTTAAGATTTCTTTCCTTCTGCTAACCCTGGGGTTCTTCATTTCTTCCTTCTCTAGTTGCTTTAGGTGTAGAGTTAGGTTATTTATTTGGTTTTTTTCTTGTTTCTTGAGGTAAACCTGTAATGCTATGAACCTTCCCCTTAGCACTGCTTTTACAGTGTCCCATAGGTTTTGGGTTGTTGTGTTTTCATTTTCACTCATTTCTATACATATTTTGATTTCTTTTTTGATTTCTTCTATGATTTGTTGGTTATTCAGAAGCGTGTTATTTAGCCTCCATATGTTTGAATTTTTAACAATTTTTTTCCTGTAATTGAGATCTAATCTTACTGCCCTTTGGTCAGAAAAGATGACTGGAATGATTTCAATTTTTTTGAATTTTCCAAGACCAGATTTATGGCCCAGGATGTGATCTATTCTGGAGAATGTTCCGTGTGCACTTGAGAAAAAGGTGAAGTTGATTGTTTTGGGGTGAAATGTCCTATAGATATCAATTAGGTCTAGCTGGTCCATTGTGTCATTTAAGGTTTGTGTTTCCTTGTTAATTTTCTGTTTAGTTGATTTATCCATAGGTGTGAGTGGGGTATTAAAGTCTCCCACTATTATTGTGTTACTATTAATTTCCTCTTTCATACTCGTTAGCATTTGCCTTACATATTGCGGTGCTCCTATGTTGGGTGCATATATATTTATAATTGTTATATCTTCTTCTTGGATTGATCCTTTGATCATTATATAGTGTCCTTCTTTGTCTCTTTTCACATCCTTTATTTGAAAGTCTATTTTATCTGATATGAGTATTGCGACTCCTGCTTTCTTTTGGTCTCCGTTTGCATGAAATATTTTTTTCCAACCCCTCACTTTTAGTCTGTATGTGTCTCTTGCTTTGAGGTGGGTCTCTTGTAGACAGCATATATAGGGGTCTTGTTTTTGTATCCATTCAGCCAATCTTTGTCTTTTGGTTGGGGCATTCAACCCATTTACATTTAGGGTAATTATTGATAGGTGTGGTCCCGTTGCCATTTACTTTGTTGTTTTGGGTTCACGTTTATACAACCTTTCTGCATTTCCTGTCTAGAGAAGATCCTTTAGCATTTGTTGAAGAGCTGGTTTGGTGGTGCTGAATTCTCTCAGCTTTTGCTTATCTGTAAAGCTTTTGAATTCTCCTTCATATCTGAATGAGATCCTTGCTGGATATAGTAATCTAGGTTGTAGGTTATTCTCTTTCATTACTTTCAGTACATCCTGCCATTCCCTTCTGGCCTGGAGGGTTTCTATTGATAGATCAGCTGTTATCCTTATGGGGATCCCTTTGTGTGTTATTTGTTGTTTCTCCCTTGTTGCTTTTAATATTTGTTCTTTGTGTTTGATCTTTGTTAATTTGATTAATATGTGTCTTGGGGTGTTTCGCCTTGGGTTTATCCTGTTTGGGACTCTCTGGGCTTCTTGGACTTGGGTGGCTATTTCCTTCCCCATTTTAGGGAAGTTTTCAGCTATTATCTCCTCGAGTATTTTCTCATGGCCTTTCTTTTTGTCTTCTTCTTCTGGAACTCCTATGATTTGAATGTTGGGGCATTTCACATTGTCCCAGAGGTCCCTGAGGTTGTCCTCATTTCTTTTGATCCTTTTTTCTTTTTTCCTCTCTGCTTCATTTATTTCCACCATTTTATCTTCTATCTCACTTATCCTATCTTCTGCTTCTGTTAGTCTACTCTTGGTTCCCTCCAAAGTGTTTTTGATCTCATTCATTGCATTATTCATTTTTAATTGACTCTTTTTTATTTCTTCTAGGTCTTTATTAAACATTTCTTGTATCTTTTCAATCTTTGTTTCCAGGCTATTTATCTGTAACTCCATTTTGTTTTCAAGATTTTGGATCATTTTTATTATCATTATTCTAAATTCTTTTTCAGGTAGATTCCCTATCTCCTCCTCTTTTGTTTGACTTGGTGGGCATTTTTCATGTTCCTTTACCTGTTGGGTATTTCTTTGCCTTTTCATCTTGTTTAGATTGCTGTGGCTGGAGTGGGCTTTCTGTATTCTGGAGGTCTGTGGTTACTTTTTATTGTGGAGGATTTACCCCGTGGGTGGGGTTAGATGATTGGCTTGTCAAGGTTTCCTGGTTAGGGAAGCTTGTGTCAGTGTACTGGTGCGTGGAACTTGATTTCTTCTTTTTGGAGAGCAGTGGAGTGCCCAGTAATGAGTTTTGAGATGGGTCTATGTGTTAGGTGTGTCCTTGGGCAGCCTGTATGTTGAAGTTCACGGCTATGTTCCTGCGTTGCTGGAGAATTTGCGTGGTATGTCTTGCTCTAAAACTTATTGGCTCTTGGGTGGTGGTTGGTTTCAGTGTAGGTATGGGGCTTTTGGACAGTCACTTATTACTTAAAGTTCCATGTAGTCAGGAGTTTTCTGGTGTTCTCAGGTTTTGGGCTTAAATCTCCTGCCTCTGGATTTCAGTTTTATTCTTCCTGTAGTCTCAGGACTTCTCCAACTATACAGCACTGATAAGAAAACTTCTAGGTTAATGGCGAAAATATTCTCCCCTGTTAGTGACACCCAGAGAGGTTCACAGAGTTACAGGAAGAAGAGGAGAGGGAGGAGGGAGATAGAGATGAGCAGGAGGAGAAAAAGGGGGACTCAAGAGGAGAGAGACAGATCTACGCAGCTGTCTGTTCCCAGAATGTTCTCCGTAGCCCAGTCACCTACAAAGATTCACAGAAGTGGATTGGGAAGAGAAGGGGAAAGGAGGAAATAGAGGTGTTCTGAGGTAGAAAACAGAGAGTCAAGATTGGGAGAGAATAATCTTCGGTTTAAAAATAGGGCTTCTCTTCTTTTTTTTTTTTTTGTAAGGTTATAGTGTATTGAAAATGAAAATTAAGGAGTAGTAGAGGAGTACTAGAGGACTTTAAAAGAAATAAGAGAAAAAGAAAAATAGAAAATAGAAGAGAAAAAGGAAAGAAAAAAAAATAAGAAAAAAAAAGAAAGAAAAAAAAAATTTTTTTTTCCCTAGTTAAAAAAATCGTAAAAATCTATGGAAATGAAAGTTAAGGAGTAATGGGGGAGTAATAGGGGATTTTAAAGGAAAATAAAAGAGAAAAAATAAAAAATAAAAAAAAGAAAAAAAAAAGATAGAGAGAAAAAAGTAAAATTATATCTAGGAGTTTCTCTGGAGCTGTTGCGGTCAGTGTGGGTTCGGCTCAGTTTCAGATAGCTCCTCGTTCCAGCTTACACTTCTCGATATCTATAGGCCCCTTCCGGTGTAGTCGGTGTTTTCTAGAGGGATTTTAATCTGTTGCACCAGTTCCTTCTGAGGCGGTTCCCTTTGTTTATTTGGCTTTTGTTTGCCGGTCTCTTCAGAGCCTCATTTCCGCCCTGACACAGGCGGGCGGAGGTGGACTCTTATTCAGGTAGCTAGTTCGGTTGCGCTGCTGGGAGGGGCTGACGCTGCGGGGAGGGGCTGGTGCTGAGGGGAGGGGCTTGTGCCGCGGGGACGGGCTGGCGCTGCCGGGAGGGGCTGGCGCTGCCGGGAGGGGCTGACGCTGCTTTCTCCGTCTGCGCTGCTCAGGCTCCCGGCTGTTCTATATGGAGCGCGCCCCGCGCTGCGCGAGGTTCCAGCCCTCGGGTGTTCCACAAAAGCGCGGAACGAAAAGCTGCGCCTGCTCTCTGTGCCTTCCCCGTCAGAGCGGTCCAGGCGGCCAGGGGCTTGGTGGGCGCACTCTACCCAGGTGCGGCGCGCCCACTCCCTTCCACGGACCCAGTTTCAGTTTCCTCTGGCACCAGTCGGGTGCGCGCACCTTCCGCCCTCCGCGTCCCCAGCCCCAGTCCCCGCCCGCGCCGGTCGGGTGCCTGCGCCCTGTGTCTCGCTGCGACCTTCCCCTCCCCCCTGCCTCCTGCCTCCGGCGGGGCTGGGCTGGTCCGCAGCCTGCGAGCTCTTCTCTGGATTTTCTCGGTCTCTTTGTTCTGCGAACTGCCGGCAGTGAGTTCCGGCCGGTTAATTTACTCTCTCTCCTTTGGTTTCCCACAGTTCAAGTTGGTAACTCACAGAAGCTCCCTCCGATTGCCCTCAGGGCACTCAGGCCCAGACCCTACTCCAAGCAATGCCGCCTAAAATTCCATTCTCGGGACGGATCTCCGTCCTTAGCTCTTTTGTCTCACTTTTAATCTTTTATATTTTGTCCTACCTCCTTTCGAAGACAATGGGCTGCTTTTCTGGGCGCCTGATGACCTCAGCTAGCGATCAGAAGTTGTTTTGCGAAGTTTGCTCTGCGTTCAGTTATTCTTTTGATGAATTTGTAGGAGAGAAAGTGGTCTCCCTGTCCTACTCCTCCTCCATCTTGGCTCCTCCTCCACTTGTAACATTTCTTTAGCATCCATTCTTCTTTCAGTCGCTCAGTCGTGTCCGATTCTTTGTGACCCCATGAATTGCAGCACGCCAGGCCTCCCTGTCCATCACCAGCTCCTGGAATTTACTCAAACTCATGCCCATCAAGTCAGTGATGCCATCCAGCCATCTCATCCTCTGTCGTCCCCTTCTCCTCCTGCCCCCAATCCCTCCCACCATCAGGGTCTTCTCCAATGAGTCAACTGCTCGCATGAGGTGACCAAAGTATTGGAGTTTCAGCTTCAGCATCAGTTCTTCCAATGAACATTCAGGACTTAGCTCCTTCAGGATGGACTGGTTGGATCTCCTTGCAGTCCAAGGGACTCTCAAGAGTCTTCTCCAACACTGCAGTTCAAAAGCATCAATTTTTCGGCACTCAGCTTTCTTCACAGTCCAACTCTCACATCCATACATGACCACTGGAAAAACCATAGCCTTGACTAGATGGACCTTGGTTGGCAAAGTAATGTCTTTGCTTTTTAATGTGCTATCTAGGTTGGTCATAACTTTCCTTCCAAGGAGTAAGCGTCTTTTAATTTCATGGCTGCAATCACCATCTGCAGTGATTTTGGAGCCCCCAAAAATAAAGTCTGACACTGTTTCCACTGTCTCCCCATCTATCTCCTATGAGGTGATGGCACCAGATGCCATGATCTTAGTTTTCTGAATGTTGAGCTTTAAGCCAACTTTTTCACTCTCCTCTTTCACTTTCATCAAGAGGCTTTTTAGCATCCATAGACAGGCGATATTATATAATATTTGCCTTTTTCTGTCTGACTTGCTTCACTTAGTATGACAATCTATAGGTTCATATATGTTGCTGCAAATGGCATTATTTTGTTCTTTTTTACAGCTGAGTAATCCATTGTATGGGAGAAGGAAATGGCAACCCCTCCAGTATTCTTGCCTGGAGAATCCCAGGGACAGAGGAGCCTGGTGGGCTGCCATCTATGGGGTCGCACAGAGTTGGACATGACTGAAGTGACTTAGCAGCAGCAGCAGCAGCAATCCACTGTATATATATACCATATCTTCATCTGTTCCTCTGTCAATGGACATTTAGATTGCTTCCATGTCCCGGGTATTGTAAATAGAGATGTAATGAATATTTGGGTATATGTATCTTTTCTAATTATGGTTTTCTCTGGATATATACCCAGGAGTGGGATTGCTGGGTCATATGGTAGCTTATCTTTAGGATTTCTTTTTTTTTGGCTTTTTTCCCCCCATTTATTTATATTAGTTGGAGGCTAACTACTTTTCAATGTTGTAGTGGTTTTTGCCATACCTTGATATGAATCAACCATGGATTTACAAGTCTTCCCCATCCTGAACCCCCCTCCCACATCCCTTGCCATCCCATCCCTCTGGGTCATCCTAGTGCACCATCCCTGAGCACTTGTCTCATGCACCAAACCTGACTGGTGATTTAAAACAAATTACTTATTTATTTTAATTGGAGGATAATTGCTTTATAATATCATGACAGCCCCTGCCATACATCAACATGAATTGGCCATAGGCATACCTGTGATCTTCCCTCCTGAAACCCCCTTCAACCTCCCTCCCTTCTCCATCCCTCCAGGTGGTCACAGAGCACCAGCATATGGTTTCCTATATCATACCTGAAACTTCCCGTGGTTATCTATTTTAGTTAATTAGTCTTAGTCACTCAGCCATTTCCCATTCTTTGTGACCCCATGGACTGTAGCCCACTAGGCTCCTCTGTCCATGAAAATTCTCCAGGCAAGAATATTGGGAGGGAGTAGCCATTTCCTTCTCAAGGGGATCTTCCCATCCTGGGTCTCCTGCATTGCCTCAGATGCTTTACCATCTGAGCCACCAGCAAAGCCCAGGGAAGTTATTTATTTTACATGTGGTAATAAGTTTCAATGCTATTCTCTCAAATCATCCCACTCTCTCCTTCCCCCATTATGTCCAAAAGTCTGTTTCTTATGTTGTGTCTCTTTTTGCCCTGCATGTAGGATTGTCAGTATTATCATCTGAGATTCCATCAGTTAAGTTCAGTCACTCAGTCATGTCCAACTGACTCTTTGTGACCCCATGGACTACAGTACACCAGGCTTTCCTGTCCATCACCAACTCCCAGAGCCTACTCAAATTCATGTTCATTGAGTCAGTGATGCCATCCAACCATCTCATCCTCTGTTGTCCCCTTCTCCTCCCACCTTCAATCTTCCCCAGCATCTGGATCTTTTCCAATGAGTTAGTTCTTCACATCAGGTGGCCAAAGTATTGGAGTTTCAGCTTCAGCATCAGTCTTTCCAATGAATATTTGGGATTAATTTCTTATAGAATGGACTGGTTGGATCTCCTAGCTGTCCAAGGGATCCCAAAAGGCTTCTCCGTCACTGCAGTTCAAAAGCATCAATTCTTTGGTGCTCAGCTTCATTTATTCTCCAACTCTCACGTCCATACACGACCACTGGAAAAAACATAGTTTGACTAGATAGACCTTTGTTGGCAAAGTAATGTCTCTGCTTTTTAATATGCTATTTGGGTTGGTCATAACTTTTCTTCCAAGGAGCAAGCATCTTAATTTCATGGCTGCAGTCACCATCTGCAGTGATTTTGGAGCTCAGAAAAATAAATTCAGCCACTGTTTCCCCATCTATTTGCCATGAAGTGATGGGACTGGATGCCATGATCTTAGTTTTCTGAATGTTGAGTTTTAAGCCAACTTTTCCACTCTCCTCTTTCACTTTCATCAAGAGGCTCTTTAGTTCTTCGCTTTCTGCCATAAGGGTTATGTCATCTGCATATCTGAGGTTACTGATGTTTCTCCTGGCAATCTTGATTCCAGCTTGTGCTTCATCCAGCCTGGCATTTCACATGATGTACTCTGCATATAAATTAAATAAGCAGGGTGACGATATACAGCCTTGATGTACTCCTTTCCCTATTTGGAACCAGTCTATTGTTCCATGTCCAGTTCTAACTGTTGCTTCTTGACCTGCATACAGATTCTCAGGAGGCAGGTTAGGTGGTCTGGTATTTCCATCTCTTGAAGAATTTTCCACAGTTTGTTGTGATCTGCACAGTCAAAGCCTGTGGCATAGTCAATAAAGCAGAAGTAGATGTTTTTCTGGGAACCCTCCCCTTCCAATAATCCAATGGATGTTGGCAATTCGATCTCTGGTTCCTCTGCCTTTTCTAAATCCAGCTTGAACATCTGGAAGTTCATGGTTCATGTACTTTTGAAGCCTGACTTGGAGAATTTTGAGCATTACTTTGCTAGTGTGTGGGATGAGTGCAATTGTGCGGTAGTTTGAGCATTCTTTGGCATTGCCTTTCTTTGGGATTGGAAGGAAAACTGACCTTTTCCAGTCCTGTGGTACTGCTGAGTTTTCCAAATTTGCTGGCATACTGAGTGCAGCACTTTTACAGCATCATCTTTTAGGATTTGAAATAGCTCAACTGGAATTCCATCACCTCCACTAGCTTTGTCCTTAGTGATGCTTCCTAAGTCCCACTTGACTTCACATTCCAGGATGTCTGGCTCTAGGTGAGTGATCACAGCATCATGATTATCTGAGTCTTGAAGATGTTTTTCATATACTTCTTCTGTGTATTCTTGCCACCTCTTCCATATATGTGCATTAATATATGATATTTGTCTTTCTTTTTCTGACTTACTTCACTCTGCATAATAGGCTCTAGTTTCATCCAATTCTAAAAACTGACTCAAATGCATTCCTTTTAGAGTTGAATAATATTCCATTGTGTATATGTACCACACTTTCCTTATCCATTTATCTGTTGATGGATGTCTAGATGGCTTCCATGCCCTAGTTATTGTAAACAGTGCTGCAATGAACAGATGAACATCAGGGTACATGTGTGTTTTTCAGTTATGGTTTCCTCAGGGTATATGCCCAACAGTGGGACTGCTGGGTCATATGGTAGTTTGATTCCTAATTTTTTAAAGACTCTCAATACTGTTCTTCATAGTGGTTGTGTCAGTTTACATTCCCTCCAACAGTGTAAGAAGGTTCCCTCTTTTCCACATCCAGTCTAGCATTTATTATTTGTAGACATTTTTCTGATGGCCATTCTGAGCAATGTGAGGTAATTCCTCACTGTAGTTTTGATTTGCATTTCTCTAGTAATGAGTGATGTTGAGCATCATTCATATGTTTAGTCATCTGTATGTCTTTTCTGGAGAAATTTTTGTCTAGGTCTTCTGCACATTTTTTTATTTGGTGGTTTGTTTTTCTGGTATTGAGCTGCATGAACTGCCTGTATATTTTGGAGATTAATTCTTTAAGTGTTTTGTTTGCTATTTTCTCCCATTCTTAGGGTTGTCTTTTCGCCTTGCTTGTAGTTTCCTTCATTGTGCAGAATTTTTTAAGTTTAATTAGTCACATTTGTTTATTTTTGTGTTTATTTTCTTCACTCTAGGAGGTAGATCATAGAGGATTTTACAGTGATTTATATTAAAGGATGCTCTGCCTATGCTTTCCTCTAAGAGTTTTATAGTTTCGGTCTTACCTTTGGGTCTTTAATCCATTTTGAGTTTATTTTTGTGTTTGGTCTTAGGAAGTTTTCTAATTTCATTCTCTTCCATGTAGTTGACCAGTTTTTCCAGCAAACCTTGTTGAAGAGGCTGTCTTTTCTACATTGTATATTGTTGCCTCCTTTGTCAAAGATAAACTGTTCATAGGTGCATAGGTTTATCTCTGGGCTTTCTATCTTGTTCCATTGGTCTATAGTCTGTTTTTGTGCCAGTACCACACTTTTTTTAAATTTATTTATTTTTAATTGAAGGTTAATTGCTTTACAGAATTTTGTTGTTTTCTGCCAAACGTAACCATGCATCAGCCATAGATATACAGATGTCCCTCTCCCTCTTGAAACTCCCTCTCATCTCCCTCCCCATCCACCCCCCCCCCCCCCAGGTTGTTACAGAGCCCCTGTTTGAGTTCCCTGAGTCATATAGCACATTCCCATTGGCTATCCATTTTACATATGCTAATGTAAGTTTGATGACTGTAGATCTATAGTATAGTCTGAAGTCGGGAGGCCTGATTCCTCCAGTTCCTTTTTTTTTTTTTAATTGCTTTGGTTATTCAGGGTCTTTTGTGTTTCCATACAAATTTGTGAAATTACTTGCTCTAGTTCTATGAAAAATACTGTTGTCAGTTTAATGGACATTGCATTGAATCAGTAGGTTGCTTTGGGTAATACAGTCATTTTCACTATATTGATTCTTCCAGTTCAAGAACATTGTATATCTTTCCATCTGTTTGTGTTGTCTTTGATTTCTTTCATCAGTGTCTTATAGTTTTCTGCATACAGGTCTTTTTTCTCCTTGGGTAAATTTATTCCTAAGTATTTTATTCTTTTTATTGTAATGGTAAATGGGATTATTTCCTTAATTTCTATTTCTGATGTTTCATTGTTATTGCATAGGAATGAAAGGGATTTCTGTGCATTAATTTTATATCATGTGACTTTACTATTTCATTGATTAGCTCTAATAATTTTTGGTGGCATCTTTAGGGTTTTCTGTGTAGAGAATCATGTCATCTGCAAAGAGTGAGAGTTTTACTTCTTCTTTTTTAATCTGGATTCCTTTTTTATCTTTATCTTCTCTGATTGCTATGGCTAAGACTTCCAAAACTATGTTAAATAGTAGTGGTGAGAGTGGGCAACCTTGTCTTGTTTGTGATTTAGAGGAAATGCTTTCAGTTTTTCACCCTTGAGGATGTTTGCTGTGGGGGGTTGTCATATATGGCCTTTATTATGTTGAGGCATGTTCCTTCTATATCTGTTTTCTGAGATTTTTTTTTTTAATCATAAATGGGTGTTGAAATTTGTCAAAGGCTTTCACTGCATCTTTTGAAATGATCATATGGTTTTTAACCTCTCAATTTGTTAATATGATGTATCACATTGATTGATTTGCATATATTGAAGAATCTTTGCATCCCTGGGATAAAATCAACTTGGTTTGATGTATGATCTTTTTAATATGCTTTTGGATTAATATGTTGTTGGATCCTGTTTGCTAGAATTTTGTTGAGTTTTTTGCACCTGTCTTCATCAGTGTTATTGGTCTGTAAATTTTTTGTGGCATCCTTGTCTGGTTTTGATATCAGGGTGATGGTGGCCTCAAAGAATGAGCTTGGGAGTTTTCCTTCCTCTCCAATTTTCTGGAAGAGTTTGAGCAGGATAGGTGTTAGCTCTTCTCTAAACTTTTGATAGAATTCCATTTGTGATGCCATCTGGTCCTGGGCTTTTGTTTGTTGGAGATCTTTTATTACAGTTTGGATTTCCATGCCTGTGGTTGGTCTGTTCATATTTCCTATTTCTTCCTGGTTCAGTTTTGGAAGGTTATACTTTTCTAAGAATTTGTCCATTTCTTCCAAGTTGTCCATTTTATTGGCATATAGTTTCTCCTGATAGTCTCTTATGTTTTGTATTTCTATGTTGTCTATTGTAACTCTCTCTCTTTTTTTTTTTTTTTCCTAATTTTACTGATTTGAATCATCTCCCTTTTTTTCTTGATGAGTCTGGCTAAACAATTTGTCAATGTTGTTTACCTTCTCAAAAAACCAGCTTTTAGCTTTATCGATCATTGTGTTTTTTAAGGTATCTCATACTGTGCTCCATAGTGGCTATACCAATTTATATTCCCACCAGTGGTATAATAGTGTTCCTGTTGCTCCACATCCTCTTCAGCATTTCTTGATTGTAGATTTTTTGATGGCCATTTTGACCTGTGTGAGGTGATACCTCATTGTAGTTTTGATTTGCATTTCTCTGATGAAGAGTGATGTTTATCACCTGTTCATGTGCTTTTATGGTCATCAGCATGTCTTCTTTGAAGAAATGTCTGTTTAGATCTTCTGCCTATTTTTTGATTGGGTTGTTTGCTTTTCTTTGATATGGACCTTCATAAGGTGTTTATTAATTTTAGAGACTAATACTTTGTTGGTCACATTGTTTGCAAATATTTTCTCCCATTCTGTGGATTGTCTATTTGTTTTGTTTATGGTTTCCTTTGCTGTGCAAAAGCTTTTAAGTTTAACTACGTCCCATTTGTTTATTTCTGTTTTTACTTCCTTTTCTCTAAAAGGTGGGTGAAAAAACAGCTTGCGGCAATTTATGTCAAAGAGTGTTCTGCCTATGCTTTCTTCTAGGCGTTTTATAGTGTTCAGTCTTACATTTAGGTGTTAAGTACATTTTGTGTTTATTTTTGTGTGTGGTGTTAGGGAGTATTCTAATTTCATTCTTTTACATATAGCCATCCAGTTTTCTGAGCACTACTTATTGAAAAGTCTGTCCTTTCTCCATTGTATTTTCTTGTCTCCTTTGCCATATATTAGGTGACCATAGGGACAGGGGTTTATCTCTGGGCTTTCTATCCTGTTCCACTGATCTATTTTTCTGTTTTTTTGCCATGACTATACTCTCTATACTCTTTATAATATTTTGAGTACTGAAGCTTTGTAGTATATCTGAAGTCAGGGATTTTAAGTCCTTCTGCTCCATTCTTTTTTCTCAAGATTGCTTTGGCTATTCAGGGTCTTTTGTGTTTCCCTACATATTGTAGAATTTTTGATCTAGCTCTGTGAAAAATGCTGTTGGTAATTTGATAGAGATTGCATTGAATCTATAGGTTGCTTTGGGTAGCATAGTCATTTTGACAATATTGATTCTTCCAATCCAAGAACATGGTAGATCTATCCATCTGTTTGTGTCTTCTTTGATTGTTTCATCAGTATCATAGTTTTCTAAGTACAGATCTTTTGCTTCATTAGCTAAGTTTATTCTTAGGTATTTTATTCTTCTGATGGTAAATAAGATTGTTTCCTTAATCTCTTCTGTGACTTTTCATTGTTAGTATATACAAGTACAAGAGATTTCTTTGTATTATTTTTGTGTCCTGAAACTTTACCAAATTCATTGATGAGTTCTAGTAGTTTTCTGATAGCATATTTAGGATTTTCTATATAAGGGTCATGTCATCTGCAAACAGTGACAGTTTACTTCTTTTCCAATTTGGATTCCTTTTATTGCCTTTTCTTCTGTAGTAGCTGTGGCCAGGACTTCCTAAACTAAGTTGAATAAAAGTGGCAAGAGTGGACATCCTTGTCTTGTTCCTGATCTTCAAGGAACAGCTCTCAGTTTTTCACCCTTAAGAATTACATTTGCTGTGGGTTTGTCCTGTATGGCTTTTATTATGTTGATTTATATTCCCTCTATGCCCACTTTTTGTCAAGTTTTCATCATAAATGGGTGTTGAAGTTTGTCAAACACATTTTCTAGGTAAATATTTTTAGATCCATCTCTTCAGTTCAGTTCAGTTGCTCAGTCATGTCCGACTATTTGAAACCCCATGGACTGCAGCACGCCAGGCCTCTCTGTCCATCACCAACTCCCAGAGCTTACTCAAACCCATGTCCATTGAGTCAGTGATACCATGATCAAGTTGGTGATGGTGATCCAACCATCTTGTCCTCTGTTGTCCCCTTCTCCTCCTGCCTTCAATCTTTCGCAGCATCAGGGCCTTTTCCAATGAGTCAGTACTTTGCATCAGGTGGCCAAACTATTGGAGTTTCAGCTACAGTATCAGTTCTTCCAATGAATAATAAGGACTGATTTCCTTAAGGGTGACTGGTTGGATCTCCTTGCAGTCCAGGGAACTCTCAAGTGTCTTCTCCAACACCACAGTTCAAAAGCATCAATTCTTCCATGCTCAGCTTCATTTATAGTCCAACTCTCACATCCATACATGACTACTGGAAAAACTATAGCCTTGACTAGACGACTTTTGTTGGCAATGTCTCTGCTTTTAAATATGCTCTCTAGGTTGGACATAGCTTTTCTTCCAAGGAGCAAGCATCTTTTAATTTCATGGCTGCAGTCACTATCTGCAGTGATTTTGGATCACCAAAAAATAAAGTATTGCACTGTTTCCATTGTTTCCCCATCTATTTGCCATGAAGTGATGGGACTGGATGGCATGATCTTAGTTTTCTGAATGTTGAGCTTTAAGCCAACTTTTTCACTCTCCTCTTTCACTTTCACCAAGAGGCTCTTTAGTTCTTCTTCACTTTCTGTCATATCTTAGCAACATTCTTTGCTTTCTGATCCATCTCTTAGGAACATTCAAATATGGTATAGCATATGGTATATACTATATATTGTATAGCATTACAGAATATTAAGTGAAGTTGACTCTTCTTGAACAACACAGTTTTAAAATATGTAGGCCTACTTATCCATGAATTTTTCAGTAGTAAGTGGAACAGTACTATGCCAATCTGCAGTTGGTCACATTGAAGAATGAGGAGCTAGGGATACAAGGAGCTACAGATATGAAGAGCTGAAGGCTATATGTGGATTTTGAACTGCATAGAGTTTTGGCACACATGCCCCCCACACTGTTCAAGAATCATCTTTTGTACTGTCACCATGCTATGCATTACATCACCATGGTTTATTTAATCACTGAAAGTTTCTGCCATTTGACTCTCTTGCTCTATTTTACTTAACCCCTATACTCCACCTCTGTGTCAGATGTTTGGTTTTTTAAGATTTCATATACGAGATCAGAATATATTTTTATGACTTTATCTGACATATCACTTGGCATAACACTCAAGGTCTATCCATGTTGTCACAAATGGCAAGATTTCCTTCTTATTATGACTGAATAATATTCCATCATATATACATGTCATAATTTTCTGTATCCATTCATAAAGTGATAAGTAATTTGTTATCTTGGCTCTTGTAAAACTAATACAAATTGTGACTGTGCATGTGTCCTTTAGAGTTAGTTTTTTCCATCTTATCCTGATACTCAGAAGTGTAATTGCATCATGTGGTAGTATCTATTTTTATTGAATTCTCATACTATTTTCCACAGTGGCTGCACCAATTTAAATTCCCACCATCAGTGCACAAGAGCTCCTTTCCTCCACATTTTCACTAATACCTACTGCTTCCTGATAGTAGCCATTTTAACCGGGTGAGGTAACATCTCATTGTGGTTTTGATTTGCATTTCTGTGAGGATTATGGATATTGAGCATCTTTTTTATGGCCCTTTTGGCCATATGTATTTCTTCTTTGGAGAAATGTCTATTCAGATCCTCTGCCTAATTTTTCATCATATTGTTGCTGCTGTTGATGTTATTGACTTAAATGAGTTCTTTGGATATCAATTCTTTATCATTATTTTCTCTCATTCAGTAAGGTTAACTTTTGAATTTGTCGATTATATCCTTTGGTGAGCTGTCTCAATTTCTTGAACTGAATATTAGAGCTATTATGATACAAAATCCAAGTGGAAATCCTTAAAATGGACATATTCCCTTTACCAAATAGTGAGTAAGAAGTACATCTGACTCTTAAACACCACAAGGGTTAATCCACACATAATGTAGAACTGGCCCTTCATATCTGCAGTTTCTCACATTTGCCAATTAGACCAACCACGGACTGTGTTGCACTGTAATATTTACTACTGAAAAAATCTGCATATAACTGGACCACGCAATTCATACCAACATTCAAAAGTCACCTGTGATATCATATTCCAGATATAATGGCAGAGATTTATCACCCTGTAAGGTGTCACTAATTATACATGGATAATTGTCCCTATCATCATCCTCTTAATTTGCTAGTATAAACCCTGCCGAAGCCAGAAGAATAATGGTGGTAATGGTGAACGTGTTAGATATTTACTGCTGCAAGGCAAATCTCCAAAAAACTAGTTTCTAAAACAACACACATGTATTATCCACTATTTCTGTCAGAAGTCTGGGCAGTTTAACTGGGTCTCCTGCTTCAGTCACAGGAGACTACAATCCACATGTAGGCTAGAGAATCGGTTGTGGAAATATCTGCTTTAGAGCTGCTTTAGGTTGCTGGCAATATTCAATTATTTGCATTACTGAGGTTTCAGTTTCTTGCTGGAGAATGCATTTGCACAAAAAGGCTACCCAGAGTTCTTTTGACATGGGATTTCTAACTTGGCCTTTACTTCATGGCAGCTTTAGGGTCTCTCTAGTACATTGGTTAGGGTTAGGGTTAGCCATGAAATTAAAAGACACTTTCTCCTTGGAAGGAAAGTTATGACCAAACTAGACAGCGTATTAAAAAGTGGAATTACTTTGCCAACAAAGGTCCTTCTAGTCAAGGCTATGGTTTTTCCAGTAGTCAGGTATGGATGTGAGAGTTGGACTGTGAAGAAAGCTGAGTGCTGAAGAATTGATGCTTTTGAACTGTGGTGTTGGAGAAGACTCTGGAGAGTCCCTTGGACAGCAACGAGATCCAACCAGTCCATCCTAAGGAGATCAGTCCTAGGTGTTCATTGGAAGGACTGATGTTGAAGCTGAAACTCCAATGCTTTGGCCACCTCATGCAAGGAGTTGACTCTGGAAAAGCCCCTGATGCTGGGAAAGATTGAATGCGAGGTGAGAGGGGATGACAGAGGATGAGATGGTTGGATGGCATCGCCGACTCAATGGACATGAGTTTGAGTAAACTCCCGGAGTTGGTGATAGACAGGGAGGCTTGGCATGCTGCAGTTCATGGCAGTTCATGGATGAACTGAACTGAAGTACATTGGTTAGTAAGATGGAATTCGCATACATCATAATTACAGTAGTGACATTACAATATCTTTGCCATGTTTCATTGATTATAAGCAGGTAGTGGGAAGAGATTGTATAAGATCATGAATAGCAGTAAGCAGGAAACACTGGGAGTCATCTTTGTGTCTGTTCCTTAGAGTGGACATCTGAAAACTTCATTATTCATAGCTGCTGTCATACTAGCTACAGTAAATTTACTCAAACAGATAGGGATATTTCAAAATAATAAAGGAATTTTCTTTTAGGAGGACGTTATTGTGCTAAATCTTTATGTACCTGATAACATAGCTTTAAGCTGAAACCCAAAATTCCTATAAACAACAGAATGGCTAAATTATGGCATAGTCACACAATGGAATACTACAATGCAAAGAGATTGAACAAACTCCAACGTGGCATACTTCAAAACGCTTCTAGAAACCTATCTAGAATTCTCACACATGTGTATTTTTATAGAAATGAGAGAACAAACACATTGACTTCATATGAAACAGAAATACAGACAAAAATTACATATACTTTATTTTTATTGCTAAAGTGATGGACTACCATGAATATTTATGTTTTATGACTCCAAACAGCTTCATGAGGACAGCAGCAGATTCAAAACATAATAGCTACAAGTACACCAGAATAAAACCAATTTGAATTTTAATTACTAGGATAATTTTAAAATGCTTTTAAACTTTTGGTTTAACAAATGGAAAAAAGAATGTTTCCTCACACATTGTCAAGCAAAACATACAAACAGAAAAGATAAAACATTGTAGAGAATATAGTAAATAATCATAAAACAAAATATCATGTTAAAAAAATAGTATTGTCACTTTCATTTAACTAAGAAATAAATGTTGAAATTTATTCTCTACAAATAAAGCATATTTAATTTATATCTTCCACTTAATGTGAGATTTAATTTTATAGTAAAACCACAAAGAAAATTTATGTCTAACATTTGAGCAGTATTTAATATGGGAGAAATTAAGTTGCATCCATAGACAAATATTTATAATATTATTGACAAATGTAATCATGAGCCCTTTAAAAGTGAAAATTATATCATGGTAACTACTAATATAGACGCTATAATTAATGGTATTTACATTTATCTTTTAAATCTTTTTCATATGGTTTAAAGCTATAAAAGAGTACACTTTAATCCATTATTTACTTAGTTTAATAATAGGTGGAGAAGAATAAACATAAGCAGTAAAAGAAGAAATGTAGGAGGAAGAATTGTGCTATGACTGATGCCAATAAACATCGCTCTGATGGGTACCCACACTAGGTCAGGCGCTGCAGCTTATGTGTGTGAATGTGATTAGTGAAAGTGTTAGTCACTCAGCTGTGTCCCACTCTCTGTGACCCCATGGACTGTAGCCTGCCAGGCTCCTCTGTCCATGGAACTCTCTAGGCAAGAATACCGGAGTGGGTAGCCATTCCCTTCTCCAGGGGATCTTTCCAACCCAAGGATTAAACCCAGGTCTCCTGAATTGCAGGCAGATATTTTACTGTCACCAGGGAAACCCCCAGTGTAGTTAGGGTCCCCCTGAAATGAGAAGAGAATGCCATAAGTATATAAGTTCAAACAAATATGCAGAAAATGTTAAATATCACTAGCAACGTAAAAATAAATACTAATATTTAACTACAAATAAGAACAAACTGCCTAATATTTCTATTTCTGTGAAAAATGACTTGGGGATTTTGAGAAGAATTGTTTTGAATCTGTATATTGCTTTTGGTAGTATGGACGTTTTCACAATATTAATTCTCCCAATCCGTGAACTCAGGATATCTTGTATATATGTCCTCTTCACTTTCTTTCATCAATGTCTTATAGTTTTCAGTGTACAGTTTTCATCTCCTTGGCTAAACTAATTCCAAGGTATTTTCTTTTATTTATGATGCAATGGTAAATGGAACTGTTTTCTTAATTTCTCTCTCTGATATTTCATTATTAGTATATATGTATGCAAAAGATTTTTATATAATGACTTAATCTTGCAACTTTACTGAATTCATCTTCTAATAGTTTTTTGCTGGAGTTTTTCTATATATAATATGCCATCAGCATAATGCTGGTTTTGTAAAATGAGTTTGGAACTGCTCCCTTTCCTTCTAATATTTGGAAGAGTTTGAAAAAAAATTGCTATTAATTATTTTCTAATGTTTGGTATAATTCATCAGTGAAGTCCTCTGGTTCTGGGCTTCAGTTTGTTGTGATAGTTTGATTACCAATTTAATTCCCTTACTAGTAATCAGTCTACTCAGATCTATTTCCTTATGATTATCTTGATAGGTTACATGTATCTAGAAATACACCTATTTCTCCTAGATTGTCCAATTTGTTATATATAATTGTTCATACCTGTCTCTGATGATCCTCTGTATATCTTTAGTGTCAGTTGTAATGTCTCCCCTTTCATTTCTGATTTTCAGTCTTATCTTTCTCTCTTGATGAGCTTAGTCAAAAGTGCCAATTTTATTTTTGCAGGAACCGGCTCTTAGTTTCATTGACCTTTTAACTGTCTTTTTAAAAAATTTGCACTGTGATCTTTATTTCCCTGATTAGTAAAGTTTACAGTTACCTTTAAATTTTCTTCCCTATCCTCACTCTCTTCTCCTTCTAGGACCCCTGTGGTGCAAATACTGTTTCATTTGACGTTGGCCCCTCAGCCCCTTAAGCTATTTTCACTCTTATTTTTTCCTTTTTGCTTCTCTGATTAGGTAAGTTCCCTGATTAGTTAATTGACAATGTTGAGTTAGTTTCCATTGTACAGCAAAGTGAATCAGTTATGCATATAGACACATCCACTCTTTTTCAGATTTCCTTCCCATTTAGGTCAACACAGAGCATTGAGTAGAATTCCCTGTGTTACACAGTAATTTCTCATTAGTTATATATTTTATATATTGTTCTTGTTGCTTAGTCACTAAGTTGCATCCAACTCTTTTGCCGTCTCATGGACTATAGCCTTCCAGATCCCTCTGCCCATGGGATTTCCCAGGCAGGAATACTAGAATGGGTCACCATTTCCAGCTCCAGAGGATCTTCCCAATCAGGGACTGAACCCACATCTCCTGCATTTTATATATAAGTAGTGTGAAGTGAAGTGAAATTTGCTCAGTCGTGGCCAACTCTGTGATCCCATGGGCTATACAGTCCATGGAATTCTCTAGGCCAGAATACTGGAGTGGGTAGCCTTTTCCTTCTCCAGGGGATCTTCCCAACCCAGGGATTGAACCCAGGTCTCCTACACTGCAGGTGGATTCTTTACCTGCATGTAGTCTATACATGTCAATTCCAGTCTCCCAATTTGTCACACACCTCATTCTCCCTTTGGTAACCATAGGCTTGTTTTCTATATCTGTGACTGTACTACTGCTTTGCAAATAAGTTAAGCTATACTACTTTTCTAGATTCCACATATAAGAAACATTGAATAATATTTGTATTTCTCACTCACGTCAATCTATATCGCAATCTCTAGATCCATCCATATTGCTTCAAATGTCCTTATTTCATTCTTTTTTTTTAATGGCTGAGTGATATTCCTTTGGATCATTGTACAGCATCATCTTTATTCCTACAATGATGGACATTTAGGTTACTTCCATGTCCTGGCTATTGTAAACAGTGTTACAATGAATATTGTGGTTCACGTATCTTTTCGAATTATGGTTTTCTCTGGATATATGTCTAAGAGTGGGATTGCTGGGTCATAGGGCTCTGTTTTCAGTTTTTTAGGGAGCCTCCATGCTACTCTCCAACAGTGGTTTAATGAATTTACATTCCCACCAACAGTGTAAGAGAGTTCACTTTTGCCCTTTTCCTTTCCAGCATTTATTTTTTATAGATTTTTAATCATAGGTATTCTGATAGGTGTGAGGTATTACTTCTTTGTAGTTTGATTTGCATTACCCTAATAAATGGTGATGTTGATCATAATTTCATGTTTTTGGCCATTTGTATATCTTTTATGGAGTAATGTATATTTCGGTCTTCTGTCCATTTTTTGATTTTTTGTTTAATATTGAGCTTCATGAGTTGTTTGTATATTTTGGAGATTAACCCCTTCTCAGTTGCTTTGTTTGCAAATACTTTCCCCCACCTTGAGGGTTGTCTTTTCATTCTGTTCATGGTTTCCTTTGTTGTGCAAAAGCTTTTAAGTTTAATTAGGCTACATTTATTTATTTTTGTTTCTATTTTCATTATTCTAGGCACTGGATCAAAAAATATCTTGCTGTGATTTATGTCAGAGTGTGTTATGCCTATTTGCTTCTAAGAGTTTTATAGTATCCAGAATTAAATTTAGATCCTTATTAGATTTTAAACTTATTTCTGCGTATGATGTTAGAGAGTGTTCTAATTTTATTCTTTTACATGTAGCTGTCTAGTTCTCCCAACACCACTTATTGAAGACTGTCTTCTCTCAGTTATATATTCTTGCTTCCTTTGCAGTATATTAGGTGGCCATAGTGTGTGGGCTTATCTCTGTACTGTCTATCCTGTCCCACTGATCTATATTTCTCTGGACTGTCCATCCTGTCCCACCGATCTGTATTTCTACTTTTGTACCACAGCCATACTCCTTGGATTACTGTAGTTTGTAGTCTGAAGTCAGGGAGCCTGAATGCTAAGGCGTTCAGTCCTTTCATTCACTCCTTTCTGAAGATGCTTTGGCTATTCAGGGTCTTTTGTGTTTCCATACAAATTGGAAAAGTTTTGTTCTAATTCTCTGGGTGGGGGGGGGGGGGGGGAATGCCTTTAGTAATTTGATAGAGATTGCATTCAATCTGTAGATAGTTTTGGGTAGTACGGTCATTTTCACAATATTGATTCTTCCAATCCAAGAACATGGTAGATCTTGCCATCTGTTTGTGTTGTCTTTGATTTCATTCATCAGTATCTTACAGTTTTCAAAGTATAGCTTGTCTCCTTCAGTTCAGTTGCTCAGTCATGTCCAATTATGTGCGACCCCATGGACTGCAACATCTGTCTAGTATTCCCATCTCTTTAAGAATTTTCCCCAGTTTGTTGTGATCCACAGTTAAAGGCTTTGGAATAATTAATAAAAAAAAAAAAAAAGTAGATTTTTTTTCTGAAATTCTGCTTTTTCTGCTTAGGTGGGATTATTCGTAGGCATTTTATTCTTTTTGGTGTCATGGTAAATGGGATTCTTTCTGTGATTTCTCTTTCTGATATTTTGTTGTTAGTGTACAGGAATGCAAGAGATTTCTGTGTATTAATTTTCTATCCTGCAACTTTACTAGCTTTATTAATGAACTCTAGCATTTTTCTGGTAACATCTTTAGTATTTTCTATGTATATATTGCATGTCATCTGCCAACAGTGAGAGTTTGACTTTTTAAAATTCTTTTACAGTTTGGATTACTGGCTATGGCTAGGACTTCTGAACCTACATTGAATAAAAGTAGTGAAAGTGGACATGCTTGTCTTGTTCCTAATTTTAGAGGAAATGTTTTCAGCTTTTCACCATTATGATGTTAGGTGTAAGTCTATCATATATGGTCTTTATTATATTGAGGTATATTCTCTCTATAACCATTTTCTGGAGGGTTTTTATCATAAATTGGTATTGAACTTTGTCAAATGCTTTTTCTGCATCTATTGAAGTGATCGTGTGGTTTTTATTCTTCAGCTTGTCAACTTGTATTACACTGATTGTTCATATATATTAAAGAATCCTTGCATTCCTGGTATAAATCTCACTTGAACATGCTATATGATCCTCTTAATGTGTTGTTGAATTTGATTTGCTAGTATTTTGTTGAGGGTTTTTGCATCTATGTTCACCTGAACTCTCACTCCTGTGGGAGAACCTCTGTGATATGATTTTTTTTCCAGTCTGTGGGTCACCCATCTGCCAACCGTTGTGAAAGCACCCATCCTATCATCTTGTTGTGGTTTCGTCTTTGCTTTTGGATGTAGAACATATTGTTTGGTAGTTTCCAGTCTTTTTATTGATGGTTGTTCAGCAGCTAGTTGTGATTTTGTGTTTTCATGAGTGGAGGTAGGCTCAAGTTCTACTCTGCCATCTTATCTCCCTTCCTCTCTTCTTTGGTACTCTCAGATTTTCTTTGCTAACCAACTTCTGCAGAAGAATGGATGAACTGTTTAATGGCTGTTATTTTAAATTTTTTGTCAGTTAATAACTTCTGTTTCATTGTTTTTTCTCTAAAATTTTATTCTCTTTCACACTTGATGATATATATGTTTCAATGCTATTCTCTCAGATCATCCCACCCTCACCTTCTCCCATAGAGTCCAAAAGTCTGTTCTATACATCTGTGTCTCTTTTTCTGTCTTGCATATAGGGTTATCCTTACCATCTTTCTAAATTCCATATATATGTGTTAGTATACTGTACTGGTGTTTATCTTTTTGGCTTACTTCACTCTGTATAATGGGCTCCAGTTACATCCATCTCATTAAAACTGGTTCAAATGTATTCTTTTTAATGGCTGAGTAATATTCCATTGTGTATATGTACCATAGCTTTCTAAGGGTCATTTTTTTATCAGTTGATTTTCTGTTCGTGACTTTCATTTTTCTATAAAATATTTGGTCTCTTTTCCTTCTATTTAAAAACTTATATATTAAGGATATTAGTCCTTTAATTGTGATATATATTGCAAATACTTTCTTCCAAATCCATTTATCTTTTTATCTTGCTTTTGGTCTATGTACAGATTTTATATTTATGTAGTTAAGTGTGAAACAGATCGCCAGTCCAGGTTGACCCAGAGGGATGGGATGGGGAGGGAGATGGGAGGGGGGTTCAGGATGGGGAACACATGTAAATCCATGGCTGATTCATGTCAATGTATGGCAAAAACCACTACAATATTGTAAAGTAATTAGCCTCCAACTAATAAAAATAAATGAAAAAAATAAATAAATAAAATTTTATTCTCTAGTTTGGAACACATTCCTCCATTTACTTTTCTTGACTTTATGTGGCTTATACGCATTAGTTAAAAGAGCCACCTCTCATAATTGAGAACAAGTGGTTTCATGTAGGATATAAACTTACCTTTCAGTGGCACCCTAGCTCTTGTTTGTCTTTTAAACCTCTGTGATTTTTCAAACAGTCCATTTATAGTGACTCCTAGTAGATGATGGTATGCCAAGACCTGTCAGTGTCCCAAAGGAGAGGATCTCAGTTAGTACCTAAGTTTCCTTTCTATATTTTCAAACTTATTATCAACAAATATTTACTATTAAAATATTTATTCCTTTAAATATATTCTTCCCATACACTAAATAAGATCTTCATTTTTGCTTAAATGCAAAAGACATTCACATACATTTACTGCTATTTTAATCTCAAACTACAAATAGTAATGTCTGTTTAATATAAAGATAATTATTGAAAATTAAAAGACACTTGCTCCTTGGAAGAAAAGCTATGACCAACCTAGACAGCATATTAAAAAGCAGAATTACTTTGCCGACAAAGGTCTGTCTAGTCAAAGTTATGGTTTTTCCAGTAGTCATGTATGGATGTGAGAGATGGACTATAAAGAAAGCTGAGCACTGAAGAATTGATGCTTTTGAACCGTGGTGTTGGAGAAGACTCTTGAGAGTCCCTTGGACTGCAAGAAGATCCAACCAGTCAATCCTAAAGGGAATCAGTCCTGAATATTCATTGGAAGGACTGATGCTGAAGCTGAAACTCCAATACTTTGGCCACCTGATGTGAAGAACTGACTCATTGGAAAAGACCCTGATGCTGGGAAAGATTGAAGGTGGGAGGAGAAGGGGACAGCAGATGATAAGATGGTTGGATGGCGTCACTAACTTGATGGAGATGAGTTTGAGCAAGCTCCAGGAGGTGGTGATGGACAGGGAGGCCTGGTGTACTGCAGTCAGTCTATGGGGTCGCAAAGAGTTGGACATGACTGAGTGACTGAACTGAACTGAACTTATTGACTCAAACACAGGTTTGCTATAAATGACTACATAGCACCTGACTTCTTTAACATAATATTCACTATGAAACTAAATTAACAACAAAACAGGACAAATTGGTTCATATCAGAAAGTACTAAAAATATCTAACATTATACTTACAAGAATGAGAACATTTCAATGTCACAAAACAACAGCCTTTTTTATTTGAAAGGTTTGCATTCTAGTAGGTAATTTATAAAATAAGTTATTTTCACCGTTAATAATATTTCCTTCCAAAGATATATCATTATCTTCAATATTCTTTAAGTACTCTGATATTAAAAATCCTTATCTATTTGGCTACAATACTCACTTGAGGAAGTGCTCATAGAATACCTTTAGAGTATTTAGCTATCAATAGGAAACTCAGGCTGAGCCCCTGAATTTCCTTTCTGATATAAAATTGTCAAGTCAGCAGGAGTAAATTTATGTCAACTAGGATGTGCCTTTATGCTTCCTCAGGGAACAGAAATAAAGACATCAAGTGTTAGCTATTTAAGGTATGTGAAAGAGAAGAATACTATCAGAGTTCCCTTTGACTCACTAATGGTTGCTTACATAAAAAAGATCTGATATATTTAGCTGCACAAAAAATAGATTAATTAGTCACATAATCTTGTTTCTAATACCTCACACCCAAAGGTAAGACACCAGTAACATTTTAGTTAAATCAATTGGAAAAACTTCAGTGGAAAACTCTGTACTTCAAGGAATATTAGTTATATTAGAGCAGATTAGATTCACTAGTAAAAATAATAATACTAATTATAGCTAATATTTGAGTGCCTACTATCTGCAGACATGATTATGTCTTACTATTACTTATTTAATCATTATCAAAAAAAGAAGAAGAAGAAGATATCATCAAGGTAAAAGGAAGTCAGAATCTGTCCCAGGTCACACAGCTTCAAACCTGAGCATATTCATTCCAAAGCTGGGTCTGAAAATGGGAATCCTACATACAAAGCTACAAAAACAGGATTATAAAACTTGGGTATAGAATAATATGATTTTTTCCCCTCAGTCTAATGGATTTTATATAGGGGAGTTGAAGATATAGGGATATAAGTTTGGCTGAGCTAACATTATGGTGAACCAATTATGGATTCTGGAAAATAATAGGGACCATGGAAAGCTTTCCAGCAGAGGAATAGCAAAACCTAAATGCCGCCTTAAGGAGAAAGAAGATTAACATTTAATGTCAACTATTAAACAGCTGTTAAACTATAACTGTGGAATTACATAAGATGTGGGAGTATTGAGTTTGCTTTAGAGAAACACCATTACTCCATGGTTCCACTCATAGATTTATAATGAGTAATGAATCCAGTTTTGGCATTTGTTAGGCATCTCATGAATAATCTGGGACTGTATAAATTACTTGGATGAACTGCTTGGGTAAGCAACATATAGTGTAAATTCAAACTAATAATAATATACTGATAACATTTTAAAATTTTTCTTAAAAAATTTAAATGTCCTAAAACTCCTATTGTTTTTCATTTCTATTATAACTAACCTAATTCAGGCTGCTACAACCTCATTCACCAAAACAGTGCATCAGTCTCCCTAGTAGCCTCTAAGGTTCAATTTACTATTTATCTCTGCAACTAAAAATCACACCATTCTCCTCAAAAGTTTTCAGTGACTCTTAATAACTTAACAGTGCAATTTAAAACTTGTCAATCTGGCATTTAAGACTTCCAAAGTGTCCCTCAACTTGTCTATTTAGTTTAATTACTATGTCATTGCTAGTTTACTCAATAAAGATGTTATCTTGCTTTCACTCCACAGAAAGGGAAGAAGGATAAAATTTAGGAATATACATGAGTTTGTTTCTCAGATATTTAACTTCTTGAACCACAGTTTGCCATTTTGTTAAAACAGGTTTTTCATACCTCACTCAACAAGGTATTATAAGGATTAAAATAAATTTACATAGTCAAATGAAAATATACTAAAAAACATGAATTTTTCCATCAAACACTGCTGTGTTCCAGGCTCTGGACTAGGCACTATAGCTGCAATGACAACATTCCAGAGACCAATCTATTAAAAAAAAATTAAGGACTGATGTTAGAATTTGAGATGATGTAATAACTATACCCATTTTCCCCTTCTAAACTCAAAACTAATTCAGATATAAAGAGATCAATATATTAATTTTGTTACTAATAAAGCAAGCCCAAAGACTAGTCCAACCATCCTCTGTACCTATAGGAATAAACACCAGATGACTATCCCATCTGAGGGATATTTTGCTTCTGGAAAGCAGACCTATTTGTCCAAGAAAGCTGTCTTCCATTATTGTGTGATGGACTATCCAGTCCTAGTGAGTACTACATGCAACCTAGGTATTAAAGCAGGGATATTTCACTGCTTTATAGGGATATTTCATATCCCTATAGGGATATTTCACTATGTTATGTTTAAATTTCTAGCAGAATCCAATACAAATAGAAAGAGTAGTAGATATTCACTGTTGATCTCAGTACTAATCTAGTTAATTTAGCCTTGTCCTAATCTATCCTTTTCTCTCCAGGAAGGAGTTAACTCCCAAGAATTACTTTCATCTTGCCTCAGTCAGTTCAGTTCAGTTCAGTTGCTCAGTTGTGTCCGACTCTTTGCAACCCCATGGACTGCAGCATGCCAGGCCTCCCTGTCCATCACCAACTCCTGGAGTTTACTCAAGCTCATGTCTATTGAGTCGGTGATGCCATCCAACCATTTCATCCTCTTGCCTATTTCCTTCCAAACAACTGTCTTTAAGTCCACAGGATAGTCTGTTTACTTCCTGATCTTTATCCTCTGATATGGGCATTAATACAATAATCTTATCATTTGCTTTATCTTTTGGCCTCTTTTACGTTTCTTGACATATACCAGAAAATGTAGAAAATCCTATCAACTGTATAAATTGTTCCAATATGCAGTTTTACACTGCCCACTGCCCTGTCTTTCAAGTGTTTAAGCCAAAATTTGTTTGCTAAATCTAAGTCCTTTCCCTAAGGACTTTCTATATTATAAATTTCCCATTTCAGTCTCTGGCTATCATGGAAGCAATATGGTTTGCTATGTGTTTTAAGTCCTCTCTAATTGTGTGATAACTACGTGACTTGTTTTCCAAAGAGGGACCCTTCAAAGAGTAAAACGGAAAGAAGAGTAAGACAAGACAGTCCCAAATTGGGACATATGATTGCCCTCCCTAAAACTGACTGTAAGTCTCTCAAGTCCCATTTAGCTCCTGTACAGATAAACTGCACTTCTATATATCCATTTCCATTATTCTTATGGTGTACTATGCTATTTATAGTTCATTTGACAGCCTCTTAGAAGTCCCACCTATAAAGGAACTGGTGAACTATCTAACATTTCCACTCAGACATGTTTCCTTTACATGATATTTAATTGAAATCTCTCTCAATTTCCCAGGACTTAATGACTCTGGATGCACAAGAAATGGGTATGACACATCTTCAACATCTATACATTTTTGTTGTACAAATCTATGATAATTTTTAAATCAACACAATTAGACCCCTAAAAATTATTAGGCTAAAAGGACCTCATAAATCAATATCCACCACATTCAAGTTTGCCAACAAAGGTCCATCTGGTCAAAGCTATGGTTTTTCCAGTAGTCATTTCCAGCACCCTAGATCTGGTCTGTTTCTGTCTCAATGTGTTTGCTATACAGTTGGATTCTCAATCCTTAAGGAAAAAAAAAACTGGTTTCACCTGAGTGGGAGGTAATTTATAATGACAAGTGTGTCCACTTATTACATATGCGTTTTTTGATATTTATTTCAGTACTACAAGATTCCTAGCTGCTTGAATTGGTATATGCATAACCAACTATAAATATATATATGGAATTTCCACTGCATTGAGGGTCAGTGTCTCAAACCCCAAATTGTTCAATTGTCAGTTGTATAGCAGATAATTAATTTCACAATATTTATAGCTTTAAAACATGGATCAGTCAGTTCAGTTCAGTTGCTCAGTCATGTCCGACTCTTTGTGGCCCCATGGACTGCAGCACACCAGGATTCCCTGTCCATCACCAACTCCCTGCGCTTACTAAAACTCTTCTCCATCGAGTCAGTGATACCATCCAACCATCTCATCCTCTGCAGTCCAATTCTCCTCCCGCCTTCAATCTTTCCCAGCATCACGGTCTTTTCCAATGAGTCAGTACCTCGCATCAGGTGGCCAAATTATTGGAGTTTCAGGTTCAGAATCTGTCCTTCCAATGAATATTCAGGACTGATTCCCTTTAGAATGGACTGCTAGGATCTTTTGCAGTCTACGGAACTCTCAAGTGTCTTCTCCAACACACAGTTCCAACGCATCAATTCTTCAGCCCTCAACTTTCTTTATAGTCCAACTCTCACATCCATACCTGACTACTGGAAAAACCATAGCTTTAACTAGACAAACCTTTGTTGGCAAAGTAATGTCTCTGCTTTTTACTATGCTGTCTAGGTTGGTCATAGTTTTTCTTCCAAGGAACTAGCATCTTTTAATTTAATGGCTGCAGTCACCATCTGCAGTGATTTTGGAGACCAAGAAAATAAAGTCTCTCACTGTTTCCATTGTTTCCCCATCTATTTGCCATGAAGTGATGGGACTGGATGCCATGATCTTAGTTTTCTGAATGCTGAGTTTTAAGCCAACTTTTTCACTCTCCTCCTTCACTTTCATCAAGAAGCTCTTCAGTTGCTCTTTGCTTTCTGCCCTAAGGGTGATGTCATCTGCATATCTGAGGTCTATTTCTCCCAGCAATCTTGATTCCAGCTTGTGCTTCATCCAGCCCAGCTTTTCTCATGATGCACTCTGCATATAAGTTAAATATGCAGGGTGACAATATACAGCCTTGACTTACTCCTTTTCCTATTTGGAACCAGTCTGTTGTTCCATGTCCTGTTCTAACTGTTGCTTCTCCCCTGCATACAGATTTCTCAGAAGGCAGGTCAGGTGGTCTGGTAGTCCCATCTCTTGAAGACTTTTCTACAGTTTTTTGTGATCCACACAGTCAAAGGCTTTGGCATAGTCAATAAAGCAGAAGTAGATAATTTTCTGGAATTACCTTGCTTTTTCAATGATCCAATTGATGTTGGCAATTTGATCTCTGGTTCCTCTGCCTTTTCTAAATCCAGCTTAGACATCTGGAAGTTCACAGTTCACATACTGTTGAAGCCTGGCTTGGAGAATTTTGAGCATTACTTTGCTCACATGTGAGATGAGTACAATTGTGCAGTAGTTTCAACATTATTTGGCATTGCCTTTATTTGGGATTGGAATGAAAAATGACCTTTTCCAGTCCTGTCGTCACTGATGAGTTTTCCAAATTTGCTAGTGTGTTGAGTGCAGCACTTTAGCAGCAGCATCTTTTAGGATTTTAAATAGCTCAACTGGGATTCTATCACCTCCACTAGCTTTATCTGTAGTGATGCTTCCTAAGGCCCACTTGACTTCACATTCCAGGATGTCTGGCTCTAGGTGAGTGATTACACCATCATGATTATCTGGGTCGTGAAGATCTTTTTTGTACAGTTCTTCTGTGTATTCTTGCCACCTTTTCTTAATATCTTCTGCTCCTGTTAGGTCCATACCATTTCTGTCCTTTACTGAGCCCATCTTTGCATGAAATATTCCCTTGTTATCTCTAATTTTCTTGAAGAGATCTCATCGTTCCCATTCTATTGTTTTCCTCTATTTCTTTGCATTGATCACTGAGGAAGGCTTCCTTATCTTTCTTTGCTATTCTTTGGAACTCTGCATTCAAATGGATATATCATTTTCCCTTTTCTCCTTTGCCTTTAGGTTCTCTTCTTCTCTCAGCTATATGTAAGGCCTCCTCAGACAACCATTTTGCATTTTTTGCATTTCTTTTCCTTGGGGATGGTCTTGACCACTGCCTCCTGTACAATGTCATGGACCTCTGTCCATAGTTCTTCAGGCACTCCATCTATCAGATCGAATGCCTTGAATCTATTTGTCACTTCCACTGTATAATTGTAAGGGATTTAATTTAGGTCATACCTGAATGGTCTGGTGGTTTTCCCTACTTTCTTCAATTTAAGTCTGAATTTGGCAATAAGAAGTTCATGATCTGAGCCACAGTCAGCTCCTGGTCTTGTTTTTGCTGATTGTAGAGAGCTTCTTCATCTTTGGCTGCAAAGAATATAATCAATATGATTTTGGTGTTGACCATCTGATGATGTTCATGTGTAGAGTCTTATCTTGTGTTGTTGGATGTGGGTGTTTACTATGACCAGTGCATTCTCTTGGCAAAACTCTCTTAGCCTTTGCCCTGCTTCGTTTTGTACTCCAAGGCCAAATTTGCCTGTTACTCCAGGTATCTATAATGAAAAGGACATTTTTGGGGGGTGTTAGTTCTAGAAGATCTTGTAGGTCTTCATAGAACCATTCATCTTCAGTTTCTTCAGCATTACTGGTGGGGGCATATACTTGGATTACTGTGATATTGAATGGTTTACCTTGTAAACGGACAGAGATCGTTTATTGTTTTTGAGATTGCAAGTACTGCATTTCAGACTGCATTTGTTGACTATGATGGCTACTCCATTTCTTCTAAGGGATTCTTGCCCACAGCAGTAGATATAGTAGTTATCTGAGTTAAATTTCAGTCCATTTTAGTTCACTGATTCCTAAAATTTTGACATTCACTCTTGCCATCTCCTGTTTGACCACTTCCAATTTGCCTTGATTCATGGACCTAACATTCCAGGCTCCTATGCAATATTTCTCTTTACAGCATCGGACTTTACTTCCATCACCAGTCACATCCACAACTGGGTGTCATTTTTGCTTTGGCTCCATCTCTTCATTCTTTCTGGAATTATTTCTCCACTGATCTCCAGTAGCATATTGGGCACATACTGACCTGGAGAGTTCATCTTTAAGTGTCCTATCTTTTTGCCTTTTCATACTGTTCATGGGGTTCTCAAGGCAAGAATACTGCACAGTTTTGCCATTCCCTTCTCTAGTGGACCACGTTTTGTCAAAACTCTACACCATGTCCCATCCATCTTAGGTGGCCCTACACAGCATGGCTCATAGTTTCATTGAGTTAGACAAGGCTGTGGTCCATGTGATCAGTTTGGTTAGCTTTCTGTTAATGTGGTTTGCATTCTGTCTGCCCTCTGATGGAGAAGGATAAGAGGCTTATGGAAGCTTCCTGATGGGAGAGATTGATTGAGGGGAAACTGGGTCTTGTTCTGATGGGTGGGGCCATGCTCAGTATCTTTAATCCAATTTTCTGTTGATGGGCGGGGCTGTGTTCCCTCCCTGTTGTTTGACCTGAGGCCAGACTATGGTGGAGGTGATGACTTTAATGGCCACAGCCTTCAGATGCTGCACTCCGTGCACCTTACCCTGCAGCAGGCCACCGCTGACCCACGCTTCTGCCAGAGACTCCTGGACATTCCTGGGCAAGACTGGGCCAGTCTCTCACTGGGTCGCTGCTCCTTTCTCCTGAGTCCTGGTGGGCACAAGGTTTTGTCTGTGCCCTCCAAGAGTCTGTTTCCCCAGTCCTGTGTAAGTTCTGGTGGCTCTATGGTGGGGTTAATGGCGACCTCCTCCAAGAAGGCTTATGCCATACCCAGGTCTGTTGCAACCAGAGCCCCTGCCTTTCTGGCAGGCCACTGCTGGCCCGTACCAGTGCTGGCCCATTCCTCCATTGAGGAAACACTCAAACCCAGTTCTGGCTCAGCCTCTGTGGGGTCTCTGGGTCCTGGTGCACACAAGCTTTTTTGAGCCCTCCGAGTGTCTCTGGCGTGTATGGGCTTTCTTTCTAGATGTGATTTCGCCCCTCATACTGTCCTGCTGGGGCTTCTCCTTTGCTCCTGGATGTGGGGTATCTTTTTGTGGTGAGACCCAACATTCTCCTTTCAACAGTTGTTCAGCAGTGAGTTGTGATTTTTGAGTTCTTGCAGGAGAAGATGAGCACACATCCTTCTACTCCACCATCTTGTAGTCCATCGTCTACTCCCAAATAGTGCTCTGACCTCATCCAAGCATTCATGACCATCTTCAGTTTCCCAAGGCCCCTGAATTCCATCATTTTTATCCCTCGTCCCTTGGAAGGCATCTTTACATGTCATCTTTAGAGTCTCTCTGATCTATATTCCCACTCTCTACTTAGAAACTTGGCCATGCTTATATTCTTAATTTCTACTCAAAAGTGAAAGTCACTCAATTGTGTCTCACTCTTTGAGACCAGATGGACTATAGCCTGCCAGGCTCCTCTGTCCATGGGATTCTCCAGTCAAGTGGGTAGCCATTCCCTTCTCCAGAGAATCTTCCTGACCCAGGGATCAAACCCAGGTCCCCCTCTTTTTCATCTGAGTCACCAGGGAATCCCTAATTTCTATTTATCAACCCATAAATATTATTTCAACATACGTTTCCAAATTTAACCATATAGAGTTGGTAAAAGTAAGCAATTTAAAATGAGTTCTGCATTACCTGAGAGTATTCATTTTGAGCAACATTAGAGGACAGTTCAGAAGTGGCATAAGTTACTTTCACTTTGGTTAACTACTCAAGCATCAACAAGAAATGCACATCATATATAAAATGTGAACACAGCACCCCAGTACATCCCCAGGTCTTTATAGAAATGTGCCAAAGTCTAACAGTAAATGATCTGACTCTGAGTAAACAGCCAGAGCAGAAGTATGAAGAATACAGTCACAACTTCTTACACCATTATACTAGGTGATTGCATCTCAGTTCTTTGTTTTACTTCTAATGCCTTATGAGGTCAACACCTGGTCTGGCCATGAACTACCACTCATAGTTCAAAAATATCTTACCTCTCCTGGGTAATTATTTCATCTAGAGGATATTCCCTCATTCCAAAATCTAGCCCAGCATTTATTTCTACTAACTGGGGCCTTGCCCATTTCCCCTTTAGTTTTGTATCATGCATTCATGACCTCTCTTAGGTTTCTAATTTTTTTTTAATTTTTATTAAAGTATAGTTGCTTTACAATGCTATGTTAATTTCTGTGGTATAACAAAGCAAAATCAGCCTAACATGTACATCTATCCCCTCTTTGTTTGATTTCCTTCCCATTTAGGTCACCACAGAGCACTGAGTAAGGTTTCCTGAGCTATACCGTAGGTTCTCATTACTTACCTAATTTATATATAGTATTAATAGTGCATATATATCAATCCCAATTCATTCCAACTCCTCCCTTTCCTGTTTGGTGTCTACAAGTTTGTTCTCTACATCTGTGTCTCTATTTCTGTTTTGCAAATAACATAATCTCTACCATATATATACCATATATATATATAAATATATATATATATATACTCCACATATATATGTTAATATACAGTTTTTATCTTTCTATTTCTGACTTACTTTACTCTATATGATAGTCTCTAGGTCCATCCACATTTCTACAAACCTTGTTCATTTTTATGGCTGAGTAATATTCCAAAGTATTAATATACATGTACGACATCTTCTTTATCCATTTCTTTAGTGGACATTTAGGCTGCTTCCATGTCCTGGGTATTATAAATAGTGCTGCAATGAACACTGGGGTACATGTGTCTTTTTGAATTATGGTTTTCTCCAGGTATATGACTAGGAGTGGGATTGCTGGATTATACGGTAGCTCTATTTCAGTTTTTTAAGGAACCTCTGTACTCTTTTCCAATTCCACAAACTTCCCAGAACTTTCTCCTCCTTGGCACAAGCAACATCTGAATTTCAATGACTAAGTCACCTTGAAACTCAATAATTCTTTCAGTATGTTAAGTTGTCCAAATTTTCTGTATTCATATTAAGGGCTTCCCTGGTGGCTCAGCTGGTAAAGAATCCGCCTGCAATGCAGGAGACCTGGGTTGGGAAGATCCCCTGGAGAAGGGAGTATTCTGGTCTGGAGAATTCCATGGACTGAATAGTCCACAGGGTTGCAAAGAGTCCGACATGACTGAGCAACTTTCACATATTCTATAGATGTCCCAATCTTCAAACCGTCTCTTATGAATCTTCTACTTAAAATCTGATACAATAAACATGAATTTTGGAGGCCCTGTGTTTTTCTTGGTTGCTTATTCCAGACTTCCATGGGATCTCCCCTTTCTTATTTGTTGGACTCTGCATTATCATTGACTTCCCTAACTGAACAACCATTAAAATTACTTCTTTCTAATGATAAGACAATTTAGGAGTTACTATTCAAAATGTATAAATAGCCCATAAAACTCAATATCAAAAAAGCAAACATCCCACTTAAACAATGGGCAGAAGACCTGAATATTTGCCAAAGAGGACATACCTACGGTCAATAGTCACATGAAAAGATGCTCTTCACAGCTAATCATCAGAGGAATGAAAACCAAAGCTACAGTAAGATACCATCTCACACCAGGCAGAATGGTAGCATCAAAAAGAACACAAATATTAAATGCTGGCAAGGATGTGTAGAAAAGGGAACCCCTTATGCACTACTGGTGGGAATGTAAATTGTTGCAGCCCCTAGGAAAAAAAAGTATCAAGAGTCTTTAAAAAACTAAAACTAGAGTTACTATATGATCCAGCAATCCCATTCCTGAGCACATATCTGAAGAAAACAAAAACAGTAATTTGAAAAGATATGTACACCCCAATGTTTTTTAGCAGCATTATTTACAGTGCCAATATAAGGAAGCAACCTAAGTGTCTATCAATATTTGAACAGATAAAGAAGATTGGTATATATTTATATACACATGATGCAACACTACCAGTCATACAAAAGAATTTAGTGTTGCCATTTGGGCTTCCCTTGTAGCTCAGTTGGTAAATAATCTGTCTGCAATACAGGAGACTCAGGTTCAATTTCTGGGTTGGGAAGATCCCCTCCAGAAGGAAATGGTGACTTACTCCAGTATTCTTGCCTGGAGAATCCCATGGACAGAGGAGACTGCTGGGTCCATGGGGTCACATGAGTCAGACACAGCTTAGTGACTAAACCACCATTTGCCACAACATGGATGAACCAGGAAGGTTTTATACTTAGTGAATGAAGTCAAACAGGTTATATAAAAATAAGGCAAAATAATATAACAACAACAATAAAGAAAGAGACTCACAGATATAGAGAACAAACTAGTGATTACCAGTGCAGAGGGGCAAGATAGGGGCTTAAGAGGCCTACACTACTATGAATAAAATATATAAACTACAAAGATACATTGTATAGCACAGGAAATATAACCAATATTTTATAATAACTTTAAATGTAGAATAATGTATAAATAATTTGAGTCACTATGTTGTATACCTTAAATTAATACTCACAAATCAACTGTGTGTGTGTCAAGTCACTTCAGTCATGTCTGACTCTTTGCAGCCCTATGGACTGTAGCCCACCATACTCCTCTGCCCATGTGATTTTCCAGGCAAGAAAATTGGAGTGGGTTGCCATGCCCATCTCCAGGGGATCTTCACAACCCAGGTTGGAACCCACACCTCTTGAGTCTCCAGCATTGGCAGGCAGGTTCTTTACCACTAGCACTGTGTGGGAAGCCTATAATTCAATTTAAAAATCTGAGGTACAGTTGATACCACCTGGAATCATTTGTACTTCAATTTTTTAAAAGCATCATAAGAAATGAATCTTAAAACTTTTTATATCTTGCTAGCATTATTTCTAAGATTATACCTGCTGCTGCTGCTAAGTCACTTCAGTAGTGTCCGACTCTGTGTGACCGCATCCCTGGGATTCTCCAGGCAAGAACACTGGAGTGGGTTGCCATTTCCTTCTCCAATGCATAAAAGTGAAAAGTGAAAGTGAAGTCGCTCAGCCATGTCTGACTGTTAGTGACCCCATGGACTGCAGTCTACCAGGCTCCTCCGTCCATGGGATTTTCCAGGCAAGAGTACTGGAATGGGGTGCCATTACCTTCTCCAAAATTATACCTAGGTATCTCTTTTTAAAAAAGTATGCATTTGTATTAAAACATAGGATTGATTCATTTTAAAATCTGAACTCTTCTATAATGTTTATCAGTTTTTTTTCTATATTCCTCAGTTCCTCCCAAATATATTCTTTATTATTTCCAGAGCAAAAACATTTGATAATATTATTCTAACATATGCCAACAAATCTGGAAAACTCAACAGTGGCCACAGGACTGGAAAAGATTAGTTTTCATTTCAATCCCAAAGAAAGGCAATGACAAAAAATGCTCAAACTATTGCACAATTGCACTAACCTCATACGCTGGCAAAGTAATGCTCAAAATTCTCCAAGCCAGGCTTCAACAGTACGTGAGCCATGAACTTCCAGATGTCTAAGCTGGATTTAGAAAAGGCAGAGGAACCAGAGATCAAATTGCCAACACACATTGGATCATCAAAAAAGGAAGAGAGTTCCAGAAAAACATCTATTTCTGCTTTATTGACTATGCCAAAGCCTTTGACTGTGTGGACCACAACAAACTGTGGAAAATTCTTCAAGAGATGGGCATATCAGACCACCTGACCTGCCTCTTGAGAAATCTGTATGCAGGTCAGGAAGCAACAGTTAGAACTGGACATGGACCAACAGATTGGTTCCAAATAGGAAAAGGAGTACATCAACGCTGTATATTGTCACCCCGCTTATTTAACTTATATGCAGAGTACATCATGAGAAACGCTGGGCTGGAGGAAGCACAAGCTGTAATCAAGATTGCCAGGAGAAATATCAATAACCTCAGATATGCAGATGGCACCACCCTTATGGCAGAAAGTGAACAAGAAATAAAGAGCCTCTTGATGAAAATATAAGAAGAGTGAAAAAGTTGGCTTAAAACTCAACATTCAGACAACTAAGATCATGGCATCTGGTCCTATCACTTCATGGCAAATAGATGGGGAAACAGTGGAAACAGTGGCTGACTTTATTTTTCTGGGCTCCAAAATCACTGTGGATGGTGATTGCAGCCATGAAATTAAAAGACGCTTACTCCTTGGAAGGAAAGTTATGACCAACCTAGACAGCATATTAAAAAACAGAGACATTACTTTGTCAGCAAAGGTCCATCTAGTCAAAGCTATGGTTTTTCCAGTGGTCATGTATGGATGTGAGAGTTGGACTATAAAGAAAGCTGAGTATGGAAGAATTAATGCTTTTAAATTGTGGTGTTGGAGAAGACTCTTGAGAGTCACTTGGACTGCAAGGAGATCCAACCAGTCCATCCTAAAGGAAATCAGTCCTGAATATTCATTGGAAGGACTGATGTTGAAGCTGAAGCTCCAATACATTGGCCACCTGATAAGAGCTGACTCATTGGAAAAGACCCTGATGCTGAGAATGATTGAAGGTGGGAGGAAAAGGGGACGACAGACGATGAGGTGGTTGGATGACATCACCAATTCAATGGACTTGTATTTGAGCAAACTCTGGGAGTTGGTGATGGACAGGGAGGCCTGGTGTGCTGCAGTCTGTGGGGTCGTGAAGAGTTGGACATGACTGAGCAACTGAACTGAAGTGAACTGAACTGAACAGCCATTCTATTTAATTAAAAGTAGTGCTCCTCAGGGCTTCCTAGGTGGTGTAGTGGTGAACAACCTGCCTGCTAATTCAAGAGACATAAGAGATGCAAGTTTGATCCCTGGATCAGTAAGATCCCCTGGATGAGGAAATGGTAATCCACTCCACTATTTGCCAGGAGAATCCCAAGGACAGAGGAGCTTGGCGGACTATAGCTGGTGGGATTTCAGATAGTCAGACATGACTGAGGTGACTGAGCACACACTCACAGAGTTCTTCAACCTTGGGAGGTGACTGGAAACACAGGAGACACTTCTGATTGCCAGAATGACTGAGAGAATGTTTGGGAGATTGGAGTATACTATCAAATTTATTATCAGAAATAGGATTATCCCTCACATTGAGACCCTTTCCTGCCTAAAATGCCAGTACCACGTATACATCCATTAAAAAAACACTACTCTGAAAATAATCAGAATTTTTATCTTCTAATATATGCATATTCATTTCTTGTATGACATTCTAAATTCCCAAACTGAGTTATCCCATTTACAGGCATATTTCAGGTACTTGTTTTGCACTTTGGTTTGTAACAATTTAGCTCCCTTTTTACCAGTGTTCTAATAAGAAAATGCTCTCAATGATATAGGATTTCAAGGTTGCTTATTTGTAGTTAATAAAGTCTTCTATATTTATTTAGGTAAAGCCACAATCAAGTTTCCTAATTATACAACCACTGTTTACAAAGAGTTAATAGTAAAGTCTCAAAAAGAATAGACATTTGAGCCTGTAATTTCTATATGTCTATTCATCTTAAAAGAAAATGAACATTTAATGAAAGAAATATCTTGTAGTACAAGAGACATGACTGAAAAACACAACCACAGAAACCAAATTGTTCTATCATTGAATTTTTAGAAACTCACAAGCAAATTTTAAATGTGTCTTACCAACTTTGGATGTCAAAATCAGAAGTATACCAAGAAGAGGATTCTGAAAAGATGGCAGAGTAGGAAGCACAAGACAAGGATGCCCACTCTCACTGCTTTTATTCAACATAATTTTGGAAATCCTAGCCAGAGAAATCAGAGAAGAAAAAAGGAAACCAAGTTGGAAAGGAGGAATCAAACTGTCACTGCAGACATGATACTAAGAAAATCTGAAGGACAATACTAGGAAACTACTAGAGCACATCAGTGAATTTGGTAAAGTTGCAGGATATAAATTAATACACAGAAATTGTTGTACTTCTATACACTTTATAATAAAACATTAATCTTTATTAAGAAAATGATTCCATTTTAATTGGTTTATAACTCCAAAGTTTGTTTTCTGTGTAATTTAAGAGACATTTAAGAGAAATATTAGTTTATATATGGGACCACATAGAGTATAAAGATGTAATTTTTTCATGTCAATAACCAAAGGATGTGGCAAATGAGCTGTAAAGGAGCCAAATTTTTGTTTGTTACTGAAGTTAAACTGGTACAATTCATATTAGAGTCTCGTAATCTCCATGGAAACTACAAAGAAAATAGCTATAAAATTATATACAAAAGAGTATGAGAAATCAATTTAAACATCTCACTAAAAAAATTAACCAAACAAATATGCAGGACAGTATGCAGAGAATGACATAAAAAATTGTATAAAGTATATTAAAAAAAAAAACCTGCACAATAACAGAAATAAGAAATTACTATAAATACTATATAAATTGACTAAATCTTTCTATCAAAAGTCAGAGTTTGGTAGGTATAACTATAAACATGTATGAACCTAATAACAGATCATCATAGCATATGAAACAAAACTGATGGATTTGAAGAGAGAAATAGGCACTGCTATAATAAGTTGGAGCCATCAATATCTCAATCACAATAAAGGATTGAACAACCAGACAGAAAATAAAAAAGAAAACAGAGGACTTAACAATATATACCAAATATAACTGACAAATAGAGAACACTCTACCACAGCAAATACATATTCTTCTCAAGTGTGCATAGGACATTTTCATGATAGACCTCAATATATTTGAGATATTTAAAACATTAAAATAAATATAAATACTGACATGTTAGCCTCAATAGACTTAAGAAGATAAATATGCAGAGTATCTTCTCTGATCACCTTGGAACAAACTTTGAAATCAATAACTAAGGGAAAAGTGGAAAATTCACAGCTTTGTAGAAATTAAAGGACACCCTTTAAAATAATCTATGGGTCAAAGAGACAAATAAAAATGAGAACAAAATATACCAAAACTTATGGAACAGAGTAAAAGTGATGCCAAGCTGGGAATCTATAGCTGTAAATCCTTACAATAAAAAATAAGAAAGATCTAAAATGAATAACCTAACTTTACAACATAAGGAATTAGAATAAGAACAAACAAAACCCAAAAGTGGCAGAAGGAAGAAAATAATAGAAAAAAAATATACAAATCACTGAAACCAAAAGTTGTTTCTTAAAAAAAAAAAAAAATCAACAGACTTTCAGCCAGACAAAGATAAGAGAGAAAATGCAATTATTAAAATTAGAAATGAAAATGGGGATGTTACTACCAATTCTAGAGAAATAAGATATTATTAGAAAGTATTATGAACATATGTATACCCACAAATTAGATAACATAGATGGAATAGACAAATTCCTAGGAAAACAAAATCTACCAAGATTAAATCAGGAAGAAATAGAAAATCTAAATATATGTATATTTAATAAGAAGGCTGAATCAGTAATCAAAAATTTCTCAACAAAGCCACTGGTTTCACTGGAGAATTCTACAACATATTTAAAATCTAATGCCAATCTATCTCAAATATTTCTAAAATATTGAAGAGGAGGAAGCAAGTCCTAAGTGATTCTATGGAGCCAGCATTAATTCTGAAACCAAAGCTAGAGAAAGATACTTCAAGGGGGGGAAAAAAAAACAGCTGTAGATCAATGGTCAAATGATTTTTGGCAATGATGGCAAGACCATTCAATGAAGAAAGAACAGTTTTTTCAGCAAATAGTATGGGGAAATTTTGATATGTTAATGCAGAAAAGTGAAATTGGATCCTTCCTTATAACCATACACAAAAATTAACTTAAAATGTAAGACCAAAGAATATAAAATGGAGAAAAGACAACCTCTTTAACAAGTGGTGCTGGGAAAACTGGTCAACCACTTGTAAAAGAATGAAACTAGAACACTTTCTAACACCATACACAAAAATAACTCAAAATGGATTAAAATCTGAATGTAAGACCAGAAACTATAAAACTCCTAGAGGAGAACATAGGCAAAACAATCTGACATAAATCACAGCAAGATCCTTTATGACCCACCTCCCAGAATATTGGAAATAAAAGCAAAAATAAACAAATGGGACCTAATGAAACTTAAAAGCTTTTGCACAACAAAGGAAACTATAAGCAAGGTGAAAAGACAGCCTTCAGAATGGTAGAAAATAGCAGCAAACGAAGCAACAAAGAATTAATCTCAAAAATATACAAGCAACTCCTGCAGCTCAATTCCAGAAAAATAAACAACCCAATCAAAAAATGGGCCAAAGAACTAGACAGACATTTCTCTAAAGAAGACATACAGATGGCTAACAAAAACATGAAAAGATGCTCAACATCACTCATTATCAGAGAAATGCAAATCAAAACCACAATGAGGTACCATTGTGGTACCGCTGGCTGCTCTTCAAAAGTCTACAAGCAATGAATGCTGGAGAGGCTGTGGAGAAAAGGGAACCCTCTTACACTGTTGGTAGGAATGCAAACTAGTACAGCCACTATGGAGAACAGTGTGGAGATTCCTTAAAAAAACTGGAAATAGAACTGCCATATGACCCAGCAATCCCACTCCTGGGCACACACACTGAGGAAACCAGATCTGAAAGAGACACATGCACCCCAATGTTCATCGCATCACTGTTTATAATAGCCAGGACATGGAAGCAACTTAGATGCCCATCAGCAGATGAGTGGATAAGAAAGCTGTGGTACTTATACACAATGGAATATTACTCATCCATTAAAAAGAATACATAAGAATCAGTTCTAATGAGGTGGATGAAACTGGAGCCCATTATACAGAGTGAAGTAAGCCGGAAGGATAAAGACCAATACAGTATACTAATGCATATATGTGGAATCTAGAAAGATGGTAATGATAACCCTATATGCAAGATAGAAAAAGAGACACAGATGTATAGAATAGACTTTTGAACTGTGGGAGAAGTGAGGTGTGGATGATCTGAGAGAACAGCATTGAAATATATATATTATCAATCGTGAAACAGATCGCCAGTCCAGGTTGGATGCATGAGACAAGTGCTCAGGGCTGGTGCACTAGGATGATCCAGAAGGATGGGATGGGGAGGGAGGTGGGAGAGGGGTTCAGGATGGGGAACATACGTAAATCCATGGCTGATTCATGTCAATGTATGGCAAAAACCACTACAATATTGTAAAGTAATTAGCCTCCAACTAATATAAATAAATAAATAAATATTAAAAAAATAAAGTGATTCCTAAAGGCAATGGGAAGCAATAAAATACTTCTATGCAAATGAAAAAAAAATATAAGACCAAAATAATATAGCACTGAGAAAAAGCATAGCATAAAAGTTTCATGGTGCTGATTTGGCAAATTCTTGGATATGGTACCAAAACTATAGTAGACAAAAGAAAAACTAACAAAATGGACTTTATAAAAATTAAAAATAATTTATCCACAGAATAAAAGGCAACATCCAGAATGTGATAAAATATTTGCAAATAATATAAGGGATTAATATCCAGACTATATAAAGGACACTTAAAATTCAACAACAAAATACAAACAATTCAATTAAAAAATGGACAAGAGAGACATTTCTCCTAAGAGAATGTTTTTCTCTTATTTCTCTTATTTTGTTTCTCTTATTAATGTTTCTCTTATTAATGTTTTTCTCTTATTTCTCTCCCTTAAGCATAAATAATGGGGATGTAAAATGGTACAGTCATTCTAGAAAACAGTATGGTGGTTCCTGAAAAAAATTGAAAATAGAACAAGAGCATGGTTCAGCAATTCCACTTCTGGTTATATATCCATGAGAATTGAAAATGTCTTAAAGTGATATGTGTACACCTATATTTATAGCAGTGTTGCTCACAACAGCTCAAATAAGGATGCAACACAAATGGCCATGGACAGATAAATGGATAAGCAAATTGTGGCATATATATATATTCAGCCTTAAAAGGAAGAAAATTTTGCAATGATTACAACAATGATGAACTTTGAGAACATTATGCTATGTGAAATAAGCAAGTCACAAAAAGGCAAGTACTGATGTCATTTATAAGAGATACTTAGGGAGGTCAAATTACAGAGTACAATGAAAGTACAATGGTAGTTATCAGGGCTCAGGGAAGGGAGATTTGTAAGTTATTGTTTAATGGATATAGAGTTTCAGAAAATAATTATGGGGATGGATGGTGGTGATGGTTGCACAACAATGTGAATGCTTTTAAAATCACTGAATTGTATACTTTAAAATGGTTAAGATGGTACATTTTATGTTAAGTGTATTTTTACCACAATGAAAAATAATAGGAAGAACACATTCACATATACTCTACATTCTACAAGGACAGAAGCTTCCATGTTCAGGTCCTTTCCGGACTGTGTCTTATGTTTTACTTCATCTGTCTATTCTTTATCCTTTAAAGTATCTTTTTACAATAAACTAGTAATATAGCAGGTTAAAGAAAGAAAAAAATAGTATATTCAAACATACCCATCCATTTAAATTTACCTGCTGTACCTCTAAACAATGCGTCTATTTCTAAGAGCTATTTGGTCTCTCAATTTTGTTCTGGCTCTATTTCTCAGGTTTCCCTCATGGTTCAGCTGGTAAAGAATCTATCTGCAATGTGGGAGACCTGGCTTTGATCCCTGGGTTGGGAAGATCCCATGGAGAATGGAATGGCTACCTACTCTAGTATTCTGACCTGGACAATTCCATGGACTATATAGTCTATGGGGTTGCAAAGAGTTAGACATGACTGAGCTACTTTCACTATTTCTCAGACATTAAGAACCCACCTGCCAATGCAGAAGACACAAGACACACAGGTTCAATCCCTGAGTCAGAATGATCCCCTAGAGAAGGAAATGGCAACCCACTCCAGTATTCTTGCCTGGAAAATTGCATGGACAGAAGAGCCTGGTGGGCTACAGTCCATGAGGTCGCAGAGTCAGACATGACTGAGCACACACACATACATAATGAATATACCAAATGTTGGAAGTAAATATTTTTTCAGAACCAGTTGAGAGAGAAAGAGAAAAATGAACATGTATTTTCTTTTCTCCTATTAAGTTGTTGAGAACACAGTGAGACTCATATGAGTTAGCTGGCTCTTCTTGAAACACTCATCAATTTAAAAATAGCCACAGGAAATCTTGGCTTCATAGAGCAAACATACATAGCCAGAGTGACTGCTCACACTAATCTGAGATGGAAAGGGAGGTCAGAGACCAAATGCATAATGCAGATATGTATTTTTTATACAAATTAGCTCCACCCAAGTGAAAAAATATGTACTGATACTTTTCATTTCACAACTAAGAAAGTCACTCCTTCATGAGGAGGAGTAAAAGTGGAGCTAGAAGTTCTGAGTGCGGGTTTATTGCATGTTAAAAAAGGCTTTCTATCTTAAAAGCTGTGAAAGACGAATGCTTGTTGCAAATTTGAAATAAAGTTACAAATGATACATTTTGGGAGGGTGCACCAAAGTACTAGGTCCATCAGATGGACAAAGAGAAGAGTCCTTCACCGAAAAAAAATTGACATGGGCCAAGTATGGAAGCACAAAACAGTCTGTCCATGGCCCACTCTAAGTAATTTTGCATGACTGTGAGTTAAACACACAATTGGCAGAAAGCTTTGGCAGAAATGCATTAAGACAGGCAGGAAAGAAGCCAGATCATTTAAGGCCTTACATGCCAGCTAAAGAGTTTTAGTATTATTGTGAAGGCTATAGAGAACAATTAGGGGTTTTAAGGTGGCTTAGAAATCAAATTTCAATATTAGATCATTTCAATTCCATTGTGAATAAGGGATGGAAGGTTTGGAGGACTGAAAGTACAATAACGAAAGGAGAATACTAACAGGGACCAGGGAGAAATGATGAGAGTCTGGATAATTCACTGTTGATAGGAGTTACATTTTAAGAACTGTTTAGGAGGTGGCATAAGACTTGATGATTTGAACAAGATAAGTAAGAGGAAGAAGTCCTGGCTGACTTCTTTGATTTCATTATTTATGATTGATTGAATGCCAGTGCCTATGAGCATAATAAGGAGAAATGGAAAAATGTGGGGAAAGTACAATGAGTTTGTGAATAAAGCTATTGACTTTCAAATGCTTAAGTAAATGCAAGAAAAGATACTCAGTAAGGATTTGATTATATCATTCTGGATCTCAGAAGTTGGGACCCTGGTGGAAATATAGATTTATGAGTTATTAGCATATGGGGTTTATGAGAGATAATTTGGAGAAAACATACAGAATGAAAATGGAACGTAACTAAGAAAACATTATCATTTAAGAATGTGGTTAGCAACACACAATGTAATTGAATACCCAATAAATAGTAACATTTAAAATGGTTTCCAAATTTACAAATAATAAATCCTAGGGAGGATGTGGAGAAAAGGGAATCTTCTTGCAGTGTTACTGGGGATGTAAATTTATACAGCCACTATGAAAAACAGTATGGAGTTTCCTTAAACAATTAAAAATAGAACTACCATATAACCTAGCAATCCCAGAACTGGGGATATACCCAGAGAAAAAAAAAATCCAAACACACACATGTACCCCGATGTTCATAGCAGCACTGTTTAGAATAGCTAGGACATGGAAGCAACCTAAATGTTCATCAAAAGATTGATGGATAAAGATGTTATGTGTGTGTATATATATGAAAGTGAAAGTGAAGTCACTCAGTCATGTCTGACTCTTTGCGACCCCATGGACTATAGCCTACCAGGCTGCTCCATCCATGGGATTTTCCAAGCAAGAGTACTGGAGTGGGTTGACATTTCCCTCTCCAGGAGATATTCCCGACCCAGGGATTGAACCCAGATCTCCCGCATTGTAGGCGGATTATTTACTATCTGAGCTACCAGCGAAGCCTCGTGTGTGTATATATATATATATATGTGTGTGTGTGTGTGTATATATATATATATATATATATATATATATATATGTATGTATGTATGCATATATATGTAATATATATGCACATATATGATTGGTGTATATATACATATATAATTGGTATAAATATATATACAACATTCCATTGTACAATGGAACATTACTCAATCATTACAAAGAGTGAAATAATACCATTTGCAATAACAGGGATGGACCTAGAGATTATCATATTAAGTGAAATAAGTCAAAAAGAGAAAAAAATACCATATTGTGTCACTTATATGTGGATTCTAAAATATGACACAAATGAATATATCTACAAAACAGACTCACAGACATGGAGAACAGATTTGTGGTTGCCAAGAGTAGGGCCTGGGGTAGAATTGATTGGGAATTTAGGATTAACAGATACAACCTATTATTTATAGGATGGATAAACAAAGTTCAACTGTAATATTCAACATCTTGTGATAAACATAAGGAAAAAGAATATGAAATATGTATGTGTATATTTATTAATATATATATGTGTGTATAACTCAGTCACTTTGTTACACAGCAAAAATTAACATTTTAAATCAATGTTATACTTCAGTAAAATGAAAACATTTTAAGGAGGCTTCCCTAACTAGAAATCCAGAGGCCACTACTCCAGGGATTTTGCAATGGTTTACCACCACCTTCAAGAACCTGACTTGTCTCTGTGTCTCTACTCTGCACCGACCAGTATGTTGGCTTTCGTGTTCACACTGCTCCTTGACGGCTATAAGATGGCACTGCTCCTCTGTCTCATCTCCACATTGTACACAGAAGGAGCAAGACAGAGAGAGACGCTTTCAATATAGGAAAGGGAAAACACTTTTTTAACAACTCTAAGACACACTTCATTAACCAAAATCGTCACATAACTGTACCCGAAAGAAAGGAAAGCCCTGTATTTACATCTCAGCAGACTGCTACTCCAAGCTACTTCCTTTAGTAAGGAAAAGAGTAGGTCGTGCTCATGGTAGGCAATTCACAGGCTCCAAAAAAAAAACAGAAGTCTGCTCCAAGAACTACCAGAAGAGGTAGCACTTATGAAGCATATTGGAGAGGAGTGGCCCAAGAGACCATGAGCGTCTTCAGATAATGATATCCAAATCAAACAAGTAGGAAGTAAGCAGCAGTGTGTGTATGTGGGGCGGGGGGAGGAGTTCATGTACAAGAGAAATGACGAAAATAGATGAAGATACTCTGAAAACATCAGCTCCTTGTTGTCTTGCTTGCTTTATTTAACTTGCACATGAATTGCTCTTCACTTTGAAAACTCCTCTTTTGTCTCTATATTATGGGCTTCCCCTGTGGCTCAGCTGGTAAAGAGTCTGCCTGCAATGCAGGAGGCCTGGGTTCCATCCCTGGGTTGGGAAGATTCCCCTGGAGAAGGGAAAGGCTGTCCACTCCAGTATTCTGGCCTGAAGAATTCCATGGACTGTATAGTCCATGGGGTCACAAAGAGTTGGACACGACTGAGCGACTTTCGCTTTCACTTATCTCTATTTTATAAATCCAGCATATTTTCAGGTTCTGTTCCACTTGTTTCTTTATCTATGATGAAGTTGACTTATCCAATGTCTTAGTGAACTAAATATATTTAATCATGTGGGTCCTCAGAATTGCTTCTTATACCTTTGAAACACTTTGATAATTTATTTCTATCATCTGATCTTGAAAATAAGAGCAGAGTGGAAAATGTGGAGCCTCTTAGGACTAAAACACATGTCCATCCTGATGCTGAGAAGGTAACTGAGATTGAGACAGACATGACTTTTATCTGAAAAGCGCTGCCTCCCGCAAGGGAGCTTGCTTTCAGCGCTTCATGTGGGCTGTAAATACTCCCTCTATCCTGGATCCATTTCTAGATCTCTACAGTGCCAACTCAGCTACAAGGGTCTTCATGGAATCACAGACTGGCTTCTCCCTTGACCTAATACTTCTTTCTTCACCTGACTCCCAGGAGTTTACCCTGAGAGTACTCTCCGTGAACTTCCTAACCATTACTCTTCACCTCAGACTCTGCTTTCTGGGGAACACGTAAGTATTTCATTGATCTTAAAAATATATACTAGTCTCTTCCTTCATTCATCTAATACATATATGCATCTCTGTCAGGCAAAATTATTTTGCAATAAGGAAAGAATAACACAAATGACATCTCTATCTTGTGATTTTTTTTTTAAGTAGAGGCATACAGACAGTAAATAAAATATGGCTGTACCGTCTGTCTAGATTGTCAGGCAATGAGACACACTTTGGATGCCATTGCTGTGAGCTGAGATAATATTAGGTAGCCAAGTATAAAAGTTATATAGGCAATTGGATAAACAAATCTGGAGTTCAGGGTGAGATCTTTATTGATGTGTATTTGAGAGTCAGCAGCACACAGATGGGATTTAAAACCAAAAGAGTAAATATTAATAGATGTCTGAATATTGAGTCTTGGGTCATCATCATCTGCAGAGAATAGGGAGATGAAGAAGAATCAGCAAGAGAGACTCAGAAGAGTGACTAGTGAAATAGAAAGAGAACCAAGACAGAGTCTTTGGTCTAGAAGGCAAGTGTAAAGACTGACAGGTGAGTGGAATATAAAAACATATATGGATGAAGAGCAAGGTGGTAAAATGGATTAGAAATAATCATGAAATTATTATTCTCTGATAGTAAGCAGTTGGAGAAAGGGAGAGTAAGTGGAACTGGAAAGATGTGAGAAATAATGTGAGAAATAAATTGATGAATCTTAAATTTGGATTGAATTTTGGATAAGAGGGTGAGAAATGAGTTAAGCCTTAATTGCTTTTATGTGTTCTGCTTCGCATACCCTTTTGGTCAACCTGGGTAGGTGATGAGTACTTGTAGAATCTCCCTCTTCAAACAGTTCTACCTCTAACTTTCCCATTTTGGTTAATGATTTATTTGCCACAAAACACTCATTAATAAAAATGGGAGAATTGGAGGTACAGCTATTCTTTCATTATGCCATACCACCTTTAAATCAGAATGTGAGTCTGTATATTCTCCAGAGGAAGAGATGGTATTCATTTGGATACATCAGGAAGGGGTCAGGAATTAAGAAAATGTTCCTAAGTTACCACAGCTGTGTTTACACTTACCTTTGCATTTTTCTATTAAAATGTTTAATCAATTCTATACTAAACTTTAAATAAACCTTTGAAATATCATACTTGTGGCTTCTTAAATTTTTCTATCAAGACATTGAGACATCAAAGGAATGTGAGAGGGTAAACCCAGGACCCACTACAAGTATCAAACTTGTTTCAAGTCAATGTTTGGTTTTGAAAAATGCATATATTCTTTCATCTTTATGACTATAAGTATAAAATTTTGCTTTTAAAAAATGAACATATCTCTAGCAAGATGTATTATGCTTCGCCTTGGTGTCTCATATGCCTTGCTAGCTCTCTCTCTCTCTCTCCGCTTTAAGCTCTTTATTTTATATTGGTGTACAGCTGATTAATAATATTGTGATAGTTTCAGATGGACAGCAAAGGGACTCAGCCATACATATACATATATCCATTCTCCTGCAAACTCCCCTTCCATCCAGGCTTCTATATAACATTGAGCAGAGTTCCCTGTGCTATAAGCAGGACCTTATTGGTTATCCACTTTAAATATAGCAATGTGTACATGTTGGTCTCAAATTTCCTGTTTCCCTTCCCCTCTGGCAACCATAAACTCATTTGCAACAGCCAAGACCTGGAAGCAACCTAAAAGGCCATCAACAGAGGAATGGATAAAGACAATGTGGTACATATATACAATGGAATATTATTCAGCCATTTAAGAGAAAGAAATAATTTACCAAACAGAAACAGACTCACAAGCTGCTGCTGCTGCTGCTGCTAAGTCGCTTCAGTCGTGTCCGACTCTGTGCGACCCCATAGATGGCAGCCCACCAGGCTCCCCCGTCCCTGGGATTCTCCAGGCAAGAACACTGGAGTGGGTTGCCATTTCCTTCTCCAATGCAGGAAAGTGAAAAGTGAAAGGACTCACAAGCTAGCTCCCTTTTAATGCAAGAGTTACATTTTCCATAACTGGAAGAAAACCCAGTTGAGTAACCAGTCAGAGAGCCTTGCAAAGTTCAAGGTATTAGAAGTTGATTACAATTCAAATGAGCTTATCTGTCAGTGATCAAGAGTCCATTGTTGTCATCTGAGTTTGGGCTGTATTAATAATTAAAATTAGTTTAATTGGGAAGCAAATTAAGTTTCCTCAGAAAATGATCCACACAGTTTAAATAACATGAATTACAAAAGTTGGATTGAGGTTTGAATAAAACATTTATCTGTGATATTTTGATCTCTTTCTGTGTGGGGCAGGAAGCATGACACACTTGTATTTTATCCCCTCTTAACACTCCTTAAAAAAATTCTCATCCTGAATGGAAAAAAAGTTCTCAGCAAAAGGAGTTTATTTTGTTTCTGTCTGAGTTTTGAGGGAGATGTCTAGTTGTGTTTATTGTTTCTAAAAGTTTTGGCAGAACAAAGAAAAGCATTTCTGCTTATGAAAACCATAGTAGAAATTTGAATTAATACAAAGAGAATGAGAGCAAGTTTAGGCCATTCCTTTGAAGCTGGCTAGGCGATTCAAAGTCATAGGGCAGGGCATCAAAGAACCATTGCCCAGGAAGGCCTCTCTCCACCCCACATCAAGCTCTGATATATTTGGGATAAATTGTGTATCTAGTCCAACAGGCTTAAAATGTTTTATTTCAGATTGGCTGAGGTTGGAGTTATTGTCCTTTTTATGACTTCAACATCATTTGTCTTTGTGTCTTTTTCCTCCCTGGTTGCCCTAGCTGATCTTTTCCAAATCCCCTCCACATAAATGTATCCTTCTCCAAGTATCTTCCCTCTCATTTCTACTACCTCTGCCTTCTGATATTTTTTCTGTCACTGATCTAACTCACAGAATGATATGCACACATTATCATATACACAGCCTCCCACACACCACTGTGTTGGTAAATTTGACACAGCAATCCATCAAAAAAAGCAAGAAGAAAAGCAGCATATATTTTTTTAGCTTTAAAAGATGATGTGTTCAAGAAAACAGTCTGTAAATCTGTGTTCTGTCAAGTGTTCTAATCCACTCGGCATTTTATATTAACTGTGTATATTAAAATTGGGTAATGAAAATTACAACAGATACAAAACTTCTTCTGACCTTCCCTTCAGATTCTAAGGCCCCTCATAGAGGGATATAACATAAAAAGGTCAGAGAAAAATTCCTAGAGGGAGTGATGTGTGAACTCAAATTTGTAGGATGAGTAGAAAATATCTAGTTAAGGGTAGAAGGCGGCAGAAAATACCTAGTTAAGAGTAGGGAAAAGGAGCAATAGTGAGTATGAAGGGTGGGAAGAGGCCCAGTGGGGCTGCATGAGGAAGTTGGCAGACAAGGAAGGCAGAGCAGAGCTACAGGTTGCATCACACAGGGTGTTAAGGCCAAGGTGAGAATCCTGCTTTTTCTCCTGAAAGCAACATGCATCATTAAAGGGTAGTTAGCAGATGAGGAACATGATCAGGAATGGATTCTGACAGATCACTCTGCAATAAAGTATGGACAACTGATTAAAGAAAAGTTCAGAGGAGTTTGGGGAAATTAGTTTATAGGCTATTGAGAATCCCAAGATTGCAATAAGTACAGAAGGAAATGTTGTGTTGGCCATGCACATGAAAAAATAATATGAGGAATATTTAGGAAATGTGACTGACAGGACTTAGTAATGCTTCAGTTATGGAAGATGAGGAAGAATGCTATGTCCAAGATGAGCTTTGTTATTTCCTTGTAAAAATAAAAGGATTAGAGTGCCATTCACAGAGATCAGGAAAGCTGAGAAAGGAAGAGAACTGTGGGAGAATACTATGAGTTTATTATTTTTCATATCTTCTGTTTGAGATGCTTTATAGGTTGCCAGGAAGGGGTATCAGAGAAGGGGCCAGGTAAGTGCATCTGTTCTCTCTGTATAGCTAATAATGATTGAAGTCATAAAAGTGAATAAAAACATAAGAGATGAGAATAGGATTCTACCACTAAGTGTAACTTCAGAACTTAATGGCCTATAGTAATGAGCCTGAGAACAAACACAGTGAGGTAGGAAGAAAACCAAAGGGTGCTATTGCAAGAAATTCAAAAGATGAGAATTTTGCAATTCAAGAAAGTAGACGATAGAGCTGAATGTTACTGAGAAGCACAGTAAGAAGGGTATAAAAAATATTCTTTGAATTTAGAGACAGGAATGTGATTACTGATCTTATCAGTAGCTATTTTGATATAGACATGCTTGATGCCAGATCAGTTTGAGAAGTAAAAGATAATAAAGGAATGCAGCTATCATATACATCTTTTTTGAGAAAATTGTATTAGGATGTTCTTCCTCTATATTTTGGTGAAATGACACAAAAACTCATACCCAGATCAGAAACATGAGTGTTAAGCTAGATTGATACTTCTAATTTACTATTCTACTCTAAGAACAAACTTTGCAGATTTCAAAGCAAACGTAAAGACTTTCATAGCAAGCAGCATCTTAGACTAGAAGGAATTTAAGCCATGGATCTGAATCCCAAATTTATCAGTGACTAACTCTAAACTCTGAATAAGCTACTAAGCATCTCTAAGCCCTTATTACCTCATTATAAAATACCATGAATAAAATCTTTTGCAGAGAGCTTTTTTACAAATTAGATTACTGTAAAGTGCTTATAAAATGATAGCCATTTTAAATACTAAGACTAGACATCCTTTATCTTTGTCTCCTTTTCTTTCCCCTATCAATACTTATGTTTGGGTTTTTATCAGCTTTTGCCCAAATACTTCACTTTTTTTCCTAACTAGCCTTTCTTCTCTTCCAGACTGTTGCCAAGATGAACTTTCTAAAAGGTGAGTATATTCATATTGCAGAATATGAACCTTGAAATGTTTCAATAGCTCCCCCCTAGCTTCCAAAATAAAGTTCAGATTTCTTAGACTGTCATTATGTTGTGATACCTGCCCCCAAATCCTAGCTCTGTTTACTGCCATTTCCTCACATGAACACTTCTAATCAAGCCCCCAGAACTTCTTGCCATTCTCAAACACATAGAGTATATTCTTCACATTATCACAGAGGGTGTCCCCACTGTTCAAAGAGCTCTTCTTTCTGTCCCCTCTTCAAAACTAAACTGAATCTTCACTGTAGTGATTTTCCTAAATCGGATTGGCATGGGTTTTCCCTATGCTCCAATAACATCTGTGTATTTTCTTCTCTTACATAGTGGGTTAAGGCATAGACATTGGCATAGATTGCCCTTGTTCAAATATTGGCTCTGATATTACTTGTATGCCTCGAAGCTAATTACTCTACTCTTTCTGTGACCCACTTTTCTAATCTATAAAATTAGGATCACTTTAAAAGAGTCACCTTTCTGATTTGTTATTAGAAATATGAGCTAATACATGTAAAGCATTTAACACTCAAATGTTAGATGTTAATATGAAGGTGGCATGAGAGCTGTTAACACAGAGGTCATGATAGCCTACTATTCTATGAGCGCCTTGGATCAAAGGTCTTCTATTGTTTGCTTTTATAATACCAACATGTCACAATTGTTCCAAAGACTACTGCTGCTCAAGTAATACTGAATAATGAAGTAGATACAATAAAAAATAAATTTCAGAACATTGCATCTGAGATCTGAAAGTGCCAATATGAAACAAGGATTAGTATGGACACAGAAAAATCTCTCCTAATAAATTAAGGAAAAGTATCGTTCTAGGGTGGCCATATGTTTATATCCCACAATTTACTGTTTGCTGAAGAAATGAACTATAGTAAATATTAGTAATAAACATTCCTTGAAGAGATACAAATTACACGTTATGGGAATTTGAATATGTCTTAATTGTAAATGTACTTTTTATTAACAGAGTAAATAATCATTTCTTAAAGCATCAGTTATTCCTATAAACTAGGTATATTTTAATAAAAAATACTAATTTCTATTTTTAAAAGATATTCTATTACAGTATTAAATTTTGTAGTGTGGTCTTATGAAATATTAAGGTGTTAATTAAGCATATTATGAATAGCCCAAAATACGGTATACATTGTGGTCAATAATATCAGTGTACTTACTGTTATAAGAATAAATAGAATAAAAAATACATTTGTTTGGTTTCCTAACTTATTTTATATAATCTGAATTCAGCCCAGCAGCTAAGAACATATTCTCTAATTTCCAGTTAATCAATTTCAACAATCTGCCACTCTTCACAACAAGGTCGGTTCTCAGAAATCAGAATTATTTTCCTTACAAATTACAAGAATAATTCATAAGTGACCGTCTTAGAAGATTTTTGCTTCCTCCAAATAAAACAAACTATTAAGTGACCATGAGCAAACTTACCTGTGTAAAGCATAGTAAATACTTCTCAGTTCCTCCTTTATAACTGTCTTTTGTCATTCTAGAAAATTCTGCAAAGGAACAACATGGTTCCAAAGTTTTTCATTTGAGAGAAGAGAATCATGATCCACACAGAACAGTAACACAAACATTTTTTTAAATGGTCAGTTATCAATATAGAATCTGAGGCCACTTAAAACCTTTTGAAGATCATTTTTCTCCAAATAATTTTTCTATTCTAATACTACCTATAACCTGGTTGACATGGACTCTTGCTTCAAAATCATAATCCACTGAGAAAAGAAAAGTCTTGACCTCCTTACCTTGTTCATGGCCAAGTCCTGGTATTTTCTTTACTCTTGAGTTCCTGAACCTTCTAATCAACTTCATTTTTTATCACTCACTTCACGTACTATTAGTTGTTCTATATCAGCTTTCATATCTAACAATAAACATTACTACCCTGGTAATGACCAAAATTCCCAAATATGACTCACCTTGCTCCTTGGAACTGTGCCTGCTGTGGTCACTTATCTAGCAAGCAGCCTTGCAGAACTTCAGCCCTGGGAATAAAGATCAGATAATTTTAAAAAACAGGGAATAGAGTTTTGAATATTCATATGTTTCTGGACAAAAATATATTAAATTAACTTTCTCCAAGTTTGAAATATGCTGATTTTAGCGTTAATACCAAAATGCAAGTTTAGATTTTAATATTCACCTTGGGTATCAAAATGCATATTTAAAAAAAATAACTTGCAGGAATTTGAAAAATTAAGAATTCTAAGGTATGATCTAAGGCTACATAAATATAAAAATAGATATTCCACCTATATATTCATCAAATACAGAACCTGAGCAAAGGAAATATTAAAACTGAAAAATTAGACACAAAAAGTATTTGAAAAAGTATTCAAATCAGTGTTTCAGCTCTGCTAAGCTGAGCCAGCTAGACCTAGCCTTTATGGGTATGTGGCTTCAAATTATACTCCATAATATTCACCAAGTGTTTTATATTTCTGAATAGGAAAAAATAACCATATAAGTCACTTTAAAATGTGTGTTCTTTACTAACCAGGAACAAAAGCTATTCTTGGTTAGAAGCATGGATAGTGGAAGCATGTATATTAATATAAATAATTCTGTTCTAAAATATAAAATTATTCATATTTTATCATAATAGGTATAATGTGAGAAAATTTATCCTGATTCCATTTTTCACAATGTTAATCTAAAACTATTATATTAGTAATAATAACATTAATTATTCACTTCTAATGCATATTTTTATCCCAAGAAAATTCTGCAGTATCTTATTACAATATTTTGAACTTTACTCAAGCACCCACTGAATTTTGAATACATAGTCTAAGTATGCCATGGACATATACAACTGTTTACAGTCAAAAATGATAAGAACTCACAGGAAACATGGTTTAGGGAGTGTGATATTTCAGTTATTTTTCAATTAATACTAATGGAGTAATACTAATCACTCAAACTAGTGATTTGAGTAAATCACATAATTATTAATATTAAGCATGTTCATTGTTTCCAACTCAAAATCACCTTATGATTTTAAAAGAATCATCAAAATCTTTTCCTGAATTAGTTAAATTTTGACATCAGCAGAAGTAAGACCACGGCAGCCAAAATGGATTGAGATTACCTGCTTATTTTTACAGGCAGAACCAGATTCCATTTCTGGGATAATGTGGTCTTTAAATTTAGATACTGGAATATATTTAAGAACCAAACTGGTTCAATAAAATATTATAGGCCAGGTGTACATTTTTATCTTCTGTCAAGGAGCTCTTTATCTATTTGTATGATGAAAACAGTGGTTAACACATTATAAGTAGAGACCTATCATTTTCCATTGTTCTTGAGCCTAATGCTTTAGGGTAACTTGTAGCCAAAGAGAGAAAGCCAGAGGATAAGCAAAGAAAGACCAAGGAGAGATATATGTTATATGTTACATATTAACATAATATATATGTTATAAATATAATCACAGTGACTGAAATTGAAAAGCAGTAAACACTCCAGCAGAGGAAACTCAAAATAACAACTCACCTCTAACTACAGCTATTTTCTTATAAAAAGTTTAGTTTGAACAATATGAAACATGCTCTGACTAAAATAAAGCAGGATGTGATGAACTTGATTCTCAGACCAACACAAGTTCTATTATCAACTCTGACTATATTTTGTCAGACAGATTATTAAATATGAAAGAGTTTCAGTCCCCTTCATCTGACCAATAAGAATAAAGTTGCCTGAAGATATAGGAGAAGATTAATATGAAGGTATTTAGCCTAAATCTGGCAGCAACTTGGTATTTTACGACTGTAACTTTTTACCATTAGTCAATCCTGGCTTAAATATGGGATCTTGGGCATATTTTCATTCATTACACCCTCTGTGTCAACTTCTTTTGTGGTAAATACAAACTAAATAGTAAAAAGTTCCCAAAATCAGATGTGTAAAACACAACTTTATTTTTAACTGCAATTATTGTTAATGAGATCCCCATTCTATGGATATCAAAAGTGTTTAACTCTACCAATTCATGGTAATTAAATTATTTCTGTTTTAATAGTCTCAGAATTTCACCTCTCACACACACCACCACCATCAGCATGCACACACAAACATACACAGGCGTGGTTCGCCTTAGTTTCTCCCAGAGTCATCACAGTCCTAGGGTGGAGTTATGTGTCATCCCAGCATTAGAAGAGAGGCATCTGGTCCTTATGCCAGTCCCTGGCTCCTCCGGTTCACATGGAAATGTAGTTCATGTTCCTCTGGCCCTCACTACTCTATTACCTTAAAGGACCCAGTTCATGTCTGCTTTCATTGTCAGAACCATGTTATCCATATCCTCTTTGTCCTAAACACAAGTCTTCTTCTGGTACCTTGATCCTGCTAAAAATTCTGAACATTTGCTGGGGACTGGTTGCTCAGAAATATTGGTTATCTTCCCACACTATTCTGGGAGTTCATGGTTTTGTGTAGTTGACCTCATACTGATTTAAAACTCCTTCAATCATGGCTAGTCTAATCCTGGGTGCCAACTGGGCATTGGGTTTTCCCATAAGACTTGCAGAATTCTACATTATACTGTGGGAAGCCAAGCAGCTAGTCTTTTCTTCTCATATCTGGGGGTTTGTCTAGTCTACTCTCTGGGGCTTGGTTGAAAAATAAAGGGATGGGCACTTCCCTGAGAACCATTGTTCCTAAGGTCTAGCTACATTCCTTTGTGATCTCTCTTCCCATAAGCTAATCAGTCTAAACCTCCCTTTCCTACTCTAAGATATCAGTTCTTGGCTCCAGTTCCAGCAGGCACTAGTTCTTCATAATTAAATGGAGCTTCCAAAAGTGAAAGAAAAAGGCACAAATTTCTTACAGTTAAAAGTCCAGTCTTTTTAAAACATCGTCTCCGCCACAGGTTTACAGACATTTAGGGAACCAAGAATTTGACTCCTTGATTGTTTGCCTTTTGTTTTATTCTTATCATCTCTGCTTTGAAGATACAGTTTATAGAAACCCTTCCTGCTCCCTCAGAGGCTGAGCCCATGAGAAAGTAATGGAAAAATATGGTTTCAACATCAAAACTTTGCTCAGGGCACTTGCCACTGCCAAAGATAGTTAGACTAGACTCCAGAGCCTAGTGTTGAATAGCCCACTCACATGTGGCTTTCTGCCTCGGTAGTACTTCACATGGTTCCTTCAAGTTCTTCCCTCCAGGTTTGTATATTCAAATCTGTGGCATCCTAAGCTCAGTTCAAAGTGCTGCCTCTTCCAGGAAGCATCTCTAGTCAACAGAAATAGTAAAGATGGTCTCTTCTTCACTAGAAATTCTTACAGAGTCATATCTGTACCACTGTCATGAAGTAGAAAACTTCTCATTTATATTGGAATATTTCTGTTATATATTTTATTAGTGATATTTTAAGTCCCCAAAATGTATTTCTTCTATCTGAGTCCTATATTTATCACTAGCTAGTGATTGTATCTGAATGAGATATTACATCAGTTTAATTTATAAACTGATCAAACCATTTAGCTTTCTCTAGGGTTTATTATTGGAGAAGGCAATGGCACCCCACTCCAATATTCTTGCCTGGAAAATCCCATGGATGGAGGAGTAGGCTCCATCCTAGGCTGGTAGGCTGCAGTCCATGGGGTCGCGAGGAGTTGGACACCACTGAGCGACTTCACTTTCACTTTTCACTTTCTTGCTTTGGAGAAGGAAATGGCAACCCACACCAGTGTTCTTGCCTGGAGAATCCCAGGGATGGGGGAGCCTAGTGGGCTGACATCTATGGGGTCGCACAGAGTCGGACACGACTGAAGTGACTTAGCAGCAGTAGCAGCAGCAGGGTTTATTAAAATATGTAACATGTATTCTAATATTAAAATACTTAATTACATGTTAGTTTCCTAGCACTGCTGTTGCAGAGTGCCACAGACTGGATGACTTAAAAGAACAGAAATTTATGCTCTCAAAAGATCTGGAGACAAGAGGCCAAAATCAAGGTGTTAGCAAGGCCATACGTCCTCTGAAACCTGTAAGGGAGAAATCCTTCCTTATCTGTTAGTTTCTATTGGTGGCTATTAATCCATAGTGTGGCTGGGCTTGCAACTGCATTACTTTAATCTCTACCTTTGTTGTCACATGGCTTCACCTATATCTGTTCCTGTCCTGATGTGGCTGGCTGTCCTCCTTCTTGTGTGTGTCTGTGTCTGAATTTCTCTCTTTGTATAAGGACACTGGTCATCTGAATCAGGGCCTACCCTAATGACCTGGGGGCTTCCCAGGTGGTGCTCGAGGTAAAAAACCTGTCTGCCAACTCAGGAGATTCGAGTTAGATTCCTGGATCAGGAAGATCCCCTGGAAGAGGGCATGGCCACCCACTTGAGTTTTCTTGCCTGGAGAATTTCATGGACAGAGAAGACTGGCAGACTACAGTCCATAGGGTCACACAGAGTTGTACATGGCTGAAGCACTTAGCAGGCACGCACTAATGACCTGATCTTAATTCTATTACATCTACAAAGACCCTATTTTAAATAAGTTCACATTACATAGGAACTGTGGATTTGGACTTCAACATACCTTTATGGGAATTTAACCCATAATAATAGCTGGTAATGGTTGACAAATAGTAAAATACTTAAAACAGGACTTGTCTTTAGTTCACATGATTAAAGAATCCACCTGCAATGTAGGAGACCTGGGAGGGAAGCCAAGAGATACCTGGAGTAACAGGCAAGTTTGGCCTTGGAGTCAAAATGAAGCAGGTCAAAGGCTAATGGAGTTTTGCAGCACTAAATATGCCAGCAAATTTGGAAAACTCAGCAGTGGCCACAGGTCTGGAAAAGGTCAGTTTTCATTCCAATCCCAAAGAAAGGCAATGCCAAAGAATGTTCAAACTACCACACAATTGCCCTCATTTCACACGCTAGCCAAGTAATGCTCAAAATTCTCCAAGCCAGGCTTCAACAAAATATAAACCAAGAACTTCCAGATGTTCAAGCTGGATTTATAAAAGGGAGAAGAACCAGAGGTCAAATTGCCAAAATCTGTTGAATCATAGAAAAAGCAAGAGAGTTCCAGGAAAAAATCTACTTCTGCTTCATTGACTTAGTAAAGCCTTTGACTGTGTGGATAAAACAAACTGGAAAATTCTTTAAAAAATGGAAATGCCAGACCACCTGACCTGTCTCCTGAAAAACCTGTATGCAGATCAAGAAGCAACAGTTAAAATGGGACATGGAACAACAGACTGGTTCAAAACGGGGAAATGAGTACATCAAGGCTATGTATTGTCACCCTGCTTATTAAACTTAGACGCAGAGTACATCATGCGAAATGTAGGGCTGGATGAAGCACAAGCTGGAATCAAGATTGCAAGGAGAAATATCAATAACCTCAGATACACAGATGACACAGCCCTTAAGGCAGAAAACAAAGAGGAATTTTAGAGAGTGAAGAGCCTCTTGATGAAGGTGAAAGAGGAAAATGAAAAAGCTGGCTTAAAGCTCAACATTAAAAAAGCAAAGATCATGACATCTGGTTCCATCACTTCACAGCAAATAGATGGGAAACAATGGAAACAGTGAGAAACTTTATTTTCTTGGGCTCCAAAATCACTGCAGATGGTGAGTGTAGCCATGAAATTAAAAGATGTTACTAATTGGAAGAAAAGTGATGGCCAACCTAGACAGCATATTATAAAGCAGAGATGTTACTTTGCCAACAATGGTGCATTTAATCAAATCTATGGCTTTTCTGCCAAGAGAATGCACTGGTCATAGCAAACACCCTCTTCTAACAACACAAGAGAAGACCCTACACATGGACATCACCAGATGGTCAACACCAAAATCAGATTGATTGTATTCTTTGCAGCCAAAGATGGAGAAGCTCTATACAGTCAGCAAAAACAAGACCAGGAACTGACTGTGGCTCAGATCATGAACTCCTTATTGCCAAATTCAGATTTAAATTGAAGAAAGTAGGGAAAACCACTAGACCATTCAGGTATGACCTAAATCAAATCCCTTATGACTATACAGTGGAAGTGAGAAATAGATTTAAGGGACTAGATCTGATAGAGTACCTGATGAACTATGGATGGAGGTTTGTGAAATTGTACAGGAGACAGGGATCAAGACCATCCCCATGAAAAAGAAATGCAAAAAAGCAAAACAGCTGTCTGAGGAGGCCTTACAAATAGCTGTGAAAAGAAGAGTAGCAAAAAGCAAAGGAGAAAAGATATTTCCATTTGAATGCAGAGTTCCAAAGAATGGCAAGGAGAGATAAGAAAGCTTTCCTCAGTGATCAGTGCAAAGAAATAGAGGAAAAGAATAGAATGGGAAAGACTAGAGATCTCTTCAAGAAAATAGAGATAGCAAGGGAACATTTCATGCAAAGATGGGCTCAGTAAAGGACAGAAATGGTATGGACCTAACAGAAGCAGAAGATATTAAGAAGAGGTGGCAAGAATACACAGAAGGACTGTACAAGAAAGATCTTCATGACCCAGATAATCAGGATGGTGTGATCACTCACCTAGAGCCAGATATCCTGGAATATGAAGTCAAGTGGGCTTAGGAAGCATCACTATGAACAAAGCTAGTGGTAATGATGGAATCCCAGTAGAGCTATTTCAAATCCTAAAAGATGATGCTGTGAAAGTGCTGCATTTAATATGTCAGCAAATTTGGAAAACTCAGCAGTGGCCACAGGACTGGAAAAGGTCAGTTTTCATTCTAATCCCTAAGAAAGGCAATGCCAAAGAATGTTCAAACCACCACACAATTGCACTCATCTCATATTCTAGTAAAGTAATGCTCAAAATTCTTCAAGCCTGGCTTCAACAGTACATGAACCATGAACTTCCAGATGTTCAAGCTGGTTTTAGAAAAGGTAGAGGAACCAGAGATCAAATTGCCCTCATCTGCTGGATCATCGATGAAGCAAGAGAGTTCCAGAAAAACATCTATTTCTGCTTTATTGACTATGCCAAAGCCTTTGACTGTGTGGATCATAATAAATTGTGGAAAATTCTTAAAGAGATGGGAATAACAGACCACCTAACCTGCCTCTTGAGAAACCTATATGAAGGTCAGGAAGCAACAGTTAGAACTGGACATGGAAAAACAGACTGGTTGACTGGTTCCAAAATACATCAAGGCTATATATTGCCACCATGCTTATTTAACTTATATGCAGAGTACATCATTAGAAACACTGGACTGGATGAAGCACAAGCTGGAATCAAGATTGCTGTGAGAAATATCCATAACCTCAGATATGCAGATGACACCACTCTTATGGCAGAAAGTGAAGAGGAACTAAAAAGCCTATTGATGAAAGTGAAAGAGGAGAGTGAAAAAGTTGGCTTAAAGTTCAACATTCAGAAAACAAAGACCATAGCATGTGGTCCCATCACTTCATGGGAAATAGATGGAGAAACAGTGGAAACAGTGTCAGACTTTATTATTTTGGGCTCCAAATCACTGCAGATAGTGACTGCAGCCATGAAATAAAAAGGTGCTTACTCCCTTGAAGAAAAGTTATGACTAACCTAGACAGCATATTAAAAAGCAGAGACATTACTTTGCCAACAAAGTCCATCTTGTCAAGGCTATGTGTTTTCCAGTAGTCATGTATGGATGTGAGAGTTTGACTATAAAGAAAGCTGAGCACCGAAGAATTGATACTTTTGAACTGTCGTGTTGGAGAAGACTCTTGGGAGTCCTTTGGACTGCAAGGAGATCCAACTAGTCCATCCTGAGGGAAATCAGTCCTGAATGTTCATTGGAAGGACTGATGTTGAAGCTGAAACTCCAATACTTTGGCCACCTGATGAGAAGAGCTGACTCATTTGAAAAGACCCTGATGCTGGGAAAGATTGAACGTCAGAGGAAAAGGCGATGACAGAGTATGAGATAGTTGGATTGCATCACTGACTCAATGGACATTAGTTTGAGTAAACTCCAGGAGCTGGTGATGGACAGGTAGGCCTGACATGCTGCAGTCCATGGGGTCACAAAGATTCGGACACAACTGAGTGACTGAACTGAACTGAACGGATGGTTTTTCCAGTAGTCACATATGGATGTAAGAGTTGGACTGTAAAGAAGGCTGAACACCAAAGAATTGATGCTTTTGAACTGTGGGGTGTTGGAGAAGACTCTTGAAGGTTCTTTGGACTGCAATGAGATCAAACCAGTCAATCCTGAAGAAATTCAACCCTGAATATTCATTGAAAGGACTGATGCTGAAGTTGATGCTCCAATACTTAGGCCACCTGTCACGAAGAGCTGACTCATTAGAAAAGACCCTGATTTGGGAAAGATTAAAGGCAGGAGAAGGGGACAACAGGAGATGAGATGGTTGGATGGCATCAGTGAGTCAATCAACATGAGTTTGAGCAAGCTCTGGGAGTTGGTGATGGACAGGGAAACCTGGCGTGCTGCAGTCCGTAAGGTTGCAAAGAGTCAGACATAACTGAGTGACTGAACAGCAACAACATACTTAAAATATATTTGAATAAAAAAGTTGTTCTTAACATGAGATGTTCTCATTAACAGTACCTACTTTATATGTACCAGCTCATCAGCAACATGTAGCAGCATGATCCTTGCATTAATCAAATAATCCATCTGAATTTAAACAAGTCTGCCTCTATATTACTGCCTAGTAGTTCTCTTTCTCTCTGAAACCATCCTTCATTTTTATTTTAAAGCTTTTGCTCTGAAGCTGACTGCTATTGTGACTTTCCTGTTAAAGGTCCAAATCAAATCCATTTAATCAGTAATGAAATTGGGCCCATTAATCTAGTTCATTACACATCACAGAGAAAAATCAAACTGAAAAGAAATAAAAAATGACACTGTACAATATATTCACTTTCCTCTCTTAACCCAAGCCCTTGGGTTAGCTGTTCAATTTCATTGCAAATGATTTAAGATAATTCATATTTATCAACCTCACACTGTGTCTAGATAGTTGTTGAAGCATCTCTATGGGATATGCCACTGTATTGATATAAAAATATTAAAAACCTAACTCTGAAAACTGAACAGCACTGCACCACATGAATTGTGTGTGTAATTATTAATAATTACATAAAAATTCAAGGCTGAGCCATTAATATTATAGATCAAATGATATCTGATTGGTGATTGCAACTAAAATTGCTTTCAACAAAAGAGTGAATGATTACATTTTATCACATTCCTACTGCAAAATACTAAACTCCCAGAATATCGTTTTTTTAATTGTATCACTTACATTTCATGTTATTTTAAAGTGCCATTCAAAATACTTTATAGCCATGGCGAGAGATCCATAATGGCATTTTCAACATAATGCATGAGAAAGTAACACAGAGATAATGTTTGATGTAAATAATTTTGAAAGCATTTCCATCTGAAATATGTCTTTTAAAAAATCCCACAAAGTGTCTTGAATTTTCACATAAATGCTATATCTTAGTGAGAAAATATACTGGTAAAGAATGAAAAAAGAAGAATTACTCATAAATACATTTCATGACAACTATGAACTTTGTCATACTACAATACAAAATAAATGACTACATGTTTCTAAATACCTCATTTCAATTCACAAAGTATATATTGCTATTCAGCATTGTAAAATTTGAGACTTTTAATGAAAAACAACTGAAGTCTCTTGCTGTGTGAAGAAGAAACTTGCCTTGTCCTGCTTTCTCCATCTCCAGCCTCTTCACTGTCCTTTCTTGGGTGATCCATCACTTTTGGCACACTTGTCTCTGTACCTTGTCTGTATAAATTATCACTTTTTAACAAGCATGACTTTCAGGCATTTTCACCTTATAAAGTAAAAACTTCACCTAAAACCAACCAGAGTGTGTATGCTTTTTGTTTGTTGTTTGTTTCTTTTCCTAAGCAATACTCTGTTCTAACAATGGCTCAGATATTTATTAACATTTTATCATTAGATAGCTTATCCTGTTTGAGTCTAAGTTACTTCATGTGCAATATTAATCATTCATGCATTAGTGTAAAGATATTATAAATCAACAAAGTCAACAAAAGGCTAGCACATAGTATATAATGAACAAATGATAGTTTGTTTTCAGTTGCTTCTAATTCAAAACACACTTCAGAGAAAATTGCCTAATCATGTTGAATGGCTCTACTGAAGATGGATAACATCCATTCCCTTCTCACTCCAAGTTGATCCTGGGCAGCAGTCTCACTCATCCCTAGTTTGTGCCCATTTTCTTTCCCACAAAGACTCTTACATGTTTTGGCAGCTTCCATACATTTTCAACCCATCCTCAAGTGAAATGTTAACATCCTATTTCACTAACAAATCTAGACATGCACATTTTACCTTAAAATTCTATTTTTTACCCATCTTCATCCTCTTTCCTCAGTTACCTGATGAGTAACTGGCCCTCCTGGAATCCATCTCCTTAGAATACACTTCTAGTTACATCCCTACAGCATTCTGTCATCTCATTTAAAACTTTGCTCAGACATCATCTGTTCAATGAGGCCTAACTGGATCCTCCTATTTAAATGTTAACTCATTCATCTCCTTCATGGATCACAGCCTTGTGTGGAAAAGGGGGTTGTGCAACTCAATAAAGCTATGAGCTGTGCTGTGCAGAGTCACCCAAGATGTACAGGTCATGATGAAGAGTTCTGATGGAACCTGGTCCACGAGAGGAGGAAATGGCAACCCACTCCAGTATTCTTGCCTGGAGAATCCCATGGACAGTAGGAAAAGGCAAAAAAACATGACACTGGAAGATGAGCCCCCAGGTCGGTAGTTATCCAGCATGCTACTGGGGAAGAGCATAGGGCAATTACTAATAGCACCAGAAAGAATGAAGCAGTTTGCTCCAAGTAGAAATGATGTTTAATTGTGGACTTGTCTGGTGGTGAAACTAAAGCTCAATGCTATAAAGAACAATATTGCATAGGAATGTGGAATGTTAGGTCCATGAATCAAGGTAAACTGATGTGGTCAAGCAGAAGATGGCAAGAGTAAATATCAAAATCTTAGCAATCAATGAACTAAAATGAATGGAAATGAGCAATTTACTTCAGATGACTATTATATCTACAACTATGGGCAAGAATCACTTAGAAGAAATGGAGAATCCCTCATAGGCAAAAAAAAAAAAAAAGAGTCCAAAATGGCAACTTCAAAAATGACAGAATGATCTCGTTTGTTTCCAAAGCAAACCATTCAACATCACAGTAATCCAAATCTATGCCACTATCATTGATGCTAAAGAAGCTGAAGCTGACTAGTTCTATGAAGACATACAACACCTTCTAAAATTAACACCAAAAAAGCTGTATTTTTCACCATAGAGGACTAGGATGCAAAAGTAGGAAGTCAAGAGATACCCAGGAAAGCAGGCAAGTTTGACCTTGGAGTACAGAAGAAAGCAGGGCAAAGGTTAACAGAGCTTTGTCCAGAGAACATGCTGGTCATAGCAAACACCCTTTTCCAATAACTGAAGACAATTGTACACATGGACATCAGCAGATAGTCAAACCAGAAACCAGATTGATTATGTTCTTTGCAGCCAAAGCTGGAGAAGTTCCATACAGTCAGCAAAAACAAGACCTGGAGATGACTGTGGTTCAGATCATGAGCTCCTTATTGAAAAATCCAGGCTTAAATTAAAGAAAGTAAGGAAATTTTATTTAGTTCAGATATGAACTAGGCCAAATTCCTTATGATTATATGATGGAGGTGACAAATAGATTCAAGGGATTAGATCTCAAAGAAAAAAAAAAAAAAAACGTGCCTGAAGAACTATGGACTAAAGTCCATAACACTGTACAGGAGATGGTGACCAAAATCATCCCAAAGAAAAAATGCAAGAAGGCAAAGTGGTTATCTGAGGAGGCTTTACAAATCTCTGAGGAAACAAGGGAAGCAAAAGGCAAGGGAGAAAGGGAAAGATATCCAACTGAATGCAGAGTTCCAGAGAACAGCAAAGAGATATAAGAGGGACTTCTTAAATGAACAATGCAAAGAAATAGAAGAAAACAATAGAATGGAAAAAACTAGTGATCTCTTCAAGAAAATTTGAGTGATCAAGAGAGTATTTCATGCAAGGATGGACACCATAAAGGACAGAAATGGTTAGGACCTAACAGGAGCACAATAGATTAGAATAGGTGGCAAGAATACAAAGGAAGAATATAAGAAAGATCTTAATGATGAGAATAACCACGATGGTATGGATCCTCATCTAGAGCCAGACATACTGGAGTGTGAAGTCAAGTGAGCCTTAGGAAGCATTACCACAAACAAATCTAGTGGAAGTAATGGAACTGCAGCTGAGCTATTTCAAATCCTAAAAGATGATGCTGTTAAAGTGCTGCACTCGATATGTCAGCAAATTTGGAAAACTCAGTAGTGGCTACAGGAAAGGAAAAGGTCAGCTTCCATTCTAATACCAAATAGGGGCAAAGGCAAAGAATGTTCAAACTACTGCACAATTACATTCATTCAACACGCTATCAAGGTCATCCACAAAATCCTTCAAGCTAGGCTTCAGTAGAACATGAATCAAGAACTTAGATGTGCAAGCTGGGTTTCGAAGAGGCAGAGGAACCAGAGATCAAATTACCATTAATTGCTGGGTCATGGAGAAAGTGTGGGAGTTTCAGAAAAGTATCTACTTCTTGCTTCATTAACTATGCTAAAGCCTTTAACTGTGTGGATCACAACAAACTGCAGAAAATTCTTAAAGGGATAGGAATACCAGACAACCTTACCTGTCACCTAAGAAACCTGTATCTGGGTCAATAAACAATAGTTAGAACCAGACATGGTTCCAAATTGACAAAGGAGTACAACAAGCTGTTTACTGTCACCCTGCTTCTTTGACTTCTATGCAGAGTACATCATGTGAAATGCAGGGCTGGATGAATCCCAAGCTGGAATCAAGATTGCTGGGAGAAGTATCAACCATCTCAGATATGCAAATGATACTGTTCTAATGGAAGAAAATAAAGAGGAACTAAAGAGCCTCTTGATTAGGGTGAAAGAGGAGAGTGAAAAAACTGGCCTGAAACTCAACATTCAAAAAACTAAAATCATAGCATCTGGTCCCATCACTTCATGTCAAATAGAAGGGGAAATAGAGGAAGCAATGAAAGATTTAATTTTCTTGAGTTCCAAAATCACTGCAGACTGTGATTGCAGCCATGAAATTAAAAGACACTTGCTCCTTGGAAGGAAAGCTATGACAAACCTGGATAGCATATTAAAAAGCAGAGACACCACTTTACCAACAAAGGTCCGTCTAGTCAAAGCTAGTCATGTATGGATGTGAGAGTCTGACTGTAAAGAAAGCTTAGTTCTTGATGCTTTTAAACTGTCATATTGGAGAAGACTCTTGAGAAGTCTCTTGGACTGCAAGGAGATCAAGCCAGTCAATCCTAAAGGAAATCAGTCCTGAATATTCATTGGAAGGACTGATGCTGAAGCTCCAATATTTTGGCCACCTGATGCAAAGAGCCAACTCATCGGAAAGGGCCCTGAGAAAGATTGAAGGCAAAAGGAGAAGGGGGTATCAGAGGGTGAGATGGTTAGATAGTATCACCAACTCAATGGGCATGAATATGAGCAAACTCCGGGAGTTAGTAGAGGACAGAGGAGCCTGGAATGCTGCAGTCCATGTGGGCACAAAGGTTCAGACAGGACTCAACAACTGAATAACAACAACAAAGTCATTCATAGGCTCTTAGCACACTCTATTTTTGTTCCATGCCAGGTTTTAGCCGTAGACTAACTACACAGTTTGCTTATTCAGTTGGTCTATGATGTGTTCTTTAAGAAAAAATCAGCTCCTCCACATAACAGGCATTCTTTTATATTTTTTCAGTAAAGACACTGTGAACTATATATATATATATATATGCATTCCATATATATTCAGTCGATAAATGAATGAATGTCTTCCTCTAAATCTACCAAACAACCTTTTGTCTACTCCTTAGAAAATAAATCTTTAACCCTTTTATTTTATAAAAACTTAAAATAGAGAAAATATTTTTTTAAGTGTGTATTTGTCTTAAAAGTTTAAATGAACTCAATTGAAGTCTTTAAAATCCAAAAGAACTAGAGAAAGGAGAGAGAAAGAGACATAGGTATATGTTTGTATGGGGAGGGAGGGAGGGAAATGGGGGAGGAAGGGAGAGAGGAGGAGGGATTGAGATTTTAGGCTTGGAAATTTAAAAGGCAAAATCTAAACATATAAAAAGAAAACCTATAAAACAAAGTGATTTAGAGATTTAAAAGAAAATAAGTGCAGTATTTTATGATGCTGTTTAAAACAAACAAACAGAGGATTCGGGACTTATAAAACAGAATCAAATTCAAGAAAGATGGAGGGCTAAGAGGCTGCAACATTCATCTCCCCTACAAAAACAAAAAAATAAAATTAAAAAATAAACAACTACAGCCTGATGAAAATAGTTCTAGGAAAACTCTGGACTACAAAGCAGCAGCAATAGTCATCCTGCAAAGCTCATAAACCAAGAATAGCCACATAGAAAAGAACAGGAAGTTTTTATATGTGTTATTTTCCACTTGTCCAGAGCACCTTTGTGCCAAGAGGGGTCCACTCCAAGGGAGCTCACTTCATAGGGTAAAGAAGAGCAGAGAGCTGTGAGCACCAGCAAGCCTCACCACCATGGACATTTGCAGCCTTTGTGATCAAGAAATCCCACAGTCTTCTGCAATACTAGACCCAGCTGACAGCTGCCCAGAATCCCCACTGGTTTTTTCTCTTCCACTTCTGGGGGCAAGAGCTCTGTCTCTGTAGGTAGATCTGCCTACAGGCTCATTAGTCACTGCTTTGCTCTGTTCTCCAATAACAGGAGAGGCCTCAGTGCCTCGTCCTCTACAAGACAACAGATGCTTCTCTATGCCCAGCTCCCACGTCTCAAATTGTGACTCTGACTGGCCGTTCCCAGACGGAAGATTTCCCTGCTCTGCATCCCTCCCTTGGGTCTTAAGTCAGGGTTCTGACCCACATCACAGGCTGCACCGCAGGAGCTCTTTGCAGACCCCAGGGTTCTCACTGATGTCTTTGACCTGCCATTACCAGAGTTGCACTGCTTCTCCTCTGTGCCATGTCCCCTGGTGCCAGAGTTGGGACTTGGACCCACCATGCTCTTACCTTGCCCACTGGGCCCAAAACACTGCTTGTCATCCTGTTATCCAAGAACCCATGCCACGTCTATGCCCTGCCCCTGGGACCTGAATCACTTCAGCGAGCCGCATAGACCAAGAATCCAATCCCGCAGCAGATCTGTCTACTGTGGCAGTAGTGGATCCATGCTCCAGGACCAAGGAACTCTTACAGTTTTGCCAGTACCTGATTTTAGGACCCTGGCTCTGCCGCTGCTCTCGAGCGCCAGTCTGCCAAATCTGCCGTTGAGAAGGACCAAGTCAGTTAGAATTTCTTCTCAAGGGCAAAAATGGAGAAGAGGAGGACACCAAGAGACTTAACCTCTGAGGACCACCACAACATGAGCCACTAATGCCAGCCACAGAAAGTCCGCAGTCTTGACCACAAAAGAGCCCATAGTCTTTGCTGACGTTGCCCTCAATAGACGGAGCTGCAGAAACTTCACCACTGTGCCTTCCCAGGAAGAGTATCACTTCACTCCTCCTAGCTGGCACCCTCACAGCCACCATCAGGTGCAAATCTTTCCACATCGAAGACAGTTTGAGAAGATTGAAGGAGAAGACTGCTCCCTCAAATGCACAGACATCAATGCACAGAAATACACGAAAAAGGAAAAACAAGACACTACCAAGAAAGACAATACTTTTCAGTAATTGAACACCAAAAGAATGGAGACCTATGTGTTATCTGAAAAAGAGTTCAAAATTATTATGTTGAGGAAGTCCAGTGAAATTCAATAGAACACAGACAACTCAATGAACTCAGAAAAACAATGCATGAACAAAATAAGAGGTTCAACAGAGAAATCACACACACACACACAAAAATTTGACTTCAAGAATACAATGCATAAAATTAAAAATACAACAGAGAGCTTCAATAGCAGGCTCAATCAGATAGAAGGAAAAATTGCAAAATTGAAGATAGCTCTCTAGACAGAGAAAATCTCTGATCAGATCTCTGGTTGGGGGGAAAATAATAATGAAAAGGAATGGTTTTCTCTTCAAAATATTGAGAGAAGAGGGTCCTGAAATCACCTTCTCCCATGGGCATGCCGAATTTACAGTTAACTATGGAATGACTACCTCTGAAAGAAATCCAAAGTTCCAAAGTAGCTCAGCCACTCAGGTGAATGAGGAAAAAAACAAACAAACAAACCAAAAAAAAAAAAAAAAAAAACCAAAAAAAAAAAAAACACTGAAATGGGTAAGAGAGGCTAAGACACATAACTGGTAAGGAAATTATAACTGCCAGCTTCTCCCTAAGTGGGGAAGGATTTGGACCACTCTTCTGACTCCCCATCTTTTTTAAATCTTCTACATGATAGACAGGACCCCAAAACATCTAGATCTGAAGATCAGTGGAGCTTGCATCCATGAGATGATAATGGTATAGTGAACTAAGAAAAAGTTCTTAAAAAACTTCCAAGGATTCACCATGATTTTCCCCCCAGTGTTCAGTGAGAAGGAGAAGACTGAAATGGCCAGTCTTTCTTTTGAAAGAAGCCTAATTTCTTATCTTAAAAGCTGAAGCCTGAGGAGTAGGCTTCTAATTTAATCACAGTGAGGAGGAATTAAAGAGCTTCTTGATGAAGGTGAAAGAGGAGAGGGAAAAACCTGACTTAAAACTCAACATTCAAAAAATGAAGATCATGGCATCTGGTCCCATCACTTCATGGCATATAGATGGGGAAAAATTAGAAACAGTGTCAGATTTCATTTTCTTGGGCTCTAAAATCACTGCAGATGATGACTGTAGCCACAAAATTAAAAGACACTTGCTCCTTGGAAGGAAAGCTATGACAAACCTAGACAGCATATGAAAAATCAGAGACATCACTTTGCCAGCAAAGGTCCATTTGGTCAAAGCTATGGTTTTTTCCAGTAGTCATGTATGGATGTGAGAGTTGGACTATAAAGAAAGCTGAGTTCCGAAGAACTGATGCTTCTGAACTGTGGTGTTGGAGAAGACTCCTCTTGAGAGTCCCTTGGACTTCAAGGAGATCAAACCTGTCAATCTTAAAGGAAATCACCTCTGAATATTGCTTGGAGGGACTTGTGCTGAAACTGAAGCTCCAATACTTTGCCAACCTGATGCAAAGAACTGACTCACTGGAAAAGACTGTGATGCTAGGAAAAAACTGAAAGCAAGAGGAATAGGGGGCAACAGAGGATGAGATGGTCAGATGGCATCACTGATTCAATGGACATGAGTTTGAGCAAACTCAAGGAGACAGTGAAGGACAGGGAAGCCTGGCATGCTGCAGTCCATGGGGTCACAAAAAGTTGGACATGACTTAGTGACTGAACAATAACAAAGGGCTGATTACAATACTCTCCAGAGGCAGGAGAAGCTAGTAGCTACCAACTTCATACTTTTTCTCTGTCATACTCCACGTAGCCAGAGAGAAGTTTGTGTACATGTCTGATGCCTTAGCTTTTATGGTTGTTGCCCAGAGTATGCATCCCTTCATCACCTAATTCTGGCGACCAGTGGGGGTACATTTTTGAGTCCCACATGCCAAGACCTCTTGTAAAAGAAACCTGTTTTGCTGACTTTAAAAGTTATAGACTCAGGTCAGACTTCTAATTTATCACACATCTAAGAGCTGATTAAAATCCTCCCTAGAGAACAAGAAGGCCAGCAGATGTCATTTCTGTGCTGTCCCTCTGCCCCACACCAGATCGCAGGTGTCTCTTTGAAAGGGGTTTGTGCACATGTCTGGCACCTCAGCTCTTCTGGCGGCCATCCAAATTACACAGACTTTGATTGTCTGGCTCTGGTGGCCAACAGGACTTGTATTCATGGGTTCAATGGGGTAGTAGCAAACAAAAAAACACTTCTTAACTGGCTTTTCCCTCAGGCTCCATGTAGCTGGAGCAGGTGGAAAAGCTAATCTCCTAAAACAGAGATGTCCTCAGTCTTCTGAAAAGGCTATTTGCATACTACAAAATCTGCTCCCTGAGGGTCTGAGTTTCAATAAGCCTGCATCTAAGTATTGATGGAGACTTTGTTCCATGGGTGATTGACCAGTCTTGGAACACAGTCAACCATAAGAATCATTGAGAGAAAAGAAGTCTGCTTGAACAATTCAAGGTTTCAGAGACAACCAAGAATGAGGGCAGAATTCAATGATAAGACTTATTTCCTACACAGGGGCACTCATTCAAGAGTGAGAGAGAACTATTTTATCTAATTCACAGAAAATCAACAAAAATGAAGAAACAATGGGGTATATTCCAAATAAAAGAATAATATAAATGTTATAAATATATATCTCATATAACATATATTCATATGAAATATGAATACATGTGATTTACCTGAAAAAGAGTTCAAAATAATGATTGTAAAGATGATCACTAAGGTTAGGAGAAACAATGCATGAAAAAAACATGAGAATTTCAACCAAGAGGAAATTTAAGATTTCTGTACCAAACAGAAATTACAATGTTGCAGAATAACTGACCTCAAAAATTCAACAGAGGGGTTCAAGAGTAAATTAAATGAAGCAGTACTAAGGGTTAGTGAACTTGAGAAAAGAGCAAATTGGAGGATCAAAAAGTAAAAGGAATGAAAAAAAAAAGGATGACGATAGCTTAAAGGATTTAAAAGACAATATAAAGAAAATCAATATTCATGTTATACGGATTCAAGAAAGCAAAGGGCAAGAGAAAAGGGATAGAAGGCTTATTGGAAGAAATAATGGATGAAAATCTCTCCTAACCCAGGGAAGGAAATAGACACCCAGATCCAGAAAGCCCATAGATTCCAAATAAGATGAATGCAAAGGCCTTCAGACTAAGATATAATTAAAATCTTGAAAGTTAAAGACAAGAAGAGAATGTTGAAAACAGCAAGAGAAAAATAAATTAAGTACAAGGAAACCATGAGAATCTGAGCAGATTTTCCAGCAGAAATTTGCAGACCAGAAGAGAATGATATGATATATTCAAATTTCTGAAAGGAAAAAAGGAAAAACTACCAGCCAAGAATACATTGCCTGGTAAAGCTGTCATTCAAGAATGAAGAGAGAATGAATTTTTCATATAACTGAAAGCTGAAGAAGTCTTCATGACTAGCCTAGACTTACCAGAAATATAAAAGAGGTGTTTTTTTTTTTTTTTTTTTAAGCTGAAATAAGATAGTAATCAGTAAGTAAAACATATTAAAGTGCAAACTGACTGGTAAAGGTAAATACATAATTAAATTCAGAAAAAACTATAATGGCGTGATGGTGGTGACTAATAACATATATCTATATAAAGGTTCGGAGAAGGCAATGGCACCCCACTCCAGTACTCTTGCCTGGAAAATCTCATGGACAGAGGAGCCTGCTGGGCTGCAGTCCATGGGGTCCTGAAGAGTCGGACACGACTGAGCGACTTCACTTTCACTTTTCACTTTCATGCATTGAAGGAAATGGCAACCCACTCCTGTGTTCTTGCCTGGAGAATCCCAGGGACAGGGGAGCCTGGTGGACTGCCATCTATGGTGTCGCACAGAGTCGGACACGACTGAAGCGACTTAGCAGCAGCAGCAGCATATGAAGGTTAAAAGACAAAAGCAGGGGCTTCCCTGGTGGCTCAGTGGTAAAGAATCTGCCTGCCATTTTCAGACATGGGTCTAATCAGACATGGGTTTGTTCACTGGTCCAGGAACATGGACATGAACATGCTGTGGAGCGACTAAGTCTATGCACCACACGCCTACTAAACCTGTGTTCTAGAGCCTGGGAACTGCGACTACTGAAGCCCTGAGCCCTAGAGCCCATGCTCCACCATCAGAGAGGCCTCCACGATGAGAAGGCCATACATCACAATGAAGAGCAGCCCCTATTTGCCTCGACTAGAGAAAGGCCCACACAACAATGAAGACCTAGCACAGCCAAAAATTAAAACAAAAAAAGACAAAAGCAGTAAAAATAACTATTATTACAATCGGTCATCAATGAATGCAAAAGAAAAAGGTGTAAATTGTGATATCAAAACATAAACAAGAGAGTGGGAATAAAAATGTATTTCTAGAATATGAGTGTAAGTTGTTATCAACTTATAATGTTATAACCCTAAGACAGTTTATGTAAGCCTCATGGTGACCACCAAGCAGAAAGTATAGTAGATAAACAAATTTAAAGAAATAACCATCTAAGCATGTGTGTTAAGTTGTTTCAGTCATGTCCAACTTTCTGCAACCCCGCCAGGCTCCTCTGTCCATGGGTTTTTCCAGGCAAGAATACTGGAGTCAGTTGCCCTTTCCTTCTCCAGGGAATCAGTTCACACCTAACAAGAATTAGTTAAAGTGTAAATGGCTAAATTCTCAAATAGAAAGACACAGAGTGGCTGGACACATAAAAAACAAGACCCAACTAGTCCTGTCTTGTCTACAAGAGACTCACTTCAGATGTAAGCACACACATAGACTGAAAGTAAAGAGATAAAGAAAGATATTCTGTACAGATGGAAACCAAAGGAAAGCTGGGGTAGTTACGGCAGACAAATCGGACTTACAAGACAAATATGGTAATAAGACACAGATAAGGTTCTTATATAAAGATAAAGGTGTCAACAAGAGCATATATTATTTATAAATATTTATGCACCCAACATATAAGAACCCAAATATATAAAGCAAATATGACATGCCTTACAGGAGAAATAGACATCAGTAGAATAATTGTAAGGGGCTTAAATACCCCCAACCCCTTAACCAGTGGATGACCATCCAGGCACAAAAAGGATAACAAAATATTGGACATAGACTAAGTGTTAGACCAGATGGCTTTAACAGACATCTAGAAAGCATTCCCTCCAAAAGCAATAAAATACACATTCTTCTCAAGTGCACATGGAATATTCTCCAGGATAAATCATACGTAGGGCCACAAAAACAAGGTCATGATAAATTTAAGAAGGTTGAACTCATATCAAGCATCTTTTCAGATCACAATGATATAAACTAAAAATCAATTATAAGAAGAAAACTGGAAAATTCACAAATATTAAGCAAAATGCAACTAAATAACCAGTAGTCAAAGAAGAAATCAAAAGAGAAAGCAAAAAAGAAAATCCTGAAAAAATGAAAATACAACATATCAAAACTTATGGGAGGCAGTAAAAGTAGTTCTAAATAGAAATTTATAGCAATAAACATCTGCAGTAAGAAACAAGAAAGATCTGTGTGTGTGCTTGGCTGCTCAGTCATGTCTGACTCTTTGTGACCCTATGGACTGTAGCCCGCCAAGCTCCTCTGTCCTTGAGGATTCTCCAGGCAACAATACTGGAATGGGTTGCCATGTCCTCCTCCAGGGGTTCTTCCCAACCCAGGGATCGAACCCAGGTCTCCTAAAATGCAGGCAGTTTCTTTACCATCTGAGCCACTGGGGAAGCCCAGGAATACTGGAATGGGTAGCCCGTCCCTTCTCCAGGGGCTCTTCCTGACCCAGGAATCAAACCAGGGTCTCCTGCATTGCAGGCAGATTCTTTACCAGCTGAGCTACCAGAGAAGCCCAAGAAAGATCTCAAATAACCTAATTTTATACCTCAAAAACCACAAAATGAATAACAAACTAAGACTACAGCTAGTAGGAGGAAGGAAATAAAAAACAGAGTTGAGATAAATGAAATAGAGACTAAAGACAGTAGAAAATATCAATGAACCTGAGTTTTTTTTTTTAAAGATAAACAAAATTGGCAAATATTTAGCTATATTCATCAAGAAAAAAAGAAAGAGAAGTCAAAATTAGAAAAAGACATAAATACTGTTACCATAGACATTAAAGGATCTAAACGACTGCTATGAACAACTATATGCCAATATTTTAGACAAATAGAGAACTGGACAAATTCCTAGAAGTATGCAACCTATGAAACTGAACCATGGAAAAAAAAGTCTGAACAAACCAATTACTAGTAAGGAGAATGAATCAGTAATTAAAGTCCTCCAAAAAAACAAAAATACGAGTTCAGGACAAGATAGCTTTACTGGTGAATTCTACTAGGCCTTTAAAAAGGAATTAATATCAATCCATCTCAAATTTTTCCACAAAAGAGAAAAGGGACACTTAAGGCCACGTTATGCTTACACTAAAAGCAGACAAAAAAAGTACAAGAAAAAAACATAACTGGTCATAGCTCTGAGGAACACAAATGCAAACACTGTCAACAAAACACTAGTAAACTGAATTCAAAGCCACCTATTAATAAAAATCATGATGAAATGGGACATATCTCTTGAATGCAAGGATGGTTCAACACACTCAAATCATTAAATGTTATACACCACATTAACAGAAGAATGGATCGAATTCATATGATTGTTTCAACAGATACAAAAAACTTGCTAAAATTCAGCAGTCTTAATAAAAACTCACAAGGCAGGTATAGAAGGAATGTATCTCAATATAATAAAGGCCATAATAAAGACTACAGCTAATATCACACTCAGTGGTGAAACTTAGAAGCCTTTCCTCTGAGATCAGTATGAAGACAAGAATGCTTGCTCTTAGTACTTCAGTTAACAAAGTACTGGAACCTAGCCCCAGTAGTTCAGCAAGAATAAGGTAAAAAGCACCCAAATCAAAAAGAAAGAAGCAAAATTATCCCTCTTTGTAGAAGATATAGTACTAAATATAGAAAACTTTAAATATTCCATCAAAAACTTTTATAACTAATAAAAAATTAATAAAGTTGTAGGATACAAAATAGCATTCAAAAACTGCATTTCTATTTGCTAACAATGAACTATGTAAAAGAGAAATTAAGAAAACAGTCACATCAAAAACAATAAAACACTTAGGAATAAGTTAATCAAGTAGGTAAAGGAACTGTACACTGAAAACTATAAGATATTGATAAAGGAAATTAAAGAAAACACAAATAAATGTAAAGATATTCTATTCATTTCACTTAGAAGAGTCAATATTATTAAAATATTATATTTCTATATGACCCAAAACAATCTACACAATCAGTGAAACCCCTATCAAAATTCCAATGCATTTTCCACAAAATTAAAACAAAGAGTCCTAAAATTTGTGTGGAACTACAAAATACCTTAAATAGCCAAAGCAATCCTTTTTGTTTTTTTTTTTTTAGCCAAAGCAATCTTAAGAGAACAGAACAAAGCTTGAGACACCCCACTTCCTGATTTCAAACTATATTACAAGTTTATAGTATTCACAACAGTATGCTTTTGGCCTAAGAACAGGTATAAAGACAAGTGGAACATCAAGAAGCCCAGAACTAACCCTACATGTATAGGGTCAACTGATTTTTGACAATGATACCAAAAATGCACAATGGGTAAAGGATAGTCTCTTCAATAAATGGTGTTGGGGAAACTGAATATTCATATGCAAAAGAATGAAACTGGGCTCCTATATTATACTACTTAAAAAAATTAATTCAAAATAGATTAAAGACTTGAACATAAGACCTGAAACCATAAAACTCCTAGAAGAAATCACAAGGAAACAGGTCACTGACATCAATCTTACAAATGATTTCTTGGATAAGACCAAGTACAGGCAACAAAAGCTAAAATAACTAATTAGAAGTACATCAAACTTAGGAGCTTCTGCACAGCTAAGGAAAATATCAACAAAAAGAAAAGACAACCTATGGAATAGGGGAAAAATATTTGCAAGTCCTATATATGATAATGGATAAACAGTCAAATTATATAAGAACTCAATAGTAAAAAGTCAACTAATCCAATTAAAAAATAGGCAAAGGACCTGAATACTTGAAAAGGCAATTTTCCAAAGAAGACATAAAGATGACTAACAAGTACATATACTCAACATCACTAATACCAGGGAAACACAAGTCAAAACCACAAATACTTATCATTTAACATTTTTTTGCAGGACACCCTGGTTGGATTCCTGGGTCAGGAAGATCCGCTGGAGAAGGGATAGGCTACCCATTCCAGTATTCTTGGGTTTCCCTGGTGGCTCAGCTGGTAAAGAATTCACCTGCAATGCAGGAGACCTGGGTTCAATCCCTGGGTTAGGAAGATTCACCTGGAGAAAGGAAAGGTTACCCACTTCAGTATTCTGGCCTGGAGAATTCCATAGACTGTATAGTCCATGGGGTCACAAAGAGTCGGACATGACTAAGCGACTTTCACTTTCACTTTCAGAATGGCTGTAGTCAAAATTATGAAATAAGAATATGAATATTCAATATACCTTGTTGGTGGGAATGTTAATTAAGTAGCCATTATGGAAAACAGTATGGAGCTTCCTAAAAAAATTAAAAATAGAATTAACATATAATCTAATAATTCCCATCCTGTGAATATATTCAAAAGAAATGAAATAACAATCTCAAAATATCTCTCCTATTCATTGCAGTACTATTTACATAGCCAAGATATGGAAACAATCTTGATGCTCTTAAGCAGATGAACTGATAAAGAAATTGTGGTACCTATACACATGGAATATTAATTGGACATTTTTAAAAAAAGGAAATGCTGCCTTTGCATCAACATGGGTAAACCTAGAGGCAATTATGCTAAGTAAATAAACCACCAAAAGAAAGACAAATAATACATGGTAACATTTATATGTGGAAAATAAAAACAAATACAAGCTAATTTCACAGAAACAGAGGATAGAACCAGCAGCTGAGGGGAGGGGAAATTGGGAGATGCAGGTCAAAGGTTAAGCATATTCAATTTTAAGAAGAATAACTCCTGAGGATCTAATGTAGAGTATTGTGACTATAAAGAAAGCTGAGCGCCAAAGAACTGATGCTTTTGAACTGTGGTGTTGGAGAAGACTCTTGAGAGGCCCTTGGACTGCAAGGAGATCCAACCAGTCCATCCTAAAGGAAATCAGTCCTGAATATTCGTTGTAAGGACTGATGCTGAGGCTGAAACTCCAGTACTTTGGCCACCTGATTTGAAGAACTGACTCACTGGAAAAGACCCTGATGCTGGGAAAGATTGAAGGCGGGAGGAGAAGGGGACAACAGAGGATGAGATGGTTGGATGGCATCACCAACTCGATGGACATGAGTTTGAGTAAGCTCTGTGAGTTGGTGGTGGACAGGGAAGCCTGGTGTACTGCGGTCCAAGGGGTCACAAAGAGTCTGAGCGACTGAACTAAACTGAACTGATGATGACTATGTGTGTATGCACAGTCCCTCAGTTGTGTCCAACTCTTTAGGGTCCCATGGACTGTAGTATGCCTGGTTCTTCTGTCCATAGAATTCTCCAGGCAAGAATACTGGAGTGGGTTGCCATTTCCTATTCCAGAGGATTTTCCCAACCCAGGGATCAAACCCGCATCTCTTGCATCTTCTGCATTGGCACTCAGATTCTTTACCACTGTACCACCTGGGAAGCCCATGGTGACTGTACTTAATAATGCTGTATACTTGAAAGTTGCTGAGAGTAGATCTTCTTAATTTTTCTTATCAAACGCACACACAAATATTACCTGTATGAGGTGATGAATATATTAATCACTTTGATATTGATAAACATTATGTAATGTAAATCAATATCAAATCACATTTTACACTTTTAAATATATAATTATAATGACAGCTATTAACAATGAAGTTATAATGGAGTATTTATGTACTAAGAATAACAAAGTAAATATTATAAAGTAAAACTATAGAAGAAAAATGAGTATTAGAAAACTCCTAGTATGAGGAAACAATTTATTTCTTTAGTCCAGACAGGTAAGTCGACACAGTAAATAATACCAATGGGAAAAATAATCAAAAGTAAAGACAGGGGACCTAACAGAATGAGATAGACTGCATTGAAATATATAGAACTTGACATGTAAAAATGTTCCCTAATGCTCATAAAACAATAAACATGACTAGAATCTTAACTACAAAAAAAGTACCATAGATCCTAAAATATAAATATTGTACCAATATCATTATCTGATTAAAGGAAACTAAAAAATTTAAAAAAAAAATATCTTACCAAATAAAAATAAATAAATTTTCCTTAAACAATCTTCTACTAAAGAAGTAAATCAAATCTACATGTTGTAAAATCTGGAAAATATTTTTTTTTTTTTTGGAAAATATTTAAATGGAAACATTCCCTATTGAAATCTATAGAATACACCTAACACCATATTAAGATAATTCACAGCTACAAATTTTGTGTCAATAAAAATAACGAAAACAAACTATATGATTCAAAACATTAGAAAACAAATCACAAATTAAGCCAAAGGAAAAGAGGGAATAATTATTAATGCTAAAAACAGAAGTTATTTATAAATCTGAAAATAATAGTGAAATTCAAATTGAGTTTTCAAAATAACTATACAGGCATTAAACTATTAACCAAAATAGTCATGAAAAAAAATTTTATAAAAAAATCCCTAAAATTAAAAAATATCAAAAACTGAGAAATGAAGAAAAACAAAAACAATGGGATGAATGAAAATTTTTTCTAGAAAAATGGAAACTGAATTTGCAACCAAAACTAAATATGTCAATTCCCACAGAAGAAATGATGTTTGTAAACTGATATCTCTCTCTAAAAGCACTAGGCATAGATCATTTTTCATACTGTTCATGGGGTTCTTATTAAGGAACTAAAGAGTTTCTCAATGAAAGTGAAAGAGGTGAGTGAAAAACCAGGCTTAAAACTCAACTTCATTCCAAAAAATGAAGATCATGGCATCCAGTCCCATCACTTCATGGCAGATAGATGGGGAAATAATGGAAACAGAGACAGACTTTGTTTTCTTTGGCTCCAAAATCACTGCAAATGGTGACTGCAGCCATGACATTGAAAAACGCTTGCTCGTTGGAAGGAAAGCTATGACCAACCTAGTCAGCATATTAAAAATTAGAGATATTACTTTTCTAACAAAGGTCTGTCTAGTCAAAGCTATGGTTTTTCCAATAGTCATGTATGGATGTGAGAGCTGAACTATAAAGAAGGCTGAGCACCAAAGAATTGATGCTTTTGAACTGTGGTGTTGGAGAAGACTCTTGAGGGTCCCTTGGACTGCAAGGAGATCCAACCAGTCAATCCTGAAGGAAATCAGGCCAGAATATTCATTGGAAGGACTGATGCTGAAGCTGAAGCTCTAATACTTTCACCACCTGATGTGAAGAACTAACTCATTGGAAAAGATCTGAGGCTGGGAAAGATTGAAGGCAGGAGGAGAAGGGGACAGCAGAGGATAAGATGGTTGGATGGCATCACCAACTCGATGGATATGAGTTTGAGTAAGCTCCAGGAGTTGGTGATGGACAGGGAAGCCTGATGTGCTGAAGTCCATGGGGCGGCAAAGAGTCGGACACGACTGAGCAACCAAACTGAACTGAACTAGATCATTTTACATGAAAAATTTATAAAATCCTTGACAAATAGATCATTTCAAAGCTATTTAAACTCCACTCATGTGGTGCTACTGGTAAAGAACACAATTGCCAGTGCAAGTAGACATGAGAGACGCAGGTTCAATCCTGGGTCAAGAAGATCCCCTGAAGAAGGGCATGACAGCCCACTCCAGTGTTCTTGCCTGGAGAATCCTGTGGACATAGGAGCCTGGCGGGCTGCAGTCAGCAGGGTTGCACAGAATTGGACATGACTGAAGCAACTTAGCATGCATGAACGCACCGTATATTAAAAAAACAAACTAAAAACCCTGAATTCTGTTTTTTCAAAGCAAACATAAAATTACTAAGTGCTGCACAAAACCTGTCAAGAACTGTATAAAGCTAGTAAGATCAATATCATTTATGAATTATGAGACATTTATTATAAAAATTTTGCAAACAAAATTCTGATCATTATATGAGTAAAATGTCATTTTTCAAGAGATTTTATTCTAGATAGAAGGATTGCTAAACATTATCTAAGTTATTAATATACTTAACATATTAATAAGCCTATAGAGAAATATATTATCCATAGATATTAATTAAATATAAAAATATTTGATATTTTACATTTACAGATATTGTCTTAAAATGATAAATACACTTATTCTTAGTTCAAAAGTCTTAATAGAGAAGCAATAAATATTCACCCTAGTAAAGTCAAGGACAAGATAAGGCTGTCCTCTGTCACATTAGTTCTAACATTTTACTTTAGCTACCTGCCAAAATATTTTGATACAAGAAAAACTAGAGATATAAGATTTAGAAATAAAGTGGCCTCTTTACATGATATGTTTAAATACCTGAAAATATAAGTGAATCAATAAAAATTATTCTATAAGAAATAAAATAACTCAGCATAGTATGGCATAAAACAGAATATTCATAAACAAGCACTCAAATAAAATAGTTTGAACCATATTGGAGAATTATTTTTGCTAATCAAAATCCATAAAAACATCAGCAATTCAATTAAACACTACTAACAGCAACTGGTAAAGTAAAAAAGATAAGTTTATAGTAGAAGAAAAGATCCCACTTGTAACAATACAAAAGAGGTACAGTGCCTATAAATAAACTTAACCAGAAATGAATAAATATTTTTTTTGACTAGAAACTGTAAAACACTCATGAAAGAAGATTCAACAATTTATAATGTAATGTGGTATCAAATAAAAAAAAATTTTAACTAAACAGGCAATCTCAAAGCTCAGATGGAAAATAAAGGTGAATATCCAGGAAAATTCTTTAATAAAAACAAGGTCGATGGAGGCCATTAGCCCATTAATATACAATATAAAGCTTTCATAAATAAAACAAAATAGTACAATAATAGACTATTGGAACAGAAGAAAACAGAAATATACATACAAACATGTACATAATATTATAATATATGAAAATGTTTGGATCTCAAGTTAGGAAAGAAAAAAATTGCTCATTCTATAAAAGGTTTGGGGAAAACTGGGTAACCATCAATGCACAAATAAATTTGGAACTGTATTTCATGTCACACATTAGAAAAAAATTGCAAAATGAATCAAATATGGAAATGTCAAATTTTAACAAAGGCATGCAGTACAGTTGTGAAATGAATGACCCTAATTTGATCTTGCAAAGCCAGAATGACCTAATTACAGAATCTAATTTCCTAATCCTTGATCCACTGGACATATTTGAACATTTTGCAGGTGTTCATTTCCATTTAAAACCCTCCAGTCTTTGGCTTGAGTGACTTCAGGGTTCAATGCAGACTCAGGTCAGACAGACAGTTATAGTTACAAAATGCCAGTTCAGTTCAGTTCAATTCAGTCGCTCAGTCGTGTCTGACACTTTGCGACCCATGGACTGCAGCATGCCAGGCCTCCCTGTCTATCACCAACTCCTGGAGCTTACTCACACTCATATCCATTCAGTCAGTGATGCCATACAACCATCTCATCCTCTGTCATCCCCTTCTGCTCCCGCCTTCAATCTTTCCCAGCATCAGGGTCTTTTCAAATGAGTCAGCTCTTCACATCAGGCACAAGATACCAATATATAAATAAAACTAAAGTGAATAAACTGAATAAGTGGTGAGAAGAAAAATGAATTCCCAAGATATTTCCTAGGTATATTATTGGTTAAATGACTTCAGTCATTCTTCCCTGACTCACCTTCCATAAGCAATTTTTGTAGAGGTAGGTTTTTAAACTCCAAGGTTTTGCTCTGCTTAGGGTTAGGCAATCAGAGGCATGTCTTTTCCAATATCCTCCCACGCAAGATTTTAGCTTCTTTGAATAAATGAGCAACAGCCACTTAGAGAGTAACATTGAAATGGACATCCAACTACTGGTTTGTTCTGTAGACACTAAATCATCATGTCTACCTGGCCCTTTAAAGTCTTCTTCCCTGGGATCTTTCATGTTTTAAAATATTATTGTTTTCACCAATTGGGTCCTCCCCATCAGAGATATTATCTACTCTCATAATTCAAAAAAAGAAAGAAAAAGAAAAAATTGATGACTCTAAAGCCTTTGGCTTTAAATCATATCTTTAAAAAAACCTTTGGCTCCAGACCATTATTACCAATTTCCTATAAATTGTTGTCTCAAGTCAGAGAGAACCACATGAAGGCAGCTTAACATAGTAGTTAAGAGCATTGGGGGGAGGGGGGCAGGGGGGGCCGGTTCCCTGGAGGCTCAGTGGTAAAGAACCCATCTGCCAAACAGGAGACTTGGGTTTGATCCCTGGGTTGGAAAGACCCCCCCAGGGAAGGAAATGGCAACCCACTTCAGTATTCTTGCCTGAGAAATCCCATGGACAGTAGGAGCCTGGCAGCTACCGTCTAGGGGTCACAAAAGAGTCAGACACAGCTTAGTGACTAAACAACAACATTAACAGCATTGGAGCCACAATGCCTGGGTTCAAATCCCAAGTTTGTCAATTACCATTTTAAATACATGGTCCTGCAAGGCTGCTCAGTTTCACTGTGGTTCCGTTTCTCCAGATAGCTAAATTATTTAATATTTATCAAACATGTATAAGAGGATATAAGACAGATCAAGCTATTTAGGTGTTAAGTAAATATAAATAATAATAAATGAGGGAAATTTACAGTGGGGATGTTTCCTCCAAGGAACTTATCCATGTGCTTCATTAGAAAGCAAATAATTAGACATCTCTCCCCCAGGAGTGTGATGATCTATCGGCCTTAACCAGGAAAGTAAGGTATTTGACAATAAAGAGTACTGTTCCTGCAAGAAACTTGTTCCTCTCCTCTCTCTCTCTTTCTAGAGCAGCCAGAGATACAAAAGCCTAAGACAGAAGTTGAGGAGGTGGCCTAGAGAGATATACTATCACCTTCTGTGTGACTCCTGGTGATAATAAGGAAATGAGACCACTACACTTCCTCCCTGCTCCAAGTCCTTTGGCCCCAAAGCAGGTCTGAATTGTGATGGGGGCAGGATATGAGATTAGAATTGTAAATTAGACTAGGCTTTTTAATAACTTTAAGTTGAGAGAAGTTCTAGAATCTGCCCAAGACATCATTAAGAGATTTGCTACCATCAGAGAAGGAAGATTTGACATAGCCACAGTTGGGGCACTGATTAGACAAAATATAAATCCTTTTCAAGTGTGTACCCTACAAAGCTCAAACTCTCCAATAAACCTGTTATTATATATGTGGCTATAAGAGCTTTGACATATGAGAGGCAAGCTGTAGCACTCAGATAGCTCTGGCTGGAAAAGCTTCGGCAAAACTTAAAATATTATCGTCAAGTCAAAAATATCAGTAACATTTGACAGAAACCAGGAGTCATTTAAAATGGCTTATACTATAGCTGATTTTATTGCCATAACCAAAAAAGTTTAATATTAAAAATGACTTATTGCCCAATATAATTTCATTAAACTCAGGAATTTCTAAAGATGAAATGTCTTAACACATACAATCACACACAAACATAGTCAAAATTAAGTCACATTTTTAGCAAAGTAAAAATTATGTCCTTAAATATACCCCTCTTCACTAGTTGTTTCATATGATTTAGACTATATAAGGAGAATATAAATAAAACTGACCAAGAAAAAGGCAGGCAACAAAGAAAGAGTGGACAACTACCTCCCCAGTACTGTCTGAAGAATGCTAAAACATCTACAGATGCAGAATTATATTTTTGCCAACCTATTTGTTGACTAACAAGTTGATTTCCTCATCTTTCAACGTTGCTGTTAATACCAGCCAGGGATTAGAATAATAAACCTAAGGTGGGAGAGCCATTATTTCAAAAAGACAAATTAAATCAGGTCGTGAACATATAAAATACTTAGCAGTGTAACAAACAGTAAATATATGTAGCAAGCATTGAATATACGTAAACTTATAAAAAGACCTCTAAACATAATGGAGATGGAAGATCTTTGCTTTATGTTTATTTCTTTAGGTCTCTCGCATGCCCCCAGTACTGTTGATCCTTGAACAACACTGATTTGAACTGTGCAGGTCCACTTATATGTGAGATTTTTTCACTAAATACATACTATAGTACTACCTAGTCCAGGGCTGGTTGAATCAGCAAATGTAGAAGCAAAGATATAGAAGGCTTACTGTAAAGTTATATGTGGATATTTGACTGTGCATGAGGTGGTGATGGGGAGGCAGTCAATGCCCCTAACACTGTCATTGTTCAAGAATCAACTGCCAATCTTTCTAAATCTGAATCCATAAATACCATATAAAATTCACTGTAAACACCAACTTTTCCAAACCAGCTTCAGCTGCTTCCTTCAGGCATTTCAGGCATTCTGTATGGTTTTAGAATTTCTACATATGTCAGCATTCCAGTTGTTTCAAATCCCCTCCCCCTTCTTCTTCCACCTTCCAGTCCATCTCCCTATTCTAGCTTTGTCTCTATCTCTACCTCTTTTATTATTGCTGCTCTTTTCTCATTTTTTTTTTTTTCAAATTTTAAGTTTGAAACACTGCTCGGAAAACTCTTCAGGACACTTTTTCTGACAACTGCTCACTTCTCCAACTAGTATACCCAGCTAGGAGGGCTCCGGGTCCCACTCATTAACTTGCTGTATACAAAACTGCAAAGTTTACACAAGGTTCTCTCTCCCAAGGTCCCTCTGAAAGAAAGTCAAGACAAAAGGAGCTGGCTATCATCCAGATGTTCTGTAGACATGTAGTTCTCAAACTGTGCTCCAGACTAGCAGAATCAGTAATATCTGAAGGCAAGTGAGAAGTGCAAGATTTCTAACCATACTCCAGACCTGCTAAATAGAAACCCTGGGGTTGAGGTCCTGCCATTTTGCATAAGCTCTTCAGGTGATTCTGATTCATGCTACAGTTTGAGAATTACTGCTCTAGATGATGTCCAACAAAGTAACTCTCCATGTAAGAAAGCTACTTTGCTGCTGAGTCATGAGAGTGATCTAGAAATAAATCAACATGGTTAATTAAGAGAGAAACAGTAGGAAAAAAAAAAAAAGCTAGACCTAATGTACTGTAGTTCCTTTCCTGATGTTTATTCAAATGGTTCACAGAGGTAAAAGGAGAAATTGTACTTAGAATAAGTAAAAGGATTGTTATCGACTGGTTATGATGGAGATGTAAAATTTTATTTATGGTTTGACTTAGTCATGTGTTTATTCAGCAAATGTTTCTTGAAACTTTTTCTAGACAATCAGAATACTGCAGTTTGGAAGACAGGGACTTTATACTTCATGAAGTTAAATTCTAGTATGTGTAAGAAGTCTCATTTGCCCTCTTTGAGTCCCTGACTAGGCCTAAGAATTAAACTGCGTATTTAATGCAGAGTAAAAGCATACAAGTTTAGTCAAAGTTTTACATATGCATGGAAGCCTTTACATGGGAATGAAAACCTGAAGAAGTTCCCGGAACGAAAAGCTTTTATACCCTTTAGACAAAGAAAAGACATCTGTGAAGAATCCATAAAACAAAGGATGTGGGGCTGCAATAACAAACTGTTGAGAAGTGATCAGGAAGTGAGGGTTAATTTAACAAGGCTGGTTTGCACAGATTTTTCAGCCTCAATTCCCCATCTCTGGTGATATAACAATGTCTTCCTTTCTTGTGGCACAGGAAGGGTACCTTTCACATGGGAGCTTTATCTCTGACTTTCAGGAAGAGGAAGAGAGGGTCAGTGTACCTTTCCTGTACCTGCTGTTTCTAAGTGCCTTTACATTATGACAAGATAGCATATTTGGGGGTTACATGTTCTGAATTCCTTCAAAGGGAAGAAAGAAAAAACTAAATATTGTATCATAATTTTAGGACACTTTAAGAGTGATAAAGAAAAGGAAACTTTGTAAGGGATTAGTAATGACTGGAACTAAATGATGGATGAGCAAAAAAAGAGGAATATTAAACAAGAAAATGAATGAAATTTGGGAAGTAGACATCAACCTGGGGACAATAGATTCTGGCAAAGAGAACAGAAAAATGCAAATATCTTGGGCTGAACTTGAACATTTCAAAAATTAGCAAGAAGGCCAGTGTGGCTGCAGCATAGTGAACAGAAGGGGAAGTAGGAGACAGAAGTAGAGGAAAGGCCTGACTCTTTGAGGACATCACCAGGATGTCAGGTTGTGTTCCAAATTTTGTGTGAACTCACTGGAAATTTTTCAATGGGAAAATTGACATGATTTGCTCAACTGCTGTGTAAAGAAGCTGTAAATGGGGCAAGAGTAGAATAAAGGTAAAACTAGTTAGAAGTCTAGAGTAGAGGTCAAAACAAGAGTAGATGGTAATTTGGATGAGAGTGGTAGCAGATAAGATAAAAGGGATAGTCAGATTATAGAGGTACTTTAAAACTAATAGAATTTATGGGTGAATTGAATGTGAAGTGTGATAGAACTAGGATACAAGGATTACTTGTAGATTTAGGAGCTGAAAAACTGCAAAAGTGGTGGTGCCTTTTATTGTGCTGGGAAACAGTGTGGCAGCAGCAGGCTTGGAAAGGGATACTGACGTCATGTTTGGCACATTAAATGTGTCTGTCCAAGTAGAAAGTTAGATATATCATGCTTGTGCTGAGGGGAAAGACAAGATTAGTGAGAAAAACTGGGGAGGAATTCATGATATGAGAGAGAATACTTCTGAAGACTACACAGTTCATAGGAGGAAAGGAAGGAAAGTTTTCAGGTGATTAAGAAGATACTGAAATTTTTGGTGCAAAAGCAAATGTTCACCAAGAAACTAAAAGGCAGGATTTCAGGTAAGCTCCCCAAAATATTTGTTGACATCTGTTCAGATGTGTGACTCTGTTTACAAACGTGTGTCTGGGTAGTTTGATAAATTACTAAATCAACAGGACTCCAGATTTTCTTTCCATGATCACCTTTCAGTGAGCTGCAAAAATTCACAGAGATTTTCTACCAATTAATGAGAGTTGGTAATATTTTAATACAAAGACAAAATAGGGAAGGGAAATTGCCTCAAAGGAAAAATAGTCAAATTTTACATGTGCTGGTTTTTATGTACAAAAGGACTAGAAGAGAATATTTGTAGCAAATATACTATTGTTCATAGCAGAAAAATACCTACAAAACCTTGTAGATTCACAGCCAAGCTTTAACAATTTATTTAATGTATTATATATTGTCAAGAGTTTAATAATTGTGTTCTCTTGCTCATTAATAGAGTATGCAGAAACAAAATGATTTAATGTATTTTCTTAAAATGTTTCTATATATCTTCCTGGCAAGATATTAAAATAACTTGTAGCTCTAAATATTTCTTCCATTATAGCCTAAAGTCACAGAACCTATTTTCATAATCTTGTTAACATGTACATATTAAACAACTCTAATATTTGTTTTTGAAAAAATGAATGAATATTTGTCCTAAATGGTATGGTATTTGAAGATGGTATTTGAAGATTATAATTTCAAATAGCTGACTTTTGCATCTAAGGTAGAAAAAATTTATGGTAACCATAAAGAAAAACCCAGAAAGTATAAATACTATAGCTAGATAAGAAAGCAATAAACTAATAGCCAAATAGTGAAAGGTCCAGTTAACATCATGGCTTTTTCCAATAGGACTAGTAGAATAGGTAAGTCAGCTTTTTTTTTTTTAACTGACGAGGAAAAAATTTTTTTTGTAAACAATACTTTTTGGTTACTAATTCACACTAGCAATTTCATAGCAAATGTATAACACGTGTACCACCATGAAGACAGGGCATGCTGTAATCAGACTGCTTTGTGAATTTACTATAACAAAATGATTAGACACTGGATTCAATCATGCCACGTCTGGGATTTGGCATTCTAACAACTGCAGCCCAGCTGCCAGCCCTGCCAGTGGTAGAAACTTACCAGTCCTTTGTAATAAGGTTGTCTGGAGCTATTCCTTTGATTACTTTCGAGAGAGAGAAAAAGGACTATGTATATCTTCTACATGTGTAGAGATGGCATGACTCATCTGTGGTTGGAGGCTTTTCTTACATATCTTACTACTCAATGGTATCCATATGAGTGATCACTGCCATGAACTCAGGAAATGAATATCTTGATAGTTTTCATGATGAAACTAATAAATTATTCTAATGAATTCTGAGGAGCAGGAACTAATATAATAATTTCAAAATTTCCAGTTCATGTTGGAGTAGAGAATAGCATGCTACAGCCTTAGCCAGTGCCTTTCCAAATTCTAAAGAGATATATTATGAATATTTTAATAATAAGGAATTTTATTTTGCTGCCAAATCATATCTACTACATGCAATGTAACAGTTGAATATATCAAATACCTTTAAAAGAGTTACTTCTCCTGTGGTCAGATTTTGAAATGCCCCTGTTCTCAATCTCACCAAAATCCCAAACTAGAAAGAATACACCATATTGTCCTTTTTGACAATTAATTTCTAGAATGATGTTGATAACAGAAATGTTACAAAGAAGAATGGATTTGAGTGGAATATTAAGATTCTATTTTGAGGCTTTAGATATATTATACAGATGAAGATTGAGGAGATAATTCGCAATTATCTTGCCTGTAAGCCCAAAATAAAGTAAATGATGTCAGTGGCTGTAATAACTAATCTGAAAATCTTAGCAGCTTCCTATAGTACATGTATTCCTTGATCCAATGGAGATATTCCTATTGGCAAGCATTTCAGGTGATTATTCAGGGGCAGGTACTTTATATTTCGTTGCTCATACTGTGTTCAGTATCTCCATTCATTTGCTGAATAAAGATAAGGAAGGTCAAATATTTTGTAAGAAAGATTTCTAGAAGCTGGGTATTGAAGTGACATACATGAATCACCTTTGTCCACATTCCACTGTGTAAAACTGTAAGGAGGCTGGAATATATAGTCTGCTTGTATGTCTAGGAGTAAAAGGTGAATACACATAATCTCTGCCATATTTTGCTTGGTTAAAGGTGAGGAATTGTGATGTGAACCTGAGCAGCAGAATGGAAATGACCATGAAAACTTGACGATAAGTGGATATTTTGAAAAACTATGTGTACCTGAAAAAGTATGTGTACATGAAAAATCAATGAATATTGATCCTAAGCAGTATTTGAATATTATAATTTCAAACAGGTGACTTTGGCATCTAAGGCAGAAAAAATTTATAGTAACTGTAAAGAAAAACCCAGAAGACATAAATATTATAGCTAAATAAGAAGCAAAAAACTAATAGTAAAATAGTGAAAGTTCCAATTAATATCATGGCTTTTTCCAATAGGACTAATGGAATATGAAAATCAGTTTTGTTTATTTTTTATTACCTGAAGAGGAAAAAAATCCTTCTGTAAACAATACTTTGTGGTTGTTTGGCTTTTCGATTTTTTTTTTTTAATTTATTTATTTTAATTGGAGGCTAATTACTTTACAATATTATGGTGGTTTTTCCATACATTGACATGAATCAGCCATGGGTTTACATGTGTTCCCCACCCTGAACCCCCCTCCCATCTCCCTCCCCATCCCATCCCTCTGGATCTTCCCAGTGCACCAGCCCTGAGCACTTGTCTCATGCATCGAACCTGGACTGGCGATCTGTTTCACACTTGATAATATACATGATTCAATGCTATTCTCTCAAATCATCCCATGCTTGCCTTCTCCCACAGAGTCCAAAAGTCTGTTCTTCACATCTGAGTCTCTTTTGCTGTCTTGCATATAGGGGTATCGTTACCATTTTATAAATTCCATATATATGTGTTAATATACTGTATTGGTGTTTTTCTTTCTGACTTACTTCACTCTGTATAATAGGCTCCAGTTCCATCCACCTCATTAGAGCTGATTCAAATGTATTCTTTTTAATGGCTGAGTAATATTCCATGGTGTATATGTACCACAGCTTTCTTATCCATGCATCTGCTGATGGGCATCTAAGTTGCTTCCATGTCCTGGCTATTATAAACAGTGCTGTGATGAACATTGGGGTGCATGTGTCTCTTTCAGATCTGGTTTCCTCAGTGTGTATGCCCAGCAACGGGATTGCTGGGTCATATGGCAGTTCTCTTTCCAGTTTCTTAAGAAATCTCCACACTGTTCTCCATAGCGGCTATACTAGTTTGCATTCCCACCAACAGTGTAAGAGGGTTCCCTTTTCTCCACACCCTCTCCAGCATTTATTACTTGTAGACATTTAATAGCAGTCATTTTGAGTGGCATGAGATGGCACTTCATTGTGGTTTTGATTTGCATTTCTCTGATAATGAGTGATGTTGAGCATCTTTTCATGTGTTTGTTAGCCATCTGTATGCCTTCTTTCAAGAAAATGGATTAAATATCTAAATGTAAGACCAGAAACTATAAAACTCCTACAGGAAAACATAGGCAAAACACTCTCTGACATAAATCACAGCAGGATCCTCTATGACCCACCTCCCAGAGTATTGGAAATAAAAGCAAAAATAAACAAATGGGACCTAATTAAACTTAAAAGCTTTTGCACAATGAAAGAAACTAAAAGCAAGGTGAAAAGACAGCCTTCAGAATGGGTGAAAATAATAGCAAATGAAGCAACTGACAAAGAATTAATCTCAAAAATATACGAGCAGCTCCTAAAGCTCAATTCCAGAAAAATAAATGAGCCAATCAAAGAATGTAAACAATACTTTTTGGTTACAAATTCACACAAGCACTTTCACAGCATCTTATATTACTTTGGAATATATAGGGAAAGAGTAAATAAAAATTTTAAAGTATATTAGTATAAAGTATATTGGGATTCCCTGGTGGCTCAGATGGTAATGAATCTGCCTGCAATGCAGAAGACCTGGGTTCGATCCCTGGGTTGGCAATTTCCCTTGGAGAAGAAATGGCAACCCACTTCAGTTTTCTTGCCTGGAGAATCCCCATGGACAGCAGAGCTGGCAGGCCACAGTCCATGGGGTCAAAAAGAGTCGGACACGACTGAATGACTAAGCACAGCACCTTCACAGTATTAACCTAATTCTTGTAAATTGTTGTTGTGGTTTTTCAATCACTCAGTCGTGTCCAGCTATTTGTGACCCCATGAACTGCAGCCCACCAGGCTTCCCTGTCCTTCATACATCCCAGACTTTCCTCAAACTCATGTCCATCAAGTCAATGATGCCATCCAGCCATCTCATCCTCTGTCATCCCCACCTCTGGCCTTCAATCTTTCCCAGCACCAGGGGCTTTTTCAATGAGTCTCCACTTCACATCAGGTGGTGAAAGTATTGGGGCTTCAGCTTCAGCATCAGTCTTTCCAATGAATATTCAGGGTTGATTTCCTTTAGGACTGACTGGTTTGATATCCTTGCTGTCCAAGGGACTCTCAAGAGTGTTCTCCAGCACCACAGTCCAAAAGTATCAGTTCCTTGGCAATCAGCTTTCTTTACAGTCCAACTCTCACATCCATTCATGTCTACTGGGAAAACCATAGCTTTGACTAGATGGACCTTTGTTGGCAAATTAATGTCTCTGCTTTTTAATACACTGTCTAATCTTTTCTTCCAAGGAACAAGCATCTTTTAAGTCCATGGCTGCAGTCATGTCTGTAGTGATTTTGGAGCCCAAGAAAATAAAATCTGTCACTGTTTCCTTTGTTTACCCACCTATTTGCCATGAAGTGATGAGACCAGATTAGTTCTCTGAATGCTGTTTTAATTCATCGCTTTCACTCTCCTCTTTCACATTCATCAAGATGCTCTTTAGTTCCTCTTTGTTTTCTGCCATAAGGGTGGTGTCATCTGCATATCTGAGGTTATTGATATTTCTCTTGGCAATCTTGATTTCAGCTTGTTATTCATTCAGCCTGGTATTTCACTCGATGTATTCTGCATAAAAGTTAAATAAGTAGGGTGACAATATACAGCCTTGACATATTCCTTTCCAAATTTGGAACCAGTTCGTTGTTCCATGTCTGGTTCTAACTGTTGCTTCTTCACCTAAATACAGATTTCTCAGGAGGCAGGTCAGGTGGTCTGGTATTCCCATCTCTTTAAGAATTTTCCACAGTTTGTTGTGATCTACACAGTCAATGGCTTTAGCATAGTCAGTGAAGCAGATGTTTTTCTGCAGTTCTTTTGTTTTTTTGATGATCCAATGGATGTTCACAATTTGATGTCTGGTTCCTCTGCCTTTTCTAAATCCAGCTTGAACATCTGGAAGTTCTCAGTTCATGTACTGTTGAATCCCAGCTTGGAGAATTTTTAGGATTTCCTTGCTAGCATGTGAAATGAGTACATTTGTAGAGTAGTTTGAACATTTTTTGGCATTGCCCTTCTTTGGGACTGGAATTGAAAACTGACCTTTTCCCATCCTGTGGCCACTCCTGAGTTTTCCAAATTTGCTGGCATATTGAGTGCAGCACTTTCACAGCATCATCTTTTAAGATCTGAAGTAGCTCAGCTGGAATTCCATCACCTCCACTAGCTTTGTTCCTAAGGCCCACTTGACTTTGCATTCCAGGATGTTTGGCTCTAGGTGAGTGATCACAACACTGAGGTTATCCAGGTCATGAAGATCTTTTTCGTATAGTTCTTCTGCGTATTCTTGCCACCTCTTCTTAATATCTTCTGCTTCTGTTAGGTCCATACCATTTCTGTCCTTTATTGAGCCCATCTTTGCATGAAATTTTCTCTTGGTATCTCCAATTTTCTTAAAGAAATTTCTAGTCTTTTCCAGTCTATTTTTTTCCCTCTATTTCTTTGCATTGTTCACTTAGGGAGGCTTTCTTATTTCTCCTTGCTATTCTTTGGAACTCAGCATTCAGATTGGTATATCTTTCCTTTTCTCCTTTGCCTTCACTTCTCTTTTTTTCTCAGCTATTTGCGAGGCCTTCTCAGATAACCATTTTGACCTTTTGCCTTTTGTAAACAGGAATTATATTAACTAAGTATTTCTGCCAATAGGATAAATGAGATCAACATATTGAACTGGTAGAAGAGATCCAAGTTATTGTCTTTAGTTTTGTTCATCCTTTGATGCAAATTGTGGAAAAACATTAAGGGTTTTTTCAAAATCAAACTTTTTTTTTTCTAGTTTGAGCCTCTATAGAGATACATCTTCATGTTAGATCTGCACAAGAGGACTCTAAATCCCACTTTCTGGATTATTAAATACCTCTCCTATGCTTTTTTCATAGATAATGGTATAGTCCTTGCTGGATTAAATCAAAACTCTGCAAAATAAGAGGCTAGCCATATTGTTTGGTAAGGCACACCAATAGAATCCATAAATAGATATATTCAACATTTTAAGTTAAATGTCATATAAAAGTGGACTGTGCCTACAGTGTGGTACTATATTCTACACACATTATGGTATATATTATGAACTGAGATTTATAGTGGAAATTTACCTCGAAGTCTGGTTGTTTTTTTTAAATAGTATATTTTCCAGTAAATGGGTGGATTTTTTAATTGGCACATTTTAATATCATCAATGTTTATTTCAATTATAGACATGTTACTCCGACAGATGTTTCCAAAGGAAATGTTTATTTCAATATTAGCAGAGAAACATCTGCTGTTGGAAGGAGAAAGACTGCCATTTTATTTCTAAAACTTACAAAGGCCAGTGGCTCATCACCAAAACCATCTACCATCCATCTTAAGCAAACATATTTATATTATTAGGAATGAGCAACAATTTCCTTAATATTTCCTGGAACTCCAACTGTGTTCTGCTGAGATACATGAAACTGTTTCTTTGTGATTCTATAATCTTTTTATTTGCCTATATTCATACAACCCAAAACTAATAAAGGTAAGATAGACTTATAACTCAGTTAAAAATTATTACAAATTGAGTAATGGAAAGAGAACACCGATTAATACAATATAAAGGGCAATCAATCATTTTACTTATTCATCTGAAAATAACTTCAAACTTGGAAGAGGTTTCTCTCATTATAAAGAGACACATCTGGTGTTTTCTTGAGTTCTGTGGTTAGAGAGAGAGATTTTATCTTGACTTGGATTTTATCTCCTGAGAAGCTTTAAAGGAAATGGAATGGAATTGCATAACCTATGACATACACCTTCCCATCACTACTTTTTAGTAGAAAATCAGATTTGGTAAGCTTTTATTTAGTGAATACCTTACAAGTAATGAGCAATTTTTAATACGTAAAACCTAAGGTTCCAATCTAAAGGCTCTTAAATATGACTGTTAACTCTCTAATGAACTGTGACATAATACTACAGAGGAAAAGTTTACATTTATCATTGCTTCCAGCAGTAGAAATCTGAGCATAACAGAAGTAATAGCTGTATTGATTTAGGTTCACATGTTTTTGTCTAAGCCAAAGAAAAATTAATAAGTTCATTTTTGCAAAGTAAAAATTATTCTTCCAACCAAAGTAAATATGATGATTATATCTCTTTAAATAACATATTATTTCCCCTCAGAGTTACAACTAGCCCCCAAGAAACCTAGAGGATAAGAATTGCTTGGAACATTGAATAGAGAAATTAACAACTGGTTTAATTTCACAACAACCATAGGGTACCTACTACACGCATATTATAGATAAGGATCTTGAGATCGCACAGAATTTAATGGTCTCATTGAGTTCACCCAACTGGTAAAATGACAGGGCCAGAATTCACATCTCCGCCCTTATTCACTACACTAGCTATTGCAAAGTGAGTGAGAGGTTTCTTCCTAGAAATCCGTATACTCTGCGTAGTTTTGTTCTTCTTGTTGGTTTTACGCTGAGTGCTATCTTCTCCCTCAGGGAACCATTCTCTATTTTACCCCAAATCAAAAACCAAAATTTTTAACCATGCAATTGGTTCTCAAACCTCCCTGCACATTGGATTAACCCTTAAAAAATACTAATGTACTGTTCCTACCAACAGAAATTATGATTTAATTGGTCTGAGTTATTGCCTGGGTATTGAATTTTTAAAGCCCCATGGATGATTTCAATGTATTGTGAAGGCTGATAACCAATGAACTAAGAAATAAATGACTGCTTGGGTGATGTTTAAACTAGGGATCAGAAATATAAATTAAGGGATTATGTTTATATAATTTGAAAAAGCATACTGAAAAATAATAAAAATTTTAAATTCAGTTTTATAAAAATTATTTGCAGTATTTCTATAAAGATTAGAAATATAATTGATTACATGTTATTCATAAAATAATGTGATTGATTAAACATATAATTGCTTAACTATATAAATGATTAAAATATTTTATTATTATTGAAAGATTTACCAAAAGACACAAAACTTCCCTATATAATTTATATGCTCTATGACTTGAAACTAAACATTAAAAAAATGAAGATCATGGCAACCAATCCCATCACTTCGTGGCAAGTAGAGGGGGAAAAAGTGAAAACAGTTTCAGATTTCATTTTCTCAGCTCCAAAATCTATGTGGATGGTGACTGAGGCCATTAAATTAAAAGAGGCTTGTTTTTGGAAGAAAAGCTATGATAAACCAAGATAGTGTATTAAAAAGCAGAGATATCTCTTTGCTGACAGAGTCCATATAGCCAAAGCTATGATTTTTCTGGTAGTCATGTGCGGATGTGAGAGTTGGACCATAAAGAATGCTGAGTGCCAAAGAATTGATGCTTTCAAATTGTGGTGCTGGAGAAGACTCTTGAGAGTCCATCCCTTGGACTGCAAGGAGATCCAACCAGTCCATCCTAAAGGAAATCAACCCTGAATAGTCGTTGGAAGGACTGAATGTGAAGCTGAAGCCCCAGTACTTTGGCCACCTGATGCAAATAGCCGATTCATTGGAAAAGACCCTGATGCTGGGAAAGACTGAGGGCAGGAGGAGAAGGGGCTGACAGAGGATGGGATGGTTGACATCACCAACTCAGTGGACATGAATTTGAGCAAAGTCCAGGAGATAGTGAAGGACAGGGAAGCCTGGTGTGCTGCAGTCCATGGGGTCACAAAGAGTCGGACATGACTTAGTGACCGAACAGCAACAACAACCATTAGACTGTCCACAAATTAGCTTCTGCCTTCACACACATTTCAAACTTCGTATTTCTTGTACTGTACACATTTTTTGGCACTAAGAGGCACTGAAAGAGTTTATGGATTTCAGTCCAGCCTCTATCCCTGTCAGTATGCCCTGGTAGATGTGCATTATAGGCAGCACAGATATTCATGAATGCTATTCATAACTGGCTCAGCTAGCAATTATTTGGCTGTACACCAAAGATACCATGAACCATTCAATTGCATCTTACTAAATCCCAAATACATTTATCCCCAACTCAATTTCCCTAGTGTCAGTCACTCAGTTGTGTCTGACTTTTTGTGATCCCATGGACTGTAGCCCACCAGGCTCCTCTGTCCATGCAATTCTCCCGGCAAGAATCCTGGAGTGGGTTGCCATGTTCTTCTCGGGCGATCTTCCTGACCGAGTTATCGAACCTGGGTCCCCTGCATTATAGGCAGATTCTTTACTGTCTGAGCCACCAGTCACCCTACTAGGGGAAGTGTGATGGAGTGGAAAGCCATGTAGTGAGGAGACAATGTTCTCAATGACTCTAGTTATAATATTACTTTTAAAAATCTTGCTAAAATTTCATAACCCTTAAGAGACCTGTCAAAGCGAGGGATCCTGAAGATTAAGCTTTACAATATTCATGGCAAATCCATTTCTAAATATTAGCCATGGTTATTGTCAGTAGCATCTCCATCATTTCAATACAGGGTAATGATCTGGTTAGAACATGTAGATAAGTAACTAATGCTATTAATTTCTATTTTAATCATTTCACAGACATTAATGTGTTTAAGCCTCACAGGAACTTTCTGTAAGTACTATTATGATCACCAGCTCTCAGCTGAGGCAGGTGAGGCCCAAAAGCTCAGTGACCTTAACTCGCAAAGTGAGTACATGGTAGATGTGAACACCAGGCAGCCTGATTCTTGAGGGCATGTTAGGGATCTCTTTGAAGCTCAGTCTCTTAGATTATTCTTAAAGCTGAAAATGCATAATCATTTACCCTAGTATGAGGAACCATCAAATATTTATTTTAAATCACTGAATAGGGAATACAGGAGCTGATGAAAATTACAGAAAACTGACCGCTTGAATGAAAGATAGGTGGGTCTATGGAGTCAGGATGGGAGTCTGCCCTATACTGTTGAGGCAGTTTGCATACTCCATAGAGGAAAACTTTAAAGTGGGCCTGACAAGAGAAAAGAGAACCACTGATAGAAACACCAAGCAAAATGAAAATTGAGTCAACTTCCAACTACGTGTCAAAGCAAAAGCCCAAAGCAAAGAGCATTTACAATGTGATTTACAAAGATACACATGATCAATTAGCAAGACAAGGTACCTATTTACTATTAACATAGATACATTATAATATAAAGGCATTACACATTCAATCAAAGAGCTTACAAAAAATACAATGCAGTGGCAATTGTGTTTCACCCAGTAAGAAACCAAAAAGGAGTGTGTGTGGACAACTGTATCTGAAAATGTGTAATGGTCGTACTATGTGGTGTGAAAAGGCAAGAGAGGAACTGGGACTAAACTGAAGATCAGTGTTACTCTGACAAGTCAGACTAATTCCCATTCACTGTGATTCAGTTTAGACATCAAGAAACAAAATCAGAAACACCAAACCCTGACATACTACACATTCCTTGCAATCATTTCAGTTCTTATTTATTTGCCTATCTCCTCCAAAACATAGTGACCTCATTACTGGAAGATCTTATTATTTTTTTTTTTTACTTCTGTGTTCTAGTTTTGTCACCTTGGAACTGTTCCGTACACCATAGAATGATGAGTGAACACATGAATGTGGGAGGGAAGAAATGTGTCACATCCTGCTTACTATGCGTCACAAGGTTTTTAATTCAGCACGACAGAACACAGCACTGAGCAATGGCCAGGAATGTGACTCACACAACTTTCTACAAACATTGTGCACTCCCACCCACCCTTTGAACACTTGGAACACTTTTATCCTCATAATATCTACCATATCCATTCTCCAAAATATATATATTTGTATATTATACATATATATGTTGAGTACAACCATGTGATAGACAGTATTTAAAGCAATAGTATAAGAGTGCTGAACAAAATGATACTACTTTGTGTTCTATTTACAGAAGTTTTCTTCCTGTCCGGTTCCTGTATATTAAAAAACAAACTTATGGTCGACTCAGTTCTGTATCACCTATGGTGGTGGTGGTTTAGCCACTAAGTCGCAGCTGACTCTTACAACCCCAGGGACCGTAGCCCACCAGTTTCCTCTGTCCGTCGGATTTCCCAGGCAGGAATACTGGAGTGTGTTGCCATTTTCCCCCTCCAATATCACATATAATACTCGGCCATTCATTTAAACCAGGGGCGCCCCTGGTGGCTCAGACGGTAAAGAGTCTGTCTGGGTCGGGAAGATCCCTTGGAGACTGGAACGGCTACCCACTCCAGTATTCTTGTCTGGAGAATTCCATGGACCTAGGATGGCGGGCTACTGTTCATGGGGTCACAAACAAAGCGTAGGACACACCTGAGCGACTGACACTTGCACTTTTCACAGTCCTACTTTTTAATTGCTAAATATTTACAGTATATAAAAAGTACAAAAAAGTACAACTTTGTGTTCAAATCTTGTAAGCTACATTCTTAGTGAATGAATATAACTAAGTCATCCCTAGTTTCATTGGAAACTACTGATGCAGGAGAGTCTTTCCTGAGGAATGTGTGTGTGTTCATTGCTTCTACTAAATCAGAACCTATGACTTAACAGAAGATATGACCTTACAGAAACACTCTTCTGAGATATCACCCCATCAACATGCAAAGATCCTTGATTGGCAGATACTGAGGTAGCCAAACACCAAATAATGTGGTATAATTTTTGAATATCTCCTAGTGCAAACAATAACTTACTCACTAAGTCTGTGGAATCAGAATACATCATCTCCTGTTATAACAGATATGAAATTCCGATTTCTCCATCAATTTAAATAATTGATATCTAGGCTATGAAACAGTCTGATTATACTTTTAAAATCCTTTTGTTTTGTTTCAATAGTGTTTTTAAAAAAAGGATTGTGAGTTTTTTATTTAAAAAAATTGCTACATTTAAAAGTGCACTTTCAAGCATTCAAACTCTTGATCAACTTAACAGCACTCTCTCAACGTTCCTGCCACTCAAGTCATGCCAAATGCTCTTTTGTTTGTTCTTTGAGAAATGAACACTGTCTTCTCTGACAGGACCAAAAAGTTTTTCTATGAAGTCAGTGTTTATTTTACTGTTTTGACTTTACCTCCCCACTTCCCCCAAATGCAAATATAGTTTTAGAATGTTATTTATATTTAGTTTTGTTTGTTTCTTCCAGGAATTATACATGGAAAAAACAAGGTCAAAAAAGTATATGTTTTAAAAGTAACTAACTATTGTTAGGAATTTAGAAGACTAAGAAACACAAACTCTGAAACATTTTAATTCTTACCATCCCTCCTTTTTTGAAAACATATAGTATACTATGTAATTCTATTGAGAAAATTGTTCTTTCTGTGTGGTAAAGCTTTTGACACTAATTAACTCCTTACATGTCTATAGATATAAATTTTAGTAACTTTCCTTTCCATAGAGAAAATTAAGCAAATTGAGTCTAGTCTAAAGATAAGAGGTTCTACAACACCTTATCTACTTCATATTTCTTAGTAATTATTCTTTCTTAAAATACTTCCAAATTATCGTTATTTTAAAGAAAGATGAGATATTTTAATGTACGAATTTGGGCAATCGGCAGGCTTTTCAAAGTCAAGCTTAACTCATATCCTCTCATCCACTCATTTTAATTCCAACTATATTCCTTTATGTGCCTACAAATTCCACTAAAATTAAAGTGTGTCAGTTCATATCTATTTATCTCTATTAATTTCAGTATCTTTACCTAATGAAAAGTTAACCTCATGGTTTTGATATTGCTAAAATCATAATTAGTTTAGGCCATATATAACATTATAAAAGTCAGAAGTATGTCTACTTTACTCATTGCTTGAAAAAGACAGCAATTACTCAGCAGTAGCAAAGGTGAAATTTACTTCTTCACTATGAGTTAAGATATAAAGCTCATTTTTCATATTGCAATACATGAATCAAAAATGCTAATAAAATTCCTTAAGATGATTCTACAAGTAATAAAACTTCTAGAATTTAATAAGATATTTAACATTCTGTGAAAAGAAAGAGGTCAGAATGTCAAAAAAAAAAAAAAGAAAAAACAGGTCAAATTCAAGTCATACACTAAAATGGTACCCTGAAGAAATCACTTGTACTGTTATCATTTAGAAAGGTCTAAGTTCATAGTGAAAGTGAAAGTCACTCAGACCTGTCCAACTCTTTGTGACCTCATGGACTTTATAGTCCATGGAATTCTCCAGGCCAGAATACTGGAGTGGGTAGCCTTTCTCTTCTCCAGGGGATCTGCTCAAGCCAGGGATCAAACCCAGGTCTCCCGCATTGCTGGCGGATTCTTCACCAGCTGGAAACCCAAGAGTACAGGAGTGGGTAGCCTATCCCTTCTCCAGCAGATCTTCCCGATCCAGGATTGAACCGGGATCTCCTGCACTGCAGGCAGATTCTTTACCAACTGAGCTATGAGGGAAGCCAAATTCATAGTAAGCAAATATTAATAACAAACTTCCATACTGTGCTCAAGAACAGCTCAAAGACTATCTTATACAACATACTGCTATGTCAGACTGAAATCCACAGTTAACATGTGCTTCGTTTTCAAACTAGAAGATGCAAAAACATAAATGCAAAATTAAAATATTACTTTACTGGCTGCCTCAGTTAGCAAATTGTTTTGCTCCAAGGGAGAAAATAAAATGTGTGGGTTTTGTATAGCTTTCTTTCAAATCTCTTTACATTCTAACCTATTTTAGCATCACTTCAACTTTAATATTACTGTACCACTAAAGTAATGCTTAAATAATACTACTAAAGTAGATTTACTTTAGACTGGCGGGGCGGGTGGGGGGGCGGTGGGGAGTTTCCTAATAGTTCATTAGTAAAGAATCTGCCTGCCAATGCAGGAGACAAAGGTTCAATCCCACGTGATACCACATGCCAGGGAGCAACTAAGCCTGTGCACCCCAACTATTGAGCCTGTGCTCCAGAGCACGGGGACTGAGACTATCAAGTCCAGCGGCCACAATAAGAGAAGCCACACAAGGAGAAACCCACTCACCACAACTAAAGAGTAGCCCCTGCTCTCCGCAACAGAGAAAAGCCCACGCAGCAACTAAGACCCGGCACAGCAAAAAAACAAATAAATAATAACAGATTAAGATTTGGGCATGACTAATTACATGGGTTTCCCTGGTGGCTCAGATGGTAAAGAATCCTCCTGCAGTGCGGGAGACCTGGGTTCGATCCCTAGGTCGGGAAGATCCCCTGGAGGAGGGCATGGCAACCCACTCCAGTATTGCCCGGAGAATCCCCATGGACAGAGGAGCCTGGCGGGCTACAGTCCATGGGGTCACCAAGAGTTGGACACGACTGAGTGACTAAGCCCAGCACAGCACAACTAAGTATCTGGTCATTAAAATCTTGAAAACAAATGCAATCCCTTAGACAGACTGAAAAAAGCATGGTGAGAAAAGGGGTGGAAGGAAAAATTTGGGGAAAACTATTTTTAGAGGTCAGACAAAACAACAGAAAAGGAGAAATAGCTAAAGAGCCAACAGAGAGGGCCAAAGAGTTTGAAGATATAGAGAAAAAAAGCAGTTGATTCAGAAATGTTTGGATATGGAAAGGACAGTGTTCTAGTTATGGGAGCCAGAGAATAAAGTGCAGAGATTAACCTTGACTAGAAAGAGAAATGCCTCATCTGCACAGAAAATGTTTCAGTATGGATGGATTTGGATGCAGATGTTGCCTTGCAGGAATAGTAATGGAAGAATTTTTTTAAAGTCACATATTGTCTTGTTGGTGACAGTTAATTTTAAATACAAAGAATTTTAAAACAGGTTAATGTGCTTTTCTCACGCACAAATCATCATACTTGATCTTCCTCCATTCAACCACAAGTACCTTGGAGAGAATTAAGATTGAAAAGGAAAGGAAAAAGTTAATGAACAACTTTACCTTTTAAACTGGCTTGTGAAGCTCATTTCATAGATGGGCATGTAACAGCAAGAAAGAAAAAAAAAAATCCAAAACTTTTAAATTTGCAACAGCAGAGATCATCCAGAAGGAAAAACAAGATGAGGATTGAGGGTCAAAAATCAAATCCCTGAAGGAACTTGATTCATAAACAGAGTTTCAAGAGGTAGATGAAGAGCATATTTTATAGTCATTTTTTGATAGTGTTATTTCTGGCTGAAAGATCAGGAAAGTCCATAAAGCATAAAAGAAAGAGTCACCCCAACCTAATAGACCATTCTTGTTAAGCATTCCCACTTCTTCCAAGAGCAAGTATTGTCTAAGCCAGTGAGAGGGAGACATTGCCTTTCTGAGAAGCAATGTAAGCAATCCTTCAAACTGCAGGTAGTAAGCGAAAGGTAGCCTTTGTAGAGATCTACATGGTGTTGATCAATCTTCAGTAGGATAAATTCCCTCCACAACTCTTCCCATTGGACAAGCTATTCTTCAGTGTCCTAAGACTCATGCTCTCCAAATAGGATAAGGTCCTGGATAACCAGGCAGACACTTGAAAATAGACAGAAGGACAAAGCTCCATGACCCTAGACTTGGAGGGGGATAAACAGAGTCAGTTCCAGTCTGTCCCAACAGAGGCAGACTTGAGGTCTATTCCAACTACACTTTTTGACAATTGATACAAAAAGATCTTAGGAGGGACAATATAGTCAAGAGCAAAGATATATGCCAAGCCACATATAAGGAAATAAGAATTCTTATTCTGAGGTGGGAATCAAGGGGAATTAAAATACAGAGGAGCAAATAAGGAAAAGTGAGGGGACTATATTCAAATAAATATAGAGGAATAGATAATTTATAAAGAGATGGTCCTGGGAGGATGGTGTGGCCACGTTTCAGGATTTGAGAAATTTAGGGAATATTGGATAATATGACATGCTTCAGATAGAAAGAAAAAGAAAAGAAAGAAAGAAATTTATACTTTAAAATATCAACTAATTACCAAATTATAGCAACATTCACCATGATTCAATTTATTTGGGTTTAATTTATTTTCCCAGTAACAGATGTCCATGTTACTTGCTAGCTGCCAAACCACATGACTCTGTTTTGATAATTGAGGAGCTTATTTAAAAATATGATTTGTTTTATTAACTATAAAGTGAATATTTAAATGTCATGAAGTAAAAAAAAAAAATTTAAAAACTAAGACTACAGAATTCCAGTGAAATTACTCATGCTTCTCCCATCTGTTATGTAAAAAAAAAAAACGTACTGGCTAAAAAAATTTATATAAACACTTGCCATCCAGCATCTGCCTATATACTATGATTTACTAAATTGTTACTTTAAATGAACAGAAAGAATACAATGAAAAGTGGAACCAGCAGGAAGAGACAAGTTTTATTAGCCCAGAGAGGCATTATACAGAAATGTCAAACTGACCACCTACTGAAAATGGCTGGAACCCTCACTTCTTTCTAAATGTCACCAACTGCTCAAAATAAACACTACAGATGATGTATTAACAGCCTTACATGATGTTCTTTTACAGTTATCCATACTTTATTCACTCTTGTTTGTCCTCCAAACTTCAAGTGACACTGCGTTTTTGTTTTTCTTTTTCCCTGGCAGCCTGTCATAAAACTCTTGCTTTCCTCTCCTAGATGGACTTCCTCTGGACCAGGCTTCAATAAACCCTTCCAATTCTTCCAGGCCCCACTCCAGCTCAACATGAAAAGGGCACAACTTTTCAAGTCAGAAGACTCAAGTTCAGCATCTGCTCTATGCTTTGGATACGTCTCACTCCATCTGGACTGCAGTCTCCTCCTCTGGAAAATGAAAGGATTCTGAGTCTTGTCCTTCAACCTTTACCATTCTGTGATTCAGATAGATAACCCATTAATACTGAGAAGCTCAGGGAAGCAGCAGTAGTAGATTATACAACCAAGGATCAAAAAGGATGCCAAAACTGTCAAAGAAGGCATAACTAGGCTTCTACATCAATACTTTTCAACCAAATTCCCCAGATGTCCCATTTGGGGTTCAAATTTTCAAGTAAGTGAGAGTATCACTGATACTGTCAGAAAGAAAAGACTGAATTTGCGTGTGTTTGTGTGTATATGCATGTGTGTGTACAATAAAAGTGTATATATATGTATGTGTGTGTGAGTACTTTTATATATATTTTATTTTATTTTATATATATATATATATATTTTAGAAACCTTCACACAGTTCATTAACATTAGAAGGCATTCACAAAGTACTAGTTGGAGATATTAAGATTTGCTTACTTGATAAACTATATCCAACCATATGATTGCTAGGAAAGCAGTCATATAAAAACATGAGATATGTTATTTGTATTTTAAAAAACATGCTTTAAGTCACAAGAACAAACTAGTGCCAGGAACTTGCTATGACCCTAAATATTTAAAATTATTTTGATGAGAGTATATGCCATTTAGGAAATTATAATACATGTGCAATTACATTAAATTTTTTTTATCTCTGAAATAAAGCTAGCTATTTTGTTTACTATCAACAAGGGATGTTTACAGTCTTTTTCAGAAATAAGTTCAATGAATTTGCCATTTAGCTTCTACTAAAGTTTCTACACAAAGAATCATTTTAAATGCTCATATTCATATAAACATGTGAGTAAAATAAGTGATAACAATGCAACATTTTCAAACTCCCATACCTTCTTAATATTTCAAAACATTAAGGTATTAACTCAATACCTTCAGTTATTTCCAGGTATTGAAAATGTATTTTAGAGTAAAAATGGAGAATTATAGCAAAATTTTAATGTGCTATTTTTGAAGCTTATAAACGCATAAAAGCTATATGCAAGGCCAAAGGCAAGTTTATGAAGATCACTAAGATAAAATTAAACAGGATAAATCAAATCAATTCCAAGAATCATTTTGCACTGATAAGATATTGGCTAAAACCCTGTATAAAAATTATAGAAACTTGCTAAATCATCTTTTATTGCATTGACTTCATGCATGCCAATGTTTTTAGCACACCACATATAAAGACAAGCTTGAACATTAATCCTCTAAGTTTTATGACTTCAGTAAAAATTATTCAAAATTGACCTACGGACTAGATTTTTAAAAATCACATAAATACAGAATACCTCAATGAAGGGCCATTTACACAAGAGTATAAATTTTTACCTTTGTCATCATTTTGGTGTATACAAATGCCATTCCAAAAAGAAGTTTCAATTTTTCCATCACTCAGCATGTCACATGACACACGAATTGCACATCCATCTTTTTCAATTATTAATATGAGAAAAAAAGAATGTTACACCTCAGAGCAGGTAGCTGCAGTGGCAGGTCCAGCTGCTTATGACTCAAGTATCCTGTAATAGCTAACTGACAATATTCTTCTATTTCAAAGCACTATCTTTTCAGGTCATTTACTCTAATCATCAGTCCCACTCCAATAGCTCTTCAATCCAGGGGGACCACTGATCCATTGATTTATCACTTTTTCATTGGCAACCAGCCCCTCATTTTCTCATTAAAAAAATCCAGTTTAGATTCCCTATCCACAATTCTCATCTAGTCTTTGAATAAAACTTGAGCTCCTGTACTCTCTTACCCGTACCTATTTGAAGAAACAAACAAACAAAAAAAACAACCCTTAATCCTCACGTAATCCAAGTCTCTTAGCACACTATGTTTGCACCGAACTGCTCAACATGACCGTAGAAAGTATACATAACCACGTGGGCTAGTCTGACTTCATATCCAGGATCACTTATCTCACTCAGGACCGCAGCAGTGCTCTGGGATTCTACTATATGTCCCCAAGTGAGTTCAGTCTCCTAATTACAAAAAATATTATCTTATACCATCTTGCATCTCCTCAAATTTTCAGCACCCACTTCTCCCCACTCAAGTAAGAACCAGATCTTAGTTCACTGAGCAAACTGAAGCAACCAAATCAGAACTTCTCCTCCCACCTCATCTGCCATCACGTCTGTGCCTCTGTGGGTGAACTCAAGATCCTTTCTGTTACACTGGATGACAGATCTCTACATCTATCTAAGGTCAACCCATTCACTTACACGCATTTCAACCTTGTCTCCATCTCAGGCTTTGTTCCTTTAATTATCATTTCCCTCTCAAACAAATTTTACTTCTCAAATTATTGGATTGTTTCTATTTGCATACCAACCTTCTCTAATAACTTTCACTGAAGAAAAAAGAAAGCTATACATATGTGCCATTTAGTTACTCCTTAAATTCTCTGCTTTCATCTTGGCAAAATTTCTCAAAGGGTTTGTTTACGCTTGCTGCCTCCATCTGATCTCTTAGTGCTTTGATCACAACCATTCCACTGGAATTGTTTTACTCAAGGATAATGACAATTTCCATGTTGGTAAATTCTATGGTTATATGGTCTATATTTAGTTTTAATTCTACTCAACATTTCAGCAGTGTTTGACTAGACATTTACCTCCTTCTTGAAACATTTCCTTCTTTTTAATTCCATGACATTGCATAATCCTGGTTTCATTTTACTGTTTCTGTTCAGACTCATTCTCTATATTTTCTTCTTCTTCCTGACTATTAAGCCCTGGAATGACCTGGAAATCAAATCTTTGCCTCTGCTTTCTCTACCCATCCCCACTTCTTAAGTAATGTCATCTAGTCTCAGGGCTTTGGAAACCATCTACATCATTTGATAATTCCTAAATTTACATACTCATCTTAGAACAGCCCCACTATCTCTTGACTGTTCATCTGACTGCCAAATCTCTCTCCTCACTTAGCTCTTTAACAGACATCTCACACTTAATGTTTCTAAAATAGAAATGTGAGTATTACTATCCCTTCAAACTTGTCACCACCAGTTGCTCTGGTCAAAGCTTTGGAGTATTTTATTTCTTACATCCAAAATTCAACACCTAAATCATGAACAATTAGTTATATTGTGCTCAGTCTTCAGAATATATCTGAATTGGATTACTTTTTTTAACTTCCGCTGCTAGCACTTTATTCTAAGGTGTCACTATCCACCTAGCTGGAGTTATTTTAATTTTTAAAAATCTGATTATAACATTCTCATTGTCAAAAACTCCCAATGGCTTACCTCATGGCCTTGTAGAGTCTCCATACCTTCCTCTTACATGTCTATTTAATCTCATCTCCTAGTGCTCCTCCTATATTTTCTAATTCAACATATTTACACTTACTTCCTCATTTAAATTTTTTCTTCCATATATTGAGAAGACTTATTCATACACTTTATCCAGGTCTTTTGTCAAATTTACCTCCTTAGAGAATCCTTTCATGAATATCTTTTCTAAAATAACCTTCCCCTTTAACTCATTACATTTAATCTGCTTTATTTTTCTTTATAACACTATTTCCAAGAAATATCATAATAGTAGCATATATAGTAATATATATTTGCTTATTTATTGACTACCTCTACCAATGGACTATAGACTTATAAGGACTTACTTTCAGTTTTACTAATTCTTCTATCCCTAACATAGTACTCAACAGTGAGACCAAAATAGGTATGGAATGAATGAATGATGAGAAAACTAATGAATTTAGATAAATCCATGACAAAATTATACAATTTAAACTTTTCATTCTATTTAAGATTTTATTACCTATTCTCTTGTATCATAAACAGTGCATCCTTGGTGGCTTAAACAGAATGTTCTTTAGTATTTTTATTATAAACTATGAATTTCAAATATAGGAGTGGTCAAGAGTTTCTTTAGTCTCACGATTTTAGTATGATATTCAAAGATGAATCCCATTCAAATACTGAATTGGCCAAAAGGTTCTTTCAGGTATTTCCAAAAGATCCTATGCAAAATCTGAAAAAAACTTTTGGCCAGTCCAATATAATCACACTCACTCTAGGGTCTCCTAGAACCTTTCCTTGTTCTAGAATAGTATTTCATTGTAGTTTTGAGTCAAACTGTCTGACCAATAGTTAACTCATTATTAGTTGTGCAACGTTAAAAGATTTAATCCTCCATTCTGTATAATGGAGAAAATTCTCATAAAATAAACAAAATATTAAGAGATATAATACATATAAAGTACCTACAGATAGTACCTGATTCCCAACTTGCATTAAAAAAAATGTCAGTTTTTAACACACAAATTTCAGAAAGCCCTGATTGCTTTTTGAAAGCAGCATACCTGGCTTAAGGTAAAATATTGGGAAAACCAAAAAATTCATTTGTTTTTCCATAAGATGTTACAGAAAAACCTGAATGAACTTTTTGGCCAACTCAATATTTCTGGGGATACTGACTTCCTTCTCATTGTAAATTATTTTATGAGCATGTGTGGTAGACAAAGACTGAAAAAAGAAATCAGGAATTCTAGGATTAGAACTTGCCAGTATTATTTGGTTATGATATGAGGTTCTGACAGATCCCCAGATTCTGAATTGTGCTCACCCTCCTAGATTTCAGAGATCAGCTGACTTCTCTCTACTTAGGAGCCCTCCCAGGCTTGCCTGCTGCTGCTGCTAAGTCGCTTCAGTCCTGTCCGACTCTGTGCGACCCCATAGACGGCAGCCCACCAGGCTCCCCCGTCCCTGGGATTCTCCAGGCAAGAACACTGGAGTGGGTTGCCATTTCCTTCTCCAATGCATGAAAGTGAAAAGTGAAAGTGAAGTCGCTCAGTCATGTCCGACTCTTTGCGACCCCATGGACTGCAGCCTACCAGGCTCCTCCGTCCGTGGGATTTTCCAGGCAAGAGGACTGGAGTGGGGTGCCATTGCCTTCTCCGCCAGGTTTGCCTACTTACCTTTATTACTGACTACTTACTTGGTAGTCAGACACCACTGTCTTCCATTTGCCAGATCCTTGTGCATCTTAAATCTAGCACCTTTCTCTCTCTGCCATAGACTTTGTAAATCATAATTCAAAGCTATGTTTCTGCCTATGTTTCATTACAAGTTTGTGTATTTATTCTGATAGGTTAATATGACATACTTCTAGCATAACTATTTCATGCTCTTTGGAAAATTTAGTCAAAGATAGAATAACAACAGAATTCAAACTAATGTCAGCATCAGTATTAATGTTTCTTCATGTATTTTACTTTTCATAGGATTCTTTTCTCCTTTTACATATATTTTATCCCTCTAAAAGTCTCTGAATGTTCTTTATTGAATAGACAATAATTCCCATGATTAAAAATCAAGATGATTTTTCTATTAAAATGGATTTGTTTTTTTCAAAAGTATTTTAAGAGAGGGGAGTTATCGCAACCAATTAGTTTCTCCTAAAATCTAGTACATGCTAATATGTTGTGGTATACTTCTTGATTTAAACTCTAACCTAGAAGTAAAATAAATAAAATGTTATAGGTTATTTACTAAATTAAAATGCAATCTTCCGGAATATATTTTTATCGCTACTCTTAAAGTTCAACAACTCTATCTTATGGATAGATGTGAAACATTCCATTAGAACAGGTAATAAAAGAGCAATAAATGGGCCAATATTTTTCATGTCTAAATGAGCATATGACTTGAAAATCTGCAGTCCAAAAAGACTTTAGCATATCTGCTTCTATGGATATACTAACCACTGATGCTTTTCTCTAAATTTTAAAACTGTTTACATATTTATACATTTGAAGATACAAAAAAGTAATGTAAACTTTAAGAAAAATAAGAATAAAATTCACCATAATATTACACTAAGATTTAATACCTTCATAATGCAAAATTACAGGGTGAAAATGCTGGCATTTTATACTTTAACTGGATTAGCAAACAAGATACAGACAACAAAAATGAAACTGAATGTATATCAAACACAATACCTAAGTAAATAATTAAGAGAAACAATGTGTTGTAAATCTCCCCAAATGAAACTGACATACTGAAGGTCATGCTGATTCACATGCTAAATAAATATAAATCAATGGTGTGATTCAGCTATTAAAGATAATGAGTTATTAAGGTGCTTTTACAGTAGAATAGCAGCACGGATATAAAATGAAGCTTTCTAAATTACCTAAGCATTGAAAAGCACATAAGGGTTAGGAAGGATTCAGAGCAATGATCTAGAATAAGTTTGAGACATTAGAAAGGCTTCATAATACATCAGAGAATCATGAAAAATTGTCCCCAAAGTAGATTGTGGAATAAACAAGACATAGGATAAAGGAGTAGCACAAGATAGTCATATAGTGAAATATTTTGACAGTAAGGATAGTTAAACACAAGACTAACTTCAAGTTGGGAAGTAATTTGCTTAGAGAGATTTCAGTATGGACTAGGTCTTCATAGATGACATGGTTGAAACATAGGTCTTTCAAAAACACTAAAATATTCATGGGACTGCTATGATTATCTCCCAAACATGATTATTAAAGGACAAACCAGACACTTCACTTGGCATTTAATAAAAACTCTTTTGCCTGGCATCTGTCTTAAACTGTACTTGGCTGTTCTTAATGAGCTTAGAATTCGGTTGCAATTCCAAAAAAAAAAAAAAATCAGGATCAGAAAACCTGATTCTGAATTCTAGCTGAATCAGAGTTTCTTCTTACTTATCATGGCCAAAGTATAAAGAAATAAAGCTGTTTGCTAGTAAGAAGAATGAACCCATACATGCATACTTATGTCAAGGAGAGAGACAGACATACACAACCAGGAAGCCACAGCCACTAGCATTCATTAAAAAATATTCAATATATCTAAATTTTAATATTTTCAAAAACAAGCTCCCAGTTTTTGTGACATGCAAATTTGATAGGAAGGACACATAGTCTTCTATGTAAATCACAAATAATGTCTCATTATTTCATTAATATGTATTTATTAATTAGTTGGTAGCTCAGCCATATCCAACTCTTTGTGACCCCACTGACTGAAGCCTCTGTCCATAGAATTCTCCAGGCAAGAATACTGGAGAGAGTAGGCATTCTCTTCTCCAGAGCATTAATTAAATACATAAGAATAATACAGAATTTAAACATGATTATTAATCGACCAAATTCAAAAGTAGGTATCCCATTCCAGAAAATAATAGTTGTGAGATTCAGAAGAGGATAAAGCAGAATTTGAAGGCATAATCTCCGTCATACCAGAAGTGGGAACAGTCCCTTAGTTCCAAGGTTAATAACTGTAAGTACTTTCCAGGTGAAAGGAGACTAGAAATTGATCTCAGAAACCCATCTATAGGCATAGTTGTTCATCATGATACCTAAGTAGAAAATACACTTATTTCTTATTCCTTAATGAACTCAGTCATTGCTAACAAATCTTTTTGTCATCTTCAATAAACCCTAAATCTAAAAAGGAAAAAAATACTCCCTAGCTATTGCTATACAAATCTCCATGGGTTAGATTATCTGTTTCCAAATATTTTAACCTGAAGTAAAAACATAATAACAAAAGGTAAATACTCTTTAAGAAGACCATCTTTAAGAGGCTTAATTATTTTCAAGATAATCTACAAGTAACAAATTAAGATTAGTAGTTTCCAGATTTGATAAATATCTGAAGAATTTAGAAATAACTATAAAGCTTTATTTAAAATACCAAGATTCAGTATTCAGTACCAGAAAGTTTTAAGATTACAAATATGGGATGGCAATCTTTAATGTTTACTGTATAACTCCCAGAAGTTTGTGATATACAATTAACATTTATAAATACAAATAAATATATATTTAAAATTAAAACCATAAAGGAGAATTACTCAAGGATTGGAAAATTTATTTACTAATCTCTTCTCAAATATCATGTTGAACTATATGAAATTGTCATTTTTGTAGGACAGAAGTTGTTGAATATTGGCCATTTCATGTCATTAAACTTAATAGTTATTCAATCATACATGTGTTTAAGGATCAGTTACAGACACTAAGGATACAATGTGAACCAGATTAGAATCTGATGTGTAAATAAATTAATCCTCTACAGTTTTCATGGCCTTTTAGTATATCTATATATCACACAGATGACTGTTCTCAGTCAATCCATCCATAGATTCATCCATATATTCATTTTATAATGTTTACTTGGCACTTGATGTATGCCGGGTATTTGCCTCAGTAATAAGAACACATTCATTATAAAAAAAAAAAAGGAATAAAAAATTCAACACAATCTCTGCTCTAATGAAGAGTACAATCTCTGCTCTTAAATCTTATAAAAAGAGACATCAAAACCAACAAACAACCTTTACAATATTATGAAAGTAAACACTGTAATAAGTTTATTAAAGAACATGTATAAATGGCTTAATGGAAAAGTAACCATGAAGATCTTGTCTGATTTTTGAGTTTCCATATTTTGTCATCCGCAGTCCATATTTTTGAGGCATCTCAAGAATACAAGGGGGGAAGCTATAATAATGCTTGATAGCTGATGTAACTTGGACTAAATGCTTAACTTGTTTTCTCATTTAATCACCACAGCAAAAGCAGACACAACTCTAGCCCCCATTTTACTGTGTGAAAGTCATTCAGTCATGTCCAACTCTTTGTGACCCCAGGGACTGTAGCCTGTCAGACTCTTCTGTCCATGGAGTTCTTCAGGCAAGAGTACTGGAGTGGATAACCGTTCCCTTCTCCAGGGGATCTTCCCAACCCAGGGGAACCCAGGTCTCCCTCACTGCAGGCAGATTCTTTATTGTCTGAGCCACCAGGGAAGCCCCCATTTTACTGATCAGGAACCAGATTTTCATGGATTAAGTAACTTGCCTAAGAACACAAAGCTAAAGAATGATCTCAGAGTTTGGTCTCCAGGAGCCTCTCTCTCCACTATCTCAGTTTTCAGCCTTTGCTTATGCTGCTTCCTAAGCTCAATTCTGATTTATACAGGGCTAATATAACACAGAAATGGTATGGACCTAACAGAAGCAGAAGATATTAAGAAGAGGTGGCAAGAATACACAGAAGAACTGTACAAAAAAGATCTTCACTACCCAGATAATCACGATGGTGTGATCACTCATCTAGAGCCAGACATCCTGGAATGAGAAGTCAAGTGGGCTTTAGAAAGCATCACTATGAACAAAGCTAGTGGAGGTGATGGAATTTCAGTTGAGCTATTTCAAATCCTAAAAGATTATGCTGGGAAAGTGCTGCACTCAATATGCCAGCAAATTTGGAACACTCAGCAGTGGCCACAGGACTGGAAAAAGTCAGTTTTCATTCCAATCCAAAAGAAAGGCAATCCCAAAGAATGCTCAAACTACCTCACAATTGCACACATCTCACACACTTGCAAAGTAATACTCAAAATTCCCCAAACCAGGCTTCAGCAATACATGAACCATGAACTTCCAGATGTTCAAGCTGGTTTCAGAAAAGGCAGAGGAACCAGAGATCAAATTGCCAACATCTGCTGGATCATCGAAAAAGCAAGAGAGTTCTGGAAAAACATCTATTTCTACTTTACTGACTATGCCAAAGCCTTCGACTGTGTGGATCACAATAAACTGTGGAAAATTCTGAAAGAGATGGGAATATCAGACCACCTGACCTGCCTCTTGAGAAACCTATATGCAGGTCTGGAAGCAACAGTTAAAACTGGACATGGAACAACAGACTGGTTCCAAATAGGAAAAGGAGTATGTCAAGGCTGTATATTGTTACCCTGCTTATTTAACTTATATGCAGGGTACATCATGAGAAACGCTTGGCTGGAAGAAGCACAAGCTGGAATCAAGATTGTGGGGAGAAATATCAATAACCTCAGATATGCAGATGACACCACCCTTATGGCAGAAACTGAAGAGGAACTAAAAAGCCTCTTGATGAAAGTGAAAGAGGAAAATGAAAAAGTTGGCTTAAAGTTCAACATTCAGAAAACTAAGATCATGGCATCTGGTCCCATCACTTCATGGCAAATAGATGGGGAAACAGGGGAAACAGTGTCAGACTTTATTTTGGGGGGGGGGGGGGCTCCAGAATCACTGCAGATGGTGATTGCAGCCATGAAATTAAAAGACACTTACTCCTTGGAAGGAAAGTGATGACCAACCTAGATAGCATATTAAAAAGCAGGGACATTACTTTGCCAATAAAGGTCCATCTGGTCAAGGCTATGGTTTTTCCAGTGGTCATGTATGGACGTGTGAGTTGGACTGTGAAGAAAGCTGAGCGCCGAAAAATTGATGCTTTTGAACTGTGGTGTTGGAGAAGACTCTTGAGAGTCCCTTGGACTGCAAGGAGATCCAAGCAGTCCATCCTGAAGGAGATCAGTCCTGGGTGTTCATTGGAAGGACTGATGCTGAAGCTGAAACTCCAGTGCTTTGGCCACCTCATGGGAAGAGTTGACTCATTAGAAAAGACCCTGATGCTGGGAGGGATTGGGGGCAGGAGGAGAAGGGGATGACAGAGGATGAGATGGCTGGATGACGTCACCGACTCAATGGACATGAGTTTGAGTAAACTCCGGGAGTTAGTGATGGACAGGGAGGCCTGACGTGCTACACTTCATGGGGTCGCAAAGAGTTGGACACGACTGAGTGTCTGAACTGAACTGAATATAACATCCCAGGACACAAGTTTTTTTTAAAAAAATCCCTAGGATTTTTCAACTAAGCCCCTTTCTTTGTGTGCTGAGACGTAAATGTGAAACTCAGGGCAGGAGAAGGGTGACAGCTGATGGCATGGTCAGTCAGCCGAGGAACAACTGAAGCTAAGGCAGCTGAAGTAGCTATCATCTCTGTTCACGTAATCCTGTGAAATGTGATCTGAAATTCCACTTTAGTTTTGGACTGATACCTGATATTCAACAGTTGTGCACTGAAGCAACCTTTACCCAACTCCACACAGGCATACTCCAAAGAAGCTAAAATTTACAAATAATTGTAACATAAAAGTCTCAGAATCGTCCAATATCTCTCCACGTACAGTTGAGATGGGGAAAAAAAAGAGTCAATTCCAAATTTCAGTAGACAGGGTTAAAACTTAAGAACTAAGTGAAATACGCAATGCAAATAAATCCTTAAGCAACTTTAACAGAATTTGGATGGGTGAAATACATCTCAGAACAACTAACAGGAGTTTTTCTATTTAATTTCATGGTAATTGACCCTTTTTTACCTCTTTTCATTATTCCTGATAAAAGAGTCATACTGTGAACACTACCATTTAGTGCACTTGATCTGAAATACAACATTAAAAATAGCGCTATGATTACAGTCAGTAAACACCAACTATAGAAGACAAGATGTCCTGCCGCACCAAATTCCCTCTCTTTGATTATCCAGCTCTCTATGTGGCTAAAGAATAGAGATATCATCCCTAACACTTTCCACTAGGTCTCGTTTATAAGAAACATTTTAAACTTCCCCTATGTCCAGAAATCATAAATACATATTTTTATGGATGTCTTCATCTTTATGTAGCTACTGAGTTTATTTTGAAATCTACCACACTCAACATAGTAAAATGAAACACAGAACTCTGGTTTGGCCAATTCCAGAGACTATACATGTGAACATAATGCCATGTATGTGATTCACATTAAATATTACATGAAAACTAATAAATATATTGGGTGGCTACCATTTTAGTTTATGGTGGCATTAATTATATACAAAATTAGAAAATATCAAAGGAATCCGTAGATAGCTAGATAGCCTCATGTTAATTGTTCAGTCGGGTCTGACTTGTGATCCCATGGTCTGTAGCCTGCCAGACTACTCTGTCCACGGAATTCTATACCTCCTAATGCAGAAATGGCCAAAAACCAAAACGAAGAGCATTCTCCAGCAGGAAACTGAAACCTCAGTAATGCAAATACTGAATATTGCCTGCAACCTAAAGCAGCTCTAAAACAGATATTTCCACAACCAGTTCTCTAGCCTACATGTGGATTGTAGTCTCCTGTGACTGAAGCAGGAAACCCAGTTAAACTGCCCAGACTTCTGACACAAATTGTGGATAATACATGTGTGTTGTTTTTAGAAACTAAGTTTTTGATGATTTGTCTTGCAGTAATAAATATCTAACACATTCACCATTACCACCATTATTCTTCTGGCTTTGGCAGGGTTTATCTTTCTAGATAAAGATTTTTAGATCCATCTCTTCAGTTCAATTCAGTTCAGTCACTCAGTGGTGTCTGACTATTTGCAACCCCATGGACTGCAGCATACCAGGCCTCCCTGTCCATCACTAACACCCAGAGCTTACTCAAACTCATGTCCATTGAGTCGGTGATGCCATCCACCATCCCATCCTCTGTTGTCCCCTTCTCCTCCCACCTTCAGTCTTTCCCAGCAACAGGGTCTTTTCCAATGAGTCAGTTCTTCACATCAGGTAGTGAAAGTATTGGAGTTTCAGCTTCAGCATCAGTACTTCCAATGAATATTCAGGACTGATTTCCTTTAGAATTTCTGCCATACAAACATAACTCATTACTTCTGCTTTCAGTTTAGACCCGTTTTCACCCGGGGCGGGGGGGGGGGGGGGGGGGGGGGGGAGGCATAAACTTAAGTGATTTGCTACTAATAGTGGCAGGCACAGAGAAATGGCTTCCTAAATGCCTGATGACACTATTTTTTGTTCATATCACACCTGTTCTCCTATTAAGTAGTTCCCAAAGTTTATACAGTTTCCATTTGCAGAAAGCAGGAAAAATGAAATCCTACAATGCCAAGTGTAATGACATAAAGCCGAATGGATATTCCTGCTCCAGCATACCTAGAAGTCGCACACCTGTGAGCAGCAGCCCCTTATATATATTTGACAAAGAGGAACCCCCAGTGAAGTCCTCACATTGATTTTATCATTACACTTATGGGGCCTGTCACTGTGATGCCACCTCTTAGGTAGAGGAAGAGGTCATTTCCTAAAATCCAAGCCTTCAGTGAAAGCCATATGTAGGCAACCATTACCCTGGGGGAAAAGACTTAATACCCATGACTTAACAATATACATATTTTTTATGTGTGTGCTCTTATAAAATAATTGTTCTACACACTAAAATTTGATAAAGTTTAAACTAGTATAAGAAGAAAATCTAGGTATAGCAGCTAGAAATTCAGTTTTGACTTATATATTGATCACATTCCCAGTAGCAAATGAATAAAGCAGATTGATAACTATGAAATATCCCTGATTGTCTCAATTTATTTTCAATGTTAAACCTCTAAAATGTAATCTATTCACTTGATATGATTTTATGAAATAGTGTGTTCACATACTAGAGAGTGAAATCAGTTACTAAGACAGTATGAAATGAAATGAATTCCTGACAGACAGAGGTCTTATGATGATGTTATCATATTGTTGAGCTCTAAGGAAACCCTGGAAAGAAGGCAGTGTATCCCCTGCCTATTGTTCACATATCCCCTAAACTTCTCCTCACATGACTAAAAATTTAATAGGAAATGCAAATTCTGAGCCTGAAACCACAATTGTCATTATAAATAAATCAATTTTTTCCATGGCCAAACACTCCAGTACATAAATCTGAGGGCTCTGTAATCCAGACCCACTGGGAAGATATGTAATATAAAGAATACGTGCTGGAGTACATGAAAAAAAATCTAAGTCAAAATCTAAAAATCTTCTGAATTCTGAGACCCACCTGAGCCCAAAGATTTCAGATAAGGAATGACATACTCTTGCTATTTAGGCTCCTCTGTCCATGAGATTCCCCAGGCAAGAATACTGGAGTGGGTTGTCATTACCTTCTCCAGGGGATCTTCCCAACTCAGGGATCAAACCCAGGTCTCCAGCATTGCAGGCAGACTTTTTACCAACTGAGCCACCAAGGAAGCCCAGTAAATTTTACAAGTGCATTTTTAAAAGAACATAGTATTAGATTGATGAAATTACTCTTTGTGTAAATTAAAATAATTCAATATTAGCACTTCTATATGGTTTAGCTTAGTTGTCCCTCATTCCTCATACTTTCAAAGACTGGTGTAACAGGATATTAAAATGTGCTTGGTTCTCAGGCTTAACTGAGGTTCCAATAATGAGTTTGGGTCAGACTTACCTAACCACTCACCCAAAGGGAATCTGGCATAGGAATGCAACAAAACCCATTCCACGGTCCTTGGGATCCCTGATCCAGATCAAAGATATTTATAAAAGGTGAGAGAAGGGAGGGCTGCTTAAAAGTCATGAAATCCTACTTCTAATTCCTAGTGTTAGTAAGAGGAGATGGGGCTTCAATTCCCCTACCTAGGAAAATTGTTTCTGAAGTAAGTTTGCTGAAATTGTTCGATACAGAGAGAGCTAGTACTTGGTTCAAGTTTGAGAAATCTAAACTGTAAGTGTGATCTGACTCTTGCCTATGAGAAACACGCTCCATGTTTGCTTAGATGATGAATCCAGGAGAGTGCGACTGTGGAAGGATTCACTTGCACTTCAGAGTATGATAGGCTATGAGATCCAAAAGAAGTGTTTCCTACAGACCAGTGAAGGCCATACCAAGGAAAGAGTCTTATAGGGCCTTTCCCTATAAGACTGCCTGGAGGAAGCAGAGACCTCTGGAGAAAGCGTTCCGAGTTGTAGCAGCAGATGCTCAGAGCCTAAAAATGGCACTTAAGGGACCTTTCTCAAGAGAGATGCTTCCTCCACAGAAAAGGGGGACCAGGAACAAACCTGGGCAGAACCCCAAAGCATACCCCATTGTCCAAGTCACAGTGCAGGACCAAGCTTATTATCAGATTGCACCAACCGAAAGTTGTTCTTATCCTTGCCCCTGACTAAAACTTCCTTCCCCTTATTGAGGTCTAAACAGCAATTATGAGGAGAAACCCATCTGACTGACCATCGCTCTGCCCTTTTTCCTGATAATTTCCAGTCTGAAACAGACTGTTTTAACAGGGGGGTTGAGGGGAAGAAAAGCTTTAATGAAGGCAAATTCAGTGTTTAATTATAGACACTGAACATTCTAATTTGAGTTGAGATTAAATGCAATTTAAAGGACTAAAATCTAAGCTGAAAACTCCGAGATTTAATGGAGTTTTCATCCAGAAGAAGGGAAGATTAGTGTACTGAGAAAAGCCTACAGGGATGGGAGAAACAATCCATTGTTTGATGTCCTGATTATATCATGAGGGGTGTTTCTTAAGCACACTGATTTATATTTATAAAGCAAGACATAAAAGGAAAAATAAGAGCTCTGTGTGTGTGTGTGCGCTCAGTCATGTCTGACTCTCTGTGATCCCCTGGACTTAGTCTAGCAGGTCCCTCTGTCCATGGAATTTCAAGGCAAGAATACTAGAGTGGGTTCCCATTTCCTACTCTTTCTGACTCAGACATAGAACTCACCATCTATTGTCTCCTGCATTGGCAGGCAGATTCTTTACCACTGTGCTGCCTAGGAAGCACAATAATAATTATATCATGGACTAATCCCATGAATATATAGACAAACTTTAATTTTTTCCTAAATAACATTTCCCTGTGCATAAAGAACTAAAAGTACACACAGTACATTTTCTGTGAAAGCAAGAGAAACTCCAAGAAATGCTGCATTAATATTATTTTTAAAATAATGATTATTAGGAGTAGAAATATGCATAATTACAAATATCAACCTTAATCCCATAACTACTTTAAATATGAAATTATCATAAAATATTGGTCATGCAGTCCATGGAGTTGCAAAGAGTCAGACACAACTGAGCAACTGAACTGAACTTATCAATCATGAGTCAAATGTTTTAAATGTGTCTTTTAAAAAGATTTAGTAAGGCTTTGTATCAAAAAATAAACACAAAGTAATTCAGACTAGAAATTTATTTCTTATTAAGTTATAAACTTCTATGAGAAATAACATATATTTCAAGCTCACAGCTTTAGAATTTTTATATTTATCTGCACTCAGAGGTACTGTGTTTATGTATATAATCTTCTCAACTAATATCTCACTTTCATTATTTCATTTTACACATACTCTGAATACCTACTTATATTTCAGATGTTCAAGGGTAGGTAAGTAATAATAAACTAGACATAAATGTCTAGACTGTTCTCAGGAAGCTTTGCACAATTAATAACAAACATGGCACATGGCACAAAATGGCAGGAAGCATAAGACCACTTCAAGGAGTGATGAGTAGTTCTACAGTAGAGCAAGTGAGGGTACAGTGAAGCTCATTATTTTTGTGCAAAGTTAGAAATGTGGTCACTGCAATGTGTTCATATACTCTTAACATGACAATCAAAACATAATAAATTGTGGTGCTGATAAAAAATAAAGAATATATGGGACTAAATGAGCCTCGTGATGAAGGTGAAAGAGGAGAGTAAAAAAGCTGGCTTATAACTCAACATTTGATAAACTAAGATCATGGCATCTGGACCCAACACGTCATGGCAAATAGATGGGGAAAAAGTGACAGATGGAAGATGGAAACAGTGACAGACTTTATTTTCTTGGGCTCCAAAATCACTGTGGACAGTGACTGAAGCCATAAAATTTAAAGACGCTTGCTCCTTGAAAGAAAAGCTATGACAAACCTAGACAGCATATTAAAATGCAGAGACATTACTTTATAGACAAAGCTCCATGTAGTCAAAGCTATGGTTTTTCCAGTAGTCATTTATGGATGTGAGAGTTGAACCATAAAGAAGGCTGAATGCTGAAGAATTGATGCTTTTGAACTGTGGTGCTGGAGAAGACTCTTGAGAGTCCCATGGACTGCAAGGAGATCAAACCAGTCCATCCTAAAGGAAATCAAGCTGAATATTCATTGGAAGGACAGATGCTGAAGCTCCAATACTTTGGCCACCTGATATAAAGAGCTGACTCATTGGAAAAGACCAGATGCCTGGAAAGATTGAGGGCAGGAGGAGAAAGGGGCACAGAGGATGAGATGGTTGGATGGCCTCACTGACTCATTGGACATGAGTTTGAGCAAACTCGGGGAGACAGTGAAGAAGAGAGAAACCAGGAGAGCTGCAGTCCATGGGGTTGCAAAGAGTCAGACACGACTAAGGGACTGAACAACAAATGAATGGATTCAAGTCTATTCTGGGGATTATTTTCAAAATATATTTTCAAAGGTGGCTCTGTCTTATGTATCCTGCATTGGCAAGCAGATTCTTTACCACTAGCACCACCTGGGAAGCCCCAAGGCTAGCTCTGCATGCTATGCTGTGCTTAGTCACTCAGTCGTGTCTGACTTTTTGCGATTCTATGGACTGTAGCTTGCCAGGCACCTTTGTCCATGGGGATTTTCCAGGTAGGAATTCTGGAGAGGTTTTCCATGCCCTCCTCCAACAGATCTTCCCAATCCCGGTATTGAGTCCAGGTCTCCTGCACTGCAGGAGGATTCTTATCATCTGGGCTACAAGAGAAATTTCAAAAGAAATTCAGTTGACCCTTCAACAACATGGGTTGTAGAGGTGTCCCTGGTGGCTCAGTGGTAAAGAATCCATCTGCCAATGCAGGAGACGTGAGTTTGATCCCTGATCCAGGAAGATCCCATATTCCAAGTAGCAACTAAACTGTGTGCCCTAACTACTGAGCCTGTGCCCTGGAGCCCAGGAGCCACAACTACTGAGCTCATATGCTGCAACTCCGGAAGCCCAAACACCCTAGAGCCTGTGTTCTGCAAAAAGAGAAGCCTCAGCAATAGGAAACCAGTGCACCACAACTAGAGAATAGCCCACACTTACCACACTAGAGAAAAGCCCAGACAGCAACAAAGACCCAGCACAGCCAAAATAATAAGATAAATTTTAAAAATTTTAAAAAAATGGGTTGTGTAACTACTCAAATCTACTTAGAAGTGAATTTTTTTCAACTGTAAATACTACAGAACCACATGATCCACAGTTGTTTGAATCCATGGATGTGGAACCATTTCATGGGAAAAACATGTATAAGGAGGGCCAATTCTGTTATATTCAAATTCTCAACTCCAGGGAGGTCAGACCCTAACAGCTACCTTGTGCAAGGGTCAATTGTATTTAGTTATTCATCCTGTGTGATGTCACAGAAATTTTACTAGGAGAAACATATGCCTTTATCTCACAATAGTTCATCCATACTATTATCCTCATTGCTGATCCAACTTTTCCAGATGCTTCTGTATTATTTTTGTTTTGTTTTTTCCTTAAATCATCTAAACATATGACTATGATCAGCAGTTTTTTACTGTCCATCTCAGTGACAGAATTAGAAGATAAATAAAGAACTGAATACCAAATATGCATCCACTCAAAATATCTCAAAGGAGTCATATTTTTAAAAGGGACCCCCAGGCACATGGGAAGCTAATTTTGGATTTGAAAATACTACTTCAGAAAAGCAATAATGTTTATTTGGAAGAAAATTTAAACGAAAAGAACAATGGGTTGGGTGGAGAACAAAACAATGTACTATAAAAATAAGCATCAAAGAAAAAAGTAAAAATATGCCATGTGGAAAAACATATTTCCCCAATGCGTCGTGAAAAGTAACAAATACTACTAAATTATACTGAGGAAGAGACATTTCGTCATAGTGATTTTCTACAGATGTCGGCTGTGGCAGGCCACTAATTTATGTTCAGAGCAATAAATAAGCAAAGGTTTAGTTGAAGTTTTAGGCTTGATGCTTTAAGCTTTCTTGGAAGGATCATTGGAGTTATTTTATATGCATAAAGAATACTTATAAACTACATACTCTGAGTAATCTTACTTGTTATAGGAAGGCAGTAATAATCTGTAAAAGGTGCATTCATCACTACGGTAATAAAAACAATCAACCTCAGTCTTTCTTCTCATCCTTTCTTACCCTGCACTCACACAGTAATTATTCATTTTCCTGTTTCTATTCATGGTACCACTATTTTCCTGCCTCCCAATGTGGAAAGCAGCTATTCGGATCGCAACTTTGGAATTAGACAACCACCTGAGGCCAAGCTCTGACCAAGCCAGTTAACCTTGAGCCAACTGCTTAACTTCTCTGCTCCCCATTTCTTTTCTCTACATGATAGAGATAACAGTGTCTTGCTCACTCCATTTTTGCCAAGATCACAATACATGCAGGCATTCATGATGTGCACTGGTATCCCTATCACCATGGTCATCCACCTTCCTCAGCATCATGTTGATATCTAGCCTTCCTTCCCCTTTCCTATTCATCTTCATTCCAACACTGAGCCTCTGACACTCACTTTCTACTGTCTCTAACTACATCTCCCAGTGTTCTACTTTCTTGGTTGCAAACCCATGTTCTACCCTCCTCATAAATAAAACCAAAACAAAAAGAACATTCCTCTTTTGTACACCTGGTTTTTGCATAAAAACAACATTCCCCTTCCCTCCTCTTGCAAAGCCTGCACAAATGTTAACATACCAGCTGCATGAATCACAGGCTAATAGGCTATCCAGCCTAAAATGTTTTCAGATGGGGACAACTAGAATCACCACCTATCCTATCTGGTAAGCAGAGTCTTGTTTCTTCTGAACAAGATAACTCTCTAAACTAAGACATTTAACCTCTGTCATTATCTTTCATCAGAAGTTCACCAGACCTTCCCTCATAGAAGCCCTGAGGCTCATTGTAAAGACAACCTGAGCAAAGAAAAAGGGAGTTTCTCCTTTTCCATCGATAATACAATCTCAACACGTATGCTGAAAGTTCCTGGTGCTTCCTTGCCACAACCTCCTTGGAGGACGAAAGGTCGTGTTGCACTTCGCGTTTTTTCCTTCCCTTTCTTTCCATTTCCCTCCCCTCTCAGCCTCTTCCTCTTCTTCCCTCCCTCTTGACCTCTACTTATCCTTTCTCTCCCCCATTCTTCCTCTCCCTCTTCATTATACCTGGATGCCTAATGTTTTTTCAGATTATCCTAGATATGTTTGAGTACATCAAGGTGCATCTGGCTTGAGCAATACTGTGTCAATTGCCAGCAGAGCATCTAGAATCTCCTGTTCTACATGGATGACATAAAATAGCATGAGGTATAAATATTCAGCCAGTTTGGATAAGTGGAATTTAACTCTTTCTATGTTATTTCTGCCTTAACTGTCTTAGAAGGACAAAACCCATTCTAAGAACAACAAAGTATAAGGGGCATGGCCAGCTCCTATATTTTAGAATAATATGAAAATATACCACCTCACTTCTAGACAGAGAATAATGCCTACACATTAAAGGCTCCTGAGCTCCAGTGAAACCCACGAGAGGTCTAGGAGGAAGAGTACTACAGATATAGAGGATGTAATAAACCCATGCATGCTGCTTCCTCATATTTATCTGTGGCAAAATGTCAATGTCACTTTAGAATATGATTGTGATCTACTGAATATAGTCTACTGGGAATTGTGTTGTTCCGGCTTTCCATAATACACTTTTCCATATGCCATCACTTCCATCATCTGAAGGATAATCCCAGGCAACCAAGGGGACCACTAGATTCTACAAAGCACTTGAGTACCTATGAAACACCATTCAACTACATTCTCCTTCCATACCTTCCTTCACCCTACCTGTTATCTATTTCCTCTTAATCATAAGTGCTTCCCCCTGCCTGGGATTATTTCCATCAAATAAACATTCTAAAATATCTCCCATCTCAACACAAAATAAAAACCCTTCTGTGATGTTTGTACTCTCCTTCAGAAAACATCTTGTGTCTGTGTTCCTCTTTTAGTAAAAAATATGTAAAATGTTTTTAATCATCTCTGTTCTCTCATTCTCTCTAGTCCAATCAGGTTTCATCTTTGCTAGCCACTGAAACAACAGTTGACATATCTAGTAATTATCTCCATTGTGGCTAAATACTGTGGTTGGTTTTTGGGTCTTATTTGTCTTGGTTGTTTTTGGGGTCTTCTTATTTGTGTTAGTGGCACCATTTGACGGAGTTGATTATGGTCTCCTTCTCATAACAGTTCCTCATCTTAGCCCTCCATGACATCACTCTTTCTGGATCCAACTCAGATTTCATTGAGAGTCCTTAACAGTTTACTCTGCTGATTCTCCTTACCTTCTCAAATTCTAAATTTTGGGTTTCTCCTAGGTATAATTTTTAGGCTCTGCCTCTTGTCTTGTGATTTTATTTCAGCTATATCCTGCTAATCCTAAATGTATATCTGCAGACCATATCCATCCCCCACAAATTTATTCCATGAAATAAAATATTTCAAGCCTGTTTTAAACTATTTTAAGTACAGTTATTTCTCTACTCTATGCAGTTTATTCACCTATTATTGGAAACAATATCTACATTTTAGGGCTATTGCAAAGTTGAAATAAAATACCTTAAGTGGAAACATATAATTTTCATTTTAAAGCATTAAAACATAAAGGGTTAAAAATTAGAAAATAGCTTTAATGTTACTTCTCAAAATGCCCAGATATTAAAAATTTTAGTGACACATTCAATATATAATGAACCTATCTTATAAGAATATGCATTTTCCATGGAGTTTATTAGAATAAATTGTGTACTAACTTTTAATATGTATCATGCAACCATCTTTATTTTCTCTGAATTGATCCTTCAGGGGAAAAAAAAAAGTATCCTTCAAAAAAATTTATGTTACTAATGAAATAACAGTTCATGGGGTTCTCAAAGCAAGAATACTGGAGTGGTTTGCCATTTCCTTCCCAGTGGAACACATTTTGTCATGAAAAGGCAAAAAGTTAGGACAATGAAAGATGAACTCCCCAGGTCAGTAGGTGCCTAATATGCTACTGGAGATCAGTGGAGAAATAACTCCAGAAAGAATGAAGAGACAGAGCCAAGGCAAAAACAACATCCAGTTGTGGATGTGACTGGTGATGGAAGTAAAGTCTGATGCTTTAAAGACCAATACTGCATAGGAACCTGGAATGTTAGGTCCATGAATCAAGGCATTGGAAGTGGGCAAATAGGAGATGGCAAGAGTGAACGTCAACATTTTAGGAATCAGTGAACTAAATAGACCAAATGGGTGACTTTAACTCAGGTGACCATTATATCTATTACTGTGGGCAAGAATCCCTTAGAAGAAATGGAGTAGCCAGCATAGTCAACAAGAGAGTCCAAAATGCAACTTGGATGCAATCTCAAAAATGACAGAATGATCTCTGTTTGTTTCCAAGGCAATTCAGTATTGCCTTGGAAATCATTCAATATCATGGTAATCCAAGTGTATGCCCTGACTAGTAAAGATGAAGAAGCTCAAGTTGAATGGTTCTATGAAGACCTACAAGATCTTCTAAAACTAACATCCAAAAAACTTATCCTTTTCATTATAGGGGACTGGAATGCAAAAGTAGGAAGTCAAGTGATACCTGGAGTAACAGGCAAATTTGGCCTTGGAGTACAGAATGAAGCAGGGCAAAGGCTAACGGTTTTGCCAAGAGAATGTGCTGGTCATAGTGAACATCTTCTTCCAACAAGAGAAGACTCTACAAACGGACATCACCAGACAGTCAATACTGAAATCAGATGGATTATATTCTTTGCAGCCAAATATGGAGAAGCTCTATACAGTCAGCAAAAACAAGACCGGGAGCTGACTATGGCTCAGATCATGAACTCCTTAATGACAAATTCAGACCTAAATTGAAGAAAGTAGGGAAAAACCACTAGACCATTCAGATATGACCAAAATCAAACCCCTTATGATTATACAGCAGAAGTGAGAAGTAGATTCAAGGGATTAGATTTGATATACAGAGTTTCTGATGAACTATGGACAGAAGCTTATGACATTGTACATTAGACAATGACCAAGACCATCCCCAAGGAAAAAAAACCAAAAAAAGGCAAAATGCTTGTCTGAGGAGGCCTTACAAATAGCTGAGAAAAGAACAGAAGCGAAAGGCAAAGGAGAAAAGGGAAGATATATCCACCTGAATGCAGAGTTTAAGGAATAGCAAGGAGAGACAAGAAAGCCTTCCTCAGTGATCAGTGTAAAGAAATAGAGGAAAACAATAGAATGTGAAGGACTAGAGATCTCTTCCAAATAAATTAGCGATACCAAGGGAACATTTCATGCAAAGATGGGCACAATTAAGTTCAGAAATGGTATGAACTTAACAGAAGCAGAAGATATTAAGGAGGTGGCAAGAATACACAAAAGAAATATACAAAAAAGATCTCCATGACCCAGATAACCATGACAGTGTGATCACTCACCTAGAGACAGACATCCTGGAATGCAAAGTCAAGTGGGCCTAAGGAAGCATCACTATGAACAAAGCTAGTGGAAGTGATGGAATTCCAGTTGAGCTATTTCAATCCTAATAGATGATGCTGTGACAGTGCTACACTCAATACACCAGCAAATTTGGAAAACTCAGCAGTGGCCACAGGACTGGAAAAGGTCAGTTTTCATTCCAATTGCAAAGAAAGGCAATGCCAAAAAATGCTCAAACTACTGCACAATTGCACTCATCTCACACACTAGCAAAGTAAAGCTCAAAATTCTCCAAGCCAGGCTTCAACAGTACATGAACCATGAAATCCCAGATGTTCAAGCTGTATTTAGAAAAGGCAGAGGAACCAGATATCAAATTGCCAACATCACAAAAGCAAGAGAGTTCCAGAAAAACATCTGCTTCTGTTTTATTGACTATGAAAAAACCTTTGACTGTGTGGATCACAAAAAAACTGTGGAAAATTCTTAAAAAATGGGAATACAGACCACCTGACCCGCCTCCTGAGAAATCTGTATGCAGGTCAAGAAGCAACAGTTAGAACTGAACATGAAATAACAGGCTTTTTCCAAATCAGGAAAGGAATACGTCAAGGCTGTATATTGTCACCCTATTTATTTAACTTATATGTAGAGTACCTTATATGAAATGTTGGACTGGATGAAACACACACTGGAATCAAGATTGCCGGGAGAAATATCAATAACCTCAGATATGCAGATGACACCACCCTTATGACAGAAAGCAAAGAAGAACTAAAGAATATCTTGATAAAAGTGAAAGAGGAGAGTGAAAAAGTTGGCTTAAAACTCAACATTCAGAAAACTAAGATCATGGCATCTAGTCCCATCACTTCATGGCAAATAGATGGGGAAATAATGGAAAAAGTGGCACACTTTGTTTTTGGGGACTCCAAAATCACTGCAGCTGGTGACTGAAGCCATGAAATTAAAAGGAGCTTGCTCCTTGGAAGAAAAGCTATGATCAACCTAGACAGTATATTAAAAAACATACATTCCTTTGCCAACAAAGTTTCATCTAGTCAAAGCCATGGTTTTTCCAGTAGTGATATATGGATGTGAGAGTTAGACTATAAAGAAAGCTGAGTGCCAAAGAATTGATGCTTTTCAACTGTGGTGTTGGAGAAGACTCTTGAGAGTCCCTTGGACTGCAAGGAGATCCAACCAGTCCATCCTAAAGGAGATCAGTCTTGAATATTCATTAGAAGGACTGATGCTGAAGCTGAAACTCCAATACTTTGGCCACCTGATGCAAAGAACTGACTCCTTGGAAAAGACCCTGATGCTGGAAAAGATTGAAGGTGGGCAGAGAAGGGGATGACAGAGGATGAGATGGTTGGATGTCATCACCGATTCAATGGACATGAGTTTGAGTAAGCTCCGGGAGTTGGACTGGGAAACCCGGTGTGCTACAGTCCATCGGGTCTCAGAGTCAGACAATACTTAGCAGCTGAGCTGAACTGAACTGAATGAAATAACACCAGATCTCCCAGTAAGATAAAATATTCATAATATTTACTTTCTGATTAGTCTTTGTAGAAAATTTCAAGGGAAAAATCTAACTAAATAGTTCATTTATTAAAACAATCAAGAAAATTGATACTTTTTAAAACCTTAAAGTTCAAACAGGAGTTGAATGAATTTTTACATTTTCAAACAGTTATTATGATGACACAAAGACATGGGAACAGTGGCTGCTTCAAGATATTCTTGTTCTCTAAGTCTAATTATACAAGGTTGCTCTCAAATACAAAAAGAGGTCAGCAGAGGACACGGTTGACTAATAAATGTGGATGAGATTAAAGCAAGCGGTACAAACCAAATACTATTTTTGCAGCCTAATGATTTTTGAAAACTATTTGCTAGGTAATTATGATTAATCCAAAAGAAAACCTGGCATCCAGTGCTTTTAATTCAATTTATGAATGATTAGGACATTGAGAAGGTAAGATAATAACTCTCTTAATGGGGTGGCTTTTAAGCACAAAATTACCTTTTGAATGCTTAAAGAAAAAACATTTCAAGATTTAAAGAACCTTGCTGTGATTATTAAAACCTATGACAGGCATTCTCGATGCTCTAATAATCAAACAAAATAAAGGTTCTTTGTCCTACTTGGCTTTACCCTTTCAATTTAGGTCAGCAGACCCACCCACACTGCCACATCTTCAACCTCATCTTCGTTGCAAGCTCTGTAATCTAAACTTACTTTCTTCCTCTGAGCACAACTTCCTGTCCTTTCCCATTACCAATTCTTTAATATTACAGAATCTGATCATCAACCTCAGTAAGATCCCTCATCCCTCTACTTATTTTTATTATCCTTGACTCTATTTCACTTAACTCTACTTCTTAAACCTCTCTACCATAGACATACATTTCCATCAAATTCTCACCATACTTGGCTTGAGAGCCTTCTAGAAGATGCAAAGAGAACATTCAGAGACTTAATGGATAGTACCAAGCTAACTGGCAAAAGGTCATTATGATTGTAAAACAAGGAGAAATGGACACTAATAAGAGTAGCAAGGCAACGTGAAATACTGGGATAGAAATGCTCCAGGACAAATGACCAAAAAAGAGCAGAAAAAAACAGTTCAACAGGATATAGATCTGGGTGAATATAAGATCCCTGCGGCATATGTGCAAAGATCAGTTCAGTTCAGTCACTCAGTCATGTCTGACTCTGCGATGTCATGGACTGCAGCATTGTCCAGGCTTCCCTGTCCATCCCAACTCCCAGTGCTTGCTCAAACTCATGTCCATCAAGTCCATGATGCCATCCAACCATCTCATCCTCTGTCGTCCCCTTCTCCTCCTGCCTTCAAACTTTCCCAGCATCAGAGTCTTTTCCAAGAAGTAGGTTCTTCACATCGGGTGGCCAAAGTATTGGAGTTTCAGCTTCAGCATCAGTCCTTCAAATGAATATTCTGTACTGATTTCCTTTAGGACTGACTGGTTGGATCTCATTGTAGTCCAAGAGACTCTCAAGAGTCTTCTCCAACACCACAGTTCAAAGGCATCAATTCTTTGGTACTCAGCTTTCTTTATAGTCCAACCCTCACATCCATACAGGACTACTGGAAAAACCATAGCTTTGACTAGACAAACTTTTGTTGGCAAAGTAATGTCTCTGCTTTTTAGTATGCTGTCTAGGTTGATCATAGCTTTTCTTCCAAGGAGCAAGCTTCTTTTAATTTCATGGCTGCAGTCACCATGTGCAGTGATTTTGGAGCCCCCCAAAATAAAGTCTGTCACTGTTTCTATTGTTTCCCCATCTATTTGCCATGAAGTGATGGGACCAGATGCCATAATCTTAGTTTTCTGAATATTGAGATTTCAACCAACTTTTTCACTCTCCTCTTTCACTTTCATCAAGAGGCTCTTTAGTTCTTTGCTTTCTGCCATAAGGGTGGTGTCATCTGCATATCTGAGGTTATTGATGTTTCTCCCAGCAATCTTGATTCCAGCTTGTGCTTCATCCAGCCTGGCATTTCACATGATGTACTCTGCATAGAAGTTGAATAAGCAGGGTGACAATATACAGCCTTGATGTACTCCTTTCCCAGTTTTGAACCAGTCTGTTGTTCCATGTCCCATTCCAACTTTTGCTTCTTGACCTGCATACAGATTTCTCATGAGGCAGGTCAGGTATTCTGGTATTCCCATCTCTTCAAGAGTTTTCCACAATTTGTTGTGATCCACACAGTCAAAGGCTTTGGCACAGTCAATAAAGCTGAAGTAGATATTTTTCTGGAACTCTTGCTTTTTTGACGATCTAGTGGATACTGGCAATTTGATCTCTGGTTCCTCTGCCTTTTCTAAATCTAGCTTGAACACTGGAAGTTTACGGTTCATGTACCCTTGAAGCCTGGCTTGGATAATTTTAAGCATTACTTTGCTAGCATGTCAGATGTGCAAAGCTGGCTGCATTCAAAAAACCAAGGATGGAAAAGATTCTATTATCCATACTGGGCCTCTTTCTGTGCCTTTGAGTTCACCTGATGAAAATTTTTGGCATAGCTGGTACATTTATCTGGTGGGCTGTGGCCTCCTGAGGTCACTATTCTGATGCTTATATCTTATCTAACAAGTTATTAGATTTATTTATAACTCCAATAGCTATAAATAGTTACCAGATATCATTAATGGTGTGCACACATGCGTGCTAAGTTGCTTCAGTCATGTCCTACTCTTTGCAACTGTATGGACTGTAGCCTTCCAGGCTCCTCTGGCCATGAACTTCTCCAGGCAAGAATATTGGAGTGGACTGCTATGCCCTCCTCCAGGGGATCTTCCCAACCCAGGGATAAAAGGTGTGTCTCTTACATTTCTTGCACTGACAGGCAGGTTCTTTACCACTAGCACCACCTGGGAAGCCCATTCATTGTGTCAGATTGAATCTTATTATATGGTATATGTTTCAGGGAGCAACAACCCTGAAGCCATCTCTCCTCCTTAAAGATGCACACAGTACAATGTTGAGAATATACATATCACAATAACAATTAAGACAAGGTATGACTGATATGGGCTCAGACATGAACAAGGCCTCTCATTTTCCCTAAGTAGAAATAATATACACAACCAGTTAGGGCTAGCTTCATAGTGTGTGACTTGGGTTATCACAAAAGAGTCCCATGCCCTGAAGGGACCTAGCTTGCTTTAATGTTCTGTTGTTGCCTCTTCAAATTCCTAATAATTGTGTCTTTGAACTTGTGTTTTGCTAGTGAAGACTGATCGGAAAACAGAGCACGGATGTTATTTGAAAACATATTCACAACATACATGTCCATCACTGCTCCTGGTCACGCCATTTGCAATACTCCATGACACACAGTTCTGGTGGACACACAATATGTGGAGTTCCATGAGACTCAGAGTTAGCGCAAGGTACCTGTGTTATAGCCACAGTTGAATAAGGAGGGTAGGCCAGCCCTGAAAGGTCACGCTTAACTATCAGAACCAGAATTTGCTTCAAATACAGACCAAAGGCAATGGAATTCTAAAAGATGATCTAAGAACTCCTACGGCATCCTTTCATACTTCTGTTACTTCCATGTATTAGCTAAACATTTGCATTGAAAATGATGACATGGGGGAAGAAAAGCAGAAAGGTAGAACAACCTATAGTTCTTTTTACTTCCTTACTCAGAGAGCTGAACATAGTACATTGATACAATGTGTGCATATCATAACCTAAAATAAGAACAAATTTTGTACAGCCTTTCCATATGTATGAAATTATGATTTGTATACATTTAGTGGTTTGAAGAAGTTAAATGTTGCTATATTTGCATAAAAACTGGTGTTGTGTAATAGAAAAATGAACAGTAAAATTCAAGCTCATAATTTAAAAAATTTTTTAACTTATAATGACATTATATAACCAATACAAAATACAATGGCAAGTCAAGAGACTGTGGAAGAAAAAGTTTCATGTTCTGTTACTTTTAGAGATATTTTTCCTCCTTTTTGAATAGGGGGTCCTGCATTTTGACTTTGCACTGGATTCCACAAATTATGTAGTCAACCCTAAAACCAGTTTAAAAAAAGAGAGGATTCAGCATGTTTAATTATGTGTGAAAGAGAAAAAAGGAAAATATGGCTAGACTTATCCTTGGATTTAACCTTGCTTGATTATATATTTGGACATAGGAAGGTAGGATGCACAAAATATGCTTATGTGGTCACAGAATTTTAATATACATGCTCAGAAAGTTTCCAAATTGGACAGATGAAAGCCATGGGATGACACAATAGTTTTCCTCTGTTCCCTATCCAGTTTCCCCTCCTCCCACTTTTGAGAGTAAAGTGAAGTGTTTCCCTGATGGCTCAGATGGTAAAGAAACTGCCTGCAATGCAGGAGACCTGGTTACAATCCCCGGTCAGGAAGATCTCCTGGAGAAGGAAACGGCAACCCACTCCAGTATTCTTGCCTGGAGAGTTCCATGGATGGAAGAGCCTGGTGGGCTCTATGGAGTCGCAAAGAGGTGGACACAACAAAATGATTAGCACTTCCACTTTCATTATAATTTGTAGAAATTTTAAGAGATTATTAATTATATTATTTAAAATAACGTAACATAGGAAACCTCAGTTCCGTTCAGTCCAGTTCAGTCGCTCAGTCGTGTCCGCCTCTTTGCGACCCCGTGAATCACAGCAGGCCAGGCCTCCCTGTCCATCACTAACTTCCGGAGTTTACTCAAACTCATGTCCATCGAGTCGGTGATGCCATCCAGCCATCTCATCCTCTGTCATCCCCTTCTCCTCCTGCCCCCAATCCCTCCCAGCATCAGGGTCTTTTCCAATGAGTCAGCTCTTCGCATGAGGTGGCCAAACTACTGGAGTTTCAGCTTCAGCATCAGTCCCTCCAGTGAACACCCAGGACTGATCTCCTTTAGGATGGACTGTGGATCTCCTTGCAGTCCAAGGGACTCTCAAGAGTTTTCTCCAACACCACAGTTCAAAAGCATCGACCTAACCTTTTGTAAAAAATCTGCTAGCTAACATTATACTCCAATCTATAGGAGAAACACAGCGTTAGAGGGATTATGCAAAACAGCCGGTAATTCTCTTTATTTCATTCCTCTTCAATATTGGCTATTGGCTTTTTCAGGTTTTGCCGGGTACAGATGCTTATTATAAATGATTGTTGTGCCACTTAATGGTTTTCTATGATGCACACTCTAGGCATAAAAAACTTCCCAGAGTTTAATCAATTATGTTGTCCTTCATTCATCCCACCACCATTGCTCAACATTTAAGCTAATCTTTATTCATTTGTTTTGACATCTCTTTCTTTTACTCAGCACAGATGGAAATAAGTGCTTTTAGAACTGGGAACAAACTTTAATTCCTATTGGCTAAAGAAAAAATACAAAACACTGCAATTTCTACTACATTTAGAAATGGGCAAAAACTATTTTTTTTCTTTTCAAGTTTAGTTCCTTAATGCAAGTAGGCCATATTTTTCTATCAAAATAAGGTAATTAATAGTGGAAATGATTAACATTTGCATGCAAACTGTCCTTTCAAATCTCTCTTATTTTTTTCTCACACAAATCAAGTTGGTACTCAGTAACTGCACCTGTGGAAACCTTAAAATATTGTAGCATTTCAACATGCTTCTCTTTGCTTCTGATGATTACATAGATGCGTTGGCTCATAGGTGCTCTGTTGAAGTGTGTTTGTTTCTGAAGTTTCAGATTATTTTTATAATCATGTCAAAGTATTTTGTTTTCAGAAAAGAAAAAAAAGTACTGACTTTGTTTAGAGTTACGTGTATATCATTAGTTTTCTTTCCCTGAAGTTCTTCACCATCACTAGTTAGTTTTGGACTCAGACTTAAACTTTTGGAAGGTGACAAAGTAAACACTCTTTAAGAAACAATTTGGCTAGTTTTTCTTTGCCTTTTATTTCCTAAAAGATATAAGACAAATTTCTCATCTTTCTATGGTTCTATAAAACATTATTTGTAATATATTTGTCATATTTATTTTAAATATTATTATAAAAAATAATGTGTCCTCCCTCAAAACTCTGAGTTTTTGGCAGGAGCCAGTAGGGTAGGATAAACAGAAATTATTTCTTGTTCATTAGATATTCTTAGTACTTTGCAAGTTAACTTATATACTGAGCATTTAATAAATGTTTGTTGAATACAAAAATTGGTTGAATTTTAACCTAGATTTCCCCAGGGAGATCACATTCAGAGTTATAATCCAGTTGTCACTGGTCTGCTCTATTCACTCCCCTAATGCAGGAGTTTCAGCTTCTTCTTGTGGTGTGTGGTTTTACGTGAAGGTGACTAACATGGGCTCATAAACAATGCTGCTGTTGCCTTCCTTTAAAAATTATTTGAGATGAAAGCCACATGCTGGCAGGACATTATGGACACCACTCACAGGGACAGTCTTCTTGCTTAGGGCAGTGATTTCCCAAAGCTCAACCTTGAAGCTCCCAAAGGAGCACCAGTTTCACTCCAGTCAGTGCTGGTCAGGTGCTCTGCTGTTTTCCATGTAAAAATGAGGACTCTGTTGTCTCCAATTGAATGACAGACACTGTCATCATTAACTCCTGTATTCAATTAATAAATCTGTGGTGCATGTTTTCTATATGCTAAATACTACTCAAGGCACTGGAGATCAAACAACATACGAGATGGTAAAGGTAAAATAATGAACAAGGTAGCAAATGTACCTATTAACGTGGCATTTCAACATAAGTGAGACAAGAGATGATAAATACTTGACAAGTCTGTCATTTTAGTGTTAGAGCATAGCCTATGTGCCATATCTCAAATGCCTCATTTCTTTCCATCTGCGTCACAAGTTGCCTTCATAGTTAAAGGCTCTGAAATCAGGATGTCTATTACACTGATATTAGATTTAATGTGGTGCATCCTTTTAAGTTGTTTTCTGTGAAAGTGTGTTATTAATAGTGCTTGTGATGAAGAATGGCTTCTTAGGATGAAGGAAATACTGCAATCCTTTCTGACACCACTTTTAAGTTCTGCCTGCTACACCTCCTATGGAGCATTGAAAACTAGTTCTTTCAACTGAGCTGAGAACTATACAGCACACTGATCACCAATCATCTTTCCACTAAGGTCCTATATTCAAACATTCTCCATAAAGACCCACCGCATCCCTCTCAATCAGCTCATGAGATATATTCTTAATGGGCCTGCACGACCTCTTCACTAGATATATTCAGACATGCCTCAGACTTAACCACAGGCTATACTTAATTTCCATCAGTAAAATGTTACAGCTTGAGTCTATCTCAGCCAATCCTCTCCTTTTACAGCTAAGAAAAGTCTCAGATGTTAGGTAAGATGTTCAAAGTCTTCTCCAGTGTCAGGATTGGAGCCTATGAACTCCCAACTTGGAATCCATTTAGCTTTCCACAAGACTATGCTACCACACCACTACTTTAAATACTTTAAAAATTCTTTCACCTTGCCTCTAGACATTATTCTTCCTAAGTAACATGTGAAATCTTCAAAATAAAAATAAAAGTATACAAGACCTTGAAACAAGCTTAGAAGAAAATATCCCCAGATGCCTCCTCTCTGGTGGGCCTATAGGATATATGAGAATGTGTAAGAAGCTGCTTAAGCCCTTGAGAGTCATGGGCTTATGCTCAACTGAATAGGAAATATTATAATTTATGATCATCTTCAAACAATGCTTGCTCAAGAAGAATATCTGAGTGTCAGACTAATAATTTCTATTTAACAACTTAAAATGATTGTCAGTTGCTGGTCCTACCTAGGCTGGATCCTATTAAACTCAGAGGACACTATAAATTCCGGCTGATTTATTAGTGTAGGCTCCATGTTTGATGATAAAGAAGAAGAGTTATATAAAATGCACTGCAGGGGACTTTATCCCACTCTTTCTCTAAAATTCATTTCCAGTCAGGAAGTGGTAAAGCTAACAAATTCTCCCTTTATGGAAAGGCCAAGAGTCATATCTATTTATTCTTCCCTAATAGGCTACATGTACCAAAGCATCAGTGGGGAATAATGGTGGGAGGTTTTGTTCAAATAAAAGATGATTTACTTTTCTGAGAGTGATATGAGAAAAAACTATGTGAAAGACTTCAGTCTGTGATTTATATTTTACAGGCATTGAATATGAATAATATTGTACTTTTATAAAAGGTAGGAGGATGACAATGCTTAGTACTGAAAGGGTTTTAGAAGAACCCTTCACTGTTAACCATTCTTTAATCTTGATTTTAGAATCGTGAGTTTCATTAAATATCACCCTAGTATTACATACATCATCAAGCAAATATTTGATACAAAGCCTTGGAAAAGAAATCTATGTTTCCAGGCCTTATTTACTGAACTTGGAATACTACTTAACACTCCTCCTGAAGACATACTAAGAGAATACAGGTGAAGGGGGCAGTAGCTAATTAAACAATGGAACATAATACATTTCTTTCCTAAAGATTAACACACATATTAGCAAATATCCTACTTTACTGTGTTAGTGTGAGTCGCTCAGTCACGTCCAACTCTTTTGCGATCCCATGGACTATAGGCACCCACCAGGCTCCTCTGCCCATGGAATTCTCCAGGCAAGAATACTAGAGTGTGTTGCCATTTCCTTCTACTTCACTAGAGCTGCCCTAACAGTACCACAGGCTGGGTGTTTTAAAACAACAGAAATTCACTATCTCACGGCTCTGAAGCCGGAAGTCTAAACCTAAGTTATCAGGATGCCGTGATCCCCCTCAAGGGGTAGGGTGGGATCTATTGCAGGCCTCTCTCCTAAGCTTCTGGGGGGCAGTCCTTGGCTTGTGGCAGCATCACTCCAATCCTCACATGGTATTACCATTGCATGCACATCTGTGTCCAAAGTCCCCTTTCACAAGGACACAGTCACATTGGATTAGGTGTCCTTTGCACTCTGGGATGACCTTCTTCAGTGTAACCAACATATGCAATAACCCTACTTCCAAATAAATCCATATTCTGAGGTCCTAGGGATTAGAATATCAACAAATAAATTTTTAGGGAACACAATTCAATCAAACAGCACAATAAAATCTTTTGGGATACCATTAAAGAATAGCATTTTATTTTGATCATATTGAAGAATTCTTTTTTTAATTGTTTTTTTTTTAAGAATAGAACACTTTATTACTATATTCCTGTCAGCATCTTCCCTGGTCGCTCAAATGGTTAAGAATCTGCCTGTAATGCAGGAGACCCAGGTTCAATCCCTGGGTCAGGAAAATCCCCTGGGAAGGAAATGACCACTCACTCCATTATTTCTGCCTGGAGAATCCCCTGGACAGAGGAGCCTGCTGGGCGGCTACATTCCATAGGGTTGCAAAGAGTCGGACACAACTGAATGACTTTCACTTTCACTTTGTCAGCATCTTATAAAGCAGTATAAGGAAGAGGCAAAAGAGAAAATTAAGGTATGATGTGTAAAAAAATACCTGAATTTAAGGTAGTGCCGATGTGAATGGAAAAGGTAACTTGAGAAGGAAGCTGTGTAAATAGTTGCTGCAGAAGTGGAAAGACAGAAAAGTACAATGGATATAAAGGGAAGGACAGAGTCAACTAAAGAGGGTATATTCAGCTGGAATCCAACCTGTACCAAGTGGTTTCTGCTACTAAACAGATCACCCCAGATCTCAATGGCTTAAAACAGTAAACATGTATTTCTCACATGTAGAATTCAGCTGCTGTCTATACTGAATTTGGCAGTTCCCTGCTTATTCACTCACGCATCTGTGGGTTGGCTTTGTTCTATGCGTCCCTCAATCTCCTCCTGGGATTAATAGGTGAGCCAAGATATCCTCTTTAGTTCGATGGCAGGGGTAAAAAAGGCAAGTGGAAATATCCAAGGCCTTTTGAGGACTGAACTTAGAAATGCATAGCTCTGCTTCTGCCTCATTCTCTTGGCAAACCCAAATCATATAATTGAGCCAGAATTAGGGCGAGAGAACATTCATCTTCACATTGACCATCCCACCCAAAAGCTAGAAGCCAAAGGAAGCTTATGAGCTCAGTCCTGCCACCCACAGATGCATCAACTGCATGATCTTTACATTTTTAATTTACCTCTTCAACCTGGAATGCCTCCTTTCAGTAGCAATTATATGCTTTTTTGATGCGAAAGCCAACATCTGTAGAATCGAAAAGCTGCCCAAAGGAATATCTGGGGTATAAGTTCATTTTTAACAGTGGTATAAATAAAGTGGATGTGAATGCGTACTGAGCTGCAATACATATAGGTATATATACAACACTCAACACACACATTCATTCGGCACACTGACAGACTAAAGCCTTGACCTCTTCAGTGTAACCTCCCGCTTTATTCCCTGAGTCTACCTTTATGCTTTTTGGTACAGCCAACGTCTTTCACTTCTTCTTGTTGGACCATATTTTCTGATAAACAAGAAACAGTTCAATGAACCGAGATATAAAACCTGAGACTATCACTGAAGATGTATACAACTTTTCTGAATATATGGTCACATTTTATTTGCATAAAATTAGCTATGACATGGAAATGGAAAATTCAATGCATTACAAATTAGGATAACTATGCATTCATCTAATATTTATTGAATGCCTATTGTATATCAAGAATTGTTTTAGCTCTGGAGAGAAACTTTATATCACTAAAACCATCTATTTCATAGGACTTTCTATCATATCACATTAAATCAGCTCTGAAACAAGAAAAATTCAATACATAATAGAGTTGATACTTGTTGCTTCACCTAATATTTACTGAAGGCCTATTATGTTTCATTCACTATCCTAGGCTCTAGAAATATTTCAGTAAATAGCTTACTTTTCAGTGGTAGTTACAGCAAATAAACAAACAAATATAAAAATAATTCCAGGTTATTCTAAGTGCTATGCAGAAAAGCTAAAGCAGAGTTAAAGTGTAGGTGCTATTTTATATGGATATAGCCAAGATGACTTCTTTAACCAGAGACATCTAAGCAAAGGAAATATTAAACAGAAAGAGAGAGAGCCAGGAGAACACCCCCCCCCAAAAAAAAAAGACTCTACTATCAGAGACAACTGCAGATACAAAAGTCTTATAGTGGCATTATGTTTGAAATATTCAAGAATATAAAGAATGAGGCTAGGGTGGCTTTCAAAAAGGTAGCCAGCATCCAGATCAGGTAGGGCATCCATTAGCAGCCTTGCCACGATTTGGGATTTCATTCTAAGTGTTAGGAAAAGTCAATGGAGGGTTTCAAATAGGGGTTGTAGGAGGATAGTGAGTCATTATTTTTGCTATTAATGCATGCTTTTACTCTGTCCACCCAAGTTCTACAATCTGGAACCAATCAATCTACCTCCCTGACTTAACATTATTTCATAAATCCTAATTCTCTAGGAAAAGATCCTGTCATCATTTCCCATTATTTCTGTCATTGCTTATCAAAATCTACTCATCTTTCAAGGCCTCCAAGGATAAATGCCACCTCCTTTTACAAAGGAACATTTCTGATTGGAATAATTTCTCTATCCTTCATCTTTTTATCTTTTTGATCTCTCCATGAGATTTTTACTTCCCTAGAAGCTCTATTATTCAACACAACTGTCAGGTAATCAGTCAAATAGTTGGAAAGGATTATAAAAATGTGAAATTGTTAACAAAGACATTCATATCATATTTTATAGTAAATTAAAATATGTAACTGCACACTCATGGATATTTTAGTGTAAGGTTAAGACCTTTTCTTTGAGTGTCGATCTGCAGATTATAGTTTTAGATAATGCTCTCTCCTAAAGAATGCTCATAATGCTTTGTCTACTGATCTTAATTTTAGTTAGTACTGAGCAGCAACTTAAAGAAACCTATATATATTAATCTCAAGGTAAAAATCCTTGAATGTTTATTAGTTTTCTGTCTTTTAGTCTTTTCCTTGCTGCTCAAGGTATAGTTCACAACCAACACCCTCATCATCATACCCTGGAATTCATTACGAATACAGAATCTCAGGATCTGTACCAGAATTAATTTAATATGAATCCATACTGCAACAAAATCTTCAAGTGATTCTTATAAAAGATGCATAAATAATGGTCTAAGCACTGCTCCAATTCAACTTCAATTTATAAAAAACTCGCCTTTATTAAACCTCTTCAAAATATTGAGCTTGCTTTTCCTAGACACAACTGTCTCTCTTGATCTCTTTTTTTCTGCATTCATATTTCATTGATGTATAAATCTGCAAAAAAGACTTAACATAGCAGGTCTGAGACTGTTCTTAGAAAGTCCTGCTTGCAAAGTTGGCCCTTGGCTGGTGCCAGGGAACCTGCCTAGGAAACAATTTTCTATATTGGTATAAAGTTGTCTTGAAACAGTCAAAGTGCCTCTCTGTGTCAATGATGTAGTTTATGTTGAACACTTGTGCTCCTTCTGAGAGTCTGGAATTTTGGTGTTTGCTAAGCAGAGAAGGCCTATATGACTGAATCTCAAAAACCCTGAACCCCTATGCTCATATAGGCTTCCCTGGTAGCTAACACTTCACGTGGGTTGCCAAAACTGGTTGCAAGAGGACTTAAGTGTATTTTGTGTGATTCCCCTGGGAGAGGACTCTTGGAAATCGGCACCAGATCTTCTAACCCTGCATTGCACACTTTTCTGTTTGCTGATTCTGCTTCATGTCCTTCCCTGTAATAAATCTTAGGTGTAATTACAACTATATAGGAAATCCTTCTAGCAAATCACCCGAGTTGGGAGCAATCTTGGTGACTCAAAACACAAAGTAATTCTAAATTAAATTACCACATTACTAAAACAAATAGAGCTGATTTTGGAATACACATAGCTGATTTTTAGTAAGTACACAACCCAGTTAGTGAGAGTGAAAGTACATGAATACTCAAGATTCACCAAAGGCAATTAGAACATTTCAGATATCACTCAGCATATTTTCAGAGAGATGATGTGGTATTAGTCAATTCTCCAAGGATATAAAGCTCTCCTTAAGGCAAGATCCAAGCTTAACAGGTTTATTTTCCTCCACAGAATATAACACTGTGCCCTCCACATAATAAGTTATCAGGAAGCATTTATTAAAAAATTATTTACCCATTTAAATATTTGACTAAATTATATTTTAAGCAAGGTAAAAGAACCACTAAGCTTTTTTTAAAAAAATAAAGGGAATGTAAATGATGTACAGGTAAATCCAATTTCCCTTAAATATTTTTAACAAAAGAAAAACATACTATATTTCCAGTTTTTCATTATCAACTTAATATGAGTAGATGTCAGTAGTTTTTTCTCAGCATAAAGCAAAGTACTGTGCTTTTATGTTAGTAAATTTGGCTGTCTATTTCAGGTTTTATGGGTTCTATTCTAGATCACTACGGCCTTCTAAAAATCCCAGGGGTGTTCCTGATCCAAAACAAATCTGACATTCCCCAAAGCCATCATTCTCCTTAACTTGTCAACAGATTCAGTTCAATTTGTTGTATTGATATAAAACTTGAACTCTGAAAACTAAATACCCCAGGAAGCTATGATCCTTCCATGCTAGTTTGAAGGGCTTTGCCATTTAGACAAGTAAATGACTCCATTTAGAAACCATTATGAAAATCAAGAACAATTGTTAAAATGTTGATTTATCATAATGTAGGTAAATTGCTTCATTTTGTGGCTAACATGATTTCTCACAGCCTTTGGTCACCCAGAGAGAGTTAACTTTAAAAACATTAACTTAGAATGGTCTCTGATATACATGTGCTAAAAATCATCTCATTATCATTTTTTTTTTTTCTGAATTAGAACCCTTTGAATACCTAGACATCTGGTACCAACCAAGTCTATGTGATCATAATTTTATCTGAATCCTCAAAATTACTGGTCAACTTCAACTTGTACTGGGCTGACATAAGTAACCCTGTGAAATGGAATACTATTAAGTACAATTTTCCGCCTATTCTGATGCAGAATCTTTTGTACTCATCTTATATAAAGGGTCACAAAATAAAGACATTTAGAACATTTATGGACAAGGGAAACTAATTATAAATTATAGATTCCATTTTAAGTTGACTAAAGCTATATCTTTCTATAGGATTTTTCTCCTGGCCCTTAACCATAGATTTCACAAAAATCTTAGCATGCTGAAACAATTTGAAATATTTATAAGGGCAAAGAAAAGGGTTTTCTGTTATCCTAAGAAAAAAATAAGGTGGCTTTTACATGAGCCACTTTTCATTTATAGGCTCAGTTTGGAACAATTAAACAATTCTGGAATTGTTAAATTTAAATATTTAAAATCTACTGAGCACCATGAGCACCATTCTGCAATACACGCACACACACACACACACACGCACACACACACACTCACCTATGTATACATGTCTATACATATTTTATTCAAATGTGGAATATAATATATTGATTCAGAGACCAGTCGAGTAGTTGATGTACATAGGAACTAAATAAACATCTCTTGAATTAAAAACATAAATAAATAAATGAAAGCATTAACAAATAAAAGAGTAAATAGGTGAATTAGTGAGATTATTAGAGAAGTAGATCCTGACCTCTCTGAAACTACAAAATCTAAAGAAGAGACCTCTACATATAGCACTTTTTGGCTTCTAACATATTGTTAAAATATTAATAACAACACACATTGAGATTAGGGGAACAAAATATCATGTATACAGTAATTCTTTCTGATGCATGATTTACCCCCTCAGTTCTTAATACCTAAATCAAATAAGAAGCTGACATAACATCTAATCATGGGTTTATTTACCAACCTCCATTAACAGTATTAAAAGTATTTATAGAACATGTATGTGTATATCACAATTCCCAATTTTTTTTTCCATTTATTTTTAAGTTGGAGGCTAATTACTTTACAATATTATAGTGGTTTTTGCCATACATTGACATAAATCAGCCATGGATTTACATGTGTTCCCCATCCCGATCCCCCCTCCCACCTCCCTCCCCACCCCATCCCTCTGGGTCTTCCCAGTGCACCAGCCCTGAGCACTTGTCTCATGCATCCAACCTGGGCTGGTGATCTGTTTCACCCTGGATAGTATACTTGTTTCAATGCTGTTCTTTCTGAACATCCTACCCTCGCCTTCTCCCACAGGGTCTAAAATGTATTTTCCTAAATCCTTGTACCCTTACAAGGGTTGCCAATCACTAAACTCACTTTTAAAATCAGAAAATTGGAGATGAGGTAATTATATCACTTCCAAAAAGATTTAAATCAAGTAAGTAAAAATTCATGCAGTAAAATAATTTTATGCAATAAAACCATAAAGTGTAATGCAGTGGTGTTGGCTGTTCTTTCGTGTGCAATGTTTTAAGTTTATTTTTAATTGGAGGACAATTGCTTTACAATGCTATGTTGGTTTCTTCCATACATTAACATGAATCAGCCACAGGCATACATATGGCCCCTGCATTCTCCCTTCCACTCCCTACCCCATCCCACATTTCTAGGTTGTCACAGAGCACTGGATGGAGCTCTCTGCCTCGTGAAGCAAATTCCTACTGGCTATCTATTTTACATATGGTAATGTAAATGTTTCAGAGTTATTCTCTCAATTCATGCTACGCTCTCCTTCCCCCGCTGAGTCCACAAGTCTGTTGTCTGTTCTCTATATCTGCATCTCTATTGCTGCCCTGCAAACAGGCTCACCAGTATCATTTTTCTAGGTTCCATATATAGGCCTAAATGTAAGACAAGAAATATTCAAACTCTTAGAGGAAAACAGAATACTCTCTGACATAAATCACGGCACGATCCTCTATGACCCACCTCTTAGAGTAATGGAAACATAGATAAACAAATAGGACTTAATTAAAGGCATTGGCTCAGCAAAGGAAACTATAAACAAGAGGAAAAGACAACCCTCAGAATGGTAAAAAAAAAAAAAAAAAAAAACCTGCAAATGAACCAAATTACAATGGTGAACTATTCTTATAGTCATCAATGATATAGTGAAATAACAGATTCCAAATGTTAAATTTGGAATTTTTAAAAGTTTGGGTTTTGATTCTATTGAGAGACAAATGCACCAACAATCAAGGTTAAACTAAATGGAAGTTCTTTTGTCAAAGAAGACGAAACAAAATGCCAGGAGACTGTCTTTGAAAAATACAATTAAACCACAGGCCTGAAAGTATGTAGAGAATGAGATGTGTTTTGCTCTGATTTCTGAAGCCTGAGATCTGCATATAAAATATCAGCTTTGATTTATTTCCATTCCTTGACTTCTTCAAATTCCTGGTACCTAATCCTGATGTTTTCTTCCAAAATTAGTATTTTAATGTCCTTATATCCTTTATATGAGGGCTGTTTCCATCATAATAATTTTCTAGTGGAAGAGAAAGATGTGATTCAGTCTGTGCCTTGGGATGTTCCTTCATCATTTGTCTTCCCTTTCAGTATAAACTATGTTTTAAAATGTTCACTTTGGTGCCTGAATGGAAACCCTGGAGTATTTATTATAAATATATGAAGTGAATATATGAAAAAAAATTGTAAATAATTGTCATAAAAAGAAGGATTATTCCTCAAACTATGCTAGAAAACTGGTAATTTAAAACATACATTTAAAAATTGTATATGTTATATGTCAAAATAAAATTGTATGCAGTATATAAGTGATGTGATTGGAATATCAGTAATCAGGATTCTTGGCAAGGAAGGAGGCCTACAAGTTTGCAGGACTCAGGTCTTAAAACTATCAGGGGTGTCTCCTTCATTCTCATCTCGGCATTTCTTTGCATGGTGGCTTAATTTTCCCTTGCTACTAAGGCACGTCTTCTGCCAGTCAAGGGCATGGCATCAACACATATTGGGCTTAAATGTTCACACCTTAGTGACAGAACTAAAAAAGCTCTTCCTCCATCAAAAGTTAGAAATTTCCAGTGAAGGGGTATGACTGACTGGACTCGGGTTCATGGCCATTTCTCGAATCACTGCCATGTCTAGGTAGCAAGTTCCATGGAAAATATGTCAGTTCCCATTTGGACCACAAGGTAAAATTAAGACAGAGTTATCAATACCTTGCCCAATAGAGGAGGAGACGCTGGAAATCAAAACAATGTAATTACAACATACATGTCCAGCATTATTTAGATTAACTATTAGCAACAAAAATGTAAAATAAATCGCCCATGAACAAAATTAAAATGTAGTGTTATATATAAATGCTCACAGAACAAATGAATATAATCAAATTATTTTACTTCTCTAAGTCTCCTTTTTTTCACTGCCAATTACGATTCATATTTTTTTCTAAAAGGATTGTTCTGAAATTAAAATACAAAATAACTTTAAAATAACAAGGGCTTAGTGAAAGTTGCTCAGTCATGTCTGACTCTTTGAGACCCCAGATACTGTATAGTCCATGGAATTCTCCAGGCCAGCATACTGGAGTGGGTAACCATTCCCTTCTCCTAAGGATCTTCCCAACCCAGGGATCAAACCCAGGTCTCCTGCATTGCAGGTGGATTCTTTACTAGCTGAGCCATCAGGGAAGGCCAACAAGGGCTTAACATCACATGAAATTCATGACTCATAATTTGTTCCTAACTGTTCAAAATTGAAATGGTCACAATCTCTATTCCCTTTGAAAGAATTCTGCTAATCTTCCATAACTATTATTGTCAAAACAATATGCTTTGGGGTTATTATTTTCATTAATAATAATACCATTTATCATTTTGATATTCTGAGCTATACTGACATTTGCATCTGTATAATATCAGCAGAAATGAATACATGTATGATAGATAGGTATTGTGAAGTGTTAATGTAAGGAAAAAAATCACACACAAGTTACTGTCTTTTACAAATGATATACATTTCTTCTACCAAGGTTTACATTTAGAATGGTGCTTTTAGAAGTAATCTACATTCATAGTTTCTCTCTAGAGGCTATCACCTCAGAAAACCAATTGTATTTGAAATAATTACTCTGCAGCAATATTGTGATCTTCTACATTAGCTGGGCTGAGTGAAGATAAAGAACCTTGCCTTTCAGTCAATGAAACAAGCAAAACTTTCCACAACTCAATATTTCCGAAAGGAAGGACTCTGTACAACTCAATTACTTGAGTACAAAGTTGTGATGTGTTTGACTTTTATAAAACCTGTCTATAATTTCCGATTTTCTCTGCATTTCCTCAGTTTGCTTTTCACCAAAGAGTGTTTCATAGGATAACTTCCCTAAACTTAAATTAAGAAGATAATTTTTGTAAGTACATAATGACCAACCATGTACCAAGAACTTAACTGTCACCTCAAAGCCACACCAGCCCAAGAACTGAAATGGGAATTATTACCAGTAAAAAGTTCTATTCATTGTTTGCTACCTCCATATACCAAAGTGCAGTCAGTCCCCTAGTGCCCTCAAGATTAGTCTCCATGAAGAGTTATGGTGAATTCCCATGCAATAGCTGAGCCTATTTCTTGAACAAATTTAGGAACTTCCTACCCATAATTTCTGTAGCTGTACTGTAAATCCTTCACATAGAGTTGTTCCCAGTAGGTAATATTAACCTGTTCCAGACACAACTATTTTCTTTGTATCTGTAAAAGTCCAGTGATTATCAACTCTAGCTCAACTGCTGACTCTGCTTCCAGTTACTCTTAGTCATAGCTATGACACCTTGTGGGCAGTAACAAAGTTCTCAGGCACTATCTGTTCAAGAAATTGTGACCAAAAAATACAAAATTTCACAATGTCCATTAGTGTTACACACTGAGCCAGGTTTTTTGGGGTCTTTTTTGAACCAAGTTCTAAAGCCATGCTTAGTAACAGGTATCACCACTCCAGAACTTACAATGCACTAGGCATTCTACTAAATCACCTCATACAATGTTCATTATTTGAAAATTAAAATCTGAAGCTAAAGCCATTGAGTAAATTGAGTAAACTCAAGATCACTCAGTAAGCAGCAGTGCAGATTTCCCCATCTACATCTGACTCCAAAACACAGGTTATAAACCATGCCTCTATATATTTATAGAGGTTTCATGGAAAATTTCTCTCAGCTTTTACTTAAAGCCCTTTCTTAACCCTTAGGATCTGGTAATGAATCTATGAGCTGCTGAACTGTGAGAAACCCAAAAGAAACCACTGTGTTCTCTATGCAAAACCATTCTCTCTCAACAACTCTGATGTGTAACAGAGCTAAGCCTCTTGTATCTGATTTTCTCTTTGGAACAAGTTTCTTCCCAAGATGGAATTACTTTGCTCAATACAGTGGGAGATGCTGGCAATTAAAACAATGCAATTACAACATAAATGTTTAGCATTATTTATGTTAACTATTAGCAATAGAAATGTAAAACTAATTGCCTATAACAAAATTAAAATAAAGCATTAGGTAACTTTCCTGGGTGGTGGGGTTGGGGGGGAGGTAGGGGGGGTTGGGCAGTGGCCAAGACTCTCCCATTTCAGGGTGAAATGAGACTGATCCCAGGTCAAGGAAGTAGATCCCACCTAGACATGTTTCAGTGGATAACTCTTTCCTAAAGTTTAACTAAGAAGATAATTTTTGTAAGTACATAATGCCAACCATGTACCAATAACTTAACTGTCGCCTCAAGCCACACACCACCACAAAGACTGAAGATCCTGCATGGATCTATTGCAGACAAATGAATATATATTTTTAAAAATCTAAAGCATTTAAATATAAATGCTCAGATGTATGAACTGCCTAAACATCTTATGTAAATAAATATCAGTTCTAAACCTGCCTGAAAGTATCTTAGCCCAGCAATAGAGAAAGTTGGTATCTATGTATTTTGTGTCATTGGATGTACAGTAAAAATTCTCTAACTTTATAGCCTCAGGACATTTGACTTGCTTAAAAATTACTGAAGACCCCAAAGAACTTTAATTTTTGAGTTATGTCAGTGTATATTTAACATATTATGCAATTTTAAAATGTAATATCTTAAACAGGACCACAAATTCTTTTCCCGTTCCTTCAAACAATAGAGTTCACTTCCCAACTTTGAAATTTTTTTTGGCTTGCTTTGGTCAAAATAATGGAGCAGAAGCAACATTGTATGACTTCCAAGACTAAGTCTTAGTACACTTTGTAGCTTGTGCTTTTGCTTTTTTGGAATTCCAAAATCACTATGCTCTAAGGAAACCACATCTAATTTACTGGGTTGGAGACTTCATGGAGAGGAATTGAGGTTCCCCAGCTTACAGGCAGACCTATGACTCAGAACATCCTGTACATTGTAGCCCAACCCAAACCTCAGCAGATTGCAGCTTCATTATTGAGCTTAGAGAAAACCAAGAAAAGAAACTCTCATTCATAACAAATAATATGGAGAAATAATAAATCACTGTTGTTTTAAACCATTGAATTTGGGGTGAATTTTAACACAGAAATAGACAACTGTTATGGAAATCTTATGCAGTTTTAGGGTTGTTTTGGATACCTAAAAATTACAGAATTTGAATCAAAAAGAAAATTAGATTCTAGTTAATGAAAGAAATAAAATACTACTTTAAATGTAATTTACCCAAAGTGCTTTTTTCAGCTTAGTTCCATTTTCCCTAAACCTCTGTTTGTTGGATTTTTTGAAAATAATTTGAAAAGACAACCTACACAGTGGGAAAGAATATTTGCAAATGTGACCAATAAGCAGGTAATTATCAAAATATACAAATAGCTCATACAGCACAATATCAAAAAAAAAAAAAAAGCCAATCAAGAAATGGGCAGAAGATCTTAGTATACGTTCTCCAAAGAAGACAGATAGCCAACATCTGAAAAAATGTTCAACATCACTAATTATTAGAGAAATGAACATAAAAACTGCAATGGGATATCGCTTCACTCCAGTCAGAATGACCATCATCCAAATGTGTACAGATAAAATAAATGCTGGAGAGGGTATAGGGGAAAAAGGAATACTCCAACACTGTTGGTGGGAATGTAAGTTGGTACAGCTACTATGGAGAACAGTATAGAGATTGCTCAAAAAACTAAAAATAGAAATATCATATGATCCTGCAATGCCACTCCTGGGCCTATATCTAGAAAAAACTATAAACTGAAAAGACACATGCATGCCAATGTTCACTGCAGCACTATTTACAATAGTCAAGACATGGAAGCAACCTACATGTCCATCAACAAAGGAATGTGTAAAGTAGATGTGATGCATATATACAGTGGAATATTACTCAGCTGTTAAAAATGAATTAATGTTATTTGCAATAACATGGAAGGATCTAGAGATTATCATACTAAGTAAAGTGAGCCAAAGAGAAATAAATGATATTGCTTATACATGGAATCTGAAGGAGGGGGGATGAATTAACAAAACAAAAATAGATCCCACAGACATAGAAAACAAATTTATGGTTACCAAATGGAAAGAGATGCAAGGGAGGTGGATAAATTAAATGGTTGAGATTAACATATATATACTACTATATATAAAATAGATAACCAACAAGGAAATACTGTATACCATGGGGAACTATACTCAATATTTTGTAATTACCTATAAAGGAAAAGAATATGAAAAAGAATCTAAGTCACTGAGCTGTACAGCTGGAACAAAACACTGCAAATATAGTATCAGTCAGTTCAGTTCAGTCACCCAATCGTGTCCAACTCTTTGCGACCCCATGGACTGTCCATCACCAACTCCCTGTCCATTATCAACTTCCAGAGCTTGCTCAAACTCATGTCCATCGAGTTGGTGATACTATCCAACCATCTCTATGTATAGAATATATATAATAAGAATATACTATACTTCAATTTTAAAAATTAATTAATCAATCAAACAAACTCGATTTATTTACACAGTAGACTTCTGGAGGGTTTAAAAAATCTCCCAACAGTAGACTTCTGGAGTGTTTAAAAAACACTCCCAACAATTTTCCTTCAAATTCTGTGTGTGTGCATGCAAGCATATGCGCTCAATAGTCAAAATTTTGGCAACTATTACTGATGATTCCGACAGCTGAAATTTTACTGGCCCTTTTGTATATGTGCCAAGAGTTCCTAATGATTACATTAATACATTTTTCAGTGTATTCTAGTTTTAAGTGAAATGTACAGATTCTTTGACACTGAGACTTTGTAAGAATAGGTCTAAATTAAATAGAGGGTTGAGACAATTATCTGCCTAGTCAATTATCAATCTCTATTATTAGGAAAAAGCAGAAGTTTAAGGTTTAAAATTTTCAGACTGGTTGTCTACATTGAGTCATCCAGCTTTCCATTATCCTTTTTATGGAACTATGATTCAACTCTGTTTGATACAGGATACCTTAAATACATCTATATCCATAGAGCAAAATGGAGTGAAGTAGTTACCTATTTAACTTGGTCTGATAACAACAGCTGTGTATTTCTCTTTAAAATATAGAAGAAAATTCCTCCATTTGGTGCTTTGCTTTGAAAACATGTCACATTAGGCTGGTATTATATAAATTCAATTTAAAAACAAACATTTGACAGGGTTAAGATTTCTTATGAATGATGATAAAGGAACTAGAAGCCACTAGAGAATAGTAGATAACATATATTGGAACATGACCAATCTCTAACCTGAGAATTACCTTCTAAGAGAGGAATAATAATGGCTATAGCATTGACTATCTGCTGTTAGATTCTTAAAGCACAATATTGGTCTTCATTATAACTGAAGCACACTGTAGCTCCCAAGCCCCTGTTTTTCTAATGAAGTTTCAGTGACAAGCAATTTGTAGTTATCTATTGATTTATTGAGGGCTTCCCCAGTGGCTCAGAAGGTAAAGAATCTGCCTGCCGTGCGGGAGACCTGGGTTCAATCTCTGGGCTGGGAAGATCCCCTGGAGAAGGGAACGGCTACCCACTCCAGTATTCTGGCCTGGAGAATTCCATGGACTGTATAGTCCATGGAGTCACAGAGTCGGACACGACTGAGTGACTTTCACACTTGCACATTGATTTATTGAAAGAAAGGAAAAACCTTTATCTTTACTTTCTAACATTTTCCACACCTACATCTTCTACCAACAGATGAATCCCCTTTAAAAGATTATAATCACAGCAAGATCCTCTATGACCCACCTCCCAGAATATTGGAAATAAAAGCAAAACTAAACAAATGGGACCTAATTAAACTTAAAAGCTTTTGCACTACAAAGGAAACTATAAGCAAGGTGAAAAGACAGCCCTCAGATTGGGAGAAAATAATAGCAAATGAAGCAACAGACAAAGGATTAATCTCAAAAATATACAAGCAACTCCTGCAGCTCAATTCCAGAAAAATAAATGACCCAATCAAAAAGTGGGCCAAAGAACTAAACAGACATTTCTCCAAAGAAGACATACAGATGGCTAACAAACACATGAAAAGATGCTCAACATCACTCATTATTAGAGAAATGCAAATCAAAACCACAATGAGGTACCATTACACGCCAGTCAGGATGGCTGCTATCCAAAAGTCTACAAGCAATAAATGCTGGAGAGGGTGTGGAGAAAAGGGAACCCTCTTACACTGTTGGTGGGAATGCAAACTAGTACAGCCGCTATGGAAAACAGTGTGGAGATTTCTTAAAAAACTGGAAATAGAACTGCCATATGACCCAGCAATCCCACTTCTGGGCATACACACTGAGGAAGCCAGATCTGAAAGAGACACGTGCACCCCAATGTTCATCGCAGCACTGTTTATAATAGCCAGGACATGGAAGCAACCTAGATGCCCATCAGCAGATGAATGGATAAGGAAGCTGTGGTACATATACACCATGGAATATTACTCAGCCATTAAAAAGAATTCATTTGAACCAGTCCTAATGAGATGGATGAAGCTGGAGCCCATTATACAGAGTGAAGTAAGCCAGAAAGATAAAGAACATTACAGCATACTAACACATATATATGGAATTTAGAAAGGTGATAACGATAACCCTATATGCAAAACAGAAAAAGAGACACAGAAATACAGAACAAACTTTTGAACTCTGTGGGAGAATGTGAGGGTGGGATATTTCAAAAGAACAGCATGTATACTATCTATGGTGAAACAGATCACCAGCCCAGGTGGGATGCATGAGACAAGTGCTCCGGCCTGGTGCACTGGGAAGACCCAGAGGAATCGGGTGGAGAGGGAGGTGGGAGGGGGGATAGGGATTGGGAACACATGTAAATCCATGGCTGATTCATATCAATGTATGACAAAACCCACTGGAAAAAAATAAAAATAAAAATAAAAAATAAAAAAAAAAAATAAAAGATTATAAGAGAAAGGTTACAGTGACAGCAAAACCTGTAACTTTCATTCACTTAGATCAGACTCTTTCTGGTGATTATCAGTGGTGACTATACATCTTGATTTAACTGAAAGAAACATAATTTGTGACTGCTATAGCAGAATAAATATTAATCACCTCCCCTTTCATTATCAAAAAAGCATTCAAGTTTGGATAATAACATAGAAGATAACCCTCAGGGAATACCTTTTCCCCTGGTGCCCTCTCACTCGTGAATATATGTCTCCTTTCAGAAACTCTCTTCAGTCTGAAGGAGGAGAGCAGGTCAATGGTCCTGTGATTTTCCCCCATGTCTTCCTTCTTCTTTTTCTCTCAACCAATTATACTGTCCATCTCTCCCTTGTTTATTTATTTTTCAAGGAAAGGTCAGCTATATCCTTGGCTTTATAGCCTCTTGCCTTATAATGGAAACAGTATTATTTAACCAGCAGGTGAGGATGAGCTCTTGAGCTAGAGTCAGCCTAGATTGAGCTTTTTAAGACTTTAGTTTTCTCACATGTAAAGAGAAAATAGTAAACTATCTGTCTCATGAGTGTGAGTGTGAAGTCACTCAGTTGTGTCCGACTCTTTGCATCCCCATGGGCTGTAGCCCACCAGGCTCCTCTGTCCATGGAATTTTTCAGGCAAGAGTACTGGAGTGGGTTGCCATTTCCTTCTCCAGGGGCTCTTCCAGGAAGTGGTAATAAACTTGTTTTAAAACTAAATTATGAAAATGCATATACTCTAATTTATGTTACAAACTAAAGTGAACTTGAGAGGGGAAAAAAAGTATTTCTCCAGTACTAATTTTCTAGAAATTAAGCATTCTTTAAGTTATTTTTCAGAATTATGATAAGTAAACTGTTAGGTTTTAAAATAAATTTTTCAGATTTCTGAGACTTACAGAATATAAGCATCAGAAGGGACCCTAAATGTTAGAAGTGGGGGGGAACAAAAGGAAGAAAAGGGAAGGGAAAGAATGAAGGAAGGACAAAAGAAAATAAAAGGAAAAGAAAACAAAGAACTATCATACCCAGAAAAATAATAGGAATAAATCTCAAGCTGAAATCCCAATAATTGAACGATAAAAGCTTACAGGATAAAGACACATTTTTTTTCATGTAAGAACTAAAAATAAACTTGAAAAAGACACACAGGGGTAAATTCTCAAAGATTTATGGAAGGATGACTGATACATAATGGCCTCGAGGATCAATCAGTACAGTTCCTTCATTACATCTGAAGTTTTGCTTCATATTTTATACTTTGAGCATAATAAACTCTCTAAACATGTTTGTAGTCAAATGATATAAAACTGTCTTAGCTAGAGGGAAGGTTAACAAAAAATGTACCAACAGAAAAATGCAGCAAAGTGGACTTCAACATTTTGATATAGCATTATTTAAAACTGATTTATTCAAATCGCCAATATTTCATATCTTCAAATCAACAAATAGTTGATGCTCTAAATCAACTATATATAAGACAATTTATAAAAAATAGTCACTGCCACACAAAGTGTATAGAGCTAAGTTGAAAAGAAAGAACATTTATATAGAAGGATGTTTTAAAAAATGAGATGAGATTTATCCTTCTGAAACAATTTGGAGTTTAATCAGGGGCTAGATTTATCCTCCTGTCTAAAACCACATGGAAAACAAGAAAAAATATAGGAAACTGTTTTTAAAACATTGGACATACAGTGACAAAAGGTAATATGATCTCTGAGAGGTGAGCAACAGACAAGGTGAGCCTCAGGCCTGCCCCCGCATCCTCTCCTCAGTCATCCCAGACCCTGAGACAGAGACAGTGATCCAGATGCAGCCCAACAGTCTCCCTCAACTGCAGGAATGGAGCTGAAAGCCACGGGGACCACAGTGCTGGAAGCCACAGGGCAAAGTGCTGGTTAGGGGAAAGCTGCACGGAATAAACACCCCAGAGATCGGCAGAGGCCCCCACTTTGAGTATTCCACCGAGTACTGAGCAGCGCATGTGTGTGAAGAAATGACTCAAAGTCAGGAAAAAGCCACTCAAAAGGATTAAAGGAAACAGTATTCAGAGCACACACAGGAACAGAAATAATGTGTGTCCCTTTGCCAGAATGAAAGCCTGTAACTCATAGGACACTGGAGATTATACTCGGAAAGATCTTGCCTCAGTAACAGGGAATAAATAATTAGCCATACACTAAAGACTGCTCTGGTTCTACCTAATAAATCTTAGAGGCGAGACCTCAAAGTGTCAGTTTTCCAAGTAACTCAGCCATATGCCAGAGGAAAGCCCAAGAATACTTTCAGGAATACAAACAATACCAATATCCAACAAGGCAGAATTCATAATATCTGTACCTAAAGCAATATACTGAAGAGCACTCAAATACTGTGTTGGTAAATGCTTTTTTTTTTCATTTAAAAAATTTACTTAAAAGAAAAAAACTGGACTTCTGCTTCCAAGAAGATTTAGTAGAAGTACTTTTGTTTATTCCCTTGCTAAGTACAACTAACAATTCTGAATGTTATATTAAAAAAAAAAGGAAGTCTTCAAAAGGTAGAGAAAAATCAGACTGGTAGGGAAAAAGCGATCCAGGGAATGAGGTGGTGGTGCACTCCCTGGGTTTTCTTCTTGCCTTAACATCACAAACACAGAGTTGTAGAAGCCAGCAACCCACAGAAAGGGTATTTATATAGTCGTCTAAAAAAGATGCACAACTTGAGAGTTGCAAGTTAATTTTATTTGGGGCAAAATGAGGACTGCAGCCCAGGAGGCAGCACCTCAGATAGCGCTGAGAGACTGCTCCAAAGCAGCAGTGGAGGAAGGTCAATATATAAGGTTTTGGTGAAGTGGGAGCTCAGTATCCTAAGCACTCATTTTACAAAAGTGTTTTGTTAGTCACCAGGATCTGATGTTACCATGAAGGGATTTAGTGCTTCTCTAGATATGAGGAGATGCAAGGATTAAGATCATAAAATCGGTTCTGAAAAACATCCAGTTATCCAAGATCTGTCCCACCAGATTCAAGACCTGCCTCACCAACATCCAACACCTGCCCCACCAGATTCCCTGGAGCACGGAGTGCCTCACTCCCCCCTAAACGCCCTCAGGGGGTGTTGAAGGTCAACAGCTCCAGCAGCACAGGGTTCAACCTCCACAGAAAGTGAGAGTGAAGTCGCCCAGTCGTGTTGACTCTTTGAGACCCCATGGCCTGTAGCCTACCAGGCTCCTCTGTCCATGGACTTTTCCAAGCAAGAATGCTGGAGTGGGTTGCCATTTCCTTCCCCAGGGGATCTTCCCGGCCCAGGGATCAAACCCTGGTCTCTCACATTGCAGGCAGACACTTTACAATCTGAGCCACCAGGGAAGCCAGACAGATGGCAAATGCCCTTGTTGCAGTTGTGTCCGACTCTTTGTGACTCCATGGACTGTACAGTCCATGGAGTTCTCCAGGCCAGAATACTAGAGTGGATAGCCTTTCCCTTCTCCAGGGGATCTTCCTGGCCCAAGGATGGAACCCAGGTCTCCCGCATTGCAGGCAGATTCTTTACCAGAGGGGCCACAGGCAGTGCTGTTGGCAAGTGCCAGTTTGTAGTTGACAACAGAAAGTTATTATTTTTGAAAAAGTAAGATAAGATTTATTTCTCTGGCTAGTATGGCCCCAAAACACATGAAAAATGATCAGAATATAAGAAACAGTGATTTTTAATGACATTGAAAGTCAAGTATCAAAGATATTTAAGTGTGATAACACACATACCTGTGTGTTCTAGTGATAAGACAGAGAAAAGGGGCAGCCTAGTAAGACAGAAAAGTTTTAGACAATTACTGTTCTACTCCAGCCAAATATCAAATATGATGGGGAAAAAAAAAATTACCAAACTGTGCTTACCTATCACTGACTCCAGGAAAGGCTGAATGCAGTATCAGAATCTAGACTTCTAACCTAGCCAGGATGTAATGAGTCATGCCAGCCCCTCCCCACAGCCAGGGTGGTGTCAGATAAAACCAGGATTTTTATCCTTTCTAGGTGGTAAAAAGCCTCCACCCAAAATGGTATCAATGCAAACTACCAGAGAAGCAGTAACAAGAGACTCCCGTCTCTCCAGCCAGGCTGATACCAATGGGGCTCCAGTGGGGGCTAGAACTCCAACTTCCATGCAGCAATCATTAGGATACTTTTCCTTTGGTGTCAAGAGGCTGTGTGGGGAGCTTCAGTTTAAGCCTCATCCTGCATAAAGAGTTGATGCCCTCTTGCGTGCTGAAGTGAGGTCAGCAGAGAAAGCAAGTTAAAATGGAAGGTTTAAACAAGATCTAGATACTCATTACAAAGCATTCAGATTCCAGCTGAAAATTATCTGTCATACCAAAACCCAGAAAAATTTCTACTTGAATGGAAAAAGAAACACACACAAATCAATAGATGCCAAGATTAATTTGACAGATTATTTAGAGTTATATAACAAAGATTTTAAACAGCCATTATACAAATACTTCAATGAGAAAACATAAACATGCCTAAGAGCAAATAAAAAACAAAACAAAACAAATTCTAAAAAAAAAATTAGAAGTATCATCAAGAAGGAGAAAAACATAGTAGATATTAAAAAGATATTAATAGAAATTTTAGAACTGAAAAATACAAAAACAAAACCCCAGTGGAGGGGATTGTAAATAAAATAGAGATGAATGAATCAGTAATTTGAAAAGGTATCTGCATTTCCATGTTCAGTAGCATTGTTTACAAAAGCTAAGATATGGAAACAACCTAAGTATCTGTTCATAGATTAATGGATAAACAAAACATGGTATGTATACTCAAACTTAAAAAAGAAAATCCTGCTATTTGCAACAACATGAATGAACCTGGAAGACATTATCCTAAGTGAAATAAGTCAGATGCAGGGGGAAAAAAAAGCATGATCACACTTATGTGTGAAATCTAAAAATTAATCAAAAACATAGAAGCAAAGGGAAGAATGGTGGTTACAACAGACAAGGAGGTGGGGGAACAGGAGATGTTGATCAACGGGTACAAAATTGCAGTTATGCAGCATGAATAATTATAGATATCTATCATATCATACAATATGATAACTATAATTAATAATAGTGTGCTGAATAATGGAAATCTGCTGAGAGTAGATTTTAAGTGCTCTCATTACACACACACACACACAAATGGTAGTTATGTGATGAGAAGATACAATAATTAGCTTGACTGTAGTGATAATTTTGCTGTGTATGTGTTCATATATATAAAATTATCATATCTAAACCTTAAGTATATTCAATTTTATAAAAAATTAAATATAAAACAACACTTGACTAAGTTATTATTGGAAGATTTTTTAAAAGTATTTTTGGGCAACTTGATTTCTGAAAATTCTCTTACAAAACCTATGAAAGCTGGTATGTCTGATTCAAGTTCCTAACTGTAGATGTTGCAACGGTGAAATACTGGACTAAGAAGGTCATTATGAGGAAAACTCTAACACACCTTATTCATGATTCTGACATGTATTATATTTCAAACTGACAATATTCTGGATTTTCTGAGTTAACTAAAAATGTTATGAAAAAGTAACCATAATGTTATATTAATATAAGTGACTTTAAAACCTTCAAATAAAATATAGAAATTGTCAAACTGAATAAAAGAGAAAGTTCCAACCATTAGAAATCCTCTTTTAATATAAAGACATATAGGTAACAGGTGTAAGAATGGATAAAGATATAACATGACAATAATAATCCAAGTAAAGGAGAGTTTCAGTGGAGTCTCAGTGGTGATACCAGCCAAGTGGTGGTGGTTTAGTCGCTAAGTCACGTCTGACTCTTGCGACCCCATGGACTGTGGGCTCCTCTGTCCATGGGATTTTCCAGGCAAGAATACTGGAGTGGGTTGCCATTTCCTTCTCCAATCAGCCAAATAGATCAGAGCTAAGAATATCATCAGGGATGAAGACAGTTACTTCATAATGATAAAGGAGTCAGTTAATCAAAAGAACATAACAATGTTCTTTATGCAGCCAATAACACAATATTTATGCACCCAATACCACAGCATTGATATGCATGAAGCAAAAACTGGAAGAGCAAGGAGACAAAAATAAATCAGAACTACAGAGGGAGACTTCAAAAATCCTCTCTCAATAAGTGATGGAAGAAGGGCACAAAATATCTGAAAGAACATATAATACTTGGTTTTTTAAAATATACTTAAAATTAAGAGATTAGCAACTTAAAATAATCATATATTTATACTGCTCATTAACATAAATAGATTTGGTATTAAAAGATGCTTGCTTCTTGGAAGGAAAGTTATGACCAAACTAGACAGCTTATTAAAAAGCAGAGACATTACATTGCCAACAAAGGTCCGTCTAGTCAAAGCTATGGTTTTTCCAGTAGACATTATGGATGTGAGAGTTGGACTATAAAGAAAGCTGAGCACCAAAGAATTGATGCTTTTGAACTGTGGTGTTGGAGAAGACTCTTGAGAGTCCCTTGGACTGCAAGGAGATCCAACCAGTCCATCCTAAAGGAGATCAGTCCTGGCTGTTCATTGGAAGGACTGATGCTGAAGCTGAAACTCCAATACTTTGGCCACTTGATGTGAAGAGCTGACTTATTTGAAAAGACCCCGATGCTGGGAATGATTGAAGGCAGTAGGAGAAGCGGATGACAGAGGACGAGATGGTTGGATGGCATCACTGACTCAATGCACATGAGTTTGAGTAAATTCTGGGAGCTGGTGATGGACAAGGAGGCCTGATGTGCTGCGGTTCATGGGGTCACAAAGAATCAGACACGACTGAGCGACTGAACTGGAGTGTTACTCAGTCACAAAAAGGAGGCAGATTTGACCATTTACAATAATGTGCATGGATCTACAGAGTGTTAGCTTAGTGAAATAAGTCAGACAGAGAAAGACAAACACTCTTTTTTGATTTTGCTTGTTTTCCATGTTCTGAAAACAGTGAACGTCTGGCAATGCTGGGCACATTTTCCCCCAGGGAAATACCTTGGTCACTTTTTCAACTAAGGCAGTTACATTGGCCAGTTCCACAGTAGCTACTTTGTTCACTGAGTATCAATTGCCATCTACTATCATAAATAGTCACATTATTATATTTCTTTCAGTAAAGAGGAAAAAAAATTATTTCTTGTGATGTTCATTCACTTAGATTCTCTGCTTTGGCCCTAGGGCATTTTACTTTGAAGGCCTGCTATATAGACTGTCACTAAGATCTTAACTGATTAAAACTGGTTTTTCTTGGTCTTCTTAGGGTAATATACCCAATGGCAAGCATATTAATCAGCCATCTGTACCCGTGGGTTCCACATCTGTAGACACAATCAAACACAGGACAAAAATGTCCAGAATAAAAATTTAAGAAAGTTCCAAATATCAAAACTTGAATTTTCCATGTATTTGTAAACAGTTACGTAGCATTTACGTCATATTAGGTATTGCAAGTAACCCAGAGATGATTTAAAGTATACCAGAGGATGAGCATAGCTTATAGGCAAATATATCTTTTTATATAAGGGAGTTGAGCATTCATGGATTCTGGTACTTGAGGAAGATTCTGGGACTAATCCCCACTGGATTCTGAGGGACAACTTTATATTTAAACTAGCATTGCTAAGTGGGAAAGATGCAAACTAAACTGGTACCCTTGAAAGTATACTGCTGTTGCTCCATAGGAGACCTATATTCTGCTTTGGGATTCAGAAACATCATTTCTTTCTTGACAAATGGAGCAAAAATAATACAAGCTCTCCCTTTGCCCCTCTGTGTTGTAAAATTGAATCAGCAGACAGAAATTGTGGCTAGCAAGTAAAGAACAGGAAGTCAGTATTTGAAAAGATGTATTAGAGGGAAGAAAGTCATTCTCAGGAAACAAAAGATAGTCAATGCAAATTAGACTTTAAACAATGGCAAAAAAAAAATAATAAATGCTTACTGTGAAACATAATTTGGCTCCTGAGGTGACAATGATAAATCTGAGAGATATTTTTAAATATCAGTGCTTTGAAAAATAATTGAGACCAGAAAGCAGTAAGAGAACCCTTGATCAGAGTGGCATTTGAATCCTTTATTAAAAATAAGTCTAACATTTATATGAGCTAGGAACTGTGCTGATCCTCAGAGAAATTCTCTTAGGTATAATTTCTTCATTATTCACGTGAAGAAACGGAGACACAAAAGGGTAAAGAAAACCTATGCCAATTTGTTGTTTTTCAGGTTCTAAGTCATGCCTGAATTTTTGCAACCCCAGGGACTACAGCATGCCAGGACTCTGTGCCCTTCACTGTCTCCTGGAGTTTGCTCATGTCCATTGACTTGGTGATGCCATCCAACCATCTCATCCTCTGTCATCCCCTTCTCTTCCCACCTTCAATCTTTCCCAGTATCAGGGTCTTTTCCAATGAGCTGGCTCTTCACATCAGGTGGCCAAAGTACTGGAGCTTCAGCATTAGTCCTTTCAATGAATATTTAGGGTTGATTTTCTTTATTGACTGGTTTAATCTCCTTCCAGTCCAAGGGACTCTCAAGAGTCTTCCTCAGCACAACTTAAAAGCATCATCATTTCTTCAGCATTCAGCCTTCTTCGTGGTCCAACTCTCACATCCATACATGACTACTGGAAAAACCATTGCTTTGACTCTACAGACATTTGTTGGCTAAGTGATGTGTCTGCTTTTTAATATGCTGTCTACATTTGTCATAAATTTTCTTCCAAGGAGCTAGCATCTTTTAATTTCTTGGCTGCAGTCACCATCAGTGTGATTTTTGGTGCCTCAGAAAATAAAATCCGCCACTGTTTCCACTTTTCCCCATCTATTTACCATGAAGTAATGGGACCAGATGCCATGATCTTCATTTTTTGAATGTTGAGTTTTAAGCCAGCTTTTTCACTCTCCTCTTTCACTCTCATTAAGAGGCTCTTTAATTCCTCTTCATTTTCTGCCATTAGAGTGGCAATGTGTGCCAATATGCAGATTTAAATCCCTACGATCCCAGAGCTCTGGATCCTGTCCACTTCATAGTACATTTCTATTCCCTTCATGTCAAGGAACCAAACGGTGAAACAAGAATTCTAAAGTACACTGTTTATCTCTGCTGTGTGTGTTTATTTATACATAAATTGATATACAACCATCAAATCTTTATATTCTTTCTATGGAAAGATTGATCTTCTCTGGAGAGATCCATTACAAAGAACAGACTCCAGGATCAGTCTAAAAACAACCTTGGACAAGTAGATGCAAAGTTGTCAAATCAAGCCTGGAAACCAGGAACATTCAGATAACTCCATTTATTTATGGCCCTGTATCTGGAGACAAACATTGTTTATACTCTCAGATTCCCTCATTTGCTTCATTCTTCTTCTACAAAGCCTATAGGACTCAGACAAAACATCACACCAAGGGTTATATGTGGAGTTTGTATGTGGAGTTTAACAGCTCCACTGGTATATGTGGAGCACGTGCACCACAACTATTGATCCTGTGTTCTAAAACCCAGGAGCTGCGACTACTGAGGTCACGCACCACAACAACTGAAGCCCTTGCGCCCTAGATCCCGTTGCTCCTCCACAAGAGAAGCCACAGCAATAAGAAGCCCGTGCACCACAGCGAGAGAGGAACCCCTTCTCACCACGACTAGAGAAGTCCACACAGCTATGAAGACGCAGCACAGCCAACAATAAATAAAATAAAAGTATAAAAAAAAAAAAAACCCACAATTTTCCCATACTTTAACTGCCTGTCAACATCTTCCATCTATTCCTAAGTTTCAAAAAGATCTGCTGGTCTTGAATACAGTATTTTCTTTCTCAGATGCCACCTAACCTTCTTTTCATAATTCTGAGGTAAGTCACTGAATCACTGAGTGTTCAAGTTAAAATCCTCAATGCTCCCTTAGTAGCCACTGATCCCCAAAATGTTTGAAATATCTGTGATTGGTAGGCCAATTTCAATTAGTGAGGGTAATATACTTTTAAGCATTGGTGCTCAACAAATGTTTAAATATTATCAACACTATATTTCATGAAAGTGTGGAATAATTCATACCTAAATCTACAGACATCATAAATCTATATGCTATTAGAAAACTAGCACCTATAACAGCTTTGCTCTGTTCTAGTATCTTACTATGTTATTTAAGTAAACAACACTTTAAAAATTCATATCTCAAAGTTAAAACTAATAAAATTTAGATTAATAAATTATAAGAGAAAGATTTTTTGGGTAGTGGTAGTGGAGGTTTTTGCTTGCTTAGTTATACTCATTAGTCATTGGGTATCTGCTAAAAATCATGTCAGTGCAACACTGGCTTCTGGATCACTAGTAAAGAGTTCAAAGCATCTTAAATTCAGGGTATGATGTGTTCATTCACCTTAATGCAATTCTGATTTGTCTGGTTCTTTTTCCTGCACCACCATTAATGGAGATTTCACTGCTAAACTGAAGTTTTTCCCTAACAAAAAAATTAGAAAATCTTTCTAACAGAACAAAAATGAAAACAGAATTTACCAGAAATTGTTATATGCAGCTGAAAGTTGTTCAATGCAACTAAGTACAATGTGGAATCATTAATAAGGTATGGAAAAACATAATGGACAATAGCCTAAAATTTTTACAAAATTTGAGCAAACTCTCTACTTTAGTTAATAATACTGTATCACATGTGAATTTTTTTTTTTTTAACAACAGAGTATTTCTTTATATTCTCAGAATTGGATTAGAAGTTTCAAGCCTCATTCAATTTTTTTCTTAATCATTAAGATAATAAACTTTCTAAACGTTAAGCAGCAATAGTACACGCCAAAATACATGGAACTATATCAATGTTCTGAGTGAATATAAATTAGAAATCTAGTATTCTATTTATACTAAGTCAAATGAGTGGAATCAAAATGCCATAAATATTTTAGTTAGGCAACATTTCATAAGTTTTGCAAAAGAAATATATAGATATTCTATATCTATTATTTTCTATAATATATATATATTATATATCCTCTCTATGTATACAAAAGCTTTTCTACTACACTTGATAAAGGTTTGAGAAAGAACAACAAAACAGAGACAAATTGGAAAACATAAACTGAATGAAATGGGAGCACTGAATATGAAATAGAGAAAGTGAAACAAACTAGATAAAAGTAAAAGATTATCATATAGTCATATAGTACAGTTGTTTTTAAACATGGCTGCTCATCAGAAACACATTGGGAACTTTGGAGAGAAAAAGCAATACCTGGGCACTTGTATTTTTCAAAATCTTCCAAGATAATTCTGATATGTGCATCTGTATTTTAAAAAGTGATTACAGGTTTTTCTACTAAATTGTAGTTTTAGTGATATTACTTTATTATTTTTTGTAGACCAATCATGATACAATGGTATTAAGCAAATAATAGTTACATACTCACAATAATAAGAGATGCTTATCAGTTTTTACAATCAATAGCCAAACAAAAATAAAAGATAATTATAGTCACAAGGCATAATGGAAACATGATTAACCTAAGAAACAACATAATTACATACACTTTGGGGGGTTAAGTACAGTGATATGGGTAAGTGTATCAACTGCAAATTTTCAATGTGTTTCCTCACCCTCTTGATTTCAAACAATGCGATATCCCTAGAGTTCTCTCCAAATTTATTAAATTTATTCAACTCTATCCTATATTTCCTCATGGAAAGAGAAGTCATTTCTTATGGCTTGGAGTCTCTTCCATAGATTTTCCTTCCACTCTGAACCTATTGAGGAGGCTTCCAAAATCAGTTTGTAAGCTTTTGCATGAGGAATACTCCAGGTACCATTCATGATGAGAGTGAATTAAGGGATAATGACTCATCTATTTGTTTTGCTTCTCTTGCATTAGTACACAGAATGTGGAAAGAAAGGGCATCCACTTATTGGATGTCTTCCTGCTGCTGACAGAGTTGAACAAGCACTTAAAAAATAATCTTGGAATTCACTGCAATCAGAAGTGTCTGTGCGTCTGAACTCTTTCCAAGTCTGGGCATGGAAGTGTGGCAGTATCTACCTACTGAATGCTGCTATTATCCAGTAAGGAAATTCCAATTAAATGATACCATTACCTAGATATGGATGGGTTCCAGAGTCTCAGCATAAAGAGAAGGGGAAAGAAAAACAAAATCAAGTGTAAATCTAGAGATGTCACGTATGTTTTTGAGAAAGAACTAATACTGCTCCCTGAGGCCACAGGGTTTTTTCCCTTCACTGTCCTGCTTTACTGCTTGGGTTCATGATAACGTATCAAGGTGTTATATTTCAAGTATCTCCCCTGGGCTGTCTGAAACATGTAACACTACCATTAGAAACCACATATGCTTTGATATATTCTCACTGGCAGTAGTAGGTTTAGATCTTGGCCAGTGTCATTTCCACATGCTGTTCTAGTGAGTTTTTTTTTTTAAACATTCTCTCAACTTGCCTTCAGCTTCTGCCTCCTTTTCTTCTTTGATCAGCTTTAATAATTAAGAAAAAAGTTGTTGGGGGGGCAATCATATTCTACTTAGAACAATTTATATTTGGGGAAACTTGGGCTTGAATTGATCCAGAAAACATTTGAACTCAAATTCATATTCCACAGATTTTTTTAGGTAGTAAAGATATATTTCTCCCATCATTCTGGGAAGTTATTTAGCAATTAGCTAGAACAGCCCTCTACCTCTCTACTCACCAAAATGCCCACTTGAAGGCATTTACACATCTGCCACTGTCACTGACTTGCTTGGTTTTTTGTTGTTGTTATTTGTTTTGGTTTGGACTAGCACTCAATTACAGAGTTTTCTAACTCTTACTTTTGTATCTAGCAACAACTCTAGGAAACATGCTGGTGCTAGGATACGATTTCCTGAAAACAATCCCAGCTTTTCGTTATGGCATCTTCCAGTAAAAGAGGAAATAATTATCCTTCCTGGTGCCAAGAGGCATTCATCAGTTTAACAATTATTAATATTTTCTGATTCCTTCAAATTACCTTTCAGGCTCTCTCCTTTTTTAAAGGATGCATGAGGAAAAAAAAAATCACTTTTTATTGGACCCCCAACTAACTTCCTACAACCTTTCTTTACTGTAATAAGCTAGCACACAAGATAAGATAATTGCATAGAAACTATTCCCTTTGGTACAGTCTTCCTAAGTAACCATGTCTAATATGATTTTAATGATGTTTTCAACAACCCATAGATCCTGCTCACAGTTGGTCACTGTTCCTATCATCAGAAATGTGAAAATCAGGTTGACCTTTATCCCTATGCATTATTCCTATATAAACCTGGTGTTTAAAAAGGAGAGATATATTTAATTCCAGCTTAGAGGTACTGTTACACCTGTGAAGTAATTCAGGTTTCTGAATCACTCAGGACTTTCTACATCATGGTGGGCAAATGTGTAAATCACCTAAGAAGAAGATGGGAAGACAGACCAAAAGAGACAGGGCCGACAGGTTTTATCTGGTTCATGGCAAGGTTATTATATCTGTGTATCATAGAAGGGCTCCACCAAATTAAAGGGGATGGTGCTGACTTGGTTCCAAGACTTCCCAGCCAACTCTAGTTACAATAAGGCTTTCATGTCACATCACTGTTGTAAGTGGATTTGCTTTCTCCCCGTGTTTTCTAAGTAGAATATACAGTAGAATTTAGTATCAAATCATCATTCCTCTGGGATAGTGGATTATCACAAGCCCTGAGATCTCTGAAAGACCACCCATGTCCATTACCCTCTACTACCTATGCTGTGGTACTCCATTGTGATAATGGAGTGCCAATCATCTTGACCCAGTTGTTACAGGAGAATTGCTGCCACAATAATGATTCTTGGTTCTCATTCTCACTAACTGAGACCTACATGCTGTTGTCAGGTCCCTACCCACCTGCAATGCAGGAGACACTGGTTTGATCTCTGGGTCAGATCCCCTGGAGGAAGAAATAACCCACTCCAGTGTTCTGGCCAGGAAAATCCCGTGGGCAGAGAAGCCTGGCAAGCTACAGTCCGTGGGATCGCAAAGAGTCAGACACGATTGAGCGCAGCACACAGCACTCTAATGCCATCAAGTCTGCCTCTGAACCCTGACCCAGGGCAGTAACAGTGTCCCCTGAATAAACCTCAGATGATCTCTGTAGGTCTACCTGGATTATAGGTATCACCAGTAATACGCAGGTGTGATGGCTACGTTTATGTGTCAACTTGGCTAAGGTAGGCCCAGATAATTGGTAAACTATTATTTCTGGGTGTGTTTGTGGGGGTCCTTTTAGAATAAATTAGCACTTGAATTGGTTAACTGAATAAAGAAGATCACCCTCACCAATTATGTTAGGTATCATTCTATTCATGAAGGGCCTGAACAGGAATAAAAAAAAAAAAAATAGATGAAGGATGAATGTGCTTCCTGCTTGAACTGGGATATCATCATTTCCTGTCTTAAGACTTGGCACTCCAGGTTTTCAGGCTTTTAAGTTTGGACTAGAATTATAACCACAGACTTTCACAGGCCTCCAGCTAGCAATGGGCAGATCTTGATTTTCTCAGCCTTCATAATCACGTCGTGACTTGTAATATAAACCAATTTCTATAAATATTCCTACTATGGCCTGTTGAAATCTACCAATGTATCATTACTGAATGCAGAGTTGTGCACTGGGGGCTGGCATGAGCAGACAAAATCAGCTCCAGCACACCTATCTTGATTACCTGTGAGTCTTTTCTTCATCTTGGAAATTCTGTCAATTATTTTACTTGAACTATAAATGTGAACAACTTGTAGACTGTGGAATCCACCCAACCCACCTCCAACAAAATGTCTGTGTGTGAAAGTAAACTTCCCTGTTCAAGTAGGCCATCCACATTGCCACACCTGTTCTCAGAATATGCTTATCTAAAACCCACACCTACAGGTTTAGTGCCAGACCCCTCATCCTAGATATCCCATCAATACATCACTGAAGAATTCTGAAAAGCAACAGGACAAAATCAAGAATGCTAGAATACATTCCGGATATTTGTATTTTAGGTCAATTAACATCAAATTAAATTGATTACCAATTACCCATTAATTGTTTCATACTAATAGCATGAGAACATGACTTCATGCTATGAATTTATCAGAAGTACTTATATGAAAGGTACAGAGTTTCAAATTCTTTGGCTACCATTTGTCATTAAATAGCCTAGCAGGTGGTCTTATTTCTGAGCTGTGCAGTGAGTAGCCTAATTGAGAGCTCAGCTGTTCTTGTGTAATTTGTCACTGGCTCTCTCTGAATATACTACGTACTGAGTTTCTTTTCTCTGACATTATCTAAATTAAAGTAAATCAAAAAAGATGCACACGTGAGAGGGCTAACAGAGTGAGTAGAATTCTAAATCAACTAATTAAACAAATGGAAGCCATCTGGTAAAACAAAAATGTAGTAGAGAAATACGGTTAAGATCTTGACTTCTTGATCCAGAGATGTGTTTCCATCCCCACATCTTCCAATATCAGTTGTATGATATTGAACAAGTTACTAAACATCTGTTGGCAGAGGCTGCCAGCTGATCATCATAATGACTTTTACTTCTCCTAGGTTCCCTGCTAGACTATATATCTCAACATTTCTTGCAGTGAATTGTGGCCATCTGACCAGTTTTACCAATGGAATATGAACAGAAAAGCAGCAGATGTTACTTTGGGGATAAGGGTTTTATGAAGCTAGTATTCATCCTCCATTCTCCATTTTCAATACAGACCGAAATACAGATTCATATGACAATAAAGACTCTGATGCACAGTGAAACAAGCTGGAACAAGCCTGGCTCCTTGAATTACCACAAGGAGAAGAGTTTCCTGTAGAACAAGGCCATCATTTTGATTTTTCCATGACTGCATTGTCTTTGAACTTCAAAGCATGTTCAGCCTACCCGAAAGAATACATCTCTTTAAAGAAAATGATAATACCACTACCTGACTTAATTAACATTGTTTTGGTTGGGAGTAGCAAAACTTCACTGCAGCTACACTAAGTTAAATGAAGAAATTTCCCATAATAAACTGGTAGAGTTCAGGAAAACAGCTGGTTTTTAAGAGAAGATGGAGACAATCGGGAAAGCCATCTAAAAACCAAGAAGTAGCTTTAAAATATCTTATCTCTCTACACATACATTATTTTATCTTTCCATGTAAATTTCAATTCACAGTTGGATTTTACACACCCATGTTCCGGAAAGTAATATCTCTCAATTGCAATTTCAAGCCCAAAGAGACAGAATCTATTTGACTCATCTTAGGCCAAGTGTTCACCATTTGTCCACTTTAAAACAAAGCCATGAGATCACAGAATGCTAACCTCATTGCCGAAGGCTCACACCTCTGTGTGAAGTAAAGAGAGGTGGTTCTCAAAGTAAAGAGGTTTTGGGCAGATAGATTCAAAATAGGTCAAGTACACTACCTCATGAATGACCATAAAAATTAAATGAAACACTCCTGAAAGCCTTAGCAAAATTCTTATGCACAGTAAGAATTCCAGGCAACTTGTTATTCCTATGATTAGTATTGTTAGACTTTGTACTAGTTCTGTTGCCATAGCAATTTATCACAAACACAGCAACTTAAACAGCATCCAATAAACAACATCCATCTATTATCTCACTGTTTCCATGGGTCAGAAGTCTGGGGATGGCACAGCTCAGTTCGTTCCCCTGGTCCAGGTCTCACAAGAACCAAGATCAAGATGTTGGCAGGATTGTGTTCCTTTCTAGAGACAGATATTTGTAGGGACTTCAAAGCCCTTTTAATTTGCTGGCAGAACTGTTCCTTGTACTTATAAGGAAAAGTTTCCTTTTTCTTGAAGATTGCTAGTTATGGGCTGTCTTTTATCTCCCAGGGCCTGTCTCTGGTCCTTGCATTTGGCCTCCTGAGCTCAGGACCAGCAATGACGCATTGAATCCTCACTTGGAATCTCTGCCTTCCCCAGGGCAGCATCTTTCCTGCTTTCTCTTCCATCACATCTCTCTGACTCAAGCCAGAGAAGACTGTCTTTTAAAACTTGCATGATTAAATTAGACCTGCCCAAATTATCCAGAATAATCTTCCTACAGTAAGGTTCAAAACTTTGTTTAGTTGCTCAGTCATGTCCGACTCTTTTGCGACCTCATAGACTGTAGCCCCCTAGGCTCCTCTGTCCATGGGATTGCCCAGGCAAAAATTCGGGAGGGGGTTGTCATTTCCTTCTCCAGAGTATCTTCCAGAGACAGGGATTAAACCTGTGCCTCTGTCTCCTGCATTGGCAGGCGGATTCTTTACACTAGCAAATACTTTCTTTATATATATTTAAAATTCATGATTATTGTAACCTTGTTTATTTAACTTATATGCAGAGTACATCATGCAAAATACCAGGCTCAATGAAGCACAAGCTGGAATCAAGATTGCCGGGAGAAACATTAATAACCTCAGATATGCAGATGACACCACCCTTATGGCAGAAAGCAAATAGGAACTAAAGAGTCCCTTGATGAAAATGAAAGAAGAGAATGAAAAAGCTGGCTTAAAACTCAACAGTCAAAAAACAAAGATCATGGCATCCAGTCCCATAATTTCATGGCAAATAGATGGGGAAACAATGGAAACAGTGAGAGACTTTATTTTCTTGGGCTTCAAAATCACTGTGGATGATGACTGCATTCATGAAATTAAAAATACTTGCTCCTTGGAAGAAAAGCTCTGACAAACCTTGAGAGTGTATTAAAAAGCAGAGACAATACTTTGCCAACAAAGGTCTGTATAGTCAAAGCTATGGTTTTTCCAGTAGTCATATATTGATGTGAGAGTTGGACCATAAAGAAAAGCTGAGCACCAAAGAATTGTTTTGAACTGTGGTGTTGGAGAAGACTCTTGAGAGTCCCCTGGCCTGCAAGAAGACCAAACCAGTCAGTCTTAAAGGAAATCAACCCTGAATAGTCCTTGAAAGAACCGATGCTGAAGCTGAAGCTTCAATACTTTGGCCACCTGATGTGAAGAGCTCACTCATTGTAAAAGACCCTGATGCTGGGGAAAATAGAAGGCAGGAGGAGAAGGGGATGTCAGAGGATGAGATGGTGGGATAGCATCAATGACTCGATGGACATGAGTTTTAGCAAGCTCCGGAAGATGGAGAAGGACTGGGAGGCCTGGTGTGCTTCAGTCCATGGTGTTGAAAAAAGTTGGACACTTTTTTTAGTGTCCAACTCAGTGTCCAATTCAGCTCAGTAGACTGAGATACTGAACAACAACAACAATTCTCTTTGTTAAGTAACATATATACTCTGATTTATATATTTATTTCACTTTTTTTTAATGTGCTCACAACTTCAAGTGCTGAAGATACAGTCCTAACCAGCACAGTTTAAAGTCCTGCGCCATGAAGGAGCCTGTACACTAATACCAAGAGACAAGCAATAAGCAAGTTAACACTTAAAATATCAAGGTAATTTTCAGATGATGATAAAACAGTTAAGTGATAGAGAGGGCCAGAGAAAAGGCAACTATATTTTAGATTGGCTGGTTAGGGAAGATCTCCCTAAAGAGGTAGGATTTGAACCTTCCAGGTAGAAGATACAATAGAAGAATAGATTCATGGGGATGGGAACCAGTTTGAAGTGCTGTGGCAATAAGGTTGAAAAAAAAATAATCAATGAGAGAAAGGTACTAGATGAATTCAGCAGGGGTGCGGGGGACAGAGATCAAATCACTTGCCTAACACTTTTAAATTCTAATTGTCAAGATAGGTACATAAAAATTGCAATCTAGGGCTTCCCCGCTGGCTCAGTGGTAAAGAATCCACTGTCAGTGCAGGAGATGTGGGTTCGATCCCTGATCCCGGAAGATCCCACATGCCACAGAGCAACTAAGCTGGTATGCAATTGAGCCTACAGGCTAGCACCGGGGAACCACACCCACTGAGGCCACACGCTATGGCTACTGAAGCCTGTGCACCCCAGAGCCCGTGCTCCACACGAGAGGCCATGGCAATGAGAAGCCACAGCAACTAGAGACTAGCTTCCACTTGTCGCAACTAGAGAAAAGCCTGTGCAGCAAAGATCCACAACAGCCAAAATAAATAGATATATACATATATTTTTTTTTTAATTGCAATCTTATTTTAAAGCTGTTAAAACATACAAATACACAGTTCAAACTAAACTTCGCCAAATTGGCCTGTTTGGAAACAGTATTTCAAATCAAATATAGAATTATAGTTAAGAAAAAGTTACAATGGATAATTTCACCCTGATATTCCCCAATCCATGTAGCCCTATGAAATCATTCTTATCCCTCAAGTGTAAATAAAACACGTGTTTCTTCATGAAAAAGAGGCCCATATAGCATCTGCAGTGGGAGAACTAAGAATCCTTCTTCCTCAGACCCTTTTGCAAGAATCTTTAGAGTTCATGTTTCTTCAAGTCAGATTGCCCTAATTGACTGTTTCTGCTAAATTTTAATCTCAATTGTATCTGTCTTCCATTTTTTCCTTCCTCCCAAATTAGGAAAATAATTTGTTTTCCTTCAGTTCAGTTCAGTTCAGTTGCTCAGTCCTGTCCGACTCTTTGCAAACCCATGAATCGCAGCACGCCAGGCCTCCCTGTCCATCACCAACTCCTGGAGCTTACTCAAACCCATGTCCATTGCGTCAGTGATTCCATCCAAACATCTCATCTTCTGTTGTCCCCTTCTCCTCCTGCCCTCAATCTTTCCCCACATCAGTGTCTTTTCCAATGAGTCAGTTTTTCACATCAGGTGGCCAAAGTACTGGAGTTTCAGCTTCAGCATCAGTCCTTCCAATGAACAGCCAGGACTGATCTCCTTTAGGATGGACTGGTTGGATCTCCTTGCAGTCCAAGGGACTCTCAAGAGTCTTCTCCAACACCAGTGTTCAAAAGCATCAGTTCTTCGGTGCTCAGCTTTCTTCACAGTGCAACTCTCACATCCATATATCTCCTTCAAATTCTTCCCCCACAATAGTTATACATAATTGTATGACATTGTCTATTCCCATCTGGGGGATGGGGTGTTCATAATGTTCTCTTCGTCTTCAACAATGTTGCACTCTGGTTTCTTTATTACTCTTTATCACCTTAGCCCCTTACTCAAGATTGTCAAAGGAAACTTGAAATCAACTATCCCCGTGGATGCCAGGTCACAAGAATACCTCAAAATTTTTTCTTAAATGATATTTGTATCTTGCACAGGAATTGTGCTGTTGGATTGCTTTTACTCATTGTTTTAAAAACTATGAAAACTTTTTTGAAAAACATAATTTACTTTTTCCTTTAGGCATTAACTTTCTTCATTATGACGCACATGCCACACACACACACACACTTTCAGAGGAAACATGCTCTATAAATGCAAAAAAGATAATGATAATTATTCATAATTTCTTATGATATATACTAGAATTCATCTGTTAAATGATCTGTTGCTGAGAGATGGACAGAATGAGAGATATTTAAAACCTTAGCTGGAAAAAAAGACGTAGTTAAAATGTGTAAAATCTTATTTTATTCAGCAACCCAACTTAAAAATGGTATTGTTAAAAAGGCTGTATTCAAATTTTCAGTGAACACAGATCTAAATTTAATTATTCTGTTGGCTTGAGAACTTTGAGAACTTTTTATCATTCTTACAGAGTCCTAAAATATGGTCTTTAAGCAGCCCTGGACTTTTTTGTACATTTAAACCATATGCCTCTTGTTCAGACTCCCACTTTTTAACTCTATATAGTCTGATGCCTTAAGTACCTAGGGGAAAAGGAGAAGGAACGCAGAATTCTGACTCTTATAAATCAAATGATAAACACTTCAAGTTGTTAAATGATGACTGACAACCAACATCTTAATATAAATGCTGTGACCATTATGTAGAGAAATGTGTATTCAAATAATTTATGAAATTTCCTCGTTGTTTTGACAAGGGACAGTGTAAGATCAAGAAGGCCCAGCTCTGTCTGGGTATTAATTTCAGTTATGTCATTTACTAGTAAGTCATTTCATTCTTTGTGCTTCAGTCTTCTCTTCACTTAAGTGGGTAATCATTCATACAGTTATGTAAGAATTCAATGAGTTAAACAAGTAAAGTTCTTAAATCAATGTCTGGCATGAGACAGTATTTTTAAAAGATTAGCTATTAAGATAAAAATATATAATGATATAAAATTATTAAACTTCACAGAAGTGGGGAAATGAAAGTATTTGTCCTACTGAGAAAATATTAAATTAGTAGGTTATCCAAAACTTTGCCCATAAGTGCCAACTGGACTAAACTTCTTAACTGATAGATCGAAGTATGAAGAAAAAAATGCATGACATATTGGGAAAAGTTTACTGTGTCAAAATTATTTTATAATACCGTTAGCTTTCAGTGATTCCCTTCATGGATCACTGCCTTGTTGTGGTGAGGGGGCTTACATAATTCAATGAAGCTATGAGTCATGCCAGGTAGGGCCACCCAAGATGGACAGGTCATAGTGGACAGCTCTGACAAAACGTGATCCACCAGAGGAGGGAATGGCAAACCCCCAGTATACTAGCCATGAGTACCCCAAGAACTGTATAAACAGGCAAAAAGATATGACACTGAAAGATGAGCCCCCTCAGGTCAGAAGGTGTCCAGTATGCCCCTGGGGGAGAGCGGAGAACAACTACTAATAGCTCCAGAAGAATGAAGAAGCTGGGCTGAAGTGGAAATGATGCTAAGTTGTGGATGTGGCTGGTGATGAAAGCAAAATCTGATGCTGTAAAAAAAACATATTGCATAGGAACCTGGAATGTTGGGTCCATGAATCAAGGTAAATTGGACATGGTCAAGCAGGAGATGACAAGAGTAAACATCAACATCTTAGGAATCAATGAACTAAAATGGACAGGCATAGGTGAATTAAATTCAGATGAACCTTATATCTACTACTGTGGGCAAGAATTGCATAGAAGAAATGGAGTAACCCTCAAAATCAACAAGAATTCAAAATGCAGTACTTGGGTGCAACCTCAAAAATGACAAAATTATCTCAGTTCATTTCTGAGGCAGACCATTCAACATCACAGTCACCCAAGTCTATGCCCCAACCACGGATGCTAAAGAAACTGAAGTTGATCGGTTCTATGAAGACCTACAAGACTTCCTAGAACTAACACCAAAAAAAAAAAGATGTCCTATTCATCATAGGGGATTGGAATATAATAGTCGGAAGTCAAGAAATACCTGGAGTAACAGGCAACTTTGGCTTTGGAGTACAAAACGAAGCAAGGCAAAGCCTAAAAGAATTCTGCCGAGAGAAAGTACTGGTCATAGAAAACACCCTTTTTCAACAGCACAAGAGACGACTTTACACATAGACATCACCAAAAGGTCAATATTGAAATCAGATTGATTACATTCTCTGTTGCCAAAGATGGAGAAACTGTATACAATCAGAAAAAACAAGACCTGGAGCTGACTGTGGCTCAGATCATCAGCTCCTCATAGCAAAATTCAGGCTTAAACTAAAGCAACTGGGGAAAACCACTAGGCCAGTCAGGTACGACTTAAATTAAATCCCCTAGGAATGTACAGTGGAGATGATGAATAGATTCAAGGGATTAGATCTGATAGACAGAATGCCTGAAGAACTGTGGACAGAGGTTCATAATATTGTACAGGAGGCAGCGAGCAAACCTATCCCAAAGATAAAGAAATGCAAGAAGTAAAGTGGTCATCTGAGGAGGCCTTACAAAGACACAGAAAGAAAAAGAAAAAGACAAAGACAAAGAACAGAAGACACACGAAAAGGAAGGGAGAAAGGGAAAGGTACACCTGACTAAATGCAGAGTTCCAGAGAATATTAAGGAGAGCAAAGAAGGCCTTCTTCAATGAACAAGGCAGAGAAATAGAGGAAAACAGCAAAAAGGGTAAGACTAGAGATCTCTTCAAGAAAATTGGAACTATCAAAGGAATGTTTCATCCAAAGATGGGCACAATAAAGGACAGAAGTGGTAAAGACCTAATACAAGCAGAAGATATCAAGAAGAGATGGAAAGAACACACAGAAGAACTGGATCAAGAAAAGATCTTAAAGATCCAGATAACTAAGTCCAGTCTCTCACTCAGAGCCAGACATTTTGGAGAGTGAAGTCAAGTGGGCCTTAGCAAGTGCTAAGTGGCAGCGCTACTGCTGCCAGAAAAGACAGTGAAGGTGATGGAATTCCAGCAGAGCTATTTGAACCCCTAAAAGATGATGCTAATAAAGTGCTGCACTCAATACGTCAGCAGATTTGGAAAACCCAGCAGTGGCCACAGGACTAGAAAAGATCAATCCTCATCCCAATTCCCAAGAAGGACAGTGCTAAAGAATGGTCAGACCACAAGAAAATTCCACTCATCTCCCATGCTAATAAGGTTATGCTCAAAATCCTCCAAGCTAGGCGTCAGCATTACATGAACCAAGGAATTTCCAGATGTTCAAACTGGGTTTCAAAAAAGGCAGAGGAACTCGACATCAAATTGCAAACATTTGCTGGATCATAGAGAAAGCAAGGGAATTCCGGAAAAACATCTACCTCTGTTTCATTGACTACATTAAAGCTTTGGATCATAACAAGCTGTGGAAAACTCTCAAAGAGATGGGAATACTAGACCATCTTACCTGTCTCCTGAGCAACGTGTATACAAGTCAAGAAGCAACAGTTAGAACTCTTGTTAAGCAAATTAGACAAATAGTCTTGTTTAGGCTTCAGAGAGAAAGCACAGCAGGCCTCTGAATTTGCTTCTAACCTGCCTGGACACTGCCCTGAATGAGTGACTGCCTGCTATCAGTGAAAGTCTTGCAGCACCATAGATAAGATAGGGGATGAATTTGGAGATTGTTGAGCCCCTGGAGTGGGGCTGGCCAACCAAGTCTTGGGCTTAACAAAATTCCAAGTTTTATGCATTAACATGAAGTCAGAGCTACTATTTGCTCACAGATTGGTGATGATATCAGTCTGTGTCCTGAGATTATAAACTGGAACTCTGAACTGGAATCTTTTGAAAGGTTGTTTCTGAATCACGCAAAGATGCCGGGGTTCTTGGCCTCCGGAGGAGAAGAATTCAATCCAGGACCAGAGACGAGGCTGGATCGCTCAGAGCTTTTGTGCAATAAAGTTTTATTAAAGTATAAAGGAGATAGAGAAAGCTTCTGACATAGACATCAGAAGGGGGTAGAAAGAGTACCCGCTTGCTAGTGTTAGCAATGGAGTTATATACTCTCCAATGAATCCAAAGAATGTCTGGAGGTTGTAAAGACCTCACCAGACCTACTCCCATAATTTACATTTTAAGATAACAGTTGGCCAGAAGGTTTAATCCAAAGACTGTCCTCAGGCAGGATACATCCTTGTAAAGACCAGACCTACTCCCATAATTTATGTTTTAAGATAACAGAATTAGCCAGAAGGTTTAATCCAAAGACTGTCCTCAGGCAGGATACATTATTGTTATATAATCCTAAGGAATGTAGAGGAAAAAAGTAAAAAGTTTGTCCTTTCTTCCTCCTTGAATATTCCAGACCTCTCTCTCCTTGGGGACCCCTAGACTTCCTATCAACCTGCCTAGGAAATGACTCTTTCACTTTGAAGCCTTACTCAAGGAGCAGACACACTGCCTGGGACCTTTTCCCAACTGGGACTTTAGATGTGCTGTGTCATGGGACTTCCTAGTGCTGTTTGAGTCTGGATGTTGGTCAAAACCCAATTTGGTGATGTCTCCTCTGCTCTTTCTATTTCTCTTTCCTTTTAATGTTCAGTTCAGTTCAGTCACTCCGTCGTGTCCAACTCTCTGCGACCCCATGAATCACAGCACGCCAGGCCTCCCTGTCCGTCACCAACTCCCAGAGTTTACTCAAAGTCCTGTCCATTGAGTCGGTGATGCCATCCAGCCATCTCATCCTCTGTCATCCCCTTCTCCTCCTCCCCCCAATCCCTCCCAGCATCAGTGTCTTTTCCAATGAGTCAACTCTTCGCATGAGGTGGCCAAAGTTAGTATTTTGAAAATATGCCAGATAATTCTCTAATAAGTATTGGTATTATTTATTTGTATAGAACGAGTGGCTTATTTTGTTAACAAATCCTTTGAGCCTGAGATGAAACTGAAAACTTTTGGCAAAACAACCCTGTATGGAACTGACTGGTTTAGGATTGAGAGAGGAGTATGACCAGGCTGTTTGTTGTCACCCCGTTTATTTAACTTTTATGCAGAGCACATCATGTGAAATGCTGGACTGGAAGAGTTACAGGCTGGAATCAAGACTGTCAGGAGAAACGTCAATAACCTGGGAGATGCAGATGATACTACTCTAATGGCAGAAAGCAAAGAGGAACTGAAGAGTCTCTTGATGAGGGTGAAAGAGGAGAGTGAAAAAACCAGCTGGAAACTCAATATTATAAAACTAAGATCATGACGTCTGGTCCCATCGCTTCATGACAAATTAAAGGGGAAAAGGTGGAAGCAGTGACAGATTTCCTCTTCTTGGGCTCTAAACTCCCTGTGGATGGTCTCTGCAGCCATGAAATGAGAAGATGGCTGCTTCTTGGCAGGAAAGCTGTGACAAACCTAGACAGTGTGTTAAAAAGCAAAGACATCACTTTGCTGACAAAGGTCTACTTTCAGTAGTCATGTACAGATGTGAGAGTAGGACAGTAAAGAAGGCAGAGCATTGAAGAATTGATGCTTTTGAACTGTGGTACTGGAGAAGACTCTTGAGAGTCCCTTGGACAGCGAGGAGATCAAACCAGTCGGTCTTAAAGGAAATCAACCCCGAATACTCTTTGGAAGGACTGATGCTGAAGCTGAAGTTCCAATATTTTGGCCACCTGACGTGAACAACTTACTCACTGGAAAAGACCCTGATACTGGGAAAGACCAAAGACAGAAGGAGAACAGGGCAACAGAGGATGAGATAGGTCGGATGGTATCAGCGATTCAATAGACATGAACTTGGGAAAACTCCAGGAGATGGTGATGGACAGGGAAGCCTGGCGTGCTGCAGTCCATGGGGTCGTGAAGAGTTGGACAGGATTTGGAGACAACAATCACAACATCTCTCAGGAGACAAGTCATACCATCATTCACATCAAACCAATCTCTTAACAGTAAATAAAAAAGAATTCATTACTGGATTTCTTCTTAATTCACTTAATTTTTCCCTATGCTTATTTCAACATCAATATATTCTTTAAAATAAAGTGACTTCTTTGTATGCCCAAATTAAAATGCATTAGCAAGCTATTCATGTCCTTCACAATTTTTAGGCCATCTAGAGTTGTTGTTGTTGTTGTTGTTGTTGTTTTTTCTCTCTCTTCCTGGGATTCCCAAGTCAGTGACATGCTTCTCTTTCTTCAGGGATAAAACAAATTTTATTATCTTCACTTGCAAGTAACTTTGCCTTTCACACATTATAATCTATAATATAACTCTGTTTTAAAGGTAAGCTAAACTTAAGAAATTCTGATGATTGTTTTGAGCATTTTAGTTTTTAAATGTCCTCTGGCCTTTTTCTCAGATTATCCATGATTGTCAGTGAAGATTTGTAAGCATCAAAATTTTAAAAGGATGAAAAACATAAAATGAGATAAGCAGTCATGTCACTAAAGCTACAAGGTTAAGACTAATAGTGACACAAACCATTCATATGTTCCCTGCCTACTGTCTACCTCCTGGAAATGTGTGACACAGGAGAGAAATTCAGGGAATGTAGGGAAAGGAAGAGGACTTAAACCAACTCTGACATTTTTTTGGTAGAGGTAAGGATCCCCATGGCTCACAGAGAAAATGTGAATAGTTCAAGTATACAAATGGGTCAGACTTTTTACATCTGGAATTAACTTCACAAAACGAGAGATCTTTTACTATTCTCTCTTGCGCCCATAAAAGAGAAAATTTTATGTGGCTTTACCCTGCTCCCCTGGTGGGTCAGATGATAAAGAATCCGCCTGCAATGTGGGAGACCTGGGTTTGATCCCTGGGTTGGGAAGATCCCCTGGTGAAGGAAATGGCTACCCACTCTAGTATTCTTGCCTGGAGAATTCCATGAACAGAGGAGCCTGACAGGTTATAGTACAAGGGATCGCAAAGAGTCAGACATGACTGAGAGACTTTCACTTCACTACCCTGGAAAAAGATGTTGCTTCAGTCTTGTTTTCACTTCCTTTCTTCCTCCCTTCTTCCCTTCTTTCATTCCTCTTTCACTTGTTCACATATACATAGATATACAGACATACATATAAATTTTAAACAAACAAGTGAAAGCTGATCAGTCGTGTCTGACTCTTTGCGACCCCATGGACTATACAGTCCATGGATTCTTCAGATCAGAATACTGGAGTGGGTAGCCTTTCCCTTATCCAGGGGATCTTCCCAACCCAGGAATGGAACCCAGATCTCCCGCATTGCAGGTGGATTCTTTACCAGCTGAGCCAGAAGGGAAGCCCAAGAATACTGGAGTGGGTAGCCTATCCCTTCTCCAGTGGATCTTCCAAACACAGGAATCGAACCGGTGTCTCCCAAATTGAAGGTGGATTCTTTACCAACTGAGCTATCGGGGAAGCCCTTTAAACAAACACATAACATTAAAAGTCACAGCTCTTTTAAATACTATGTTACCTTTTCCTCTCTTTGTTTGGCCCTTGTTTTATCACCACTTGAAATTACCATGATTTTTTATGTGTTATAATGTTTATATTTTCTTTTCCTCTCTCTCTTCTTGTCACACAATCTCCCTTCAAAGACTTTACTGGTATGAATCATTCCATATTTTCCTCTTGTTAGAATAACCACACACAATGTGAACACAAAAACTGAACTGGGTGCATGAAGGCAAATGGATTTGTATAGGCATATATGGGATTTTCTGTCATTTAAAGTTTGCTAAAACTCACCAGTTAATCTACTTAGTCATTTTATTGATTGATACTGAATCACCTTTCCTTTATTTCCAGGCTAATGTATTTACTAAAGTTTTCTACTTCTTCCTGGGCAATTTTGGCATTTTTTAATTTGCTGGGCAATCATCCACTTCTTCTAGGTTACAAAATAGATTTGCCTGCCATAACCTCTTCGAATTCTGTTCATCTTTTCTGTATTTGGAAATTATGCTTTTCCTCTCATTCCTAAGGTTTCTCATTTCTTCATATTTGATTAATCAAATGAACAAAGAGTTTGTTCTGGTTATACATCTTTTAAAAGTATTGGCCTTTATAAAATTTAATATCTGTACTATTATTTACAGGATTTTTTCATTCATTATGGTTTCTAATCCTAGTTAAAAATAACCACTGTTTTAGAAATAATCACTGTTATTTTCTAGATGACCACCTCAGAAACCCTTAAGAAAATAGCATTAGCAAGAGAGTTAATGTATAATTGCCTTTAACCAAATCATAGATGTACATTTGTGCAAATTATTAGGTATTGAATATCTGAGAATAAACATGTGTTTATGTCCTTTACAATTGTTTTTATTATAGAGTTATACTTTAATGCCATTTTGGATTAAAAGAAACAAATTTAAAACTATTAAATCTAAATATTTCAGAAGGTTTTTATATCCAAAATAATTTACTGTGTTCTACATTCATGATTTTCTTCAAGATCAAGCATGCTTTATGTGATTCTTAACTATTACTTTTGAATTATAGACAACTAGGAGTTGTTTTCTGTCTTTTCTAAATAAGGATATGGCAGAAGTGACATATGTAAAAAGGCTTTAATTTTCTTTAAGATAAAAGTATGTTGTTTGTTGTAACTTGTAGTATTAGGTTTTTGCAAATATTTGTTGGATACATAAGATGTTATTTAATCTTTATGATGATTCTAGAGATCAAGTAAATGAAAAGGCAGCTTTATATTATCATTATATGAGAGGTCATATAGATTAAAAAATGAATAAATTAATTCAGGGAATAACAGTGAACCACTCATGTAGCATAAGAAATTTAAAAACTGATTAAAAATCCAGTATGAAGTGAAGGAATTAAATATGCTTAAGACTTATTTATCAACAAGCTCTGAGAATCATGATAAACTTTCATATGAGAGACAAAAAAAGGAAATAATCATTAATTGAACATGCACAGTTTTCAAAAATAAAAACCCCTGGATTTTCTAAAAAGAAACTAAGACTACAGATCCTTTTTAGGTTAAACTTGAGATACTGTTACTCTTGACTGTACTTGGTCTTGCCTTTATAATCAAATTATTTCCTGAACAGCTCTTAGACTCTGAACCATAGGCTTTTCACAGAGAATAAGCCAATCCACCCAGAGTTCTGTGGACAAGATCCAGAATGCCACCTCTTGTGAAAAGTCCCCCATGTCAGCAATTTAGGAGAGCATTTGCAGGAGAAATATATTTAAGAAATACCAGGAGACAAAGAAACCAGTTTATCTTTTAGAGAATGCTAATTCAAGACCATTTTTAATTTTTTAAAAACAAGAATAAACACAGGCCAATTCTATCTGCCCTCTAAGACAATTAATGTATGTCTTAACACTTAATTTCTTTTTAAAAAGCATTTGATCCACCTTTATTATTGTTGTTTAGTCGCAAAGTCGTGTCTGATTCTTTGCGACCTCATGGAGTGTAGCCCGCCAGGCTTCTCTGTCCATGGGATTTCCCAGACAAGAATACTGGAGTGGGTTGCCATTTCCTCCTCCAATCTGCCTTCATTATCTACATGTAATTAGAAACATGTAAAGTATTTTCTCATAAGATGATTCTGATGCCAGCTATAGTTTCTGTTCTGTTTAAAACAAGGAGGGAAGGGAAAGAATGAAGGCGTGAGGAAGGGAAAGAAGAGGAAAAAAAAAATTCCACAAGTTACTCTGAGCTTTGAATTGTGTCTTAATCATCTGTAGCAAATTAAACTAAATCATCAGGACCTGTGACTCTCCTTGGAAATGTGATTAAGGTTTCAGAAATCAGCTTGGTATGAATCATCTTGGATTGAGAAAAGCATTCTGCTTAAATAGGAGGAATTATAAAGAATTTAAGTATCTTTAATCTCAAAAATCTGAATTAAAAAAATCAAAGTATAATTGTCACCTTTGAAACATTAGTTTTGCTATATCTTTGGAAGGCAAATTTTGAACAAGAACAATTCTTACTTTAATTTTACTACAACCCCTACTGAAAGAAGAGGACCTATCAATAGAATCATTTCTTTTCTGAATTTAAGTCTCTATTTTTTAATGTTTAATAATTTATTAAAATGAAGAAAAATCTGTTTTTATAAGCCCTAGTGTGAGAACATTGGCATGATAATTCCTCATTAATATTTGTGAGACTACTATGAAAAAAATTCATTATTGAAAATGTTTTAAAGCCACATGTGTTATTGTGCTAGTCAATCCATAGTTTTTTTAAAAGAATTTTCTTTAGTTTTCCTCACTTTACAGACATGAAAGCTCTTAATTGAACAGCTGGAGACTTTACAAATGGTTGATTTTGCTTCACAAATGCCTGATTTTGCATCACGAATCACATTGTCTCTCCCATTAAAAGAGAGTGGAACCTGTATAATTCATTGCTGTTCTGATATTTTATGATTTATTATATCACAATGTATTGTTTTACTTAACTACATTCAGAATTTTGTCCATGTTTTGCAATTTATACATAATGCTCAGTTTTGTTTGCAATTATTTTACAGATGTTCATACTAACATTTTAAGGTCTCAGTATCAAATTCCACAAGTCTCCATGATGCTGTTCCCATAGTCCAAATAAAAGGCAACATACAACAAATTTGAGAGCGGGCAATTTGGTTAAATGTTTCATTGCCAATTATGAAGCTCTAACTAAACAACTTTTCTTTTTTAAGCCAAGACTTCATCATAATTAAAGATGTTATAGAAATCCGACTCAGCAAGCTTAGAAGTAATTTAGGAAAGCAAAATAAAAAAAACCATAAATGAGCAATTTGCATGTTTTTCTTCTCTATTTCATTGCCATAGTGGTGGGAAAATAGACAGTTTATGGATTATGGCGGTCTCATCATTTCTAGTGAGTCAACTGACTGACCAAAGTCTCCAGAAAGTTTCATGGTTCATGAAGTTTTAAATTACAAATTACAAATTCTCACATCATCCATCTTTCAATTTATAGCAGCTGGAGCAAAAATCTTGTTCTAAACAATTAGTTCAGAAAGTGCTGGCCCCTTTTCGCTTGATTCCATCAGTATCATTCTTGAATGTGAATCCTCAGTCTCTAAGCCAATTCCTTCCTCCAGTTGACAACCCACTTATTAAAAGGGCTCCAAATACTTGCTTTCTTGGACTCATGATTCACCGACAGATATTTTGATAGCATTAGCTTACACTGACCACAAATGTTTCATAGCTCTTGTGTTTTTGTGTCTTGACTTTGTTTGAGAGAGAAACACTGCAGTTAATTACAGGAAAAATAAATATATCAGATAGTAATTGACTGTCTATTAAGCAAATTAAAGCATAGGAACTCAAGGGCATGCTCTAATTTGCTGCTTATTTATTGGTTTGTAACGTATGTCCTGAAAGGGTCAATATAAGACAGTTGTTGCTTAGATATGAAGAATGTATATTGATTATTGTGTCCTCAGTTTATGTGATGTCTCAAAAAAGTTTCATCCTAATAACCAATCCTTACTCCCTAAAATACTCTTTTCTCTTCTGTGATATATTTTCTTAAATTTTCCTGGGGCTTTCTACTTTACCAGTTACTCTAGCTGCTCCTTCCCTACCATGATCTGTCACTGAGTTTCTCTGTGTTTGATATTGAACCCTCTACCTGGAAGTTGTACCTGTTCTGATAGTTTTCAGGATTATCTCTTTGCTGGTGATGCCAATACTATTCCAGGCACTCATATCCAATTTTCTGTACAGTCTATTTAACCAAATGCTTCACAGGCATCTCAAGTAAGTCTCACACCAAAGTCTTATCTCTCTGTCTTCTGCAAATCGTTCCCTCCCAGTCTTTTCTAGGCATACAGGGTACCATCACATGTCCAAACTGCTGAAAGTGGTATCACGTAGGTGATACTAAAAAAAAAAAAAGGAATTATCCTTAATCCCTTCCTCTTTCTCATCACTTACATTCAACCTACAGGCATTTCCCAAGAGTTCTGCCTCAAAAGTATATCTTGATTATGTCTGTTTTTCTCCAGCTAATCTCCTACCACCTTTTTGAAACTCCTTCTAGGGCCACTAAAATAGCCTCATTACTGGTGTCTCGGGTTTGCCTGTGGTCTTCATCCATCCTATTATTACACAACAGCCAATTAAACATGAACCAGATCAGGTCAGGCCTCTTTGTAAAAATCCTTTAACATTTACCCATTGCATTTCAAATCAAAAGTTCTAAAGTTGGCCTACATGTGTTTGAAAAGTCTGACTCTTATGTCAGAGATTATGTCAAACTTGACAGATGTCTCTAATTTTAAGTATAAATATATAAAATAAGTATATATTTATATTATATGTAAAATGTCTATATTTATATTATGTACAAATATATAAAATAAGTATATAAAAATATATGAGTAAATTATATATATATAATGTTTTATATGTAATTGTATATATAATAAATATAAAGTATATATTTATTATATATAAAATAATAATATTCTCAATTATTATTAGCATCACTTCATCTCCAAGAATATGCCACTTTTCCTCCCTACTTAGGGACATAGTACATATGTTTCAGGACTACCTTGGTGGCCCAGCTGGTAAAGAATCTGCCTGCAATGCAGGAGAGCCTTGTTCGATTCCTGGGTTGGGAAGATGCCCTGGAAAAGGGAAAGACTGCGCACGCCAGTACTCTGGCCTGGAGAAGCCCATGGATGGTGTAGACTCTCACTTTCACTTATGCCTCATGACACCTGAAATGCTCTTGTTCCCCAGGTTCTGAACGTGGCTGGCTCCATCACGTCTTTCAAGTCTCAATTTAAATGTCGCCTCATCAATGCTCTCCCAGCAGTCTCTAGTCAGGTCAGCTTAGGCATGAAGTTGACAGGCTCTGCCTGAGCTCACATCTCAGCCTTGCCTCTTCTCACCCTGGACAACTCACTTGTCCTCTTTGGACCTCATTCCCTCATTTGCAGAGAACAAATGACGATGGTACCTACCTCCTACGTTACTAGGAAGATTAATGAGAACTGGTTCTGGCACTGTCTGTTACTGTTCAATTCATGTTAGTTTTCTTCATAGCACTTAACAATTTGCAATTACTTTTTGGTTGGCTTGGTTTGTTTCATTTTATAGGCCTGGTCCTTTAGAAGACTAAGAACTCTTTTAAGCAGGGTATGTTTATGTGCCTTGTTTTTTATAACATCTTATCAGTGACAAATGTAATATCGGGCATGCAGTAGATATGCAACAAGCAATTACTGAATCAAGAAATTATTTTTGAATGGGTTTAAAAACTCACACTTAAAGGCACATATATCTGGTTTTGTTTTTCCTTTGACTATGGGGAAAAAAATGTGTGGTACCTTTAACCATTCACTGATGATTAACATAGACATACATGTAAAGAATTATATTATTCAATCATGCTCCTTTTCTTTTTAATCATAATTCATTCTTACTAAACTTAAAATGTTTTAGCCATGAGTCATCAGATCGACTTGCATATCATTTGCTCTTTATTGTCTACTTTTAATAAACCTTATCTTTAAAATTTGAGGCTTCTGTATTTTCTGTAGCACCAGGGGCTTTCTGTGTAGGCTTTGAGACCACATCTGATCTTCAGATACACAAATATTATAGTTTAAAGACCTCTGAAATTTAGGCAAGAGTTCTGTGTTACTGCTGTGGTTACTGTTGAAACTGTAACACTTTCTCTTGACCTCTGCATACTTGAGCTCTGCAGACGGATGCTTTAGATTACACTTTTTGTTTTTGTTTTTTTTCCCACTCTTTATTTTCTTCTATATTTACTTTGAAGTTTGTCTTTGTCCATCTCCTATCCTGAGATAGATCTCAGGGTCTCCAGTCTTCTAAAGGACTGAGCCTTAGCCTTATGTCTAATGCATGACCGGTCTTCCTTGGGGCTTCCTGAAAACATTGGCTACATTCACCCCTTGTCATGCCCTGAAAAATCTATATCAAGCCTCTTAGTGACACATCAAGTCTGGCTCAGACTGTAACACCATATCGCTGCTTTATTTTAATCTTTAGTTTTCCTTATTTGATAAAGTAATAAGTAACAGGAGTCAGACGTCATGGTAAAATAAAACAAACAAACAAAAAAATTGCCCTGGAAATAACTCGCTTCCTTCCTATAGTCCCTTTATCTCATCTGATTATCAAGACATAATCTCATCCATGCATTGGCAAAGTTTTATCTTCACGTTATATAGAATTTAGATATATCTAAGAGGCAGCACAGTGGTAAAGAGTATGCCTAACTGCAGCAGACACAAGAGACACTAGTTTGATCTATGGGTCGGGAAGATACCCTGGAGAAGGGGCAACGCACTCCAGTATTCTTGCCTGGAAAATTCCATTGACAGAGGAGCCTGGTGGGCTACATTCCAGAGGGTCGCAAAGAGTTGGACACGACTAAGCACACACACACACAAGCTTATTTTTTGCAATTCTATTATGCCATTTGCTTTGTCACAATTAGGAAACCACATATGAAAGATCACAGTAAAGGAAACACAAATTATAAATAGAAAAAAAAAAAAAAAACCTGCCTGCCTATAGTTCTTAAAGAAATAGCTGTTGAAACAACAGGGTTCAAATCTTCACATATTTGATTGAAAAGATTATTTATTACTTTTCTTTTTTTTTGGCCATGCCATGTGGCATGTGGGATCTTAGAGGATCAAAACTATGTACCCTTCAGTGAAAGCACAGATTTTTAACCATTGGACTTCCAGGAGTCTCAAGATTATTAAGTCTGATGAAACCTACAATGAACACAAGTATGCATTATTGGCTGAAGTATAATTTGAAGTACTTGTTGTGGGAAAAAATTTGGAAATACCAAGGAAAAGTGAAAATATATACATACATTTACCCAGCATTAGTACTTCTAACAATTTATCCAGCAAATAGCAAAATACACAAGACAACAAAGATACATCCACAAGGAACTGGTAAGCATTTTTTCCTGTGCCATCTACGACCATAGTCCATGTACTTTCAGTACGGCTCATATCCTATCCTCCAAAAGCAGCATGTGACCCAAAACTGAATAATTGGAGAATCACTTTCCATGACCACAGCAACAGGTCAAGAGAAAAACTCATGAATCAGTCACTCCCAAACAGAGTAATTCTCACCAACTTTGCTTGAGGAAACAGAAGAGAGTGTCTCTCTTTGCTGCAGGTTTCCTGGGACAAGACTCCCAGTCTGAAACTGCTGGCAGCCATTCTACCATCTTAAAATGAGATCCAGCTAAATGAGAGAATCAGCCAAGAGGGGAAGCATGCCAAAGGATGGAGAGAAACAGTTACAGATCACATTAATTGAGATTCTAGAGCCAATTACACTCAAAGTTAGCTCTTTTTGAGCTGTAATGGCAAACAAATTTCCTTTTTTGTTTAAGCCAATTTTAATTGGGCTTTTATAACACTTTATAATCAAAAAGCTCAATAAAAATATAGCATTTTAGCACATAAATGGGAAAAATAATCTCTGTACAGAATTTTAATTATGACAGTTGTGACACACTTCAATGGAATACTAAAGAACTATTAAAGAGAATAAAATATAGCTATGGATATTTCTATAGACAGACACGCAAGACATATCCAGGATATAGTAAAGTTCTAGAAACAAAAATATATTTCAGTGCCATTAAAAAATGTTAAAATCTACATACACGCATATTTACACAGCCTTGTATAGAAAATGGCTGAAAGAGTGAATAGTGGTTACTTTCATGATTTCTCATTTAATGGCATATCTTTATTTTATATTCATTTATTTAAATATTTTACCATAAGAAATACTTATGTTTATAATAAAGGTACATTATATATGTTTTAAAAAAGAAAGACATAGAAGCAGCAAGATAAGGAAGTACTATTTTTTCTACCTCAGTCAAGGTAAAATCAATCTACCAGAGAAGACGTAGTAAGATCTAATACCATTTACCATTTCTTTCTCTGCTCAGGAATCAGTGATGTATATATCACACAATTGTGGCAAATTGAAACAGAAAATGAGGAAAGATATCAATGCATCAAGCCAAAATGGTTTTACTTTTCTTACTGTAGTGGACATAACTGATGTGGTGTATAGGACAGCTTCTAAGGTGGTCCCCTTGATTCCATTGTGTTCTTTCCCTTGAGTATGGCTTTCTTCTAACTAATAGAATGTGGCAAATGTGACAGAATGTCACTCCCATGACTCTGTTACCTTATATGGGAAAGGGGGCTTCCCAGATGGCGGAGTGGTGAAAACTCTGCCTACCAACGCAGGAGAGGGAGACACAGAGATGCAAGAGAAGCAGGGTGGGTTCAACCCCTGGATCAGGAAGATCCCGTGGAATAGGAAATGACAACCCACTCCAGTATTTTTGCCTGGAGAATTCCTCGGACAGAGGAGCCTGGTGGGCTATAGTCCATGGAGTTGCAAAGAGTCAGACAGCGACTGAGCACACACACTCATAGGGGAAAGGGGATGGAGTGGCACTTCTGTGACTCTTTAAGACTCAGTCTTACTAGTCAACTCATTCTCAGATCTCAGCAGCTCCCTCTCTGTCTCTGTCATTGGTTTCAAAAAAGCAAGCTATTAATAATATGGATCCTATAGTCACAAGGAAATGATTACGACTAAACATTACAACTACAAACAAGAAGTAAAAAAAACTTAGAAGCTGATTCTTTCTTAGTAGGCCTTCCAAATGAGAACCAGCTAAGCCATTTCTGAGCTTCTGACCCATGGAAATTGTCAGATGATAAACTTGGTGTCTTAAGTCACCACATTTGTGGTAATCTGTTACACACCACAGAAAGTATTATGGATGAAACAGCCTTGAATTTTAAATTCCATCAAAATTTTGAGACTCTTCTATTTTAAGATGAAAATCTCATCACATACCTGCTTGAGAACAGATCAATAAGAAAGCTCAATATTTTTAAGCTATATATTAATTAAAAGGGGACATAAACAGCAAGGAAAAGAGAAGACACTAGGAAAAAGTTATATTTCCTTTTGGGAATATATAAAGCACAAATTTGCTGTGCTGGTTCCTGGAATAAAATTATATTCAACATTATTTTTCAGATTTCAAAGCCAAAAACATAAAATGGTGCCTTCTACCAAAAAAAGGTACTTACACCCATTACAAAAAATGGGGTGGTGGAAGAGGATAAAATTAATGTGTATACACAAAAGAGAGGTGTGCAAATAGTTTGGCTTACATAAATATCATTTAATATAATTTAAATCTTTGGCTAATAAGTAATGCAAATTTAATAAATTTATAATAAATTTAATATTTAATATTAATATTTAATAAATTCAATAAATTGTGCTTGCATATGTAATGTCTAAATTATCCATCTAAAAAGCAACAACAAAAAATTATCTATAATTATAGATACATTTGAATGTGTTCTCTCTAATATTTAGTAAACTACAGACATAAACACTGATTTTAAAACATAAAATAAGATCCTTCCCAATTTTGAATGGATTTTAATCAAGTCAATCCCCACACAAAGTCCCTCATAAAGAAATATTTTTCTGAAAATAATTTTCTTCAGTAGAATTCACATAAATAAAGCTTCACAGACATTTTAGTAATTGTGGCAAAAAAAAAATTGTGGATTGGGAATTTATTTTTTCTTATAGCTTGTATACATTTCTTCTTCTTGGATTGTCTATCTGGTAGTTGGGGAATTTAAACAATTCTTTAAACAAAGGTAACAGAATCAGAGGTCAAAAGTTTCCAAGCATGGACTAAACCTAAATGGCAAGAAAAATATCAAAATGTATGCAAAAATATACAGAAATCTTACTGACCTCATAAAAGCAAAACATACCAGAAAATCGCCTTAAGAAAACAAAGCTTATTTTGTCTTAGAAAACCTTATCAAAAAGGAGGTATTAATCACATCAATCAGTCCATTCAGTCACTAAGTCATGTCTGACACTTTGCAACCCGATGGACTGCAGCACGCCATGCTTCCCTATCCATCACCAACTACCGGAGCTTGCTCAGACTTATATGTTCATTGAGTCAGTGATACCATCCAACCACTTCATCCTCAATTATCCCCTTTTCCTCCTGTCTTCAATTTTTTCCAGCATCAGGGTCTTTTCCAATGAGTCAGTTCTTTCCAACAGGTGGCCACAATATTGGAGCTTTAGCTTCAGCATTAGTCCTTCCAAGGAATATTCAGGATTGATTACCTTTAGGATTGATTGGTTTGATCTCCTTACAGTCCAAGGGACTCACGAGAGTCTTCTCCAACACCACAATTCAAAAGCATCAATTCTTCAGTGCTCAGCTTGTTTATGGTCCAGCTATCACATCCATACATGACTACTGGAAAAACCATACCCTTGACTAGATGGAACTTTGTCAGCAAAGTAATGTCTCCGCTTTTTAATGTGCCATCTAGATTGGTCATAGCTTTTCTTTCAAGGAGCAAGCATCTTTTAATTTCACGGCTGCAGTTACCATCTGAAGTGATTTTGGAGCCCAAGGAAATAAAGTCTGTCACTGTTTCCACTGTTTCCCCATCTATTTGCCAGGAAGTGATGGGACCAGATGTCATGATCTTCGTTTCTTGGATGTTGAGTTTTAAGCCAGCTTTTTCATGCTCCTCTTTCAATTTCAACAAGAGGCCCTTTAGACTCCTGCAGCTAAATTCCAGAAAAATAAATGACCCAATCAAAAAATGGGCCAAAGAACTAAACAGACATTTCTCCAAAGAAGACATACAGATGGCTAACAAACACATGAAAAGATGCTCAACATCACTCATTATCAGAGAAATGCAAATCAAAACCACAATGAGGTACCATTACATGCCAGTCAGAATGGCTGCTATCCAAAAGTCTACAAGCAATAAATGCTGGAGAGGGTGTGGAGAAAAGGGAACCCTCTTACACTGTTGGTGGGAATGCAAACTAGTACAGTCACTATGGAGAACTGTGTGGAGATTCTTTAAAAAACTGGAAATAGAACTGCCATATGACCCAGCAATCCCACTTCTGGACATACACACTGAGGAAGCCAGATCTGAAAGAGACACGTGCACCCCAATGTTCATCGCAGCACTGTTTATAATAGCCAGGACATGGAAGCAACCTAGATGCCCATCAGCAGACGAATGGATAAGAAAGCTGTGGTACATATACACCATGGAATATTACTCAGCCATTAAAAAGAATACATTTGAATCAGTTCTAATGAGATGGATGAAACTGGAGCCCATTATACAGAGTGAAGTAAGCCAGAAAGATAAACACCAATACAGTATACTAACGCACATATATGGAATTTAGAAAGATGGTAATGATAACCCTATATGCAAGACAGAAAAAGAGACACAGAAGTATAGAACAGGATTTTGGACTCTATGGGAGAAGGCAAAGGTGGGATGATCTGAGAGAACAGCATGAAACATGTATATTATCAAGTGTGAAACAGATCGCCAGTCCAGGTTGGATGCATAAGACAAGTGCTCGGGGCTGGCGCACTGGGATGACCCAGAGGGATGGGATAGGGAGGGAGGTGGGAGGGGGGTTCAGAATGGGGAACACATGTAAATCCATGGCTGATTCATGTCAATGTATGGCAAAAACCACTACAATATTGTAAAGTAATTAGCCTCCAAATAATAAAAATAAATGGAAAAAAAAAAAGGCCCTTTAGTTCCTCTTCAATTTCAACCATAAAGATGGTATCATCTGCATATCTTAGGCTATTATTATTTCTCCCAGCAGTCTTGATTCCAGGTTGTACTTCACCCAGCCTGGCATTTATCACGATGTACTCTGCATATAAGCTAAACAAGCAATAGATAGCCTTGACGTAGTCCTTTCCCAATTTTTAACCCATCCATTATTACATGTCCAGTTCTAACTGTTGCTTCTTGACCTGCTTACAGATTTATCAGGAAGCAGGTAAGGTGGTCTGGTATTCCCATCTCTTTAAGAATTTTCCATAGTTTGTTGTGATACTCACAATCAAAGGCTTTGGCATAGTCAATAAAGCTGATGCTTCTCTGGAATTCTCTTGTTTTTTTCTATGATCAAGCAGATGTTTGCAGTTTGATTTTGGGTTCCCCTGCTTTTATAGATCCAGTTTGAACACCTGGAAGTTCTTGGTTCCTGTACTATTGAAGCCTAGTTTGGAGAAGTTTTAGCATTACTTTGCTAACATGTGAGATGAGTGCAATTGTGCAATATTTTGAACATTCTTTGGCATTACCTTTATTTGGAATTGGAATGAACACTGACCTTTTCCAGTCCTGTGGCCACTGCTGAGTTTTCCAAGCTTGCTGGCCTAGTGAGTGCAACACTTTAACAGCATTATCTTTGAAGATTTGAAATAGCTCAGCCAGAATTTCAACACCTCCACTAGCATTGTTCTTAGTGATGCCTCCTAAGGTCCACTTGACTTCAGACTCCAGGGTGTCTATCTCTAGGTGAGTGATTGCACCATCGTGGTTATCTGGTCATGAAGACTTTTTTGTATAGTTCTTCTGTGTATTCTTGCCACGTCTTAATATCTTCTGCTTCTGTTAGGTCCATACCATTTCTGTCCTTTATTGTGTCCATCTTTGCATGAAATGTTCCCTTGGTATCTCTAATTTTCTTGACGAGATCTCCAGTCTTTACCATTCTATTTTTTTCCCCTATATTTCTTTGCATTTATCACTTAGAAAGGCTTTCTTGTCTCTCCTTGCTACTCTTTGGAACTTTGCATTCATATGGATATATCTTTCCTTTTCTCCTTTGCCTTCAGCTTCTCTTCTTTTCTCAGCGATTTGTAAGGCCTCCTCAGACAACCATTTTGCCTTTTTGCATTTCTTTTTCTTGGGGATGGTTATGATCACTGCCTCTTGTACAATGTCATGAACCTCTGTCCATAGTTCTTCAGGTACTCTGTCAGATCTAATTCCTTCAATCTATTTGTCACTTCCACTGTATAATTGGAATAGATTTGATTTAGATCATACCTGAATGGTCTGGCTTAAAACTCAACATTCAGAAAACTAAGATCATGGCCTCTGGTCCCATCACTTAATGGCAAATAGATGGGGAAACAGTGGAAACAGTGACAGACTTTATTTCCTAGGGCTCCAAAATCACTTCAGATGGAGACTGTATCCATGAAATTAAGATGCTTGCTCCTTAGAAGAAAAGTTATGACCAACCTAGACAGCTTATTAAAAAGCATAGACATTACTTTGCCAACAAGAGTTCATCTAGTAAAAGCTATGGTTTTCTAGTAGTCGTGTATGAATGTGAGAGTTGGACTATAAAGAAATCTGCCTGCCAAAGAATTGATGCTTTTGAACTGTGGTGTTGGAAAAAACACTTGAGAGTCCCTTGGACAGCAAGGAGATGGACAGCGCCATTCTATCCTAAAGAAATCAGTCCTGAATATTCATTGGAAGGACTGATGCTGAAGCTGAAACTCCAATACTTTGGCCACCTGATGTGAAGAACTGACTCATTGGAAAAGACCCTCATGCTGGGAAAGATTGAAGGTGGGAGGAGAAGGGGAAGACAGAGGATGAGATGCTTGGATGGCATCTCATCAATCAATGGACATGAGTTTGAGTAAACTCCGGGTGATGGACAGGGAGGCCTGGCATGCTGCAGTCCATGGGGTTGGAAAGAGTCAGACACAACTAACGGAATGAACTGACTGACTGACTGGTCTAGTGATTTTCCTTAGTTTCTTAAATTTAAGCCTAAGTTTTTCTATAAGGAGTTCATGATCTGGGCCACAGTCAGCTCCTGGTCTTGTTTTGCCAACTGTATAGACCTTCTCCATCTTTGGCTGCAAAGAATATAATCAATCTGATTTTGGTGTTGATCATCTGGTGATGTCCATGTGTAAAGTTGTCTCTTGTGTTGTTGGAAGAGGGTGTTTGCTATGACCAGTGCGTTCTCTTGGCAAAACTGTTAGCCTTTTGCCCTGCTTCATTTTGTACTTCAAGGCCAAACTTGTTTGTTACTTCAGGTATCGCTTGCCTTCCTACTTTTGCATTCGAGTCCCCTATGATGAAAAGGACTTTTTTTTTTTTTTTTTGGTGTTAGTTCTAGAAGGTCTTGTAGGTCTTCACAGAACCGTTCAACTTCAAGCTACTTCAGCATTAATGGTTGGGGCATAAACTTGGATTACTGTGCTATTGAATGGTTTGCCTTGGAAATGAACAGAGATCATTCTGTCATTTTTGAGATTGCATCCAAGTACTGCATTTTGGACTCTTTTGTTGATTATGATGGCTACTCCATGTCTTCAAAGGGATTCTTGCCCACAGTAGTAGATATAATGGTCATCTGAATTAAATCTACCCTTTCCAGTCCATTTTAGTTCACTGATTCCTAAAATGTCAATGTTCACTTTTGCCATCTGTTGACTACTTCCAATTTACCTTGATTCATTGACTTAACATCCAGGTTCCTATGCAATATTGCTCTTTACAGCATTGGAATTTACTTCCATCACCATGAGTGGTGATGAGCCAGTCATTGATAACTTACTTCCATCCACAACTGGGTGTTGTTTTTGCTTTGGCCCTATCTCTTCATTCTTTCTGGAGTTATTTCTCCACTCTTCTCCAGTAGCATATTGGGCACCTACTGATCTGGGGAGTTCATCTTTCAGTGCCATATCTTGCTGCCTTTTCATGCTGTTCATGGGGTTTCATGGCAAGGAGACTGAAGAGGTTTGCCATTCCCTTCTCCCATGGACCAGGTTTTGTCAGAACTCTCCACCATGACCCATCCATCTTTGGTGGCCCTAAATGGCATGGCTCATAGTTTCATTGAGCTAGACAAGGCTTTGGTCCATGTGATCAGTTTGGTTAGTTTTTTGTGATTGTGGTTTGCATTCTCTCTGCCCTCTGGTGGATAAGAGGCTTGTAGAAGCTTCCTGATGGGACAGACTGGCTGTGGGGGAATATGGGTTTTCTTCTGATGTTCAGGGCCATGCTCAGCAAATCTTTAATCCAATTTTCTGTTGATGGGTGGGTCTGTGTTCCTCCCTGTTGTTTGGCCTGAGACCAGACTAAGGTAGGGGTAATGGAGACCTCCTTCAAAAGGAGTTATGCCAACACTGTTGCAGTCAGTGCCTCGACCCACACCTCTGCCAGGGACTCCTGGACACTCACAGGCAAGTCTGACTCAGTCTCTTCTGGGGTCACTGCTCCCTTCTCCTGGCTCCTGATATGTACAGGTTTGTTTGTGTCCTCCAAGAGTCTGTTTCCCCAGTCAGGTGGAAGTTCTACAATCAAATGCCACTGGCCTCCAAAGCCAAATCCCTGGGGGATCTCAGCCTCTTTGCCAGATCCCCAAGTTGGGAAATCTGTTGTACATCCTAGAACTTTCATAACAGTGTAAGAACTTCTTTGGTATAATTGTTCTCTAGTTTGTGGGTCGTCTGCTCAGTGGCTCTATGGTGGGGCTAATGGTGACACATAAACTAAGCTGACTTAAAAATTTTGTTTTTAAAAGAGCCATTTCCATAGAATGAATAGTATCAGTCCAAGAAAAAAAAAAAGAATGTCCTGTTAAGAACGATAAAAATGGAGAAATAGATAGTGGCCAGTCTAATTTAGGAAATGGAACCCAGTCAAATGGAAAAATTGAGAATCAAAAATTTTTTAAAATTGAACTAATGCTGTGTATAAACATTTCTAGAATAAAATGAAGAATTGAAGTAATCATCTGGATAACTAAAGCACAAAAATGTAAATGTTTCTGTTCCTCTGTTTAGGTATTTCGGCAAAGTTTTACTTGGAATGTTCACTTTATATAACTGTGCAGCAGACATGAATTAGCATTTCTCCACAAAAAGGCTGAGTAAAGACTTTACTCAAGGGTTGAGAGTAATTAAAGAAAACATAGATTCATGGATATCTTAAACTTCATAATTCACATAGCTTCATAGGCCTTTGAAAGCCTTCTAAGAAATTGGGGTTCATCCTAAGGCTAAAAGAAGCCATCCATACAATCATAATTGTATTTGAAAAAATGTACTCTGGATACAGTGTGGAGAATTTGTCAGAACAAAGGAGGAAGGCAATAATATAGCTGCCACAGTAACAAGAGGTGAATGTGCTACTTCCTTTGTTCTGTAATTCAACTTTTTTCTCTGTCTCCTTTTCTCTTTGTTTATATTTTCAGTTCAAGTGTCATCCTTTTAAGGAACAACTTCGTAAATTCCAACCTATTCTATAAAGTCATCCATCCCTGCTTTTGTGCCCCATTAAACTCAGAATACATTTCTACCCTTTTACATAAACCATTGAATTGTGTGCTTATTTGTATCCATTCTTATCCTGGCCAGTGAATTCTTAATGGAAGTTATTTTCTGTTCCCAGGATCTAACACAATGTTTGGACTTGTGCTTATCAACAAAGATCTGATTGACATAAGAAACAGTTTGGTACTGTTTTCCATATCTTCCCTAGAGACCACTCTTAAAAAGACATTTTGAAAATAGCCATTTTGGTAAATACTACTGAGTTACTTTAACAGCACTGTAATTTGTTTAAGGAAGATATCTTGTCTGTTGTTCATACCACATCCCCTGGGCCTAGACCAATGTCGGCATACGGTAGGCACTCAATAAATATTTAAAGAATAAATAAAAGAGAAACTTTTTAAATTCAAGTATCAGCTTCCCCCTTCATTTGAAAAGGGTCTTCCACCAGTGGTATATGTAAAAAACATAATTCACATCTACTTTTAGGGTCTTCAATTATTTACCTATCATAAGTTGGAAACACTGACTAAGATAACCATCAGTAATGGTGGTTCAACACCTGAAGGGTTAGTGTTGAGCAGGTTCTCTCCTGCCACAAAGTCTTCAAAGTGGAAAAATGGTAGACTTCATACTCTAGCTGCCTTGGTCCAAAAGAAATGCAATCATAAATATGAAACCTTTCAAAGGGGCATTGTATTGTAGATGCACCTCCTTTCCTTGACCTTGATCACCTTTTTTCATTCAATATATTCTTGTTATATTTTCAAACCTGACTAGTGCAAATTCAATATCCTTTATGTAAATCATGTCCTTTATACTATTTGATTTGGTATTTGCCACCCTATCTCACCAGGCCATATGTGGATCTTAGCAAGTAATATCTTCTCCAAAGTCCCAAGAGTTCATTGCTTGTTCTAAACCAACAGTGGGAGGGAGGGTGGAGAAGGATGGGTTTTGGCAATCAGACTAGTCTCCTTCCAGAACTCTGTGTCCCTCTCTCTCTCCTTTCTTCCCATCTTCTCTCTCTCTCTGTCTCTCTCTCTCTCTCTCTCACACACACACACACACACAAACCATATGGCTCTGAAAGAAAACACAATCCATGTTCACAAGCTAAACAATCAAGGTCTGACTTAGAGAGGAACACACACCTGAAAAACCCAGGCAACAATATGACAACATCACTACAATATTATGCAGACCCCACCCCTACCCATCTGTATTATTAATAGTTTCCTGGGGCTGATGTAACAAATTACCACAAAATGCATGATCTCAAACAACAGGATTTACTCTGTCAAAGTTCTAGAAGGTGAAAGTCTGACAATGAGATATCAGCAAGGCCATGCTCTCTGAAGGTTCTAGGGAAAATCCCTTCTTAAAGATTCTAGGGAAATTCTCTTCCTACATTCTGTTGGTTGTTGGCAATCTTTGATGTTTCCTAGTTTGTGAATTCATCACTCACATCCATGCCTCCCTTGTTACACAGTGTCCGCCTTCCCTCTGTGTATATTTGTCTTTATATCTCTCCCCCCTCTTTTTATAAGGACACTAATCATATTGGATAAAGGGCCCATCCTAATCCAGTGTGACCTCACCTTAGATAATTATATCCTCACAATCCTATTTTGAAATAAAGTCAATTCTAAAATTCTGGAAAGATACAAATTTGGTGGTGAGGAGGGTGCTATTCAACTTAATACACCACTTTGGATAAACCTCTGTCTAAGCTATGCTGTGGGCATGGTACTGACCTGTAATAGCAAATGGAATCAGTACTAGAATTTTCTATTACAACAATCTGCAGAAGCTTTAAAATCACAGCATTAGTTTTCCTGAATTCAATATGAGGCTAGTATCTTCTTACCCTGAAAGTCTGATACTGTATGTAAGTGATAACATTCATGGAAAATTCATAATTTTTTCACATGGAGGCTGTTGCAAAGCTCCCTGTTTTAACACATAGTATTTCTATCACTTCTCTCTTAGCAGCTTCAATGTAATTTTTTCTTACATAGTTGTCCATATTTCTGAAACAACTGCACTAAAGGAAATTTAGTAAAAGGCATGGTTTTCCTTTATAACATCAATTATAAAGAAAACATGAATGATCAAATCTACACTATCCCCAGCTTCCTGCCCCATGAGCAGTCTGGATAAAACACTCAACACTATTTCTACCTGTGCTAATTACAATAATGATTTTTATACATTTACTTATAAAGGACACTATTTCCTTTCATTTTTTCTCTAGCTTTAAGAAAGATTCAGATGCCCATGTAGAAATACTTTATACATAATGAATATGACTGCTGTTGGTTTCTATCAGTTTTTCCTCATTTATTCTCCCTCATCTCTTTCCTTGACCACATAAATTATTCATCTTAAATTCTGTGATTATTTCCTTTATACAAAGTAAATGGACACTTTCATAATATTTTAGAAGCAAATAGGGTTTATTAGAGATAACTGAAGATGATTCCCGGTTTTATTTCTGTTACTCTGATGACGCCGGCAGCCATGAGGACCACATTGACTATGGAATAATGCTTTTGTTTCTCTGAGGAGGAGCTCAAATTCCATTTCTAATCATAAGCTAGTTTGTGGTACACTCTCTTATAAACATTTACAGAATTCAGATTATTTTCCCTTAACCTTGCTCACATGTAGACTTTATGAAACTGCTATTTCCCCTGTCTTGAGAGATCCCCCTGCAGCTGTACACTAATTAAAAGGGCATTTTGTTAAGCATAGGGAGTCCAGAACATATGGAGGTTGGGAGTATTTGTGGTCTTGCCCTTTTCCCAGATTAGGTTAAATAAATCCGGGTCCACCAGCATCAGAGGAGGACTCTACTATTTATTCTTATCTTTGTAGGAAAGTGCCTGTTCATCCCTGTTTTCTGTCACTAAGCTAATTCTCTATCCATGACTAAACAATTCCTCCCTGGATTCATTGCAATTTCACAGTAACTCACATTCTTAGAAAATAGCCCTTGATGAGGAACTTTGCCAAAATCTAAATGAAGTCTAAATAACACATATTCCCTAGCCCTCACTAATTCATTATTTTAGTTACCCACTCAAAGATCTATAATAGTCAAGCATGATTTCATTTTACAAAAACCAGGTTCATTTCCTACTAGAAGGGCATATTTATTTATTCTTTCAGCATTCTGACTTTTTATCATAGATTCTACTGGCTTATTGGCTCCAAACTTTGTACCAGATAAAACATAAACAGTCCTAAAGAATTATTTACATTTAAAATGTCAATAGAGATTTTACATTATATGTGTATGTTACTACATATTATTCACATAAGCCTTATAAAAAGATATTTCAAGAAAGAAAAGTAAAATAGCCCCATAGTTTCCTCAGTCAAAACCAAGGTATGACAAAAACTAACTAAATAAAATGTTCATGACCACATAGATTGTTCAGAGAAAGAACTGAAAGACAGAACCATCAGTACTAAGAATAAATTCCCAAAGACTAGAGATATTCAAGTATATAGTATAGATAAAGCGTCCCAGAAGATGGACAAAGTGAGAATGAGAAAGAAAGAGTAGTCAAGTGTGTTTGCTCACCTGTACAGTTCTGAGATGTTGTGGTTCTATTAAATTATTTGCTATTATCTCTAGAATCTAGTTATTTCACAAGAGCTTGACACTCTCCTTACAAAACAAAAACCAAACCAAAGGGGGGACTATGGTATTTTATTTTGTTATATAGACCATGTAATAAAGGCTTGACTCTTTTCTAGGAAACTCGATTTTACATGTGTTTTCTTATTTAGTAGTGTTGAATATACTACTACTATCCTAGGTTATGTTTAAAGAATAATGTTCTATATTTTTAAACCATGGCAGTTAACATATCCTCAAGGGTTGAAATCATTCCATGAGTCGTGGCAGGTCAAAATTGGCAGAAAATGGAACAAATAGCTCTTTTTCATTTCATAATTAAATTTTGGTGCGATTTTTCTTATATACATGCCGGAAAAGGGCATCTGTAGTTTTGTGACTTAGCCTGAATACTCTAAAATATTATTTCTCTTTCCAAACCCCTTGATAACAACTGAACTAACCAATTACTCTGTACAGTAAGAATTTAGAAATTAACATTTGCATTTGCCAATAACTTATCATTTCTTTCCTTCCAACTCTTTCTGTTACTTGAAATTTGCTTTCATTTCTTTGATTTTGATTTTACAATTATCCTTCCACATGGCATTTTTTAAAACAACACTCAATACAAAGTGATAATAGAGAGTCTAATAACTGCCTGAGATATTTAAAATCAATTTCTTTTCCTCTTTTATAAGGGTAATACTAGGTTAACATACATTTTTTTTTTTTACTGTTCCAGTGGCCAGTTTTCCTTCTGTATCATTATTCTTTCAGTTATACATGAGTAAAATTCTCATTAAAAACATTACAGCAAAAACTAAAATTCCTTTCACATCATTATCAATTCCACTCCCCAGATGTAACCATCATTTTTACATAGATACTCTTGCATTTTGTGCATTTACACCCATATATGCACCCACAGAAAATACATAGTATGATAATGTAGGTTAAAAAAAAATTACAGTGCCTTAGACATCTATCATATTACCTATCTCTTTTTAATTCTAACATATATTCCACACAGTGGATATATCACTATTTATTCTCTCATAGGTGGGCATTTAGTCATTTAAAAATGTGTATCAATAGTGCTATAGTGAACATCCTTATATCTGCTTTCTTAAACACACAGCACTTAGTATTCCTTCCTTTCTATTCCTTACCTGATTCAACTTCTATTAAATGTCATTCAGGGTATCTCAAATATTACTAATCTCTGAAATTCTACATAATAGTATTCTTTTTTTGACTATCCTTAGAATATGGTTGACGTTTAATTTTGACACAATATAGCCTAGTTTATTTTACAGTTACTTGTCAACTCCTTGGAATATCCAGGTAATTTTCACCCATTAATCAAATCTTTATAAGTATATTCTATGTCACAAAATATTGCTCTAAGTACTAGGAATGTACAAGAGACAAAACACTAGAGGTTCTGCCCATATGAAAAAGAAAGGATTATCTGGCATATCTTGATTCTCTTTCAGTGCTGAGCATATCATAACTGATAGAAATGTTCAATAAATCTTTTGCTAAGGCTGACTTATACTATGACATAAATAAATGAGCTGAAGATAACTATATACATAGTGTGATAGTTAATTTTATGTGTCAACTTGTTTGGGCCATGGTGCCCAGCTCTGCAGTCAAACATTATTCTGGTTGTTTCTACAAGGATATTTTTAGCTGAAATTAACATTTAAATCAGTGGATTTTGAGTCGGGTAGATTGCCTTTATAACATGAAGACCTGAATAGAACAAAAAGCCTGACATCCCCTGAGCAAGAGAAGATTCTGCCAGTAAGATGGCCTCTGAACTTAAACTGCAGCAAGTGCTTTTCCCTAAGTCCTCAGAGTAGTGACATCTGAGCTTGAATAGGATATTTTGAGCATGTCAGCCTCCATAATAACATGAGTCAATGCTTAAAACATGCACATGTGCACACTCACCCACAAACACAGATACCATATTGGTTCTGTTTCTCTGGAGAACCCTGACTAATGCACAGAGGGAAAACAGTGAAACAATTTAGTTCTTACTCTGGGACCATGGAGAGTTTTTGTAGTAACCTCTATTATCCCTACCCCCCACTTTCTGAGGACTGCCAGCATCAGACTTGACTGTGTACAGAGTAGGAACCCTTTTCAGCGGAAAATTGTACTTCTCCACTCTATCAACAAAATAAAGCTTGCAGATGTGACTTTGACCAAATGTGTATTGCTTATGCTATTTGAAAGTATATTCTTTGCTACACAAGCGGCATGTTATGACAGTGTGAAAGATGGTTCCTTCATACAGAACCCCAGAGGGAAAAGGCATAGAGACTACAGCTATGACTAATTTACAAGTGCTGAACATAAATGTGAACAAGAGATAGACCTTGCTTGTTTTAATGATTTTTAAACTTCATTACTACAGCAAAAGTAGCCTTAATGGACTAGTACAGTTGACCCTCGAACAATGAGGTCATTAGGTACATCAATCTTTTGTACAGCCAAAATTCCACATATAATTTAGTCAGCCCTCCACATATGTGGTTCCTCCATATCTGCAGTTCCATATCCATGGATTCAGCCAGACATAGATTGTGTAGAACTATCATATTTTATTGAAAAACAAATCTTTGTAAAAGTGGACCCTTATGGTTCAAACTCATGTTGTTCAAGGGTCAATTGTACTGTCTCAATGGATTATTGAACTAATGCCTTCACCCATCTCCAAAAAAATTTATAAACAATACTTAGTGTGTGAATGGATGAATAAAGAAGGGTACTCCTCCCCCTTGTCTGCTACATTTAAAGTGGAAAACCAACAAGGACCTGCTGTATAGCACATAGGACTGCTCGGTACAATGTGGCAGCCTGGATGGGAGGAGAGTTTGGGGGAGAATCGATACATACGTCAGGAAGTATGTAATTTCCTCGGCTCTGTCTCGCTGAAGCATAAATTTGCAGCAGTGGACCAATGTTACAGCTCTGTTACACCTCAGTTTTATTTGGCAAGCAAAGGACAATACATCCTCAAGGCGTGAGGGCAGGCCAACCCAGAACAGGCATGCAGCTCAATTTTGGCTCCTCTTTTTTCATGTTTATTTCTCCTCATCCTGAGCCTGCCCTATGTAAATGGGGTGAGCCAGGAGGGCTGTTTGCATCACCTGAGGTTCTCACTCTGGTCCTTGGAGCTTCCTTTGTCCTATTTTTGTGGGCTTTTTCCTTTCTTTGTCTTTTAACCACCACTATTTTGGACTCCTTTTTCCTATTCTAACTACCTAAAATTCCCCCTCAAGAGATGGGAGGCCCAATTCCTTGGGAGTAGGGGTGTAAAGGTCTCTTTGGCTGCTTCCTGCTGAGCTGGGACAGCAAGGGGCACTGAGCCTCCCCCTCTTGCTCATCTCAAGCCTCAGAATCCTTATAGCAGTGTCCATCTCAAAGGTAAGTGATATTTTCCGTGTTTGGCTATAGTTTTATATAGCCTTGTTAAACTGGCACTACATGTTGTAGCTTGTCAACCTGGGCAGAGACAAAATGGGTTAGACAATTGATAATACATGGAGCAATCATAAGCACCATCAATATGGTGATAACAGGGTTTAGTAGGGGCATTAAAAGTGAAGTGAGTGAAGTCGCTCAGTCGTGTCTGACTCTTTGTGACCCCATGGACTGTAGCCTACCACGCTCTTCCATTCATGGAATTTTCCAAGCAAGAATACTGGAGTGGGCTGCCATTTCCTTCTCCAGAGGATCTTCCTGACCCAGGGATTGAACCTGGGTCTCCTGCATTGTAGGCAGACACTTTACTGTCTGAGCCACCATGGAAGGGGCATTAGCCACTCTAAATTCCCCTTCACCAGGAGAAGAATCCTCCAAAGAAAGATTGTAGCCACAAATTCTCCAGCTCATTCTTAGAGGCCCTATAGGGTCTGAATGAGGGCTTCCCTGGTGGTTCAGACGGTAAAGCGTCTGTCTGCAATGCTGGAGACCCAGATTCGATCCCTGGGTTGGGAAGATCCTCTGGAGAAGGAAATGGCAACCCATTCCAGTATTCTTGCCTGGAAAGTCCCATGGACAGAGGAGCCTGGTAGGCTACAGTCCGTGTGGTTGCAAAGGGTCGGACACGACTGAGTGACTTTACTTTACTTTACTTTAGGGTCTGAATGGAGAAGGAAATGGCAACCAACTCCATTACTCTTGCCTAGAGAATCCTGTGGACAGAGGAGCCTGGTGGGCTGCTGTCCACAGGGTCGCACAGAGTTGGACACGGCTGAAGCGACTTAGCATGTATGCATGCATTGGAGAAGGAAATGGCAACCCACTGCAGTATTCTTGCCTGGAGAACCCCAGGGACAGAGGAGCCTGGTGGCTTGCCATCTATGGGGTCGCACAGAGTTGGACATGACTGAAGCAATTTAGCAGCAGCAAGATTTGAATGTTTTTCTTGAAGGCTGAGAGATTTTTTTTTAACTTAGCTGGAGGTATTTACCCAGAAACAACACTTCTCTTTCAAGATGGCTCAAGTCTCTCCTTGTTCAGGGATCAGATCTATCTCCTGTCTATTTTGTGTTGTCATTGCCAAGCTGTGTTGGCTCTTTAGTACTATCCTGAGATAGCTATCCCCAGAAACTTGATTTTGGGGGTGTTCATTGAAATGGCACTCATTTGTAGTCCTGAATAGGTATCTGAGATCTCCCAATGGCTCACAGGTGTATTGAGTGTCCTCTTCTGTTTTCTTCCATGGATTGACTCATGAGTAGTGAATCTAGGCGTCATGTCCTGGTACCTTGACCACTGTGGGAGTAGAAAATATTACAGGGTAGGGGCCCTTCCATGTGGGCTGGAGTTGAGCCTTTGGGGACCCACCTTTCCAGACTTTAATTAGGACTTGAGTCCCTGGAGCATATATTGGTGGCTCTTTAGAATCTTTTGGGTCCTGGTTGACACCCCACAAGCATATAACCTGCTGGAATTGCCCAATGGCCATGGTATAAGACCAGAGGGTCTGAGTCTCTGGATCTAGGAAGAGGTCCTTGACATAAACAAAAGGTCTCCCATATAGCATCTCATAAGGACTAAAACCAACCTGTTCCTTAAGGGCAATACAGGTGTGGATGAGAGCTATTGACAAAGCCTTCTTCCATCCCACGGTGGTCTCCTAGGTTATCTTTTTTATCACTGATTTTAAGAGTTGGTTGGCTCTTTCTACTTTTCCTGAAGACTGAGGCCTCCAGGCACAATGGAGATAATAAGTAATGCCCAATGCTTTAGAGACCCCTTGGATGACCTTAGAAATAAATGATGTCCCATTGTCACTTTGTAATGACCTGGGCAGACCAAATCTCAGAATGATTTCATGGAGCAGTTTCTTTCTTTTTTTTTTTTTTTTATAAATCCTCAGCCTTCTCAGTCAGGGTAGGAAAGTTTTCAATCAATCCTGTGAATGTATTTATCATGACTAATATGTATATATACCCTTGAAAAACTGGCATCTGGGTGAAGTCCATCTGTCAGTCCTCTCCTGGGCAGATCCCACATCGTTGGACAGGCTGGGCCAGTTGGGATCTTCAAGTTCCTTTGGGTTTACTTAATTGGAAAGTGGGACAAGAGGAGACCACTTGCTGTTTGGAGTCTGTTTGGAGGCCTGTTCCTCTGAAGGACCTTTCTAGTAATCTTTGGAGAGCCTTTTCTCCTAAATCAGTGGTGATATGTAAGGAGTTAACCAACTTCCACTGGAGATTCCCAGGCAGAAAAAGGAGTTCCTTCTTTTGGAACCACCCCATATGATCTTAGAAGCCCTCATTCTTAGCTTTAAGAGTCTCACCTTCAGTATATGAAGGAGTTTCTGACAAATTGATCTGTGGAACTAAGGAGGCAACTCCTATCAGGTCATCGTTCTGTAATGCTGCTCTCTTAGCTGCCTGATCAGCTGCTTGGTTCCCTCATTCCACTTCCATGCTCCCTTTTTGGTGTCCTTTACAGTGGGAGCCTGAAACCTCAGCGGGTAGATGGACTGCCTCCAAGAACCTAAGGATTTGATCACCATATTTGATTGGGGACCCTCGGGTGGTCAAGTGGCCACTTTCTTTCCAAATAGCAGCATATGCATGTAGCACGAGAAAGGCACACTTGGAGTCAGTGTAAATGGCTATTCTTTTTCCTTTTCCCAGCTCTAAAGCTCAAGTCAGGGCTATAAGCTCAGCTAATTGGGCTGAAGTATCTAGTGGCAAAGGTTTAGCCCCTATGGTCTCAAAATTGGAGACTACTGCATATCTGGCTCTTCTTTTTCCACCCAAGACAAAGCTGCTTCCATCAGTGTACTGGATTTCCTCAGGGTTGGTCAGAGGATCTTCTGACAGTCCCTCTCGGGCTTTTGTCCAGCGGTCCAAGGTTTCTGGGCAAGATTGAAAGGGGAGAGAGCCCTCAGGAGTAGGCTGGAGGGTAGCTGGGTTAAGAACCTCACGTGGGGATATAGGCCCCATCAGCACTACTTGATACCTGAGGATCATTTGATCAGACATCCACAAATGTCCTCTCCCATTCAGGAGTTGCTTCAGTTGGTGGATGGTAAAAATAGTTTGTCCCCAAAAGAGAGTTTTAAAGCATCTTCTTTCAGGACTGCAACAGCTTCGAGTTTTTTAAGGTAGGGAGGCCAGCCTTTTGCAGTTGGGTTGAGCCTCTTGGATAAGTAAGCTACAGATTGGGGCTCAGGTCGCAACCTTTGAGCTAACACTCCCAAGGCTATTTCCTCCTTTTCATGGACATAAAATTGGAATGCTTTTTCTGGGTCTGGCAACCTCAAGGCGGGTGCTTGAGGTAAGGCATGTTTTACTGTAGCCTCTGTCTTCTTTTGAGGAGTTCTCCACATCAATGGGATTGAATCATCCTGTCTTTTCAAGCTTTCATATAAGGGCTGGGCAATTAGATCATAGTTGGGTATCCAGATTCTATAATACCCAGTTGGCCCCAGGAAAGCTCACAATTGCTTTCAAGTTGGGGGGTGGCAACTGGAGGATTCCTTATACTCAGAGGACAGCCTCCTGGACCTGTGTGTAATCTGAACTCCCAGGTAAGAGACCTTTGTCTCGATCATCTGTGCCTTAGCACGGGAGACTTTATATCCCCTCTCTGCCAAAAAGTTTAGAACCTGAATTGTATGTTTCTGGGCATTTTCCTCATCTGGAGAGCAGATTAGTAGATCATGTATTGTAATATTGTAATATTATTTTCCCACTAGGTCCCAGGTCCAGATCTAGGAGATTTTGGCTAAAATCCTTCCCAAACAGGTGGGGGCTATCTCTTAACCCCTGAGGAAATATTGTCCAAGTCATCTGTTGTTGTTTTTCTCCTGGAGCCTCCCACTCAAAGGCAAAAAGATATTGGGATTCTTTAGCCACTTGTATGCAAAAGAATGCATCTTTGAGATCCAGGACTGTAAACCACTTGGCACTGGGTGGGATTTCTCCCAAGATTACATAGGGATTGGGCACTGTGGGATGGAGTGGGACTACAGCTTCATTTATGATCAGGAGATCTTGAACCATTTGTCAGCTCCCGTCCTTTTTCTTTACAGGGAGGATCGGGGTTTTACATGGTGAATTGCTGGGGACCAATAGCCCACAGGCAAGGAATTTATTTATTAGAGGCTGCAGTCCTTCATGAGCTTCTCTTCTGTGGGGGTATTGTTTCTGGTTTGGAAACTGACTGGGACCTCAGAGGACAATGATAACCAGTTCAGTTTGGTGGGCTTGTCCAGGAGTCCCCTGGTCCCACACCTGGGGGTTAATTTTGTCCTCCCATAGTTTTTGGTCCCTCCCTATTGGAGAGGGTGTAATGGGTTCTTCAGTAGTAACCAGAAGCTGTAGGGCTCTAGGGGCTAAAAAGCTTACCATCACAAGGGTGGTCCCAATTTAGTGAGTATATCTCTTCCCAATGAGGGAGTAGGACACTCAGGGGCCACGAAAAACTGACTGGAAAATATTTGTCCCTCCCAGAAACAAATAAGTGCTTGGGTGAATATTTTTGTAGTTGTTTTTCCTGGAGCACCCTAATGGTACAGGGTTGGGAGGAGAAATAGGAGGTCAGGACAGAGTAGGTAGCCTGTGTGTCAACCAAAAAATTCTCAGATCTACTCGTCACATCCAGTTGCACCCTTGGCTCCAGCCCCATGATGGTTATCTGTGACAGGCAGGCTGGCTGGAGCAGGTTGCTTCAGTCCTGATGAACATCATGAGGGAAGGCTTGGTGCTCGACTTTGAGGCTCTTGGGTCCCAATGGCACAGTGCTGCCCAATGTCTAAACTGATGGCATTTGCAGCAAGTCGTTTTAGGAGAGTTGTCACAGTTGGGACACTCTTTGGCCTAAAATCCCGCCTATCTACAGATTAGGCATTTGCCTCGTGCCTTGTCCTTCAAGGAACTGGGGTGTGCCATAGGGCTTGCCTGGAGGGCAGCCAGTGTTTGGGCATGCCTTGTCTCTTTCCTTTTCTCCCTTTCCTGGGCCTTGGTCTTCCTCTCCTGTTCTCTGTTATAAAACGTTTTGGTGGCTGTCTGGACCATCTCATCTAAAGAGGCAGCAGGGCCCTGCTGCTCTAGCTGTTGTAACTTTATCCTGATGTCTGAAGCACATTGGGACAGGAATTTGTCCTTTAAAATCACCTGTCCCTCGTAAGAGTCTAAGTCCAGATTTGTAAACTTTTGGAGGGCCTCTTTTTCCCTTTCCAGAAAGGCAATGGGGATCTCATTGGGCTCCTGTGTTATTGCTGAGACCCGGGCATAGCTGATTACTTTTTGCTGGGCTGCTTTCAGTCCTGTCTTTACACAGATCAGAAAATAATCCCTTTCCCAGATGTGCTCAGGGCGATTATAATTTCAATTAGGATCTGAGGAGGGGACTGCAGTTTCCCCCACTGCATATTTATCACCTGTGAAGATGATATGTGAAGGTGACATGTGAAGCCCCATAGCATACCTTTGGGCTTCCTTTAAGACTTTAGTATACTCAGGGTCAGATAAAGTTTGACTAAATATGACCTTGACATCCTTCCATGTCAAGTCAAAGGCCAAGATAATGTGTTGGAATGTATCCATATATTTTCCTGGATCATCTGTATAGCTTCGCAGATTTTGTTTGGTCTGTCTTAGCTCTAAGAGGGAGAAGGGCTTATGGACCCGGGTTGATCCAAATTCTCCTCTTGTTTCAACTAAGGGTCATACTTGAGTTGGCTTTTTTTTGGGGGGGGGGGGTCCCAGATATGGGGGCATGTTTGGATACAAGGAAGCAGGACCACACAACTCGGGAGCCATGGGAAGTGAGCCTTCATGGTGGGGGGTGGGGGGGCTTCCCTCTCTTGGTTGTCTGTGCCTAACACTAGTTGCCTAGTATGCTCACTTTTAGGGCATACAACAATCCCGTACTTAAAACAGAGTTCCTTCATATCTCTTAGTCAGAAGGAAATTTGGACATAGGGGATCTCAGTCCATTTCCCTTGTCTTTTGCAGAATAAGTCTAGCTGCAGGATGGTATTGTAATTTAAACTCCCATCCTCACACCAGTGTTCCTTATCCCCCAGAGGATATCATGGCCATGCCCTGGTACAAAAGAATTGTCAGCTACTTCTCCTTAGAGTTAGAGGATTGAACAGCTTCCAGTTAACAAGGATGCATCTCAAGGGCATCTGTCAGGAAACGGATTGGTTATTTCCCACCTGAAATACAGTGATGACATGGAGGAAAAGAAAAAAACTAATAGGCACCCTTCTATTTTTATGGGTTGGCTTCCTTAGGGGTGAGTCTTTCTGAAGCTTATCCTACCCAGTACTGTTGCAATCTGAGAGCCAGGAGTCCCTGGGTCAGAGTGAAGATCCCCAGACAGACTGAAGCGTGACAGCCTCCTGGAGATAGAATCCCCAGGCAGATCAAGGCAGGTCATCCTCCCGAGAATTGGGTCCCTGGGAGGTCAAGGCATGCTGACTTTCTGGGACCAGCAGATCCCTGAGCAGGTTGAGGTGTGATAACCTCTCAAGGATCAGATCCCTAGGCAGGTTGAGGCATGTTGAACTCCTAGGACCTTGGGCTGGTGGATCCCTGAGCAGGCTGAGGCATGACAACCTCCTGGGGACTGGATCCCTAGGCAGGTCAAGGCAGGTTGACCTCCTGGGACGCCCAGGCTAGAGTTGGCCATCCCCAAAGTCTCCAGCATGACCATTGCTGGGTAGGATTAAGGGGGTGTAATCTAAACTCACTACTGGTTTGTCCACTGTGAGTGAGAATAGATACCATGATATAAAGCAGTCCAAACCTGTGCCCTGAGACTGGGAACCTGGTGAAATAGCCATAAGCCTTATCCTCTTATTGCTCTGAGGGAATGTAAGTCACTGATTTCCTCCCCTAGTCCTCCATAAGAGCAGTTTAGGATGTTTTCAATGGTAAACATTTCGTGTCATAGACCCACACTAGGTAATAACAGAAGTAATGACAAAGGGGTAGGTTATCTGGTCCTGTTAGGGGCATTAAGAGTATTTTAATAATAAATGGGATGGAGGGATATTGCCTACAAAGGGGCAGAGTCCTGGTTGTAGGAGTTAGTTGGTGGCTTAAAAACAAATTGATAAGAGGCAACAGAGCAGATGTTCCATAAAAGTGGAGTAGAGATTTGATCCAGGGGTATGTTTGTAAATTTAGAAGGGTAGTAGGGTTTGGGCTCAAACACCCTGCAGGGCTAACTCTCAAAGTGGCAACCATTATTCCTGGAAGCCCAATTTCCCTTGAAGGGATTTCACCAACAGATGGACTTCTAGCAGGCATTATGTGCCTGTCACCCACCCTAGCGGGTCCACAGAGAGATACTGTTGTTGCACATGTTGTAGGAAACATGGAAGATGAAGGCCTGAATATCTAGTGGGATTGGATATTATACAATATTTCCCTCTTAAGGGCCAGCTATTTTCTTGTTGTCCCTCAAGAAGATTGTAGAGGCAACACTGTGCGCCTGGACAGGGCTCAGGAAAAGAGCATGAAACAGGAGGGAAGGGGGCATAGCACAACTTTTGAAAGAATGAGATAGCCCAAGGGCATAACACAAACCAATTAAAATCAAATGGGTCCAAGATGACAGACAAGTTAATTTCAACTAAACCTTGGTTCTCAATCTGCAAGCTAAATGACACAATTGGAATTCCAAGGCACTATCAAAAGACCAAGGTAGTTTCCCAAATGTTGGAATGATCCTCCCACTCATTAGCACATGAAACTCCCAGCTCATGAAAACTAACCACACCACATTCCATGGCCACACTCACCCTCTGTGATGCCTACACCCTTGGAGTGTGCTTCTCTCTAAATCCAAACAATCCACCTCTTACCTATGACTGTGACTCTCACTGAATTTTTTGCAATGAGATATCAAGAACCTGAGCTTCACTGGGTCCTGAAACGAGGTACCATGGGTTTAGGACAGGCTCAAGTCCCAATCAGATACAACTGAGTGACTAAGCATAGCAGAGAGTCCCTGCCACATGGGTTTTTTGTTTGTTTGTTTGTTTGTTTTTTCATTTATTTTTATTAGTTGGAGGCTAATTACTTCACAACATTGCAGTGGGTTTTGTCATACATTGACATGAATCAGCCATGGAGTTACATGTATTCCCCATCCCGACCCCCCCTCCCACCTCCCTCTCCACAAGATTCCTCTGGGTCTTCCCAGTGCACCAGGCCTGAACACTTGTCTCATGCATCCCACCTGGGCCGGTGGTCTGTTTCATCATAGATAATATACATGCTGTTCTCTCGAAACATCCCACCCTCGCCTTCTCCCACAGAGTTCAAAAGTCTGTTCTGTACATCTGTGTCTCTTTTTCTGTTTTTCATATAGGGTTATCATTACCATCTTTCTAAATTCCATATATATGTGTTAGTATGTTCTTTATCTTTCTGGCTTACTTCACTCTGTATAATGGGCTCCAGTTTCATCCATCTCATTAGAACTGATTCAAATGAATTCTTTTTAATGGCTGAGTAATATTCCATGGTGTATCTGTACCACAGCTTCCTTATCCATTTGTCTCCTGATGGGCATCTAGGTTGCTTCCATGTCCTGGCTATTATAAACAGGCACAAGACAAGGGTGCCCACTCTCACCACTACTATTCAACATAGTTTTGGAAGTTTTGGCCATAGCAATCAGAGCAGAAAAAGAAGTAAAAGGAATCCAGATAGGAAAAGAAGAAGTGAAACTCTCACTGTTTGCAGATGACATGATCCTCTACATAGAAAACCCTAAAGAGTCTACCAGAAAATTATTAGAGCTAATCAATGAATATAGTAAAGTTGCAGGATATAAAATTAACACACAGAAATCCCTTGCATTCCTGTACACTAACAATGAGAAAACAGAAAGAGAAATTAAGGAAACAATACCATTCACCATTGCAACAAAAAGAATAAAATACCTAGGAGTATATCTACCTAAAGAAACAAAAGACCTATACATAGAAAACTATAAAACACTGATGAAAGAAATCAAAGAGGACACAAAAAGATGGAGAAACATACCGTGTTCATGGATTGGAAGAATCAATATTGTCAAAATGGCTATACTACCCAAAGCAATCTATAGATTCAATGCAATCCCTATCAAGCTACCAACGGTATTTTTCACAGAACTAGAACAAATAATTTCACAATTTGTATGGAAATGCAAAAAACCTCAATAACCAAAGTAATCTTGAGAAAGAAGAATGGAACTGGAGGAATCAACCTGCCTGACTTCAGACTCTACTACAAAGCCACAGTCATCAAGACAGTATGGTACTGGCACAAAGACAGAAATATAGATCAATGGAACAGAATAGAAAGCCCAGAGATAAATCCACAAACCTATGGACACCTTATCTTCGACAAAAGAGGCAAGGATATACAATGGAAAAAAGACAACCTCTTTAACAAGTGGTGCTGGGAAAACTGGTCAACCACTTGTAAAAGAATGAAACTAGAACACTTTCTAACACCATACAGATGGGTTTGAGTTCCAATCTTAGGTAAACAGTTTTAAACACAACTTTCAGAAATGGGAAGATGATCTGCCCAATACTTTGTGTGCAGTGGCACAGATGGAGAGAAGAGCTGAAGGACAAGAGGAAAAAGCAGTGGGGAAAATATGCCAAGGAATCCGCTTCATAACCTGCTGGAAAATCTGCTAAATATCTGACCTGTGCTCACAGTTTTTATTGGCACAAAGAAGATTAAAGACAGAAGACCTTCACCTACTAGGGCAACAGCTACCAAGGCCCAAAAGATAGTGGAGGTTTTGGGAGGCACTGGGAAGTAGCCCCCTGGCAGAGCCCCTCAATTGCACCCACTGCCACTTGCCTGTTCACAGGGAGTTCAAGGAAACAAGAAATAAGAGACAGCAAAGGAATTAAGATTAACTTGTTAGCCATATCCTTCCAGCCATTGGGGTGAGGACCTCCTACTTTAACCAGAGGTCTTCTGGAATCTGAGACTGAGCTGTGTGAGCTTTCTACCTAGTTTATTTTTGCTGTCCCAGGTTCCAGCACTCTGGGCTTCCTGTCACTTCCACTGTGCTGGGTTTTCTTCACATTCAGCTTCTACTACATAAGCATTTGCCGAGTTGGGCTTCTGCTGTGCTTGGCATTTGCCTCATGGGGGCCGAGCCAAGGTTGTTTCAACCAGGTTAAATCCAAGTCACGGCACCAGATATGTCAGAGGAGTATGTAATTTCCTCAGTCCTGTCTTGCCACATCAAAAATTTGAAGTCCCTTTCTTTGTCTTTTAGCCACTGCTAATTTGGACTCCTTTTTCCTATTCTAACTACCTAATCCCAAGGGAATATTTCATGCAAAGATGGGCTCAGTAAAGGACAGAAATGGTATGGACCTAACAGAAGCAGAAGATATTAAGAAGAGGTGACAAGAATACAGAAGAATACAGAACTGAACAAAAAAGATCTCCATGACCAGATAATCACAATGGTGTGATCTCTCACCTAGAGCCAGATACCCTGGAATATGAAGTCATGTGGGCCTTGGGAAGCATCACTGTGAACAAAGCTAGTGGAGATGATGGAATTCCAGTTGAGCTATTTCAAATCCTAAAGATGATATTGTGAAAGTGCTGCACTCAATATGTCAGCAAATTTGGAAAACTCCGCAGTGGCCACAGGCCTGGAAAAGGTCAGTTTTCATTCCAATCCCAAAGAAAGGCAATGCCAACGAATGCTCAAACTACTGCATAATTGCACTCATCTCACATGCTAGTGAAGTAATGCTCAAAATTCTCCAAGCCAGGCTTCAGCAATACGTGAACCGTGAACTTTCAGATGTTCAAGCTGGTTTTAGAAAAAGCAGAGGAACCAGAGATCAAATTGCCAACATCCACTAGATCATTGAAAAGCAAGAGAGTTCCAGAAAAACATATATTTCTGCTTTATTGACTATGCCAAAGCCTTTGGCTGCGTGGATCACAACAAACTGTGGAAAATTCTGAAAAAGGTGGGAATACCAGACCACCTGACCTGCCTCTTGAGAAACCTGTATGCAGGTCAGGAAGCAACAGTTAGAACTGGACATGAAACAACAGACTGGTTCCAAATAGGAAAAGGAGTACATCAAGGCTGTATGTTGATTATACACCCTGCTTATTTAACGTATATTTAGAGTACATCATGAGAAATGCTGGGCTGGATGAAGCACAAGCTGGAATCAAGATTTCTGGGAGAAATATCAATAACCTCAGATATGCAGATGACACCACCCTTATGGCAGAAAGTGAAGAAGAACTAAAGTGTCTCTTGAAAATGAAAGAGCAGAGTGAAACAGTTGGCTTGACATTAAAGCTTGACATTCAGAAAACTAAGATCATGGCATCTGGTCCCATCAATTCATGGCAAATAGATGGGGAAACAGTGGAAACAGTGGCTGACTTTATTTGTGTGGGCTCCAAAATTACTGCAGATGGTGACTGCAGCCATGAAATTAAGAGACATTTATTCCTTGTAAGTAAAGTTATGACCAACCTAGACATCATATTAAAAAGCAGAGACATTACTTTGCCAACAAAGATCTGTCTAGTCAAAGCTGTGGTTTTTCCAGTAGTCATGTGAGGATATGAGAGTTGGACTATAAAGGAAGCTGAGCACCAAAGAATTGATGCTTTTGAACTGTGGTATTGGAAAAGACTCTTGAGAGTCTCTTGGACTGCAAGGAGATCCAACCAGTCCATCCTAAAGGAGATCAGTCCTTAGTGTTCATTGGAAGGATTGATGCTGAAGCTGAAACTCCAATACTTTGGCCACCTGATTTGAAGAGCTGACTCATTGGAAAAGACCTTGATGCTGGGAAGGATTGGGGGCAGGAGGAGAAGGGGATGATAGAGGATGAGATGGCTGGATGGCATCACCGTCTCAGTGGACATGAGTTTGAGTAAACTCCAGGAGTTGGTGATGGACAGGGAGGCCTGGCGTCCTGTGGTGCATGGGGTCGCAAAGAGTCAGACACGACTGAGTGACTGAACTGAACTGAATATATATATATGCATGCCTGAGCCGTTTTGCTGTTTACCTGAAACTACTACATTTTTAGTCAGCTATACCCCAATACAAAATAAAAGCTTAAAAAAATAAAAGAAAAAAAAAGATTTTGTGTGTGGATGGATGGATAAAGAAATGTATTACTCCTCCCCCTCTAGTGATAGGGTCCACATATATCTCAGTGAATTCTCAAATAGTTTTTGTATTTAAAAAGGTTAATAATCACTGCAAAATACACAATGGAAAAGAAGATGTTCACAGTAAGTTGCGACAAGTATTCTAAGAAAGAAGCCTTCAGTAGATTTCTGCATTAATCTGATATACTCTGTATTTTAGAATTTCTCATATGAGGGAGAAAAAAGATTACTCTTCTGCTTAAGATGTCCAGCTCTAAGACAGAATTCATTCATTAAATAAAATATATATCAAACACCAACTCTGCCAGAGCATATAGGAGGCACTGGTGACAAGGGAGACACGGTATCTGCACTATTGGAGCTTATATTCTAGAGAAAGACTATAGCAATCTAGGTGTTTCTTTAAAAGCATAGTAAATAAAGTAATTAATGCATCTAAATGGCAGCCTTCCTAGGAGTAGTATATATTAAATTAAAATCTTGATATTTCTTGTCAACTCTGCCCATCAACTCTTACCCCTTACCAATGGCCAGATTGTGAGCTGGATGGATGAAGACTACTTTGGCATTGCTTAATATGAAAAAAAAAAAACAAATATTATAAACTTTCAATAAAAACATGTTTGCTAATATTTATATATATGCAATTTCTGTATCTTTGAAAACTACTGTGTTGAACTTATAATACATACTTGTTGTTCTCAAATAAATTTTATTCTTCATTCACACATCAAGTCCCTGAGAATAATACTTAGCAAGCTAGGTATTGGTTTGCCTCAATGACAGAGTTAGAATCCCAAGAATATAATGCATGTGAAAGGAACATGTAAACTGTGAATCACCAGTTCTCACAGACAGCAATAATAGCATAGATAATTCTAAATAAATAGTGGAGATTCCACTTATACCATTTATTCATTCATTCATTCCTCAGGGGAGGGGTAAGGTAATCCTCAAGGCATTACCAAAACAGTAAAGAACTGCTGGCAAGTACTTGGTTGCCTAAAGCTGCTATTTAAGTGAGGGCATTAAGAGTCTTACTGGGAATTTTAAAGGAAATCCTAGAGAACCACATAACAAGCCAACTTTGAAAATCTCTAACAGGACATATTTTGGAGTTTTGGAAGCACACATGTTCAGGAGAGACCTAGGAGAGAAGAAGGCACCAATTGCTCAACTATAGTTGACACTGAGGCTCACATAAGCACTGTGATAACCCAAGGCTATCCTGTAAAATTTGAGAAGCTTGAGGTGAACCTTCTTACACAGAACCCTTTGACAAATGGTAGAAAGCATACAGGTAAGATCCTATGGAGAAGCAAATGGCAACCCATGCCATTATTCTTGCCTAGAGAATCCATGGACAGAGGAACCTGACAGGCTCCAGTCCATGGGATCACCAAGAGTTGGACATGACTAAAGGAAATTAGCACACAGTACACAAGGCCTTTAAGGAAGATTGACTGATGACTGACAGACCATTAAATTATACTGACCTAGAGTTTATCTCTAGAAAGCAGGCTTAAAAATAAAAACTAGAACTTAGAAACAAAAAGCTAGTAGAAAATTCAGTGTCCACACACCACACAAAATACAGAAAGAATAGAATTAGTCCAGGAAGGTTGTTAAACAATAAGCAGCAACAAGGGGAAAAAAAAGCAACAACAGCAAGTGCTAGAGAGTGAAGCAATTCCATGCCAGAGTAAATACACTTCTAAAATGCCCCATTTTCAACCAAAACTTATGAGACATGCAAACAAAAAGGAAAGTAGGCCAGATGTACAGAAATGGGAGATACAGCTGTGGTGACCCAAGGATGAAAGAGCAGATAAAACCAAGGAGGGTCTTGGAATGCAGGAACAGAAAAACCAGACCCCTGTCATCCTTCCCTCTCCCATGTTGTAACTATTAATGGATTTCAGGTCCTCCTGAGCAGTATAACTTCCCTCCCCTCCTACCCCATAGGGAGAAGGTAATTTTGCCTTACTCTTTCCCCACTCAGGATATATGCTTCATCCAATCAACAAATGACCCACAAGACCCCTATCCCACTTCTTGTACCCTGGGTATAAATGTGGACTAAAGACCACTGCTCATCATCAGTTCTCCCTTGAACTAGCCCGCTGTTCTGACAGTGTCTCCCACTCTAATAAGCTTTATTTCCCTCTCATTCTGTCTCATGTCTGGAAATTCTTTTTCAACCTGCACATGGACCATGACAGCAGCCAAAAGAAAATGTCCCAGAGGAAGACAGATATTGGAATTACTGGACAAAAATTTTTATAAGCTACTACAAACATGCTTTAAATTTTTTTTTTAAGGAAATGACTAAAGAATGAATGAAAAGTAGGAGCATGATATCTTGTCCAAATAGAGAATATCGCCATCAATAAAGAGTAAGTTATAAAATTACCAAATAAAAATTCTGGAGTAGCAAGTACAATAACTGAAATGGAAAATTGACTGGAGAGATTCAGCAAAAGATCTGAACTTATAGAAAAAGAATCTCTGAACTTGAAAGAAGTGAGTTTAGACTTATCAGTCTGAGGAACAGAATCAAAGAATAATGAAGAAAAATGTAGAAACCTTCAGCAAGCTATTGGTTACCACCAAGTATACCAACATACACCTGTTGAGAATTCTAGAAGGAGACAAAAAAAAGTGAAAAAAAATGAAATAGTAGCTAAAGAATTCACAAACTTAGTGAAAAATATTAGTCTACTCATTCAACAATTATAAAAAATGGAAGAGATCCACACATCTTAGGCAAATTGGCATCTTGAAAGCAGCAAGTGAATAATGACTGAAGTCGCCTCAATAAGATTAACAGCTCATGTCTCATCAGAAACTACTGAACCAAGAAGACAATGGGAGGATAATATCCTTATAGTTTTCAAAGAAAAACTGTCATTAAGAATTCTACTTGCAGCTAATGTTTTCTTCAAAAACTAAGCATAAATTAAACATTTCCAGATAAAGTATTCATCGCTAATAAATGTGCCCTATAAGAATATTAAAGGGAGTCCTTAGGCTGAAATGAAACGGCATTTGATGGTAATTCAAATCCACACAAAGACACAGAGTACCATAGAAGTAACTGCATAGTTATTAAGATAATCAGTTTAGCATATTGATTTTTCCTCTTTCCATCTATTAAAAAAAAAACTATATAAATCAAATAGCTATAAAGCTTTTCATATAATGATGCAATTCATTTGAAAATTCTACAAATGAGGAAAGGCAGAATTATAACTAAGTTTCTCTGTATTATTGAAAATAATAATCTGTACTAGATAACATACTGAGCACTGAATATATAATAACAAATTGATGAATGTAACTTATTCCTGATAAACTTACAATTGAAGGAGGAAACAGATGTTATGTTTAATATAGCTTAAATATATTTTAATCTTGCCTCTGCAGATTTAGTTCATTTTTTAAAATATTTACTAAATAATCTAGTTGGCAAAACCAGTTCATGTTGTAAAATCAGTCAAGTCTTACTTTAGGTTAGGAAAAAATATGCTAACTTTATTTTTCAATTCTAGTTTAGTGAATTTTACAAAATACACCAAAATAATTAGAAGTAGTCAGCTAGATAACATATAGTAGTAAAAAGCATTATGTCAAAAACAGTGCTACAGATCTAGTACAGTTAATTTATTTTTGCAATTTAGAAAACTGATAAATTAGTATGTTGTTTCTTATTATTTTACTAATAAATCAATATGATGAATAGCAAATATTAAAAGTTATTTATGAGGACAGGAATTCCTTTGGGGTATGAATTTTGGCACATGCATTTATTCCTCACAAGTTGAGTTGAGCTTTTTTGAATAAGTAAGAAACAAGAACAAAAATTTAGTATCAATTTCATCCTATATGACTGTACTTTTCTAGTATTCATTTTATTTTATTGTAGTAAGAACACTTAACCTGAGACCTACTCTCTTAAAATTGTTAAGCATACAATGTATTATTTTTGACTATGACACAGTGTACATAGATCTCTAGAGTTTATCTTACTTAACTGAAACTTTATGCCCCCCTTGACAAGCAACTCCTCCTTTCCTTCAACCAGCCCCTGCAATCACCATTTTGCTCTGGTGCTATAAACTGTTTTACACCTCATATAAATAGAATTATGAAATATCTGTCTTTCTGTAACTTTTAAACTTTATTAGCATAATGTTCACCAATGTTGTGCCATATATCCGAATCTTTTAAGGCAAAATGACATTCCCTTATATGCATATACAACATTTTCTTTGTCCATTAATCTGTTTGTGGGCATAGAGATGGTTTCCACCTCTTGGCTACTGTGAACAGTGGTGCAACGAACATGGGAGTGCTAATAGGAGTACTAATATTTTGGGGGGATTCTGATTTCAATTTTTTTGGATAAATACCCAGAAGTAGGATTGCTGGTTCTATCTGACAGTTCTCCTTTTAATTTTTTGAGGAACCTCATATTATTTTCTATAGCAACTGCATTATTTTGAATTACCACCAACAATATCAACACTTGGTCAACACTTTTCTTTTCTCTAACAGTCATCCTGACATGGATGAATAGATACCTCACTGTGGTATGAATTTGCATTTCCCGAAAGGCTAGTAACTCTGAACATTTTTTCACATACCTTTTGATCATTTGTATGTATTTTCTGGAGAAATGTATGGTCAGATCCATAGACCACTTTTTAATCCAGTTTAAAAATTTTTCCCTATTGAGTTGTCAGATTTCCTTGTATTGTTTGGGTATTAACTTCTTATATATGGTTTGCAAATATCTCCTCCCATTCCATAAGTTTACTTTTCACTCTGCTGCTTCCTTTGCTGTGAAGAACTAATTTAATTTGATATGATCCTGCTTGCTTACTTCTGTCTTTGTTGCCTCTGCTTTTGGTGTCATAACTATGTAATCACTTCCCAGACCAAAATCTGGAAGCTTCCTCCCTGTTTTCTTCTAGAAACTTTACAGTTTAAAGTCTTCCATTTAAATCTTTAATCCATTTTGGGTTGTGTGTAGTTTAAAGCCCAATTTCATTCTTTGCATATGATTTTCCATTTATTTTTTCAACCGTTTATCAAAAAGACTATCCTTTTCCCATTGGGTTTTCTTACCACTCTTGAAGATCCATTGACCTTATTGTTAGGCTAGTCTTATACCATTTTGATTACTATGGCTTTGCAAGATATTAATAGCTTAAAATTAGGCAGCATGATGCCTCCAGCTTTGCTCTTCTTTAAGAATTATTTGGCTATTTGTGAACTTTTATGGTTCTACATAAATTACTTATCTGTTAATAAAAGCCATTGGAATTATGACACGGGCTGCTTTAAATCCATAGATCACTCTGATAGTATATATTTGAACATATTAAATCTTCCAATTCACGAGCACAGCAGTTTTTTTTTTTCAGTTTGTTTTTGTCTTTTCTAATTTCTTTCATCAATGTTTTATAGTTTTCAACATATAGGTCTCTCACCTCCTTGATTAAGTTTATTCTAAAGTATTTTAGTCTTTTCAATGCTAGTGAAAATGAAATTAGTTTTCTAATTCCCTTTTTAGGTAGTCTGTTGTTAGTGCAACTAATTCTTGTGTGTTGATTTTGTATCCTGCATCTTTACTCAATTTGTTATCAGCTTTAACAGTTTATCTTTCATTATGGAGTTTTTAGGGGTTTCTATATATAAGAGCATGCCATCTGCAAACATGGACAGTTTTACTTCTTCCTTTCCAATTTGGATGCCTTTTCTTTTCTTGTCTAGTTTCCCCAGTTATGATTTCTAGTCCTATGTTGAATAGGAGTGAAAGTAAGCATCTTGTCTCATCCCCGATTTTGGAAAAAATTTTTCAGCATTTTACCACTGAGTATGATGTTAGCAATGTGATTTTCATATATGGCCTATACTGAGATAATTCTCTTCTATTCCTAGTTTGTGAGTTTTTATCATGAAAAGTATTGAATTTTGTCAAATGATTTCTTCTTTTGCATCTACTGAAATGTGATTTAATTCCTTATTCTGTTAAGATCAATTAACATGATATACTATCCTAATTTGAGAAGGAAATGGCAACCCACTCCAGTGTTCTTGCCTGGAGAATCCCAGGGACCGGGGAGCCTGGTGGGCTGCCGTCTGTGGGGTCACACAGAGTCGACACGACTGACTTAGCAGCAGCGGCAGCATCCTAATATGTTGAGCCAATTTTGCACCCCAGGGATAAAGTTCACTAGGTCATGCTGTGTGATCCTCATGGATACTGGCCTGCAATTTTATTTTCTTTGGCATCTTTGTTTGGCTCTGGTATTAGGGTAATCCTGGACTCATAAAATGAATTTGGAACAGTTCCTTACTCTTCAATTTTTTGGAAGAATATGAAGAGGATTGGCATCAATTTCTCTTTAAATGTTTGATAGAATTCACCAGTGAAGCCAACTAGCCCTAGGCTTTTCTTTGTTAGAAGGCTTTGACAGCTGGTTTATTCTCTACATCAGCTATAGGTCTATTCATACTTTCTATTTCTTCATGAATTGACCTCTCTAAGTTGTGTATTTCTAGGAATTTAACCATTTCTTCTAGGAAATCTAAATTGTTGACATAATAGTTCATAGTAGTCACTCATGATCCTTTTTATCTCTGTGGAATTAGTTGTAATGTCTCCTCTTTTATTTATGATTCTAGGTGTTCTTTTCCTTAATTTAGGTAATGGTTTGTCAATTTGGTTTTATTTTGAAAAGCTAACTCTTGATTTTGTCTATTATTTTTCTATTTTGTTTATTTTTGCCCTCATCTATTGTTTCCTTCCTTCTGATAAATCTAGATTAGTTTGTTCTTTCTTTAGTTCTTTGGGGTATAAATTTAGGTTGTCTGATTAAGATTTTTTTTAAGTAAGCACTTATTACAAACTCTTCTTAGTACTACTTTTTGTTGTATCTCTTATGTTTTTTATGTTGTATTTTCATTTTGGTTTGCCCCAGGGTATTTTCTAATTTCCTTTTCAATGTCTTCTTTGACTCAATGGTTGGTCAAGCATGTGTTGTTAAATTTCTACATAGTTGTAAATTTTCCAATTTTCTTTTGCTATTGATATCCAGTTTCACTCCACTGCGGTCAGAAAAGACACTTGGTATAATGTTAATCTTCTTAAATTTTAAAATTCTTAACTTGGTTAGCTAAAATTCATCTTGTGAGCTAATATGAAATTTAACCTGAAGAAAGTTCCATAGGCATTTAAGAATGTGTAATTTTCTGCTGTTGGGTGAAATTATCTGTATATATCTATAGATCTGATTTGTCTATGTTATTTATATTCTCATATAAGTTGATTCCCTATTGACCTGTCTAGATGTTCTAGTTTTCTCCTTTCAACCAAACAAAAAGGCATAATGTATTGAAAATTGTGTTTAGTACCTACTATTTTTATTGGTAAAAGTCATATTTTAAAAGAAAGCATAAAAGACTAAGCATTTTGTGGAAAGAAAATGAGGGAAGGCTTGACTGTGATTCAGACATATTCCATATGATTTGATAGAGATACTTTTTCCTACCTTTTAAAAATATACATTAAGTCTTGAAAAAATAACATACACATTTTATCTTTGGATTTTATCCAACATACCTAGATTATTTTTGCAGACCTAGAAAATGCTTTAGTGATGCTTTTTTAAAAAACTTATTCTTCTTCAACTTTTATGACTGTTTTTATTGCCAACTAATTACACATTCCACAGAGGAGGGGCTAGAATAGTTGAGAAGAATTGCTTATGATTAAATACATGAAAATGCCACTTTTAAGTAGTTACTTTTACTCTGAAGGAGACTTCCATTAGGAAAAAAAAATACGTTTTTAAAAAGGAGGGAATGGAAGTGGAAGTAAGGATACAGAAACAAATCATTAAAAAGAGAGTTGACCTCATATTCAAGACCATATATGACCATATATTTAAATTCAGAATATTTCAAAAGATGGAAAGAAATCTAGCTTGTAAAAACCATGCTTAATTTTGAAAATGATATATACATGAAAATATCTCATTTTGAAAAAAGATATATACACAAGGAGAGGAAAAATGGGGAAGCACTCAGGTTTAGGATACCTCGAGGAGCCGTTAAAGGATACCTCCATTTGTCTGAACCCCAGAGTTTGTTATATATAGGAGCAGTGCCCCATAGCAAAATTGGGAGCACTAAAAGGAATGGTCAGAGGATTGAGGATTATCTTACATTTGTAAAGGAAAAGTGCCATTGTGAGTCCAGGAATATCTCAGGCAGAATGATTTTAGGAAAGAGAATATAAGGTTGATGTAAATTACCTATGTAACTTTTTGGAACCCTCAGTTTGATAACCAGTGATTTAAAAACAAATTTCTGAGCCACCAGGGAAGCCCCTCGGAAATGGGAAAAGCCAATAAAAGAGGGAAGAGAAGAGAAACAAGAAGGAAAGAGTCAATGACTTAATTTGACAATACATCACAGTCTAGTAGAAAGCTGCACAGGGAGGAATTAATGATACAGGAGTGGTCAAGAATTTTTAGCATTATGGTGGTTGGTTTCCAGGGATTCTCACATTTTGATATGCATGTACTTGTGTAAATTATCTTTCTGAGTAAATACTAGACCTCAGTTCAGGTCAGTCACTCAGTTGTGTCCAACTCTTTGTGACCCCATGGACTGCAGAATGCCAGGTTTCCCTGTCCTTCACCAAATCCTGGAGCTTGCTCAAACTCATGTCCATCAAGTCAGTGATGCCATCCAACCATCTCATCCTCTGTCGTCCTCTTCTCCTCCTGCCTTCAATCTTGCCCAGCATCAGGGTCTTTTCCAATGAGTTGGCTCTTCTCATCAGATGGCCATCATATTGGAGCTTCAGCATCTGTCCTTCCAATAAATATTCAGGGTTGATTTCCTTTAGGATTGACCAGTTGGATCTCCATGCTGTCCAAGGGACTCTCAAGAGTCTTCTCCAACAGCTCAGTTCAAAAGCATCAATTCTTCATCACTCAGCTTTCTTGATGGTCCAACTCTCACATCTATACATGACTACTGGAAAAATCATAGCTTTGACTAGATGGACTTTAGTTAGCAAAGTAATGTCTCTGCTTTATAATAGACTGTCTAGGTTTGTCATAGCTTTTCTTCCAAGGAGTAAGCTTCTATTAATTTCATGGCTGCAGTCATGATCTGCAGTGATTTTGGAGCCCAAGAAAATAAAGTCTGCCACTCGACCTATGGACTTGCTTTTAACAAGTAATATTACGAAACTGATTAGATGTCAATTCTAAGATTAGATACAAAAAAGACATAATTTCAGCTCCTGTCTCTCCCTCTCACCCTTATGTACCTCACCTTGCCAGAAGGCAGGGGGAGTCTGAAGGTGGAGGGATAAACTGCCTTGTTAGTAACTTCATGCAGAGGTCTTCACGGCAAACAACTGAGATTTCCCACCAACAAACAACCATACCCGAGGCCTACTAACAGCCATGTGAATGACCTTGAAGGCTCTGCTACTGGGGTAACTGTAGCCCCAGCCCATCCCTTGCATTGCAAACATGTGAGAAACTCTGAGTCAAAAGCACATAGCTAAGCTGTACATAGATTCTTGACCCCAGAAACTATGAGACAATAAATGTTTGCTGTTTGAAGCTACTAGGTTTTGAGGTAATTTGGTATACAGTGATAGATAACTAATACAGACGTGATTACTCAAGTAAGAAACAAAAGACTAGTATAGAATCCTTAAGAATCAGATTCAGAAGTCTTATGATATTAACAATAATACATAGATGCACACACATTTATGGGCTTCCCTGGTAGTTCAGACTGTAAAGAATCTGCCTGCAAGGCAGGAGACCCTGGTTCAAGCCCTGTGTCAAGAAGACTCCCTGGAGAAAGGGATGGCTACCCACTCTAGTACTCTGAAGAATTTCTAGTGCCTGAAGAATTTTGAGGACAGAGGAGCCTGGGGGCTACAGTCCACGGGGTCCCAAAGAGTTGGACATGACTGACTGGCTAACACTTTTGCTTTCTTTCACACATATTTACAAAAAATAAAATTAATTCAGAAAGTAAAAATCTCTGATAAGCCTTTTTAATTCCCAGCTGAAGTGAACTTTCTTCACCTTCTGTTCATTCCCATCTCGTGTACATGTCCACTCCCATTTCCCGCAATGTAGACCACATGCCTATGTAGGCACACACACTGGAGAAGCAGGTTATATCACTAGTTAGACTTACTGTTGCTCTCCGATAAAGATTAGGCACTTTATGAAGTGCCTGAGGTGATCGGACATAACTAAGCGACCGAACTGAACTGAGGTGAGTCACACCATAATACAAATTTAGAAAAAATTTGCCGTTTTTGGTTATTTTCTGCAACCATCCTGACTCATGAAAACTAATCTAAATAATCCATGCCACTCTTCCACCTATTTTTTAACCTATATAATAAAATCACGTATTTGCCATCTGAAGAATTCAGTTACAGAAAAAATGACTACGGTTAATAAAGCTGATGAGAACTCTCCGTACAGTATATTTGACTTCTGATTTCTCAGTTTTGATGAAATAGCATTTCTGAGCCACAGCAGGAGCTTTCTTTTCATAAGCTTCCAGCAAAATGTCAGCACCCCCCATGAAGATAGATGTCAATATTACATCCAGGGCAGAGATACTGAAAACGACTGGGTTATCTATTTTAAGGCTTCAAAAATACTGTGAGGTAACATTCATTCCACGTATCTTAAGAATGGTTTTATTTATTCATATACTTGAACCTTTTCATAACACTGTCCTCAGATTCCTTGTTTCAAATTGCATCACTTTATAACTTTTCTTTCTGACTTTTAAGTAGTTCATACAGAATCCACCACACACTCATTCCACACTCCATTTCATACAAAAGGTAACAATTTTTTAATCCAGAAATATACTTTAACATATACACTTATTATGAAAGAATTTCTCCTCTTGTGGAAGTGTATACTCTACACAAACTAAACCACATTACTCACACTGAGTCTATGCATCCATTTGGAATACGCTTATGTAGAAGAATTTTTCCATCAAATAAAAAAGAGCCATATATTTTGTTCTTAACAAAAGAATCCATTATACATTTAAGTAAATCTGACTCTGCTTAAATAGTCTCAATGCTTTTTAAAATTAAACTAGGCTTATTGTTTGTTTTCCAGGGTGATCATTAAAGGACAAAGCAAAATGTTAGAACAAAGCGTTACTGACAAGCTTTGCTTGTTTGCATCTCTCTGTAAATGAGCAGCCAGTGGAACTTCTGTGCTTGTGACAGTGTTCCAAGCAAACCATCTCTACCAGCCTAACATCCTTTCAACCATTAAAGTCTTATTTATCATCAGTTCATCCTGTTCTCTTCACGTCCATTGCTGCTGCTCTACTTGAGACTCTAATCACATTTTCCTTTCTCTTAAATGTTAATGGTTCATATTTTGAAATAATTTCAAACATACAGAAGAGTAGCCAGAACTCCCATATCCCCTTAAATCAGAACAGCCAATTGTTAACATTTTACCACATTTGCCCCACTGTGCCCTGCTCCATATACATATACACACACACATTTATACGCATAGACAAAGTGTATATATACATGTACATAAATCTATGCAACCCATGGACTGTAGCCTGCCAGGATCCTCCCTCCATGGAATTCTCCAGGCAAGAATACTAGAGTGGGTTGCCATTTCCTTCTCCAGGTATCTTCCTGACCCCAGGATCAAACCCAGGTCTCCCACATCGCAGGCAGATTCTTTACCATCTGAGATACCAGGGAAATCCTAAATACACACACTCACACACACACTCACACACACACACACATCTAAGTCCTTTCCAGAACAATTTTTTTTTTTAATTAAAGGATAATTGCTTTACACTATTGTGTTGGTTTCTGCCATAGAAGAACGTGAATCAGCCATAAGTATGTGTGTGTGTATATATATGTATCCTCTCCCTCTTGAACCTCCATCCCACCCTATCCCACCCTCTAGATGTCACAAAGCACCTGGTTGAGCTCCCACTACCTATCTTACATATGGTAATGCATATGTTTCAATGCTATGACAGTAAGCTACAAATGTAACACCCCATTATCCTTAAACTAAAAGACACATCTATATAAACTACTCTATAACCCTTCAACTCAGTTATTCAAAACTGTTAACACCACCACCTTCTCAGACCCCATTCTAAATTTGCTTACCATACCAATGTCGTAGACCAAAGATAACTGCGATGATGTCACTGTTTCTCCCACGGATTTGTGTCATCTAATTACTCTTCCCTTGAATCAGGATTGACACTAATAATTGCTCACCAAGATTATGCATGGTGTCTTGAGCTGCCATAGAAAGAAGTCTGACGTCCTGACACCACTATGCTGGAGCGTCTACAGCTAAGCAGTTCCTTTGAAAGACCCAACTGAACCCAGTCTTTTGACCATCTCTGCCAAGGCCTTAGAAATGTGATTGAGGCTACAGTGGGCTCTTCATTCCTGCCTACGTGCACCTGTTCAATACCACACTATAGAGAAAATTGTTCGGGTAAGCCTAGCCCAAATTCCTGACCTAAAATGACATGAAATATAGCACAATAACTATTGCTTTATGTCACTACATTATGGGGAACCCTTTTGCCCAGAAATAGATAAAACATCTCCAGTGTGTCTTTTCTTTTTCGTCTAATATACTAGAAACATGATTATGCTGCTGCTAAGTAGCTTCAGTTGTGTCCGACTCTGTGCGACCCCATAGACGGCAGCCCACCTGGTTCCACCATCCCTGGGATTCTCCAGACAAGAACACTGGAGTGGGTTGCCATTTCCTTCTCCAATACATGAAAGTGAAAAGTGAAAGTGAAATCGCTCAGTCATGTCCAATGCTTTGTGATCCCATGGACTGCAGCCCACCAGGCTCCTCCATCCATGGGATTTTCCAGGCAAGAGTACTGGAGTGGGTTGCCATTGCCTTCTCCAGAAATATGATTATATTTAGTGTGTAATACAGACCTCTTCAATCTGGAACAATTCTTGAGTCCTTCTCAGTCTTTCATGTCCTCACAGTTATAAAGAGAACAGGTCTTACAGTCTGAAGGGTGGGTTTTGAGCTGGGCCCATCAAGAGAGCCTTCGGGGGCCAGACTCAGACCATGCATTCTTGGCAGGAAAACCACAGAAATGACAGTATTCTTTGTGGTGCATTACATCAGGAAACACACAATGTCAACTTGTTCCAGCATGAGTGATATCAGTGCTGATGACCTGGCCTGTGGTGTCTAGCAGCTTTCTCCACCTTAACTTCACAACTTTTCTGATTGTAATTGAATAGTGTTTGGTGAGGAGGTATTATGCTAATAACCTGTTCCTCAAATTCTACCTACCAGTCTTAGCATCCCTGCATAGTTTCCAACTTAATCAAACTCATCTGATGGCTGTTAAATGGTGAATCTCTATTTCCAACAATTTTTGGAGCTCTGAGGAATAGCTTTCCATTTCTCTGCATTTACCTTCTTGCTTTCTTAATTAATGTATATGAAGATACTGATACATTAATAGATTTTTTTTTAATAAATAATGAATGACTGTCACTATTTTAATACTCAAGTCCTCCTCTATTCATCCATTGAGACTGCCTTGAAACTAGTTATTTTATTCTTTTGCAACATTTTATTTTAGAGGACTTACTTTTTGTGAACAAGATGAACAAGACTTTGGACCTTCTCTGCCACAACCTGTCATCAGTCATTTCTCCTTTAAAGGAGGGTGATATTTAGAAAGCAAATTTTGGGCATGTGGGTCACTCACTGCTCCTGAGACATCATTGTCTCTAAGCCTACTAAGAACTAGGAAACATTTGTGCTGCATCTAACATGATGCTACATATGTAATACATGCACATATTAGTTTACCCTGATGTCCCATTATCTAACAACCAACAGCTATTCCAAGTCTTCCTCATATCCATGATTATACTATATCCCCTCCAGATCTGAGAAACAACTCAATATATTCATTCATTTCTTCAATTTACTGATTTGTCTACTTTAACCCATCTTCCAGCATATAAGCCATCTCCTCCTGTTGCTACTACTGCAGCTGTCCCTTATGGCCCTGTGTCCTCTTTTCCCAGGTCTGTCATCTCATGCCACTATGGAGGAGCTCCTCACCTCAAGACTGATTCTTCATCTGATCCACATCCCTCCCTCATTGTTCCACATCTTTGATTGCTATACTGACCATTCCAGGAAGGAGGCAGAAGAGAGTAAAAAGTGGGGAAATGGGAAGCGAGCAGATGCCCTTGTTCTCCCTTGTGACACAATACCTTTAAAAAAAAAATTACTGGCATATAGTTGATTTACAATGTTGTGTAAGCTTATGAAAACAAAAATGAACATAAGCCAGTGGGATCAAATGAAACTGAAAAGCTTTTGCACAGCAAAGGAAACCATAAAGAAAAATGTTTGCAAGTGAAGCAACTGACAATGGATTAATCTCCAAAATATACAAACAGCTCAAGCAGCTCAATAACAAAAAAGCAAATAGCTCAATCAAAAAATGGGTGCAAGATCTAAATAGACATTTCTCCAAAAAAGACACAAAGATGGCCAAAAGACACATGAAAGATGATCAACATCATTTATTATTAGAGAAAGGAATACCTTCTTAACAGTTCTTCTTGCACTGATCCATCCCCTATCTCATCTCTCTTCTATTCCACAAACTGCAGACAGATTATTCTTAGAAAGAATGTGATGTATAGTGAAAAAAATAGGAAGTTGAAAATAAACAATCCAATTATGTATTCTTACTCTTTCACTTACTTGTATTACTATGGACTTTTGAGTTATCAGGGTCTCAGTTTAAAATAAGGAAATAGTGCTTATCTAGAAGATGTGTTGCAAAGTTTCAGGCTGAAAATGCAGAGTGCCAAGAACATAATTGTTGCTGTTGTGGCAGTTATTATGATGAAAAATTCTAACATAATTCTGAAACTCTGGTTCAAAACATTTTAATGTAGAATCCAATAAAAAACCTAAAGCCTTTAAATACACCTCATCACCTACAGAATAAAATCTAAACTCTTGTGTTATCTTAAGCGATTTTCCATGACCTGGCTTCAGCTCACACCTCCAGCCTCACTTCTCAACTCACTCCAATTGTCGCTTACACCACAGTCAACTTAACAGTCTTGTGTTTCCTTGACTTTAGTGTTTTCCTCTTTGTATGCTTTGAACATACTATTACTTCAACTGAAATAGATTTTTTCCTAAATATCCAACTATTGCTACATTTTTACTTATACTTTACTTACACTTATTTGAAGTTAAGTTCATCTCCCTCTGGAAACCTCCCTTGACTGTATGCAAAATATAATAAATAGAATTAACTCTTCCATTCATCAGGCCAAGACTTAGGTGCCTTTATTATGTGTAACACTTGTCACACATGTGGCAACTATATACGTATACTAGATTGTGAACTCATTGAGGATAGAGAGTACATCTTGCTCATTTTGACATTCCCAAGACATTTTCTGATGAATAGTTCAGTCTCACCAATAATAAATCTCAGTAAATATTTAATAAAAAATCCTTATAATACTTATTTTAATAATTAGAATAACCAATAATTATTGATCACATATTAACTATTAATTACTCAGTACTGTACTAAAGCACTATCAATATTTTTATATAAAAAGAAATAGCATAAAACTCTTTTATGATCATTCTAGACGATCTCTGCCCTATAAGGAAGAAAAATAAGGCTCAGTAGAGTCACTAATCTGGAATCAAGATTGCCGGGAGAAATATCCATAACCTCAGATATGCAGATGACACCACCCTTATGGCAGAAAGTGAAGAGGAACTAAAAAGCCTCTTGATGAAAGTGAAAGAGGAGAGTGAAAAAGTTGGCTTAAAGCTCACCATTCATAAAACTAAGATCATGGCATCTGGTCCCATCACCTCATGGGAAATAGATGGGGAGACAGTGGAAACAGTGTCAGACTTAATTTTGGGGGGCTCCAAAATCACTGCAGATGATGACTGCAGCCATGAAATTAAAGCACTTACTCCTTGGAAGGAAAGTTATGACCAACCTAGATAGCATATTAAAAAGCAGAAACATTACTTTGCCAACAAAGGTCCGTCTGGTCAAGGTTATGGTTTTTCCAGTAGTCATGTATGGATGTGAGAGTTGGACTGTGAAGAAAGCTGAGCGCTGAACATTTGATGCTTTTGAACTGTGGTGTTGGAGAAGACTCTTGAGAGTCGCTTGGACTGCAAGGAGATCCAACTAGTCCATCCTAAAGGAGATCAGTCCTGGGTGTTCATTGGAAGGACTGATGTTGAAGCTGAAACTCCAGTACTTGGGCCGCCTCATGTGAAGAATTGACTCATTGGAAAAGACCCTGATGCTGGGAGGGATTGGGGGCAGTAGGAGAAGGGGCTGACAGAGGATGAGATGGTTGGATGGCATCACCGACTCAATGGACATGAGTTTGAGTAAACTCCGGGAGTTGGTGATGGACAGGGAGGCCTGGCATGCTGCGATTCATGGGGTCACAAAGAGTCAGACATGACTGAGCGACTGAACTGAACTAAACTGAACTGAGAGTCACTAATTTGTATAAGTTTGTAGCATCTAGTAGAACTGACATCAGAGCCTAAGCTATTAATACATCTCTAATGCAAAAGATACACAGTATCTTCACAATATAAACATGAATATTCATCATACATACATGAATATCAAGGTAAATATAAAGAAACTATCATTTTAAAATAGGCGTGTCACATTTATATCTCATTTTTACTCTGAGACAATGAAAGTGAGGTGAAAGTGAAAGTTGCTCAGTTGTATCCAACTCTTTGTGACCCCATGGACTATACAGTCCATCGAATTCTCCAGGCCAGAATAATGGAGTGGGTAGCTGTTCCCTTCTCCAGGGAATCTTCCCAACCCAGGGATCAAACCCAGGTCTCCTGCATGGCAGGTGGATTCTTTACCAGCTGAGCCACCAGCAAAGCTTAAGAATACTGGAATGGGTAACTTATCTCTTCTCCAGTGGATCTTCCTGACCCAGGAATTGAACTGGAGTCTCCTGCATTGTAGGCAGATTCTTTACCAGCTGAGCTATCAAGAAAGCCTTTGACGCAAGAAATCATAAAGTAGCTTAGCTAAACCTTTAATATTTACTTTTATTATTTTTGACACAATAAATCATTAAAAGCTACTTTATAATATTGTATTATAACATAATACATAAGCTACTTTATAAGCTTGCGTCCTTGCTAACCAAGTAGCTTACAGAGGATCTGAACTGACACTAGCCCCTCCCTGGAGCACATGCCCCAGATAAATAGCCTGAAGAGTCACAAATACAGGTAAGTTCATAATAAAACTCCTCTAATGGCCCTTGTGACAAACAGTTTCCCCACTTTGCAGAGTCTTCCTTCATTGTGCTCCTTAGATGAGATACTCAAGAAGCCTATCAAGTTCCTACTCTTTTTGGTTTCAACTGATTAATCTGGACTTACCTTAAGAAGCCCAAAATTCTCCAGCCATGGACTTTATTAAAGTCATATGCCCCATGTCCTGCAATTTCTCTGCTTGCATCCTGCCTCAACCTCCCCATGAGGCCCCTTAAGGTATGCTATGTACGTTGTCCAGGAAATAATAAACTTCTGTATCTCAATTACCTTGTAATCTGCTGTTAAACCAAGGCTCACCATATAGGACCTCAGGGCTCTATGTTAAAAATGATAATTTAACAAGGTCACAAAGGTGGATCATATGCCAAGAAAATGAGCTAAACATCTTATATGCATGAACTCATTTGAGTCACAGATAAGAGAAATGATGTCCAGAGAATCTGAATGCCATTCACACAGTCAGTGAATGGCAGAGCTGAAAATTTTCTGTTCTAATTTATAGTTTATTTTACTGAACCACTTTGCAACCCTAGAACTTTCAAAATATAAAATACAGCCATCCTTTGTATCCATGAAGACAACACAAAACATAGATTTGGGTACCAAAAAATTAGACTGGAAATAAACTTTAGAAAGAGGAATTACTAACATGATAAGGTGGGGGTTGATAGCTTTTTTTCTGAAAAAGACCATATAGTAAATATTGTAGGGTTTGTGAGCCATTAAGTTCCTGTCACGACTATTCAGTTCTATGGTCATAGCAATAAAGCAGTCAAAGGCAATACATAAATGAATGACTGTGGCTGTATTTCAATAACATTTTATTTACAAAAGTAGGTAGTAGACCATAGACTGCAGTTCCCTGGACTAAAGAACAAAATATTTTTAATCAAAAAAAAATATTGAAAAACTATTGAGGCATTTTACTTCAAGGCCTATATTTCAAAGGAGTAGTAGGTAGTATAGAAATGACATAATACAAGGAAAGAACACAAGTGCAAGGCAAATGTGAAAACTGTTGGCTTTACTGAAAATGCCAAAAACAAAAACTACCATGAGGCAGGTAATATATAAGATATTGCAGGGGCTTCCCTGCTGGCGCAGATGGTAAAGAATCTGCCTACAATGCAGAAGACCTGAGTTTGACCCCTGAGTTAGGAAGAACCCCTGCAGAAGGGAATGCAACCCACTCCAGTGTTCTGGCCTGGAGAATTCCACGGACAGAGGAAACTGGTGGGCTAAAATGAATGGGGAAGCAAAGAGTCAGACACGACTGAGCAACTAACCTGTATAAACTTTATGGAAAGAGTTTCTCAGAAACATGTGTTCACTAGTTTACAATCATTGGGAAATCAGAAGTAAATATTGTATCTCTAGATATATGTACTCATGTAGAATTATTTTGCTGTGAAAGAATCTTTTAGCATCTAAGACCTTTCTGAAAACTGTTCTCATAAATATTGTTATAAGTAAGAGTCAGACAGTTCAATAGCTCAGTCGTGTGTGACTCTTTGCGACCCCATGGACTGGAGCACTCCAGGCCTCCCTGTCCATCACCAACTCCCATAGCTTACTCAAACTCATGTCCATCAAGTCGGTGATGCCATCCAACCAACTCATCCTCTGTCATCCCCTTCTCCTCTGCCTTCAATCTTTTCCAGCATCAGGGTCTTTTCAAATGAGTCAGTTCTTCGCATCAGGTGGCCAAAGTAATGGTGTTTCATCTTCAGCATCAGCCCTTCCAATGAATATTCAGGATTGATCTCCCTTAGGATGGATAGGTTGGATCTCCTTGCAGTCCAAGGGACTCTCAAGAATCTTCTCCAACACCACAGTTAAAAAGCATCAATTCTTTAGCGCTCAGTCTTCTTTATGGTCCAATTCTCACATCCATACACGACTACTGGAAAAACCATAGCTTTGACTAGATGGAACTTTGTCAGCAAAGTAATGTCTCTGCTTTTTAATATGCTGTCTATGTTGGTCAAGACTAAGAGTAATCGACCTCAAATATTAGTGGACACTAAAATCACTTGAAATATTCATTAAACATGTTTACACCAGTATCTCCAAGTCTTGGATAGAGCACCCCAAGTTATTTTCATGGGGATGATCCAGAACCATGCATGAGAAGTTCTTAACTAAAGCAAGGATTCCATGTATGGCATGTATTATACCAAAGAGGAGCTTTTGGGAAGCAGAAAGTAGATTCTACTGGCCACCAGGGATAGTAAACAACCAGTAATAGATTTGAAAATAACACTGCTTACCTTCTAAGATGGGATATGGTTCTCAAGAGAGAGAGTTTTTCTGGGAAGTTTTGTGTTTAGGAATTGGGAGATTAAGAAACTGCACTTATCCAGATTGATGGTAAACCAGGGACCTGATCATTTAGCAATGGGGCCTTCTGAGTTTCTCAATGTGTTCATTTCCTACTGCTTCTATAACAAATTACAACAAACTTAATGGTTTAAAAATCAAAACAATTTACAGATTTGCAGATCCACAGGTACAGTCTGGAAAAGGTTTTATTGGACTAGAACCAAGGTTTTGACAGGGCTGTGTTCCTTCTGAAGACATTAAAGACAATTTCCTTGCCTATTTTAACTTCCAGAGGTCACCTACACTTCTGTGATCCCTTCAGCCATCTTCAAATCCAGTATCAGAACATCTTCTCATCTTTGATTCTAACTCTTCTGCCTGCTTCTTCCACCTTAAAGGGATATTGTACTTATATTAGGCCTAGTCAAATAATTCCAAATAATCTCATTTAAAAATCAACTGGTGAGCAACCTTCATTTCATCTGTAATTTAATTCCCTATTGCCATGTAACATATTTACAGGTTGTTGGGATTAAGGCTCAGACACCTTGCAGAGGAGAGAGTACCCATAATTCTTTCTACCACACCCAGAGAGAAGCTTTTTCTCCAACCACAAGAAAATAAGGAGTAGGAAAAAAGAGATTCTATAAGAAACAGTAGACTCTTCCGAATGTTAGGGTATTGAAGGTGCCATGTAAAGCAGCACCATACACAGAGTGTAAGTTGCAGCCTAGTACAATTCAGCAGCAGAAAAAGTAGAAGGAGGGAAGCAACACAACACATGAAGCTACAGAGGGAAATAATACGGTCACAGAGCATGAAATGAAAGACCTGTTGTCAGAAAGGAAAATAAAAGTGTGTTACAGTCTGAAGGTTTGTATCCTGCCCCCCATCGTTCATGCATCAAAACCCTAACCCCCAGTGTGCTATATTTAGAGATGATACTCCAAGGAAATAATTAAGGTTAAATGAGTTCATAAAGGTGGGGCCCTGTTGCAATAGGATTAGTGTCCTTTTGAGAAGAGACACCCGAGATCTTTCTCAACCTCCCCATGTAAACACACCAAGAAACAGCCGTGTGAGGACACAGAAGGAAGGTGACCTCCTGCAAGTCAGAAAGAGATCCTTCACCAGAAACCAAAGGTGCCAGAACCTCTGTCTTGAACTTCAAGCCTCCAAAACTGTGAGAAAATAAGCATCTGTGCCCCCCTCACCCCACAACCCAGCCTGTGATACTTTATGACAGCTTGAGCAGACTAACACAGGAGGGGAAAAGGACAAAAGTCACGGCAAAGAACTATGGGCCCAAGCAAGAATACAGATTCATGTAGATAATTTATAGATCTCAAAGTCTGGAAAATGCATTCCTACAATTAAGTTACTAAGTCAAACCTAATGCCGGGTCAACTGTCAATTTATTCTTTTTTAAATAAATGTTTATAAATATCCCCTGGAAAATATTTTTATAATAATATTAAGATTAATATTTTTCATTCTTTTAATAAAACTTATTTAGGATAAAATCAGATATTTTGGAATATTTATTGTATATTTATCCTTTTGGTTACTAATGTATAAAATATATAAATGTGGATAAATCTATATATTTAGATGCGTTCACTTTATAGTTAATTGCAATGCATTTATTCAATAAGAGAAAAAATTACTCCAAGTTGCAAATTAAGAATTGAAGCCTCACTGAAAAATAAAATTCCATTTGCCTCCACAGGTCACTCATTTTGTATTCACAAGTCAATCATTCTCTTTGCTTGAGTAAATTTGTTTTCAAAACTAAGTATTTAATATGCATTACACCTTTCACTATATGTAAGGTCAAATAATCATAGAACTTTAGAATCTGAAAATAAGATATTTCATTTTCCAAATCCTTCAATTTATTACTAAAGAAATAAGCATTCATAAAACAGACAAAAATATCCTTGTAACCTATAACCCTCTGGTTTTCCCCTTGCCTATAATTTTGTTTCATGCTAGAAAGTATAGCATCTACATCAAAAGCATGATGGTTTGGGTAGGCAATTGCTTAGAAAGGGTTTATGGGAAATGGGCTAACTGGAATCCTGTTTGAACTTGAATGATTACGACTTTGCAGGTATCATTGAATCTAGTAAGCTGAGCTTGAACATGTCAGAACTACATAAAATATGTGGAATAAAAGTCTATGAACATTGGCCATCTGTTGGATATTCTTTTTACACAGTGTCTAGCAACTTTTACCAAGAAGTCACAGTCATAGTAAACAGGATATGCTGAGCTCAAGGGAAACAGTGATTAAAGAAGTAACACTAATCTATAGTAGTCTACTTAGAGATTCAAACACATCTGAAACAATGAAATAAAAACTTCACATATTTTTATTTGTATGTAAAAAAATGCAGCGTAGTAGAAGAGCTTACTGCTGAGACATTCCCTGCTTACAGTCAACTTCAAGAGAAGATTCTAAAATACAATACTTGAGGTAAATTGGGCAGTACTATTCTTTTTTTTTCTTTTTTTTTTTATTTATTTATTTTTTTTTTTCAGTGGGTTTTGTCATACATTGACATGAATCAGCAATAGATTTACACGTATTCCCCATCCCGATCCCCCCTCCCCCCTCCCTCTCCACCCGATTCCTCTGGGTCTTCCCAGTGCACCAGGCCCGAGCACTTGTCTCATGCATCTCACCTGGGCTGGTGATCTGTTTCACCATAGATAATATACATGCTGTTCTTTTGCAACATCCCACCCTCACCTTCTCCCACAGAGTTCAAAAGTCTGTTCTGTACTTCTGTGTCTCTTTTTCTGTTTTGCATATAGGGTTGTCGTTACCATCTTTCTAAATTCCATATATATGTGTTAGTATGCTGTAATGTTCTTTATCTTTCTGGCTTACTTCACTCTGTATAATGGGCTCCAGTTTCATCCATCTCATTAGAACTGGTTCAAATGAATTCTTTTTAACGGCTGAGTAATATTCCATGGTGTATATGTACCACAGCTTCTTTATCCATTCATTTGCTGTTGGGCATCTAGGTTGCTTCCATGTCCTGGCTATTATAAACAGTGCTGCGATGAACATTGGGGTGCACGTGTCTCTTTCAGATCTGGTTTCCTCAGTGTGTATGCCCAGGAGTGGTATTTCTGGGTCATATGGCAGTACTATTCTTATTAACTTATTCACTTTTGGTACTAAGAGTTTTGATTAAGAGTGACACATACTCCTTTAAAATGTTCAAGATTTGGACAGAATGAGAATCGTGCCAGTAATTGAGAATGATTGTACAAGTTAATGCCAAAACTGCAGCCTTTTTATACACAACGCTAAGCATAGGAAAGGGTAGGGGGAAGCTAACAACTGATTTTCTCTCTCTCCTTGACAAGCAAAAGGAAATCCCTAAACTCAGCCATTCACATAGTCCTGGATGTGCAACTGCATAGTAACTGAACTTTATACTCTGTAACCTTTGAAACTACAGATTTGGATTTGACGACCAAGAAAAACCACACAATCCTTTATGAAATTTGCTTCTTTCTTTACCAATTAATTTAATAAGCCACATTAGTCAAACTAGTCAACCCACCTGCCATTATAGACAGCTCCCAATCTACACTATTAGAGCACTGCCAAACTTGTCTCTCATTTGCTTCTCCTCTTGATTCTTACTACATTTTAATGAGGTTAAAGGTAGAAAAATAATCATTCACACTTATACAACCAGCTCATTCTTATCATTCAAAAGAACAAGTCAATAGAGAAATCCTAGTGAAAACACTAATGAGTAACAGGAGTCAACCCTAAATTGAAAAATAAGATGCATAATTGAGGGAAAAAATCAGATTTCATTAATATCTTAATGTAAACTCATGAGTAAAAGCTATCTACTAGCTTTTTCAGCATTCTAATGATATATGAATATTTAAGAATGTAAATAATACACATGATACATAATCATTGAAAATAAGGTAGTTAGCAGTTCTCCAGCCAGAAGTGATCGGATAAAATAAAAAAGAGAAATCACAGGTATATATCAAGTAAATCTGCTCATTGTATTACAAAAATTTCAAAGGATATGTACATGCCTTGTAACTTCTGTAACATTAGCCTGAGAATAGTCATGAGGAAGACTGTATAAGCCTGCATCAGTTATCACCAACTTGATATCCAGATATTAGGATGGAAAAACCACGTCAACACTAACCTAGTCCCCTGAGGCAATTAAAAGGCTATTAGCATAGACTATCCTCAGGCTTCTTCCATTTCAAACTTACTACAGCACCACCTGAGAACTTTACATACAAAAGCCCAAGAATTTGGCCATCTTGTGTTTCATCAGGATGCCAAGTCATTGCTGCTTTGTTTTCTTAGAATATTTTTTAAAAATCACTAGCAAACATTATTTCTAAAAACACACCAACTACAATAATAGTCAGATAAGCTCTAACTCAGGAAAAACTCCACAGGGACTACAAGGTAGAAGAGTATGCAGTTGTTTAAAGAATAAGAAGGACTAGGGTAAATTAAGAAGTGAAATTTAAGAGTGAAATCCATGCAGGAAGATGGTGGAGAATGTTTTAGAAATGTGTCTGGAAGAGAACAAAAACCCAGCCTCTCTAGAGAAGAAAATAGTAGAAATTAAGTAAAAGGCAGAGTGGAGGGAGACAAAGTTGATGTTCAGTATTTAGAGGTTTGTTTTTAACCCACATTTCCAAACCTTAGTTTCAGTATCAACAAGCAAATAATCTAAAGTCCTAGACATGGATATGAGGGTGGGGGAAATAATCTGAACAACAACTACAGCAAAACCTAAAAGACGGTCAAAAAGTGGGTTCACTCCAGAAAATTTTTATCACATTTCCTAGCTTACAGCTCAACAGTAGGAAATGTTTCCAGGTATTGGGAACAATTGCAGGATTTTAAGCACAGTGACCATTTAAATGATGCATTAAAATTCTTATTCATATATGTTATATCACTTAATCTCTCAGGAAAGGATGGTATAGGCAAAGCAGTGTTATGGAAAATTTATCTGGGTAGAACTTTAAAAAATCTATTAGAAAAAGTAGGAGATACATTAGAAGGCTATTACTTAGAACAACAACAACAAAAAGAAAATTACTAAGAAGATTGTGAAGGAAGAAATCTGGTACACTTCAGAGAAATTAAGAAATTTAAAGTTACCTTCAGAACCGGAGCATAAATTCAGCCAAACTGAGAAGCATGGTGGACTTAACGTTGACTCCCTGAGGAGGGGATTAGTACACACCTCTTGCTTAGCTTTCCACTGATCCAGAAGATAAAAATACAAAGAAATTCCAAACCATTAGGCTCAGAAACAGGTACCTTCAGGTCTGAAGAAGAAGAGAAAGCAGATGCTATAAGCCAAACAAGGTAAGCCAATGCTTCTCAAAACTACTCTGTCAGCATGACCTGAGAACTGTTAGCTATTGAAATCACTGCCTCATCTACTAAACTACTTACTCCTGAGGTAGAGACTGAGTCTGTGATTTAACAAGCTGTCCAGGTGAGTCTGATCTACGCCCAAGTTTAAGAGCCAAAGGTATAGCTAATGTTATCAGGGAATAAAATTACTGAATTCAGCTCAAGACTTGAGAGAGCAGCTTCTTGACAAAAGAAATCTAGTCAAAAATCTAACTGGTTCATTCCAGGGGGTAATTAAGTACTTCAGTTTGCACATGTCCAAATCACTCAATCTTGTTAGAAATGATGCCCCTGAAAATGCACAGAAGCGTAAATTGAACACAAAAATCAAAGTCATTAGTATTTTATAAGACCAAATCAATTTGATTTTTCATTTAGCTCTCTTTGGAATTGCCCAATGCCAGCTCCTCCTCCTAAGCACACAATCTGCTCTATTAAAATGATAGAACTTATAAACCCAGGGAAAGGAAGGTATTTGACAAAGTTTTGTTCTATCATAACATGTAGTAATATGTTCCTGCAGATTCATATTCAACTGAAGAATATATACTATAGTAGTTCATTTAATAATATATTTTATTACTATTATATTCAGAATTGCTCCTTTCCTAGGTTTTTTTTTTTTTTCCAGCACATGCCTGGCAAACTGTTTCTAAACTACTTAGACAAATGCAGTAGAAATAAAAATTTAAAAAGCCCATCTCATAGTACCTATAAATCTTTACTATGAGATGATCAATATTATATTCTTAACTAATATATGATTTTATTTTGAAGTGTCAATTGTTCTAGTTTCCCCATAGAACAGCCTTTCCAAGAAAAAAGGGGGGAAAAAAGGGAGAGAGAGAAACTAAAGTCATTAAAGCTTTGATCTCTTACTTATTTCACTCATTTTCAAAGTCAGGCTAGTTATAAAAGTTCTAGACATGCCACATTATGTTTTATTTCTGCATTATTACTTTACTTTTATATAGAATTTGGGAATCATATCAAAGCAAATATTTTAAATCATTCCAGACTCTAGGTTAGTACGATGCAGCTTGTATTTATTTATGAAATTTCCCATCCTATAACTATCCAAGTTTCATTAAATGTGGTGATCTGAAAAAGAAGAGTCAGTTACCAAATACACCCAAATTGTGAAAGTTTACATAAAAAGATTTATCCTTCTGCTCTGAGCTAATTGTTTGGTTTATGGAAATCCCCATAAAATTAGTCAAAGAAAACCTGTGCTTAAATAGTGTGTTTTCAAGCTCTTCTGTTGGGAGCAGAGATGCTCAGAAATCCCTTCATGAGAATCATCCTTTCATTGGCAAGCAAATTACTCCTGTTGTCAATTAAGTTTTGCTATATCTTGAGATTAGATCTTTTACCTTCTACCAAGAAAAAAGATGGAAAACATCTATTATCATTACAATTGTTGTCCCACATAGCCATCAAAACTTAAGAAGCCTTCAAAATGTGTTTTTGTTGTTTAGTCACTAGTCATGTCCAACTCTCTGCGACCCCACAGACTGCAGCACGTCAGAATCCTCTGTCTTCCACTGTCTCCTGGGGTTTGCTCAAGTTCATGTCCATTGAGTCAGCGATGCTATCTAATCAAAACGTGTAGATGTCACTAAAATGATATTTGTGCTTTCCTGATGGGACAGGGTTATTGAAATGGTTTACATATAGAGAACATTATTACAGTCATTCAATTTTAAGTTTGTTATGCACATAAACAGTGGAAAGGAGAAATGAGATTTTAGAACTCCATATTTCTGTAGTACACAGCCATATTGAGTAGCTGAACCTTGCTATTATACAAGTGATATAGATACCTAAGGAACAGCCATATTTTCATTTAAAATCATGTCAAATTTAAAATTGTTACCTGAATATAGTTCTCTCAGACTCATACTTACCAAATTTATTGTTTCCCCCATTCTAATTCTAGAGGGAAAGTTAGAGGTCTTATAAAAGCATTGTTTCCAACATTTAAAATTTACTATCTTTTTATCCTGGATGGACATGGGTTTGGGTGGACTGTGGGACTTGGTGATAGAGAGGGAGGCCTAGCGTGCTGCAGTTCATGGGGTCACAAAGAATCAGACATGACTGAGCAACTGAACTGAACTGAACTGATCCTCCTTCCTTTCCAACAAAAGAAGAGGAGAGGTCAAATAACTGAGTTTTCCAAATTAGAAACACACACATGCATACATGTAGGAGCCAGGACATATATCACTTCAAACATTCAAGTAAGCAAGATACCAGGCAATATTCAATGGCATTATGTTAAGTAATAAATGAGTGATAGATAATCTCTGAATCTGGATGGCAAGACTAAGTATTATCAATTTCTCCACATTAAATTTTATATATTTTACAAATCCACCTAATTACAATTAAAATCCAAGGAGATTCTCTTATAAAACTCAGTAAGATGATGTTGGTGCAGAGCTATACTAGATAATGTGGGACAATACAACAGATACAGGAAAAAGACAACAACCCTATTTAAAATGGAGAAAATTAAACAGAGAGCAATTAGCAGAAAAAGAAACAAATAGAATATCCTTAGATTTGTCAGTGATCAGAGAATGGTACATTAAAATAATAATGAAATATCATTTTTCCATCCAATTGGTCAAAAGAAAAAAAAAATCCCCAATAACTGATCCTAATAGAGGTATGGTGAAATAAGGTAATGTTCCACAGTTCAGTTCAGTTCAGTCACTCAGTCGTGTCTGATGCTTTGAGACCCCATGAATCACAGCACACCCTGTCCATCACCAACTCCCGGAGTTTGTTCATCAAACTCATGTCCATTAAGTCGGTGATGCCATCCAGCCATCTCATTCTCTGTCCTCCCCTTCTCCTCCTGCGCCCAATCCCTCCCAGCATCAGGGTCTTTTCCAATGAGTCAACTCTTCACATTAGGTGGCCAAAGTACTGGAGTTTCAGCTTCAGCATCAGTCCTTCCAATGAACACCCAGGACTGATCTCCTTTAGGATGGACTGGTTGGATCTCCTTGCAGTCCAGGGGACTCTCAAGAGTCTTCTCCAACACCACATTTCAAAAGCATCAATTTTCTGGTGCTCACCTTTCTTCACAGTCCAACTCTCACATCCATACATGACCACTGGAAAAACCATAGCCTTGACTAGACAGACCTTTGCTTGAAAAGTAATGTCTCTGCTTTTTAATATGATGTCTAGGTTGGTCATAACTTTACTTGCAAGGAGTAAGCATCTTTTAATTTCATGTCTGCAATCACCATCTTCTGTGATTTTGGAGCCCCAAAAAATAAAGTCTGACACTGTTTCCCCATCTATTTCCCATGAAGTGATGGGACCAGATGCCATGATCTGAGTTTTCTGAATGTTGAACTTTAAGCCAACTTTTTCACTCCCCTCTTTCACTTTCATCAAGAGGCTCTTTAGTTCTTCACTTTCTGCCATAAGGGTGGTGTCATCTGCATATCTGAGGTTATTGACATTTCTCCCGGCAATCTTGATTCTGACTTGTGCTTCCTCCAGCCCAGCATTTCTCATGATGTACTCTGCATATACGTTAAATAAGGAGGGTGACAATACACAGCCTTGATGTACTCTTTTTCCTATTTGAAACCAGTCTGTTGTTCCATGTCCAGTTCTAACTGTTGCTTCCTGACCTGCATACAGGTTTCCTAAGAGGCAGGTCAGGTGGTCTGGTATGCCCATCTCTTTCAGAATTTTCCACAGTTTATTGTGATCCACACAGTCAAAGGTTTTGGCATAGTCAATAAAGCAGATGTTTTTCTGGAACTCTCTTGCTTTTTTGATGATCCAGTGGATGTTGACAATTTGATATCTGTTTCCTCTGCCTTTTCTAAAACCAGCTTGAATATCTGGAAGTTCATGGTTCACATATTGCTGAAGCCTGGCTTGGAGAATTTTGAGCATTACTTTACTAGTGTGTGAGAGGAGTGTAATTGTGCTGTAGTTTGGGCATTCTTTGGCATTACCTTTCTTTGGGATTGGAATGAAAACTGACCTTTTCCAGTCCTGTGACCACTGCGGAGTTTTCCAAATTTGCTGACATATTGAGTGCAGCACTTTCAAGCATCATCTTATAGGATTTCAAATAGCTCAACTAGAATTTCATCACCTCCACTAGCTTTGTTCGTAGTGATGTTTCCTAAGGCCTGCTTAACTTCACATTCCAGAATGTCTGGCTCCAGGTGAGTGATCACACCATCGTAATTATCTGGGTCATGAAGATCTTTTTTGCATAGTTCTTCTGTGTATTCTTGCCACCTCTTCTTAATATCTTCTGCTTCTCTTAGGTCCATACTATTTCTGTCCTTTATGGAACCCATCTTTGCATGAAATGTTCCCTTGGTATCTCTAATTTTCTTGAAGAGATCTCTAGTCTTTCCCGTTCTGTTGTTTTCCTCTATTTCTTTGCATTGATCCCTGAGGAAGGCTTTCTTATCTCTCCTTGCTATTCTTTGGAACTCTGCATTCAAATGAGAATATCTTTCCTTTTCTCCTTGGCTTTTTGCTTCTCTTCTTTTCACAGCTATTTGTAAGGCCTCCTCAAACAACCGTTTTGCCTTTTTGCATTTCTTTTCCATGGGGATGGTCTTGATCCCTGTCTCCTGTACAATGTCATGAACCTCTGTCCATAGAGGAGCTACCCCACACTGGAGGTCAGGGGCAGCTGCCAAGAGGAGCAACCCCACGTCCAAGGAGCGGGGCTGCGCCGGCGAAGGAGGGCCGAGAGGAGCTATTCCATGTTCAAGGTCAGGAGGGCGACTGTGAGGAAATACCCCTTGTCCAAGGTAAGGAGCAGTGGCTGCGCTTTGCTGGAGCAGCTGTTAAGAGATACCCACGTACAAGTTAAGAGAAACCCAAATAAGACAGTAGGTGCTGTGAGAGGGCATCAGAGGGCATGCACACTGAAACCATAATCATAGAAAACTAGCCAATCTGATCACAGGACCACAGCCTTGTCTAACTCAATGAAACTAAGCCATGCCATGTAGGGCCACCCAAGACGGACCGGTCATGGTGGAGAGGTCTGACAGAATGTGGTCCCCTGGAAAAGGGAATGGCAAACCACTTCAGTATTCTTGCTTTGAGAACCCCATGAACAGTAGGAAAAAGCAAAATGTTCAACAGTAGTACCTATCAAACTCTAAAATATTTACAAGTTTTGATAAAGCAAATTTTACTAAGACTACATCCTTCAGAAATATCTAAACAGAAAAAAGAATATAAGAGTATATTCATGATAACATTTTCACAGCAAAGCATCAGAATCATAAAGTCCCATGTTTGACATGGGATGAGTATGTGCTAACAATATATTGATTGTTTGTATTACATTTTCAAAAAGAAATATTATGTGCATATATGTAATGATATGCAGGCTATTAAAAAGTTTATAAATAAATGGGAAAAATCTGAAAGGATGTTAACAATAATGTAATCAAAATAATAAAAATAACCAATACTGAATAATCACTATATGCCAGGTACTGTGTTATGTATTTTTATAAACTATCTTGGTTAGTCCTCTTATCAACCATGTGACTATGTGGTACTATTTCACAAATATGAACCTGAAGATAAACATCAAAGTTTCAATAATATTACATGGTGGAGTGGAAATAGGGATGAGTGTGGCTACTCAAATGAAGGTAGATTTATCATTTTCACTATTATAATGTATCATCAGAATTTTAAAGAAACCATGCATATGTTAGTTTACTAATTAAAACTTAAAAAAAACCCAAATAGTTATACTACAACAGAGAACATGTTAAATACTATAAGCTATAACATGGTAATTAGGTTTCACAGAGAGACAAAATTCTGATTGAATAAGAAATATCATTTATGAAGGAAGCAACATTTGAGATAGGCCATGAAAGATAGGTAGTTTCAAAAGGTGCTTCCACAGAGCTTCAAAAGGAATAACAGAAGGGCAAAAAAGTAAGTACAAAATGAATCCAATCCAGGAAATAGCAAAGAACTGCTTAATGGGTTCTGAAGAAGTATTTAACAGAATAACAAGAGAGAGAGCTATAGGAGGGCTTGTGTGTGCTCAGTCGTGTCCGACTCTTTGTGACCCACGGACTGTAACCCGCCAGACTTCTCTGTCCATGGAATTCTCTAGGCAAGAATACTGGAGTGGATTGCCATTCACTTCTCCAGAAACAGGAGGGCTTAAATGAATCGTACATGTCCAAGAAACAACGAAGTAAAGTAGGAGATAAAGCTGAAGAGCCAGGAGGGTTTAAAGCATTTTGCTTTACTTAAGAAATGACTAGAAAGTCAACCCTTTGGATTAAACTAACACACAGATTCTTCAAAGAGGCAATTCCCCACCTATGGGCCACAGATCCTTGGAATTAGGCAAGCTTTATGCAGGAGGTTCACAAATCCACATACTTAGGAAATTTTTTTTTTAATGTCTATAGTATAAGGTCTTGAATATTCACAGTGGGTCTGCTTCCAGGCTGGCTGCCACAATAGAAAAGGTGATGGGGTCTGTTTCTTCTTTTTTTCCCCCATCTGAAGCTCTCATTTCTGTTTTCCCCTACCATGGGCCATTCCTAAGTTCTCAGGATTAAAACAGGGGAAGAAAAAGAGGCAAAGGACAAGAAAACCTCCCTTGACTGACACAGGTATAATTTGGTTTTAGTTTCCCTTAAGCTGGCCAGTTCAAACAAAAACAAACAAAAAAACCCTTTCTTTTTACAGGAGATTATTTACGGGTTCTTCAGAGCACTTCCATTGCTGGGGACTCACTAGCAGTGTCCTTAGCCAAGGCTTCTCATGCTGTCAGTATAGTTCAAGAAACTATAAAAAAGATTTTATTTGGGAGTTACCTTGTTCCTCTTGAACAAGGGCTTCCATTTTTCCTGGAAAATGGATCATCCTTGTCCTGAAATAACTCTGGGCACACAAAGTATTTCAAAAGCTACCATGTCTCATTCTATTATACAGGTTGCTCTCTGGTTACACTCTCAGGTGTGGATATAAAACCATGTTCATCCAGCCAACTGGAGACATAGGTGAAGTTATTCAATTTGTCTCCTTGAAGACCCTCTAGGCTCATGCAAGGAGGAAGCCAACTCTTCAAGGTGGAAGAAAGGGTCAACAGCATACTAGCATTCTTTCCATAGAACCACCCCCCTGACACACACACACACACACACCAAATTTGAACAGTTCTATGCCAACTCTTTAATAAACTTGAACTAGGTGAGGAGCTGAGGATTACAAAGCATATAATGGACCATCTCTCCATCCTCCTTTGCAGGTCCTGATGAGATTCCATCCTTGCTTGAGAATGAAGAGATATTTGGCAGGAAAAGTCTTGGATCTTCTAGAAACTAATGTTGAGTCCTCATTTAACATCAAGTTACAGACCTAAGTAATCTAGAAGTCTGAAATTAAACCTAGAAAAATTAAAATTGCACTCTCCATGTTGTTTCTTGTCTCCTCCAAACCTCTGCACACGCTCTTCTTTCTACATAAATTAATGAGCCTGAACAATGTATACTGTGTAACTACCATGCCAATCAAAATATCAACATTCACTTTGCACTAGAAAATTCTCTCCTGCTCCTTAGCAATGAATTTTCCACCCTAACGCCACCTTAGGTTACCACTATTTTGAATTCTATCTCTATAGGTTAGTTTTGCCTGTTTCTGAACTTCATATAAATAAATTCATACAGCAAGGGTTGGCAAACTATGGCTCATGGGCAAACCAACCTTAACACCTATTTTAGAAAGTAGTCTTCTTAGAACATAGCCTCATTTTCACCTTGTTTATTACTGATTTCATGCTATCATGGCAGAGCAGAGTAGTTGTGATAGAGACTATATAGCTCAGAAAACCTAAAGGATTTACAAATTCTACAGAAAAAGTTTGCCAACCCTCATCATACAACATTAACTCTTTGTGTCTGGCTTCTGCCCCTAAGCTTTTTTAAAAGATTCATCCATGTTGTTACATATCTCTATTTTTTTTCAATTAATCATCCCTTATTATTGCTGAGTAGTATTCCACTATGTGAATATAACAATTTGTTTATCAAATCCTTTGTGGATTAAAATTTGTAAAAGTCTTGGCTATTAAAAATAATAAATCTAATATAACGTATATATTACAAATAATACAAAGAGTGCTGTAATATAAACAGAATGGCTTTTTAAAAGCATTGTTGTTGTTGTTCAGTCATTTAGTCATGTATGACTCTTTGCGACCCCATGGACTGAAGCATGCCAGGTTTCCCTGTCCTTCACTATCTCCCAGAATTTGCTCAAACTCATGTCCATTGAACTGATGATGCCATCCACCCATCTCATCTTCTGACACTCCCTTCTCCTCCTGCCCTCAATCTTTCCCACCATCAGGGTGTCTTCCAATGAGTCATCTCTTTGCATCAGGTGGCCAAAGTATTGAAGCTTCAGCTTAAACATCAGTCCTTCCAATGACTGTTCAAAAATAAACACTTAATTTTGCCAAAGCTCAATTTATCATTTTTTAATGCTTTATGTGGCCAAAGGAATCTGCCTACTCCAAGGTTATAAAGAATCTCTACTATTTTATACAAATATATTTATTTTGGGTTTACATTTATGTCTATAGCCCATAGTGAATGCATTATATTTAAAGCACTAAGTCAGGTTTTAGGGTTTTTTTTTTTCTTTTTTTCAATGCAGACATTCAGTTGTCTCAGCATCACTTGTTGAAAATTATCATTTCTCACAAAGACTTCCCTCAGTAACTTTGTTGAAAATCAACTAATATACTACGTGTGGGTCTATTTCTGGAATCTCTCTTCTATTCCATCAATTTATAAGTCAAGTAGAAAAATTATTCATTTTTTCCCTTTGTAAAAATTGTTTTAGCTATTCTAGATCCTTAGCATTTTCATGTAAATTTTAAATTATTGTTAAAATTTCAACAAAAAGAACAAAAAGGATCTGCTGGAATTTTTATTGTTATTCCCTTGACTCTTCAGATGAATTGAGAGAGAATGGACATCTTGATAATGTTGAGGTTTCCAATCTATGAATTTGGTATATCTCTTCACCTGTTTGCATTTTCTGTCATTTCTCTAGACAATGTTTAGTTTTCAGTTCACAGATCTTGAACATCTTCTGTTTGCTTGTATATATTTTATACTTTTTATTTTATTGGAAATACCTCTCTATTTTATTTTCTGTTCCTTAGTTGCAGAATTTAAAAATACTATCATTTTTATATTGATCTTCTATCATGTGAATTTGCTTCTTAATTCCATCACTATTTTAGAAATGTCTTATGATGTTCTACAGAGAAAATTTTCTGTTCTGTTTATGTAGAAAGTTTTAATTATTCTATTCCAATATTTATGTCTCTTTTTTCCCTTGCATTCCTGGAGTGGCTAGACAATTTTATTATGTCATTATTTGTCCTCCAAGTTATCCATTGTACATTTTATTGAAAATACAGGTCACTCTTTGTCCAGATTCCTGTTTCCTCCCTAGCCAACAATAAATGAAATGATATATATTTTTGGCTCTGGGTTTGGGCAGTACATCATTTCCAGTATCAATTTCCCTGTGAGTCAAGTATGCTCCAATTACAAACAACTCCAACCTCTCAGTGACTTACTACAAATATTTTTTTGTTCATGCTATATAAGAGCTGCTGGTTAACTGAAACTCTATTCCAGCTGTGGTTCAATTACATATATTCTTTATCCTGATCCAGGTTGAAAGAGTAGTTTCAATTTGGCAAATATCCATTTCAGTATCCTGTACTATCCATCTGTTAAGCTTAAAACTGTTTTCCAGAATCTATTTCCCTCTAAAACTTCATATTAGAGTTGATCATAAGACAATTTTGCTTTATATATACAAGGCAGAAGTGAACCAGTGACCATTACTGCCTGAGGAACATCAGAGTAAGATATCATGACGAACAGATGAGAAAGTCAAAAGTTTATGGACTCAACACAGATAAGACTATTTACACATAGACTCGGTGCACTGTAATTTAGTCTTGTTCTTTTCTGCTCTGCATTTAAGTATCCTTTTTGAATGCTATCTTATTGACCAATAGTGGGTCAGGAATACTAGGTTGCCTTATCTGTCTCCTAAGAAACGTGTATGCAGGTCAAGAAGCAACAGTTAGAACCAGGCATGGAACAAGGACTAGTTCAAAACTGGGAAAGAAGTACGTCAAGGCTGTATATTGTCACCCTACTTATTTAACCTATATGCAGAGTACATCATGTGAAATGTCAGGTTGGATGACGCACAAGCTTGACTCAAGACTACCGAGAGAAATATCAACAACCTCAGATATGCAGATGATACCACGCTAATAGCAGAAAGCAAAGAGGAACTAAAGAGCCTCTAGATGAGGGTGAAAAAGGAGAGTGAAAAAGCTGACTCAGAACTCAACATTCAAAAACCTAAAACCATAGCATCCAGTCCCATCAATTCATGGCACATAGATGGGGAAAAAATGGTAACAGTAACAGATTTTATTTTCTTGGGCTCCTAAGTCACTGTGGACAGTGACTGTAGCCATGAAATTAAAAGACACTTCCTCCTTGGAAGAAAAGCTATGACAAACCTAGACTGCTACGACAAACCTATTAAAAAGCAATGACATCATTTTGCCAACAAAGGCCCATCTAATGAAAGCTATGGTTTTTCTAATAGTCACGTATGGATGTGAGAGTTGGACCATAAAGAAGGCTGAGCACTGAAGAATTGATGCTTTCAAATTGTGGTGCTGAAGAAGACTTTTGAGAGTTCCTTCAACAGCAAGGAGATCAAACCAGTCAATCCTAAAGGAAATCAACCCTGAATATTCATTGGAAGGACTGAAGCTAAGGCTGCAATACTTTGGCCACCTGATGCGAAGAGTCAGCTCATTGGAAAAGATGCTAATGTTGGGAAAGATTGAGGGCAGGAGGAGAAAGGGAGAATAGAGGATGAGTTGGTTGGATGGCATCACTAACTCAATGGACATGAGTTTGAGTAAACTCAGGAATAGTGAGGGACAGAGAAGCTTTGCATGCTAGAGTCCATGGGGTCACAAAGAGTTGGACACGACTCAGCCACTGAACAACTCACCAGTAAATGTTTGGCTGTCGGTGCACATAGCAAAATACCTCCCCACAAACTTTTCTTTCTTTGCTTAACTTCTGAGATTCATTAATGATTTCTCTGATATTCAAAATCTCTGTCTATGTCTTCATCTCTTTTGACATGTAAGTTCTAATTCTCAAAATAAATTTCTCATCCTATAAAACTCATCATAATTGTTCCCCTTGTAATTCCTGACTGATAACATCCATCTTCTGACACACAGGACATTTAAAGTAATCTCTTGGATATGGCATAAATCATCACTCTTCATATACCATTGGCATTGGCTGAAACATGTTACATTTACCATTATAAATTAGTGATATGAATAGGAACATGAAGGCATAAACATTTGTCAAAATAATATAATCTACCATTATTATGTATCCTTGAAGCAAGCACTAGGGTATATGTTTGGAATAACCATTGAGAGCCCTCAGAAAGGTTTGAGGATGGACAAAAGCATATTCAAATTACATGACTGACTATATGGAAAGGGTATTTTGCACAGTCAACTCAAGATATAGCTATAAGAAGACAAAGGAAATCTGTAAGTAGTGATTCACAGGTGTTCACCATGATAAACTGGCAGCAAAGCAAGTAATTGTTCAAATTAAAGTTTCAACTATCCTTAAATAATCTTTCCATATTCCTTTTTTAAAATCCAGAATCAAAGCACTCCTTGGAGTGATGTCAGCAACAAAGCCAAATAAAACATCTCTCATTTGTACCCCTTCCTCAACAATAATTTGGCATCCACCCACAGTACCTTGATGGAGGTATGAGATTCAACACAAGATGCCACAGGACCCATAAAAAGCCTTGCCCATCTGTGTATTGCGTAAGAGGATACAGATCTCAGTACTAGCTGTGGATCCTGCAGTGTCCTGTGAACCAGCTCCAGCCCCTCTCCACCACAGTCCAGGAGACTTCAGAGAACACCGTCTTAGCCAGTCACCCACAGACGAAAGAGCTTTTGGGGAAGTAAAGCTTTCCAGTGGAGAAGTTCCAGAAGACCACTGGAAGGGGGGGGGGGAGCCCCACAAATTTGGACACATTAAAGAGAGAAACAGGAAGAGTTTGATTTTATCTGAATTATCCTCTCCCCCAACATGGTACTGCTCAGTGTCAAGAGAGATCATCTCAGTCTATGGTTCTCCTACAGGGAAAAGTAAAAGTGTGTGAGTGAGTCCCTGCCTTCCTCAGCTGCACAAAATGCAGCCAAAGAAGCCCATTTCTCTCACCTCTTCCATGACTTATACAACTGGGGAGTGAGAAGAGACTGAGGCAGCAGATAGAATCTTCAGAAGGTCTTAAAGGGACATGGATCTTACCAACTACACTGCTGACTCTATGAATAAGCCAGATCATGAGCCACTGGGGATGCCTTGCACATAGATCCCAAACCAGCCAACTGTCACCCCTCTTGCTCTACACATTTTACCCACTTATATCCCCATCCTGTAGCCAGCTCCTTGTACATACTCCCAACAGTAATGACAGAAAGCTTTGACAGATAGCTAGTGAGCATTCACAGAAATTCTGCCAGAATCTCTGGGTCAGGGAAAACCAGCAAGTTTGAGCTTTACTTCTGACCTTGGAAAACTAAAAGGAAGACTGTCAGCACCCAGGCTGATGCTTTGCAGAATCAAGGAAAGTCATATAATCTTAAGAATTTTGTCACAAGAGTGAGCAAGAAACATCAAGCAGGCATATCCACAGAAGTTCTGAGAAAGCCTCAGAATTTCTAGTGGCTGATAGGAGGTATTTTTTTTCCAAAGTTAGTTGATAGAGACTAGGAAAGATGATTGCTACTTCAAATGTGAAGACAGCAACACAAACCTGAAAGAAAATGAAGAATTCATTCAAGAAAAGTGAAAAATCAAAGAATCAACACACCACCAAAAGATCACAGTAGTCTTCCAATAATTGACCACAAAGACATGGAGATATACAGTTTACTCAATAAAGAATTCAAAATACCTCATTTAAGGAAAGTAAAGGAGATCAGTCCTGGGTGTTCACTGGAAGGACTGATGTTGAAGCTGAAACTCCAGTACTTTGGTCACCTGATGCGAAGAGCTGACTCATTTGAAAAGAGCCTGATGCTGGGAAAGATTGAGGGCAGGAGGAGAAGGGGACAACAGGGGATGAGATGGTTGGATGGCATCACCGACTTAATGGACATGGGTTTGGGTGGACTCGGGGAGTTGGTGATGGACAGGGAGGCCTGGCGTGCTGCGGTTCATGGGGTCGCAAAGAGTTGGACATGACTGAGCGACTGAACTGAACTGAATGAGCATCACAATTCCTAATTTAAAACTTACTATGAAGCTATAATAATCAAAACAGTATGATACTGGCATAAAAATAAAAACATAAATCAATGGAACAGAATCAACAGCCCAGAAATAAATCCTCCTATATACGGTCAACTTGACAAGGGAGCCAAGTATTGTTGGCAAAAAAAATACCCAATCAAAAGACATTCAGTGTCCTAATTATCCATCAACAAGTGAATGGATAAAGACAATGTGGTGTGTGTGTGTGTGTGTGTGTGTGTATTTGTATATATAATGGAGTATTACTTGGCCATTAAAAAAAATAATACCATTTGTAGCAACATAGATGAACTTGAGATTATCATACTGAGTCAAGTAAGTCAGACAGAGAAAGATCAGTATCACATGATATTGTTTATAGATAGAATCTTAAAAATGATAAAAATGAACTTATTTATAAAACAGATTCACAGACTTAGAGAATGAACTTATAGTTATCAGGGGGAGGGTTGTGGGGGAAGGATAGATTGGGAATTTGGGATTGACATGTACACGCTTGCTGTATTTAAAATAGAAAACCAACAGGGACATACTATAAAAATACATTTTTTAAAATACAAAAAATACAAATGAAATAGATAACTAATAAAGACCTAAATCTAGTATATAGTACAGACAACTGTACTCAATACTCTGTGAGTACCTGTATGGAAAGAGAATCTGAAAAAGAGTGAACATATGTATTATACAACTGATTCACTTTACAGTACAGCAGAAACTAACAAAACATTGTAATTCACCTATACTCCATTCAGTTCAGTTCAGTCGCTCAGTCATGTCCGACTCTTTGAGACCCCATGAACCGCAGCACGCCAGGCCTCCCTGTCCATCACCAACTCCCAGAGTCTACCCAAACCCATGTCCATTGAATCAGTGATGCCATCCAGCCATCTCATCCTCTGTCGTCTCCTTCTCCTCCTGCCCTCAATCTTTCCCAGCATCAGGGTCTTTTCAAATGAGTCAACGCTTCACATCAGGTGGCCAAAATTTATACCCCACTAAATTTTTTAAAAATTCTTTTGGAAAAATTGGACAATCACATGCAGAAGAATGAATTGGACCCCTGCCTTATAGCATACATAAAAATTCACTCAAAATGTATAAAAGACTTAAATGTAAAGCCCAGATCTATAAATCTCCTAGGAGAAAACATAAGGGAAAATTTATTGATATAGATTTTGGCTGTAATTTTTTTGATATGACATCAAATGCACAAATAACAAAAGCAAAATGAAAAAACGGGACTACATCAGATTAAAAAGTTTTTGCACAGCAAAAGAAACAAACAACAAAATGGCAACATACAGAATGAGAGAAAATACTTGTAGTTCACATAAATGGCCAGGGATAAATGCCCAAAACATATAAAGAAAACACACACACAATCTAATGGTTGGATGCATGAGACAAGTGCTCAGGGCTGGTGCACTGGGAAGACCCAGAGGGATGGGATGGGAGGCAGGTGGGAGGGGGGATCAGGATGGGGAACACATGTAAATCCATGGCTGATTCATGTCAATGTATGGCAAAAATCACTACAATATTGTAAAGTAATTAGCCTTCAACTAATAAAAATAAATAAAAAAAATTAAAAATGCCATTACGATCAGAAAAAAAAAAAAATGGACCTAATAACTATATAGGCATTTTCCCAAAGAAAACATACCATACAAATAGCCAACAGGTATGTGGAAAGATGCTCAACATTAGTAATCATAAGGGAAATGCAAATCAAAATAAAAATAAGATATTCAGTTCAGTCACTCAGTCATGTCTGACCCTTTGCGAACCCATGGACAGCAGCACGCCAGGCTTCCTCGCATCACCAACTCTCAGAGCTTGCTCAAACTCATGTCCATCAAGTCGGTGATGCCATTCAACCATCTCATCCCCTTCTCCTCCTGCCTTCAATCTTTCCAGCATAAGGGTGTTTTACAACGAGTCAGCTATTTGCATCAGATGACCAAAGTATTGGAGCTTCAGCATCAGTCCTACCAATGGATATTCAGGATTGATTTCCTTTAAGTTGACTGGTTGGATCTCCTTGCAATCCAAGGGACTCTCAAGAGTCTTCTCCAACACCACAGTTCAAAAGCATCAATTCTTTGGCACTCAGTTTTCTTTGTGGACCAACTCTCACATCCATTCATGACTATTGGAAAAACCATAGCTTTGACTAGATGGACTTCTGTCAGCAAAGTAATGTCTCTGCTTTTTAATATGCTGTCTAGGTTGGTCATAGCTTTTCTTCCAAGGAACAAGTGTCTTTTACTTTCATGGCTGCAGTCATGATCTGCAGTGATTTTGGAACCCAAGAATATAAAGTCCGTCATGGTATCCATTGCTTCCCCATCTATGAAGTGATGGGAGCAGATGCCATGATCTTAGTTTTTTGAATGTTGAGTTTTAAGCCTCTTTCACTTTCATCAAGAGTCTCTTTAGTTCCTCTTCGGTTTCTGCCATAAGTGTGCTGTCACCTGAATATCTGAGGTTATTGATATTTCTCCTGGCAATCTTGATTCCAGCTAGTGCTTCTTCCAGCCCAGTGTTTCATATAATGGACTCTGCATATAAGTTAAATAAGCAGGGTGACAATATACAGTCTTAATGTGAGTGCAGTGCAAGTTCAGTGCAAATTTGCTTTAGTTGTGTCCAACTTGTTGCCACCCCATGGACTGTAGCCCACCAGGCTCCTCTGTCCACAGGGATTCTCCAGGCAAAAATACTGGAGTGGGTTGCCTTGCCCTTTTCCAGATCTTCTCAACCCAAAGATTGAACCCACATCTCTTACTTCTGCATTTCTAGGCGGGTTCTTTCCCTGTAGTGCCACCTGGGAAGCCCAGCCTTGATGTACTCCTTTCACAATTTTGAACCAGTCCATTGTTCCATGTCTGGTTCTAACTGCTGCTTCTTCACCTGAATATAGATTTTTCAGGAGGCAGGTAAGGTGGTCTGGTATTCCCATCTCTTTAAGAATTTCCAGTTTGTTGTGATCCACACAGTCAAAGGCTTTAGCATAGTCAATGAAGTAGAAGTAGATGTTTTTCTGAAATTCACTTGCATTTTCAATGATCCAATGGATGTTGGTAATTCGATCTCTGGTTCCTCTGCCTTTTCTAAATTCAGTTTGAATATCTGTAAGGTTTTGGTTCATGTACTGTTGAAGCATAGCTTGGCAAATTTCAAGCATTACTTTGCTAGTATGTGAAATAAGTGCAGTTGTGTGGTAGTCTGAACATTATTTGGCATTGCTTTTCTTTGGGATTGGAATGAAAACTGACCTTTTCCAGCCCTGTGGCCACTGCTGAATTTTCCAAATTTGCTGGATTAATGAGTGCAGCATTTCACAGCACCATCTTTTAGGATTTGAAATAGTTTCAGCTGGAATTCCATCACCTCCACTAGCTTTGTTCATAGTGATGCTTCTTAAGGCACACTTGACTTTGCACTCCAGGATGTCTGGGTCTAGGTGAGTGATAACACCATCATGGTTGTCTGGGTCTTTAATAATTTTTTTGTATAGTTCTTCTGTGTATTCTCCATGTTATTGCAAATGGCAATAGTTCCTTCATTTTCATGACTGCATAATACTCCATTATATTTATCTTCTTATCTATCTTCCATCTTCTTTATCTATTCATCTGAAGAGGGTTACTTAGGTTGTATCCATGTCCTGGCTATTGCAAACAATGCTGCAGTGAATGTGGAAGTGCAGATATCTCTTCAAGTTCCTGATTTCAATAATTTTGGCTAAATATCCAAAAGTAGATTGCTGAATCATAGCATAACTTTACTTTTATTTTATTTTTTTTAGGAACATCTACACAGTTTTCCTGAGTGACCATACCAATTTACATTCCCATCAAGAGTACACAAGGATTTACTTTTATCCACATCTTCTCTGATATTTTCTGTCTCTTTTTGATAATAATCACCTAATAGGTATGAGGTTCAGATGAATAAATAAAGAAGATGGAAGATCAATAAGTAGACAGACATAACAGAGTGTTATCCAGTCATAAAAATGAAGGAAATACTGACATTTGTAATAACATGGATAGATTTTGAGGGCATTATGCAATGAAATAAGACAGTGAATGTGAATGTGAATTTGAAATAAGACAATGAAAAGCAACAGTATATGATATCACTGATATGTGAAATTTAGAAAAATAAAACAAAAATCAAACTCATAGAAACAGACAGTAGAAAAGTAGGTGCCAGGGGCTGGAGGGTAGGGGAGATAAACTGTCAATCAATAGATGCAAACTTCCAGTTATAAGAAGAATATGAAGAAGTTGCTCAGTTGTGTCCAACTCTTTGCAAGTCCATGGACTGTAGCCCACTAGGCTCCTCTGTCCATGAAATTCTTCAGGCAAGAATACTGGAGTTGGTAGCCTTTCCCTTCTCCTGGGGAATAAATATAAGTCCTGGGGAATCTAGGTATAGCATAGTGACTATAGATAACAATGCTGTATTATGTACTTGAAAATTACCAAGAGAATAGATCTTTAACATTCTTACCAAAAAAATGGCAATTACATGAGGTGATGGAGGTGCTAACTAGCTCTATTATGGTTACCATTTCTCAAAAATAAGTGTATCAAATTATCACACGGCACACTTTAAATCTATACATTGTTAGATGTTAATTATATCTCAATAAATCTAGGAAATTTTAATTTTAAAAAAGACTCACCAAAGGTATACTCAAGGATAATATTTGAACTAAATATGAAAATACTGAAATACTACTCTTGTTCAAAGATTGATATATCCTGTAAATTTTCCATATCACAAAAAAATAGTTTCAGGGGTTTAGTTTGTCCCTCTAACTAGCACTTCATATTAGAGAATGTTATTCTTGGTCAGCAGGGCACTGCTCTCTCCCTGTAACTTCTGTGTGTGCTTGAAAAAGTGAAAGTATTGGTTGCTCAATCATGTCTGATTCTTTGTGGCCCCATAGACCATAGCCCACCAGGCTCCTCTGTCCATGATATTCTTCAGGAATACTGGAATGGGTAGCCATTCCCTTCTCCAGAGGATCTTCCTGACCCAGGGATCAAACCCCAGTTCCCTGCATTGCAGGCAGATTCTTTCCAGTCTGAGCCAGCAGGGAAGCCCAAGTGTGCTTGAATAAGAATTTAAAGGAAATAGGTTCTTAGCAGAAAGTGAATGCTACATCTTCTCCATGCTAGTATTCTTTACATCTTTTTCTACTGCAGTTAAAAATCATACTTCTGAAACAGGGATCTTGAAGAATCTTCTCACTTGGTTATAGTTAGTAACAACCAACCTTTCTAAGCATTATTAGGAACAAACTGAACAACCTGAGGTGGCAGAGAAGTCAGCTCTGAAGGGTTGTCTCCTGCTATGCCATTTTAATTGCTTTCTGACTTTATAGAAAGCTGACATTTTCAATGAAGACATCAACACTAAGGCAGAGCCAACACCCATAGCTTTATACTGCCTCACATTCCAGACTGTTACAAATATTTTTAGCTGGATCAAGTCCATAGTGCCAAATATGCTCTATTACATCCATTTCCATGGAAACAGACCTGATGTCAGAAATACAGGATTGTAAATTCACTGCCTGATGGAAACAAAGAAAGGAAAATCTTCTTTGCTAAAAGAGTAGAGCTCTTATTTGAACAGCACCAAGAAAAATTCCTGTAGCAGGAACAAGGAAGACATACAAAACAACCAAAAAATTACCTTTTGTTTCAAAATGTTGAGTTTTCCCAAAAGGAAAAACTATAGTTTGAAAGCTATAATTGAGCTATTAGACACATTTAATGATAAAATGATTTCAAGTGATGTCAACTACTTAAGAAGCTGCAAGTTATTTTCAGGGCTAGTCATTCCTTTTTTCTTTTTTTTAAGTGAATAGCAGCTTGTATGGAAAACCATACTTAGCACAGTAGCCCACTTATGCACTATGACACCAGTCTCTCAACTCTGCCACTTGCCTTTCAACCATGTCACTCAGAACCTCTAATAACTCTCCTCTTCTAACAAAAAAACATGGAAACTCCATCATCTGGGCTTCAAGCTTACCCAGAGTCTGACTCCAAGCCCATTAGGGCTTTATCGTATGCACCGCCTGTGCAAATCAAGGCAAACTGAGACAGTTGGTTGTGTTCACTGCTTGTACTTTTCTGCTGTCTATATTTTGCTCCTGTTTTTCCCTCTGAAGTAAAAGTTTTGACCCATCATCTCCACATTTTAAAGTCCACCTATCCTTCAAGCCATGCATCAAATGTGACTTCCATTTTGAAACCTTCCTTCATTAGCCCTAGCCATGAAAAATTTCCCTCCTCTAGTTCCTTATTTCTAATATTCTCATAAACCTAAGACCCACTGTTTTGAATTGCCTTTCTTTCCTAGATATTTTTCTCTTCATCACTAGTCTATAAACCAATGCATGAATTTGAAAAAGACATAATTAATGTTTAGTAAATATTACTAGGTTGGTCATAACTTTCCTTCCAAGGAGTAAGTATCTTTTAGTTTCATGGCAGCAATCACCATCTGCAGTGATTTTGGAGCCCCCAAAAATTAGATAGCATATTAAAAAGCAGAGACATTACTTTGCCAACAAAGGTCCATCTAGTCAAGGCTATGGTTTTTTCAGTGGTCATGTATGGATGTGAGAGTTGGACTGTGAAGAAAGCTGAGCACCGAAAAATTGATGCTTTTGAACTGTGGTGTTGGAGAAGACTCTTGAGAGTCCCTTGGACTGCAAGGAGATCCAACCAGTCCATCCTAAAGGAGATCAGTCCTGGGTGATCATTGGAAGGACTGATGCTGAAGCTGAAACTCCAATACTTTGGCCACCTCACGTGAAGAGTTGACTCATTGGAAAAGACCTTGATGCTGGGAGGGATTGAGGGCAGGAGGAGAAGGGGACGACAGAGGATGAGATGGCTGGATGGCATCACCAACTCAATGGAGATGAGTTTGAGTAAACTCCGGGAGTTGGTGACAGACAGGGAGGCCTGGCGTGCTGCAATTCATGGGGTCTCAAAGAGTCAGACACGACTGAGCTACTGAACTGAGCTGAAATATTACTAAAAATAACCAGCAATTAAGACGCTGAAATTTTCATCTACATAAAAATTTAATATAAATGTATCAAATTCAGGGAGCACTTAAACCAGAAATAAAAGGCCCTTGTAAATCTCAGTGCTGTATTGAAAGGGCTGGGATAATAACTCATCCAAAAACACTCATATTTGATTCAGAAGAGTTTGATAAGTCAGGGTGAGGATGGCTGATACTTTAGTATCTTTCTTTTATAAATGAGAAAATGTATATGGTTTACCCAGTCACAGTGGAGATCAGAGCTAATATTGGCATGTGGTTTTATTTATGAAATCATTAAAATATTTCCTTTGATATGGGCTGGAAGGTTTATAGAATTCATATATTCTATCTTATTTCTCTAATAGAGATGCAGAATTCAAACTTCAACTACTGGTAATAAGTAAATGCTCAGGGAGAAACACTTTCTTATCACTATTGCCAGAATTGCCTCCAGATCACAGATGACTGACAGATGTCAGGGTTACTATCCTTCATAGATCAACCTCTTATTTTGCTATTAATTTGGGTCCACTAAAAGTGATTTAAAGAACATGTCCAATTTTTAGGATATTTGCCTGGGATCAATTAAAAGGCCTCTAGGTACTTACAATTAGCAGTTTAAACCTTAGACATTACTGAATTAAATAAAATCTGTTTTCCAAGCCTCTTGCCTTCCTTAATTTGAGGATTACTTTTCTTCTTGTTGCAACTGATCTCTGTTTAACCTAAGCATTCCTGATAGAAAAAGAGATAAATATTTCTTTAAAAAGAATCACAAACCTGATATTTTTAATTCAAGTATGTATAAACTGAGTTTATGAGTGGATATAACTTCAACATTTTTAGGCATTCTTTATTGCCTTCTTAATTTGCAGCTTTGATGAAACAAGCTGTCATGTTGCAGAGGCCCTTGTAGCGAGGAGCTAAGAGATGCCTATGGAGAAGGAAATGGCAACCCACTCCAATATTCTTACCTGGAAAACTCCATGGACAGAGGTGCCTGGCAGGCTACAGTCCATGTAGTTGCAAGAGTCAGACACGACTGAGCAACTAAACCACCACCAAGAGATGCCTACAGCCAATAGCTAGCAAGGATCTGAGTCCTTCAACCCAATGATGCAGAAGGAACTGACTTCTGCCAATAGCCATACAAGTGAACTTAGAAGCATATATTTTCCCAGTTGGGCTTTGAGATGACTACACTCCCTAATGACACCTGAATTTTAGGGCTTGTGAGGAACCTATAAAACAGAGAACCCAGTGAAGACTTGACCATATTCCTGACTCACAGAAACTGTGATATTTTAAATATGGTTGCTTCAAAGCACCAAGTTTTGTTATATTTTAAAAAATATAGCAATAGATTTACCACATGCAACACTACATGCAACAAAGTTCTCAGAAAGCTGATTCCACCATCAGAACCAAAGATATAGATCATAACCTAGGCAAAGCAATCAATATATTTCATATTGAAATACATGGTGACTGATTTAGATATGTGGTCAAAACCGCACATTCATAATGAACCTTAAACCACCACAGAGAATGCTAATGGGCATGCTTAAGAAATCATATAGCCCTGGGAGTAGCCAATAGTCTTCCTGAAGTCACAAAGGGAGACAATCTTACAATGAATTTGAATCCAAAACAGAGTGACAGAAAGAAATTTGATCCCCGGTATTACTAGATACGATATCAAGCCTTGATCGAAGTGAGTGAAGCTCTGGGTTTTTCAGTTAAATATTAGCTAACCTAGGATGAAATAAATTGACTGATAATTTGTAGTGATAAAATTTGCATCCCTCATATATTTAACTAATTACAATTAAGAAATTCAAAAGGCATTAAAGAGCACCCTAAACCTTTTCCAAGTAAGTGATAAAATGTACCTCCAATAACAGTAATAGTCATAGTCATAAAAAGTATGTATTGAAACTAAATACTGAAATATGATAATTGACCTAAGATGAACTTTAATGAAAGTAACAGATAAACAATTCAAGAAAACATCAACACAATTTAATTATGTTTGATTGCTTTGTAACAATTAAACATCAAAGTCGACACTTATAAAGGGATACTTCTGAAGCAGCCGCATAAAGTGCCTAAAAGCCAACTTTCTTTAAAGATAAGTTATGAAGTCTATTAAGAAGAAAACTAAAAATGCCCCCTGTGTAGAAGGTTTGGAAATTGAATGGAAGCTTAAATAGCTTTTGAATTTTCTAAACTGTATAGGGAAATTTTCCGTAACTTCAAGAATTTTCAATATTATTTTCAATTCAATATTATACCTTTTTTCCACCTAATTCCCCAACTTAATAATAAAATTTTCTATTAGATTACACTATCCAAAGGAATGAAAAGAAAATTAAATCCTGAAAGTTACAAGAACAAAGAAAGGCCCTCATTAGTGAGAAAATGGATCACAGTTTCTTCTCTGTGATAGGAAGTAAGTCTGCATAGTCACCCACCCAGGTAGCAGAGCTGTTCACTGGTCTGAGCCTTTTAATATCTTCAGCTAAAGAGATCATAAATGAGCGTGTGTGTGCATAGTCACTCAGTCGTGTCCAACTCTTTGTGACCCCATGGACTACAGCCTGCCAGGCTTCTCTTCTCTGTCCATGGGGATTCTCCAGGCAAGAATACTGGAGTGGATTGCCATGTCCTACTCCAGGGGATCTTCCCAGCCTAGATATTGAACAGAGGTGTTCCTCATTGCAGAAGAATTCTTTACCATCTGAGCCACCAGGGAAGCCCAAAAGAGATAATAAATGACCTGACCTAAATGTTCTGCCCTATTTGCACAAGTTTGACAATTTTTGAAAGTTCTAGAAAACCCTAATATTGCAAATGTCAATCATTTTTATAGCCATGTAGAGCGTTCTACTGGGGCTTCCCTGGTGGCTCAGTGATAAAGAATCTGCCTGTCAATGAAGGAGATGTGGGTTCAATCCATGGGTCAGGAAGATCCCTGGAGAAGAAAATGGCAACCTACTCCAGGATTCTTGCCTGGAAAATCCCATGGACAGAGGAGCTTGGTGGGATATAGTCCACAAGGGCAAAAAGAGTCGGGCATGACTGAGCAACTAAGCACAGCACAGCACAGCACAAAGAATACTTTTCCCTGGAGGAGAAGGGGATGACAGAGGATGAGATGGTTGGATTGCATCACCAACTGGATGGACATGAGTTTGAGCAAGCTCCAGGAGTTGGTGATGGGCAGGGAAGAATGGGTTGCTGTGGTCCACAGCATCGCAAAGAGTCAGACACTACTGAGTAACTGAACTGAACTGGACTGAAGGCGTAGGATACCAAGTCATGTTGTGTTTGGAAAATGAAAAAAGTGAACAAGGTCACTGGAAAAGAAAGGATCTGAAACCTGTTAAGATACAAGGTGAAATCTGAAACAATAAATTCCTAAGATGTTCCCTTTACCTTAACTTTTGTGAATATAGTGGCTACAACGGAAGGAAGAGCAATTGAGAGGAAACCGAAAAAAATCGTGATAATTTATAAAATGGAACTCTGCTTGACTTCTATAGGGTGCCATGTAAAATGTGTCTAAATCACCATCATCATGGTCAGCATTATTATCCTCCTCATCATCAAGCTTTCCTCCACCCACCTGGTTTCTGTTTTAATTTAGGTGAACTTAAAAACCCAAGAGTCATAGCTACAGGGAGAATAAGCCATGGACATCTTAACTCATTAAGTAGAGTGGATCTTAGTTTACACCAGAACTAGTGATACTCATCAAATATGGTCTTATTTTCTATATCATAAGGATCTAGGTCCAAATATGCAAAACAGTTTCAATCATAATCATTATGATACAGAAGTTTATACCTAAACTCTTTTAACAAGATATTTAACAAATGTTAAATATGTGAATTAACTTTTTACTTTGTATGTATTATAAACAAAAAATACTGATAGGAAACTTAAAAAGTTGGCTGATTATATGATTTATGAAAGAAAAAAGTGAAGTCACTCAGTTGTGTCCAACTCTTTGTGACCCCATGGACTCTAGCCTGCCAGACTCCTCTGTCCATGGGATTTTCCAGGCAATAGTACTGGAGTAGGCTGCCATTTCCTTTTCCAGGGGATCTTCGTGACCCAGGGAACAAACCTAGGTCTCCGTCACTGCAGCAGACTCTTTACCATCTGAGCCACCAGGGAAGCCCAAGAATTCTGGAGTGGGATAGGGTAGCCTATCCCTTTATCAGGGGAATCTTCCCATCCCAGAAACTGAACCAGGATCTCCTGCATTGCAGGTGGATTATCAGCTGAGCAACCAGGAAAGCTCGATAAGGCTCATACTCAGACCTTAAAGTTGGGAGAGAAAATACTCAGCCTTCCCTCAGTCTCTGTCTTCAGACTACCTTTTCCATTTTTATTTCTTTCAATTCAAATTATTTCATCCAAATAAAGTCCTGAACCACTTGTCCTACCATTTTGTCAGCCACTTCCAACTCTAAATGGCAGTTTTGTCTCAGAAAGGACTCTGCTCTACTTGTAAACTTATATCATTTTAGGTAAACAGACTAATGCATATAAATGGTAAATAACATTTGATACTAAAAAATTAATTTCTATATGCCTAATACAAATAATAAATAAAATTATTCAGTTAAAATAAACCAAGAACCTAACCTAAATTAACAGCTGGCTTGCTAACTTGCAAATAGGTCAAAGCCAAATGCTAAGTGCTAAGTCAATTCAGTCATGTCTGACCTGTATGCAGGTCAGGAAGCAACATTTAGACCTGGACATGGAACAACAGACTGGTTCCAAATAGGAAAAGGAGTACATCAAGGCTGTGTATTGTCACCCTCCTTATTTAACGTATATGCAGAGTACATCATGAAAAATACTGGACTGGAGGAAGCACAAGCTGGAATCAAGATTGCCAGGAGAAATATCAATAACCTCAGATATGCAAATGACACCACCCTTATGGCGGAAAGTGAAAGAGCCTCTTGATGAAAGTGAAAGGAGAGAGTGAAAAAGTTGGCTTAAAGCTCAACATTCAGAAAACTAAGATCATGGCATCTGGTCCTATCACTCCATGGCAAATAGATGGGGAAACCATGGAAACAGTGGCTGACTTTATTTTTCTGGGCTCCAAAATCACTGCAGATGGTGATTGCAGCCATGAAATTAAAGACGCTTACTCCTTGGAAGGAAAGTTATGACCAAGCTAGATAGCATATTAAAAAGCAGAGACATTACTTTGCCAACAAAGGTCTGTCTAGTCAAGGCTATGGCTTTTCCAGTAGTCATGTATGGATGTGAGAGTTGTACTATAAAGACAGCTGAGCACCGAAGAAATGATGCTTTTGAACTGTGGTGTTGGAGAAGACTCTTGAGAGTCCCTTGGACTGCAAGGAGATCCAACCAGTCCATCCTAAAGGAGATCAGTCCTGGATGTTCATTGGAAGGACTGATGCTGAAGCTGAAACTCCAATACTTTGGCCACCTGATGCGGAGAGCTGACTCATTTGAAAAGACCCTGATGCTGGGAGGGATTGAGGGCAGGAGGAGAAGGGGACGACAGAGAATGAGATGGCTGGATGGCATCACCAACTCAATGGACATGGGTTTGGGTGAACTCTGGGGGTTGGTGATGGACAAAGAGGCCTGGTGTGCTGCGGTTCACGGGGTCGCAAAGCATTGGACATGACTGAGCGACTGAGCTGAACTAAACTGACTCTTTGCAACCCTATGGACTGTAGACCACCAAGCTCCTCTCTCCATGGGGTTTTTCAGGCAAGAACACTGGAGTGGGTTGCCCTTTCCTTCTCCAGGGAATCTTCCCAACCTAGGAATCAAACCCATATCCGTTATGTCTCTTGCATTGGCAGGTGGGTTCTTTACGACTAGTGTCACCTGGTAAGTACATCTGTGAGCAATTACAAGCTGAGGTAGACTGGAGTGTTACTGGATGAGCATGCTTTGGCCAGAACTGAAACTAGCAACACAGCTAGTTAAACTGATGAATAAAGCATATTGATCATGAGAGGAGTGTAAGTCTGGCATAGTTAAAAATCTAGCTCACAACATATCTTCATAGTGAAGAATGATGGAATATATTAGGCATTTGTTCCAGTTTTAAGAAAAGTTGTTTCATGACTCTGCCATCCTCGCCTCAGAATATGGACCCAGAGTTGGTTGCCTACAAGACTAAAAATCTAGCATTCTGAAGAGATCACTCAAAAGCTAGCAGTCTTATATAGATTGACGGTGACCAACCAAATCAATGGGATTCTCTTTCTTAGCAAGTTTGAATGTATGACTTATAGAGAACCAATAGGTTTTAGATTAGACAAAAACAAAAATCATTTGAAGAAAAGATGAAGAGGAATTACTGATAAAGACCAAAGAGTAATCAAGTCAGCCTTCTGCTGCAGGCATGGAGGAGGAGGGGGCAAGAGTGGGCAAGGGGCAAGTGGTAGGAAGGGTGATACTTAAGTGCCAGCCACCACCCTATGTGCTTATCATGTAGCAACTCATCTGTTCTTCAAAAATATAAAGAGACACCATTTTTATCTGCATTTTATAGAAACTATAGCATCTGGCCAACATCTTAGAGCTGAGAATGTGCTGAGGGCATAGGCTCTGAGACAGACTGCTGAGCTTTGAATACTAGCTCTGCTGTTATGAGGACCAAATAAGGTAATATTTGTAAATGTGCTTAATACATTGCCTGGCACATAGTCATCACTATATAAACGTATATGCACTCAGTTGCTTCAGCTGTGTCCAACTCTTTGTGCCCCTATGGACTGTAGCCCTCCAGGCTCCTCTGTCCATGGGATTCTCCAGGCAAGAATACTTAAATTGGTTGTCAGTTCCTACTCCAGGGGGATCTTCCCCACCCAGGGATTGGACTTGCATCTCCTGCACTGCAGGCGAATTCTTTACCCACTGAGCCACCTAGGAAGTCCAATATCAATGTATAGAAGTTTACAAATATATAAACAAACATTTAAAATGCAAAGTCAGGCAGTCTAAATCTGTATTATTCAGAGATCTCTAGAGAAACAGATCCAGCTGGATATACCAAGATCTCTACAAAGGGAGATATAGGAACTGGTTCACACAGTTAAGGAGACTGAGAAGTTCCACAATCTGCTGTCTGCAAGCTGGAGATACAGGAGAATTTGTGATATAATTCATTCTGAACCTGAAGGAACCTGAGAACCAAAGAAGATGATGGTGAAAGTACGAGACTAACTCCCATTTCAAGACTGAAGACATGAGACCCAGAAGTACTGCTAGTGAAGCAGAGTCTAATGACCCAAGAACCAAGAGCTCCAATGTCCATGGCCAGAAGACAAATGACTCAGCTCAAGGCGAGAGAGAGAATTTACCCTTTCTCCATCTCTTTGTCCTATTTGGGCCATCAACAAATTGAGTGACGCCCACCCACACTGGTGAGGACAGAACTTCTCTAGATTGACATCTACTTATTCAAATGATAACCTCTTCTGGAAACACTCTCATGGATACATCCAGAAATGTATGTTTTTACCAGCTATCCCAGCATCCCTTAGCCCAATCAAGTTGACACATAAGATTAATCTTTACAGATTCCATATCTATGCTGTTAATCACTATGGTGGTGTTGCAAAGTGAGAGGAGAAATTGAGAGCTGCTATTTTGATGACACACTCACAAAAAAATAATAACCAAGATGCTAAATAAAATATGGCCATTTTTACAGTCTTCTGGCTTTTTAACGAGAGGAAAGGAGAAAGGCACCTGGGCAGGTTCTGTAACCTAATATCTTGGAGTGCTTCCCTAAGCCATCAGGTTTGCTTTTGGCTTATTTTTCATCAATGTACCCCTAAGAAACAAAAAACTTTTCAGCATTTACTCCTAAAAACATCTTTCTCCTTTATGGTGTGTGTGTAGAGGATTCTCCAGTATACCAGATTCCACTCTTTCATTATGTGCAAACATTATTGGTACACAAAATTAATGCCTCAGAAATTACCAAAAATCATATGCACATCACATATCATAGGTCTGACTGAAAATAGATCCAGGACATATAGTCTTTTAATCAAGATATATTCTAGAGGCATCATTTGGGGGAGGGGGAAGACTTTAAAATTATCAATAAATTTTTGGGAAAAATCAGCATATTCATTAAGCATTAATAATCAACAGATTATTGATTGGGCATCCCTGGTAGCTCAGATGGTAAAGAATCTGCCTGCAATCCAGGAGACCCAGGTTCAACCCTTGGGTCGGGAAGATCCCCTGGAGAAGGGAATGGCAACCCACTCCACTATTCTTGCCTGGAGAATTCCATGGACTGCAGTCAGTGGGTCACAGAGTCGGACACAACTGAGTGACTAACACATTCACAACCAATAGCAATATTTAAAATAGAACTTTTGGGGGGAGGAGCCAAGATGGCGGAGGAGTAGGACGGGGAGACCACTTTCTCTCCTACAAATTCATCAAAAGAATAACTGAACGCAGAGCAAACTTCGCAAAACAACTTCGGATCGCTAGCTGAGGTCATCAGGCGCCCAGAAAAGCAGCCCATTGTCTTCGAAAGGAGGTAGGACAAAATATAAAAGATAAAAAGTGAGACAAAAGAGCTAAGGACGGAGATCCATCCCGGGAGCTCTTAGGCGGCATTGCTTGGGGTAGGGTCCGGGGCCGAGTGCCCTGAGGACAATCGGAGGGAACTTCTGTGAGTTGCCAACTTGAACTGTGGGAGACCAAAAGAGAGAGTAAATTAACCGGCCCGAACACACTGCCGGCCGTTCGCAGAACAAAGAGACCGAGAGGGTCCAGAGAAGAGCTCGCAGGCTGCAGACCGGCCCAGCCCCGCCGGAGGCAGGAGGCAGGGGGAAGGGGAAGGTCGCGGCGAGACAGGGCGCAGGCAGCCGACCGGCGCTGGCGGGGACTGGGGCTGGGGACGCGGAGGGCGGAAGGCGCGCGCGCCCGACTGGCGCCAGCGGAAACTGAGACTGGGTCTGCGGAAGGGAGGGGGCGCGCCACACCTGGGAAGAGTGCGCCCACCAAGCCCCTGGCTGCCTGGACCACTCTGACGGGGAAGGCACAGAGAGCAGGCGCAGCTTTTCCTTCCGCGCTTTTGTGGAACACCCGAGGGCTGGAACCTCGCGCAGCGCGGGGCGCGCTCCATATAGAACAGCCGGGAGCCTGAGCAGCACAGACGGAGAAAGCAGCGTCAGCCCCTCCCGGCAGCCCCAGCCCATCCCCGCCGGCAAGCCCGTCCCCATAGCGCCAGCCACTCCCGGCAGCGCAAGCCCCTCCCTGCGCCGCAGAGCGACGGAACTAGCTACCTGAATAAGAGTCCACCTCCGCCCGCCTGTGTCAGGGCGGAAATGAGGCTCTGAAGAGACCGGCAAACAGAAGCCAAATAAACAAAGGGAACCGCTTCAGAAGGGACTGGTGCAACAGATTAAAATCCCTCTAGGAAACACTGACTACACCAGAGGGGCCTGTAGATATCGAGAAGCGTAAGCTGGAACCAGGAGCTATCTGAAACTGAGCCGAACCCACACTGACCGCAACAGCTCCAGAGAAACTCCTAGATATAATTTTACTTTTTTCTCTTTTTTTTTTTTTTATTTTTTTTTTTATTTTTTTTCTTTTTTTCTTTTTTCTTTCTTCTCTTTTATTTTCCTTTAAAATCCCCTATTACTCCCCCATTACTCCTTAACTTTCATTTCCACAGACTTTTACGATTTTTTTAATTAGGGGGGGAAAAAAAAAATTTTTTTTTTCTTTTTTTTTTTCTTTTTTTTCTTTTTCTTTCTTTTTTTTTCTTTTTTTTCTTTCCTTTTTCTCTTCTATTTTCTATTTTTCTTTTTCTCTTATTTCTTTTAAAGTCCTCTAGTACTCCTCTACTACTCCTTAATTTTCATTTTCAATACACTATAACCTTACAAAAAAAAAGAAGAGAAGCCCTATTTTTAAACCGAAGATTATTCTCTCCCAATCTTGACTCTCTGTTTTCTACCTCAGAACACCTCTATTTCCTCCTTTCCCCTTCTCTTCCCAATCCAATTCTGTGAATCCTTGTAGGTGACTGGGCTACGGAGAACACTCTGGGAACAGACAGCTGCGTAGATCTGTCTCTCTCCTCTTGAGTCCCCCTTTTTCTCCTCCTGTTCATCTCTATCTCCCTCCTCCCTCTCCTCTTCTTCATGTAACTCTGTGAACCTCTCTGGGTGTCCCTAACGGGGGAGAATCTTTTAGCCATTAACCTAGAAGTTTTCTTATCAGGGCTGTATAGTTGGAGAAGTCCTGAGACTACAGGAAGAAGAAAACTGAAATCCAGAGGTAGGAGACTTAAGCCCAAAACCTGAGAACACCAGAAAACTTCTGACTACATGGAACTTTAAGTAATAAGTGACCGTCCAAAAGCCTCCATACCTACACTGAAACCAACCACCACCCAAGAGCCAATAAGTTTTAGAGCAAGACATACCACACAAATTCTCCAGCAACGCAGGAACATAGCCCTGAACATCAACATACAGGCTGCCCAAGGACACACCTAACACATAGACCCATCTCAAAACTCATTACTGGGCACTCCATTGCTCTCCAAAGAAAAGAAATCAAGTTCCACGCACCAGAACACTGACGCAAGCTCCCCTAACCAGGAAATCTTGACAAGCCAATCGTCTAACCCCACCCACTGGGTTAATCCTCCTCAATAAAAAGGAACCACAGACCTCCAGAATACAGAAAGCCCACTCCAGATACAGCAATCTAAACAAGATGAAAAGGCAAAGAAATAATACCCAACAGGTGAAGGAACATGAAAAATGCCCACCAAGTCAAACAAAAGAGGAAGAGATAGGGAATCTACCTGAAAAAGAATTTAGAATAATGATAATAAAAATGATCCAAAATCTTGAAAACAAAATGGAGTTACAGATAAATAGCCTGGAAACAAAGATTGAAAAGATTCAAGAACTGTTTAATAAAGACCTAGAAGAAATAAAAAAGAGTCAATTAAAAATGAATAATGCAATGAATGAGATCAAAAACACTTTGGAGGGAACCAAGAGTAGAATAACGGAGGCAGAAGATAGGATAAGTGAGGTAGAAGATAAAATGGTGGAAATAAATGAAGCAGAGAGGAAAAAAGAAAAAAGGATCAAAAGAAATGAGGACAACCTCAGGGACCTCTGGGACACTGTGAAACGCCCCAACATTCGAATCATAGGAGTTCCAGAAGAAGAAGACAAAAAGAAAGGCCATGAGAAAATACTCGAGGAGATAATAGCTGAAAACTTCCCTAAAATGGGGAAGGAAATAGCCACCCAAGTCCAAGAAACCCAGAGAGTCCCAAACAGGATAAACCCAAGGCGAAACACCCCAAGACACATATTAATCAAATTAACAAAGATCAAACACAAAGAACAAATATTAAAAGCAGCAAGGGAGAAACAACAAATAACACACAAAGGGATTCCCATAAGGATAACAGCTGATCTATCAATAGAAACCCTCCAGGCCAGAAGGGAATGGCAGGACGTACTGAAAGTAATAAAAGAGAATAACCTACAACCTAGATTACTGTATCCAGCAAGGATCTCATTCAGATATGAAGGAGAATTCAAAAGCTTTACAGATAAGCAAAAGCTGAGAGAATTCAGCACCACCAAACCAGCTCTTCAACAAATGCTAAAGGATCTTCTCTAGACAGGAAATGCAGAAAGGTTGTATAAACATGAACCCAAAACAACAAAGTAAATGGCAACGGGACCACACCTATCAATAATTACCCTAAATGTAAATGGGTTGAATGCCCCAACCAAAAGACAAAGATTGGCTGAATGGATACAAAAACAAGACCCCTATATATGCTATCTACAAGAGACCCACCTCAAAACAAGAGACACATACAGACTAAAAGTGAAGGGCTGGAAAAAAATATTTCATGCAAACGGAGACCAAAAGAAAGCAGGAGTCGCAATACTCATATCAGATAAAATAGACTTTCAAATAAAGGATGTGAAAAGAGACAAAGAAGGACACTACATAATGATCAAAGGATCAATCCAAGAAGAAGATATAACAATTATAAATATATATGCACCCAACATAGGAGCACCGCAATATGTGCAGCAAACACTAATGAGTATGAAAGAGGAAACTAATAGTAACACAATAATAGTGGGAGACTTTAATACCCCACTCACAACTATGGATAGATCAACTAAACAGAAAATTAACAAGGAAACACAAACCTTAAATGACACAATGGACCAGCTAGACCTAATTGATATCTATAGGACATTTCACCCCAAAACAATCAACTTCACCTTTTTCTCAAGTGCACACGGAACATTCTCCAGAATAGATCACATCCTGGGCCATAAATCTGGTCTTGGAAAATTCAAAAAACTTGAAATCATTCCAGTCATCTTTTCTGACCACAGTGCAGTAAGATTAGATCTCAATTACAGGAAAAAAATTGTTAAAACTTCAAACATATGGAGGCTAAATAACACGCTTCTGAATAACCAACAAATCATAGAAGAAATCAAAAAAGAAATCAAAATATGTATAGAAATGAATGAAAATGAAAACACAACAACCCAAAACCTGTGGGACACTGTAAAAGCAGTGCTAAGGGGAAGGTTCATAGCATTACAGGCTTACATCAAGAAACAAGAAAAAAACCAAATAAATAACCTAACTCTACACCTAAAGCAATTAGAGAAGGAAGAAATGAAGAACCCCAGAGTTAGCAGAAGGAAAGAAATCTTAAAAATCAGGGCAGAAATAAATGCAAAAGAAACTAAAGAGACCATAGCAAAAATCAACAAAGCTAAAAGCTGGTTTTTTGAAAAAATAAACAAAATTGACAAACCATTAGCAAGACTCATTAAGAAACAAAGGGAGAAGAACCAAATCAACAAAATTAGAAATGAAAATGGAGAGATCACAACAGACAACACTGAAATACAAAGGATCATAAGAGACTACTACCAGCAGCTCTATGCCAATAAAATGGACAACTTGGATGAAATGGACAAATTCTTAGAAAAGTATAACTTTCCAAAACTGAACCAGGAAGAAATAGAAGATCTTAACAGACCCATCACAAGCAAGGAAATCGAAACTGTCATCAAAAATCTGCCAGCAAACAAAAGCCCGGGACCAGATGGCTTCACAGCTGAATTCTACCAAAAATTTAGAGAAGAGCTAACACCTATCTTACTCAAACTCTTCCAGAAAATTGCAGATGAAGGTAAGCTTCCAAACTCATTCTATGAGACCACCATCACCCTAATTCCAAAACCAGACAAAGATGCCACAAAAAAAGAAAACTACAGGCCAATATCACTGATGAATATAGATGCAAAAATCCTTAACAAAATTTTAGCAAACAGAATCCAACAACATATTAAAAAAATCATACACCATGACCAAGTGGGCTTTATCCCAGGAATGCAAGGATTCTTTAATATCCGTAAATCAATCAATGTAATACACCACATTAACAAATTGAAAGATAAAAACCATATGATTATCTCAATAGATGCAGAGAAAGCCTTTGACAAAATTCAACACTCATTTATGATTAAAACTCTCCAAAAAGCAGGAATAGAAGGAACATACCTCAACATAATAAAAGCTATATATGACAAACCCACAGCAAGCATCACCCTCAATGGTGAAAAATTGAAGGCATTTCCCCTGAAATCAGGAACAAGACAAGGGTGCCCACTCTCACCACTACTATTCAACATAGTGTTGGAAGTTCTGGCCACAGCAATCAGAGCAGAAAAAGAAGTAAAAGGAATCCAGATAGGAAAAGAAGAAGTGAAACTCTCACTGTTTGCAGATGACATGATCCTCTATATAGAAAACCCTAAAGACTCTACCAGAAAATTACTAGAGCTAATCAATGAATATAGTAAAGTTGCAGGATATAAAATTAACACACAGAAATCCCTTGCATTCCTATATACTAACAATGAAAAAACAGAAAGAGAAATTAAGGAAACAATACCATTCACCATTGCAACAAAAAGAATAAAATACTTAGGAGTATACCTACCTAAAGAAACAAAAGACCTATACATAGAAAACTATAAAACACTGATGAAAGAAATCAAAGAGGACACAAACAGATGGAGAAACATACCGTGTTCATGGATTGGAAGAATCAATATTGTCAAAATGGCTATTCTACCCAAAGCAGTCTATAGATTCAATGCAATCCCTATCAAGCTACCAACGGTATTTTTCACAGAACTAGAACAAATAATTTCACAATTTGTATGGAAATACATAAAACCTCGAATAGCCAAAGTAATCTTGAGAAAGAAGAATGGAACTGGAGGAATCAACCTGCCTGACTTCAGACTCTACTACAAAGCCACAGTCATCAAGACAGTATGGTACTGGCACAAAGACAGAAATATAGATCAATGGAACAGAATAGAAAGCCCAGAGATAAATCCACGAACCTATGGACACCTTATCTTTGACAAAGGAGGCAAGGATATACAATGGAAAAAAGACAACCTCTTTAACAAGTGGTGCTGGGAAAACTGGTCAACCACTTGTAAAAGAATGAAACTAGAACACTTTCTAACACCATACACAAAAATAAACTCAACATGGATTAAAGATCTAAATGTAAGACCAGAAACTATAAAACTCCTAGAGGAGAACATAGGCAAAACACTCTCCGACATAAATCACAGCAAGATCCTCTATGACCCACCTCCCAGAATATTGGAAATAAAAGCAAAAATAAACAAATGGGACCTAATGAAACTTAAAAGCTTTTGCACTACAAAGGAAACTATAAGCAAGGTGAAAAGACAGCCCTCAGATTGGGAGAAAATAATAGCAAATGAAGAAACAGACAAAGGATTAATCTCAAAAATACACAAGCAACTCCTGCAGCTCAATTCCAGAAAAATAAATGACCCAATCAAAAAATGGGCCAAAGAACTAAACAGACATTTCTCCAAAGAAGACATACAGATGGCTAACAAACACATGAAAAGATGCTCAACATCACTCATTATTAGAGAAATGCAAATCAAAACCACAATGAGGTACCATTACACGCCAGTCAGGATGGCTGCTATCCAAAAGTCTACAAGCAATAAATGCTGGAGAGGCTGTGGAGAAAAGGGAACCCTCTTACACTGTTGGTGGGAATGCAAACTAGTACAGCCACTATGGAAAACAGTGTGGAGATTTCTTAAAAAACTGGAAATAGAACTGCCATATGACCCAGCAATCCCACTTCTGGGCATACACACTGAGGAAACCAGATCTGAAAGAGACACGTGCACCCCAATGTTCATCGCAGCACTGTTTATAATAGCCAGGACATGGAAGCAACCTAGATGCCCATCAGCAGATGAATGGATAAGAAAGCTGTGGTACATATACACCATGGAATATTACTCAGCCATTAAAAAGAATTCATTTGAACCAGTCCTAATGAGATGGATGAAGCTGGAGCCCATTATACAGAGTGAAGTAAGCCAGAAAGATAAAGAACATTACAGCATACTAACACATATATATGGAATTTAGAAAGGTGATAACGATAACCCTATATGCAAAACAGAAAAAGAGACACAGAAATACAGAACAGACTTTTGAACTTTGTGGGAGAATGTGAGGGTGGGATATTTCAAAAGAACAGCATGTATACTATCTATGGTGAAACAGATCACCAGCCCAGGTGGGATGCATGAGACAAGTGCTCCGGCCTGGTGCACTGGGAAGACCCAGAGGAATCGGGTGGAGAGGGAGGTGGAAGGGGGGATCGGGATTGGGAATACATGTAAATCCGTGGCTGATTCATATCAATGTATGACAAAACCCACTGGGAAAAAAAAATAATAATAAAAAATAAATAAATAAATAAAATAAAATAGAACTTTTAAATCTTAGAGTTTTTATTTAAAAGCTTCTCAAGCTGAGATATTTACAAATTATTGCTGAGGAAATATCTAGCCATTTCATAATAATTTTAGTACAGAGATATTAGAAGCAGGAAAGTTCTTAGGAAAAAAGATCCCTTTATATATTTCTAAAGACAGTAAGTAGAGAAAATATGTATAAAATTAACATTAAGAATAATTTCTCAAATGAAGTTCTCTGCAAACACCGAAAAATGGAAAGGTTGGATTTAAATACAGGGGTCACCATAATAACCCCATTTTCCTCAATTACATGAATAATTAGGTAATAGAAAAGATTGTTCTTGAATTGCCCAGACACTTGCGTCAAATTGTCCAATATTAACTGCATTATGTCTATCACAATTGGAATACATTTGTGACAGTAGAGCCAAACTACTTTTCTCCTCATTTAAAAATCCATGTGGGTAGTTGCTCATGCATTCACCTGTAGCTTATCTGTAAGCACAAGTCAGTAAGCCAGAGTGGGCAAATTCAGCTGATCCCAGTCTGAAGCTATGGAAAAAAGAAATTATTTCTCTATTTCCTGACCCTACTGAGATAAGAGAGGGCTCAACTTCAGTGACACTTAATTCCCATGTGTTTCTCAAAAGCTTGGAGCAGAATTAGGTTCTGTTTCATCTAACGCCAAATGTATGTGTCCTTTCTTCTACACCAGCTGGTTGTTCAGGTTCAGAAACAAGTCCTTTTATTTAACATGAAATTTAAAGAAGGAAAGATTATTTCTGTAGTTTCTTTTCTTTCCATTGATTTATTTTAAAACAAAACAAATGAAATGGCGCATGCAATCAAGATTTTGAAAAAAACATATCCAATGAGGAATGTTTTATAAATATCAGGAATTCTCTACAGGAATAGAAACATAATTAGATGTTATTTCTGAACCTAAATTGGAAGAAGACAAATCATAGGACAGTATTGTAAAGCTGTTGATATCACTTTCCAATCCCTCAATTTTGTTCCCTGTCTGATTTAAATAAACCTGAAAAGTCAAGGCTATATTCATTGCAAATCACTAAATTTATCTGGATTGAGTAAAAAGAAAATCACCTATATATATTCATCAGATATATAACAAAAAGGCCTAAACTGAACTGTAAACAAAAATTGTAAAATTATATGATATTTCCGGTTTATGATAACATAATTTAAGTAAGACTTATGTTTATTTCACTATCACACAAAAATAATTTGCCATATTTTAATCCTCAAAACAAATGCCCAACTCCCAAGTTTTGATTGACATATATTCCTTGAAGGGGCCTTCAGTTGATATGTATAAGAACAGTCATAATAGTAAAAATTATTTTGGTAAATTTGGGTATATGGCATTCACAAGCATCTTAAAATAATTAGATTTTGGTCCTCAACTACTTTATCCAGTCTATACTGGCATTAACTCTCAAAAGGGAAAGAACAGTCTGCCAGTAGAATTGTTTGCCTAAAAACAAATACATCTGATAGCAACAGGAGATTCTACACAATTTGTTACCCAAATTTTGCTAAACTGAACCAGGAAAATGAATCACTTATTTCTGTGATGAAACATATGGTGCAGCAGTGTGCCTGAGCTGGCCCATACCAGCTCACAAAAGCTGATTATTTAATTTTCAGGGATTTTGCAAGGTGGTTGTTAAACATAGCTATTATTAAAAATTAAATCATATAAATTTACAATTTGATAAATTTTATATTAAACTCCCAAGCATCATCACTTCCTAATTATTTTAGTGTATCTTACAACTATCTTTGCTTTTGCTATTATTTGCCTTATTTCTATATGGTGGAAAAATATAGTGTGCCACTACACACCTCTTCCCAGTTTCATGTTTTGTCATCATTACAGTCATTGCAAGAATATTTACACCAAAGTAACTGGGAAACCCAACAAATGGAGGCTTGATTGATTGTTCTCTTAATGGCCCAAACTTAATTCATAGAGAAAATGTTGATACCATAGAGTAAACTTAAAGTATATTATGGCTATATCTGTTCCACTGCGAATGGAACAAAATGGCGAGGAAATATTCTTCCAGGATTTGAAAAACATTATTATATTCAGCAAAGAAGTTGGTAATATCATTGGCAAATGAGTAGAATTCCAACATATGTCTTTATAGTTTCATATGTATTATTCTTAATGCAAATGAAAATATCAAGCACAGTCATGTTGGAAATATATTCATTGGCTGCAACTATAGCTTGTTTATAGATAACGAAATTTGGCAGAAACCAAACAGAGCATTATGTGAGAATCAATTAGCTATATGGAACTTATAATAAAGAGTATTGTATACTTTATTAATATTTGTAAACTGTGCGCTATACCTGCTTTCTATCTGTGAAGCTTATAATAAATTTTTAAATATCACCTTTTGTTTTAGGGAAGTGAGTTGTTAAATTTTACTGGTATACCAGAGGTTTTGAGTCACTCTCTTGTCCTAACATAGCTGGTGAGTAGTTCATAAGGTGTGTTCTGGGTGTCTATTGAGCACCTGAACCTCCTCGAAGTGAATGGCATCTAGATCTTCCCTAACTGCTATAGAAGACCGTGGCAGTTTGCCAGTTAAGGGGAGGAATCTTCCCTGTCACAACTGTGGCCACATTTGATTGTACAGAAAACTTTACAATAAACTGAGGTGAACAAATGGCAGGTGTGGTAATGGCTCTGATTGAATTATCTATCCCAGTACAAGGGATTAGGAAATTTCAAAAGTTATTAATTCAGAAAATTACAATGTAATCAAGTTCTTTCACCTTTCTTTTCTGCCATTCTCATTACTTTGATTTTTATCTTTCAAATGGTTGAAGCAGCTTCCAACTATCATATCCTCACACTGAAACATCCAACAGAAGAATACAAACGTTTTCCTTACTTTGCTTCCTAAAGGCAAGAAAAACTCTTGCAGTCAACTCCCAACAGACTATCTCACATCTTGCATCATATCACTTACACACTCCTAACTCAACCACTGAAAACAAGAGGGCTGTGTTACCTTGACTGATTCCCTCTCCATGTCATACTCCCCTGAAACACAAAGCATCCTGACACCTAAACAAAATTGAAGTTAGAGGAGAAAGTGAGGTTTGTAAGCAATGGAGTCTGCTGCAAAAATATTCTCACTTTAAGAAAACTACTTCTGAGGCTTTGGATGGAGGAGAGGGAAAAAGAAACCTATGCTTTGGTAAAAAGAACCCTGATTTATTAAATTACTTAACATTTTTATATATGGAGTACTTTCCACCTAGAATATTCTTTACCGGGCTTCCCTGGTGGTTCAGCAATAAACAATCTGCATGCAATGCAAGACTTGCACAAGACACAGGTTTAATTTGATCCCTGGGTCAGGAAGATCCCCTGGAGGAGGGGATGGCAACCCATTCCAGTATTTCTGCCTGAAGAATCCCACGGATAGAAGAGCCTGGCGGGCTACAGTCCAGAGGGTCACAAAGAGTCGAACACAACTGAAGCAACTTAGCACGCATGCATACTCTTTACCAGATGCTGGGAATGCAAAGATAGAAGATCAAACTTTGCCCTCAGAGAATTCAGTTTTAATTAAGCAGACAAGTAAATGAGCAATTACAATACATTATGATAAGAATTCTAATAGATAGGCCCTCAGGTGGATCATCTCTACATTGACTGTGAACTGAAACACAAATGAAATCTGATACATCAGCAAATACGAATTTTTAAAAAACCCTAAATGGGTAGATTCTGATGGGTGGGCCCAAATCTATAAGAATGCCAAACCAGATTCATATCCCACGTTCTTCCCATAACTTTCCGTGTAACATTGAGCAAACTCTTTAAATATTCGGTTATTTTGTTTCCTCATCTTTAAAAATGTGAATAAATTTATTATATCAAACTTAAAAGTAAGAAAAAATAATACCCATGAAGAGATATCTTATTGGACCACAATGAATGATAGCTAGTTTAATAGTAATGAAAGATGTTTTTTGCCTCCCCAGCAGTAGAAAATATGCATAAATTTTAAAGCAAAGACACTGAAATTGCAAAATTAATTTCAGCTGAATTGGAATATTTTATTAGATTAACTTAAAATTAGGACTCTCAGAGTAATAAAGTGTATATAGAGACTAAAAAGCAAGAATGTGAGAAAAAATAAGTCAGAGAATGTTCCATTTTGGCATCAGGATACTTTAACCTCACCAAGATTTCAGCTGTTCAGTTGACAAATATGTATGGGTGAGATGCTTTTCAAATTATTCTCTGTTATCTATAGTCTTCAAGACTCCAGAAAGGTCATGGAGGAAAGAAAAGAAAATCTAACAGTGTGTAACACGATTAAATGAATGAGTGAATAAATGAATTTCTTCATGGTGGGATACTTCTGCCACCTTATGGCTACAAGCCAAAATTACAGGATCAACTTTTTACGACAGGAGCCAGAAATTTCTTCTTTCTTATTTGCTTTCTTCCTTTTTCCTTTCATTTACCACATCATAATTGTGGACATCATGTGCAACACTGCACTAGGTTCCAGGAATACAAATAATTTCCACCATGATCTTAACTGTAAAGAAAAATACTATCTAGTGAAAGAAAGGAATATACAACTCAATGAAACATATCAAATACTTCAAATAGATGCATGTGCAGTATGCTTGAGGAGTCTATTGGAAGGAAAATGTAATTTTTAAAAAAGATATCAAGTGTATGTAATACATAAAACTTTCAGAAACTTAATTATCTGTTTCTGTGCTTAATTTAGGAAAGAGCAACTATATCTATTAGAATATATGATATCTGCTTCAATAAAATCACTGAAACATAAATTAGAAAAACACAACCTTCACCTCTTGAAGTGATTCATACCTAGCACCACTATCTAAATCATTCAAATCATATAGTTGTCCATCAAATTTAGCGATTCCCTAGGGATTAAAATTCACAGCAACCTAACCCTTGGCAACTTAGGTCAGCATTTTGATCTACCATACTACCAAAGACATCTTCCCTATGTGTGAATTCTTCCTTCACAACAAATACAGTTCATTTTTTCAGTCCACACATGGGAGGATGAAGAGCAAGTAAGCAAAGAGAGTTTCAAAAAGAGGCTTTCATTTGCCCCTTTTGATTTATCTTTCCAGAATAAGTAATGACTACTTCTCTAGATTAGCCTAAAAATAATTTTTCCACCTCTCCAATCATATTAAATGCCCTCTAGCCTGTTTTATCATTTCCTAAAATGTATGATTTTAAACTGGACACAATAGTTGGATAAAGTTCTCTTTCAAACATCTTGTAAATAATTGTATTTTAGAAGGGAAAATAGAATAACATTCTTTTGGAAATTATTAAAATGTATATGAGTTTTTGATGCTAAAATATATTATTTTAAAATCTAAGATGGAAAACCATTTATAAAGGTATTTCTTTAATGTAAAAAGAAAAAAACAAAGGCTTTATATGAGAGGTTACTTTGCATTTCCAAGTGTCAGTCTTGGGAAATCAATATTACGTTCCTTATCATATACTAGTTTACCGGAAAATATAATTCTAAAAAAAAAAAACTTTCACATGATTGATTATGTCAGGTTATCACTGCTTTGTGAACTGATTTTGAATATTGATACACTTCAACTTGACTTGGCAGACCAATTACCCTAACAATTTTTTTGTCCAGAATTCTGACTAATTGTTAGTCTGTCTCCAGCAAGTTTAATTTTCTGTGACAGGTTTATTGGCTAAGTAAAAGCACCAAATCTTTGAAAAGTTTCTAAAGAAATTAGAAAGTTTTGACACACAACATTTATTTATCCATTCACTTACATACAACCATTACTCACATGTACAAATTTGGGACACCTAAGGCATAAGAAAATAGAAATAAAATTATAGATTCAAAATTTTTAAAAAAAGAAGTAGAAATCAAGATTTAAAAGGCATTTCAATATATAAGCCATAACAGGGTACATAAAACTGAGCATTTTTTACCATTCAGGCTTCTTGATAATTAAAGTGAAAGGAGAAAAATGTGATCAGTTACCATATATCTCAGAAAGTCTTTTTTGTTGATAGGATTAAATTGCAAAGAAAATGTTTTACATACTGCTTTAAACTCCAGACCTTAAGTGGCCATATGGAAATAACCTTCAACTATTCAAAAGGCAGAGAACAGAATATCACAAGATGCCAACTTTCATTAACATTAAAGCACTGCTCAGCGAACATGCTCTACGGATGCAAAAGCCTGGCGTTCGTATATGGGGCTGGTCACCTTGAATTATCAAGAACACACACATAATATTTGAAATGATTGAATCTATTAATACATGTGATCTTACTGAATATTCTTTTGTTTCTGATAGTTCCTTATTTTCATCTTAGTATTTTTACAACTGGAAAAGTAACTGTTTCTTTATCATTTTAGGCTTATAGAAAGAGACCATTGTTTATCTCAGATTTTTTTCCTATGTGGGAACACTACATAACTAAAGATATTTCTAATCTGTGATAACGGATCAATATCTTGTCACTTTCAGGTTAAATTAGCTTTCAGCAAAAGCCCTTCCACATTAGGAAGCATATAATAGAAGTAGCTTTTATCACAATATGCTGCATAAATGCTAATAAAAACAAACATCTCTTACTTTTTTGTTGTTGTTTCTAGAAAGTAAGTAACTAAATCAAAATGCCTAAAAGGTGAAGCACTTTAAAATAAAACCAGGTCAAGGGCAAAATCTGAGAAAATAAACCTTTCAAATCACTGATTCAGGATGATCCAGATATCACTAGGTAGAATGTTACATACAAAAAAAGTTGCTAATGTGATATTCTAGATGTGAGTTTACTGATTCTCATTTATTGCAACTAATTCTGAAATGCTTCTTTGTGAAATTGGTTGCAGTGTAACTTATTCATTGTATTGGCATACAAAGGAGGCAGAGATTGACCTTATACCTTCACACACATACACCTTTATTATTGTTGTCATTCTTCTTTTTCCATCTCTAAGAAACACACACACACAAAATTGGCATAATTCCACATATTCAAAAGGGAAAAGCTTGCTATATTCTCTTTTGAATCCATATATTAGAATGTAAGGGCAGATTTCAAAATCAATGAGGTAGTGGATTTCTGATTTATCATGCAATGCTTTTAGTGGTCAAGACTAAAGTCAGACAGAAAAAGACAAATATCATATGATATCATTTATATATGGAATCTTTAAAAAAGGTACTAATGAACTTATGTACAAGACAGAAATAAAGTCACAGATGTAGAAAATAAGCTTATGGGTATCAGTGAGGAAAGGGATGGGCAGGGATAAATTGGGAGATTGGAATTGACATATACACACTACTATATATAAAATAGATTATAAGAATCTACTGTATAACACAGGAAGCTCTACTCATTACTCTCCAATGGTCTATATGGCATCTAAAAACGGGTGGATATATGTGTATGTATAACTGATTCAGTTTGTTGTACATCGGAAACTAACATAACATTGTAAATTAACTATACTCCAATAAAAATTAATTTAAAAAAAAAGAATGCTCAGGGAAAAAAAAAACACTCTACTCCCTTCCCACATTTTAATATTTAAAATTACCTACTAGGATTACCCAGAATGGCCGACATGACATAGAAACAGAAGAACAAAGTCAGAATTCTAGCACTATCTGAATTTAAGAGTTACCGTAATGCTACAGTAATCAAGACAGTGTGGTATGTGGGGAAAAACAGATTAATGGAATAAAATAGAGAACCCAGAAACAGACCTCATAACTACAGTCAAAGAAGCAAGACAATATGATGAGGAAAGTTAGCCTTTTCAATAAGCAATGCTGGACAACCAGACATCTGCATGCAAAAATAAAAAGTGGGCACAAGCCTATCTTCTTCACAAAAATTAATTTGAAATGGGTAGCAGACCTAAATAAAAAACTATAAAGCTTCTGGAAGTTAACATAAGAGAAAATCTAGATCACCAGGAATTCAGCAATGACTTTTAAGATACCCTATCAATGGCATGATCTATGAAAGAAAGAAATAAGTTGGGCTTAATTAAAATTTTAAAAGTTTCTGCTTTGTGAAAGACACTATGGGGAGAATGAAAAGGCAAGCCACAAACTTGTCTAAGAAAATATTATACAAATATTGTAAGAAAATATTTGCCAAAGACATTTCTGATAAAGGATCGTTATTTAAAATATGAAAAGAATTCTTAAAACTCAATAATAAGAAAAAACAACTGGTTAAAAAGTTGGACAAAGACCTTAAGAGACACCTCGTGAATGAAGAAAGGCAGATAGTAAATAAGCATATGAGATGATGTCATAAGGGAAATGCAAATTAGCACAACAATAAGATATCACTACTTACCTATTAGAATAACCAAAATTCAAAACACTGACCACACCCAGTGCTGAAAAGGATGTACAGCAACTGAAACTCTCATGCATTGCTGGTAGGAATGCAAACTCGTGTAAATACTTTGAAAGACAGTGGTGGTTTCAAAACTGAATATACTCTTACCATATAGTCCAGCAATAGTGCTTCTTAGCACTGTTCTTAACACCCAAAGGAGCTGGAATTTATGTCCATTCAAAATCTTCACACAAATGTTTATAGCAGCTTTACCTATATTTACTAAAACTTGTAAGCAACCGAGATGTTCTTCAATGAGTGAATGGTTAAACTTTGGTATATTTGGAATGACTCATTCCTTCATGCTAAATTTAAAAAAATAAACACAAAAAAGGAGTTATCGAGTCATGAAAAGACAGGGACAAATCTTAAATACATACTACTAAGTGAAAAAATCAATCTGTGAAGGCTACATACTGTATGATTTCAACTATGAGACATTCTGGAAAAGGCAAACTATGGAGCCAGTAACAGGATAGTGATTGCCACGGGTTAAGAAAGAAGGAGAGATGAAGAGGTGGAGAACAGAGGATTGGGGGGCAGTGAAACTAACTCCATATGACTCTATAATGATGGATAAATGCCATTACACATTCATCCAAACCCATAAAAAGTACCACTAAAGGTGAATCCTAATGTAAACTATGAGCTTTTAGTGATATTAAGTGTCATTGTAAGTTCATCAATAATAACCAGTATACCTTTCTGGTGAGTGATGTTGATGAGAGGCCATATATGTGTGGAGGTAGGTAGTACAGAGGAAATCTCTCCACCTTTAACTCAATTTTGCTATGAATCTAAAATTGCTCTAAAAATTTTTATTAAAAAAAAGTATCTAGGATTTATCCCCAGGTCCACCCAGGTTTTCTGTGAGGCTAAAATAACCTTATGGAGAAAAATCCTAAAATTACATGACTAGAAATTTAAAGGAAAAATGTGTATGACAAGTTTAATTCCATTCTAAAAGTCAGTTTATTATATATACTGTATATATTTTTATACCAAAGTTCTTGCTATATAATAACACATTTGATTAACTTGAATATTATGCTAACATACTTGGATATTTACTATTTATTTGCCAAAGAATCAGCTGAATATTCTACATGCTATTTCATCTAAATCTCATGATAATTCTTAAGGTGAGTATACTCACATTTTACTGTAAGTATACCCAACAGTATACTGTTGTTTTCCCCAAATGGCACTGCCCTTTGTTGTAGTAAAATAACCAACTTAAAATTGATTTCCATTTTTCTTTATACTCTATAAGATAGATACAGAAAATACTTAAGCCTTTTGTGCAAATCCTCTTAATAAAATTCACTTTAAAGTTGATTCAATATCTCTTCCTAATTTAAAAAAAAACCTCTCTTAATCAAGGCTCTTTTAAGTACCCCTTCTTAACAGTTTCCTGCCTCACTCAAAATAAAAACCAAAGTGCTTATTATGAAGTCTAAGGCTAGACGCAGGTCAAGAAGCAACAGTTAGAACTGGACATGAAACAAAAGGCTGCTTCCAAATCGGGAAAGGAGCACGTTAATGCTGTTTGTTGTCACCCTGCTTATTTAACTTATATGCAGAGTACGTCATGAGAAATGCTGGACTGGATGAAGCACAAGCTGGAATAAAACTCAACATTCAGAAAACTAAGATCATGGCATCCAGTCCCAGCACTTCATGGCAAATAGATGGGGAAACAATGGAAACAGTGACATCTTTATTTTTGGGGCTCCAAAATCACTGCAGATGGTGACTGCAGCCATGAAATTAAAAGAAGCTTGCTCCCTGGAAGAAAAGTTATGACCAACCTAGACAGCACTATAAAAAGCAGAGGCTGACAAAGGTCCGCCTAGTCAAAGCTATGGTTTTTCCAGTAGTCACGTTTGGATGTGAGAGTTAGACTATAAAGAAAGTTGAATGCTGAAGAATTGATGCTTTTGAACTGTGGTGTTGGAGAAGACTCTTGAGAGTCCCTTGGACTGCAAGGAGATCCAACCAGTCCATCCTAAAGGAGATCAGTCCTGAATATTCATTGGAAGGACTGATGTTGAAGCTGAAACTCCAATATTTTGACCACCTTATGCAAAGAGCTGACTCATTGGCAAAGACCCTGATGCTGGGAGGGACTGGGGGCAGGAGGAAAAGGGGACGACAGAGGATGAGATGGCTGGATGGCATCACCGACTCAATGGACATGAGTTTGAGTAAACTCTGGGAGTTGGTGAAGGGCAGGGAGGCCTGGCGTGCTGCCGTCCATGGGGTCACAAAGAGTCGGATATGACTGAGCAACTGAACTGAAGGCTAGACGATCTGGTGCCTCATTCGGTTTCAGATCTTTGAAGATCATGTTCTTCTTTAAATACGCTAGACAAGTACTTATCTTTGGGCCTTTACATTTGCTGTTTGCTCCTCCAGGAATAACCTTTGTCCAGGACTCACTCCTTCACATCCTCAAGGTCCCTCCTCTCAGTGAGTTCATCCCTAGCTATCCTGCCCCAAATCAACCCATCCAAACATCTAAAAGCAACGCATCCAAATATCTCACTCCATTGCCTGGAGATTTTTTTATCCTTAACATTTATCATTGACTAATGTAATAAATCTATTTATCATACTTATTCTCTGCCTCTTCCTCTACAGTCTCCAAGATTGCCTGGCCTATATTCCATGTTTAATAAATATTTTTGAGTTAAATATCTCAACAGAAGCCAAGATTCTGCTTAAAAGTTAGCAACCAAAATAAAAAACAAAACAAAAAAAAATGATACCTATTTGATCACTATGTAATATTGTTCTCAGAGTGCTATAGATGCTATGACATATAACAACTAGAAAGAAGAAAATAAAATTTGTTTTTTACATGGTTATGACCATTCTTTTGTTTAAGATACAGCTTTTGTACAACATAAAAAAGTAAAAAAAAAAAAATTCATTAGAGATTCCAATAAGCTGACCAAGTATATGTGATAATTCATATCTTGCTTATACTTTAGAGTGAAATAAAAAGTGGAAAAACCAATTAACTGTATCACAACAGCATCCAAGATACATATCTTAAAATAAAATTTAAAACAAATTATAGATTTAATATGAATAAAACTATAAAAATTTAGTGAGAGAAGAAAGCACTGATCGTTTGAGGAGAAAATTCAATACTAAAAAGATGTCACTATACACAAATTAATTCAGTATTAATTTTTGCCAGAGTAAACTTCAGATCAGTTACACCATGAAAAACTAAAAAATTAAACCACAAATAACTAGAGAAGATAGTAAATTGAGTATTTCTCTAATATTAAAATGAGGGTAGTTACTCTCAAGATGGAAATAAAGAAACCACAATGACAAATGTTGATGTATTTAAACTACATTTTAAAATTTCTATGTAAAAATCATGTTAAGCAAAATAAATACAAACACCACCCAGGAAAAAAATCTTTGTAACATATGGGAAAGTCAAAGGTTGCTTATTCTCACTATGGAAATTGTGCTTGGAAAAAAATAAGAAAAATATGTTTACCTTCTGTGTCAAGGAAAACAGACATCACAGAATACATTAAATTAAAACAACTTTGTAACATATTGCAAACCTCTTCCCCTTACTAGGAACAAAGACATGTGGCTAGAATACCCAGTGCTGCTGAATTTGCATCACAAACGGTACCTGCGCACTAATTTGTATGACTGTAAAGCGTGACTACTTTGGGGAGACGATCTGGCAAAGCATTTCAAGAGCTCCTAAGTGTTCATATAATCAGTCCCGTCAATTCACTTTGGAAAGTGCGGTTCAGGAAAAATGATCATAAGAACAGAAGAATCTGTTTTTACTGTTTTTATCTAGAATTGTGAAAAGTTGGAAACAACCTAAAATTTTATATAATTAATATGTATAAAGAATATAAGTAATATTTTTATATAAATATATAAACATATTTTAAGGACTTTTTGCAAGTGAAAAATTCTCAACACATAAAGTTAAATGAAAATGTGGCTCTCAACATTGTACATTCTGATGATGTTATTTTACATAATACAAATATATTCTAGCTATTAGGTATATATAATACATAAGCACCCAATGGAAATTATTATTTTAAAAGTTTTTGCATGCTATTTTTCTTGATAAGCATAAAGTTACTAATTTACCTTTTGAAAGAGAAGTTTATGGTTATATTTTACATGAGTTGGGTTGGGGAAAGATGGGAATAAAGGTGACTATGTCCTCTTTCCATCCTAAGAAATCATTGTGTTCAGTGGAGGGGGTAAGATCAGTGATTCAGGAGCCAAACTACTAAGCTCACATCCCAATCAGCTTCCTATCAGCCATGTGAACTTGACAATCCCTGAGAGTCTCTGCCTCAGCTCTCTTACCTGTAAAGTGAGAATAATAATAATAATAATAATAATAATAGCGGCCTCACTGACTTGTCGAAGGACTGAAATAGTTAATGCCTATAAAGCCCTGAAAACCATCTCGGGACATAGCAGGCACCACGTAAGTGTTAGCTATTATTACCATTGTTAGCACAACTCTACTCAACTGACGGACCTCTCAGGCAGTCATTTATTCCAATCCCCAATGTCTAGTCTGTCTTGGGCTTTGAATATTTTTATTTTAAGGAGGAAAATGTGTTATGGACATTATGCCACAGTGGTGAATGGCAGTATTAATTCCGATCGAGCTGGCAACTAAGGTTTATATGCTTTGTGAAACCAAATTTGTCTCAATAATTTTTTTTAACAGATGTCTGAGTACCACGGAAGGTGGATAGTGGACTCCTATTTATCTGTAACAGATTTCATAATATGTAGTTCAATGGCCACAAATTTACTGATAAAATCAGGATTGTTGAAAGGTACAGCTCATTAGAAACCTGCATAAAAAATGCAGAAAAGTGCAACCTGTGCCTCCCCCGTGGTTCACTTGCCTGCTGAGTTTTCGCTATGAATCAGACATTGAACCTCCGGATCGGAAATGATTGAGCCAACGCACATTTTCCCTTTGGGTGTGTTCCATGCTTCTTTTCAGCTTATAATTCCAAACCGAACTATGGGTATAGATACACTAAAAATTCCAGGTGGAATTTTCAAGCAATGAGGCAAGGTAATTTATTGAGCTATTAACGTGTATTGTGTTCTCACTGAACTTTTCCATCCCCACATTCCCATAAGGTATCCAGATCTTTTTTTCCCTATTATCTCAAGAGGCTTGTGATCACAGGGTACAACTGCATTAATTGCCAGCAGATTCTCTTCTCAGCTTTTGTGATTTGAAAATTAGATTTCAAGGATGAGAGGGTAGTGATAGGGTAAAGAGGAAGAAGAATATTTTGGACAAATGTAGGAACAAGGAAAAATAAAAAGAAGAGGGAAAATGCTGAGTGTCATCACAGCTAAGGGTAATGGAGGCCACTGGATCCTGAGAAAAGGTAGGAACACATTTCCTGTCCCTGGCAGCACCCCGCCATGTGGTGGGGTTTCACCTGGGGGCTATACTAGGGAGTTGGACCTACTGCATGGAATTACAGACTTGGGAAAAATACCAGCCTCCACATTTGAAATAAAAGCAACAGAGATGATTATCCCCAAGCTTAAAGAAGAAATGTATCAGCAACTATACAGATAGACTGACAGGTCGAGGACCGTCTTCTATTTGCCAGGTTTTTGTACAACAGGAAGAGGGGCTGCCCCCAATAAGCAAAGGACTATAATTTTACAAGGCTGACTTTCTATATGTTCCAAGTCTGACTTATTCACATGTGTATATGCAAGTGTGTATGACATTTCTTGTCCATCTGAATTTATAGACAATGACTCATAACTTATAAAAATGTAATATAAATATCAATATTGTTGCATATGAGAAGTATACTCATAACACACAGGAAAAGTTCCAACCTTTTATCTCCATGATTCCCAAGTTGTTGCAAGACTGAACAAGAACTTATATTGTGTTTTTGGATCAAATGTAGTAAGAGAGTAATAATAAAAATATGATTGCTTTCTATCTTCTACTTTAAAGAAAATGACAGGTTTCTTTTCAAAGTCACAAGTTAAATTGCCACACTGATTTTTTTTGTTTTTTAAGGAGCAGAGTTGAAGTTAAATTATACACTACTTGCATATTGTATGAACTATTTAGTGAAAGGAATCATAATACTGAAATTTAGCATCCCTCTACTATCTATTGAGCAAGTCAGGCCCATTCTTTACAAAAGACCGTGTGTGACAGCATTGAAGAATAAGTAACCAATCATTATTATTTCCTTTGCTATTCATTGAAGGAATGCTAATCATAATTAATGTGCATGTAATGTATTATTTTATAGGAGTGAGGCCACTCAGTAGCATTAATTATAAGACATTCAATTCCTCTATTAAAATGCTCAGCAATTCTCTTTAAGTCCCAGCTTTCAAAGAACCACTCAGCCATTTTTTACTTTCAAGGTGAATCTGGGGTGTGATGGATCTTTCAATCAGTAAGAGATAAAAGGAAATGCAAATTGCTTTTCCCAATCTCTGTGCTCGCCATGCATCAGATTAGAGAAATGGTGCATAGCTTTCTTAGGCTAGCACAATCTATGACAGAGGAAGAGAAATTCTTTTACTCCAAAATACCCACTTAATGGCTGAAAAGAGTAAGGAAAAGACACTTGGTCTTCATGAAGCAACCTCTGGTCTGAAAGCATCTCTTCCCAAGAACATCTCATTTGAAATCCTGATTCTAGAGTTATTATCCGTAGCTGACTCTTTCGGTGCCTAAGATTTACTGCTCTGGTGTAGACTGACAACCAGAAGTGTTACTGAAAATTATTAAGTTCTATTCTGTGAGAGATTTAAGACTGGGTTCAAATACATAAGTTAACTTTACCTAAAGCAGTCATATCACTTTTTACTTTTGGAACAAGCCATATCACAGTTCACAGCAATTCAGACGCTTAAGTCAGATTATTTTCTACAGCTGACAGTGCAAGAGCTATGCTTCGGACAGCTCTCGTGTCCAAAGGCATGATCCACCGCGTCAGGAGAGCAGGAGCACTGTCATAGTGCATTACGGCGTCTGCGATTTGTCTTCCTGACAACATCACGGTCTTTTGATTTACATGGACGGGACTTAAAATAAATGAGTGGAATATTCCCCAAGGCATATAATCAATTGCATCTGTTGCAATCCCAGTATTTCCTTTGCCCTGTTTATACCATTACTGACTCTACTAAAGCAGTATTATCCTAAGTGTTTCCATGAATATGTCCTGGCACCAGCTCAGAGCACCACTGCCATGCTACAAACGCCCTCAGCCTCAAAGGACCATGGCTGTATTAGCATTGTTCCAATGCCGTATTGATTGTGATAAATGTTATGAGAGAAAAGAATATACATTTCTTATTGCATTTCTTTGTATTTTTGTGTTTGATGACATAAGAGCAAACTGTGTGGAGATGAAAACATCTGTTAACAATGGTGAGGTAATGTTGCTCTACTGCAAAATAATGTAAAAATAAAAGACTGGGTGTTTCTGAACAACATTCTCTGAAGTCTATAAAAATTGGAAGCATTTGACTTTGTTGTAGGAAGATTAGGAACTATCAGACAAGAAAATGTGTTTTGCATTTAAAACAACATATGGTGGAATCAGACAATATTTGTGTGACAAGATGTATTCCTAGAAAATGACTATATCTTTGCATCGTTTAATCAGCTTACCTTACTGACAGACTCTAATTTCTAGCCCTATATCCATTTTTGGTATCTAAGTAGATGAAAAATATTAAGTTGAAAACAAGAGGGGTTAACGTCAATAGGAAAAGGAAAAGAAAAAGATGAAATAAAATGTATTATTCTATAAAACTAAACAGAAATGAAGCCTATAAACTTTCTAGGTTTCCCTGAATGTTTGCTTTAATTTAAAAATAGTATCATATACCTTGTTATATGTTTTAGTGCATAGGATGGCTCATAAATAATGTCATGGTTTCACAAAGAATTTTTTTCCTTATTAAATAAGTCATTATTTAAACCTACATAAGATTTTCCTAGTAAAAATGAAATAAACCTGGTAATGAAATGATTCCATTCTATGCAATCTAAGAATCCTTTGTATTCAATTTTATATAGAAATAAGATTTTGCTTTTCATCTTGGAAAATATATTAAAGTTTTATTGCCCTACAGATTTTAAAATACATTCAGTAGTTTATGTTAGATTTTAATATGTCTTTGCAGATGCTTACTAAGAAGTGAAGAAAGTAGTGATTAAAGTATTATTCAAAAAAAGAAAAAAAACTCCAATGCTAAATGAGTGTTAAATTTTTATCCTTAGTTTGACTACCATAGATGCAGTGATGTATCTTCTTAAATTTCTGCTAGCATTTAAAATGAAAAATTCTCTAAATCAGTCTAAATGAATTACCTATCATTATTAACATCTTGGTCTTCCCTGCTGGCTCAGAGGTTAAAGCATCTGCCTGCAATGCAGGAGACCTGGGTTCAACCCCTGGGTCAGGAAGATCCCCTGGAGAAGGAAATGGCAACCCACTCCAGTATTCTTGCCTGGAGAATCCCATGGATGGAAGAGCCTGGTGGGCTACAGTCCACGGGGTCGCAAAGAGTCAGACACGACTAAGCGACTAACTCACTCATTAACATCACTTATTAACATCTTACATTAAAAATTTTCAAAACTGAACCTAATAGTTACTAAAATATTCAAATATTTGACACTTAAAGCATTATACATTGCAAGCATTTTTACTTTAAAACTAAATTTTTGAGGTTTTCACTTTTTGTTTTATCTTCTCATTTCCTAATCCCAAATGCAACCAAATACAAGCAAAATATAAGTACAAAATATACATCTATATTAGTGGCAACTTAGTAGATTCATTAAAATAAATTCAAAAGTATATAAATATACATGTGTATTAGGCATTAGTGGTTATTTATGCAAAGGGAAAATCTCTGATTTATTAATGTCACCAGTTTCACCACTGTCCCATGACTCTCATTATGACATGGCTAAAACTATCCTGTAAAGTTTTTTCATTAACCAGCTTCACATTTTATCCACAGGTACAACAGGGTCACGGAGAGCAGAGACTGGTCCAAAGAAGCACTGGGAAACTATACAACTGCCCTCGTAGTCTTGTTAACTGACTAACAAGCTTGAAGCAGAGCTGCACAAAATCCCCCAGTGGTTTCCATTTCCCTCAGAGTCAATGCCAAAATTCTTACCATAACCTGCCATATCCTGCATGATATGACCCCATGAGTTCTGTGCCCTTGTACCCTATACATACCCCTTACATTTCCCCCTCTAATCCCACTGCAATCCTAGAAGCTCTAAGAACATGCCAAGTATGCTCCCAACTCAGGACTTTGCATTATTTCTTCCCTCTGCCTGGAACAGTCTAGCCACAGATTCAGTCAGTCAGTTCAGCCGCTCAGTCGTGTCCAACCCTCTGCAACCCCATGGACTGCAGCACGCCAGGCCTTCCCGTCCATCACCGACTCCCTGAGCTTACTCAAACTCATGTCCATTCAGTTGGTGATGCCATCCAACCATCTTATCCTCTGTCGTCTCCTTCTCCCGCCTTCAATCTTTCCAATCCTCCCCTTCAAGTCTTTGCTAAGTGGATTTTTTTCAGTGAAACCATCCAATGTCACTAGCAACCCACCTCTCTAAGCACGCCATACCCTCCCTCTTCTGTTTATTTCTAATACATTCTATGCCTGATAATGTGCTATATGGTTTCCTTGGTCTTTAATCTATTGCCTGATTTCCTCACCAGCATGTAAGCCCTTTAAGAATGTGGATTTGAGGTGGAAGACATCTTCATCTTACTCTCTCTTTACAGCACATTTGACACAGGGAAGACACTTATAAAATATCCTATAGTATGTTGAATTGGGAAGACTGTGGAATAAAAAAATCACATTTGAAAATCAAAAAGGATTTTATTTGCTTGCCGATAAACACACCAGAGCATTGCTTCTTATGAAGCAAAGTTCTGAAGATGTAGGATACTGATTATTTACTTCCTTTTGTCACTTCCAAGATAGCCAAATCTTAAGACCAAACTATTTTATTTAAAGTGATGAAAATACTGTTCAGCAAAGGCTAGGCTCTAAAATTCTGTGACTCCAAATTTTGCCATTTATTTTTTCACTGGCAGAAACTGGATTATACCTGAGAATCCTTCCCACTGTTAAAGGACACTCTACAAAAATACTGATATCTTAAAACTGTTTTATGCAGCCAGACATTTTGTGATATACAAAGGATTTACTGTTCAAAACATTAACCTACATACAGGAGGATTTCCATTCAAGGTTAATGGACTATTTAGACACAAAACCATTGACATAAATTGTAAGTCAAAAGCCAAGAGTGTGTGATGGCATACCCTGCCTCTTTAAAGGAAAAGGTGAAGCTCCTTCTGTCTCAAGAACTGACTCTAGGATGTGTTGTGCTTAGTCATTCAGTCATGTTGGACTGTTTGCAACCCCATGGACTGCAGCCCGCCAGGCTCTTCTGCCCATGGGGATTCTCCAGGCAAGAATACTGGAGTGGGTTGGCATGCCCTCCTCCAGGGGATCTTCCCAACCCAGGGATCAAACCCAGGCAGATTCTTTACCATCTGAGCTACCAGGGAAGACTCTGGGATAGAGAACAAATTCTATATATAGAACTTGGACATGAAAAGGACTAAGGAGATCATTTTCCCTAATTGCTTCCTTTTACAAATGTCCTGCATATAAGAATTAATAAGGAAATGTTTGAGGAATATAATTAAGGAAATTGAAGACAATTATATAAGTTGTCTTAATTCATATAAAGTGCCAGAGCAGGAATAGAACTCCTGATTTCTCACTCACGGCAATAACCTGAAGGAATAGAAAGCTGAAGTGAGATTATAAGAATTAGTCTTTTTTTTTTTTCATAAGGACAATTGTGACAAAGAAGAAAATAGACTAGAACTATGTTTCCAAACTGAAGCCCATTATACAGAGTGAAGTAAGCCAGAAAGATAAAGACCAATACAGTATACTAACGCATATATATGGAATTTAAAATGATGGTGGTGATAACCCTATATGCAAAACAGAAAGAGACACAGATGTACAGAACAGACTTTTGGACTCTGTGGGAGAAGGCAAGGGTGGGATGTTTCGAGAGAACAGCATCGAAACATGTATATTATCTATGGTAAAACAGATCACCAGCCCAGGTTGGATGCATGAGACAACTGCTCAGGGCTGATGCACTGGGAAGACCCAGAGGGATGGGATGGGGAGGGGTGTGGGAGGGGGTTCAGGATGGGGAACACATGTAAATCCATGGCTGATTCATGTCAATGTATGGCAAAAACCACTACAATATTGTAAAGTAATTAGCCTCCAACTAATAAAAATAAATGGAAAAAATAAAAAATAAAATAAATAAAATCATTTAAAAAAAAAGTGTAATTTACACTGGGAAAAAAAAACCTACATAATTTTTTAAAAATCCAAATTCCCTAAAGTCCCATGATGGACAATATGGATCAGAATCTGATAGTCAGCAACCTAGATATCTGTCTTTTTAACATGTACCCTCAGTGACTGAAGGTAAGCTAGTTTGGGTAACAATAAACTATGGGCAGGTAGTTCCATTTCTTTTGGCCCCACAACTGATTAACAATGATAATTAAAAAGTCTCTTTTGCTATCAGTTTGGTTGTAAAGAGTGAAGAATCAAAAACTGCAGCATTTACTTCAAAATTACTCCTCAACCCCCAGTCCTGAGACAAATGCCTTCTCACTAACACTACAATATTTTACACTCAAACCACAGAGTGTATGTCAGTTTCTCTCCAAATCCCTCTTTCTAGCTTCATTTTTCTGAGTTTCTTAGTTCAAAGAAAGTCCTCAGAATCTATAGATTAGAAGCAAAGTTTAATATCAAAAAAATCTAAGCTGTCTGTAGTTAAGACTGAAAGTATTAGGAATTCATGTTAATTTGCTAAAATTCAAATGTAATGTTTACTTCTCAAATGTAGCATACTTCTCAACAGATGTTCATTCATCCATAGAGCTATGCTAACTTTAGCCTCAAGTTTTAATTTTTTAGATTTTGTCTACTTTAATTCAAAGGAAAAAAAGATACAGACCTACTGAAAATAAACTATTTTCAATAGTTCTAAACACAATTTTTAAAAATGTTGTCTTATAAACTGTTTCTTGTGATGATTATTTCCATGTTTATTTTCATTTGAAACAAAATTTTCAAACGCACTATTGGTTAGTCAAATTGTCATACTTGATATCTGTTTCTATTTTTCTGTAGACAAAACCGCAGAAAAGGAGGAAAACACTATCAGGCAAAATTTTACACAGAGTGTTCTATGTATTTTTCCAGTAGTCACGTATGGATATGAGAGTTGGACTATAAAGAAAGCTGAGCACCGAAGAGTTGATGCTTTTGAACTGTGGTGTTAGAGAAGACTCTTGAGAGTCCCTTGGACTGCAAGGAGATCCAACCAGTCCATCCTAAAGAAGATCAGTCCTGGGTGTTCATTGGAAGGACTGATGCTGAAGCTGAAACTCCAATACTTTGTCCATCTGATATGAAGAGTTGACTCATTGGAAAAGACCCTGATGCTGGGAGGGATTGGGGGCAGGAGAAGGGGACAACAGAGGATGAGATGGTTGGATGGCATCACCGACTCAATGGACATGAGTTTGAGTAAACTCCGGGAGTTTGTGATGGACAGCAATGCCTGGCGTGCTGCAATTCATGGGGTCACAAAGAGTCGGACACGACTGAGCGACTGAAGTGAACTGAATTCTATGTATGCTAAGTCGCTTCACTGGTGTCCGACCCTGCGACCCTATGGACTGTGGCCTGGCAGGTCGTGGTCCACAGGCATCATCAATAGTGTTATCACTGTTCAACACATCAGGAGAGAAGCTAGAATTAATTTTCACTGATGCCAGGAAGATCACAATACAGAAAGAGAACATGACATATTCAGGAAAAAAATAAAATGAACTAAGAAAAGCAGTAATTTCTTAAGGAAAGTGAGGGACTTTTGAGACACTTCTCTGAAAAGCATCCAGAATAAGCTTTTAGGCAAGTGTTCACAAACTTTAGAAAGTACAAACAGTCCCAGACTTACAATGTTTCAACTTATGATTTTCCAAGTTTATGGTGGTGCAAAATTGATATGCATTCATTCAGTAGAAATCGTATTTGAATGACAATCTTTTCCTAGACTAGCGATTTCAGGTGCAATATTCCCTCTGGATGCTGGACAGATAAGACGGACAGCTCCCAGTCAGCCATGTGACCATGGAAGTAAACAACTGATACACCTACAAGTTCTATATCCACACAACCATCCTATTTTTCACTTCCAGCACTGTATTCAATAAAATTACATGAGATATTCAACACCTTATTTTAAAATAGGTTTTGAGTGAGATAATTTCACCCAACAATAGACTAAAGGAAGTGTTCTGAATACATTTAAGGTAGGCAAGGCTAAGCTGTGATATTTGGCAGGTTTGATGTATTAAATGCACTTTTGAGTTATGATAGTCTCAATTTAAGATGGCTTTATCAAGCCATATATCATAAGTCAAGGAAGATCTGCACAATAAAACCAATAGTCATTTTTACATATGCAGATTTTAAGGTTTGGACTCCATAGATTCTGATTAAATAGATTAGCCATGAAACTCAGGAATCTGTAATCTAACAAATACTTTAGGTAGTGTTTGGACTAAAAGTTTGAACTTTTCACACGATAATTTAGTTTAACTCAAACATTATCACTTTTGAAAATTACACATCAGACTTAAGAAAACAGTGGGTAAGTAAATATTTCCAAGCAGGTACCTCAGTGCCACAAACACTCTTTTCTGCCCAAATTCACTCCCAAAAGAAAATGGAAAACTTAACTATTCATGTTCTTTTATTGGTCCCAATACTAACAAAATAATATTTGGTCTGGGCTGACATTTCCTTTTACTAGATCAGAAAAGGAAGTTTCAAAGAAAGGTCTTTAATGTTTTCTCTGGATCATCCAATTCTGACTCCCAATAAAATCAGAAAGCTTATCTCTTAAAATGTTCATTTCCATATTAGATTCTTGTTTGTTGAACAAATTGGACTGAGTGCAAACCATTGTATGCCTCCTAAGTCCAATTTTCTCATTACAAAAATGCTGCAAAAAAGAACATATTATGAATATTAACCAAATATGGAATTACTCTAAGAAAAGTTTTATGAGAAATCCCCTCCAAGCTCCTCCTTTGGAGGTTAAGCAGTTTCTTCAGCCTACTTGTTTATTTATGCTTATGAAACTGGTTAGAGCCATTTCCTTCCCTGAATAAACCGTGGCCTTTCAGATAGGTGTTACCTAGAGAGTTGGTAACAGACACTCCCACTTAACATGCCTTTCCTTTTCACAACAGTACTTCTCAGAAGGGGTCAAGCTTTTTCAGAATTCAGGGCACTCATAATGATTTTTCTTTTCCCTCAGATCATATGAGATATAAACCAAAGCTGGTAATAAAAATTGGGGATTTCATCAAGTACAGTAAACATATCTTTACCATTCCTGCATATTTCAGGTAATGCAAAGTTTAAGTGATTGGAAGGAAGCTACTATAGAGACTAGATGTATCCATCAAAATCTGTGAATGCATGACTCAATCTAATGTAGGAAATGGAAAATCCTATTAAACATTAACATAGAACTTTAAATAAATTTAACAAAACAAAACAAAAAGACAAAACAAAACTGTGTTGCAATCTCCAGTTTTTGATTAAATATGAAAAAGAGGTTCAAGGTAGGGACTGAACCCAGGTCTCCTGTATTGTAGGTGGATCCTATACCAGCTGAGCCACAAGAATATTGGAGTCGGTAACCTATCCCTTCCCAAGAATACTGGAGTGGGTAACCTATCCCTTTTTCATTGGATCTCCCTGACCCAGGATTTGAACCAGGGTCTCCTGCATTGCAGGCGGATTCTTTACCAATGGAGCTATCAGGGAAGCCAAAGATAGAAGCAGGATATTTTAACCACCAGAGGCTTCTTTGTTCATAATAGGTAGCATTTACAAAACCATGGTAAAAAGACTTAGATTCTAGTTTGAACTTTTTGACTACCTAGCTACATGACCTGCAAATCATTTACTTTCTTGAAACCTCACATTCCTTAATTCTAGTGGTACTCTATTATTGTCACTAATCTCTAAATACTTTAACAAGTTGAAGATTCTTTCATTCTAGATTAATCAGAGAAGGGTTTTTGCTGCTAGTTTCATTGTGTGGTTTATAAAAAAAAAAAAAAAAAAAAAATGCCTTCTCTGGTTAGCAAGCAAGGAAAAGAAAATAACTTCCAAGAGACTATTCAGAATAACTTCAGAATCTTACTTCCCAAGCCAAGGGACTGGAAATATGTTGATTTAATTTTGACAAAAACATATTCTTCAGCATCTAATGGAAAGAAAATTTTAGCTGATTGAAGAGTATTCAAAGAGCTTTAGGACTTCAAACAGCTCTTACAAATCATTTTACTGATTTTTAAGTATTTGACTCCAGTGTATGGATTAAATTCTGTAAGAGTATAAACAGGTCAAATATTAAGCCAGTAAAGGCTTGAGAGAAAATAATTTAGGCATTTGCTTGCCTTTAGTTTTCTGTAACTGAATTATCTACAAATGTGGAAAGGTTTTCAAGTGCCTTATATATATTACAAAACTTAACAAAATATCAGATTTCTGTTCTTTCTCACTTACTTTTATTATTAAAATATTTAACTGGAAAAAGACTTTATATAGATGAAAATAAAAAATCTCATGAATAATTTTTCACTGCTTTAAGAAACATTCTAATTAGGTAACTTTAGGGGTGGGGAGATAATTAGAATATTTCTTAAAGCACTCAAAAATTATTCATGAGCTTTTTTATTTTCATCTGTATAAAGTCTTTTTCCAGTTAAATATTTAGAGGAGGGGATGGGGTTCCCTGGTGGGTCAGACGGTAAAGAGTCCACCTGCAATGTGGGAGACCTGGGTTCAGTCCTTGGGTTGGGAAGATCCCCTGGAGGAGGGCATGGCAACCCACTCCAGTGTTCTTGCCTAGAGAATCCCCATGGACCGAGGAGCCTGGTGGGCCACAGTCCATGGGGTCACCAAGAGTCAGACACGACTGAGCGACTGAGAACACAGGGGATGGGACACTCTAGAATCCAGCAGTATCTGGATTTGTCAATTTACAGATGAAAATAACACAGCACACTGAGGTAAAGTGAATTACCAAAAATCAAACAGCTATTTAATGACCAAGCCAAGCTAAATTATGGGTCTCTTTACACCTGAAGCTGTTCTCTTTGCACTCACTTGTTATTTCTAAGTTATTAGTCAGGGAAAACAGGTCTCAATGTCTGAAAAGCATGGTAAACACTGCATACTTATTCCTTTTTTCAGAAACTCACTAAGCTCTTTAGTGAAAAAAATATTTCACTTCGTTTTGTTCAGTTCAATGGCCTCACTCTTCCTCTGCTACTCATCACTGTGCCTACATATATTGCTATTTAATATGTTGTTACATTTACTATGCAATCCTTAGAGTATTTGCTTCAGCCTAGAGACAAATTCTGTCCTAAAATTTATAAACCAAAAGAGCTGCATTATTTTACTAACATTCATCAGCAGAAACATAGATGAAATACTTTGAAATGGACTTTAAAAATGCTAGTTTGGGGAATGAAAATCACAAATTTAGCTTAGGCTGAAGTTATCTACACAGTTATACTGACCAGGAATTCTGGACTGAATGTGTTAGAGGAACTGAACACACTTCTGATATTTGTCCAATTGACTGCATGAAACTTGAACTCAACCATGACCTAGGTTTATTAATTGAGGTTCTAGAACTTCTTCAGTAAAACATAGATGAAAGATACAAAAACTTAGGAAGATAGGATTGTTGACATGAATTTACCACATAAGATCTAGTCATGTATCCCCTAGATGGCTCAGAACACATTGAGAGATAATAGGGAAGTAACATGCTTGAGAACTACCGAGTTCACTGTACTCTGCAGAACAGATTTTTATGTCGTCAGAAATGGCAACCCACTCCAGTATTCTTGCTTGGAAAATTGCCTGGACAGGGAAACCTGGCGGGCTACAGTTGACGAAGTGGCAAAGAATCAGACCTGACTGAGCATGCATGCAACCACATCATCAGACTGAACATCCTATTAATTGAGAGGGAGTCCATTCTGTCTTTATGGAGAATCACAAAATAGATACAATCTGCACTGTTTGGTGATGGCTTATTCTATATGCAATTTGTTACCTGGGGTAACCTCCTGGTGTTCATGTCTTTGTGTAATGCCTTCCCCATGAATACAGATGGGGTCTATGACTTGCTTCCAGCTGATACAATATAGCAAAGGTAATTGATGTCTCTTTGGTGATTATACATTATATGGCTGAAGTTATAGGCAGCCACTCCCATTATACAGACACACACAGATAGCATCTTGCCAGAAGAGAGGTTGTAGACTCTCTATATGGCCTTTGATGAAGTAAATAATCAGCTTGCAGAAGTTCATGAGTCAAGAAACTATAGGATTCCTATACAAACCAAGGGTAGCTCCAGTTGATAGCCGGGAAGGGGTGGGGGGAATCTGGAGCCTTAAATCACATAGCTGCAAAGAAATTAATTCTTCCAACAGTTTAAATTCTGTCTCAGTTGAGTCTCTATATGAGAGTCCACCCTGTTTGATATTTTTATTGCAACCCTCTGAGTCCCTGAGCAGAACACAACAAAACCACGCCCAGATCCCTAACCCATGGAAACTGTTAGATAATAGATGTGTGTTGTTTTAAGTGGCAAAGTTTGTGGCAATCTGTTACACAATAATGGAAAACTAAAACAGAATTCCTAAGACTGAAATAGATGGCTAGCATTTGAAAGATAGGAGTGAGGGGAGGGCTGGATGATCTGAACAAACAAAACACAAAGGCAAAAAGTCTAGGTTTAAGAAAACAAGGCCTTGTTTGATTTCACACAATAAAGAATCATAGCCCTTTATCCAAGTTTTTTTCCATGCTATTGCATATTACCCTTAAATGAAAGTGAATCTAGAACTAGAAAAAAGAATTTGGTAGCTCTGCCACAAATAATATGGCATTCATGGGTGGCTAAGACTAGCAACTTATGTGGGTCAGGTTACTGATACAGTCTTAAAATTAATTTATCTTTATAATAGGTTAACTGACTTTAAAAAAAACCTATAATTTTCCCCCATTACCCGAGTATGGATGGGATGAGTTTGCTCAGCAATTAGAAAGTTTAGGACTCTCTGATCCATGAAACTGAGAGTAATCATGATCAGAAAATCAGAAGAGCCATATGTAAGTCCGTGCAAGTGTCTTTTCTACCAAATATATGTATGTGTATAAATATGTGTGTATATCAATATACACAGACACACACACATATATAATCTCCAATGGAAATCAAATACAGTACCATTATGAATGACATCAAAGATACAAATGATTTCTATGACATCCTCACTTGTTTATCCTATCAGAGGATGACTGGATAAGGAAAGTTTCAGGGAGGGGGTCTCCAGCCAGGTCTTGGTGTTCCAACTGGTAGAGAGAAAAAGAGCATTCTAGAAGAGTCTTACTAAACTGGGCCTATCATGTATCATTCATTTAACTTGTCATCCAATATTTATTGAGCACTTGTTATATGGTGTTTTTTTCCTTGGCCTAATGCAAGGGTTTCATTCAAAAAACTAAGATCATGGCATCTGGTCCCATCACTTTATGGAAATAAATGGGGAAACAATGGAAACAGTGAGAGACTTTATTTTGGGGGGCTCCAAAATCACCAAAGATGGTGACTGAGGCCATGAAATTAAAAGACGCTTGCTCCTTGGAAGCAATCTATGCCCAACCTAGACAGCATATTAAAAAGCAGAGACATTACTTTGCCAACAAAGGTCTGTCTAGTCAAAGCCATGGTTTTTACAGTAGTCATGTATGGATGTGAGAGTTGGACTATAAAGAAAGCTGAGTGCCAAAGAACTGTGGTGTTGGAGAAGACTCTTGAGAGTCTCTTGGACAGCAAGATCAAACCAGTCGATCCTAAAGGTAATAAGTCCTGAACATTCATTGAAAGGACTCATGCTAAAGTTGAAGCTCCAATACTTTAGCCACCTGATGCAAAGAACTGAGTCTTTGGAAAAGATGCTGATGCTGGGAAATGTTGAAGGCAGGAGGAGAAGGGGACGACAGAGGATGAGTTGGTTGGATGGCATCACCAACTCTGTGGACATGAATTTGAGCAAACTCTGGGAGTTGGTGATGAACAGGGAGGCCTGGCGTGCTGCGGTCCATGGGGTTGCAAAGAATCAGACACGACTGACTATACTGTACTGAATACACACACACACACACACACATTGTATTAATTATAGTGATGACAGTTAACTTCAGGATTTACTCCTTTCATTAAGGATATCTAGTTAAGACAATAAATAAACTAAAAGGATAGTGAACATTACCTACCCAGAGATAGATTCAATGACTGGTGGGCTCTATATAGGAAAAGGTAAATGTATCTTCCTTTGTACAAAAAGTTACATTGTTCTGTGTGCCTGCTCAGTTATTCAGCCATGCCTGCCTCTCTGTGACCCCATTAACTGTAGCCTGCCAGGCTCCTCTGCTGATGGAGATTTCTGGGCAAGAATCCTGGAGCAGGTTGCTGTTTCCTCGTCCAGGTGATCGTCCTGACCCAGAAGATTGAACCCACATCTCTTGCATCTCACGAACTGGCAGGCAGATTCTTTACCACTGCATTACCTGGGAAGACCCACATTGTGACAGCCAAGAGCAATTGATTATTACTTCTGTTGTTGGGAATATTTGAATAGATAAACTGGAGATGGTGAAGAACAGGGGAGACTGGTGTGTTACAGACCATTTTGCTGCAAAGAGTCAGACACAACTTGGTGTCAGAACAACAACAAAGCGGGGGCAGAGGGATGAACACTGACAAGGCAAAGGAATAGACTGCTGTGGACACTGTCCATTGGCCACTGGGTTACCCAGGACATTTCCACTCCCTCATGTCATCTCTACTACAGAATCTGCCATCTTCACCTCTACTTACAGCCTGGGATCTGCATATAGATACATTCCTGCAAATCAGCAGTAGTCAGGGCACATTTAAAAAGTGGAAGTGAGGCAGAAGCCATCATCCTGCTGAAAGTTCTTCTGGAAAGTAAGGCAGGTAAGATGGAGTTTTAAGAGGTGGTTTGTGATGGATCAGCCTCAGCTTCCTGATCCTTATATTACAGACACTGCAAAGCGTTCTGGAAATCAGTATCTCCAAGTGTTAGACCACTGAGTCCAGCTCTTCCATTACTTTCAACAATTTCATAACACAAATTATTACACAAGCACAGTATTTTGTAAGCACATTTTTATAGTCCTTTCTTCTTAAAATATCCAGACTATTCCACAAGAAGGAAAAGAACAATTGTTCTTAATAGGATAAGTAATACTTACAACAGAGACACTGCTTTGCCCACAAAGGTCCATATAGTCAAAGCTATGGTTTTTCTAGTATGTCATGTATGGATGTGAGAGTTGGACCAGAAAGAAGGCTGAGTGCCGAAGAAGTGATGCTTATGAACTGTGGTGTTGGAGAAGACTCCTGAGAGTCCCCTGGGCTGCAAGGAGATGAAACCAGTCCATCCTAAAGGAAATCAATCCTGAATATTCATTAGAAGGACTGATGCTGAAGCTCTAATACTTTGGCCACCTGATGCGAAGTGCCGAATCATTAGAAAATGTCCTGATACTGGAAAAGATTGACGGCAGGAGGAAAAGGGGATGACAGAAGACAAGATGGTGGAGGGAATCACTGACTCAATGGACATGAGTTTGAGCAAGCTCTAGGAGATGGTGAAGGACAGGGAAGCCTGGTGTGCTGCAGTCCATGGGGCTGCAAACAGTCAGACATGACTAAGTGACTGAAAAACAACAGTACTTACAACAAGAAAAAACATCTGTAAGAAACACACTCAGTGGCAAAATATTTCACACTTTCCCTTGAGAGTAAGAACTAGTAAAGATGCCAACCACTACTAATTTTATATTGGATATAAACTATATTCCAAATCAGTGTAGTAAGAAAATAAATAGAAATAAGAGGCCTAAGACCAGAAAGAAAGAAATGTCATTATTCACAGATAACATAATTCTTAAGAATCTACAGACATATATTTCAAGAGTCTATAGAATGAGTGAATTTATCGACATACCAGATCAAAATACAATAATCAACTGTACTTCTGTACTCTGACAATAAACAAATGGAAAATGGAGTTTTTATTGACACATTTTACCACAGCATCAAAAGACATAAAGAATCTAAGACTATCTAATGAAATACGTGCAAAACCTCAAAAGAAATGAAAAAGATGAAACAGAACTGCTATTCTTTTTTCTCTCCCATACATCTGTAAGTTCCTTGTGAATAGGGGCTATGTCATTTTTACTTGTGTTCCCTTGGGACCTGGTACAGTGCTTAGCATAAATTAGGTGCTCAAACAGTTGAAATGCATATAAACATACCGAATTTTATATTATTTTAACCATTATTTCTCAATCCCTATAAGATGTGATAAGTACTTAGTAGCTCAGTCGTGTCCAACTCTTTGTGACCCCACGGACTGTAGCCCACAAGGCTCTTCTATCCATGGAATTCTCTAGGCAAGAATACTAGAGTGGGTAGTCATTCCCTTCTCCAGGTGATCTTCCCAGCCCAGGGATCGAACCCGAGTCTCCTACATTGTAGGCAGATTCTTTACCATCTGAGCCACCAGGAAATAATTAAATCTGCCATGTACTATCTTTTCACAATTAATTTTCTATCTAAAAAATGACATCATGGGGAAAGACATGGGGCTAGTCAAGAAGAAAATAATTTTTAAGAGAAAGGCAATCCACAACACCTGGTGAAATGAGACTGAGGGTAAGAAGGAGTATAATCTCCAAATCTTAAATTTAAATTTCTCACTGCTCTATAGGAAATAAATTGCACATTAAAAAACATCTGCTTTTTTTTAAATGTGCAGCTTTTATGTAAATTACATCTCTGTTTCCTAATTATTTTAGACTGCCAACTTTGATTAAATACAGTAGGGAAATAATATAACTCTGTAAATTGCTTTTCATCTTAAACTCACTGCCAAAAAGATTGCGAGCTGAATTGACTGACAACTTAAATGTTGTTATTCTGATTAGATGTTTGGAACCCCAAATTTCACATGTTTTGTTGCACTAGTACCTACTGAAATAGTTTCATGAAAAAAGTGTTGGTTTTCTAAAAGTTTTAAATATTGGAGATGCCTAGAAATTTAAGACCAGAGCTATTGTGGTCCCTTTGGACAGGGGGACCTCACTATATCTTTTAAGAGCTCTGAGATATGGGGTAAGCAACTTCTGATGTAAATAATACTATTAGCATATATTACTTGTTCACGCCTGTGTTATATGTGTGATAGTGACCCTACTAAACAGTGTCCCAACTAGGGCTGCTAGAACACCTGATACCCATGTCGCTCTTCTTTGCATCAATGGTATCCAGAAAATAGTAAAGAATAATAATAACAATAATAATTTGATGACTGAAAAATGAATGAATGAAAAATGAACATTATATCTTCATTTTAATATAAATAAATAAGAAAGGCAATAACACTCAACATAATTCTTCTCCAACATACTACATGTTATAACATTGGAACATTCCCCCAAATATATAAAATCTCTTTTTATTTAAACTTATCTCAATCTCCCATTTATGCCTGGTTTTAGAAAATGTCTTACAAGAAAAATCAGTCTCATTTGGTTTAAAACTCAGTTTTCCTAAGTTACTTTTTAGTCAATTTAGGATTCTCCCACTGCCTTTTCCCCAGATGATTTCTAGGTTTAGAAAAAGTCTACATGAAATTTCATGGATCAAAGGGGAATTGTACATTGTGTAACTCATGTGTACATAAAGACCACCCAAATATGAGCAAGTAAAGGCTATTTATTCAGGGCTTGCTATAGCTAGGAGTCAACCATCATTACTCACATTTGGCAGAGACTCAAAGGCAGAGAGAGAATTGGAAAGTTTTTGAGGAGAGAAATAGGAGGCTTCAGGTGTGCTGTGATTGGGCATCATTGGCATAGGGAAGGTAGAGTTTGGCTAACTAGAAGCAGGACATCCAATGTCATTGGTCAGGGGGCATAGATGTGCAAAAACTTGGGAAATTGGCAGTTATTGACCCAAGTATTAACCTTTGGGGGCTGATTGCTACAGAGAATGTGGTCTGGCTTCCTGAACTGGTTGCTTCAGAACTTTGGGTCAGTTTCATTTTTATACATGGTTTGCCCATTGTCCACTTGTATTTGCATTATCTCTATATTTAGCCCAGAATGGTTTTTCTGCCATTTCTGGCCTCTGCTGAGTTGCCCTTTGTTACCTTATTGGTGTTGGGCTAAGTCACCTTACCCAAATAAAAATGTTTATGTTGGCTGTTGCCTATAAACTTCGGTCATCAGGAACAAGCACATTGTGAGGTTCCTGCCTGCCATCCTGTCCTCCTAGCCCTTTTTAGACTCCTCCAAAGGGAGCAATGAGATGTGGAGCAGACACTGGGATGCTGCTCTCAGACATGCTGGATTCTGGCCATCTCAACATCATCTTCTCACGACCAGATTATACGAAGTTTAGCAAGATAGCAGGTCCATGAGCTAAAGTTGGCTCCTCTAACTTCTCTGGTGCTTCCATTGAACTTTCTGTCTTCCTGCTTTTCTCCAGAATTTACCATGGCAAAGGGGATACTAGATCTTTTCTTAAACCAATAAACTCCAGTTACTCTCCCTCTGATATTTTTACCTCCCTTTAATTAAAAAGGGGGGCTTTTGTATCAAAAATGTTTCCCACTCTACAGTTTATGGAGTCTATTCTAAGCTCTAGGTTCTCTAGGATTTGGTGCTGGAAGTTTAAAGCAAAGATTTTGGGATTAAAACCAGGGTAACAATCAAACCTTCTCCCAGAAGACAGTTTCATGTCTATACAACTGAACACCAGGGCTCTTGCTGTAAGGTTTTTTTTTATTTCTTTGCAGTAATCATCTTAAAGATTCAAAAGCCAAGATTTAATTTTTTTGTTGGTTCTTCAGTGTTGCTATCTGATGGCAGTGAAGAAAAAGCCATCATTCCCATGTCACTGCTTGAACGGCATTGAGAACAGGCCAGGCCAGAGAGGACATGGTGTGTGGAAGAGAAGAGGTTAATAAAAAGAGTTGAATAAACATATTACAAGTCTCTTCTCATATCTCTTTGAAGCATCATTTTTAGTGTGCTTTCATATATATTGATTAATTTGATCCTCAAACAGTTCTGCATAGAGATAGAGTAACCACTACTGCTAACAAAGAGAGAGGTCCAGAGATTTCATCAAAGGTCACACAATTAAAAATAGCAGAGAAAAGATTAAAATTCCAGAGAAAGCACTTGTCCTTTAGCAAACTTAGAATATATAGTAGGAGAACACAGTAATAAAAGTGGCTTTTGTTACAGCCATTCCTTAATAATGGGTTTAGAAAGCTTTTCTTTCATTAAACATTCAATATTCTTTGCCTACAGGGAGTACACTTTCCAGGATGAAGTAGAATCTGAAAGGGAAATTGATCCTAATTATAAAGAGAGAATACCAAGAATAATCAAATTGCCACTGTACTGTTTTTTAAAAACTCTGCTTGCAAATAAATATTTTATATTTATGATTTATAACATTTAAACTTTAAAAATTCCTCAACTGCTTAACTATAAACAAGTATTTCATTCTGTTCAAAAATTATTTTTTAAATTTATGTCTCTTATTATCTATCTTTTGGAAAGTGAGATATAAGAGTTTGGAACAGTTTCAGAACTTAATTTCTATTTTAAGGTTCTTTCCTATGACAATCTTCAATCACTCTCTGAGCAGTCACCAAAAATGTAAATTAAATCAATAATTACATAACACTTTTTCTGCTATTAATTTAGCAGATTTTTCAAAGGATAATATTTTATGCCAGGAGAAGAATGTGAGCCAGAACCTAGTATAAATTGCTATTAGAAGTGTAAATTGGTTTAACTTGTAAGAAAATATTTCAGTGGTTCAATAGAAAATTGTACCTGCTACAGAACATTCTTATGGATTACGATTTTCTAGCCCTGATTGTTGTCTTGAAGCTATTTTGCAACTCTTTGTAAGCTTTAGATAGCTAATATAGATAAATAAATGCCATCCTGTCTGCTCTCTGGTTCAAAATTAGGAAAAGAGTATGACAGGCTGTATGTTGTCATCCTAAAAGTGCTGCACTCAATATGCCAGCAAATTTGGAAAACTCAGCAGTGGCCACAGGACTGGAAAAGGTCAGTTTTCATTCCAATCCCAAAGAAAGGCAATGCCAAAAATGTTCAAACTACCACACAATTGCACTCATCTCACATGCTAGCAAAGTAATGCTAAAAATTCTGCAAGCCAGGCTTGAACAGTATATGAGCCAAGAACTTCTAGATGTTCAAGCTGGATTTAGAAAAGGCAGAGGAACCAGAGATCGAATTGCTAACATCTGTTGGATCATCGAAAAAGCAAGAGAGTTCCATAAAAACATATACTTCTGCTTCATTGACTACACTAAAGCCTTTGACTGTGTGGATCACAACAAACTGGAAATTCTTCAAGAGATGAGAATACCAGACCACCTTATCTGCCCCCTGAGAAACTTGTATGCAGGTCAAGAAGCAGCAGTTAGAACTCAACATGACACAAAGGACTAGTTCCAAATTGTGGAAAGAGTACGTCAAGGCTATATTTTGTTACCCTGCTTATTTAACTTATATGCAGAATAGATCATGTGAAATGCCAGGATGGATGAATCACAAGCTGGAATCAAGATTGCCAGGAGAAATATCAGCAACCTCAGATATGTAGATAATACCATTTTAATGGCAGAAAGTGAAGAGGAAATGAAGAGCCTCTTGATGAGAGTGAAAAAGGAGAATGAAAGAGCTGGCTTAAAATTCAACACTCAAAAAACTAAGATCATAGCATCCAGTCCCATCATTTCATGGCAAATAGAAGGGAAAAAAGGAAGCAGTGACAGATTTTATATTTTTTGGCTCCAATATCACTGCAGCCATGAAATTAAAAGATGTTTGCTCCTTGGAAGGAAAGCTATGACAAAGCTAGACAGCATATTAAAAAGCAGAGACATCACTTTGCCAACAAAGATCTGTATGATCAAAACTATGGTTTTACCAGGAGTAATGTGTAGATGTGAGATTTGGACCATACAGAAGGCTAAGCATCGAAGAATGGAGGCTTTCAAATTGTGGTGCTGGAGAAGACTCTTGAACGTCCCTTAGACTGCACAAGATCAAACTAGTCAATCCTAAAAGAAATCAACCATGAACAGTCATTGGAAGGACTGATGCTGAAGTTGGTACTTTGGCCACCTGATGGGAAGAGCTGACTCATGGTCCTGAGAAAGATTGAAGGCAAAAAAGGAAGAGGGCAGCAGAGAATAAGTTGGTTATTCTGATTTTGATTCTGATTATCATCACTGATTCAACAGACATGAATTTGAGCAAACTCTGGGAGATAGTGGAGGACAAAAGAGCTTGGTGTGCTGCAGTCCACTGGGTCATAAAGAGTCAGACAGGGCTTAATGATGAAACAACAACAACCCTGTCTGCTAGTGATTTTAATTGCCTTACCCTGCTCTGTGAAAATAACCAGTGTTGCCTCAATTTGCTATTCTGTTAGGGATCATTTACTTCATATACATTTGTGCTATTTTGATATTTCCTTTGAAATAGTTATGACATTTGTCTGGTTCCCTCATTTCTTATAAATAAAATAATTTAATATATGTTCATTTTATATCTGTGTGAAAGTTGTGATTTTATCTTTTCTTGAAAAGTTATTAATAAAACTTTCTGGAAAATTATTTGTCAGTTCAGCTGGCCTTTTGTGTCAAAGGACATCCAACCTATGAATATGGAGGGCTACCTATGGGGCCACTTTAAGGGACTTGAGCACCAATAGAGAATCTGTGGTGAGGCGGGGGGAAGTGGAACCAATTTCAGGCAAATATGGAGGGTTAACTGTGGTTACCAACAGTCATAAAAATCAAACTATGTGCCCAAATAACTTCACTTCTAGGAATTTGTCATAAAGATGTAGTGAGAGATTTATTTATGATGTTAGTTTCAACATTATTTATAATAATGTTTATTTATAAATAGTATTTAAAAATTAGAAAACAAATAAATTTTGGCTGTGCATAAAAATAATAAAAGTTGTGAACTATTAATAAATGAATTCAGCAAAGTTGAAGGATACAAAATCAGCATACAAACATTAATTGCATTTCTGTATACTAACAAAGAACCATCCAAAAAAAATTAAAAACTGAAAAGAAGGTACATTTCCAATAGCATAAAAAGAATAAAATAGCTGGGAATAAAAGTAACCAAGAAGATGAAAGATTTTTACACTAAAAACTATAAAACAATGCTGAAAGACTTTAAAGATACAAATAAATGGAAAAATATTCATAGATTGAAAAGTTTAAAATTCTAGATTTCAATAGTACCCAAAGTGATCTACAGGTTTAACACAAGCCCTATTAAAATCCCAGCAGCATGTTCACCAGAAATAATCTATCCAAAAGTAATATGGATTCTAAGGGAACCCTGAATAGCCAAAGCAATCTAGAAAAAGGAAAGCAAAGTTGAAGATCCCACAATTCCTGATTTCAAAACCAATTACAAAGCTACAGTCATCAAGACAGTGTGATAATAGCATTAAGACAGGCATACAGACATAGATGAACAGAGAGTGCAGAAATAAATAAGTACACACACTCAATGATTTTCAAAAAGGGTGCCAAGACTATTCAATAAGAAAAGGACAGCTTTTTGAAGAAATAACATAAGAGAAATGGATATCCACATGAAAAAAGTGAAATTAGATACTTACCTTAAATCATATACAAAATTTAGCTCAAATGGATTAAAGGCCTAAAGGTAAGAGCTAAAACTGTAAAACTCAGAAGAAAATGTCAGGATAAAAATTCATAACACTGAATTCGGTAATAATTTCTTACATAGGATGCTAAAAGCACAAGCAACAAAAGAAAAAAATTGATATATTGGACTCCATTAAAAAATTAAACTTCTGTGCACCAAGGACACAATTAACAAAATGAAAAGATAAAATACAAAGCAAAAGAAAGTATATGCAGTCTGTATATATGATAAGGATTTATATCCATGCTATATAAAGAACACCTGTAACTCAACAAAAACAAACAACCCGATTAAAAAACAGGTCAAGGGCTTGAAAAGTCATTTCTCCAAAGAAGATATACAAATTGTCAAAAAGCTCAGGGAAAGATGCTTGACATCGCTAATGAGTGTTCAGTTTGATTCTTTGCAACCCCATGGACTACAGCCCGCCAGGCTCCTCTGTCCATGGACTTTTCCAGGCAAGAGTACTGGAGTGGGTTTCCATTTCCTACTCCAGGGGATCTTCCTGATTCAGGGATCAAACTCAATATCTCTTGCGTCTCCCAAATTGGCGGGAGGACTCTTTAACACTGTACTACCAATCATTAGGGAAATGCAAAGCAAAACCACAATGAGAAACTGCATTTCATACACTTTAAAATGGCTATTAAAAAAATAAAAAATTATAATGTTGGTGAGGGTCTGGAGAAATTGAAATGCTTCTGCACTGATGGTGGAACTGTAAAATGGTACAGCCACAGTGTAATTCAGAAATTCCAGGGTCTTGAAGAGATAGTTGTACACTCATATCCATAGCAACATTTATTCACAATAGCCAAAGGGAGGAAGCAATCAACGTGTTCCTCAATGGACAAATAGAGTTAAAAAGTGTAGTATATACATAAAATAGATTATTATTCAGCCTTAAAGAAAAAGGAATTCTCACATATGCTGTAAGACATTATGCTAAATGAAATAAGCTAGTCACAAAAAGACCAATACTATATGATTCCACATATATGAGGTATCTAGAGTGGTCAAATTAACAGAGACAGAAAATATAATGTTGAGGGTTGAGGTTGAAAGGGGAAGGAGGAGTTATTGTTAACTGTGTATAAAAGTTTAAGTTTTGAAAAATGAAACGATTCCAGATGTGGATGGTAGTGACGACTGCATAATTGTATATACTTAACACCATTACACTACACACTTAAAATGATTAAGATGGTAAGTTTTATGTGAAAAGAATTTTACAATTAAACATTTTGAAACAAATAAACCATGAAGTATTATCTAAGGTGTGTTTACTCCGATTTCCCCATTTAGAATCCTTACACTCACTCTGGGAGGTATGCTGGTTTAATCCAACAAGGCAGCATAAAGCAGTTGTGAACAGCACAGACTGTGGAGGCCAAGTGCCTGAAGTGTGAGTCTGGTTTCATCATTTTCTAACTCTCTATCACAAAGCAATTACTAACTTATCTATGCCTCAAATTCTTCATTTGTTGAACAAGAATTGATTTCATACATGTGAAGCACTTAGATCAGGAAGACAAATAACAAATATTCAATTAAGGTGAACCATTATTATCTCCAGGAATTAGAGAACTTGTCCAAAATCAGACAGCTAAAAGATTGTAGGGTCACAGTATCAATTCAGATGAACTGGATTTCAAAAGTCAAGCTATCAAGCATCAAGTGAAATACCATCTCAGGTAAATGTAGTCATTAAAATGATATTTTAAAAAATGTGGCCAGGAGTATGTACATATGTATATATCAATCATATATATTTCTGTTATATATTCACACATCTATTGAAAAATAGAGGAAAACTTTCAATTCATGTGAATAATTTGTCAATAAAAATACATTTACGAAATACAAAAGTTTCTACAGAAAACAGTTCAGATGGTGTGATAAAGCTACCGTATTGCAATATACAGAAGCTCTCACAGGACAATTTGATCTAACACATCATAATTAGCTTTTATTTTAATGTATCTTTATTTCTACTTCATGTATAATAATTTATATTGCATAGAAGTAATTGAATTATAATGCATAATTATTTATATTCTAAAGGGATAAACCTCAGGTTTTTTGTTCCTTCCTTGAGAGCTTATTGAAACTCTTTATTATTTAACTAAATATCTCACATAGAAAACAGCTGGATTTAATACTGAGCAGTTTTTGTTTGTTGTTTTTGTTGATGATATTTTTAGTATTTAATTTTCCATGTATTTAAAGCAGAGCAAGACATGCCACGAGCATGCCTTTATCTGGCTGTCCCTTCTTTTAAGGAACCTTCAACGGGATGTGTGAACATGTGCTTACATATCTAAAATCAGTTGGTCACTGTTTACATCAGGGAAGCAAAGGTCCATGTCTTTGCAGTCACTGCCTTTATACTCCTGTGAGGCACAAATTTTCTCCAGAAGGTAGCTGGCTGTATAGCCAGAAGAAAGAAATTAAGACACAGAAACCAGTATGGGAGGAAAGTTGATGTTTCACTGTATGACCTTTTTTTATCTTCTGAATTTTGTAACACATACATTTATCTTTTTTTAAATGATAGCAATTAAAATGTTTAAAATTTGGGGAAAAAATATTGTCTAGATCATACCAGGAAAGAATATTTTATGATACAAAATTTTACCATTTAATTTTATCAAATAAAAAAATGTTTCTTCATGATACATGTGAAAATAGTTTGTGATACAGTGATTACATGCTAAAGCCAAAAATTTTGATTTTAAACCGGGTTAGGTATAAAGAACATAGACTTACATCCACCTTCAGGAAAACATGCATCCTGATTAGAAAAAAAGACATGCCTATTAATCAATATTTTAAAATGTACTAACACAATGATTGACTGCTATGTGTTATGCACTATTCTAAATGCTTGAAATGTTTTCATATATTTAATCATTACAATAAACCCATGAGTAGATAATCTTACTAGTCCTAAAGTCCAGATGGAGAAACCAAGGAGTAGAGAATATAAATAACATGATAGTTAAGGTCACAGAATCAGTAAGTGGTAGAGAAAAAATAGATTCAAATTTGGATCTAAAGACAACAAGTATTAAGCTAAAGTTCCTCCTGGCTTCTGAGATGAGACATTACTTAAAGTCTCACTGCCCCAGGGGAGTAAATAGAGCTCCCTTGATATTCCTAATTGTGCCCCTAGAGGTGTAGAAACTTGGCTTCCCAGGTGGTGCTAGGGTAAAGAACCCGCCTGCCAATGCAGGAGACATAAGAGACGTGGGTTTGATTCTGGGGTCCAGAAGATCCCCTGGAGGAGGGCGTGGCAACCCACTCTAGTATCCTGCCTGGAGAATCCCACGGACAGAGGAACCTGGTGGGCTACAGTCCATGGGGTCGCCAAGAGTCAGACATGACAGAGCAACTTAGCAGTAGCAGCAGGTCTAGAAACCACTGCAAATAATTTTAAATTCCCAGAGACTTCAGTTCCTGTGATTCCCTCTGATTTGGGGCTCCAAGATCTCTAAATTTTGTTTTGCTACTTCATTAACATGCATATAAAACTGAGCTCAGTTTCAAGTTGGGAGAAATGATTATCTTCAATCGATTTTAATGGATTAATCTTTAAAGGATACATGGGTAGGAATCTGAGAGTATGCAGTGGACAACGTAACACTCCCAACCCAACTCCCTTCACTCATCTTCCTCGTTACCTCCTTCACCCCTAGCAGCCATCAAGCCAGTTTTACTGAGAAATATTGTATCTTCCAAGAAGACGTCAGCTCATAAAAATTACTTTCACTATGTTTTCCACACAAGTAAAATAAAAATGCAAAACTTATTAACAGGCAATGTAGTACTGGCCAGGCCAGAAAGAGCTTTGCCTCCAAGGCATTTAGATTTTGCTGAGGGAAGAAAGATAATAACACATAAATAAGAGAAATATATTACAAAATGATCAGGACTTTGCAAAAAAAATAATAAATTACAGTAGGCTTCAATGCAGACTGTAAATTGGGTGGTCAGGTTAAACCTATCTTAGAAGATGACATTTGAACTGAGAGTTCAAGAAGAGGAGTCAGATTAGACAGAAGAAAAAGCTAACACAAAGCTCTAAAGTAGTAGAATCACTATGGGTTCTAAGAACAAACAGCTAAGAACTAAGTAAGAAGGCCAGTATGGCAAAATAGGGAGCAAAGAAGAGAGAAGTTCATCACAAGGTCAGTGATGGTTGCAGAGGTGTGTAGAAGTACAGTATTTTTATTTATTTAATTTTAAATGGAAGGATAACTGCTTTACAGAATTTTGTTGTTTTCTATCAAACCTCAAGATGAACCAGCAACAGACATACATGTATCCCCTCACTCTTGCACCTCTGTTTTTCAGCTAGAGTGAGAACCTTGGTTTCATTCTAAGTTGCTTGGATTAATCAGAGATGCAGAACCACTAGGAATAAAACAATAAAAGGGATCTTAGTGCATGTGTAGGAGCTGGTTAAACAGCTTGTCTCACTGTTATTTGTCTAGCTTTGAGCTTGAACTCATTAGAGCAAATATTTGAGAAAAAAGATGGGCATAAAGTAAGGGTGTAAGAGGATAAACTGGACTTCATGCAGATGAAGTGGACACCACCAAGGGCAAACTGAGGGGCTATGGCAACAGCGCCTCTCGCTTCGTTGACCTCTGGATCATAAAATCAGAGGCTACTTCCCTTCCATCTTCCAAGGCTCAAACTCTTTTGTGGCCAATGCTAGCCCAGAACCATATAGGGAAAGGAATTCTGAGGAACACAGTTCCAACTTAGTGGATAGTTCCAAGCAGTGGAATGACATTTTCTGATTTTTAGAAATCATCCTCATGACAATTGTGGTGGTAATTAAGTGCCAGAAATGAGTCAAGTTGAACAAATGTTATTCCAGTAAAGGTTAGTAACCTGTATGAGAGGAGGAAAACATTATTTGTATGTTTGACAAGTTCTGTGGTGTGAAACCTCCACCATAGCCAATTTCAAGAACTAATCTAGCAACTGGTTCACCAAACTCCTGAAAATTTAGCAATTAGCTCTCATGTGCTGTTATCAGTCAGCTGAGAGATGAAGACTAGGTGAAAATGAATTTCTGATATTTGAGACTGAACGAGTCACAGCTGATACTGTACTCCATAGTGGCCCCTCCCTAAGCCTTGAGCAAGCTTGGGCACCTTGACTGTCTTTCTTGAGCATGAGATTCTTTCTTGGGAGGTTCCTTCAACATTCCTACAAATAGATCCTTCATGTACAATTTTAACATGCCTTTTAAATGTGTGTGTGTGTATGTGTGTGTGTGTATGCAGGCTCAGTCGTGTCCAACTCTTTGCAACACTATGAACTGCATCCCACCAGGCTCCTCTGTCCATGGAATTTTTCAGGCAAGAATACTGGAATGGGTTGTCATTTCCTTCTCCAGGGGGGTCTTCCAGGAATTGAACCTGTGGCTTTTGTGTCTCCAGAACTGGCAGGCAGATTCTTTACCACTAGTGCCACCTGGGAAGCCTTTTAAATACTGTACATTAAATCAGTGTCAACTCAAGCAGAATCCCCCAGTAGAGAAGATGAAATGAGCCATGGCTTATCATGTTCAGCCATTGCAGTCTGACTAGAATTTGGAAGAAAAAAGTAAGAAATGTGTAGAGCTCATAGCAATGCAATAATATTGAGAGTTGCTCTCACAAGAGAGGCCATCCCTAAGGAAGGAAGAGAAGGTTTCTATTCTACAGAGAGGAGCAAATACAAACCATAAATTATTGCTCAGGACACAAGAAAGTGATGCAATATTAAATGTCTCTTCATGAAATGGCTTTCATCATTCTTTATTTTTTTTTTTTACTACCTAGAGAAAATTCCTGTGATTTTTACACCATAACAGAACAAGCAGAAAAATGTGATATGACTCAGAACTTATATAGCTGATATAAAATCTATCATATTTTTGAGAGTTACAAAAATCTTTCACTCTGGGACAACAGGTAATAAATAACCCAATCACGTGGAGTCCATGCTTCTCTTGCTCACCCTCAGCACTGTGATGCTGATGAAGACTACAATATTTCAGTGAGTTTTGCACAGAGAGGCCTATTTGGAGGCTGTCAGAGAAGACACGGCATTATTTTTATAAGCTGATTTCTCATTTGGAGTGAATCCTAGGTTTTTCGAGCAGAATGTTACATAGCAAGCCTCAAGGTTAGGAAGACATTAAAAGGGAATTTAATTTACCATACCCATAATGTTTGCACTATCTCTGTAGTACTTTTGAATATCTTCAAGGCAGAGCTACAAACTAAATGCAGATCTTTTGGTTTCTCATTGTATTTTTTATTACTGGTATTTAGTTATGTGTCCTCCACTTCCTAGTGGAGTCTCTCTTTCTCATATAGGTAGATCAATATATACATACATACAGATAGACATATATGATAAATAATGATATGGTTATATGGGTGGAGTATCATCAAGGTATGTGGAGTTCATCAAGGCTATACTACTTTACCTTGTATATTCAAGATGAACATGCTTGTGGAAGTCAAGCAGTTATACAAAATTAATTGAAGAGGTAAGAATAAAGTAATTATAAATAAGATGATGGTCTTGGTAATTAGTCTTCTAGCAATCCACCATTAATAGACAGATGACCAAAGGATTAGGAAGTTGCTGAGACTTCTAAGATCTTCACTTTTGGATACTTCAGAAGTCAATTATAGAAATGGCCTATGGGTCTATGAATGGAAACACGGTATTTTAGTTAACATAGCTGCAAAATAAAGCATCCCATATGAGTGGTATAAATAACCATTATATTAAGGTGAGTCAGGCATTAAGATAACCTAGGGCCTGGATAGCTCTTTTTTCTGTTTCTTCTCTTTAAGAAAACTCATAAGCTAGAGGTAACAAAATGTATGGGAGTTGAAATCATCTAAAGGCTTGCAAACTTAAATATATGATAGGAAATGAAGGCATCAGACTCCAACCTTGGCTAGGGATTTTTTTTTTTTTGAGTTCTAAAAGCATCAATCCCAGGAGGACCAGGTTTTCCTTTCTTTTATATTCCTAGAACCAGATGCAACATATTTGAGACTTCTGTGTAGTCACAAGTGCACCAAAATTCAAGGGGAAAGAATATAGATTCCCTACATCTCAATGAGAGGAGTATTAGGGACACAAGGTAAGAAGAACATATAGGAGGGAAATATGTTTGAAACTAGTTTTGAGAAATATAGTTTCCCCCTGTCTGCCCACTAGGTTCCCAAATTCATATATTGCCATGGAAAATGTGCTCTCGATTTCCTCTAAAATCCCCAAATCTAATCTAGTTATAGCATGAGCCTTAAATTAAGGGTCTTATTATCAAAATCAGGTCCAAATACATATGGGGCTCTTTAATGTGATTACTTGCATATAGTTCCTTCAGTACCATTTCTGTCAACCTGAAGAACTGTGGACTAAAGTTATATCTGCCTTACACACACCCAGCACACAGTGGTGGAACATTCATAGGATAACTGCTATAGACACTTTTATTTAGAAAGGGTAAAAACAAGAGATACTAGCAAGCATTGCCCTATGGCTATTTTGATATCTAGCACATTTCTTGTTTAAACTAAGTCCCACTGTCTGAGAGTTGTTCTCTGTGGCTCTTTGCTTTGCCTTCTAAGTCTCCCTTCCTTTTCTGTAGGAAATAACCCATCTTGTCAGTTCAGTAGTCCTCTCAGCCTGCTTCCTTATATCACGATGACTAAGTTTTCAGAGTTAGCATCTCATGAGACTCAAGAAGAAGCTCAGCTGCCTTTTGCAACCCAGTCTTGGAAACCACATAGCATCATTTGTGTTGTAACCATAAGCTCTCCAGATTTTAGAACAGGGATCACAGCCCACACACCTGTGTTAAAGATGAATTTTCAGATTAGCTTGTGGGATTGAACAAAGTATTTAAGGCATTTTTGAAAAATATTCCATAAGATGGTATGGGAAATCTGAAAGAACTTTTTGGCCAACCCAATGTGATCAGCCATACTAGGGATTCTGTTTCCCTGTTTGGTTATTTTAAACTGCAGCATTTTGACACAATCTTTGGAATCTTAATCCAGTTTAGCTAATATTAATATAGGTGTCGGTGGTGGGAGGGGGGGTCTCCCTGGTGGCTCAGAAAGTATAGAATCTGCCTGCGATGCAAGAGACCCTGCTTTGATACCAGGATCAGGAAGATCCCCTGGAGAAGGGACTGGCTACCTACTTCAGAATTCTTGCCTAGAGAATCTTGTGGACAGAAAAGCCTGGCAGACTACAATCCATAAGGTCACAAAGAGTCAAACACAACTGAGCGACTAAAAAACACTGTAGGTAGAGACATTCTTACATGGAGGCAAAGTGGTCAGGGACTTAATGTGTGTAATAGGAAGCCCTTTTAAAAAAAAAAGTACCCCTTTTCCCTTTGTATTAGTAAAGATTGGCTAGGATCAAAGAGGAAAAAAGCCTCAAAAATATAATGTCTAAAAACAACCATCTATTTCACACTTTCTTAATATTTCTGAGTGGTCTGATTGATAGTTAGCTCTGTTCCATATAGTCATTTAGCAACCCATGCCTTTAGGAACAGTCTACTACTTTCAGTAGTTGAATCCCAAAATATTCTTGCAAGGGCACCATCCAACACAGCAAAAAGTAGAAAGGGAAGTAGAAAGCAAAGTACTTACAAGGTTTATATGGACCCGATATGGGTGTGGTCTGAGTTTACTGTTTCCATTGCCAGAACTCTGTTACATGGCATACCTAATCCCCAAAAAAAGGATAGGAATAGAAGCACAGTTGGTGTCCAGGAAGAAGAGGTCATATATTTTCCCGAAAAGTAGCATCCAACTTCTCCTGCTCCACCAATTGCTTATGAACCATCATCTTCCTATTGCTAGGCTGAAGCAAATCTCCAACTCTGAATATCACTTGTGAAGTTGAGTCTCTCTTCACACCCCTTGGAGATCCAAAACACACCCTATACCCTTCTTTGTCCTGGGCTATGCCCTGAGAGATGGAGCTTAAGTCTTCATCTCTTAGACTTGCTTGCCCTCTGGATTCTGGTTGGGTTTGGCCAGTAGGAGATGGAGAGAAAAGAGCTAAAGGTAGGACGAAAGAGGTCAAAGCATTGATTCCCTCCCTCTATCCTCACAGCTTTGCTGTTGCTCCAACATCAGTTCAGTTTCACCCTAAAGCTGGAGCTTCTGGAGGGTGGCCAGTTTTCCACAACACCAGTCCCTTTCTGGATTCTAATAACACCATTCCCTCTTCTGGCCCCTCTTGGTCTGTGGTTTTAACAGCTTCCCCCAAGGCTAATTTCTTACTCTTTCTCTGGTTTTTCTGGCTGGATCTCATAACCTTTCCCACTCCTCTCTAAATAGTTACTTCATTAAACAGTTCTTAGTTAGACTCTTTGAGATGTTATTTATTTTCCATCTTGCCTTTGAATGATACAGTTGTTCTATGGATTTAATTTGATCAAGACATATAATTATGAGGATCCTATTTATGCAAGTATGGGATACATAAAATAAAAATGGATTGCCTCTTTTAGTTACCTATTGCATGCAACAAATTATATCAAAATTTAGTGTTTAAAAATCAGTTAGTATTTTCTGGGTAAGGTATCTGGGTACAACTTAGGTAGGTCATTTGACTCTGGGTATCCCAGAGGCTACCATCCAGCTGTCAACCGGGGTGTAATCAATTTAAGACTTGACTAACAGAAAATCTGCTTATAAGCTCATTTATATGTTAGTCAGAGGCCACCCTCAGTTTCTTGTCATATGGGCTTTTCCATAGGGAAGTTCATACATAGCAGCTGGCAATATTTGAAGGAAGCAAATGAGAGAATAAAAAAGGACAAATAAGAGAATCTTTCTGGAAAGCAGACTCTAAAGTGACATCTCATTGTTTTTGTCATTTGTTCTCATCAAAAGCAAGTTACTAGGTTCAACCCAGAGACAAGGCAAGGGGATTATACACGGAGCAGAGAATCAGGAAGCAGGTCTCACTGGGACATATCTTAGAAGCTGCCTACTATATCCCCTAACCTGCCGACATCCCCACTGTATGTATGAAGTTGGCAAGAAATATCAGTAAAGACTTTTGAGAGTATAGCCTACAAATTCTTCTATTAATACCTCTTATTCTTTACACATCAGAAGTCAGCATAACTAACTGCCCGTCATCAGAAGCAACACAGCTAATGCACTCACTACAAAAACACACATATATCAACTAGAATCATACCACATCACTTTTAAATGAAAATCATTGCATAAAAAAGGGAAAAGATAGAATCTAGAAAAAAATCGCAATCAGTAATTTCTTAACATTAATTGCTAAGTAACCAATCCTATTCTGCATTCTAATGGAAGCTCTAACTGTACACAGTCCCTGGCTTTTTTCTTCACCTCCCTATTCAGAGTGTGCAAAAATATCTATAAACTCCTTTGGGTACAGATTATTCAGTGGATCCCAACAGAGAGTTAAACACAGAGACAGAATAAAGTTACTTTTTTCCTTTGTTATATCCTACTATGGACACATCCATTTTCTAAAACCATGCCATCTTTTCCTTGAAAATAATATTTGTATGGTGGAAGGAATTTGTTGAGTAAAATTAGATTTTCAAAGGGATCAGCAATAGATGTAGACTTCAAAGTAATGTAATTTACACCACTGAGCTTCTTTTGACCTGTAAATTTACAACATGCCTGCTGTCACTTTCTTGCTCAATCATAGGAGATGCAGAGTATCAGTCTTTGAAAGAAGACAGATGACCCTACAACACACCAGGTCTCCAGGGCTCCTCAAAAATAGGGTATCAAAAGAAATTGCATTTTGTTTTTGAAGAACTGGCCAATAAATGACTCTGCTGCTCTGAGTTCTTTTTTAATTCTGTTATATCTCAAAACCAACTAAAATATCTTTTAAGAAATAGTGTAATACTGAACAGATTATAAATTAACAGCCAGCAAATTTAATTGAGTTCATTTAACCTTGTGAGCCTAAAGAGATATTTTTAAAGTATAAAGAAAAAAGAAGAGTAAAGTGTGCTCACTAGACCAGCTTTTCCCATGTCTTCGGGCATTAATTTTGTCCTTTTAAGTAAGAAGTTCCTATTAGTTATTGAATTTCCAAATGATAAAATATCACACTCAAAAGAACTTATTTTAGCACTGATTTTTATCTCCTGAGTTTTTAACAGAAAAATTAAATTCAAAACACAGCAAATTGTACCACTCTATGAGAGCGGTTCCTTAATATCACTTCCTATATTGGTTTCTTCCTTTTTTATTCTTAAATTCAAATCTCTCCTCCATTTCAATACATGCACTATGCTGAAAGTCAGATTTACACACTCCCACTAAAGTTAAATGATTAGCATTGACTCTCTCCTTAAGTCACCATCTTCAATTTTATGTTATCATTCTTCCAGAACTCAGAAACTTAATAGCACTTTGATCCAAATCAAGTGGACTTTGCAGTTTTGCTCTCAATTCCAGATCTCTTCCTTGCATTTGATGACACTTAAACAAGTCATAAAATGTGCTGCTTTTTCTCAAAGAGACCACCCTTCCCTTGAGTGATTTCTTGATCCTCTCTTGCCTTATCTCCAGAGCTTTCCTCCATTGCTGTGTTTTGACTGACCATTATGGTCCAAGCTCTCATTCCTCTGTACTGAGATTAAGGCAACAACCTCTTAGATGGTATTTTTACCATTTGTCCCTCCCTAGGGCATGTTGAAGCTGAAGTTGCAATACTTTGGCCACCTGATGTGAAGAGATGACTCAATGGAAAAGACCCTGATGCTGGGTAAGATTGAGAACAGGAAGAGAAGGGGATAACAAAGGATGAGACGGTTGGATGACATCACCAACTCAATGGACTTGAGTTTGAGCAAACTCAGGGAAACAGTGAAGGACAGGGAAGCTTTGCATGCTACAGTCCATGGGGTCACAGAGTCAGACACAGCTGAGCAACTGAACAACAACAACAAGAGTATGCTGGAGTCAGTTTGTACCAGTTTATGAGAGTGGTTTGTAAAGTTTTCAGGGATTTTGCCAGCTGGTCTTTAAGCAAGTATTAAAACTAAAATATATAAACTTACACTGAAATGTATTACCTAAAAGTAATAAATATGCATACCTCACCACTTCCTACTTTGCTATGCGGTCTTGAATTTATTTACATCTATTATATCTGTAAGCATGGACATAGATATATAAAGAGAGACTACTATATATCTCGCCCCAGTTTTTCTTTAAATGATGTTTGAAATTGACCATGGTGGGAGTATTAACAACACAGAAAACAGTAAATCCTACAAATGAGGGCATTGATTATTAGAGAAGAAGTTGTTGAATGTTTGCCAGCACATCACTGTCGCTGCAGACTGACGCATCAGCCTCCTCTGGCTTATCTCATTCTTGATGAGGAACTCGTAACCAGATATGGGTGCTGCATTAGTTAGGGCTTTCTAGAGGAACAGAACCAATGGGATTTATAGATAGGATAGGAAGGCTATATCCATAAAATGATATCTATGTACAGATAGCTATAGATAAATAGATATTAATATAGAGGAATAAGAGACTTATTACAGGAAATAGCTCACACAATAATGGAGTCTGAGAAGTCCCAGGATCTGAAGCCTGCAAGCTAGAGAACCAGGAAAACTAAAGATGTCATTCATTCCATGTCCAAATGTCTGAGAGCCAGAAAAACCCCGGTATATGTCTCAATCCAAGTCCAAAGGCGATGTACAAAGGCGAGAGAAGAGGGATGTTCCACCTTACACAGACAAATTCGTCCTTCTTCTACATTTTTGTTCTATTGGAACCGTCAGTGTATTGGATGATGACTAACTGCAATAGGGAGGGCAACCTTACTCTGTCTACTGATTCAAATGGTAATCTCTTCAGAAACACCCTCACAGACACACCTAGAAACAATATTTTACCAGCTATCTGGGTGTCCCTCAGGGGAGTCAAGTTGACACATACGATGAACTCTGCTAGATGCCTTTGGTCAGTCTGTCATGGAAGATCTGCAGGTCCAGGGCCAGTGGAGAGGTACGCCTGGTCTGTCACTATGGCCTCAGGTGAGACTCGGGCAGAGACAACTGACAAGATACAGGAGAACAGAACACAAAGCTGTTAAGTCCGAGAACAGAGTCCAGTCAACAAGTCTGAGGCAGCTAAGCTCAATAACAAAAGACGAGCTTTTGTTCAAGTAATGGTCAAGTAATGACTTTTAAAGTCAAGTAATGACTCTACCTCATCTAAATTGTCCTAAATGAGAAAAAAAAATGGAGAAAATTCTCCTCTCTGATAGTTAACGTTAAACAAAATTATCAAGAAGAGAGTTTATAAGTTGTGACTTAAACTGGAACATTTTGTGGCTGTATCTTCAAATATAATCAGCAATTATGAATTGGAAAATTCCCATTCAATAAGTGTGCTTCAATATCTTTGAAGTTTACTGTGTAATTTCTCTGTCCCAAATGCAAGATGTTTAGGACTTTAATCTTTTCTCCTTTCTTACTTATTATTTGTGAATCATGGGTTTTCCCTGAAAGCATTTTTAGCAGAACTTTGTAGAAAAACTTTTCATATTGTATTATAATATCATTTGTTTGACAGTACTTTTATTATCCATATTAATTTCAATATGCTGAATTGGTGTTATATTTATATATATTGTCACACTAAATTTTCCTAAACAAATTGCCTTCCTAAAAACTATATGGAACAAATTTATTATTTTATGAAAACTACTTTGATAAATCACTACCTCATAAAAGGTAACACTTAATTTAAATGTTTTATTAAAAATATTTTATATATATTGCTAATGTTACATACTATGTTAGTTTCTAAAACCCAATAAGAGTAAGTTAGAATATAAATATTTCATATCTATAAATTCCACATCATGTTTTCCAAGACTTATCCTCTGAAATTTTCTAGTTGACTACATAGATAAAGAATTTTCTATAAATAAAGACAATGTAAAAGTGAAAACTATTTGCAATTAAACTGTTGGAGCTAATGAAACAAGAAAAACTTTTATTTTCTGAGTTATTCAAATTTGTTACAATGAACATGTGCAAGAAACACTTGCTCATAGGAAGAAAAGTTATGACCAACCTAGACAGCATATTAAAAAGCAGAACATTACTTTGCCAACAAAGGTCCATCTAGTCAAGGCTGTGGTTTTTCCAGTAGTCATATATGAATGTGAGAGTTGGACTATAAAGAAAGCTGAGCAATTGAAGAATTGATGCTTCTGAGCCATGGTGTTAGAGAAGACTCTTGAGAGTCCCTTGGACTGCATGGAGATCCAACCAGTCCACCCTAAAGGAAATAAGTCCTGAATATTCATTGGAAGGACTGATGCTGAAGCTGAAACTCCAAAACTTTGGCCACCTGATGCAAAGAACTGACTCATTTGAAAAGACCCTGATGCTGGGAAAGATTGAAGGCAGGAGGAGGAGGGGATGACAGAGGATGAGATGGTTGGATGGCATCACCGACTTGATGGACATGAGTTTGAGCAAGCTCCAGGAATTGGTGATGGTGGGTTGCCTGGCGTGCTGCAGTTCATGGGGTTCCAAAGCGTTGGACATGACTGAGCGACTGAACTGAACTGAACTGTCCTTGCTGGAGGATCTGTTTCTCCTTAACAAGAACCTTCCAACTAATCTTGCAAGCTTAAAACTTGTATTCTGTGAGAGTGGGTTTGGTAAGATGTTAGTTCTAATCCTGTTATCTTAAGATATATGTTGTGGGAGTAGGTCTGAGAAAAGTGCATAAGGCCTTGCTAAGATGAGAGAGGGGGGCACCTTTGTCCCCCTTCTGATGTCTGTGTCACAAGCTTTCTCTGTCCTCTTTCACACAAAAGTTCTTGAATGATCAAACCTGATCCCCGGTCCCAAAGCTAAATCTTCTTCTCCAGAGATCACGAATCTCACATTGTTCACCATAAGCTATAATATGCACTTAATTTTTTTTTCATTGTTTTCCACACTTTCTTTAATGAGAGGTTAATGATAGTAATGGTTAGTTTCCACTGAAGTTTGTTTTATTTTTGGATAGAATCCTCCAAAGTTCTCTGGACCCAGTTTTCTTGTACATGCATCTTAAAAAATTAAGCAGAGAAATCAGCAAGAGGGTGGAAATGACTAAATCCACATCTACCTATCTGTAAAGTGATATCGGTTGGGAAGGTCCCCTGGAGAAAGGAAAGGCTACCCACCCCCAGTATTCTTGGGCCTCCCTCGTGGCTCAGAGGGTAAAGAATTTGCCTGCAATTCAGGAGACCTGGGTTCGATCCCTGGGTTGGGAAGATGCCATGCAGGAAGGCAAGGTAACCCACTCCAGTATTATTGCCTGGAGAACCCCCATGGACAGAGGAGCCTGGCAGACTACAAACAGTCCATGGGGTCACAAAGAGTCAGACATGACTGACCTATGAAGCACAGCACAATGCCACCTTGGAAACCCATATGAGCCATATGGAAGGGTTAATGTACTTTATTGAAATGTTCTCATTCCAAATCTTCAAGTAACTGGTCCCCACTCAACATTCAAATCTCATTTAACTGTCCACTCTTCAGAGTGACAATATACAACATATATTGTCACCCCACTTATTTAACTTATGCAGAGCCCATCATGCGAAATGCCAGGCTAGATGAAGGAGAAGCTAGAATCAAGATTGCCAGAAGAAGTATCACTAACCTCAGATATACAGATGATACTAGCCTTATGGCAGAAAGAGAAGAGGAACTAAAGAGCCCCTTGATGAAAGTGAAAGAGGAGAGTGAAAAAGCTGGCTTAAAACTTAACATTCAAAAAAAGAAGATCATGGCATCTGGTCCCATCACATCATAGGAAGTAGATGGGGGAACAATGAAAACAGTGACAAACTTTATTTTCTTGGGCTCCAAAATCACTGCAGATGGTAACTGCAGCCATGAAATTAGAAGACACTTGCTGTTCCTGGGAAGAAAAACTATGAGAAATCTAGACAGCGTATGAAAAAGCAGAAACATTACATTGCTGACAAATGTCCGTCTAGTCAAAGCTATGGTTTTGCCAGTAGTCATGTATGGATGTGAGAGTTGGACCATAAAGAAGACTGAGTGCTAAAGAATTGATGCTCTTCAACTGTGGTGTTGGAGAAGACTCTTGAGGGTCCCTTGGACTGCAAGAAGATAGGAGATCAAACCAGTAAATCTTAAAGGAAAGCAATCCTAAATATTCATTGGAAGGACTGATGCTGAAACTTCAGTACTTCAGCCACCAGATACAAAAAGCTGACTCAAAAGAAAAGACCCTGATGCTGGGAAAGATTAAAGGCAGGAGGAGAAGGGGACGACAAAGGATGAAATGGTTGGGTTGCATCACCTATTCAAAGGACATGAGTTTAAGCAAGCTCCAGGATATGGTGAAGGAGAGGGAAGAATGGCGTGTTGCCATCCATGGGATTGCAGAGAGTTGGACACGATTGAGCAACTAAACAACAACTTCAAGTGAACATTTTGAGTCCATATCTTAAGCAAACACTAACATAACACCCCATTTATATTTTCATCGTTACATGAATAGGTGATTAAAATGATCTGAACTTCAGTTTCAGCTTCAGCATCAGTCCTTCTAATGAATATTAAGGACTGATTTCTTTTAGGATGACTGGTAGGATCTCCTTGCAGTCCAAGGGATTCTCAAGAGTCTTCTGCAACACCTCAGTTCAAAAGCATCAATTCTTTGGTGTTCAGCTTTCTTTATAGTCCAACTCTCACATTCATACATGACTACTGGAAAAACCATAGCCTTGACTAGACGGACCTTTGATGGCAAAGTAATGTCTCTGCTTTTTAATATGCTGTCTAGGTTGGTCATAGCTTTTCTTCCAAGGAGCAATCATCTTTTAATTTCATGACTACTGTCACTATCTGCAGTGATTTTGGAGCCCCCAAAAATAAAGTCTGTCACTGTTTCCCCATCTATTTGCTATGAAGTGATGGGACCAGATGCCATGATCTTAGTTTTCTGAATGTTGAGTTTTAAATCAACTTTTTAACTTTCCTCTTTCACTTTCAACGAGAGGCTTTTTGTTCTTCTTTGATTTCTGACATAAGGGTTGTGTTATCTGCATATCTGAGATTATTGATATTTCTCCCAGCAGTCTTGATTCCAGCTTGTGCTTCATCCAGCCTGGCATTTTGCATGATGTACTCTGTACATAAGTTAAATAAGCAGGGTGACAATATACAGCCTTGATGTACTCCTTTCCCAATTTGGAACCAGTCTGTTACTCCACGTCCAGTTCTGTTGCTTCTTGACCCGCATACAGATTTCTCAGGAGGCAGGTCAGATGGTCTGGTATTCCCATGTCTTTAAGAATTTTCCACAGTTGTTTTGATCCACACAGGGAATGACTTTGGCCTAGTCAATTAAGCAGAAGTAGATGTTTTCTGGAACTCTATTGCTTTTTTGATGATCCAGTGGATGTTGGCAGTTTGATCTCTTATTTCTCTGCCTTTTCTAAATCCAGCTTGAATATCTAGAAGTTCATGGTTCACGTATTGCTGAAGCCTGGCTTGGAGAATTTTAAGCATTCCTTTGCTAGCGTGTGAGATAAGTGCAATTGTGTGGTTGTTTGAGCATTCTCTGGCATTGCCTTCCTTTGGGATTGGAAAGAAAACTGACCTTTTCCAGTCCTGTGGTCACTGCTGAGTTTTCCAAAATAGCTGGCATATTGAGTGCAGCACTTTAAAGCATCATCTTTTATGATTTGAAATAGTTCAACTGGAATTCCATCACCTCCACCAGCTTTGTTTGTAGTGATGCTGCATCACTACATGTCTAGCTCAAGGCGAGTGATCACACCATTGTGATTATCTGGGTCATGAAGATCTTTTTTGTACAGTTCTGTGTATTCTTGCACCTCATCTCAGTATCTTCTGCTTCTATTAGCTCCAAAGAATTTCTGTCCTTTATCGAGCCCATCTTTACATAAAATGTTCCTTTGGTATCTCTCATTTTCTTGAAGAGATCTCTAGTCTTTCCCATTCTACTGTTTTCCTCTATTTTTGGCATTGATCACTGAGGAAGGCTTTCTTATCTCTCCTTGCTATTCTGTGGAACTCTGCATTCAGATGCTTATATGTTTCCTTTGCTCCTTTGCCTTTAGCTTCTCTTCTTTTCTCAGCTTTTCTCTTCTTTTCTCAGCTTCTTTCTTAGCTACTATAAGGCCTCCTCAGACAACCATTTTGCCTTTTGCATTTCTTTTTCTCAGGGATGGTCTTGGTCACTGCCTCCTGTACAATATCACGAACCTCTGTCCATAGTTGTTCAGGCACTCTGTCTATTGGATCTAATCCCTTGAACGTGTTTGTCACTTCCACTGTGTAATTGTAAGGGATTTGATTTAGGTCATACCTGAACAGTCTGGTGGTTTTCCCTACTTTCTTCAATTTAACTCTGAATTTGGCAATAAGGAGTTCATGATCTGAGCCACAGTCAGTTCCCAGTGTTGTTCTTGCTGACTGTATAGAGCTTCTCTCCATCTTTGTCTGCAAAGAATATAATCCATCTGATTTCAGTATTAACCATCTGCTGATGTCCATGTGTAGAGTTGTCTCTTGTCCTTTTGGAAGAGGGTGTTTGCTATGACCAGTGTGTTCTCTTGGCAAAACTCTTCACTTAGAACTGGTTTAACCAGATGGTGTCTGTATTTGGCACTGGGGTAGGCTCTAGGAAGGCAGAAGCCTCTGTTTAACTCACTCACTGTTGAATGATCAGCACTGAAAACACTGTGGGTGATGAATAATTATTTGTTGAATAAATGAATGAATCTGCCTTTATTATCTCATACAGTGCTTAGAAAGCCAAACAAATAACAATTAACAACAGTGGCAAAAGCCCTGTCATCCATATACTATTTTTTAGACTATGAAATAATTTGATATGTAATAATATGAATCTCCTGTCCAATTCTGTAAAGGATAGCTGGCATGAATGAGGAAGCAAAAGCTTGTGGAGGTCAAGTGACCTTTCTTAAAGGTCTTAAAGAGAGTGTATAATTAAAAGCAAAGCTGATATAAAACTATAGCTCTTCAGTGGACAGTGTGACTCTCACTATACCATATGTAAACACGAACATTTTGTGTACAAAGATGGTAGACCTGCACAGGCAGAATTCTAAATAAACAATACATTAGAAACTCACCATCCACCTCTTAATTTAGCTTAACTTGCAAACATCCCCAGATATTCATGATAAATCCGGGCACTTAGTTCCCTTCCCCCAAGCAATATGTCATTACATTCTGACAACAGGAGTATAGCTTTTACCATAGAAATCTCCTCTACACTAAATGAAGAGAAAAAAATAATTATTCATTACCTATTAGTCTGCACAATTATGTAGCTGCTTATAATATGTCAAATGCCTGGATGAAAACTGGCAGAGAAACAGGGAATAGAAGAGAGGACCAAAAGTGCTACATCCTTCAAATATAATGTGAAGGTAAGTAAAGGACTTAGCAGGGAGGTGAAGTGATTAAAGAACAGTGCAAACTATTCTATGAAGAGAGGGTCTTCATTGCAACAGGTCTCAGTGACAAATAGCATTTAGGATAAATTCATGAATATGCATTCCGAAAGTTCCCTAGACATACTTAAATTTGAAGCCATTCGGTAATCTAAAAATATAACACACTTTGGTGGTGGTGGTTTAGTCACTAAGTCGTGTCCGATTCTTGAGACCCCATGGACTGGGAACCTACCAGGCTCCTCTGTCGATGGGATTCTCTAGGCAAGAATGCTGGAATGGGTTGCCATTTCCTTCTCCAGGGGATCTTCCTGACCCAGGAATTGAACCCAGGTCTCCTGCATTGCAGGCAGACTCTTTACCCACTGAGCTACAGGGGAAGCCCATAATGCACTTTAACTTTCTAGAAACAACACAAACTTATGACTACTTTTTTCCCCAAGTACATATCTTTTTACTCTGAAGATTAAGAATTGAGGAAGGGGACTGAGGAAGGAGGCTGACAAGTCCACTTTCTAATCCATAATTCATTCAGGACAGGGATAAAGCCTTAGATAGGGAATGCAAAGACTCTTTTAGACCAAAATAAAGCACTATCTGAGTGCTAGACTAGTATCACCAGGGAAAGCAATTTCTCAGAATCACTGAAAGAAAATAAATCATTGAAAAGTCAGAGGATCAGTGTGATTCCGATAGAAACATGTGCAAAAATAAGTAAAATAAATTAAAAAGTGCCTTAAATGTATACATTTGGATCAAAGTTTGGAAATGTGCTGTTTCTTAATATTTTTCAAGGCTAATTTATAGCATTCTCATTATATTTTATGAACATTTCAGTAGCTAACCTATGCAGGTCATATTAATACAAAAAGTTAACACAGTATTTGTCTAATTCCAATGTAATGATTAAAGTAAAAGAGAGGCAATTATTCAATAACCACTCAGAAACTTTGTTACTAACGTGAAAAAAAAAAGTTTATCAACAAAAATTATGTTGGGCTTAACAGTGTACAGTAATGCACAAAATATTTTTCTGGTCACTATGTTTTCAAAATTATTCAGTAGTTACCTTTAGTAGAGTTCAGTAAGAGTTTATAGAAAACAGACAATATGTCTGCTATTGTACTTGGGATACAAATGATACGAAGATGAAAAAGATGTCAAAACTAGTCTCAAACACAACATCTGAGCTCACCTGTAATCATACATAAAATTGCCCACCTCTCAAAATATGGTCTTGATGAAAAAGTTTCATCTGGTGAATTAAACAGAAAAAGCTTGCTTTAAAGCAAATGCAATTTTAAAATTTCAAAATATCTTTAGGAGATTTATTTTCTGATCGTGGTTGCTTCACATAATTAACTTCAACAATAAATATAATTTTCCTAAGCATGTTGATCTAGCTAATGCTATGGAGGTAACAACACAAAAGTAAAACCAATGTTTATATGTCTTAAACACCCCATGTGTACTAGGATCATGGCATTTAGTCCCATCACTTCATGGCAAATAGGTGTGGAAAAAATGGAAACAGTGGCAGATTTTATTTTTGTGGGCTTCAAAATCACTGCAGATGGTGACTGCAGCCATGAAATTAGAAGACACTTGCTGTTCCTGGGAAGAAAAACTATGACAAACCTAGACACTGTATTAGAAAGCAGAGATATCACTTTGCCAACAAGGTCCATAGTCAAGGCTATAGTTTTCCAGTAGTCATAAACAGATGTGAGAGATGGACCATAAAGAAGGTTGAGCGCCAAAGAAGTGATGCTTTTGAACTGTGGTGCTGAAGAAAAATCTTGAGAGTCCCATGGACAGCAAGGAGATCAAACCAGTCAATCCTAAAGGAAACCAATCCTGAATATTCATTGGAAGGACTGATGCTGAAGCTAAAGCTCCAGTACTTTGGCCACCTGATGGGAAGAGCTGACTCGTTGGAAAAGACCCTGATGCTGGAAAAGACGGAGGACAGGAGGAGAAGGGAGCTACAGAGAATGATATGATTGAATGGCATCATCAACTCAAAGGACGTGAGTTTGAGCAAATTCCAGGAGATAGTGAAGAACAGGGATACCTGATGTGCTCCAGTCCGTGGGGCTGCAAAGAGTCGGACAAAACTGAGCAGCTGAACAACAAGAAAACACATCATGTATTTTCTATAATACTGTGTACTATTACCTCTGTTTCATGTTCTTTCAGCTTGTAAAATAAATATACTTACTAAAATATACACCTTTCACTCAGAAATAATATGAAATCACTGCTGTCTCAATAAATTAGTATAGATTATTTAAGAAAAGGAAAGGAACTTAAAAGACAATTTGGCTACTTTACAATCTTATCAGTAACTTAGCTCCTTATTCAGGTATCTTAAAATTTTGATAAAGTATCAAAATTCTACAGATGCTGTGACAGAAAGATTCCAAACTGCTTTTTTAAAATTTCTACTTAAAATTGTATTCCACTTTCCAAAGAATGACTTAAATCACTTAAAATAAGATACACAGTATATACACACATATATGTACTAGGCATATATATATATACACACACACAAAAAAAAAATACAAAACTTTACACACACACATACATTCACACATACATACAGCTATTAAAAGAGAACAAGAATTCAACATTCTACAAACTTAGAAAGATACAAATGATCATTCTTAAATTCATATAATTACCATGATTGAGACTGAATTTTGAGTGCACTTTCTCATTTACTTGCTTATTCCTAAAAAAGACTATGTAGTATGTGATATGCTTTATCTTTAAAAAAATGTTCTAGTGGTATTAACTTCTAAAGTAAATTTGTCTTATAAATCTTCACACAAGTGACATTTAACACTTTATCAATCACTGACAAGTTTTGACACCTAACAGACTACTGACAAGTTTTATAGTTTATTCAAGTATATTCCTCATAGTGTTGTTTTATGTATCAATTCTCAAAGAGAACTGAATCAGTTCAGTTCAGTTGCTCAGTCATGTCCGACTCTGTGACCCCATGAATCGCAGCACGCCAGGCCTCCCTGTCCATCACCAACTCCTAGAGTCCACCCAAACTCATGTCCATTGAGTCGGTGATGCCATCCAACCATATCCTCTGTTGTCCCCTTCTCCTCCTGCCCTCAATCTTTCCCAGCATCAGGGCCTTTTCAAATGAGTCAGCTCTTTGCATCAGGTGGCCAAAGTATTGGAGTTTCAGCTTCAACTTCAGTCCTTCCAATGAATACCCAGGACTGATCTCCTTTAGGATGGACTGGTTGGATCTCCTTGCAGTCCAAGGGACTCTCAAGAGTTTTCTCCAACACCACAGTTCAAAAGCATCAATTCTTTGGTGCTCAGCTTTCTTTATAGTTCAACTCTCACATCCATACATGACCACTGGAAAAACCATAGCCTTGACTAGATGGACATTTGTTGGCAAAGTAATGTCTCTGCTTTTTAATATGCTGTCTAGATTGGTCATAACTTTCCTTTCATGGAGTAAACATCTTTTAATTTCATGGCTGCAGTCACCATCTGCAGTGATTTTGGAGCCCAGAAAAATAAAGTCAGCCACTGTTTCCACTGTTTCCCCATCTATTTGCTATGAAGTGATGGGACCAGATGCCATGATCTTAGTTTTCTGAATGTTGGGCTTTAAGCCAACTTTTTCACTCTCTTCTTTCACTTTCATCAAGAGGCTCTTTAGTTCTTCTTCACTTTCTGCCATAAGGGTGGTGTCATCTGCATATCTGAGGTGATTGTTATTTCTCCTGGCAATCTTGATTCCAGCTTGTGTTTCATCCAGCCTGGCATTTCTCATGATGTACTTTGAATATAAGTGAAATAAGCTGGGTGACACAGCCTTGACATACTCCCTTTCCTATTTGGAACCAGTCTGTTGTTCCATGTCCAGTTCCATGTTGTTTTATGTATCAATTCTCAATAAGAACTGAATACACAACATTAAACACAATTCAGGGAAGATTCTACTTCAAGAGGATAAGCTAGTGAAATATTGGTTTAGACATTTCAGGTTTCATCAGCTTGGTAGGGACATAAAATATTAGAATATTCCTGTATTAGATATGGAAACTAGCAGATCTTGAGCCACATATAATCTACCTTCTTCATTGCCTGGCCAACATTTAAAATTGAGAGAATTCTCACATCTGTAGTGTCTCACAAATGCTCTTGAAACAGATACTCCCCCACTGGGCCTGTGCTTTTGAATGTCCACCATCAACTGGAGCTGAGTAAAGACTCACCCTTTAGATACCACTTGGAGCTGTTTCTTTTTCGGTCACCTGACTCCCCTCACTCATTTGAATTACCTGCCTGGCCCTTTTAGACTGAAGTCATAGGAAAAGAGAGTGTGAATTCAACAGCTATTCCGTGTTCAAGATGCATTTCAAGAGTCACTTGTAGTCCAAAACATACAAGCTTTACACACCTCTCCAGCATTTTTGTTGGATCTTAAGATATATTCTTAAATTCACAGACTTTTCTTAAACTACTATAAGGCATATCTTCATCATCTCTATGTTGTATACACACATAAGAACAAATCAAAACATGCAGCTAAATAAAATGGTAATTGCCTGTGAGTGGGCAGAGGAAAAATTTCTTTCACAGGACTCCAATTCAAGATTTTTCCTTGAGTATAACTCAGAAAGTCCAATTCATTCATTTTTTTTTTTTTAAGCAAAGAATGAAAAAAAAATCTGCTGATGGGATGGCAAAAATGGAATTTTCACACTTCTCAAAACATAATGTCTTTAGCATAAATTTTTCTGTATTATGTTGAATTGAACAAATATGTTTCTTTCCACTCTTGCTTACCAATTTCTTGGAAGCTATTTCTGTGAGATTCAATTCCAATTTGATTGTTACAAAGCAAAATTTAAGAGACTGTCACAAGAACTTGTAGAGTGCTCGTAACAATCTGACTGTTTCAAAACTACAACTGTATTTTGATAGAGTTAAAATCTCTCCTGGATTCTTCAACTGAGCAGAAATTCTAAAAGGGAACTGTGCCACATTTCTCTTTCCTTCTCAGATTGTTCATACTTTTTTTGTTGTTATTATTTAAAGGGGTCCCACAGAATATTCTGATTAAAAACCTTTTGTGATTAGCTGAGAAAATGTCTTAAAATATAGATTTCAGGAAAGTTTTCAGTCCTCCAGCAAATGTCAATGCTGAAAACTTGGCAGATGTCTAATTATTATTGCAGTTTTTCAAATAGACATTTTATGACTTACCAAGACGATGAAATCAGTTCCATTTAAAGACCTCTCCTCTATTGTGTCAGAATATCCTGATTTATATGCTATCTTCTGAGACTCATTGCGTTTGGTCTGCCTTTGCTGCAAACATGGCAATACATCTTGTTCTCATAACTCGCTCCTGCTCCCCATCTTCCATCCCTTCCTCTGTCCACTCATCAGAGTCTCTGAGGCAGTAAATATCAATGGTTCCTTTTAAGAGGCAGATAGAATAACCATATTTCTAGGAACTCCCAGAACAGCTAATGTCACCACAGTCCATTTGTAATAAATGCATGCTTAGCTTTTTGATACTTAGAAGGCTAAGTACAATGTGCGATGGAGCCCTTATTCACAGATATCCAATTAAAATATCTAAGGAAATTATCCAACTCTAATACTCAGTTCAGCAATTACCTAATGTCCTTAGCATTGTTCGCTGAAAGAGGATATATGGGTTTTGAAATAAAACTCGTGAATGCAATTTAAATCTGCTTAAAATGCACAAACTGTTACAGTTACCAGTGGATTGTGAAGCTGACCTTGAATGTTCCCTCAAATATGGTATAATCAAGCAGGAAAACCAAATGTTTTCAAGTGCTATGCTGAAGGGAACTTGAGAGAGAGACAAGAACCATGAATCCAGCTATATCATATACTGTACATAAATATCAACAGAAGACTGTTAAACTTGCTTAAAGGAGCATTGGATCGCATAGGATCACTGCCACATAGGATCAGATTGGCCAGTAAGACAAAAAGAGTCAGAGTTCTTATCCATATGAAATAATATCAAAAGGCTCAGAAGCAACAGTGAGAATTTGGGACATTGAAAGCTGTTACTCAGGTCCTTCTTTCCAGTATTAGACGCGTGCACGCACGTGTGTGTGTGTGTGTGTGTGTGTGTGTGTGTGTGTGTGTGTGCTTGCCCAGAACAGATACAGTCTCTAGGTGAGTTTCTTGGAGTCTTTGTACAACTAGAGGGTGCTTCAGTTAGGTTTCAATTACAACACATCTTCATTTTATACCCCATAGAAGTGCATGGCTTACATGGCATTCTCCAGGGAGCCTTGCCTTCTAGATCCCGCATTCTATGTTTCTATAGTTTATTCATTCCCAGAGATATCTTGCAAAAGGCATTTCTGACACAAGATTTCTTCTCCCTAGCAAATATCATTAGTCGGTTTACCTGGAGCACCAGCTGACAGAACAATTAGACGTGTCACCTGACTCCATTTTTTTACCCTCTTGGGTAAAGAAGTGGATGGACAGCAATCCAACTGCTTTAAAGTCTTTCTCTCAGGGATCCAGCCACATATTTCAGAGACCCCAAATACCCAAAATTGAATGACTTCTGAAAATTCCCATCTCAATCTGGTGAGATTTAAACATTAGAATCACCTGACGTTGGAGCTGAAACTCCAATACTTTGGCCACCTGATGCAAAGAACCAACTCATTTGAAAAGACCCTGATGCTGGGAAAGACTGAGGGCAGGAGAAGAAGGGGACAAGAGAGGATGAGATGGTTGGATGGCATCACTAACTCAACGGATATGAGTTTGGATAAACTCCGGGAGTTGGTGATGGACAGGGAGGCCTGGTGTGCTGAGGTTCATGGGGGTCACAAAGAGTCAGACACAACTGAGCAGCTGAACTGAACTGATCATATGAATTATGATGGTAATCACATACTTTCAAATGATTGCAGTCTGAACCCATATTGCAAATTATCATTAAGTGAATTCAAAATACAGATATAAGAAGGTATATACATATTTCCTATAATTAATGCTCTTGTCCAAAGATGGAGTTGCTTTTACTAGTTTTGCATTCAACAAGTAAATGTAAGTACAGATTGTATGAAACTGTATAATATCCTGAATTTATAACAAAATATCTAAATGAATTTCTTATATTTATTTAGTTTATACTTTAAAATAGCATAACAATAAATAAAAATGTGAGAAAAAAAAAAAACAACTCTTATTAGGGAAGGCTTGAATGCTGTTGAAAACCCATAACAACGACTAACCCAGATTTAATAATCAAGGCAAAGTTTCACAAGGAAAAGTTTATCTAAAGAATTTGTTAAAGAAAGCCATGTAAGGTTGGATAAATGACTATTCAAGTTTAAGAACACCACGGATGAAAAGCCCAGAATTCTAGGAACACAACGCATTTGAGAAATTGAAAGCACTTCAGTTTGACATAAAGTAAAGCTGAAGAACTGATCAAAGGGTTTGATCAGGAAGTTCTGTTAATACATTTGAACTTCAGTGTAAGTGCAATGTATTCTCACTGAAGAATGTTAAACAGGAGCATGGCATGATGCCTTTGGAAATGTCCAAGCCAGAAAAATGGGATGGAACATTAAAGGCTGAAAAATAAATGAAGATACTGTTACAGGAATCCAGGTGAAAGATGAGTTCTGTTCAGTCACTCAGTCATGTCCAACTCTTTGCGATCCCATGGACTATAGCATGCCAGGCTTCCCTGTCCATCACCAACTCCCAGAGTTTACCCAAACTCATGTCCATTGAGTCAGTGAGGCCACTCAGCCATCTCATTCTCTGCTGTCCCCTTCTCCTCCTGCCTTCAATTTTGCCAGCGTCAGGGTCTTTTCCAACGAGTCAGTTCTTCGCATTAGGTGGCCAAAGTATTGGAGTTTCAACTTCAGCATCAGTCCTTCCAATGAATATTCAGGACCAATTTCCTTTAGGATGAACTGATTGGATCTTCTTGCAGTCCAAGAGACTCCCAAGAGTCTTCTCCAACACCACAAATCAAAAGCATCAATTCTTCAGCGCTCAGCTTTCTTTATTCAACTCACATCCATACATGACTACTGGAAAAACCATAGCCTTGACTAGACGGACCTTTGTTGGCAAAGTAATGTCTCTGCTTTTTAATATGCTGTCTAGGTTGGTGAGAGGTTTTCTTTCAAGGAGCAAGCGTCTTTTAATTTCATGGCTGCATTCACCATCTGCAGTGATTTTGGAGCCCAAAAAAATAGTCTGTCACTGTCTCCACTGTTTCCCCATCTATTTGCCATGAAGTAATGGGACTGGATGCCATGATCTTAGTTTCTGAAAGTTGAGTTTTTAGCCCGCTTTTTCACTTTCTTCTTTCACTTTCATCAAGAAGCTCTTTTGTTCTTCTTCGCTTTCTGCCATAAGGGTGGTGTCATACCTGAGATTATTGATATTTCTCCCAGCAGTCTTGATTCCAGCTTGTGCTTCATCCAGCCTGGCATTTCTCATGATGTACTCTGCATATAAGTTAAATAAGCAGGGTGACAATATACAGCTTTGATGTACTCATTTCCTGATTTGAAACCAGTCTGTTGTTCCATGTCTAGTTCTAACTGTTGCTTCCTGACCTGCATACAGATTTCTCAAGAGGCAGGTCTGGTGATCTGGTATTCCCATCTTTTCAGAATTTTCGACAGTTTGTTGTGATCCACACAGTCAACGGCTTTGTCATAGTCAATAAAGCAGAAGTAGATGTTTTTGCTAGTAGCCTAAGTTTGATCTATAGCTATAGGGAAAAGCTTACTGGGCTACAAAAATTGTGGAAGGCTATAAAACTAGAACACAAAGATTTCAATGGATGTAGGGGATGAAGAAGAGGTAAGTCAAGAATAACACCAAACCTTATGGTTGGGCAACTGAGCAAAGGATCTGCTATGAATTGAGACAGAAAACACAGGAAGAAGAGAGAACTGCAGGGGGCAAATATGAGTTTATTTTGTTGAATGGTAAATGTGAAAAGTTAGAATAACTACATGTAGTATCCTACAGGCAGTTGGAGGAATAGATCTGATGCTAACGAGAAGTATCTAGTTGCAATTGTTTATTTGGAAATCATTGGCATAGAGTTGGGAATTAGAGTCATAAAGTTGGATGCAATTTTTAGGGGAATTTTCCCTTAAGAGAGAGGTGAATGGAGCATAAAAGTTATTCTCAAGTAGAAGAAGAACGTGTAGGAAAACTGGTTAAGAGCAAAGTAAGAAAGGAACAAGGGAGTGTGGTGTCATGGAAGCCCAGAGAAGGGCTTCTTCAAGAAAGGAAACGCAGTAGTAGTACATGATGCCAAAAGGTGACTGAGAAATACCCACTGCATTTTCTAAAACAAACGTGGTAATTCTGACAATACTAATGGAACACTGGAAGACAGAGATCAGATAGTATTCAAAGAGAAATGCATTAGGAGGCTAACACGCCAAGAAAGCAAGGAGAATGAACCAAGGAAAAAATATTAAAAGAAAAAAGTAGATGATTTCAAGAATATTGAAAGAAGGTATATAGTAGGGTCAAAGAATGTTATTTTCTTTCATTTAGTTGATTTAGTTTTATAATGAGAAAGACAGTTCTGTTTACAGATGGGTGCAAAGGAAAAAGAAGAGGGATGACTCCACAGTATGTGTTCCAGGAAAACGAATGGAAGGGTTAATCTTGGAAAGGAGGAATGAAAATCAGCAAAGATGAGTCTGCTTGTCATTTAAGTGACAGGGAAGAGATAATTGCTATTTTACATCATCATGTGCTCATTAAAATAGGATATACAGCCATAGCCAAAACTGAAAGGGGGTCAGAAGTTTGAAGAGGATGGAGAAGATTTTAAATTATGTTTTGTGGAAATTAAGTACAAGAATGCTGACTTGAGGAACAGACAAGGTTTGGAGAGATTATTTGAAAACATTGTAAAGTAACCCACTGATGGGATTAGGGGGTAGAGGGATTACTAATTCAAGAATGAGTCAGCCACTCAAAAATGTGAAATAATGCCATTTGCAGTAACATACATGGACCTAGAGACTATCCTGATGAGTAAAGTAAGTCAGATAGACAAAGACAAATGTATGATACTGCTTAAATGTGGAATCCAAAAACATGGTACAACTGAGCAGGAAATTCAAAAGCAAAGAAATTATTGCTAATTCATAAGTATTTTATTTTCTATATGGATAGGAACTTGAGTAATCAAGAAAGTGAGAGTAACCAAGTGTGGAATATGAGTACGTGAAGATGAAAGAAAATTGGTCCAGGTACAAAAATGGAATCCATTTTTAAAAGTCAGGAATATTTTAAGAGATTATTTTATAAAGCTTTATACAATAATAAAAATATATAGTACAAATGAACTTAATTACAAAACAGAAATAGAGTCATAGAAGTAGAAAAGAAACTTAGGGTTAACAGAGCTACCAATTGAGGGGTTGGGACTGACATATACATATTATTACATATAAAATAGATAACTAGTATAGGCCTTTTGTATGGGACAGGGAATGCTCCTCAATAATCAGTAATGACCTATACAGGAAAAATTCTGAAAAAGAAGGTATATATGTATGTGTATAACTGATTCACTTTACCATGCACCTGAAACCAGCACATCATTGTAAATCAACTTATACCCAATAAAAACTTAAAAATAAAAATAAAGAAGAATGAGTCATTCCCTGTTGTGATATTCTTCCTTGAAACCACAAAAAAATTTTATCATCTTATTTTAAACCTTACCTTGAAATAGTCCATTTCAATCAATTATATAGCTCAGGAATTGTGATAGTTAAAATAATGGCAAGCCATTTTTGCCAGAAATACTCCTTAGAATTATCCTGCCTAGACAGGACAGGTGGCTTTCCACCATATTAAATAATTCTATCAGAAATGCAAACAATTATTACCTTGAAATAGTCCATTTCAATCAATTATATAGCTCAGGAATTGTGATAGTTAAAATAATGGCAAGCCATTTTTGCCAGAAATACTCCTTAGAATTATCCTGCCTAGACAGGACAGGTGGCTTTCCACCATATTAAATAATTCTATCAGAAATGCAAACAATTCTCTTCTTTCACAAATTTATATTTCCTGTGGCCTTCTAGACACTCCTCTGTGCTTCTTACCTGAGTTTTTCACTCCAAAAGCTTGGAAATATGCAAACTCTTAAATTTCAAATGATATTTACTTTGTTAAGGTTAAATACAGATTTTGACTCCAAAATGCCTGAGTTCAGACCCAAGTTCTGCCTCTGACTAATGGGCGATTTAGGGCTTCCCACGTGACTCACTGGCAAAAAAAAATAAATAAATCCATCTACCAATGCAGGAGACTCGAGTTTGATCACCAGGTCAAGAAGATCCTTTTCCTGGGAAATCCCATGGACAGAAGAGCCTGGCCAGTTACAGTCCATGAGGTCACAAAGAGACACAACTTAGCAACTCAACAACAACAACAATGGGTAGTTTAGGCAAGTTACTGACCTCCTCAGAACCTCACATCTCACTGTCATATGGGAATAATCATCTTATAGGATATTACAGAATTAATATTTTGGAGCATCTTAAATCAATGCCTAACACATAGTAAGCACTCAGTAAATATAAATGATCATTATTTTGTTGTAACTGGGGGACAGAACAAGGGCTCTGTTACAGGCTGGCTGTCCATCACTCTGTGTTCCTCTCCAAGGAATATATTTTGATTCAGGGCACAGTTCGGTCCAGCCCAAGTTCCACATTGTAATAAGAAACTGCCTCACCAGTTTAGGAGGCTAAGACTTCAAAAAGACTGATTACCAAGAAAACCAAAAGTTCTGGAAAATAGAGCAAGAAAAAATTATTTTTTTATTCCCATCCCATTTTTAAAATTAGACCTACTGCCTATCTTTTTCTGGGACCACTGTATTTTGGCCAGAGACTGTTTTCATGGCTGGAATAAATAGCAAGCAGATCTTACTGACTATAAAGCCTGGCAGACCTGGTAATGATTTACAGAAGGAGACTGTGGTGCCTACTTGTCTGAATAATTTTAAGGACTTGGCAGATAATTCTCGAGAACTTTTTAATTGTAGTCCTCAGAAAGCCAGAGGACAGGCTAATGACCTTTGAAGCTTGCTTTCTTTCATTCTTGACTCAGTAACAGCAAATTCTGCGTTTACTGTAGTATGATATATTTTACGTATAACGTGAATATGATTCATTCTAATTGGACAGAGCATTACTGCCAAGGATAGTCGTGGATAGAGCTCCTTCCTGTCTTCTATATAAGGCAGGGGCCCTGCCTGTTGTTTAAATTAGTCTTTCATGCAACCACTAACTCAAATCTAGTGATGATTCAAGCCAGAAACAGTAATTTTATTTATATGATGTCCTACATAGAATGGAGGGCAGGCTAGTAAAAGAAAAACAAATCAGGAACGGACAATGAATTAAATCAAAGCTGCTTTGTACTTGGGATATATTCCAGTAGAATACGATAGAGTCTATCTACAGAGGTTTATAAGGACTTTGCCAATATTAATTATTCACTGTGCAGCTTACCATTTTCAGGGAACCTGGGCTAATGCTGGGAAATGTAATTCTCAGGGTAATACCTTCCAATGATACAAAGCACATCAGCTTTAGCTTTCATGTCACGAGTTTTGAAAAAAAATCATTTTTCAAGGTAATATTTCAGCGCATGGAATAAGTTCAGATAGTTCAAAAGTTCATAATAAACATACTTCATAGCTCTGTTCGAAATGGTGAAGGAAGGCTTAGTGCGGGAAATACCTGTGTGTGATTCCATTGGGATGGCCCAGTATACACGGTGGATTAAATATAGTTAGCCCCTATCTGCTTTAAGCTTTGTTTCCTTGCCTTCTACCTAGAAATGATTTCACTGACTAAAACTGCATTTTACATCGAACAGAAAATACTAACTTGTTGGTTTGGTTGGCAAAAACATGCTGCCATTTGTTGACAGGAAACCAAAACCCTGTTTTCATGAATGAAGTCATTTGTGATTCTGTTTGATGGGAAGAAGTCAGTTTGAAAATAGTATTAAAAGAGACTCTGGGCTTTTGATGGATGTTAATAACAGCATGAGAAAAAGGCTCTTCCCAGTCATGTTTTATTGCTTTATTCTATCCTTAGGATCTAGCCTTTCAAAATGTGATGCATTCACCCAAGCAGTGGAGAGGGCTTTTCCCAAAGAGAAATGCTGTGACAGCCTTGTCTTCCTCATTCAGTGAGATGCTATTTGGATTGACTCTGTGAGTGTGCCTTTAGATTTGGCCTTTCTATAATGGAAATAATAATCGTAATAATGTTTTGTTTCCCTAAAGCTCTTTTCTTTACAACTAACCATACTCAGGAGAGCTCTAAAATATAAATTAAATAATTTTCTTCATAAATATCTAAGTGAATCACTCTGTTCAGTTAGGTTATTCTTTAAAATTTCAAAATCTTTGGTTTTTTACACGGTCTTAGAATCACTCTTTATAGTCTGAGTAGCTGGGTGAAAATGCAAATGAAATTCATATTACATTTCCTATAGCTGGACTCTCACTCACCTTAACTGTATTAACTAATCATCAGGGAGATCCTATTCTTTAAGTCAGACTTGATTAAAACTGTACAGAAGTCATTCTCAGCAAGGACTAAAAAACGATTTCCATGTAAAATAAATCCTTGAGCTTAAAACAGACTTTAAAAGCCTGATATTCTAGCATTATTATATGTCAGAAAGATGTGTTAGAAAATAAGATTTTAACTAAAAGTCAGTGGTAGGAGTTTAATAGGAGCTAATGAGCTAAACAGAATTTCAAAAGTTAATCAGAAATGTGTTCTTCATAATAAGATTGGAAAAAAATTAAACATTTTGGGGAAGAGGTTTAACCATTTTTTAGTTTATTTCACAAGAAGAGATAATCTTATAATCAGAAGGACCTTTACAAATACTCCAGTTAGTCACTAAGGTCTATGTTAATTATAAAATCTGGGGACAATGAAAATTATATTGTCAATTTTTTTAGCAAAGCTTGTGCTAAAGTCATTGTAGGAAATGTAGACATGTATTGGAATCTTTACAATAAACTTTAAGATCAGCTTGCTCATTTCATAAATGCTCAAATATGAAAAAAAGACCCACTTAATAATTAAATAGTAAATGTCAGTACAAGAGTTCTTGACACTGTCCATGTGACTGTCCATGTTTTTATATTCTGTAAAATATAAATATTTTGAAAACCTGTGTTTCTTATGTTATGTGCTGTGCTTAGTCACTCAGTCATGTCTGACTCTTTGTGACCCCATGGTCTGTAGCCCATCAGGCTCCTCTGTCAATATGGATTCTCCAGGCAAGAATACTGGAGTGGGTTGCCATGCCCTCCTCCAGGGGATCTTCCCAACCCAGGGATCAAACCAAGGTTTCCCACATTGCAGGCAGATTCTTTACCATCTGAGCCACCAAAGAACCCCTCTTATGTGTATGCAAATGGCTAAAAAGTTATCTTAAATAAGGAAACAAAATGAGGAAACAGTCCATGTTATAGCATTTGTGAAAATAACGGTATGAGTTATAATATTTGACTTTGAATAATATGAAACCTCCTACACTGACACTCCAGGTCAAAATGATGATCAGGCAAGTGTTCCTAAATTGCCATTGTATTTGACCCCAAATGCATTCTCCTTATCCTCTTTCCTACGCTAATCCACTGGAACTTACCAAGGCATGAAGACATGATGAATATATGCAAGCAAGACTGACCACTGAAGGTCAACTAGGAAACATTTATCTCCAAGATGCTTCTTCATATGACAAAGATTAAAAACATTTGTAACATAATCAAAACCCTGTCAGTCACAACCAGAGGGGCAGACCAGAAGAAGAGGGTACCTGGTTGGTAATCACAGGAAGGTTCTTTAACTGTTCCCTTTTTATCCTCTTCAGACCTTATCCCACCCCCAGCCTTTAGCTTCTATTTTATTCAATACACACAGACCACTCTGCTCTTATACACACATGCTGGGCTTAGTCACTCAGTCATGTCCGACTCTTTATGACCCCATGGACTGTAGCCTGCCAGGCTCCTCTGTCCATGGGGATTCTCCAGGCAAGAATACTGGAGTGGGTTGTCATGCCCTCCTCCAGGGGATCTTCCCAACCCAGGGATTGAACCCAGGTGGGTAATGTAAATTGTTTAAGCTGAAGATCCACAAAAGAATCTCAGTGAGAATCAATGAGGTTAGCAAGTTACAATGTTCTCATGCAAAAAGTTGCTCTTCATATATGTTGTGCCACAAGTCCAATGACAGTGGGATATAGATGCTAAATGCTGTATAAATACATTTTGAGACAATTAGTCAAGATAAAAACTAACATTTGTTAAGTGTGTTAAGTTCTGTTTAAATTTTGACAGCAAGAGAAATAAAAATCTCTGTGTACTGCTCCCAAAGAATGTCAGTCTTTATTAACTCAGGGGTATTTGCTAAGGCAACAGGTGCATTAATGGAATTAACTATTAATTATTTTAATAATTTAAAAGGTATTGGGTACTTAAAATTCCTTTAGGAATTACATATTACATATTATTAGGAAAAGAAGAAGTGAAACTCTTGCTGTTTGCAGATGACATGATCCTCTACATAGAAAACCCTAAAGACTCTACCAGAAAATTACTAGAGCTAATCAATGAATATAGTAAAGCTGCAGGATATAAAATTAACACACAGAAATCCCTTGCATTCCTATACACTAACAATGAGGAAACAGAAAGAGAAATTAAGGAAACAATACCATTCACCATTGCAACAAAAAGAATAAAATACTTAGAAGTATATCTACCTAAAGAAACAAAAGACCTATGCATAGAAAACTATAAAACACTGATGAAAGAAATCAAAGAGGACACAAACAGATGGAGAAATATACTGTGTTCATGGATTGGAAGAATCAATATTGTCAAAATGGCTATACTACCCAAAGCAATCTATAGATTCAATGCAATCCCTATCAAGCTACCAATGGTATTTTTCACAGAACTAGAACAAATAATTTCACAATTTGTATGGAAATACAAAAAAACCTCGAATAGCCAAAGTAATCTTGAGAAAGAAGAATGCAACTGGAGGAATCAACCTGCCTGACTTCAGACTATACTACAAAGCCACAGTCACCAAGACAGTATGCTACTGGCACAAAGACAGAAATACATATTATTAATAAATAAGTGTGTACATTAACTTGATACATAACACTGTTAAATAAAATAGGGAATATATGGAAGTATATCATACAATATACACCTTTAATGAGTTTGTATCTTCTTAGTGAGACAACAAAATATACCCATGGGGAAAGTTATATTGTAACTGTATGTTAATACTGATGAGTATAAACATTATTTCTTGTTGGACACAATTTAGTGATTGAACAACAGTAACAACACAAACTTGAGATGTTAATACTATGCAGATACTAATGTAGATATTAACATCATATCTACAGGAGATTTAACATACAAAAATGCTAGAATTTATGTCATCTTTTCTAAACAATTGTCCCAAACTTATTGTAGAAATTAGCAAGTATTTCCATTATCTGAGAAAGGATATACATCTTTTTCTGTTGCCCACTATCAGTGTTCAAGGATAGCAATACTGTACATATATGAATATTTACATTTGAAAAAAAGTTATTAGAAAATTCAAGATATTTCTATTAATCTAGCAATGCTTATCTCTAGGACTCCCCTCAAAAAAATTTACTAATGTCTTTATTGATTTTCAAGTTAACTCATTTACAGAATTTTTTCTTATCCCCTTACCTACCAAATAAATCAAACTCAACTTTTTTTTTAATTGAAGTTACTTCTTGGGCTTCAGGCCCAGAGAGTACTGTAGCTGATTTACTGGTTCTCACATCAAACATACAGCTTCTGTTTTCTCCAACTGATGTCTACAGAGTGCCTTTTCAGGAATCACATTTTTAACAATCCTGCTCAAATTCTGAACACCAAATTGCCTTTCCTTGAAAAATGTCTGAGGTCTGTACATGTAAGATAAGATAGTGGAAGATGACATAGTCTATGTAATTTGTCTACAGAAATCTTTGCCAAATGATCAATGACCATCTTTAATGGAAATATGGTTTCAATTCTCCCTTTGACAGATGGTCTAGTCTACACTCCCAAGAGATATGTTTTCCTTGTCAACCTTTTTTTTAATGTACATGCTAGTGTTTGGGGCCAATTTAATAACTATATTACCCCGTTGGTGTTATTCTGAAGTACCACATCTGCTTTCACACTGAGTTTGTGTTTTTCCAATAAAGTTGTGTATATATATATATATATATTTTCTGTATATATATATAGTGTTATGTATATATAGTGTATATATATATATATATACATATATATATTTTTTTTCAACTCAGTTTTCAATGTGATCATTTCAAATCTAGAAGGAAAACATCCAAAAATTCAACATGTTTTTATTTTTATCACTAACAGCCATGATGCATTGACAGTTGGGCAGATAATTTAGTAGTGTAAGTTGGTTAATTGCTTCAAGAGAATATAATGTCCCTGTCTTTAACTTTGACATAATTCAATCAAAAAGGATTTGGGTCATCTATAATGCTGTCAAAAATCACCTCCCTCCTACTGCCTCTCAGACTACAACACTTAAGTACTTAACCAAACAATCAAACTAGCTAAATTAGGGATCAGGTCCTACCTTAAGAGGATTCTAGAAATCCTACTGTCCTAGAACACAAAGAACCAGTTATGAAATATCTTCACGTGATTGTTGCTGCCTTTCTAGCTTTGTACCATGCTTTATATTTCAGTGACTATATATCACCTGTTTATCTGCTTGGAATTTTGATTTCTCCTTCAGGTCTCAGCTGTCTAAACTTGTGATCCTCTCATTTTGTCATTTTTTGGTAATTACATTTCTCTTACCTGGGAAAAGCTCAAAATTGAAATTGGATTTTTGGAGATCAAATTTAGGGATGTGGTTTTCACTATGCTCAATCATTATCAGACACAACGCATTTCATTTAGTGAAGAGATCTAATTTAAAGGAGCAAAGAGTAGTTTGTTAATAAGTTGCTTTGCTTCAATAGTTCTATGCATTTTTATTTAAACAGTGGATGACAAAGGGAATGGACATGAAAAAAATGTGAAAACAGTTGAAATATATTCAGCTTTACATAGAAGGATATGTTTACATAGAAGGATAATTATTTTTCAGAAAAACTTTGATGTAACCAAATGCTATTTGTTCAATGACACTTAAATCTTCACAATACATATGTTTATACTTTAAGTGCTTGCTTCGGCAGCACATATACATATGTTTATACTTTAAGCCTAAAGTTTTCAAGTTAATACTTTTTTCTGAACAATCACAAGTCTATTTATTGATATGAGGAGTTTGATAAGCTTGATTTTGCCTGTCCATGTGGCTTTGGGCAAGGAAGTCTAAGACTATGTGTACATAGGTCTATGTATATCTTGGTGCTTAACTTCTCCATTGTGTTTGACTCTTTGTGACCTTTTGGATTATAACCTGCCAGGCTCCTCTGTCCATGAGATTCTCCAGGCAAGAATGCCGGAGTGGGTTGCCATTTCCTCCTCTAAGGGATCTTCCTGACTCAGGGCCCAAACTCACGTCTTCTGTGTCTCCTGCATTGCAGGATGATTCTTTACCCATTGAGCCGTTGGGGAATACCCTATGTATATCTTGGTTGAGGTTAAATATCAAAACTAAATCTCACAAGTTTATTCAGATACATACCTGATCTTTCAAGCCAGCTTATACTTCCCTAGGATCAGCTCCTTGACCTCAATGGTTCAGAGTCTCATGGTTAGAAAGATATTAGCATCCACACCAAATGAGCAGAATTTCTGTGGGAAAAATCTAGCTACCAATATTTGTAAAGGCTCCTTAGGTTTGAGAAGTGCTGCTCTATTCAATATACAGTTCTTGCAGTAAGTATGATCTACCCTCCAGGGTGTTATTATCTCCCTGAAGAGATAATACAGTTGAAAAAAATGTCAGTGACTACTGGGAGATGATTTTGATATAGCATGCACTCTGGAGTCAAGTAAATATGCACTTAATTCTCAGCTCTGCTGATCACTAGATAGGTGACTAAGAGCAAGTAGCTAAACATCTGAGAGTCAATTGTTTCATTTGCAAAATGTTGACACCACAGTACCTCAAGAACTTGTTGTAAGAAATAAATGTCAAAAGGTATTAGTGAGCAAATTAGACAGTGTAATGTCTGTATTGTGAGTTAACAAATAGCTGTAGTAAAAGATTCCAGTGAAGACTGTTAAGTGAATGAGGAGCTTAATAAGGATCAGGAAGTAAGTGGAGAAATTTTTATATGAATTTAGCTGTGGCTGTGCCTACATAGAATTATGAATCAATAAGGATCACTATAGCGACCAATTAAGTCAAAGCACCTACTATTCTTTTAACAGAATTTTCACCCCTCTGTTTCAGGGTTTTATATATTGACTATGAAGCACACTTTTCTATGATTTTAATTAAGATATTTAGATCTTACTCTAGTACAAGGATATAATTTTAGCCAAATGTTACTGAAAGGGTGACCAACTGTTCTAAGGATTAAGGAGTTACTTTGGACGTGGGACTTTAATTGCTAAAAGTCCAATTATCCCCAGCACACTGGGACTGGTATTCCAGATGCTTAAAATCACACTATTGTCTCTCTACCTCATCCAGTTCTCTGTATAAGCTACCCATTATCCAGATCCTGGCTATGTATCCTACAGATGAGCCACATTTATTCCCTGCTGATTTCCTTAACTGGGTTTTCTAGACTTTCCACTGATTGTTCCCATGATTCTTCCTTTTCTAAATTAAGTTGACTTCACTTCTGCTACTAAGAATCTGATTGAAACAGCCAAATCAACCAGGAGAATTCTGAGTTATTATAGTTACTATGCATTTTAAAATCTTTTCCATGACTGCAAATATGTTTTTGAGGTAGTGATGTCAAATGGAGTGACTGTACATAGTAGGTTCTAAAAAAAAAAAAAAAAGCAGCCATTCAATGAATAAATATATTTTCTCATTAGGGAAGCTTGATACCCACTAGCTAGTGCATGACCAAGTCTGTCTGTCATCCATCTTTATCATGACAGAGGGGAAGATTAGGAACAGAGATCCTGGAAACAGCTGGAAAAACTCACTGTGTATTTAAAAATGAGGTCTTAAAAAATGAACCAGAATTTGAAGATTTAGGAATGTCCATGGAAAAACCAGGAAAACAAAATTCCCCTGTAAGTAAAATGTTATGTGTTAGAACGATTGTGGGAATGATGAATAGCCGAGAAAATCAAAACAGCAAGTTTTTCAAGTTATGGTTCTATGATTAGCTGGAATGTTCATTAAATATACCTTTCTACCTCACCAGAGTGTTATCTCCTTGTAAATGCCCACTGAAATATAGTTATCCCCTGCTTATATTTTTCTTCCTTGGGAGAATCCTGCCTGGCTCTCAGCACTGCTCTCTCTTGTTCAGACGTATCTGTTCTCAGTCTGTTTTTGAAATGTTATGGTTCAATGTCTAATCAGTTTGTGTTTGTCAGGTCATTTTTATTTTTAAGCTCAACCTTTCAAAGTAAGAATGTCAGGGCATTTCCATTTTTAACTTCTCTTAAGGTTCACAAAATATTGGGAGTTTCTGGAATTTTTTTTTGTCCTTAGAGAGTTTATTTTTAATTTACTTATATAACTTTAATTTTTAAAGTTCATTTTTTTTCAAAAAAAATTGGACAGCATATCTCTCAGCAGCTAGCCAAATGAAATCAAGAAATTCATGTACTCATTCCTTTCCCTTTCAGACATTTCTCCCTCAGATACTACATTGAAAAATGGTATAAATAGCTAATGTGGAGTCCAAAGACACTACTATTGCCATTAGAGAAGAAAACTAGATTTTAAAGGACAAGCCAATTGAAGGTATAAATATAGAAATTAAAAATATATTCTGCACTTTACTTTGTTAATATCACATTATGAACCCAATCCAATCATTATATTACCTTGATAGAGTATCATATACTTACTTGTCTTAAATAATCTATATTGCCACTATTTTCCCTGTTCAAAATTAAGAGTTCCATTTCTTCTCTCCTTCTTAATTTATTTTCTATCTCAATAATTCAGATAAAGAGCCAGTAGACAGTCCCAATCAAGAAAGGAGAGAAGCCTGGCAGGGGTTGATATCATGGAAAATCTCAAGCAGGACAGCAGCTCACTAGGATTGGAATATTTAACAAATTTAAACTGAGCTTTCTCACTGAAAGAGGAAGAAATTGTACACATGAGGAAAAAAAAGGAAATCTAGATGATAAATATGTATGCTCTAGCTCTGAAGAGTCAGAGCGTCTGGGAACAGGGACACTCCAACAGCGATCAGCACACACTCACTAAGACCTACTCTGACTCCTTTGATTGAAGAACCAATTCTAGAGGTTGAGCAAGAAAATCACAGAATAAGCCTAGAAAAGGTTATGCCAGCAATTATGGAAATGCACAAAGGGTGATGGAATCATATCAGAAAGACACAGAAGCTAACTTGGCCCCACTGGCATAATCTGGGATATTTTGTATCAAAAAACTTTGTAACAAAACATGTAAGAAAAAGAATGAAATAAGAATCCATAAGCCCACACTGAAATAAATAAATAATAACAAAGTTTTCCATACAGTAAGTGACAACAAATAAATGCAGAAGAAATGAAATTTGAAAATTACCACTTGTCAACCATAATCATAATAATTAATTCAGGCAAAAAAACATCCACAAAACTAGTGGGTGAAAGTTGAATGAAGAGTGGGATATTTATGTAGCATAAAGTATCTCCCCACAAAATGTATACTAATTATAAAAGAGAAACAGTAGCTTTACAGTGGAAAATTCTAGAAGACATCATCTTACTCAAGTGATCAAGGTGAAGGTTACCAATGACGGGACAAAGCAACCCAAAGATGATGTCTTACAGGGAAAAGAGCACAGAATCACTATCATGACATTCATAGCCTGACTCTAAGAAGAGGAAACACCAGACCATGCCAAATTCTACAAAATAACTAGTCTGTAACCTTCAAGTATCTTAAGGTCATGAAGGACAAGGAATGAATGAGGAACAGTTCCAGATAAGACAACTACATCCAACAGAGGATCCTGAATTAGATCCTTTTCCTGTAAAAGACTTTGTAACAGTAGGTGAATTTGTTTTATATAAAAAAGCATTTTATGGGGTTTTCTGTAGTGTTCTAAGAACTTTTCTATAAGGTTGAAATTATTTCAAAATACAAAGTAAAAAAAAAAAAAATACAAAGTCCAACTTCATCATGTTTATGGACAAGGAAGCAAAGGCAAAATGTCTGCCAGTGTCAAAAAGCTAATGAGCATTTGAGCAGGCACTCCAATTCCAAATCACCACTGCAGCCTTCTTTCCACTTGACTCTGTGTCCTCAAGTACAAGTAATATCCTCCCATAAGGTCAGGGCTTTTTTTGTCTACACTGCTGAATCCAGGTGCCTATAATTGCGGTAGACTCATTCAGTGATCACAATTACTCTTTGGATTACCGTACTTTAGTCTGGAGTACTTTTGACTATAAGCAATGCTTTTCATCTCCATTTCCAAACTGCTATTTCTGATCATAATCAAATGATAAGGAAAATGTTCACTGGTGTTCGCAGTCTGTGCAACCTCTGAAAACTAAGGGAAAAAAAGGAATTTTCCAGTGTTTTTCAGGAAGCAGAAGTAGATTCATGTAAACAGTAAAATGACCTACCGAGTTTTCTCTATCCTCACTCACACCTATAAAGGTTGTGCCAGTCCACTCATGCACTCATGATAAATGTCACTCTTTGCCTTTTATAATCTGCTGTGGCCTCCAAGAGTGAGTCTAGACAGGTTAGTTTTCTCATTCCTTCTAGGTGAATAATACTGAACATTCACAGATACTTACAAATGCTTTATGTTAACTCTTACGTAACTATAAAACCAAAACAAATTCATAAATCAAGCATTGGAAAGGCCATATCACCTTTAAAATTGAGGTGATGATATCATTTAATGTCATGGATCATGTAGTATTTCTAACACTACATCATCAATTTTGAGTTTTCAAGTAGAAAGGTGTATTTATGAGTTTAATTTGTCACCCATCAACTTGATTCTTTAATTTTGGGCAAGAGAGACCATCTATCCAAAATACAAATACTGCCTAATGAAAATTTTTCAGTTGAATATTTATGGTTGACAATGATAATTTACTGCTTCATTCACTCATTCAACAAATATTTATTACATATCAGTCACTCTTTTAGTTAATGAAACTATTGCCAAAAAACTACATACAGAAATGGAATTTGATAAGACAGCTGCTGAAAGGCTGAGTAGGCTACTGTCACAGGCTCTTTTTGAGTAGTGTGCCTATAGCACTCACTACTTTCATCAAATTATTATAGAAACTTTATTGACACAGTGCTTCCTAAAGTCAATTCATTTCATTTTGGGGGAATTCTATTTTAAGCTCCTCAAACAAATCAAATCCTTAGTTGCCATGACACTCAGTTATATTTCAGACTTAATTATGGTATATGTATGGTATAAAATATGAATATATCTTATCCATACTTTAAGTTTTAGTATTTTAACACAAGGCATAACACATTATTGATAATAAACACTTATTGAGTTAAATAATGAAGTGAACAAAGAAATGCCTTTCTCTCTCCTAGAGCTAATTTCTTAATTGAAATAGTATATTTAACCAAACTGAAAGAATATTCTCATATAGCTCTTTCTATCAATGTTTGTAAATATAAGTGAAAAACCACATGGCTATATGACCACTACTCTTACGACTTTTAAAAAGTGTTTGAGGATCCAGGAAATTGTAAAGTTTTGCAAATTTATTGGAATTGGAGAGGGATTTTGCATTGGATGGGAATTGTTAATTTAAAACGACCCCTTCCATGATTTATCCAACTTGCCTTTGCCCTGGATGCCAAAAAGTACACAAAACAATCATTTTAGAGAGAGCAGCATGTTCAGAGTAAAAGGACTCGTAAAACCTTAGCACAATTTAAATTATAAGGAAAACAATAACAGATGATATTTTAAAGTCTAAAATAAATAGTTGCCCACAGTTTGGAGAAAAACATGATTTCAGAAATATATTATATATTTCACATGAGGAAATCAATTATCCATGTATATGCATCATAAGACAAGTAAGGGATTCTATTATATCCTGATGACTCACTTCATTAAAAGGAAAACAGCTTCCAGAAGAGGTTATGCTTTTAAAAAGAACAGTCTCTGAACAGCAAAATCCTACTGTATACCACAAAGAACTATATTCAGTATTCTGTGATAAACCATAATGAAAGAATATTCAAAAAGAATGTATATATATGTATAACCATCACTCTGCTGTGTAGCAGAAATTAAACAATGCAAATTAACTATATTTCAATTTAAAAAAAGAATAGTCTCTCTTTAGGACTCTGCCTGTTCTCAGAACCAATGAAATAGATAAGTCTTCAAAGAATACTAATCATCAAGTTTGTATATAAAAAGGGTTGTACTCCAATTTCTCCATTTTGATGACCTAACATTTTACCTGAGATTTCTACATTTCTTCAGAGTACTGGGGTAAGGACGGGGTGGTGGAGGGGGATGGTAGGAAGAGTTGTTCTTACAGTGGGAATTAAGAAACTTCCAAGGTGAAAAGATAAGTTTGCACTTTATCTATCCCCATGTGTTTTTCCAAGGATCAACTCCCATAATGCCAACCTGTAAGAGTTCACTTTATGTGGACACTATATATTTCGATGATCAAAGCATAGGCTTTCTCTTTTCCTCCCTGATGTTGTTACTTACAAGTAGTGAAGTTAGGGTAGGAGAGGAGTCATTTTTCATGGTTTGTTGTATTTGAAACACCAATATGGACTTTAATAAAAATTTTAGAAATCAAAGGCATGTTTCTCCTTTCTCTTTATGATATTTGTGTTAAACCAAGTATTGCTGCAACTTAACCTCCTGAGAGTCACTGAATATGATTATATATACACTACATTTAATTAAAAGTTTCTATTTTTTAACTCATAGGGTGATAGAATAATAGAATCATCCCAGCCACTTGACTTGTCACAGGAATTTAACTAAACCAACAATTTGCTTATCCATTTGCTTCCTTCTCTCTGTTAGGCTTCTCTCTCTTTAGTTTGTACTTTTACAGCCTTATTCTACTGTATTCTCTTAAGCTCTGTGTGTGTGTGTGTGTGTGTGTGTGTGTGTGTGTGTGTGTGTGTGTGTGTGTGTGTGTGTATGTGTATTTTAAGCTTTACTGAGGTATGTGCTGTACTTAGTCACTCAGTTATGTCCGACTCTTTGTGGCCCCATGACTGTAGTCTGCTAGACTCCTCTGTCCACGGGATTCTCCAGGCCAGAATACTGGAGTGGGTTGCCATGCCCCCCCTCCAGGGCATCTTTCCAACCCAGGGATTGAACCCAGGTCTCCCACATTGCAGGCAGATCCTTTACTGTCTGAGCCACCAAGGAAGCCCTTCATTGAGGTATAATTGATAAATAAAATATTACTGTTGTATTCTCCCTACAAACATACCCAAGTGATTTCTAAGAGTAGTGAGATGTAAAAAATAAAAAATCACTTTTAGGGCCTCACTGGTGGCTCAATGGTGAAGAATCTGCCCACCAATGCAAGAGACACGAGGTCGATGCCCGATCCAGGAGGATCTCACATGCCGCAGAAAGGAGACCTATGTGCCCCAGCTACTGAGACTGTGCTCTGGGACCCGGCAGCTACAACTACTGAAGCCCATACACCCTAAACCCCACGCTCCACAACAAGGGAAGTCACCGCAATGAGAAGACTGCAGACCACACCTGGAGAGGAGCCCATGCTCGCTGCAACCAGAGAAAATGAAACAACAGAGACCCAGCCCAGCCAGAAATAAATAAATATTATTTTAAAATCACTTTTAAACTATTTCTTGAACAATGTACTTACGTGTTTACAAAAGCATATTTATTAAGCTTCTGTTATATGTCAAGTATACTCTTACATTTCTGCTTCCTCTCTCAAAAAAATAGGAAACCTTGTAAAAATTTTAATCTGAATATTAATTTAAATCATAAAATTACAAAAATATATAATCATTTTCACTACCACAAAAGAGAATTATACAGTACAACAAGATCATTTAGTAGCACCTTGGTAATGTTTAAATGTTTAAACAGGACAGAAGAGAATCAAATAACACCATTTCCCTTATTAGAATATTTTAGAGCACTGTTCATTCAACCAATTGCCAGATTAGGTCAATTCTATATATTTTCCATATGTACTTTTTAATTTAAATCTCTTATTTACTTAAATTCAGGTTCTTACCTAGGTCAACTAACCTAAATGGTTTCTGAATATATTTCAAATCATTTCTACCAAAGTTACTATCACTAAAAGTGCTACTTTTATAAAGTGCAAATTAGACAATAACACAGAAGAAATAAATGGGTATGAACTGATGATTTTTGAAGCTGAGTAATATGGAAATGAATGCTCAATATGATATAATCAGGATTTGTATATATGAAACTTTTCATAAAAATAACTGCAAAAAACCTCACATGATAACTATGGGATGCAACAATTTCATATTAGACAGGTTTTTTTTTTTCAGATATATGTACGTTGAAAGTTTTCCCTAAAGTCAAACAGAATCATGTATGTTATACCCTAGGTTAGATTTCTAACGTCACCCTAATCATTCACATTAATAAATTTCAACCTCTTCCTGGAGAAAAAATTAATCATGAAGTGAAAATAGGAATAAGAAAGAACAAGCGAAATAAGAAACCAAGACGGAGTTTCTATTTCCACTGCAGCCCATGTGAATCATAAAATGAATTATTTAACCTTTGAGAACAGTCTCCCTGTGCATCAAATTACAGTTATTATTTAGTCTAAACACCACTGAAAATTCTTCCTACAGTAGTGTCATTATGTAAGTGCAAGCTGCAGTTAAATAAAAGTGGAACATAATTTGGTAAAACAAACTGAGCAAAACCTTGCAAGTTGACAAGTGTTCAGAAGATGACTAAAAAGTATCAGGAAGAACAACCCAAAACTTTGGTAATTTTACTCAAATAGTACAAGTCATCTACCTACAAGAACATAAATATTGCTCTTAGTCTTGATAAACTTCCTATGATCCTTCATTAGGCTGGCTTTGATGACCCTAGAACCAATAAATGACCCTGTGAGATCACTGAAGACAGTCACTAAAATCAATGAGCTTTCATTTTATTCCTGCCTTGCCTCTAATTCCCCTTCAACTAATAAAAGCATCTCAAATTTCCTTTACAAAGCAATCCCTCCCCAAATTTTGGTTCATGAAATTCAGGTTGGATCAATACAACACCTTCTTGATGTAAGTTTAACCAATTGGCAAATCACATTCCACTGGTTCCAGCAATCAGTTCAGGCACAATATTTTTCCCAGGTCATCCTAAGACTTGTGTAGCATCTATTGGGAAAGAGAATGTTTCTTTCCACCAAGGTTAACAAGCTATAAGGGTGTGAGTCTGAAGCGACTAGAAGCCACGATGGGAAAGGCTTGGGAGGGGACAGTATTGGGGAAGAGCCACACTGAGGATGCATCCAACTCAGAGGGAAGCAAAGAGAAGAAAGTAAGTGTTATATAACCTTTCTGAAGAGCCTAAACTCAGTTGTGCTAGACAACACTCCCCTGGACACTCCTGTTACAGGAGCCAATAAGCTTGTGAGTAAGTTTGGTTTCTGTCCCTGTTGACAGAATCTTGATCAATAAATTGCTCTATGGTTTACTATGTCTTTGTTTTCTTATCTAAAAAACTGGTATAATAGTTCTGTTGAGAGAAGTAAGTGAATTAATACATTTAAGGTGTTAGTCCAAGGCTTGCATATAGGAAGTGCTTATTAGTAGTGCATGTAATTACGATAGTTATTTTTAAATATTTAAATTTTATATACCAAAATAGACAAGTGATGGCCTTGCCTGTGACACCATCAGCACCAGTGAGTGTTAAATATTCATGTAGTAGAATCACTTTATATTTTGAACACACAGAAAAGCATTCCCACAACTTTGCCAAATGTAAAACACAGTAACTGACTCCAGTAGAATTGCTGTTTATTGAGATTAAATAACTGCATTTCGCTGAAACTAAAGAAGTGGTTTCTAATGACCCTGGAAGTTAATTTTATGAGTGGAGCTTGTTTGCTCTTTGCCAGATTTACTTCTATTGCCTTCAAGTGGGTTAACTGTTCTGATACTCCCATTTAGGACTTTACACACTTGTCACTGTCTACCAGCTCCTTCAATTCCTCATTTAACCAGTGAACTTCCCAAGGTCCCTTCCATAAAACCTCAAGTCCCTCATCCTTATCTCCTGCTGTAACACTCACCTGGAAAAACTTCAAACCTGGTTAAATATACTTCTTCACCTATTTGATCTGTTACATGTAGAGATAGCAGCTGAACTGGCTATAGCAAAATACCTCTGAAGACTTAGCTGATTGGATTCACTTTATTTTTATGACATGAAATGTCAAGTAGATTCTCACCAGCCCAAAGCATCCTTACATATTTTTTTAGTTACTTAATTCCCCCATCCACAACACACACACACACACACAATTTTATACCATCTATTTTTTTCTTCAACACTCCATTACATTTATCCCTTTTTCTCACTCTCAACTTAAGGCCTGGCTTCATGTTTCACTACAAGATAGAAATAATTAGATGAGAACTTCCTCATTCTCCTAGCATCAAAGATAAAACTTTCCTGCCTTTGCATAGAAAGAGTTAGCCTTTTGTCCTATCGCAATGGATGAACTATCTGGCTTACGTCCTAAGATCAAACTCTTTATGAACTGCACTGATCCCTTGTTGCATACTCAAGGCATTTGCTCCTACAGTTTTCCTTCCCTTCTCTCTTAAATCCTCAAAGTTTCCTCATAGTAACATTCCCGTCAGTATGTGACCTCCAACACACAAACATCCTGCACCTTAGCAACAGGGTTGGGAGGCTGATTCTGGAAAGTGCTATTGATTCTGATTTCCTGGGTTGAATTACTACCTGCACACGTGACTCTCTGTGTGATCTTACACAATAGATTTAATGTCTCTGTCCTCAAATTTCCACTAAAACAAAAATAACCATAGTGTATCCATCTATAGTTGTTAAGAATATTAAATTAGATGCCTATAGAGCACATAGAAAAATGTCCTGCACACTGATATATGGCTTTATTAAAATAATAGCAATCATGTCAATAAATCCCTTTACCAATACATCTGCCTCTGGGTCCTGATCAGTTTATCTAAAGGACTGTGCTTGGCTTGCACTGTCCTTACTCTCATAGCCAGCAATTATTCCTGAACGCCCATCTCTCAGGCTTCTGTCTTCACTAAAACCACCATTATCAAGGTCAACTTCTGCATGTTTCCAAACTCAGCAGTGATACCTATCTTATTATGTTGTAACTTTCAGCAGCATTCAAATCAGATGATGTTTTCTTTTTTTTTTTTTTGAAATACTTTCTTCAGTGGCTCCCTGGTACATGCTCTCTTGATTATTGACTCAGTTGTTATGTATTTTTGGACTCTGTAAGTGGCTTTTTCTAGTTTTTCTGACCTCTACACTAGTAACGCCCTAAAGTATGGTGTTTCTCTATCTACTGTCATTTTTTCTCAATAGCACCACCTCCTTCTCTCTTTTGGTCCTTACAACACTTATCACTGCTTGATTTTAAGTGAAGTCGCTCAGTCGTGTCCGACTCTTTGCAACCCCAGGGACTGTAGCCTACCAGACTCCTCAGTCCATGGGATTTTCCAGGCAAGAGTACTGGAGTGGGGTGCCATTGCTTTCTCCAGGGGCTACTTGATTTTACTCACAGCATTTATCACTACTTGATACATGTATTTATGTTTATTATGTGCTCTTCCTACCAAAATATAAATTCCTTGAAGGCAGAGACTTTCTCTGGTATTTAATGATAAACAAAGCAAGGACCACATCGAACATTTATTTGTATAGATATCCTCACAACAAACACACACTTGAAAGATCAATCCAATTATTGGGAAATAAAGTCTAATAGTAAGGCTTAGAGACTTGGGTAGAATTATAGTACCTAAAATATTTGGATTTTTTTCTTTTGGTAAATTTTCCCTCCACGTTAAGAATTATTAAAGCAAATATTTTATTCTCTCTCCAAAAAATAACACGAAGAGAAATCAGCTCAAAAATCCCATTTTTTTGAAACACTGATATACCTTTTATATTAACTGAAAGAAGCCTCGATCTATTGTGATGGAAATTAATCTTCCTTGTGTCTTTTACTTAAAAGAATACAACACATGATTTAACGGCTAATGGATCTGAATACATTTCAGACCTCCAAGATTTTAAAATATTAAAGGCATACATGCATTCTTCACCCTGAGGTTTCCATGTGGAGGAGATTTACTGGAACAAAATTCCTGGCCTGTAGCCTTATACTTTACTCACTTTTCTGAGGGGAGGAGGAAAGTTCATCTGTTTGGCAGGTTTAGAAGGGGGGCGCCCAGTGTGTTCCCCCATCTTTCCCTTCTCTTCCTGAGAGGCAGCCGTCTGCAGGAAACACTACTTTTCCCTGCCCTAAATTTTACAGTCAGGTGCCCAGATGGGATGGCAGTGGCTTTTTATCAATGCCCGTGACTTTGAGGGTAGGATAAATTCGCACATGAAGTAATAGCAGGACTTCCTGGTACAGTCCAAGCCACATTTTTCCAAATATGATTTCCAGACCCAATTCTTTTATCTGTTTATCAGGTGCTTCCAAATAAAAGCTGAGAGAGGTATCATGCTTTGATGCACCAAGAAACCAATAACCACATCAATCTTCTTTTCAATGTGATAATTAATATAGCAATTTAATTAAAAATATTTGCACATATCCTTTTATCCAAACACTATGACTTTAAGATACTTAAGTAATGTTTTTTCTAATGCCTTGTTGTTTTCTTTCTATAAAGGTCCAAAGTCATTTTAATGAAATAAAAAGAGTAAGAATGAATTTAGAAGATAAACCAAAGACAGGCTTCGGCATCATAGAGTAGAGCCTCTTTAAAGATGGGCTTTCTTTTCTTTTGACTATTATGGGTTGTCAACCTCCATTCAGAAGAGAATAAAGAAAAGCATTGCTCCCTTGAAATTCCCACCTCACCTTGCCTAACCTTGAAGTCTCACATCTCTCGTTTCAAATCAGTGTGATAAATGACACCCAGCCCTTGTGACTCTTACTAGAATTTCAATTAATCATAACTTTTAAATTCTATGATTCTCTCAGTCCTTTCTCACCTTTTCTCCTAGAAAACTTGATACATCTCGGTAATGTTTAAAAGCTGAATTTTTCATGGATATTTTTACAGTCATCTCAATAAGCGTGTCTACTGTTTTCAAAATAGAAGTGTGTCTGGAATTCACTGCCTATTGAAAGAAGAATCCACTCTACAAGCATTAATTACAAAATAAGTCATATATAACAAGTCTGCAAAGGGGAGGGGCAGTGGGAGTAGCCTGTGGTTAATAATCTTGATAACAAACAAATTGTCATTAAAAGCTTTCAGGGCATTATAAAACATGACTAGAGAATTGACTGCATAGTATGACTGTATAATCCATGAGGGCAAAAAGAGTTGGACACAACTGAGTGACTTTCACTTTCATTCAAACCGAAAGCTGTAAGAATAACTGGAACAGAAAATTAAATAGACATATAATGTCTTTTGTGGACTACTGCATACATGAATGTAATTTTAAAATTTTATGACAGACTTTAAAGCTAGATTAGGGGTTTCTTGGTGGCACAGTGGTAAAGACTCTGCCTACAATGCAGGAGACAAAGGTTTGATCCCTAGGTCAGGAAGATCCCCTGGAGTAGGAAATGGCAACCCACTCCAGTATTCTTGCCTGGAAAATCCCATGGACAGAGGAGCCTGGAGGGCTACAGTCAATGGTGTTGCAGAATTGGACACAACTGAGCAACTAACCAGCAAAAAATACTAGATTAAACTGTGAAATGAGTTTGGTAGTAAGATCCAATAGGAAATTTCCCTAGAACACAGTGGAGGCATGCTATGTATCTTAAGTATTCGTTTTTCTCCTCAGACTAATAACCAAATTTTTAATTGAGTGTGATTCTACCAATCCACCACTAGTAAAAACCTTTCTAGCCAGAATCCAGCAGAAAATGAAAATATGAAGATTCAATGTTATCTAAAAGACAACTCATATGTGCAATTTGGAAAATTATACAGATATGAATAGACATAATACAGACATGAGAACAAAAATTTTTAACTCAAAAATTCAGTAAAATAAAAATAAGAGTAACTTGGAAATTTTAGAGCAAATATCCATGTTTAATAAATAATATTGAATGAATAAATGAATTAGTGTTTGAACAAGTAGATATATGGATTGAGGAATAAAGAAAATAAGCAGCATTTAATAACAAGTTGCTAAAGGCTGAAGAATTTTTTCATTATAATACTGTATGTATATGGGAGTGTAGAGAGAATGAAACACATATAATGCAAATTTTATTATTAGCTCTAATTATAAAAAAAATAACTTGGAATGTCCTAATAAAAATAGTACCCACAATTTACATATGCCTATCATATACATTATATTTTTATCTACTTTATGAAAACTAACATGGTTTAATAAGTCACATTTTGCATAGTTGAAAACTTTGATATGTGCGATGTTCGATGCAGAAAATGCCAATTTCAATTTTTAAATTCCTGTTCTAAATGCTATAACCAAGATATATAGAAGTTTCTACCCATACAAATCAGCCTCTTGTAGAAATGGAAAAAGTAATACATTTTTTATACCAACATAGCAACTGGAAGAATTTATGTTGCTCATATCATAAGACTTGCTATCAAATTGCTTTGGTCTCATTAACATATTTCAAAAAAGCATCATAAAAGTTTATAAGATCTTATCCAAACATTTTCCTAATTTAATATAGTAGATGATATTTATGCTTCTTGTCCAGTCACTAAGTCATGTCCAACTCTTTGCAACCCTATGAACTGTAGCACACCCGGCTTCCCTGTACTTCACTATACACTGGGTTATAAAATAAAAACATTCTCAAATGAGTGAGGTTATTAATAATCAAAGCAAAAGCAATCAAAAATAAATTATTAAAGCAGCATTTGACCCTGCAAATAGGTTCACACACAACCGCAATGTTCATCAGCATAATCTTATAAAAATGGCCACAAATGTTATCCCCAACTTCTACCTTGAAAGGGCACCAATTTTCATTTTAAATCTCTTCAGTTTGCAGTAGATAATAATGAGGCTTCACATGATTAAGAAGTGTTTCTTTATTAAATTTAACAAGTGAGGCTTTAGGTTTTTGTCTTGCCATATTGAGATCTTTTATAAGAACTATATGTAAAATACATAATGAAACATTCATAGCATATGTCAGAGATAGTTTTGAGCTTTCTTGTCAAGAGCTATGCAGTATATAAAAATTGCCTTTACTGAGATAATCTATAAACAACCTACCAGTTTCCCTTTCTACTCCTGGTAGAGCCACTGTGAGATCTTATGGAAGCAATAAACTCCTTCATATTTACAATACATCAATTTAAAGTTTACATGTATTTTTACCTTTTAAATAACCACCTTGGATGTTAGCTCATCCTGACCTCCCAAGGGCCCTGGAAAGTACATCAAGTGTATATTTTGACTCCAGTGTTAGAAGTCAGGAAATATACCAATTTACAATAACTGTCTGCTGCTGCTGCTAAGTCGCATCAGTCGTGTCCAATTCTGTGCAACCCCATAGACGGCAGCCCATCAGGCTCCCCCAACCCTGGGATTCTCCAGGCAAGAACACTGGAGTGGGTTGCCATTTCCTTCTCCAATGCATGAAAGTGAAAAGTGAAAGTGAAGTCGCTCAGTCGTGTCTAACTCTTAGCGACCCCACGGACTGCAGCCCACCAGGCTCCTCAGTCCATGGGATTTTCCAGGCAAGAGGACTGGAGTGGGGTGCCATTGCCTTCTCCGACAATAACTGTCTAGGAGGAGCCATTTAGTCATGCGTTCACATGAGGAAAATAGCACTGTACTTTAAGTCTAGACCCATCGCAAATTCAAGAATTGCTATTGTTTTGTATTCTGATCTTAAAAATATATATGCTAAGGATCTGGAGTTAGAGTTAAGTGTTCCTAGTCATTTACTCTTTCTGGTTACATAAGACATATCTAAACCAGGTTGCTTCTTTATAATTTGTTACATCCTAGCATTTTGGGAAAGGCAGGTTTAAATATAGATATTTTCAGGTCAGTTTATGTTTTCTCTCAAGAAGTCACTGTGATTTTGTTAACCAAGATACAAGTTCTGTCCCTTTGTCCCTCTCATGCAGTATTTGCCTACACATGAGATGCTGGCATATAGACCTTTGCTTTTCTCATTGAAAATCAAAAGTAATAACAAATTTCCTGTTTCCCTGTATATTTCACTTCAAAATGTTCCTCTAGCACCTATCCAAATGCAAACAATAATTCATTATTCCTAATGTTTTTAACTGACACAGGAACATGGATTCATCATAGAGGAGAACAAGCACTGGACTAAGAATCAGGCCCTTAATTAGCTTTGAGACAAGTCCTTCACTCTCTCCTTTTAGAGGGGATTCAACCAGATGAGCACTCATGCTTCTAGCTCTAATATTTTATGATTGTTCAACAGGAAAAGAAATTGCTTACAGAATACATGTTATTTACTTACAATGTATAGAAATAAGGATAAGAAAGAGCATAGAGTGTAGGATGTTAGTAAGAATAAGATCCTCAGATTGAAAGTCTGTTTCTGACACTCCATCAGAAGTTTCTATCACCATGTTACTGAACCTAAAGTATAAACCAAAACACATATCCTAAGCAGCCTTAAACTGATGGTCCTAAAAAGATATCAAAAAAAAAAAAAAAAAATCAAAACATTCCTACTGCCACTTCTAAAGAACCAGGAGCAAAAGCAGGGCACTGAGCATGTTCCCTGCACTCAACCCCACCAGAGGCGTGGTCAAACCACACTAAGCCACCCTTTCTGACTGACCCTTGGACACACCCCTACCCCAGCCCCATCTAAGGTACATGCTCGCTCCCTACTCACGGAGTAAGCAAAACAAGGGATTCTGTTGTTGGTTCTCACTCTCTCCTGTTGCAGCAGGGACCCCAATAAAGCCTCGCCAGAAAAAAAAAAAAAAAGAACAAAAAGCTGACGGTCCTAAAATGTTTGGGTAGGTTTTCACCCAAGTTGTCATTTTTGAAGTAGGAAATTTCATCTCTTCAGCCCATGCAAAAGTCTCTTGGGAGTCCGTGTTAGGCAACACAAAGGTAGGCAATTCTTCAGGGTGTCAGGGTGGGGTATGTGAACTGTCAGTCAACATGTATTCATCCACACATTTAAGTCAGAGAAAATAAAGACAGTTTAAAATTTGAACATCAAGTCAGAAGTATAAATAAGGGGATGGCATTTGGAATTGACAATAACTTGCTATCAAAGTCTTTCAAATGGGGAATTCTTGGTACTTGTTCAAGAGTTAAAAGCAACAGACTTTACTATAATGGAGATATGATGATTCCTCTTAACAACACAGAGAGAGCTAGTGATCAAAGTATTATTTATTGCCCAGAGATGATAGAAAGTTCATGCCTAAGCACACTGGTTCCAGTTTATTTATCCAGTGAAAAATTTTGCTTCGGGAAATAAACTGAGACAACTTAGGTTAGAGAGGAAAACAAGATGTGTGGATGTACTTATATTTTTATACAACACTTTATCAACTGTGAGTTTTTGTCTCATACCAGAAACAAATGTGGAAATGAAGCAGATCAATCTAAAGTCTCTTTGGTAGTAGACTAAGGTTGTAGGACAGTAGAAATGAAAAACAACATAAACATGTCCCTTCAGCATATTTCATCATTGGCTGTGGGTTTAAAACCTGTTTAATAGTCTGAAGAGAAACTTAAGTACACCCAGAAACTGGATCAGTTAAGTTACACTCATCTCCTAAATACTCTCAGTAATAACATAAAAATTATTTTTAACTTTAAACAATTACATCAGTCAAGTATAACTCTATTATCAGAATCAGCTGGAATTAGAAAACACGTGGTCTAAAATCTCAGTGAATTACGATAGCAAAGGTCAATTTTTACTGAAGCTATGTGTCTATCAGGAATTGTAAGTTTCAGCTGCATGTTGCCTCTTTCCAGATCTCAGGACTCTATCTGGAATATTGACGATTTTTGACAGAGAGAAACAAAACATGGAAAACTACCACAGGCCCTTAAAGTTTCTGCCTGAAATTTACACAGGTCATTTACACCCATATTTCATTGGCTGGAGAAAGTTGCAAGACCACCCCTGCATTCAGAAGGGCTGAGACAAAAAATTTCCTCACAGGATGGGGACATCATGGAACCAGAACTCTATGGGAAGAAAAATTGGAACACAAGACCATTCTATTTGATGCCGACACACTGCTGTGTTACAATCTTGTGCAGAGTTTTAGATATGTAAACCTCAGTCTTCCATTGGCCAAAATACATTATACACTCTATGAAGTGATCATTCCAAATTAAAAGACCTTCCACAAGAAAAACATGAACAGGGGAGCTATTCATGGACCATGTCTGTATTTAGTGAACAATATTCCATCCTTCTCTAGAATTCTAAATATGTTTGCCCCATTTTACCATGCAAATTCTTTCTTTCACTATCTTTATGCTTTAGGTTTACATTTTACATTTTATTACATTTTAGAAGTTGAAATGAGGCAATAATTATATTGGTTAAATTCAGATTGGCTGAAACTGGAACTGAAACTTTAGCAGTCCAGATACCCGCTCTGCTACTTACTAATTATGAAAATTTGGCCACCTGACTTAGCTTTTCTGTATTTCAGTTTTCCTGTCAGACAAGGAGAGTCATATTATCTTTATCATGGTATTGCTTTGAAACTTCAAAGAGATAGTACACGGAAACGCACTAGAACACTTCCTGGCACCCAAGAAACCCCGTTTAAGTGAAGATGATGGTCTGAAGTTGAAGGGAAATCTCCCATGTGACTAAAAACAACTTACTAGAAAATGCAAATATGATCAATGTATAATTTGGCATTCTCAATCTGAGAAATAATTACCTACATTTTTTTTTCTTGAAAAACACTATTGAAATCAATTTGAATAAGTCGAGAGATAATCAATGAACTAATATAAGACTCTAATATACATATTATTGATGCATTCTCCAACTGGAAGAATCATGTTTAACATTGAGGTCAGATCATATACAGGTTGGACTAAGTAAGACGGTGGTATCACATGCTATACCTAACATCAATTACTTTACACTCAAGAAGAAAATGACAGAAATTTTGCCAACAATTTGCCCTTCAAGCATTTGGTTTCCCAATCATTCCCTGTCATCTTGATCTTCAGGCTGGTCTCTCCACAAATTTACTCCCTTCTGCTTAAGAACACGTCCCCAAAAGAAAACCCTGTATTTGATACTGCTCACTCTCCAGCTGCCATCCTGTATCTTCACATTTCACTTTAAGAATTACTGAAGAAATTTTTTCAAACAATCAACTGTTGAACACATGCAATTTGATACATCATGGAAACTTTGCTCTGATTGCCCAAGTCTCTTCCTATATTCTAAATCCTCAATTTCCTTCACTTTTTGAAAACATGTAATACGCTTGACCAAAATCTCCTTATTGAAAGGAGATCCTTCCTCTTTCATATATGATATCTCAAAGCTTAGATTAGTCCCCTCAGTAAATCTTTCCTTGTTCTATATTCCTGAGTCTCCAGCAAAAGTACAATATTAAATAAGATAATAAAGATGATGGTATATACATTAATAAAATATATTACTAATGCAATAGCTGGTTAAAAAATGAAAATGGTATTAAATATTCAATTTGCAAGAGTGAAAAAAAACTAGAAAATCTTACTGAAGAATGAGATACAACATTGAACAAATGGAAATATGTTCTTAGATGAGTAGGTCTACAGTAAAAACAAAAGCCAAGACTCCCTCAAATTTTATATTAATTTAATGCAATATTGATCATAAACTTAAGGTATATTTTTTACATGTTTTTAAAACAAGAAAAATTCAGTTTAAATATAGAATAAATTTAGCAAATGTGGCCTAGAATATTCAGAGGGAAACAAAGAAAATAGAAGGATGGAAGTAGGTAGTTTACTTGGGCTTCCCTGGTGTCTCAGATGGTAAAGAGTCTGCCTACAGTGCAAGAGACCCGGGTTCAATCTGGAACAGGAACTTCTCCTGGAGAAATAAATGGCACCCCACTCCAGTATTCTTGCCTGGAATATCCCATGGAATGAAGAGGCTACAGTCCATGGGGTTTCAAGGAGTCAGACACAACTGAGCAACTTCACTTTCTTTAAATGTACTTGAAAACCACTAAAATAAAAACAGCTTGGTGCTGACAGAGGAAGAGAACAAGAAGAAAACATGAGGCAAGGCCTGCTCAAGAATGGCCAAGGAAACTAATTCTGGTTATTTTCTCTGAGAGAATTGTTTCCTGATGTGAACTTAGACAAAATTATGTTACTGAGAGATCATGCAATTTATGGTAAAGCACTAACCACACTTCCAGCTTGAGTCACCAAATAAAGTACCTGTTGGGACCAACTGATATCCTGTTAATGATACTAAGAAAAATTTTTAAAGATATTATACTTCTTTCTTATTCTGCAGAAACCCACGGAAATGAGCATTTCTAAACCTATGTATCAGAGGTCCACTGTACCAAAGTAAAACTTCAGAGATCCATTTACTGCTCCATGATCAATTAATTGTTAGCTATGACTGAGCCATCTCTCCTGAGTCTGGACAATTACACCTACCACAAAGAGGGTTGCTAATAATAAATGAGACTATTTATGTAAAAAGCCCTGGGCATAATACTTAGCATATAAATTTTTGGTGTATTGGTTTGCTTTGGGCTTGGTGATAAATGTCCAAAATAATTCCAATTTTCTAAAGTTTCACGTCTCTTATAAACCACTTGGGCTATGTTCCTTTCTATTTCTTTAGTAAACCAAATCCCAACTCTGATATGTCTGAGTTTTCTTTGGCACATAAAGTTCATTAGTTTTATAGCAAACAGATTTTGGGCCATAGTCATTCAACCTCCAGCTTTTTGACTGAATGTATTCTGCTGAGGAAAAAAGAAAAAAAGCCCCAAACTTGTTTATTCAGCAGTATAACTTCAAGAAACGTTAATAGCCCTACCAGCCAAGTATAAACCTGTTAGATTTTGCTTATGGAATCTGCTATCACAGCTTCTAGTTATTACTCTCTCAAGAGTCTGGGTAAAGCATTGTGCTCTGTGCTCATGATTCATCTTCCTCAGTGTGAACAGTGAGTGGCATGATTAAAAAATACGAGCTTGAAAAAGAAGTTGAATTTTCAGTGAGAAGTTTAGCCTTGTTAAGCATGCAACCGGCATAATTTCAGAAAGAGAACAGAACAATTTGCTTCTTTGCATAAATAATTTAAGAATCAGCCACTCTGGTAGCAGCCACAATGAATGTAAATTGCTCTTTCTGCAGATTTAAGTTCTCTGGCATCAATAATAGACACTTTGACCATAGAGATCTCAGTTGCAGGCAACACTTAGGAGACAAAGTTTCCAATTCAAATATCTCCTGTTTATTTCAGACTGTTTTTTAAACACTTATTTTAAATGTTAGTGATACAAGATCATTTGTTACATAAAAAGAAATGGAAGAAAAATTAAAATACAAGGTAGAAAAATTAAAGCATTCATGGAGGGGTTAATAAAGTCAAACCTACATGGTTTCAATAAATTTATTATTTATGTGGATAGTCTTGAGGGTTTTTTTTTTTTTTTTCCTGCTTTTACCTTTTCTTTTGAATAAGGAAGAGTGAAAACTCACTGTCTAGAAAATACAAGCTTATGGGCTAGACCAAGAGGTCAGAGTAAACAAAGTCAAAGTAAACACATAGACTTTGTGTACAACTTTAGTGTTACACATCTTTAGTGTAGAAGGGAGTGTAATAATTCCCTTGAGTTTATGGCATTTTTCCTTTATTCCTTTATATTCCTGTCATTCTGGTAGAAAATAAAGTCCCAACGTGATAAAAATCTTCTGATTCATACACACGGATGCCTACATACATGCCCCTCTTGTATCAGATGAAGGGTAGTTCTACCAGAATCTCTACCCCTGCCCCACCTCCCCCTCTCCCCCACCCAAGGAGCTTGTTGGCATTTTTTGCAATGCTGGACTGAAGTACATAGAGTTTCCCTGGTCATTACTTACTAAATGACAGTATTGCTCTCCCCTCTACTTAACAACTGAACAACAACCCTACCCATTTAAAACCAACCCCTCCCCAGGAAGGGAGAGCAGCTATCACATACAGTAACCAAATGATCGACCATTGGATATTGTCTTGTGGAACAGAGCACGTTAAAAATCTCCAATATGGCATTACTGTTATAATTACCCCTTTGCAGCTTACTTTAAGAATAAGCAGAAGCAAGAATCTATCGTTCTCAAACAGGAAAAGAGAAACAAAGACTTATCCTCTCCCTGAGTTCACCTTTTCAGTAACTGTGGGGTTTCTTCGAGTAGATATGCCGGTAATTAGATAGCTGGGTATTCTTCTCCTCCTCTTCTTAGTTCTCTCAACCTGCTAATGATTGTCCTGAAGTTACCCGCCCCCTCCCCCGACCACCTTTTTAGTATTATGAAATACTTCAGTCACACATAAGGAAAATAAAATGGAGTCTCACCCACCGACTAGCTAAGGAAAGAAAAGTAATAAGTAAAACTGAGGTCACTATGTCGTCTGCCTCCACACATTCCTGGGCTTCTCTGTGTGGTGGGAACCACTAGCTTACTTATGTTATTTGTCATTCTCATGTATTTTAAAACAGTTTTATTGTTATTATATGATGTACATACCAACCAGCTTTTGAATTCCTAATAACCTTGACTAATTACCTTGTCACTGTTTATGTGGGAAAAAATAAATTTCTACTATTTTGAGATTTTGTGCCACTTGAAGCCAAATGTAATTCTAACTAATAATATCTTCACCTATTTTTCAGGTTGTTCAATTTTCTTTTTTGTTTGTTTTTGTTGTTGTTGTTGTTGCTTTATTTTCTTTTTTTTTCCTCTTTTCTCTTTTTTGTTTGTAATCGTGTTTTATAAGTTCTGCACACAAAATTTCATTGGCTATATGTATGTTACATTTAATACCTATCAGTAAAGGAGGCTGCATATCCAAGACTCACAAAAAGTTGTGATTTTCACTGCAGTTGATCATGTCATGATTCAAGCTTTATAAATTTTCAATCTCATTTTTCTGTTCTAGAATTCTACATGATGATGATGAAGGATATTTAAAGAATGAAGATCAGATATGTCTGTGTTTGAATACAAACTCTGAAATTATCTAGTTAATTCACATTAAGAAAATTACCAGAAATAAACCCATGCACCTATGGGTACCTTATTTTTGGCAAAGGAAGCAAGAATATACAATGGGGCAAGGACAGCCTCTTCAATACGTGGTGCTGGGAAAACTGGACAGCTACATGTAAAAGAATGAAATTAGAATACTTCCTAACACCATACACAAAGATAAACTCAAAATGGATTAAAGATCTAAATGTAAGTGCAGAAACTGTAAAACTCTTAGAGGAAAACATAGGCAGAACACTCAACGACATAAATCAAAGCAAGATCCTCTATGACCCACTGCCAAGAGTAATGGAAATAAAAACAAAAGTAAACAAGTGGGACCTAATTAAACTTAACAGCTTTGCAGAGCAAAGGAAACTATAAGCAAGGTGAAAAGACAACCCTCAGAATGGGAGAAAATTATAGCAAATGAAACAACTGACATAGGATTAATTTCCAAAACATATAAACAGCTCACACAACTCAATACCAGAAAAACAAACAACCCAATCAAAAAGTGGGGAAAACACCCACATCTCTCCAAAGAAGACATACAGATGGCTAACAAACACATGAAAAGGTGCTCAATATCACTCATTATTAGAGAAATGCAAATCAAAACTACAATGAGATATCACCTCATACTGGTCAGAACAGCGATCATCAAAAAGTCTACAAACAATAAATGCTGGAGAGGGTATGGATAAAAGGGAATGCTCTTGCATTGTTGGTGAGAATGCAAGCTGATACAGCCCCTATGGAAGACAGTACAGAGAGTCCTAAAAAAAAAAAAAAACGAAGAATAAAGCCACCATATGACCCAGCAATCCCACTCCTAGGCATATACCCTGAGGAAACCAAAATTGAAAAAGACACATGTACCCCAGTGTTCATTGCAGCACTATTTGCAATAGCTAGAACATGGAAGCTACCTAGATGTCCATCAACAGATGAATGGATAAAGAAATTGTGGTACATATACACAATGGAATATTACTCAGCCATGAAAAAGAACACATTTGAGTCAGTTCTAATGAGGTGGATGAACCTAGAGCCTATTATACAGAGTGAAGTGAGTCAGAAAGAGAAAGATAAATATCGTATATTAATGCATATATATGGACTCTAGAAAGATGGTACCAAAAAATTTATTTACAGGGAAGCAGTGGAGAAACAGACTTATGGACAAGAGAGAGGAGGAGAGGATGAGGTGAATGGAGAGAGTAACATGGAAACTTACATTACCATATGTAAAATAGATAGCCAACGGGAATTTGCTGTAAGTCTCAGGGAACTCAAACAGGGGCTCTGTAACAACCTAGAGCGGTGGGATGGGGAGGGAGATGGGAGGGAGGTTTAGGAGGGAGGGGATATATGCATACCTGTGGCTGACTCATGTTGAGGTTTGACAGAAAACAACAAAATTCTGTAAAGCAATTATCCTTCAATTAAAAATTAATTTAAAAAAGAAAGAAAATTGCCTAGTTCTCTGACCATCAGTACCCTTGTCCAAAAAAAAAAAAAAAGAATAAAAACAACCTACAGCGTTTAAAAGGAGAGCTAAGAGAGCTAATGTGGACAAAACACTTAATAGTGAATATTGCACAGAATAAGCACTTAATAATTGGTAGCTTCCATTATTTTTGGTACTATTATTTTCATTTATCTGGAGGAAAGGAAGCAGCAATCATTTTATGTTGTATACATCGATTCTGACCACTGGGATACACCCTAACCCCTGGCTCTTTCATGGACTATAACATTTCCCTTTTCTAGGCTGCATTTCAGGTTTTGCCAAAAAAGACAGGATGAAAAATTACATGAAAAGAGATCAAAGGATAAAACTCATAATATCAACAGCAATCATTAACAATAACAACCTCAAGATAATAGAAGCCGTCCTCAGAAGAACTTCATAGCTATTGCACAATTTAATCTCTGCAATACTCTCTAAGGTAGTTATCATTCTACCAAAAGCTATTCCACTTGCTCAAAGTTACACAGAAATGAAATAGAAGAGAGAAAACTAAAACTTAGGTTTCTTTGACACCAAAATCCTTGTTCTTACTCCATAGACAACAGTTTGAAAAGACAGATGGAAGTTATGGAGCCATTTTCACTCCCTCAATAATGAAAGAACACTACTAAAGGAAAAACACACTCCAGCCTTTGTATTCCCTAATGCCCGTTCCGACCATTGGCTTTGATTCAACTGCACCATCAGTTCAGTCAGAACAGTGGTCAAGTCCAACACTAGTCTCTACCAATTTACTTTTTGTTTACTTTAGCAGATTTGTAGCAGGCAAAGTTTGAGTGAAAGTTGTAAAAAGCATGGTGAACACGATTATGCTTTTGCATTTGGAATCTTTTCATTGTGCTGGAAACAGCCTTATCTTAGTCATAAATACACATGTACACAAAATAAAACAAAAATAAAAATGATAAATAACAAGTCACTCCATCTCCCTGAATCAGTTTCCTCACAAGCTCAATGATGGTTTGGTAGGATGGTCTCAAGAGCTGGAGTTCAGGGATAAAAGAGAAAAAGGAAAAGAACATTTTCAAGTTTTTTTGAAGGTGACCCTCCTGATTAGGTGATAAAAAGCTAAAATACTAAAAGGGAGTATGTTTCTCATGCTTTGGGTGAGGCAAAAGAAAACATTTTGAAGAGCAATTATAGACTTTATGATATACTTCATTTAAAGGAATCAAATGTGTTCAATTTTTTTGTTTTTTTTTTTCCTGTTGTTGTTGTTTTGCATCTCGTCTCCAATAAACACCTGTAGCTGAGGCTTAAAATTTCTTCAGCGTCAGGAACCTGTGGTACTGCATGTGATGAACCAAGTGGAACAATAAATAAGAGTATAATAGGAGCTGTCAGACCCTTTTTAATTTTGTTTCAAGTCAACAGAGTTCTCCACTGGCTGACTTGCCATTGCAGGAATGAAAAATAGAACATCCATTTATATACTCATTAAGAAGCTTTTCTGCCCTCTACTTACATACCACAAATGACAACAATGAGATTTCCCACAGAACAAAAGAAAAAGCTTTCAGACCCCAGCAGTGACTTCAAAGAATGAACACAGGAGAAGACAGTTCTCTGCAACAGCATCCCTTCCCAGGTCTGCAGTGTGATTTATGACTGGTCACCCTCTTCCTTGCATTTTAGTGTCCCTAGATGCCACTAAGGTGTTAATAATGCTTATCACTGATCCCCTCGGGCAAGGTTAGGAGGCTATTGAGAAAAGACTATAAATCAGTGAGTTACCAAATGAGGTGCTCTGGAGATACACAGCCCCCAATACTTTCAGAAATACAATTACACAGAGCCTAGGGTGCACCCTGGCCCAGCCCTGCGCAGTACGACATACACGCCCCCTCCCAGTGGTGCTGGACTGTGTCCACGTGCACAATTCTCTCCATCCTCTCACACAGAGCATCCTCTGCCCTCCATCCAGAACAACTGGAGCAGAAAGAGGAATAGTTTGATCATCTCTGTACTCTACTTCTTGTAAAGTTGTAAATTCCTGACCATAAACTCAGACCACATAGTATGAAAACCAGGCCACATGGCCTCCTTCTGGCTAGCGGCTTGAAAACAGTTCAATTAAATGGACATTTCTAGCTCTTTGCCTGTGTGCCAGCATCCCACAGTAGATACACTCTGAATAGGGGAAGTCCATAGAGGGAAGGGCAGGTGACTGAAGGAATAAAGTGCACTCTGCTTACAAAGATTATCTGGTGTATTCGTTAGGGACTTTCAGATAAAGAGAACCAATAGAAAGTATGTGTATCTGTGTGTGGAGACAGATTTACTTTAAGGAACCGGTTTACACAACTCATGAAGGCTGCAAGTACAAAATCTACAAGGCGGGCCAGCAGGCAGGAGCCTGCGAGGGGAGCCAGCGCTGTAGCTCAGGCCTGAAGGCTGTCCACCGGCTGAATTCCTTCTTGCTCAGGAGGTCACTCCTCTGTTGACCGTCCACTAAAGAGATGAGACCCACCTACATTATGGGGGCTTCCCCAGGGGCTTGGTGGTAAAGAATACGCCTTTGATACAAGAGATGTGGGCTCGATCCCTGGTTGGGAAGATGCCTTGGAGAAGGAAATGGTAACCCACTCCAGTATTCTTGCCTGGAAAATCCCATGGACGGAGGAGCCTGGCAGGCTACAGTCCATGAAGTTGCAAAAGAGTCAGACACGATTAAGTGACTAAACAACAGCAACCCACATTATGGATGGCAGTCTGCGCTATTCAAAGTCCATAAATTTAAATGTTAATCTCGCCCACAAAAACACACCTTCCCAGAAACATCCACAGTCATGCTTGCCAACTATCCAGGCACTGTGACCCAGCCAAATCAACACCTAAAATACACCTTGTAACTATGTATTTGCACCTCCATTTCATTTGTTAGGCTGAGGAAGCAAAGGGTACGAGATGGTCTTTACTGTCTTTGTTTAAAGCCTAGCCCAGTACTTGGTGTGCAATAAATGTTCATTAAACTGAAAAATGCTGGGTCTTAAGTCAGTACTCTTTACACGTTCCTGTTGTCGTTCAGTCACTGAGTCGTGTCCAGCTCTTTGCAACCCGGACTGCAGCACGCCAGCCTCCTCTGTCCTCCACTATCTCCCACAGTTTGCTCAACTTCACGTCCATTGTGTTATAATTCTATCCAACCATCTCGTCCTCTGCTGCGGTCTTCTCTTTAGGCTCCTACATAGTATAACCTTAAGAGTCTTCCTTGTGAAGTTATTTAGTGAAAGTTTATCTCTTATGGACGGCACTGTGTCTCCCCCCAAATTCATATGTTGAAACTCTAACCCCCAATGTGATTATAGCTTGAGATGGGGCCTTTAAAGAGGTCATAATAGTTAAATGAAGTCACGAGGGTAGGACCCTAATATGATAAGACTGGTGTCCTCACATGAAGATGAAGAGACAGTGAGAACACAAATACAAGGAAAAAGGCCACTTGAGGACAGAGTGAGAAGGGTCCTGTCTGCAAGCCAAGGAGGAAGGCCTCAGGAGAAACCAATCCTGCGGGTAATGTGATCTTGGACTTTCAGTCTCCAGAACTCTAAAAAGAAAATCTCTGTTGTTTAAGTCACCCAGCCTGTGGTATTTTTTTTGTGGCAGTCCTGGCAGACTAATATACCCTCCAACACACTGTTCCCCAATTCATTAACAAACAAACCCGTCCAGTCCTGGCTCTGGATCAGAATAGGGGCCTGCAAAAGTCGCAATGAAGGAAAAACAGTTGGTTTGAACTGCATGGAGCCAGTATGATATCTGAATTGGACAGAAATTGCAACAAGGTTCCTTTAAGGAAGCGAAATAAAAATCTAAAAGAGGTAGATATATACACACTGGCTTCCTCTCCAAACCTGCAGAATACAAGGTACATTTTCATTTTCCCAGAGTAATAAATGGCATAGTCTCCTTCCTGGATTTTTTTTTTTTAATAACTCAGAAGAGTTTTAGGAGTATTAGTCATTCATGCCTCAGTCTGAATTTGTAGTAATCTGCATTCTTAAATCACTGAAATCTGAAGAAGGGGCAAAACATAATTCTGAATTCAAAGATCTTTAGTAAGGTGATACAGAGAATTATTTAATGTAGCCTTATGTCAGAAACTGGACTTCCCTAGTGGCTCAGATGCTAAAGAACCTGCCCACAGTGCAGGAGACCCAGGTTCAACCCCCAGGTCGAGAAAATCCCTTGGAAAAGGGAATGACAACCCACTTCGATATTCTTACCTGGAAAATTCCATGAAAAGAGGAGACTGGCGGGCTATAGTCCATGGGGTCGCAGAGTCGGAACAATTGAACCGCTAATACCTTCACTAAGTCAGAAACTAGAGACTTCTTCCAAAATTTATCTAGGGTTGGCCTTATCATCCCCTGCATCTCAGTGAGAGGCCAGAGTTAAAGAACTTCAAAAAAGAAAATATAAAATTTCATGACCATTAAGTTTCTGTCTTTCAAAATAAAATCAAGAAGAACTTTAATGCCACTGAATCTCCTTTAAGAATTGTTTTTTCTCATTATTCCTCTAAAATTTATCAGGCTTTCCTATCTATCTTAATTCCTTTGCTGTCCACAGTATTTTCTTCAAAAAGGGCTCTTGGCTCCCCTGCCTACATTAGCCATCTAAATCCTCATTATCCTTGAAGATACAAATGAACCACCAGAACCACTGTAAAGCCTGCCTTGACCAGTTCAACAGAAAATTCCCTAGCATCCTTCACCTCTTTTTGCTCTTTTTAGTCTTTTGACTCTTGAAATATATACAAAACACCAACTGCCTTCTCAGACATTCATCTTAACCCACCAATTAGATAATAAGTTTTTCATATCAGGGAACATTTTGTACATCTAATGGCAGGCCACATGAAACACTAAGGCTCAAACACATAATGTCTTCAAAATCTCTGCACTGACTTGTAAGTAGGTAAGTGATGAAATAGCAGTCTACCCTTGCTCCCAACAATCTGCTTGCTCTTTAAGCTTTCATGTTTATAATGATGTTTGGTATGGGAATATATGCTATATGGAATGTCTGATGTGTAAGGAAGTAAGGCCCCAGAGAATTCTAACATGTTATGGAAATTCCTTTTACTTGGCATTTGACATAATACAGATTTCTGCCTCCAACAGAGATCTGTATTCAAGGCTAGTGTTTTCGGGGACAATCCAATCATTTATTCATAAAATATTACATTCCGATGTGTACCATTAACTCTGAGAAGTTCTGGAGATATAATAGTTCACATGCTGGGGGGAGGAGAAGGGAGCAGGACAAATCATTTGTCTTCATGATTTGTCCTAGTCCAGGTGGGAGACAGTCACCATGAAAAACTATACATATGAAGACAATGGGAATGAGACCACAGCCTAGGGCCTCTCCCTCAATCCATCTTTCCATTCATGCACTATTGCTATAATTGAAGTTCTCCAAAGGGAGTCATACCAATCTGTAAGAGCAGAGAGCAATGGAATTTGGTGAATTTGGCAGGCAGCATCTAAAATGGCCCACAGTGACCCTAACTTCTGGTATTCCCACTCTGGTGTGTGAGCTGAATCTAGCGACTTACCTTTAGTAAAAAGCACAGCAAAATTAGGTTTTAAAGATGATGATTTGTCCCTTGCTTGCACTCTTTCAATGGCCTTTGTAACCTCCTCAATTTGATAATGCAAACTACTACGCTGTGAGCAGCCAGTGGCAAGGCTAGGAACTGAAATATTGCAAGGAATGGAGGTAGGCCCTAGGCAACAGCCTCTGAGGAACTCAGTCCTGCTAGAAAGTACATGAGTGAGCTTAGAAGCAGAACCTCCCCCAACCCTGGAGATGTCTATACCCCTGGCTGACACCTACATTACAGCCTGAGGTGTCCTCTGCCCTGGAAGACTCAGCTACATTGCACCCAGACTCTTATCTCCCAGGAACTTTGAAATAATATATATTTGTTGCTTTAGCTAAGTTTTTGGATACCATGTAACGCATAATAGGTAACTAATAAAGTCAATCATATTGGGGAATATATTTCTGGGGATTCCCTTCATGTACTTTACAACAGGCATAAAGATGGAGAAGAGAATTTAGGCAGAAGAGAACATTCATGAAACGTAGTGTGCTGTGCTAAATATGTGGAGTTAAGAATTTAGGATTCTGTGTTTGTTTTGTAAGTAAAACAAATTTATAGTAACCAAGGGGGAAAGGCAGCAGGAAGGATTAAGTTGTGATACTGGTATTAATATTACACACTACTGTATATAAAATAGGTAACTAATAAGGACCTACTATATAATACAGGGAACTCTACTCAATATCCTGCAATGGCCTATATGGGAAAATAATCTAAAAAAGAATGGATGTAAGTGTATGTGTAACTAATTCACTTTGCTGTACACCACAAACTAACACAACAGTGTAAATCAGTGATATTCCAATACAAATTAATTTTAAAAAACCAATTCAGGATTCTAGCTCGAATTTATACCCTGAATAGGTCAGTTCAGTTCAGTTGCTCAGTCGTGTCCGACTCTTTGTGACCCCATAAATATCAGCACGTCAGGCCTCCCTGTGCATCACCAACTCCCAGAGTTTACTCAAACTCAGGTCCATTGAGTCGATAATGCCATCCAACCATCTCATCCTCTGTCGTCCCCTTCTCCTCCTGCCCCCAGTCCCTCCCAGCATCAGGGTCTTTTCAAATGAGTCAACTCTTCGCATGAGGTGGCCAAAGTATTGGAGTTTCAAACATCAGTCCTTCCAATGAACACCCAGGACTGATCTCCTTTAGGATGGACTGGTTGGATCTCCTTGCAGTCCAAGGGACTCTCAAGAGTCTTCTCAACACCACAGCTCAAAAGCATCAATTCTTCAGTGCTCAGCTTTCTTCACAGTCCAACTCTCACATCCATACGTGACCACTGGAAAAACCATAGCCTTGACCAGATGGACCTTTGTTGGCAAAGTAATGTCTCTGCTTTTTAATATGCTATCTAGGTTGGTCATAACTTTCCTTCCAAGGAGTAAGCATCTTTTAATTTCATGTAACTTTCCTTCCAAGGAGTAAGCATCTTTTAATTTCATGGCTGCAGTCACCATCTGCAGTGATTTTGGAGTCCAAAAAATAAAGTCTGACACTGTTTCCACTGTCTCCCCATCTATTTCCCATGAGGTGATGGAACCAGATGCCATGATCTTAGTTTTCTGAATGTTGAGTTTTACGCCAACTCTTTCACTCTCCTCTTTCACTTTCATCAAGAGGCTTTTTAGTTCCTCTTCACTTTCTGCCATAAGGGTGGTATCATCTGCATATCTGAGGTTATGGATGGGTACATGACCCTAACTGCACAAATACTAATGTCCATAACATTTCCTAACCGAAATTTGCCTTTCATAAATTTAGGAGAAGAATTAGCTTAGAGCTAAGTTTCCTCCCTGAGCTAAAAATCCCTGCCTATATGAAAACTTTGAAATTATTTTAGTGCAATCCCCCTTTCAAACGGACTCCTCGGTCACAGGTCCCGGGCCGGCGCTTTCACTCTGAGTACTCCGGCAGAACTGCTTCTGTGTGTCTCCTTGTCTTCTCATCCCTTTTGCTTAGTTTTTATATTCACATGAAATTTTAAACCAACAAATTATGACAAAGAATCAGCATAATTCACCACAATACCTTTCAAAAATAGTAAAAAAAAAAAAAAAAAGGAAAAAATTCAATAAGGTATACTAAATTTTAGGAAGGTAGTTTCTATAGTCAAAGCATTCATTTTGTCTAAAAAAACAAAGATTCAGATCTCCAGTTTTATTGCCTCTTAATAGAACAGATAATAGAAACAAAGCAGGGGAAATGGCATTATCTATTCATGACAGATGTTTCAACATATTTTAACAACCTGGGTTGATATTTTTTTGTTCTTTTAAATAAAAACACAATTCAATTACTATACTGAAATACCTTATACCAATGGTTTTAAAAGGAAACTGTTACCTTCTGTGGCTAAAAGCAATAGTTTAGCCTGATCCAAACCTGGCTTGAGAGAATATATCAAATCCTTCGGTACAGGGTTCCTTCCTTTCTATGTGAATGACTCATACTTGCATTTCTGGGTTTTTTCCCTAAGTAACCTCAGTTGTAATATTTTTACGTGGCAAATGGTGTAGCTCTATAGCCCCAGTGTCTGTACACTACCAGGGATCTCTTTTGGAATTCATTCATCTTTTTAGCTGAGTGCAATGGGATAAAACAAAAATGGGTGTTACTGGGACTTCTCTGGTAGTTCAGTGGTTAAGACCCATGCCTCCACTGTAGGAGGAACAGCGTCGATCCCTAGTTCAGGAACTAAGACCTTAGGACCCTGGAACAACCAAAAAACAAAAAAAAATCAGTGCTACCAGCTTCACCATAAGGAAATTTATGTACTGAAATACCTTCAAAACTGGATATGATCCTCCTTCTAGTCAGAAATATTCATTCTGAACCGCCTTCCTTCCTCCTGCACACACATACCCTTCTCTTATCAGATTCTCAAAGTTTTTGTTGAACTGGCAAAAGAGTTTGGTATCAAATATTGTTTTACAATATTCATTGAGTTGAATAGACAGATAAACACCAGAATGCACTTTAGTTCCCAGTTAGTCCCCCTATCAAACCCTCTAAATTTATGGGATATTAATCAAATAATAAATAGTGGGAATATTTTGTCATGATTCCATTATACATTTTTTATCATGTGTTTTACAAATGTGTCATAGAGGAAGAGAGGACCAGATTCCAGAAGTCTGAAAGATAACTCACATGTAAACTACCTTAATTTGTATAAAAGCAACAAATCAGGTATCAATTTAATAGTGGGTCACATGGTAGAAAATATAGTGACAATTTTGGAGGGAAGAGATCTTTGGAAAACTTTATCAGCTTTATTTCTTCTTATGAGAACAAGAATTTAAATGGTTTTATTATACAATATGCTAAAAGTTATTCTTATCTCAGCTCTGTTACAGAAATCTAGGAGCATAAACACCCTATTAAATGGACTCCAGCATGGAACACTTATAGCAAACCCAATCTGAAGATCATCACTCCCCATGTCAAGGAAAAAATGGAATGAAAGGGCCACATCATAACAAGAGAAGACAGTAGACACTACCAACAGGTGATACAGTTCATTTGTTCGTTTATTCACTTATTCATCAACACTGAACGCCTTTTTCAGTGGTAAGTACTAAGCTTGGCACCAGGGCTTTAATAATGAAATAGCCTCGTGTTTGATGATAGAGTCTACAGAGGAATATAGTCAAGTAAACCACATTTGACGCATAAGCAATTACAGAGATACTGAAGATACTGGAGAGTCTGATAATAATAACAGACTCACTTCCAAGAAAATGCATATTCTAAATATACAAAGGTTTAGTGTTCAATTGCAGACGTTTCCAGGACCCTCAAATATTCATCCACAGACCACTAAATACTACCACAGAGTCAGAACATCTGGTTTACGAAGTCTCACTAATTTGTATCTGTGGTGCCCAACTGTAGAAGCAGCACATAAGAAGTTCTCAGTGACCATGTGAACATTTTTGGTAGATATAGCTTTCTGTGGATAAAATTATCCTTGCTATGGGCCAGATGCCCTTGGTACACAGTAATTTCTAGAGACTTACCACAGTTTACTTAAACTTCAGTAATGCGTGCCCTGTTGTACTCACATAATTATTTGCTTATAAAGTGCTGTTCCAACAAGCATAAGATTATTAACAAGGTTATTTTTATTTACCATGTTTCCAAACCAGGTCATCTAAAAGAGGAATTAATTTATAAGGTAAAAGTACAGATAGTCCAAAAGAATTGGCTCAGATTAAGTATCTGCTTGTGGTAAAAAGAAATACTTCACTGATATTTCTGGATTCATCGAAAACTAAATCCAGACCTTTTTTTTGCAGCTTTAATTTCCATGTTTAAACATTTTGAGGTTGCCAACACATAGGCTGCTAACTAAAAAATAACCAAATAACACTAAAATACCTTTTCAATTGTCAATTCAAAACTTCCATGAAAAAAGAGATTTTGGTTTTTTATGCTTTTTACACAAATCAATAAAAAAAATCCTATTGAAATTCACTTAGGTATAGATTTAGATACTTTTGAAAATTAGCTGAGTTTCAATCAAAAATACAAAGGAATAACTGAAACAAGCAAATGTTTCTTTTGGAAGGAAAGTGATTAAATAAATAAAGTAGATTTATTTTTATAGAATGAGAAACTGAAGCTCAGATTCATAAAAGGGGCACTTGGTTACAGGGAAAATGACATAGTCCTATAGACAAAGCTTTCTGTCTCTATCAATACCACTCTTTACACTAGCAAATGTTTTGTTTTCAATTTTATTCAAATTCATTTCTGTAGGCTAGATTTAGTTTAAGGAAAAAGAAAGCAAAACACCATTCATTTAAAACAAAATTCATCCATTTAGCATGCATTTTTTTATCCATCCCATCAGTTAATATACTAAGTATCTATTGAGTAACTTCCACATGTTCTGCCCAAGGCTTGGAAAGGAGACCTGGCTACAGAAGTCAACTAGGGAACTGGTGCTAAGACAGGAAGTTGGAAATGTAAGCAGGAGCCCATCCAGAAGGCCTTCCTGGGATAGAAGAGAGTTCAGATTTTCTTACAAATGCAAAATTAATCCATTCAAAGCTTTTAGAGAAGGGTGTAATGCAAACCAACATATTTTAAATCAATCTACTCTTAACTTTGAACCTTCTGCTCTAGTTAAATTACAGTTTCTATCAAAACACACCTTGCATTTTTCTTTCTCTGTGATGCACAACTTCTTTCCATGTGCAAATGAACTTTTATACCAATCAACTATTTAATGATATGAAACTTTGAGGATCTAAAATACATGACCTTTGAAAATCATTTAGGAAAAATATATTTGGAGGCACACTCAAGTTCAGAAGATTTTAAGTTCAGTCCAGAATGTTAGTTTCCATGACTAGGTCACTGTGAAAATGTTGTGTCCACTTTACTTTGACTCTAAGAGTCTATAGACTTGTGGCTACTGCTTCAAACTGGCTACAAAACCATACTTCTTTTTTAACTATATATTGTCTTCCTCACACTTCTCTCAGGGTTATAGTATTGCCTTTCTTTGCCCTGCCACTCCTTCATGTCTCTCATTAGTAAAGTCAGCAAATGTATCATGTAACCAAGTTATCAAGAAACTTCTTTATACTAAACACCATGAAGGATATTACAAAAGACACACATAGACACACACAAGAAGGAAACTCCTAGGGAAGAAAAGGAAGAAGAAGAAAAAATAACACAATATATTTTAGGCAAAGGTGTAAATAAGATTATAAAAAAAGTGAAAATAATATTTGTATTGCCAGCTACTTTATAGGCAGATATGCATTTATTGAATACCAAATATGTTGCTCCAGCTATTAGCAGCTAATATCATCATATGATTACTAGCACCAAAGAATATGCTAAACGCTGTGCATATATGATCTCATGCAGTCTGTCTAGCAGCTCTATAGTCAAATAGATGGGCACTATCATTATTCCATATTACAAGGTAGGAAACAGAGAATTTGGCTCCAGAGCTTGGACACTTTACCCAACTCTTCTCAAACTTCCATAAGGATGAGAATCACTTGAAGAACTTGTTTAAAATACAGAAACATGAATACTATCATTTCTAGCAGATTTTGAGATGAGGCCAAAGAATGTGAATTTTTATAAACTCAAAAACTATCATTAATCGCTACCACCACCACCAAACCATCACCCTAACCCAAATGCAATGACTCTGATATTGATGATCTATTAGCTACATTTAAAAAATTTTGTGCTATGATGCACTATATCCCCTAGGACTGTATTAAAGTTTGTATGCACACACTCCCTGGGAAATAATATTAAAATATTTTGATTCAATAGATCTAGGGTGAACCCTGAGAGCCTGTATTCCTGAAAGACTTAGAGGTGATGCCAACGTGGTTAGTCTAAGATATATTTTCAGTAGACAAGACCAACTACAGCGCCAGAAAGTTTAAGGTTGAAGATATAAGAGATGTCAATTCTCTTCCATAAAGAATTTATACTCTCCATCAACAAAATGAACAGATAACCTACAAAATGGGAGAAAATATTTGCAAATAATGTATTTGGTAAGGGTTAATACCCCCAAATACATAAAGGACTCATATAACTACAGACAGTGTAAAACCATCTGATTAAAAAAAGGGAAGGAGGTTGAGGTCTATCCCAATGGGGCTTTTTTCTATAAAACCTACATTGTTGGAAATGCCTCAGAGAGTAACGTGTAGTTTCCTTTACTCACAGAACTACCTGTTAGGTCTGTGGGAAAGAGCTACAAGAGACAGCTGCCCATTAAACTATGAAAAACCTAGCAAACTTTTTTTTTTTAATCTTCAGTTCAGTTCAGTTCAGTCGCTCAGTCGTGTCCGACTCTTTGCGACCCCATGAATCACAGCACGCCAGGCCTCCCTGTCCATCGCCAACTCCTGAAGTTTACTCAAAGTCTTGTATCTTAGGTACTGGCATATCACAATGATCTCTGTCAAGTTCCAGGGCGTGATAACTTAAGAATGAATATGATTTGAACTTAATACATTTTTAGAGGGTGCCATCATGAACTAGGCAGATCCATTTTCTGGCCCTAAGCATGATGCTATAGTAAACTGCTTGAGGAAATTGGATCTCCAATATTACAGGTGGGAAATTTTGAAGCACATTCCATTGAAGATCAAAGAGGCCCAACTAAAACAATTGTGGGCAGATAAACATGACAACTGTGGATTGAGCAGAACTTCTTTTTGAAAGGGCTGTCTTGAAGATTATGACTTTGGAGGAGCTAAGGTGATTGGCAGTGGAAAGAATCAGGATGTGTGGAAATTCCTTAAAAATTTATTGACTTAAATCACTTTGCCTATATTACACATAATAAAAAGAAACCCTTTACACTGTGGGGGAAAAAAGTGGCAGAGGATCTGAATAGACTTTTTTTTCCAAAGAAGACATAGAGATGGTCAATAGGTACATGAAAAGATGTTCAGCATCACTAATTACGAGGGAAATGCAAATCAAAACCATAATGATATGTCACCTCACCTCACATCTATTAGAAAAGCTACTATAAAATAGTCAAGAAATAACAAGAGTTGGTGAGGATGTAGAGAAAAGAGAACTCTTGGGCACTGGCGGTGGGAATTTAAATTGGTGCAGCCACTATCGAAAACTTTATAGAGGTTTCTCGAAAAACTAAAAAATAGAACTATCATATGATCAAGCAATTCCACTCTTGGGTATTCATTCAAAGAAAACAAAAACACTAATTAGACAAGATATATGCACACTAATGTTCATTTCACAATTATTTTCAATAGCCAAGATATTGAAGCAACCTGTGTGTCCACCAATAGTTGAATGGATAAAGAAAATACGCACAAACATTCATACACACACACACACACACACACACAGAGGAACATTACTCAGTGATTAGAAAAATAATAAAATCTTGTAATTTTCAACAACATGGATGGATCTAGAGGGTATTATGCTAAGTGAAATTAAGTCAAAAACAGACAATACATGATCTTATTTACATGTGGAGGGAAAAAACAAAACACTAAACTCATTGATACAGAGAATAGATTGGTGGTCCAAGAGCAGGGACTAGAGGATAGACAAACTTGATGAAAGGGGGTACGAACTTCTGCTTATAAGATACATAAGTCATAGGGATGTGATATACAGTATCATGATGATAGTTAGTTATGCTATATTGCATAGTTGAAAATTGCTAAGTGAAAAAAATCTTAAATGTTTTCAACACAAGAAAAAATTTTAACTATGGATGATGACAGATGTTCACTAAACTTACTGTGGTGATCATTTTGAAATACATACAAATATCGAATCCTTATGTTGTACACCTGAAACTAATATAATGTTATATGTCAATTTTAGCTCAATAAAATAAAGATTTATAGTCTAAAGAAGCAAACGGAGATAAAACCAGATGCTCTGGGAACACGAGGTATGTGGAGGGGGAAGTGGCAGAAAGCTTACTAGAAAAAGATACGTGCGTTGAGATTTGAAGGAAACAATCTCATCCAGTTACACACATGCTCTTTAGGAATTTATTTAATACAAGAAATGAGGCAAACACAACTGAAACAATTGAGTTAAGGCAGATATTTCTATAACTAATAGAAATATGTAGACCTTCATGGAAAAATTATTTCTGATTCTCTCTCCTGTAAACATTCCATACATTTACCAATGGTTTTATATTTATTATTTTTCCCAGTAGACAGAGTATGTGGAGAGCAGAAACTGCCATATTTATAGTGCTATCAATATCCATCCCTTTGGCTCATATACAAGACCTATTTTATAAATATACATTGAATGACTACTTCAGACTTCAAGGAAAAGGAAGGTTTGTAGTCTATGTAAACATTCCCCATATAAAGGCGCTTAAGAGATAATATTTTAAAATGAAAAAGAACGCAAGATGCCATTACTACTCTGGTTCTATTATGTATCATTTTGAGCACTTGTCAGTATCACAGAACGAAACCAAACCTTCATCTTAAGTCTCAGTAACACAGTTATATATTGAAAATGACAGCACCAAACTTTATATAATTAAAGGTGCTAGAAGATCATGCCTTTTGCTTTATTGTAGTTCTTGTCAAAGGCAATAATAACATTGTTTCTCAGACTGTCTCATTCTTAACATCGTCAGTCCCATAAGGGTCAAAGGCATAAGTAAAGAAAATAAAACCACCCAGAAAAATCTCAATAAGGCTCAGTTTCATTGTACTGGACATTTGGGATTCAACAGAGACATGAGATGTGGTCAGCTCTGTCTGAAAACTGCATTGGAAGGCATGCATATTAAAACAACTCACTGTGATACAGTGTGATTTGGTGAATTCTCTAAGGGCATGACCCAAAAGACCTATCTTTTCACTCCACATCCCACTTGCCTGTGAAATACCACTCTGCCAGAAATCCTGAAGCTTTGTTGTACTAGGTAAACTTATCTTCTTGGCTATAGTTATTTCAGTCAAAGGCAGAGATGAGACCCAGAGGAGGCTACCCACTGGATGGCAAGCAGAGAGAGACTTTTTTCTAAGAATACAGATTGAGTGAAATAAATATAAAAATCTGGGAGCTGAGTGCTGTCAGTAAAACACTAGAATAAAATTCTACTTTCATTAGTGCTGCTTCCCTAGAGCTGCTGCCGCTAGTCCCAGAGTTATGCTGGTTTCTTCCTTTCCTGGGATTCCACGGTGATTAAATATCAGGACTCTGGTGACAGACTGCCTGGTTTTGGATCTGAGTTCCTTCACTTATTCACTGTATGACCATCAGCAAGTTACTTTGTTCCTCAATGCTAATTTTTTCTGTGGCAAGTAAGATGATTCTACTGCAGTGGACCTTATAGGATGGCTATGAGAGCTGGGTGGCAGACAGTCTGTGATAGACAGACTTCCAAAACGGTGCCAAGTGATCTTGACCTCCCGTATTCACAACCATGTATAATTCCCTTCTCTTGCAAGTGAGATAACCTTGCTTTTAACTAACAGAATATCACAAGGATAGCGGGATGGCACTTCCATCATTAAGTTACACATAATTGTGATTTCTGTCTTGCTACTGGACTCTCTCTTGGTTGGCATTGCTGAAGCAACTGCCATGCTGGAGAAGACTGAACAGCAAGATGCTGAGGGTGCCCTCCAGCCAACAAGCCCTGAGGGCCTCAGTCCAATAACCCTCAAGGAACTGAAAGTTTGGAATTGAACTTAGAAGTGAATCCTCCCCCAGTCAAGCGAAAACATAATAGTGCAAATCCTGAGCTGATATCTCAATTGCCATCTTTTGAAAAGCCAAGACGTAAAGGAAGACTCAGGCAAGCTACAATTTCTCACAGAAATTGTGATATAGAAAATACGTATTGTTTTAAGCCTCTAGCAGGAGACATAAGAGATACGGGCTAGATCCCTGGGTCAGGAAGATTCCCTGGAGGAGGGCATGGCAACCCATTCCAGTATTCTTGCCTGGAGAATCCCTTGGACAGAGGAGCCTGGTGGTCTACAGTCCTAGGGTCACAAAGAGTTGGACATGACTGATACAATTTTTAGTATTCAAGCTTCTAAATTTGGGACTAATTTGTTACACAGTGATAGATTACTAATACAAATGGTTATGTAAGTGAAGGATATTTTATCTTTTTTCCCCTTGAATCTCTTCCCATTTAATCTAGTCTGACCACATTTTTGTACACAAAAGCAAAATAGCCACAACTGAGATATGGAGAAGGGAGGGATTATTTCTGCCTGAGTGCAAAAGTAGGGAACAAAGAAGAGAACACATGTATAGAGATTTATAAGTGGCTAGAATTTTACCAAATAAATCAATTTACTTTATTTACCAAATAAAGTAAAAAATCAATTTTACTTTATTTATAAGTGGCCAGAATTTTCCAAAAGGAAAGTTAGGAACTGTAAGCAGAAGAAATAAAATGATCTAAAGCTAAAAACAGTAAGCTTTCCAACATTTTATTCCTAAAATTATTATTCAGGAGATAATATATGACCCAAAGTGGCAAGACTTGGGGGAAAGCATCAGGAGAATACACTGAAAAGGTCAGTTCAAAATAGGATTTGAAACAGGACAGGTTAGAAGTAGGACACCGTAAGGAGCTCAAATGTGTTTTTTATGGCAATGAGAAGCTGAACTAAAGATTTAGTAGTAAAAGTAGAAGAAAAGGATTGCTCGGGAAAAGACATTCTAAGGTAGAATTAGGAGGGCTTGCTGTTGATTTGATATATTGAATTAGTAATGGGTGGGAGGGAAAATAGAAAGCAAAATGAGAGAAATAATGATGTGGAAACCTGGGAAATACCAACAGTTAAGAAAAAATTCAAGATCGTATGTTGAGGATGCTGAAAATAAACCAATATGAGACACAGAGGTAGCAGTTGCCTGAGGGAAGTCATCAGCACAAACTCTATACATGTTAAAAGGCAGAATTTTAAGAAAAGATCATTAGATGTTGTAACCAGGGCAGAGTTGTTGACCACTGAGGGCAATTTCAAAAGGCAGGTAAATTCTGATTACTGTATTTTGAGGAATGACTAAGGGGCTGAACTGGGCAACAGAGATGAATTTGACCTTTTTTGGAAAGGGTAAGAAAAAGCAAAGTAAACTTGTGAACCAATGTAAGTTAAGGGTATTTTTTTCTTTTTTAAAAATTTATTTTGTATAATTTTGTGTTATATGAGAGAGTCAGTCATGGTCAGAATCTGAAGAGAAGGAATCAATACAAAGAAAATGGAAGATGGTATAGAAAGAGGGAGTCAATAACGGGGCAAAGCCACAAAAGAGATGGGAGTGGATGAGAAGATCATTTTCGTAGACAGGACTAATGAAATAAAAACCGGAAAGGTATAGTTTGGAAAAAATTTGAGCAAGTCTCTTTTATTTGATCAAGACTGAAAGATCATCTTTTGACAGTGAAGACTCAAGAATGGATTGAAAAGCTTAAGGAAAATGGTAAGGGTTTATGTTAGAAGCAGGAAAACGAATTGTAAAAGGATAAAGTTGCCAAGCAAAAGTATTTTTAAAAAGGGCAAAAGAAGAAGTGAATAGAAGCATATTATTTTAGTAGGGTTAGAAAGGAAAGCTTATCAGACTTACACCTGAAATTAGACAGCTCCAAAAGAGCAGACACCTCTAAAATATGAGAATGTCAAAAAATGTTTAAAAGCCACATATTCTTATTCCTAAACACCTTTGAATGCAAGGCACTTCATCAATTAACTGGCAATTTTATGGGATTAAAAAAATTGAATTGTGACTGGCAACAATCTTTTGTAATCAAAGACTCATCTAGATTCTGGAAGCATTAAAGTATTAAAATATACCTGAGGAAGTATATTCATCTCCTTAAGGAGACAGGTCTTTTCTCTGAATCTGTTTATATTCTCAGCAGATCCACAACACTCAGAGTAGGATCTTCCTAAATTTATAATAATACATAAGTTATTGCTGATTTATAATTTTTCATTCCAATGAGATAAAGTCCTGGATGTAACTATCAATGAGTAGAATAAAAAATAAAAAGTTGTCACTTCTCCTAAGGTGGAGTGACAAATGAATGTTTCTAAGAAAGGTTCATTTGGACTCTAACAACTTGAGATTTGTGACCAAGTAATTACAGCATTAATAGAAAGAAAGTTGATTTTTCACAACACATAGAGAAAGACTTAACTAAGCAAGAGCCTAAACATAACAGCAAGGAAAACACTTTACCTGAGTAGGCAAAAGCTATTTTAAAGTATGTTAGAGGCAATAAAGAATATGAAAACATTATGTTCTAATTACAAATCCATGGTATCTTTTCTTAAGACCATTCCTGAGGTATTACTGTGGGATAATGACTTTGATGTTCCAGATGCTAGTAACAACGGAGCATTTAAAAGTAAAAAATAATTTCCTTCAAGATTTCTGTGACTGAGTCTGCTCTTAATATTTCAGAGGCTCTTAGCCAAGATTATTCTGCATTAGTCAGAAGGTGAGTTCTGCTGAAACAGCTCAGCGTTCTGAATAAGGCCCTGTCCCAGCTCTTCATCAAGTCATCTGATCCAGTCCCTCATGTCTGCCTGATAACTCTGGTATAGACTTGTGAGCCCATACCTAGATTCTGCCTGGTCCTTCAAAATAATGCCCAGATGGTAAAGAATATGCCTGCAATGCAGGAGACTCAGGTTCAACCCTGTGTGTGGAAGATCCCTTGGAGGAGGGCATGGCAATCCCCTCTAGTATTCTTGCCTGGAGAATCCCACAGAGGAGCCTGGAGGGCTACAGCTTATGGGGTCACAAAGAGTCAGACACGACTGAGTGACTAACACTTTTAATACTTTTCTCATTAGACTATCTGTCTTAAATTTCATTAGATTTGTTCCCTCAAAGCTATCTTTTAGATTCTACTGGCTATCATGGTCTAGGGCCTTCAGGTCAGTCTTCTGTATCTGTCCTACCTACAGTGGGGCTCGGACAATGCCTCTGGGTCTTGTTAGACTCTGACCTCCATGAAAGCAAACACGGTGGCTAATGTGTATGAGAAACTCAATTAATAATTAACAAATAAATCTAGTCCAGACACAGCAACCACAGTGTCTGCTTCAGTGGGGAAGAAATTCAGACAAGTTCCCCTTTTCGAGACTACTTTGTCCCCTGGTACAAAATCAATATTGCTTTCCATATCTACAGAATTATATAGCAATTCAGTTAGTACTATTTCTGGCCCATTTAGCTTCCAATAACTCCAGAACAGATCTAAACTTTTCCATGTTTGATGCTGATGAGCAAAAATGGCTGAATGTCACAAAGGACAAGGATATCAGAATCCCTGAAAGATTGGAACAGTTGTGTCATCTTCCTACTTGTGAGACCCAAAAGGTAAATTTATGGGATGCAAACCCTGTCTGCTTTTAGATGTTCATGTTCTGGATCACCAATTTAAGCCACAGTTGGGAACTTTAAAGTTTTTCCAACAAAAGGTTCCTGGAATTTTTCAAGCAATTCAGTTTAATTTAAGGCAGAATGTTAGCATCTTCAATGAACTGTAGACAAAACAGAAAGAGGTCATGTGATTCAGTGCTCAGAAACTGATGAGTACTGTACTTCAAAGAAAATCTCTCTCCTCTGATGAGTCTGACAAGAACACTATTATAAGAATCTGTACCTGAAAGTGTGATTAGTGAAACAGGTCAGCTGCATTTCTCTTCCGAAGAACATCACCCCTATCTGAAGCCTAGAAACACGAGCTCTTCATGGAGAATATCTTCCTAAAGAGCACAACAATCAGGGTAAATGTCATCTTCATTAATCATTCTCTCATATAATAGAGTCAACTATGAAATAGCATTAAGCATTAAGTCTAATTTCCTGAGGAGATGATGGGGAACCATGAAGCTTAAGCAACTATCAGGCCTAAATGTTAACTCAAACAAGACCCTTGCCTCACGTGCCTCTGACTGCTTCTTCAGTTTTCCTCTTTTTCTTCATTCTCCACTCTCTCCACCATGCTATATGGAAAAACAAAATCAAGGAAAAACCAAAAATGACCCGTAGATGAAAACGTCATTTTAGAAAGAAAAACAGCAGTCTGAAAAATCCTGTTTGGTCAATTGGGATTTACTTTCCAAACAACTCAAAGTCCTATAAATATGAAACTTAAAGTAACCTGACAAATTATAACTTGGACATTCTCTTCCGATCATCACAGAAAAAAAATATTCTAATGCAACCTACTACAGTGACAGAGAATCTGAAAATGGCTCCTCAATTCATTAACAGCATTTTCATGAAAATACAAGTTCTTTTCAAGCTATTTCTGTCACCTTTAAATATCATCAGGACTGTTATCCTTTACTGTCCTTTAAGTGAAATGACAAGTCACCAGTTGTTCACTTAAGGTAAAATAAATTGAAATATTAGCATGGGACAGAATTGTTAGGTTGAAAAATAAACAAAACAAAGGTGGGATTTACTATCATGTTCAAATACACATACATACACAAACACAAGGATGATGCTAACAACAAAAAATCTTATTGTAGAGAAATAAAAATCTGTAACAGAGTCAATAAAATGAACACATACATAAAAATATTTTTATTTTGCAGACTTTTTTCTGTTAAAGACAAAATGGTAAATATTAGGGGTTTTGAGGGCAATATGCTCTTTCACAACCCATCAACTCTGCCCTGGAGAACAAAAACAGCCATAGACGGAGGCAATCAACATGGCGTGGCTATGTTCTAAAAAGGTTTATTCATAAAATAGGTGGCAGGTCACATTCAGACTGGGACCATGGTCTGCCAATCCTTGATTTATGTCAGTGAACGCAAATTGCCAGCAAATTGTACACACTGGCTAAAATGAATGAATAGGTACAGTGTAGATAGGATTTTTGATCACTTACACACAAATGCATCTTTTTTCAACAGGGAGGAACTGTTTCATGTGGTATAACTAAATAATAGAATCTGACTTTCAGTACTGGAAGTGACCTAAAAAATGTCTAAAAATCAACACATTAATTTTACAGATGAGTAAATGGAAGCCAAGAACATTTGAATGGCAGGTACTATGTTACACAGAATTTTTTTCTTAAAAAACAAACTTTATAGGAAAAAAATCTTAAGTAAAACATGACATAAATGCCAAAATGGAATCTCTCTAGATGTGATAAGAAATAAGAGAAACATTAGTTTCATGGGATTTTATTGTTTGTGATAAACACAAGCAACAATTTATTGCTTCTCTGTTATTTTTACTGCTGTACCACAATTTGCCACAAATGATGTTACTGAGAGAAGTCACTTTTTCTAACAAAAATAAGCTGAATTTCCACCTATTATCATTGTGAACGAAATTGTCATATACTGCAAAATGGCAAAGAGACTCAGTTTTATCTGAGTAAGGTAGGATCTACTGATGTTTATCACCCAATTTCCCACTGTCTGACTTTGGTTATCAGGCAAATCATAACGTAAACTATACTATCTACTATGTATTTGCTCCGCTGTTTCTCTAAAAAGGGGGTCTGTATATGGAAAAATTCTATAGATATCTACATTGATGGGTCAATTGAAAAAAAAAAGGTGTTATATTTCTATTTAATGGCCATTAAGTTAAAAAAAAAAAAACTATGGTATATATGATCTATTAGGAGAATTTTACGGATAAATGCACACACACACACATACACACACAAAAACCAAAGCAGAAAAAAACCCCAATCCTCTCTTGTCAGGGCATTAACTTTGTATGGTATTTTAGGGACAACAGGAGGGTCTAAGGAATAGTTACTAGGGGTGGAAAAAAGCATTGCTGTTGTTGTTATTTAGTCAGTAAATTGTGTCCAACTCTTTGTGACCCGAGAGAACGTAGCCTGCCAGGTTCCTCTGTCCATGGGATTTTCCAGGCAAGACTACTGGAGGGGGTTGCCATTTCCTTTTCTGGAGGATCTTTTCAACTCTATTATGGAACCCGAGGCTCCTGCAAAGTGCCTACATTGGCAGGTGGATTTTGTTTTTAAACCACTGAGCCACCTGGGAAGCCCCAAATAAAGCATGGATCAGTGCTAAAAACCAGTCAACCGATGGTAATTTGGGAAAAGAGACAACATTGTATACCTATCTCTATTTCACAGTTTCTTCTTTAAAACATTTCTTGTAAGGATGTTAGAGGTCATGGGAAAAGAGGCATGGCCAAGTTGGTCATGGCCAATTAATTAACTAAGAGAAAGCAAATGCACTTAAAAACAAACAAACAAATATGCCAACCTCAAGGTTGGCATTTGTAAACTTACATAAACTTGTTTATCTGAAAGAGAATTTCCTCTCCGGATAAAGCGTCATGATTCCTTCAAAAAAGCAATGCTTTCCCTATCAAAGTGAACAACCTTGAGGCAAACAATTACTCTTCCTCTTTTTCAATTTTCTAGTTCCTGAAACGCAGGTTTGGACTAGATGTTCTGTAGGTTCCCTAGAAGTCTCTAATTTTATGTGTTTGCTCAAATGCTTTGTTTTTTCTAAATCATTGTCCAACTAAGTGAAACACTACCTGAACATTATCAGAACTTCAGTGAGATTATGGAATGAAGGGATAAAACCATTGGCCACTTCTTATTTATCTTTCATGAGAAAATGACTTTTAACCAGAATAAATTTCAACAAGAATTTTTATATCATAAACTGAATTACAAAGTAAGATAACATTTAAGAAGCTTTTAATGAATTAATCACGTTTGGAGAACTTCTAAAACAATGGATAATGCTTCTTACTAAAAGGTAACACATTTTTCTGATTAATGTTGTCAAACAACAAGGACTGTGTGTTAATGGCAAGAAACACTGTTCGTTTATTCAGGCATTACGTGTCACTCTAGATTAATACATGGCATTTGGTATACTATATCTCTGAAAAAAATTTAATTGAGTAGTGAAAGTGAAAGTCACTCAGTCATCCAACTTTCTGCAAACCCATGGACTATACAGTCCATGGAATTCTCCAGGCCAAAATACTGGAGTGGGTAGCCTTTCCCTTCTTCAGGGGATCTTCCCAACCCAGGGATCAAACCAAGGTCTCCCACATTGCAGGTGGATTCTGTACTGATTGAGCCACAAGGCAATTCCAAGAATACTGGAGTGGGTAGCCTATCCCTTCTCCAGCAGATCTTCCTGACCCAGGAATTGAACCGGCATCTCCTGAGGAGCAAATGGATTCTTTACCAACTGAGCTATAAGGTAGTTATATTTTTTCTGTACAGAAAAATTACTGCCTCTGTGCTCTTGGATTGAAAGCTTGGAAAACTAATATGTATGTACCTAAAGGTTTAACTTCAGCAGAGTTAATACACATTTCAAATCTTCACCAATATCAATAAAATTCAAAACTATTAACTGATTTGCCTACCTCTTGTAAATCACTAGTTCTAGGGAGTCTTTCAAAATTTTATTTAATCAAGGGCAGGCCTATTCATTCACTTCTTTTTTGCTGTTCATTTGCTTGTTTAGCAAATACATATTGAGCATAAAGTGTGTGCCAAGGATATGTGGTTTTTTGATGTCTGTTATAGTACCCAGAAAACTAATTGGCGGGGGCGGGGGGGGGGGGAGCTTTGATTCTACTAGAACTAGGTATTTAGTCATATAAAATTGTTTTTTTTCTTTTCTTTTTGATTAATGGTTCTTTTACCATTGGCTATGTATGTTTTGCTTAATAATGACTTTACTTACTAATACAGGAATACCTCAGAGATCTTATGGATTTGGCTCCAGACTACCACACCAAGGCAAATATCACAATAAAGTGAGTCACATGGATTTTGTGGTTACCCAGGAATTATAAAAGTTATATTTACACTTTAGTTTATTAAATGTGTAATAGCATTATGCAAAAAAAACAAACAAAAAACCACAATGTACATACTTTAACTAAAAAAAAAATACTTTATTGCTTATAAATGCTAACCATCATTTAAGCTTTCGGCGAGTCCTAATCTTTTTACTAGTGTAGAGTCTTGCCTCAAGTTGATGGCTGCTGACTGATCAGGATGGTGGCTGCTAAAGGCTGGGGTGGCTCTGATGATTTTTTAAAATATGAGAACAATGAAATTTGACCCACAGATTGACCCTTTCATATTTTCTCTGTAGCGTGAAATGCTCTTTGATAGCATTTTACCCATAACAGAACTTCTTTCAAAATTGGAGTTGACTCCGACATAAATCACAGCAAGATCCCCTATGATCCACCTCCCAGAATATTGGAAATAAAAGCAAAAATAAACAAATGGGACCTAATTAAACTTAAAAGCTTTTGCACAACAAAGGAAACTATAAGCAAGGTGAAAAGACAGTTTTCAGAATGGGAGAAAATAATAGCAAACGAAGCAACAGACAAAGGATTAATCTCAAAAATACACAAGCAACTCCTGCAGCTCAATTCCAGAAAAATAAATGACCCAATCAAAAAATGGGCTAAAGATCTAAACAGACATTTCTCCAAAGAAGACATACAGATGGCTAACAAACACATGAAAAGATGCTCAACATCACTCATTATCAGAGAAATGCAAATCAAAACCACAATGAGGTACCATTACACGCCAGTCAGGATGGCTGCTATCCAAAAGTCTACAAGCAATAAATGCTGGAGAGGGTGTGGAGAAAAGGGTTCTCTTACACTGTTGGTGGGAATGCAAACTAGTACAGCCACTATGGAAAACAGTGTGGAGATTCCTTAAAAAACTGGAAATAGAACTGCCATATGACCCAGCAATCCCACTCCTGGGCATACACACCGAGGAAACCAGATCTGAAAGAGACACGTGCACCCCAATGTTCATCGCAGCACTGTTTATAATAGCCAGGACATGGAAGCAACCTAGATGCCCATCAGCAGACGAGTGGATAAGAAAGCTGTGGTACATATACACCATGGAATATTACTCAGCCATTAAAAAGAATTCATTTGAATCAGTTCTAATAAGATGGATAAAACCAGAGCCCATTATACAGAATGAAGTAAGCCAGAAAGATAAACACCAATACAGTATACTAACGCACATATATGGAATTTAGAAAGATGGTAACAATAACCCTATATGCAAAACAGAAAAAGAGACACAGATGTATAGAACAGACTTTTGGACTCTGTGGGAGAAGGTGAGGGTGGGATGATCTGAGAAAACAGCATCAAAACATGTATATTATCAAGTGTGAAACAGATCGTCAATCCAGGTTGGATGCATGAGACAAGTGCTCAGGGCTGGTGCCCTGGGATGACCCAGAGGGATGGGATGGGGAGGGAGGTGGGAGGGGGGTTCAGGATGAGGAACACATGTAAATCCATGGCTGATTCATGTCAATGTATGGCAAAAACCACTACAATATTGTAAAGTAATTAGCCTCCAACTAATAAAAATAAATGAAAAAATAAACAAAAACAAAAACAAAATTGGAGTTGATCCTCTCAAACTCTGCTGCTGCTTTATAAGCTAAGTTTATGTAATACTCTAAATCCTCTGGCATTTCAACAATCTTCACAGCATCTTCACCAGGGGCAAATTCCATTTTGATAAATCACTTTCTTTGCATATCCATCCATAAGAAGCACTCCCCAATGTGAATGCTTTATCACAAAGCTATAGCAATTCAGTCACATCTTTATATTCTACTTTTAATTCTCTTGCTCTTTGTATGACATCTGCATTTACTTCCTCCTCCAAAGTCTTGAGCCCCTCAGTTATTCATGAGAGTTGGAATCAACTCCTTTCAAATTCCTATTAATGTTGATATTTGATATTGTTTCCATTAACCATAAAAGTTATTAATGGCATCTAGAACAGTGAATACTTTCCAGAAAGTCTTAATTTACTTTGCCAGATCCATCAGAGGAGTCGCTATCTACAACAGCTACAGCCTTAGAAAATGTAATTCTTTTTTTTTTTTAATTAATTAATTTATTTTTTCAGTGGGTTTTGTCATACATTGACATGGATCAGCAATAGATCTACACGTATTCCCCATCCCGATCCCCCCTCCCCCCTCCCTCTCCACCCGATTCCTCTGGGTCTTCCCAGTGCACCAGGTTCGAGCACTTGTCTCATGCATCCCACCTGGGCTGGTGATCTGTTTCACCACAGATAATATACATGCTATTCTTTCGCAACATCCCACCCTCACCTTCTCCCACAGAGTTCAAAAGTCTGTTCTGTACTTCTGTGTCTCTTTTTCTGTTTTGCATATAGGGTTGTCGTTACCATCTTTCTAAATTCCATATATATGTGTTAGTATGCTGTAATGTGAAAATGTAATTCTTAAATATTAAGACTTGAAAGTTGAAGTTAGTCCCTGATCCATGAGCTGCAGAATGCAGGCATGAAAACAACATGAATCTCATCATATATTTCCATCAGAGACCTTATGCAATGCAATCAGGTGCATGGTCAGGGAGCAGTGATATTTTGAAAGAAATCTTTTCTGAACAGCAGGTCTCAATAGTGGCCTTAAAATATTCAAGAAACTGTGTTATAAACAGATGTGCTACCACTCCAACTTTATTGTTCCATTTAGAGAACAAAGAGTAGATTTAGCAAAATTCTTAAAGGCCCTAGGATTTGGGGAACAGTAAATGAGCACTGGCCTCAACTTAAAGTCCCCAGCTGTATTAGCCCCTAACAAAAGAGTAGGCCTGTCCTTTGAAGATTTCAAGGTAGGCATTGACTTCTCCTCTCCAGCCATGAAAGTGTAGATGGCATGTTCTTCCAACATAACTCATTTCATCTACACTGAAAGTCTGCTGTTTAGTGTAGCCACCATCATTAATGATCTTCACTAGATCTTCTGGATAACTTGTCACAGCTTCTGCATTAGCACTTGTTGCTTCATCTTGCACTTCAGTGGTATGGAAACAGCTTCTTTCCTTAAACCTCATGAGTCAACCTAGCTTCAGACTTTTCTTCTGCAACTTCCTCACCTCTCTCAGTCTTTATGGAATTCAAGAGGGCTATGGCCTGGCTCTGGATTAGGCTTTGGCTTAAAGGAATGTTGTGGTTAGTCTGATCTTCTATCCAGACCACTATCACTTTCTCCATATCAACAATAATGCTGTTTTGTTTTCTTGTTTGTGTGTTTACTGGAGTAGCACTTTTAATTTCCTTCAAGAACTTTTCCTTTGCATTCACAGCTGAGCTGTTTGGTACAAGAGGACCAGCTTTTGGCCTGCCTCAGCTTTTGACATGCCTTCCTCATTAAGTGTAATCATTTCTAACTTTTGATTTAAAGTGAGAGATATGCAATTTTCCTTTCACTTGAACACTTAGAAACCATTGTAGGGTTATCAAACTGGCCTACTTTCAATATTTATTGTATCTCAAGGAACAGAGAGACCTGAAGAGAGGGGGAGAGATTGGGAAGGGTGAGTTGGTGAAACAGTTGGAATTTATCAATTTATCACATGCATTTATCAATTAAGGTTGTCAATATAGAGTATTGGAGAAGGAAATGGCACCCCACTCCAGTGCTCTTGCCTGGAAAATCCCATGAACGGAGGAGCCTGGTAGGCTGCAGTCCATCGGGTTGCTAAGGGTCGGACACAACTGAGCGACTTCACTTTCACTTTTCACTTTCATGCGTTGGAGAAGGAAATGGCAACCCACTCCAGTGTTCTTGCCTGGAGAATCCCAGGGACAGGCGAGCCTGATGGGCTGCCATCTACGGGGTCACAGAGTCGGACACGAATGAAGCGACTTAGCAGCAGCAGCAATATATAATATAGTTCATGGTGCCCCAAGACAATTACAACAACAAAGATCAAAGAAACCATAACAATATCATAATAATGAAAACGTTTGAAATAATGCACGAGTCACCAAAATATGGCACAGACACAAAGTGAGCAAATGCTGTTGGAAAACTGACACAGATAGACTTGCCTGATGCAGAGTTGCCACAAACCTTCAGTTTGCTAAAACATGCAGTACCCGTGAAGCACAATAAAACAAGGTGCATTAAAATGAGGTATGCTTATATCTTTAAAGCACAGAATGAAAACGATACCTCCATAAAACAGTAAATCGAAATGCCTTGTCGTGCTGAGGACCCTCAGTCCCCAGGTACGATCCTCTGATTTCCCTGTGTCTGATCTTTGACCAAGACGCTCGATTTCCTAATCCAAAGGAGCTGGGTCTTAGTGCTAGGATCTGTAGTCCTAGAATCCACGGGTACTGATCTCTTAAGACTTCACAGACAAGAGTTCCACAGAGAATAGCATGCAATGACAGGGAGGCAGATGTTAGAAGGAAACAGAGAAGGTAGTAATAAAAGCTATCAAGTGCCTCCCGGTCGGTTATGCTGCACTCTTTACATACAGTATTTCCTGTAATCTGATAACTGTTTCCCACTTTACAAATGGGAAAAGCGAGGTTTAGAGTGAGCTGAGCTCAGAACTAGCTAGACTGAGTATAATTTAGTCTGACTCTGAAACTTCTGCCCTTTCAGAATATTCCAGAAGCATAAATAGACCAGGAAAAAGAGGTTAAAAAAAATATCCAAAAAATGTGCCTATGTGCTACTCCCCTAGCCTATATCCCATGACAGCAGGAAATGAATCATTATTGGTGTTCACAGCACCTTGCTCTGCATTCAAATGGGAATATCTTTCCTTTTCTCCTTTGCTTTAACTTCTCTTCATTTCACAGCTATTTGTAAGGCCTCCTCAGACAATCATTTTGCCTTTTTGCATTTCTTCTCCATGGGGATGGTCTTGATCCCTGTCTCCTGTACAATGTCATGGACCTCCGTCCACAGTTCATCAGGCTCTCTACCAGATCTAGGTCCCTTAAATCTATTTCTCACTTCCACTGTATAGTCATAAGGGATTTGAATTAGGTCATACCTGAATGGTCTAGTGGTTATCCCTACTCTCTTCAGTTTAAGTCTGAATTTGACAATAAGGAGTTCATGATCTGAGCCACAGTCAGTTCCTGGTCTTGTTTTTGCTGACTGTATGGAGCTTCTCCATCTTTGGCTGCAAAGCATATAATTAATCTGATTTTGGTGTTGACCATCTGGTGATGTCCATGTGTAGAGTCTTCTCTTGTGTTGTTGGAAGAGGGTGTTTCCTATGACCAGTGCCTTCTCTTGGCAAAATTCTATTAGCCTTTGCCCTGCTTCATTCCCTACTCCAAGGCCAACTTGCCTGTTACTCCAGGTGTTTCTTGACTTCCTACTTTTGCATTCCAGTCCCTTATAATGAAAAGGACATCTTTTTTGGGTGTTAGTTCTAAAAGGTCTTGTAGGTCTTCATAGAACCGTTCAACTTCAGCTTCTTCAGCGTTACTGGTTGGGGCATAGGCTTGAATTACCGTGATATTGAACGGTGTGCCTTGGAAAGGAACAGAGATCATTCTGTCGTTTTTGAGATTGCATCCAAGTACTGCATTTCGGACTCTTTTGTTGACTATGATGGCTACTCCATTTCTTCTAAGGGGTTCCTGCCCACAGTAGTAGATATAATGGTCATCTGAGTTAAATTCACTCATTCCAGTCCATTTTAGTTTGCTGATTCCTAGAATGTCGACATTCACTCTTGCCATCTCCTGTTTGACCACTTCCAATATGCCTTGATTTTAAATTAAGCCATGAAATTAAAAGACGCTTACTACTTGGAAGGAAAGTTATGACCAACCTAGATAGCATATTAAAAAGCAGAGACATTACTTTGCCAACAAAGGTCCGTCTGGTCAAGGCTATGGTTTTTCCAGTGGTTATGTATGGATGTGAGAGTTGGACTGTGAAGAAAGCTGAGCACCAAAAAATTGATGCTTTTGAACTGTGGTGTTGGAGAAGACTCTTGAGAGTCCCTTGGACTGCAAGGAGATCTAACCAGTCCATCCTGAAGGAGATAAGTCCTGGGTGTTCATTGGAAGGACTGATGCTGAGGCTGAAACTCCAATACTTTGGCCACCTCATGCGAAGAGTTGAAAGAGTTGACTCATTGGAAAAGACCCTGATGCTGGGAGGGATTGGGGGCATGAGGAGAAGGGGATGACAGAGGATGAGATGGATGGATGGCATCACCAATTCGATGGGCATGAGTTTGAGCAAACTCTGGGAGTCTGTGATGGACAGGGAGGCCTGGCGTGCTGTGATTCATGGGGTCGCAAGGAGTCAGACACGACTGAGCAACTGAACTGAACTGAATTGCACCTTGCTAGGGACACTGTAGCCACTTTCTAGACAATGTTACATAAATGATATGGTTGACTGGTATATTCTTCCTTCCATCTTTATGTAGTGCCTTTGTGTTTATCATGGGCAAAAATCAACAAGTAAAATTAATATAAAATTATACACATACATGCAGGGTTGTACATTTATCACAATAAGAAATGTTGAACATTACAAAAGTAGATTGACTGGTTTGATAATCTATCAAGCAAACTCCAGGAGATGGTGGAGGACAGAGAAGTCTGGCGTGCTGCAGCCCATAGGATCACGAGTTGGACATAACTTAGCAACTGAACAGTAACACAAGATATAAGAAAATATGAGCTTGAACACTTTTTAATAACTATTAATTGTCCTTGGTTTCAAAATTGTCAGAGAAGGATCATGCATAAACATACAAAGCAGCAAAAAGAACAGAGTGATTGGCAATTATCTCAGATTCTACTCTTGGCTAATTTCACCAAAATCATGTACCAGTTGGATTTATCATGTAGATAATCTTTCTGCTTTAGAGAGGAATATATTTATTTTAAAAAGGGTGCTTATGACTTGCATTATCTTCAAAAATGACCATCCCCTAATCATGGGGCAAAGATTATATTTAAACACAGAAATCTACACCTACTGAGGTTGAAGATGATTGTCATTTTTCCACTGGGACTACAAATTTCATTTCTTAGAACTAAACAGAACAGGTTCAAAATCCTAAGCTTTCCCATTAACGGATACAGTAATATCAGTCTTTAAGCATAAACAGGAATTGACCAACAGAATAGCAAACAATTGATCTCTCAAACCTAAATAAAAATATCACAAAGTTGAATTATTTGTATGATTCTATTGCCAAGTATGAATGGGTATAGAAGAAAGGGCATATGACAAGTAGAGAATAGTAAAGAAAAGAAATAACTCCTCCACCCAAATATTCAAATTGGTAGGAGGACTGGAGCAGCAGCAGATTCCTGATACTCAGTGAAATGCCAGGGGTGCGGGCTAGTTCTTTGGCATTCTTCTTGCTTCCGTCCTTGTCTTTATCACAGGAACTTTGTTAGAGAATCTGGGCAATGTATTTAATGCAAACAAACAAACAAAAACTAAAAAACATGAAGTTCAGAAGTAATCCAACCAGGTCAATCCAGGCTCTACCACATAATACAAGTTGACTTTAGGAAAGCAATTTCTGCAAAAATTCAATTTCTTACTCTCAAGATTGGACATACTATTTGTTTACAGTTTGTTGAGAGAATTTAAAATAATGATTTTAAATGTTAAACACTGACATAGAGGAGATGCTTCTAAATTGATGGAAGCTGTGGCTGCTTTTGTTTTTAGTGATAATAACAGTGGTAGCAGTAATAGTGGTTAATAGAAGTAAACTACTTAGCTAGTAGTTTACTAGAATGCACCCTCCCTTTATTATGTAAAAAGAGATTTCAGTGGTGCTGCTGAGTTAACTGTGTTCTTCTTTTTCCCAATCCTGTATGTAGAAATTATAGTGTCAGAGCCTTTAGTTCATTTTCCTTAGACAATATCAGGTTCCCTCAACATAACGCTAAAATTAATGGCCTAATCACATAGTCCGAGGTCACTTCTAGTTACTCTGTCCCAGGTAATGTGGTACTCAAACCAGTTTTTCCATTGGTGACAGATAGGCTGCTCCATGTTCACACCCAGCTGGGGCCACACTTCCCAGTAACTCATTCCTCAGCTGATAGAATGACGGTGATTATCAGTAAAAATTTCAAAATCAGTTTTAATTCATAGCTTTTCTTAGACCAAGCCTCAATATTTAAATCTGCAGAAAATTGTAGTAAAAAATAAAATCAGGCCTTGACAACCACTATTAAGTCTTCCCAGTAAGCTAAAGATATAAAAATTGATAAATGATATATTGTGTTTAACAGAACCATATGGATGGATGGAGTAGGAAATGGCAACCCACTTCAGTATTCTTGCCTGGAGAATTCCATGGACAGAGGAACCTGGTAGACTACAGTCCACGGAGTCACAAAGACTGGGACACGGCTGAGTGACTGACCGCGTGCATGCACGCGCGTGCGCGCGCGCGCACACACACACACACACACACACACACACACACACACACACACACACACAACCTGTGTGGGGAGATTTTGATTAGTTTCAACCTTCAAATTCAGAAAGTGATAGAATGAAATAAAATTCCCAATACATATTATTGCAAAAGGCTTCTTTTTTTTTTTTTAACAATTGGACAGCACATCAGGTAATTTAAAGTGTGTTCCTAACAAGCCTATAAAGCTTGGAAACTCTTACTGGTCCTCTGTCTTTGCAAAACTACTGCAGTTGACAGCACTTTCCACTAAATTAGAATTGATGAATAAATTAGAAATTCAAATTAGAATTTGAATTGATGAAGCCACTATTTCCTACTATTTTCTTTATAATCTGTTCTTTCTGAATTAAATGATCAGTTTGGAAGATATCAAAAAATTAATTTCCAAACTTTTTTTTTCTATCTTGAATTTCATGATAGTTTCATATTGTAGCTTATAACCTGTAGTTTCAATTTTTCTTATTTCCCTGCTCACTTTTTTACTAAAAGTATGGGTCTCTTTATGGGACTTTCAAACTTGAGAGCATTTTCTCAGTTATGATGAGTAAGAAAATCATTTTCTTGACGCAAACATTCACTTCTCCTATATCTCTCTTTCTTTCACTAAGGTTTTCAGGTGAAAACTCTCCTCTATCCTCCTACGGTTTGATTTTATTATTTCTGATCTACAAGAACCACGATGACCTAGGTCAACAACAATCTTTCTCTATAGTTTCCTTCCATCTCCACTTCCCATGATACATATGGCAGGCAAAGAAAAGTGAGAATGGGAAGCACAGTTGTGACCCATTTTTAACACTCACCCAAGTCCAGCAGCGTTAGGCTATTTCCAAGTTAGAATCTGTGTGATATCTTTTTGTCCCCACAGCCTATCCTCATCCTACTCCTGCTGAGACCTGACTAAGTCTCTTTACTTTGTGTGAATTGTCTTTCTGCAAAATTCTGAAATACATACTATTTTTCTTTCTGACATCCTATTCTCTAGACTATATAAGCTTCTGCTGCCTTTTAGAAGAGCAGAGTAGCCACCTCAGCCCCTAAAGAAAATGAAATTCTAGAAGGCCGGCAACTTCGGGAGGCTCAAAATTAAGGTTTTTTGTTTTGTTTTTTAAAGATGACAGGATCACATCAAAACCACAACAATATTTTGATTTCTAAAATTTAAAGACCTCGGGTAGTAATTTTTCATTAAGTCATTTGATCGACTGGCTGGATGTAAATGTGCCAGTGAGACAGGAGGAGACAGGGCAGGGCACAGACTTTAAAAGAATGGCAATGCCACTGTGGAATACAACAGAAACTAGTAGGAACTCACTAGGCCTGAGACGACAGAAGATTCAACTTCCGGTAGACCTTGATCCTCGTTATATGCTTCTTGTGAGACATTAGCCCATGCTAAGTGACATACCCAGAGGTGCCATGACAATTCTGAGGCTGCCCATAAAAGGCCAAAAAGTGGGCAGCGGCCCAGTTCCTGGAAATCTCTGCTTCATCTCTATGATAGTTGAAATAAACCTCCTAGTCATTAGCTTATGAAATTACCCAGTCTATAAAAACTAATCATCCCATATTTCAGGGCCCCTTTGCCTTCTCAGATGGCCCACACTCTGTCTATGATATCTGTTATCACCATAAATAAACCTACTTTCCCACTTAGCTCTTGGGGCAGAGCTCTCTTGCCTGCCTGTCTGTATCCTTTACGAGCATTCTATATTAATAAATCTACTTCTTGCCTATCACTTTGCCTCACGATGAATTCCTTCTGCACTGAAAATAAGAACCTGAGTTTCATTCATTAAGATCTGGGACCAGGTGTGTGGTTTCTGCTGGGAGATTGTGGGATCAGGTCCCCTTCTAAGCCAGGGATGGTGTGCTGAAGTCCCAGTTGAGGTGTGATAGGGTTTGAGTCCCAATCTGAGTTGTGCAGTTCTGCCAGGACCCAGGGTAGGTGCTAGTAAAATAAATATGATCATCTCTCAAGGGGCTCATATTCTGTTAGAGGAAACCCACAGGTAAGCCAATGAGTGCTAATACAATGTGATATATGGTATATAAGAGATAAACACAGCATGCTGTAATGTACACATATAATAAAACATAAAGGGACAGGAGCCAGTCCTACAGGAGTTGGAAATAGGAAAGTTGGGAGAAAGGCAAAATGAAGTTGGGTCCTGAAATACTTGAAGCAGTACTTTACCAAGCAATGGGAAGAGTTCTTCCATTTATGCTTTCTCATTTCAAAAACAAGAATACATTAAAACTGGAAAACATTTTTTGTAAGCAAAAGATAAAAGAAATATGCTCATAACATCTTCTATTCTATACTATGCTAGTCCTTCAATCCCCGTGTAAGATGCAATTTACTCCCTAAGTAAATACTACCAGTGTCTCGGATCTCTCTCTTTTCTGTTCAGCTCTTTATATTCTTCCTCATTTCCTCCATTGTATTTTCTCTGGCCCCTTTCTTGACAACTACTCTTCAATTATCCAGAGACATCTTTCTCCATTTCTAACCATGGAATGGCTGTCTCAGAAGCAAGATGCCTGATTGGGTACAACTTGATCTCCAGAGAATTTTTGTCCAGAAGTCAGAGTAAAGAAATTTAGTTTGGAGAAACTTTTATTCACTAGGCATTAATTCTACTTTCCTTTTAATCCAATTGGGTCCATAGAGAGGACCCAGTTTTCCAAGTGGATATTTTTTTTCTGCCTCAACATGTGACTGAGGAAACTTTCAGATAGAAGGAAGGCACAAAATTCTTAGTCAAGGCAAGTTTACACTCAGAAAATAAGATTTTGTGTCAATAGTTCAGTTTAAATTTTATCTTTTTAAAAAATAGCTCAGTTTAAATGATATTCTTTTATAATTTTATAAATATAATAAATTATATTCTTTTGTTCTATAAATATATTCAAAAGTCACTTGAGCTTCCTTTGAAACTTTCTATCTAGAGTTAGTCCTTTTGCAGAGTCCCTCTGGTGCTTAAGTAAATAGTTAGTAAATAGTTTCCTACCTTAGAGAAAATACTTGTCAAGGAAGAGTTAACTAGATCTACAAAGTAGCTATTTTCTTATCTTGGACTCCTACCATCTCTAATTCCCACAAGGTCTTGACCCTGCTGCCTATGCAGCTGTGACATTTTTAGTGTCCCTCCCTAAAACACCCCCTGAAAAGCAGCTTATTTGATTTAGAAATAATATATTTGTTAAGTGTATTTTAGCAATAATAATCCCTTACTTTAAATATTATATGAATTTATACTATACACAAAACCAACTTAAGTTAAACTAGAATAACATAAAATAGCTTCATGCTAAGATGCTTCAGTCATGTCTGAGTCTTTGCCACCCTGTGGACTATACAGCCAGCCAGGCTCCTCTGTCTATGGGATTCTCCAGGCAAAAAGACTGGAGTGGGTTGGCATGCCCTCCTCCAATAATAGCTTCAAAGAAGTTAGAAGAATAATATATCCTAATCATGTTATCATTTTATGTATAAAGCAACTGATACCCAGAAACTTGGTAACTGCTCAAAATTATATAAGCTAATTGATATTAATAACAGAATCAGTTTGAACTGGTATCAGAACTCCTCACTTCTACTCCAATGCCTTGTCCACATTATACATTTTATAATTAACTTGTAGGTAGAGAGTAGGGATTATTAAATAAGAAAATGCTTGTAAAGTCCAGCATCCAAAATGTAAGAAATTATCGATAAATGTCAACATTTGTGCTTGCTATCGCTGTAGCTGTTTTGATTGTTATTGCCACACAAATATTGTAACCACTATAACAATAGCTGCCAGAATTATTTAAGATCAAATCATTTCATCCAGCATCTTGCCAGTCAGGGGTTCTTAGCTTGGGGTCAAAGAGACTTAGCATTTCACAAAATATTTTAGGAGACTTGTAAATGTCCAGAAATGTATGGTAAAGTTTTTGTCTGTGTATTTGGAAATGTTTTTTCCCTGGGGAGAGAAATGATAGTTTTTATTGATTCTCAGCGTATATCCATGCTGTTGAATGTATCAGTATTTCATTTATTACTGTTGCTGAATACTATTCTATTCCAGCTGGCATGTGAACTGTGTGGGCCCATTTAATGCAGGTATTTGTCAATAGTAAAGACTAAAGCACTAAACAGTTCATGGTTGGTTGAATCTGTGGATGCAGAGGAACCACCATATAGAGGAAAAACTGCAAGTGATACACGGATTGACTCTGCACTGCTCAAGGGTCAACTATATATGGGTATATCACATTATCTTCATTCATTCATCAGTTGAACATTTGGGTTTTTTGCACATTTTGGCTCTCATTTATCATACTATGAATATTTGTGTGTTAGTATTTGTGCGAATATTTGTTTGTGGCTCTTTTGGATAACTGCTGAGTCAAGTGATAACTCTATGCTTAACTTTATGAGGATTTGCCAAACTGTTTTCCAAAGGCACTACACTATTTTACATGCCCATCAGAAAAGTATATGGGTTCCCATTTCTCTACATCCTTGCCAATATTTGCTATTTCCTTAAAAAAAACAACAACAAAAGCAATAACTATAGTCACCAAACCACAGGACAATTGCTCTCATCTCCCATGCTAGTAAGGTTATGCTCAAAATCCTGCATGCTAGGCTTCAGCATTACATGAACCGAGACCTTCCAGACATCCGAGCTGGGTTTTAAAAAGTCAGAGGAACCAGAGATCAAATTGCCAACATTCACTGGATCATAGTGAAAGTAAGGGAATTCCAGAAAAACATCAACCTCTGTTTCATTGACTATGCTAAAGCCTTTGACTGTGTAGATGCATAACAAACTGTGGAAAACTCCGACCAAAGAGATGGGAATACCAAACCATCTTACCTGTCTCCTGAGAAACCTGTATGCTGTCAAGAAGCAGCAGTTAGAACTGAAAATGAAACAAAGGTTCAGGATTGAGAAAGAAGCACAACAAGGCTGTTTATTGTCACATTGTCACATAACTTACACTCAAAGCCATGCTGTATGCTTAGTTGCTCAGTCGTGTCCGACTCTTTTTGATCCCATGGGCTGTAGCCTGCCAGGCTCTGTCCATCGAATTTTCCAGGCAAGAATAATAGAGTAAGTTGCCATGCCCTCCTCCAGGGGATCTTCCCAACCCAGGGATCAAACCCAGGTCTCCTACACTGCAGGCAGCCTCTTTAGCATCTAAGCCACCAGGCGAGTCCAAGAATACTGGAGTGGGTAGCTTATCCCTTCTCTAGGGAATCTTTCCAACCCACATCATGAGAGATGCCAGGCTGGATGAGTTACAAGCTGGAATCAAGATTGCCAGGAGAAAAATCAACAACCTCAAATATGCCAATGATACCACTCTAATGGCAGATAGTGAAGAGGAACTAAAGAGCCTCTTGATGAGGGTGAAGAAAGAGAGTGAAAAAGCCAGCTTAAAACTAAATACTAAAAATAAAATTAATATCATGGCATCTAATCTCAACACTTCATTGCAATAGATGAGGAAACAATGGAAACCGTGACAAACTTTATTTTCTTGGGCCCCAAAATCACTGAAGATGGTGACTGCAGCCATGAAATTAGAAGATGATTGCTTCTTGGCAGGAAAGCTATGACAAACCTAGATGGCATATTAAAAAGCAGAGACATTACTTTGCTGACAAAGGTCTGTCTAGTCAAAGCTATGGTTTTCCCAGTAGCCATGTATGGATGTGAGAGTTGGACCATCAAGAAAGCTGAGCACTGAAGAATTGATGCTTTTGAACTGTGGTGTTGGAGAAGACTCTTGAGAGTCCTTTGGGCTGCAAGGAGATCCAACAAGTCAATCCTAAAAGAAATCAATCCTGAATATTCATTGGAAGGTCTGATGTTGAAGCTCCAATACTTTGGCCACCTGATGTGAAGAACTGACTCATTGGAAAAGACCCTGGTGCTGGGAAAGATTGAAGGCAGGAGGAGAAGGGGATGACAGAGGATGAGATGGTTGGATGGCATCACCAACTCGATGGACATGAGTTTGAGTAAACTCTGGGAGTTGGTGATGGACAGGGAGGCCTGGCGTGCTGCAGTCCATGGGGTCGCAAAGAGTCGGACACAACTGTTCTACTGAACTGAACTGATGCTGAAGCTCCAATAATTTGGCTACCTGATGCAAAGAGCTGACTCACTGGTAAAGACCCTGATCCTGGGAAATACTGAAGGCAGAAGAGGGTGACAGAGGATGAGATGGTTAGATGGCATTACCAATACAATGATCATGAACTTGGGCAAACTATAGGAGGTGGGGACAGGGAGGCCTGGTGTGGTACAGTCCATGGGGTCGCAAAGAGTCAAACACAACTTGGTGACTAAACAAAACATAACCATCTTAGTAGGTATGAAGTGATATTTTACTGTGAAGTGATATTTTGATAGACATGTCCCTGATAAGTAATGATATTAAGCATCTTTTTGTATGCATATTTTATTTTGGGGGAAAAGGGTCTATTTGGACGACTTATTTTTATTAAGCTTTTTAAATTTAGTAGTAAAAGTTTCAAATATTTGAGTATAAGACTCATCAGATATGTGATTTGAAATTATTCCTTCTCACTCTGTGGGCTGTCTTTCACTTTCTTAATGTCCTTTGAGGCACAAAAGTTTTTAAATTTTAGGAAATTTATCTGTTTTTCAATTGCTTATGGTTTTGCAGTCATGTTTTACACTTGATCTTAACCAGAAAGCCAAGAAGTGATTTAGTTGTATATTTTAAGAACCATTACCTAATCCAAGGTGAAAAAGATTTACACCTGTTGCTTTACCAATAATTTTACAGTTTCTGCTTTTACACGTGACTTTTTGCTGTTTTGAACTTATTTGTATATTTGTTACAAGGTAGGAATCCACCCTCTAGAATACTAATTCAATATTCTATGATATAGCTGAAGCAGACACCCAAATGATCTACATTATTATGTTTAAGATCTCTTCTAACCAAAGGTTTAGTATAATAACTTTCAGTTTTATATAAAGGAAAATGGAAAATATGTATATTGCAATATTAAGTGTTAAACTTCAACTTTAAAAAATTATCTTAAGTGACATGTATACAGCAGAGCCACAGAGGGAGTGTCATGTCATTAGTATTTCATTTAATCTGAGCTAATCATCTTTCAGATCAAACAACCTAGAGCAGCTCACAGAGTATTCACAACAGAGAGACCAGCTACAAAATAACCAAAATGAAGAAAGTAATGAGAGAGCCAATTCCTTGGCAGCTTGATAAGAAGTCTGGGGCTCCCAAGGAGGAGAGAGAGGTCTGGGGGCTCTTAAAGGGGAGATAGGGGTCTGGAATTCTCAAGAAGGAGGAAAGGACAAACATCTTTTTTTCTTCTTCTTCTTCTCTACATTCCTTAGTCTTACTCACATAAAACTTTCCTTTTCTTTAAGCCTGGAACTGATGATTACACAACAAACAACTCAGTCTAAACTCTATAATCTAAGGATTTTATAACAACAGTTTTTTTCCTGCTTGAGGACAGTTTCTCCGTCTTGAAAACCTCCTGACTGATCCTGTTATCTTAAAATGTAAATCGTGGAAGTGGGTCTAGTAATATATTTACAACCTTGAAACATTCTTTTGATTTATTGTAATAACCAGCTCAAAAAATATATAGCTCCCTTTTCTAAGACTAGCGAGGGGGGCACATTGCCCCCCTTCTGATGTCTATGTCAGAAGCTTTCTTTGTCCTTTTTCACTTTAATAAAACTCTGCTATACAAAAGCTCTTGAGTGATCAAGCCTAGTCCCTGGTCCCAAAGCTAAATCATCTTCTTCAGAGATCATGAATCCGACATCTTTCACTGTAAGCTATCATCTTGGGGGCTCGTCCGGGATCTTCTGGACAAGGTGAGAACACTCAAGAGCTCTAGCCTCTCTGCTATCTCAGTATACATATTTTCTGCTTTACTTTACTAATTTTACGGTGTGCTTGTGTGAATGAATTCCACACCCTGCGCGAAGCAAGTGTTGAGCCCTGCTCTGTGGTTTCAAGGTGCCTCATAATGACCGAAGGCAGCTCCTAAAAGGGGAACCACGTTGGGGGTTTATACTGACTTGCCAATGTCAAGAGACACCCAATGTCCCTGCAAGGGGAGCGGCCAGAGATGGGCAAAGTGTGTGGCCGTAACTTTCCTTTCTCAGTCATCTGTCCCTGGTCTCTTTGACCATTTTGTAAATATGTGTGGAATTAGAACTACTAACCTAATCTGTCAGATTATAGACTTTACCTGGACCTCAAGTATGGAAGCGCCTAGCCTTGCTAGGAGCTGAAAGTTAGAGCGTGTTTGGAGGTGAGGCAGAGCGCTAGATCCAGGAATATCTCTCAGGCTAGAGGTCACGCTCTTGGCTGCTGGCCTCAGGGGCCAGAGTACTAAATGTGGGTCTTTGTCACGGTTGTGCCTCCAATCTATGTGGACAGAAGCCCTGCTGGTGACCATGAGGTTTTTGAGGACACAGCTGGGGAACTGCAGGATCTGGTCAGATTGGAAGTACCGTGGGCTTCGTCCCTTGGTAGCGCTAACTCTTAGTGGGCCACAGGAGGCTCTCATGTGGCTTTTGTCTCAACTCCCTAGATGTTCCTTTTATGGAATCTGTGGGGATGAACTGGAAGGACTGGCCCTAGTAGCTTGAGGACAAAAATCACTTTTTCCTCACTGGTCAACCCTCCACCACCTCTTTTGCTATACGGGTTTGGTGACACTCAGAAGGGACATCTTGGTTATTGTTCATCCCTTTATGACTCACCAGTTCTATTGCAGTCAGGACTGTACTCAGGAATGTGCATGGGCACACGCAAGACGGATGCTTCCCCTAGTAGTACTAGCTTGAGAAACATTCTGAAAAGCTACTCTGCTTCACCTGAGGTGGCATCAGAGAAAGGGGCAAATCAAACAAAGGTCTTGGTGGTATGGAACTAATTCAGTCTAGGGCACCATCAGATCTATCCCTTGTGCATCTCCACCCCGCCTCAGTGGTAGAACTGGGAGGGACGAATAAGGTGCCTGTATCAGTAAGGGATGGACTAAGTCCAACCAGAGAAGGAAAGCTTCAGTGGAGAGTCTGTCTACACCTCCATCTAGAACAGGGAAGGATGCTTCTGGTGGAAAGAAGCCACGGATGTGAATGCCACTTTTTTCTCCCTTACAGATGGGAGCTAGAAGTTCCAGAACCACTCCTTTAAAATGTATCAGAAAAAAAAAAAAAAGCTGGGACAAGTTTGATCCCCAGAATTTAAAAAAGACATGCCTCATCTTTTTCTGCAATATTGAATGGCCACAGTATCCTTTGGAAGATGGGGAACACTGAACTGTTATTGAAGGGTCTCAATTATAATATTGTTTCACAATTAGATCAGTTCTGTAGAAAGCAAGGGAAATGGGTAGACGTGATGTATGTGTTGTTCTTTATCTCTCTGTGAAACATGCCAGACTTATGTCCTAAGGGTACAGATTTGGGTGTGAAACCTTCAGCTCCCTCCTGTTCTCTTACTTTGTCCCTGTATCCGGAGATCCCAACTGAACAGGCTGAAAATTGGGGCACCCTTCCAGGAGGGGTTGCCTCAGTCTCGGTAGAAATTCAAACTGTCCTGATTGTGGTCAAGACTATTTTGAGGATCCAAAAAGTACATAGAGGTCTTTATGGAACTAATTTTACTTTATGACCTTACTTGGAGAGATATAATACATGTCTTGGGACAGATGCTGACTCCTGGCTTGAAAGCTCAAGTTTTGGGAGAAGCTACCACTTTTGGAGATGAATGGCTTGATGGCAGAGGAAAGAGGAAACACAAAATAGCCCTCCTCCCTACTGAAGGCCAAGCAGTTCCTCTAACAGAGCCACTTTGTCCAATGTATTCTCGTAGGGCTCAAGTGAGCACATGCTAAAGACTATAAAATTATGCTAAGTTGGCTGACATAGAACAGGGAGAGAAGGAAACTCCTGATAAACTCCTGGTAAATTCCTAGACAATTATGGGAGGCTCCCTACAAGTTTACTGATGTTGATCCTGGAAGTTCAGAGGGAGAAATGATCTTAAAAGATAGATTTCTCACTCAGTTGGCTCCAGATATCTGCTGAAAGTTACAAAAACAGGAGTTTGGACCAAATCAGTCTTTAAAGTAATTGCTGCAACTGGCTCAGACGGTATATTATGGTAAAAAATACCAGAAGGAAAATAGGAAGATAAAAGAACCTACAAAAGACTGGAGCCCCAACAATGGCTGTTAGACCTGCTCTGAAACAGCCTCAGGAAAAAGTGCCCAGAGGAACCCAGGTGGAAAGGGAAGAGCTTGTTATTACTGTGGAAAGGAGGGTCATCTCAAGCGGGATTGCCCTCAGGCATCTAAGCCATCCACAGCTCCATGTCTGGTCTGCAAAGGACCATAATGGGGAAGAGACTGGCCTCCGAGGTGTAGGTCCCAGGGGTCAGACTCTCAAGACAATCTGGACTGAAGGTGCCCAGGGATCCACAAACAAGCTCTCATCCTAATTACACCTGAGGAACTCAGGGTATTAATAACTGTCGGGGCTGATCAGTAGATTTTCCTTTGGACACTGGGGCAACTTTCTCTGTGCTCACTGGTTCGCTTTCCTCCAGATTCGCTACCGTAATGGGGCTGTCTGGACAAGCCAAATGCTATTATTTCAGTCATACTTTAAGCTGCAACTGGGACACTGTGCTATTTTCTCGAGTCACTGGAGTCTCCCTCACCCCTTCTGGGGAGGGATATACTGAACAAGGTCCAGGCCTCTGTTTTCACAAATATGGAGACTGCTCTTTCTCTCCCATTAATTGAACAAAATATAAATCCTAAAGTGTGGGCTAATGGAAAAACTGTGGGAGCACAAAATGTTGTTCCTGTCTTTATCAAGCTCAAACACCCTCACCTATTTTCACACCAAAAGCAGTATCAATTAAAGCCTGAGGTGTTAAGGAAAGGTTAAAACCCATCGTTGAAAATTTAAAGGAACACGGGCTACTAATTCCCTGTAACAGTCCATATAACACTCCTATTTTGGATGTAAAAAAGTCAAATGATAAGTGGAAACTAATTCAAGATATACAAATCTTGTCTATCTTGCCTAATCCTTATAACTTACTGTCTGAAATTCCTGAACGGGCCAAATATTTTTCAGTCACTGATTTGAAGGTTGCTTTCTGGAGTTAAACCTATATTAAATCATCCTCTACCTATGACTTTAAGACAACTGAGAGGATTCTTGGGTATTGCAGGCTATGGCTGCATTCGGATTCTGGGTTATGGGGAACTTGCCTGGCCTTTATATAAACTTATAACTGAAACTCAGCAGGCCCAAACCAACAAACTGGTTTGGTCCCCAGAGACTCAAAAGGCTTTTAAGTCTCTTCTCTTCAAAACTGCTCTCTTGCAGGTTCCCACTTTGAGTTTGCCCACGTGATCAGAGTTTATATGTTTGTTACTGAAAAAAGGCTATGGCACATTGCTAGAGGGTAATTGCCACTGTTGTTTTGCTAATGCCCAAAGCTAATAAGTTTACCAATGCACAAAATCTTACTGCACTGACTTCTCATGATGTAAGTGGGATCTTAAACTCCACAGTTCAGAGCAACAATGGCTCCATCTTTAAAGCTGCTGTAATTCAAGGGGTATCAAAAGCTCTAGGAAAAGAATATCACTTACATTGTTCCTGGAGACCCCAATCTTCAGAAAAAGTTTAAAAGGCTAATGACATTATTAAGAGGTATCTGCATAAGGTAACTCAGGAAACACAAGACTGTTGGTTTAAAGTTTTCACCATAGCTTTAATGAGAGCTTGAAGTGCCCCTCAGAAGAAGGGAGTGTCTCTATGATAGACTGTTTGTGCACACAGATATTGTCATAGATGTTAAATCCTTAGAACTAACTATTTGACTCAGCTTTCAGCTTTTCAACCTCCTCAGCAATTGAAGGCTTCCATGGTGGGTTTTTCCACTTCAAGGAAAGGACTCTCTTCAACTCTGCGAATACCTTCACCAATAACAATCATATGTGATGCCTCTTCTTGATGTGATGACATCTAGCAATCCTAAAATGGACTGATGAAACTACAGACATAATATAACTTTTAATTTTGATTATATTTTAACTGGGTTTAATGACTATTTTGCCTTACGTTTTTAACTGTATAATGGGGTTTGTTCCTAACCATCTGAAATCTTTTAGGTTACAAATGGTTGTCCAGGCTCCTACGAGTGCAACAGCCTCCTCCAACTATTACTTGGGGCCCCTGGATCAGAGGCCCTCAATATGAGGGTTAGGAGAATATGTTGTCTCAACAATTTAGGGACAGCACCCTATCACATCAGGAAGTAGCTATGGAATGAAAATGATGCCTGTTTCCCTTGGCAACATAATTGTCCTAAAAGAAAAGGGGGGAATGAGAGAGTCAATTCCTAGGCAAGTTGGTAAGAAGTCTGGGGTTCCCAAGGAAGAGAGAGGGGTCTGGAATTCTCAAGGAGAAGGAAAGGACAAACTTTTTTTTTGTTCTCTACATGCCTTGGTCTTAGTCACATAAAACATTATTTTCTTTAAGCCTGGAACTGACGATTACACAATAAACAACAAACAACTCAGTTTAAACTCTATACTAAGAATTGTATAACAACAATTTTTCCTGCTTGAGGACAGTTTCTCCTTGAAAACCTCCTGACTAATCTTGTTATCTTAAAATGTAAATTGTGGGAGTGGGTCTAGTAAGATCTTTACAACCTTGAAACACTCTTTTGATTTATTGTAAGAATTCATTTTAAAAGTATAACTCCCTTTTCTAAGACCAGTGAGTGGGGCACTCTCCATCCACCTTATGATGTCTATGTCAGAAGCTTTCTCTCTCCCTTTTCATATTTTAATAAAACTCTGCTATACAAAAGCTCTTGAGTGATCAAGCCTAGTCCCTGGTCCTGAAGCTAAATCATCTTCCCTAGAGATCACGAATCTGACATCGTTCACCTTAAGCTATTAGTAATCTCTAAAGAAACACTTTGTTGTTGTTCTGACGCTGAACAACATATTCTGTGAAGTGCATCTAAGTATCAATGAAACTTAAACTTTGAGCAATTAAAACATCAAAGAAACTTTAATGTTTTTATGAGTAGTAATTCAATCCCAATTCAAGAAAGTAGTATTCTAGCACAAATCAAACCAAGACACTCAAACCATCAACAAATAGATAACTTCTCAAGAGAATGCTAGACTAATCTTCAATATCATCTTAGTTATATCTGGATAGATATCTAGTCAGAGCCAACTCTCTCTAGACTGTTTTTTGTTACATTCTTGATTTCAGCTTAAAGATTAGGCAAACAAGGTAAGCAACCTCACAAAAGATAGTTAACTGCAAGGAGGGGTGAAGACACCCACCTGTGTATGCAAAATGACTTATTGGGGTGACAGAAAAAAAAATTAAAATCTCTACTTTTAAAGAATGAGAAAAAAACCTAATATTTATTGGTATTTAGCTATTAACATAATTTCATAGCAATGTCATCACTCAGTCTATACCAGATTCATATTTAGATGAATTCATGTCATGTGGGGTTGCTATACCAAAGAAACAGAAGTTCCACAATGGAGCGTTTGATATAGTGGTCCCACTCACATCTTTGTACTTTCAAATGAGAGTATTTCACTGTACAGGTAACCAAGAAGGAGATTTGTGTATTACATTATCCAGTTGTAAATAAACTGATCCTCATTGAATGGGTATAAAACTACAGGATATTTTTGTTGGAAGTCATGACTTGGTGATACAAGGAAGAGAGAAAAACTGAACAATAAAAAATGCAGATTAAATCTCATAATTTTTAGTACCAGCTCATCAGCCACATTGAAACATAAATAATGATAATCTAATCAAATCAGACAAGATGATTTCCAAAATACTGAAGTTATCTAGACTTTTGAAGTGTGAATTCACGTATTATTTACAATGAACATTTTTACAGTGTTTATGAATTTAACATTAGGGCTTCCCTGATAGCTCAGTTGGGAAAGAATCTGCCTGCAATGCAGGAGACTCTGGTTCAATTCCTGGGTCAGGAAAATCCACTGGAGAAGGGATAGGCTACCTACTACAGAATTCTTGGGCTTCCCTTGTGGCTCAGCTGGTAAAGAATGCGTCTGCAATGCAGGACACCTGGGTTCAATCCCTGGGTTGGGAAGAGCCCCTGGAGAAGGGAAAGGCTACTCACTCCAGTACTCTGGCCTGAAGAACTTCATGAAATGTAGAGCCCATGGGTCGCAAAGAGTCGGACACAACTGAGCAACTTGCACTGCATTGCACTGTAACTTTAATAAGGACTGAGAAAGCAGTTAGTTTCCAATATATCTTCACATTATGAAGAGAACATTTTGAAGAAAAAAATTTTGGGAAATATCTCTCTAGATGTGTAGTTATTGTCAAAATGTGTGCATATTAACATTTTAGATGAAAAGCTTGTTTGTACGTTTTCATTCAAAGAAACACTTTTAGATATTTACAGCATTTGTTCAAAATCTAGATTTTGTTTGCAAGAATAAATTACTGACTCCCAGGAGAGATTAGAATTTAAGATGAATTCAACCTACAAATTTTTGCATCATTAGTGAAACAGTTTAAAATTGAGTATCATGTTACATTAGCTGCAGCCAATGAACTATTTCTGCCAGCACGCCGGCTGCAACGGAGCGCGCAGAAGCGCGCCGGATGCGTCCGACCGCGTGGAAACGTGGCCGTGAGGAGCCACCCCTCACCCAAGGTCAAGGGTAGCGACCGAGAGCACCAGGCTGCAACAGCGCAGGAGCGGGGGCCAAGAGGAGCTTCCCCATGTCTGAAGTAAGGGGCAGAGGCCGAGAGGAGCTTCCCCACGCCCGAGGTCAGGGGCAGCAGCGGAGAGGAACTACGCGGATCCCGAAGGTCAGGGTCCCCGCCCGAGAGGAGCTACCCCACCTCCAAGGAGCAGCTCCTGCACAGGCGCAGGAGGGCTGAGAGGAGCTACTCCACGTTCAAGGTCAGGAGGGGCGGCCGTGAGAAGATACCCCTCGTCCAAGGTAAGGAGCAGCGGCTGTGCTTTGCTGGAGCAGCTGTGAAGAGATACCCCATGTCCAGGGTAAGAGAAACCCAAGTGAGAGGGTAGGTGTTGTGAGAGGGCATCAGAGGGCAGACACGCTAAAACCATAATCACAGAAAACTAGCCAATCTGATCACACAGACCACAGTTGTGTCTAACTCAATGAAACTAAGCCATGCCGTGTGGGGCCTCCCAAAACGTTTGGGTCATGGTGGAGAGGTCTGACAGAATGTGGTCCACTGGAGAAGGGAATGGCAAACCACTTCAATATTCTCGCCTTGAGAACCCCATGAACAGTATGAGAAAGCAAAATGATAGGACACTGAAAGAAAACTCCTCAGGTCGGTAGGTGCCCCATATGCTACTGGAGATCAGTGGAGAAATAACTCCAAAAAGAATAAAGGGATAGAGCCAAAGCAAAAACAATACCCAGTTGTGGATGGAACTGGTGATAGAAGCAAGGTCTGAAGCTGTAAAGGGCAATATTGCATAGGAACCTGGAATGTTAGGTCCATGAATCAAGGCAAACTGCAAGTGGTCAAATAGGAGATGGTAAGAGTGAATGTCGACATTCTAGGAATCAGTGAACTAAAATGGACTGGAATGAGTGAATTTAACTCAGATGACCATTATATCTACTACTGTGGGCAGGAATCCCTTAGAAGAAATGGAGTAGCCATCATGGTCAACAAAAGAGTCCGAAATGCAGTACTTGGATGCAATCTCAAAAACGACAGAATGATCTCTGTTCCTTTCCAAGGCACACCGTTCAATATCACGGTAATTCAAGCCTATGCCCCAACCAGTAATGCTAAAGAAGCTGAAGTTGAACGGTTCTATGAAGACCTACAAGACCTTTTAGAACTAACACCCAAAAAAGATGTCCTTTTCATTATAAGGGACTGGAATGCAAAAGTAGGAAGTCAAGAAACACCTGGAGTAACAGGCAAGTTGGCCTTGGAGTAGGGAATGAAGTAGGGCAAAGGCTAATAGAATTTTGCCAAGAGAAGGCACTGGTCATAGGAAACACCCTCTTCCAAAAACACAGGAGAAGACTCTACACATGGACATCACCAGATGGTCAACACCAAAATCAGACTGATTATATTCTTTGCAGCCAAAGATGGAGAAGCTCTATAAAGTTAGCAAAAACAAGACCAGGAACTGACTGTGGCTCAGATCATGAACTCCTTATTGCCAAATTCAGACTTAAATCGAAGAAAGTGGGGAAAACCACGAGATCATTCAGGTATGACCTAAATCAAATCCCTTATGGCTACACAGGGGAAGTGAGAAATAGATTTAAGGGACTAGATCTGATAGACAGAGATGAACTATGATAGACCTGATGAACTATGGATGCAGGTTCATGACATTGTACAGGAGACAGGGATCAAGACCATCCCCATGGAAAAGAAATGCAAAAAGGCAAAATGATTCTCTGAGGAGGCCTTACAAATAGCTGTGAAATGAAGAGAAGCGAAAAGCAAAGGAGAAAAGGAAAGATATTCCCATTTGAATGCAGAGTTCCAAAGAATAGCCAGGAGAGATAAGAAAGCCTTCCTCAGCGATCAATGCAAAGAAATAAAGGAAAACAACAGAATGGGAAAGACTAGAGATCTCTTCAAGAAAATTAGCATTACCAAGGGAACATATCATGCAAAAATGGGCTCAATAAAGGACAGAAATGGTATGCACCTAAGAGAAGCAGAAGTTATTAAGAAGGGGTGGCAAGAATACACAGAAGAACTGTACAAAAAGATTTTCACGACCCAGATAATCACAATGGTGTGATCACTCACCTAGAGCCAGACATCCTGGAATGTGGAGTCAAGTGGGCCTTAGCAAGCGCCACTACGAACAAAGCTAGTGGAGGTGATGGAATTCCAGTTGAGCTATTTCAAATCCTAAAAGATCATGCTGTGAAAGTGCTGCACTCAATATGCCAGCAAATTTGGAAAACTCAGCAGTGGCCACAGGACTGGAAAAGGTCAGTTTTCATTCCAATCCCTAAGAAAGGCAATCCCAAAGAATGCTCAAACTACCGCACAATTGCACGCATCTCACATGCTAGTAAGGTATTGCTCAAAATTCTCCAAGCCAGGCTTCAGCAATACGTGAACCGAGAACTTCCAGATGTTCAAGCTGGTTTTAGAAAAGGCAGAGGAACCAGAGATCAAATTGCCAATATCCGCTGGATCATCAAAAAAGCAAGAGTTCCAGAAAAACATCTATTTCTGCTTTATTGACTATTCCAAAGCCTTTGGCTGTGTGGATCACAATAAACTGTGGAAAATTCTGAAAGAGATGGGAATACCAGACCACTTGACCTGCCTCTTGAGAAACCTGTATTCTGGTCAGGAAGCAACAGTTAGAACTGGACATGGAACAACAGACTGGTTCCAAAGAGGAAAAGGAGTACGTCAAGGCTGTATATTGTCACCCTGCTTATTTAACTTATATGCAGAGTACATCATGAGAAAGGCTGGGCTGGAAGAAGCACAAGCTGGAATCAAGATTGCCGGGAGAAATATCAGTAACCTCAGATATGCAGATAAAACCACCCTTATGGCAGAAAGTGAAGAGGAACTAAAAAGCCTCTTGATGAAAGTGAAAGAGGAGAGTGAAAAAGTTGGCTTAAAGCTCCACATTCAGAAAATTAAGATCATGGCATCTGGTCCCATCACTTCTTGGGAAGTAGATGGGGAGACAGTGGAAACAGTGTCAGACTTTATTTTGGGGGGCTCCAAAATCACTGCAGATGGTGATTGCAACCAAGAAGTTAAAAGACGCTTACTCCTTGAAAGGAAAGTTATGACCAACATAGACAACATATTAAAAAGCAGAGACATTACTTTGCCAACAAAGGTCCATCTGGTCAAGGCTATGGTTTTTCCAGTGGTCATGTATGGATGGATGTGAGAGTTGGACTGTGAAGAAAGCTGAGTGCCAAAAAATTGATGCTTTTGAACTATGGTGTTGGAGAAGACTCTTGAGAGTCTCTTGGACTGCAAGGAGATCCAACCAGTCCATTCTAAAGGAGATCAGTCCTGGGTGTTCATTGGAAGGACTGATGTTTGAAACTCCAATACTTTGGCCACCTCATGCGAAGAGTTGACTCATTTGAAAAGACCCTGATGCTGGGAGGGATTGGGGGCAGGAGGAGAAGGGGACGACAGAGGATGAGACGGTTGGATGGCATTATCGACTCAATGGACCTGAGAAATAGAAATTTAAAATAATAATGTAGAGTAACAACATTTACAAATAACTTAATTTTTATTATTAATAAAAAATGTTCTATTATGAAAATTATATACATAGTACTTTAATAAGTGATTTATTACTAAATAATTTTAGATATTTTAAGTGTATTCTCAAAATTTTTCATTAGAGTGTATTATTGAAAAAGTTTGGAAATTACCTCCACAGAAAATGTTACACAAATAGGTTTATCACTCTCTGAATGTGCCTAATGGTACACAATCATCTAATAAAATGGAAATAGCCCAGCACTGAGTGACCTAGATTCTAATCCCTTTAAAATGTTGTAAAACTCCAGGCAAGTCAACTTCCCTCTCGGGGACATTTTTGCCCATCTGTAAAATAAAATGGTAGGACTGGCTAATCTCTAATGACCCATCTAGCCCTGAAATTCTGCTTTCAAGATGTTCTTCCTATGAGACTATGAATTTTTGGCTATGTATTATTCAATCATAATTAAATGATAATTTATCATAGACTTTAATGATGACAAAGGACAAACAAAAATGCAATGGCTAATTTTGAGAAAATGAATAAAAATTCATATTAAATACTAGCTCTCAAGAGTATAATCACTCTGAGTGATCATTTTTCAAGCACTGTTTCCTGCCAAATGTTAGACATAGTGTTTTGCTTTTGGAGGGACACAGGATTAATATAATGTTATCCCTCTCAATTACGTTCTACATGATACTTTATAAATAATAGCATCACTGATGGAAAGCTCACATCATTGTTTAATTCTCATTTTACAATGGGAATTATATATATATATATATATTTTTTTTTTTTAAGTAGAGTTACAACATAATATTCGAAAGTAAGAAAGTAAAGCAACCTATTTAGATGATCCCAAATAAATGCATTAGAGGGAGTTCTGATTTCTGGGTAAAATATAAAGAAATTTAATATATTATTGATTTAGGCTGTTCCAAAATTTGCTATAACATATATATTTGTATCACTTCTCAAGTCATACTTCCGGTTAGAAAGAACTAACTGTGTTATTTTTTTGGCCCTTTAATTAAGTTTGCAGTCTTTAATGTAGACAGGCACTCTATCAGATCTAGTCCCTTAAATCTATTTCTCACTTCCACTGTATAGTCATAAGGGATTTGATTTAGGTCATACCTGAATGATCTCGTGGTTTTCCCCACTTTCTTCGATTTAAGTCTGAATTTGGCAATAAGGAGTTCATGATCTGAGCCACAGTCTGTTTCCGGTCTTGTTTTTGGTGACTGTATAAAGCTTCTCCATCTTTGGCTGCAAAGAATATAATCAGTCTGATTTTGGTGTTGACCATCTGGTGATGTCCATGTGTAGAGTCTTCTCCTGTGTTTTTGGAAGAGGGTGTTTGCTATGACCAGTGCCTTCTCTTGGCAGAATTCTGTTAGCCTTTGCCCTGCTTCATTCTGTACTCCAAGGCCAAATTTGCCTGTTACTCCAGCTGTTTCTTGGCTTCCTACTTTTGCATTCCAGCCCCTTATAATGAAAAGGACATCTTTTTTGGGTGTTAGTTCTAAAAGGTCTTGTAGGTCTTCATAGAACCATTCAACTTCAGCTTCTTCAGCATTACTAGTCGGGGCATAGATTTGTATTACCGTTATATTGAATGGTTTGCCTTGGAAAGGAACAGAGATCATTCTGTCGTTTTTGAGATTGCATCCAAGTACTGCATTTCAGATTCTTTTGTTGACTATGATGACTACTATATTTCTTCTAAGGGATTCCTACCCACAGTAGTAGATATAATGGCCATCTGAGTTAAATTCACCCATTTCAGTGCACCTTAGATCACTGATTCCTAGAATGTTGATGTTCACTCTTGTCATCTCCTATTTGACCACTTGCAATTTGCCTTGATTCATGGACCTAACATTCTAGGTTCCTATGCAGATTTCTCTTTACAGCATTGTATCTTGCTTCTATCACCAGTCCCATCCACAATTGGGTGTTGTTTTTGCTTTGGCTCCATCACATCATTCTTTCTGGAGTTATTTCTCCACTGATCTCCAGTAGCATATTGGGCAGCTACTGACCTGGGGAGTTCATCTTTCAATGTCCTATCTTTTTGCCACTTCATACTGTTCATGGGGTTCTCGAGTCAAGAATACTGAAGTGGTTTGCCATTCCCTTCTCCAGTGGACCACGTTCTGTCAGACCTCTCCACCATGATCCATCCATCTTGGGTGGCCCCACACAGCATGGCTTAGTTTCACTGAGTTAGACAAGGCTGTTGTCCATGTGATCAGATTGGCTAGTTGAGTGCCCGATGAACTATGGATGGAGGTTCGTGACATTGTACAGGAGGCAGGGAGCAAGAACATCCCCAAGGAAAAGAAATGCAAAAAGGCAAAATGGATGTCTGAGGAGGCATTATAAATAGCTGTGAAAAGAAAAGTGAAAAGCAAAGGAGAAAAGGAAAGATATACCCATTTGAATGCAGAGTTCCAAAGAATAGCAAGGAGAGATAAGAAAGCCTTCCTCAGTGATCAATGCAAAGAAATAGAGGAAAACAATAGAATGAGAAAGACTAGAGAACTCTTCAAGAAAATTAGAGATACCAAGGGAACATTTCATGCAAAAATGGGCTCAATAAAGGACAGAAATGGCATGGACCTACGAGAAGCAGAAGATATTAAGAAGAGGTGGCAAGAATACACAGAAGAACTATACAAAAAAGATCTTCATGACCCAGATAATCACGAAAGTGTGATCACTCACACTCACCTAGAGCTGGACATCCTGGAATGTGAAGTCAGGTGGGCCTTAGGAAGCATCGTTATGAACAAAGATAGTGGATGCGATGGAATTCCAGTTGAGCTATTTCAAATCCTGAAAGATGATGCTGTGAAAGTGCTACACTCCATATGTCAGCAAATTTGGAAAACAGCAGTGATCACAGGACTGGAAAAGGTCAGTTTTCATTTGGATCCCAAAGAAAGGTAATGCCAAAGAATGCTCAAACTACCACACAATTGCACTCATCTCACATGCTAGTAAATTAATGCTCAAAATTCTCCAAGCCAGGCTTCAGCAATATGTGAACTGTGAACTTCCAGATGTTCAAGCTGGTTTTATAAAAGGCAGAGGAACCAGAGATCAAATTGCCAACATCCACTGGATCATCAAAAAAGCAAGAGTTCCAGAAAAACATCTATTTCTGCCTATTCCAAAACCTTTGACTGTGTGGATCACAATAAACTGTGGAAAATTCTGAAAGAGATGGGAATACCAGACCACCTGACCTGCCTCTCGAGAAACCTATATACAGGTCAAGAAGCAACAGTTAGAACTGGACATGGAATAACAGACTGGTTCCAAAGAGGAAAAGGAGTACGTCAAGGCTGTATATTGTCACCCTGCTTATTTAACATATGTAAGAGTACATCATGAGAAAGGCTGGGCTGGAAGAAGCACAAGCTGGAATCAAGATTGCCAGTAGAAATATCAGTAACCTCAGATATGCAGATAACATCACCCTTATGGCAGAAAGTGAAGAGGAACTGAAAAGCCTCTTGATGAAAGTGAAAGAGGAGAGTGAAAAAGTTGGCTTAAAGCTCAACATTCAGAAAACTAAGATAATGGCATCTAGTCCCATCACTTTATGACAAGTAGATGGGGAAAATGGTAACAGTGGCTGACTATTTTTTGGGCTCCAAAATCACTGTGGATCGTGACTGCAGTCATGAAATTAAAAGACGCTAACTCCTTAGAAGGAAAGTTATGACCAACCTAGACAGCATATTAAAAAGCAGAGACATTACTTTGCAAACAAAGGTCCATCTTGTCAAGGCTATGGTTTTTCCAGTAGTCATGTATGGATGTGAGAGTTGAACTATAAAGAAAGCTGAGCACAGAAGAATTGATGCTTTTGAACTATGGTGTTGGAGGAGACTCTTGAGAGTCCCTTGGACTGCAAGGAGATCCAACCAGTCCATCCTAAAGGAGATCAGTCCTGGGTGTTCATTGGGGGGACTGATGTTGAAGCTGAAACTCCAATATTTTGGCCACCTGATATAAAGAGCTGACTCATTTGAAAAGACCCTGATGCTGGGAAAGATTGAGGGCAGGAGGAGAAGGGGACGACAGAGGATGAGATGGTTGGATGGCATCACTGACACAATGGACATGGGTTTAGGTGGACTCCGGGAATTGGTGATGGACAGGGGGGCCTGGCATGCTGTGGTTCATGTGGTTGCAAAAGTCGGACATGACTGAGCGACTGAACTGAACTGAATGTAGACAGATGGACAAAAGTGCCATTCAATCATAAAAGATAATGTGCCTAATTTACTATAGTTTATCTACTATACTATAGTTAATTTACCGTACTATAATTTAATATATTTGTAAACTTACTCTAAAGTAAACATTAACCCCAAAATGCACATGCTTCTGAGACAGTTTTAGGGAAACAATCTTACAGACATGACTGAAAAAGTTAACTTAATATACAGTAATTTTTTTTTTAAAGAAAACACCTGATTCACTGTAATTACCTTATTCATTCAACAATTCAACAGATATTATCTAATGCCAACTCTACATTGAGCTTTGTTGTAAATTTTGGCCTTGTACTCCTGTTCTCTAAGAGTTTTCATTCTTGAGAGAGAAATAAAGTTATATGGCATTTTTGAGAGAGAAGTATTTATTTAGTAAACAAATAATTCTTAATAGTGATGAACATGCTAAGGAAAAATATAGCTAATTTCTAAAAGTTATAGTGGCTATAATGTTAATGAGGGAGATAGGATTCTGATGAGGTGTTTGAAAGATTTCGTTATGGAAAAGACTGGAGAAATTTGGAATTTCAGATGATATAAAAATCTATGGTCTGTCAACATAATGAGTAGAAGAATATAGTTTACATGGTTTGGAATGGAACTACAAACTCTGAAGGCATCACAAGGGTCAGGAATATTGAAATGAACCAGGGGAAGGGATGAAAAAAGACATTTAAAGTTGTCCAAATTCTTGGTATATATGAGAAAGTAACTGACGTTAGAAAAGAGTCATGTTGAAAGTAGGCTTCCCAGGTGGTGCAGTGGTAAAGAATCCACCTGCCAATGCATAAGACGCAATAGACATGGGTTCAATCCCTAGGTCCCAAAGATTCTCCTGGAGTAGGAAATGGCAACCCACTCCAGTATTCCTACATGGAAAATTCCATGGACAAAGGAGTCTGATGGACTATAGTCTAGGATGTCACAAAAGAGTCAGACACAACTTAGAGATTAAACAACAGCTGAAGTTAGAAAACTTTCATATTTAAAAGTAGGAGAGATAACTGGACTTCATTAGCCTGGAATAACGAACGAGTCTTACAGAGAGATGAAATATGGTAGTCTCCATAATTACTCAGAAAAAAATTAAAGAGTGCTTAATTGATCTAAAAACCATAGTAAATCACACACACAAAAAAAATGTGGGCATGTAGTAGTATGAGCATCATTAGTTTAAATGACTATACAGACCAAGTGTCTTCAATAGCCAAAGGAAATTACATCAAGGAAAAGAAAGGACACCAGAAGTATTCTGTGAGGAGGAAAGACAAGTATGGGAGCAACAGAAAGAGTTGAGTGAGAAGTCAACTCTTTGGAAGAATGAACCTTGACTAGAGGAAAGCACAGACAGAATAAGAACTTAGCTACTACAGAGGATAAGAAATGAGAGGGACTCATACTTTTACATCTTACTTTTATGGCACACATTAATGACAGGAATGTAAATAGGTAAAGAGATACAAAAATATAAAATCAATTCAAATTACTAGACACAGAACTTCCCCTGGTGGTCCAGTGGCTAAGACTCTGCACTCCCAAAGCAGGGTTCCTGGGTTTGATCCCTGGTCAGGGAACTATATTCCACATGCTATAACTAAAGGCTTCTCACACTGCAGCTAAAGATCCTGTGTGCTGCAACTAAGACCCAGCACAGTCAAGTTAAAAAAAAAAAAAAATGTTTACTAGACATTAACAAACACATACCAGACAAGGCAATGGTACCCCACTCCAGTACTCTTGCCTGGAAAATCCCATGGACAGAGGAGCCTGGTAGGCTGCAGACCATGGGGTCGCTAAGAGTCAGACACGACTGAGTGACTTCACTTTCACTTTTCACTTTCATGCATTGGAGAAGGAAATGGCAACGCACTCCAGTATTCTTGCCCGGAGAATCCCAGGGACAGCAGAGCCTGGTGGGCTGCTGTCTATGGGGTCGCACAGAGTCAGACACGACTGAGGCAACTTAGCAGCAGCAGCAGCAGCAGCAAACACATACATATAATATATAATGTATGTACTATAAAATGCAATACATATCAAATCTATATATTACATACACATTTTTTCTTCATAAAATGTTTAAGAAGGCTTCACTCATTCATTGTTTCAATAACTATTTTCTGAGCATCTACATACTATTCAAAGGCATAATCAGGAAAAGTCTGTTAAACATGAACACACAGAAACATTTAATAACTGCAGCTTTCAAGACAATTGTGCTAAAACAATGAAGTAAGCATACACGTTAAAATAGTAAAATCATTTGAGTTATTTCTCGAATCTGGCTCCCTTTATCACTACCTGATTTAGTGGTCGAAAAGCACGGGCATGTGTGTGTTTATTCACAGAAATCTAACTATGCAATTTTTCAAAATCCTTAAGTTTAGAATCTTGGGCTTCCCAGGTGGTGCAGTGGTAAAGAATCTGCCTGCAATGCAAGAGATATGGGAAACGCAGGTTCGATCCCTGGGTTGGGAAGATCCCCTGCAGGAGGAAATGGCAACCCACTCCAATATGCTTGCCTGGACAATCCCATAGACAGAGGAGCCTGGTGGGCTAAAGTCCATGGGGTCACAAGGATTTGGACATGACTGAGCACTCATGCAAGTTTAGAATTTTATACTTGTGGTAACACAAGCAGGACTGGCATGTAAACTTGTGCTGCAGCCAGTTCATTAACTTTACAATCATTTTCCACCTTTTTCCATCATTTTTTTTTTGAGTTCACAAGAATTCTTCCTGAGTGTCTGAATGGTGTACAAATATAAATGATTATCCCATAGTCCAAATTAGTCATCGTGTGGCTAAAATCTTTTAACATGGCATCTTCTACTCCCTGAGAAATTTATTATTTAGCAAAATAATCTACTATCCAAAAAATTCTATGAAAGTGTTTATAGCTAATGTATCTTAGTAGCATCAATCATTTCCCCATCTCCATTTGTTAAGTTAAACCACATGACAAGCTAAACTATTAGAGATGAAAATCAGTTTGGAGCACTCTTAGAGGGGTAGACAGATTCTTATCACCAATCCACCTAAAAATGCTTTCAAAATGACCAGGATAAAATCTGACCTATACTGAGTAAGAAAAGGCAACAATGAAATGCAGAAAACCAATCAGCAACAGATAAAAGAAAACTGGTCATTTGGTCATTTCAGCAAACAACCCATAGTGTCAGTAAACTGTCTGAAAAGTGAAAGTCGCTCAGTCGTGTCCAACTCTTTATGACCCCATGTACTGTAGTCTGCCAGGTTCCTCTGTTCATGAAATTCTCCATAACTAGAGTGGGTAACCATATCCCTTCTCCGTGGGATCTTCCCAACCCAGCCACCAAACCCAGGTCTCCTGCATTGCAGGCAGATTCTTTACTGCATGAGCCAGAAGAGAAGCCCCAAAACTGTCTAACTGACTCCAGTTTTTTGGAGAGAATTAGTTTATTTTCAGCCACTGTGACCAGAGTATCATTAACACTTTAACCCTGTGTTTATGCTAAAACTGTCTATACAATATTAGTGATAGATATTATAATGATTCCAAAAGGAAATTTCCAGAAATTTAATATTTTTTATGGGGAGAGAGAGAGAGAAGCAGATTATTTACCACAACAAGTATTTGCCTTGTACATACTCCAGGTAAGCAGCTTAAAACTAGTTTAGCATAACAAAAGGAAAAAAAAAAGGTTTTATTCTCCTTTTTACCACTCAGTTTTCAATGAAAAATTTCCTAAGACATTCTTCAGTAAATATCTGAGAGTAAAATATGAACTCTTCAAGTCAACAGCATTATGCAGACTATATAGGTTTGTGGGGTCATAAAGGAAATTTCACATCTTAAAATAATTCACTGGTAATTAAATCAATATTTAGGCTATTACTCAGAGCAAAGACAGCAAAATGGGAGAAAGACATTTCCTGACATCACTCTCCTCTACAAGCAGTTTCCACCGCTGTTAGCAGATATATCATTCTTTTGTTAACTGCAGATAAATTCTTGGTCTTCCTCCTTGCCTGTTTTTCACCCTTTAGTTCTGTCTGGAGAGCTGGGTTTGTTTTTCCTGACAGTATTTGAGATTTCTAAGCTACCACAGCAGTGCCAGCCCATACTGTGCACAGTGAGTGAAGAAGAAACAATCTGGCTGTTGCTTTAACATTTTGCAAATAGAAACTTGTTTCTTCTGCTTGATTCTTGCCCCTGGATATCCGACAGAGCAACCATCAATCCACTGAATAAAAGGCAGGTTTCCCTTTCATCTTCCCCACATGCAAATTTGGCAATTTCAGATGGATATTTGCAATTCAAAGAAAAGTGTTGTTTTTTTAATCATGCATTGGCATTCTTTTATACAGTAAGAAAATCTGTTACCTTCCTCAATTTTTTTAAACTAAATTTGAATAAATAACTCTTTAGAATTTATGCCAACTATAGTACCAAAGAACAAGACTTTTTTTTTTTTTTCTTTACATGGGTCCAAATGACAAGATTTTTCATTAAATTAACTATGTTGCTAAACAATATAGCAAACCATCAAAGGACGAGAAAACTATTCTCACAGTTTGGGTGCAACAAAAGTATTTAGTGAAAGAGTACTTACTAAGTTTGTATATGGGAGCAAAATTTACCAACAAAGAAAAGTGTCTCTGTGGCATGAGGATTAATTTAGGCTGATTATTTTTAAGAAACAGAAAATTCAGGAACTTTTCTTGCTACTTCCTTCTTAACTGCCTAAAATAATTTAGATAAAAGGCCTGTCCCCCAAATAAAGCTATGACCAGATATATCTGCCAAGAACATGGGCCTGATGTGGTGGGGGACACTGGAGATCAGGCCACTCTCTGTCCCACTATCTCCACGTGGCCCATCATACATTTGTTTACCAACATTTGTTTTTTACTTCCATGTGAGTTTTCTTCCTCCCTTCTGAGTTCCCAGGCCACGACCCACAACATCCCCCTTTGCCCTTACCTGAAGATGGTAACTAAGCTGAGAGTTTCAGCCATTTTGGCAAATTTGTCTTCATGGGTCTCTCCAATGTAATTCATGTAATTCAGCTTTAAAGTTTTTTTTCTCCTGCTCATCTGTCTCATGACAATTTAATTCTTAAATCAGCCAGAAAGACTTAAAAAAGCAGAGGAAAACTTCTGCCTTCCAAACAGTTGGTGTAGTTGGCAGGATTCAACTTAAGAGGTTGGACACTTCCCTGAGGCTGCTGCAGCAAAGTGAAGATCCCGAGACAAGTGAAAAAGCCCAACAGAAGATAAGAATTCTTACCATGTCAGTCTCCCTGATCTCCACCTAAAGATTCTATTGGAAAGGAGAGGGGTAAGATTTTTTCCTGCTAAAATTAAGATTATCAGGAGAAAATATGTGTGGAATTAATTCCTTGGACTAACAACTCTAGTAGATTTAACAGGATAACTCACGGCTTTATAGATAATTACTCTCCCAAAGATGGTCACTTTCCCTTTGTCTCTGTTGTGTCTTTTGTCTTGTTCTATATCCTAAGTTTGACTTTATGACCAGTGAGGATATACTTTCTGATCTCTGCCATCGGGAAGGTGCAAATACTGGTGTGTATCTGGTGGTCAGTTGAATAGACCCTTTGTGACCCCATGGACTGTAGCCCGCCAGGCCTCTGACCATGGAATTCTCCAGGCAAGAATACTGGAGTGGGTTGCCATTCCCTTCTCCAAGAGATCTTCCCAACCCAGGGATTGAACCCAGGTATCCTGCATTGCAGGCAGATTCTTTACCAGCTGAGCCACCAGGGAAGCCCTGAATAGACTGGGATCAAAGAAGCCATAGCCAGGTGATCAGAAGCAGGTAACACAGAGACTGGCATCTGTTCATCCAGCCACGCTAGCTTTCAGGGAGTTTGTCATAAGGGGTCCCAGTCCATAAGGGATATTTTTCATCTCAACCTTTGTTGTTTTGTAACTAAACTTGTGCAACAAGGGCCTTTACTTTCTTAGAATATTCTTTGGAGGGGACTTTCCAGACCCTCTGAGGACTTCATTTTTTTGTACTCTCCTCTGGGGATGCTTCTTGCAACCACAGTTAAGTCATGAAAAAGCTTATCATTTGAGTCACTATTAAGATTCTACTTATCAATGACCAGACAGTGGGTCCTTTAAATTGGAAAAACTTCTAAATTGGTAAATCTTTAGTGCACTTTCACAGAAAACAGTTACTTTCTTGGTACCCAGGAAGGACCAAATTAAAAGATGGATACACAGAAATAGAATAGCTAGTCTTAAGAACTCTCTTGATTAAAAAAAAAAAAAAAAAAAAAAAAACAGCTCAAGAAGTCTCATCACATTTGCCTGTCAGTCTCCTCTCATGGGCTTTACAGATGCTACCAAAAATATTAGGTTATTTAACAAAAGAACTGGAAGAACCCAAGGGGAAACCAAGGGCTTCTTCCCAACAAGTTGGAAACTTTTGAAGGGTTTTTAAGAAATACAGTCTATAAAGTGAAAGTCACTCAGTTGTGTCTGTTCCTGAAGAGTACTATTCAAAGAGGCAGAAGAAAAAAGAATCAGAAAGGAAAGAATTATGGGACTCACCCCAGCAGGGTAAAAAATTTTAGATGGCTATTAAGAAATGGGATGAATAAAACCAACATTGATGGGATTAAAACAAAAGTTTTAATATAGCGAAACTGAAGGGTGAGTAGGCCAAAGGGATATCATGCTGGTCCCCTAACACTAAATGGTCCAAAGTCCACTCTATTTACCCCAGTTTGGAGAAACTTAAAAATCCAGAAGGCAAAATTTACAGCGAGAAACCTAACCAGCAATCACTTAGGGATAACAGTTAGGCTGATTAATCAAATTAAAAATTGACAAAAAGGGTTTATTGGCTTGAACGCTCCTGGGGACCTAAGGCCCTTTATACAGAAGTAGGTAAAGGGGCTTGGGAATAAAAAGGAGACGTTTCCTGGGATGACTTTTCTAGTGGTCCAGTGGTTAAGACTCTGCCTTCCAATGCAGGGGATATAGGTTCGACCCCTTGTCAAATTATTAATAAATAAAAAAAAATTAAAAATAGAAGTTAACAGGAATAACCCCATGAGCTATGCTACCAAAATCATTGGTGGGACCCAGAAACAATTATATTAAAAAAATGCAAGGGTTGAAAAGATTATAAAGGCTGGAATGTTTAGATGGGTGTTATGTGAAGAGGTTATGTCAACATTGTCTGAATGTTTCATGGGAATGGATGCTGTGTCTGACCAGGAACATTTTCCCTACCCAGTACTGTAAGACCAAGACTTGTCAATGGGGTCCTAGTGGAGGCAATGGTTAGAAGTATAAGAGTTCATGAAAATGAAGTGGAAGTATTTAAAGGACTTTATGCAATGTGGCTGCCTATTTTTTGGATGACTGTGTTATAAGGATGGGTGTCCTCTCTCACCGAGGAACATTTCCCCTCCCTGGTATTATAAAAGGAAGGGGGATCGGGATGGGGAACACATGTAAATCCATGGCTGATTCATGTCAATGTATGACAAAACCCACTACAATATTGTAAAGTAATTAGCCTCCAACTAATAAAAATAAATGGAAAAAAAAAAAAAAAACCCATGTAAACCCCACCCCCCAACTTCAAGCCATGTTAATCAAACATGCTAATGGGAGCCAGTGGGATAGTCTGAGACCACACAGTATGAAGTAGAAGCTTGAAGCAAATTGTTCAAGGCTTAAGAGAAGCAACTATTTTTGTCTTGCAAATCTATACAAAATCAGAAATGCAAACACAGCCCACAATCAAAAAGCTAGAAATAAAACTATCATAAGATCCAACAATTCCGCTCCTGGATATCTACTCAGAGAAAATGGAAACACTAATTCAAAATGATACATGTACCCCAACACTAATTCAAAATGATACGTGGACCCCAAAATTCACAGCAGTCTTAGTTACAGTAGCCAAGATATGAAAGCCCACCTACATATCCACAGACAGATGAACAAATAATAATATATATTAATATTATAGGTATATAAAATCTTTGTACATATATATCTCACACATACACACACAATATTGAACACTAGTCAGCCATAAAAAAGAATGAAATCTTGCAATTTGCAATAATATGGATGGACCTAGAGGGTACTATGCTAAGTGAAATATGACAGAGAAAGACAAATACTGTATATTTCCACTTACATCTGGAATCTAAAAAAACAAATGAACAAAACATAGAGAGATATATAGGTATAGAGAATAAACTGTTCCGGGGCGGGGCGGGGGGGTAGGGGGAGGGTTTGAGAGTGGGTGAAATAGGTGAACGGAATTAAGAGGTACAACCTACTAGCTATAAAACAATTCATAGGATATAATGTACAAAGGGAACAGAGTCAGTAATATTGAATTAACTTTCTGTCTTGTATAATCTACAAAATCATCAAATCACTATGTTGTATATCTGAAACTAATATAAGGCAACTACAATTTTTACAAAATTACATAAAAATAAATCTCCAATGAATGAATACATAACAATGACTCAGAAAGTTTTTCTTGTTACATCCTTCTTAACAGCCTCAAAAGAATTTAGATAAAAGGCCTGTTCCATATGAGAGGTGTCAGAGAGATATCCACAAAGAAAATGGGTCAGGTATGGTAGGGAAATTTGATATGGGCTAGGATCAAAGTCCACTCTGTCCCACTGTCTCTGCATGGCCCAACAAACAATTAGTTACCAAAAATTTGTTTTTCCATCTTAATATTATTTTCTCCCCTTTAAAGTCCAAAACCACTGCCCCAACATCCTGTTTAAGTTTAGCTGAAGACGGTATTGAAGGTGAGGGTTTTGGCCAATTTCAGGGGTTAGTTTTCCTAGGTCTCTCCCATGTACACATATTATTTTCTCCTGTTAATCTGTCTCATGAAAATTTAATTTTTAGACCAGCCAGAACTTAGAAGAAAAAAATGTCTTCAGCACTTGCAACTATACACAGGAACAGTTTAATAAGTGCTTAATAAAACTGCATCTCTGATGGAAATTGCTGATTTCAGCTAGCATCAACTCTTTAATAAGGTTATGATTTTCAGTATTTGATGTACAAATTAATCACCTGATATCATTTAGAATTGGTATTTTTGCCTCGATACTAGAAATTTTATTTCAGTAAATATGTGAGTTCAGAAACCTCTAAATCTGTATTTGGTCACATGAGTTGAACATAGGTGACTCAGAAACAATTTGAAAAACACCCTGGCTACTCCTTATTGACTTAGAGACAACTATGAGGCACATAGTGTTATGAAATGAATTGTTCCCCTCCTCTCCAAATTAATACGTTGAAGTCCTAACTCTCAGTATGGCTGTATTTGCAAATGGGCCCTCTAAGCAAACAATTAGGTCAAATGAGGTCCTAAGTGTAGGGTCCTGCTCTGACAGGATTAATGTCTACAAGAAGAGACACCAGGAAACATTCTCTCTGTCCATACATGCACTTAGGAAAGGCCATTTGGGGATATAGCTAAAAGGAGGCTGGTTGTAACCTAGGAAGAAATTCCTCACCAAAAACCGAATCAACTGGAACCTTGATCTTGGACCTCTGGCCTTCAGAACTGAGAGACAATACATTTCTTTTTTGAAGCCATTGCCATCTACAAATTGGCACTTGCCATCTGCCTTTACAAGGATGAAATTATAAGCCTCACAGCTGCTGACCTTCAACACTCCCTGTAAGGAGTTCATGGAGGAGATGAGAAATGAGTTACACTTGTGCTCTGAGAAAAACTTGCAGAGCAGGTCTTCAGACAGATATTTTCAGGAGATGATTTTATGAATCCAATTCTTGCATCTTCTTGTATTTATAAAAGTACTAAAATGCTTCATGGTGATATCTGCTCCTTGTGACCAGCAGTAACCTTCTGCAAAAAAAAATATGTGCTTGATTGAACTCTCCCTTCACCAAAATCACATATAAACTGGCCTCCCTGCCACCTTTTTGGAGCTCTATCTCTCAGAGCTACCTGAATGCTGTCTCCCAGGCTACAGTCCTCATTTTGCCCCAAATAATAAAGCATACAACTCTCACACGATACCTTTTCTTTTTCAGTTGACATCATCTAAGTTGTTGTAGCAAACTAATACACAGAGTTCTCATCAGAAGTTGTTTATTCTGGTTCTCTGGAAACTTCCCCACCCTCCTCTTAGCTTCTCTCCTTAGACTCTCCCCGAATACTTTATTTCATCTAGGGTATCTAATACATGAGTACAGTTTTTAATACTTCAAATCTGAATAACAAAATAGACAAAGCTATAGAAATACACAGAAAATGTGGCAGAAACTACTCAAGTGCCTGAATCATTCACTCTTATGTAGCCTTCTTCCTTAAGACTTTCAAATTTGATTCAGTTGGTACTAAAATATTAAGCAATGATTCTTAACCTGTGATCAATGCATACATTTCAAGAACAGTCAAACATTGTAAAATGTTGGGTACATAGAAATTTCTCTGGTGAAAGAATCTCAATAGGATTCACTAACAAAGCTTCCCTTAAGATATAAAAATCTACCTACTTGAATTATAGGATGTGTTTTTCCAGATGTTAGATATATGAATAAAGAGTTTCCCTTTTCAACTTAACCTGGTAAAATAATCCTACTACAAAAGAAATAAGTTGCCCATAAAATGTTTAGCAGTTTGTGGCTTAACAAAGAGAAGAAAAAAGAAAAGTATAATAGATTATTTCAAGTCCTGTTTTCTCCTTGAATCTTTCCTGACCTCTCCAATTCAAGTGTTGTCATCCATTCCTCAAATCCTCTATCTTCCCCTGTCTATGCTGCCCATCTGATACTTATACTCTACATTCAGCTTTTGCCAGTTTAGCTTTCACTAGCAGATATTCCTTCATCTTTATAAAAGTTATAAGATGCAGGTTGGAAACCTTTTTGGAACTATGAATAAAGTCAAAACAATGTCTAAGAGAAAACCTGCCCAAGGGCCACAGAACAGAATTTCTTTTCTAAAAGCAAACACTACTTTAAAAAGAAACAAGCCCCCAAACTCTGCTAAGCTCACCTAGACTTACTGTAATATCTAACCCAACTTCAATTTTAGCCTCTCCTAGGAATGGAATTTTAAGCCAGCAGTGTGGAATTTCCTGGTTAGCCATAATGAGGTAATCTGCATGATAAGATTCTTTGCCCTTCCCACTAAGGAAAGGTGACCCAGCCTGAAACAACTTTTGCTGTCATTGTGTTGTTGTTGTTAATAATCTCCTTGTCCCACCCTATTTCTAGAAAAGCCTTCCATGTTGTAAAACTTCCTGGAGCACCTGTTTACTATTAATAGGTGGGTTGCTATCAGATTCATGAATCATTTAATAAAGTCACTTTGATCTTAAATTTACTCAGTAGAATTTGCTTAACTAATACATGTTCTCTTTTAATGGAATTAAAGATACTATTTATAAGCTGCAGTGTCTTATTCATGTAACAATCTATATTGTCATGGAAAGAAATGAGCAAAACAAAGGAATATTACCTGTCAAAATTCAAGACAGGAAATATTTCACGAAATAAAATATTTAAAAGGCAATAATTACCTTCTATAACTAAACTGGCAATAGTATTGTTGCAGGAAGGGGTACCCCTTCTGGGGCCTGAAACTGGGCTCTTGTCTAACACTCAGAAATGAATTGTCTGAGGAGACACATGTGCTGACAAAGCAAGAGAATTGGGAAGGGGCGCCCAGGTGGAGAGCAGGAGGGTCAGGGAACCCAGGAGAACAGCTCTGCCACTTGGCTTGCAGTCTCTGGTTTTATGGAGATGGGATTAATTTCCGGGTCGTCTTTAGCCAATCATTCTGACTCAGAGTCCTTCCTAGTGGGGTGCACATCTTGTTCAGCCAAGATGGATGCCAGAGAGAAGGATTCTGGGAGGAGATCGGACATGTGGTGTCTCCTTTTGACCTTTCCTGAACTCTTCCGGTTGGTGGTGGCTTATTAGTTCCGTGTTCCTTACCAGGACCTCCCGTCATATAACAACTCATGCAGACGGTTACTATGGTGCCTGACGAGGGTGGGCGGTTTCCGTCAGTGTGCGTCCCTTGACGGTATTAGAGGACCTGTCATGAATTTAAGACTACAATAGGTAAGCTCAATTAAATTCATAAAATCAACATTTCTTAGTAATTAGAAGAAAAGTGAAATATTTAAAGGAAGCAGTACAGAAAAAAAAATTGAACAAGGAATATCAACCTGTTCATTTGAAAATCTGAAAGATATAATTTGAGAAAAAGTTAGAAAAAGTTTTAAGTCTGCCTTATAGAGTACTGATTCTGTTTAGCAAACATTTATGGTGGAATTCCTGAAGTTAGTTTATAAAATCAGAAAGAAAAGTGGGTCTAACACAATTTTTTCAAATTGAAATTCTTTTAGAAATATAAAAACACAAGAGACTTTATCAAGACACTGAATTAATTAAAGCTAATTACAATCTAAAATCCTCAACTGAGCTCATCTGATGTTGCCTCTCAAAGTCTGCAAAAATTATCAAAAGTAGTTTTAAACCTTATTTTTTTGCAAAAGAAATTTAACACTATATGAGAATATATAGCCTTGATCAATGGAATCTAAATAAAATCAACCATGCCACAGTAATCATTTCTTTAAAGAAAAGAGAAACTATTTTTTACAAGTAATTAAACATGACATTTGACTTGGTTCATGATCTATGACAGCTTACAATAGAATAATCTTGGATTGGACCACTTATCTTAATTCTTGATTCTTCAGTCTGTTTTTACCACAAAGAAACTTTATTTAGTTTTCTTTTTTGAAAATGGAAATGTTAATACTAACTATAAACCCAATATTTGATGTCATTTATCTTAACCCTTATGACTATATAGTGGAAGTGAGAAATAGATTTAAGGGACTAGATCTGATAACAGAGAGCCTGATGAACTATGGATGGAGGTTCATGACATTGTACAGGAGACAGGAATCAAGACCATCCCAAAGAAAAAGAAATGCAAGAAAGCAAAATGGCTGTCAGAGGAGGCCTTACAAATAGCTGTGAAAAAAAGGGAAGCAAAAAGGAAAGATATTCCCATTTGAATGCAGAGTTCCAAAGAATAGCCAGGAGAGATAAGAAAGTCTTCCTCGGTGATCAATGCAAAGAAATAGAGGAAAACAACAGAATGGGAAAGACTAGAGGTCTCCTCAAGAAAATTAGAAATTCCAAGGAAATATTTCATGCAAAGATGGACTCAATAAAGGACAGAAATGGTATGGACCTAACAGAAGCAGAAGATATTAAGAAGAGGTGGCAAGAATACACAGAAGAACAGTGCAAAAAAGATCTTCACGACCCAGATAATCACAATGGTGTGATCACGCACACTCACCCAGAGCCAGACATCTTAGAATGTGAAGTCAAGTGGGTCTTAGGAAGCATCACTACAAGCAAAGCTAGTGGAGGTGATGGAATTGCGGTTGAGCTATTTCAAATCCTAAAAGATCATGCTGTGAAAGTGCTGCACTCAATATGCCAGCAAATTTGGAAAATTCAGCAGTGGCCACAGGACTGGAAAAGGTCAGTTTTCATTAGGATCCCAAAGAAAGGCAATGCCAAAGGATGCTCAAACTACCACACAATTCCACTCATCTCACACACTAGCAAAGTAATGCTCAAAATCCTCCAAGTCAGGCTTCAGCAATACATGAACCATGAACCTCTAGATGTTCAAGCTGGATTTAGAAAAGGCAGAGGAACCAGAGATCAAATTGCCAACATCCACTGGATCATCAAAAGAGCAAGAGAGTTCCAGAAAAACATCTATTTCTGCTTTATTGACTATGCCAAAGCCTTTGACTGTGTGGATCACAATAAACTGTGGAAAATTCTGAAAGAGATGGGAATACCAGACCACTTGACCTGTCTCTTGAGAAACCTGTATTCTGGTCAGGAAGCAACAGTTAGAACTGGACATGGAGCAACAGACTGGTTCCTAATAGGAAAAGGAGTACATCAAGGCTGTATACTGTCACCCTGCTTATTTAACTTATATGCAGAGTACATCATGAGAAAGGCTGGGCTGGAGGAAGCACAAGCTGGAATCAAGATTGCCAGGAGAAATATTAATAACCTCAGATATGCCAATCACACCACCTTTATGGCAGAAAATGAAGAAGAACTAAAGAGCCTCTTGATGAAAGTGAAAGAGGAGACTGAAAAAGTTGGCTTAAAGCTCCACATTCAGAAAACTTAAGATCATGGCATCTGGTCCCATCACTTCATGGCAAATAGATGGGGAAACAGTGGAAACAGTGGCTGACTTTATTTTGGGGGGCTCCAAAATCACTGTGGATGGTGATTGCAGCCATGAAATTAAAAGACGCTTACTCCTTGGAAGGAAAGTTATGACCAACCTAGACAGCATATTAAAATCAGAGACATTACTTTGCCAACAAAGGTCTGTCTACTCAAGGCTATGGTTTTTCCAGTGGTCATGTATGGATGTGAGAGTTGGACTATAAAGAAAACTGAGTACCAAAGAATTGAGGCTTTTGAAGTGCGGTGTTGGAGAAGACTCTTGAGAGTCCCTTGGATTGCAAGGAGATCCAACAAGCCCATCCTAGAGGAAATCAGTCCTGGGTGTTCACTGGAGGGACTGGTGTTGTAGCTGAAACTCCAATGCTTTGGCCACCTGATGTGAAGAGCTGACTCATTTGAAAAGACCCTGATGCTGGGAAAGATTGAGAGTAAGAGGAGAAGGAGACGGCAGAGGATGAAATGGTTGGATGGCATCACTGACTCAATGGACATGGGTTTGGGTAGACTCCGGGAGCTGGTGATGGACAGGGAGGCCTGGCATTCTCTGGCTCATGGGTCCGCAAAGAGTTGGACATGACTGAGTGACTGAACTGATATTAGTTTTAACTGGAATGTGGGTAATCATGAATTTACAGCTGACCCTTAAACAATGTGGGGGTTAGGTATGCCAAACCTCTGAACAGTCAAAAATCTCATAATTTCTTATAATCATCCCTGTATACACAGTTCCTCCTTACCTTTGGATTCAACTAACTCGGGTCATATTTATATCGAAAAAAAAAAAAATCAGCATATCAGTGAACTATGCAGTTCAAACCCATGTTGTTCAAGCATCAACTTGTCTTGTGTTATCAGATTAGTTCTTCTTCCCCAGATTAAATGTCTCTGAAGGACATCTTGAAAGAACAATAATGAGAAAGATGACATAGTACTAACTAAAATGAAAACTAGATAACAGCAGTCTTTTGGAAACAATTCAAATAACTTAGTCTGGGAATAGCCTGGATTCTCACATAAAGAATAAAATTGAGAGAGGCAGTATGACTAGAAAGCAGTTATCTGGCAGCCCGAAATGCTTTCAAAATGAGGAAACCTCCCCGTTTCTTCTTCCATATGAGAAATCACTGTGTATGGCTATCAGATGGGGCCAAAATAAACTCAAAAATTGAGGTTGACTTTCCTTTTTAGCAATATGTCAGACTAGTTGTCCTAAGAAATCTTCCTGGTACAAAATACCTAAGAAGAATGCATGAGTACTCATTAAAAACAAATAACCACCCTTAACACAAATTCGTTGATGAGCCGGCAGAAAAATAAGGGAAATTCTCTGAAACCAGAATTGTCAAAGTGACAAACCCATAAAACACTGCAACACCAAGGATGTGATTTTAACTGACCACAAGCCTTAGAGCCTAAGTGTTCAAGAAAAAGCTTAGGTTCTCTGCAAGTTGGGAAGTCAGAATGGAGACTTTGACATAATGCTAGACACCCTAACAGCTTTCAACATTGCTGCACGTGACAGAAACAGTGTTGTGTGTTCACCATAACCCTTTCTCTCCCTGGGCACAGAGGAAGGCTCACTTTCCAGCCTTCCTTGCAGTTTTTGGTGGGCTGTGTGAGAGCATGCTGGCCAAGTAGGATGTGGGTGGGAATGATGTTCTCCATTTCCAGAACTGGCTTTCTAGAGGCAACATACTCCACATTGTAAACTTTAAAACGTGGGAGGGAAGCTCCCTTCATGTCAGGCTTGGCACGAGGCATAAACCTTCATTTTGTTAAGCCACTGAAATTGGGGAGTTTATTTTTAACTACATTTAGCCTAATGATTTTGATTAAAATAATTGAACAAGGGGAAAAAAAAAACTTTGCTCCACAGAGAGAAATAATTGAAATATCTGCCCTCAATAGAATATAGTGCTGAAATTAATATTCACAGGTGTTGTGGGGGAAAAAAAAAAGTCCAAGCAAAAATTAGAGTAGCTTCAAAGTTTTTGAGAGTCCCCAAGTACCTTGCGGAGAAGGCAATGGCACCCCACTCCAGTACTCTTGCCTGGAAAATCCCATGGATGGAGGAGCCTGGTAGGCTGCGGTCCATGGGGTCACTGAGAGTTGGACATGACTGAGTGACTTCACTTTCACACACTGGAGAAGGAAATGGCAACCCACTCCATTGTTCTTGCCTGGAGAATCCCAGGGACGGGGGAGCCTGGTGGGCTGCCGTCTATGGGATCACACAGAGTCGGACACGACTGAAGTGACTTAGCAGCAGCAGGTACCTTGAGGATGAAACACAAATTCTCTCTCTACAAACAGACTTTAAATCTAGGATCAAATATTCTCAAAGATATAATTCCAGGATATTACAAGTAAAAATAAAAACACGTAAGGAGACAAACGACCATGCACAAGAGAGCAGAAACAATAAACTACATAAAGTAGAAAAGCAAAAGCTACGATTACTAAAATATCACAGGGATAATATAAATGCTTCTACTAAGAAAATACTATATTAAACTAATACACTAAAATTACAATTAAACAGTAACAAAGTTTCTAAATTTACCATGCAGATTTGGAAAGAACTAAATATAATTTCTAGAAATAAAAATGCAATAATTGAATTTAGAAACTCCAGATTAAACACTGATTACATTCTGAAGAGAGAATCAATGAATTGAAAGACACAAAACTAATATTTAGAATGTAGCTCAGGAAAAAAACATATAAAATATAAAAGGGCTAAAAATAAGATAGTTATGTGTTCTAAAATAGGTTTATAAAACTGACCTTAGTAATTAGACATAGTACCAGAAACTCTGGAGACTTAAATCTCTTTGAATCAATTCAACAGCAGAAACAGATATAGTTAAACAGAACTGGTAAGTTGGTAGGTAAGTCAGAAGAAATTATCCCTAACAAAACTTAGGGGAAGAGATGCAAAATACATATGAAAGTAAAAGATTTAGAAGATGTAATGAAGCAATAAAATAGACACTTCATTGGACTTCTAGGACAACTAGAGGGAAAAGGGGGAAAGGGATATTCAGATGTAATAATATTTTCCAGAATTGATAAAAGACTTCTAGATTCAGGAAGCTAAATACATCCTAAGCACAATGAAATAAATAAATCTACAGTCAGAGCCATCCAAGGAAACTGAAAATCACCATATATAAAAAGATTTAAAAGCCCAACAGAAAAACAAAACCACTTACAAAGTGCTTACATTACACCAACAATTTATTTCTCAACAATGGAAGGCAAGAGAGAGTTGGATTAAATCTTCAAGAGAAAAAAAAAATAACATTCAGTGTATATCCAATTTAACCATATTTTAAGTATTGGGGTGAAAAAAGACATTCTTATGCAAACATTTACTAACATCATTACCATCAACAAACGCTCCTTAAAAGGAACTTCTAAAGAAAGGGCTTCAAGAAGAAAGAAATTGACTATAAGGAAAAAAAAAAAAAAAAACCTAGGTTGTAATAAATGAATTCAACTCAAATAAATCATTGAATGCTTGATCTTACCAAACCATAATACTAACAATGTATAATTAATGGGGTTAAAAACTAATGACAAGGGGAGTTTTGTTTTAGAATAGGTCAGAACAAGAAAGCACATTTGCTTTAAAACTAGACAAAGCCAGATAAATTATAAATATATTATTTTAAAAGCATCAGGGAACCTCAGAAGCAACAAACTAAAATTCCAGAAAGAAGAAAAACTCTTTTTTTTTTTTTTTGTGAGCAAGGATTTTTCTCTTTTCCGTGTAGGCATTTTCTGATTCCAGGTGCTTATGGCGGCTCCGGCTTGGAAACTCTGGGCCTTGGCTACAGAAAAGAGAAACTAACAAAATTTCAGTGATTCTGCAGGACTAGTGTGATAAACTGGAAACCTGGGAGGTTTCAAACTCACAACCGCTCCTCCCCAAAGAACATTTGCTAAGTTTTGCGCTAAACAGGAAGCTGAGAAACTAGGAGGAAAGCTTCCTGAATGCAACGTGGAATTTCCAGATGGAAGTAACCTAACTCAATATACCACCAGTCTTACCTTCAAGGAACAGGTCGTATTTTGAAGCAATGTAAGCAGGAAGACCAAAGAGCTGAGCTAAGCTCTCTGAAGGACATAGCTGAATTTTCTGCAGTCTTCCAAACGAGAAGACAGCAGTATACTGACTTAGAATCAAAACTCTGTGCAGGTGAAGAAGCAGCACAGCAAACAGGGGCGAGGGTAATGCAGAAGTGGGCTGGGTCTATCTAAAGCAGAAACCCAGTCCCAACTTTAATTAATGTCTGATTGGATTCAGGAGTTCCGATCCTCACTCTTTTCATCAATAAAGGAAGATAACATAATGTGGAGCCTCCAGAGTTAAAGCACCAATATGAATTAAGAAAGTACTAAAAGTGTGAAGACAAGAAAATGTGACCAACTCTCATGAGAAAGGGAGAAGTGAGCCAAATACCAGAATTGGCAAACAAGGATTTTCAAACACCTCTGGTTAATGTTAAAAAACATGGAGAAAAAGAGAGGCAAAGTAGATCAAAGAGTGGAGAATTTAACAGATAATTAAAATCTATAAAAGAGAATCCAATGAACATTTCACAAGTGAAAAAAAGAAAATATCTGAAGCTAAGAAATTAATAGATGAGCTGAACAGAAGATTGAATGCAGCTGAAAAAAAGGGGCGAGTGTTTTCAGTGAACAGGAATGAGGTTTTTAAAAAACTGAAACAAACCAAAAGGAATGAGAAAGGATATACATATGAAAATGTAAAAGACTGTGGGACATTGTTTTTGTTCAGGTACCCCAGAGAAAACACTTTGATGAAAAGATCTGCCTTCATGAGATTTAATAGTGAGAGCTCTCCAGAAAAGCATTGTTAGGGAGTGAAGCATGATTGAGAGCGAGAAATTGAACTGAAATTCAATTGCAAGAGAAGGCTTTATCAATCTTGGACAAGTTCTGGAACTGGGATGGCCCTTCAGAGAGGTCCTGAATTGAGGCAAGGAAGCCGGGCACTTTGACTTCCATTCTGACCTGTCACTGAATGCAGCTGCCTCTGAGAAGGCGCCATAAACTTAGGCAAAGCCCAGCTCTTTGGCTGACGGCCATGCCGAGATGGGCCTCAGCTGTGAGTTGTCAGAATTCAACACTCCCAGTGGCTGGGGGAATGAGTGCGGAACCTGGATTCACCACGGGATGGTTCCCCACAGCCTCCACAAGCACCCACACTTGGAGCTACCTGCTTCCAAAAGTTCACCTACCTGGAAACAATTCCTCCTAGATTCTATTTTATCTCTTCTGTATAAATTTGCCAGGGCAAAATTAGTGGACATATGACAGCCCTCACAATTTCAACAGTTCCTGGAGATAACAATTGGCGTTCATTGTCTTCCTACCCTACTGACAATTCCCGATTCACTCTTGGCTACATCTACTGGCTTAGGTGCTTTGGGTGTGGGGTGACAAACACTTGTTCTAAGCATTATTCACTAAGCCCTCCTTCAGCTGTGGCTGCTGCTCTTATTCACTCACCATCAAAACTGGGCAAAGAAATGACCAAGGACATACACCTGGATCATCTGAGTGGTAAATATATTCTTACCACCTTCAGTGTGTAGTGGAGAACTGGAGTCACTTACCCTTGCCAATATAGCGATTTCTCTTCTCGTCTACTGGTCTCTTGGAATGAGGAATCCAAAGTGATTAGATGGCAACCATGGAATAAAATTTCTTAGGAATCTGTCTCCCCTGATGGAAATATTCCTTCCCTGGGAACCAGGCTCTCTATAAACTTAAGCGTTGGGGATTCAGTCAACATAAAATCTCCAAGTGGATCACGGAGAATGATGGTCTGTGCGTCCACTCCTATTTCCAGTATTTGGTTCTGGCCCTTACCCTGTGATTAATTATGACCGAGCATTTTTCATGGTTGCTAGTTAGGGTGTGTGCTGTGCCCTGGAGAAGGAGGCCTGTCCTTGCAGAGTATCGTCCCTAAGATATATTCAGGTTGCACCTTTACAGTCCATTCCATTGCTCTACCTAGCCAGAAGTTTCTGGATGGTTGAGTAGGTGAAGGAAACATTGAATCTCAAGTCAAGCACTCACAGCTACAGCTCCTTTGCATTAGATGGGTTCCTGGTATGAGGCATGTTAAATCACATATCAGTGAATCAAACAACAATAAACTCTTTTAGAGGGGTGCTGGGTAAGGTTCTCTGAAGGCAAGTTAAACACATGTAGGAAATATGTGTCAGTTCTAGACAAACCACCTACTTCCAAGATATAAGGAATCTGGTGTACTCAATTTCTTACCAATTAATTCTTTGGTCTCCTTGAGGGATGGGACCATTCTGAGGTATAACATGCGTCTCTTGCTGGCAAGCAAAACATTCTATGGTGGCAGCCCTGGTGCATGGGAGCCCATGCAAACCCCATCCTTGCCACCATTGCTATTTCATGCCTGAGCCCACTGTGCTAGGAGCAGAGTGGTGGATGACAGAGGTTAGCTGGCATCAACTGACAAAGGCTTTCTGTCTCTCTTGCTGCTTAATGCCTATTGTGTCAGTTTTCCTTGTATTTCCTCTCAACTGTGAATGTCCCCTTCAGTATTCAGTTCAGTTGCTCAAGTCGTGTCCGACTCTTTGCGACCCTATGAATCGCAGCATGCCAGGCCTCCCTGTCCATCACAAACTCCCGGAGCTTACTCAAACTCATGCCCATTGAGTCGGTAATGCCATCCAGCCATCTCATCCTCTGTCGTCCCCTTCTCCTCCTGCCCCCAATCCCTCCCAGCATCAGGGTCTTTTCCAATGAGTCAGCTCTTCGCATAAGGTGGCCAAAGTATTGGAATTTCAGCTTCAGCATCAGTCCTTCCAATGAACACCCAGGACTGATCTCCTTTAGGATGGACTGGTTGGATCTAAGTGAAGTGAAGTCGTTTCCGACTCTTTGCAACCCCACGGACTGTAGCCTACCAGGCTCCTCAGTCCATGGAATTTTCCAGGCAAGAGTACTGGAGTGGGTTGCCATTTCCTTCTCCAGGGATCTTCCCAGCCCAGGGATCGATCCTGGGTCTCCCGCATTGCAGGCAGGCGCTTTACCATCTGAGCCACCAGGGAAGCCCATAAAGGCAGGGACAAATAGCAGACTCACTGAGGATTTTCTCCTTCAAAATGAGCTTGATGTTAAGCTTTATCAGTACAGGATGCTAAAGGAATCTTAAGGAAGGAAACAGTCCTGGGATATCCAGCTGGGCTAGGCATCAGCAGCGTGGAGGAGAGGACATCCAAAGAGCCTACCCTCGCCATGGGCCTTGTGCATCTTCACTGCATTGCCTCAAAGCTATTTCAATTTTCATATTCTCTACCATAATCAGCCTGCAGAGAACTAGTTCACTTTCTTGTCCATCCCCCACGTCCCCGCCACCCACCAGTTCACTGTGTTATTGTCACCACACCAACCTGACCTGCTGAGCAGGATGTAACAAGCACTTTAGGAGGTTATCAAGTACCAGAAGGAAATAAACTCTGTATCATTTCTGGGGCCCAGCATCATGGTCAAATTTCTAGGGGTTAACTGGTCAATAGAGTGCAGGAAAATCCCTTCAAAGAAAAACTGTCATACACAGCCTCACTTAGCACTGAAGAAGTCATAATACTTACTAGGCATGTTTGGATTCTGAAGGCAAAAGTCATATTTGAGTGTTCTGCACTGACCCATTAAACAAGTAACTGTAAGTCTGAGAGTTATGGGGCTTAAAGTAAAAGAACGACATGAAGTCTGACCATAGTGAAACATGTTTATCAATTGGATTTTATGACCAGCAAGTTCAGTGACACTTAAACTGTCCAGGGCAAGAAGGGCTGTACAGAGCCTTTGGCCAAGCCAAATAGGGGAATCACGCTGCTGACCCCCAAGGGATAGAAGTAAAACCATGTCCTAGTTTCATCCTTGTTACTAGGCCTAGCAAAAGACTGAGTATCTGATCGGAGAGCATCCAGAGATCTTGAAACACGTCATGGATTGTTTTTTTTCAACTGATCTACCCAGTTTTAGTTCAGTCATGCAAAGCAGTAATTCAAAACCAAGTGGAAATGGTACAAAAATGTCAAACTAAAGCAAATCTACAAACACCCAAGTAAGCTGAATGAGCAGATGGTTTAAATGTCTACATAGCAGCACATCCTGCTGCATTGCCCCTGCTGCCTTAACCCACACTTACAGCCTTGTAAGATTTCTTTATGATCAACTGACTAGAGAAAGCATCTGCCACATTTATCGATGATATTAATAAGATACCATAAGATATTGCAATAAAATGGTTTATGTTCATACAACAAATATTATTCAACAGTGAAACAAATGAATAGTAACTACATGTATCAAATAGAATCATCAAGAAAATGTAATTCCATGAAATGCTTTATGTAAAAGAGTATATTCAGTAGGGGAGAAGGAAATGGCAACTCACTCCAGTGTTCTTGCCTGGAGAATCCCAGGGACAGAGGAGCCTGGTGGGCTGCCATCTATGGGGTTGCACAGAGTCGGACATGACTGAAGCGACTTAGCAGCAGCAGCGGCATGTTCAGTATGGGTGCATGCTAAGTCACTTCAGTCATGTCTGACTCTTTGCAACCCCACAGACTTTAGCCCACCAGGCTCCTCTGTCCCTGGGATTCTCCAGGCAAGAATACTGGACTGAGTTGCCGCGCCCTCCTCCAGCGGATGTTTCTAACCCAGGGATTGAACCCATGTCTCCTACATTGGCAGGTGGATTCTTTACCACTAGCACCAACTGGGAAGCCTCATACTTAGTATAACTCCATTTATAAAAAGACCTAAGACCATAAAGCTAAAAATTAAAATATTTGGAGATGCATGATAGAAAAGCAAGGAATGATTAATACAAAGTGAAAGATACATATGTCTTTGTGTATTTGGGCTGAGGAGCAGCAGTAATTCTGATAAAGAAACACAGAGGCCTTCAAGGGAATTGGTAATGTTATATATCCTAAGCCCATGATGGATATATGAGTATTAATCTTATAGTCATTCTTTTTGCTGGTGGCTCTCAATCCAGGCTGTACTTTGGAATCATCTGAAGAACTTTAAAAATCAAAAACAAGACACAAAACCTGATGCCCTGGCACTGATTGATTTATCCTGAGATGTTTGGGTTCGAATGTTTTCCAAGTGATTCTAACTTGTAATTAGATTTGAGAAACATTGTTTTACACTCTTAATGTACTCTTTTGTATTTTTACACATTTGGTATTTTTTTTTTTGGAAGACCAAAGACCCCGGAAATGAAGCAATTCTCAACTCAGAGTTGTTGTGCTATATTGGCCCATTTTGCTTCTTGCTCCATGGCAGCCAGGGCACATGGGAGCTTGTTGGCCTTTAAGGACACGCCATTAAAACATCCTCATGAGGTAATAGCTGCTCCCACCCCAACTCAGCCAACCCATTTGCTCCTTCTCTTTAGTCACCGCCTCATCTGCCAATGAATTTTACCCTAGCCTAGCACACTTTAGGCATCCGAAACACAGGCATTTTTCTTTGTGCTATTTATCCTCTAATTCTGATGTTTCTCTTTCTCTCTTGTTATTTCACTTTTTCCTGCCCTTATGCCTTCAGGCCCTATTATTTTGGCTTTCTTCTTCCCTTCCTGAGAATCCCATTTAGTGCTTTTCTTTCCACTATTTTTTCTTCGTGGAAATGTCTAAACACTGACTTAGGTCTCTTCCTAAATAAAAGAGATTATTTTACAAAGAAAAGAAGAATTAAAATGCATTAACTAAGGACCTTGTCTTTTAAATTGGTAAAAGAAAAAAATAATTTAACAAGGATATTAACTCTGACAGCTCTGCTTCAGGTTTTTCTATATTTTTATAAGTTCCTAAAAATTATACAGGAGTGGAATCAAGTTCTTAAATGTTACTTCTTCAGTGTAGTGCTTTAATATCACTAAGAAACAGTTTATTTTAAATATCCCTGAATCCAAATCAAAGATATCAAATGTGTAAAAATGAAACGATGATCATTTAGGATGAAACTCAAGAAGCTGAGCCCAATAAAATCAATACTAGCTCTATTTTTATCATGTAAACAAAGTGTGAACATTCAAGCTAATAACACAATGGGGAAATTTAAGGCATGAAATGTTTCAAATTCCCATTACTGAACATAAGATGCTTAAATGTTAATGGTATGCTGAGAATAATTGCATTTTTTTTCACCAGGACTTTCAAGAACTATACTGGGATATCTCAAACATTTTTGTTATGCAAGTTATTGCAAATGAAATATTTTTCTAACACCGTTGAAGGGCCACTTTGTCATCCTAAATATTTAATAAAAATAGAATAATTCCTTAAATAGCTCCAATTTTTCAGATATTTTATTTTATTTTCAGACTGCAAACATCTTGAAAAGAAGGAAATATACAAGGCTTATTCAAATGTTTATGACATTTTTCCATAATATTTTCTCAAAATATTTGAAAGAAACAAAGCTTAGAGATCATAGTTTTCCAAACATAGTAGCACAAAATGACAAATACCAGTTGCCAAGAAACTAGAATAATATATAAAAGTAGTTAACCTTTGAGATAAGAGTATATTTCAAAAGAGTATATTTCAAAAGATTCCTAGCCTCCAGACAGGAAACTTGTATAGGTCAAAATAGTCCTTTTAGAAAAGAAACCAAGATTAGGCAATTAACCTTTTAATCCACTTAACAGTTCAAATTCCCTTCATTTCAAAGTTATACAGGCAACACAAAGATAATTGTTGGAGTAAAAGAGTGTTTATAAAAAAGAGAGATTATGGTGGTGTATATGTGTCTGAGTGTAGAAGAATCTGATAATTAAAAGTGAAAACGACAAGGTTATGTAAGCAGATGTTTACTCTATAAAGGTATTGTTTTTTATGAAGTTTTAATTTGAGGTCATTATTTTTATACATCAATAATTTAAGGTGGTGATAAGTATTACATCCTGGATTTTAAGAAAGATAATATATATAAACATAACACTTGGATAAACAAAAATACCTACCTAATTACCTAGTAGTATCCACTAAGAAATGTACAAAGATGACCTAGGGCAGAACAAAAGAACCCAGTGTACTCTTGGAAGTGAATGTGAGAAGGTGAATATATCAACTAGTGTCAACCTGGAAGTATCAGGATTTTTATGCTTCTACCCAATTGAGGACATTTGCTTTTCGCTTAAGTAGACCTCTAATGGACTTCCCTGGCAACTCAGCAGTAGAGTCTGCCGGCAATGCTGGAGATGTGGGTTCAATTCCTGGGTCACAAAGATCCCCTGGAGAAGGAAATGGCAACCCACTCCAGTATTCTTGCCTGGGAAATCCCATGGACAAGAGGAGCCTGGTGGGCTACAGTCCATGGGGTCAAAAAGAGTCAAACACAACTTAGTGACTAAATAACAACAGATGTCAAATAGGAAAATTTCAATCTAACCCAATTTTTAAATGTCCAACTTTTTCTGATAATCCAGAGGCTAAAATTAGCTTAAATAACTAGGATATTGACTATCTCACATAACAAAGCATCCAGAGGAGACGACTCCACATTGCTGACTCAGCAGCATAATTACATTTTTCAAGGACCAGTATGGGATTCATTTTTTCCTCAGTCTTTCTGTACTTCCATCCTTCATGTTGTCTTCATGCTGGCACATGAAGTAAAGTGGCTGTGTAATTTCCGGGTACTGGATTCAGATCCAGCAACAAGCCTACAAAGAAGGCTCTTTTAGGAGTAGAAATATCTTCACTAGACTCTTCCAGCACTTCTAACATTTCATGGAAGAGAATTGCCATATTCTTTTTGGAACAGCTCACTGGCAAGGGGTAATTTAATACCATGTGGATAGACTATTCATTTGAGGAGGAAACTCTAGTATTAACAACATAATATATTCCAGCTCATATGGCATTCATTATTTCATTTATTTAATAAATACTTTTAATCTTAGGTATCTGTTATGTGCCACTAGACATATAATAGTAAACAATGCAGTCGTTGGTTTTAATCTTATGCAGCAAACAGTCTAGCTGGAAAGGTAGATAGTTTTTAAAATTTTGGAAATAGCTTAATGACTAAATTTTTTTAAATGCTATTGAATCTAATAAAATATGGATAAGCTCTATATGTATAAACTATCAAACTCTTGTCAAAAAACTCAAAGAAGTAAATAAATGGAGAGATATTCCATGTTCTCACATAGGAGACCTAGTACTATTAAGACGTCAGTTCTTGGGACTTCACTGGTGGTCCAGTGGCTGAGACCCCTGTGCTTCCAAGGCAGGGGTCCAAGGTTCAATCCCTGGTTGGGGAACTAAGATCCCCCATGCCTCAGCTAAGACCCAGCACAGCCGAATTAATAAATATCAAAAAAAAAAAAAAAAAAGTCAGTTCTTCCCAACTTGACCTATAAATTCAGTACAATACCAACCAAAATCTCAGTACGTTATTTTGCAGGTATCAGGAAATTGATTCTAAAATATATATGGCGAGGTAAAAGACCTAAGCAGCCAGCACAACGTGAAAGGAGAAGAACAAATTACGTGACTTCAAGACTTACCACAGGGCTTCCCTGGTGGCTCAGTGGTAAAGAATTCACCTGCATTACCTGAGCCAGGGGTTGGATCCCTGATCTGGGAAGATCCCACATGCCACAGAGCAACTAAGCCCATGCACCACAACTACTTAGCCTGTGCCCTAGAGCCCAGGAACCACAACTACTGACCCATGGGCCACAACGACCGAAGCCTGCATGCCCATGCTCTGCAAAAACATCAGCCACCACAATAAGAAGCCTGCAACGCAACGCAAGAGTAGCTCCCGCTCACCACAACCAGAGAAAGGCCTGCACAGCAACAAAGACCAGCACAGCCATAAATGAATTAATTTTAAAAAGACTTTCTGTAAATCTACAGTAAGACAGTGTGGTACTGGCGAAGTAATAGACAAATAGGTCAATGGAACAGAATAAAAATCTCAGAAATAGATTCACATATCATTAATTGATCTCTGACAAAGGAGCAAAGATAATGCAATGGAATAAAGATTCACTTTCAACAAATGCTGCTAGAACAACTGGACATTCATGCAACAGACTTTATATCCTTCACAAAAATTAACTGAAAATAGGTTATTGACCTACTGTAAAACACAAAACTATAAGACCCCAAGAAGATAATATAGGAGAAAATCTAGATGATTTTGAGTATGTCAATGACTTTGAGATACAACACCAAAGGTATGATCAAAGGAAGAAATAAATGATAACTTAGACTTCATTACAGTTAAAAAAACTTTTGTTCTGTAAAAGACAATTTCAAGAGAAAGAGCATGTAAGCCACATACTGGAAAAAAATACGTTGGCAAAAGATGTATCTGATAAATGGCTATTATACAAGATATGTAAAGGATTCCTAAAGTCAGGAATAAGAAAACAAATATCTTAGCTAAAAAATGCTAAAGACTAGCAGACACCTTACCAAGAAGATATGAAGAGGCAAATAAGCATTTGAAAAGATATTCCACAGCATATATCATAAGGGAAATTAAAATGAAAGCAATTAGATACCATTACACATGCATTAGAATGGCCAAAATCCAAATCACTGACAACATGAAAAACTGATGAGGATGTGGAGCAATGGGAAGTGAAACGTAAAATGATACATCCACTTTAGAAGAGGGTTTGGCACTTTCTTACAAAAGCTAAACATCTTACCATACAATCCAGCAATCAGGCTCTCTGGCATTTAGCCAAATGAGTTGAAAACTATGTCCACACAAACACTTGAACACTGATATTTATAGCAGCTCTGCTCATAACTGCCAAAACTTGGAAGGAACCAAGATGTCCTTTAGGAGGTGAATGGATAAAGAGACCACAGTATATCTGGACAATAGAATATTATTCAGCACTAAAAAACAATGAGCTGTCAAGTCATGAAAAGACAGGGGAAACTTTATATGCATATTACTAAGTGAAAGAAGTCAATCTAGAAAGACTAGATGATGTATGATTTCATCTATGTGACGTCTGGAAAAGGCAAAACTGCACACAGTAAAAAACAAAAAAACGTGGTTCTAGGGGTTATGGGAGAGGGAGGAATGAATAGTCAGAGCACAGATGGTTTCTAAGGCAGTGAGGCTACTTCTTCCTAGATGATATTGAAATGAACTTTGGATGAGTACAGACAATATAGATTGTTCATAGACTGTAATAAATGTACCACTCTGGTTCAAGATGTCAACAGTGGGGGAAGCTGTGCATATGCTGGGGCAGGGGGTATATGGGAACTTGGTACTCTCCATTCAATTTTTCTATGAACTTAAAACGTCTCTAAAAAATAAAGTTTTTTCTCTGATCCGCTTGATTTCAATCAACTAAAGCACGGATTCTGTCTAATTTTGCCTCAATTCTATGCTGAATTCACTTTGCTAAAGCCCCTTCATGACTATGCATGTACCCTTGGCTTAAATATGTGAACCGTGAACTTCCAGATGTTCAAGCTGGTTTAAGAAAAGGCAAAGGAACCACAGATCAAATTGCCAACATCTGCTGGATCGTCGAAAAAGCAAGAGAGTTCCAGAAAATCATCTATTTCTGCTTTATTGACTATGCCAAAGCCTTTGACTGTGTGGATCACAATAAGCTGTGGAAAATTCTGAAAGAGATGGGAATATCAGACCACCTGACCTGCCTCTTGAGAAACCTGTATGCAGGTCAGGAAGCAACAGTTAGAACTGGACATGGAACAACAGACTGGTTCCAAATAGGAAAAGGAGTACGTCAAGGCTGTATACTTTCACCCTGCTTATTTAACTTATATGCAGAGTACATCATGAGAAACACTGGGCTAGAGGAAGCACAAGCTGGAATCAAGATTGCCAGGAGAAATATTAATAACCTCAGATATGCAGATGATACCACCCTTATGGCAGAAAATTAAGAACTAAAGAGCCTCTTGATGAAAGTGAAAGAGGAGAGTGAAAAAGTTGGCTTAAAGCTCAACATTCAGGAAACTTAGATCATGGCATCCAGTCCCATCACCTCATGGGAAATAGATGGGGAAAGAGTGGAAACAGTGTCAGACTTTATTTTGGGGGGCTCCAAAACCACTGCAGATGGTGATTGCAGCCATGAAATGAAAAGATGCTTACTCCTTGGAAGGAAAGTTATAAACAACCTAGACAGCATATTAAAAAGCAACGACATTACTTTGTCAACAAAGGTCTGTCTAGTCAAGGCTATGGTTTTTCCAGTTGTCATGTATGGATGTGAGAGTTGGACTATAAAGAAAGCAGAGCGCCAAAGAATTGATGCTTTTGAACTGTGGTGTTGGAGAAGCACTCTTGAGAGTCCCTTGGACTGCAAGGAGATCCAACCAGTCTATCCTAAAGGAGATTAGTCCTGGGTGTTCATTGGATGGACTGATGTTGAAGTGGAAACTCCAATACTTTGGCCACCTGATGCGAAGAGCTGACTCATTTGAAAAGACCCTGATGCTGGGAAAGATTGAGGGCAGGAGGAGAAGGGACAACAGAGGATGAGATGGTTGGATGTCATCACCCACTCAATGGACATGAGTTTAGGTAAACTCTGGGAGTTGGCGATGGACAGGGAGGCCTGGCGTGCTGCAGTTCATGGGGTCGCCAAGAGTCAGACACAACTGAGTGGCTGAACTGAACTGAACTGAACTTGGCTTAAAACTTCTTCACTATTATTGTTCAGGGAGACACTGCTTTGGGAAAGATCCCTGGTGATCCCCTTACTTGCTGCAAGTAAGGATAAATCCTTTCTTTCATGAACTTTGATTTACTAGTGTCTACTTGTTTAACACCCATCAAGAAGTGAGCCTAGTTTTCAGGTAACAGCTAGGATAATGATGTCATATAGCATGTGCTCAAGAAATGTTTAGAATGAATATATATCAAACATTATTCTACTTGGTACAAACAGAATGGTACCAATATAAACACTACTTTCAGGGAGCTTACAATTGAGAAGATAAATAATAAAATAGGAAGTCACCCTAAAATAAATATGGCAAACTATATGATAAAGGGAATATAGTATGCAACGTTTTTTGTCTGTTTATTTGTTTACTTTGCCAATTTTTTCTGGAGTCAGAGAGGCAACTAGTTTCATCATTCTGTGAATTAACGGTAATGACTGTTGCAGTTGGGTCCCAAATGTTTGAAGGTCAGTGTTATTAAATCACTTGTTGCCTTTCTTATTTGAGATTGCTCTCACCTCCACACTCTATGCTGGTGTTGTATAAACAACACTCAATCCACACAAAACTTACAATTAACTTGTCTCTCCACTGGCTACATCTAGGCAATGACATTACTGCTGAGGTATTACAGAGGCCAGTTATAGGAACAAAGTGAAGTCTGGGGTTGTGTTCTACATGAAGATTCACATTCATTCAGTTGCTATTATCATTTTCATATCTTCAATTTGATTGCAAACTTGTTCATCTCACTATGACTGATATATATTAGTGGCCTAATTAATATTTCGTGAAGAGTTGGACTGAAGCTCTATTGGTACCACCCTGTAAATACCTCTCACGAAAAGGTGAACCGGATTCACTTCTCTTCTGTTATTAAGCACTCCATCAATGAATAGTATACTGCCCGAGCAGCAGAATTTGGCGAGTGTTTAATCCTACACTGTTGGCATAATACTTTGGCTGTGTTCCAGCACTGTGTTCTTCTAGCAAGTTTAAAATCAATAATAGGAAGGTTACTTCTGGAATCTTCTCAGTCCTTAAACTGAAACCAACTGATCTGTAATAAGAAAAGCCACCTTTGTCTACTTAATTATTTACCTCTTAGGACACAATGCTTGACAGTGTCTATTTCACATGTATATTGTCTATAAAATTTATAACCAACTTTTCAGATGGATAATGGTTTCTTGTAGAGCCATTCCATTTTTTTCTTGCTTGCTTCTACAGAAAATCTATGCCCCAGGCTCAGGATATTTTTTTTTTCTTTTTTCTCCCTTCATGACACTGTTTAGAACATAGAGGATATTTGCCATGATAAGAGGATTCCAGCGAGGACTTGTCATAAGCAATTGCATGCAATTTGGTTGAGTATGAGGTTGTGGGTGTGGATTTTGAGCTTGACATAACGTCTCTGCTAAATTACTGACAGTAGTTTGTGGCTGTTCTGACTGTTCACGGATATCAAGCCCTGAAATATATTACACTCTTCTTTTTGATGTCTGGAGACAAACTATATACTTTCTAACTTATTCTTTCCCTTTCAGACTCACTTCCCGTCTCAAGTCATCTCTATTATTTCCTGACTCATCTCTCTGTTTCTCATTCTCTGACTTAACTGTATATTCTTTCCAAAAGAAAAGACACTTTCTAGTAATAATATAAATAATAATTATAATTTATCTTTCACCTATAATTTTAACAGAAAGTATCTGATAATTAAGTACATGTGCATAGTTTCTTTGAAATGTTAAATACAGTTTGTATCTTTCTTTGTTTAGTTTTAGGAGTATCTGGCCTTTGAAAAATATTTGCATTACACTTTCCTAACTTTCAAGTTAGTTTTTTTTTTCTTTTTTTTTCCAAGTTAGTTTTTGTAACATCTGCTAGAACAGTGTTTATCAAACTATAACACACATATGAATCACCTGGGGATCAACATATGAATCTCGTTGAAATACAGATTCTGATTCAGTAGGCTTGAGGAGGGCCTGAGATACTGGATTTAGTGCTATAGTATGCCCTGCTCTTTAAATGACAGAGTGCTAGATAGTAAAATCTACAAAAGAGCAAAGACCTTCACATCCTTGCTCATCACTGTGTCTGTTTTATCTACTGTAGTATCTGTTACACGCTTGTTACAAAAAAATATTTATAAAGAGAATAATTAGCTCCCTGAATCATCCACACAGCACCTGACAGAGTAATGGCAGACACCACCATGCTCCCACTTTACAGAAGTTCCAAAAAGTAAAGTGATTTGTCTAGGACTTCCCTCATGATCCAGTGGTTAAGAATCTGCTTCCCAGTGTGGGGTTTCATCCCTGGTTGGGGAACTAAGATCCCACATGCCACAGGGCAACTAAGCCCACGTGCTGCAGTGAAGACCCAGTGCTGCCAAAATAAAAAATAATTCATTAGAAAAAGAAGTACAGTGATTTGCCTGTAGATTACAGAGTAGCAGAAACATAGCTTAATCTGACTGTCTAGTTCCTATTAAGAAAGGACAGTAACTGCTCAATTTTCCAGCATCTGCTCACTTATTTTTCCTTAGAAGATGTCAGAGGTTTTCAGTGATTTTAGTAACTCTAAATTTGACCTCCATGAGTAACAGATGACTTTGTCTAGAGGGAAGCAAATTTATCTTTGGAGTGCTTTTATCTCCACTTACATGGCCATGTATGAGAGCCCTTGTAAAACTCTGTGTGAATTCTCCCAAAGACCAAATGGGCCTGTCTCTCTTTGAATGGTAAAATTTGAGAATATCATTTAGGAGGCAGGAAGATTTAAGATTCTAGCTAAAAAAATTAGAATTGCTTTAGCATCACCGTATCACTCCACCTAAAAAAAATTTGTGAAGTACAAAAATTCAAGGATATAATCACCTTGTTAAAACTGGAATTGCAAAAACAATGTAGTCTGGAAAGAACATGACGCTCTCCTGTCAAGATTGTGATTTAGAGGCTTCTATTAGTAGCTTCTGAAGTAGTGGGAGTAAATTATTTTCAAATGTTGGAAGCCACTTACCTGCAATGAAATATAGTTGAATAACAATTAGTAATTCTACTTCAAAGCATAGTAATGGATGGAAAATAAACTTTCCAAAGAAGCACATTAATTGTGCAATTCTTTAAAAAACCACTTTGTCAGGTTGCTTTTGATTCAAGGTGTTCTAAACCATATTTTAGCAGGAATTCTGACAGCTGGGAAAAATCCACCTGCTGAGTTACTACCATTTAATTACTCAAATAAAGAACAAAGTAGAAAGCATGAAAACTTAAATAGAAAAAGCAAATTTAAACTTAAGAGAGAGATTACTGAGGTATTCTAAGGTTAACTTAGCTCTCCCACGTACAAGAAAAGAAAACCATATTTATTATTTCCCTACACTGTCTAAGGAGAACAGATCTTAGAGAAGCTCATTTGCCCTGCTGAGTAGAGTGGCAAGCAAAGATAATTCTGAAGGATGCAAGGGAAACAGGAGACAAGAAGAAAAATAAACTACCGCTAAATTGTTCCAATGGAGAAAAGGAAGTGTGAATTTTATGAGAGGAAGGGCGGGGCAGCTTGAAGATTGGAGTTGTGGAAATAGACGTGACAACTGCCAAGGACACAGAGCGGGGGTAATTCAAATGTTGAGGGTTTTTTTTTTCTGTTCCAAGCACCTGATGGGATCTTAGTTTCCTGACAAGGGATTGAATCCCCGCCCACAGCAGTGAAAACACAGAGTTTAACTCCTGGAGCACCAGGAAGTCCTCTAGGGTGATAGATTTATAAGCCCCCATATCTCTCCAATCTGGGGTTTCTCAGCCCGAGCATACTGCCATTTGGGGCCCAGGTAGCCCCTCACCGTGGGGACGCTCCTGTGCATTCTACTCAGTTGAGCAGCAGATGCTGGCCCCCCGGGACAGCCCCGCTCTTCCTCTGACTGTGACAACCAGCAAGTCTCCAGACACTGCTAAATATCTCCCCAGGCAAAATCACCCTCCGCTGAGAACCACTCATCCAGTCTCAAAGTTTTTGATAAAGGTCCACACAGGTTATCTGTGCTTTCGGGATCTGGTAGGCATATGTGTCTCATGTTTTCATTTATGTGATTGTTCTTTGTTTGTTTCCCAGGATGGGAAGCCCAGCACAACAGCAGAGGTCTCCACGTGGGTCCAATCACATTCAGGTTAACCCTTAAGTGTTTCTGTCTAGAATATTTGCCCTAAAATTCAAGGACAGCTGCAACTCAGTTCGAATTATCACCTTAGAATGGAGGAGACATTGCATCCCTATAATGACTGTGACGGGCAAGTCAGTGGCTATCGAACTGGTGAGAAGTATGATGACAGGCCACATCAAATGTAGAATAAGAGGGTGGGAGTCCCCCCTTAATCATGCTTTTAGTTTTTCACAGATTAGAGTGTTAAGGAAGTATTCAAGACTGGATGTTTCCATTGAAAACATAGATGGACACAATGCTGTAAAACCTTAACTCTAATAAAATAATCCATGTGAAATTCTAGACTGAAAATTGCAGATTAACCCAACCTTTCCCTACACAATATGTCTTAATAAATTACATTATTTTCTGGAAAAAAGAAAATCAAAGAAAGATCAGGTATCAGCAGATGTGTGCCCGCAAATGTGTCAACAAAAAAGAGCACTCACTTGCAACACATTTGCCAATTTCTGTAATATAGCTACTCCCACTGTGGCCAGTTTCAACATTGATACTGTCACTAACATGATGTCACTGAAGGCAGGGCTAGAAATTGGCTCTCTTGAGTCAATAGGTGCAGAGGTTACCACACTTTGAGGTTTGAGGCAGAAATGTTTGAGCTGCTTCAGAACCCTGCTATGCTTCACTTGCTCATAAGTGACCTCTGAAAGAGAAATGTCTGAAGGCTGTGGAGTATGTTACAAAGCAAGTTTTAAAAACACTGATCCACTAGCCTCTTTGCCATTTAAAAATATTCCCCTTTGGTGTCTCTTATCTTTCATTTTGTAGAATAAGTTGTGAGTGTGTGCATGCTCAGTCGTGTCTGACTCTGCAACTCCTATAGACTGTAGCCTGCCAGACTCCTCTGTGCATTGAATTCTCCAGGCAAGAATACTGGAGTGGGTTGCCATTTCCTCCTCCAGGGGATCTTTCTGACCCAGGGATCAAAGTGTCCTTTGCATCTCCTGCATTGCAAGAGGAGTCTTTACTACGAGCACCATCTGGGAAGCCACCCTTATGATTGAAATCTCTGGGGATATTACTTGGCGCAGATTAACTAGAAACACTAGAGCATAAGGAAAAAAAATTATTCTAAGCATGTAACATATTTACAGTTAGTATATTACACACCTAAAACACTGAAATCTGAAATACACGCATATGTGAGATGTTGTCTATGGAGCATGATTAGAATATGCCTGAGTGCTATATCGTATATAAAGCCTCACAGGTAGACAGGTAACAGAGATGACCTAGGAGTTTAGCGGACTCCAGTACTATAATTATATGAGAACTGGTGTCCCAAAGCTCTGTGTGTGTAGAACAACATTGCACTTCATTCTAAAGAGCTTAAGAAAAGATGGAGAGATGTGTGAATTCTTATATTTATAACCATATGTAAACATTAGAAAGAGATTTTCCCTGAACATTTATACAGAATGAAAAGATTCTGGTTGCAAAATTTGAAGAGTAAGTGGAGTGCAGTTTAAAGAACTGGAAATGACTGGAACAAGGAAGAATCAACAATGGATCAACACATTGCCCAAGAGACTGAAAACACTCACAGATTGGCCAAACCAAATTAGAATGAACAGAGAGAAAGTACAAGGCGTTTCCCTGAAGGAATAAGGACACTATGTGATACACTTGTGCAGTGAGTTGGCGGAAGCCTTCCTGGAGACCTCTGGTGGGCCTCTTGACCACTGAGGCCCCTGGGCAGAAAGGTTAATTTCCAACCCCAAAGGCTCCTCGTAGCCAGGCAGGACCCCGGAATCTGCTTACATGTGGTGAAGTGTGATGCAAGCAGGACCACCAGGATCACCCAGGCAATGCTCACGGAGAACTAGACCGCAAGGCTGGAGGGGAAAATTTGAGAAGTAAGCCAATATTGCTTAACTTTTGGGACAGGGAAATCCTCCCAGATTTCAGTGTCAAAAAGTAACTCTGAAAAAACACAATCTGATTCCCTATTAAAGGCATAGGTGGAGCTAAGAGCTACAGTGGGCAGTTATGACACTCAGATCCATTGACGTCTAATACCAATGGATTTGCCTGAGTCCCTGGTCAGCCTGTGCCATATATTAACTTCCCCAGAGGTTTCAATGATAAAAGGCGGCAGAGGGTGTTAGAATACATACTGCACTCAATGTAAAGAAGATTAAGAAGTTGTTTCGGTTTGTCTGTTTTTATTGTTATTTTTACTAAGGAGAATATGATGGAAATAAATACTTCACTGCATGTTTAAAATAAGAAATACATATTATTGCAACCTAGTACACACACACACACACACAGAATTGTAGCAAAAGCCTTGCAAAATAAAATCTACTTATTTTCTGATCTGAAGTGACTTAGCAACAGCAGCATATTAGAATGAAAAAAGACTGATCTTATCTATTACCTTGATTTGAGGATTCGTTAATGGATAAATACCTACATTTTGGAAACTATGTTATATAAAACCTCCCATTTCAAGGTGAATTAATCCTGTGGCTAAATTTTTCTACATAACAAAAGATTAGAGACACACAAAGAGAAAGATTTCGAAAGGGCAAAGAGACTGGTGATCAACACTAGAAAGAGGCAGGAAAAACTGATTAGAAAGAAAAGGGGGTGATGTAAAATCTACCAGAATCAGAGGCATTTTGAGAAAAAAAATGATATGATTAAAATGGACTTGAAAGTTTTACCATATCAGTAGAACTTTAAAGCCATCCTTCTTCTGGAGGATAATATGAAGCATTGCATGTTATCAATATGGATTAAAATTCTACATTATTCTCTATTGGCTTTAAAAGAGATATATTAGTACCATAAAATCTATTTTTTGGTCCATCATCAGAATTTTAAAAAACAGAATAGAAAATACCAGTGAGCACTGCATGTAACATTATTTTGTAAACCATATTGTTTTAAGTTATATGTGCACATACACATGTTAAGTGTTTGTATGTGTACTTCATTACAATGTAAAACAGTTTTTTTACTGAGGGTTGGAGTCAAAGCAGTTTAAAAGCCACTGCCCTAGAATATGCTTGAACATGTATCCTAAGAAACACAAACCTTGAAAGCAGCATTATTTATAACTTTAAAAAGTGGCAACTCTGAGCATTCTTAGGCAGGAAAATGAATAAATAGACTGTGGTATTTTTATATCATGGAATACTGCTGCTGCTGCTGCTAATGGAATACTAGACTGCAACAAAAATGAATACACTTCCACTTTACAAAACAGCACCGATAAATCTCAAAAAACATGTCAAATGAAAAAACTGTTCACAGAAAAGCATACACAGACTTACTCCACTTCTATTAGGGTGCTAAAATAACCAAAATAGAAAATGCATGGCTCACTGGAACACAGATATGAACAAGTCATTTTTTTAAAAACAGGAAAATAAGTCGGAATCGTGATTACATCTTGGAGTTCGAAAGGACAGAAAGACATTTAGGGAAGTGTGCTTTTTCCATGTCTTAAGCTGAGGTGGAGTGTAGATGTGTTTGCTTTAGTTTGTTTTGTTTGTTCACTTTGTTATACTTTTATATACAGGTTACAGGCAGGTACTCTATTGTACATATATTTTAAAATACAAATTCCTACAACAAAATTACTGTGGTTGGAACAACATTCTTTTAGTTAATAATGGAAGAATGATTGCTTTGAGTATTTTATATCTAAGATTTTAAAGAATACCTCAAAACTTTAAGAGCTTTTCTGTTAATTTTGGGTGGGATGTAGTTCTAATTTTACATCTAATTATACATCAGCTACATGTTATAATTCTATTTTCTCCTTTTTGCTATACTTCTTTTTGCTATGGTTGTTTTATGTCAAATTGTTTTGTCTAGAAGTTCCAGAAAAATTAAAAGACATTTTTAATTAAAAATATTTTCTTTTATTCCACATTGGAAAAGAAACATTTCACAATTGAGTGTAAGGTAGACTATTCCTTTAGGAAAATGTTATTTATTGCAAAGGATGATGTTACAAGCTAAAAAGTATCCTTCTAAAATTCGTATGTTGAATTCTGAACCCCAAATACTTCAGAATATGACTGTGTTCGGAAATAGGGCATTTAAAGAGGAAATTAAGGCAAAATGAGGTTTGATTGGGCAGGCCCTAATCCAATACGACTGGTGTCGTTAAAAAAAAGATATTAGAACACAGACAAGTATGCACAGAGGAAAGACCGCATAAGGCTACAGTGAAAAGACAGCTCTCTGCAAGCCAAGGAGAGAGACCTTGAAAGACACCAAACTTTGATCTTGAGCTTCCAGCCTCCAGAACTGTGAAACAATGCATTTCTGTTGTTCAAGTCACCTAGTCTATGGTATTTTGTTATGACGGCCAAACAAACCAATTCAGATTATATATCCTTATAGTCAGAAAAAAAAACTATGCTTAAAATCTGGTTCTAGCATAAACTAGCTATGTGACCTTGACTGTATTATTTGAAATCTCCAACTGTTTTAAGGGATGAATAATATTAATACCTACCAAAAGGGAAGTATGAGATAATGTGCTTGAAGTATTCAAAGTAAACGTAGCTATTATTAAAAGTTGTCAAAAAATTTTAGTGCTATTTCCACACAACTCAAAATGCATGAAAATATCCCTATCATGAGATCCAGTCATTTTATCCAATGGGAAAAAAATGCAGACAAAGATTTACACCACAAGATATTAGTCATAGTGTGGTTTATATTATCATAGAGAGGAAATAATCCAGATATTTAAAAATAGCATGTGTGTGCTTGTTGTGTCCGATTCTTTTCGACCCCATGGACTGTAGCCCACCAGGCTCCTCTGTCCATGTAATTCTCCAGGCAACCCATTGGAGTGGGTTGCCATTTCCTTCTCCAGGGGATCTTCCTGACCCAGGAATTGAACCCAGGTCTCTCACATCACAGGCAGATTCTTTACCATCTAGTAAGTTAAAATATAACTACAAATTGAATATTTTGTAGTTGTTAAAAAACACTGTGATAATATTTATGACACATTAAGTACAAACAACAAATCCTTATGTTATGGTATGACCTTAAAATATACCTAGGAAAAAGACTAAAAAGAGAGCATGTGAAGATTATTAATAGTGGTTATTACATTTCCCTAAAAACACAACCTATGTGTATTCCTATCCAAAAACTAAATAAAATTTAATTGTAAATGACAAAAATATGAGTGATCATCATATCTTTAAAATATAAAATATAACTCAGATCTGTCTAAATAATTCATGTGGCATAGAATATAAGCTCTGTAGGATTTAATTTAGAAATATTTCACTTCATGTCAACAAAATTTTATTAGGCACTTGTTATGTGATACATTCTTATATACTAAGAATTCTAGAGATGTAGTGAGTCTTCAAGGGAGAGTTACAAATATTCCATAAAATGAGAATAACACACACAAAAGAGACAATTCTGTATTAATAGATTCTAAGTAGCCTACTGCATTATCTACTATGGAAAATTAATACATCGTTATCAAATTTGAACTGCCCACAGCCATATTTCTTAAATAACTTCATTTGCATCACTCACAAGTTTTTTATTAATTTCAAATGCATATAAGTTACAAGTTACTTTATTATTTTTATATCTCCTTCTTTCTCCTTGTCAATCGTTTATGAACATAAAATTATCATCACAGTGTGATATTCAATCTTATGTAAAAATAAATAAGATCACAATGAAATAGGAAAGACCAAAAAAGTAAAGAAATCATTTCACACAAAAATTGTTGGCAATTTATTAGAACATTAGTACTTAGGTTTTTATGAGTGAAAAATTAGTCAGAAGGGATAAGATTATTTTGTTAGGAGTACAAAAGTAAAAGTTGAATGGTGTGAAAAATTGTTTGACAGTCATTAAGCACATTACTAATTAAAACTCTTCTGCAACTTGCTGCATGAATAAGTACTTAAATAGAACTGGACTTAGTTCAATTAAGAATTTCTCTTTTTATGGTTCTTCATAGATGCATTGTTTCAAAAAATGAAGGGTGTGATGCTACTATAAATTGCAAATTATTATTTTAATCATGTCAATCTTTGCATAACTGGTAACTGTTAGACACATCATGGATATGTCCCATCTAAAAGCAGAAATACCAAATACTTTTTGTTTCCATTTCCTTGACATTTTCAGGTTGCAAAGCAGAAAAATTCATAATTATTGGACTGATTTTTTTCAAGTAATATTTAATTAAATATTTAATTTAATAGTTAATATACAATAAGGACTATGCTGGAGGCTAAGTGAATAAAACTGGCAAATTTCTTGCCCAAATAAAAATATCATTCTAGTGGGCAAGTTAAACAATAAACAAGGGAATAAAATTATAATCAAATTAAATGCTGTTATAAGTGTGGTGAAAAATAAGAGCAGGTGGTAATAAAACAGAAAAAGAAGTGAGGGGATGTGCAATCTATTTAGATGGTAATAGAAATCATCTCTGAGGTGAAGATCTCTGCATTGAAAGCTGAAGAATGAGAGCTTGGCTCAGAGTGACTGAGCTTTCTGGTCAAGGGATAAAAAGCCATGAGATTAGAGAAACAGAGGAGCAGATGATGTCAGTTCTTGGATTTCATTTGAGATACAACAAGAAGTCAAAGGAGGCTCCAAGAATGAAAGTGCCATGTTTGAATTTATATTTTTAATGCATTGTTTTGACTGCCTTTTGAGAATAAGTTGGAATGGGATAGGAATGGAAGTAAGGAAAGCAGTAAGGAGGTCCTTAGAGCAGTCTGGATGAAATATGACAGTGGCTTCAACTAGAGTGCTAGCCATGGAAGTCAAAGTTCTGAGCATAAGTTGATCAGGGTCTGCTGATGGGTTAGATGCAGAGATAGTGAGGAAAAGTAGAAATCAGGCAAAATGCTTAGATTTCTGACTTGAGCGAGCAGGTGAATGGTGATGTCATTTACAAAAATTAGGAAGTGTGTATTTTGAGAGCAGAGAGTGGGCTCAATTGTTCAGTCTGAGATGTGTGAAGTCTAAAGTGCTAAAGACAGATGAGTAAAGATACTGCATAGGAGGTTGGATATACTAAGAAGAGAAGTTTGAGATGCAGACATTATCGCAGGATCACTTACCATATCTATTCCAATAACTGCTGACATTTCCCACCATGCAACAACGTGAACCACCAGAGGACTGATACACTTCTTTTTCATAGTTGTTTGCCAAATTTCTGGTGCTCATCATGGAATGAATGAATGAATACTATGAACTTAATCCCCAGGCTTGAATATGCACATTTTTAATTGTGCCATATAAGAGCTTCCCTTGTAGCTCAGTCGGTAAAGAATCGGCCTGCAATGCAAGAGACCTAGGTTTGATTCCTGGGTTGGGAAGATTCCCTGGAGAAGGAAATGGCAACCCACTCCAGTATTCTTGCCTGGAGAATCCCATGGACAGACGAGCCTGGTAGGTTCCCAGTCCATGGGGTCACAAGAATCGGACACGACTTAGTGACTAAACCATTACCATTACATATAAGAATTTAAAACATTAACAATGTTTAGCCTTTTTTACATGCTGCCTACCAGCTGTGTCAGCTCCTAAAGTTGAGATTAAGATCTGGAAAACATTTTAAGAATCACCTAATAAAACTCCTCCTTTCATAGGTCAAAAAACAGTGACTCAAGATTATATTAGTAGCAGAGTTAGAAGTGGAACTCAAGTTTTCTTATTCCACAACTGGTGATCATTCTACTGCTTTTCTGATCAAACTCATGCAAAACCAATTTCCTTGGCATAGAGATACCTAAAAGCTTCAGAGAAGATCACAAACCCTGCTTAAATTATAGACTTGCTTATGAAATAAATTCACCTCAAAAATAACAAAATGTGGAATACTGACACACCACTTTTTAATTTACTTGCTCAAAGAACTTCATAAATTAAAGAGAAAAACACCCACACACACACATTAAATGACTAAATGTTCTTTGGTTTCCAAGGAATTCTCTCACCAGGCCTTAGAGTAGAGACATTTACGATGGAAGATGAAGTCACTTTTAAAAAGAAAACATTGGTTCTTTTGAATCTGTGGAAAAGCAAATGTGTGTCAATACACTGCTGACTCAATCAGACCACAGCAACCATATGAGGATATTCCACAGTGTTCCCTGACTTCTGAATACCTATGACATTTTCCCTTATTAAGATGATGCCCAAACGACAACAACAGAAGTTTGCACAACACACACATTGCCACGCTTAAGAGGCGCACCACAAAGTCCTGCGTTTCCAGCCCAGGGCTGATGAAACCTGTGCCACAGACTCTACAAATTCTCATGAGAAATGGAACTCTTGGTTCTCATGCTGTCATTCACAGAGGGGTTTAAATAAAATACCCAATACTTCTTTCAGGGCTTAAAAACACAATAAATTTGGAAGTCCATGAAAGCTTGTGACATACTTAGAAACAGCTAACCCTTCAAGTATTGCCTTCATATAGGGTTCTTTCGAATTTGCTGGATATAGTTTAAGAAATCAACACTGGCTCCCTGAAAGTGACCCATGCCTTATATTGACTGCGAATTCAGACACGTGAGGCACATCTGGAAGGGTAGTCTGTCTGTAGGAAGAAATGAGGAGACTCTTGTAAAAGAAGTAATCCAAAGGGAACAGAGCATAGATACATGAGCATGGTCCAAGGACATTAGCACCACCGTGAATTCATAATTTCCAACCTCAACTTGGAACTAAAAAGTGACAGAAACTCTCTGTTGTTTCCTGATTCAGAATTCATGCCAACCCTCCACAACAGCCACGGCAGACTCTGCCCTCCTAAAACCTCTAAATCCTACCCATTCCTTTGGCAAAAGGAGGTTCACTTCCTGCCTCAGAGAGACAATAGAGGCGATTCAGGTGTGAAAACCCTCAGCTCAACACTACCCAAATCAGTAAACCTTTTCACACCACAGCCATTTTTTTATGCTTTACTACTATTTCAGGATAAATGACCTATTTTTTTCTATTCATTTATCAATTAACTAAAGAATAAATCATTATAGAATGCTTTGAATTTCATCTCCTTTGGGGGGAACTCACCCGTTGGTTATCTTCTCTCTCTCTTTTTAAACATCTTCAATCTCTCCCTCTTTACTGAATCTTTTCTTCTTGGCAGCATTTAAACACATTAATTTGTCTCATCTTAAAGAAACAAATGTACAAAAACAGAATAATTATTCCTTTCACCCTAGCTTCCTACTCCCCTAGTTCTTACCCATGGTTGTCCTTTCCTTCCCAGACAAAAGACTCTACCTCTCATTTCTCTCCATTTCCATCCCTCCATTTAGTTCTGAACCCACCCTAAATGGCTTTCAGCCCAACCATTCCTCTGAATGTGCTCACTTTTATACAACCAATGACTTCTATGAGCAAAATCCAACAAATACTTCTCATCCCTTCTCTTGCTTGAACTATCATCAGCATTCAAAATTGTTGGCTGCCCCCCCTTTTTCTGCAAATAATTTGTGTCCTTAGCTTCTCTGACTCCATATTCTGTTCTCATCTGTTTTTTCACTGTATTTCCATGACCTCTTCCTCTCAGCCTCCAATGACAACACTACATTTTAACGCCCTTCAGGGCTCAGTCCTAGGTGATCTTTCTTTTTGTTCTGTATACTCCATCTAATCAATTTCACATACTCTTACAAACTAAATGGCCTCCCAAGTGTATGCTGAGGACTCTCAAAGTTTATCTCCATCTCAGAATTCCCTATTGACTATCAAACCCATTTCCGATACATCCCCAACATCTCTAGCTGAAGAAAGCAATTCACACTCATGTTGCAAACAATGTATTTATTACCTCCACCAATTCCTGGAGCTGTCAGTACAAGCCTTGCTCTCTTCAGTAAACATAAGCACAAGTGACCAAGTAACTCTAGCCAGAAAACTAAAAGTCACTTGACTCTTTTTTACCCGTTATACCTTCATAGCCAAACTTGCATCCTAAAAGTTCTACCTTGTAATAGTTCTGGAATCTGTTTTTCCCCCTAATCAAAGTTTCAACTGTGGTTCAACTCCTCTATTGTAGTAACTTCTTTACTGGTCTACTCTTGTGATTGCATTCTTAAAATTGTAGCCAGACTGAGCTTATAAAATACAATTTCTTTTATATATATATATATATATATATATATGGACATATATATATATCTCCATCCTTAGAAGTTTCAATGCTTTTTACATTTTCATTCCATATATTTGCTTCCATAAATAATATTGCTTTATTTATATATTTAAATATTTTATACATGAACCATATATTCCTTTGGAACCAGCCTTTTTAACTAGACATCTTATTTTTTAATGCTACCATCAACAATTCATAAGCTCCAAGGCATTTTTTTCAACTGATGAATCGGGTTCCATTGTATGACTAAACCAGGGTTTCTTTATTCATCCCTCTATTGAGAATGGTTATGTCAGCCCCACTTTTTCACTGCAATGAGTAATAAGTTTCTTGAAAATGTTTCTTGTTCATATTTGTAAGGTCTCTTCAAAATACATACCTAGAAGACAACTTCCAAGGTCATGAGGACTGTACTTTTTTTGCGTCATTAGATACTGCCATCATTACACAGGACTGATACACTCCAACTTCAGGATAGTGGTTATCTGGAAAGAAAGCAATGGAGAGGGACCAGTGTTTGGGATTTTAGCTGAAGTGAAACATTTATTTCTTCAAAACTTGTGAAGCAAATGCAAATATTAGGCTTGATGATGACTAGAGAGGTAACTAACGTATTCTTTTCACACTATTTTGTACTTTCAGATTACTTCATAATTTAAATATGTTAAACCAAGCTTTCAGTGTTTTTCATTATCTAAGAATAAAATCCAAGTCTTTTCCTGTGACTTACAAGGCCCCCTTCATCTGGTTTTCATTGGTCTTTCCAGCCTCACGGAAGAAAGCGCAATGCCCTCATCTGACCGAAGACGGGGTTTGATCTCAGGAATGCAGCGTCTTAACAGACTTTCCTGGCCTAAATCACTGAGTTGACTGGATTCCCACATTTTAGCTAATCGTTTTACTTATTTAGTTAATTATTCCACTGCCAGAATATCATTTTCAAACATGGCTTGAGGTGCCACTGCTTTTCCTCCAATTTTTCCTGCAGTCACCTACTTATTTAATTACTTCTCAGCTCTCAGATCTCAGCCTAAATGTTATTTCCTCAAGAATCTTTCTCTGACCTTCTGAGGTTTTTTAAATTTTCCCTCATTATACCCTTTTATAACACTCTTTCCTTCCCATTTTGCAACATCCCTTACATTTGTAATCATTTCTTCAATGTCTTTCAACAATTTATTGATTTATTGATTGATTTACTCTCTTGCATCTATTATCCCCATTAGACTCTAAGCCCCTTTAGGACAGAAACTGTGTCTCTTTTGTCCAAAACTCTATTCCCAGCACCCAGCATAATGCCTAACACAAATGTGTTCAACCAGTAGTCACTGATGAAAGTGTCAGAGAAGCAGTGCTGGGCAGGGTATGCTGAATCCTCAAGATCAGTTCCCAAACTCCAAGAGAACTATAGAGATCTAGGGCAAGACATATGAAATAAAATAAAAAATGAGAATCACATTGCACAGATCTATGAGATACTAAGATAAAAAGCAGCAGGACCTTGAGCACCATGTAAGTATAGGTGACTCAGGTTGATGTCAAGTCAGCTTTCCACATCTGATGTGATAGTTGGTGTGGGTGGATCAAGAATGGGACACACAGTTGCCTGAGCCACAGGCAAGGCTAGCCAGATATGGAATTGTTAGGTAGTTAGAAAAGGAAAACGGAGTCCAGAATGGTGGTGGCTAAAAGACAAGGAAGGGAAAAGCCCACAAAATAAGACCAAAGGAAGGTCCAAGGACCAGAGTGAGGACCTCAGGTAGAACAAACAGCCCTTCTGGCTAGCCCGAATTACATAGGGCAGTCCCAGGGGGACGAGAAAAAACATATAAAAAGAGGAGCCATAAAAAGAGGTGGGCTGGAGGCCTCTCTTCTCTTCACGCCTTTTGGGTCACCATGCCCTCATGCCTTGAGGATGTATTTTCCTTTACTTTCTAAATAAAACTGACCAGTAACACGGAGCTGTAACACTGGTCCTACCGAGGGCTGTAACACTGGTCCCTAGCTTCACATTTTGGTTATGATGAGACAGAACTGAAGAAATTACAAACTCCCCTGATAGAATCAAACACTAGGCTTCTGAGGGACAGGAGACATCATTGAGAGGATCAGAGAAGTGACCAGAATGGCAGAATGGCATGTCTCAGCCTGGAGCTCTACATTTACAAGCCCTTGTGAGAAGGTATCAATTTATCACAAAGTGGGTAGAGATAGAATTATAGAAATTAAAAAAATTGTTACTCTTCAGTCAGTTCAGTTCAGTTGCTCAGTCGTGTCCAACTCTTTGGGACCCCATGAATCGCAGCACGCCAGGCCTCCCTGTCCATCACCAACTCCCAGAGTTTACTCAAACTCATGTCCATTGGGTTGGTGATGCCATCCAGCCATCTCATCCTCTGTCATCTCCTCCTCCGCCCACCTTCAATCTTTCCCAGCATCAGGGTCTTTTCAAATAAGTCAGCTCTTCACATCAGGTGGCCAAAGTATTGGAGTTTCAGCTTCAGCATCAGTCCGTTCAATGAACACCCAGGACTGATCTCCTTTAGGATTGACTGGTTGGATCTCCTTGCTGTCCAAGGGACTCTCAAGAGTCTCCTCCAACACCACAGTTCAAAAGCATCAATTATTCGGTGCTCAGCTTTCTTTATAGTCCAACTCTCACATGGAGAAACCATAGCTTTGACTAGACAGACCTTTGTTGGTAATGTCTCTGCTTTTTAATATGCTGTCTAGGTTGGTCATAGCTTTTCTTCCAAGGAGCAAGCATCTTTTAATTTCATGGTTGCAGTCACTATCCGCAGTGATTTTGGAACCCAAAAAAATAAAGTCTGTCACTGTTTCCATTGTTTCCCCATCTATTTGCCATGAAGTGATGGGACCGGATGCCATGATCTTAGTTTTCTGAATGTTGAGTTTTAAGCCAACATTTTCACTCTCCTCTTTCACTTTCACCAAGAGGCTCTTTAGTTCTTCTTTGCTTTCTGCCATAAGGGTGGTGTCATCTGCATATCTGAGGTTATTGATATTTCTCCTGGAAATCTTGATTCCAGCTTGTGCTTCATCCAGTCCACCATTTCTCATGATGTACTTACTCTGCATATAAATTAAATAAGTAGGGAGACAATATACAGTCTTGACGTACTCCTTTTCTGATTTGGAACCAGCCTATTGTTCCATGTCCAGTTCTAACTGTTGCTTCCTGACCTGCATACAGATTTCTCAAGAGTAATATTTCTCATTTAAAATATACAAATAAAAAGTGTGCTAGATCCTTAAATAAGGGGAGATTGAAGGCAAAGAGAGCTCAAGTTTGCAATCTATGGCTTTCAATAAAAACATCTGCTTTCAACATTGTACCTGATCAGTTGCTGCAAATTGTTTATATCCTAAGAAAATTGTTATGCCATGTATATACACAGGGATGAATAATGTATCCAGAAATATCTTTCCTCTCAAAAAATTATTTTTAAAAAATGAGTTATTTTTTCTACCTGATACTAAATCACTGAATTGACTGAATTCTCATATTTTATCTAGTTGCCTTAGTTATTCTGTTAATTATTTCATTGCTAGACTATCATTTTTTAACATAAACCTGGCATAGATAATGAAAACATAAGCTGTCTGAAAAAGCAGCTCTTTAAATCCACCAGCTATCTCATACCTCTTACTGCTGCCTTAGTGCTGTTATAAAACATATCACTTTCCTGACCTCCATAGACATTCCTTGGGGTCAATACTGTAGATCCCATAATTCACTCAAAAGCTAAAGCTATTGTCAAGGCAACAGTTATATCCCAAAGAGTCTTGATAAATAATTCATTGAATACATTCTTTTCCAGAAGATCACTCTGATCATGAACTTGGTTCTTCTTCAAGACAGTGTAAATACTGCCTCAAAATTGAAGAGCTAGTTCAGCATGGACCAACTATAGGGGAAGCTGATGTAGAAAGGCAAATTTTAGTCTATAAACATTGAAGTAGAGGCATTGAACATTGAGGCATTTAAATGCCTCAATGCCTGTTGACTTGCAGTTACGTTGCTGTCTTCCAGAGCAGCATTTGCGACCACAGGGTAGAAGAGGCAGGGAGAGAATCCACAGTCTGGGGAAAGGCTAGAAGTCTGTGGTTCCTGCAAAGTTCCTGGTAACGGTCCAGGGAAGAAGCAAAAACCCCAGACAGCTGTGGCCTTTGGAGAGGCAAAGCTGATACAGAATCAGTATGTCACCTATTTCCTCCTCTCTAGCTAACGTGTATTCACTGTTTCTCTAGATAGTCACACTGAAAGTTAAAGTAATAATCCTCGTAAACTGCCATTTAAACAAGCAGAATTGTATTCAGTTTAACATTTGTCATGTGAGACAAACTGCATCATTCTGCAAAAATAATAGTCATCTGTGTGGCTTTGGCACACAGCATTTTCACCAGGCACTGTTGTCTTCTTGCCACTCCTGCCACTCCATCATCTAAGCTCCAGCATCTGTCCTCTCCGGTCCATGTGGTCTCTCAGAGACTTCTGCCTCAGAGTCCCACTGGAACGTGGAAGCCTTTAGAAAGGGTAGGAGGCCACGATCCTAGGATACTACATCCCTGGGAATGACATTCAAGGGAAATCTTTGCCTCTTTGCTGAAACTAACACAGTATCTGTCAAAAACACCTGACCAGTCATTCTTTTCAATATTCTGTCTTTTCTATTTTGAATATATGCCACATGAGGGCAGAAATTCTATCTTTCTTGCTCACTATGTACCTGGAACATGGTATTGATTCAAGAAGTATTTGGTGAGTGAATAAATGCTTAGGGGGTGAATAGCTGGATGGATGGATGGATAGATGGATAAACAAATGGGTAAAGGCAAATACTTTCTCATAGGCCTTTCGGTTTTACAGAGTGCAAAATTATTTGAAATGAATCACCCCAATCAATATCCCTACAAAATGGCATTAAAAAAAGAGAAAGAAAGCCTTGTTAAAGACTCCACTAGGTACAATTAATGATAAAAAAGAAAAAAGGGCCCTTTAGGACCTCTGTGTTTATTAACCTCACTAGGACTCCGAAACTGAAGAATATTTTCATTGTGTAATCTTAACATTTTTAATTCTACTAAACTAATACGTGAGCATGCTGCTGGACTAGGAGAAATTTTTGCATTTTCCCTGGAATCTGCCCTGTCAATCATACCTCTAAATACAACTATAATAATTAGTGTTTTAATCAATTTCTAGACCTCATGGTTCCAGAGACTGTAAAGTGCAGTGAAGGCATTTCCTGAGTGAGACTGTTGTAAAGATTCACAAATGATATCTTCCATGGAGGTGGGTGTATGCGTGAGGAAAGAGGGGGAGGTTCCCCTGATCTCAGGCCTTCATATTGTCAGGGGGAAGCAACACAGTTAGAATGACATTTTTGAAAATCTAAAACATGAATTAGTTCTGTCCCAGAAGTCTTAATGTCCCTACCATATTAGCTTTGTTGGCATTTGTAGGGAAAAATACTTCTAAGCCATTTTATTTTCTGTGAACTTGAAGCCGCATGCAAATACATTTTTTTTCCTTTTTTGATGAGGAGTCCCTGCTAATATTTAATAATGTGAATCTGTGCTATAAAAATAAGTTCTCTGGTTGGAGAATACAACAGGCAACATTCCAGGGCAGGCAAGGCCAAAAAACATTACTATTTCACCTTCAGTAATACTAGTCTGAGGCAACTAGCTTCATGGAAAATGTGTTTGGACTCAAACACGTATGTTAAAACTGCCATAAAACTGCAGAAACATTGAACATCTATTTAAGGACCAAAGAAGAAAACTGCTAGACTCATTAATGACATATCCTTTAGCTTACTGGTACTTAGGAGACCAGCTATTTTAATTTTTTGGTCTTCTTATAATTATCAGGGGTTTTCCAGGTGGCACTAGTGGTAAAGAACCCATCTGCCAATGCAGGAGACATAAAAGTCATGGGCTGAATCCCTGGGTTGGGAAGATCCCCTCGAGGAGGGCATGGCAACCAACTCCAGTATTCTTGTTTGGAGAATCTCATGGGCAGAGGCGCCTGGCAGGCTACATACAGTCCATAAGGCTGCAGAGTCAGACATGACTGAAGTGACTTATTGCGCACACACACACATTTACTAGAAGTTATGAGAAAGATTTTTGTATCTGCATATGGAAAGGGCCAAGAAATCAATAAGAAACAAGTGATCTCACGAGACTGTAAAAAAAAGAAAAATCTAGAAAACTGGAAGTTTGATGGAATTTAGTGACCATTTTTCCTAAAATGAAATAAAGAATTTAAAATGTGATGCTGCACTTTAAACTTAACCATGCTTAGAGTTCTAGTACACTAAGAAAAACTGTTCTAATTTTGATCTTCATCTTCAAGATTGCAATAGCCTCCTAGGACTTTGTCTTATTACATAAAGTTATTACCCCTTTTGTATCAGGTCTGCTATAATTATTCATTATAATTACAGCTGCTTAATTGCAGATGGTTGGAACTGAACAATTCTTCTTAGAGGACTAAAATATGGTTATGTCATTTCACAAGTTGATTTAAAAGAAGTAATTTGACATCAAGCAATGTTTCAGTTTCAGTGCTAGTTCAGAATCATTGCCATAGATGTTTCCTTTTCTCCATTTCTATAATTTTGAATATCTAAAATGAATTAGATCCATCTAGTCAAGGCTATGGTTTTTCCAGTGGTCATGTATGGATGTGAGAATTGGACTATAAAGAAAGCTGAGCACCGAATAATTGATGCTTTGAACTGTGGTGTTGGAAGAGACTCTTGAGAGTCCCTTGGACTGCAAGGAGATCCAACCAGTCCATCCTAAAGGAGATCAGTCCTGAGTATTCTTTGAAAGGACTGATGCTGAAGCTGAAACTCCAATACTTTGGCCACCTGATGCGAAGAGCTGACTCATCTGGAAAGACCCTGATGCTGGGAAAGCCTGAAGGCAGGAGGAGAAGGAGACGACAGAGGATGAGATGGTTGGATGGCATCACTGACTCAATGGGCATGAGTTTGAATAAACTCCGGGAGTTGGTGATAAACAGGGAGGCCTGGTGTGCTGCAGTCCATGGGGTCACAAAGAGTTGGACACAACTGAGTGACTGAACTGAAACTGAAATGGGCTGGTGTTTCAATTTTTTAGGCTTCATGTCCTTCAATAAAGAAATAAAGATGTATAAATAATTGCACCCATATCCCACAGTTTGCTTCATGATTGATTGATCCAGAGTCCCCAAAGGAATTTTCCTATTGTGTTTGCACAGTATTGGCTCTCATCTTTTGTCAGCAAATACGAGGTGGATAGATTATTTCTTACACCAAACTCCTGATACATGCTAATTCCACCTCCCGTGAATACCCTGTATGGCTCTCAAGATATCAGTAAAGTGAAAGGGAAGTCACTCAGTTGTGTCCGACTCTTTGCCACCCCACAGACTGTGGCCTACCAGGTTCCTCCACCCATGGGATTTTCCAGGCAAGAATACTGGAGTGGGTTGCCATTTCCTTCTCCAGGAGATCTTCCCGACCCAGGGATTGAACCCGGGTCTCCCACGTTGTAGGCAGACACTCTACCGTCTGAGCCACCACGGGAGTCCCAAGACATCAGTGATCAAATATAATTAGCACAAAACAGAGAGGCTTCGTCTAAAAAAAATGTCATCTTTGTTTTTTAATGGATAGTTAATTGGCCAAGAACTATTTAGCAGGATCACACATTTTCAAAGACAGGAAACTGAAAAAGAGTGATTGCTCATAATCCCCTAGCTGTCTCTAAATAACAGGGTCCTTCTCCTCAGCCTGGTATCTCCTTCAAAAAGGAAGTATTTCTAAACCGAGATTTCACCATTCACAAGGACTTATTCTTATATGCTATTCAATATCTTTGAATTTCCTACTTCTGTACTCTCCAAGCCACCTACTGTTCCTGTTGATTTTTACTTTGGACACCAGGAGAAGCAAAGGAAGCTAATATTTAAGGGTGTGCGTAGATGGTTGATACAGTTAGGGGAGCTCATTACTATGCCATTATGTTTTGTACATAGAGGCTTTCTTCTGAGGAAGTAAAGGATCTTAATTTCAAATAGGAAGTGAGCTTTGCAATTCCCCTCTGAAACTGGCAAATTAAAACAGATAGGCATCTTCTATCGAGTACTGGGATTATAATGGGAAGTAGTTAGGAGACCAGGGTTTGTGCTTTTGTCTGCCACTTGCTATTACTTTGGATTTCAGATCTGTCTGCTTTAATATGTTTTTCATAACCACAAATTATGGCCATGAAGAATAGAATAATATGTATGTATAATAGCATGTATGAGTATTATATTTTTTATGCTTATAATATTATATACATGTAAAAATAATAAGAAAGCTGTGGTACATATACACAATGGAATATTACTCAGCTATTAAAAAGAATGCATTTAAATCAGTTCTGATGAGGTGGATGAAACTGGAGCCTACTATACAGAGTGAAGTAAGTCAGAAAGAAAAACACCAATACAGTATACTAACGCATATGTATGGAATTTAGAAAGATGGTAATGATGACCCTATATGCGAGACAGAAAAAGAGACACAGATGTAAAGAACAGACTTTTGGACTCTGTGGGAGAAGGCAAGGGTGAGATGATTTGAGAGAATAACATTGAAACGTGTATATTACCATATGTGAAACAGATCACCAGTCTAGGTTCAATGCATGAGACAAGTGCTCAGGGCTGGTGCACTGGGATGACCCAGAGGGATGGGATGGGAAGGGCTGTGGGAGGGGGGTTCAGGATGGGGAACACATGTAAATCCATGGCTGATTCATGTCAATGTATGGCAAAACCACTACAATATTGTAAAGTCGTTATCCTCCAGTTAAAATAAATTAATTAAAAAATAATGTGTACATAAATAATATATATGTTGTTGTTATTTAGTTGCTAAGTCGTGTCCAGCTTTTTGTGACCTCATGGACTGCAGCACACCAGGTTCCTCTGTCCATGGGATTTCCCAGGCAAGAACACTGAAGTGGGCTGTCATTTCCTTCTTCAGGGGTTTTTCCCCACCCAGAGACTGCACCCACATCTCCTGTATTGGCAGGCAGATTCTCTACACTGAGCCACCAGGAAAGCCCTAAATTATATGTGTGTGTGTGTGTGTATATATACACACAAGTATATAAAAATGTGTATCTATTCCACACATATACATAAATATATATATATACACACACACACATAAGCTCTCTAGGAAAGATAAAAATACTGTTTGTGTAAAGGTATTTTTAACATTACTGTTGTCAGTAATCTCTCTGCAGAGGAGTTGAGAGAAAGGAGTGGTGAGATGCCATCCACCGGCATTCCTGTGCCCTGCTTCAGGCTGTTTTCATTACTGCTGCTTCCCTCCTCAGGATCCCCTCAGGAGACAACAGACCAGATGTACACTCTTCCCTGGGCCTGGTCAGCTACACACTTTGTATCCCAATCTTGAAAATGGCAACTATTGCAGTGGTGATAAATAGCAGTCTAGTCTGGCTGAAAACAGTTTGCAGCTGGCTACCCAAGAGAAACCTTCTCTCAGCCTGGCAGAAGGGAAACGGAGTAAGTTTTACAATCAGACAAGCTCATTTTCTAATCATGGTTTATCTACTAACAGTTGGATCCTGAGCAGTTACTCAGTCCTAGTAAATCTTGTCCTCTTGGTTCCCTCCTACTAGATTAAAAAGAGCTGAACCACCTTTTAACAATATTGTAAGGTTTAAGTGAGAAATCAAAGTGAAGCTTCTGGTGCAATTTTGTTCATTTAGTAGGTCTTTAATATGTCTTCTTTATTTCGTCCTCAATTCTTTTTCTGTTCTTCTGGCAGCATCCAAGAATCTATCAGGACCATTCACTGTAGACTCCTTCTCTCTGAACCAGTACTCCTCAGCCTGTCCCCTGCAAAACCAGCATCTCCTCTAGAAAAAAACGTGTTCTGTTTTTCTTCCTATAAACCTCAATGACATTCACTGGAAAAGTTATCCTTTCGTGATAATTGCTTGTGATCCAAAGAAGCTTTCCAATTAACTCTTTATTATGATTATTTGCTGTATTTTGCAAAACAGACATTGGGAGAAAGCACTAAAGATCTCTTATGGGCTTTTCCTCTACATCGCAGTATTTTGGTTTATAAGTTTTTGTCTTATTTGAAACCAAGGAAAGCTTTTCATCTGCAGCCTGTTCTTTTACAAAGATTTACAAACTTTTAGAGTCAATGTTGCTGTCAGGTTGCATTTATTTTACTTGAGTCCCCTAGTGGCTATGCCAAGAATACAATCAGTGATTCAAAGAGAAATTCTTCTGGCAAACACTGATAAAACAGTAATGGTTATTAAAGCCTCATATGATAAAGAGTCAATTCAAAGAATCAGAAGATAGAACATTTTCAAATGTCATGGCATGTTCTACTAAATGTATCACATACATTGTCTAAATTCCACAGGATCTCCAGCTAACAGATGAAAATATTGAGTATCTGAAAGATTTAATAAATTTTCCAAGGTCATGTGTCAGAGAAAGACTTAGACACTGCTGATTCTTAACCATGGCTCTTTTCACTAAGTGGTAATTGCTGTTTTATGCGAGAGGAAATGACACCAAGGACTCTTCACTGATTTGAAGGAGGAGACATCTTGGGTTGGGACACCCAGTTTACTCTTCATTTTGACCTTCTCATCCATTAAGATATTATGAGATGGGCTCCCTTCATATTTTTCTTGAGGGTTTTCATTTAATATTGAGGAATGAAACACAAACATGGTTCCCTGCCATTTTACTTCATCTCAGTTTTCCATTTGTTTTCATGTTTTCTTTTTCATAATTCTTTGCTTCTAGTTCTAATAAATGTATTATTTGTTCTCACCACATAAGGCCTTTTAAATCATCTCCATTCCTTAAAGATAGGTATGGAATGAATGAATGGAAGTATACATAGCTCTATAGAGAAGTGAAAAATGCATGATCATATGAAATAGTTTAGGGCTATAAAAAGTGTGATGCTTTGAATATGAATGATGCTTCTTATCCTCTTTGCCCTATATTTCACTCCATTTTATATATTAAAACAGCATAGTCCACTGCATGTCCCAGAGAAGTATAGCCAGGCTGAAGCCCGTGAGAAGTAACCAGGAACATTCCAGAAATTTTAACAATTGCAAAAACCACCTTCATTTGCCCTGTCCTTTTCACCCACCTCTTGGTTGGATCCAGGTTCTGATTTGGGGCTCTTTTCTCTGGCTTTTGATTCCCCCTCCAGTGCTTGGACTTTATGGCTGAGTGTGTCTGACTCTGGGCTTGCATTTTCCCTGCTTTCCTAGGCCCTGGCTGAAGCTCACCTCTAGGGTCTTCTGCGCCTTGCTCCTTCAGAGTCCACTCCTCTCCTGGCCCAACCTCCAGGACTCAAAATCATGCACTCTGCTTAATGAGAAAACTGTTCAAGCCAAAACTGTTCTTCCCCAGCCATCAGATAAATTTTCCCAAGGCACTGATCAATTTATCCATGTCTCCCCCACCATCACATGGTCTCCCCAGTGAAGTAAACATTAACACAGTACAAAAGAGAATTTTTTAAAAATCCAAGAGGTCGAGTAAAGAATGTTGCCATAAAGTAAAATAAAAGCCTTTACATGAGCAGCATATTTTTTTCCTTTCTTATTCCCTTATCATGTAACATAAGATGTATTGACTTTATAGCATAGCATTTCAGGATTGCAAATTGGCATAAAAGTACTTAAGTTACTGGATATCAAGGAGAAGAGTTACCATCCCTCAAGGACTTTCCTTCTCTTCTGGGGAAGGAGGGGATAATTGTATCACGTTTGGCAGAATTATGATCTTATTTCTGTCTTTATTTGGAGATTAAGTATGGTTAAGGAGATGTGAATGGGTGCCAAGCTGACCAGAGGTGGCCTTGTGATGGGTGATTTTACATGTCAGTTTGACTGGGCCATGAGGCGCTCAGACATTTGGTTAAACATTATTCTGGATATGTCTGTGAGGGTGTTTCTGCATGAGATTAACATCTGAATTGTAGACTGAGTAAAACAAAGCATTCTCCCATAGGTGAACCTCATCCCATCTGTTGAGCGTCTGAATGGAATAAAAGGCTGAGTAAGGGAAAATGTGCTTTCTCTGCCTGCAGTTTGAGCTGGGACATAACTCTTCTCCTGCCTTTGGACGCCGGTTCAGACTCAGACTGGAACTTACACCTTTCACACTCCTAGTTCTTGGACTTGAGCTCAGACTTGGACTGGAACTATACCATCCTCTCCACCGGGTCTCCAGCAGATCTTGGGACTTCTCAGCTTGCGCACTCTTGTGAGCCAATTCTCCTCATGAGCCAATAATATCCTACTCATTCTAGTTTTGATTCTCTGGAGAACTCTTTTAATATACCTGTTCAACACTTAATCACTACTTGTCATTAAATACTTATTTATGAGATCATTTATGGTCCAACTACATATCCCCTGTGTGTGTTCATTTGCTCAGTTATGTCCAACGCAGCCAGCCAGACTCCTCTGTCCATGGGATTTCCCAGGCAAGAATACTGCAGTGGGTTACTATCTCCTCCTCCAGCGAATCTTCCCAACCAGAGACAGAATCCACGTTTCCCGCACTGCAGGCAGATTCCTTACTGCTGAGGCACCAGGGAATCCCAGATATTCCCTGACTGTATTACAATATTAAAAACTGTTGTTATTATAATTACAATGTAAATTACAAATTTACATTACAGCAACTATAATGACATCCAATCCTTGTTTTATACTTTAAAAATGCTCGGTCCAGGTTTTAGTACTTTATATGCATTAATTCATGCAATGTCTACAATAAGCCTGTGAGTTAGATATCATTATGATCCCAATTCACTAATAAGAAAACTGAGACACAGAGAGATTAATTAATACACTGAAATACATGCACAGCCAGGACTAGAAACCTAGCAATTTGGACCTAGATCTCCATCATGCAAAGTATATCTTACATTATTTTGCTTTGGAATCCCATAATGAAGGGCAGTAGTTTTCTTCACACTGTATTCTCTGCACTTAAATATATGAGAGAAGCATCTTGAAAGTATAACAATAAGCAAGGAAGTTGTATCCTGGAGCTAGGCTCACTGGCTACGAGTCCCAGTCCTAACTCAATCAATTTGACTGTGTGATTGGAGGCAAGTTACTTAACCTCTCTGTGCCTCAGTTTGTTCACCAGCATTATTGTTTAGATTAAATAAATCAGTACTTGTAAAGTGCTTAGAATAATACCTGGCATTTACTCTGGCAAGTACTCAGTAAATGCTAGCTTTTCTAATAATGCTGGCTTTACTCAATTTATTCCCATCGCCCAGAAAAAGGCATGTAACAAGAGATTCAACAAATATCTGATAAATTAATTTGTTGTAGTCCTTGTTACATTCTTTTATCTTGACAACTGGGCTGCTTACTTGCCTTCCATTCACCCCTTCATCACCTGTAATGTATGAGGCACTGCGCTAGAGACTAGGGTGATGAAGCGGAGTAAGACATGATGTTGTTCCTGCGGCCCGGAGCTATGCACATAGACTGACATAAGACACAGAATGTGGCATCATGAGTAGAATAACATTTTAATCTGAACATTAAATCAGAACAGATGATGGAACATCTAACTTGGGAGTAGGGGGGAGGAGAAGGACCACAGCCTCCAGCGATGCAGATGACCTTCTGCTGTGAGCTGCCTGTAGTAACAAAGGGAGACAGGCTGTTCTCATAACCATTTCCCCAAATATCAAGATGATGCTCCTGAGGACACTGGTTTGTTAGGATGAGCAAACTCAGGTGTGACCTTACCTGCATAAAGATGAAATGGCTACCCACTTCCTACATACCAAACAGATGCCAGAAAGGGTCTCCTGGCCCCTGCAACTCTTCTTATACTACTGAGACCAAATAGGTCTAAAGAAAAGAAAGAGGGCATGTCAGTGAGGAAGATATTTTGCCTGCTAGTGTCTAAATGCCCAATGAAGACTGCCTTCCAGATGGGGGTGACTTTTCTCAGGTAACAGGAAGTCTGGCAATAGGCAGGTAAGGGCCTTGGTTCAGCTGCTTAAGAATTTTATCAGGAACTGAGGTCTAAGGTGCTGGCTTTGGCTTTTATACCTATCACCCCATAGTTGCAAGATAGAAGCTCTCGCCTCCAGATTTCACTTTCCTATTCAAGACCTGAAGCAGGAGGTAAGATGCCAGCCTTTTAGGAAGAATGCACAGCCTTTCCAGAACTCCCCTAGCAGACCTCTGCTTGCATTTCATTGTCACATGGGCAATGCCAGCTGGACTCGGGCCTGGAAAAGCCAGAGACAAGTCTATCACAATTCTCTTAGACAAAGGGTCGTCTAACTTTTCCGTAACAGGCCAGATAGTAAATATTTTAGGCTTTGCAGGCCATACGGTCTGTGCCGTAATCACTCCAACCTGCCATTCTAGCCTCCATAGACTATCTATAAACAACCAAGTACCACTGTATTCCAACAGCAGTGTATTTATGGACTCAGAAATGTGACATGACTCTCACATGTTATGAAATATTGTTCTTTTGATTTTTTCAAACATAAAAAACAATCTGAGGTCACAGGTATATAAAAAGAGATGGCAGACCTGATTTGGCCAGGAGACCATAGTTTGCTGACCTCTGACTCAAACCAAGGACAATTCACCTACCGGATATCCACCTACCAGATCTGGCCAAAAATCTATGACAAAGTTGGTGTTCTGAGAGTTGACTCAGAGGGAGAAATGACTACTGGATAGGGAACTAACAACGCAGCAATAAAGGGTAGGTTTAATTTTCCATATGAAATAGGCTATATAGAAAGCATTTAGCATATGATGAGGACATATTTTAATTCCTTTCATTTTCCTCCATTTTCATTTAAAATTCTTCCTTCTTCATAAAGGCCTTTTCTCTGCTCCATGAAAACAGCTGTTCTCCTGATTTTGATTTTTAAATAATATTAGGAAAGTTTTTTGGGGGTGGTATCTATCTTTCAGTCAACATGGGACTAATTATTTCCTGTTGCCACACTTTAAGGGAAAGCTAAAGAGTCCTAAAATTATGAATTGGAAACTCTAAGTTTCATAAATGTTTCACAGTTTTCTTCCTGGCTTCCAATGGAGAGGGAAATGCAAATGAAAAGTCAACATAGAAAAGATACTCTGGGTTCTGCTTTGGCCCAATCTCATTATACATTCTCCACTTACAAGAGAGAGGGAACTTAAAAAAAAAGATTTGTAGCAAGCAAAAAATAGGCTCCCTCTTTATATATTTAATTACAAAGGCAATTTCCTTTATAGCCTACTTACAGGAATACCTCTTAACATGTTGCCAACAGTATCACAACTTGTTTATTCAAAGGTTATGTGTGAAGGAAAGCTTTTTGATATTAATCAAGTAATTTGCTAGCATTGCTGGGAAAAGGAAAATGTTAACTTTATCCTGAAAAATGAAACAGCTCATTAATCAAGTTCACGCTATTGAAGACAATTATGGAGAGACAGAGAGGGCAAACAGGCCTTTCAGATAAGAAATTCCTAAACTGATGATACTTTTAATAGGATTTGACATAGACTTCTGCATAAAAACTAATGAAGTAAACAAACTTTAATCACCTTACAAATCTGATATATCAGGTATTTATGAATTCAAAAGTTACAATTTGTTATTAATTGAAAAAAATCCTAATGAATGAACCAAATTCAAGAGCAAAATTCTTGCACATAGATGATTTAGTTGGTGTTCATTTATTATCTTCAGTTAAAGTTAAGAGGTGAAACAGAATATGCCTGTTCTTAAAACATCTGTCTCATTTTTTTGGTTCCCTCAGCAGCACACCCTTGTAGGTTTGAGACTGGGTCTCCATCCATCAATATTAAATTCTGCAGTAGGAGGCTTTTAAAACTATTTGTATAAATGTAGCTGAATGGATAAGGTTGCAAGACAAAGAATATGAAAAATAACTCTGTTCTGAGGCAATATGGTACATTAGGAGGAAGTCTTTTTTCCTAGCATGATGAATTGCAAATATCTATTAGTCAAAAGCCAACGAAGAGTTAAGTTTTATAAGCCAGGCATATCTGAATAGTTAATAACATTAAAGCTATTGAGAGAAAAGAGAAGTTTCCATAATATTGCCAATTATTCCAATTCATTTGCAAACTTTATTGTTACTAAAATTTAAAATTTACTAAATTATATGATGCTAGCCATTACAGAAATGCAAATTAATACCACAATGAAATACCACTTCCCATCCACCAGGATTGTTACAATAATAATTTTAAAAGGGGGCTTCCCTGGTGGCTCAGGGGCAAAGAACCTGCCTGCCAATGCAGAAGACACAGGTCAGGTCCCTGGTCTGGGAAGATCCCACGTGCACAGAGCAACTAAGCCCGTGCAGCGCTACCGAGCCTGTGCCCTGGAGCCCGGGCGCGCAGCTACCGGAGCCCACGGACCCGGGCCCACGCCCCCAACAGAGGAAGCCGCCGCAGTGGGAGCTCAGGCGCCGCAACTAGAGGGCAGCCCCCGCTCGTGGCAACTAGAGAAAGCCAGCACAACAGCAAAGGCCCAGCACAGCCAAAAATAAATAAATAAAAATATTTTTAAAAAGAAAATATTAAGTGTCGGTGAGGATATGATGTTAGAACTCTCATATACTGGGGAATGGGAATGTCAAATGGGGCAGGCACTGTGGAAGACAGTTTGGCAGTTGCTCAAAAAGCTAAAATAGGATAATTCTATGACCCCACAATTCTACTCCTGTGTATCTATTCAGAAGAACTGAAAACATGTGTTCACATAAAAGCCTGCAAATAAATGTTCATAGCAGCACTGTTCATAATATTCCAAAAGTGAAATAACTCATTAAAAAAAATGGTGTGACAGAATTTCTAGCCTCAGGAAATTATCAGATGTTTTAAAAAATTCTAGGTAAAAGTCTGGCTGATTCATGTCAATGTATGACAAAACCCACTACAATATTGTAAAGTAATTAGCCTCCAACTAATAAAAATAAATGAAAAAAAAATTCTAGGTAAATCATCATCTTTGAACAGTTTGGAGTACATTTTTATAAGATCATGTAGTGGAGAAAAAAATATTGATAGCAGATGTGACAGTCACCTGGGAAGGGAGGAACGGCCGTTGATCAGAGCAGGAGTCTTGAACTCAAATGCCTCTAGAGGCCCAGCGTAAGCAAGGGCAGTGGGGACCGTGACACACGGCAGAAAGTCCTATCTGAAGGGAACGGCAACTGCCTGCAGAGATATGACCCCAGTTGCTAGATATTTTGTATTTCAAGGAAAGCCAGAAACCCAAGTTTTTGTTTTGCTTTTTGTTTTTAACTCTGGATTCCTAAATATTTGTTCACATTAAAAAAAAAAAGTGTGGAGGCTAAATTCAGCCTCTAGGCTGCCAGTTTTCAAACTCTGTTTTAGGAAAAACACCTGGAAAATCAGCTTTCCTTCCAGCAGAATAGGTCTGGAGGCCTTTGTATAAGCAGATGACAGGAGTTTTGAGACTGGAGTGAGCACAGGAAAGAGGACTGCCTGAAAGGGGGCTGAAACCCACGGGCAGAAGTGACCAGTGGGAAATTCCACTTGCCAGGGGCGGCTAGAGAAATACAGAAAACCAGGATGTTCAATGTTCAATTTTAAGTTTTTGATTAAATCCACTCCATCACTGAAACCTTTTAAACTGGCCACATACACAAATGCAAATGGTGTTAGGGGAAACCAGAAAAGAAAGGGCTCTGAATGGAAGAGCAGAAAAAGGAAAAGCCAGCACGGAACAGTGGAAGCTGAGGCTGATAGCCTTGGGATCTAAGAGGAAGGTATCAACGAGAAGCGGGAACAGCATGAACTCCCCAAAGAAGACAGGGAGGCCAATCATCAGACTGAGCTCAGCTGCCACCTAGACTGCAGGAGAAAGCTTCAGTGAGTACAACATTTTAATTAGAAGCAATCCATGCCAAACCCCAACTACTGACAAGCAAAGGAAGATAATAAAGTGGTTGTGACCCAAGTATTCATACAACTGAGTGATCCTCTCCTCTTCCTCCTTCTTTCTGACCATGTATGGAGGTAGTTGGAATTGGTCTTCAGTTCAGAGTGAAATTCTTTCAGGCAGAAACACTCCTCAATCACATCTGATCCTCAAAGACTCAGGGGAGCAGAAAGGGAAACAGGACTCCCCTGGTGTATTGATTGCGTCCATATCCATCAATGTCTGCCCAGGATTTAAAGTCGTCAGATTAGGAGAGAGAAAGGTCTGCTTTTATACTGAACATGATCTTGAACAAGTCGTATGGCCATTGTTAAGACTCTGAATCCTCATCTGGAGTTTGGATTTGAGGATAATTATGATTCTCTTGTCTACTTTGCCAAATTGTTTCTAAGAAATAAGTATAAAAATAAAATGAAGACTTTTGAAAACTGCAAAACATTCTGCATGCAAAAAAGACAACGACAACAGGAACACAATCTTGACAGTGAAAAAATGAAATAATTTACTCTCTTTATTCAGATTTATATCTATGGGAAGGACCCCACTGCCCTGCAATTTAAAGGAGCAAGTTGAATGCCACTTATCGGATATAAAGTCAATGGAGAGAGGTGATACAGCTGGGGCATTTGGGTGGTCACCTCATTTTCAGCACTGCTCAGAATTACTGCATGTGTTGCTTCCAGTAGCAGAGAATTTGTATTGCTTAATTAGAGAAGTGTATTGTTTAATAATCTGGTTAATGTCTCCAAAATGAAATGTGTTTAAAACTAAGACTTTTAAAGGTCAGTTTGGCAATTTCTCTTATCCTAGAAATGGAGAGCTACAAATCTTCATTTGTCGTGTCTTCTCATTATCTGAGTGGTATTTCTTTTTCAGAATGACAGGAAAGTACCCTAGATAAAGGAGTGATTCAGCTTGGTTGTTGACAGGCACAGAGAAGAGTGTGAAGAGACATGCTAAGGTGTTTATAACAATATCTTAATGGCCTGCCCCCATCTCCTTTTGACCCTTGATTGTCTGGATTTAAAAACAATCATCTTTGGACAAAAGCTTTGATCTCACTTTACTTCCTCTGCTAATCAAAACATCTCAAAGTATATCTCATTCCTGATAATGACTTCCTCTCCAGGAGGATCAAATGAATAGACACTTATATTTTGACTCATGCTTAGTCGTAGACTTTCCAGTCACATAGTGAGTTAGAGTGTGAGTGTGTGTGTGTGTGTGTGTAATGTGTGCAAGGACATGCATGTGCATTACAGAGAGGAGATGGACAAGGTTGGTTAAAGGGAATCACACAGATTAGTCAATGATCATAAGACTTGTAGCAAATCTATTTCCTGTTGCTACAGTGCTGTAGAAAAATGGCATGCAATTCATATCTTATTCTCACGTGGCACAGTGCTGAAGAATCTGCCTGTCAATGCAGGAGACACAGGTTCAATCCCTGAGTTGGGAAAATCCCCTGAAGTAGAAAATGGCAACCCACTCCAGTAATCCTGCTGGGAAAATTCCATGGAGCCTGGTGGGCTACAGTCCCTGGGGTCTGATACAAAGAGTCAGATACAATTGAGCAACAGAACATGCATGCAAATTCATATTTTACAATCATTCTCTGGTCTATAAAAGGCTTTCATCTAGATTACATAGTTCATCTAGCTAATACACTCCAAAAGATTTACATAGAACCACTTCAAGTAAAACAAAAGACAAAAAGCTAGCCAATTTCAACATGAAGGATCGTATCTAATTTGGTTATATTTACTGAAATCTTGCACATTGTGCCTGTGTTGAAATCACTAATGAACTTTGGATCACTGATTCATCATGGCTAGGTCAGAAGAAATAACTGAGCAGTCATCAGATGACAAGAATGGATCTTTGGAAATGGTTTCATCAATACTAATACTTTTCTGTACCATTTACTCAGGTCAACTGTGTTTAGTTAGGCATGGTCGATAAATTTATCCTAAAATGAAGAGTTCATGTCTTAAATCAGGGACCCACACTGAATTTAGTAATACCGTCATGTATGCCAGCCATAAAAAATTCATGAGCAAACCTTCACTGGTATCAACCATCTCCTCCAGAGAAGAAAGATGCTTCAAGAACTCCAGATGGTTGGCATTGGGCCACGGAGGATGTAACCTACGGCTAGGAATCGACATCTTACCTGCTATGTTTGATTTCTGTGAATGTGTAGTCTAAGCTATGTCATTGACTGCTCTAAGCTACAGCTCCTTCATTTGAAAGTGCAGAGGTCAAACCTAATATCTGCTCTTGTTCCTGTTACGACTTCCATGAATATCACTTTGTGGCCACTTGAGAAGTAGACAAGGCTGTTGTCCATGTGATCAGATCAGGTGGTTTTCTGTGATTGTGGTTTTCAGTCTGTCTGCCCTCTGATGGAGAAGGAGAAGAGGCTTATGGAAGCTTACTGATGGGAGAGACTGAGGGGGAACAATAGAATGGGAAAGATAGAGATCTCTTCAAGAAAATGAGAGATACCAAGGGAACATTTCATGCAAAGATGGGCTCAATAAAGGACAGAAATTGTTTGGACATAACAGAAGCAGAAGATATTAAGAAGAGAGGGCAAGAATACACAGAAGAACTATACAAAAAAGATCTTCACAACCCAGATAATCATGATGGTGTGATCACTCACCTAGAGCCAGACATCCTGGAATGTGAAGTCAAGTGGGCCTTAGGAAACATCACTACAAACAAAGCCAGTGGAGGTGATGGAATTCCAGTTGAGCTATTTCAAATCCTCAGAGATGATGCCGTGAAAGTGCTGCACTTGATATGTCAGCAAATTTGGAAAACTCAGCAGTGGCCACAGGACTGGAAAAGGTCAGTTTTCATTCCACTCCCAAAGAAAAGCAATGCCAAAGAATGTTCAAACTACCACACAATTGCACTCATCTCACACGCTAGCAAAGTAATGCTCAAAATTCTCCAAGCCAGGCTTCAATAGTACGTGAACCGTAAACTTCCAGATGTTCAAGCTAGACTTAGAAAAGGCAGAGGAACCAGAGATTGAATTGCCAACATCCGTTGGATCATCAAAAAAGCAAGAGAGTTCCAGAAAAACATCTACTTCTGCTTTATTGACTATGCTAAAGCCTTTGACTCTGTGGATCACAATAAGCTGTGGAAAATTCTGAAAGAGATGGGAATACCAGACCACCTGACCTTCCTCTTGAGAAACCTGTATGCAGGTCAGGAAGTAACAGTTAGAACTGGACATGCAACAATAAACTGTTTCCAAATCAGGAAAGGAATACATCAAGGCAGTATATTGTCACCCTGCTTATTTAATTTCTATGCAGAGTACATCATGAGAAATGCTGGGCTGGATGAAGCACAAGCTGGAATCAAGATTGCTGGGAAAAATATCAATAACCTCAGATATGCAGATAATGCCACACTTATGGCAGAAACCGAAGAACTAAAGAGCCTCTTGATGAAAGTGAAAGAGGAGAGTGAAAAAATTGGCTTAAAACTTACCATTCAGAAAACTAAGATCATGGCATCTGGTCCCATCACTTCATGGCAAATAGATAGGGAAACAGTGGAAACAGTTGGCAAACTTTATTTTTTGGGGCTCCAAAATCACTGCAGATGGTGACTATGGCCATGAAATTAAAAGATGCTTGCTCCTTGGAAGGAAAGTTATGACCAACCTGGATAGCACATTAAAAAGCAGAGACATTACTTTGTCAACAAAGGTCCGTCTAGTCACAGCTATGGTTTTTCTAGTAGTCATGTATGGATGTGAGAGTTGGACTGTAAAGAAAGCTGAGTGCTGAATAATTGATGCTTTTGAACTGTAGTGTTGAAGACTCTTGAGAGTCCCTTGTCTGGACTGCAAAGAGATCCAAGCAGTCCATCCTAAAGGAGATCAGTCCTGAATATTCATTGGAAGGACTGATATAGAAGCTGAAACTCCAATACTTTGGCCACCTGATGCAAAGATCTGACTCACTTGAAAAGACCCTGATGCTGGGAAAGATTGAAGGTGGGAGGAGAAGGGGACGACAGAGGATGAGATGGTTGGATGGCATCACTGACTCAATGGATATGAGTTTGGGTAAACTCCGAGATTTGATGATGGACAGGGAGGCCTGATGTGCCAAGGACCATGTGGCCGCAAAGTGTAGGACACGACTGAGTGAACTGAACTGAATTGAGAAGTAGTAGCAGGCTAACTAGCCTTCAGCATCACTCACAGAGAAAAATTTTGAAATGAATACAAGTCCAAACAAAAATTAGTGCTATAAAGAGAAGTGACAAAAAACAGATAAAGTGGGCTCCTTGGCCCACTTTACAGAAAGAGTGACACCTTGCCAGTACAGGTACCTTTTAAAACTGTCAGCAATAGGGTAATTAGGAAAATAGATGTGGCGGGCTATGATGAAACCTAATATTGATGTACTCTTCCGTATCATTTAATGCAAAATTATTCCATTGATTTTTAATAGAATACAACAGAGAAACACCTAAATCTTTGGTGGTATAGGACAGATTTCTGAAAAGATACTTTAAAACATCATAATTTCATTCAAAGTTCCCCAACAGCCATCATCATAAAGTACAGGCAAAGGCACATTTACAGAATAGTAGTCAATTGCAAAGGAAACATAAAATATCTAGATGTGAAATATAATTACATATTTAAAATAACACAAACATTGCTTTTTAAATAAATAACTTGACTTCAAATAAATTGCTTGACTTCTCTCTCAATATGTTTTATAAACTTTTATTAAAGTCTCTAACTGCTCAAAGATGATGCCAAGAGAATGTTCTCAGAGAAGTTATTTCATTTTGAGTCTTCTGGGATAGAAAAGAAAGATACATGATAGAAAATTGTTTGAAAAAAGTGTTTCTAGGAGTCTTGAGCTATTACTGAAATATAGAACTCTATTTTCTCCATCTGACTAGAGAACAGCTGATAGCTTTGTCTTGAATGAGGGATATACCTGTCAAATCCAAATGAGATAGGAGAGAAATTAAATACATTTTAGATCGGAATTGATGGACAGTTCCAGCGGAAACTTGAAATGGGTTGAACATTTTTCCAGCCTCTTCGCTGGCTGTACAATCCAGGCTCTTCCTTGTTCAACTTTTTCTTCCCCACAATAAAGTGGCTCAATCCTGGCAGCTTATTAAGCAACCAAAAAGGACAGTCTCAAAGGCTTCCAACCAAATTCTCCTCCCTCTGCAATAGAAACTTAATTATTACTAATGGCAACTAACTGTTCATTCTCCACGTGCCCATCCTTTCTCTTTTCAAAAAGAGAAAGGCTTTCGCTTTCTCAAAAAGGTAGATTGATGGTCAAATAGAGACACATGGTGGTTAATGTATAACCAATCATAATAATAAATTTATAGTTGTAAAAAGGGTTGTTGATATCAGATTTACTGTGCTCAGAAAAGATGATATAGTTTTTGGTTTCATTTTATTGGTGAAATTCCCTGGTGGCTCAGAGGTTAAAGAGTCTGCCTGCAATGCTGGAGACCCGGGTTCAATCCCTGGGTCGGGAAGATCCCCTGGAGAAGGAAATGGCAACCCACTCCAGTATTCTTGCCTGGAGAATCCCATGGACAAAGGAGCCTGGTGGGCTACAGTCCACGGGGTCCGCAAAGAGTCAGACACAACTGAGCGACTTCACTTTCACTTTCTGTAGCAAAGTCTTAAGATCCTAAGCCAGGCCAAATTCCCTACTTCATACATTTTATTATTATTATTATTATTTTGGTAAAAACTGTCATATTCATAAGACCCTGATTCTCTAGTTCTGATCGTGGAGGAAAGCACAACCCTATTTTGCTGAGAGACATAAGTACAGCACAATCAGGAGTGAGCTATAAGGAAATCTTGAGCTGTTGCAGACAAAGGTGAAAATTTGACAGATAAAACTTCAATTATCTTGTTAAAACTGTTATATAATTTGATTATACATTGCCTTATTCCTTGACTATAGGATAAAACTTAGCTGTAAGGATTTTATGTTATGCTAAACACCCTATGGATGTATGAGGTTATGTTCCAGCTTCACAGTTAAGGAAAGCAGGGCTCAGAGGTATGAAATAACCAGTCCATGTCCCAAAGCTAGCAGGCAGCAAGCCTGTCCCTGCCCTATGCTCATATGTCCTGGGGCATGAGAGAAGTCAGGCAGTGAACCCGAGTCTGGAGGTGTTTCCTCCACCTGCTCTGGTACTTCTTTAGCTGTTCCATATTCCACAAATCCCATTCTCTACTTCTTTACAACAGATGATCATTAAGATTAAAGGAGGTTGCTATGTTTCAGTTCAGTCAGTCAGTTCAGTCACTCAGTCATGTCCGACTCTGCAATCCCATGAATCGCAGCACACCAGGCCTCCCTGTTCATCACAAACTCCCGAAGTTTACTCAAACTCATATCCATTGAGTCCGTGATGCCATCCAGCCATCTCATCCTCTGTCGTCCCCTTCTCCTCCTGCCCCCAGTCCCTCCCAGCACCAGGGTCTTTTCCAATGAGTCAACTCTTTGCATCAGGTGGCCAAAGTATTGGAGTTTCAGCTTCAATATCAGTCCTTCCAATGAACACCCAGGACTGATCTCCTTTAGGATGGACTGGTTGGATCTCCTTGCAGTCCAAGGGACTCTCAAGAGTCTTCTCCAACACCACACTTCAAAAGCATCAATTCTTCGGCGCTCAGCTTTCTTCACAGTCCAACTCTCACATCCATACATGACCACTGGAAAAACCATAGCCTTGACCAGATGGACCTTTGTTGGCAAAGTAATGTCTCTGCTTTTTAATATGCTGTCTAGGTTGGTCATAACTTTCCTTCCAAGGAGTAAGCATCTTTTAATTTCTTGACTGCATTCATCATCTGCAGTGATTTTGGATCCCCCCAAAATAAAGTCTGACACTGTTTCCACTGTCTCCCCATCTGTTTCCCATGAAGTGATGGGACCAGATGCCATGTTTACATCCCTCACATGGTGAAAACCTAATGCCCACAGGTGATGGTATTCGGAGGTGACCAGGTCATGAGGATAGATCCCTCAGGAATGGAACTAGCACCTTTAGAAAAGAGGCTCAGAGATCTCACTCACCCCTTCCACCATGGGAGGGGGCATGAGGAGTCCGCAACCTTCAAGAAGGCTCTCACCAACCTTGCTGGCACTCTAATTAATGGACTTTCAGCTTTAGCACTGTAAGAAACAGATTTCTATTGTTTGTAAGAATGGTCCCCATCCCCTTTGGTACGGGGGACCGGTTTCATGGAAGACAATTTTTCCATGCACCAAGAGTGTAAGGCCCCCAAGGTAAGTGATTTAACCAAGTTTCAAAAACTAGTGGCAGTTATGCAACAGCTATAGAAATGTCAGATATTAAGAGGTCTTAGGATATGAAATCATTGCACAATTGGTTCTATTTTAAAATAAAAGCAGTTTTAACCTGGATTGAGTAACTACACTCTGAAACCAGTGAAGCTCGTCTTTCTGTTCTGACATTGCTTTTCTAGGCTGGCACATTGTGTCGAGAAGAACATAAAAGAGACCATAAATGAAAATTACGTTTACTATTTGCTCATGATCAACTTGATATTTTTGAAAATCACTTTCTAAAAAGTTGAGATTTGGGGATCAAGCGACTTTTTATTTGATGTCTTCACCCTAGTGATCACAGTTTTCACAGAGTACACATTTCCAGTACTAAGAAAGAAAAGGCATCTAAGGCTTGGTTATTCTCTTACATGGGAAAAACTGGGTTTCCAAGGATAATTTAAGAATTGTAAAGGACTTCCTTAGTGGTCCAGCGGCTAAGTCTCCATGCTCCCAATTCAGGGGACCTGGGTTCAATCCTTGGTCAGGGAACTAGAGCCCTGCTGCTGCTACTGCTGCTAAGTCACTTCAGTCACGTCTGACTCTGTGTGATCCCACAGACGGCAGCCCACCAGGGTCCACCGTCCCTGGGATTCTCCAGGAAAGAACACTGGAGTGGGTTGCCATTTCCTTCTCCAATGTATGAAAGTGAAAAGTGAAAGTGAAGTTGCTCAGTCATGTCTGACTCTTCGCAACCCCATGGACTGCAGCCCACCAGGCTCCTCCATCCATGGGATTTTCCAGGCGAGAGGACTGGAGTGGGGAGCCATTGCCTTCTCTGGACCTAGAGCCCACATGCTGCAACTAAGAGTTTGCATGCCACAACTAGGGTCCACATGCCACAACTAAAGAGTACATATACAACTAGAGCCCACATGCCGCTATTAAAGTGTTCACATATAACTAGAGTCCACATGCCACAACTAGAGTCCTCATGCTGCGACTGAGGATCCCACATGCTGCAATGAAGCCTGAAGATCCTATGTACCAAGATTAAGGCCTAATGCAGCCAAATAAATAAATAAAAGATATATATTTTAAAAGAGTTATAATCATTTCATTTCTATGTATTTTTCACTTAATCTACATATTATTTTCAATACCATAGAATTTGCTCCCTACTATTTAAGACTCAAGTTAGTTTAATGAAGGGATATTGCTAGAAAACTTGGCTTCAGCACTGGAATTGCCACATGCTGCAAGGGGAGAACAAGCTGAAATGACAATGCAATCAGACTAACTCTGCTATATTTAGCTTTGTAGTAGAGAAAGATGTGCACGTACCAGGGTTTTAACCCTCTTGTTATGTGATTTTGGATGGTCTTCCTACAGGATGCAATCAGAGAGGACTCTAAATTGGCTTTCATTCTCTCTGACACTTTGCCACACATTGACCTTTTGTTATCGTTATTCCATAGAAATTTGAGATATATTTCTCTTTGGAGTACTGCTGCAATTTGAAGTTTCTTATTCACTTGAAATTTCTGTGAAGTTTTCTCCCATGTTTTCTAAAACATTCCTCCAACTTCTTACAACTGCTCTCTGATGTTATTGTGTTGGTTCATTGTTGGCTTCCAAAGAGTGCAGAGAAGAGCTTTTGTTTAGCAAGAAAATTCTGGATCAAATGAGAAAGTTTCAAATTAGTGACACAACTTGCTTGAGGTTATTAAAAAGCAAACAAACCTAAAGGAATCTACGAAGTTAGTATCTAAAATGGTGTTTGCGAAAAGTTTCCAGAAATTCCCAAATTTCTCCTAGGTATGTTAAAATCCAAGAGAACGTAAGTGTTACTCCTGTAGAAGATTTTAAAAAAGGCTTATAAACATATTTGTTATCAATGCTTTATTGTTGAAAACAAAATCAAAATTCTCTGGCACATAAAACAATTATTTCTACAAAAGGAAAGCCTACAAAACTTGATAATTTATACAAATAACAGTTTCTCAAAAAAATAAAATTTTAATTTAGTAAACTTGTCTTGTGCTCTATAGTTTTAGCACTGTCTGCAATAATCCACCATAAATCCCTGAGCGGAGACATTTTTTTGACCATGTTCTGTAGCCCTCCCCCAACCCTCCCCCCAAGTTGGTCAGTTACTAAGTCCAGCCCTGTAGTGAAAGGTGTCAGGGACATTTAGTTATTAATTATCCATGCATTTTATGACACAGGTCCAATTATTATGCTACTTGGGAACTGGGTCAACACGAAGTGCCTCTACTGTGCATTCAGTGAAACTATCAAGAACCAAGTGTGTGAAAGGAAGAACAATAACAATTTAAAGACAAAATGTTAAGACGAGGAAGCCATCATACGTCAATAACTATTTAAATAAATAAAAATGTTAGACATTGAATTCACCTCTATATCCTTATATTAAGTTCCTTTTTTTCTTTTCTTTTTTTGCAACTGCCAATGCACTAAAAGATGAAAAATATACCTCAACCCAGGCTTTTGGTTTGACCATGGGTTTGTTGTTGTTAAACATTAAATATCATTCTGAAAACACAGTGATTTAGTTATAATTTAACTTTTGGCCCTTCAATGAAACGCTTACCAATAATAGGTTACATATTTGGAGGGCCTTCTTTTAATGCCATTAACAAATCTCTCTCACTACATTATCTTTCTCACCAAAACACTAATGCCATAGAAGCACTACTTTAAATTCTTTACCCTACCATATTCAGACACACAGCAAAACATACCAAATATGAAGAAACACATGATCTATTTGAACGTGTAGCTTCCCTTAAATGGGGATGCTGACCATATATGCGTGGAGTATGAAAGGACAAGAAAAAAAGCTAACTTTAAGTTGCAAAGAACTGACTTAATGAATCAAGTTTTGTTATTTTGCTATGGCAGAATAATAAATAAATAAATATGTATTGTATAGCTACCTTCTCTAGGAAGAAGTGGAAAGTGGATTGCTGTTTTTACAAAGTTAATTTTTAGTAGCAAAGTTTGACTGCAAGTCAAAAAATGTTCAATAAATGTTTCTCTCTACTTCATTTATAGTCTTTTACTTGTGAAATGATCACTGAAGTGGTTACTAATAGGCAATAAAATAAAATGCCAAATTTTCTAGTGAAAAATAGTTTTCAACAGCGAAAAGCACTTGGCAGGAAACCTAGAAACACGTGGACTAATGCTACAGTCTACTGCAGCTTAAAATAAGTCATTTTTTTTTAATGTCTTTTGGGAAGAACAAGTATGATTAAAAATAATTTCTCAAAAACTTATCAGCACTGCTGTTCGGGTACCTATTAGAAAGTGATTAACATTTCACACCAATTCTTTCCAAAATATAAAATTGTCAGTAACATTGTCACGCAGACTTGATTTTTAACCCAGCAACATCTGGAAGGCACAAGCATCTTCCCTTTTGGACTAGTTGCTGGTTGGGTATTGGAACTAGAACACTGTTTAAAGTTCCTTTTGATTTACTTCCTTATATAAGCATGGGCATTAACTAGGAATAGCCATTTTACAAGGCAATTTCAAAAGCCTAAGAATTAAAACAATGAATTCTCCTAGGCAGTTTTGGGAAAAGTTAGTGAGGCCAAAGTAAAAATGCCTGCCTGGCACACATGGGCCTCTCCCCTCCCCTCCGAGGACACCAGTGAGAAATGTGGTTTCTTTCTCCTGCACATCCATTACAGAACATGAAAAGCAAAGGATGCCCACGTGATGGTGACATCTAAATCATAAAATGTTATGTGCACCAGTCAGGAAACAAATACAGACTCTGACAGACCCTGACACAGTATGAGAAAAAGAAAAGTCTTCTAAGTTCTGGAAACTGATAAGTAGGCTGGCCCAAAGAGGGAAGGCAGCAACGTTAAGACAAATGGCCAGCTCACCAGAATTCACACCACACTTGAATCACCGCCCATGAACACTTGACCTTAATGGTTTACCACGGTTGAAAAGACACTCTTGACTTTCTCTCACAGTGTTTAAGGAACAGTATAATTTCTAAATTAGCTTTCATAAAAGAACCACATTTGAAACTTACACCCCTTCCCCCTTTTAGAATGCCAAAAGATCCTGTTAAGTGCTTGGGTTTACAGTTTTATGGGTAACGATTATATCCTTCAGGAAGTTTCCAACATTCCCCATTTTTGGTGTTGAAGGCTGCGTCCATAGCAAAGTGGATACTCCCAGAAGTGGCGGTGGCCTCAGGGACCTCTGCCCCGGGTCTCCAAGTCCGAACTAGCTCTCGTCGTGGCACTGCTGGGAAGCTCTGCTCCTTCGTGAGTCCGGGTTCACGTAGGGAGGAGGGCGCGGGGCAGCCTTCCTGTGTCAGGTCTTGGAAGTCTTTAAGCCTTGCTTTTCCATGATGTTCCAGAGTTTGCGGAGATTGGACTGTGTGATGATGTCATCCGGCTTGAGCTGTAGCGCCCGCAGGTAGTTGGCCTCAGCCTTCTGAAGCCGGCCGTTGAGGTGCAGGATGGCTCCCAAGTTCATCAGAGCGGCCGGATACTGGAAGCAGAGAGAGGAAGGAAAACGATTAACAGACCGTGGTAAGCTTTCCTTCATGGAAGACAAAAATCTTCATCCACTTATGCAAATGATTCCCTTATGTCTGGAGGCATTTTATGGAAGCAATTTAGCAATTTATACCAATAGATAAGGATACCAGAAAGGGGAAAAATAAAAAAACAAAACTTTCAAACAGCTGCTGTGCATGTTGAGCTTTAAGGAGAGCAGGCAGTTAGGGAAAGAGTTGTTCCTTTAATAAGAAAGTAGAGGTTACATATGAAGACCTAGTAACCTAGTCAGACTGTCCTTTCAGGAGAAAAAAAGTTAAAAGGGATACAATTTTAGATGGAAAGAACTGAACTTCTTTTCAACTCAATGCCAAGGAAAAAAAAGAACTAAGTGGGAAAAGGTGACAAATATGTGTCTTTACTGATGTTTTAGGGTGAAAACCCCCAAAAAAATTCAGAGGTAACCACTAAAACCCTTTCTAAATTTAACTCAAGTAGTTTAATGAGATAAAGTTTTAACCTTTTAACTTACAATGGTCAATGTTTATAATAAATATAGCAACATAGTATGTAGCATGGCTTTCCAGGTTGTGCTAGTGGTAAAGAACTCACCTGCCAATGCAGGAGACCTAAGAGACGTGGGTTCGATCCCTGGGTTGGGAAGATCTCCTGGAGGAGGACATGGCAGCCCACTCCAGTATTCTTGCCTGGAGAATCCCCATGGACAGAGGAGTCTGGCGGGCTACAGTCCATAGGGTCGCAAAGAATTGGATATGGCTGAAGTGACTTAGCATGTACAGTAGTAGTACTGTTTAATACAAAGGCTCCCATACCCAAATTCTCAAACATTAGTTAACAATAAACAAGGCCCTCCCAAAGGGGAAAAAAAAACACTTTGCTCGCCTTCCATGAGTAAGTGCTCTTCTGTTCTTGTCTTGTCCCTGGAACTTTCTAGCTAACAAAGTACGGTTAATATCTTGGCAGTTACACAAATGCATACTTCAAACATCAGATAAAACTAAAATTGTTTATGCTAAGATTATCTTTCCATTTTACAGCTGGTGTCAACTATTAATTGTCCTGGCAACTCTATGATGCAGCCTAAAATAATCACAATTATTTTTACAATTTAGTGTTTTCACAATGCAAGCATTTTTTTCAGCTGAATTCATATGACTCTACTCTTTACTGTAAATACAATTATTTCTAAATCAAAAACTATGCTGGGGGATGGGGTATGGTTGAATAGCTCAGAGTAAATCAATTGGGAAAAGATGATCAGATTTGGATTTGAAGAGATCTGTATTTGAATTCTTGCTTAACCACCAGCTGTGACCTTGGTGAGGTCATATCTGTGCCCCAATTCTTCCATTTATGAAATACTGAAATAACATCAGTTTTTTGCATGTTGTTAGAAAGATAAAGTGAGAAAATAAATGTAGCATAGTACATGCACATAATAAACACACTACAAATGTCAAGTTCACCTTTTCTTGTCTCATTTCGCTTGAGGTCTAACACATGCATGTTTATGATTTTTATGTTGTTACACATACTTTATAATTTTTAATTCAATGGCTGCCTAACATGTCTCTGGATGTACACCAAAGTTCTCTTAAGTCAACTTCTGGGCACTGTTTTCCAACTTTTCTGTATCCTTTTTCCTTTTCAAAAATAATGTTGCAAATATAATAAACTATTCCTGACCTTCAAAAACCTTTTGGTCAGGATGACTCCACACTTATCAAGAAAAATACAGATGGTCAACTTCTAATTTTAAACACCAAGCCAAATAAACATAGCTCTAAATTACATGTGCAGTGAAGAGCTCCACATAGGGAACCTAAAATAACACCACCTACTCTGTCTTTCTAAAAGAACTTTTTATCACACCACACATTATTACACTGAGTTTCTTGATGCTGCAACACATTTCTGAATTATGTTCATTCCCACAGCTTAGCACTGTCAATACACAGCTACTAAATTGATGGTGAAGCATGTTCACAGGCTGACTTACTGGATATGCAAAGTAGATAAAATGTTCAGACTCCCTCCTATCCAGAGTGGGAAGAAAGGAAATGGGGAGGGAGAACCACGGTTGGAGGTCGTTCCTTACTGACCAGAAATAGAAAAGGCGCAGTGATGGGGCTGAGAGAAACCAGATGGCTCTGTGGGGTGGTGGTTATTTCTTGAACCACTTTATTATCAGAGTCTGTACCTAACTATAATTGCAACTCAAGGGGATTATTAAAAACACTCAAAGGTTACAGAGTCACACTGCCTAGGTTCCAACGCCAATTCTGCCCCTGAAGTTGAGTGAGCATGGAGACCAGTTTCTTCTGGAAACGGGATAACAGAACCTGCTTCATAGGCTTGTTGATATTATATGATCATGTAAAAGTGTCAATTCCTCTTTTCTGTCTACTTAGCATCTCAAACACACAAAGCAGAATCTGTCAATGCGTCTGAATGACCACTGAGTCCAAATGCTGAGGATTTGTGAACTGGCTCTGCCTATACTAGGTTTGAAGCCTTTCTTAGGTTAAAGCTGGAAAAGCCAGCTGGGAACACAGCTGGTGAGGCACATACTAGGTCACATAAACAGTCCCTATAATTGCTACTAAACTGTGGCCTGGGGTCCTTCTCTTAGACTACTTCGAAGTAAACTTTCTGCTATCAAGTGGTGAAAAAAAGTTAATATTTTCTAAGAAAACACAACTAGGAAGTTAAATCTGTTACCAAAATAAGTTTGGAATGTTAATTTATAATGATGTTTTGAAATAATTGTAATTTTGCATTATCCATGCTAATACTCATTAAGCAAAAGTAATAAAAAATTGACATTATGAAGTTCATGTGGGATAATCAATCTCTTGAAAGCTCACATATACTCATTGTGTTCTCTAAAGAATAAAAATCCAAATAAACTAAAAATGTGCATGCTTAAGAATATCATTGAATATTGTTAAGCAGTTATATATTTCTATGTTCAGATGAGACATTTAGGTTTAAATATGTCTATTTTAATAGAGTTTTTTAAAAAGTTTTCAAAAAAATTTAAAATTCTACAGACATATATAATGCTTAAAGCATCACTACAGCTTCTTGAGTAAACAGAAACTGATGAAACTTACACACCGGTGTGCTCACACGTGATGTGAGTATCACTGCCTTAGGTAACTACTTTAATAGTCAACCATTATATTGATAAACAGTTTCATGTTTTTGTTAAAAAGTTATGAATAAAAGTACATACAGATGACTTTCTTCTTACACGGTTGTTTTCTCTCTTCAAAGACAAGGGCTTTACCTTTTAAGCCTGTTATATCTCCATTCCACAGCACTGACTAGGGTAGCTTAGTGGATGTCCACTGGACTGAATGCTTTCAGGTCTTCTAGCCTTGCTACAAAAAGCACCGGCCTTACCTGGGAGCTTGACAGAAACTCAGGATTTCAGGTGCCACATACTGAATCAGAATCTAAATTTCAACAAGATCTCCCTGATGCTTTGTATGCTTATTAAAATTGGAGAAGTGCGGTTCTAGAGATCATTTCCAGATTCTAGATTATGTCCTTTTAGGTCTTCTGAGATGAAGTTTCCTATAAAAGGATGAAGTTCGTATAGAACAAAGCATGTCAGATCATATCTCTATCCTTTCATAAAGTAGGAGTCTTCTCTTGGCCATGTCATTATTTTAGGGATTAAATGTTCCAAAGAGACTTTATTAATAGAAGCCATAAATGACTAAATATTGTTAGGCAGAAGGAGAGGGAATGAGAAGAATTTTCATAACCAAAGAAGAGCATGTAAGTTTTCTAAATGCCTTTGAAGACTACCTCACTGTGTAACTGAAAGGCAAGAAGTCCAGGTGACTTGGCTGTCTGATTACACAGTGGTGTCACTGCTCTCCACCAGCCGTGACTCATGGGCTGGGGAACAGAAACCCAACCACAACTGCTGATGTCTTCCCTCACACACAACCTCCTTTATTAAAGACAGCCGATGAAATGTTCAGGATGTTAACCAAGGCAGTCAGGCAGCTTGCAACTCAGGAACACTGGGCTTGTACTCTTCACAGCAAATGACACCGGCTCCTACTTCACAGACTAGAAAGGAGAACCAGATCTTTCTTGTTTCCTTGAAGAGGACAGATGCTTTACATCAAAGGGATTGACTAGAAGCCATACTGAGGCAACAAATCACGTCTTTTCCAAGTCTCTAGGGAATTATGCTTTTATTGTTACTTTACTGTGGTCTTTGGTTTACTTCTTTAGCACTGGAGGAAATAAGCAAAATTAAAATAATAGATGTATACTGGGGTGGGGTAGAGCAAAGGCAAGATTATGAAAGTCTGATTCTAATCTAATGCTCTTGAGGCTCCCAAGGAACCCAGCTGTACTCACAGGGTATCCTGATCACACCGGGTTGGAAAACAAAGTCATCTCCCTTACCTTGCCTATTACATGCTCTTGGAAAGTTATCTACGGAGAAGGCATAGTAAGACCACAAGGGGATTTAGGACTGGGAATTCATCTTTCCACTGGGAACAGGATTAAAATATAGAATTTTGAACAGAGGACACTCTTTTCCTAGAAAAAAAGGAAAAGAACTTGGTTGAAATGTTCTAGAGCTGAAAACTCACACAGTAACTGGCCTCTCTGTCCTCCAGTAGGCCCTGAGACCACTTCCTTTTTATGAAAATAAATCAATAAGCAAGAGAAGCTATGAAAAAGATGAAGCCAGAGGTAACAGTCTAGTTTTATATATCTGTTTTCACTCCAAGTGTTGCTGAAATTATCCATATAGTTGTATGTTTACTGTTATAAGAATGAAATAAATTTTAAGAAAGACTGTCTCAAGTTAGCCTTACCTAGGTATCACTCAGTTAATACATTACACATTTTGGGAATGTTTTCAAGATAACCACCTTTAACTTCCCTTCTGAATTTGCAAACTTAAATGAGTTTGCACAGTCTGAAGTTTTTAATGGATTATTACTTTTTTTCAAGTAGTTGTACATGATAACTTAATGAAGGTTGCCTACTGCTGTTGAACTGGCTTCAGCCGAAATTGCTAACCCAATTTAATTTACTGGAGCAGTAACTGTACCACGATGCTTAAAAATTAATGGCATAAACTTTTAAGAAACATATTCATGAAAAAATTATTTTTGCATACATTAAAGGATCTCTTTATATTTATTGTGCCTTGTACATGGCAAATATTTAATAAATAATTATGGAATTAAAGTTTTTAAGATTATCAGGCTTGTGGAAGAAAAAGTGTAACATGGACTGAGACACAAGTAGACATCTTATTCTCCTCAGTTCCAACACCAATCCTTCTTGGTCCCATTGGCATGCCTAATGGTCTAATGCCAAGCCAGAAGGCTAAATACCCTTCATTCACTGCGTTCTTCCACATGCACACATATACATTCATCTAATTGTCTTTTGGCAGCTTCATCCTCAAATCTCCCTTACACTCTCTTTTAATCATACTAGTTTCCTTTTTCCCAACTTGATTTAAGCCATAATCATTTTTACAGATTGTTTAAATTCAATTATTTTGACAGAAAAGAAGAATAAATTAATGGGTAGTTGAAAAGACCAATGGGTAAAAGATTAAATGAACGAACACAAAGGTAAAGCCATATGTGGAGTTTTTTCTTTATTATGAATATTTCAGGGCATACAAAATTTCAGAGGATACTATAAAAACTGTGTTACTTGCTTAACAAATAAAACTTTATAAAGACAATTGAAGCCCCCAAATATCTTTCACTGAACTCTCCTCTTCCTCTGAATAAAACCACTATCCTGAAGTTGGTATTTATTGTTCCAGTGTATGTTTCACAATTTTATTTTTTGTGTGCCCATAGCAAATGTATGACCTTGTATGTAAGTTTTAATTTTATACATCTGTCATTATCCATCATGGGATGCCAACCTGCCAAGCACTCACTTGGAACTTGAAATTTCTGCTTTTCATTTTGTTTATCTTTGTTGATATATGTGATGTTTAGCTCTTTCACACAAATTCTGCTGAATGACTACCCATTTTCTGAAGGATGGGCATACAGACTCTTTTAAAGGATGCTGCCACTATAATTCAAAAAGCTACATGCCTCCCTATGTTCATAGCAGCACTATTCACAATACTCAAGACATGGAGACAAACTAAATGCCCAACAGATGAATGAATAAAGACGTGGTACATACATACAGTGAAATGCTCCTCAGCCATAAAAGAAGAATGAAGTAATGTCATTTGCAGCAACATGGTTGCAACTAGAGATGATCATACTAAGTGAAGTAAGCAAGAAAGAGAAAGACAAATGTTATATGATCACTTATATGTGGAATTTAACGTAAGACACAAATGAACCTGCCTATGAAACAGAAACAGACCCACAGACATAAAATACAGACTTGTGGTTGCCAAGAAGCTCAAGGGGTAAGGGAGCCATGGACTGGGGGATCTGGGTTAGCAGATGCAAACTGTTACACAGAGTGGATAAACAACAGGGTCCTACCACACAGCACAGGGAATTATATTTGATAATAAAACATAATTATAAAAAGAATGTGTATGTATATGAATAACTGAATCACTTTGCTGTATAGCAGGGCTTTATATAACACTGTACATCAGCTATACTTCAATCTAAAGAAACTCTCATCTTGAAAAAAGAGGCTGCCATCAATATTCTTGTGAATATCTCTACATGAACTTATGGGAGAGTTTCTAAGAGTGGAATTGCTGGACATGGGGGATCTTCAACTTTGACAGATGTCACCAAATTACTCTTCTGTGTGGATGTAGCAAAATGCTTTAGTATTAAGACCTTTATTTCATATCCTTAATAATACTTGGTACTATCTAGTTTTTAAATTTTGCAAATTTAGAGTTGTAAAACAGTATCTTATTATGTGCTTAACTTTTTCCCTGATTACTAGAGAGGTTAATAATATTTTCAGAAGTTGATTAGCTTTTTACATTTCCTCTTCAGTGATCCACCTGTTCTTTAATATTTGGACAGAATAAGTTCTGTAAAGATTGTCAACTACATGGTGATATCTGAAAGGGAATTACTCAGAGCTCCCACCACCTCAAAACAGTTGGTAAATAAGACCATTGTGCTTGGTGTTTTCTTGGTCAGAGTCCCTTTCTCAAGACTGACAATCAGATAACCACTGTTTCTAAGCTGGAGAATCTGTCATACACAGAACAGAAAATCCTTGATATAGGTGCACTTTCAATATGGCGAGAGGATGATGACGGAAATCTGGGTGGCAAGGGGCAGCCACCAAAGTGTGCCCCAGTGACCAAGGGGACCCTGGACCCCCATGTGCGGGGAAGGACGGCAGGGCCTGGCCGGTGCTTCCAGCACTCACCGCAGACTTCTCTTTATGGCCTACTTCTCTGCCTGTTCAGACTCCTTGCTTTCTGGCTTCTTCTTAGTTCCTTTTCTCAGGGCCAACAAGGGAATTTAAGATGAACATGTTCACATTCTTCCTCTCCTTACCACCCTCCATTTCTACTGGCCCTACCTGGGTCAACATCTTATACCATTCCTAAATGTTATCAGCCCCCTCATCTCCCCACCTTCAGCTTCCTCCTTATTCCAATACCTTTGACCACACCATTGGTCTTTTGTAAATACAACGGGGCTTTAGGGATCCGCCTGTGCTGACAGAAAAGAATCCACCCTTCATATCAGTGCTAAGAAACCCTTTATAACTTGGCGCCCCACAGAAGCCCTCCATCTACATTCTGCATGAGCCACGTGAAATTTCTCTTTCTGCCAGGTGCTATTTGGACCATCCATTTCTCATCAAACTCCTCTTCTGACAAAGCTCTTCTTCCACTCTGACAAACTTCTGATCCTTTCAAAAATGACCATATTCATAGGTTACCCCTCTATGTCTCCATAGTACTGCCTACATACTTAACTGCAACACTATCTATTTATTGTGTCTATCTTCTATGCTGGAGGGTAAGATAGTGAATTTACTTTAATCGTTTTTATAGTGCTACTGCCAAACTCTGGCATGTGAAAGAAGCTCTCGATGAACGCTTTCTGAAAGAAGAAAATCTGTATGGTTTAGCAAAAAGAGGTGACCTCAGAGAGGTAAATTCTAGTCTAATCTCAGCATAGTTCAGCAAACATTTATTAAACACTTACTATATGTCAAGGTTGCTGCCAGATACTCTAAGTGATGAAAAGAACAATATATATTTTCAGTCTGCATGTGGCCTATTTTCAGTCTGCATGTGGCCTGAGCTAACTTTAATTGCACACTTGGCATTTATTGCAAACTATTAGGAGGTGTACATTCTATTACATATCATTTATGCTCCTGAAATGTTATGAGGTAGATGAAACTGATATCCATGCACCGTTTTGAGAACTATAGGGGACTGGACAGAAGAAGGCTCCACTGCTCTCAAGGACTTACAATCCAGGGCCTGACTACATATTCTTCTATGCCAAAGGAGAATCAAACAATTCTAACAGAGATATGAAGACAGAGCCATGGGGTGAAAGGAGAGTCCCTCCTCATGGGTGTGAGGCTCTTAGACAAGATAGATGATCAGGCTGCTTCAAGTTCTTTATTCTTCCAAAATGAGAATGATATATAAACCTTTGAAATGAATGCGTCACATCAAAAGCAGTTTGTTACTTTTCAAAGCAAACTGCAGTGAGCAGAGACAGCAATGGAGAGATGTCTGAATAGAGCTGGGTTATGCATTTCAATTAATCTGGAGATTCAGATGTCAGTAGAGACAGTCACCATCTTAAACCTTCTGAGAGTAAACCAACGTGGAAAGAAAACTGTTATTAAAAATGAAATATTAATACAACTAAATCGTCTTTCACAAGACTTTAGGAACCAAAAACCCCACAACCGGTGCAATGCTCCCAACTCAGAAATGATAGCTCTTTGCAAGTTATATTTTGACTACAGTTGTATTTTGAATAAAGCATCTCTGCAAAAAGATTTACCAAAGTGTACAACCAGCAAGGGAAAACAACACAGGGAGACTAGCAATGGCAAGGCACATTCTGACAGATAATAGAAATGATTTATTCTGATTCTCAGTTTCAATACAGTATTTGTGTTTTAGAAACAGCTTTGAATAAAACAAAACAGATATAGGTGACAAGCAAGACACTACTTGTATTAAGGGAGTAGTTTCAATTTGTCAGTGAGATATTTCATCCTGCGTGCTCAATCCTTCTCTCTTACATCTGTCCCATCCCAGTGGGTATTACAAGACTGTTCATTTAACTTTTATGATGGGTGTGATTGCCACTATGTGGGGTGCTATTCATTTCTACGGCAATCAAAATGCCAACAGTTGTGGTTTGGGGGATAACAAACAGTGATTGTAACAGAGTTACTTCAAAGGTAGTGGTGATTTCTAACAGATTTTAAAGTGCATCTACTAAATTAAGGATAAGACCTCAGAAATTATTCTTCACCAAGGATGATTCTATTTCAAAGACAGGTTTTCCTGATGCCCTTAATTTCACAGGAAGATCTTGATCCCAGGCTACCTAGGTCTCCCTCACAGCTTTTTTCCTTAATTTTACCTTTTTTTTTTTTAAACCTTTTAAATTGAATGATTCTTTAAATTCTATAATGCTTTACAGTTTTCAAAAGTTTCACACACATTTCATATAACCCCATAATAACCCGTTTCTCCCCCATCTCTCACTCAGCTTTTATAAAATGCAATCAGCGCACTGTTTGTCTTGATTTGCAGCAAGCATGTAGCTCATCATGCGGGCCTACATGCTGAGTTGCTTCAGTCCTGTTGAACTCTGTGTGACTCTATGGACTGCAGCCTACCAGGTTTCTTTGTCCATGGGACTCTCCAGGCAAGTATCCTGGCGTGGGTTGCCAAGCCCTTCGCCAGGGGATTTTCGCGTCCCAGAATTAAACCCACGTCTCCTGTGGCTCCTGCATTGCAGGAGGACCTTCACCACCGAGCTACCGGGGAAGCCCCACATAGCTCATCACTTCAAAGAAACTACCAAATAAAAGTCCTACCTGTGTGAGAAAATATATGATGGCTTAAAGCGCATGTAGATTAGAACAATGGAAATAAGATGAACGTATTCCCTGGTAGCTCAGACAGTAAGGTGTCGGCCTACAATGCGGGAGACCCAGGTTCGATCCCTGGGTTGGGAAGATCCCCTGGAGAAGGAAATGGCAATCCACTTCAGTACTCTTGTCTGGAAAATCCCATGGACGGAGTAGCCTGGTAGGCTACAGTCCACAGGGTCACAAAGAGTCGGACACGACTGAGAGACTTCACTTCACTTCATTGATAGTTAGAAACATCGAAGGAAAGAAGTTTAGAAAAAGATCTGCACACTAAGCAAACATCATATATCTCAAACACCAAGAGCTGCCTTCTCTTACTAATGTAGAGAGCTGCTACAAAAGCCCATAGCATCTTCTTCTCCTTTTCTTTGGACCAAAATCTGTTTCTAGCCCAAACATGATTTAAGTGATATAATTCACTCTACACTTTATTCGTTTCTCTTTAGCATGAAGGGGAGGGAGGAACACGTGCATGCTTTCTCAATCACAGTCACATTACCCAGAAGGATTTCAAGCTGTACAGGCCATCCAAATGTGTATGTGTGATGCATGAGTGTGAATAGTGCAATGACTGCTCATTCCAAGGAGTTGAAACATGTCACTGGAATAATCATGTTGTTATTAAAATGTATTTTCAGAGATATGCTGGAAGCTGAGATTTGGACTTATAATACTTAAGAACTCAGCTGCCATGGAAGATGGAAACAAAGAGCTAATTCTTATTTTTCCCAGAGGGAGGAGGAGGGCTGGCTTTTTTTTTTTTTTTTTTTTTGCTTGTTAATTGATCTGATTAAAAAAATACAATATAGCAAGAGGCATGGACATACCACCTTGACAGAATCAAAGTTACACCTGAATAAAGGCTTGACAGATGCCATGAAAATCAAATTCAGGAGATTGCTTTTAACCTATATGCGTCACTTTTCTAATTGACTTCTATGTTTGCCAATGAATAGCTTTGATCTGATGGAGGTCAACTGAGCAACACTAGTTTGCATGTTGTGGAAATGATAAATTTGCTCCTGTATGGGACTAAAAGAAAATACTCATTTTTTTAAAATGGAAATGAGCATGTCAGAGACCTTAAAACAGTGGATTAATGTGAAATTTTGGTTAGGCATACACTCTCCAAAGGTGGACAACACATTTTTTCCCTCTTATAAAGCAGACGGGGATCCTGGTGTGAATAAGCAGGACTAATGCAAAGGTGACAATGCCATTCAGAGCATTCACGTTTCAACATGACATCAGAAGGCAGCAACTGTCCACCCACAGAATGAATGGGAAGAAGCACACATCCCTGGGAGAATGCGCCAGAAACTGCATGCACACAGCAAGTGGGCAGTTTTGCAAATACCCGGAGTTAGGATGATCAGATCAAATGTAACAAGCAGGAGCAAAGTAATTCCTCCAGAAACTATAAATCTTTCGAGGGACTAAAAATAAAATGTAAACATACTGTCTGCTGCATGGCATTCTATTTGCACTTTCCTAGGACCAAGACTTTGTTGATACATGCTTGGAAAAATAATGATGCAAGGTCTGCATACATCATTTCAGAAAATATTCCACCAGGACACACCGATCAAGGTGAAGCCACGCTGTACTCCAAGCCATTACACTTGTCAAAATGTCACACCTGCTGAAAATGTAAAAATAAACATGGCTTTTGTGTATCAACACTCATGGCAAATCAAGGGAGACTAAATGGCAGAACTTTTGCAACTCACATAGTCTCACATTCATGCTCAAGATCTCTGAAATGATTCAGAAACTCTCAAGATTTCTGAGATGTTCACATTCAATTGCACACTTGGCCTTCATTTCTGAAATGTTCATATCTGAATGTTGTCACATTTAGACTGCTCCTTCTAACGTAAAGTATGTAGAGTCAGCATATTAGAGGAAGACATTAAAGACCGGCTTGATGACATTTTTCTGCATAGTACTTTCAAAATTGTAAATAAAACAGATTTGCTATTGCCTTGACCTATTCTTATCTCTTCTCTGAGTAGCTATATTTTTGTAAATGCTATACACTTTCTTAACTTCCTTCTTTGGTCTACCCTATTAATATAAAACAAGCAAGCAGCCAAGTAATAAGCAATCAATGAAGCAATTGCATAGACCAAAAGTCCAAGCAACTGTGAATTTCAAATATATTTTTTGAATAGTCACTCACCCATACTCGCAAATAACAACCAAAATAAGGCTTGAAAAGGAAGGTAGAACAAAATGAATTATTCCAATGATTAATTCTCACATGCCAATTTTTATTTCTTTTAGACTCATCTTCAATGCCCTGTCAGAGAACCATAATGATTATGTGATGCATGTCAAATATGTTTACAGAATCACAAAGTAATACATTTCACCTACTCAAAAAACATAACTTTGTACTGACAATGCAACAACCTTAAATAGTGACTTGATACCAGACCACAGAAAAAACTTGGCTACATTTCACCTCTACATGATTTGTATCTGAACAAGCAAAACATAAAGAGCTTCTCTAGAAGTACAAGGGAGGTACATCTCAAATCTTTCACCTAAGAAACTAAAAGCAAGATCCTTTTACTTCTATTACATATTGACTATTCTGAAAACAAAGTATCTTATGAATACTTCACTAAGTATCTAATTAAACTACAGGTCATTTGTGTCATAAATGTTTAATGTCCCTTACATATAATAACTAAATCCAATTTCAGTATCTTGAAACAGCTCACAGAAATTAAGCTATGCTCTAATGCTTATAATTTAACACTTTCATTTACTTCTGTCAAAGAAGTTTAAGAACTTTGTGAAATTCTTTGGCTCATCCAAGAGAAGAAGAAATTGAGCAGTTAATTATAAAGCCAATATTCTTAGAAAGTTAAGTCCTGGACGCTAAATGAACATGACCACTTACAGTGGTCATGTGAGAGGGCAGCCTCCAGCAGAGAAGCAAGAAGGCATGTAGTCAATCAGCAGGCCCATTTAGCTCCAGAATTTGAAGAACCTGTGAACTAAAATATTGTCTGCCATATCAGTAAATAAAGGATGTTGCTGTCATCAAGCCATCACATCACAGCTGCCCGCACAGTAAGCCCTAAGGAAAATCAGGATGCAGACAAAGAAGCTGCCTACTGCCAAGCCTATCACAAAGTCAGCTGCTTCAGCCACCCCTGACAATGCACCTTGAGACAACTCAGGATGAGAAAACACAGGATACTGGTCCTAGTTAGCTAAAGTGTACATCAAAGAAATGATTTCAGTCAACCCTGACTCGTGAATCTTTCTATATATCATGTGAGCATGCTCAGTTGCATCCAACTCTTTGTGACCCCCATGGCCTATAGCCCACCAGGCTCCTCTGTCCATGGACTCCTCCACACAAGAATGCTGGAGTGGGTTGTCATTTCCTACTCCAAGGGATCTTCCTGACCCAGGGATCAAATTCACATCTCTTGCTTCTCCTGTATTAGCAGGTGGATTCTTTACCATTGAGCCACTAGGGAAGTCCTTTCCTATGCATGAAAAGAAAGTGAAAGTGAAGTCACTCAGTCATGTCTGACACTTTGTGACCCCATGGACTGTAGCCTACCACACTCCTCCATCCATGGGATTTTCCAGGCAACAGTACTGGAGTGGGTTGACATTTCCTTCTCCAGAGGATCTTCCCAACCCAGGGATTGAACCCAGGTCTCCCGCATTGTAGGCAGCAGACGCTTTACCATCTGAGCCACCAGGAAAGTCCTATGCACAGAAAAGTGCTAACTTCCTTACCTTGAAGTATCTGGTTTTGTTTTACTAACAGAAATGTTTTGATGTTCAGACTATCTGGTCTTTTGTTGCAAAAGCTCAAATATATCCTGGCTACCAGCCCTGGCCTCTTAGGGAATAGTTTCTCAGCATTATCTGAGATGCTGTGTTTTGGGCTTGAAATCCTCAGAATGTTCCCCAGATAAGACATAACTCTCAACTCTGAGATTGTGTAATTTTTTTCAGTTGACAAGCCACAGTAGGACAGGAAGCCAGGCCATCCCCAAAACAGGCAGATCAATGCATTGTGTTTCTTACTAAATAAATGGGATTTAGGGAGGATGAAAAAATCTATAACAATGAAATAATAAAAATTTCAAGAAGAAAGGCACTAAAGGAACATTTTGTAGGCTGCAAATGGTTAACACATGTCTTCTGTAGTTCTATGACTAGAATTTCTAAAATATTGGGTTGGCCAAAAAGTTCATCTGGGTTTTTTGTAAGATGTTATAGAAAAAACTGAATAAACTTTTTGGTCAACTCAATAAATACACTTGCGTTCAACAGTGATCTCATCCATTATAGCCAAATTTCTTTACTTTCTTTTCTAATAAAATTTATTCACATTTTCATTCATCTAATTATTGAGCACCTATGTTAGGGATTCAGTAGTACACAAAACAGTTCAAAACCCCAGGCCTTATGGAGCTTAAATTCTACTCAAAAGATACACATGAAAAAAATAAGTAAAATATATAGCATATTGTACTGTGATATGGGCATCCCTGGTGACTCAGAGGTAAAGAATCTGCCTGTGGTGAAGGAGATGCAGAGACACAGGTTCAATCCCTGGGTCAGGAAGATCCCCTGGAGGAGGAAATGGCAACCTACTCCAGTAATCTTGCCTGGAAAATCCTATGGACAGAGGAGGCTGATGGCTTCTATTTTTAAATGGTTGAAAACCCTCAAAAGAAAGAGGAATACATCAAGATACATGAAAACTACATAAAATTCAAATTTCAATGCCCATAAATAAAATGTCTTTGGAACAGAGCCACATTCAATCATGTATTGTCTATGGCTGCTTGCATGCTACAAGGGCATGCAAAGAGCTGAGTGGTTGCAACAGACACATTATAACTGCAAAGCCTAAAATATTTGCTGTCTGGTCTGCTACAACAAAAGTTTGTCAATATTAAATAGGGAGATTAAGAAAGGTCTTAAGAGAAGATGTTATCTGAGTGAATAATTGGAAGCAGTTGAAGGAGTAAGCTTCTCAAGGAGTGACATGATCTGACTTATGCTTCAAATGCTGTGTTGCAGTAGATGAATAAAGGAGTCAACTGTAGTATTATAGGTCAGCAGTGATATTGACATCTTTCACAAGGATAGTTGCAGAGGAAGTTGGCTTATGCAGCTAGGAGAATGAAATTATTTATTGCAGGGAGAAGGACAATGTGAGAAGGTGCGGGAAGATCAGGAGCTCAGTTCTAGACTAGTTGCCTGAAGGGACCCCTGCAAGTGAAGATACTAATTGGGCACTAAATAGATTAGTCTGGAATCCAAAGAAGAGATACTAGCCTGAAATACAAATTTAGGAATCACTTGGGGAGTCTTTTTGTTTCTGAATTTTTGGAGGCATAATATCATGTTGAAATGCTGATGAGAAAAATCTGGTAGAGAGAGAAAAATAGTTAATATGAGAGTCAGCAATGCAGAAACAGAAAAACAAGAGGGAGGGGGGAGAGACAGAGAAAGAGGGAGGGGTAACATCCTTAGTCAAGAACAAAATCTTTTAGCGAAGAAATGAAGGGTTTGGTTCTAGCTAGAAGTATAGACAGTTTATCCATAACAACAGGAGGAAAGGTAGCATTAAAGGCACAGATGCTAATAGATGGTTAAATTTGCTGATGGGATACTGTGGAACTTCCCTCTAATTACATCTACGTTCTCAGTGAAAGAGGAAGCAAGGCCATCAGTTGAGTGCGTGATGGAAGAAGGGCTAGGAATATTTTAGATGAGACAGTTAAGTGTGAACAGTCATCCAGAAAAACGTTAGACAGACTAGAAAATTGTAGTAGGTTTGCCTTGAAGTGGTGATACTGAGCTTGAAGTATGTTATCTTCTTGAGCTATGTTTTGCTTCAACATGCAGACAACGAACCAGCAGAGATGGATTCAACCAGGTGTTGACTGCGTCCCAAAGACATGATGGGACAAAAAGAAGCACAGGACCCGAGGCTGCACGCAAGGAAGTGATCATGACTGACCTTGAAAGGCAATCTCAATAAAGAGTAAAGTGAGGTATGATGATCAAGAACACTGAAACACTCACGATCTCCATGGACTGGAGATCCTACTTGTGACTGAAGCATTTGGGAAGCTGGTGCCAGAGCTAGAGATGGCAGGCAGGTAGGCTGTGTGAAATGAGGTCATGGAGGCAGAGAAGAGCAACTGGTTAAGAGGGCTGTCTTGACAGAACACAGTTAATAAAACATTTTAAGAGTTGGGCAGTGAATGATGGGCAATGCAGGCAGAGGAGAGAAATACAGAATCTTAAGGGGATTAGATTCTGGGGAAGGGGTATGACTTATGAGAACTAGGTCTTCTGGAGTGATTTCTGTGGACAGGGATAGAAAGCATGACTTAGATTAGTTCTGATGGTACCATGGGAAAAAAACAACACAACAATTTCATTAACAAATACTAGCGAGGAGGGGTGTGAGGATAACCTTTTAGTAATTTTTTTTTCCCCCAAGATAATTACTACTTGCTAACACCTAACTTGAAGTTCTAAAGTAGCCTCTGGAACTTTTATCAAAAAATAAGCATGGCACCAAAATCATGTCCTAAGATGTTTCTAATGACTAATGAACACATTTCTTAATTTTATTATCAAATTGCTCTAGCATCCTTGAAGTTCATATTATTAGCCTTAATTTTCCATGTACTTCAGTAGCTAAAAATAATATTCTCTAGGGAGGATTTGTGTCTGTCACTGCAAACAGCCAGAGAAAGCTACTAACCTCAAACCATCATATTTCACTTGGAGGGTCTTGACTCCATTGCAGGCTCTGCTTGGTAAATAGCACAAAGGCTCATTAATAGGAAAGCAGGGCTGCCAGTGGACTCCATGCTGAGGAGAATCCTGCTTCTCCAGGGGACTCACCACTTAGAATCTTCAACTCCAGTTTGAAGCTGGAGTTTGCCCCTTGCCTTCAAAAGAGTGGTTCTCATCTCCCCCTTAAAAGTACAACAGCATTTCAGAAGAAAAACATTATCCTATCCTCTGTGTCCTTCTATACCGACCAAAGTGGACGTCTTTGTGATTATAAAAGTCCCTGAAACTTGAAGATGACATATTAAAGAGGAGTTAGTTAACAACAATTATGGAGCCTGCATCTTGTGCAGAAGACCATTCAAAGTAACAGGGGGGAGTTAAAAGGAAACTGGATTTTGCTCTCAAAATGTTTTCAAACTCAAGGGAAGTGAAGAAGCGGCAAATCTACAGATAAGCAATATAAACAAAAACAAGCACACAGACAGCTAATGAAACACGCTGACATCCTCCTAGAATGTTATCCACTTTTGGCAGTACTCCACTTTGTTTAGCTTACCATTGAGAACCACTATACAACCCACAGTTTATTTATTGGCAGTATATGGTCCTTTTCCTATAATGAACACTGACTGATTTGCATTTTGACACAACCCTTCTCTTATATTTCAGTCTGATATCATGCTGTAAGCAGGGGAATAATACTTCTTGCCAAAACAAAGTCTAATTTCATCCCCATAAAAAGGGGAAGAAATGAATTTACTTGTCTATTCTCTCCCTGTATCATTAAGCAGCAAATTAGACTAGTGGCCAAATACATTTTGTTCCTTTCTTCACTTACAGAAAGAGTAAAGAGTGGCATGCTTTTCATGCTGCCAGGATTGATTTTCCCAGGATGGATGAAGGATCTGTGTGTCTACTTTTACTGTTGTCTATCCAAAATCATGCGTTTCCTCATGTGGGTACAAACTCACTTACAGGAATATCTGCACTCTGACGTCACTACGTAAGCCAGTTACGTACGCACTGCTGTCACCCGCAGTATTTGCACCATCCTTACAAATATAAAACTTGCTTTCTACACACAGTTTCCCTAGTGAAAACAGCATTAGCCCACCGTTAACCTTAAACATGACAAATCATTTTCATTCTCAGCGCAATTATTTGTTGATAGGCATTCTATACAAAGCCCGTAAATCTTTTTTAACCCTTGGTGTCTTAAAGGGTCTGAAAGCCTGTCTTCCATTATTTGTACTACAGGTATCTCACTTTTTTTTTTTTTTTGCTATTTAAAGTTTTTTCAAAGCACATACACTTACATGATCTCAGATCCTGAAGGATTAAGTTGTTCAAAGTAACACAGCCAGTGATCAGTACTGCTGAGTCCAAACCCAATTCTTTCCACACTATTTCCATTTCCCTTTCTATTCTTCCAACTTACTGTGATGGTAACACAGTGATTGTTTCATCATGGTACACACTGGCAGTGATTCTCAATGTTTGTCACAAACATCTGGAGAGACTGCATTGACAATATCCTGCAGCCTTGAGGGCATAAGGCTGACTGGAAGATGGAGAGAATGACACAGAGGTATTGAGAGATACAGAGAATCTATCTGCACCAACATGAATTTTCTATGATTTTTCTGAAACACTATAAAAAGTATCTGGGGTCAATGAAGTTATTCTTAATTTAGCCTTTATTTCTTCCTTCATGCATTCTAAGAGTGAAAATAAATCAATAACTACTTGAAGAAACATGAAATTTGTATCTTTATAATTGGTTCACTGCTTACAAACAACAGGATTACAAATATAATGCTTAGAAAATTAAAAACAAAACACTGGTGTCCAAGATTAACCACACCAAACTCCTACTGAGGTTTTTAATTTTTGAATGCAAACTCATGTCACAAGCAATCATGCTAAATACCTGTTATTTTATTTGATTAATAAGTATTTTCTCATTTATGAAGTTCTATTGAGTGGAGAATGATTAAAAACATGGTTAATATTGTTTCCAGCTATCCACCAAAGTATAAGGAAAACTAAGATTACAAAACATGAATTGCAAAGCAATTAAAGTAATAAAATAATTTTTAATCAATTAGAAGCATCAAGGATGTGCTGGTAGCACCATACTTATTTTCTGGAAGAAAGTTCCACAAGCTTTGTAACACTTACTGCAGTGATTATTAGGTGCTAGAAGTGCAAAAATCATCTTAACTGTAGCCATTCTTGCTAGTATTTGTTAATGGGAAAAAACAGTGTTCCAGATAAGCAAAATATAGAATTATCATCACATATATTATCTCAGTTAAAAAGCATTACAATGGGGGTTTCTCCAAGCTATCTGATCTACATAATTATATTTTGATCAGACAGATTATTCCTGCTGAATAACAAAAAGACCTCAGATTTTAAAGGTGTTGATAAACTTATTCCTCAAAAAGGAGGAAATGTTTTAGACAAATATACTGAAATAGTATATGCATGTGTATGTATGTGTGTGTGTGTATATATACACACACACACATATATATATATATCTCCAAAATGGCAAGTGGGAACAGTTCTAGATTAATAGTAGGAAGATCCAAATTTTAATTTTTACTTTAGCATTTCCTACCTATATGACTTAGGAAAAATTATCCAACACTGCCAAATCAGTTTCCTAAATTAAAAAAAAAAGTAAATAAACTTACTAAAATAACCTTTGTTTTCCTCATTAGATATTATGAGGAATAATAAAGTAGGCATACAAACATTCGGCAAATGTATAAAACACTATAGGAGTGTTACATATTATTTTACAGCATGCTACCAAAAGAAGAGCCATAATATTTTAGTGGTAATGTACAAACGTCCAGATGACAGCACTGTCTTAGTAGAAAAAACTACATCAAGGGTGAAAATAGATTATTTAAAAGGGTAAGGTAACCAACCCCAAATTGAAAAAAAATTAACATTTTTCATCCTTTAATTTGCAGGGGCAAATTCTGTTTTGTAAATTCTTCAGTTGAAAAACAACAATAAGCCTTGGAGAATCTCCTAATCTGGCTTATTCTCAAGAGGCAGCTGAGGAGACATAAATATTTGTGAAAAGAGCATAGACACAAATGCTGGAGGGATTTGGACTCTGGCAAAAAGTAAAATATATTAACAGAGCACAAGGAAATTCACAACAGCATATGGTTAAACTTGAGCTCGGAGTCACAAGTGTACATTGAGAATCCACTGTGAGAAGACTGAACGTTGTGCACAGAAAGAATTTTATTAGAGAAAAAAAATTAAACTGAACTCATCTGGTTACGCATGGGGTTATTGCTATTTAGTTTGGAAAATTTCATTACTGTTATAAATCTTCAACATAAATGCTAAAGACTAACACCTACCGTGCAAGAAAAAAGAACAAAATTAAGGTTTTTAATCAAGAAATTAAGAACTCCCTGGGAAACAGTTGCGGAAAAAGGATGTGCCATATTTCATTCTTTTGCAAAAAAGGAAAGCCTGAAAAAAAAAATTAGACCTTTCAGGAGGAACTGGCATTAAGGATTTCCCAGGTGGCACTAGAGGTAAAGAACCCACCTGCCAATGCAAGAGACAAGAGATGAGGGTTTGATCCCTGGGTTGGGAAAATCCTCTGGAGGAGGGTATGGCAGCCCACTCCAGTGTTCTTGCCTGGAGAGTCCCATGGACAGAGGAGCCTGGCAGGTCACAAAGAATCGGACATGACTGAAGTAATTTAGTGTGCACTGGTATTAAGACACACATGATTATGGAGAAAAATCACTCAGCAATGCAAATAGAGTTCTCTCTCTCTTTGTATAGCATATTCATTAAAAGTGAAAAGTGAAGTCGCTCAGTTGTGTCCGACTCTTTACGATCCCATGGACCGTAGCCCACCAGGCTCCTCCATCCATGGAATTGTCCAGGTAAGAGTACTGGAGTGGGTTGCCATTTCCTTCTCCTGGGGATCTTCCTGACCCAGGGATTGAACCAGGGTCTCACGCATTGCAGGCAGATACTTTACCGTCTGGGCCACCTGGGAAGCAGCCTATATTCATTAAAAAGATACGACGTACTCTTCTTCTAAAATCCTCAGAAGAGTGTAACACACCCTAATCCATCTACCAAGTCTTCTCGGTGGGTGTATAGGTTGTTTCTTCTTTCTTCGCTGCTAGGAACAATGATGTGGTACACAGAGATGGCATTTGATACAGATTTTCAAGGATGGATTCATGGGGCCAGGGAGAAGAGCAGGACAGGACACACGGGCAGGAGGAGAACTTCAGGGGAATGGGAGGGTAAAGCTGCATGAAGCGTCACAGCATGAAGAGCTCGTGGAGGGTGGGGGTGCTGGTGATCAGGAGATAGTAAAAGTTAGTGCCTCGTACGGTTGCATGCACTGGGTAGGGGCACCGCTGCTAAGTTGAATTCAGTTTTTACATCTTTGGTTTCTGATAAAACTTCTGTTAGAAAAATGATTCTATTGCTGCCCAAGAAGTGTGGGGAAAGGTTATTATCAGTATTAGAAGTCAAAGAATATTTATATTTGTTATTTGAAAGAATCATGTGTGCGATGGAAGCCACTTTAGTCGTGTCTAACTCTTTGCAATCCTGTGGACTGTAGCCCACCAGGCTCCTCTCTCCAAGGGACTCCCTAGGCAAGAATGCTGGAGTGGGTTGCCATGCCCTCCTCCAGGGGGTCTTCCCAGCACAGGGATGGAACCACGGCTCTTAAGTCGCCTGCATTGGAGGCAGATTCTTTACCACTAGTGCCACCTGGGAATCCTGGAACAAACATCTTGAGAAACAATTCTCATGGCTAAATTAGAGGATCAGATTGAGGAACCCGAGATTTGAGGCAGAGAAAGCAGTGGCTTGAATTAGAATCTTGGTTCTGCCACTAGTTAGGTGTGTGACTGCAGGCAGATCACCATCTTCATCTGTTTATTTGACAGCTATTTGCTAAGCATTCACTATGGAAAGATAATGTGCTGGTGTATACAACAAACATACACCCTGCCCTCGTGGAGCCTACAGTCTTGGGAAAGGAATGAACATCAAATCATCACAAAACTAAATGAAGGTCAACTATGACACAGACTATAAATATGAAGCAAACTGTAGGAAGAAAATGCAGCTCAGAGTTTTCCCTCAGTGATGACTGCCAAGTTGAGATCAGAAGAATGAGCAGAATTCACAGATAAGGGAGGTACAAGTTCGAATTCCAGAGTTGGGACAAAGAAGTGCATGTGTAAGATGCAGTGATAGAAAACTAGGCTAACAAGCGCTTGCTGAGGAAGCAAAGGAAAGAGAGACATGACTACTCACTCACGACTTTCAGAACTTAGTGCGTGAAGGGCCCCCACACACTGCCTTTCCCTGGTAGCTTCTCCCACTGATAACTCCACACATGCTTTGGTGTAGGTATGGCAAACTTCCTGAATGTGACAGAGAACTTACTATCCCAAAAAGTGGCTCTAAAACTATCCCATAAACTCTTTCAGAAACACAGAAGGCATATTTGAATAATCTGTAAAGTACCTGTAAATTCAACTGAATAAAAGCAACTTGGTTTGTGTTGGTTCAAAGGGATCATCTGCAATGCTTGCAAGATTTTTCTTTCAATCATATACATGTCATATTTTTAGAGTAAGAAGAAATCATCAGATACAGAGCAGTCTTCCTCATCTGAATGTAAATTTCCATTTCTAATATTTAAGAAGAAAGAGTTTTTAAGCAAATTAATACTGTAGAGAGGGTTTCCTGAAGACATATTTAAGCTACGTGCAAGGCCAACTGCTTTATAACACATGGCTAACATGCAAATGAGAAGCTACTAAATGTAAATTAGTTTGTTCATTACAATGGTCTAGTAAGGCTTAGAAATGCATTATTGTTAGTGAAGTCACTGTGATAAAGTTATAAAGCTGCATTCTCTATTAAAACACCTTCATTCTCTATTTCTTTCACTCATTCACTCACTCACTAAATCTGCCCCTTGGGGAGTCTTCCCTATCTCAGGATATGGCAATTCTATTCTGAAAGTTTCCTAAGTAAAAAACCATGGGATCGTCTCGACTTTTCTCCCTCACACCCTTCATCAAATCCATTATCTAATATGTAGGTTCTGCCTAAACATATGTACACACAGACACAGACACTCACATACACATACCCATGATCATCCGACCTCTGCAAGAATTTTTTCTTAGTCATCTTTGTAGACTCACTCTTTTTTTTCTGCCTTTTTTTTTTAACCACCCTCCCAGCACACCCCAGATTTCACTCTTAATTGGCCCTAACATGTCAAGTTCAGGCATCACAAAACCTTTTGATATCTTTCCACAAACTTTGGGTTAAAAACACTTATTGTGTTCTCTCTCTTTTCTTTATTTTTATTAAAGGATAATTGCTTTACAGAATTTTGCTGTTTTCTGTCAAACCTCAACATGAATCAGCCACAGGTATGCATATGTCCCCTCCCTCCTAAATCTCCCTCCCGTCTCCCGCCCCACCCCACCCCTCTAGGCTGATACAGAGCCCCTGTCTGAGTTTCCTGAGCCAGACAGCAAGTTTCCATTGGCCATCCATTGTACATATGGTGATGTACGTTTCCATGTTACTCTTCCCATACAGCTCACCCTCTCCTCCCCTCTCCCCATGTCCACAGCTCTACTCTCTATGTCTGTTTCTCCATTGCTGCCCTGTAAAAAATTCTTCAGTACCATCTTTCTAGATTCTGTATATATGCATTAGAATACAATATTTATATTTCTCTTTCTGACTCACTTCACTCTGTATAATAGGTTCTAGGGTCATCCACTTCATCAGAATTGACTCAAATGTGTTCCTTTTTATGGCTGAGTATCCACTGTGTATAGGTACCAGAACTTCCTTATCCATTCATCTATCGATGGACATCTAGGTTGCTTCCATGTTCTAGCTATTGTAAATAGTGTTGCAATGAACAGTGGGTTACATATGTCTTTTCCAATTTTGGTTTCCTCAGGGTATATGCCTAGGAGTAGGATTGCTGGGTCATATGGTGGTTTTATTCCTAGTTTTTTTTTAGGAATCTCTATACTGTCTTCCACAGGTTTTTAAAGTAACCTCCAAATCTGTATCTCTATCTCCCCTAATTTTCAGGCTTGTATTCAGTTGCCTGATCTGCATTGAAGTACAACCAGCAGTCAATGTCAATGCATTGTCTTGCCTATGAGAACGTTCATCTTTTAAGATTCCCTATTTAAATAACAAGTGGCAGAATTCACTTGATCACCCAAACTACAGACTCCTTCCTCTTCCTTACTTCCTTGCCCCTACTAAAGAATCATCAAATGCTGCCCATTTGATCTCCTAAGTACTTCTCAAATATGCCTCTTCTCCCTCTCCCTCTTAGCACTGTCCTCATCTAAAGGAGCTTATTAGTGTTCTCTTCATTTTGAAACCTCAGTTTATCTCCTCCTCTGTTCAGACAAGAAGGGCAGAAGAGGTTCCTCTGTAGAGATGTAACAGGCACAAGCTGAGTATAAACTCATCTGCTACAATCCCTTGCTACCTTCTTAGACTCACAAAAACAAGCCCAACAACACGCTGACAACTTTATTTGATACACAGGAAAAAAAAGTCAGAGTAAAAGTTATAAAAAATATTTTACTGCCCTTTCTTCCCTGTTTTATATGATACCTTTGGGAATTCATTGGAGGTCCTTTCTCATTCACTGAACTTGGCAGCAGCAACTCTCAGACACAAAGAAAAAGGAGAAGTCTGGAGATGTCTAAAGGCCTGTGTTTTCCTTTTTCCTTTTCTTTGCTTTTCTTGGTAAAGTTCAGTCAAGGTAGAAAATATTAAAATATGCAAAATATCACTTGATCACAAGAAATGTAGCTGTGCACCTTAAGTTTGCAAGGATTTTCTTCTCTAATGCTGCATTACTGATTATCTTGCTGAGCTACTCCACAGGATAAGGTAAAATGGACTCTGATAGTGGAATGTGTACACACATACAAATACACACACAGGGTAACATTGTGAATAGTCAACAGATTTCCTTATATGCTGCCCAAGAGACAGAACAGGGATCTCTGAAGCATAAACAGTACTTCAACATTGAATACATCATATTTTAAAAATGTTCCGTATTACCACAATTACATTTCAAACCTGTGTGCAAACAGCTGTTTACATAACTATAGGAGGAATGATGTGTTACGCTTTTGTTTAACTTTGCACGCATCTATTTCTCAAGAAAAGGGACATCCGAATTTTGCTTGTCTCTTTGTGGTTGTAGTAAATACAACTTGATACTGCTTCATAGAGGGATGCCTGATTGGGAACCTATGATAAAAGGTTGGTTTTTAATCATGGGGCTAGCAAGAACATAGATGCTATATTTATTCAACTGAACTATACAAAAAAACCTATTATAAATAGAAACATGTATTTAGAAAGGTAAGGATAAATGATGAAAATGATATAAATAATATGGTGAAGTCTGCTGACTGCTCCCCAGTCCAATCTGGTTTTCCCTTCTTCCTGAGTGAAGGGCTACCCATAGATACAATATTCCTCACTTTGTCCTTGGCCAGGCTTGGTGATGGAATGAAGTTCTCGCCACTGAAATGTAAGCAGAATGGATATGCGTAACTTGTGTAAAAGAAAATTCTTACCCTGACCTTCCTTTCTTTTGTTCAACACATCAGGACAGAGCCGTGCCTGTAATCATTTATGACCATGCAGAAGAGGCTAATACTCTCTGGGGTGGCAGAATGCAAGGAGGAGTCCCTTAGGTTCTCTTGGGGGCTCAGAGCAGTCTGGTCTGCCTTCTGTCTGGGTGAGAATATTGCAAAAGTTTGCCTTTTGGGGAGGGAAGAAAACAAGGTCATCTCTAAAACACAGTGGCAGCCACAAAGGCAGCAGGCTAGTTAGGGATACACCATGAGCAGACGCATGGCTCTTGAAGGAACACAAATGTACCTTTCCAGAGAAAGTTCATTATTTCCACTTCTTTCTTCCCGTTCACACCAGCATATACACGTTGGTACTTAAGCCGTCACACCTATCTTTTCATCCCCCTTCCTCTACGTGTGTGTAAACTCACATGCCATAGTGGAAAAGATAGACATCTTGATAAGAATGAAATCTAGTAGAAAAATAGGCTTTTAATGTTGTTATGTTAGATATGTTATAGGCAAGTCTCACAAAAGATACTAAACAGATGGTTAGTGTATAAAACATATGAAAAGATGTGTTAGCATAGCAGTGATCATAAAGATGCAACTTGACAAAAGGTACCAATTTTTGGTCTTCAGGTTGTTAATAATTGTAAAAGAGGGATATTATTCCAATCTGGCCATTGTGCTGGTAGCAATGTGAATTGTAACTTTTTTGGAAAAATAATCTGGCAGTATAGCAACTATTAACAGCATCTTCTTTGACTAAGCAATCATATGTTTAGGAGTTTATCTTGGAGAAGTAAAAACAAAATCTTACAGGAATATGAAAAAGGTGCACTGCAGCATTGCTTATAACAGCATTTACAAAGCGAGAGTGAAAAAGCAAATGAAATGTTCATCAATAGACTAGAATTTGGCAAAATGATGGTAATACCTTCATGAAGTTTCACTCTTCCTTAAAATGACCTTCAGTTATAGTCTAGCTCCCTAAAATATTTAAAGGCAAATACTAGTACCACCTGTGCAAAAGGCAGTTTAGGAATTTGGAGCAAAGCATGCTGGGAGAAGGGCAGTGAAGGGAGGGCAAAAATGATGTGTTGAGCTTTAGAACAAAGTGTTTGTGGACAGAGAAAGGCTTACTGTGGTGACTACGAAACCACCCACAAACTTCTGTAGAACATGAAGCCATTCTTTGGGGAAAACCCAGAAATTATATGAACAATGAGAGCTATCTGTATATTAAAGGAAATCTGTGTATTAAAGGAAATGTGATTTTATCTGGCCAGTCACATCATGTTCAGGTTTGGGGGTGTCTGGGTTATACGTGATACAACTGATGTATATACTGATCTACCTGTGTTTCAATGAGCTAGAGCCCTAGAGGAGCTCTTGGAGTGCTGGGTGTAAGAGGAACCTAATGAGTAAGTTCTGAACTTCATTAGTAAAGTATTAGGAACAGATTTACATTTTAGAAATATCATTTGGCAGCTACTGGGAAATGGATCTAAGAAGGAAACAGACAACTCATGCAATAGTAGGATCACCCTGAGGCAGGTACAAGAGCAATATGGGAAAAGATAGAAAGTGAGGGAAGACAGATTTGAGAAGAGAGGGAACACCTAACAAAAGGGCAGACTTGGAGCTGTGTCTATGTCTCTTGCTCAGTGCCAGGGCAGAAGATGGCACCATTCATAAACCCTGGGGATTCAATAAATGCTAATCTCAGAAAACCATCTTATCCAAAGAGGTTAACTTTTTGTAGACACTTGTGATATGTCAGCTGCATGACTCAATGCATAACAGTGGAAATAGAACCTTCAATATTAAATTACAGCAAATGAGCTTTCTCCCTAAAGGGCATAGATGTGTCACTTTTAGCAGGATATGACATTAGAATAAAGGACTTTAGTGATTACATTTCATTTGATTTCCCAACTGTAATTGGTTTCTTTCTTTTCTCCTTCACTCAGCACATAGATTTCAGTAATTTTTTTCCAAGGCAGATGAAATCTAAGAAAATACATCTACATCTAACCTTTCTCCTCTAAGTCTTCTGAAAATCAGATCTTTTAATGCCACACTTAAAACATCTAAACCATGGTAACAATCTTACAGGATATGACTGTGCCTAGTCTTTCCAACCAACTTATTAAGAATTTGATGTGAAAAGGAAGGCATAAAAAATGGTAAACATGGAGACAGGAAGATGCTTTTCCTCCCCATGTGCTCTATCCCAATTAAAATTTGAGTTCATGAGCCCACATTGACTGTAATCCTAGGATATATGCATTGAATTCTGCAAAATGTAGCAAGCAGAAAGCACACGCACAGAAACACAAAAAGAACATAAAACTCTGCCTTTTTGTTTTTACACTATCAAGCCAATCCCTTGTTCTGCCTTTATCAAGATGCAACACTAAAAACCCCTGGAGGCAACGCTGCCTAAGAAAGATCATGACCTAGCAGAGGTCAGCATTTAGAGGTGAAAGGAGTTTCTTTTGCTCACCACCATGCCATACTTTAAACTGAGACTCTCACAATGAGCCTGTAAAGATTTTAAGGATTTAAAATTTAAGGATTTTGTAGCTTATGCTTTTGTTCTTATACTTCTAACATAGGCATCATGCTGACTAGAGAGCAGGCTATAGCAATTTGCTTGATTTAGTTTCAGAGTGCTTATTGGGCCCAAGTGATTACTTAGTTTGGTTAAATGCACATAAAAGATACAAAAATGTGTGTGCTGTATTGTAAATTAGTTATCTTCTGAAACACTTCAGTTAATAATAGCAAGTACCAAAGAGTTAATTTAAAACAATAACAATTATAGTGACATTCATTGCATACTCATGATGTGACCTTCAATTTTTTTTTTCAATTCTCACACCAGCCCAACACAAAAAAAGAAATTCAAGTTAATTCGAATGCAATGCAACATGTAAGTGGCTGAACCAGAATAAAAGCAGACCTTGCACTCAGTTTTATAATATAGCAAAAGCACTAATGAGCAGATGTTCCAGAAGAGCCCAAGTTAGGAAGTATACAGAAGGAAGCAATCCAAAGCTCACTATTATCACTCCGATTTTAAAATCAGTTGATAATGCTGATGACAGCTAACCTTTATGGTACACTTCTCTGGTGGATCAGACAGTAAAGAATCTGTTTGCAATGCAGGAGACCCACGTTCGATCCCTGAGTCTGGAAGATCCCCTGGAGGAGGGAATGGCAACCAACTCCAGTATTCTTGCCTGGAGAATCCAGGGACAGAGGAGCCTGGCCGGCTACAGTCCACTGGGTCTCAAAGAGTTGGACATGACTGAGAGACTAACATCTATCATATATACTATGTTTCAGGCACTATTTAAAATGCTTAAAATCTATGAACTCCTTTGATTCTCAAGATGATTTTATGATTTAAGTACTACTAATAACCCATTTAACAGAAGAGGAAATTGAAAGACCGTGAGGTTAAGGAATAAACTCAAGATCACAAAGTAAATGGTTTAGCTGGCACTGGTTGATGTAAGAAAAGCCAATCATGAAAAGAATGCTGTTAATCTGTGCATGTGTGCGTGCCAAATCGCTTCAGTCACGTCTGACTCTTTGCGACGGACTGTAGCCCCACAGGTTCCTCTGTCCAGGGGATTCTTCAGGCAATACTGAAGTGAGTTGCCACGTCCTCCTACAGGGGACCTTCCCGACCCAGGGATCGAACCTGCACCTCTTACATCTCCTGCATTGGCAGGAGGGTTCTTCACCACTAGCACCACCTGAGAAGTCCAGCTGTTAAACTAGGGGCCCACGATCTCATGGCACATTAGAATCAATGGGGGAGCTTTAAAAACTAGGGTGATGGGTTCTGTCTTTGACCAATTAAAGTCAGGGTGTCTGGTGAGACTTAGGGCTCACAGCTTTGGGAAAGTTCCCCAGGAGATTCAAATACAGCTAGGGACAAGACTCACTGTACAGAACAAAGTCAAGACTACTATTTCTATTCTTGGAAAATTAACCTTTGGGCTCAAGGTCAATGGCAGGAGGAAGATTAAAAACTCAGTAGTAAATAAGAGAACTATTACTTCTGTTGTGATAGAAGATATTTTAGCATTGATTGTAAACCAAATCATTACAGATGACCTAAAACAGAATCCCAGAGTGAATGTAGAATCCTGGGCTTATTTAATGAATATCAAAGCTGACTTTCTTATTGGTTTTAATCAGATAGTAAATTTGCCCTATTGTTTCCAGAAACAGTCTAGGAAAACTATATTAGGAAAGGCCTTGCAGATTTTTTTCAACTGGGTTCAAATAGATGATTAATTTCTAAACCACCTATTAAGGCATAAGAAATATCCCTTTCAGTTCAAGTGAACACACACCACTATCTTCCTACTGTTTTATGAATAGGGTTTCAAACAACAAATGAAGTTCCAATGAGAATTCTAGGATGCAAAATTGTTTGTAGCATGATAGAAACTATCTATGAAGCACCTTCAGAAAAATAAAGCAACCTATGCTTTCTCTGGGGCAAATTGGAGAAAAAGGTAAAGCAGATAAAGGATAAAACTTGGTAACATTACCTGTTTAGAGAAGTGAAGACAAATGCTGACTCCACCAAGACCTTTTCTCAAAGCCATAGTTTTATACATATATGTGCACTTCTTGGTTTTCCACCCTTGTTCTACTTTTCCTCAACTGAAGGAACTCACAGAAGAACTAATAGCACCTGTAAATTGGGGAATGGGCTCAAATTTGAGTGCTCTCTTCCAATGATAAAGTGTTGATCCCACAACCCCATTAAAATCAGAACATCACCACCAAACTCCAACACAGAAGGTACAGTCAGCACTCTGGCCCTTGCTTCCTGATCCAAGAGAATCACTACCAGGCTAGACACAGTGACGGCAGGAAGAGTCGGGGTCGGGGGTGGCTTGAGGGGACTCTCCCTGGAAAGCACACATACTAGTTTAGTCAATTTGTACCTTCTGTCTTTAAAATTTAACCACAATCAGGTTTCTTAAAATGTAGGCAGCTTTTCTTTTAGAGACTACCCTTTCGTTCATTCTTACAGCTGACATAAAACCCTAAATTCCCAGGGTTGTGGCTGTCATATTAGGTCTTTGACACACTTGCCCTCTCCGCATAAGTGCCACACCTTTCTTTTTTTTTTTTTTGGTCATTTCCCTCTTCACTGGTGTTTTTGTCCTATTCTGACTTCAAATTTCAAAATAGGTCACTCATAGACAACAGCACTGGGAAATAAACCACAAGATCTAGTCCTATTTTATTTCTACATAAAATTGACTAATGGGGAGGAAAACTTTTGGGTTATTATTATGTTTTTTTCACATACTCTTATTTTTAGCATTGACATATTTGTCACTAGTTTTTTAAATTAATTTATTTATTATAATTGGAGGCTAATTACAATATTGTGGTGGCTTTTGCCATGCATTGACATGAATCAGCCATGGGTGTACATGTGTCCCCATCCTGAGCCCCCCTCCCACCTCCCTCCCCATCCCACCCCTCTGGGTTGTCCCAGTGCACCGCCTTTGAGTGCCCTGTTTCATGCATTGAACTTGGACTGGAGATCTATTTCACGTATGGTCATATACATGTTTGAATGCTACTCTCTCAAATCATCCCACCCTCACCTTCTCCCACAGAGTCCAAAAGTCTGTTCTTTACATCTGTGTCTCTTTTGCTGTCTCGCATAAAGGGTTGTCATTACATCTTTCTAAATTCCATATATATGCGTTAGTATACTGTATTAGTGTTTGTCTTTCTGACTTCACTCTGTATAACAGATTCCAGTTTCATCCACCTCACTAGAACTGATTCAAATGAGTTCTTTTTAATAGCTGAGTAATATTCTATTGTGTATATGTACCACATTTCTTATCCATTGGTCTGCCAATGAATATCTAGGTTGCTTCCATGTCCTAGCTATTGTAAACAGTACTGCAATGAACACTAGGGTACATGTGTCTCTTTCAATTCTGGTTTCCTTGGTGTGTCATTAGTTTTTTAAAAAAGGAAATCTTATATAGCGTAAGTTACCTGTGGAGAGGAATAAGTGCCTTTTAGGGGCTAATTTTTTGAAAATATTTGGCCAGTTTTCAATAAAGTCTGAATGGATTTGTAAAATCAGTTTGTACCTTATTATTTATTTTGTGTTTTGTAGAGGAAACCGAGGTCTCTAAAGCAGTCATACCATTGGGTCAAACAAAGAAGTTTAAGAATTAATACTGCTTTTCTAGGTAATGATAAATATACCTTACTTGGATCAGATACTGTACAGCAGCTGGTCCTAAAGTTTATAGCTACTCATTCTAATAGATTTGTTGTAACTTGTACCACAGGCTGAGTTTCAGAAACTGAATATATGAACACTTATTAAGAGACCCAACAATCTGAGTGATTTTGAATTTCCTGAGAGTATGAATTCATTTAAAATTTGAGAGAGCACCCAGTTCATTAGAATCACTGTCTCCTGAGAATCAGGTGAAGAGACCCAAGAGAGCCAGGGTGTGTGCAGGTCAGGAGCAGCAAGAAACTATTTCAAGATTCTCCATTCAGTGAGAGTTAAAAGATCAACATTATTCCTGAAAATCTGCTTTAAAAACCCCCTCACATGGCTCGTGATGCTTCAGTAAACTACAGCACAGCCTCTCAATGTGTTCTTGGCAGCCAGTCCCCTTGTATTTGATTTCATTTCCAGCACTGTAAAAGACCATCGTGTTTTGTGCTGAGCAGCCCATGTTGTGGTTGGCTTGCATTTAGAGGCTGAGTTTTATTGGGGGAGGGACATGTTTAACACAACATGTTTCAAACACGAGAACCACACTGGGTGCTGCAAGATGTCCATACAAGAAAGGACAGGAAGCCAACACAGACTGAGGGGACAGAAGCTTCCTGGGAATCCCTTCACAATATTGACCGAGCACCTACTGTCTTCCAGGCACCACTGTATGTGCCGGGGAGAGCAAATACAGAAAACAAAGGCCTTGCCATCACGGAGCTCATCTTCTGGAGAGCGGAGGCAGTTAATGCAAAGATATAAGAAAATACATACATAGGCTGTATATGTTGATAAAACCAAAGATAAAAAGTACAACAGGACAGGATAAAAGAGGTAGGTACTGGTACAGTGGTGTTTCCTGTGGGGCAGAATGGGAAATCTTACTGACACAAGTTGCTATTAACATTTGAACAGAGAGTTTAGAAAGTGTCAGAGCTAACCATGCTGCTATCTGGAGGAAAAGCATGGCAGCCAGAGGAAAGAATATGATTATAAATGCCTGGAGGAAGGAGCATGCTTGAGTCTGAGCAGGGTAGCACTGATCTGTTCACTGTTTATGTAACCTGGCAAGTGGAATTGATTTCTTTATTTACGAATTATTCTATGTGAAAAATATATAGACAAATTCCTGCAATGTAAATAATTTAGCACTGGCTGTGGACCAAGAAGTATTTTAAGTGCTCTGTACATACTGTTTAATTCCCGTAACAAACCCTCTGAGGTAGTTATTATTACCTCCATTTACAAAGTGAGCAAATGAAGCTTAGGGATGTAAGCAACACATCCAAGATCTCAGAGTGAGAGGAGGCGAAGCCCTGTTGTAATCCATCTGATTACAGAGCCTATACTGCTAAGGCATGTTGCCTGCCAGGGCCTGTGAAAACGGCATGATTCCACTGGGAGAACACTGGGTGAGACTGCTCTTCCCAAACCAGTGAAGTCATTGAAGAAGGCTATTTATAGCAGCACCCACAAAATAGACAAAGTCTATGTACTACACATGTCTGTGCACAATGCAGAAAGCAAAACCCAGTTTGTGAAATATCATGTTGGAAGTATGATATTGAAAGTATGAAAAAAGTATCTTTTTTCATTGATGCCATATGAGTGGAATATGGTTTTTCCCTAAACATTAAAAATGTTTTGCTACCATTAAGGCACATAAAATATGATTCATGACTAAGTGATATATGTTTTTAGACCAAGAGGGTTGTGATGCATATAGATTCCTGAAAACACGTTAAAATAAGAACTTGATTTTTAAAACACATTAAAATATATCTGAAGAGGTTTCACTATATCAAGGACCACTTAGCACTATATACTGTAATTTTATGAAAGCAGTTCAAAATAGACATTCAAAACCTGTAGTAATGAATTGCCCTTTCAAACTTTACTGATGGTGTATATCATGTTTTGTCATCATTACTGACTTCGCTAGGAATTCTAACTTGTTCTGAGGCTACTGGCAGCGCCTATCTGGCAGAACTTTGGTTATTGCCAGAGTCGGACATGACTGCAGTGACTTAGCATGCATGCATTGGAGAAGGCAATGGCAACCCACTCCAGTGTTCTTGCCTGGAGAATCCCAGGGATGGAGGAGCCTGGTGGGCTGCCGTCTGTAGGGTCGCACAGAGTCGGACATGACTGAGCGACTTAGCAGCAGCAGTAGCACATACATATTTGAGGAGGTAATAAATTTCCATTAAGGCAGCGTTAAAAATTCAAGTTTTAAAAAGAATTGAGTCATATAAAATCTTCATCCTATAGTTCCTTTCAAATAAACATCTTCACCATATCCAGCAACTTCAGTTTAGACATATGAGACATACTAGGACTGAATAAATTAAGGACTACATGATCAATTCTAAATTACTCAATAAAATCTTCTTGCTGTAATACTCGATTAATGACACTTTATTAAACAGATTAAAAATATCCAATCAATTTAGCATACTTCCATGTAGCTTTTTTTTTCCTTTCTAGGAATTTTTAAAAGGAGAATGTTAATATTAATTTATTTATATGTAGGAGAATTTTAGCTTCTTGTGTATTGAAACATTCAGTTTAGTCACTCAGTTGTGTCCAACTCTTTGTGTCCCCATGGACTGCAGCACGTCAGGCTTCCCTCTCCATCACCAACTCCCAGAGCTTGCTCAAACTCATGGCATCAAACTTGATGGACGTGAGTTTGAGCAAGCTCTGAGAGCTGATGATGGAGAGGGAAGCCTTGTGCTGCAGTCTGTGGGGTTGTACTGGAAATCAAAATAACCTTAATATGTGAACATGCATATTATATATCTCAAATACATCTTCTGATCATAACAAACATATAGTAGGAATAAAATAAGATCTGATATGATACATCCATATCATTCTACCACAACTTGTATTTAAAGAACACAAATCAACTGCTAAACTTTACAAAGAAACCACCAGGTAAGTAAGAGTCTACTGTCCAAAGTATCTGACCTTCCAAATCCTAAACCAACATTTCACAACATCATTTTGCTTGCTTCATTTTATTAAAGAAAAGGAAATAAATTATTTCTATGAGAAAATGAGAAGCATATTTACTGTGGTTGCATAAGTCAGTCCAAGACAACCAATACATCTCAAGCAATATGAAAATAGTAATCTGTTTGCTATGTTTCCTAAAGTCCCTAAATAGTCCTTGAAGACAACATAGTGAATTCATGCATTTTTAGTCATTGTATAAGCTGTGGAAAATGCAAACTTTCAAAACTCATAAATTATATAAACCACTCATAAAAAAAAAAAGAAACAATTAAATCCTAAGCCTGCATCAGCTACAGCTCTGATACAGCAGGAATCACAACATTCTTGTTTCTCATTATATCCTTGGTACTTATATCAGAACCTGACATATAACAGGCACTCTGCTTGGCTGGATTTGTATTCTGACTCTACCACTAGCTGTGAGATCCCAAAAAAATTACCCCGACTCTGTCTCTCCATCTGTAAATAAAAATGGGGTAGAATTGAACTTTTAATGTTTAACTAGTATAGATATTGTTAGGCTGAGACTTCCTAATTAAAAAAAAAAATTGTCTGATCTCAACATTATCATGTTTATTCTTCTATAAGTTATGGAGATATTGTTTGGCAATAATTCATAACACAAGCAGAAATATAGATCTATAATAGTTGTTTACCAACTTTTAAGCCACTCAATATTATCACTTCCATTTAGGTGAATGCTCTCTTTTATTTATCTCATTAAGTGTGCGAGAAAAAGGTTCCTAAGTTCCAAACATGGAGACACAGTTTATACAAATGCAAATGTAAACCAACAGGTTTAAAGCAATCATATGGTACTCCAGTGCTTATGGCATAACCCATCATCTGCTCACCACACAAGCTCCTCACAAGAAGAAAATGTCTGGAAGTTACTGTGTCAATCAGCATACCGGAAAATAAAATGATAATGATATATTACTCAATGAAAGGAAAAATGAGCATATGTGCATGTATCCAGTAAAGATTTCCAAGACTAATCAAAGTACATAATCTTCTCTGGGCAGCAAAATAATTCCCTCTTCAAGACTTGTGGAATCTACTGCTCTCAGCACGAGCCTAAGAAAACTTCAGCAATAAGAAGATATTAAAGTAAAGAAAACTAAATAAACATAAGTGAAAAATTATAAATGCTACATAGAAATCTCTTTCTAGACAAGTAAATTCATAAGCAAGCACAGTTGCCCATGTATTTGAGATTTGTTAAGAACAGCGACCTATAGAAATGCATTTTTAAAGCCCTTTGTTCTTTCATTATTTTCATATTGACATTTTTTCAAATATGGTTTTTCACAATTTCTGGTATCATTTTAATAATGCATCTAATCATGGATATCAATGCATATTAAAGATATATTTATTACAGTAGCATTAATTTGCTGACTGTCATTAGTCAGTCACAAAGCTGTGTCTGACTATTTGCAGTCCCTTTGGCTACAGTATGCCAGATTTCCCTGTCCTTCACTATCTCCTGGACTTTGCTCAAATTCATGTCCATTAAGTCAGTGATGCTATCTAACCATCTCATCCTCTGCCTCCCCCTTCTCCTTTTGCCTTCAAAGTTCCCCAGCATCAGTCTTTTCCAATGAGTCAGCTCTTTGCATCAGGTGGCCAAAGTATTGGAGCTGCAGCATCAGTCCTTCCAATGAATATTCAGGAGTAATTTCCTTTAGGATTGCCTGGTTTGATCTCCTTGCTGTCCAAGGGACTCTGAACAATCTTCTCCAGCACTATAATTTGAAAGCATCAGTTCTTTGGTGCTCAGCCTTCATCATGGTCCAACTCTCACGTCTGCACATGACTACTGGAAAGATCATAGCTTTGACTATATGAACCTGTGTCGGCAAAGTGATGTCTCTGCTTTTTAACACACTCTCTAGGCTTGTCATAGCTTTTCTTCCAAGGAGCAAGTGTCTTTTAATTTTATAGCTGCAGTCAGTCAGCATCAGCACTGATTTTGCAGCCCAAGAAAATAAAATCTGTCACTGCTTCCTCCTTTTCCCCTTCTATTTGCCATAAAGTGATGGAATCTGATGCCATGATCTCAGTCTTCTGGATTCTGAGTTTTAAGCCAGCTTTTTCACTCTCCTCTCTCACCCTCATCAAGAGGCTCTTTAGTTCTCTTCATTTTCTGCCATTAGATTTGCTGATAGGTATGTAAACTAGCATACTTATGATTATGAATAAAAGTTCAGTCAGTTGAAAGAGATGAAAGCTATGATTATAAAAATTTAACAGGGACATCCTGGGTGGTCCAGTGGGTAAGAATCCTTCTGTCAATGCAGGGGACACAGGTTTGATCACTGGTCCTGGAAGATCTCATGTGCTGCAGAGCAACTAAGTCCATGCAACACAATTCCTGAGCCTGAGTGACCGAGAGTCTGGCCTGTGCCCTGCAAAGCAGAGAAGCCACTGCAACGAGAAGCCTGCACACCACAATGAAGGGCAGCCCCAGCTTGTTGCAACTACAGAAAGCCCATGTGCAACAACGAAGACCTGATGTAGCCCCCCACCCAAAAAGTTAACAAATAGTATTATTCTTTGGGAAAAGATAGCTGAACTTTACTAAGAAAAGAGAAAACCACCATTGCTTTCTCTAATGGTAGTGGAAAATGCAGTATATATTTAAGAAAAATAATTTGTCTTGCAGGAAAACTAAATATGTGTTGAGGATTTTTATCCATTCATTTTAGTAGCTTTTATTAGGATTCCTATATAAACAACCAGTGAATATTACAAGTAGAACCAAGAAATAAACCAGTACAAACACAGATTCTTTGGGGAATATCCAGCTGTCTTTTAAATAATTATACAGGTAAGTAGTTAAGGATAGAGTAACTTAGATTGGAGAATAAGGGAAGAAAAAGTGTTTGAAAGCAGTAGCAGTAATGAGCTTGCTGAGATCTATCATATCACACTTTCAAAAACACATTTGATTATTTCTGCATGTAATTTAAGCAATTATTTTCTTTAGTTATAAACTGTTGGAAGTATTATATATGTGTATATATACATATGTATAAATATATAAATTATTTGGTAAATCATCCTAACAAATCTTTTCAAAATTACTTCTCTCTTGAAATTTTAGCATTCCTACGCTGAAGAAATTACTTTTAAAATACAACAAATTCAGTGAATTGAGCATTTCAAACTCTTGTCACAAGATCTTTAATGGAACCACATTTGCCCTCTTTAAGTTGCCATTTAGTTTTTGAGTTTTAGGCAATGTGTCATAATATGCTGCAGTGTGTCTCAGAGCTGCCTTCCTGGGAATTATTTTGCTAGAGATCTCATTTAATAAAGTGACACAACAACAAAACAGAGATGAAAACCACATAGAAATAATGAGAATAAGTCAAATATAAAAGCCCTATGAAGTTTAGTCCTCCATAGTTTTACTTTTTTGCTGTTATCGCAACACAGGTTCTGGACAACTGATAAAACTCTGAATACCATACCACAGTGGCCGTTTGTTGGCACTTGGTATATGAGAAAGTCACAGTTGATTATAAGGAAAGGACTGAAAAAATTTGTAGCATACACATTTTTTTTTTCCCCTTCTCTTAAAGATGTCATTCTTTCCAGCTCTCTTGTAGGGTCTGTTAGCAAAATCCTGAAGCAAATTCTTTTCAAGTTGATAAAGGAAACTCTTGATTTCGACCTTATCTAGTGACAAGAATTTTAACATTATAAAAACTCAGCCTGGGAAAAATAATGTCATTCAGGATGACACAGATTCTCCTTGACCAAAGGAGACACCCCTCTGAATCCTCTTTTGAGGAGGTTTCATCTCTAGGCCTTCTCTTAGGCCTGCCTAGCCCAGCTGTAAAGAATTCTGCTAAGTTAATTAAGTGAGAATCTCCCCATCCTCACTATCTGATCATACCGGCTTGTCTTCCACGAGAATTCTGTTAAGTCGGTTTACCAAGCATCCTCTTACCCTTGAGGTCTCAGTGATTTGCCATCCACTGAACACCCCTTGCTGCTTCTGCTGTCATTGCTCTCCCCTCCTTCCATAGTCATGACACTTATCTCAGCAGTCCTGAATAAAGTCTTCCTTACTATCTTCAAAAGCACAGAAAAATTTTATTTTCTTTAGCAAAGACACAGGACTTTCAAGAAGAAATTAATCCATCAGTCTATTTATTTCTCAGGATCTGCCCAACTTTTGTCTTTAGGGTAAAGTATAATACTATTTTATCTGTAGATGCAAGAGTTCAGACAGATAACAAGGAGTTAGGAGTAGTTTGAAAATAAGGAAACAAACAAAAAAAAAAGAAGTGGAATGTTGCAGTAAAATCAGAAGACAGATGGGATAAGAACTGTATATAAGCATGGCTTTTTGTTAACATTTCAGGGTATCTTTAGAAAAACATGGCCCCATAAGACCAATTGAGGATCAGAAACATAAATGTTTGAAAGGTTAATAGAAATGAGAGGGAAATTTTATATAGAGTGGAATACAACTCAGCCATAGAAAGAAAGAAATAATGCCATTTCCTCAACATGGATGGATCTAGCGGTTATCATACTAAGTGAAGAAAGTCAGAGAGAGAGAGAGAAAAGTATCATATGATGTCACTTATATGTGGAATCTAAAACATGACACAAGTGAATTTACCTACAAGCAGAAACAGACTCACAGATGCACAGAACAGGCTTATGGTCGCCAAGGCAGAGAGTGGGTGGGGGAGGGGTGGACGGGGCGTTTGGGATTAGCAGATGCAAACTATTGACTGTATATAGAACAGATAAATAACAAGGCCCTCCTGGGAACTATATTCAACATCCTGTGATAAACTGTAACAGAAGAGAATATAAAAAAGAATGCATATAGTATACGTGTGTGTGTATATACATATACATACACATATATGTGTGTACATATATACATATAGAAGTGAATCACTTTTCTGTACAGCAGAAATTAATACAACACTGTAAATCAACTATACTTAAATAAAATAAATTAAAAAAAAAAAAAGACATGGGGAAGACCAGCTGTGGAAATAACCAAAGGGAATTATGAAGAACGTAGGAACTGGGGGTGGGAGGTCACATCCTTCTGATGGCGGCAGCTACTGGTCCACCCTAGTTGACATTTCCAGGAAGGAACATGGGCCAGTGAGGTTACCTTAGCCGAGTTAAAAGCAAAGCAAAACCTGAATCTAGTTTCTCTGGAGGAGAAGAGACTAAATGTAATTTTAGTGTGTGGTCCCACAATTCAAACACTTACAGCTATATATCCATGCAAAGGATACCCCCACAAAGAAATGCGAGTAAAAATAAACATGCTTGGAATCAGAGAACATAATTAAGTGGAATTCCCCAACGGTTTTGATGTTCTTTAACCTCAAAGTACTCAAGCTGATTTTCTTTAGACCCGATCACCACATAAGTTTCTGCCCATGCCTCACATCCCCTCAGCCTTTTCTGGTTGTGAATCTTAAACACACACACACCACGTACACACATTTTCAAAAAAGTGTTCAAAAAATGACTGCATGTGGATTGTGATGAATAACAATACCCCAAGGATGGAAAAACTTTTAAATGCAGCTTAGTTCAGCCGAAATACCTGACCCCACTCTAGGCGCAACTAGCCCACACCAACAGCTAGTAAACAAGTGGATTGTACTCAGCATGCTTGTCTTCCAACCATGAAGAATTATACAAGATGATAAACAAAAGCAGTAACCACATCAGAAAATCAATTTTTTTCTGGTTTATCTAACATTTTGAGACAGAAGGATAACAAAAAGTAACAACAATGCAAGCAGAAAGAAATGAATGCACCAAAAACTCAACTTTGTAACTTGTTAGAAGAAAAGTAACATCCAAATAATTTGGAAAGAAGATCTACAGTACAAAGAGGTTTGAAGACAGATAGGAATGTGATGGGACTAAAACTGATCCTGGCATCACTGAAGCTCTCAGGGTAGTGGGCATCTATCTTGCTAAAATTAGACATGAATAATTAGAAATTTGATTTTTCTGGCTCTTTGCATAAATGTACATAACATCAATCAGATTAAGCCTATTTATGAACTGAGGTAGAATTTAGATCTGTTTATTTAAATAGGTATGTGTGAATAACCAACTATTTTTGTTTCAATGATATCTCTGGGCCCTTTTAAGGAAACCATGTAAAATGTAGGGGGGAAACTATGGCAATTTCTCTCGTGATGGAAACGTATTTATTCTGGGTTTGTCAACTTACTTCATTTTAAAAATCTTTTTACTTTCAAAATTTTTTTGGCCACGCTGAGCAGCATGTGGGATCTTAGTTCCCCAACCAGGGATGGAACCCAAGCCGTCTGCATTGGAAGTACAGTCTTAACCACCGGACCATCGGAGAAGTCCATTAACTCACTCCATTTCTGACTATAAAATATATAGATGTATTTGTAACTGAAATGACTAGTGAGAGTGGGAAATACGTTTGCAAGATTAAAACACATTTTACTCATAAAGTCAAACTGCTGATTCTGGGATCCATATATTATTAATGCCTAAAAGTCAAGAGACACATGGTATGTGATTTTCCCACATCACAGAACCTTGTGGAAAGTTTTGGAAGAGGCCATATGGTTTTTCCTCTATTTACAAGCAGAAATGTGGTTTAACTGCTTCCCAGACACATTATTATTAACTCTGTCATTTTTTTCCCCAAGGAGACAGCAATCTCAGTAATTTTCCCCCACCAAAATCCCCTATATGGTCAATTCTGAATCTGTCCTTCTGTCCTGCTTAACTTAATTTCACGGTCTCTTGTTCTAATTAGGGTTGAGGAATATCTTTCCACCAGAAAACAACTATAACTCAGAATATCTTCTGCCTCTTCTACCAGACAGTAATTCTTCCATGAGAGTTCATTTTTAACCTTTCTTCCCCAGATTCTAGTCTCCGTGGTTATTTCTATTGCTTGGCTATCTCTCCCTTCCCTATCCCACTACCATATTTACCATTAAAGGGTAGTCCAAACTGAAAGTAATAGATTGCAGAATCTATGTACTAGCTCAAAACACAACTCCACTCTCTTACAGTAAGCTCATTTCTTTGCATCTCATTTCTCATTTGATCTTTTGACATATAATCATTGCTAAAGAGCCCAAATGGAAAACATCACCTTTGATTTTATAGTAACACTCTGAAATAATTTATGCTCTAAGTGCCCAGGAAAGGTATAATGGATACATGTAATTTTCTATTGGACAGTCCAATCCTTGGAACACATTCCCCTTTAAATCATACATAATCAATGCACACTGGAAAACATTTATAAAGTATTACACATATTGGAAATATAAAGGATGAATACAACAATTATTGTAAAAGTTAGAGAACTGAATCAAAGCTAGAAGTAATCTACCAGTGATTTCAGAACTTTATTTAGAATTACCACAAAATGACAAAGGGCTAATGTCAGTGTCTCTGCCAGCTTTTTTTTTTCAATCATGTATAGATAGTATAAACCTATATCAAATGTTATCTACTGCATGCATATCCAGTTACCCACAGGCCTCTGACTTCATATCCTGTCCTTTTTGCCACAGGATCAGCAGAGAGTTAAAACAATACAACAGTAGTAAGTTACTACCTAAGCTCCCTTTATTTCTAATGTTTCCCCCCTTGTATCTTTATAATATACTTTTTCTTCTTCAGTCTCTGGGGAGGAAATAATCCTTTAACATCTTCAATACTTTCTTTGCTCTCCCCTCTACTTGGACACATTTAAAATCTCAAATTTAAACACATTCACACAGACATATTCCCTTGAACACGTATTTTTAACATTTAATAAGCACACACTTAATATTTCTTTGGTATTGCCTCTTCATTTATCTCCACACTTATTTACAGATTAAATGCTCTGCTCCCAAGTCTCCATTTTCTTAACATCAAAAACTTCTGCTCATGTCACTGAACTCATGAAGGTAACCAATGTCATCTTTTCCCCTGAAGTCAAAGGACTCTCTCAGTCCTTGTTTTTCTTTATTGTTTAGCAGTAGTGGAGATTGTTCACCAAAGCTGATACCTATGGTGATATAATTCTCTTCCTCAATGACCTTATCCTCTTCATTGGTACTATCTCATTTCTGCAAATGACTCCCCATCTCTATGCCTAATGGTGGTCTTCCCGCCAATCTCTTGATCAGAACATCCCATAGAAAATCAGAACATCCCACCTCTCACTTAAGATCTGCTTGGTCCAAAATTAACACTTCCTTCTTGAAATAAACAACTCTTCTGTCCTATTTCTGTTTTTTTTTTTTTTTTAACCCAAGTTACCGAAGTTCAAAAATTTGGAATACTTGTTGAGTCAATTTTCCTACTTATATCCTATTAAATAATATACTTGCTTTCTCTGAATGTTCTTTTCCATTCCACAGTGTTGCTGTACTTTAGGATCTATTACGTTTGTGCCTATACTATTCAAAGGACCTTTTATTTGGTTTTCTCAAAGCTGTATCTGTCATCTCTACTTTCCCAATGCAACTCACATTCCTCATCACATCACATAAATGTGATCATTTTCATTATGTCATCCTACTTGACACAATTCTGGAATATAAACTCCTCATTCTCAGTAAGGTATTTAATGCCTTTCACTTGGTTTTATATTATTTTTCAGTTCTATCTTCTCCTACTCTTGTTTTCTGCCCTTCCACCACTGGCAATATTAACCATAGCTGCTTACTGTTCCTTTGGCAAAGCTTATGCTTTCTGAGGCTATGTCCTTGTTAATACATATGCTTCTACCTGCCAGATTTCTCCCTTTTCTGTTCATCCTGGTAAAAACTTCACCTATGCATGTCCAGTCATTTCAAGATTCTCTAAGTTTGTCAACTCTGACTCAATGTCTTCTAGGATCAGTCCAACTGAAAGTAATTTTTTTCTTCTGTACACTTTTCCAGAACCTAGCTTCCACAACTCACAGAGCTCTCACTATGTAGTGTCATTGACTGCCCTGAACTGTAAGGATTTGAATCCAAGCATTCTCTCCCTCACTCTCCGCCCACATTAGATAGTACATTTCTCAAGGTCAGGGTTAACTTTTCACAACTTGGAAATTCTACTGCACTTGGTATAGGGTTTTATAAAATGTTGGAACTTAATTTAAAAGTTAAGTTGAATGAATTCAGACCAAAAGCAACTACATGCATAAAAATACAAAATATATAGAAATATAATTCCTCATCATTAGAAATTACTCTCTTCAACTCTGTAATTGACTAAAAGCCAAACAGAACTGGGTGACTTGGTACTACGCAAATTTCCCATTATTCACATTTTAAAGAAAATTTTAAAGCCCATAAATTAATGCAGAATTTGGCTTACTTCCCACAGGAGGAACAAAACAGTTTCATTTTAATGTTTCCTCCGGTCCTTAAGAGTCAGCAGTTTTTGACGAGCGTAAGTGGGAGAGAAGACAGAAAAGCATTGTCTTTTTAAAGTACTCTCTACAGAAAGATCAAGTTTATCTATAAAAATGGAAAACTGAAAGTGGAAAAACCTAAAATGGCAATGTTGGTAGTTTTCCCACCACGAAAACATGTTTTCATATAATGAGAAGTTTCATTTTAGAGCAATCACTCCCAAAAAAATAAAAATTAGGTATCATTTTTGTAATAGACGTATTTCTTTAGTCTAAATGTGCACTTCAGCAAATGCCGATGTATTAAATATCCCTGATGAAGAGATAATATCAGAATCTAACATTTACAATTATAGGTACCTGCTAATTTAGACTTCCCTCATTATTTTAGCATTTGGGTCACTGGAATTCTTTGAATATTATTAATCCTGAAAGTCAATCAATAATTTTAAAGCAAGTTGTATAGAAAAATAAGTCTTTTGTAGAAGAGAAAACATAAAATAATTCAGCATGGAACATCATGAAGAAATGGAATAGATATTTTACTAAAAGGAAATCCACCCCACAGATAGTGAACAATCTTATAACAAGTGTGTAGTACATGAGGGTTACAACTAAAAATGTTACTTTGCATAGTCATGATCTGATACAAACACTGTTGGAAAATCCACAGAGTTTCCCACATACAGCTACAGATTGTTGTAGTTGAAACTAAACAGAAAAAATCCTTTATGAAAAATAAGAGTAAGATTAGATTACCATGTAGACAAGAAAAATAGAAGAGACAGTGAAAGCACTTAAATAGGAAATAAGAGTTGAGGTCTGTTTACCAAATTCTCATATAAACAGGTAACTGAAATTTATTAAGTACAGAAATAACAAAGAATGTTTCTATGACAAAAGGAATAAACATCTATGAGCAAGATAGATGTCAGATGGATGTTTTAATTTAGATCACATGCTAAATGTTAATAATTCAAGGCATGGGGCAGTTGTTTACATCAGTCTCTTCATTTCAGAATAGAAACCTATATTATTGTCAAGGTCTGTATTTTATCAGTCTTGTCTTAGTGGCATCTTACTCGATTATGTACAGGAAACCAAACACAAGTTGTAAAATAGATTAGAGAAAGATCACATATGTTGATCCATAAACTGTAACATCATTTGCTATTGCTACATATAAACCTCATATCCTTTCCAAGTCTATAAACTACTTAATTTAGTGTTACCAGATAAGGGAAATATCATTTGAATAAATGCATTTTTTCCAAAAGCAATTTGCAGCATGTGTATGAAGAAACACTTTGGGATTTCATAAATGTGACTTTGAGTTAAACATTGATTTTATGATTTGGCCAGTCATTTAAAATAAATAATCTCATAAGTCAGGTTTAAATCATGTGGTGCCCCATTGTCTTTTTCATTTTTGAGGTATGGTCAGAGAGTTCAGATATAGCCCTTTACTCACTAATCCAGTACAATGTGCTGAAACGGCCAGTTGACCAACCACTTAACAAAAATAAAAGTGACAGTCAAGGGACTGCTACTGGATGAATAAAGGTTGAACTTACCATCATTTAGTATGTATATTAAGACTATTATATCATTCTATTATTGATCCTATTAATCAATTATATTATTCAAAGAAAAGAAGGAAGATCAGAGGGAGGAAGGGAGGAAGTCAAACAAAAAATTCCTGATTGCTGTCTTCAGTGCACTTATAGTAATAAGTTTAAGGTTTTAAGTCCAATCCTTTTCTTAGAAATGTTACACAAAGATGCTCAACTTGGGCATATACAAAACTGTGCCTCTTGTATATGTATGTCCCCTTGCAACTCCTAATTCCCTTTTCCTGCTCCGTTTTTCCTCAGAGCACTTACTGCATCAGACATATTATATACTTTATCTGCTTCTGGCTCTGTCTCCTCACCTCTAGACTATAAACTCCTAAGAAGCACAGACTCCTCTCAGTTTTGTTCACTGCTGTGTATCCAGTGCTTAGAATAGAGTCTGTCACTTAACAGGTGCTCTCTAAATATTTAATAGATAAATGAGATCATTTTTTTGTTTTTGTTTTTGTTTTTCTAGACTTCTGGTGCATTTTCTAAGACAAAATTGCATTTTTTTCCCATTAAGCTTTGTTCTTATACACGCAGCAGTCTGGCTTACAATGTGATTCCACTTACTAGCTGTGATACTGGGTGAGTTATTCATTTCTCTGAATTTCAGCAGAACAAGGATCACAGAAGTATCTGTGGGTTGTTGTGAGAGATGAATGAGAGAATTCACATGATGTACTTAACATAATGCTTGACACATAACAACTGTTTAATAAATTTTGGTGATACTTGTTCTTACAACTATTAAATTATTTTCTTCTGTTGCAAACAGCTTAACTGATTCTTAAATCATCTTACAATTAATGACACTGGGGACATTTAGATTCAAGAGCTAAGGTTACATGCAGCTGAGTCTCCTGAAAAAAAGCTACTTCCTGTGTGCGTTGCTTTCAGGAAGCATTAATCCTCCTCTTATTCCATACTGTATTTCAATTAATTGATTATATTCAGTCTTCTCTGCTACATTGTGTGGTCTTTTAGAGTATAAAATCTCTGTATTCTATCACAAAGCAGGCACTCTATAGATGTTTGTCTAATGGATGAGTTACTGTAAAGAAATGGGACTGATTCCATTATTTGTAGTCACATTAATCACATCACACGTGCACTACCATTAATGCTTGAAAATTACATTTCTCAATAGATGGTGGAGATCTAGAGAGCAGAGTGGAGGTTTTAATGTTGGAGAGTGATGCAGAGCAGTGTGGATGAGAATAAAAGAAATGGCATTCAGTGATGTACTGTGAATAAAAAAGTGCTCAGAAGATCGATACAAAACCAGTTCTTATACTCTCATAAATGGTTACTCTATTTCAATAGTAATGATCTAATTTCCATCCATCTTACTTTACGGAAGTGTGACTACTCAGGGAAAAATTCTAATAAAAAATACTTGATAAAGTTGAAAAGAACAGTTATTAGAAATGAGGACTCTGGAATAGGGACATGGCACATCAAGGCTGTATATTGTCACTCTACTTCTTTAACTTACATGCAGAGTGCATCATGAGAAATGCTGGGCTGGAAGAAGCACAAGCTGGAATCAAGATTTCCGGGAAAAATATTAATAACCTCAGATATGCAGATGACACCACCTTTATGGCAGAAAGCGAAGAAGAACTCAAAAGCCTCTTGATGAAAGTGAAAGAGGAGAGTGAAAAAGTTGGCTTAAAACTCATCATTCAGAAAACTAAGATCATGGCATCTGGTCCCATCACTTCATGGCAAATAGATGGGGAAACAGTGGAAACAGTGGCTGACTTTATTTTCTTGGGCTCCAAAATCACTGCAGATGGTGACTGCAGCCATGAAATTAAAAGATGCTTGCTCCATGGAAGGAAAGCTATGACCAACCTAGGCAGCACATTAAAAAGCAAAGATATCACTTTGTCAACAAAGGTCTGTCTAATCAAAGCTATGGTTTTTCCAGTAGTCATGTATGGAAGTGAGAGTTGGACTATAAAGAAAGCTGAGCACTGAAGAATTGATGCTTTTGAACTGTGGTGTTGGAGAAGACTCTTGAGAGTCCCTTGGACTGCAAGGAGATCCAACCAGTCCATCCAAAAGAAAATCAGTCCTGAATATTCATTGGAAGGACTGATGTTGAAGCTGAAACTCCAATTCTTTGGTCACCTGATGCAAAGAGCTGACTCAATGGAAAAGACCCTGATGCTGGGAAAGATTGAAGGTGGGAGGAGAAGGGGATGACAGAGGATGAGATGGTTGGATGGCATCACTGACTCAACGGACATGAGTTTGAGTAAACTCTGGGAGTTGGTGCTGGACAGGGAGGCCTGGCGTGCTGTAGACCATGGGTTCACAAAGAGTCAGACATGATTGAGCAAGTGAACTGAACTGAACACAGCTTGAGGTTTGACCACATGCAAGAATCAGTGAGAGGTTAGGAAATCCAGAGGTATGCAACATCACAGCAAAAATACTTTCAAAAAACTTATGTTAATAACCACCCAAATGCAGAATATTTAATAGTGCTAAAACCTGTATTCAAATGATAAAAATATACAGCGCTTCATACAGGGTAGTAAACAGCACAATGTGTACCCCAGAAACAGAAAGAAGCTTCAGACTGGCAGATGTTATGGTTGAATCAGCCATTTAGCATGTATTCAAAATAAGAGATCAGAGAGAAAAAACCTCAGTATCACAAGGCTTCTATGTCTGTAACTCTCACATGCTGTGAATCTATCTCTTTGAGTAATGCTTCTCATCAGGAAGGTACTTACATTAGGCCGCAGTCTGGCTGCCAGATCATAATACTTCTCAGCTGCTTCATTGAGGCTAGCCTGTCTGTTAAAGAGAAAAACATCAAACTATATTGGTCATTTCAAAATTTCAGACTGATGAACAGAATCATTATGCAGCAAAATAATATTAACTTTTAAAAAATCATAAAGTTAAAGTGCAAGTCACTCAGTCGTGTCCAACTCTTTGTGACCCCATGGACTTTACAGTCCATGGAATTCTCCAGGTCAGAATACTGGAGTGGGTAGCTTTTCCCCTCTCCAGGGGATTTTCCCAACCCAGGGATTGAACCCAGGTGTCCCGCATTGCAGGCAGATTCTTTACCAGCTGAGCCACAAGCCATGTCAATCAAATAATAAGCTGACTAAGCAGAAAAAGATAATTAAAAATTGAATGCTGCAATGTACTTATGGAGCTTCCAGGTGGCTCAGCAGTAAAAGAATCTGCCTGCAATTCAGGAGATGCAAGTTCAATCTCTGGATTGGGAAGATCCCTTGAGAAGGAAGTGGAAACCCATTCCAGTATTCTTTCCTGGGAAATCCCAAGGACAGAAGAGACTGGAGGGCTACCGTCCTTGGGGTCACAGAAAGAGTTAGACATGACTCAGTGACTAAACAACAAATAATGTACTTTGTCATGATATTTTAGGCATTGTAAATAATATCTCAGTATCTCAGCCTAATCCTATTCAGCAGATATTACTGTAAATTTACACATTAGAAACTAGAAATGTCATTTTTCTTTTCCAAGACAAGATAATATGTTACCGGGTTGAGATTCTCCTGCTTTAATATGATGTCCCAGAAAAACCCTTACTTTTAAAAATAAATTGTCAAGATTACTATATAGCTATTTTTGTTTTATGAAAATCATAAATGTTTGCAGTTTTTTTTTTTTTTTAATCTGTATCTATCTATAAAGTTACTTTATTTTCAATTCAGGAGAAGAAACTTTCAATATCTGTAGTCTACCAAAAAAAAAAAAGTCAGCTTCTCCCTCTCTTTGCTCTCTGGCCACAAGGGTAGGCATGTGATGGAGCCTCAGCTAAAGGGACATTCTTGCTTAGGACCCCGACTCCTGAGCAAACGGCTGTAAGATGAAGAAACAGTTAGAATTGCTCACAATGGTGGAGGCAACAGGGCTTTGTCCTTTCAGACTCTTCCTGTAAAGAATTATTATTGGATGTCCTGCTTCTTTGCAGAAAGAGCCTGGGGCTACCTTACTTCCTGCTGATTCAGGCTTCCAGCCTGTCTTGAATTCTGCAGTTCCCACAGCCTTCAAAGAGCACCAGTCAGTTTTTCTTAACTACCACAAATACTGTGACTGTCACAGCTGACTGACACAAATAAGATGTACACTAAACTTTATAGATAAGTTTGTGCGTTGTCTATTCTTGCAATTCACAGCAAACTCATTGCTTCAGCCAACTGGTTAATAGAAGAAATCAAATGTCTTGAGTTTCCAGGAAGTCCAGTCAATAAGCCATCAAAACATGGTATGTTTGGGACTTCCCTGGCAGTCCAGTGTTTAAGACTCCACACTTCGAAGCAGGGTACATGGGTTCAATCCCTGGTACAGGGAACTAAGAGATCACATCCCACATGGTGCAGTCAAATAAATAAATAAAATATTAAAAACAAACAAACAGAAAATAATACATTTTATGATCATGCCATGCTGCTTTCAGAAAACCTTCCAGAATAGTAGATAATAAGAGTTAGAAGCTCTTGCAGGTCGCACAGTAGTCTGGTGAACACATTTGTGGGGCAGAAAAGAAACACTATAGAAAAGACAAATTCAGCTTTAGATATATGTACAGCACAGTTATAACATGAACAATAGTAGTTAATGCCTTGAGGTCCTGCAATTAAATGGAGTGTTCTCTTGAAACTGTGACATGAAGACGCTTTTGAGATAAGAAGATTGCAAAGAGACCAGGAATAAAGAGAAGAAACAAAAATTAGCCTTTTCAACTAGAAAGCTACTACTCTCTTTAAAAGAGAAGGCAAACTGGGCATTAACTATAAAATTGAATTTGCACTTTGGTCAGGCCACATAAAAACTATAAAGACATATACCAAGCAACCATAAAAATTATAGGAATAAGTGAAGACAACATTTCTCCAGAGAGCAGGACATATTTTTCTAATTTTTAAAGGAAAAATAATTAGAAACATTGCTATTTTTAATAGGGTTATGAGAAAGTAAAAACCCTTGACTTAAGACTCTACTGGACTCATGACATGTTACAATGTGCTGCTGCAATTTATATTCTCATAAACATTGAAGTTCAATTTCAATATGTCAAGAAAAGTGTTTTAGTCTGGTATGAAACTGTAAAAATTCTCTCACTAGGATATTTAATGAAGGTTCCCTCAACCAAATTATAAGATCACTTTGGTTCAGATTCATTTGGAAATTTGAACCAGAATTCATTAGGTCATGCCCTGGAAAGGTTTTCTCCAGAGCAAAATAAAAGGCATGGAGGTAGGAAATTAGAGTAACTTAATACTACAAAGAAGTAGGTCACTTTGAAGCAAGATAAACCAGTGTATGTCAAATATAGAAAGTATGGCTATCATTAATATTCATCTTATGGACATTCAAAGTCATGAGGGAGATAAGGATCAAAAGTGGAACTAAGGAATTCATCGGGTAAAATGCCTTTAAAATAATAATCGATGCAACTGAAAAAAGGTTTCTCCCCCTAAAAGGGTTATCAGTCTATCAAGCCTTCCCTGTCTTCAGTCTTTTGAATTCTCAAAGGAAAAATCTAGTTTAGATGACTTAGTCTATTAATCCAGAAGTAGAATTAATGATATTGCATTTAATAAAAAATATAAATAGTGAAGTTTATTATATTTGCTATATAATTGTGAAAATTAATGTTGACTCTTGGACTTTGCTTCTAATATTAAATGGCTTTTACTGACTAGTTATCAGGCATTTATGGCAACACATGTAAAACTGTGGGTAAAACAGTGTATCAGCTCTATCCACTCAATCTTCACGTGTATGCTTGCTATACTCTCTACAAAGAAAACTAATGAGGTGTCTACTTTAAGGCGTAAACTATACTGCATACTCCCCTCTGAAAGAAGCATCCAGGGAGTACTTAATAAATCTTAATTGCTAAAATGATTGAATCATTAATCAACATTTGAAAACTGAGGAAATTAGCAATATTCTGCTAATTGCTTAGGGGATTCTAGTAAATATTGTCTAGAAACTTAACCACTGGTGTTAAAGACTGATTACAGGACTCAGGTTCCCAGGATTACTGGGATCAAACTATTTAAAGAAGCTGATAAAATATATTTTTCCTGTACACCCATATTTTTTCTTTGTTCACTATTCCTTTTCTGGGACACTAAATTCTCTATCATTTATAAAATTCCATGAATTGATTACTGCATTTGCCAGTTACATCAGTACCATGAACTGACTGCTATTATTAATCACATTTCAAAGATGATTAAAATTAGGTTTAGAGAAGTTGACATCCCCCAAGTTAACACAGCTGGTAAATGGTTGAACTTGAAATCAAGGACTCGAAAGCAAAATATCTGAACCACAAGACCAGGTAGATATCTCTGTAAGCATCAGATATATCAGAAGGACATGTGATACACTGTTCTGTGGCAGATGATCACAGCAGTTCCCACATCAAATACTAAGAAAGGAAAAAAACATGTTATTTGATTATTATGATTTAAAAGCAATGATTTACATGTAAGAAATGAAATTGGAAACAATGAAAATATGGAGAACATTTGCAATGACAGGTTTTACTTCCTGCGTGACCCTAACCCCCAAATTGATTAGAAGTAAACTTCACCAGACCCAGCTGAGCAAAGGACAGTTTGAGAATGGTGAAATGCATGATATGTTTTGCACTATGAACCTCACCCTCTCCCAAAAATGGGGGAAGAAGAGGAACTCAGGGGAAAGGCAAGGAACTAGGGAATGAGAAAAAGCAAGAACAGTGTTTGGATACTCACTTTCTTACCCTCACGATCTCCTATTTCTGGCGGCAGGGGTGTGTGAGATCACAATTAGACAGAAAACGGAACCCTAAGTTTCCCGTTATGTAGAATGTGTAAAGGGGAAAGCAGTTGGCTCTGCCAAGAGATCTCCCAGGCCATATGCAGACACCCGTGTACTCTGGTCATAGTACATTTTAAAAAGCCAGGAATGAGATAGTGAGGAAGAAAAATTACTCTTACCAAGAAAGTACACTAAGTCCAGATGGGTGACTGTCCTCAACAAGGAACATGTTACCTTGAGGCAGCATTACGTTTCCTGGGCATGTGTGCTCAGATCTGTCCAACTCTTTGTGACCCCATGGAGAGCAGCCCACCAAACTCTTCTGTCCATGGAATTTTTCAGGTAAGAATACTGGAGTGAGTTGTCATTTCCTCCTCCAAGGGATATTCCCCACCCAGGGACTGAACCCCCGTCTCCTGAGTCTCCTGCCTTGGCAGGTGGATTCTCTACCACCGAGCCACCAGGAAGTACGTTATGTCCCTTATCTAGAGAATAAAGAGTTAATCACTATGCCAACAACAGACATCAACTGCAGGCTCATACAGAGGCTCCTTCTTATTATTAACTCCTGCCCATCATATATGCAAGGCCCTCTTTCTCTGCATATTACCTGTGGCCTCTTGGGGCCAGAAAAGATAGGAAGCAGAAAAAGCCAGATGGTATTTGTAAACTCTACTATGAAGTAAACCTTGACTTCTGAAGAAATCACTGGATTGGGCTAATTGTATTTTTGGTCTTTAGATTCAGTTTTTCTGCTGCCAGTGAAAAGACAAGCTCGGAATTTAAACAGATAGTAACAAAAGTCACAAATAAATGTCATCATTTGATTACTATGGAATTCTATTTTTGCACAAGGGACTATGAAGCTTATATGCTAAAAACAAAGAAATAAATTTCGTTTTACTAATTCTCCTCTGATATTATTTTATGACAGAAAAGTGTCTTTTAGAACAGGTTTAGGACTCAATATTCTGACAAGATAAGATGTGTAAAAGAAATCTGGGGATCAATTACGTTATGAAACAGCAACTTAACATATCCTGTAAAATGTTTGAGGAGAATCTAATTAAAGAATTATTTACAATTACCTACATTTTTATGTATTCTGTGAAAGTTGGTAAATTTAAAATGACTTCTCTGAGAATAGAGAAAATAAAAACTCAAGAAGGAGCATTTTGAAGACTCTCTTCAACTACAATTATTAATGCTTGTGAATTGCCAATTTTGAATTGAAATTATTTAATGTGGATGATAATCACTATTTGACTCATATAAAAGACAATATTTTATTAAAGTCTTGGTGATCATGTTCAAGAATAAATTATGAGCTTTTTTTTTTTTTAAACTAGAGAGCTGTTTGTTCCCTGTATCATGAAAGTAGAGTGAAACAATAGCTGAGGTTTCCTGGGTTTGTGCCAACTTGCTAAACTTACATTTAACTTTAAGTTACTCGAAGCAGAGCCACATTTTAATTCTAGTTGATCAATGTATGGTAGGAATAGATGTATAACTGAAATAAACAAGGACATAAAAATGTATGGAAAATCTTAAAATAGCAAAATCAGAGTCACATATATGTAAAAATAATGGAGCAGAAAAAAAATCCTTGCAATGAAACTCCTAGAATTAACTGTTAATGATCATCAAGGATTCTCAATGAAAACTCTCAGTCAAGAAACGAAAAGTGGCCTCATGGTCAGTAGGCATCCATCTCAATGCTAAACATCAAGGAGAGAGAAGCAAAGCGGAAATGTAGCTGTAACAGAAGAAAAGACTTTGCTGATGTTTTAGTTTTACAAAATAATTCCTTAAAGTTAGACATTTCTTGATGTCCCATAAGAGTGTCAGCCCATTCTTTAATGGCCTCAAATCTTTCAGTGCTGCTTAGGACAGGTTAAGCCTGTATCTGTAAAGATTACACAATAAAAAGAGAGGAAATGAGGAAATGTGTATTGGTAATGTCCACTATAATATTCCCATATAATACTTATATTCAAGGTGTAATGCTTGGGTGGAGAGACTGGGTTGAGAGAGACGACAAAAGGAAAGGCAAGCTAGAACTTCCTTATAGGAGAGGTCCAAGAACCAACGTCATAAGCATTACCTGGGACTTTCTTTGGAAGGGTAAAGGTACCACCTACACATCCTAAACTAGAACATGTGGTGTAACAAGATCTCTGGTGATTCATGATTCACACATACATTAATGTCTGCAAGGCATGAAGTAGGAAGATGCCTACCTTCCTTCAACCTCATCTGCCATGCCTCTTTTAACAGTTTTTTTTTTTTTTTTTTTTAATTTCTTGGCCCTATTTATTTATTAACTTTTTTTTTTTTTTTTTACTTTTTGGCTGTGAAGCATGTGGGATCGCAGTTCCCTGAACACGGATTGAACCTGTGAACTCTGCAATGGAAGCATGGTCTTAACCACTGGACCAGCAGGGGAGTCCCCTGTCACGCCCCTTTGCTTTAAAGACCTTACAACCCATTATGACCTACTTGAAACAAGCCCTTCCTGACCAAAATTGGTCAGAAAAGTACAATTCATAAATGGAAAATCCAGTAACTTTTCAAGTGGTCTTTGATAATTTGCTAAGTATTAAAGAAGAAAGCATATGACCCAGAGGGCCTTGGAGATATTTCCAACATCCAACATATGTGTGCATGTGTGTGTGTGTGTTTGTATACATAATCTGCTCTGAGAAATAATCTGACTTTGTTCCTTCATCCCTTAAGAACTTCAATTTTATGTCACTTCCAGTAAAATTATTTGAGAATAAAAACCAAAAGATAACAATTTTTTTCTCAAATATTCACTCTGCTCTCTAAAAATTAGGGAAACATTGGGAACCTGTTGGTACAGTTTTGCCTTTCTTACTACTTAGGAAGCAGTGACAACTTGGACCCTTAGACCTGGAAAAAAGGAAACTGCAGTTATCTCAGCAGTATGACACTATCCTAAGATGATATGTCTAAAAACTTAACATCTCCAAGTACAAACTTGAGATCACTCTCCTATGACTATAAATCTACTTTCTAAAATTTATCATATAGGGTAATTTAATAATATTGGAAGGATCTTACTATTTAGGATTGACATACTTAAAAATCTGTTACTCCCTGTAAATCCTTTTTCCATCAGTAAATTCAGGAGTCACAGCTTCTAGGTAATTGCTCAGTTATAAAGATGTGAGGGAGCCAATGGGACACAGTGACAACAGTATTAAACTTGGCCAAAATATGCTAAGCATAAATCCCAGCTTTACCAACCGTGTGAAATAACTAACATTGAGCCTCAGCATCTTCATCTGTAAAATGGGAATATAAATATCTTCTTCATATATGTGCAATTATAATTAAGAAGGTGACACATAAAATGTAAAATATGGTGCAGGTAGACAGGGGGTATTTGAATAAATGCTACTTTTGTTCCTTCATTACCCTATAAGTGGATTAAAAAAAGAAAAAGAAAAAAAAAAAAAGCGTTTCATCCCAGCCCATGAATGCTGGGAATAAGTTAAATTTGTTTTCAGCATCTCAATCCTTCCTCTCAGGTGTCAAATATCCTTGTGTGCTTTCAAGCTTCCAGTTCTGGGAGAACACTGAATAAATCCATTTATACAAGATGCTTCTAACAGAATAATTGATTCAATACTTTCCTCTCACAACTCTATAGACATAACTCTACTAAGTTTTAGTATTTTAAATTCCTTTGATATTTTCCTTTGATGATAACCAATCTGCTTTTTTTTTTAATGCTCTCATCTGGAAACATCCAGTACTTTTTCCTTTTCCATTTTATTTGAAGTACTAAAACTGTCAACACGTGTAGTCAACGTTCTAATATTATGTGAGGCCTTCAACATCTGTGATCACTCTTCCTGGAAATATATTTAGTAATTAGCCAAAATGTGGATCCTGTCTTCCCAAACAAGGCAAAAGCCAGAAAGTCCCTCATCTTCCAGCTTTCTTCCAGCCAAAGTATCAGCACAAAACTCAAGTTCCATCAATCAGATGCAAACTCATGAGAGTCAAAGTCAGAAGCAAGCATAATGGGCTGGGGGTGAGGGGCTGGGGGGAGGGGCAGCTGCACCCAGAAGAATCATCTCATGAATGTGGTGCTTGCTCTTCTTGGTTCCTTGTGGGTGATGATGACAGAGCTCTGGATTCTAAAATCTGCTGTGCTACAAGGAAAGTCAGGCGGTAGAAATTATTTCTGGTTATGTAGAGTACTCTCAGTCCTGTCAGAAGAGCCTGTGGACTGCAGAATTCTCTACAATAAATCCTGTTTCTGTTTAAACTGGCAAGAGTGGATTCTTTAGTGAGCAACTAAAAATAGTGACTCGAGTAGATCTCTTTTCATTAATTTGACTTTTAATATGATGATTAAAGACCTTCATCCTATCTTGGAAATTTTCTCTATCTGTTGATAATTGTTTACCTGCTCTAGGTTCTCCTTCAAAAATTTTCTGTTTACATTAACATCTATAAAACAAATACAATTATATGTGTATATATGCCATATATGGGCTTCTCTGGTCCCTCAGATGATAAAATATCTGCCTGCAATGCAGGAGCCCCAGGTTCAGTCCCTGGGGTGGGAATATCCCCTGGAGAAAGGAATGGTTATCCACTCTGGTATTTTTGCCTGGAGAATTCTGTGGACTGAGGACCCTGGGGGGCTACAATCTATGGAGTGGCAAAGAGTTGGACACAACTGAGAGACTAGCACTACACTTTTTCATTTTTGTGCCATATATAATAGCATATAATTACACACACATATTTATATATACAGACAAAAGTATCACATATTACATGTGTACATGTATACATGTTACATGTATATAGTAGTATATAAACACTGCCTATATACGTGTATAAATAACTATATGTACACAGCTGTATGCTATACATAATTATATGTATATATATGTATATATAAAACTACTGTGTATATACCATTATCATTCTATCCTCCAATCTTTTATACTTTCAGCCATCATTTTCATATCTTTAGTGTTTTTCAGTAAGTACTGGGAAAATATCTATAATTTCTGTTTAAATTATCTATGAATTTTACATTGCCTCCACTGTAATTATAAACTCAGAGATCCTATTAATCACTGAGTAAATTTTTCTGATGTTACATGATCCCTCTATTCGACCTATTTAATTTTCACAGATATATTCAGTTCAGACAGATTAGATTACACTTCAATAATAGACAGATCCTAAATCTCAGTGAAGGGATAAAATTTGTTTTGCACTCATTCAACCTATCTAATGCAGGTGAGAAGGGAGGTTTGTCTCCCACTGATTATTTCAGGATCTATTTCCACTGACTCCTACAACTTTGGCTTGAAAGTAACATATATCACATTCACACACATTCAGTGACCCAAAAAGACCCAGGGAGACCTTCAACTTGGGAGAAGTCAAGCAAGTGCAGTCCCGTTATGTTTCTTGAAGTCAGAAGCCCAAATATATTTGGTGAGCAGCATTAATACTTCCATACCACATAGTGCTCTTGTGAATCACCTTGACAATAGAAATTGGTGGTGGTGGTTTAGTTGCTAAGTCATGTCCGACTCTTGCAACTCCATGGACTGTAGCCTGCCAGGCTCCTCTGTCCATGGGATTCTCCAGGCAAGAATACTGGAGTGGGTTAACTAGAAATGTTCTAATTCTACAGAAAAAGATCTTCATCTATTATTGAGAATTAAAATGAGTCTGTTAGAAATTTTGCAAATTTCTAGCCTCTTTAAGGTCTGAATAAGATAAAGATTTTCCCCTTGATGGGCTCTTCCAATCTAGTTTCTTCTGGGGGAATAATTTTTTTTTTCCTCTTTTCTTTTTTGGCTTTTGTGATGAGCAGCTTTTTGTCTATTAATAGATTCCTTGGGTCAACTCACTGGGAAAAAGCCTAGGAAAAGGAAGTTAAATGAGGATGCTTCAAATCTTGTCTTGAACTTTAACATTTCCTAAATTGCTGATTTTGGATCTTAGGTCAACCATTAATTCAAGACACAGCCAGGGAGACTTCTGCCCTTTCCCTCACATCCAACTCATCACCAAACCTTGCAATTCTGTCTCCTATATATCTTATGAAAGAACAGAGTTCTTGAGGAAAAATTGACATCAAACTCAATTTACCACAATGTGGCATCACCAAGGGAAATATTAGATGCAACACTGAATAAGCAAAATCTTGACAGCTAACCATTTTGATAAGGCTGCATTCAAGGGAAAATCATTAGCCTTTCTTATTATTTTTCAGAAAACCTCTAAATGTTCTTGATTAATAAGGGAAGAGGTTGGTGTTCAGCTTGCACAGTAAGCATTCAAGAAACACTTGAATTTGACAGAGCTGAAAAAATAAGCAAAAACATTCATAGGAGCTGCCACCAAGTTGAATAGGATATGGGCAGGCTGCGGTGGTCATTCTTGCAATCACGATAGAAAGGCACTGACTGAATGCCACTTGATAAGGAATGAATGCTGCAGAAAGCCAGAGAGAAGGTTTTGAAAAATAAATCCTAAGAATTTCCATGCTGCCAATGTATTACAAAACTTTCCACTGGTTTCTAGCACTACAGTAACTAAGGAAAAATTACAAGTGATATATTTAACAAGGACATTTTTTGTAATTGTTCTTATAATGAACATTGGTAGACCTTGAATTTCAGATATTGATTTAATATGTAGCAAAATGTCTTGTTGATGAAAGTATCTATTATGATTAAGATGAATTAGCATCTAGAAACTTGTGCATGCACATTCTTGTAAATGGTTTACTGTGACTAAAAGCATAGTGTTTTATTCATGAAGAACAAAAAGTCCCCTTCCCATCACAGCACCTGACCTTGTCATGCACATTAAACTTGTCTTTTAAAAAAATTATCCTTCCATTGAAGGTTCTTGCAAACTGGTTACAATTTATTTTTAAAATATACCAATAGTTTATTGAATCATGATTTCTCTTTGAAAGTATCTGCTTTAGGAATGCTAAGCATTAATGTGAAATGAGGGTATTCAACTGAAACCTCACAGTATTTTTTCCTCTCAGACTTTGAATTTCTTATTAAAAATTTATTAAAAGCCAAGGAGGAAACCACTAAGATATAGTTACATTAATAATATCAAATTATAAATAAAATCTCAAAGTAATTTATAAAGCTTGCTTTAAATATTGGTTCCTGGTGGATATGTGATTATAAAAGGACAGGATGCTTGTGGTGATCGAAATCGTCTGTAATTTGACTGAAATGATGGATACACAAACTGATACGTGTAATAAAAGTGCACAAAACTAAATACACACAGATACACACAATGGTATAAGTAAAACTGGGGAAACCAGTAGATTAGTATCAATGTCAAAATACCGGTTTTGATACTGTATGATAGTTCTACTAGATATCACCATTGGGGAAAGTGGATAAATTGTATAGGGATCTCTCTGTGTTGTTTCTTAACTGCATGCAAATCTACAATCATCTCAAAAAATTTTTATTTTTAAATGTTCCTCAATTTTTCTCAAAAGTCCATCTTTTAAAATCATCCAAAGGTGGACCAATTCTCTGTTATTCTTCTTCCCAGGTAAGAGTAATCCATGTAATCAGAAACTTCCCAGAAGCCAGGCTCTGAGCCATAGTGGGAATGTTACCTAAGGAAGCATCTTCATGGAGATTTTTAGAGTGGATTTCAAGTAACCACACCTGAGAAGGGGTGTATACATGGCTAATACAATAAATAGTGCTTTTTGAACAACTGTATAAATCATTTGAGTTTCTTAAAAACATCCTCCTTTAATGCATTCACTTTCATTTTATATTGACACAAAAACTGTTCATATGACTTTTAATTGTTTTGAATTATTGTAATTAGTCTCCAAAACAATCTTTCTGAGAAGAGATGCATAAATAGATTTAAAAACATACTACTTCAACACGTAACAACAAAGTTAATTATAGGGCCATCTTTGAATTTGATAGGCCTTCAGAATATTTATATTTGATAATCCTCTCTACTATCAAGCATAATAAATGTATTCATGTGCTACATTCAAAATAATTAACACAAAACACAAATACTGAGATGCAGTTGACTAATTGACACATGTTCTGTCTTGGAGACATTTAATTAGACAATTATTAATTTCAATTTTGCAGTTTTCCTTTTTTATTTTATGGACAATAATTTTTTAATGGAAAAGGGTCTCAAATAATTTTCAGAGAATCCTAAACTCTTATATACTGTATATACTGGGCACATAAATCATAATGAATTAAACAGACCCAACTGATTTTAACATGATTAAGCAGCATAATTCATTTTTGAATGTAGTGTAAGGTGGTACTTACAAAAAGGGAAATTAGTATAATTGATTAAATTAGATTAATTGAATAGGTTTAAAGCTATAGTGTTAGTCCTTACAGGCACACTAGGAAAAACCATACCTGAGCATGTGGGCAGCATTGAAGACAACATCGAACTCGGTGCTGTCCAGCTCAGCTGCCTTTTTCGCCATCTCAGCTGCTTCTATGAGGCGGGCTTCCTCCAGAAGAAACTGACCTGCAAAGCATGAAGTCAAGTGAGCTGCAACCTAGAAAATAATAATCCTGTGAAACAACTAAAGCTGCTACAGAGAAAACTCTAAGAACTGTGGTAAAGGTGGTACAAAGCTAAGATTTATGTGTGCCGCACATCCACGTGCTCATTATTCAGGCATATTTTATATGCCTTTCCCTTAATTGCAGAACATTGTAGTGCACCAAATCTGTTACATTAACACATTTTTTTTCTTAAAAATCCTCCACAGACTATTGAAGAAATAAAATGAACAAATTTAAAGGTATGTTACAAATATGTAAAATATATATATATATATATATTTTAAGTGTAACAAAACAAAAAAATTTCTGGGAAGGTTTTAGTTTTCTGATGGTCAAAGTAGGGATTAAGGCACTATGTTAGTTCCGCTAAATCTATAGCTCAGGTGCAATATATTTCAGTAAGCCACTCATCAACTGGTTTAAACATTAGTTGTTTCACCTATGTAAGTCACTATAATCACTATGTTGCATCACTAGTGTAAAATTTAATTATTAGCTATAAACCTCTGAGACTCTAAGGTGAGAGTTGCTTTGTAGGAAAAAAAGATACATGATAATGAGTTGATTTTAATTATTGGTCCTTTAAAGCAGCTTTTGTCTCTGATGCCTATGCACAGTACTACCCACATTAAGACACATTTATTTCCTTATCTAAGTAACACTAAAATTATTGAAAGAACATAGAAAGGTTGGCTTAGGATTATCTTATAGATTGACTACTAAACACAAAAGAATATTCACAAATTCACATTTTTGAGATTACTTTCAGGTCAGCTTTGCAAGGTCAAAATTATTGCAGATAAAGCCACACAATTCTTCAAAACTCTCTCTCAAGAACTGTTGTATGATGCTACCCCAAAATCATATTGTAAAGGCAAAGAAAGGTGAAAAAAGTTGGGACCAATTTTAAGGCTGTAAGTATGCAAACAGAGAGATCAGGCTGCTTTCTAGGTCAGGATTTATTAGCAGCAAAAGTAATGATGTTAAACCTTATCTGATACAGATAATCAAATGAAAATCAAATCAAGGGAGGACAGAGGTATACAAAAACTACCCAGGCAATTGACAGGTTTATAGAGTTGTTTAATTTTATTATTTTTGTTTGTTTTGAGATTCCTGTTTTCTTAGAGTTCAAGACTTTCACACTATGAAATATTGCTGGAAAAATGATTTACAAGTCCTAAGGCATACAAAGAAACTGAAAAACTTTAAAAATGGTAAATTCTTTGCTTACTGCTTAACTAGTAAATATTACAAATCATCTTCTGATCTAAAAGGCAGTTCTTAAAATACAGAGGAAACTTTCCACTTTAAGGTTTTATAATCAACCACAGCCACTGCTTTACTTAAGCCCGGCTTCTAAACTTCAACTGGTAAAGAGTGGAGAGTAAAGCCAGGCCTAGGCTTTTAATCCTACTTTTTGACAGGAGTTGGAGGTCCTTTAGTTGTTTCTACAAAATGTTTTATATCACTTTCTTAGTTTTTCACATAACATTTGGCACCTTTCTCATCTCCCAAAACAAACATAATTTGGGGATCAGAAAACTATTAAGAAAACAGAGTTGTAAGTAGTTATGTTGATACATAGAAAAATGTATTACTTAAGGAATTCATGTAGACATTAACTCTACAGACATGTTGAAATGAGATTCAATTTAAAGTATATGAGGTTTTAATAAAGTAGGACAAAAAATAGACAATCTGCAGCATACTGAATATTAATATCTCTGCACATATGCCTTGGTACAGGATACCAAGCTAAACTCATTTTTCAGTTAGTTATGCTTCTTACAGATTAAAAATTAGAACATAATATTAATTGCTACCTATCTTCAAGGCCTATTTACCTAACTAAATGTATTAATAAATATACTAATTACTTATGTGATATTTAAACAAAGGATAATGTAGGAATTTATTAATTATTCTTTTTCCTTTCCAGACAGTTATTAATTCTGAAAATGTATTCTGTATGAATAGAAGGGAAATGCAACAATTAATGGAATACTGAAGGTTATCTTATTATTCCAGATGGTAAAAGGAAAAGGAGATATATTAGTTCTGGGGGAAAAAAATGAAATCTATACTGTCCATGCAGAAACAGAGGGACAGTGACAAGAAGTCAAGGTGATGAAGACAATGATACTCAATGACCTAGAAGGACAGTTGATATGCAATGACCAGGGCAAAGCCTTTCAAGTTCTACTAATGCTGAACGTATCTCTGATGTTCATCAACAAAAAAAAAAGAGTAACTAACTAGTTATGTAAAATCAAATAGGCAATTTTTAAAATATTTTAAAACATTTCCTTACAGTTTAGGTAAGCTTTGCCACAGAACATAGACTTTGTAGTATCTGTCTAATTCCCTCCATTCTGTTCTCAATAAGTCATAGATCTCAATAGTCTAGTTAGTGTTCTGCTACGATAAAGTTATAAAACATTAGGCAATGTGAATCATGTGGTGTTCTTTAAGTGAAGTTGAAAATCTGAAGCAAAGTCGAAAATATTGATACATTATTATTATACTGTGTTATACAGTAATCAGTTGCTTGAAATAGAGCTCACAATTGATGGAAAAATAGAGCAAAAAGCATTTCAGATACACAGAACCAACATAAATAAAGAAGTAAAGACATGCTAGGTTTCCTCTACATAATTATCCAAAGATCCCAAATTGATATGTTATTGGGGAATAACAAAATTTGCTCTTACTCCTAAAAGGCTACCTTAATAGCTCCTCTTCTACTAGCTTCTTCTGTTATTGCTCCCACCACAGCCCAGCTCCAGACGCTGAACTACCCTGCTTCCCTTAGTGCAACCTGCTGCTTCACATCCTTATTTGGCCCTCAACTCCCAGCCTCTACAGTTTCTCTGCCTTGTCCCGCCCCAATCTCCAGGCTGCCTGTCTTGCCCACCTAGCATAATAGGACATGTTTCACTTCCTTCCTAAACACTCCTCCTTTCCTAAAACACTTCCTATTTGGCGAAGCCTTCTTTGATCACTTTCCAGTAGTGTTAGAATTGCCTACTGTTTAAGTTCACTGTAATATAATTTACCAGTCTAAACTAGAGCACTTACAAGAGTAAAAGGGAATGGTATTGTTAACTGTATTGGAACAAGGGGTGATAAACCAGAATTGTTCCACCATGACTGCCCCACTTATAGCACATGTGACAGGCTGGTGATCTTAATCCTCTTGTCTTGATTACTACTGGGAGGTGAACTGTTTTACATAATAAAGCACTGAATCAAGGTTAGAAGAAGTGATCAGTACTAGCAAGTGAGCCAGAAGTACTCTTCACTGAAGATTACAAAGGTTGACCACTGAGCCCACCAAGACTGAGCCAGATCCTGAAGCTTGGTGAGCTGGATCTCCTACTGGGGCTCTGGGATTGAGGCTTCCCTGGTGGCTCAGATGGTAAAGAATCTGCCTGCAGCACGGGAGATCCAGAATCGATCCCTGGGTTGGGAAGATCCTCTGGAGAAGGGAATGCTACCCACTCCAGTATTCTTGCCTGGAGAATCCCATGGACAGAGGAGCCTGGGGGGCTACAGTCCATGGACTCTCAAAGAGTCTGACACAACTGAATGGCTAACACTTTCACTTTCCTTCTGAGACAGGACTGAGTCAGGACACTGCGGGGAGTGAAGGGAGATAGAACAGAAAGGAAGAAAACTTGAGGGGGCAGTCCCTCTGGGGAGCCCATCCACACTGGCAGATCTGCAAGGCCTGAAAGACTGCCTTTCTCAGTGCTTCTCCAGTTTTAGGACGTATCACACTCACTTTGAGGATTTGATAAAACAGAGAGCTAGGTCCTGTTCCTAAAATTTCAGATGCAGTGGGTCTAGGGCAGAGCCTATGATTTGCATTTTTAAGAAGTTCCTACAGAAAACGGATGCTGCCAGTACAGGGCCCATAGCTTAAGAGCCAGCTGTCTTATGGGAACAAGAAAATGAATGTTTTGCACGATACCCTGGACTCCTGTCTGAGGTTAGCTACCAGTAAGACTGAGCTCTTCTGGAAATCAACGGCATGAGACATGCCCTCCCTCACGTCACAGGCATAACGACCAGGTTCTGCATACATGTACAGCTAGAAATACATATGTATATGAATAAGAAATACTACATGTAAGTTTACTCTCTCAAACTCAAAATGAGGAGATTTAAGAGCTTTATTCCTCATTAACAGGCTAGATCTCTGAGAAATCACTTCTCTTTCACATACAGCAAACACATTTTTGCGCTTGATAATTGAGTAGAATTTCAAATAAAGAAACCACAAAAATTTAAGTAAAATACATTTTGTTCTCCGGGTGTACTGTGCTACCATACCTTATCATTATTTCTTTGGTTTGTAATTTGTCTTACCCAAGTTAATTACAATCATCTTATTTCCTAGTATCCAATTAAAGGGAGAAAGAAAAAAAAAAAAAAGATGCGTTATAAAACAAAAAATACATTGAGCAGGGAAAGGCAGAAGAGGATATAAAAAGAGAAAGCTTTCTCTAGAGGCCCAGAGTGTAAGTAGCCTCACAGGAGGAAGGGGAAAGCAGTTGAGAGTTTTGAATTCAACTATTTCAGCATTAGAGGTATGCTGCTTCTTCTCTAGACAATTGTCTCACTGAACAATTTAACTACTTTGTAGATTTTTACCAACGTATCAATATGACAAGCCTGTGAAGATCAATCTTTCATTAATTCCTGGATTTAAAAAGCTGTCTGAAAGGTAGAAACCCATAAAACTGTAAGCTGGCCTTAAGCTGTAGGTTCAAACACCGCTTTCCAGATGTTCTGCATTTAAACTCCCATGATTAGTTGGGACTGTCATTTCTCACTAAAAATATTATGAAAAACTCAGTCTTATGATCAGTGCAACTAAATTAAGGAACTAAAACAATTAGTAATAAGTGATATGATAATCCAATTCTCTTGAGGAAAAATCACTCATACATAGCCTTTAAAAATGGTTAAAGGCAAATGAAAATCTTTAGGTAGAACAGAGAATTTTTGTTAAAATAGTCCCCTCAGAGAGGACATCAGATTATCAGAATATATCTAGAACTGTCTTACTTCCGATGCCACCCTGTCTCAAACCACCCTCTCCCCCTGGATACCAGCAGTAACTTCCCTATGGGTCTCTACACTTCTGCCCCTGATTCTACAGGCTACTCTCAACAAGCAGTCAGGGGTCCTGTCATTCCACAGTTGGCTCAGGAAATTGAAAGTCATCACACTGGACTATCCTGCCCGATGTGACCAACATGGAGTTCTACCCTCAACCTTCACATCGCTTCTCCGACCTCATCTCCTTTGTTTTCCACTTCTCTCCCTCTTGTTCACTGAATCTACAGTAGGCTCCTGCTGGTCATCTAACACATCAGAGTAACAAAGACCCCTTCACCAGGGTCTTTTTCCATTCTCTCCTCCTGGAATGCTCTACCCCAGATATTAGAGTGGTTCACTCTTGATTCCTGGCACACAGTGGGGATTTACTAAATATATACTCAATAGCAGGACTGAATTAGCCGAGTCATAGCTCTATGCGGCTAACTGCTTCTTCTTCCAGACCAAGTTAAAATCTAGCCAGCCCAGGTCATCAGGTGCTTGCCTATTCATAGCCTTCACCTCACAGTGACCTTAGGCAAGGCTGCAGTGAATGGTCACACGTGCACAATACACAAGCGTGCCATTCACAACTAGTCTCTGTGAATGTGCCTTTTGTACTTGAGCAACATGGTGGCCTGATTTCAGACCTTTGAATTTCCCTTGGAATATAAGTGATCCAGACATCAGTTATATTAATACCTTCAAAGATATTTAATTTCAGAAAAGTTCAAACTACGAAAGGTGTCTAAAATTTATTATATTCTATTGTACTGTGAAATAATTCCAACCATTTGTGAAAATAACAAGTTGAAGTTTAAAGTATCCAACCCAAGATATGGGGATAAGAAGATAAATGCAACATTTATTTTTGGAACAGTTTCCATCTAGCAGAGGAAAAGGGAGATTATGAAGGTAGTTTAACTATAAAATGTATATAAATTTGAAAAGGGAGTTGTGCAAGGTACCACAAGCAAACTGCATCATTTCTAGATGGAGGTGAATTGCTTGGCTTTGCTCAACTTATAATCAAATTTAAATATAGATAAACTGCACAAGGTAAGTGTTCAGTTCAGTTCATTTGCTCAGTCATGTCCGACTCTTTGTGACCACATGGACTGCAACACACCAGGACTCCATGTCCATCACCAACTCCCAGAGTTTACTCAAGTTCATGTCCATTGAGTCGGTGATGCCATCCAGCATCTCATCCTCCGTTGTCCCCCTCTCCTCCCACCTTCAATCTTTCCCAGCATCAGGGTCTTTTGCAATGAATCAGTTCTTCACATCAGGTGGCCAAAGTATTGGAGTTTCAGCTTCAACATCAGTCCTTTTAAAGAATATTCAGGACTGACTTCCTCTAGGATGGACTGATTGGATCTCCTTGCAGTCCAAGGGACTCTCAAGAGTCTTCTCCAACACCACAGTTCAAAAGCATCAATTCTATGGTGCTCAGCTTTCCTTATAGTTCATACATGACCACTGGAAAAACCACAGCCTTGATTAGATGGAAAGTTGTTGGCAAGGTAATGTCTCTGCTTTTTAATATGCCGTCTAGGTTGGTCATAACTTTTCTTCCAAGTGGTAAGCATCTTTTAATTTCACGGCTGCAGTTACCATCAGCAGTGATTTTGGAGTCCCCAAAACTAAAGTCTGTCACTGTTTCCACTGTTTCCCCATCTATTTGCCATGAAGTGATGGGACCAGATGCCATGATCTTAGTTTTCTGAACACTGAGCTTTAAGCCAACTTTTTCACCCTCCTCTTTCACTTCCATCAAGAGGCTCTTTCCTTAGTTCTTCACTTTCTGCCATAAGGGTGGTGTCATCTGCATATCTGAGGTTATTGATATTTCTCCAAGCAATCTTGATTCCAGCTTGTGCTTCATCTAGTCCAGCATTTCTCATGATGTACTCTGCGTATAAGTCAAATAAGCAGGGTGACAATATACAACCTTGATGTACTCCTTTCCCTATTTGGAACCAGTCTGTTGTCCCATGTCCAGTTCTAACTGTTGCTTCTTGACCTGCATACAGATTTCTCAAGAGGCAGGTTAAGTGGTCTGGTATTCCCATCTCTTGGAGAATTTACCAGAGTTTTTTGTGGTCCACACAGTCAAAGGTTTTGACATAGTCAATAAAGCAGAAGTAGATGTTTTTCTGGAACTCTCTTGGTTTTTTGATGATCCAACACATGTTGGCAATTTGATCTCTGGTTCCTCTGCCTTTTCTAAAATCAGCTTGAACATCTGGAAGTTCATGTTCCATGTATTACTGAAGCCTGGCTTGGAGAATTTGAGCATTACTTTGCTAGTGTGTAAGATGAGTGCAATTGTGCAGTCGTTTGAGCATTCTTTGGCATTGCCTTTCTTTAGGATTGGAAGGAAAACTGACCTTTTCCAGTCCTGTGGCTACTGCTGAGTTTTCCAAACTTGCTGGCATATTGTGTGCAGCACTTTAAAGCATCATCTTTGAGGATCTGAAATAGCTCAACTGGAATTCCATCACCTCCACTAGCTTTGTCCGTAGTGATGATTCTTAAGTCCCACTTGACTTCGCATTCCAAGATGTCTGGCTCTAGATGAGTGATCACACCATCGTGATCATCTGGGTCGTGAAGATCTTTTTTGTACAGTTCTTCAGTGTATTCATGCCACTTTTTCCTAATGTCTTCTGCTTCCATTAGGTCCATACCATTTCCGTCCTTTATTGTCTATTACTAGCATCCAGAAGCATTTATCTATACCTGAGGGCTCTTCCCAAAGTGTCAGATGACTGGAAGAAGAATAAAAGGGACTGTGGAAGTATTTGGGCTGACTGGTTTTGACGTGTAATAATGGTTATGACATCTAATTATAAGACGATTCAGTGAAGTTGAGCAGAGGTGAGTGAGCACTTTCTGTGCTATTTCTAACTGAGGAGGTGAGTAGTGAAGTCCTGATAAGATGGGTGGGTAATAACCAAATGCACAAGATTTAGACTAGCTTTTGGAAAGAGATTCTACTGAAGAAAGGCTACTTGTTAACATGTGCTCATTATGCCTGGGAGAAGTAAAATGAGAGAGGAGACTCTTCTCTTTCGCTTCTCTGAAGGGAGGTTTGATGACTGTCTGAGTGACGTTTGCCCTCAGTCTTCACAGCAATCTCTCTCTCCCTTCACGTCCAGTTTTGCTGCTTCATGTTTTTGTGCTTTGGCAGTCTGAGTTAATAAAAGCTCTGGTTTACTGAGACAGAGCCAGAGTAATAACTGTGACAGTTACTGGATAAGAAAACAGGTGGGCCAAGAAAACAAGGAAAAGGACACCCAGGAGATCAATCTGGACAGTTCAGCTTCAGGCTGGAAGGCCCTGGATCTGTCCCTACATGACCATGTGGCCAAGAATCTGGCCTGAATTGGACAGGTGGCACAAAAGGTGTCCAGGGCAAAGGAGATCAGACGGTTAGCAGGCTAGGGCTCTGTGCTCACCCAGAAAGGAGGCCAGGAAGGCCAGTGCTGCTTTATTGCTTTTATTTCTCCCCTGACTCTTTTCAGAAGGGCTATGAAACCGAGAGAGTTATAAGGACTATCAGATGGAGAGTGGGAATTAGAGGGGACAAAGAAGGAGAAGGGGGGGTCCAGGGAGGAATTGAAGAGATCAGAGAAAGGGGAGGAGTGGTATGGGGGCATGGAGTGGGGAAGCAACCGATCCCATTATAGATTTAGGTAATAAAGAGATTCAATAGGGATCAAGTATGCTCCATCAAGGACAAGACGTTCAGGCTAAGACTTCAAACAGTCTGAGTTTCATCACCTAAAGATGAGGACAAAGCCATAACTAGATGAGGGGTAAACCTAATTAAAGACAGGCAGAAGTAGTCACATTTTGTTCTAGTATGTTGTATAATCTGAGACATGGGAGCTGTAAGGAAGGAGATAAGACATATGCAGGACTCAAAGGCAGACACTGAAGTCACTCCAGAAAGGAACATGCCTCTGAGACTAAGTTAAGGTGGGTGGTAATGAGACTGGAGAGAAGTGGTCAAGGAGCTTACATCCTCTGCTTAAGAAGAGCTCAGTATTTTCACTGTGCTCCACAAAATTCCTGAGGGCTTCTGGGAGATATTCACTTACAAATGTGTCCACAGGGGCACGGAGGAGTCAAGGGCAGGATGCAGACACTTTGGGAACAGCTGTCTCACTTAAGCAGAGGCAGACTGCAAACAAGCTCCCAAGTACATTCAGTCACTGAATGAAATCGCTAAGACTGGGAGGACAGCCTCCCTTCCTCCCTCCTTCTCTCTCTCTCTCCTCCCCAACTCTTCTCTTGTTCCTAATTGCTTGTCACTTATAATCCTTCTTCTTCTTACAAGCAATTATTCCCTTTGTGTCTGGTCTTTCCATCTGCATGCTGACAGGTAATGATTTCTTCTTTTTCTTAATTCCTACATCTTTATTCTATCTCCCCTTCCCCTAACTTCTGTCCCTTATTTATATACTTCATTAAAAAATTGTTCTATACAATTCATTCATTCTCCAGGATATTAGTATGGTTTTCACTATAATTTTAAGATTATTATAATTTACTCAGCATTTAACTTATGTGCAGAGTACATCATGCGAAATGCTGGGCTAAATGAAGCACAAGCTGGAATCAAGATTGCAGGAAGAAATATCAATAACCTCAGATACACAGACGACACCACCCTTATGGCAGAAAGCAAAGAGGAACTAAACAGTCTCTTGATGAAGGTGAAATGGCAGAGTGAAAAAGCTGGCTTAAAACTCAACATTCAAAAAACTAAGATCATGGCAGCCAGTCCCGTCACTTCATGGCAAATAGATGGGGAAACAATGGAAACAGTGACAGACTTTATTTTCTTGGGTTCCAAAATCACTGCAGATGGTGACTGCAGCCATAAAATTAAAAGACACTTGCTCCTTGGAAGAAAAGCTATGAGAAACCAAGACAGTGTAATAGAAAGCAGAGATTACTTTGCTGACAAAGGTCCACATAGTCAAATTCATGGTCTTCCCAGCAATCATGTACGGATGTGAAAGTTGGACCATAAAGAAGGCTAAGTGCCAAAGAATTGATGCTTTTGAAATGTAGTGTTGGAGAAGACTTTTGAGAGACCCTTGGAGAGCAAGGAGATCAAACCAGTCAATCCCAAAGGAAATCAACCCTGAATATTCATTGGAAAGACTGATGCTGAAGCTGAAGCTCTGATACTTTGGCCACCTGATGGGAAGAGCTGACTGGTTGGAAAAGACCCTGATGATGGCAAAGATAGAAGGCAGGAGGAGAAGGGGACAAGAGAGGATGAGATGGTTGGATGGCATCACTGACTCAATGGACATGAGTTTGAGTAAGCTCTAGGAGATGGTGAAAGACAGGGAAATCTGGTGGGCTGCAGTCCATGAGCCTGCAAAGAGTTGGTTGGACACGACTGAGCAGCCAAACAACAAATGAGCATTTATTACATGCTAGCTATTTTATGAAATTATAAATGACCCCTCATTTGAGGCAGTAAAAATCATGTCCAGATTAAGAATTTGAGGGGCAAAGAAGCTAGCAGAAAGCACACTCAAGGAAGTAATCTACAGTAGGGCTGGGTGTGCCTCATTCCAAAATCCTTGACCCACCATCCAAAATCCAATGCACTTTATATGTCCTAATCCAAAACTTCAGTTCTCAACTTCTTGTTTTTATGACTTTTTGAGTCCTATATAAAATATTCAAAAGAATATATGTAAATTGTTGCTACAGTCTGAAAGTCTATGCCTTCTTCCTTTTCATATGTTGAAAGCCTAACCCCTAAAGTGATGCTATGCAGAGGTAGAGTCTTTAAGAGGTGCTTATGTTGTAGTGTGGGGTCCTCATGAATGGGAGTACTGCACTCATAAAAGAGACCCCAGAGAGCTCCCTTGTCCCTTCTACCACAGGAGAACTAGACAGAACATGGCTATAAACAAGGAAGCGGGCCCCAGACACTGAATCAAGCTGAGCATGATCTTGGGACTTTTGGCTTTCAGAACTGTGAGGAATAAATTTGTGTTGTTTGTAAGCACGATATTGTGTTATAGTAGTCTTAATGGACTAAGGCATGAACTTAGTCCACTTTCTCTTAGCAGAACAAGATCTAGTCAGAAATTATTTTTAAAAAAGTAGATTCCCTCTGCTCTCTGCTAAGTCACTTCAGTCGTGTCCAACTCTGTGCAACCCCATAGACGGCAGCCCACCAGACTCCCCTGTCCCTGGGATTCTCCAGGCAAGAATACTAGAGTGGGTTGCCATTTCCTTCTATCTCTATGCAAAAATTGGAAGCAGAGAAAAGAAAAGGAAAGAGTAAAACTAACAGAAAACCAGTCTATCCTTCTTTAGTCATTCTTTTGTTAAATAAAATATTGACTGGCCACCTTCTTTGCATGAAGTACTATTTTTAGCACTGGAGAAAGGTCACCTTGTTATATTCAAGATTCTCTGGTTGTGAGTCTCTGGTTCTTCACTTTTTAAACAGGGATAACCTCACTGTGTTATCAGAAGGAATAAATGACATAGCATGAATAAACCTGCACAGGGTGGGGGCTGGGGCCTTTCCTCCTGTCTTTTCACTCTCTCTCTACATGAGCCCCTCCCTCCATCTGCTCCTATCCAGCTCTTTCACTATCTTGGTGACTGAGCTGCCCTTCTTGAGGTTTTCAAGTAGGTGATTATAAGAGCTCCATGAGTATCTCCACCAGCACTCCACCAAAATCTCAGCATTCTGAGTCTGTGTCACCTTTGTGGACCCAACAGACTTACATTTAGTTAGAGTGAATTTTTTAAAGCATAAGGCCATAAACATATCATGGGCTGGAGGTCAGACAAGGTTCAGACCCTTACTAGGCATAGGGCCTTCAATACATCACTTACACTCTTGATATCTTAAATTCTGCTCTGTAAAACAGGCATAATGTTATTTTTTCCCAGTGTTAAGATTCTTGGAGTGACAAAACATACATAAAAGCACCTACAACTGGGTCAAAAATGCAAATATTTGAGACTGAACCTCAATAATAAGAATACTAGCATTAATAGATACGTATGTGCCTGGCATGACACCAAGCAGATTCCTTTATGTATATTCTCCAAACTTTGGAGTCTGGCCATGCCATAATTCTTGGATTGATTTAATTATCCTAATAATGTGAAGCATCTTATCATTCTTGTATAGCTTTTAACTGTAGTATTAATTTCTTTCTAGAAACATAATGAAATATAATACAACTTGGGTGAAATGGTCTGAATGTTGTAATCCTAACCCCCAAGGTGTTAGTAGGTAGCATCTTTGTATGGTCATTAGGTCATGAATGCTCTGAGATTTGTGTCCTCATAAAAGATGGTTCAAAGAGCTTCCTCATTTCTTCCCCCAAACAATTTTACAAGGGGAGGTCTGCAATCCAGAGGAGGGCCCACACCAGACAGTGCTAGCACCCTGATCTCAGAATTCCAGAACTGTCAGAAATTCATTTCTGTTTGTTTATAAGCCACTCAGTCTGTGGTGTTTTGTTGTAGCAACCTGAATGGACTAAGACAGTGAGTCAGACCTGATGTCATTTTGGAATCTCAGAAATACGGCATATTCCATATGGGGAAATGGGAGCACTGAGAGGTTTGGAATTTGCTTACAGTTGTACGACTAACAAGAGGCCATTTGTATGACAATAAGGTCAGGCTGGATGACACCAGATTGCTGTTACCACAATAAATTAGTTTTTAAATGTGTTTTATGAAAAAAGGTTTATAAGACTCAAGTATACAATGCATAAGAATCATAGATTGATACATACTGAATATAATAAGAATTTTAGTTTTAGTGTTTATATTTTAAGGAGTATGTTATATTATTTCTATAAAAAGTAATTGGAAATGACATTTAAAAGGCCAGTAAGTAATGGATTCAAAGTAGTAAATATTACATGTATATAACATTCTTACCATTCTCTTTCCTCAAAAGGAAATTCAGACAGAACCAAGAATGGAATGCTGATAATAAATGTATGAATTTCATAAAGATTTCTCTCTCTTATTTTTAAGTCTTTTATGGCTTCAGAGTAAAAGGTAAAAAATAACAGACGAACAAAGACTGTCTCATCATTCACTGACGCGTGGACCTTAAATAAGTTGTTCATGTTTGACAAGATAAATAGAAATAGTCTGCTATTTCTGAATGCCCCAAGTAACAATTAAAGGTGAGTGATTCCCAACTTTCAGTGTATTTGACACATATGGTATCACCCACCAATAAAGGATCCATAGATGTAAAACATCTGTGTTTATCCCTTACACTGACATAGAGATAATGTCAGTGCAACGTGGTAGTCAGGAGTGTTTCAGTTCAAATGCTATCTCTACATTAAACAGCACTGAAATCCTAGGTAATTTGCCTTACAGCTTGATGACTTCACCTTCCTCATTGCAAAATGGAGACAGGTAACTTCACCACTTAGCTTTTGTGGTGATTAAATGAGATGCTACATGTGAATTTCTCAGGATATAAAAGCACTTAGTAAATGTTTGTACTATCATTATATTTGGTGAAGTCATCAAGGAAATACAGTATTTAAGAGAATTCAGACAAGATGCCTTCCTCTACTTTTTATTCCTTTACCACATAATTTTTAATGTCTTAAACTTTACATATTGAGTTCTAGTAAATAATTTTTGGATAATTATTTGGTTCCTATAATAATTTTCCTATCTTTTCTACAGACTAGGCAATAGATTAAGATGCTTATTCTTTCATATTTTGCTAAGGTAATCATTACTTCAAAAACTAATATGTTTATTAAAGAAAACAAAATTAAAAATATTAAGCCTGCCCTCCCAAATTAACTAAAGAAGTCCAAAAAGCTAAAATTCTTGACATTTTTCCTCATTTTACTTTACTTTTTTAAATGATATAGTTATTTTGTATAATTTATGATTCTTCATGTACCATAATGCATAATAGATAGTTGCCTCTTATTATTTTCTTTATAAATTTAACCTAGGATTTATATTTCCTCAAAAGGGAATAACTATAGTTTATTTATTTATTTTCCTTTTTGGGACATTTAGATATTTTTAAAATTTTTTTCCTCTAATAGCAATGCTGTGCTTCAATTACTTTGTTGATAACCTTAAACACAGAAAAAAATTAGTATTTTCCTAAGATATATTACCAAGAGAAGAATTACTGAGAATACAGGCTAGAGCACTGAAAGGAATTCATTGTTACCTGAATTTGATTTCTAATGAACTTGTATGTTTACCTGTCTTTTAAAACTTGTTATATTTCTTCTTTTGAGAATTATTTGTTATTCTTACTATACCCCTTAGTCTTTGTGTTGTTTTACTCATAATTCTATCGAGTTTCTCATATCTTAAGTAGCCCTATCTTTTACCTTTGCTTTTAAGTAAACTATTTCCTACCATGTAACTGTTTGTCCTTTAACTGTCTTCTTTTTTTGAAACACATAAATCATGTAATTTTCCATTTATTTTTGGTTTGTAAGCTTAGCTAATCCCTTCCTTATTTCTTAATATTTTACTCCTGGGAAAGTTTCAATTCTAAAAGTCTCTGGAGAGTATCTCACATAAAATGCACATAGGTATGAAGATTCAGTTCAGTTCAGTTGCTCAGTCGAGTCCCGACTCTGCAACCCCATGAATCTCAGCACGCCAGGCCTCCCTGTCCATCACCAACTCCTGGAGCTTACTCAAACTCATGCCCATCGAGTAGGTGATGCCATCCAGCCATCTCATCCTCTGTTGTCCCCTTCTCCTCCTGCCCCCAGTCCCTCCCAGCATCAGGGTCTTTTCCAATGAGTCAACTCTTCGCATGAGGTGGCCAAAGTATTGGAGTTTCAGCCTCAGCATCAGTCCTTCCGATGAACACCCAGGACTGACCTCCTTTAGGATGGACTGGTTGGATCTCCTTGCAGTTCAAGGGACTCTCAAGAGTCTTCTCCAACACCACAGCTCAAAAGCATCAATTCTTCGGTGCTCATCTTTCTTCACAGTCCAACTCTCACATCCATACATGACCACTGGAAAAACCATAGCCTTGATCAGGCAGACCTTTGTTGGCAAAGTAATGCCTATGCTTTTTAATATGCTATGTAGGTTGGTCATAACTTTCCTTCCAAGGAGTAAGCGTCTTTTAATTTATTGACTGCATTCAACATCTGCAGTGATTTTGGAGCCCAAAAAAATAAACTCTGACACTGTTTCCACTGTCTCCCCATCTATTTCCCATGAGGTGATGGGATCAGATGCCATGATCTTAGTTTTCTGAACGTTAAGCTTTAAGCCAACTTTTTCACTCTCCTCTTTCACTTTCATCAAGAGGCTTTTTAGTTCCTCTTCACTTTCTGCCATAAGGGTGGTATCATCTGCATATCTGAGGTTATTGATATTTCTCCCGCCAATCTTGATTCCAGCTTGTGCTTCTTCCAGCCCAGCCTTTCTCATGATGTACTCTGCATATAAGTTAAATAAGCAGGGTGACAATATACAGCCCTGACGTACTCCTTTTCCTATTTGGAACCAGTCTGTTGTTCCATGTCCAGTTCTAACTGTTGCTTCCTGACCTGCATACAGGCTTCTCCAGAGGCAGGTCAGGTGGTCTGGTATTCCCATCTCTTTCAGAATTTTCCACAGTTTATTGTGGTATGAAGATTAAATTATATTAAATTACTAAACATATTGCTATAAAAGTGAATTTAAAAATAAAAAATCTTAGGCAAGAAGTAAATTGCTTGGAACAACATTTAGAAAAATCCTGTTCTAATTACACACCTGTGAACTGCCGGTACTGTCCTTGAGCAATAAAGGCACACAAAACACTGATATTTTAGCAAAATGTTTTAGTCTGAAGCACTGAACATAATTGGAATCTCCATGTAATTTTTGCAAAGGCTAAAAACATATATTCATTTTTAATCAAGAAAATACCAATATTTAGTTCCTTATTTAATTTTTAAAATACTCTTATAATTTCTGAAGTGATTAAAAATGAAATACTACATACAACACAACCAATCTCAGTTCACTGTCATATTCTATTTTAATTATGAATAATAAAAGCAACCACATGCCTCTCACCAATTCAACCCATTAAATAGTTTTCAGGCTTCGTTAAGTGCTCACTGATGAAAAATCAAACCCAGTGTTTTAACTATTTCTACCTTTAACTATTTAAAAAGTGACTACTTTTTAAAATGAGATTTAATATCCATAAATTATTCTGAAGAATAATAGCCTATGATGGTAACAGTAGAAGGGTGAAGAGGGAGGTGGGAGGGGCGATCGGGATGGGGAATAAGTGTAAATCTATGGCTGATTCATATCAATGTATGACAAAACCCACTGAAATGTTGTGAAGTAATTAGCCTCCAACTAATAAAAAAATTAAAAAAAAAAAAAAAAAAAAAAAAAAGTTGAAAGAGCTGGATTTTCAAGTTCTTCTCCCACCATGGACATATGTTGAAAATTTCTGATCCAAGAGTCACTTGAAAATTCTGAACTTCTACTGTCTACTGTTTTAGCCAAATGTAATTGTGATCCATTCCTACCTCACAGAGGTTAAATAATGACCAAACAAGATCAGGGTCAGAAACCACTCAGTAAGATCACAAAATGTTAGACAAATGTAATAATAAATTTTCAGGATTCTAAACTTGTTGGTAGTAATGATTAAAAAAAAAAAAAAACACACAGATAATTATAGACTTAAAAAAACTTCTCACTTCTCTGTGGCCCAAGATGAAAAATGATCAGTTCTCTTAATTTGGATGTACTTCAGTTTGGATGTATATGCCCTGTGTTTTCCCTTAGCATCTAACTACAGTTCTAGTTCTATCCTTGAACTATTCCCAGACACATGCTTTGCCTTCTGCCTCAGCATTTTCTCTGGTTTAATGTTCTTCATTGCATCCTCTCTCTTCTACACTTTTGTCTGGAGAACTCCTACTTATCATTTACATGCATCAGGCATAGCTCTCCTGCCCCCCAGCCACCCAGGTCAAGTCCCCCTAGTTGACAGTGTGTCTCCTTTTAAAAACTAATTGTACTTATAATTAAATCATCATTTTTATAATTTGTGCCTCCCTTTCCAGTTTTCAGTCTACATTGGAGCCTGTCTTATTCCCTGTTGTACCTTTATGAAACTGGGTAGAATCCTGCTGCCCCTCCTGACCCCCACCCAAGCACAAGGATCTCTCCATCTCCCTTGCCCATTTTTTGCAGAAAAGTTGAGGTTTCTCAAGCCTCCTGAGTCACAAAAGAGCAAGCTCAAGTAGTTAATGATCAGGGCAATAGAGTCACAGAATCTTTCAGTTTCTGATACACATTTTTGAGTTGTTTTACAGATATTATAACTAATTGCCCACTGAATTCTCCAGGCAAGAATACTGGAGTGGGTAGCCATTCCCTTCTGCAAGGGATCTTCCTAACTCAGGGAGTGAGCCTGGGTCTCTACTACATTGCTGGCAGAGTCTTTACTGTCTGAGCCATAAAAAAAGCCCCAACTGTAACTACTACCAGAGGGGAAAGCTAACTGCGTGATGACCAGACCACAGCCATGGCATAAGCTGCTCTACCTTGAGCACAACTGGCCTCAAGAGAAAGGAATTAACACTATTGTTCATAATAATCGATAACTGTGGGTGTCAAAATAATTGTAACTTTTCTGCTCATATATGTAAGCAGGCAACTAAGATTGTCAGCAAAGACATGCTACAAAGCCATGTCAACATCTACTACTCGGAGAATATGGTGCCCTTCTGTCAGCATGAAATTTCAGAAGACAGACTTTCACCCATAATCTCATAGGGACAGAATAACGTCTGACAAGTGAGGATTTGTAAGAGCTCTTTTGCCCCTTTCCTGTTTGTCTATTTCTGCTCTGCTTAAACCTTATAGAAATGAGATCACTAGAACATTTAACCTAACTCCTGACTTATGCTCTACTGAATGCCCACAATACCTTGCCTAACCTGTTGATTCTTTCCCTAGATTAAAAAAAGAATGAATGATTAAATAGTTAAAGAATGACTAGCTTTCTATGTCCAGCAGCCCCCTTAGCAATTCTGCAGGCAGACAACACACAGGCAAGTTAACATCTGAAGAGATCATGAGGAGTCAACTAGCCTGCACGCAATGGAAAAAGATGCAGAGCTTGACCTCTTGCCTTGATGAATCTCAGAGATCCTTTCCCCCTTTTGCCTTTAAAAACTATCATTGCTGAGCAGAATTTTCTGAGCTGCTGTCAGGACATGAGTCTGCCTTCACCCCAGATAGTCAGCCTTCTGATTAAAGCAGCTTTTCCTTTCTACCAGTACATGCCTCTGGAGTATTGGTTTTTGAGCAGCAAGCAGTCAGACCTGAGTCTGGTAACACTTATGGTGCTTGATAAATATTGAGTTGGAGGAAGAAGATCAGGATGGGTCACTATAGGGGCTTCCCTAGTGGTCCCATGGCTAAGACTCTGTGCTCCCAACACAGGGGCCCCGGGGTTCAATCCCTGGTCAGGAAACTAGATCCCACATGCCACAACTAAGAGCTCATATGCAGCAACTAAAGATCCCACATGCTGCAATGAAGATCAAAGATCCTGCATGCCACAACTAAGGCCCAACACAGCCAAATAGTTAAATAAAATAAAATTTGAAAATCTTAAAAAGGAAAAAAAAAAAAGAAAATCTTAAAAAGGACTCATCACTACATAGCTGAATCCTTGGAAATGAACATCACTGAGAGAAAGGATCAATTATAAAAAAAAGGAGACTAAATTATTTGCTCTTAGAAACATACGGTTAAGAGATAGGAAAAGAAGAACCACCCAAGATCTACATAAAAAAGTACGTCTCATTAGAATTTGTCACAATCTGCTCCCTTTTAATTTTTTATGCTTTGGTGCTTAATATCTAATGACTTGACATCTGTCCCAGATTTATGCATAGTAGGTACCTTATAACAGACATACTGATTTTAGTTTTTCAGTCTACATCAAATTTACTACTATGTATTGTAAAAACAAATTATAAAATATTCTTTCTGACAAAATGGTTTTCCAGTAATCCTTTAAAACACAAAACAAGATCAAGAAACAAGGAGGGACTTGTCTTAACTTTCATTCCTTCAGCAGAAGCTTCCTGCTGGAGCCAAAAGAAAATTTATGGAGAATCCCTTCGCTAACAGGCACAGAAGAGACATCCAGGCACCAAATGCTCACTTATTAATAAATTAAATTCTATAAAGACCAGATATGATTTATTTTATGTGGACATGGAAGTTCACTGTAAGCTTGATGAGCTATGAACATATTATACTAGTACCAATAGCATAGTTTGAAGCCTATTTATTTTCCATTCCTTAAAATTTCTGATGAAAGATCAGTGAGAAATTAAGTATATATTAGTAACAATGTGAAATATGAGTTGGTAAACACTTTGGAAGCCCATATCAATATTTTCACTTTACAGATGAATCTTAATCCCAGAGACTATACATACCAAAAGGCTACATTTAACTAACTTATTAAACCAGTTTTATAAATCTTCTTAGCTTTCTTTCTTGAAAGTCAACATGAAGGAAAAATGGCAATCTCTAATGTAATCCCTTCTCCCAAGGCATAAAACAAGTGGGTTCAAAACACAAATAACATTATAACAACACTTTTAAATACTGCCTTCTAATTGCCATTGCAGTCACTACAAATTCCTATAATATCCTCTGTCTAGTCCCAACTGGATGGCATACTCCAAGGCACCCGTACCATTAATAAGCTAAAAAAAAAAACAAAACACAAAAACCCACAATCACCAGGCAGAGCGAATTTCCAATAGAACAAAACTCACCCACTCTGGCATGTTCATTACCATTTGCAAAGGCATTAAAAGACTCAAAACAACATTTAACATTTCATTTACATTACACAAATATTCATTTAACATTAATATTTCATTTAAACTTTTATTTTTAAGCTGAAGTGTCATTATTCATTCAATCCATGGGCATAAATACCCTTAAGAATATCCACAACCAAAAAAAGAAAAAGAATATCCACAACCAGTATGTGGGGGAAAAAAGTGATATAAAAACCATAATATGTATCCTCTTGGACAAGGAGTAAATCAAAATTTAACATAGCAAATTTTCAGTCAGTTTTGGAACCTGTGTCCAATTCTAAAATTAACTGAGCTCAGCAATTATTGTGCATTATTGTGATTTGGTAATATGCTGGGTATTGATGGTGCAAAAATGAAAAGTAGGTCCTTCCTGTTAACTACCTCAGAATTTTCTAAGGAAGGTAAGTGTATAGTTTCATTATAAATATTTACATCCCCACAACCACTCTGCAGCCTAAGCCACCATCATTCTCGCCTGTGAGATAGCAATCGGGTTCTCTCTGCTCTACTCTGATCCTTCTCTAATCCTATCTCACCACATGGTTCCTTCCACTGCTCTTAAAATAAAAAGTGAACTCCTTAGCTTGGGTACCAAAGCCTCCTGGGCTTGGGGGCTCTAGTTCTGCCTCCTCTCCAGTCTCATCCCCTCCACTTTTCCATCGGGTTTAATAAGCTCTGGTCATAGTAGCCTCTTTCTTTGCTGTGAACACAAGCTTGTTCTTGCCTGTGACCTTTGAACTTTCTTTCTTTGTCTGAAATGCTCATATCTGGCTCTTCAAAGAGTTGCAAGATTTAAAATATCAGCTTAGATTTCAAATATCACCTCCTCAAAAATGTTTCACCTGACTATCTGGTTTCAAGAATTCTTATACTCTACTTCCCATCACATCACCTTCTGAAAAGGACATCATCCTATTTATTACCTACATAGCACAACTTCCATTCTGAAAACAGAACAGTGCTTTGCATCTTATACAAATTAAAATTAACAAAAACCCTTTGCTAAGAATTTTAAGTTGTGATTTATATGAATTTGACATTCTAAAACTGCACAAAAGGGCTGACAAATCCAAAACACCTATCTACCTACCCAGCCACCTTGTGTCTGCCTACAATAGATGCTTTGTGTCTATCTAACTGTGTCTATTTACAATGTTGTGAAAAGAAATGCAATATATATTATAGGAGAAAAGCAATGACAGTTATCAAGGGACCCAAAATTTAGTTACTTACAACTAACTTGGGCAAAAACTTCATCTCTCTAGGCTTCAATCTACTGATTTATACATCAGAGGTTACATTAGATAAATTTAAAAGAACCTTTCAGTTCTAAATTTTACTCATTTGAAGCAGACTTTTTCTAAACAAAAACTTTAATATTCCCTTAAATGTACATGTTAAAATAACTTGAGCACAGTGAGACAGGAATATCAGGCACTCAGTTATGGGTTTCCTGTCTGTTTGTAGATTATTTTGCCTTAACTACTGCTTTCTGATGCCTCATTTTTTGACTCCTTTCTATTTCTTATTCCAGAGTGGGGAAAAATATTGAAACTATTCATAAAAGCATATTGAATTATGCAATCATCCCTCCCTTAGAAAACAAATGTACTTCTAGTAATGGCTATATGCCAAAAATTTTAAAATAACCAAAGAGTACTCAGAAGAATTAGTTTTACACATGCATTTACAGAACATTTATCACTATTTTCCTAATAACATACACAATAAAGGATCTATTGCATTTTCTGTTAAAACTAAATCCAAAAATTTCTCCTGCAAGTAATACTCCCTATTACCACCCCAGGAAAAAAAATTCAGAAGAATACTGAAATATAAAAAATAAATTAAAAGATTAGTAGTGGGTAAAGACAGAGAAATCAGAATAAAGGAGGTAACTCTTAAAATTAATAGTTCCCCCCCGACCAATGGCATTTCAAATGAAGCAATGATGAAGTTAAACGAATTGGTTGTGAAAAATCTAAAGTGTATAATAAAATTATGGGAAAGAAGCTTAGACGATGCAGTTAAGTAGAATTAGTTTGAGGTACAGGAAATGCAAGCAGAAAGACAGGATTTAAAAAAAAAACAAACCTATTTCATAAAATGACAAAGAGGTCCTTCAGCACTCCAAGAAAATAATCAGGGTTACCTTAGCTCAGTAGGGATACCCAAAATAGTATACACGAGAAAACCCTAATTTAAAACACTTTATATAAGAAAACCTGAAAAATTGAACTAAATTCTTCAGTAAACTTAAATTAGTTGATTACTATCTTAACATGGCAATAAAACTGCATTGTGAAAGAAAGTCAGGGGTGGTGATGCAGTTAGTTGCATGAAATTACATGCTGTGCTATGCTGAAAAGATAAAGTATCACAATCCTACATTTATAAACATATACACTCCAACTAATAAATAAATAAATAAATAAAAATAAAATAAAATAAACATATACACACAATATAAATAAACAAATGAACTGATGGTTAATTAAGAGTATCCTCCATTTTTAAATTTTCATTTTCCACACTCACAGCCCATCACTGATTCATTTTTACCAGCTGGAAAATGGGAGAAGGAATTTAATATTATACAAATATAATAGTTTTATTTCCTCAAGATATTTCATTCCCATTCATCTTTAAGTTTACTACTTGATAATAACTTGACACATCAAAGTCAATAGTGTCAAAAAAATTCTTTTTCCTAGGGATCAGCAAAAGCAAATGTTTTTCAGCTCCTTGAAAGCTATTGCAAATGCAAATAAGATAGAAATCAGTACATCTTACCTGACACCAAACCAGCTACATACATCGCCTCAAGGAACACATGACTCACTACTAAGGACAGTGTGGAGTATAACAGAGTTGTTATATAAGTTCATTCTGGACTGGTTAAGATAAACTGAGGGTAAACTTAGTGAAAGTCACTTCCTTTAGAGTCTACAGTTTTTATCCTTAACCCTAATCTCAGGCCTTTAGAGGCTGGGGTACCTCCAAATCTTCCAGAAAGCAAGATTTGGTAGCCAAAAGATAAGCCTCTAAAGCTTCAAAATATTACATTCAGTGAGCAATATATTGTAATTTAGAATGAAAAGAGAGCTAATATTAATATTTTAATTATATACCATGCATCAGGCAAGGAGTGAGATGATTTGCTGATGAGATCTCACTTAAACTCCAAACTGAACTGGGGGAGGGGGGAGGGCCTGAAAATACCTTTCACCACTGAAGTCCTATGAAAATAACTAAGGGAAAACATAAGGCATAGCCCTTGTTACCATGACTGCTTTGAACAAGAAGGCAAGACTACAGCTCAAGGCTATGTCTGCAACGGCGAAGTCAATGTCCTCTCAAAATGTTCTTTATCGGTGCAACCTGAATCTCATATCAGCATTCATAATTGTGGGGGACATGGAAAAAACTATCAACCACTCACCATAATGCATGTAACAGTTTCCTTTGGTGGGGTCCAGCTCAATAGCCTTCAAGAAGAACTTTTCAGCCTCACTCTTACGACCCTTGAAAAACAGAGAAAATGGATGATTCAGCAGCACATCATGAAGGATTCTTCACCTCCTGGGACCGTATGAGGTAGACTAATGTCTACCTGTTACTCATCATCAAAAAGCAGTGCTCTGTTTTTATCTAAATGGGATGATCAAGCAGAATGTGTTGAGAGAGAAGATTGAAGTCAGAATCCTGGAAAACATCAGGGTTAGAAGAGACAGGGAAAGTGAGTTCATCAAAGATGTCACAGAGAACTAGGAGAGCAAGAGAAAAAAGGGAAAAAACGGTTTCACGGAAACCAAAAGGATGAGAGAGTTTTCAGGAATGATGGGAAATGTGTTTTCATTTTCTATTTTATTTTCTCCCTTCAATTTATGTTGTCGACATTCATTCATTCATTCTTCTTTGTAAAGAATGATGATCATTTTAGCTTTTGAGATGATTTTGTCCTAATGTTTACTTTATATAGGAAGAAACTAAGTCACAAGTTTTTGAATCTCAAGCGAATACTGCTTATCCTTGCTGCTGTCACTCAGGACTACAACATACCTACATCAGGATTTAGTCTAAAGCTAGATCTTCTCCCTAGCTACAGTTTTAAGTGAGCATTACCATCAATCTCAGAAGAAAATAAGCAAAAAGTAGGAGCAAAGGCTTATATGTAATAAACTGATTTTTCATGAAATAATAGCATAATCCAGGCAGATTCTAAAACTAGACATTCTTTGCTGTGTTGTAGCTTCTGAACCAAAACTGCCTACAGAGTAACAAAAAGGGGGTGACTCAAGCTAAGAGAACAGTCCAAAGAAGACCCTTCCTAAAAAAGCCGTGTCCTGTACGGCAAGGGTAAAATGAAGATCTACTTTAACTGGGTGGAAGCAAGCCATGGGTGGTGCCCAGAAGCTGTGGATCTAAAGAAGAGAGAGACAATCTCATCTGATCATTCCTTCTAATTCATACACTGTCTACCACATTAGCTTCATGTGATGTTTTTCTTTCCCCTTCACATACATATTTTTTAAACCACTGTTAAGGAGATAATTATTCCAAAGATAGAGGTATATGATTAACCTAATATTCTACATTTTATGTAACTTTGACTCATGTCTCCAAAAGACCTCTTCTTTTTGTTTATTCATTTTGCTTAAAAAGTTAATTCTGTTGCTCTTTTACTCAACCATTATTCCAGCAGCAAGTGATAACTATACCGATCAGACCACTGACTTTCTCTTTCATTTTACTAATGCTACACATGTCAATAACTCGTGTTTAATTTATAAGAAACATTTGGCCAAATATCCAATAATTACACATTGAAAATTCTCCTGCGATATTTCTCAGTGTTTTAACTTCAAAGGAAAGCACAAGCAAAATACTTGCTACACATATTACCCTTTGTTGAAGTTAGTAAGAATTAGCAAGAATCTTACCAAGATAGGATCCCCTAAATGATTAAATAATTGTGATGAACTAGGCAGTCTACGATATGAGTTAAGAGCATAGATTTCAGGAGGCAGAGCAGCTCTCACACTTTTGTAGCTAAATGACCCTTGGAAAATAATTTCATCTATTAGCTATAATTTCCTCTATTACAAAAAAAGAGGGCAGGTGGAGCATAGAAGATTTTTTAGGGTAATGAAACTATTCTGTATAGTACTGTAATGACAGATAACATGTCATTCTACATTTGTCAAAAACATAGAGAATACAAAGCACAAAGAGTGAACCCTAATGTAAACTATGGCTTTTAATTAATAATAATGTGCCAGTATTGGCTCATCAGTTGTAACATGTACAAGTTCAAGTTAACACAACCAGAGAAGTGTAGGAGGATAAGAGACTATATGCCAATTCTATATCTTCTGCTCAATTTTTTTGTAAACCTAAAAGTGTTCTAAAATGAGCATTTATTATTTTTTAATATGATGATAATAAAATCTATTTCATGTGATTACAGAATTATCTGAAAGGATACACATGAAGTAGTTGTTATAGTAGATAGGCATATTCTACGCTTATAATAAACATTAACATATTTTATTTGTAGAGTGTTGTTATTGTTCAGTCACTAAGTTGTGTCCAACTCTGCGACCCCATGGACAGGCTTATCTGTCCTTCACTATCTCTTGGAGTTTACTCAAATTCATATTCATTGAGTTGGTTATGCCATCCAACCATCCCATCCTTTGCTGCCCTCTTCTCCTCCTGCCCTCAAACTCTCCCAGCATCAGGGTCTTTTCCAATGAGTTGGCTCTTTGCATCAGATGGTCAAAGTACTGGAACTTAGCTTTAGCATTGGTACTTCCATTGAATATCCAGATTTGATTTCCTTTAGGATTGACTGGTTTGATCTCCTTGCTGTCCAAGGGGCTCTCAAGAGTCATCTCCAGCACCACAATTCAAAAGAATGAATTCTTTGGTGCTCAGCCTTCTTTAGTGTCCTATGCTCACATTCATTCATGACTACTAGAAAAACCATAGCTTTGAATATATAGACCTTCATCTGCAAACTGATGACTCTGCTTTTTAATATGCTGTCTAGGTTTGTCACAGCTTTTCTTCCAAGGAGCAAGCATCTTTTAATTTCATGGCTGCATTCACCATCTGCAGTGATTTTGGAGTCCAAGAAAACAAAATGTCACTGATGTCACTGCTTCCACTTTTCCCGCTTCTATTTGCTATGAAGTGATGGGACAGGTGCCATGATCTTAATTTTTTGAATACTGAGTTTTAAGCCAGCTTTTTCATTCTCCTCTTTCATTCTCATCAAGAGGCTCTTTAGTTCCTCTTTACTTTCTGCCATTAGAGTGGCATCATGTGCATATCTGAACCTGTTGATAATTCTCCCAGCAATCTTGATTCCAGCCTGTGATTCATCTAGCCTGGCATTTCACATGATGTACTCTGCATATATATACATACACAGTATGCAATAAAATACAGAGTTCTGAATGACAAACACTGTATCTTGCTTTTATTCAGAGCCTCAAAACACATGGTCAGTCTTTAAATCATCACTGGAAAATAATATACTAAGAATTTGCACAAGATAATAAAACAAAGATACAAAATGAAAATTATCATTGGTAAAGAGTCTGGACAAATATTTCATACAAAAATACAAAGGCATCTGTGAACTTTATTCCACTTAAGCTTTAAGGACAGAAGAGAAGAAAGTGGCTCACTTATCACTGTCACAGTAAACAGTGTAGTAAAATTCTTATGTGTATAGTCCACTGGCAAAGCAGCAGCGGTGGTGATTTAGTTGCTAAGCCATGACCGACTCTTGTGACCCCATGGACTGTAGCCCACCCCACTCCTCTGTCCATGGGATTTTCCAGGCAAGAATACTGGAGTGGGTTGCCATTTCCTTCTCCAGAGGATCTTCCAGAGCCAGGGATTGAACCGGGTCTCCTACATTGTATGAAGATTCTTTACTGACTGAGCTAAAGCAGCAGTATACAGCTTTAAAAAATAAACCAAAATTCAAAGGCCAGTCATCTCAGGTTACTCAAAAGAACCAGGTTATTAAAAGACAGTGAGCCCTACCACCTCCTAGATGCAAAACAAATATATAGAAGGCCAGAACATTCTTTTTTGAGGGAAGTAGCAAACCACCAAGTAAAAACCCATCTTTCTACTTTGATCACTATTTAGTCAAGTGCCCACTTATGTGGAAAATAAAAGTCTCAGAAGAGTATATAAAATTTAAGATTCAGCCAGATGCTTAAGCCAGCCAAACACACATATTACTGGATCATAGGAAGGGTGGTAGGGAGGTAACACTAAGTTTAATCAAGTTTACTCTTTTCACTATTTCCATTTTAGAGGGACTTCGGTTAAAAAAGTAGAGAAGAAGAAAAAATCATGTCTCAGCAGGTTTTTCTTGGCATTGTTTAGATTATGTCAGCATTTCTACAAGCAAGCATTATGGACTAGCCTCTGGTTATACAAAACCCCTCCTATCAAGCATCCTTACTCATTGTGTGTCTTGTTTGGGGTGTCTGGACACTTGTGGTGGTTGAGAAAACCAAGCAAAAGGGACTGTGGTCAGTGTGACAAATAAGGGAAATGTGAGTGGAGTGGCTTGGTTTCCACTGCCAAGTCTATGACATATCTGCATATTCATTTGTTTTTTTAAGTGAAAATTTTATTGAATTCCTTGTGCTGTACTAAGGACATAACCATTCAACTGAACCACACAGAGTGTCCCTTGCACGTCCGAGTTGCAGGAAGCGCATAGAAAACAAGTGACCCAATAAGCAAGGGAGACAGCCGCGCAGCACTGAGGACTGACAAGGACTTTCTCTGATTCTCATTAAGAGATCTGACCTGGAACCGGACAAGCCTCTGATTGAATCTTGCTGCCTCTATTTAGCTGTGTGATTCAGTATCTTTTGTAACATCTCTGAACCTCTTTTTCCTCACTTGGAAAAATGAACATAATACCAATTTTGAGGGGTTGCTAAAAATCATTAAGTCAAGTGGAAATTACTGGTTTCAGCAATTTTATATAATCGTCTGAGATTTTTATTCTCCTCGTAATTTGGCACTTGAGTAAATAGTGATCAAAGGAGAAAGATGGGTTTTTACTTGGTGGCATAGAAAGCTCTGACATTCTTTGATTTTACTCCTATCTCCTCAAAAAAAAAAAAAAAAATCATTCTTTCCACCTTGGAGGCCACCATCTGGTTCCTAATTACCAAAATTCAAAAATACTTTGTAGAACTTTATGTCATGGTAGAAACTAAGCTTCACAATTTTCCCATAAAATGTCTCCCATTCCTATCACCTTCCCCTTCCTCAAATAAAAGACTCTTCCAGCTCACATCTTCAATGTTACTATAGATTTCAGATTTCCTGACTTACAACGTTTGCAGCACTTTACTGAGGATGAAAAACACAGACTCAAGATTAGTATCATTTAAATTCATGAAAAAAAGCATCCTCAATTGGAACTAGGCTTGGTCAGGTCCTCTTCTGATTGGCAGCAATAAAACATACACATTAACATAAATATTCAGTAAAGTTTAGGTAGCCTGTTCTACAGCACATGATTAGTTCGCAGCACATTTATTTTGTTTTCTAATTAAACTGGATGCTACCTTCCCTGCTCAGAAACAGGTGCCCACCTGAGTGGGTATAAAAGGTGAACAGTATCTCTTTCGACAGCTGATCAATGCTTTTTCCAACTACAAAATGAAGGAATACAAAAAATAGATACTTATATAGTAATATTTACATAAACACAACTCCTACCAAACTTGGAGCTCCTACTTAAGGAAGCACTCAGTAATATTAAACATGAGATAATTGTATACTATCAATGGCTTCAGCTTGAACTGTCTCATTTTTAAAAGTTAACCATACACCAATCTTTTTACTTATTTTTAGTAGCAAATCACTCATACATCTATTACCCTACACACAACTGTGTTTTGATGCCATAGCTCAGAACTGCTATTTTACTGAATGACCTGAAAATATTAAGATTCTGCATTCTTGCATATATATATATTTGTAATATAAGTAGCATACTAATTTTGTCCTCTAAACAAGATTACTCCCTTAAGACTTTACTTTTTCATCTATAGCCATTCAAATATTCTATAAATATAATTATCAGTCAACAAATGAACAGGCTACCATTATTGTACATAACTTAATAGCATACAGTAACTCCTTAGTGATTCATGTGGTCACATTTTCAGTAAACTACAGAGCTACTCATCTCACACGCTAGTAAAGTAATGCTCAAAATTCTCCAAGCCAGGCTTCATCAATACATGAACTGTGAACTTCCAGATGTTCAAGCCGGTTTTAAGCCGGTTTTAGAAAAGGCAGAGGAACCAGAGATCAAATTACCAACATCTGCTGGATCATCAAAAAAGCAAAAGAGTTCCAGAAAAACATCTATTTCTGCTTTATTGATTATGCCAAAGCCTTTGACTTGGTGGATCACAATAAACTGTGGAAAATTCTGAAAGAGATGAGAATATCAGACCATCTGACCTGCCTCTTGAGAAACCTATATGCAGGTCAGGAAGCAACAGTTAGAACTGGACATGGGACAACAGACTGGTTCCAAATAGGAAAAGGAGTATATCAAGGCTGTATACTGTCACCCTGCTTATTTAACTTATATGCAGAGTGCATCATGAGAAAGGCTGGGCTGGATGAAGCACAAGCTGGAATCAAGATTGCTGGGAGAAATATCAATAACCTCAGATATTCAGATGACACCACCCTTATGGCAGAAACTGAAGAGGAACTAAAAAGCCTCTTGATAAAAGTGAAAGAGGAGAGTGAAAAAGTTGGTTTAAAGTTCAACATTCAGAAACCTAAGGTCATGGCATCTGGTCCCATCACTTCATAGCAAATAGATGGGGAAACAGTGGAAACAGTGTCAGATTTCTTTTTCGGAGGGGCTCCGAAATCACTGCAGATGGTGACTGCAGCCATGAAATTAAAAGACGCTTACTCCTTGGAAGGAAAGTTATGGCCAACCTAGATAGCATATTAAAAAGCAGAGACATTACTTTGCCAACAAAGGTCCATCTAGTCAAGGCTATGGTTTTTTCCAGTGGTCATGTATGGATGTGAGAGTTGGACTATAAAGAAAGCTGAGTACCAAAGAATTGCTGCTTTTGAACTGTTGGAGAAGTGTTGGAGAAGACTCTTGAGAGTCCCTTGGACTGCAAGGAGATCCAACCAGTCCATCCTGAAGGAGATCAGTCCTGGGTGTTCATTGGAAGGACTGACGCTGAGGTGGAAACGGCAATACTTTGGCCACCTGATGCAAAGAGTTGACTCATTTGAAAAGACCCTGATGCTGGGAGAGATTGGGGGCAGGAGGAGAAGGGGACGACAGAGGATGAGATGGCTGGATGGCATCACTGACTTGATGGACATGAGTTTGAGTAAACTCTGGGAGTTGGTGATGGACAGGGAGGCCTGGCGTGCTGCGATTTATGGGGTTACAAAGAGTCGGACACGACTGATCGACTGAACTGAACTGAACTGAACAGAGCTATGAATAAAGCAGTAATTTCTCCACTTTACATGTGGAAACTGTCACATGAGCCAAGGTCTGTGCTGTGCTGTGCTTAGTTGCTCAGTTGTGTCCAACTCTTTGCGACCCCATGGACTGCAGCCTGCCAGGCACCGCTGTCCATGGGGATTCTCCAGGCAGGAATACTGGAGTGGGTTGCTGCGCCCTCCTCCAGGGAATCTTTCCAGCTCAGGGATTGAACCCAAGCCTCCCGATAAACCATAAAAAGTGGTCCTCAGACTAGCCTGATTCTCATCCAAATATTTATATTCCAAAAAGGGATTACATGTGTCTTCAGCATTGGTAGGAACACCAGTTGTGGGCATGGGTGTTCAGACATATCCAACTTTTTGCAATCCCATGGACTGTACAGCCTTCCAGGCTCCTCTGTCCATGGGATTCTCCAGCTAAGAATAAGTGGGTTGCCATTTCCTTCTCCAAGGACCTTCCTGACCCAGGGATCAAACCCCTGTCTTCTGCATCTCCTGCATTGGCAGGCAGATTCTTGACCACTGAGTCAACTAGGAAACCCAGTAACATCCATTGGAATAATATAAAAAATAAACCAGAGGATTTTCCTTAGGTCACCCTACTCCTACTTAGACATTGCTTTAAGTTTACTGTAGAAGAGTCTCTTTCTGCAATTGTGATCCAGCAGTCACTTTCATACATTTAGTGTTTATTTGGGGGGAATGTCTGACCATGGTAACTGTTTGTCATTCATTCAAATGTGTATCTACATGGACAAGAAATAAGAAAGGGAAGCAGCCAATAAAATGGATCTAAAAGCTTATATGGGCTTCCCCGGTAGTAAAGAATCCTCCTGGCCTGCAGAAGACCTGGATTCTCCCCTGGAGAAGGGAATGGCAACCCACTCCAGTATTGTTGCCTAAAGAATCCCATAGACAGAGGAACCTTTGTCTAGTGGGCTATAGTCAATGGGGTCACGAAGAGCTGGACATGACTGAGCACGCAAAAGCATATATGCAACTTAGTGTGTGCATGCTCAGTGCCAAGCTCCTCTGTCCATGTAATCTTCCAGGTAAGAATACTGGAGTGGGTTGCCATTTCCTAGTCCAGCGGATCTTACCCACCCAAGGATTGAACCCACATCTCTTGCATCTCCTTCATTGTCAGGTGGATTCTCTACTACTGTGACACCTGGGAAGCCCAAAAGCTTATATATAGTTTGGTACATGTGTTATTTACAGCTGCATTATAGTTTGAGTGCAAAAGGAAAAGCAATAAAACAGCCTTGAAAAAATAATTTGTGAAGGTTCTCATTTACAAACAGAAGAAGCATTGTTTGATAGTACATCTTAACATCAGTGTTTATATGTGAAGTGTCTTCATGATATAAAACGTTTTCTCCTCACAAGAAATAGATCATTTTTTAAAAAATCTAACAATTGAATTAAATCTTACTCATGAAGATGATTTACATCAAAGCATTTAGTTCTAAAGTCCTCTCTAAAGTCATTATGCATAATCAGCCAGAGATAACCCTAATTAAAGGCAAAGTGAAGGGGCAAGGGCAATGATAACCTTCAGGATGAAATACTTTATTATTATACTACTACAATATTTACCATCAAATTATCAGGAACCCAAAATTTGATGATAACATTCATTTTTTTAGGGGCAGAATACTATTTCTTCTGGAAAGTTTTAAAAATAGTAGAATAATGTTACAAATTAAAAAAAAAATGAATGTGGCTAAATAGCTTAATGATAATAGTTTGTGTTTCTCACTGAATAGTCCCTCAAGTTTCACCTTCTATAATTGTCAGGTCTTTGGTGATCTCTTTTCCTAAACGTCCCAAAGCAGAAGCCACTTTACAGACACTTGGAATATATTGTCATTAAGCCTAAACATATGTCAAATTAATGGCAGCCAGTGGTGACAGGGAGTGACCTCTCAGTGTCCAGGGGTAGCATCCAGAATAAGTGTTGAGACCTCAGCAGGGAGGAATGGCTCTGGGGCATGCCTGGGCAAGGCTGGGGCCCAGAACCACAACTCCCAGACCTGAGCAAAGCTTCCCTGAGACCCATCCCAGGTCCCACTGCAGAGCCATCAGACTTCAAGGTGAGGAAGTAGCTCACACCCAGTGGACTCGGGCAGCTTCCTTCCTTGCTTTTTGAATACCAATAGGCCTTCACATTTAGGTGAACCTCTGGACGGGAGGAGGCCACAAAACTGGCTGAAATGAAATGGCAGACAAAGTGGGATGAAAGACTGCAGCAGACTGGATTTCATTCGAAGATGTTAAAGTACATCACCCATATGCGGCTGGTATTCTGGCTTCAACATCAAACATGTTACATGAGCAACAGGCACAAATCAGCAGCTTGCTAATACCAAAATATAAGGGTCAATATCCCTAAAGAAGATAGTTACATTTACGTAATATACAATTTACCTAAAAGGTAAATTAATACGTTGAGATGTTAATATTCATCTATCAGCAAAGTTTCCCAAATTACAGAACTCAGTATTCCTGATGGTTCATTAGAAACTGCACTCAGCTAACACATAGCTAAAGTATAGTAAAAGATAGTAAGATCTTCCTGGGAGTAATTTGAACCTTTAAGTCACAGATACACTTGGCTAAACAATTCTCTCTCTAGTTATTTGTCTTAAGGAAATACCTGTAAATTCCAAGAGGTAGCTATTTATTTTCATTGCAGCATTGTTTACACAAACTCAGTGTCTACCAGCATAAACTTGGTTAACCACATGCCATTTCAATGAAATATGTATCTATTAAAATGATTTTGTAGAAAGTATTTAAACCACAAGACATTTTATGATCCATTGCTAAATGAAATAAGCAGGTTGCAAGATGCTGCATAAATATGTTCTAATTAATTGTTTTTTTTTAATTAAAGAGTATTTTAAACGGGAGGCTAGCACTACCTGTATCACTGGCTCATTTTACTGCTGGATTTCAAAGGTGAATGAGAGGGTTCATTCTCTGGTATCTTAAGACTAATGCTGAGGGAAGTACGCACATAAAGTAAACTATTAAAAAAATACTGCTGCATTAGTGCCAAACTAAGTGTCCTGAAAACACAGAACAACTTCATCCACTGGAAATGGAATTCTTCAGAGATGTGACATTTCACTACTCAGAAATGGATTAAGCTCCCGCTTTAGTTTGCCAACAAAGGTCCGTCTAGTCAAGGCTATGGTTTTTCCAGTGGTCATGTATGGATGTGAGAGTTGGACTGTGAAGAAAGCTGAGTGCCGAAGAACTGATGCTTTTGAACTGTGGTGTTCGAGAAGACTCTTGAGAGTCCCTTGGACTGCAAGGAGATCCAACCAGTCCATCCTAAAGGAGATCAGTCCTAGGTGTTCACTGGAAGGACTGATGCTGAAGCTGAAACTCTAATACTTTGGCCACCTGATTTGAAGAGCTGACTCATTGGAAAAGACCCTGATGCTGGTAGGGATTGAGGGCAGGAGGAGAAGTGGACGACAGAGGATGAGATGGCTGGATGGCATCACCAACTCGATGGCCATGAGTTTGAGTAAACTCCGGGAGTTGGTGATGGACCGGAAGGCCTGCCATGCTGTGATTCATGGGGTCGCAAAGAGTCGGACATGACTGAGCGACTGAACTGAACTGAACTGATGTGCCACGCTGTGTTACAGTCCTGGTAATCAAGATGAAGTTCCTGCCCTCCTGTAGTTCACACTCTAGTGGTGGAATGCTAGTTCACACAGGAGCAGTGACACTGTCGGTCTAGAGTAGTCTGGTAAAAAAAATAACACAAGCTAATGTGAGAGAGCAACACACACTGCAGGTGGGATGGAGTTTGAGAAAGTCGTCCAGAAAAGCCTCTGCTGACACTGGAAAAGCAACCTAAATAAAGGAAGTGAGTGAACCATGCAAAGACATGGCATGATTGGAACGTTGAAACCTAACAAGAAAACCAATATGGCGGCAGGGGAGTAAACGCCACAAAGAATCACAGGAAATGAGCGTGAGAGACTGGAGTGATCAGATTGCGTAGGGCAAAGTAGTCACTGTAAGGAGTCTGGAGTTAACTTTTCTTTTTTGGTAGTAAAAGTCATAGTTTCAATATTGGATGTCACATGTTGCTTTGACTCGTAGCATTTCCTTGGTGTTAACCAGCAAAGCCACCAAAATATGGGAACTACACAAAACATGGAACACTTCATGAATGTATGTCATCCTTGTGTGAGGGCCATGATAATCCTCTCTGTGTCATTTCAATTTTAGTGTATGTGCTGCTGAAGCAAGCCCTGGAATTTCTTTTAACTAGAAAGGAACACCACGGAAGTACAACATGATCTTACATATTTTTACAAAAAAAACTGAGATCTTGACTGGAAAACTGACTGCATGAGGCATAGGAAAAAGGGAGACCACTTAGGAGGCTGTTAATACTCCATGGCAAAGACTCGGGTAAAAGCAGAGGAGCCAGTGAGATGTGGTTAGGTGTGGAATATCTTGTAGATATATGACTGGTAAGACTGGATATAGGTATGACATAAAAACAGGAGTCAAAGATGACTCCATAGCTTTGGCTTGTGGCACCTAGGTGAATGCAGGTATCATTTATACACAGGAAAAAGATTTCTTGAGAGCAAGTGTTGGTAGGAAGGTGTGTGTGTAGTGGAGTCATCAATTCCTATTTGATTGAGACACTAGAGCAGGAGAGTATGGAGGACTAATTCAGAAAGCCTGACCAGAAAGGAAGTCACAGATCAAGGCTTGGCAAAAACACCAGATATCTGGTAGCTTCCCTGAGAAGTTAAAGGAAAATTTGCAAGAATGCCAAGAGGAAAGCAAAAAAAAGGAAAAAGGGCAAAAACAAAACCAAACAAAAAGAAAACAAGCCTTCAATTTAAAGCATGGCTTCAGTAAAAGAGAAGAAAAATATTTTAAATAACTATTTAAAATAAGTAGCTTGACTTTCACAAGTATTTTAAATATTAGTAAAAAATAAATTATATGTTGCTTTCTATACAGCTTTGACATTTATGAGTAAAAAAAAGTTAAGATTTTTAAGGTATTAATACAAACAGCCAATTTCTAAAATATTACATAATGAAAGATGTTTAGCTTATTCAGATATCCTGTTATATAACAAATTTTTACTTCCTTTCTACATTTGTTCACTTGCATATTTCCCCTTCAAGCTTAAAGAGGTCATCCACACATACTACAATAACAGTTCAGTAGGAGATAACTAATTTGATAGGATGCAACCACATCTTAAGCTCTATCTGGACAAACTGCTTAGGCTGTTACATTGCATTGCTACCCTAAACTCAGTTAAGTTAAAACTCTTTTCCATCTATAAAATAAATTTATCAGAACATTTTATTATTAAAATGTCTAAGGATGTTGTGGTGAAGTAGAAATTTGCTTTAAACACATTTATAATTAAATTGCAGACACATATATCCTAAAATTTTACTTTAGAATTATGAAATCATTTTTAAATATCAAAATGAGCTATATTTAGACTTCAGAATAGTACACAGAATTTCTCTTTGACTCATAAATTAAATAGAAAAATATCTGTTTGTAATGAAAACAATGAACTTTCAGGAATCCATTAAATTTATTCATTTATTTCTTAATCCAATAAATATTTACTGGGGACTGTGTTAAGCACTAGGATAAGAATGGTGAATTAGGGACAACCTTTGCCTTAATGAAGAGTCCAAAACTGTAGGTGTTATGAGTACAACATAATATTCTAAGTGAATTTCACTTAGAACTAGCTGAAGTACTTGGGAAAGTCTTCCAAAAGGAAGTGCTGCTTGCTCTAAAAAATCTGAGAGCTGTGTGATTGACTAGTTGAAGGGAGACAAAAATACGTGAAGTAGAGACACAACAAAGGTAACATCTCTGTGGCAAAAACACTGCAAAAAGCCAGGGTGAGGGAGCCAGAGAGAAGGAATGGAGGTGGGCTACTCGAAAAGGTTGAAGGCAGAGCCCACCTGGCAGATAGATTCCATGAAGGAATTTGTCCTTATCTGTTTTGTCAATATCACTCTGAAGGTTGTGTGGATAACAGCTGTAATGGGAACAGAAGGGAAGCAGGCAGATTAATCCAGGCTTTTAAAAGAGAGTGATGGGCTGATAATGGAGAGGAAGATTAGTGGACTGACAGGAGGGATATTTAGGTAATACAGATAGGATTACAAGATGGACAGGAGAGGGAGAGGGTGTGAGATGGAGGTCACAAAGATGACCTCAAGGTTTCTGATCCTGAAACTGAGATAAAGTAGGTAAACAATGGAAAAAAAGACCAGGTTAAGGGGGGAAATCATGAGCTCAGTTCTGAGAACTGTACAGACTGAGGTGCCTTTGAGACATCTGAGTTGTCAAAGATGTGGTTTGTTAGTCAGGCTGAATCAAGAGAACTGAATTAAGGTAAAACAGTATTTCAAGAAGACATGAGTAGTCAATTATGTCAATTTCTGAAAAACACCCAGTGGGTTTAGTGACATAGAGATCAGACACTAGTAAGTTCAGTAAGGTGTATTTTTATATATAGAAGGAGTTGGGGTAAGTCTGGGGAGAGAGTTGATGAAAATGATACCCTCGGTCAATATGTCTGGCTCTGAAGGAGAGGGGACATGATCATGTCAGTAGAAGGGAATGAGGCATATTGAGTGTTTGGAAAAAGAATACAGAAAATCAAAACATAAATTGGAACTGGAAATAAAGATTAATGTGTAGATTTACTTTTTCATAGTTGAACTGAAAATTAAAAGAGAAAAGCTCAAAATTCTAGAATTCTTAGTTAACTTTCCAATTATAACCAAGGCCAAAATAAACCAGTTCAGAATTCTTTAAACTGAGTCTTTTCCTTCTGGGTCCCCTAAGAGAGCACTTGATTCTTGCTTTTGTTGTGACCCTTACCAGACCCTTACCATACCGCATACCTATTCCCACTTGTAATCTCTTCTAATCGTAAACCACTCTAGGAGATTGATTTAGTCAACACTCAGCCAAGGGCCAGGATTTCCCTGGTGGCTCAGAGGGTAAAAGCATCTGCCTACAATGCAGGAGACCCGGGTTCTATCCCTGGGTTGGGAAGATCTCCTGGAGAAGGAAATGGCAACCCTCTCCAGTATTCTTGCCTGGAAAATCCCACAAATGGAGCAGCCTAACAGGCTATAGTCCATGGGGTTGCAAAGAGTCGGACACAACTGAGTGACCTCACTTTTAGCCAAGGGCCAGATGCTGTGTGCGTGAAGTCTCTTCAGTCATGTCTGACTCTCCTTGTGACCCTATGAACTGTGGCCCTCCAGGCTCCTCTGTCCATGGGATTCTCCAGGCAAGAATACTGGAGTGGGTTGCCATGCCCTCCTCCAGGGGATCTTCCTGACCCAGGAATCGAACCTGAAACTCTTACATCTCCTGCCCGGGCAGGTGGGTTGTTTACCACTAGCACCACCTGGAAAGCTGCCAGATGCATGGTAGGTAGTCATAAATGCATGAAAACTTTAAATATCTTAGAAAAGCAAATACTGAAAACACACTTCATATTCTCATTGGAAAGTCCTGCTGCCTCCATGATAGAGTGTGTAGGCTTCAGTGGGTAAATCTGACAACATCATGAGGCTCGAGCGATACACAGAATGTCACCCCTGTCACTTTTGTCAATACCTCCTCTATACAAGGGGAAAAAAAAGAAACCACAATTTCAATTAGCCTTCCGTGGTCCATAAGATGGCACCACAAGTTCACAGAAAATAGACACTAATAGGACACTTTAGATGGATAAAGTGGTCCATGTGATCTCTGTTTCAGGAATCAGTGTCACTGGAAAGCCCCCAGATTTAGCTATTGCAACAACTCCAACCATTCGGCTGCACTGTTTGTGCAAATGGGTGCTTCTTGTTTGTCATGAGAAATTGCTGGATTTCTTCATCCCAAACTGTTTAGCCATGGCGTGGAAAGCTGCTACGCTGACTGGTCCCCAAGAGGCGGCTTTGGCTCACAGAGTTCAGAGCTGACACTCGTGCTCAGAAGTTAACCCCATGGGGATGGTTAGGAAAGCTGCACTGTGAGAGTGGAGAAGCAGGAGTGCCAACAACAGCTGCATTGCGGCTGGGCCACAAAGGAGAACAAGCAACCCCCTGACGCCATGAAAGCTAGTGGGTAACGGGGAGGCGATCCCTGCACCTCCATTTGCCACTGGCAGGCTGCCACAACTCTAAAATCCAAATGCTCTCACAAGAAGATAAAGCCAGATGTAAATAATTCCCTAATTTCATACCTTTTTCTGGTCGAAATCTTCAGCAGTAAGGATAGAGAGGGTTATTTAATTTATTTAGGTGTAAATTTCTTTGATGACTGAACCAGTATACTGAATAAAAGCACTGGATTCAGTCACAGAAAGTGTTAGTCACTCAGTTGTGTCTGACTCTTTGTGACCCATGGACTATAGCCCACCAGGCTCCTCTGTCCATGGAATTCTCCAGGCAAGAATACTGGAATGGGTAGCTATCTCCTTCTCCAGAGGATCTGCCCAACCCAGGGATCAAATCCAGTTCTCCTGCATTGCAAGCAAATTCTTTACCATCTGAGCACAGCAGGAACCTGAATTCTAGTCTGGTTCTGATACCAAGAAGATGAATCACCAAGGAAAACCACTAATCTGAATAGGCTTTGCTTTTCTCAATTGTCAATCAAAGGATATGGACTGATTAAACTCTACTGGCTTAAAAAATAGAGTTCAATTCAGGGAAGTCATCATTGGTTAAAAATTCAGATTAAAGAAAGTTAAGCTCTTAATTCACATCATACTCCTTTGCTTCCACTGCTTTTCAATCCATGACAGAGAAAAGGAATGCCAGTTCCTTCTCCCCTAGATCCAGCCAGCTGACACGGAGACTGGCCATAGTAGCCAAGACCTAAAATCCACTGTATTTTAATTTTTAACAAACAAAATTAAATGGAATGAATGACCCCCTTATTTTCTTCTGAAAGGACTTTAAGGTAAAGAGTCCTATCAAAGGTAAAATGTCTTGAAAGTGAAAGTGGCTCAGTCGTGTCCAACTTTTGGGGACCCCATGGACCATACAGTCCATGAAATTCTCCAGGCCAGAATACTAGAGTGGGTAGCCTATCCCTTCTCCAGTGGATCTTCCTGACCCAGGAATCGAACCAGGGTCTCCTGCATTGCAGGAGGATTCTCTACCAACTGAGCTATCAGGGAAGCCAAAATGTCCTAGAAAGGTTCTTATACCAACCAGACTACATGCATATTGAAATAGTATACTGTGCTTCTCATTGTGTAAGTAATTCTCAGAAGTAATTCTGGTTTGCCTGAAACTACTCTGTGTCCAGTGTTACAGTGTAAAAATAATAGCCACCCCTTCCTGGTTTGGACAAATATTCTATAGTTACCCTAATTCTTGTTTCCCTCTCACAAGTATTCACCTAAAACAGACGAGTCAACAATGGCTTTATGACACTGGAATATCAGCTGAAACCAGGAGACTCCAACAGCAGCATCGGTGAGGTCTTACTGCGACCTCAGCTTCCTATTTCCGCCACACTCCTAACAAAGAAGACATGAACAAAGATATCCTTTCACAGCACAAGGCCATCTGATCCTTGTCAAGCGTAATTAAGTTTCCATTCATCTCTGCTTCCCCAAGACAGATTTTTCTGGGAGTCTGATGTCCTAGCACATTGCAATTCTACTTTCTCTTTACAGGTTATAAGAAAAGAACAGAAACACTGTAAGACCAGCTTACTACGTGCCAGGTGCTATTCCAGGCTCTTTCTGTGTGTTGTCACTTTAAATCCTTGTACTATACCTGCGATATTATTATTATCTGTCTTACAAAATAAGAAGCTGAGGGACAGTGAGATTAGTCTACTTTGTCCAAGGCACAAAAGCTTGATTTGTCTGAACTGGGGTTCAAACAGAGACAATCTGATTTCACAGTTAAGGTATTACATTATTGACCTGGTCCAGAAGTTTATTATGAGGAATCATTATGCTATTTAAAGATGAGCTTTATGGAGTAGGTCAACCCATACACTCATGCCCCCACCCCCTTCATCCCTCAGCAGAGATTCAGAGAGTATCCACTGTATGCCAAGCACAGTGTCAGGCACTGGATTATGAGATGACTCCTGCTCTCATAGACTGAATAATACATGGTGACTCTGGAAATGGGCCTTTACCAATTGTAAGATCATACTTAAAAGGGCTCTCATTGCACATAGTACCTAAGGAGAACACAGAGACCAAGGAATCTGTTGTGTCTGAGCAAGTCCAGGGAGGGGAGGTCTCAAAAAGGAGGTATCATACTTCAGCTGGTTCACAGAGAAAAAGTTGGCCAGGCATCGAGACAACAGAGTACCTGCTCAGTCCAAGTTCTGGTGGCTTACAAGTTCTCTCGACAATATCCAAATTCAGGAAATTATTTAGAAAGTCAGTTTAATGGAGAAAACGTCCCTTGTTTTAACACCATTAAAAGACCCTGAAGCTAACAAAGGTTCATTTGATACCAACCATCTCAAAACCCATGTATTTGAAAAAATAAGGTTACTTAACAACACAAGTTACTAAATTTCTACTTTCTGTTAGTCTAATGATTCTTGAGTCACCTTCTGTGAATAATAAATTTCTGTGACTTACAAAGAAAGAGCTATTGAAATTAAATATTAAACTCTGTTTAATAAGCATTGTTTAGTAAGCAAAGCTCATTCACTTTAATTTCCAGAGTGTGAAGTGACCAGAAGTAGTACATATACAATTATAGGAACATTTAATCCAGGCAAAAAGGGAAAACACACACACAGTAAATGGTCAGACACTGGCAGATTACCAGGAGAATGAGTTTGTATGTATAAATGCATATGACAAGCATATCTCCAAACTGGATCCTTCCCAAGTCTCAGCTGAGTGTGCGGGAGAAGCACACACACATGGATGTTTTGGCATTATTACAGAATAAGATTTTCTCTCTCTCTTAAGAGAAAATGTGCAAGATCGCAAGAAAATGTGGGTCACTAAATAGGAAAAAAATCAAGTACAGAGGTGACACAGAGATGGAAAATAGGAAATCTGAACTTCTCTGCCTTTAGATAGACAATTTAATAGTCTACTTAATAGTCTTCAGCTCAGGTCTAAATTACCACTGTCAACATCTCAGGCCCTCTTGATCTCGATTGGTAAATGTGCCATGAAGGCTCCATAGAACTCATTAGACATCAACCTCCCAAAGAGTCTTCGTCAAATGAGGAGCTCTGAACTGATGGGCACACTGTAAGTAGTACTTTTGATGACCTGCTGGAAGCCAACGTGGATTAGCCTGAGAGGGAGAAACTCCTGAAGGACAGTCTTTGGGTGGAGAGTGTGGTTCCCACTCTTCCATGGTCTTAATTTCCAAAGAACCCAGCAAGGTTCTCACAGTAAAGAACCAAAAAAGATGCCCTCCTGGTGAAGGCAGGCGAAGAAGAATAGTCTTTGTGAAATATACTCCATTATGAATTGAACATATCCAACATCCCACACAAAAAAATTACACAGCATGACAAAAGGAAAGAAAAACACAGTCCAAAAAGACGAAGTTAGCATCAGAGCCATACTAAGATACTGAAACATGAAACATGTTATAATTGTCAGAAAAGAAACTTAAAATAACTATGACTAACATGTGAAAGACTAATGGAAAAGTAGACAACATGCAGGAACACATGTATAATGTATGCAGAGAAATATCCTAAGGAAGAATTAAAAGGAAAAGCTAAATATCATAACAGAAATGAAGAATAAATTTAATGAGATCGTTAGAAGACTCAACATGACCACAGAGTCAATGAATTTAAAGATAAGTCAATAGAAACTTCCCATACTGAAATGTAATGAGAAAAATGAATGAAAAGTACAGAACATCCAAGAACTACAGGAAAATTTCAAAACATGTAACACACCAGTAACTGGAATATCAGATGGGAAAGAAAGACAAGAGGGCAGAAGAAATATTTAAACTAATATTGATGCACAACTTCCCAAAATATAATAAACGCCAAACCATAGGTTCAGAAAACACAGAGAGCACTAAACCAGAGAAATTCCCCAAATAATAAGCCTAGGCATAGTGTGTCCAAACAAGAAAACTAAAGACGAAGAGAAAATCTTAAAGTCAGAGAAAAGAAAGTACCAATGGAGAAATAAGATTAAAAAATACATTAGATTTCTTGGACATCCCTGGTGGTCCAGTGGTTAGGAATCTGCTTGCAGGGGACACAGGTTCTGTCCCTGATCCGAGAAGATTCCACACGCCTTGGGTCAATAAGCCTGTACGCCATGACTACTGAGTCCTCACGCTACAACTGCTGAAGTCCACATGCTCTAGGGCCCCTGCTCCACAACAAGAGAAGCCCACACACCACAACAAAGAGTAGCCCCTGCTTTTATTTTTTCATTTTTTTAATTGAGGTAAAAGTCACACAATATAAAACATACGGTTTTAACCAAATTGAACTGTATAGTTCAGTGGCAGTAAGTACCTTCACATCGTTGTGCAAATCTCACCATCATCCATCTCGAATTTTGCACCTTCCTAAACTGAAACTGTCCTCATTAAACACTAACTCCCCATTTTCCCTCTCTACTCCCAGGCTCTAGGCATCCACCAGTATACTTTCTGACTCTATGAATTTGACTATTACAGGTACCTTGTATAAGTGGAATCAAACAGTATTTGTCTGTACCTAATGTACATTGAAATGCATTTGTAAGGTTAACTTAATATATGTCCTGTGACCCAAAAAAAAAAAAAAATATATATGTCCTGTGAACAGGTGGAACCTTTCCTCCTCCTGTGCTATACAGTAGGCTCTCGCTAATAAACTATTTTTACATCATAGTATATAAATGGAGGAGGGCATGTCAACCCACTCCAGTATTCTTGCCTAGAGAATTCATGGACAAAGGAGCCTGGCGGGCTACAGTCCATGGGATCACAAAGAGTCAGACATGACTGAGCACCGCACCAAAGACCAGCAGTGTCTGCATGTCAACCCCAGTCTCCCGACTCAGCCCACCCACTCTCTCCTCGGTGTCCATGCATTTGTTCTCTATGCCTAGTGTCTCTGTTTCTGCTTTGAGAATAGGTTCATCTGTACTATTTACTGTTTATGAGGCTTCAAAAATGAAATCTCTCACATTTCAGAACAGATGTGGCTTCATTTACATATATGCCTCTGTGTGTGGATCTGTTTGTATAAATACACACACACACACACACACACATTCAGATGTTACGGGGGAAAAAAAGGCAACTTTCTTTAGGAAGTGTTGGTCCAATCACTGGAATAGAAGACATTTGTTTTGAAAATGTATGCGGTCAGTACCACCTTTTAAAAAAATAAAGTAAAACTAATCATTCAGTCGTGTCCGACTCTGCAATACCACAGACTGTAGTCTGCCTAGCTCCTCTGTCCATGGACTTCTCCAGGCAAGATACTGGAGTGGGTTGCCCTTTCCTTCTCCAGGGGATATTCCCTACCCAGGGCTCGAACCCAGGTCTCCTGCAATGCAGGCAGATTCTTTACCAACTGAGCAAAACATAAACATGGGTTTAAATAAGTGTGCTGTTTTAATAACTAAAGATGCTCAAATTTTCTCCTATTAAAATTATCAAACTGAAAAATATAAATTATAAATGAAGTTTAACTCACATTAAAATGTGTTCATGCTTTACTACATGACAAGAAAGTCAACATAATGTAGCAGAAAGAATAACAAGGTGGAAATTGTGATGTTAGGTTATGTTGTATCATGCTCAGTCACTCCATGGTATATGACTGTTTTGTAACTCCAGTGAACTGTAGCCCGCCAGGCTCCTCTGTCCATGAGAGTTGTCCAGCAACAGTAATGAAGTGGGTTGCTATTTCCTTCTCCAGGGAATATTCCTAACCTAGGGATCAAACCCGTGTCTCCTACATTGGCAGGCAGATTCTTTACCACTGAGCCACCTGGGAAACCCAGTATCATCTTATTTATCCCTAAATAAAAAGCTAGCATTTCTTTTCAAACATAGCATCATAATACTTACATATAAAGCCAGGTATCATTATTTCACGTGACTTTCAATGCCTGAGAATTTGAGTATTTTGATTTTACTATTTCTGAGAATATCTGACAAAAGAAAATATCTCTTAACAATGACTTTCAATAACTGACATGCAAAAGCAGAATAAAATTCTGATATACTTCAGAGGTACTTGGATTCGTAGGTTACTTGGTGGCAACAAGTAGAGTAATTATAAGATTGATTCTATAATTACACCTAAATTTAAAAAGAGATTGATTCTACATATCAAAATGCATAAAAACAACTATACGATTCATTATGATTTAGAGTAAAAATAATACAATGATAAGTGAATTACTGCCAGAATGCTAATAAGTTTAGACATGGCAACTTCATATAAAATGCTTAGCTGAACACTGCATTGAATTAAATTTTCTTCTATATTTCAGTCAATATTTCAGTAGCACAATATATGTGATATATGCCTTCTCTTTTCACAGAGTAAGTTTTGTAACTTCAAGGGTATATGTCCATAATAATCACTCAGTGAGTCACAGGAAAAATTTTTGTTTCCTGCTCCCTCCAATCTAAACATGACTGTACCGTGATTATAATAAAACAAAGGAACCTAAATGTTAGTCAACGTGCAAAGTGGGAAGAGTTTTGCTTTAGAGAAGACCAAATGGAAAAATAATCTCAGCTCTAAACAGTAATAATCATTACAAAAGGCCCAAGGAAACACACAACGCTGCACTTCCAGATAAACTACACTGACACCATTCTAGCCTGGGGTATGGAACTTTTCCATGGAACTTCAAGTACTTTCACAACTGGAGTTTTATGTAGCCCAATTAACTTTGGCTAGACACAGAAATCTGGCTCAGTACTTCCATGCAGTAGCCAAAATAAAGGTTTGCTGTATCAAGAATTACTGTCAGAGTCTCCCATATCCTTCCTTCTCTCTTACTAACCTAAATCTGGAAAATAACCTAACAGCCAAGCTCCTTTTACTACAATTTAAATCAATACTAATTTCACTGGCTCAAAAAAACTACAAAATATTTCGCTGAAATAAACTGAACAAGGACAAAAGGAGGATCAAAAAAAAACAACAACAAAAACCAAAAAAGTAAGGATGTACACACAACTAAAGTACATACATGGTTTTAGAAATAACTATAAAACCATTTGAAACATGGTGATAACGGAAACTTACTCCTTTCTTTCTCAATGCTTGTCCAATTTTAAATTCATGGCATTAGTCCTAGGTAACAAAGTTCAAACAAGGAATAAATCACAATTTTAAAGAGAACTTGTGTTTAGTATTTTAACTGGACATGAGATTGGTATGAAAGTTCTATATATTCTATAGTTGGGTCACTCAGGTCCAACTATATTTAAACATGGAGGCTACCAATGACCCTAAAGCAGAACTAACTATTTTCTAGGGCACCCTGGAACATTGGTGATTAACACATGACCTAAAAAGTGTCAATAGCCAAAAACAGAAGTCCTAAGCTCATGAACTATAAAGCTTAACAATAAAAATGTGTTTACCCATTCAAACTAAACTAGTATTTAGAGGTAATGCCTAGAAATAAGCTATTTTCATACCTTATGGGGAGGCATAAGGTTACTTTGCCTAAGGGGAGCACTAGCTTACTTTTAGCATCTCTAATCAGGTATAAAAGGGAGGAAAGCATCACACAAAATTATTTAATATAGAATGAATATTAACGATGCTTAATTCAGAAGTCCTTGAGGATGTATCCAATTCTACTATTGAGTAGCTTATTTATTCTTGGGACATATCTTAAATCTTAGAAGCTCAGTTTTCTCATTTATGAAACAAAGGCTTTACTCATCATAAAGCTTCATGAAATAACACATATCAATCACAGACATTGAGGAGATGTACACCCTCTTGTGCCTACCTCCCCTTCCAGGGTCTTGAAAATTACACTGTATCCACTCTACAATCAAGCCACTCTCATTCATTTATTCCGTATATACCTCTGGGAATTAGAGTGATGCCTTAGCATGGATTAATAAATCTCAATGCACATGTTGGCAAAATGAAGGGACTAATGAGGACATGAGATTCAGACTAGGGAAACAAGAATATTTAAAAATCAGCTACCTGTACACCTTTAACTTATATAGCCTGTTGTTGTTGCTTAGTCACTAACTCGTGTCCAAATATTTGGGACCCCTCAGACTGTAACCTGCAGGCTCCCCTGTCCATGAGGTTTCCCAGGCAAGAATACTGGAGTGGGTTGCCATTCATCCTCCAGGAGATTTTCCTGACCCAGGGATCAAACCCATGTCTCTGTGTCTCCTGCACTGCTGGAGGACTCTCTACAGCTGAGCCAATGGGGAAGCCCAACTTACATAGTACTACACAGCAATTACACCTAAACAAAACCGGGGGAAATGACACAAGGCCAGTCCTTACCTAACTTAACAAGAGAAATACAGAGGAGGGTGCAAGGACAGTGGTTAAGATTGTGAAATGCCTTATACTAAATGTATAAAAAGATAAGTAAAGACTTAGTCTCTGCCCCACATTCAGGGTCAAAAGACATAGATTTATATCTGCCATTCAATTGAAAAAGTACCACTACAGAGACACTGAAAATCATGAAGTATAGAGAAAGGAAAAAAAATAATTGCTTAAAAGATTCAGGCAAGACTTCACAGAGGGAAATAAAATTTGAACAGGCAGAGAGAGGAAAAGGACATTTTTGTCAGAGGAAAAAAAAAGGATTTGATCTACGGAATTTGTCAAAGCATTCTGGGAAATCCTAAATCTTCTTGAACTTTTCTAAATACTATCTATACTAAAAATTCTTAAAGAAAATTTGTATAAAAATGTTCTGAAAGACATAGGGGCACTACAACTGGCTATAATAAAAGCACCAACATTTTTGTTTTTGTTGAAGTTGTTTCAGAAAAATGTAATTCTTTATATGAAATCTTAATATACAATATAAGTCTAATTTTGTTGCAAGTCAGTTGTACATATTGTATCTTTGGTCAGTTCTGATGAAACAGTAAAAACACCATTCCATTTTTTTTCCTCTCTCTTCAGAGTAATAGCCAATTCCATTTTATAATATTTTATATTTAAAGCATTCAGAAGTCAAAATGTGTGGCATTTTCTACCTTGCCAATTTCATGTTAAGTCAATGGCATTTTACCAGGCTAAGAAACCCAAAATTAGACAAAGGCAATCCACTGGGATCAGAAATTTGCCAAATCTCATAATTCAAAAAGAAACTATTAAGGATGGTTTTGGACTTTTTGGCACTGTGAGTTTAAGCCATTCCATAATAGGGTTTATATTTCATCTAATCAGCAAGTCGGAAACTATAAAAGTTCTATTGGTGGGGGGATTAGAATTTGAATTGTAATACATGTCTTTTCTTCCCTTCCTTCCATATGCTTCAGTAAATTAAAACTGCTAAATTTTGTTTGTAAAAACATCTTCTTAAAAATAAAGCAGCTTGTAAAATCATAGTTTTAGCACAGGAAACTTAAAATATTCAGGCTTGAAAACAAGAAGGAAAAATAAAGGACACGTAGTTTCTATATACAAAGTTATGTCACAGTCTAGGTATATTCAGAATTAGGTACAGGTAGGTTTTCAGTGTTTTTACTTTCCAAGTGATTTTATTGGAGGAAAGATAAATCAGGCATTTGAAAATTTTATTTTTGAAGGTGGTATTTTTTGAATACCACCATTTATCAATCTAATTTAAAATGTTTCTATTTTAATTCCATAAGAACATCTAAAGGCAGTAGTTGCAGCAAGAGGTGTATATGAATTCTCTTCTTATTTGAAGCTGTGTGAATTACCATCCTATCAGAATAGGAAATGGAAAAGGTTTCCATAAGGTAAAACACATTTTTTTCTAACTGATTAGACTAGACATCGTATGATCTTGTAAATGGCCCAAACAGCAATTCATACCCTCCAATTCTGAGTCATGTTCTTTCCCTTTCTCTGTTCCTTATTTTTTGGGGCCCCATATTAATTTCTTTCATAATTCTTTCACATATTTTATTTTTTTGTTTGTATATGAAAACATTTCCACATCTTTATTCTCCTACCCTTCAAATGAAAATTGTTTTGCCATCACTTTTTAATTTCTAAAAGCTCTCATTTTTTCATATTTATTTTTTTTATGTCATCCTGCAGTCCACAAAATGCTATATTACCATCTCGAACGATTTTTTTCCTTCTGTTCCCTCATTTCCTTTTGCTAATCCATTTGTTTCAGCTCCAATCTGTTACATTTCAGGGTTTCCTAATATGAGAGATGATCTCTGATTGCCCGTTGTTATTTTACAAGTTGAGTTAATAAAAGCTGAATGAATTCTTCAGGCATAAACGTGCTTTCTGGACTGGAAAGAGTCACTTTTGTATGTCTGGTTAAGGAGCTAGTCATTTTCAGAGATCTCCAAATGTAGGTATATGGAAATCTTTTCCCCAGAGTGATTCAGTTTCTCCAGATAAAAATGCTACCATTTCTTGGGAGGTGAGGTTTGTGTATATGTGTTGCTGGTTGGGGGGTATCAACTCTTGTGTAGTTGTGCTCTGCATGTAATAGGGGACAGCTATTGACAGTCTGAGTACTCCACTGGAAAACATTTGATCAGTCCTCTTTTCATTCTGCTCTGCATTCCACCCTCGACTGGGCAAGCTGTTTGAGTGAGAGAGCTGTCTCATTCCACTGCCTCACCACCAAGAACACACCTTCCCTTGACTTGCAGTGAGTGCTTGGCTACTAGGGTTGTGCACACGGGGAGAGACAACTGATTACCCTATTTCATTCTCCTTAATGCACTCTCTTCTATGTCAGCTACCACCAACTCTTGAGTCTCTAGATTTCTTATTTTTATCCCATTCCAAACCTCCTTTAGACAGTGGTTTATTCTGTTTTGATGGATCAGTTGTAACACCTCTTTCTGCTACCTGAGTTTCAAAAATCAACTTAAATTTCACCTCCCCTCCCATTCTGATTGTTCCTATGAGGTTACTCCTTCTCAATATTTTATCCAGTAAAAGTTTATTCTGATTTACTCACACAATCAACATTTCTGTGCTCACCGTTCTTTTCAAAATCCACTCTGTAAATCTCCTTCTAGATTTAAATATGTCTTCTCAAAAGACATGTTTAGTATCATCTTCAGCTAGAGTTTTCAATGAACTGACTTTAATTTCCTGGCCTAGGAATTCCTTGCTCATTCAAGTAAAATAAATTCAAAACCCAAACCCCAGTGAGCGGAGGACAGTGGTGACAAATTCTCTGCAAAGATTTCAGATTCCCTGCTGAGACAGGCAAACGTTCATGCTGCCCTCTTTTACCAGTATGTGAACTTTTTCTACATTGTTCTTTCACAGAGGATATGAACTTTCCTACTTTATTGAGACACCTAGTTCCTGGCCTTCTGTCTGTCCAAGACTTAATCTCTTATTCCATCAAGAAGGAAAGACAGACAATAAGCTCCTTCTCATGGGTTGTTAAGACTAGTAAACTATCCCAAATCAACTTTAAGATCAGCCGACTGTTTACCATTCTGGTGTTTAGTTACTGCTTTATTTCTACCCTGGGGAAATTCTCTTCCTACTCTTTGAGCTGAGCCATGCATTAAGAGCATATCTGTTGTATTTTATTAAGCACACGTAGATGTGTTGTAGTGAGACGTTTTCTGGTTACTTAGTCTGCCTATATAATCTCTAAATAGCATTTCAGTGGTATCTTAGAATGGAAAGGTAATACTTCTAATTGTTTAGCTTATCACCTTCTATGGGAAATAACATTATTTTTAAACAATTATAAGATACCTTTCTATGAATTTACTCAGGAATTACTTTACTGACCATTCTATGTTTTGCTAATATTCACTTATTTTTAGTAACACTGGAGAGAAATTAAGGGATATGACTAAAATAACATAGACAATATATTTAGATTCAGACTGAAGGCTAGTTGTACCATTTATTAGTTGGTGAACTCAGAAAAGCTATTGAAATATTTTGAACAATCTCTGACTGTAGAAAACAAAAAAATATTATTATTACTTTGAAGCACATAAAATTACAATTTTTTTAAGTCACAGTGGTTGACTATAAACATGTCCTTATGCTTCCAATATCGCTTTCATAGAAATATGGCCACGAGACTCATCACACAGTGGGAAGCCAAATTATGGGTAGTGCACTTCTTTTACAGAATGACTTCTAGTTAATAGGAATTCTAGGTGACACTGATGGACACACATGCAATGTTTTATATAATACCTGCTTTTTGGAAAGAATCCGGTGTTATAGCCAATCTGGGGTTAACATTGGCTTACAGAACATAATCTTTATACAAATATTGTTATTTTGACAAGTTCATTATATAATCACAAATTTTGGGTTCTCCATTTATACATTTCAACTAAGTACATCAAGGATACACATCATACTTTATCTATGGCAAATCCCATAGCCAAAGGAACTCATTTTTCTATATTTTTTGTACATTGTTCTAATTTAGTATGACCATCATTACATCTTAACAGCCTGGATTAACTGGCTAGGAATTGGTACCTCAGACCCTGTCTACCTCAATCTGCACAGGAGAACCAAGTTCTAAAGGGTGAGAGAGACAGTTACTCACTGTCAGAGCAAGCAGTTTCCCATAGGTAAGATGAGCAGGGATGTGGTCAGTCTTGGATCTCAGAGATTCCATATACCAATGCTCTGCTTCAGGGAGCATGCTTAATCGCATGTATGCTTCACCTGACAAGAGAATCAAATGAAAAATCAATCTGACAATACAGTTTTCCAAGAACATTTGCAACAGCACCATATCACATGTTTATATTCCATATATTTTCAGATTCTGTAAGAAGTACTCTCATCCGTTATCTCATTTGATTCCCCTAAAGTCATGATTCTGTCGATTTCACAGATGAGAAAACTTATGTTTGGCAAAATTAAGTGAAATGCCTAAGTCAAAAATGTAGTATGCAGTAAAGCTTTGATTTTTTTTAAATCTAGAAATGTCTAACTCTCAATCATACGTGCTTTGTCACCATTTCATTTTTTAAGGTTGGGTCTTTCTTATCTACAATCATTTGTTCTTTTTTATTCATATTCATTCTTTCCTTTACAAACTCAAGTTATTTATAGAATAGCTACTAAGTGGAGAGTATTATGCAGGACCTATACAACAAAAGTTCAAGGTCCTACCCACTAAAGTTGAAAACTCTGTTGAGAAAGTAATATTAAATGAAGAAGTTAAAGGGAATTCTTTGGTGATCAAGTGGTTAGGGCTCCATTCTTCCACTGCAATGGACACAGGTTCAATCCCTGCACAAGCAATGGGACATGGGTTTGGTCCCTGGTCTGGGAACTGAGAGCCCATATGCGATGTGGCTGGGGGGCAGGGGGCAAAGGAACTAAAAATATTTGGGAAGAAGCATTGGTGCTAGATCTTAGTTTTTTCAGAAATTATTTGCATTTTATATGTTAATAAGTAAAGTAAAATTTACCAGTTTCATTTGGAAAATCCAGTGAATATGTGACAATTATTTAGCATGCCCACTACCAAGTACAAAGCTAGTCTAAGGCCTTTCAGCCATCAGCTATTATTTTCAATTTATATAAATTTTGCCCACCAAATAGCTTTTCATTAACAGCCAAACAAGAGAAAAAAATCAGAAATAAGCCCAAAGTGTATCAGCTGCCTTCTTATCACCACCCGCCTCTCCTTTCTACACTTACAGTTTAAAGAATATTCCACTTGATAGGAAGATTAGATTGCAAGATGATTTGTGTATTTAAATTAAATATTATAGTTATATTAAACACTTCAAATGTAGAAACTACTCAATTTCTGAGACCAACCAACAAACTGGTGACCAGCATTATTTTTCAAGCAGATTTTTGTAACAGTTTAACTAATCAGAATTGTGATGGCTCTTTCCATTTAGAGGAATAATCAGAGGCTTTTCCTAAATGTATCACCCACACTGGTTGTACATCTTTGCTTCAAAGAAAGAGCTAGCTTCCTTTTATTTTAATCAAATTCTCTTTACATTACCACAGTGTTGTCAATACAAATATGTTTGATGAATTGAATTGATCTGCATCTCCAGGCTTTTTGAATGCCCTTTGCCTGTCCAGTTAGTAAAAATATTGGTGACAAATTACACGTAACATAAACAAAAATGTATGCACCACTCACACATCTATGTGTTTCTAGTTCTGAAAATAGTCCTTAAACTATATTATCATAAAAATGATAGCTTGATTTTTTTTTCCTGAAGCTTAAAACATGTTTCCATTTAAGAAGAATTTGGTTAGACATAATCAAGTGCTCAGGTTGAGATGTAAGAAGTACTGAAGCAAAGACCAAAGACTATAATAAAATACACAAAATACGCATAGTTGTCAAGAGTGGTAGGATTAGGTACAGATTTTTTTTCATGTTTCTGTAATAATTATATTGTCTTATTATCATATCTCATAATAAGTAAAACACTGCCAGGCAATTTTCTTTTTGCAATGTTGAACTAATAAACATTTCCAAATAAAGCAAACAGTAATTTTTCTTGGGGAGAGTGAACCACTTCTTTATACTAAATATTAGATATGATTTATATAAAAATGTAAAATCAAGTATTAAAAAATTTAAAGCAATTGATGATAACCAAAATTCAACTACCTCTGAAATGGATTTTAAAGCCAGTAGAAATTTCAGTCAGAGCTGAAAGATGGGTCTGCTTTATGAGGTTCTGTTTGGAATTAATCTGAAATTCTACTTATAGTCTTCAACTGCTCAGAGATCACCTTTTAGAAGTTGACAATCACTGCATTTAATATGGCTTCTACTTTTAATTTATTTAAAAAAACAACGAATTTGTAGAACAGTAAGTTATAGGCACAGAGAAAGTACAGGGGAATTCTAAGTCCATGGTGCTTTTGAGATTCAAAATTTCATATTTAAGTGGTTGGTGTTTGAAAATCATTTCAAAAAGCATACTCCTTTTTTTCCAAGTCAGAAATCTATCATTATTAAAACCCATTTTGAAATGAAATATTATTAATTTGCTAACTATTTAACTTGACCTACTTTGTTCAGTAAGAACTCATAAGCAACTTGTTAAGTTATAAAGCTTGTGAGGTGGGAAAATATCAAAGGACCATAAATAAAAAATATAATGTAATAATGCATCTTGGCAAGTATATGAAAAATGTAAATAACCAGCCTGCTTAGGTTCTATCGATTACAACTTAGAAAAACTTCAAGTAATCATTTGTTGTATCTCAATAATAATGATGACAATAGCATTTATTGAATGTTTGTTGTGAATTAGGGTAGCAAACTACAAGGAACAAACATCTGACTCACATGTACCCACTCCTCCCATTCTATACCTTTGGGTGCACACAAGGTTTTCTCACTTAGCCCCACACAGGTCCTTAACACCTCACCCTCATTCAGCCAGTGCCAACTAAGTTTTAGATTACGTTTGTGAGATGAAACATATTTTCAGTCTCTATATTAGTTGCTCTGTACCTCATTTTTTTAAATTAAGGAATGTCCTTAATTAACCTGGATTACAGATGAGAAAACTGAAAAGCAGAGTAGCTAAATTAAACACACAAAACCATAGACGTAGAAAGTTGCAGTTCAAACACAGGATGGCCTGATCTCAGTGCATTGCTAATCTGTCGGTAGTGAACAATCACGAACTTTCCAAGTCTCCAGCTCAGGTGAAAATTATACTTTGTCTCACTCATGGGAAACTGTTTTCTAGCTTGTGATACACAGGCCATCAAGTTCATTTCACTTTCCCTTGAGCTTATCTATTGAATTAAAGAAGTAAGAAAGAGCAACAATAATCCATGGTTGACCTTTAAAAACATTTCTGCCTCAAACTGGATTCAATTCTTAACAGGGAAATATATAGCATGTAAGATGTACTTTAGTTCTTAAGGTTAACCTTAACACAAAAACAGCCTATACGATGGTAATAAAATCAAGACGCAAAACCAAAAATGCAAGAAAATAATCGTGGATGAATTTAAATGTGTTTAAAAGGCAATTCAATAAAAGTTCAAGCAACAAACAACATAAGCCCAAGTACTTGCTGTACTCCTGGCATGGCCAAAGTAGGAGCTTTGTATTTCTCATCTCTAATTCATGAGAGGGGCTGTTTATGAGTAAGGAGGAAGGCTCAGTAACAACAAGTGACCTGCCCTATGCAAATCAAAACCACAATGAGGTACCATTACACGCCAGTCAGATGGCTGCTATCCAAAAGTCTACAAGCAATAAATGCTGGAGAAGGTGTGGAGAAAAGGGAACCCTCTTACACTGTTGGTGGGAATGCAAACTAGTATAGCCGCTATGGAGAACAGTGTGGAGATTCCTTAAAAAACTGGAAATAGAACTGCCATATGACCCAGCAATCCCACTCCTGGGCATACACACCGAGGAAACCAGATCTGAAAGAGACACGTGTACCCCAATGTTCATCGCAGCACTGTTTATAATAGCCAGGACATGGAAGCAACCTAGATGCCCATCAGCAGACGAATGGATAAAAAAGCTGTGGTACATATACACCATGGAATATTACTCAGCCATTAAAAAGAATACATTTGAATCAGTTCCAAGAGGTGGATGAAACTGGAGCCTATTATACAGAGTGAAGTAAGCCAGAAAGAAAAATACTGATACAGTATACTAACGCATATATATGGAATTTAGAAAGATGGTAACGACAACCCTGTATGCGAGACAGCAAGAGACACAGATGTATAGAACAGTCTTTTGGACTCTGTGGGAGAGGGCGAGGGCGGGATGATATGGGAAAATGGCATTGAAAATGTAAATTATCATATGTGAAACAAATCGCCAGCCCAGGTTCGATGCATGATACAGGGTGCTTGGGGCTGGTGCACTGGGATGGCCCAGAGGGATGGGATGGGGAGGGAGTTGGGAGGGGGGTTCAGGATGGGGAATGCATGTACACCCATGGCGGATTCAAGTCAATGTATGGCAAAACCAATACAATGTTGTAAAGTAAAATCAATAAATAATTTAAATTAAAAAAAAAAAGATTTGGGGGCTTTCCTGACATGCCAGTGGTTAAGATTCTGTGCTGTCAATGCAGGGGGTGTGGGTTTGATCCCTGCTCGGGGAACTAAGATCCTACATGCCATGTGGTGTGGCCCAAAGATCAAAGAAAAAAAAGTGTGAATGTCTTGAAAGCCCATGCTTTTTGCCACTGCATCAAGCAGTTACCAACCATATAAAGTTTATTACTTATTGAATATCCTCTGAAGTATTAAATGTATTACCTTTATGCTTTTATATTATTCTGACACTCTGAATTAGTATTGGTCTCATTTTACAAATGAGGTGACTGTGGGTTACTGAGCTTAATCAACTTGTTCAGTGTTCAAAAACAAGCAAACGACACTGAAGATTCGGAGTGGATTCTCTCTCTTTCTACCATACCATTGAGTCCAAACATGTAAAAAAAATTAGAGAAGAAATAAAATAACTGCAAAAAGTACCATTACTGAATTCAGTATTAGGAGAGAGAATGGTGTATATGCAGTCCTTCAAGCTTGATTAAAATATTAAAATCATAAAAATGCCATAAAGGAAATGATCACAGGAAAAGAAAGTTCAGTAAATTCAATAAGGAAGAGAATGAAGATACTTGATTGGGAATAGGGTGCAGGAAGGTGGGTTAAGTCATCTTCTGTGGTACTGTAATTCTTCTTAATTTATAATAATAGAAAAAAAAATGTTTATAGTACCCAGGAGGAAAGAAGCAATGATGAGTATTTTTCTTTCTCATTGTACAAAAAAAATGACATAATAGAGGCACTTTTCATAAGAATTCAAAGATGTGCTGTGTGATGATATAGTGATCAGGTTCATCACCCAGATTTATTTTTGCTTCACTCACAGACAAAGGGGATTTGGATGTCTCCAGGCTGGCTTCAGGCAGATATAAACCAGTTTCAGATGTAGAACAAATAATGTCACTCTTTCTCCCTAAAAAGCCCTGAATCTAAATAACCCAGGCAAAGGCTAACTCCTTAAAGGAAAGAATGCTAGATTATTGATGATGTAAGAGTCCAGATCTCAGCGATTCTCATGTTTTAAGTTACCAGACAGCTCTGGCTTACAGATAAAGAATAGAGCATACAGGGGTACACATTACTGCTATCTGCTAGTGCTGCCTTTTGTTTTTTCTGCTTTTGCACAAAATAATACATTTCTATTTCTATATTTCAGTTTAGATTCCTCTTTTTTTCCCCCCTTTTAGATTTATTTAGATAGAAGTGGCATAAAGCACTGTAAAAGTTTGAGGTATACAACATCATGACTTAACATATACTGTGAAATGATTACCACAACAAGGTTACTTGATATATTTCATATAGTATAGATATAACATAATGCTTGTTTCCCTTGTTATGAGAATTTTGAGGATCTATGCTTTAAGCAAGTATATCATATAGCAGTATTAACTGCTATATGATATTGTACATCAAAGTGAACATTAGGCTAGTGCAAAAGTCATTGAGTTTTACATTGTTGAACTTTGCTGTTTGATATTGGAATACATTCTTTAACAAATGTGGCTTATACATCATTTTAATGTGCACTTCTCACTTCATTTTTTTTTTTGCTAATGACTTATTACTTGCTGTTAATTTTATATTTATTTTAGACTATATAAATGATGTTAGACAAAAAGCAAACTCAAGTGATTTTCTTATTCAAGTTCAAAATAGGTCATAAAGCAGCGGAGACAACTCTCAACATCAACAACGCATTTGGCCCAGGAACCGCTAACAAACGTACAATTCAGTGGTGGTTCAAGAAGTTTTGCAAAGGAGACTAGCGCCTTGGAAACGAAGAGCATAGTCGCTGGCCATCGGAAGATGACAAAGACCAACTGAGAGCAATGATCAAAGCTGATCCTCTTGTAACTACAAGAGAAGTTGCCAAAGAACTCAATATGGATCATTCTATGGTCATCCGGAAATTGAAACAAATTGGAAAGGTGAAAAAGTTCGATAAATGGGTGCCTCATGAGCTGACTGCGAATCAAAAAAATCATCATTTTGAAGTGTCATCTTCTCTTAATCTACACAAAAACAAACCATTTCTAGGTCTGATTGTGACATGGGACAAAAATTGGATTTTATACTACACCCAGTGGTGACCAGCTCAGTGGCTGGACCAAGAAACTCCGAAGCACTTCCCAAAGCCAAACTTGCACCAAAAGACCAGTCACAGTCACTGCTTGGTGGTCTGCTGCCCTTCTGACCCACTACAGCTTTCTGAATCCTAGTGAAACCATTCCATCTGAAGGCATGCTCAGCAAACTGATGAGATGCATTGCAAAGAGCGATGCCTGCAGGGGTACTGCTCAACAGAAATGACACAACTTCTGTTGGGCCCAAAAGAGAAAGGGCCCGATTTTTCTCCATGACAACACCTGACCACACATCACACAAGCAACATTTCAAAAGTTGAACAAATTGAGCTATGAAGTTTTGCCTTATCCACTATATTCACCTGACTTCTCGCCAACTGACTGTCACTTCTTCAAGCATCTCAACAACTTTTTGCAGGGAAAATCTTCCACAGCCAGCAAGAGGCATAAAATGCCTTCCAAGAGTTTCCGAAATCCCAAGGCATGGACTTTTATGCTACAGGAATAAGTAAACTTATCTCTCATTAGTAAAAAATGTGTTGATTGTAATAATTCCTATTTTGATTAATAAAGATGTGTTTGAACCTAGTTAAATTGATTTAAAAATCAGTCTGAAACCACAATTACTTTTGTACCAACTTAATACATCCCTAGTATTTTGTATTATAACTGGAAGCTTGTACCTTTTGACCACGTTCATCAAATTTCTCTACCCTCCAAATTTCCTATTTGAAAAAAAAACAAATTTTGACCACTTCTACGAAAAGTAGTCACTCTTTACTCAACTCTTACAGTAATTGTTAAATTTCTTTTTTTGAATTCTTAAATATGTATCTTGCCTATCAATTTAGGTTAGCCAACATGGATAATACATATGATAGTAAACCTAAAGTTTAATGAGACAGCATTCACTGCTGCCTTCTGGTACTTAAAATCTTGTGACAGAGATATGTTTATCATATATATTTACACTATCAAACTTTTCTAAAATTTGATTTTTAGGTGTACATGAAACAAATAATACAAAAAACTTTAAAACAATTACTACTTAAAATTTCAGTTAATCTGTGTTTAAAAATGTAATTTCCTAGATACCATGTTTTAGAATGAAGAAAAGTACCAAGGAAACAATAAAACATATAGTAAATGGCTGGGAGCAAAGTCACAGTGAACAGAGAAACATGAGTGAAAAGGTTATGAAAAACACACAACTGCATATAGCTAGCTATAATTTAAGGAGTTATGAAAGTTTCAGAAGTATGCCTGCAAAATACTGGGACACCAGCACCCTGGGGAGAAATGCTATCTTTATAAAAGGCCTCACATAGGTTACAGCATTTTTTCCTGGCCTCTAAAGAATGGGCACATTCAGAATATAGCCCCACATGGTTTCTAGCAGGTTTCCTCTTGCTGATAGGGTGAAAGCATCTCGTTGTCATTACTGCAAGTGTTGAAGGATACTCTGCCTCAAAGTTAGGCATTCTATGGTAATCTGTCTACTTTCCAAGCTTTCCCAGTTTGAGGAACAGGCTGGTCACTAAGGTAATCATTCCTTTTTTATGGAATGCTTATTTTCTGTTTAAGATATCAGGTTTGTTTCGGTGGTTTTTATAAGTAATGTTTCTCTGTGCTGGTCATTTTTCTTTTAATAAGCACTTTACCCATCTTCAAGTTTGTTATTATTTATTTGATATATGTTACCATTCTTCCCTTAGAAACTAATTTTGACGTTTCCTGTGTAAATTTATCAATATCTCTTATGCACAAAAAACTATTCCCCACCATAGGGATATATATTCCCCTTTAATTATATAGTTTCACTATTAAAATTAGCTACCTATTCCATAAGAAATACATTCTGCCATGTGGTGTGAGGCAGATAGCTAATTTCATTCTTTCCAAACATTTAATCAATTCTCCTAGACCAACTTTTATAAAAACTCCCTTCCCTCAACCATATTTAATTTCACATTTATTATCTATAAAAAAATTAATAAATTTTGATCTGTTTCTAGGGGCAAGTCCTTATAGCATCAAATCCTTAAATTTCAAGGGAAATCCTTGAAGCCAGAAAGGCTGGTTTTAAAGCAAAGAGAGGAAATGCAGGGGAAAAAACTGAACATGTGTTTCACTAAATTGAAACACCAACCATGAAGAAAGAGGTTAAACTTCAGTGAAAGTTTAAAAGGCTCCTAATACCTAGTCTTACAAACTGGAAACATTTGATGTGCCATCAAAATTTAACTTGAAAAATAGCCAGGAGCCTGTGTCACTATAGCTCTTTTTGCAACTGGGTATCCTGAAATTCTCTAGGCTTATCAATTTCCTTTATGCGTTCAAGGAAATAAATCACTAAAAATAATCAATCAAACAAATGTTGGAGACAATCCTATAAAATGCTCAGAATTTCCCAAAAAGAGAAAGTGAGATTCTCCATGTGTTTGTGATTCTCTCCCTCCAAATATAATACTATCCACAAGATAATCACAATAAAATAAAATGGCTTAATAGAACTGACATACTTAGAGACTACTAGAAATATATGCAAAGAAGTTATAAATTGTTTTGAGAAAAACCCAAAGTTTACTCCAGACAGAAGAAAAAAGAATGAGTAAATGTAGTACTAGTTTTGGAAGAATTAATGAAAACAGTATTCAGAAAAATAAGATATAAATATTTGCAGGAAACCACCAGAAAAGTATAATAAAGGCATTTTTTATTTTATACACATCTTAGGAATACACTTCATATGTATGGATTAAGCAACATGACTATAATATGTAATGAATAATGTATTTTACACTATAAATTTTTATATGAATGTTAATCACTAAGAGATCAGAAATTTAAAAATTCATCCTATTTTCAATGGATACTTAAAATACGGTTCTACTAACAGCTCATAGAACCCCATGCTCATAATTACATGCTTGGAGGAAAAAAAAAAAGACTTGCAACTTGGAATAAAACTCTTCATGTTCTATTTTAATGCTTTGTTTAATCTGAATATGACAATAACTTTTATCATTATAAATAAAATCACAACTATGTAACAGCTCATGGGGGAGTTAAATGAGGTTTTCTTATAGAAAACAATCTCTCCCTACTTATTAGAAAAAACATATATAAATATAAACACAGCAAAGGACACACAATTAGTAACGTATTTAATTTTTAACTTCATTTGTATTACTGGTCCATTCTAAATATGTGCAACAAATGATCATTTTCTCGACACTGATTTTTAAGACTATTTTTCATATATGGTTTTTTCCTTCATCATGATTATGTCTATTTCATCTCAATGTCATCAAAACTGGCATCTTTTAAGAATGCCTGGATTTGAAATTTAGTTAATTTTCCAAGTATAGCATAACAATACATTAATTTTCTAAGAACAATCCCACTGATATTTATTAACCGAGTAAAAGATTCACTCCATGGAAAGTACCCAATGAAAGAGCAAATTATACATGTTTTTTCTCATTTACGTCTATTGAAGCCTCAGAAAACATATTTTTAAAGTAGAATATATTGAAACTATTTGGGAATCAGATAATAAGGGTACAATTAGGTATTAATTTGAGTATATTAATTTCTTTATAACTCAATTTAAAAATAAGGTTTTTAAGCTTCAGTCTTTTCCTTTACCACTAAACTGGCAAAAGTATGAATTAATGTAACAGGTGGGCTTGTGTGGTTTTAATAGCAGTGAAATATAATCAACTGTCTCACATTTCCAGGAAAGCAAGCGACATCTAGACCTAAGCATGATCCTTCAGCAACCCTAGTACTGGCATGAAAATGTTCAAACTCCCCATAGGGACCATATATCTTCTGGTCCTGGGTTTAATTGAAACTTTAAACAAAATATATTACCTATTTAATGCAGCTGAACTGGAGGCTGGCCTTTGTAGTGTACAGTCTAATGCCTAGCAAATTAATGTCTGTAACTATAGTATATAATGTAGAATTTAAATCAAGCATGAATGGTAAAAAGAGGAAAAAAAAACACTACAGTTTCATACTAAGAAATGAACTTTTAGGAGCAAACTGTGTACATACATTTTATATATTTATTCTTTTTGATACACAGCCAAAAACTCATGATTTCCTTATCTTATTGGCTCCATAGCTTACAAACTGAATTTCTAAAATGTCTTGGCATTGGTCTTCTCCTTTCTCCTGGTCTTGTCTCTTCTGATGATGCAGAAATGAAAGTTCAATGAATAGATTTAGCTTAAAAATTCAAAGTTAATATTCTTTCTGGAGGTAAACAAATCAATAGCTAATCCAGTTATATAGTCATATCATATTTGAAAGGCTGACTCAAAGATTTTTAAGAGTGCCAATGGAAGCAATCATAAGAAAATCACCAGAACTCGAAACAGGGGAAGCAGGTGGTATAAAAAGCTTAACACTACTGGAGTGTTAATGCTTCCACACTTGAAAGATGTGAAGTTCAAATCTCATACAGTAAAAACCATCTTTTCACAGTCAGCATGCTAAATTACGAGCATTCCACTTAAGAACCACCAGTCATAGAAGAAAAATTAAGCATGTGAACCATCCTGTGAGAAATTTACTCTGAATATTTCTAAATATACTCTGAAAAAAGTGAGGTAAACACATATACACACATAGATACACACACTGGGATAATCCCACAAAAAGAAATCAATCAGCTGAAAATCAGCTGTACAGAGGCTGAGGGAAACACAGACTTCTTTGACAGCCAACCTACTAACCGACCTCAGAGTCTACATCCTTCCAGTGAGTTAGGATACATTTACAAGTGAGAATTTTGGTGTTTTGTTCTCAGGAAGTGCATTTGACATCTTGTCAGTTCTCCTCAGCTAAATGAGAGTAAGGAACCTAACGTTCCCTGATAGCCATTTATGACACAACTTTCTCATCCCACAAGTTTACATCTCAAAAATACAAATTTTAAAATTCGTGTAAGCTTTTTACTCTAAAAAATGCCCCCAATAAATTCACTGTGTAATCTATTTATTGGTACTTTCACCATTCTCACTAACTAGCTCGAAGTGGGGAAATTTCACAAAACTGGAAATTAAGTCACAAAATTTCTTCTTTTTATGAAACAATGCTAGAAGAAAGCATCCTGTCAATCTTAAACCTATGTAAGTAAAAGGCTTGTTAGTTGCAGGCTGATGGAGGAAAATATATTTTCCAGTACTGAGCTATGATCTTATAAGTACAGGGGTGTGTACAAAAAGAGATCTAGGAATTATCAGAAATAAGAGAATCAAAACAGTATTTTCCTAGGAGATCAAAATAAAGGCAAATAAGTTAATAAATAGTAAAGATCATTATCATGCATTTCCCTTGGAAGAAGGTAATCACTCCCCACAGTAAAAGCATGTTACCCAACACAGACATTCATTTAAAAAAAAAATAACAAGAATATATACGCAAATTGGGATAATAGTATCACATTAGAAAAAAAGAAAGCTTGAGATTTTCATTGGTTTGTTTCGGTTTGTTTGGCAAGTCAACATAGCATAGCCTACATAGTTATAAACAAAATATTCTTGAGGCTACAGTAGTACAATTATCCATTTGTTTTATAGCCATTTACTTATTAAGGAAAGATACTAGAGTTTTAGACTAATTGTAAAATCATTTAGAAAGTTCTATGAGAGCAGAAATCATATGAACTATTTCAATTTCATACCACCACCACCTCCATATCCTCCCCCCAACTCAGGGCTTGTATCCTTAAGATTTTTTTTTCTTTTTGCATACAGATTTTTCTAAACATAGTGATTGCAGACTGCAACAACAAGGCATTAACTCTAGACTCTCACTCCATGAATAGATCATGTCCTTTTGTTCTCAAGATATATTACCAAGACGAAATGGCCGGAATTGCTTACATAATTAAACCCAACAATCACTTTGCATTGAGAAAGCCAAGTAATTTTAAACAGTAAATAGGCTTAAAAATGACCTTTGGGATTGGAAAGATTCATACTGATAGAACTGATTTCCACAATCTCTTAGGATTATTCAAAAACAATGCTTAAGTATACACAATAAGGGAAATAAAGAGAAAGAAGAGAAAAAAATGAAGGTGGTTAAAAGTTATCCTACATATAAAAATGTTAAATATCCTGCATATTTTATACATATGTGATGAAACAATTTTGTAGGTGTTTCATTCTTTTTAAGATGAAAGGGTTTTTAACATATATTTGACAGGGAACGATATCTATATCCACATATCTATATAGATAAATCTATATGTAAATATAGATATTGTTATTGTTCAGTCACTCAATCGTGTCCAACTCTTTGCAACCCCGTGGACTAAAGCATGACAGGCTTCCCTGTCCTTTACCATCTCCATATGCTAATTTTTAAATGGGCAAAGATAAGTTATATTGACATAGTAAAGAATGCCAGTTTTGGCAAAATAGGAAAGCATTTAAATTTAAATCAGGAAACCACACTTCTGTCTCTAACACAAATAGTGCAATCCCAAACAGATCAACCTAACTCTTTGCATGTGAATTTCCAGCATATAAAATAAAAGATTATGTTAGGAGGATTTTAAAAATATGAATCTTTTATCTCTAACATTCTATGATTCTAAAAATCAATTACAATTTGAGAAGAGGAGAAATTGAGAATCAATAAAGGCCTACAATGGGTGTCAGAATAAAGAATAATTTCAGAATAAAGAATAATTTTGACTAAGTCTAGGGAGAAAATAAGTAATGAAAGGAAAAGGAGAAAAAAACTCTATGATTATTTCAATTTAGAGGGAATACTATATTAATGGAATTAAATTAATTGGGCACTAACTAAGCAGGCTGTTTCACTTTTGGTTGATACAGTTAACGATAAAAGAAGGATTTTGACTGTGGTTGTTGAAAGATACAGAAAAATGGACTTCCAGAGAAAATACAGCAATTATAGATAGGACAGAACTAAATAGAATCCACGTTGGTGACTCCAGAGCCATCACTATCTCAAAATTGTATCTATATAGAAATCAGATTTACATTGTTAATACAGAAAGAACTTCCAGAAAATACAATTAGTGACTTCTGGAGTTTAAGGCCCACAGAAATAATAATGATTACAAAGGAAGATATTAGTATGAACCACTGATTAGGTTGGGCATTTGGTCCAATATTCTTTACCTTCATTATCTCAATTAGTTCTCAAACAGACATTACCATTACAGGCACCTTATGGATGGGGAAACTGAGGCTTCAGTTAAGTAATCTGTCCAACTTTACTCAGTTACAAACTGCTAAAGCCCTAAGTTGAACCTGGAGTCTCTGAAACCAACCCATTTCCTCTGAAGAGGAAATTCAGAAATGAAGTCGCACAACTGGCTAGGAGCAATTTTTTTATGATTTGGCCTCTTAATAATTCATGTATTTTCATACCTTACTAATTATAATTGCTGCCTAGGTAAAAGTTTAATTTTTGTTTATAAAAATGATATACAATATCTTTAAAAAATGATTTGTACATGCTTATAAATTTACTTAATTTTAGATGGGACACAATCCTCAATTATTGTGACTTAATCATCTTGATGCTATGAAATCAAAGAGAATAATGAAAATGTCTATGCGAGTATATTTTTAATTTTACTTATAAATTGCCACAATAAAAATTAATAGTTTTATGATAAAACATGGAAAATTTTAAGTTGGGATAGCGAGTTAATCAATCTTGTTATTTTCTATTAATACACAAATTCAAAAAATAGGCTCATTTGACGTTCAGGGTAAGTCAACTACTAGCATGCAGCAAGGAGTGATGTTTTTCATAAAATGTTCAAGGGAAGGGGAAATACAAAGGACCAGAGTGTGTGTTTTCTTTAAGCAGCTGCAATGAATTGTGTTATTAAGCAAGTAATAGAATTAAAATATAATTGTATTTTTTCAAACATATTCTTTTATTTCTCCTAACCTCTCCAAAAAAAAAAAAAAAAAATGTTTGCATATACACATGCAAGTGCTTGAGGGTAGTGGTCTTCAAGGGGTAAATGAATGAGCCATGAGAAAAATGAATACTTGCAGGCTAAATCTAGCCAGACATTAAAATCCATCACTGATCCCTAAAGGGCACCAATAATATGCAAATATGAGAATTAGAAAACATATTCAAGGCTGTTGATAAACTTGATAGGATAATCAGCACATGCTGACAGACTAATGAAGCTGATGAAGCGATAGGGCAGTTTATCTCCTGGGCCACTCTTTTTCTTGTCAAATGGGGGCTAATCAAAATGTATTAGGAGTCAAAGCCAACACTCAGAGGATATCACCCATTTGATTAGGAGGTGAACTTACTCTCAGAGAAAATTATAGTTTCATGAACAACCGAAACTGCAAAAGCTAGTCAGCTGACAGACCTTCACATAAAATTAAACAGCCACTATAATTACGGAAGAAATCAGGAATTTTAAATTACATTGAGATTCTCCCCTCGCAGATCGTTAGAGGGCTTTGCAGAGTCTGGTCAAAGCAGCTCCCTCCTTCTATGATGGAAAATAAAACAAAGAACCAAGCTATCACCCCAGGGACACACTTATCTTTTGCTGCCTATGAGGGCTCAGCATCTGTGTAACCATATGAGACACAGATCCCAAGGTAACAGCTGAATTTTCAACCAAATGTATTTACATAAAATAATTGAATGAATTTTTGAAATCGTTAACTATAGTGAATACCACACTTCCTATTAACAACGAAGACGCCATATGTAGTCTATTGCCAAGGAGCTGAGTCCTTTCCTAATTTAAAGAAAAAGATCTTCATTGATAATCGAGGAAAATTGGGAAATAGTCCTTCCTAAGCATTAGTGTTAAAAACGAAATTATAAACTAAAACCAAAATGCCTTAGAGAAAACTAGAGAACACAGTTCTTTCAATATTCACTGTGAAATGAATAACCATCCAGCACTAACACAGAAAAGTTCATTCAACTGATACATCTACATATTCTAGGTACACATTTTATGGACATGTACATTTCACCTGGGTGGACAAAATAATAGTAAAATGTCAAATAGTGAAAGGCGTCAATTTACCTCATAAGATGGTAAGGACAAGAGTACATTGAAGGAAGCTAGATTTTACCTTTTAGTGATACTATCCAAGAGAAAAATAATAGCAACTAAAAATTCTTCAGTGTCCTCTTTAACAGGAGCATTAAATCACCCTGCTGCTGTCCAGGCTAACTAGGGTCAGGGTTCAAGAGACAGATGAATATATTAACCTCTTCCAAATCATTTTTTTTTTTCTTTTTGCTGATGTGTGCCTTGTTTGAGCTCTAAAACATTTCTAAATTTTCTTTTGTTAAAAAAAAACAGTAGAAGTGAGTGTCCTTGCCAGGCACATATTTTCTAGTTAGGGAAGGCATGGGATTTTTTATGCGTACTTAAGAGGCATATGGCTATGATCAAATTTCTCAAATCACAGGATACAGAAGTATAAAATAATCCTAGAAATGATGTAGTCACATATAGTTTACATGCATGAGGAAGGCTTACAAATATTTTTTAAAAACTCAGCCAGGTTTAATGAAAGGAAAATTTGAGGTTTAATTTGTACTTTGGGAGAAAAAGAAATATTTGATTGGAAGACAAAAGCAGCCCTCTCACTTCTCTCCCCTATCTAGAAACAGCAACATTAATCAACAGTACATCTTAAACTTCGGGGATTCTTTTCAAGAGTCACATACTGAAAAGACGGTTTTTAGGTGTGTCGTAACCATGATCAAATAGCTGTGGTAACAATTTACTATGAGACTGTCATGAACAAATCACAGGTTATAGCAGATTTTATTAGTAACTCTAGTTCTTGACCTCTTGCACCTAGAAAAATCGATGCCCTCACCTGCATCCTTTCTAGAAAATTGAGCTAATTACTCAATGTAGAAATAGGAACAATTGTACTAGAACATTTATACTCTTCACAGTATTGCTTTTACTCTAAAATAATACCCTGGGGGGGGGGCGGGGGGGAAGAAACAACCTCTTGCAATCCAAACCTTTATCAATGCAAACCACACAAGCTGGCTCATTCTCATCTATTGTAAGCATGAAAATCACAATCTCTATATTCCAGCATGGTTACTTTTGAGAATATTCTGATTAAGAAAATAACATGATCAAAAATTATCAGAAATTTGATAAGCTCATCAAAATCTATATGTACTTTATTCATCATTTGTAATCTCAAGAGTCTAGCTAATATTTGATACCTACTTTGGTTTATGAGCCCCTTTTCAACAACTCTGGAATCCAGGCAATTTGTTGAGAATCACTATATTAACAATATTTATTTGCTCTTAGAATAGGTGTGCTTTGTGAAAATTTAAATGTGACATCCAATTGTGAATAGGGTTATTTTTAGTGAGGATTAAAACACGATTTATTAGAGATCCATTTAAAACAAGTACAGGTTTTAATTTTTCCACAGATCCCTGAAATATCATTAAAATATTACTATTTTACTTACCCATCATGTTGTACAAGCTCTGTGGGGCAAATTGCCTAGGCATTTTCTGAATTGCTTCCTTGTATACACTAAGGGCATCCTAATTTAAGAAACAGAAAAAGAAATAAAGTACAAGGCTATTCACTGAAGCAAAATAACAACATCTTTCCAAAATTAAAATATTCCATTGCTCTTTCTAAATGGTTCATTAGAGGAAAATTCAACCAAGCTATTCTTTGATATCAAATTACCTCAATTTCTTGAATAAAACCATTCAACCCAGTCAGTGAAGGTTATATAAAAAAATAAGTTTAACAAGGAGTCAAATGTTACCAATACTCTTTACATTTCTCAATTCACATAGATTATACAATAAAAACAACTAGAAAAATTTATATTTTGGAGTCACCCATAGTTCTCTAAAATTCGTCATTATTTCAAGTCAAGCAATTAAGTACAATCTAAATAAAATATCAACTAATCAATCTTCTAGCTACTGAGACATACTGAGATAATGAAATGCAATATTTTTAAAAATTGCATCTTGATCCTCAGATTGCAATCTTAAAATATCATGTAAGAGTCTCTGGGGGAGTGGTTTGAGAAAGTGTGTCGTGGTATCGAATGGGAGAGACAAAACCCATGGAGGCAGGCTTCATGTAAGAGATAGGGAACACAGGACTAAGTAATCCTCCTAACTTCCTGTACAAGATCCTGTATCTATCACTTTCCCCTCTTCCCAATTCAGAAAACAATAAAATTAGCTTTCATTGCATTATTGTGTTTAAAAGAATAAAAAAAAAACCAAATAGGATTTATACCAAATCACTTAACATGCAGAGTATAAAAAAGTGTATTTTTTAACATCAGGCAATGAATACAGATAACAATAATAACATGTCTTCAATCATAAAATCAAAGAAATGATAAGCAAACAACTTGGGCAGTAATGCATGATATTTCCCTTTCATAAGGAGTCATTATATTACTCTGAGAAAATCATAGTGAAAAAATGTGTTTTGTTTAAATACAGATTTTTCCCCAAAAGAATTTCCCCGTAAAACTCTTTTATTAAAATACGAATTAGTTTCTTAAATTATCAGTGTTCCTATAATGAGATCACAGGTAGAAATCATTGAGACCAGATCAGAACAAGGGGGAGGAACAGGGCAGAGAGGTTCTGGCCTGACCTCATAGTGTCCCTGCTCATGATAGAGTTTCCCCAGGTTGTATAGACAGCTGGTGACCGAGCTCTTGTGGGCATGAGGGTCCTTTAGGTTTTCATCAGGGATCTCAGAGCACTTCAGGAATGTGCGTCGGGCTTCTTCTGTCTTTCCTTGGTTCATTAGAATAATACCTGTGTTTAAATATGCAGCTGAAGGGTAAAAAAGTGGAGATACAAATGAGAGAAGATGATGTACACTGTGGAAACAATAAAGCTATTTTTACTTCAACTTCATTTTTATGCATTATTTCTGATTTTAAAAGAAAACCAAGAAATGACCCTCCAGGGAACAAACACACAAAAGAACAATAATGTAGTACAAAGTACAAGTATAACTAATATATATATATATGAGGTACCACTAATATATAAATGTATTAGGTGTCACTAATATATATATGTGTGTATATATATATATATAAAGTAGTCTCTGCCTTCAAAGTGTCAGAATACTTTGAGCTTAGAAACTAGATGAATAAAAGTTGTATGTTTCTTAATGTATCAAAATGATAATCAGACACCAAAACATTAAAATTGAGAGAGATGTACTTTTTAAAGGGTCTTAATTTGATTGGAAAGTATCCACAAATAGAAGTATCATGGTTTTTAAGCCATGAGGCTTTAGGGCAACATTTTCATGGAGAAAGAAAGAGATATTTCAAAAGGACTTGAACAGCACTTACAAGCCAGTGTGGGCCTGCTCCCAATCGCCAGCTTATAATAATGCAGTGCTTCTGCAAACCTGCTGTTCTCCTGTAGAAGTAAACCTCTGCGTGAGGAAAATAGAAATTTGGAGACAAGACAGTATTAGCATACATGAAACCACAAATTTTCATTTTATATTTCAAAAATAAAAATGGTTAATGGGGTCATAAAAATGACCTGGTACTATAAAAATAAATTCTGAATAGAAGGAAATGATTCCTCAGGAAAGAAAATGTTTGGAGAGGTATCAGTTGCATTTACGTTGCATTAGAAAGTATTAAGAAGTATTTTTTAAAAGCCCTTTACCCCTCACTGAACTTTCCCCTTGCCAGCAGTCTTTTCTCTCCCACTAGAATTACCAACCACTTGCATTTCTCCTCAGAACATGCACAGTTTTCCATCATTTTAGAAAAGAAACTTGTCTAAAGCCCTAAACTGAAGCTCCGGTACTTTGGCCACCTGATACACAAAGCCAACTCACTGGAAAAGACCCCACTGCTAGGAAAGATTGAAGGCAGAAGGAGAACAGGGTGGCAGAGGATAAGATGGTTGGATAACACCACCAACTCAATGGACATGAACTTAGGCAAACTGCAGGAGATAGTAAGGGACAGGGAGACCTAGTGTGCTACAGTCCATGGGGTTGCAAAGAGTCCGGATACAACTTAGCAACTGAACTATACATACATATATATAACTGAACTATATATATATATAGACACACACACACACATTTAAACCTAAGACACCTCTCCCATTAGCCCTATTGCTTGGGAAATACTGGCCCACAATTGCCCCAAAAGCAACAGGTAACCTGGATCAACGGGATGGAGTAAGAATCTAATCAGATTCCATCAAAGAACACAGACTGAAGGCCATACACATAGTTACTTCTTTATCATTTGGATTTGGCCAAATAAGCTTGAATTTCAGAACATGAGCAAATTTCAGCTCGCTGTTGCGAGACATGCTTTTGTCTACAGACCCTCAGACTCTATGCACCTCCCTAGGAGGCTGCTTCGGTAGTGACTAGCCACATGGATTATCCCAGCGTTTCCAGACCCTGTCCTCATGACCAAAGTGAGAATCAGTTACTATTATGTCTATGAAAACACAGCATCAGGGACCTGGGACTAAGTTCTGAAAGCTCTCACAAAGGGCTCTGTGACCTGTCTTTGCTCTCTTCAAATCAGCAAGTGTCTTACAGGCATTTGGCACCTCTCTTGGACCTGAGTGCTACTGTCATCAGCCTCAAACTGCAGATTCCACTTGCCAGCTCCTGAGGTCTTCAAAAGGCAGTAAAATGGAGGTTTGAAAAATGAGAAGCCTACTGGTAAAAACTTATCATTTTGTAGGGTATTTTAAAATACTCAGCTTATTATTTAATGGGCATGATTGAAAAATAATGAAGTAAATCAATTTTGAAATTAAAGTTGGTTCACTTGTTTTATTAGCATAGACTAACCTCATTATTTCTATTGTTAAAAGAGCCATGTGAATAGATGAAACCACTTCAAATCATATTAAGAGTTACATATTCACAGAAATGTACATATCTATTAAAACTTTAGAGCAACAATTTGATTACAAAATTGATATGCCTTGCTGTTAAGTACACTTTTCTGCTGCCAGGTACAAGGGAAAACAAAGCTTCCTGCAGGATTCAAGAGTCTGTGGAAATGTTCAGTTGTCTTTAAAAGCAAGTAAAATTGATAAACAGAAAGAACACATATACTTTCCACAAAAAAATAATATCCTTTATAAAAATAATTTAGACAAAATGTTTTCCAATTAACTAAGCTCATATATATTATCTCATTTCAGAAACTTATTTACAATCTTTTTTTTTCATTTATTTTTATTAGTTGGAGGCTAATTACTTTACAATATTGTAGTGGTTTCTGTCATACATTTACATGAATCAGCCATGGATTTACATGTATTCCCCATCCCGATCCCCCCTCCCACCTCCCTCTCTACCCGATCCCTCTGGGTCTTCCTAGTGCACTAGGCCCGAGCACTTGTCTCATACATCCTTATTTACAATCTTAAGTGTCTTTCCTTTGAGGCGCAGATAAAGAGGAACTTCTTTGATAAAAAGCTAATGTCATCAGAAGAGAAATTTATCTTAACCCAAGTCTTCTTACTTTCCTTAGGAATTAAAGCTCTCCCATAAGCCCCTCCTTATCCCTTTTCTTCAATCTTTTTCCCCACTGCAATTTCCTTTCCCTCAAGACTACAAAAATGTTTGTTTGCCTCTTAGTGAAGGGGAGAAGATAAAATCTTACCACCCTATCATTCTTGCATACAACTCTTTACTTCTTACTGTCATGCTTCCCTCCTAAGTCATGTTCTTTTTTTTCATAATGGTCTGTGGTATGTATATCCAATGACTCAAATCCCATTTACCCCTAAATCCAATCTAGGCTCTTTCCTAGAATTCAGCTGAAATGTAATAATCAAATTTCCACTAACAATTAAACTCCCCAAAGAGTTTGCCTATATGAATGACCTACTCAACTGCAGCATTTGTGACTATTAAACCCATTTTCCTTCCTGAAACTTTGTTTCCTTAGCTGGTCTTCCTTAGTTCTATATCCCTGAAACTATACTTCAGAGTATGAAGAAAAGCGCATCTTTATTCATATTTTTTTAAAAGAGGTTGATAATTCACAGATCATTGTCTTTTTCTCCTTTTCTTGATAAGTAGTCTCTGCATGACAATATGCATACATCCAGCTCATATGCTGACTATTCTCAATTCTAAAATAGTGATTTCTCTCCTGACAGCCAGATCTGTTGAAAATCCAGCACCTTACTCAGCCATGTCAATCTAGGTGCCTGTTGGAACTTCAAAACCAATATATCCAAAACCCAAAAGCAATATCTCCTACTTAAAATTATATAAAGAGATAAATGAGAGAGATAAAAGAAGAAAAAAATCTTCCCTCAGCAATCAGCACCATCACTCAGGCCACTGCCTAAAATCAGGAACCTGGCTATCACTCTGGACTTTACACTCACTCTTACAAGGCCCAAGTTTAAAGAAGTCTCCAAAGCCTACCAATTCTTATTTTCTAAGGCTCTTCACTGTGGCCCCTCAAGGTTCACTTTTATAGATCTAACAGAGCCCTTTTTATCTTTCCTGTCACCTAAATAACTGCAATTGCCCACTAATTAGTCTGCATATAATTACATTTCTAAAGGGCAAATATGCTGTTAGGCTAGACAGAAAGAACATGAGGTGATGAGCACATATCTTTGAAAATGTGCCTGAAGCCCATAGACCTTGAAAATGATGTATTCAGCCTCATGGGCTCCCTGATGCTGGTGTATTACGGTCGTGTCATTTTCCAACTCATAAAATACTGCATGATAACCACTCCTAGACAATCCTGTCCAGCCTGCCTCGTTCTTTGGAGAAAACTAGTCACACACAGTGATGTAGTAGCAAATCACCAGGACTATGTATAAAGTAGCTCTTTGAATTAGAGAGCATCACCCTCTGTATATCTGAATAAAGTTAGCAATGGAGTCCAAGTTAGACACCTATAGTGACCAGTTTCTTATGGCTAAGGATTTAGTTGAGCATCAACTATACCCTAGTACGCCTGCTGCAAATATGAACAAGGCAAATGCACTTGCCTGTGGATGTACCATCTATTCAGGGAGACAAATAAGAAAATAAATGGTGTGGAAAATTACTATGATAGAGGACAGAGGAGTAACACCACTCTAGTTCAGGAATGGACAAGGAAAGATTCACGGAGCCCAAGTGCCATTGGCAGAGAGTTGAAAGTAAGCAGTAGTTAGTCAGCAATAAAAAGTATCATCATCAGCCCCATGTTACACAGGGGGTCCACAGAGAATTTACCAACTAAACTTTAGGTTTTATGGTTAATAAGAGGCAAAGGCAGGATCAGAACATAGTTTCTCTGACAATAAATCCCATGCTCTTTCCGAAAGTAAAAAAGAAGAGAGAGAGAAGATAATTCAGTTCTAGAAGCATGGGTTCTGGATTATGGTTTCATTTGCTCTAATATTCTCCAGATTTTGTGTAATGTGAACTTGAATTGATGCTCAATTCAAAGGACTCAAACTGCCATTTTGTCAGTTCAGGATGAATCTGGGTCAGTTGAAGCACTGTAACAATGAAGCTTCTGTTCCTGCTGCTTTCCACATTCCTTATTTTACTGAAGATTGGACAGTGGGATAGAAGTCCTTCACATCATATAAGTCATGGTGATAGAAAGAGCTAAACTTACTTGGCACTTATAATGTTATAGATATTACTTTACATTTACATTTACATATATTAGTTCAATTATTACTCATCAATAATCTAGTGAGACAGGATATTATACTAGCCCCATTTTACAGATGATGGACTTGGAGTAGGAAAAATTTAGCAACATACTGAAGGACACACCACTAGCAAGAAGTGTCCCACAATTCAAGCCCAGCTGTCAGATTATAGAGGAGGATCTGTATCTTAATAGAGCATTCATAGCAAAGGCTTTCCCACAGCTGTTTAAAATAGATGACCCAGTGTGTTTACATGCTGATCATGTCAATAGAGTCTTTAAGTTTCTATGTAGTACATTAAAAACAACAATACATTTTAATATACCATCAAACCAGAATCTAGTAAGAAATAGTTTTACTCAAATGAAGTTGCTTAACAATTAAGGAAACTGGCCCATGCTATTCATTAATGTAAACTTAAAGTATCTTTTGGGTGAGAGATTGAAAAAATGTTGCTGATCCTCTAGTAAGTAGTGGCATACACCTTCATGTGAAGATGGATATATTATAGTGTATTTTAATAGGTTGAAATATATTACTTCTCATATTTTCCCCCAAATGACTTATCTTTCAGGACCACAGTCACTGGAATAAAGCAGTCAGTGAAGAATACAAATTGGGGAAACAGAAAGAATAAATACTTGTTACAGTTGAAGGAAGAAAATACAACTGGATGTACAAAGTACTATTTACTCTAATACTTAGACTAAAGACCACTTTACTTAAGGGAAAAAAACAACAAAATGCCCTGTCTTAAATTGTTTCAGCATTTTGTTAACCTGATTTTGATCATGTTCTAGGAATTACCATTGAGTGTGGAGACTTTCTTTTTCCTGTGAAAGTTTTGCCCATCATTACCCTAGTCTCCCCCAACAACTCCGTCCTGGTCTAAATATCCTTTTCTTAACAATCACAAGACTCTAGACATTTGCTAAATGAATACCAGTCAAATCCATGGTAACAGTGGATTGGACATAGTTAAAAACAAACAGTGAGTATCAATAGGCATACGACCTCTGGCTGATTCTACATATTGACAGAGACAGAAGGGGAACACTTTTTTTTTTTTTTTAGCATAGTGCTTGTCACTCAGGGATGACTGTCACCCAGGGGACATTGGGCACCATCTGGAAACGTGTATGTCTGTCACAACTGGTGGATGCTATTTGCATCTCGTGGATAGAGGTCAGGTATGCCATTAAAAATGTAAACATGTTAGAAGACACAAGACAGTCACCACAAAGCAAAGACATCTCTGGCCCAAATGTCAACAGTGCTCAGGTTAAGAAACTACATTTAGTATTTCATATGTACTAACTACAATGCATTTCTTTAGAATATAGGGTCCTCCCGTCTTTGATAATCACATACATGAACTATATAAAGAACATAGATTGTAAAAAGGCAAAATATAGGGAATAAATTATTTTCTCAATAAAAACTTCATCATCATCTCTACTGACTTGTCATTTAGAAATACAGAAGAATATATTTTCTCATTTTCTAAAGCATGCCATTCCCTACCACTGTCAGTACAGTCAAACAAAATGTCAGTGGCTCTTGGTATTAATTGAAAGTTGCCCTCAATAAAGAACTGTCAAAAACATAGAAATCTTCAAGTAAAGCTACATTTTGCCTCAGGTTCAAACAAAGGTCTTTAAAATGGTTGAAATCTGACGTGTTCAAAGTTGGTATTAATAAAGCACATTAGCAGAAGAAAAGTATACTTTTCAAGAATATGTATTGCATTGAGTGAAGCGGACACTTACACAAACCATGGGTGAACAGGATGTGGGTTACATAGTGTCATGAACTGTTAAGACCAGGGAAATACTAAAAAATAGTAAAATAGAAAATTCTATAGAGCTGGGAATACCAGGTCACCTTATCTGCATCCTGACAAACCTGTATGCGAGTCAAGAAGCAACAGTTAGAAACGGTGACAGAACAATGGACTGGTTCAAAATTGGGAAAGGAGTACGATAAGGCCGTGTATTGTCACCCTGCTCATTTAAATTACATGCAGAGTATATAATGTGAGATGCCAGGCTGCATGAATCACAAGCTAGAATCAAAAATGCCGGGAGAAATATCAACAACCTCAGATATACAGAAGATTCCATTCTAATGGCAGAAAGTAAAGAGGAACTAAAGAGCCTCTTGATGAGGGTGAAAGAGGAGAGTAAAAAAGCTGGCTTAAAACTCAACATTCAAAAAACCAAGATCTTGGCATCTGGTTCCATTACTTCACGGCAAGTAAATGGGGAATTAGTGGAAACAGTGACAGACTTTATTTTCTTGGGCTCCAAAATCACTGTGGATAGTGACTGCAGCTACAAAATTAAAAGATGCTTGCTCCTTGAAAGAAAAGCTATGACAAACCTAGACAGCATATTAAAAAGCAGAGACACCACTTAGCTGACAAAGATCCATCTAGTCAAAGCTATTTTTTTTCCAGTAGTCATGTACACCTGTGAGAGTTGGACCATAAAGAAGGTTGAGCACAAAAGAACTGATGCTTTCAAATTGTAGTGTTAGTGAAGACTCTTGAGAGTCCCTTGAACTGCAAGATCAAGCCAGTCAATCGTAAAGGAAATCAACCCTGAATATGCATTGGAAGGATTGATGCTGAAGCTGAAACTCAAATACTTTGGCCACTGATGCAAATAACCAACTCATTGGAAAAGACTCTGATGCTTGGAAAGATTAAGGACAGGAGAAGAGGATGACAGGATGAGATGATTGGATGGCATCACCAATTCAATGGATGTGAGTTTAAGCAAACTCCTGGAGACAGTGAAGGACATGGAAACCTGGAGTGCTGCAGTCCATGGGCTTGCAAACAGTTGGAGACAACTTAGTGAATGAAAAACAACAACAAAGAACAGCAGCTTTCTTTTTTTCAGTTTCATTACAACATAATTTATGGCACGCCTACAACATACTAAATATTGAGAAGAAGATTACCAAACACAGATCAATATTTTTTGAATGAGCTATTTCATGGTGAAGCCATATGAACACTCACTCACAATACAGTGTAAATGAAATGTAAAGTATTCTGGAAACCCACAAAAGGGATACCTTTCCATGATGACAGCCCAGATAAAATATCTACAGAAAGCAAGTGTGCAGGGAATGGAGTTCCAGACAGACCAAGCCCACTATGCTTACAAAAACCAGAGTTACAGAGGGCAGCATTTTCATCTACCAGTAGCAGTAATGGCAAGTTTCATGGAAATTAAATGACTATCTATGTAGGGAACTTTCTGGAAACTGAAAAATAAGGCAATTTAAAATTTAGATCATATTAAAAATATTTCAGTAATAAGTTGTTTGCTACTCCCTGGGCAAGAATTCTTAGTCATCAAAATAAAGTAGATAGCTTACGTGGAACACTGCTCAATGCTATGTGGCAGCCTAGACGGGAGGGGAGTTTGAGGGAGAATGGATAAATGTATATATATGGCTAAGGCCCTTCTTTTTTCCTCTGAAACTACCACAACATTGTTAGTCAGCTATATCCCAATACAAACTAAAAAGTAAAAAAAAGATAAGAAGCCAAAAAATAAACATATACAGCAGATAGCTTAATGTTTATAGCAATGGTTGACAAAATAATTTATAATCCCTAAGGTCCAATTACTAACAAAAACATCATGTTCATCTTCAATTGAGCCTTTTCTTCTGAATTTTATTTTATTTTATTATACTTTAACACATGTAGGTACTTTGTAACTAAGATTTCTTTCCTCAGATATAGACACATATGTTTCGGATGTTCAACATTTTCCTAAGGTATGCATGCCTTTGAAATTTCCCAACTGAAGTTAATTAGGATTGGCTTGGCATCATAGTCAAACTTTGCATTAATCCAAATTACCTAGTCAAATTTCCTAATTTAGCTAATGACTCAAAGAATGAGATTTTATATAATTTAATTGTGAAATAATATTAGAGTTGCATTTCTTCTGTTATTTCAAGATTAACGCCTAGTTTTAGGCATGTTCATAATAAGATATTTGGAAAAATAAATTGGTAATCTCTATTAACAGACAGAAGTGATAATTAATAGCCTGTTAAACTCATAACACACAAATGCCCCCAAATCTTGCTTGATAAAATAGATATCAGGCAAAAGTCTCAAGTGACTATCCCAGCAGTAAATGGAGTGAAACTCAAAAGTCCTTTTTAAAAACAGAAGCTGTAAATAAAGTAAGTTACTATAGCTTGAATTAACTGCAGTAATGCCAAGGTTTACAATGATACAAGAGTTTAGAAATTAAGCACCTAGTATGCACAAGCCACTAAATATATACAAAGAATCAGAATCAATTGGTGCAGTAGCCTTGGTCATGTGACTGAACTCTGTCCAGTGAAGTAAAAGCTCAGTGGCCTGAGCACCTCTAGGAAAAGTTCTTAAAGAGGAGGGAGCATGTTCGGCCTTATCCTTCCTCTGTCTTGTTAAGAACAGGTGGAGGCCCTGTTCTGAGGCCAGTAGACAGGAAACTGAAGGGAGTCCAGAAAACTGAGCTCTTTATGAAAATTTCCTACAACCATAAGACTGTACACCTCTGGACTTCTCTGAACAGAAAATACAATTTTAGGTAGTTTAAGCTAATGTTATCTGGGATTTCTTATCACTAACTTTCTTATCAGTTCTCTACTGATAAAAGAAGCACATGTATTGTTTCATTTATGGTTTCTTTTTTTTAACTATCTATAAAATATTTAATATGTAGTATGGCTCTCATAGAAAATTTTAAGGAAAACTTACTTTAATTATATTTGAATGAATACAAAGTATGGGTTGTGTGGTTTTGAGTGATAACCAGATGAGGCAACCGCCAAGTATGAAATTTGCAATTAAAATATTCAATTAAACTTAAATAACTCAAGAGCATAATAGGTGCATGAAATAGGAACTCTTAAATTAAATGCCCAGACATCAGAGTGGTCAGAGTTATCACTCTTTGCCCAAACGAGTAATGCATTAGTAGCATTTTTTATATAAAAACATTTTAATTAATCCTCTCAATCCTCAAATAACTAAAAAGAAGGAAACTCATAGGAATTATCAAGTGAAACGAAAATAGGTAGAATTTTCTTCTCAGAGGATTCAGTGAGATATAAGTGACTGAATCTGGGTTCCATGGGAGATTTCAGAGACAAAGTTATATAATTTTTTGGTCTCACATGGCATGTCTATGGCTTTCAGGTCACCCTAGGATAACAAACTTTTTATTGAGGATGAAGCAAAAGATCTCTCTCTACTCACATTTTTTTTCCCCTCAAAAAAACGCAAATTTCCTTCTCTCCTTTTCTTTCTTTTCTAAATTAAACCATTTCAATATAATAGGTAAAAATAACCTTTTTACAAGGAGAATTTTGGATAGAAAAGTACCAAGAGAGAAAGGGAATATAAAAAGTTATTTTTACTCAAAACATACAATTTCAATTTATTAGAATAATAATATGTGTGCTACAAAAAGCACAATTTAATTGGATATTTATTTTAAACTATTGTTAAGTTATTATACATGATTATTATATACTATATGTACTCTGAGCAAAATCAAAAGATGTCACTTCTTGAAAGGGTTAAGTTCCACTAAACAGGGTAATGAGCACGTCGTTACCCTGCTCTGTATTCTTATTACATGAAGAAGAATGGAAATGGAGATGGAGAAAAAGACAACATCCACGTGACATGAACTAGACAGATGCGCACACATAATTCTATCACATACCTCCCACAGCTGAACCCTGGTTCCCTGGACATCACTTCCAAGTGTCACAGAACTGCCAAGCAATCCAGTGTCAGTGAATACAGTTAAGCCTCCTCTCTGGTATCTTTCTTTTGACACAGACCTATTTATTTGTTCTAAATTTGATTTTATATAAACTTTGCCAACTGAATAAAGTATAATAATGACATCCTATTTCATAATTACTTTTTATTCTAACCTATCAAATATGGGGCAGTAAGCATCCACAAAAAAATTGTTTTTATTTTTCCAATGTATTACTAAAACCCCATCAATTAATAATAGGAAAATGAACAAGTTGTAGCTTTTATATTTTTTATGTTAAAATTAAGATTTTGCCTATGGTCTAAAGAAAGAGAAATGTAGTCTCACTATAGTAACATGTCTGGAAAAAAGATGAAGACTCAGTTAAATGGAGCATTCATTACAAAGATACTTCTGATTTAAAACTTGGACTATAACAGCTAGTTAAGCATTTACTCACATAAGTCCATTTCTATTCTGTAACAGGTCCTGAACAAAATGCTTCACAATTATTATCTTATGTAATTCTCTTAATAAACCTATAAGGGTATAATCCCCATTTTACAAATAAGGAACCACCAAATCAGAATCGTTACTCAAATCCACTTAGTTAATTATTGTTGGATATGGGATTCGCAGACTATATTGTATATTAATATATGCATAATTCATTTTATACCTGTCTTCTGAATACATAATTAAGGCTACATTTTCCTATACCTGTCATACAATAATAATAGGTGTGAATATACTTTCCTAGTTAAAAAAAAAACAATACTTAATAGGAAGTAAGAAAGAGAATTAAGCTGGATGGCTTTATGATAGTGTTTTCCATATTATTTCTTTTCATACTTAAAATTAGCAACTTAAACTATTATTACTCATTTCACTTTAGAGATGTGAAAACATCAGAGAGAAAAGTTAAATAGCTTGCCCATTGTAATATAATCACAAAGCCTCAAGATGAGACTTAAGTTCAAAACCGCCAGGCTTCAAATCACTGTCTTTCCATGACCCCACAGTGGTAGTCTGGAAATACATACCTGTTCTTAGTTTAAACATTAATAATTGCCCTCTCTCTCCTGCTCATATACCCAGTGCTTTTTTTATTTTCTATACCAACAAATTTCTCTTCTCTCTTTCTGTATTTGTACATGCCAACCCTAATATATAATAAACATCTCAGACTTGCTTCAAAGGTGGATAAACTACAGCCTCCAATACCAAATCAACTTCACCAAGAAGTGCATTGTAACCAATACACTTGTGATAGTTAATTTCATGTGTCAATTTCACTGAATCACAGGGAGCTCAGAAATCTGGTTAAACATTTTTTTTTAATGTTTATTTCTTTGGCTATGTCAGGTCTTAACTGTAATATGTGGGATCTAGTTCCGTGACCAGGGATGGAACCCAGGCCTGCTACAATGGGAGCGTTGAGTCTTAGTCATAGGGTCACCAGGGAAGTCCCTAAACATTATTTCTGAGTGCATCTGTGAGGATGTTTCAGTAAGATCAGCAATGTATCCAGCAGATAAAGTAAAGCAGACTGCCTTTTCCATTGTGGGTGGGCATTATTTAATCTGTTGAAGGTCTGAGTTAGAACCAAAAAGAGAAGGGGAAGATTTCTCCCTCTCTGCCTGGGCTGGGACAGGGATCTGCCCTGAGCACTCCTGGTGCTCAGGCTCACAGACTCGAACTAGAATTTACACCAGGCTCTCTCAAGGTCTTTCAACCACACCACCAACCTTCCTGGGTCTCCAGCTTACAGAGGGCAGATTGTGGGACTTCAACCCCTATAACTGCATGTGTCAAGCCTTACAATACATCTCTTTACTGTAGTACGCACACGATCAGTTCTGTTTCTCTGCAGACTCTGATCAATGTAACTTATTCTTGGGCTTAAGACCCATTCCTTTCAATGCAAATGCTTACCAGTGAGTATAAGCAATATCCTCCACAAAAGCAGAGCTGTGTACAGTTAGAAATGGGATAAAACCAACAGCTAACAAACTTTTTAGCTTCCACTATTATACAATGACATCACGTTTCCAGGCACTGCATTTAATCCTTACAACACCAGGTGATATCAGAACCTCATTTTGCAGATGAAGAATAAGAATTGAGCAATTTGATCAAGCACAAGACCAATAAATGGGCAATTTGAATCCAAATCTGTTTAATGCCAAAACCCTGCCCTTAGTATTTCACAAATCTGCCTCCATGATGCAAAGGCGAGTGTTCAACTTTTTAAAAAACAAAACTTTTCCCTCTTTTCTACTCCTCTTCTCCCCACAAAAACCAATACTATTCAAATAGGTCTATTTTCTGGGATCATAGTCAAATCTCTTTCAAATATTCCCTCATGCTCTTAAGAGAATTTTGTGATTTAAAACAAGCAAAATTAAGAATTAAAAAAACACACCTAACACAAATTAAAAGAGGTAACTACCAAGGATGGAACTTTAACCTATATACAGACTGGCTTTTATTCTCTGCTATTTACAGGGGCTATGCAACATGGATGAGTAATTATAATGTCATTTTTTAAAGGAGAGACATTTATCAATTGGACAGTGCCCAATCACTGCTTAGGAACCCCAAGCTGGAATATACATACACGCCAAAGCCTGTCCTACTCAGTAAAAGTTGAGGTAATGAGACTCTTGATTTGTTCATTCATTCATTCAAAACAGAGTTTGAAAGGGCCATTATAGAAATTTTAATGACTGGAAGGGAAGAGGGATCATTCAAAAAGCAGTAACAAAGTTGTTTACAGGGTACGATGATGCAGTCTGATGCACGGTGGAAGTCCAAAACAAGGAAATCTAACTTAAACTAGTTTGCTAAGACACCGGGGGAAAAAAAAATAATGAACATTCGTGAATTCCACAGGAATCAACACACTCAAAAAAATATTACTAAAAAAGAAAACAATCAGGCTCTGATTCCATCATAGACATGGTTATAATGTGGGACAGAGATGCTCCCACAGGCACACAGAGATTTAGTACAATGTACTCACTTTAAACATAAATGTTCAATGAAGTGGGTGTTTTCTTTGCCCCTCAACAGCAGGGCTCTAACAAAAGTCTGCTGTTGAAGCAATAAATTATGAAAGGGGAAAAGGTATCATGTATCTCACAGACCAGCAGGAATTGGTGTTAGGTCAGAGCAGCAGTTTCTAACTTAAGAATAAGCAAGAGGAGTTCCAAAAATCAAAGTTTTAGCCTATCTCTTTTGGCCTGGAATACATTTTACAACCTTGAAACAATTCACTTAGGGGCTTATCCTGAAGTACTTGAGGAATTAAAACAAAACACCGTTTATAACAATGTTCCTAAAACTAACCTTTCAGGTTTACTTTTGGTGATGAAAAGACATATTCCTTCACTCAACTCAAAGGTCAAGAGAGCAAGGATCTGTTTGTGGCAAGAGTCATTGTTTACAGGTTCTAGCAATGGGAGCTAGAGGCAAATTAGTGGCTGAAGACACGGAAAAAGAACTGGCGGGGAAGCATAAGATTTGAGTGGAATGATGGAAGGTTGGGGATTGAGGAGTTCAATGAAGAGAAAATGGGTGAATACTTTCAGCACCACTTGCTTTTTATTCTCCTGTCTTTTCTGTGTACTCCACCCTCATATTTTATAAAGGTACTGGCCCTGCCCAGAGAAACTTCTCATCTCTGAATGCTTCCCATTACTTTTTTTTTAGAGAAGAGTCTAGAAATTGGCTATCTTGCTCATCTTTCTTTGATATCAGTTGTTGCTTATAATTACAGTTTCACTCTCTTCTCCAATCCTAAGTTTCAGGAGACTGAGTACTCATTTTACATCCCAGGTTTGCTTTGACTCCAAAATCTGATCTTTGAAGATTTAGAGAACTTCCTGAGAATTTTTACATCAATTAGGCAAAGATACAGGGGATACACACACACACAATCATTAAAAGAAATAAATCGAAGACAATCCATAGAATCTAAATGGCATTAAAAACTGGACTACCTTTAGATTTCAGGGTAGCTCAGATGAATCCCCTAACCTGAAATTTCTATTCTTTAACAAAGTGCTTGCCTGTCGTTTTCCCCTGGAGATGAGATGTGGTTTCACTGACCAGGCTGGATCTGGGTCTTCTCTAGATGACTGGTGGGTATTTCTTCACTCTATTCTCTGTATTATCAGAACAGCAAGATGGGAACACGCCTCCCTCTTGCCTTTCACCCAACCCCCTATCTAGTCACTTCCACAAATAAGGGTGCCTGGGGAAAGTCAATGTAGGGGCACTGTAATTGAAAGCAATGGAGGAGTAAAGAAAAAGGGCATCTTTTGGTACTCATTCTTCCTCTACAAAGGTAGACAGGGATCGAGGAAGAAAGAAAAAGCAGGGAGGCAAGGCCCTAAAGTAATCCGTGACACACCCTTCACACACAAAGAGTTTAAGAAAAATGAATGTACCTAAATCATGGGCAGCGCATATAAATATACATCCAACACATATTTATCAAGCTTGTGCTATAAGCTAACCACTATACCAGGCACTTAGGCTACATATAAACTCTGTCTTCAGGGAGATTACATAAAGCTTACATATACAAAATGAAATAACAGTTGTACTCATTTAAATACCACTATATACAGCTAAATAGGAATTTATAAAATTCACTAGAAGGTGATAAATGTTAAAAAAAAAAAAAAAGAATTAAGTAAAGGAGAACAGGAGTGTGAGAGCAGTGCAGGGGCTACAGTTTAAATAGGGCAGCTGGGGAGCCTCATGCAATTCTTTGGAGCAAAAAATTGAAAGAAGTGAGTGATATGAGATATAATTTAGCCACAATAATAATTTAGTACACTATTTATATGAATAGCATGCAAGACAAAAATAAGCAGCAGATGACAAGATATTAATTTTTAAAATTCATCATCTTAATATCCAGATGGTCTCCCTCAAAACTTCAATTATACTTTAAGAAATTTCTCCAACATATGAAGCAACTTCTCCCAAAATGAAGGCAAAATTAGTTAAGTTTTGTGTAAGAGAAAAAAATAAAATGGAAGACAAGATTACTGTATGTCCTGGTGTATCTAGGAAATAATTCTTAAGCCACAGTAATTGTAAATCTGCAGAGGACTGACTGGAATCACACAAATAACAAATTCATTTCTGTTAATTTTTCTACAAGAGTAGAGGAAGACATTTTTTTTCCCCGTGATGTAAAACCTCCTTCTGAGAAAATTAAAATTAATTTATCTGAAATCCTGCTGCCTATCAGCCAGCACTGTCCACATGAATATAATTTTAGGAGCTACAACAACAAAACTGCTTCTGGCCATTTGAACAACTTTCAATCAGTTTTAAAGTTAAACCAAACACGAGGCACTAAAACACAGGATGCAATTATGAATCTCTTAATAAACCTCTTTTATAGGCTTTCCAATACATGTCTTCAAATGCACCTACAGTGCTCTGCATAAACAGTGATTATAAAATTAAAGGCCGCTTTAATGAGATTTCAGAAAAATGTCTTTCATCATTTTTCCAACATGGAAAATAGTTTAACTCTCTCTGCACAGTTAATTTTGAATGAATATTTCTACATGCAAAAGCGTGACCCATACTGTGCCATTTTAAAACTATATTCGTAATAGAAAACCTATAATACAAACAAGCAGAAGAAGGATTTAATCTCCTCCTTTCTGTTGCCAGACTCCTATTTTTAAAAAGATTCTGATTTCTCTCAATTTTACTTTAGGTTGCAACGGGGAGGGCAACATGTAACAGTTCCAGCAAGCAATCCTAGACATCAATACCACAATGTGCAGTATCCATCACTATAATGAAATGAGTGTAAAACAATAAGTGGTTTAATTCAGTCCTGTCCAAAAGCACTTGTTAGTACCAAGGAGGTGTCAAGGTCTCCACTACGTGCTAGAAACAAAGACATAAATAAATTATATCCCCAGCTCCTAAGGAGTTCCTAGTGTGGATTTCAATTCTTTGGTCATTGTGTCCATGCATTTTGTAGGAAAAAAATTATTCTCCAGGATATCCTGTTGCTTTTTGAAAACAAAATGTTATCCTCTACTACATTCAGAAATGCATAATATTTCCCAGTTTCTAGCCCCATGATTAATGTCAATATTTTTCCCCCACAGGGACACACAATTCTCATAGAAATACTTCTCTACAGCACATGATCTTTGGCCATTTTCTCCCTTCTTGCTTTCCTATATATCAGCTTCAATGGCATCAAACACCCTAGGTTTCTCTCTTTTTCTTTGAGCACACTTTATGGTTCCACTTTCAATACCACGCTCCTTTAATATTGGTATTACCCAGGATTCCATCCATGGTCCTTCTTTCCTTTATCCATATATATACATACATTACACACACACACACACCCTCCACAATTATTTACATTTAGTTTCAACTCACACACTTTTATAATTACTCCTAAATCTACATCCTCTACCTCAGGATGCTCTCATGAGTAGTAGAAACACATTCTAGCTGCCTAGTGGATGCCCAACAGTCATCTGAAACTTACACAGTCAATTCTGTACAATTTTCCTCCTAAATGAACTTGTTCGTTTGTCTTTCTAGTTTGACTCCTCTTGTCTTTCTCTTTACTATTCTTTGTTTTGCTCCAAGCTGAGCTAAGTCTTTGCCTTTTCATAATAATACATGTACCTCTTGCTTAGAAGAGACGTTGCTTTATTAACATATTTTTAAATCCAAACTTCAAGCTACTCGAGGACAGAAACTATACTCTGTCAATTTATTCTCACCATCCAACATCTATCACTCTGAGGACTCTAATATTCATTGAATGAATGATTGAAACCTTATTTCCAATAAACAAATTGCAAATGTGTTCATGCCTATTTGCTGTTGCTGTTCAGTCGCTTAGTGAAAGTTGCTCAGTCGCGTCCGACTGTTTGTGACCCCGTGGACTATACAGTCCCTGGAATTCTCCAGGCCAGAATACTGGAGTAGGTAGCCTTTCTATTCTCCAGGGGATCTTCCCAAGCCAGGGGTCGAACCCAGGTTTCCCACATTGCAAGTGGATTCTTTACCAGCTGAGCCACAAGGGAAGCCCAAGAATACTGGAGTGGGTAGGCTATCCCTTCTCCAGGGGATCTTCCTGACCGAGGAATCAAACCAGGGTCCCCTGCATTGCAGGTGGATTCTTTACCAACTGAGCTCTCAGGGAAGCCCTTTAGTCACTAAGCCACGTTCAACTCTTTGCAACCCCGTGGACTGCAGCACAGCAAGCTTCCCTGTCCTTCACCATCTCCCTGAGTTTGCTCAAACTCATGCCCATTGAGTCAGTGATGCCATCCAACCATTTCATCCTGTCACCCCCTTCTTCTCATGCTCTCAATCCTTCCCAACATCAGGGTCTTTTCCAAAGAGTCAGTTCTTCACATCAGGTGACCAAATGGAGCTTCGGCTTCAGCATCAGTAATTCCATTGAATATTCAAGGCTGATTTTCTTTAGAATTGGCTAGTTTGATCTCCTTGCTGTCCAAAGGACGCTTAAGCATCTTCTCCAGCATTGCAGTTCAAAAGCATCAATTCTTCAGTGCTCAGCCTTCTTTATGGTCCAGCTCTCATATCCATACATGACCACTGAAAAACTCACAGCTTTGACTAGAAGGACCTTTGTCGGCAAAGTGATGTCTCTGCTCTTTAATACACTGTCTAGGTTTGTGATAGCTTTTCTTCCAAAGAGTAAGCATCTTTTAATTCCGTGACCGCCGTCACCGTCTACAGTGATTTTGGAGCCCTAGAAAATAAAATCTGTCACTGTTTCCATTTTTTCCCCATTTATTTGCCATGAAGTGAAGGGACCAGGCACCATCATCTTCATTTTTTGAATGCTGAGTTTTAAGCCAGCTTTTCACTCTCTTCTTTCACCTTCATCAGGATGTTCTTTAGTTCCTCTAGGCTTTCCTGATAGTTCGGTTGGTAAAGAATCCTCCTGCAAAGCAGGAGACCCTGATTTGATTCCTGGGTTGGGAAGATTCCCGGGAGAAGGGGAAATTTACCCACTCCATTATTCTTGGGCTTAGCTGGTAAAGAGTCCGCCTGCAATGTGGGAGACCTTGGTTTGATCCCTGGGTTGGGAAGATCCCCTGCAGAAGGGAAAGGCTACCCACTCCAGTATTCTGGCCTGGAGAATTCCATGGACTGTATAGTCCATGGGGTCGCAAAGAGTGGGACACAACTAAGCAACTTTCACTTTTCCTTTCTTCCATTGAAGTGGTTCATGTCTATAAACATTCTCAAAATATCTGTATTAATCAAACTTTATAATTGGTCAGTATGTCTCATAAATGTGTGAAAATTAGTGATGTTTGATATAGGTATTACAAGCACTGGGGATTTTAGAGTGGCAAGAAAACAGATTTTACTTTGAAAGCTAAACTGTAAAATCAAGCCACAATGATTCAGAGAAATGGTATTCAAAAATGAACTGTGGGGAAAAAAATAAGATGGCTCTGAAGTTAGCAGGTATGAAGTGATAACCTGTTTAATTGTATTAACACAAAAACTGAATACAATACAAAACTCTGCGTGTAAGAAAGTTAGTGTGACTTAGAAAAAAGATCTGTAAGTGGGGATTTACAGAGGTAAATGCCAATAGCACTTATTCCAGCGCTTTCCAAGGAAGGAGGAACTTCAGTCAAGAGGTTTCATAGCATCAAGCTGTCCTGGACTAATATCATTATAATTCATCTAATATTCTTTTGCCTGATACTGTTATATACTGAAAGTTTTCAACACTTGGATAGATATGCTTACCAAATAAACTAATGATTCCCATGATGATTTGACTGGACTCTGAATGGGGCTTCCCTGGTGGCTCAGATGGTAAAGAATCTGCCTGCAATATGGGAGACCTGTGTTCAATCCCTGGGTGAGGAATATACCCTGGAGAAGGGAATGGCTACCCACTCCAGTATTCTTGCCTGGAGAATTCCGTGGACAGAGGAGCCTAGGGGGCTACAGTTCATGGGGTCTCAAAGAGTCGGACACGACTGAGCGACTGAGTCTTTCTAGTTCCTGTGACAATACAGTGGGGGAAATCCCCCCAAAACACTACTTCTACAGGATAACCCTGTCAATCTTCTGTGTGTTTTTATTACACAAGTAGGTTTCTCTGGGACTGATCACCCCAGGCAACTAAGTACCCTAGGCACCTAACTTGATGGCTTCTCCCTGCAAACCACTTGCAAAAACTCACTAGATACTTTGAAAGCTGTAAAATGAGCTTTCATGTTACCTATATTTTGTACTTTGAATAATCACAGATGATGTTTTACACTCTAAAACCTGCAATGAAAAATTTTTCATTGTGCGTCTTTTGTAATCAATCTGTATGTACTATAATTTAGCTTCTCCATTAAATTATTTCTGACTTCTTCTTTATCATCCTACAGACATCCAGGTCATCATATATTAATTCTCTTGTGTTAATCTATCCTGGCATCTTGACAAGACAGAAGACTTGGACAAATTTCTTGAATGTGGTATATAGCATTTTACATTCTACAGCATATAGTGTAGCATCCAAATCTCTAGTGGATAATTTAATGCTAAAATATACTCAAGAATTTACATGCACAAATGCATATAAATGGTTGATGAAATCATCAAGCATGGTTAATTTGCCCTAATTTCAAATAATTACTAATTTTTACTTTTGAAAATATTTTCAATAAAGGCTACACTTATATCCTTAGTTGAGCCACTTTTTCTGTAGAGATGGTTAATGTTATAGGAAGTCTACAAATTAGAATTGAAAATTAGCGAAAGATATATTTAAACAATGTATTTCTATAAATAAAAATCAGTTGTATAGCCACTTACACATCTCAAGTAGGATTTTAAACAGATTATTTTTCTATTTTAGGAACCATGAAACATCATCACAGTTTTAATAAATCAGAACACAAGTAAATACTTTATTATTTACTATTTGAGTTTTTCTGATTAACAAAGATACCAGAATTTGTTGTGCTGAAACATCCCTTGGCTGGTTATCCAATTATATAACATAATTATTTTCTCTTATCAATTCTAAAAAAAGTTTTTTTTTCAATATGTTTGTCATAAAGAAAATATTTTGGGTTTGGTAGGAGAAAGGAAATGAAAAGTCAGATCTTGACCTCAGATGATATATTCCAGAATCTTTATCCCACCTCAGTATGTATACAATAACCATGTTACCCTTGAGGTAATTTTACTACTCTTACATTTTCTGGGCATGGCTTTTTCATAGGTATACATAATGGAAAAAATAGTGGAATAAATCAATACGAAGAGTCAAATGGGAACATGACTAGTAACATGAAAAGAAGGGAATTGACTGGATGTACTTGGCAAAACTGAGACTGTTTTCAGCAAACTTGCATTTTGTTCGTTTATTTTCACTCACTGAATTCACTAATCAACTCATTTAATAGTTTATTATTAACTCATTAATTAATCAATATATACAGAGTTTAAATCATTCATTAGATTCTTAGTCACCATGGATTAGTGCACAATTTAAAGCTCATGTGCTTGGTACGGTGCTTGGTACTGGGGATGGAATGGTACCTAAACATCCCCTGGCCTTACAGAGATTGCACTGTAACTAACAAGAACATGGTATCATGTATGTAAATACGCATGTGTGCATGGTAAGTTGCTTCAGTCATATCCGATTCTTTGCGACCCTATGGACTGTAGTCTGCTAGGCTTCTCTGTCCACAAGATTCTCCGGGTAAGAATATTTGAATGGGCTGCCACTTCCTCCTCCAGGCGATCTTTTTGCATTGGCAGGTGGGTTCTTAACCAGTAGCGCCACCTAGGAAGCCCAATATGTAAATATGATCCATACTAAAAAGAAACAAGTGTTAGTTGCTATGGTAACATCTGGGACCAACTATCCATATTCCAATTCTGGTAATAAGAAAGGTATCAAGAAATCTTCCCAGAGAAGTATACAGGTATGTAAAAGTATGAGGCCAGGCAAAAAGGATGGGGAGTAGGGTATAAAGAGGTCGTAAGAGGAGAAAACAGAGAATGTTGTAGGCAAAACAAATAGTATGTGCAAAGGCCTCCCAGCAAATAAGAATATAACATTTGGGAAAAATCCAAGAAAGAACTTTCAACTGAAACCCAGACATATGATAAAGTAACAACAAAATTTGGACTCTTATCTTTAGAAAAAAGTAAAATCTAAATAATCAGAACAACTAGTTTAAACTGTAATGAGTGGGAATAAAAGAATCTAATTTACATTAGCAGAAATCCTTTTTTGAAAAAAAATAGAATAAATCATCAACAAACATGTGAGACTGTCCCAAACCTAATACTTTAAATATGGGAAATTTAAAATTTGAAATAAATGCAGAAATACATTTACATGGAAGGGATACTTCAAGAGTAGAACAATGTCAGTTTATCTCCCTTGAATATATAGTCACTGAAAAATCAACTAAAAGCCCAAATGGACTTCTAATCCAATTTAGCAAGGCTATGATAAGTTCATATTAAAAATAAAACACAGAGGAATAATCAAGAAGTGCTTGAAAATAAATAACGAGAATGGGAAACTTACCCTTTAAAATATAAAATATATCAGAAGTTATATTAAATAAAACAATTTGTTCTTTGTGTAGGTTATCAAAAGACCACAAACAAAAGACCACAATAAAGCCCATAACAACAACCCTTTGTTTACATATAATTCAGCCTAGGTGAGAAGCAGTCAATAAATTATTATGGGGACATTATGTTTCATTTTGGGGGTAAAATCACCTTAATACAGGGTAGACTAAGTAGCTGAAGAAAAAAAATTCTAAAAACATTAAAAAAAATGGACAATAGCTTTTTAAAATATTAGCCAACGACTGGTCTTCATAGAGACAAAATGCAGAGGCTTTAAAGGAAAGGGTCTATGGATTTTATATATAAATATATATATATATAGACTCAAGTTATGTACAATAGATTATCATAAGAAAATTAAAAATACAAGCAAAAACTAGGAGAAAATACCTGCAGAACAAACGTTTGTGTTATACATGTAAGTGCAGCAGAGGGGCCTATTTTTACCTTAAACCTCACAAATCAACAAGAAAAACATCTCAGTAAAGAATTAGGTAAAATGGCTGAGAATTAGGTATGCCTGAGGCCCTTCGCTATTCACCTTAAAGTATCACAACATTTTTAATCAGCTATACCCCAATACAAAATGTTTTTGGTGTTAAAAAAAAGAACTGGGTAAGAAACCTGAATAATTAATTTCCAGAAAAACTGCTAACAGCTAATAAACAAAACAAACTCCACTGGTAATTAGGGAAATGAAGAATCAAGCAACACAGTCTTGAAACCATCCTACTGGACATTTATTAATGATGTCTATGTAGCAGACCCAATTGAAACAATATAATCAGAGGTAGTAATGAAAATTATGACACATCTGTACATATACCCAGGAGTAAAAAATCACTGGTGATGCACATATGCAGGGGAAAAGTTAAAATCATGCTTGTATAACTACATGTTATAATTACATATAGAAAAAGTAAAAAGATATGTACCAGAGGAGGGGATAAGATGTGTAAGGAATGCAATGATAACTTTTATATTTTACTCAGATTTTTCAGTACTGTTTCAGTGTTCTACAACAATATTGCATTCAAGTACAAATGAAGTGGTAAAAATGACCAATTAAAACAAAATGAAAGTATAAAGTATTAGGTCTTGTTCTTGCCATGTGAACAAGTAGGTGGCTAGCTGCAAGCTGTTTCACCTTCTTCCAGGAATCACTAAAGAGCCCGATGATTCATGTATCCAGAGCTCTGATGACTCCAAGCCAATGGAATATGACCAAAGTCTCTCAGTCCCTTTCATCTGATATTAGACATGGCAAGCACTTCCTGGCATTCCTGTTTGATAGCCTCTCCTGAATTCTCTGTTTTGCGAGACCTGTCGATTTGCCTGGTATCCTCTGAGCACCTCCCTCCATTCCTTACATACACATATCCATGGAAATTGGCAGGAAACCTTGTCCTGAACTCTAGCCATTTGGCCAAGTGTTATGTCCCCCACCCTCATTTCTACAGATCTCACTTTCATAGGCTTTTCATGCCTTATTTTCAATGAGGATTCAAGGAATGAGACCCCAGTTCAATTCCTGGCTCAGGAAGGTCCCCTGGAGAAGGGATAGATAGGCTACCCACTCCAGTATTCTTGGGCTTCCCTAGTCATTCAGCTGGTAAAGAATCCGCCAGCAATGTGGGAGACCTGGGTTGAATCCCTGGATTGGGAAGATCCCCTGGAGAAGGGAAGGGCTACCCACTCCAGTATTCTGGCCTGGAGAATCCCATGGACTGTATAGTCTGTGAGGTCGCAGAGACATGACTGAGCAACTTTCACTTTTTCACTTTACTTCCCCCCTCATTTCTACAGATCTCACTTTCATAGCCTTCTCATGCCTTATTTTCAATGAGGATTCAAGGAATGGCTCAATCCCATTATCAGGTAGTCTCACCACTTCCATTTTGTAATCTCTTATCTTTCTAACTTCTCTGCTGCTGCTGCTGCTAAGTCGCTTCAGTCATGTTCAACTCTGTGCGACCCCATAAATGGCAGCCCACCAGGCTCCCCCGTCTCTGGGATTCTCCAGGCAAGAACACTGGAGTGGGTTGCCATTTCCTTCTCCAATGCAGGAAAGTGAAAAGTGAAAGTGAAGTCACTCAGTGGTGTCTGACTCTTAGTGACCCCATGGACTGCAGCCTACCAGGCTCCTCCATCCAGGGGATTTGCCAGGCAAGAGTACTCGAGTGGCTTGCCATTGCCTTCTCCATTCTAACCTCTCAAGGGTCCTCAAAACCTGACCCTGAAAAACAAACAAATCTCTCAGTAGAACTGTATCTATGGTGACAACTCTGCACCCCACATTTCCCTCATTGCTCTACCCTCCTAAATTAATTCCTCTGAAGACAGAGATCTCAGCATCATGAGACATATAAACGTGTTCTATGTAAATTTCTAGATTTGTTAAGGAATCTTTCCCTTAACCCCTCTCACCCATTAAAAACTCACGTGCTTGGCATTGTGCTTGACACTGGGGACAGAATCTGTCACTCTGCCTCAAAATAAAGCTCCCAATAGGCAGCTATTGTGGGCTGAATTATGTCTCTCCTAAAAAAGATGTGTTGAAGCTGTAACTTTCAATACCTTATTTGGAAAAAGGGTCACTGCAAATGTGATGTGATAACAAGAGTAAGCCCCTAATCTGACTGGTATCCTTGTAAGTGGATGCAAAGACAAAGTTACACAGGGAGATCGTCATGTGAGGACAAAGGCAGAGATTGGAGTCCTGCAGCTGTGAGCCAAGGAACTCCAAAGAATCCCAGCAAACCACAGGAAAAGAGGGAAAGGAGGATTTCCCTAAAGGTTTCAGAGGGACCATGCCCTGTGGACACCTTCACTTTGAACTGCTAGCCTCTAGGACTGGGCCACAATAAACTTCTATTATTTTAAACCACTTATTTTGCAATACTTCATTGTGGCAGCCCTGGGAAACTAATACAAGAACCAACCCTAACATAAATATATTTGTTTCTGAAACTTTAAGAAAATACAATTCTAAAAAAAAAAAAAAAAAGAAAATACAATTCTAGACATCTTATTCAAGAAGGCTCTTGTTGTCCAGAATTGCTCAATGAAAATGATCAAAACAATCATTCAAACAATCACAAATGTGGCTATCTAATATCCTTTGCTAACCTTATCACTTCTAGTGATAAATGTAATCTCCTCTGCTCTGATATGAATTTCATAAATCATTTATAAAATCAAAAAATACAGCTAGAACTTCTATAGATATGGAGAGATATAATGACCAACAAGAAACTGCCACTACCTCAAGAAGCTGAATTTGAATTGTAATGACCATTGTATTTCAATATAAAATATGGTATTTCTATAACTTTAGACAGATAATCATTATGTTGCAGAAATATTTATTTACTCCTAGTTTATGTCTTGTTCACTGAGGCAGATGTTGATCAAAAGCTTTCCTAGCACTTCTAGAGATGATAATAATTTTTTGCCTCTTCTGACTTTTTAAATTTAAAGAGCATAGCAATTGAATTGCGGTATTGAATACTCCACCATAAATCGTAGAATAAATCTCATTTGAAAGTGGTGTTGTTATCTTTAATATGCTACTGCATCTACTATATTAATTTTAAGGTATGTTTACATGTATATTGTACTGATGTGCTCAGTCATAGCCGACTCTTTGAGACCCCATGGACTGTGGCCCAGCAGGCTCCTCCGTCCATGGAATTTTCCAGGCAAGAATACTGGAGTAGGTTGCCATTTACATGTATATTCATAAGTCTAAGTGGCCTGTTGTGATTCTGTTATTTGTTCTTGCTAGTTTGCTTTCTGAGTTTCATTGTCATTATTCTCTTCTGCTTTTTGGTTTTCAATTTCATCAGACTTTTTACTATCCATTTTATCTAGCTTCACAAAAATAACAGAAGTATAACTAGTGCAACAAATACTATTTGATTAAAGATTTGATAGAACTCACTCATGAAATGCCTTAACTTGATTCCTTGGGGGAGAAAATTCTTCAATGTGATTTTCACATTTTTCCAAGGTTTTGATTCAGATTGTCTACTTCTTCTTGGGCTAATGTTAATTATTTGTATTTCTCAGAACAGTGCCCATATTACTAAGATTTTAATACCCATAACTAACACTGTTATTTTAAGCTTCCATATGTCTGAATGCAGGCCCATTCTCATTCTCGATATTGTATACTTGAGATGTTGTACTTTGTCCATGATCTTTGCCATAAATTGTTGATCCTTTAATAGAATAAGCTCTTATACTTATTCATTACTTCCCATTGTTTCTCCATATTCTACTTTATTAGCATTTTCTATTTTTAGTTCTCTTAAATTTATTAGTTTATTGTATTACTCCTTTCCTAGCTTTTCAGATTAGATGAGTACTTACATTTTTATAGAACAAAAATGAAAGCTAATTTATGGTGGCAAAATCTCTATTATCCACAGAAATAATCCCCTCTGTTATGTAAGATAATCAAGAATTGATTAAACCACATTAAATTTATTATCTGCATTCTGAAATCTGGTGCCTAATGAAATATTCAGTGTTCTATTGAATTCCCTGTTTAGGTAGCAATTGGAACAGACTGACTGGGATAAATCTATAACAATGAAAGAACACTGAGTATTTTTCAGATGAGAAATCAATTATATTTCTGATGGCAGTGAGCAGTGTAGTTAAAAGGTTGAAAGTCGGCTGTGTATTTATAAGATTTGACAGTGTAAATCACTGGGCAATGGTCCATCTGACTTATCCCTGAAAATTTATTACACCTGAAAAGATAAATGAGTATCATAAGGCAGATCTGTTAAACTGGCCTTCAAACAATGCAGTTGTGGGAACAATTGAATTTTAATAAATTTGACAATATGAATAAAAGACTAAATACAGGCTATGCAATAAATGTAATACATCTATTGCTATTAACAGTAGAATTGTTAGAAGTAGGCAAAATGGTTAACAGGGTCAAAAGGTACAAATGTGAGTTATAAGATAAGTAAGACCTGGAGATACAAGGAACACATGGCAAAGTGACTAGTTAATAACATTATATCATATATTTTTAAAAGCTGCTAACAGAGAGATGCTAAATAAAAGTTCTCATCACAAGAAAAAAAATTTGTAACAGTGTATGGTGACAGATGTTAACTCAATTTCCTATAGTGGTCATTTTGCAATATAAATAAATATTGAATCATTGTACATCTGAAACTAATAAAATCATACATGTCAATTATACCTCAACACAAAAAGGTACAACTAAGTACTGTTTTAAATTTCACATTATAAAAAAAATAAAAAAATAAATAAATTTCACATTATATGACTATAATCTGTAACATGGATTGAAGTGGTATCAGAATGTGATCATGTTTAGGCAATTAAAAACAGTTTCCACAGTACTTTCTCAAAGGCAACTCTTAGCTCAGACATACAAACCCATGATGTTTTTAACAAAATAGTACAGCCTGAGTTTAATAAACTAAGGAACTATCATAAAAAAAATTAACTTATATTTTTGTTAGATTCCAAGTATTTTATTTCTACATGAAAGGTGATTTGAATTAACTATTTTCCTGAATTTGAAAGCTGTATACTGAGATTTTTTTCCCCTCAAAATCTTGATTTATTTCTGCCAGCTTGGGCAGAAATACTATTGCTGCAGCCTTATAGCGTCAGAACATCTTAAATTCAAATACTGGCTCCTATACTGTGTGTGTGATCTTACACAAATTATCTGAGTTTCATTTTCCTTTTTGTGTAGATATCAAGTGAAGATAAACTGTCATAACATACATAAGCAACTAACATGAGTGGTTAGGACATAAATGTAATTCAAGTAACTGTTCCCCCCCAAAAATTTAAAATTATTCCATCATGAGAGTTGCACTATAAAGAAAACTGAATGCTGAGGAATGGATGGTTTTGAACTGTGGCATTGGAGAAGACTCCTGAGAGTCCCGTGGACTGCAAGGAAATCCAACCAGTCCATCCTAAAGGAAATCAGTCCTGAATATTCATTGGAAGGACTGATGCTGAAGCTGAAACTCCAATACTTTGGCCACCTGATGCAAAGAACTGACTCATTTGAAAAGACCTTGATGCTGGGAAAGATTGAAGGTGGGAGAAAGGGACGACAGAGAATGAGATGGTTGGATGGCATCACCAACTCAGTGAGTTTGGGTAAACTACGGGAGGCCTGGCATGCTGCAGTCCATGGGGGTTGCAGAGTCGGATACCACTGAGCAACTGAACTGAACTGATAGCTATACTTATGCATTGCTTGGATATAACTTGGTATTAATTAATCTTGTATAAAAGAAGTCCTCAAAGTTTTAAAATCTTTTAATGCAATGCTTCCTAAACTTCAGATATAACCATTTATCATTAGTACTATTTCTTACTTAATAGTTTTCCAAATCATTCTTTTTTTCTCTTTTCCCTCCTAGAACAGTATTTGGTTGTGCTAGTTATATTCTTAAAATATAAACATAAAACTATCGGAATTAATTTAAAGACTATGTCTGGCTTCTTAGAATCACCCTGAGTCTGGTCAGTGGCGGCAACCCTGTCTTTAGGAATTTTATTTTGAAGTTACAAAATGAAGTATGTTTCCAGGTTATATTCCAAATAAAAATTTCCAGCAACACGATTTTTTCTATAATTTACAAAGCACATAGATTTATGAACACTGAATATGTTTTTTTAAAAAATCTAGGTTACTTATTTAAGGCAAAGTAGAGGACCTAATAGGAGCTTGTGATTCTCAACAGCTTTTACGGCTCAGTGATGGAGAATCTCAGTGGTAGAGAATCTGCCTTGCAAGGCAAGAGACACAGGTTTGGTTCCTCGTCTGGGAGAATCCCACATATCTCAGAGCAACTAGGCCTGTGCACCACAACTATTGAGCCTGTGCTCTAGAGTCCAGAAGCCACAACTACGGAAGCTCGTGAGACCTAGAGCCCACGCTCCCCAACAAGAGAAGCACCACAAGGAAAAGCCCTCGCACTGCAACTGGAGAGTAGCCCTCACTCGCCTCAACTACAGAAAAGCCTACAGCAGTGAAGACCCAGCACAGACAAAAATAAACAAATAAAACTATAAAATTCATTGATAAATATGAGCATTTCAGGTTAACTACTATAATAGCTGCATTAGTTTCAGGTTTTGGTCATAAAGCATCTTTAAGAGACTTAACTGATAATATGAAATGGGATTAACATCTGCTGCTACCACAAAGGAATGTTATTGGGCTAAAGTGAGCAAAGTAAACTCCTTTACTTTCAGAATTTGCAATAGAACGAGGAACAATTTCTGTAGAGAAAGTCATGTGATATAGCATATATATCTTAAAATATGTTTATTTGTCAAATAGTCCTTAATTGTCCCTGAGAAAACCTTGTTTTTTTTAACTACATAAATAAACAGAAAAAAAAGATTGCTCCTAGGTATATTTGATACCAGGAATATTTATGATATATCGGTTGCAAAATATTTATTGATGTATTTTATTACTATTAAAAATCATTGAAGGATTCACCTATTTTGAAACCACAATTATGTAGCAGAATTCTGGGAACCACATGGGTTATATAACGCAATACAACAAAAATCATTGCTACCTTTTCTTGTGGAATTGCCTGTTCATTTAAGCTAACAGTTAAGTGTAGTTAAAGAAACTTGCCATATTAGAAACATTACTTTGACACTATTTATGACATATCCCATTTCCTACAAAGGGTGAGGTGGGGGACCCAATCTTGTTAACAACCACTTCTCCAGCAGGAATTTTCCTTAGGGTTTAGGGAGGTTTATCTATTTGTTTTCACAGTTTATATATGTATCCACAGAGGGAGCTATAAAATGCAGTTTTAAAATTATATCTAAAGTGTATTCATCTAATTGAGTAAATTTCTCAAAGAATAAGTGTGGGTAGACATTTTCTTTTTCTTTCAAACCCTGCCCAACAAATATCACCAAAAGATAGTTAACTGTTTAACCAATGGCTGCAGATGAGACAAACAAGTTCAGAGACGAGATGCTAGTTGTTCAGCTTTCTTCCCCCCTCCTCGAAAATGTATAGAAAATAGGCACAAGAAGCAAAGTGGCCATAGGTGACCCAAACTGCAAGGCAAAAGGTCCCTCTGACAATATTATTTTCAGAGGCAATAAGTAAATAAACATTTGTATAACTTTATTAAACTGATAAGGTTCTTCTTTATTAAATAATAAACTATGAATCAATAATATATCATCACATTATTTAGATGAAGAAGACATGGGGGGCACTTTGCTGGAGAATGTAGATACATCCATTCAAGAAAAGAAAAAGATGTTATCTCAAATTATTTCAGGGAAATGATGGTTTTATATATACACACATATACATATATTATATATATGATGAAGTATAAAACAGCAGAGATCTCATAAATATCAAGGGCTGTATAACTGGAGAGGGAGCGTTCCACTTGAAGGCACAAGTTAAAAAGAGAAAATTGAGCACTGCAGGTCAACACAAAATACATATTGATCTCATTTAGACTACAGGCCAAAAGACTGAGCCCCCAGGTTTAAAGTCTAGGAGGGAAAAGCCAAGCTAGATGTAAAAACAGGAAGTTAACCTGAGCTCAGCTTGTCTGTTTTCCCTTAAAAAATATTGATTTTGGTTTGGTTTTTTTTTTCCTGAAATTTTTAAAAAATATATGTGCTTTGAGGTTTAGCCATTTTAAAAATGAAGTTGAAAAATTAGTTTAATACTATGGATACTGCATTGCAGTCATTAAACACAAGCCGTAGACACCTTATGATGCCTGTTCCCTTTCTACAGGGAACTGGTCCTCCGCCCTTCTATTCCAATCCTGGAGGCACTGTCAATGGAGGTCTGTTTCAGTTAAGAAAGAATGCATGACCCTAGGGAGGTTAGTCAGAACCTTCTTCAGGATTAATAGACACACCAAGACAACTCCTTCAGAGCCCGAGAACACTCTATATGCACAGAGGTGTAGGAGTCATCTCATTAACATAGACAGAGTCCCAGAAAAAGCAGTGAACCCTGAGGAAACCAAAAATACAAAAGAGAGACAAATACTCAAAACATAATAAAGCACCTCGATCTATTTGTGCCTTCATCTAGTCAACCCCAGGAATTTTTCAATTATGGGGGCTAATAAATTCTCTTTTGTGTTTAAGCAAGTTTAGACTAAGATTCTATTACTTATAAAAAGGTATCAAATACAAGAGACAGAAGAGGATTTCAGTTTAACTTGCATTTATCCACTTACATCTAACTGCACCTCCTGGGCTTTTCCATTCAAAGAACAGAAGAGCATTTTCCCCCAGGGATTTTTCTAACCTAACATACACAAGCATTCCAAATTATCCCATTACCCCAATCTAATCATCACTACCTTTGGAGGACAGGGTGGAAAAAGAAAAATATTATCTTATCTGGTAACTTCCCAGTTTCGGTGCATGTTCTATACATACTTTGACACCAGCAATTCTTTAACAGAAGATAAAATCTACCACTAAAAAAATCAAGATATCAAGTATATAGAGCATCATGCACAGCAGTCTTATTTTATGAAGCCAAGTACCAAGGTACAAACTTTAAAAAAAAAAAAACTAAAAGTATTTAAACCAATTTTTGTATGTTATATGGCATACTACTTAAAAATTTCAGCCATATTATGTCAATACACAGGAATATCAATGATGTGACCCAAAACAAAGAGTTGTAATACAAATACCATCCATTTGCTAGCCTCAGAAGCATGATTCATGACAAGACTTTCAGAATATTAGCTATCATCATATCCATTTCCAGAAGTGAAAGCGATAGCACCGCCCATTACATGTTTCAAAGATAACAAACCAGGGAAGGCAACGCATACTCACAAATTATAAAGCATGTCAGCCATGTTGCTTCGGTAATACAAAGCATTTCTATAGGCGCTTTCAGCTTCAGAAATTTTGCTCTGACTCTTGAGAACATTTCCAAGGTTACCCCACGCTGCCAAAAAAAGAAAGAAGTATTCAGACTAGTGTCATTCTGATTATATATGATATACTATCAGGCCGTCAGGAAGTACCACAAGGAGAGAAAAAAGCCTCATAAAACATCTTTAAGAAAGAAAATTTATTTCCTTTAAACTCAAACTGGGGGATCACATGTGAAAGCCTAAAAGATGATGATTATGTCTCAAAGCAAATATATACACATACAGTTTATCATAAGGCCAAGAACGATGTTACCGTAAGATCACCTACAAAGATTTGAAGCTCTTTCAGATTTCAGTAGAGTTTTTCACGAACTGAAATTATTGTATTCCTACTAAACCAGAAACTGTAAGAAATGATCTTAAATAAAAGTGAAGTCGCTCAGTCGTGTCTGACTCTTTGCTACCCCATGGACTGTAGCCTACCATGCTTCTCCATCCATGGGATTTTCCAGGCAAGGGTACTGGAGTGGGTTGCTATTTCCTTTCTCCAGGGGATCTTCCCCACCCAGGAATCGAACCCGAGTTTCCCACATTGCAGGCAGAAGCTTTACCCTCTGAGCCACCAGGGAAGCCCAAAGGTTTCATTCAAATACAAAAACACTGATAAATAACAGAAGAACTGGGAATCAAAAAGAAGATAACTAAGATCAAAGATATATAGAGGCTTAATAGTCATCAGGATATATCAACAAAACATTATGCTTCTAAAAATAGTTATATATATATGGTTTACTCAGATATAATGCTTTTACACATTTCCCACTAATAAATTTACAAGTGGGAAAATCAGTAAGTTTGTATCACAAATAATCACACTTAAAAATTTACATTTTCAGTATACCCTTTATTTTTCACTCCAAACAATCATGATTCCTCAATATTATAAGATACCCCATCACCAGCGGCCCACAAAGCAAGGCACTCAAGCAGACCTACCCCTCAAACTTGGATGCTTCTCTTGTCCTTTTTCTTTCCCACAAGGAGATAGAGTGCTGGGCCCTCAAACCAGAGTCCCTCCCAACTAGAAGATGAGGATGAGAAGGCTCGTGTGTGTCAAGATCTATTTACCTGGAGAATTACTAATTCTCTATGGAGAATGAAAGGGTTTGAGATACCAATTTTTAATGCATAAAAATGTATAGAATCTTTCGATCCCAAATTTGCTCACGTGCCCTGTAATTTAACACTTTGTGCCTTCATTTACTAATCGGCAACATGGGGGAAAATAATATCTCCTGGGTTTTTTGACAAGGACTAAATGAGTTAGTATATGGAGAGTGTTTAAGATAGTGCCAGCCATGTAGCAAACACTCAATAATGTTTGCTATTATCATTAATATCATTGTAATGGATGCTTTTCACAGTTTACAATGTCAAGCATTGCTTATAGGAACAGGATAAAATATAATGCACTTTACAAATTTAGTATTATCTACAGAGAATAATAATCTTTCATCCTTGGAAAGTCATATACCTTTTTTGGCTTCTGATGGAGAACAGAGGAGAAGCATATACTTACCATTATGCAGTACCTAATCATGCCACATGTCATACCATATACACTTGAAAAATATTGTCTCACTGGGCTCTCAACATAGTACTGTATATAAAAATCCTGTCCACTGCATGGATAAGGAAACAGACTCAGAGATACAAAAGAACTTGCAAAGTTAATACGGGAGTACGAAAGCAGAGATTTCAATCCAAGGCTTGTTTTTGGTATTTAGTTGCTAAATCGTGTCTGACTCCTTTGCAACCCCATGGCTGTAGCCCATGAGGCCACTCTGTCCATGGGGTTCTCCAGGCAAGAATACTGGAGTGGGTTGCCATTCCCTTCTTCAGGGGATCTTCCCAATCTAGGGATCCAACCAGGGTTTCCTACATTGCAGGCATATTCTTTACAGTCTGAGCCACCAAGGAAGACATTTAAGAGGATATTTAATACAAGTCTCTTAGTGTTGGCTGATAGTAGAAAGTAATCAACTTATCCATTAAGGGAGTATCAGGCGAAACTTTATGGATTACTATACAGCAGTGAGAATCAACAAGTTCTGTGTAAATATTTTAACAGGAATAGACCTTGAAAAGCCAAAAAATATTCAAAATACCTAATGCACTGTCACAACATTACTTAAAAATATTAAAAATTCATTCCTACCCAAAGTATCACTATATACTTTATAAGGATACATTATAAATCCAAGGACAGAAATCAATTACATTAGGCCAGTTGCCTATGATGCAAAGGTATATTTAAGCTGGGAACAGAGATAAAAGGGAATAATACATGAATTAAAAGAGGAACTTTTTAGGGATCATCCTGAAAACTGGCCAGCAACTAAGGAATATAATTGATCTAACTTCTGCAGCTGGGAGAAGAAAAGGGGGACAGAAGGTAGGTGAGGATAAGAGAAAAGGGGAAAAGGAAAATTAAGATCATGCCACACATTCTTTTAAAATAGAGATGGAGGTATCCTATATCCTACTTAAGGAATAAAGGGTTTTAACACTGACTAAACTTTTTCTTGTGTTGATATTAAGACAATTCAAAACACATGTTTGAGGTTATCTTCAAATTTGCACTTGGTAAATTTTATTCTGGACCAATTGAACTTAAAGATCTTGTATTTTACTAATATTTAATGTCATTTTCATTTTTAAGCTCATATATGTTATTCATTCATTATTTCATGCAGTAATCTTTAAAACCCTTCAGTTTTATTGGACTAAAATCCCTGGAATTCTTCTAAGAAATTGTGATTAAAGTCTAAAAGAAAAAGGATCCAGTTTTTTAAAGTCTGTATTTTAATAGACAGTGTGCTGAGATGAATTCAATTCTCACATTAAAACACTGGAGATAATAAAGTACTTATTTGAAATTTTAAAAAACTGTAATTAGTTTATTCTAAAAACATCATGTAATTTTTGAAAGTTTTTCCCAACAGCATTTCAAAATATTCAGAGTACTAATTCTATTTCTGTTGTTTGACAAAATGAATACTGTAACAAGCTGCTCTTGTTGAGGGACTACTGTCTCATCTCATGGGCTTAGCTTAAGCAACTGCAAACCTAGGTGGAGAAAAAGAGGAGGAAAAGGTACAGGAAGAAGGAGGTGGAAAAGAAATAAAATATACGTATGCTGGGATAAAAGTAATAGTGCTTTCATTTATTTAAAGTTTACTATATGCTTGCTTGACCGTGTCCAAAATTTATATAACATAAACTTTGAGGGCCATCACTATACCCATTTCATTGATGTATAAACTAAAGTTAACTCCTTAAATTGCAAAGTTAATGACAAGAGAAACCCACATCTGTTTCCAGATGTCAAAATCTCACCATTTCAATACTGAGTCTAACTACAAAGTCAAATCACATATCATAGTACTCAATATTTACACATATTTAATTGAGAGACTAAAGTATAAAATGGAGCCAAAATAAATTATCCAAATGAGTCATTCCCTCAGAACTGGTAGGGACAAAATACTCCAGAAACAACAAACTTTAGTACCCATGGTACCAACAAACTTTATCTACATGGTACCCATCTTTCATAATGTATTTTCCACACCACAGAAAAATTAATGCCAAACAATATATTAAGTACTTCACATTTCTTTGGCAATGGGATTTTAAATGTCACATTTTCTAGAAAGTGCAATGGAAAGAGAACATAGTTATATCTATGTAAATAAATGTTTGTTGCTCAAAGATACTGGAGATTAAGTACATTTATCAAGGACTCCTAAGTACCCTAAAGGTGCCTTATATGTGATGGAAATTTAAAAAGCATTGTTTAACAAGCACATGACTTATTTCTTAGGAAAGTGAAAAGTGAGTCGCTCAGTCATGTTTGGGACACCATGGATTGTAGTCCATGGAATTCTCCAGGCCAGAATACTGGACTGGATAGCCATTCCCTTCTCCAATCAATTTTCCCAATCCAGGGATCAAATCCAGGTCTCCTGCATTGCAGGCAGATTCTTAAGCCACCCGGGAACTTTAAGAATCCTGGAGTGGGTAGCCTACCCTCTTCCAGAGGATCTTCCCGATCCAGGGATTGAATCAGGCTCTCCTGCATTACAGGCAAATTCTTTACCAGCTGAGCTACTAGAGAAGCCTTTATTTCTTAGGACTAAGCATATATGATGATTATATTAAGGAAAGGTGAACCGAAGCTTCAAGGTATCACTGGATAAGTTTCAGGAAATCTCATCTGTGAAGTTATTTTATTTTCAAAAGGAAAACAAAATTTTTCTTTTGAACGAAATCAGGAACAAAGAATCAAGAACAATCTTTCATCTCAAGGGCCCTTCATACTGGTATTTAACTACACCTAAAACATATCCACTTACTAAGAAATGACCTTAATTCACAAGGAAAGCTACTCAAAGGCCACAAACTGCCACAGTTTATTTTATATTCTTTGAAAGGCAGAATAACAATTAAATATTTCCATCTTGCAAAAGTTCTTCTAAAGAGGAAAATAAAATGCTAGCTCCTTCTGGAAATGTTAAGTGATCTACATTGAATCACTCCAAAACTTTTTCAAAGACCTCATTCAAATATAGTAGTTCTAAGTTCACAGAGTAAGTTTAAACTTACTCTAAAGTATCAACTATTTTAATTTCATAGTGCTCGATATATTTTACAAAAATCAATGCATGCAGATTTTAGCAATTTTTTCCAAGATATTTTTACTTTACATTAAAAACTGGAAGATATTTATATTCATTGATTATTTTAAAAAGTTGTTTTTATTATGATTATGGCATGCATTGCTCTTTGAAAAACTAGCTAATAAGATGAAATAATCTCTTAATATTCAAATTTTAACTAGTTAACATTCACACAAGCAGTCATACTTCAGGGTTAGCATACCACTATTTCCGTTAACTCTGATCCTCTGAACACAGTCACCAAAATCAACAAGGGCTCTCACTTTTTACTTCCACCTTTAGCTGTAATTTACCTTAAAACTTTAATACATGTCTTTAGTCCCTATATCAACACCAAGTTCTATGTAAAGATCTTGCAAAATCGAAACACTGAATAATGCTTTAACTATCATGATAAATTCTAAATTTTGCTTCCTCCAATTCTGAGTTACTTATTTGAAATCAGAATGCTACCACAAAAAGGGGTTACACGTTGAAATCTTGCCAGTTATCTAAGCCAGACCAGCTACAAAAGAAAATAAATACAGGCGTGCCTACTGTACCTAATAATCTAAGATTATAGCCCTATTTTTAGGCTTCTATATATATGAACTCTTTTAGTCCTCCTAAAAAAGATTATCATCCAGTTAGTATTTGACAAGGAAACTGTGTCTTAGAGAAAGGGACACTCAAAAGCTTACAGAGGTAAGTTATGTCTGTTAGGTTCTGAAGTCCTTGTTTTAACCACTATGAAACACCTGGACTTCAGATGTGTTCCAGAAACAGTGTTTACACAGATATAAGTTAAATAAGTGTCATTTTAAAATATGAGGAATTGTTATGTTAAAATTTCTAACCTCAATGAAAATGGTAAAAAAAGAAGCAAGCAAGCAGGAGAAGGAAAAAAGGGCCACATAACTGCACGAAACTTGAGATAAATGTGAATGTGTTTTGTTTTGTTTTGTTAATGCTTTCTCACTCTATCCATTAACAAACACTGTAAGGGGGTCAACTTTTGTAGCCTGAGTTTTTAGTGATTTCATGATAGTCACTTCACATGATCCAGGGAAATCACAGCACTTATAAGCCTACAAGGATTTATATTTCCTAAGGTAATTATACCTTGGATTATTACAGAAAGAAACATAATGTTAAGTGGGTAAAAAAAGGTCTGGTTAACATGTTAAGTGGAAAAAATAGATATAATTTAAAGATTATGATTCATAAGATATCAGAATACATATACTACCTACTTTTATATAATTCTAATTATGGCAACTTTATAATATGTAATTATCTCTCTCATTCCTCTATCTTTGGTTACTTCAGATACACCTGAAAATCAGTATATTCCTAATAAGGGAAAAAGTATTAAAAATTAAAAAATAAAACTTAGTATTCCAATGATATGTTAACATTGTCTTCATAGCATTGTTAATTAGTATAATATCTATGTGCATATTGTACTATCCATATATACAGTTCAGGGCAGGTTTTTTGGTTTTAACAAATCTAGGATTATTCCTTAGCATTTTACATGTGCAACCTCTATTCTGACTTTGACTACAAGCCACCCCCACATCCACAGTTCAGTGTCTGCTATCAGAACTCTCAAGGATCACAGCTGTGTACTGGCAAAAGGGCTTGCATAACTTGATGAAGCTAAAAGCCATGCTGTGCAGAGCCAACCAAGACTGATGGGTCAGAGTGAAAAGTTCTGACAAAACATGTCCACTGGAGGAGGAAATGGGAACCCACTCTAGTATTCTTGCCTCGGAACCCCGTAAACAGTGTGAAAAGGCAAAAAGATACAACACTAGAAGATAAGCCCCTTCCCAGATCAGAATTTGAGCAAACTCCAGGAGACAGAGGACAGAGAAGCCTGGCATGCTACAGTCCTCGGGGTTGCAAAAAGTTGGACAGGACTGAGCGACTGAACAACAGGTAAGAAGGTGTCCTATATGCTACTGGGGAAGAGCTGGAACAATTACAAATAGCTCCAGGAAGAATGAAGCAGTGGAGTCAAAGAAGAAATGATGCTCAGTTGTGGATGTGTCTGGTGGTGAAAAGTAAAGTCCAGTGTTGTAAAGAATAATATTGAATAGAAACCTGGAATGTTAGGTCCATGAATCAAGGTAAACTGGATATGGTCAAGCAGGAGATGGCAGGAGTGAACATCAACATCTTAGGAATCAGTGAACTAAAATGGACAGAATGGTTGAATATAATTTAGATGACCATTATATTTACTACTGTGGATAAGACCCCCTCGGAATAAATGGAGTAGCTCTTATAGTCAACAAAAGGGTCCAGAATGCAGTACTGGGGTGCAACCTCAAAAACAACAGAATGATCCTGGGTTGTTTCCAAGGCAAACCATTCAACCTCACAGTAATCCAAGTCTATGCCCCAGCCACTGATGCCAAGGAAGCTGAAATTGACCATTTCTCTGAAGACACATAACATCTTTTAGAATTAACACAAATACAGATGCCCTTTTCATCATAGGGGCTTGGGATGCAAAGTAGGAAGTCTAGAGATACCCAGAATAGCAGGCAAATTTGACCCTGGAGTACAAAATGAAGCAGAGCAAAAGCTAATAGAGTTTTGTCAAGAGAATGTGTTGGTCAAAGCAAACAACCTTTTCCAAGAACCCAAGGGACAACTATACAAAAGGACATCACCAGATTGTTAATACAGAAATCAGATTATGGTTTTTGCAGCTGAAGATAGAGAAGCTCTATACAGTCAGCAAAAACAAATCCTGGAGATGACTATGGTTCAGATCATGAGCTCCTTACTGCAAAATTCAGGCTAAAATTGAACAAAGTAGGAAAAACCACTATCATCACGGTTTAGCTGGTAAAGAATTCGCCTGCAATGTGGAAGGCTGGGTTCGATCCCTGGCTTGGGACGATCCCCTGGAGAAGGGAAAGGCTACCCACACCAGTATTCTGGCCTGGAGAATTCCATGGACTGAACAGTCCAGGAGATCACCAAGAGTTGGACATGACTGAGTGACTTTCACCTCACTTCAGGAAAAACCACAAGGCCACTTAAGTATGATCTAAATCAAATCCCTTATGATCATACATTGGAGGTGATGAATAGATTCAAGGGAATAGATCTGGTAGATAAAGTGACTAAAGAACTATGGCGGAGGTTTGTAACTGTACAGGAGGCAGTGACCAAACCCATCCCAAAGAAAATAAAGGCAAGAAGACAAAGTGGTTGTTTGAGGAGGCGTTACAAATAGCTGAGGAGAGAAGAGAAGAGAAAGAGAAGGGACAAAGGCAAAGACGTACCCAACTGGATGCAGAGTTGCGAGAATAGCAAGGAAAGATAAGGAGGCCTTCTTAAATAAACAATGCAAAGAAATAGAGGAAAACAACAGAATAAGAAAGACTAGCAATCTCTTAAATAAAACTGGAGTGATCAAAAGAACATTTCATACAAGGATGGGTATGATAAAAGACAGAAACAGTAAGGAACAAAGAGAAGCAGAAGAGATTAAAAAGAAGTGGCAAGGATACAGAGAACTATACAAAAAAGGTCCTCAGACCCAGATGATAATGATGGTGATCACTCACCTTGAGCCAGACATCCTGGAGTGTGAAGTCAAGTGGGCCTTAGGAAGCATTATTATGTACAAAGCTAGCAGAGATGACAGAATTCCAGCTGAGCTATTTCAAATCCTAACAGATGATGCTGTTAAAATGCTGTACTCATTATGTCAAGAAATTTGGAAAACTCAGTAGTGGCCACAGGACTGGAAAATGTCCATTTTCATTCCAATACCAAAGGACAATACCAAAGAATATTCAAACTACCATACAACTGTGCGCTTTCATGTGCTAGCAAGGTTATGCTCAAAACTCTTCAAACTAGGTGTAGCTGTACATGAACCAAGAACTTCTAGATGTACAAGTTGGGTTTTGAAGAAGCAGAGGAACCAGAGATCAAATTCACTGGATCATGGAGAAAGCAAGGGAATTCCAGAAAAACAACTACTTCTGCTTCATTGACTATGCTAAAGCCTTTGACTGTTTGGGTCACAACAAATTGTGGAAAATTTTTAGAGATGGGAGTACCAGACCACCTTACTTGTCTCCTGAGATACCTGTATGCAGGTCAAGAAGCAACAGTTAGAGCCAGACATGGAACTGGTTTCAAGTTGGAAAAGGAGTACAAGGCTATATGTTGTCATCCTGCTTACTTAACTTACATGCAGAGTACATCATGCCAAATGCCAGGCTGGATGAATCACAAGCTATCATCAAGATTGCCAGTAGAATGATCAACAACATCAGATACACAGATGACTCCACTCTAACGGCAGAAAGTGAAGAGGAACTAAAGAGCCTCTTGATGAGAGTGAAAGAGGAGAGTGAAAAGCTGGCTTAAAAATCAACATTCAAAAAACTAAGATCATGGCATCTGGTCCCAAGACTTCATGGCAAATAGAAGTGGAAAAAGTGGAAGCAGTGACAGATTTTATTTTCTTTGGCTCCAAAATTACCATGAATGGTGACTGAAGCTACAAAATTAAAAGATGTTTGCTCCCTGGAATGAAAGCTATTGACAAAACTAGACAGTGTATTAAAAAGCAGAGACATCACTTCGCTAGCAAAGGTCCACGTAGTCAAAACTACAGTTTTTCCAGTAGTCAGGTATGGATATAAGAGTTGGACCATAAACAATGCTGAGCAGTAAAGAATTGATGCTTTTGAACTGTGGTGCTGGAGAAGACCCTTGAGAGTCCCTTGGACTGCAAGAAAATGAAACCAATCAATCCTAAAGTAAATCAACCTGGGATATTCATCAGAAGGATTGATGCTGAAGCTCCAATACTCTGGCCACCTGATGCAAAGGGCCGACACACTGGAAAAGATCTTGATGCTGGAAAAGACTGACAGCAAAAGGAGAAGTGGGCAGCAGGGGATGAGATAGCTAGATAGCATCACCAACTCAATGGACATGAATTTGAGCAAACTCTGGGAGATGGTGGAGGAGAAAGGAGCCTGGCATGCTGTGTTCTCCCGGTCACAAAGTCAGACAGAACTCAGCGACTGAAGAACAACAATCAGAACCACACATGGTCTGTGAAGGTGGGTCTTCTCTGTAAAGGCCTTCACTCTAATTTCCCATCTAGGCTCAGAATGTTTCTCACTGCATCTTAATCAAAACAAAACAAAACAAAACAAAACAATCTGCTTCATGTTCCTCTCTGATAGCAAGGTACTCTCTGTGAAGTTTCTGGTTAACTAACCCACTAACCCATGCAACCCCATGAACCACAACACGCCAGGCCTCCCTGTCCATCACCAACTCCCGGAGTCCACCCAAACCCATGTCCATTGAGTTGGTGATGCCATCCAACCATCTCATCCTCTGTTGTCCCCTTCTCCTCCTGCCCTCAATCTTTCCCAGCATCAGGGTCTTTTCAAATGAGTCAGTTCTTTGTATCAGGTGGCCAAAGTATTGGAGTTTCAGCTTCAACATCAGTCCTTCCAATGAACATCCAGGACTGATCTCCTCTAGGATGGACTGGTTGGATCTCCTTGCAGTCCAAGGGACTCTCAAGAGTCTTCTCCAACTAGTGAATAATAACTGGCATGCCACAAACAGTGACCCTATTCATATGAAGTGTTAGTCGCTCAGTTGAGTCTGACTCTGGGACCCCGTGAACTGTAGTCTGCCAGGCTCCTTTGTCCAGGCAAGAATACTAGAGTGGGTAGACATTCGTTCCTCCAGGAGATCTTCCTGACCCAGGGATCTATGCTGGGTCTCCTGCATTGCAGGTAGATTCTTTACCGTCTGAGCAACCAGGGAAGCCCATTTATATAAAAGACACAGCAATTCAGTAAAGGCTCATAAGAAATTCCTCACATTTGGCTGATCTCTTAGCCCATGTAGCCGTTCAACAATTACATACAGATTGATAGCAAAATATACAGAGCAGTTGTTTCTGATTTCATAGTCAGAATATAATTGACACAAAGACTCTCTTACAGATTGCCTCCATCATAATTGGTATAATTTGAGTCTGGTTCAGCTCTAAAAGATGAAGAACCTTTAGAAATGGCGAAAATTCTAAACAACTCTAGTGGGGGGCGGGGATTTGGTGGTGGGGGGTGGAGGAAGAGAAGTGATTAAAAAAAAAAATTCTCCCTTTTGTTCTTTTACAATCCACTCTCATAACCTACTTTATCTCACAGTGAATCCTGTCATCATTCAATGGGTCTCTGCCATTTAATAGCCCCAGGTTAGTTTCCAAATATGTGTCACTAAAAGGAAATTTGATGCAGAAACATAAACCAAAAAGATCCCAAACCTAAGTTTTTAGTTCTATTTCTGTTACCAGTTAGATCTTGGTACACTGAAGTAAATTGCTAGACTCTTCCATTTCTTATTAGCAGTAGTAAGTAAATATGTAATACGGGCCAAACTCTGGGTGAGGGGTGCTATACACACATGGTCCCACACTGGTATTGCTGTACTTGCTATACAGATCAGCCACCGAGAAGCTCAGAGAGGTTGTAACAACACTGTAAAGACGAGGATAACAGCTCCTCATGCCCTGACTTCCAGTGGCTCAGTTGGTAAAGAATCCGCCTGCAATGCAGGAGATCGCCTGCAAGCAGGAGACCCAAGTTTGATCCCCGTCTGGGTCAGGAAGATCCCCTGGAAGAGGAAATGGCAACCCACTCCAGTACTGTTGCCTGGGAGACTCCAAGGACCAGAGGAGACTGGATTAAGGACTGAACCACCAAGACCACCCTATCCACCTTACTGCAAATCTGACCAACCTACCATGCCTTTTCTCCCTAAGCATTCTGCCTCTCAGTTGCTCACCAGTAAAACAGGTGTAACAATCCTTGCCCAAGTTAAACTCCAGCATCACTGAGGTAATTAAATAAGATAACAGATGTGTAACTCTACAAAGTACATTTCTAGGAACAGGAATAATATATCATTAATAGATCATCATCCATAAAAAACATAACCAGGTAGATACAACCTTGGTCATGCTATTGAGAATTTCACGGCCAAACAAATCAAGGCCAAGAAAAGCAAAATTCAAAGCAACATTAAATTCTCCCGAGGCCAGTTTTTTGTGATTTTCTTTTGAGAATATTATTTAAAAAAAATTTTTTGGGCATGTTCCCTAACCAGGGATCCAGCCCATGCCTCCTATAGTGGAAGTGCAATGTCCTAACCATTGGACTGCCAAGGAAGTCCACAAAGCAAGTTTTAAGAAAAAAAAAAAAAAAAACATAAAGATTACATTTTATTTTAAAATAGCTGTTCCTAAGATAAAATACAGTATATATCAAATACAGTACATCACGACACCATGTTATAACCTTAATTAACTTCAACACATTAATTTTTGACAGTAGTTTTTAACTCAGCAGGTAGTGCTAAACATGGAAAAAGTAGAGTTAGTAATAGAGAAAAGGGCATTTTAAAAGTAAGAAATGTTCAGTAAAAGCACAAACATGAAGAATAAAATATTTATGTGAGTAGAAAAATATCCTTGAATGCTAATAAAATAAAATTAGCTATTAAATAAAATAAATTTCTAAAAATGTCAATTACCTTTACTATATGCACAAATCTTTGGCAACTATCATTTTAATGTATATTTTCAGCTACTACGAACAACAGAAAAAAAAGAGGGAGGTTAATTTTCTTTGCCTTTTTTGCTGCTATAGGGCAAACAGATAAGGGCTCTTCAAAGGCTATGCAGCTAGTACTTGTAGGAGGCATTTTTGCATTACTTGAAAAACATGATATTGATATAAAGGATGATGCTATTCATTTTACAGCCTTAAGCATACAACTCAGAAAGTTCTACTTCCAAACAGCGAAAGGAAGCTACTACACAGAGGGGAAAATTAAACAGGAAGAACTAGAAGAGTGAAGGCAGTCAGGTGACATTATCACATCAGTTGAGCACCATGAGAAAGAGAAGGGCTGGGCCGTTTTCCTGAAGCTCAAACAGGGAATTTTCAGTGCCCATTAAAGTCTCTTTTACACAAAAAATATCTACTGGATACCTATTAGTTTTAATAAATATTACCAACTAGAAATTATGACTAGATACATGTTTTTAGAGGCATAAACCCATATAATGCCTCCTAAATGGTGCTGACATTCAGAGAATTTACATGCCAGGTTGATTAAGATCCATAAAGAAGCAGCATTTTCCTAGGTAGTCATCAGGACTGGGTTAGGGTATAGTTCTTTAAGTCTAAACTCCTACTTAAAAGCCTCAAAAGTAAATATCTACTCTAAGCTCCATTTGGAAAAGCCACAATCAGAATATGGCAGACCTCTGACCAAAGCGTCACTTAAGCCTCCTGGTTTTAGAATCGCACCACAAAACCCAAAGATATGGCATAAAAAGAACCTTACTGGCCCTATTATCTACCAAAAAAAAAAAAAAAAAAAACCTTTCTCAAAATCATTGTCCTAAACTGTAAGAGCAAAAGAGATTTTTTAAATCTTGTGCCATTGCTTCCTAATAACAGAATTTCAACAGCAGAAGTAATTTTAAATATATTGTGGTTGGAGATAAGGAAAAGGCACAACACAGATTTGTATGGTATCACTAATTAATATGCTCATGTTTTCTTTATGTAAACCCAGAAACTTATCTCTACTTGAAAACTGTTTTCAACACTCACATGAATACAGACAACAGCATTCAGTTTTAACCACTAGAGTGAAAATGACTTGAAGCCATCCTTGGAAAATATTCAGATTATATGAAAACAGACTAAGTAGAGACATGATGTATTCTATACCAGTATTGCAAACAACCAAAGCTTATTTGTAAAAACTCACAGAGAATAAGCCAAGTGATAAACTAAAACCAAATATTATCTCAAAATATCTCTGACCTCCTGGTCCCTCCTGGTAGCCATGTGATATATATTTTGAGAAATTTATTTTTTTCACAAGGAAAAAGAAGAGAGAAAGAGAAGAAGCAATGTTTATTACATTTCTTTATTAAACAAACTCCCAGCTGTTAAGCACAGAGCCCCACATACTCTAAGACTAAGTTTCTTCCACAATCCAGGGAAAGAACTGCACTTACCAAGAAAAGTTCCTTGACACCTCAGGTCTCTGTTCAAGTCAAAATTTGACACTCATCTGTTGTATTAAATATCTAATCCAGTTCCTTCTTCCTAAACTTAAAATTCCTAGAAAGTTCTCCTAATTAAAATGTATGCCTACATTACTCCCAGGGAAAAATATTAACCCTGGTATTTTAAAATAATATCCCATGATGTTTTACATGAAGGAACTGATTTATGCTATTTAAAGTGGTTGAATAAATGTTCAGAGTGGCAGCTAGTATTATTAAGATTTAGACACCTAAATACAAGACTCAACAAAGGCCCTAATATAGTTCTGCCCTCCAGAAAGGTTTTGTTTGTGTTCGTTTATTCCTACTATTTAATTAAGTTGGATTGTAGTGTCTCACTTGGAAAACAATATTAGCATTTTTAAATAAAAACTTTTAGTGTTTGGTTCTTATTTTTTAGTAAGCACCTATGTGTATTTTCTACGAGATCCACTAGATAGTAATATTCAGATTTTTAAATTAATACTAATATGCAAGACTAAAAAGAGGAGAGATTTCTAATTTAACACTCCTATGCATAAAGAAGGGCTCACACTGTTTTCCCGTTGATTTATATATATAAAGTCTCCTAAATCCAAGTTTTTTTCAATAATTATATGATTTGAACATCTCAGAGTTTTCCATAATCCCTTAAGACTTAACTGGAATTTTCCTTTACTTCCATGGGCACAAGTACAGGTGTGCATGATTAATAAGGATAAAACTGAAAAGTGTGTCTTGCTGAAAATCTGCTATATCTGTGACAGTATCTGTAACTATATTACAGCAGAAAATGAATATATTTTAGCTCTTTAGCCTTTTGTGTTTAATAAGACTCAAATACCTGAAATTTGATTTTGCCTAAAACACTGCTCTAATATATTTTTTTACTTACTTTAGCAGTTTTGTTCTCTTTTGTTGAAGGAGAACATAAAATTTCAAAAATATTAGCTATGTCTTAATTCTATTCTCAAATATAATTTCTAACATAGCTAAACTATCCCTTAATAGATGCCATATTTATGGATATTTCTTAGGCGTTTCTCTTTCTGTTAGTGTGGTAAAACTCTGTCCAGAGATTGTCTCCTTATACAGAACACATAAAAATGCAATCCCAAAGAAAAGCAATGCCAAAGAATGTTCAAACTAGTGCACCACTGCACTCATCTCACATGCTAGCAAAGTAATGCTAAAAATTCTCCAAGGTAGACTTGAACAATACATGAACCAAGAACTTCCAGTGTTCAAGCTGAATTTAGAAAAGGCAAAGGAACCAGAGATCAAACTGCCAATACCCACTGGATCATAGAAAAAGTAAGAGAATTCGAAAAAAACATCTACTTCTGCTTCATTGACTACTCCAAAGCCTTTGATTGTGTGGATCACAGCAAACAGTGGAAAATTATTAAAGAGATGGGAATACCAGACCACCTGACGCACCTCTTGAGAAATATGTATGCAGGTCAAGAAGCAACAGTTAGAACCAGACATGGAACAACAGACTGGTTCAAAATTGGGAAAGGAGTACATCAAGACAGTACATTGTCACCCTGCTTATTCAACTTCTATGCAAAGTATATCATGCAAAATGCAGGACTGGATGAAGCACAAGCTAGAATCAAGATTGCAGAGAGAAATATCAATTACCTCAGGTATGCAGATGACACCACCCTTATGGCAGGAAAGCAAAGAGGAATTAAGCAGCCTCTTGATAAAAGTGAAAGAGGAGAGTGGAAAAACTGGAGTAAACTCAATATTCAAAAACTAGGATCATGGAATCTGGTCCCATCACTTCATGGCAAATAGATGGGGAGACAATGGAAATAGTGACAGACTTTATTTTCTTGGGCTAGAAAATCACTGCAGATGGTGACTGCAGCCATGAAACTAACAGACACTTATTCCTTGGAAGAAAAGCTAGACCAACCTAGGCAGCATATTAAAAAGCAGAGACACTACTGTGTCAACAAAGGTCTGTCTCTTCAAAGCAATGGTTTTCCCAGGAGCCATGTATGGATGTGAGAGTTGGACCATAAAGAAAGCTGAGCCTCGAAGAACTGACACTTTTGAACTGTGGGGATGAAGAAGACTCTTGAGAGTTCCCTGGACAGCAAGGAGATCAAACCAGTCAATCCTAAAGGAAATCAGTCCTGAATATTCACTGAAAGGATTGATGCTGAAGGTGAAGCTCCAATACTCTGGCCACCTGATGCAAAGAGCTGACTCATTGGAAAAGACCCTGATGCCAGGAAAGACTGAAGAAAAGAGGAGATGGGGATGACAGAGGATAAGTCGGATGGCATCACCAACACGAGAGATGAGTTTGAGCAATGTCCGGGAGCTGGTGGTGGACAGGGAAACCTGGCATGACGCAGTCCATGGGGTCAGAGTCAGGCATGACTGAGTGACTGAACTGAACTGAAAAATGCTAGATAGGAAATATAATATTTGTTAATGAATGTATTAATTGATGGGCTTCCTTGTGGCTCTGCTGGTAAAGAATCTGCCTGCAATGTGGGAGACCTGGGTTTGATCCCTGGGTTGGGAAGATCTCCTGGAGAAGGGAACGGCTACCCACTCCGGTACTCTGGCCTGGAGAATTCCATGGACTGTATAGTCCATGGAGTCACAAACAGTCAGACACGGCTAAGTAACTTTCACTGCCACTACTTGGTATTAATTGATGGGACAGTAAGGGGAATCCTCAAACCTGGAAACTCTGTTCAAAAGCATGAGTACAGAAGGTTAACAGGTTCTGAAGATGGCATTCACCCTGTGTAAATTTGCAGAACTAAGAGGAATCAGGGCTTGGGATTTAATTGGCTTCTAAAGAGATGTTAGATAAGAGAAGCCACACAAACTCAAGCCTTGGGAAGAGAAGCACTGGTCTCACTCAGGAACACGGGTGAAAAATTCAGAAGAATATAAATTGGATAATACACAATTAGTAATTCTTAGGCATATTCCAAGAATGCAAAGCCAAGTTCAACGTTAGAAAATCTATTAATATAATTCATTAACATAAATAAAGTGGGGAAAATGCCTATTATTATCAATATTAATTCACAGAAAGAAAACTTAGACTAGAAATAAGAGGAAAACTCTGATAAAAGCTGTCTACTGAAAAACATAAAATGCACATAATTAATGGTGAAATATTTAAAACACTCTTTCTTAGAAAAGAATGAAATAAAAATCTGCTGTCATCACTTCTGTTTGACATTGTAATGGAGGTTCTAGCATGAAATGAGAGAACACAAGCGAAAGCAACAAAACTGAAATAAGAAGATGGATAGGAGGGTCATCAAGGATTCTAGTAATAGCCTTTTCTCAATCTGCCAAATGTGTTATTTGTTTTACAGTGGTATCCTTTAAGTAGTTCAAATATAAGGTTTGTGGATATCTTTCTCAATGAGTGAAATATTTCATATGTGTTTAACAAAAGAGAAGCAAAGAAATGTTCGAACATTTTAAGAATGAAATACAAAAACTAATATGGAAATCAGAATAATATAACTTCATACTTATTTTAATTATATGTGAGTTTGTTTCTTTGAAATATAACCACTAGTAAAAATATTCAATCTAAGACAACACTAATTTTAGGGTTAAAGGCTTTCAAACACCCAAAAAGATTCTGTAAGTTTTGTTATGGTAATCTCAAAGACACAGTGATATGTCACCTACTTTATGGTTATACACAATAGGACCATTTTTACTGAATCTGTTGTGTTGTCTTTGTTTTTTTTCTTCCCTGAAAAACTGTACTTGTAGGCATTATAACTGGAACCAAGGAAAAGATTTACGTGCTACTCTGTTCTTAGAGGAAACCATATACTTTTGAACTACTTTACTTACTCCATGTCAATAAGAAACCACAGTTAACTTACTCAAGAATCAAATGTTTAAAAGGTGCCTTAACAATTTAGGATATTTATTTTTTAAATATCCTCCTTCTTATCTCTCCTTTGGTTGAGATTTTCATTTTAATGAGACATTTTCATTTCATCCTTGTCAACCACCTTATATTTCTTTTTTCTACTCAGAAGAGACAAATTAAGAAGAAGAAACACAGGATTTCCAGTTCAAGATGGAAGAGTAGAAGAATGTGTGCTCATCTCCTCCTGTGAGAGCACCAGAATTGCTATCATCTGTTGAACAATCATTGACATGAGGACACTGGAACCCACCAAAAAGAGATACCCTATGTCCAAAGACAAAGAAGAAGCCATAACAAGATGATAGGAGGGGCACAATCACAATAAAATCAAATCCCATACCTGCCAGGTGGGTGATCCACAAACTGGAGAACAATAACATGAAAGAAGTTCTCCCACTGGTGAAGGTTCTGAGCCCCATATCAGGCTTCCCAGCCTGGGGATCCAATAAAGGGACTGGGAGAAACAGACTCCATCCTTGAAGGGCACAAACAAAATCTCACATGCACCAACACCCAGGAGAAAAGAGCAGTGACCCCACGGAAGACTGAACCAAACTACCTGCTAGAATTGGAGGGCCTCTCATGGAGGCATGGGTCAGCAGGCTTGCCAGACAATTGGGGAGCTGGCAGCAGCAGTCCTGGAAGGGGCCCCATAGCATAAGTCCTCTTAGAGGTTGCCACTAACCCTACCATGGACCCCATAGACCCCAGGTCTGGGTCACTTCAGGCTAAACAACTAACAGGGAGGAGCTCAACCCCAATCATAAGGAGATAACTGGATTAAAGCTTTACTAAGCACAGCCCTGCCCTCTAAAGCAAGGCCTAGTTTATCCCACCATAGTCCCTCCCACTGGGAAGGGTGCACAAGTCTCTCAGTCTCCTCCATCAGAGAGTAGACAGAAGCAAGGAGAAGCACAGTCTCACAGTGGCTAGAACAAAAATCACATACATCACAATGAAAAAGCAGAAAGTTATGTCTCAGATGAAAGGACAAGATAAAAGCCCCAGAGGGGGAAAAAATGAAGTGGAGATAGTGAACCTTCCAGAAAAAGAATTCAGAATAATGATAGTGAAGATGATCCAGGATCTCAGGAAAACAATGGAGCAGATTCAAGAAATGTATACCAAGACCTAGAAGAGCTAAGCTTCCCTGGTAGCTTAGATGGTAAAGAACTTGTCCGCAATACAGGACACTCAGCTTTGATCCTTGGGTCAGGAAGATGCCCTGGAGAAGGAAATGGCAACCCACTCCAGTATTCTTGCCTGCAGAATTTCATCAAGAGAGGAACTCTCCATGGTGGGCTACATTGCATGGAGTCGCAAAGACTTGGATATGACTGAGCAACTAAGCATACACACATGCAAAAGAACTAAACAATAACAAACAGAGGTGAATAAATACACTAGAAGGAATCAAGAGAAGAATAAACGAGGCAGAAGAATAAAGAGGCAGAAAGACCTGGAGAATGGAATGGTGGAAATCACTGCCACAGAACACAGAAAAAAAAAAAAAAATGAAGACACCCTAACAGACCTCCAAGACAACATTAAACACACCAACATTCACACTATCATGGTCCCAGAAGGAGAAGAGGGAGAGAAAGGGCCTGAAAAAATACTTGGAAGAGATAATAGCCAAAAACATTTCTAACATGGGAAAGGAAATAGTCAACCAAGTCCAAGAAGCACAGAGAGTCCCTGGCAGGAATACACTGGAACTCATAATAATCAAACTGACAAAAATTAAAGAAAAAGATAAATATTAAAAGCAACAGGGGAAGATGACAAAGAACATACAAGGGATCTCCCATAAGGTTATCAGCTGATTTCTCAACAAAAACTCTACAAGTCAGAAGGGAATGGCATGATATATTTAAAGTGATAAAAGAGAAGAAACTACAACCAAGAATACTCCTAGCAGCAAAATTCTCATTCAGATTTGATGAAGAAATCAGAACTTTTACAGACAAGCAAAAGTTAAAGAGAATTCATCACCACCAAGCCAGCTTTACAACAAACACTAAAGGAACTTCTCTAAGCAGGAAACACAAGAGAAGGAAAAGATCTACACAAAATAAACCCAAAACAATTAAGAAAATGGTAGTAGGATCATACATATCGATAATTACCTTAAATGTAAATGGATTAAAAGCATGAGCCAAAAGACATGACTGGTTGGGGAGATGAAAACATGTGCATGCATGTACTTCCACTTACCACATCACGCTACTTAACTCTTCAAATTGTATGTAAGTATTTTATATTGCTATGTAATCATGTTCCCATTATGGCTTGCAATTTTAATGATCTTTTATTTTTTGTCTGGCTATTGATTGTGAAAACTGATAAACATCTTCTACTATTGTGATTTTTGATTAGTACAATAATTGTATCATGATTGCTGAACAGAAAATAACAGAATCCTACATCACTTAAAAAAAACTGAAGAAGAAGAAACACAGAATTTCTTTACCCTATGGAATCCTTATTCCACTTTGTACTGTTTTCCTCTCAATCAGCCTTTTAGGGAACTTTTTGCTAGCTCTCTCCTACCACATCTCTCTGTCAAAAATGAAAATTTGTATTTTATAGCTTTTTAACTCAAGACAGTCAGTCTTATAAAATATTATACTGGTTTTCCTTCTTGACTTAACTGCTAAATTTTATTTTTCTCTGAAATTTTTTCATTTTACCTCAGAAGTATTGTAACTTGACAAATTATCTAAGAAATATAGTAAGATTTATTACACAATCTCAAAGTTAGCTGGTTAATTGCAACATACCACAGTTAAAGAAGACAGTCAATTAGAGGTAATCAAAAACTTAGACCATAAAATCCACAATGAATTAGTCAAGTTTCACATGACTTAGTGGTTTAGATTTCACTTAAATTATGAATTTTTTCCTACATAATATGATATTCCTTCCACATATTTGTTTCTTGAAATCTGCAACCATGTGAAGCTGACATAGAAGTATCAATTTCACAGAAATCTAGGAAAAAAGAAAAACTCAAATGTTGCACAGCTGAAACAACTATTTAATTTCTGTTTTTCTATATCTAAATGGACAATATTTGTTATTTGCATAAGGAGGGGTTGAATATAGGAAATATAGGAATTGTGAATAATCACCTTTATAATTTCAAATATGTGGTCATTTTATATAATTTTACATATTTATGTTAGAAAAGAGCATTAAAATAAATGTTATCATGTTAAATTTTCCTTGGCTGAACCCTGCTTCATTAATTCTAAATATTTTCAGAAATTGTTTTTAAACAAAAAAATCACAATCATATGTTTTGTAAAGCAAATTGCTATAGAGTTAATAAACCAACCATTCTAAAGAGCTGATTTGATTTTTAATTTATAACTTGAAAAAATGTAAATGCCTTTACACAGTAAATATGCTGCCCATACGCTATCATTATCATTGTTTTTTATGTATATGAGCTCACTGATCTGTTTATCTGTAATAACTTTGTTAGTCTCTGCTTATGACCATAATTAATAAGGAAGTTAGCAAATAGGTGGTTTAGGGAAAACCGGTGATGAGTTTGAGATGCAGACAAATCACCAAGGTGGAGAAGTCCTACATTCATGGGGAAAGTAACTTGGAAATTCAATGACACATTTATTGACTCCATACTAATATATCCCAAGTAGCGTTCTGGACTCTCTATACAGAAAGGAAAATGAAGGCACACTTTGGATAGAACCTTGCAGAATGAATCAATTTTAAGAGGAGGCAAACCCATACGTGAGACAGCTGTGGAAATGAGAGAAAGATAGTCAAAATTGGGTAGTGTGCCTTGAAAGCCCTAGTAGCAGAAATCAATGGTGCCGAATTCTCTAAGAGCCAAAGACACATGGGGATTTAGATAAGGCCAGAGGCCAAGAAAGAAAAGTGATCATACATTTAACCACTTTGTAATGAATTAAGAAATGCTTTTGTCAAGCAAATATGTATCAATATAGTATATAAAACACAGTGTTTTAAACACACACTTAAAAAAACTTTTAATATTACTATATTTAAATAATATAAATATATTGACTTGCTCATTAAATAATGAGCTTGCTCATTAAAGCAGTCAAAGAAAATTTCCTCCTTCCTAAGCATAAAAATGCAAAGTCATTGTAAATGAGCAAACTACAGCAATCAACTATGTCTAGTATTTTCCTGACATTATCAACCACATAATGAGAGAGGACTTCTGGTTTACATAGTCCAAATCAGCTATCATTTCTCTACTATCCAGATTTAAACCATAAATTAGCAACACACTCACTATGACAGGCTCTACCCGTCATCGTCATTTGCATCCAATCAGTTAATGACTGGCAGCTGTCTGTATGACCCATTACTGAAGGCAGCAGCTTTCATGTATAATGCTTCATGAGGCTTAAAATCATATTTTGTTGAAGTAATAGTAGACTGAAGTACTCCAAAATTTGCAAAGGCTTTCAAAGGAGAAAAAAAAAAAAAAACTAACTCAATGAAATAACTGTAATCTCAAACACAGTTACATAAGACTGGCTTTAAAGCATTTCTAATCTTTGGCTAGGCTCAAATAACATCACAGACTAAGAAAACACTATCTTAAAGAAGATGACTACCAGTCTCGTAATTGCTAAGGAAGTCATTGTAGCCAGAATATTTATTAGCATGTTAGAAAAAAATCAGGAACCTGGATTTTAAAAATTTTGCCTTGTATCAAAATGGAAGCATATGTCACAGAAGGGACTCAAGGAGTCCAAAACTAACTCCACTGCCAATTCTATTCCTCTTATAAGAGTTGACTCATTGAAAGAGACCCTGATGCTGGGAGGGATTGGGGGCAGGAGGAGAAGGGGACGACAGAGGATGGGATGGCTGGATGGCATCACCGACTCAATGGGCATGAGTTTGAGTAAATTCCGGGAGTTGGTGATGGACAGGGAGGCCTGGCGTGCTGCGATTCATGGGGTCGCAAAGAGTCGGACACGACTGAGCAACTGAACTGAACTGAACTATTATGAAACATGCTTTAGTATGGAATAACGAAGGGTTAATTTTAAATTTACACTAGATCTGCTTCTATGACTTCAACCCTTTTTTTGTTATTATAAACATACATAATGGCCTGCCTCAGGGAAATAACCTGAGCCAACCACCTGTGAAGGACATGCTCAAGGACTGACAGTCTTTTTACTTTGTTTCCTCACCTCCCCTCCATCTCTATCTATGAGAGAACCTGGCAACCAGGCCCTGACAAAATGATTATTGTGAGGTGCGAGCCTGCCATCTTCTAGGTCAGCTGGCTCCCCGATTAAAGTCTCTTCCTTGCCTCAACACTTCCTCTCGTGGATTTATTGGCCTGTCGTGTGGTGAACAAGCAAGCCTGGACTTGGTAACAAGTATGTGGTACATCAACAACATATTTTACACTTTCACTTCCTTTAATAAATGTACATCTTATCTCTAAATAAGTTCTATAAGTTTTTTAAGGAGGAGGATTATGACTAACATTTATTCATCAGTGTATTCACTCAAAAAGACCTTCTCTCTTCCAGGCACTGCCCTAGTAGCTACATACATAGCATTAAAAAAAACACAAAACTCCTTGTCTTCTTGGGTCATGCATTATACTGTACAGTGACAACACATTCAAACAATAAACACAGAAATAAGGAAAATATAGGCTGTCAAATGGTCCTAAATGTCATGGGGAAAACAAAGTATGGACAGAGGACAGGGAATGCTAGACAAAGCAGAAGCAGGAGGGTGGCTGCAATTTTAGAAAGAGCAGGCGATTTGACGTCAAGCACCTTACTGATAATGCACCGTTGCACCGGAGACCTAAAGGAGTTGAGGGAGACGGAGGTGAGACTACCCCAGGAAACGTGTTTCAAGAAAAAGCAGCAACAAGTGCCAACGCTCTGTGGCCAGGGTTTCCCTGGCGTAGAGACGGCACAACATGTGGGCCAGCAGGGCTGGATTGAAGCCAGCGAAGGCAAGGCTGGGAGACTGCGGTGTCCCGTCTCTGCCCGCATGCTCTGCGTTTGGAGAAATGGGTGTCAGGGGAGCCCTGGGAGCAGTGACCACCACACTCCAGCTTAGGTCTCAAAAAAGTCATCAGGGCTCTGATGAAAGGTAGATGCTAAGGGCGGAAGAAGGAAGCAGGGGTTCAACTCAGACAAGTAAAAGGCTTGGAACTCCTCACTCTGATTCTTACAAGAATGTGCTAAACAAACGGCAAACTCAAGGGAAATCCAATTGCAAAGAGATGAGATTACCTGGAGGAGAGACTGACAGGAGTAACTGGCAATTCTGAGCAGAGCTGCTGAAGGCTGAATGTGGTGGAGCTTAAGTCAGAGTAAGAACCTTACTTCAGAAGTAAGACACTTCTGCCTAGTCTTAGAGGTATCTAACATCTACTCTTTTGTTCCAGGGCCCAGGGACTCCCAGGTTCTTGCACAGAAAAGCCAAGAAACAGGCCTTCCTGGCTCTGCAGAGGACGACAAAAAGAACTTTTATGAAATGATCCTCCTTCAAAACAAAGGTCTCCTCTCCAGGGAAGCAGCTTTACCACAGCTGTTTCCCAGGGCTGTGGGGGGCAGGCACTCCTCTCCCTCTCATCCCCTCTGGCTTTCCTGTCCCAACAAGGAGAGAGAAGGAAAGTTAAGAAACTCTCATACAGGTGACAACCTAGAGACACTAAGATTTCATCACCAAAAAAGAGGACACAGCCCTTCTCCGACATTTAACCAACACACCTGCAGGGCTCCAGTATAAAAATGGTTAATTTACAGGAGAAAGAGTTTGGGCTAAAGCCCAAAGACCTTAGAAGAGAAAAGGAAACCAGGGAAATACAATGCCTCCATCTACAGCAAACATTAAATTCAAACCCAACTCAGCGTCAGATTAACATTAAAACTCACACTAAGCCTTTTTTACCTAAATCCCTATTACTAAAACCTGGTAACATCACGTCTGACTCTCACAAAAGCACGCTAAAAGGCAAGAAAATGGAAGCAGGGAGATTCCGCTACAGACTTCTAATAATAATCTGACAAAAGATGGTGGTGACTTGGGCCATGATGGTAGCAGTGGAGATGGTAATACATGGTCAAGTTCTGGATATATTTTTGAAGACAGAACAGAGGGGATTTGCTGGTGAAATGGATGTAGGGTAGAAAATAAAAAGAGGAGATATAGATAACTCCTGATTTTCTGGGCAAAGCTTTTGAGAAAATGGAGTTACTATCAACTGAGATGGGAAAGCACTTGGCTGGAGTACAGGTTGGGAAGGGGGTTGTTCAGGAATTCAGTTTTTGATGTCTCAGAGGATTTACAGCCATTTAACTAATAATATTTGAAGTACCTAAATACTATCACACTTCTTAAGTAGTAAGAGACACAAAAATACATCAGACATGCTTAATAACTGTTTTACTGAGTGAACAGATGGATGAAGAAATGACCAATCTTTTTAACCATGTCACCAAAATAATTTCAAAAAAATTTCAACAAAGTCGAAATCATAACTGTCAACAGTATAGTAGCTAATGCTGAAAAATATTCGGGAATTTTTTCACCTACCCTGGGACAGAGACTGCTACTTATAGCAGCATCTCAGGATCAGCCCTACCCTTCTTCAAGAGCAATAGAGTGTGGCAGGATGCTTGGAGTCCCAGAAGAGAGATAATATCTCCCAGCCTTCCTCGTAGTGAGCTGTGGCCCAGAGTCTGGGAGCGAGCATGGGATGGCAATTTCTGTGATATACTCTTAAGAGAATGGGAACACCCACCATTTGTCCCTTCTCTCCCTCTTCCTGTTAGCTGAAGTGCTGAAGTGACACTGAGCCATCTTGGGCCACTTGGACAGGGTGGCCCTACTGAGATGGCAAGGGAACAAAAGCAAAGGAGCACAGATCCAGAAGACCCACGGCGCCATCTTATCAGCTCTGTACTACACAGGCTTAGACCGCCACGAAACAATAACGATTCTATCTTCTTTCAGCCACTGTTATCCTGCCTCTTTGTTACAGTAGCTTAAACTGAAACTTAACCGATACTTTTAATAATTCCTTAAAACAACCCTGTGATGAAATATGCTGGGGTTTTCTTTTAATTCCTTACCGTGTATCTCTTTTAAACAACAGGAGAATAAACTGGCAACCTAGCCATGTTTTATATATTCTCATGTACCAGTGAAGAAAAACTAGCCGAAAAGCATTCTGTAAGAACTCATTCAACAATTTTTATAGCAAGATTCAGGTGCAGACATTCAATAAATTGTGCAGTGCTCACTATGTAAAAAGCCACAGGTAAAGATTTTTCCATGAGAACTGAAGAATTCTATGCTATATATCAGCTCAATTTTAATGTTTCTGCTCCCATTAAAGTCTCTGCAATCTATTAAACATTTTAAGTACCAACAATCAGTCCCTTGTCTTAAAGAAATGAATAGTTGTTCAAGAACTCTAAATTGGTAATCAGATAGGAATGCCACAGTTGTTTGTGGGGCATCTAGATATTTGGATAAATATCCTGATACGTATCAGCAGGCCATTCCATTCATTAGGAACAGTCTCACACATTCAGTATTTGAATACTGGTACAGAAATGTGTTGGAAAAAGTAGAAAAAGCCCAGTTCAAATGCTATGCAAGCTGCCATAATTTAAAGGATAAATCACAAAAAAATAGCTTATGAAGAACAAGACTTTGGCACTATTTACTATGATATATTTTTGTACTTAAAATGTACACTTATTTTCATTCAACTGCTCTCTAGCTTCTGTCATCATTTCCTTGCCTAAACCAGAGAAATCACTGAATTAACAGCTTTTGACTATTCATTTATACTTTAAAGGCTACTTTCTACTCTAGCAATAGATTTTGAGATTTGCTAAAATAATTTTCTAAGTCAAAAGCAATCATGAAAAATATGCTCAATCTTCTCATTGAACAGTAAAAAGTGTATTTCCTTAAGTGACTTAAGGACTTACTTCCAAATGAGAATGTGCAAACTGCTTGGCAACATCCAGATAATTTAGCTTCTGCAAAGCTAAGGATGACTCAATGCTTACACACGCACACACTGACACCTACAGACACGATGCCGGGATTCAGAGGTAGCCTCATCTCCAAATCTTTTAAAAATGTCAGTGTAAGCCTTGTGGTATTTCCTCAGGCGATGCTTGGAAAACAGAAGAGCTAAACTGTATTTAAGTGAGATAACCTGACTTTTATAACACGATGAAAAGAGATGACATCCATATCACTATTTTAAAATGTGGAAATCAAGCACTTTTCTAAATTCTGACAACAGTCAATATTTTTAGACAACAGGAGCTTGAACTCCTCTGGACAAGTATAGTCAGGAACTTAGGAAAACACGTTCCTATTCCAAATATGGAACAATGGAAGTCTCTAAAATGGTCACATTGCTCATCTCAAAAAAAAGAAAATGTTAAAGTAAGTATTACAAGAACCTCTTCTTTAGAAACACTGTTAAAAAGCAAGAAGGAAAGATATAAAAAGGCAGAAAGAGTAAACCATCCAGGTAAAAGCATAAAATAAAATATTACCTTTAGCTGGGTTTACTTTTATCCCTGACCTATACAGCATTTCCTCATTCTGCCAGTCTCCGTTCCTGATTGCCGTCTTGAGTCCATAGAAAACAATTAATGCAGCTGTAGCATAAAAAATCAAGCTCTTGAGAAACCTCTTTTGGACTTTGACATAAAGGGCTCTGGCACCCACTGTAATGAGGAGGCAAAAGCCCATACTAGGAATATACAATACTCGCTCTGCAATTACAAAGCCGACATAGAAAAACAGGTTCGTGGCAGGAACAAAGGGTATTATTAACAAAGATAAAGACAGAACAACTATGTTCTCCGTAGAAGGAAGCTGTGTTCTCTGCGATGCATTGTTTCTAATGCCATTTTCTACTTTGGATGCAAAGCTGGGTTTAATCTCTGAGTTCCCATACTCCACCTCTGAATGGCAGCTATGTCCATTTGCATTCTGCTTGCCATTTGTTACAGATTTCCCGTTGCATTCTCTTCCTAGGCTTGGGCTCTTCAAACCATAGTAGGCGAGGAGGAGGAGTCCAGTATAGAAGGCCACAGTGTGCAAGTTTCTCCAATCAGAAATTGTTTTGAGCAGAGGCACGGCATCCATTGACCAGTCAAAACTGAGGGTATCTGGGCATAGCAACAGCCAAAGGTTCTTGGTTGGCAAGTAGAAGAAGGTGAGCGTGCGAGCCAGGAGGCTGTCCGAATCAGCAGCTGGGTTGTCAGAGTTGGAAAAGCTTGGTGGTTTGTTTCCCATCCAGTATAAACGGGCACCCAAAAGGGAGGTTCCCCAGAAAGTTAACAAACTAATGCTGAGAAAAAGAGACAAGTTCTTCCTCTGAAACCAAAAGAGAGGGGGAAAAATTAAGATCATCATCAATACCGCACAGGAACAGATCATTTAAAAATGAAAAGTATCTTTAAATGGACAACTAAAAACAGAGTATTAGGTTTCTATCTCCTAGTATGGCTTTGTTTCTATCTCCTTTAAACATGCTTTCGGCTTGTGTAAGCTTAAAAAAATTGACTATGGAATCCAATTCTGTATACAACTTTTCATGAGTTATCTTTTCCTCTTGTTTCTCGCTAAATACCAGTAACCAGAGCTTCAATTTCTTGACCTCTATAAAATGGGTTGAAAATATTTTCCTCCCAAAACTGGTATTAAGTCAAAATGAGACCACAATATAAAGTACTCAGCACTGTATACGGAATATAGTAGACATCTAATAAATGTCTTCTTTCATTTTATAGTTTAGATTCTGGGGAAAACAAAAAGCAGGCATGTCAAAAAACTTGGAGTTGACAGGATTCTGCGCTCAAAGGAAAAAGAGAATTTAGCTATAGGTATACCCCACTTTTCAAATGTTCACTTAATACCACTTTGCTTTTACAAAAGACCTAAATTAGTACCTATTCTCATTTGCAACAACAACAAAAATGCAAAGAGGATTTTCACTTTTACCAAAAAAAAGGTGAAAAGTGAAAACAGGTTCAGCATTTGTTTTTGTAGGGAGCCATCTACAGAGGCAGTTACAAACAGTGAGAGTGGGATCAGCAAGCTTTTTCCCCAGGAACTACACTCAGAGCATCAAGCTGTCACGGCTTTAAACTGTTTCAGTGACCATCTGCACTTTGTCTCCATTTATTTTGTACATCTGCTACCAAGATGTTTCCTAAGGTAATATAGCTTATTTGCTTTATGCTATTTCAGCTTACAAAAGGTTTCACAGGAACAAATACTTTCAGATAATAAGGGAAACTGTGGTATGTCTATGCCAGTCCCTGTTTAACTATCTTGATCTCTTTGCAGAATTTATAAAGCAGGCTTTCATCTGCTATCTTGTGCTCTCAATGACATCAGTGATAATAAACATCTAATAAGACTCCTCATGAATCCTAAAACTTTTCGTGTCAATGATAACTTTTTAAAAGTAAAATGGCTTTAGTATAAAGACAAAACTGAGGGAGGAAGGCCAAAGGGCATCACTGTTAATAAGTAATTTCTGGCAAACTCTTTCAACCCAAATAAAAATTTAGTTAAATTCACTAAATTTAAGTTCCGAAGAGGCAGTGGGAAAGGGAGAAGAGCTGACACCATTTCCCAACTGGAATGCTTCACTGCTCATGTTTTCTCTTACAAAGATCGCACAGAATGCGTGCACACTTTCTGTCACTATATAAAACTGTCTTCCTCAAAGACATTCAGAAAGGTGCCTGGAACCATACAAAGGATATGCCAAATATTTAGCTTAAAAAACAACCTGTAAAAGGTAACAAAAGCAAAAATAAACAAGTGGGACTACATCAAATTTAAAAGCTTCTGCGCAGCAAAGGAAACCATCAAACAAAATAAAAAGGCAAACCACTAAAAATGTGAGATAATATTCGCAAGTCATGTATCTGGTCATGTATATTTTTAATATACAATATATATATAGAACTCACATAACTTAAGAGAAAAAAACAATCTTTTAAAAATGGACAGAAGATCTGAACAGACATTTTTCCAGGGAAGATAGAGAGATGACCAACAGGTATATGAGAAGGTGTTCAATATCACTTATCCTCAGGGAAATGCAAATCAAAATCACAATGAGATAGAAAGTGTTGGTGAGAAAGTGAAGAACAAGGAACACTTCTGCACTTTTGACGGGAATGCAAAGTGGTGCAGCCACTACAGAAAACAGTGCAGAGGCCTCTCAAAAAATTAAAAATAGAACTACCGTATGATTCAGTAATTCCACTTCCGGACATCTGTCCAAAGAAAATGAAATCTCTATCTAGAAAAGATACCTACACACCCATAATCACTATTTACTGCAACATTATTTACAACAGCCAAGACATAGAAACAACCTAAGTGTCCATCAGTGAATGAATGGATAAAGCAAATGTGCTATATATGTACAATGGAGTATTACTCAACCATTAAAATATAAGTTCTGTCAACTGCAACAAGAGACCCTGAAGGTATTATGCTACGTGAAATAAGTCAGACAGAGAAGAACAAACACTGTATGATCTCACTAGTAGGTGGAATATTAAAAAACAAAAACAAAAAAACTGAACTTGTAGATAAAAACAGACTGGGATTGCCAGAAGCAGGGGTTGAGAGGACAGCCAAAATGGATGAATGGGTAAAGACAGTCAAAAGGTAAAAAAAAAAAAAATGTCCAGTTACAAGATAAATAAGTTCTGGAGATGTAATATATAGCATGGGGATGGTAGTTAAAAACATTGTCCTGCATATTTGAAAGTTGCTAAGAAAATACATCTTAAATGTTGTTATCACAAAGAAAAAACAAATCTGTGTGTTTGTGGTGATGGATGTTTGCTAAATTTACTGTGGTATTCATTTTGCAGTATATACATATATCAGATCATCATGTAGTATACATAAAACTAATTCAATGTTAAATGTCAATTACATCCCTCCCCAAAAAATAAAAAATCCTAGTCCACAAAGCAATGTATTTTGAGCATGTACAAGTTCTATGAAAACAGTGTCTTATCATATGATGCAACCATTACTGAACTCTCCTCCTCTGACTGTCTCTCATTCACCCCAGCTCTACTTGCTAGAAGCCACAGAACTCATCCGGGGTCATCTGCTCCACCTCTACTCTGAACCTATGTCAACAAGGATCATGATATTACCAATTTTTATTAAATACTAATGACATCATCTTAACTTTTCTTCATCTTCATAGTCATTTACCCAGCTTCCTACTGGGCACAGTCAAAGATACATTAGGTACCTCAAACTCAAACTCCCCAAAACAGAAATTTTTCATTAATGTCAGATCATTCCCTGGTGGCTCAGTCGGTAAAGAACCTGTCTACAATGCAGGAGACCCAGGTTCAATCCCTGGGTGGAGAAGATCCCATGGAGAAAAAAATGGCAACCCACTCCAGTATTCTTGTTTGGGAAATGCCATGGTAGAGGAGTCTGGTGGACTACAGTCTATGGCGTCGCAAAGAGTCAGACATGACTGAGCGACTAACATACACACACATTAATGCTAAATTCACAGAATTAACTGCCTAAAATTAACTGTTTAACAAGTGTTAAAACATTTGTGGCAGATTCCTGCTCAAAATTAATTTATGTAATGCTATATAGAATTTTTAATGATGGGGGAGGAATGTGTTCATTAGCCACCAATCTTTCCATTTCAGGTCTGTCCTAGCAAAATCCAATGTTTGAAGACACACTTTTATCTAAGGATAACATCTACAAACTATTCCTTTGCTCCTCTAAAATTCCATCCAGTAAAAGTTCTAAAATTTCTTGATTTTAAGGGAGAAAACCCACAAAACCATAAAAGTTGTAATACTTTGTTAGATCAATCACATAATTGAGTATTCTTAGATTACACAAAGGAGAAACATATTATTTGACAAAGACAAATGAGGCAAGGTACCAAGTTATCATAAAGAAGACAGATCTGGGAAAACAATTCAACAATTCAACTGAATTTGTACCAAAAGTCCATTTTGTAACTGAGTATTAACCAAGTGCTCTAAATGTAACTAGGGCCATTCTACTACAGTATCTTCTGGTGGGGGTAAGCAGAGAGAATGAGGGGGAGGAAGAAGGCATTACAAAAACAGCTATAGTCAGGCAAGAAAAGTAAGGGAGTAAGAGAATTACATGGGGAGAGAAATGTAATCAGGTTTCTTTGCTGGTCATGAAACTCCAGAATAAGTTAGTCTTCAGTTCAGTTCAGTCACATCCTACACTTTTCAAGCCCATGGACTGCAGCATGTCATTTCCCTGTCCATCACCAACTCCCAGAGTTTTCTCAAACTCATGTCCACTGAGTCAGCGATGCCTCTAACCATCTCATCCTTCATCGTCCCCTTCTCCTTCTGTCTTTAATATTTCCCAGCATCAGGGTCTTTTCAAATGAGTCAGGCCTTCACATCACATGACCAAAGTAATGGAGCTTCAACTTCAGCATAAATTAGCCTTAATGATTACATGATTCTGATTATAATTATATAATCATAAGTTAGCCTTAATGATTATATAATTTTTATTCCTATAGAAATGTCATAAGGCAAAACTATCTTATTCATTAATTTTTAATAAAAGTATCATTATATTAAATTTTAATAAAATATTATAAAAATAAATCATTAAGAATTAAGATATGATAAAATGATTCTAGTCTTAATTATGATGGAAGAAAATATCAATACAGTCAACTACAAAATAAAGATGTGAGTAATGAAGACAATTCAATGATAAATATTATATAAGAAGGCTGCGTGCATGCTCAGTCTCATCCGACTCTTTGCAACCGCATGGGCTGTAGCCCACCAAGCTTCTCTGTCCATGCGATTATCCCGGCAAGAATACTGGAGAGGGTTGCCATTTTCTTCTCCAGGGGATCTTCCCCAACCAGGGATTGAACTCGCATCTCTTGTGTCTCCTGCATTGGCAGGCAGATTCTTTACCACTGAACTACCTGGGAACCCCTAAGGCTAAGTGCTGAGAAAATGAGAAAAATAAAAAGGCCTGAAAAAGAAAATGTGCGTTAACATAAAGTATTTTACATTTTAAAACATTTTCGTGTACAGTCTCTAATCTAAACAACTGACATAATAACCAGGATCAAGAGACCCAAAGGTTCTGAAGTGAGACATTCCCTATGCTCATTCTCCCATAATGGCAAAATCTACATGGGCTAAATAAATGACACTATGAAAGGAAACTGAGCTAATAGGTTACAGACAATTAAGGCTAAAATTTTAAAAGTAGAAGAATTTCTAAAGCCTTGAGGTAGGTTCATACTTTAAAAAGTGGTAGCCAAAGATTGAAATTGTGTCTCTTTAATGCCTTCTCATAGAATTTTGTTTAAATTATCATCTATAAGAATGGGACTCTGATAAAAACCAAGTCTCTCTTCTAACCTCATATTCACTAATCCTGTGGAGATGGAAAGCTTTAATTTCTTGATTTTGGTCACTAAACTCTGATTTATGGATTAAGTCAAATTAACAATTTTGATTGAGCTACAACTAGGAGCCAGGTGACCATGTGATTAGCCTCAGCACCTCTGCACTGTTTTGTTCTCCAAGTGGGGCAGCAAAATAATTCAACACAGGTATTCCCAAGATAAAGCATGAGAAATCTGATGAGCTACAACCTTACACTTGAAAGTCAAAACTGGTAAAACATGACATACAGAAGATGAGATTCCAAAGTCTGGGACATTTAAACATGATCTGGGCATAACCGATGACTGAGAACATTGTAAAATGATTGCAATATAACAAAAAAAAGTCTAATCGGTTCATTCAACACATTAATAAGGCTTATTTACATGGCAGACACTCCTCTTTTATGTACTGGATATACACCTGTAAGAAGAAATGAGAGCCCACATATTCTTGGAGCTTCACATATTCTACTTTGTCTAGAAAAATACTTTGGAAGGAGAAGGATCACAGTGGCTTCAATGATAGTTTTCAAACCTAAAGGATGATCAGTATCAACTGTGAGCTTTTAAAAATACTGATGCTCTAGTATAAGATCTCCACAGGAGATTATAACACAGGCAAGGTTAAGAATCATCGAATATTTGACCTTATTATTAACACTGAAAATACTGTTGGACTCTAGCTTTCATTTCACAAAGTCTAAGGCATATTTTCCTCACATGCTAAATGAAGGAACCATAAAGAAATGTAAATAATGCTTCCTTTCAGGCTCTGGGACAAATTGAATTCCTAGTGTAATAAATGAGTGCCATGAAGGTCAGACTACAAAGAAATTGAGATCTTTGGAATAAGTAGAGTTTAGGGTTGAAATATCCAAGTCTTGTTGCAACATACAGAAGACAAAGGGTTTGTTCTCAGAAAAAAAAAATGAGTCTTCTAAGTATGAATCACAAAATAGCAAATAATCCAATAGTATATACGTATATACAGGTGTGAAACTACAGACATGAAATTCATAGAAAAGAGAACAAGAAATATTTGAAAAGATGCTCAATCTCAATAATCAGTGAAAACTAAAGTGGAAAGAACATATTTCAAATAAACTTAAGCAAAAAAAAAAAAAAAAAGAACTGGATATTAAAAGTCCCTGAAATTGTGCTGAAATGAGAATTACCACACACTAGGGAAAAAACATAAATTGTGCAAATTGGGTAAGAAATTTGAAAGTGTTTAGAGAAATTAATAATTTGTATCCCCTATCATTTGGTCATCTGAATTTAGTTACATACTCTTTAATAAAACCTCTTAGATCTGAATACAATGTCATCTAATGAAGCATTATTAATAAAAGCAAAAATAAGGAAAGAACTAAAAACTTCATTACATCAATATGAAAATAAATTATGGTTATGATCATATGATCTAATCTATAATGTAATTAAAGGGAAAGCATATAAATAATCTCTATATATAGTATACAGCTACGTACATTTATATAAATATATATCAAATGAAAAATACTATATAGCAATTAAGGCAGACAAATCATTTTATAGTAACATAGCTAGTGAAAAATCACTGTGTAAAATATGCATATTATAAAATCATATTAGCCATTCAGGAAATAATACTCTGTTTTTTAACAAATGCACACATATGTTTGTAAAGGTTTTTTGTTGGTTTGTTTATTTTTTCCAAGTCTAGAAACAAATAAACCAAACATAAAATGATGAAATATCTGGGACAGGATATGGCAGGGAGATGGACTGATAGGTAAGAAACAAAGGTAGCTTCAAATTTCTGAGTAGTTGCTATTTATTCATAGCCCCTCAAAATTTATTACAAAAAACAAAAGGTTTGAAGATCTGTTATGCCTAAACTTATATTTCTTGAGCTTAAAAGATAATTTTTCTGCTTTGAAATATACAAATAATGTTAACAAATCTAAATGATGGTTATAGGCATTTAAGTATCTGATGTGTTAGTACATAATTTTCTATATTTAATAATTAAGGTAGCTATTTTAATTTTCTTAATTAAAAGATCTTTTCCATGTTCCTATTCAATCTATCTATAATTATTTTGCAATCTTTACCCTAATTTTCCTAGAAAATCTCTTAATTTCACAATATACACTGGCTGGCATACAAAATTATGATAATGTTACCCTACTCTTTTATATCTGGGGTAAAATAACTGACACATCTTTGAATTCCCAGAAGTTAATATACACTCTGACATTTGTAGGTATTCAAATAAATTATTCTTAAACTAACTCTGACCCTCAAACCAAGTCTGTTTAAACCTATCATCTCACACATTTTGAATCTTGTTATGCTAAATCCTCATTCCTAATCCCTTATGAAGGGCAATAAATTAAACAATATTGGACAACTCCAAGGCTATTTAAAAATAGCTTGGTTATCATCATATACAGAAAGCTGGCCTTGTCACCTATATAGCATAACATTTTTTGCCTGTCTCAATCTCTCTCCATGAAGAGTACACAAAAAAGCAATGACATATGTTCTGGAGAAACACTGTTCTGACTATAATTTCATTCCAAAAGTAGAATTTAAAATGGGAAAATGGCTAGATCCCTAAAAAAACTCTCATCAAACATATTTTATGTCAATTATTGGATGGATGGGATTCCTTCATGGTTTAATTCACTATCACTACAAAATGATATAAATCTGCTTCATGAAAGCCTAATTTCTCTACAAATTCAAATATGTTCTTTTTTTAAAATTCTCCTTTAACATAAAAAGAGAAACCAGATCTAATCTCCATTTCATCTTAAAGAATTATGTATTTCTAATCACAAAATTTTAGAGATTTTTCTGGAACTGTCAAATAGAAAATCAGGTAAGAATATAAAATTCATAGCTGACAATTTTATCTCTCGTCTTTGGATACTAATGGAATAAAAAGATGTAGCTAGAGCTTAACCAAATAGTGAGAAATTTATCATAAAATATCAAAGTCTTTCCCACACGTCACCTGAAATATGAAGGCAAAGCTGATGAGAAGACCCTGCCACATGAATTAGTGGTGATGTCTTTATAAAAGCCATACAGTGATTTTTCCCTCCCATGGGAGTCTTTGACTAATGAAATAATATAAGAGAAAAGCAAAAATCAATTACAACAGCTCCCCTCTATATTGTTCAAGGAAAACTACCATTCATGATGGCAGCTCCAATACTGCCTTCTGCTCTCACATTTTGTGAGACAAAAAGGAAACTGAAAAGAATTGTTTCAGACTCAAGAAAAATGTAAACATTCCGCCTTAGAGTATTAAAACCATCATGAGACTCACTTTTTGGCAAACTAATGAAAATAAATTACTTAAGCATAAGGCTCATTTAATTCCAAATTAAGCCCTTGGCAATGATAGTAGTGCAGTAATAATAAAGTAGATAAAAATCAGTATCTGAAAGTTATAAGAATAACTGAGAGAAAAGACTATACAGACATAACAAAAGTTGAGCATCTTCTATTTTGAATTCACCATTCATCACTGAAGTCATAAGCTTTTGTTATATCAACAATACAGGATTTCACCTCGATGTTCTCCTTTCTGAAATAGTTCTCACTGGAGACTCACCCCAAAACATTAATATAAAAACAGATTTTTCTGAATACATGACAAGAAGGAATGCATGGCTAAAAGTATAACTGGATATTTTTTCCTAGAATATATTCTGAGATTAATCAGTTTTGCCATAATCAAGTTTTCAGGGTAGTTCTGTTTCCCTTCAAAGAAAAAATTGTTTTCCTTATTAATAATTACCCTACATACAACATTAGAAACTTTTTTCTATACCAACTAACAGACAAGATAAAATAATTTTAATATTTGATATTTCAAAATTATAAAGAGGTTCAATGGGTGGGTTCCTCCAGTCTTTGTAAGGAAAGAATTTAAAAACTGAGAGCATTAAAAAAAATGTTAGTACATTAAAAAAAAAACATATGTTAGAAAGTTACTTAACACTTTATATTATAAGGAATTTTTTCATTTATTCACACTGATTCTAGAATATACTATAATACTTTTGGTTAAGTTTGGCCATGTATTAGAAAGTATTCCTTATATCCAGGCAAATATTGAACAGCTTCATAAAATCAGATAAAGATTAAAATTTACTGATGAAACCATACAGACTTTTTAGACAAGATTATAACTTGTCCAACAAGATTTTCATCAAGGGAAGAGTATGGCCATATAAAAATCCAAAGAGTTTCAAAGCATATTCATGTATGTGATACACTGAATAATACATGATATTTATCCAAAGTTTAAAATCAAATATATTTGGATTTGGTAATAAAAAGCAACCAGAAACAACAGGATTTTTTAAATTTCAATCACAACAATTAGCCTATTTGAAATTTTCTCTTCATGTGATATGTCTTCATGTGATACTAGCTAACATTGAAGAAAATGGACATTAAAAATTATTTTTAAATGTTATGTAAAGAGAAAAAAATCTAAGATGACCATCTATTGTTCTTTCATTTAAGTAAGTATTGTTCTTTTCATTTAAGTATTGTTTCAATTAAGTATTGTTCTTTCATTTAAGTTCTTTCATTAAGTTGAAAACTCCTTAATTTTACTTAAAATTTTGCTTTAGTTATTCCTTAAAAGGTGTTACCTAGTGTTCACATCTTGATTTCAAATACCATTTTCCAATAAAAAGAACCAAGGTTCTTTGGAGAAATGTACTGATTTTAGGCCTGGGCCAGGAAATATAGAAGGTGAGCCTGGAGAATCTTCTAGTGCTATAAAGTAAGAAAGTGCTCAACAAACATACACACACACCGCCCCCCCCACCCCCCTCCCAGGATACAGCAAAGGGTCACAGGGACAAAGGAGCATACTTAAAGAGCTCCCCTGGCCAAAGCCAGACAATCTGAGCAATAAAAGAAGTAAAGTAGTATTAGGTTATAATCTAAAGTATAAAATATCCATGAGTCTATACTGACAAATGATATAATAAAATGATATGAGAAAATTGTTACAAGAGGGAATATAACTTTACAAGAGAAACTTGAAAAACACTATCTCAGCCAAATGATCAAGGGCAACCTGAACAGTGATAAATCACACTGATAGAATGTACCCTTCATTTCTGATATTCTGTGATGAAAATGTCACTTTATCGGTGTGCTTCCTTTCAAAACCAAAAAATCCAGTCTAATCATGTGAACAACATCAAGCCAATTCCAATGGAGAACATTTTACCAACTATCTGACTAGGAATCCTCAAAATTGTCAAGTTTATCAAAAATAAAGTTTTGCAAAACTGTCAAAACCAAAAGGAGCTGACGAAGACATGACAAATAAATGTAATGAGCTCTCCCAGATGGCATCCTGAAACAGAAAAAAAAGGGCATAAAGAAAAAATGAAGGCAATTTGAATAAACTATGAACTTTATAGCATGTATCAGCATTGGTTAATTAATTGTAACACATATACTATACTGGTGTAAGCTGTCAATAACTGGCAAAACTATATTTGACTATATGAGAACTCTGTTCTACTCAATTTTTCCATAAACCTAAAACTGTCCTAAAAAATAAAGTCTATTCTAAAGAATGGTTGTTACTAGAGTAAGAGTTACTAGAAACCAAGTGAAATTAAATAGATGGTCTCTGATGGGACAATATCTAGGAGCCAAGAAATATTAACTGAAAAATTAACATCAACATAAATGTCTGTTAACATTTTACATGTCTTCAAAATTCAAAGGACAGCATAAAAGAATGAAGTAAATGATCACTGAATTCGGGTTAAATGATCACAGCTGATTATATGGACTGTATGAGAGATGATATACTGATTTCAAATCCTGTTTTGAGTTTCGTCTGGCATTCCACAGCTTTTGTTTTACTAGAAACCTCCAAAAGAGAAACAAATATCCTGGGAAGGACGCTTCTAAACCCATGGCTAGGGTGTTTTGGTTGGCATGGTGACCCATTCTTCCTCATTAAGCTAACATGGGGAAATTAAGCAGTTAGCAATTCCTTGCGCACCCGTGGCGAGCTGCTTCCATAGCTAACTATTAGAAACTGAAGTACCCGAAGAGTTCAATTACTGAAACTGCACGGGTGTGCCACAGCCCCTAAACCATTACACTAAAAGCTACCCCCTTAATGCCAGCCTTCAGAGTAATCTTGTTTAGCTTAAAATAAGAGGTTTAACGCTTCCCACCAGGCAGTGCGCTATGGTCAAATCAGGCTAGCCATGAAACAATCCAGCCTTTATGAAGAAAATATGTGAAGAAAATAGCCTCGTGACCTAAGAAACAAAAAATGCTTTAAACCAAAGAAGACACCTCTCTGACTGTTGAAACACTTTCGGTTCTTACTAAACTACTTTCCCTATATTTTACGATGACACACAATAAGGGGAGAAATCAAAATAAAAGTGCTCAAAATTAACAGAATTGGGAAAAGGAACTCTTTTCCTATCGATCTCTCAAGTGGGCAACTGCACTGCAAATGCATTTCCTGTGCCAATGGATTAAAGGGCAACATTCTTTTAACTCTGTGGCTTCAGTGCCACAGACCAGCCATTATGAGATGCGTTCCAGTCTCATTAATGAGGTAAGCATGTGAGCCAGCATTTTGGAAACATAAAGAGACAAATTATAATGAGACTTCACTCAGTGGGGAGGCCAAGATACAGCAGTCTTCTCTCAAAGAGAATAGACAGCTATTTAATGTGTATGGGAGTTTTCCTACGAAGATACAAAAGATGCTAATAAGAAAATAAAGATTTTATATGTATATAAACAAAAAACACACATACCTTTATAGGTAGGTTTTCATTAATAAGCATAATTTTAATGCTTAATGTCTTGGCATGGAAATGTGTTCCCATTCTATAATTATACTTATCTTCTGCTAGATACGAAGAGTAAATTCAATGTCTAAATGAACAAATGATCATTTACTTATTCTTCATCTATACAATCCACAGGTGGATTTTGTCTATATTCTCAAAATGCTCACTGATATAAAATAATATTCTTTTTTTGATTGGGAAACTGAGGTAGAGTAATTAGAGTCTTTGAAAGAAAATTTTCACCTGGGAAAACATCCATTAATTTTTCAAATTCTCTCAATATCTGGTGATTACAACCATTCAGAAATTCCCAGACAACCTCTGGCACAAACTTAGACATAGTAATTATTAGTCATTTGGAACAGAATTAAACAGAACTGGAATCCTCAATAAGAACACTTGAGTAGAACATTCTGGGCTTACTAAGCAAGAACAGGGATCATCATCTCTCCCACCCTTTACCTCAGGCTAAAGACAAACAGAATAAGCAAACACCCATGCCAGATTTTCAAGTGATCAGAGTAGGAAGCGAAGTTATGGTTACTAGACTCTATTACAGAACAAAGAACTCTTCTTTCAAATATTTTTTGGGTGGACAATTTGGTTTCTTCCATTGACTACAGAAAGAGATGTGAGGAGCAGCAAAGTAGTGATGTCAGCTGTAACTAAGGCTAGTTGTTCGAAAATACCTTAAACCAAAAACTGAGTCTAAGAATAGGTGATGTGGGCAAAAACAAAAACTATACCCTGAGTTCTCAAAATCACTGCAGATGGTGATTGCAGCCATGAAGTTAAAAGACACTTACTCCTTGGAAGGAGAGTTCTGACCAACCTATTCAGCATATTAAAAAGTAGAGACATTACTTTGCCAACAAAGGTCCGTCTAGTCAATGCTGTGGTTTTTCCAGTGGTCATGTATGGATGTGAGAGTTGGATTGTGAAGAAAGCTGAGCACAGAAGAATTGATGATTTTGAACTGTGGTGTTGGAGAAGACTCTTGATAGTCCCTTGACAGCAAGGAGATCCAACCAGTCCATCCTGAAGGAGATCAGTCCTGGGTGTTCATTTGAAGGACTGATATTGAAGTTGAAACTCCAATATTTTGGCCGCCTGATGCAAAGAGCTGACTCATTTGAAAAGACCCTGATGCTGGGAAAGATTGAGGGCAGGAGGAGAAGGGGACGACAGTGGATGAAATGGCTGGATGGCATCACCAACTCAATGGACATGGGTTTGGGTGGACTCCAGGAGTTGGTGATGGACAAGGAGGCCTGGCGTGCTGTGGCTCATGGGTTCACAAAGAGTTGGACACGACTGAGTGACTGAACTGAACTGAGGAGGTTCTCTCACATCTATGCATCTTATTACTCTAAAAAAGAATTTCTTATGAAAATAGTAAAAATAGATGGCAATACTTACAAATAAAGAGGATGGCTTTTCTAAGAGCACCAATATTTGTACCATCAAATAAGCATTTTTAAATGCATGCCTTTATTAGCTGAAATTAATCATCAAAAGGGCTACCCTCAAATAATACTTTATGAATAATAAACTAGTTGCATGTTTCATATTATGCAGACACAGAAATGATTGATATAGATGCCAAGTGGCCATGAGCCAGATGTTTGGGAACAGATGAAAATACAAGCAAGTTTTTCAGTTCAAGTTCTGTTCTGATGGACTCTCCAAGTATGTCTTCTTGCCAGAAGCAACTTGGCAAAATGCAATTTTGGGAGCCTTTTGGTAGTAGCTACCAATCTAAACAGATGAAATCTTTGTGTAAATGCTATCCATCTAATTTCTTTTTTCCCCTCTTTTAATGTGAGATTTGAAATTAAATTTTAAACATACACTGATTTTAAATATTATATCTGTGAACTGAGGTGCTTCAGAAAGTTCATTGCCAACTTCACGAGATTTTGAGACAGAAAGGAATTTGACAACTGTGAAACCTATGTAACCACTGCAGTATTTGTCTTCCACCTGAATAAGACTTTAATACAACCCAAAAATTTGATCTGACTTTAAGATAGTTTGAAAAAAAAATTCTGCATTTATTAAATACCTATTTTGAGGACCATTAAAACTCTCCCCATTAATCTTCCCTTTTTAGCTTGTCCAGATTTTGTAGCTATCATTAAAGAATGATATTGCTAACTATTTCAAACTGGGTTAAAATCTAGTATTTTTTAAGATGTAGATCTTTGATTTTAGTAATATCAATTTTAATAACTCCTAGATTTAAGTAAGAATTACTGCAAAAATCTCTCATGAGACTTTAAAACATATTTTAGATAATTCTTTCAGCCCAACACAACTCCAATTAGCACTAATCAATGCCATACCCTAATTATTTAAAATTAAATAAACTGAAGTTACATGTGCAAACATTTTGCAATTCACCCTGCATCCATTTCTCTTTTCAAGTTAACTCATAAGATAAGACAACTTGTTTTAATAGATTATTATCACTGGATTACATCCAAAAAGCATTTGTCTTATGGGAATTCTGTCTGCTTTAATAGTTGTGGTTTAGTGGATGCTCCCGGGCTAAACTGTCAATCATTTTGATTGGCTCCTGGCCCCGAGAACCCTACTGGGACTCAAGCAAGAAGTTTTTTCCAGGTGTGTGACTGGCACTCAGTAAGTCTAGAGGAAGCAAAAGGGAAGGGGAAGGAAGTGATCGGTTAAAATATCTGACTGGAATGCTCTGGCTTGTTATTTCATATTTAACATGCCCTTGTTTAAATGCACTGGTCCCTGTTCCCTCATGATGTGATGTGTTAGGCACCTTCAAAACAGCAATAGACACCAGCAATGCTTAGAAGTGTAGAAAACTCATGCAACCATTGCCATGGGCAAGTCAAACATTAACAAAACCCAAAGATGAAAAATCATAACACTGTGCTATAAATTTTGATAGCTAGACAATAATAAAAATTACAGGATACACTTGAGTCTTTATTTAGCCTCTGTGGCTCAAATATTCCCTTTTAAGGAGTACCAGGAAATTCCATTCTCGAATAGGTTCTATTCGAAGAACTCCTAAATACACCAGCACTTTTACAGTGAGGATCAAATTTCTCAAAAAGTCATTTCTGTTCTACTATGGGTCATATCTCAAATCTACCCACGTATCTTGTTCCTTCAATAATATAAATAAATTCAGGTCATCCAAATGATATGCTAACATGACTACAAATTAAGCTCCATTCTATTTTTCTGTGAGAGAGCAGATATTACGAGGAAAGAGAATTGTGTGTAATTGCCTAATGAATTCAAACACCTGTTAAGTCATTTTATCCCTCCCAGATGAGGTCCCAGCATCTAGTAAAGACAGCAGTGCCTAGAAAACAATGTTCTTGTCTGTCATAATATTTCATTGGAAAAAAAAAAAATATTTCATTGGAGTGCGGGAGTAATCATTTATTAGGAGGAGTAACACTAATTATGAAGGTTTAGTAAACATTATACAGAATGTTTTTACATATATTATCTCAAGGAATTCTTTCTAAAACCTTGTTTGTAAACTTTGTGAATTTGTATTTCATAAAAGGGTTGGTCAAACTCAGATGAAATAGGTTGCCCAGAATCCCAGAGTTAATGGGTAGAAGGACTAAGACTCGAAGTTATATCCTTTAAAAGTCCAAGGTGCCATGTCCTATCCGTGGCCCCCACCAAACCACACAGTTCCCATTTTGCGACCACTGCCTCCAGTCCTTCACCCTCAGGTTCTTTAACCTGCTCTCACCCTCTCCAACCTCTAAGTGATATCCAACATGAAAGACCATTCACTTCCACAGGAGAAGCTCAAAAAGCCACAGATGGGCAAATATTAGAAGAGGCCTAGACATCAGAGATATCTATTTGTAAAATCCCAGAACTCCGGAGATTTCTCTCCTCAATGTTTACTTCTGCAAGTGAGGAAATGGATGCCCATTGAGTTTATATGTGCTCACCAAGAACACAGAGCTATCTGGTCAAGTTCGGGATGAGAAATTTCACCTGTCTTTGTGTGTGTGGCATGGAATGTGATCCCTCTGTTTCTATTCTTAATCATACTCTGCAACAAAAATCTACAATAATTCAGGAATAGACTCCAATGTTTCTGACCTAGTATTCAAAGCTATCCAAAATCTGGCCCACCTTTACTACATAAACTTCAAAATTATCAAGTTATCAGCCTCATTACTCTATATATGAAGCAACTTTGCATCCATCTACCGAATGCTGCCACTATGATAAATGTTCTTTTTCACCTCCGGCTTAAATTCCACAAGAGATTCCCCAACTTCTCCAGGCTACATTAATCCCCGCCTTCTCAAAGCTCTCCAGTTTTATAAATTTCTACCATATATGAAAGATATATTGTAAAGGTCAAGTCTGAAGGTGCTAAGGCCCACAGTGACACTAAACACATATAATCTTAATGATTATCAGAAGTCTCACTGCTCCCACAGAAATACAAGCTTCTAGAGGCTAGGGGTGTGTCTGTTTACTTCGCTAAAGTAATCATATCCATAGTAACTGGACCAGCACCTGACACTAAATGAAAAGACTAAACAAAAGAACAAGGAACCAAGACAGCAGTCTAGAAGGGAGTTGGAGGGCAGATATGAGGGTGGTTTTAGATACAGCAGAATCTTGACACAATGATCAAACTTTCCAATCAGATCTCTCTAGTCTACATACCTATAAAAGACAATATAGAGAGGGAGTCCTTTACCCCAATGGCACCCCACTCCACTACTCTTGCCTGGAAAATCCCATGAACAGAGGAGCCTGGTAGGCTGTAGTCCATGGGGTGGCTAAGAGTGGGACACGACTGAGCAACTTCACTTTCACCTTTCACGTTCCTGCATTGGAGAAGGAAACGACAACCCACTCCAGTGTTCTTTCCTGGAGAATTCCAAGGCCGGGGGAGTCTGGTGGGCTGCCATCTATGGGGTCGCACAAAGTCAGACACAAGTGAAGCGACTTAGCAGCAGCAGCAGCAGAGACACAAAGAGGTAAAATCAGAATTCCCAGATCAGGACATCATTTAAAACAGCAGGCTTTATTTATTCATTCCTTCATGCAACCAGTTGCCTCATTAAGATAAGGAAGAAAATATTACAAATCATTGCCAAAAAAATCTGAAATAACCTTAAAAAGGGCCAAATGTAAAATTGCACTTTAAAAAAAATCCTTAAACAATACTTACTAAAATGTAACATTTATACAACATTCAGGACTAAAGATTGTGGCTTGATGAGTTTGAAAGAAAGGGAAAGAGATGCCAAATTCACATGGATCCTTACAGATTCAGTTAACCTGGAAAACTCAATCAATACTTCTAATGATGTTTGATTGCCAAGTGCTCTTCATTCAAACAAGACTTTCCCAGTGGCACTCGTTGTAAAGAACACGCCTGCCAATGCAAGAGATGTAAGAGATGCAGGTTCAATCCCTGGGTCAGGAAGATCCCCTGGAGGAGGAAACAGCACTCCAGCAGTCTGGAGAACTGTCTGGAGAATCCCATGGGCAGAAGAGCCTGGTGGGCTACAACCCACGGGGCTGCAAAGAACTGGATACGACTGAAGCGACTCAGCACAGCACGCCTCATTCAAACAGAAGGAAATGGCCAATTTTCAAAAAGACAGGATGAAAGTTATAACACAGTAATATGGTCAAACTTTCCACTACCTCCCAACTGGCATTTACTTCTCAGTTGTTTTTTCTCTTTTTTTTTTTTCAGTGACAGCTCCCCTTCATGATAAAAATGCTTGGCCTTTGTATAAAGAGGAATAGATAAATATCCTCAGCATCTCTTTCTTAATAATTTGCAAAAAAAAAAACAAAAAAATCAAGGAAGATGAAAAAGTCAAGTACCCTTCTATTACAAGCTAAATTTGTACTGAAGACATATTTTTACAGCTGTGATGAACTTCTAGAGCTGGTTATTCTTGGAAACTGCTTTCTGCTTACTTGGGCTTCCTTTGTGGGGAATTGTTACCAAAGTTTACTTTGCATGATTATTTTGAATGAATTTGGTATCCAGAGAATAGTAGAAGTGCTAAATTTGGACTTGAATTTACTTCCAAATTTTAGGGTAAAGGAGAGTCGACTAATACAGAGCAGGATTGGAGATACCTGCATGGTGAGCTCACTAGTACTCAGATAAAATACAGAGCAGAAAATGAGAGGAAAGGACTTGTGTTCTCAGGGTCACCTTAGGCAAATTCACCACTCTAGATTTCCACCACTGTAACAGAAGAAGATTTATATCCTCTTGACACAAGTATTAAAGATTCAGATAAAAATGAATGTGAAGGTCCTTTGTAAAATGCATATAGGGAACTGAGTGAATGATACTACTATAAAGATATTATCCCAAACTTAGCCTCTATAGAGAGCACGTATGACTTAAAGCACATGGGTGTGTATATCAGCGAAGGTACCAAATGAAGTCAGCAAGCTATAAAGTCAGCAGACTGGCCAAATCTAGTGCCCACATGTTTTTCAGATAAAGTTTTACTAGAACACAGAACATCCAGGTGTTTTCAGTAATCCTACAGAGTTAAACCGTTGTCATGGAATCAACATGACAGAAAACGTTTACTATCTGACCCTTTATACTGTTTGTAAAGGGTGAATATGAGCCTTTACAGAGGCTCTGAGACAGAGGATTCAATATGGAGAGTTCTCAGTCCAAACCACTGTTTGACACTTGACAATATTACTTCGTTTAGGCTTTTTTTTACCTTTTCAATTCCCCTACAGAGAATGGCAAACTCAATTTGGTATTTCAAGAAAACATACTATTTTTCTTGCATGGAAAAAGGATCAAAGTCAATTTCTAATTACATGCCTAAAATGACAGCACAGCTCATGTAAAATGACATATTGAAACAATTATGTAGGCTAGAATAGGGAATTAAGAAATAGAAAATATAATGGACTTCTGGGAGAATCCATTGAAGAATCAAGTATTTAGGTTTAGAAGATAATGAAAGAGATAACTTCAAACCATCATGATCAAAGGGAGATATGAAGATAATTTAAGGCAGATTTCTCTGAAAGTTGAAACAAAACACAGAGCCCACTTCAGTTTGCAATAAATACTCAGTCCTCAAAAAATATTATTATAAGTACTTGAGGATCTAATCTTCTGTTCTGGGAATGAATGAAGTACTTCATATTGGCATAATAATTCCATCTTTCCAATCAGATTATTTCAAAGACAAAGTTTATGATCTTACTTTTTAAAAGATTCACAATGAAATTAATTTTTAATTATGATAAAAAATAACATGATATAATTTGGTTCTTGAAGCATCTCCAGAAACTTCCATATTAGGAAAGTAAACCCTGGAGAGGTTACATTACTTGTCCACAATTACACAAGCAGGTAGTGGCAGAAACTGTGAGCACCCAGGCCTCCTGATTAGAACTGCAGGATTTATGTCATTATGCCACATGGCCATACTTTGCACAGCGTGTTCCCTTTATCTCTGAAATCACAACTTCTCTCAAATGTCTAACATTTTTCAGAGGCTCGAATGTAATTAACCTAGAAAAAGGCCACCAGCTGC